>NC_068910.1:80353169-85353169 GCF_023091745.1 Budorcas taxicolor
GGAACTTTCTGACCCAGGGATCAAACCCATGTCTCTTATGTCTCCTGCATTGTCAGGCAGGTTCTTTACTGATAATGCCACCTGGGAAGCCATAAACATTACATAGGATATACCTACACTAAGAAATTATTCATCGTTTACCTGAAATTTAAAGTTAATTACTTATCCAGTATTTTTATTTTCTCAGTATGGCAATCCAATGACAGAACCTATTGTATACTGTACACAAGGGTTAGATGACTGACTCTTTAAGGAAAAAGTTTGTTGGAACCTCTAATTTTCAAAATTGCATGTCAATTCTAGGTCTGGTAACTCTTAAAGCCTACAGATATGCTACTTATCAGCCATGTGTATCCTTATGAAATAGAACATGACTGAACAGACCTCTGCTTAATTTTCATCAGAAGTTTGGTTGATAAAAAATAAAATGTATAACAAATAGTTTGAAAGGTATCTGGGATATTTACTTATCCAAGCATACTAATTATTATTCCAAGGATGCAGAAAAATGCAGGACTGAATATACCAGGATGTAAGTGTAACTGTGTCAAACTGCTTTGGCCTCTTACAAAAGAATTGTCATAGTGTTGTCTTTGGTGTTTTGTTCTTAATTTATCTAAGGAAACCTAAAGAAACAGTTAAAGTCAACTTATTCTTCGGGTCACCCTCTACTGAATCTATTAATAGTCACTAAATGAAGGTCCATACAATTCATTACTTATGAACTCACTGCCATGGTACTCATCTAACTGAACACCAGGCTCACTGCCATTGACAACCTTGGAAACTGAAAAAAAAAAAAAAATTAATATGTCTCTAAGCAGGTTTGTATTACTCTGAAACATTGCTACTCTGAAACATAATACTGTATAACTTTTCATTACACTGTCATATTTAATTCATTGATTTTTATCCACATTCATTCCATTGAGTAGCAAAGAATGAGCACCTAAGTACAAACAATTCTCCTCTGGAATATATTTCTATATCAACAGAGAAATTTTGCTGTATGTTAATAAATGCAAAATACAAAATGCCATCATTTTTATAATTCATTTGTGTAACTTTTAAATCCCCTCTCTGCTCCAGGCATTGTGTTACATTAATTATTCATATTACTCTGCACTCTCAAATCCCCACACAAGAAAGCAAACTGAAGATACATTCTACAATGCAGCAGTTATGCACTATTACTGAGTCTCATAAATAATATTACTGGGAAAAAAATCAAAGGCAGCAAGGTTTAAATAGAAGTGAATTAAACAAATATATTTCATCTTATTGTTTATTTCTTCTTTATAAAATATGCATTTCGAAAATAATCTGTTATGAGATATATATGAAGAAACTTTAAATGACTAGAAACGTTAAGAAAAATCTCAGCCAATAGCATATTTGATAACAGTGTCAGTCTACAGTTTTCAGTTAGATAAATATTTTAAATGTCATATATTCCTCTACTAAAGTATTAATGAATTGCCTGCAGCTCTAGATGAAATTGATGGGGTCATTTAGTTAGTGAGAGGAAACACTTTACCCACTTAAATGTTGAAACACTTTTAAATCAGTACACTTGCTTCTCCTGTATAATTATACCAGACTTTATTAATGGCAGCCAACTGATTATATATTTATACCTAACTACAATTGTGCATTATGCAATGGACACGTGAAGTATATACTAAAAAGGAATGGATTTATTTGTATCTTTTTACAGATTTTTTCCATGCTTACAGATAAATATTACTAGGAATAAAGAGCTTAAAAAACATTCTTATTTTAAAAATTCTTCAAATATTAAAACTAAGTTAGACCCAAATGACACAAATTATCTAAGAATATTATTGGGCAAATTTGCAAAACATTACAAATTATTATGATAGTCTTAAAGAAGAGCTGCTGTCTAAAGAATTTATTTTTAAATTTTAGCCTGAGGCTCCACTATGTAGATTCCTGTAATTTTTTTCTCCCAATTTACCAAATTGATGACTCTGTCACTATTCTTTCAGAAAACAACTGGAAACAAATGCAAGCTTGCAAAAAAAGTTTAAATAGGGCACTATGCTAGAATAGAAAATAAAATATTTGGTGAACAAAAAATAAATAAAAATATCAAAACCCCACAGTTTAGTTGTGTTTACTAGCTTACTGGAGAATAAACGACATAAATCTGATCATTTGCTTACAATAATTAGACTTTTTAAAACTATGAGTAGAAGTTCTTGAAATATAGTGTATAGACCTATTAGTACACTAATTAGGATAATTCCATTTATTCCACAGCTACCAAACAATATTCTCCTGATTGATACTGAACTTTCTGTTGATCCACATTAGCATTCTCAGGTAAAATAGTTTATGTCACATTTGAATTCAATCAACTCTACACAAAATTTAAGCTACAAAAATATTTCTGAGATAGTCTTTGTTTTGTTTCTCTTTACCTGTCAATCTTCTTGGATGTCCACTGATCTATGATATGGTAGAATTAAGTATATTCTTAAAACTCAAGAATTGTGTCAAGTGAAATTCAAGTGTGACCACAAGAGGCAATAGGAGAAGTTGGAAAGCAATATAGTACCACTCTAGAGAGAAGACTGCTACTGCTAAGTCACTTCAGTCGTGTCCGACTCTGTGCGACCCCATAGATGGCAGCCCACCAGGCTCTGCCATCCCTGGGATTCTCCAGGCATGAACAGTGGAGTGGGTTGCCATTTCCTTTTCCAATGCTTGAAAGTGAAAAATTAAAGTGAAGTCATTCAGTCATGCCCAACTCTTCAGGACCCCATGGACTGCAGCCCACCAGGCTCCCCTGTCCAGGGATTTTCCAGGCAAGAGTACTGGAGTGGGTTGCCACTGCCTTCTCCCAAGAGAGAGAGAGAAGTCTACTGATACCTAAACCCAGCACTTTCTTTCTGTGTGAGTTTGAGCAATTTACTTTACCTCTCAGAGCCTCATAACTTCCTTAATACCAAAAATGGGTAAAATGTACCCTACCAAAGAGGAACATTTGAGGATAAAGTAAGATTATTCATGTGATGTCTCTTACTAACAGTGTTTGCAGATTGTTCACTACAGTTTTTTATTACTGTTTTACTATTACTAATGCCTCACCATTTAGATCCCCTGGAGAAGGAAATGGCAATCCACTCCAGGAATATTGCCTGGAAAATCCCATGGACAGAGGAGCCTGGTAGGCTACAGTCCATGGGGTTGCAAAGAGTCGGACACGACTGAGCAACTTCACTTCACCATTTACTAGGCATTGCAGTAGAGGCATTTTTAATTTGAAATACTTCCCTGAGAGAGCATACTATGAGTATTTGTCTCCCTCCAGTTTAAAATCCTTTTCAAGCAGTAACAATCTCATGATCATTACTGACTGCAGTTTCTCAGCCAATGTTTAATGCATGGTAATTAATCATACCAGAGGCTGAAAGTGTCCCATTATAAATGTATTACCACACCCTTATCTAATTGACCATGTAATCTATTATAATATCAAAGATTAAAGCTGAAATATGTGTTCAAGAACACTTAAATTAAAAGGCAGATGGTTGAAACTGATCTTATAAGATTTTTTAAATGCATAAACTGTATTCTAGAACACTTTTAGGTTCACAGAAAAAGTGAGTGGAGAGTATGGAAAGTTCCCATATACCCTTTATTCTGACACACATACAACCTACCCCAATGTCAATGTCCTCCACCACCGCAGTATATTTGTGTTATATCAATCAACCTAGATTGACACATCATCACCCAAAGTTCACAGTTTTCATTAAAGTTCACTCTTGGTGTCTGACAAATATATAACATATATCACCATTTTAATACTATATGAAGGAATTTCACTGCCTTAAAAATTCTCAGTGGTCTGCCTATTTGTCCTTTTTTCCCCTTAGCCCCTGGAAACTACTGATAATCTTGCAGTGTTCATAGATTTTTTTCCAGATTATCATATAATTGGAATAACTATAGTATGCAGCCTTTTCTGATTGTTTTCTTTCACTTAATAATATTCATTTAAGTTCCTCCACATCTTAAATAGTTCACTCATTTTTAGCACTGAATAATATTCCATTGTGTGGATGTACCACAATTTACTTATACTTTCACCTACTGAAAGAGATTAATTGCTTTTAATGGGCAGTTATGAATAAAGCTGCTATAAAAAATCTATCTGCAAAGTTTTTGTGTAGACACAAATTTTCAATTCCTTGGGTAAGCATCAAGGTGTATGACTGCTAGATCATAGTGCAAGGCTATGCTTAGTTCAGCTTGGCAAAAAGTTACCAAAGCAATTTCAAGGTGCCTGTAGCATTTTGCATTTCCAATAGCAATGAATGAGAATTCCAGTTGCTCCATATCCTCACCAGCATTTGGTATTGTCTATATTTTAGATCTTACCAACCTAAAAGATGTGCAGTAGTATCTCATTTTAATTCTCAATTTTCTAGTGACATGAAGTTGGATGTATTTTCATACACTTATTTTGTATACATATACCTTCTGTGTTAATGTTTCTACTCATGCCTCTGTCCATTATTTTTTAATCAGGTTGTTAATTTTCTTATTATTGAATTTTAAGAGTTCTCTGTGTATTTAGACAATATTCCTTTGCCAACTATGTCTTTTACAAATAGATTCTCCCAGTTTGTGGCTTATATTCTCATTTTCTTGACAGTGTCTTTCATGGAGCAAAAGTTCTTAAAATTTTAGTGATTTAGTTCATAAATTCTTTCCTTCAAAGAATTATGCCCTTGCTCTTAAATCTAAATTTTCATGGTCATACCCAAAGTCACATAAACTTTCTTCTATTTTGTCTTCTAGGAGTTTTATAGTTTTGCATTTTCCATAATACATTTAAGTCTATGATCTATTTTGAGTTAATGCTTTGAAGGGTATAAGGTCTATATCTAGATTAATTTTGTGTGCAAGCTTGCATGTGTGTGTGTATGTGTGTGTGAGCATGTGTGTACATGTTGATATCTGGTTTTTGTTTCAACACGTGGTAAAGGCTCCATTTGCTCAATTGCACTATCTTTGCTTCTATGTCAAAAACAGTAGACTCTATGTGGATCTACTTTTGGTCTCTGTATGTTGTTCCACTGGTCTATTAATATTTTTATATCCTTCCACTAATACCACACTATGGATTACTGTAGCTTTATGGTAAGCCTTGGAAGTTGGGTTGCATCAGTCCTCCAACTTTATTCTTTCCCTTCAACTGAGTTGATTATTCCAGATCACTTTGGGAAGAAATATTGATAAAATTTAAGCTTACCATTATAAAAATAGAATATCTCCACTTAAATAGTTTTTCTTTGATATCATCTACCTGATAAACATGTACAGAAAATCTACAGTTAACACCATACTAAATGGTGAGAAACCTGAGACTTCCCCACTAAGTTTTCTGTAGATTTTTATCAAGTTGAAGAAATTTCTTTTATTACTAGTTTTCTGAGTTTTTAATTATGAGTGAGTGTTGATTTTTGTCAAATACTTTCTGTATTTATTAATATGATTGTGTGATTTTTTTTCTATAGCCAGTGATGTGATAAATTGCATTAATTGATTTTTAATATAATGTTAAAATGTTGAATCAGCTTTAACTATCAAGGATAAGTTCTATTTAGTCACAAAATATAATTCTGTTTATACACTATTGGATTCAATTTGTTACTATTTTATTGATAATTTTTTTACATCTATGAAATGGAAGATATTGGTTTATAGTTGTATTTTCCTGTAATGACTTTGTTTGGTTTTAGTAATGGAGGCCTAAGAGTATGAGTTAGGAGGCACTGCCTCTGATTGTACATCCTGGAAGAGATTGCTGAGAAATGGTGTATTTGCTTCCTTAAATGTTTGGTAGAATTCAGCAGTGAACCTATCTAGGCTTGTTGCTTTCTGCTCTGGAACTTTATTAAATATTGATTCAATCTATTTAATATACACATGCCTATTCAGTTTGTCTATTTCTTCTAGTAGGAGTTTGGGCAGACTGTGTCTTTCATCCCTATGGGATCTGTACTGAGGATTCCTCTTTCATGTCTGATATTAGTAATTTTGTTTTTTCTCTTTTCTCCTCAGTTTTACTAGAGGCTTATCAAGTTTTGATCTAAAATAAAAAACAGCTTTCAGTTTTGCTCATTTTAATTGATTTCCAATTTTCAATCTCTTTGGTTTATGCTCTTTTATTATTTCTCTTCTTATAACATTAATCTATTATTCTTTTTCTAGATTTCAAAAATAAATGTTCATAAAAATTTTAAGGATAATATATTAAACGCTTGGTATCTTTCTTTCAAATTACTCAACTAAAAAAAAATTCACTTGTCTTGTGAAATTAAATCCTAGCTCCTTTGAGATATAAGTTTTCTCCGTTACAAAATCTATACCTAAACATGGTTTTTTCTTTTCTGATAATGTAAATTATTTTTTGATAATATAAATAAAGCATTACAAATTTCAAAAGAAGAGTGAGAGAGAGAATACCATTTCGGTCTTAGGTAAAACTGGCAGGCCTCCCTGGAAACTAGACAAGAATATGCATTTTAATTCCCACTCACCTCTTCATAAGCCTCCTTTCCCATCTTATCCCACTACCCCCCAAATTGAAAAACATTTCTCAAGATATTAGTTGTATATGAAAAAAGAAAGAAAATATAAGAGTAAAACTAAAAACATCAGTGAAATATAAGACAACAATTAGAGCCGAGTAATTCACAGGTCGGGCTTTCCTGGTGGCTCAGTAGTAAAGAACTGGCCTGCCAATGCAGGAGATGCAGGAGGATCTTCCTTGGGTTGGGAAGACCCATGGCAAAGAAAATGACAACCCACTCCATTATTCTTGCCTGGAGAATCCCATGGACAGAGGAACCTGGTGGGCTACAGTCCACGGGGTTGGACACAACTTACCACTGAGCATGTGTGCGTGCACACACACACACACTTCATAGGTAATCACAAATATTTTTTACACAGATATCAATACAATTTGATGAGATAGAACTCAAGACTGAATATTGCAAATAACTGGAAAGATTCTATTCTAAGCAGCAAAACTTTTAAAAGGGAGGCAATATGGTGAAGGATAAACAATTACTTCAAAATAATGAAGCATTTAAGGGAAAGCAATAAAATACAATTTTGCTATGTGCATTATGAAATGAAGAAACCTGACTAGGTGCAAAATATCAAAGAACATTACAAAAAGATGCAAACTAATGTTAATAGAAGAAGATCAAGTTGTCTAACTCCAATGCTACTATCCAGAAGATGGAGAAGGAAAGGGAAGCCTGGTATGCTGTATTTCATGGGGTCGCAAAAATTCAGACACGACTTAGCAACTGAACAACAACAACAACGTTACCACACTGAATACATGGGTTAACGTAGTACATCTTTCTTATCTTCAACTCCTAATCTCTCTTTCTCTTCTATATTTTCTACTTTACTTACATTTATAATATATAATTTGCTTGTTATATTTAATTTTAGCCTTTCTAAAACAGAATATAAGATCTGTGAGGACAGATCTTTCACTGATATATCTCAAGGATATCCATGTGCTCTGAATTTTACCTCCAAAATTTAATTCAGTCATGTCTTATTGTCTTGCTAACCATTATCCTATGAAGAATACCGCAACCAACTTCCATTTACTGTCTCTTCTTTCCTACCATGCCTGATTCCTTACTCATAAAAATTTTTTAAGCTGTGCAAAACCTGACTCTGTCCATTTCTTAAATTGCATCTCCTGCCTCACTCAAACTTGACTATTTTGTGTCCTCATTTAACTTTCTGTAATACCCTGAATATTCAGGACTTTCCCCTGTTTCATACTGATTACTCCTTTACCTGGAGTACCTGCCATTCTATGCTTTTTATGGCTATCACCTTTTCATTCTTTAGGCTTTATTTAAATGTCACTCACTCAGAGCCTTCTTTGCCCAATCTCTCTATAGCTGAGTCATTGTACTTTGATTAGGTTATTAACCTTATGTCAAAATTCCTTCAACTGTCAATTAGAGGTACAAATAGTAGGTACCTGGTCAGCGAAAGGTTAACTCTGCAGTCCTGGGTGGTTCAAACTCTGCATATTCCAAAGAAAGGCCTCCCAGCACAATTATACGAGATCCCCCAAAAGGTGAAACCATATGTTTACCAATATAACCTCTGATTTTAGAATCTGATGAAAACCTACAACCATGAGTTACATTATTCTGGGAAATATTTTGGTCACACAATATGATGATAAGCTGGACAAATGTGCTGATAACTAAGTGAATTCCAGTAATATATCAGTATTTTTCACTCTTGTTTTTCCAATTACATCTATTACAAAAGACATCACTTGAGGAGAAACTTCTATAAACAGAAGTCCACTATGCCACTGGACTGAAGTAGCTTACAATTCTTGATAGAAAAGTTACCATGTAATCAAAAATCTTGCTGACCAAATTTTTAGAGAGGTTTCTGTTCACATGGACAAATAAGTACCTACATACCCACAGTATGCTGCCTGTGCACAAATACATAACATCTTTGTTTCTGGGGATGAATGCTATTAAACAGTATTGAGAAAGACAATGGGTGAAGAGAACTGAAAAAGGTAATGGGTTTTTCATGGCAGTAGGCAATACAGTGGCTTTCCTGATGAATTCCCTGGTGGCTCATGCCTGCAGAACAGGAGACCCGGGTTCAGTCCCTGAGTCGGGAAGATCCTCTGGAGAAGGAAATGGCAACCCACTCCAGTATTCTTGCCTGGACAATCCCATGGACAGAGGAGCCTGGCACAAAGAGTTGGACACAAATGAGCAACTAGCACTAGAGGCAGTATGGAGTGGATCCTAAATGCCCTAGGGAATGGCCCCATCTTAAGACAAGGAAGGTTACAGGCGGTCTTCAGGCACATACAAGCTAAATTATGTCCAGGTGTGATCACCCCCAGCCACTCCTGGTATAAACCTGTGACCAAGCAGAGTGACTGGTTTTGTTGTCCAACTGACCTGGACCCTGGAAATGACTAAATCATGGCCAAGATGCTGTGTCTTATATATATGGCATATGCACAAACGTTTATCTAGCAAATATGTCCTATAATCAGTACTGATCTCTTGTGTAAAGGAAAATATAAATACTATACTAAATGCTGATGCTCAGAAAGATGATTGTTTTACTGTAAGAGAGCCTAAGCCAGAGCCAGGCTGGTGGACTGAGGTGTAAAAATTTAACTCAGCAGACCAGGATTCTCTAACCCTTCAAATCCCAGAGAAAAAGCTTGGCTGATCCTTGAAAGAGAATCTTCTATGCTTTGGAATAATCTGTCCCAGAAGAGGATTTTTAAATAATCTGTCCCAAAGAGGCCTTTGCCCACAGGGTACCAGTTTGGACAAGACGTTCAATTTATAATGAATGGTCTGTATTTGGTCTGGGAAGGGACTGGGTTCTGAGAGGCTGAGGTCAGTCATGAGGGTGCTACATGCCTATGGGAATGACTCCAATGAGAATCCAGGACACCAATGCTTGGATGAACTTCCCACATTAATCCTTTGCAATGGAAGGAGACACTTTGAAGTTATACAGGCTTCTCCTGGACTTTGCCCAGTGCATCATTCCTCTTTGCCGACTTTGATCCATATCCTTTCACTATAATGAACTGTATTAAGAGCCTTTCTGAGTTCCCTGAGTCCCTTTAGTGAATTATCAGGCCTGAGGGTGGTTGAAACGAAGCACAAAACACTCACTAACAACGTTACAAGAATTAAATAAAATAGTGCATAAAAAGTACTTAAAATAGCACCTGGCCCATGATAAAAACTCAGTGATTTTACTCAGTTGTTACCATTTCAAATCTTTCTCTATTGTATTCAGATAATTTAATATAATCTACAATCACAGTGTTTATCTGGGAAACGTCTGGTCCTCCCATTGCAGTGGAGGGACACGATGGTAGGGTTTTGTCTGTTTGACTCACAGTTTATTCCTCAATTTGATTCCTCACATCTCACATAATGCCAGGCATAGTCATCAATTAATATTTCTTAAAAAATGAATTAGTACATATAAGCATGGATAAGAAGCAAAGGGACTGTGATTAAATTAGCTTGAGAAATAGTTCTAGAAGAGTTTAAGTTTTATTTAAATCTCTGGATGAAAGTTAGATTGGAAGGTTCTCATTTGATTTTATAGTACCCTCCACGTTAGTACTAGAAACAATAAAAACAGTACTAGAACAGTTAAAAAAATTATAAAATACAGATTTAGGCATAATTTTTAAAGAGCACTCTGCCATCTTACCACAGATGAATAGTCTCTGGGGACTGTGCTTCTCATTCGAGATGTTCAGGTAGTATTTCTACTTTTTAAAATACAGTTATTGTAAGGAGACTTGAGTCATTAAATGTGTTTTATAGCTTTTAGACTTCCTTGACACTCCCAGATACTGTTTCAAAAAGCCAACTATAGTTTTCCCTAGAACTTTGTAGTCTTCTATAAAATATTAATATTTTATTTTCAGGATTTTTTTTCAACTTCAAATAAAAATATAGAATACTCGACCATAAGATATGTGGAGTTAAAAAAAAAAAAAATCTCAATACTATAAACTAGAGAACTGCATGACTGATAAGACTCAACTTGCCTAGGGGACTCCAAGATGCTAGCTTATCCATTTCTGATTGTATTTGGTGCCACCTGGTGGCCAGTGTCCACTCTAACTTAAATATAAATAGAGGCTTTTCTGGGTACTGGGGTATTGGCTGACATTTCCAGTATGCCTGCAGTGAATTCAGGAATCATGCCTTATTCATTACATTAGTCCAATCCAAGAAGACTGGCCAGGAGGAAAGTGGGATCATCAGGACTCCAGGCAATAATTAAGAGCTAGATTACAAAATGCCCGGAGCAGAATGTCAGCTTGATAGCTCAGTACTACCATTTACTAGATGTGAAATCTTTTGTTTCCCTAAATTTGTCTGCCCTCAGTTTATGTGGAATGTAGAAGCAACAGCATTCAATTTTGTATACTTGTAGTTATAAAATATACAATCCATAGAAAGTCCTTATAAGCATTCTTGACACTTAGCAAACCAAAAGGAGGTTATTATTCTCACGTCAGTAACTGTATATAGACGCTAAAAATATACTAATATTTAATACACATATATAAAGCAACATACATATTAACGAGGAAAATAAAGTATAACAATGAAATGTTTTGAATAAGTAATATTGTAAGCAAAGAAAAAATACAGCAAACTAACATTATGTGAAGATGTTGGGCTTTTGTGTGTTTTGTTTTTGAGAATTATGTGTGTGTGAAAGAAAGTAATACCTTAAAGTATCACTTTTCAAGACAAAATGTCTTTAAGAGAGCACAGTGCTGATTAACCCAAAACATTCAGCACAGTAAAGAGAGTCAGAGAGCCAGGCTGTGTTCTTAGCAGTGAAGAAGCTTTATTCTCTTTTCTACCTTCTTAAGTCTTCTGCATTCTCCACTCTTTAGCAAACTACCTTTGAAGTACTTCAATCATGCTCTCTCCTACAGGTAATCACTGACCTCGATTTTAGCATTCCCTACTGAAAATAATGCATTGATCTATTTATCTTTATTTTTACCGAAGTGTAAGCTTCTTCAGAGAAATTGTCAAGTTTCTTAGTCTGTATTCCTGACATCATTAATTCAATGCCATACATCAAGGACAGAAAAATATGATTACATAAATGTCTCTTTTTACTTCAACACTACTATTTAGGAAAGGGGATGAAAGACTATGCTAATTGGCCACTTCATTATTTTAAGCACAAGGACTGAGTAAGCAACTGGGGCATCCCTTTTTTACCTATTCATAAAAGCAGTCTAATCTTTTCACAGGAACTGCCAAATTTCTTCCAAGCGACAAACTTAAACTACTTATTCACGATACTTTTTGACAGATTAAACATCAGCCTGGTTTCTTTATAAATAAAGGATATATTTCAGATCAGTGTTGATGTTAGAAACATGTAGGAATAGCGATTATTTGCTTCCCAGGGCTTTGGGTAATCTGACAGGATTTTTACAGGCTTTCATCTATATCTTGGTACATGCCAATCATTACCAAGAAATTTTTTTCTTCTTTTTATGCCTGTAATCATTTAAGTCCATTTGTCAAATGTAAGACTAGGAAAGAGTAATGCCAAATTGGGCCATTTTCACTAAATGCGAAGAGTGAAAATTGTATGAACTTGAGAGGGCCTTTCTTTTTCATACAGAGTTTTGGCTGATCTAAATGTACCTCAATCCCCATAACTACCTATAGTCATATGTAAATTGCAACATTTCATGCTAGTAATTTACTGGTATTTAAACAAAGTTTTAAGCACAAGTGCTCATGAAAATTTACGACCTGGTAAATCAGCAAACATTTATATCTATGTTTTATGTATATTTTTAAGACACACGACCCATTTTATTTTTCTATTTCACAAGAAGAATATTTTCCTTAATTTACGTGTAGAGTTGTCATTCATTATATGTTCTGAAATCATGTCCTAGAATTGTATTTTTTGAAAATATTACATTTCAAATGTATTACTGATGAATATCTGGGTAAAATAAATCATTTTCTGAATTTACTTCTGATTTGGACGCAGAGTAAAAATGAAATATTTCAAAATCATCATAACCCATCACACTATTTCATGAACAAAATTATTCCAAAATTACCTAAGTTATACCCAAGTACTGCATAATTCCAATCGTTATACATATGGCTTCAAATTCAAATATGAAACAAATGGTGGCTGTTGCATAATAAAAATTTCACTAGCCTTTATCCGTGGTTACTGGGAGGGAGATTCTAACTCCTTGCAATTTTACAAGTAATAGGAATATCTTTATTATTCATGAGTTCCTAAGATCATATCTAATAGTTTATGCTCATAAACTCACTCATAAGCCCCTAAAACTGAAGGATGGATGATGTTCATGCCAAAATCACCAACCATGTGAACAGAGGTCCAGGACTTTGAGCCAGACCAACCTCCAAGGAATGCCTGGCTGAATATCGTGTTCAGTGACATTGACAATGATTAATCAATCATGCCTATATAAGACACTCCAATAAAAATGTTGGACCTCCCTTCAGTGGAGCTTCCCAGTCAGAGAACATCCCGATGTGGTAGGAGGGTGGCAAGCCCTGTTTCCACTGGAAGAGAGCACCAAATCTCCCAGAACTCCTCCACCTGTCTCCATGAAGTGCTTCTGGAGTGGCATTCTTGATAACAATGATGTAACCATTTTGTAGAGTTCTCTTCTTAGTTCTGTAGGTAATTCTAGCAAATTATTCAAACCTCAGGGAGTCATGAGAACACTTGAATTTGAATCCATTTGGTTAGAAGTGTGGGTGGCTCGGGTACCCTACCAGCTGCTGGAGTCTGAAGCGATGGCAGAATTGTGGGCATCCTACCACCTCTAGTTGATTCATGTCAGAATTAAATTCCAGTGAACCAAGTAGGATGGAAACAAAAGAGCAGACAATAATTGAAAACTATTTGTCGTAAATATATATTTTACACAGTGCAGGTAAATTTTTACTCCACTCATGGTCCAGACAGTAAAGAATCTGCCAGCAATGCGGGAGACCCTGGTTAAATCCCCTGGTCAGGAAGATAACCTAGAGAGTGGAAAGGCTACCCACTCCAGTATTCTTGCCTGAGAATCCCATGGACAGAGGAGCCTGGCAGACTACATTCCATGGGGTCACAAAGAGTCAGACTCCACTGAGCAACTAACACTTTCACACTTTCACACATACATATACATATATTATACATACACACAGTGATCCTAAAGAAAAAAAAAAATTCCATTGCATCCAAAGTTACTAACTTGATCAAGACTCCTCATATATGTGTAAAAGTCTCTTCAGTCGTGTCAGACTCTTTGCGACCCTATGGACTATAGCCCTCCAGGCTCCTCTATCCATGGGATTCTCCAGGCAAAAACACTGGAATGGATTGCCATGTTCCCCTCCAGGGGATTGAACCCATGTCTCTTAGGTCTCCTGCATTGACAGGCAGGTTCTTCATCACTAGCTCCACCTAAGAAGCCCAGAGACTCTTCAGTTACTAATTACAAAATCCAAAATAATTTTAAAATAATATTTAAAGCACAGTCAGTTCAGTCACTCAGTAGTGTCTGACTCTTTGTGACCCCAGGAATTGCAGCATGCCAGGCCTCCCTGTCCATCACCAACTCGTGGGGTTCACCCAGACTCACGTCCATCGAGTCAGTGATGCCATCCAGCCATCTCATCCTCTGTCATCCCCTTCTCCTCCTGCCCCCAATCCCTCCCAGCATCAGAGTCTTTTCCAGAGTCAACTCTTCGCATGAGCTTCAGCTTTAGCATCATTCCTTCCAAAGAAATCCAAGGGTTGATCTCCTTCAGAATGGACTGGTTGGATCTCCTTGCAGTCCAAGGGACTCTCAGGAGTCTTCTCCAACACCACAGTTCAAAAGCATCAATTCTTCGGTGCTCAGCTTTCTTCACAGTCCAACTCTCACATCCATACATGACCACTGGAAAAACCATAGCCTTGACTAGATGGACCTTTGTTGGCAAAGGAATGTCTTTGCTTTTGAATATGCTATCTAGGTTGGTCTTAACTTTCCTTCCAAGGAGTAGGGGTCTTTTAATTTCATGGCTGCAATCAGCATCTACAGTGATTTTGCAAAACCAATCAAATTAAACACCGTATTGGGACAAATGCATTTTGTATTTGTAATACAGACCTAGAATATTGCTTGGTTTGTACTACCACAAAATCTCTGTTCATTGGCCTTCCCTTGGCCTGAGGTATCAATTATCAATCATTCACTGGTGTACCTCTATTTCTCTTGCTCTTTTAATTAGTCTAGGGCCTGCATGTTTATATTTGGTCCTTACAGTAAAAGATAGATACAGAGATAGATACATAGATACGCACTCCAATCACTCAGATCACTCACCATTCCCCATTTATAAGACTGTCATAAATCCACAAAGTGGCCTAACCTTTGAAATAAACTTTCTATTGATCATTCAGTTGTGAATGTAATAAAAACAGCTTGCAATAAACTTCTTTAAAATTTAGACATTGTTAATTAAGCATTTTATTCATATTTGTTGAACAAACAAATGAAATGTATATAAGTAAAAAATGCAGTAAGCATCTTTAAGCACTTTATTACTAACTTAGGCCTTTTTCCTGTATTAAGATTATTGATCTTTTATTCCATATCTACACAGTTCCATTGTCACACGTTACAATTTTGTTTTCAATGATCTAGCCCCATTTTGTTTTAAATGATTCCATGCATGTATATTGTGATGTTGCAAAGGTATCAACCAGTATTTCAGGGACTTCTTTGTTACAGTATGAAGTAATGCTCTGCATTTGTAACTGAAATCTTTTTATTCAATAACTCAAACTGAATCAATTTTTTTCCAATATTTTTCAGTGTTTCAGTGCTCATTCACATATTATATAGGAAGACTATAATTATTTAAATGAATAACTGAGGCAAAATGTTACGCCAAATATAAACTAAACATAATGATGCTGGAGTCTTGTTCTCATACTTCACAGTGTATGTGGAATGCATATCTTTTATATAATAAAATACTGTTATTTATTCTTCAAATTGTCTAGGAAGTCCTAGAAATTTTACTTAAATATATAATACTCCAATATGGAGCTTAAAAAGAGAGATTAAAAAATAAATATTAAGAAATTAAGACATGTTTGCATAGATGAGGTTTATTCAACTTACTGATAATGAGAATGGAGTATAGCCCCTAAATCTTTTCACCTTTAAATTTTGTCCAACTAATTGTAACACTCTTTTGAATGTCTACATAAAGATTTTTGAAAAGGCTGTAATATTTTAGAATCCTGCATCAGAAAAAATGAAATAGACATTATTAAATTTGTTTCAGCTATTCTGAAACACAAATGCTCATTAGAAAGCAAATTCTGTAAAATTCTTGCCTATGATAACCACAAATTTGAAAATAAATTTGCTACCAGGAAAAGATATTTATATCAAATTTTGTATCATGCAAGTAGATGGACTGGTGATGTGCTCTGCTATGCTTAGTCTTTCAGTTGCGTCTGACTGTTTGCAACTCCATGGACTGTAGCCCCCCAGGCTCCTCTGTCCATGGGGATTCTCCAGGCAAGAAGACTGGAGTGAGTTGCCATGCCCTCCTCCAGGGGATCTTCCCCACCCAGGGACTGAAGCCAGGTCTCCTGCATTACAGGCAGATTCTTTACTGTCTGAGCCCCCAGGGAAGCCCAGATTGGTGATATTACTAAGTAAAAGCTACTGTTTCTATAGGCTTATTTTAAGTTTTCATACATTGTCCATTTTTTTTCCTTTCTTTCAAATGTAGACACTAAATATTCACATTGTAAAAATTAAAGTATATATATAATTTACTCATAAAAATTTTCACTATGCATGTAGTTAATGGCTTAACAAGAAATGTTAAGTCATTTATTTAGGGAACACAAAGCATAATATATTGGAGTACAGGATAACCACAAACTGACTTTTCCCAGTTGTTCCTTACTTCAGTAATAATAAATGTTTGCTTTTTAGAAGGTCTTTCATCTTTTATATATATCACTCAGCCAAATATCCAGTCTGACTCCAATGTCAGAATTCAGTATTATTATATAATTTTACTATATGATAAAATATTTGTATTGTAAAAGTTAAGTAGAATATCATAACACATGTACACACAATATATACACTATTCATCTCTATGTATGTATATAAAATGATGCAAATTAGTTTTAAATATAATTAAGTTTAGATTAACATAGAAGAAAATCTAAATTACATTCAGCACACTCAGCACACATTGCATTTCATACATTTTATTCATTGTTCTAAATGCATTATTATATTTAATTCTCAGGCCAATAAGGGAGGCTTGTCTGTATATTATAGTTATGCCTAGCATAGTTCAATAGACTTTTTTTAAAGCATCAAATTACATGAAAAATTACTGAGATTACACTTCCAAAATTTAAATGGCTAATAAGATTAGTGGTGAGATTTAAATCCAGATCAAGCTGAGTTCAGAGTCTAGAACTTTGTCATAAATGGTGCCCCTCTATTAGATGCAAGTGTCTTATGACAGAAAAAGGTACACATCAAGATTCTATTTCTACAACTAGAGAAAGAAATTGCTATAAAGGATATTTAATTTAGCTGAAAACCAAACAACAAGAATGACAATGGAATTAAATCTTGAAGTTCAAAGACTTCACAGTTTTGCTTCAAGTGGGTCCTTATAACCTTCACCTGGCCTGGTACAAATAGAAACTGTGTACTAAAATATTTCTGTCTTGCAGCTGCAAGTACAGGCAGCTGTACTTTGCATGTTTTATGAAGATCTTTTTAAAAAGATGACTCCATATAAATAAGTTCTTACTGTAGAGATTTTATAGCAGGGCACATGTTATAAAGTACGATGCACTTAATTCTCTTCCTTGATTTACTTAATAATGTCCAAATATGATGATAATACAGATATGGTGATACATGATTACTTTCTAAAATGTTAAACATAGAATTGCTTTACAATCATAAACCTGGTATCCTAAAGACTACCAACTCTGCTGTACCTAAAATAATTTGTAAAGGTTACAAAAGCAGCACTTTCACCAATTCTTAAAGTTACTGCAATCCATAACAGTGTGTGTAAAATATGAAGACTAAAACCCACCTTGTGATAGCCAGGGGAAAAAAACATCCAAAGCCACTGCATAGACATAACAAGGTGTTCATATGTCCTACCAATGTGGAAGCTAATTTTAGTTCAGATTCAAGCAGTGAATTATTACTCTTTCTGTCAAAATTCAGGGCAAGATGTAATTCCTGTCTATTAATATGTGGTAGAGAGCAACACATCAGTTGAGTGAAAGATACAGTCAGGAATCCACAGAGGAATAGAGAAGCCGTTCCCAGAGAATAAGTAACACAAGGCAGGCACGTTACAAAGTCTATTAGAGAAAAGTTTTTTTTGTCGTTGTTGTTGTTAATTAAATCTAGGAATATAGCTGCTCCTCTGTAGTGAATTCAACACCTGTGGGTACAGAAATTTGCAATATCAGTGATAATTTGAATTTTGATGCAAAGAAGAGATATCAGGCCACCATGAGTGATGATGAAGTGATATTAAGTCCTTATTAGAAAAGATGCAATTTTCTTAGCCAAACTTGCCTCAGATTTTCTCCAGTATCTTTGTTGCAACCACATCCTATTTGATACAGTTATAACAGGTTTCTGGAAGAAATTTTTCATTCCTTTGTAAAAGTTCAGTTATTCTCAATTTACTTTTCCTAGTTTCCTAAAAATGTCAGTAAAAGAATACCATCTACATAGCATGAAATATATCTATAACTATAGCTTTATTCCCTCACAGCTTAGTCAGTAAATCATCTGCCCGAAATGCAGGAGACCCGGGTTCAATTGCTGGGTTGGGAAGATCCCCTAGAGAAGGAAATGAGAATCCACGCCAGTATTCTTGCCTGGAGAATTCCATGGACAGAGGAGCCTGCAGGGCGACAGACCATGGAGTTGCAAGGGTCAGATATGACTTAGCGACTAAACCACCACCATAGCTTTATAGAAACTTGTACCTAAATTTATGTATCTAAGTCATCTATTTAGTTATAGCTGACTTCCATAGTTATGACTTGGTGTTTATACTAAGCAAAGACTTCCACTGCTAAATGACTTGGAATCACTTTTGAAGGATTATTAAGTAATTACTGACCAGATTTATCATACTTATATTATCATATATACTCTACAAAAGGTGAAGTCGCTCAGTTGTGTCTGACTCTTTGTGACCCCGTGGACTGTAGCCTACTAAGCTTCTCCGTCCATGGGATTCTCCAGGCAAGAATACTGGAATGGGTTACCATTTCCTTCTCCAGGGGATCTTCCCAACCCAGGTCTCCCGCATTGGAGGCAGACACTTTAACCTCTGAGCCACTAGGGAAGCCCTCATATACTCTACATATTCAGACCAAATATAGAAGGAAAACATTTGTTATAATTTAATGTGACAATAGTGTTGTTTTCATTAAAGGTGTGTGTGTGTCCAAAATAATGAGAGAAATAACACAGGACCAGCATATCACAGTATACAAGTTCATTTTTTACATTCTTATGTATGGGTGCCTGAGAAGACTGAAGGAGACCAAATACAGGTTGGGGAGACCTCTGAAAATTTTCCAGATACTGAGACAAGGGCAGGAAGTGGAGTATACTGATAACTACCAGCTCAAGCATAAATGACCTACTTTACAGATAGAAATAAAAGTTTAAGTTGGTGGCTGCACATACCAAGGGCTTTCCAAGTGGCACAGTGGTAAAGAATCCACCTGCCAAGCCACAGGTTCAATCTCTTGGTCAGGAAGACACTCTGGAGGAGGAAATAGCAACCCACTCTAGTATTCTTGCCTGGGAAATCCCACGGAGAGAGGAGCCTGGCAGGCTGCAGTCCATGGGATCACAAAGAGTCAGGCATTACTGGGCACACATAAGCACATAACAAATTAAACTAGACTGATTACTTGATATTTTAAACTGTTTTTAAAGGGTGTATATCAAGTTTTTCTTGGTAATTCATGCATCTTCTCTTGGGACTAAAATATTATGAAGAAAAGCTTCCATGGTTATATATAAAAGAATCAATTCCTGACTTAATTTGGGAGGAATATAAATTAAATTGTGTTGCAATTATAAGACTTGTTTTTAAGTAATCTGAAATTGCTCAGCATAGTTTATATATTATAATAATTTCTGCTAAAATTCTACTGATTTAAAGATTTTATTTCAAAAAAGAGCTCATATCATATATTAAAGCCAAAGCAAACTTCCAGATTTTATCGTATCATTAATAAAACATGTATTTAATCAGGAGTTTAACATAGAGTAAAATTCAATATGAAAGTAATAGTGATGTGATAAATAATGTAGGTTAGCTAACATAAGACCAGATTGTTCTGTACTAAGTTTCTTTAAAGAGAAAAGAAGGCCTGAAAAACCCACAAGACATAGACAAACATATAAATAATTTTAACATTTTAATGAGTTGCTATTAAAATGTCAAAAATAAATGAATACAATTTTAAATATATTGAATTTTAAAAAATTACATTTCGATACTGACATTAAGCAAACTGAAAAATCAGAGTGTGTGGAGTAGGAAATGGGGTATCATTCATTGACTGTTGTGAAGGCTCAAATGGTAAACAAATTCTGAAGTACCTTTTCCTTAAAGCACTATTTTACAGTTAGATCACATCCATTGTTTCTCCTCCTAAGGCTGCATCATTCTCGGTTTGCTATTTTGGTTGATGGCATCACTATAGTAAAGAACCAAACCTTAGTTTCAAAATTGAATCTGTTCCCCTCTCTTGACGCCATACTTGAAGCAGTTGCCAATGCTATCGATTTTACCAAGACAAGGGTGCATCTTGAATCTTTCCACATAATTTTTATTTTCATTATCATAGTGAAAGATCCCCATCCACACCATATATTTCCAGATAATTGTATAACTTTTATATCTAATCTTTTTCCAGCTACCTAAATCACTGTTAGCTCTAAGGTACCTGTTTTGGGTCTTCTAACTCTGTATGTCATTCGACAGCAATTTTATACAAGTAGCAGTGCTTCCAGGGGGCACAACGATAAAGAATCTGCCTGCCAATGCAGGAGATCCAGGAGACATGGGTTCAACCCCTGGGTCAGGAAGATCCTCCAGAGAAGGGAATGGAAATCCACTCCAGTATTCTTGCCTGAAAAATGCCATGGACAGAGGAGCCTGGAGGGCTACAGTCCCTGGGGTAGCAAAGAGTCAGACACACCTGAGCAACTAACACTTCTTTTAAGTGACACACTTCAATTTTTCATATCATAGAAGTTATTAAATGCATACAAAATTTAGAAAATGTGGCTTCAAGAATGATTAATATTCTTCCAACTTTGTTTTATCATCTTCCTCTATTTTAGATGATATGGGGTAGGAGGTGGAAGTGGGGTTCAGGATTGGGAACTCATGTACACCCGTGGCAGATTCATGTCAATGTATGGCAAAACCAATACAGTAATGTAAAGTAAAATAAAGCAGAAATAAAAATTTTAAAAAATAAATTAAAAAATAAAGAAAATACAGATATTATCTCACTTGATCTATAAATTCATTATGCATCACTTACTAACACAGATCTCTTTTCTAATGGAATCACTATGCCATCCTTATACTTAATTAAGTTAAAATAATCTTTAATAATATATACTATGCCAGTCATATTTGATTTCTCTGAAAAATATCTTTTAGAGTTGGTTTTTGCAAATCATGATAAAAACAGCATTCATATACTGCACTGTTGTCAAAATGCATAAAAATATTACTAACAATTTATGTATAAATATAGGTCAAATAGGTATGCTAGGTAAAATGAGTCATTTTATTTATAAAATCCCCACATTAAATTGACTAATTTCTTCTTTACAGCATTATTTACCTTGTTATTGGATGTCCTAAACTTTCTCTTATCTGGTATCCCAAAGCTAATTGTGTATTAGACATATCTCCCTGAACTTGATGTAGTGAAGTCGCTCAGTCGTGTCCGACTTTTTGCGACCCCATGGACTGTAGTCTACCAGGCTCCTCTGTCCATGGGATTTTCCAGGCAATAGTCCTGGAGTGGGTTGCCATTTCCTTCTCCAGGGGATCTTCCCAACCCAGGGCTCGAACCCGGGTCTCCCACATTGTAGACAGACGCTTTACGGTCTGAGCCACCAGGGAACCCAGGCATCTCCAACCTTACATGCTAAGAGTTATATAACCTCTTCCTCTGTCTTGTGACGCATTGTGTAATCTACATCTCAGTTAAAAGCATAACTAGATATTTCGGTAAGAACAATATAAACTGATAACACACTTTGAACATTCCACACTGCATACTCTCACACATCTATTTGAATATTATATCTTGAGCTCACTATGGTAATAGCTTCCCATTAGCTTTGTCTCCTCTCTCTTTACACCACTATCAGAAATATCTGATCCTATAAGTTTATTGCTGATAACTTTTGATGAGTTGAATATACTTTTTTCAATCATCACAAGATTATTCAATAGCCTTCAGATTGTTCCCCAATTACATTTATACTCACTTCTATGTTTTCAAATTTCTGTGTCTTTGTTCCTTGGTCTCTTATGCCTATAATGTGGCTCTACATTGTTCATGTGTGGTCATGTCTTATGAAGCTCAAGATGTTTTCTTCTCAACTTGAAATTGATTTCTTACTCCTCCAAACTTGAATTTAATTATTTATATTTATGAGACTAAATAGTTCATATTTATTCTATTATAATACTTTGGATAAACTCTCAAATTACACCTATAAAGAAGTCCATGGCGAATAAACATGACAGTGTAGTAAATGCACACATGGAGGAAGCATGGAATAATGTGGCAGCAAGTAAAATGTACATGCGGGCAAGCAGGTACCAGGAACTTTACTGAGAAAAAAAGAAGAAACTAAAATGACATCTAAACTAAGACCGGAAGCAGTTACACAAAATGACAAGGGGATGGTGTTCCGGAATGAAAGAATAAGATTCTATAAAGGATTCCAATAAGAAATAAGTTGTTAAAAGAGAAAAGATAGTAGAGTTTCCATTGCTGGCCATGACAGTGTAGTTGGTTCCAGAAAGGTCCTCTCACATCTAATAAATTAAAAACAGAAAAACATATTTTTAAAATTGGCAACAGCCATAGAGCACATTGATCCTTGAGAGATGTGAAATAATTCAGTTCAGTTCAGTCCCTCAGTCATGTTTGACTCTGTGACCCAATGGACTGCAGCACACCAGGCTTCCCTGTCCATCACCAGCTCCTGGAGCTTACACAAACTCATGTCTGTCGAGTTGGTGATGCCATCCAACCATCTCGTCCTCTGTCGTCCCCTTCTCTCGTCTTCAGTCTTTCCTAGCATCAGGGTCTTTTTTCCAATGAGTCATTTATTCGCATCAGGTGGATAAAGTATTGGAGTTTCAGCTTCAGCATCAGTCCTACCAATAAATATTCAGGACTGATTCCCTTTAGGATTGACTGGTTTGATCTCCTTGCAGTCAAAGGCACTCTCAAGAGTCTTCTCCAACACCACAGTTCAAAGCATCAGTTCTTCTGTGCTCAGCTTTCTTTATAGTCCAACACTCATATCTATATATGGCTACTGGAAAAACCATAGCTTTGGCTAGATGGACCTTAGTTGGCAAAGTAATGTCTCTGCTTTTTAATATGCTGTCTACGTTGGTCACTGCTTTTCTTCCAAGGAGCAAGCGTCTTTGAATTTAATGGCTGTAGTCACCATCTGGAGTGATTTCGGAGCCCCCAGTATAGGTCTCTTACACTGCAGGCAGATTCTTTACCAGCTGAGCCACAAGGGAAGCCCAAGAATAATGGAGTGGGTAACCTATCCCTTCTCCAGTGGATTTTCCCACCCAGGAATTGAACCAGGGTCTCCTGGATTGCAGGCAGATTCTTTATCAATTGAGTTATGAGGAAAGTCCTGTGAAATAATTAGATAAGGCTTAAGATCACCCTAACTTTCTGCCTTAAGGCATATAATAGGCACCAGTAATGGGTGTGGGCAGAGTACAATGGATTCTATGATCCATGGAAATAAAATTCAAGCCCAAAGGATTTAAGATGGATAAAATTCATGTCAGAGTATTAGGGAAGAGGCTATATGAATGAGGAGCACTATCAGTCTACATTAGTCCTGTTGAGTCTTATGTTGAATATTAAGCTAGTTTTTCAGAGGAAAAGAACCACCACTGGAAAATGATAATCCTAAAAATCATGACTCACAAAGCTGACAGATTTCCAAATTTGAATGAGGGTAGAATAGAAATATTTGTTCAATACATGAGTTTTTGGTAGGGATTTTAGAAAGGCCAAAATTTTGAAGTTGAGCTATGCTAGTTTTAAAGTCCTGCCTCCTCAAAGTTTCCCTCCTAAAATGTGTTAAAATGAGGCTTAAACAGATCAACTTAATCCTCAGATAAATCACTTGTCATCACAGCAAAACACAATTCTTTAGAGGAAAACACCAACATTCAGAAATTCAATATTCAAAATGACCAGTGAAAATGCCAACAAAAAATATTAGAAAATATTAATGAAATATTATAAATAAAATAAACACAAATAACAAATAAAACAGATTTATTATACATGTTGAAGGATTTAAAGGAAAATATGGATTATAATAAACAGATAAGTGGAATCACAAAAAAACAATTAAGAAAACAAATGAAACTTTAGACCTGTAAGTTCAGTTCAGTTGCTCAGTTGTGTCCGACTCTTTGCAACACCATGAATCGCAGCACTCCAGGCCTCCCTGTCCATCACCAAATCCTGGAGTTCACCCAGAGTTGCGTTCATCGAATCAGTGATGCCATCCAGCCATCTCATCCTCGGTTGTCCCCTTCTTCTCCTGCCCCCAATCCTTCCCAGAATCAAAGTCTTTTCCAATGAGTCAACTCCTCGCATGAGGTGGCCAAAGTACTGGAGTTTCAGCTTTAGCATCATTCCTTCCAAAGAAATCCCAGGGTTGATCTCCTTCAGAATGGACTGGTTGGATCTCCTTGCAGTCCAAGGGACTCTCAGGAGTCTTCTCCAACACCACAGTTCAAAAGCATCAATTCTTCAGTGCTCAGCCTTCTTCACAGTCCAACTCTCAACATCCATACATGACTACTGGAAAAACCATAGCCTTGACCAAATGGACCTTAGTAGGCAAAGTAATGTCTCTGCTTTTGAATATACTATCTAGGTTGGTCATAACTTTTCTTCCAAGGAGTAAGCATCTTTTAATTTCAAGGCTGCAATCACCATCTGCAAAGATTTTGGAGCCTAAAAAAATAAAGTCTGACACTGTTTCCATTGTTTCTCCATCTATTTCCCATGGAGTGATGGGACCAGATGCCATGATCTTCGTTTTCTGAGTGTTGAGCTTTAAGCCAACTTTTTCACTCTCCTCTTTTACTTTCATCAAGAGCTATAAGTACCATAACTTAGAGCTGTAAGTACCATATCTAAAATTAAATATTCACTGCTGCTGCTGTTGCTACTAAGTCACTTCAGTTGTGTCCAACTCTGTGCAACCCCATAGACAGTACCCCAACAGGCTCCACCGTCCCTGGGATTCTCCGGGCAAGAATACTGGAGAGGGTTGCCATTTCCTTCTCCAAAGCATGAAAGTGGAAAGTGAAAGCGAAGTCACTCAGTCGTGTCTGACTCCTGGTGACCCCATGGACTGCAGCCTACCAGGCTCCTCCGTCCATGGGATTTTCCAGACAAGAGTACTGGAGTGTGGTGCCATTGCCTGCTCCAAATATTTACTAAGTGAGCTTAATTAACAGCTTATTTAACAGATTAGAAACTTCAGGGGGAAAAAAAGATTACTGAACTTGAAGACATGGCAATAAAATTTTTCCACACTGAATGACCCAGAGAAAATAAACAAATGAGTAAATTATCAGTGGTATGTGAGTTAACATCAAATAGTCCAATACACATGAAGTTTGAATTCCAGACAAGAGGCCACAGCATATTTGTAATAGTAGTACATTTTTTTTTCAAATTTTATGAGAAAATATAAATCTGCTAACTCAAAAAGGTCACTAAATTCTAATCAAGATAAACATTCAAATATCATACTGAGGTACATCATAACAATATTACTGAAAATCAATGATAAAGATAAGACCATAAGAGTAGCTGGTAAAGAATCCGCCTGCAATGCGAGAGACCTGGGTTCGATCCCCGGGTTGTGAAAATCCCTTGGAGAAGGGAAAGGCTACCCACTCCAGTATTCTGGCTTGGAGAATTTCATGGATTCTATAGTTCTTAGGGTCACAAAGAGTCAGACACGACTGAGTGACTTTCTCTTTCACATAAGAGTAGCTAAAGAAAAAGAGTCCCTTTATGCAAAAAGAACAGATATAAAAGAACCAATGATATTGCATCAGAAAAAATGCAAACAAGAAAACAGTGGAAACACACCTTTAAAGGGGGGAAATACCACCCCCACACCCTGCTTGAGTTCTTTTGGCTGGTCTATTAATTAAATCGACGCAAGACATATTGACAAGGAGAAAAAAAATAATAATATAATAGGTGAAAGTTTCATAGAAATGGGACCAACACTGGAGCAACTAAAGCAGGCTGTTTATGTATCACTACAAACAAATAATTATTTGTGAAAACTGGTCCAAAAATATGGGGTTAGTGTTTGGGGTAGCAGACTAGTGAAGAGGTAAACACTTTCTTAATTTTGAATTCCCTAACTCTAGTGATAAAGTTGCTTTCTATCCTCCTGGTATGGGAGAATATCCTTATGCAGAAGATCTCTCTCTTACTTTCAGGGGAGAAGAAACGTGGGTGGGAAAGGTACAGCACACTTTTTTTTAATATATAATTTGTTTTTTCTTTCAGCAGTTCTTTCTCAAACCCCAAATGCAGAAAAGGATACTACTAGAAAACAACAGTACAGGACTTTCCTAGCAAGGGACACAGGTTCGATCTCTGGTCTCAGAGTATCCTCCATGCTGTGGAACAACTGAGCCTGTGCACCGCAACTACTGAAGCCTGCACATCTAAAGCCCATGCTCCACCACCAGAAAAGCTACCACAAGGAGAATCCTAGGCACTGTAGTGACAGAATAGCCCACTTGCCACAACTATAGAAACTCTGTGTGCAGCAACAAAGATACAGAGCATACGAAAATAAACAAATAAGATAAACAAAGGAAACAGTCTAGTCATGAACAAGGACATGACAACTGGAAAGAAAACATTAGCAAATCAAATCTAACAATATATTAAAACAGATAATATATCATGACCAAGTAGAATTTATCCTAGGAATAGAAATCAAGCAATATAAGTTGTTACATTCATAAAAATTGAAGAGAAAAATCATATAATCATTTGGATATATACACAAAACACATTTGGCAAAAATTCAACATCTATTATGATAAAATATCTCATCAAACTTAGAATAGAAGCACATCTCCACTATCTGATACAGAGAATCTATATACAACCTATGTTGAAAATTATTTCATGGTGGAAGTCTGAACGCTTTCTTGCTTTCTTGAGGATAAGACAAGGATGTCTGTTCTCATCACTTCTACTTAACACTGCCCTGGATTTCACAGTCAGTAGAAGAGGTAAGAGCATAAACAAACAAAAAGAAAACTATAGATCAGTACTCTAATCCATAGATGATGTACCAAATGTACGGAAACTACATTAAAAACCATGAAAATTAATAAGTAAATATGTTTGCAGAGAATAGGTTAATATATGCAAAATAATTGTATTTCCACATATCAATAAAGAATTAGAATTTTGCTATAAGAGCGATACCTTTTTCCATCCTAAAGGAAAACAGTCCTGAATATTCATTGGAAGGACTGATACTGAAGCTGAAACTCCAATACTTTGGCCACCTGATGAGAAAAACTGACTCATTGGAAAAGACCCTGATGCTGGGAGAGATTGAAGGTGGGAGAAGAAGGGGACAACAGAGGGTGTGATGGTCGGATGGCATCACCAACTCGATGGACATGACTGTGTGCAAGCTCCGGGAGACGGTGATAGACAGGGAAGCCTGGAGTGCTGCAGTCCACGGGGTCACAAAGAGTCGACACAACTGAGTGACTGAACTGAAGAACATGAGATATTTATGGAGAAGTTAACAAAATATATGTGCAAAAATTAATAAACAAAAACCTCAGTTAAATAGAGTTGAGACACCAAAAGGAGGAGCTCTCAAGATTCCACTGGATTCCTGGCAGGGACTCAGCTTATAAAGAGCTATGTACTCTTTGTTGTTTCTATAGCACCCCCATCTTCCTTTTTGTCTTTGTAAAAGGGTTCTCTTTCTTTTGCCATGCCGGAATTTACATTAGGCTTGCTATGGCTGCATACCTCAAATTGAAATTCTCTGAAAATAAAACCAATTTTTTTTCTGGAGAAATACCTAGCAGTGCATTTGTTTCATGTTAACTTATGTAAGACCTGAACACTGAAAAGCAGAAACATTTTCTGGATTGAATTATAAAGAAGATCTAAATTGAGAAAACTTATCTACAGACTCAATGCAATCCTCCCCAAATTCCGTGCAAACATTTTTTGAAGAAACTGTCAAGAAATTTATAAATGTATATCAAAAAGGAAGACACAGAACAGAGGAAACAATTTTGAAAATAGAACAAAAACAATGTGTAATACATAATTTCAGGTATTTATATTAACCTATAGAAATCAAAATAGTTTGCTGTTGGAATAATGATAGAAATATAGACTAATGATAAATATATAGAGTCCAGAAATAGACCCATGTATACATGATCAGGTGATTTCTGCAAACTCTCTGTGATGTTAAATCTTGGAAAGACAGATTTTCAATAAATGTTGCCAGAAGAACTAGACACCTATTTGAGAAAAACAAAGGTAGCTAGCTATACATCCATTACTAGTAAAATAAATATAGTAAATATTGTAATAGATATATAACTTTAGAATCACAATAATCTTATGTTCTTATAATTACTCACAGATTAGTAGAAAGTTCAAGCCAACATTATGCAAAGATTCAAGCATCAACTGAATATACTGGGAAGTCTAAGGAAAATTTTCAGAACTATTAATAACTATGACAACTTAAGCACATGTGAATACTTCTTACTGAAGTTACTGAAAAAGCTGCCCACAAAGAAAACTGCAGGGCAGAATTCTTCTTTACTTTCAAAGATTCTAAAGGAAAAATGAAGGTCTTTTCATATTAAATGTAGTACATTTGCCTTCGTTTAGGTTTGTTGAAAAATCTCCATTTTTAACACTATCTTTTCCTTTATAGGATAAACAAAATGTTTTCAGGTAATCTAATTAGAACGAAAATAAAAAGAAGCATCTCCCCAGTAAAGCTATTTGATAATCTGCTTCTTGCCAAACTATGATGTCTATCATCTCTGTATAACAATATTTAAAATAGAGAGGTGTTTATTTTTGTGGTCCTAATATTTAAGCTCAACTCTTAAGAAACTTCAGTCCATATGAGATATTTAAGATTACCACAGTATTTCAGATCCCACAGAAGACTTTAATATCTGCACAAAAGAAGCAGATTATATTTCCATAAGAAAGACAATTTAGTTCTTTAGAACGTTGAATAGTCAGTACAAAGAAAAAGAAAAAAATCACTCCCCCAAAAAAACAAAACAACAAAACCACTCTAAATACAAACTAAAACAATGCTGTGATATTACCTGCAGAAATAGCTTATCTTTCTAAAATATATTTATGTGAAAAAGAATGTTTAAAACCATTTTATTGAGTAAAAGTATTATGACTATTTTTAATAACTGCTTATTCTTACATTTTAAAAAATATTCTAATAACATATATGGATGGAAGTTATTCAATTCCTACTTTCACTTTATCCATTATTATTTTTGAAAGCTGTGGAAAAAAGTGCCTTTTACATACATTTCCAGGCTCAACTGCTATTTAACGATATAGCCATCTTTATTGTCTATAAGCCAGCTCCTCCGTGAAGCCTTACTGGCCCTTCTGCTTCCCTGAGGCAAATTTAATCACAATCTTCACTACTTTAGTAAACTCCTTAAGTACACTGCTGTTGTTAAATGCATAACACTCTACCTGAGTCATCGTCTATCTTTTCTACTGAACTGTGAAATCCTTCCCTTAAAAGAGTATTATTTATTCATCCTTTTATCTTAAGTGTCTTGAATGGCTCCATGCATATTGGAGATCAGAAACCTCTTTTGGATAAATCTTGAATTTATAGATTCTCTTGTGCTAGTCATAATTTACTATCTATATTTCCCCTTTGTAATAATCCTTTTCAGTTAAGTTCAGTTCAGTCGCTCAGTCATGTCCGACTCTTTGCGACCCCATGATCCTCTTATCGTTTTCTATTTTGGTGTGTTACTTTGCCGACTAAGGTCCGTCTAGTCAAGGTTATGGTTTTTCCAGTGGTCATGTATGGATGTGAGAGTTGGACTGTGAAGAAGGCTGAGCACCGAAGAATTGATGCTTTTGAACTGTGGTGTTGGAGAAGACTCTTGAGAGTCCCTTGGACTGCAAGGAGATCCAACAGGTCCATTCTGAAGGAGATCAACCCTGGGATTTCTTTGGAAGTAATGATGCTAAAGCTGAAACTCCAGTACTTTGGCCACCTCATGCGAAGAGTTGACTCATTGGAAAAGACTCTGATGCTTGGAGGGATTGGGAGCAGGAGGAGAAGGGGACGACAGAGGATGAGATGGCTGGATGGCATCACTGACTCGATGGACGTGAGTCTGAGTGAACTCCGGGAGATGGTGATGGACAGGGAGGCCTGGCGTGCTGTGATTCATGGGGTCACAAAGAGTTGGACACGACTGAGTGACTGAACTGATCTGAACTGATAGGACTAAGCACACAGACACATAGCATACAGATTTATAATCTACCCTAAATCATTGGGGGCTTCCCAGGTAGCTCAGTGGTAAAGAATCCACCTGCCAGTGTGGGAGAGAAAGGAGACATGGGTTTGATTCCTGAGTCAGGTAGATCCCTTGGAGGAGGGCATGGCAACTCACTACAGTATTTTTGCCTGGAGAATCCCATGGACAGAAGAGCCTGGTAGGCTATAGTCCATAGGGTCACAAAGAGTAACAGATGACTTAGCAACTAAATAACAACAAAATGGTGGAGAATAGCAAAATACTAAAATTGTATTGCATTAAAAAAAATCATTATGTATGGTCATCTGTCATAAGCACTTAACACTTCACCAATATATAATTCTGTATAAAATGGACTGCATGGTTACATGGAAAGAAAACTTATCAAAACTATTTTCATCACTGTGATTATGCATAGAAATTTTAGTAAGTTGATAGTTTATACTTCACTCTATATTAAATATTCAATTAAAATGAGTAATTTTCAAGATACTGAAAAACTGCAAACAAAAACAAAAAATACTACTTAAAATTTTTGTGTTGTTTCCTGTGTTATATTAAATGAATCCATTATAAAATAATTTGCAATTCATATTTGCATGAGCTTCAAAGACTTCCACTTCCATTCTGCTTTTCTTCTCTATTATCAAAGGATTTCTTTTTTTTCAATGATAAAGAAAGTTTGAAAGTTTTGTAGAGTAATCAAAAAATAAAATGACTTTGATGCATCAAACTGCATTTGTTATCAACTTGAATTCTCTATTAGGCTTGCATTCTTGTGGAGAGTAACATCTCTTGATGGATATTCATATCAGTAACAATAAAGTTATTCAACCCTCAGTGATCATTCTTTCTTTCAACTTAACATACGTTGGTTTGCTTTTCATATGCATGATGATTCTTGAGTTTTCGAAGATAAGTTTCTCTACTGGTGACTTGTTCTCTGCCTATCTTTCACTGTATTTCCCTATATTCCATGTATTAAATGTTTCATTAATCAAGAGCTCTTAGATTTCCTATTCCTACCTTTGTCTACAGTTAAATCTATGAACCTAAAAAGACAGAAGTGGGAATGATGGAAGCACATCTTGGGCATTTGGGAGCAGGGGGTGTCTGATCAAACCATGGAGGATTTTCTTGTGTTGTACGATGATAGGACATAAGTAATTCAAAGATGTGCCACAAACTGTAATACTAAACTAAACAAAAAATATGTGTATGAGAACTGAGGTTGAATAAAATGTTCAATTAGGTTCAATTCAATTAGGGAAGAAATGCTATCTGTATACTATTGAGTCTTCCAAATCATGATCATGGTGTGTGTTTCCATGTGTTTGTGTCATACTTGATTTCTCTCAGCAATGTTCTTTGGTTAGATGTGTACAGGTCTTAAAACCATTTATCAAAAATTTCTGATTTTGATTTGTTCTGCTTTTCAAATGTATAGTGCCATTATATCATAAAATGTTTTTACTTTGAAATATTGGGGGAAAAAAAAAAGATCACAGGAAAGGACAAAAGGAGACATGGAAAACTAGAAAATGAACACCATATCCTTGGGTAGGAAGCCTCCATATCATAAAGATGTCACTTCTCTGTGAGCTCATTTAAGCATGTACGAGAATGCCAATAAAATCAAAATTCATTTTTTCTTATTGTGAAACATGAGGATATGATCAAAATGTTTGAGAAAACAAGTACAAAAAATTATTAGCCAAAATGTCCTGAGGAAAATTAAAATAAGCAAAAAAGTGAAAAGGACTTTAAGACAGCAAATATTTAAAATACAATTCTAAAATGTGCTTTGTGTGAAAGCATAGATGGAAAAACCAAGGGGTCAAAATAGAAAAATGGCATATTAGAAAAGTAAGGGAAAATGTATTTTTAAATAAGCGGTAAGGATAATTGGTATCATATGGAAAAGATATAAAATTGTTTTCTGTTCATCACATCATACATGAGGATGAATTCCAAAATGGCTAGAGATTTAACTGTAAAAAGATTTTTGAAAATTGCATTAACAGAAGAAAACCTGGTTGCCTTTTCTATAAGTGGGAAAGAAAAAATCTGCAAAGCTATAATTCAAAATCCAGAAGCAATAAGAAAACATTAGATCAATATGATTAAAAAACTTTCATGACAAAAGTAATCACCAATAAAGTAAACAGCAAATGTCAACTTAAAGAATATTTGCAACTTAAAATATCAGAGGGTTAATGTGCTAAATAAAGACCAGTCATGGAAAATTAAAGAACATTTTCAACAATCCTAAATAAGTAAAATTCTCACTGTTTGCAGATGACATAATCCTCTACATAGAAAACCCTAAACTTCCAGCAGAAAAGTACTAGAGTTAAACAATGAATATAGTAAAGTTGAAGGATATAAAATTAATACACAGAAATCCCTTGCATTCCTATATACCAACAATGAAAAATCAGAAAGAACAATTAAAGAAACAATCTCACTCACCATTGCAAAGACAAGAATAAAATACTTAGGAATGGATTTACCTAAAGAAAGAAAAGACCTGTATATAGAAAACTATAAAACACAGATGAAAGAATTAAAAGATGCCACAAATAAATGGAGAAACATACCATGTTCATGGATTGGAAGAATCAATATAGTAAAAGTGAGTATACTACCTAAAACAGTCTATAGATTCCATGCAACCCCCATCAAACTACCAACAGTATTTTTCACAGAACTAGGACAAATAGTTTCACAATTTGTATGAAATGACAAAAGACCCCAAATAGCTAAAGCAATATTGAGAAAGAAAAGTGGAACTGGAGGAATCAACCTTCCTGACTTCAGACTACACTACAAAGCTACAGTCATAAAGATAGTATGGTACTGACACAAAGACAGAAATATAGATCAATGAAACAAAATAGAAAGCCCAGAGACAAATCCATGCACCTATGGGCACCTTATCTTTGACAAAGGTGACAAAAATATACAATGGAGAAAAGATAGTCTCTTCAACAAGCAGTCCTGGGAAAAATGGTCAACCACATGTAAAAGAATGAAACTAGAATACTTTCTAACACCACATACAAAAATAAACTCAAAATGGATTAAGATCTAAATATAAGACCAGAAACTATAAAACTCTTTGAGGAAATCATAGGCAGAACACTGACATAAATCACAGCAAGACTGTCTATGATCCACCTGCCATAGTAATGGAAATAAAAACAAAAATAAATGAGACCTAATTAAAAATGTATACACAATGAAAGAAACTATAAGCAAGGTGAAAAGACAGCCTTCAGAATTGGAGAAAGTAATAGAAAACAAAACAATTGACAAAGAATTAATCTCCAAATATACAAGCAGCTCATGCAGTTCAATGCCAGAAAAACAACCCAATCAAAAAGCAGGCAAAAGAGCTAAGCAGACATTTCTCCAAAGAAGACATACAGATGGCTAATAAACACATGAAATGATGCTCAACATTACTGATTATTAGAGAAATGCAAATCAAAACCACAATAAAGTATCATGTCATGCCAGTCAGCATGGCGGTTATCAAAAAGTCTACAAACAATAAATGCTTGAGAGGGTATAGAGAAAAGGGAATCCTCTTATACTATTGGTGGGAATGCAAACTGGTGCAGCCACTATGGAGAACAGTGTGGAGAGTCCTTAAAAAAACTGATAATAGGACTGCCATGTGAGCCAGCAATCCCACTGCCGGACATCACCCCAAGGAGATGAAAATAGAAAGAGAAACATATACCCCAAAATTCACTCCAGCACTATTTACAATATCTAGGACACGGAAGCAACCTAGATGTTGCTTCAATTGGCAGAGGAATGGATAAGGAAGTGTGGTACATATACACAAAGGACTATTACTCAGGTATAAAAAAGGAACACATTTGAGTCAGTTCTAATGAGGTGGATGAAGCTGGAGCCTATATACAGAGTGAAGTTAGTCAGAAAGAGAAACACAGTGTTTCCTAGTTTTCTATATATAGGTCTTTATTTTCTTTCGGTAGATATATTCCTAAGTATTTTATTGTTTTTGTTGCAATGGTAAATGGAATTGTTTTCTTAATTTCTCTTTCTATTTTCTCATTATTAGTGTATAGGAATGCAAGGGATTTCTGTGTGTTGATTTTATATCCTGCAACTTTACTATATTCATTGATTTGTTCTAGTAATTTTATGGTGGGGTCTTTAGGGTTTTCTATGTAGAGGATCATGTCATCTGCAAACAGTGAGAGTTTTACTTCTTTGCCAATTTGGATTCCTTTTATTTCTTTTTCTGTTCTGATTGCTGTGGCCAAAACTTTCAAAACTATGTTGAATAGTAGTAGTGAAAGTCGGCACCTTTGTCTTGTTCCTGACTTTAGGGGAAATGTCTCAATTTTTCACCATTGAGAATAATGTTTGCTGTGGGTTTGTCATATATAGCTTTGATTATGTTAAGGTGTGTTCCTTCTATTCCTGCTTGCTGGAGAGTTTTTATCATAAATGGATGTTGAATTTTGTCAAAGGCCTTCTCTGTATCTATTGAGATAATCATATGGTTTTTATTTTTCAATTTGTTAATGTGGTGAATTACATTGATTGATTTGCGGATATTGAAGAATCCTTGCATCCCTGCGATAAAGCCCACTTGGTCATGGTGTATGATCTTTTTAATGTGTTGTTGGATTCTGTTTGCTAGAATTTTGTTGAGGACTTTTGCATCTATGTTCATCAGTGATATTGGCCTGTAGTGTTCTTTTTTTGTGGCTTCTTTGTCAGGTTTTGGTATTGGGGTGATGGTGGCCTCATAGAATGAGTTTGGAAGTTTCCCTTCCTCTGCAATTTTCCGGAAGAGTTTGAGTAGGATAGGTGTTAGCTCTTCACTAAATTTTTGGTAGAATTCAGCTGTGAAGCCATCTGGACCTGGGCTTTTGTTTGCAGGAAGATTTCTGATGAAAGTTGTACTTTTCTAAGAATTTGTCCATTTCTTCTTCCAAGTTGTCCATTTTATTGGCATATAATTGCTGATGGTAGTCTCTTATGATCCTTCGTTTCTCTGTGTTATCTGATGTGATCTCTCCATTTTCCTTTCTAATTTTATTGGTTTGATTTTTCCCCCTTTGTCTCTTGATGAGTCAGGCTAATGGTTTGTCAATTTTATTTATCCTTTCAAAGAACCAGCTTTTGGCTTTGTTGATTTTTGCTAAGGTCTCTTTTGTTTCTTTTGTATTTACTTCTGCCCTAATTTTTAAGATTTCTTTCCTTCTACTAACCCAGACTTAAAGATCAACATTCAGAAAATGAAGATAATGGCATCCAGTCCCAACACTTCATGGGAAATAGATGGGGAAATAGTGAAAACAGTGTCAGACTTTATTTTTGGGGGCTCCAAAATCACTGCAGATGGTGACTGTAGCCATGAAATTAAAAGACGCTTACTCCTTGGAAGAAAAGTTATGACCAACCTAGATAGTATATTCAAAAGCAGAGACATTACTTTGCCGAATAAGGTCCGTCTAGTCAAGGCTGTGATTTTTCCAGTGGTCATGTATGGATGTGAGAGTTGGACTGTGAAGAAGGCTGAGCACCAAAGTATTGATGCCTTTGAACTGCGGTGTTGGAGAAGACTCTTGAGAGTCCCTTGGACTGCAAGGAGATCCAACCAGTCCATTCTGAAGATCAGCCCTGGGATTTCTTTGGAAGGAATGATGCTAAAGCTGAAACTCCAGTACTTTGGCCAGCTCATGCGAAGAGTTGACTCATTGGAAAAGACTTTGATGCTGGGAGGGATTGGGGGCAGGAGGAGAAGGGGATGACCGAGGATGAGATGGCTGGATGGCATCACAGACTCGATGGACATGAGTCTGAGTGAACTCCAGGAGTTGGTGATGGACAGGGAGGCCTGGCGTGCTGCAATTCATGGGGTCACAAAGAGTCAGACACGACTGAGCAACTGAACTGAACTGTACTAACCCAGGGGTTCTTCATGTCTTCCTTTCCTAGTTGCTTTAGGTATAGAGTTAGGGTATTTATTTGACTTTTTTCTATAAACTATAAAACACTGGTGAAAGAAATCAAAGAGGACACTAATAGATGGAGAAATATACCATGTTCATGGGTTGGAAGAATCAATATAGTGAAATGAGTATACTACCCAAAGCAATCTATAGATTCAATGCAATCCCTATCAAGCTATCAATGGTATTTTTCACAGAACTAGAACAAATAATTTCACAATTTGTATGGAAATACAAAAAACCTCAGATAGCCAAAGCAATCTTGAGAAAGAAGAATGGAATTGGAGGAATCAACCTGCCTTACTTTGGGATCTACTACAAAGCCACAATCATCAAGACAGTATGATACTGGCACAAAGACAGAAATATAGATCAATGGAACAAAATACCAAGCCCAGAGATAAATCCACACACCTATGGACACCTTATCTTCGACAAAGGAGGCAGGAATATACAATGGAGAAAACACAATCTCTAACAAGTGGTGCTGGGAAAACTGGTCAACCACTTGTAAAAGAATGAAACTAGAACACTTTCTAACACCATACACAAAAGTAAACTCAAAATGGATTAAAGATCTAAATGTAAGACCAGAAACTATAAAGCTCCTAAAGGAGAAGATAGGCAAAACACTTTCTGATATAAAACACAGCAGGATCCTCTATGACCCACGTCACAGAATATTGGAACTAAAAGCAAAAATAAACAAATGGGACCTAATTAAAATTAAAAGCTTCTGCACAAGAAAGGAAAGTATAAGCAAGGTGAAAAGACAGCCTTCAGAATGGGAGAAAATAATAGCAAATGAAGCAACTGACAAACAACTAATCTCAAAAATATACAAGCAACTCCTGAAGCTCAATTCCAGAAAAATAAACGACCCAGTCAAAAAATGGGCCAAAGAACTAAACAGACATTTCTCCAAGGAAGACATTCAGATGGCTAACAAACACATGAAAAGATGTTCAACATCACTCATTATCAGATAAATGCAAATCAAAGCTACAATGAGGTATCATTTCAAGCCAGTCAGAATGTCTGTGATCCAAAAGTCTACAAGCAATAAATGCTGGAGAGGGTGTGGAGAAAAAGGAACCCTCTTTCACTGTTGGTGGGAATGCAAACTAGTACAGCCACTATGGAGAACAGTGTGGAGATTTCTTAAAAAAGTGGAAATAGACCTGCCTTATGACCCAGCAATCTCACTGCTGGGCATACACACTGAGGAAACCAGAATTGAAAGAGACACGTGTACCCCAATGTTCATTGCAGCACTGTTTATAATAGCCAGGGCATGGAAGCAACCTAGATGTCCACTAGCAGATGAATGGATAAGAAAGCTGTGGTACATGTACACAATGGAGTATTATGCAGCCATTAAAAAGAATACATTTGAATCAGTTCTAGTGAGGTGAATGAAACTGGAGCCTATTATACAGGGTGAAGTAAGCCAAAAACACCAATACAGTATACTAACACATATATATGGAATTTAGAAAGATGGTAATGATAACCCTGTATGCGAGACAGCAAAAGAGACATAGATGTATAGAACAGTCTTTTGGATTCTGTAGGAGAGGGAGAGGGTGGGATGATTTGGGAGAATGGCATTGAAACATGTATAATATCATATATGAAATGAACCACCAGTCCAGGGTTGATGCATAATCCAGGATGCTTGGGGCTGGTGTACTTGGATGACCCAGAGGAATGGTACAGGGAGGGAGGTGGGAGGGGTGTTCAGGATGGGCAACACATGTGGAGTGTTCATGTTGATGTATGGCAATACCAATACAATATTGTAAAGTAATTAGCCTCCAATTAAAATAAATAAATTTATAGTAAAAGAAATAAAATTAAAAAATAAAAAAGAAAGAGAAACACAAATACTGCAAATTAATGCATATATATGGAATTTAGAAAGATAGCAATGACGATCCTACATGCAGGGCAGTAGAAGAGACGCAGACGCAAAGAACAAACTTTTGGACTCTGGGGGTGAAGGCAATGGTGGGATGATTTGAGAGCATAGCATTGAAACATATATATTACCATTTGTAAAATATATGAACAGTGTAAGTTCGATGAATGAAGCAGGGCACCCAAAGCCAGAGCCCTGGGACAACCTGGAGAGATAGGGTGGGGAGGGAAGTGGATGGGGAGTTCAGCATGGGGGGACACATGTATACCTGTGACTGATTCATGTTGATGTCTGGCAAAAACCATCACAATATTGTAAAGTAATTATCTTCCAAATAAAACAAAATAATTTAAAAAAATGAAATATAGGGCTGTGCTAAAAAAAAAAAAAAAAACCTACAGTAGAAAAATGAACACACACTTCATAGAAAAAGAAATGGAAAAATTCAAAAAGTGAAATAACATTTTCTCACCTCTTACATCAGCAAAAGGCCAAATTTAGCAACACAGCTAACTGGGGGAAGCTAAATATTAATCTTCACACTTTGCTGATAAGATGAAAAGTGATAAAATCATAATGAATTTGGCAATATGTGGCAAATTTGTTAATCATTTTCCTTTGACCCAACAATACAGTACCTAGGAATATATCTAAAATATATACTGTATTTAAAAATATACATTTTTAAAAGAATATTTTTGAAAACTAAGAAATGATTGCAGCACTCTATGTCATAAAGTAGGAGCTCAAACAACAAGCAAACAAAAAAAAAAAAGCAAAGCAATATTTCTGCCAATGAAGATCCAGTTGAATAAAATGTGCTGCATCTATGAAATCACAGTTCTACAAAACAGTAATGAATGCTCTTGTATACAACTATGATTTGATATCCATGCATCATGAATGAAAAAAGTAGAGAGAAGAGTTATAGATATATTAATACTTGTGTACACACTTACTTATGCTACATGTATATTTATATTATACACATTCTCTCTAATTAGTTTTTTGATCTGGAAACAAACACAAAATATTTTAGACTGAGACTAAATCTGAGAGTGTTTCATGTGCATTATGCAGTAAAGCAAATGTTAATCTAATTCAGTGATTTCCAATGCTTTTGAAAAGCAGGGGAAAAGAAGAAAGAGGTAAAATGAACACAATATACAAATAACTTTAACATGTGAATTTTAAACAAAAAACTCAGTACAGCTCTTGACTTATTTCATCTCTATATCTATGCATCCAGATATCTTGTTATCATCTATCTATTTTTCTAATTCTGTCTTCTGAAATGCATAGAAACAAGGTTCAATACCTAGTAATGGGCATAATTAGCACCCAGATTTTGCCATGCAGATACAATTTCCCATTAAAAGTAATGCTTTCTTTTTTTTTAATTTTAACTAGAGGATAATTTATTTACAATGTTGTATTGGTTTCTGCTGTATAACAATATGAATCAGCTATAAGTATACATATATACCTTCCCTCTTGAACCTCACCCCTCAACCTACCCCTCTAGGTCGTCACAGAGCTGAGTTCCCTGTGTTACACAACAGCTTCCCATTAGCTACCATTTTACACATGGTTTGCTACTCTCTCAATTTGTATCACCCTCTCCTTCCTCCACTGTGTCCACAATTCCCGCTAAAAGATATTAGTTAACTTTGGAGAGATGACTACTTTCTGGTCTGTGGCAGGAGAGAGACGATTTAAACCTGGAGTACTAATATGACAGAGAGCATGGAAGCTATCAAAGACTTCTGGGGCTGTGCCAAAAGGATTTATCTAATCTAAGAGGCTCCTATGAGTAAAACTTGGAAAAAGAATTTGAGGAAGAACAACTTGAGGGTGTTGAAATCCATAAACTTCATTTATATCTGAGTTAATAATAGTGTCTATATAAAAAATAATTGTGCATTGATGAAGATTCTAGGGAAGCAAAATCTTTATTTAGAAAACTCTAAATAGAGTTAAAAAAAAAAACTCTAAATAAATCTAATTGATGAGAAAGCATCAAGCCTTTATCCTCCCTTTCTCTTACCACTGGTAACCACAGAGTTCATGAGGAATGTTTTTACTTACAAAAATATCAGCTAGTAAGTGAGGAAAGAATGATCGAATTAATATAGCATCATTTTTAACTGCTGGTGAACTAACAGATCTAGACAAACATCACCAATAGCTGCTAATATCATGAAAAGAGACACCAGAAAACCTGTATCCTAGGGACTTCCCTGGTGGTTCAGCAGTTAAGAATCTGCCTTTCAATGGATGTAATATGGGTTTGATCCCAGTTCAGGGAACTAAGATCCCACATGCTGCTGGGCAATAAGCCTGTGCACTGCAACAAGAGAAGTCCATGTGCTGCAATGAAGACTCAGTGCACTCAAAATAAGTAAATAAATAACCTGTGCTCCCAGGTGAAGAACAATTTACAGGAAGCAAATGAGTGTGCTAAATTGTACTGCATTATGTTTATGTGTACACACTTGTAGCCACTCTACAAATATTCTAGCAACAGAACCTGAAAAATATTTTTATATAAGTTTTAAAATTATGAAATTATGAAAATTGGAGGGTTCCAATTTTATCAACATCAAAAAAAAAAATAAGAATTTGCAAACATGGGAAAATACTTCCTGTTTAGGATATTGTTTCTCCCTCAATGGAAAGAATCAGCTGGCTCTGGAACCACAGATAGATAAATGGATCATTTTAATATTTACAGAGGACTTCAGGGCAGGGGACTTCTCAAAGCAGGGTAAAATTAAGATATTCCATTCTTGCTGTTCAGTGTGAACCTTCCCAGAGTACCCTCGGCACCTTAGCCACCTAGCAGTATGCAGAGACCATTAATAATAAATTAATTTGACTCCTTAAAATTGCATTAGGGCTCATCCTTGAAAATGATCTGGGGATTCAGAATTATAAAATGCTAGAAATAAAAGAAAAATAGATAAAGTGGTTATTTAAGATTTTCTACATGGTAGTTTGCACAAAAGTGAGAAGAAAAAAAAAAAAAAAAAGAATACACGATTAAAATGTAAGCTCTTAATAAGCACCTCCGAGGGTTTCTGGACTCTGGAGATTCTATCACCAAAAAGTCGTTGACGAGACTTAGACTGAAGAAAAATCCGTCAACTACATGTGATTTTTAGTCCGTATTTTCAAAATTACATTGCACTTTGTTTGTGAACATCAGTAGGATAATGTACCTGAAGCCCCAAAGGAAAATAACACTAATGGTGGAATGAATATTATCACGTTTTTGTTAAGTTTTTTGTTTCCTTTTTTTTCCACTAAGAATCATTACTGGATATATGGCTTACTGGATGTATTTGCTGTGACCAGAGGTCCCAATGGAAGTTTTCAGATGCTCTAGCCAACATTACTGAAATAGAAACTTTTGGCTTCAATATTCAGGTATGCACAATAATTTGTCTTTATAACCCACAAAGCTGTATTTAAATTTTCAGTACCATTTATTTTTCAAAACGTGGTTCCTTATACTTATTATTTGATGACTTCTGAAATTAGTACTAAACAATAACATACCAATTCTAATGACTTAAAATTATATTTCAATATTTTCTCACTTTCTAAAGTAACCTGATGATTTAGTCTAGCCACAGGGAAATACCTTAGCTAGAAACTTGACATAAATCTTAGAAACCATCAATATTGTTTCATATCTTAAATTCGTACGGAGAGAAAATTGTTCATGGTAAATACATCCTTACAATGGAAGTTACCAGTATATTTCCAACATTTAAATGTTAACATGTATGTGACTATTTGGTTCTATGCATGAAAACTACAGGAAAAAAATATAAATACTAGAAAAATATAGGTATATATGTACTATTCGCAACTCTGTAAATTTATATTGTAGACTTCATTTCTGTACGCATATTTTGAAACCTTCTCATTTCTCCTAGCATCTTCAAATTGTTAAAACAAGAATTAAAAGAAAACTACTTGATTAGTCTACATCAAATATAAAAAGAAAATGAAATAAAAACACTATAGATTGTTGCAATTATGTATATTATGCATGCATATATGTATATATATACATATATGTATGTGTGTATACACATACACACGAACACACACATATGGGCTTCCCTGGTGGCTCAGATGGTACAGAATCTGCCAGCAATGTGGGAGACACAGGTTCAATCCCTAGATTGGGAAGATCCCCTAGAAAAGAGAATAGCAACTCACTCCACATTCTTGCCTGGAGAATCCCATGGACAGAGGAGCCTAGCAGGCTACAGTACATGGGATTGCAAAGAGTAGGACATGACTGAGCAACTAACACGTTTCATACACACACACACACACACACACACACACACACATACATACATGGGCTTCCCTGGTGGCTCAGTGGTAAAGAATCCACCTACTAATGCAGAAATGTGGGTTTGATCTCTGGATTGGGGAGATCCTCTGGAGAAGGAAACGGCAACCTACTCCAGTATTCCTGCCTGGAGAATTCCATGGACAGAGGAGCCTGGCAGGCTACAGCCCATGGTATTGCAAAAGAGCTGGACACAGCCTAGTGACTAAACAGCAACAGTATATATATACTTATTTAACTGTGCATCTAGTATATTAATTTCCTTCTTGTATTCTACAGACAAAAACTAAATGGGTCAAAAGGGTTATGAAATATCATTCTAAACTCTCAGGAACAGGGGCCAAGAACTAGAGACATTAACACATCTATATTCATTTTCTGAGGCTGCCATAAACAGTATCACAAACTTGGAGGCTTAAAACAACAGAAATGTATTCTCTCACAGTTCCTGAAGCTTGCATTCTGAAAATCTGCAGGGTCATACTCCCCCTAAGTCTCTAAGGAAGCATTTATTCTTTGTTTCTTCCAACTTTTGTTGGCTGTTTATATTCCTTGATTTGTAGATACATCACTTCATTCTCTGCCTCTGTGAGTCTAAACCCCTCCTCTAGCTCTTTCTTAGAAGGACACTTGTCATTGAATGGTGATAATATGAAAAAGTTGCAACCCTTACTCTTTATATCAAGATCCTTAATTCAATTATATCTATTGTTATGGCCAGGACTGTGTCCCTGTAAAGTTCATATGTGTGCGTGTGCTAAGGTGCTTCAGTGCTGTCTGACTTGTTATGACACTATGGACTGTAGCCTGCCAGACTCCTCTGCCCATGGAACTTTCCACACAAAAATACTGGAATGGGTTGCCATGCCCTCTTCCAGGGGATCTTCTCGATCCAGGTAATGAATTTGTGTCTCCTGTGTCACTTTCATTGGCACATGGGTTCTTTACCACTAACGCCATATGTAAAAGGCCTAATCCCTAGTCGAGGTACCTTAGTATGTGACTGTATTTGGAAGTAGCATCTTTACAAAGGTAATTAAGATAAAATGAGGCCATATGATTGGGCCCTAACATAGCCCGATTGATGCCCTTTTAAGAAGAGGAATTCTGCATGCACAGAGACACCAGAGATGTATATATAGAGGAAAGACTTTATCAGAGAAGGTGGTCCCTGCAAACCAAGAATGGCCTCAAAAGAGACCAAACCTGCTGACATCTTGATCTTGGACTTCTAGGCTGCAGAACTGTAAGAAGATAAACTTCAGTGCTTGAGGTCATCTAATCTACACTATTTTGTTTTGGCAGCCTTAGCAAAATAACAAATCTGCAAAGAATGTTCTTTACAGAGAAGGTAATTTTATAGGTTCTGTGGGAGGCCACAATTCATAGTCATTATGCTACATAACTATTCTTTACTTTGAAAATATCCTAGCATGTACAAACTAATGAATAAGTAAGACAAAAAATTAATACAATGACCTCATAGAAATGCCAAAATGGCAAAACCAATACAATATTGTAAAGTAATTACCCTCCAATTAAAATAAATAAATTTAAATTTAAAAAATAAAATATTGCTTCTTAAAAAAAAACAAAAAAGAAATGCCAAAATATTTAATGGCACTTAAGTAAACAACTACGGTGTCAAATCAATGGCCAAATATGGAAACAAGAAACATCTTTTTGGCATTAAAACAATCAGTAATAAAATTATGCTTTAAATATTGGAAATATATTTTCAGCATTATCAAAATGTGGAAACAAAAATATTATCTAAAATGTATCACTTTTCAAGAAAAATACATCTATGCCATTGCTAAAGAAATTACCTGTTGGAGTCTAATGGAAGTATATACAGGTCACCTTCTCCTTACAACACTGCTGAAGATTTGGGTATTGGTAATATGAAAAAGATGAAACCCTTACTTTCATATAATTCATGAAATGGTAGAGAGTAAAACTAGTCAATTGATATAAATGAGTCTTCTTAATTGATTCCTACTATTTTGTAGGTAAATAAACATATTAAACAGAACATACAGCTTAAGATTTGAGCACTATTGATCATCATTATCTTCTTCACTTTACAGCAAATAAAATTAGATGTGGAAAAGAGAAGTCAAACATATCTGGCTTATTTTAATATGCCTGCATTGTGGGGGTCTTGTTTGTTTTGTTTTCTACTATTACATTAAGATTTGAAAAGTGCTATAATGGCAGTTTACAGAGTGGGCTGGAGGAAATTGGAATGCCTGGGTCAAGGCATACCAGTGAGGGAAATTCTGCTCTGTGTTGCATGCCAACAAATAATGGAGTCTGCTTGCTTACACTTACGGAATACAAAATACAGCTGTTCCCAAGATAAAGCTTAAACATGTGGCACAACTTGATTTTTTAAAAGCTCTGATCAGAGCTTGGAAGTGAGACAAAATATGTGTTTCTCTGTTCTAGAGAAATGGATCCTAGAGGAGATGACAATAAGCTGGCATCTGCAGAGAGCTGAGTTTAAGGAAACACTGTTATATTTGGTAAAACTATATCACACTGTCTTTGTTCTCAGATTCCATGATGGTCTATATAGAAAATCCAAAATAAAAAATGAATCTACTGGAACTAACAAGCAATAATACCAAGGTTGTGGGACACATGGTTAGCATAAAAACATCAACTCTTTTCCTAAATGCCAGCAATGAGCAAGTGGAATTTGAAATTAAAAATAAAATACAATTTTATCAGCATGCCCCCAAACTACTTAGGTAAAATTTTAAAAATGTACAAGATCTATATAAGGAAAGATATAAAACTATAATGAATTAAATCAAAGAATAACTAAATAATTGGAGAAATATTCCATATTCATGGATAGGAGGATTCAATATTGTTAAATGTCAGTTCTTCCCAACTTGATTTATAGTATCAGTGCAATCCTAATCAGTACACCAGCAAGTTATTATATGGACATCCACAAATTGATTCTGCAGCTCATATGGAGTTAAGACACCCAGAAGAGCCAACATGTATTTGAAGGAGAAGAACAAAATTGAAAGATTGATGATATTATACTTTAAGAGTTACTATAAAGTAAAAATAATAAGCTCAGTATGGAACTGGCAAAAGAAGAAACAAATAAATCACTGACTCAGTATAGACAGCCTAGAAATAGATCCATATAAACTGAGATAATTCTTTGACTATCTTTTGATAGTCTTTTCCACAAATGGTGCTGAAATAACTGGATATCCAATTGCAAAAAAAAAAAAAAAAAAAGAACCTGGATATATACCTCATAGTCTTTTCAAAATTAAAATTCATTTGAAATGGATCATGGACCTAAATGTAAAATGCAGAATTATAAAACTCCAAGAAGATAACATAGGAGAACACCAAGGTAATCTTAGGTCTGGTGGTGTCTTTTTAGATACAACATCAATGGCATGATCTATGAAAGGAAGAATAAGTAAGCTGAAATTCCTTAAAATATTAAAATTAAAAAGAGCTGCATTGTCAAAAAGTTGTCAGAAGAATGAGAAGACAATCTGGAAAACATACTGGAAAATAATATTTAGAAAGCAACAGTTAACATAGGCCTGTGATCCAAAACATAGAAAGAACTCTTGAAACTCAACAACAAATGAACAACCCAATTAAAAAATGGACCAAAGACCACAAGAGACACTTCACCAAAGAAGATACACAGATGGAAAATAAGCATAAGAAAAGATGCTCCTCAACATATGTCATCACAGAAATTAAAATTAAAACAGTAATAAGACATTACTACAAAACTATTAGAATGGCCAAAATCAAGAACATTGACAACATCACATATGGGCAAGGATATAAGTCAATGGGAATTCTCATTGCTAGGAAATGGGAAATACATTACTGGTAAAAATGAATAATATTATGACCACTCTGGAAGAAAATATGGCAGTTTCATATAAAACTAAATATACTATTACCAAATGATGCAGCAAGCATTCTCTGAGATATTTACCCAAAAGAGTTGACACCTTACATCCACACACAAATAAAACTACATATTGATATTTACAGCAGTTTTATTCATAATTTTGAGTCAATTAAGATGGTGATGGACAAGGAAGCCTGGTGTGCTGCAGTCCATGGGGGTTGCAGAGAGTCAGACATGACTGAGTGACTGAACTAAGATGATATTCAATAGGTGAATTAATAAATAGTTTGTTACATTTAGACATTATGATATTTCATTAAAAAGAAGTGAGCTGCTGCTGCTGCTGCTGCTGCTGCTGCTGCTGCTGCTGCTGCTGCTGCTGCTGCTGCTGCTGCTGCTAAGTCACTTCAGTGGTGTCCAACTCTGTGCGACCCCATAGATGGCAGCCCACCTATAAAAAAAGGCATTGTCGTTTGCTGTTTAGTTGTTTGGTCATCACCGACTCTTTTGCAACCCTATGGACTACAGCCCACAAGGCTTCTGTGTCCATGACATTTGCCAGACAAGAATACTGGAGTGAGTTGCCATTTCCTTCTAAAGGGTATCTTCCTGACTCAGGGATCAAAACCATGTCTCCGGCATTGTAGGCAGATTCTTTACAACTGAGCCACTGGGGAAGCCCTGAAAAAGACATGCAGGAACCTAAAAGGCATATTACTAAGTGAATGAAGGCAATCTGAAAAGGCTGTACACTATATGATTCTAACTATGAGACATTTTGCTAAAGACTAAAAAACAAACAAACAAACAAAAAAAAAAACACGTGGGGAGAATAGGTCAGCTGCATTTAGGGTTGGGAGTGGAGGTAGAAACTGGAAGGAATACAGCACAGAAAAAAGTAAAATTACTCTGTACAATATTATTCCATGACATTATATATTTGTCCAAACTCACAGAGTATATATTAAGAGAGAACCTTAAAATGAACTATAGGCTTCTGGTGAAAGTGATGAGTCAGTGCAGATTCATCAATTGTAACAGATATACCACTTTGATAAGCAATGCTGAGAATGGGGATGGCTTTGGGTGTATGAGGGCAGATGGGATGTGAGAAATTTTTCCTTTCCATTTAACTTTTTCATCTCGATTTTGCTATGAATCTAAAACTTTTCTAGAAAATAAAGTCTTTTAAAAACATATTTTCAAAAGGTTTTGATTAAATAAGTTAATATTTTTTAAAATACCATAATGATTTGGTAATTCACATACAAGCAAGGTTATAGCACTTAGTATGGCTCAGCAGGTAAAGAATCTGCCTGCAGTGCAGGAGACACAGGAGATGGAGGTTCGATCCCTGAGTCAAGAAGATTCCTTGGCGAAGAAAATGACGACCCACTCTGGTATTTTTGTCTCGAAAACTCTATGGACAGAGGAGCCTAGCACGCCACAGTCCACAGGGTCGCAAAGAATGGAGAGGACTGAGTAACTAAACACACACACAAGCAAATAAAATGAAATTATTTCCTCAGATATTATATTCAATTGAAAAGATGTCTAAAAATCTCAAATTAATATCATATTAATTCCTTTCTAGTGATTAGTTCCTATAGATTATCAATAGACAAATTGGGATTAGTAATAATTATACATATAATTACATACACATTTCCTTCTTATATGTCAAGTTGATGCTTTCATATTAATAAAAATGTATGAGAGATGAATAAAATTTTGGAGTATTAAGGCACATAAACATACTGTAATCAATATTTTAGAGGGATGCTAATATTAACTAAAAATATTTTAAATAAGAGGCATTCCACTAAACATATTATTAGCCATCTTTAATAAAATCCTGTTGAATATATATGGAATTTAGAAAGATGGTAATGATAACCCTGTATGCGAGACAGCAAAAGAGAAAAAGATGTACAGAACAGACTTTTTTACTCTGTGGGAGAGGGAGAGGGCGGGATGATTTGGGAGAATGGCATTGAAACATGTATAATATCATATAAGAAATGAATCGCCAGTCTAGCTTCGATGCAGGATACAGGATGCTTGGGGTTGGTGCACTGGGATAACCCAGAGGGATGGTATGGGGAGGGAGGTGGGAGGGGGGTTCAGGAGTGGGAACTTATGTACACCCGTGGCAGATTCATGTTGATGTATGGCAAAACCAATACAGTATTGTAAAATAAAAAAAATAAATTAATTAAAAAAAATAAATAAAACAAAATCCTGTTGAAAATATTTATTTCCCCAGATGAACAGGATAACTTTTGCATGATTTCCAAAAGTACAAAGCCTTGAATTACAAAGTGCTAAATAATGGCAAATGATAATATCAATATTATTTTAAGGAGCACAAAATTATAAGAAAAAAATCCAAAATTTATGTCATGCAAAATTTTGCTTAAAATTTTATTTTATGGGTACTGGTGTATGTACTATATTTAGTCCTACTGAGTAAAGAAATCTACTTAAATTAATTTTACATTTTACAGAATCTGAGAAGGGTATATACCAATGTAAATATACTTTCACTAGATTATGTTAACTCAGAGAAAATTTTTCTCTATAAACAGTTTTAATGTTCCATAATACCACCCAAAATGGAACTCAAATCTTGCCTCCTTTCTCCATAGAACTCATTCCACTCAAAATTCCCTTACTAAACTCTGTCGAGAGCAATTATTTCATTATGTTTCACTAGCCAAACATTCATTGTAAATGAAACTAATATAATATTTGTATTAGGAAACAAAATTGGATATAGCCAATTTTAAAAAGCATGTTAAATAAATATTACAACATTAGAAGAAGCTGAGGGATTCTCTGGCACAAACAGAATAAATAATAAAGTGAAAGCTTTGTACAGAATATTTTTTGGTTGTATTTGATATGTTATTGTTGTTTTACTAAATCATGTCTGATTCTTTTGTGACCTCAGGGACTCCTCTTCAGGCTGACACTTTTGTGTCTGACTCTTTTGTGACTCTCATCAGCCTTCTCTGTCCATGGGATTTTCCAAGAAGAATACTGGAGGGGATTGCCATTTCCTTCACCATGGGTTCTTCCCGACCGAGGGAATGAACTCCAGTCTCCTTCACTGGCAGGCAGATTCTTTACCATTGAGCTACCAGGAAAGCCCATGTAGCTGATCCACTGGTGAAAAAAGGAGTGAGGTATTAAGTCCCCTTCCTACATTTCTTTTCACCAAATCTGAAAATGAATCAACTATGAAGTTCATTCAAGACTTGTGACATCCTACGACAGCACTCCAGGTTAAATCACTAACCACATCGTGGAGTAGAGAATTTAGAATGAAGAAAAGTAGAACATAAAATCAAACGTGTTAAAGTAGAAAAATGCAGACACTATTGTTTGGTTTTCAAACAGATATGTTTTAGAGCAGTTTTAAATTCACAGCCATAGTGGGCAGAAGATAGACAGATATCCCATATATTCTCGACTCCAGTGCATGCAAAAACTCTTCCATTATGGATGTCTGTCACCAGAGTGTTAACGTTTGTTACAACTGATGAACCTACACTGACACATCACTACCATTCAGAGTCCATAGTTGACTTCAGGGTTCACTCTTCCTGTTACACATTCTATGGATTTGAAGAAACATATAATAACATATGTCCACCATTACAGCATCACACAGCTTAGTTTCACTGCCCTAAAATTCCTCTATGATCCACCTACTTATCCCTCCTTCCTTTCTAACCACTGTCAACCATGGATCTTTACTACATTAAATTTTATACCTTTTTCCTTAAAGTCACTTACGTGGAATCATACAGTATGCAGCCTTTTCAGATTGCCTTCTTTCAGTAATGCCTGTTAGGATCCTCTATGACTTTCCATGGCCAAACAGTGCCTTTCTTTTAAAAGGTAAGTAACATTTCATTGTCTGGATGTGCCACACTTATCCATTTATTCACTGAAGGATATTTTAGTTGCTTTCAAGTAATGGTAAATGTGAATAAAGCTATTACAGACATGTGTGTGCAGGTTTTTGTGTGGACAAAAATTGTCAACTCTTTTGCATAAAGACTCAGCCAGTTTCCAGTCAACCTAACTGACTACAGGTTGTGCAAGTCCAGCCTAGATTAGTCACTGGGGACTTAGACTGGAACAACTACTTTGTCCATCCACAGAACTGTGAGGAATGATAGTTTATGTTTTACCCGAGTAATTATTGGGACAGCTTTTTGCATAACATTATTGTGGAAATTCAGGACTAATGCAAGGACAAATGATGAATTGTGAAAAAAGTATTCAACATTATTTTTATTCTGCCTGTTATTAAAATTAGGGTTCTAGATTGCCTATTCCAGGAAAACTCAGGCTCTATATAGTATGTAGAGTACTTGGGTCTTTTACACAATATGGAACTATGCATCATTCCATGTTAATCATTTTACCAGATTATCTTAAATTAATTAATAAATATATCATGATACATTAAATTATTCCATTATGCAGGTACAATCATATGACAAAGTTCTTCTGGATAAAATGTTGACTGTAGTTTCTTTTCCTAGCCTAAAATTGTTTGCCAATTCTGGTGTATAATTTCATAGCTTCTAAGCATTACCAGAATTCCACTAATAATATTAATGGATTTTAGTTCCTCCTAAAGCCTTCTAAAGCCCAACCTGGCCAAATCCTCACCAGAATATATTGCTTATTCTTTCTTGATAACCTATATTCTTACATTTCATAGTTGTTCTTGGAAAAAGGTAGAAATAAGTTTTTCGGATCCAGCTCAGTAAATGTCCTTTTCCCTTCGATCTGTTTCTGAAGCCATGTGAATCAGCAGCCCACAGCTGTGGTTTTAGCTTCCTGATTTATCATGACAAAAGCAACAGACCCATCGGTGGGTCACTTAAACAGCATGATCTGGCAGGAATTCCTGCAGGCTCAGCCTATATATAGCCTTTTCCATCATCCATACAAACACTTCGGTGAGCAAGCTATAATCCATGATAAATCTTTTTTCTTTTTCTGTCTTTACACTGGTTAGAATGGATTCTCTTTTCTTTAACTAAGAGATCTGAACTTTAAAGAAGGATCATAATTGCTTGATATCCTTGATCATATCTAGATACATATTAATTGCTTAATAATTGTAGAAGACTAAACTTCATAGCTTTACTATTCATAACAAGAGTCCAACTCAGTTATTCAAGATTTAATATTAATGTAAAATTATGACACACAATTTTTTTCCCTATTATTTGGCATATATTTGTTGTTCAGTCACCAAGTCATGTTCTACTTGTTACAACTCAATGGACTGCACCATGCCAGGTTTCCTTGTCCTTCACTATCTCTCAGTTTACTCAAACTCACGTCCACTGAGTCCATGATGCCATCCAGCCAACTCATCCTCTGTCAACCCTTCTCCTTTAGCCCTTAATATTTCCCAGCTTCAGTGTCTTTTCTAGTCAGCTGGCTCTCTGCATCAAAATATTGGCTAAACTATTGGAGCTTCAGCTTTAGCATCAGTCCTTTCAATGAATATTCACTGTTGATTTCCTTTATGATTGACTGGTTTGATCTCCTTGCTGTCTAAGGGACTCTCATAGAGCAATACCAATTTTATCCAATCTCTCCTCAATATTAATTAATGTATTCAGAATATTATAGCACTTCCTGAAATAAAGTTTGAAGAATAACCCTAATAAATAGCTGAAAGACAAAGAGGAAAAGAGGAAAAAAGGACGAATCTGTGATGCTCTTTGCACTACTCAGTAGCTGTTGAAATTAACATTGTCAGAGTGTAATCACTCATTATTTTCTGAAAAGAAACTTCCATATTTGAAATGAATTTCTGAAATATTAAACATAATATTATAAATAATGATCATATAAAATATGAATGAGCTATAGAAAAATTCAACAGATATATAAAAATATAAGCTCAGTAAATTCTTGAACAATATACAAGTAAAGATCAATTTTTAAACTTTCATTGCTTTTAAAAATGCCACTATGTTTTCTTTCCATGTTGGATCAAGCTGGACTTTTTCCCCATCCTGTAGAATTTAGTTTCTTTTTATTACAGGGGCTCTCAATAAAGAGCCTCCATTGCTTGGAAATATACACACTTACCTGCCATGTGCTCTCATCTCATGCTTCCAACACCATCTTTATATCATGTCCTAGGGAGATACACACACACACACACACACACACACACACACACACACTTCATTTTCTATCCCAAATTAATATTATTTTTTGCTTCATTGAAAATCTTTGAAGTTTAATCAATATATAATGACTGCCAACATTCAAGTGACATCATTTTCCTTCACAACTTCTCATTTTAAATAAAATTCTGGGAATTCCTGAATATATGTGTCATTATCCTTGAACTCATTGATAAAGCTGTTAATACAACAAAATATCTGTGCTGTGCTAAGTTGCTTCAGTCGTATCTGACACTTCTCAACTCCATGGACTACAGCCCACCAGGATCCTCTGTCTATGGGGATTCTCCAGGAAAGAATACTGGAGTGGGTTGCCATACCCTTCTTCAGGGGATCTTCCCAGGCCAGGGATCAAACCTGTGTCTCTCACATCTCCTGCATTAGCAGACAGTTTCTTTACCACTAGCACCACCTGGGAAGCCCAGCAAAATATCTATATTTAGAACATGCATTATTATCCCACCTCATAAAATAATGAAACCTAAGAACATATCTCCCATTCTCTATAACCCACAAGGAACAAACATAGGAGGGAAAACTTAACTAAACAAGGTAGCATATTAAAACAATTATCAAAACAAAGATGGAGCTTCACTATAATCATCACTACCAACTAAGCAACAAATCAAACACTGAGGTAGCATAATAGAGAAAAATCAGTGCTTAGGGACCAAGGCAGGTTACAGTCACAATGGGATTTTGCAAAAATATAAGTCAAAGTAAAAAGACTGTTCTTGAATACAAAAAATAGTTTCTTTTAATAACCAGCTAAATATTAATGTTTTGAGATTCAAAACTTTTAATAAAATAAATATAAACATTATAATTTATATATCCATAAGCCACACTTGGAACTATTTTTCCTAAAAGTTTAGATGTAGTGTTAATAACATATCTCTAGGGAATGTCTTTTTCTTTTGTTCACAGATATTATTACCAAAGAAAAACCTGAGTTCACAAACAAATCTTTAGGCTTCCAAGAAAATTGCATTATTTTTTATATTGGCTTATTAAATAGGACAATAAAATAAAACAGTTACTTTAAAATACATCTGATTAGTTTTTGTGCATTTTTATAATCTATGAATGATATTAGCAATAACAAAAATATATTAGCTGCAGAGAAATTATTACTTAATATGCAACTTAAGGCCACGAAACAATACCACAGTTCTTTTCAAATCAAATACCTAACAGAATAGCAGAAAACCCTTCATTAAAACACTAATTTCTTCTTATTGATGGGGACACGAAATAGCTGTATAACTATCATAACCACCAGAAATCTGAGCTTATAGCCAGCTAATTTAAGAAACAAGATATGAAATTAGTACCCTGGGGCTGAAAACAAGCACTTAGAATTGAGATGTGACATTAATTAAAGTAAGGAAAGAACTATAATATTGCTGTGAAGTAATCATTATGCTAAGGAGGACATATAAAAAGAATTAAAACTGAAGAATAATGCCCAATTATCTTGCTCTGAATGAAGTTCAAATGCAGTATCATAATCTTCCAAGTGAAAAATTACAGTAGAACTTTTGAAATGTAATCCACAGTATGCTCAAAATGAAATAAAATGAAAAACAAGGAAACAAACACAGAAATCATAAAATGAAACAATAACAAAATGAAATAAAGTAAGATGAGAATGATTAGAGGTAACCTAACATTAGTAATCACTAGTCCAAAAACTTAGTACTTCATAATAAACATTATTATTTCTTGCCAATATGGACTTATAGAAGCATTGAGGAGGGGTATTTATCCTTTTATTTTAGAAATTAGGGAGTGTGGAGAGAGTGAACATGAACTTCTCAAACAGCCTAAATCCATTGGTGCAAAAGGGATTGTTTGTTGGAGGTGCAGAGGGAGAAGAGGATAGGAATTAGTGAAAATGCTGGGAAAGAAAATAGAAGGATAAGATGGGGGAAGAAAAAGATGGAAGAAGATAGGAGGAGGAAATAAATAAAAGAAAGAATGGATGGGGGAAAAAAAAAGGAAAAACAAACAAATAAACAAACCAAAAGCCTTTGCTTCAGCCTATGCACCTATCAGCATGGCTGCTGAGCAGTGCAGATGCATACAGTATGGAATAGGGCATGTCTTCCCTTGGTGAATTTGTTCCATCTACCATGTCTCTCAATTCTTGCTCTTAGCTTGTCTGAATTGGCTAAGTCTTCAAGATTCAGTTCAAATCACTCAACTTGCAGGAAGATGGGATAACCTCTCCCATTCCTGGACTATTCAGGCATTTGTTCTTCAACTTATTGTGAGACTAAATCATATGGTGCCTCCTTTATGTCTGGGTGGTTGTTTGTAACAAATAATGAGGACTTGAACTCATTTTCTGTTGATGAAGCAATTCATTTATCCAGTCAAAGACACTGAGCAAGTAAAAGGAAAGTGATGATACTTCATTTTGAAGAACATCATCACAAGAACTTTATTATTTGTTGCTGAAAGTTTTCATAGGCACTTTAATAGGTAAGCACATTAACAAAGGAAAACTGAGGATTTTTCCCAATTTTAGCATTTCTGAGAGATTTTTTTTCCATTTAGATTTGAAAAGTTATTCCTAAAAATTGTGAAGTTATTTCTAGTTCTATCAGTAAAATAAAAGTCATGAAGACCATACAACTTAATTTCATTCATCTATTCATTAGTTCAGTCATTAAACGTAATTGGGATAAGTTTTTATATGTGCCTTATATTGAATCACATCCTTATTTTAACTGTCAATTAAATAGAACACAGGCTTTGTTTTCTTAGAACTTAAAATCAAGTGAAGAAAATGGCCATTAATCAAGGAAACACACACACTTAAATGTGAATTCACAAACTGAGCACTTGCAAAATGTACTCATAAAGTATGATATTCTTTGAAGTTTAAGCACCAGTTCCACTGATCCTCAATAAGTCTTCACAGGTTAAAGAAAATGATGATAGAACAGAGTTTATATAACTAATAGTGCGGGTGGCTGTTTAAAGACTACAGCCTTGCAATTTTAATTTATTTATCTGATTCGTTTATTTCTCAAGTATGTGTTCAATTCAGTTCAGTCCCTCAGTCGTGTCCAACTCTTTGCAACCCCATGGACTGTAGCATGCCAAGCCTCCCTGTCCATCACCAACTCCTGGAGTTTACACAAACTTATGTGTTGAGTTAGTCAGTGAACAATTATTTTTTGAGCACTCAGGAGGCTAAATGGGCGAAACAGGTACAAAGATATTAAAAAAAAAAAAAAAACTGACATAGATTTAAACAAAATGTATGAAGTGAAGTGAAGTGAAGTCACTCAGTCGTGTCTGACTCTTTGCGATCCCATGGACTGTAGCCTACCAGGCGCCTCTGTCCATGGGATTCTCCAGGCAAGAATACTGGAGTGGGTTGCATCAAAACAACAATTACCTAATTGATGCTTAAGTGATAGGAGGAGGGCACGGCAACTCACTCCAGTATTCTTGCCTGGAGAATCCCCCTAGACAAAGAAGCCTGGTGGGCTATCGTCTCCTGCTGCTAAGTCGCTTCAGTCGTGTCCGACTGTGTGTGACCCCATGGATGGCAGCCCACCAGGCTCCTCTGTCCCTGGGATTCTCCAGGAAAGAACACTGGAGTAGGTTGCCATTTCCTTCTCCAATACATGCATGTGTGCTAAATCGCTTCAGTCATGTCCAACTGTGTGACCCCATAGATGGCAGCCCACCAGGCACCTCTGTCCACAGGATTCTTCAGGCAAGAATACCGGAGTGGGTTGCCGTTTCCTTCTCCGGGGCTATGGTCCATGGGGTTGCAAAGAACTGGATACAAAACAGCAACCAAGCACAGCACACATTCAGGAAAATAATGTATAATCGTTGAGAAGGAGGTTTTTAGAACCATGATTATTGAAATAATGAGAAATTGAAGCCTAATATAGGAGTATATTATAGTGATCTGGGAAAGGTCATGTCAGGGAAGATTTTCTTAAAAGACTCTGTAACCAGGAAAAGTATAATTTATTCAAGAACATTACATGAACCTATCCAAGGAGCTGGTAACAGATCTTAGTCCATAGGGCCACAAAGTTGGATGCAACTTATCAATTGAACAACAATCTATGAGAATAGCAGTTGTAACCACTAACCCAGCCATTAGAACAAGAATGGATCTAATATTCTCATTTCTAAGACAGATGTAGTTAAGAATTAAATACAGAGAGGAACTGAAAATAGAGTTAAAGGTTTTAATATTTTAATTTAACTTAACCAAGTCATATAGAATCTGTATCCTGAGTATTTAATGGTAAGTAAACAATAAAGATGCTAAATGGTGAGTGAGCATGCAGGGGCAGACACTGAATAGCAATGCCACAAGGATAGAATAGAATTTCTCATACAATGTCATTTTTACCTGCCATTAACTAGCAGGTACTCCCAAGCAATATCGGCTTACTTCATAGATCACTTACAGCAGCAGTTTAAGGGGCTCTGAAGGGCTGGATAAACCATGCATTCAGAAGGCATGTGTGCAGTTCTACAGACAAGTGACATGTCTTACGAAGGTACTCATGAGACAGATCTGTAGGTTTGCTTCTCCACATTCTGATAACCATGAGTTAATGGGAACAAGGTTTAGGGGGTCTTAGTACACTAATGGTCTTCCCAGGTGGCTCAGTAGGTAAAGAAACTGCTTACAAGAAGGAGACACCAGAGATATGGGTTCTATTCCTGGGTTGAGAAGAACCCCTGGAGGAGGGCTGGCAACCCACTCCAGTATTCTTGCCTGGAGAATTCCATGGACAGAGGAGCCTGGAGGGCTACGGTCCATAGGATGCAAAAAGTCGGACATGACCGAAGCGACTGAGCACAGCATTGAGCACATGCCCAAGCAAATGTAACACTGACCCAGAGGAGTCATTATTCCAGACTTTCTTCCATCTTTTTTTTCACATTTTTCCTGCAGGGATATTTTGTCTTCAAATAAAATCAATAGACAGAATGAGTAAAGAAGTTTATTAGGAAAAAAGAAAAAAGGCAGAGGTGCTGTTTGAATGTGTGGAAGTCCTGGGAAACCCTCTGCTCTTTTTGGCCTGCTCTTCCCTGTCCCACTCTCCCTATCCCCCCAAAAGTCCTTGCTCAGAGGTTCACTGGGACAGCTCCTGATAAACCACTCTTCAATTCTCTTAGCATCACTGAGATAGGCTAAGCCACATCTTGTGCCACCCTCCTTAGATTTAAGAGTCAGCTTTTGGCACAGAAGACACCTCCACTGTTGTTACTAAACTGTTCCTACAACAGAGCATTAACACCAACCCTTATAAACTAAGGGTTATATCCCAAGAGATCCATTAGCACATGACTACATTTGTATTCCCAAACAACTTTAGAAAAAATCATGTAAAACCAACTACAAATTACAAACGATATTTTTAAACATGCGATATAGAAGTAATGATATATTGCTTTTCAAAGCCAACATTCTGTTTAAAGAATGGAGGTTTTACACAGGATAAAGGACTTTTAAAGAATAACATAAGAAGAAGAATAAGAGAACAGATGTTTGATGTTGCTCTCAAGTTTGTATATGCCTCGAGATTCTCAAGGGAAACTTGCCATACACTTCTATCAAAATTTGAGCAGAGAATCAGGATCTTGGGGAATTAGGTGTAATCTGAAAGATATACTTAAAGGATAAATATTATGGGATTATATTATGGAACTATTTATTATAGCTTATAAATTATCATAAACTGGGAGGTGTTTGGTTCATAGGAACTCATAAACTATCTAGTTAGAATATATTATGGAAACACAGACTTTAAAAGGGAGAAAAGTGAGGGATGAAAAAAAACATAGCAAAATTGGCTAACTTACATAAGTGATTATAACTCAACAGTAAAGTCAGAGAATGAGGTGGTACCTTTATACTGTCCCAAGTCTAAAATAAAGCAAGTAGTATAAAGCTGATGTCATATAATTTGAAGTGAAGACTATCTAATAATATTATTATTCACAGAAAAAAAAAAAAACCTAGTATTTGTATTGACTTTCCAGAAGGTCAATCAAAGCAAAAGAGGCATTAATTTAAGACTCAAAATCAGAGATAAATAATTGGACAAAAATCCCACATCATATTCATAATGCAGTCTAATTCTCACTGTTTAGGATAAATTGATTAAAAGCACACATTATATAAATTACAACAAATACTGTCAGCAGTAACTGTCAGTAGTTTCCCTGAAGTGACAAAATACCTTATTTCTGGGGTGAGGGAACAGGGAAGTCTAATAAATACTCAAATATGAATAGCAATACTTTATCAGTCCTTTTTCAAGTAAGCATAATATTCCTATTACAAACAAAAATAAAAAAGCTAGTTTAGTTCACAAGCTACCTTTGTAGCTCACAAGCAAGCTACCCTTGTTTCTTCCACAAGATAATTATTCTTTGTTTGCAGCAGAAATGATTTGTACACATTATAGTTTCAAATTTGTTACACTGAATATTAAAAATGTATAGTCAAGTGTTGAAATGCAAAACTATACTGTATTTTACTGCTTCTTAAAAAACATTCTTAAATTAAAATTGCCTTTCTTCTCCCTGAGATTATATGATAGGGAAGAATTAAGTGACCACAAGAACAATTTCACACCTTTGTTTGATTCCTGCTTAGGGGGCCAGTTTTGCCCACCTCTGCTTTGCACCACTAGTGAAAAGATCAATACACTGAAAAAGCCCAATTACTGTCTAAGTATTATTATGACTACAGCTTCTCTAACTCTCACATCCCCTGAAAATTGTAGGCCATGGATCTAGAGTATTTCCTCAGTGTGACAACCACTGGATAGGTTTTCAATTTTAAAAGCTCCAATATCTTATACTAACTCAGAGTAAAGCAGTTTTGTGGAATAGTCACATGCAGGAAAATAATGTGTTCTAGGTTCAGGAACATGTATAGGAAAGCAACAGAATGCATTGTATTCTTTATAATCCTATGAAGTCAGTTCTAAGTGTAAGTAGCTTAAGGAGGTCACAAAATATATATTTTATTAATACCTGTTATTGATTCTAGAGTGTACAGATGAATACAAGGCGACACGTTCCATCTTTATGTCCAATCTCCTATCATAATCTGCTTTAGGCATTCTTTATGATCTTCACTATTCTTTAAGCTTGACCACTTGCTTACAGGTGATAAGGCCTGATGGTGACAGACTGATACAGCTATCTCTTCATACATTTCTTAAATGGAGTTTCTCAGGACCCATATCATCTGGCAATCAGTGTCACAAAATAACAGCCAGAGAGAAGTGCCTGCAGCCTTTGAAGTATGAGAAGGAACTGAGACATTTCAATTCACTTTGAGGTGTATTTAAGGTACATCCCAGCTGCCTGTTATGGTTCAATTTTATTTCACATAGGAAATCAGCACTATCGATAGAAGTTGTAATAGAAACAGGTAAGAGAAAAAACGAGAAGGACGGGTCAGGCCTTCAGAAAAATAGTCACTTTTTTAAGTTGCTTCTTTATTCTCCATAAGCAAATATATATATATAATTTTCTAAATACAAAATCCAGAATTTAGGACAGAATATAAGGGGGGGGAAAGCAAAATATATTTTAGGTAAGAAAGAGGAAAACTGAGATAGTAAGGGAGAAAATAATGGCAATGTAAAAATATAACACAATGACTCATTATATAATACATCTTTTAAAAGGGCAAAAAAATCTTCAGACGTTAAAAACAGTGAATTTTGTTTTAACACAGAAAGTAAAAAGAAAATTAAATTTTTGTGTGACAGAATTACGTTACATAAAGTGATAATGTATTAAAGTTGTTCAGCTATTTAAGATATTAATAAAACAGGCTTGAAACAACTATTGTGCGATTCATTAAGTTAATGGTTCAGTAATTCACACAATAAACATTAATCTACTCAGCCAGAAGACATCTATCACACTTTATGTCCAATGATTACAGACCTCAGTTTTTGCTTTAGAAAATGCACAAGCCAATGAGAGAACAGAGAATCCCCTTAGACCACTTGAGCTCTGAGTATTGAATTCTCCATGCCTTCCTCACTTTCCTCAAACCTCAAACAGTCCTTCTCACCTCCTTACAATTGTCTGATGAATGGGCCTCTAAAGTTGCGAAACATGGGGAACATGTGTATACCTGTGGCAGATTCTTGTTGATGTATGGCAAAACCAATACAATATTGTAAGGTAATTAACCTCCAATTAAAATAAATTTATATTAAAAAAAGAAATAGTAAAGTCAGAAGAAAACTTTTGCCTTCACCATCCATCCAATCTATCAGCTATCTGGTTTCTGAACCACCTACTTTGGCTCTCTCCTTGCTCCACCTCTGTATCTGATCCACCATGACCTGTACTATAATCCACAATTTCTCCCTCCTTGAATCACTTTACTTCTGGAGCAATCCTCTCTTGCTTCTCCATTTCAGTCTTCATTGCTCTTGTGAAATGATCTTCATCTTCCAGACCTCCACGTGCTGGAATGTCCTGAAACTTAGCCTGGGATCTCTTCTGCCATTCATTTTCCCTCTCACATCCAAACCCACAGCATTAAATAAGGTCTCTGTGTTTTTAATTTTTAATGTACAATTCTAGTCCAAATCTCACTATTGAAATGAGGATTTATATTTTAAAAGAGCAGTACTGTATGAACCATAAAATAGAATAATTGACACTTGCAAAAACATAATCACTACAATTTGTTATTCCCAGGTGGCTCAGTGATAATGAATCCACCTGCCAGTGCAGGAGACTTGGGTTCAATCTTTGGATAAGGAAGATCCTGGAGAAGGAAATAACATGCTGCTCCACTATTCTTGCCTGGAAAACTCCATGGACAGAGGAGTCTGGTAGGCTACAGTTCATGGAATCACAAGAGCCAGCCACGACTGAGCCATTAAACAACACCAATTTTCTTTCTCAGATCAAAGCAAGCATATTCTTTTTTTTTTCTTTTGGAGAATAATCCTTTCCTTGAAACTGTAGTTTATGAATTAACTTTGTTGCCTTTTAAACAAAGCACACAAATTTTTTTTTTCCTGAAATAATATTTGCACTGGATTTCCTCTTTGTATAGTACTTAGATATACCCTTTTATTCAACTGAACACTTTTTTCCTAAATTTCTGATACTCTAATCAGTTCTGTGATTACTGCAGTATGTACTCAAAGAACTGAGGCTACTAGTTTAAGGTATTACATTTGCTCCACCCATAAATATTGAGAGTCAGTATTCAGTCACATGTCCTTTCCCCCATCTCAAGAACAGTGTTTGATGATACTTTGTTGCAGAAAAGATGCCATCTCCAAATAAATGTTTTAACAAAATCTTAGAATATAATATTTTCAAAAAATATTTCACAGAAGATATTCCCCACTACTTTGATGAAAAGTCTAGAATTATAATAATTTGATGTTTTAATACCATAACTTATAAAACATGTTGGGAAATATTTTTTCATTACATTCTTGAATTTGAAGAATGACTATATGTGTGTGATATTTCATGCTTAGTATGAATTTTAGACAAGAAATACACACTCTATTTCTCCTTTACCTATCCTAACTGGTATTCTGTGTTTAGGGCAATTCTCTTTGAATTTTAAGTGAGATTCTATATGTCAAATATTGTGTTAAGAGCTGGGGAATAAGGAGATGAATTCCTGTCCTCAGAAAGTTAATAAAAATGGAAAACAAAATAATACTAGGATTGAATCAATGGATTGACTATGCATTTATCTGAAAGTTCAAGCTTAATGAATAAGCTTTCAGATGTTCAACAAGTTGTTAAAAATCTTACATCATTTAAAAATAAGATGAAAGAAATAATTCAATGGAAGGAGTATTTTCACTAAATTTTAACGATCACTTTATTTCAACAAACACTAAAATAAAATAACAAGGAATAGAATGTTAGTGATTAAAAATAGAATTACTGTAATTTGCCTCTATTCAGGAAAAAAAGTTCACTTTCATCTTGTGAAAGGTAACTCATTAGTTTAGAAAATATTTATATTAAAATATTATATATATATATATTTACATTTATATATATATATAGGCTTCCCAGGTGGTAAAGAACCTGGCTGCCAATGGTGAAGAATTTAAGAGAAGTTGGTTTGATCCCTGGGTCAGGAAGTTCCCATGGAGTAGGGCATGGCAACCCACTCCAGTATCCTTGCCTGGAGAATCCCATGGACAGAGGAGTCTGCTGGGCTACAGTCCATGGGGTCTCAAAGAGTCAGACACAACTGAAGCAATTTAACACACAGACACACACACACACACACAATGACACATTTCAAATATTTGAATTGCCTTTTTCAAGAGTTTCCAATAAGAGCAGAACCGTATTTAATTGGCCATTCAAATGATTAATCTTAAACAGTAGAATGGTATCTTACTCATACCATGCCTATCATTAGAAAGTATTTTAAAAGCTAGATGTTTTCTTTTCAATTAAATCTAATTATATATTTCAGAAATTGCAAAACGCATTCTTATCTTTTTATAGTAGCAGTGAGCCTAGCAACTAAACAGTCTTTGCATATATGTTATGTTACTTTCATACTTATTTAGTCACCAGAAACAGATACTAAAAATAAAACTAGAAACTATAACCATAGTCAAAGACATTATTTTATTTATTATTTCTGAAATTTAATATTTTATGTTCTAGACAGTCCTCCAAATCCAACTGAAAATAAGAAGTTTCAAGAGCTATGCCAGTAAAGAATTTTAGATCCAGGCAGAAATGTCCTTATCCCAAATTCTATGCTATCTTCACAACAAGTTAGAAATTAGAACATCCATCTACTGTGTGGCTTTCAAATGTTGGCCCACTTATACAACTTAATAATTTAATTCACCTTAAAATCCACCTTTTTTAATAGAGTTTTTATCTCTGCTTGATAAGAAAAAAAAAAGCTACAGCACTTTATTTCATAGCTAGAGATTTTCAATTAGCATACTCATTTTTGACAACCATTTGGATAGTAGTTTGATTGCTTCAGTATAGCTTCAAAATTAAAAGTGCCATTGATGGCCAAATGTATTCTAGATTGCTGTTTTTCAAGTTTTACAAGAGAAATTAAACTGTGAAAGTAATTCAGTTGTCTAAAAATATGGCCTGACCTTGCAGAATTCCTGAGTAAGACTTAAAGCTTGCACACAGTACATTTTAATAAATGTCCTTTGAAGAAAAAATGTATGAGCCAAATTACATTTTAAAAATATGTAATTCTGAATCAATTAAACAATTTGACTTTTCAAACGTAAGGGCATTTTTTGTGAGGTAATATTAAAAAATGAACAAAAGAAGTAAACAGGATTGAAATAAACTATATAATTATTCATAGACCACAGGTGCTTTACTCAGTGAACACGTATTTCCAATCACCATGTGCAGTGTAGGTGTTCCAAGGCCCTATAATCTATGTTGGGAACACCAAAATGTTTGTTAAAAACACAAGCAATAGAACAATACTAGGTAAAACCTAAGTGGTACGTTATGAATAAGACTCTGAAGAGACCAAATTAAAGAAAATAAACAGAATGTTTACTACAACATATATATTTAAATCCTAGGAATTTATGAAGGTTGATGCAAAGTCAGTTCATACCATATCCACCAGGTAGTGCTAAAGAGATAAGGCTCAAAATATCAATTATGAACGCACTTGATGAAGAGTTTGCCTTTCTGCTGAGCATTTTCTCTAAACTGCCTTATATCCACAATCACTTCTGTAAACTCCTTAAGACTATAGTCCTGCCTTGAAAGCTTATGTGAAGCAAATACAATGTACTGGGACTCTGACAAAGTTATTTTTACACTGAATAAACAAAGCCAAGTTCTACTCAAAACAGAAACTAAATAGAAAACACAGCAACTGAGGGGGTTATTATGTTGGGAGGAAAACGCAGGCTGAGATCCTGGGCTGGAAAGCCCCTTTTCAAACATAATGTGGTTGTGGTGCATCAGTTGCTAAGTTGGATTCTTGTGAACCCATGAACTGTAGCCCACCAGGCTCCTCTGACCATGGGATTTTCCAGGCAAGAATACTGGAGTGGGTTATCATTTCCTTTTCCAGAGGAACTTCCCAACCCAGGGATCGAACCCATGTCTCCTGTACAGCAGGTGGAATCTTTACTGCTGAGCCACCAAGGGAGGCCCTAAGACAGAACGTTCTGTCCCTAGTCAACAGTGAAATCGAAAGGGACATAATGTTACCTCATTGTGAGTTCTGTATTTTTCTGCTCCACTACAGACTAGATTTTAATGCTGGACAAGTCATTCAACCTTTCTGAGACTCAGCTGTCTTATTTTTTCAAATGGAAAGGATTAATCAAAGCTATCCCACATTATGGTAAGGGTAACATGAGACACTGCATGTGAATGAAGCACAAATAAGACTAATAAATACAAAAGTAAGCCACTTTATATGGCTGTTATTGCTAGATATTTTGAGACCTCCAGTAACCCCTAAACAAGATAGATTACTATAAAATAAATATGAAAAGTAGAAGTGCTTTATTGATTTTAGATTTTACCCTTACCCACTTTTTAAAGCAAAAGTGATAAAGCAATATTACAATGGATATGATTTTCTTATTATTACTACTTCAGAACTTGAATAAACTAAGATTTACTGTGAGAATAATTTTTGAAAAATCGTTTTTAATCCAACCAAATTGTTTTGCAAAGATTGACTCAGAACAAAAACATCATTTTAGCAATTGCTATGGAACACTTGTGAATAGCCCACGATTTATTTGAAAACTAGAGAATTTGATATCTAAACCTGTAGCAGGTATTTATCTTTTTCTTTTTTTCCTTCTTTATTACATGTCTTGATATCTTATTTTCTCCTCAATGATAAATCCTGTTTTAATTGTTTCTTATTATTCTTAAATGATATTTTTTCTACTCTAATTAAAAGCAATAAATGTTTTCTAACAGACTCAAAATTAAACACAAATAGAGTACTAAGTTTCCAAAAGTATCACTATAAATAAAATACTTAGAGGAAATGACTAGTGTGATAGAGCTAATTCGTAGTTATTTGTTATAATAGAAAATTATAACATAGGCAGTATTTTACCGTTTTTGTTTTTTTTTTTTTTTGGCCATGCCAAGGTATGTGGGATGGCTGTTCCCCAACTAGGGATTGAACCTGCAACCCCTACTATAGACGTGCAGAGTCTTAACCACTGGGCTGCCAAAGAAGTCTAGATAAAGGGAATATTTTAAAACACTATTCTCCTCAGTTAGCTTTTTTTTTTTTTTTTTTTTTACTTTTTACATTTCTGTGAATCATTATGGATTATTTTTACTTGCAAAAATAATATATCAGATCAAAGGCACAGTCTGTAAAAGAAAGAAGGAATAAACTGGACTTCTTTAAGATTAAAATTTCTGTTCTGCCAAAGGCATTGTGAAAAGAAGAAAAGCCACAGACTTGGAGAAAAATCTGCAAAAGACACATCTGATAAAAGACTGTCATCCAAACTATACAAAGAAATCCTATAAGTCAACAATAAATAAATGAATAACCCAACTGAAATATAGGGCAAACACCTTAAGAAATACTTCACCAAAGAAGATACACAGATAGAAAATAAGCATATGAGAATTTCTAGACTTCCTAGGTCACCAGGAAAATGTAAATGTTCAGTCTTGTCTCTTTGCAAACCCTGTACTGTAGCCTGCCCAGGTTTCTCTGTCCATGGGATTTTCCAGACAAGAATACTGGAGTGGGTTTTCATTTCTTCTTCCAGGGCATCTTCCTGACCCAGGGATGCAACCCATGTCTCCTGTGTCTCCTGCACTGACAGGCAGATTCTTTACCACTGAGCCACCTGGGAAGCCCATACACCTGTTAGAATGGTCAGAGTCCAGAACACTGACAATATCTATGCTGGAGAGGATGAATAAGAAGTGACAGGAACATACATCACTGTCTGTGGCAATACAAAAGGGAATAGTCACCTTGGAAGACATTTGGGGCTCTTTTAAAGAACTAAATCTACTGTTAAAATTTGGTCCAGTAATTAAACGTCTTGATATTCATAGAAAAGAGTTAAAAACTTATGTCCACACAAAAAGTTAAACAGGAATGTTTATAGCAGCTTTACTTACAACTGCCAAAACTTGACCTTCAGCTGATGAATGGATGAACTGTGGTAAATCCAGCAAACAGAGTGTTTTTCAGTGATAAAAAGAAGTGAGCTATCAAGTCATGAAAAGTCAGGGAGGAAACTTCAATACATATTATTAAGTGAGAGAAGGCAAGCTGAAAAGGCTACATACTGTATGATCCCAACTATATGACAGTTCTGGAGAAGGCAATACTATGGAGACAGTAAAAATGTCAGTGGTTGCCAGTGGTTAGTGACGGGGGAGGAATAAGGAGGCAGAGCACAGAGGATTTTCAGAGCAGTGGAAATACTCTGCATGCTAATATAATGATGGGTATGACAGGGATTGAATAAGATAGTCATACATATTATACAGGTAGTTGCAGAAGTCCCAGTAAGGGCTTATAGATAGAAAGGGAAACCTAGGGAGCTCTGGGAGACCACTGTAAGTTAAGGATCACTCAAGAAACATTGCGGAATGAAGCAAGAGTGCTTAACTGTAAAGCACAAGCTATGCCCTAGGTCATTATGTGAAAGAAAAATGCTACCACTCTTCTGTCAATTTGCAAAAAATAAGCTTTATGACAGTCCTAGTTTGACTGCACAGGGTCAGACATTCTCTTGTCTGATAAGAAGGAGGAGCTAGTGATGTAAGTCTAACAGCTACTCAAGGAATAAAGATGAAGGTGGTCTTTTCACCCGACCCCACTTGCCTTTGATTATAAAATTGTAGCCCGCACTTAATCTTCAGGGCAGAACCCCCTTGCCTACCCACCTGCATCACTCCCAGCATTCAATATTAATAAATCTACTTCTTGACACTCACTTTGATTCTTACTGAATTCCTTCTTTGCTGAGACACAAAGAACCCAAGCCTCAGTAAGTCCAGACACCAGGTCAGTGATTCTAATGAAAAGACAGTGGGTTCAAGTCCTCACCTGAGTTTCGACTGGGTTTGAGTCCTGGCACATGGGATCAAGTCCCAATTGGAGGTGCATGGTTTCAGATAGATGTCATTAAATACTTTCCCAAACCCACAGAAGGTATAACACCAAAAGGGAATCCCTTATGTAACCTACTAATTTGGGTGATAATGACCTGTCTGTACAATAGGTTCATGAACTGTAACAAGGGTACTGTTCTGATGAGGGGTGTTGATAATGAAGGAGGGCATGTGTTTATGGGGACCAGGGATACTGTAAGTGGGAAGTCTCAGCACCTCTGCTCAATTTTGCTGTGAACCTAAAACTTATCTTAAAAAAAACATGTCTGTTTGAGAAACATCTTAAATAATATACTGGCAAAGCACCTTTTAACAGAGAAAAATCTAAAGATGGTAAAAAATCATCTCCATATCTACTATTCAAACTATTCATAATTGCTAAACATTCTTCTAAACTGTTCTATCTCCTCCTCCTCTCTCTCTGTCTTTTTCTCTCTTTGCTATCTCTCACACACACACAGAGACACACTCATGGGAATATGGTATGGGTGTACAGTTTTACATACATGGATTCATGATAACCTACCACGTTGATACCCTTATTTTACCATAGCATGATTCACTAGCTATAACGTGAAGATCCTATCAATTTTCCACTAATATAAATAATTTCACAATGAACAATGACTTTTCATTAATATTGCAAATATTTCTTTAAGGTAAATTCCTAGAAGTTGAGTCCCTGGAACAAAATGTATGTACGTCACAGACTAGCTTCAGAGAGTTGATGTCAATTTACACGCACGTCTATAATTTATGACAGTAAATAGTTTTCTAGTCTTGTAAGTGAAAAGTTATATTGGTGTGTTAAAATATGCAAGATAACAAATGTTGTTATTGCTGAATTTTGCCAATAATAATGAGATGGAGCATCTTTTCGATGGACTTTTGTAATTTGTTTTTTCATTAATTACTTGCCTTTTATTTGTCTCATTGATTTCATGCATTCATGTAAATTGAGGGCATCCCCATCATTAGCATTTCTTGCCAGTTCTATCTCTACTTGTAGCCCAGACCCCATGAATTGCAGCATGCCAGGCCTCCCCGTCCATCACCAACTCCCGGAGTTCACTCAAACTCATGTCCATTGAGTTTAATATATTGATGGGTATGACAGGGATTGAATAGGATAGTTATACACATTATAGAAGTGGTTGCAGAAGTCCCAGTAAGGCTTATAGACAGAAAGGGAAACCTAGGGAACTCTGGGAGAGTGGTGCCATTAGTCCATCTCATTCTCTGTCGTCCCCTTCTCCTCCTGCCCCTAATCCCTCCCAGCATCAGGGTCTTTTTCAGTGAGTCAACTCTTCGTATGAGGTGGCCAAAGTATTGGAGTTTCAGCTTCAGCATCATTCCTTCCAATGAACACCCAGGACTGATCTCCTTTAGGATGGACTGGTTGGATCTCCTTGCAGTCCAAAGGACTCTCAAGATTCTTCTCCAACACCACAGTTCAAAAGCATTAATTCTTCGGCACTCAGCTTTCTTCACAGTCCAACTGTCACATCCATACATGACCACTGGAAAAAAACATAGCCTTGACTAGATGGACCTTAGTCGGCAAAGTAATGTCTCTGCTTTTGAATATGCTATCTAGGTTGGTCAGAACTTTCCTTTCAAGGAGTAAGTGTCTTTCAATTTCATGGCTTCAATCACCATCTGCAGTGATTTTGGAGCCCCCCAAAATAAAGTCTGACACTGTTTCCACTGTTTCCCCATCTATTTGCCATGAAGTGATGGGACCAGATGCCATGATCTTAGTTTTCTGAATGTTGAGCTCTAAGCCAACTTTTTCACTCTCCTCTTTCACTTTCATCAAGAGGCTTTTTAGTTCCTCTTCACTTTCTTCCATAAAGGTGGTGTCATCTGCATATCTGAAGTTATTGATATTTCTCCCACAATCTTGATTCCAGCTTGTGCTTCTTCTAGCCCAGCGTTTCTCATGATGTATTCTGCATGCAAGTTAAATAAGCAGGGTGACAATATACTGCCTTGATATACTCCTTTTCCTATTTGGAACCAGTCAGTTGTTCCATGTCCAGTTCTAACTGTTGCTTCCTAACCTGCATATAGGTTTCTCAAGAGGCAGGTCAGGTGGTCTGGTATTCCATCTCTTTCAGAATTTTCCATAATTTATTGTGATCCACACAGTCAAAGGTTTTCACATAGTCAATAAAGTAGAAATAGATGTTTTTCTGCAACTCTCTTGCTTTTTTGAGGATCCAGCAGATGTTGGCAATTTGATCTCTGATTCCTCTGCATTTTCTAAAACCAGCTTGAACATCTGGAAGTTCACAGTTCATGTACTGCTGAAGCCTGGCTTGGAAAATTTTGAACATTACTTTACTAGCATGTGAGATGAGTGCAATTGTGCAGTAGTTTGAGCATTCTTTGGCATTGCCATTCTTTGGGATTGGAAAGAAAACTGACCTTTTCCAGTCCTGTGGCCACTGCTGAGTTTTCCAGATTTACTGGCATATTGAGTGCAGCATCATCTTTCAGGATTTGAAATAGCTCAATGGGAATTCCATCACCTCCATTAGCTTTGTTCATAGTGATACTTCCTAAGGCACACTTGACTTCACATTCCAGGATGTCTGGCTCTAGGTGAATGATCACACCATCATGATTATCTGGGTCGTGAAGCTCTGTTTTGTACAGTTCTGTGTAATCTGGCCACCTCTTCTTAATATCTTCTGCTTCTGTTAGGTCCATACCATTTCTGTCCTTTATCGAGCCCATCTTTGCATGAAATGTTCCCTTGGTATCTCTAATCTTCTTGAAGAGATCTCTAGTCTTTCCCACTCTGTTGTTTTCTTCTATTTCTTTGCATTGATCGTGGAGGAAGGCGTTCTTATCTCTCCTTGCTATTCTTTGGAACTCTGCATTTAGATGCTTGTATCTTTCCTTTTCTCCTTTGCTTTTTGGCTCTCTTCTTTTCACAGCTATTTATAAGGCCTCCCCAGACAGCCATTTTGCTTTTTTGCATTTCTTTTCCATGGGGATGGTCTTGATCCCTGTCTCCTGTACAATGTCTAGACCCTCCATCCATCATTCATCACTTCCACTGTATAATTGTAAGGGATCTGATTTAGGTCATACCTGAATGGTCTAGTGGTTTTCCCTACTTTCTTCAATTTAAGTCTGAATTTGGCAATAAGGGGTTCATGATCTGAGCCACAGTCAGCTCCCAGTCTTGTTTTTGCTGACTGTATAGAGCTTCTCCATCTTTGGCTGCAAAGAATATAATCAATCTGATTTCAGTGTTGACCATCTGGTGATGTCCATGTATACAGCATCATAGTTTCAAGTTCTTTGATAACTTACATTTAATAACTTAATTCAAACTCTGCCAAGGTTTGTGAAGTCCTACATCACATCATTTCTGACCACTCTTCTTTTGTATATTCATTATTCATTGTTATACAAAAGTATCACCAAATATGAGCTCTTAATAAGAAGCTATTATTTCACCCCATTTCTGAGGGTCAGTAGTCTGGGAGGACCTTAGCTGAGCAGTTCTGGCTCAAGGTCTTTAAAAAGTTTCAGTCAAGCTGTTGGCTATCGTTATAATCTCAGACTAGTGTGGGAGTAGAGGACGCACTCAAGGCTCCCTCATGTGGTTGTTGGCAGGAGTACTTCCTCTTTACTTCCTCTCCATGACAGCATCTCCATGGGCTGCTCACAATATGGTTTTCCACAGAGTAAATGTTCCAAGAGAAAGAAAAAATAGTAACCGAGAAGGAAGTCACAGAGTCTTTTAAAACTTTATCTATTTCAGAAGTAATGTACATTAATTTTGTTGTATCTTACTGGTCATATAAACCAATCCCTGCCCAATACAGATGACACAGCAGGGGTCATCAATGATCATCAGGGATGCTGATAATCAGGGGTCATCATCAATGGCAGCCTATTGACACCCATATATTCCGGTTGCTGGACCCTCTTTCTATGCCTTATATATCCCAAGCTATCTCTGTTCTTAGGAACTTTGCATTAGCTGTTTGTTTGCCTGGAACAATTTTCCTCAGGTCATAACATGATTTCTTCTAATGTATCATTCAGTTCTTAGTTCAAATGCCATTGTTGCTGTTGTTCAGTCACTAAGTGGTGTCTGACTCCATGGACTGTAGCCTGCCAGGCTTCTCTGTTCATGGGGTTTCCAGGTAAGAATAAAGGAGTGGGTTCCCATTTCTACTCCAGGGTATCTTCCTGACCCAGGAATTGAACCCGCATCTCCTACATGCATCTCCTGCATTGCAGGCAGATTCTTCACCTGTGAGCCACCAGGGAAGTTCAAATGTAAGCTCCCTGAAAAATATTTTTACCACTCTAACTTTGTTTACTTATTAGACTTTTAATTATCTCTTTAGTAGAACATATGTATCAAGAGAGCACTAATGCCTAAAAGATATGGCAAAAAGTAAGGACTTCTGTAAAAGCATATACATACATACATAAATGTGCATATGTGCTAAGTCACTTCAGTCGTGTCTGACTCTGTGGGACCCTATGGACTGTAGCTCATCAGGTTCCTCTGTCCATGGAATTCGCTAGGCAAGAATACTGGAGTGGGTCACCATGCCCTTCTCCAGTGGATCTTCCCAACCCAGGGATTGAACTCATAGCTCTCCATCTCCTCCACTAACAGGCAGATTCTTTACCTCTAGTGCTAGGTGGGAAGCCCCACATACATATAAATATATATACACACATACACACACACACACACACACACACACACACTCTTATACTGTGAGAAAAAATAAGTGTTAGGAAATCTTTTAATGTAACATGTAAGGCAAATAGTTTTCTTGCTTTAATTTTTCCATTTTACATAATTTGCATTTGAGACACATATGTACACAATTTACTACCTAATACTGCATATGTGGGTGTACATATCAAATTATAATTACTGCTTATAAAAGACTTAGTTAAGTCTCTATGTATATGGGGAGAATGGATGATAATATTTACTGAAAACTTACTATAGCGTCTCCTTAAAAAATAAAAATAAAAATTTTTCTAAATCCTTCTGTGGTTTATAGTAGTAGTATTTTCACATAAAGAAAGTGAGCTGCAAAACAGTTCATTAACTTTCCCAAAGTCACAGAAATAACATGAAAAACAGTTTTTGACCTAGGTTTGGTGGATGTCATAGACATTCTCCTTTGCTGTTTCACTGCATCGTGGAAAGCATGGGTCAACACGCTGAAAATTCCACAAGCATATTTATTTTCTCAGTTGTTATCTCTCCTGTCAAGGAAATATTTATAAAATTTAATTTTTCATTCTTAAATCTAGCTTGTTTCTCATCAAGATCCATGAATGATGAAGGAGTCATTAACACAAAAAACTAAAATGAGTAACATTTGTCAGTGTTCATCTAATTACAAAAACTTAATTTTCCCATGAAAGCAAAATGCATGACCATCTTCCATAGCAGCATGGCATTGTAAGACACAGGCACACATTTCTAAAAGCAATATCCCATTAGCATCTAAAAGAGAATATAACCAACAAACGGAGTATGCTAGATACTTACAAAAGTGTAAAAGTATCACAGAGTATTTTTTTCTCAATAACAATTTTGAAGCTCATTTAGCTCAAGGTCTTAATTTCATGGAGAGAAATTGACAATTTCATGTATTATTAATTTTAATATTTAATATTTTGAAATACATATTTCTCTGGGATGTATATGTATTTATCCTAATTAACTGCTATTGTATAGCCTCTTTAATTATTCTGTTTGTGTATACTGGATTTTTCTAGTATTTGATGACCATTTCCTTCAAATAATCAGCCTTTTGTTAACTTTTCTGAGTTTATTTGTAGTTCCAAACAGATCAAGTAAAAGGAAAGTGTCCAATTTCAGTTTTGTTCACTTTTTTAAAATTCATGTAACAAATGGCAAGCCATAAATACCATGTGAGTATTTCTTAGACTAAAATTAAAAATAAGGTGAGACTGCAGGGAAGGCTTCCTTGGAAGATTTTACCCCCAATAATAGCTGTTTTGTAAAACTTGGACTTTCTACAGCTGCTGAATTTTTGAGTTTCCTAGGAGACTGTAAGCTAGCGTCACTTTCTTAAAAACGATGAAAGCTCTCTTTAGTCTGGGTCTATGCCTTGTTGGTTCACAAGAATGAATCCTTTGATAAAAAGACTCGACTAGAATGCATGCATTAGATGATGGGACTTAAAATTATCTATGACAGAAATTATATAGAGTGGTAAAAATCACAAAAGACATCCAGATAAATACATAATTATATGTGAGATTCAGGAAACATTCTCCTTAATCAATACCTTTCAGAAAAATAACATCATAAAGAAAATGGTGTCCTTTCCCTTTCTCTTCTCCTCTTTCTCTTTCTCTCTTACTTTCTTTCTTTTTCTCATTTTGAATAAATCCCCAAACTAAAGATAGGTTGATTCACAGAAACACCTTTATACATTCTTTCACAGTACATGAATGATGGTTTCTATCGGAGTTCTTATAACTCAGGAACATTTAATTATAAGGTCATGATATACGAGTATCTCATTTCAAGTATTTTCATTTAGTTTTTCCTTCAAAAAATTATCACAGCTTTACCAACACGTGACACTTGACAAATGTTCCTGAATTTCATCAAATTTTATTGTAATTGTTTTCATTCATATCTATATGTCATTAGCTAAGTACCAGAGAATCTTATAAATGCCGGTTCATCTACCTTGAAAACTCCATTAAATTTAAAGCTTACTGTACTATACTGGAAGTGCATCATACACAAACTACCACCTGAGAAATTTTATACTTTGAGGGTTTAAGAAACTAAATAACATTAAATTATTAAGTGCTCACAATCGATTAAATTGAGAGCTACAGGTGAATAGGGTTTCTAATGAAAATGTTTCTATTCTATTAAATATGTTTACAATTTTAAATGTAAAGAATGACTCAAAATCTAAATAAATACTGTGATAGGCAGGATAGTTTAGGCAAGTTGTAGTTACCTACAATCCCAAAGTGTCATATTTGTAACACAAGGTTTTGTTTTGCTTTTGCTTCATCTCCAGTGACGGTCAGCAGGGGGCGCGCTCATCATTGTCACCCAGAGACAGGATGCTAGACCCGTCCCCTCAACCCACAATCAAAGTGAAAGGAAAAGGGAAAGAAAAAAAAAAGCTTCAATTGCCTCTTCTCACACTTCATTGGCCAAAACTTGTCACATGCCAGACTAAATTTCAGAGGCAGGCAAATACACATTCAAAAAAGGGGAGAGCTGGAAATGTTCATTTAATACCTTGGAAAATTCTCAAAGATATGGCAACAGGTAGTAGTCTTGGATAAGCTAAAAAAATAAATATATGATCACATAATTAAAGATCATACGTTAATTTTCCTTCTTTGCTTCTTTCAATTGTTTGTGCAAGAATCTTATTCTACTCTCCATTCCAGGCCACTTTTGTTCTGGTGCACTGTTCTGACTTTGTTTGAAAATGTTTACATGAATTACATTACATGGCAGTATTAATTAGTGAAGCGTAGATAATTTTTACCTGCCAAAAATAGTAAAAATAGTGTTTTACTATAAATCAAAATTATAAATTGGGAAATAAAACTTTATATTGTTAAGTATCTGTGACAAGAATAATCCCTAAGAAAAGCAATTTTTTAGTCCTTACTAGGGGCTTTCCATTTCCCTGTTCAATCTTCATAACACTATAAATAATATACTGCTCTCATCATTTTTCAGATTACAAAACCAAGGCATGGGCAAATTCAAAAAATTTCCCAAACAACTGGTAAACAGTGAAGATGGCATTCCTATGTGGGCAATTTGATTCCAGAGTTAGAAAACCAGGAGTTATATTGAATCCACATAGGTTTCTTTGAGAACATGCATGTTTCAATAGAAGTGGGCTACCATGCACTGCTTATGCTTTTGAAAATAAAAAGTGGTATCTAAGTAATCATTATCATAGAATGAAACACACAAGGGAAATAAAACATAGTGTCTATTTTATAATTAGCTATGATTATGTGTTTGTTAAATTTTTCATACACATTTTCCCATGTTCAATCAAAATATACTCATTGTCTATTATCTGTACATCTTATGGGTATGTTTTCCTTTGCATATTATATTTTAGGCAAAACTGCATCATGTTATTTATTTGCATAATTCTAAGGTTAAAATTAAATGTGTGTGAATGCATTTTGTAAAAATTAAAAACTATATACTCAGCTTATTGTTATTCTTTTTGTAATTTCTAGAAAAATGATGGTATGGTACATTACAATCACAGTGGGTCCCCATATACCACCATGATAATACTTAGATTTCACTGAGGGCTAAGGTTAGGAATATTAGAGCATAGCCAGTAAATCAAGGTCACAGATCAAAAGAAGTCTTCATGTGAGAAAGGCTAAAGGGTGAAAAAGAATGAAGAAAAAATAAAAAGAGAAAAAGAAGGAAAAAAAAAAAAAGCAATAAGTACAACAATGCATAATTCTTTATCTGTGATGGTCAGTAGACACAACCTGCTAGAAATCATGGCAAGTTACAGCTACAGCAAAAGAAGCTGGAATACAGGTGACTAGAGACTACAGAGATTTTTTTTGAAAGGAAGAAAAAGAAAGGAATGTGGAGGGGGTGGGAAGAGAAGGGGGGGAAGGGAGGAAGAGAGACATGGGGAAGAAAGAATGGAAAAAAATGGCAAGATAAGTGAAAGTGTCATGACAAAGTACAGTCAATCATTACAAGTAATGACGCTATAGCAGGGTGGTTGGGTGAATTTGAATAACTATTACATATTTTAGCCTAAGGGAAAAGAGGAAACGAGGAGGACTACTACCAAACATTGCTTTGGCACTTGAAAACAGTCTAAAGCTAGCAACTTTCACATTTCTTTAGGCCTATCTCATTCAGTTCAGTTCAGTTCATTTCAGTTGCTCAGTCGTGTCCAACTCTTTGAGACCCCAGGAATTGCAGCACGCCTCCCTGTCCATCATCAACTCCTGGAGTTCTCTCAAACTCACGTGCATCGAGTCGGTGATGCCATCCAGCCATCTCATCCTCTGTCGTCCCCTTTTCTCCTGCCCCCAATCCCTCCCAGCATCAGAGTCTTTTCCAATGAGTCAACTCTTCACATGAGCTGGCCAAAGTACTGGAGTTTCAGCATCAGCATCATTCCTTACAAAGAACAATCACAACTGATCTCCTTTAGAATGGACTGGTTGGATCTCCTTGCAGTCCAAGGGACTCTCAAGAGTCTTCTCCAACACCACAGTTCAAAAGCATCAATTCTTCGGCACTCAGCTTTCTTTACAGTCTAACCCTCACATCCATACATGACCACTGGAAAAACCATAGCCTTGACTAGACAGACCTTTGTTGGTAAAGTAATGTCTGTGCTGTTGAATATGCCACCTGGATTGGTCATAACTTTCCTTCCAAGGAGTAAGTCTCTTTTAATTTCATGGCTGCAATCACTATCTGCAGTGAATTTGGAGCCCCCCAAAATAAAATCTGACACTGTTTCCACTGTTTCCCCATCTATTTGCCATGAAGTAATGGGACCAGATGCCATGATCTTCATTTTCTGAATGTTGAGCTTTAAGCCAACTTTTTCACTCTCCTCTTTCACTTTCATCAAGAGGCTTTTTAGTTCCATTTCCCTTTCTGCCACAGGGTGTTGTCATCTGCATATCTGAGGTTATTGATATTTCTCCCAGCAATCTTTTTTTTCTAATTTTACTTTGTTTTACTTTACAATACTATATTGGTTTTACCATGCATTGACATGAATCTGCCACGGGTGTACATGCGTTCCCAATCCTGAACCCCCCTCCCACCTCCCTCCCCATATCACCTCTCTGGGTCATCCCCATGCACCAGCCCCAAGCATCCTATATCCTGTATCGAACCTAGACTGGAGATTCGTTGATTCCAGCTTGTGCTTCTTCCAGTCTAGCATTTCTCATGATGTACTCTGCATATAAGTAAATAAGCAGGGAGACAATATACAGCCTTGACATACTCCTTTTCCTATTTGGAACCAGTCTGTTGTTCCATGTCCAGTTCTAACTGTTGCTTCCTGACCTGCATACAGATTTCTCAAGAGGCAGGTCAGGTGGTCTGGTATTCCCATCTCTCTCAGAATTTTCCACAGTTTATTGTGATCCACACAGTCAAAGGCTTTGGCATAGTCAATAAAGTAGAAATAGATGTTTTTCTGCAACTCTCTTGCTTTTTTGATGATCCAGCAGATGTTGGCAATTTGATCTCTGGTTCCTCTGCCTTCTCTAAAACCAGCTTGAACATCTGGATGTTCACAGTTCACGTACTTCTGAAGCCTGACTTGGAGAATTTTGAGCATTATTTTACTAGCGTGTGAGATGAGTGCAATTGTGCAGTCTGAGCATTCTGGCATTGCCTTTCTTTGGGATTGGAATGAAAACTGACCTTTTCCAGTCCTGTGACCACTGTTGAGTTTTCCAAATTTGCTGGCATATTGAGTGTAGCACTTTCACAGCATCATCTTTCAGGATTTGAAATAGCTCAACTGGAATTCCATCACCTTCACTAGCTTTGTTCATAGTGATGCTTTCTAAGGCCCACTTGACTTCACATTCCAGGATGTCTGGCTCTAGGTGAGTGATCACTCCATCATGATTATCTTGGTCATGAAGATCTTTTTGGTATAGTTCTTCTATATATTCTTGCTACCTCTTCTTAATATCTTCTGCTTCTGTTAGGTCCAGACCATTTCTGTCCTTTATCAAGCCCATCTTTGCATGAAATGTTCCCTTGGTATCCCTAATTTTCTTGAAGAGATCTCTAGTCTTTCCCATTCTGTTCTTTTCTTCTATTTCTTTGCATTGATCACTGAGGAAGGCTTTCTTATCTCTTCTTGTTATTTTTTAGAACTCTGCATTCAGATGCTTTTATCTTTCCTTTTCTCCTTTGCTTATTACTCCTCCTCAAACCTAGACAGTGTATTAAAAAGCAGAGACATCACTATGCCAATAAAGGTCCTTAGAATCAAAGCTATGGCTTTTCCAGTAGCCATGTATGGATGTCATTGCTGGACAATAAAAAAGGCTGAGCACCAAAGAATTGATGCTTTCAAACTGTGGTGTTGGAGAAGACTCTTGAGAGTCCTTTAGACTGCAAGATCAAATCCATCAATCCTAAAGAAAATCAACCCTGAATATTCATTGGAAGGACTGATGCTGAAGCTCTAATCCTTTGGCCATCTGATGGGAAGAGTCGACTCACTGAAAAAGACCTTGATGCTGTGAAAGACTGAGGGCTGGAGAAGAGGGTGGACAGAGGATGAGTTGGTTGGATGGCATCACAGATTCAATGGACATGAATTGAGCAAACTCCAGGAGATAGCTAAGGACAAGTTGGGTCGCAAAGAGTTGGACAAGACTGAGCAACTGAACAACAACCAATAATTCCTACTTTATACCTTTAATGTATTAGCTTAGCTAAACCAAGTTACCTCCAAACTGATAATCAATACAGGCTAATATATACTTCACCACCATTCAAGGTAGTGTCCACAATCTGCCTTCTATGCCCTAGGATTCTGATTACTGATCCTCAAGTTCGACTTTCTTTCTCATTCTGTTCCTTTCATTCCCCACCCTAACCCCAAACATGATCCCTACAATGAAGTCTGAAAGACTGTTGTTGTTTGTTGTTTAGTAGCTACGTCCTGTCCAACTCTCTGTGATCCCAGGACTGCAGCCCGCCAGGCTGCTCTGTTCATGGGATTTCCCAGGCAAGCATACTGGAGTTCCCACTTATTTCTCCAGGGGATCTTCCTGATTAGAGTGGGTTTCACACATTGCAGGTGGATTCTTTAACAACTGAGCCACCACAGAACCCCTAGCAGGTCATTAATACATACCTACTGCCACATGAGTGAACCGAGGACTCCATGGATGGTCTCACCACCCGGGCATGGGTTCCCCATTAGAGTCTTGGTGTTTCTTTCACCAAGTACTTCCACCAAACCTCATCCCCTAGCTTTCCCTATAGCAAAACATTTCAGGCAGAAAATTATCCTTTAATCAGCCTGTTGTAATTGTTTGCTTAAAATTAGTGCCATAGATGAGTCCACTTTAGGCCTCTGAGCAACAGTGAGTTAAAATTTTCAATATTGATGTTAATGTCAAAGGTGCTTCTTTTTGTTAATGTCTACATGCTGGAATGTGAAATCAAAGGGCCACAGGGGCATCACTATGAAGAAAGCCAGTGGAGGTGATGGAAATCCAATTGAACTATTTCAAATCGTAAAAGATGATGCTGTGAAAGTGCTGCACTCAATATGCCAGCAAATTTGGAAAACTCAGCAGTGGCCACAGTGCTGAAAAAGTCAGTTTTCATTCCTATCCCAAAGAAAGACAATGCCAAAGAATGTTCGAACTATCCCACAATTGCTCTCATCTCAAACGCTAGCAAAGAAATGCTCAAAATTCTCCAAGCCGGGCTTCAACAGGACGTTAACCATGAATTTCCAGATGTTCAAGCTGGATTTAGAAAAGGCAGAGGAACCAGAGGTCATCATCCTTTATCTCATCTAAAAACCGAGAAGGTTCAAGAAAAGCATCTTCTTCTGCTTTACTGACTCTGCCAAAGCCTTTGACTGTGTGGATCACAACAAATTGTGCAAAATTCTTCAAGAGATGGGAATGCCAGACCACCTGACCTGCCCCCTGATAAATCTGTATGCAGGTCAAAAAGCCATAGTTAGAACTGGGCATGGAACAACAGACTGGCTTCAAATCAGGTAAATAGTACATCAAGGATGTATATTGTCACCCTGCTTATTTAACTTATAGGCAGAGTACATCATGAGAAAAGCTGCACTGGATTAAGCATAAGCTGGAATCAAGATTGCTGGGCGAAATATCAATAACCTCAGATATGAAGGTGACAACTACCCTTATGGCAGAAAGTGAAGAACTAAAAACCCTCTTGATGAAAGTGAAAGAGAAGAGTGAAAAAGTTGGCTTAAAGCTCAACATTTAGAAAACGAAGATTATGGCATCCGGTCCCATCACTTCATGGGAAATAGATGGGGAAACAGTGGAAACAGTGTCAGACCTAATTTCTGGGTCCAAAATCACTGCAGATGGTTACGGCAACCATGAAATTAAAATATGCTTACTCCTTGGAAGGAAAGTTATGACCAACCTAGATAGCATATTCAAAAGAAACGACATTACTTTGCCAACAAAGGTCTGTCTAGTCAGTTCATTTCAGTTCAGTTCAGTCACTCAGTCGTGTCCGACTCTTGGCGACCCCATGAATCGCAGCACGCCAGGCCTCCCTGTCCATCACCAACTGCCGGAGTTCAACCTGACTCACGTCCATTGAGTCAGTGATGCCATCCAGCCATCTCATCCTCGGTCGTCCCCTTTTCTCCTGCCCCCAATCCGTCCCAGCATCAGAGTCTTTTCCAATGAGTCAACTCTTCTCATGAGGTGGCCAAAGTACTGGAGTTTCAGCTTTAGCATCATTCCTTCCAAAGAAATCTCAGGGTTGATCTCTTTCAGAATGGACTGGTTGGATCTCCGTGCAGTCCAAGGGACTCTCAAGAGTCTTCTCCAACACCACAGTACAAAAGCATCAATTCTTCAGTGCTCAGCCTTCTTCACAGTCCAACTCTCACATCCATACATGACCACTGGAAAAACCATAGCCTTGACTAGATGGACCTTAGTTGGCAAAGTAATGTCTCTGCTTTTGAATATGCTATCTAGGTTGGTCATAACTTTTCTTCCAAGGAGTAAGCGTCTTTTAATTTCATGGCTGCAGTCACCATCTGCAGTGATTTTGGAGCCCCCCAAAATAAAGTCTGACACTGTTTCCACTGTTTTGCCATCTATTTCCCATGGAGTGATGGGACTGGATGCCATGATCTTCGTTTTCTGAATGTTTAGCTTTAAGCCAACTTTTTCACTCTCCTCTTTTACTTTCATCAAGAGGTCTTTTGGTTCCTCTTCCCTTTCTGCCATAAGGGTGGTGTCATCTGCATATCTGAGGTTATTGATATTTCTCCCAGCAATCTTGATTCCAGCTTGTGTTTCTTCCAGCCCAGCATTTCTCATGATGTACTCTGCATATAAGTTAAATAAACAGGGTGACAATATACAGCCTTGATGTACTCCTTTTCCTATTTGGAACCAGTCTGTTGTTCCATGTCCAGTAGGTTATGGTTTTTCCAGTGGTCATGTATGGGTGTGAGAGTTGGACTGTGAAGAAAGCTGAACACCGAAGAATTGATGCTTTTGTATTGTGGTGTTGGAGAAGACTCTTGAGAGTCCCTTGGACTGCAAGGAGATCCAATCAGTCCATCCTAAAGGAAGTCAGTCCTGAATATTCATTGTAAGGACTGATACTGAAGCTGAAACTCCAATACTTTGGCTACCTGATGCAAAGAACAGACTCATTTGAAAAGATCCTGACACTGGGAATGATTGAAGGTGGGAGGACAAGGGAATAACAGAGGATGAGGTGGTTGGATGGCATCACTGACTCAATGGACATGAGTTTGAGCAAGCTCTGTGATTTGGTGATAGACAGGGAAGCCTGGCATCCTGTAGTCCATAGGGTCGCAAAGAGTCAGACATGCCTGAACATCTGGACTGTAATAAACTGAACTGACTGACATCCCAGTCAAATATAGTTTTACTCTTGCCTGGCAAATCCCATGGACGGAGGAGCCTGGGTGCTGCAGTCCATGGGTTCTCTAGGAGTCTGATACGACTGAGCAACCTCACTTTCTCTTTCATGCATTGGAGAAGGAAATGGCAACCCACTCCAGTGTTCTTGCCTGGAGAATCCCAGGGACGGGGGAGCCTCGTGGGCTGCCATCTCTGGGGTTGCAGAGTCGGACACGACTGAAGTGACTTAGCAGCAGAGAATGTAGTACCTTCCCTTTACATTTTCAGTGAATATCACAGAAAATACTTTGGAATTAAATGTAACTAATTCCTCAGTCCAAATCACTGGTTCTCAGTTTATTTGTCCATAAAACGGGGATAATAATAACTATCTAATAAAGCCAATGTGAGCAATAAATATCATAATGGATTTAAAGTGTTTAGCACAATATCTAACATATGGTAACAGAGTAAAAAGTAGACTGTGCCTCTTTTGTTCTGAAATCCATTTGAGTATTTTTAATAAAATATTATATAAGTAAGAATAAATAAGACTAATTTGATAAAGATACACAAAGAAATGTATAATATTACAAAATAGGTCACTTATGTAGATAGATACAGGGGAAAAAAGCTAATAAGCCCTAACAGTTAAAAAATATGGTGATATTATAGAAATTATAACATTGCATATCTTCAAACTTGATTTAAATAATAATAATATCCAGGCAAATCTTTAAAAATATTAGTTCTAGGTAGAGGGTGGGGTGATTTGGGAGAATGGCATTGAAACATATATTGTATCATATATGAAACGAATCTCCAGTCCAGGTTCGATGCATGATACAGGATGCTTGGGGCTGGTGCACTGGGATGACCCAGAGGGATGGTATGTGGAGGGAGGTGGGAGGGGGATTCAGGATGGAGAACACGTGTACACCCGTTGCGGATTCATGTTGATGTATGGCAAAACCAATACAATATTGTAAAGTAATAAGCCTCCAATTAAAATAAATAAATTTATATTTAAAAAAAGACAAGAAAAAAATAAAATACACAGTAAAAAATATATATATATTAGTTCTAAAAATTCATGTCCATATGACAAAAGCTAAAGAAACTACACACACAAAAATATCAAAATGAAAATATTTAGAACAAATTTACTAAATTTATATAAATGACAATGTAAATACTATTTTCTGATTATGTTTGGTGTCTGTTTATGTGAGTTCACTATAATAGATAAAAAGATTAAAAAATAACATAGCTGAGATTAAATCCATTGTTATTAAAAGTATCTACTGAATCATGTATGATATTGTGCATTTAGTATTGTATGCACTGATTGCCTCCTGAAAGCATACATGCAAAATAAAGTTGCAGATTTCATAACGTTCAGAAATAAAGGAATATTTTGATATAACATCATTTTTTGTCAACAACTTCTCTCTAGTCTATACTTAAACTATAGTATTTAATTAGATATTATCTTGTTAGCTAAACATTTATAAAATGAAATAAAAATGACATTGGGAATTCTCATTTTATAACCTTTATGTCAGAAATATTTTATCTTGGTTGTGTTTTAGTCGCTAAGTTGTGTCTGACTCTTGCGACTCCATGGACTGTAGCCCACACCAGGCTCCTCTGTCCATGGGATTCTCCAGGCAAGAATACTGGAGTGGGCTGCCATTTCCTTTTCTAGGGAGAAATATTTTATAGGCTTTAAAAAATTTTAAGACCATATTTGGCTTTTATTGATCATGTTCACCTGTACAAAGATGACAGTCTAAAACAGTCAAAATATTTCATATACTATTAATATTTTAAATTATCAAGAAAAGAAGATATTATTCTCCATGCTCATAATTGCTTTCATGTTGCAAATTCAAATAAAATAATCCATAACAACACCAAAGTTTGATTGTATATGTCATAGTGCCATCTGTCTGCTGCTGCTGCTGCTGCTGCTAAGTCACGTCAGTCGTGTCTGACTCTGTGCGATCCCAGAGATGGCAGCCCACCAGGCTCCCCCGTCCCTGGGATTCTCCGGGCAAGAACACTGGAGTGGGTTGCTATTACCTTTTCTAAAGCATGAAAGTGAAAAGTGAAAGTGAAGTTGCTCAGCCGTGTCCGACTATAAGCGACCCCATGCACTGCAGCCCACCAGCCTCCTCCGTCCATGGGATATTCCAGGCAAGAGTACTGGAGTGGAGTGCCATTGCCATCTGTCTAGCATATGATAAATACTTTGAATAATTTTCTTTACTTTAAGAATTAGGTATGTTTTAAAATTTACTTTAATTGTAATAGTTTCTTATTACTTGCAGACCTCATTGCATAGTTCAGTACCAAAATATCTTAATCTTGGGACTGATTATGATACTTCTCTATTTGGATAAATGTTACTAGAGTGACACTCATTTCTTCTGTATACATGATTTTCAAAAAGCTGAAAATTTGTAAAATGATCTTTTAAGACCTGAAATATATTGTATTTCATAAATATTTCTCACATACTTATTGATTGTGATAATTTAGAGTTAAGGATATAGTTAAGATTAAATTCTTTCAGGAATTCCAGTTATAATAACCAGTAAGTTCAACTGGAAAGAATGATCTACTCTATTACTGAATGAGTATTTTTAGTTCATAATGACTATTAAAATGACTGAATGTACCATAAGACGAATAACAGAAGATGAATCCAGAGTGCAAGAGGTTAACATCTGTTGTAGAATTATACTCATGGAAACGTATTTAGAAAGCATGGTGAACACACACCTAGTAAAGAATAATTTGATTAATTATAGACAAGATGAATTCAGACATGAGAGGTCATGCTTAACAAACCTATTACAATACTTTGAAGTTTTTACTCCCCCAATACAACTCAAACTCATTTCATAAAGTATAGTTAGACATTAAGAAAGCTCAAGATGAACTGTAACATCAGATATGAATAGATAAATTAAATGTCCATAGAATGGGATTTAGAATGAGTTAGGATTGGAAGGTATCTCTAAAAGAGGAAGCATCAACACCAGGATGTAACTATTTCAAACTGAAAGAAAATGCATAGCTAAAATAAAACCTCTTCCAAAGTTTCATGTTCTCATTGACTGAGATGAAAGATACATACAGTTAACTATGGATAATATGTTGTCAAAGCTATAATATCAAACTAGATACTGTGAAAAGTAAAGAGACAGAAATACCAGACCACCTGATCTGCCTCTTGAGAAACCTATATGCAGGTCAGGAAGCAACAGTTAGAACTGGACATGGAACAACAGACAGGTTCCAAATAGGAAAAGCAGTACGTCAAGGCTGTATATTGTCACCCTGCTTATTTAACTTATATGCAAAGTATATCATGAGAAACGCTGGACTGGAAGAAACACAAGCTGGAATCAAGATTGCTGGGAGAAATATCAATAACTTCAGATATGCAGATGACACCAGCCTTATGGCAGAAAGGGAAGAGGAACCAAAAAGCCTCTTGATGAAAGTGAAAGAGGAGAGTGAAAAAGTTGACTTAAAGCTCAACATTCATAAAATTAAGATCATGGCATCTGGTCCCATCACTCCATGGGAAATAGATGGGGAAACAGTGGAAACAGTGTCAGACTTTATTTTTCGGGGGCTCCAAAGTCACTGAAGATGGTTACTGCAGCCATGAAATTAAAAGACACTTACTCCTTGGAGGGAAAGTTATGACCAACCTAGATAGAATATTAAAAAGCAGAGACATTACTTTGCCAACAAAGATCTGTCTAGTCAAGGCTATGTTTTTTTCCAGTGGTCATGTATGGATGTGAGAGTTGGACTGTGAAGAAAGCTGAGTGCCAAAGAATTGATGCTTTTGAACTGTGGTGTTGGAGAAGACTCTTGAGAGTCCCTTGGACTGCAAAGAGATCCAACCAGTCCATTCTGAAGACCAGCCCTGGGTGTTCATTGGAAGGGCTGATGCTAAAGCTGAAACTCCAATACTCTGGCCACCTCATGTGATGAGTTGACTCATTGGAAAAGACCTTGATGCTGGGAGGGATTGGGGGCAGGAGGAGAAGGGGACGACAGAGGATGAGATGGCTGGATGGCTTCACTGACTCATACATGAGTTTGAGTAAACTCTGGGAGTTGGTGATGGACAGGGAGGCCTGGCGTGCTGCGATTCACGGGGTCGCAAAGAGTTGGACACGACTGAGGGACTGATCTGAACTGAACTGAAAAGGACATAGAAACATTACAATCATGTAATTGGAAGCCTGTATTTTTAAGAACAACTGTTTTGGATTATGATTATTCAAGCTGCAGGAGTACTGATCATTAAATAAAGCACAGACTAGAAAACTAATATATGGCCCATAACTCATGATGAAGAAAACTACATCAGATATATCTAAACGAATTGTTTTCTCTAGATATGTGAACAATAGTGAAGTACTAACATAAAACAGAAATACATGTAAATTTATCCTTTTTTTTAACCATAGAAATCTAGTTAATCCAACTATATTTCAAAATCATTTCCATACAAAAATAGTTTGCAAAAAATATATCGAAAAAGGTTGTATTTTTCAGTCAATAAACTTATGACCTTATAACCTATAAACTTCTCTGGCCTATAGAAGACTTACAGTTAATTTTGCACTATAATAGGAAACACAGAACAACATACATGCTTCCATGCTGGCTTAGATGGTGAAGAATCGGCCTGCAATGCAGGAGACCTGGGTTCAATCCCTGGGTTGGGACGATCCCCTGAAGGAGAACATGGGCACCCACTCCAGTATCCTTGCCTGGAGAATCCCCATAGACAGAGGAGCCCATCAGGCTACAGTCCATGGTGTCGCAAAGAGTCGGACATGGCTGAGTGACTAAGCAAAGCACACACAGCTGCTGCCGCAGCTAAGTCGCTTCAGTTGTGTTCGACTCTGTGCGACCCCATAGACGGCAGCCCACCAGGCTCCCCCGTCCCTGGGATGCTCCAGGCAAGAACACTGGAGTGGGTTGCCATTTCCTTCTCCAGTGCATGAAAGTGAAAAGTGAAAGCGAAGTTGCTCAGTCGTGTCTGACTCTTAGCGACCCCATAGACTATAGCCCAACAGACTCCCCTGCACTTCTACATAAAATTCCACGTAATATGTATATAATCTACTTTTATATTAAGTGTAAATTACAAATTTTTTTGGTAATAATAACGTATTTAAATCATTTCTTAGTTAAGGAAACAGCTCCCTTTATTTGGCAACAATCTGAGAAAAAGATACTCTAGCTAAAGCAAGTAATAATTAAATTATTATATAATAATAATAATAATTTTATATATAAAATAATAATAATTAAAACACTCATACAATGGATACAGTTAGCCATTAATAGAAGTAAACTGAAAAGATACAGTGTGCAAATATGTTCATGATGAAACAAAAATATGTTGGTGATGAAACTGCCTTTGTTTCAACTCCCTGTCAATAGTCCTGTATGTGTTCCTAGGAAAACATGCCTTGATTTGGCTGATGTAAACAAAGTGTAATCTAACCCAATTATACAGCAATCTGTCTAGAAAGAGTAAATGATGCTGACTGTAAGAAAGCAAAAATGCAAAAGAATTCAAATACAGAATATGTTTAATAAATTATCTATAACCATGAACACTATAATAACTAAGGTAAAGTACTTAACTAAATGCTAGGTAAATATTTAAGTGCTTAATATTCTCTACCTATTTACATGTAGCTTCATACTCTCTAAAAATTCTTACTTTCTCCATTTGAAAGATAAGGAAGCTGAGGAGTAAAGGTTTGAAGTGCCAGGTCCAATGTCACGCAAGCATATCATGAAGCTGGGATTTGAGCCTATGCGTTCTGGCTCTTGGGCAGTGCTACCTAATAACATAAAGAGAGTCATAAGACACAATCTTAAACTCTCTGTAGTCACACTGAAAAAATTGTTTAAAAACAAAGAGGTGAAATTTCTTTTGATAATGCATTTAACTTAAGCCAATATATCTTAATAATATTGGTTTATTATGAGCAATTATAAATCATATGAGCAATATGAAAATGACCAATGAAATTTTTACATTATATTTCATAGTTGTCTTCAAAGTTCAGAATATATTTTACACTTACAACACACCCAAATGTGTACTAACCACACCTAAAGTGCTCAATAGCCATATGTGGGTAATGGCTATTATACTGGGGTGCACTGCTGTAAAATATGTGCTTTTAGGTATAAGGCACATGGTTGGATGGCATAACCAACTCAATGGACAGGAATATGAGTAAACTCCGGGAGACAGGGAAGGACAGGGAAACCTGGCATGATGCAGTCCAACCGGTCGCAAAGAGGCAGACATGACTGAGGGACTGCACAACAGTGCCTCTCAAGGGTCTCAGTCAATGGGAACATGTACTTCCTTTCCCTCTAATTCTAGTTCTTACTCCAAGCCGATCAAGTTATCAGCTGATAGTAGAGCTGAGATTCCTATCTGCAAAAGAATGTATTATAAATCCACTGTGACAACTTTCATTCGATTCATGGTTATGTTCATGATTATCAATTCACACATTTTGTTTGGCGTATTAACTACTTTTTTTGTTCTTTTAGTTAGAATGAATCAATCTCACAGGTATGGTAAAGAATGAGGGTTATAGTATAAAAGGGTCTGGATCTACAGAGCTTCAGAATCTTCCTTGCAGACATTGGTCCTGGTTCGCTTGAAACAGCCAAATAGGCTTATTTCTGTTTACTCAACTGATAACTATTTTGTGCTCAACTTAGTGCAATATATACAGGATCATATACTGAAATCTACATGTAATTTAAAATACAAAAGGTCTATAATTTAAAATATTAACCCTAAGAGAAGATATGGTGATGTCTCACTGTTTTAAAAATTGGATAATTTTACATGTGTACACACAAATAATAAAATAATCAATATTTATACTAAATAATGAAAATGCAAGTACCCACCCTTTGCACAGTTGAAGGTGCATGACTTTTGATTATCAGAGTTTAGTTAAATAATAGCAATTCCCACACCATGGTTGAGTATATTGTTACTGTGATACATTGACTGTTGCATAAATTACATAATTTGGTCTAGTTTGCAGTTATGCAAATTACTTTATAAATAATAGATGCCTATCACAATCATTGGCCAGTAATGTCACTTCTTTCATAGTATGTTAGTGATTGATCACTGTCAATCAGATGTTCAGTTTACACACCAAGAGCAAAGCCAATGACTGTATTGCTTCTTTGTCTCCCAGTGATGTAATCACATGACATTTAACAGAAATGGATAACAAACAAGAAAGATTAAGGAAGAACTCACAAGTGATAATATTGGAAGTGAAATTAAGTTAAACATAAATGGAGTTACAGAAGAAATGACTGACTTCAGGGTGTTGACATCGCCATGCTTTAAGAGGTTCTAGATTCAATACAAGCTGGAATCAAGATTGCCGGGAGAAATATCAATAACCTCAGATATGCAGATGACACCACCCTTATGGCAGAAAGGGAAGAGGGACCAAAAAGCCTCTTGATGAAAGTGAAAGAGGAGAGTGAAAAAGTTGGCTTAAAGCTCAACATTCAGAAAATGAAGATCATGGCATCTGGTCCCATCACTTCATGGCAAATAGATGGGGAAACAGTGGAAACAATTTCAGACTTTATTTTTTGGGGCTCCAAAATCACTGCAGATGGTGATTGCAGCCATGAAATTAAAAGACGCTTACTCCTTGGAAGAAAAGTTATGACCAACCTAGATAGCATATTCAAAAGCAGAGACATTACTTTGCCAACAAAGGTCCATCTAGTCAAGGCTATGTTTTTTCCAGTGGTCATGTATGGATGTGAGAGTTGGACTGTGAAGAAAGCTGAGTGCCAAAGAATTAATGCTTTAGAACTGTGGTGTTGGAGAAGACTCTTGAGATTCCCTTGGGCTGCAAGGAGATCCAACCAGTTCATTCTAAAGGAGACCAGTCCTGGGTGTTCATTCGAAGGACTGATGCTGAGGCTGAAACTCCAATACTTTGGCCACCTCATGCAAAGAGTTGACTCATTGGAAAACACCCTGATGCTGGGAGGGATTGGGGCAGGAGGAGAAGGTGACGACAAAGGATGAGATGGCTGGATGGCATCACCGACTCGATGGACATGAATTTGGGTAGACTCTGGGAGTTGGTGATGGACAGGGAGACCTGGTGTGCTTTAATTCATGGGGTTGCAGAGTTGGATACGATTGAGCAATTGGACTGAACTGAACTGAACTGAGATTCAATACAAAGCTAAAAGAACTTAGTTAAAGCAAAATCAGCACAAAAGAAGAAACCAATTGTGACAAAAGAAATGAAAACATTCCAGAGGAATTGATGCCAATGAAAACACCACATTAAAAAGGAAGAAGGAAAACAACAAAAACAACAACAAAAAACTCCTGGAGATAATTAACAATATTGAAAGAGCAAAGAATAAAATGTTGAAATCTGATCCAATCTTTAAAAGAAATATAACAATCTGCCAAGGCAAAGAAAAGATGCTTGCCTTTGATATTAACTATAAATTATACAATGATAAGGCAAGCACTGCTCAAACAATTCTGGCGAAGTGTTTTTCCAAAGAAGGAAATCATTTGAATTCTCAATATACCTAAAGTTTTAAACTACTGTATAATAAATAAGTATTAGTTTTACTGTTTTTCATGTCTTTATGAATTTATGACCAAGAGTGACATGCTAGATGTTTTGACCAAAATTTCTAAATGTCACAGAACAATTCTAACTTTCCATCAACTTGTTTACACAGTTTCAGCTTGTGCTGTCACTTTTATGATTTTGCCCCACTTTGAAATATGAGGACTGCCTATAGGCACTTTAAGATATTATTAACATTGGATTCAGCGAAAATATAAAAACAAATCCATATTAAAAACTTGACAACTTAAAAAGAAGCAAATTAAAACATTTAAAGTCAACATCTTTTCTATTTTGAGATAAAGAAAATGCAAGCAACTTGGCAAGCATGCTTGTTGATAAAGATCTGTGGTATTGTTATCTCATGTATTAAATCAAATTAGTAGAAATAGGTAATGAGTTTTTGGTAAGATAAAGACAAAGTGCAGGGGGAATAAAGAATCTCCACGGATATTCCCAATGGATAATTAAGATTTGTTTCTGTTGCTCACAGATGTTCTACTATTGTTGTCTTTGATATGTATCAGCCTCATTAGTTTCTTGTCTCTAACTGCTACTTATTTTAAAAAGTATATCTGTGAATTTCTGATGGGAAAATGTAATATTCAACAGTCAACTCTTAATGAGTCATAGTACAATATGTCAGATATTGTGCTAGATTAAAGATAAATAAATTACACCTCTCTGAAAGATACTATGGGAAAGATGATCTTGTATAAAATCTGAAAAATAAAAACTAACATAATGACTTTCTTTAATACTCAAGTATTTAATATTTTCTTATTTACTGATATTTTTCTTTTTAACACTTTGCTAGTATTTATATTTTCACAGCCACACAAAATCTTTACTTCTTGTAGAAAGAGGAATATTTTAAAAGTTTCTTATCATCCTCTCTTCCTTAAAAACTTTAAAAAAAAAACTATTTTTAATTCCATGTTTAGTTTTGGGACATAAAATTCTTCATACTCACAAATTTTTTCCTTTTCTTATCTTTTTCTAAAATGACAGAATTAACTGTATACATAGATATGTGGCTGAAAAAATATTTAGAATATTTTAAATGCTTAACACAACTAATCATGAGTTATATTAGTGTTTCACCAAGAGTTTTATATATACATTCATTTATTTCTCTGTGGCTGATGGTTCCCTAACGTAGCATGATTTGCACCAAAACTAAATCCCCTCCAAGTGAAAAGATTAAACCAGAACACACAAGCTTTTCAAAGGAATCTATCTATTGACTTATAATTATTAAGAATAAAGTTGCACTTTGATTTTAGAACTGGTATACATTTTATTTTTTAAAACACAGACATAACCAGAATTGACTTTATATTTCTCAAGACATGCAAAAGAACAGTAGTTATTTCAGAAAAGTGAACACATTTAACTAATAAATTGTTAGTTAATAAATCTATATAGAGAAAGCTAATGAACTAATTCCATTTTAATAGTGAATATTAATGTTCAGAGAAACTGAAATCTCCTTTAGAAGTCAACAATTATGCCTCTAACATGAACCAATATTCTTCATTATTCACTGATTAAGATGAATGTCCCTGTGGAAATTTTGCCAATTAGAAATGTTTAATTTGAATTTTCTTAAATCTTTATAGTTAATATACCCTTTGAGAATTGTTTGTACACATGTTCACTTACATCTATACATAAGCCTTTAATACCATGCCTACTATCCTTGCAGAGAGCTACCTTGTAAAATACATGATTTTTAAAATTCAAACAAAGCACTACATTCATTCCGAGAACAAATTTAGAAATGCTGAAATAAATGAAACTCATAAAACGACTTTAAATGTTGGTTCATCCAAATCTCAGCTTTTGAAATACATTTGAAATTTTAAATATTAGGTTATTTAGAAGAGTTATACTTAATGATAGAGCATATTCCTTATCTTTCAGATAACAAAAATGCCCAAAGTTTAGAATTATCATTCTATTACCCTTCTTGAAGAATCTTTTATGGTTTGTTTCCATCTTCTTCCTAAGTACATTTATTTTTCACCAATCTAATTAATGATTTCTTTGTTATTTGTATGCGTTTAAACCAATTCAATTTCTCTATAAATCACCTTCAAATGTGTGCATATATATTTGACAATGAACATTTGAATTTCATTGTTATCTGTTAACAAATTTCAATTTTCAAGTTGTGGCTTTTTTTCAATATGCAAACTTTACAGCCAGTCACAAATCCAGGGATCATGTATTATAGTCTGTGGCAAAATGAGGCATAAGATCTCTTCTCACAGAGTTGATAAACATAGGGGAAGGGATGTAAACATATCTCCAAAAATAAAGATACAAAAAAAAACTACAGAATGGAATAAGAGCTTAGAGGCATTTGACCCATTTAGAGATATTTTCTTGAGAGAAACCCCTCTTTGAGGAAATTATATTATAAATGAAACAAAGAAGTAAAGAAGGTGGTAAGAACATTCTAGGCAATGAAAGTGGAAATGGTGGAATCACAAACAAAATGAAGTAAGGATAGCAATTGGGAACCTAGAGGCAACATTAGTCACAGAGACAGATACTACTGGGTGGAGCGATGGTAAAGGTGAGTCCATGAAGAAGCAAATCAAAATAAGAGAATTATCATAGTGTTTATACTTAAACCCCAAATTAATGAAAAGTCACTAAGTTGATTATAAGCAGAATAAAGGTGGTATAACCATATTTACAATTTTAAAAAGAAGAGGGACTCTTCTAGAAGAGAGAGTGGAATGGATGGGAACAATCATGAAATGATTACAACATGAGAGTCTGGTACACAATTGAGGCTGTTAAGACAGAACCTAGTGGATGATGTCTAAGATAATTTTATTTTAATTGATCAAATCTGCATGATTTGCTGATGGATTAAACCATCCCCATGGAAAAGAAATGCAAAAAAGCAAATGGCTGTCTGGGGAGGCCCTACAAATAGCTGTGAAAAGAAGAGAGATGAAAAGCAAAGGAGAAAAGGAAAGATATAAGCATCTGAATGCAGAGTTCCAGAGAATAGCAAGAAGAGATAAGAAAGCCTTCTTCAGCAATCAATGCAAAGAAATAGAGTAAAACAACAGAATGGGAAAGACTAGAAATCTCTTCAAGAAATTAGAGATACCAAGGGAACATTTCATGCAAAGATGGGCTTGATAAAGGACAGAAACGGTCTGGACTTAACAAAAACAGAAGATATTAAGAAGAGGTTGTAAGAATACACAGAAAAACTGTACAAAAAAGATCTTCATGACCAGGATAATCATGATGGTGTGATCACTAATCTAGAGCCAGATATCCTGGAATGTGAAGTCAAGTGGGCCTTGGAAAGCATCACTAGAAACAAAGCTAGTGGAGGTGATGGAATTCCAGTTGAGCTGTTTCAAATCCTGAAAGATGATGCTGTGAAAGTGCTGTACTCAATAGGCCAGTAAATTTGGAAAACTCAGCAGTGGCCACAGGACTGGAAAAGGTCAGTTTTCATTCCAATTCCAAAGAAAGGCAATGCCAAAGAATGCTCAAACTACCACAAAATTGCACTCATCTCACATGCTAGTAAAGTAATGCTCAAAATTCTCCAAGCCAGGCTTCAGCAATACATAAACTGTGAACTTCCTGATGTTCAAGTTGATTTTAGAAAAGGCAGAGGAACCAGAGATCAAATTGCCAACATCTGCTGGATCATGGAAAAAGCAAGAGAGTTCCAGAAAAACATCTATTTCTGCTTTCTTGACTATGCCAAAGCCTTTGACTGTGTGGAACACAATAAACTGTGGAAAATTCTGAAAGAGATGGGAATACCAGACCAGCTGACCTGCCTCTTGAGAAATCTGTATGCACGTCAGGAAGCAACAGTTAGAATTGGACATGGAACAACAGACTGGTTCCAAATAGGAAGAGGAGTACGTCAAGGCTGTATATTGTCACCCTGCTTATTTAACTTATATGCAAAGTACATCATGAGAAACGCTGCACTGGAAGAAACACAAGCTGGAATCAAGATCACTGGCAGAAATATCAATAACCTCAGATATGCAGATGACACCACCCTTATGGCAGAAAGGGAAGAGGAACCAAAAAGCCTCTTGATGAAAGTAAAAGAGGAGAGTGAAAAAGTTGGCCTAAAGCTCAACATTCAGAAAACTAAGATCATGGCATCCGGTCCCATCACTTCATTGGAAATAGATGGGGAAACAGTGGAAACAGTGGCAGACTTTATTTTTGGGGGCTCCAAAATCACTGCAGATGATGACTGCAGCCATGAAATTAAAAGACACTTACTCCTTGGAAGAAAAGTTATGACCAACCTAGATAGAATATTAAAAAGCAGAGACATTACTTTGCCGACTGAGGTCCGTCTTGTCAAGGCTATGGTTTTTCCAGTGGTCACGTACGGATGTGAGAGTTGGACTGTGAAGAAGGCTGAGCACCGAAGAATTGATGCATTTGAACTGTGGTGTTGGAGAAGACTCTTGAGAGTCCCTTGGACTGCACGGAGATCCAACCAGTCCATTCTGAAGGAGATCAGCCCTGGGATTTCTTTGGAAGGAATGATGCTAAAGGTGAAACTCCAGTACTTTGGCCACTTCATGCGAAGAGTTCTCATTGGAAAAGACTCTGATGCTGGGAGGGATTGGGGGCAGGAGGAGAAGGGGACGACCGAGGATGAGATGGCTGGATGGCATCATTGACTTGATGGCGTGAGTCTGAGTGAACTCCAGGAGTTGGTGATGGACAGGGAGGCCTGGCATGCTGCGATTCATGGGGTCGCAAAGAGTCGGACATGACTGACCAACTGAACTGAAACTGTGTTTAGGTAGTGGAATGAATAGCAGATGATTTCAGGATCTCTGTTTGGGTAATGCACAGATGTCAATGCAATTATTCACAGACATAAAATATCCGAAGGTTTGAGGATGGGGTTAAAACCCATAACTGGAGTGGAAGAATAGGAAGAAGCAAGTAAAGCATATCTCCCTCAGACTTCTCAGACTGGTGAAGAGGAATCCCTAATTAACTCGTGTACACCAGAGGGCTGTATGATTTCTGATGCCTCCTTGATAACTCTATGTTCTTTTATTTTTGTTTATTTATCTACTTGCCTGAGTCTAGGCAGACATAGGAGTGTTTGGATGAGATTCCCTAAGCTAAGACCTGGACCTATATAGGTCTCATTCCTACATTTCTCTGTACCATGATGCTCTCTTCTAACCTGTTTAAGTTATCAATCTTACATCCTCATCCTGAAGGAGGGCATGGAAACCCACTCCATTATTCTTGCTTGGAGAATTCCATGGACAGAGGAGCCTGGCAGGCTACAGTCCATGGAGTAACAAAGAGCTGGACATGACTGAAGCAACTGAACAGCTACTGATATCCTTAAGATCTTTGAACATTGTATCTCTGGGATCTTCTAGGGACCCAGGAAGTTTCAGGAGGAGGATGGCTTGATGAGCAGCTTACTCTCACTGACCAGTATAGAAATTCTTTTGTGAAACTGTACCAGATTGATTCACTAGAATTGACCTGATATGCTGATTTTGCATGACTCAAATTATTCCTACAGACAAGGGCACTGCAAAGTATTTGCCTGAGTCTCTCTTCTCCATGACACTCGCACAGTCCTAGGGGTAGACCTAGAGCCAAGACCATGGGACAGTTTCTGATTCAGAGAAAGATCCATAAGTGCATCCCAAACCAAAGCCAAAGGGAAATAAAAATGAGAAGAGAGTTTGACTGTTAGGTTGGAATGAAAGAGACAGGTATTGAACTGAAATATTAAACAACCACTCCCAGAATCATGGTTAGAAACCAAGCTAGAACCCTTAAAGAAATAAGCATAGCAGACCTTGATGGCTTAAGACCTAAGCAGAAGACAAAGCTCGATCATGCCTGTCTCCTTTTTACTTGGTTTCAGACTCCTGCTGGACCAAGAGTTCTGAAGGGAGCAGCTTTCTGTGAAAAGTTGTGGGATTCCAGATCTGAGACTATGATGATTTGCTAGTTGAATGAGCTGGGCCATTATTTATTAAAATAAAATACTGCGGGTATTTTTGTTTCATTATCCATAATAACGGATACTGAACTTGATGCTTTCTAGCGTCCTTTAATCTTTACATTTCAATTTCCTATATTATATTTGTTTCCTATTTCCTCAGTATCTTAAACTGTGGGTTCAGTAGAGCCCATCCTAATATATAATGTGACCTCAAACAGTATTTCCAAGAGGTGTTCTTACCACAGAAGATGCATTAGTCAGAACTCTGGCTGAGAATTAGAGAATAAATGTAGTTTCAGTCTAAACAAGAATTATTGGCTCATGTAACCTCATAAAGGGAAAGGTAGTATGAAACAGAAAATTAATGGAGTGGGGACCTGTGCAAAATCAGGAATTTTATTATTCTTTTTGTTTGTTTTCCTTAAAGAGTCATCTATAAAATTTTTCATGTATACCTATTAGCGCATGATCCAAAGAGTAACAGGATCTTCTCTGCCATTTTCTCTTTGAAATATCTTTTTAACGATGATAGGTGGTACATTGTGGGGAGGTGTGTGCATGTTCAGTTGTGTCTAACTCTTTGTGACCATATGGACTGTAGCCCACCAGGCTCTTATGTCCATGGGATTTCACAGGCAAGAATACTGGAGTGGGTTGCCATTTCCTACTCCAAGGGATCTTCCCAACGCAGGGACTGAAACTGTGTCTACTGTCCCTCCTTCATTGGCAGGGGGATTCTTTATCACTGAGCTTGTTCTTTATCACCTTGGAAAGCTTAACACTGATTAGATGAGTTTATAGGATATGTCCATTTCTAGATTGGTGACAATGTCCACGAATATCTATCTGTCACTTGGATCCCTAACTAGGGAAGATGGAGAGGTAGTTCGCAAAAGACAGGTATGCTATTCCAGAGAAGGAGAGAGTAAAGAGGAAAAATGATGTCAGCAGGCAGTTGGCAGGATCTTAGTCTATTTATTTTTTGTACCTTAACAGGAGGTGGTGGTGGATTAGTAGCTAAATTGTGTCTGACTCTTTGCTATCCTACGGACTGTAGCCTGCCAGACTCCTTGGTCCATAGAATTTTCCAGGCAAGAATACTGGAGTAGGTTGCCATTTCATTCTCCAGGGGATTTTCCACACCCAGGGACTGAATCTGGGTCTCCTGAATTCCAGACAGATTCTTTGCCAACTGAGCCACCAAGGACGCCCAAACAGTTTTTTTAGCAGAAACAACCTTGATAATGGAAGATCTGTACCTTATGCCTGCACTTAAACACTTTATTTAAGCCTTCACCCAATTCATTATCTCTATTAATTGATTTTCTTGAACATGACCAATTGTCTTCCTCATCTTCCTCTAATCCTTGTATTTCCTGTATCTCTGGACTTCATAAAGTTACAGAAAGTTATTTAAAAGTTATGACAGCTACAAGTGATATCAATTCATTGATATTCTACTCATTGCTACAAAATTCCTATGGAAGAGTTCTAACCGACACTGTTATTTTTGCTTTTGTATTTTATGTAAATATTGAATAAAAACACATATTTATAAACAAGTAGAAATAAAGTATTATTCTCTATTATACATTAACTGACATATATCAGTTCAATAACTGAAGCATGTCAATAATATGCAATTATTAGTTACACAAAATAGACAGCTTAGGTGAGAATCAAGGAAGTCAAGTTCCTATTCCAGATTTTCCAATAATTATTCTTTCTATATACTTCCACATTTTTCCACTTTAAAGCAGAAATATTATGTCAAATAATTGATGTTCACTTAATTGCATACCTCTATTAGAATTCGAAGAAATGATACTCATATGTGTGTCTTCTACTAGCAACAATGTGGGTGGGTTATCATGAGATGTCATTATTTGTAAAATGAAACAAACTATAAAAACTAATGAGTATTTCTACTAAAACTAAAAGGTAAAATTAACTAAATTGCTAGTGCAATAAATTCTTCTACCCTAGTCATATATTTTGTAGTATAAAAAGGTTAAATAAATATTCAAAATTATGTTTAATAATTAAATTAAAATTCAAAAGAAGTTATTAAAAATCCATGAAATATTCTGTCATTAAAATAAGTTCAATGGTAATTTAAAACTTTCCTCTATTTAATTTTGTTTGTATACTAAATGGAAATATTTACCAGTGCTATGAGGAGTACATTTTAATTAACTTAGTCAAGAGACCTCCTATCAAACACTTATTCCATTTTATATAGAGCATCAGCAACCATTTCCATCATAGGCAAGTTCCTCGCCTATCACTGAAAATTCAGTGCAAGAACTCACACATCCTAATACACAAATGTGTCTAGGATAAAATCAGTTTTCAATTGATTCATTTGTTAATAATCAAGTATTTATTGAGCACTTAGTTTGTTAGGCCCTCTTTTATGTATTAAAAAAAGTATCTGAAAACTATTCCCTAATTAATGGAGAATGCATAAATGAATACTAACTTTCTCCACATTCCTGTGTACATTATTCAAAATGTCTTGTATAAAGGAAAATATTTAAAGGATCTTTTAAAAAGACATCATTTCTTGAACTTTAAGACTTAATTATAGTAATGAATTATACTGTCTATTATAAGATATTCTATTGAGAGTAGTCTTTTCAGGCCAGATAATTGTGAGGCTAACTAGTGCACTTGAGGAAAGAAGCATACAGGTTCAAATCTCTTTCTCAGAATGATGTCTGAGTAGTAATTAGAATCGTATTTATTACTTTCAACAAAAAGTTTCAAGAAGCAGTTATATAAGGTCATTTGCATTGACACACTGGTTTAGGAAAGAAAATTATTTCCTAAGGATAACTGATTTTTTTTTTTTTCATTTTACTATGTAGCATTTTTTATTTTATTTTAAATTGCATTTTGTTCAAACCAAATAATAAATTAGTTTACTAATTTAGAATAGTTGATAATTAATGACTAGCATTCACAATTTAAAATAACTTTATTAAAGAAAATGTTATGCGCCCCCTGATTATAGATATTGTGCTATAGACACTTTTGGAAATAAGTTAATATAGTTGTAAAATTTCCAAGATGACAGATGAGTAAATAACCTGCAGATATATGGTGTATCTGAAAACCCAGAGAATTTTAAAAAAAGACTTTAATCATAGCTTTCATTACATATACTTATAGAATAAAATCACCCTCAACTGTATACTATTATCAAACAAACCAAAAATTTATAGATAAGTAAATAGTGTCACATAATTTTTAAGCAAGAATGTAATCCATTCACACCACCTCTACTATTAAGAACCTACTGCAGATATAGCATGAATAAAAGACCAAAAGCCCCTTCTTTCACAGAACCAACATTCCAGTAGTGTGAGACTGGGAATAAACAGATAAATAAAACAACTCACAGAAGTCAGATAATGGCAAATGATCTGGAGGAAAAGCATAAAAGAGGGGAGTATTCGGATGAGGAGTAGGGGTTATTGTTTCCGGTTTTCATCAGAGACCCTCTCGTGGTAAGAGAAAAAACAAAAAACAAAACTGAACAGCGCTGGGGTAGGCCTAGGGCAAGCCACACATGTACCAGAGTAGAGAACATTAAGACCGTTTCTAGGTGGCTGAATAGTCAACATGCCCGGTAACAGTACATAGATTTTAATTTAACGAGAGAAACTGAAGTGAGAGCCTTTCAACAAGTTTGCAAGGTGCTGGCTTTTATCCCTGAGGACAATAGAAGCCTATGGAGGAACTGATGGCTTCCCCTTGGTTCTGAAAGGGTCATTGTATTCATAGCTACTCTATAAATATAATGGGCTTCCCTGGTGGCTCAGGCAGTAAAAAAGAAAAAAAAAAAAAATCTGCCTGCAATGCAGGAGACCTGTGTTCAATCCCTGGGTCAGGAACGACCCCCTGAGAAGGGAATGGCAACCCATTCTAGTATTCTTGACTGGAGAATTCCATGGACAGAGGCTTCTGGAAGGCTATAGTCCATGAGATTGCAAACAGTCAGACACAACTGAGTGACTTTCAAAACAACTATGAATATAAGACTCTGGCGGGGGGGTGATGACAGCAGGTGGCATTATAGGTAAAGTGAACTCATGGCATTTATCAAAAACTAAAGCAGGCTTGGCATATCTACTGATGACAATACTTGAGTTTTTACCATGAGTGAAATGGCAACCCATTCCAGTACTCTTGCCTGGAGAATCCCACGGACGGAAAAGCCTACAGTCCATGGGGTTACGAAGAGTCGGATACGACTGAGCGACTTCCCTTTAGTTTTACTTAGGTTTGTAGATATTACTGTTTCCTGGCAATACAAGATTAAGGCTGCCACAGTTACTGGCAGCATGTTTCAGAACAACTGGCAAACTGGTAGCCTCCCAGACTTAATGATACTTTCAGCCTCCATTCTTGGTACAGAAAATGTTAGAAAAAGGAAAACAATTTTTAAAAAATCTGCACTGGATAATTTTTTTTTAATTATAACTATTGCAATTAAAAATTCACATATCTTAACTACAAAAAATTCAGGTGATCTGAGAATAGAAAGGAAGACAAAAATAAAGAAGAGAGAAAAAAGCAGTGTTCCTTTCTCTTTAATGAGTATACACATATGTCCATGCTATGTGGCTTCAGTCGTATCCAACTCTGTGACCCTATGGACTATAGCCCACCAGGCTCCTCTGTCCATGAGATTCTCTAGGAAAGAATACTGAAGTGGGTTTTCATGCCCTCCCCCAGGAGATCTTCCCAACTCAGGGACTGAACCCATGTCTCCTCTGTCTCCTTCGGATTGACAGGTGGGTTCTCTATCACTGGCATCAGCTGGGAAGCCTGATGGGTACACACATCAGGCATGAAATCATGAATGGCAAATTCTGACTGAGTATATTTGGAGTATAACCTGAGACTCTATTTCAGACAAGCTTCCTGCTGAAGCTTCTGGTGCTCAGATCACATCTGGGGTACAAAGGTGCTGAGGGTCAGGAGCAGTTTACACTCCTCCTTCAATCTTCCCATCCCTGCCCTTTCACTGTTGTTGACATTGCTGGTATTACCACACTGACATTTATTGACTTTTGAGTGTTTATTTTCTGTTTAAGAAGATGGCTAAAATATATAATAGGATGGCCATTTTAAAACTAAGAGTTGCAATTTAATGTATACAGGAGATATACTAACAAATTCAGGAGAAGAGATATTATCATGTTTTACCATTCAAATGTAATCAGCGGACTTTCAGAAACACATAGACAGACAGCTTAAATACACTGTGCAAAAAAGCAGTGATAGATCTCAGAGGAGGATGGATGGGACAGGGACACAATAACTAAAGGAAATAAACATAGAGAAAAAAAGATGGAAAAGCAGAGAACAGTTGTTTTAGATGTCGGGGTATCCATACTTAAATCCCAGTTTCAAACAGATTCTTTCTGGCACAGCTACAGTTAGAAATCGATGTTCACAGAAATATTCAGCCTTGCTGCATTCATATCTGTAGTGAGAGCATCTCAGGGAACTAACATGAAAAAAAAAGTGGTGATTTTTAATGTGATTCTTTATGTGGCTTTGATTGCCACTAACAGCCAGCAGATGGGATAGATACTTTAGGGAGAGAAAAAGCTCATCGAAGTTTTCTGGCCAAAATAAGCAGTTATACTTGCAAATGCATCAGAACATTGAGAATTGCAAAATTCTACTAGGGAAAGTTTTCTAGAAAACAAATAGGATTTGTTTTCTAGAAAACAAATACGATCAGTCACACTGTGACTGATCCTAGACTGCAGTACACCAGGCCTCCCTGTCCTTCACCATCTCCCAAAGTTTCCTCAAACTCATGTATATTGAGTCGATGATGCCATCCAACCATCTCATCCTCCGTTGCCCCCGTCTCCTGATGCCCTCAATCTTTCCCAGCATCAGCGTCTTTTCCAATGAATCCAGGGGTACTTATATTTGATTCAGAGTTTTCCTCTCATCTGAAAGCTTGAGGTAACAACACTGCCATTCTGCTTTTAACATTCTCAAAATGGGAAGAATTCTAACACAATTTTTTTTACAGTAACCTATCTTAAAAGGTAGGTTACTTTATTAACAGCAATTGTTCCCAAATATTTCTGTTCAGGTAATTTTCAAATCATATTTTCAAACACAGATTATATTTTCTTGCAAAACATTCTTTCTCTAGTTCTAAAATCCTTATGTTGAGTGGAGAGTTTCCACCGGCCCATTTCTGCTGAAAAACAAAATAAAATGAACAGAAAACTCACAAAAGATAACACAATATGGCTAGCTATCCAAACTGTAAACACATGATCCTGGAAGTCTAAAAACCACTACCTAGGAAAGCCTCTGGCTGGAAATGGATGTGCTCAGTAAGCCATTTGGTAAAACACTGATTGTTAAAATCCTAAATATATCCTGGAGATTGAAGGCACAGAACAGTGATTAGAGCCAATACTGTATTATAAACTTCAAGGTTTCTAAGAAATTAGACCTTCATTGTTCTCACCACAAAAAAAAAGAAAGAAAGAAAAAAGAAATGGTGATTCTAGAACATCCTTAGAGGTATTAGTTAACGTGATAGTGATAATCATATTGCAATTTACAAATGTATCAAATCAATATGTGTACAACTTAACATGACACAATGTTATATGTCAACTGAATCTCAATTAAAAAAAAAAAAAACCCTCCCCAAAGCTGTTACCAAAGAAAAAAATTAAACAGAATATGAATCTCCAGCATATAAGATTAACCAAAATTTATCTTCATACATTGTGACTGATCCTGGACTGCAGCATGCCAGGCCTCCCTGTCCTTCACCATCTCCTGAAGTTTGCTCAAACTCATGTATATTGAGTTGATGATGCCATCCAACCATCTCATCCTCCATTGCCCCGATGTCCCGATGCCCTCAATCTATCCCAGCATCAGGGTCTTTTCCAATGAATCCAGGGGTAGTTATATTTGATTCAGAGTTTTCCTCTCATATGAAAGCTTGAGGTAACAACACTGCCATTCTGCTTTTAACATTCGCAAAATGGGAAGAATTCCAACACAATTTTTTTCTTTGTTTATAGAAAGAAAATCTGTATTCAAAGAATAATCTTTGAAGATTATTTCATTTAATATCATGGATATTAATAGTCAAGAAATTCAATATGAATCACAATTTGGGGATAATCCAATATCTGTTATTCTGGCTTTGCATTATTTAAAATTTTATTGACACGTGTTAGGCTTGAAAAGGATGCAATGCTTTTCTGAAATGATCTGGGTGATGCACTTCCTTAATATCTGTATTGATTGCTAATCTGGGTCATGTTTAATGATTTGAAAGCTATTAATTTCATACACAATTTAAAAGCACTTTATTATTATTTAACATAGTGTCATATTTTTGCTATAAGACAGTTACAGTTCCACATTGCTTTATGGTATCTCAACACAAAACAAAGGAGATATTTATTTCAATATAAATTTAGAGAGCTTAATAAATCTGAAGAGTGACAATAAGAATAAATTCAATGACATGACTAATTTTGATATACTAATCCTACTTAGATCGAGTCCAATGTGTTTACACAATTACTGATTGCATCCAAGATCAGGTTTATGGGAAATGATACCAAACAGAGCTCCATTGTTTTGGCTCTCCAAAGGTCAAGACTGAAGCTAAATAACAGACTCTTACTCTGAATTATAAGGCCAGAATCCAAATAGGATACATTCTTGGTACTTATGCAAAGTGTGTTAGTTGGTCAGTCATGTCTGACTCTTTTCAACCCCATAGACTGTAGCCCACCAGGATCCTTGGTCCATGGGATTCTCTAGGCAAGAATACTGGGGTGGGTTGCCATTCCCTCCTCCAGGAGATCTTCCCAATCTGGAGACTGAACTCAGGTCTGTCTATGCAATAGTCTCACCATTTCCTGTCTCACTGGACTCCCAGGGCAGTCTGCACTAAGCAGAATCAGTTTCTCCCCATGGTTCCCACAGGATACAGATGGCACACACAAATGAAGATAACACCTTATTTACAAAGAGACTAATTACAAAGTTGTGAGTGAGGTATAGGGAGACCATAAAGAAGAGTTCAGGGACCAGGGCAAGTAGCAGAGGAGTTGGTGTCATCAGTTGGAACAAGAGACCGATGGAAGGAGAGGTTACAGGGTGCAGTTAGGAAAACAAGAGGCATTAGGACAGGACACAGACCCGAGGAGGAAGACAGGGAAATAAATGATCAGACCACCTTCTCTTCCAAGTTAGGCTCTCACTGGCCCATCCCAATTGACTGAAATATGTCAGTTTCTGGGACAAGAGCAGAGCGCAAGGAGGGTGGAGGGAATCTAAGAGGACAAAGGAAAGCTATCCAACATAAATCCTCTACAGAGTATGGAAAGCACGCTTCAATTCTTTTCAGACCTGCAATTTCCTTTCTAATGTGAGCAGTAACAACAATGGATTTAAGGAGAAAAACAACAGCAATGCATAACTTAAGGTTTAGAGACAATCTAAATTCTCATGCAATTCCTGTCATCATTCAGGGAAAACAGTTACAATGTTAGGTTTATCCCCAAAATGGTAAATATCATTATTAAAAGAATGGATTGATTTTTGTATTTGAAAAAATTAATTAAATATGAAAAAATCAATAAAACACTAGGATACGGCATTCAAGTGTAAAGATTAAATTAGAGGGAGGAAATCAAACACACTCAGGTACAAATTTAAACTGGAAAATTGTGGAAGCATAAACTGTAAAATCTTAACACAGATAAAACTGCTCTGTCACATTTTCTAGTTAAATTAACTATTCATTTTATTTAGGACTCACATTTTGGCACCACCACAGTCACTGTTACACATCCTGTTATGGAAAATCTTTCAAAATGTCTAATTATGCAATTTCTGAGGTGGTGACATTTTTCTACACTGAAGCACCCTCATTGTTCTTGGATGATCCTGCTCCTTAGAGCCCCTCAAAATCCACATTATGTATGCAAGCCTTGCATTATACCCAAATGAAATTGGTGTAGGAAGATGAGATAAACCTGTTCTGACCTTGTAAGCTATAGCATATATTCTGAACAGCTGTCTACTGTGTGCATGCAATTTTGCCAACCATACATTTCCTTACAAGTACAATGTAAAGCAGGCAATTGTATTTATCTCTTGGTTTATAAACAGAACTTCATATCTGCAAAGTGAGTTTTTGAATCTAAAGAGAAAATATGCCTGGGGAAATTTTTCTTTCTTTTGTTTCCCTCTTCATCACTAAAGTCCTCTTCTGTTCTGCTGTGAAATTCTCTTTCATGTGTCACGGCCATTGAAAAGCATCCTCAGATATTTCAGCATCAGTGACACTAGGTGTCACTTCAATGTCCATACTTCATCCACTTATCTCATTTATGAAAAATGTATTGATAGATTACCAGCAACATTCTATTTCATTTAAAGAATATGTCCTCATGTTTTTAACTTCAGGTCATATAAGAAAGCTTCAATGTATTCCTATCAGAAGGTCATTCTTCAAATGAATATTCAAACATCCTTTATACTTTCTTTTAAATAAGTCTAGGCACAATTAAATCTGAAGGTTTTTATTTTTATAGTTTTATGATAAGTTAATTTCCTCCTATGAATTTCTATCATAAACCGTTTATACTGAGTAACAGATCTGCTCCCAGACTTAAAGCAATGAGCTGATACTAACTTACAAGAAAACAGCAACAGAAACTAGAAACTCATCTTTATTCACCATACTAGAGGTCTTCAAAACTTCAGGTACCGACAATCGTATCTTCAGAAATGTACCACCACCCGACCCTAGGAGAAAAGGCACACCAGTGCTCTGCGTCACAGATGCCCAGCTCTGCAGCCATGACAGCACAACGGTGGTGAACAGGTGATGAGCAAAGAGCCCATCTGGCGTCTGGCCAGCAGCCTGAGGATTATAAGCCCAGACGCAAGTGCGAGACGTCAAACAAAATGGACATGAGAGAGTCTGGGCTCGAACTTGAACACAAGAGGCCAGTGTAAGCTGAGGAATGCAGCCAGTGGATAAAGAACTGGACCAGATGTGCAAAGGAAGAAAATTCCATGACAGAGAGGGTGGAAAGAAGAGACTGCCCAGTTCTGAAAGTGCCCAGATAGTAAGTTTTTCCACCCAAGTTCCTTAATAAATGCATTCGTTCAAGAAACTCCTTTTTGCATGAAGTTAAATTAAGAGACTCTCCATTCCTTGCAAATAAAAGACTTCCAGATAGAAAAGGCATAATAGTTAATAACAAAAAATAGAATAAAACAAAAATAAGAGTAATATGTTGATAATAATAACAATACATTCATTTTATAGGCTTTAACATCACTATAAATTAAATATATTTATAAATAAATATATATATTTATAAATAAATAAAATAATTTATTTTTAATAAATAAATTCAATTTTAGGCTTTCAGAACCTATTATAGGAGTTGGTGATGGACAGGGAAGCCTGGCATGCTGCAGTCCATGGGGTCGCAAAGAGTTGGACATGACTGGATGGAGCTGAACCTATTACAATGAAATAATTTTAACCATTGATAGAAGATAATAACTAAGGAGAGGAAGTGGAAACAGGATGGGTACACTGATTTCTCTAGTACCTATAAAAATTCCATAAGCACAATCTTCAACTGCTACATCATAAAATATTATGTATTATAGGTTATATTACAATATGAGTACATGAGTGCTAAGTTGTTTCAGTCATGTCCAGTTCTTTGCAACCCTATGGACTGTAGCCCGCCAGGTTCGTCTATCCATGCGATTCTCCAGGCAAGAATACTGGAGTGGGTTGCCGTGTCCTCCTCCAGGGATCCCTGGATCCCTCCTCCTTCCCTACACAGGTATCAAACTCACACTTGTTATGTCTCCTGCACTGGCCGGTGAATTCTTTACCATTACCGCCATCTGCAATATTGCAGAAGCCCATATTGCAATATAAAAAATATTTATTTTACATGAGTGATGATTATCAAACATGCAAAGATACTATTTTCACTATAAGCCCAAAGCACAGAGCTTTGTAATTTCAAATACAAAAGCAATTTATTTATCACTTGGACAAATATTATTGAGTATCAACTATATGAAAGTGAAAGTGTTAATTGGTCAGTTGTACCTGACTCTTTGTGACACCATGGACTGTAGCTCTCCAGGCTCCTCTGTCCATGAAATTCTCTAGGCAAGAATACTGGAGTGGGTAGCCATTCCCTTCTGCAAGGGATTTTTCCAACCCAGGGATCAAACCCCAGTCTCCTGCATTGCAGGCAGATTTTTTACCATCTGAGCCACCAGAGAAGTCCATGCACTATATAGCCTGTGCTAAAAAGAAAGATGTGAAACAGTAGAGCTGGAGAGAAAGACTTATAATCCCTGCCATCAGAGCATGGAGAGGAAATATTAAAATATGACAATCTCCCAAGCTATGATATATATGACATGCATATATGAAATTATTTTTTTCAAATTTTGTTTGTTTCCTTGTTTTTAAATTTTTGGCCATGTTTCAGGGCATGTGGGATCTTAATTTCCTGACCAGGGACTGAACCAGCCCCTCTGCACTGTAGGTGTGGAGACTTAACCAATGGACTGCCAAGGAAGTCTGAAAGTAAATTATTATTAATAATATAAGGATATTATTACTACTACTTTATTGAATTGTTACAATATTTTAAGTTGGAAAAAGTTTAAAAGATTATATGCTATAAATTCCATTTATATGACAATTTTGAAAATATAACATTTTGGAAATGGAGGGCAGGTTAGTGACTGCCAGAAAGTTGGGACTGAAGGAAGGTGGGAGAGGAGTAGGCGAGGTTATAAAAGGTCTATATGAGGGATCCTTGTGGTGTTGGAACTGTTTATTCAATGTCTTAACCGTGGTGATGGATACAGCAACCTAAACAGGAGATAAAACTGTATAGAACTAACCATAACCCAGATACACACATTCAAATGAGTAACAGTAAAACCAGGAGAAATTTGACTGAGATAGGTGTGCAGACCTGACCTAAGATAGGTGTGCAAATATTCTAGTAATGACATATTATTTTACCACAGTTTTGTCAAATCTTAACAATGGGGTGAAATGGGCAAAATGTACAAGAAATTTCCCAGAATAATCTCTTATAACTACATGAAAGATCGTTAATTTTATGTATCAACTTGACAGGGTCAAGGGATATCTGGACAGTTGGTTATACACTATTTCCAAGTGTGTGTGTGTGCACGTGTGAGTTTCTGGAAGAGTCTAGCATTTTAATTGGTGGACTGAGTAAAGCAATGGCCTTACTTCATGTGAATTGGAGCCACCCAGTCCTTCAAGGGCCTGATAAAACAGGACTGAGAAGGGCAAGAATTCACTGTCAGTCCTAGTGTTTGAGCTGGGACATCACTCTCCTTCTGCCTTAGGGTTTCTGGTCTTAGGCCTTCAACTTGGATAGAGTCTACACCATCAGCTCTCTTAACTCTTAGGGATTCTAATACAACTGGCTCTTCTGGGTCTCTGGTTGGCAGGACCCAGATCACTGGATTTTAGCCTCATAACTGTGTGAGCCAATATCTTAAAATAAATCCCTTCCTTGATTATCTATCTATCCATCCATACATACATTTGCTATTGGTTCTGTTTCTCAGGAAGGCCTAATTAACACGTGAATCTACAATTGTCTCAAGAAAAATTTCAACTAAATAAAAAGAAAATGGATTTTAGTGTTCACTGGGGTCTAGATTGCAAGCTTAGCTTAAACTATTGGGAACACATGTAAGAATTAAAGGTTTTTAAAATTAAAAAAAATAAAATAAATAAAATAAAAAAAAAACTATCTGAGCCTCAGTTTTCTGTCCTACAAAATGGAAATAATAATTATCACTTAGGTATTACTCTATTTATTGATGCATTCGTTCATTCATTTATCCACTCAAATGTGTGCAAACAGAACTCAGTTCCAGTTGCTATATCAACAAGTTGAGAATAAAAATTTTATTATTCTTAGTACTACTGCTGTTGCTACTGTTAATCTCACTACTACTAATTATAATGGAGATTCTTGACCTCAAAGAATGAACAAGCCATAATAGTGACAAACTAAGAGATATTTTGTTTTGATAAATGCCCTGGTAGAAGGAAAGGGCATCTAAAGAAGCAAACAACAGCCCTCCCACTCAGAAGAGGATTGGGAGATTTCTACACTATGTTTAGATATTTATCCTCAACACTGAAACTAGCTTTTCAGAGGGAGTCAGGAGAAGTGCCAAGCATCAGAGACCCAAGAAACATGATGAACTGGTGAAAATCTAAGGCACCCAGTACAACTGAAACACAGAGTAGGGAATGGGAAAACTGCAGTTCTATTACAATGACACACACAATATAAACACGATCCTATGAATCAGTCTAGCAAAACCTTCGCTTGACATCAAAGACTCAGATGAGATGCTCTGCAGGCTCTACAGATAAGACGCTCAGATTCTCTACAGTTCACAGCAAACATAAAGCACTTTAGCTATTATCAGTGGCAGTATCAGTAGGTATAATAGCAATGGTAATAGCAGCAAGAGTAGTAATAATATTTAGTATCACTTTTAATAAGGCCTTTTTATATAATATTTTATATAATAAGGCCACTTTTAATAAAGCCTAATTTTTAATGAGCTAGCTACTTTTGAAACTAAAGTTAATTACCATCAAGGTAATGAGATGAACTATTCTGTGAAACAAGACACTTAAGCACCGCATGTCAATGGTCCAACGAGGATCTATATTTTATTTTAGAAAGTCAAAAATTGTGATCTATTTATCAGTACAAAGGACGTTGAATTCGTATGGCATTACACTCCTTATTACCATCAAAAAGCCTTTTTGTCTCCAACAGGTGTAAACCATGGGGAATTCTTAAAAAATAATATACTGCACATTCCAGGAGCTGATAGATAGTGTAAGGATAGAAAAGTACCTAAGGGACTCCCGAATAATTCGAAAAGTAATACATGTGATGGGTACAAATCAATGTTTTATCGTGGTATTATCAATTCTGACTTAGGTAGTGTTTGGTTAAACTTTAATGCCATCTTTAAAGATAATCATTATTGTTCCAGGCAGGGGCACCAGGGAAGGGTAGTCTAAGCACAAGAAAAAATAAAGTGTATGAAGTTAGACACTGGATGTCTTGTTTGGCCAACAGTGAAAAGCGCTGAATGTTTGAAAAATGTGACCAGTGTACCCAGATAGTGAAGCACCATCTGAGGAAACGAAGGAGCATGTTCCTAACGTCAAAAACATGAGGGGCCGTCAGTATTTTTAAGGCGGTAAGTCTTATTCTACTGAGAGTGTGGGGATAGACTACATCAATAGGGAACAGAAATAAAGGTGATATAAAGGGAACTATGGATTCCCAGTTGGCACAGTGGTAAAGAATCCACCTGACAAAGGAGGAGATGCAAGATGTGAGCTTGATCCCTGGGTCAGAAAGATTGTCTGGAGCAGGAAATAGCAACCCACTCCAGTAGGTATTCTTGCCTAGAAAATTAAAAGTTCAGAGGAGCCTGGCATGCTACACCCCATGTGGTAGCAATGAATCGGACAGGACTGAGCCACTGAGTATGCATGCAAAAGGAAACTAAAGTAACAAGACAAAGATGAAAATAGCCTGATTGAGGAAAGAGGGCAGTGCATAGAAAACTCATAGAGCAAAAGAACAAAGCAAACCAAAGCAAAATAGACAAGTTATAGTGGTCATTTTCTCAACAATTATTGCAGTATTTTGTTTACACTCTTCAAAATGCACATCATAAGCAATCGTGAAAGCATTTGACAGTCTTATTTCCCCTCTGAATATAAACTTCTTGAGGTCAAAGAAATATTTCCATCTGGAGAATATCCATAAGTACTATCTCAGTTTCTCACTTATGTTAGTGACTTGCTAAATCTATTAAATGAATGAAATTCTCTATGAATTAAGAGGAAAGGAATTTTATATCTAAAATAAAACAAGAAGTCAGAATAATGAGTTATTTACAGTTTAATCTTACAGAAGAAATGAACATTTTATTCTGTACTTCTCTTCAGTTTTTACATATAAAAATCTTCATTTTCAATGCAAAAGTAAAGGTCCTAGGTTACTTTTTAGGGTGTTGATTACATGTAGCATTATCATTTATACCTTGAGCCTCATTAATATGAGACTGAGAAAGAAGATTGAGAAATAGGAATTTGTTGTTTTTATTGCTGTACAGTGTCCCATAGATGATTCTTTCTCAGTGATCCTTCATTTATCTTTCAAAAGTAATTGAGAAGCTATATAAGGAAAAAATAACAATCCAAACCTAAAATCTTCAACAGAAAAAAACCAATGTATTCTTTCTTTCATTGCTTTTTTTAGGTTTAAGTCTTCTAATGTGGAGAAACTGGGTAGAAGTAAAACATTAGGTCAATTCTGATGCTACATTTAATCTACCTTAAATGATTGTCACCTGGGTTCCAAATAATGGAATCACTAATTAATGACCAGCACTTCACCCAAAATGTCTTGTCATAAAGGTTCTTGAAAAATAAGTGCTATCCCTCATTTTCCTAAATAAAAATCTGAAACTAAAAGAATTTGGGTAACTTGCTCTGAATCACAGATCTTATATACAGTGGAAAATTATTCAGCATCTTATTTGTCCAAACTCTCTACTCAACACACTGCCTCCTTTTACATGATAAACTATCTCTGATAATAGAAAGAAATCAGCCTCAGCAATTTGACCAAGGTTGCAGTCACCTCACACTCCATGTCAATGTACTCACTCTGCAAAAAATAAAAGTCCTCTTTCAGTTCTCTGACCCATCCTGGCCAGATGAAGGAGGAAAGCTGAGAAACGGTTTGTGCCTTATGGGATTCTTGTCATTTTGCTCCAGGAAAAAGGATTAGTTGTAGCAGAATTATGCTGTTTTTCACTGGGCAAGGAAAAAATAACCAAGCAGAAACCTACAAAGTTTTTCATACACGTATACTTTTTTGTGAGGACTTCCAAACTGCATTTTGTGAATCATATGTAATATCGAATGTCAGGGAGCTTCTTTATTTTAGAACAAATAATCTTTTGAAAAAAGGAAATGAAATCAAAGTAGACTGACCCAGTTTTAAAACAAATGATGGTTAGGGATGAAACAAAAGAAGGAAGAGGGAATGGCAAGTCTCAAACTTAACTGACAGAGCTATAAAGATCTTTAAAAGAGAAAGCTAGACAAAGCAAATTGTGCACAAAGGAAAACAGTTTTTAAAAAAATTAAATGACTCTAATTTTCTAACAATTTTTTGCAAATATAAGCCTGAAATAATTACTTAGCAAAGCATTCAAAGAGATCAGAGCTGCAACTAAAGACATCCTTTCTGTATTTTTTTTAGTAAATTATAAGGGTCCAAGTTTCATTACATGCTGCATTAAATGCATAGTCAGCTTTTTTAAAACTCCCAGAAAAGCACTAGAGAAGAATGTTTTCAGTTCATCTCTCCCTGTTATACAAATAATACTTTTATCAAACTTCTTTATGCTCATTTTTGTGATCATATTCTTAAACTACACCATCATAAACAACAAAGTTTCTAATTTTTAAGCAAAAGTTTCATAGTTTTCCTTTAGAGAAGATTTTCTTTTTTTTTTAACCAAGTTTCTCTCATTTTATATTTCTGTAATGAATCATCTTCAAATGGAATTTAAACACTAACTATTCCAATAGGAGACATGAACAGTTACATCAGGTGTTGTGACTTTGGCCAAAGTAGAGATTTATTGAAACTGCATGCTGAAGATTCAAGGAACTGCATGAATATCTCCTAAAACCTCTCTACCCTGCAGCAAAGATAGGCTTATGGTAAAGTCCCTGATTTCATCTAGGCATTAAGAAACACAGGTAGAATCAAAGGCACCACACTTTGAACTGATTATGAATTAACAGTAGCTAGTAGCTATCATTGAATAAGTTCTTGCTTTTATCATTTTCTTGTCATCATGACTAATACTGACTGATGTTCAGAGGCTTTAAAACTATTTATGTAATCCTGTGGAGTATCCACTTTCATTGACTGAATACTGCCCATCAGCTACTGTGTCCAGTACATACTGGTTTTATCCATCTCAACAAACATTTCTGAAATTGGCCTCCTAGTTATCTATGTGCATATGAATCTTTCTACAGTGAGGCACTAAACCTAGCTCAGGTAACAGAATGTGGCTCTGTCACCAATTGATAAAAAGAGAACTAAGTTTCACCTGGGTAATAGCCACACAAAAAACAGGCATGACCATCAACCCAGACATGGCTCTTTAATAGTTTCCCTGAATCAATTCTGTTCCAGAAATCTCTTTAATCTGATTTTATTAAAATCAATATGGACAAGGAGAACAGAGTGAGGAAGCAAAAAGTAAGTGTTAACTCCATCTGGTCACAGATGTGGTTCAGTTTGCCCACAATCAAACCCAGGCTTTTCACGTTCTCCACCTACCAGATCCTGGCCTGCTGGTGAACTACAGCTCGTGATTCACCAGTTAATTGACTAGGATTCTAAAATTAAATCCCAGTAATCTTTTTTTTTTTTTTTTAAGTGATCAAAATTTATTTATTTATTTATTTATTTATTTTAATTTTAGTTTCTTTTTTTTTGGCTGCACCATGCGGCATGGGGGAATCTCAGTTCCCCAACCAGACCAAGGATCAAACACATGCCCCCTGCAGTGGAAGCACAGTCTTAACCACTGGACCACCACATAAATCCACATTACTCTTAATGTAGATTAAATTAGCATTCTGATACTGAATATCAAGGCATATATGCAATTTGTGTATTATCATTTATCATATAAATCAATTTAAGTAAATTTATTTAAATATATTAAGTATCTTATATATTGCATCTTTTTGTAATATCATCAAATTCATGACAATTAATTACATTTCTTCATATATCATATCTTAGGAATATGCCATACTTGGACATTTTTATAAGCAGATAAATTATTAAATGGAGTTTTAATATGATAATTTCAGCACACACTTAGGGAACTATAATTAGATCAGACCAAGGCTAACAAAACAATGTTGTAATAAAAATAATACATTAGCAACAACAAAGAACCCTCTAGGGCTAGATAACCAGGATATAGTTCTATTTCTTGCTCTGACAGAAGTTATCTGACCCTCAGCAAATCACTTATATCCTCATTCAGTTTCAAGGCCCTCTTCTACAACATAAGAAAGATGTACCTGCTTAACATACACTGTGGTCACAGAGACCAGGAACATAGGCACACATTTGACTCATTGATCATATTAAGTGGCCTATAAGTGTCTGCACGTGACAAGTTAGGCAAGGCTACCTGGAGTGGTTCCAACAAAATGTTGCACTAATCCATCATGTGGGAGTAGTACGGAATTGCTAAAGAATAATTTCCAGAACTCAACTGGACAAGATGATTATATAGAACAGGTTTTAAGCTCCCAAATATAAACCTCTAATTACTTAAACTTGGGAATACTAAAGGTGCAGTGAAAATCAGAGACACAACTCATCTGTGGTTCATAAAATAACATACGCAGAGACTTAGGGAAATACTGGGCTATTGTATAACATTTACCACAATTTACCATGATATATTGAAATATGCATTGTAAGTGAGGGATAACACAGTGAGCATGCTGTAGCACAATGTCATTAAACTTGAAAATTTTATAGTCACCCTATGACTTTATTCATATAAATAAAATGTCCTCAATGAAACTTGAGGACATTATGCTAAGCAAAATGACACTAACAAAGAACAAATATTGTACGATTTCACTTATATGATATATAAATAATAATGAGGGATTCCCTGGTGGCCCAGACAGTAAAGAATCTGCCTGCAATGCGGGAAATCTGGGTTTGATCCCTGGGTTGGGAAGATCCCCTGGAGGAGGGCTTGGCAACCCACTCCAGCACTCTTGCTTGGAGAATCCCCATGGACTATCACCAACCAATATACAAAAAAAAAATACTTCATTAAATATTGCCATCTCAATCTTACAGTATTTTATATTCTCTTTTAGCTCTGGATTTGTAATAGTATATCATCAATCATTAAATTTCATGACTTGAAAATATTCACAGAGTATTCACAGTGGTACAAATAAAAAACATCGAATTTAAAAGGGAAAGCTTGATGAATAAAAATATAAAATATGCCATCAACAGATGACTGCATATACAAAATATGCATATAAAAACATACATATAATGAACTGTATTACTCAACCTTTTAAAAGTGAAGGGAAGGACTTCCCTGGCAGTCCAGTGGTTAAGACTCTGCTTTCCCAAGCAGGGGGTGCAGGTTCAGTCCCTGGTTCAGGAGCTAAGAACCCACAAGCCTTGTGCCCACCCCCACCAAAAGAAAAAAAAATATATATATATAAAACAGAATCAGTACTGTAACAAATCCCATGAAGATTTTTAAAAGATGGGAAAAATGCTGCTCTTTAAAAATTCTGATATATGCTACAGCATGAATGATACTTGACATCATGCTAAGTGAAATAAGCCACTAAGAAAGGGCAAATATTATACAATTTCACTTATATGATGTATATACAATAGGGAGGGCTTCCCTGGTGGCTCAGACAGTAAACAATTTGCCTGCATTACAGGAAGCCTGGGCTTGATCCCTGAGTTGGGAAGATCCCTTGGAGAAGGGCCTAGAAATCCACTCCAGTGTTCTTACTTGGTGAATCCCCATGAACAGAGGAGCCTGGAGGGCTACAGTCCAAGGGGTTGCAAAGAGCTGGATACAACCGAGCAACTAAGAACATACAATAGTCAAATTTATAAAAACAGAAAATACAATGGCTGTTGCTAGCGGCTGAGAGCAAAAGGGAGTTGGGAGTTATTGCTTGATGTGTAAAGAATTTCAGTTTGGGAAGACGAAGAAAGTTCTGGAGATAAATAATGGTAATGATTGCACCTCAGTATGAATAAGGCCAGTAAAGTATACACATAAAAATGGTTGAGGTGGTAAATTTTATCTTAGATATATTTACCACAATAAAATGCCATAAATAAACCTAAAAAATGTTCAATATATTTTTTACAGAGCCGTCCCTGGTGGATTAGTGATGAAGAACCCACCTACCAATGCAGGAGATATGGGTTCAATCCCAGGTCCAGAAGATCCCATGTGCCATGGAGCCCATATGCCAAAACTATTAGCCTGTGCTCTAGAGTCCAGGAGCCACAACTACTGAAGACTGCACACCCTAGAGGCCTTGCTTAGCAACAAAAGAAGCCACCACAGTGAGAAGCCTGTGCACTGCAACTAGAGAGTAGCCCCACTCATGGCAACTAGAGAAAGCCTGAGCACAACAATGAAGATCCAGCAAAACAGTAAGTACATCTCACTTTAACAATATACTTTGACATTTACATTAAAATGAAATAAATTCAGTATATTAAAGCAAATGTGATACCAACAAATTTTCTGTACCTTAAATTAGTAATAATGAATATTCAACTATTTAAAAGTATTATTTTGCTCCAAAATCACTGTGGGTGGTGACTGCAGCCTTGAAATTAAAAGATACTTACTCCCTGGAGGAAAAACAATGACAAACCCAGGCAACATATTAAAAAGCAGAGATATTCAGTTCAGTCCAGTTGCTCAGTCGTGTCTGACTCTTTGCGACCCCATGAATCACAGCACGCCAGGCCTCCCTGTCCGTCACCAACTCCCGGAGTTCACTCAAACTCACGTCCATCAAGTTGGTGATGCTATCCAGCCATCTCATCCTCTGTCGTCCCCTTCTCCTCCTGCCCCCAATCCCTCCCAGCATCAGAGTCTTTTCCAGTGAGTCAACTCTTCGCATGAGGTGGCCAAAGTACTGGAGTTTCAGCTTCAGCATCATTCCCTCCAAAGAAATCCTAGGGCTGATCTCCTTCAGAATGGACTGGTTGGATCTCCTTGCAGTTCAAGGGACTCTCAATCTCAAGAGTCTTCTCCAACACCACAGTTCAAAAGCATCAATTCTTCAGCACTCAGCTTTCTTCACAGTCCAACTCTCACATCCATACATGACCAATGGAAAAACAATAGCCTTCACTAGACGGACCTTTGTTGAAAAAGTTTATCTAGTCAGAGCTATGGTTTTTCCAATAGTCATGTACAGATGTGAGAGTTGGACAGTTAAAAAAGGCTGAGCACCAAAGAACTGATGCTTTCAAACTGTTGTGCTGGAGAAGACTCTTGAGAGTCCCTTGGACAGCAAGGAGATCAAACCAGTCAATCCTTAAGGAAATTAACCATGAACATTTATTGGAAGCACTGATGCTGAAGCTCCAATACTTTGGTCACCTGATGCGAAGAGCTAACTCATTAGAAAAGACCCTGATGCTGGGAGAGATGGAAGGTGGGAGATGGGGAGGACAGAGGATGAGATGTTTGGATGGCATCACTGACTCAGTGCACATTTGTTTGAGTACACTCTAGGAGATGGTGAAGGACAGGGAAGCCTGCAGTTCGTGGGGTTGCAAAGAGTCATATATAACTGAGCAACTGAACAACAGCAACAACAATTGCTTCTTAATGCACAACTTGACCATATTTATCACCACTACATTTTAGACTAAAATATGTTGTTCTACTTCTCCATTCAGTCTGTAGTTGCTCACTACATAATTACTCACATTTTCTCACTCTTTTGCCCCCATTTCATCTATCCACTCAATTTCACAGGATGTTGACAGTTTCTGAAAGAGATTTTGCATTACTATTTCACATTATATTCTTTATATCTCCTATCTTCACCAGAATTACTCATAATTTTATCATATATAATACATAATCTCTATACTCTCATAACTCAGTACAGGACAGTTTGTTGATCAATATTATTATGATATGAATTACCAATAGGGTGCCTATTTTACAGATAATTGAAACTCAGGATTTCAGGGAATGGTTACTGAAATGGACAAATACTAAAATGTTGATTAGATGGGTAAATAGAATGTAATATATATAAAGTGGTAAAATGATTCTATTTTAGCTTTGATAAAAATCTCAGAAAGCTATAGATGCTTTCCCTAGCTTACTGGTTTTACTTTTACTTAGAGGAACACATATAGAGTAACTCTTTGTATCCTTATTCTATTAATTTTTACAGCCATGTTTTTCTTTTTCTCTTACTGATATTCAATATTTGAATCTGTTTGCAATTTGATTTTTGTTCCATGAAGTGTAATGGAATCATATTTTCTGGTACCAGGAAAATAACCCTACTGGTTCACTTTGCCAGTTGTGATTTTGTGACATTTTTAGTATCCGAAAGAACAAATTTATAGACCTGAAACTATTATAACATTGTTAATCAATTGTATCCCAATATAAAATCAAAAGTTAAAATATAAAATAAAATCACATCAGTAAAATGATATATATATATAGTATATGTACATAGTATATATACATAGTATATCTATAGGTATATGTATAATAATATATATATATATCACATATATACACAGAATCTGTTTATGTCCCTTAATACACCCACATATACAAACACATTCATATACTTTCCACACACACACAACTGCCAGTGTTTACAGAACATATGAAGAAGGTAATTGCAAGACAATGTGTTAAGAGCAACATTAGAAAGCTAAAAAGGAAGAAAGGTACAGGACGCCATAAAAAAGAGAATAGTGAACTCTGCCTTAGGTTATCAGAGAATATCCCTATGGAAGGTGTCACTGGACCATTTAGAAATCAGAAAATTTCTTCAGGTAGACACAGGAGGACTGGAAATTATTTAAAAAATCCAATCTGAATTGTCTTATTTTATATCTCTTGTCTCTACTCCTGGAAGTTTTATTTTATCGCCTACCATTTTTTCAGGCCTTAAACAGTAGCAGCAACGTAGACTTTACTCAGATCCATATTTTATATCTTATATTTCATTTTGAAAATTCCTAAAACACTGTTTAAAGAAGTGTATGTAGAAGTGTTTGAGTGGATACGTAGGTACAGTGTTACCACCAGATATTATTATAGATCTCACCTGTAGCAAGGAAGTACCATTATTGTACAGCTAGACTAAAAAAGGAAACATCCTCTTTGCAATGGGGAAGAAAATAAAACCTTTTTGGGATTTGCAATTATTACTATTGGTAAATGTTTAAATTAAGAATGGAGATAATGTTGATAGCTAACCTTAAAGGATAACTTTAACCTTAAGTGTCTCTATAATTGTCAAGGTTGAATAAATATTATATTCATATGTAATTCATATTCTCATATCCTCTTTGCTTCCAGAAAGTGATCTGACACAGCAAACAATAAAAGACACATTAATATTGATTAAACAGCAATAAATCACCCAAAATTTAGTTTTGTATATGAACTAGTAAATTCAATTGTTTTCAGGTAACATAAGTGCATGGGGCTTCCCAGGTAGAACACTGGCAAAGAATCTGCCTGCGAGGCAGGAAACATGGATTCCATCCCTGAGTCAGGAAGATCACCTGGAGTAGGAAAAGGCAACCTGCTCCAATATTCTTGCCTGGAAAATTCTATGGACAGAGCAGCCTTGCCAGGGTCCATGGGGTCACAAAGAGTTGAACACAACTGAGTGACTGAGCATGCACGACATCAGTACATAAAGCATATCACTCAAAGTATGAAAAACTCACCTGAGTTTCAAGGAGTTTCTGAACATTTTCCATAATGAATATATGATTACAACTGTATTTTTCATATTCAATATTTAGAGTATGTCTTCTGATGAAATCAGTTTTTAAAAAGTCAGGTAAATGTGCATTCCTTTTGAAATTACCAAGTATATATTTCATGGAGTGATTTGGGGATGACATTTGTCCATGGAAATATGATAGTACTCTACCTTTTATTATGACCTACCTGTTTAAGCTAGTAGTGAAAATAATGATGAGTGGTGTGAAAATATGTTTTATAAATACATAAATCAAAGTTACATTACAAAATAAATTATTAACAATTTAAAGAATTTTTGGTGTGTCCATTAGCCAGATAATTATACAGAAAAGGATATGAAAAAAAAATTGTCATTGGCTCACTGCATAAAAATATGCAATATCACAAACATCATAGGAAAAACTTCAGTTATTACTTTGGAAGGAGATAATGATTTAACCTTTATTTGGTCATGCATTTTTATTTTCTGGTTAATGCACCTTTATGATGCAAACCAAGTCTTAGTCACCCTTGCACCCTAACCTTGAAGCATGGTGCACTGCACCTTGACTGTCAAGCAAAAATATAATAAATCAATATCCATTATATCAAAATGAAATCTCTCAAATATTCAAAATATTTTCTATGGTTGAGCTTTAAGTTATAATTAAACCATTCAATCCCTTTTTTCCTTTCCCAACATCTTTGTTTTAGGACAAGTTCAACCCCTATGTATATTTATGTTAGCACTTGAAAAATGGGTGCCAAATACCTATTACAGTACCTTTTTTTTTTTTTCTCTTCATAATTTCTTTTTTCTTTTTTTTTTAATTTTTATTTTTACTTCATTTTACTTTACAATACTGTATTGGTTTTGCCATACATTAACATGAATCTGCCACAGGTGTACATGAGTTCCCAAAGATGAACCCCCCTCCCACCTCCCACCCCATATCATCTCTCTGGATCATCCTGGTGCACCAGCCCCAAGCATCCTGTATCCTGTATTGAGCATAAACTGGCAATTCATTTCTTACATGATAGTATACATGTTTCAATGCCATTCTCCCAAATCATCCCACCCTCTCCCTCTCCCTCAGAGTCCAAAAGTCCATTCTACACATCTGTGTCTCTTTTGCTGTCTCGCATACAGGGTCATCATTACCATCTTTCTAAATTCCATATATATGTGTTAGTATACTGTATTGGTGTTTTTCTTTCTGGTTTATAATACCTTTTAATCTTGTAACTTTATAGGATAAGTTCTAGTTGAAAAAGCTGAAATAAAATGAGCAATCATGGAGAAAGTAATTTAAACAAATACAGTGAAATAAACAAACAAGTAAATAAATCTCATCTTTACACCGATGTCTCTCACACATCCACTGTAGGTTGGAACCACCAATTCTTTAATTCAATAAAACTGAATGCTACTTTATACATGTAAATTATGTTATATAAGTATTTTAAAGAGTATGGAGTGGGATGTGTTTACATGCTTTTGTGAAACACTCTGTTTAAACTTCTTTCACTGAACACCAAAAAGCATTCATCTTGATTACTTTCATAAAGTTTCAATTTTAAACACACTTTTGAAAATTAAAGTAAAAATAAATCACATTTATTATAACCAATCATTTTCCCTTTTCTTTGAGAAGGAAGTAATTTGGAATAAGCTGTCACAAATTCAAATTCTTAACTGCCAAGAGAGAAAATTTCATCTTATAAATTCTTAAATTCTCCTTTCATGCTTTCTTTACCTGCTTTTCTCCAAAATATTAAGGTTCTTGGTCCAAATCAAGTCTGTGATAATCTATAATTGTCAGTGTTTTCTAATAATGATACCCTTATAAATAACAACATACAAATTTCTAATATTTAAAACATACCCCAATAAGATTTAACTAAAGGCCAAAAATAATCCTAAAATTTCTCAAAATATGTCAACAAATATATTACAAATTATCTTCATCATTACTTAAAGTGAATGACTTAAAATGACAAAGTGAATCAGTACTTATCTAGATGTTTACATAGGTATCATTATAACTAATAGATATCTCATTCTTCAATTAATAATCCATACTATGGGAAGTAGTTTTACCAATACAACAGGCCATGTTATTAAGATGGGTTGTAGAATTTATTCATATTGTCCTTAAAAGTTGATAGTTGTTGATCTCTGAGGAAGGTTAATACAGACAAATTTATACTTGAACAGAAGGAAACAAAATAATGACTTTTGGAGAAGTCTTTAACTACTGATACTATGTAAACTCCTGATGAAAAATGTTTACCCCATTTTAATCTTCTTGAAATTGAAGCATAACAAGTGGATAATAGAAATACACATTTTTATCTTGCCATAATTTAGTCAAGGCACTTTTGTTACAAATATTCTTTCTACCATGATGATGGGGGAGGTCTGAATATATGTAAACATATTTTGTATTAATTTATTGTATTCTAGAAAGTTAGAGAAGCATGATAAATACACCAAAATCAAGTTCCTCATTTAGAAGATTGATTTTTTTTTTTTGAGGAACGTGAGCTTTACAAATATAGCATGATTTTGAAGACAAAGGAATTAATTTGTTTCCTTACATATCCCAAACACAACTCCACAGTCTCTACCCAATATGCATAATACTAGTACCCCATTAAACCAATATTAACAAGGTGTGTTATATAAGCCCAATCCCCATTATCATATAAACATAAACACAACAAATACAAATATGTATACCAATTGTGTTTATTAAAATATAATTATTTTACAGATACAGTAATTTCACTCAACTATGTCTCTTCTATATCATGAATATGTTCTCAGGTCATCTGTGGAAGTCAGCTTTTTACTTGTTTTCAAGTAATTTAAGACATTTTTATATAATTAATGTAAACAGAATCAAATTTATACAGATAAAGATTTATGCCAGTGTTTTACAAATTGCTTGCATAAAGATATTATGATGCAAAAGTGTATACAGAATGTTTTGGATTTAATTTTTGAGTAAGATCAGGGTTTAGATGTTTCTAAAGGTTTGCGTACATATTGAGAAGAACTGAATGAAATATTACTGGAAAATACTCATTCTTAAGATCCCTGGATAGGAAAGATCCCCTGGAGTAGGAAATGGCACTGCACTCCAGTATCCTTGCTTGGAAAATTCCATGAATAGAGGACTCTGGCAGGCTATAGTCCATGGACCCACATGGAGCTGGACATGACTGAGCAACTGAAGAGCAGGGCCAATATCAGGGTTTGGATTTTCCTAAAGTTTTCTGCACATTTTGAGAAGAACTGAGTGAAATATTAGAAAATGTTCATCCTTAAAATGATCCCCATCATTCCAATGTCTACACATCACACACATAATGTAAAATTTATACTCACAATATTCATTAACTTAGTTATCATATTTTATATGGAAATATGGTACACAGTTCCCTTTTGATATATGTTTATAAAGAGTTTATCTTTTCCTATAAAAAGTATTTTGATTTATCATTTTAATTGAATACTATTCTCCCTCTCACGCTAGCTTGGAAGGTAATTATATCTGATTATTAAATTTTACATTTATACATATCATCTAGTAAACTACATACTGCCTAGTAAGTTTACATGTTTAATTAATTTTTGATTTCACAAATATATTATAAAATTTACTACCAACTTGTATATGCAGATAACTCCTTTCTTGATAGTTTATATTTGAGTTAAACTTCACATGATGCACATATTTTTAATGATTTCTGAAAGCAAGCAAACATTTAGACAATAATGAAAGGAAAGCCTCAATAGAGAAGATCCATAACATATGCTACACTTAGGCTGTGGTCCTCTCAAAGTGCTAAGATCAAATGAGCACTTTCAATCAATAACAGAGTAATCTTGGATTTCCACAGAAGCATTAAAACCATCCAACAGTGTGTAAGTACATTAAACACATCAGCAAATTTCATACATTTGTTACAGCTTTCAATTGAATATATATATATATTCTCTCTATATATATATATACGTACATAATACCTTTAAAATATAACTGATTCTAAAATCATGCTAAATTCCTAATTATTTTTAAGTAAAAGACTCAAAACATAAGGAAAGTCAACCTAAAATATATCATTAGAAAATTAATTTTACAATGTTACTTTATATCTATATTGAATTTTTCTGTACACTTAGACACTGTCAGAAGTATGACAAAAAGTTAAGCAATGTTTTAACAGCTACATTATTTCTTAGCTGACAGTAAACTATGCCACCCATAACAAGAGCAGAGCAGTGGCAATAGTAACAAAAAACAACTGTTTGAATGAGACATCTTAGAAACATATATATGTTATGGAAAAACAATGCATTTCAAGTCATGAGTACCAATAAGGTGCAATTCAAATCAGAAGTCATTTTAAAGTGTGTTATTATTTACAAATATGAACTTACAAAGTAATCTCTATTGCCAATAAAGTACATCCTAATATAAAATATTTCAGAGATTGAAATTTGAATACAAAATTGAACATTTATTGACTTGAAAATGATAAATTCATCGGCAAAAGATGAATCTTAGTATCATTCTGAGTTTTTCCATCTGCATAGAAAACATCTCATGAGAAAATATTGTCCTTGTGTGCCTAATTTGAAATTCATCTACTCTTCATAGGGACACTAAAACAAGGACACTCCCTGCTCAGTAAATCTGGAGGCAGGTCATAGAGGCATCTGTTCTCCATATACCTATTTAATGAGGTCATTTGGTACACATGACATGCATTGGGGAGCTCTTAATTTTTATTAGTAACATCAATCTAGCTAAGAGTTAGTGAATTAAAATTATCTTTGAAATGAAATAGAACACTCCTTTGTCTAATTTGCTGAAATTCACTGATATATAACTTACCAATAAATGCATTCCCATCAAAATAATCAAGCATTTTTGTGACCTTGAACAATAATTAGAACTCAACAGACTTTAAAGTATTAATATTGAATATCGCCCAGTGATAGCCATCCTCGATAACTTGGGAATCTGGGAACTGCAGTGTATACTGATTATAGAAATAACATTTCAAGCCATCATTTTTAATAACAAGTGAGATTTCATGAGTAGAAACACTGTAGAGAAGAGGCACCTATTTAAAAATGAAGAGAATTAGAAGTATTCATGCAATGTAATCATAGCTCATGATGTTTGTGGACATCGTTTAAAAGTACTCATTGTTTTATTGGTTGCCGTTTTACGGGCTTTTGTGGTTCACAGATCAGATTCAGATGGAAGCAATAAAGCATTAGTTCTTTAAGTCTGGGGTTCATTTAATTAAAATGAAAGAAACAAAGCCCATATGACTTGGGATTTTCAAGCTAATATTTGCATTAAAGAGAAATCAAGGAACAAAGTCCTCTTATGCTCTAACTTAATTTTCTATTATTTGGAAGTGACATGGCCCTAGAAAAGAGGTGATGGTAGAGTAATCAAGCAGTCTAATAACCAAGTTCTTATCTGATATGATGTCTAGTTTAACGTAGGAAAATACAATAAAAATCCCACCACTACTCAAAGTTCCATTAAGTTAAAAACCATGTGCGGAGACCTGAGATTAATGTTTCTAAATATTGCGGAACATGATTCCTGATTTTAGTACCAGAAACTGTGACTGTGAATTTCTGCTAAGTCACTTCAGTCGTGTCCGACTCTGTATGACCCCATAGACAGAAGCCCACCAGGCTCCCCCGTCCCTGGGATTCTCCAGGCAAGAACACTGGAGTGGGTTGCCATTTCCTTCTCCAATGCATGAAAGTGAAAAGTGAAAGTGAAGTTGCTCAGTTGTATCCAACTCTTAGCGACCCCGTGGACTGCAGCCCACCAGGCTTCTCTGTCCATTGGATTTTCCAGGCAAGAGTACTGGAGTGGGGTGCCATTGCCTTCTCTGGTGAATTTCTAGTGAACAAACAATCAAAGTGACACAAAACTACACTTCTCGGAGAAACTGCAGCCCACCAGGCTCCTCTGTTCATGGAATTTTCCAGGCAAGACTACAGGAATGGACCACCATTTCCTTCTCCAGGGGATCTTTCTGACCCAGGGATCAAACCCATGTCTCTTGTGTCTCCTTCATTGGCAGGTGGATTTTTTACCACAGTGCTGCCTAGGAAGTCCCAGAGGGTTCAGAACCTATAGTAATTCCTAGAATAGCCTAGCATGATTGGTGTCCACTTGCACATGGGTGGCAGGGTGCTCTTGGTGGAGAAAAAGGAAATAAATAATAATAAACCATAACAAGGCAGGAGGCAGAATCAGTATATCAATAAAAGGAAGCAAGTGAAATTTTTAATGAGTGCTGTAATTGAGAACATTGGAGAAAAGACATCTAAGTGGCTTTTAGCACAGCACATTCCATAAAGATCCTTGACCTGTTTTCTCAGAATGCCCAGAAGAAAGATCGACACCGTTCTTCAAAACACCTGGACTGGATCTCATTCACTACACTGATGCTTAGACTGAGAATTCAAGGCTGATGAAAGTTATGTGCTTGGAGTAATGCCACAGTTTTTAACTTGTCCTTGAGGGGCTGGTATAGCCTTAGCCCTGTATGTATGTCCATCCTCAGAGTCTCCACAGTCACTATGCTGTAGCCCCAGGGTCTTTATTTCTAACAGGTACTAACATTTAAAAACTCAGGGCCTTCATCATTACTATTCCTTCTGCTGAGATTTGTTTTCCCCCAAGTTCTTTGCCAGGCACCTCCTAGAACACTTCAGTTCTCAGGGAAGAGATCACTTCCTGATGTCCGTCTACCTGTTATTATCTCCCTCATATTCTTTATTTTTGCCTTCTTCCTGGCTGATACCAAAACATAATTATTTGGGCAAATACCCCATGCCTGTATCCAGACCTAGCCATCCCGTGGCTTCTGCTGATACCCCAGATCCCTACCTTCATCTTCACATGGTTTTCTTTTTGTGCACCAGTCTGTCTCTGAATTTCCCCTTTTTATAAGGACCCCATTCACACTAGATTATGGCCCACCCTAATGACCTCATTTTGACTTGATCATCTCTGTGCTGTGTGCTCAGTCCCTCAGCCGTGTCCGACTCTTTGTGACCCAATGGACTGTAGCCTGCCGGGCTCCTCTGTCCATGGGATTTCTCTAGGCAAGAATACCAGAATTGGTTGCCATGCCCTCCTCCAGGGGATCTTCCAACCCAGGGATTGAACCCACATCTTTTATGTCTCCTGCACTGGCAGGTGGGTTCTTTATCACTAGTGCCACCTCACATGAAATTTGTAGAGATCCAAATCAATATATAGCATCTATGTTGGGATATCAATAGATTATGTTTCATTTCAAGATATCACATTACTTTATAGGCCATAAATTGGAATGTGCAGAATAATCAAGAAAGATGTTCCAAATAAATTAATAAAACTAAAAGATATTACAAGTTAATATTATGCAAAGGTAAACAAGGTCATTGTCAAATAATTTTGGGGAAAATATGCTGACAGATCTATTTAATACTTATAAAAAATAAATGTCACTATATTGGGTAAAATAAGTTAAAACATAATTAAATATATTTAATTACTATGAAAACTAGGAAAAGATACTGGCTGTGGAACTAGAAAAGGAAAAGTTTTGAATTCCAACTTTACATTTTACTAGCCTAATATCCTGCTGCTGCTGCTGCGGCTGCTGCTGCTGCTAAGTCGCTTCAGTCGTGTCCGACTCTGTGTAACCCCACAGACGGCAGCCCACCAGGCTCCACCATCCCTGGGATTCTCGAGGCAAGAGTACTGGAGTGAGTTGCCATTGCCCTCTCTAGCCTAATACCCTAGGTAGAGTCAATTTTTATCTCTGAGTCTCAATATCCACATAAATAAGAATTACATCATCTTTTCCCCTATTCATCACAATATTCTAATCATTCAGGTATTTATTTATCTCCCTTAGCTTCCTCCCTAGTTACTATCTTGAAAGAACAGGAATGCTGCTGTTCCCATCTTCCTAATACACAACACTTAGTAGATGTTAGATGTATACTGTAGTGGGATAATGAAACTGTGTTTAAGTTGCAACTCACCATCCAAGTGTTCTTTTTTATGGTTTTATTACTGTGGTTAAAATATATGTTCTATGACTATGATATTATGGATGAAGCTTCCACCTCTGTATACTTAGGGAAAAATAACAACAACAAAAACCAAATAAAGAAGACTTGAGGTGCTGACATTAACCAACTTTCTGCAGATGGAAATAATTTTGTGTTGTTGCTAAGTTGTGTTGTTGCTAAGTTGTGTCTGACTCTTTTGTGACCTGAAGGACTATAGCCTCCAGGCTCTTCTTTCCATGGACTTTCCAGGCAAGGATACTGGAGTGGACTGCCATTTCCTTTTAGAGGGGATCTTCCTGAGCCAGGGATCAAACCTGTGTCTCCTGCATTGGCAGGTGAGTTCTTTACCACTTAGCCACCTGGGAAGCCCACACTTAGAGAAACATAACAACAACAACAACAAAACAAATAAAGGACTTGAGACACTGACATTAATTTTATGTCTCCCCAACTACTATCCTTCATCTTTGCTGACACTTCGCTGTAAACTGATGGCCAAAAATAAAACAGATATTCTCTCTCCTTCATGACATTTCCTCACTTAAATCTCTTCTTCCTTCAAATTAAATGCTGTAATTTTTCATTTGACCACTTCTGATAACCAAGTAAACATATGAATGATAGTTCACTCTGTCATTACCTGAGAACTGGACTCTTACCTGGAATAAAGGTGCCTAGACAAGCTCTACCTTTTAAAGTTGGTTTTAACTATCCTCTCTATTGTGTCTGCTCTCCAATGTAAAATACATAATAAATACCAGTATTGAACTAAAGTACTAGTCATATTATAGTGATATTACAGAACTTGAACATCAGAACACTTTAAATAATTATTTTTAAAGTTCCTCATAAAAATTTAACATATGGATTAACATTATTCAATAACAGCAGTCCAGACTCTGTACAAAGGCAACCTTTAACAGATAACCATTTGTCCAACCAAATTTATAATTTAAACATCCAACGAATCCCAATACTATGTAATTTCTACTATTTTGCCCCAGTACAGGTTTCAAAATAGATAGAAGCTACAAAATAGATTCTGTGATTTAAAATAAGCAGTAACAACTGTCTAAACTCCAGTTCATCAATGAATGAATTAATTAAATGTTTCCATTCAGATTGTCTACTGAGATTTTCATTTTCTAAGTGTAGTAAGCTCGCTCTCTCTCCTTCAATTCAAGTAAGAAAGGCATCATGAATGCTTATTCAGTTTAGTAGTATAAAATGCATATAAATCAAAATGGTCTTGTTCTCTATTTTTAAAACAGGAAAAAATAAAAGCACACCTTACAATAGAAAAAAACAATGTGTTCAGTATCTATAACTGTGGTTGTTGACAGAAGCCTACTAATAATCAACTCAAGCTTCAGCGATAACTTGAAATGACACCTAAACTGCATTTTCAAGAACACTTTGAAAGAGACTGCTTAATATTTAATATGCCCTTTAACTCTCTTTTAGACTAGAAATATCAAAGAGTTTGCAGATTATGTAGATCGGTACCATTCAGGTGAACTCTTCAGCCTTCTGGTCAATGTCTACAGCTGGCTTCTTTGCTCTGAATAGCTACTCTGAACTTTCACACCCTTTCAAACCTGAGAGTAAATTTACTCCCTTTACAGTCAGCATCCTTATACCTTAGAGAGAGGAGAAAGAAGCCAGCAGATAATATCCTATACATACAGACCTAATTTGACTGTGTGGATCAAAATAAACTGTGGAAAATTCTGAAAGAGATGGGAATACCAGACCACCTAACCTGCCTCTTGAAAAATCTGTATACAGGTCAGGAAGCAACAGTTAGAACTGGACATGGAACAACAGACTGGTTCCAAATAGGAAAAGGAGTACGTCAAGGCTGTATATTGCCACCCTGCTTATTTAACTTATATGCAGAGTACATCATGAGAAACGCTGGACTGGGAGAAACACAAGCTGGAATCAAGATTGCCGGGAGAAATATCAATAACTTCGGATATGCAGATGACATCATCCTTAAGGCAGAAAGTGAAGAGGAGCTAAAAAGCCTCTTGATGAAAATGAAAGAGGAGAGCAAAAAAGTTGGCTTAAAGCTCAACATTCAGAAAACGAAGATCATGGCATCCTGTTCCATCACTTCATGGGAAATAGATGGGGAAATAGTGGAAACAGTGTCAGACTTTATTTTTGGGGGCTCCAAAATCACTGCAGATGGTGACTGCAGCCATGAAATTAAAAGACGCTTACTCCTCGGAAGAAAAGTTATGACCAACCTAGATAGCATATTCAAAAGCAGAAACATTACTTTGCCAACTAAGGTCCGTCTAGTCAAGGCTATGATTTTTCCTGTGGTCATGTATGGATGTGAGAGTTGGACTGTGAAGAAGGCTGAGCACTGAAGAATTGATGTGTTTGAACTGTGGTGTTGGAGAAGACTCTTGAGAGTCCCTTGGACTGCAAGGAGATCCAACCAGTCCATTCTGAAGGAGATCAACCCTGGGATTTCTTTGGAAGTAATGACCCTAAAGCTGAAACTCCAGTACTTTGGCCGCCTCACATGAAAGTTGACTCATTGGAAAAGACTCTGATGCTGGGAGGTATCGGGGGGCAGGAGAAAGGGACGACAGAGGATGAGATGGCTAGATGGCATCACTGACTCGATGGACATGAGTCTGAGTGAACTCCGGGAGATGGTGATGGACAGGGAGGCCTGGCATGCTACAATTCATGGGTTCACAAAGAGTCGGACATGACTGAGCGACTGAACTGAACAGACCTAATTTGGGGCCCATCTTCAGTTGGATTCTTACATTCCCCTCAGCACTTCTAGCTGCATTTATACTGCCTATATAAGAAAGTCTCTTGACTTAGGCCCTGGAAAACTCGCCTTCCATTTATGGGCATTCTCCACTGGGGCCTCCCTCCTACCTCAGCTGATACAGACTCTGCCCCAGTACAGGAGACCCAGGTTCGATTCCTGGGTCAGGAAGATGCCCTGGAGAAGGAAATGACAACCCATTCCAGTGTTCTTGCCTGGAGAATCCCATGGACAGAGGGGCCTGGTGGGTCCCAAGAGTCAGACATGACTTGTGACTACCCTCGCCCCCCTTTCATTTAGATTCCCCTCACTTAATGACTCCCACTTCTTGCATGTTCTAGTGTTCCAGTTTGTCACATTAGTGAAGTGAGTGATGTCACTTAATCGTGTCTGACTCTTTGCGACCCCGTGGACTGCAGCCTACCAGGCTTCTCCATCCATGGGATTCTCCAGGCAAGAATACTGGATTTGGTTACCATTTCCTTCTCCAGGTTATCTTCCTGACCAAACCCAGGTCTCCCCATTGGAAGCAGATGCTTTAACCTCTGAGCCATGTGGTATGCCAGAAAGCAGGCAAAAAACCTTCTTCTCCCTCCCAGTAAGAATGTGTATATACATATATATATATATGCATGTGTGCATGCACACTAAGTCCCTTCAGTCATATCTGACTCCATGCAGCCCCATGGACTGAAGACTGCCAGGCTCCTCTGTCCCTGGAATTCTCCAGGCAAGAATACTGAAGTAAGTTGCCACACACTCCTCTAGGGGATCTTTCCAACCTAGGTGTCAAACCTGCATCTCTTACATCTCTTGCATTGGCAGGTAGGTTCTTACCACTAGCACCACCTGGGAAGCCCCATATATATACCACTTTCCTTCCTTTAAGCTTTGAGACATATCTCAGTATCCAAATATTTCTCACTTTATATCTTTGCTTAATATTTTGTGACAGATTCATGCTTTGTCATGAGAACATACCTTAAAATTCTTGTTTCTCATAATTTTTCAATGCCTGAAATTTTCTGCTTAAGAAAATCTGTACACAAAATTAAAGAGACAATTGAACATATATCAACTGACTTTTTTTTTTAAATACAGTAATTTTTTTAAAGAATATGTTCCTAAATCTATAGGATTTAGACAAAGACAATACATATATTAATGAACAGACATCATTATGCATTTATCCTTAAATTCTAGAATTAATATTAAAATGTCTTTAGTATTGGTGATTATTTTCACTGATGATATGATCAGTTTTTCATTTTCCGTAATGTGGTAAATTGAAATGTATCAAAATATTATGCATAAGAAATTTACTAAATTTATTACAATGGAATAAATATACTGATGTTAGCATTTAAACAGTAGCCGTTCATTTAGAAATATGTGCCAAGCATATACAAACACCACCCACACCCTATAATCAGATTAATTCAGATAGGTGAACGGCATATTTCACATAACGAACTACAATTATGCAGAATCTGCAAAGTTGGCATTTTCATGTTTTAAAAAACATAGTTAAAAATAATTATTCACACATTACAATGTTTTAAATTCTAGTGCAGAATTTCTCAATGTTGGCCCCACTGACAAGTTGCACTAGATAATTCTCTGTTGACCACTGTGAAACTGTACATGCAGGAAAATTAGCAGCATCCTTGGTCTTTATCCACTAGATATAGCATCACCCCCACATTCATGCACAGCTGAAAACCAGAAATATTTCTAGACAGCGCCAAACATCTTCTGGGGAAAAAACATCCCCATTGAGAACCGCTATTTTAGAGATTGAGAATGTGTATTATTTTAAAATCAAAGAGGATACTGTGCAAAACCATTTTTAACTTGTCAATAAAATGTGGCTTGTAAGAGAAATGCTATGTAAAAGATAAAGACTACATTAATACACACAGCAGGCTTTTATAGTCTAAATATAAAAAAGGTTCTTAGGTTAACATGATCCCGAGATAGTGTGATCAGTTAGCTCATTGTTTCTATTTATAAAACACTTGTCATATACAACTTATCAGACAAAGTCTAGAATGAAATATTAATTTCATTGAAAGTATGCTTTTATTTTTTTTTTGTTGTTGTTGTTTTCTTGTTTTAAGAACACTTATGGCAACCCACTCCAGCACTCTTGCCTGGAAAATCTCATGAATGGAGGAGCCTGGTAGGCTGCAGTCCATGCAGTTGCGAAGAGTCGGACAGGACTGAGTGACTTCACTTTTACTTTTCACTTTCATTCATTGGAGAAGGAAATGGCAACCCACTCCAGTGTTCTTGCCTGGAGAATCCCAGGGACGGCGGAGCCTGGTGGGCTGCCATCTATAGGGTCGCACAGAGTTGGACACGACTGAAGCGACTTAGCAGCAGCAGCAGCAGCAGCAGCAGCGGCAGCATGAGACTTACCCTTGTAACAAATGTTTATAAGTATATAATACATAGAGTGCTGGTCACTCTAGGTGCAATGTTATACAATCTTTAGAACTGAACGCCTCAGGCTTTACTGAAACGTTATGATCCTTGATGAGCAACTTCCCATTTCTTTCCACCCCTAGTTCCTGGAACCACCATTCCTTTTTTTTGATTCTAGCTAGTGAGTGAAAGTCACTCAGGTATCACGGAGTCTTTGAAAACCCATGGACAGTAGCCCACCAGACTGCTCTGTCCGTGGGGATTCTCCAGGCAAGAATACTGGAGTGGGTTGTCATGCCCTCCTCCAGGGGATCTTCCCAACGCAACGATCAAATCCAGGTCTCTCACACTGCAGGCAGATTCTTTATGGTCTGAACCATCAAGGAAGTCCCTTTTTGATTCTATGCATTTGACTATTTTAGATACCTCGCATAAGTAGAACCACACAATATTTGTCTTTCCGTGACTAGCTCACTTCACTTAGAATAAATTCCTCAAAGTTCCTCCATGTTGTCACATATTGCAGAACCTGCTTCTTTATTAAGGGTAAAAAGCATCCCATTGTACATTGCTGTTGAATTGCTGAGTCTTGTCCAGCTCTTTGTGACCCCATGGACTGTAGTTTGTCAGGCTCCTCTGTCCATGGGGTTCTCCAGGCAAGAATACTGGAGTGGGTTGCCATTTCATACTACAGGGGATCTGCCCAACCCAGGGATTGAACCAATGTCTCCTGCAAGTTTTCTGCATTGCAGGCAGATTCTTTTCTGCTGATCCACCGGGGAAGCCCCATGTATAGACGACATTTTCTTTATTCATTCATCTGTTGATGGGTATTTAGAACGCTTCAACTTCTTGGGAATAGCACTACAAAGAATATGTCAATGTTAATCCAAAAGCAAGTCTTCTGGATAAATACCCACAAGTGAAATTGCTGGATCATATGCTAGTTTCATGATTAATTTTTGAGTAACCTCCATATTGTTTCCCATAACAACTGTACAATTTTCAACCTCACCAACAGTAAACCAAGCTTCTGATTTCTGCATATCCTTGCCCACCACTACTGTATTTTTTTTTAACAAGTATTTGTCATCCTGACTGGTGTGAAGTGATATCTGATTATGGTTTTAAATTAAACTAACCAAAATCACTTTCTCTGAAATTTTAAAACACTCTGTGTCCACACTTTTTTTTTTTCATTCAGTATAATGTCTCATCAATGTCCCCAGGTCTCTTACCTCTTCTAGATCAAATGACAGAGTACAAAGATTTTTCTCTGGCTTAAACCTAACACTTTCCCTGACTATATCTATATTTTTCTATTTCAAATAATGCACATTAGATTAAAATATAAAAATTCAAAGATGTTGATACACATAAAATAAAGGGAACATCATTATGATTCAATTAAAAAATCCAACATGTGACACAGTGGATGAAATAGCTAATGAAAACCAACGTTTCATTAAAAGAATTAATGTCCATGCCACAGAAAGAGAGAGATACTCTCACCCACAAATATTAAACTCAGCTTTAAGTGTCATATTTTAAGCAGCTACTGGAAACTGATGACCACAGATGGTCTTTCAAACAGGGCACTAGGAAGTCTGAAAACAGTGTAATGCAAATGAGTGTGGAAACAACTGGTTGTTTGAAGTAAGAAACACAATGAACAATAAAAAACTATTTTCAAACAATGAAAAAATGGACTGTGAGAGAAAAAAACTTTTATTTCTTTTGTTTACATGCATGGAAAAACATGGGTCAATGTACAAGCGAAATGAACAAGAGAAAAAAAGATATTCTCTGTGAATTTAGATGTAAAGCTGTTTCCACAGATAACTGAATCTATATCTTACAAAACAAAAGTATTTCAAAATCCATGTAAATCTTATGCTTGGCATAACACTCTTCTGACTCTGAGGCAATTCACTGTGTGTTCTTTTTATTTTTTCTTTGAAAGTGTCAGCAAATGTTTGGTGATGCCTTAAATTGACAATAAAACATTAGTTTATTTATTACAGAGTAGATGTGTAATTAAGGTGATCTTAATATAGTACATGTGAAAACTGCTCTTAAGTGTCCATGACTACAATGAAATAACATCATACAAAACAACACACAAACACAAACAGTCAGCAACTGGGCCCTGGCAATTTAAAAAACTTCTTTAACTGGGGAAAAAAAAAACAAACTACTATTTAATATTGTGGATTTTTTTTTCCATTTTATTTTGGTTCCTAGTCTAAAAGCTATTTTGTGTGTGTGTGTGTGAGGAAGATACTTGGAAGCCACTTTTGTACATATTTTTTGTTAAGCATAATGTAATCAATCCACAAGAGTTGCTGGCATTACTGGTCACTGGTGTAGATGGTTCTTGATGATGTGTTAAGCATTAGGTCCAACTATACAGATGTTTTAGCTGGGAGTAGGACATTCTTCTCAGGAATATCATGCTATTTCTTTCCTGGTGGCTGAATTCTAGAGGAGAGAGGAGCTGGAGTTTCTGGTCTTGGTAAGGATCACATCTGAGGGGTATTCAATAAAGAAGGTGAGAGTCTGAGGACAGAAACTGCTGTTAAAGGACTCTAGGGGAAGGTGAGGGGCCTGACACATATAGGGGCAAAGGCAGTTGATACCCAGTTTCAGCTAATCAGTGTTGTTGCTGTTCAGTTGCTCAGTGTTGTCTGACTCTTTGCAATCCCATGAATGGCAGCATGCCAGGCTTCCCTGTCCTTCACAATCTCCCCAGAGTTTGTTCAAACTCATGTCCATTGAGTCACTGATGCCATTCAACTATCTCATCCTCTGTTGCCCTCTTCTCTTCCTGACCTAATCTCTCCCAGCATCAGGGTCTTTTCCAATGAATTGGCTCTTCACGTGAAGTAGCCAATGTATCAGAGCTTGGGCTTTAGCATCAGTCCTTCCAATGAACACCCAGGACTGATCTCCTCTAGGATGGACTGGTTGGATCTCCTTGCAGTCCAAGGGACCCTCAAGAGGCTTCTCCAACACCACATTTCAAAAGCATCATTCTTTGGAGCTCAGTCTTCCTTCTGGTCCAACTCTCACATCCATTCAAGACTACTGGAAAAACCATAGCTTTGATCATGAGACCTTTGTTGGCAAAGTGATGTCTCTGCTTTTTAATATGCCGTCTAGGTTTGTCATAGCTTTTCTTCCAAGGAGCAAGCATTTTTTTAATTTCATGGCTGTAATCACTATCCTCAGTGATTATTTTCTCTTCAACACTTAGGGAGAGTCTTTTTTAAATGACAATTTTAAAAATACTTTAGTTTAATGTTAGAGTGTCAATTACATGGACATGTTCCCAGGAAGGCCAGCTATGACTAGGGATAAATATGAGAAAGACTAGGTGACAATGGGCAATAAAAGTGGAGGTTATTCCTCTCAAGTTTGGAAACTTTGAGAATAATGGGTTTATATACATGATATCTCAGGCTTCCCAGGTGGTGCTAGTGGTAAACGACCTGCCGGCCAATGCAGAAGACATAAAAGAGACGACTCAGGTTCAATCCCAGGGTCAGGAAGATCCCCTGGAGGAGGGCATAGCCACTCCCTCCAGTATTCTTGCCTGGAGAATGCCATGGACAGAGGAGCCTGGTAGGCTACGGTCCATAGGGTAGCAAAGAATTGAACACGACTGAAGTGACTTAGCGCAGCATGGAGAACATGATATCTTTAAAAAGGAATTGCCTTCTATAGTTAAATCATTTCAAGCTGTTTCACAGAATATATAAATGTTTAGCTCATTGACAAATAACTGCACCTTTTTATGACATCTCAATAGTTTCACTGTTTCTGTACAATAATCTTTCAACTTTCCTGTAACTGCTACTGTGAATACTTTGTAATATTTTCATCAATATTTAAAGGTAGAAATCTACAGTGTTTACAAAGAAAGCATTTTAACTTCTTCTAGAAGTCTGCTTTTAAACCTGAATTTAGACACCTGGACCTTTCTTTCAATATTATGTCTATTATAACTTTGAGCTTCCCTGATGACTCAGATGGCAAAGAATCTATCTGCAATGCAGGAGACCTGGGTTCAATTTCTGGATCAGGAAGATTCCCCTGGAAAAGGGAATAGCTACCTACTCCAACATTCTTGTCTAGATAATTCCATGGACAGAGGAGCCTGGAGGGCTAGAGTTCATGGGGTCGTGTAAGTTTAATGCTGTAAGTTTTGCTCTTCAAGGTTGTTTGCCTTAAAAGGGTATTTTACAAAGGAGTAGGACTATATATAATAAAACAACAATATTCATTCTAATCTGTTGTTAAAGAGGTAACATAAAGCCCAAAAACAGATGGGGATGAAAGAAGTACAAAGAGTCAAGAGCTGGGTTTCTTTCCTATTACATGATTCATCTGTAGCTATTGAAAGGTATCCTTCTAAATCTGCAGGTTCCCCTTGACTTTTTCATCATGTTGTTCTTATCTATCTCTGCTTATTCTCAGTCTTAAATGATTTAAATCAAAACAACACTCCAAGTTTCTGTAGCAAGAATAGTTCAGTGAGTTAAGTGACCCTGAACAGTACTGATCTCTCCTTGTCTTTAGGGTCAGTCTTTCCTTCAGGAAAAGAAACAATAAGTCTTTTGTGTTTAAGACAACACATCTCTTTGTCACTTGGCCCTCCATTGACACTTATCCACTTACTTTAGTATGTCTCTTGAGAGATTTTTTCAACTTGATGAACAAGCTAGAAGAATGAGAAACATAATCCTACATGTGTAAAATAAAATGATGCCATAGATAAAAAAAGAAAAAGTCAAGTAAAATAGATTTCCTCATTAATGTCAATTGGAAATACACAATGTTCTTGCCACTTTTTCTCAAAGTCATATTCAACACAGGTTGTTAATCAAGGTGTATACTACTGGAAATTTTCATGAATAAATAGGACAGTCTGACCCCATGTTTAGATCTAATATGAATCCTGTCAGTATTCTGTACCATTTCAAATACATAAATACACACTGACTTTTGTTTTCTGATTATTTTTCTACCATGTGTACAGACAGTGGTTGATTCAGTGCAAATAAAAATGCTTAAGCCAGAATTTCTATCCCCAGAGAGAAAAGTTTATTGGATATCAAGCTATTGCTAAAATGAGGTACTTTAAGAACAGGTGAACTATTCTATCTTTTACTCATTTTAATGGACTTTTAGTCCCATGGAACTGTGTATTATACACTTAGAAGTGTGTAAGTGTTATCATAATGGTGAAACAGTGATATGAGCTAATAATTACTGAGCTTGGGATGTACCAGGCATTGTATTCTCATGGATTTTGTCTTTCAATTTTTACATCAAATCTGTAAATTAGTTCTCATTATTGTTATGGTTTTACAAATGAAATTAAAGTTGAGGAAGTGTAAATAACAGATCTACAGTGATGAGGTTATCAGCCTAACCCCACCTGTGGTGCTCCTGAGCTGTTTCCTAACCATTAACTTCTACCAGCACTTCCCCTAGAGCTTTCCATTTTGTTTTGAGATGTGATATGCTTTTGTACCTATAAATTACTAAGGAACTGTTCATGCTTCTGAGAGTTCATTATGTCTCAAATTAATGAGCACAGAGCAAGAAGACAGTGGTCAAGCAGAATTACTTTCAAAGTATTTTAGACTTCCAATCATTATACTCTACTTAAAAAATATTTTAAATACATTAAAACTATCATTATTTTTAGGAAAGGAAACTGTGACTGTGGTTTCCTGTTTATGACTTACTGGATAATATCTTGCTAGATCCAGAGAGATGATAAAAGTTATTTTTAAACTATCCTTCCAAGGAGTTCAGTGGGTATATCTATCTCTTTCTTTCTCTCTCTCTCTCTGTCTCTCTCTCATACACACACATGTACACAAACAAACATGTAAACAAACACAAACTATTTGAAAGGTTTCACAGGATGATCACACCATCAATGTCTGTGCTATGGAGATAATTTAACAGACTTTAGAAGCTCCTATGTTCTAACCTCCTTTCTCAGTTTATCCAAGCAATATCAAATATATAACAATACTCAACAGGTAACAAAACTGGTTGTCCAAAACTAAAACTTGTCAAAGAAATACATGTATTACATTCTCAGAGATGATGTCATTATGTTCCATTTTTGTTAATGTATTTGTGACATACATTTTTCCTGTCAATGCTGAAATAAAAGAAAATGGTCCCTAGATAAGGGCTGAAGTAATAACTCCTTTATTTCTGCATTTAAAAAATTTCATTCAAGAAAGAGTTTAACTATAAAGATTTATGTGGGAGAAACAATATCATGGATTATTTCAACAAGGTGAGTAGACAAGTATCTAAAAAAGATAAGGATTAGTTTCTGGTCAGTCGTACACATTTTGATGCTTCCAGCTTTCCAGGTGACATGGTGGTAAAGAATTTGCCTGCTGATGCAGTAGAGGCAGGAGACTTGGCTTTGATCCCTGGGTTGGCAAGATCCCCTGGAGTAGGAAGTAGAAACTCACTTCAGTATTCCTGCCAGGGGGATCCAACGGACAGAGGAACCTGATGGGCTACAGTCCATGGGTTCACAGAGAGGTTGGATAAGACTGAGCACACATGCCCAGTACACACTTTGGATTTTTTCGTGGTTTTTCACTTGAGAAGAGAACTCCTAGTTCTCTTCAGGGCAATGCTCAGAATCTACATTTAGCAGGCTGATTTATATTAATTTTTACAAAAATACATTAAGCCAATTTTTTCAGTTCATTTTTCTCTCCTAAAATTTAGAATGGAGCTTAATGTGACTTCTTTTGGAACCACTGATTTGCACTTAAAATTGCTGCCATAGAGTCACTAGCTATAAACTAACCTGGAGAGAGTAACTTCTCTCATATTTTGAAACTCAGCATCAATATTTATTAAATTTACTTGTTTTTCAATTTAATTCAAATGAATATTATATCTACTACTGTGGGCAAGAATCCCTTAGAAGAAGTGGAGTAGCCCTCATAGTTAACAAGAGAGTCTGAAATGCAGTGATTTCATGCAATCTCAAAAACTACAGAATGACCTCTGTTCATTTCCAAGGCAAACCATTCAGTATCACAATAATCAGAGTCTAGCCCCAACCACTAATGCTGAATAAGCTGAAGTTGAATGATTCCATGAAGACCAACAAGATTTTCTAGAACTAACACGAAAAAGGTGTGTGCCTCATCACAGGGAACTCAAATGCAAAAGTAGGAAGTCAAGAGATACCTGAAGTAACAGGCAAGTTTGGCCTCGGAGTACAACATAAAGCTGGGCAAAGGCTAACAGGGTTTTGCCAAGAGAACGCACTGGTCACAGTGAACACTCTCTTCCAACAACACAAGAGAAGACTCTACACATGGACATCACCAGATGGCTAATACGGATATCAGACTGATTATATTCTCTGCAGCCAAAGATGGAGAAGCTCCACACAGTCAGCAAGAACAAGACCAAGAGCTGACTCTGGCTCAAATCATGAGCTCCTTATTGTGAATTCAGATGACTTAAAATTGAAGAAAGTAGGGAAAACTACTAGACCATTCAGGTATGACCTAAATCAAATCCCTTACGATTATACAGTGGAAGGGACAAATAGATTCAAGAGATTAGAGCTGATAGAATGCTTGAAGAACTATGGATGGAGGTTCGTGACACTGTACAGGAGGCAGGGATCAAGACAATCCCCAAGAAAAAGAAATGCAAAAAGGCAAAATGGTCCTCTGAGGAGAACTTAAAAGTAGCTGATGAAAGAAAAGAAGCAAAAGGCAAGGGAGAAAAGGAAAGATATATCCATCTGAATGCAGAGCTCCAAACTGTAGCAAGGAGAAAGATGAAACCCTTCTTAAGTGAACAATGCAAAGAAATAGAGGAAAACAATAGAATGGGCAAGAGTAGAGATCTCTTCAAGAAAATTAGAGATATCAAGGGAACATTTCATGCAAAGATGGGCACAATAAAGACAGAAACAGTATGGACCAAATAGAAGCAGGCGATATTAAGCAGAGGTGGCAAGAATATACAGAACTAACCAAAAAGATCTCCATGACCCAGATAACCATGATCATATGATCAGTCACCTAGAGCCAGACATCTTGGCTGAGTGTGAAGTCAAGTGGGCCATAGAAAGCACCACTACGAACAAAGCTACGGGAGTTAGTGGAATTTCAGATGAGCTATTTCAAATCCTAAAAGATGATGATGTTAAAGTGCTGCACTCAATATGCCAGCAAATTTGGAAAACTCAGCAGTGGCCACAGGACTGGAAATGGTCAGTTTTCATTCCAATCCCAAAGAAGAGCAATGCCAATGTATGTTCAAACTATCACATAATTGCACTCATTGCTAGCAAAGTAATGCACAAAATTCTCTATGTCAAACTTCAATAATATATGAACTGAGAACTTCCAGATTTTCAAGCTGGATTTAGAAATGATAGAGGAACCAGAGATCAAATTGTCAACATCCACTGAATTATAAAAAGCAAGAGAGTTTCAGAAAAAAAAATGTCTACTTCTGCTTCATTACTACACTAAAGCCTTTGACTATGTGGATCACAACAAACTTTGGACAATTCTTAAAGGGATGGGATATCAGACCACCCTACCTGCCTCCTGAGATACCTATATGCAGGTACAGAAGTAACAATTAGAACCAGACACAGAAGAAAGGACTGGTTCCAAATCAGGAAAGGAGTACGTCAAGGCTGTATGTTGTCACCTTGCTTACTTAACTTATATGCAAAATACATCATGTGAAATGCCAGGCTGGATGAAGCACAAGCTGGAATCAAGATTGCCAGGAAAAGTATCAATAACCTCAGATATGCAGATGATATCATCTTTTTGGCAGAAAGTGAAGAGGCACTAAAGAGCCTTTTGATGAATGTGAAAGATGAGAGGGAAAATGTTGGCTTAAAATTCAACATTCAGAAAATGAAGATCATGGCATCCAGTCCCATCACTTCATGGCAAGTAGATGGGGAAACAATGGAAACAGTGAGAGACTTGATTTGCTTGGGCACCAAAATCACTGTAGATGGTGACTGCAGCCATAAAATTGAAAGATGCTTGCTCCCTGGAAGAAAAGCTATGACAAACCTAGGCAGTATATTAGAAAAGCAGAGACATTACTTTGCCAACAAAGGTCCATTTAGTCAAAGTTATGGTTTTTCCAGTAGTCATGTAGGGATGTAAGAGTTGACCATAAAGAAAGCAGAGCACTGAAGAACTGCTGCTTTTGAACTGTGGTGTTGGAGAAGACTCTTTCAAGTCCCTTGGACTGCCAGAAGAGCAAACCAGTCAATCCTAAAGGAAATCAGTCCTGAATATTCATTGGAAGGACTGATGTTGAAGCTGAAACTCTAGTACTTCCGCTACCTGATGTGAAGAACTGACTTATTGGAAAAGACCCTGATGCTGGGAAAGAATGAAAGCAGGAGAAGGGGACGACAGAGGATGAGATGGTTGGATGGCATCACTGACTCGATGAACAAGAGTTGGAGCGAGCTCCAGGGGTTGGTGATGGACAGGGAAGCCGGCTTGCTGCAGTCCATGGGGTTGCAGAGAGTCTAATACGACTGCAAGACTGAACAGTAGCAACAACTTCTTCTTGTGCACAAACTTGCAGGTGGAACTATCATATGCATCTAATAATTATATGACTAAAATCATTAATCATGATCATTTGAAGTACTAACATATACTTTTCCTATATGCATGCTGTAATAACATTTAGGTGATTGGTGGTGGTTTAGTCACTAAGTGGTGTCTGATTCTTGCAACCCCATTGACTGTAGCCTGCCAGATTCCTCTTTCCATTGGATTTTCCAGGAAAGGATACTGGAGTGGTTTCCATTTCCTTCTCCAGGGGATCTTCCCAACTCAAGAATTAGGTGATTACTCTGGCAATATATCTTATCAGATATGTTTACAAATCATGCCTCTAATTTTATTATAATCATTATATGTTAGTATAAGAGTAGTGCATATTTACATATTGAATCAAAGTTATAATGTTAACATTTTAATCTACAAAGTTAGATCAAGGGAATAAATTAGTGGCAAAGATTTTCAAATTAAAGTGATAATGTTAAAATATATTTTTAAAACCAAACCATATCTCTGAGTACTGTACACCTTGTAGAGTTGGAAATGTTGACGAAAATATACTCAATGGTGAATTTATATTATGCCTAGATTTTTTTCTAGTATGTAATAGTCACAAAAATTTGTAATTAAAATTATATAATAGTGCAAATTTATAAAAAAGTTCTTCAATAACATTTGACCAAGTGGGAATAATGTGTGGTTTATAGTGCCTATTTGATCAAAATTAGAGTTTCTAATTCTTCAGTTAAACCAATAAAAATATTAAGTTTCATTTTAGATGCTGGGTTGATCTGAGTAATTAGCTTTACCAGGAATCATCTTTTAAATTTACATGAGAATCAAGACTAAGATTTCAAATTATATGAAATTGCAGAGATAAAAAAAAGGAACAGTTCAAACCCATGGGATAAGTTACCATTGTACTTGGAGGAATTTTCAAAATAGTAAGTTTTATAATTAAAAAGGAACATAAATGTGCATATGTATGTCTGTATGTGTGTGTGCCTGTGTATGTATACATGTATATAGGCTTCCTAGGTGGTTTTAGTAGTAAAGAAACTGCTTGCCACTGCCAGAGACATAAAGACTTGAATTTGATCCCTGGGTTGGGAAGATCCTCTAGAGGAGAGCAAGGAAACCATTTTAGTATTCTTGCCTGGAGAATCCCATGGAAAGAAGAGCCTGGTGGGCTATGGTGCAGAGGGTCACAAAAAAGAGTCAGACATGACTGAAATGACTTAGCGCACACATACACACACACACACACACATATATACAAAAATGCATAAAAAAAGTCAGCAACAAAATACTTGAAAATACATTCAGAAGAGCAATATAAAATATTAATTTAATGAAATAGAAAACAAAAACACAAAAAGAGCATAAATATAGCCATCACTTTATATAATTTTAAATGATATATAATCTATAAAAATATTGAATCATTATACAGATATACATTAGTATATCTGAAACTAGAATATATTGAATTATCATATTATAATTCAACTATTCTTCAATCAACAAATTAAATGATAAAAGCAAGGTTTTTAAAAATAATGTATTTGTGACATAAGAGAAAAATTTACAGCATAGAAATGATATGAGAATATCGACATATATATGGTAATTACTGTTTTATAACATAATATCATACAAATAAACAACAAAAAGTTAAACTTCTAGAAAAAAATTTTTTATATATATAAAATGCAGTCTGTAAGATTAACCTCCAGAACTCAAAAAACTGAAGTAAGCAAAAATGTCTTAAAAATTTAATAAAAGTTAACTATTTAAAATGGTATCAGGTCCATATGCTTCACAGATGAACTTTATCAACATTCATAATTTAAAAAACAATTCAGTTCAGTTCAGTCACTCGTCATGTCCAACTCTTTGTGACCCCACAGGTGCAGCACCAGGCTCCCCTGTCCATCACCGACTCCCAGAGCTTGCTCAAACTCATGTCCATCAGGTTGGTGATGCCATCCAACCATCTCATCCTCTGCCGTCCCCTTCTCCTGCCTTCAATCTTCTCCAGCATCAGGGTCTTTTCCAAGGAGTCAGTTCTTTGAATCAGGTGGCCAAAGTACTGGAGTTTCAGCTTCAGCATCAGTCCTTCCAATGAATATTCAGGACTGATTTCCTTTAGGATTGACAGGTTGAAGCTCCTTGCAGTCCAAAGGACTCTCAAGAATCTTCTCCAGCACCACAGTTCAAAAGCATCATCTTCATATCAAATAATTACAGAATAATACACTCTATTCACATAAGAATATATATGAAAATTTCCAAAATAAAATATTAATGGAAATAAATAAAATAAGAAAATATAAGTAAAAGTTATCAACCATACTCTCAGCTTCACTCCAAAATTTTAAACTGAAAGCTCATCTTTCCTTTAAATATTTAACTGTACAGCCATCATACAGATATTCAGAAGCAAATTTTTAAACTCTAAATAAAGCCTATTCATAGAATTTGTCAATTCTATAAAATTAAAATAACTAGCTCTCAATGTCTTCACAACAGAACAAACAAATCATATTTTTTCACTCTTATTCAGGAAATAGTAGTCTGTTCTTAGTAAAAGAAAATATATACACAAATCCTTAAAAGATGAGAAATGGTAACGAGAACAGTATAGCATGGCAAACTACAAAAAATATACACACAAATAAACAAAAAAGTATCCATGCAAACAAACAAAACTTAGAACTGCCTATATCCAGGCTTAAGAATTTTTTTTATTGTCCCTTTAAAGGCCAAGAGTTCTATGCTATATTGTCTAATACTATCTCCTTTTATTTTTACTCTTGAGGAAAAGAGTAAGCAGGATACTACACAATCTTTTACTTTCTAATTATAATGGAAAACCCAGCCAGAGCCTAAATTGTGTTCATTATAAGGTTTCCAACCTGCCTGAACTTGTCTGGTTGGCAGGATTACAGTGTAGGCATCAGAGATTTATTTGCCTAAGGGACTGAGAGCCTTCTGGAGAACAAATCATTCTAAGGGAGATGGAGTTTCTGGATTTAGTGGAAGGTCTGATTTTCAATGTTCACTGTTCAGACAATGCCTTAGATTCTTACTACCATAGGCCTCATGGAATCTTTAACATGCAAGAGAGATACATGCTACAAGTCACAGCTGAAACAGAACTTGTATTAAAAATTTTTGGAATGCACTGGAAAAAAAAATTTAAAAAGGCATCATGCCTTTCAGTCTCCAGTTTCAAAGTTTACTGCAATCATGATTAAAAGAGTCTGTCCTTCCACTGGAGAACCAGCTTGATAGCAACCATAACGACTACTTTGAAGCGGCTTAGGTGAGCTGCTATATCTGTTACATCAGAGATCTCAGTCATGGAAAACAACACAACAGGAGTTTAGTTAGTAAATGTCTTCTAGAAACAGAGATGAGGATATTCGCATACTTTTGTGAGAATCCATAAAGTTGACTTGGAAGAAGGAAATGGAGCAACTTAAGTTGTGAAATAGCAAACGTTACAAAATTACACAAACATTCTGCCTGTTCTTTCACACAGCAGTATTTGCCTCTGTGCCAAAGCTGCAGCACTGAGCCAAAACACCTATTATGACTAATTTTATCCCCAGCTTAACACAGCCTACAAAACCTGAGTTGCAAACAGTTTGGATTCTGAAATAGAATTCTTAATATTTCATTGTTTAGATCAATTTAATAAGCACTTATCAAAATTCAGGCTTCCCTGATGGCTCAGATGGTAAATAATCCACCTGAGACAGGAGACCATTTGATCCCTGGGTCAGGATGATCCTGAGGAGAAGGGAATAGCAACCTACTCCAATAGTCTTGCCTGTAGAAGTCCATGGACCGAGGAGCCTGGTGGACTGGGGCTATATAGTCCATAGGGTGCTACAGTACTGGGTTTCCTGGAAACAGCTTTGTAGGTGGCTATTTATTAAGTAGTGCCTTTGGGATCCCAACACCTATGAAAAGGAAGCGAAAGATGCCAGATTGGAAGGGCAGAGATCAACAGGGAAGAAATCCAATGACAGCCTCAGTCAACACATGAAAAGTCCAGGAGCCGGAAGGTGGCTTTAAAATTCTTCTGAATTCAAAATTCACTGAAGGCCATGCCTTTGTAACCCGCTTCTACTGACCACTGGCTACAGACAGATCCAGGGAAAAATTGGGACCTTTGGCATGCGACCATCTAGAGCTGAAGCAATTCCTGAAGAAGGTGAAATGTACTGTTGAGGGCCCTCAGGGCAGTTTGGACAGACGGTTCTTTCATCCACACCATACATCACAAGGGCACCAAGTAGCCTTGGGCCCAGACCACTTGGGCCGAGAGAGAGACACATGTAATGTATCTTCCTGAAAAGAAAGTAAGATTGTCAACCTGATACCAAACAAATATTTGACAATTTCCATAGGAAAACTAATTTTTTGTATGGCTATCATGTTTCCTACAATCTCAAGAAAAGAATGCTGAAGGTATCTAACAATAGCTTATGCTATTAGTGCCTATGAGTGCCAAGCACTGACTTCCGGGCAACACAGGCATACATTGACTTAATTCTCACAGTCACACAGTGATTTAGGCACTGGATTTATCTTCATTTCTTGGATCAAGAGAGTTTGGCACCAAGAAGGCAATACCCCAACACAAAAACTATAGTCTCTTTGCTAGACTAGTGATGGGACCTGTGGGAAATTTAAAAATGAATATGACACAGTATCTGACTTTGATGTTTTCTTTCTAGTAGGACAAACAAAAATATTACACATTTAAAATTGAAAAATAATACTAAGTGGAGCTGGTATAACATAGAGCTGGGAAAATAATAAGGAACCAAAAGGTGTCAATGTAGAAAAGAGTAAGCAGTATGAACCAATATATCTTCTATGTTTTGGCCAAACTGGTGATATCAAGACACTAAAGTTCTGTTAACACTTACAGTGTCCTCACCCCTCAATCAAAAACACAATGTCATATAAGTGCCACATAATCTCAGAGTTTACTCCTCCTAAAAGCAGGTTTTAGTATAAAGTACATGGGTTCTAAAAAGGCCATTTCTCCAGTGTATACTTCAGGAAATTTACACCTTTTACTTGTTTTATCCTTGTTATAAATTGGGATAATTTGTGAAATATAAATTAAGAAGTAGAACACATTAAAATGGACTCATGAGTAATAAAACCATTTTTGCATATTAGAGTACTTAATGTGAATTGGATAAACATGCACATTTTGCAAGTTCTAGCTGGTCAACTTGAGTGAAGTTATTTGATTGGTCAATTTACCTAGGACAGAGTGTAGGATTACTGCATATCTAATAATCTGGGGTAATGAATCAAGTTGTCTTTAAATGTTCCTACCCCAATGGTAATATCTCTACTTGCATGCTATGTTCATTTTTAAAAGTCAATGTACATGCTAACATTATGTAACCCTAAGGGTTTTCCCTGGGTAGTTCAGCTGGTAAAGAATCCTCCTGCAATGCGGGGACTCCAGTTCAATTCCTGGGTCAGGAAGTTCCCCTGGAAAAAGGATAGGCTACCCACTCCAGTATTCTTGGGCTTCCCTGGTGGCTCAGACAGTAAAGAATCTGCCTGCAATATGGGAGACCTGGGTTTGATCCCAGGGTTGGGAAGATCCCCTGGAGGAGGGCATGGCAACCCACCCCAGTATTCTTGCCTGGAGAATTCCCATGGACAGAGGAGCCTGGTGGGCTACAGTCCATGGGGTCGTGAAGAGTTGGACACAACTGAGCGACTAAGCACAGCATAGCACATGTAGTATTAACAATACTATTAATGAAAATCTTAACATATAAATGTCTTAGGTAAGCTGAACAGAAAGAAGTGGCACGGTAGTCAGCGGCTGATCCAAGTCTCTTGCTCTTTTTATTAGGCAATTCAGAAGGGTCTTTGACATCAATTAGGAATCCATTAAAAAGAATCAAACATGTAATTAGAAGTCTAATGTAGTGGTATTTTATGGACATGAAAAATTACATTCAAATTTGATCATTATAGGGTATTTAATCTGTACTGTTTAGTTGTAACAGCATATAAATAGAAATAAAGAAATCAAAATATAAATTTTTGTTTTAGCAAAATTTCCCAAATGACTATAGAGATAAATTAAGGAATAAATTATGATTAATTCAGCTCCATTACTCACAAAATGTGTTCCTTATTTAGATGTTGATTGGGGAGGGAGGGTGCAGTTTAAAGTAAAAGAATTTGACTTCACTAGCAGACATGAGAAAATTCAGAGAAAAGCTGTGATTTTTTTTACTTGGTGATAGCTGCAAAGAAATCAAGTAAAATTAAAACACATAATTAATAAAATATAGTACTTAACGGCCCATAAAAGGAAAATATTTGCACAAATGGACCACTAAAGACTTTTATTAAGGTGGATGCTAAACAACTTGCTTCTTTGAAAATTTTCCCTTAGGAGACAAAAAATTGAGAATTGTGTATATGAAAATTAGTTTTAAATGATAGGCAAAAAAAAAAAAAAAAAAAAAAGAATAAAATGAAGAAAGAACACTTTCAAATGGAAGAAGTATTTGAAAATTGCCGTTTCCTCGCTTCAGATAATGTAAACTCATTTAAAATAGCTTTCCAAATGTTTCACTACTAAAGATGTCTTTAAACTAACACACTTTTAGTGCTTTGTGACTATCTTGTAAGAAATGCATAGAATATGAGAAAACTCAGGTCAGTAAAACTGAACCCAAGATGGAAGAATCCACGTTTATATAGAGTTTATAAGCCAAAAAAAAACAAAACAAAAAAAACAGAGTCATAGAATTTCCTAATCTAGTAAATAAACAGTAAAACAGGCATTAGCAAGGTAATGAGACACAAAAGAGGATTTAAAATTGCATAATATCAAAAGAGGATTTAAAATTGCATAATATATTAAATATGTGTTGATGGTTTTTGTTTCAATAACTAACAATTGCTGCTATTTGTGTATCACTCTGATTTTAAAATTGTATCAATATATGTTTCTAAAATTTTAATGGAAGTTTCCTCATATTCATGTTATTATTATAACATATTTCCATTAAGCTCTATCAAGTTAGACACTTTTTTTAATCAACCACATCTATACCTTTACTTAGTATGAAATAAACAAGCATGAAAACTTGTCTATTCATTTTTGTTCCTCATTAAACATCTGCTCATTAGCCACCCCCTGGTTAATGAATACTTAGAATCACAAGGCAACCCATTAGCAAAACTAGTTGTTTTCAAGCATATTTTTCTATTTCTCAAACAATTGTTACTTCTAAAAGTATGTATTTAACCAAAATTCACTTAATAATAACAGAGAAATCACTGAAGAATTATAAGCACTGTCTTAAATACCCCAGTAAAAACTGAAATTTCCTTAGTGCATTTTTAAGAATATGGTCATTATCGTTTAAAGAAAAACCAACTGAATTATTTAATTATTAATTGCATAGCTTCTCTGACTTATACAAACCAAGTGATATCACAAACCCATTTCTGAGAAAGTCTTCTGTTTCATAAAGCATCTGTATAAATTTAGGTAGATTCTCTTTCTTTAAATGGTAACTAGGGAATTGTAATAGTTGCTAGTAGTATATGCTAACAATTCTATTAGAGATTAGTTTAATAAAATAAAGCAGATGCATAGATGAAGAAGAAGAAAATCACTAAACAAATGCCATTTAGAGAAACAAATTCTCATTCTGACCAAGAAATTATTAATTTTTCTTAAATGTTATTATTGTTTGGTTTTTGCTTATAGTTTTCCCTTGTAGTTTCTACTTTGCAAAACAGCACACCCAGAGTTTAGTAACTTTGCTTATGACTTTGTAGATAATACTTCTAATCAAACTATGAAAAAATCAGTAAAAATACATTTTCCTTCAACTGCAGTGTCAATGTAGACATGTAACTGACAAATGAGCTGCAAGCACCTCTAAGTACTGGAAAGAAATCTAAACCAACAGATGAAGCAGTAATAGTTGCTAATAAAAATCTATACAGTATCAGATGGGAGTATGCTAATGAGTTTTCAAGGGAAGAAGAAGTAAAACTATTATAAGAGCTGTTTGGGGGGGAAATATTTTATATTTCCCCATATAATCACACATGTGTGATTAATATACATTATTACATTTACATATTCATATATTTAGTCACATGTATGATCTCTCACATGTTGGGTCCAACTCTTTGTGACCCCATAGACTACAGGCGGGTAGGCTCCTCTGTCCCTGAGTCTCCAAGCAAGAACCTGGAGTGCATATCCATTCCCTTCTCCAAGGGACTTTCCACACCTAGGGACTGAACTTGGGTCTCCTGCATTGCAGGCAGTTGTTTTACCATCTGAGTCACCAAGGAAACCCCTTCATTATATTTATATATTTATATATGCAATCATATATATGATTTCTCACATACAACCCACACATGTTGGTAATACAAAATTAATTATACGTAATTCACTTGAGAAAATTTGAGATTTAATGTTTGGATTTGTGAAAAGACAATCCAATAGCATTATGAACAACTATGAACAGGGTACACAATTGTACTCATCTTCAAACTCTAGCAAAATTATGCTCAAAATTATCCAAGCCAGGTTTCAACAGTACATGAATTGTGAACTTGCAGATGTTCAAGCTGTATTTAGAAAAGGCAGAGGAACCAGAGATCCCAATATTCACTGGATCATAGGAAAAGTAAGAGAATTCCAGAAAAACAACTATTTCTGTTTTATTGACTATGCCAAAGCCTTTGACTGTGTGGATCACAATAAACTGGAAAATTCTTAAAGAGATGGGAATACCAGACCACCTTACCTGCCTCCTGAGAAATCCATATGCAGGTCCGGAAGCAACAGTTAGAACTGGACATGGAACAACAGACTGGTTCCAAATAGGAAAACGAGTACGTCAAGGCTGTATATTGTCACCCTGCTTGTTTAGCTCATATGCAGAGAACATCATGCAAAATTCTGGGCTACATGAAGCACAAGCTGGAATCCAGATTGCCGGGAGAAATATCAATAACCTCAGATATGCAGATGACACCACCCTTATGGCAGAAAGTGAAGAGGAACTAAAAAGCCTCTTGATGCAAAGAGGAGAGTGAAAAAGTTGGCTTAAAGCTCAACATTCAGAAAACTAAGTCATGGCATCTGGTCCCATCACTTCATGGCAAATAGATGGGGAAGCAATGGACACAGTAACAGACTTTATTTTGGGGACTCCAGAAATCACTGCAGATGGTGACTCAGCCATGAAATTAAAAGACACTTGCTCCTTGGAAGAAAATCTATGGCCAGCCTAGACAGCATATTAAAAAGCAAAGACATTACTTTGCCAACAAATGTCTGTCTAGTCAAAGCTATAGTTTTTCCAGTAGTCATGTATGGGTGTGAAAGTTGGACCATAAAGAAACCTGAGTGCCAAAGAAATGATACTTTTGAACTGTGGTTTTGGAGAAGACCCTTGAGAGTCCCTTGGATGGCAAGGAGATCCAACCAGTCCATCCTAAAGGAAATCAGGACGAATATCCATTGGAAGGACTGATGTTGAAACTGAAACTCCAATACTTTGGCCACCTGATGCAAAGAAGACTCCTTGTAAAAGACCCTGATGCTGAAAAAGATTGAAGGCAGGAGGAGAAGGGGATGACAGAGGATGAGATCGTTGGATGGCATTACCGACTTGATGGACATGAGCTTGAGCAGGCTCTGGGAGTTGGTGACAGACAGGGAGGCCAGGCGTGCTGCATGGGGTCGCAGTCCATGGGGTTGCAGAGTGGGACATGACTGTGCACCTGAATTGAACTGAACTGATAAACAGGGCATCTAAATTCAAGGGCTCTCCTTTAAAATTAAGTATGCATGCCTACTCAGTTGTGTCCACCTCTTTGTAACTCTGTGCACTGCAGGCTGCCAGGCCTCTCTCTTCATGGGGATTTCCCAGGCAAGAAAACTGGAGTGGGGTTCCATTTCCTTCTCCAAAATTAAGTATAACAACCACCAAAATATTAATTTTCTGCCATCTGCTTGACATTAGGGTAGTGTTAAAACACAGAAAGGTATGTAGTATTTTTCTTACCATCAGGGAACTCCATGTCAAATAAAATAAATTCATAAGACATTGATACATATGATGCAGAAAGCAAAAGGTAACATCTACTGAGATTTAAGTTTTTTTGAGAATTTTATGTGTTACATTGAATCTTTGTGCCCATCTTAAAAGTAAAGAACTATTAGACTTATCCTCCTTTTCCAGATAAAGAACTAAGTCATGAGAGATCAACTTGCTGAAACTCAGACAACTAGCAAGTGGTGCCACCACAATTTAAATCTCTATAGTGTGGATTCAGCAGGTTTCAAAACTATATATCTGATATAAATCTTGTGTCTTGTATAAAATATAGGTCAGAGACAATTTTTTTGGAAGAAGACACCACTTCTGCACGTCTTCCCCTGTGGCTCAGATGGTAAGAGTCCTCTTGCAATGCAGGAGACCCAGGTTCAGTCCCTGGGTGAGGAAGATCCTCTGGAGGAGGGCATGGCATTCCACTCCAGTATTCTTGCCTGGAGAATCCCCACGGACAGAGAAGTCTGATGGGCTGCAGCCCACGGGGTCACATAGAGTCGGACACGACTGAGCAGCTAACACACACACACACACACACACACACACACACACAAATACTTCTGTAGACAGAAAAGAAGGCAACGTAGCTGACATCATGTGATATATATTATCATGTTAAATTGAAAGAAGTTGAGGGCTTCAATTAATATTTCCCTTCACACAGACCTATTTCAGTTTGCAAAGAAAGTGTATCTGATGACAGAAACACTGATTCATTCATTTCCAGCAATATTTCATTTCTACCCACTAAGAGGCAAGTCTTACATACTGACTTTGATTTATAATAAGTCTCTTAATATCCATAACATTCCTGTAAGGCAAGGATCACTATATTCATCTTACAAAAAGGAAACACTCATCCTAAGGTATTTCTACTGTCTCACCCTTGACTATGTTTTAAAAGACTACAACTTTTAACACGAGATTGAAGAGGCACACACCTACAGTGGATGGAGGGGGCTAGCACTTCCTCATTATGATCATAACTGGAAGTTTATATATACTAAATTTAATACCAAAATATCAATATACCATCAGAGGAACAGGGACCATCTATTACAAATCCTGTTCTCTTTTTTATTCATTATATCCACAACTTTGACAAAGAAGATCAACTCCTTCTGGCATAAGTCTGAAATAAGATTATATTTTTAAAGATTGTAGTAGCTATGAAATGTACCTTAAGGATATGAATAAAATTCATATTTTTGGAAAGTAAAATATAGGTTTTGTAGTGAATTTCGCATTAATAAAAATATCCTCTTTTTTCCTCTATCTACCATTCTCTGTTACACACAGAAACACACATACACACATATATAGTCTTAAAATATTTGAAAAAAAATATTCTTTCTATGGCTAAAATAGTCAAGATATCAACTATCTGAAATACTGTGCACTCCAGAAAAGTGCACTGTTAAGTTCTATAACCTTTATTTTTTGGATTGCTTTCATCTTCTCAAAGATTCATACACATATTTTATCTTTTAAATTAAAACAATCTAATAATATCTTCTAATAAAATGGCAAATTACTAACACTGTATACAATATTGTTTCTTCATGAATATTTTTTCCTCTAAAACAAATCTACTTACTAGGTACCAGATATGGTAGCATCCAACTGATCTACATTATCTTATATCTCAAAGTAATCCCATGGGTAAATATTATAATTGTTCTTATTTTATAGAGAATTAAATAACTCATCCTAGATCCTACCCTATGTTTCTAGAATTCTATATTAGCTACACTGTCCCATTGCCCTGGTTCTTAACTACTGAACTATTCTTTCCTATACAGATGCAACAACAGCTTGTGATATTGGCATGGACTTTAACAAAGCCCTCTGCAGAGGGCATGAAGCAGGGAAAGGAATAATTTAAGTTCCTTTATATCTGACTGTGTCTTCATAGACAAATATTTACATGGATGTAATTTATATTCATAAATTAGCTAAAATTTCACATTTTTAAATGTTAAAGTAATTAAACAAGGAGGCCAGTAGACTGAGGTGACTCCAATGCCGTGGAAGTGGGGGCAGTTTATTTGCTAAATTGTGCCCGACTCTTGTGATACCAAGGATTATGGCCCACCAGGCTCCTCTATTGATGGGATTTCCCAGGCAAGCATACTGGAATGTGTTGCCATTTCCTTCTCCAGGGGATCTTCCCAACCCAGGGATCAAACCTGGTCTCCTGCATTGAAGGCTGGGTCTTTACTGCCTGAGCCACCAGGGAAGAGGCCAATTCCCTGGTAGCCTTCAGCAAAGCAAACAAACAAAAAACAAAGCCAGAATCAAGGAACCCGAATCTATGAAAATAAAATGTAACAAAAACCAGTCACAGACAGCAAAGGAGGCTTTCGTAAAGAAGGCAACTGCTCTAATTATGGTCGATAAAATGATTGCTTTGCTTTGCTTCTTTATCTTCTCTACAAAATTCCTGCCCCAAGCTCCTGTTAATGGAATACTCAACCACTTTTGGTTTGGCCACTGCCCTGTTTAAATTAATGTATACTCAAATTCTTAGAAATTTTCACCTGCCTCAATATACCTTTTAACAAAAGAACACCTCCCACTTTTTAAGTCTACTGATTTAATAAGAATCAATGATACGTATATTATGTTGACAGTACAGGTTACAATAAAATGAAACATAAATAATGATATTTGGATTTCAGGGATTGTATTTTATTTCTCTGGCCTTCTTATAATGCTTTCAAAGAGATAAAATGTAATGGCTTCTCTAAGAAAGAAATGTTGTGGTTGAAATCTACTGATCAAGGACAGCTCTTGCAGAAAATAAGATTTACATAAAGCTTTGCATTTCATTTACCTAACCAACCCTGTTCTTCATTATTGTAGAACCTCTAATCCATTTAAGGTGCCTAACATCCACCCTGTGTAACAGTTGCTATGGGAAATGACAGGTCTGAAAAAAGTAATTCACACTTCATTTTTCAGTTGGCATGTTCCTCATTTACAAAGGGAAAATTTAAGCTCAATGAATTTAAGATACATGAAAAGAAGAATCCCTGAGATTTTTGCATATTAATATTTATTTCTAAATTTAGAAAGATGAATCTTACTTCCTTGTTAAATTTAATTCCTATAAATATAAAATGCTTGCCCTAGAAAGAGAAATGTATATCTATTAATTCCACACCACATTCTATTTATGTAGAATCAAGCTGAACAATCATTAGACAACTTTCAAATTTTAGATTCTTAATTCTGTGTAAATAGCATAAACTTTGCCTTGTATATGTGCTATTATTTAAGAAAAATATAGCGATATGCTAAAACATTTTCCACTGTACTTAAAATTAATGAAAGTTGACACAGTCCTTTAACCTGTTACAAATGAATTCTGTCCATTTCCCTCCATGTCACCCACAAGGTGAAGTGAAATTGGAAGTGTTAGTCACTCAGTCATGTCTTATTCTTTGTGACCCCACTGACTGTAGCCCACTAGGCTCCTCTGTCCATGGGATTCTCCCAGCAAGAATACTGGATGGGGTTGCCATTTCCTTCTCCAGGGGATCTTCCCAACCCAGGGATCAAACCCAGGTCTCCTGCATTGCAGGCAGATTCTTTACTTTCTGAGCCACCAGGGAAGCCCTGCTCACAAGGTTTGTAGTAAATGCAGAGCTCAAATTCAGATGTACCGGGTTTAAAGAATTTCCCTAAATGATTAACTGCAAAGTTTAACAAGATCAAAACAATCACTGGATGAAGCACAAACTGGAATCAAGATTGCCAGAAGAAACATAAATAACCTCAGATATGCAGATGACACCACCCTTATGGCAGAAAATGAAGAAGAACTAAAGAGCCTCTCGATGAAAGTGAAAGAGGAGAGTGAAAAAGTTGGCTTAAAGTTCAACATTCAGAAAACTAAGATCATGGCATCTGGTCCCATCACTTCATGGCAAATAGATGGGGAAACAGTGGAAACAATGTCAGACTTTATTTTTGCAGGGCTCCAAAATCACTGCAGATGGTGACTACAGCCATGAAATTAAAAGACACTTACTCCTTGGAAGGAAAGTTATGACCAACTTAGACAGCATATTGAAAAGCAGAGACATTACTTTGCCAAGAAAGGTCCATCTAGTCAAGGCTATGGTTTTTCCAGTAGCCAAGTATGGATGTGAGAGTTGGACTGTAAAGAAAGCTGAGCGCCAAAGAATTGATGCTGTTGAACTGTGGTGTTGGAGAAGACTCTTGAGAGTCCCTTGGACTGCAAGGAGATTCAACCAGTCCATCCTAAAAAAGATCAGTCCTGAGTGTTCATTGGAAGGACTGATGAAGCTGAAACTCCAATATTTTGGCCACCTGACGCAAAGAGCTGACTCATTTAAAAAGACCCTGATGCTAGGAAAGATTGAAGGCAGAAGGGCAAGGGGATGACAGAGGATGAGATGGCTGGATGGCATCACCGACTCAATGGCCATGAGTTTGGGTAGACTCTGGGAGTTGGTGATGGACAGGGAGGCCTGGCATGCTGCAGTCCATGGGGATGCAAAGAGTCAGACATGACTGAGTGACTGAACTGAAACAATCACTTCTTTCCCCTCCTGCAGCTTAAATATTTGAGCGTGCGCGCACATACACACACACACAAACTAATATACTCTGAAGTCTTTCCTGGAATCAGTCAAGTTCACAAATCTATAGTTTGTTGGATCTACTTTATGAGAAACTCAAATGTTCACATCTTTACAGAAACACCATTCTGCTTTGACTCCTTCAAATATTTCAGAATAAAATGTCCTTTCCTAGGTTCACGTATCACTCTGTGGTGTAATCTACTGGGATAAGGAAGATGAAAATTATTTAGAAGATGAAACTCTTTTTCCTAACCTAACTCTCCTTTCAGCGCTCCCGAACTATATCTTCTGAAAATCATTCTCTATAACTGAAAAACATTTGTGTATCCATCTTCTTTTTGACATCAGCTAACCATGCAGTTGTTTTATTAAAATATTTTTCTAAGATGTAATGAGTAATAGCATCTATTTACACCACACAAAAGCTTCCCCAAGTTACTTTTTCTTGCTGTCAACATTTTCCAAAAGCCTCCTCTTACTCTCAGCCATAATAGTCTTACAGTATTCTGATAGAAAAAGAATGTTTTTTGTGGTCTTTGTTGGTGCTCTTTTACTAATATGCACTTTTAAAAGTAATCCTATCAAAACACCTTTTCAGTTGATACCTCTTTCTTAAATTTATGTCCTTTCTGAGAAAATTACATTAATTCCATGATATAGTTACTGTAGAATATTGTACTACTTCTACAGTAGATGTTTCCATTGGTTTAATGTAAAACCAAACATCGAGATGGGAAAAGCACTTGTTTTTCTGTAGATAAGAGTTCTTGGAGATAGAAACAGAGAGACAGGGAGAATGAAAGAACAGGATACTAGGACAAGACAAACCAGCTGTATAATTTTAAATAAACAGGTTAAACATTTTCTCTGGGCCACAGCATAAGAATTCCCCAATAATGAAAAGGCATCAGTATCTTCAACAGCAAAATGAAGATTCAGATGTGATATCCCGCATAGCCCCTCATCCCCTTCTCTAAAATTCTATAACTTTATAAAAATGCACTTGGCTGGCAGCTGTTAGCTTGGTAAAGGGAGTAAATAACTTTGTGGTGTGACAAGAATTAAAATGGAGGACTGCAGAGAGAATTACGACGTGCTCACGAAGATTGCCCTTAACAGTGATAACTGGCAATGTGTAGTATCCTTACTGGGTGTGAAATATCTGCAGCTACTCATCAGAGTCCCCTCTCTAGGAAGCTGTCAGAATAAAAAACAGTCCTAACTGTTTTGAAATATAATAACTCTAGTTAATATGCTTCCCTGATCTGACAAGCCCTGATTTATGATGTTAACTGAGGATTAGATGTCAACAAGCAATCCTAACGTTTAGTGCTGCACTTGTGAGAGAATCACGCAAGCGACCCTCTGGCAGCTTTGGTAATTTGCATACGTCCAAGGCACCAAGTTACAGGATGGCTAGAAAACGGTCTCATTTTAATTTTTAATGTTTTCACACATTGAAAATCAAAATGATTATTAAGATATTAAAATATGCATACATTTGAATATAGTCCTGCTTTTTTCCCCCGAAGATTCATGATTTTGACAAGATTTACTGTTCCCCCCTGAAAAAGATACCACTTATTAATCCACTATTGTCAAAGAACAAATTTATATTAATGTACCTGCTACATCTACTTTCTTAATTAACTAAGGTATCAGAAGCTGTAAAGGATGAGGGAAGGAAACATATTTCTCTATGGAGATTATTAGTGGAATAAATAAACTTCATAGTTAGAGGTCTTAGTTTCTCCAACTAAGAAATGCCTCCCTGGGTGGTGTGGTTGGAAAGGTGAACAGTCTAGTTAATACTCCAAGATGATATATATTGAAAGAATATCTTATGATAGAAGAAAGAGGTTCTGCCTTGTTAGGAGTTTTCCCGATGCTGAGCCATCCTAATTGAAACCTGCAGAGCATGGAGACTGCTTGTGCATTCAGTCTACAGTCAAAATGGGATTAAATAAATCAGTAAATTTCAAGAGTGACAGCAGAAAATCAGGATTTGGGTTTTCTTAGAAAAGAGCATTTATAGTTTTTACTTCTTTGGAGAATAAAATTATTTAAAATATCTAATTAAGCTATGGGTTTTCTCTTGTATATAAAATTTCAGCTAAAATAATATTTCTATAGATCTACATATATTCTTTTGGGGGTGAGAATGACTAAACCAGTCTTAGCAGGCCAATCAATTTGTTTCTTAATCTCTGTATTCTCAACAAAAATTAATTACTGTAAGCCATTAAAACATTCAGATTTGGGGTATACTGATTGGTAATTTGAAAGGAGCAGCAGGAAAATTCTTAAGATGATTATAAACAAAAGATAATTATAAACAACTCAAAGTAAACTACAAAGGTTAAAAAAAGGAGAGAAAATCTTCAATATCTTTTTCTGCCATTTTTCATAATCTTATGAGCAGATAAAGCAGAAGATTAAATTTAATAAGCTATTCCAAACAAATGACATTATTGCATTAATACATCATTAAAATGGGCAGTCTATTAAATAGAGAAATTTCTGCTATTGCACTATCAAAATTATCAGAAAATTGAATCATTCTACCCCATAGTTTCCAATTTTAAGTAAACATTAAATATCAACTTTAAATAGACAATCTATAAAGGAATGATATATTGAAATGAACCAGTCCATTCAAACCATACCTATTATTCTTTCCCCGCCCACTTTTAGGTTTGAATAGTTAATAGACAAAATCTATATTCAAGGAATATCTCCATAATGTCCCATTATGATTTCATTTATGGTAATCACAGAAACTTAACAATTAGGCTGGGAAGTAGCAAATTATGCTTATCTGTTGTCTCTTACTGAACATGTAGTCTAACATAGAGCCTATAAGTACAATAAATGCCTTGCATTCCTTATGAAGGATTATATCAAAGAAAAACAACTTTAAATGAATAATCAATTACAAATTATTCAGCCTCACTCTTTTGTTTTGAAGAGTTTAAATGTCATCCATAAAATATTTTGTCTTTCTGGAAATCCTTAGCTGGATTAGTAACTTTAAGAAGAATAACAACCTGCAAAAGGATAGGGAAAAATGGACTACCACTGAAAAGTATGTTTTATAATCAATATTATTCCCTAAAAAAGACATAAATATATTTTTGACACCATGATCTCAGTAATAGTCACTTAATGCTTTATCACTTCACATACCTGAACACAATGTGGTTTCATTATGAATTTTTTTTGTAAAAACAAGAAGCCATGTGATCTTACAAATTAGAATTACTACCAGAAACAAAACCAAACAGCATTTTGCCTAGGTGTGTGCACATATTTCTAAACACATTTTTAAGAAAAACAGATTCAGGTCTCACAAAAGTACTGATGATTTTTTTCCTAGTTACCAAAAACCATTAACCTACCTTACAACAAAAGGTAGCAGCTGTGTCTCTGACTAGTCTATTGTTTGAATAAATTAGTACTTGAACACTTCAGTGAAATAAGAGTTTGTTATAGATTCATAATTCACTGTAATTATTTTCCTTTTAAAAAACAATAAGAGCTAATCCATATTTTAGAACTAAGGCAAAATGAAGAATGCAGATTGGAAACACTGAGAAATTTATTTTGATTTGCAGTAGTCAACACATATTATTCTTTTCCAACTGAGATAAAGTAGACAGAATTATTTGTTGACGGTATTGCAGACAATTACAATAACATTTTCAAGTGTTAACGTACAGCCACCTTGTAATTTATAGACTAATGCCAGTGGTTGTCTTGGAAAAGGATAAGCCTACATGAGAAGGAAAATCTCATGGAAAACTTTAAAATTGTGAAATACCTATTTACATATTATGCTTAAGTAAACATAATTTGTAACTTGTAAAAAATAAACAAAAAATATTTTAACTGCCATAGCTTTTTTCATTTTCTATAATCACTGGCTACAGCGTTCTGCCACTATGCAGAAATCACTTCCTCAGGAACATTATCTATGGAGTTATTCAGAATGGAACTGATTTTTTGAGAAATTAATTTAAGAGGATCAAAGCAGATATTTTTCTAACTTAGTATATTCACTATCACATTGTTATTACATCAAAGATGGTGAGGAACAATCTTTGCTAAGTTTAAAAATATCTAATCAATATTTAAACATATCAAACCACACTCACTTTAGTGTTCCTCTACTATAATACATTCACTATATTCATATCTTTGAAAAAAAAATCCACCTGAATCATTGAAAGACTATATCACCACATTGAACTTGTACTTTTATAAGTAAAGATAATGAAATTGCATGTGCATATGAGTGCTTGTGTAAAAGAAAGAGATAAAGGGAGGGAGACAGAATATTTAAGAAATGTTCATAAATATTAAGGCAAAATATTCTGTAAACTTATCAAAGGCGTGTTACAGAACATATGGTTCTAGTTTGCTTGCCAATTCCAACAATCATCCTTGCCTGCTTGCATATGAAGACCTACTTGAAGAATGTTAGATGCCAAAATCTAACACTCAGCCAAAATCAAGACAATCGAGATCACACCAACAGAAGACTGTTTATTGGCAATTACATATGACAGGAATGAACCTGCATAGGTAGTAGAGTCAAAAATAAGGGCCCATTAAGCTGTGTCTTAGATTTGGGAGGTGGTGACATAGAGGCAGTCACTCTAGACTGAGTGTCCAGTGGAAAGGGAAGCAGGCCTAACTCTGTTAGCAATTACTTGTGTTGACTCTGGGGAATTTACTAAACCTCTCCATGTCTCATGGATAGCATTTTGCTTATTAGGATTAATATACTATCCGATCTTTAAATATTACAAGAGGTTATAAAACAACTCAATATAAAATGGCGAATTCAAAATTAGAAATGGCAGAAAACATAAACAGTAAAACCAATACATATGGTAGTTACCAGGTCTTGAAGTAGGTAATCTATTGATAAAGCAGTTTTTAAAACATCAGTTCTATTACCTCCAAGATTAATGGGGAATCAACTGGATGAAATTTTTTTGCAAAGAACAAAGTTCTATGCAGTTAAAATGTAGGGGCTTTGGATTCCACAGAAAATGAAACATTGAAAATGAAAAGACTTTATTCACCTTAATCCTTGTCAGTATCTTTTTTAGACTTAAATTCATAAATGCATGACTATCAATTAAACATATTATGATGAATTCCTTGTCATACAATTTATACAGCTTGTCATGTCTGACTCTTTGCGACCCCATGGACTGCAGCCTGCCAGGCTCCTCTGTCCATGAGGATTCTCCAGGCAAGAATACTGGAGTGGGTTGCCATGGCCCCCTCCAGGGGATCTTCCCAATCCAGGGGTGAGACCCAGGTCTCCCACATTGCAGGTGAATTCTTTACCATCTGTGACACCAGGAAAGCCCAGTAACATTGGAATGGGTAGCCTACCCCTTCTCCAGGGGATCTTCCCAACCCAGGAATCGAACTGGGGACTCTTGTACTGTAGGCAGATTCTTTACCAGCTGAGCTACCAGGGAAGCCCTTAAAGCCCACTACCTCAATTTATTTTCACATTATTTAACTTTTAAACAATGTTAGTTGCTTAATTTAAACAAGCTACTATTTATCTGAAACAAAGTAAAAGTGTTAGTCTCTCAGTCATATTTGACTCTTTGCATCCCCAAAGACTGGAGCCCACCAGGCTTCTCTCTCCATGGGATTCTCCAGGCAAGAATACTGGTGTAGGTGGCCATTCGCTTCTCCAGGGGACCTGCCCAACCCAGGGACTGAACCCAGGTCTCCTGCATTGCAAGCAGATTCTTTACCATATGAGCCACAGGGAATCCCACCATTTGTGTGACTAATCAATTAATAATGAGTCAAACCTTCTGAGGTCTTCACAGAGGACAGCAATGCATTCACTAACTTATCTTCCTCACCACCACACATACTAAAAGAAAATACATCCCCAGCAGTCAGCTGGTAAAGTATATTTGGGGTAGAAAGAATGACCACCCTGAAAATGTCCACATCCTAATCCCAGAACCTGTGAATGTTCCCTTACATGGCAAAAGAGACTGTAGAAATGATTAGGAATCTTGAGATGGAATGAGTAGTAATGGAGTTAGCTCACTGTAATAGCAGGGGTCCTTATAAAGGTAAAAGGGAAGTAGGTAATTCAGATGGAAATGTAATAGAACAGATGGACTGAGAGAGAGGAATGTAAAGATTCTACGCAGCTGACTTTGAGAATGGAGGAAGCAACCATGAGCCAAGGAATTACAGATGACCTTTAGGGGATGGAAAAGGAAAGCACAATGATTCTCCAATCCTGAAGACAGAACACAGCCCTGCTGACACCCCACTTTTAGCCCAGTGAGACTTCTGATCTCTAAAACCATGAGTTAATACATTTGCATAATTTGTCACTAATTCTGTGGTAATTTGTCACAACAGCAGTAGGATATTAATGTAGCAATGGTCAAAGATATGGGCTTCCCTGGTGACTCAGTAAAGAATCTGCCTGCAACACTGGAGATCCAGGTTCAATCCCTGGGTCAGGAAGATGCCACTCAAGAAGGCAATGGCAACCCACTCCAGCATGCCCTTTGAAGTCAGGCCACCCTGTCTTGAAATTTTGAAAAGTCACACAAAGTTTTCTGGCATTGCTTTCATCATCTGTAACATGGTTCGATAACAGTATTTACCTTATAAGGTTATGCTTAGGCTTAAGTGAGATAATATATGTCTAATGCTTTGCACAGTGTCTGGGATAGTATATGCACAAGAAACATGATTTATGTCTCCATGGACTTTTCCCCAAATATTCAATAGTATTCGTTTCTTCCCCTTCATCATGATGAGGATGGTAGGAAAGAGGAGTTGTAGTTGTATCCATAGGTATATAGAGTCAAGGCTCTGCATTCATATGAATACGGATTTTGAAAGTAGACAATCATGGTTTCCAAATTCCAGATTTTTTGCTCATCAATTGGATAATCCTGATCAAAGAGATTCACCTTCTCTGAAGCTTAGCTTTTTAATCAGTAATTTTTACAAAATGAACATCCATCCCTCATATATTTGCTCCTAAGTTTCATTCGAAGTGTCTAACAAAACTTGTGTCTGAAGAATAGAACTGGTTGTACTTATTAAATGTGAATTTTCTCACGTTAAATTCCTACTCAGCCTTATTCATTTAAATACCCTGAAGTACGTATCCAAGGTACAGTACATTCACATAGATAAAGATATGGAAGCCCAGATAAATGATTTCAATACTTAATTTTAATTCTGCTTTCAAGCCAAGGGTTTGTATTTTTTTTTTTTGTTTTTCACTAAATCATATTTGGCTAGAATATTAACCAATCATCCAAAGAATAAAAGCAAATCAGTTAACAAGTGCTCTTGAATGTTGCTGATTTTTACCTCCTGCTAAAAACTGGGATATTTTAGATATTGTAGTGCGATGAATAATTATGTAAAACACCTTCTGACAGATGTTTTTAAAATACCATCAGTTTTACATGAAATTTATTGAAGATTGCAATTAAAAACATAACAGTTTAAAATAGCAAATGCAATGCCATCAAAGTTTTATTCTCAAGAAAGATAATTATTTGTTTTCTAGTTCTGAAAGCTAGTGCTATTGTTAAATATGCATTAAATACAAATCCACTGTCCTAAGTTCTCCTGACCCTACATTTGTTTTGAGCTGACAACCTCAAAAGTTAATCGTAGACATAGATTTGGCAGGCATCCCAGCACAGAAAAAAGGATGTATGGATTAAAACTGCTCTGCATTCTGGTCACAAACAGCACACTAGCAACATGACAACTAAGAATTTTACATCAGAAAGAATCTATTGTTCTCTGAATTGCATTAAATGCTTGTGATTAAGTCAAAGTGTACCTCGAACACTGTCACAGTTTCATCTGAAAAATATAACTATTAAAATCTGGGTAGTGTAGAAGTCAAATAGAATAAAAATGAAAACTCTAAATATTTGTGTAAAAGCACATCTTTGTTAACGAAAATTATGTTTTTTGAAATCAAAGAGTATGAGTTTGTATTTATGGGTTATGACGTTACCTATATATGGAAGCTACATTTTTACTTATTTCACTATGGTTTTAAGTCCGGACTTCAAGATAACCAAAAAAGGCTATATTTTAATTCAAGTGAGTACTCTCAGTAATTTGTTTTGTGCTTATTAAATTTTAATACTAAAACTAATTCTAAGCACTCACTTGGGTGAAAAATATAGATTGTATACCTCTGATAATATATTCCATAATTTAAAAAAATTTATTGCAACATTAAACAGCACACACACAAATATACACATATTGTTTTGTTTCTCTAAACTTGAATAGAATATTAAGTACAATCAGTAGACTCATACAAAAAAAGAACAACACTGACTTATGTATAACAGAATTAGTATAGACATGTCATATATATATTATGTGCTGGTACTGCAAAATATGGAAGACTATTTGGGCATTTTGTGTAAAGTGGAGGGTGCTCATCTAGCATCGTCTGCATAATGCATTGCACCGTCTCATTTTAATTCAGTTAAGGTAGTCTATGCTGCAGTTGTCTGTCCCTGATTACATGCAGGCTGCACACCAAAGTTTTCTGGCAATAACGATGAGATGCTGGAAGATTAAGTACAACTGCAACAACAAAGTGACCTCAAATATGACTCAAAATCATTTAGATTAAAGGTCTGTTTGGGAAATGTGAATCACTGTGTTTGGTTTTCACTCAAAAGACCTGGTCAGATCTTATAAAAGAATCTGATAAGTAAACACATTTCATAAAAAATAAATTTTTGAACTGGATTACAATTTTAACATTATTTGTTCAATAACAAGATGAATTAAGTTGGGAGATCTGCGTCATTTCTAATGAGAGCAAGAGCAACAATTTCAGTACATGCGAAAAATGGCAAAACTGTAATCCAATCAACAAGCCAATGAGCATAAGAAATATTTTAGCAAAGACCTCATTCACTCTAAAAACTTAAGATATAAATACAATTCAAAGACAAGACCATCGTAAGGAAATTGTGTAGTAATATTTAGTATCTTCACTTTGATATATTAAAATTATTGAAATAACTAGGTAAGTAATATATGTAATACAGGACTTCCTCGCTGATTAATTATAAGGAAGTATGGAAGGCTCAAATAATGTGTCCATTTGTATGTAATATTATACCTTTGACACATCTGTAATGGGAACTCACTGTAGTGCGTTAAACTGGAAAAAGTATTTTTATTCATAGTTTTTCCTTTGCAATAAGGCAAACTTGAGATAAATCTATGCTCTCATTTCCACAACTGAAGAAATAATTACAAAATTGACAGCGGAAAAGTCAAATACTCTGATGAAACTATGTTTCAGTATAATTTCTTGTTTACAAATTATTTCCATGTAAGACAGTTTGGTGATAATTATATGATGGAGAAGGAAATGGCAACCCCCTGCAGTATTTTTGCCTGGAGAATCCCAAGGGCAAAAGAGCCTGGCGGGCTGCAGTCCATGGGGTCACAATGAATAGAACACAACTGAGCTAATGAACCCGCACACACACACATACTATTTGATCAGAACAGTCTACTCAAGGGCTTTCTCCAGAGAAGATTTCAAGCTCCCTGAGGGAAAAGACAAAGTTTTATTTATCTTTATAAGCCTGACTTACATCATAGTGCTTTTCAAAATAACTGGTAAATAGCTGATTTTCCAAAGATGTCTTAAATAAATACAGACTTGAACTCACCTTATCTATCAATGGGAAATGTAAACTAATGCTTGTCCCAGACTGTCTGTGGTCAGTTAAAAAATTAGAACTTATTAAGAAAATAAGAAAGTTGTCAAAGTTAAACACTGCTATAGAATGAATGTCTGTGTCCTTCACCCATTAAATTCTTATGTTGAAATCCTAACCTCTGATGAGATAATATATTAGGAGGTGAGACTTTTGGGGAGTGATTAGGTCCTGAAAGTGGGATACCCATTAGTCCCCTTAAAAAAGGGAGGCCAGTGAGCATCCCAGCCCTTTCTTACAGCGAGGACACAGCAAGAAAATAACTGTTTCTGATCCAGAAAGCAAGCATTCATCAGACACTGAATCTGAGGGCACCTTGATCTTGGATTTCCCAAGATTTCAAGAGAATTCTTCATTCATTCTGAGCATTTACTTGCACACTTGAAAAATCATTTGCACAATCTTCTCTCACCTCTTCCTTGTTTCGGACAAACCCTAGCTATGTCCAGATAACTATTCTACTTGCCTTTAACACAGAGTTAGAAAACAATCAGTCTGAACCTAGGCAACCCACTCCAGTATTCTTGCCTGGACAATCCCCATGGACAGAGGAGCCTGGAAGGCTACAGTCCACGTGGTTACAAAGAGTCAGACATGACTGAGAAACTAAAGACAGCACAGCACATGTTAAGTCCCTGTCTTCTGTCTTCACCACCCTCATCATGCTTCTGGGATAGGTCCAAAGTTACATGAACACTTTTTGAGTTCTCAGTACTCTCAGCTGGCTTCACTGGCCCAGAAGGAAACGAATATGCCTGCAATGCAGGAGACCCGAGTTCGACCCCTGGGTTGGGAAGATCCCCTGGAGAAGAGAATGGCTACCCACTCCTCTTCAAACCAATTTCTGAGCTTTAACTTGTCTACCTATCTTCTGTTAACATCCACAGTTAATTTTATATATATACACACACATATATGCTGCCTTTGAACTTACCTTTATCTTCACATCATTTGCCCTAAAGCTTTATCAATTTGCTCAACACTCTTCGGCCAAGACTTTGCCTGGACTTGTGGATAAACTCTATATTCTGCAACTCACCCTCCCTGGACCTATCTCACTCTGATTTGCAACAGCTCATACTTCCAGTATACCCCGTTCACTGGTTCCTTCCTATCAACACTGCATTCATGGCTCTGGAAGTATAGTAGCAATTGTTTATTTCACTTTTAAAATGTACCCTCTTTGTGGGAAAATAAATATTCACACTGTAGAACAAATTTTTGGAGAATTAAATATACTAGTTTGATTCCAAGTAAAATGCACATGTTTATTTAGGATGCAGTAAAGACTTTCATCTTTAGTAACAATGCTTTCAGTATTTTAAAAGATAGAAATTGAATTCCTTCAATCAATCACAAACTATTAAAGAAAAAGTGGCACACTCAGTATCTTGGATATGTCCTTTGTCATATAAAGGTATTGTCACTTATGGAGATATAAATCATATTAAACCCATCTACTTTTAAATTTTTTAATCTTTTCCCTTTGGAATAAAAGACTACAGTGGATATTTGGATAAAATATTAGAGAGTATACTGTGGCACATTTAAAATACCCTTACAAATCACACGGAATTCTGACCTAACACTATTTAAGGTTTTTCTGCTTAAGTCAAAACATTAATTTAGACCAAGTCAAACTATTTGCTAATTGAATTGACAAAGCATTTATTCTTTTAAGATATATATATATATATATATATATTTAATTTTCATTTGTAAAATCAGGATGTTGATTAAAATAATTTGCAAGTCCTTCCCTTAAAAAGAAATATTCCAGGGCCCTCTGGCTTTTGTTTTTGCTTTTTTTTTTACAGAAATTCTTGGAAAACACAAAATCTAACTATTTTGCTTGCTTCAGGGGAGAAATCTGTGAGTAAAAGCAAGGTGTCTCACCCCAACAGTCCTTGGTATCATAAAGAAACTGATATATTGCAGGTGGCAAAATAAAACTGTTTGATTTTCCAGCTTTTCTTAGTCTGAGACTTATTTTCACTGTGTTGTTTCAGTCGAATTCTCAGCACTTTGTGCACATCCATATAATCAAAATGCATTCACAGGCTGATATCACATTCTGTCACTTATAAAGAAATATCACATATTCTTTGTATTATTGCTTTGGGAATAACTGTATTATTGCTGATGCTAGATAGTAAACCCCTTGAGAAAATGATCCAGGGATTATACATCTTTCTCTTACCCCTAGGGTTCAATGACTGCACAAAGAAACGATTTGACAAAAATGAATGACTAAATGAAAAAGAAGCCCAAATTCTCAAGGATACATTTGTTAATTTTCCTTCTTTATTCACCACTTTAAAGTATATTTTACCACTAAAATATACTAAGTGACTAAGTGACTTTCACTTAAAAATCAGAAACGTTAAATAATACTTACATCTTTGACTTATATCTATATATGTATATATGTGCAAATGATATTATAGATTAACACAAAATGCTATGCACTAGACGCCTTCCAAGGATGGTTATAAGAAATAGTACATTAAAAATTTTTCTGGGGAATTCTCTCGTGGTCCAGTGGCTAAGACTTCACACTCCCAATACAGGGGGCATGGTTTTGATCCCTGGTCGGGCAACTAAATAGTTCTGCATGCCACAATTAGGGCTTCCCAGGTGGCGCTAGTAGTAAAGAACCCGCCCCTCAATGCAAGAGATGTAAAAGATATGGGCTTGAGCCTTGGGTTGGGAAGATCCCACCCCGCCCACCCCGGTGAAGGGAATTACAATCCACTCCAGTATTCTTGCCTGGAGAATCCAATGGACAGAGGAATCCCACAGGTGGGCCACATCCATAGGGTCGCAGAGTCAGACACATCACAACTAAGACTTGATGGAGCCAAATAAATAAATTTAAAAATAAATAAATAACTAAAAATAAATACATTTTTAAAAATTCTGGATCTTTCCTAAAACTAGTATGAAAGCTATCATCTATTAACCTGTTTAAAATTATCTGACTTAAAAAGACCACATAATAAATTAATTTTTATATGCAGAGTACATCATGAGAAACACTGGGCTGGACGAAGCAAAAGCTGGAATCCAGATTGCTGGGAGAAATATCAATAAGCTCAGATATGCAGATGACACCACCCTTATGGCAGAAAGGGAAGAGGAACTAAAAAGCCTCTTGAAGAGAGTAAAAGTGGAGAGTGAAAAAGTTGGCTTAAAGCTCAACATTCAGAAAAGTAAGATAATGGCATCTGGTCCCATCACTTCATGGCAAATAGATGGGAAAACAGTGGAAACAGTGGCTGACTTTATTTTTGGGGGCTCCAAAATCACTGCAGATGGTGACTGCAGCCATGAAATTAAAAGACACTTACTCCTTGGAAGAAAAGTTATGACCAACCTAGATAGCATATTCAAAAGCAGAGATATTACTTTGCCAACAAAGGTCCGTCTAGTCAAGGCTATGGTTTTTCCAGTGGTCATGTATGGATGTGACAGTTGGACTGTGAAGAAAGCTGAGTGCCGAAGAATTGATGCGTTTGAACTGTGGTGTTGGAGAAGACTCTTGAGAGTCCCTTGGACTGCAAGGAGATCCAACCAGTCCATTCTGAAGGAGATCAGCCCTGGGATTCTTTGGAAGGACTGATGGTAATGCTGAAACTCCAGTACTTTGACCACCTCATGAGAAGAGTTGACTCATTGGAAAAGACTCTGATGCTGGGAGGGATTGGGGGCAGGAAAGAAGGGGACGACAGAGGATGAGATGGCTGGATGGCATCACCGACTCGATGGACATGAGTTTGAGTGAACTCCAGGAGATGGTGATGGACAAGGAGGCCTGGCATGCTGTGATTCATGGGGTCGCAAAGAGTCAGACACGATTAAGCGACTGAACTGACTGAACTGAATTGAATCTTCCCTTTGAGTCATAGTATGGTTTCTACAACTGATAACAGAAATTAAATAACTCATCTTCCCTTTATTCCATTTACCCAGTAAACTGAACTAAACGTAACTTTAAAGGGAACAACATAGTTAGTTTAGATTTTTATGTCATTAGCTACCCTGTTCCATAGACACATTTAGATTTTTAAGAGTACTGTGGCACATACACACTTTCACAGTATGACCACAAATAAATGTGAACATTTGAAGACAAAAAAATCTTAATCCATTCTAAAGTAAATTGAATATTTAGGAATATTTTATTTTAAATGATAAATATTTTTATGATGGTTGACTTCTATTTTAATTCATATGCTTTTCACATGATTATGTTGGTTATTCAGTTTTTGTAAGATATACATTCATGTGCAAATCACTTCTGACTTTCTGATCTTTTCCGTCTTAAAATTCAACTGAAAAATGAGAAGTTGTAACAGTTGTTTCATCAGGTAAAGCATTAAAATTAATCAATAATAGTTTACTCAGAAACTATTAATACTCTATAATATTATATGAACATACATGAACTATTTAAAATAAATGATGCTGAATTTCATAATTATATCAAAATACATTATATATGACTATTCTTTAGACAAAAATTTTTCAGAATAAATCAAGTGGTATAAATATTAACTAATATAACAGTTTAGCATAAAATTCAAATAACATTTATCTGGATAGTGCCATTTGAAAAGTCATTCCACAGTTTTGATAACTGAAATTGATTTTGCTATAGAGCATTTAGAACCAGGAAAAAAAAAAAAACAAACCCTGAATTTATTACGTAGGCTGGGCATGCAAATAAGTACCTAAAGGATCAGCTTTTGAGTTTTTGACTATTACATTTAATTGCTATCTTCTCTGAAAATTTGTAAGAAATCTTATTAACAGGGTGAAATGTAAATATCCCTTATTAACTTACAAATAAACTATTGAGCTAATATACAGGAGGAAAAGTGAAGTCGCTCAGTAGTGTCCGACTGTTTGTGATCCCGTGGATTGCAGCCCACCAGGCTCCTCCGTCCATGGGATTCTCCAGGCAACAATACTGGAGTGGGTTGCCATTTCCTTCTCCAGGGGATCTTCCCTATCCAGGGATCGAACCTAGGTATCCCGCATTGTACGCAGACACTTTAACCTCTGAGCCACCAGGGAAGCCCACAGAAGGAAAAGCACATGTTTAAATATATTTATTAAGAATACATTGTCAAAGTACTTGGAGGAAAATTTGATTATTTATGTTTCCACTAAAACTGTTCTAATCAGATAAAAGTGTATGTTCATCTTTAAAAAGTTTTAAAGAGTATTTATTCCATAACTTTCACAGTAAGTATAATTTGTTTATTTATAATAGCTCCCACAGATGTTTATTTTTTAACTCAAGTTTTTTGTTAAAGTTTTTTTTTTTTCTGTCTCTACTCTGAATATAATAACAACATGAATGCATCATTTATTTTGTTCAGTAACTATTTCTGAGCATCCACTATGTGCAACACAAAACATAAAACTTTTGTCTCTAACTATAGTCTGATTTAAAAGGCAAGATTAATGAAGTTATATCACTTAAAATAATCCAGAAATAATGCAGGACTGTATGAGATTACATGTCAAAATAAACAGTACTTATCCAAATTCTAGTGGTTTATACCAGACAAAGAAAGGTGGTTTGGGGCAATTAAGAAAGGCTTCAAAGAATACTATATGTGCAAATATATCTCAGTAAAGCTGGGAAAGAAGAGAGAGAAAGATTTCAAAACTGAAATAGGGTTTGAGCTTCATTTTATATGATAAACTGAGGTTAAGTGTTAAAGGAACCACTGACTAATACTGCCCACCTTGGCCAGGCGCCATAGTGGTCAGGCACTACAGTCACCACTGCATCACTTATTTTAAACGGGAGGTACTGATAAGGAACAAGAACTAACAAGCTACCATCAACCGGAAGAACCTGGGAAAGGTCAAAAGCAAAGAGGAGACGCCAGTCTGTATGTCCTACCGACCTCCCAGAATCGTCCTCCTTGGAATCCATTTTGGCTGATCAAAGTGTGCACCACCAGGAAGGACCCTGAGTCAAAGTGATTGTTCAGAGACAACCCAGAAACTAACCCTGTCACCACAAAATCTAAGACTGGGAACCATGTGGCAGAGCAGTTCTCCTGGGTCTCCTTACCCTGCTGTTCTCCACCCTAGTGCCCCTTCCCAATACAATCTTTTGCTCTGTCAGCATCTGTGTCTCCTTGGACAACTCATTTCCAATTGTTAGACAAGAGCCTGAAAAGGGTCTCCCTTCCTGCAACAAGTGGAGAGAATTTAAAAAGCTATCTCTAAACATTCTTCTGAGATTTCAAATGGGGGGAGCAAATCAATCCTACTTTTTGTAAACACAGTAATCACTATTTAGTCAATTTTCTCTCCTCTCATGTATTTCCATTTATTTCTTACATGTCTACATATTTAGACTTTATCACCTTGCAGATCTCTAAACCATGCTGCGTGTCATTTTCCACCCAGGGAGCCAAGACAGTCATCCATTGCTTGCCTGGATGGCAAGAGTTGAGAGTACAAAAGTCATTATCGGCTTTGATTTTCAAACAGTACTTTTAACTAGAGTATGGCAGAATGAGTTGAATGTTAAAATCTGAGAGTCAAAGTTCAGTCTTTTTGAAAGAAAGCAAAATTTTCATGACAAGTATTACTTTAAATATCAATAGCTAAAGATTTTATAAGAAATTATCCCTAAGATGAAAAGTGAAAGTGAAGTTGCTCAGTCATGTCCGACTCTTTGCGACCCCATGGACTATAGCCTACCAGACTCCTCCGTCCATGGGATTTTCCAGGCAAGAGTACGGGAGTGGGTTGCCATTTCCTTCTCCTGGGGATCTTCCCTACCCAGGGATTGAACCCAGGTCTCCCGCATTGTGGGCAGATGCTTTAACCTCTGAGCCACCAGGGAAGCTCAAGATGAAAAGGATGAATGCTGTAAGAACAGTTTCTTATTTCCTGAAAAAGGAAAAATGCAACTAGTTGTTGGGAAGGATGAAAGCAGGAGATTCTTAATTATCTCTTACAGCAAGGGTCCCAAACTCCAGGGCCACAAACTGGTATTAGTCCATGGCCTGTCAGGAACTGGGCCACATAGCAGAAGGTGAGTGGTGAGCAGCGAAGCTTCATCTGTATTTACAGCTACTCCCCATCACTTGCATTACTGCCCGAGCTCTGTCTCCTGTCAGATCTGCGACAGCATAATAAATGTAATGAATCATCCAGAAAGCATCCCCTCAACCCCTCCCTGTCCATGGAAAAACTGTCTTCCATGAATCAAGTCCCTGCCAAAAAGGTTGGGGACTGCTGTCTGAGAGGGTTCCCCCTTCCTTCCCTGTGTTGTAACTTTTGGGAGGACCCAGAAGGCAACTGGGCAGCTTGTCCTATCATCTGTTCCATCATAATCTCTACTCCCACCACCACTGACAGATTGAGAGCACCGTCTACATGCCTGGAGCACCAGAATGACCGACTGCAGCAGGGAACAAAGATGACAGAGAAGTCCAGTTGACCACAGAGGGGCCAAACTGTACCCGTCCTCCAAGTCTGACTAGTGCAATGTGAACGTGCTTTTAACATATGTTCTCTAATATGCAGATATTAGAGAAGAATACATTATCACTGAACCACCTTGGCTGAGGGAAGAGGGTATTGAAGGTCACTAAAGCTTACACCGAGAAACACAAATGCATAGGCTATAGATCAGGAACATAACTAGCCAGCTCATTAGAAAGGAACTGCTAATCCTCTGAGTTTAACCGGAACCAGTGGGAGAGGAGCTGAAGCCGTACTCAGTACTGTGGGAAACACATGCACTGACCACACAGACCATGTGGAATGCCAACAGTGTAGACACTGTGCAAAGTCCAGGTGGAAACAAGAGTTTTGCTTGAAAAAAAAAAAAAAAAAGACTTTTGCTTGAGTTAAGGATGGAGATGAGTAGAGGGTGACTTTTCTGGTGGCTCAGATGGTAAAGCGTCTGCCTACAATGCGGGAGACCTGAGTTCAATCCCTGGGTAGGTAGATCTCCTAGAGAAGGAAATGGCAACCCATTTCAATATTCTTCCCTGAAACATCCTATGCACAGAAAAACCTGGTGGGCTACAGTCCATGGGGTCACAAAAAGCTGGACACAACTGAGCAACTTCATTTTTCTGAGTAGAGGGAAAAGAAAACAAAAACAAAAATGTAAGCTTATAGCTAAACCCATACAAGAAGCTGAGACAAGTTGAGAGATGAGGGGTGAAGTCCATGAGAGTAGAAAACAGCCCTGAGGGGGAAACCCAATTTTGCACTGGATTCAAGAAAGATTGAGGGAAGGAGGAGAAGGGGGCAGCAGAGAATGAGATGGTTTGACAGCATCACTGACTCAAAGGACATAAATCTTAGCAAACTCTGGGATAGAGTGAAGGACGGAGAAACCTTGAGTGCAGCAGCTCATTGGGTCCCAAAGAATTGGACAGGGCTTAGCAACTGAACAACAACAAGTAATAAACTAAGATATTATCTTTAATTTCTCATTCTGCCTCAGCTGTGGAGCTCTGCACCATGATGGAAAACAGCTAAGAAAGGAACACGCATCCTGGATACCATCAAAACCTCAAATGCCAAACTTTCCAATTGCCATCTGCCTTAGCCAACTGTGGGAAAACTAAACAGAATGTGGTCAATAGCAACATAATAATGGAGCTTTCCAAAAGTAATAACTGCCTCAAAAGTAAACATTCTGACATCGTCTCAGGGCACTGTTTCTCAGAGAGCTAAATCCCCTTCAGAAAAATTTTGAAGAAGCTTGGTTAATAAATTATCAATATATGGACTTATATCTTTGCTCTACAGCAATATTAATAATGCCATTAATAGGACAGTTACTATAGGAGCAGCAATATTATTCCCATTTTATAGATGATAATATTAAAGAAGTGAGAAGTAAGTCTCTTGCTCAAGATTTAAATGAGCTCATCAGGAAGAGGGTGATCAGGATTTGAATTCAAGCCTGCCAGGTTTCAGACTCTGTGCTTTTAACCATCACACAGCCTCTGTGCATGCCCACAAACCAAAACAGGAATTTGGGCAAATAAAATTAGCAAAGATTCTGCTCTGACGCTAAAGGGGGTGTCAAGATATTTTGACATTTAGTTATAAGTAGTGATCGGGGCTTCACTGAGTGTGCAACAGAGTTGGAAATAAAACACAGATGATGAGGTATTCCTTGAACCCACCATCTGGGGCACACGATCTAGATTCATTAGCAGGAAACCACTACTAACTTGTGTAGGAAAAGAGTTTCACCGCAGCACTAAATAGCCACTGTCCTCAGTGCCTGGAACTGCCATGTGCTGGCAAGAATCCATTTAGTACCCAACCATTCAGCCAGAACGCTTCAACAACCAATAACATGATGTGAATTCTGAACACTCTGGAAACAATTTTGACTGGTGTCAAACCAAACCATAAGGAGCAAAAGAAAATCAAAGAGATCTTTTAAAATGAGACCATTCAGTGTCATTTATAGAACAAGGAGAGGGCCTCTCAAAATACTTCTTATTTCCATAAAACTGCAAACCAGTCAATGATAAAGATAACAGAAACTATCTAATTTGAACACTATTACTTTACTGCAAATAAGGGAGCTCAGTTGTTTTGAATACCTGCAAATATGGATATGCTTTGTAGGAAAAGCATTATCAACATATCTCACAAAAATTTTTTTTACATAAATGAATTTGTTTTCTACCACTGGGAACAGAAGTAGATTATCTGCTTAGTAATCCTAAAAAGGAACATGGCAATCAACCACTGAGATATAAGAGACTCTGTATCTACAGTTTTATGATCCAATCCTTACTGTGATATTACAAGATGGTTAGATAATTTTTCAGCAGCTTTGTAACATGAAATGTTTTAACTCAGTTGTGCAGTGCTATGTAAAGGAGGGGATAACACTGTTAGAAACTTAGCAGCTTCCTCTCTTCAATTACAAATTGGGGAAAATGGAAATGAAGGATTCAAGCCTGTGCATGCATTTCAATCACAACACAGTCCCTGAGCTGGAATCAAAGCATCCATGCTCCAAATGCTAATTTTATCTATATTCAGGGAATATGTTTTCATGAAAAACATCATAAATTATGAATACTTGTGAGCTAGGAGTTTGTTTTGAAAAAAAAATAAGGTGAGGGAGCTGTTTAGCTGTTCATTTTGTGAAACAAAAAGACAACAGATATTGTTTTGTAGTCTTGAGAAATTAAACACTAGCTAATTAGTCTTCAGTTATACAAACTGTGAATAATAACTCCAACGTTTTATCATGGAGTACACTTTCTTCTTTGAAGCAAAAATAAGCAAAGGAAAAAATCATTTAAAAATAGTCATGGATTTTAGCAATAATGAAAGTAATGAAAGAAATACAGTAAACATTTTGAAACAGTATGAAATAATGAGATAGTTTCCCCAAAATTTTATAGACATACCTATATGTATGTGTACACACACACACACACTTTCTCCTATACACATAAATACACATATAAGTTTACCATTCGACCATTTAGAACAAACACAATGTTGGTAAGCATACCTAGCGTAGGGAAAAAACAGCTAAGAAACAGTAATTATAGAGCAGGCACATAGTTTTATACCCTAAGCACCTCAATCTCTATCCTGCCTTTTAATTCACTGCATAGTCTCAGGAAGACCTCCCTGGTGGCCCAGATCGTAAAGAATCCATCTGCAATTCAGGAGACCTGGGTTCGATCCCTGGGTTGGGAAGATCCCCCAGAGGAGGTCATAGCAACCGACTCCAGTACTGTTGCCTGAAGAATCGCCATAGACAGAGGAGCCTGGAGGGCTACTCTGGGGTCGCGATGATTCAGACACGACTGAGTGACTAAGGACACAGTCTCAGGAAAACACCATCTAGAGCTCAGGAACTGATGTAGTTTACATCTTAATCTAGGTATGCACTAGATTAGAACCCTGATTAGTGAGTCTACATAATCACACACATTTCAATATTTAGCCTGTCTCAGCAGTCAATTTCCAATCAATACTCCTCTTTCACAGTTTCATCTTCTCCCTATAAAGAAGACCCTGGTCCCCCATTTGTCATCCAGCTCTTCCAGAAATCAAATGAATATCTTCCTTTGGCTTTCTTAAAGTTGAGCATGCTATTCTCTTTTATAGTTTGGAAAAAAAAAAAGAGCAAATATATAAAATATATATATGCTTATAGACTGGTGATTCATTTCTTACATGATAGTATACATGTTTCAATGCACTCATGTACACTTGTGGTGGATTCATGTCAATGTATGGCAAAACCAATACGGTATTGTAAAAAAAAAAAAAATGTATAAAGGTAACTGGTCAAATATGATGTAAAATAATACCTGAGTTGAGAAATAAATATCAATCATATTAAAAATATATATATATGCTTGTAAATTATGTTCATTTAAAATTATGTTTATGTTTAAAATTATGTTCATTTATATTATAAGCTTCTGGAGGGCTAGCCAGGTTTATGCAATTTGTTTTATCCCAAACGCGTTATCCTACCCCTCCATACTTTGTCTACAGACCTTAAGCATTGTATAGATGCAGGCACTTAGGCCTTTAAATTCAAAATAAGCCTTCCTTCAAATACCACTCTGGCCACTTGATAGCCATGAGAAAGTGAATATCACTCAGTCATGTCTGACTCTTTGCATCCCCACGGACTCTATAGTCCCTGGAATTCTCTAGGCCAGAATACTGGAGTGGGTAGACTATCCCCCTTCTCCAGAAGAGGCATAACATTCCTGGGTCAGGAATATTCCCAGGAATTGAACCGGTATCTCCTGCATTGCAAGCGGACTCTTTACCAACTGAGCTATGAGGGAAGCTCTGTAGGTAAACTGTTTTGTCACTCTATCTCTTAGCTTCCTTATTTGTAAAATTTTAAAATGACAGTAAGATATGTCTAAATGATATTAAATAAGAGCAAATTTAGGAGATTGTCTAGGACATAGCCTGTTCACAAAGGAAGTTAATATTCTTACTACTGTTCTTAAACAATAGTAACATGATGAACAATGTTAAGTTTCCTTTGGCGGTGACCTGGTAATGAAAGATGACTTGCCAGCAGGCTTAGGTTCCAATCTCAACTTTGCCACTGAGCAGCTCTGTGAGTCTGACAAATCACCTAAACATTTCAAAATCTATTCACATCCCTCTCTATAAAACAGAATTATCCTCACATAGAAGTTTAAAAAATTAAATTAGATCACATGTACAAACCACATAGGTACACTGTAACTGCTTAAAAGACACTGACATTTAATGCTGTTTACATTCTTTGTCAAAGAGGCCCTTTCAAATTCCTTGTGGCAGACCCTTTTTCTACATACTGCATACCACATCCCCTTCCTCATTCTTCAGATCTTCCACTCAGCAACAGAAAGGACTTGATTAGCCAAAGGAACTATGATAGTGTCATTCTCCCCACCAACTGGTTTAGGGGAGTTGATCTGAAACAATTCTAGCCAATGAAAATTGAGGGAATTCTGCTGAGTGACATGGGGATTTTCCTTTACTATTAAAATAAGGCCACTCAAATAAGTATGTTGTCTTTTTTCCTAGCTTCAGATTTCATTATCTAAGAATATTAAACCGTTGCAGCCATATTTCTTCTAAAAAGTCAGGGAAAACCAGCCAAAACTGAAGAGAAACTTGAAATCTAAACCTTCTCCAAACCTTTCTCCAGATAGCTCCTCACATTCTTTAGATGTTTATTTTTAAACCATTGTGAATGTGTTCTCTTCTTTGCTCTGAAAGCATCCCAAACTCATATAATTTCATTATGAAATTATTCAATAAATCAACCACAAATTGATGACTTATTCAATTATTAATAATTATGGTGTTTCACAATAAGAGAAGCCACTGAAAAATGTAGCTGATATTTAAATATTAATATCATATAGTTGTTAATGAATTATACTAACCCAAATAATAGAGCTGCTCTACCTTGCAACCACTCAGACCCCCAATATGTCTAAATCTTGTTGGTTCTCTACATGCACTAATCTTTTCAGTCAATAAAAGATTTACTTCTCCACTAATTGGTCTTTCCTCAGCTAGAGTTTAGCCACTCAGAAGAAATGGTCAGAAAGGATGGTAAAAACCTGAAATTAGAGCTCCTGCTAAAGCTTTCTCTCTCCCTTTAGCAATCCCATAGTACTTCAAGAGAATCACATTTCAATCAGTGGAATGAGTAAAGTTTTCAGATCAAATATTAACTAAATTTGAATTTGAAATTCTGTACTTATTAGATGCTACTTTACTTTTATGAAATTCAGCTCCCTCTTTCAGAACTCCTAGATATGCTCTGAATATAAAAATGAGATAACTCATCTGGAAGTACCCTGCAGAGTTACTGACAGATCTTTGGAGAAAGATTCTCTCCTTGACCAAACTCTCACCAGGCTCCCTGAACCCTCAGCTCAATTAGGCCTCAAACTATAAAGATCTGAACAAAACACTAATGTAATTTTAAACCACTCAAGGCCACATTCCAAGAATGTCTCTCATCCCCCTTAAAGTGCCTGCCTGAGAAAACTCAAGGCTGCCTAAAGAATTTACTGTCCGTCCCAGCCAACACCTGAAGATGGGGCCCCTGTCTCTCAGGCCCTGTAGAAGTGAACAGCCTTACTTTGATAAGAACCAGTTATTCACAAACCCAGATGGGATTCACAGGGACCAATTTCCATCTTTTTTGTGAGTTTTGGCTTTTTTTTTTTTTTTTTTTTTACTTCTCTGTCTCTATGGAGCACCCACTCAACGTTTCCCTACTCTCTCATTCTCCCTTTAAAACTTCTAGTTACCTCTGTACAAATTAAAGCTGAGTTCAGTTCATACTGGGCTCTTTATCCTATTGAATATAGTAATAAACTCTTCCCAGTACAGTATATTACTGATTAAAATCTGTCCTTACCATATTAATTAGGTCTAGATTTGGTTTTCTCTGACACTTTCTTTATTCAGTTAATTCACTAAATACTTACAAATAGAAGTTGTTGAGGAAACAATGTTGCCTGTAATTCTTCTCTGTTTTCTTGGGTATTTCCTTCTCCCATCCTATGTAACTATGTCAGCTTTTACCCCAGCTCTTCAAAGTCTGACCCTATCACTCACTTCCCCATTTCCTTTTAGCGGATGAGTTATCCTCCCTGAAACAAAAGGGTGATTGACTTGTATTATTAGTACTATATTTGCTTCCCTTTCTCAGTCAAAGCTCCCTGCATGCATTTCTGCTCAGTGGTTAGAATATATTGTGGAATCACAACCAGTAAAAGACACTTCTTAGGACCACTTCATCTCTCCAATCACATTCACAACAAGCAAGTGTTCAGAAAAGCATAGAGGGTGGCATAATATCACTTAATAACCTATGTTGAGTTTTCTGCCTAAATTGCAGACCACATATAATCCCCACAAAAGTGAAATGTATTAGCATGGGGCTTATACTGGGGCTTTGAAATAAAATGACTCACGTAGATAACCAATTAAAATGATTATAAATCATGTGAAATTTGAGAAAGGAAAGTAAAAAAATAGATGAATTATAAGCAATAGTGACATCTTTGATTGAAAACTGTTTCAAGCTAGAGACATACACAATAATGGTAACATTAGTGAGTAAATGGCAGACATGATAAATGATAAAGTGACAAAGATAAAGATAATGATAAAGATATTCTGGAGTATCTGAATATGTATTTTGTTCTATTAATTTAAATGTTTTTATCACTGAAGTCAGACCTAGGAAACACTATAAAACCATGACAAAACATGGCTAGCAGGCAAGAGAAGAATGTTGGAGGTTAAATTAGATCTTATTTAAAAAAGAGAAAAAAATATCTAAGTACTTATGAAACAATAAGGTAAAATAGCCCTTATTTTACTTGCCTTTCTATTCATACAGTTCAGAATCGGCTTCCAATAATCATTGATTGAATAATCAACTTTTAATTAACCCCAAGGGATTATCTTGATTTTTCAGGACTTTAAATACTTTGCTCTGTTGACATATCAGACACTTACTATTGACAATATCTAATCTGTTTAATTATATCATTATCAACGTATTATATCTCCCTAATTTATTTCTATATACTGAAGACTTTGAAACTCCAACTAGATAACCATGTCCTATCTCTCTGATAAGGCTTCAGAACAATATATCTCATAGCAAGATTTTAAAGTCTGCTTTATTCCCAGTCTAATTAACTTTCAGTATAGAAGATAAGATCAGGGATAAGGCAGCTCATTTTTGCTATTTAATTCCTCCTGAATTAAATAATCACTGTGTGATAATTATTTTATTGAAATTAATGTATTTATTGAAAGCCTATCACATGCATGGCAATGATATAAACAAATGTTTGAAATAAACACAGGAACAACAGTAATATTTCTCAACAAACCAAAGCATCATCCAAAGTCAAGGGTAAATACATATATATATATATATATACACACACACATATTTATTTTAAAGTATGGCATTTTGTTTTACTTCTGCTGGGTAAAATTATTCATTCAGCACACATTCCCTAAGCATTTACTGTGTTCCAGGAATACACATGAATTTACAATAAACTCTCTAATCTAGTACTCTGCATTAAATGGGAAGCCAGCATGGAAAGACATTCTTGTCCTTATGGAGTTCACTTGCAAGGTCATAGTGAAGTTTGGCATGCAGAAATCAGATATAATACCAGAGTACCTTGTACTCCGACTAGTATGTAGTAGGCAACTGACATGCATTTGACGGAAGAAAGATGTCTCTGGGGATGAGATACTTGAGTTGAGTCTTGAAGAAAAATAATAGTAATTGTCCACAGAAAGACAGACAAATATGTAAAATACTGGGAATTCCAGGAATGGTGTTAGAGTGACGTGCTCACTAACAAGCAATGGGGCTGAGAGAATAGGATTGTGTAAACGAACAAAAGGCAAAACTCTCAACAGTTCTAAGTCAGAAACTTCCAAATAATTCAACTGAAAGGTAGATCTCTAATTAAAATGAACAGCATGGATCTCATAAACACAGTCCAAAAGGAACTAAGCAGCACAGCAGCATAGAACATGTACTAAGTTATTTTTGAGAATTGCTTCGTATATCAGTAAAACATACTCAGATAAAAACAGAGATATCATAACAGAAAAATGTGCTATTCTAGAGCAAAATATTTATATCAAGTCCTGGTCTTACCATGTCTTAAATATTTCTTCAAGGATGAGCAATTTTACTTCTCTGAGGCTCACTTGCTTTTTTTCTAATCAGAAATAGTATCTCCTTCCAGGATAATTGAGGTACTTTAAATAGATAAGTTAAAGTTGACAGAAAAAGTTTTTGTCAACTACTCTGCCTCAATACTTACATACATTTTGAAATATTAAATTTTATAATATAACTAATTTTTTGATAATTAAAGCATTGGTATGAAGCATGATATATAATGTAAAGAACCATGTAGGGTGAAGTCAGTTATTCTATGATAAACAAGTGAACAAGCTTTAAAATGAGTTCAGCTTCAGTTGGTTTTAGAAAGCTATAAGTGATTTATCTAAGTAAATAAAGTTAAAAAATCAGAAACATGTCAATATCACGGATCAGTACTTTCATAAAGAATAGGTACATATCTCATGTTACATATTAATTGAAATCTGTGTATAGATTTTCTCTCCTGAATTACCCAAAGTTGTTGCTATAATATAAAGGTAAAACTTCTCAGCTGAGGCAATGCTGAACATTTTTGATGGGCCAAAACTAATAAACAGAGATAAATTAAGTGGGGAAATAAATATGATCAGAAAGCCTCATATTATAATGAGTAGAAAACTGGTTGGGAGTGGACAAGTTATGCCAACAGAAAACCTGTCCAGAAGCCCTCTCATTAGTACTTAGAACAAAGCACAATGTGCTTATTTTCTTAAATTGGGACCTATTCTATGCTAATATAGGTCTTAGCCACATTCACTGGTTTCTTTTACAAGTTTTGACATCCGTTTCTATTACACCATATCTGCATCCTTGAAAAATGCTGGTGTCTGCAAAACTGTGCAGTAAAAATATCAGGCCTTATGGAAAAAGACAGGATTGGAGGTCAGAAAATGCGAAACCTTCGGAAATTTAAAACCAAGCACTAACAAAAGCCATACAATCTTTATCAAAAAAAAAAAAAAAAAAAAACCAGCACAGTTAAATCTCTACTAGTATTTGTATCCAATTTCTGCATCTTCTTTCAAGGTATTAGCCTAAAGGGCACTAACTTAAAAATGAAAACTATGATCCAGTGTATATCCTCTAAAAAATAAGGCAACAAACATGTCATTTTAACATAGAGGAAAGTGATTTCCCAGTTTCTCCAAATGCACTCTCAATGATGCCAGATATATAATGTTGTAGAAATCAAGATGGTTCTTAAAGTCACTAAGAAACTAACACTTGCACTAAAGAAAGGCACCTGAGTTGACTTTTCATATTTACCTTAATACTCTAGAGATTGCTAAGGCTCTCTATTTAATTGTGAGAAACCTTGCTTTTGGTTACTTAAAAATTAATGACCTGAAGAAATCATAAGTGGATCAACACAATTCCTATCGTCCTCATATTTACTAGTTGTGTACAAATTAATACGCATCAAAGAAACACACACTAATGCAGAAGGAAATTACGTTTTACCTTAAATGCATTTTATGCTCTTGGCTATAAAGTTGTGTGTCATCAGACGCAACATATTTAAGAGCTCTAGGCAAATCAGACACTTTCAGTCTCAAACATCATCTATCAAATGTGGTTTTATCAGGATTAAATCAGATAATGAGTGAAAAGGCCCAGTACAGCTCCCTGGCATAGAGCAGACATTAAAAAATATTAGTTCCCTTGGATACTAACAGAAAAATATTCAACTCTCGAGAGTTGAATATAGTTCAATACCAAATTTATTTTCTTGTTTTAGTTTAGGTTTTGGGTTTCTTTTTTTCTTTTTTCTTATTTTGTCAAGTTTTGCTTTGTTTTCCTGGAACAATACTTAAAAAAAAAACATGGATAAAACAGAAAATTAAAAGTATATAAGAAAAGCAAATCTGACCCACATGCTTTTGAAATTTCATCTAAAATTTCAGACAAACTTAATAATCCTCGAGCATAGTGATGAAGAAAGACATAAAGACAGGAGTTAAATCAAAGCAGAGAAAGATGCTGAAGAAATAATAAAGATTAGCAGTATATCTTTCACAATTTAATACTGACATTTCTATCTAGATGTTCCACAGAATACTCAACTTAACATATAATTAAAAAAAAATTATGGGTTACCCATAAAGGAAAATCCCAAATGAACGTTTTGGCAAACCCAATACAAAGAAGTAAGAAAAACCCTTGCCCGATATCAGCAGTTTTCTTTACTCACTTACCTATTTCTATTAAGATATAACCATTCGGTCAAACAGGCTTAAAACTTCAGGGGTCACATTCCTTCCAGTTCCCCAAATCTAATGTGTTATTAAGATCCATTAATTCTTCCACAGAAACATTGTGTCCTGTCCATTCAATCCTTTTTCATTTTCCTCTGGTCCACACCACACGTGGCAAGTAGACTTAAAACAAAATTTAACTCCATGTTATTTTCCTGCCCAAACAATGCTTGAAGTTCAGTTCAGTTCAGTAGCTCAGTCATGCCCGACTCTTTGCGATCCCATGAAACTGCAGCACACCAGGCCTCCCTGTCCATCACCAACTCCCGGAGTCCACCCAAATTCATGTCCATTGAGTCGGTGATGCCATGCAGCCATCTCATCCTCTGTTGTCCCCTTCTCCTCCTGCCCTCAATCTTTCCCAGCATCAGGGTTTTTTCCAGTGAGTCAACTCTTTGCATCAGGTGGCCAAAGTATTGGAGTTTCAGCTTCAGCATCAGTCCTTCCAATGAACACCCAGGACTCCCCTCCTTTAGGGTGGACTGGTTGGATCTCCTTGCAGTCCAAGGGACTCTCAGGAGTCTTCTCCAATACCACAGTCCAAAAGCATCAATTATTCGGCACTCAGCTTTCTTTATAGTCCAACTCTCACATCCATACATGACTACTGGAAAAACCATAGCCTTGACTAGACAGAACTTTGTTGACAAAATAATGTCTCTGCTTTTTAATATGCTGTCTAGGTTGGTCATAACTTTCCTTCCAAGGAGTAAGCGTCTTTAATTTAATGGCTGCAGTCACCATCTACATTGAATGTCGAGCTTTAGTGAAACTTAGCTTTGCTGCAAGGCTTGACTGCCTCCCAGTCTCTCCAATATTTCCATAATTGAGGCCAACAACTTACCTTTCTAAATTCTAACTAAATTGTATTCTTTCTTAATTAACTAAATTGAATTATTTCTGTCCTCTGAACATTTACCTCCTTCCCTACAACTTATTCTCCTTGTATTATTTTCTCTATTTAGTCTCACTGTGTTGAGGCCCTCCCTGCTTTAGTGAGCAACAACGTGTTGTCCCAGGAAAGAGGCCAATCTTACACATGTACTGAGTTCAAACCTTTGTCTCCTAGCAGGCCAGTCTTAGCTCCTTCAACTTCCACACCTCACAGACTTCAACTGACAAAGGGGAGTATGATATGATAATAATTACAAGACTGCTGTATATATTAAGCCAGGTAGTACATACAGAGTGCATACAATTGAGCCAGGCAGTTGCCAAACAATGAACAAGTTTTAGGTCTTTAGAGATCCTGAATTCCTCAGGACTTATTTAAATCATTTAATTTTTAACTAATTATATGATGAAAGTGAAAGTTGCTTGGCCGTGTCTGAATATTTGTGGTGCCATGGACTATACAGAACATGGGATTCTCCAGGCCAGAATACAGGAGTGGGTAGCCTTTCCCTTCTCCAGGAGATCTTCCCAAGCCAGGGATTGAACCCAGGTTTTCTGCATTGCAGGTGGATTCTTTACCAGCTGAGCTACAAGGGAAGCCCAATTATACTGGAGTGGGTAGCCTATCCCTTCTCCAGAGGATCTTCCCAATGTAGGAACTGAACCCAAGTCTCTTGCATTGCAGGCAGAATCTTTACCAAATGACCTATCAGGGAAGCCAATTATATGATATTTTTGTTCATTAGTTGGACACTTTATTAATCTCTCATATGTGGATTTGGATTCTTAAATTCATATGTCTATTATCTTCTCAAATATGAGTCTTAAATTCCAAGCACCTTCCTCCCTCCCACACACCAAATTTTCATTTTCAAACAAATGCACCAAATACATTTAAAAAAAATAGGCACTGAACTAGAAGTAAGAAAAATTTAATCCTAATTTCATACTAACTAAAATTTATATAGGAAAGCCAGTTAATTCTCAATTTCTTCATCCATAAAGTAAATACTTTCTTGGATTCTTGACAGTCTTGAGTTACAAAGTAATTGAAAGCACTTTGAACAAGTGGTTTTCAATGTTATAAAATGATGAAGTTATCCACTTTGTATGGCCTCAACAAGTATTTGATATTTGATTTACTGACAAAATGGTACATAATTTAAGTATTTACTTTGAGGTGAAGAATCATTAGATAATGTTTTTTAATCTACGCAAAAGTTTGGTGTTTGGAGAACTGAAGTGAGAATTTACAGACCAGAACTCTAGTTATTAATCCCTTTATTTTTCTATTTGACTTTTAGCAAGTCACATCATAATTATGTGCCACTTAAGACCCTTTGTGACTAATTCCAGCCTGGTGTTGGTCCATATAAGGGGTTCATGATATAAAAAAGAAACACATTCCTCAAAACGATTCCCTGCCCTCTGCTGGAAATATATATTCCATCACTATGACTACAAGTAGTACCCCCTAGAGTTGTTCATCACACAGTCTATATAATCACTCCCAGGAATGCTGCCCAATAGGATGTCTGAGACATGTAATCATTGACTGATGAATGAGTCACTCTCATTAATGAATTAGATTATCTCAGCCCCCTCAATATTTTTCTCTAATCACAGAGCAGCTTATGATGCTATTTTAAATTAATAAATGAACTGTTTTTAAGTCATAGCCAGGTTTATATGTATGCATATTGTTTAAAAAATATACATAATGTCTAGCGTAGTAGGATTGACATTTTACAACATGTCTACACATATGTGTTATCACAACTGCTCCTCTTAACAGTACAGCAAGGTCAACTAGGCAGTAATTTTTGTATCAGATTTTCAAACAGGCAAATAATGGCTTTGAGAGAGTAAGCTGCTTCTTCAGCCAAGAGGCCCTCAGTGCTCTAGGTCTTCTGCTTCCAAGTCAAGTGTTTGTTCTCCTTCTCCGCTCTTTTTAAGAAACAAATTGGAACCAAGACAATTTTCATCAATTGACCTAAGATTCTCCAAAGGTTAATCTGTTGATTGTTATGATTATAGTGAAGTGAAGTCACTCAGTCGTGTCCAATTCTTTGCGACCCCATGGAGTGTAGTCCACCAGGCTCCTTGGTCCATGGGATTTTCCAGGCATGAATGCTGGAGTGGGTTTCCATTCCCTTCTCCAGGGGATCTTCCTGACCCAGGGATCGAACCCAGGTCTCCCACATTGTAAGCAGCCGCTTTACCATCTGAGCTACCAGGGAAGCCCATTATGATTATAAATACTCTCAAAACTCCCCCATCTGCCTCTTAACTATTTAAATTCAGGCAAGTTTATTTCATTAAATCACTGTTGTTGTTCAGTCCCTAAGTCATAGTCAACTCTTTGTGACCCCATGGGCTGCAGCACGCCAGGCTTATCTGTCCTCTACTATCTAATGGAGTTTGCTCAAATTCATGTCCATGGAGTCAGTGATGCTATCTAGCTTCCTCTACTGCCCCTTTCTCCTATTAGATCATAGCTTTCTAAAACATTTCCCAATGTTTGATGACTTGTTAGTGGCACAAGTGAGTATGTGACACTAGGGAGTGTGTTGATAACCATTTGAGATGAGCACTATTATTATAATTGTAAATAGTTCAAAGTTATTAAAATATTTAAAAGAGTGCCTTTTAAAAAGAAGCACTTTTATTTGCTGAACAATTAAAGATACCTCGGTTCTGTGAAACTCAGGAATATTACATTTAATAGCAGCATTGGTTGCATCTTAAAGTGTTCTCATACCATGTAATTTGGAACATTAAAACTATAATCTGTTAAATAGGTCTATCTTCAATATAACTGGGATAGTATAAAGGACACAGGTAATTTAGACTCTAGGTTAATAAAACTTGAAACAACAACTATATTCGCTTATAAGAATATTAAAATTATTAAATTTGCATCCACCAACTCTTAGAGTATTATTTTTATTTTGGACCTAAAAAAAAAGAAAAAACAATTCAAAGTACTTTTCCATGTACACTGTTGTGAGAGATGACCCCCAAAACAGAAGAATTAAAATCATTTCCCAAATGTCAAAAGCCAGAGGAAGCAGCAAGACTAGTTCCAGGGTCTTCAGAGTGCCAACCCTGTTTGCATTCTCACATCTCCCTCTCAAAACAGGCAAAAACAAATCACGCTGTTAGCTTGGTACTGAACACTCTCTGTATCTCATTTCTCAGTCTCAGTACAAACAACTCCCATGTTTGAAAACAGGCCATTTTATGTACTAAATTATCTGACGTTTGAGTTTCTTCTTGGGCTGTATGAGGTTCTTCCGTCCCCTTAATTGCTTCTCTGAGAGGGCATTACTTCTGAGACACCATTAGCCCTGAGTGTCATTGAACAGATTCATGAACACTCAGGACCCACCAACTTCCCTTCCAGTTCTCTGGGCGCCACAATTCATCACTGGACACGAAAGTGACCAAACGCTCCACTGAACTCCTTTGATATAAAGCAGAGAAAGAAATCCTGTGGTTTCTTCATTGAGGATAAGGATATTAATTTACATAGCCTATCTTCTCCACATGCAAATGAATGTGGAGGTGATGCAACTAAAATCTTACAAAGAAAAGCTGACATCAAAGCATTAGAGCCAGGTAAGTAAGAGGCTGTCTGCTTAACCGCCCCCACAGAAGACAGGTTTGTGGAGACCTTCCTGTAGACCTGAAACCAGTAGTCACCCTCACACCTGCCCTTTATTTTTAGCAGGTACACCTCTCTAATGAACAATGACTTACCAGCACTTCATCAGAAAGCATAATTGTAAGCAGATGCCTGTAAGTTCAACTAACTGGGCAATTCAGCCTCCTCTCCCCAGTGATTTTGGCTTAGGTGAGTGTTCTAGGTATGTATCTTGTACTGGATGACAAGAGAGATCCAGTTGAACAGATACCTCTGTTCTTGCTTAATAATTTCGAACCACAGTGCTTCTAATGTATGTATGCAAACAGTCAGTCATAGATGATTATTAATTGCACTTGGGTAATTTTTAAAAGAAGAAATTTATTTTAAACATTTAAAGTTTCAGGAAAGCAGCTCCTACATATAAATCCAAATTTACATAGATCCAAACAGCACATGCACTGTGAATCACAGGCTCAAGTTATCACTTGAGACTTAATGATGACTGAAGCTGTGACCAAGTTCTAAATACAAAGGAAAAATAATTGCAGAAGTTAGAGCTATGCAATAGTTGTTTCATTGACAATGAAATCCAGACTCGACAATTAAATCCCAATCGTACTTCATTGGATATGAATCTTGCAGTGAGAAGGAGAGGCTTTTAAAGGAGCACTTCTGCTACAATAAAAAAGCCTCTCACTACAGTAGAACAATAACCTTGTGTTGAAAGTTAGAAGCAGAACTGTTAGGCCTTGTTAGCTAATTATGGTATTGGCATCCACTAAAGTTAGTCAGTTTTTCACTTCTGTCATTTCTCCTATTCTACGGCCTTGGTTCAAAACGTTGTGACTACTTAAAAGGGAATACATCATTATTGCCTTTCGTCTAACTGCACACCACTTTCCAAAGCGATAGCTTCAATCATGCTTCATAAATCCTCCTGCAAGTATATTGTTGGAAACATAAATCAGCAAGCTGTGATTTTAGTATTTCCAAGGCAAGCCTAGGGATCACTGACTGGTGGCGGCTTTTCCATGGCCCCATTTACAAAAGAATAAACAAAAGTATGAGTTATGCTAGATACATTTTTTTTTTTCCCAAACTGCTCCCTGTGGTGCTTCTGATACTTGCTACTGCATTCTTAATTGGAGAACAAAACACTAGCAGAGAGGAACTGGACTCCAGCATCAGGATTGCCGTTTCCAAGCATCTCTGACTTCATTAGGACACATGACACAGAAGTACCACATGTTCTGTTTCACAAAAGCTCGGGCTCTCTGCTATGCATGCATCTATACCTCCGTGAGTGCCATGCATTTTTAAATTGTACTAGATAGAGAGATCTTGAGAACGACGCTCTCTGCCTTCCCTGTTACATTACAGTGAATATAGGCTCCCTGTGAGGCATGCTTCAGTCTCTAAGCCCCTCTTTATAATCACCCTGCCTTCTGAATTCTAAATTGGTGAATCACAATTTCAAATATGTGTTACACACACAGACCCAAATTATATGTGTCTGTGTGTACTATTTAAACATTCCCTGATTTATTTTTTATCTCCCAAATTCCAACACACTTAATGTCTATGACGGTAAATTCAAAGACTTCACAACTGACACATTTTTCTTTTTCTTCTTCAAATCAGTCAAAATCTAGTCCTAAATCTGCACAAACTTGCCTTCCATGATGTCCTCATTTTGCCCACAGTGTCTACACTTGGTTAATTGCAGTGGTATTTTAACTGCAATTTTGGGGGGACTGCTTCTCAGTATTCAGAAATACCTGTCTATATTACAAATGAACAATTAAACATAACCAGCAGCTCTCCAACAATTAAAGCAGCGTATCTGTAGGGCAGAGTGTGTATATTGATCGTTGCTATCAAAATGATTCAAGTAACTGGCTGGTCTAATATTAGCTTCAGATGCACAAAACTGCAATTTTGCTACGACTGGAATTTTGCATACTCTATTCTTTTAAGGGAAAATGAACAGCCTCTTAGCAAGTCACTTTACAAACTAAAGCCGCGTCCAGTGTTTGCGTTCTAATTTCTGAACATAAAAATCTGTATCCAATCGCGTTTCATCACCAACTAACACTATAGATTTAGGGAGGAGAAGGGCAGAGAAAGGAAGGCTTCATATCCAAAATGTCAAGCCCTGCTGAAGAATGATAGAAAGACCTAGGGAGTGTGGAAGAACAGACCTACCTTAAAATGGAGTTCTACCACCCCCTGCTGGACCAAATGAAAAACACAGAAGAGGCTAAAAAGCTTAGAACTGAATATAGTGGAGATATTTTAACTTGTGCTGTAATTTTTTTTTCTCAAAAAAAAATCATGTTACACTAATCACATTCTCTGCGATTATTACACATCAGAAAATTACTGCTATATCTATCTATCTATCTATCTATCTATATATATATATATATATTTTTTTTTTTTTTTTGGAAGACTTCCACCAATGCATGTTTTAGCATCTTGGGTCCCCAATTTAAATGCCCAAACTTGTCTGGACTGTTGAAAATGCCTCCATTTATTATAAATATATTTTACGTGAATGTAAACTAAACAAAGCAATGCAAAAGCACATCTATCTCTATAAACAGAGGTAGCTTTCCCAAATTCTCTCAGGTTATTCTAGGAAGCTATTTCTGTTTTTTTCTAAACAGATAAAAATCCCACCAGTTCCCCACAAGCTAAACATCCCTTACAGGTGTAATTACAATCTGATAGCATAAAAAATGTCATCCTTGCTGTATTAACAGGGGGTGGGGGGGTGTGCTGAAAACGAATGACTGCAACACATTCCTAGTTTTATCCATCTGCTTTCTTACACACATCCACGGCCCCTCTCTTAGTTCTCAACATAAATAAACCATCATCGTTCACTTCTGTCAGAAATTGGGGGTCTTGGGCAAGAGAATTAAAAAAAAAAAAAGTCTCTAAGAACTGAATTTTCTGCACACAACAGAGATATTTCCCAACGAGTTTAATGCTGATAGTTTTTGCTGCTTCTTTAAAACATCATCGTTCCCTTGCCTTTCGCAACCTCAGACATTTAACTGGTAACACATGCCAACCTACTCATCCAATTTTTTGATAATGAAAATCAAAGAAAGCCAAGATCCTAGAGAAAGATACAGTTTTCCTCAACCTCCGGCTCACTGATGCCCATCTCCCAGCCTGTATCTTCTTCTTCAAGGGTCTCTACAGACCAGACATCATTAGGAGGAAATAATAATAACAACAATAACTATAACTTTAGTCCCGTCATTTAATTCTTCCTGGAGCTCCTTCTGGCTCTCTAGGTTGGGCAGAGGGGGTGGGAAAGTAAACGCAAGAAAAGCACCGCACTCCTACCTTGCCCGCTACTGACAAGCAACCCGAGCAGGTAGAAGGAGAGGAGGAGGCTCATGTTCAGGACGTGACACCGGTGGACAGTTCCAAAGTTATTAAGTCCAGCCCCGGAGAGAGAACCTTCCGCTGTCACGGCCGCCTCTGCTAGAGCCGCCGCCGCTCCGGGGGTGCCCCAGCCGCCCGCAGCCCGCGCGCTCCTCCTTGCAAAGTGACTGCAAGCTCCGCTCCCTGCCGCACTATATCCAGGCGGCGGCGGCGGCACCAGCACCAGCAGCAGCGGCCGCCGCGGCGGCAGCTGAGCCGGGCGGGGAGGGAGGCGGGGGCGGGGGCGCGGGGAGGGGCGAGGAGGGGAGGCGCGGCCGAGGCGTATCCCTCCGCGCCGCACGGCGATCGACCTCCGGCCGGGAGGCGCGCGGCCCCAGGATTCGTCCGCAGTCGAGCCCTCAGCCGCGAGTTCGGTTCCAGGGGCCTCCGGCTACCCCCGGTCGCAGCGATCCGGCTGGCACGAGCGCGTCCGCACACCCAACCTGAAGGCGATCCTCAGGGGGACGGCCGGCCCTGGGCCGAGGGAGGGAGGGCAGCCTGGCGCTCTCGCCCCAGCGTGGGCAGGTGGGCGGAAGCCAACCGCTGGAACCCGTGCTGATGCTGCCGATGGTTGCCCGGCCCCGCGCCCGCTTTTAGCGGGCCAGGGCTCCGTGGGAGCCGCACAGCTCGGGGCGGACGGTGTATTCTGCAGTTCGCATTCCTTCAAGGGCGTGTGTGTGTGTGGGGGGGGGGGGGGTGGTGGTGGTGATATCCTTCTCCCAGGCCCTCCCTCTCACTCAAACCTTCTGCAGGCTGCCCGCCCCCTAGCAGAGGGAAAGAAGCGGTCCTCTGGGGGTGTTCACCGCCTGTCTCCTAGGGCTCGAGAGGGTAGACTAGGCGGAAAGATGTGTACAGTGTCTCTCACCCACGTCGGCCCACTGCTGTCGACAGCAGATACTTTAAGGGAGAGAGATCGGGGAGGGGATGAGACATGAGGGGCTGCGTTTAACTGGGCTGTCAGTGTTTGCTGCGTCCTTGGAGAAGTCCAAAGTCTCCCCTGGACACACTCGGCAGGCTCTGCCCTCGATCCCCGGCGCACAGCGCTGGCAAGGGCCCCGCGAGGCTGGAGATGCGGCAGGTGCTGGAAACGCACACAGATGAGTTGCGCGGGGATCTTGCTCCCGGTCACCCCCTACCATACGCACGCCTGCGTGTGCCCGACTTTATATTGAAGTGATGGAGTCGTGGCCAGCGACCACAGCTAGCGCTCCTCTCCTGAAGGTTGGGATATATCCTTCTTTCTGTTGGAAAAGTAGGGATCCTTGTCTCTGCTGGAAAAGTAGGGAAAGGTATGCAAGTTTGATAGCAGACCTGAAGCAAGAGATGCAGAAGGCAGCATACCTGGCCTCGGGGCCCTTGTCTGGTCAGAGCAACCGGCTGGAACTGACAATGGATTATGCAGTCTGTACATTACGGTGCTCAGCCTCACCCCTGACCCAGAGAGGCCCTTGGCTATATTTCTTTATCAGCGAAGACATGGAAGTGGAAGGGGTTAGAAATATTGTCGAGTTCAGAATCCAGCCACCCCCACCCCTGGCAGGATGCTAAAATGGAGATGTCATTGCTTGGAGAAGGGCAAAGAGTAAGAGTGGAAACAAGCTATTAATAACATCGGTAGTAGAGAACTCGTCCACAGCTGGTGTTCCCCAAGCAGATCACTGTAACACAGTTTTCACGTGGAGGGTTCACTTACTTGGTATCCTAGGACTGGGGTTACTGCGAAGGATGGAGGAGGGGCACAGGCTTCTGTCCACAGAGACGACGGTGGACTTTCTAACCCAAGGCCCTCTCAGCACCTCACAGCCTGAGAACCTCTTCTTCCATCGTGGTAAGATTTAAGACAATATATTTAGCAAGTTATTTTACCAAGGCTCCCTTCCCTCAGTTTTTTCCTCATTCTGGGAAGCACCAACTGTACTTGAGTAAGCTCACAGTCAGTTCTTTGCAGGAAAGGGTGGAAACAGCACATTTATAGGCGTGAAAGACAGATGACACCTTCATTTCACCAGTTCTTGATTTCTCTACGGAATTAAAAAATGCTACACACACACACACACACACACACACACACGGTCATACCCAAAGTCACAGAAACTGTTGAAAGGATAGTACCAGGGCTAAATAGCCTCCTCACAACAAATCCTGCAGATTTCTAGTGTGACATCTGCTGCTGCTGCTGCTAATTCGCTTCAGTCTTGTCTGACTCTGTGCAACCCCATAGACAGCCGCCCACCAGGCTCCCCTGTCCCTGGGACTCTCCAGCAAGAACCCTGGAGTGGGTTGCCATTTTCTTCTGCAGTGCATGAAAGTGAAAGTGAAGTCGCTCAGTCATGTCCGACTCTTCAGGACCACATGGACTGCAGCCTACCAGGCTACTCCGTCCATGGGATTTTCTAGGCAAGAGTACTGGAGTGGGGTGCCGTCGCCTTCTCTGCAGTGTGACATCAGGAGTGGCCAAGGGCCTGTGACACACACATACAGATCCACACCCAGTGTGGTACTCGTGGCAATTGGATTTTTCTCATTATTAGATTATTTTTAATCATAAGCAAAGGGTTGAACTGTGCCAGAGGAGAATTTGATCACTACCCTCTGAGGTAATTTTGACATCAAATCTTCTTAGGTTGGGCTGAAGGGAGAAGAGAAGGTAGCAATGGTCCATCAGAGAAGAGTAGAAGCTTCTGTCATAAGACTGTGTACCAACTCTGTGTGTGTGTGTGTGTGTGTGTGTGTGTGGAGTGAGAGAGGGAGAGAGAGCTTGTGTGTATGAAAACAATGAAGGAAATAGCATTGGCACTCAGGAATATACAACTACAGATCCTGCCCTCAAATTGCTAATATTAATAGCATTCTGGAAGAGATCAGGCCATAAATGCAACATTTGATGATATGAATCAGATTGTAAGAATGTCATAAAAACAGTGAAAATCAGCTGCTACTGTGACATAAGTGGAAGGGATCATTTCTGAATAGGGCTTTAAGAAAGGCTTCAGGAAGTTAAGAAATAATGGAGAAATTAGATAGGTCCAGACATGGGTAAAGGAGAGAATAGCTTAAGTGGAGCCTGGGGGCAAGAAAGCACACAGCTTGTGTGAACAGAGAGAAGTCTAATTTGAAGAAAGTACAGAGTGTAAGACACGAAGTTTGGCCAGAGCTGGGAAAAGGTTCTAGACCATATTGTGCCAAGAGAAGAAAAATGACTATCATTTATCACCCCTCAGAATGTAAGTCCAGATGTAAATGATCAAGAAGAGCCAGAATGGCTGACCCCGTTCCCCGGGGGTTAAGGCCTAATGGTGAGTTGTAACTCATGTTCCCATCAAGGTTATCAAAAGAGACTCTCCTGGGATTTTTCCATGGTTAGCCTGAGTTTATGTTGCTATGAGGTCTCAGTAGCGTGCCTGCATGCTAAGGCGCTTCAGTCCTGTCCAATTCTTTGTGTCCCATGGACTGTAGCCTGCCAGCCTCTCTGTCCATCGGATTCTCTAGGCAAGAATACTGGAGTGGGTTGGCATGCCCTCCTTCAGGAGGTCTTTCTAACCCAGGGATTGCAGGAGTCTCTTAAGTCTCTAGTTTTGGCAGGCAAGTTTTTTGCCACTAACACCACCCAGGAAGCCCGTCTCAATAGCAGGTGCTACATATTCAGAGAAGGCCTTCCTCCACTTGTCTAAACTATGCCTTAGCAGGTGCCTCTCCAGGGCTCCATCAGAAGCTCTTCCATTCCATATTACAGTGATTAAGTGATCTAGAGCCTGACATTTGCCGTGGTCAATTCCACTTCATAGCAGACGGATGGTTGAGGACAACATGTAGACAGATTGCCTTTGCCCAAAGTTCCCGTCCCCACTCCAAAGTCATGGTTCCCTCCCGTTGTGCAGACTTGGAGCACTGTTAATGAAGATGCCATATATATGTGTTAGTATACTATATACACATATATATGGAATTTAGAAAGATGGTAACAGTAACCCTGTATGCGAGACAGCAAAAGAGACACAGATATATAGAACAGTCTTTTGGACTCTGTGAGAGAGGGAGAGGGTGGGATGATTTGGGAGAATGGCATTGAAACATGTATAATATCATATAAGAAATGAATCACCAGTGTAGGTTCGATGCAGGATACAGGATGCTTGGGGCTGGTGCACTGGGATGATCCAGAGGGATGGTATGGGGAGGGAGGTAGGAGGGGGGTTCAGGATAGGGAACACGTGTACACCCGTGGCGGATTCATGTTGATGTATGGCAAAACTAATACAGTATTGTAAAGTAAAATAAAGTAAAAAAATTTTAAAAAAATTAAAAAAAAATGAAGATGCCAAATTACTGAGCATGATTAAGCCACGTCTAGTGGGTAAGATGTATTCATGTCAATGTATGGCAAAAGCAATACAGTATTGTAAAGCAAAATAAAGTAAAAATAAAAAAATTTTAAAAAGTATACAAAAGCATCCTCCTCATGTATGTGACTCATGATTTACATTGAATTTACAAATTACCATAGTTTCCATGTACCTGGGGAAGTGTTTCAGAGGCTTAGTTGGAGCTTTAGTTTTCTTTTTCTTTTTCTCATTTATAAAAATGAAAGAAAGTTGAATAGAACTCAGGGATCTATGAAAAGCTGGGTGGTAGGAAATACCAACAGGACTGGATGCATGGTTAAATGAAAGCAGATGAATTTGCTTTAAAAAAATCAATACAATGAACATGAAGGAGTAGCAGAGATATGGAAAATGATAAGAAGCATGAAGTATGGAAATTATCTTCTTAGAGAAATTTTACCTCTTCCATCTGACATCCAGCCTTGCAAAAAGCATGCAGGCACACGGTCCATACATAGAGCCTAGGCATCAGTGAATGGTGGGTTGTGGGCAGGATTTAAACATTATTTTTATCTTTTGTATTTCTCATGTTATTTTTGTTTAGTCTCTCTGTCGACAGAATTCATGTGTGTTAAGATCATACTATTAGGAAACGGGACTTTCTGGGTGTTCGTTTATATTTTTAAAATGTCACAAATCATTATACCTATTCATTTACTTGTCTAGAAAATTGCCTGTTTTGACTTTTTTATTACCACAAAGGAAGAAAAATACCCACTGTATATATAGCCAGATAGCCTGAAACCTCTATAAAAAGATGATCACACTACTGCCTTTTCTTCACCATTAATGCCACTTTTTCTAATGATCATGTCTTTGAAAAAGAATTTCCACTTTCTTGATACAAAAACACCTTAAATGTTTTACCAGGCTATTTGTGAGCTTTTGACACTAGCTGCTTTAGTGGTAGAATTTAGATTTTAACACCTTCCTTTGTAAATGTTTTACTTGCTTAGCCATTTTCTTTGAAATTAAGAAACAGAAGGGAGAGATTTATGGTCCAGAGGCACCCTAATTGTCACAGATTCTTCCTTTTTTAATTTCTTTCAAGATACATGGGGTCATTTTCCTTCATGGCCACTTCATGTTCCCTCTGGGCAAATAACTGCTCAGTTCGCGCTGAAATTGTGCAATAACTGCCTATAATTTGCCACTTGCCTGAATAATGTTTTCTTAACTGTAAGGGATATTATATATTTCTTCACCAAGACATCTCTGGCAAACATCATGATGCCTGGAGCAAAAATGTAACGAACCTATAACACATTGACTAAATAGTGACTGATGCAAACTCAAGAGCATATTCCAGATAATACGAGATCAGAAGAAGTAGTCAAGCAGTGGCTAGCAGTGGACCTCTCTGATACAATAAGAACCATGATGTGAGATGCAGGGTGCCCAAATACTGATCAATAGTCATACTTATGTGCATGGACAATATTGACCTACATGGTGTCTGTACAAACCTTGTCATCCAGGGCAGTTATTACATACTAGATAACAATAAATTCTTCATATCTGACAAGAGATCCCATACAAGTATAGGTCTGGGAGGAACGATTAAAAGAATGCATTTCTTGCAAGGCAATATAATCAGTAATTAAATTTGAAAATCTCTTATTGCATAGGATCATTTGGTTCTTTCCTTAACGGAGTTATGTACCTATTAATTTTCAAGTTAGATAAGTAATTTTATTAGAAATAGTTAAACTGCTGGTAGCAATGGGGTTCCCTCATATACCCACAAGCCATTAATACTCTGCCTAATAGTCAACCAATGTACATCGTTTGATGCATGCATTCATTTACTGTAAAGTACATTATGTGCATGCATGTTAAGTCATCCCTTCAGTCATGTCTGACTCTGTGTGACCCTATGGACTGTAGCCTGCCTGGCTCTTCTGCCCATGGGATTCTCCAGGCAAGAATGCTGAGTAGATTGCCATGCCCTCCTCCAAGGGATCTTCCCTGACCCAGGGACCAAGGCCAAGTCTCTTACATCTCCTGCAGTAGCAGTCAGGTCCTTTGCCATTAGTGCCACCTGGGAAACCCTGTAGTACATTACTTGGGTTAAAAAAACAAAACAAACAAACAAAAAACTTCTATTTCACACATACATGAGCTAACTCTCACTCAAAGAAAAATAACAGATTTTCGTTGCCACGTTTAAAAATCATAAGTCCTCATATTTACTGTCATATTTAAATAATTACTTATTTAAGATATGTTACTGGATGACCCGTTTAAAACCAAGGAACTTAACATCTGTGGAAAACATTGACCTGAAAAGAGATAAATAGCTGGGATATGTCAAAAGTATTGGAATAGAGGAATGAAACCAAATTCTGCTTATATTTTATTATAAATAATTATTTACTAGTCTCAAATTCTTGCATTCTAGTAATACAAATTAAAAAAAAAAGAAATACCTGTACCCTATCAACCAAATAGACACCATCTCTTGAACATTTTGACATATTTTCTCCAATATTTCACACATATACTTTTCTTGATATGGCTTGAGATAATATTATTTAGTATATTTTACTTTGTTTTATATTGGAAATTTATTTTTACAAATATAAATCAAATAATTTATTTGATTACATGAATTGCACCCTAATATAGCTAACAATTTTCGTACACTAAGATATTAAGTATTTTTCTGTAATTTTTATTATTATGAATAACACTACAGTATAAATTACTTTGTCCATTGAGCTTTGAACATATTGTAGATTGCATCCTTAGGCCACTAGAAGTTAAATACCTGGTTTAAAAATACAACCATTTGTAGGCACTGAATTCATAAACTGTTCATAAATGCCCAAATTGTTTTCCAAAACGTATAATTTACCCTCTAATCAGGAAGACATAAAAACATTTCCCTCACATTACCATTAACTGGTTTTTATTTTTAATTTTGTGTGAATTCCCTGAGAGTTTCTACTGTGTGGTTACTTTCTTTAATCACCTTCAACTAAAGTATGTGCTCAGTCACTCAGCCATGTCCAACTCTTTGTAACCCCATGGACTGTAACCTGACAGACTCCTCAGTCTTTGGAATTTTCTAGGCAAGGATATTGGTGTGGGTTGCCATTTCTTTCTCCAGGATCTTCCCCAGCCAGGGATCAAACACAAGCCTTTGGTATCTCCTGCATTACCACTGAGCCACCTGAGAAGCTCCTTCAATTGAAGTATCAGACTCTAAAAAAAAATGCATGTATTCATACTTAAGAAAGGTAAGATATACTGAAAGACTTCTGTTTCTTAACATTTTATGTCTTTTTAACAGTTTTCTTCCGCTCTGAAATCCAGAAATTGTCATTTCATTATTAAGATGTTGACGAATTGCAGTTGTAAGTGACCAAATGTTCTCAATTTCTCTAGTTCACCAGCATCAAACTTTTTCTTTTATTTCCACTATTTATCCACACAAATAAACAGTAGCCTAATTATCTCAATACATTTGCTACTAGGGATGTCTGAGAATGTCTGAGGAATGCTGGCATGTTACACATCAGATCATAAGATCTAGTACATGTATGTCATTTCAACCTCATCTCTGCTCTACTCCGTGGAGGTTAACTTTTTGCCATCTTATAAATGACTACCCAAGAATATACCTTTTTTTGCTGGATCACTTCACTTCAAGCCTAAATCATAGCTGCTGGTCTTAATTTATCAGTGCTCAGTGAAGACATTTAAAAAATAAAGCAAACTGGGACAACTTGAGAATTACAGGGACACAACAGAACGCAAAAGAGAAATCCAGAAGTTCAAGAAATCCTTGAATAATAAATACTGCAATGTAGTGAAAGAATTTAGTGAGTTTTCACAAAACTAAATATTATCTTACTATATGATCCATCAATTATGCTCTTGATATTTACTCAGAGGAATTGAAAATTTATGTCTAAAAACCTATACACATATGATTATAGTACTTATATTCATAATTGCCCAAACTGGAAGGAACCAAGATTTCCTTCAGTAGGTGAATGGATTAACTATGATACATTCACACAATGGAATATTATTCAGCACTAAAATAAAATGAAAAGCCATGAAAAGATATGGTGGGGAGTTTTAACTGTGTATTACTAAGTGAAAAAAAAAAAGTCCCAATTCGATAAGGCTACATACTATTTAATTCCAATGATATGCCATTATGGAAAAAAAGCCACACTATTGAGATCATAAAATGATCAGCAGTTGCCAGGGGTAGTAGGGGAGAGATGAACAGGAGAAGTACAGATGATTTTCAGAGTGGTGAAAAATGCTATATTATATTATAATGATGGAGATTTGTCAGAATTGTTGTTGCTGTTTTTCAATTTCTCAGTCACATCCGACTCTTTGCGACCCCATGGACTGCAGCACACCAGTCTTCCCTGTTCTTCATCATCTCCCGGGGCTCACTCAGACTCATGTCCACTGAGTCAGTGATGTCATCCAACCATCTCATTATCTGTCATCCTCTTCTCCTCGTGCCTTCAATCTTCCTCAGCATCAGGGTCTTTTCTAATGATGGGGGTACGTCAGAATATGTTTGTTCAAAACTATTTATTGTACCAGTATGCTGGGAAAGATTGACTGCAGGAGGACAAGGGGGCAGCAGAGGGTGAAATGATTGGAGAGCATCACTGACTCAATGGACAGGAGTTTGAGCAAAGGAGCTTGAGATAGTGAAGGACAAGGATGTCTAGGCATGCTACAGTCCATGGTGTCAAGGAATCAGACACAACTGAGTGACTGAGCAACAATAATTGAATGCACAACATCAGAAGTGAATGCTCATTTAAACTATGGGCTTTGTGTGATTACTATGTGTCAGTGAAGGATTACTCTTCTTACAAAATGAACCAGGGGCTTCCCTGGTGGCTCAGATGGTAAACAATCTGCTTACAATTCAGGAGACCTGGGTTCTATCCCAGGGATAGGAAGATACTCTGGAGAAGCCAATGGCTACCCACTCCAGTATTCTTGTCTGGAGAATCCTGTGGACAGAAGAGCCTGGCAGGCTACAGTCCATAGGGTCGCAAAGGGTCAGACACAACTGACAGAGTAATGCATACACACACGTGCACATAAAATGTATTAATCTGGTGAGTAATATTTATAATCAGCCAGCCTCTGCATCTATGGGGGAAGAGGTGCATATGCCATTTTTTTACCTTCCTCTCAGCTTTGTTGTAAATATAAATCCATTCTGAAAAAAAATCATCTCCAAAAAAAAAAAGGTACCAGACTAAGCATGGCATACACATCTCTCTTAGAGACTATTGGCCACTTGTCCTCCCTCACCGGAGTCCTCTTAATGTATTCGGTTTCTTTGTGTCTTTAATTTTTAAGTATCAATTACCTTCCCAAGAAGAATTTCTCTAACCCAATCCATCACTGTGCTGTGCTGTCCTTAGTCACTCAGTTGTCTCCGACTCTTTGAGACCTCATGGACTGTAGCCCACCAGCACCTCTGTCCATAGGGATTCTCCAGGCAAGAATACTGGAGTGGGTTGCCAGGCCTTCCTCCAGGGGATCTTCCCAACCCAGGGATTGAACCTAGGTCTCCAGCCCTGCAGTCAGATTCTTGACCAGCTGAGCTACCAGGGAAACTCAATCCTTCACTACTGAGAGTTAATTTGTACCCCCAGCAAACATCTGACCCTGTCTGAAAAAGTTTTTGTCATCATGCCTAGAAGGGTGGTGCTCCTGGCACCCAGTGTGCAAGGACCAGAGATCCTAGTAAGCTTCCTTCTTTGCACAGCCACACAATAATAATATAGAATGTCAGGTGAAGAACCTGCTCTAAATTATTTTTCTCACTATGACTCTGGGAGCAACTCCCTAGAAAACGAGCAATGGTTTGCTTCTCGAAAGGCTGCCCCATTTTTCTCAGAAGTATTTTTATTTTATTTTATTTTTATTTTTACTTCATTTTACTTTACAATACTGTATTGGTTTTGCCATACATTGACATGAATCCGCCACGGGTGTATGTTAGTTCCCAATCCTGGACCCCCTTCCCACCTCCCACCCCATATTATCTCTCTGGATCATCCCCATGCACCAGCCCCAAGCATCCTGTATCCTGTATCGTGCATAGACTGGCGATTTGTTTCTTACATGATAGTATACATGATTCAGTGCCATTCTCCCAAATCATCCCACCCTCTCCCTCTCCCTAAGAGTCCAAAAGTCTGTTCTATACATCTGTGTCCCTTCTGCTATCTCACATACAGGGTTATCATTACCATCTTTCTAAATTCCATATATATGTGTTAGTATACTGGATTGGTGTTTTTCTTTCTGGGTTACTTCACTCTGTATAATCGGCTCCAGTTTCATCCATCTCATTAGAACTGATTAAAATGTATTCTTTTTAATGGCTGAGTAATACTCCATTGTGTATATGTACCACAGCTTTCTTATCCATCCGTCTGCTGATGGACATCTAGGTTGTTTCCATGTCCTGGCTATTATAAACAGTGCTGCGATGAACACTGGGGTACATGTGTCTCTTTCAATTCTGGTTTCCTCGGTGTGTATGCCCAGCAGGGGGATTGCTGGGTCATATGGCAGTTCTATTTGTAGTTTTTTAAGGAATCTCCACACTGTTCTCCATAGTGGCTGTACTAGTTTGTATTCCCACCAACAGTGTAAGAGGGTTCCCTTTTCTCCACACCCTCTCCAGCATTTATTGCTTGCAGACTTTTGGATTGCAGCCATTCTGACTGGTGTGACATGGTACCTCATTGTGGTCTTGATTTGCATTTCTCTAATAATGAGTGATGTTGAGCATCTTTTCATGTGTTTGTTAGCCATCTGTATGTCTTCTTTGGAGAAATGTCTATTTATTTTTTGATTGGGTCGTTTATTTTTCTGGAATTGAGCTGCATAAGTTGCTTGTATATTTTTGAGATTAGTTGTTTGAGATTAGTTGCTTGGCAAGAATATACAATGGCGTAAAGACAATCTCTTTAACAAGTGGTGCTGGGAAAACTGGTCAGCCACTTGTAAAAGAATGAAACTAGATCACTTTCTAACACCACACACAAAAATAAACTCAAAATGGATTAAAGATCTAAATGTAAGACCAGAAACTATGAAACTCCTAGAGGAGAACATAGGCAAAACACTCTCTGACATAAATCACTGCAGAATCCTCTATGATCCACCTCCCAGAATACTGGAAATAAAAGCAAAAATAAACAAATGGGATCTAATTAAAATTAAAAGCTTCTGCACAACAAAGGAAACTATAAGCAAGGTGAAAAGAAGTATTTTTAATTGTACCCATCTTCCAGTATAAAAGGTGACATTAAAGAGTGCATGATATTAACACTTTATAATGGAAAAGTAGTTTTCCATGTTTGTTTTATCAACTTGAAGGATAGCCTGCCAAATGAAAACTGTTAGCCCAATATCCTTTACATAAAGTATCCTTATTTAAGTATAAACTTATAAGTGGAACAACCTATGAGAAGACCAAGCTGCCCAGTCCTATTAACAAACTATCAATTATCTCTTTATAAATAAATGTTTGGGAATGGCATAGTTTGGGGGCAGTTTGGAAGGCAAACCTTAAGAACCAGCTGTTGTTTTAAGCCAGCTCTGTGTATCTTCATTAAAATAAATTTTAAAAAGATAAATAGTGTTTCTAGAAAAGCCTAGTTTTGCTAGTCATACACTCAATTTGTGATTCAAAATGATATCTTTCACATTTAATGTGGAAACAGCTACACATAGATGATTTCATTAGGTCAACGATAACTTAGCAAAATGGATGAATATATGCTTCATAGCTCCATATTGAAATAGACTTATCAATGGAATCCCTCCAAGAACAAAAGCATGTCTGACTCAAGCTCAAACATGCAAAAAATTGCTAACAGCCTCCTGAAATGGCTGTTTATAAAACATTAAGATCCATTTAGCAACCTGCCAGAGTGCTAAATTAATTTCCTCAGTGGATTTTACCCCAGCTAGTGAATTATTGAGCAAAAGGTTCATAGATAAGAAAAAGAATCAAGAAAAAGTAAAAACCAAGGTTGGCTTCCAGAAGAACTAATAGGAGACTGTGGGTAAAAAGCATGAAGAATTTGTTTTCTTCATTAATATATCTCCAATGCCCACTACAGCACTGGAGGATGATAAGGATTCAATAAATATCTGTTGAATAAGTGTCTAAAAGTTGAAACAATGGACAAGTCCTGATGACTTAAGGGAAAGAGAATGAAAATCAGCATTGCTTGTATTCGTTGCCTTTTGATTAAAATCCATATCCAAGGTCAAGGCAGAATTAAATGTTCATTTAAATCATTTTTTGGAGAACTCTTACAAGAAATGTTACTTAAATAGTATTTTTTTAAGGAATTTATGGGTTTTTTTTGTTTTGTTTTATTTATTTATTTATTTTTATTTTACTTTACAATACAGCATTGGTTTTGCCATACATTGACATGAATCCGCCACGGGTGTACATGAGTTCCCAATCCTGAACCCCCCTCCCACCTGTCTCCCCATATCGTCTCTCTGGGTCATCCCAGTTCACCAGCCCCAAGTATCCTGTACTTGAATAGTATTTTACATTTTACAGTTATAAGACTCCTATTTCAATATACTTAATACTCTGTTGCATATTAAATAAAATAGAAGATAATGTCACATACTGACTTGCAGCCAACTAAATAATATCAGCAATCTAAGTATCTTGTGCCTGTTGAAAATATGCTCAGGTAAGCCAGCATGAGGGCTTCCCCAGTGGAGCAGTGTAAAGAACCCATATGCCACTGCAGGACACACAGGAGATGCAGGTTTGATCCCTGGGTCAGGAAGATCCCTTGGAGTCAGAAATGGCAGTACACTCCAGTATTCTTGCCTGGAAAATTCCGTGGACCAAAGAGCCTGGAGGACTAGAGTCCATGAGGTGGCAAAGAGTCAGATACCACTGGGCTGCTGGGCACACAACAAGAATAAGGGCATACACGGGGGCCTCTGATCCATCTATGCAATCTCTCCAGACTCACCTAAAACCACAGTATCTTCCCTGTTATTGTTGCCTCCCTTGGTGTCTCTACTCCATTTTTGGTTTTATATCCTAGTTACCCATCTCCTTTCAGCATGTTGGATTTGCAGGCCGTTTGTGTTCTGTCCTTACCAGCTTTGGTATTGACCCCATCTATTTCTTACTACTTCAGAGTGTACCTTCTGATATTTCACAATGACCTCACACCGACTACCATGATAACTGCGCCCTCCCTGGATTCTATACCAGTTTTCCCTTCCTTGCTCTCATAATTGTTTCCATAGTAACACTAATAAATGAATACTGAGACCAGATCCCAGAATTTTGAACTTAGTATTGCTCCAAACTATAGCACTTATACTGAAGGGGTCGGGTAATTCTGAAAAGACTTATAGAGCTATTTAATTTATCAGAGCTAAAGCATCATTGCTTTAAAACTCTTGAAGATTTTTTAAAATCAAAGTATAGTTGGTTTAAAATGTCATATTAATTTCAGGTATACAGTAAAGTGATATATTTATCTATATATTACATATATATTCACATATATATGAAAAATAATACACATATACATATATATACACATTTATATTATTTTTTCAGGTTCTTTTCTATAGTTAACTACAAAATAATAGCACACAGTACCCTGTGCTATACAGTAGGTCTTTTTTGCTCATCTATTTTGTATATAGTAGTGTATATATGTTAATCCCACTTAAGAGGATCCCTGAAACAGAGCATCTGTAATTAAGAATCTTGTGGCACTGAGAAATCAGTGCCAATACAGGTTGTGGAGGGGGATGTATAGTGCTATAGGGAGGACCAGGATTATGGCAACATCCATGAAACCTGCCACTTAAATATACTCTTGACTGCTGCCCTTATTAAAAGAATAATTATACCCGATACATCTTGGAAATTAGCAGATGGCAATATTAAAAAGTAGTTATAAAATGTAACTTCAAAATTCATTGTTCATACAGGAAAAAAAATCAGTGTTCAGAAATGCAAACTTTAAGTATATTTTCTTCAAATTACAGGTGGTGTCTCAAGAAAGCATCACAGTAACACCCAAGTCTAGTAAAATTAGGTTCACTTAAAATTAGAAAGACCAAAGTGTGGTCTAATTCACTGTTTCTATCTTAATTCTGTTTATTTGAATATATTATTCAGTAGATTTGTAGGATGATGTTTTTCTTCTTTGAAATCAAAAGTCCTAATAATCATAATTATTTACAAGTCTTTTATGTCTGGATCTCCTCTTACTTACAACCAAATATACAGTAGTAAACTAAACTTTTTGTTTTCTATACCATCATCATGTATGTTCCACTAGTCCGTAACCAAATGGATGAGAGATTTTAGATATAACATATGAGTCTTACTTTCTAAATTTACAAATAAAAAAACCTGATGCTGAGAAAGATTAAATGACCTGCTCAAATTCATTGAGCTTAAAGAGCTAAATTATAACTTGAATCCAGAGTAATATTTTTTGTGCTACAGAATGCTTAAAAATGGAAAAATGCAAGATCAATTTCCAAATCACTTACATAATATAATTCTGTAATTTATTTCCTAAATGAAGTGTGAGAGTATTGCCTGTTAAGACATTTTTTAAAAAGTTAAATTCTATTCTAATGATTTCAGAGGAGCAGTTTTATTTATTGGTGACTCTAATGCCATTATTATATATTAATAGATTCCTCTCCTCTTAATTCAGCTTTCATCTCTAATTACTAAAGTGACTATTAGCTACCAATGCCAAAAACTGATTTAAAACTGCAAAACCAAGCCAAATCACCACAGGCTGACAATTTATTGGCTAAAATTACCAAATAACCAGTATTTCTAAATATTTCTAAATGTGTCTAGTCAACAAATAGATGCTCAATAAATAACAAGTAATTGGCTCTAATCAATCTTTAAGCATAAAGCAAAGAGAGAAAATAGGAGTTAGAATCAGATTTAATATAGTTAGGTAGTTCATAAAGCATTATACTAACAGTCCTTCATAATAAACATTTTGTTTTTCTGTGTTGTTTGTAACATATAGAATTACTTTCTTGATTATAGGTGCTTGCTAGATGGCTATTGAAAAGAAAATTAATTTGAATAGCCTATAATTAGAATGAATAAACTCTTACCATGATAGCTATAATATAATGAATAAGAACAGCAACACAGGGTTAAACATAATTATAATATGATATAAAATATATACCATATCTAAAGCTAGAGAACTTACTAATATTTAGATTTGTTGATCTGAGAACTTGAGTGCTTCCTGGGTGAAATCTGAAACTGGCCCTCACACAAAGAGAGCAAGGAGAGCAGGTGGTCTGAAGAAAGTGGCAGCCCACTCCAGATTGGTAAACGTCAAGCTTAATAGGTGAGGAAACTTACATATGAGGCTTACTACATATGAGGCTTACCTTGGGCAACCTGCAAGAGGAGTAGATCTTTACACCAGCTCGCCAGAATCTTGAGAGTATATAGAGGCCATATCTTGTTTCAGTCATGTGTGCAATGCAGATGCTCTCAGTGATGACTTGTTCTCTCAAGGCTGTGCCCATGAATATGGCTCCTCTGTATGAAAGGTGGACGATTGTACATTCCAAGGTTGGGAGAGGTGAGTGACCTCTGATTGTCTGAGTTCAGCTCCAGGGTCAGCCAGCGGCATTATCTTCTTGAGGACCTCCTCCAACAACGTGCATTAGCAAAGTGGTCAGTTTTCTATAGCTAATACGCGCTATGAGTCAAGTCCTTGATACACATCACCCAGTTTATTTCTCAAAGAAGTTTTATGAGGCCTGTTGTTATTCCCATGTCATAGACAAGGAGCCTGAGGACAAAGAGCTCTGGCCTCTGAACAAGGTCAAAGAGTCATGAACTGCGGTTTGGATCTGGGCATTCTTGACCATGAAGACTGGTATGTCAATCAGTTTACAGTGTCTCCTTTACAAATAATCCACTCAGAAGCCAATTACTAAAGACTATTAAGACAACAAAAACAGTTTTAGAAAGGAAAAGGGAGAAAAAAATGAAAAACATCCCCACAGATTACAATTTTGATATACTTAGTTGACTTTAATGAGAAAACCATCAAATAAATTAGCGAAAATTCTAGATGTATAACTTAGCATTAAAAAGGTTCACAGTGTTAATCTGTGATCTCTGTTATCAAGTTTTGAAGCATTGATTATGATATATATACTATACATATTTATGTAAACTGTATAATTTTGTTATTTTACTGGTTGTCAACAATTAGAAGTAATGTACAAATAAATAATATTCAATGTGCTGTTAAATAACTATTAATGACAGAACAACATTATATATATAGAGATGACATTTAGTACTTTTATTTTGTGCATGTTGGATTTATTTAGACTTATAAGTATCTTAGCATTTATTTAAATGCCCATACGTTCTCTGGTGGCTCAGACAGTAAAGCATCTGCCTGCAATGCAGGAGACTCGCGTTTGAGCCCTGGGTCGGGAAGATCCCCTGGAGAAGGGAATTGCAACCCACTCCAGTGTTCTTTCCTGGAGAATTCCATAGACAGAGGAGCCTGGTGAGCTACAGTCCATGGGGTCGCAAAGAGTAGGACATGACTGAGTGACTAACAGACATACACGTCATAACATTTTTAATTTTTATTATATGTCATAATAAATTGTACACATAAAAAAAAGAAAAATAACTTGCTCCTTAGTTACCAAAAAAAAGGTGTTCTTATGAACAACTTAAAAGCACAAAAATGCTTAGAAGAGTTTCTTAAAATATTCTGGTGGAAGGAGGAGGGAAGAAGCACTTATTTATACTCTGTAGGTCTGAGTGTTTGTAGGAAATTCTCTTCTTGCAACATTTTGGGTAATTTTCTGAAGTGTTCGTGAGCCAAATTACTGATCTTCATGAAGATGAGTAATTATCCAAACAGAATGCTTCCTTGTGAATACTGCAAACACAATTAACACAGCACTAACATAAATTCTGCTCGAGCATACCACCATGTTCCTTTTGTTCTTCAGTTGGTAAAGAAATTTTGAACATGGTCACAGAATGTACTATGGGTACTATATTTGTTCTTACATTTTTAGAAAGCAGTTTCATTCAAGATACATCTGGCTTGATAAAATAGAATAGCAGAAGACTAGCTGCTAGATAGTATCACCTTAAATCTTCAATCATGCTCAGAGACCACTGTGTTAAGGAGAGCTGCCGGGATTTGTGATGTTTGATTTACCTCTCTAGTTTGGATCATAATTATGCCCTCTGGGTGGGAAATGTGACAAAACATTGTTTTCTGACAGCACCTGGTGCACGGTTGGATGTTCACTAAATGTTGAATGATAATCTACAGAAATCAATTTCATAATAGCCAAATAAGGCTTTATGCCATGGAATTATTATTCTTATCTCCAGGAATTATTTTTTAAAAAATGCCAACTTAGCACAGGACGGACTATAGCTTGAGACCATTCTGTTCTACATGAGAATGCCATGAGTCTCCAGAGTGCATTTTCTGTCTGTAATAGACAGGAAATAAGCAGTGAACTCTGAAATGAATGAAGAGCAAATAGATGAGGGAAAAGGCATGGTCCACATGCCATACTTTTTCGGTGTGTCCTCTGAAATGTCTGGCATGGATGTTCGAGAAGCAGATGCAACCCTTTAGGCAATCTGTGTGCCATGAGCTAGCCTCTGATACCATGTTGACGATGAGAGTACATCAGGCGCATGCCCCAGGATCATTAAGACTTTATAGCTGCAAGGCTTTTCAGCAGAACTCATCCGAGCCTTTAGGCTTAAATCAGAAGCCCAGGGTATTAAGTGATATGCTGAGAGTCATGCATATGACTTAGGCCTTTTTCACTATGCTGTGCTCTGCTGTGCTGTGCTTAGTTGCTCAGGTGTGTCCCACCCTTTGGGATCCTGTGGTCTGTAGCGAGCCCTCCAGTCTCCCCTGTCTATAGGGATTCTCCAGGCAAGAATACTGGAGTGGGTTGCCATGCCCTCCTTCAAGTGATCTTCCCAACCCGGTGACTGAACCCAGGTTTCCCACATTGCAGGCTGATTCTTTACCGTCTGATCCACTAGGGAAGCCCATGAATACTGGAGTGTGTAGACTGTCCCTTCTCCAGGGGATTTTCTGACACAGGAAGTGAAATGGGTCTCCTGCATTGCAGGCAGATTCTTTACCAGCTGAGCTAACAGGGACGCCCTTTCACCATGCTACCCTCTCTCAAACCAAAACGAACAAACATATATTTCTGTCACTGGCATAAAAAGAAAGCTCTGTGCTTAAAATGATATTTTATACACAACTCTTATCTCTGTCCATATTTACATGTAGCTAGATAGGTAGAACCACAAACAAATACTGCTATAGCACTGTTAAGGGTGGAAATTAATATAGTGATATTATTTGTCACTAGATCCTGTTCCATTATTTGTTAGAAAAGCTGGTATTTTGTTGTGACATCCACGCACCTGTCTTTTCAAATCCTTTGCTAGTTTGAACACTTGTTCAAAGCAATTTCTACCCTGCATTCTTCCCAGTGGGGTTTTGATTGCCCATCCAAGACTCGTAATTGATTCGGTTCTTCAAACCCATTACTCTGATATATGAAATATCAGAATGATAGTAGCATTGGGTCCATCAACAGCTGCATTTCAACACGTCTATCTTTCAGCAATGGATCCAGAGCAGAGTAGTTTGATCTACACTATAAAAGCATGATGGTCAGTGAGTCTTTTTTTTTCCAGTAAAACCATGATATAAATGAAATGATATAATTTTAAAACATTGGCGATCATACACACTTAAAATCTTTCCTTGTGTATTATTTGCTATGTATGATAAATTCTCTACAACTTGAGCTGATTGCTAGATTATAGGTAACACTTTGGAACAAAAAAATGAACATGATTTTATAGTTTGGAATCATATATGAGTTTTTAGAATTCCTTGGAGAAGCAAGTTTATGTACTTAGAAATTAAAAACGCCTTTCAGTTTACCACTCATGTGACTTATATAACATTCTGGGCCTTGCCATATGCCATTTTGAAATAAAAATTGTTAGAATAATTACCAATGCGTATATTATTGCCTCTATCCTATATACATATTGTGTTATGCATATGCCATCACTTATTAATACCTGAAGGTTTATGAAACTTAATAAACATTATTTTACCATTATTTTGCACTTTTTTCCCCTTAAACTTAGAGAAAATGCATTGACAGAGTTTATATAAATATTTCTACTTCTACCCTGAAATATGTTTGTGTATGATAAAAAAGCAGTTAGTTTTGGCTAAATAATTAAACTAAAAATGCCAAGCAATATTATAATGACAGACAAATTACTAAATGTACTCAACTAAATATAGTGCATTTTTAATTCATAGACTGTTTTTTCAGAACAGCAAAAAATAAGTGCCACATTTATGTCTAGATGGACTTGAACATGATTAAGGACCTTTGCCTTCTACCAAAATGGGGCTTTCTTGCTAATAGTCATGGAAATCTATTTATGTATGCATGTTCCTGTCTCTTACACCTGGACATGTGGGAAGTATTGTTAAGTTGGTATGTTTCATATGTCTTTGGCGATTCAGCATAATAGTCTAGAAAAACAGCAGAACTTATTAATTAGTGATCCGTTAAAGATGAATAAATTACTTTTCCTTCCCTGAGAACCCAATGTCCCATATAACTTCCTTAGTCTAAAAAAATGCAAAACTTGAGTCAGGTACATCATGTTGCTTACTGCAGTGTCAGACTTCAAATGAATGTGTGCAAGTTAGAGATTAGAGTTTACAGCTCTAATAGAGAAGTATTGTTTTGTTTTTTGTTTTTATTATAAAAAGGTAAAACTTTTTGACCAGCTAGGCTTTCCAAAGCTCTCTCTTTTTTAAAATCTCTCAGTATAATCTCCCTGTCACCTGGAGCATCTCAGACTTCATCCTGATGCTAAAAAGAGCTCCACTTTGTTCATTATGTACTGCTATTCCTAGAGAGGTATGGTGACTGGAGTCTTAGGAAGAGGAAGCACCAAAGTAGATATTCCACCCAAGTTTATTCTTCCCACTAGAAGATCTGGGGGCATCCCTAGTGGCTCAGATGGTAAAGAGTCTGCCTGCAATGCAGGAGACTTGGTTTGATCCCTGGGTCAGGAAGATCCGTTGGCAGCGGGAATGGCTACCAACTCCAGCATTCTTGCCTGGAGAATTCCATGGACAGAAGAGCCTGGCAGATTATAGTTCATGGGGTTGCAAACAGTTGGACATAACTGAGCAACTAACACATAGGAGACCTGAAGATGATTTTCTCACTAGTTGACCTATGAAGCAAACACATTTTATTGAGAGAACTTGTATTTTTTCCCATAGATAACTATATATTCTCAAAGGAATAAAATGCATTCTCCTTATTTGTTTTTTTTGTTTGTTTTGTTTTATTTTAGCAGAGTTCCTTAAATGTACCTAAGAACTACAATACTGGCATTGTTTTACTAAGGAACTTTAGATTTCTGTCTTGGCCAAGCATATTTTAATATTTTGCAGAAGTTGACACAAGTTCAGAATCTGTGTTTTTTTGGCCTTTTTAAAAAAATTTTTAAACTTTACCCATCTTGATTAGAAGAGTTGTGAATTATTTCTGTTATATGAAATAGCTTTGCATACATTTAACTCTTTTAAAATGGCAATCAAGTAAGTTATCCAGCATCATGTGATATAGTTACAGGTGGCCCAAGGGTGAAGAATCCACCTGCCAATGCAGTAGACATGGGTTCAATCCCTGGGTCTGGAAGATCCCCTGGAGAAGGAAGTGGCAACCCACTCCAATATTCTTGCCTGGGAAATCCCGTAGACAGAGGTGCTTGGTGGGCTACAGTCCATAGGATTATGAAGGGGTGGGATACAATTTAGTGACTAAACAAAAATGTGCTCATCACATTGGAGGAGGGAATGGCAACCCATTCCAGTATTCTCGCCTGGAAAGTTCCATGGACAGAGGAACCTGGTGGGCTATGGTCCATGGGATCACAAAGAGTTGGACACAACTGAGCAATAAACACACACACACATAGAGCATATGTCTTTATTAGAGTCTATAGTACTTTGGGATCACTAGCCTGAGACCAGATTGGTCAATTCAGAACAAAAGAGCAGGGTTTTGATAAGTTACTCGGAGGTCTTATCTAAGGGGCACATTTGAAGAAGGCACCAGGAGGTAGGGGAGACTGTTGATCATGAAGACTATCAAGGAATCATGCCTGTGTGCATGCTTAGACACTCAGTTGTGTCCGACTCTTTATGACCTCATGAACTGTATCCTGCCAAGTTCCTCTGGCCACGGAATTCTCCAGGCAAGAATACAGGAGTGGGTTGCCATGCTCTCCTCCAGGGGATCTTCCCAACCCAGGGACTGAACCCAGTTCCTCCTGCATTACAGGCAGATTCTTTACTGTCTGAGCCACCAGGGAAGCCCAAGAATATTGGAATGGGTAGCCGATCCCTTCTCCAGGGGATCTTCCTGACCCAGGAATCAAACCAAGGTCTCCCTTGTTGCAGGTGGATTCTTTACCAGCAAAGCTATCAGGGAAGTCCATTAAAGAATCATAGTTTAGTTCTGACAACACGTTGTTGTCTAGTACAGGTGCTAAGATGAGGGGTGAGTATAAGTTTATGGTCACTGCAGGCTACTTGGCTAAACAAAATTTATAACAAGGCAGAAGTACCATGAAGTAGTTTTGTTAATCTCTAGTCAGTAATCATCCGTTGTTTTTATTTTTCTAATCTTTTCTTTTATTTACTTTCTACTCTGAAGTTGGATTATTATGAAAGCGAAGCATAGCCAGATTCTTACAAAAGAATTCTATTTAATTGTAGATAATTATATTTGTATTCAAAATATATATTTTTCTTTCTGAATATTTTATTCAACTTTGATTATTTACTTTTAAAATAGCTCTGCATGTGTAATAATCACATATGAGAATTATCAGTGATTAGTCTTATATTGTAATATGTATTTTATATGTATAATTTATATAAATATTAGTATTCTATATAAGGGTACACTTCCCAGGTGGCACAGTGGTAAAGAATCCACCTGCCAATGCAAGAGACTCAAGAGATGGGGGTTCAGTCCCTGGGTCAGAAGATCCCCTGGAATAGGAAATAGCAACTCCTTCCAGTATTCTTGCCTGGAGAATACAATGAACAGAGGAGCCTGGCAGGTTACAGCCCATGGGTTTGCAAAGAATCAGACACAACTGAGTGACTGAGCATACATACACATATGAAGGCACATCATGCATGTAAATATATAATCATGTAAATACATAATTTCTATTAAATATATGTTTATAATTACATGCTACATACATATGTAGCAGAAAGTCCTAACACTGTATAACTGGTAAGTTAAGATAATAAGCATTTCTTGAATATTAAATGTATGGGCATATGTCTTTATGGAAACTGGGAAAGGAATTAAACAACATAGTCTAATAACAGACAATTTACTAGGTAGATTTTTTTTTAACTTTTTATTTTGTATTGGCGGAGAAGGAAATGGCAACCCACTCCAGTATTCTTGCCTGGAGAGTCCCATAGACCGAGGAGCCTGGTGGGCTACAGTCCATGCGGTCGCAAAGAGTCGTACATGACTGAGAGACTTACTTCACTTCACTTCTATAGGCTCCAGGAGTTGGTGATGGACAGGGAGGCCTGGCGTGCTGCAGTGCATAGGGTCGCAAAGAGTCAGACATGACTGAGCGACTGAATTGAACTGAACTGATAGCCAATTAACACTGACATGACAGTTTCAGGTGAACAGCAAAGACTCAGCCATGCATATATCCACTCTCCTCTAAATTCCCCTCCCATTCAGGCTGCCACATAACACAGTAGAGTTCCATGTGCTATACAGTAGGTCCTTGTTGGTTATCTGGGCATTTTTTAATTAAAAAAGTTTTAAATGTATTTCCACGTCTAAGACTTGGGATATCAAATCCGGTTGAAATGTTCATGACTGATCCTACAACATTAATATAACAAAGTCAAGTAGGTTGAAAAGTACTCATTCACATCAGAGAGCTTAAAGAAACAATCAAAATAAAACATTAGGATATAGAGTGTCTTCCATGTAATTATAAGCTGTCACCTCTTTGTAACCTTTCTTAAATCACATAACAGGCTTTTACAAAGTCTATGAAACTTGTGATTTTTTTAGTCTCCTGAAATTTTCTTTCCACTTAAATGAAGGCTTTTGAGGTGAAACAAACATGGTGAAACACAACGTGTTCTTTTTGGATATACAGCTTTAATTTAATATTATTGATAGTGATACTAATGAGCTCACCTATTAAATACAAATTTTAGCATCAACTCTTAACGATAAGCAACCCGATTTTACAGAGTTTAGAGATGTGACTCAAAAATTCAAAGGACCATTCCAAAATTACGTTTGTCTTATCTCATTTCTAGCAAACAACAGTCTCTGGATATTAAATGTCTATCATAAGAATGCCTGTCTCCTTGTTCCAAATTAAGTTAAAAGTCATGCTCACTTCTTATGGAAGGCTATGTAAAAATGTAAGCTATTGTTGCTGTTTTATAGAAGTTTTTATTATAAAAGTTGATATTTTAAAATTGAATTTTTTTTCTGTCTATTTTAGCTACTGCAAAAGGGACTAGACAGACACCAGAGGGAGCTCAAGTTACCGAACCCTTTTCTCAGGAACAAAGGTGACATCAGTTAGGGAATATGGAATCTGCATGTACAGTCTGCTATATTTAAAGTAGATAACCAACACGGACTTACTATATAGTTATGGAATTGTCCTCAAGATTATGTAGCATACTGGATACAAGGGGAGTTTGGGGCAGAATAGATACTTGTATATGTATGGCTCAGGCGCTTTTCTATGAAACTATGAAACCTGAAACTATGACAACATTAATTCCCTCTACTCCAATATAAAATAAAAAAGTTAAAAATATAAAGTGATATCATTTGTCATCCTATTTAGAAGAAGTACAGTTAATATTCAGAATCAACCCAACACACCTAAGAATAGAAGAAAAAGCAAATAGCTTAACTTAATGAGGTTTACATAACAAATATAAACTGCAACATAGACATTCACCATTTAATACTAAGAATTTTTTTAAATTACTTTATTTCTAATAGAATGCAAAACAACATGAGCAATTCTTAAACAACTTGGAATCTAGAGAGGGTGAAGGGTGAGGCGAGAGATAATGTAGAATCCTGTAGGATTTGAAGTTCAGTGTGGTTGGGATGCAAGGTCTATCATGGCCTGGTTGTAAGAACATACAAATATGTTGTATTCACAGTCTGGCATTCTGCTTTATTATTTTATAGATGATGAAATTGCTTTCTAAGCTATTTTTCACTTCTGCCTCCTAACTTCTCAGATTTTATTTTTCCCTAAAAAGAGTGCATGTAAAAGAAACAATATCTAGCACTAAGGCAATTCACCTTTTATTGGGGCCTTCAGCGATAACAAAATAGAGATTGCAATATTTCACCATACTCATAATTTAGTGGTACACAGGCACTTTGGATCAAGCACACCAGGCGAAAGACAAGGAGCTCCTGTGTTTGGGTTGATGTTGTGTGGTTATGGTTCAGATATGGGGAGCTGCAGCGTTTGAACAACAAAAAAGAATTTCTAAATTCCCTCTTACAGTTTCTTAAAATTGCTTATTGATTTAATGTTTTCAAAATAATTCAAATGTCACATCATATGAAAATAATATTCTATTTGTAGTGAATGTTTAATCCTCTCTGGCTTTGTTGTTTTTTATGTTTTTGTTTTGCCTTTTTTTTTTTTTTTTTTGGTATATTCTGTCAGAACAAATGGACAGTGTATTTCTTAATGGTGGAGAAAAAAGAAAAAAAAAGACCTCTGGCTTATTTACAGTTAATCTAGACATTACGCTCTGAGAATCTCTTTTGGAAATCAATATTCCAAGTTCTTATGTTTTAATTACTACTGTTAAGTCCTCATTTAAAAATTATTTTGCAAGTGATTTTTAAACTTCATACATTACTTGAATAGACCTTTCAAAAATCAATTTTGAAATCAATATTTATAATGCATATTTCGATTCTTCATTTTCCATTCTGGTCTTTCAGCCCCTGATAAAATGTATCTTAATTGTTGAAAGCCCCCTTTTACCTCCACCATTTTCCCCTTGTAATGTGGTTTCTTTCAATATTTTCTTCCTTAGCATCACTATTTTTCTCTTCCTTCTAAAATAACTTTCGATAACAAAAGGAATGTATATACCAGCTACCACACTGGATATCATATTAAACCCAAGTGGTCACAATCTTGGGAATATTTTCATTTGTCTAATGTGTTGTGCTAAGTCACATCCGTTGTGTCCGACTCTTGGTGACCTTATGGACTGTAGCCCACCAGGCTTCTCTGTCCATAAGATTCTCCAGGGAAGAATACGGGAGTGGATTGCCATGCCCTCCTCCAGGGGATCTTCCTGACCCAGGGATCAAACTCACTTCTTTTAACATTGCCTGCATTAGTATGCAGGTTCTTTACCACTATCACCACCTGGGAAGCCCTCATTTCTCTAATCAGTTCACTTCAGTTGCTCAGTCATGTCCAACTCTTTGTGACCCCATGGACTGAAGTACACCAGGCTTCCCTGCCCATCACCAACTCCCAGAGTTTACTCAAACTCATGTCCATCAAGTTGGTGATGCCATCCATCCAACCATCTCATCCTCTGTCATTCCCTTCTCCTCCCACCTTCAATCTTTCCCAGCCTCAGGGCTTTTCCAGTGAGTCAGTTCTTCACATCAGGTGGCCAAAATATTGGAGTTTCAGCTTCAACATCAGTCCTTCTAATGAATATTCCAGACTGATTTCCTTTAGGATGCACTGGTTTGATATCCTTGCTGTCCAAGAGACTCTCAAGAGTCTTCTCCAACACTACAGTTCAAAAGCATCAATTCTTTGATATTCAGCTTTCTTTTTAGGCCAACTTTCAAATCCATACATGACCACTGGAAAAACCATAGGCTTGACTAGATGGACCTTTGTTGGCAAAGTAATGTCTCTGATTTTTAATATGCTGTCTAGGTTTGTCATAACTTCTCTTCCAAGGAGTAAGCATCTTTTAATTTTATGGCTGCAGCCACCATCTGTAGTGATTTTGGAGCCCAAAAGAAAAATGGGCAGAGGAGATCTTTATACGTGAAAATGTTACTCCTTGACTCTATATGACATTTTATTGTGGACAAATATTTGTCCTTCTGGAAGAAGCAATACTTTATTAAAAAATTTGTACACTCACTATCAATATGTCTAGGATATATAAAAAATGTGTATGCTCTTCTCAGAATTAGTCATTTAGGAAACATTTACTTCTGTATTTTCAGAAAAAAAAAAAGAGAAAAATCATCCTGGCCCTTTTTTTTGCTAACAAATATGACACTATACAAATATTTTGCTTCTTTGTTAGGCTGATGGCAAGCGGCATGGCGTTTATAAGCAAAGGAGATCATCATGTATGCTGGCAACACTCACTCTTACCCATGTGATCTGGATCCCATTTCTTAGACCCTCTTATTCTCAGTTTCCCTGTTTTGTAAAATTCTACAAATGTTATGTATCTCATTAAAATGTGGTCAGAATACAATGAGTCATCCGTATGAATCACCTAGTATACTATATTTATTAGCAGCCCCCCAAGTAAATTTGAGATATCTTTAAACTATTTTCCAAATTAATAACCTAAGTATATTGGAAGTAAGTTTACACTTTCCTTAAGTTTTTCCTCTGGCATATGATATTGAACTTTTAACAAGGAAGATGTTAGATAGATAGATGATAGGTAGTCAGACAATGGATACATAGATAATACATAGGTAAATAGGTAGGTAGATGATAGATTGATAGTTACTAGGCAGATAGAGGAATTATATTAAAATCGATGATATATCATAGAAGATATTATAATCAGTCAGAAACATGTTTTACATATCTCTCTCCCACAAAAAAAAAAAAATTCTCTTGCATATTTTTGTTTTTCCTTGGTAGTAAGGAAGGGCTTCCCAGGTGGCTCAGTGGTAAAAAAAATTCGCCTGGAATGCAGGAGAATTGGGTTCAGTCCCTGTGTTGGGAAGATCCCCTGGAGGAGGGCATGGCAAACCACTCCAGGATTCTTGCCTGGAGAATCCCATGAACAGAGGAGCCTGGTGGGGCTGCAATCCATAGGGTCACAAAGATTCAAACATGACTGAAGTGACTGAGTGTGCAGGCATACACTCAAGGGAACAAAGATGTCTTTGTAGCTAAATCCATTGGTGACATACATTTGGTGTTGACTTGAACCCTGAGTTTCTATTAAGTATCTGTAACTAGAGTCCACTTATCATATCCCAGCCTCCACTGTCCTGGCTCCTCATCTCACTGTGTCTCACGGACAACAGTGTTGCCAGAATTCTGGAGTATCTTTCTGTTATACTGAAGCTTGTGTTAGGGGTGTTGTTCAGCAAAAACAAAAACCCACAAATGCCTCAAAAGAGTTTCCCTCTGTACTAAACTCCCTTTGAGTAGGGAACAAAAGCCCTCACGTGGGACTTTTGTCACACAAAAGCCACAGTGACATACTAGGTCCTAGCCCTGCTTTGAGCCTGTTAGCACAGATACCACATAACCAGTTTGACATCTGAATATTCCTTTTTAGCTCAAAGCACTTCTCCCTCAAAATTCATCAGCATTTTCTGATAACTTGTTTGGGATTTAAAACTGCATCCATAAAATTTAGTGGAGTTCTCAAAATCATATGTCACAAAATTGATAAAAAGGATTACTCAATCCTGTTGGCATGTTAATTTAAATACACAATGAATAAATACGTCCTTTAAGCATCCAGAGTGTTGCAAATATAACCTAAATTAAAAAAATCTTCATCTTTTAAAATGTGAGCTGTAAAGAATCCTAGGCACATAGTAGGTATGCAATAAATACAGAAAAACCACTGATACTAGTTGTAATGCTATGAAAAATCATACTTATTCACCATCACTCAGATACAAGAAAGCAGGAACAAAAAATTTATCTAATTTTTAAAATTTATTCAGATTCCACTTTTATTAGCCACTGTACATACTTAGGAAAAGTTTCAAAGACTCTGAGCTGTTTACATCAAGCTAGCAGTTAGCCAGTTAGCGTCTCCATAATTTGAATGAGATTTTGATAATACTCTGTATTTTTTTAAATCTTGTGGAAAAATTATTCGTACATTCCAACCATCTTTCAGAAGGTCTGACAAACTCGGAGTGAAGAGGCATTTCTCTGTCCTCATGACATTTGGGAGGTGCATTTGCTACATACTGATGTAGACAGAGCATTCAATTACGCGGAGGGAGCTGGGTACCCAACTCGCTCTGCATGGCCTGTGCTTGGGAGTCTCCTCAGCTCCTGTTCTTTCCATCATTCAGACAGAGCAGGTGGTTTCCATGGGCAGCAAAACCCTAAGGGAAGCAAGATCATTCAGTGACTGCTGATTCTATGAGCCACTGCAGTCCTCCATGATCTGAACTTCTGTGTTTCCTCTCAGGATAAAAATTCCATGCCTATTTACTCCTGAATTGGAGATGGCTTGTTTTCCAAAAAGATTCTCTTGTTTTTTTTTTTTAAATTTATTTTTTCCACTTTGGAAAAGTTCAGTCAGCTTCTTATGTGTTGGTGGAAAAAAGCAACTCATTTGGATGCTATCATTACTCCTGAATTAACTGATATTTTAAGACTGTGAGTCATAATAGAATAAATAAATGAATTTTTTCTTCTTAATTTATTTTGTGGGTTTTATTATGCTTTCTAATATACCTGCATGGAATGGTTTGTCAAAAAAATAGCTAGCTTGTTGAAACTAACACCCATTGTAGCCAAATAAATAAATATTTATTTTTAAAAAATCAGCTAATTTATTTCTCCATGTAAAAGATAAAATTTATTTTCAATTGTTTTAACTGATAAACACTTACTCCAAAAGAGACTGTTCACTAAAATCTTGTTTATCAAAAGGCGTGGGGCACAAGCAGAGCATAGATAATCCAAGTGATGAATAATATTAATATCTTTATTTCTAATTAAATTTAGCTTTGAATTTACAGTTTGAAGGTATAGCCTAATTTAATTTAGCTTTTATTTATTTATGTCTTATAAAATGAAGCTATTTTTAATAGTTGTTATAAGATTTATAAACATTATGAAATTTTATGCCACATTTAATGTGTTAGACACATATCAGTTGTCCGACTCTTGGTAACCTGTGAATATCAGCATGCCAGGCTTCCCTGTCCAAACCAACTCCTGGTGCTTGTTCAAACTCATGTCCATCAAGTTGGTGATGCCATCCAACCATCTCATCCTCTGTCATCCCCTTCTCCTCCTGCCTCAATCTTGCTCAGCATCAGGGTCTTTCCCAATGAGTCAGTTCTTTGCATCAGGTGGCCAAAATATTGGAGCTTCAACTTCAGCATCAGTCCTTCCAATGAATATTTACTGTTGATTTTCTTTAGGATTGACTGATTTGATCTCCTTGCAGTCCAAGGAACTTTCAAGAGTCTTCTCCAACACCACAGTTCAAAAGCATCAATTCTTTAGCACTCAGCTTTCTTTATGGTCCAAGTCTCACATCCATACATAACTACTGGAAAAACTGCGGCTTTGGCTGTAGAGACCTTTGTTGGCAAAGTAGTGTCATATATATACATATATATATGTATATATATGCATTTATTTGCATCTTCTTGAAACATTTTCCAATAACATTACAACTTTTCTCAATCACTTTGTCTCCCTCCTACCCCAATAAAGAAAGCTTTACTCAATAATATTTTAAAAATACTTTCTATACTTCCCTATGCAACAACTTTAGTGGGAAAAAAATACATATATATACACTCAAACCTAAAAAACAACTGATGAAGGGGTTTCCCTGATGGCTTAGTGGTGAAGAATCTACCTGCCAATGCAGGAGACTCAGGTTCAGTCCTTGACCTGGGAAGATCCCACATGCCTTGGAGCAACTAAGCCCGTGCACCACAGCTATCAAGCCTGTGCTCTAGAGCATGGGAGCTACAACTACTGAGCCCACCTACTGCAACTACTAAAGCCTGGGCACCCTAGAGCCCATGCTCTGCAACAAGAAAAGCCACTGCAATGAGAAGGCCAAACACTGCCACAATCTAGAGAGTAGCAGGTTATATACTACATTTGTATCATTTCTATAATTATATATTCTACATAATAGTATATATAGGATATGTGTATTATAGTACCTTTGTTATATAGTTGTCTAGTGACTTTGGCCAATATTTTGGCCACCTCATGCGAAGAGTTGACTCATTGGAAAAGACCCTGATGCTAGGAGGGATTGGGGGCAGGAGGAGAAGGGGACGACAGAGGATGAGATGGCTGGATTGCATCACCGACTCGATGGACATGAGTTTGGATGAACTCCAGGAGTTGATGATGGACAGGGAGGCCTGGCATGCTGCGGTTCATGGGGTCACAAAGAGTCAGACATGACTGAGTGACTGAACTGAACTGAACTGAGTGGCCTTGAAGGAAATTTGAAACCATGTCAAATATTCATCCACAGGTTCTCTCAGCCATAGACATGTTTAGAATTCTTAGCTAATATTTAAAACTAAGTCCAAAATCTTCCAATACTAGTGACTGAACCTAACATGTTTCCCATTGAAGTGATTTCCACCTTAAAATGATGGGCCTGAACATAAATATGCTACATCTCTGGGGCTTCTTCTGAGGTTTTTTCATTCTACAATCCAGTGTTTGAAGCTGATGATGTGTGGTCACTTGATATATCTGGGAAATGCATGTCTGAAAAAAAAATATATGTCACTAGGTTAGAGAACATCAAAAATTGTGAAAAAGATGTAAAGGATTGAATTTAACAGAAAATTGAATTTGCCATCATTATCTTTATAAATACAATTCTGTGCCAATGAAATGGTCCAAGTTTTAAATCTAAAATGGAGTTTATATATTTTTTAGTATAATTTCTCTGTCATTTCATGATTACAGTGTGTATACTGAGAACTTTAATTTTTTTCAGTTTCCAAACAAACATGCAAATAATTATACATGTTTCTCAAATGTCTCCTTTTCATAGAAATAAGGAAAATTCAGTTTAAATTTAAGCATCATAGACTTTAGAAGAAAAATTAATGTGGAACAAATTTAAGTATATAGGGACATAATCCTTGATGATAAGCTTGAATTATGGGATAAATTAATAAAAAAACTAAGAATATTTTAAAAATTAAACTTCATCAAAAACACATAGCCAATCATAGGACAAAAGTGAAGAGGATTTGCTGAAAAGAGTATGTGGATTGCAAAAATAATTTAAAAATGAAAACATTTTATTTTTTAAGAATTAAGTATGTGGTATGAGTTATGGCTGTCATCTATAGACTAAGGCTGAAGAGCAACAGCATATAAGTAAACACAGGGAAAATTCTTAAAATAAAGACTCACACTGTGTTAAGTGTTGAGATTCATTAAAATGTAAAAGTTGAAAACACAACAGAAAATGCATAGAATAATGAAAATTTTAACGATAGAAATGAAATCATTTGCCAAGAAAGTCATCCAAGATGAAAGGATTTTGCAAAAGTATGTGTCCTTCCATGTGAGATAGCCTCTGTGTAAGGTTCAGATGGTAAACAGGATTATAAATTGAAAGACTGTATTGGTTTTGCCATACATTGACATGAATCCACCACGGGTGTACATGCGATCCCACAGTATTGTAAAGTAAAATAAAGTAAAGATAAAAATTTAAAAATAAATAAATAAATAAATTGAAAGACTGTTAGGTTTTGTGATGCTTAAGTCTGCTTTCTAAAATGTGCACCGAGATCTTATGGGAACCATGACATATCCTGAATTATACCTGTCAAAGATGCAATATCACCCTGGGTACCAAATTTTATTCACTGTGACGGGTGTCTGTTTAGACCCTGGAGTCATCCTCTGGTCATTAACTTTGTGTAGATATCAGAGCTCCCATGCCTGTGGGATCTCAAGGACATATTATACTTTCATTCAGATCATCAGAGAGCTCAAAAATGCCATTGAAAATTAATCAGTGGTGACACCCAATAACTTAATAATTTATTTTGAAAATGATTTCACTCTGGGTAACACAGTGTAACCTTCTCTATTCTACCTTTTGGCCAAAACCTTGGGGGTTCTTCAATGCATTAGCGGGAGAGGCTAAGGCAAGTGCCCTTCTGAAAGTGTTCTCTGCCTGATAGTTGAGCAGGTCCCTATTCACATAGTGAAAACATGGAGGATGAGAACTGACCTGGGTGATTTAGGTTCAGGGAAGATTTCATGGCATGGAAACGTTCACCTTTCCATCACTGGTTTCTCATGAAGAATTTACGCATTTAAAGTTTTCAGAAATTTGTCAATTCTATGTTCATAAAGGCTTCGTAGCAATAATAATTGATTACACTCTCTGTGTTATGTTTAAATTTATAAGAAACATTATGGCACTTCTCTCCCAGAATGTCTTTTTTTTTTTTTTTTTTCAATTTAAACAATGTTTTGTTTTGTTTTTTTTTTAATGTATCTTTTTCTTTTTTTAACTGCAGTGAATGTACTGCATATCTACAATGGCTAAATAACTGCCCAAGATTTTTGAATCTTAACTTTATCAAACTGCCTATCAACTATTCATATATGTATAACAGGGTGTTATCAAAAGAGAGATTAAGCACAATGCCCTTTTATAAGAGTGTTTAAAATGCCAGCTTCTCCTTAAAGTGTCTGAAGCTGGCTAGATTTAGGAAACAAGTAATTAAAATAATACTTAATTTATGGGGATACAGGTTTTTTTTTAACTTTATGGTAGTTTCTGTGTTTTTATGTGGATTACTTATTCAATTGTCATAACAAATATTTAAAAGCAAGGACTGTTTTAATTTTCATTTTTACATATGAGGAATCTATGTCTTACAAGTATTGAATGTTTTGCACAGAGTCACACAGATATTAAATTGTGGAAGCAAGATTCTGTGGACTGTATTCTTCACTACAATTCCATAGTGTATAATAATAAAATTAACAGATGATTTCAGCACAAGTGAATGTCCATAATGGGCTCTCAGTCCAAGAAGAAGATCCCGTAGTTTCATGTTAACTGAACATCAATTAGTGAAGTGATTATCCCCATTAATACAAAACTTTATTTGCATAATCTAAAGAAGTTGAAGTTATACATACACAAACTTTAGCTTTTCTTTTTCTCTTATAAACAAAGATGTTAAACTTTTATGATCATGTGAATTGCTTTTAAGTCAAACCAAGCTTTTACAAGTCAGGAAATTAAAATTCATGAGGAACAGCATTCACATGTTTAAAAGAAATTGTATTGTTGTTGTTCAGTTACTCAGTCATGTCCAACTCTTTGTGACCCCCTGGACTGCAGCACACCAGGCTTCCCTATACTTCACCAACTCCCAGAGCTTGCTCAAATTCATGTCCATTGAGTTGGTGATGCCACTCAACCGTCTCTTCCTCTGTCATCCCCTTTTCGGCCTGCCTTTAATCTTGTCCAGCATTGGGGTTTTTTCTAATGAGTCAGTTCTTCGCATGATGTGGCCAAAGTATTGGAGCTTCAACTTCAGCATCAGTCTTTCTAATGAACATTCAGGATTGATTAGGATTGATTGGTTTGATCTCCTGGCAGACCAAGGGATTCTCAAGAGTCTTCTTTAACACCACAGTTTAAAAGCATCATTTCTTAGGCTCTCACCTTTCTTTTGGAGAAAACTCTTGAGAGTCCCTTGCACTGCAAGGAGATCCAACCAGTCCATTCTAAAGGAGATCAGTCCTGGGTGTTCATTGGAAGGACTGATGTTGAAGCTGAAATTCCAATACTTTGGCCACCTGATGTGAAGAATTGACTCATTGGAAAAGACCCTGATATTGGGAGGGATTGGGGACAGGAGGAGAAGGGGACAACAGAGAATGAGATGGCTAGATGGCATCACCGACTCAATGGACATGAGTTTGAGTGAACTCTGGGAGTTGATGATGGACAGGGAGGCCGGGTGTGCTGTGATTCATGGGGTCACAGAGTCGGACACGACTGAGTGACTGAACTGAACTGAACAGCTTTCTTTGTTGTCCAACGCTCACATCCATACATGACTACTGGAAAAACCATAACTTTAACTACATGGACCTTTGTCAGGAAAGTAATGTCTTTACCTTTTAATACACTGTCTAGATTTGTTGCAGATAAGTATTACATATATGAAGGCACAAATCTGAGGTCGCCATTGACTTTCTCCCTACTGTCTTCTCACTCATTATGAACTCAAATTCTGCAGTTTTGCAGGCTGTGAACTAGGGGGCCTGGACCCTAGAATCTCCCCAGATATTCAAAGGTCTCTTGTTTGTAAACAATAAAGTTCAGTGTTGCAACTGGATGCTTAAAGAGATGCCAGGATTATAAATTGGGTGTTGGAATTGACATATACACCCTACTCTATATAATCAATAAGAACCTACTGTATAGCACAGGGAACACTACACAATACTCTGTAATGACCTATATCAAAAAAATCTTAATAAAAGGAGTGGCTGTAGGTGAGTGTATGTGTTTATATATGTATATATACACACACAACTGATTCATTTTGCTGTATACCTGAAGCTAACACAGCATTGTAAAACAACTACACACTTACAATAAAAAAGAGAGAACCCAAGATTGAGTAAGCTCTTAGCCACAGCTACATATAACCTCAAATTTTGGATTTGCCTACAGTTCATATTGTCTTCCAGGTCTGGAGGAATGTGATCTTAGATCTTGCTCCTTCATCACCATTCTTTAAGAATCAGATGAAACTGCGTGAGACCAGCATTCTGTCTGCCCTCACTGACTTGATGAACATGAGTTTGAGCAAGCTCCGGGAGTTGGTGATGGACAGGGAAACTTGGCGTGCTGCTGTCCATGGGGTCGCAAAGAGTCAGACACGACTGAGTGACCGAACTGAACTGAACTGAGACTAGCATTGATGAGTCCATTATCCTAGGTTGAACCAGACTCCATCAGGATGCCCTTTAAGCTAAGAGAATTACTTCCTCATGGCCCACCTCTTACTCAGTGAGGTCACAATAAGTTGCCATAGCTTATCATTTAGAAAGCTCCTTGCTTGAAGATTTTCTGGAGTTGCATTGTTAGTTGACCTCTCCTAATGAAAAAATAAAATACAGTTAAAATGCTGGTTAATTAGTATCTGACTTGGACATATAACAGGGCAAAATTTGATCTGTAATATATTAGCAGCTGTTTTGACTAATACATATGTATGTTAAGTTGGGAGTTACTATTATTACCAAGCATCACTACTTAGTTCATAGAATAAAATTTTATACTCCAATGGACAATTATGCAGGGTTATACTTCTGAGTTATATTATTCTAGTCTTCTATTCTCTTTGAGCTATTTTACAACAGTAACTTGTAATTAATTGATTAATATGAAAATGCCAGACTGATAGTTCATTTTCTCCCACCATATAGAAAAATCCAACTTTGCCCCCATGCACATATTTATTTGAATATTCTTGATGTATAAATGTGTCTACCTTTTGTATTCTCTTTTGAATCAACATAACATTTCCTGGGCCCTTCATTAAATAAGTTAAATAAAATTCTTAAAAACTATTCATTCTTATATATTTTTCCTGAAATTATTCTGCCGTTTTCTGAAATTATCAGTTTTTTGCCACTTTTTTTTAAATTGAAGGATAATTGCTTTACAGAATTTTGTGGTTTCCTGTCATACATCATCTTTTAACACAACTGACTGAAGGCCTCCTATGCTGTTTAACAACCCATATAAAAGGGCTTCTCAGGTGGCGCTAGTGGTAAAGAACCTACCTGCCAATGCAGGAGACACAAGAGACATGGGTTTGATCCTTGGGTCAGGGAGATCCTCGGGAGGAGGGCAAAGCAATACACTCCAGTATTCTTGCCTGGAGAATTCCATGAACAGAGGGGCCTGGTGGGCTACGGACAATAGGGTCAAAGAGTCAGACACGACAGAAGTGACTTAGTATGCATGCTCTCAAGCTATATAAAAAGAGTACATTTAAATGAAATAATATGCATGAAAATACTTTGCCAACTATGAAACCCTTTAAAAATAGAGTTATTACAATAAAGATTAGGAGATATAAGAATATATAATTGAAGAAACATCTAGTATTTTCACTAGGAAGAAAATAAAACTGTTTATTTTTTGTCAGAATAAATTCAGATATACTGAAAATAATAGGAAACACTGATCAGAGTTGAGAAAACAGGACATTCAGAGAGTGATGAATTGTTTAAAGAAAATCAGCCTGGATCAAAGGAAGACAACCATACCTGACAAACCTGATAGTATTTGGCTTGATAAAATAATACAGTTGTCAGAGGAAATTGGGGACATAATTTTCCTACAGCACAAATCGTTCCCTAAATGACCAGACAGAAAACTAAATCTACAAGGTCAACCGTTATGGAAAGACATGGAAGACAGCTACTTGGATAAAGAACTGTCTTGAAGAATGAAGACAAATTACAACAAGAGAAGAAAAGCCTCAATATGGATAGAAGTGACAAGTGTGATGTATCAAAGGCCCACATTAGTTCCAGTTGTAGAAAGTCAGACAACAGTGATGTGAAAGACAGACTACTCAAGAAGGTAAACGGTATTCATTTGAAAAAAAAAAAAAAAAAAAAAAAAAACCTTGAGTCCAAAGTCAGGAATTTATTCCAGGATTAAAGTCACAAACTTTTAAAGCTTAGGCAAGACTGTGTTGGACATCATCAATGTAGTGACTTAAATGTTATTCATTGTGACAAGACTAGGGCAATTAAGCCACTGACAAGAAAAGAAAAGAATTTCAAATTCTTCAAAGTTACAACATGTTAAAAGGAAAAATTGCTTGTGCAGGTAGTGTCTGTGTGTGGTGTGATGTGCTTCTTTGAGCACACATGCTCATGCACACATACAAGGAAATAATCTCTTTGCCTTTTCTAGTGTTCTTTACTTTTTCACCTAAACCAGAAGAGCTTGAAGCATGTCATCATCTCAAGTTGCAAGAAAAGTTGCCTATTTATCTTAGTTTATCAGACATATGAATAAAAAATAATGCTGAAATCCTCATGAATGAAACAGTGAGCAGCCAAATAAAAATTGCTTGCAATATCAGTGTCTGGGATTTTGAAGAGGGAATTTCTGAGTATAGAAATGACTTTAGTTAGCTGCTTATCATTCTACTTCACACGGTTTGATAACTAAATGGTGAAGAGATAAGCTAAAACGAATAAAGAAAAATTTCTGTTCTTCTCTTTCATAAGAAGGAGGAGGTGGAGGGTTAAAAAAAAAAAACGTGTTAGGGAGAATATTCCACAATTCTTTCAAATGAACTTATTTCACTTTTCCAAGTTTAAGTTTAGTAAATAAATATTATGGAAGTATAATGAAGCATGGAAGAAAAGACTTAAAGAATTGATATTTGATATTTAGCTGACTATACATGTAATGTCAGTTTCATGAGTTTTTGTATTTGTTTGTTTTCTTTAAAATGAAAGAAAAGGAAATGTTTATTGAGTGACAGCCTTGTATTAGTCACTTCTCTAGCCGAAGAATTGATGCTTTTGAACTGTGGTGTTGGAGAAGACTCTTGAGAGTCCCTTGGACTGCAAGGATATCTAACTGGTCCATTCTAAAGGAGATCAGTTCTGGGTGTTCATTGGAAGGACTGATGCTAAAGCTGAAACTCCAATCCTTTGGCCACCTCATGTGACGAGTTGATTCATTGGAAAAGATTCTGATGTTGGGAGGGATTGGGAGCAGGAGGAAAAGGGGATGACAGAGGATGAGATGATTGGAGTGCATCACCGACTCGATGGACATGAGTTTGAGTGAACTCCGGGAGTTGGTGATAGACAGGGAGGACTGGCGTGCTGTGATCATAGGGTCGCAAAGAGTCAGACACGACTGAGCGACTGAACTGAACTAGTCATTTTTTAAAAAGCATAAGCCATCTCAGTTTTTAGAAAATACTATTGTACCCAGATTAAAATACATAGTGTATTTCATGCACATATAGAAAAATGAAGCCTATGATTTTTATATGTAATAATGTAAATAGTCTCACATTTTTATTTTTATATAGCACACTGCACAATATACAATATCAATTAATGAGTAGAAATTTACATGATTAAGATTTTAAAAACTAAGATTCTGTATGAGAATATTAAAGTTTTATTACCTGATAACTGAATGGAAATGATATATGTTGTGTGTTTTTTAACCTCTTTTTTTTCTAACCAGACCAGCAGTGAGTATGCGAACTTCCTGCAGTGATAGAAATGTTCTATAATTGGTGCTTTCCAATACTAGCCACTAGCCACACTTAGTTATTAAATACTTGAAAAGGAGCCAGTGCAGCTGAGGAAACTGATTTTTACATTTTAGTTAATTTTCAAAATTTTAAGTTTAAAATAACCACATGTAACTAGCAGCTACTATATTGCACAATACATGTCTAGACAATTGTATTTTTTCCCCAAGTTACGGATATATACAAATATATATGTGTATACATATCTGTTGGAGAAGAAAACGGCAACCCACTTCAGTATTCTTGCCTGGAAAACCCTACAAACAGAGGAGCTTGGTGGGCTACAGTCCACAGAGGCACAAAGAGTCGGACGCAACTGAGATTGCACACTCATACATATTTGTGCGTGATTTTGTGCTAAGTTGCTTCAGCCATGTCCGACTCTTTGCGACCCTATGGATGGCAACCCTGCCAGGCTCCTTTGTCCATGGGATTCTCCAGGCAAGAATACTGTAGTGGGTTGCCATTTCCTCCCCCAGGGGATCTTTCCATCCTAGGGATGGAACCTGCATCTCGTACATCTCCTGAATTGCAAGTGGATTCTTTGTTGCTGAGCTACTGGGTGTATATATATATATACACATATATAATTTGTGCTTTGATTAAGCCATCCACATAGAGATGAGATAAACACCCATGGATACCTTCATGACATTCAGGAAGTGATTAGATTCTTAATATCTAGGTTCTCAAAAACAATTTTACTCCCTATATACAAATTCTCACGTTTTTTCTCATGCTAATTTCTTTAAAATGACAAATCATCTAAAAATGTTTATTAGTTCCTTTGATGAAATCTGTACACATGGAAACAAAAGGACATGACTTAAGCTTAAGTGAATGTAGAAAATATAAGAAAGGAAAGATCAAATCACTAAAGTTGTTAATATCACACTGTTTGCAAAGCTTGTTGTCTCTCTTCCTTCCATAGTTTAGCCCAACTTAAATTCATTGAATATATTCTAATGGATATCACCCTGCTTGTTTCTAGGCAGAGATACAGATATTAATGAGAAATACTTTCTTTCTCGTGTATTTATCCTGTAAAATGTACTTTAATCTTTTCTCTTGTTTTATTTCTAACTCAGTTTTACTGGTATTTAAACCCCTTTGATTCTGGTGATAAAATATAGGATATGTGTAACTCAAAAAAAAAATAGAACTTATTTTAAGATATGGGGCACACACAGATGGTTCACGTAAACACTGGACAATAAGTTAAGTTTGTAGAATATTTTTGGATTTATTAAAAACTTTTATGTATCAGACTTGTTTTGAAACTCATAACTTAGTGAGTCAGGTAAAGCTTTAGCCAGTGAAAAAGCTTAGACTCAAAGGAATTAACTGATGATTGGCTAAGCAAGGACTTGAACTTCCTTGTCCTGATTTTTAAATCTAGGATTCATTTCACTGCACAGAAGATAGCTAACTCAGAAGTTATAGCACTATCACTACACTAGAGGGCCTATGTTAGAATGATGTTGAATTATTGCACACTGACCTCAAAGATACTTGAAAATATTGAGATAAACTGTGCCATGTGAAAATAAATATTAATGATTCTAATGGAAAACACATTTTTAAAATCAATGAAGATTAGCTTTATGGGATGACCTGGAGGTTCTAGACATTTACAAGTCCCCAAAGACTTGTTTTAAAACATTGTCTCTAAATATTATGTATAAATCACCATACATATGCTTTCAGGTTGACTTGTTGAATGATTTTAAGATGGTGTAACTTATTCACAATAAATATGAATATTTTCAATAAAAGTATTTGAGTAAACAAAATTAAGTCTAGGGAGCTAATCCTCTGGTTTATGGGTTCAAGGAAAGCTCCAGTGTGTTAAGGAAAACATTATCAGGACCAGAAGTCAGAGACGGTAATTTTCTGTGAATCTGAGCTCTTGTTTCACTAGCACAAACATAAGGAATTTGCACAGAGAAGCATTTCCCAAAGCATGTTGTGTAGTACAATAACATTTAGGCCAAAGAATTGATGTCTTTGAACTGTGGTGCTGGGGAAGACTCTAGAAAGTCCCCCTGACAATAAGGAGATCAAATCAGTCAATCTTAGGGATACTTAAGAATACTTGTTGGAAGGACTGATGCTGAAGTAGAAGCTCCAGCATTTTGGTAATCTGATGCTATCAGTAAACTCATTGGAAAAGTCCCTGATGCTGGGAAATATAGAGGACAGAAGGAGAAAAGGGCATCAGATGATGAGATAGCTGGATGGCATGACTAATGCAATGGGCATGAACTTGAGCAGACTTTGGGAGATGGTGAGGTACAGGGGGGCCTGGCGTGCTGCAGTCTATGTGGTTGATGAGTCAGACATGACTGGGCAACTGAATAACAACAACATTTAGATTGTTGATTATTTTTTTTATTAAAACAAAAAATACTATAATAACCATGGGGTCATATCAATTTGAATGGTATCACTTACTTAAGGATATCTTTGATCCCTTAAAATGTTAATGCAAATGACAGAGGATGTCAAAGTAAACCACAGGATATATGTTACTCTGGTCAAAGCAGGTATTGTTCAGAAAAAATATCGCAATAGGGGGAAAGAGACCTCAACATTGAAGTAAGCTGCAATCCCAATTCAACATGAACAAATAGAAATTTATAATCAAGAAGCAGGGTTTGGGTCAGTGGATGGACAACTTACTAAGAGGAAACTTCAAGGGTAAGGAGAGATTGGGACTTCCCTCATAGCTTTGTTGGTAAAGAATCTGCCTGCAGTATAGGAGGAAAAGAATAGAATAGGAGAGACTTGAGATTTCTTCAAGAAAATTAGATATATCAAGGGAATATTTCATGCAAAGATGGGCACAAATAAAGGACCTAACAGAAGCAGAAGATATTAAGAAGAGGTGGCATGAATCCACCACATGGTGGATTCATGTCAATGTATGGCAAAACCAATACAGTATTATAAAGTAAAATAAAGTAAAAAAAAAAAGTTAAAAAAAAAAAACAAAGTGAAGGGAATAATAAACTCCCAGCACCCACCTTCAAAAAATAAATAAATAAATAAATAAAAATAAAAACTGACTTCAAAAAAAAGAAGAGGTGGCAAGAATACAAAGAAGAACTGTACAAAAAAGGTCCTCACGACCTAGATGATCATGATGGTGTGATCACTCACCTAGAGCCAGACATCCTGGAATGTGAAGTCAAGTGGGCCTTAGGAAGCATCACTACAAAGAAAGCTAGTGGAGGTGATGGAATTCCAGTTAAGCTATTTCAAATCTTTAAAGATGCTGCTGCTAAAGTCCTGTACACAATATACCAGCAAATTTGAAAAACTCAGCAGTGGCCACAGGACTGAAAGAGGTCAGCTTTCATTCCAATACCAAAGAAAGGCAATGCCAAAGAATGCCCAAACTACTGCACAATTGCACTCATCTCAAACAATAGCAAAGTAATGCTCAAAATTCTCCAAGCCAGGCTTCAATAGTGTGTGAACAGTGAATTTCCAGGTGTTCAAGCTGGATTTAGAAAAGGCAAAGGAGCCAGAGAGCACATTGCCAACATCCACTGGGTCATCAAAATAGCAAGAGAGTTCCAGAAAAAGATCTATTTCTGCTTTATTGACTACACCAAAGCCTTTGACTGTGTGGGTCATGACAGACTGTGGAAAATTCTTCAAGAGATGGGAATACCAGACCACCTGACTTGCCTCTTGATAAATCCGTATGCAGGTCAGGAAGCAACAGTTACAACTGGACATGGAGCAACAGACTGGTTCCAAATTGGGAAAGGAATATGTCAAGGCTGTATATTGTCACCCTGCTTATTTAACTTATATGCAGAGTACATCATGAGAAATGCTGGGCTGGATGAAGTAGAAGCTGGAATCCAAATTGCTGGGAGAAATATCAATAACCTCAGATATGCAGATGACATTCACCCTTATGACAGAAAGCAAAAAAGAACTAAAGAGCCTCTTGATGAAAGTGAAAGAGGAGAGTGAAAGAGCAGGCTTAAGACTCAACATTCAGAAAACTAAGATCATGGCATCCGGTCCCATCACTTCATGGCAAATAGCTGGGGAAACAGTGGAAACAGTGACAGATTTTATTTTGGGGGGATCCAAAATCACTGCAGATGGTGACTGCAGCCATGAAATTAAAAGATGCTTGCTCCTTGGAAAAAGAACTATGAGCAACCTAGACAGCATATTAAAATACACAGACATTACTTTGCCAACAAAGATTGGTCTAGTCAAGGCTATGGTTTTTCCAGTAGTGATGTATGGATGTGAGAGTTGGACTATAAGGAAAGCTGAGTATCGAAGAATTGATGCTGTGTGTTGGAGAAGACTCTTGAGAGTCCTTAGGACTCAAGGAGATCCAACCAGTCCATCCTAAAGGAAATCAGTCCTCATTATTCATTGGAAGGACTGATGCTGAAGCTGAAACTCCAGGACTTTGGCCATCTGATGAGAAGAACTGACTCATTTGAAAAGACCCTGATGCTGGGAAATATTGAAGGTGGGAAGAGAAGGGGATGACAGAGGATGAGATGATTGGATGGCATCATCGACTTGATGAACATGAGTTTGAGAAAGCTCCGTAGTCACTGATGGTCAGGGAAGCCTGGCAAGCTGCAGTCTATGGGGTCACAAAGCGTTGGACAAACTGAATGACTGAACTGAACTGAACCTGCACATTTACAGGGAAAACATCTTACTCTTCATCTATTATTAAATACACATTTCCTTGTGACAAATTTAAACGTATCTAGAAGGTTACTAAAGGAAAATCCTTTGTGGCAAGAAATGCTAACTCATGTATTTTATTATAGGTAAAAGTTCAAGCAATTTAGTTTTCTGTTTGTTTCTCTAAAATAACAAAATACAAGTAGGCTTACAGATTATGAAAAACGCAAACTTGCAGGACTGGATGCATAATTCTACCTTCAAATTCCAGGGGTTTCCAGGAACTGAGGAAATAAGACCTATATTGTGAGAGGAATTATATTTTTTTTCAACACTTCATTTTTCTAGAGAGAATAAAAATTTCTTGTCCCAAGTTAACTAATATTTAGAACAAATAAAGAGAATTCATATAGGTTAAAAATTAGGACGATTAGTGAAACAGGTGCTGCAGGTACACGTTAGTATGCTGCTGCTGCTGTTGCTGCTGCTGCTGCTGCTGCTGCTGCTGCTGCTGCTGCTAAGTTGCTTCAGTCGTGTCTGACTCTGTGTGACCCCATACACAGCAGCCCACCAGGCTCCCCCGTCTCTGGGATTCTTCAGGCAAGAACACTGGAGTGGGTTGCCATGTCCTTCTCCAATGCATGAAAGTGAAAAGTGAAAGTGAAGATGCTCAGTTGTGTCCGACTCTTAGTGACCCCATAAACTGCAGCCTACCAGGCTCCTCCGTCCATGGGATTTTCCAAAATAGAGTACTAGGGTGGGTTGCCTTTGCCTTCTCCACAAGTCAGTATGAATCTGCAGAATTTCCTAACATTTATTAGCACTGTTAATGTCATTGATTCATGTGATGGGAATAATATCTCTTGCTAATATGTGAGCTGACCAAATGTCATTTTCATGGAACAACAAAAAATCTGTGTAGTTTTATTTAAAGCATGAAAACAGAAACTTTTTTTTCATGTCTTTTATGATGACATATGTTAACTTTTGCTTGCCAGTCTTTATGTTGTGCACATATAGAAGAGTGGATAATGTAGTAGGGAAGAATGAATAAAAGAGAGGGTTTATGTAAAAATAAATCTTTACCAGGATACTTACTAGTTATCTTTATTAAAAAAAAAATCAGTGTAAGCTTTGGTCTCACAAAATAAATTTTGCAATGCCACTGATATAGATTTTAATTGCCATTTTGACTATAATGATTTTGTCTTAGAAGAGTTATAAGAAAATGAGGCAATTCCTGTAAAAAGGAAATAAATTGAATTTTTGAAGCATGATCATTTATTCAAGTTGAAAGAGACTGAAGCTTTCCATGTAAATGTGTTGGCAAAATTTTCATCATCCTTATAGTCTTTGTGGTCTTTTCAAATTTAACTAATAAGTGAATAAATGTCATGTGAAAATAAATTGAATTCTCTTTCATAGTGAGTGTAAGCTTCACTATTTTCACTATAAGATACTCTTTATCACTTTGCCATGGGAAGCCATTTATAATTTGTAAGGGAATAAGAAAATGACTTTTACTAATTCACTTTTTATTCCAGTAACAGATACACTATCACACTTTTAGCATAATAAAGTTTCAAAGTACAAACTTAATTTTTAAGGAAAGGTCTTAAGGAATATTATGTTACCTGAATGTTTAAGGCAACTTTTCTATATACTCATAACAAGAGCAAGAGGGATAATTCTCAGACTCAGGGAATAAAAATGAGAAATAAAATTAGAACCTGACACAAAGCCAAATACAATCAAGTTTTAAGGTAAAAAGAATTTGAATATTGAATCATTTTCATCTCAGCTTGTTGGAAAAGTCAGCTACAAACCTCACTCTGGCAGATATTGTGAGATCCTACAATTATTAGTAATGATTGCATGGTCTGTAGCTACTTTTTTATAAAAAAAAAAACCCTTTAAATAAAAAAAAAAGCTACATAAAACATCATAATACAAAGAGTCAATTTTCCAATAAAAATTTATGGAAAATAAACATCTACCACCACCACAACTATTAAAGAGAGCATCTCTCTGCTATTCTTGCATTGCAAAATTTGGAATCTCCACTGTAGATAAGGTAAGGATGATCACGCATGTAATTTAAACAAGATAAACTCACTCTGACCAATAAGACATATGCAATCAGAAATTTACAATATTTGATTGAAGTACATACAGTATGTGAATTAATTACTTTAAAGGAATAGGAAAATTGTTCCAATTGAAAACACTACTGGCTAAATCAATAGGAATGGCAAATATTTCACTAAATAAGAGGTATTCAATACTGATGGGTGTTAAGAACAATAACTGAAACAAAGGAAAGTAAGAAACTATTTTGGGGAGCTCGGAATTTATAAGACACCAAGAAATGAAGGTAAGAATTTTAAAATATTTATTATTTACTTATCTAGATCTTTTTAGCTAATTTTAAACTTCAGAAGCTAATTAGATGTTTGCTATACTTGGGTTTCAAAAGAAATACATTTCTTGGGCCTTATTCTTTGTCTGTCTTTGCATCTTTTTCTGACAATGATTTTTCTAGTAAAAATAACTGTTTCTCTTCCAAGCTTCTGGAAGAGGAAAGTTTGATCTGTGTCTGCTGATCATTGATTTTGGACAGTAATCATTAAATGTAAAAGCACTTGTGAAATGAAAAAAATGTCCTGGAAACAAAATTATATTAAAAACATAAATGATCAATTAATGGAATAAAATCATTGGCTAATTTTCAGAGAGAATTATCTTGTACAAGTAATAATAAATCAGGAATACATGTTGTAATCATTAGTTTCATTATCAGAATTTTTAAATATCTCTATAAACTAACTAGTTTGTAAAGAAAAATGGAAAAAATACTTTTTTAGTACAAAAGAATGAAGGAAGAAGATTAAGAAGAATAGAGATGAGTTAAAAAATAGAAAAGAAGGCATAAATGCCAAATATGTCATTAATTTATAAGCTAAATGTGAATCACTCAGAATAAAGGTCCAAGATGATCAGACCTGATTAAAAATTAATACCACAAGTTTACAAGTGCTTCATATCAAATGAAGTACATAGAACTATTTAAGTAAAAGGGTGGAAAAGGATTTATTATGGAAAATGATTTATTATGGAAAATGATATATTATACTCTAATCAAATTTGTATCTGTGTGTAAACAAGGTACTATAAAGACCAAGAGGTGCTTATTTCAGCTAAAAAAAGTGTTGAACATATAAAGATCAATGCTCTTTCATTAATAATATGATCCCAAGAGGTACAGAAAATCTATAAGAAAATTCAACACATATTCATGATACAAATTCTCAGTAAACTAAGGATAGAAGGAACTTCCCCTAACTTGTTAAGGGTACACACACACACACACACACACACACACACACACACACACACTATTTCCTTTTTCTTAAAATCACTTGGTGGATTTTAGATCCAAATGTAAACAAAAATTTTTGAGAATATAGAAAAAAGTCTATGAGAAAACTTTTTCTGATATTCAATAAGCAGTGTGTGCAAAGTTGCTTCAGTCATGTCTGACCCTCTGCGACCCTATGGACTGTAACCCACCAGGCTCCTCTGTCCACGGGATTCTTCAGGCAAGAATACTGGAGTGAGTTGCCATTTCCTTCTCTAGGGGATCTTCTCTACCCAAGGACTAAACCTGCATCACTTAGGTTTCCTGCTTTGGCAAGCAGATCCTTTACCACTAGTGCCACCTGGAAACCTTCAACAGGCAGAGGACATTTAAATAAAAAATACATTGGAGTACACGTGTCTCTTTCAGTTCTGGTTTCCTCGGTGTGTATGCCCAGCAGTGGGATTGCTGGGTCATAAGGCAGTTCTATTTGCAATTTTTTAAGGAATCTCCACACTGTTCTCCATAGTGGCTGTACTAGTTTGCATTCCCACCAACAGCGTAGGAGGGTTCCCTTTTCTCCACACCCTCTCCAGCATTTATTGCTTGTAGACTTTTGGATTGCAGCCATTCTGACTGGCATGAAATGGTACCTCATTGTGGTTTTGATTTGCATTTCTCTGATAATCAGTGATGTTGAGCATCTTTTCTGTGGCAGATTCATGTTGATGTATGGCAAAACCAATATAATATTGTAAAGTAATTAACCTCCAATTAAAATAAATAAATTTATATTAAAAAATAAAAAGCACAAAGTGATAAATTTGAAATAAACAGGGAAAGTGCTTGCATTAAAATTTTGTCAACTTAAGGTTACTCAAAAGTCAACTTTCAAAGAGTGAAAATGAAAGCCATTTAGTGAGAGAAGGTATTCGCAATACATATATACAATATATGTATGAGAGTGAACGTGAAGTCACTCAGGCATGTCCGACTCTTTGCAACCCGATGGACTGTGGCCTACCAGGCTCCTCTGCCCATGGGATTTTCCAGGCAATAGTACTGGAGTGGATTGCCATTTCCTTCTCCAGGAGATCTTCCCAACCCAAGGATCGAATCCAGGTCTCCTGCGTTGTAGACTGATGCTTTACCGTCTGAGCCACCAGGGAAGCCATACATACACAATATATGTATGCACATATACAATATAGGTGCATATCCCATACAATAGTGTACATATCCAAAATGCATAAAGAACTCCAACAAGTCAATGAGGAAGATGCTTTAAGAATTTGTATTCCTTTTTAGAAAATTGTTTGCCATCACCTACTAAAGCAACATTAAAATGTGCAAATTTTATGTTCCAACAGTTTCACTCCTAGATAAACACCAGAAATGCACTTATGTTCACAAAAGACATGTAAAATAAAATTATTGCCTAGCAACCCAATATTGGGAGGAACCCAAAATTCTCAGTTGTCAATTGGATCAATTGTTGGGTAGTCATAAAATGAAATACAATAAAGCAGTGAGAATGCATGCAAGATTGCCATGTGGAAATAAATGAATTTTCTCAATGTAATGTTGAATGAATTAAGCTTAACCTAAAAAGTATACAATGAATAACTTTAATTATATAAAGTTAAAAATATGCAAAATTCCTGTCTGGTATTAATCAGGATCATTATCTTGTGTATCAGAGTGTAGTGGTGGGACAGGGACATGGAGAATGTTCCTGTAATTCTGGAAATGTGCTGTTTGATGTGACTGGTTGTTACATGGGTGTGGGATTAGAGTTCTGTTTCTGTGTAATAAATTCCCAAAAGCTTAGTGGCTTAAAACAAGATAGATTTGTTACCACAGTGTCTGTGGTTCAGGAGTCCAGGCATGGCTCAGCTGGGTACACATTCAAGGTCTTGCAAGGCTGCAGTCTAGGTGGGAGGGGGCTGTGCTCCTTCCCTGAGAGTTCATGGTCCTCTTCCCTGGTAATATGGATGTTGGCAGCATCAGTTCCCTGGAGAAAGAGTACTGAGTCTTTGCTTTCTTGTTGGCTGTTTGCTGGGGGCTGCTTTTAGCTCCTAGAGGCTGTCTGCAGGTCTCCCATAAACCCTGTCACTATGTGATTGACTTTTGAAGCAGTAGGAAAATGGCAACCCACTCCAGTGTTCTTGCTTGGAGAATCCCAGGGATGGAGGAGCCTGGCGGGCTGCCATCTATGGGGTCGCACAGAGTCGGACATGACTGAAGAGATTTAGCAGCAGCAGCAGCAGGAAAATCTCTCTGACTTCAAGTCTCTCCCTTAAGGAAAGGTCTGGAACTTTTATGAAGAGTCATTTGTTTAGGTAACTTTACCTAGATAATCTTTTGGATGAACTCAAAGTAAACTTTTTTGGGATTTAGTAACATCAGTTTTGACACATTACAGTGACTTAATTAAAGGAGTGGATCCCATCAAATTCACAAGTCTTGCTCACACTCAAGGGTTGGAAATTATCAATACAACTACATTCACTAGAAGTGGGGAATTTTTGAATGCATTTTATATTCTTTCCTTAGATGTGTTCACTGTGAAAATTCATCAAGTTGTATGTTTATGATATATGTTGTTCAGTCACTAAGTCATGTCCAACTCTGTAATCCCATGAACTGTAGCCTGGCAGGTTCCACAGTTCATGGGATTTCCCAGGCAAGAATATTGGACTGGGTTGCCATTTTCTTCTTCAGAGGATCTTCCCGACCCAGGAATCAAACCTGCATCTACAGCACTGGCAGGTGAATTCTTTATCACTGAGCCACTAGGGAAACCCTAACATATGCACATTTTTGTCTACATTTTTACCTTAAAGATACAAAAATAAGATAAAAAGGAAATGTACTAGTTGAGCAAGGTAGAAGATGAAGATAAAGAATAAACCAAATGTCAAAGGATAACTGTAGTTATATATTCATAAAATATATTACTTATATATTCATCAAGAGATATTAAAATATGACGCTGTGAAAGTGCTGCACTGAATATGCCAGCAAATTTGAAAAACTCAACAGTGGCCACAGGACTGAAAAAGGTCAGATTTCATTCCTATACCAAAGAAAGGCAATGCCAGAGAGTGCTCAAACTACTGCACAATTGAACTCATCTCACACGCTAGTAAAGTAATGCTCAAAATTCTCCAAGTCAGGGTTCAAAAGTACATGAACCATGAACTTCCAGATATTCAAGCTGGATTTAGAAAAGACAGTGGAACCTGAGATCAAATTGCCAGCATCCACTGTATCATCGAAAAAGCAAGGGAGTTCCAGAAAATCATCTACTTCTGCTTTATTGACTACACCAAAGCCTTTGACTGTGTGGATCATGACAAATTGGAAAATTCTTCAAGAGATGGGAATACCAGACCACCTGACTTACCTCTTGAGAAATCCTTTAGCAGGTCGGGAAGCAACAGTTACAGCTGGACATGGAGCAAATTGGGAAAGGAGTATGTCAAGGCTGTATATTGTCACCCTGCTTATTTAACTTATATGCAGTGTATACCATGAGAAAAGCTGGGCTGGATGAAATACAATCTGGAATCAAGATTACTGGGAGAAATATCAATAATCTCAGATATGCAGATGACATTCACCATTATGGCAGAAAGTGAAAAAAAAAAAAAAAAAACCCTAAAGATCCTCTTGATGAAAGTGAAAGAGGAGAGTGAAAAAGCTGGCTTAAAACTCAACATTCAGACTAAGATCATGGCATTGGGTCCCATCACTTCATGGCAAATAGCTGGGGAAACAGAGGAAACAGTGATAGACTTTATTTTTGGAGGTTCCAAAATCACTGCTGATGGTGACTGCAGCTATGAAATTAAAAGATGCTTGCTCCTTGGAAGAAAAGCTATGAGCAACCTAGACAGCATATTAAAAACAGAAACATTACTTTGCAAACAAAGTGTCATCTAGTCTAAGCGATGGTTTTTCCAGCAGTGATGCATGGATGTGAGAGTTGGACTATAAAGAAAGCTGAGCACTGAAGAATTGATGCTTTTGAACTGTGATGTTGGAGAAGACTCTTGCCAGTCTCTTTGACAGCAAGGAGATCCAACCAGTCCATCCTGAAGGAAATCAGTCCTGAATATTCATTGGAAGGACCAATGTTGAAGCTAAAACACCAATACTTGGGCTACTTGATGTGAAGAACTGATTCATTTGAAAAGACCCTGATGCTGGGAAAGATTGAAGGCCAGAGGAGACGGGGATGATAGAGGATGAGATGGCTGGATGGCATCACTGACTCAATGAACATGAGTTTGAATATACTCCGCGAGTTGGTGATGGACAGGGAGGTCTACCGTGGCGGTCCATGTGGATGCAAATAGTTGGACATGACTGAGTGACTGAACTGAAATTAACTGAAGAAACATTACATAGTAGATACTAAAATGTGGTGACCAAATTTTGAGGGAATTTTTTAACAGTCAGAATTCTACTGATTGCTTTCTTTTAAAATAGAAAGCAATCTCAGGTTAAGAGGGGACAAAAATGCACAAGAATGCATATACATATATTTGAATGAGCAGATATTAACCACTGACTATTCTCAAAGGAAAAAAAAGAGTAGGAAGATTCAAAACAGCAAATTGGAAACAACTGGAAAGAGTTCCCCAGAGAACCTAGTTAAACTGGGGTTTCAAGAAAAGACATTTAATTTGTCTGAAATGATTCACTGATAGTCCTCCCAATGACAGATTTAGTGAAATGTTGAAAGAATAAACTGATTTGAGAGAACTTTCATAGGTAATGTTTGGAAAGGCAGATGGAAATTTAGAAAGTAGTTCATAATTCTATTTTAAAATGCCAAAGTTCTTCTGTTCCATTTTTTTAGATTCCACATATAAGGGATATTATATAATATTTGTCTTTCTCTTTCTGATTCACTTCACTATGTACGACAATCTCTATGTCCATCCACATCTCTGTAGATGGCACTATCTCATTCCTTTGTAAGGCTGAGTAATATTCCATTGTAAATATGTACCACATTTTTTTATTCATATTTGCAAGGCCGAAATATAATCACAAATGTAGAAAACTAACTTACAATTACCAAGGGGGAAGCGAGAGTGAGTGGAATTGGGAGATTGGGATTGACATATATTCATTACTATATATAAAATAGATAACTAATGTGAATCTACTGTATATCACAGGGAGATAAATCCTCTATGGTGAGATAAATGAGAAGGAAATTAAAAAGGGAGTGGATATATGTGTACATAAAATTGATTCATTGTGCTGTATAGCAGAAACAGAGCATTGTAAAGCAACAATGCTGCAATAAAAATTTAAAAGGGAAAAACACAAAAATTAGAAGAAATTACATTTAGTTTTCTTGAAAAATTACAAATAAACTCTTTACTCTTTAAGCTAGTGATCTTGATTGTTGCCAATTGAATTCATGAATGAAAGTATATAGTTTCACTCAATGTATAATAAATAATCTATATATACTATCTATAAAAATGCAAAAGTTAAAAAAATGGAAAAAAAAAAAGAAAAAACCTCTAACAACTGAAAAGTGACAACTTAAACTATGGCATACCTGTAGAATGAAATACTATATAGTAAATTTTGGAAATAATACTTTTGCAGTCATATGTTATCATAGAAAGAGAGATAGTGGACATCTATAGATTTAAGAATTTTAATCAAGAAAAAAGATAAATTCCACACAATAAAAGGGAAACATTTTTATTTTCTACTTTTATTTTTTTGATATTTTAAAACCATCAGTATCATTTGAGGGAGAAAGAAATAACTGTATAAAACAGAAAACTTCATGCATGCTAGGATAAATTGTACAATCCTTAGAAATTGAGAAAAGAGAACAAAAAGTGAATCAGAGAATAGGCTGAACACCCATTGTCAATAACCAACAAGGACATTACTCTGGTCTTCAGAAAAGAAAAGGGTAAGAATAGGTCTCCAGTCCATCATTTAGTTATTGAGACTATGTCTATTAACATCTAAATTTATTTACATGTCCAATAGGAAAAATTCTTTCAATTTCTAGCTATTTTTAAACTTGAAAATGCTTCCTTCATAAATATCTAGACTCTGTCTCTCACCAGCCCTAACAAGTGAGAAAAGTGAAGCAATCTTTTGGACACTTCCTGTTTTTAAATGACATTTTCCAAATTGTACAAATTAATTACAAATACTTCAACATATTTTATGCCATTTTATACCTTACATGTTTGTGCATTGTGACAATTTAGATCATATTGCTATTTCTTGAAAGTGATTCTGTCTTTAATATTTTAATAGAAGAATAGACCATTGTCATTTTAATTTTCTACTTTCATCTTCCTTGCTAATATTAGGGTCACATTCCCACAAATTCTGTTATCTCAGCACCCTGCACGTATGATGAATCCACTGTTCACAAAGGGATTTCTCACAATGTCTCAAAGGAGGGCTTAACCATTCCTTTGAAAGATAATGCAGTCAAAGATTATTTTTCACTTTTCCTGAGCTTTATTTTATTTCCCTTCCTCTTGCTATGAAGTATTGCAGATGAAATGAATCTGCATATGTAAAATGTCAGATGCAGAATTCTGCTTAAATTAGTAGTGATATTGTGGACTGAAGGAGAAGTGTGGTTCTCAGTATATGGATAAAAGTGATTAATTATCTAGCTAATCAAGGGATGTATTAAAGTCTGCATAAGCTTAAATCTGTTTGGGAATTGCTGTAGCTTTTGATACTTTTGCATACATAAGTATTAAAAATAAGGAACTTTCATCAAATCCCTATCATTTAATAGGCATCAGGAAATAGAAAACTGAATAAAGACCCATCAGAAAATTTAACTCAAACTGAAACAGCTTAAGTCAGCATAATCATAGATATTTTTTTAATTTGCTAAAAATAATGATTTTCATGGAGCCAATTCTTTTTGCAGAAAGAAACAGTTCAAACAGAAAAGTAGGATTTCTTCTTCTTCTTTTTTTTTTAGCTCAAATCAACTCAAGAATTAAATAGGAACTGACTAAAATCAAAATGATGCTTCTTTCCTCAAATCAGAACCATTTGATTGATTAGGGACAGGCAATATGTTATAAAATCTTTCATCTTTATGTCACTACACTATCAAGATTAGTCATGACTAAATGTTGTTTTCCTCTTTTTCTTTGCATTGATCACTGAGGAAGTCTTACTTAACTCTCCTTGCTATTCGTTGGAACTCTGCATTCAAATGGGTATGTCTTTCCTTTTCTCCTTTGCTTTTAGCTTCTCTTCTTTTCTCAGCTATTTGTAAGGCCTCCTCAGGCAACCATTTTGCATTTTTGCATTTCTTTTTCTTGGGGATGATCTTGATCACTGTCTCCTGTACAATTTCACAAACCTCCCTCCATAGTTCTTCAGGCACTCTGTCTATCAGATCTAATCCCTGGAATCTATTTGTCACTTCCACTGTATAATCGTAAAGATTTGATTTAGGTCATACCTGAATAGTCTAGTGGTTTTCCATACTTTCTTCAATTTAAGTAATAAGGAATTCATGATCTGAGCCACAATCAGCTCCATCTTGTTTTTGCTGACCGTATAGAGTTTCTCCATCTTTAGCTGCAATGAATATAATCATTCTGATCTCATTATTGACCATCTGGTGATGTCCATGTGTAAAGTCTTCTCTTGTGTTGTTGGAAGAGAGTGTTTGCTGTGACCAGTGCATTCTCTTGGCAGAACTCTGTTAGCCTTTGCCCTGTTTCATTTTGTACTCCAAAGCCAAATTTGCTTGTTACTCCAGGAATCTCTTGACTTCCTATTTTTGCATTCCAGTTCCCTATGATGAAAAAGACATCTTTTGGGGGTGTTAGTTCTAGAAGTTTTTGTAGATCTCCGTTGAACCATTTAACTTCAGCTTCTTTAGCATTACTGGTTGGAGCATAGACTTGGATTACTGTGATGTTGAATGGTTTGCCTTGTAAACGAACAGAGATCACACTGTCATTTTTGAGACTGCATGTAAGTACTGCATTTTAGACTCTCTTGTTGACTATGATGGCTCCTCCATTTCTTCTAAGGATTCTTGCACACAGTAGTAGATATAATGGTCATCTGAATTAAATTCACCCTTTCCAGCCCATTTCAGTTCACTGGTTCCTAAAAGTCAATGTTCACACTTTCCATCTTCAGTTTAACCACTTCTAATTTACCTTGATTCATGGACCTAATATTCTAGATTCCTATGTAATATTTCTCTTTACAGCATCGAACTTTACTTCCATCACCAGTCACACCCACAACTGGGTGTTGTTTTTGTTTTGGTTCCGTCTCCTCATTCTTTCTGGAGTTATTTCCCCACACTTCTCCAGTAGCATATTGGGCACTTACTGGTCCAAGGAGTTCATCTTTCAGTGTCATATTTTGAATATTCAGTCTTGAATATTTGTTGGAAGGACTGACGCTGAAGCTGAAACTGCAATACTTTGTCCACCTGATGCAAAGAACTGACTCACTGGAAAAGACCCTGATGCTAGGAAGCATTGAAGGCATGAGGAGAAGGGGATGACAGAGGATGAAATGACTGGAAGGCATAGCCGACTCAATGGACATGAATTTGAGCAAGCTCCAGGAGTTGGTGATGAATAGGGAAGCCTGGCATTCTGCTGCCCTTTGGGTTGCAAAGATTCGGACATGACTGAGTGACTGACCTGAACTAAAATGTTGTTATAATTTGATGGATATTAAGTGACTCATGAGAATTTGCTAGTGGTCTGATTCAAGTCCTGTAAGGCAAACTCCCATATCTCAAACCCATGCTCAGGATAGTTATTAATTTAATGCATCAGGCTTTACTAAATAGATCTTCAGGGTGAACGGTCTTTCCTCAATAAAGTAACTCCTACAAAAGTTAAATTAAGAATGTATGCCCCTGAACATCTTTTTTCATGAATAAACACATCACTCTATGATTTGCCTTGATTTGAATAGTATTTAAAAAGTAATTTTTGTTTAAAAATTCAAATAAAATGGAGTTAGTGCATTATTAAAAGAAATAGATGAATGTTTCCATTAACTTTTTTTCAGGCCAGGATTATAAAATAGCCTAGTGGGAAATTTGCCACCATTTATTCTTCAGCTAAAAGTATCAGGGCAAGCTAAGTATCTTGACATATCCATTTAACCTCTGCTTCGTATCTAAAAGCCGAACATTTATCAACCTCCACAGCCTTGGCTCTTTGAATTGCTCAGAGTGAGCATCTGTATTCTAACATATGCTGTGGGTAACTACTAAGATATTTTAGCCAGTTTGGCTTAGCAGCTGTTCTGTAAAAGTGAGATGAGTAATTTAATAAGCAGCTCTCCTTGACTCTGATACTCTTCCCTTGGTGTATGCCAACCTCAGCCTGAAATGCAGATTAAAAAGGGTTCACTGCTTATGAGACATGAAAACAGAATAATGATTTATACAGAGGACCATCTTCCAGGCGCAGACAAGTGCTCACTGTCCCACACAAGTCATCACTGCCACTGTAAAGAGAACAGATGGCTTTGCACACACCACTAACAAGGAAGGAATTCTGCATGGATAGCATGGAATTTTGCTACTTTTCTGAACACATCTTGCTATAACCGAGTAATAAAAAGAACTTGCCAAATTGTAACAAATATGAACCTCAGTCTGGCTCTTAGGAAAATAAAATTGAAATTAAAAAAATATTTTAAGAAACGGGTGAGGGCAAACTACAGCATTTGTCATTTCCTGTATTAAACCAGAGATACTCTCATAATACAAAACTAAAGCAAATGCTTTGATGCATTTGAAAATTCAGACAGTAAAGTTATCAATACAAGACAAAATTCTCGGTTAAATAATATTATGCCCAATATTTGTTCATGCTGCTGCTGCTGCTGCAGCTAAGTCGCTTCAGTCATGTCTGACTCTGTGTGACCCCATAGACGGCAGCCCACCAGGCTCCCCCATCCCTGGAGTGCTAGTTATATATTTCGGAAAGTATTTTTTAAAAAGAGAACAATAGAAAAAATTCTGGTTAGTAATATTTATTTTTTGATGTTTAATGTAAAAATTACATGTAACAATTATTCAGGGAATGTATTCCTTAACAGTTTCCCAACAGACAGTCCTTTCATATGGATGTATCAATTTCTACTATGTTATTACCATACAGAATATGCATTTTGGGGTTTATAATACTTTCTGAAATTTATAAATAAGTACTTTTATTCTCAAAGCGTATTTATTTGCCATTGGATCCTAGAAAAATGAGTTCAGGGGACATAAACAATTGTGTATTGATTTGGCAAAGCATCTTAAACCTCCGTTGGAAAAACAATCACCCAAAATTTTGCAATAGGAAATAGTCCATTGTAATGTTTCTTTTCTACATGGTTCAAAAGAAGGTTGGGCATTATAGTTATGGCTAAAACTTTGGCATTTGGCTGAGTCTGCAGTCTTAGCTGTCATATCTTCTGGCCCCTGGCTACACAAAATGTAGCATAGGCAATGGTAGCTCTGGAATCCTCTAGGAATTTTGTAGAAATAGGTACTTTCAGAACTCAACAATATCTACAAGATCAGCACCTACATTTTACAAAAATATCCAGCTGATTTAAATGCATATTATGATTTCAGAAGCACTTCTTTAGCCCTGCAGTTCTCAAGCTTGAGTCCACACTAGAAGATTCTGAGGTGCTTTGAAATATTAGCCATAACTGGGAAGCAAGCCAGGCTGATTACATCAATCTGTGAAATAAGTGTGAACAATATAGTTCAGAAAACTCTGATCCTTTCAAGAATACACTCTAATAGTTTCCCCGCTATGTGCACATAAGTCCATATGCATAGCATAGCCAAAAATATTGGTATTGAACAATACCAATAAATGAAGTTAATGCTCACATTTCAAAAGCCAAACAGCTTTGTTGAAAATATGAAGCATTGTTTGATCTGGGTCATGATGTCTTTTTATTGAACAAAGAACTCGCAGGAGCTCTCTATTTTCTGACTGCTTAACAATAAAAAGAAACCCAGTTTCAAAGGCACAGATTTATCTGTATGACATTGTTTCTCCAGTCCATATTTTTGTCAATATATGAAAACATGTTTTTTCCTCTCTTTTTGCCATTGCTCAGCTGTAGGTCATTATAAAGTAAACACAGAGAAGATTTCATGAACCTGGGTAAGAAAGCCAACCAGAAACCTATAACAAAGACAAAACCTTATCAACAGCCAGGGAACTGAAGAGGAGTCCCGAAATATATTTGACAAAATCTGAAGTAACTTTATTTTTAACTCCAGATACATGGTACAGATTCATAGCGGTCTAAACTTGAGTGCCTAATAAAATGAATAAGCCATCTGCTATGAAAACATGTCTTCTATTTGAAATCCAACTGCAATTGTTCATGTAAAATTACGTAAGCTGTAGATCAATTTGGTGCATTCTGGAATATTGGTGAAGGAAACATTTAAAATATGAGAGTCGTTGCATATGAAGCTACGTATATAAGTGTATGAATGTATATGTATGTGTAAGTATATATATACATTCATATATGTATATATATGTATATTAATATATATAGAAAGAACATTTACCTTCAACTTGGAACAGAAATTATATAATGGATGCAACTGTCTATACATTAGCCTTTAATGTGTGTGTACAGAATTACCATTCATTCTTTTCTCACTTCAATCATTGGCTTATATAACCTAAAGCCATTTTACCATTTTAGACTGATTAATTTTGCTAGTTGGAATTTTTCCTATTAAAAACAAACAAACAAACAAAAAACAATTTTTAAGCATCGCCTGTGCTGCTGAAACCTTCCAGACCAGGTCTTATTTTCGGTCCTGACAACTTCAAGAGCCCTGCCAGCACCTCTTCAAGGTAATAATAGAATGCCTTGTCACCTGGAGCCTTCACTGACCTGCTCTTCATTTCAGACAACACCAATAGTCCACGTGAGTGCCGTTTCTCCTTTTCTGGGTCCTAGGCAATATGTAGTGATTTAATTTCTGGTTGTAAATATAACCTTCCCTGGTGCGAATGTCCCCTTCTTGTAGATAAACTGAAGAAGTGTAGTCACATTAGAGTGGGCAGGGTCAGACAAATTGCTGACAGGAGTCCCTTCGACCCTGCTGCAGCACATTGGGTAAGAGCTGACAAAGCTTTCCAACCCCAGAATTTATTTATTCCCTTGCCAGGAAGTGTTGATTTAGCACAGGACCAAAATTCCTCATGTATCGTTAAATAGGTTTGAGGCATAAGATGGAAAGATGGTGGATACTTGAACTATCGAAGCCAGATTTGCATCATGTATTTGTGACAGAAAAGGCCCTTGGTGTTTAGCATCATGTAACTTTTAAGTAGTTAGACAAAAGTATAGTGGTGAAGCTCAAGGACCCAGAAAGAACATGTGATTTACTGTGTCTCCCACATTATAAAAGAGAAGACGATTTGACTTCAGATTATTATAGAATCTGATATTGTAAATGATAGCATTGGTCAAAGCAATGACTCTCTGGATGACTAATACTAAATTGATAACACAAAAATAAGATGATGGCTGTGGTCTTTGTCAATATGGTTAAATTTATTACATTAGAGAACATTTGTGGCAAGATGCCAAACTCCTCAAAGCCATCTCTTTCTAGGACACACTACATCTATATCCTAGCTTTGTTTCTGGAGCAAGACAGGTATCTACTGAATATTTACGGAACAATGTGTTCCTAGGTGTTACTATTATGGACTCTACATCAGTTTTAGACAGGTCCTTCAAATAAAATTAGTATGTTTATTATCTCCTAGACTTTAAGAGGACACAGGGAATGAAAATCTTTGGACTTCTGTAAGGAACTGCAGAGTTCAGTTGTGTAGTGTGTCAGTATCGTACCTGGTATCATAAATGATGCTAGTTCTCAATTGACCCACCAAAAAGAAAACAAAGTGCCTGAGTTCACAAACAGCATTTAATCAACTGCCAGCCTGGCAGGCTGTCCTTGACAACTTGTATTTTAATATTCAATATTATTTCAGGCAAATGCAAGACTTTAATATGGGTAACCATAGATAAATCCCAATGCTTTCACAAAGGACTGAACTACAAAGAAAAGGGAAAAACTGGTGGTAAATTGTAGAAGCTAAAACCAAACAGAAGAAACTAGTAAAATGAGAGGACAAAACAAGAGACTATATAGTACTTAAAATCATTTTTCAGTCCTTTACTCTTAAAAGCATAGCTCCAAAGAATACATATTATTTTAGTTCATAATACTTGTTGTTCTGCATACACATTGATACAAAATATAGTTCTGGTCAAAATGTTTATGATCTGTCAGAATCAATTTTTTTCAAATCCCACTTAAATGTCTGTGGTGAATAAAATAGGTTAACAGTATCCCCAAGGGAAAAAAATTGCATTTTTCACTTGAAAAGCCATTTCACAATCTTTGACGAAATGTTACTATTACAATCTTGGGTGAAACCTAAACTCTTACACAAATCTGTAAATAGCAGTAAATACTATGTTACACTTGGCTTTCTACTCATCAATTCAAGTTTCTTGGCTTAATATTGTGATGAGCGGAATACAAAATGTTCTAGCTTTCAGCGCAGTCAGTTTGGAAAATCTGGATGCCTCTATTTCTAAATGTCATGTGGGCTGTGTGCATGTGCACGTGTGTGTGTGTGTGTGTGTGTGTGTGAGCAAAACAAATACTTTGTAACTATACTCTGATGTTTCTGTGTAGCTACTCAGCATACCCTTAGTGATTGAGTTAATGAAGTATGTACTGTGGTAAACTTTAAGATGTCTCTGCTCTGTTGACTGTTACTTCGATTCTCCTTGAAGTCTACAAGAGAGTCTCCTCTTCAAGTCTACAGAGAGTCACCCTATCACACACATTTTTTGCTAAGAGGTTTTATTGCCTCTTACTCGAGATCCTTTCTGAAGAATTTGATGAGTAAAAGAAATGTCAAAAGAAGACGAGTTAAAGTCTGTTACAATACCCACATCTTTATCATATCTCAGATGCTTAAGACATCAGTGTGATAATGCATTTTCTCTGAAGTTCACTTTTACTAGAAAATAAAGTAGGGCTTTGACAATAATTTAATCAGAGTGAGTGCTTTTGGAAAACAATTGATTAACATTACTATTAGTCTTCCTTCTGAAAACTATACTTTCACAGAGTTTCCTTGAACTGGATTTTATATTCTTTCATATCACAACATGACACAATTTTACAGGTTTTTGTGCTTGTTTATATATTTATTTGAGATTTTGTATATTTCTGAGATGATTTATACATTTTTTACCACTTCTATTGCATCTAAGAATATTTTCTACTTGATGTTTGGTAAGTTCTAGCAATGAAAATCATGTGTATGAATTTTAATTCAGGAAATGGAATGTTCACTCCAAGATAATAATCAAATCTGTGAACTTGACTTAGTAACACATCTTTCTCCCTTTGAGACTAGAGCTTGAATGATGGTGGGAGACTGCTGAGTGATGTAGGCAGACTTGACAGTCAGCATTTTGCATGCTGCTTGTTTGCACTGATCTGTTTAGAAATGTCTGCTGCTAAGCAAGCACCTTTCCATCCTTTTCTACACTCTTTCCTGTGACCCCAGGGTAATCCCTTTAGGAACATTCTAGGTTAGATTTTCCCAATGAAAACTATTGAAAAGCCATTGTTTCTCAGTGGGTTCTGCAAACTGACACAGGGAAATGTGAACACGTTAAGATGTGACATTTTGCTATTTGTCTTCAGATAAGTGGGTTTTCATTTTAGTTCTACAGGAAGTTGATATAATAAGCCATAGTGTCTATAAGATATTGGGACCTCTAGCTTTTCTAAAATATTGTATAAGTTAAATGTTTTCTGCATTATAATCCCTCCTGTTAAATATAGCCAAAATATGTTTTCTTTGCTGACCTACACAGTTTTAATATTACATGTAATATTGAAATCTACTACTCTTCTTTAGCGTTAATATTAATATGTTTGCTACCTGATTCTCCAACTTAGTACCCACATTTCTATGACTGGCTGTGGTATCTCTACAAATGGAAAATCATCATATGCTAGTAGTATAATGCTTAAATTCAGTCCTTCCAGCTGGAATTTTAGCAGTGGAGCCAATATCCGTTGTGAGAGTCCAAAATGAGTAAATCAATATGCACAGTTTTAAAGGAAATGGCTAAAAACTTCTTTCATGACGCTTGAGCATGCTTTTCTTATTTAAACAGCATTTCATTTATATAATTCTGGCTGGAAAGATGGAATTTAAGTTGATGTCTGGCAGAAACCAGCACAAAGTTGTAAAGCAATTATCCTATAATTAAAAATAAATACATTTTAAAAAACAGAGGGTTAACTGCTTTGAGGAGGATATTTTCCGTTAGTGTGCTCTTAGTTTGCTGTTAGTTTTTCTGTTAGTTCTGTTCCATCTTTCCTGAAAGAGGGAGCGTTACTCCCTCTTGCAGGCCAAGGTTAAAGGGAGAGGATTTCCCCAGAACTCCATCAGTTCTACCAGCACTGAGATCACTGTCATGGCCCATGGGCTTCTGTAGGGCAGAGTGATGAGAGTACTAAAACCCCAGGACTGACCTGATACTTCAGAGTATTTGAGCAAAGGGTATGGGTTTTCCATGATTCAGATGTTTGTTTGCCATGTTGGGGAGAACAAGGAGAACAATCTGGTGAGCAATTGTTCTGTGTCATGTCCAAGAAGACTGCCCAGATGGCTGGGGTGATCTCAGACAAAAGAAGCTGCAGATAATGACCAAATGCCTGGAGCGAAAGAAACCATTGCAAGCAAGTGGTCACCTTTATTAAGGATGTGGAGATACCTCCATCCAAAATGAGATATTTGTATAAAAATCCGGCATGAGTCAGTGAACTTCAATAAAACAAAGTTTGTTTGTTGTTGTTTTTAATTAGGGAATTGTGCCATATTAGTATTGCTCAACTCTAGGTACATATTAGAATCACATGCAAAACTTAAAACAAGGTGAAACAAAAAACACAAAAACAATGAAGGCAGACCCCAGCTCCATGAAAACAAACACACAAAAATAAGATACCTACAGGAGACAGGATCCAAAGCAGTCCATTAAAAAAAAAAAAAAAGCCAGATCCAGAGAAAGTGAATTCAGGGACAGGAAAACTATCCAGTTAGTTTTCATGAAGGAGAAAGTAGGGAGGAAAATCACTGCAAAGAAGCTGAACATAAAATGCTGACTGTCCAGTCTACCGACATCACTCAGCAGTCTCCCACGATCAATCTAGCTGTAGCCTCAGAGGGAGAATTTTTTTTTTTTTTTTGCTAAATCAAGTTCATAGTATTGATTATTATCTTGGAGTGAATATTCCATTTCCTGAATTAAGATATGTTAAGACAATGAGAAGCCATATGTGTGTCTATTATGAGAGAACAGAAAAGCCACGAAATATATAGGAATTTCCATGCAGGAGCAAGTTAGATTACACCCATGAATACTGCTTGAAGGAATGATGGGAGACACGATTGAGTTAGAGTTTGGGTCACCATTCATGTGTCACAAGGTACAACTTAATTACATATTTTGTATCCATAATGACAAATACCAGCACACTGACAAAAGATTGGGCAAGTAAAAATACAGACAATTATCAGAATTCTCTGTTACATCTTAATTAATCCATTTGCTTTTTCTTCATAAGAGAATTTAATCAGTTATATTTAAGAGGAGCTACTCTCTCAAAGCACATTGGACAATTTCTCTCAATGTCACCTTGTAAGGAGCAACTCCCTGGACAGTGGGCTAATAAAATGAAACCTAAGTTTTTAAACGGAGAAAAATAAGCCAGTAGCAATGGAATCAGACAACTCTGTGTAATGATTGGTTCAATAATTAACTTTTTAGAGTTTCATTTTCCTGAACTGAAACTAATATGGGGAGATGAGAGAGAGACAGAGAGAGACATAGAAAGAGAGCTAGAGAGAATACCAATATCTATCTCATCAGGCATTATTACAAGAGTTACCATTAGATTAAATTCTCAAGATTAAGATAAAGTTTAAATTATTTCTTCATCTTCATAAAGAAGTCAACTGCCAATGAAGTTTCATCCTATTTAAATTGCACAGTTCATTTTCTGCTGCAATTTAGCATTTAGATAAGAATAGACCCCATCCACTCCTAAATGCAGGGAAAATAAGATATTTTAAATATTATAACTGGATATTGAATTCATGGATGAGATTTGGACTACAGATCATTTCATATTTTGTAAAAAGAATGGCAATATTAAAAATGAAGTTATCCTCAAACTTAAATTGAACATAAATTAATAATTTTAATGTGTCAAAGAATTTTCCTCCTGATCTTAAAGCTGTGATTCCCTGTAGGCATGTCACATTAATACATCAATGCCTACTAGGTTTGATATCAAGAGCAACTCTTTCCACTGTCTGCTAATTACTGAGGATGCATCCCTCTTATTTTCTTTTCCCTAAACAAACAGATCTGGGAACCTTTAAAAATTCTTCTCTATTGAGTAATAATTAATATGCAGCATTATGTCACCTTCAGATAGACAACCTACTGATTTGATAGCTTCATATATTTTTAAATAAACACTGCAATAAGACCAGTTGCCACTCATCACCATAAAAAGTTGTTGAAATATTATTGACTATATTCTCTGTGTGTACATTATATTCCAATGACTTATTTATTTCATACCTGGAAGGATGAAATAGGTGAAGGACATTAAGTGTGAATGATCTACATTTTTCTCCCCAATTAGCAGCAAGAGAAGTCACTAAATGCCAAAAACCTTAAAAAGGCTGCATTTAAAACAGAATTTATACTTACAAGCCCCAAACCCCTTTCTTGAAACTTTGATGGGGGAAAAAAAAAATCCTGCTTAGAACTCAGCTGAATGACTTAATGCCTCCTTAGAAAGCTATTGATTAATTCACACAATGTAGTATTCTTTTAATCTTGAAGGTTCCACTGAAATCACCATTTCTCTTTGCCTGGCTGAAGCAGCATTTTGAGAGTGGGTGGGTGTGAACATTGATTTTTAGGAACTGACACCTGAGGTCAGCTTTTAATTTTTTCTTACTTTGATCTTCTACTATTAGAATATAATCCATAGCCTCAGGGGTTGAGATTGGGTAAAGGGCTTTGCAGAGATAAGATATATCTTCTAAAGTGCACAGTACTGGCTTGTTTTATCAGTGAGTTGGGGGGTGCTCCAGTATGAACTTACAGCCGGTTCCTAAGAGTGCATTTGGCTTTCAGTTTCCTCAATTTAAAATAAATAGGCTTTTCATTCAGTCATTATAGAGTATATATTTGGTTACCATTGATTGGGGATGCGAAAGTAAAGCAAGAGAACTCCAGGAGAGGTACACAACTAAAATACCGTGGAAGTGCCTCAGTTGAAGATCTCAGTACTGCTGGCACAAACAATGAGTTTAGAATCGCAGAACAGGGATGAACTTCTTGCTTATTTAGCTGTTCATTTATTTAGCCCTTCAGATAATTCTTTCTGTGTTTACTGTTTAACAGACACAGAGGGAAGAAAGGAGGCCACCTTGAGGAATAAGGGAAAAATCCTTCCAGGGCAGTCTCAAAATAGTGGCCTCCTGGTTCTCTTTCTTAATCTGAAAACTAGGGGATAATCATCAGACTTCTCATTTCTTAGGTGGATTATAAGGATTCAATCAGGTGATTGCTATAAAATGCTCCCTGCGCTGTCAAGCATTCTGCATATTAGGTGTCTATTCTTTTAGTGGTGAAGGAGACCGTAAATTATTTGCTGAATGATCAATGTTTGAGGGGCTTGCCGACTTTTACCTTCCACATATCAAGCTCTATATACTTTATGTGGGCATCAATATCTGAAAATAATATTGGTCCATTAGACTTAACATTTTCATAATTTGGCACTAACGTAAAATCTTGGCCCAGGGTTAAGCAGTTTGTATCTACTCAGAACCATCTGAACATCAGTGAGCATTGATTACATGGGGATGTTAATATATATTGATATCTGTTTTTCTCTTTCTCAATTACTTTACTCTGTATGATGCTCCTTACGTCCATCCACATCTCTGAAAATGTCACATATATACAATGAATATTACTCAACCGTAAAAGGAATGAAACCTTATCCCTTTATTTTCAATGGCAGGGTGGCAAGTGCCCAAGTGGCCATAAAACCAAGCAACTGGAAGGAGTTTCCATCTCTAACTTACCCCTTGAAGGATAGTGGCCCAGGAGAATTTTAGGACCATGGTCAAACATCCATATTGGACTGAAAAATAAATTTAAATGATGTTAATCCACTGATACTTGGGACTGTTTGTTATACTAGCTCATCTATCTGACAAATGTAATTTTCTGTTTGAATCATAATGTAATCTGGAAACAAGTTGTATGTGAGTATGAGTGTGTGTGCTTGTGTATATAAAAAACGGGTCAAATTATATAAATGTCCCGTTGATTGTGAAACACTAAGAAAATGGGTTTTTGTTCCCATTTTTGCAGTTCATTTTATAAGAACATACATTATAAGCAAAAAAATCCTCTATTTGATTTATTTTTAAAAGAAAGTTAAGCCAACATGGGTTTTGTTCAGCTTTTTCACCATTTATATCTATGAATGTAAAAGTCACTCATTCATGTTCAACTCTTTATAACCCCATGGATTATACAGTCCATGGAATTTTCTAGGCCAGTATACTGGAGTGGGTAGCCTTTCCCTTCTCTAGGGGATCTTTCCAACCCAAGGATTGAACCCAGGTCTCCTACATTGCAGGAAGATTCTTTTCCAGCTTATCTACATCTATATCTGTGGGCTTCCCTGGTAGCTCAGAGGTTGAAGCGTCTGCCTACAATGCAGGAGACCCAGGTTTGGTCCCTGGGTCAGGAATATTCCCTGGAGAAGGGAAAGGCTATCCACTCCAGTATTCTGGCCTGGGGAATTCCATGGACTGTATAATCCATGGGGTTATAAAGAGTTGGACATGAATAAGTGACTTTCACTTTCATAAATATAGATGGTGAAAAAGCTGAACAAAACCCATGCTGGCTTAACTTTCTTTTAAAAATAAATCAAATAGAGGATTTTTTTTTTTTTGCTTATAATGTATGTTGTTCTTATAAAAGGAACTACAAAAATGGGAACAAAAACCCGTTTTCTTAGTGTTTCACAATCAATGGGATATTTATATAATTTGACCCGTTTTTTATATACACAAGCACACACACTCATACTCACATACAACTTGTTTCCAGATTACATTATGATTCAAACAGAAAATTACATTTGTCAGATAGATGAGCTAGTATAACAAACGGTCCCAAGTATCAGTGGATTAACATCATTTAAATTTATTTTTCAGTCCAATATGGATGTTTGACCATGGTCCTAAAATTCTCCTGGGCCACTATCCTTCAAGGGGTAAGTTAGAGATGGAAACTCCTTCCAGTTGCTTGGTTTTATGGCCACTTGGGCACTTGCCACCCTGCCATTGAAAATAAAGGGATAAGGTTTCATTCCTTTTATGGTTGAGTAATATTCATTGTATATATGTGACATTTTCAGAGATGTGGATGGACGTAAAGAGCATCATACAGAGTAAAGTAATTGAGAAAGAGAAAAACAGATATCATATATTAACACCTATATGGGATCTAGAAAAATGGTGCAGATGAACCTATTTGCAAAGAAAAAATAAAAACACAGATGTAGAGAACAAACATATGGATACCAGGAGGGGAAGAAGGAATGGGTTGAATTGGGAGATTGGGATTGACATATACACACTATTACGTGTAAAATCTACTTCTCTGGTGGCTCAGACAGTAAAGAATCTGCCTGCAATGAGGGAGGCCCAGGTTCGATCCCTGGGCTGGGAAAATAAATAACTGATAAGAACCTACTGTATAGCACAGGGAACTCTACTCAATGCTCTGTGGTGACCTAAATGGGAAGGAAATCCGGAAAAGAGGGGATATATGAATGTGTACCAGTATGGTTAATTCATTTTATTATACAGCAGAAAATAACACAACATTGTAAAGAAAATGTACTCCAATAATTAAAAAAATAAAAATAAAAGAATAAAGTGGAAGCACGTGTGATGTTTTAGGCCTGGGAGTGGAAGTACAATATGGTACTTCTGCCATATTCCACTGCCCATAACTCACCACTGGGCCCCATCTGGTTAACAGAGGATTGGCGAAAAGCAGCTCCCTCAGTGTTCCCAGGAGAAAATTGAAACAGTTCAATCAGATTACAGCATTGTGTTTTTGGAGGCCCACTACTGTGACTGTATAAGGAATTTTAGAGAAGCACATACTCTGTCATTACAAGTAACTGAGATGTTCTCAAATGAACACTTCACATTTGCTCACCATGTACTTATAAAAGGGAGGGAAGGAAGAACTAGAATTTGTGATTATGAGGCTCCTTTGCCAGATGCTAATCCTAGACTTTAACAAGAAGTGGGCAGTTTGGATTACTACAGATAAATTGCTACTTTCCCTTTATTCACTATTTCTGGTAGAGTCCACAAGATAATAATACTCTCTAAATAACTTTCCATCTATTCGTAATCTTGAAAACAAGAAATGTATACCAGAACTCAGGTGTTTTCATATAACTAATCTAATCTCATTTTGTTTTACTGAAATTGAAAAAATACAACTGCATAGAAAATATTTTTCCTCTTCTTTTCAGCCATAACAAATTCAAATGAACATAACATCCAAGCTGTTCAGTGGTGATTCTTCTTCTGCCATGGTGAATAAAATACATTTCATTGTGATCTGAGTAACATTTCATGGCGTGAAGCATATTATACAATAAACACACACACTTAAATTTTGTTGAGTCTTTTTAAAGTTGTTATAGATTTCTGCACCTGAGATGTTCTATAAAAAGCCAGTATAGCACATCACTTATAACTTCACATTTATCTTAAAGTTCATTACTTATGACCTGCTGGGCATGTGAGGAAGGTTTATATATATTTGCTGTAAAAGATGATTTTAAGTTTGTGCTAGGATGAAATATATTTATTAAAATACCTCTCTCATCTCTACATCAAAATTAATGACATTACATAACATCAGGTTATCTATATCTGACTCTACTTCACATATAATGTAGTAATATCTATGCTTTTGAAAAGACTGTTGCCATGACAGATAACTATTTGGCCAATGATGTTTGAATATTTAATCAAGGATGTGCCATGTATAACAGACATGCATCTGATATCATTGTGATAGCACTGTGATGGCAGATTCATTATTACCAAGGACTTTCATTAAAAACTTGGCAGAAATCAATTAAACATATTTTCTTTTCGCTTGTTGGCTTTATGTTTATCACAGAGAAATTCTAATTTTCCCCAACTAGCATGTCTGTTAATCTAGTCAAGAAATTAGAACTTACTCCATGTTAAAACAGAAGTGCATATAATAAAGGGTTGACATGTAAATAACAATTTCTAATTATTACCGTGTGTTAGTGGCTCAGTTGTTTCCAACTTTTTTGCGACCCCCCAGTCACAAAAACCTCCCAGGATGCTCTATTCATGGAATTCTCAAGGCAAGAATACTTGAGTGGGTTGGCATTTCCTTCTCTGGGGAGTCATCCTGACCCAGGATAGAACCTGGGTCTCCTGTGTTGCAGGCAAATTCTTTGCCATTTGAGGAAAGCCCTAAATTACCATAATTTTATTTTAAAAATACATTCTCCAATAAGCTAGATGTCACTTTATATGTTAGAACTGTATCAGTACAATATATTTCCTCTTTGTTTTTATGCAATTTCTAGCTCAGTAAAACAGTGCAAAGCTTTAGTCCCCACAATCCTCCACTGAGACATCCCATTGAATTTCAACGACTGTCCAAATAATCTAATTCTCAATCATTCCTTGCATTGATCATCATGTTTCTTTAGTCTTTCTCTTTCTGAAATAATTCCTCGGGGCTTCTTTGATCTTCCTAGCCTTAAATTTTTGAAGAATATAGGCCAATCATTTTGTAAAATGTTACTCAATTGGAGTTTGTCTGATGTTCCCTTATGATCAGATTACAGTATGTGTTTTGGCAAGAATATCATAGAAGGGATGCTGTGTCCTCATTGCATGTCAGTCTATCAATTTCCTGGGGATACTGACATTGATCACTTAGTTGAGGATATGTGCTAGCTTTGTATAGTGTAACATTACTCTTTCCCATTTTATAATCAATACACATTCTGCTGGGAAGTACTTTCAGACTATGCAAATATCCCATCACCCATCTAACTTTTACATACTAGTTTTAGTATCCATTGATGTTTGACTTGATTGTTACTACAATGATTGATGAATGGAGATTTCCTCCTTCAGGCATTTCTTTGACACATTAATTACCATTCAATTTCCAGGAAGCGATTTCCCTCTTTCTACATTTATATTTAATTTGTCTATTTATATTGATATAGACTAATTGATTCCTATTTTATTTAAAAGGAAGCAATTTATTATTATGAATATGTTGATTATTATTACTATGTACATACATAAACTTAGAGGGAGAGTAGGATGAAGAGTTGCTCACAAATTGTGAATTTGGGGCAACTTGTGAATTTTAGGAAATAATAGCTCCCTGGAAGAATAAATCTGAAAAAAATAATTTTGAAAAGTCTTTAATGGTATTGTACTTCCTATTTTAACCACTAAATAATTTATTTTGATAATCCCACGTTTACCTTATTCTAACCATTCTAAAAGACTCAAGAATGAGAACCCAAGGAGCAAAAGTTCTGAATTTCCTAAGGCAAAACTGGCATATACTTCTACCATGTGGAATATGTCAGTAACACGAGTTAATATACACCTGATAATCTGTGAGGGCTCATTAAAATAGTAATATTCATATACCTGTCTCCATGAAAAGATAATTAATGTCCCTATACTCTTCTCCCACCACTCTGTATTGCATAGAATTTCACATCTAAGTAGAATCATTTGTAAAACCTTAGCCATGAAACAGTTTTCTATAAACATATGACACCAAATGTCTTGTAATCACCATAGTGCAGGAATGTTACTTCTTGACTTAGCCAAATTCTACATAAATGAAGGAGTCTGTAGAACCAGTCTGAATTTCCACTTTGATGAACTGAGATAATTACCAATATTCCATGCCCAAACGAAATGCTGAGTATCCACAAACAGTTGTATAAAATGTAGCTATGCATAAGAACTAAAATTAATCATTCAGTGTGCATTTAAGCTCTTTATTTTCCAGTCTTATTCATTTTGGCCACTGACTTTACTAAATCTCTTTAAAGAGATTTTCATATATACTCTTAAATACTTTCTAAGTAAAGTTTAATACTTGACATATTTGAATCACAGAGATTTTAGAGGATATTTTAGGTAAAAATTGAACTGCCTATTAAGAAAATTAAAAAAATGAAGTTTATTTGTATATTATATGGTGCTATATTTCAAAGTGAACACTAAGTTGTACTGGTAATATACTTTATAATCAAAACTAAAGGTCAATTAGAAATTTTTATTTCACTATGGTTCATTTTATTTTATTGATTAAACAGATAAGAAATCCTCATTTTAAAGAATTATTTTTTTAAACCAATGCAGTATTGTAAAGTAAAATAAAGCAAAATAAAAAAAAAGAAAGAAAAAGCAAAATAAAGTCCTCTAAAAAAAAAGAATTATTTTTGGCAGATTCTTAGAGGAGAAAGGAAAATTTATTTTGCAAATGTGGGAATGGATATTCCATCAATTGTTTACTGTAAAGAGAATCTCACGAAAAAGCAACAGCCATTCAGAGGGAAGAAAAGACAATTTGGAAAGTTGTAGAATTTGAATGAGAAAGCGGCACACAGTGATAATCCTAGCCTTGAACCAGAATAAGGTTCAGTTCATTTCAGTTCAGTTGCTCAGTCGTGTCCGACTCTTTGAGACCCCATGAATCGCAGCACGCCAGGCCTCCCTGTCCATCACCGACTCCCGGAGTTCACTCAGACTCACGTCCATCAAGTCAATGATCACATCCAGCCATCTCATCCTCGGTTGTTCCCTTCTCCTCCTGCCCTCAATCCCTCCCAGCATCAGAGTCTTTTCCAATGAGTCAACTCTTCACATTAGATGGCCAAAGTACTGGAGTTTCAGCTTTAGCATCATTCCTTCCAAAGAAATCCCAGGGCTGATCTCCTTCAGAATGGACTGGTTGGATCTCCTTGCAGTCCAAGGGACTCTAGTATCAGAAAATTTTCATTTTGTCTCTATCCTCAATAGTTTTGAAAATAACTCAATGAGTATTAAAGTATGAAATTTAAGGTAAGGACTTACATAAATATTCACAAATATAAACTGGATTGTTTTTGAATTCCACATGAACAGATATGTGTTATACACTCTTTGATGAGAGAATATTCTTCATTGATCACAGAAGGAAAGTTTCCAAGAACTTAATCTGAACGTCTACTCAAATTTATGTCAAGATAATTTTATACACATATTTTTGGAAATGGAATCTTTATAAAGTTGATGTGGTATGTTGTTATGTTACAACATGTGAACTGGAGAGCGTATTTTTTAATAGTCATTGTTGACAGATACAGAGGAAAGTTTGTTATACACACAGTTGACTGTACACACAGTATGGTGGTGGTCATGGTTTGGTCGCTAAGTCATGTTCAACTCTTGGATCTCTGCCAGGCTTCTCTGTCCATGGCATTTCCCAGTCAAGAATATTGGAGTGAGTTCCCATTTTCTTCTCCAGTAGACACAGTATACTAGAGTGTTTCTTTTTTCTTTTAGTTTCTTCATTTGTTAAAAAATACTTAAAACGTAAACTTTTTGGCACATTCACATGTATAAACCAGAAGGCTTATGGACTATCTAGTGTTTTGGAGCTCTCAACTGGCTAGTTTGTTTCTGCCATAATACTGCTGATTATTCATTTATTTTCTTTCTATACATGTCCAGCTAAAGAAAAATATTATGTGTGTTTATGGTGTGGATGTGTGTATGACATATTTACTTCTATATGACATACATATACACTGAATGATATATGGAATATAAGTGTTGATATCCCATGATATTAGATATGCATAAATTATGACTTAGAACAGAGGCCAATTAATTACACTTGACAGTATACTAGTGTTTTAATTTCTATAAATTTGCATTATATAGAATGTTTTATAAATATTCAGCATGTTGCTGTTGCCATTCAATTACCAAGCCGTGTCTGACTCCCTGTGACCCATGGACTAAGGTCCACCCGACTTCCCTGTCCCGTACCATAACCCAGAGTTTGCCCAAGTTCATGTCAATTGAATCAGTGATGCAATCCAACCATCTCCTTCTCTGTCTTCCTCTTTTCCTTCTGTACATTTTTGTTATTTTTATGTACTATACTTTTTTCTGAACTAAAATTACTTAAAGTGTATAAATTTAAATTTATTTATCATATATTTATCATTAAGTTTAACTTATATTGTAGTGAAAAAATGTTTGATACTTTATATCATAGTCTTCTTTTAGGCATACTTGGTTCAATCATTGGGGAATCCCATTCTTCAATGCCAAAAATTGGTGTATGTGCTGGATACTGATAGCTTACTAAGCTTATTACTGTTAAATATGCACATATATTAAAACTGCCTTTGTATGGAACTCCTTCAAGAATACAGAAATTTACCCACTGTTCTTCTCTAGTCTGAGCTATTTTAAAACAATATCTAAAAGAAATGCATTTCCTTCTATAATGCTTCCAATAATTAGAGCTTAATATTTCAGTCTAACCTGTATTTCTTGCCCATATCTTCAACAATTATCATACTTATTACTTCCAATTTGCCCCCTTTTCCCCAATGTATCTTTTCTGGAGTGATTGTAATTCAATTAATCTACAAACTTCTAGTACTTTACCTTGAATTTTAATAGCTTAAATGTTTTATTTGCTGAAAAATAATTGATGGTTGTAAGAATTCTCAACAAAGCACACCCTCCAGCTGTCCAAACGAAATTCTCACAGATAATACTTTAAAAAAGTGTCTTGTCTAATGTGTATATTAATTTACAAAAAAATAAGAATGATCATTATAATAATATGTCTGGCATATAACTGGTATTCAATAAGTATTTGTCAAGTAGAAAAATATAAACTAGACTCCACTTAAAAAAAAAAAAGTTTTCACTTTTAGTTGTTAAGACACTAGGTCCATTGACTTTGATCGATGTATGTTTGCATGTGTTCAGTTGTGTCCTACTCTTTGTGACTCCGTGGACTGTAGCCCACCAGGCTCCTCTGCCTATGGAATTCTCCAGGAAAGAATACTTGAGTGGGTTGACATTTCCTTTTCCAAGGGATCTTCTCCACCCAAGGATCTAACTCAAGTCTCTTAGTCTCCTGCGTAGATTCTTGACCACTAGTACCACCTGGGAAGCCCATATTGATGTATATCGATATAGTGTTTTTATTACCACTCTTCAATGGAGAAATTCAATTCGGAGGGCTAAATATAGACTTAGTCATATATCTGGAAAAATTACATGGACTCATAACCTATGGACTTCCATCACATTAGTTCCTTTCGTGGGTGTGTGTGCTCAGTCACTCAGTTGTGTCCGCCTCTTTGCAACCCATGGACTGTAGCCCACCAGACTTCTCTGTCCATGGGATTTCCCAGGCACAAATACTAGAGTGGCTTCCCATTTTCTCCTCCAGAGGATCTTCCAGACTCAGGAATAGTCTCCTGTGGCTCCTGCATTGGCAGGCAAATTCTTGACCACAGAGCCAACAAGGAAGCCCAGTGCTTTCATAATATTTATCTTTTCATACAAAAGCTGCATGTTTAGAAAATAAAGCCTGAATAGAGTATGGAATGACCAATAATCAAACTCATGCCCCCTGCGGTAGAAGAGGGGAATCTTAACCACTAGACCATAAGGGAAGCCCCTACCTTGGATGTTTAATGATACAGAAGAATGCTCATGAAAATAAGTTACTGACAAAGGACTTTATACATTTAAGCTTAAGTTCAAAAAAGTTCATATGTTAAAAAAAATCCATGTTTTCTGAGAAAAGGATGCAATATATATATTAGCATATATAATAGCATATATATATATATATATATGCTAAGAAGCTTAGAACTCAATTTACAAAAGGAATCACAGAAAGAAATCCTAGGGAAGTTACCTCTGTTACTTTCAAGTGTGCCCTTGAAACAATGTAATTATGAAGCATGTTTTGTTTTCAGCTTTCACCACATCCAGTTGATTCCCATCTGATACGGATTTTGAGTTCCTTTTTATCTTTACTCTACAAATAAATCAGTGATGTGAAGAGAACGTTATCATAGGAGAAAATATTTTCACAGCTGCCTGACTTTCCGTAATTAACACTTGCTTCTCAGTATACAAAGTACTGGGCTCACACATGCACATGTTTATAAACTATTTCTTAGGTGAATTATAAATATAATTTTCCTAACACGTTTCATCCCAGAGTGGTATACTTTACATTAAAGTCACATGGTGTGGAAAGCAAAGAATACATCTCCCGAAACAACTACAGATCTTGCTTGACTTACAATGAGGTTACGTCCCTATAAAACCCATTGTAAGTTGAAAAGATCCTAAGTTGAAAATGCATTCAATACGTCTAATCTACTAAACATCATACCTTAGCCTAGCCCACATTAAGTGCTCTCAGTACACTTATATTAGCTAGCAGGTAAGCAAAATCATCTCATCATTTAACACAAAGCCTATTTTATACTAAAACATTGAATATCTCAGACAATTTATTGAATGCTATGCTGAAAGTTAAAAAAGATAATAGTTATATGGATTTTAAATGGTTGTAAGTAGTATTCTGGGCTTCCCCAATGGCTTACTGGTAAAGAATCTGCCTGCAATGCAGGAGATGCAGGGGATAGGGTTCAATCTTTGGTTTGGGAAGATCCCATGGAGTAAGAAATGGTAACCCACTCAAGTACTCTTCTGTGAAAAACCCCAGGGACAAAGGAGTCTGGTGGGCTATAGTCCAAAGGGTCAGAAAGAGTAGGACACAACTGAACCCACAAGGTCTAAATGTATATATAGGTTATTTACCCTTGAGATCCTGTGACTGACTAGGAGTTATGGTTCCCTGACTCTTTCCAGCATCAAGAGGGAGTATCTTACTGCAAGTTGCTGGCTTGGGAAAAGGTCAAAACTCATAATATACTGTATACTACATTTTTATAATATTTACATACATTTCTTGACTTCTCATTGTTTTAATTTGCCTATCTGCTCTCTCACTATCACATTTTCCTAGTAATTTTTATTATGGAAATATTTATTCATATCTTATTAATGATTTGATGTCATTATAAGTTGATGTTATCTCAAATACCTATTTATAATAATACTATGTTATATGTGGTATGTAATGTATAAGTGGCATATATTACTCTATCAAATATATTCTTTACAAAATATAAAGCAATTTTGCCTTCCTGAGGGTGAAAAAATAATTCTTTGCAATTTTTTTATTACTCTAAGTTTTCTGGTTTATGTTTACTAATAGGTGGTATTCTTGCTCGTAAATTAATCAGATTAACTTATTGTTTTTCTTTTACTGCATCATCTTTGAAGATGTTTATGTTATGCAAGCTTTAAAAAAATCTTTATTTTCATTTTCTGGAACAAGTTTAATATGTGTGGAAACTTCTGTTCCTTAAAATTAAATTATCCATTATACTATCTGGGCTTTGGAATTTCTGGGCATTTTTGGACAAATTTCTCTCTCTTTTTCAATGTTTGCTTGTTTAATGATTTTATATGCACCAGGATTATTTACTGTAATGTATGATCATGCAAAATTGTCTACTTCATTCAAGACTTCAAATTTATATTCATAGGTCTGAGCAAAGTTGACCTCAAATTCATTTTTACAGTTTTGAGCAAAGTTATTCCTAGGTTTCTTTGAAAACCTAATGAATATTTTCCTTGAATCTTTACGTTGTATATTATTCCTTATTTCTGATTACCAAACCTGCTTTTGCAATAAAGACTTCAAGATCTGAGCCAAAGCTCCCAGTCTTGTTTTTGCTGACTGTATAGATCTTCTCCAAGAATAGTTAGAACCAGACATGGAACAGACCAGTTTGAAATTGGGAAAGGAGTACAACAAGGCTGTATATTGTCACCCTGATTATTTAATTTATATGCAGAGTACATCATGAGAAATGCTGGTCTGGATGAAGCACAAGCTGGAATCAAGACTGCCATGAGAAATATCAATAACCTCAGATATGCAGATGACACCACCCTTGCTGCAGAAAACAAAGAGGCACTAAAGAGTCTCTTGCATTGAAAGAGGGGAGTGAAAAAGCTGGCTTAAAACTCAACATCCAGAAGGCAAAGATCATGGCATCTGGTCCCATCTCTCCATGGAAAATAGATGGGGACACAATGCATACAGTGACAGACTTTATTTTCTTGGGCTCAAAAATCACTGAGGAGGTGACTGCAGCCATGAAATTAAAAGATACTTACTCCTTGGAAGAAAAGCTATGACCACACTAAACAGCATATTAAAAAGCAGAGACATTATTTTGCCAACAAGGGACCATCTAGCCAAAGCGATGGTTTTCCCAGTAGTCATGTATGTGTGTGAGAGTTGGACCATAAAGAAAGCTGAGTGCCAAAGAATTGATGTTTTGAAAGTGTGGTGTTAGAGAAGACCTTTGAGAGTCCCTTGGTCTGCAAGGAGATCCAAATAGTCAATTCTAAAGGAAATCAGTCCTGAATATTCACTGGAAGGACTGATGCTGAGCTGAAGCCCTGATACTTTGGCCACCTGATTCGAAGAACTAACCCTTTGGAAAAGACTCTGATGCTGGGAAAGATTGAAGGCAGGAGGAGAAGGGGACAACAGAGGATATGATGGTTGGATAGCATCACTGACTCGATGGTCATGAGTTTGAGCAAACTCCAGGGGTTGATGGACAGGGAAGCCTGACATGCTGCAGTTCATGAAGTCACAGAGTCGAACATGTCTGACCAACTGAACTGAAGTGAAAGCTGCTTATTTCACCTTTCCCATTATATTGAGGTAGAGTTGACATACAGCATAATGATATGATTTACATCATGAATTATTACCACAGTAAGTTTAGTGAATATCTATCATCTCATATAAGTAACAAAATTGGAATATTAATAAAGAATGTTTTGTCCTTGGAATGAGAATGCTTGGGATTTATTTTAATATTTTATTCAGAGAATTGACTTGAAGATTCTATCACCAAGTCTTATAGTATTTTGCTGCTAATCCAGTGATTATTGTTATTTAATTTTTGTTCCATATTCTTTCATTATTTTGCACTCTTTCCCTAAGCTTTTGAGCTATAAAAATTCAGAATTATCATTGGAGTCTTGATAATTGCTTAATTGTATTCCGGGTTAAATTACAGTTTGGATTTCCTTTCAACTCAAGAGTTGTTTGTAGAGAAGTTTCCTTGATCTTGTCGATAGGATTTTTTTTTTTAAATTTTCATTTGTAGCATCCTTTTTACTTTTGGTTTGCTATCTATGTCTAGTTTCATTCTATCGAGATTGAAAAATAGTTTTTGTACTATTTCTTCTCTTTGGAATTCATTAAACCTTCTTTGTGGGGAAGTAGATAATCATTGTTTGAATGTTGCATCTATAAGGTAATCACTGATTAAATGTTCCATGCACAAAAAGTATTTAATTAAAAAAAGAATACATTATCACTTCATGACAAATAGATGGGAAAACAAAGGAAACAGTGAGAGACTTTATTTTCTTGGGCTACAAAATCGCTGCAGATAGTGAGTGCTGCCACGAAACTAAAATATGCTAGCTCCTTGGAAGAAAAGCTATGACAGACCTAGACAGGATATTCAAAAACAGAGACATTACTTTGCCAACAAAGGTCTGTCTGGCCAAAGCTATGGTTTCTCCAGTGGTCATGTATGGGTGTGAGAGCTGAACCATAAGGGAGGCTGAGCACTGAAGAATGGAAGATTCTTGGGAGTCCCTTGGACTGCAAGATCAAACAAGTCAATCCTGAAGGAAATCTGTCTTGAATATTCATTGAGAGGACTGATGCTGAAGCTGAAACTCCAATACTTTGGCCACCTGATGTGAAGAACTGACTTATTAGAAAAGACCCTGATGCTCGGAAAGATTGAGAGAAGGAGAAGGGGATGACAGAGGATGAGATGGTTGTATGGCATCATCGACTCAATGGTCATGAGTTTGAGCAAGCTCCAGACATTGGTGATGGACAGGGAGGCCTGGTGTGCTGGAGTCCATGGTGTTGCAAAGACTTCCACACGATTGACTGACTTGAACTGATATTGGAATTAGATTTATGTACACAGAGTCGGACACGACTGAAGTGAGTTAGCAGCAGCAGTGGCTGTTAAGTGCCTGTATATTCTTCCTATCTCTCTTGGTTTGACTTTAAATGATGAAAGTGAAGTGGCTCTGTTGTGTCTGACTCTTTGCAATGCCATGGACTGTAGCTTACCAGGCTTCTCCACCCATGGCGTTTTTCAGGCAAGAATACTGGAGTGGGTTGCCATTTCCTTCTCCAGGGGATATTCTCCACCCAAGGATAGAACCCAGGTTTCTTGCATTGCAGACAGATGCTTTACCCTCTGAGCCACCAGAGAAGCTGGGACGATATTAAAGTGTTTCTTCCTATGCTCTGTCTCCAACTTTTTTTCATTTTTGTCCCATGTGGTGTTTGTCATGGATGCAGATGCTATGATATTTTGATGTTTAATGTAGGCTTTTGTATAATATGATACTTTGATATAAATTATAAGTGTTTGAGTAAAGCTTTATTTTTCAAAACTGTTTTTTTTTTTCCCTTTGATTATTCTGAATAGTTCCCAGAACCACCCTCATCAACTCCACCAAATGCGGAAGGTATTGTCCTCTTTATTTTTTGGTAATAAGCTGGATGTATAGTGATGTATCATTGTGAATTTAATTTTCATTTCCTTGACCAGTAAGAAGTTCAACATACCATTTGACATTATTGTTATTTGGTTTCACCGTTTGTGATTTTTTTTCCATACATCTTTCTTTTTATATGCTGACTTAGATTTAATTTTGTAATTGAGTTGCACTTTTTTAAACAGTAGAAATAGTAATTTTTTATTTGATAACAAAGTTTCAAACACTCTTTCTATTTATTTTTGCATCCTAAATTTTTTCTTCTGTTTTACAAAAGACTTAAATTTTATACAGCCAACTCTGATTTCTTTTACAGCCTAGTGGTTTTCTGTGTTGATTAGAAAAGCAAAACATTATGTGACATGTATGATTTCCTAATTTTGTCTCTAAGAAATTGGACCTCTATTTCCACAATATAACAAAAAATTTAAAACTAAGCTAACTATTTTATTTTTGCCCCCTCATGGATACTTGGTCTATTCATTGCATTTTGTTATTGTCCCATATAAATTTCAAAATCATCTTACCAAATACTATATGAGCCATCAGTTCAGTTCAGTTCAGTCACTCAGTCATGTCTGACTCTTTGCAACCCCATGAATCGCAGCACGCCAGGCCTCCCTGTCCATTACTAACTCCCGGAGTTCACTCAGACTCACGTCCATGAGTCAGTGATGCCATCCAGCCATCTCATCCTCTGTCATCCCCTTCTCCTCCTGCCCCCAATCCTTCCCAGCATCAGAGTCTTTTCCAATGAGTCAACTCTTCGCATGAGGTGGCCAAAGTACTGGAGTTTCAGCTTTAGCATCATTCCCTCCAAAGAAATCCCAGGGTTGATCTCCTTTAGAATGGACTGGTTGGGTCTCCTTGCAGTCCAAGGGACTCTCAAGAGTCTTCTCCAACACCAGTTCAAAAGCATCAATTCTTCGGCGCTCAGCCTTCTTCACAGTCCAACTCTCACATCCATACATGACCACTAGAAAAACCATAGCACTGACGAGACGGATGTTAGTCGGCAAAGTAATATCTCTGCTTTTGAATATGCTATCTATGTTGGTCGTAACTTTTCTTCCAAGGAGTAAGCGTCTTTTAATTTCATGGCTGCAGTCACCATCTGCAGTGATTTTGGAGCTCAAAAACATAAAGTCTGACACTGTTTTTGCTATTTCCCCATCTATTTCCCATGAAGTGATGGGACCGGATGCCATTATCTTTGTTTTCTGAATGTTGAGATTTAAGCCAACTTTTTCACTCTCCTCTTTCACTTTCATCAAGAGGCTTTTTAGTTCCTCTTCACTTTCTGCCATAAGGGTGGTGTCATCTGCATATCTGAGGTTATTGATATTTCTCCTGGCAATCTGGATTCCAGCTTGTGTTTCTTCCAGTCCAGTGTTTCTCATGATGTACTCTGCATATGAGTTCAATAAGCAGGGTGACAATATACAGCCTTGACATACTCCTTTTCCTATTTGGAACCAGTCTGTTGTTCCATGTCCAGTTCTAACTGTTGCTTCTTGATCTGCATACAGATTTCTCAAGAGGCAGGTCAGCTGGTCTGGTATTCCCATCTCTTTCAGCATTTTCCACAGTTTATTGTGATCCACACAGTCAAAGGCTTTCGCATAGTCAATAAAGAAGAAATGGATGTTTTTCTGGAACTCTTGCTTTTTTGATGATCCAGAGGATGTTGGCAGTTTGATCTCTGGTTCCTCTGCCTTTTCTAAAACCAGCTTGAACATCAGGAAGTTCACAGTTCATGTATTGCTGAAACCTGGCTTGGAGAATTTTGAGCACTACTTTAGTAGCATGTGAGATGAGTGCAGTTGTGTGGTAGTTTGAGCATTCTTTGGCATTGCCTTTCTTTGGGATTGGAATGAAAACTGACCTTTTCCAGTCCTGTGGACACTGCTGAGTTTTCCAAATTTACTGGCCTATTGAGTGCAGCACTTTCACAGTGTCATCTTTCAGGATTTGAAGTACTTCATCTGGAATTCCATCACCTCCACTAGCTTTGTTCATAGTAATACTCCTAAGGCCCACTTGACTTCACATTCCAGGATGTCTGGCTCTAGGTGATTGATCACACCATGGTGATTATCTGGGTCATGAAGATCTTTCTTGTACAGTTATGTATTCTTGCCACCTCTTCTTAATATCTTCTGCTTCTCTTAGGTCCATAACATTTCTGTACTTTATCGGGCCCATCTTTGTATGAAATGTTCCCTTGGTATCTCTGATTTTCTTGAAGAGATCTCTAGTCTTTCCCATTCTATTGTTTTCCTCTATTTCTTTGCACTGATCGCTGAGGAAGGCTTCCTTACCTCTCCTTGCTATTCTTTGGAACTCTGCATTCAAATGGGTTTATCTTTCCTTTTCTCCTCTGTTTTTCACTTCTCTTCTTTTCACAGTTATTTGTAAGCCTTCCCCAGACAGCCATTTTGCCTTATTGCATTTCTTTTTCTTGGGGATGGTCTTGATCCCTGTCTCCTGTACAATGTCATGAACCTCCATCCATAGTTCATCAGGCACTCTATCTATCAGATCTAGTTCCTTAAATCTATTTCTCACTTCCACTTTATAGTCATAAGGGATTTGATTTAGGTCATACATGGGGTCTAGTGGTTTTCTCCACTTTCTTCAGTTTCAGTCTGAATTTGGCAATAAAGATTTCATGATCCAAGCCACAGTCAGCTCCCAGTTTTGCTTGCTGACTGTATAGAGTTTCTCCATCTTTGGCTGCAAAGAATATAATCAATCTTATTTTGCTACCAACAATCTGGTGGTGTCCATGTGTAGAGTCTTCTCTTGTGTTGTTGCAAGAAGGTGTTTGCTATGACCAGTGTGTTCTCTTGGCAGAATTCTTTTAGTCTTTTCCCTGCTTCATTCTATACTCCAAGGCCAAGTTAGCCTGTTAATCCAGGTATTTCTTGACTTCCTTCTTTTGCATTCCAGTCCCCTATAATGAAAAGGACTTCTTTTGGTGGTGTTAGCTCTAGAAGGTCTTGTAGGTCTTCACAGAACTGTTCATCTTCAGCTTCTTCAGCGTTACTGGGCAGAGCATAGACTTTGATTACCATGATATTGAATGGTTTGCCTTGGAAATGAACAGAGATCATTCTTTCGTTTTTGAGATTGCATCTAAGTACTGCATTTCAGACTCTTTTGTTGACTATGATGGTTACTCCATTTCTTCTAAGGGATTCCTACCCACAGTAGTAGATATAATGGTCATCTGAGTTAAATTCACCCATTCCAGTCCATCTTAGTCCACTGATTCCTAGAATGTCGACGTTCACTCTTGTCATCTCCTGTTTGACCACTTCCAATTTGCCTTGGTCACGGGCCTAACATTTCAGGTTCCTATGAAATATTGCTCTTTACAACACCAAACCCTGCTTCCATCACCAGTTCCATTCACAACTAGGTGTTGTTTTCACTTTCACTCCATCCCTTAATTCTTTATGGAGTTATTTCTCCACTGATCTCCAATAGCAACTGGGTACCTGAACTACTGACCTGGGGAGTTCCTCTTTCAGTGTCCTATCTTTTTGCCTTTTCATACTGTTCATGGGGTTCTCAAGGCAAGAATACTGAAGTGGTATGGCATTCCCTGCTCCAGTGGGCCACATTCTGTCACAATTTTTCTATAGCCTCATGATATTTAATCTTTTAGTCAGAAATTTAATCCATGTAATATATTGTGAATTCTGACCTATCTTGATTACTTCTAACATCTAGTTACATGTTCTCCCTTTGTCCAGCTTTCAGTCTCATTTTTGCCCACTTTTCTTCATACTTTCTTTGGCAATGACTGAATTTTATCATCCCCAATATTTCCTTCCCCCTTTCCTTTTCCGCTAGATTGCTGGTTCCTTGTTATTTTATGATATATTATTAACAGTCATAAAATTACTTTATATAATTACACCTCTAGTAGTACAAGAATCTTCCATTCTCTTCCAAAATATATATTACTTTTGCCAGATTTTTTTTGGGTAAGTTATTTCCTTTGCCTTTACAGTGTGGCTCAGAACTAGCTGGTGAGAAGGACATAGTTTGTTGGGATGTACAGTAAATTGTTCAATTTGATTTAGCTGGCAATTACATTTTCAGGATCTCTTCCCAAGCCTATTTGCACAACTGCAAGTGCTGGCAAAAGCTCCAATTCTCCAGCAAATGAGGCATGAGGAATCAACTATCACCAATTCCCTCATTTCTCTATGATACCCACATCTATGCCTACTTTTCCAGGGTTCCAGGTGGAGCAGTGGTGAAGAATCCACCTGTCAATGCAGGAGATTCAGGTTTGTTCCCTCAGTCAGGAAGTCCCCTGAAGTAGGAAATGGCAATCCACTCCTGTATTCTTGCCTGGAGAATCCCCACGGACAGAGGAGCCTGGCAGGCTACTCTCCATGGAGTTGCAAAGAGTTAGACACGACAGAGCATAAACACACCACATGTACGCTTTACAGATCTTTGCAGATCATGAACTCTCAATATTCTACTGTTTTAGATTCTACCCTTCCCAAGATTTCTTCCATAATTTTCTCCCACTGCATTTTCAGAAATACATTTTTTTAAAAATTCTAAAGGTGCAAAATAGATACCACGTATATAAGTGAGTTGGAGACAGCAGAGATTTTAGTTCAAAAATCTAGCCAGAAAATTTTCTGTTTAACTGATGCCTTTAAATTTGCACTAAATTTGCATATTATAGACATTATAATTTATTTACTGAAGAAGACGTGGTACATATGTACAATGGAATGATACTCAACCATAATAGGGAATGAAGTTGGATTATTTAGAGATGTGGATGGACCTAAAGCCTGTCGTACAGACTGAAGTAAGTCAGAAAGAGAAAAGAAAATATTCTATATTATCACATGTATGTGGAATCTAGAAAAATGACACAAATGAACCTATTTTCAAGGCAGGAATAGAGACACAGACATACAGAACAGATGTGTGGATGTGGAAGAGGAAAGAAGTGGAGGGTGGGGCGAATTGGGAGATTAGGATTGACACACATATGTCACCAAGTGTAAGACAGATAGGTATTATGAATCTGCTGAATAGCACAGAAAGCTAGTTTGGTGCTCTGTGATGACCTCAATGGCTGGGTGATGGGGTGGGTAGGAGGGAGGTCCAAGAGGAAGCAGGTATATGTGTGTTTGCCTGCTAAGTCATTTCAGTCATGTCTGGCTCTGTTCAACCCTATGAACTGTAAGCCCACTGGGATCCTCTGTCCATGGGATTCTCCAGGCAAGAATACTGGAGTGGCTTGGCATGCCCTCCTCCTGGTGAATGTATACATATAGCTGATTCACTTCATTGTTCAGCAGAAACTAACACCACATTGTAAACAATTATGCTAAAAAAAAAAAAAAAAGAAACAAAACAAAAAACCTCAAATAGAACTAGCTCAAATTCCACTTCCAATTTGCTTTCTTTTGACCATGCCATTTCCTTCTTATTTCTTTTTTTTAAAAAAATTTATATCTATTTATTTTTAAATTGAAGGATAATTTACAGAATTGTGTTGGTATTTCTAAGTCTTAGTTCTTTCTGTACAACAGACCTAAGTGGAGCCTCACTGGTCTGTAAGGTAATAAGATATTCAGAACACTGAGCAGGAGATGTGACCCCCAAGGAGAGTTCAAGAACTTATGAATACTATTCTTCGTTTTTTCCTTTTTGCAACTTCATTAATTTATGTATTTTAAAAAATGCATCCTAACTATTGCTTCTCTGGAGAAGGCAATGGCACCCCACTCCAGTCCTCTTGCCTGGAAAATCCCATGGATGGAGGAGCCTGGAAGGCTGCAGTCCATGGGGTCGCTGAGGGTCAGACACGACTGAGCGACTTCACTTTCACTTTTCACTTTCATGCATTGGAGAAGGGAATGGCAACCCACTTCAGTGTTCTTGCCTGGAGAATCCCAGGGACAGTGGAACCTGGTGGGCTGCCATCTATGGGGTCACACAGAGTTGGACACGACAGAATCAACTTAGCAGCAGCAGCAGCAGCAACTATTGCTTCTCTATTATTGGGTCTATCATTTGTTTTACGCTCTTGACATAAGTGCCTTCATATTATCTTTTAAAAGTTTTTAATGTTGAAATACTTTAAAGATAAGAGTTTTTCTATGGCACAGCATTGACTACACTGCTAATTTGAAATTGGTAATATTTTAATTTTTGCCATTTAAAAAAATTATTTGTTTTAGAGAAGTTTTAGATTCACAGCAAAATTAAGCAGAAACTACAGATTTCCCATATATCCCATCTTCACAAATGCATAATTCACCCATTACAATCTCTCATCAGGATGATACATTTGTGGCAATTGTTGAATCTAATTTAAACATAGTTATACACAGTTCATAGTTTACATTAGGGTTCACTTTCACTGTTGGTGTTGTACACTGCTTTTTTTTTGGTTATCCATAATTGTAATTTTTGCACCATGTTACAGGAAGGTGATATTACAGCAAATTTGGAAAACTCAGCAGTAGACACAGGACTAGGAAATGTCAGTTTTCATTCCAATCCCAAAGAAAGGCAATGCCAAAGAATGCTCAAACTACTGCACAATTGCACTCATCTCACACGCTAGCAAAGTAATGCTCAAAATCCTCTAACCAGGCTTCAACAGTACATGAATCATGAACTTGCAGATTTTCAAACTGGATTTAGAAAAGGCAGAGGAACCAGAGATTAAATTGACAACATCTAGAAAAATCTAGAGAGTTCCAGAAAAACATCTCCTATTGCTTTATTGACTATGCCAAAGCCTTTGACTGTGTGGATCACCACAAGCTGGTTAATTCTCCAGGAGATGGGAATACTAGACCACCTCGTCTGCTTCCTGAGAAATGTGTATGCAGGTCAAGAAGCAACAGTTATTTCCAGACATGGAAAACAGACTGGTTCCAAATCGAGAAAGGAGTACGTCAAGGCTGTATATTGTCACCCTGTTTATTTAACTTATATTCAGAATACATCATACGAAAAGCCAGGCTGGATGAAGCACAAGCTGGAATTAAGATGGCTGGGAGAAATATCAATAATCTCAGATACACAGATGACATTCACTCTTATGGCAGAAAGCAAAGAACTAAAGAGCCTCTTGATGAATTTGAAAGAGGAGAGTGAAAAAGCTGGCTTAAAACTCAACATTCAAAAAACGAAGATCAGGGCATCCGGTCCCATCACTTCATGGCAAATAGATGGGGAAACAATGGAAACAGGACAGACTATTTTCTTGTTCTCCAAAATCACTGCAGATGGTGAATACAGCCATGAAATCAAATGATGCTGGCTCCTTGAAAGAAAAGCTATGACAAACCTACACAGCATATTAAAAACCAGAGACTACTTTGTCAGCAACGGTCCATCTAGTCAAATCTATGGTTTTTCCAGTAGTCATGTATGCACGTGAGAGTTGGGCCATAAAGAAAGCTGAGTGCTGAAGAATTGATGTTTTTGAACTGTGGTATTGGAGAAGACTTTTTTTTTTTTTTTGAGAGTCCGTTGGACTGCAACGAGATCAAACCAGTCAATCCTGAAGTAAATCAGTCCTAAATATTTATTGTTAGGACTGATACTGAGGCTGAAACTCCACTATTTTGGCCTCCTGATACAAAGAACTGACTCATTGGAAAAGAACCTGATGCTGGAGAAAATTGAAGGCAGGAGGAGAAGGGGACAACAGAGTATGAGATGGTTGGATGGCATCACTGATTTGATGGACGAGTTTGATCTAGCTCTGGGAGTTGGTGATAGGGAAGCCTGGCATGCTGTAGTCCATGCGGTCACAAAGAATCAGACATCATTGAGTGACTGAGCTGAGCAGGAAGGTGATAAAGCATTATAGTTTATTAATTTTACCAATTCCACATTAAAGTTGAAATCACAAGGATAGTTTATAATTCAGTTCTCAGATTCATAGCAGCTTTATTTATTTTAATATAGGTTGGAACATCAATTAAATCTCCAAATCATTTTGGATTTGTTTGAAAAGGTCATTTAAATTATCAATTAAAATTATAGTTATTGCTCATTAAATTTGAACTGGATAAATATTAAAATAATAAATAATTATTCATTAATTTGAAATTACATTGTAAGATATATTCAAGCCTTTATCAGTGTTATAATAGATTTCATATTCTTACATAAAATAAAATATTTATATATTTTAGTGAATTATATGTATGAATGTGTATGTGTGAGCTTATAATATTATAAAAGAATCAATTGAAAGCTGGAATAGAGAATGCAGAGCTAGCCATTTTATTTCTCACAAGCATTCTAAAGTTGCCCATGGGCACCTCTGAAGGATTATTGGACTCTGTGGAGTAGAAAAATAACTATTTTAATATTGCAAAATATGATAAATATACATGATATATTATCCCATTTTAAAACATTCAGTTCAGTTCAGTTCAGTCGCTCAGTCATGTCCAACTCTTTGCGAACCCATGAATCGCAGCACGCCAGGCTTCCCTGTCCACCAACTCCCGGAGTTCACTCAAACTCGTGTCCCTCGAGTCGGTGATGCCATCCAGCCATCTCATCCTCTGTCATCCCCTTTTCCTCCTGCCCCAAATCCCTTCCAGCATCGGAGTCTTTTCCAATGAGTCAACTCTTCCCATTAGTTGGGCAAAGTACTGGAGTTTCAGCTTCAGCATCATTGCTTTCAAAGAACACCCAGGACTGATCTCCTTTAGAATGGACAAGTTGGATCACCTTGCAGTCCAAGGGACTCTCAAGTGTCTTCTCCAACACCACAGTTCAAAAGCATCAATTCTTTGGCTCTCAGGCTTCTTCACAGTCCAACTCTCACATCCATACATGACCACAGGAAAAAACATATCCTTGATTAGACGGACCTTTGTTGGCAAAGTAATGTCTCTGCTTTTGAGTATGCTACCTAGGTTTGTCATAACTTTTCTTCCAAGGAGTAAGCGTCTTTTAATTTCATGGCTGCAGTCACCATCTGCAGTGATTTTGGAGCTCAAAAACATAAAGTCTGACACTGTTTCCACTGTTTACCCATCTATTTCCCACAAAGTGATGGGACCGGATGCCATGATCTCCGTTTTCTGAATGTTGAGCTTTAAGGCAACTTTTTCACTCTCCTCTTTCACTTCCACCAAGAGGCTTTTTAGTTCCTCTTCACTTTCTGCCATAAGGGTGGTGTCATCTGCATATCTGAGGTTATTGATAGTTCTCCTGGCAATCTTGATTCCAGCTTGTGTTTCTTCCAGTCCAGTGTTTCTCATGATGTACTCTGCATATAAGTTAAATAAACAGGGTGACAATATACAGCCTTGATGTACTCATTTTCCTATTTGGAACCAGTCTGTTGTTCCATGTCCAGTTCTAACTGTTGCTTCCTAACCTGCATATAGGTTTCTCAAGAGGCAGGTTAGGTGGTCTGGTATTACGTATAAATTATATCTATCTATCTATCTATCTATCTATATGATAAAGCCATAATAATTTTAGGAGACTGTACATTATTCTATTAAAGTTTATAGAAATATTTTTAAGTGAATATGCCCAACTGATATAGTCCTCTCTTCAACCCAAACAGAGGGAACATTGATTTTTACTCTGAGTTCTGTTTCATGTTTTTTTTTCTATTTTATTTTATTCATTTTATTTTTATTTTTTATTTTTTAACTTTATTTTACTTTACAATATTGTATTGGTTTTGCCATACATCAACATGAATCCACCACGGGTGTACATGTGTTCCCAATCCTGAACCCCCCTCCCACCTCCCTCCCCATACCATCTCTCTGGGTCATCCCAGTGCACCAGCCCCAAGCATCCTGTATCCTGCATTGAACCTAGACTGGTGATTCGTTTCTTATATGGTATTATACATGTTTCTATGCCATTCTCCCAAATCATCCCACCCTCTCCCTCTCCCACAGAGTCCAAAAGACTGTTTTATACATCTGTGTCTCTTTTGCTGTCTCGCATATGGGGTTATTGTTGCCATCCTTTTAAATTCCATATATATGTATTAGTATACTGTATTGGTGTTTTCTTTCTGGCTTACTTCACTCCATATAATTGGCTCCAGTTTCATCCTCCTCATTAGAACTGATTCAAATGTATTCTTTTTAATGGCTTAGTAATACTCCATTGTGTATATGTACCACAGCTTTCTTATCCATTCATCTGTTGATGGACATCTAGGTTGCTTCCATGTTCTAGTGGCAAGGCACCAGAAAATGTGGGGTCTTAGCCCCCTGGCCAGGATCTAACCTACACTCCCTGCATTGGAAGGCAACCTTAACCACTGGACTGCCAGATAAGTCCCCTGAATTCAGAATTCTGTAGACCTTTTGTGAATGACCCTAGGCTCTAATAAAGCCCTGGCAATGCCCCTTCATATACACACTTCGTGTATGTTGTTAAAATTTGGCTTAAGATACAGAAAATCCTACAATATAATATATATCTTTTTGAAGCTACTATAGTGTGGGAAGTATTCCTACATTAAGAAGAGCACTTTTAGTTAACCTTACTCTTTAAATCATAATGTATGCAATAAATAACACACATAACATATAAGCATAATGTATAACATCATAATGGAATTATTGTACAAGTGAAATTTACATGGATATCTGCAACTTAGTGACATTTATTTATAGCTTACTTTCAGAAAAATAAACTGATGCTTTTTTTCAATGTAGACACCTAACTTGCTAATTTTCAAGTGGATTCATTAAGACAAACTTTGTTCCTTTTCCTGCAAATAGTATAGATTATTAGGAACTGCAATATTAATGGACATAGACTGTTTGAACTTATGTCTTATGAGAAAATTGGAAAGCATAAAAATGACAAATAACTGTTTTGTATTGAATATCCCTTCTGCCAAAAATTGAACTTAATTTGACTCTGTGTATACTAATCAAATGTTATTTGCTGCTACAGAGAAAATTGATTTTAAAAAGGCATGTGGTATATTCTAAAAAATGACAGTTAATTTTTCCAATGATTTATTGTGTGCTTAGGACCGTATCTGACATAAAATTAAGCAACTACATGATAAGTGATTAAATGTGTTAATAAATGAATAAATTAAAAAAAGCATTTAATATAGCCATAATATATTTTATGATCATCTGATATAGCATTTTTCTCAAATCCCATGGAAGGTATACAAAAACTTATAAATTTACCCTCTCTCTCCCCCTTTTTCTCACATTCGTGTATATGCATGAAAACCCATTCACCTAAATACACAATCTTATACAGTCCTCAATAAAAAAATAATGCTTTGACTGTACATTTTGAGAACAATGGACCCATCCAAATCCCTTCCTTCCTCTGAATGCAGCATTTCTTGGGGATGCCGGGGGAGTTAGGATTGAGAAGACTGGGAGAACTACTGTCTCTTTAACTTTTAAATCTCTAAACTCGCCTAGAATTCATTGCCCTCATCATTTGTTTGATTCTTCAAATATATACAGCTTCAAGCTGGTATGAAATATTTTATTTATATTAGACATATATCCTTTTCTAAAAGAGAAAATAAACCTATTGAGTGGGATGTAACACCATCTTTCACTTAGTGGTTACATAATTTGCTTGTTTTAAGTCTTGGAAATGCAAGAAAAGCTACTTCCTAAGCCAAAGTCAGGAGCAAACCAGCCCATGACTCATGTACAGAATTATGAAATTCTCATCTCGTCTCTTACAGCTATGTTTCTTTTCCTGACATGTGGATGGTACTTAAAATTCTTCCAAAACTCTCTAGCTTTGTGTGTAAATGTGTCTTGAACTACTTAGCACACTGCAGAGACATCTTTGGGCTCCAGTCTAAACTTTTATCTTCCATTCTAAAATCCAAGACCTTTGCAATTGGATTTTTTAAGTAACTCCTATCAACAACAATACATTGTTGCAATGACTATGACTATTTAGGTTTCCTTGTGCTGTTTCCAATTGTAATGAATATATAGGTATTTCATCTGTTATATTTCAGCAATAACTGTACTATCAAGACCATACTGAAGCATTAAATGATATCCCATCTCTGTGCCCATCCATCTTTCTAAAATATTAAAAATGTGAATTATGAAACACATCTGGCCCTAAATATTTTGAGTAAAGGACTGAAAATCTGTAGTATTTATCGAGTGCATCCCTCATGCCATGCTTTCTCAAAACAGTACATGGGCAAGAAATTGATATAAAATTAATGCAGGGACTTTACTGGTGGTCCAGTGGTTAAGAATCTGCCTGCCAGTGCAAGGGATATAGGTTCAGGCCCTGGTCCAGGGAGATTTCACATGCTGAGGGGCAACAAAGCTTATGGGGCCACAACAACTGAAGCCTGCGCACACAATTACAGAGTGGTCCTCTCTCACTGCAACTAGAGAAAGAAGCAATGAAGACCCAGAATGGCTAAAAATATTTTTTAAAAATAATACAGAGTTCTTAAAAAAAATAACAAAAAAAATGTATAATAAATTGTGCTTCAATAATTCCTGGATGGTGTGTTTGCACCTCCCCTATAGAAAACAGAAAGTAATTTTTCAGATTCTGTAGTTTAATGAGAATTCTAGTAATAAAAGCATTCTTCTAAATAACTCAAATTATCTAGAGTATGTTTCTGTGGAGCAGAGAGAATATGCAGTGTGAAAAAATAGTCCATATAATATTTCCTGCATCTTGTATCTGTTTTCATATTGGTAATTCATTTTGAGGGTTGGCACAGTTTATTAATATTTAGTGCACCTAATTCAGTGTTTGCACATTGACATGAAACTACATATTTCAGAAGTAAATTTAAATGACAGTTTAAAACCAAAATAAAAAATTTTTAAAGATACAGTAAAGATAATTTTATAATGCCTATTGTATAGAGACTACTGAAAAATATTCTTTCCATAGCTAACATGTAAATGTTTTGATTCATATAACTAGATCCAACAATTCAATCTATTGCAGTTCTAGCTTACAAGTTTTTTTGTCAGTGTATCCAAATCTTCAATATTTATTGTGTCATTTATGCCCTTTTCATTATTCTTTGCAAGGCACACGACATCCTTAAAAAGAGGGCGGGTAAGGTGGAGGGAAAGAGAGAAAGAGATTATATTCATTGTTTAATAAATATTGTCTTTTTATTTGATGTAAAATTGAATGACTGTATATGATGGACTTTGAAAAGTCAGTGAAGAGACGGTGTTAATACAAAGATAATTTATTTTTTGATTTTTCCTGTTTTTTTTTTTTTCCTCTTTTAAACCATATAGAATAATTTGAAGAAACAGAAAACCACAACCTTATAAACTGAGGTGCATTTTCAGCAAAACTAGAAGGCAGAGAATGTCCTCAGGGTAAACACTGAATGTAAGTCATGACACACCAGCTTAAAGTAGCAGAGCCTGTGGGAAGGCAGCAGCTGTGACCAAAGCATAAAGAAAGAAGGGGAAGGGTCTGAGCCCTTTAGAGAGGCACATCTCAGAAAAATAAAAAGCAAAGACATATCCCCTGAAGCAAAGTGCTTTACCCAAAGCTGGAACTGCTGAGAATAGGGCCAAGTTGAACTAGAGTAGGAACACAGGGCAAGGTAGAGAGAAAAGGCTCATAAAGGGCCTAGGTAACCTGAATAAGGAAAATTCCAGATTTTACTATGCGAGTTATCCAACCTAAAAGATAAGCATGGTCTGTTGCTTTGGAGTCAGTAGCCAGTGAAGTCACGGGCAACTCAGGGCTAGACTTAGAGGCCATCCTTAACCAACTTAGGTGTGGAGAGAAAGAAGAAGTAAGACTGTAGAACTATAATAATTTATTGACACAGTCAAACAGAGGAGCAACAGTACGGGAGCCATTAATTTGCACATTGTGAAGTCTACCTGGTCTCTTCTAACTCCAAACATCCAAACTTTTCCAAACATCCAACAAATAAAAGAACAACTAAAATCTAGCCAATTGAAACATGAATTTTTGAAAGGGAATTGTTACAGCATCCACATAAAAGAATTACAAGAAGTTTGAGGGTGGGGAAATAGCCAAATATTCCCACAAATGAAATGACGATAACAACAAAATCACAAACTGGAGGGAAGTTAGAGGATTTGGCCTAGGTAGAGATGAACTGGGCTTCCAGATGGTGCTAGTGGTCAGCAACTCAGATGTCTGATCACTGGGTCAGGCAGATACCCTAGAGGAAGACATGGCAACCCAAACTAGTATTCCTGCCTGGAGAATCCCATGGACAGAGGAGTCTGGCAGGCTATGGTTCATAGAGATGAATTAGAGAATACTGAATTAGAAATTGAGAGAGATATGGACCTTTCCCTTGAAGAATATGAATGAACAAGAGCAACTAAAATAGGATTGTTGGGTGACAGGAAAAGCCTGCTTGTGTTTTATGATTATTAACTGGAATGAGATAAGTTAGCCTCATTTGTGATAAAAGTACATTTTTCTCAAGTCCAAGGATTGAGTCAAAAAATTGCATAATATTTCCTGTAAAATAAGTCATGTTTGGACCATGAAATGAAACAAAGTCTAAATTTTTAGAGCATTTGATCATTATCATTTACAGTTAAAGGACAACACAATAAAAACTATTCTTTTCAAGACTTAATTGTATTATTAAGCCTTCAAAATGTGAAGACCTCATTATCTTGGAAACAAATTGTAATTAGAAAAAGCTATATTTTTGGTATAAACTATAGTAAGAGGCAGCATAAAACAGAAAAAAATAGGTAAAATTATATTAGACTAAAAGTAATTTTATTACTGTGATAAAAACACGAAGAGTATTCTTTTGTTAATAAAATAACAACACTCCTTTAAGAAATATTTTCATTGCTATAAATATAAAATATTAAGAATATTAGCAAGAAAGAACATTGTCTCATGTTTTTTTCTAACTAGTGAAAAATCTGAAGTTGTTTTTTACTGGAAAATAATTTATTTTATGCTTTAAATTACCGAGGAAAGAAAGATATGTAATAAAGGTAAATTCATGTCTAGTATAATTTTGATAACATTTTCATTGTCTTATTATTGCTGTCTATGAAAATTTCTCCTTTATCAAATACTAAATACATTTTTTGCAATTTGGCTTTTTTGCAAATCAATAACATTTTCTTGCAAAATATATCTCACCTTCTACTGACAGTGTTATCGAGCCCTTGAAGATATAGGATGTAGGAAAGTGATGATTAAGCTCTAGAAATTAGGGCCTTCGGGAAAAGCAATAACAGATATATTTGTCAAAGTGTAGGGTAAAGAGAATTACAAGAAAACACTATGTCCAGATTTGCAACCAGCTTTTCAGATGATCCAAGATAATTCAAAGCACATGTATTTCTGGATTAAAAAATGATGCTCTTGGTTGTGAACAAGGGAATTAAGTGAATTCTGAGTATGTTTTGTGAAAATCTCAGATCCACTATAGGAGAATGAATTCTACAAGCTAATGCCAAGAATTTGAAGATTACTTCCTGTCATTCTCTAACTCTCTAAGGCTTTATGGGGTAACCTTTCTAACACTTTGAAATTGAATTCAGACCTACATACAGAATGTAGAGGCATATACACATGTTATAAATTTCTCCCTCACTCAGTCTCCACTTTGCCACTCAGTCCCAGGTTAAGAGGCTATTTAGTTGTGTTTGGCTTATAGATAATGTGGCCAGTATTCCTTTTTTGTCAGTACAGTATTGTTTCAATCTGTGTCCCAGCATAATTATTAATAGCATCCATTTTAACTCTAAGAGTATTTTGGTTTCAATAATAAATTGCAGAACTAACCTCCAAGCAGAGGGTGTAGGGTGTACTTTTTACCTTTGTTTTTTCTTGTCTAGAGATGAGAACAGAGGTCTCATTGTATCATTTTGAGACAGTTGTGTTGTTTAGTCGGTTAGTCCTGCCTGACTCTTTGTGACCTCACGGACTGCAGAACACTAGGCTGCCCTGTCCATCAGCAACTCCCGGAGCTTGCTCAAACTCATGTCCATCAAGTCAGTGATGCCATCCAACCATCTCTTCCTCTATCATCCCCTTCTCCTCCCACCTTCAATCTGTCCCAGCATCAGGATCTTTTCTAATGAGTCAGCTCTTTGCATCAGGTGGCCAAAGTGTTGGAGCTTCAGCTTCAGCATCAGTCCTTCCAATGAATATTCAGGATTGATTTCCTTTAGGATTGACTGGTTTGACCTTGCTCTCCAGGGGACTCTCAAGAGTCTTCTCCAATACCACAGCTCAAAAACAATTCTTTGGAGCTCAGCCTTCTTTTTCTAAGACAATACTTCTTATCATATTAATACAATACCACAGGCTTCCCTGGTTGCTCACGGGTAAAGAATTCGCCTACCAATGCAGAAGATGTGGGTTCAATCCCTGGGTTCGAAAGTTCCCCTGGAGGAGGAAATGATGACCCACTTCAAAATTCTTGCCTGGGAATTCCCTTGGACACTAGGAGCCTGGTGGGCTACAGTCCATAGGGATACAAAGAGTCAGACATGGCTTAGTAACTGAAAAACAACAACAGACAATACTTTACAAATGACAGTATATTTGCTACCCAAAGGATATTTGGCAATTTCTGGAGGTTTTTTTTTTTTCATTGTCAAAAGTTGGGAGTGAAGCTGTTGCTATTTTCATCAAGTGGGAAAACAGTAGGAATGTGGCTAAAGATTCTATGGTGCTCAGGTCAACTCCTTGAGCAAAGGAGTTATCTGGCCTAAACGTCAACTGTGCTGAGGTTAAGAAGACTGTTTTAAAGGAATGGATGTTATACTAACTACAGCAGCCCCTCTCTGCCATCAGGATGAAGACACTTCCTTGTGCCTGCTTGCCTGCTAGTGTCTGTCCCTTAGAGCAAAGTCAGTTTTTGCTGGTTCCTTTCTCCCAACCCTGCCCACCAGGACTGGTTACAAAAATGGGCAGGGCCTAAGGGAAAGTGAAAATGCAAGACCTATTGTTCAAAAATCATCACACCAAAACCCATCATCAAAATAGCAACAACAAAGTATGAAACCAAGGTCAGAATCCTATCTAACTTCCTAGGTTGTACAACATACATCAGGCCCTAAGGCCCCATCAGCAGATTAATTTGTAACAATTTAATTTTATAAAGATCCACTCACATGGTTAATGCCTAATTTTCTTTGATGTCACTGTAGTGTTTTCTAGAGAGACAAACTTGTAAATTTAAGACATGCTGCTGATTGGGTCAACTTGAGCAGTTTTATATTATTTTTTTATTTAAAAAAGGGCTGAAACATTTTGAGAACTAAAAACACTCATGTGAGTGTTCCTTCTGCTTTAAAGAGAAGAAAACTCATAAATATTTAGCCCCCCAAATACCTAATAAAACAACAGATGCTTGCTTCATTATCTTATCTGGGCCATCAAGGTTAGAGCATCTCAAACAGATCCATTAAGTAGCTCCACTGAGGTGCTGTTAGAATACTGAGACTTGGAAATAACTGATACATTCAATCTCCTTCATATCCCAAAGCATATCTATATTAGATAGTAGATTCAACTTTCTTTTACTATCTATAATATTAAGGCTTAAGAAGTTGGGTGATGGTACCATTAAATTTTATTTTTTTTAAATCTTCAAGGTATTTCCAACCAGGTGATAGTGATGCTTGCCATCACTATCATCTATTTTAAAATGTTAAGGATGTATTTCTCAAATGTATTGTTTTATCTACATTTATTCCTTCTCCCACTTACATTATACCCACACAACCTCATCTAATCATAAGCAGTGATCTCTTTATAAATCAACTTTCTTTACATTTGGCTTCAGAGATTTTCAGCCTTACCACTAAATCATAATTTGGTCACAGAGCAAAAGACATGTATTCAGCTATTTCCATAGCAGAAATCCATAGAGATTTGAGATATAGTTTTGATTTAAAGATTATATAAGCATCTGAGCACAGTGACTAGGTTTTTGAGGGGAGGCAAGTTATCACATTCTATACAACAACTTTTCTCTCTGAAAAGGTAAGAAGCATCTTCATTTTTTATTCTTTTAAGTGGTGTTTCTCTACCTCTTGGGTTGAATAATTATGGGAAGCTTCTTCCATACACTGAAGGATGCTGATCAGCATCTTTGGCTACTATCTATTAAATGACAGTAACACTTTCCCAGCTGTGAAAACTGAAAATATCAGGAGAAAATGTCCCTTGGAGGAAAAAAAAAAATCGGCCCTGGTGAAGAACCACTGCTTTAAAACAAATTTAAAGCAAATATATTAGATTTTCAGGTTGAATTTTCCTCTATAGTTCCCAAAAGAGCTCTATGATTTTTCATGCAATGATCTAGAAAGCTACACAGACAAAGCACATTAGACAAAGGAAATCAAGATTCTATTTTATTGATAGAATAACAAACCTTCCCCAATACAATGGATGTGATGTTTTTTTAAATTAAATTTAAATAGAAAATGATGGGGCCTGGTCTTGTGCCTTGGCATGTTAATCTCGAATATCACTTCTATTGTCACTGTACTAATCTCACAAATTGTACTAAGGTCAAAATGTGCTCTTATTCACCAAAACAGGGGAACAAAGCATTGTCTTTGGAGCTGAACATTTGTTGGTTTCTCACACATATTCACATAATCATGTCATTTTAGGCTGTCTCTACTTAATATGACCATCTGAACAAAGAAAAAAAAGAGCTGCGTAAAAGGTGAACATAACTATTTTCACTGGTTTTTTTTTTTTTTTTTTTTTTACTGTCTACTCACACAGATTCCCTGGGTCTTTTATGATTATGATTGTCCTTACTTTCAGAGGGTGAAGCAATCACATCTACTTGAATAGTAGGTAAAGGATGAAGCAACTGCTTATTTGAATGGATTTCATGTAATCAATTAACTCAAAAATGGATTTAGACATATTTTGGTGATGGTTAAATTACATACATCTATAAAGAGAGCCATGTTTCTTATTTTTTTAAGTCCTTATAATTAGCCTTTATCTAACATCTCCCTGTTTTTGGTCATTTCAGATAAATTAAATTAACCTAAGCCTGAATTCCAGAAAATTCAAAAGTATATATGTCCACACTGGAAAATGTGGACTAGAGCAATACAGATGATTATGGATTTAACACTATTTCTATATGTTGTCCACTAGTGGAAACTATAAAAGTGATTAAGAAAGAATAGTTGCTTCAACAGGAGACTAATAAGCTTAGTGAACTAATAAAATTAGATTATAGAAGGTTGAAAGTTTTCTGTTTAAAGACTCAATTGCATTAAAAAATTATTTTATTATTATTTTTAGTTGATTGCTTTGTTGCCCCCCCAACCACCTAAGCTAATTGAGAAGTGACATGCTTAAACTATCAAAGTGCTCTATCTTGTTTTATTGCGTGATTATTTATTTTCATCATACTTTAATTAAAATTTGGGGAAGGTAACATTAATTTACTAAGCATTATTAATATTTTTCTAAGCACAAACTTTGCTATTAAAAGAGGTCTATCTATATTACAGGGAGGGTCTAGAGTAAGATTTAGTAAAATGTTGGTTTTCCAGAATTACTGAAAGAAGATCATGAAGTTCTGCTGAAAAAGGGACTTCTTTAAAGTCTCATAATCAAATAGCAACTAGAAATGCCTCCACTTTCTAATCTGAAATAAAAAAGGATTAGAGTTTGCAAATATGAAAAACCCCTAGCATGAAGAATTCTGAGTCACTCTTAGTATTATAGTCCTACCACTTAAAATTGAATTATTTCAGAAAAATGTTGCAATCAAGACATAAAATATAATAGACAATCAATATGCAGAATGCCAGCAAAACATCATATAAACTATGCATTTTTCCTTGTTAAAGTCTTATGTGAGCCATGAATTATGAAAAACAACCAAGAGATCCTATTAAAAAGGTGATATATCTTCAGGATCCTAAGACATGAAAGACTATTTGAGCTTTCCTTTCAAGGTTATTACAGAGTTATCAGAAATACTCAGAGTCTGAAAGTTTTAAATGGAAGTAGGATAGTGAGCATACATCACAAGTTACAGATTGGTAAAAGAAAAATGCTACAGAAAATAACAATTTTTGATGAAGCAATCAAAATCATTTATTTAGTTGTTGTTCAGTTGCTCAGTCATGTCCGAATCTTTGCAACCCCATGGACTGCAGCACACCAGGCTTCTCTGTCCTTCAATATCTCCTGGAGTTTGCTCAAACTCATGTCCACTGAGTCAGTGATACTATCCAACCATCTCATCCTCCTGCCTCTAACCTTTCACAGCATCAGAGTCTTCTCCAATGAATCGACTTTGCATCAGGTGGCCAAAATATTGGAACGTCAGCTTCATCATCAGTCCTTCCAATGAATATTCAGGACTGATTTCCTTTAGGATTGACTGGTTTCATCTCCGTGCTCTCCATGGGACTCTCAAGAGTCTTCTCCAGCACTGCAGTTCAAAAGCATCAGTTCTTCAGCACTCAGCTTTATGATCCAACTCTCATGTCCATACATGAATACTGGGAAAGCCACAGCTTTGACTAGATGGACATTTGTCGGCAAGGTGATCTCTCTACTTTTTATACACTGCCTAGGTTTTTCATAGCTTTCCTTCCAAGGAGGAAGTATCTTTTAATTTCATGGCTGCAGTCACCATCTACAGTGATTTTGAAGCCCCCAAAATAAAATCATTCACTGTTTCCATTGTTTCCCCATCTATTTGCCATGAAGTGATGGGACCAGGTGCCATGATCTTCATTTTTTGAATGTTGAGTTTTAAGCCAGCTTTTTCAGTCTCCTCTTTTACCTTAATCAAGAGGCTCTTTAGTTCCTTTTGGCCTTTTTGCCTTTAGGGTGGTGTCATCTGCGTGTCTGAGGTTGCTGACATTTCTCTCAGCAATCTTAATTCCACTTTGTGATTGATCCAGCCTGGCATTCCGCATGATGTACTCTACACAGAAACTACATAAGCAGGGTGCGAAAATGCAGCCTTGATTGTACTCCCTTCCCAATTTTGATCCAGTCCATTGTCTGGTTTTAATTCTTGCTTCTTGTCCTGCATATAGATTTCTCAGGATGCAGGCAAGGTGGTCTGGTATTCTTTTCAAGACTTTCCTAGTTTATTGTGAGCCACACAAAGGCTTTAGTGTCTTCAGTGAAACAGAAGTAGATGTTTTTCCTAGAATTCTCTTGCCTTTTCTATGATCCAATGGATGTTGACAATTTGATTTCTGATTCCTCTGTCTTTTCTAAATTCAGCTTGTACATCTGAAATTTATTGAGTAGGCTATTAATTTACTCAAAATCACAATTTGTGATGTAGCCTGAGTAGAGCAGTGATGTCACTGGTTAGAGCCTGTTCTTTGAAGGCATCCCCATTAATATGCGTAACATATGACCTGGTAAGAATTTGTATTTACTCTTGTGACAGAATTCATTGTGTTTCTTAGATGTGTCACTTAATGCTTTAAAGTATGATTGCCAAGTTATCAAAATTATTAATAATAAAACTGTCACTGAAGCATGACTAGGAGACCCCGATTAATTATAAGAAATCTTGGAAATGTAGGTTCAGATTGTCTGTTATAGGCAAGATTGTGGTTTTAACACTTAAAGCTTGTGCCTTGTTCGTAAGCGACCCAAACTCTTGGATCAGATGAGAAAAATCTGCGTAGCCAGCTAATTTCTTTCTTCACATCATCCTCATCAGTTTATTAGTTTCACCCTTAATAATCAAAATATATTGGCAACACTAAGGTGATGAATTTCAGTCAGAAGTGTCAATGGACGCAAGAGAGGAGATAATCTGGTTAGTCAGTAAAAGAAATGACCAAACACATTTGGTGCATTTAAGCAATACAATTTTTACCCCCCAAAGAAGTCTAGTTTCAATAATCTATTAAGTGTTGTATGGGCTTTCCAGGTAGCACAGTGGAAAAAATTCCACCTGCCAATGCAGGCGATACAAGAGATAAAGTTTTGATCCCTGGGTCAAGAAGATTCCCTGCAGATGCAAATAGCAACCCACTCCACTATTTCTTGTGGAGCCTTGGAGGCTGTAGTTTGGGATTTCAGGGAGTCAGAGATGACTGACCATGCACATTATATCTTGTATTTATGTAAGCACAAAAAAGTTTCCATTTGTATAAATGCAGAGTAGTAACTATAGCACTTACAATGAAATACAGGATTAGAAGGAAACAAAACATAGCATTATATGTGAAAATGTTGTTTCAAACCCTTGGAAATACTAGACTTAATTGAATCAGCTTGGAAATAAAGTTCCTTGGTATCCACAAAGTATTGGTACCAGGACTCCAGAGAGTACAAAAGCTTATGCTCAAGTCTCTTACATAAAATTCTATAATAGTTGCATATAACCTGTGAACATTCTCCCGCATACTTGAAATCATGTCTAAATTACTTATAGTACCTAACTCAATGTAAAAGGAATGTAAATAATTGCAGGTGTGCAGCAAATTCAGTTTTAATTTTCAGAATTTTATGGAATTTCTTTTCTGAGATATTTTGTGTCTGTGGTTGGTTGAATCTATGAATATGAAACCTGTGATACAGAGGACCAACCACACATACAGTCTAGAGGATCCACATCATCTCCCCTTACAGTCTCCAGAAACCTCCATGCTGTGTGTTTCCATGAGTGATCCTCAACTGCCTTATTCCTCATCATCGCCCAAGTTTTCACTGAAAATAGTAAAAGGGGTAGCAAAAGAAGGCTCTTACTCCACCAATGTTCAGTCATCCTGGGGTCAGCAAAGCTGTTGTTTAAGGCAAGTATTTTGGATCCATATCTAGCTATAACTTCACTCCAGTTGAGCAGCTCCACTTATCTAAGTCTAGTTGTCTTCTCTTTGTGGTGCTAGTGGTAGAAACTCTGCTTGCCAATGCAGCAGAAGTAAGAGACGTAGGTCCAATCCTTGGGTCAGGAAGATCCCCTTGGAGGAGGAAATGGCTACCCACTCCAGTACTCTTGCCTGGAAAATCCCATGGACAGATGAGCTTGGTAGGTTACAGTTCATAGGGTCACAAAGAGTCAGACACGACTGAAACAACTTAGTATGCACACTTTACAACAGAGCATAGGTTGGGTTTAATAGCAGGATAGGTACGGTTTGTTATGATGTCTGCTGTCCCCATGATTTCAGTTCTGCTTTCTATCACATGGCATCTACTCCTGCAGGCTGCACTTACACTCTCCACTTACAGTCTCCAAGTTAATGATAGGATTCACCAATGGGAGCCAGAGATAGGGGGACTTCGCAGCTGCAGGAAAGGAGAAGCCAGAGTATCTCTAGCCTCTCTGTATTAGTTTGCTTGAGCTCCTATGACAAAATACCACTGACTGGTCAACTTAAACAGGTCAACTTAACAGAAAGTGTCAGTCACTCAGGCGTATCTGAATTTTTGAGACCCCTTTGGACTATAGCCTGTCAGGTTCCCTGGTGCAAGGAATTCTCCAGGCAGGAATACTGGAGTGGGCTGCCATGCCCTTCTCCAGGGCATCTTGCTGACCCAGGGATCAAACCTGAGTCTCTTGCATTGCAGGCAGTTTTTTTTATCATCTGAGCTGCCAGGAAGCCCACAGGAGACCTTTGTTTACTCACAGGTCTGGAGGATACAAGTTCAAGATCAAGGTATCAGCATGTTTATTTTCTCTGAGGTCTTTCTCCCTGGTTTGCACTTGGCTGTCTTCCTAGTGTTTTCTCATATGACCTTTCCTCTGTGTGCATGCATCTCTACTGTCTCTTTTGTGTCTCCAAATTTATTCTTCTTATAAGGAGGAGACAGGTTGTGACCTGGGACCCTTTGCTGCAGTGCTGCAGTGTTTGCACCTAGACATACCTCTCCTCGAGCAACAAAACACAAAGAAACTATATGTGATTTTAAAAAAAACAAGAACAAAAACAAAATTGTGTGTGTGAGCAGTTGGGGTAAATTCTGGACAAAAAACACAAAGAGACCTGAAAACCTGGCTGCCACTTTTGCAGAGCCGGGAGGAAAATCATGGGTTTCAGGAGCCAAACTAGGGTTCTGCACGTACCTCTTGCACACAATACCATGTAAGGGGTTGGCAAAACACCTAAGCCATACCTCCAGCCCGACCCCTGAATGCACCCCTACATTGACCCCATATGAAGAACAAGCTAGTCCCACCTCAGTGAGAAACAATAATAATAAATAAAAGTCACTCAGTCCTGTCTGACTCTTTGTGACTCCATGGACTCTACAGTCCATAGAATTCTCCAGGCCACAATACTGGAGTGGGAAGCCTTTCCCTTCTCCAGGGCATCTTCCCAACCCAGGGATCAAACCCAGGTCTCCAGCACTGCAGGTGGATTCTTTACCAGCTGAGCCACAAGGGAAGCCCAAGAATACTGGAGTGGGTAGTCCATCCCTTCTCCAGCAGATCTTCCTGACCCAGGGTCTCCTGCTTTGCAGGTGGATTCTTTACCAATTGAGCTGTGAGGGAAGCCCTGTTATTTGTTCTCATTCCTACTTGGTGCTGCCGGGGCCCCAATTAAGCCTTGCTGGAATTTTTTTGTATTGCCTCTGATCTGTTTCTATTGATTAGGGAGGCTAAGAGCTCTGGTAGGTAACAAGGGCACTGGTCATATTGGATTAGGGTCCATGTACATGACCTCATAATCATTTCTTTCAAGGCCTTATCTTCAAGTGCAGTCACACTGGGACATACTGGGAATCAGGACTCTGACGTATGAATTCTAGCTGGGGACACAATTCAGCTGGCAACACCTCTGTCTCTGGTGGTTTCCCTAATGACACCTGAGTATCCTCCATGATTTCATCTTTCCACAGATTTGTCTGAAGCTCCCCAGGCTGTGTCTCTAGCTTCTACTGGCTAGATTCTAGGTTGCTCCAGCTTTTCTGGAGTGTCCAAGACCACTTGGGCAAGCCCCGTTGCTCTCATTTTTTGTCTCCACTGGAAATAGGAACAGGTTTCCTCTGTTGCAAACTAGGGTACCTCACCTTCTTTTGTTTAGTTACTGAGCTCTGCATCTGTAACCAGTTTCCTGGATTAAATTCTCTTGGTTTTAAATCCAAGATGGACTCTCTTTTCTTGTAAAATAAAGAGTAAATTAAACTGATACAGGAAGAGTAAATCAATCAACGCTTGAAAAGTCAGGGTAACAGAGATCATTGTGTAGTAAGCACCTTGTATGTGTTTAAATAAGTGAACAATGCATCTTTATTCTGTGAATGTTATTCTCTGAACAACTTCTTTGACTCACAGGAAATTACTTTATAAACAGTTTCAAAGATGCTCTACTCAGGCTCTTTGCTTTTTTATTCTTCTCTTTCATTGTTGTCCCTGAAAAGTGAAGATTTGAAGTAGAACTTGGGAGTTTGGGTAGATATGTAAAGCTTCATTTTTTTTAAAAAAGGCAAAGAATTTCATGTTTGGGAACACATATACACCCGTGGTGGATTCATGTCAATGTATGGCAAAAGCAATACAGTATTGTAAAGTAAAATAGAGTAAAAACAAAAATTAAAAAAAAAAAAGGCAAAGAATGAACGGAACAGGTTTTCTGGACCAAGTTATAGTCTTAGTTCTCAAACCATGATTTTCCCAAACATGAATTCAGAAACAAAGCAGCATCAAACCAGGAAGACATAATGTGACAAATATTATGTTGTTGTTGTTTAGTTGCTAAGTCATGTCCAGCTCTTTGTGATCTCCCTAGAACTGTAGCCTGCCAGGCTCCTCTGACCATGGGAATTCCAAGGCAAGAATACTGGAGTTGATTGCCATTTCCTTATACCTTTATAATTATGTCCCATTGAGTAGGCAGACTCATTCTCTTCCAGCATGAAAAACAAAGCAACAAACAAGCAAGCAAAGTCCTTATATTATTGCTTGTATGATTCTGAACTTTAGCTTGAAAGTGAACGTCACTCCGTCATTTTGGACTCTTTGCAATCCCACGGACTATACAGTCCATGGAATTCTGGAGTCAGAATACTGCAGTGGGTTGCTATGCTCTCCTTCAGGGGATCTTCCCAATCCAGGGATTAAACCCAGGTCTCCCACATTGCAGGCGGATTCTCTACCAGCTGAGCCACAAGGGAAACCCAAGAATACTGGAGTGGGTAGCCTATCTCTTCTCCAGTGGATCTTCCTGACCCAGGAATTGAACTGGGGTCTCTCTCATTGCAGGAGGACTCTTTACCAACAGAGCTATCTGGAAATATAGCCTACCTTCCACAAATAAGTCTTTTGCTTTATTGTCAAGCTTTTTGGAGAAGTGATCTATTTTCACCCTTCCTCTTCTCTTATCAATTATTCCAACTTCAACTCCATGAATTTAGGTTTCTTCCCTTGACATCTTATTCTAACTGTTCTTGCAACGATTTGGGGATTATCCCCATGAATATTTTGCCAACATCATGTGCTTCGATTTCTCAATAACCTCTCATGTTCTCAACTACTGATTAGTACTTTTTCTTATGTTTTTCTCCCATATATTTGTATTCATCTTCTCAGTCCATTTGGAGGCTTCTTTTTTACTGCCCCTAAAAGCTGGTCTTCTGGAAAATGTTATCCCCTGATTTACTCATTACAGCTTGATGTGTAAGACTTTACTTATAGCCATGGCATTATTTAATTTCTCTATGTAAAAACTCACAAATACCTATGTCTAAAGCTGATCTTTCCCTCAGGCATTGCTTGTTGTCCATATAATTAACTGTATGTGAAATATTTCCCGATGAAATACCTTCAGGCAGGTCATATATTTAGATATCTAGGTGAATTCATCAATTTCTTCCCAAATATGCCCCCAGAACTATGAATAGTCCCACAATCCAATTTTTTTTTCTAAACCTAAAATCATCAATACTCTCTCCGTCTAAGTATAGACACATATTTATAGCCTTTAGGTAGATAAACTCTCCTCTCCCCCATTAACATTGCTGAAAACTTTGCTCGTATTCTCATCCCTTTTTATTTTGCAATTTACAAATTCCCCTCTCATCTCTGTGCCCCGTGAATTGTCCACTTTCTGCCTGGAGCAGCTACTGCCACCCCAAATCATGTTTCATGCAGCTGTGGAATGTTCTTTTACAAATGGAAATGTTATTAGTTCTTCTCTACTCAAAACAATTCCCGTAGCTCCCAAATGACTCCAGGATGAAATGCATGTTCTTACCATGGCTATAAACCTCATTAGGACATGGTTTCTTACAATTCCAAGCTTAGTTCATCATTTCATGATTCATAGTTTGCTCTCTAGCCATACAAACAGCACTAGCCTGGAAATAAATAAATGTAATCGTAAGCTCTCCATTCAAAAACTTAACTCCTGATTTTCTCTCTGTCTGGTGCCCCCTAAGATTTCTTCTTTGCCCTGCTCACTCCAGTCAGTGTTTTTGTTTATTTGTTCATGTGTTTTATAAATTTGGTTTGAACACATCCACTGTTAAACAGATTGATTACCCAGTTAGGATACATTGCAAAGATGGAAGGCAGAGAGCAGGGCATCACCTACTACATTTGATTGCTGTACTCAGTTCTTAGAGCGAGCTCTGTCTTGCCTCCTGTCTTAGAGTCCAAAAAGCTAAATTGCTCCCCCAGTTTCCCTTGAGACTGGGGCTATGGTCATTTTGCGATGTTGTCAATCAGACAGAATCTCAAAAATTCTGAATTTGTAGCTGATTTATGAAAAGAGAAAATGCTACCACATTATACTACATGAACCATCCATTTGCAATGAATGATCCAGCAGAGGAGGTGTGGTTCTTAGAAAGAGTTATGGAAGCATTAGTTTCCTCATCCTTAGGGGGAAGTGGTTAAGGTATTTCTGGAAACAACAGCTGCAACAATGGCTTATTGATTCCTCAACTTTCTAATTCTGGTGCAGAAACACAAATTTCCATAAGTCTTAACTAGACCTTAGCACATGCTGCCCTGGAGTTACCAGTGCTGTGTCAGCTCTGTTCCATATCTTAAACGCCATTCTGTTTAAAATAGCTGGACACCTTCCCAACAATTCTATCAGATAAATTATTTCCATTATGTGGATGAAGAAACTGAGTAACAGAAAGTAAATTTTCTGTGGTTACACAGAGAATAAGTAGTTAATCCAAGAAGTGAACATAGGCATTCCCTCCTAAATTCTGCCTAAATCTCTACCATCAAGAATCTCTTCTATGTTGGCAAATCTGTCATAGTCTTCAGTCTGGCAAACACAGGGACGACTTTATTTCTTAGAGTATTTTGGACCCATTCATTTTTACTGGTAAATTTTTATTAAATGAGTTCACATTGGAAGGCCATTTCTTAACAAAAAAGAGGTATATTTCTCACAAAGATGGAGATGTTTATCTAGGTCTAACTAGGACCTTTTTTTTTTTCAAAAAGTCCTGTAAGAGCCCTATAAGGCAAGTCAGTCATAGTTAAAATATGTTTGGTCAGCCTGAAATAATAATTAAAAAAATAAAGGAATGAAAATGATGGTAGCTTCCATATTCATAAAGGGTGTGGTCTTGAATACAGGAGTGGATTCTTGGCAGTTAACTACCTTTAACTCCTTGCATAGTTCTTAATGATATAGTTAAATTTAGCTGCAGAACTAGAATAATTCCAAAAATTTGGCCAAGATCCCCATTCTCATGGACTACTTTTTGATTAAAACTGTATATATTTAATTTTACAATTCCCTTGTATCTTACTGCTTTTTCCATTGTCTAATCTCTCTTCTGAGTAGCCCACTTCTTTAGACCTGATACTTAAATTCAGTAAATTGTCGCTTATGTCTTCAGGCTTTGGAACCATTGTTTCTTTGTGAAATCATTTATCACTCAAAAGGTAACATTGTTTAACTTACCTTAAATTTCTTAGGAAAACCTCAGTGTCACCTCTCTTATCCCAGTACAAACACTGTTCTGCCCTTAATTCTAATCATCCCTTACACATCTTTCCAATTACAGTGAAAGCCCCAGGGGAGTAGAGATTGTGCCATATTCATCTTAGTAAACTTAGTTTGTAGCACAGCACAGGGTAAGATTGAAAAACATCCAACATATTATTCTGAATGAAATGATAATTTATTCGAAGGGACTCTGCTAATTGCAAAATGCCTCCTGGCTTAAGATATTATGAAGTTTCTTGTTCAAAACATACCTTTAGAATTTAAAGATAATTTAAACTTTGTATGCCAAAGAGTGAACCATTAGAAAAATTTTTATGTTCTTTATTTTGTATCCATTTTCATAGCGCTAGCTCCTAAGAACTCAGTATGGTGAATTATCATTTTGAGCTCTGAGATAAGAGGAAAAAGATAAATGCATATTATTTCAGCACTTCACACTTCAAAATTGCTCCTAAAATGCATTCTGAAAATATGAATACTCAATTGCCTTATTTGGCATATCTATGGATGAACAAACTAAGGAAAATATAAGATTGATTTAAAATATCTCTACTGGGGTAATAACTTATTTTCACTATTGTATCATAAATATGCCATGGCAATCTTATTAACTGATTCAATCTAATTAGTGTCAAAGGCAAGGTGCTTGTCCTGAATGAAATATTGCCTTCAACAATAACTATTAGGGCCAAGATAAATGTAATGAGATACATTTTTCAAAGAAATGCTTTCATTGTAAGAACTTGTGAAAAAAAATTTTATGGGACTCCATCTTAGTTTAATCCAACCACTATTCCCTGAGAATTTATCATGTATTCAATGCACTAAGTTCTAGTCAAGTACAAGTGAATTAAAAGCAAGTGCATCAAAAAGTTTAGAGTAGAAAACTTACATATTCAAATAGCAAATTCTAAGTACATAAGACAAATGCAATGATAAAAGTTTCAAAGAGTTTATGGAAGAGAATGATAGTTAACCTTACCTTGAGGACTGGAGTTGAGATAGTGGCAAGAAGTATGGAGACTCCCTTGTTATGATGATACTGGAGCTAAATGCTAAAGAATGTATTCAAGAGAATGTGAAGGGGAAAAGTCTTTTTTCAGACCAAGAGACTTGAGAAGCTGCAGACACATGAAACAACTTGGTGGATCTGGGAATTTAAAGCAGGTCATCCAATTTGGAAAATAAACTAGAAAACAGTGACTCCTGGAAAATTATATCCTTTTTTGGTGGCAGAAAGCATTCATATCATGAAATTCCTTGTCTGCAAGGATTAAGGGTGGTTGATGAAAGCTTCCAAAATTATCACTACAGATACAGGGTTCCATACAAAAGAACTATTCTATTTATGTGCTGTGCCTATCCGACTCTTTGTGACCCTTCTGACCATAGCCCACCAGGTTCGTCTGTCCATGGAATTTTCCAGGCAAGAATACCAGAGCAAGTTGTCATTTCCTACTCCAGGGTATGTTCTTGACCCAGAGATGGAAACTGCAATCTTTTGTGTTGCCTGCATTGGCAAGTGAATTCTTTACCACTGTGCCACCTGGGAAGCCATTCTATGCATGTGGTTGCCTTATTATGTCATGGAAGCATTTAGTCATAGAGACCTAAGAGTATAGTTAGAACTTAATTTTAATTAGCTATCTAATGTGAATTCACTTCGATATTTAAATTATATTGAATTTCTTAAAGTATGAGAGACAATACTTGAAACTGAATAGTGCAGATTTAGCTGAAATTTCTGCATCCGTCATTAGGCAGGCTTTCACTAGTGGACTACATTTGCATCCTATTATTTTATAAAATGTGTCCTTTGGAACCTGGTCAAAACTTTAATTGGTCTAGCATCCAGGCTATCAGGCAAAAACTAGATAAGTAGGATTACAGATTATATGGTAAAGTGGAAAGATCTATCTAGTTCACTCTAGGTGAAACAAAACTCACATGAAATATTGCAGTTGCCCCCATAAATTGCCAACTCTTTTGTACACTTCTCCCCAGATTTTTTTTTTTTCCAAACTTCAGTGACATACTGTCTTCAAAATAGTAGTTTTATTCTTTACTTGGAGCTTCCCTGGTGGCTTAGTGGTAAATCATCTGTCTACCAATGAAGGAGATGCAGGTTCAATCCCTGGGTCTGGAAGATACCCTGGAAAAGGAAATAGCAACCCACTCCAGTATTCTTGCCTGGAAAATCCTATGGACAGAGGAGCCTGGTGGTCTACAGTCGATGCGGTCCAACAGAGTTGGACATGACTTAGCAATTTAGTACACACATGAATCCTCTACTTATACTCTCATTTTGGAAACTTTCAATGGATTAGGACTGCATTTTGTTTTATGGTCACAGGATGTGTTGGACCTCAGTTTCCCAACCAGGTATCAAACCCATGTGCCCTGTATTGGAACCTCTGAGTCTTAACCCCTGGACTGTCACAAGATGTGTTGGATCTCAGTTTCCCAATCAGGGATCAAACCCATGTGCCCTGCATTAGAATCTCTGAGTCTTAACCCTTGGACTGCCTGGGGCATCCCAAGACTGCATTTAAGATGAAAAATTATATTTTAAAGATGGCTTATCAGGCCCTACGTATTCCATTTGCTTTAAGAATCTGTAGCCTCACATTTTGCTCCCAGGAACTCTTTGCTCCTTAAAAGTCAGTCCTGTTGTCCTGTTTCCATTTGTTGCATCACTAAACCATTGTATGAAAAGTTATGTCTACTCAATATTTTGTTATATCTCTCCCCAAGCTCCATTCCTCTTTCACGAAATTCACTTGTAATCAACTTTCAGATTTCAATTCACTGGTCACTTAACCAGAGAAACCTCCATCAACCTCTTTACTGGTCCGACCATGTTTAGAATATGCCTCAAAGCAACATTTAACTCCCTTTCCAAGCATTTATCATAGTTTAGGTGTTATAGCTTATTATTATTATGCTATCATTATCATTGAAAAATGTCCAATAATCGTATTCCTTATCATAGAATAATAATGTCTAATACAGACATTTCAGTAATGTCTATATTATCATTTGAAGAGTTATACTTCTAGATATTATGTTCTTTGAGGAAAGGGACCAGAAATATTTTTCACAATTGCATCTCCATGGCAAAGCCTAATATGTAATAGCTATAATCAATAGTTAAACTCAAGATTTAATCTAAGTGATGAAAGTACTAGGATTTTAAACTGATGACTGGTAAGGGGTTCCCTTACTTATGTCTGTGATGTAAAATGCTTGTGGAATGGTAGATATTGAAGGAATAAATTTGAGCTGTATTTTTAGGAAATATTTTGTGTCTTAACCTTTCACCACTAAAATAAATGGTGATATGAAGATGGTATTCTTTCTCTAACCTCATGTTTAGTTAGCTTTTTAGGCCATTCCTAGAACTTATTCTGTACTTTATATAGTTGGAAGAGCAAAGAAAATGAGATTCTAACTCACATTTGAGAAATGTCATGGTGGATGGCATCAGAAAAGAGGGTTAAAACTTGGAAGAAACTACTGACTAACAGAGAACCAAAGATGCATGTTTCCTGAAATCAGATGAAGCACTCCCTAGAGGGAAGTTAGCCTGAGAGACAGTCAGCCAGTGTTACAGGACCCTCCAGGTGGAGGCTGTGGCCTCTCCACAAGGAGGATGTGCTGAAAATCTGGAGTGTGTGAAAAAAAGAAAATCCAAGTCCAAATCAGGACACTCAAGAACTCAGTAAAGAACTCACAAAATTATCCATGAAAGAATAAGCTTTAAACATATACTACTCAAGAGACTGTAAAACCATCTTACATAGAACCATTCAGTTAACTCTTTCTGATTTCTTCACCTTTTATCCCTCCAGCTTCTTTATTCCTAAGGGAGGCATTGAATAAAGCAGCAGAAAAAGAAACAAATTGGTGACTGATGACTGCAAGTCCATACAATTTCTGTCCTTTATTGAGCCCGTCTTTCCATGAAATGTTCCCTTGGTATATCTGATTTTCTTGAAGAGATCTCTAGTCTTTCCTATTCTATTGTTTTCCTCTATTTCTTTGCACTGATCGCTGAAGAATCCCTTCTTATCTCTCCTTGCTATTCTTTCAAACTCTGCATTCAAATGGGTATGTCTTCCTTTTTCTCCTTTGCTTTTTGCTTCTCTTCTTTACACAGCTATTTGTAAGGCCTCCTCAGACAGCCATTTTGCATTTTTGCATTTCTTTTTATTGGGAATGGTCTTGATTGCTGTCTCCTGTGCAATGTTATGAACCTCCATCCATAGTTCATCAGGCACTATGTATATCAGATCAAGTCCCATAAATCTATTTCTCACTTCCACTGTATAATCATAAGGGATTTGATTTAGGTCATACCTGAATGGTCTAGTGGTTTTCCCCACTTTCTTGAATTAAAGTCTGAATTTGGCAATAAGGAGTTCACGATCTGAGCCACAGTCAGCTCCCAGTCTTATTGTTGCTGACTGTATAGAGCTTCTGCATCTTTGGCTGCAAAGAATATAATCAATCTGATTTTGGTGTTGACCATCTGGTGATGTCCATGTGTAGAATCTTCTCTTGTGTTGTTAGAAGAGGGTGTTTGCTATGACCAGTGCATTCTCTTAGCAAAACTCTATTAGCCTTTGCCCTGCTTCATTCTGTACTCCAAGCCCAAATTTTCCTTTTACTCCGGGTATTTCTTGACTTCCCACTTTTGCATTCCAGTCCCCTGTAATGGAAAATACATCTTTTTTGGGTGTATTTCTAAAAGGTCCTGTAGGTCTTCATAGAACTGGTTAACTTCAGCTTCTTTAGCGTTACTGGTTGGGGCATAGGCTTGGATTACCGTGATATGGATTGCCTTCAAAATGAACAGGGATCATTCTGTCGTTTTTGAGATTGCATCCAAGTACTGCATTTTGGACTCTTGTTGATGATGATGGCTACTCCATTACTTCTAAGGGATTCTTGGCAACAGTAGTAGATATAATGGTCATCTGAGTTAAATTCACCAATTCCAGTTCATTTTAGCTCGCCAATTCCTAGAATGTCATCGTTCACTCTTACCAACTCCTGTTTGACCACTTACAATTTTCCTTGATTCATGGACCTAACATGACAGGTTCCAATGCAATATTGCTCTTTAAAGCATCGGACCTTGCTTCTATCACCAGTCACATCCACAAATGGGTGTTGTTTTTGCTTTAGCTCCATCCCTTCTTTCTTTCTGGAGTTATTTCTCCACTGATCTCCAGTAGCATACTGGGCACCTACCAACCTGGTGAGTTCATCTTTCAGGGTCTTATCATTTTACCTTTCCATAAAATGGTATGGACCTATCAGAAGTAGAAGATATTAAAAAGAGGTGGCAAGCATACACAGAAGAACTATACAAAAAAGATTTCATGACCAGATAATCACAATGGTGTGATCACTCACCTAGAGCCAGACATACTGGAATGTGAAATCAAGTGGGCCTTGGGAAGTATCACCACTAACAAAGCTAATGAAAGTGATGGAATACCAGTTGAGCTATTTAAAATCCTGACAGATGATACTGTGAAAGCACTGCAGTCGATATGCCAGAAAATTTGGAAAATTCAGCAGAGGTCACAGGACTGGAAAAGGTCAGTTTTCATTCCAATCTCAAAGAAAGGCAATGACAAGGAATGCTCAAACTACTGCACAATTGCACTCATCTCACACATTAGTAAAGTAATGCTCAAAATTCTCCAAGCCAGGCTTCAGCAATACTTGAACCGTGAACTTCCAGATGGTCAAGCTGGTTTTAGAAAAGCCAGAGGAACCAGAGATCAAATTGCCAACATCCTCTGGATCTTGGAAAAGCAAGAGAGTTCCAGAAAAAATATCTATTTCTGCTTTATTGACTATGCCAAAGCCTTTGACTGTGTGGATCACAATAAACTGTGGAACATTCTGAAGTAGATGGGAATACCAGACCACCTACCTGCTTCTTGAGAAATCTGTATGCAGGTCAGGAAGCAACAGTTAGAACTGGACATGGAACAACAGACTGGTTCCTCATAAGAAAAGGAGTACATCAAGGCTGTATATTGTCACCCTGCTTATTGAACTTATATGCAGAGTACATCATGAGAAATGCTGGGCTGGAGGAACCACAAGCTGGAATCAAGATTGCCAGGAGAAATATCAATGACCTCAGATATACAGATGACACCACGCTTATGGCAGAAAGTGAAGAACGAAAGAGCTTCTTGATGAAAATGAAAGAGAAGAGTGAAAAAGTTGGCTTAAAGCTCAACATTCATAAAACGAAGATCATGGCATCTGGTCCCATTACTTCGTGGGAAATAGATGGAGAAACAGTGGAAACAGTGTCAGGCTTTATTTTTTTCGGCTCCAAAACCACTGCAGATGGTGACTGCAGCCATGAAATTAAAAGACGCTTACTCCTTGGAAGGAAAGTTATGACCAACCTAGATAGCATATTGAAAAGCAGAGACATTACTTTGCCAACAAAGGTCTATCTAGTCAAGGCTATGGTTTTTCCAGTGGTCATGTATGGATATGAGAGTTGGACTTTAAAGAAAGTTGAGCAACAAAGAATTGATGCTTTTGAACTGTGGTGTTGGAGAAGACTTTTGAGAATCCATTGGATTGCAAGGAAATCCAACCAGTCCATCCTAAAGGAGATCAGTCCCGGGTGTTCATTGGAAGGACTGATGTTGAAGCTGAAACTCCAATACTCTGGCCACCTGATGTGAAGAGCTGACTCATTTGAAAAGACCCTGATGCTGGAAAAGATTGAGGGCAGGAGGGAAAGGGGTCAACAGGGGATGAGATGGTTTGATGACATCACCAACTCAATGGATATGAGTCTGGCTAAGCTCTGGGAGTTGGTGATGGACAGGGAGGCCTGGTGTGCTGTTATTCATGGGGTTGAAAAGATTCTGACATGACTCAGTGACTGAACTTAAGTGAACTGAATTGGAAGTCAAAGACCTTAGTTCTACCCTGTAATAGCAAGCCATTACAGCTGGCTGTAGCTGGGGGAAAAGAAAAGAAATATTATAATTGAAAGACACTTGAGAGTTACTTTATTGGATATTTTTCATCACTGAATTGACACTATAATTTCATTATAAAATGAGTATTGGATTTTCTGTTATTTAATACTGATACAAAATGTCATGGAATCATTGTAGCTTTTCAAGTGGGATTAAGGGGGAGGACTATCTCCAATACTTTTGGCCACCTGATGTGAAGAGCTAATTCATTGGAAAAGACCCTGATACTGGGAAAGATTGAAGGCAGAAGGAGAAGAAGGTAACAGAGGATGAGATGTTTGGATCACATCACCAATTCAATGAATATGAACTTGGGCAAACTCCAGAGGATAATGAGAGACAGGGAGGCTTGGTGTGCTGTAGCCCATTAGGTCACAAAGAGTTGGACGTGACTTGGCAACTGAACAACAATCCACATTGAGATAGTTTTAAAAAACAGGATAAAAATGTAGTTAATTTTATAATTATACATAATGAGGACTACCAATGTGATATACCTGTGGCATAACACTTATTGAACATTCATGGAATGAGTGAGTTGCATTTTCATCTTACCTTTTTACTAATAAGCTCTATGACCTCATGAAATGTCTGATAAAATGGGCCTCAAGTGTAAAGATAAGAAATTCTGCTGAAGCTCATACTCAATTTCTAGTCCTGAGTGTCTAATGGGGATCAAACCTGGTCTCCTGCCTTTCAGGCAGATTCTTTACTGTCTGAGCCACCAGGGAAGCCCAAGTATCTACTATCCTTCAGTCATCATAATTGCTTAATAAGTCACTTTTTAGAAAGTTCAAAATACTTAAATGCTCCAAAATAATAATATTTTGAATTTTTAATAAAGAGATTCTAAATGACTATATATGTATATATAACTGACAATCATGGTGCTAAACATTTAGCTGAAAAGACAAAATATAGACAATTCCAATGTATTTTATAAATGTAATGATAGAGCATGGAATCTAAGAATATCATATGAGACGTATTTAGCTTCATTAAAATATAGGTGATGGCTCTGTCTATGTGCTGAGTGCTCAGTAGCTAAGTCATGTCCAACTCTTTGCCACCCTATAGACTGTAGCCCACCAGTCCCCTCTGTCCATAAGATACTTCAGGCAAGAAAACTGGAGTGGGTTGCCGTGCCCTTCTCTAGGGAATCTTCCTGACCCAAGGATCAAACTCGCATCTCCTGTGACTCCTGCATTACAGGTGGATTCTTTATGGCTGGGCCACTGGGGAAGCTGATTCTGTGCATGAACAAGCTTAAAACCAGAACTAAACTCAGGATATCAAAAACTTCAAAGTCACCCTATATTTGCAACAAATAAATTACTTAATCTATTTAAATTTAAGAAGGTCCTGTTTCAGCAACCAGTCTTATAAAATACTTTTTTCTTGGTTTCATGAATTGCTTTGTTTGTGTAGGCAATTGTATTAATAGCTTAATAACATTTTTCCTACTATCATTGAATGATTGACCAATTTAATCTTCAAGAACATGGATTCAATCCACAAAGGAAGGGCATGGGGTGAAACGCCTAATTAGTTGTACAAGGCAGTGTTTTTCCAGTACATAGGGAATAAAACAAACTTTGTTCTTGCATTTACTCCTGAGAAAGTAAAATCATTTGGAATCTTTCTTGTTGCTTCAAATTACATAATCTGAATAGTTTTATTTGAGGGTATTCTTATCACATTTTAATTAATCTTATTTAAATGTATAAGATTGACATTATAAAACATCAGCTATGAGAACAGAGATAAACTGTTAAGTAGTTTGTATCATGAGTGAATTTTATTAAAACTATTTGTGACAAAATAATCCAACAAGGTTAAACTTTGAACAATGCAATATAGTTGCTATCTTAGGAAAATAATATGAGGACAGATTTTCAGTGGGAGGAAACAACCTGGAATATTACAGTGCTGCTGCTGCTGCTGCTAAGTCGCTTCAGTCGTGTCCAACTCTGTGCAACCCCAGAGATGGCAGCCCACAAGTCTCCCCCATCCTGGGGATTCTCCAGGCAAGAACACTGGAGAGGGTTGCCATTTCCTTCTTCAATGCATGAAAGTGAAAACTGAAAGTGAAGTCGCTCAGTCGTGTCCGCTCAGTCGCGACCCCATGGACTGCAGCCTACCAGGCCCCTCCGTCCATGCAATTTTCCAGGCAAGAGTACTGGAGTGGGTTGGGTATCTTCTAGAAGATACCTAATAGTCATAGACAGTGAATTAGACTAATTGTGAATGTTAAAATTATAAAGCCTTTAGACATTCATGTTTTGAAATTTCTATTCACTTTTATTTTGAAATATTTAAACTTTTGAGTTCAACTCCATGAACCTTTTTAGAGCTAAGAAATGCAAGTCACCAATCTCTTATTAAAAACCTAGTAATTCACACTCAATGGGCAGGCTTCGGGAGGTAGTGATGGACAGAGAAGCCTGGTGTGTTGCTATACACGGGGTCGCAAAGAGTCCGACGTGACTGAGCGACTGAACTGAACTGAATTCACATGGGTCTTTCTTTAACTCAAATGAAGTTAACCGTTCAAACTGAGAAAAAAAAGGCATGCAAAGTTCGAACTGTCAGTTTTACTTTAACATGGCTTAAAACATTTTTTGTTTGAAACAGAACTTCATTTTTAACAACAGTAAGATTAAGGATAGTAGTTTAAAAAAAGTGGTAAAATTAAGGATAGTCAATTAACGTCAGAAATTATTTACAATATTTTAGAATATTTACCTTTAAGCACTTTAGATATATGAGCAACATTTTGAATGATACATGTCATATTCAACATACTTTTGGATACAAATTAAAATTTTGTTTAACTATATAGAGCACTATTCTCATTGAAATTTTAGAATTAGAGTAATAAGTAAAAATTTTAAGAAGTTTGGCAACTGAAGAATCAAAAGGAAATACATACGATTTTGGTTTTGTAATAGACTCAGTTGGTACTGGGTAGTCTAGGAAAAATTAAGCCTAAGTAAAATAGCATATAAAAGAAATTAATATGGCAGATAATATTGGTAAGATAAAGGTTTGGTCCAAATGAATGCTTCTTTATCCAACATATTCTTTCTTGACAGAGTCCATCTATATATTAATTTTTTTATAATATAACATACATGACACAGGATACTTTAAGATCTCTCTTCAACATGTTTTATGAGGGTCTGTGTAACTCCCTGAACATTGATCAAAGTGTAAATACAAGATGGATGCCATTTAATAAATGGTCATATATTTAGGCTTCACTAGAGCTTACAATTCCTTTAATGGAACCATCTGGTAGGGTTTTAAATTAGTATATCATTGGATGTGGAAAATTCTCAGATTTCTTTCAGTTTGCTGTATAACCTGCCAGCATCCATAAAGTGCAGCAAGAATATATGACCAATTTAATTTCTGTATTAGTTAAATTAACTTTATTGGACATTTTCTGGGTGCACTCATTGGATGTGGGAAATTCTCAGATTTCTTTCAGTTTGCTGTATAACCTGCCAGCATCCATAAAGTGCAGCAAGAATATATGACCAATTTAATTTCTGTATTAGTTAAATTAACTTTATTGGACATTTTCTGGGTGAGACGTCCCTGATGGGAAAACTTACTACAACACTAATACACACTAATATTAAGACTGGAATTGTTGAATCTTTCAAAATATGTCTAATTTGACCACTACAACTGCCCTTTCAAGTAGATCTGGAAGAAAAATGATGCTCAGAGAAATTAAGTGAAGTGAAAGTCGCCAGTCATGTCCCACTGTTTGTGACCCCATGGATTATACAGTCCATAGAATTCTCCAGTCCAGAATACGGGAGTGGGTAGCCAGTCCCTTCTCCAGGGATCTTCCCGACCCCAGGATCAAACCTAGGTTTCCTGATTGGCAGGCAGATTCTTTGCCACTGAGCCACCTGGGAAGACCAAGGTCTCATACAATATCACAAAGCTATGCACTTACTTTTACTTGGCTTACCTTTCATTTCCCTTGCCAACAAATAAAACTGTTTGCAGATATTAAACATGCTTTAAAGTGCTATACTTTCCTTGCATGAAGATATGATTTGTGAGACTTTATTATTGCTTTGTGGCTTCCCTTGTGGCTCAGATGGTAAGGAATCCGCCTGCAATGAAGGAGACCTGGGTTCAATCTCTGGGTTGGGAAGATCCCCTGGAAGAAGAAATGGCAACCCACTGCAGTATTCTTGCCTGGAGAATCCCCATGGACAGGAGTCTGGCAGGCTACAGTCCATAGGGTTGCAAACAGTAGGACATGACTGAGCGACTAATCTCAGCACATATTATTGCTTTGATAATTCACCTTCATTACGGCCCCCTGGGATTCTCACATCATGGTATTCAGACACCGATAAGGGCCTTCTCAAAATGGCATCAAGCTGACTGATGTAACCAATAGGATGTGGTTGAAATTAAGGATGTGACTTCAAGGCAAGATCATCAAAGATATGCGACATCTATCGAACCACTCTCTTTGAAAGAATGTAGCTGCTGTGTTATAAATCATTTCCAACACTGCTAAGCATGAGTCCATGTGTGTGGTAAGTCATTTCAGTCATGTTGGATTCTGTGATCCCATTGACTGTAGCCAGCCAGGCCCTGTGTCCATGGGATTCTCCAGGCAAGAACACTGGAGTGGGTTGCCATGTCCTTCTCCAAGGGGATCTTCCTGATATGGAAGAACCCACGTCTCTTATGTCTCCTGCATTGATAAGTGGGTATTTTACCATTAATGTCACCTGGGAAGACCAAGGACAGGTCCATGTGGTAAAACTCTGAGGACTCCTGCCAATAGCCAGATCAATTTGCCAGTTCTGGGAGTAAGTTCAGTGTGAAAACCGATTCTCCAACCATAGCCAAGCCTTCAGATGACCACAGGCACAGGTATAATCTTAACAACTGTACGAGAGATGCAGACAGAGAGCCACTTCAGTATTCTTGCCTTGAGAACCACACGAACAGTATGAAAAGGCAAAATGATAGGATACTGAAAGAGGAACTCCCCAGGTTGGCAGGTGCCCAATATGCTGCTGCAGATCACTGGAGAAATAACTCCAGAAAGAATGAAGGAAAGGAGCCAAAACAAAAACAATACCCAGTTTGGATGTGACTGGTGATAAAAGCAAGCTCTGATGCTGTAAACAGCAATATTGCATAGGAACCTGGAGTGTTAGGTCCATGAATCAAGGCAAATTGGAAGTGGTCAAACAGGAGATGGCAATAGTGAACGTTGACAATCTAGGAATCAGCGAACTAAAATGGACTGGAATGGGTGAATTTAACTCAGATGACCATTATATCTACTACTGCGGGCAGGAATCCCTTAGATGGAATGAAGTAGCCATCATGATCAACAAAAGAGTCCGAAATGCAGTACTTGGATGCAATCTCAAAAACGACAGAATGATCTCTGTTCATTTCCAAGGCAAACCTTTCAAATTCATGGTAATCCAAGTCTATGCCCCAACAGTAATGCTGAAGAAGCTGAAGTTGAATGGTTCTATGAACTTACAAGACCTTTTAGAACTAACACCCAAAAAAGATGTCCTTTTCATTATAGGGGACTGGAATGCAAAAGTAGGAAGTGAAGAAACACCTGGAGTAACAGGCAAATTTGGCCTTTTAATACGGAATGAGGCAAGGCAAAGACTAATAGAGTTATGCCAAGAGAACACACTGGTCATAGCAAACACCCTCTTCTAACAACACAAGAGAAGACTCTACACATGGACATCACCAGATGGTCAACACCAAAATCAGATTGATTATATTCTTTGCAGCCAAAGATGGAGAAGCTCTATAAAGTTAGTAAAAACAAGACTGGGAGCTGACTGTGGCTCAGATTATGAACTCCTTATAGCCAAATTCAGACATAAATTGAAGAAAGTAGGGAAAACCACTAGATCATTCAGGTATGACCTAAATCAAATCCCTTGTGATTATACAGTGGAAGTGAGAAGTAGATTTAAGGGACTAGATCTGATAGAGTGCCTGATGAACTATGTTATGAGGTTCATGACACTGTACAGGAGACAGGGATCAAGACCATCCCCATGGAAAAGAAATGCAAAAAAGCAAAATGGCTGTCTGGGGAGGCCTTACTATCTGTGAAAAGTAGAGAACCGAAAAGCAAAGGAGAAAAGGAAAGATATAAACGTCTGAATGCAGAGTTCCAAAGAACAGCAAGAAGAGATAAGAAACCCTTCCTCAGCGATCAATTCAAAGAAATAAAGGACAGCAACAGAATGGGAAAGACTAGAGATCTCTTCAAGAAAATTAGAGATACCAAGGGAATATTTCATGCCAAGATGGGCTCGATAAAGGGCAGAAATCATATGGACCTAACTGAAGCAGAAGATATTAAGAAGAGGTGGCAAGCATACACAGAAGAACTGTACAAAAAAGATCTTCATAACCAAGATAATCATGATGGTGTGATCACTCACCTAGAGCCAGACATCTTGGAATGTGAAGTTAAGTGGGCCTTAGAAAGCATCAATATGAACCAAGCTAAAGAGGTGATGGAATTCCAGTTGAGCTATTTCAAATCTTGAAAAATGATGCTGTGAAAGGGCTGCACTCAATATGTCAGCAAATTTAGAAAACTCAGCAGGGGCCACAGGATTGGAAAAGGTCAGTTTTCATTCCAATCCCAAAAAAAGGCAATGCCAAGGAATGCTCAAACTACTGCACAATCTTACTCATCTCAGTTCAGTTCAGTCACTCAGTCGTGTCTGACTCTTTGCGACCCCATGAATCACAGCATGCCAGGCCTCCCTGTCCATCACCGGCTCCCAGAGTTCACTCAGACTCATGTCCATCGAGTCCGTGATGCCATCCAGCCATCTCATCTTCGGTTGTCCCCTTCTCCTCCTGCCCCCAATCCCTCCCAGCATCAGAGTCTTTTCCAATGAGTCCACCCTTCTCATGAGGTGGCCAAAGTACTGGAGCTTCAGCTTTAGCATCATTCCTTCCAAAGAAATCCCAGGGCTGATCTCCTTCAGAATGGACTGGTTGGATCTCCTTGCAGTCCAAGCAACTCTCAAGAGTCTTCTCCAACACCACAGTTCAAAGGCATCAATTCTTCGGTACTCAGCCTTCTTCACAGTCCAGCTCTCACATCCATACATGACCAATGGGAAAGCCATAGCCTTGACTAGACGGACCTTAGTCGGCAAAGTAATGTCTCTGCTTTTGAATATACTATCTAGGTTGGTCATAACTTTCCTTCCAAGGAGTAAGTGTCTTTTAATTTCATGGCTGCAGTCACCATCTGCAGTGGTTTTGGAGCCCCCCAAAATAAAGTCTGACACTGTTTCTACTGTTTCCCCATCTATTTCCCGTGAAGTGATGGGACCGGATGCCATGATCTTCATTTTCTGAATGTTGAGCTTTAAGCCAACTTTTTCACTCTCCTCTTTCAATTTCATCAAGAGGCTTTCTAGCTCCTCTTCACTTTCTGCCATAAGGGTGGTGTCATCTGCATATCTGAGGTTATTGATATTTCTCCCGGCAATCTTGATTCCAGCTTATGTTTCTTCCAGCCCAGCGTTTCTCATGATGTACTCTGCATATAAGTTAAATAAGCAGGGTGACAATATACAGCCTTGACACACTCCTTTTCCTATTTGGAACCAGTGTCCAGTTCTAACTGTTGCTTCGTGGCACACACTAGTAAAGTAATACTCAAAAATCTCCAAGCCAGGCTTCAGCAATATGTGAACCGTGAACTTCCTGATGTTCAAGCTGGTTTTAGAAAAGGCAGAGGAACCAGAGATCAAATTGCCAACATCCTCTGGATGACAGAAAAAGCAAGAGAGTTCCCGAAGAGCATCTATTTCTGCTGTATTAACTATGCCAGAACCTTTGTGTGGATCACCATACACTGTGGAAAATTCTGAAAGAGATGGGAACACCATACCACCTGACTGGCCTGTTGAGAAACCTATATGCTGGTCAGGAAGCAACAGTTAGAACTGGACATGGAACAACAGACTAGTTCCAAATAGGAAAAGGAGTACATCAAGGCTGTATATCATTACCCTGCTTATTGAACTTACATGCAGAGTACATCATGAGAAATGCTGGGCTGGAAGAAGCACAAGCTGGAATCAAGATTGCTGGGAGAAATATCAATAACCTCATATATGCAGATGACACCACCCTTATGGTAGAAAGTGAAGAGGAACACAAAAGCCTCTTGATGAAATTGAAAGAGGAGAGTGAAAAAGTTGGCTTAAAGCTCAACATTCAGAAAACGAAGATCATCGCATCCGGTCCCATCACTTCATGGGAAATAGATGGGTAAACAGTGGAAACAGTGTCAGACTTTACGTTTTTGGGCTCCAAAATCACTGCAGATGGTGGCTACAGCCATGAAATTAAAAGACACTTACTCCTTGGAAGGAAAGTTATGACCAACCTAGATAGTATATTCAAAAGCAGAGACATTACTTTGCCAAGAAAGATCCATCTAGTCAAGGCTATGGTTTTTCCAGTGGTCATGTATGGATGTGAGAGTTGGACTGTGAAGAAAGCTGAGTGCCAAAGAATGGATGCCTTTGAACTGTGGCTGTTGGAGAAGACTCTTGAGAGTTGCTTGGAGTGCAAGGAGATCCAACCAGTCCATTCTAGAGGAGATAAGTCCTGGGTGTTCTTTGGAAGTAATGATGCTAAAGCTGAAACATCAGTACTTTGGCCACCTCTTGTGAAGAGTTCATTGGAAAAGACTCTGATGCTGGGATGGATTGGGGACAGGAGGAGAAGGGGATGACAGAGGATGAGATGGCTGGATGGCATCACTGACTCGATGGATGTGAGTTTGAGTGAATATCAGGGGTTGGTGATGGACAGGGAGGCCTGGTGTGCTGCAATTCATGGGGTCACAAAGAGTTGGACATGACTGAGTGACTGAACTTAACTGATATATATTTTTTCCTTCGAGGGTCACATTTCCACTCCATATATTTATGGGAAAAAAGCAGCTTAATTTATAGATGTTTATTAAAAAAAAACAAAAACAAAAACTACTCACCTCAAAAAACACATAAATTCTTCAAGAGAAAAAATAGTGAAAGTCACTAATGTTTTTTCTAAATCCATGATATTTATTTTCTCAGAAATAGTTTTGAAAGTCTATCATGTACAGATAGAGGAAGTAATATATGCATCCCTTCCCTTGTGTAGATTACATTCCAGAAGGAAGAAAAATAGAAAATGAACATTGAAGTAATCAGATTATGGTAAGTGTTGGAGAAAAATAAAACTTCTGACAGGGGAAAAAGCTTTGAGTGACATGACTGGTTTGTTTTAGTAGAATCCTAAAGCCTGATGTGAAGATCCAGCTCATTGGAAAAGATCCTGATGCTGGGAACATTTGAAGGCAAAAGGAGAAGAGGGCAGCAGAGGATAAGATGTTTTGATATCATCACTGACTCAATCGACATAAATTTGAGCAAATTCCAGGACTTCCCACATGGTGCTAAGTGGTGAAAAAACCTACCTGCCAATGCAGAAGACCTTAGAGATGCAAGTTTGGTCCCTGGGTCAGGAAGATACCCTGGAGGAAGTCATAACAACCCACTCCAGTATTCTTGCTTGGAGAATCCCATGGACAGAGGAACCTGGCAGTCTATAGTCCATGGGATTGCAAAGACATGATTTAGTGACTGAACAATAACAACAAAACAAAATCAAGGCTGACAAAGGCAGTAGGCACATTACAGGCAACTTGTATTGCTAATACAGCTACAATGGAGGCTGAAATATACAACCCTGTTGTCTAGAAATTCAGCACAGCACCTGAATTTTTCATTTTAACATTTCTAGTTGAAAATGTGAGGCAAGTATCACCAATTGTTGGATTCATTCATGTGTGTATAGTCTAGTCATAAGATGTTAGATTGAAAATTGTGAATATTCTGTGCTTTTACCCTACCTGAAAACTAGCAAGTTAGTCTGCCATAGAAAGTCAAGACGAAGTTGCCATGATGAGGCCATTCTGTTGAATGTTGAGACAGTAGCTCCTATGTTGAATGCACACATTTCAAGGCTAATAAAGGGCATATGCTTCCTTGGTCAGAGGCAAAAACCATTTATCACTCTTGTATTAGCGCCCTATACATTAATTCAGGGCTTCTCAGCTGGCTCAGTAGTAAAGAATTTACCTGCCAAGCAGGAGACACGGGTTTGATCCCTGGGTTGAGAAGATCCTCTGAAGAAGGAAATGGCAAACCACTCCAATATTCTTGCCTGGAAAATCCCATGTACAGAAGAACCTGGAAGGCTTCAGTCCATGGGGTCTCAGAGTCAGACAGTACTTTGCAAGTAAACCACGAAAACCACATATCAATCCCCACAAGGCAATACAATGAGAACTAGAGATTATGTGTACATGCAGTGGGGTACTTTACAGGAGATAAAGCTCAAAATTAGGAAAACCCTAATCTTATGTAGGGTTGCTCATAACTGTCTATCCTCTCCTCCAGAGAGAGAGAAAGCAACAAGATTGATATTTTAACTGCGGAATGTAAGCAAATATCTCTGAGGGTGAAGGGGAAGCCATCTCTACATTTATTATCCTGGGATATAAAGACATCCCCACCCAAACATAGGGGGAAAAGCCACTTAAATATTCTTAAATCCTCCATACACAAAAATTGGCTGTAAATGCTTTTGCTCAAGGGACTCCAGCTTTGTGGGAATTCAAAAAAAAAAAAAAAATCTATAGAAAAATGTCTCTCAACACAAGGAAGCCTAATAAAAATAATATGCTTTTTCAGATTTGTTAGTGGGTTTCAGTCTCTTCTTCAAAAGACAAAATATTTTGCAAATATATAAGAAAAGGGAATAGTTGGATGAATGTGTGTGCGTCCCTTCATGCTAAGTCACTTCAGTTGTGTCAGATTCTTTGGACCCTATGTACCGCAGGTGGCCAATTTCCTCTGTCCATGGGATTTTTCAAGCAAGAACACTGGAGTGGATAGCCATCCCTTTCCCCAGGAGATCTTTACAATCCAGAGATCAAACTCATGTCTCTGGCATTATAGATGGATTCTTTACCGCTGAGCCACTGGGGAAGCCCTAGTTGGATGGACAAGAGAAATGCTAAATGTCTGCTAAAACTGACCTCAAAGGTGGCAAATTCATTGGGCCCATAATGTGGACAGAAACTTGATTTCTTCTCGTCTTCGTTCTTCCATCTTGGTTAACTTCAACTTTCAGCTGTTAAAAATATAGTTAACAGTAGTCCCAGGAGTCATATAAAAAAATCATTGTCAACAAAGATCACAGCAACAACCACAATAGTAAAAATACATTTTAAAACAGGAGAGACACTATGTTTTCCTGTGTCTCTATTTTGTGATTGAGGAAACCTGAATTAGAACTTTTCTGTCAGAATTTACTTTGAGTTCTGCTGTCTAGAATCGGATCACATGCCTGTCTCTGACTCTATCGCTAGTGTCAAGAGTATGAACTGACCAGAAGTGGCTTAATCAATTCAAGTAGATATGGAAATGACCACCAGAGGGTGCAGCGGGAATGGCAACTGGCCTGGATTAGACAATGATCCTGAAATACCAGGTCGCATAAGAATTAGATGCTAATAGTTGGTGGGAGTAAAGAAAGTTTTCCAGGAGAAAGTCCAACATGGTGAAAAAGTGAGGCAGGTAGAGTTTCTCCAAGAACAGAAAGTAGTTCAGCTTAACTGGAACTTTGATTTCAAGAATGTAGTTTCCAGAAATAAGACCAAAGAAGTAAATAAGGTTTAATCATGAACAGTCATGTATTAAGAATGTTTAAACTTTCCTTAGGGATATGTTTATATAAATTTTATACACCATCTCCAGCAGAATTGATTCTATAATTCCATACAATACATATCCTACATTAACATTAATTTGAAGATTTGGAACTACTTTCATAAAATTTATTTATACTTATTTCTCGAAATTTTGGTCTTCTGTCTCCAAAACTGAGAATAAGTTTTCATTATCGCATACTACCTTACAAGAGACTAAAATTCAAGGTAGACCAATGTTTACAGGTAATGAGAGAATATAATTTATTAATCAGAGCAAAACAAAAATGTTGGAAGGGATAAAATCTCAATAGTTCTTCAGTAAATCTGTACCCTTAAGGATAAAACGTTGTAATCTTGGTGATATTTTCAAGATTTTTTTTGTAAACTACTCTGATAATGAGCTACTTTGATGTTTATTTTCATAAGTAATAAACATATGACATGCTTACTCCAGATTATGAGAAAGTTTGTTCTTCCTACATTTTAATCTCATTGCAATGCTATATGACAGTAGGCTCTGTGATAGATCTGATGTCACTGAAAATTTCAAAATGGGAAATGTATTTCAGAACAACCCCTGAATCAAAATGAGTAAGTGAATAATCTTAAAACACACAGAGTTAAATTAAAAGTTACTTTAATTAGAATTTGAAACAAAATAGGAAGAGGAATAATAAATTTAAAGCACCACAGAAATACATGCATAGGCATTCTTTACCTTCTAAAGTAAGACACACTTGCGATTGAACACACTAGACAATGAGAATGTATTATGACTTAGTGCTTCTTGAAAGGAAGTTGTTATTAATACTTTATCTGATTATAGGAGGTTTGGTTATTGCATGTTTCTCATTTACTGTGGTCCTGCCAAATGGTGGTCAGTTCAGTTCATTTCATTCGCTCAGTTGTGTCCGACTCTTTGTAAACCCATGAACCGCAGCACGCCAGGCCTCTCTGTCCATCACCAACTCCCAGAGTCCACTGAAACCCATGTCCATTGAGTTGGTGATGCCATCTAACCATCTCATCCTCTGTCATCCCCTTCTCCTCCTGCCTTCAATGTTCCCCAACATCAGGGTCTTTTCAAATGAGTCAGCTCTTCACATTAGGTGGCCAAAGTATTGGAGTTTCAGCTTCAACATCAGTCCTACCAATGAACACCCAGAATTGATCTCTTTGGAATGGACTGGTTGGATCTCCTTGCAGTCCAAGGGACTCTTAAGAGTCTTCTCCAACACCACAGGTCAAAAGCATCAATCCTTCAGCGCTCAGCTTTCTTTACAGTCCAACTCTAACATCCTTACATGACCACTGGGAAAACCATAGCCTTGACTAGACGGACATTTGTTGACAAAGTAATGTCTCTGCTTTTCAATATGCTATCTAGGTTGGTCATAACTTTCCTTCCAAGGAGAAAGTCTCTTTTAATTTCATGGGTGCAATCATCATCTGCAGTGATTTTGGAGCCCAGAAAACTAAAGTCAGCCACTATTTCCACTGTTTTCCTATCTATTTGCCATGAAGTGATGGGACAAGATGCCATGATCTTCGTTTTCTGAATGTTGAGCTTTAAGCCAACTTTTTCACTCCCCTCTTTCACTTTCATCAAGAGGCTCTTTCGTTCTTTGTGCCATAAGGGTGGTACCATCTGCATATCTGAGGTCATTGATATTTCTCCTGGCAATCTGGATTCCAGCTTGTGGTTCCTCCAGCCCAACGTTTCTCATGATGTACTCTGCATAAAAGTTCAATAAGCAAGGTGACAATATACAGCCTTGACATACTCCTTTTCCTATTTGGAACCAGTCTGTTGTTCCATGTCCAGTTCTAACTGTTGCTTCCTGACCTGCATACAGGTTTCTCAAGAGGTAAGTCAGGTGGTCTGGTATTCCCATCTCTTTCAGAATTTCCCACACTTTATTGTGATCCACACAGTCAAAGACTTTGGCACAGTCAATACAGAAATACTTTTTTTTTTTTTCTTTCTGTAACTCTCTTGCTTTTTTGATGATCCAGAGGATGTTGGCAATTTGATCTCTGGTTCCTCTGCCTTTTCTAAAACCAGCTTGAACATCTGGAAGTTCACAGTTCATGTATTGCTGAAGCCTGGCTTGGAGAATTCTAAGCATTACTTTATTAGTGTGTAAATAGTACTTATCTAATGGTTCAGTGGAAATGAATCCGCCTGACAATGCAGGAGATCCAGGTTTGATTCCTTGTCTGGAAAGATCCCCTGGAGAAAGAAATGGCAACCCACTTTAATATCCTTGCTTAGAAAACCACATGGAATAAAGAGTCTGCTGCTGCTGCTAAGTCACTTCAGTCGTGTCTGACTCTGTGCAACCCCAGAGACGGCAGCCCACCAGGCTCCGCCATCCCTGGGATTCTCCAGGCAAGAACACTGGAGTGGGTTGCCATTTCCTTCTCCAATGCATGAAAGTGAAAACTGAAAGTGAAGTCTCTCAGTTGTGTCCGGCTCTTCGTGACACCATGGACTGCAGCCTACCAGGCTCCTCCGTCTATGAGATTTTCCAGGCAAGAGTACTGGAGAGTCTGGCAGACTACAATTCATGAGGTTTCAAAGAGTCTGACATGAGTTAGTGACTGAACAACAACAAAAACAACATAAAGATATGAAGGAGTAATATAAGAAGAAACATAAGCAACTTGTTATAGAATAGTCAAAAAGCCTAACATAATAGGTATACACAATAGGCCTGACATAATGGAATACATCGTAGAAAAAGGTAGTTACTGTTGGAAACCAAAACATCTTACTGTGGATTAGAAAGAAAAGCAGATTTCCTTTGGGAAGAAAGGTGTCATAAAACTGCAGATTATGGGCGAAAAAGACAATGAGCTTTTGTTTTGTTTTGTTTCCCAAATGAAAGTCAATTCTGTGGATTTTGGAGAATTTTTTATCTTAAAAAGATCTGCTCAGTGAGCACTTTAGTATTAATTGATTTAATTAGTCCCTAAGGAGCAGAAAGATCCTTTAATTTCTTGGGTTTAAGGAATTAACATGAACACACTAAATCCTGATTGTTTACCATTGGTTGGCCTGTCCTGCTCACTTTAGTATTATGGAAATTAAATATTCACAACAGATACTCCAAATAAGAATAAGAAAATATTTTGAACTGCATTATTTAGAACCAAGTGTAGGAAAATTAGAAGGTAAAGTATACCTCCAGAGGAGTCACAGGAGCTGAAAATATGCTGCTGTTACAGTACCAGCCCCTCTTCCTGTTTCATTTGGCATCGGTAGTGAGTGTTGGAGACTACTGGGGGGAGACAGAGAGCAGAGACGGGGCCCAGGAAATTGGTCTAAGGCATTAAAATAAAATGAAGTTAAACTAGAAAATATTGAGAACATTTTACTAACATATTTCACCAAAATTGAAGGGGCTTTTCTTCTCTTTCAAAATGAGCATCAGACATGAAAAATGACAACTAGCTTATTATGCATATTTCTGGAAATGAAACTAAGCAGTTCTGCTATTTTATTTTGTGGCTTTTATTTCTTTGATGACTTCATAATACAATCACCACTTTCATAATTTTTTTCTGCTATTGCACCTTTACTTCTGAAACTAAAGTTGTAGGGTTAAACTTTGCATTTTCTTTCTTATAGAAACTTCTAAAAAGGTATTTTTACATGTTCTTTTGTAACAGATATTGTGTACAACATTTAAAACATAAATGTTTGGTTCAAAACAAGACCTAGCTTATTTTCTACTTGCTATATATTAAGCAAACATGGTACAATAAAAACAAAAAATGAAAGAAAGAATGAATCTAATAATGAAACTAATCTTTTGAAGTAGTGTATGGCAGATAGGTGGCAAGGCAAAACTGGATTAGGAGGTAAAGAAAATATTCATGGCAAGTAAGGAAAATAATTCATTTTTCTTTCCTATCCATATCCAACTCTCACTCTCAATTTCTCACAGAAAGATGCTGAAAATAGCATTTATGCTTAAGTGTTTAAAGCATATTAACTCCTTGTGTCCCTGAGGAAAGTACATAGAGGTTGTTCAGCAATGTTCAGCTTGTTTCAATATATGGAAAGTGGAATATTCCATAGATGCATAGAACCAGTGAAAAAAGATGTCATGAGAATTTTAAAACCTTGTGTGTTTTATCTCTTATTTCCCTCCCTTTGAAAAGTTCCATTCAATTACCCATTCCTTTATTCTTAGCACATATGTTCTCAATTTACACTGTATCAATTTGCATTTATTTGTAGATTGCTGTTGGTAAAACATTTCTTAATGTTGTGTGAATGTACATTTATTTTTCTGTCTCTCCACAACTGGATTGAAATTTCATGCGGGACAAGCACTTAATTGACTCTCTCTGCCCCTAAGCTAGGACAAGTGCTCAATAAAAGTTTACCGAAAAAGGAAACTCTTTTTTCAAAATCACTCTTTACCACCAAACACAGAAACCATAAAAGAAAAGATTGACTGATTGGACCTTATAAACATTTTAAATTCTGGGCATTAAATAGTGATGAATAGGCAGAATTGAAAAGTAAGCAAAAACTAGGAAAATATACATAGCATTTATGACATACAAAGCTTTAATCTTTAAAAAAAAGTAGTTAAATTGAATTAACAGTAAAAAGACAATTGTTACCTCACTTCAGTGATATCCAGCTCTTTGCAACCCCATGGACTGTAGCCCACTAGGCTCCTCTGCCCATGGGATTCTCCAGGTAGATACTGGAGTGGGTTGCCATTTCCTCCTCCAGGGGATCTTTCTGACCTAGGGATTGAATCTATGTCTCTTATAAGTGAAAAGGGGTGGTGATCATGCAACTTGCAGTGGAGATGACTCATGGATATATAGATAGATAAATACATACATACATGTGTACATGGACAGATATGTAAAATATGATAAATACACGGACACAATTACTAGCCTCAGAGAATATGATTTAAACTATTGTAAAACTTGTGTTTACTTCTTAAATTGACCTAGAGACTAGGGATAATAATATTCAGTATGTTTGTGGTAGAATCAAGACCTCTTTTAGACCTATAGGAAGGATGCCAATTCTATACTTCTGGAAGGAGTTTTCACCATCTGAATTTTCTATTTAGATATGTATTCAAACGTTGGCCCATAATTCCACATAATTCTACATAAATTCAACAAAGACTTTATCATAAGAAAACACTGAGTTTACTTAATAATATAAACTTGGAGATAATTATATTTATTACCTTAAAAGGGTAGTGTGTGTGTGCTACTCACTTAGTCGTGCCCAACTCTGTGATCCCATGGACTGTAGCCCTCCAGGCTCCTCTGTCCATGGGATTCTCCAGGCAAGAATACTGGAGTGGATTGCCATTTCCTTCTCCAGGGTAAAAGGGTAGAGTTTTCAGAAATGAGTGATAAGCCTAAAAAGAGATAGGATTTATCAACAGATTGCAGACTGGCAGACTGGCATATAGTGTAAATATTGCATATGATAGGCTTGCATTTCATTTAAATGTGGAATATATATTCTATCAAAATAACTAATTTTCCTAATTTAAATGTTTATTCAAATAACTACTTCACAATATTTCTTTTACTTGTAATTTAGACCTTGCTAACTTTAGACCTCAGACCTTGTATGCTAACAAAAATGATTATTTAAAGGCAATCTAGATGAATTAGAAAATAATTAATCATCTAAGAGGATTAGAGTGTGTACACTGCCACACTGCTATGACTTCCCTTGTAGCTCACTCAGTAAAGAATCCGCCTGCAATTCAGGAATCCACCTTCAATTAAGGAAACCCAGGTTTGATTCGTGAGTCAGGGAGATTCTCTGGAGAAGGAAATGGCAACCCATTCCAGTATTCTTGCCTGGAACATCCCAAGGACAGAGGAGCCTGGCGGACTACAATCCACCGGGTCGCAAGAGTCAGACATGATTTAGTGACTAAACCACTACCACCACTATATTTAAAATGGATAACAGCAAGGACCGACTATATGTGATATGGAACTCTGCTCAATGTTATGTGGCAGCCTGGATGGGAGGAGGGTTTGGGGAGAATGTTTGTGCTCAGTGGTGTCCAACTCTTTGAGACCCTTTGGTCCGTAGCCCTCTGTCCATGAGATTTTTCAGGCAAGAATACTGGTGTGGGTTGCCATTACCTCTTCCATGAGATCTTCCTGACCCACTGATCGAACAGTGTCTCTGGTGTATCCTACACTGCAGGCTTATTCTTTACCACTGAACCATCAGGGAAGCCCTTTGGGGAGAATGGATATGTGTGTATGTATATGTATATGTATATGTATATGTATATGTATATGTATGACTGAGTCCCTTCCCTTTTCACCTGAAACTATCACAACATTGTTTGTTAATCTGCTATAACCCAGTACAAAATAAAAAGCTTAGGAAATAAAGATTAGCTTGTACAATATTGCTCATATTTCTGGCTATTTCTACTTTTTTTTTTTAGAAAACTGTTTGAAATTGTTTTAATCTCAACCAATTTCAGAAATTAAATGATATCAAATGCAGTGTGTGTAAATATATATATATGTGTTTGTGTGTGTGTGTGTGTGTGTGTGTGTGTGTGTGTGTGTGTATTTGAGACAATAACTAATAACTGATGATAATTCTTAGGGTAACTATATTGCATATTATTCCATATTAGCTAGTAATAATATTGCAGTAAATTAAACACTGATATAAAACTGGTGCTTTAGCAGTCTTCAGCACAACAAACAGAAACAACTTTTCTAAATGGTAAGTAATTGGTCAGCAACTGCCCTAGGAACATAGGAGTAGTATAAATAGGTCTCTTTTGGTATAATTACCCTTAGTGGATTAGAGAAAATGGTGCCAACTGCATGTTGTGTTTATTATTGCTTTTCCTGGTCTAGCATATTTTCAAAATATTTTCATGCCATAAAATCTGTTTGCTTTGCTTGTGGTTATAGTACCAACAAAAAGAAACTGGACAGAGGTATGCAATTTGTCAGCTATATTTTTCCAAATGCAAAGATAGTAAAATGACAAAAATAGCAATCATTTGAAGTAGCATATATATATATAAAACACTTTAAAAAATTAAAGTGTCTCACACAGAGCAGAATGACTGAGGCCAATTCAAGTGAGTGGTTCCAGGGTGATTGCAGAATATCTCCTGAAAAGATGAATGGTACGTTCATTTTAAGAAAAATATTATGGCTGGTCATAATACTTAACTTGTATATTTATGGACAGGATGAACTTAAAAGCAAATCTAAAAGTCTGATTTTTTTTTTTTTTTTTAATACGCAGTGGCTCTTCTCCTTACTCGCTTACCCTGACTGCCAGTAGTGATTTTCCACCTATAGTTCTGAGTAGATTTATGGCTATATATTTGTTTGTTTGTTTGTTTGTTTCAATTTTTGTTCTCCTTGGGCAGGATGCTCACATTTTCAACTGCAGTGGGAATGTCTCTTGAAGGTTAATAGGAACAATTGAATAACTGCGGATAACTTATCTGCTAGAGGTAAAAGAAAGGTTCTCTTACCAATTGTAGTTTTCAACAATGGCTCATCCTCAAACTCCAAAAACTTTGCCTGATGGAATAACTTTACAGCCCAGGATAAACTGAAGCCTTCCTGAGGTTTCTGAGCTTCTGTGGTAGCAACTTCGGCAGATTAAAAAAAAAGCGGGGTTGCAGGTGGAGGGGCGGGGATTCAGCATTGTAACATTCTGGAAAAGGCAGAACTATAGAGGCAGTACGAAGATTATACATGAGTGCTCAGTTTCTGCAGTTGTGCCTGACTCTGTGAGACCCCAGGGACTGTAGCCTGCCAGGCTCCTCTGTCCATGGGATTCTCCAGGCAAGAATATTGGAGTGGTTTGCAATGCCCTCCTCCAGGAGATCGTCCCACCTCAGGCGTCAAACCAGCCAGTATCACTTTCATCTCCTGCATTGGCAGATGGGTTCTTTACCACTAGTGCCACCAGATGTGGACAAGTATTCTGCAGATGGGGTCAGGGAGAGAAGAAAGGGATAAATAAGCAGAGCAGAGAGGATTTTTAGGGCAGTGAAACTCTGATTTGTTACAATAATGGTGGATACATGTCATGATACATTTGTCAAAATCCATGGAATGTATAATACAAAATACAATGTGGACTATGGTTGTTGTTGTTATTTAGTCATTAAGTTCTGTCTGACTTTTTTATGACCCCATGGACTGTAGCCCACCAGGCTCCTCTGCCCATGGGATTCTCCAAGCAAGAAAACCAGAGTGGGTTGCCATTTCCTTCTCCAGGGGATCTTTGAAATCTTACAATATATAATGTAAACTATGGACTTTATTTAAAAATGTGTCAATATTGGTTCCTCAGTTGTAATAAATATTCTACACTCATGGAATGGTGGTGACAGTGTCTGTACAAGGGCATCTGTTACATGGCTCACATCCGCTTTGTCTCACAATAAATTTTCTCCACGCTGACAATGCTTCCTCATGATGATGACAAGGTATAATTTCTGAAGAAATAAAAAAAGGAATGATAATAGAATAATCTATATTAGCCACAGCTGCAACTGGTACTGAGGCTAAAAATAATATTCATCTTATTCTTCCTCTACATTTTAGTCAGGTCTATGTTGTTCCTCTCATGAAATAACCTAGACCTTCATTATAAAGGGGTGAGGCCCTGGTTACCACACTCTTTTCAAACTATGCTTACTTATAACTTTTACCCAGCATAGATGTGTCAAGAAGTAACCCAAACTATCAACTAGGGTCCAACCATACTCCTTCCAGTTCCTATTGTATAGCAATTACCCACACTACATGAAAATTGAGTCAATTATTCCTGTAAGGATGGTGCTTGTTGGTTTACTGTCTGCTGGAGGGCAAAAGTCCAAATAGCACTTTAAAGCTAGATTTCATGAAACCCTACAAATGTTTCAGTTAACCTAAGAAGGGCTTGTCTAGGAGATTCCGCTTGGTCAGGCCCTGAAGTTGGAGCTTAGGTTCAAGTGTTCTCTCAATGTGTTCATTCTGCAAACCAAGATAAAGAAACAATGCCTAATATATTATAAGAACATGACAGGTGAGACAAAACATGAAAGCAAATTAAAGATCTCCACCACCATCAAATATTCTTATATTTTTGCAAGCCAAAATGTTTATGCATTGGCCAAAGTCAGTCTCAAGTCCCATCCCAATTGGGCAGAGTGCTAAACTCATCTACAATGGGTGTAGGAGGAAATTAATACTTGCTGGGCAAAATTTATCTAAATTATTTCAGACTCTCCTAGGATTGTTAGATGATTAAATTAATGTTTTAATCACTTAGAGCATCTTCTGGCCCAAATACACACCATGTAAAAATTTGCTAAATAAAAATTCATAAATAAGCTAGTAATCACTTGAGAAATCAAATAATTTATCCAGTAATATATAATCCTAGTATTAAAATAAAGAGTGAATATACTGCTGTAGCTCTTCAAGCCATCAGAAATAACTAACCAAATGATAACTCATAGAACTTGATAGAAAAAGAAAACCATATCTGAATGTAAAATGATTATTATATCATGGTAGGAAGGAACTCTTTCAAGAATACTGAATGCTTACATTCATTTTTCTTAAATCAAAATGCTTAAGACCGCAATATTCTTCAAATTCAGCTCAGCTTCCCTATAAGAAGTAAGTTCATTATAGAAAAATATTGAGCCAAAATGTTCTAATGCAGCAAGGTGAATATCCCAATTAAAAAAGCAATTGTCTGTATGAGAGAGTGTTTGCACAGAATCCAAAATACAAGTCTGTACTGCTGTTACTAACGCTGAGAGCAGTGTATCAAAAGCATCATTTATGTTTCAAGGTAATATTTAGTGTTTATCTTTGGTATTCAAAGTTAATATGTTGAAATAATAAATGGAATTAAGGTAATTTTCAAATCTCGAACTCATCCTGTCATGACAGCATTTAATTGTAAACTGTATCCTTTAGATACTAGTGTATATGATAGTGTTTTATTCTTTTTAATCAGTTTTATAGAGCCTGTTACTCCATCCATATTTATAAACTGTTTCATATTTATAAACAAAATCTCTAGCTGTCTGAGACAAGGGTCACAAGTGACTTTCTAATGTGCAATCACTCATAATTACTATGTGTGACAAAAACAATGAGACTTCAGAAACCCAGAACAATTTCATTTTTCTGTAGGTTTGAAATTAAACTAGAACTACTAAAGCAATCTGCATCTAAGCCCTTTTGACTATTATTTCTCACTGGATAATCCAACTCCCTAACTGAAAGTCATACTCTCAAATGACATTTAGAACACAAAAAAAGCAGCAGAAATACAACCAGCAGGGAGTCAGTGGTGAACTCTGTACGCAGTTAAGTGCTACTCTTAAACAATGTGAAGAAGAAGCATCTTCCAAAAGCAAAGTAACAAACTGACACTGATCTTCAGAGATCACAAGATCAGAAAATAGGTTTAGAATTTAGCCTAAGATTTTAGCAACTGAGACTTCTATGATATATTATGACATTATATTCTATTGCAACAAATCTCATGGACTCCCTTTGTGGTTCAGTTGGTAAAGAATTCAGCTGCAATGCAGGAGACCCAGGTTCAGTCCCTGGGTGAGGAAGAGCCCCTGGAGAAGGAAATGTCAACCCACTCCAGTATTTTTGCCTGGACAATCCGAAGGACAAAGGAACATGGTGGGCTACAGTCCATGGGGATGCAAAGAGTTGGACATGACTTAGCATCTAAGCACACAAATCTCATGATACACCATATACTATTTAAAATACTTTGCACAAATTTATTAGACAAATGCATTATTCTTTTTTAAAAAATGAAGACACAAGTGTAGAGAACTCCTCAGTGATTACCAGGGGGGAGAGAGGAGGTGGGAGGGACAATATAAAATTAGAAGAGTAAGAGGTAAAAACTAATAAGTATAAAATAAGCTATGAAGATATATTGTACAACATGAGGAATATAGCCAATATTTTATAATTACTATAAAAAGAGAATAACTTTTAAATATTTTGAATCACTATAATGTATACTTGTAACTTCTGTAATATTTTACAGTAACTATACTTCAATCAAAAACTATTTAGATTTTGATGCTCCATTTCTATCTTCTCATATGTATCATGATAAGAATAGAAAGCTCTTAATCAAATGCTAATTATCTTCTATATTTTTAACTAAGACAAATATGAAAGGTGATGATTTCTGTTTTTTTTTCCCTTAACATTAAGCTCTAAATAAGGAAAACAAGAAAATTATTTTCCTAGAAAATATCTGGACCCAGTCACATTCATATCTGGCTATTCTTTCTCAACCTCAGAGTCATGGAAAGAATATTTATTTTTCTCTTGGTTATTATTATATGTATAAACATATCACTAGACATTATGTCAATTCAGTACTCCAGCATTGTGATGATATTGGATTCCTTTTTTTGCTCCATTTTAAAATCTGTTACAAGAATGAAAAGAGGTATGAGGTGTTGTGATATTATTGGGTATGAAATGAAGTCACATAAACTAATTTTGAAAATGAGTTGTTCAGGTGAAATATTATCTGCTGAATAACTGCTTTAAATCAGTAAACAACGGCTTTTGGCAAAGCAGAAAAAACATGAATAGAGACTAGAAAATTTACTATCAGGCACACCAACACATGCACACACATAAACATGTTAATATACAAAACACATGTGTCATATGTCATATATATGGAAATATATGCATTTAGAATTGATATATAAGTATCAACTGTATGACACATACTGTATAATGTTATGAATAGTACTGTATGTATCCACACCACCCTTATGGCAGAAAGTAAAGAAGAACTAAAGTGCCTCTTGATGAAAGTGAAAGAGGAGAGTGAAAAAGTTGGTTTAAACCTCAACATTCAGAAAACTCAGATCATGGCATCCAGTCCCATCACTTCATGACAAATAGATGGGGAAACAGAGGAAACAGTGTCAGACTTTATTTTTGGGGGCTCCAAAATCACTGCAGATGGTGACTGCAGCAATGAAAGTAAAAGACGCTTACTCCTTGGAAGGAAAGTTATGATCAAACTAGATAGCATATTGAAAAGCGGAGACATTAATTTGCCAAGAAAGTTCCATCTAGTCAAGGCTATGGTTTTTCCAGTGGTCAAGTATGGATGTGAGAGTTGGACTATAAAGAAAGTTGAGTGCCGAAGAATTGATGCTTTTGAACTGTGGTATTGAAGGAGACTCTTGAGAGTCCCTTGGACTGCAAGAAGATCCAACCAGTCCATCCTAAAGATCTGTCCTGGGTGTTCATTGGAAGGAATGATGTTGAAGCTGAAACTCCAATACTCTGGCCTCCTGACGCGAAGAGCTAACTCATTTGAAAAGAAAGACCCAGATTCTGGGAAAGGTTGAGGGCAGGAGGAGAAGGGGACAACAGAGGATGAGATGGTTGGATGGCATCACCGACTCGATGGACGTGGGTTTGGGTGGACTCCGGGAGTTGATGATGGACAGGGTGGCCTGGCGTGCTGTGGTTCATGGGGTTGCAAAGAGTCGGACACGACTAAGTGACTGAACTGAACTGAACAACCATGAGCAGGAAACAAAAATCCAAATGCTCTGTGATGAGCTGAATGGTGTCTCATTCTTAAAAGTATGCTAAAGCCCTCACCCCTAGCACCGTAGAATGTGACTTTATTTGAAAACAGGTCTTTACAGAGGTAATTAAGTTAAAATGATGTCTTTAGTGTAGGCCCTATTCCAATATGTCTGCCATACATATGAAAAAGAGAAATTTGTTCATGGGGACAGCTACACACAGATGGGAAACAAAATGAAGCAAAACAAGTAGAAGTTGGCCATGTGACTGCATGTATCTAAAAGAAAAAAAAAAAACAAGAGTTACCTCTAGAACTGTAAGACAATGTCTGTTGTTTTAGGCTTTGATAATGTAGTCCTAGAAAATTAATATACCTTTATGGGCATTAAAAAAAAGAACTCTACCAATGAAAATGATTTTATGAATCAAGTTTAGCCCTTGAGACTTCGTTTTGTCTCCTTAAGCAAGATGCATTGTAATCAAATTTGTGGTAAACACAAATGAAATCGCTACTTAATATTATAGACATGAGCTTTAAGATTTAGAATTATCTCAATACCCTGGAAACATGGGTTGAAACAAATAGCTATCATCTTAATGAGGATAAATGAAGTATAAAAATGCACAAACTCCAACTGATGTTAAGAATTGTGGAGTGTTTCCTCGTCACAAGTATGAGACAACAAGGACATACATTGCTCAAAAAAAATTTTTTTTAAACACAATTTCAGAAGACTGCATTAAAGTATTTTAATCATAAGAACTATTATTATTCCAGGCTGTATGGAAGAGTATATGGAAATCACGTCTAATTAGAAATGTCGCATTTTAACGGGGATTATACAGACTCTAGTTATCAGGGGAAAAGCTATTGTTATAATGGCAGCAAGCACTGAAATGAGTTAACTGACTTTACATTTTAGTATAAACCTAGCTGCCTCCTATATATATATACACATATATAAATATGCATATGAAAGTGAAAGTGAAAATGAAGTCACTCAGTCATGTCCGACCCTTTGTGATACCGTGGACTGTAGCCCACCAGGCTCCTCTGTCCATGGGATTCTCCAGGCAAGAATACTGGAGTGGGTTGCCATTTCCTTTTCCAGGGGATCTTCCCAACCCAGGGATCGAACCCAGGTCTCCTGCATTGCAGGCAGATGCTTTAACCTCTGAGCCATCAGGGAATAATATGTGTGTGTATATATATATATATATATATGTAATTTATGGAGAAGGCAATGTCACCCCACTCCAGCACTCTTGCCTAGAAAATCCCATGGATGGAGAAGCCTGGTAGGCTGCAGTTCATGGGGTCACTAAGAGTGGGACATGACTAAGCAACTTCACTTTCCCTTTTCACTTTCATGCATTGACGAAGGATATGGCAACCCACTCCAGTGTTCTTGCCTGGAGAATCCCAGGGATAGAGGAGCCTGGTAGGAGGCCACAGAGTTGGGCACTACTGAAGTGACTTAGCAGCAACAGCATATGTAATTTAAAACAATTCATGTGTCCGCTTGAACTCAGTATAATATAATATATCAAATAAGAGGTTTATATGATGTGTTTGTTCCCTAGAGCCATTGGAGCTATAAGATGCATCCATTTATTCATTCATATAATAGATGTTGACTGGAAACCTACTATGCATGCAGCATGCTAAGTTGCTTCAGTGGTGTCTGATTCTTTGCCACCCTGTGGACTACAGCCCACCAGGCTCCTCTGTCCATGGGCTTCTCCAGGCAAGAATACTGGAGGGGATTGCCATGCCGTCCTCCAGGGGTGGAGGAGGCAGGTGGATTCTTTACTAGGACCACCTGGCAAGCCCCATACCTATTGTGGGTCAAGATCAATATAAGATCTTTCTGAAAGTGAAAAATAAAAATTGAATGCTGCTGCTGCTGTGTCACTTCAGCCGTGTCTGATTCTGTGTGACCCCATAGATGGCAGCCCACCAGGGTTCCCCGTCCCTGGGATTCTCCAGGCAAGAACACTGGTGTGGGTTGCCATATCCTTCTTCAATGCATGAAAGTGAAAAGGGAAAGTGAAGTTGCTCAGTCGTGGCCGACTCTTAGCGACCCTATGGACTGCAGCCTGCCAGGCTGCTCCATCCATGGGATTTTCCATGCAAGAGTGTTGGAGTGGGTTGCCATTGCATGAGTTCCCTGATGGTAGGATATTATCAAAATTGCAACATTAAAACTGATGCCTTCTATCTCTAAGATTTAGTATCTTTTCCAGTGATATAAATAATATTGGTCCTTAAATCTGAATGGATTGCTAATCACTCTGGAAAAGCTGTGAGAAAGGATACAAAACCAATAGAGGTTTTCATTTCATTTTTATAACCTGACAGAGTAGCATAATTACTCTAAATGCTGTTTATTTTGCCTAAAGGTGCTGGGCTGTATGTATGTGCAATGCATGCTTCTCTTAAAGCTATATTCAGTGTTTGACCACAATTTTGTGGCCAGATAATTAAGAAAAGAGTGAGAAGTGAATTGTAAAAGTATCAAGTGTTTTAGAATGAAGATATTGTGAACAGGGAATTTGGGCATGGAATGTACCAGAAGGGCAGACTAGCAGAGTGCCCGGTCTATTAGTACTGTGGTGAAAGTAGGCTTTTTTTCTGTCTCCTTGCTGCTTTGGGATTTTAATGTGTTTTCCCTCCAGGAATGTCAGATTCAGAAGTTTAAGGGTAAGATAGAGACTGTGGAGAAAAAAAAATGCAGGTAATAACATATCTATAACATCTTAATTTTAAACTTACCCAAAATATGGGTTCAACTTAATTTCTAAGACCAGTTAGAGATATCTGATTCAAAATGTTCAGAATAATTGCTTCCAGTAAATCTTTACATTTTTTGCAGTCAAAATATCATATTTTTATGATATTTCTGAGTATGATATTTCTGAGTATAAAGCCCAATATTTCTGAGCTTTATTCTTGGTTCTATGTCTGAATACCTGGGAGGCCATTTCTTACACTCTCATAAGCTCAGTAATCCATTTATAAATGGATACAATATTCAAGATGGATTCAAAGGGCCATGTTAAATTTAATTCATTTTTACATGGTACACTAAGATTTTTGCTTACTGCCTCATTTAAGAAAAAAAGAATCTCAGCCCAGGAATATCTTAATGATATAATGGAATTACCCAAGAAAATTTAAGTGCCAGCTTTGTCCCAGTAATTTTTCAGAACTAAATAGATATCTGAGTTTTGGCCAGACATTTTACACCAAGAATGTCCAATATTCTTTGATGAGTCATAATTCAAAGAAGATGAGCAATTGTTTACAATGTAGTGTAGCTGATCTGAACTGCAGAATGTTCTTCCTTGGTTTCTTTAGAAAAGTCAGAATATGCACAGTACTTCAAAAAAGTGGTTAGTATACTTCATAGTTTGGTGAGAAAGTAGTGAAATGGGCAAGACAGGGGCTGACCCATGGCTGCAGCAAATGAGGTGGATATATAATTGAAATGAACCTATTTCAGTGATGCAATGGAGAGTTATGGGCAGTAATTAGGTTACAAATTGTAAGACTATAGTTACAAGAATTCATAATAGCACTGGGCTTCGAAATAGGCATAAAATTCTCTTCCCTTCTCTTGCATATTTCTTTGGAAAATCTGCTTAAACAAAGGAGGGATATTCCACATTTTTCAAACTGCATTTAAAGAAAGAGGAAAGAAGGGTGATCATGTGACAAGATGGTGACATGGGAGTCTCCTGAACTTCTCTCCTCCAGTGAACACACAGAATAGAACTAAATCTGGAGCAACTCCCTCCGAGAGAAATTTAGCAACTATATCTGACTGACTCCCACAGACTGGGCAACTGAGAAAACATTCACATGGAAACACTTAGGAATGGCTGAGACACACTCTCTCCATAATGCCCACTCCAGGCCGTGTCTTACAATGGAGAGGGAAACCTATCAGAGATGGGTGGTTTGGAATTTTCCCTGTCACTCAAAAGGTCAAGAATCTGTCTGTGATGCAGGAGACCAGGGTTTGATCCCTGGATTGGGAAGTTCTTTTGTAGAAAGGAATGGCAACCCACTCCAGTATTCTTGCCTGGAAAATTCCATGGACAGAGAAGCCTGGTGGGCTACAGCCTGTGGGGGTTGCAAAGAGTTGGACACGACTGAGCAACTAACACACACAACACACACACATGAAGCCCCAAAGAGGCAATAGGCACTTTCTCACATCCTCCCTCTTGCTTGCTTTCATATTAAAACCAAACCTCCAGCGTCACCCTAGAAGGACTTGTCCATCTAATCCCACAACATTTGTAGCTTCCCCACTGCAGGATGGGCGCCCAAACTACCCATCTCTGATAGGCAATGGGGCTTGCGTTCACCAATCATGCAGAGCAAGAGTAAGCAAAGAAGCAGTTGTTTATTTTTAATTGGAAGAAATGTATTTATTGATTTTGGAAATGTTTACAATATATTTAGTAAGAGAGCATACTGTAAAATGAGTGCAGGAACAATTCCTGCAGCTGTACATCTGAGTTCAGTGTAGAGGGCGCAGGCAAAAATGCCCATCGCCCAGTTTCTCTCTGGAATGGAGGTGACTGCTTTCTTTCTTGCTGCTGCTGCTAAGTCGCGTCAGTCGTGTCCAGCTCTGTACGACCCCATAGACGGCAGCCCACCAGGCCCCTCGGTCCCTGGGATTCTCCAGGCAAGAACACCGGAATTGTAAAGTAGTTAGCCTCCAATTAAAATACATAAATTTAAATTAAAAAAAAAAAGAACACTGGAATGGGTTGCCATTTCCTTCAATGCATGAAAGTGAAAAGTGAAAGTGAAGTCGCTCAGTCATGTCTGACCCTTTGCGACCCCATGGACTGCAGCCTACTAGGCTTCTCCATCCATGGGATTTTCCAGGCAAGAGTACTGGAATGGGTCTTTCCTAGCTGCTGCCAAATGTTCAAGTTCCTAATCAGCTGTATGGGGAATTTGAAAGGGACCTTCCTAAAAGCCTGAAGAAGCTGTTGGGTCTCTTCTTTGCAGTCTCCCTCCTGGCTTCTCCAACAGCAAAGCCAAGTCTCCAGCCTCTTTCTGGAAGGAGCTTGTCCACATATATAGTATCCTCTTGTGGCTGCCACTAGAGGGACTGGCTCTCAAATCACCTAGCTTTGGGTGCTGAAGGAGCTCAGTAACCACTAGTTTCTAAGAATCACACAAAATAAAGAGGCTATTATATTAGATCACATGCATTTCCAGAAACTATTCCCCTGGCATAGCACACGATGAGTAAGCAAACACCCAGTTCCAGTTTCTTCCTGATAGGAGCTACATTGGCTATCTCACATTCTGGTTTTCCCCGGTGCTGCCTGAATGTTGGGCTTCCAATTAACCCACATTAGGAAGCTGAAGGAGAAAGCAGTTAGTAATCCGCTGAGACCCTGAGCATCAGGTATATAAGCATTGTCTGAGCCTTTTGGACACTGATGCATCTTGGCAGACACTGAGCTAAGAGCAAAGATGGTGATGTGGACAACCACAAAGGTAAAGATTTGAAAGGCACCCAGGAGCTCCAGCCAGATGCATTGATGAGATTTGTCCCCTACACAAGACTACTCTGTCAATACTACAAGAGGTGACTCCTTTCTGTAATGCACAGAAGCCATCACAGAATGTCAAGGAGAATAAACAAGGGGACATGCAGCAAGAAAAAAAGAAGAACAATATGACTATTTAGAAACCTACCTTAATGAAATGGAGATAAATGATTTACTCACTGAAGAATGAAAAATAAAATTTATGAGGATGTCCACAGAGGTCAAGAGAACAATGCATGAAAAACAGAATTTCAATAAAGAGACCAAAAATACAAAAAAGGAAGCCTCAAACAATAATCATAAAGTTGAGAAAACAAGAACTTACTTAATTGAAAAAATCAGTGAGGAGACCAGATTAAGCAGAATAAAGGCTCAGTGTACTCATACACAAGGCTGTGGAAACCTTTTTATCCTATTGTTAACATGATGGAAGAGCAGATGTTCCATTTTTTGTTTCGTTCTACTATTGAAAATCAAAATATGTTGATCAAATAAAATAAATCAGTTTTAAGAAGCTTCATAACTGTTACCTATATCTTGCCCCTTTATCATCTATTCATTAGTATATTTAGACCTCTCTGTTATTTTAAATAATATGCAAAAATTCTTTAAACAAACCATGTGTATGCAAGAGAATGCCTCTGATAGGAATATCCTTTTATCAGTGTGTTGCTAAAGGCTATGGTTTTTCCAGTGGTCATGTATGGATGTGAGAGTTGGACTGTGAAGAAAGCTGTGCACCAAAGAATTGATGCTGTTAAACCGTGGTGTTGGAGAAGACTCTTGAGAATCCCTTGGACTGCAAGGAGATACAACCAGTCCATTCTGAAGGAGATCAGCCCTGGGTGTTCTTTGGAAGGAAAGATGCTAAAGCTGAAACTCCAGTACTTTGGCCACCTCATGTGAAGAGTTGACTCACTGGAAAAGACTCTGATGCTGGGAGGGATTGGGGGCAGGAGGAAATGGGATGACAGAGGATGAGATGGCTGGATGGCATCACCGACTCTATGGACATGGGTTTGAGTGAACTCCGGGAGATGGTGATGGACAGGGAGGCCTGGCGTGCTGCGATTCATGGGGTCGCAAAGAGTCAGACTGGACTGAACTGAACTGAACTGAACGGGCTTCATGAAAATTACAAGATCTTTTAAATGGGCCATAGAAGGCTATTTGATGCAAAGAGTCAATTCATTGAAAAAAACCCTGATGCTGGCAAAGACTAAAGGCAGGAGGAGAAGGGGATGACAGAGGATGAGACGGTTGGCTGGCATCACGGATTCAACAGATGAATTTGAGAAAACTCCAAGAGATTGTGAAGAACAGGAAAACCTGATGTGCTGCAGTCCACGGGGTCACAAAAAGTCAGACATGACTGAACAACTGAACAGCAAAAAGCTGTTTATTTTCTTGTTTCAAACATCAACCAGAAGATATTCTCTTACCACTCTCTATGTATGTTGCATTGTCTAATCATTCTGTAAATTTTTAGGTCTTGCTAGAATTCTCTTTATTTTCCAGTTTCATGTTTCCGTATATAATGTCCCACTGTCTGGAGTGCCCTATATGTCATCTCATACCCCTCCCCAACATGTTAACATGTGCACATGTATATGTATACGTGTATGCACACATGCACACACACACACACAATAATTTAAGCTAGATTTTCCCAGAAGCAGTCCCTGAAAGAAAGATTTGAGTATGAGTAGTTTATTTGTGTTCCCAAGAGATAATAAAACACCTGGGATGTAGTAGATGTTGTATCCCATGTGTTTATGAACCAAAGAATGATAGCCTATGATAAAATAATAAATTAATAATATTTGAATAGTCTGCTTACACCACTAAAGTGTTTTTATATTCAACAGCTGGACTCAATTTCCACCTTTTCACTGAAAAATACTAATAAATGACAAACAAAAATGTAGACTTAACATTTTTAAATTCCTAGCTCTGCAGTTCTGTTCAAGAAACCTGAAGCAAGCTTGTAAAAGAGGAAAGTATTTAACATTAGTTTTCATACTCTACGGAATTGATTTTACAAAACCAGCTGGCTCCTATCTCTACATAGTCCCAAGTTGTCTAATACAGAAACTCATCTCTTTAAGACTGTAGTGTGTGCTCTCAATTTCCATTTAAATTGCAGAAGATACTGTATCTTCTAACCCAGTGGCTGAGTTGTGATTTTCTGGGAATCTCATTCTCTGGCATTTTCACTCTTCATCTTGATTTCTACTTAGCATGTATATGTTCTGTGCTGTGCTGTGCTTAGTTGCTCAGTTGTGTCTGACTCTTTGTGACTCCTCTGTCCATGGGGATTCTCCAGGCAAGAATACTGGAGTGGGTTGCCATGCCCTCCTCCAGGGGATCTTCCCAACCCAGGTATCAAACCCAGGTCTCCTGCATTGCAGGCAGATTCTTTACCAACTGAGATATCAGGGAAGCCCTATCATGTATATTGCTGACCCCAAATGATCGACTGTAAAGGCCAAAGGGAACTTGGGAGACTATACTGCTTAATTTTTTTGTTTCTCTAAGAAACTGAGAAGGGATTAGTTTGCCCACAAGTCACTCAGCAGAGGAGGGGTGATATTAAAAATATATATTACTTGTATGGGTGGGCATCAACCAAATATAGGGGAACATCAAATAATTAGAATAGTCATTGGTCACTGAGAACAGCCAAGCTAATACATGGAAAATAAACACCCTTCCTTCTGCAGAAACTGTGCCACATCTCAGTAGCTTGCTATGCTGCAAGTTATGTACCAGCACAACTGGTCCTCTGCCTACTTCTCTTGTGGATACTTGTATAACAGCTAGAACTGGTGTCTTTAACACAAGGCATTCACTATTTTATAATTTTCTTTTTTTCAGAATGTATGTTATGGGGTATAATTGATTTACAATGTTACACATTTTTTTTTCTTATTCTTTTTCATTATTATCAGAGGGTATTTGTATAGTTTCCTGTGCTGCACAGAAGTACCTTACCTACAGTAAGACCTTATCTGTTTTATATATGATAAAATAATTATATATAGTAGTTTGCATCTGTTAGTCCCAAACTCTAAATTCATTCTTCCCCAACATACCTCCCCTTTGGCAATGAGAAACCTGTTCTCTATGAGTCTATCTCTTTTTCATAAATAAGTTCATTTGCACCATATTTTAGATTCCACGTATAAGTGATAGTGATTATTATATTGCATTTGTCTTTCTCTTTCTAACTTCTTTGACTTAGTATGATAATCTCAAGGTCTATCCATGTTGCTGTAGATAATATTATTCCATTCGTTTTATGGCCAAGTAGTATTCCACTGTGTAATGTGCTATCTCTTTTTTTATCCATCCACCTATTGATGGACATTTGTGTTGTTTCCATGTCTTGTGTTGGCTGTTGTGAATAGTGCTTCTATAAATGTAGGGGTACATTATACTTTTCTTCTTAGAGAACAACCTAAAGGGTAAGATTCATCAGTATAGAAATTTACATATGTAAGTTGAAAGTGGGGTAGTGAGTAGCGTGAAAAGATATTTATTCAGAGCTTGCATCTCTCTGGCTCATTTCCAAACTGCAAAGAACATTCCAAACAAAATCTAATAGGTCTTTAAAGTAGAAATAAAAGCAAAAGGAAAAAAAAAAGGATGAAACAAGTGTCTAGAGAAAGAAAAGTAAGCTACTGACATTGTGTGTTCTTAACCAAATTAAGAAACCAGTGCATCTTTATTTTTATCTTGCCTGTTTTCCACTGATACAGTCTTATTGATTTGTTGTGCCCATTGATAGAGACTGCCATTTTCTAAGAGCTTTTTTTTTTTCAATAAAAGGAAGAAGATGTATAAAAAATGCACAATCAAACTGAGTATATAATGACATGCATGCTCAAATCAAGAATATATATGAAATAATGAATAGCAGTGAAAATGGTTGCCTTATATCGATAACGGGAGGTAAGCACAATTTCTGAAATTCTTTAAAATGATAACAAAATAAAACTATGTTTCAGCTGCTTGAAATACCTCTGAAAATTTCTGAGAAATGAGATTCGCTATGTTCTTAACCTTGGTCCAAACATCTTTCAACAGTTTAAAATTTGTTTTTAAAAATAAGGAAGATACATCACAGCCTATTTTTGCATTAATGCTATGAGTTTTAGCTTGAAACTTAATGTGTAATTCTTTATTTTAATGCACCAATATTATTTTTTGAGAGGATCATTTTGGAGCTCTCAGTGGAACATTAATTTTCATAGAGTTCTATATTATCACATTTGTTAGCAGGAAATTCAGCCCAATGTAGCTTGGAAATAGTTATTATTTTCTGACTGGAAATAAGGGTGGTTGTATTTAGAAATGATTCCTTCCCAATAGTGATTCTTCATCTTAGGGACCCTAATTTCAGACTCAGAATGCTGGCACCTTGTTTTCTCTAAGAGGTTTACATGGAAATTTTAAACTTTGATGTTGTTTGATTGCATCTTCATTTAGGTTAATATAGTTCCACATATTGATTCTATTCAAATTAATATAAGTAATTATTTTTAAGTTTATGTAAAAATTTATGCACATATACACAAGCATTATGTAAACTGCATTTTTCTGACTAATAAAAGTGAAATGATTAGATGTGGTCAATTGTGTCCAACCCTTGTGACCCCAGGACTTTAGTCAGCCAGGCTCCTCTGTCCTTGATATTTACCAGGTATGAATACTGGAGTGAGTTGCCATTCCCTTCTCCAGGGCATCTTCCTGACCCACGGAGAAATGATTTGCTAGTAGGCTACTAAAATGTTCAAGACATCATAATAAGACAAGCCTTGAATTGATAGACATTCTTTTCATTTGCAATCAATATCCTTAGTTATAGGACAGGCTCTTTGAGGTCAGAGAGATCTTAAATGGTTTTACTATCACTTTGATTCTCCTGCACCAGGCACCCAGGCTTGCATACTGACAGATTTTCAACAATAGTATCATGACTGAAATTATTGAGGTAGTTTAACAAGCAGGACTCTTCTGCGAATTAGAGACAGCACGTCCTAAATGTTCACACAGTGATGTGATTTGTAGTAGAGGCTATTATTAATAATAATAGTGAGATGCATACTGTATTATAGAAATCTTGTTACTACTCCAATACATGTAAAAAGCCTGAGACTATTCCACAGAGAAGTCCTAAATATATAGTACTATAGAGAATTATATTTAATAGTGGATAATATGGTATGAAGTTTGTGCAAAATGTATCTTAGCATTTTCAGAAGAATGGTGTGTATCATTGAAGGATTCTTAGAATATTTATTTTTCATTACTATGCATATTAAAGTGTAACCATGTAGAACAATAATCAATAGCATGGTGGCATCCATGTTTTTAATTCTTGCCAGGATGACTGGAAATGTCTTTTATTTAATATTGTACAGAAGTTAATAATGGATGATATGCATAAATATGCTCATCTGGGAATTATATTTAGCTTGTACTTGAATTTCAACATAATCAAGAAGCTTAGCTTTGCAAAACACATGATTTCTCTAAGAATGTTGCATAGAAAAATGTCTCACTCTTCTTAAACACCATCTTGGAGGGGCTGGGACATAAGACAAACATGAAAGTACTCAGGAAAGAAATGCTTAGCATGGTGATCATCCTTTTTCTTATTTGCCCATATCAATTTTTACCACAAAGTTTATATTTTTTATGTTTCAGACATTTCTTGTGTTTTTAATCTGCAAAATGAAAAATAATGAAAAGTAGAAACATGAAAATGAATTTGGGATTAAGATAAGAGCCTTTAATGGATTACATATAAACAGGACTCATAGAATGTGTCCATTCAAGGTCTGTCAAAGGTCTGTCAGCTTTTGGGAATGATTAGCACATTGTCTACACATTTACAATATGAAACAACACTGACAATTTAATGTTTAAGCTCAAAAACACCCTAAAACACCTTTCAGAGTTGATGGGAAAGTGGGAGACAATAAAAGATAAATGGAAGACTAGATAAAGCATGACTATAAACTGCAAAATGGACTTATATAAATATAAATGAACTTAATTTTTAAGAGAAATGATGTCACACATACATGCACACACACAAACTCACACAAAAGGCTTCTGGTAAAAGACAAAAACCTGGAATCAATAGCTCGTAGACAAATGCATGACTACTAACTGAGCAAACTTCCTGAAGTTTTCACACCAAGTTAACTTTTGAAAACTGTAAGGTAAAGCAAATTATTTTTCTTTATCTTTTAGAATATTTATAAACACATACACACAGAGAGAAATACACATATATAGGTATGTAGACACATTTCTACATAGCGAATGTATACCTTTTTATCCAAGATATCCCGCTTAGATACTAAGATTTCTTAGTCTTCAGTTGTACCCTAAATTTCATCCTTGAGCTAAGTTATATGACTGAGAATGAAAGACAGGGTTTATAATAGGGAACCTGACAGAACTTTAATTATCCTGCTATTATTTGAGTGCTACTATAGTTAATTCTCTCATATACCAATAACAAAAGTAACAACAACTTGTAACCTGCAGCTAACACATTTTTAGTAACTCCTTCTACAATTTTGATATTTCATTATAGATTTTGACACCTTATTTTGCCTGACTCTTTTTCTGTACTCAGTCTTGTTTTATTTCAATACTTTGGAAGGAATATTTTCTATTTGATTTGTATTAGTCCCCCTCTCTTTCTTCCCCAATGGGAACACAATGTTTTTAGTTAGCACAATGCATTGTCTTTTTGCTCAGCAAGTTACATCTTCAGATGGGATCCTCCTGTCAATCCAGTTTGTTGTGTTTATGTCACATGATTACAATATGGGAACTTTTGAGATAACCAACTATCTCTGACATTTTCCAATAATAGTATCATTTCTAACATTTTTAATAGTGAATACTTGACCTAATCAAAACACTAATAAATACAAAATATTGACTAGAACTCTTAAAAATCTCTTTCAAAGTAGTTTCAAACTTACAAATTTCAAGTGCATATTATGTCTGTATCACAGTCCGACCCACTGATAAAGCAGTCATGTAGCATTTTAATAAACATGGACCTAGTGCAAATTTGATTAGTTAAAAATAGAAGCAAGACTTCATGTAAATTTACACAATGATTTATAAGGCAGCATTTGATGTGGGCCACAAATAACTATTTTGGTTTAGTTATGGAAGTTATGGGGGCTTCACAGGTGGCTGACTGGTAAAGAATCCACCCACTAATGCAGGAGCCACAGGAGACGCAGATTCAATCCCTGGATCCGGAAGATCCACTGGAAGAGGAAACGGCAAGCCGGTTCCATACTCTTGCCCGGGGAAATCCCATGGACAGAGGAGTCTTCTGGGCTACAGTCATGGGGTCACAAAGAGTTGGACAGGACTGAGTGAGCACACACACACCTGAAATTTACACATATAAAGATGTTCTCACATATGCGTATTTAAAGATCCCTATCTTATTAGCAATTTATATACTAACTCATTAACCTTCATAACTCTGACATACCATTCATCATTCAGTCTAGTTTCTTGTTATTTCCAGGAGAGTGCCTCATTTCCAAGCCTTAATGTAATGCTTAGAGCCTGCAATCTGGTCCTTCCTCTCTTTCTGGTCCATTTCTGAATGTCCGCCTAGCCAAACTCACACAAAGGTCGTATTTGAATCTCTTTCCCTTGCTGTGTTTAATTTACTTGGTGAGGAAAAGCATAGAGTAAGTAACAGATTTATTAAAATCAACTGAGTAAAACTCAAATGCCTTCTATTCCAAGATGTGTTTCTTACCTCAATAAAGAAAGTGCAATTTTCCTACTTTGTTATTCATTCCACTGAGATGACCTGCTAAATCTATGCTCCTGGAATTTTTTATCATGGCTTCATCAGGGAGCAGCTGTGGAACCCTGAACGGATTGCTTTACTCATCTTGTCTCAGCTTCTTCCTCATAAATTTGGATTTTGACCATATTGTAGGTTTATAATCCCTTACCTAATTCTGAAATCCAAAGTGAAAGTGTTAGTTGCTCAGTAGTGTCCAACTCTTTGAGACCCCATGGACTGTAGCCTGCCAGGCTACTCTGTCCATAGGATTCTCCAGTCAAGAATACTGGAGTGGGTTGTCATTCCCTTCTCCAGGGAGTATTTCCAATCCAGGAACTGAACCTATGTCTGCACTGGCAGGCAGATTCTTTACCACTAGTGCCACCTGGGAAGCCCCTGGAATGCAAAGCTCTTTGAAAAGTGATAGCTTAAAGGAAAAAATAAATTAACAAAAAGGTTAACTCAGATGGGTGCAAATTCAAGGTGACCTAAGCTTGTTCAGAAGCAAAAGCTGACCGAAATTAACCTTATAAACTTTATCACTTTTAGATTATGCAGGTTTTACTGCAGAAGTATTTTAGTGAAGGTTGTTCTTCCAGGTCCCCTGGACATGTTTAAAAATTATTTTTGCATCATCAGTAGCACTGTGTAAATAAAAGCTTTAGAAATCAATAAACTGCAGCCCTTAACAATTAGGTGAGGACAGTACCGGCCCAGCCTAATTGTGTCTACACAACAGATGCCTTCCATCTATTTACTGTATTGGTAAATAGGACTTAATAACAAAGGACAGAATATCTGAGTATTTAACCAGAAGTTCTCTACTTAAGGATAAATATCACATACAGGAAGTGATATTCTCCATCAAAAGGCTTTTTGAGTAGGAGAGGAAAAAAAAAAAGTAAGTAGAAATAAGTAAATTAGAACAAATATTAGGAAGTTCCAAGTTGAGGTTAGTTTTGAAATCCATCCTTTTCTCAAATGTGGAATGTGAATTTCACTACAACTCTGATTAAAGCCTTCTCTTTTAAGTCCTTAATAGTTGTTTGTCTCATGTTAAAACCTTCTCTGTTTTCTCTTGTAAAAAAAAAAGAAAAAAAGGAAAAGGCCATCTGGCATTTATATTTAGCCCATTCATGTTACCACATATCAGTAAACCCCTAAGTGGGATGTAGGAGAAGTCTAAAGTGGATTACACCAGAATTGAAAGAGACACGTGTACCCCAATGTTCATCGCAGCACTGTGTACAATAGCCAGGACATGGAAGCAATCTAGATGTCCGTCAGCATACGAATGGATAAGAAAGCTGTGGTACATGCACACAATGGAATATTATTCAGCTATTAAAAAGAATGTATTTGAATCAGTTTTAATGAGGTGGATGAAACTGGAGCCTATTATACAGAGTGAAGTAAGCCAGAAAGAAAAACACCAATACAGTATACTAACGCATATATATGGAATTTAGAAAGATGTTAATGATGGCCTTATATGCGAGACAGCAAGAGAGACACAGGTGAAAAGAATAGTCTTTTGGACTCTGTGGGAGAAGATGAGGGTGGGGTGATTTGAGAGAATAGCATTGAAACATGAGTGAATGAGTGAAGTCACTCAGTAGTGTCTGACTCTTTGCGACCCTGTGGACTGTAACCTACCAGGCTCCTCCATCCATGGGATTTTCCAGGCAAGAATACTGGAGTGGGTTGCCATTTCCTTCTCCAGGGGATCTTCCCGACCCAGGATTGAACCCAGGTCTCCCACCTTGCAGGCAAACGCTTTAACATCTGAGCCACCAGGGAAGCCCATCATTGAAACATGTATATTATCATATGTGAAACAGATCACCAGTCCAGGTTCAATGCATGAGACCTGGTGCTTGGGGCTGGTGCACTGGGATGACCTAGAGGGATGGGATAAGGAGGGAGGTGGGAAGGGGGTTCAGGATGGGGAACACATGTATACCCATGGCTGATTCATATCCATGTATGGCAAAAACACTACAATATTGTAAAGTAATTAGCCTCCAATTAAAATAAATAAATTAATTTTTTAAAAAGTGGGTTACAATTTTACAAGAATAAATATATAGCATGCATGCATGTCTGCTAAGTTGCTTCTGTTGTGTCTGACTCTTTGCAAGCCTATGAAACATAGCTCACCAGGCTCCTCTGTGCATGGGGTTCTCCAGTCAAGAATACTAATATGGGTTGCCATGCCCTCCTCTAGTTGCTCTTAACATATGGCATTTTAAAAGCTTGGGGACTGTGGGGCAGTTGTACATTCAAACTCTTTATCCAAAGATTTGAGGGCTTAGTTCCATAACTAGAGAAGTCCTAAATGCAGAAGCAGATGGGATGGAAAAAATTGAACCTAAGAACCCTGTACCTCTGTACCAGTTGAACCCTGAACCCTGTACCAATCCACAATTGAAGGCACCCAGCATCATGGGCAAGCTCCAATATACTTATAAGAAAAAAACATATAGCAGGTAGATTCATCTTCTTGTTGTTTAGTCACTGGATTATGTCTGACTCTTTTGGGACTCCATAGACTATAGCTCACCAGGCTCCTCTATCTGTGGGATTTCCTAGGCAAGAATACTGTGAGTTGCCATTTCCTTCTCCAGGGGATCTACCCCACCCAGGGATTGAATCCACTCTGCCTCCATTAGCAGGTGGAATCTTTACACTGAGCCACCTGGAAAGCCCATTCATCAGCTTGTTTTTGTTGTTCGGTCCCTAAGTCATGTCTGACTATTTGCTTCCCTGTGGACTCTAGCATGCCAGGCTTCCCTGCCCTTCACTGTTTCCCAGAGTTTGCTCAAATTCACGTCCATTGAGTCCGTGATGCTATCTTACCATCTCATTCTCTGCTGCTCTCTCTTCCTTTTCCCTTCAAGCTTTCCCAGAATCAGGGTCTTTTCCAATATTTTGGCTCTTCATATTAGGTGGCCACAGTGTTGAAGCTTCAGCATAAGTCTTCCCATTCAGGGTTGATTTCCTGTAAGATTGACTGGTTTGATCTTCTTGAGGTCCAAAGGAGTCTCAAGAGTCTTCTCCAACACCGCAGTTAGAAAGCATCAATTGTTTCGTGCTCAGCCTTCTTTAAGGTCCGACTCTCATATCTGTACATAACTACTGAAAAAAACAAAGCTTTGACTATCAGGACCTTTGCTGGCAAAGTGGTGTCTCTGCTTTTTAATACACTGTCTAGGTTTGTCAAAGTTTTCCTTCCAAGGAACAAGTGTCTTGATCTTTTAATTTCATCTGCTTAAGCTGCCATTAAAAAATACTATGGACTGTGGCCTTAAGAACAAAAATTTACTTTCTGGCAGTTATCTAGAGGGTGGAAGTTCAAGATTAAGATGCCATCAATGTTAGCTTGGTGGGGAGGGGGCTCTGTACCTGGTTTGTAGATGGCTACCTTCTCATTGTGCCCTCACTTGGCTTCTCTGAGTACACAGAGAGAGAAGGATTTCTGTTGTCTCTTCCTCTTCTTACAAGGAAAAAATCCTACTGGATTAAATTTCCATCCTCATGACCTTGCTGAACTCTTACTACCTCCAAATACAGTCATATTGAGGGTTATAACTTCAACATAGCAATTTGGAGGGGAACAAATTCAGCCTGCAGCATCAGGAAAGGTACCTTGAAGGACATTTTTGATTTCTTAAAGACTTTTTTTTTTTCCTCCCATAAAAAATCTTATTTTATTCTGAAAATTCCCCCCTCATTCATGATGTACATATGCCCTAACAAAAATGGATCCCATTTTAAATTTCAGGGTTTGACCAGATTGACTTTAGATAGAATAGCAATGCAATTATCCAAACTGTGACAATATTAAGGTTGAAAGATAGTATAAGTATGACAGATAACACTTTGCGGAAAACTGGGCCATAAGGTCACCATTTGCCATGTCTGGTTCAGGAAGTTGTTGCTGCTGCTGTTAAGTCGTGTCCAACTCTGTGTGACCCCATGGACAGCAGCCCACCAGGCTCCCCTGTCCATGGAGTTCTCCAGGCAAGAATACTGGAGTGGGTTGCCATTTCCTTCTCAGGAAGTTAACTATGGTCTAATTTGTGATAGGGTGTTTGTAGAAGTACTTGCTGGGTTTTAAGAAAATCCTTTCTCTTTATCCAACTTTGGGCAGTGTTTTCTGTCATGTAAAACTTTCAGCAGCTGCTATTATTTTGTTACCAAGAAAAGAAATGTCCTTGGTTCACTCACCAAAAATAGGAGGAACATTATCAACCCATAAGGAATAAATAGCCAGTAACTGGACTCTGTGGCATGGGGATATCCCTCCTTAATTTAAAGTCATTACAGTCACTGATGTTTTGGTTAACACCACTTAGAAAATCATCATGGGGACCATATAACCATTTTTGCACCTCATACAGTAGTTCAGTTCAGTTCAGTCGCTCAGTCGTGTCCGACACTTTGTGACCCCATGAATCGCAGCACGCCAGGCCTCCCTGTCCATCACCATCTCCCAGAGTTCACTCAGACTCACGTTCATCGAGTCAATGATGCCATCCAGCCATCTCATCCTCTGTCGTTCCCTTCTTCTCCTGCCCCCAGTCCCTCCCAGCATCAGAGTCTTTTCCAATGAATCAACTCTTCACATGAGGTGGCCAAAGTACTGGAGTTTCAGCTTTAGCATCATTCCTTCCAAAGGAATACCAGGATTGATCTCCTTCAGAATGGGCCGGTTGGATCTCCTTGCAGTCCAAGGGAATCTCAAGTGTCTTCTCCAACACCACAGTTCAAAAGCATCAATTCTTCAGTGCTCAGCTTTCTTCACAGTCCAACTCTCACATTCATACATGACCACTGGAAAAAAAATAGCCTTGACTAGGCGGACATTAGTCGGCAAAGTAATGTCTCTGCTTTTGAATATGCTATCTAGGTCGGTCATAACTTTTCTTTCAAGGAGTCAGTGTCTTTTAATTTCATGGCTGCAATCACCATTTGCAGTGATTTTGGAGGCCAAAAGAATAAAGTCTGACACTGTTTCCACTGTTTCTCCATCTATTTCCCATGAAGTGATGGGACCAGATGCCATGATCTTCATTTTCTGAATGTTGAGCTTTAAGCCAACTTTTTTACTCTCCTGTTTTACTTTCATCAAGAGGCTTTTTAGTTCCTCTTCACTTTCAGCCATAAGGGTGGTGTCATTTGCATATCTGAGGTTATTGATATTTCTCCCGGCAATCTTGATTCCAGCTTGTGTTTCTTCCAGTCCAGCGTTTCTCATGATGTACTCTGCATAGAAGTTAAATAAGCAGGGTGACAATATACAGCCTTGACGTACTCCTTTTTCTATTTGGAACCAGTCTGTTGTTCCATGTCCATTTCTAACTGTCATACAGTTGAAGCTGTCCTAAACTTTCCTCACACTAAACATTTCTCAGCCAGTAGCCTAATAGCCTATGAATTCCTTCTGTTAACTAATCCTCAGATAATTCTTTTACATTCTCCAAGCCAGGCTTCAGTAATATGTGAACCATGAACTTCTGGATGTTCAAGCTGGTTTTAGAAAAGGCAGAGGAACCAGACATCAAATTCCCAATATCCTCTGGATCATCAAAAAAGCAAGAGAGTTCCAGAAAAACATCTATTTCTGCTTTATTGACTATGCCAAAGCCTTTGACTGTGTGGATCACAATAAACTGAAAAATTCTGAGAGAGATGAGAATATCAGACCACCTGACCTGCCTCTTGAGAAACCTGTATGCAGGTCAGGAAGCAACAGTTAGAATTGGAAATGGAACAGCAGACTGGTTCCAAATAGGAAAAGGAGTACATCAAGGCTGTATATTGTCACTCTGCTTATTTAACTTATATGCAGAGTACATCATGAGAAACGCTGGGGTGGATGAAGCACAAGCTGGAATCAAGATTGCCTGGAGAAATATCAATAACCTCAGATATGCAGATGACACCACCCTTATGCCAGAAAGTGGAGAAGAACTAAAAAGCCTCTTGATGAAAGTGAAAGAGGAGAGTGAAAAAGTTGTCTTAAAGCTCAACATTCAGAACTAAGATCATGGCATCTGGTCCCATCACTTCATGGGAAATAGACGGCGAAACAGTGGAATCAGTGAGAGACTTTATTTTTTGGAGCTACAAAATCACTGCAGATGGTGATTGCAGCCATGAAATTAAAAGACGCTGACTCCTTGGAAATAAAGTTATGACCAACCTAGACAGCATATTAAAAAGCAGAGACATTACTTTGCTGACAAATGTCCATCTAGTCAAGGCTATGAGTTTTTGAGTAGTCATGTATAGATGTGAGAGTTGGACTAAGAATTGATGCTTTTGACCTGTGGTGTTGGAGAAGACTCTTGAGAGTCCCTTGGACTGCATAGAGATCCAGCCAGTCCATCCTAAGGGAAATCAGTCCTGGGCATGCATTGGAAAGACTGATGTAGAAGCTGAAACTCCAATACTTTGGCCACATAATGGCCAAAGAGCTGACTCATTGGAAAATACCCTGATGCTGGGAAAGATTGAAGGCAGGAGAAGAAGGGGATGTCAGAGGATGAGATGGTTACGTGGCATCGCAGACTCAATGGACATGAGTTTGGGTGGGCTCTGGGAGTTGGTGTTGGAAAGGGAGGCCTGGTGTGCTGCAGCTCATGGGGTCAGAAAGAGTCGGACACGATTGGGTGACTAAACTGAACTGAACTTTCTCCCCTCCAACATCCTCCATCACCTACAAATCCCTTGTGATTGCTTAACCCTGAAACACTCACTCCTTGTGATTATATACCGGAAATTCCATTGAGTAAGGTGACATCTTATGGTTCACTGATGGTTCATGTTTAAAAGGTGACAATGGCAAATATTGTGCAGGGTATGCTATTACGATTCCTTTTGATGTTGTTGAGGCCATGCCTTTACCTTTGGAGACCTCAGCCCAAGGGCTGAATTATACACTTTACGGGGGTTTGCACTTTAGTACAGTACCAAGCTGCCAATATAGCTACTGATATTAGGTAGACTTTCAGAGCAGTTCAAGATTTTGGAATGTTAGGGAAAAAATGTGGCTTCATTACTTTTAGCTAAAATAAAATTTAAAATGACCCCTCTATTCAGGAATTGTTTGAGGCCATACTTTAACCTGTTGCTTTAACTACAGTAAGATTCTGAGTCATTCTAAACTTGATTCTCTGGAAACTATGTAAAATCATCTGGATGATATTTTCACAAAGAATGTTGCCCTTAAAGGAATAGGAGCCAGACCCTTGTCATAGTCCAAAGGGATATTTCGCCAAATAATAACAGAAAAATTGGCTAGCAAGCTCCAACAATAGGCCTCAGAAAAGGAAAAATGAAGAGTACTGGTCTGGACAAAATAGCATTTAGAATCTTACTGGAGACTCTAAAATTCCCACTGATTACTGCTGTGCATGCATTAAAGCATTGGTCTCCTCACAAAATGATCACCTTCATTAATCAGTATTGGTGGGGAAACATTAATAAAGTCACAAAATGTGCCTACCTTACTTGTCCCACTTGTCCAAATACAACCCAAGTAGCCTTCTTCTTTCAACCCAAGTAGTGCTCCCAGACATTTTATACTGCCTAATGGACCATTCAAGTTCTGGCAAATGGATTTCACATAGCTTCTTCTGTCTAGTGGATACTAATATGTTTTACTTATGGTCTGTATGTTTTCACACTGGACTAAAGCCTTCCCTGGAACACAAGTGATTGCTTCTTCTGTGACTAAAGCCTTTGTGGAAAAGATTATCCCTTACTTGGGGAAGTTCTCAATGAACATCAAAGTGAGCTAGGAATCCACTTTACAAGTGCTTTGACAAGTCTGTGATGTTTGGCTGGTTTTATAACACTTCCACTGTACATACCACCCTCAATTCTCTGGTTTAGTGAAATGCCCTAAAAGAATTATTAAGACTCAATTGGCAAAAATTGTAGAAGCTTCCCAAACATCTTGGCCAACAGCATTGCCATTGATCCTTTTAAATCTCAGAACCATCCCTTTTGGAACTCATAATTTTCACACTTCATAGTTGTGGGATGCCCTGTGCACTTGGCTCTGGCTTCTTTTGGCACACAATAGACAAAAGGAGAAGTGTTCCAATATTGCAAAGGCCTAGTTGTGTCCATTAAAAATATCTGTGCTTTTGTAGATCAATCTTTTCATCATGACTCTTGGGAGACAAAGATTAAATAGCATCACACTCTATAATCTCAATATTTCATCTATTGGAAAAGATATTCCCTGATGACTTTCATCAACCTCACTGAAAAGGCCCCATTCAGGTACTTTTAACCAACCCTTGCTCTGCCAAGTTCCAAAGAATAAACTCTTGGATTCATGTGACACACCTGAGGAAAGTGTGGAGCCATGACTGGACCTATATAACATATGATGATCTGAAAACAAATATTTTCAAGAAGTGAGGCAGATGATATCTGATGAGACAGCTTACTCAAGATATCCAGACTAGGCTTATTGAAAGTCTGTCACAAAACCTTTGATGATGACATAATTCTTCAGATGATATCCAGTGTCTATGATCTTGATGATATATGCAGTTTAGACAAAATGTCCCTAAGAGTTCTTCCTTCCAACCTTCTTTCTTACCAGAATTTGACCTTAAAATGTTTCCAATCAGTGCTTTCCCTTTAGCAAGTGACATTGTACCTAAGAAATTTCCTTCCTTGTATCAAGGGACAAAAGGACTCAAACTAGAAAACATGACTCTTGATCAGAGATGCTTTCAGAGAAAGATCTTAATCAAAAGGGGGAAACATAAAAATTAATAAACAAAAACCTCAGCCAAATTGAGGTAGGAGACCTAAAGGGGGAGCTCTTAGGTCCTGTCACAATAGCAGAATCCAACAGGAAGAAGAAAGACTCCTTTTCTTCCCTGTCAAGGACTCAGTCAATGAAAAGCCATGTACACCTCAATTTTTTTGTTTCCATTCTGTGAAAGTGTTTTCCGTCCTTTGCTCTATAGGAACTTGCACAAGGCATAACATAGTTGTTAACCCTGAACTGCAGTTCTCTGTTGATCCTAAGTAAACCCATCTTCACTGAGGAAATATCTGGCAGCCCATTTATTTCAGGTTGATGATAGGAAGTGTAAAAGATCATTTTAGAAAATACGCCTAGCATTGAAATTGGTAACTCTTACAAAGATAGTTGACTGTCACTGCTTTCTAAGATTTAATTCATAAAAGATCACATAGACATAGTTAGAAGCATAGTGTTTTAGACTACTGACTATAGAACAATCGAATGATAACATTCTGAATTCAACTTATACTGATATTCCCTATTCTCTTTAAGTAATTCTTAGTGGGAACAGAATACAAGTTTTTAAAAAAAATCAGATAATTTTAAAACCTTTGCCAGACACCATAGAGACAGATACATCTACTTATCTCTCAGGATATATTCTCTATTTCTTTCTTTTTAACTGATGAATCTCCCATTTAGAGTTTAAACTCAACACAGATCCAGAGCCGCCATTTCACAACTTTCCTTGCAGTTATGAGCAGTCTCATAAATGAATTCAGGCCAGCTGCTGCTGGACAGAAATGACATGTTCACTTTCAGGCCTTGACTTTAAAATATCATGTATGAGTACAATACTGTGATTTATAATAAAAAATATGTATTTGATCTTTGTCCCCGTTCTTGGCACAGAGCTCCTAAAACACTTAGAATTTCCTAAGTGAGGAGAGCAATCAAAGTGTCTCTTGTTATATTAATGAGATGACTTTGGACCCCACACTCAAGGAAGGGGGCTGGTTGCCAGGAAAACCGACCAAGTGTTTGGCTGTGTGCTCAGTCGCTTAATTGTGTCTGACTCTTTGTGACCCCATGGACTATAACCCACCAGGCTCCTCTGTCCATGGCATCTTTCAGGCAAGAATACTGTGCTAGATCACTATTTCCTCCTCCATGGGATCTTCCCAACCCAGGGATCAAACCTGCATTTCCTGAGTCTCCTGCACTGGCAGGCAGATTAGTACTCTACCACCTGGTAAGCCCTGGTGATCAGAGCGTTGGACTTTCTGTCCTATCCTCCTGACCTCTAGTGAAAAAAGAGAGGCTGGAGGCTGAATCAATTCCAGTGACTGATGATGCAATCAATCATGCCTGTGTAATGGAGCCTGCATAAAAACCCAAAAGGATGGGGTTTAGAGAGCTTCTGGGTTGATGAACACATGGATGTTCTGGGAGAGTGGCCTGTTTGGAGACCACATCGAGGCTCCTCATCCTTTCTTTTGCTGTGCATCTCTTCTGTGTGGCTGTTATGAGTTATATCCTTTTATAATAAACCATAACACAGTAAGTGAAATGTTTCTCTCAGTTCTATGAGCTGCTCTAGCAAGTTAATCAGACCCATGAATGAGGCTATAGAAATCTGCAGTCTATATCCAGTAGGTCAGAAGCACAGGTGACATCCTTGGATTTATGATTGTTTCTCAGATGGATATGGGCAGTCCCATGGGACTGAGTCTTTAACTTGTGGGATCTGATGCTGTTATCAAGTAGACAGAAGGAGGATTAAGTTGAATCATGAAATATTCAGCAGGTGTCTGAGAACTGCTTGGTTGGATAGGAGAAAAAATACCCAAATAAATCCAGGCATTGAAAATGGGCACAGAATATTAAATAGGTAAACCATTATCTCTTTTCCTTGCTGTGGGCTGGCATGAGAACCTGATTGGATTCATTCTAAGTGATACAGAAGAGGATCATGGCTTATGTAATGAAGGAACAAGCTGAATCTCTGGTATTTCAACAACAGGCTGAACTCCCCTTTGTGGGGCAGTGCTGAAGTATGAACCATTTTTTTAATCAACAACTAGAATTTTATTTTGACCAGAGTAACCTTCAGTCTATCTTATATACTCATTTTAGCACAAATATCCAAATGTTTGCATGTGGTAAACAAATCATGCCTTTACCTTTGTGGTTTAATTTTGTAAGTCCAACATAAGATGAAACATGGTCTTAATTCCAAAAATGAGGCCCCAGGAGACACACACACAAACATATGGAAAGAATACAACAAGTTAACTATTTTTATTTGCATAGAGGAATCTTACTTCACTGAATACATCAAATAATAATTTTCTCTGCTCAGTCTATCTGTAAGACAACTTTACTCTCCCATAGTCATGAGGCACAGGGCACTAGGAGAGATCTCCTTTACAATGGGTTTTTTGAAGATCTGATTTGTACATTAATTTACAGGATAGGCTTCCTGAAATTCAAATTGTAATATAAGTTTTGAAAAGCATTTTAACCTTTTTGAGGCATCAGAAAATAAGTGCTTATGAGAACCAAAAGCTTGGCCCCTCCAGAGGTGCTGTATCAACCATCCTATTTATATTCATTCTCTTCATTTTCCTGCTCACATGAAATTTGAAGGGAACAAAATCTTCAATTACTGATGCACAACAGTGATATATGCATGCAAGCACTGAGCCACACTTAAAAACTAGAATCTCAATATCTACGATGAGTTAAAAAAAGCATTGGATTGCAAAGGGAAATTTTTTCTGTTTCATTAATTTTACAGTGAATGGCAATTCCTCACATGTTTCATCCAACTGAATAAATTTGTTCATTAGTCCCCAAATAATAATTCTTATAATGCTTGTCCAGGTAAGTACTCAATTTTTATGTGCAGTCATGGTGCATTTTAAAAATTTATTTAACAATTTAAAAATGAGTTTCAACCATATCACTGATATCTTCTGTCTCTTGGAGGCCGTACAAAAACTAAGAACATGCTAGGTAACCTGATTTAACAAGAACAAGTGAATATTTAGTTTAGAATAAATATATGTGTATGTGGTGTTATACACAAACACATATCCATGCATATATTAATATATGTATATGAATGCAACTATATATGGATATGTATTTATATAAATGTATATTTTACCTATGCAACTGATAATATACAAAGTTATCTATCTATACATATAGAAATAGGTATCTATCTACACATACACCTATTAAATAGTATCAATTACATAGGCTGTGCAACAACATTCATAGCAGAAAAAAGTATTATTATTAATCCTAAAATTCTAAGCTTCTTCTAAATGTCAAATATTGTGATAGGCTACTAGTGTTCCTGATATAAAATAAATAACTTTCATCTTCAAATAATTTCTTTTAATTTTAGAGGGCATTTAATTTTAATTCACAAGTTTAAACTATGTTTATAACTCAGTGTAATAACTGTTATCATAGTGACAAATCCTGGACATATAGGAAATTTTCAGTAAGAGGCACTTAACCAGGTCTCATGTGGGAGAAAGAGGAAGAGGTAAGATTTTTAAAGTGGATAAGTTTGAGATTGTCTTGAATTGCAAAGAGAGAGAGAAATACACACCCTAGCTATTTCAACCTATTAAAGAAACGTCTGTGCAGAAGACAGAGCAAAGATGGGTTCCATGTAGATTAACATGTGGGTTGAATACTATGTAAATAAGGTCATGGTCATTAAGGGGACCAGATGTCCCTACTCAATACCTAGGATCCCTCAAATTCCATCCTTACAATAAGTTTTGATCTTACAGAAAGTCATCATAATTAAAAAAGATGGAAACAATAAGCCTGTATGCGAGACAGCAAAAGAGACACAGATGTATAGAACAGATTTTGGACTCTGTGGGAGAGGGAGAGGTGGGATGATTTGGGAGAATGGCGTTGAAACATGTATAATATGATGTAAGAAAAGAATCACCGGTCCAGGTTCGATGCAGGATACAGGATACTTGGGGCTAGTGCACTGGGATGACCCAGAGAGATGATATGGGGAAGGAGAGGGGAGGGCAGTTCACGATTGGGAACTCATGTACACCCGTGGCAGATTCATGTTGATGTATGGCAAAACCAATACAGTATTGTAAAGTAAAATAAAGTAAAATTAAAACAGAAGATATTTTTGCATCTAAAAAATGTGAAAAAAATTCACTTTAAACTGATTTGATAGGGAACTGGAGTGTGGAGAATGGGATAAAGTTTTTAATCAGAAGTAATATTCTCAATAAATATTTTACTTGTTCATGTATCATAATTATAGTAGTACCTGTATAAAGAGATAGATATGTCTTTTACTTTGAAGAGAAGATGCTAGACTCCAAGAGAAGAAATATATGCATATGTGATTTTATACACAAATACATATGCATGCATACATTAATATATGTATATGGACATAACTATACATGGATATATATTTTTGTATAATTTATATATGTTAGTAAAATTAACATTTTAAACATTTTCCTATGAAGTTTGTTTTTTGCTCTTCACTTCCTAGTGTATAAAATATAGAGACATGACTTTGTAAATATTTATGCTGAGAGTATTCACTGAAGTTCACTACAAACTATGAACACAATTTCCACTTTAAATTGTGAAGTATTTTTCTTAAGTATGATTTTCCACAAGTCTGTTTTCCCATTCATAAATTTTGCTTTCAATTGCATTCCACGGAATTGCCCCTTCACCCTAAAAATTTGATTGCTCTTAAACAGAATTTAAGTTTTATATTTATGGATTGGATGTCATACAGCAAAGTACTATAACTGAAATGAGCAGTTTTCAATTTAATTGCTCATATTTATAAATAGTATTTGTCTTTCAGTTTAACCCACATGTAGCAAATTGCCTTTTGATGGTCTACCTTACTACAAACAGGTGTAGTGTGCAGAGTTACAGAGATTTTAATAGCTTCACCTGTGGCATCTTTTTGCACAGAATGAATTGCACTGCTGTCAAATGTTTTTAAGTTACATACTGCAGATATCTAGATTTTCTATGAAACTAAACATTTGAAAATAAGAGTCCTATGCATAACATTATTACCTCCATTAAAACAGCAACCAATGCTATGCTTAAAAATAAAATGATTTTCAGTTTAATGTCAAAATAAGATCATATGCAGGGCGTATTCTTTGGAGAAGTTAAGTGTCCAGGCTGTTTGGCCACTCTAGGCATATTCTTTGCTGTTGTTTAGTCCCTAAGTCATGTCCAACTCTATGCAACCTTATGGACTATAGTCCGCCAGGCTCCTCTATTCATGGGATTTCCCAGTCAAGCATACTGAAGTGGCTTGCCATTTCCTTCTCTAGGGGATATTCTGAACCCAGGAATCAAACCTATGTCTCTCGCATTGGCGAGCAGATTCTTTACCACTGAGCCACCAGGAAAGCCCCAGGCACATTCTACCACTTTTGCTTTTTTTGAATTTTATTTCTGTAACCAACAGTGCCTGACTATCAGTTGAATACTCTGAATGATAAGGAGAGGCACTAACATAGTGATATCACTCAGTTCAGTTCAGTTCAGTCGCTCAGTCGTGTCCAACTCTTTGGCACCCTGTGAATCACAGCACGCCAGGTCCAAAAGTCTCGGTGCAGATTTAAGCTTTGATGGCTTCAAGGAATAAACAATATAATCTTAAAAATGTAAAGAATGGTATTTAAATGTTTTTGAATGTTCATTTTCTTTCGTTAATTTTAATAACAATATTCTATATTATTATTGTTTTGTTTGGGGCCCTCAGATTTGAGGATAGTGACATTGACCAAAATATACAAAACTTTATAAAGCTCTTCTATTTCAAAATCCAAAACTTTCTGTTTTTATCTTTCACAATCTATAAACCTAGTGAAAGTCATTCAGTCATGTCCTACTCTTTGCGGCCCCATGGACTATACATTCCATGGAATTTTCCAGGACAGAATACTGGAGTGAGTAGCCTTTCCCTTTTCCAGGGCATCTTCCCAACCCAGGGATTGAACTCAGGTCTTCTGCATTGCAGGTGGATTCTTTACCAGCTGAGCCACAAGGGAAGCCCGATTATTAGTAGACTTGGACCTTAATTCTGCTACTACATGTGGAAATTTGGAGAAAATACCAGTTATCTCTGACGGAGAGAAAAAAAAAAACAACAACAACTAGTAATACTGCCATGCAGGGTTTCTATGGTAATTTGTAAAAATATATATGCAATTTTTACAATGAGGTCTGAATTTTTGTAGATGCTACTTAATTCTAGGCATTATAATTACTTTTGCAAATTAATCATTTGGTTTTCTTTTATTGAAACACAATAGATGAATAAGACCATGTAAGGAGATAGTAACATGTAAGTGAAACCCAAAATGAAAAGTATTATTCAATTAACATGACACTTCTAATTATAAACCACACTAAGTTTTCTTAAGAATAGTCCACCTTTGATAAGCAAAATACTGCTGAGGGAATCAGTTTAATTTCCAATGTTCTCTTCATTGCAACTAAATATAGTACAGAAAGGTGATTAGAATCCTGGTTTGTGAGACCAGGCAAATTAAACTGCATTTTTTTCATGTAACACTGAATAATTATGTGTTTATGGACAAATGTCTTAGTCCACAATCACCAAATTTCTTTCCTCATTTGTAGCATATCAGCACTTCAAACCTAACCTCAAACCTGCATGCAATCCAGACCTTCGTAATTTGGAAGAAATTGTTTCAGTCAGTCTAAGCCACGTTCAGTCTGAAGTCCAAGGCCCTTCTCAGGGTTTCCAAAGATTCCCAGAATCTGATTTGACTTGTTTCTTTCTGTTCCAAAAAAGAATCTTTTTTTTTTTTTGCCACCAGAACATTAACACTCAGAAAGCATGGAATTTTTCTGTTCTATTGGCTGTTGTATTCCAGTGTCCCAAACTCTGTAAATCAATGGTACAATTTTTGTTGCATGATTTAATTAACAGACTAACTCTTTTTATTTAAACTTCTTGCTGTTCAAAATAAAAATAATCATTACAGAGGTTCTCAACTTTTAACCGTATAACTGGTAAAGGATATAAAATCATATTGTCTTCTTCCTATCACCAGAGATTCAGTAGCTCAGGGATTTATTTTCTCACTGTTATGGTTTGTCCTCCCACCTCTTAGAAGGCTGGAAAAGGAAATAGTTACTCACTCCAGTATTCTTGCCTGGAAAATATCATGGACAGAGGAGCCTGATGAGCTACAAAGTCCATGCAGTTGCAGGGAGTCGGACATGACTGAGCACACACACACACACACACACACACACACACACACATGCACGCTCTAAGAATGCAAGAATATGTGCAGTATTTTTTAGTACAACAAGAAAAAAAAAAAACCCTTTTGTCTTCCTTTAGATTGTTGTATAAAAAATGTGTGTGAGTTGTGGAATATTTCATATAAAATGGTGAACACATTGCTTGGATATATACAAAGTTCTCAATAAAAATTATTTCCCATAAATCAGATGGAGTTATGTAAACAAGAAACTTTTGTTGTGTAGAGATATAAGAATTTAAATCAGGCTTCAACAGTATGAGAAACGTGAATTTCCAGATGTTCAAGTTGGATTAGAAAAGACAGAGGAACCAGAGATTAAATTGCCAGCATCTGTTGGATCATTGAAAAAGCAAGAGAGTTCCAGAAAAACATCTATTTCTGCTTTATTGACTATGGCAAAGCCTTTGACTGTGTGCATCAAAACAACTATGGAAAATTCTTCAAGAGATGGAAATATCAGACCACCTTACCTGTCTCCTGAGAAATTTGAATGCAGGTCAAATGGCAACAGCTAGAACTGGAAATGGAACAACAGACTGGTTCCAAATCGGGAAAGGTGTATGTCAAGGCTGTATATTGTCACCCTGCTTATTTAACTTGTATGCAGATTACATCATGAGAAGTGCTGGACTGGATGAAACACAAGCTGGAATTAAGATTGGCAGGAGAAATATCAATCAGTTCAGTTCAGTTCAGTTGCTCAGTCATCACCGACTCTTTGCCACCCTATGAACCACAGCATGCCAGGCCTCCCTGTCCATCACCAACTCCTGGAGTTTACCCAAACTCATGTCAATTGAGTCGATGATGCCATCTAACCATCTAATCCTCTGCCGTCCCCTTTTCCTCCTGCCTTCAAATTTTCCCAGCATCAGGGTCTTTTCCAATGAGTCAGCTCTTCACATCAGGTGGCCAAAATATTGGAGTTTCAGTTTCAAAATCAGTCCTTCCAATGAACACCCAGGATTGATTTCTTTATTTTTTTTTCACGACAGAGTGTTCTCAATCCTGAACCCCTCTCCCACCTCCCTCCCCATAACAATACAATATTGTAAAAAAAAAAATAAAAAAACAAAACACACAACTGAGTGACTAAACACACACACAGTTTCTACAAAACCTACTTTATACAATTTTATAGAGTTTTACATTTTTCTGATGGACTGGTGGGATCTCCTTGCAGTACAAGGGACTGTCAAGAGTCCTCTCCAAAACCACAGTTCAAAAGCATCAATTATTCGGCACTCAGCTTTCTTTATAGTCCAACTCTCACATCCATACATGACCACTGGAAAAACCATAGCCTTGAGTAGCTCCACCATTGTTGGCAAAGTAATGTCTCTCCTTTTTAAGATGCTGTCTAGGTGGGTCATAACTTCCTTTCCAAGGAGCGAGGGTCTTTTAATTTTATGGCTACAGTCACAATCTGCAAAGATTTTGGAGGCCAAAAAGTAAAGTCAGCCATTGTTTCCACTGTTTCCCCGCCTATTTCCCATGAACTGATAGGACCGGATGCCATGATCTTAGTTTTCTGAACGTTGAGTCTTAAGCCTGCTCTTTCACTCTCCTCTTTCACTTTCATCAAGAGGCTCTTTAGTTCTTCTTCACTTTCTGCCATAACGGTGGTGTCAGCTGCATATCTGAGGTTATTGATAATTCTCCAGACAATCTTGATTCCAGCTTGTGCTTCATTCAGCCCAGCATATTTCATGATGTAATCTGCATATAAGTTAAATAAGCAGGTGACAATATACAGCCTTGATGTACTCCTTTTCCTATTTGGAACCAGTCTGTTGTTTCACATCTAGTTCTAACTGTTGCTTCCTGACCTGCACACAGGTTTCTTAAGAGGCAGGTGAGGTGGTCTGGTACTCCCATCTCTTTCAGAATTTTCCACAGTTTATTGTGATCCACACAGTCAACGGCTTTGGCATAGCCGATGAGGCAGAAATAGATGTTGTTCTGGAACTCTCTTGCAACCCCAGATATACAGATGAAACCACCCTTATGGCAGAAAGTAAAGAAGAACTAAAGAGCCTCTTGATGAAAGTGAAAGAGGAGAGTGAAAAAGTAGGCTTAAATCTCAACATTCAGAAAACTAAGATCATGGCATCTGGTCCTATCACTTCATGGTAAATAGATGTGGAAATAGTGGAAAGAGTGACAGGCTTTATTTTCTGGGGCTCCAAAATCACTGCAGATTGTGACTGCAGCCAAGAAATTAAAAGACCCTCGCTCCTTGGAAAGAAAGTTATGACCAACCTAGACAGCATGTTAAAAAGGAGAGGCATTGCTTTGCCAACAATGGTGGAGCTACTCAAGGCTATGGTTTTTCCAGTGGTCATGTATGGATGTGAGAGTTGGACTATAAAGAAAGCTGAGTGCCGAATAATTGATGCTTTTGAACTGTGGTGTTAGAGGAGCCTCTTGAGAGTCCCTTGGACTGCAAAGAGTTCCAACCAGTCCATCCCAAAGGAAATAAGTCCTGAATATTCACTGGAAGAACTGATGCTAAAGCTGAAACTCCAGTAATTTGGCCAGCTGATGTGAAGAGCTGATTCATTTGATAAGACCCTGATGCTGGAAAGATTGAATGTGGGAGGACAAGGGGATGACAGACGATGAGATGGTTGAATGGCATCACTGACTCAATGGACATTATTTTGAGTAAACTCTGGGAGTTGGTGCTGGACAGGAAGCCTGGTGTGTTGCAGTCCACGGGGTCACAAAGAGTTGGGCATGACTGAGTGACTGATTTCGGTTTGACCTTCTGGTGACGCCCATGTGTAGAATCTTCTCTTGTGTTGTTGGAAGAGGGTATTTGCTATGACCAGTGCATTCTCTTGGCAAAACTCTATTAGTCTTTGCCCTGGTTCATTCTGTAGTCCAAGGTCAAACTTGCCTGTTAACTCCAGGTGTATCTTGACTTTCTACTTTTGCATTCCAGTCCACTATAATGAAAAGGACATCTTTTTTGGGTATCAGTTCCAAAAGGTCTTGTGGGTCTTCATAGAACCATTCAACTTCAGCTTCTTCAGCATTACTGGTTGGGGCATAGGCTTAGATTACCGTGAATTTGAGTGGTTTGACTTGGAAACGAACAGAGATCATTCTGTCGCTGTTGAGATTGCATCCAAGTACTGCATTTTGGACTCTTTTGTTGACTATGATTACTACTCCATTTCTTCTGAGGGATTCCTTCCTGCAGTAGTAGATATAATGGTCATCTGAGTTAAATCCACCCATTCCAGTCCATTTTAGTTTGCTGATTCATAGAATGTCGATGTTCACTCTTGCCATCTCCTGTTTGACCACTTAAAATTTGCTTTGAATCATGGACCTGACATTCCAAGTTCCTATGCAGTATTGCTCTTTACAGCATTGGACCTTCTATCACCAGTCACATCCACAGCTGGGTATTGTTTTTGCTTTGGCTCCATCTCATTGTTTCTGGAGTTATTTCTCCACTGATCTCCAGTAGCATATTGGGTACCTACTGACCTGGGGAGTTCCCCTTTCAGTATCCTATCATTTTGCCTTTTCATATTGTTCATGGGGTTCTCAAGGCAAGAATACTGAAGTGGTTTGCCATTACCTGCTCCAGTGGACCACATTCTGTCAGACCTCTCCACCATGACCCTCCCATCTTGGGTGGCCCCACATTGCATGGCTTAGTTTCATTGAGTTAGACAAGGCTGTGGTCCATGTGATCAGATTGGCTAGTTTTCTGTGATTATGGTTTCAGTGTGTCTGCCCTCTGATGCCCTCTTGCAACACCTACTGTCTTACTTGGGTTTGTCTTACCTTGGACGTGGGGTATCTCTTCATGGATGCTCCAGCAAAGTGCAGCTGCTGCTCCTTATCTTGGATGAGAGGTATCTCCTCACAGCCGCCCCTCCTGACCTTGAACATGGAGTAGCTCTTCACGGCCCTCCTGTGCCCACTCAGCCTCTGCTCCTTGGACGTGTGGTTGCTCCTCTCGGCCACCACTCCTGACCTCGGGTGTGGGGAAGCTCGTCTCGGCCACCACCTCTGACCTCAGAGGTCCGGGAGCCCCTCTCGGCTGCTTCTGTGCCTATGCAGCCTAACACTCTGGGTCACCGTCCCTGACCTTGGGCAAGGTGTAGCTCCTTTCTGCCATGCTTCTGCATGGTCCTTCACAGCCAAAGATGGAGAAGCTCTATACAATCATCAAAAACAAGACTGGGAGCTGACTGTGGCTCAGATCATGAATTTCTGATTGCCAAATTCAGACTTAAATTTGAAGTAAGTAGGGGAAACCATTAGACCATTCAGGTATGACTTAAATCATATCCTTTATGATTATAGAGTGGAAGTGAAACATAGATTTATGGGACTAGATCTGATAGACAGAGTGCCTGATGAACTGTAGACAGGTTCATGACATTGTACAGGAGACAGGGATCAAGACCATTCCCAGGGAAAATAAATGCAAAAAAGCAAAATGGCTGTCTGGGGAGGACTTACAAATAGCTGTGAAAAGAAGAGAAGCAAAAAGCCAAAGAGAAAAGGAAAGATATAAACATCTGAATGCAGAGTTCCAAAGAATAGCAAGGAGAGATAAGAAAGCCTTCCTCAGCGATCAATGCAAAGAAATAGAGGAAAACAACAGAATGGGAAAGACTAGAGATCTCTTCAAGAAAATTAGAGATACCAAGGGAACATTTCATGCAAAGATGGGCTTGATAAAGGACAGAAATGGTCTGGACCTAACAGAAGAAGAAGATATTAAGAAGAGGTGGCGAGAATACATAGAAGAACTATACAAAAAAGATCTTCATAAACAAGATAATCACGATGGTGTGATCACTCACCTAGAGCCTAACATCCTGGATTTTGAAGTCAAGTGGGCCTTAGAAAACATCACTACAAACAAAGCTAGTGAAGGTGATGGAATTCGAGTTAAGCGATTTCAAATCCTGATAGATGATGCTGTGAAAGTGCTGCATTCAATATGCCAGCATATTTGGAAAACTCAGCAGTGGCCACAGGACTGGAAAAGGTCAGTTTTCATTCCAATCCCAAAGAAAGGCAATGCCAAAGAATGTTCAAACTATTGCACAATTGCACTCATCTCACATGCTGGTAAGTAATGCTCAAAATTCTCTAATCGGGCTTCAACAGCACATGAACCATGAACTTCCAGATGTTCAACCTGGTTTTAGAAAAGGCAGAGGAACCAGAGATCAAATTGTCAGCATCCTCTGGATCATTGAAAAAGCAAGAGAGTTCCAGAAAAACATCTATTTCTGCTTTATTGACTATGCCAAAGCCTTTGACTGTGTGGATCACAATAAACTGTGGAAAATTCTGAAAGACATGGGAATACCAGACCACCTGACCTCCCTCTTGAGAAATCTCTATGCAGGTCAGATAGCAACAGTTAGAATCAGACATGTAACAACAGACTGGTTCCAAATAGGAAAAGGAGTATGTCAAGGCTGTATATTGTCACCCTGCTTGTTTAACTTCAATGCAGTGTACATCATAAGAAATGCTGGGCTGGAAGAAGCACAAGTTGAAATCAGTTTTGCTGGGAGAAATATCAATAACCTCAGATATGCAGATGACACCACCCTTATGGCAGCAAGAGAAGAGGAACTAAAAAGCCTCTTGATGAAAGTGAAAGAGGAGAGTGAAAATGTTTGCTTAAATCTCAACATTCAGAAAACGAAGATCATGGCATCTGGTCCCATCACTTCATGGGAAATAGATGGGGAAACAGTGGAAACAGTGTCAGACTTTATTTTGGGGGGCTTTAAAATCACTGCAGATGGTGATTGTGGCCATGAAATTAAAAGATGCTTACTCCTTGGAAGGAAAGTTATGACCAACTTAGGTAGCATATTCAAAGGCTGAGATATTACTTTGCCAAGAAAGGTCCTTCTAGTCAAGGCTATGGTTTTTCCAGTAGTCATGTATGGATGTGAGAATTGGACTATGAAGAAAGCTGAGTGCCGAAGAATTGATGCTTTTGAACTGTGATGTTGGAGAAAACTCTTGAAAGTCCCTTGGACTGCATGGAGATCCAACCAGTCCATCCTAAAGGAGATTAGTCGAGGGTCTTCATTGAAAGGACTGATCCTGAAGCTAAAACTCCAATACTTTGGCTATCTCATGAGAGGAGTTGACTCTTTGGAAAAAAATCATGATTCTGGGAGGGATTGGGGGCTGGAGGAGAAGGGGATGACCAAGGATGAGATGGCTGGATGGCATCACTGACTCAATGGACATGAGTTTCAGTAGACTCTGGGACTTGGTGATGGACAGGGTGGCCTGGTGTGCTGTGTTTCATAGGGTAGCAGAGTTGGATACAACTGAGAGACTGAACTGAACTGAACTGAGCGACTGAACTGTAACTGAACTGACTGAGTTCAGGAGATAAGCTGACATTTCATAAATGAGGGAACTAAGAATTGAGGAGATTTTTTAACTTGCCAATAAACATATAGTTTGTTAGAAATAGAATCAAGACTGAAAATCAAGCTGAACTATTCTGTCAATGACCAATGGCTATAAAAGTTGGTAAATGCTCACTCAATATGGTGCTAATCATAACAAAGATGGATAACCATGCACAGGATACCAGTGAACTGGAACTAGAGAAGTATGTTTCTTTCAACTATTTCCTAGAACTCTTTTTGCTTTTGAGAAGGCAGAAGAATAAAGGGTTACTCTTTATAAAATATATTTAAAATATTCACATACAAATTACACTATCTCCCAACCCTGTATAATACATGTAGAAAGTTTCTCAACCTTTATTCTGTTTTTTCCCTTTTTTTAACTTCAAAGTCAAAGCTGAATGTAGTTTTTGATATGAAGGAATCATATTGGAATATGGAAAGTTTGGACTGATGTTTAAAAAACGATTTCCTCATCTCACATCATTTTAGGACAGATTTCTTTGGGACTGGGTAATTATTTGTTGTGGGGTGTGTTCAGTGCATTGTAGGTTGTTTTGTGACACCTCTGGTCTCCACCCATTAGATAACAGTAGCACCACCTCAATTGTGACAACAGAAAATTTCTCCAAAATGTTGGCCAATGTCCTTTGGAAAACAAAATGGTGAACAAATGCTTTTTGATGATCAATCAAGATGTAATTCTAGGGTGACGTTCATAATTAGGTATATGTCAGAATAATCAGAAAAGCTTGTTCAAACCTCCCTAGCTGGGCTCCACATTGGGACATGCTGATTACACAGCTCTGCTCTGGGTCCAGTAGTAACTTTTGTACTAAGTCCCCATGTGATTGGGTACACACAAAGATGGATAAATACCACCATGGAGAACAGAGAACATGCAGATTTGCTATTACAGGGACACAAAAATAGCCTCTCTGTAGTAAAAGCTTCACAAGAAGTCTGGCATGGTTGCTCCATATTATTAAGGACCCATAAATTTGGGAGATATGTGAGTCACCAAAGGAGTCTGGGACTATTGATGTACACATTAATGAGGACAAAGAGAAAATATAATCTAACTCGTCCACTCTCAGACATCCTGTTTCAAGCTGGACCCAATACGGTGACATGGAGTCCCTGTCTAGGTATGAGGTCACAATAGGTCAGCCAAGGATTCACATTTAGGGCTTTATTCCCTTTCAGTAAGCACATAGGCAGAATGGCAAAGTGATTAAGATCTTGAGACTTCACTGTATTTGATTTCGGGCTGTACCATCTCCCTAGCTGAATAGTCTTCTATAAATTGTTTTTATTTCTTTCTAAACATAAGTTTTCTCATTTATTCATATAGTTATCTTAGTTAACAGAAAAATGTTCCCCCAAATAGATTGACATCTGATCCCCATGACTTAAGACTATGTAACTTTAATGGTAAAATAAACTTTGGGGATGTTATTAAGAATCTCGAGATGAGAGATTATACTGGATTATTTGGGTGGGTTCAGTGCAATTACCTTTGAGCTTCCATGGTGGCTCAGTGATAAAGAACATGCCTGCTAATGCAGGAGACATAAGAGACTTGGGTTCAATTCCTGGGTTGGGACAATCCCCCAGAGAAGGAGATGGCAGCCCACTCCAGTGTTCTTGTCTGGGAAATCCGTGGACAGAGGATCCTGGAGGGCTAGATAGTCCAGTGGGTTACAGAGTCAGACATGACTGAAGCGACAGAGCTCGCATGCACAATAGAATTGTAAGCATTCTTAGAAGAGGGAGATTTGACTAGAAAAGAGGAAAGAGTGATGTGACACTAGAGACGGATATCAGAGTGATGCAGCCAGAAGCCAAGGAATGCCAGTGCCCTGTAGAAGTTGCGAGAAACAAGGAAGGAATTCTCTTTTAAAGCCTCCAGAAGGACCTGGCCTTGCTGACATGTTTTAACCTCATATAACTCACTTAAAATTTATCTCTCTAGAACCACAGAGAATAAATTTGTGTGGTTTTAGGCATTTAAGAACATGGTCATTTGTTAGAGCCACGACAAGGAACCAATACATTATTTCCAGGGTAGCAATGCAGATTGAGTTAATACATGCAAAGCATTTAGAAGATTCTACCACACAAAAAGTCAGGGTGTTTAGTCTTATTATCTACTCTACACTGTGTGCATTTAAATCACAACTTTGTTCTAAATAAGCTATTTTTATTAACGTATTCAATAATGGTTTCTCAATTAACATATGAATGATTTGTAGGACAGTAACTGTCCTACATGTTCCAGTAGCTCTAGAGGTTCTAAGATTGGGAAGACCTTGACCCAAATTTTAATTTTTATTTTTTAATTTTACAGAAAAACCTGAACAAACTTTTTGGCCAACCTGATATTATGCCCACCTTTCACTTGAATTGAGATTATTTCCCTGTGAGGTAATAGGATTTAAAAGCTGCAGGGCACACATGACCAAAAATCTAAATTTATTGATGAAACTTATAGTTTATGCTCTTGGGTTCCTAATTCCAAAACATAAGATTTATTTCTATGTGTAGATTTTTATCATTTTGCTGAAAAATGTAGCTGTTTAGAAAGTTATATTAACATTTTCTGTCTTAAAATTTATAGCACTTCTTATCTTTCAAAAACAAAGATAGCCATGTGAACAAATTACACATATTATAAATAAAAACCAAAATAACTCCCTGCCCTCCTCTCTTTATACAAAGAAGATCTCTTGATTTTCGATCTTTGAAATACTAAAACTTTTAGGTACATAAAAGAGTTTAGCTAACAACTTTATCATATATTCAATAAAAAAACTTTTGCATACAGTATTCTTTTCGCATCAAATGTATGAGGCAGGTAAGGGATGCACTACATCGTGCGAAATGCCAGGCTGGATGAACCACAAGCTGGAATCAAGATTGCCAGGAGAAATATCAATAACCTCAGATATGCAGACGACACCACTCTTATGGCAGAAAGAGAAGAGGAACTAAAAAGCCTCTTGATGAAAGTGAAAGAGGAGAGTGAAAAAGTTGGCTTAAAGCTCAACATTCAGAAAACTAAGATCTTGGCATCCAGTCCCATCACTTCATGGCAAATAGATAGGGAAACAATGGAAACAGTGAGAGATATTATTTCTGGGGAGGGCTCCAAAATCACTGCAGATTGTGACTGCAGCCATGAAATTAAAAGATGCTTGCTCCTTGGAAGAAAAGATATGACCAACCTAGACAGCATATTAAAAATCAGAGACATTACTTTGCCAACAAAGGTCCATCTAGTCAAAGCTATGTTTTTTTCCAGTAGTCACGTATGGATGTGAGAGTTGGACTATAAAGAAAGCTGAGTGCTGAAGAACTGATGCTTTTTAACTGTGGTGTTGGAGAAAACTCTTGAGAGTCCCTTGGACAGCAAGAAAGTCCAGCCAGTCAATCCTAAAGGAAATCAATCCTGAATGTTCATTGGAAAGACTGATGCTGAAGCTGAAACTCCAATACTTTGGCCACCTGATGTGAAGAACTGACTCATTGGAAAAGACCCTGATGCTGGGAAAGATTGAAGGTCGGAGGAGAAGGGGATGATAGAGGATCAGATGTTTGGATGGCATTACCGACTCAATGGACATGGGTTTGAGTAAGCTCAGGGAGTTGAAGCCTAGCATGCTACAGTCCATGGGGTTGCAAAGAGACAGACGCATCTGAGCAACTGAACTGAACTGAAGGGATACAGTTACTATTGTTCCCATTTTATACATAAGAAAATTGAGGCAAAAATATTTGCTTTAATAACTTTCCTTATGTTACCTTCTTATTCAATTGTAGAGAAAAAGGTAATACAGTCAATCTTCTGGCTGCTAATTTAGCATTTTAAACATTTCTCAGTATAATTTGTTAGATTTTTTAGGGCCACAAGGAAGAGGCATATTGGGATAACATGGGTTTAGTGCAAGGAAACACAGATGGAATGTAGAAGAAGATGCATGGTTTTAGAGGTACCTTCAATAGTTTCCAACCTCAATATACAACCTCAATATACAGGATAAGGAGGGATTTCACAAACCCCCAGTGAAGCTCTTTAACATTTTGTTTACCCACCAATCACACCATTTGCCTTACATATGTGCTTTATACAAAGAATCCCCAACAATTTTTTTTGGTGGTACTTATTATAATCTCTATATTCTCCTAGCAACAACCCCAGAGAACTCTGATATGATGATGCTCAGGCCATAGCTGATCACCTCTGGCTTGTGTCTGTCCCCTGGACAATCGTTTGTGGCTTTGGCAGAAGACAGCATTGTTTTCAGAGTTCTACTTCTGTTAGACCTCTAAGGAAGGGCAGTATCCAAGGGTGACATTGTGTAGGTCCACTGTGCCATGCAGTGCAGGCACCAAGGATGAAAGTGTACTTACTTCAGTCTGCTCAGACCTTAACTGCTTTACAGCATGCCACTGATTTATGGTACATAAATACTCTCATACTTAGATCAAGGGAAAATGAACAAGATTGTATTCTGTTATAGAACATGAATTATTTGTCATTTAAAATATGATTAAGCTGTGTATTTTTAAACCCTTTTATACCAGAAAAATGAACTTTAAAAATAAGGTGAAAATACTCTTAATATTCCACAAGGATATCATAAAATTTAATGCATAACCTTTCTGACTTTTTAATAACTATGTCATGTCTACTGCCGGTAATTATCAAATAAAATGAAGACCTTACTTAACCTTCTTAGTATAATCACGGAAACAAAGTGACACCTAAGTCAGCAGATCTATTATTTGATAGTTCACAGCCTCACATTTCTTAGAGCAATCCTCAAGGGGAAATTTGATGTTCCTTTTTTTGTTGGTTTTCACTTTTTGATTTAATCATAACAATGTACATCAGAAGGATTTTGCACTTTTTAAGAGAAATATTAAATATTCATAGAGAGAGTTTTCTTCATTTATAAAGGATGAGTCAATATTTTGCCATGACAGTTTCACAGAATGAAAGATATTGCTTTAACTAATCAAACATGATCACCCCCATCAAGTGCCCACAATTCAGAATTCGCCCCCATTTATCTCATCAGTTCTCACACATTATTCTCTCCCTTCCTGGTAGTAGTCCTCTAAAAATATTATACAGAAGCCTGGATTCTGGTTGTTAATGCATGCTCTGGGAAAATTCTGCCATCAATTATTATTTTCCTCTCCTTTTTTCTCCCCTCTCTTTTATAATGAATCCCTCACTCCATTGCCTTCCTGTTCTAAACTGAAGAACAAAATTATCCTTTGGCTTTCTCTGTTTCTCAAGAGACACACCTCCTGCGTCATTTATAGAAGTGACCGTTAAGTCTCAGCCATGGGGTAAACACTGGACTATATGAGTGCCACTTATCCTGCTTTATTCTATTTTACTTGAAATTTGGTTTATTTTAAAATTTACCTGAAAAAAGAAAAGGGCAAATCTTCTTGATTTTTTTTTTCTGGTTTAGATGATCCTTAGCATGCCTGCCATATTATCGGAGCTTTTGAGTTTCCATCATGAAATGAAGTATCACCAGATGCATATTTAGTTTGTATAAAACTCTTTCTGACCCTTTGGGCGGTAGCCTACCAGGCTCCTCTGTCCATGGGATTTCCCAGGAAAGAATACTAGAGAGGGTTCCCATTTCCTCCTCCAGGGGATCTTTCCAACCCAGGGATCAAACTCATGCCTCCTACAGCTCTTGCTTTACAAGTGGATTCTTTGCCCACTGTGCCATATGGGTTTCCATGCTTAATAAAATTATCCATGATCAGATTATACTTTGATATTGAGTTATATGTGCAAAAAAAATCTGAAGCTTCATTTCTTCCATGTATGCATTTGAGGCAGGGCAGCCCTGTGTAAAGAGTTTGGACACTGGGGAAGAAAGATGCTTCTGTTCATATTCATCCTTTGATGACGTTCTAGTTGCATGGCATCAAGCAAGTTCCTTAAGATTTCAGAGGTTACATTTGTATCTCAAAGATAATGTCTACAGTTTAATTCAGGAAACATGACACTTTAAAACAGAGGCACAATATAATCCTAGCTGAGTGAGTATCAGTTTAAGTAAGGTTGGCTTAAGGACAGTTTGCTTAAGTGAGAACTGTAGATCTAAGCAGTTTGGGTATAAAATAACACTTTTGAATTTCTTGTGAGACTTCTCACTGTTTTAGAGTTTAAATTCACATGAAATATTTTTAATTATAAATGGCATAAGTGATATAAAGAAACCAAAAGTTCATCATTTCATTTTTTTGAATTTTTTTCTTTTTTTAAAATTTTATTGTTATTATTATTATTGTCTATAAAATTAACATTTGGCATCAGTTTCATACTAAATATGTTTTTGCATTTGGGCATTTCCTAGTTCCAAGGAATTAGAATTATGTATCTGCTTGAATTATCCCACCATCATCTTTTTTTCAACTAAAAGCAGTTTTGAAACATTTAATGATATTTTTTTGACAATAAACATCTAAATAGAAACCAAACTTTCTTTAGACACTTTTGTATTCAGTATTGTTGCAAAAGATAATAGTATATTGAAGTATAATTTATCTTTTCTCTTTATTTTGTCTTTTCTCCTTTAATGAATTCTTGGAGGACTTTTAGGGATGCCTGAATATGTGAATATGTGTACGTGGTAACTGAGAACCTGCTGTATTAAACTTGAATTTAAATTTTTATTTCATTTTTAACACTAACATAATGCACTTCTGTAAGAAAAGAGAGTTAACTATTTTCATCATTCCAAATAATGAATGTACACAAGTTTTGCTAGAAGTAGTTTCTAAATTATAGACTTCTTGAATTGAAGGAAAATTTGTTAATTAACAAATGTAACTCCTTAGTTCTATAGACTGAAAGATTATAACCTAGAGAATTAGAATTCCTCGGAATCGAACACTATTCTAGATGCAGTTTGAATTCTGAAAATTTCATCTTTTTATGTCTCTCTCTCTCTTTCCCTCATCTCAATTCTTTCTCCCACCTTTTTTTTTTTTTACCAGTTTTGCTCCAATATTTTTACATGTTCTTCCACCATAAATAATTTATTTCCCCTAGAGAACAATATTTACTTTCTGCTGTTTGAGTACATTTCAAGATTTAAGAAAACTCCATTCTCATCAAAAGTACTTAATGAATGCAATCTTCCAAGTTGCTTTAATGCTAGCAGTCTAAAACTGACAGTAATCAGATTTAAGGTTACTCAGAAAGAAGGGGGGCTCTAAAATTTAGAGTGCTGCTCTTGTAGATTTTAAAATTGCTGTCTCTGCTGCCAAGAAGTTTTAGATTTCAAATGATTTACCTTTGAGAACAACTGAGGATCAATAAGCGGGCTGAAGGAGAAGAGAATGGGTAAAATATGGAGAAAAAAAATCTGAATGAAACATTATAGAAAAACAAAAAGAAATGTGGCATGAGAAAAAATAAATCATGAACTGAATAAAGAGAGAGGATTCATATAGGAAACGAATCGCCAGTCTAGGTTTGATGCAGGATACAGGATGCTTGGGGTTGGTGCACTGAGATGACCCAGAGAGATGGTATGGGGAGGGAGGTGGGAGGGGGATTCAGGATTGGGAAAACGTGTACACCTGTGGTGGACTCATCTTGATGTATGGCAAAACCAATACAATATTGTAAAGTAAAAAAAAATAAATAAAATATAAATGTCAAAGGTGAGAGATCTGCCCTTTTGAATTAAAAAAAAAAATAAAGAAAGGCAAACACGACTCAAGGGAACAACTCACATATTTTATTCACCATTAAAAAAACAAAAAGTCATGACATTTTCAGGCAGGTTAGGAAGTGAACACATCTTCCAATATAATGTAAGCATATTTACCGTCCTCATAGCAGAATCAGTAAAGAAATAAACAACTGTATCCAGAGAGTGGTAGGTAGTTCATTATGCTTCAGCATTGCATGTTTTCAAGGCACACTCCCAACAACTTTCTCAGGAGGACCATTTCAAAGGTAAATTTTTTTTTTTAAAGAAAATCTCAAAGGTGGGCATATCTCCACCTTTCATAATGTGTGCCTTCTACTAGTAGCATCTTCCTCAGAAACCTTTCCAGACCAGTAATGTTCTGGTACTTAATGTTCTGTTTCCAGAATTTAGCTTCTGCATGAACACTATGTACAAGCCCCTGTGCCCTTGTTTTTGAAGTAAAAGGCTGACTCAAGAATTAATGATTGGGTAATGTGAAGATGTAGAGACAAAGAATAGCTGTTGGAGCAAGGAATGGGTAACTGTTTTGACTATAATTCTGCCACATAGTAAAATTCCCAAACTCCCAGTTCCTTGAAAGATATATATATGTGTATATATATATATATATATATATATGCACATACATACACACACAAAGCCTGAAACACATTGCTAAGTTGTTTTTACAGGAAGTAGACCACCACAAGATGAACACTGCTGACCACAAGAACATCGACCCCAATAGTGGTTGAAACCAGAAGATTGTTGATGCTTGAAACTTCATCTTGGTGCCAGCCAATCCAAGAATCCTCCACCAGCTGATCACACCCTGCTCCTTAAACACTATAAAACTCCTCACCACCTCCATGGGTCAAAAGGTCTTCAGAGCACTAGCTCACTATGGCCCCTTTTGCCTGGCAAAGTAACAAAAGTGATTCCTTTTTACTTCACCCAAAATTTTGTCTCTGATTTTCTATTTGGTATTGGTGAAAAGAGGCCAAGCTTTGGCAACAGTACCCTTCCTTTGCATTATATTAGCCTTTATTTGAATCAAAGATAATAATATAATGGTTCATTATATAATTTTATCAGTTGGAACCATGCTGAGGTTCAATCACCTGCTCAATTATGTTGGAAAGTTTTGTAAATACGGTAACTGTTGGTGTATTGTGAGTGGAGGAAATGAACACTCATAAACAGCTCATGGATAATTCAGTACACTTTTCTGAAGGATGTTTGTAATATATTAAAACATTTACATCAAATTTATGTGTAGCTAGCTAGGTAAGCTCATGCTTTGGATCTGTATGTGTGTTTAGCCACTCAGTCATGTACGACTCTTTGCAACCCCATGGGCTATAGCCTCCCAGGCTCCTGTGCCCATGGAGATACCCCAGGCAAGAATATTGGAGTGGGTTGCCATGCCCTCCTCCAGAGGATCTTCCCTACTCAGGGATGGAACCCAGGTCTTCCACACTCCCGGCAGATTCTTTAACATCTGAGCTATTGGATCTGTATAATGCTACCATATATGCACAGATTGATAGAGAAAATTAACATGAGACTATTAAAAATATCATCATTGGACTTCAAGATAGACATTCCCAGAGTTTAGGGACAGGACCAAAATGTAGAAGTATGTGTAGGGTTTAGAGATGAACACAAGCTTGTCTTTCAAAGTTGGCATTGGCAGTCAGGAAGGGACCCAGGGAGCTTAGCTTGCTGGGTGAGATGGGTGGGGGTGGGTTCAGGAGGGAGGGGATATATGTATACATTTTGTTGATTCAATTCCTTGTACAGCAAAAACTAAAACAACATTGCAAAGCAACTAGAGATGGTAAAAATTATGCCTGCAATGCAGGATAGGGTTGATCCCTGGGTCAGGAAAAGTCCCTGGAGAAGGGAATGGATATACATTATTTTTGCCTGGAGAATTCCATGGACAGAGGAGCCTGGTTGACTACAGTCCATGGGGTCACACACAGTAGGACATGACTAAGCACCTAACACAAACCAATTATACCCAATTTGAAAAAGAAAGAGAGAGACTGTCCTGGGAGGAGACAAAAATAAGTTTAAGTTCAGGAAGTTCTGTAAAGAGAACAATTTGGTAACAATTGCGTCTCTTTTTTTCTAGTTTTTCTACAGGTATCTTTAATTGGGTTTATTTCATGAATCAAGTGTAACATGTTAAAGTGAAAGCAGTAAAACTACCTCTCTTTTTCCTTTTTCTGGGAAATGACAGTTGGGATGCTGTTTATATTAGCTAAAAACTGCCAGACTTTTTTTTTTTTTTTCATTAGATCAATATGTTTTATTTATGTATTTATTTTTTAATTTACAATAAAATTTCAACCTGGTGGGACACATTTAGTGAGCTTTTGCTGTTATTTTTTAAACAAAAATAAAATAGATGAGGCAAAACAAACTCCACACTTATGTCTGAATGTTTAAATTATCACCTCTGACAATGTCTCCCTCAAAAAATTAAAAAATAAAAATACATAATTTTAGCTCAGTTCAGTTCAGTTCAGTCGCTCAGTTATGTCCAACTCTCTGTGACCCCATGAATTGCAGCACACCAGGCCTCCCTGTCTATCATCAACTCCCAGAGTTCACTCAAACTCATGTCCATCGAGTCGGTGATGCCATCCAGCCATCTCATCCTCTGTCATCCCCTGCTTCTCCTGGCCCCAATCCCTCCCAGCATCAGAGGCTTTTCCAGTGAGTCAACTCTTCGCATGAGGTGGCCAAAGTACTGGAGTTTCAGCTTTAGCATCATTGCTTCCAAAGGACACCCAGGACTGATGGCCTTTAGAATGGACTTGTTGGATCTCCTTGCAGTCCAAGGGACTCTCAAGAGTCTTCTCCAACACCACAGTTCAAAAGCATTAATTCTTAGGCGCTCAGCTTTCTTCACAGTCAAACTTTCATATCCATGCATGATCAGTGGAAAAATCATAGCCTTAAGTAGATAGACCTTTGTTGGCAAAGTAATGTCTCTGCTTTTGAATATGCTATCTAGGTTGGTCATAACTTTCCTTCCAAGGAGTAAGTGTCTTTTAATTTCATGGCTGCAATCACCATTTGCAGTGATTTTGGAGTCCCAAAAAGTAAAGTCTGACACTGTTTCCACTGTTTCCCCATCTATTTCCCATGAACTGATGCGACCAGATGCCATGATCTTCGTTTTCTGAATGCTGAGCTTTACGCCAACTGTTTCACTCTCCACTTTTTCTTTCATCAAGAGGCTTTTTATTTCCTCTTCACTTTCTGCCATAAGGGTGGTGTCATCTGCATATCTGAGGTTATTGATATTTCTCCCGGCAATCTTGATTCCAGCTTGTGCTTCTTCCAGCCCAGCATTTCTCATGATGTACTCTGCAGAGAAGTTAAATAAGCAGGGTGCACGGGGATGACCCAGAGAGATGTTATGGGGAGGGAGGTGGGAGGGGGGTTCATGTTTGGGAACACATGTACACCCGTGGTGGATTCATTTCAATGTATGGCAAAACCAATACAGTATTGTAAAGTAAAATAAAGTAAAAGTAAAAATTAAAAAAAATAAAATAAACTACTGGAAACTTAAAAAAAAATAATTACCATTAAAAAATAGATAAATAAATAAATAAGCAGGGTGAGTCTAGTAATTCATAATAGACTACATAAGCACTCTAAGATATGAATAGCAATAGGTTTATAGGCAATGTCTGTATAGAACCCTAGATTAGTCATTTCAGAGATTCACAAATAATGTGCCGATATACCCACTGTGGGGCTTTCCAGGTTGCACAGTGGTTAAGGATCTGCCTGCCAATGCAGGAGACACAGGTTTGATTACTGAGTAGGGAAGATCCCCAGGAGCAGGAAATGGCAACCCACTCTAGTATTATTTCCTGGGAAATCCCATGGACAGAGGAGTCTGGCAGGTTATAGTCCATGGGTGGCAAAGAAAGACAGGACTGAGTAGCTAAACAGTAACAATATCAACTATTCCCTTTCATCTCTCACTGAATTACTATTTACTGCCTGGTTTAATGAGCCTGAAAACACACTAAACTTAACTCTTAAGGAATCCTTATGGTTCCAGTTTATGAAATATCATCCACATTTGATTCAAATTAAAGCACTTAAGAAATGCAATCCTCCTCTAAAGGAATACCTCTTGAAGACAGCGTGTGCTTTATTGAGATGTTAAATTTCACTAATAATAAATTGAAGATGTTTGTTACAAAAAGTGAAAATCTTTTAAAAGTGAATATGTCCTAGGGAGCAACAAGTAAAGAAGTATTTTTCTGTCATTTTAGGTAATATTTTAAGGAACCTAATATTCTGGTAGAATGATGGACAGGCTATATTTAAATTATAGAGAAAGTACATTTAGAGTAAATCACAAAAGTGTTCCTAGCCACACATTGTAATTTTTCTCTCATTATTTTTTATGATAATTCACATTAGTTCATCAGCATAGTCAGTGTTTCATTTCTCCAAATTGCTGCTACATAATTTATGAAAAAAAAGTGAAACAAATTGGAAGGTGGTTTAAATAATCTTTATCAAGCTTAACCTATTGAAATAGTAACATTAATGTTTTTAAACTGTATTTAATGGCAGTAAGGTACACATACAATCTAAAGAGAAAAATAATTGCACAGGATTTCTAATGAAAAACAGTGGTTTTTTGCCATTCACCCCTGTTTTCCACTCTTCTAAATTTTTCTTTCAATTAACAAATAATTTTTTAAATTTACTCCTTCAAGGCTGAATTATGTGATTATATTTTGACTTTTTAGGTTTAAACATTATTGTAATTTCCCAACATAGGAGATGAAGATTTAACTCTCTTTGCTTCCTTCCTCATCACCTACTTAAATGCCCTCACCACCTACTTAAAAGCCCTCATTCTCCCAATTCAGTCACATAGCAGTTTTGGCTTAATGTTTAAGTGTTAGAAGCTCAGTTGTGTCTGACTCTACAACCGCATGGACTGTAGCCCACCAGGCTCCTCTGTCTATGGATTTCTCCAGCAAAGAATACTGGAATGGGTTTCCATTTTCTTCTCCAGAGGGTCATCTTGACCCAGGGATCAAACCCAAGTCTCTTGCATGGCAGGAAGATGCTTTACCATCTAAGACCCTGGGGAAGTTTTGGTTAGATGAATGCTTATTCCATAAAAATAATGCAAATGCAATACATGCCTATCAATGAGGTAAACTGTGATTATTTTTATTTTTCACTAGATTTTTTTCTTTTTAGTCTTATAATTCCAAGTTGTTCTTTTTTTTGTTGCTGACTTGGTTTATCTGCTGAGTTATCAATGGACACTTTCTAGCATACTAATTCATATATAAAGCTCTTCTAAAAACATGGAGGTCCATTAAGTATTCCATTAACTTATTGCAAGAGTGTTGTTTTATCTTTTATATAGTAAGTTTTTTTTTTCATGGTTGTAGTATAATCTTTTAACTCCATGTTATTATTAATGGCAGTATGTTTTTAAACTTCCTACTCTATATAATTTCTACTCATTCAAATAGTTCCTTCCTGATTTATTCTCTTCCTATTAAAGGCTTCCCTCAGATATCTGGTAATCTTTTATTATCTGCTCCTACTTAAAATGGAGACTGGAAAGCTGACTTTAAACTTTGGGCTCTTGGCTGCAACTTGTCTCCTGTGATGTGGTTGGCCTATTTATCTAGGAGAACTTAGCTATTCAGCTCTTTGTGTCTTTCGGCCTCATTAGATATCCCCACAGAGAATCTGGCAATTTCCTATCTGCAGAGAAAAAAAATATATTTCCTAGCAGTTGGAGAATCATGTAGAACTCTGTCTGGATAGCTCAGAAAATAAAATACTTAATTAGATACTTCATCCTGCTGTGTCAATAGAGCTAATTAGGAGACAGAGATCACATAGTAATTTGAAGAGACAATGTGATATACAAAGAATTTTTAACTATAAAGGGTAAAGAAAATTCTAAAAAATATCCTTTGACAGAGGGAGAATCCCAAAGAAAGGGACATGGTTGGAAAGGAGGTCCCATTGTCAAGGCTGAAGTTCAGATCTCACTGGAAAGGGTGTACTTACATCCCTTCTGGGTAATGGTGAAGTTCATGTGGTCTATATCAAAGCTAGTTCACAGTTGCTGGGCCAACAGAAAACATACCTCTGGGATGTAGGTGCTGAGGCTGGTAGACAGAGGAACCACAGTCAGTTCTGGCAAGTTAGTTTACAATGCTTCTGGGTACAGGTGAGCAAGAAACTAAGGCCTAGAGAGTCAAAGAGGAGTCAATACTCCTCTAAAGTACAGAAGGGTAATGCAATGAAAATGACACTTTGGCACTGCTACAATGTATTCACTTGGCATCTACCTGAGGGGATGTTGCTGAAACTTACTGGAATGCTATTCATTGTGGTGCTGCCAAAACTTGATTGGTCATGATCATCACTGGGTGTCTGCCTTATGAGAGACACTGATGAATGTAATAGGAAAAAAAAAAAAAGAAGAAGAAGAAGAACCTCAGGATCAGAAAGAAGTTCTTTCTCTTCCAGTGTCCCCACTATGCCCTCTACTAATAATCTGAAATTGTGCCTGCTGCAAAGGATGAATATTAATAGAGTTCAGCTTCATTGTAATAGGGCTTGAAGTATAGATTCAGCACTGAAAGCAATGAATTAAAAACTGGCACACTTAGTCTTGATGGTCTTTATTTTTTTAATTTATTTTAATTACTTTATAATATTGTATTGATTTTGCCATATATCAACATGAATCCACCATGGGTGTACACATGTTCCCCACCCTGAAGCCCCCTCCTACCTCCCTCCCCATAGTGGTATCTACTATGTTGCTAATTTTCTGAGTCCAGAGACCTTCTGTTTCCTTATTCTCCAGAAAACTACAAGCATCTGCTAGGTGAGGAAGCAGTGTCCCCTGGAGTGGGACACACTACTGCACTGAGTAGAGACAGTTCTGGCTGCTTTTTGAACAAACTTTCTACATATTTCATTATTTTAGAACTCCCCAAACCACCAACATTTTAGCTCTGTTTATGTAGTACCTCAGCCACTTGAGGATTTGCAACATACATTTATTTGGTTCATATTTTCCCATACTTTTGTCTTACAATTCAGTTTTCCTAGATTTTTTTAAATCACATGCTCAAGTCCAGTTTCACAATGTTCAGGTCAAAACGCAAAATGAAGTGAGAATCCTTGCCCCTAAATCATTAAAAATGTCAATATAGTGACAGCAGCCCATTAAACCAACTGCACGACATGACTATGTGTGGGTACCTGCATGACTGCACTCACTGGCCATTCATTGAGCTGACCCTGCTTTGACTAACACTCCCTCTGTTTTCAAAATTCAAGATTTTCTTGTTTGTTTTTTTTTTTTTCCCCCTCTTTCAAATGTTTCATGTCATTATAACATTATGGCTTTAAAAAGTAAATTACTAAATATTCTTTTTTTCTTGAGATCCCAAATGAGGTGAGACTAAATATATTTGTCTATTCTGCTGTCTTTACCTGAAACTTTTGTTTTTACATGCCTAATGTAATGAAGGGTTAGCTGTTTCTCACTTCTACTGAAACTTTCAAGTTCTGATTTCATATATAGAGGCATGGAAATATAAATTTAAAATTTTATATTAAAAAATTAAGGAAAATATCAATCATTCATACCATGAATTTGACAACAGATACTTCCCTTAATTTATTTTCCTACGTAAGTGTCTGATAAATCCTGATAAAAAGAATGAAAGAGAAGTATGAAGTTCTATTTTGCTTCAATTTCACTATTAATTTTCTCTCTCCTTTCCCCTCTCTCTGCCTTCTTCCTTCGTCATCTTTTACTTCCTTCCTTTTTTCTTTCTTTCCTTTCTTCCTGCATCCCTTCTTATTTTCTTTTTTATTTCTTCTCTTTGTTTCATTCTTAGATATTGACCACAGTGAAAAACACTTAATAGTAAGGAAGTACATACTTTAGAAAACGGAATTCAAGAAATCTGTGTACTTAAACTCATATATGCAATACATAACACTCCATTTTATTTCTAAATTCAATTTCCATTTTGAGTTATCTATTTTTCCAAGTTATTGGAAATATGTAATCTCAGTAATTCTGAAGTTTTTCTCCATTCTTAAATCTTTTCCAACTTTGCTTTCTAAGTATTTTACCTTAGATTAAACTCATTGTCTTAATATATAAATTGCAAAACCTCAGTAGTTTATAATGTAAACACTTGTTCATGGAAAGTTCAAATGAATGTTCTTCATTGGTAGACAGTTCAACTTCAAGTGATGATTAAAGGCTTGAGTTCCTTCAGTATTTTTGGATCCACCGTCTTTAAAATCTATCTTCCAAGGCCATGATGGAAGGGATGCAGGACATGGATGAGAGTCTGTAGGAAGTTTATAGTTGTGCATTATATCACATCTTATTCTACTAGCTAGAATTTAACCTCCTCACTGCAAGAGAAGATGGGAAACAAACTTTTTGCCCAGAATGAAGAGAAAATATATTTGATGGTTAGTAAGCAATTTACCTTTATACATGGACATCACCAAATGGCCAATACTGAAATCAAATTGATGATATTCTTTATAGCCTAAGATAGAGGAGTTATATACAGTCAGGAAAAAATAAAATAAAAAACAACATCTGGAGTTGACTGTGGCTCAGATCATCAGCTTTTCATAGCAAAATTCAGTGTGAAACTAAAGAAAGTGGGGAAAACCACTAGGCCAGCCAAATATGACTTAAATCAAATCCCTTATGAATATGCAGTAGAGGTAACAAATAGATTCAAGGGATTAGATCTTGTAAAAAGTGTGCCTCAAGAACTATGGATGGAGGTCTGTAAGTATTGTACAGGAGGAAGTGAACAGAATCATTCCAAAGAAAAAGAAAAACAAGAAGGCAAAGTGGTTATCTGAGGAGGCCTTACAAATATCTAAAGAAAGAAGAGAAGCAAAAAGAGAGAAAGGGAAAAGTGCATCCAGCTAAATGCAGATTTCTGAAGAACAACATGGAGAGACAAGGCTTTCTTCCATGAACAGTGTATAAAACTAGAAGAAAACAACAGAAGGGGAAAGACTAGAGATCTCTTTAGGACAATTGAAGATATCAAGGGAATATTTTGCCCAAAGATGGGCACAATAAAGAAAGTAAATGGCCGAGACCTAGCGACACTGGAGAGATCAAGAAGAGATGGGAAGAATATATAGAAGAACTGTACAAAAAAGATCCAAATGAACCAGATTATTACGATGGTCAGTCATCAGAGCCAGACAATCTGGATAACAAAGTCAAGTGAGCCTTAGGAAGCACTGCTGTTAATAAAGCTAGGGTCTATGATGAAATTCCAATAGAAATATTCAAAATCCTAAAGGATAATGCCACCAAGGTGTTGCATTCAATATGTCAGCAAACCTGGAAGACCCAGAAGTGGCCACAAGACTGGAAAAGCTCAATCCTCATCCCAATTCCCAAGAAAAGTAGTATCAAAGAATGTGCTAACCATCGGACAATTGCACTCATCTCCCATGCTAGTAAGATCATGCTTAAAATCAGGCTTTATGCAAGCCAAGAACTTCCAGATATCCAAGCTGGGTTTAGAAAAGGAAAAGGAATCAGAGATCAAATTGTCAACACTTACTGGATCATAGAAAAATCAAGGGCATTCCAGAAAAACATCTACTTCTGTTTCATCAAAGCCACCAAGCCTTTTACTGTGTGGATCATAATAAACTGTGGAAAGCTCTTAAAGAAATGAGAATACAAGACCATCTTACATGTTTCCTGAGAAACCTGTATATAGGTCAAGAAGCAACAGTTAGAACACTGTATGGAACAACTGATCGGTTCTGGATTGAGAAAGGAGTATGACAGGGCTGTCTGCTGTCACCCTGTTTAATCTATATCTTAAGCACATCATGAGAAATGCTGCACTGGATAAGAATCTGAACTCAAATCAAAATAAGCAGGAGAAACATCAACAACCTCAGATACATGGATGATACCACTCTAACAGCAGAAAGCGAAGAGAAACTAGATCTCTTCATAAGAGTGAGGGAGGAGAGCGAAAGAGCTGACTTAAACTAAATATTAAAAAAAAAAAACCAAAACTAAGATTTTGGCATCTGGCCCCATTACTTCATGGCAAATAGAGGGGAGAAAGGTGGAAGTAATGACAGATTTCCTCTTCTTGGACTCTAAAATCACTGCGGATGGTGACTGCAGCCATGAAATCAGAAGATAATTGCTTCTTGGCAGGAAAGCTATGATAAACCTAGACAGTGTGTTGAAAAGCAGAGACTACTCTGCTGACAAAGGTCCATACAGTCAAGGCTATGGTCTTCTCAGTGATCGCATACAGTTGTAAGAACTGGACTGTTAGAAAGGCAGAGCACTGAAGAATGGATGCCTTTGACCTGAGATGCAGGAGAAGACTTCTGAGAATCCCTTGGATAGCAAGGAGATCAAACCAGTCAATCTTAAGGGAAATCAACCTGGAATATTGTTGGAAGGACTGATGCTGAAGCTGAAGCTCCAGTATTTTTATCATCTGATGCAAACAGTGGATTCATTGGAAAAGTCCCTGATGCTGGGAAAGATTTAGGGTAGAAGGAGAAGAGGGCAGAAGAGGATGAGATAGCTGGATGGCATCACTGATGCAATGGGCATGAACTTGGGCAAACTTCAGGAGACGGTGAGGGACAGGGAGGCCTGGTGTGCTCCAAAGAGTGGGACACAACTGGGCAACTGAATAACAACAACTAGCAATCTACTACATCAGAATTTTAGAAAAAAGTTCTTTGATCTTATTTGATAAGAAACTAACTGCCTATAACTGCTCAATTTTAAATAATTATTGGTAGATTTGTAGTATTTATTGATTCAAGTTTATAAAGTGCTATTATCTAGAAATAAGGCAATCTTATTACTATTTTTCTTAGATATATAGTTCACATCAAAATAAATTATTACCTTATCAATGGAACTTTGAGTATGCACACAATGTTATGATAAAGTCAATTTTATGTTAAACACTTTCTCTCAATACTGTGACACATACTTTAACGGAAGTCACTGGGTTGAATGAGAAAAATAAACTGCAAACCTTATTCCACTGCTTCTTAGCCACTTCTTTACCAAACCCATTCATTTTCTCATAAAGAGAAAATTGATGTTGAGTATCTAGTTGCTATAGGTCTGATGAATTGATTTATTTCCATGAACATCCATCAATGCTCATGTGGTATAAAGCTTTGAGTGGCTAACATCATTGGCAAACCAAAGAGAAAATGGTATTGTTGGAAGGAACAGAAGCACTAGTGCCTAGGAACCTATTAAATAAAAATGAGAATTAATGAGACAGTAAATAAATTGAGAATTCCTAGAAATCACATCTCTATGATTTTTGTATTAAGGCAAGTGAAGTTAGTGTCAGTCACAGCTTCTTCAGCAAAGAAAAGGGAACCTGCCCCATTAGCTATTTCTGACCAGTGTGGTTGAATTTCTGCTTCTCATTAGAGAAAGAGCACTGTGGTTTCCCTTAATGTTCTAGGTGACTGAATATTTCATCTCTTAAAGAAAAAGAGGTAACTAACATTGTGCAAAAATCTCATTGCATATTGGATGTTGTAGAGGCAAAATTAGATTGGAAAACCATACTTTTCAAAATCTGAATTGTAAAGTTTTGCAAAAAGAAAAAGAAGATTCTTCATCTGCGAAAATAAACCAGCATGAAGGTACTAAATCCTAGTTGAGATATTAAAATTTTAACAAGTTTTTTTTCACCCAAAATTAAATGCTAGAGTAATCAAAAGCTGAAAAAATATATTTTATATTTTCTCTTCTATGAGTACACTATTAGAGTAATCCTCAAATTTTATTGGAACATATAACTATACAGTGATAATCTAAAGATGTGATCTGTTCTGATGGCTCTAGACTTGGCCTTAATAGGAATCGATTTTATTATTTTGGATGTATATTATGGAACCACTTGAACTTTAATGATTCTTTTAAGTAGAGGAATCATTAAATCGTCATACTGTATTGATCATTGTCTGGGGTCTCTGTTTCTCCTCACTCTCTTTTAATGAAAATTGCATACATAATTTTGGAAATATCTCTTCAATCACCTGATTCAAGAATTGCTGATCTAAGAATCCCCAATGATCTCCTCTTGCCTAAAACATTAATATATTTGAGGTCTTCATAATTAAGGGTTATTCATCAATATATTTAACAGATGTCAGACTGGTGTCCTTATTGATCCACAAGCACAATACATTTATCCCTGTAGTCATGGTTTTGCTTATCCATTTGCAGAACCAAAAATGCCCTAATTACTTTTTCCTGAGGGTTTAAATGTATTCCTTCCAAGTCACGGTTACATTTCTACAGGTTTTACAAGCATTCCAAGGCTTCTACAAGTCACAACCTTCTATTCATCATTTTTGCCTCTGTTGCACTCAATTGTTCTCCAGTGATTTTTATGCTTTATTCCCATTCTTAGATATCTTATTATAACAGAACATTATTATGTTGCTGAATATTAAAAGTTAGGGCACAGAAAATAACATGATATATTTAAGAATGCATGCAAGTTGTTGGAGATCATTTAAATTGATAAGACTTTCTGCAGGGCAAATTTGACAATTTCTATCTTGAGATGTATAATATCCATGAAACCATCAATTCCTGAAAAATCATCCTATTTTTCTGCATACTGTTAAACATCTGAAACTCAGAACATGTAAGTGAATCCCATTAAGAATAATCCCTCTTATATAGCAAATGCTTACTTTTCAAAATATGTGATAGCTTATAGAAATTAGTAAAGAACAGAACAGCAATGTGGCTTTTACATTTAGCAAGTATGTAACCAGATAGTTCATAGAAAAGCAAGTAAAAATGACTCAGACTTCGTTTTTTAAAAAATAGCTTAATCTCAAACTTTTGGCAAAAGCCTATTTATTTCCATAGAATTCAGTGAACTCTTGCTTTTCCTCACTAGAGGAAATATGCTAGTATTTCATATATATAAGTTTCTTGTGTCAACCTAGATAGCGTATTAAAAAGCAGAGACATTACTTTGCCAAAAAAGGTCTGTCTAGTCAAGGCTATGGTTTTTCCAGTGGTCATGTATGGATGTGAGAGTTGGACTATGAAGAAAGCTGAGTGCCAAAGAATTGATGCTTTTGAACTGTGGTGTTGGAGAAGACTCTTGAGAGTCCCTTGGGCTGCAAGGAAATCCAATCAGTCCATTCTATAAGAGATCAGTCTTGGGTGTTCTTTGGAAGGACTGATGCTGAGGCTGAAACTCCAATACTTTGGCCACCTCATGCAAAGAGTTGACTCATTGGAAAAGACCCTGATGCGGGGAGGGATTGGGGGCAGGAGGAGAAGGGGACGACAGAGGATGAGATGGCTGGATGGCATCACTGACTCGATGGACATGAGTTTGAGTGAACTCCGGGAGATGGTGATGGACAGGGAGGCCTGGCGTGCTCCAATTCATGGGATCTCAAAGAGTTGGACACAACTGAGCGATTGAACTGAACTGAACTGAACTGTATATCAAAAGATGAATTCTTGGGTAAAAATGTAATAATGGTAGATATCTACCCACCCCAACAAAGATCAATATTCTGTCAAAAAACAAACATACAAACAAACAAAAAAGACAGCAAAATTTAACAAACGCCATTGTCATTTTCTATGAATGTGACTTCTGACAAATAGCATATCTTTTATCCACTTTATCATCTGTATACTTCACATAGTTCTATTAAAAATCTAACAAAAAAATAAGGTAAAAGTTTTAGGTAGAGTGTTTAGAAAAAGTCCCAAGAGATGACAAGCGTTCAACAAATGTTAGCAATCACTATTCCCACAACTCTTAGCCTGGATGTTACTATTGTTGCTACTTATTAAAATGTAAATAGACCTGAACAAAATGGTTAACAGCAAGGGCTCTGGAGTCAGACTGCCCAGTTTGATATTTTCATTATAACATTTTTTTTAATTGAAATGTTGTACTCTGTCCTTTCCTTAAGATTTCACCATTAATATTTTTCCAAACTCTTTGCTGAGCTTTGTAGGAGGTATTTTATATCAATTTATGCATGTAAGCATGCTGAGTCATGTCTGACTCTTTGAACCCCTTGGACTGTAGCCCACCAGTTTTCTTTGTCTATGAGATTTCCCAAGCAAGAAAACTGGAATGGGTTACCATTTCCTCCTCCAGGGGATCTTCTTAATTCAAGGATAAAACCCACATCATCTGTCTCCTGCATTGCAGGCATATTCTTTACCACTGAATCACTGGATAAGCCCATTTTATATCAATACTTACCTTTAAAAAATCACATGAGCATTTCTAAAGGAAATATGCATTGACTTGCCATCAGCTTAAAATCATGTTGCTGTTCAGTATAATAGTAAAATGAATAATGTTATTCTGGAAATGTGGATGTATAGATCCAAGGACATAATATAGTTAGAAGAAAGGTATTTTTGTTGCACTTTCTGTTCACTTACTTGGAATAAATTGTCATTTGATATTCTAATTATGCTAAGAGACATAGATTCCACTGAAAGTAAAACAAACAAACAAATAAATGTCATCAAGCCTACATATATGCATTGAAGATTCTTCTCCCCAGCATCTTTATGACAATTACAGAGTAAATGGAACCAGATTCTTATTAGTATCAACATCAGAATACAGTCTATCCTATAGTTAGAAAGGGAAAAAGAGCTGAGATGTAACCCTATAATACAAACATTGTAGGGTAGTGCAGGGACAGCAGATACTTATAGGACAGGCTACTATGTTGTCAGGAAGTGATGAACAAGTCTCTAATTTTAAAAACAAATAGTATATGAGTGCCCAATGTTACCAATATTGTTCGGGGCTGTGCTGATGCTCTGTAGTAATTTACACTACCTGAAGAGATTAGTTAACCAGTTATAGCCCAGCCATTCTATTTTATATACATGCCCATTGTTACAGCTCACATTTCATCAGTTTTCAAATGTCCTATGAGAATTTAATGCAGATAATTTATATTAATTGACATATGTATTACTTTCTGGCCATTTCCTAATATATTTTATTGTATTTACCAGCCTTAGTCTTTTAATTTCAACAATGAATAAAACTTATGACTACCTGTTTGATTGAATTAGCATTCTCTCAAAAAAATCATTATTCAAATTGTTGCAGTGACCACAGACAAGATGTCACTCAAAGTCTGTCACTCAATAAATTGTACACCCTGGCTAAGCACTGAAAACAGCAAGTACAATAACATCATTCCCTTTGTTCAGATTTGTCAAAGAAAATTACACCAATGTTAAATGGACAAGGATGAGTTTATTCAAGACTATTGCAATAAGGGAGACAGGCCATTACTGAGTCTGAATTCAGTCCTGCTAACACAAAGAAGGACAGAGTTTTTAAGAGGTGGGATGAACTAGTCAAAAAGTCCTAAAGGGTTTGGGAGGGTTGATCAGTTGGCTATGTAAAGTACACTGAGTTGTTTATGGAGTTAATGATTAGGGTCAACTGGCACGAAATATTTTTCCTTGTGATTAGGCTATCTGGTTTGTGTAAGGTTCAGGGTAAGAGGAAGGGAATCTGACAGCAAGAAGGAATTGGTTTAAACTTTAGTCAAGCTGACGGGAACATTAAAGGTATATCTATGGTATACTTGTACTCTTCCAGAAGCTCTACAGCAGTGACTTCAAAAACACTATTTTTTACATATGGAGCAAGATATTTTGAAAGCTTATAGTAATTAGAGTCTTTGAAACAGTGCCAGTTCCATGTCTTTCTTGGATTAGTCATCAGAGGTGTTATTGGGTTCCCTAAGGCAGATGGTATACCTGGTGAAGTGATGGATTTGAAAGATGTTATTACTTACACCAAGATGTTTTCACAAACTGGCACTCAAGATAATGCCATTGTATGTAGTTAAAACCAAAATCACTTTCAGGTGAAAAACAACAACAGAAAAAAACAAAACAAAACAAATGAACAAACAACAGCAGAAATGGAAGAAACAAGAGCTAGAAGCTTATTAACTCAAAGGCTTGTACAGAAAAATACAGTTGAGAGAACCACAACAGTCAATGTTTGGTTGGGTACTTTGGAATTGTGCTGTTTAAGGCATTGTTATACCTATTTGGCTTCACTGAAAAAGGGTGGAAGTAAAGTAGAGAAACGATGTTATCACTTTCCAAAGGGGTATTTATTGGACTAAAACTTCCCTCTCTAAGCTACTGATGCAGTAAAAAAAAGAGAGGTAACAAATTAGAAAATAGGGAAGTAAGGGGTAAAAAAGAATCCATATTATTTGAGAAGTCAGAGGGTTTCATGCTTTGAAATATGATACCTACTGGCATCAATTATGGATGAAGTAGGCGCCTTAAAATTTGCAATGAAGCTTTAAGAACTCACCAAGATTACGGCTTAGAATTCTAATTGATTCAATCTGAATGGTAAGACACTCATATTTTCAAACTGACTTCATCACTATGAATACAAATAGGCAGTAGATAATGCAGTTTTTCTAATAATTTGAGAACCATGTAGATGATGAAGAAGGCCCCTGGCACTTTTCAAATAAACTGGCAACCATCTTTTAGTTTCACAAGTTCTAGAAAATATTTTCTTGCATTTGGCTTAATGAAACACAAAGTAGATATTTTTGAAATCACAAGTGTTTATGACATGCATATGTACTGTGCTTAGTCTCTCAGTAATGTCCAACTCTTTGCCACCCATGGACTGTAGCCTTTCAGGCTCTTCTGTCCATGGGGATTCCCAAGGCAAGAATACTGGAATGGGTTGCCATGCCCTCCTCCAGGGGATCTTCCTAATCCAGGTATCGAACCCAGGTCTCCTGCATTGCAGGTAGATTCTTTGCTATCTGAGTCACCAGGGAAGCCAATTTTTTTTCTTTTACATTTGGTAGTGGTAAAACTATCAACAGTAAAATCAGGAAGTGTTATCAGTATCACACTTGTTTTGTTTTGCTTTTGCTTTGCTGCCACAGTATTGCATGATCTCATGGCTAGGGTACCCCACTCCAGTACTCTTGCCTGGAAAATCCCATGGATGGAGGAGCCTGGAAGGCTGCAGTCCATGGAGTCACTGAGGGTTGGCCACAACTGAGCGACTTCCCTTTCACTTTTCACTTTCATGTGTTGGAGAAGGAAATGGCAACCCACTCCAGTGTTCTTGCCTGGAGAATCCCAGGGATGGGGGAGCCTGGTGGGCTGCCGTCTATGGGGTCGCACAGAGTCAGACACGACTGAAGCAACTTAGCAGCAGCAGCAGCAGCAGCATGGCTAGGGTTTCCCTGTGCTAATCACTCCTAAAGAAATATGTGGATACTGACAGAAGTGTACTTTAACACAGTATTCATTTGCAGAAGTACTCCACTATGTCAGTGTGATTGTGCAAAAGATAATTAAGACCTTAATTTCATGTAAATCATTACTTTTTTTTTTTTTTTTTTACTAAAAGTAATGTTTTGAAGTTGGAAACAATTTGGATTCACCTGTGTTTCTGAAAGAAGTTTCAATCTGAAAAGTTCTGAAATTAATTAAGTTTGAATACTTCCTTAAATACACAATTCAGTTGCTTAAAAGTTTGCTCTTCTAGAGCTTGTAATATAAAAAGACTTATCAGAAAATTATCACCTTGCTGATGCATAGCAAGGGGACATCAAGCTTGGAGAGAAGCAGATTGACTGTAACAGTGTTGCACATAATACTAACACCAATAGAAAATCATGGGTGGGCTCTGCTGTTGGGTTTACACATTTTGCATGTGTGCTCAGTGACTTCAGCCATGTCTGACTCTTTGCAATCCAGTGGAATGTAGCCCGTCAGGCTCCTCTGTTCACAGGATTATTCTGTCAAATAAACTCGAGTGGGTTGCCATTTTCTCTTCCAGGGATTCTTCCAGACCCAGGTATCAAACCCGGGTCTCCTGTGGCTCCTGCACTGCAGGCAGATGCTTTACCACTGAGCCACCAGGGAAGCCCCATTTATACATTTTAGATACATTTATATTTATGGGAACAAAGAAAGTTTTGCTTAGAAATTCTTGAAAAATCACAGCTTCTACATATCCATGTGCTTTATTTTTTTTTAATTAACAGTTACAATAAAAATGCATTAATATGCTTAACAGTTCTCTCCCTGTATGGCATCTAGTTAGTAAGCATGTGCTAATTCATGTAACCTATTATCCTTAGCATTCTTTGTCTGTGGTTCCAACTTTCAGAAGAATTGGTGTTGATTATACCAGTAGATGGTTGGATGGCATCACTGACTCAATGGACATGAGTTTGAGCGAACCCTGGGAGATGATGAAGGACAGGGAATCCCAGCATGTTGCAGTCCACAGGATTGCAAAAAGTCATGACTTAGCGACAGAACAACAAGTGGTATTTAAAATGTCCGTTCAAAATTTTATGGCTTGAAACAGCTCATCTTTTAATAACTAAGTCAATAAAACCAACTTAATTTAAATAGCGATGCTGTTTTTTAGGCCTGTGGAGTCATTAAAATGAATAATTCATAATTAGTGTTTTATTGATGTCCATGCATCATATTGCTGAGCATCATCAAGAACCTGTGATGATTGGTGGTAATTTGATAAACATTCAGAACTATTGCATTAATTATGTGCCTTTCAATTATATCTGAAGTTAATGAATATATATTAAAATTGTGGAGCTGAATTTAAAGGATAGCTGAAATCTAATTATAAGACAGTCTTTTTTCCCCTAATATTCTAATTATAACTTTCCTACTTATCAACTTTTAGATGAAATGAGGCTTATCTAAAATATGAAATTTGAATATTGGTCATATGTAACAATCTCTTTTCCAAAATGTTTTTTTATGTTGTTAAGCAGCTCGGTAGTGTCTGACTCTTTGCAACTCCATGGACTGCAGCACGCCAGGCTTCCCTGTCCATCACCAACTCCCAGGGTTTGCTCAAATTCATGTCTATTGAGTCAGTGATGCCATCCAACCATCTCATCCTCTGTAATCCCCTTCTTCTCCTGGCTTCAATCTTTCCCAGTATCAGGGTCTTTTCTAATGAGTCAGCTCTTTGTGTTAGGTGGCCAAAATACTGGAATTTCAGCTTCAGCGTCAGTCCTTCCAATGAATATTCAGGGTTGATTTCCTTTAGAATTGACTGCTGTAGTCCGAGGGACTCACAAGAGTCTTCTCCAGCATGACAGTTCAAAAGCATCAATTCTTCAGTGCTCAGCTTCCTTTATGGCCCAACGCTTAAAGCCATACATGACTACTGGAAAAACCATTGCTTTGAGTAGAAGGACATTTGTTGGCAAAGTAATGTCTCTGCTTCTGAACATGATGTCTAGGTTGGCCATAGCTTCTCTTCCAAGGAGCAAGTGTCTTTTAATTTCATGGCTGCAGTCACTGTAAACAGTGATTTTGGAGCCCAAGAAAATAAAGTCTGTCACTGTTTCCAATGTTTCCCCATCTATTTGGCATGAAGTGATGGGACTGGATGCCATGGTCTTAGTTTTTTGAATGTTGAGTTTTAAGCCAGCTCTTTTCATTCTCTCCTCTTTCACCTTTAAGAGGCTTTTTAGTTTGTTTTTGTTTTCTACCCTAAGGGTGCTGTCAGGTACATATCTGAGGTTGTTGGTATTATTCCCAGCAATCTTGATTTCAGCCTTTGCTTCAACCAGCCCAACATTTCTCATGATGTATTCTGAATATAAGTTAAATAAGCTGGGTGACAATAACACCCTTGACATATTCCATTCCCAATTTTGAACCAGTCTGTTTTTCCATGTCCAGTTCTAACTGTTGCTTCTTGACCTGCATGCAGGCTTCACAGGAGGCTGGTGAGATGGTCTGGTATTCCCATCTCTTGAAGACTTCTACACAGTTTGTGATCCACACAGTCAAATGCTTTAGCATAGTCAATGAAGCAAAAGAAGATGTTTTCTGGAATTCTCTTGCTTTTACTATGATTCAAAGGATGTTGGCAATTTAATCTCTGATTCCTCTGTCCTTTCTAAATCCAGCTTGAACATCTGGAAGTTCTAGTTCACGTACTGTTAACGCCTAGCTTGGAGAATTTTGAGCATTACTTTACACCTAGCATGTAAAATGGTAGTGATTCATTCAAAATAGTAGTCAATGTAATTTTTGCACAATGTGATGAAAAAAAAAAAAAACAACAACAACTATAAAGAATATTTTAGACGAAGCTAAGAGGAGAAAAATGTCCATAAATGTGATGACTAGAAAAACCTTTAAATGGTTTCACTAACTTTGCCTATGAGTTTCCCAGATGGCTCTGCTGGTAAAGAACTGGCCTGCCAATGCAGGAGACAGAAGAGATTTGGGTTCGATCCCAGGGTCAGGAAGATCTCCTGAGAAGAGCACCACACCTATACCATTATTCTTGCCTGGAGAATCCCATGCACAAAGTAGCCTGGTGAGCTATAGTCAATGGAGTTGCAAAGAGTCAGACATGACTGAAGAGACTTAGTGGGGAAATTTTCTTGTGTTTATTTTAAAACCCTTATAGAAGTTATGTTAAAACTTTCTATGCTCAGTTTATAAATTAAAAGAATTACAATAGTAAAAATCAATATTTTCATAGATTAAAAATCCCTTATCAGTCAAGTCTATAAATACCTTCTTTCTTATAGATGAGGCTGGAGAAGGAAGAAAGGGTCATCCTTAGTCGGCACCATTTAAACTTAATTAGCAGAGTGTATTTTTTGAATAGTCATTTTAATAAAGAATAACTGGAAAGAAATATGCAAATATTTTCAATATGAATGAATCTGGAAATCTTGAAATGTCATTTCAATTTGAAATGACAATGTCTACAGAATGCAGGTGACGTATGTTTTCAGGATACTGTCTATAGGGCTTTAAAATCATCAGTGTTAGTTACAGCTATCAGCTCATTGGTCACCCAAACATGTAGAGGATATCCTTGCCCTTGAACTCCTCCTGCTGTCTCCTTCTTCTGGCTAAATCTCTGAGATTGAAGGGTCACTGATCAGTCTTCACAGTCTTGAAAATACAGGGACTACTGTGCCCAGAGGAGGGAGAAAAGCTAAAATGAGAAAGAGGATAAAAGAGAAAGTGAATAAGAAGGGGAAGCAATAGAACACTGAAAATAAAATTCTCAGGGAACTCATCTTTATAAAAGTTTAAAAAAAGAGTTGTTTTATAGTGTACAAATAGAACCAAGAGTCATCAGTTACTAACTAGCCTTTACTAATTTCCTAAATTTATTTTAATCTACAATCAGTTTGTGGGCCTGGAAATTGGGGAATATGGATTCTTAACCATATTATTTAGATATTACAAACAACTATTAAAAACAGGCCATTGAACCATTGAACTTTCTCCAAAATTAGGAGTTTCAGTAGATAAGCTTAAAGCTCCTCACTAACTTCAAAAGTCGGTGCTTATGAAAATGCCTATGCAACTATCACTCACTAAATATCATGGCTTTTGTTTAGAATAGGCTTCCCTGGTGACCCACTGGTAAAGAATTTGCCTGCCAAACAGAAGATGCCTGTTACATCCCTGGGTCAGGAAGATCCCCTGCAGAAAAAAATCGCAACCCACTCCACATTCTTCTCTGGAAAATCCCACGGACAGAGGAGCCTAGTGGACTACAGTCCAATTCAGTTCAGTCCAGTCACTCAGTTGTGTCCGACTCTTCACCACCCCATGAATGGCAGCATGCCAGGCCTCCCTGTCTATCACCAACTCCCGGAGTTTACTCAAACTCATCTCCATTAAGTTGGTGATGCCATCCAAGCATCTCATCCTCTGTCATCCCTGTCTCCTCCTGCCTTCAATCTTTCCCAGCTTCAGGGTCTTTTCAAATGAGCCAACTCTTCGCATCTGGTGGCCAAAGTATTGGAGTTTCAGTCCAAGGGGTTAGAAAAGAATTGGATATGACAGCAACTAAACCACAGAAATATGTTTAGAGTAGTTTGTTACTCTTGCACTTATAAATCTAAATTAAGGAATATACTCCAAAGAATATACTCCAAATAGTGTCAAAAAGAGAAAACAAACACAACTGTATGACCTTTGCATCATGGATTATGGTGTGCGCTATGAGTGGTTGCATATTATAAATTAATTAACTATTTTTAATATTTAAAAATACAGTTACATCTTGTATTAGTGTCCTAGGTGTACCTGTAACAAATTACCACAAATGGGGTGACCTAGAACAAAATATATCTCTTCTCTCACAATTTATGAGACCAGAGGTCTGAAAGCAAGGTGTTGGCAAGGTTGGTTCATGTCAGAACCATACCCTATAGCATGTCACAACCTTCACCCCATAAGATTGTTTTAAGAATTAAATAGGAATAGAGCAATAAGTGTGCAGAGCAATGCCTGGAAATACAACACACATTTTTGTTAAAATAAAAATAATATGAAAGCATTTTATAATTTATTAAACAGCTATAGACTAAATGCCTATTACACATCAGCTGATGTTCTAGGTGGTGAGCATACAACAGTTGGTAAAAGAATACAGACTGTAAAACCAGGTTTGTATCTATTGATTATAAGGGCAGCATAACTAGGCTGCAACAGTACATTGACCATGTACTTCTAGATGTTCAAACTGGATTTGGAGAAGGCAGAGGAACCAGATATCAAATTGCCAATATTCACTGGATCACAGAAAAAGCAAGAGAATTGCATGAAAACATTTACTTCTACTTCATTGACTACACTAAAACCTTTGACTGTGTGGTCATGACAAACTGGAAAATTTAAGAGATTGGAATACCAGACCACCTTACCTACCTCCTGAGAATCCTGGATGCAAATCAAGAAGCATCAGTTAGAACTAGATATGGAAAAGTGGACTGGTTAAAAATTGGGAAAGGAGTACATCCAGGCTGTATATTGTCACCCTGCTTATTTAACTTAGATTCAGAGTACACATCATGTAAAATTCCAGGCTGGAATCAAGATTGCCAGGAATAATACCAACAACCTCAGATACTCAGATGACCACCCGTATGCCCGAGAACAAAGAGGAACTAAAGAGCCTCTTGATGATGGTGAAAGAGGAGAGTGATAAAGTTGGCTTAAAACTAAACATTCATAAAGCTAAAATCATGTCATCCAGTCCCATCACTTCATGGCAAATAGATAGGGAAGCAATGGAAATAGTGACAGACTTTATTTTCTTAGGGTCCAAAATCACTGTGGACAGTGACTATAACCATGAAATTAAAAGATGCTTGCTCCTTTGAATAGAAGCTATGGCGAACATATATAGCATATTAAAAAACAGAGACATTACTCTGCCAAAAAAGGTCTGTGTAGTCAAAGGTATAGTTTTTCCAGTAGTCATATATGGATGTGAAAGTTGGACTATAAAGAAAGCTGAGCACCAAAGAATTGATGCTTTTGAATTGTGGTGTTGGAGAAGACTCTTGAGAATCCCTTGGCCTGCAAGGGAATTCAACCAGTCAATCTTAAAGAAAATTAAGCTTGAATATTCATTGGAAGGACTCATCCTGAAGCTCCACTACTTTGGCCATCTGATGCAAAGAGCTGACTCATTAGAAAAGACCCTGATGCTGGGAAAGGTTGAAGGCATGCAAAGAAAGGGATGATAGAGGATAAGATGGTTGGATGGCATCACCAACTCAATGGCCATGAATTTGAGCAAGGCTCTGGGAGATGGTGAAGGACAGGGAAGCCTGGTGTGCTGCAATCCAAAGGGTCTCAAAGAGTCAGACATGACTGAGTGTTTGAATAACAAACTAGATGTAACATGAAGAAACTATCTGAACAAACCTTTAATTGCATCACATTTGGCAATTTGTATCTTCATACAGTTTGATTTCAGTGAGATTTAGAGAAATGGAAAAGAACCTTCAAAGTTATGCCTATGCTTTAAAACTTTTAAGGTTTATTGAAACCTTTCATCACAAGTCTCACAAATGTTTGCCTGATCTAAGAGCCTCCAGATCAGGTGTGCTAGAAGCCAGAAAATTTAGACGAAGTAAGCACAAGCAGGAAAACCTACATATCAGACCTAAGTTTTAAGTTAAAGTTCCAGGCAACATTTTAAAGTCTTCATGGTTCCTCTCTTTCCTGTAATTTCATGCTGTTAGGTAGCTGACTCCAATCACTACCAGTCACTGATCACTTAAAAATTGAGTCTGATGTTCATTCTAAGTGAACTTCATATGAGATATTAACTATATCTGAATATTAAGATTTCTTATATTTATTGAGTAAATAGCTTCATAAAATTGGTTGTGGTAATGATATGAATGATTTTGGTAATGATAACACTGATGGGAAAAGGAACTTCTAAAAATTGTTATTTTTATTATTGGTATGATGTATTATTACTATTATTATTATTTTTATTATCACTTCAACATATGGCAGTGACCAATTTGATCTATGCATTAACTCAGCACCACATTTAAATCAGTTTCAATACTCCCAAATTCATAAATTATTATTATTTTAACCCTTTTTATAAACTTTATGTTACCATCAAAATGTCCATCCATTCATCCTAGATAGTAAGTGGTTTCTTCACTTCCATGTATAAATTTCCTATAATTGCTATTTCTTTAAGGTTCTCCAATTTAACAGGGTTTTGAAACGGTGCTCTGGTTTTTCAAATGGAAATTCCTTAATACACCAAATGTTTCTATGATTTATGAATAATAGGCAGGCTGCTCATCTCTTGATAGAGAATTCTTGCATTTGTTGCAGAGAAAATGCCAAATGCCTCCATAACCACTAGGGACATTCTATCATGCTGGAAAATCCAACCAATGAATACATAAGAAATCCCTTTAGAAAGACCCGTGTAAAGAAAATTATGCTTCTACCACGCCACCATGAGGAGACTGACTGTATGTCATAATTCTAGGTTACATATTCAGTCCTGTATCAAAGATTTCAGTGAATTTGTAGACAGAAGGCTTGTGACAAGAAAGTAATAGAAACCATTCTCTTTGTGATTTAGACTTATGCAAAATATTTCAATACTATAGAGAAACTGAAAAATGTTTAAGTGCAAGCACTTACCATAACTTCCATTAGAGGCTACATTATTGAGAAGTTTTGCTAATAATATATTTGGAAGTAGCTGTTTAAAAGCAATACCTGTATTTATGTAATCCAAAATTATGACTATAATGCAGTATCTAGAAAATCCTCTTATTACTCTAATTGCTAGTTGTGAGGTAAATGTGTTTAAGAGCACTATTGTTTCATCTTTTTCTATTTTATTATACTAAAAAAAAAATTAAACTTTTATTTCAAAAGCCTGGGAAACAGTTCTGTTTTTTTCTATGCCTGTTATATTCTCTGTAGGAAAACTTGTAAGAAAAGTAATAAATTAGCACTAAAACAATTATATGATTTTGTAGGACTCAGAGTGTTTTTAATGTGTCGAGAAAATAAATTTAAATTATATTAAAAAAATAACCTTGAAATGTTCTCTAATTTTATCATCTGGATGAAAGCCTGAGAAAAACATGAATGCCTTATGTGCAAGTGGGCCATGATCTCTCACATTGCTCAACTATCATCTGACATAACGGGTGCAAGGAGCTTCCTTGCAAGAGCTGGCCCCTGGAGGATGTCTAATTATTTAATCCAGTGATGAAAGTGATTGTGTCATCCTTAATGCTAGGGAATGATGTTTCCCACATAGAGTGGGAGCTTTGAAGTCGTAGGATTTCAGTCCTGAAGTTTCCATGTGTCAGTTCTGAAAACTAAATGTAGATAAAAACGACAGCTGCACTAGAATCTCCAGGAATAGCCTGAGTCAGTAGCAAATGAACAGACATTCTGTTGGACATATTGATTTAGTTTGTAATTTTCCTGTTGCTTGTTAAAAACCAGAATGTACTCAGATCCTTCGTGTCTGTATCTCATAATATGCCATTGATCTTTTCACGAAAAAGCAGTTGTTCAGAATATCTCTCCACTCGAGCTTTTGCATGAGGCATTGTTGGTTTCAAAAGCAAAGCTTAATAGAGATTTATGGATAGTTTTATTGGATGGACATTTGAATGAACGGAAGGCAATGAATAGGAAATTATTCCTACCAGGTTTCCAGGGTATTGTAATACAAATGTGAATCCGACCAAGATGAGTTGGGAATTGCTACCTGTAAATCCAGCCTTGTTACATGTGAGTAATGTACTCCTTTCATTCCACTGCTTTTGAAACTTTCATGCTCATGGATACTACTCTTGCTATAAAGAGTCCCTAGTTCCTTTGTGTTGCTTAAAAATAGCCTTTATCAGAAAAAAAGAATAATTATAGAAAGGTAACAAGAGGAAGTAAAAGAAAACTTCAGAAAATAAATAATATAAAGGAGGTGACATTGCAATTTATAAATGAGAAAAAAGTTAGTATTTCCTGAGTGAATACTATGTGCACTGGGCTTCCCAGGAGGCTCAGTATTAAAGGATTTTCCTGCCAATGCAGGAGTTGCAGGAAATGTAGGTTTGATTTCTGGGTTGGGAATATCCCCTGGAGGAGGAAATGGCAACCTACTCCAAGATGGTTGCTTGAAAATCTCGGGGACAGAGGAAGCTGGAGAACTACAGTCCATGGAGTTGTAAAGACTTTGACATGATTGAGAGACTGAGCGGAAACGCAAGCACTATGTGTACTATATGTGTGGGAACGAGGATGGGGAGCACAAATATGGGTAACAGATTTCCAGTGTTGCCAAAATTTAAACCATGAATTTAAGCAAATATTAAAAATTCAAACTGGAGATTTAAATTGGGGGAAAAAAAAGCACAAAGAATGCCAGAAGGATGTGAGGTTACAATTACCCTGATAGTTAAGAGAGTTAGACACATGAGCACAAATGTGTCCATAAAAAGCCTACAAGAGAGGATATGGACACTAGATGAAAAATGACAGGGTTGAGAGGGAGGCAGGTGTTTGGTGAGACAGAGCATTTCAGACAGATGAAATATTATATACAAGAATACAGGGCAGAGAGTCCAGATCAAGGTTTTGTGGTGACCAGATGAGCAGGATGGGAGAGTGGGAGGGAGGTTCAAGAGGGAGGAGATATACGTGTGTTTTCCCCTTCTATTTGCCATGAATCAGCTGATAAGGACCATAAAGAAGGCTGAGTGCCAAAGACTTGATGCTCTCAAATTGTGCTGGAAAAGATTCTTAAGAGTCCCTTGGACTGCAAGGAGATCAAACAAGTCAATCCTAAAGGAAATCAACCTTCAATATTCATTGGAAGAACTATTGCTAAAGCTGAAGCTCCAAAACTTTGGCTACCAGATGGGAAGAGCTGACTTATTGGAAAAGACCCTGATGCTGGGAAAGACTGAAGGCAGAAGGCAGAGGAGAAGGGGGTGGCAGGGGGTGAGATAGTCAGATAGCGTCACTGGCTCAGTAGACATGAATTTGAGCAAACTCTGGGAGATAGTAGAGAACAGAGGAGTGCTGCATTCCATGGGGTTGCAAACAGCTGGACATGACTTAGACACTGAATAACAACAACCGCATATCTGACTCTCTTTGTGGTATAGCAGAAACTAAAATGACATTGTAAAGCAATTATACTCCAAGAAAAAAAAAAATAACCATTTTGGAGATAATAGACATATTAAACACGAACAAATTTTTGTATAGTAAGTATACCTCCAATAAAAGACTACATCATGTATGATACCATTTATACGAAATGTTCAGAAAAGGCATATATATGTGCATGCTAAGTTGTTTCAGTAATGTCTAAGTCTGTACCACCCTATGGATTGCAGCCTGCCAGGTTCCTCTGTCCATGGGATTTCCCAGACAACAATATTGGAGTGGGTTATCATGCCTTGCTACAGGGGTTCTTCTTGACCCAGGGATCAAGCCATGTCTCTTACAACTCCTACCTCCAATAAAGCTGGAAACATACAATAGAAAGGAAATGCATCATTAAGAAATAGGGAGGTGGGAGGGGGGTTCATGTTTGGGAACTCATGTAAGAATTAAAGATTTTAAAATTAAAAAAATAAAAAACTATAAAAAAAAAGAAAAAAAAAGAAATAATAGTAAAACAAGATTTACTCTAAAAAGAGAAATAAGATGAATAGAAATGCTTGGGAAGCCTTCAATATACTACCTTGGCTTCAAAGAAATGTTTAAGAAACATTTGGGATAATCAATAGCTAGGCAATATTACTGTGATAATATGAGATCTCTTTGAGAGAGAAGATCAAATCTCAAGGTCATGCTTTTTGAAATATACAGGGCCTTTGTCCAAAATAATGCCCTGTGATTACTCGGATTAAGAAAACTTTTCATAAGTCTTCTTTATTTTGGCAAAAAACTAATTGCACAGTTCAGTAAAAATTACTACTTGTGATGAACTGAAAACTATATCTCTATTTGTGCTTCTTCAGTTGTTAATTTTGAACATGAGGAAAAGAAGCAAACTTTTGCCAGGGTCAGTGTGTTCACACACACTGAATATTATCCAATCAAATCCTCTTAGATTTCTACCACTCTGGGAGAGATACAGGAGAGAGAACATGGCTTCCATCTTTTTCTGTAACCTTTTAAAATTAGTTCTCCAATGAGGCATAATTTTAACATTTTAAGTATTTTAACATTAAATTAGCTGCTGTTCTTATGTTTGATAAGTTAATTTTCAATAAATTTGCATATTTAGGTAGTTAGATTTAAAATTCCTATTAGAGGCCTAAAACTGGTATAAGTTTGAACTGAGATATTATAAATTCTCACAGCTATACTGGGAGTATTTTTAAAGATTAAGCAAATCCATACAATTTCTTCTTGTCCTATAACTCATGTTAGCTATTAGCTGTTTATCCAATGACTAAAACTTCTAGATATTTTAAGAAATGATCCTATTATAAAAGGAATGTGAATTGTTAAAGCTGAATTTAAAGAACATAACTTTTTTTCTACATTCCATGTGTCAGTTAAAAATCTGAAAAATATGAGACTTGTGAGTTTTCATTGAACTAATATTCTTACAGAATGGTTTAGAGATCTTTCTGATGGGGTATACTGACTTTATATTTTTGTCAGTAGCCACAATATCTGACTCTTTGGATTGAAAATAAAAAAACAAAAACAAACTTAAATATTGTTATAAAGGGATACACTCTATGTTAAGAGGTATTAAGTACACAATTAAGGGGAAAAATATCTGAGTTAGAGATCTTAGGTTTCAGTGTTTTTGCCATTGTTGTTTTGGTTTTTCTGATGTGCAAGCTGAATCCACACAAAATGTGTAGATATGTGCTACAGATTGTATCAGTCTAATTTTTCCAGGGCCAGTGTCCATAGCTCTTTGGGTAGCAAGAAATGTAAACAGTCTAAAACTGCTGCTGAAGCAGTATTAGACATTGTAAATGGACTGAACTTTATATGTAATTCATCTCACAATGAGGACAGATGTAAACCAACATGCGACATTACCCATGTGACATTTCCTCCATTCCCCACATAGACTGGGGAAGAACTCAGTGTTCCAGAGATGTTGGGACATCTGAAGATGGCCATAGTGTTAGGTATGAAGTTGTCCATGTGTATATCAGAGAACTAAGACATTCTGAGTATCAGGAGAGGCAGGCTGTAGGAGAGAACCTTGCTCCTGAGACAGGTCTGTCTGTCCTGGGTGGTCAGTCTAAATTGTAAGCCTTTCTGGGCTATCAGTTTTTCCAGAATGGATAATATCTCTGAGCTGTTAGTCTCTCCAGAGAGGCTTCTCTTTCCAGATTTTGAGTAGTGAGAATAGAGTTCTCAAAAAACAGACATTGTTCAGAGGGTGAGAAATAGAATAACACTTATGTTTTTCCCACCGCTTATACTAGACCTGGAAACAAACTGTTTGTTTTGGCTTGAATTTGACTATGAGTTGAAAGTATGTAAAAAGAGTAATTGATAGGAAACTTAAAAAGCCCTAGTCTCAAAGAGGGGGGATCTGTTCTTTATTCCAGCTCTGCCAAAGACCAATAACTATCTTCTCCCCAACATGCAAGGAGTGGGGAGACTGATGAGAAACACAGCCTAGATGACATGGATTCTGTCTTATCCCCACCCCAGCCAGCCCTTCACTCACAGTCCTTTATGTTTTACTGCCCCTTAAATCCCTATATTTTCTCCCAGGATCTTTGCATAATAAGGGCTGATGTGATGCAGAGAGCTAATTGATTGTGCTAATTGGTTGTATGGCTTGAGCTGCCTGTCATACCTTAGTGTCTATGCGAATTCGGGTAATTTAATTATCCAAACTAACTGCATTTCCTCTTGAGTAAAAAGAAATTAATAGGAGAATGAATCTATATCACAGTTCCTCATAAAAATTAAATAAGAAAGATCCATGTAACAAAGTGTCTGTCACACAATTAGAGCTGTCAATAAAATTAGCTCTGCAGTTCTTAACCAGGAAATGCTTAGGCTTGTTTCCTAACCAGGGATTTCCTTGGTGGCTTGGCGGTAAACAATCCACCTGCCAATGCAGAAGATGCAAGTTTGATCCCTGGTCTGGGAAGACACTGTTTTCTCAGAGAGATTAACTGAGGATGCAGTGTGTGTTAACTACCAGGCTAAGATGTCAGGAATTACCAGTGAGCCACCGTGTTAATGGTTTTCACTTTCATGGAGATTACTTACTATCCAGGAGGAGAGACAGACAATGAACCAATGAACCAACCACATACATGTAAAATTTTGACTGACCCTAATGCAATAATGAAAAGTGCATAGCACTGTGTAGACATGTAACTTGGGAATCTGAGCCGAACTAGGTCATCAGGAGACTTCCATAAGGAAATATCCTTTGGGCAGTATAGCATAAACATTGCAAGTGTATAATCAGGGGCCAGACTGCCTGGATTGAAATCACGATTTTGCTACATATTAGCAGAGTGGCTTGGGTAGTTGCTTAGTCTCATTGACCCTCGGGTTCCTCATTCATCAATGCAGAGAATGATGGTGTTGGCCAGTGGGGTTATAATGAGTATCTAAGGAGTCAATATTTGTAAATTACTTAGGACTGGCATAGAGTAGACACTATAAGCACTACTATTATTAATAATCTCAGTGCTATAATTATTAGGTGCTGTGATTTGTAGATTACTATGGGTTAAGTAGTAAAAAGAAGACTTGAGGTGGGAGAGAGGGAACAATTTCCTAGGGAATGGAGAGCAAAAGAAGTGTTGCAGGAAGAGGGATGAAAAGGGACAGAATGACAGATGGTGTCACAGGCCAGCATTAAGGACTCCTTGTCTGGTTACTGCAGAGAGCAAGAGTAGAGGAGGATGGAGAGGAAGCCACTGAAACGGTTCAGATGATTAAAAAAAATCTGGCTATTATAAACAGTGCTGCGATGCATGATACTGGATGCTTGGGGCTGGTGCACTGAGACAACCCAGAAAGATAGTACGGGGAGGGAGGGGGATTCAGGTTGGGGAACACGTGTATACCTGTGGTGGATTCACGTTGATGTATAGAAAAACCAATACAATATTGTAAAGTAATTAGCCTCCAATTAAAATAAATAAATTTATATTAAAAAAATCTGACTCTATAAAAGCAGTGGTTGAAGAGGTACTGAATTAATTTACTTGTTTTATCCTCACATGAATTAGGTGTGAGGAAAAGAATATGAAATGGGATACTTTCAGTCTATATCACAAAACCTCTCTTAATTCTTAATCTCACTTCTAATTAAACAGTTTAGATGGAAATAAATTCTAGGACTCTAAGGAGGGGAAAAAAAGAAGGAAAAAAAAAAAAAAAAACATGAGATGAAAGAATCCTGAGTCCCTCAGGGACTACGTGGAGCAAACTCTTGTTCCATCTCCCTGTTGATGAGGAATGATAACTGAGGTCAAAAAAGGGTGCAAGAGGGCAGTAACCTCACCTACCCTGAATCACCAAGCAGTGGAATCCTACTCTCCTCCTCCCACTTGTCTCATTCCCATAGCGCCTGTCTACCTGCTATAGCATCTTTACTTTGGAAATGATTAATGTAACTGAGTTCCTACTTGTCCCTTCAACATTAGAGTTTCTGTCTTATGAAAGTAAAAGTGTTAGTCACTCAGTCAGGTCCCACTCTTTGTGACCCCATGGATTGCAGCCCGCCAGCCTCCTCTGTCCCTGGAATTTCCCAGTCAAGAATACTGGAGTGGGTTGCCATTCCCTTCTCCAGGGGATCTTTCTGACCCAGGGATCAAACCCAGGTCTCCTGCACTGCAGGTGGATTCTTTACCATCTGAGCCACCAGGGAATCCCTAGAAAATTAAACTCTCGGATATATATAAATATATTCTATTTATATATTTATTTAGTTAGCTATTTTTAACTGTTGCAGTGGCCTTGTAGTAAGGTATCAAATTTAAATTACAGTTTTGAAAATTAAGCATGTTAATACAACAGGTTGAGAAATACCAGCTTATACCTTACCTTGACTCATCAACTATTAACATTTTGTTATTCACTCACAGTGATAGAGAGGGGAATAAGATATAGATTTATATATATATATATATATATATGAGTGACCATCAGGATACTACCTCCCTAAATATTTGGTATGATTTTCCCAAATATAAAAATAGCTTCTTTTCATAACAGAATAGCAGTATCACACTTAAAAATTAAGAGTCCATGAGTAATTTTTATTCAGTTTTCTTGAAAATGCTCTTTATGTTTTTCCTGCCCTCTTCTCCTAAGAGGAATTCAAGTCAGTTTCAGGCATTGGATGTGTCTGTTGCCTCTTCCATGTCTCCCACCCACCTCTATCCATTGTGACATGGAATTTGTAAATAAGTTTCAGCTGAATCCTTTGACAGAGGCATGTTATATGACAAAGTGTTAAGTAGAGCATTGGGGTAATAGAAACCTGGATTCTGAATTACACCACTTTGTGGCTGTATGACATTTGTCAATTCATTTAATCTCTCTAATTCACTACTTTCTTCACTATAAAATGAGGATTATAGTCATAGTGATAAAAACAATGCCTAACCCATAGGCTAGTTATGAAGAGTAAACTATATAAGAAATGAAACAAGTTAATCCAACATTGAATTTAAGTAACACAAGATATAAAACTAATGAGGAGGATGAAGATGTGATGATAAAATTGCACACATGCATGTTTCAGTCGTGTTCAACTCTTTGCAACCTTATGGACTATAGCCAGCCAGGCCCCTCTGTCCATGGGATTTTCCAGGCAAGAATCCTGGAAGACAAGATTGCTGCTGCTGTTGCTAAGTCACTTCAGTCGTGTCCGACTCTGTGCGACCCCATAAACGACAGCCCACCAGGCTCCCCCGTCCCTGGGATTCTCCAGGCAAGAACACTGGAGTGGGTTGCCATTTCCTTCTCCAATGCATGAAAGTGAAAAGTGAAAGTGAAGTCGCTCAGTCGTGTTGGACTCTTAGCGACCCCATGGACTGCAGCCTACCAGGCTCCTCCACCATGGGATTTTCCAAGCAAGAATACTGGAGTGGCATACCATTGCCTTCTCCAATTACTGGTTGCCATTTCCTTCTCCAGGGGATCTTCCTGATTCAGGGATCCAACTCCCATCTCCTGATTTGCAGGCAAGGTTTTTACTGCTGAGCCATCGGGGAAGCCCGAGGATGATATTATGGTTAGTGTAACTGTCATTTTGGGCATGACTGTTGAGGCCCTGATGTTTTCCTCCTCTGATAAGGTACTAGTTTACACAGATAGTTGTTTTATTCTTCTTATCTCAGCATATCACATAGCTTTACTTTCAAAAGTGTCCCAATTTGAACAATGATTTATATTATGCTCCCTACAGCGTGCGGGGAAACAGTTCCCTCAATAAAGCCTTATTATCTCCCTGCTAAAAAGGAACTCCGGCTTAATTTGCCCAATGCCTTCCTCTCTCACTCTGACTCCCAACATGTCACATCACTGATGGAGCAGGCTTGACAACGTCCCCATAATTCCCCACCCACGCATACTTTCTTTTTTTTTTCACCTCTGTAAGAGGATTCTTTGTCAAGAGAGTCCAGGTTTATCTTCCTTTTTTAATCTTTACTGATTTGTTTATTCATTTCATTATTATTTGTCATCTTTATTGCTGTATCACAGATCACTTAATATAATCATTTCAAACACTTTTATTTATTTCACAAGGTTCTTATAAATTCCTGTGGACATGTTCCTAACCAGCTCTCCAGTAACTATTCTTACTCGTCCGCAAACATTTACATTTTCCGTCTGCCTCCCCCTTCTCCAGGCATTCTCAGTCAAGTGAAGAAAGAACATTATGTAGACAAAAGAATAAAATTCTAAAAACAGCAACAATATAAAGCAGACCTGTACACCACCACAGTGACTAAGGAAGCACCCTGAACTTGGTCCAACTCAGGCTTAAAACGTTCCCATGTCCATGTGACTAGCATGGCCTCTGGTGGCTGATTCAGAGGTTCCAGTCAAATCTTGTTTCAAACTTCATAGCTTCCCTGTATCTCATAGCTAACTCTCAAAAGCTTTCTAGAGCAAAAATAGCAACTCCTGTTTGTGTAATTATCTTGTTCCAGGAAATTGAGAGCACCCATATGATGCTCCAGTTTCCCAGCAGCTTTAAGGATTATTGTTGCGTTTTCATTTCTCTGTCTTTTTCTTATGTGCTTAGATGGTGGTGCTAAATTTAGGAGTAGGAGCAAAATGAGAAGTCACAATAGTAACATAAATGCTTATTCTTAGATCTTATTTGCTATAAGGAAAGATCTTATTTCCTTCCTGTCAAGAAAAGCTATAATTAATATGTGACATTCTTAATAATTATTCTTAGGATGAGATACAAGTTAGGATAACCTACAAGTCCAAATTTAGGAGCTGTACTTGTTTCCAGTCTTCCCCAGTGTACACTTGATGTTGTCTGGCTGGGCAATGCATTGGGGAGCATTTATGGCAGGGTTGCAGCCATCATCCCACTATCATGATCCATTTGCCTCACTTGTAGCCCTCCCTGTAGTCTACCCCTGCTTTCTCACTGCTGCTGCTGCTGCTAAGTCACTTCAGTCGTGTCCGACTCTGTGTGACCCCATAGAGGGCAGCCCACCAGGCTCCCCCATCCCTGGGATTCTCCAGGCAAGAACACTGGAGTGGGTTGCCATTTCCTTCTCCAATGCATGAAAGTGAAAAGTGAAAGGAAAGTCGCTCAGTCATGTCTGACTCTTCACGACCCCATGGACTGCAGCCCACCAGGCTCCTCTGCCCATGAGGTTTTCCAGGCATGAGTACTGGAGTGGGGTGCCATCGCCTTTTTCACTGCAGAGACCTAAATTTCCTATCCCTCACCCAAATATACCTATCTAGTACCTATTATTTTAGGAATGAGACAATAATGATATGGTTATTATAGTTGGAGAAGACTCTTAAGATTCCCATAGACTGCAAGGAGGCCAAACCAATCAATCCTAAAGGAAATCAACCCTGAATATCCTTGGGAAGAACTGATGCTGAAGTTGAAGCTCCAATACTTTGGCCTGATGTGAAGAGCCAACTCATTGGAAAAAACTCTGATGCTAGGAAAGATTGAAGGCAAAAAGAGAAGGGGATTGCAGAGGATGAGATGATTTGGTGGCATCACTGATTCAATGGACATGAACTTGAGCACACTGCCGGATATAATGAAGGACAGAGCTGCCTGGTGTGCCACAGTCCACGATGTCACAAAGCATCAGACATGACTTAGCAACTGAACAACAATATTATAGTTAGATAGGTAAATAATATTGGGGAACCAGGAATGTCATTCTTTTTCCATTAATTACAAGAAAGTTAATTGTCAATACATCAGAAAATAACAAATTAATTCATATTTTAGTCAACATATATATTTATTCACCATTAATGGACATATACAGCCAAATAATTTGATTTATTGTGTCAGCACAGAAAAACTGGACATTCAGTTTATTGCTTTATTTGAATTGCATCCAAATTTAAATGGGCAAATCACATATCAGGATTTTAATTTGTGTTTTTTTTTTTTTTTTTCCTGTAAAATGAGATCACTGGACTTAGAAACTTCCTTTGACTTGGCTTTACTAGAAGGTAAACCTAAACAGTCACATGTATTCACTTAACTTTTTGTTTGCAACAGATTGTGTCAATTTTAATCAAGGAAAAAAATAGGAAATGTTATTATTTGGGAGCATGAACATAATGCAGGCGACAAAATTTTTGCCTGCACAGTAACTTAATTACATATTTAAACTTACCTTAAGAATATACAGCCTTATAATTTGTTATTGCCTAATAATTATCTGATCTAAAATTGCAATGTAACCTTAATTTAAAAATTACTGCAGTAATTTAATTTTCAATGGGAAGGATAATTAATGGAAGACAGAATCTTTCCTAATATCCTATCATATATTCTGAACATTTCTGTTCAGTTTTATCCAGTTAGAATCATTAAATAAAATTTCAAGGAAATTAAAGTTGATAATTTCTTCTATTCAACTATGTTCAATATATGTGTAGTTCAACAAAAGAGTTAAAAAGAAGGCTAGACAAATGTCAATAGCTATTTTTTAAAGAGCAAATAAGAGGCTTGACAAAATGAGACATAGGAAAATGAATTTCTTGACAGGAGAGGTTGTTAAATATCTGAAAAAGCTCCTAACAGTTTGTAGAACAGGAAGACTTTAAAAACAGGAGACATCTTTCTATCTACCCTATAGGTGATGGTTTGGGTGAGGTTATGACTAAAGGAAAAAACAATAAATCTGATGAATACAAATGGAATTTGCTAGCCCTGTGGGTTTGAGATTTATTTTGGAGGCTATGATAAAAATCAGATTTAAAAGTCATACCTCATTGTAAAAGCCAAGCAGAGAAAAATTTGATTTTGAGATATTTTTGAACAAAGAAAATGAAAGGAAATGATTGTCTACTTCACATTAATACAGTCTGTACTGTACACAAAACAAAAGAGGTTTATATTCTTATAATCCCTGTAAAAGGGAATTATATGTGGGGAAAAGTTCAAGTCTATGTTGCTGGGAGATAAAAGTAGGAACTGGTGAGAGAATTCCTCTGATAAAAACAGTCTTTGTTTAGTAGAATGTTTTGTTGGTCCATTTTGGTTATAGAACGTTAACACACAGAATGTCCCCCTAGTGGGCCGGGGGCAGGAAAGTATATAGATTGTGAGGAAGAAATTTGTGAAGTGGACTGTAAACAAACAAAAATAAATAAATAAATAAAGGGAGGGGTGGAGGGGAAAAGTAAATCAGAACAATTTATATCCCCAGGACCCAGACAAACAGGTGCTCTGCCTCAGCCCTGGCCTCAGACTCCTGGGCCTTCCTTGAAATGTTGTAAGGCCCCTGCCAGTGCTCAAGACATGCCAGGTCTGCAGTTGTCTCTGTGCAACACTGTGAGTCCTGAGAAGGTTCTTTGTGGGTCTAAAGTCTTTTCATTCCCCTAATAGACTCTCTGACCCTTTCACAACCCCCTAAGTGATGTCAACCAGATGTCCAGAGGAGCTCCAGGGCTGAGATCTATGGGGTCATGTGGATTCTTGTGCATGGTTTGGTTTCAGGAGGGTGGCACAGTTTAGCAATGACTCACTGATCTCAATTATTTTCCTCCAGGATCACTAGAGATGAAGTCACCCATTCTAGATGACTCTGACCCATACAGGTGACTCTCTTAATTCAGGGTTTAGGACCAATGACTTTCAAGTCCTGAAATTTGGCTTGAGCTATGAGCTAGAGGGGGGCTTCTCAGGTGGCACTAATAGTAAAGAACTCACCTGCTAATGCAGGAGTTATAAGAGACTTGGGTTTGATCCCTGGGTGGGGTAGACCCCTTGGGGAGGGCATGGCACCCCGCTCCAGTATTCTTGCCTGGAGAATCCCATGGACAGAGAAGCCTGGCAGGGTATAGTCCATAGGGTTGCAAAGAGTTAGACATGACTGAAGTGACTTAGCATGCATGCATGCACATGAGTGAGAGTGAGGGCAGGTGTTCAGGAGTCCTGCCTCCTGTCTACAGTACTGGAGAGCTTCAGGGATGGTAGGAGACATTCCTTACCCTGTGTGCCAGCCTCTGTGGGCACCCAGGCAGTCACCTCACTGCAGCTGCAAGCTCTTGGCCACAGATTCTCCAGTCTTCCAAAGGTGGATACATTTATGTCCTCTGAATTTTTGAGACCACTGATGCAATGCAAAGCAGACCTTACATATGATAGACAAGCTCTGCTATCCTATCCTCCCCATCGGTGGTGACAGGTAAAAAAACAGATATGTGGTGAATATTGAAAGAGATCATAGCAGCATTCCTCAACCTCTGAGCCATGGAGCTGTACTTCCTGTCAGATCAGCAGTGGCATTAGATTAGAAATAAAGTGCACAAAAATGTAATGGAATTGAACCATCATGAAACCATCTCCCCAAACCCTGGTTCATGGAAGAACCATCTTCCATGAAATGGATTCCTGGTACCAAAAAGGTTGGAGATCTGTTTTCAAGGGTTCAAGAGGAGATACATATGAAAAATGTGCTGTTGTGCTATTTAGTTCAACTGCTATAGAATCCAGAAAAGTACATCTAAAAGTGCGTGCCTGTGTGCGTATGCTCAGTCATGTCTGACTTTTTTGCCACCCATGGACTGTAGTCCACCAGGCTCGTCTGTCTTTGGGATTTCTGAGGCAGCAATACTAGAGTGGGTTGCCATTACTTCCTCCAAAGGATCTTCCTCACCCAGGGATTGAACCAGCATCTCTGGCATAGCCTGTATTGGCAGGCAGATTCCTTACCACTATGCCACCTGTGAAGCCCACAGTATATTTAACATGCCCCCAAATAAACTATCTTTTACATTTTCCTGCATAGTTTCGTTGAGACTTCTCTTTGTGGTCATCCCCAAAGCCTATAACAATTTTTGAAAGAATCATTCATGCCAGTGTTCGTAGATGGCACAAGGACTTACGCAGTGGTGTGTGTAATGATGAAGCCAATATTAAGCAAATTGATTCAGGGATGGCAGTTGTAAGAGGAGATATACTGCCCCAATATAAATTACACCTAAAGAGTCACAGGAATGTGGGGAATGCTGTTGCATTTTCTTACTACCATTTTCTTTTTTCTTTTTATTTTTTATTTTATGTAATTTTAATTTTTATTTTTACTTTATTTTACAACACTGTATTGGTTTTGCCATACATTGACATGAATCAAGCACGGGTGTACATGAGTTCCCAAACATGAACCCGCCTCCCACCTCCCTCCCCACAAAATCTCTCTGGGTCATCCCCGTGCACCAGCCCCAAGCATCCTGTATCCTGCATCAAACATAGACTGGCGATTCTTTTCTTACACGATAGTATACATGTTTCAATGCCATTCTCCCAATTCATCCTACCCTCTCCCTCACCCTCAGAGTCCAAAAGTCTGCTCTACACATCTGTGTCTCTTTTGCTGTCTCGCATACAGGGTCATCATTACCATCTTTCTAAATTCCATATATATGTGATAGTATACTGTATTGGTGTTTTTCTTTCTGGCTTACTTCACTCTGTATAATCGACTCCAGTTTCATCCATCTCATTAGAACTGATTCAAATGCCTTCTTTTTAATGGCAGAGTAATACTCCATTGTGTATATGTACCACAGCTTTCTTATCCATTCATCTGCTGACGGACATCTAGGTTGTTTCCATGTCCTGGCTATTATAAAGAGTGCTGCGATGAACATTGGGGTACATGTGTCTCTTTCAATTCTGGTTTCCTTGGTGTGTATGCCCAGCAGTGGGATTGCTGGGTCATAAGGCAGTTCTATTTGCAAATTTTTAAGGAATCTCCACACTGTTCTCCATAGTGGCTGTACTAGTTTGCATTCCCACCAACAGTGCAAGAGGGTTCCCTTTTCTCCACACCTTCTCCAGCATTTATTGCTTGCAGACTTTTGGATCACAGCCATTCTGACTGGTGTGAAGTGGTATCTCATTGTGGTCTTGATTTGCATTTCTCTAATAATGAGTGACGTTGAGCATCTTTTCATGTGTTTGTTAGCCATCCATATGCCTTCTTTGGAGAAATGTCTATTTAGTTCTTTGGACCATTTTTTGATTAGGTCATTTTTTTTTCTGGAATTGAGCTGCAGGAGTTGCTTGTATATTTTTGAGATTAGTTGTTTGTCAGTTGCTTCATTTGCTATTATTTTCTCCCATTCAGAAGGCTGTCTTTTCACCTTGCTTATATTTTCCTTTGTTGTGCAGAAGCTTTTAAATTTAATTAGATCCCATTTGTTTATTTTTGCTTTTATTTCCAGAATTCTGGGAGGTGGATCATAGAGGATCCTGCTGTGATTTATGTCGGAGAGTGTTTTGCCTATGTTCTCCTCTAGGAGTTTTATAGTTTCTGGTCTTACGTTTAGATCTTTAATCCATTTTGAGTTTATTTTTGTGTGTGGTGTTAGAAAGTGATCTAGTTTCATTCTTTTACAAGTGGTTAACCAGTTGTCCCAGCACCACTTGTTAAAGAGATTGTCTTTACTCTATTGTATATTCTTGTCTCCTTTGTCAAAGATAAGGTGTCCATATGTGTGTGGATTTATCTCTGGGCTTTCTATTTTGTTTCATTGATCTATATTTCTGTCTTTGGGCCAGTACCATACTGTCTTGCTGACTATGGCTTTGTAGTAGAGCCTGAAGTCAAGCAAGTTGATTCCTCCATTTCCATTCTTCTTTTTCAAGATTGTTTTGGCTATTCGAGGTTTTTTTGTATTTCCATACAAATCTTGAAATTGTTTGTTCTAGTTCTGTGAAAAATACAGTTGGTAGCTTGATAGGGATTGCATTGAATCTGTAGATTGCTTTGGGTAGTGTACTCATTTTCACTATATTTATTCTTCTGATCCATGAACATTGTATATTTCTCCATCTATTAGTGTCCTCTTTGATTTCTTTCATCAGTGTTTTATAATTTTCTATATATAGGTCTTTAGTTTCTTTAGGTAGATATATTCCCAAGTATTTTATTCTTTTCGTTGCAATGGTGAATAGAATTGTTTCCTTAATTTCTTTTTCTACTTTGTCATTATTAGTGTATAGGAATGCAAGGGATTTCTGTGTGTTGATTTTATATCCTGCAACTTTACTATATTTATTGATTAGCTCTAGTAATTTTCTGGTGGAGTCTTTAGGGTTTTCTATGTAGAGGATCATGTCATCTGCAAACAGTGAGAGTTTTACTTCTTCTTTTCCAATTTGTTTTCCTTTTATTTCTTTTTCTGCTCTGATTGCTATTGCCAAAACTTCCACAACTATGTTGAATAGTAGTGGTGAAAGTGGGCACCCTTGTCTTGTTTCTGACTTTAGGGGAAATGCTTTCAATTTTTCACCATTGAAGATAATGTTTGCTGTGGGTTTGTCATATATAGCTTTTATTATGTTGAGGTATGTTGCTCCTATTCCAGCTTTCTGGAGAGTTTTTATCATAAATGGATGTTGAATTTTGTCAAAGGCCTTCTCTGCATCTATTGAGATAATCATGTGGCTTTTATTTTTCAGTTTGTTAATGTGGTGAATTACATTGATTGATTTGCGGATATTGAAGAATCCTTGCATCCCTGGGATACAGCCCACTTGGTCATGGTGTATGATCTTTTTAATGTGTTGTTGGATTCTGATTGCTAGAATTTTGTTGAGGATTTTTGCATCTATGTTCATCAGTGATATTGGCCTGTAGTTTTCTTTTTGTGTAGCATCTATGTCAGGTTTTGGTATTAGGGTGATGGTGTCTTCATAGAATGAGTTTGGAAGTTAACTTTCCTCTGCAGTTTTCTGGAAGAGTTTGAGTAGGATAGGTGTTAGCTCTTCTCTAAATTTTTGGTAGAATTCAGCTGTGAAGCCGTCTGGACCTGGGCTTTTGTTTGCTGGAAGATTTCTGATGACAGTTTCAATTTCCGTGCTTGTGATGGGTCTGTTAAAATTTTCTATTTCTTCCTGGTTCAGTTTCAGAAAGTTGTACTTTTCTAAGAATTTGTCCATTTTTTCCATGTTGTCCATTTTATTGGCATATAATTGCTGATAGTAGTCTCTTATGAACCTTTGTATTTCTGTGTTGTCTGTTGTGATCTCTCTATTTTCATTTCTAATTTTATTGATTTGATTTTTCTCTCTTTGTTTCTTGATGAGTCTGGCTAATGGTTTGTCAATTTTATTTATCCTTTCAAAGAACCAGATTTTGGCTTTGTTGATTTTTGCTATGGTCTCTTTTGTTTCTTTTGCATTTATTTCTGCCCTAATTTTTAAGATTTCTTTCCTTCTACTAACTCTGGGGTTCTCCATTTCTTCCTTTTCTAGTTGCTTTCGGTGTAGAGTTAGGTTATTTATTTGACTTTTTTCTTGTTTCTTGAGGCATGCCTGTATTGCTATGAACTTTCCTCTTAGCATTGCTTTTATAGTGTCCCACAGGTTTTGGGTTGTTGTGATTCTAATTGTGGATATAAAGTCAGGCACTGTGGTAGACAGGATTCTCTTGCTCTTGTGTTATCCCTTCCCTTTTGAGTGTAAGTGGAATCTTTGAAACTATGGAGATATCAATTCTGTGATGGGGTTCAGTTATTTGGTGAAAGGGAAATTGTCCTGGGTAAGCTTGACACAACAGGTGAGTCCTTTAAAAACTGTATGTTTTATCAGGCTGGATGAAGAAGACAACCTCAGAGAGCAGTGCTTTGGCTATCAAGGAAGAAAGCAAACATCTATTTTGTAAATTGTTTATGGGAGCCAAGTGGCAATGAATCCATCTAGGTAGTCTCTTAGAGCTAAGAGCATTTTGTAGCCAACAGTTGTGGCAGGAAAAAAAGAGATCTCAGTCCTACAACCACAAAGAAATGATTCTGCTATCATCATTTATCAGTGAACCTGGAAAAGATCCCTGGGCCCAGATGAAAACCACAGTTCCTGCCCAAACCTTTATTTCAGCCCATCTAGATCTTCAGCAGGGATTCCGTGGTGGCCCAGTAGTAAAGAACACGCCTGCTAATGAAGGAGATGTAGGTTCCATCCCTGAGTCAGGAAGATCCCCTAGAGAAAGAAATGGCAATCCATTCTAGTATTCTTGTCTAGAGAATCTCGTGGACAGAGGAGACTTGGACACAACTGAGCAACTGAGCACACATATACAGACCTTCAGAACAAATCCAGTCATACTGTCCCTTGACCTCTGACCTTTGGAAATTGAGAGATAAAAAAATTGAGTTGTTTGAAGTTGCTAAGTTTGTGTGGCAATTCTGCAGCAATAGAAGACAAACACTCTCAGAAATAGCACAAATAAAGTCCATGAAGCGATGATTCCTGGCCTTGAACAGGAAAAGACGGTGCCTAGATGCTAAAACAAATCTTCAAGTGTTCTCTTTAGTCATTGAACAAATATCCATGTCCCTCATCTCTATGGTTATTATAATCATTCATCAATAAATCACTATACTTCACCTTGGCCAGTGGCTCAGCTGGTAAAGCATCCACCCACAATGCGGGAGACCTGGGTTTGATCCCTGGGTTGGGAAGATACCCTGGAGAAGAAACGGTTACCCACTCCAGTATTCTGGCCTGGAGAATTCCATGGACTATATAGTCCATGGGGTAGCAAAAGAGGCAGACATGACTGAGCGACTTTCACTGCACTTTAACATATGTTTAAAAAATCACATTGTTCATATTGACAAGGTCTCTGTCAAAAATATTTGCCCACGTCCATGCATATCCAGGTTGCTTAGACAGTAAAGAATCTGCCTGCATTGCAGGAGACCTGAGTTTGATCTCTGGGTTGGGAAGATCCCCTCGAGGATCCAGTTTTCTTAGCTGGAGAATCCCATGGACAGAGAAGCCTAGTTAGCTATAGTCCGTGGGTCATGAAGAGTCAAACAGGACTGAACGATTGGGCAAACAATGCATACCCTATGAATGTCACTGCACCCTGACCATGTTTCTTGCTCTGATGATACATCTTTGCATTAAGACACAATTTAAGTTGAGTTTTATGTTACTTGCAGGTAAAGGTATATTAAAAGATAAACCAGTATTATTTAAATTAAGGTATTATAGATGATTTAACTCTCAATTTTCCTGTGATGAATATTCAATCAGTGATCAACAATATTTTCTTCAGATTTTTTCAATCTAGTTATATAAAACAGTAGAATGTAGGTATTAAATTATCTTTTATATACATCAAAATAAATATGCTAAACATATTTTCAAAATATGGAGGATTAATAAAAAACTTTGCAGTTCATTGTGTGTTTATATATGTATGTAACATAATGTACTCATATACTTATATAAGTCCAGTTATTCTTAATAGCTAATTGTATGAATTATTTTAAATTTTCACATTCATCACTTCTATAGTTCTGTATATTTTATAAATACATGCAAAACACTGACAGACTATAAAATATTCCTAAATGCTTACTTTTCATAAATGAGAATTTTAATCAGTGATATATTTTCCACACACATTTTCAATAATGAAAAATTTTCAAATTCTACTTTCAAAATAATATAAGCATAAGCAAATATATGTATATATATGGTCTCTATAGCACAAGTCTCTGAGATATTGCCTCATATTTATTATTAAGACATTTACATATTGAAGAAAACATTCTAAAATAAAATTGCTACTTATATTTGTGAGAGCCCTTTGTCTTCATAGTAAGAGTCAAAAAGTATGGAAAATGTCTTTTTTTTTTTTTTTTAAGTGTTACTTACCTTTATAACTGACATGTAAGTTCTTTCTTATCAACAGCCCCAGATACCAGGCTCAAAACTGCATCCTTCCACAGTCCAATGACTACCAGTATTTTTCCAACCTTTATTCCATTGATTGATATTTGTTTATCAGCATTTGTTAGCTTGTTTATTTATTAACTGACTTGACCAGGCATTTACCTGGCCAAGTGAGACATCTGTGAGATATCTGGAGAATGTTTATACAGTTTTTAAATACTAAGGAGCTTAAAGTGAGCCTAAAATATACTTTGTGCTATGTCATATCTTTTAATTCATATTTCATTTTTTAAAAATTAGATATAAATTATATATCACTAAAATTTCTTCAGTGATCCTGCTAGAGTTTATCCTATCCTAAATATGCATGATATAACTAGTGTATTTGGAAAACTTCAGATCAGGCCTCCATGATTGTTATGATACGATGAGTAGCATCCTAAGCAAAGGAGTATACAACACAGTGCAATAAATTTAGGTACAGATAAAAACAGCAATGATGTAAGTCAACAGGATAGGATTTCCTTAGGAAATATATGATTATGAGCTCTAGTCACACTTTAGAAGATAAGTGCTGTGAATGAACACGTGGAAATCATCGCAAATGTTCTCTGATAAAGACGGGAAGTTGCCTTTAATCATGGAAGGAGTATGGAGACATGCAGAAGAGAAGACATTCCAAATGGACAGATTGTCATGGTAAAGGACCAGTCATGGGAATGCATATGAGAGATTGTGAGACAGTCAACAGACCACTGAAAAGGATGGGAGGCTAGTGTCAGGAAGCAGGCTGAAGCCAGGCCTGGGGTTTTGACTTGTAGGATCTAGCATGAATGTCTTCTTTAGAATGGATTCTTTCAAAAGCTTGAAATGCTCAAACTTTCTGGCCACAGAGGTGCCTCTTGAGATACAGCAACAACCAAATATATCCAGGGAGACGTTATAGGGGAACCAAAATAATGAAATGAAGATGTGGTCAATATCAGATTTATTTATTCAAAAGCTTAACCATACTCATGACTCAGCTTTCAACATTATCAGAATGTTTTCCCATTCAGTAGAACATACATATGTGCTTCACTTGTTTTTAAGAGGAGGCTTGAGTTTAAACAGACTTATTCACTTTTACAATATCAGGAATAACTTGATATGCAAGCAACTTGCTGTATGTTCCCAAGTTCAAATTGCTTGTGTCACCTTTTCCTTTACTAGTTAGGTAAAATAGGCTTAAATCAACTATCAGTGTATGGTGGGAATGGGGAAAAATACTGTATTTCCAATGTCCCTAGAGATTTCCAAGGATTTGAAAGAAGACTTGCCTACACATTTTTCCTAAGTGCCTCAATCTCTACACTTATACATTTGTTTCTCTCTCTCCCTCCTGGATTTTTTCCTCTTGTACCTATAGTCTGTTTCCTATTTAATGTCACTCTCCAGAAGTCACTTTTTCTTCATTGTGTCATTTTCTGTAAGCCATTTGCTTTCAAGGACCATGGACTCAAGCTTGTGTATATGCCAGACTTCAGTGAACATTGAGGGCAGTCAAAGAATTTCACAGAAGTTTGGCAAAGCAACAATCTAATGCTAAATATTTAAGAATGTGTTCTTAAAAGTACCTCAAACATTTCTGTCTCCAAAAGATTCTCCCTGATCATCACTTTAATTCAAGTCACAATTTCCCACCACTACCACTACCTGATGTTGTTCAGTTGCTCAGTTGTGTTCAACTCTTTGCGACCCTGTGGACTGCAGCGTGTCAGGCTTCTCCGTCCTTCACTATCTCCTGGAGTTTGCTCAGTCATGTCCGTTGAGTCAGTGATGCCATACAACCATCTCGTCCTCTGTCATTCCGTTTCCTTCTGCCTTCAATCTAACCCAGCATCATGCTACTAATAATCAACATATATGGAGCAGTAGACTAGTAGCGATAACAATACAGTAAAAAACAATTATTGACATTCTATTTGGGTAATTAATATCCACATCATACTAGTGATGTAAGTGCTTGGATATCTACGTTTTGAAGAGAGGACAGTTCCAGTTCCAGTTCAGTCCCTCAGTCGTGTCCGACTCTTTGCCACCTCATGAATCGCAGCATGCCAGGCCTCCCTGCCCATCACTATCTCCCAGAGTTCACTCACATTCACCTCCATCGAGTCCATGATGCCATCCAGCCATCTCATCCTCGATCGTCCACTTCTCTTCCTGCCCCCAATCCCTCCCAGCATCAGAGTCTTTTCCAATGAGTTAACTCTTCCCATGAGGTGGCCAAAGTACTGGAGTTTCAGCTTTAGCATCATTCCTTCCAAAGAAATCCCAGGGTTGATTTCCTTCAGAATGGACTGGTTGGATCTCCTTGCAGTCCAAGGGACTCTCAAGAGTCTTCTCCAACACCACAGTTCAAAAGCATCAATACTTTGGCACTCAACCTTCTTCACAGTCCAACTCTCACATCCACACGTGACCACAAAAAAAAAATAGCCTTGACTAGATGGACCTTAGTCGGCAAAGTAATGTCTCTGCTTTTGAATATGCTATCTAGGTTGGGCATAACTTTTCTTCCAAGGGGTAAGTGTCTTTTAATTTCATGGCTGCAGTCACCATCTGCAGTGATTTTGGAGCCCAAAAAACTAAAGTCAGCCACTGTTTCCACTGTTTCCCCATCTATTTCCCATGAAGTGATGGGACCGGATGCCTTGATCTTTGTTTTCTGAATGTTGAGCTTTAAGCCAACTTTTTCGCTCTCCTCTTTCACTTTCATCAAGAGGCTTATTAGCTCTTCTTCACTTTCTGCCATAAAGGTGAGTGGTGTCATCTGCACATCTGAGGTTATTGATATTTCTCCCGGCAATCTTGATTCCAGCTTGTGTTTCTTCTAGTCCAGCGTTTCTCATGATGTACTCTGCATAGAAGTTAAATAAGCAGGGTGACAATATGCAGCCTTGACATACTCCTTTTCCTATTTGGAACAAGTCTGTTGTTCCATGTCCAGTTCTAACTGTTGCTTCCTGACCTGAATACAAATTTCTCAAGAGGCAGGTTAGGTGGTCTGGTATTCCCATCTCTTTCAGAATTTTCCACCGTTTATTGTGATCCAGAGAGTCAAAGGCTTTGGCATAGTCAATAAAGCAGAAATAGATGTTTTTCTGGAATTCTCTTGCTTTTTCCATGATCCAGCATATGTTGGCAATTTGATTCTGGTTCCTCTGCCTTTTCTAAAACCAGCTTGAACATCAGGACATTCACGGTTCATGTATTGCTGAAGCCTGGCCTGGGGAATTTTGAGCATTGCTTTACTAGCATGTGAGATGAGTGCAATTGTGCGGTAGTTGGAGCATTCTTTGGCATTGCCTTTCTTTGGAATTGGAATGAAAACGGACCTTTTCCAGTCCTGTGGCCACTGCTGAGTTTTCCAAATTTGCTGGCATATTGAGTGCAGCACTTTCACAGCATCATCTTTCAGGATTTGAAACAGCTCAACTGGAATTCCGTCACCTCCACTAGCTTTGTTTGTAGTGATGCTTTCTAAGGCCCACTTGACTTCACATTCCAGAATGTCTGGCTCTAGATTAGTGATCACATCATCATGATTATCTGGGTCGTGAAGATTTTTTGGTACAGTTCTTCCATGTATTCTTGCCACCTCTTCTTAATATCTTCTGCTTCTCTTAGGTCCATACCATTTCTGTCCTTTATCGAGCCCATCTTTGCATGAAATGTTCCACAAAGAAGTACAAAGAGATGACTTTTTCCAAAATCTCATTACAAGGGACCACAAAATCTCATTACTATGAGTGGAAATTAGAAAGCAGATTTCAGATCATGCTATTGTATTGACCACACTGCACAGTTATACCATATTTCTGGGCAGGGCTTACTCAAGAGTATATGCTGCTGCTGCTGCTAAGTTGCTTCAGTCATGTCCGACTCTGTGAGACCCCATAGACATCAGCCCACCAGGTCCCCCTGTCCCTGGGATTCTCTGGTCAAGAACACTGGAGTGGGTTGCCATTTCCTTCTCCAATGCATGAAAGTGAAATGTGAAAGTGGAGTCACTCAGTTGTGTCCAACTCTTTGTGACCCCATGGACTGCAGCCTACCAGGCTCCTCCATCCATGGGAGTTTCCAGGCAAGAGTACTGGAGTGGATTGCCATATGGCTGTAAGCAAATATCTTTGGTGTATGTACATATAAGCAATTAGATATTTTTAATGTGTTAAAATGCATGGGGGTTTCCTAGGATGTGCTAGTTGTAAAGAACCCGCCTGCCAATGCAGGAGATATAAGAAATTCCTGGGTTGGGAAGATCCCCTGAAAGAGGACATGGCAACTCACTCCAGTATTCTTGCCTGCAGCATCTCATAGACAGAGGAGACTAGTGGGCTACAGTCGACAGGGTCACAAAGAGTCAGATACAACTGAAGTGACTTAGCATAGCATGATACAAAAATGCATGGACCCATGCAGGATAGAGTGATTTATTAATGAGGATTTAAAATAATGAATAGAAAGATTCTTTGTATCGTGCTAAACTATCTTTTCCTATTCAGGCCCAGGGACCTTCTATTCTTCTTCTTTTTTTTTTAACTATCAAATGTGGCATTTTTTGCTAATTCTATTACTCCCATCATTTGAAAAAGGTAGCTATATCACCATTACACTTAATGACATGAATTTTTTCAGGTTGTCTGAATTGAAACAACGTGAACATTTTTGGCTTTTTGGTGCCTTAAAACTACTTAATGCTGTGTCACGCACTGTGCCATAATGGATACTGACTTCAAATGACTCCCTCAAATGTTGTGATGTGCTTCATTCATAATGACCACAAATGCAGTCTTATTCAGAGTATGCAGGAAAATTTGAATGATAAATAGTCTTCTGGTGATGTTAAATTTACCATTGGGAGTACACAGTGTAAATGGACAAGCTATTCTCTTGGACAAATTAGACAATAGCGGCATTTGTAAACTATAACCTCTTTTGACATGGACATACACTACTTTTCTGCAAATCATGGAGGAAAGGGATGAAGACTAGATGAGGGGACTAGAACACTAGAAAAATAGTCCCATTTATCCAAGTAATGTCCATTCTTTATCTAGCTCAGCTTGTGACATAGCTGGAAAAGCATGACACCATATTAATCAGAGGCAAGATAGGGATTGGGGGCAGTAGGAGAAGGGGACGACAGAGGATGAGATGGCTGGATGGCATCATCAAGTCAATGGACATGAGTTTGAGTGAACTCCGGGAGTTGGAGACGGACAGGGAGTCCTAGAGTGCTGTGATTCATGGGGTCGCAAAGAGTTGGACACGAGTGAGCAGCTGAACTGAACTGAACTGAACTCTACTAAACATAGATGACATTGTTTGGAAGAGCTTGTTGATGTTTCAGAGTGACAAGAACTGCCTGACAGGGGTCAAAGAGCCTGTGGTGGGAATGACTGAATGGTCCTCAGTGACAGTGTTGGATGAGCTTAGGCTAAAGGGTGTCTGCTGCTTCTTCAGCCACCCTTGAGTGTCCTGTGTGTGTGTTAGTCACTTAGTCATGTTCAACTCTTTTCGACCCCATGGAATGTAGCCCGCCAGGCTACTCATGTCCATGGAATTCTCCAGGAAGGAATACTGGAGTGAGTTGCCACTTCCATCTAAGAGGATTTTCCTGACCCAGGGGTCAAACCCAGGTCCCCTGCATTGCAGGCAGAATCTTTGCCATCTGAGCCATAGGAAATTTCCCTGGGTTCTCTGGTCAAAGGCAGCATTTCAGTTGGAATGAGTAAAAACAATTTCAGCATTTCAGTTTCTATGAATGAGTAAAACCGGTCACCTAAACTTACACATGCAATGCAAGCCCCAGGGGTGAATAACCAGTAACCCAGAGCCTTGCATTCTCTCCATTAGTGACAGTCGCACAATACCAGCAACATCCTGCATCAAGGAAGAGGCATTGAGGTTAGGAAACAAAGCTCCCAATAAAGTTCCCTAAGGAGACTTAAGACTATTTTTCATAGCCTCAAACTTTCACTATCATCTGATATATGATTGTTAAAAACAAAGAAGATAACTAATAAAGAAAAATCCAACCTGAAAAAATAATACCTCAAAATTATATTGAACATATTCCATCATAAAAATGTGTTAAAATCATTGCCTAATTACAATAATAAATAGATAAATTGATAACAGTTGAGTAAGAAATAAATGAATGAATACAGGCACCAGGATTCAAAAGTTTTCTAACTACTACTCCAAATCTATTTGAAGGAATCCATGTTGCACACATCAGTAATTCTTCTAATGCTCATTGACAAAGAACAATATATAATTTAGTCTTTCTACTATTTCTAACGGACCCTGTCTTCCCTCAACTGTTTACCACATTCCCCATATTTCAGTTATACAGTAAGCAATTATTCTATGCTTTGTCAATATATTTGCTATTTTTATTTACCACAATAAAATGTCACTTCTTTCTTCAGATGTAGATTTGCCATTAATGAATGCTTTTGTCCTTACATCTACCATCATTATACTCCGTTGTGGGTGAAGTAGGGCTTCCCAGGTGGCTCTAGTAGACTCTTTAACAGTAGCAGGAGATGTAAGAGACACAGATTTGATCCCCCGATGGGGAAGATCCCCTGGAGGAGGGCATGGCCATCCACTCCAGTGTTCTTGCCTGGAAAAATCCCATAATCAGAGGAGCGTGGTGGGCTACCGTTCATAGGGTGGCGCAGAGTGGGACATGACTGAAGAAATTTAGCAGGTAGAACATGGGTGGGGTAATGGAGGAGGAAACTACGATCCCTAAGGCTGTTTTTGATGTTAACAAAGATAAACACTTGGTGAATATCAGGGTTTTATTTTTTACTGTTCCACTTAAGAGTTACTTCTGCTGGCAATGAGACAATGTCTTGAATTCTATTTAAACAGAATACAGGTCTTCTAAATTCATACCATTTTTTAAAGATAGTGTATAGCTGGTGGATATTAGATAAATTTTCTGCTCAAAACAAGATTTGTATCTTTTTTTTTATCAATCATTTCCCCCCTAAATATTGAGTTCAATGGCCAAAAGAGAAATACTTCAAGAAGATCCCACTAATTAATAAATAAGAGTCATCTTCAATAAATAAAGTATATCATCTACTGAAATAATATTAAAATGTCTAAAGGATTTTGGGAGAAAGTATGTCTTAATCATCGTTTAGCTAATACACTATCTTGACACCTGGTAAGCACATAATGAGCACTGGATCATGGCTGATGAATGACCAGGTTTGCCTGGAAAATCCTATGGACAGAGGAGCCTGGTAGGCTGCAGAGCATGGGGTCACTAGGAGTTGGACACGACTGAGGGACTTCACTTTCACTTTCATGCATAGGAGAAGGAAATGGCAACCCACTCCAGTATTCTTGCCTAGAGAATCCCAGGGATGGAGGAGCCTGATGGGTTGCCATCTATGGTGTCACACAGAGTCGGACACGACTGAAGCAACTTAGCAGCAGCAGCATGTGTTAATCATCTTTTAGCTAATACACTATCTTGGCACATGGTAAGCACATAATGAGCAATGGATCATGGCTGCTGAATGGCCAGGTAAACAAAAGGTTCACATGGCTTCTGTAATACTTTGCATTTTTTGTTTTAAATAACACTTCTCTTGGCAAAAAGTAAAATCCTTGTAATTAAGTGTTTTCCTTTTTTTTCTCTTCTTTTTTCTCTTCCTCTTTATTTTTTCTCCTTTCTTCCTCCCTCCCTTCCTTCCTTTTTTTCTCTCTTTATTTTATTAAAGCTTTTGTGCTGATTTCCTTTAAGCCCATATATCATTATGGAAAGTTGAGAAGAAAATAACATTAGTGTGTTTAATTGAGGAAAACTAGGAGTTGGTTTCTATAATCTATAAACCTGAAGCTCTGTAAAAAATTGAGTGTTTTTTTCTAATATTTTGGAAACTCTAAAATATAAATTTTAGATATGTATGTGTGAGTGCTCTGTTGTTCAGTTGTGTCCAACTATTTGCAGCCCCATGGACTGTAGCTTGCCAGGTTCCTCTGTCCAAGGCTCCTCTAGGCAAGAATACTGGAGTGGGTTACCATTCTCTACTCCAGGGGATCTTCCCAACCCAAGCGTCGAACCAACCTCTCTTGTGTTGCCTACCTCAAGCCAAATCACATGGAGAAGGAGCACTAGAACTGCAGATACATTTCAAAAAGCATATTGTTCTGCTTACAGTAAGCATATTCAGTAGTTCTCATGCCTATCATTTTATGAAAATTAAAATAACTTCCTAACTCAATACAATGTAGGTATGCTGCAGACTCTTCTAGTAATCTTCTCAGCAAAAAGTTTTTCATCATACTATTCTTTGATTTAGACAATAGCAAGTCTCAGGCCCAGGAGTGGTAGATGTCCCCATTCTCTTTGCCAGTGTTTGGGCATGCCATGGCATTCTATCTATTAGAATATGTTATATTTAACTTATATGCAGAGTACATCATGAGAAACACTGGGCTGGAAGAAGCACGATCTGGAATCAAGATTGCTGGGAGAAATATCAATAACCTCATATATGCAGATGACACCACCCTTATGGCAGGAAAGTGAAGAGGAACTAAAAAGCCTCTTGATGAAAGTAAAAGAGGAGAGTGAAAAAATTGGCTTAAAGCTTAACATTCAGAAAACAAAGATCATGGCATCTGGTCCCATCACTTCATGGGAAATAGACAGGGAAACAGTGGGAACAGTGTCAGACTTTATTTTGGGGGGCTCCAAAATCACTGCAGATGGTGATTGCAGCCATGAATTTAAAAGACGCTTACTCCTTGGAAAGAAAGTTATGACCAACCTAGATAACATATTGAAAAGCAGAGATATCACTCTGCCAACAAAGGTCCGTCTAGTTAAGGCTATGGTTTTTCCAGTAGTCATGTATGGATGCCAGAGTTGGACTGTGAAGAAAGCTAAGCGCCGAAGAATTGATGTTTTTGAACTGTGGTGTTGGAGAAGACTCTTGAGAGTCCCTTAGACTGCAAGGAGATCCAACCAGTTCATCCTAAAGGAGGTCAGTCCTGGGTGTTCATTGGAAGGACTGATGCTGAAGCTGAAACTCCAATACTTTGGCCACCTCATGCAAAGAGTTGACTCATTGAAAAGACCCTGATGCTGTGAGGGATGGAGGGCAGGAGGAGAAGGGGACGACAGAGGATGAGATGATTGGATGGCATCACCGACTCGATGGTCGTGAGTTTGAGTGAACTCTGGGAGTTGGTGATAGACAGGGAGGCCTGGCGTGCTGCGATTCATGGGGTTGCAAAGAGTCAGACACGACTGAGTGACTGAACTGAACTGAACCTGCGGGTGTGCAGCCCTCTTGTATCCATGAGGTATTCCAGAACTACACGAGGAATAACAGAGCAGAAAGAGGAAATGGACTCAGGTGTTTAATGATATCACTGTTTAGTAAATTGACTAATAAAAAACCACCCTTTCCTGGACTATACTATTTATTCGGAACAATAAATCGTATTGTTTTATCTAGTTTTTTTTTTTAAATTTTTATAATTTATATCTAGAACTATCTTCATTGATGAAAAGCATATCTAGTAAGAAATCTTATTATTCCTTTTGCTGAATGTAATATGAATGGTTTACTAATAACTGATGGATGAGTCCAATTATGGAGTAAAACAGACTGATTTCAGACTGACTTATCATCTATACATTCATATGAAATCCATTAAACATGTATTATGTGTTACATATTATTTGAAATACCGTAAATCACAAAGGGTTATGAGAAAATGATCTTCACCCAAAAGCATGATTATGTGAGGTTGAAAATTATATCTAACCTGTGTTTGAACTATGGGTAAACTTGCAAAGAACTTGTACATTTATTCTCTGCAAATGAATTCTTTGCAAGCTTTGTCTACATGCAGTTATTTGATGGAATTGAATATTCAGTCAATTTATTTTTCAGATAGCATCTTGTTTCCTCACCTGTAGCTTGGGAAATCTACAAGCATTTTTTGAAGAATAACAAAGAATGAACATTCTGAAGTGAAAAATCTATCAAAGTCTATTCTGAAGGATATATATTTAAGGAAAAATAAGAGAAACCAGATTGAATCCACTCAGTTATCCAGGAATATACCAATTGTCTATAGAATTTAATACTGGAGATACTATTACGACTCCAGAGATCTGGGTTAGTTTTGAAATAGCTGTTGTAGTTTTTATTGAATAATCACTTCTCTAGGTAGTCTTAATTTTACTCAAATTGAATCAGACAATTAGAGTCATAATAAGTGATCTGGTCCCTTGGAAATCTGTCTCTCATTGAGGAAAGTTATAAAAAGAGATAATTGGAAATCGCTAGGGTATTTTGAGGACATGTGCCTCTACATCATAAGAAACTTCTTAGAGGCATTTTACTCAGATATTAGTACCAGGAAAGCAAACAAGCAAGCAAATAAACAAATTTGACTCCCCCTAGACAAATGGTTTCTTTTTAGCTTGAAGAATTAAGAATCTTAATATCAAACATATGTACTCTTTTGATTTGGCTACCAGGAACTTAATGAGATAAATTTGAAACCTCTGTCTCCTTAGCTTGCCCCCACCACCCTGTCAGCTTTATTAAGATATAATTGACATATACCATTGTGTAAGCCATAAAGCTGATGATCTGATACACTTACATATTGCAAAATGTTTACCAGAATAAAGTAGTTAATTAACAGGTCCTTCACTGCACATAATTATCATTTCCGTGTTGTTGTTGTTACAGTGAAACATTAAAGGTCTACTGTCATAGCAATATTTAAGTACAGAACACAGTATTATTAATTATAGTCACCATGCTACAGCTTATTCACCTAAAAGTTTGCATTATTTTAATAGTGAGATAATGGTTTTATTTTGAAGATAATTTTTCTTATAAATATTCACCATCTTCCACCTTTAAGTGTTCATAGTGCCTTCTAAAGATATTTTTTATTACTTATTTAGACAATTTTGTAAGAAATATTGATGATGAAGTTTATGGTAATAACTCAATAAAATTAAAGAAATAAAAAATTTATCACCCTTTCCTTTATAGTCTTTCCCAGGCTTCAATAATGTATGTACAGTTAGGAACCTTATTTTCCATCCAATAAAATATTTTTTTTTCAAATTTATGTAAAAATTTAAACATCATCTAAATAGAATATAGGCTATTAGAAATTTCTTGAACCATTGTTCAACATTTAAAGAGTCTAGTGCAAAGTTATACAGCTTATCAGGATCTCAATAAACATCTAAGAAAAACCAATGAAAGTAGATTTGAACTGTAGCCATAGAGCAGATCTGGCTTAAAGTTTTGTTTGACCCACATCAGTGTGACAAACCAGTTTTTTAATTAACTGCACATATGTCTGTTTGTGTCTGTGTGACATTTCACTGAAAAAACATGCAAATTTCATGCTTCTAAAAATCAAAACAAGAAAAAAAAAAAAACTGGGAGTTCTGACAAAACTAGGTTTGCATTCCTATATGTCAATAATCACTCTGAGCTCAGTGAAAAACTACGCTCTTTAATCTGGTGTTTGGGTCGGTTTGTCACAGTCCCCAGCACTCTTAATAGTTTACCATTGGTTAAAAGAGTCTGTGGTTGGCTCCACATAGAGACACTGGAATAGGAAAAAAAAAAAGAAAAAGACATATTATCTCCTCTGTACTGTAGGTACTTTCTAGATCACTTGCAGGAGCCCTTCCATTCCTTAGGGAGCCTCCCATCCATGCATCTGCCTTAAGTTGTTAATAGACTTACCCTTGAATTTACATGTTCAGACCCCAAACACAATTTTTTTCTGGTCTTGGCACAGCTAACATGGTTAGCAATGAGTAACATTCATTTGTCTCAAGCAAGATTTATGAAGATATTCCTGTCTATTTGAATAAAGCCATTTTTACATCATATGATTAAACTTACTACACACAACAGGCAAAATAAGAAAGACATCCATATAGTTTAATAAATGTTTGCATTCTTTGACCATCATCTCCCTGTTTCCTCCACCTCTCAGCCCTGGCAACCCTCATTTTAACTTCCTTTTGATCATTGTCAGTTAAGTACTCCTGGCTTTATGTTACCCCTGACATTCATTATCTTCCTTTACACCTCAGCTTCTTCATCTGTATATTCTAAAATCATGAACTGTTTCTATTTTTGCTAGTATTTGTGAGTTGAGCGCAGATAAATGTCTGAATTTTCTCAACTATAAGTCAAGAAAACATGCATAGATGAGCTGTGTAGCATCTTTGAATTGTTAATGTTGCATTTATCTGTTTCTTCCTTCATTTAATTTGGTGTTAATAAGTGGTGACATTAATTATTGATATTGATATTTCAAAGGAAGTTACTTTAATCTCTAGTCTTTAAAACAATGGCATAAATCAAAGAAAATCATTTGAAATAAAAAGATTAGTTGTTCTAATCCAAACTTGTCATTAATAAAGTTAATTAAGAAAATATCTAGTTAAAAAATCTATAAGCATATATTGTATTAGCATTGGCTTTGCTTTCTTGTCTCTAAAACTAATGGCTATTGCATCCCAGTATATTTATTTTTCTAAGTATAGTGATATTTTATAAAAGGTAATAATTATAACTTGTCATCATCTGATATTTCTAATGGCACACTTTTAAAGAATTATTTAGGCATGGGCAATTTCATTTCCTTAATCATGTTCATCTAGCAGTGAGGCGTGCAATACTATGTATCTCCTACTGTTTTAAAGGAGAATATTGTTTTTAAATGTGTTCCACATGGATAAAATGTAATATCATTTTGCAACTAAAATATAGACAAATAAAACTAGATTCTGGAAATTCTCCAATACAAAATTAAACTGCAGAAATCTATCTGGAGATTTTCTTCCACATCTTTATTCCTCTTCACTGTCCCTTGGAACCCATTTCAAATGTGGCTATCAAGTTCCATAAAATAGGGAAATGCATTGGTCCAAATGTGTAAAGTAATATTTAAGTTGAAAAATTCAAATAGCATATTTCAAATCTCTTTTGACTTTTAGTGCGAGCACTAAGAATAGGAATTAGAAAGAACTGGTATTTTATGTAACACAAATCCTATTGCTTTTGAATGAACTTTTTTCCCCATAGACCAAAACCAGAGTGGGTAATTAGTTTAGGTTCGTGGAAATTGGAACATCTGGCACAACATTCCTCTTACCCAGCTATTCCCCCTTGTCTGTGGCTGAAACGCTTAGGTAAACTTTGGCATGAGAGTCTATCATTTGATGTACCCTCTCTTTCCTTCCTTATTTGCCAATTAGTCTGTCATCTCAATTTCCACTTAATCCTCATGAAAATAACATTTTGCCATGTGCTCAGTCACGGTCATGCCCAACTCTTTGCGACCCCATTGACTGTAGCCCACCAGTCTCCTCTGTCCATAGAATTTTGCAGGCAAAAATACTATAGTGGGTTGTCATTTCCTTCTCAAGGGGATCTTCCTGACCCAGGGACTGAACCAGCAACTCCTGCATTGCAGGTGGATTCTCTACTCACTGAGCCATCAGGAAAGCCCCAACACTTTGTAACTTGTAGAATATTTTTATAGACTCCCCATAGGGTCTTCAATTTGAAGTATTTGAAGATTTTAATGATTCTGATTTAAAATATTTTTGTGTAATTTTAAAAAAGTTTCTTAACACCCGTATTATGGTTATCTTGATTTTTGCTTAATACTAATACAGTCACTTAATAGAAATGACTCAAATGTACTTTAATCTCTCTTTTAAATTATATCCTGAATCATGACAATATCATTCAGAGTTTGTGGGGTAGTTGACCCCTTTGGTAAGGCAGTGGGTTTGAAATGCATGTTTAGACAAATAAAAAAAAAAAAAGAGAGAGAGAGAGAGATTTCAAAGCAATATTCTGCAATTAAAAAACAATAAAATGTCCTATGATAAACTAAAATAGAAAATAATACTAAAAAAGAATGTAAATGTATATATAACTGAGTCAATATGTTGTATAACATGAATAAGCAAAACTGTAAGTCCAGCTTCTCAGGTCACCCAGTGGTAAAGAATCTGCCTGCCAATGCAGGAGATACAAGATATATGGGTTCAATCCCTTGGTCAGGAAGATCCCCTGGAGAAGGAAATGGCAGCCCACTCCAGTGTTCTTACCTGGAGAATCCCATGGACAGAGGTGCCTGGTGGGCTACAGCCCATGGGATCACAAAGAGTCATAAATGACTGAGTGAGCACACGGCACACAAATCAAGTATACATCAATACAAAATAAACACATAAAATAATTTCAAACTCGTAAAGAGTCAGTCTGAAGGAAAATGAATTTCAATGTGGGTTGAAGCCTATGCCAATCAGGTGGGCTAAGTGATGTTTGTTCTTCAGTAAAGGATTACATGACATGACCAAAATAATGCCTTTGCCTTCTAGTGAGGATTAAGAGGAGAAAAAAAAAAAGAAGGAAACAGAGGGAAGATAAGTGACCAAAATTCCTGTTTCTCCTTCCACATCCTGGTCTGCTGTTAGTAAGCTGAGCTGAGGATGAAGGCATGGGGACTGTGACTCTATGGCACAACTATGTACACGGATGTGATAACTGTTCACTGCAGTCCTGCAGGCAGGCTCAACATCATAGCTTCAGGCATAGACCTAGGTGCAGGGTGCTGCAGACTGTCAGGACTTCATCAGTTCAGTTCAGTCACTCAGTCGTGTCCGACTCTTTGCGACCCCATGAATTGCAGCACGCCAGGACTCCCTGTCCATCACCAACTCCCAGAGTTCACTCAGACTCATGTCCATTGAGTCAGTGATGCCATCCAGCTATCTCATCCTCTGTCGTCCCCTTCTCCTCCTGCCCCCAATCCCTCCCAGAATCAGAGGCTTTTCCAATGAGTCAGCTCTTCGCATGAGGTGGCCAAAGTACTGGAGTTTCAACTTTAGCGTCATTCCTTCCAAAGAACACCCAGGGCTGATCTCCTTTAGAATGGACTAGTTGGATCTCCTTCCTTGCAGTCCAAGGGACTCTCAAGAGTCTTCTCCAACACCACAGTTCAAAAGCATCAATTCTTTGGCGCTCAGCTTTCTTCACAGTCCAACACTCACATTCATACATGACCACTTGAAAAACCATAGCCTTGATTAGACGGACCTTTGTTGGCAAAGTAATGTCTCTGCTTTTGAATATGCTGTCTAGGTTGGGCATAAATTTTCTTCCAAGGAGTAAGCGGGCAGGGACAAAGACATAAGTTCTGCAGCACCGCTGCCTGTTTTCACAGGAGAAAAGTTTATTGGAACACAGACACATCTGTCATGTTACCTATTGTCTATGTCTGTTTTTGAGCTTCAGTGGCTGAGTTGAGTTTGTTGCAACAGAGATCAAACACTTACAAGGCTAAAATATTTACTCTTTTTCCCTTTAAGAAAATGTTTGCCAACCCCAGGTCTAGAGTTTCAACAGGGCACACATGAGGCCTAATATGTGGGTCCTGAGCAAGCATTCGGAGAACAGTGTATGTTACAACAGCTTCCAAGGAATACAAACTGGAGGAGCCATGTCCATGGGACCTCCATTGTCTCAGAAACAGGAATATGAAACAGGCTCCTACTGGCTTCCTAGGGCCAATTATTCACAGCTCTTCCTATACATAAGTAATTCAAGATGCAGTCATTGGAGTGTTTACACAGTGGAAATTGGCAAGTGCCACCAATCAGAGCAGGAACATGTGCATTCATTAATTCATTTAAATTCCAAGTAGCTTATTTTAAAAAATTTACCAGTATAGCACCGCTCAAAATATTGAAGAGTCAGAATTCACTGCCAGTATTTTGAGATTATATAGGGTCTCACATCTACCCCAAAATCCATCTTAGAGCTGTGCTGAAAGGAATGAACAAATATTCAAGTGGCTAATTGTTTTTATGCTTATAATAAGAATTATCTATGGTTTTAATTATTAAACTGGCCTAGTTTTAAAAGCAGATTAGCTTAAAATCTCCTGACTAATTTGATTATTCATTCACTTACTCATTCACTCATTTATTCATTCCTATATTTGTGTATCGGAGAAGGCAATGGAAACCCACTCCATTACTCTTGCCTAGAAAATCACATGGGCGGAGAAGCCCCTTAGGCTGCAGTCCATAGAGTCGCTAGGAGTCGGACACAACTGAGCAACTTCCCTTTCACTTTTTAATTTCATGCATTGCAGAAGGAAATGGCAACCCATTCCAGTGTTCTTGCCTGGAGAATCCCAGGGACGGGGCAGCCTGGTTGGCTGCCCTCTATGGGGTCACACAGAGTTGGACACGACTGAAGTGACATAGCAGCAACAGCAGCATATTTGTGTATTTCTGTTACCTGGTAGGTCAGCTCCTTAGCACAATGAAATGAGTTAACAAATTTGTTTCTATAGCTTTTTAGTGTAAGAAAATTTCCAAATATACATGTGTATATATGCATATATATATTGAATTGTATTGAATGGAAATATTATATATAGGTAGATTTTGTATCATTTTAAAGTTTAAATGCCATGAATGTTTCTCATAAGACTAAATACTCTTGAAAACATTAAAAAAGAACAAGCCCATAAATTGTCTTTCACTTTCTCTTTTTATATTAGTAAATATTATTTTTCTTTGATATTTTAAATTTTCACACAGGAAAAAAAAAATAGGGGTCTTCATCATCATCTAGATACTGAGAGACTGTCTTCTGAACTATAGTTCTCAGTAAGGAGTCAGTAAGGTCTCAGAACATGACTTGCATCTTTTAGGCTGTTTGCATGTATACCATCAATTTACACGTTTCTTTCATCTTTAATTCCATATTGCTGGAAAAAGCTTAACTGCGTTTTCTTGCTAATTTTTCTTAGCTGCAAGTATTACAGGTGATTTCATACTTTAGGTAATGAAAAGATAAGTCTTTTCCATACAGTCAGAGCGTGACAGTGATTCAGAAGTTACCCTATACCCTTAACACTGCCAGTTTCAAGTCATCAACATGAAAATCCTTGATAACTTTGAAAGATGTTGTTAGGGATCAACTGATCAATGTGCCTCCCTCCTTATTAGATGCTCTACCCTGCCTGACTCTTTATGACACCATGGACTGTAGCCCACCAGGCTTCTCTGTCCAAGGGATTATCAAGGCAAGAATACTGGAATAGGTTGCCATTTCTTGCTCCAGGGGGTATTTCCCAACCAGAGTTTGAATTTGGGTCTTCTGCATTGCAGGCAGAAGAGTTTTGAAATACTATTTCACTTCAGTTCCTTTGCATTGCTGATTGATTTTTTAAAATCCATGTTTATTTTTCCTGTCTGAAGTATTTTTATGTAATGATATTAACTCTTCAAGGCTGTCTTCCTGTTTCTCCTCGAAGGATACTCATATCTCCCCTTCCCACTTTTTTGTCCTAAATTCATTAAAAGCATTTCTCTGTCATAGATTCATATGCAGGTGCTCTGGTGCTGGGGTCCAGCCCCGGTGGATCCAGGGTGATTCGAAGGTGGGGGGATGGAGTCGGCGTCTTTGGAAATAACTTATTTAATTACATATAGAGAGGGGTTAGAAGATTAGCAGAGAAAAAGAGGCTGAATAACTTGGTTCACATGGGATACCAATCACCACCTACATAGGCCGCAGGCGTCTTCCCGTTCTCCCGAAGGAGAGGAGGCACGGAGGCCCCCCCGGTCCGATCTTAGAAACCCAGGCAAAATTAATAGGCTTGGTGGGTACCCATGCATTAGATGGGAATTCAGCCAGAAAAACGGGAGCAAGAAAGAAGTGACATGGGGGAATCAGTCTTTCCAGAAACTGATCCGATTTCTTTATTTTTGGGTTTGCTTATAGACCTTTTGTTACACATAGGGATGAATACAGAGTCATGTGGGGGTCAGCAGTCCTGACCTTTATCAAAATCAGGTGCTTCACATAAATGTATAAAAAGGTCTTAGGAATATTACATCATCTTCTGGCCATGAGTGGGACCTGCTGACATTTTATGATCCTTTCTTTCCGATAACCAAAAATCATTTCTTCCAAGGGTGTTTTTTCTTAAACCAGGCACCACCCTCCAAGTAAAGTTACATTCCTATAGGGTGAGGGTGTAGTGAGTTACAATCAAGAAAGGAATTTATTTAACCCAAGGTTAACATGATTAATCTTAAAGGTTAATACTTATTTCTCCTATATGCTAGTTATATTCATTATAAGGGCAGGGAATATGGAGATTTAGCAGCAAACATCAGCCCAACAAATGAAAATCCTTTCACCAATGCTCCCCTTAAGATCTATTTAGTCTTCAGATAGTGATAAAGTTACATTTTCACATAGCAAGGACACAGTGACTTGTAACAAAGTACAGTGATTTATAACAAAAGAGAAAATTCATTAACTCAAAAAGTCTAGTATTGCTAACCTTAAAAACTATTATATTTCCTTTTCTATATTCCAAATACATTGATTAATATTTTCCCAGGTGCCTAAGGATATGGAGGCCTGGCGGCAATCATTGACTCAACAAGAAGAAAAAGCCCTATGCTAATTAAAACTTTCAAAATACTCTAAAACTCTCTGTGCTGTTTATGGTTGAGAGGTAGTAAACAATCATGTGCATAGTGGCAGGAGTATGGATAATCCTGTCACACAAGCTAGTCTGTCAGCAGAGAGGTTTGACCTGTGATCCTTGTCCCACCCAGAGCAGGGAATTAGCAGCAATTATTGACACACCAAATGAAAAACCCTTCACCAATATAATTCCTAACCAACCCACTATACTAATAATTTCTAACTCCCCAAAAGAATTTGCCTTTAGTAAATCTAAAACATCTCGTGCCTCTCAGGTTGGGAGGCTGTAAACAATCATGTGGCCGGACGAACCTATACAGGTGGGCTAGATAACCTTCAGAGGAGTCCGTAAGCTGAAACACTCTTGACACGCCCAAGAATTTTTATTGCCTTGGAGCTGCACGTTTACTCCTTCTCCGAGAGAAATGGTTATGGGGGAGAGCCCCCCGTAAAGTCAGAGGTGTAGGTGAGAGCATAAAACAGACTCTGGTTTTGGGGTAGATGCTCGGGAACAGCGGGTTTCCTGAGGCTTGATCACGCCTTTGCATATGCCAAGCCTCCTTCCTCATGACCTTTGCCATGGGCGGAGTTCCTCACGCTGGCCCCCAGCACTCTGGTTGTTTGAATATCATGGGGAAATCTTGGTTTTGTAATGTGTGGTGGTTTGGAGGTCATTTTGGAAGTGGTGGTTCCTCACTGGTGGTCACACTCATCTGCTCTATTCTCCTTGTTTCTACTGACTGTTCCACAGGTGGCTGAGGATTTGCCGTGCTAGATGTAGCACCTCTTCCCCCCAAATCCCCAGAAATTTGATGGGGCAGATGGGTGTCCGTGGGTTGCCAATACTTCAAGGTGTCTGGATTTTTAATTCAGAGGAAAACTTTTCTTCCATGTTTTCAAGGACAGATGGAGCCACATATGCAAAACATGCCTCATTTCTAGGTGGCTGGCAATCTCACTGAACTCGGAGTTACCTGGGCTGTCAACAGGTAGGTGTTCGGTGTGTAAACTTTGATTCACATCCTCTTCAGATTGCAACAGCAATTTAAAGGCAGGGGGTGGGGGTGCACTGGGGTGGGATGGGGTGGGGGGTGGAGCTCCTCCTTACAGTCAGCAATTCTTGCCCAGTTAATGCATATGAAGAATGGACGAACTTGAACTTCTCTAGCATCTCCAAGACCAGCTCCAAGACAAGAAGCAGCATTTCTTTTCAATGGCTTTTTAATCAGATCTCTGGCTTCTTGTGTGAGGTAAGAAGGCAAATTGAGTTTACACTGGAGGACATTTCTTTTTCTTCTCCCAAGTTAAGGAGGTGCTCCAGTCAACATGTCCTATATTAATACTCCCCAACTCCACTAATCCCCGGCTCTACTATGGCCACTTCTCATCAATATTTCAGGGGTCACCTATACTGCTGTTTGTCTATACTACTAGTGTGTCTGTGACTGTTCCACCATGAATACATTAATTGAACAGTTCAAATTCTTAGTTGCCATGACCTTGTGAATATGTATTTCTTTGGCTTCAGGTGTCTGTAGATAGTCACTTTTTGATGTAAATGTCCAAAAGCCATGGGATTTCTGCCAGTAAAGCAAGGTGTGTGTTATATAAATATTTCCTTTTTTTTCTTTTTTTTTTCCCCAAATTGTTTTCACCTATTACACTCTCACTAGAGTATATGAGAGTTCACTTTGTTCCATATCCATGCCCAACATGTTTTTGGAGAAGGAAAGGATGGAGTTGTGTTTATTGAGATATAATTTATATACAGTAAAATTTACCTTCTATTAGTTTAATGAACACATATAGTCATATACTAACCACCATGAGAAGGCAATGGCTCCCCACTCTAGTACTCTTGCCTGGAAAATCCCACTGCATAAATAATTCTCCTCTGCTGAGATACTCAAGGATGAAGTAGAATTCTCCACCAGTCAGAAAAGCATAAATTAAATCCACAATGAAGGCATACTTTACTTTCTCCAGAATATTCCATCCTGATTTTTGTATGAGCTGTATCTTTAGCACCTTTTTTTTGTTGTTGTTACTTCATTGTCTTCTTAAGCACCTTCATGGCAAATATTTCCTGGGTTTCTGTTTCTGTTACTTTTCATATCTGAAAAACCTTTCATACGTCCCTATAACAAGTACTAATGTAACTCAAAACATCCCAGCTAGAATTTTTCTGGCCCTCTGTCCACAGTAGTTTCTGAGATTTCAAGTTTCTCACAACACTCCATGCCAAGGGCATATGGTCCAAGCACCCCATAGTTCATGCTTTCATTTAACTGATCTCTCTCCTTTAGCTCATCCTCAGAGCCTATATCCTCTGGCTGGTCCAGGCAATTTCAGACACTCCTGACATGTTCCCAGTTTCCCTGTTTCAGAAGTCTGGTGCTGGGTAGAAGCCATCCTAGCTCCTTTGTGACCTCAAGGCCTGAACCCTCCACCTCTGTAGCCATTACGAGCTATATGGCCTATCATCTATCTATCTATCTATCTATCTATCTATATTTATACCATCTATCCCTTCCTAAGAGAAGATAAAGTTAACACAGAGACTAATGAACAGACTAGGCAGAAAACAGGCACAGTCCATGATCCCTACTTGAAATGACTACATGACAACATATGTTCTAAATAGAAAAAAGCACAAACATAGCACTTTGCAAGGGAATGTTTTGGCTTTCAATGGGAAACAGGGTGGCTCAGATGGTAAAGAATCCAGCTGCAATGCAGGAGACCTGGGTTTGACCCCTGGGTTGGGAAGATACCCTGGAGAAGGGAATGACAACCCACTCCAGTATTCTTGCCTGGAGAATTCCATGGACAGAGGAGCCTTGTGGGATTCAGTTCATGAGGTTGCAAAGAGTCCGACACGACTGAGCAACCAACACTTTCACTTTCTTTATGGGAGATAGGAAGAAGGTGGAAAGTAAGACAGTCTGCAAGCAATCCTACACTCCATCCTACCTACGTCCTCTGTCCCAGAAATCCATGCTTCTCCAGATCCTGTCAAGAATTCACCAAACTGTTACTCAAATTAAAATAAAATAGCTACAGATGAGACATTTTCAGAACACGAATTTTGTCATTTACTTAAAAGTCTCTAAAGTAAAGAATATGAGTGTGTCTAATTGCCCACCAGAAGCAAAAAATCATCACTGCCAATTTTGAGAAATGCAAACATTTTTAGCAAAATTCATGTTTGGATGCTTACTTCATCTGAAAGTTGTAACTACTTAAAAAGTATTTATGAAAATGTATTGACATACACCTTTATAATTCCTCTATTTCTTTATGCTTAGTTCAGTTCAGTCCCTCAGTTGTGTCTGATTCTTTGTGATCCCATGGATTGCAGCATTTCAGGCTTCTTTGTCCAACACCAACTCCCAGAGCTTATTCAAACTCTTGTCCATCGAGTCAGTGATACCATCCAATCATCTCATTCTGTCTTCCCCTTCTCCTCCTGCCTTCAACCTTTCCCAGAATCAGAGTCTTTTCCACTGAGTCAGTTCTTCGCATCAGGCGGCCAAAGTATTGGAATTTTAGCTTTGGGATCAGTCCTTCAAATGAATATTCAAGACTGATCTCCTTTAGGATGGACTGGTTGAATCTCCTTGCAGTTCTAAGGAACTCTCAAGTGTCTTCTTCAACACCACAGTTTAGAAGCATCAATTCTTTGCCCCTCAGCTTTCATTATGGTCCAACTCTCACATACATATGTGACTACTGGAAAAATCATAGCTTTGACTAGACGGACCTTTGTTGGCAAAGTAATGTTTCTGCTTTTTAATATACTGTCTGGTTTGGTCATAGCTTTTCTTCCAGGGAGCAAGCGTCTTTTGATGCTTGCAGTCATGGCTGCAGTCATCATTTGCAGTGATTTTGGAGCCCCCCAAAATAAAGTATCTTACTGCTTTTATTATTTCCCCATATATTTGCCATGAAGTGATGGGACCAGATGCCATGATCTTTGTTTTCTGAATGTTGAGTTTTAAGACAACTTTTTCACTCTCCTCTTTCATTTTCATCAAGAGGCTCTTTAGTTCCTCTTCTATGTTTCTTTACACAAGATTATTGAAAGGAGAGAAACAATATATGTGATATTTATGTGTGTGACCTGTTGAGACAGACACCAGTTTTGAAATCTGCCCTGAAGTCTTATCAGCTGTATCCCTGAGCTTATTTGATCCCACAGGGCTGTAGTTTTCTCATCTGTAGAAAAGATTAATGATGATTCCTACTCCATAGGCTTATCCAAATGACACAGGTTACTATATATCATGTATACAAAACAGTACTTTCATAACAGGATTACTCAGTATCTATAGTCTATAATACTCTCAAAAACAGATTTTTATATCTTGATATATATATTACCAAATCATCTTTTACAAATGAGACATGTTTTCATCACTTGCTTCATCCAATGAAATATGAAAGACTAATTTTCCAACATTCTTAACATCTCTTATATACTCATTTTTATCCTTTTTTGACATGGTAGGAAGTACTACTATGCTCAAATTTGTAATTCTTGATTATTACTAACTTTCTTCTGACAGTTTTTTCTTTATATTATTTTTCTCTTTCTGCTCTTGACCCATTTAGGGATTATTTATATGTGTTTTAAAAATAATCCAGTAAAAACTTTCTAAATTAGTAATCATGCATAAGCATTCATAAAAGACAAATATTTCGAAAATATTTTCTTCTACAATTTTTTTCTGATGCTTTATTTTTGTCATGAAGTTTGTACTATATACTTTTTATTTATGATCTCTTTTCCTTTGCACTATTGCTTTTATGCTTTGATATAATCTTATCTCAAAGTAAAAAAAAAAAAACATTCTCATGTCTAGTTTATAGTTTCATTTTTTCACAATTAATTACTTTAATGTTCTGGAATGATTGTTTTCTAAATAGTTAACCTAGTATCAAGAGTCTCCTGACATCTTATGTATTCATTATCATTTGTTTCTGTCTTATTTTAACTGTACCATTAAATTGTCTATCACTTGTGTCAGTTCTAGAGGCAAAATTGATATTTTTTCATTTTTGAAACTTTATACAATGTAAATTGAAAACTGTACGGGAGTAATTTTTCCCTCTTCTTTCTTTCCACCTACTTTCATATTCCTTCCTTGCAACAAGATTCTGAGTATGTTTCCTAATCTTGTCCATTCTGATCTTATCTAAAGTCTTCTGGAGGATTTCCTGAAAGGTATATATCTTCGTGATTAAAAAGAAAGAAAAAAAAATGACTAAGAGAAAATCACCTTTTTATTTCTTAGATTGGACCTGGTTGTGTGAGTATGTGATGCCTGATCTATAGGATTGTTGTGAACACGAGAATACTATGAAGATGACCTAGAATGGTTGAGAAGTTCAGTTACATTCAATATAACCCTTGAACCAACTGCTCCAGACACTTTTTAAAATGTTTTTATTTTTTAATGAATGCTCTTTTTAAAAGACTTTTTTTCAATGCAGGTCATTTTATTGAATTTGTTACAATACTGCTTCTGTTTTATGTTTATTTTTTGGTCAGGAGGCATGAACCATGGATCAAACCTGCATGCCCTGAAATGGAAGGCAGTCTTAACTGCTGGACTGCCCGGGAAGTCCCCAGACATCTTTTGATACTGGATAATTAAAGTAAATAATAATAATATATCTTGTTTCTAAAGCATTATAGCTGTCATATTTTCTCTAGAGATATCACTGCATTGATATGTCTTTATTAATTCAGTGATGAGTTTGATTTTCTTTTCCTGATTCCTACCAAATAGAAACCTAACGTCAACACTCAGTTCCTCTGAATCTCTCCCCTATTTTTCTTTCAGCCTCATTTGGCTACTTATCAATGGAACTACATATTCAGGTTCCCTTGCTTTTCCCAAGATGATAGTTCCTTATCCTATTCAATCAATCCTAGCTAGAACATCTTTGCTACTCATGCTCTTATATTGAAATTCTTTCTTGTCTTCAAGCAATCATGAGTTTCAAGAATCATGAACATGCCTTCTCTTGTCACAACTAAAATATGATGCCTCTTTACTCTGAACACCAACAACAGTTGGCTTATATCATTGAAATGGCAAGTTTCACATGAGAATTAAAACCATTTACAGCCCCACAGCTTGTTTTTTACACTAACATGACTTTAATATTCTATTGCCTGCAATTAACATGAATTGAATACTCCAGAAAAAAAATTATCCATGGAAATGAAGTTATAGTAACTTTATTCATTTCTTTAGGAACTTACTAAATATCTGTTTATCTGAACAATGGATGAGTCTACTTACCCATAGCTCCTCCTCAGAATAATAATGCTCTATTTGGCCGAACAAATAAATCTTTACTTTTCAAGATTCACTTAAAACCTTTCTCTCCCTGTGCCCACCAATCCTAAATTATTACAGAACAAATTTTGCCCAGTCCTAAACAGCGTTGGGGAACAGAATAAAAAACAGTCTCCCAACCTAGAAATTATTTCCGCAGAGGTATTGAGTAAACATTAATTAAACCAGAGTGTGATGTTCATTACAAGCAATCTGCTAAGAGATTTCAAAGACAAAAATAAGTCTCACATTTTTACACAAGCATGCAGATATGACCTATTACTTACAGGTTTACAAGGTAAGTATAAGTAGTCCTCAAGTCAGAGAATTGACAGCACCATTTATCACACATAGTTCATTTTAGCTTTGACTTATTATGCTGATCTCCATCTGTGTGAATTAATTAGCTTTATTCAAAAGACAAACAAACTTATCATATCTTTATGATAGGAAGTAGTTTAGCACCTCAGAGTGAAATGCCCACAGAAATAGGCTCCTATCTTCCCAAAGAAACTGGGAGTTAGGGGTGCTATCTCTCTTGATGATTACATTTCAAAGAAACAATCTTCAAGTCTTTGAGAAAGACATCCCTAGGCTATAAACCAACAAAATGCCAATCTAGTCTTCAAAAGGATTTATATACATTTCAAAGAGAGAAGAAGGTACTTAAAATTATGAATTTCTAAAGTGACTCCTCAAAGAAAAAGGAGAAAAATGAAATCTCCAAAACCTTCTGAATATATTGCCATTGATGTCTCCTTTCTGAGACCCTCAGAAGACTGTTAATACAAGGGCTCCCCACTACCGAAGTAATATATTTGGCTTTGGTTTATCCATAGGTTATCATGGAGGTGACATTTTCGAGGACCTAGCAAAAGACACCTATTATCTTATTATGATTTTTGAATCTACTACATATCTTCTAATAGACTATAAGCTACTAGAGTGTAGAAAACCTATGTAAATGTATGTTTCCTTTCTCTTTTCTCTATGGCTAGTAGAAGATCCTATATTCATTTGGGTCTCCACTGAAACATCACATTTTCTTTCATGGTTTCAACAGTATCTCATCCATTTTATGATGCAAGTAGGACAAAATTAACTGGTTCTCCTCTGCAGATAATTTATATAATTCTCTCTTACTCTGAACATAATTTAATGTAAGAATACCATTTGTCCTTTAATATAAACAGAAAAAATGACTGAAACAACCAATTACAAAATGCCTGCCATAAAAATTAGTATTATTTTATAATATCAGTGGTAGAATATAGGCAAATGGCACTACTTAAACAGACAAATTACTAGGTTTCCTAATGGATTGTTACAGTTACTTCTTATTCATTAATGTGTCTCTTCTTATTCTGATCCTCCTGATTTTTGGCTGACTCTCCATGTGTTAAAAGAATATGCTTTTTAAAAAGCACTTCAGAGATGCATAAATGAGATGCTTTCTGAAAATGATCTCCCCAAAGAGATCTGCTTTGAGAGAAATTTTAAGCCCTTTCATTTCTAATTAACCCCCTACTGGGGTATTGTACAGTTGCTCAATCATCATATAAGCCACAAATTTCTTTTCTTTAAACATTCCATAGACCAATGGCTCCTGCTGTGATTAGACAAAGGCAAGATGTCAATACAGTGTTAGCCATGACCTTTTTTCCCTCTACCAGAGGCATCAGGCAGTAGCTACTTCAAGATTGCCAATGAAATAGCAACACTCAAAATGGTAATAAAAAAGTTCTGTTATAATTAGGGAGAAAAAAACTGATACTGCAATTTCTTATTTGATACTTTCGTTTAACTTGCAGGAAACCTGCTGAAAGTGCTGAAAAACATGTTAGGGAGTTTATTTGACCTTTATGTTGCAGCTACCAATATCTGTCTATATGGACAATTAAAGTGGGCAAATAAATAGCTTGCATTCAATGAAAATATCATTCTCAAGTGGAGTAAGACATTTACATAATTCTAAAAATACTTGGGAGAGTTAATCACATTTCTTTTCTATGTACTAGACCTTCTTCTGAGTCATGCCTGTTTTTGTAATTCTAGAGTTTAGCATTCTTTTCCTTTCAGCCATGGACACCTTTTCTCCAATTCAGATAACTACTCTCAGCTGAATTAATTACACATGCTATTCTTCCCAGGTTTAAATAAATAAGAAGGAATTGACAAACATAACATTCTATCTCACAACATATTTTTAAAGATTGTTGCTCAATCATGTCCAACTTTTTGCAACTCCATGGACTGCAGCACACCAGGTTTCCCTGTCATTCACCATCTCCTGGAGCTTGCTCAAACTCATGTCCATTGAATTGGAAATGTCATCCAACCATCTCTTCCTCTGTCACCCCTTCTCCTTCTGCCTTCCATCCTTCCCAGCATCAGATTCTTTTCAAATGAGTCAGCTCTTTGCATCAGGTGGCCAAAATATTGGAGCTTCAGCAACAGTCCTTCCAATGAATATTCAGGGTTGAATTCCTTTAGGGTTGACTGGTTTGATCTCCTCGTACTCCAAGGGACTCTCAAGAGTCTTCTCCAACACCACAGTTAAAAATCATCAATTCTTTGGTATTCAGGCTTCTTTATGGTCCAATGCTCACATCCATACATGACTACTGGAAAAACAATAGCTTTGACTATATAGACCTTTGTTGGCAAAGTAATGTCTCTGCTCTTTAATATGCTGTCTAAATTGGTCATAGCTTTTCTTCCAAGGAGCAAGTGTCTTTTAATTTCAAGACTGCAGTCACTGTCCACAGTGATTTTGGAGCCCAAGAGAAGAAAGTTTGTCACTATTTCCATTGTTTTCCCATTTATTTGTTTTAAAGATAAATGCACAAAATATACAATCAGCTCATCCAACTCAATAGCAGAAAAACGAACAACCCAAGCAAAAAGTGGGCCAAAGAACTAAAGAGACATTTCTCCAAAGAAGACATATAGATGTCTAATAAAAATATGAAAAAATACTCATTACTATTATTAGATAAATGCAAATCAAAAATCACAATGAGGTGTCATCTCATGTTGGTCAGAATCAGTTCAGTTGGCTGGAGCGACTGTAAGTAGATACCCCATGTCCAAGGGCAGAGAAGCCCCAGGAAGATGGTAGGAGGGGCAGAACTGCATTTAGAATCAAACTCCAGACCCACCAGAGATGCTCAGAGGGCTCAAAAACATACATACATGGTGCACTCCAGGACCCAGAGACCCCACCAAGACTGGGACAGAACTGTGTTTGAGTGTCTCCTGCACAGGTACATGTCATCCGTGGACTGCTGCAGGGGTAGGGGCTCTGGGTGCAGTAGACCTGGGAATGGCATAAGACCTTTTGGAGGAGGTCACCATCAACCCCAGCATAGAGCCACAAGAACTTACACAGGACTGGGAAATAGACTCTGGGAGGGCACAAATAGAATGTTGTGTGTATCAGGATGCAAGAGAAAGAAGGAGTGACCCCAGAAGACACTGACCCAGACTTGCCCGTGAATGTCCAGGAGTCTCCAGTGGAGGCATGGGTCAGCGGTGGCCTGCTGAAGGTTGGGGGCACTGAGTGTAGCAGTGCTTGCATGGGACCTTTTGAAAGAGGTCAACATTATCTAAATTTACCTCCACAAGAGTTTGTCCTCAAGGTCAAATAACTGGGATGGAACACAGCCCTGCCCATCAACAGAAAACTGGATTAAAGATTTACTGAGCATGGCCCCGCACATCAGAACGAGACCCAGTTTCCCCCTCAATCAGTTTCTCCCATCAGGAAGCTTCCATAACTCTCTTCTCCTTCTCCATCATAAGGCAGACAGAATGAAAACCACAATCACAGAAAACTAACCAGTCTGACCGCATGGACCACAGCCTTGTCTAACTCAGTGAAACTATGAGCCATGCCATGTAGGGCCACCCAAGATGGACAGATCATGGTGGAGAGTTCTGACAAAATGTGGTCTACTGGAGAAGGGAATGGCAAGCCACTTCAGTATTCTTACTTTGAAAACCCCATGAACAGTATGAAAAGGCGAAAAGATAAGACACTGAAAAATGATCTCCCAAGGTTTTAATATGCTACCAGTCAGAATGACTGCCATCAAAAAAATCTGCAAACAATAGATGCTGGAGAGAGTGTAGAGAAAAGAGAGCCCTGTTACACTGGTGGTGGGAATGCAAACTAGTACAGCCACTATGGAGAACAGGGTGGAGATTCCCAGAGGGATGGTACGGGGAGGGAGGAGGGAGGGGGTTTCAGGATGGGGAACACATATATACCTGTGGCAGATTCATGCTGATGTATGGCAAAACCAATACAATATTGTAAAGTAATAAGCCTCTAATTAAAATCAATAAATTTATATAAAAACTGGAAATAGAACTGCCATCAGTTCAGTTCAGTTCAGTTCAGTTTTTCAGTTGTGTCCATCTTTTTGCAGCCCCATGGACTGCAGCAAACCAGGGCTCCCTGTCCATCACCAACTCCTGGAGCTTACTCAAACTCATGCCATCCAGTTCGTGATGCCATCCAACCATCTCATCCTCTGTTATTCACTTCTCCTCCCTCATCAGTCATTCCCAGCATCAGGGTCTTTTCAAATGAGTCAGTTCTTCAGATCAGGTGGCCAAAGTATTGGAGTTTTAGCTTCAGCATCAGTCCTTCCAATGAATATTCAGGACTGTTTTCCTTTAGGATGGACTGGTTGGATCTCCTTGCAGTCCAAGGAACTCTCAAGAGTCTTCTCCAACATCACACTTCAAAAGCATCTACTCTTTGGCGCTCAGTTTTCTTGATGGTCTGAATCTCATATCCAAACATGACTACTGGAAAAACCATAGCTTTAATTAGATGGACATTTGCCAGCAAAGTAATGTCTCTGCTTTTTAATATGCTGTCTAGTTTGGTCATAACTTTTCTTCCAAGGATCAAGCACCTTTTAATTTCATGGCTACAGTTATCATCTGCAGTGATTTCAGAGCCCCCCAAAATAAAATCTGTCACTGTTTCCATTGTTTCCCCATTTATCTATCTGTCTATCTCCCCCATCCTGAATGCTCCTCCCACTTTCCTCCCAATCCCATCCCTCTGGGTTGTCCCAGAGAACTGACTTTGAGTGCCCTGCTTCATGCATCCATCTTTCACTAGTTATGTATTTTACATATGGTAATATATATGTTTCAATGCTATTCTCTGAAATCATCTGACCCTTGCCTTTTCTCACATAGTCCAAAAGTCTATCATTGTTTCATCTAGTCATTTATTTTACATATGATCATCTATTTTACATATGGTTAGATATATCATCTCTCGTTGTTTCCCCATCTATCCCCATCCCCATCTAGAACTGCTGTACAACCCAGCAATCCCACTGCTGGCCATACACACAGAGGAAACCAGAACTGAAAGAGATACGTGTACCCCAGTGTTCATTGCAGCACTGTTTACAATAGCTAGGACATGAAAGTAACCTAGATGTTCACTGGCAGACGAATGGATAAGGAAGCTGTGAAACATACACAATGGAACATTACTCAGCTATAAAGAGGAACACATTTGAGTCAGTTCTAATGAGATGGATGAAACTGGAGCCTATTATACACAGTGAAGTGAATCAGAAAGAGAAATTGATTTCAGAAATCAGAAAGAAAAGTGTATTAATGCATATGTATTGAATTTAGAGTGACAGTACTGATGATCCTACATGCAAGGCAGCAAATGAGACACAGATGTAAAGAACAGACTTTTGGACTATGTGAGAGAAGGCAAGGGTCAGATGACTTGAGAGAATAGCATTGAAACATATATATTACCATATGTAAAAGAGATGACTAGGGAAAGTTCTATGCATGAAGCAGGGTACTCAAAGCCGGTTCTCTGGGACAACCTAGAGGGATGGGGTGGGTAGGGATGTAGGAGGAGGGCTCAGGATGAGGGGGATCATGTATACCCATGGCTGATTCATGTTGATATATGGCAAAAACATATATTGTAAAGTAATTATCTTCCAATTAAAATAAATTAATTAATTTAAAAAAACAATGTCTTCCTTAAAAAAGAATAAATTCAGAAATTAAGATTAGAATATAAATATTATAAAGGAACATATACTCTTTTTTGAGTGAGTTTGTAATGGGGCAGCTAAGCTAGTCTGAGACTTCAGAAAAAGTTTCATAAGAAAAATGGCTTAAGTCTTGAGACATGAAGATTAGATTGACATTGGATAGACAAAAAAGAGGTGAAAGAATGGTGTTCCAGCACTTAGGAGGTCTGTGATGCCTGAAAAGTTTAAGGAACCAAAATAACACCAAAGGGACTGGGTACCTGGTGTGGAATTCTTCTGGAGAGTAATCCAAGAACAAATTTAAAGGCATTCTGAGGTTATATGGAGCCTATAATATATCCTACAACCAAGGACAAACTTTAAAGGGTCTCAAAATAGTGCTTGAAAAGTCCTGAAGTATTTGATATATGTTTTAATAAGGCTATAATTTTAAAATTTATAAGCATCCAGACACTAAATAGAAATAATAATACTTGGAGTTCCATATACTTCCTTCTAGGAGAAAAAAGGACAGGAGTGAACAGATATTAGGGAGACACAGAGCAGAATTCTGTTAGTCATACATCAAGTTTCCTGGAAACATATCTGTTTTGAGCCAAGGGCAGGCATTTGTAGGAGGTCTCCCAAAAACTTTAATATCACTTTGTTAGGCTACTATGAAATGTAAATCTTATAGTACAAAGTCAATTAAACCAATTAGGTTATATTTCCAACTTTCAACGTTTAGATATATGTTCTAAAATTACTTTTAATGCATAACTACATAAATATGAGATTTAATATCCAGATAGTATGACTGGCTTTCAAATGTGGCTTGCTAAGCCAATCTCAAGTTTACAGTACACAAGAATGAAAATATAAAAGGCTTGTTTTTCTGTAAAGTAACATCTTAATCCAAGAAATTTATGCTATTCAGATAGGATTAAATACAAAACAAAACTCAATTGAATCAATAAATCACTGGATTATTGAATTGAACCACATTGTCAAATGCTTTAATATCTGTTAAGGTTAACACTCTACCTTATGCCAATAAATAAAATTCTATTATTTGGAAGATGAGTCCATCACCTAATGGCATAGGGACTTCATAGGTTAAATAAAAACAAACACATTTCACTATTGTAGACCACCTGTCATCCATGAAATATATTTTTTTAATGAATTAAACTGAAAATCATATTTTTTTCCATAAAGGAATCAAGAAAAATTGCTTCAATATTCATCTGTTTTCTGAAATAAACTCATGTTCCCCAAACTTTGATGACATTGGGATTAAAAGAAATGTCATTGAAGGCTGTTGCCGGGCAACCACAAGGCATTAGGTCACATAGTTCAAAGGCGACTTTCTCAGTAGCTGACAGTGGTATTCTCTTACAGAAAAAGATACTATTACTTCAATTGTTATACAGTTAAAATCCAGTTAAACAATAGAGATAACTGAAATGATGCTTTTTGCCATTTTCTACATTTAGATTATTATTGTGACTAATTCCTAAGAGTGCGAATTCAGAGCCAATAAAAGCTTAAAAATTTTACATCAACAAATTAAGAGTTAAATATGTTTCAAGAAACCATAATAGGAAAGTGAGAACCCTGAAAATAGACTTGCTTTTCTAGGTCTTATCTTGTGACAATTAGGAGCATTCTGAGAGGAAAGCATTTTCAACATACACACAAACCATAGAGACAACAGAAGGTAGAAACATATGACCATAGCACAGGCTGTCTGTATTAATCCACTGTGCCATTCCTGAAGTCTCAGAGACGGTGCATCTGAACAGTGTGCTCAGAGTTTTAGTCCACTTCTTATTATTTCTCATCATTTAACTTTTTTTCCATAGTCAAAATAATTCCTTATTCTTTCTCCAACAAGTCCATTTTATTCCTGCTTCTATATCTTCAGAATTGCTCTGACCTTTACTTCAGAGATATTTTGTTTCATCCTCTTGTTATCCAGATGCCAAGTTTCCAAAATATGGCTAAATCCTACCTGTAAATATGAATTTTTCCTTATTTCTTTATTGCCATCAGTTCAGTTCAGTTCAGTCGCTCAATCATGTCTGACTCTTTGCGACCCCATGAATTGCAGCATGCCAGTCCTCCCTGTCCATCACCATCTCCCGGAGTTCACTCAGACTCATGTCCATCGAGTCAGTGATGCCATCCAGCCATCTCATCCTCTGTTGTCCCCTTCTCCTCCTGCCCCCAATCCCTCCCAGCATCTGAGTCTTTTCCAATGACTCAACTCTTCGCATGAGGTAGCCAAAGTACTGGAGTTTCAGCTTTAGCATCATTCCTTCCGAAGAAATCCCAGGGCTGATCTCCTTTAGAATGGACTGGTGGGATCTCCTTGCAGTCCAAGGGACTCTCAAGAGTCTTCTCCAACACCACAGTTCAAAAGCATCAATTCTTCGGCGCTCAGCCTTCTTCACAGTCCAACTCTCACATCCATACATGACCACTGGAAAAACCATCGCCTTGACTAGACGGACTTTAGTCGGCAAAATAATGTCTCTGCTTTTGAATATACTATCTAGGTTGATCATAACTTTTCTTCCAAGGAGTAAGCGTCTTTTAATTTCATGGCTGCAATCACTACAGGAAACATTCATTTTTTTACTATAGTAAAATCAACTCTAGGGTTGGCAGAAGGTAGGCTACAGGTCAGATTTGGCTTAATTGAAATCTGCTGAGTTTGGCTGGATTTGACTGAACTCAGATTAGCCCCCTGCATCATCTAGCTCCAGAAAACACTGTGAAGGATTAACCAACATCTGGGATATGTTGTTTTTAAGGAAGGGTTTGAAATAAATAACATAGTTGTACCCAAAGATTTGGTTGGAACTGTTATCTTGTATGACATGTCTACTCTCAGCTTATTGGCTAAAACAAACCACTTCCACATGTCTTACATTGAAGCAGAAAGTATTCTCCACTTTCTGGAATATAGGACTGTATAATACTCTTAGAGGGGAGAGAGCAGATAATTCAAACAATAACACCAGTTACTCCAATCTGCACTCTTGATGGGATATAACTGGCTTTCCTCCTACATGAAAAAGGCACTCAATACTTCCCCTAGGAATAAAGCAAGTGCCTTTAGTTAAGGCATAAAATACAAAGTCCCACATCTCATGATTTCAATCAGATCCAGATGTAGTTCTTTTCGATTTAGAAACATATGAGCAAATAATACAAGAATATTCTTCATCCACACCAAATATTTTATGGTGAAACAGGAGTACTCTAAGCAAATAAACATACCCAGTCATACAGAGAAAAAGAAGAGATATTTGGAGTCCTGACTGAATGGCAGTTAATGTCTATATCTCAGTAAAGGTCCTCCACGATGGAATTTAGGGAATACTCCCTGATTAACCCCCGGTTTAATTCACTCATCTGTTGGTTACTGATCACCAATCCATGTTTCTCATAATTTAGACTTTGCCTTCCTGAAGTCTCTGTCACCCTCCTTGGTCACCTCGGGAAGGCACCTGGGAGAATCTGAGCATGGTGGAAGCTGAGTAACTTTCTGTATCTGTCATTGAACAATTAAGAAGCTAAGGATTGTTTTGCATTTTAGTCTTTTTTTTAAACTAAGCTGGTGGCACTTTTGGAGGCACAATTTTCAGACACCTGACTTTTCGCTATGTGATTTCAGCCATCTCTTGTTCCAGTAGTAACACCCACAATTCTTTTTGAGACCTATCTCTTGTCTAGACCTCTCGGTAGCTATTTTGACCTCAACAGTCCTTTAGGGGAACCACAATTTTTGTCTCTTTTCTCTGCTCATAAGTCAGTGAGAAATCTTAGCAACTCCTCTTAGCAAACAGCTTGATGATCACCTCCCGCCTAACTTGTGCCTTGATTTGATGTTTCTCTTAAGACTTTGTCTTCATTGGCTTATGCAACACAGGCCTTTACTCAAGTTTATGTTTGAGGACTGCAATTGAATGCATCTTTCAAACCTGTAAGTCCTGAATTTTGAGAATTCTTTGTCTGTTTCATCTTTTAGTGCCAATAGCCTAAATTTTTCTTAGACTCATCTCTTTTCTGTGGTACCAGGCAAAACACAGCTAATAACCAGTTTGCTTGTGTGCTTGTTTGCTCACTTGTGTCCAGCTCTTTGCAACCCTATGGACTGTAGCCCACCAGGTTCCTCTGTCCATGGGATTTTCCAGGCAAGAATACTGAGATAGGTTGCCATTTCATCCTCCAAGGGATCTTCCTGACCCAGGATTTGAACCCACATCTCCTGCATCTCCTGACCTGGCAGGCTGATTCTTTACCACTGAGCCATCTGATAAGCCCAATATTCAGTGTGAGTGAGTGAGTGAGTGATAGTCACTCAATCGTGTCTGACTCTTTGTGACCCCATGGACTATAGCCTACCAGGCTCCTCTGTCCATGGAATTCCCCAGGCAAGAATGCTGGAGTGGGTTGCCATTTCCTTCTCCAAATAACCAGTGTAGGGGGCACAAATTCATTTTATACACTACCTAATTTTAAAATAGTTTATAGATTTAGCAAAATTTCAGCAGAAATAACTTTGGATTGTTATTTATCTAAGCTTTACTAATGATGTCCACACTGCCTGACACTGGGCCCAAAGTCAGTAGCACCCTATTTTAAGTTTATATATGCTATAGCAGCACTCTGACTCTGGTAATAATTACTCTATAAGTCCTGGGAAAAACAACAGGGTCAAAATATCAGAACTTTACAATATTCATGTCTTGTTCATATTTCAGTAAGGGCAGGAAGTTGGCAGCTGTTCTGCCCTGCTCCCCATGTTTTCTAGCCTGGAACTGAATAAAGCAGCCTCTATCTGGGACTTGGTATCCTTGGAGGAGGAAATAGTAACCCACTCCAGTACTCTTGCTGGGGAAACCCCATGGATAGAGGAGTCTGGAAGGTTACAGTCCATGGGGTCACAGAGTCAGACACCACTGAGCGACTTCACTTCTACTTCATTTCCTGGAATAGAAAGTGAAAGTGAAGTCGCTCAATCATGTCTGACTCTTTGCGACCCCATGGACTGCAGCTCACCAGGCTCCTCCATCCATGGGATTTCCCAAGCAAGAATACTGGAGTGGGTTGCCATTTCCTTCTCCAGGAGATCTTAAGACCCAGAGATTGAACCCCGGTCTCCTGCATTGTAGGCCGATGCTTTACCATCTGAGCCATCATGGAAGTTCCTGGAATAGATAGCACCCAAATAAGAGAGAGACTGAGCCAGACCATGGAGTAATACTTAAGCTTTGGTTTTTGACATAATAAATATCACATTTACTCACATTCCACTGGTCAAAGCATATTTCATGATTAAGTTCAAAAAAAATGTGAGGCATAATTTTTCTCAATAGAAATACTGAGTAACTCTTAATAATGAATAGGGATCTATGAAACAGTTATGAAGAGCAATGACTAGCTGGACAACAATCTATTTTATTACTGATCCCTTTAATATTATTTCGTTTACTCCTTGGAATTTTAGATTTTATTTAATGTAAATCTTGTTTCAGGCTAGTAAATGTTAGTTTCCTAATAGATTATAACCAATTTGATTCAAATTCTTTATCTTCCTTAACTTTTAGTACATTTTTGAGGATACAATATTTATTCCTTGACCAGGAAGTCACATCAGCCCATCCATGCTTGTCAGTTCAGTTCAGTTCAGTCACTCAGTCAGGTCCGATCCTTTGCAACCCCATGATCACAGCACGCCAGGCCTCCCTGTCCATTACCAACTCCCGGAGTTCACTCAAACTCACGACCATCGAGTCGGTGATGCCATCCAGCCATCTTATCCTCTGTCGTCAACTTCTTCTCCTGCTCCCAATCCCTCCCAGCATCAGGGTATTTTCAATGAGTCAACTCTTTGCATGAGGCGGCCAAAGTATTGGAGTTTCAGCTTCAGCATCAGTCCTTCCAACGAACACTCAGGACTGACCTTTAGGATGGACTGGTTGGATCTCCTTGCAGTCTAAGGGACTCTCAAGAGTCTTCACCAACACCACAGTTCAAACACATCAATTCTTCAGCACTCAGCTTTCTTCACAGTCCAACTCACATCCATACATGACCACTGGAAAAACCATAGCCTTGACTAGACGGACCTTTGTTGGCAGAGTAATATCTCTGCTTTTCAATATGCTATCTAGATTGGTCATAACTTTCCTTCCAAGGAGTAAGCGTCTTTTAATTTCATGGCTGCAGTCACCATCTGCGGTGAATTTGGAGACTCAAAAAATAAAGTCTAACACTGTTTCTACTGTTTCTCCATCTATTTCTTATAAAGTGATGGGACCAGAGGCCATGATCTTCGTTTTCTGAATGTTGAGCTTTAAGCCAACTTTGTCACTCTCCTCTTTCACTTTCATCAAGAGGCTTTTTAGTTCCTCTTCACTTTCTGCCATAAGGATGGTGTCATCTGCATATCTGAGGTTATTGATATTTCTTCCGGCAATCTTGATTCCAGCTTGTGTTTCTTCCAGTCCAGTGTTTCTCATGATGTACTCTGCATATAAGTTAAATAAGCAGGGTGACAATAGTGAATCAGCTATGTGTGTGTGTGTGTATGTGTGTATATCCTCTCCTTCCTAAGCCTCCCTCTCACCTCCCCCACCCCACCCATCTAGGTCATCAGAGAGCACCAATCAGCTTCTTGTGCAATACAGCAGCTTCCTACTAGCTATCTATTTTATAAATGGTAATGTATATATGACAATGCTACTGTGGCAATAAATTACAACTAAAAATAGTCTATTTTTATTTTAGGGAATATAAAGTATATTCAATAAATTACTTGAAAAATGTAAATAGCAAGGAAAATATCTTTGAGAATTCATGGAAAGAAAATATAAAATATTTCCTGTATCCACACTCCCCTATTTTACCCTCAAGGTCAACTGTATGCATTTCTATTACATTAGTTTGGGATTAAAGAAATGTTTTGAGCTGCAGGAAAGTCAGTTAGAGAGATTATGAGTCAAAGGTTCTCTGAACGGTTCTACTGCTCTTGGTAATCTTCTAGAACTCCTGAAGTTTTTAGGGTTTGGGGAATTTTGCAGATTTTTCAGACAGTTTGCATTCTAACTCATATGTATGTGAATTTACCACATGCAGTACAATATTATTAGTAAACATTTCCATATTGATTCAAATAAATTATTATTTACATAATTTCGTGCAGCAAATATTTTGATCATATATAGATAAAGTGAATATAGTTCATACTTTAATTATCTAGAAAAAGAGCTTTATAACACAAAATATAAATGATAGACAATTTGTTTAATATGGAACTGAAGTATTACAAAATGTAGGACCCAGGAGATCTGGCCTAGAGTTACCTCCACACATAACAAGGTAAAATTTACTTGAGGAATTTATTTCTCGGGTGTATTTTGAAAGATGAGTAAAAGTTCAGTAGCAAGAACAGAGTAAGTATTCTAAGGATTAGGAAATTTCATAACATAAAGAAAAAGAAGTCTAAAATATCATAATGGATTCTGCAAACTATAGCCAATTTGAATTACTAGAAAATAAAGAATAAATTGAGATATAAAACAAAGAAGTTTGGAAAGCAAGGGAAAACAAAGATCATGATGGGTTTGTCATACCATGTTTTGGAACTTAAGATCAACCATGTGAAAAGCAGTGTTAAATACACATACTTTCTATTTTTCAAAATGTAACTGTTTAGAGCAATGATGTATGATGATATAGTTTTAGGCATAGTCTAATTATTGATAGATTTTTTTTGTTGTTAAGCCAATGGGAATAAAAATATTAGTGTAATCTTTACTAAAGAATCTGAGTATGCAAGAATTTAAGGAATTTTAAGTCAGTAATCAGTCATATGATCAATGGTCAATCATTGCCAAATAACCCCAAATTTGACTATGTTGGTTTAAAAATTTTCCAAATAATTCTTGAAATTATAAACTTGTCCTCCAAACCTTAAGGATATCATTGGTTTTTAAGTAAAACCTTTCTCTTAGTTTCATCAGCTGTATTTGAATCTGAAGCAGACGTAAAGGAGAGAAACTTTATAAATCACATATGTCCCAAGGAGTTTTTCTCATCTAAATCAGCCAATCACTTTGAAATTGTGACATTATTATCAGCAAATTGCTCAGCAATGCTTAAAACCATTATTTCACTGAGTTGATGGCATTTTAGCCACAGCGAATTAGTACCTAATCTGAACCTGCCTGTAGTACAATCAAGTCTAGTGTGGAGGCTAGCCAATCTCTTAAACAAGCTCAGCAAAGTAGTTTCCTCTGCAGTTCCAAGTTCATTAGGTTCAGAGCTCTTGTTTCAGAAGAAACAAATTGTAATCATATCAACCATAGTTTGAGTGTAATTTATTAACTAACAAATTCATCTGACATGCCACCTTAATAAAATCTTCCACACCTATATTAAAATAAATGTTCATAATCATCTTTAAATCTTCCCTAAGATGATTTTCAAGAGCATTGATGTCACAGTATCTCTCCCTTTTAAAATTTCTTCACATATAGCAGAAAATATCATTAAGAAACATAAAACCCAGACTCACATAATGCAAAATACAGTATAAGTTGGTACACAGAGTCCCCCCCTTTTATTTTTTGCTATCTGAGCTGTTTATGAATGGAGCCCCAAAACTGTATATTATTTATTTAAAGGTGGTCAAGATCTACCTGACTAGAAAAACTAGTTCATCAGGCAAAACACATCTCTTAGAAATAGGAAGTAAAACCATAGGGATAACACAGATTAAATTTCTCTAAGGAATGTTTGTTAGCTAATCTCACGTTGGCCTTGGAAGCATAGAGAACTTGCCCAGTGATCTCTTATTGCTAAGTAAAACCTCACTGTGGCTTGATTTTTAGAAAATCAAAATAGAAAGTAAGCAGAAAGTGACTTGAAACTAAGTTCTTATAAAGCCAAGATGATTGTTATTCAGTCTTTTGTTCTTTTACTATTAGTTTTAGAAATACTTCCTTGAGGTTCATTTCTGTACATGAATAAAACATATCCCTTTTATATTATTTATAGGGGAAGCTTTAAACCTTTAATTTTAAGATAACATACTACTTCTTTTTCAAGTCTACCACAAAATGTTGAGTTTTTTAAATAAGTTCCTTAATTCAAAACATTTTATCTTTAAAGATATTTATAACTGGTCATATGAAATGTACAGTAGATATGTTTATTGTATAAACATCTACAAATTGGAATTTAGAGAAAGCATTCTGGTGATCTAATTGATAGGAAGTTCATTAGAAATAAAGATGGGAACAATGATGCTTTTAAATTACAGAAATCTAACAAACACTTTTATGATAAATTAAGTGATTTAAAAACTTTATTTCATCAAGTTACCATTTACTGGGTCAGAAACCAATTGTATCACTATCTTCTTTAATAAATTTTCATCCTAATACCTTAGTTGAATAGATCTATTTTTTTAAATAATTATCTACTTAACAGTTCAGCTACATAAAACATAAAAACCTCATCACTATAACAAAACTTTAGGAATGGAATCATATGCAAAATTCCAGCAATTTCTCTAGTCCAACATTTAATTATGTACATACCCATCATTTATTTCCCAGAAATGAATGTCAAGCTAATTAAGACTTTTATTATGTTCTTCATTCATATATTAGTAGGAAAGAAAATAAGCTGGAATTTCTCAGGGGGCTTCCCTGGTGGCTATGTGGTAAAGAACCTGCCTGCCAGTACAGGAGGTGTGGTTCAATCCTTGGTTGAGGAGGATCCCCTGGATAAGGCAATGGCAATCCACTCCAGTATTCTTGCCTGGGAAATTCCGTGGGCAGAGGAGCTCGGGAGCTACAGTGCATGGGGTCTCAAAAGAGTCAGACACAAATTAGCAACTAAATAACAACAGATTTCTGAGTAAATTTAAAGGTTACTCTACATGGGGTACTAATTGTATTCCAAGATTTTATTATCCGAATGTGTTTCTGCTGTATTGCAAATAATTTAAACAATTAATTGTCAGTACTATCCTACCAATCACAAGATTACTCAGAGAAATATCAGTAACCTCAGATATGTAGATGACACCACCCTTATGGCAGAAAGTGAAGAGGAGCTAAAAAGCCTCTTGATGAAAGTGAAAGAGGAGAATGAAAAAGTTGGCTTAAAGCTCAACATTCAGAAAACTATGATCATGGCATCTGGTCCCATCACTTTATATGAAATAGATGGGGAAACAGTGGAAACAGTGTCAGACTTTATTTTGGGGGGTTCCAAAATCACTGCAGATGCTGATTGCAGCCATGAAATTAAAAGACGCTTACTCCTTGGAAGGAAAGTTATGACCAACCTAGATAGCATATTGAAAAGCAGAGATATCACTCTGCAAACAAAGGTCCGTCTAGTCAAGGCTATGGTTTTTCCAGTGGTCATGTATGGATGTGAGAGTTGGACTGTGAAGAAAGCCGAGTGCTGAAGAATTGATGCTTTTGAACTGTGGTGTTGGTGAAGACTCTTGATAGTCCCTTAGACTGCAAGGAGATCCAACCAGTCCATCCTAAAGGAGGTCAGTCCTGGGTGTTCATTGGAAGGACTGATGCTGAAGCTGAAACTCCAATACTTTGGCCACCTCATGCAAAGAGTTGACTCATTGAAAAGACTCTGATGCTGGGAGGGATTGGGGGCAGGAGGAGAAAGGGATGACAGAGGCTGAGATGGCTGGATAACATCATGGACTCGATGGTCATGAGTTTGAGTGAACTCTGGGAGTTGGTGATGGACAGGGAGGCCTGGTGTGCTGCGATTCATGGGGTCGCAGGAGTCAGACACGACTGAGCGACTGAACTGAACACACTTGTGACTTCTTCCATATTCACAATGTTGAAAATTATATAGATTAGACGGAGCCAATATGTTCTTTGTGCTCTGGGCAAGTGTCTTCTCTCTCTCCACAGTCACCACTGTAATAAGCCTTGGAGAGCATGGACACAGATTTCATTTTGCACTTTGACCATCAGGAATCATCAGATTCCCAGAAAGCCTAGTTTGTGCTTCATTCTCTGGAAACACATCACAGTATGGATCTGTACATTGCTTGAAGTGAAGTGTTAGTCTCTCAGCTGTGTCCAACTCTTTTAGTGCAGCTCAGTCCCTCAGTCATGTCCAACTCTGAGACCCCATGATCTGCAGCACACTAGGCTTCCCTGTCCATCACCAACTACTGCAGCTTGTACAAACTCATGCCTATTGAGTCAGTGATGCCATCCAACCATCTCATTCTCTGTTGTTTCCTTCTCCTTCTGCCTTCAATCTTTGTGACCCCATGGACTACAGTTTAAATTAAACAATTAAAACATTTTTCCTCTCCTCATTTCCTTACTTCTTTCCTGCAAATGATACCTCACTTTCACCTGAAATGACTTTTTTTGTGCAGCTCTCAGTAAAACAAAACTGAAAAGTGAAAGCGTTAGTTGCTTAGTAGTGTCCTACTCTTTGCGACTCTTCAGACAATAGCCAGCCAGGATCCTTCGTCCATGGAATTCTCCACACAAGAATACTGGAATAAGTATCAAACCTGAAGTTGGACACCTGTCTTACTACTCATTTCCTCAGGCTGACCCTACCCCCTCTACCTCATTTCTGCTTTGAAACACATTTTATCTGATTTCACTTCCTGTTCTTCATTCTTTTCCCACTTATTTACTGATTCTGTGATCATCTACCCTTTATTTTTTACCTCCCTCACTTTTTACTTCCCTCACTTAAACTCACTCCTACACTGAAGCTATCTATCACACATTGCCCTTGATGTCAGTATACACAAAGATGCTTCTTCCACTTTTGTGTGGCAAGCACTAGTGTTGTTATTAAATATTCTGGTGGTCTCCTGGTCAGATAGTACCACACTTCCCAGTTCTCTTATTGTTAGGTGGGGCCATTTGCCCAATTCTCCTCAATGAGCTCTGAGTAGAAGTGATTTAAGCATCCTTTGAAGTTGAAGCATTTAATCAAATGGAGACACGCCAGAGGCTGAATCTACCCAGCAACCCTCCACTGCCTCTGATGATGATGAAGCTGCAACATGAACAAGACATAAACTTGAGTTACTGTGTATTATTTATTTTCTGCAACATAACCTAGGTTTTCCTAAATGATACATCTAGCCTCTCCATTCTGTGCACTCTAATAGCAAAAGGCCTATCTTGGTTAAATCGTATTATTAATAGCTATTATAACTAAAACCATGTGACTTAAAATGAATAATCTGCCTTTCTAGCTGGCCTAACTTTAAACTCAGGACTACTAATCACATGTGACCCCATAAGGCTGCCCTGAATTCCTGCCACATTTTCTTAGTCCATTTAACCTCCCACAATAAAGCAACTATTGTGAAGCTTTCCCTCTGTCCTCAAACATCAACTATATTTTATAAATTATAACAGTACTAGAAAAAATTATGTTAATTCCTTGAAAGTGGATATTAACCATAGTCAGTAAACAGTTTCCACAAAGACTTAATAAATATTTTTGAGATACAGAAATGTGAAACTTAAAACACACACTCCTCAGATTCTTCCGTTATTTTCTGACTTGATTTCTGCATTATTTTTTTTTTTTTTTCAAATTTAAAATGACTAGTATTCGTTAAGTACCTGCTGAATGGCCAGGCAATGTGTTACATTCTTTACAAGTTATATATCATTTAATTTTCAACACGATTCTACTACAAACTACTAGCATTCTCCTTTTGAGATAAGAAAACAAAATCAAAAATATGAAATACTTCATCTGAAATTCAAGTGAGTCAGTAGTTGATGTGGGATATGTAGAGGCATTGATTGTGGATTCCAGGGACCATGGGTCTAACCACTACATACCTTGCCTTCCACAAAATATTGGAGAGAGTCTAAACAGTTTGATTCAGAAACAGGAGGAATAAGCAAAGTTATTTTGTGTCCTGAGGTTCTAAAATTAATAGCTGCTATGTTGATTTTTATCCAGGAAAATTACTTGCAGACATAAGTTCATTTGATAGTGTTTGTTCAGCTACTGGGTCTACAAAGGAAAAGGGACTGCTGCACTGGATTTATTTCTAGTAGTCAACCAATTTTTATTATAACTCTAATGATATTTTGAATAGTGAATATATATTTGGGGGTTTAAGTATGTCTTATTTTTCTCCAACTTTGCCACTTCCTATTTGACTTCAATTTATCTTGATTTCTTTTATTACAAAATACAAAATAGTAATTCTAAACAGCATTGCTGAGTTATAATGAGAATTAGGGAGATGATATCTGTGTGAGGGGCTGTGCCACATGTTGCCTTATTGGAGCCTTAGTTGAATTTGGGACTTGCTGGCTAGGCCAGCCAATGTGATTAGATTGCCTCCTGAGAACTACCAAATGGATTTCTGGGCAAACATAACTCATTAATCATTATCAAATGCTTAATATTTTTCTAAACTTGTATCTAAATACTTCTCCATATTTACAGTCACAAATCCTAATGCAATATAGAAAAAAGACATGTAAATCCATCTGACAGAATGGTGGTGAGTATAGAATGCCAAAAAATACACATTAAAAAAAAAGATAATGAGATAATTTAGAGAAAAAAATATGTCTGCTAATGAGAAAAGACCCTGTATGGGGCTCAGACTGAACAGGACCTTCATGGTAGAGTGGACCAGCCATTTTGGGTAGAATGTAAAGTTGTTCATTAACTTCTCAATATTATCATTTGGTGATCCTGGAAAGATGACTACAATAACAGAACTGAATCATTGGGGGCACAAATAGTTCTGCTTTGTAACCTCTTTTTACACAATTCAGACAAGCCCAAGGGAATATGTTTTCCTATTTTCCTAAGAGAGAAGTAAAAACCACAGAAGCAGTCAGAAATGATGATGAACTCAAAGGAGTGACTGCCAAGGGAATGACTTCCCTAAGGTGGTCAGAGGTCAATAAGCCTGGTCAAGGAAAACAGTGTTCACACAGCAGACCACAGCAGGTGGACTGGTGCAGAATAGGAGGAACACAGACAAAAAGGCACAGAGACGCTAAGGGAAAACTAGGTCAGTGATGTATAGGCCACTAGGCAGTAATTTAGAATTTTGTGAGATACTTTGCTTTGGGGATTCCTAGGGTCACAGCAGAATAATAGCTAAAGGCTTTAATTTTTGGTGGGCTATGTCTCATGAGCCAAAACATTGGAGACAAACTGCTAAAATCCATTTTCTATGATCCTTTAACTAATACATTTTATGGTACTTTTGTTTACAACAAGTAAAATATCTGATCAATATCGTTAATATCAAACATTGGTCTCTTCCCTGACGATTGTATAACTCATTCAATAAAAGTATGAAAATGGTTTCAGAGTACCAATTTTTAATAAAATAGAAGATTTTATATTGTAAAGAGCTATATTTTTACATGGAAAGCAGAAATATATTTTGGCTGTTTAATGTAACCTCTACTTTTTTTCCCCCCACTAAAAGCCAGAGTTCTGTTCAACTAAGCAAACTAAATAAATTTCCACAATGTTTTTGTAAAGCCCTGTTTGCTTACAGTTAGCCCAAATGTGCTAAAAAACCACCAATGTTCTACCTTCTTTTGTTGCAAGTAAACTTGCCCTAGAAAGTGAATTTAGGGATTATTATATTTTTCCATTACAAGCTGTTTGTGTAAACCTTTCCACATTGTCAAAATAAAAACGTTATTGAAGGAAAGTGAAATAGAAAAAGACTAAAAAAAAATAAATAAATAAAGTTGATAGATTAGCTCAGCTTTTCCCAGAAGACATTTTTTTTATTCTCTTATGTTTGGTAGTTTCTTATCTCAGTGGACTATACCTCTGCTTTTTATCAATTACCTGAGGGGCACTTCTCTGCAAATACTTTCAATTCTATAGAGTCCTCTGGCAGACCTCCCTATTACCTTTGGCTCTTTATCTCTGGATTCTATCAGACACTTTCAAGAGAACTATTCTATAACCAACTCTCCAAACCCGAGCACTAGACTGTTTCAGATCTTTTTCCTGTGAAATAGCTAAGGATCCCAAGATACCTATTTGAAAAGCAAGCACCATTTTGTAAAGGCAGGAAACTCTCTTCAATTCACTCATGATAAGAAATCTTTTTATAAAATTGTAATTTTATTAATTTGTATTTTTTTATTTTGCAAAATTCTTAAGGGGTTATCTATTTATCTATATCTACATATATATCTGTATTTACAGACAGAGACAAGACAGAGACATAGAGACACAGAGACAGGCTATCTATTCATTGTTGAAAACTAAATTTTTAAATACCATTTTGTCTACTGTTAAAAATGAATAGCATTAGAAAGGTGTATAGTTCTGTTAAGCAGAGGTTTTAAATCGATGTCTTCAGTCAATCCAGAGCTACATGGATATAAGAAATCCATGAACTGAGATTAAAAAAAAAATTACATATTTGTTTTAATCAGCCTCATACTGACATTTAACCTTTTGTTTCCTTTTAATGAGAAATGTGGATAATATTTCACATCAGCACTTTGTTACCCATAGAAATCATACATGTTTTCCTTATCCTATTCCATTTGAGATACTGTGCTGTAGATGTGTATTACATTGATCACTATTTTGTAGTCATAATTATTAGATCGTCTCTGTTAAAATATATTATTAGTGTATTTAATAATGATGTATTGATTTATAGAGGGGCTTTTTTGTGGAATTTATATTATTTCTTCCTATTTTTAAAATTTGCTGCCAGCGAGTCTGGAGTTATGTTTCCTAGAAATACTTTTAATAATTACCTTAATTTTTGTAATATATTTAGTACTATTCAGACACAGCTATTTCTTCCTGACTGACTTCTCGAATACTTTGTCTTTCAATTAATTTGCCATTCTACCTTAGTTCTCAAATTTCAGTTCAGTTCAGTTCAGTTCAGTCACTCGGTCATGTCTAACTCTTTGCGACCCCATGAATCGCAGCATGCCAGACTGCCTGTCCATCATCAACTCCCAGAGTTCACTCAGACTCATGTTCATCTAGTCTGTGATGCCATCCAGCCATCTCATCCTCGGTCATCCCCTTCTCCTCCTGCCCCCAATCCCTCCCAGCATCAGAGTCTTTTCCAGTGAATCAACTCTTTGCATGAGGTGGCCAAAGTATTGGAGTTTCAGCTTTAGCATCATTCCTTCCAAAGAAATCCCAGGGCTGACCTCCTTCAGAATGGACTGGTTGGATCTCCTTGCAGTCCAAGGGACTCTCAAGAGTCTTCTCCAACACCACAGTTCAAAAGCATAAATTCTTTGGCACTCAACCTTCTTCACAGTCCAACTCTCACATCCATACATGACCACAGGAAAAACCATAGCCTTGACTAGACGGACCTTAGTCGACAAAGTAATGTCTCTGCTTTTGAATATGCTATCCAGGTTGGTCATAACTTTTCTTCCAAGGAGTAAGTGTCTTTTAATTTCATAGCTGCAGTCACCATCTGCAGTGATTCTGGAGCCCCAAAAATAAAGTCTGAAAATGTTTCCACTGTTTTCCCATCTATTTCCCATGAAGTGATGAGACCGGATGCCATGATCTTAGTTTTCTGAATGTTGAGCTTTAAGCCAACTTTTTCACTCTCCTCTTTCACTTATATCAAGAGGCTTTTTAGTTCCTCTTCCCTCTCTGCCATAAGGGTGGTGTCATCTGCATATCTGAGGTTATTGATATTTCTCCCGGCAATCTTGATTCCAGCTTGTGTTTCTTCCAGTCCAGCGTTTCTCATGATGTATTCTGCATATAAGTTAAATAAGCAGGGTGACAATATGCAGACTTGACGCACTCCTTTTCCTATTTGGAACAAGTCTGTTGTTCCATGTCCAGTTCTAAATGTTGCTTCCTGACCTGCATACAGATTTCTCAAGAGGCAGGTCAGATGGTCTGGTATTCCCATCTCTCTCAGAATTTTCCACAGTTTATTGTGATCCACACAGTCAAAGGCTTTGGCATAGTCATTAAAGCAGAAGTAGATGCTTTTCTGGAACTCTCTTGCTTTTTCAATGATCCAGCGGATATTGGCCATTTGATCTCTTGTTTCTCTGCCTTTTCTAAAACCAGCTTGAACATCAGGACATTCACGGTTCACGTATTGCTGAAGCCTGGCTTGGAAAATTTTGAGCATTACTTTACTAGCATGTGAGATGAGTGCAACTGTGCGGTAGTTTGAGCATTCTTTGGCATTGCCTTTCTTTGGGATTGGAATGAAAACTGACCTTTTCCAGTCCTGTGGCCACTGCTGAGTTTTCCAAATTTGTTGGCTTATTGAGTGCAGCACTTTCACAGCATCATCATTCAGGATTTGAAATAGCTCCACTGGAATTCCATCACCTCCACTAGCTTTGTTCATAGTGATGCTTTCTAAGGCCCACTTGACTTCACATTCCAGGATGTCTGGCTCTACATGAGTGATCACACCATCGTGATTATCTGGTTTGTGAAGATCTTTTTTTGTACAGTTCTTCTGTGTATTCTTGCCACCTCTTCTTAATATCTTCTGCTTCTCTTAGGTCCATACCATTTCTGTCCTTTATTGAGCCCATCTTTGCATGAAATATTCCCTTTGTATCTCTAATTTTCTTAAAGAGATCTCTAGTCTTTCCCATTCTGTTGTTTTCCACTATTTCTTTGCATTGATCGCTGAAGAAGGCTTTCTTATCTCTTCTTGCTATTCTTTGGAACTCTGCATTCAGATGCTTTTATCTTTCCTTTTCTCCTTTGCTTTTCACTTCTCTTCTTTCCACAGCTATTTGTAAGGCCTCCCCAGACAGCCATTTTGCTTTTTTTGCATTTCTTTTCCATGGGGATGGTCTTGAACCCTGTCTCCTGTACAATGTCATAAACCTCATTCCATAGTTCATCAGGCACTCTATCTATCAGATCTAGGCCCTTAAATCTACTTCTCACTTCCACTGTATATTCATAAGGGATTTGATTTAGGTCATACCTGAATGGCCTAGCGGTTTTCCCTACTTTCTTCAATTTCAGTCTGAATTTGGTAATAAGGAGTTCATGATCTGGGCCACAGTCAGCTCCTGGTCTTGTTTTTGTTGACTGTCTAGCCCAAATGATGAAGAAAAGGGAGAATACACAACTCAGAAATCACCAATATCAGGTATGAAAGAGTAGCCCTTACTACAGATCATCAAGATATCCAAAAGATGAAAGTAGGCTATTAGAATATTTGTATGGTCCAGGACCTATTTTTATGTTTTGGATATCTTGATGTCATGTCTGACTCTTTGCAACCCCATGGACTGTAGCCTGCCAGGCTCCTATGCCCATGAGGATTCTACAGGCAAGACTACTGGAGTGGGTTGCCATGCCCTCCTCCAGGGGATCTCCCCAACCCAGGGATAGAACCAGTGTCTCCTGCATGTCAGGCAGATTCTTTACCAGCTGAGTCACCAGGGAAGCCCTCAAGTTTCATAAGGTGGGCATAAAAATACTTTATTTGAAGCCTTACTGTATAGCCTTTTAGACTATTAATTTCTCTGTAAGCACTAATCTATTAGTTTCCCACATATTTGATACAGATACGTTATTATTTTCATTGAAACAATATAGTATTTTATTCCTTTTGTGACTTCCTTTTAGAATCATGTCATTTGATAATGATTGGCTCAATTTCTAAAATTTTCAGTATTTTCTAGATCTTTGTTTTTGATACCAATTTTAATTCTATTAAAGAGTACTCTTTGGGTAGTATACTCATTTTCACTATATTGATTCTTCCGATCCATAAACATGGTATATTTCTCCATCTATTAGTGTCCTCTTTGATTTCTTTCACCAGTGTTTTATAGTTTTCTATATACAGGTCTTTAGTTTCTTTAGGTAGATATATTTATAAGTATTTTATTCTTTTCATTGCATTGGTCAATGGAATTCTTTCCTTAATTTCTCTTTCTATTTTCTCATTATTAGTGTATAGGTGAAAATGAGTATACTACCCAAAGCAATCTATAGAGTCAATGCAATCCCTATCAAGCTACCAATGGTATTTTTCACAGAGTTAGAACAAATAATTTCACAATTTGTATGGAAAAACAAAAAAACCTTGAACAGCCAAAGTAATCTTGAGAAAGAAGAATGGAACTGGAGGAATCAACCTGCCTGACTTCAGGCTCTACTACAAAGCCACAGTCATCAAGACAGTATGGTACTGGCACAAAGACAGAAATATAGATCAATGGAACAAAATAGAAAGCCCAGAGATAAATCCATGCACCTAGGTACACCTTATCTTCGACAAAGGAGGCAAGAATATACAATGGAGAAAAGACAATCTCTTTAACAAGTGGTGCTGGGAAAACTGGTCAACCACTTATAAAAGAATGAAACTAGAACACTTTCTAACACCATTCACAAAAATAAACTCAAAATGGATTAAAGGTCTAAACATAAGACCAGAAACTATAAAACTCTTAGAGGAGAACATAGGCAAAACACTCTCTGACATAAATCACAAAATTCTTACAGTTAATTTTAATAATTCTGAAGACATCAAGTGCTGACAGGGATTCAGAACAACTGGGATACTCATGCATGTGGTGTTGGAGAAGACTCTGGAGAGTCTCTTGGACTGCAAGGAGATCCAACCAGTCCATCCTAAAGGAGATCAGTCCTGAGTGTTCATTGGAAGGACTGATGTTGAAGCTGAAACTCCAATACTTTGGCCACCTGATGCCAAGAGCAGACTGATGAAAAGACCCTGATGCTGGGGAAGATCGAGGGTAGGAGGAGAATGGGACGACAGAGGATGAGATGGTTGGATGCATTACTGCCTCGATCGACATGGGTTTGGGTAGGCTCTGGGAGTTGGTGATGGACAGGGAGGCCTGGTGTGCTGCGATGTATGGGGTGGCAAAGAGTTAGACATGACTGACTGACTGAACTGAACTGAACTGACCTGATAAGAAAGCAAAATGTCTCAGTCACCTATGGACACCTTATCTTTGACAAAGGAGGGAAGAATATACAATGGATTAAAGACAATCTCTTTAACAAGTGGTGCTTTCACATTCTTGTGAAAGAATGAAACTAGAATACTTTGTAACACCACACACAAAAATAAACTCAAAATGGATTAAAAATTTAAACATAAGACCAGAAACTATAAAACTCCTAGAGGAGAACATAGGCAAAACACTCTCTGACATAAATCACAGCAGGATCCTCTATGACTCACCTTGCAGAATACTGGAAATAAAAGCAAAAATAAACAAATGGGATCTAATTAAAATTAAAAGCTTCTGCACAACAAAGGAAAATATAAGCAAGGTGAAAATACAGCCTTCAGAATGGGAGAAAATATTAGCAAATGAAGCAACTGACAAACAACTAATCTCAAAAATATACAAGCAACTCCTGCAGCTCAATTCCAGAAAAATAAACGACCCTATCAAAAAGTGGGCCAAAGAACTAAACAGACATTTCTCCAAAGAAGACATATGGATGGCTATCAAACACATGAAAAGATGCTCAACATCACTCATTATCAGAGAAATGCAAATCAAGACCACAATGAGGTACCATTTCACAGCAGTCAGAATGGGTGCTATCTAAAAGTCTACAAGCAATAAATGCTGGAGAGGATGTGGAGAAAAGGGAACCCTCTTACACTGTTGGTGGGAATGCAAACTAGTATAGCCACTATGGAGAACAGTGTGGAGATTCGTTAAAAAACTGGAAATAGAACTGCCTTATGACCCAGCAATCCCACTGCTGGGCATACACACTGAGGAAACCAGAACTGAAAGAGACACGTGTACCCCAATATTCATCGCAGCACTGTTTGTAATAGCAGGACATGGAAGCAACCTAGATGTCCATCAGCAGATGAATGGATAAGAAAGCAGTGGTACATACACACAATGGAGTATTACTCAGCCATTAAAAAGAATACATTTGAATCAGTTCTAATGACATGGAGCCTATTATACACAGTGAAGTAAGACAGAAGGAAAAACACCAATACAGTATACTAATGCATATATATGTAAATTAGAAAGATGGTAACGATAACCCTGTATGTGAGACAGCAAAGGAGTCACTGATGTATAGAACAGTCTTTCAGACTCTGTGGGAGAGGGAGAGGGTGAGATGATTTGGGAGAATGGCATTGAAACATGTGTAATATCATATCTGAAATGAATCACCAGTCCAGGTTTGATGCATGATACTGAATGCCTGGGGCTGGTGCACTGGGACGACCCAGAAGGATGGTATGGCAGGACCAATACATTATTGTAAAGTAATTAACCTCCAATTAAAATAAATAAATTTAGTAATAATAATAAAAGAGTACTCTTTGATGTGATTTTAATTATTTTGAAAATATTGAGACTTTTAAAAAATGTTTGGTCAAGTATACATCTGTCTTGTTGAATGTGATCTATGAACCTAGAAATCATTTATATTCTAACATTATTGGTGAGTATTTCATAAATGTTAATTAGGCCAAATTGGTTGAGAGTTTTGTTCAGATCTTCTACATTTTTACTGATGTTTTGAAAAAGAATCTTTAAGTCTTCAACTATAACTGTACATTTTTTTCATTTCTAATTTCAGTTACATCAGTTCCTATATTTTAAAGCTCTCTTGTCAGCTACAGCACACGATGAAGACTGTTATCTCTTATTGGTCTCTTGACCTGTTTATGTAACATCTCTATTCCCTGCTAGTAACATTTCTTATTCAGATACTTAAGTTGTCAGCTATCAGTTTAATCTCTCCAGTTTTCTTGTGTTTGATGTTTACATGGTATACATTTGAGTTTTGGCTTTGTGCTTTTTTTCTCTATATGTGTCTTTGTATCTAATGTGGCTTTCTTACTCTGATCTGACCATAAATGTCTTTAATTGCTAGTTTTAGATAGTATACATTTAGTACAATTTTTCTTACATTTAGATCAAATCTATCCTTACTAATTTCTTAATAAATCTACCCTTACTAATTTATTTTTACATAGTTAGATAAATTTACCTTAATAACTTTTTTTTTCTATTCGTTTTATTATTTACTTTCCTTGACCTCTTTTTATTTATTTACTTAGCTTGACTCTGAATGGATTGTGCATTCATTTTTAAATTACATTTTATTCTTCACTTTTGACTCATTATTTGCACCTGATTTTTTCACGCTAGAGAAATTGAATCAAATGGTTAAGAATCTGCCTGCAATGCAGGAAACCTGTATTCAATCCCCGAGTTGGGATTATAACCCTGGAAGCGGAAACAGCAACCCACTCCAATATTCTTGTCTGGAAAATCCCATGGACAGAGGAGCCTGGTGGGTTACATTCCACGGGGTTGCAAAGAGTTGGACATGACTGAGACAATTTCACTTCATTTCTTCTTCATTGCTTTTATTACTTGTAAAAAGAAAATTTGTGATTTTCTTAGGATTTAAATAGTATTTTTTAAAATATCAGAGTTTTTCTACAAATAACACTATATCCATTTACCTTTATTAAACATATAGCCCTATACTTCTAATCTCAATCACCAAAATTTTTGTGCTATTATAGTAAAGCATTTTACTTTGATCTGTGCTATAATGCACAGCACATTACTACCATTCACTTTTGAAACATAAACTATCTTTGTAACATGTTGGATCAGGTAATTTATTGATGTCCAGGCTGTCCTGTTTATTGCCTTTTCATACTGCAAAAAACAAAGAAACGAAAACCACAGAAGATGCTGTTTCAGTGCTGCACTCAATATGTCAGCAAATTTGGAAAACTCAGCAGCGGCTACAGGACAGGACAAGGTAAGTTTTCATTCCAATCCTAAAGAAGGACAAAGAATGTTCAAGCTACTGCACAGTTGCACTCATCTCACATGCTAGCAAAGTAATGCTCAAAATTCTCCAAGTCAGGCTTCAACAGCCTGTGAAACGTGAACTTCCAGATGTTCAGGTTGGATTTAGAAAATGCAGAGGAATCAGAGATCAAATTGTCAACATCCACTGGATCATAGAAGAAGCAAGGGACTTCCACAAAAATATCTACTTCTGCTATATTGATTATGTCAAAGCCTTTGACTGTGTAGATCACAACAAACTGTGGAAAATTCTTCATGGGAATACTAGACCACCTGACCTTCTTCCTGAGAAATCTGCATGCAGATCAAGAAGCAACAGTTAGAACTGGACATGGAACGACAAACTGGTTCCAAATCAGGACAGGAACAATTTAAGGCGATGTGTTGTCACCCTGCTCACTTAACTTATATGCAGAGTACATCATGTGAAGTGCCTGGCTGGATGAAGCGCAAGCTGGAATCAAGATTGCTGAGAGAAATATCAATAACCACAGATAACACAGATGATATCACCCTCATGGCAGAAAGAAGAGGAAGTAAAGAGCCTCTTGATGAAAGTGAAGAGGAGACTTTAAAAAGTTAGCTTAAAACTCAACATTCAAAAAGCTAAGATCATGACATCCAGTCCCATCACTTCTTGGCAAATAGATGGGGAAACAATGGAAACAGTGAGAGACTTTATTTTCTTGGGCTCCAAAAATCACTGCAGATGGTGACTGCAGGCATGAAATTAAAAGGCACTTGCTCCTTGAAAGAAAATCTATAACCAACCTAGACAGCATATTAAAAAGCAGAGACATTACTTTGCCAACAAAAGTCTATCTAGTCAAAGCTGTGGTTTTTCCAGTAGTCATATTTGGAGATGAGATTTGGACCATCAAGAAAGCTGAGCGCCAAAGAATTGATGCTTTTGAACTGTGATGTTGGAGAAGACTCTTGAGAGTCCCTTGGACTGTAAGGAGATCCAACCAGTCAATCCTAAAGGAAATCAGTCTTGAATATTCATTGGAAGGACTGATGTTGAAGCTGAAACTCCAATACTTTGGCCACCTGATGTGAAGACTCATTTGTGACTCAGATGTGACTCATTTGAAAAGATCCTGATGCTGGGAAGGAATGAGGGCCTGAGAAGGGGACGACAGAGGATGAGATGGTGAGATGGCTTCATGGCATCCTGGACTTGATGGACATGAGTTTGAGGAAGCTCTGGGAGTTGGTGATGGACAGGGAAGCCTGGTGTGCTGCAGTCCATGGGGTCACAAAAAGTCAGACATGACTGAAGGACTGAACAGTCTTGTTTTATAGTGTGTTTAGCAGGATCTCTGGTCTCTATCTGATACATTGCACTATCACTGTCCTAGTTATAAACATTATAAAAAGTCTCCAGAAATTGCCAGATAGGCCCTGGGGAGTAAAATTGCCCTGGTTTAGGACCTCTGCTTTAACATAAGGAGAACAATTATTTGTATGTATACTTTAATTATAACAGTTTTCAGAGCCCTTCATATTTTGTGTATAGATGTACTTTTTATCCAGCCTTATATTCTTGTTCATGCCTTCTCTCTCATCTGTCTGGAATTTGAATTATATGTATGTTAAAATGTGTATTCTTGTCCCACAGCGCTGTATGTAGAAGAGTTTCCATTCCACACTAACATTGCCATTTCACCTTTTCTGTCTATTGAAATTCCTCATCTGTTTTTCACATTCCAGTAGGCAATTTACCATATTAATCACAGTTGTTATAAATTATCTTTCTGTGTATTACTACATAGGGTTCATCTCTGAGTCTGGTCCTGTTGATTGCCTTGTCTTTGGTAATATGTTTTTTTTCCCCTTATTTCTTTCATGAGTTTTACATTTTGTGATTGACTCTCTAAATGTTTAATATTGGGCAGTGGAAATTGAATTACAGGTTCAAGGAAACCTTTAAATTTATAATTTGGATTTTTACTGTTGTCTAATTGGGGGTGATGCTCTTTCCACCTTTCCATATCCAAAGCAGATGTTGAACCAGAAAATCATTTTGACAGTACTAGTGTCAGGTTCTGATTTATATTTTGTTAAAAGATAACTCTTGCTGCTTTATGGATGGAGACTGTCAAGTAAAAACTGAAGAAATAAGTCAGCAGGACAGTGCAATAGTTAAGACAATGGTTCAGTATGTGAGAAGTTATCAAATTCATGGTGTAATTTAAGGAACTGAGAGGATTTTCTCATAGATTAATGTTGCTTGCATGAGAGTGGAGTAAAGAAAATTTCCAGGCAAATATCTTGGCTAATTAGATGGATTGTGGTAACATTTACTGAGAGAGAAGATAATGGTTAAAGAGCAAATACTTCCCAAGGACAGGGAGAGAGGAAAAGTGAGTCATCCATTCATTAATTCATCAAATAATTGTTACAATTTTATTTTATTTAACTGGTTAGGGGTCACCTAGGTGAATTAGAAATATTGTCCTTATCTTGAAAGCATGGATGTTGTAGGACTATAAGCATTAAACCTCAATTCAGTGTGACAAAGGCAGACCAGAGTCAGTATATTACAACAAGCAGGAGGAATGCTGATCTTAATTAGAATCTGAATATTGTTCCTACAACATATAAGGAATCAAACTACAAAATTACAAATGCTCATTCAAGTACTAAAAAATGTAACTGCCAAATTAAAAAGGTTTATATTTCTCTGCTTCATGTTTTCCATACCACCTGATTGTCAAAGATTTAAATATCTTAGTGCTAACACATGTCTTTTCCTTATCTGACCTCTTTTTACTTATATACTTCAACACTACAAGATTTTATTCCTCTCCCTTTTCTACACTTTTTCATATGATATAATGATGAAGTGGCTCCTCTTCCTACATCCCAAATTTCAATGACCATCTGGTAAAATATGACTCAAAATAATCAACTCAATTTTGATCTCCTCGAGGCTTTCTTACAACACTGCAGCAAGGATTGACATACTTTCCTCTCTGTCTTCTTTTAGTTTTTTATACTGATTTCATAACCCCTTTTCTTTGTATATTAGCATTTCCTTGTTATGTTAAATGAATTCCCTAGATTATTTGGGATTTAAAGGAAATATTGAGTTTGATGCACTTGGTACAATCAACATTAATTACTCTATAGGCTTCCAACAGTGTCATCTGTATGAATATGTGTGTGCCTTCATGAAAGGGAATGAAAGTGTTGGCAAGTAGGGGAGATATGTTTGTAAGGAAAGGAAAAGAAAATAGGGAACATGAAGATAAGCCTGAATTTCTTGAGGTAAACAAAAAATGTGTTGATTTTTCTATTTCTAGGGTTGGACACAGGACATGATTCTCTAGGAAGGCTATTGTTGACTTTCACAGCTCTTACTACTGCCAAGACAAAATATTATCTCTCCACCATTTATCAATTTATAATTGTCAGTTTTTATTTTATAATATTTATATAACACTAGAATAAGGGTGTATGTAGAGAAGTACAAGGTATTTTTACAGCAATAATGCATTTTCCTATTGGTATGTCATCAATATTCAATTCTGCACAGTCAGTAAGATTTTCCATGACTTTACTATTTGATTTAAAGTGGGAAATGTGTTACCATCTTCCCATACCACCTAGACCACAGTATTAAAATAGAAACTTCTTTTAAAGTCTAATGCTATTTTAATATGTGAGAATTATACTACAAAATCTATAAGCAAGATTCTTCAGGAAATTTAAAATCTTGAATGAAGATATGCATATATAAACAGATAAACACACAAACATATATATTTGTACATACATATATTTAGTCAAAGATATATATTTGAACAATTTTCAACTATAACTTCTTAAAATATTTCCAAAGATACTTTCTGAGACTTAAATAATTATTTAATCTAATTGAATCTGATAGTTGCAGAAAGCCTGCCCAGACTTTTCTTTAGTCATAATTCTGATAGTTCCCAAGTTGAAGAGAAAAATGTTTCTATCAATTACTAGAAAATTATAATATTATATCTTCTTAATGAATATTGAGTTTTCCTTTGAAAAATTGATAATGATTTGATGATTTGAGCTGATTTTTAAACTTGCATCTTCAAAATTAATTTTAGAAATAGAAATTGAAGAATATTAAATTAATGACTTTTTTTTACTGTAATTATGTATATGTGCGGAGAAGGCAATGGCACCCCATTCTAGTACTCTTGCCTGGAAAATCCCATGGATGGAGGAGCCTCGTAGGCTTCAGTCCATGGGGTCACTAAGAGTCGGACACGACTGAGTGAGTTCACTTTCACTTTTCACTTTTCACTTTCATGCATTGGAGAAGGAAATGGCAACCCACTCCAGTGTTCTTGCCTACAGAATCCCAGGGATGGGGGAGCCTGGTGGGCTGCCGTCTATGGGGTTGCACAGAGCCGGACCCGACTGAAGCAAATTAGCAGCAGCAGCAGCATGCCCAGAGTGGGATTGCTGGATCATATGGTAGCTCTACTTTTAGTTTTTTAAGGAATATACATACTGTACATAGTGACTGTACCAACGTACATTCCTACCAACAGTGTAGAAGGACTTCTCTCTCTCCCTACCCTCTCCAGCATTTATTGTTTGTAGGTTTTTTGATGATAGCCATTCTAAACAGCGTTAGGTGATATACCATTGTAGTTTTGATAGTAATGAATATAAAAACCAAAATAAATGAATGGGCCCTAATTCAACTTAACAGTCTTTGCACAGCAAAGAAAACAATCATCATCAAAATGAAAAGAAAACCCACAGAATGGGAGAAAATATTTGCCAACAAAGCAACCAACATGGAATTAATCTCCAAATATACAAACAGCTTATCTAGCTCAGTGTATTAAACAAACCACCCAATCAAAAAGTGGGCAGAACAGCTAAATAGACATTTTTTCAAAGAAGACATATAGGTAGCCAATAGGCACCTGAAAATATGTTCAACATCACTAATTATTAGAGAAATGTAAATTAAATCTACAAATCTTTATTGAACAAGTTATTCTATATTTATTTGTTGTCCTAGGGTTTCTTTAAATGATTTTCAGTCAATATTTGTTATTTTCTTGGCTATGAAACAATGGGGTTTTCAAGGATTTTTAGTAATTAGTTTTGATTACTTTTGGGAAAAGTTCTGTGTGCTTGTGTGTGTATGTGAGTGTGTCTGGGGGTATGTATAGGGGGAGAGAGACAGAGATAAGAAACAAAGAGACAGAGACTAAGAGAATATACATGCTAGCCTGGGCTGAGTTCAAGGATTCATTTATAATGGACATACTTTTTTGATATATTATACATTTTCAAATTCAATAGGCACTGGAATTTTAGAAGCCTCTGACTCTGACAAATTCCTCATAACCATAATGATTTATCACTTGTAGCAGGGGATTGTTATTGTATTTTTTCTTCCTTTCTGTGTGGAGGTCAGGGCTAACATGAGAGTGTTCAATGTTTAAAATGAAAGGAAACAAAATGATAATTTGCTGTCAATTCAGGTAAGTATATTACTATATTCTCTTTTGTGAGAGTTGTCATTACCTTGAACATGGGGATGGATAAGGGAAATTTTAAAATTAACAAACATTTATTGTCAATGAGATAAAATTACATCAGATGCTCATTATTGAAAAAGAATTATTGATCCACTCCCACTCAGCTGTGTTAGTGTTTTTTTTCCATGGGAATCTTGTGCATTATGTTTTTTGTAGGTATAGGTTTTTCTTTACATGACATAGACATCTTTTAGCAATATTTTGATATCCATGTGACAGAAAAGTATGTGTAATAGGAGGATTATGCATGTATTTATTTAAAATCATCATCACCGGCAACAAATCTTCAGGGAAATGTAGTTTCCACAGGGCATTAACCTTCTTCATGGTGTCATACTGCATGGTAAATTTTGTCCTTTTGCTGAAATAAACTGCTATTGAAATACCATTTTCATGATTCTCAATTTTTCAAATTTATGCAGGTGTTGTACTGCATGAGAAAACCTGCATTTAGTATGCGAACTGGAATTGCCAAAGGAGAATGGCTGCTCTCCTGCTAACTTTAAATAAGTCATGTCACAAGTCCCATGTAAAGCTTATAAAATATTAACACTGGGAGACATTGAAACAGATCAGGACTACTATGATCTTGGGAAAATATATTCTAAATGTATATCTAAACTAAATAAAACAAAAACAAGAAAAAAAGTTTTACTTTTCAAGCCAGGTTTATGAGATATATTCCTAAAGTTTGTATGATTACTAGGAAGGTAACTCAAACAGCAGAGAAAAGCAGGAAACTGGTGTGTTTTCCAGAAACTTATGCTATACTTTGCTTCCCTGTAACCAGAGACCCATAAATGTTCAGAGATGAAAATGTTCCTAAATTAAAACAACACCAATACAGTATACTAACGCATATATATGGAATTTAGAAAGATGGTAATGATAACCCTGTATGCGAGACAGCAAAAGAGACACATATGTATAGAACAGTCTTTTGGATTCTGTGGGAGAGGGAGAGGGTGAGATGATATGGGAGAATGGCATTGAAACATGTATAATATCATATAAGAAACGAATCACCAGTCTAGGTTCGATGTAGGGTGCAGGGTGCAGGATGCTTGGGGCTGGTGCACTGGGATGACCCGGAGGGATGATGTGGGAGGGGAGGTGGGAGGGGGGTTCGGGATTAGGAACACGTGTATACCCGTGGTGGATTCATGCTGATGTGTAGCAAAAATAATACAATATTGTAAAGTAAATAAAATAATAATAATAATAATAAATAAATAAAATAAATTTAAAAAATGGAATGGCATAGATAACAAACTTTTATTGTAGGCCTTTTCTTCCCCTTTATTTGAGCATTGAAGCTTATTTTCAAACACATCAATTAATGGGATTTATACAAAAATTCTTATGTTTATGATAGTGTAACTGTCTTTTTAAAGAAGATACTTATTATAATTTAATAAAAAATAATTCATGGAATAAGCCATACAGGCACAATTAGTTGTTTTTATTCTTGTTTGTTTTCTAGAATGAAAGGGACACATTGTCCAAAAAGTGAATAAATAAGATAAAACCATAACTCAGTATCAAGTTCTAGACTGTTCTCTTTGCTAGTTAGTAGAAGAAAGGGGGAAATAAGTGAAGTTATGGGGAATTCTGTTTTATTGACTAAATCTGATGTTCAGGAGAAAGATGAAAGAGAAAAAGACTCTAAGTGTTAGCCTTATAATTTAAAGGTGGTGAATATGGGTATACACCTGCTAAGTCCCTTCAGTCATGTCTGACTCTGTGAGACCCTATGGACTGTAGTCTGCCAGGCTCCTCTGTCCATGGGATTCTCCAGGCAAGAATATTGGAGTGGACTGCCATACCCTCCTCCAGGGGATCAACCACACACAAGGAACAGATGCCCATCTCTTATGTCTCCTGCATTGGCAGTTGGGTTCTTTACCCCTAGTGACACCTGGAAAGCCCAAAGGTGTTGAACTCTCTGTGATAAATTTATTTTTTTGCTCATGTGGATGGTTTTCTTAGACAGAAATATTTTTCTACTTCCATCTTTCCAGTTCCACACTAGATCATTCTCCCAGTTGATGTTTTTGCTCCAGTTTAGTGACACCTTACCTAGAAAAACTTCCATCACCTGGGGGTGGTTTAGTAGCTAAGCTGTGTCCAACTCTTGCAACCAGCCTGCCATTGGAGTGGGTCGCCATTTCCTTCAGCAGGGAATCTTCCTGACCAAGGAATCGAACCCAGGTCTCTTGCAGTGCAGGTAGATTCTTTACCTACTGAGATACAAGGGAAGCCCTTACCTAGAAACACAACAGTTAAGGAACAGTTCAGTCGCTCAGTCCTGTCTGACTCTTGTGACCCCATGGACTGCAGCATGCAAAGCTTCTCTGTCCATTACCAACAGCCGGAGCTTACTCAAACTCATGCCCTCAAGTCAGTGATGCCATCCAACCATCTCATCCTCTGTTGTCCTCTTCTCCTGCTGTCTTCAATCTTTCCCCAAATCAGGGTCTTTTCCAATGAGTCAGTTCTTCACATCAGGTGGCCAATGTATTGGAGTTTCAGCTTCAACATCAGTCCTTCCAGTGAATTTTCAGGACTGATTTCCTTTAGGATGGACTGGTTGGATCTCCTTGCAGTCCAAGGGACTCTCAAGAGTCTTCTCCAACACCACAGTTCAAAACATCAATTCTTCAGCACTCAGCTTTCTTATAGTCCAAGTCTCACCGGAAAAAAACACAGCTTTGACTAGATGGACCTTTGTTGGCAAAATAATGTCTCTGCTTTTTAATATGATATTTAGGTTGGTCATAGCTTTTCTTCCAAGGACCAAGTGTCTTTTAATTTCATGGCTGCAGTCACCAACTTCAGTGATTTTGGAGCTCCCCAAAATAATGTCTCTCACTGTTTCCATTGTTTTCCCATCTATTTGCCATGAAGTGATTGGACTGGATGCCATGATCTTAGTTTTCTGAACGTTGAGTTTTAATAGAACTTTTTCACTCTCCTCTGTCACTTATATCAAGAGGCTTTTTAGTTCTTCTTTGCTTTCTGCTGCAAGGGTGGTGTTTTTTGCATATCTGAGATTATTGATATTTCTCCCAGCAGTCTTGATTCCAGCTTGTGTTTCATCCAGCCTGGCATTTTGCATGAGGTACTCTACATGTAAGTAAATAAGCAGTGTGACAATATACAGCCTTGACATACTCCTTTCCCCATTTGGAACCAGTCCATCATTCCATGTCCAGTTCTAACTGTTGCTTCTTGACCTGCATACAGATTTCTCAGGAGGCAGGTAAGGTTGTCTGATATCCCCATCTCTTTAAGAATTTTCCACAGTTTGTTGTGATCCACACAGTCAAAGGCTTTGACATAGTCAATATAGCAGAAGTAGATGTGTTTTTTTTGGAACTCTCTTGCTTTTTCAGTGATCCAATAGATGTTGGCAATTTGATCTCTGGTTCCTCTGCATTTTCTAAATCCAGCTTGAATATCTGGAAGTTCATGGTTCACGTACTGTTGAAGCCTGATTTGGAGAATAATGGGCATTAGTTTGCTAGCATGTGAAATGTGTGCAATTGTGTGGTAGTTTGAATATTTTTTGTCATTGCCTTTCTTTGGGATTGGAATGAAAACCAATTCCAATTTACCTAGAAAACCGCTTCTTTTTTTCCAAGTTTGAATAAAACCTTCATTGTGAACCAACAATTCTATGTGAATATCTCTGTGATTGTACTTTCACATCTTATTAAAGTGATCTAAGTGTCTGTCTTCCCCAGAAGATGGGAGAGTAACATTTAGTTTTTATTTTCATTTTGGAATCTTCTTGTTTTCTATATGTTCCTCTTACATAAGAGTCTCAAAAGATGATAAAATTGTAAACAAAGTCTACATCAACACTCTAGATTCAATATAGATGGCTACACTGAATCATAACTAAAATAAAATAAAGTGAGCATCCCTGGAGAATATATCTTTGAAAATGTCCCTACCCTATGTTAAGTTTAGAGCACATATTGAGAAAACAATTTATAAATTCATAAATCCACTAAAAAATAGAAACGGAGAATTAGAGCAATTGCAGGCATTTTTTCCCATAACTACATACTTTTTCCATTACAACAGATGCAACTTATACAACTTATTAATGAAATAGTTTTACATGAATTATCATAAGTGTTTCATGCTAGTGAAGACATAACATTAGGAGAGGTTTATAGAGCAAAATGAAGTAACTGAAATTTTTGATGATTAGAAATTACTGACATTCAATGTATAAAGTTATTATCAGAATTCACCTTTTAGGAATGATTCATATCAACACAACACAGACACAAAGCAGAGACAGAGGAATTTGTGATATTAAAATTATCATCAGTAGGGATTCTGAGATATGTAGAATATGACTTCTGAGTGACACGATGACTGTGGGACATGGCTTTGCCTTTTTTAAAATTTAAAACCTCTATGTTTTCCTGACTATCCACTCTTGCTATTTTCCACCAAGGTACAATATTCTTAGTCTCAACTGAAATACAAAGTACTCAGAAATCATACTTTATTGGCAGTACTTCTATAAGGGCTAGCCTTCTGTCAATTTTTTGAGAATTGACTTTTTTTGTATTATTTGCCTAGACATGTTTTCATCCCAAGTTAAAAAAAAAAAGAAAAAGACTTTTATACTAAAATCTGAAAATCAAACATGCTCAGAGTAGATTTTAATCAATATGCATATTTAAATTAACTCATCTTTCTTGAAAGGCCTGTGCATGCAGAGTTGCTTCAGTCATGTCCAACTCTTTGCAAACCCATGAACTGTAGCTTGCCAGACTCCTCTGTCCATGGAATTCTCCAGGCAAGATTATTGGAGTGGGTTGCCATGTCCTCCTTCAGGGGATCTTCCCAACCCAGGGATGAAATCTGTGTCTCCTGGGTCTTCTGCTGGGCAGGAGTAGTCTTTACTCACTGAGCCACCTGGGAAAGCCTTATCTGCAAATTAAAATTTCTTATCTTTTACTTAACCCCTTATTTTACATTACACAGTAAGAAATGATTGTACACCTATGGCTATTCATGTTGATGTTTGACAGAAAACAATAAAATTCTGTAAAGCAAAACAAACAAACAAACAAAAGAGCTCTGATTGTTATGAATTATTTTTAGCATCCTTTCTGGAAGTAGCATTGCAGCCCACAAATTTTTTTAACTTAATGTTTAAAATATTTATACTTATATAATATTTATATAATTAGGAATAAAAATAGCTTTTAAAAAAGTCTACAAATGACATTTTTTCCATTTGAGAATATGTATCATTAAAAAAGAATCACCTTTATGCTTAGTCAAATTTGAGTCATTAAGGATATTCAGTTTAATGTTTAGACATACTCATCCAATTCTACTGAATATATATTCTTAGTCTTGAAAATGTAATATATTTATTTACAGAATAAAGCTGGACTTTCCAGCCTCTACTTATTGTCATCACTTGAAACTGGCTATTTTTACTGGAGTTTGCAGCATAAAATGGACAACACTCTTATTCTTAAATTTTCCAATTTTACCTTTGAAACTGATAACATTATTCAACCATGCATACAGATTTTTATACTATTTGGCATATTCGTTCTAGAGCTATAAAAATCTGCTCTTTGAATAATAGACTTCGTTTAATATCCATTTAAAAACCCACAGATTTTTTAGGTAGGTGAGTAACTGAGGGTAATTTATAGCTTCAAGAACACCCAGTACAATTACATTGGCCTGTGTATATGTGTATGTGTGTATAACTGATTTTCAGTCTAATAGTCTGCTATTGTTAAACTGTCTCAAATATCTTCCTGAATAGATATTTATTGCAGAGGTCTAGTTTTCAAGAATTTCCCACAGAGCTGTAACCTAAACTGTACTAAGTACCTTTATTCAAATATTTAAATTGTGTTAACATTTAAAAGATATAAAAATCATTTTGAGAATGTTTTCTGTGTAAAGTAACATTTTATAAAGAGTAAGAAAATATTTTTTACATAAGTTTTACCCTTTATGCATATAAAGCTCATTGGATCCTCTGGATAAAGACAAAGGACTCAATTCTGGTAGAATTTGTATTTTAAGATATTTATGGTGAAAATGTTTCTGTTATCAGAATATGTTTAATAAAGCAAATTTAAAACATAGATATTCTTTAAGACTTTATAAGGTCCGTCTAGTCAAGGCTATGGTTTTTCCTGTGGTCATGTATGGATGTGAGAGTTGGACTGTGAAGAAGGTTGAGTGCTGAAGAATTGATGCGTTTGAACTGTGGTGTTGGAGAAGACTCTTGAGAGTCCCCTTGGACTGCAAGGAGATCCAACCAGTCCATTCTGAAGGAGATCAGCCCTGGGATTTCTTTGGAAGGAATGATGCTAAAGCTGAAGCTCCAGTACTTTGGCCACCTCATGCGAAGAGCTGACTCATTGGAAGACTCTGATGCTGGGAGGAATTGGGGGCAGGAGAAGGGGATGACCCAGGATGAGATGGCTGGATGGCATCATGGACTCAATGGAAGTGAGTCTGAGTGAGCTCCGGGAGTTGGTGATGGACAGGGAGGCCTGGAGTGCTGCGATTCATGGGGTCGCGAAGAGTCAGACACGACTGAGCGACTGAACTGAACTGAAGATTTTATCCTTATAAGACACTTCTTCATCTGTTCCCCAGTAACCTTTTTCTCTTCACCTTCTTCCTTTTTTTTTTTTTAATACTTACATTCCAAAATTTTGAATATTTAGTGCTGTTCAACATGCAATGTCCCTTTATGTCTCTGTGTACTGTAATATACTGATTCCTGTGACTTGAATGCTCTGTTTTCAGTTGACCTTTCCTCTCTGATAATGCAACTTTTAATACCTATGAGATATAATCTTAGTGGTACCTTTTCCAGCTGCCTCGGATACAACAATTAGGATTCAAGGATAGAAAAGAAACATTAAACACTCAAGTTTCCAAGGAAAGGGCCATCAAATCATACAACGATTAGTCAAAAATATTTCTAAAAATGATCACTTTAGATCTGTTATTCCAAACCCATCACCCCTGCTGCTGCTAAGTCACTTCAGTCATGTCCGATTGTGTGACCCCACAGATGGCAGCCCACCAGGCTCCTTCATCCCTATTCCCACTTATTTTTCTTAGACTGCAGAAAAGAGTAAATGGGGAATCAGGTTACTTAAGGATTTCTGCCTAATTCCTTTCTTACTCTCAAGCAGAAACTTGAGATGCGTGCTAAATTGTTTCAGTCCTGTCCAACACTTTATAACAAACACCATGGACTGTAGCCCACCAGGCTCCTCTGTCCATGAGGCCGGAACAGAATACGGAGTGGGTTGCCATTTTTTCCTCCAGGAGATCTTCCTGAGCCAGGGATCGAACCTGCCGCTCTTAGGTCTTCTGCATTGGCATGTGGGTTATTTACCACTAAAGAAGCCTGAGATAATCACCCTTTGGTATTGAGGTGTATACAAATAGGGAAATAAAATCCTGGTCCCTGGCAACATGCTTGATAAACTGGGGTTTATCAAGGTCTTGGTTAAATTCCTTTAACCAAGGTGGAGAGAGCATGGAAAGGGTGTCTGTAGGAGAATGTCATGTGCATCACCTGTTTTGTGGCCATTCTTATGACCGGAGTCCAGTGCCTGCTTCTTTGCTGGAGGTATTTAAGCATGAAATTTTGTCTGAAGTAGCCTAGGCCATCGGAATGAGAAGTAATCATCACTAAACTTAGAGTTGTTAATGGTCTGTAAAAGGAGAAAGCAGAGGATCTTAGGAAGTCTCTGTGAATTTTCTTATTTAAGATAATACTCAAGCATATTTCCTGGTGGATGTATTGATGTTAAAACATATTTTCTTATAGAAATATGAATATTTTAAAATATTTTGGCGAGTGTATTCCCATATATTTTCCTGAACTTATTAAAAATGCATTTTCTTAATATATTAGAATTGTATCATCAACAGATATAATCATATATTCCAATGATGGCTTCCCAGGTGGTGCTAATGTTTAAGAAACGATCTGCCAATGCAGGGAATATAAGAGACATTGATTCGATCCCTGGGTTGGGAAGATCCCCTGGAGAGGGAAATGGAAACACATTCTGGTATTCTTGCCTGGAGAATATCATGGACAGTAGAACCTTATGGCCTATGCTCTGTAGGGTTGGGAAGAATTGGACACAACAGAAACAATTAGCACACACCAATGATGTATTTTAAATACATTTATTGAATTTATATAGAATAATATATAGTTCAACTTTACAATTATGATGAATATATTCTTTGTATGTATTCTTTGTCTTTGGATGCAGAAGCAGAGTACTAGAACAGAGACTAATTAACAATACTTAAAATGCTATATTTTAAAAAAGAGAGAGAGAAAACTGGATATTAGAAATTAAGAGAGTAGTTTTCCTAGAATCAAATCTTGCCCCCATCTCACATTCAAAGAGTTTGGAGTTATAAGCCTGGTAAAAAGCCAGCTCGATTTTCTTATCTACTCCACACCCCAAGTACAAGCCTGCATAGTTTTGAGGGAGGGCAGGAGACAGAATTTGAGTCAAGGCTGATATTGGTATTTCCTTTCAGGCTTTAATCACTATGTTAAGAAGAAGGACAAGGGGGCAACTTTTTCTCATATAGTGAGAAAGAGTTTCAGAAAGTGAAAAAACTCAGTGCTTATCTATTCCCTTGTTTTGTGATTTAGTCATACTGCTTTCTTTCTCGCAGTTTTAGTTACATAACTGGACCATTAATTCCATCCTAGCTAGACACATTTGACACATGTTTGGTGCTCAGATTCCTTTTTTAAAATCTTTTATTGGTACATTTTTTTCTAGACAAACTTCCTTCCTGGCAATTAGTTTTTTTCTTTATGAACCTCCAATTCTCTTTGTTTACTGTCACAACTAGCATCATTATCATATTGCATTCTAATAATTAATAATTGAAAATTTTTGCTCTTACAATGTCATCTATTAGACTGCAGTTACAGCACCTTTGTTATCCTGGTCTCCTCACTCCCCAGCACAGTCGCTGGCATTTATTAACTCACTTCAAATCGCCAATGTTGTCTGCTTGCTGTGTTCTAGGCACTTGGTAATACAGAAGTTAAAAAGGAAAGCGTCTCTTACAAAGTAGAGTGAAAAAGACAAGCAAATCTACATAAAACTTTAATATATATATATGCTTAATGTATATGGTTGTCTAGAAGAAAGGTTTGCTTAGACAAGTGTCAATAACCCAATTTCGGCATGCACATTTCTCATATTTCTTGTAAAACTAAAACACACTTGTATCTTGACTATAAATACCAGTTATAAGTTGCAAAGTAAAAGGATATATTCACTTTTCAGGTTAGGAATTGGATGACATTTTCTGTAAAAGAAGGAATGGATAGTAAGTATCTTAGGATTTGAAGGTCACCCAGCCTCTGTTGACTCTATTGACTTTATGGGGTAGCAGTCAGACATGACTGAGTGACTAGGCACACAGCCTCTATTAAAACTTCTCAACTCTGCCACTGTAGTGTGAAAGCAGATACAGATCATACATAGGAAATGGATTAGGCTATGTTCCAATAAAACTATAAAAACAGGTAAAACACTCATCCCTGATTTAGGCAAAGATGTTAGTATGTTGGTGTTCAGTTGCTAAGTCATGTCCAACTCTGCAATCTCATGGACTGCATCATGTCAGGCTCCTCTGTCCTCCAATATCTCCTGGAATTTGCTCAAATTCATGTCCATTCAAGTCTGTGATACTATCTAACGGTCTCATTCTCTGTCACCCCCTTCTCCTCCTGCCTTCTATCTTTCCTACCATCAGGGTCTTTTCCAACCAGTTGGCTTTTCACATCAGGTGGCCAAAGTATTGGAGCTTAAGTTTCATCATCTTTCCTTTCAATGAATATTCAGGGTTGATTTCCTTTAAGACTGACAGGTTTGTATGTATGAGTGGATAAATATGATTTGCAGAATGATCTAAAAATAGCTGGCTATTAATGGTAAGTATTGTGGAAGTTTAAGGAAATAATGAGATGATTAGATGGCATAACCAACTCAATGGACATGAGTTTAAACAAATTCCAAGAGATGGTAAAGGACAGGGAAGCCTGGTGTGCTCCAGTACATTGGGTTCCAAAGAGTCGAACATGACTGAGCTATGGAACAGCAACAAAAAAAGAAGTAATGAGACAAGTTTCATGGAGATGGAAGAATAGGACAAGCTTTATTGTTATTATTATTGTTACTTCAGGCAGTTTGGACTTTTGCCACTCAAAGTAAGGAAGGGTAAGTAAAAGGTTAGTAATTATGATGTCTGAAGCAGAATCACCTAAGAGAATTATAAGATAAGTAACTTTTAATACTATGTATATTCCCTGGTGGCTCAGATGGTAAAGCATCTGCCGGCAATGAGGGAGACCCGGGTTTGATCCCTGGGTCAGGAAGATCCCTTGGAGAAGGGAATGGCAACCCACTCTAGTACTCTTGCCTGGAAAATTCCATGGACTGAGGAGTCTGATAGGCTGCAGTCCACGGGGTCACAAAGAGTCAGACACGACTGAGTGACTTCACTTTAACTTTTCATATAATAATGGGAAAAGGAATGGGATAGATAGATTTGGGACGGCAAGTTTTACAATTTTTGTCTAGTTAAGCTCTTCCAATTGAAAAACACCATAATGTGTGCCAGGCTGACAGTGAGGAGTTTTATTCAGATTATGGAACAGTCATACTTTCTTTCAGGTGTATCATTATTCAGATCTTAAAAAAAAATTTTTAAGGGGGTCAAATGGAGAAAGAAAAATTATGAGATGGTTCAAGTGAAAGATACAATCTTTATAGGGTCCTGATAGCAATGATGTTGAGCACAAGCAAAAATTATTGCTTTGAAGACAAATTTTATTGAGTGGGTAATTAATAATAAGCAGGGAAGACCAAAACAACACTGCATAGCCTCTGTATTTTAATTGGAGCTAATTATTAGATATTCAAGAGGTAAAAATTCAGGAATAGAGCAAACTGGGTATATATGTGTACAGCAAACTCGATTACTTCATCATTGAAAATTCTGATTATTTTCATATCAATTAGACCAGGTAAAAATAAATGAATAACAAGAGCATAAATGCCCCTCAACCCCAAAACACATGGTTTTCTTAATCATTTTCTGACAGAACTGCATGCTTGATTTTCCTGTGAACTCTTGATCCTTCAAGTAAAAGTAAGGTTGATGACACTTGTAATCTTTCTTGTTTTTGGTTTGTTGGCTTATTTTGGCTGTGCTGGTTCTGTGTTGCTGCGTGGGCTTTTCTCTATTGCAGAATGGGTGCTACTCTCTAGTTGTGGTGTCCATTCTCAATTCTCATTCTCATTGTGGTGGCTTCTCTTGTTGCAGATCACAGGCTCTAGGATTTCAGTAGTTGGGACACTTGGACCCAGTAGTTACAGTTCCTGGGCTCTAGATCACAAGCTCAATAGTTGCAAGGTACGGGCTTTGTTGCTTTGAGGCAGGAGGGATCTTCCCATTTCAGGGATCAAACCCAGGTCTCATGCATTGGCAGGTGGGTAATTTACCATTCAGCCACTAGAGAAGCTTGACATTTGTCATCTTTTAAATGAATTATAGACTTCACTTGGGGCAATGTCTGTGTTGAATGAATGAATCAATCAATCATTTTCCATGCAAAGATAAATGTTGAATCACCTCTAAATTATGGCATGGTTTTCTCTCTTAGGAGAGAAAGAGACTGAGAGAAAGGGAGGGAGGGAAGGTGGTAGAGAGAGAGAAGAGAGAGAGAAGAGGGAGCACTATAGGGTAATGAGTCAAAGGGGTTTGAAGAACAACTTTAACCATATTCCCATGTGGCTAATTGTAAATTTTCAAGGCCAGAAATTTGACAATAAGTTTAATAAATCTTGTGATTTTTGTACATAACTATTTTGACATATGCCTCTAGGTTGATGCCACTAAAACATTTGGTTTCTATCTTCCTTCCTGTGGCAGCGCACAGCTATTCAGTGCTAAGTATGACAAGATTGATTGGTAGAGGGTCTTTCAAAGGATTTAGAGCCATCACAGAGGGAAAAGTGAGAAGGAAGTGCCATTTGTAACATCCAAAGAAGAACAATATCCCCATTAAGAATTGAGAGTTGAACATCACTTATCAGTGTTTCCTATTTAGTTTCATATATCACTTGAAATTTATTGAGACTTCAAGCACAAAATGGGATAGGGTGAGATGAAAAGTCTGACCATCTTACGTATCCATTCTAGAATGAGATTCCAGTGAGGATAACTAAGGTCACAATTCATCTTGATTTTTCTTTATAGTTATTATCTTGGGGGTATGCAAATCATTCAAGAGCTTATGTTGTACTTATTAGTTGCAGGCCCAATACTTACAATATTGCTTGAAAGCATGGTATGTACTGGGAATGATTCAGAAGTCACAGGATAATGTCAGAGATTAATCAGTATGGGTAAACTTTTTTCAGTCTCTACATCACCAGTGATTGAAAGCAGAAGAAAAGTTGCATATTCACATGCTATATATTACCATTGCTTTTTGCGGGATTTAGATAACTGGGCATTTATCACATCCTTTTTTGCTTTAATACATTTATTTTGAATATTTTTTAAAAAGTTATCCAGATACACAATAGTGAGGTCACTTGAATTATATTTATTTCTACCCATTTTATGGGGCTTCCCTGGTGGCTTAGCAGGTAAAGAATCTGCTTGCAATGCAGGAGACATAGGAGACAAGGGTTTGATCCCTGGTTTGGGAAGATCTCTGGAAAAAGAAATGACAACCCATTCCAGTTTCCTTGCCTGGGAAATTCCATGGACAAAGGAGCCTGATGGGTTCCTTTTACATATTTATTAACACTAATTTACAAGTAACAGAAAATTACACACAATTTTGAAAACTCTTTGTGTAAGTTAACATTATGTTAACTGAAAATTCAGGCGGTCAGTTTAATATAGGCTTGAATCTATAAATCTAGGGATACATGATAAGTTATAAGGAAAGTAAAGAAAGTATACAGCACAAAGTAGAGCATATGATGAATTTAGCTGGGATGTCAGGGCTCAAATTCCTGACATCTCAAGCACAGAACATGAGTAAGCAATTAGCTCAGTAAGTTACCTTACCTCTCTCTGCCCTAGGTTACTCAATTATATAATTGGCTACTTTTTGCTAATGTAGATTTAATGAGTTATTATATATAAATCACTTAGAAAGCTATGTGGTACATATTAAGCAATGAATAAATGCTAGCTATCTTTACCTATTAATATCCTTCACTCATTAGAAGTAATTTTGAAAAAAAAAAAACACGACATTTTCTATATTTCTTCCATTGTTTTCCATGGCATACAAATATAACAGAGCTTATAAAAGTTACTAGGGTATGAACAGATATTCAATTTCAAATTTAGTGCTCTAATATTGAAAACGTTCTGTTTCAGAAAGAAATTAACCGAGGCTGTGTTCATGCAAACTTTCATATAATGATTGGTATTGTTATTCAAAATAAATAATCGACATATGTGTTGGCTAATACAGTCTTTCAGGATTTGAAACAGCTCAACTGGAATTCCATCACCTCCACTAGCTTTGTTCTTAGTGATGCTTTCTAAGGCCCACTTGACTTCACATTCCAAGATGACTGGCTCTAGATTAGTGATCACATCATCATGATTATCTGGGTCGTGAAGATCATTTTGTACAGTTTTTCCATGTATTCTTGCCACCTCTTCTTAATATCTTCTGCTTCTGTCCTTTATCAAGCCCATCTTTGCATGAAATGTTCCCTCGGTGTCTCTAATTTTCTTGAAGAGATCTCTAGTCTTTCCCATTCTGTTGTTTTCAGCTATTTCTTTGCATTGATAGCCGAAGAAGGCTTTTTTATCTCTTCTTGCTATTCTTTGGAACTTTGCATCCAGATGCTTATATCTTTCCTTTTCTCCTTTGCTTTTCATCTCTCTTCTTTTCACAGCTAGTTGTAAGGCCTCCCCAGACAACCATTTTGCTTTTTTGCATTTCTTTTCCATGGGGATGGTCTTGAAACCTGTCTCCTGTACAATGGCATGAACCTCATTCCATAGTTCATCAGGCACTCTATCTATCAGATCTAGACCGTTAAATCTATTTCTCACTTCCACTGTATAATCATGAGGGATTTAATTTAGGTCATACCTGAATGGTCTAGCGGTGCATCACTAAGAACAAAGCTAGTGGAGGTGATGGAATTCCAGTTGAGCTGTTTCAAATCCTGAAAGATGATGCTGTGAAAGTGCTGCAATCAATATGCCAGCAAATTTGGAAAACTCAGCAGTGGCCACAGGACTGGAAAAGGTCCGTTTTCATTCCAATCCCAAAGAAAGGCAATGCCAAAGAATGCTCAAACTACCACATAATTGCACTCATCTCACATACTAGTAAAGTAATGTTCAAAATTCTCCGAGCCAGCTTCAGCAATACGTGAACCGTGAACTTCCTGATGTTCAAACTGGTTTTAGAAAAGGCAGAGGAACCAGAGATCAAACTGCCAACATCTGCTGGATCATGGAAAAAGCAAGAAAGTTCCAGAAAAACATCTACTTCTGCTTTATTGACTATGCCAAAGCCTTTGACTGTGTGGATCACAATAAACTGTGGAAAATTCTGAAAGAGATGGGAATATCAGACCACCTGACCTGCCTCTTGAGAAATCTGTATGCAGGTCAGGAAGCAACAGTTAGAACTGGACATGGAACAACAGCCTGGTTCCAGATAGGAAAAGGAGTACGTCAAGGCTGTATATTGTCACCCTGCTTATTTAACTTCTATGCAGAGTACATCATGAGAAACGCTGGACTGGAAGAAGCACAAGTTGGAATCAAGATTGCTGGGAGAAATATCAATAACCTCAGATATGCAGATGACACCACCCTTATGGCAGAAAGTGAAGAGGAACTAAAAAGCCTCTTGATATAAGTGAAAGAGGAGAGTGAAAAAGTTGGCTTAAAGCTCAACATTCAGAAAATGAAGATCATGGCATCCGGTCCCATCACTTCATGGGAAGTAGATGCGGAAACAGTAGAAACAGTGTCAGACTTCATTTTGGGGGGCTCCAAAATCACTGCAGATGGTGATTGCAGCCATGAAATTAAAAGACGCTTACTCCTTGGAAGAAAAGTTATGACCAACCTAGACAGTATATTCAAAAGCAGAGACATTACTTTGCCGACTAAGGTCCATCTAGTCAAGGCTATGGTTTTCCCAGTGGGCATGTATGGATGTGAGAGTTGGACTGTGAAGAAGGCTGAGCGCCAAAGAATTGATGCTTTTGAACTGTGGTGTTGGAGAAGACTCTTGAGAGTCCCCTTGGACTGCAAGGAGATCCAACCAGTCCATTCTGAAGGAGATCAGCCCTGGGATTTCTTTGGAAGGAATGATGCTAAAGCTGAAGCTCCAGTACTTTGGCCACCTCACGAAAGAGTTGATTCATTGGAAAAGACTCTGATGCTGGGAGGATTTGTGGGCAGGAGGAGAAGGGGACGACCGAGGATTAGATGGCTGGATGGCATCACGGACTCGATGGACGTGAGTCTGAGTGAACTCCGGGAAATGGTGATGGACAGGGAGGCCTGGCGTGCTGCAATTCATGGGGTCGCAAAGAGTCGGACATGACTGAGCAACTGACCTGAACTGAACTGAATACAGTCTTAAGTCTTTATATTGGAAATGAGATCTTTATATTGTCTCATTATACATTTATAATAATCATTGTGTTTTAAAAGCTAGAAATTACTATTACATATCCAGCCAGGTGAGTATTAGGTACATGGATACTTATAATTAAATACATGTTTGGAAGCTACTGCCTTCAGTTCAACCTAAAGAACATATACATTCTCTAACTCTCTCTCTGTCTCTATCTCTGTCATATCTATCTATCTATTTATCTATATGCATAAAGTTGTTGTTCAGTTACTATGTCCAACTTTTTGTGACCCCATGGACTGTAGCCTGCCAGGCTCCTCTTTCCATGGGATTTTTCAAGCAAGAATGCTGAAGTGGGTTACCAGTTTCCTTTCCAGGGTATCTTCCCAAATCAGATATCAAACTTGCATCTTCTGCATTGATAGGTAGATTCTTTACCACTGAGCCACCAGGGAAGCCTATATCTATGATTCAGTTCAGTTCAGTCGCTCAGTCGTGTCCGACTCTTTGCGACCGCATGAATCACAGCACGCCAGGCCTCCCTGTCCATCACCAACTTCTGGAGTTCACCCAGACTCACATCCATCGAGTCCGTGATGCCATCCAGCCGTCACATACTCTGTCGTCCCCTTCTCCTCCTGCCCACAAATCCTCCCAGCATCAGAGTCTTTACCAATGAGTCAACTCTTCGCATGAGGTGGCCAAAGTACTGGAGCTTCAGCTTTAGCATCATTCCTTCCAAAGAAATCCCAGGGCTGATCTCCTTCAGAATGGACTGGTAGGATCTCCTTGCAGTCCAAGGGACTCTCAAGAGTCTTCTCCAACACCACAGTTCAAAAGCATCAATTCTTTGGCGCTCAGCCTTCTTCACAGTCCAACTCTCACATCCATACATGCCCACTGGGAAAACCATAGCCTTGACTAGATGGACCTTAGTCGGCAAAGTAATGTCTCTGCTTTTGAATATACTGTCTAGGTTGGTCATAACTTTTCTTCCAAGGAGTAAGCGTCTTTTAATTTCATGGCTGCAATCACCATCTGCAGTGATTTTGGAGCCCCCCAAAATGAAGTCTGACACTGTTTCTACTGTTTCCGCATCTACTTCCCATGAAGTGATGGGACCGGATGCCATGATCTTCATTTTCTGAATGTTGAGCTTTAAGCCAACTTTTTCACTCTCCTCTTTCACTTATATCAAGAGGCTTTTTAGTTCCTCTTCACTTTCTGCCATAAGGGTGGTGTCATCTGCATATCTGAGGTTATTGATATTTCTCCCAGCAATCTTGATTCCAACTTGTGCTTCTTCCAGTCCAGCGTTTCTCATGATGTACTCTGCATAGAAGTTAAATAAGCAGGGTGACAATATACAGCCTTGACGTACTCCTTTTCCTATCTGGAACCAGGCTGTTGTTCCATGTCCAGTTCTAAATGTTGCTTCCTGACCTGCATACAGATTTCTCAAGAGGCAGGTCAGGTGGTCTGATATTCCCATCTCTTTCAGAATTTTCCACAGTTTATTGTGATCCACACAGTCAAAGGCTTTGGCATAGTCAATAAAGCAGAAGTAGATGTTTTTCTGGAACTCTCTTGCTTTTTCGATGATCCAGAGGATGTTGGCAGTTTGATCTCTGGTTCCTCTGCCTTTTCTAAAACCAGTTTGAACATCAGGAAGTTCACGGTTCACGTATTGCTGAAGCCTGGCTTGGAGAATTTTGAGCATTACTTTACTAGCATATGAGATGAGTGCAATTGTGTGGTAGTTTGAGCATTCTTTGGCATTGCCTTTCTTTGGAATTGGAATGAAAACGGACCTTTTCCAGTCCTGTGGCACTGCTGAGTTTTCCAAATTTGCTGGCATATTGTTTGTAGCACTTTCACAGCATCATCTTTCAGGATTTGAAACAACTCAACTGGAATTCTATCACCTCCACTAGCTTTGTTCGTAGTGTTGCTTTCTAAGGCCCACTTGACTTCACATTCCAGGATGTCTGGCTCTACATGAGTGATCACACCATTGTGATTATCCGGGTCGTGAAGATCTTTTTTGTAGAGTTCTTCTATGTATTCTTGCCAACTCTTCTTAATATCTTCTGCTTCTGTTAGGTCCAGACCATTTCTGTCCTTTATCGAGCCCATCTTTGCATGAAATGTTCCCTCGGTATCTCTAATTTTCCTGAAGAGATCTCTAGTCTTTCCCATTCTGTTGTTTTCCTCTATTTCTTTGCATTGATCGCTGAAGAAGGCTTTCTTATCTCTTCTTGCTATTCTTTGGAACGCTGCATTCAGATGCTTATATCTTTCCTTTTCTCCTTTGCTTTTCATCTCTCTTCTTTTCACAGCTAGTTGTAAGGCCTCCCCAGACAGCCATTCTGCTTTTTTGCATTTCTTTTCCATGGGGATGGTCTTGAACCCTGTCTCCTGTAGAATGTCACGAACCTCATTCCAAAGTTCATCAGGCACTCTATCTATCAGATCTAGGTCCTTAAATCTATTTCTCACTTCCACTCTATAATCATTAGGGATTTGATTTAGGTCATACCTGAATGGTCTAGCGGTTTTCCCTACTTTCTTCAATTTGAGTCTGAATTTGGTAATAAGGAGAATGGCATACCGTTGGTAATTCAGTAATAAGGGAATGGCAAACCACTTCAGTATTCTTGCCTTGAGAACCCCATGAACAGTAGGAAAAGGCAAAATGATAGGATACTGAAAGAGGAACTCCCTAGGTCAGTAGGTGCCCAATATGCTACTGGAGATCAGGGGAGAAATAACTCCAGAAAGAATGAAGGGATGGAGCCAAAACAAAAACAATACCCAGTTGTGGATGTGACTGGTGATAGAAGCAAGGTCTGATGCTGTAAAGAGCAATATTGCATAGGAACCTGGAATGTCAGGTCCATGAATCAAGGCAAATTGGTAGTGGTCAAACAAGAAATGGCAAGAGTTAATGTCAACATTCTACGAATCGGCGAACTAAAATGGACTGGAAAGGGTGAATTTAACTCAGATGACCATTATATCTACTGCTGCGGGCAGGAATCCCTCAGAAGAAATGGAGTAGCCATCATGGTCAACAAGAGAGTCCAAAATGCAGTACTTGGATGCAATCTCAAAAATGACAGAATGATCTCTGTTCATTTCCAAGGCAAACCATTCAGTATCACAGTTATCCAAGTCTATGCCCCAACCAGTAATGTTGAAGAAGCTGAACAGTTTTATGAAGACCTACAAGACCTTTTAGAACTAACACCCAAAATAAGATATCCTTTTCATTATAGAGGATGTGAAGTGAAATTGCTCAGTCGTGTCCAACTCTTTGTGACCCCATGGACCCCTACCAGGCTCCTTTGTCCATGAGATTTTCCAGGCAGTAGTACTGGAGTGGATTTCCATTTCCTTCTCCTGGGGATCTTCCCAGCCCAGGGCTTGAACCCAGGTCTCCGTCATTGTAGACAGACACTTTACAGTCTGAGCCACCAGGGAAGCCCTCATTATAGGGGACTGGAATGCAAAAGTAAGAAGTCAAGAAACACCTGGAGTAACAGGCAAATTTGGCCTTGGAATGAGGAATGAAGTAGGGCAAAGACTAATAGAGTTGCCAAGAAAATGCACTGGTCATAGCAAACACCCTCTTCCAACAACACAAGAGAAGACTCTACACATGGACATCATCAGATAGTCTACACCGAAATCAGATTGATTATATTCTTTGCAGCCAAAGATGGAGAAGCTCTATACAGTCAACAGAAACAAGACCAGGAGCTGACTGTGGCTCAGATTATGAACTCCTTACTACCAAATTCCCTTCTTCATTGAACCACATTCTGTCAGACCTCTCCACCATGACCCACCCGTCTTGGGTTGCCCTGCGGGCATGGCTTAGTTTCATTGAGTTCGACAAGGCTGTGGTCCTAGTGTGATTAGATTTACTAGTTTTCTGTGAGTGTGGTTTCAGTGTATCTGCCCTCTGATGCCCTCTTGCTACACCTACCATCTTTCTTGGGTTTCTCTTACCTTGGGTGTGGGTTATCTCTTCATGACTGCTCCAGCAAAGCACAGCCACTGCTCCTTACCTTGGATGAGGGGTATCTCCTAACCGCCACCCTTCCTGACCTTCAACGTGGGATGGCTCCTCTAGGCCCTCCTGTGCCCCCATAGCCACAGCTCCTTGGACAAGGTGTGGCTCCTCCAGCTGCCGCCCCTGGCCTCGGAAGCAGGGTGATTCCTCCCGGCTGCTGCCCCTGAACTCCAACGTGGGGTAGTTCCTCTCGGCTGTTCCTGCACCATCACAGCCTGGCACTCTCGGCTGCTGCCTCTATCCTTAGACGTGGGGTAACTCCTCTTGGCCGCCACCCTTCGGACATGGGGTCCTCCAGGATTCTGCCCCTGCCTAGGACGTGGAGTAGCTCCTCTCGGCTGCGCTTAGTGTGCTGGTCGGTCACAGCCGCCTGCGCTTAGTGCGCCGGTCAGGGTTGAACAAAAAGTTCATTTGGGTTTTTTGTAACATCTTACGGAAAAAAAAAAATGTGTGTGTTATACATATGCATACACACATACATATATATGAAGCTAAATACATATATATATGTATTCATGTGCTTATAGTATGTACATAGATGTGTAAAGCTAAGTGTATGTATCTGTATATAATATATATGTGCATATATATACACATACATATATAATATATATTTGATAGATCACTATCCTAACTATGCCTCAATATTCAGGGATAATACAATAAAAAATTACTGAACACATCTTGTTTGAAGACCAAGAAATAATCTATAATTTCCCAAATTAAAATGAAAACATCTGTTTATTTCCTGTTTTAACACCGAGGTCCCCACAGCAGGTGTATTATTCTTACTATGCTTAAAATTCTACAGATAAGGTGACATGTAGTTTACTGCCTTCTTTCTTCTCAGTGTTGGCTTTATTTCCTTGATTCTTTGCAATGTGACTGGACATATCTCCTGGAATATGTCAGACGAAATAAACAGAACTCTCAGCAGGTTCTGCTTGATAATGACAGAGTTGTAGCCATCATTTTCTGGAGACTGGGGAATCATCTTTGTCTGTGGATGTGAATGAAGGGTGTTACTTTGATATTAGATTATTTTAAGATCTCTTTCTGACTTACCAACCTTCCCAGAAGAAGCCCTCTTCTTTCTGGCTCATCCCAAAGATGGACCTATAACTCTTCTCTCACCGACTTTGCATTGATATTTCTACTCAGGTAACAAGACAGGGAAGGGACCCAGAGACTGAAATGTAAAGTGTGGCCTTTCTTGTAGTTCATTTAAATAGGCCCCTCTCTGAAATATTTCTCATATTATTAGAAGTACATGAAGAGAAAGGTTTCCATGGATTTTTGATTTTTTTTTTTTTTTTTTTAGGGATAAAAGGAACCTGGTCCAACAAGAACATACACCATGTGAAGTCTTTTGTTCCAGTGTACAATTTAGGAATGCTCCTGAGGATGGGTTTAGACTACACATCCCGAAATTTAGTCTGACATTTATAATTGAATAGCAAACTATATTTTTGGCTTCTCTTCAGTAAAGATCATGAAAAATATTGCTAGATCATTAAAACACCTTTGCAATAATTTAAGTGCTTACAGCTTTATACTAGTGTAGCTCAGTTACTATTCTGGTGTAAAAGCATTTCTCTCATGTAGAAAATTGGATGACTGTGGTTTTATAGGACATTTGTAATTATTAATATTTATGCCAATAATAGATCAACAGTGCATCTATTAATATATATGGAAAGAAAATGCATATAGACAGATGTGTAAAACTGGAAAATAAATATATAACAAAAGATATATATATTGAAAAGACAGTATATATATGCACATCAAACAATACAGTACATACATGTGCATTAAACATGGAACAGTTTTAGTGACCATAGTATTTATTTATTTAAAATTGGCAACATTAGTGGCAACTGAAAATGGCAATAAAGCAGCCAACAGGCAAGCAGTTTCAACAAAAGTCTAAAAATAAACACCATGTACAAAGTATGTTTCTTTCTGCTTTTAATCTTGAATGGCAGAAATTAGCACACTTAAGTAACCATCTGTTTTCTTCAAGCAGAAATCATTCTAATTCCTCACTTTCTTATCCAAAGAACAGCTGTCAGCCAGGAGGGCAGAGCTGAAATGTATTGCTCACATTACATGATGCATGAAACCAACTCCACTATTCCTTAAGACTCAGAACTTTGTCTTTTATAAAGTGGCCTTTGTTTCATCTGGTTGATCATCACCCCTTGCCTTTCTCCTTTGCTGTGCTTTTTCTTTTTTCATTTATTTATCTCTTTGCTGATAATAATCAAAACTGTGAATGACTATGTTCTTTCTCAGTTATAATTATCTCAAAAAACATTTTAATGATGAATCATTGACTTATAAAAAATCCTTGCAGAGTTTTTTATAAAATTTTTATTATTAAGATATCATTTAATCTATTTTATTGATGTATTTATATATCAATATGATATGTACAGTCAATTAATTTTTTATTAATTGAACATATCCTCAGAACCATAATCCTTAACAAGAATACAAATATTCCCAGCATTCCAGAAGCTTCCATCACATTCCATTTAGTCACTATCTGCCTGTTTGAAATATAACCACTATGTATTTTAAAGCTATACGTTCATTTTCAGGCTAGCATTTTGCTGCATTTTTAGTTTTGGTTTGTGGGTTTCATTGTTATCTGTGATTTAGCTTTTTTCTTAGCTCTATCTGGATAATATATCATTAGATTGAGTTAAAACCTACACACAGTTGAATATACAAATGTGCACATATTAAGTGTACAATTGGATAAGTGTGACCAATAGAGATAGAATCTTCTAAGGTAATTTTTGTGCCCTCTTCTAGTCTGCATTAACCACAAAGGCTATTCTGAGTTCTGTAACTTTAAATTTATCTGGCCTGGCTTTAACCTTTCATATAAATAAGATGATACAGTATGCATGCAGTTTTTTGTTTGGCTTCTTTTTCAATCAACATATCATATTATAATTCATACACACTGTTTCCTAAGTCACAGGTGCCACTTAGCCGATGGAGTAAGGTGGTTCGTGAAGCAATAGCCTTAGCAAAATAAGCCTGAATATAGAAAGCAAAGTGTGACGCAAAGACAGAGTGGCTTAATAAGAGCACAAAAAAAGTGCCAACTATGAAAGCTGTTGTAATAATTGATAGTGCACGATCAAGAATGCAGACAATGGAAGAGAAAATCAGGTACAGAGTAAACAAATGCAAAGTAATTTATGACTTCAAAATAGTTAAACTTAGAGCAGAAGCCAGCTGAAAATAAACAAGGAAATTGGTGAATGAATGAATGGATGAAATGAGATGAAATAAAATCACCAAGTGAAACACTGAGATAATTGATATGAAGGTCTGGAAGTATTTCCACCAACTACAGGGATAATTGAAACTGATTGAGAAAGGTAATTATAGACTGACTTACACTTTACTGAAGAAATTGAGCTTACTTATCAACAGAAACATAGAAACTTCATTATACTCTGACCCAGAGACCCATGGCTCTACTAACTGGAAAACTGGATAGCTACTATTATGCTGGACAGCTGATACATTTTGAAGAGGCTTTTGTACTGTTGCCCATAGTTTATAGCCATTTGGGGATTGCAATTCTAAGAAATCAATGCAGCAGGGAGTCAGAAAGACGGAAAGTGGTATAGAAGTATACAGCATTACAACCTAGAAGCATTTTCATCCTAAATAAAGCATTTTCAGCAGGGTAGATATGAGAATATTCCTGGAAATAGCACATTCTCAACATCTTGTTGTTCTTTATTTTAGATTATCAGAAAACCTAACAATGATCTTAGTTGGAGTTCAGTATAAGAAACCTATGTTCTATGAATGCAGTCAGCTTATGGGAATAGGTTTATGTATTCCATAAACCAACTTTCAAGTTTACATATGAAGAGGAGATATAGCCAGTTATCATGCAAAATGTGTGCCCATGTAAAGGATATTTCCACACCTTGATTAATAAAAATAATAAATATAAATATTTTTTTCTTGCTCAATCTGTAATAAAGAAATTAAAGGAAAAAAAGAAAGCTTTTATTGAAATTCTATAGAAAATTAAGGAAATATTACCATAAAGATGCAAGAGGAAAGCAAATGTCTGAAAATTATCTACTGCAAAAACCCATAGACAAAAGTAGCCTTTGTGTAAAAAGGGTTAGTAAGCAGATAGAGCTTACTGTATGATTATTATTCAGTCACTAAGTCATGTTCAACTTTTTGTGACTCTGTGGACTGTAGCATACCAGGTTTCCCTGTCCTTTACTCTCTCCCTGAGTTTGCTCAAACTCATGTTTCTTGAGTCAGTGACACTATCTAACCATCTCACCCTCTGTCACCCTCTTCTCCTGCCTTCGATCTTTCCCAGCATCAGGATTTTTTTCCAGTAAGTTGGCTTTTTTGCATCAGGTAGTCAAAGTATTGGAGCTTCAGCTTCAGCATCAGTCTTTCCAATGAATATTCAGAGTTCATTTCTTTTTGGATTGACAGTTTGATCTCCTTGTTGTATGATAGAGTCATACTGTATGTTAGGGTCATGTATTCTTTATATTGGGTATGGAATCACGTAAAGGTCTTTGATTTGATAGGCATACTGCCTTCTGGGGAATGACATCCCATTTTCAAAGAATGTTAGTTATGTCCAGATTAATGATTCAAGTATACATTATCCATTGCTTCAATCAGGTCACCAGATCCTGAGTGATGCAGTACGAGCTCTAACCAGTTGATCCCATGGTTGCGTGACCATGTATATGCTAGAAAGTGGATCCCTTGTCCCAAAGGGTATTAGCTGAGATCCAGGTCATTGGATTAAAAAATTTGCAAATGTCCAAGTAGTGGTGCTTGTTGAGGGTCTGAGGGCATGAAAGACAAACTCATAGTCAGAATATGTGTCTGTTTCTGTGACATCAAGCTGCTGGCCATTTTGATATGGAAAGAGACTAAGCCAGAAAACTTACCAGTGAGTGGCTGGATTGTCTCCTTGAAGAATAGTGCCATACTGGGGCCTCAGCAATGTTCTTTATTTCTAGCAGACGGGACACTTGGCAATAACAGTAGCTGGGCCAGCCGTGGTAAACAAAGGTCCATTCTGTCAGGTCCATGCCTATTCTCTGGCCTTTGCTATAGTGAACACTCCTGTCCTGTGCCTACTGTATTGGTACTGGGGTGGCCATTGGTAGATATCATCCTACCTGGTAGGATCAGTGTATTAGCTCACTCAGCCCAAAAAGCATGATCTTACCAATAAAATGGATAAATGTGACCCTCTGTAAGAATGAAATGGTCTAGCTTTGTCTTCAGGCAGTGTTATGACAGAGGCGTGAAAGTTAATATAACCCTGTGGCCAAACTCCAAATAGATGCAGTTTGTGTAGCAGGATATTTCTTCTGGATTATGTACACTGAGCTTCAGTTTAAAGCGAAGGATGTTCACTGTTGTTGTTTAGCCACAAAATCGTGTCTGACTCTTTGCGACCCTATGGATTGTAGCCCGCCAGGCTCCTCTGTCCATGGGATTTCCTAGGCAAGAATACTGGAGTGGGTTGCCATTTCCTTCTCTAGGGGATCATCCCAACCCAGGGATCAAACCTGCATCGCCTGCATTAGCAGGCAAATTCTTTACCACTGAGCTACCAGGAAGCCCAAGATATTCATTAAGTATCAGTGTTTTTGAAAGGAAAGGAGAGGAAGTAGACTTGTAAAGAGGGTCAAATTGAACAGAAATTCAGGCTAAGCTTTGGCAAATGTTCAAGCAAATACTGCTTATGAAGTTTGCCTGCCTTTAGGCTGTTATGGCCAGGCATTTACACTCAGCTCTACTCCATCAGCAGAGGTGGCTTCTTCCAGAAGAATGATGACCTGGAACAAGACAGTTGAGGCTGACTATGAATGAGGTGACAGCTGGAGGCTGAATGGCAATTTTCTTCCCTGAAGGTGAACAGTATGTTCTACTTATAGTATGATCTAATTGTTATCCACAACAGAAGCCTATAATTTTAGGAAAGAAGGTATTTGAAAATTGGGCAGGTACCCAAAAATGTCTTTGAAATAGGAGTAAAACAAAAATCAGGTAAGATGAGATGAAAAGGAAGATGGTAAAGTAAGACAGGATGGCAAAACTTCATAAGTAAATGAACTCAAAAAGAGAATTGGCTGAGAATATCAAATTATAGGGGACACTCATGCACACTACCCGAATTTAAAGTCAAAAGAGATGAATGAAAAATCAGTTCAGTTCAGTTCAGTTCAGTTCAGTTGCTCAGTTGCGTCCGACTCTTTGCGACCTCATGGACCACAGCATGGCAGGCCTCCCTGTCCATCACCATCTCCCTGAGTTCACTCAGACTCACGTCCATCGAGTCAATGATGCCATCCAGCCATCTCATCCTGGGTCGTCCCCTTCTCCTGCCCCCAATCCCTCCCAGCATCAGAGTCGTTTCCAATGAGTCAACACTTTGCATGAGATGGCCAAAGTACTGGAGCTTCAGCTTTAGCATCATTCCTTTCAAAGAAATCCTAGGGTTGATCTCCTTCAGAATGGACTGGTTGGATCTCCTTGCAGTCCAAGGGAATCTCAAGAGTCTTCTCCAACACCACAGTTCAAAAGCATCAATTCTTTGGCACTCAGCCTTCTTCACAGTCCAACTCTCACATCCATACATGCCCACTGGAAAAACCATAGCCTTAACTAGACGGACCTTAGTTGGCAAAGTAATGTCTCTGCTTTTGAATATGCTATCTAGGTTGCTCATAACTTTTCTTCCAAGGAGTAAGCATCTTTTAATTTCATGGCTGCAATCACCATCTGCAGTGATTTTGGAGCCCAGAAAAATAAACTCTGACATTGTTTCCACTGTTTCCCCATCGATTTCCCATGAAGTGATGGGACCAGATGCCATGATCTTCGTTTTGTGAATGTTGAGCTTTAAGCCAACTTTTTCACTCTCCTCTTTCACTTATATCAAGAGGCTTTTTAGTTCCTCTTCACTTTCTGCCATAAGGGTGGTGTCATCTGCATATCTGAGGTTATTGATTATCCCCCGGCAGATGTTCATAAATATTGTCAAAAAAAGTGCCAAAGTAAGAGAGTTATTTTAGTTAGAAAAAAAGAAAGATGAAAGTAGTAATTCAAGAAATATTGTATTTAACCAGTTCTAATATCCTACTTTTCCATATGCTAATATTTTTGAAATAAGAAGGAAGCTTACAACATAAGTCTCATATTTTAATTGGCAGGACTTTTAATTTCATAGTAAAATTAAAGTAATGGTATGTTGCACCCTTGATGGGGATATTGAACTGATAAAGCTGAGTAAATGAAGAAAGAACAGTATTTTCAAAAAGAAATAAAGAACTAAAAGGAAAAAGACTGAATTTTCAATTTGGAGACAGATTAAAAGGGATCTTTGCAGTGAGAAAAGACCAGTGTCTAGAATCGAAGCTTCATGAAGTCAGGAACTTTGTTTACTGCAATATTCACAGCTTCAAGAATATTGCCAGGCACTTAGTAGAAACAAACGGAAATTTTCAATTAATTGAATAAATCCTGATACAGGTCATATTATAAAAATAAAGAAAAATTATACATGATGCCAAGTAGTTTAACTTATGGTTTAGAGCTAGACTGTCCAGGCTTGAAATGCTGTTCTGCCATTGTGGAAGACGTTTGTGAAAACTACTTACAAATAAGTATAACAAATCATTGTCCCCTCCAGTACACATGGCAGGATGACCTATTGCCATATTTGCAGTTAAACAGGACCTTATGACTAGTTCTGGTGCATATGTCCGGCTAGTGTATGTCACTCTGAGTCTTTCAATAGCCAGTATAATTTCTGTGCTTTCTTCTCTGACAGTTTTGGGTATAGAAGCACAGGGTAGGTCATCAGATCAAGCGGCTGAGCCAACGCCAGGAGTATAGTTGCCTTGAGACAGTGCCTAACTATACATCTGAGTTATATTAAAAACAACCTTTTGTGGATTACAGGAGTTGTTAACTGCAACATAATGTAGCCATTCTGAATAACAGGGTGTTTAAATCAGAGCAACATTATGTAAGAAAATTATTCTGCTATGACTCAGTTTTATTAATCTTTAAAATAGCTAATAATTTCACCTATTTCTAGATTTTTTCAAGGGTTAAATAGGATCGTGTAAAGTAGTTCTGAAAGTTCCTAGCTGATAGTCAGAATTAATTAACATAAAAGAAAATAAAAAAGGAAAGGAAAGTTTCCACATGGGAGAAAAATTGTGTTAACCATACTTTTAGGATATGAGAACTGGACATGGAACAACAGACTGATTTCAAATAGGAAAAGGAGTATGTCAAGTCTGTATGTTGTTACCCTGCTATTTAACTTACATGAAGAGTACATCATGAGAAACACTGGGCTGGATGAAGCACAAGCTGGATTCAAGATTGCCGGGAGAAATATCAATAACCTCAGATATGCAGATGACACCACCCTTATGGCAGAAAGTAAAGAAGAACTAAAGAGCCTCTTGATGAAAGTGAAAGAGGAGAGTGAGAAAGTTGTCTTAAAGCTCAACCTTCAGAAAATGAAGATCATAGCATCTGGTCCCATCACTTCATGGCAAATAAATGGAGAAACAGTGGAAACAGTGGCAGACTTTACTTTTGGGGGCTCCAAAATCACTGTAGATGGTGATTGCAGCCATAAAATTAAAAGATGCTTACTCCTTGGAAGAGTTGTGACCAACCTAGACTGAATATTGTAAAGCTCCTTTAGGCAAAGCTATGGTTTTTCCAGTGGTCATGTATGATGTGAGAGTTGGACTATAAAGAAAGCTGAGCACCGAAGAATTGATGCTTTTGAACTGTGGTGTTGGAGAAGACTCTTGAGAGTTTGTGGACTGCAAGGAGATCCAACCAGTCCATTCTAAAGGAGATCAGTCTTTAGTATTCATTGGAAGGACTGATGCTGAAGCTTAAACTCCAATAGTTCGGCCATGTGATATGAAGAGCTGACTCATTTGAAAAGACCCTGATGCTGGAAAAGATTGAGGGCAGGAGGAGAAGGGAATGACATAGGATGAGATGGTTGGATGGCATCACCAACTCAATGGACATGAGTTTGAGTAAATTCCGGGTGTTGGTGATGGACAGGGAGGCCTGGTGTGCTGCAGTCCACTGGGTCACAAAGAGTTGGACATGACTGAGTGACTTAACTGACTGACTGAAGTAATGTATTCACATTTAAAAAGGAAATGATCTTCTCCCTTGGGAATTTTATAACTAGTAAAATTTTCATACATAAAGACAGTAAAATATTCTTATATATTAGAGTATAGACATCATAGACACTTTGAAAAAATTACTTGAAGATAGATCTTAGACAAAAGCAAAATGATGACCAAGATTAATGATTAAAGATTGAGAGAACTATGATAAAAATCACTTGCCTAAACTTCTTTTACCTGGTTTGAATCTGCCGCCAATAAATCTAGTTAGCTGGAATCTTATAACTGTGCCTGAACTCCACATCTGCAGGGTAAACCTGAGCCCTTCCTGACCTTACACACAATTTCTTGTTCTTCTTCTCTTACTCCCCCTAGTCCTTCTTCAAGGAATTAATAGTATGAAGAGACTAAAGACATATTTCTGAGTGGCTATCAGTACTATGTGAAACTATTTTTGACTAGGAGGAGCTCAGGAAGCTAAACATGTTTTATATGTATGGTAAGTTGAATAACGGCTTCCTGAGATGTTCCTGTCCTTATCCTCAGAATAGGTGATGAACTGTAGCCTGCCAGGCTCCTCTGTCCCTAGAAGTTCCCAGGCAAGTATAACCAACTTCAATGAGTTGCCATTTCCTTCTCCAGGGGATCTTCGCAACCCGTGAATCGAACCCATGTCTCCTGCAGTGGCAGGTGGATTGTTTACCACTCAGCACCCAGAATCCTACCCAGAAGCCCACCCAGAATCCGTGACTGTTACCTTAAATTGCAAAAGAGACTTCACAGATGTTAACAGGTTGAAAATTCTGAGATGGGAAAATTATCCTGGACTACATAAGTGGGCCCACTGTAATCACAATGGCCTATATATAAGGGACACAAGAGGAGTTCAAGTCAGACAGAAGGTGATGTAACTACTGAAGCAGAGAGACAGAAAATGAGATTTGCAGATGCTACAGTTTCAGCTTTGAAATCAGAGGAAGAGGGCCATGAGCCAAAGACTGTAGGTGGCCTCTCGAAGCTGGGAAGGGTGAGGAAATGAAATCTCTCCTAGAGCCTCAGATCACATAGTCCTGCTCACCCATTATAGACTTCCAGAACAAATATGTGTTGGTTTAAGCCACTGAATTTGTTGGAATTTGTTGCAGTCGCAATAAGAAACAAAGACATATTATGAAAATTAATTTTTGCAAAGTCATGTTTAAATAATTGACTTTTGAGCTTGTTGGCTGTTATCAATATTTTGAATCATTGAAATATTTTTGAACATCCAATTGACAGAATATAAGTTTTATGATACTTTTTGCCTTTTATTCTCTAAGCATGGAACAAAAAATAATGGAATGATTTGTCTAAAAGAATATATTTTTCCTTTTGTTCTTAAATTCATTTGATTTCTCATCTTTATGAGCAAAATTAATTACACATAATAAACATGTTTATATTTCTTTAAATTATATGCATGTGTGACTGAAAGGTTGTTGTTGAATCACGACGCCAGGATTCTTGGCCCCTGGAGGAGAATAATTCAATCTGGGGCCAGAGACGAGGCTTGATCGCTCAGAGATTTTTGTGTAATAAAGTTTTATTAAAGTACAAAGGAGATAGAGAAAGCTTCTGACATAGGCGTCAGAAGTGGGTAGAAAGAGTACCCGCTTGTTAGTGTTAGCAATGAAGTTATATACTCTCTAGTAAATCCAAAGAATGTCTGGAGGTTGTAAAGACCTCACCGGACCTACTCCCATAATGTACACTTTAAGATAACAGAATTACCCAGAAGGTTTAATCCAGAGACTGTCCTCAGGCAGAATACATTGTTGCTATATAATCCTTGTAAAGAGCAGGTCTACTCCCATAATTTACAGAATTAGCCAGAAGGTTTAATCCAGAGACTGTCCTCAGGCAGAATACATTGTTGTTATATAATCCTAAGGAATGCAGAGAAGAAAAAAGTTTGTCCTTTCTTCCTCCTTGAGAATTCCAGACCCCTCTCTCCTTGGGGACCCCTAGACTTCTTATTAACCTGCCTAGGAAATGACTCTCTCATGACTATACAACTTATAATTGCATAATGCTAATAAACAAACATATTTAAAAGATTGAAGATGAAAATAAAATAGAAGAGACAGAACAAAGGTGTATATCAAATAACATCCTTCAGCATCTCACCAGACTGCATTGTAGACCCCCCAGCAATCTTGCTCTCCACATTAAAAATTGCTATATTAGATAACCAATACAGATCACTTCCCACTATTAAATCGTTTTCTTCTTTTTCTATTGTGAGCTGTTAATGCCAAATATAGTACAGATTTAGTTAGATGCTATGGGGTATGATATTGAATAAGAAATGTGACTAATCCTCATTGTGTATTCCCAAGCTGAAGCTTAGTACTCTATTTTAATGTCTCTTGAACACTATTGCTTATTAAAACTGTCTATTTCTGCAGTGTTTCAGTGAAAGGTATTATGATGCAATGTATTTTCTTTCTCAACTTGCAGAGGTGAGGAACTAAAATTATATGATCATTTGACTAATGATGATCATTTGACTCATGACATTAATTTATCTGTGTGAATATATACATACATACATATACAGACACACACACACACACACACATTAAAATCACATGCTGTTATGGCAGGAAATAAGATTCAGTTTCTCACATTTTGCAAAATCAAATAATATACATGTGACAACTAAAAAGACATTTTGTTGAATGAGTCTATTTTAATCTCAGTATGATGGTGCCAATCTCCTATTTTTTTTCATGTTAGAGTGAAATGGAGAACAGAGCTTTTCTAATTCTAAAATACCCTGGGCTTCTTTCAAAGTTTCTGGCCTCCAGTCATCTAAAGTGACCTAAACTATCATTACAAATGCCATGATTTACATAAAAGAGAAAAAAACAACTCATAGATACCATCATTAATGAGATGGCTCCAACTATCTGCCCACATTGAATAATTTAAGTGTAAAATGACTTAAAAAGAACTGTGGTGTTTTGAAATTTAAAACATCTGCTAAAATTTGTTTTGCACAAAAGATCCTAGTAACCTCTCACAGAATGACCAAATTCCTGTCAATAACATTTAAGGTCAGTGAGATCAAAGAGAGAAATAACAGGCAATCTACACTAATGTATCTTTGTCTTCAACCATAACTTTTTGTTTTTTTCTTGAAATGAGTTATTTTACTGCTCCAAAATCACATTATGTCTACAGAATACATAAGTTCCATCTTGTAATCAAACCGATACACAGAAATCACTCCTCTCGCATCAGAATCAGAAAGATGTTGATTATCACAAAGTACTATTTATCTAGTGGCTTCCCTGATATCTGAATGGTAAAGAAATCACCTGCCAATGCTGGAGACATGAGTTTGATCCCTGGGTTGGGAAGATCCCATGGAGAAGGAAACAGAAACCCATTCCAGTATTCTTGCCTGGGAAATCCCATGGACAGAGGAGCCTGGTAGGCTACAGTCCATAGGATCAGAAAAGAATTGCACATGACTTCATGATTAAACAATAAAACTATACCTAGCTGTTACAAAAAGTAGGGTTTTTCTGAAAATGATCATGAATCTTGACTGTGGGTTGTGAGAAAAATGATACAAGGGAATTAGATGGAGATTGGAATCACCACATTGTCCTGACAACCTCATGCATATTCTCCATAGATCCCTGGGGAAAGACTTGAAGAACTGCTGTCTGAGTCTTAGAGGATTATTCTGTGATCCCCTCTGAACAAGAGATGGTGGGAGGTTTATGAGGTACTACCTCAGGTCATCTCACTCTCTTGTGGAAATGAGAGACTCATTCAATGTCCGAGATGCCCCTTCTTCCAGACAACTCTTGAAAGCACTTAGAAGCCAAGCCAGACAGCCTGACACTCAAATCTGGAAATTGCATGTGTTTCTCTGTGTATCAGATTGCGTATGCTAAGAAGGTCCCCTCATTAGATAGCATATTCATCTTTTGGGTCCCAACCCATCCCTCACATGCCCTCTGCAGGATGATAGAATAGGCAAAACACATATTTTCTTCCTTTGCTGAATCTTGGCTTCTAAAATTCTCCTTTTTCTGAGTCTATTCCATGAAAGTTAGTGAAATTTTCCTGACATCTAATGTATGAAAGGTAGTAACCCTGATGAGACGGACAGTTTGGAACACAAATATATAAGGAAACATGCTAATATGGATTGAATTGTATCCTTCCAAAATTTATACGTCAAAGCTCTGTGAAATGAAAATATCTCCTGCCATGTTAATAAACAATAAATATCACAGCCATCAGCGATTTCTGGTTTCTACACGCTAGTAAAGTAATGCTCAAAATTCTCCAAGCCAGGCTTCAGCAATACCTGAACTGTGACCTTCCAAATGTTCAAGCTGGTTTTAGAAAAGGCAGAGGAATCAGAGATCAAATTGCCAACGTTTGCTATATCATGGAAAAAGCAAGAGAGTTCCAGAAAAACATCTATTTCTGCTTTATTGACTATGCCAAAGCCTTTGACTGTGTGGATCACAATAAACTGTGGAAAATTCTGAACGACATGGAAATACCAGACCACCTGACCTGCCTCTTGAAAAACCTGTATGCAGATCAGGAAGCAACAGTTAGAACTGGACATGGAACAGCTGACTGGTTCCAAATAGGAAAAGAAGTACGTCAGGGCTGTATATTGACACCCTGCTTATTTAACTTATATGCAGAGTACATCATGAGACACGCTGGGCTGCATGAAGCACAAGCTGGAATCAAGGTCACCGGGAGAAATATTAATAACCTCAGATAGGCAGATGACACCACCCTTATGGCAGAAAATGAAGAAGAACTAAAGAGCCTCTTGATGAAAGTGAAAGAGGATGAAAAAGTTGGCTTAAAGGTCAACATTCAGAAAACTAAGATTGTGGCTTCTGGTACCATCACTTCATGGCAAATAGACAGGGAAACAGTGGAAACAATGAAAAACTTTATTTTGGGGGGTTCCAAAATCACTGCAGATGGTGATTGCAGCCATGAAATTAAAAGACGCTTATTCCTTGGAAGGAAAGTTGTGACCAACCTAGACAGCATATTAAAAAGCAGAGACATTACTTTGTCCACAAAGGTCCATCTAATAAAGGCTATGGTTTTTCCAGTTGTCATGTATGGATGTGAGAGTTGGACTATAAGGAAAGCTGAGTGCCAAAAATTGATGCTTTTGAACTGTGGTATTGGAGAATACTCTTAAGAGTCACTTGGACTGCAAGGAGTTCCAACCAGTCCATCCAAAAGGAGAACAGTCCTGGGTGTTCAATGGAAGGACAGATGTTGAAGCTGAAAGTCCAATACTTTGGGTACCTGATGCAATCAGCTGACTCTTTGAAAAGACCCTGATGCTGGGAAAGATTGAGGGCAGGAGGAGAAGGGGACAACAGAGGATGAGATGGTTAAATGGCATCACTGACTCAATGGTTATGAGTTTGGGTAGGCTCCAAGGTTTGGACACAACTGAGTGGCTGAACTGAACTGAAAAGTGAGTGAACGCTCCCAGAACTTTGATCCACCAGATGCTGCCACCTCCTATGGTGATGGCTGGAGACCTGGGGGAATGCAAGAAGCAGTATGTACCACTCCTTAGAATGAACAAGGAAACAGGATTTGCCCCCAGATAGTTGAGTTAGTCACTTAGTTGTGCCTGACTCTTCTGACCCCATGGATTTTAAACTGCTATGCTCCTCTGTACATGGAATTCTCCAGGCAAGAATACTGGAGGGGGTTGTCATTTCCTTATCCAGGGGATCTTCCCAACCCAAAGATCAAACCCAGGTCTCCTGCATTGCAGGCAGATTCTTTACCATCTGAGCCACCAAGCAAGCCCCAGATAGCTGAGGTGCATATGGAAGGAATGAATTCAGTGAACCCAGAGACTTGCATCTTCCCATACATAGAATGCTAAATTCCTTAACCTGATACTTGATCTTTGATGTTCAGACTGCCTACTTTCTCTGTTGCAAATTTGTACACAGCCTGACTTCCGCTCCTGCCTCATTGGAGCAGTTTTCTCAGAGCTACTGTGATGCTGTCTCCCAGGCTCGGAGTCTTATTCATTCCCACTGAAAAAATGACTCTCTACTTTCAGGTTGTGACTATATGTTTTAGTCAACAGCTCTATAACTAAGTAGCTCAGGATATGACAGTATTTGTAGATAGGGACTTCAGAGAGGTAATTAAGATGAAGTGAAGCCATGGAGGTGGGCCCTAGTACAACCTGACCAGTGTTCATCTCAGAAGAGAAAATTTGGACACACAGGACATACCAAAGGTGCATGTGCACAGAGGATCATCATGTGACAAGACAAGAGGGAAGTCATCTGCAAATCAAAGAGAGAGACCTCAGAAGAAATTATACATGGAAGCAGCTTGACCTTAATTTTCTGGCCTTTAGAATGGTGAGAAAATGAATTTCTATTGTTTAAGCCACCCAGTCTGTGGTACTGTGTTACAGTGGCCCTAGCAAACTAAAAGTGTGAGTTGCTCAATCATGCCCAACTCTTAGTGATACTATGCACTGTAGCCCATCATGCTCCTCTGTCCATGGGATTCTCCAGGCAAGAAGAGTGGAGTGGCTTGTCATTCCCTTCTTCAGGGCATCTTCTTGACCCAGGGGTCTAATCCAGGCCTCTGTCACTGCAGGCAGATTCTTGAGCAACTAAGCCATCAGGGAAGCCCATCAAACTAATACTCATGCTAAATAGGAAAGAGCGTGATGGAGGGTGGAATTATTCATGTATGGGATGAGAGGCATCATTTTTATGGGAGTTATTTATGTGACAGTTGCCAACCTGCATTAATTTTTATACTTAGATGACCCAGTTTACATAGTGTAGGAGACCCCAGGAGCTAGAAATGTTATGCATTACTGTTGTTGATGCTTTTTTAGTTTAAATACTTGCTGCTTTAGCTCAATTGCTGACTCTGCTATACCACTTCAGCCCTTGAAAATAATACATGTAATTTTCAATTTCTGGACCATCTGAAATCTGATACTGGTAGGCTTTTGTCACAAAAACCACTTAACAATAAATGATTTTCAAGGTATTCAGTGGATCTTCCATGCTTTTTACCATTTATAGACATCTGGTATATTTGCATATTAGAAACGTCTCTTCCAAAATTGATGTATTGGCCAAACATTTGTTTGGGATTTTCCATAGGATATTACAGAAAAGCTGAAATGAACTTTTTGGCAAACCCAATAAAACATTTTCTGACTGCCATCTTAGTTCTTTTTTGTTCACATATCTTAGGAAGGATGTTTTGTCTCTGAATGTGACTATAACCAGAATGGGATAAAACATTCTCAATTACTTCCTGGATAATGATCAAGATGAATAACTTGGAGATTATATACACCTATTTCAGGCTCCTACCTCCACCATTCTTAAGTATTATGCTTCATTCTTTCCTGTGAAGGCAACTTCAGGTCAGTCTGATTAGTATACACCCCGAGTGGCATCCTGAAGGGAGTCTAGGAGATAAGCCTTGTTGTTGCTCAGTGTCTAAGTCACGTCTGACTCTTTGTAATCCCATGGACTTGAGTATGCCAAGCTCCTCTGTCCTTCACTGTCTCCCAGACTCTGCTCAAATTCATGTGCATTGAGTTGGTGATGCTATCTAACCATCCCATCCTCTGCCGCCCACTTCTCCTTTGTCCTTCAATCTTTCCCAGCATAAGGCTCTTTTCCAGTGAGTCAGTTCTTAACAACAGGAGGCCAAAGTTTTGGGGGTTCAGCTTCAGAATCAGTCCTTTCAAAGAATATTCAGGGTTGATTTCCTTTAGGAGGGAATAATGCTATACTCATTTTAAGTTAAGTTAGCTAGATTACCATGTTAAATAAGCATAGTCTTAGACCATAAAGATAATGACCTTTTGGCTGAATTCATTACCATGTCATGCAGGTGAAAGTGAGGAACATAGTAGATCTTTATAAGTTCAATAAAAATGTCCTTGTGTACTAAGCCAATTATTCAAACTAAACTGGGGACTTTGGACTACAGTTCTTGGCTGAAAACCAGGTATTAACCTGCCTCCTTTTCAGAAACATGGTGACTTGCTCATTAGATATGGTTATAAGTGATCTTCAAGTGTTTAAGAAAATACTCCCCTGGCCTTAGAAGACTTTCAGATTATCCTCAGTTCAGTGGTATGCTTTGAATTTAGATGTTCCATAGAATTATTTCCCCAATTTTATTTATTTATTTAAAATCTTTTTATTTTATACTGGAGTACAGTTGATTAACAATGTTGTGTTAATTCCAGGAGTATAGCAAAGTGATTTGGTTATATATATTCATGTATTCTTTTTAAAGTTCTTTTCCCATTTAGGTTACTACAGAATATTGAACAGAGTCCCCTAAGCTGCACAGTAGGTCCTTGTTGGTTACCTTTTTTAAATATGATAACATTTTCAGTCCTAAACTCTCAAACTATCCCTCTCCTCACACATTCTCCACTGGTTATCATAAATTCATGCTCTAAATCGGGGAATTCGTCCTAAAATTAATTTTTTGCACAGAGATGTAGTCTGGTAATTAGTACTAAGTCCTGGGGCACTGGATCCATGTCTCATGGGATGACAAATTTAGAAACCAAAAAACAGAACATGGCTTTCTAAGGTAGACCATGATAGTTTATGGGATTTGTTCAACCAGTAGAGACCAGCATGCCAGGACATGTTTGAAATCTGCAGGAAGGGCTCATCCTGCTGCTTGGACTCATGTAACAGCCTAGGTTAAATGCAGAAGGAGAATAATGGAACAGATTTGGTCCTAGCCACTGTCTGTCAAGTTAACCAAAATAATCAGTGGAGATGTGTTCTTATAAGGACATTTCCCAGAAGTCAGAATTGTGAAAAATGAGGGGCAGGTATTAATGGGAGACAGTCTTCTATAAATCTCTTATTCTCCTGCATATCTTGATCAAGATTACTTTCAATGATGTTTACATAACAAAGAGCCTTGAAAGCTAGAAATATCTCCTTTCAACACAAAGGGCAGATCTGTACATAGCCCAATACAGTAAAATAGTGTCTCTGTCTGGAACGAAAGGGAAATCAAGCTTAGTATCTGTGATCAAAGATTAGGTTTCCTAAACTCAGTGTTTCTCTCCTATTAAAAATTTCACTCACGTGCAGGCTTCATCTGGCCATCTTTGCCATGCCCCAAGGGAATTGCAGCTTGAGGAACTTTGTTCAAGAAAATGCTGATATTCTGGCTCCTGGAATTGCTGTGATTAATAAAATTATTTGACTCAGGAGTGTCATGCCTTCTGCTAGCATCCATAAAACAGTGGCAGGCTCACCTGTTAGCTTGCAAGGAGATTAAAATCTAAGGCTCTTCACACTACTTGACACTCAGAGACATGCTGTGAGTATAGATATCCCACTTTGCATTTTAGACATGGAAGAAAAGAAAGATATGATTAATAAGCCAAAATAGATGATATCTAGTCTAACATTAACCCAAGTAGAAAATTAAAAGTAACATGCTTAAAACTCCCTATGAATAAATCTGTCTTTGAGCATCCCCCCCGCCCCGGTTATTATTCTTTGTTTGACACTTTTATATAAAAGAACCATTTAATTAATTTAGTTCAAGGCATGGAGAAAAGAATATCCCCTGTTCTTTGGGAAATAAGTCAGTAAGAAATTGAGTAAAAGCTTTATTGAATAATACAACAGAAAGAGTAGAAATTCTACCCATATGAAGGACTCTGGTCACTACTGCAAAGAGAAAAAAACTCCCAAACATCTGCTTCTCGTATAGATTCTTCTCCTAATATGTGAGCTTCCCTGGTGGCTCAGTCAGTAAAGAATCTGCCTGCAATGCAGGAGACCTATGTTCTATCCCTGGGTGGGGAAGATACCCTGGAGAAGGGAATGGCTACTCATTCCAGTATTCTTGCCTGGAGAATCCCCGTGGACAGAAAATCCTGGTGGGCTACAGTTCATGGGTTGCAAACAGTAGGACACAACTTAGTGACTGCACCACTACCTTCATCTAATATGAAAGTCCACATTTTCATGACTGATTCATACTGGTACACTGATATGACTACAGACACATGAAATACACTGTATGAGTTGGTTGAAGCTGCTGTCTCATACCCGTAAGTATCATCTGTTTGGACTGGGGATCCTTGCTCCAAGTTGGTGTAATGGATCTCCTAACCACCCACAGTTAGGCACCTCTTCTCTTTCCCAGAGTCCAGCATGTCATGGAGCCTGTAGGACCCTAGTCTAGGGAATTAGCCAACATCCTCTTGATTAATCATAGCCCTTGCTGTCTCAGTTATTAAATACTTTGAAGAGACAACAGATTCATTTATTGAAATCTCAATTAATTTATCTAAAACCAATATCTTTATCTTCCCTCCAAAATGCGGCCCTCCTCCTTTGTATTCTGCTTCAGAGAGATTCACCATTAAGCCATGAGCTCATTGTGAAATAAATCTTTCATGTTCCTCTTTCTTTTCCACATCCAAATACTCTCTATTCTATTGTTCTCTCTGTAATATATTTTTTACTTTCTCATCTCGTTTATAACTAATTTATTTCTCTCTGCTTGTTGCTTCCCAGATGGCGCTAGTGGTAAAGAACCCATCTGCCAGTGCTGGAAACATAAGAGACATGGATTTGATCCCTGAGTCCAGAAGATGGCCTGGAGAAGGGCATGACGACCCACCCCAATATTCTTGCTGGGAGAATCCCATGGACAGAGGAGCCTGGAGGGCTACAGTGCATAGCATCACAGAGTCAGACACAAGTGAGTGCCAAACAAATAAACAAAAAAGCCAGTAGAAACTGGCTCATGAGTTCTTTTAAATGCTTAAAAAGTATGTCATTTGGCTTTATTTGGTATTAGCTTTAAACTTGTGTCTATATCAAACTGAATGGGTTTGAAATAAAACTATAAAGTGGATTTTGAATTACTAGCCATCTCAGGCTTCAGCCAGAGCTATTTTTTATCTGCATAGGGAGGGGAAAATTCCAATTATATATTTACGTTTCAAGGCCAACTGTTTATGTTTTTGTAATACTTCTTCACAGGGAATACTTTGGAAGTTCCATGTGGTTGAAAATAAGATGCAGACATCTTTGGAAACCTTCAACTGTTCATTCAGATAATATTTGAGCAAACAAATATAGTCATAGTAGATTATAAAAACTTTTTCCATCTATGTGTGTTGTGACATATATATATATCAGTTCAGTTCAGTCACTCAGTCATGTCCAACTCTTTGCAAACCCATGGACAGCAGCATAGCAGGCCTCCCTGTCAATCACCAACACACAGAGCCTACTCAAACTCATGTCCCTTGAGTTCGTGATGCCATCCAACCATCTCATCCTCTGTCATCCCCTTCTCCTCCCACCTTCAATCTTTCCCAACATCAGGGTCTTTTCAAATAAGTCAGTTCTTCACATCAGGTGGCTAAAGTATCGTAGTTTCAGCTTCAGCATCAGTCCTTCCAATAGAATATTCAGGGCTGATTTCCTCTAGGATGAACTGGTTGAATCTCCTTGCAGTTGCAAGGGATGCTCAAGAGTCCTCTCCAATACCACAGTTCAAAAGCATCAGTTATCTGGGGCTCAACTTTATAATCCAACTCACATCCATACATGACTACTAAAAAAAACATTGCTTTAACTAGACGGACCTTTGTTGGCAAAGTAATGTCTCTGCTTTTTAATATGCTATCTAGGTTGACATAAGAAACTTTATATATATGTATGAAACCAACCAGTCTGTTGTTCCATGTCTAGTTCTAACTGTTGATTCTTGACCTGCATCTGAGCATATATATAAACACACACACACACAAATATATATATATATATATATAAACATATATATATATATATATATATATAAATTAAGATGGAAGAAACTGTTTTCTTGTGAACTTTTAAGCTATATCAGTGCTATAATCCAATGATTACTATAGTATTATTCAAATGTTATGGTACTAGGCATTTTCATTTTTTGCTTTCCTGGCAGATATATGTTGTCATACTGGCTTAGGAGAAAAAAATTTACCCATATTATTCCAAAAAAGAGACCCTCTTCTGTGTTTCAGCTCTCTATCTAGTTATCAAATGTTACACTCTTTTCAATTGTTTATTTCTCTGTCTTATAATTAAAAAAAGACTTAATTTCATCCATTTTTCTTAGTGTAAGAGAATGCTCTTGGTATTTAAAATCTTGCAATTTGGTTTTGTTCAGTCAGAGCACACCCCAGCATGTACATGGACTCCAAGAAATCAGTCCATTTTCTTTCAGTTTGGAAGTACATTCAAATCCAGTTGCCCTGGCTGTGTCTCTGGATCTGAAGAAGCAAATAGCTTCCACAGTGAATTATTTCTCACCTTAGAAATGAATGTCAATAACTATTTAATCTGCCACAAATGCTGGGAAGATTAACTTTTTCCTCTCTGAAAATAGCATCCTTATCTTAAACAATTGGATTAACAACATTTCTAGGCAAAATGATGTCATAACCTCTGACTTCATATGGTTTAGAAACTTGGGATCAGGTGAATTTTCCTTCAGGTTCCTTCTAAATGAATATCTTGATTCCAGAAAATGACACTTAAAAAAAAAAAAAAAAAGATTGTCATTATTCCAGAAACTGCCATTAAGCTATGTTAACATTAAATGATATTATGTGGCATAGACCCTGGATTTTGAGCCCTAAATTTCCTGACCATTGCAGGTAACTCACATAATATATGCATATGTTGCTCATTGTGGGGAATTTTTTCTTGTTTTTCTGTGTCAAAGATCTGGGGAAGAGAAGAACTTGTTCCCCAAGTTCCCCAAAAAACTTGGGGAACAGAAGAAGGCTCCTTAAAGTAATAATTAGGTCTCAGTCTTTCCATCCATGTTTGTTCTCCATTGTTGCTACTATTTCTGATGTCCTATTACCACCATTAGGGTTGTGTTCTTCTGTATTTAATCTTTTTCTTAATTAAAAAACTCTCAGATATATCTTTTGCTTAATTAAAATTTCACTAATAAACTCCAAGCATGTGATTGTTAGAATAATGTCCAAGCTTATGGTTTTACAAATGAAATGCACACTCCTTCACATATTATTTGCCAGTTGCTCCTCACAATCTCTGTTATAGTTTGATCTGCAATATTCTCCATTCAATCAGCACCCCAAACACACTCCAGTTGACAAGATGTGGACTGAATGATGATTACTAAGATGCTTAAAGACCACACAATTTTATTTAAGGCAGGCCTCACAAATATCTCTCTACATTTGCTAGGCAGGGAACTTAAGTGGGTGAAGCTACTAAGATGAAGATATCTGTCCCAAAACTGGAGGCTGTAGGTTGCAGAGAAAATGCCGTTGCAGCATTGGTTTTTGTCAAATTTCCAATAGTTCAAAAGCATTAACATTATCATTTTATATAACATCTCTCAGTTTAAAAATGCTGACTTAATACTTGTTAACAACATTCAGAAAACGAAGATCATGGCATCTGGTCCCATCACTTCATGGGAAACAGATGGGGAAACAATGGAAACAATGTCAGACTTTATTTTTTTAGGCTCCAAAATCACTGCAGATGGTGACTGCAGCTATGAAATTAAAAGTTATGACCAACCTAGATAGCATATTCAAAAGCAGAGACATTACTTAGCCAACTAATGTCTGTCTAGTCAAGGCTATGATTTTTCCTTTGGTCGTGTATGGATGTGAGAGTTGGACTGTGAAGAAGGCTGAGTGCCGAAGAATTGATGCTTTTGAACTATGGTGTTGGAGAAGACTCTTGAGAGTCCCTTGGACTGCAAGGAGATCCAACCAGTCCATTCTGAAGGAGATCAACCCTGGGATTTCTTTGAAAGGAATGCTAAAGCTGAAGCTCCAGTACTTTCGCCACCTCATGCGAAGAGTTGACTCATTGGAAAAGACTCTGATGCTGGGAGGGATTGGGGGCAGGAGGAGAAGGGGATGACCGAGGATGAGATGGCTGGATGGCATCACGGACTCGATGAACGTGAGTCTGAGTGAACGCCGGGAGATGGTGATGGACAGGGAGGCCTGGCGTGCTGCGATTCATGGAGTCACAAAGAGTCGGACAGACTCAGCGACTGAACTGAACTGAACTGAACCCCAAATAAAATCTAAGAATATTTGGTAAGGGAAAAAGTTCACAATAAGAATCATCTTCTGTGATTTATAGGATAACAAGCCAGATAGCATATATAAAGTTGTCTTTTTTTTTAATATTGAAAGCTAAGTACAGATTTTATCAAAATATCATGTTCCTTTAATACTTAATTATATACATTCACAAAATGCTATATTGTTAGATTTAAAAATAATATTTATATATGAAAGAAATGTTTTTCCACTTGATTGCATTAACTGGAAACACTTATTTAAAAAAAATAAAAATTGTTAATGGACTATTCTGGAAAGCTGCCCAAGATGTGTGTTTAGTATAAACTTATGCCATAAATGGATTGTTGTCATCCATTTAAGATTATTTCAACGACTAAGACATAGATCTCTCACCTGAATCCTCCCCAGAATGGATACAATTTAGAATAATGTGAGGCAATATTAAAAATTCATTGAAATGAAATCCATTTGGAATTTTTTTGGCTTCAATTATCAGCATATCTCTTCACAGATGATAGAAAAATCACTCAAAAATAGGGGGAAAAAAGGTTCTGAAGATCACAACACAAACTGACATATGTAGAATACTCACTCAACAACAACAGAATTTATTTTGTTTGTAAGTGCATATCTAAAGTTCATCAAAAACAACCATGTGGTGAATTATAACAAAGCTTCAACAAAATTTAAAATATTTAAATAAGTTGAAATATTAAAATATTTAAAGTAATTCAAATTATTTTCTCTAATTATGGTATTAAAATGGAAATCAGTAATAAAATTATACTAGGAAAAAGTGTACTACCTGAAAATTAAATAATACATTTCTAAACAATTCATAGATCAAGAAATGAATCAGCATAGATAACAGAAAATTACTGAACTGAATTATAATAAAATATAACAGATCAAAACTTGTGGGATATAGTTTAAGCAATGTTTAAAGAAAAAAAATAGACATATGCATATATGAAAAAAAAGGATGGGTGAATTAAAAAGAAATCAACTTTCTATTTCAAGGATGAGAGTGGAAAAAAGAAAGGAATACTAAAAATGAAAACAAATGAAGAACATTTTAAAAATACTGTAGAATAGAGAAAAAGACAAAGTCAAAATCTAGAATTTTGAAAAGACTGAAATTTTTTAATTTGTTAATGCTTAACAAGATTGATCAAGGCAAAAAAGATAAAAAACAAAATAACAAAAATAAAAATGGAAAAGATGGCATAAATATAGAACTGTAATACAAATAACTAAAGATCATTATGAATGACTTTGAAGAAGGGAAATATAATTTAGTTACAATGAACAAATGTCCACAGATTACAATTTACTGAAGTTAAGAGGTGATACATAAAATCTTACTATTGAAGCATCTGTTAAAGAAATTAAGTTTATTATTTTAAAAATGTTTCCACAGGAAACTCTAGTACCAGATGCTTTTAATAGTTAATTTTTATAATTATTAAAAAAATAACTCTAATCTTGCACAAAATTTCTGAAAAAAAAAAATTGAAGGTGACCTTTACTTTTATGAGGCTGACAGAATGATGAATCCTAAATATGGTCAAGAAGAATCAAGATAGGAAAAAAAAAAAAAATCAACACAAGCCATATAGAAGCACTTAACTAAAATTCAACACACTTTCATGAAAAATCTTTCAGTAAGCTAGGACAAAAAGTAATTTTTTTTTTAATGACAAGAAATATCTACAGAAAACATAGAAGGTAAATATATTCGGTGATTAAAAAATAAAAGTTGAAAACTTGTAGAGGGTGAAGAGGAAAAAGATACTCACTATTTCCACTTTTATATTTTTATGAAGAGTCTGAACATTGCAGTAAGGCAAGGGTAAAAGAGAGGTAAAAAATGGGTAAAAAAATTTCTTATGATGATAAGAAATGAAGGTAAAGAACTATCAGTAACATTGTCATTTTCTTAAGATAACATGACAACTGAAAATTCAAATATTCTATGAACCATCTTATTAAATTAATGAATGTGCTATCACCAAATTCAAGGTCAATATGAAAAAAAGGTTCTATAGAAATAGAACAACACATTGGAAACTTAAGAAGTCGTATCACTTAAACAGCAATGAAAATATCACATGTGACAAAAGTTAGTAAGAATCTAACACTAAAACCTAAAAAATATTATTCAAAAAATTATTGATGACCAAACTAAATAGCATGTTTGTTTATAGAGACTCCATATTGTAAATAGGTCAAATTTATTTATATGTTTGAAATATCAATCAATATATTCATAGCTTCCTTCCCCCCTCAGAAGTTAATAAATAGATTACAAAGTCATGTGGATATACAAAGAGATGAGTGGGGAAAAAAAAAAAAAAAAGCCAAAAAAAAGGCAAAATAACCTCCTAGTAAAAGAACAATCTTAGCAATATTACATAGCACTAAATATAACACTATAATAAACTACAAAGCTATACTTACATATTGTGTTCAGATAAAAGAAGAAAAGAAGAAAACAATATGAACAAGATATAGATTCTGTATGGTGTGCATGTGTGGTCAGTCATAAATGACTCTTTGCCACCCCATGGACTATAGCCCACCAAGCTCCTCTGTCCCTCTGTCCATGGAATTTTTCAGGCAAAAATGCTAAAGTGTGTTGTCATTTCCTTCTCCAGAGGATCTTCCCCACCCAGGGATCAAACCTGCATTTCCTAAATTGGCAGATGGATTCTTTACCACTGGGCCACCTGGGAAGCTACATCAAAATATATGATCTTTAATTAACAATGGTGATAATGTCAGTGAAACGTGGAAATGATTGTGGTCTCAATACATGTCAATTCAACATCTACTGAGTTGGCCAAAAGAGTTCATTTGGATTTTCCGTTCCATCTTACAGAAAAATCCTCAATGAATATTTTGGCCAATCCAATATTTATGAAAAGCAAATTTCTTCATTGGCATCTCACAATTATATATAAAAACAAAATCCAAATGGGTTATAGACGTAACTATGAAAGAAAAATATTTATAAAGGTTTGAGAAGGAGAAATCAAGAAATAATTTTTCAATATTGGAGCAGATAATAATTTTTTAAGACAGGATGCAAAACTTGCAAAAATGACAAATTAAGCTATATTAAAATTAAGAACCTTGGTGCATCAAAAAGCACCACTAAGAGAGTGAAAATTTAAACTATAAAGTGAAAAAGATATTCATAATTCATATATGCATAAAGATCTCCTAGCCAAAATAATTAACTCATTTCTGCAAATCAAAGAAAACCAGACAATCAGATTATTTTAACAGGTAAAAGACTTAATATTTTGTAAAAGACAAGGTTCAAAAGGCCATTGAATATTAGAAATATGATTCACGTTAGTCATCAGGGAAATACACATTAAAGACACAAGTTGATACTACTTTTCAACTAAATGGCTAAATTGAAAAATACAGACAGAATCAAATATCAGTGAGGATGTGGAGCAACATGAACTGAGATACAGTACTAATACGGGTGTATATTTGAAACCATTTAAGATAACTTTACTGCAGTATGACTATAATCTCTATCTTATATATGTTTACATGTTCCACATGGTTATGTTATATGTATGGAGCCCAGATACCACAAATGAAGGGCTCCATCTTTCAAGACTGCCCCTACTTCAGACACTAGATATAAATGGGTTTCCCAGGTGACTCACACTACTATCTGGCCAATCACAGTTTTGAGGATTTCCATGACCTATTCCTCAGGTTTGACAATTCTCTACAGCAACTTAAAGGACTCAGGAAAGTGCTCTACTTACAATTATTCAGTTCAGTTCAGTCACTCAGTCATGTCTGACTCTTTGTAACCCCAGGGACTGCAGCACTCCAGGCTTCCCTGCCCATCACCAACTCCCAGAGCTTACTCAAACTTATGTCCATTGAGTCGGTGATGCCATCCAACCATTTCATCCTCTGCCGTTGCCTTTTCCTCCTGCCTTCAATCATTACCAGCATCAGGGTCTTTTCAAATGAGTCAGTTCTTCGTAACAGGTGGCCAGAGAATTAGTGTTTCAGCTTCAGCATCAGTCCTTCTCCAAGATCACAGTTTAAAAGCATCAATTCTTCAGCACTCAGCTTTCTTTATAATCCAACTCTCACATTCATACATGACTACTGGAAAAACCAAAGCTTTGACTAGATGGACCTTTGTTGGAAAAGCAATGTCTCTGTTTTTTGTTAGGCTGTCTAGGTTGGTCATAACTTTTCGTCTGAGGAGCAAAAATCCTTTAATTTCATGGCTACAGTCACCATCTGCAGTGATTTTGAAGCCCCCCAAACTAGAATCTTACAATTATTGGTTTATTATAAAAGATACAACTCAGGAGCAGCCAATGGAAGTGTTCTATAGGACAAAGTTTGGGGTTTGAGGGTGCAGAGCTTTCATTTAGCACTATACCTTCTCAGCATATTGATATTCGCCAACCCAAAATCTCTCCAAATCTCATTTATAACTCAATGTCTAGTCCTCCTACTCTTTCCAGATGTCAGAGGGTCAGGTGGAAATTTCCAAGTATTCAATCATCTGATTTCCTGGTGACCAGCCCAAATCCAGAAGTGACTGAGGGCTCCAACCGTAGTTAATCCCTATGGCATAAACTCAAGTGTTGTAAAGGGCTTTTTATTAATAATATTAAATGCTTCTACCTCTCAGAGAATTCTGAGAGTTTTAGAGGCTGTGTGTGTGGAAAATCCCATGGACAGAGGAGCCTGGCAAGTTACAGTTCATGGGGTCTCAAAGACTCCAATACAACTGAGTGACTTCACTTCTCTTCTTCTGTAGAAGCTGTGTTAGGGATCAAGGAGAAAATACAAATTTTTAATACCATAGAGCCCTAGAAAGATCATTCTCTATGTATGAAATGCTGCAAAACTCTCCTGAAACTTATACTTTTCTCAGTGTCCTTAGATTATCCCTGATTCATATTTCAGTATTAAATCATTTGTTAGAACACATTAGAGTAGAGAATCAAATGTAAGAGAACATCTTTTTTCTCCACTGCCCACAGTCTTCATTCAGTCTTCCTCATGAAACATCCTTGAGGCTATGGTTCCCTGTCTTTGGGCATTGTAATACCTTAATGTATCTATTTATTAGTGAAAATAATGCCATTCCAAGACCAAGGTAATAAGAATATAAAAGTTTATAAATTGTCCTCAGAACGGCATTTTTCTGATGACAATTTATAAACTTTTAAATTCTGTGTCACAACTTTCAAACTCCTCACTGTGTTCTGGACCAGTTTTCTACATGCATCTGTGATGGTTGTAGAAGGTGAAGTTAGCAGTGTTTCAATTCCTGCTTGTTTTACTGTGGCCACCAACACAACAGTCTGTTTTGCTCTGTGGCTGTCTGCTTTACCCATTTAATGTTATATCCTGTGCAGGAAATGCAAGAGATGCAGGTTCAACTCCTGGGTCAGGAAGATCCCCTGGAGAAGGAAATGGCAACCCATTCCAGTGTTCTTGCATGGAAAATTCCATGGACAGAGGAGTCCTACAGGCTACAGTCTATGGGGTTGCAAAGTGTTGGACATGACTGAGCACACACAGATACACATACATTTTAAACTCATGCTGCAAAAAGATGTGTGTGTGTGTGTGTGTGTGTGTGTGTGTGTGTGTATGTGAGTGTAGATTAGGTAGGTAGGGTGGGTCTTTGTATTTTATGACTTTTACCTTTTCCACCTGGATTATTCTAACAATGATGGAGAATCTTCATGGGAAGGAAGCTCTCAGGCTCCTTGAAAGTCCTGGGTTGAGGCTAAAATAACCCAGATTTATTTATCAAGTAAGGTGAATCCCTTATGTTTTACATTTATGGACCCCTGTGGAGAAGCACTGAGAAGGCAATGGCACCCTACTCCAGTACTCTTGCCTGGAAAATCCAATGGACAGAGGAGCCTGGAATGCTGAAGTCCATGGGGTCACTGAGGGTTGGACACAACTGAACGACTTCACTTTCACGTTTCACTTTCATGCTTTGGAGAAGGAAATGGCAACCCACTCCAGTGTTCTTGCCAGGAGAATCCCAGGGACGGGGGAGCCTAGTGGGCTGCCGTCTATGGGGTCACACGGAGTCGGACACGACTGAAGTAGCTTAGCAGCAAGGTGAGTCCCAATTACATGTCCTTTGTTATTGTATAGCTTTCTCAGTCTCATCCTTTGGTCTTCCTCTGCACTGACTTTTGAAAATAATATTTTTGTGTTATTTCAAAGCTAAAATTTTTTTCAACTTCTTATGCCAGATGGTCTCACACTCCACATATGTCTCACCTGCAATTTTTCTCCTGTCAAACTCTTCATCAAATGCCAGCAACCAATCAAGTTCTAGTAATATTGCAGTCTTTACTTTCACCCCAGGCACCTACTAAAGGGTACCTCCCCAAGGGTACCTCCCCAAAGCCTACATTAACTGTCACTGTTTTTCAAACTCTCAGAAATTTGGTATTAGAATGCTCCTTTCTTATATTCAGTACATTCAAAGTTTCATCTTTCAACAGTTGCTTTTCTTCCTCTGCAGAATTCCTTAGTTTTCTCTACCTGATACAACTCAGATTGGGCTACAGGCAGAAAAGAGTTAACCCAGCAGGCCTTTGATTGCTATTCTTCAAAAAGCCCATTTGCAAGATCAGCCTTTGTCTGTCATCTGAGATTTAGAAAGGGTTCTGTCATTCCCCAAACTATTAAAAATGGCTTAATATGCCTAGACAGTCCATACAAATGATAAGGTTTATGCTGAACACTTGCTTTTCTTCTGGGACTCTGGGATTTTGGAATATGCTAACAGAGGGTGCTTACCGACCAACTTCCAGTTGAAATCCTGGGCACTGAGACCCGAATGAATTTCTCTGGTAAGCAGCCTTTTACATATGTGGTCACAGCACATTGCTGGAGGAATTAAGCACATATTGTGTGACTCAACTGAAGTTTGCACCTAATTTCCTCTGAAAAGACATTGAATTGGTTAGCTTGTACTGCCATGACAAAGTACCACAGAATGAGTAACTTAAATAATGGAAAATTACTATAGTTCTGAAGGTTGGAAATCACAGAGGAGGGTGGCAGCAATATTGGGTCTTGGTGAGAACTCTCTTTACAGCTTGTAGTTGGACACCATCTCACTATAGCTTCACATGGGTGAGAAATTCAAAATATACAGATTGAGATATATAGATTTAGACATAAAGAGCTGTCTGGTATTTCTTCTTATAAGGGTACAAATTCCAGCAGACCAGATTCCACTCTCATAAACTCATTTAATCTTAATGCCCTCCCAAACCCCTAATTCCAGACACCGTAGTATTGGGAGTTAGGGAATCAACATATGAATTTGGGGAGAATACAAATAAATATTCAGTCTATAGCAGTTCCCATACACTATTTTCCTTTGCTAATTTTGCTTTATCCTTTCACTGTAATGAATTATAACTTTGAGTATGACTATATGTTGAGTCCTTCTAGTATATAACAACCAAAGACTGTATATCAGTGATGCCAAAACACTATATAAATACATACTTGCCCCTTGAACACCATGTGTTTGACACCGCACAGGTCAAGTTACACATTTTCTTTTCCAGTAAATACATAGTTGACTTTCCATATCCATGAGTTTCACATCCACAGATTCAACCAACTGTAAATCATGTACTATTTTAAGGATCTGTGGTTGGTTGAATCTATGGATGTTGAATCTGCATATGAAGGGCTGACGATGGGACCTGAATATCTGTTGATTTTGGTATTGGTCCTGGAAAACCAATCCTTCCCAGATATGATTGGACTAATGACTGTGTGTGTATATACATATATATATATATAATATATATAATATATCATCAAAATATATAATTATACATTATATAATATACAATTATAGATTATATAATACAAAATTTAATTATAATATAAAATTATGCATATATTTTATATTATGTAATATATAAAAATTATATATTATATAGCATACTATATATTATATGTATAATGGGCTTCTTGGTGGTCAGATGTTAAAGTGTCTGCCTGCATCTGCCTGTGATGCGGGAGACCTAGGTTCAATTCCTGGGTCAGGAAGATCCCCTGGAGAAGGAAACTGCAACCCACTCTAGTATTCTTGCCTGGAGAATCCCATGGACAGAGGAGCCTGATGGGCTGCAGTCCACGGGGTCTGAAAGAGTCAAACATGACTGAGTGACTTCACTTTCACTTTCATACTATATATATATATAGTGTATATATATATATATATACACACACACACTATATATATATATGCACACACTATTTATCGTATATAGCAAACTAAGAAACTAGGTCCTACAGTTCATGGGGTCGCAGACAGTCAGACACACCTGAGCATGCAAGCATGTACACACACACACACACACACACACACATACACATATAATGTTCCTATCATATGTATATATCATATGTATTATATGCACATATGTATATGTATATACATATATGTATTATATGTATATATATCACATATACATATAATATACTTATCATATTTGTATACCTGTCAAGTACATTATACACATATTTATAATATAAAATATCACATATCTGTGAAAGAGATGAGGCAAATGAGCCAAGTTCTATTAGTAGACTCTTTACTCACTTCAGTCATGATCCTTACCTTAGAGATTCAATCAGAATTTTATACACAAGTCAATGAAAAGATTGGTTAGTTTCTTTTGACTTACAGTGCCTGCCTTCCTCTTTTGCTTTCAATTGTAGTGTATCTGATGGAAGAGAATGTGCCTAACCTCTCCACTTCTCCTGAGTTTTGAGGTATAGAGCTTTCTGGGTTGATTCATTTGCAAACCTAATAGATTTTCTGAAACAAATTCCTTTCTAAAAGGGTTTAGTCCTTCTCAAAAGCAAAACAAAATGCTAAACTTTTTAATAACAGTGCAAAATATTGACTGAATCCCCAAAGTGAAGGATAGTCTGTGAAATTCTAAAGGAAGGTTCTAAAAACATCATGTTATCAGGACTTGCTCAGCAACAGTTGACCACAGGTTCTCTGCTTCTTATCCAGCAACCACTTTTGTCCAATATACAATTGAAAAAAGAGATTTGTGAGAAGGGGACTTTTTCTTTAAAGTCAGTAGTATTCACTGTTATGCATTTAACCTTTCTGTAACTTCAAGACATTTGTGTATAGTGGGATTGAATTACGACAATTTTGATGTATCTGTGGATGTCAGATACTCATTGATAAATGTAGATCTAGAGTTTCTATGGAACAAGATCAGAGCAAAATGAGAGTTTGGAAGCATGGGACAATTTGAACTCTTGGAACTGAGCCTGACTCCCAGGTAAATCTAAAGGTGAGAGGCAGCTTGAAGCTATCTCTTGATGATAGTAAAACCTCATTTCTAGCCTCCAAGGAGAGCCCCTTTTGTTTCCAAAGTTTGATTTGGCCAAAATGAGCCCTTTTCTTAATGAAATGGCCAATTCATACAAGGAAACTAAGCTAGACATATTTTGACCTTTTCCAAGCAGACCAGCTGTCAAAGTGAGGGAAACAACAGAAATAAATAAATAAATAAATGTTTGTATATAGTTAACCTCTGTTATAAGAAATCCCAAGATGAGCTGGTGTATGTATCCCAAGATGAACTGTTGTATGTGATCATCTAGGATGATCTTTGGGCAGGAGGGAAAGCATCAGAAAGCCACACGTGAGAGAAACATACTTCTGACTTAGAGGAACACAAGCAGAGTTATCAATGGCTTCCATCAAGCAAGATTTTTTGTTCCATACAAATATCTTTCCCCATCCAAATTTGTCTAGAATATTTGAAATTGCTAGATGTAAAGTGTTTTGAAATTTAATCAAATACCTTTTGCTTTTCCCATGGAATCCATCTTCCTTATACTGACATATATTTTTGTACCAGATAATATAGTCATTCCTGATTATAGACAAGACAAATGGAACGGTAAATATGGATAAATTCTGTTCTTGAAATTCATTAGTTGTTAGAAAATATTTTTTTTTTTCATACAATGCTTAAATCTCCTTTAACTGATATGCTTGTTTGTATTATTTCTATGGGGTTTCACTGGTGGCTCAGCAATAAAGAATCCGCCTGCTAATGCAGAAGAAACAAGACATGCACTTTTATCCCGGGGTCATGAAGATACCCTGGAGTAAGAAACGGCAAACTGTTCCAGTATTCTTATCTGAAAATTCCATAGACAGAAGAGCTAGGGGGGCTATAGTCCATGAGGCCGCAAAGAGCTGGAAATGGCTGGACACAACAGAGACGTACAAATCAGTTCAGTTCAGTTCAGTCTCTCAATCATGTCCAACTCTTTGCAATCCCATGAATCACAGCATGCAAGGCTTTCCTGTCCATCCCCAACTCCCAGAGTTCACTCAAACTCATGTGCATAGAGTCAGAGATGCCATCCAGCCATCTCATCCTCCGTCGTCCCCGTCTCCTCCTGCCCCCAACCCCTCTCAAAATCAGGGTCTTTTCCAATGAGTCAACTCTTTGCATGAGGGGGCCAAAGTACTGGAGTTTCAGCTTCAGGATCAGTCCTTCCATGAACATCCAGGACTGGTCTCTTTAAGATGGACTGGTTGGATCTCCTTGCAAACCAAGAGATTCTCAAGAGTCTTCTCCAGCACCACAGTTCAAAAGCATCTGTTCTTCAGTGCTCAGCTTTCTTCACAGTCCAAAGCTTACATCGATACATGACCACTGGAAAAACCATAGCCTTGACTAGATGGACCTTTGTTGGCAAAGTATGTCTCTGCTTTTTAATAGGTTATCTAGGTTGGTCATAACTTTCCTTCCAAGGAGTAAGCATCTTTTAATTTCATGGCTGCAATCACCATCTTCAGTGATTTTGGAGCCCCCAAAAATAAAGTCTTACACTGTTTCCACTGTTTCCCCATCTATTTCCCATAAAGTGATGAACAGTATGAAAAGGCAAAATGATAGGATACTGAAAGAGGAACTCCCCGGGTCGGTAGGTGCCCAATGTGTTACTGCAGATCAGTGGAGAAATAACTCCAGAGAGAATGAAGGGATGGAGCCAAAGCAAAAACAATACTCAGTTGTGGGTGTGACTGGTGATAAAAGCAAGGTCTGATGCTGTTAAGAGCAATATTGCATAGGAACCTGGAATGTCAGGTCCAGGAATCAAGGCAAATTGGAAGAGGTCAAACAGGAGATGGCAAGAGTGAACATCAACATTCTAGGAATCAGCGAACTAAAATGGACTGGAATGGGTGAGTTTAACTCAGATGCCCATTATATCTACTTCTGTGGGCAGGAATCTCTTAGAAGAAGTGGAGTAGCCATCATGGCCACCAAAAGAGTTCAAAATGCAGTAGTTGGAGGCAATCTCAAAAATATCAGAATGATCTCTTTTTGTTTCCAAGGCAAACCATTCAATATCACAGTAATCCAAGTCTATACCCCGACCAGTAATGCTGAATAAGCTGAAGTTGAACGGTTCTATGAAGACCTACATGACCTTTTAGAACTAACACCCCAAAAATATGTCCTTTTCTTATAGGGGAATGGAATGAAAAAGTAGGAAGTCAAGAAACACCTGGGGTAACAGGCAAATTTGGCCTTGGAATACCGAATGAAGCATGGCAAAGATTAATAGCGTTTTGCCAAGAGAACACACTCGTCATAGCAAACTCCCTCTTCCAACAACACAAGAGAAGACTCTACACATGGACATCATCAGATGGTCAACACCGAAATCAGATTGGTTATATTCTTTGCAGCCAAAGATGGAGGAGCTCTATACAGTCAGCAAAAACAAGACGGGGAGCTGACTGTGCCTCAGATCATGAACTCCTTATTGTCAAATTCAGACTTAAATTGAAGAAAGTGGGGGAAACCACTAGACAATTCAGGTATGACCTAAATCAAATCCCTTATGATTATACAGTGGAACTGAGAAATAGATTTAAGGGTGTAGATCTGATAGATAGACTGCCAGAGGATCTATGGACTGAGGTTCGTGGCATTGTACAAGAGACAGGGATCAAGACCTTCCTCATGGAAAAAAAATGCAAAAAAGCAAAATGGCTGTCTGGGGAGGCCTTACAAATAGCTGTGAAAAGAAGAGAAGTGAAAAGCAAAGGAGAAAAGGAAAGATATAAGCATCTGTATGCAGAGTTCCAAAGAATAGCAAGGAGAAATAAGAAAGCCTTCCGCAGCAATCAATGCAAAGAAATATAGGAAAACAACAGAATGTGAAAGACTAGAGATCTCTTCAAGAAAAATTAGATATCAAGGGAGCATTTCATGCCAAGATGGGCTCAATAAAGGACAGAAATGCTATGGACCTAACAGAAGCAGAAGATATTAAGAAGAGGTGGCAAGAACACACATAATTGTACAAAAAAGATCTTCACAACCCAGATAATCACGATGGTGTGATCACTCACCTAGAGCCAAACATCCTGGAATGTGAAGTCAAGTGGGCCTTAGAAAGCAACACTACGAACAAAGCTAGTGGAGGTGGTTGAATTCCAGTTGACCTATTTCAAATCCTGGAAGATGATGCAGTGAAAGTGCTGTACTTAATATGCCAGCAAATTTGGAAAATTCAGCAGTGGCCACAGGACTAGAAAAGGTCTGTTTTCATTCCAATCCCAAAAAAGGCAATGGCGAAGAATCTCAAACTACTGCACAATTGCACTCATCTCACACATTAGTAAGAAATGCTCAAAATTCTCCAAGCCAGGCTTCAGTAATATGTGAACCGTGAACTTCCAGATGTTTAAGCTGGTTTTAAAAAAGGCAGAGGAACCAGAGATCAAATTGCCAATATCCGGTGGATCATGGAAAAAGCAGGAGTTCCAGAAAAACATCTATTTATGCTTTATTGACTATAACAAAGCCTTTGATTTTGTGGATCACATTACACTGTGGAAAATTCTGAAAGAGATGGGAATACCAGACCACCTGACCTGCCTCTTGAGAAACATGTATGCAGGTCAGGAAGCAATAGTTAGAACTGGACATGGAACAGCAGACTGGTTCCAAATAGGAAAAGGAGTATGTCAAGGCTGTATACTGTCCCCCTGCTTATTTAACTTATATGCAGAATACATCATGAGAAACGCTGGTCTGGAAGAAGCACAAGCTGGAATCAAGATTGCCAGGAGAAATATTAATAACCTCAGATATGCAGCTGACACCACCCTTATGGCAGAAAGTGAAGAGGAACTAAAGAGCCTTTTGATGAAATTGAAAGAAGAAAATGAAAAAGTTGACTTAAAGCTCAACATTCAGAAAACGAAGATCATGCCATCTGGTCCCATCACTTCATGGGAAATAGATGGGGAAACAATGGAAACAGTGTCAGACTTTATTTTTTTTGGGCTCCAAAATCACCGCAGATGTTGATTGCAGCCATGAAATTAAAAGATGCTTACTCCTTGGAAGGAAAGGTATGACCAACCTAGATAGCATATTCAAAAGCAGAGACATTACTTTGCCGACTAAGGTCCGTCTAGTCAAGGCTATGGTTTTTCCAGTGGTCATGTATGGATGTGAGAGTTGGCCTGTGAAGAAAGCTGAGCACCGAAGAATTGATGCTTTTGAACTGTGGTGTTGGAGAAGACTCTTGAGAGTCGCTTTGGACTGCAAGGAGATCCAACCAGTCCATCCTAAAAGAGATCAGTCCTGGATGTTCTTTGAAAAGACTGATGCTAAAGCTGAAACTCCAATACTTTGGCCCCCTCATATGAAGAGTTGACTTATTGGAAAAGACTCTGATGCTCGGAGGGATTGGGAGCAGAAGTAGAAAGGGACGACAGATGGCTCGATGGCATCACAACTCGATGGACATGAGTTTGGGTGAACCCTGGGAGTTGGTGATGGACATGGATGCCTGGCGTGCTACAGTTCATGGGATCGCAAGAGTTGGATAAGACTGAGTGACTGAACTGAGCTGACTGATGGGACCAGATGCCATGATTTTATTTTTCTGAATGTTGAACTCACACACACATTATTTCTACATCACACATATTATTTCTACAATGCCCTAAATGAAAATAAAAATTTTTTGAAAGGAATCTGGGATTCCTTTAATCTTGGATTAAAATCCCTCAGAATTAATTAATGTTATTAAATTCTTACTCCAATATCTTTACAGTATGCATAACACACCAGGGGAAAAAAGACAGCAATATATAAAATATCTTCATTACAGGTAAAGTTCTCAGACTAAAACACATTATTTCAGGAAAAAGTACAGTATCCTGGAATGTGTAGTCAAGTGGGCCTTGGAAAGCATTGCTGTGAACAAAGTTAGTGGAGGTGATGGAATTAGAGTTGAGCTGTTTTAAATTCTGAAAGATTATGCTGTGAAAGTGCTGCAATCAATATGCCAGCAAATTTGGAAAACTCAGCAGTGGCCACAGGACTGGAAAATATCCGTTTTCATTCCAATTCCAAAGAAAGGCAATGCAAAAGAATGCTCAAAATACCGCACAATTGCACTCATCTCACATGCTAGTAAAGTAATGCTCACAATTCTGCAAGCCAGGCTTCAGCAATACGTGAACCGTGAACTTCCTGATGTTCAAGCTGGTATTAGAAAAGGCAGAAGAACCAGATATCAAATTGCCAACATCCTCCGGATCATGAAAAAAGCAAGAGAGTTCCAGAAAAAGATCTATTTTTGCTTTATTGATTATGCCAAAGCCTTTGGCTGTGTGGATCACAACAAACTGTGGAAAATTCTGAAAGAGATGGGAATACCAGACCACCTGACCTGCCTCTTGAGAAATCTGTATGCAGGCCAGGAAACAACAGTTAGAACTGGACATGGAACAACAGACTTGTTCCAAATAGGAAAAGGAGTACATCAAGGCTGTATATTGTCACTCTGCTTATTTAACTTATATGCAGAGTACATCATGAGAAACGCTGGCCTGGAAGAAACACAAGCTGGAATCAAGATTGCCAGGAGAAATATCAATAACCTCAGATATGCAGATGACACCACCCTTATGGCAGAAAGTGAAGAGGAACTAAAAAGCCTCTTAATGAGAGTGAAAGTGGAGAGTGAAAAAGTTGGCCTAAAGCTCATCATTCAGAAAACGAAGATCATGGCATTTGGTCCCATCACTTCATGGGAAATAGATGGGGAAACAGTAGAAACAGTGTCAGACTTTATTTTTTGGGGCTCCAAAATCACTGCAGATGGTGATTGCAGCCATGAAATTAAAAGACACTTACTCCTTGGAAGAAAAGTTATGACCAACATTGATAGTATATTCAAAAGCAGAGGCATTACTTTGCCGACTAAGGTCCGTCTAGTCAAGGCTATAGTTTCCCCTGTGGTCATGTATGGATGTGAGAGTTGGACTGTGAAGAAGGCTGAGCACTGAAGAACTGATGCTTTTGAACTGTGGTGTTGGAGAAGACTCTTGAGAGTCCCTTGGACTGCAAGGAGATCCAACCAGTCCATTCTAAAGGAGAACAGGCCTGGGATTTCTTTGGAAGGAATGATGCTAAAGCTGAAACTTCAGTACTTTCGCCACTTCATGCAAAGAGTTGACTCATTGGAAAAGACTCTGATTCTGGGAGGGATTGGGGGCAGGAGGAGAAGGGTACTGCAGAGGATGAGATGGCTGGATGGCATCACTGACTTGATGGACGTGAGTCTGAGTGAACTCCGGGAGTTGGTGATGGACAGGGAAGCCTGGCGTGATGCGATTCATGGGGTTCCAAATAGTCGGACACGACTGAGTTACTGAACTGAACTGAAGCTTCTATATGTGGTTTTCCTCCCTGTTTTCATAGCATGTAATTTCCTGAAACAATTGTTTTTTTTCTGTAAATTACTTAAGCATAAGGCACTTATTGTTTTTACCTGAGGCTTTATTTGAATGTTAATGAGGCCATTTACTTTTCTACCCTCCCTCTCACCAACACCATATCAGTTGGCATCCTCTGAAGCAGCAACTAGTCTCTCATTTAGGCCAATAAGAGAATCACCTGAGGACAGCTTGCCTCCAGAACAAGTGAGGTCACTCAGCTGTTACAGAGTGTTGAGAAATCCCAGTTTATCAAAGGGAAAGCAAATTTCCCTTGGGTCAGGGTGTACAGCCCCACCATCATGGCGAATTACCAGCGATGGTCTGAAATCAAGAAGTTTAGCCTTTCATATAACAGTCAGCAAAGGTGAGGCAAGTTTAATATCCACCAGTGACTGGCAAAATATGAATGCTAGAAATTCCATTGATTGAGGCACTTCTCAAAGAAAATTGTATAGAAATGAATCCACAGAGAGGTCAACTTTCTCATTTTTATGTTATTTTTCTGACTTAGAAAGTGTAATGACAGTGCAATCTTACATCAGTATATTCCTCTCTCATACCAATGATAAAGCAGCTGTGTGTTCATTCATGAATTCTCAGGGGGAGTACATAAGTGTGATCACTCATATACTTAGCTGTATGCTCCAAGGCAAAACCATTTGCCACATTTGGCTGTTGGTGATTGGGAGGCAGCCTCGTATAAATGGAATAGACAGCAGCTCCACAGCCAGAGCAGAGGGTTAGGGTATATGATGGAAGGTAAATGCCTTTCCTCTCAACTGCCAATGTGCTCCTTGGACAAAGAGTGGGATCTAAATTTTGACTCGGTTGCTTATTTGTAGCTTACCTTGGGCAAATTTTTGAAATGGCACTTGTCTTTATTTGTCTTACCTTAAAACTGGGCATTGTTTTGAATATCTGTTGAAAAATAATCTCAAAGAAAATTCTGAAGAGGGAGGTTCAAAAGGGAAGAGACAAGTGTACCTATGGCTGATTCACGTTGATGTACGGCAGAAACTAACACAGTACTGTAAAGCGATTATCCTTCAATTAATAATAAAGTTAAAAAAAACTGGGTAATTAAACTTAGCTTTCATTGTACTTGTGACAAATATAAATATCATTCCTGTCACATAGAAAACAATAAGTTGCAGTAATATAAATGTTCGTTTACAAAGACCTAATTACTATGGTGGATATCAAAAGGGTAGTCTTACCAAGTGAAGAAGCCAAAGTAGGAATAGAATTATCATATCAAAAAGTGATTAAGTAGTGAATGCACTTGTGTGAATACCTAAATGAGAAAATTGAGAACCCTAGAAGATGACTAATTCCTCTCCATTGAGATTCTGTAGAAAAGTATAAGTAATCTGGTATGTCTTTCTCCTTAAACATTCTATATACTTCTCCCAGAAACTCTGAGTTGGACAATAATTTTCCTGTAATTGGTTAATAGTACCTAGTCACAAAGCTTTTTAAAAATCATTTAGATGCCATCTTTGAATCTCTAAGGCATTTTAAATGTTCTTAAATAAAAAATAGTTGTCTAAATTAATTAGAAACTGTAGGTCATTGAAAAAAAGTCACCTGGAAAGTTACCTGTAATCCCTCTACTCAGATTACAAGTTGTATTCGCCTTTCTTTTGCAATTAGACATTACAAAATGAATATAATTGTCAATTACATATTAAAATTTTAATAGCAATGAAAATTTTATGGTGAACTTAATAATACAAAAATATAATATCATTAATATATTTATAAATATTTATATAAAGGTGAAGTTTTATCTTTGAATTTAATTCTAGTTGTTTTTTCTTGTTACTTTGAGTTATATCCTTTGTTTCAGAAATGAAGATGTAATATAGAAATGTAATGTCTATTATTAAAAAAAACAAAGCAGTAAAATGTATAAGTTTACATAATCAAGTTATAGTAGTAATGGTAATAATGATACTACTTTAAAATATGTATTTTTTAAAAAAACAAAGCATCTTTTGGGTAGAAATGGTGGCCAAAGTTTTTATAAAGAGAATTAGTAAAAAAGACATTTGTCAATAAGTGCTTAAATAGCCCAATGGAAAATAACAGAAAGCTATAAGTTTTGAAGTAGAAAGTTTTCAAAAACAGCTGGAAGTTCTGCTTAAGTTAATTTTTTCAAGTTAATTAAGTCTGTGTTAAGGAGCTAGGAAAAAGGAAAAAAAAAAAAAGAATTTCTAGCTTAAAGAGAATTAGGAGTTACACTAGTTTTTATAATTGTACTGAGTGTGTGTTAATCAGTCATGTCTGACTCTTTGTAAACCAATGGTCTGTGGCCCTTTAGGCTCCTCTGTTCATGGAATTCTCCAGGCAAGCATACTGGAGTGGGTAGCCATTCTCTTCTCCAGGGCATCTTCCTGACCCAGTGATGGAACCTGAGTCTCCCACATGGCAGGCAGGTTCTTCACCATCTGAGCTACCAGGGAGTGAAAGTCCCTCAGTTGTGTCCAACTCTTTGGAACCCCATGGGCTATACAGTCCATGGAATTCTCCAGGCCAGAATACTGGAGTGGGTAGCCTTTCCCTGCTCCAGTAGATCTTCCTAACCCAGGTCTCCCACATTGCAGGCATATTCTTTACCAGCTGAGCCACAAGGGAAGCTCCAAAATACTGGAATGGGTAGCCTATCCCTTCTCCAGGGAATCTTCACAATCCAGGAATTGAACCAGGGCCTCCTTCAGTGCAGGCAACTGAGCTACCAGGGAAGCCCTATACTTATACTAGTAACAGTTTACTGGTTAGAAGGTGAGAGCCATACTTTTTCGTGCAAATTGCTTCTAAGTCACTCTGTGCCTGTATGCTTATCTAATTAGTTAGGCAGGGCTCAGAAGTAAGAGATTGCAAAGCATTATGCTGTGCAAAGTGGATTTCTTCTGGGTCTCTAATCTTTTCTCTATGGAGATTCTGGCTGAATTTAATGAAGTATTTTTTGCAAGGTTAGATCAGCTAGCAAAGAGAAGTTGAGGTTTCCCTGAAAGTAAAGTGAAAGTGAAGTCGCTCAGTCATGTCTGACTCTTTGTGACACCATGGACTGTAGCCTACCAGGCTCTGAGGAGCCTCTCAGTCCATGGAATTTTCTAGGCAAGAGTACTGGAGTGGGTTGCCATTTCCTTCTCCAAGGGATCATCCCAACCCAGGGATTGAACCTGGGTCTCCTGCACTGCAGGCAGACGCTTTATCATCTGAGTTTCTCTAGTTCCCCCAAAAGAGAAAATTACTATGGCCTGAGTGCTTGGGGATACAGGGTGGTTTATATTCTAGAGGAGGGACATTGACTCCCCTGATTCTTCATTATTTGGAGCAAGGGTGAGAAAGTAGCTTGTGAACAGGGGAAACAAAGGGAGCTTGGTCTCAGGCAGTCTAGAATTTTTATGCCAGCTATTGACAGAGTAGTCTAGGAGTACCAGCTGCACAGCACCTGGAGAGCTTGGTGCTCATGGGATGTCACACCCTCTCCTGTCAAGGAACAGCAACAACTTGTCCCATGAGAAGCTAAAATTGGGCACAGCCCCATGTGATGAGAGAAGGTGGAACTGGGATAAGAAACTCTCAACTCTTTCAACTGGTTCACTAACCAGGATATTCAGAGTGAACTTCCAAGGACATTTCTGGGTAAATCTATTCATATGTTCAGAAAATGAATATAAGCAGGCATTCAAATCAAGGCAATTCCTCAGTGGAAAAAATTCATAATAGGACAGCCTTCTTCCTTTGAAGTTTATTCAGAACAATTAGACTAAGACAGTCCTTTGAAGACATGATTGTTTCTGTGGGAAGTTATAAACCAAGATGAAATTTTAAGCTTTTGTTTCATCTATGTTTTGAAAACTCAGAAGCAATAAATATCCAATAAATAAACAGAAGGCTTGGAGGGTATGTTGAATATTCAGAATATTCGAATAGAAGTAAATATGAAACGTCAGAAATAGTCAAAAGGCTACTGAAGTAGACAAAGTAGCCAGGGCTTAGCTTTTGAACTGTGAGGTTGGAGAAGACTCTTGAGAGTCCCTTGGACTGCAAGGAAATCCAACCAGTCCATCCTAAAGGAAATCAGTCCTGAATATTCTTTGGAAGGACTGATGTTGAAGCTGAAACTCTAATATTTTGGCCACCTGGTGCGAAGAACTGACTCATTTGAAAAGACGCTGATGCTGGGCAAGATAGAAGGCTGGAGGAGAAGGAGACAATGGAAGATGAGACAGTTGGATGGCATCATGGACTTGATGGACATGAGTTTAAGGAAGCTCCAGGAGTAGGTGATGGACAGGGAGGCCTGGTGAGCTTCAGTCCATGAGGTCAAAAAGAATTGGACACAACTGAGTGACTGAACTGAACTGAAATGAGTTTTGGTCAAGTCTGGCAAGGCATGGCTGCACACCACAGGTTACTTCAAATGAACTACAATGAGAGAGGGTACATATAATAGTTAGGGAAGTGAAATATGTGAAACAGCTTCAACCTTCATTGGTTTAAGACATCAAATTAATAGTGATACTTGCAGCTTTCTTATACCAGAGTTGGCTACCAGAAGGAGGTAAATGACCTCACTCTTGTTCTTCTTAAACGTGATAATGGAAATGATGTAAAGGAAGACAATGGAGTTGAATTCTTGAACTTGTCAGTTATGATTTAACTTGAGTCCTGGTTTCTTTATTTGTAAAGCCATGATAATTTTCATCCTAACTTAAAGATTCAAGTGAAAATCTAGGGTAGAACAACATATGTGAATGTATACTGAAAAGTATACATTTTTCTTGTTTTAATTATTGCTAGATAGAATTTTGTCTATTGTCAGACCTTAAAAATAATTATATACAGTCTTATAATACCTCTAGAAAAACTTTTCTGTTTTTCCTGATGAAACTTTTAGAAGTATTAGTTGATTTGAGTAAGACTAATATATTGAGAATCATCATTTTTCCATATTAGCCATCAACATCCTAATGCATTTTTGTACCAAGCAAGTTCACTTACATGATCTTTATATGGTCATGATGTCCTTGAATTACATACTATTTTGTCTTTAGAAATCTTTTTTATTGTTGCTTTCATTTCTACTAGGTAGTCATTTACACTGCACCATCATTTTCATCCTAAAAAATCTACTAAAAATGAGATAGCTCTTTCTGTCCTATGAGAAGATATTGTTTAGTAAAAATAAAAGTGAAAATTGATTTCCAATTTTACTCTGGTTTAACTGGATCAGCAGGAATTATTCATTGAAAGGCAGATGCTTTCAATATGCTTTTTCAGTATGACTTCTCAGAGGGGGTTGTTCCATCAAGGATAAAAATTTCATATTTTATTCAAGATAATTGAACATCAAATCCATTCACTTATCCATGCATTCCATAAGTATTGTGCACCTGCCATGTATAATTCTTTGTTCTCGCTTACAGAATGAAATAATCTTGGAAAGAGTGGCTTGAAGATTTCTTCCAACAACTTGTGACCTCTGAAAACTTACCTAAACTCTCAACTAAAATGTGTATATCTAAAACCCTTTTTGAGATGATTTTATTTGGGGGACTTATTTGCTACATTAGCCATCAACATCCTAATGCATTTCTGTACCAAGCAAGGAAAAATTTGTGCACTGAAGGATGGATGAGTAACTTCACACAGCTGGAATAGTTCAGTGCAGTGTAACTAAAGGTAACAGGATAGCAGTTTTTATTTTTTTTTTAATTAGAGGATAATTGCTTTAAATATTGTTGGTTCCTGCTCTAGAATCATGTAAATCAGTCACAACTATATATATACCTCCTCCCTCCTGAGCCTGCCTCCCACCCACCTCCAGCATCCTGCCCCTCAAAGTCATCACAGAGGGCCAGGCTAGGCTCCCTGCATCAGGATAGCAGTTTTAAAGAAGCATATCAGAAATAAAGAAATTAGATTATGGCAATTTTATTTAAAAAGTCCATTTCTCTCTGTAATATTTAATATGCTAATACATATATGAAATTTACTTAATTAAAAGCCATTAAGGATGTGAGTTCTTGTGTTTAATGGACTTAATTTGAATCCTGGCTTGACCATTTACTAGTTGTGTATCTTTAGGCATGATATGTATTTGCACTGAGTTTAACACTGCTATTACTATGCATCTTGTAATTGACATTGTCTTAAAACTGATATCAGCAGGAGAATAGTCATGTTATAACTATCACTGCCTGTAATAAATATCCAGGTTGAAAATTTGTAGAATGGATGACAGAGGCACGGAAGATAATCTAATGACACCCCTGGGATATTCTTTTTATCCTCAGGATTGACTTGGTCTAGGGGCAGGTTTCAGGGAGTTGGCGAATCAAACATGTAGAATAACCATCTCAGGGTGGTGTTTTTCTAAAGTTAGCTTAACAGCATACCAAGAGTGGCTTACGAATAGTTCACAAATGTTTTAAAGGAATGTTGCAAACTCTTAATGATGTAAAGGATATTATTGTTGATATTCTCGATGAATCTCCATGGAAAAAATGATTAATGCTTAGATTCTCAATGCATTTTAGGAATGCCTGAACTAGTTACTTATATTTTTAGTAACCTATGAACAGTGGTGGGGCCTCCCAGGTGGCGCTAGTGTTAAAGAACCTGCTTGCCAAAGCAGGAGATGTAAGGGACGCTGGTTCGATCCCTGGGTGGGGAAGATCCTCCGGAGGAAGACATGGCAACCGACTCCAGTATTCTTGCTTGGACAATCCAATGGACAGAAGGGCCTGTCAGGCTACAGTCTGCCAGGCTAGTCTACAGGCAGGGTTACAAAGAGTTAGACACAACTGAAGCGACTTAGTACGCATATACACTGATAACGGTTGATTAATAAAATGTGTCTAATCCATCTAAATGGCTCTAATGATAAGGAATTGTCAGATTAATCGGCATTTTCTCTTTTTTCTTTAATCTTATTATCTTATTTTTTCATGAAAAATAGTAATAATCCATTTCTTAGAAAAATGATTAAATTAATGCATGAAAAACAACCTAAGAGACTTTCCTAAAATATATTATTATTTAGTATCAAACTATGGACATAGACAAGAAATAATCTGATGATATACATTATTATAAAATATTCCTTGCTTTGTGCATTGTTACTAAGTTGTTCAGTTGTGTCCAAATCTTGGTGACACTATGGACTGTAGCCTGCCAGGCTCCTCTGTCTGTAAGATTCTCCAGGCAAGAATACTAGAGTAGATTGCCATGCCCTCATCCAGTGCTCATTACTTTTATTCCCCCACCTCCCCTCCAAGCATACTGCAGCTTACAGGATCCTACTTCCCCAACAAAGGATTGAAATAACACCCCCTGCAGTGGAACTGCAGAGTCTAAACCACAGATCTCCAAGGAATGCCCAACTTAGGGTTTACAAAATAATAATAATAATAATCAGAAGAAACTATTAATAACCCAAATTAAAAGTGCTCTACTCTGAGTGAGCATTTGAAAAAGTTAAAGGTATGACTATTTAAATCAATGTGAAGGCAGAAAATGATGCAGTCTTGATTATGTGCAGGAAAAGAAAGATCAACATGGAGCAGAAATAAAGAAAAGAAAAAAACATGGAGCAGAGTGAGTTTATTTATTCTATCTGCTGAAAGAGTTCTGATACATATTTTTTAAATGTATCTCCTGGTCTAGCCATGAGTGGTAATAACCACCAGCTGCAATGCTCTTCCCCTGAGATCCTATTAGTTCTTTTGTGCTTGACCCTCCCTGATCTGGCAGTTTTATTGGCCAGCTCTTCTGGGAAACTTGGTGCATTCGTGAAGCAGATGATATCCTCAAGTCCCACAACTATTTTGTTCAAAGACAGTACTTTGTTGCCACAGTCTCACCCATCAGCCATTACCCATTATGGGTTTGTGGAAACAAGTCATATGCAGCTCCAGTTCAGTTTATAAGTGCCAACTGGTCTCTATAGAAACTGAAATGAAGAAAGAGAGGAGGGGAGGCTTGTCACATGTCTCTAGGAGTACTATTTACATTTTATTTTTGAATGACCAAGATAGCTGTCACCAACACCACTATTTTCAGTTTGCTCCATTTTTCTTCCCTTTAGATGAGAGTGCCTATTATTTTAAGACCAATCAATTTTCTTCTATTTACAGGCTTATATAATAAATCAAATAAGCTTTCAGATTGAGGAAATATGGATACTACTAAATATTCATTGGGAGGGAATACAGCAGTATGTCTCTGTTAATGTGGTCTTCTGGGTTTAGTTTTGTGACTTATTTAGCTAAATTCAATTGAACCTAATTGATTTAGCAAAGCCAGGCATAAAATATAGAGAAATGGAATGCCTATGAGAGAACAAGGCAGTTATGAATTCATATATAGAGACAAATATAAGAATTATAAATAAGACCCAGGATGTAGAACATAAAACTTAAGGAGATAAACATGGAAGGGTTTGTGATAGTTTTGCTCAATCAATCTATCCTCATTTCTCTAAATATATTTAACTTGTGCATCTCAGCAGCAGATTAATTTTGACCCCCGCTCCCATATGCTGTCGATAATGGCATTGATTTGCTTCTAAAAGCAGAGATAATATTTCATGATGCTTATCTGAAGCCATGGGCTTCTTTATTCAGTATCATTCAAAACATTGATTCTATTCCCAGGACCAGAATTCTTTAATTTATTCACTCATTCAAAAATATATTTTGCTTTTGTACTATTTACTAGATACAGATTGAATCTGACCAAATGTGGGGGAAGAGAATAAAAGGGAACAAGCTTAATCTGAGAAATCCTGGCTTGAACAACTGACCCTACTATCTGAAATAATAAACAAAAGATGTAAAGCAAATTTGAGGCAGAGGTGACAGTGATTATGCTTTGTTTTGAATATGATGGTTTTGAATCTCTGTTGAACATATTAGTGAAAATAACAATTATGTAATTGGATCATGGCATCCGGTCCCATCACTTCATGGGAAATAGATGGGGAAATAATAGAAACAGTGTCAGACTTTATTCCTTTGGGCTCCAAAATCACTGCAGACGGTGACTGCAGCCATGAAATTAAAAGACGCTTACTCCTTGGAAGAAAAGTTATGACCAACCTAGATAGTATTTTCAAAAGCAGAGACATTACTTTGCCAACTAAGGTCCGCCTAGTCAAGGCTATGGTTATTCCTGTGGTTATGTATGGATGTGAGAGTTGGACTGTGAAGAAGGCTGAGGGCTGAAGAATTGATGCGTTTGAACTGTGGTGTTGGAGAAGACTCTTGAGGGTCCCTTGGACTGCAAGGAGATCCAACCAGTCCATTCTGAAGGAGATCAGCCCTGGGATTTCTTTGGAAGGAATGATGCTGAAGCTGAAGCTCCAGTACTTTGGACACCTCATGCGAAGAGTTGACTCATTGGAAAAGACTCTGATGCTGGGAGAGATTGGGGGCAGGAGGAGAAGGGGACGACCGAGGATGAGATGGCTGGCTGGCATCATTGACTCGATGGACGTGAGTCTCAGTGAACTCGGGGAGATGGTGATGGACAGGGAGGCCTGGCATGCTGCGATTCATGGGGTCGCAAAGAGTCGGACACGACTGAGCGACTGAACTGACTGAATTGGATACATGGGCGAGAGTCTCAGAGAAACCATTTGACCTGGAGATAATTTGAAAGCATATAGCTTTGAAAAAACATAACTTACCTGGACAGCTTGTGAACATAAAACAAAGACATTGTTTTCTGTGGGTAATATTAACAAGTCATTGTCACTTATTTTTGAACCAGTTTTATTGAGGAATTATCCTGGTGAATGAAATGACAATCCATTCTATTATTCTTGCCTGGAGAACCCCATGGAGAGAAGACCATGGTGTGCTACAGTCCATAGGATTGCAGAGTTAGAGATGACTTAGCAGCTAAACAATTAAAGAATTGTATACCTAAAAGAGATATACAAATCTGTTAATTTGAAAAATGTTTATAGTTGTATAAATACCATGGTAATCAATGTGTAGAAGATTTTCCATCTCTTCAAAAATATTGTTTGTGTTTCTTTGTAGTCAGTTCTCTCCCCTAACACCATTCTCTGATAACCTCTAAACATTTTCCTGTCTCCTGAATTTTTAACTTTTACAGATGTTATAAATAAAATCATATACTATATAACATATAGAATGCCATCTTTCACTCAGTGTAATGCATTTATTTATTAATGTTGTGTGTATCATTCACTCTTTCTTAATTCTGAGTATGTTTGTATAGATGAACAATATTTTATTTGCTCACTCAAAATTTGGTGGACATTGGTGCTGCTTTCTATGTTGGGGGATGGTGAATACAACTGCTGTGATCATTCGAATATAGATCTTTGTGTGGATATGTTTTTGGTTCTCTTGGATGAACACCTAAGAACAAGATTGTTCGATCACATAGTTAGTATATGTTTTACCCTTTTAAGAAACTGCCAAAGTTTTCCAAACTGACTGTGACAATTTATTTTTTAAATTTTACTTTATTTTACTTTACAATATTGTATTAGTTTTGTCATACATTAACATGAATCTGCCATGGTGTACATGAGTTCCCAATCCTAAATCCCCCTCCCACCACCCTCCCCGTACCATCTCTCTGGGTCATCCCAGTGCACCAGCCCCAAGCATCCTGTATCCTGCATTGAACCTAGACTGCCAATTCATTTCTTACATGATATTATACATGCTTCAACCATTCTCCCAAATCATCCCACCCTCTCCCTCTCCCACAGAGTCCAAAAGTCTGTTCTTTACATCTGGGTCTCTTTTGCTGTCTTGCATACAGGGTTATCATTACCATCTTTCTAAATTCCATATATATGTGTTAGTATACTGTATTGGTATTTTTCTTTCTGGCTTACTTCACTCTGTATAATAGGCTTCAGTTTCATCCACCTCATTAGAACTGATTCAAATGTATTATTTTAATGGCTGAGTAATGCTCCATTACATAGACAGTTATCCAAGTCTATGCCCCAACCAGTAATGTTGAAGAAACTGAAGTTGAACAGTTTTATGAAGACCTACAAGATCTTTTAGAAAATAACACCCAAAAAAGATGTCCTTTTCATTATAGGTGACTGGAATGCAAAAGTAGGAAGTCAAGAAACACCTGGAGTAACAGGCAAATTTGGCCTTGGAATGCGGAATGAAGCAGGGAAAAGGGTAAGAGAGTTTTGCCAAGAAAATGCACTGGTCATAGCAAACGCCCTCTTCCAACAACACAAGAAAAGACTCTACACATGGACATCACCAGATGGTCAACACCGAAATCAGATTGATTATATGCTTTGCAGCCAAAGATGGAGGAGCTCTATACAGTCAACAAAAACATGACCAGGAGCTGACTGTGCCTCTGATCATGAACTCCTTATTAGCAAATTCAGACTTAAACTGAAGAAAGTATGGAAAACCGCTAGACCATTCAGGCATGATCTAAATCAATCTCTTATGATTATACAGTGGAAGTGAGAAATAGATTTAAGGGACTAGATCTGATAGACAGAGTGCCTGATGAACTATGGAATGAGGTTCGTGACATTGTACAGGAGACAGGGATCAAGACCATCCCCACGGAAAATAAATGCAAAAAAGCAGAATAGCTTTCTGGGGAGGGCTTACAAACAGCTGTGAAAAGAAGAGAGGTGAAAAGCAAAGGAGAAAAGGAAAGATATAAGCATCTGAATACAGAGTTCCAAAGAGTAGCAAGAAGAGATAAAAAAGCCTTCTTCAGCAATCAGTGCAAAGAAATAGTTGAAAACAACAGAATGGGAAAGACTGGAGATCTCTTCAAGAAAATTAGAGATACCGAGGGAACATTTCATGCAAAGATGGGCTTGATAAAGGACAGAAATTCTATGGACCTAACAGAAGCAGAAGATATTAAGAAGAGGTGGCAAGAATACATGGAAGAACTGTACAAAAAAGTTCTTCATGACCCAGATAATCATGATGATGTGATCACTAATCTAGAGCCAGACATCTGGAATGTGAAGTCAAGTGGGCCTTAGAAAGCATCACTATGAACAAAGCTAGTGGAGGTGACGGAATTCCAGTTGAGCTGTTTCAAATCCTGAAAGATGAGGCTGTAAAAGTGCTGCACTCAATACACCAGCAAATTTGGAAAACTCAGCAGTGGCCACAGGACTGGAAAAGGTCAGTTTTCATTCCAATTCCAAAGAAAGGCAATGCCAAAGAATGCTCAAACTGCCGCACAATTGTACTCATCTCACATGCTAGTAAAGTAATGCTCAAAATTTTCCAATCCAGACTTCAACAATACGTGAACCGAGAACTCCCTGATGTTCAAGCTGGTGTCAGAAAAGGCAGAGGAACCAGAGATCAAATTGCCAACATCTGCTGGATCATCGAAAAAGCAAGAGAGTTCCAGAAAAACATCTATTTCTGCTTTGTTGACTATGCCAAAGCCTTTGACTGTGTGGATCACAACAAACTCTGGAAAATTCTGAAAGAGATGGGAATACCAGGCCACCTAACCTGCCTCTTGAGAAATCTGTATGCAGGTCAGGAAACAACAGTTAGAACTGGACATGGAACAACAGCCTGGTTCTAAATAGGAAAAGGAGTACGTCAAGGCTGTATATTGTCACCCTGCTTATTTAACTTCTATGCAGAGTACATCATGAGAAATGCTGGACTGGAAGAAGCACAAGCTGGAATCAAGATTTCCGGGAGAATTATCAATAACCTCAGATATGCATTGACACCACCCTTATGGCAGAAAGTGAAGAGGAGCTAAAAAACCTCTTGATGAAAGTGAAAGAGGAGAGTGAAAAAGTTGGCTTAAAGTTCAACATTCAGAAACGAAGATCATGCCATCTGGTCCCATCACTTCACGGGAAATAGATGGGGAAACAATGGAAACAGTGTCAGACTTTATTTTTGGGGGCTCCAAAATCACTGCAGATGGTGACTGCAGCCATGAAATTAAAAGATACTTACTCCTTGGAAGAAAAGTTATAACCAACCTAGATATATATTCAAAACAAAGACATTACTTTGCCGACTTAGGTCCATCTAGTCAAGACTATGGTTGTTCCTGTGGTCATGTACGGATGTGAGAGTTGGACTGTGAAGGAGGCTGAGCGCCGAAGAATTGACGCTTTTGAACTGTGGTGTAGGAGAAGACTCTTGGGGGTCCCTTGGACTGCAAGGAGATCCAACAAGTCCATTCTGAAGGAGATCAACCCTGGGATTTCTTTGGAAGGAATGATGCTGAAGCTGAAGCTCCAGTACTTTGGACACCTCATGCAATGAGTTGACTCATTGGAAAAGATTCTGATGCTGGGAGGGATTGGGGGCAGGAGGAGAAGGGGACGACTGAGGATGAGATGGCTGGCTGGCATCATGGACTCGATGGACGTTAGTCTGAGTGAACTCCGGGAGTTGGTGTTGGACAGGGAGGCCTGGCGTGCTGCGATTCATGGGGTCGCAGAGTCGGACACGACTGAGCGACTGAACTGAACTGAACTAAATGCTCCATTGTGTATATGTACCACTGCTTTCTTATCCATTCCTCTGCTGATGGACATCTAGGTTGCTTCCATGCCCTGGCTATAATAAATAATACTGAGATGAACATTGGGGTACATGTGTCTCTTTCAATTCTGGTTTCCTTGGTGTGTATGCCCAGCAGTGGTATTGCTGGGCCATAAGGCAGTTCTATTTCCAGTTTTTAAAGGAATCTCCACACTGTTCTCCATAGTGGCTGTACTACTTTGCATTCCCACCAACAGTGTAGGAGGGTTCCCTTTTCTCCACACCCTCTCCAGCATTTATTGCTTGTAGACTTTTGGATCACAGCCATTCTGACTGGTGTGAAGTGGTACCTCATTGTGGTTTTGATTTGCATTTCTCTGATAATGAGTGACGTTGAGCATCTTTTCATGTGTTTGATAGCCATCTGTATGTCTTCTTTGGAGAAATGTCTATTTAGTTTTTTGGCCCATTTTTTGATTGGGTCATTTATTTTTTTGGAATTGAGCTGCAGGGGTTGCTTGTATATTTTTGAGGTTGGTTGTTTGTCAGTTGCTTCATTTTCTATTATTTTCTCCCATTCCAAACGCTGTCTTTTCACCTTGCTTATATTTTCCTTTGTTGTGCAGAAGCTTTTAAATTTAATTAGATCCTATTTGTTTATTTTTGCTTTTATTTTCAGTATTCTTGGAAGTGGGTCATAGAGAATTCTGCTGTGATTTATGTCGGAGAGTGTTTTGCCTATGTTCTCCTCTAGGATTTTTATAGTTTCTGGTCTTAGATTTAGATCTTTAATCCACTTGAGTTTATTTTTGTGCATGGTGTCAGAAAGTTTTCTAGTTTCATTCTTTCACAAGTGGTTGACCACTTTTCCCAAGACCACTTGTTAAAGAGATTGTCTTTACTCTATTTTATATTCTTGCCTCCTTTGTCAAAGATAAGGTGTCCATAGGTGACTGTGACATTTTGCTTTCTTATCAGGTCAGTTCAGTTCAGTTCAGTTGCTCAGTCATGTCTAACTGTTTGTGACCCCATGCATCGCAGCATACCAGGCCTCCCTGTCCATCACCAACTCCCGGAGCCTACCCAAACCCATGTCCATCAAGTCCGTGATGCCATTCAACCATCTCATCCTCTGTCGTCCCCTTCTCCTCCTACCCTCGATCTTTCCCAGCATCAGGGTCTTTTCAAATGAGTCAGCTCTTGGCATCAGGTGGCCAAATATTCACTCAAACTCATGTGCATCGAGTCGGTGATGCCATCCAGCCATCTTATCCTCTGTCGTCCCCTTCTCCTCCTGCCCCCAGTCCCTCCCAGCATCAGGATCTTTTCCAATGAGTCAACTCTTCGCATGAGGTGGCCAAAGTATTGGAGCTTCAGCTTCAGCATCAGTCCGTCCAATGAACACTCAGGACTGATCTCCTTTAGGATGGACTGGTTGGATCTCGTTGCAGTCCAAGGGACTCTCCAGAGTCTTCTCCAACACCAGATGCATGAGTATCCCAGTTGTTCTGAATCCCTGTCAACCCTTGATGTTTTTAGAATTTTTAAAATTAACTGTAAGTGTTCTGTAGTTGTATCGTGTTTGGATTTTATTTAACATCTAAGTAATTACATTGTACATTATATCATGTATTTATTTGCTATTAGGATATTAAAATGTATTCTATAGCTCTCTGTGTATAAATCTTGAAATTATTGATTAAATGTATTCTATATTTTAGGTTCTTTGATCATATTATAAATGGAATTAATCTATGACATCTGGTCCCATCACTTCATGGGAAATAGATGAGGAAACAGTGGAAACAGTGTCAGACTTTATTTTGGGGGAGCTCCAAAATCACTGCAGATGGTAACTGTATCCATGAAATTGAAAGACGCTAAAAGAAAGTTATGACCAACCTAGATAGCATATTAAAAAGTAGAGACATTACTTTGCCAACAAAGGTCCGTCTAGTCAAAGCTATGGTTTTTCCAGTGGTCATGTATGGATGTGAGAGTTGGAGTGTGAAGAAAGCTGAGCACCAAAAAATTGTTGCTTTTGAACTGTTGTGTTGGAGAAGACTCTTGAGAGTCCCTTGGACTGCAATGTGATCCAACCAGTCCATCCTAAAGGAGATCACTCCTGGGTGTTCATTGGACGGACTGATGCTGAAGCTGAAGCTCCAATACTTTGGCCACCTCATGCGAAGAGTTGACTCATTGGAAAAGATCCTGATGCTGGGAGGGACTGGGGGCAGGAGGAGAAGGGGACGACAGAGGATAAGATGGCTGGATGGCATCACCGACTCGATGCACATGAGTTTGAGTGAACTCCGGGAGTTGGTGATGGACAGGGAGGCCTGGCATGCTGTGATCATGGGGTCTCAAAGAGTCGGACACGACTGAGCTACTGAACTGAACTGAATCTTTGAATGTCATTTTCACATTTTTCATTGCTGGAGCATTCTGCAACTTTGCTGAAATTATTTATTGGCTGTAATAGTTGTGTTTGTGTGTGTGTGTATTTTTTGATGTCATGTCAACTGTGAAGAGAAATAGTTTTGCTCCTTCCTTTCTAATCTCTATGTTGTTTAATTTCATCTTTAATCTCATAGTTTTCAATTTTATGTTCTAATTGTCCTACCTAGAACCTCTAAGTCAATACTGAATAGAAGTGGCAAATGCAGGCAGCCTTATCTTACTTGATAAGGCTCCTGATCTTAGTTGGAAAGCCTTCAATGTTTGTTTCCCTCTTATCTAGAATATCAGCCGTGGATTGTTTTAGATGCCTTTCTTTGTACTAAAAAAGTTTTCTTCTTATCCTTCCTTGTTGAATGTTGTTATTATGAATACTTGTTGAATTTTGTCAAATCCTGTTTCTATTTCGATCAAAATGATTATTTTCTCTTTTTCTGTTAATATGGTATATCACATGGATTGATTTTCATATATTGAAACAACATTGCATTTCTGCCAGAAATCCAATATGGCTATAATATATAATCCCTTCTGTGTGCTCCCACTTAAGGTTTGCCTGATGAATAAGCAATATTAAATGATTAATTGAACTTAGGAAGATTTGTACCATTTCTTCAATATTCCTTCAGAATTCCCTTTTGTCTCTCTCTTTCTTTCTTGATCTCTCATTATGCATATGTTGACATGGTCTATAGTGTCTCAAAGGTCTCAGGTGCTGTTCATTTTTCTAAGACTAGATAATCTCATATCTTCAGTTGCTGATTCTTTACTGCTACTGAACTCTCCCTTTTTTTTTTTTTTTTTCATTCCAGTTGTCAACTTCAAAATTTCAATTTGGCTCTATTTATAATTTCTGTACCTTCATTGATATTCTCTATTTGGTGAGATATCATTCTCAGTCCTTCCTTGAATTTTTTAGACATGGCATTCTTTAGCTGGTTAAATGTTTAGAATAGCTGCTTTATAGTAGTGGGTTGGACAAAAGTTTCATTTTGGGTTTTCCACATCATCTTATGGAAAAGCTCAAACTAACTTTTTGGCCAACTCAATATCTCTCTAGAGATACATTTGTGCTTCTTCAAATATTTTTATTAGTGGCTTTTCCTCCCATATATGGGTCATAATTTTGTGTTACTTTCCACACCTATTAATTTGTTTTCTGTTGAAAACCAGACATTTTCAATATTGTATTGTGACAACTTTGGAAATCTAATATACTTCTTTGTCATATTGTTTTGTTGCTGCTCCTTAATGCAGTTTCTGTTTGTTTAATAACTCCGGATGAAAGTGAATGAGGAGAGTGAAAAATTTGTCTTAAAACTCAGCATTCCGAAAACCAAAGTCATGGCATCTGGTCCCATCACTTCATGGCTATAGATGGAGAAACAGTGGAAAACAGTGACAGACTATTTTTTGGGGCTTCAAAATCACTGCAGATGGTGACTGTAGCCATGAAATTAAAGGACACTTGCTCCTTGGAAGAAAAGTTATAACCAACTTAGACAACATATTAAAAAGCAGCAGCATTACTTTGCTAACAAAGGTCCATCTAGTCAAAGCTATGGTTTTTCCAATAGTCATGTGTGGATGTGAGAGTTGGACTATAAAGAAAGCTGAGCGCCAAAGAATTTATGGTTTTGAACTGTGATCTTGGAGAAGACTCTTGAGAGTCCCTTGGACTGCAAGGAGATCCAACCAGTCCATTCTGAAGGAGATCAGCCCTGGTATTTCTTTGAAAGAACTGATGCTGAAGCTTGAACTCCAGTCCTTTGGCCACCTGATGCAAAGAGCTGACTCATTCAAAGACTCTGGTATTGGGAAATAATGAAGGAGAAAGGAGAAGGGGATGACAGAGGATGAGATGGTTGGATGGCATCATCGACTCAATGGACATGAGTTTGAGTAAACTCCGGGAGCTGGTGATGGACAGGGAGCCTGACGTGCTGCAGTCCATGGGGTCGCAAAGAGTCAGACACGACTGAGTGACTGAACTGAATTGAATAAATTTTGTAAATTAATTCTACAAGGTCAATGTTTTTTGTTGCATTTGCCTCTTGAGGTCTCTGTTCCATTAGCTTGGTTGATCTAGTTGCTAAATCATGTCTGACTCTTTGTGACCCCATGGACTGTAGCCCTCCAGGCTCCTCTGTCCATGGGATTTCTCAGCCAAGAATACTGGAGTGGGTTGCCATTTCTATTAGCTTAGTAGTCAGTGAATGATTGGACAGAATTTCCTTAAATATCTAGAGCCAAAAAACTCTTCCAGTGTTTTCTGAGTGGTTCCATGTGTTTGGGTGCTCCCTCAGCACTGTCAGTCATTTGACAACTTTGTCTTGGCCTTCACTTCTTGCTTCCTCATGGCTCAAGTTTGGTCAGCTGAATAATGAGATACTGTTCAGGTCTTTCCTGATCAAGTGCACAGCTCTGGGCATAAACATGGACTTCTGACTTCCCAGGAATACATTGGAGTTTTTCAAAGCCCTTATGAAGATCTTATTGACATTTAGTTCTCCCAAGCTCTTGATATACTCCTTTCTTTGCTCCAGTTGTTATATCACCTCTGGCAGCTGTATCTAAAACATTGTTCTGTAAATGTTTTTAACAAAATAACCCATGTATGCAGATTTAGCAATGATCAGTTCTAAGTCAGGTGGAATAAAGGCAGAATTTTTGAGGTGATCTTGCAAAGAATGACTAAACAGATTTTTAAAAGTAATTATTAAAATAATTTGCAAAGGATGTCTTTGCTCACTTCAGTACTGAAAATGTTGGCTGTTATTTTCAGGGCTACACTGTACGAGAGAAAGAGGATCAAACTGGCATGAGTTAAAATACCACACAGCTCACTGAGCTTACTGACAGTTCAGCTGCTTTTTTGAATAATCATTCACTTTGCTGAAAGTCATTAGTTAATGTCTATAGTTCAAAAAAAAATTAATCCTGATCTCTTTTGTCCAGATTTGCATTGCATTTTTGGAGGGTTGAAATTTTGGGTTTTTTGTTTTTCTATTTTTGAAATACAGAAACATCACCTGCTGCACTTTTTTACATGTGACATATATTTGAGGTATATTTTTTGATCCAATGTGGCTAATACTTCTTTTTAAGTGGGATGTTAAACCATTTGCATCTAATTCAGTTGTTAATATTTTAGTATTTAAATCTATTTTCATTGTTTACTGATAGTCTTAATATTCTCCCTTCCTTTTTAGTAGTGCTGTGAGAATTTCTGTCTTTTCATTAATTTTCTATATAACTGTTCTATTGATGACACTCTTTTCCTTTTTGGACTTCAATTACATTGTTAGATTGCTTGATACTGTCCCATAGATTTTTAAAATAAATTTTCCTTTAGTTTCTTTGGGTTTCAGTTTAGATAATTTCCATTGACATATTTACCAGGCTACTTTTGAGATGGCTGAAGAAATTCTTTACTGCTGATATCAAGATTTTACTTCTCTAATTTCAACTTGATTCTTTCTTATAAATTTCTCTTTTTGCTTAAATACCCATCTCTTATATGCATTATCTATATTTTCTAGTAAGTCTTTGAATATAATTATGGTAAACTTATCTCCCAGACAGGTTTTCCTCAATTATGGAATGTACTGAATCATCTACTTGATCATTTCACAGTCTTTATTTTATTTAACTTTATTTATTATACTAATGAGGCTTAATTTCCTCCAAGTTACTGCCTCTGCCTATTCTATTCAAAACACTGTTTTTAATTGCTTCCTTTATGGCTCACCTGGTAAAGAATCCGCCTGCAATGCAGGAGACCTGGGTTCAATCCCTGGGTTGGGAAGATGCCCTGGAAAAGGGAAGGCTACCCACTCCAGTATATTGGCTTGTAGAATTCCAAGGACTGTATAATCCATGGGGTTGCAAAGAGCTGGACATGACTGAGCAACTTTCACTTACCTTTCTGGTGCAAAATATGACTAATGAAAAAATGTATGTACTTTTAAATTATTTAAATGCACAATGTCTAAGGACTTCCCTATTGGCTCAGATGGTAAAGAATCTTCCTGCAGTGTGGGACACCCAGGTTTGATCCCTGGGTCAGGAAGATCCCCTGGTGAAGGGGATGGCTACCCACTCCAGTATTCTTGCCTGGATAATTCCATGTGACTAAATCCTGTAACACGGATGTTTCTAAACTTCTTCAAATAGTGTTCAGTTGATTTCAAAGTTGTAACAGTTTTCTCTGGCCAGATTTCTGTGAGACTCCATAGTATAAAGAAATTCCATGTTAATGAGGGCACAAAACACAACTGGGTTGAAGGGGGTGGTATGACGACTGATATATCTATATTTACCTCAAGATTTCTCTTTAAGCTAATCATGATTTGGTATTTCAGCCTCCTCTGATATTTTCTCATAATTTCAGGAAAATCCTAAAGATTCCTGCTTTTATGTAACGAAATACAATTTAGAAGGTTTGAGACGTGCATCTGATCTCTGCTCAATGCATGGATTCATCATTTACAAATTTCATGACTTTGAGCAGATTATTTAGCCTCACTAATATATCACTTATAAAATGAAAGAAAAACTAATCATATGTACCTCACTGAATTCAATAAGAGATGACCTATGTTAAACACTGTACATGAAACATTCTTAAAAGAGTTGCAATTTTTACTGTTTGCTAACAAGTATTGTCCTTATTACAATTTTGGCTTACTTGCTAAAAACTATCCCAAAAGGTTACATTTAGGACCTCTTCAAATTTGTGCCAAAAAGTATCATTTATTTTATTTGGGAAAGAAATTTGGCCATGAATTGATTCTGTTAATTGGTCATTTCCTGCCGGGGTCCATCCCCGGTGGGTCCAGGGTAATTTGAAGGTGGGGACGGAATTGGCGTCCTAGGAAAAAACTTATTTAATTACAGATGGAGAGAGATTAGAAAATTAGTGGAGAAAAAGAGGCTGAATAACTTGGTTTACGTGGAATACTAATCACTACCTACGTAGGCCACAGGTGTCTTTCCGTTCTCCCGAAGGAGAGGAGGCACTGAGGCCTCCCTGGTCCAATCTTAGAAGCCCAGGCTAAATTAGCAGGCTTGGTGAGTACCCACATACCCGATGGGAATTCAGCCAGAAAAACAGGGAGCAAGAAAGAACGACATGGGGGAATCATTCTTTCCAGAAACTGATCCGATTTCTTTATTTTTTTAGGTTTGCTTATATACCTTTTGTTGTACGTAGGGATGAATACAGAGTCACACGGGGGTCAGCAGTCCTGACCTTTATCAGAATCAGGTGCTTCACATAAATGTATAAAAAAAAGGTCTTATTCATTCATCTGCTGATGGACATCTAGGTTGTTTCCATGTCCTGGCTATTATAAACAGTGCTGCGATGAACATTGGGGTACATGTGTCTCTTTCAATTCTGGTTTCCTCGGTGTGTATGCCCAGCAGTGGGATTGCTGGGTCATAAGGGAGTTCTATTTGCAATTTTTTAAGGAATCTCCACACTATTCTCCATAGTGGCTGTACTAGTTTGCATTCCCACCAACAGTGTAGGAGGGTTCCCTTTTCTCCACACCCTCTCCAGCATTTATTGCTTGCAGATTTTTGGATCGCAGCCATTCTGACTGGTGTGAAGTGGTACCTCATTGTGGTTTTGATTTGCATTTCTCTGATAATGAGTGATGTTGAGCATCTTTTCATGTGTTTGTTAGCCATCCGTATGTCTTCTTTGGAGAAATGTCTATTTAGTTCTTTGGCCCATTTTTTGATTGGGTCATTTATTTTTCTGGAATTGAGCTGCATAAGTTGCTTGTATATTTTTGAGATTAGTTGTTTGTCAGTTGCTTCATTTGCTATTATTTTCTCCCATTCAGAAGGCTGTCTTTTCACCTTGCTTATATTTTCCTTTGTTGTGCAGAAGCTTTTAATTTTAATTAGATCCCACAAGAAAGCTGTGGTACATATACACAATGGAGTATTACTCAGCCATTAAAAAGAATTCATTTGAATCAGTTCTGATGAGATGGATGAAACTGGAGCCAATTATACAGAGTGAAGTAAGCCAGAAAGAAAAACACCAATACAGTATACTAACACATATATATGGAATTTAGAAAGATGGCAATGACGACCCTGTATGCAAGACAGGAAAAAAGACACAGCTGTGTATAACGGACTTCTGGACTCAGAGGGAGAGGGAGAGGGTGGGATGATTTGGGAGAATGGCATTCTATCATGTATACTATCATGTAAGAATTGAATCGCCAGTCTATGTCTGACGCAGGATACAGCATGCTTGGGGCTGGTGCGTGGGGATGACCCACAGAGATGTTATGGGGAGGGAAGTGGGAGGGGGGTTCATGTTTGGGAACACATGTAAGAATTAAAGATTTTAAAATTAAAAAAATAAAAAACTATTAAAAAATTAAAAAAAAAAAAAAAAAAAGGTCTTAGGGGTTTTACATCATCTTCTGGCCATGAGGCCTGCTGACATTTTATGATCCTTTCTTTCTGATAACCAAAAAACTTATTTTTTCCAAGGGTGTTTTTTTAAAACCAGGCACCACCCTCTGAAGGTAGCAGATAAAGTTGCATTCCTATAGGGTGAGGGTGTAGTGGGTTACAACTAAGAAAGGAATTTATTTAACCCAAAGTTAACATGATTAATCTTAAAGGTTAATACTTATTTCTCCTATATGCTAATTGTATTCATTAGAAGGGCAGGGAATATGAAGATTTAGCAGCAAACATCAGCCCAACAAATGAAAACCCTTCACCAATGTTCCCCTTAAGATCTATTTACTCTTAAGATAGTGATAAAGTTACATTTTTACATAGCAAGGACACAGTGACTTGTAACAAAGTACAGTGATTTATAACAAAAGAGAAAATTCATTAACTCAAAAAGTCTAGTATTGCTAAGGTCAAAAATTACTATATTTCCTTTTCTATATTCCAAATACATTGATTAATATATTCCCAGGTGCCTCAGGATATGGAGGCCTGGCGGCAATCATTGACTCAACAATGAGAAAAGCCCTTTGCTAATTAAGATTTTGAAAATACTCCAAACTCTCTGCTGTTTATGGTTGAGAAGTAGTAAACAATCATGTGCAGAGTGGCAGGAGTATGGATAATCCTGTCACACAAACTAGTCTGTCAGCAGAGAGGTTTGACCTGAGACACCCTTGTCCCACCCAGGGCAGGGAATTAGCAACAATTATTGGCACAACAAATGAAAAACCCTTCACCAATATAATTCCTAACCAACCCACTATACTAATAATTTCTAACTTCCCAAAAGAATCTGCCTTTAATAAGTCTAAAATATCTCGTGCCTCTCATGGTTGGGAGGCTGTAAACAATCACATTTGGCCAGATGAACCTGTACAGGCAGGCTAGATAACCTTCAGAGGAGTTTATAAGTTGAAATACTCTTGTCACGCCCAGGAATTTTTATTGACTTGGAGCTGTAAGTTAACTCCTTCTCAGAGAGAGGTAATGGGGGTCAGCCCCCAGTAAAGTCAGAGGTATAGATGAGAGCATGAAACAGTAAAGTAAGTAGACTCTAGTTATGGGGGTAGATGCTCGGGAACAGGGGGTTTCCTGAGGCTAGATCCCGCCTTCGCGTATGCCGAAGCCTCCTTCCTCATGACCTTTGCCATGGGCGAAGTTCCTCACGCTGGCTCCCAGCATTTTCCTATAGAATTTATTGGTCTGTAGGTTTTCTTTAAGTATACTTTGGATTAAATTATTTATGATTACAGAGCAGTTTATATATACAGATAGATAGATATGGATATAGATATAGGAAACTCTCATGAAATAAGTCTTTAATAACTAGAAACTGGTTTTTTTAAAAAAGATTTCCTTTGGAAAGAGAAAAATTGACAGTTTTCTCCTCCTATGAATTAAAGCTCTCAAGTTTTCTTATGCACAATGGTCACTGAGTGGCTTCCCAGGTAATGTTAATGGTAAAGAACCTGCCTGCCAATATAGGACGCCTAAGAGATGCGGGTTCGATCCCTGCATTGGGAGGATCTCCTGGAGGATGGTATGGCAACCCACTCCAGTGTTCTTGCCTGGAGAATCCCAGGTACAAATGTGCCTGGCGGGCTACAGTCCATAGGGTCACAAAGTGTCAGATCGAGCACACACACATAGTCACTGAAGAGTTTTTATAAAGGAGATTCCTTGGCTCTACCTAAAATCAGCTGAGCCTGAATCTCTTGAAAGGATCCTGATCCATAGAACAAGTGGCTTCAAACCAGCTCTTTTATAAATACTGCAGAAAATCGTTATCTTGCTAATTTTCAATCAAACACAAGGAGGGAAATGAAACACATTCTAACTTAATTAAGAGAAAGCACAGACAAGTTATTACATTAATCTCTTTTCATAAGCTTAACAACAGCATGAGTAGCAAGCCATGTAATGACTTAATCTGGAAGAAAACCATATGTACCTAATGACACAATGGTAATTGAAATACGTGGTTAACATTTTTCAGTTAAAGAAGCAGCCTTAAATGTACTTATGAGGAAGTCTAAACAATGATCTGCAGTGATTCTCAAAGGTTAGGGAAAGCTATTCTTCGTAGCAGTAACATATAATTTGCATTTGAAAATATGTATACAAGTACTCTAGGTCTTTCTGAGTAGTTCAGCTGCATCTATTCATAAATTTAAAAAGTAATGTTACCCGTGCACCGAAATGGACAAAAAGAGGAGACATGTACACTTAACTTGTGATCTGGATATCTATTGATCTTTTTGCAAATTATAAACATGTCCAAGTCAGCCTTATAATTGAGTATTGTTTCTTTGTACACTGAATCTAAACTATATTTTTATGACAAATAAATGATTTTAAAAGCAAATAATACCACCCAATTAATAATAAAAATATAACAGTCCACACTACTAAAGTAAGTTTTCTAATAACAAATAATAGGCTTTTGTTTCTTTATGTTGTAATTACAGCTTTGATAACTCACATTTCATCACATTTAATTTTTTTCAAGGCCCCATATTGTTAAAACTATTACTTTTTCATTCACTGCTCAGAATAGAAAATTATCTATCTCTTTCATTCAAACACACACACACAAACACACATGCATATTTCAAAACAACCAGCCCAAGTGACAAAAGCACTGATTCTGTACATCTTTGGAAAGATGGATTTACTATTTATGTTTCTTGATTTTAATATACATTTATTTATTTTAATTGGAGGCTAATTACTTTACAATATTGTATTGGATGTGCCATACATCAACATAAATCTCCCATGGGAGCACACGTATTCTCCATCCTGAACCCCCCTCCCACCTCCCTTGCCATCATAACATCCCTCTGGGTCATCCCAGTGCACCAGCCCCAAGCATCCTGTATCATACATCAAACCTGCACTGGCGATTCGTTTCACATATGATATTATACATATGTCAATGCCATTCTCCCAAATTATCCCACCCTCGCCCTCTCCCACAGAGTCCAAAAGACTGTTGTATACATCTGTGTCTCTTTTGCTGTCTCGCAAACAGGATTATTGTTACCATCTTTCTAAATTCCATATATATGCATTAGTATACTGTATTGGTGTTTTTCTTTCTGGCTTACTTCACTCTGTATAAGAGACTCCAGTTTCATCCACCTTATTAGAACTGACTCAAATGTATTCTTTTTAATGGCTGAATAATACCCATTGTGTACACGTACCACAGCTTTCTTATCCATTCATCTGCTGACAGACATCTAGGTTGTTTCCATGTCCTGGCTATTATAAACAGTGCTGCAACGAACATTGGGGGTACATATGTCTCTTTCAATTCTGCTTTCCTTGGTGTGTATGCCCAGCAGTGGGATTGCTGGGTCATATGGCAGTTCTATTTCCAGTTTTTTAAAGAATCTCCACACTGTTCTCCATAGTGGCTGTACTAGTTTGCATTCCCACCAACAGTGTAAGAGGGTTCCCTTTTCTCCACACCCTCTCCAGCAATTATTGTTTGTAGACTTTTGGATAGCAGCCATTCTGACTGGCATGAAATGGTACCTGCTGCTCTCAAGCTAAAACAATTCCATTAGTTAAATAAAATCTCAATAAACAATAGTTTAGCTAGATCAGAAACAGATGAATTGCTTATATAATTAATCACATCTTACAGTTGGAAAAATCAAAGATTGAAGAACCTTTTTTTTTAATTTTAATTTTCTGAAAGCTGAAGAACTTTTGATGAAGTCCTAAAGTCATACTCATCTATGTAATAAAGACTCATGAATGGAAGAAAGGCTTAAATTTATGGCTCCTTCTTCATTCAATGTTTATTTTGAGAGATTCTTTTGCATCTGTCAAGGGATCTGGAAGCTGAAGAAGTAATTGATGGTGCCATGGAAACATACTTTCCTTTATTTTTTCCTTCAATTAATGGACTTTGTTTCTTAGAGCAGTTATGTTTACAGAAAAATGGAACAAGAAAATCAGAGGACTCCCATATATTCCCTCTTCCAAGCCCACATATTCTCCAATTAACACCTTTCATCGGGGCGGTGCATTTGTCACAACTGAAGAACTCATACTGATACACTACTATTAACCAAAGTCCATAGTGTACATTGGGGTTCACTCTTTGTGTTACATAGTTCCATGGTTTTTAACAAATACTAGTCATGTATGCACGGTAATACTATCATACATGATAATTTCCCCACTCTAAAAATTCCCTTGGGTCGAATTTTTCAAACCTCCCCTGCCTCTCAATCGTGGTACCCACTGATCTTTCTCTGTCTCCATAGTTTTGCCAGATTTCCAGTTAATGACCACTGATTAATTTATATAAGTGAAATCAGACATTAAGGTCCCTTGTCTTACTGGATTTTTCACCCATTATGTTTATGGACTCCTGCATTGTCTATAATTTGTTCATTTTCAATTCTGTAAAGTAATTTGTTGTATGATAATATTTACACTACTGGTTATAAGTTTTACCATCAATGGAAGTGAATTTTCACAGTTTGGCTGTTATGAATTATGTTACTATTAGTATTTAAGTTCATGATTTTCTATACATTTTTGTTGGGCATACTCCTAGGAATAATAATGTTGCATTATCTGGTGTATCTGTGTTCAGGTTTTACAATTAATGCCAATGAGATTTCCAAAGAGCTTGTACTCCTGTTATGACCCAGCTGGCAGGTATGAGAGTATCTGTTGCTGTACACCATCAGCAACAATCGGTATTAATCAGGTGTTTAAATTTGTGAATGTACAGGTAGGTATGTAGTGTTTCCTCATAGTCTTAATTTGACTTTCTCTGGAAATTAGTAAGATTTTACACTTGTTCATCCACTAATGTTGCTGGTGCTGTTCAGTTGCTGTCAGGTCTAACTCTTTGAGACCCCATGGACTGCAGCATGGTAGGCTCCTCTGTCCTTTGCTGTCTCCTGGAGATTGCTCAGATTCATCTCTGTTGGGTCGGTACAGCTATCTAACCATCTCATCCTCTCCCACCCCCTTCTCCTGCTGCCTTCAATCTTTATCAGCATCAGAGTCTTCTCCAATGGGTTGACTCTTTGCAAATTGTGCCCAAATATTGGAGCTTCAGCTTCAGCATCAGTCCCCCCAATGAATATACAGGATTTATTTCCTAAGGGATATGTGAATATCCTCTTTGGTGAAATAACTGCCCAAGGGCTTTTGTCCTTTTCTGAGTTTGACTTGTATTATTTTTTTAGGATTTATGGAATAATTGTACATATTCTGAGATTAGATTTTCAATGATCAAATAGTCAAACAATAGATCTAACTATCTGTCTTGCACTTCACATGTTAATAGAAGCTATTAATAAAAACAATGTCCTAATTAAAATACTGTATAATTTCTTAACTGTTAGAAATTTTCACTCTATTCAAGAAATCATACTCTATTCCAAGTTCATGAAAAATTTCCATTCAGTTATCTGCTAGAAGCTTTATTAAGATTTTCTCTTTGGAGTTAAATCTTCCACTTTGTCCCTCCACATAGACTGATTTTAATATGAGTGCAGTTCTACTCAGTTGGAAATGAGATGATGATAAAATCCACACAGCAGGGCTATATTCCCTGGGAATATATCAGATGAATCATTAATACTGTCGGCTTATCAGTTTCTTTTAAAGTTTGTTTTCCTTCTTTTCAAGACAGTTTTAAAACTATATTTACCAGTGTAGAGCTTCCCTAGTGACTCAGCTGGTTAAGAACCTGCCTGCCACTGCAGGAGATGCAAGATATGCGGGTTTGATCCCTGGGTTGGGAAGACATCCTGGAGAAGGAAATGGCAACCCTCACCTTCTTAAAGAATACTATTAACATGCCTTTTGTAGTTTATAAATAACTTAGTATATACCAATCTAGTAATTGGAAATCAACAGGTCTGCCAGTTCAGTTCAGTTGCTCAGTCGTGTCTGACTCTTTGCGATCCTATGGAATGCAGCAGCCCAGGTTTCCCTGTCCATCACCAACATTTTCCAAAGAGTCAGTTATTTGCATCAGATGGCCGAAGTATTGAAGTTTCAGTTTAAGCATCAGTCCTTCCAATTAATATTCAGGACTGATTTCCTTTAGAATGGACTTGGATCTCCTCGCAGTCCAAGGGACTTTCAAGAGTCTTCTTCAACACCACAGTTCAAAAGCATCAATTCTTTGGCATTAAGCTTTCTTCACAGTCCAACTCTCACATTCATACATGACTACTGGAAAAACCATAGCCTTGACTAGATGGACCTTAGTCGGCAAAGTCATGTCTCTGCTTTTTAATACACTGTCTAGGTTGGTCACAAATTTTCTTTCAAGGAGTAAGTGTCTTTTAGTTTCATGGATGCAGTCACCATCTGCAGTGATTTTGGAGCCCAGAAAAATAAATTCTGTCATGTTTATATTGTTTCCCCATCTATTTGCCATGAGGTGATGGGGCCAGATGCCATGATCTTCGTTTTCTGAGTCGAGTTTTAAGCCACCTTTTTCACTCTCCTCTTTCACTGCCATCAAGAGATTAGTTAGTTCTTCACTTTCTGCCATAATTGTGGTGTCATCTGCATATCCTAAGTTATTGATATTTCTGCCAGCAATCTTGATTCCAGCTTGTGGTTCATCCAGCCTGACATTTCACATGATGTAGTCTGCATATAAATTAAATAAACAGGGTGACAATATACAGCCTTGATGTACTCCTTACCCAATAGGGAACCAGCGTGTTGTCTGATCAAACAACAGAAAATAGTCTCTTATTCTTAAACAGAAGCTTATCACTAAGACCTTTTTGTTCATTTGACTATTTTTTGGATTAACTTCTTAGCTTTTCCTCTTGATCTTATGACCTGACTCTTCTCCTCTCCTTCTCTAGGGGATATAGTTCTGTCTTTACTATTATTATACCTAACTCCATGAAAATTAGCTATTGCCTTTTTTGTTCCTCTGTTATCAAACTTCAGCCAAAAACATTTAAGAGGAGCCTGGCAGGCTATATGGGGTCACAAAGAGTTGGACATGACTGAATGACTTCACTTTCACTTTTCCAGGTGGCACTAGTGATAAAGGACCTACCAGCCAGTGCAGGAGACATAAGAAACTAGGATTTGATCCCTGAGTTGGGAAGATCCCCTGGAGAGGAAAATGGTAACCCACTCCAATATTTTTGCCTGGAGAATCCCCATGGACAAAGGAGTCTGGCAGGTTACATTCCATAGGGCTGCAAAGAGTCAGACATGACTGAAGCAACTTAGCACACACTTATTATTTTTTGCTAAAATCTACATATGACTTGCATTCCATCTGAACCAAGGAACATTTGAAGTTAAAAAAAGAAAATTGTTTTGAGTTCCACATTCCCATTTTAAAATATTTACCTGATATATCTCTGCTGCTGCTGCTGCTGCTGCTAAGTCGCTTCAGTTGTGTCCGACTCTGTGCGACCCCATAGACAGCAGCCCACCAGGCTCCCCCATCCCTGGGATTCTCCAGGCAAGAACACTGGAGTGAGTTGCCATTTCCTTCTCCAATGCATGAAAGTGAAAAGTGAAAAAGAAGTCGCTCAGTCGTGTCTGACTCTTCGTGACCCCATGGACTGCAGTCTACCAGGCTCCTACACCCATGGGATTTTCCAGGCAAGAGTACTCTACGAATGATCAAAAGTCACACTAAAGTAGTAAAATATAAAACAGAACTTATTTGCTCTCATCAAGAAATTATTCATCATTTTACTATCCCTGTATTTCCAAGTGGTGTTGAAAGTCATTCAAATATCTCAACTAAAATGTTCCAGCTGGACATTGCTTCTCATCTGTCATTCTCCGTAACTTTCTGTGATTCTGCACCTGAACTACTTCTGACAGCAACTACTTTCTATTCTCAAAGCAACTAATCTCTTCAGATTATACATATGATCAGGTTTTGAGGTAATAATTTTTAATATTACATTTCAAATTTTATTTATATATGCTTCAAAGTATAAATCTGTTGTGTCCTTCATTTCAATTATTTGGCCATAAAATATCTGCTGATTTTTAGTTGATCGACAGTCACTTCACACATTCTCCTTCACTACTTCCTTTCCTCTAGGAAAACCAGGAAGGGAACCATAGTAATGTCTCTATGAATTTACATGAAATAAGCAGTCATATACCGTTTTGTAATTATCTAATAAAATTTTATAAGTGATCAATGAAGATGGAATATTCCTTGAATCATAGTCCTTAATCACAAGAAAGATAATAGAATACAACTCAAGAATTATATGTCACCATGAATGCTGCGTGTTTATTCTTCTCTAAAAGAAATGGATGAACTAGAAAGCCTATGCAAACACAAAAATTACTCTGCCATTTAAAGATATTAAAATGCCAAAAAATGGGTAATGTATTTAGCTGTGCATTTCTCTTAGAAAAAGAAAGCCTCTATTGTTTCTAAGTGCACTAAATCTAAATATCATAGTTTATATTTTATAGTCAAATTTTGGTAACTGATGGTACTTTCTACACACTGAATAGAGCAAACATGTAAAACTTCCTTTTATAAAATCCAAACAACGTTTGGTCAAAGTTCTTTTGTGGGGCTTCCCTGGTGGCTCAGTGGTAAAGAATGCACCTGCCAGTGTAGGAGACGTGGGTTCCATCCCTGGTCCAGAAAGATCTGACATGCCACAGAGCAACTAAGGCCATGTGCCACTACTATTGAGCCTATGCTCTAGAGCCCAGGAGCCACAACTACTGAGCCCATGTGCCACAACTACTGAAGCCTGTGCACCCTAGAGCCTGTGCTCCACAACAAGAGGAGCCACCAAAATGAGCAGCCCACACACTGCAATGAAGAGCAGCCCTTGCTCACCACAGCTAGAGAAAGCCCATGTACAGCAATGAAGACCCAACACAGCCAAAAATACAATTATAAAAGAAAAAATAGTCTACTCTTATAAAAATCACAGAGAAAAAAACTCTTGATTTTAATACATTGTACTAATATGTCTGATAGAATTGTCATAGAAATTATTACATTGCTTTTTATCATGAATGATTAGAAAATCTTGTTCAAAAAGTACAAACATGCTTTATTACCTGTTATTGCAACTGTAAACAGATAGATTTTCTAAAGAGATATGCAAAATATATAAGCCTTTTGAAGTTAAATTTATTTTTTAGTTACCTGTAATTACTTGTATCCTGTGCTAGTAAAGTCACAGATATTTTTGCCAATTAAATAATAATGCTGCCTTTTGAAATTTAGTGCATAGTTACTTTGTTGAAATACTCTTGACAAGGACATTTCAAAGTCAGAAAAATCAGAAAGCAGGAGCAATAAATACAAAAACAAGTATTTTAGACAGGGAAATTTCTTTCTCATTCTCTTTGAATTACATTACTTAAAATATATATTGCTGCTGCTGCTGCTGCGTCACTTCAGTCATGTCTGACTCTGTGCAACCCCATAGATGGCAGCCCACCAGGCTCCTCTATCCATGGAATTTTCCAGGCAAGAGTACTGGACTAGGGTGCCATTGCCTTCTCTGAAAATATATATTGGGTAGTGATTATAAGGACTTCCCAGGTGATACTAGTGGTAAAGAACCTGCCTGCCAATGCAGAAGATGTAAGAGACTCGGGTTCAGTCCCTGGGTCAAGAAGGTCCCTGGAGGAGGGCATGGAAACCCACTCCAGTATTCTTGCCTGGAGAATTCCATGGGCAGAGGAGCCTGGTGGACTACGTTCTATAAGGTCACAAACTGTGATTATAAGCAGAAAGACTGGCATAAGGTATCAGTTCAAGTCCTTGCTCATTTACTTATCTGTTGTCTGACATATTAATAAATTCTCTAAAGCTCAGCTTTTTTTTCATCTATAACATGAGGAAAATTTAGAACCAACCTCACAGCAGTGTTTTGAATATTAAAAAAAAATTATAAATTAGCTATCAATAATACATGCATCAAAATATTAGTCATCATACTTATTATTAAATGTTTGTCATTACATATACTATGGAATCTTCATCCTGGTTATTTTCAGGGTTCAAAATCTCAAAGAGCCTAAGGTATACCTTAATCAAAGTATTATTAATATTTAAAATACTACAAACTTATTTTAGATGTTCACTTCAGTCTTTCTAGAGGAGGTATCTAGAAATAAAAATACCTAAATTCACTTTCAAGCTTCCCAGGTGGCTCAGTGATAAATAATTCACCTCCCAATACAGGAGATATGGGTTCGATCACCAGCTCAGGAAGATCTTTTGGAGAAGGAAATGACAATCCTCTCCAGTATTCTTGCCTGGGAAATCCCTTGGACAGAGAAGCCTGGTGAGCTAGAGTCCATGGGGTCACAAAAGATTGGATATGACTTAGCCACCAAACCACAACAGCAAAAATTCACTTCCATTGTCCTTCCTTTTCATCTTCGAGTTATGTTCTTTTCCCGAATAGGTATGCTAGGCCATGAATTCATCTAGATGACATGTATCCATTTCATTATCTGAAGAGGATGGAAGGAAAACATGTGCAAGTTTAGTGTCTAAGGCACAAACAAAGGCCTAGATAGTCACACTGAAGTCCTTATGACAAGGTCTCGATATTGTTAGGTCCAGCCAACAGATAAATTGATCATAAGAGATGTTGGAAGGTAGGGAAGTTGTATTAGAGTAATCCATTGAAACAGAACCAATAGGATATAAAGATATATCAACAAAGAAAACATAGTATACATATCATGCTTATATTTGATATACTTATTATAAGGAGTTAGCTCATATAACTGATTATGGATGTTAAGAAATCTCGAGATTTGCTTTTGCAAGCTGGTGACCCAGGAGAGCCAATGGCATAAAATCAGTTTGAGCCTGAACACAGGATGAGACAAATGTCCCAGCTAACAGACAATTAGGCAGAGAAAACAAATTTTCCCCTATTCTATCTTTGGTTCTACTCAAGCTGACAAGTGATTGGACGAGGTGCACTGTGATAAGAAAGGGTGATTTGCTTTACTCAGACTGCTGATTTGAATGTTAATCTCATTCAGAAATACCCTAATGGACACAGCTAGAATAATGTTTAAACAGATGTCTTGGCAACTCATCGCCCAGTCAAACTGATATAAAATTAACTATCACAGTGTTATTTTCTTTACTGTAAAAAGTCGCTGAAGACTTGGTCATGTTCTACCTGCATAGAAATATCTGGACACAGAAATGTGGAGAGCGCAAAGCTCCTTCTTTTATATTCTTCTTCAAGCAGCAGAATGACTTGGTTTCTTGTTCTACTATAGTTATTTAGCTAAAATCATGACTACCACTCAGCTGTGTTTGAAGTTGAAGGCAATCCATTGACAAGACATGAACCTAGTGTTAGTTGCTCAGTCATATCTGACTCTTTGCAACCCCATGGACTGTAGTCCACCAGACTCATCTGTCCATGGAATTTTCCAGGCTAGAATACTAGAGTGAGTAGCCATTCCTTTCTCCAGGGGATCTTTCTGACTCAGGGATTGAACCTAGGTCTCCTGCATTGCACGCAGATTCTTTAGTGGCTGAGCCACCAGGAAATTCTATAATAAACTAATATAAAATAAATAATTGACTTCCCATCTCATAGGACCTTGTATGAGGGCCAGTTCAATTTGCAGAAACAAATAATAAACATAACAAAATGGAACTGCTGGAAAAGGTGGGCCATGGCATGAACAAAATAGTAATGCAGTTACTCAATTGCAACACTAAATAACTTTCTAGAGTGAAATGTTAAGTTACCCATAAAGAAAAACATCAGCAAAGGGAGAATAAGCTCAGGGTGCAGAATTCACATTTAATGTCAGTGGAAGCTAGAAATCAGTGGGAATAGCTTTTAAAGAGCACTGAGTGTAAAGGACTATAATCCAGTCTGTATGCCCACTGAAATAGCAGTTACCTATCAGAGCTAACTCTTGAGTTAAGTCATAATATTTGAAGTTAAGCAAAGATTTAAAAAGCAGAGCTTCTGTAATCTATGTCAGAAAAACACAAGACAAAATTCACCAAAGAACAAGAACACACACTCAAAATTAGGAAGAATGGAAAATCAGGGGTGAGACATATCCAAAATGGATATTAAGTTAAGAGATAAATATCTAGAGTCCTGAAACCAAAATGGCATAAGTTGTGTAATAATAATTACCAAAACAAACAAACAAACAATGACTTCAACAAAACTGAGAAAACAGAGGTTGGGTTGGAGATGAGACGTGAAAGTAAATAAAGCTGTTACCAAGTTTTTATAGTAGTATGAGATTAAAACAAAGGAATAAAAAATATAAAAAAAGAAGCATAAGACAAAATATGTATTTTAAATTTTGGATTGAGGTTTATGTAAGGAGAAATTAGAGGAATTATACTAGAAAATATTTATCAAGGTATTTTATTCACTTTATTTTTTATTTTCTTTTCATATCAAAGAAGTCTTTGATGAAGGGAGCAGGGTAAGGGAAAATAGAAAGAATTAATGAAATTAAAAATCAATACATTTTATTAATAATCATAGGGAAATAACAAAGTATATTTTTATCAAATCAGAAAGCACATGAGCTAAAAGAAAATAGAAGCAGATAAGCCATGGGAAATAACTGTTAAGTATAGCATACAGAAAGTGATAAGAAATCAGATATATTAATTAATTATGAATAATTGAAAAAATAATAAATTATATATTCAAAAAACAGATTTAAAAACACGTTTAAGAATAAAAATTTTGTATTTTTCAATAAATACACTTAAAACAAAGTATCTGAAAGATGACAGAGATAGAAAAAGAGATATTAGGTAAAGACAAATTAAAGAGAAAAAACAATACCAGTATTAATATGTCAAAATGAAATATAAAATAAAACTTACTAATCAAAATAAAATGACTGTTCTATACATCTGTGTCTTGGGGCTGGTGCACTGAGATGACCCAAAAGGATGGTATGGGGAGGGAGGAGGAAGGAGGTTCAGGATGGGTAACACGTGTATACCTGTGGCGGATTCATGTTGATGTACGGCAAAACAAATACAATATTGTAAAGTAATTAACCTCCAATGAAAATAAATACATTTATATTAAAAATTAAATGAAACATTTTATATGAAAAAGTAACAATTTGTGAAAAAATATGATAGTCACATATTCATGAAAATAAATCAGCTAAATACTTAATGCAATTATTACAAATCTTAAAAAACTTGACAAAATCAATTTGATTATGAGATTTTTTTCTAAAATACTCTCAAATTTAGGAAATGCTAACATTAAAAAAGAAGTAATCATAATCATGATTTAATGAATATATGAAATGTACATCTTTCAAAAATCTATGTCCTTGAAAGTTTTGTGTTTATCACACAAAAAAGTTTTGTAAATTTGGAAAGATAAAAGATTTATAGGTAGTAATCTCTGAATATAATCCAATAAATTAAAAAATTAAATCATAAACTCAACCATTTTGAAATTAAAATTGAATTGAGTGAATTAAAGATAAAAGATGATTTAATGAAATACAAAAATTTTTGAATAAAGATAAAAAATAAACACTAGTTCTAGGGAAAGTTATTCAATAATTGATCATAAACCTAATGAAAGTATATGTGCATGTATGGTGGGGAATAAGGAATATATAAGATAATAAATGAAAGAGGGATTACTATTATAAATAGAGGCAAACTTGATAGAAAAATATATGCAAATAAAACATGTATCTCTCTGATGAATTTGAAAATCAGTAGAAAAATGAAAGCCTTCTAGCAAATTATAAAATTTACATATTGATAATTAGAAAAAATAAATTGAAACAACCGAGTAAGATGGATTGCCATATTTTTTCTACTTTTCATATAACCCATTATTTCAAGTTAATTTATAGTACTTTATACGATGGAAAAAATAGCAAGTATTCCCATTTATTTTGTAAAACCCTAAACTTTTAAAAGCAAAGTCTGAAAAACTTTAGTTTGAAACTATAATTCTAAGTCAATGTAATATATGACTACAGTTGCAAGTGTTTAACATGGGTTTCCTATGTCAGACACAGTGCTCAGTAAACATCCTGTGTTTTGATAAACTTACTCAGATTTTGTGCCTTGGAGGCTTCATATATGCCTGACATGTTCTTTGCCAGTAGAGGGTCAGCTAACAACTGCCCAATGGCCAAGAGTCCACTGTTTTACTGGAACCCATGTGTGCTCATTTGGTTATTGTGGACTGTCTGAGGCTGCATTCCTCCTGCACAGGCAGACTTGGGCAACTGCAAGGGGAATCATATGGCCTGCAAAACTGAAAATATTTACCATATGGCTTTTTTATAGAAGGGCGTCCCTGGTGGCTCAGATGGTAAAGAATCCACCTGCAATGTGGGAGACCTAGGTTTGATGCCTGGGTTGTGAAGATCCCCTAGAGGAGGGCATGGCAACCCACTCTAGTATTCTTGCCTGGAGAATCCCATAGGCAGAGGAATCATGGGGTTGCAAAGAGTCCGACGCAACTGCACGACTAAACACTCACACACACACTTTATATAAAAGTGTGCCTTTGACCTAGACTGGTCTACCTCCAGTTTTCTTAGCAAATTTTTACATCGCGTTTTATTTCACTTCCTCAGTTAGACTTTATATTGCTAAACAATTATAATCATTTTCCATATCAAAATGTGTAGCTTTCTATGGATTTGTGTGACATGTTCTCTCCTATAGTTTATAAGAGTTAAGAGTACTCACTGTACAATACTCTGTTTCTGACATAGCCCTTAAAATATAATAGTTATTCAATAAACATTTATTGAATTAATCAATGGATAAAAGAATGAGTGAATGGACAGATTAAAGCAGTAAGTTCTCTATCTTTTCTTTGATAATAAGTTTAATCCAATTATTGGTTTTTATTAAAATACAAGTAGAAACAAACAGAAAAAAAGCAAATAAACTCATTCACGGCCCTAAAATAAAAATTTAATCACAGTTACCATATGCATAGATATGGTGGTTGTGGTTTAGTTCCTAAGTAGTGTGGGACTCTTACGACCCCACACAGAGTAGCCTGCAGGGCTCCTCTGACCATAGGAATTGTCAGGCAAAAATACTGGCTCGGGCTACCATTTCCTTCTCCAGGGGATCTTCCTGACCCAGAGATCGAACCAAGATCCCCTGCATTGTCAGGTGGATGGTTTATCAACTGAGCCACCAGGGAAGCCCTGGTGGGCATAGATATAGATGTCTCAAAAACAAAGATGGTATCATACTCTACAATATTGTATAGATTTTATCTGTTTTCTTACTGTCTTTAAAGTCAGTAGCAGTATTTCTATTGTGTGAGTCTTCATGAGAGTCTAGGTCTTGCTTTCCTACTGAGGAATCCCAAAGGACCAGACAAAGCTCCTGTGATCAAGACTCTCTATATATTGGATGCTCATATCAGAGATCGAATAAGGCAATGGCACCCCCCTCCAGTACTCTTGCCTGGAAAATGCCATGGATGGAAAAGCCTGGTGGGCTGCAGTCCATGGGGTCGCTAAGAGTCGGACACGGATGAGCGACTTCACTTTCACTTTTCACTTTCATGCATTGGAGAAGGAAATGGCAACCCACTTCAGTATTCTTGCCTGGAGAATCCCAGGGACGGGGGAGCCTGGTGGGCTGCCATCTATGGGGCTGCGCAGAGTTCGACATGACTGAAATGACTTAGCACCAACATATCAGAGATGGGAGCACCATGAGGTCAGTGGTGGTAAAAACAAGTTGATATATAGCAATGTCACAGGACATCCTAGCCAATTGTTTGTGATGTATCCTCAGATTTGCTTCTTACTACTGAGACACTCTCCCCTTTAGCTCTTTTTTTGTTTGTTTAATCTCTTTATTTCAGTAAGATTTCTATCCTTCTGTGAACTTTCTGTCATCTTCCCAGTATTCTTGTTTTCTACTGAAGTTAGCTGGAGTCCATTAATCTTATTTGCAGTAAGATATTTTCACTGATTATAGCATTTATTCTTTCATTTATTTATGTATCCATTCAAATATCCATCATTTTTTAAAGAGCGTTAGTTGTGTTTCCTGGTGGCTCAATTTGTAAAGAATCCACCTTCAATGCAGGAGACCTGTGTTAGATCCCTGGGTCAGGAAAATCCCCTGGAGAAGGAAATGGCAACCCATTCCAGTATTCTTGCCTGGGAAATCCCATGGACAGAGGAGCCTGGCAGGCTATAGTCCATGGGGTCTCAAGAGTTAGACACAACATAGCAACTAAACTCACTGCCCAGCTGGGTGTCACGCACTGTGCCAGATACATGAACACTAATGAATTTGATTTTGCTCCATTTGCTTGGGTAAGCTTTAGGTTTATGAATGTTTCCACCAGTTAGAAGAACTATTTCTGGGAGTGATATAGAAAATTTCTTCGTAGATTTTCAGATGTTTCACATTATTATGACATGACCTGATTTTCTTATTGTTAATTTTACAAAATAACTAGGCCTTTAAGCCAAATTTTCATTCACTATCTGACCATTTGACTTTCACTTCTGGCATATTTAAAGAAAACAGAGTAACATGTTTTAATGAAAGAGGTTTGCTCCTGTCAAGGTTGGTATTTTTGAAGGAAAATGTGCTTGGACTGAAAGCTTTCAATGGTTTCAGTGAAAGTCAATTAGAGGACAAAGTGTATAATCAAGATTGCATGGTGATAATAAAAGGACCAAATGGCTTCATTGCTACATGTCACCTGCATTATGACTCCTTAAAAATATTTTTTCAAGTTATCAACAGCCACATGGAAGTTTTATGCGGCAGGAATCAGTTCAGTTCAGTTCAGCCACTCAGTCGTGTCCAACACTTTGCGACCCCATGGACTGCGGCACGCCAGGCTTCCCTGTTCATCACCAACTCCTGGTTCATCACTCAAATTCATGTCCTTTGAGTCAGTGATGCCATCCAACCATCTCATCCTCTGTTGTACCCTTCTCCACCTGCTTTCAATCTTTCCCAGCATTAGGGTCTTTTCAAATGAGTCAGCTCTTCGCATCAGGTAGTCAAAGTATTGGCATTTTAGCCTCAGCATCATTCCTTCCAATGAGTATTCAGGACTGATTTCCTCTAGGATGGACTGGTTGGATCTCCTTGCAGTCCAAGCAACTCTCAACAGTCTTTTCTAACACCACAGTTCTAAAGCATCAATTCTTTAGCGCTCAGCTTTCTTTATAGTCCAACTCTCACATCCAACATGACTACTAGAAAAACCATAGCCTTGACTAGATGGACCTTTGTTGGCAAAGTAATGTCTCTGCTTTTGAATATGCTATCTAGGTTGGTCATAACTTTCCTTCCAAGGAATAAGCGTCTTTTAATTTCATGGCTGCAATCACCATCTGCAGTGACTTTGGAGCCCCCCAAAATAAAGTCTGACACTGTTTCCACTGTTTCCCCATCTATTTCCCATGAAGTGATGGGACCAGATGCCATGATCTTCGTTTTCTGAATGTTGAGCGTTAAGCCAACTTTTTCACTCTCCTCTTTCACTTTCATCAAGAGGCTTTTTAGTTCCTCTTCACTTTCTGCCATAAGGGTGGTGTTATCTGCATATCTGAGGTTATTGATATTTCTCCTGGCAATCTTGATTCCAGCTTGTGCTTCTTCCAGCCCAGCATTTCCCATGATGTACTCTGCATAGAAGTTAAATAAGCAGGGTGATAATATACAGCCTTGACGTACTCCTTTTCCTATTTGGAACCGGTCTGTTTTTCCATGTCCAGTTCTAACTGTTGCTTCCTGACCTGCATATGGGTTTCTCAAGAGGCAGGTCAGGTGGTCTAGAATTCCCATGTCTTGAAGAATCTTCCACAGTTTATTGTGATCCACACAGTCAAAGGCTTTGGCATAGTCAATAAAGCAGAAATAGATGTTTTTCTGGAACTCTCTTGCTTTTTCGATGATCCAGCAGATGTTAGCAATCTGATTTCTGGTTCCTCTGCCTTTTCTAAAACCAGCTTGAACATCTGGAAGTTCACGGTTTATGTATTGCTGAAGCCTGGCTTGGAGAATTTTGAGCATTACTTTACTAGCGTGTGAGATGAGTGCAATTGTGCGATAGTTTGAGCATTCTTTGTCATTGCCTTTCTTTGGGATTGGAATGAAAACGGACCTTTTCCAGTCCTGTGGCCACTGCTGAGTCTTCCAAATTTGCTGGCATATTGAGTGCAACACTTTCATAGCATCATCTTTCAGGATTTGAAATAGCTCAACTGGAACTCCATCACCTCCCCTAGCTTTATTTGTAGTAATACTTTCTAAGGCCCACTTGACTTCACATTCCAGAATGTCTGTCTCTAGGTGAGTGATCACACCATCATGATTATCTTGGTCATGAAATAGATTGAATTAAAAAAAAAAGTGTTGTTATCAGGAGATAAAGAATTATCCTGAAAGGCCTTAAAATAGTTGGTTTTTAACTGGAAATTTTTGATTTGTGATCACGTTTGGGGCTTCCCTGGTGGCTCAGAGGTTAAAGCATCTGCCTGCAATGCGGGAGACCTGGGTTCGATCCCTGGGTCGGGAAGATTCCCTTGGAGAAGGAAATGGCAACCCACTGCAGTATTCTTGCCTGGGGAATCCCATGGACGGAGGAACCTGGTGGGCTACAGTCCACGGGGTCGCAAAGAGTCGAACACGACTGAGCAACTTCACTTTCACTTTAAATTTTCATTTCTGGTTGCCGATGGTTAGTATACTACTTTAATACTGAGATAGTTAGAAATTCAGCCTAAATTACTCGAATTAAAAGAGTGGTGTCAAAAGGCAAACTTCTTAGCATTCCTAGTGTTATCCTTATGTGTATTCATGTTAGAAATCTACCCTTGCTGAAAGAAGCTCTTCCAGAACCACTTCCATTGAGAATCTTCCATCTCTTACTGGGCATCTTCTTTTGGCAACAGGCCAAGGATGTTACCAGGCTGCATTTGATATTATCCACTGAGGAGCATGATTTCCGCTAGTGCTCTGCTGCTTTCTGCTGGCACATCACTCAGTGATTTGGAATTCAAGTGTGCTGTTTTTACTGGGAGGAGGAGAATGCTCAAGCCCCACAAATCTGGGTTCTGACAGCTTGTGATGAAACTAATATCGCCGTAGGGCTTATCTCTAACGTTACAGGCTTGGTCATGGATGAAAGTGAAAGTGTAGTCCCTCAGTGGTGTCTGACTCTTTGCAACCCCATAAACTGTAGCCTTCCCAGCTCCTCTGTCCATGGGATCCTCCAGGCAAGATACTGGAGTGGGTTGCCATTCCCTTCTGTAGTGGACATTCCTGACCCAGGGATTGAACCCAGGTTTCTTGCATTGCAGGCAGATTCTCTAACATCTGAGCCACCAGCCCATTCATGGTGTTGGATGGGTGTCATCAAATTCATATCTCTATACTGCCCTGTCATTTGCCAAAACTAAAATTAAACTGTCTCTAGCAAATTCACTTCTCTTTATGCTACCCTACCAAGATTTCAAATGTTCCTAGCTACAATAAAACCCTACCAGGAACACAATCCAGCCTCAGAATCCTGCTATACCTACAGCAATTCTGCAGCTCACTGTTGTTATTACCATAATGTAAATGAAGCACAGAGAAATATAATGATTTGTTCAAAGCCAGGGGCTTAACATATATTGTAGCTGGATTTCAAATAATTATATCTGATCCAAAGGCTGAGCTCTACATAACCCCAGGCAATTATCTTATCAGCAATTTTATAGATAAGTGGGCTCTTTGTTCTTGTTGTTTAGTTGCTAACCCATGTCTGACTCTTTTGTGACCTCTTGGACTGTAGCTGAATAAGCTCCTCTGTCCATGAGATTTTCCAGGCAAGAATATTGGGTTGTCATTTCCTCCTCCAGGGAATCGTCCTGATCCCAGATGTTTCCGGCATTGACAGGTGAATTCTTTACAACTCTGCCACCAAATCCATTTTGGAGAAGGGGTATCAGTACATCATGAGAAATGCTGGACTGGAAGAAACACAAGCTGGAATCAAGATTGATGGGAGAAATATCAATAACCTCAGATATGCAGATGACACCACCCTTATGGCAGAAAGTGAAGAGGAACTAAAAGGCCTCTTAATGAAAGTGAAAGAGGAGAGCGAAAAAGTTGGCTTAATGCTCAACATTCAGAAAATGAAGATCATGGCATCTGGTCCCATCACTTCATGGGAAATAGATGGGGAAACAGTGGAAACAGTGTCAGACTTTATTTTTTGGGGCTCCAAAATCACTGCAGATGGTGATTGCAGCCATGAAATTAAAAGACACTTTCTCCTTGGAAGAAAAGTTATGACCAACCTAGACAGCATATTCAAGGCAGAGACATTACTTTGCCGACTAAGGTCTGTCTAGTCAAGGCTATGGCTTTTCCTGTGGTCATGTATGGATGTGAGAGTTGGACTGTGAAGAAGGCTGAGAGCCAAAGAATTGATGCTTTTGAACTGTGATGTTGGAGAAGACTCTTGAAAGTCCCTTAGACTTCAAGGAATTCCAACCAGTCCATCCTGAAGGAGATCAGCCCTGGGATTTCTTTGGAAGGAATGATGCTAAAGCTGAAACTCCAGTACTTTGGCCACCCCATGCGAAGAGTTGACTCATTGGAAAAGACCCTGATGCTGGGAGGGATTGGGGGCAAGAGGAGAAGGGAACGACAGAGGATGATATGGCTAGATGGCATCACTGACTCGATGGACGTGAGTCTGATTGAACTCCGGGAGTTGGTGATGGACAGGGAGGCCTGGCGTTCTGTGATTCATGGGGTCACAAATAGTCGGACATGACTGAGTGACTGAACTGAACTGAACTGATGCTTTTTGGGTTAGGGATACATTATTGTGATTCAGTTTATGGGGAAATAAGAGTACTTTTCATCTGCTTGTCCCAAGAGGGAAATATATTCCATTCCTTGTACTACAAGAAATATGTTCTTGCAAACTTCAAAATGCAGATGGTGTGTGACCTATGGATGTATTTTCACTTTCCGAGTCTCTTCATTGGCACCAGAGTCTCACAGAGGAAAGAACTAGGGACTAGTGAAAGTAGGGGCAAGGGATATATGCCAAAGTGTGTTTGCATAACAAGCCTACTGCATTTATGCTTCTGTAGACATTTTAATTTTTTCCTCAATTGCACAGAAATGAATTGATCATAATATGGTTTCTTAGCATCCTAAGTCACTTGCCCATGTTTTATCTACTTTAGCTTTTAGTATTTAAAAAATGCTATTAGAAAAGCTGTGTATAAATTAAACCTGAATCCTTCCTCCCAAGAAAACTGACGTCACAATATATGATCCTCACTACCTCTAAGAATTCTCTCATTGCCTCCTTCTTGAACAAGAAAGTTTTTTTCAATTATGTGAAATCCAGCCTAAAAATGGAAAGTCTTACAATATTTTTCATCTAAAGCTAATTGTATTAAATTATTGAGCTGACCAAAACATTTGTTCAAGTTTTTCCATAAGATGGTACAGAAAAGTCAAATGAAAATTGTGGCCAACCCAATAGTTTCTAATAGCTTCAAAAATTCTTCCAAAGTTTAAACTATTAATAGTCTTGAAAATGTAATATCTTTGAAAATGTTCTTAAACACATTTGATGTATATATATATATATGTATATGTATATGTATATGTATATGTATATGTATATGTATATGTATATGTATATATAAGCTTCCCTGGAGGCTCAGTCAGTAAAGAATTTGACTGCAGTGCAGGAGACCTGGGTTCAATCTCTGGGTTGGGAAGATCCCTAGAGAAGGAAATGGCAACTCACTCAAGTATTCTTGCCTAGAGAATTCCATGGACAGAGGAGCTTGGCAGGCAACAGACCATGGGGTCACAAAGAGTCAGAAAGGACGGAGTGACTAACATTTTCAATTCAGGGTGGTTTCACTGGTAGAGATAAAGAATGAGGAAGATTAGTGTCTACTACACAGGACTAAGCCACCCCTTGCTAGCCACACCATCACCTCAATGCTTAAATAACTTATATTGTTCCACCCCTACCCCTAGGGCTTCCCAGGTGTCTCAGTGGTAAGGAATCTGCCTGTCAGTGAAGGAGATGCAAGAGACACAGATTCAATCCTTGGGTCCTGAAGATCGCCTGGAGTAGGAAATGACAACCCACTCCAGTATTGTTGACTATAACATTCCATGGACAGAGGAGCCTGGCAGGCAACAGTCCATGGGGTTGCAGAGAGACGGACACACCTGAGTGACTGAGCAATCACTTACACATGCACACACCACTATCCCCACCCGCAATGCTGCTATAAAACTCACCCACTTCTCTTTCTGACTATTTTCTGATTTAAAGTTCCCATTGGTTGGGGGTAAAGGGTTTGTACATAGCAGAATCCCACTGGTGGATTATTATGCTTGGAGTAATGCTTTTTTATCAAACTGAACTAGCTGTCAACCATTAAATATGGAGAATTCATGTTGAAAGTGGAATTTCTAGCTTTAGAAGAATTTTAGGAGAGCTTGAAATAGCAGTAAGGCATCAGCCAACATTTGAACTTGGGGGCAGTCGATCACTCTTAGCAGGGCAAGCACCCTTCAACTCCTCACTCACTCAAGCCAACACGTTTGCTGGAAGTGGTATTTTCAATCCCTGAATCCCACAATATTAACATGTATCTTTATAATCATACTATCTGAGACAGTATGCCTAATTTCCAGCCTGCAAATTTTGTGGTTTAGCATTGCAACTCTATTTTTTCAAGAGGAGTGGGATTGGAAATGACTTTGCAAGGGGAGATACATGAATTTGTACCTGCCTCTTAATACTATTTTTTTTTTACATTAAGATTGTTTAATAAATATATTTACCCTTTTTAATAGGAAATTACTGAGATAATGTTTCCCAAAAAAATGTTTTATAAACATCAAAAGACAATGCCAAGTTATTATAAGAATAAACATGTAGCATGGTTTCAGTTGCTTCTCCTCCATCACTTTTGACTTAAGACATTTGTAAACTTGGACTCAAGTCCTGAAGCCAGCTTATGTCCAGATGTCAGGAATGACAGAGCTGAGTCAGGGTGTTCTGTGGGAACATTCTCACACATTCAGGATCCCCATTCCATCTCCTGGGCTGCCCATTGGTTTGACTTTGCCTGTTTCATGCCAATTATGCTGCCAAGCACAGGTCACATCTAAATCAGGTTCCTTTGAGGTTTTGGGGGTTAGGCATCCTTGACTTATGTGGTCCTGCCTTATCTTCTAACGGCACTGCTTTCATGGCCAACATCACTCCAGGAAGTGCATAGTACCTACATGCAAATGAATCCTGGAGTATTTCCATTTTTCCTAAAAGGGCATTTAAAGTTTAGTCATAGCTGGCATTTCAAACTTTGTAATTCAAGATGAACTATTCTATCTCCTGAAAATAGGGGTCATAATAAGAGCAAACACTCTTAAGTAGTTTCCATGTGACAAGCAGCATTATAAAGTCTTCTTAAGTCATCCATGTTTAATTAATTCACACTGCAATACTCTGAGGTAGGTATTTTTTAACTATTGCAATTGTAGAAATTCACTTACCCTCTTTGAATCTTGGTATACTAATCTGAAAAATGATGATAAGCTGAAATGTCATTGTTGAGGACATAAAAAATATCATCGTTCAAGAGGAAAAATATCCATTTTATTTTTGTGTACGTGCAAGTTTTAAGCACTTGACATTAACTTTATGAGTGAAAACAATAATTTAATGCTATGAATCCAATAAACATACTTAGGTTTAAGCTCTAGGGGTTTGGCTTTCATCCTTTGATTATTCCAACCCACAAAGCACATTATAAACAAACCTCGTATGGACACTTTATAAGTGGAGACTGATGGGTAGCTCTCTGTTGTCTATACAGGTGTCAACTTTAATAATATAATAGCTACTTGTTTTGCCAGGAAAAAAATAGCCAGAAATAGCCAGAGGGAGATGCAGATATGGCACACCAAAGGTAAATCCTTAGAATAAGAGGTTATGGGGGCCGGGGCGGGGTAGGGGAGGGGGTGGCTTGTTTTTAAAGGGTAAAGCAGGGAGTTGAGGGGCTTCCCTGGTAGCTCAGCTGGTAACAGAATCCACTTGCAATGCAGGAGATTTTGGTTGGATTCCTAGGTCAAGATCCCCCGGAGAAGGGATAGGATACCCACTCTGGTATTCTTGGGCTTCCCTGGGGGCTCAGATGGTAAGAGTCTGCCTGCAATGCGGGAGACCTGAGTTCCATCCCTGGGTTGGGAAGAACCCCCTGGAGCAGGGCATGGCAACCCACTCAAGTATTCTTGCCGGGAAAATCCCTATGGACAGAGGATCCTGGCGGGCAACAGTCCATAGGGTCGCAGAGTCGGACACAACTGAGACTAAGCTCAGCACCGGGAGTTGAGAGGGGCTGTGATAAACAGAGTTCGGTGGAGAAAGCTGGCAGTTAAAAATATGGAGACCTCTCACTGACTGGCTGCTAGTCTCTGTCCGGGTTGTCATGGGGTGGGAGGAAATTTCTTTCTCTCTGCTTAATTGTAGGGACACCTTCATGTCAAAGATTGAGGCCTAAATCACTTCCAATTTGGAGCAAAGCTTCGTGGAGTGTAAGAGCGCCCCCTACAGGCCAGTTCCCACTTTGCTCAGGCTTTCTTGCTCAGTAGCAGTTCTGTCGAAGGCAAAGGCACCCCACTTCAGCACTCTTGCCTGGAAAATCCCATGGACGGAGCAGCCTGGTAGGCTGCAGTTCACAGGGTGGCTAGGAGTCGGACACGACTGAGCAACTTCATTTTCACTTTTCACTTTCATGCACTGGAGAAGGAAATGGCAACTCACTCCAGTGTTCTTGCCTGGAGAATCCCAGGGACGGTGGAGCCTCATGGACTGCCGTCTATGGGGTCGAGAGTCGGACACGGCTGAAGCGATTTAGCAGCAGCCGCCGCAGCAGCAGCAGTTCTGTGCTCAATGCTGCACCTCTCTCAGGTTTTCTTTAATTCATTTTTCACGGGAACATGGTAGAGAAAAATAATGTGCAGAAACTAATTCTCATGCATTTTCTTTTACCTTTTTTCTATTTTTTAAAATGCCCTCACCTCCACATTGGGAGAGCAGGTAGAAAATAACACAATAGCCCACATAACAGATATCAAGGGCTCTAGATCACAAGCTTGTTGCTTTGTCACATACAGTGTTGACAGAAATTTCAGTCTGTTGAACTCTATGGTTTCTGTCAGGGGTTAAATATACGGTGAGCTAAGGTTACAGAGTGGGTACTGTATTAAAATGTTTGCCCACATGGTTATGTTGATTTTTCACTGCATGTAGGCAACAACTGCTGATCCTTTCCTTAGCAGCAGCTACTTCACTTTGCTCTCCTTAGAGCCCTCAGATAATTGCAGACAGTTCTTGAATAGTCCCATTTTCTCCCAGTGTTATTGCTCAATTTACTTTTTAACAGACTCATATTGTTGCTGCCAAAAAGATGTACTATACTCCAGTTGAAAGAAGGTCGAGTGCCGAAGAATTGATGCTTTTGAATTGTGGTGCTGGAGAAGACTCTTGAAAGTCCCTTGGACTGCAAGGCGATCAAATCCTAAAGGAAATCAATCTTGAATATTCATTGGAAGGACTGTTGCTGTAGCTCCATTATTTGGCCATCTGATGCAAAAAGACCCTGATGCTAGGAAAGATTAAGGCAAAAGAGGAAGAGGGTAGCAGAGGATGTGATGGTTAGATAGCATCACCAAATCACTGGACATGGATTTGAGCAACCTCCAGGAGATAGTGGAGAAAAGATGAGCCTGGCAGATTACAGTCCATGGGGTCACAAAGAGTGACTGAACAATGAACAACAAAGAGCAGCTGAACAATGAACAACATTCTAGTTGAGCTCCCCAGATTGCTCAGCTGGTGAAGAAACCACCAGCCAGTGCAAGAGACGTGAGTTTGATCACTGGGTCAGGAAGATCAACTGGGCAAGGAAACGACACCCCACTCCGGTTCATTTTGTATACAAAATAACATGGGAGTATTGTCAAGTGAGTAATAAGTCTTGGGTTATATTGTATGGTAAATGTTACTAATATCGTAGAAGGCAATGGCAACCCACTCCAGTACTCTTGCCTGGAAAATCCCATGAACGGAGGAGCCTGGTAGGCTGCAGTCCATGGGGTCGCTAAGAGTCCAGCATGACTGAGTGGCTTCACTTTCACTTTTCAGTTTCATGCATTGGAGAAGGAAATGGCAACCCACTCCAGTATTCTTGCCTGGAGAATCCCAGGAATGGAGGAGCCTGGTGGGCTGCCATCTATGGGGTCGCACAGAGTCGGACAGGACTGAAGTGACTTAGCAGCAATAGCAGCCAGTATACTTGTGTGGGAAATCCCATGGACAGAGGAGTCTGGTGCACTACAGTCCACGGGGTTGTGGGAGAGTAGGACACGACTTAGCAGCCAAACAACAATATGCTAGTAGTGAAATCTCCCTGACCGAAACATACATGCAAGGAAGAAGAGAGCCACCCAAACCTTCTTGTCAATTACTGTTAAATGACTATAGGTCCACCCCATTGCCCCCTGATATTCTTGTTAAACAGTGCAATATTATTATCAAAGATACTAATAAAGTCTAAAACTTCCTCAGCATTGAATCATAGCACCTCTTACACATGTATTAATCTCAAAGATTCCTCTAGATTTTTTCTTTCAGACTCAGTTACAGGAAAAAAAAAAAAAATCACTGTTCTCCAGAGATAATGCTATAGAAAGAAATCATGCACAGTACCTATAAAGGTATATTAAAATTACGTGGCAGAGAAAAGAGTGAATTTGGTAAGTAAATGTGACATTTAAAGTCCTTGTTATTATGGCTTTTAGAAACTCAATTATTTATGAACATTCATTTTCAGTTCTCAGAGGAATAATGGCCCAGTTATTATTATACTAGTTGAAGAAACTCTAGGGGTGTGACAAGAAAATGATTAGCTTTTAAAACTGCATGTATCTGTCATATTTTTAGTGCTAATAGAACAAATATTTCATAAAGTTTAAAAAATATGAGGATGGAATGCCTTTGGATTTTGTTCTAGGAAAAAGAAAGAATTGAACAATGAGGAACAGTTTATGTGGTACATGGGCAGACCAAGGGGAGAGTTTATTGGGTGAGTAGATTCAGAATTGTAGCATCTTTGCTCTGTCAGTTCTTATTTAGGCATCAAGTATTGACTATCCTTATTATCAGAATTCATTCATAAGGGAACTTATTAATTCAAAAATGTATCCCTTGTATTTCTGGTGTTTTGTTTTATTGGCACATTAATCCACATGCAATAAATCAATTTTACATTCCCAAGCTCACTTAAGTTAGTGGGCATTGGAGTAATCAATTTAAAGATGTAGAAAATAAGGCACAAAGGACTTAACAACTTACCAAGGTGACAAACCTAATGGCAAAACTATTGATTCTGCAGCAAACAGCAGAATCAGCATTGAAAGACTGGCCACACTTAAAATCTATAGTTTCAAATTTTGGAAAACATATTGTAGAATGGCACTTTATATTCTACATAATATTCCATATTTTATAATTAAGAGTTATATACTATATATAACTTTGGAATAACCATCTACTCATGTGCTACATTTTGAGTCAGAAAATAGAAGCCCTGGCTACCTGTTCTAGATTTTTCTGTGTTGGCAAAACTTATATCATATGTAATCCATAAAAACATAAAAATATTACCATTTGAGATAGAAGTATTATAGTTTTCAGGTGTTTAAATACTAACAGACACCATTTTTATTTTGTTGTATGTATACATGTGCCCCTCAGAATAAACAATAAATGAAGCAGCTCGATTCAGGCTTTTATTGAAAGAAGAGCTTCTAAATATTTCACTTCTAACCTCACAGGATGACTGTAAGTGTTTTTATAGAACTGTGCTTTGAAATTTCAAGATATATTTTGAGCATCTCTGATGCCTATCTAAAATGTTCTTTATGATGACAGTACTGAATTTTACCTGAGCCCTGTAATTCTGAAAAATAGCAAAAGTTAAGAAATCCTCTACCCTTTTGTGTTCCATGGACAAGGTCTACTGTGATGAACCTCTCTTCCCCACATGATTTAGATAAGAATCATGGATGTTCCCGTTGTACTCCTGTAACAAACCCAGACCCAAACCTCCCCAATTCTCATTCTTTGCTTCATTAATTAGAAGCCAAACTGCAAGTCCCCACTGATCAGTCAGAACAAATGCTTGTTAAACAAAACAACACAAACTTCGGCTAAGCTTCTCTCCTTTTCCAGGTCCCTAATTTTGGGCAGCATACAACTTTTCTTTAACAGCCCTTCCTGAGAATAGGTTGGCCTCAGAGTGAAACATTCTCTGATCTCCTTTCCGATCATGCCACCCTTTCATCTCATTCCCCCTCATGCAGTTCCTTTTAACCTTGTCCATTTCTCTCTATAAAAGAAAACTTTTCCTAACCTTTGAGATACTCAAAAGCCTTATGATCAGATTGTTCTCCCTATCACAATAGTCTTTTTCACCCTTGCAATATTCCTTTCAAATACAATTTCTCCTTAGTAAATCCGATTTGTTTTTATTTAACAATGAGGAAAGGAAAAAATGGAATATATCACCTTCTGTCCCATTAGCATGTAACCTCTATGATAAACTGTATGAAGGTAGGTATTATGTCAGTGTTCAAAATGAAAATGAATAAAATGAGATGATTTTATTCAGATCAAAATTAGTAGATGTTATCTAAGCCTGACTTTAATGGTGGGTACCAGAGTCAGGTGGGACTCTTGTTTTTCCTCTGAATATAGCTAACAGTCTTTATGAACCTAAAGAGACAATGAAGCTGGTAATAAAAGGTCATTTTAGCAAGATTTTCTTTACCTGCTCAAAGATAGGATAGTGGTCCCTGCCCCAAAATAGCATTCTAAGCATTCTAACTATCTTTTGTCATCTGTGATGAGCAATTGACAGATGGTACTTATGTTTCTGAATAACCACTTTAGAGAAACATGCCCACCTTCCTTAGTAAAATGGAACTGTTTCAATATACCTTTCTCAAGGAATTTTACATCCTGATGTAGAAATAAATTGCCCTGCAACAGAAACAATCCACCAGCAATGCAGGAGACGTGGGTTTGATTCTGGGGTCAGGAAGATACCCTGGATATGGAAACTGCAACCCACTTCAGTATTATTGTTTGGGGAATCTCATGGACAGAAGAGACTGGAAGGCTACAGTTCATATGGTCACAAAAGTGTTGGACATAACTTAGCAACTAAACAGTATATTCAAAAAATAAAAGGTGTGGAACAATGTATCTTGTGATAACAGGCAACATGGATGTTGTTAGGAACATATTATCAAAATTAACTGAGATAACTCAACCCAACTACTCAGAAAATAATCTAACTGGATAAAGATTCTGTTCAAAAATTTAAGTAAAGTTTGGGGACGATTGACATGCCATCAGTCTACATTGTGCACTCATCAGTTCAGTTCAGTTCAGTTCAGTTGCTCAGTCATGTCCGACTCTGCGACCCCATGAATCGCAGCACGCCAGGCCTCCCTGTCCATCACCATCTCCCGGAGTTCACTCAGACTCACGTCCATCGAGTCCGTGATGCCATCCAGCCATCTCATCCTCTGTCATCCCCTTCTCCTCCTGCCGCCAATCCCTCCCAGCATCAGAGTCTTTTCCAATGAGTCAGCTCTTCGCATGAGGTGGCCAAAGTATTGGAGTTTCAGCTTTAGCATCATTCCTTCCAAAGAAATCCCAGGGTTGATCTCCTTCAGAATGGACTGGTTGGATCTCCTTGCAGTCTAAGGGTCTCTCAAGAGTCTTCTCCAACACCACAGTTCAAAAGCATCAATTCTTCAGTGCTCAGCCTTCTTCACAGTCCAACTCTCACATCCATACATGACCACTAGAAAAACCATAGCCTTGACTAGACGGACCTTAGTCGGCAAAGTAATGTCTCTGCTTTTGAATATGCTATCTAGGTTGGTCATAACTTTTCTTCCAAGGAGTAAGCGTCTTTTAATTTCATGGCTACAGTCACCATCTGCAGTGATTTTGGAGCCCCCCCCCCCAAAATAAAGTCTGACACTGTTTCTACTGTTTCCCCATCTATTTCCCATGAAGTGATGGGACCAGATGCCATGATCTTCGTTTTCTGAATGTTGAGCTTTAAGCCAACTTTTTCGCTCTCCTCTTTCACTTTCATCAAGAGGCTTTTTAGCTCCTCTTCACTTTCTGCCATAAGGGTGGTGTCATCTGCATATCTGAGGTTATTGATATTTCTCCCGGCAATCTTGATTCCAGCTTTTGTTTCTTCCAGTCCAGCGTTTCTCATGATGTACTCTGCTTAGAAGTTAAACAAGCAGGGTGACAATATACAGCCTTGACATAGTCCTTTTCCTATTTGGAACCAGTCTGTTGTTCCATGTCCAGTTCTAACTGTTGCTTCCTGACCTGCATACATAGGAGAGGGAATTCCAGACAATGGGAGCACTCTTTCACTTTATGGGACATATAGGCTTTCCACTCCCCAGATTTTCAGACATGAAGAGTTTCTCAGCACTCTTGGACTTAAGGAAATGTTGAAGAAGAGACTTGTATCCTAGATTGGATCATCTCTGACATAAGATTTTGCTCGCTGCATGAGTAAGAGACAGTTTCTAGAACTCTCAGAGACTATGATTTCAGGGCCTTCTCAGCAGTTGAAATACTCTTCTGCTTTTATGAATAGCAGAACATTGCTCTGTGAAGCATAAATGTTTGTTATTGTTGTTGTTTACTAGTTGCTCAGTCATGTCTGACTCTTTTGCAACCCCATGGACTATAGCCTGCCAGGCTCCTCTGTCCATGGGATTTCCTAGGCAAGAATACTGGAGTGGGTTGCCAGTTTCTCCTCCAGGGATCTTCCCGACCCAGGGATCAAATCTGCGTCTCCTGCATTGGCAGGTGGATTCTTTACCACTAAGCCACCAGGTAAGCCTTTAAATGTTTTTCGCTAGAGATTAAAAACAAAATATTTGGTTAGGATACAAATGCATAATTAATTCTATTTTAAAACTTTCTTAGGTAAAACTAATTTTTTATTTATATTAATATTTGTATATTTAACTGAAATATTTTTTACATATAACATTGTATACATTTAAGGTGTACAATAGGTTGATTTGACACATTTATGTGCCATAATATGATGGCCATTGTACCAATACTTAGCATTTCTATAGCATTACATAATCAGCATTTCTTTTTTGAGGATAATTAAGATCCAGTCTTATCCAGTTTGATGAATTAAAATACAATATTGATGTCTATATTCACCATACTGAGTATTAGAAACTGATTTTTGAATCATTGATTCCATAGTATTCTCTTTCTGGCATTCAAGCAATTTGGATGTTGGAAATTAACATGATTTTCCCAAATTTCTTACATCTTTTTTCATACTTTACAATCCCTTATTCCATTGGGAGCAATCTTCATATGCCTGTTAGTTTACTTTTCAGCAATATCCATCTTGCTATTTAGTCTATGAATCAAAAAAAAATTTTTTTTTACTCTGTCTGTGTGTGTTTAAAGCCATAGTTCCTTTAAGATCCATTCTTATCATTTTGTTTTTCTTTGTGTTCAAATGTTGCTCTTCATTGAGCCTGCTGTTTCTGTTCTGGTGTCTGCTTTCTTGTCTTGCTTCATCAGTTTTGATATTGTTTTGTGGGGATTTCCTGCTGAGAACTGAGACTCCATTGCACAGCTTACTGTCTACATTAACACGCCTTTCCTCCTCTGCTGACTTCATCAATTTCATGTTAGTATTACAGACAACTCTTGCCTAGAAGATAGCAATTACCAAGTGTTTTATTTTACATTCCAAGAACTTACTGAAAGATACATATTAAGACCTTTTGTACTACTTGCCTCAAAATTCTCTCTTTTCTATGTCCACAATCGTAAACAATTTTATTATCATTCTTACCTGATCCTAACAAAGCCTCCACATACAATGATCTTCCTAAAGCCAAACTTTAAAATCTCAATCAACATCTCTTCCCCCTCTGCTGAGGTAGTATTCTCTGTTACCATGTCAGGAAATGAATTCAGCTTTATCTCTTCAGCTCATTTGGGTACAATAATACCTAGAGAATTAGCAATACAGTATGGAATTAGCTATTCAATACTGACCATGATTGAACACAATCTTGGGGAACACAGAAATATTGAATGTTTTGTGCTATTTACATTGAAAGTATAGTCAAGTAAGCTCTGCTACTGGATAAGGTGTCTAGCTAATGAGAAATCTCTGTTCTTTCTTTGAAATACCGGCCCAGAGAATTGTTTCTGTCCTCTCCGATAACCCATTCGCAGTGCTTTCCAGTGGAAGTCAGGTAACGTTGTAAAGGCTCACTATTTAGAGAGCCACCAATAAACCAAAAATCTTAAAAGCTTTATTAGTTTTGTATCTAATTGTGACCCAATTATAGTTAAGTTTATTCTATGTTTTTAAAAGTGCAAATAATTGGGTATCAGATCATTTTTTGACTTACAGACAGGACCGGGAACGCTGAGGAAGCAGAAAAGCCCCAGACAAAAGTGGCTAACAGAGAGGTAAATGATTCTGTTAGAACATAAGCCTCAAGGAAGTTGTAACCTTGACTAAGGTGGGCCAAATTTATTTTAACCTCTTTGGGGAATAAAAGTTCAAAAAAAAAAAAAAAAAAACTACTCATATATCTGCTTTCATTAGAAAGACTCATTCCATGCTTCAGTAGAATAATTTGGGTTTAAAAGGATCTGTTCTTTGAAGAATCATTGAATTTTATATACTGAATTTTTTCTGCCTGAAAACACTTTCTTTAAATATTACATACTATATTATATAAACTATTTGCAGTTTCATTCTGTAATATGCATTGTAAAAAAATGCAAAAATAAATTTTTTTCTTTCCCATTTCTGTTTCAAAATTTTGAGTTTGCAATTATTTCATTTTTTGATTTACTGATAACTGCTATGTCCTGAAGATTTAAGGTGGCTTATATAAAGCTTAACAAGCAGGAAGATTTATGCTTAGTCTGAATTTTCAAAATCATTATTCTTTCTTAAAATAAAACTATTAGCACAAGCTCAGTATATTAATACAGGTAATATCCCCCATATTCACCTCCATACAACTCAGGTCAGTCCTGAACAGTGACAATTTTATATGATGTCTCCAAAGCTGAAAGACTTCTTTGTTTAGATCTAATTCTAAGAAGGTCAGAGCAACCTGAAACCACCCATCTTCATCATTGGTAATTCTTATACTTGAAAGCAGTTTTTGATCTTGAACTTGTACTCTATTATAGCATTTTAATTGACATAATAGCATCATTTAAATAGTTAGAATGCTTTAATGGAAATAAGGATTTTAAAAAACTGTCATTCACTCACTTTTACATGTTTCTTTCCAATAGTTTCCAATAATTTTCTTATTTTATTTTTTTCATATTGATGAACACTCTAATATTTGAAAAAATGATTAAATGGAGAGAGATAAAGAATGACATTTTAAGTTTTCAAATCATTGAGGTTACTAACAAGTAGCTCATATTTATAATTTCCTCTACATTTTCTTTAGTAACTTCAAAATAGTATAGCTTCTTTTGTATTCTGAAAAACCCACTATTAAAGTTAGAATCAATAGTGTTATTCCCACTTTTCAAATGAGTAAATTAAGGCTGAAAAGATTATGTGACTTTCTAAGGTCAAATTGTTAATTGTTGAAGTTTTAAATTTGTAAATGACTCCTGTGAAGTCACTCAGTCTTGTCCAACTCTTTGCGACCCAATGGACTGTAGCCTACCATGATCCTCCATCCGTGGGATTCTCCAGGCAAGAATACTGGAGTGGGTTGCCATTTCCTTCTCCAGGAGATCTTCCCAACCCAGGGATCAAACCCAGGTCTTCCACATTGCAGGCAGACGCTTTACCATCTGAGCCACTAGGGAAATAATCTAAGAGTCATCTAAATGACTCTTAGATGTCATCATTTATCTTAAAACATTCAATTATTACCATGATATACACACACATATATACATATATGCATATGTGTGTGTGTAAAAAGTATTCCTTTACTCTTAGTGTTCTGAAAGTGAAGATTGTTTTACTTTTCAACTCAAGCTTACTGTCATATTTCACTACGAGAACACATTTTCTGTATTCCTTGATAAAAGTTTCTATATTTATAGATAAAAATGAAATCACTTTCTATTTGAATACAGATTTTCTTCCCTATCACTTTTCTTCACCTTCTTGTGTTCCTTTAGACACATATCCATTTTATCATTACATCTCCTTGGCTCAATCATCTTTTTCTTCCACTTTTGCTCTCAGTCATCATCATTAAACTCACTGTGATGTGTTCTGAGTGTTTTCCTAAAATCTATTGGCCAACTAATTAACATATAATTAATTAGCTTATTAATTAATAAATAACTAATTAACATTCTATCACTAATTTAAATGCAGATATTTATTTCTGTGATTTATATATAGTAAAAATGTTCTAGGCCCATTAGGAACTCTACTTCTTTTATCTCTTTGAATGAGTTCAGTTCAGTTCAGTTGCTCAGTCGTGTCCGACTCTTTGCGACCCCATGATCAGAGCACGCCAGGCCTCCTGGTCCATCACTAACTCCCGGAGTTTACTCAAACTCATGTCCATCGAGTTGGTGATGACATCCAGCCATCTCATCCTCTGTCATCCCCTTCTCCTCCTGCTCTCTATCCCTCCCAGCATCAGGGTCTTTTCCAATGAGTCAACTCTTCACATGAGGTGGCCAAAGTATTGGAGTTTCAGCCTCAGCATCAGTCCTTCGAATGAACACCCAGGACTGGTCTCCTTTAGAATGAACTGGTTGGATCTCCTTGCAGCCCAAGGGAATCTCAAGAGTCTCCTCCAACACCACAGTTCAAAAGCATCAATTCTTCAGTGCTCAGCTTTCTTCACAATCCAACTCTCGCATCCATACATGACCACTGGAAAAACCATAGCCTTGACTAGATGGACTTTTGTTGGCAAAGTAATGTCTCTGCTTTTTAATAGGTTATCTAGGTTGGTCATAACTTTTCTTCCAAGGAGTAAGCATCTTTTCATTCCATGGCTAAAATTACCATCTGCAGTGATTTTGGAGCCCAGAAAAATTAAGTCTGACACTGTTTCTACTGGTTCCCCATCTGTTTCCCACGAAGTGATGGAACCGGATGCCATGATCATAGTTTTCTGAATGTTGAGCTTTAAGCCAGCTTTTTCACTCTCCTTTCATTTTCATCAACAGGCTTTTTAGTTCCTCTTCACTTTCTGCCATAAGGGTGGTGTCATCTGCATATCTGAGGTTATTGATATTTCTCCCGGCAATCTTGATTACAGCTTGTGCTTCTTCCAGCCCAGCGTTTCTCATGATGTACTCTGCATATAATTTAAATAAGCAGGGTGAGAATATACAGCCTTGATGTACTCCTTTTCCTATTTGGAACCAGTCTGTTTTTCCATGTCCAGTTCTAACTGTTGCTTCCTGACCTTCATATAGATTTCTGAAGAGGCAGGTCAGGTGGTCTGGTATGCCCATCTCTCTCAGATTTTCCACAGTTTATTGTGATCCACACAGTCAAAGGCTTTGGCATAGTCAATAAAGCAGAAATAGATGTTTTTCTGGAACTCTCTTGCTTTTTCCATGATCCAGCGGATGTTGGCAATTTGATCTCTGGTTCCTCTGCCTTTTCTAAAACCAGCTTGAACATCAGGAAGTTCATGGTTCACGTATTGCTGAAGTCTGGCTTGGAGAATTTTGAGCATTACTTTACTAGCATGTGAGATGAGTGCAATTGTGTGGTAGTTTGAGCATTCTTTGGCACTGCCTGTTTTTTGGGATTGGAATGAAAACTGACCTTTTCCAGTCCTATGGCCACTGCTGAGTTTTCCAAATTTCTTGACATATTGAGTGCAGCACTTTCACAGCATCATCTTTTAGGATTCAAAATAGCTCAACTGGAATTCCATCACCTGCACTAGCTTTGTTCATGGTGATGCTTTCTAAGGCCCACTTGACTTCACATTCCAGGATGTCTGGCTCTAGGTGAGTGATCACACCATCATGATTATCTGGGTCATGGAGCTCTTTTTTTGTACAGCTCTCCTGTGTATTCTTTCCAACTCTTAATATCTTCTGCTTCTGTTAGGTCCATACAATTTCTGTCCTTTATTGAGCCCATCTTTGCATGAAATGTTCCTTTAGTATCTCTGATTTTCTTGAAGTGATCTCTAGTCTTTCCCATTCTATTTTTTTTCTCTATTTCTTTTCATTGATCACTGAGGAAGTCTTTCTTATCTCCTTGCTATTCTTTGGAACTCTGCATTCAGATGCTTATATCTTTCCTTTTCTTCTTTGCTTTTTGCTTCTCTTCTTTCCATAGCTATCTGTAAGACCTCCTCAGACAGCCATTTTGCCTTTTTGCATTTCTTTTCCATGGGGATGGTCTTGATACCTGTCTCCTGTACAATGTCTCAAACCTCTGTCCATAGTTCATCAGGTACTCTATCTGTCAGATCTAGTCCTTTAAATCTATTTCTCACTTCCACTGTATAATCATAAGGGATTTGATTTAGGTCATATGTGAGTGGTCTAGTGGTTTCCCTACTTTCTTCAATTTAAGTCTGAATTTGGCAGTAAGGAGTTCATGATCTGAGCCACAGTCAGCTCCCCGTCTTGTTTTTGCTCACTGTATAGAGCTTCTCGATCTTTGGCTCAAAAGAGACACAGATGTATAGAACAGTCTTTTGGACTCTGTGGGAGAGGGAGAGGTTGGGATAATTTGGGAGAATGACATTGAAACATGTATAATATCATATATGAAATGAGTTGCCAGCCCAGGTTCAATGCATGATACTGGATGCTTGGGGCTGGTGCATTGGGACAACCCAAAGGGATGGTATGGGGAGGGAGGAGGGAGGGGGTTTCAGAATGGGGAACACATGTATACCTGTGGCAGATACATATTGATGTATGGCAAAACAAATACAATATTGTAAAGTAATTAACTTCCAATTAAAATAAATAAATTTATTTTAAAAAAGAATATAATCAATCTGACTTTGGTGTTGACCATCTGGTGATGTCCATGTGTAGAGTCTTCTCTTGTGTTGTTGGAAGAGTGTGTTTGCTATGAAGTGCGTTCTTTTGGCAAAACTCTATTAGCCTTTGCCCTGCTTCATTCCATACTCCAAGGCCAAATTTGCCTGTTACCCCAGGTGTTTCCTGACTTCCTACTTTTGCATTCCAGTTCCCTATGATGAAAAGGACATCTTTTTGGGGTATTAGTTCTAAAAGGTCTTGTAGGTTTTAATAGAACTGTTCAACTTCAGCTTCCTCAGTGTTACTGGCTGGGGCATAGGCTTAGAATACCGTGATATTGAATGATTTACCTTGGAAATGAACAGAGATCACTCTGTCGTTTTTGAGGTTGCATCCAAGTACTGCATTTGGACTCTTTTGTTGAGCATGATGGCTACTCCATTTCTTCTAAGGGATTCCTGCCCGCAGTAGTAAAATGGTCATTTGAGTTAAATTTACCCATTCCAGTCCATTTGAGTTCGCTGATTCCTAGAATGTCGACATTCACTCTTGCCATCTCCTGTTTGACCACTTCCAATTTGCCTTGATTCATGGACCTAACATTCCAGGGTCCTATGCAATACTGCTCTTTACAGTGTCAGACCTTGCTTCTATCACCAGTCACATCCACAACTGGGTATTGTTTTTGCTTTGGCCCCATCCCTTCATTCTTTCTGGAGTTATTTCTCCACTGATCTCCAGTAGCATATTGGTCATTTACTGACCTGGGGAGTTCCTCTTTCAATATCCTGTCATTTTGTGTTTTCATATTGTTCATGGGGTTCTCAAGGCAAGAATACTGAAGTGGTTTGCCATTGCTTTCTCCAGTGGACCACATTCCATCATTATTTATCTCTGAATAATTGAACTATATTTATTGCAAGATAAGTTTCTGACTGTTTTAAATCTTAGATTCTGGATGTGAATTTTCTCTTTTATCTTGCAAATTCAGTTTCAAAGGAAAAGATTTACACTCATGCTTTTCAGTTTCCTGTGTGAGCCCTTCTCTAAAGGAATTGTCTTTAGAAGGAATCTCAAGTGGCCCTGGGTTTTAGAAAGGTTTATGGGGGTTGGGAGCACATTCATCTCCTGGGGCCTGTGCTGGGTTGTCCAATGTCAATTTTGCATCATTGTCACCCCCATCTGTGGTTTCTCTCTGCATAGCATGGAAGAAACAAGGGAATTCCTTTTCAAGGCTCTATTTTCTTCAATACACTGAGCTAGAGTTTGCCAATAAGAGAACTCATCCAATATATAAAAGGTATTTTCTTCCATACTCGTGGGAATACTGAAGAATCACTATGGCTTCTCGGCAAACAAGCAAAGAAAAGCATTATTTTCCTGCCGCTGACTGAAGCAGCTGATAGGAGCTTCTAACTATTCGGTCAATCCCCTGAGAACCACCCAACCTAATTCTTAAGATGAAGATGTTAGGTTTGCTTCTCTCACTCCCACCTGCAATGGTTTTACAATTGGTGAAGATTTCTCCAACTGTAACTGCCGTAGCATTGTCCACAATTTAATCTCAATATATTTATTGGACACATTATTTTATTAAAGTGACTTTGTTTTCGTGATGGAATCAAGATTGATATGTCCCTATAGAAACCCTGTATGTATGAACAGATTTTTACATTAGTTCTTTAAATAGAGGATTTGTCACCAGAAAGTTTGGGGTTCCGGCTTAGGCATATGTTTAGTCAGATATCACCTATCATCTTTCTTTTTTTTTTTTTTTTTTAAATTTTATTTTATTTTATTTTTTTAATTTTAAAATCTTTAATTCTTACATGTGTTCCCAAACATGAACCCCCCTCCCACCTCCCTCCCCATAACATCTCTGTGGGTCATCCCCATGCACCAGCCCCAAGCATGCTGTATCCTGCGTCAGACATAGACTGGCGATTCAATTCTTACATGATAGTATACATGATAGAATGCCATTCTCCCAAATCATCCCACCCTCTCCCTCTCCCTCTGAGTCCAAAAGTCCATTATACACAGCTGTGTCTTTTTTCCTGTCTTGCATACAGTGTCGTCATTGCCATCTTTCTAAATTCCATATATATGTGTTAGTATACTGTATTGGTGGTTTTCTTTCTGGCTTACTTCACTCTGTATAATCGGCTCCCACTTCAGTTGGCTTCCCAGTCCTAGTGAGACGTGTCTTTTCTACTCATGGTTAGGGTAATTTATTTTGGTTTTGATCTTGGTGTGTGATCTTGTAGCATCATCACTTCATGGGAGCTGAATACCCAGAACGTTTGGATTCCGTAACCCCTCGCTGTTAAGGCATCTTAACATTACCCTTTGTTAACTTCAAGCTTGATTCTCTGCTTCTCTTTCTTATATATAAAGTAAGTTATATATGTATAAATATATATTCATGGTATACTGCATACTATACATGTTTTTACATATTATATTCACTGCTTGTATATCTCACTGCTCCATGATTTCTTTACTAACATGTACTGCTTTTTCAGGGTAATTCTCGTAATGCAACAAACACTATAGATGGTCTGTCACATGATACTGATAGACTGATACTATATTTTAATAGAAAACCTTGATGTGTGCTAATCATGAAGAAAGCTCTCACCTGCAGACCCACAAGTCTAAGTCAAAATTCCCACTGTGTTTCTCATGAGTGGTGCAGCTGAAACAAGCTTCTAGAATCCTCAGTATGTTCCTCATTTGGGAAGTATCATTAGTATTGAACATCTCCCACTTTAAGATTTGAGTCTATGATTCAAGTAAGTATAATATTTTTGTATGTATTGGAGAAAACATATTTCACAGATGGTCTTGAGAGTAGAGGAAATAATATTTGCTCTTTGATTATTAAAATATGACCTCTAAAGTGCTCTGGCTTTTTGAAGCATCAAATTCTTCAATGTGTCTGGAATATCTGCCTTTAACAACTCTATCAGTTTGTGAGCTAGACTGCTGCTGATGCTACTGCTAAGTCGCTTCAGTCCTGTCTGACTCTGTGCGACCCCATAGACGGCAGCCCACCAGGCTCCCCCGTCCCTGGGATTCTCCAGGCAAGAACACTGGAGTGGGTTGCCATTTCCTTCTCCATTGCATGAAAGTAAAAAGTGAAAGTGAAAGTGAAGTCACTCAGTCTTGTCCAACTCTTCATGACCCACGGACTGCAGCCTACCAGGCTCCTCTGCCCATGGGATTTTCCAGGCAAGAGTACTGGAGTGGGCTACCATTGCCTTCTCCGGTGAGCTAGACTACTCATCCTAATTAGGGTTCAAAAAATGTCAAGAGTGATAAGCTCCACTTAGCTAAAGTCACTGTCACCTCAGTTTATCACTGTCCTGGTAAATAAGAAATATAATATAAAGGATACACAAGATGAGGATGTGTTGCAGGGGGGAAATAGCTCCTGGTGCCTCCTGAAGGCCCCCATAAGGGAGACTGGGGTAAAATTCATTGTTGAATAAATCCCATGTAGAATGAAGCATTGAGCAGGTCAGAAAAAAAGTGAACAGTAGACTTGCGGTCTTTTGTAACTTTCAGCTAACATGGGGATTCTGTCTGTATTAAAAAGCAAGTCTTTGTTGTTGCTGTTTAATTAATTTTTATTGGAGTATATTTGCTTTACAATGTGGTGTTAGTTTCTGCCGTACAGGAAAGTGAATTATCTATAGGTACATATATGTCCCCTGTCTTTTGGATTTCTTTCCCTCTTAGGTCACCACAGAGCACTCAGGAAAGTTCCCTGAGCTATACAGTAGGTTATCATTTGTTATCTATTTTATACACGTTATCAATAGTGAATATATGCAAATCCCAATTTCCCAATCATCTCACACCCTGCCTTTATGCACTCAGTATCTCTCCTTCTGTTTTGCAAGTAAGATCATCTAATCCATTTCTAGATTCCACTTATATGTGTTAATATACAATATTTGTTTTTCTCTGACTTACTTCACTCTGTGTGACAGTCTCTAGGTCCATCCACATCTCTGCAAATGAACCAATTTCATTCTTTTTTATGGCTGAGTAATATTCCACTGTACTTGCATCTTCCTTATGCATTTGTTGATGAACATTTAGATTGCAAAAAGCAAATCTTTTCTTTTATATTTCTGTAGAATATTTCCTTCTGGCACATTTGATAAAATGTATCAAGCCACTATATAATGTATAATCAAGCCACAACCTACCACAATATTTTTAAAAGTTAGAAATCAGTTTGAAAAATTATTACATTTAATTTTATAAACAAATTAAGGAAACATACACCTTAAATGTAATAAGCAATTGTATGATTAGCTCTGAGTCTTGAGTGAAAGCTAAAAAAGTAATTTATTTTAAATTGGATTTTCTTTTGATTTTATTAAAGAAAAGGTACATATTAAGTATGTGACAGTCTAAATGACCTAAGGTAATTAAAATTAATGATAATTACAACAGTTATAAGTTCTAGTATTAGTAAATAATAACTATATTATTTATAACTATGTGACTATTATGTTATAAACCAATATTTATTAAAATGTTAAGCAATTTAGCTATAATTTAATAGATAAATCATAGAAATTTTAACTATTTTAATTTATTTTTTATTAATAAAATAGTAAGGTAAATACAGAAAAAATTAACTGTATCTATCTTGTATATAAATTGTGTCTTTAAGGTGTTCCAAATTATTTATCCAAAGCCAATTATCCACAAAGATACTTCTGTAACTTGCAGACACTTTAAAAATAAGTTCACATTAAACAGGAGTGCACTAACTTGAAACATAGTTTGAGGAACAAAGAACTAAAATAAGTGGATATTTAAAATCTGGTTCATTGATTTTCCTTATAACCTGCCTCATACAGCTTTGTTAATATTTGTAAAAAATTAAAGTGTACTACATATTCTTTGATATTTTCCCACCCAGATGTGGTGTCGATACTCAGTATGCTAGATTTCTTTGACAGATAGTAAACATCAGAAATAATGCTGTGACAGATTCTGAGCTCAAGCCTTAGAAAAATGGTAGTTCTCACGTCCTATCTTTTGGAATAATCTTTGTCAAAACCCAGCCATATTCTAGGAAGAGCCCCAGATAGTTTCAAGGAGATGCTCATTAGGAAAGAAGACAAGATTCATGACTGGCAACCCTAGCTTAGCTCTCATCCATCTGACCAAATCATCCTGGAAATAGATTCTCCAGCCATAGTTTAGCCATATCAGTGACATTCTGTGGAACAAAGAGGAGTCTTCCCACCCCAGCCCTGTCAAAATTGTAGATCTGTGATCAAAGTAAATAATAGTTGTTGTAAGCCACTAACTTTTGAGGTAGTTGTATGTGCAAAAGTAGGTAACCAGGGCACTAATGTTAACACCATCTGACATTACTTTATATATGATTAGGACAATCCAGTGATTTACAGCATTCCTTTATTAACTTAGTTTCCTTTCCTTTTCTTTTCTTTTTTTTATGTCTTTACTTGTGACTGTGGTCTAACTTAGAATTTTTTGAACATTTTTTTAAATAGGTAATTTGCATACATTTTGTTTGTTTAGTTGCCAAGACATACCTGACTCTTTTTGCAAGCCCATGGACTGTAGCCAACCAGGCTCTCTGTTCATGGGACTTCCCAGGCAAGGATGCTGGAGTGGGTTGCCATTTTTTCTTTCAGGGGATCTTCCTGACCCAGGGATCAAATCTGCACTGGCAATCTCCAGCACTGGCAAGTGGATTCTTTACCACTGAACCACCTGGGAAGCCATTATGCATTTTTAGTGCTTGTCTGTTATTTGATATACAGATACTGAACATTTGCAAAGGTATGTAAAATTCTGCACTCTGCAATGTAGACAATTTCAATATAGCTAAGATTTCTCTAGGAAAGAATTGGCAATATATGTCACATGATATCCAATATTCATTTTAGGTACAGTGAATTACATAGGCGAGTCAAGAGAACACACAAAAAAGTTAATTCTTTTTTTTTTGTTGCTGTTAATTTTGCCTACTCATTATGTGCTATTATGGTATAGAAGGCTGGACTTGAGAGAAATTTGAAAAAATTGTTTTCAAATGAAATATATTAATTTCATCAAAGTTTCATTATTATATGTTGTTGAGATATCTTGAGGAAGATAAAGGACTATAGACCAGACACTTTGCCACTGCATAAGGAGGACCACTGAAGACTTCAACTAAAAGGAGAGATAGAAATGCTAGAGTTATAACTATAAAGGAAAAGCTAGATATAGACTGTGGTAGTGATAGGACTGGTATTCTAGCTGGAGAAAAGACTATTTAAAAAATGATCCTGAATAATGCAGTTTTTTGTGCATCATTTTCCAAAATTCACATCTCTTTTCAGGCACATCTCACTGTCTCTGCTTGTTTTGTACACACTCATGCTGGATCCTAAGGATTCTGTAAAACTTTCTATTGAGGAACATATAGGAATCTGGAATCAAAGAAAATTCTGAACAGAAATGCCTCATAAAAACACCCAAAGACTTAAATTACAGTAAATAGTTATTTTTATATTAAACCTACCTTTTTCAGATATTAATAGTAAAGCTGAAAATTACCCATTGCTTTAATCAAATACTAAATGATATGTATTTGAGGTACTACACATTCCCTACCTTGCTCTCAGATTTTTATACCCTCTGAAGGAACCAGAGCACAGGGTTTTCCCTCAGAACACGTCATCTTCAATAAAACTTTGGAGAACATTTGGGACTTCTGTATATTTCTTTAGGATGACATTTCTTTTGAAGAATATGCATTTTAAAAAGCTTATTATGAGTTTCACCATTTTCATCATTCTTTTCATTTAAATGTATCAGTATTTTTCCTTTTGGTTTTCAGTCCTTTCTCTCTTTCATCGCTTCATGGTGGAACTAGCCAATACACTGGTTCTGTTTTCTGTTTTTTTATTTGCTTCTCAAGCTAAATTTCAAAAGAAAAAAGAAAGCTAAAAACAATAGAAAATACATGAAAGCACCATTTTCAGTTTACAGCTGGGATTCTGCACAGCATGTACTACTAACTGCATCTGTGCAGAAAGTCCACCATATGGGTGGGAGGGGAACCGTTTAATTTAGCTCATATGCAAGAAGCAAGTGAAAAGTTGACTATATTTTAGATCTTGCCAAAGTCAACCAACAGCAGAGCTATGGACAGAATCCAAAAAGTTTCGTGATCAATCTTATATTCTTCTTGGTAAACTACTCCATCTTTTAAGGATGTTCAGTTGTACACTCAAGTGATCAATTTTCTTACTTTGAAAATGCATTTTTAAATCTTTTTTTTTCAAATAAAACTGTGTAAAGAGTAGATTTCATTTACAACATTTTTGAAGTTATGTATTTGAATTTCTTTATAAAATGTCTTGGGCTTCTCAGGTGGTGCAGTGGTGAAGATTTCACCTGCCAATGCAGGAGATGCAAGAGAAGCGGGTTCAATCCCTGGGTCAGGAAGGTTCTCTGCAGTAGGAAATGGCAACCCACTCCAGTATGCTTGCCTGGAAAATTCTATATACAGAAAAGCCTGGCAGGCTCCAATCAGGAGCTCCAGTCCATGGTGTTGCAAAGAGTCGGACATGACTGAGCACACACACACACACACACACACACACACACACACACACAATTGTCTTAAATATGCAATTTAGAGGACATTAAAGATGTACACAATACTTGAAAATCATTTCTGGAAACCAATCCATGTGGGTTGGATGAAGAAAATTTTAATCTAACCCTAGCTAATGTAATTGAGCTAATGTCAATGCTACAGAGATTAAAGGAAGTTCAGGAGAGTTGATGCTGACAAATGGGACATTATAAGGACGTTTGTCATTCAGAGATAAAGGGAAGAGAGGGTTGAAAATGAGAAAGAACATCTGAAGAATAGAGGTCATGAATCTAAAGTGTAAACTTAGTGTCATTATTTTCAACAAAGTTACTCTAAATATGCCACTCACTTAATAAGAATAATCTTTCTGTAAGTTATTTTAGGCATTCTTTGAGTTAAGCCTTCAAGTTTCTCATCTGTTTATGGAGATATTAGCTACTAGGTGGCCTACTAAACTGCAGTATAAGTAAATGTTCTATATCTTCTTGAAGAAAAAAAATCAGGCAAATTTTTCATCATTTTAAAAATATTTTATTCATTACTGTGGAAAAATATCTCCTCTCTGAAAGTTAAAGTGTTAGTTGCTTAGTCGTGTCTGACACTTTTAAAATCCAATGGACTATAAACTCCTAGGCTCCTCTGTCCATGGGATTCTCCAGGCAAGAATACTGAATTGGGTTGCCATTTCCTTCTCCCACGGATCTTCTTGACTCAGGGATCGAACCTGGGTCACCTGCATTGCAGGCAGAGTCTTTTACCATCTGAGCCACCAGGGAATCCCCCTCTGCTCAGAAGTTTTACTTTATTATGGAAGAACTATTACAGCCATGAACTCAGAGTTCATTATGACAAAATAAAGTTATGGGACTCACATCTATTAAAAATATAAATGGAAAAATATTAAAGCAGAGGAGAATATTTCTTGTGTAGAGATAAGTATCATATTAGTATATTTCCAGTGTAGGTGTTGCAAATGGTGATATCTATTCCTGTCAAACTTCTCAACCATACTACATTAAAGTGACTATTAGGATTAATCAACATTTTCCATTGCCATATTGTTGTGATTGAAAATTTATTTTAAATGAATAATTCAAAAAATTTTAAAAGTGCTTCTGAAGAATCATTTATCTTATTTAATTGCATATATATTGAATCAAGAAAAATGGTACTGATGAACTTATTTGCAGGGCAGGAATAGAGACGCAGACTTAGAGAACAGACTGTGGACACAGCAAGGGGAGATGGTGCGATGGATTCAGAGAGCAGCATTTACATATACACACTACTAGGTGTAAAATAGCTAGGGGGAAGCCACTGTACAGAAGGGAGCTCAGCGGATACTCTGTGATCATCTAGAGGGGTGAGATACGGGGGTTCGAGGGAGGCTCAAGAGGGAGGGGATGTGTGTATACTTATAGCTTATTCACATTGTTTTACAGCAGAAACTAATACAACAGTGTAAAGCAATTATCCTCCAAGTAAAAATAAATTTTTAAAAAGTGGTTACTTCTGGACCCCTATGGCCCAGGTCGTGATGATCCCCAAGAGACCACATGTTCTCTGTTTGCCCTGTGGTGTGGCTCTACAATGATACAAGGCCAGCAAAGGGTGGGAGAGGCCATCGGTTGTCCATGAAGTACAAGGGGACATGGAGGCACATGACTGATGCCCCCACAGGTGGCGTACTGGAGTCTGGTCTGGACCTCTGTCTGTGGCCAGCTCCTCACAACTTGTGCTAAGTCACGAGCTGAGATCCTACACGGAACTCAGTAGCTCCGGTGCTCCTCCCCTCTGGCGTGGGAGTCCTGGTGCTGGTTGCTGATAGTGCACCAACTTACAGGGAATAAATCCAGTTCACACTCAACCCTCAAGGCTTTTGCTGCATCAGTGTGGCATCAGTGTGGGATCCGCACCAGCACTCAATAGGCAGTGATGATAATTAAGCTCTGCCTCACACCTGGCTTCTTTCCTGGTCTCACCATCTCCAGCTCCCACCATCTTCAGCTCCACCTCCTCTGAAGGTGAGTGCATGCTAAATCATTTCAGTCATGTCCAGCCCTTTGTGACCTCATGGACTGTAGCTTGTCAGGCTCCTCTGTCCATGGAATTCTCCAGTCAAGAATACTGGAGTGGGTTCCCATTTCCTCCTCCAGAGGATCATCCTGGCCCAGGGATCGAACCCATGTCTCTTAAGCCTTCTGCATTGCAAGGCAATTCTTTACCACTAGCGCCACTTTGGAAGCCTATGGAGGTGAGAGCCGCCAGCATGTGCTGGGTCTCCCAGAGACAGATTTGAGATGGAGCCTTGGGTGCCAAATATTTAACAGGAATCCACCTTTGTGAAAAGGGAGACATAGGATTTGGCAGGGGAAGGAATTAAATTGCGTTCAGAGGCCTGAAAAACCTGAGCCAATCGTAAGAGCTCTGGGGTAAAGATTGCTGGTAGGAAAGTCCACATTGAGCTGAAACTGCCAATTCTTTAAACCTCCTACCTGACAACCCACTGGATTCAGCCTCCTCAGAAGGATATAGCCCTCGGAAAGGGAGCTCTCTGAAGTGGAGACAAGGTCCTAAAGGAGCTGACAGCTGGAGTCTGTCTACTGCCTGACTTCCTAGACCTGTAAGCTGACCTTTCCTTAGAGGGGCATCTGGGTGGGACCTGCATCTCTGTGTCTACTTTAACTTGGATCCTGGGCAATGAGCTTGATTCTCCTCTATTTCTTTAGAATTTTTTAAGTTTAAAATGCATGACCTTCTATTAAAGTTATTTCTCACATCTTATTTTGCAACGGCTCAGTCTCTCCAATGACTCAGGAAAGAAGGAAAGGAGCTCCTTTTCTTTAAACCCTGCTCCAGAAGAATGCTCAGTCTGTGTGCATAGTATATGCCCTTCACAAGGGCCTCTGAACAGGAAGGTCAACATGACCTACAGATGGCAGGTTCTGGAACACTGCCTTCGCTTTCTGTAACTTCACAATCCCAAAGGGACCTAACTGTACTTCTCCCAACACATTACTTAAAGTTCTGTCTGTCCATTAACTCTATGAACCTAAGTTCTTAGTTGCACAGGTTCTCAGAGGACTTGAGCCTGTAAGCTCCTCTGGTGATACGCCATATGGTCCTTTTTAACCTCAACTGAACTCTCATACCCTCCTGCTTACTCAGCCACAATTCAGCCAAGACTAAAAATTCAACAAACCCATAGACCTTTGGCCGGTATTCTAAAACCTCTGAGTTTATATTATACACTTTTTTCCTCTGAGACTTTTTCCAAGTGAACTCAGTGTCATAGAGGAAATAAAAATGCCTACAACAGTCTTTACCTCATTTATCCAGGAGGGGGCGCTGCAGAGAGTCAATGAATAAGCAAGCACTTAGTGTTCTATTATCACTGTAAGTCATAAACCTTTTGCAAATTACTTAACTTCCTTAAATTTTTTCTATTGCTGTTCATTTGAATTTGGGGTTAATATTACCAGTAATGGAATACAAGGTGAATATTAAATATGATATTATATTAAAAGTTCTTGACATGTGTAAACTTTCACTTTGATTACCTTTGCTTAACATTCAATTTCGCTTTATTTCACTTTCCTCTAATTCAAGTATACCTACCGTCACAACTCATATATAGTTGTATTGTAATTTTAAATGGTATTATTAATCTTAGTGAAACACTGGTTGAACAAGTAGAAAACAAATTAAAATACCCTATTTTATTCTACTCTTTTAAAATTTGGCTCTTTAATGCACAGCTTTGTCATTTGTCTTTAGAGTATATTCCCTAGAAAAGAGCTATCATGATTTTCCTTTTTTTAACCTCTTCAAAGTAGATTTCTCTCCATGATTCTTAGACCTCAGACAGCTCACAATACATCTACTTATGATTTTGACATTTATCACTGACTGGACTTTACCAGCATTACAATAATGACAAATATTACAGTGAAAATGTCACTTTCTAGATGCAAACTTCTGCCTACTTTTAAAATTTAACTTCCAATCTTTAAGCAACATGGACACCTAGAAAGATAAGAAGAATGTTATAGTTCAATTTTATTTGGAGGAAGAAAGGATTACTTCCCATTTTTAAAAAGACTGATCTCTTCAGCTTTTATCTGAATTCAGCGTTTTATTCAGATAGATAAATAGCATCACGTAAAAACAGCATGTCTCTTTTTTGCTATCAGATAGAGTTAAAGATAACTTTGGATTAGACTTTGGAGAAGCACACACACATGCATAACCTCACAGATGAATATTAATACATATAAACATTAAAATAGTGATTATAAAGTTATAATGAATTTTTGGAGTATGTCTCATTTCATATATTGTCAAATATCTCCCCTGTTTAATGGAAAGCTTGCGTAAGATAGAAAAAACAAAACTAAATATCATTTTCCACTTTCATTTATAATTGATTTGCTAAGTTATTACTTCTTATTCATATCAAACTAATTCTTTAGCATAGCAGTACCCAATCCTTTTGACATCAGGGATTGGTTTCATGGAAGACAATTTTTCCATAGGCAGATGATGATTTCAGAATGATTCAAATGCATTACATTTATTGTGTACTTTATTTCTATTATTATAACGTCAGCTCCACATCAGAGCATCAGGCATTAGATCACAGAGTTGGTACCTAACCTGTGCATTTGTTTTGAAAAGTTCTACTCAAAGTTATGTCTGGCTATCTTGTATGACTGAAACCCAGTTCTGGTCAGAGAACTGTAAGAGTGTTTTTAAGTAACAGTTGCATGAGGGGTAAAACATGAGAAAAGTTCCAAAGAGCGTATTTATTACTTTCATACTTAGGTGTGAATAATCTACACTTTTATTGGAAACATGCTATAAAATTCACTTTGAAGAATATTTCAATGTGCTGATTACTAATTTTTAGAACAAGGTAGATGATAGTGCTGCTTTCTCTTTTCCTTTTCAACTAACTGGCTATAAAAAACGCCATGCAATCATAGCCTCACAAAATATTTTTTGAAAGGCTTTTTTTTTTTTTTTTTTGGTGAAAGCTCTGAGGAAGAAACTACTACACAGGATGAACCTGCAATGTTTGCAACAAAAGCTACACACTGATGATTTCATAGCCTTTACATAATAATAATGTGCTAGAAAGTCCATTTATCGCTTCATCCAGTAAGATTTTTTAAATTAGCTAACTAATTAATTTTTGTGGTAGAATATACATAGCATAAAACTTGCCATTTTAGCCATTGTTAAGTGTACAATTCAACTTTACTGCTTTAGGTACAATCAAGTTAGGAACTGCTTTACTTACAGTAACCATACTTCCAGTTTCCTGAAATTAGTGGAACTAGAACCAAGGAGATTATGCTTTAGGGAGAGTAGTAAATAAGGAAATGGCAACCCACTCCAGTGTTCTTGCCTGGGGAATCCCCGGGATGGTGGAGCCTGGTGGGCTGCCGTCTATGGGGTTGCACAGAGTCGGACACTACTGAAGCGACTTAGCAACCTGGCAGCAGTAAATAAGGAGCAAGGAGAGAGGTCATGAATATCCATCACAGGAACCCCTCCACATGAAAACCTGGAGACACGGAAATAAAGATGCTTCTTTCTATCCCCCAAGTTTTCTTTTAATGCGCTGGGTCTAACCAATAAGCCCATGATCCATCAGGATGTGCTAATCTCCCACTGAGGGGCAGTTTAGCGTTTCCCCTAAAAAGGCCCTTACAAAAGCTAGAAGATCACATTAGTTAAACTGACTCCAGTGCTCTCGGGGTTTCCCAGCTGGTGCAGTGGTAAAGAATTCAACTGCCGATGCAAGAGACGCAGGAGACTCAAGAGACTGGGGTTCAATGCTGGGTTGGGAAGACACACCGAAGGAGGAAATAGCACCCCACTCCAGTATTCTTCCCTGGAAAATCTCATTGACCAAGGAGACTGGTGGGCTACGGGCCATGGAGTCGAAGAGTTAGACGCGACTGAGCAGGCTTGCACACGCACAGGGCTCTCAGCTTCCCATGCTCCCTGGAGGGCATCTCATTTCCTAAAGTCTGGTCACTCCTGTTTTTTGGAATTCTGAGGCACTGAGTGTATATTCATCTCCTATTATAGCAAGTCGATATGAAGTTAAGAGATGTGCTCTTATCTCTTTCATTTACTCCCCTAATAGTTTTAGGGGGGTTTGGTTAAGATTTAGGATTCTTAATGCTTCTCAGTTTTCTCTTTATGAAAGACTGGCACAATTTAAAGGATATTAGTATTCTTTCCTTCGACTTTATTTTTGTTTTCTAGGTTTTTTTTTTTTTTTTTTTTTTCAATAACACACTCTGGAAGCTCTTATCTTATGACTATATACTGGTGAAACGCACAAACTCTCCCACTGCCTAGTTGTGTGAACTTTCAGTGCCAATGTTTCACCCAGTAACATGGGGGAGGGGTGGAACTGCTATAATGCATGGAAGTTACTATGTATATACCCACATAGTATATCTGAAATTGTGTTATGTGTTTTCCTTTATTTCTTAATAAAATATCATTTTCTCCATCTGGGACACTGCTCACTCATTATTTAATCTTCAAACTTCTGTCTGGTTAATTTGAAATTTTTCCTCTTTTTTTTCTTTCCTTTTTGGTTTCTTTTGTCTACATATTTGCCCGACCCGGCACTCCCCTTGGAACTCAAATGCATAAGACTGGACTAATAAAAATCCTGGTTATTAATATATATATATAAACTTCATTGCTACAGATAATGGAACTTTATTAATATTTTCTAAAAGTGACATTTTTATGATAGGATTAATAGTCACAAATATGTTGTCTAAGATGAATATTAATTAATGTCAAACCATGTGGGTGCTTACTCGCTCACTTGTTTCTGACTCTTTGCAACCCCATGGACTTTAGATTGCCAGGCTTCTCTGTCCCGGATATTCACCAGTCCAGGATATTGAACTGGGTAGCCATTCTCTTCTCCAGGGCAACTTTGCAAGCCAAGGATCAAACCCAGATCTTCTGCATTCCAGATAAATTGTTATTGTCCGAGCCACCAGAGGAGCCCATTAATATCAACAGCACTAGTCTATGCCATGCTGTGGTGGGCCACCCAAGATAGACGGGTCATGGTGGAGAGGTCTGACAGAATGTGGTCCACTGGAGAAGGGAAAGCAAACCACTTCAGTATCTTTGTCTTGAGAACCCCATGAACAGTATGAAAAGACAAAAACATAGGACACTGAAAGATGACACACCAGGTCGGTAGGTGCCCAATATGATACTGGAGATCAGTGGAGAAATAAGAAAGAATGAAGGGATGGAGCCAAAGCAAAAACAACACCTGGTTATGGATGTGACTGGTGATAGAAGCAAGGTTCAATGCTGTAAAGAGCAATATTGCACAGGAACCTGGAATGTTAAGTCCATGAATCAAGGCAAACCGAAAGTGATCAAACAGGAGATGGCAAGAGTGAATGTCAACATTCTAGGAATCAGCAAACTAAAATGGACTGAAATGGGTGAATTTAACTCAGATGTCCATTATATCTACCACTGTGGGCAGGAATCTTTAGAAGAAATGGAGTAGCCATCATGGTCAACAAAAGAGTCCAAAATGCAGTAATTGGAAGCAGTCTCAAAAACAACAGAATAATCTCTGTTCATTTCAAAGGCAAACCAGTCTATATCATGATAATCCAAGTCTATGCCCTGACCAGTAATGCTGAAGAAGCTGAAATTTAATGGTGCTATGAAGACCTACAAGACCTTTTAGAACTATCACCCCAAAAAGATGTCCTTTTTACTATAGGGGACTGGAATGCAAAAGTAGGAAGTCAAGAAACACCTGGAATAACAGGCAAATTTGGCTTTGGAGTACAGAATCAAGCAGGGCAAAGGCTAATAGACTTCTGCCAAGAGAATGCCCTGGTCATTGCAAACATCCTCTTCCAACAACACAAGACAAGACTCTGCACATGGACATCACCAGATGGCCAATACCGAAACCAGGTTGATTATATTCTTTGCAATCAAAGATGGAGAAGCTCTATACAGTCACCAAAAACAAGACTGGGAGCTGAGTGTGACTCAGATCAGAAACTCCTTATTACCAAATTCAGACTCAAATTGAAGAAAATGGAGAAAATCATTAAGCCATTCAGGTATTACTTAAATCAAATCCCTTATGATTATACAGTGGAAGGGAGAAATAGATTTAAGGGACTAGATCTGATAGATAAGAGTGCCTGATGAACTATGGATGGAGGTTCATGACATTGTACAGGAGACAGGTATCAAGACCATCCCCATGGAAAAGAAATTCAAAAAAGTAGAATGGCTGTCTGGGGAGGCCTTACAAATAGCTGTAAAAAGAACAAGAGCAAAAAGCAAAGGAGAAAAGGAAAGATATTCCCCTTTGAATGCAGAGTTCCAGAGAATATCAAAGAGAGATAAGGAAGCCTTCCTCAGTGATCAATGCAAAGAAATAGAGGAAAACAATAGAATGGGAAAGACTGGAGATCTCCTCAAGAAAATCAGATACCAAGGGAACATTTCATGCAAAGATGGGCTCAATAAAGGACAGAAATGGTACGGACCTAACAGAAGCAGAAGATAAGAAGAGGTGGCAAGAATACACAGAAGAACTGTACAAAAAAGATCTTCATGACCCAGATAATCACGATGATGTGATCACTTACCTAGAGCTAGACATTCTGGAATGTGAAGTCAAGTAGGCCTTAGGAAGTATCACTATACACAAAGCTAGTGGAGGTGATGGAATTTCAGTTGAGTTATTTTAAATCCTGAAAAATGATGCTGTGAAAATGCTGCACTCAATATGTCAGCAAATTTGGAAAACTCAGCTGGGGCCACATGACTGGAAAAGATCAGTTTTCATTCCAATCCCAAAGAAAGGCAATTCAAAGAATGTCAAACTACCACTCAATTACACTTATCTCACATGCTAGTAAAGTAATGCTCAAAATTCTCCAAGCCAGGTTTCAGCAGTATGTGAACCATGAACTTCCAGATGTTCAAGCTGGTTTTAGAAAAGCCATATTTTTTTAATATAAATTTATTTATTTTAATTGAAGGTTAATTACAGTATTGTATTGGTTTTGCTTTAACCAGAGATCAATTTACCAACATCTGCTGGATCATTGAAAAAGCAAGAGAGTTCCAGAAGGATATCTATTTCTGCTTTATTGACTATGCCAAAGCCTTTGCCTGTGTGGATGACAATAAACTGTGCAAAATTTTGAAAAAGATGGGAATACCAGACCACCTGACCTGCCTCTTGAGAAACCTATATGAAGGTCAGGAAGCAACAGTTACAACTGGACATGGAACAACAGACTGGTTCCAAATAGGAAAAGGAGTACTTCAAGGCTGTATATTGTCACCCTGCTTATTTAACTTCTATGCAGAGTACATCATGAGAAACGCTGGACTGGAAGGAGCACAAGCTGAAATCAAGATCACTGAAAGAAGTATTAATAACCTTAGATATGCAGATGACACCACCTTTATGGCAGAAAGTGAAGAACTAAAGAGCCTCCTGATGAAGGTGAAAGAGGAGAGTGAAAAAGTTGACTTACGTTTCAACATTCAGAAAACTGAGATCATGGCATCCAGTCCCATCACTTCACGACAAATATATAGGGAAACAATGGAAACAGTGGTTGACTTTATTTGTTTGGGCTCCAAAATCACTGCAGATGGTGACTGCAGCCATGAAATTAAAAGACACTTACTCCTTGGAAGGAAAGTTATGACCTACCTAGACAGCATATTAAAAAGCAGAGACATTATTTTGTTAACAAAGTCCATCTAGTCAAGGCTATGGTTTTTCCACTAGTCATGTTTGGATGTGATAGTTGGACTATAAAGAAAGCTGAGCGCTGAAGAATTGATGCTTTTGAACTGTGGTGTTGGAGAAGACTCTTGAGAATCCTTTGACTGCAAGGAGATCCAACCAGTTTATCCTAGAGGAAATCAGTCCTGGGTGTTCATTGGAAGAATTTATGTTGAAGCTGAAACTCCAATACCTTGGCCACCTTATGCGAGGAGATGACTCATTTAAAAGATCCTGATGCTGGGAAAGATTGAGGGCAGGAGACGAAGGGGATGACAGAGGATGAGATGGTTGGATGGCATCATGACTCAGTGTACATGAGTTTGGGTAGGCTCCGGGAGTTGGTGATGGACAGGGAAGCCTGGCGTGCTGTGCTTCGTGGGGTCACAGAGAGTTGCACATGACTGAGTAACTGAACTGTACTGAACTCCTACTTTTGAAATTTCAACCCATTCCAGTATTCTTGCCTGTAAAATTCCATGGACAGAGGAGCTTGGCAGGCTATAATCCATTGGATTGAAGTGTCAGACACGACTGAGCATGCATGCGCTTCATACATTCACACACACACTCATATTCCTATTCTATCACTCCCAAAAGTAATCCCTGAATTACTTTTGAATTTGAGGTTTCCATGGCCTACCTTGTGTTATATATATATATATATATATATATATATATATATATATGACTTCTTTCTCAACACAATATCTGTTACTGTATTCATTTAGGTTGCCCCTTCATTTTCACTGCTGTACAATTATTTAGGAGCTTCCCAGGTGGTTCAGTGGTAAAGAATCCACTCTGCTTATTATTTTTAACTGTGTGAGTTTTTTATTCTATGATTATCCAGTGGATCAGTCTGACTTGGTTCCAGTATACCCTTTGAATACAATGCTATTCAATGATCCTGTAATTTAGATGCCTCCAGGCACACAGATATTAAGGCTCTTCTTGAGTATTTACAAGGATAAAATTACAATACTGTAAGTTCTACTTAAGAATATAAATTCAAGTTAGTTTTTCAAAGTAGTTTATACTTTCAACATCAAGAAAACTCTTCTATCTCAGTTACTCTAACTCTTTGTGTTCTCAAATTTTGTAATTTAAGAAAGGCAAATAAGTATTAGCAGTATTTCACATTTATTTTATCTTCTTTTCATTTCTAGTGTGACACAAATAACATCTGAAAATTCAGATCACTGCAATTATTTCTTGATTTCTAGGCAAAATAGATTTCAAGATTATTATAGCCACATCTTAAAATTTTCTTTGTCTTTGATTTTCAATAACTTCAATAAATTGCTTATTAATTTCTACCAAAACATATCACATTTTCTAATAGGCCCCATTGCCTAACATTTCTTTTTTCTATACTACTCTATTCTGTGGATAATGAATATTTTTTTGAAATATAAATTTATTTATTTAAATTGGAGGTTGATTACTTTACAATATTGTGTTGGTTTTGCCACACATCAACATGTATCCACCACAGGTATACACGTGTTCCCCATCCTGAACCCCCTCCCACCTCCCTCCCTGTACCATCCCTCTTGGTCGTCCCAGTGCACCAGCCCCAAGCATCCAGTGTCATGCATTGAACCTGGGCTGGCGACTCATTTCATATATGATATTATACATGTTTCAATGCCATTCTCCCAAATCATCCCACCCGAGTTCATCAGAGCACTGTTTATAATAGCCAGGATATGGAAGCAACATAGATGTCCATTAGCAGATAAATGGATAGGAAAGTTGTGGATAATGAAAATTTTGATGTCTGCTATCTAAAGCCACCTGGAGTAGGAAATCACAACCTGCTCCAGTATTCTTGCCTGGAAAATTCCATGGACAGAGAAACCTGGTGAGCTATAGTAGTCCATGGCATCACAGAGAGTTGGGCAAGATTAAGTGACTAAGCACATCTAAGGCCATATTCAGAGTTTATGCAGCTATTTAACTAGAGGTAACTCCATTTTTTACAGAGATATCCCAGATTCCAGAAAAAATCTGGATATAAAGATACTTCTGTTTTTCTGTTTTTATATCAAGACCACATGCTTAACTCAGAAGGCATCAATATTTAAGACAAATAGATTCAGTTAATCTGCTAGTTACTGTCTCAGGAAGCCTGTTTCCCTGAGTTTGCATTTGATTTTGCATTTGCATGTGAGTGCTCAAAATTTATTTGCCTACAAAAAAGCTACATGGATCCAAGAGGTTAGCTTATACTACAGTTCCTTCCTTTGGTCCTGAAAACAGTGAAAAACAAAATAGTGATTTAAGTTTGAGGCTGCTTGTCTGACAGCAGTTGCCAATACTATAAGAAACTCAAAGTTAAACATGGCTTTTTGCACTCCTGGTAGGAAAATCACATAGATACCTAAGGGGCCAGAACACATAAAGATTCCCTCTGTCTGATAATCGAGCCCCTCTTTCAGTAGTACTGGTTGTGAAAGTGAAAAGTTGCTCAGTCGTGTCTGACTTTTTGCAACCTCATGGACTGGCCCATCGGGCTCCTCCATCCATGGAATTTTCCAGGCAAGAGTACTGGAGTGGGTTGCCATTTCCTTCTTCAGGGGATCTTCCTGGCTCAGGGATCGAACCCAGGTCTCCTGCATTGCAGGCAGATGCTTTTACCATCTCAGTACAGGTTAGGGGTGGTCTAAAGCATATTTATAAATTCTTGCCAAAGCAGTCCATCCTTGCTCACCCACATGTTGTTTGCTCAGCAATTAAAACTGATCAAAAAATCATTGAAAACAAGTAATCAGTAGAAACTAATCATAAACCACCAAGCTCAAACTCATTTGTCACACATTTAGAAAAAGCTCTTGTGATAGAAAAAGATCCTTAATCTTTATATGTGACACTGTTCCCCAAAAGTCATTCCTTATCTGTTTCTCACAATGCTTGATTAATTCACCAAACTGAGGAGGCTTCAGTAAATCAATTAAATAAGGCCTGTTCCTTCACTTCAACACATCCGGAGGAAATGAAAATAGACTCCTCAGAGAAATGCAAAGTCAGGGAAACAGGCTTCCTGAAACAGTAGATAGAAGATTAACTGAATCTATTTGTCTTAAATATCAATATATTCCGAGTTAAGCATGTAGTCTTGATATAAGAATAGGAAAAAAGAAGTATCTTCAGATCCTGAACTTATCTGGAATCCAGGGTCCCCCCATACAAAATGAAATCAAACCCTTGGGACTGAATGACTCTTCGAAGAGAAACTAAACCATTTGTGAAAAAGTACAAGGAATCATGAATTGCGTAATGAACCAGCACAAAATGAGGCCATCTCAGATATCTCACTAGAAGACATACACAGTACTTGTTTCTGGAGTAATATGCTCTGACCTGGACATTTCCTAAAATATGGAGTATAAAAGCTTTAGCTTCCTAGGCCAAATTGAGATATTGAGTCATCTTAGCTCTGGGGAACACAGAACCTTATACTTTGGAAAACCTGTGTTAAGAAAAAAGGAAATAAATGTCTTAAAATATTTCTGTGTGGCATTCACTTTGTATAATCATCTTTCTTACCAATTTCTGTTTTTCAGAACCTGAATTTATCAAATGAATTTTATTTTTAAGGCATTTAAAAATAAAAGTTATTTTCCAATGTAGAAGTTATTTAAATAAAAGTATTACATTTTTACAAAAATACTGTAACATTAAGTACCACTTATCAATAATGTTTTCTTTTTAAGAATTCCACAAATAGTGAAGTAAAAGTAGGTTGCTGTCTTGTACCTTCTGTTCTGTTTTGGGGGAAGAAGAAACAGAAGGAGAAGAGGACAAATGGAATATCCTTCATTTAAAAGCTATATTTAAAAAAATAAGCAGCAAATTCCCTGCATTTTCAAAGGTTCTTTCCTGAGATTTTTTTTTTTTTTCTTTTGGATATTGCTATTTTATTCTTCTTTGCAAGAAAGCATGCTAAATGCCTTTATCTCAGTTTGTGTATGGAGACCATTCTAATAAATTATTTCTTTGCCTGATTTTGAAGATGACATCAGTTATATATGAAATGCCCACTAAGTGAATCAACTGTTTTAGTCAATTTCTGGCAGTAGCTCTCAGCCATGGCTGTGCATTTGAATCAATAGGAGTGCTTTAAAAAATATACTGATATGTGGATATCAGCACATTTAAAAATCTCCCTTGGTTATCAAAATAAGCAGCCAGATTTGAAAAACACTACTTCAAGGAAGCCCTAGAAGACATACAACACTAAATTTGAAAATGTGGTTTAGAAACAAACAATTCTTGTGACTTTTTAAAATTAATTTTATTTAGAACACTGAAGTACATATCATAGCTGGAAGTTGGAATAGGCTTCACTAAAAAAAGAAGAAAAATGGACTTAGGAAGACAAACCTACATGTGGTAGTAAATAGTGAGTCAGGACATGGAAAAGGCAGAGGAGAATGAAAATAACTACAAAATTCCAAGCAAAAATATCAAATAGTGGATGCTTGTTTTTCTTGTCTCTTGTTTCCTTCACAGATTTATGTTTCACCCAGTTACTTCCTGTCTTCAAATTTCTTTTTGACTCAGTACAATTGCCTTATAAAGTCCACTCCTTGTCCAAATTCACACATGCTTGAAAAATTCATTTGATTTTTTTTCCATTGTACTCAGTTTCTCAGTTGTATCTGACTTTTTGTGACCCCAAGGACTATAGGCCACCAGACTCCTCTCTACATGGGACTTTCCATGCAAGAATACTGGAGAGGGTTGCCATTTCCTACTCATTTTTCCCCCCATTACCATACATTTTATTAAGATGCCCATATTCTTCTGTTACCTTGGACACAGGGTAGCTCCTCTCAGCCACTGTCCCTGACCTGGAGTAGCCATGAAGAGATACCCCACGTCCAAGGTAAGAGAAACCCAAGTAAGACAGTAGTCACTGATAGACGGCATGAGAGAGCAGACAGACTGAAATCACAATCACAGACAACAGGCCAATCTCATCACATGGACCACAGCCTTGTCTAACTCAATGAAACTAAACCATGATATGTGGGGCCACCCAAGATAGACAGGTCATGGTGGAGAGGTCTGACAGAATGTGGTCCACTGGAGAAGGGAATGGCAAGCTACTTCAGTTTTATTGCCTTGAGAACCCCATGAACAGTATGAAAAGGCAAAAAAGATAGGACACTGAAAAAGGAACTCACCAGGTCAGTAGGTGCCCAATATGCTACTGGAGAAGAGTGGAGAAATAACTCCTAAAAGAATAAAGGGATGGGGCTAAAGCAAAAACAACACTCAGTTGTGGATGGGACTGGGGAAAGAAGAAAGGATCTATGCTATAAACAGAAATACTGCATAGGAACCTAGAATGTCAGGTCCATGAATTGCAGCAAATTGGAAGTGGTCAAACAGGAGATGACGAGAGTGAACAACGACATTCCAGGAATCAGTGAACTAAGATGGACTGGAATGGGTGAATTTAACTCAGATGACCATTATATCTACTACTGTGGGCAGGAATCCCTTAGAAGAAATGGAGTAGCCATCATGGTCAACAGAAGAGTCTGAAATGCAGTACTTGGATGCAGTCTCAAAAATGACAGAGTGATCTCTGTCCATTTCCAAGACAAACCATTCAATATCACAGTAATCTAAGTCTATGCCCCGACCAGTAACACTGAAGAAGCTGAATTTGAATAGTTCTATGAAGACTTACAAGACATTCTAGAACTAACACCCAAAAAAGATGTCATTTTCACTATAGGGGAATGGAATGCAAAAGTAAGAAGTCAAGAAACACCTGGAGTATCAGGCAAATTTGGCCTTGGAATACAGAATGAAACATGGCAAAGGCTAATAGAGTTCTGCCAAGAGAACACACTGGTCATAGCAAACACCCTCTTCCAACAACACAAGAGAAGACTCTACACATGGACATCACCAGATGGTCAACACCGAAATCAGACTGATTATATTCTTTGCAGCCAAAGAAGGAGAAGCTCTATACAATCAGCAAAAACAAGACCAGGAGATGACTGTGGCTCAGAACATTAACTCCTTATTGCCAAATTGAGACTGAAATTGAAGAAAGTAGAGAAAAACATTACACAATTCAGGTATGACCTAAATCAAATCCCTGATGACTATACAGTGGAAGTGAGAAATAGGTTTAAGGGACTAGATTTGATAGACAGAGTACCTGATGAACTATGGATGGAAGTTCATTACATTGTACAAGAGACAGGTATCAAGACCATCCCCAAGAAAAAGAGATGAAAAACAGCAAAATGGCTGTCTGGGGAGGCCTTACAAATAGCTGTGAAAAGAAGGGAAGTGCAAAGCAAAGGAGAAAAGCTAAGATATACTGACTTGAAAGCAGAGTTCCAGAGACTACCAAGGAGAGATGAGTAAGACTTCCTAAGTGAACAATGCAAAGAAATAGAAGAAAACAAAAGAATGGGAAAGACTGGAGCTCTCTTCAAGAAAATTAGATACCAAGGGAACATTTCATGCAAAGATGGGCTCAATAAAGGACGGAAATGGTAGGGACCTAACAGAAGCAGAAGATATTAAGAAGAGGTGGCAAGAATACACAGAAGAACTGTACAAAAAAGATCTTCACAACCCAGATAATCACAATGGTGTGATCACTCACCTAGAGCCAGACATCCTGGAATGTGAAGTCAAATGGGCCTTAGCAAGCATCACTATGAACAAAGCTAGTGGAGGTGATGGAATTTCAGTTGAGCTATTTTGAATCCTAAAAGATGATGCTGTGAAAGTGCTGCACTCAATATGCCAGCATATTTGGAAAACTCAGCAGTGGCCACAGGACTGGAAAAGATCAGTTTTCATTCCAATCCCAAAGAAAGGCAATATCAAAGAATGTCAAAAAACTGCTCAATTGCACTCATCTCACATGCTTCCCTGTTGGCTCAGATGGTAAAGCATCTGTCTACAATGTGGGAGACCTGGGTTCGATCCCTGGGTCGGGAAGATTGGCTGGAGAAGGAAATGGCAATACACTCCAGTATTATTGCCTGGAAAATCCCATGGACAGAGGAGCCTGACAGGATACAGTCCATGGTGTTGCAAAGAGTCGGACACAACTGAGTGACTTCACTTCACATGCTAGTAAAGTAATGCTTATATTTCTCCAAGGCAGGCTTCAGCAGTACGTGAACTGTGAACTTCCAGATGTTCAAGCTGGTTTTAGAAGAGGCAGAGGAACCAGAGAGCAAACTTCAAACATCCAATGGATCATCAATAAAGCAAAAGAGTTCCAGAAAAACATCTATTTCTGCTTTACTGACTATGCCAAAGCCTTTCACTGTGTGGATCATAATAAACTGTGGAAAATGCTGAAAGAGATGGGAATACCAGGCCATCTGACCTGCGTGTTGAGAAACCTGTATACAGGTCAAGAAGCAACAGTTAGAACTGGACATGGAACAACAGACTGGTTCCAAATAAGAAAAGGAGTACGTCAAGGCTGTATATTGTCATCTTGCTTATTTAACTTATATGCAGAGTACATCATGAGAAAAGCTGGGCTGAAGGAAGCACAAGCTTGAATCAAGATTGCCAGGAGAAATATCAATAACCTCATATATGCAGATGAGACCATCCTTATGGCAGAAAGTGAAGAAAAACTAAAGAGACTTTTGATGAAAGTGAAAGAGGAGAGTGAAAAAGTTGGCTTAAAACTCAAATTTCAGAAAACTAAGATCATGGCATCTGGTCCCATCACTTCATGGGAAATATATGGGGAAACATTGGAAACACTGGCTGATTTTATTTTTCTGGGCTCCAAAATCACTGCAGATGGTGATTGCAGCCATGAAATTAAAAGATGCTTACTCCTTGGAAGGAAGGTTATGACCCACCTAGCCAGCATATTGAAAAGCAGAAACATTACTTTGTCAACAAAGATCAATCTAGTCAAGGCTATGGTTTTTCCATTAGTTATGTATGGATGTGAAAGTTAGACTACAAGGAAAGCTGAGCACAGAATAATTGATGCTTTTGAACTATGGTGTTAGAGAAGACTCTTGAGAGTCCCTTGGACTTCTCAGAGATCCAACCAATCCATGCTAAAGGAAATCAGTCCTGAATATTCTTTGGTTGACTGATGCTGAAGGTGAAAGTGCAATACTTTTGCCACTTGATGTGAAGAGCTGACTCATTTGAAAAGATTGTGATGCTGGGAAAGTTTGAGGGCAGGAGGAGAAAGGGCCGACAGAGTATTAGATGGTTGGATGGCATCGCCGACTCAATGGACATGAGTTTGGGTGGACACCGGGGGTTGGTGATGGACAGGGAGGCCTGGCCTGCTGCAGTTCATGGTGTCACAAAGAGTCAGACACGACTGAGCGACTGAACTAACTAACCAATTCTTCCATTTGACTCAAGATGTTACCAAGTAAACAAATAACTAATGTAAGCTGTACAAAGTTGACAGATCTTTAAATCCTGATATTATTTATGCTAACAATCAGGCATGTAGTTGGACACACAACTCAATATATTTTTTTTTAAAATCTATTTTAAAAATGGGCAGAAGTAATGAATAGACGTTTCCAAAATGTAATGCAGATGGCTAAAAGGCACGAGAAGATATTTAACATCACTAGTGATTCAGTTCAGTCTAGTCACTCAGTCATACTGAACTCTTTGCAACCCCATGGACTGTGTAGCACGTGAACCTTTCCTTTCCTTCACCATGTTCCGGAGCTTGCTCAAACCAATGTCTATCGAGTTGGTGATGCCATCTAACCATCTTGTCCTCTGTCATCCCCTTCTCCTGCCTTCACTCTTTCCCAGCATCAGGGTCTTTTCTAATGAGTCAGTTCTTTGCATCACATGGCCCAAGTACTGGAGTTTCAGCTTCAGCATCAATCCTTTTAATGAATATTCAGGATTTATTTCCTTTAGGATTGACTGGTTTGATATCCTTGCAGTTCTAGGGAATCTCAAGAGTCTTCTCCAACACCACAGTTCAGAAGCATCAGTTCTTTGGCTCTCAGCTTCTTTTATTGTCCAACTCTCACATCCATACATGACCACTGGAAAAATGATAGCTTTGACTAGATGGACCTTTGTTGGCAAACTAATGTCTCTGCTTTTTAATATACTGTGTGAGTTGGTCATAGCTTTTCTTCCAAGGAGCAAGTGTCTTTTAATTTCATGGCTGCAGTCACCATCTTCAGTGATTTTGGAGCCCAAGAAAATAAAGTCTGTCACTGTTTCACCATCTATTTTCCCATATGGAACTACCATATGACCCAGTAATTCCACTCATGGGTTTATATGTGTGTGTGTGTGTGTGTGTGTGTGTATATATATATATATATATATGTGTGTGTGTGACAAAAGAAAAAAAAAAAGAACAACAAAAAATCCCACAAATTTGAAAAGACACATGCACCCCAATGTTCATAGTAGCATTATTTATATTTGTCAAGGTATGGAAGCCACCTAAGTGTGCACCAAATGACAAGTGGAAGAAGAAGATGTGGAGTACATATACATGCAATGGACTATTACTCAGCCAGAAAAATAGTGAAGTCTTGTCATTTTCAGTAGCAAGGATGAAACTGAAGGGCATTATGGTTAAGTGAAATAAATCAGACAGAAAAAGGTAAATACTTTATTTTATTACATATATGTGGAGTCTAAAAAAAGAACAACAAAGTAATGAATAAAACAAAAACAAAGGAGACACACACATAAAGATAACAAAGCAGTAGTTCCTGTAGGGAAGGTGAGAACAGGAAGGGTAATATAGGGGTTGAGAGGAAAAGGGATTAATAGGGAATTATGTGAACATTTGTGTGACTCTTGAAAATTGTAAAGTGCTACAGAATTTAAAGAATCTTTCGTTTAATTAAAAAATAAAAATAGAAATGCTAATTCAAATCAAAACATAATTGATAATATTTGAGTTAATGTAATCAACAGCCATGAAATTAAATGATGCTTACTCCTTGGAGGAAAGTTATGACCAACCTAGATAGCATATTCAAAAGCAGAGACATTACTTTGCCAACAAAGGTCCGTCTAGTCAAGGCTATGGTTTTTCCAGTAGTCATGTATGGATGTGAGAGTAAGACTGTGAAGAAAGCTAAGTGCCTAAGAATTGATGCTTTTGAACTGTGGTGTTGGAGAAGACTCTTGAGAGTCCCTTGGACTGCAAGGAGATCCAACCAGTCCATTCTAAAGGAGATCAGTCTTGGGTATTCTTTGGAAGTAATGATGCTAAAGCTGAAACTCTAGTACTTTGGCGACCTCATGCGAAGGGTTGACTCATTGGAAAAGACTCTGATGCTGGGAGGGATTGGTGGCAGTAGGAGAAGGGGATGACAGAGGACGAGATGGCTGGATGGCATCACCGACTTGATGGAAGTGAGTTTGAGTGAACTCTGGGAGTTGGTGATGGACAGGGAGGCCTGGCATGCTGCGATTCATGGGGTTGCAAAGAGTCAGACATGACTGAGCTACTGAAATGAACTGAACTGACTGAATCAAACAAAGTAAAAAGTATAGAATTAGAAAACAGATTGGGTAAGAAATATTTCTTAATTTAAAAATATTTTTGACTATTAACTATATCCCAACTACTAAAATAGGTAATAATGATACATAAATGAACAATTAAAGTCTGTAATTTAGGAATGGTCCCTGAATTTAGGTCTCTGGATTTAGGATATTTGTGATTTAGTAAGAAAATTATGCAAGTAAACAGTCAAGTTGAATATACTGTAATGAATTCTGTATTGAAGACCTGTTAAAAACGTATTTTACATAGAAGCACCTTTCCATGGTGATATTTCAAAGAAGATGAATGATTAGTTTATCTCACCAGTTAGACAATGAATAACTTTACTCCTACATATGCATAAAATAAGGTTATACTTCTTCAAAAGATAATGATTAATAAAGCAAGAACAAATTTTTTGGATTTCATATTTTTGATTATCAGGTAACATGATATTTATTCTTAAAATGAGAAGGTAAAATTGAAATATTACATATTTAACAAAGTATATTATTAAATACTGTGTACTTGCCATTGCTAAATATATTTAAGTTTCCTTCTATAATTCTACATCATGTTTCTCCTTTAATCTTCATATAGACTATTTCAAGTAGAAAGAGAAATAAAGAAAAATGTAGAAATACTGAGGTGAGGGGATGAAGGTAATTTGAAGACAGGGGAGGAAATGTAGACTTTAAAAAGTGTGACTTATGTGGAATGTGTACTTTTCAATAAATGTATATGTACACACTTAACTTCAAATTAAATGCAAGTGATTAAATGAGAAAGAAAAATAAAAATAAAAGAAAAATCTAAGAATTCAATTTTAACAATAATGATAATAATAATAAATGGATCCTTTTTCCGTATTTTAAAGTTTTTTTCAAAATATTCTTTCGATCAACCATGAATGCTTTTTTGCTTAGAGATATATAAATACCATACATATAAAAATGTATGTAGATACCTCTGATAGCTCTGACCATAACAACCAACATGTGCATAAAATGAGACCACCAGAAGAGTAAATTAAACTCACCTATGTACTGATGTTTTTATTCTGATGAATTCCTTATAGGACCAATTACTCCTACACTTACATTTTCTATTCTATTCTATTCCATTCCATTCTATTTTTCCAGATCAGTTCAGTTCAGCCACTCAGTCATGTCCAACTCTTTGTGACCCCATGGACTGTAGCATGCCAGGCTTCCCTGCCCATCACTGACTCCAAGACATTGCTCAAACTCATGTCCATCAAGTTGGTGATGCCATCCAACCATCTCATCCTTTGTCCTCCCCTTCTCCTCCTGCCTTCAACCTTTCCCAGCATCAGGGGCTTTTCCAATGAGTCACTTCTTTCGCGTTAGGTAGCCAAAGTATTGGAGCTTCAGCTTCAGCATCAGTTCTTCTAATGAATATTCAGGACTGATTTCCTTTCAGATTGACTTGTTGGATCTCCTTGCAGTCCAAGGGACTCTCAAGAGTCTTCTCTAACACCACACAGTTCAATAGCAGCAATTCTTTGGTGCTCAGCTTTTAATTTCACAGCTGTATTCACCACCTGCAGTGATTTTGTAGCCCAAGAAAACAAAGTCTCTCATGCTTCCATTTTTTCCCCATCTATTTGCCATGAAGTGAAATTAAAAGACACTTATTCCTTGGAAGAAAAGTTATGACCATCTTAGATAGCATATTCAAAAGCAGAGACATTACTTTGCTGACTAAGGTCCGTCTAGTCAAGGCTATGGTTTTTCCTGTGGTCATGTATGGATGTGAGAGTTGGACTGTGAAGAAGGCTGAGCGCCAAAGAATTGATGCTTTTGAACTGTGGTGTTGGAGAAGACTCTTGAGAGTCCCTTGGACTGCAAGGAGATCCAACCAGTCCATTCTGAAGGAGATCAGCCCTGGGATTTCTTTGGAAGGAATGATGCTAAAGCTGAAACTCCAGTACTTTGGCCACCTCATGCAAAGAGTTGACTCATTGGAAAAGACCCTGATGCTTGGAGGGATTGGGGGCAGGAGGAGAAGGGGACGACCCAGGATGAGATGGCTGGATGGCATCACTGACTCGATGAACATGAGTCTGAGTGAATTCTGGGAGTTGGCGATGGACAGGGAGGCCTGGCGTGCTGCGACTCATGGGGTCCCAAAGAGTCGGACACGACTGAGCGGCTGAACTGAACTGAACGGAACTGATGGGACCAGGTGCTATGATTTTAGTTTTCTTAATGTTGAGTTTTAAGCCAGCTTTTTCATGCTCCTTTTCACTTTCATGAGGCGTCCCTCATAGCTCAATTGGTAAAGAATCCGCCTGCAATGCAGGAGACTCTGGTTCGATTTCTGGGTCGGGAAGATGCCCTGGAGAAGAGATAGGCTACCCACTCCGGTATTCTTTTGCTTCCCTTGTGGATCAGCTAGTAAAAGAATATGCATGCAATGCGGGGGACGTGGGTTCGATCCCTGCTTTGGGTAAATCCCCTGGAGAAGGGAAAGGCTACCTACTCTGGTATTCTGGCTTGGAGAATTCCATGGACTATATAGTGGGGTTCATGGGGTTACAAAGAGTCAGAGGACTCAGTGACTTTCACTTTCACTTTCATAAAGAAGCTCTTTAGTACTTCTTCAGTTTCTGCCATTAGGATAGAATTATCTGCATATCTGAGGTTACTGAAATTCCTCCCTGAAATCCTGATTGAAGTTTGTGTTTCATCCAGACCATCATTTTGTATGATGTACTCTGTATATAAGTTAAATAAGCAGGGTGACAATATACAGCCTTTACATACTCCTTTTCCTATTTGGAACCAGTCTGTTGTTCCATGTCCAGTTCTAACTGTTGCTTCCTGACCTGCATAAAGATTTCTCAGGAGGCAGGTAAGCTTCTCTGGTATTCTTATCTCTTTAAGAATTTTCCAGTTTGTTGCAATTCACACAGTCAAAGGCTTTAGTGTAGTCAATGAAGCCGAAGTAGATATTTTTTTTCTGGAACTATGTTCCTTTTTCTATCATCCATTGGATGTTGGCTATTTGATCTCTGTTTCCTCTGCCTTTTATAAATCCACCTTGAACATCTGGAACTTGTTGGTTCACTTACTGTTGAAGCCTGATTTAGAGAATTTTGAGCATTACTTTGCAAGAGTGTGCTGCTGCTGCTGCTGCTGCTGCTGCTGCTGCTGCTGCGTCGTCACTTCTGTCATGTCAAACTCTGTGCAGTCCCATAGGTGGCAGCCCACCAGGGTCCTCTGTCCCTGGGATTCTCCAGGCAAGAATACTGGAGTGGGTTGCCATTTCCTTCTCCATGCTAGAGTGTGAGATGAATGCAATTGTGTGGTAGCTTGAACATTCTTTGTCATTGCCTTTCTTTGGGATTGGAATGAAAACTGAACTTTTCCAGTCTTGTGGCCACTGCTGAGTTTTCCAAATTTGCTGTCATATTGAATGCAACAATTTCACAGCATCATTGTTAGGATTTGAAATAACTCAACTGGAATACCATCACCTCTAGTTGCTTTGTTCGTAGTGATGCTTTCTAAGGCTCATTTGACTTTGCACTCCAGGATGTCTGACTCTAGGTGAGTAATCACATCTTTGTGGCTATTTGGGTCAGTAAGATCTTTTTTATATAGTTCTCCTGTGTATTCTGTTCTTAAAGATGGTCGAGAGGCACATGAAAAGATGTTCAACCCTGCTCAGTGTAGATCAATGCAAATTTTATTATATTTTAAAATCAAAGTTTATTTAACCTACTTTTCAATAGGTATTCTCTCAATCTGGTGATAAAGATGAGAAAGAGTGTGGCTTGGAGAGGCTCATAGTTTGAGGGAGGAAAGTTGTAACAAATAGAAGAAAAAGAGAAATAGAGCTACAGATGTAGAAAACAAACTTATAGTTACCTGGGGTGAGGGAGGGATAAGCTGAGAGGTTGGGATTAACATATCCCCACTATTATATATAAAACAGCTAATTAATAAAGACCTACTGTATAGCACAGGGAACTCTACTCAATACTCTGAAAAGAATCTAAAAAAGAGTCCATGCATGTATATGCATGACTGACTTACTTTGCTGTATACCTGAAACTAAAGCAGCATTGTCCATCAACTATAGTCCAATACAAATTTTAACTATGTTTGTGTGTGTATGTATGTATGTATATATATGTGTATATGTGTGTATATATATATATGTATATATATTTGTTTGTGTGTTAGTCTCTCAGTCATGTCCAATTCTTTGTGACCCTATGGTCTATAATCCACCAAGCTTCTCCATCCTTGGAAGGCTTCAGGCAAGAATACTGGAGTGGGTTGCCATTTCCTTCTCCAGGGGATCTTCCTATCCCTGTGATAGAACCCAGGTCTCCTGAATTGTGGACAGATTCTTTACCTTCTGAGACACCAGGGAAATCCATATATATATATAAAATATATAATATATATAAATTATATATAATATATATGGATTATGGATATATATTATATATATGAATTATGGATATATATGTGGATTATATGTGTGTGTGTATATATATATATATATATATATATCTATAATAGCCAGATCAAGGACATCTCAATGAATATAATGCATTGAGAAAACAATGTTAGAACTAGATGATATGATGTCCCAATCACACAACCATATATGTCTCTTTGGATGAAGAGAAATATATTGATCAAATATCAGCAGCTCCTCTGTCAATCCACTGGCTGTATGTCCACTTTTTCATAATTTGTATCTACCCTTGGATGAAAGGGCAGGGGGAAAGCTAAGTTGTCTGTAAAAATTCTTCTTAGACTATTCTTACATTGAATTAGCTTACTGGTTAGAGTTGATGCTTATGTTAGCATTAAGTTCAGGGAAAGAAATTTAGTTTTATTTTGCACACATTTGCATGGTCAGGTTTATACTTGCAGTGGATGTTCTCCTGTAGTTTCTTTAAGGTCAATTCAAACAAGAACAGATTTACCTCCTATCTCTAGATCCATGTATAATAAGTTTGACTAAAATTAAATGCATTAGGTATTGTAATTCAGATGCTATTATTATATTTTTGGTAGCATCATAAAAAATGTAAACTGCAAAACTTAAGTTCTCATTTGGAATTCAAAGGCCAAAAGACTCAGCTTTTACATTTAAAAAAAGTAATATAAATCCTCATATTTCTTTAGTATTGCAGAAAAAGAATATCCTGTTTCCATTCACCTTTCCCATGTGAGAATTCCTGTACTTAAAATATAAATTCAGACTCCTTTATTCAAATATGAAATGGTGATTGCTAAGGATAGATTCTGACATATTCTCAGTAGTTCACAGTTGGCTTACATTATTGTTACTAGGAAAGAAAGAGAAGACTCTCTGGAGTTAGACTCCTTTTTTTTTTTTTTTTTTTTTCTTCACTGCACAAAACTTTACTTTGATTCCACCTTGGATTGTTAGATGTTGTCAACAGACTCTTGAGTCATTCCTAGTACAGAGTCATTATCAGTTAGCAGAGGATACACACAAGCATTTGAACTAAGAACTCTGACAAAATATGGTTAAAAGGAACATTCATTATCAAAGATTGTTTTTTTTTTTTGAAAAGCAAATTTTTATTTTTTTATTTTATTTATTTTTATTTTTATTTTATTTTATTTTACTTTACAATACTGTATTGGTTTTGCCATACATTGACATGAATCCACCACGGGTGTACATGCGTTCCCAAACATGAACCCCCCTCCCAGCTCCCTCCCCATAACATCTCTCTGGGTCATCACCGTGCACCAGCCCCAAGCATGCTGTATCCTGCGTCAGACGTAGACTGGCGATTCGATTCTTACATGATAGTATACATGTTACAATGCCATTCTCCCAAATCATCCCACCCTCTCCCTCTCCCTCTGAGTCCAAAAGTACTCAAAGATTGGTTTAAGTGGAGTGATGTGAATCTGGAGTTGTGCTTGGAGGAATGGTCAGGAGAGATTATTAATACTTATTAGCAGCAATATCAAGGACCCTTAAGATTTTACAAAAATATATAATTTCTCTGATTTCACCTTTCTTCCTTCCCCTTGGGGAAGATTTCCTCTTTGCCTTTTTTTTTTTCTTACATACATATCTTTCTATTCTTTCCCCTCTTTCTTCTGATTTCTCGGGCAAACCTTTGTGTTTCATATACTTTTCCTTAACATATGCCTTTACTCTCCCTTATTTTGTTTTCCTTTTATGGGTTCCTCCTGCTCTTTAGTGAGTTATACTCAAACAGAGCTGGAATGCAGAAGAGATGTATATCAGTAAACGAACATGTGCATTCCTCTGATATAAATAAGGAATTATTTGGTCACTGAATTGTACAAGAGTAAACATGCAAATAGGAAAAACATTTGATTATATAATATACCTATATCCTATGAATAGAAGACCTGAGATAGGTTGGAAATTAGCATGAGAAATAAAATGAGGAAGAGATGTGTTAAGTGCTTCACTATTAAATTTACAGTGGTAAGACTATTTACATAATAGAAAATAGATTGTGTTCAAGAACAGAATCAAAATTTGACTCAAAGCCTACAAAAAAAATGCATCCATTCTGAGTGTCAATAAAAATATTTACCTCAATGCCTTTGTACACAATATGTTTCATTTAACTTTACTTAGATGTAAGTATTGATATTTTATTAACAATTACCAAATGGTATTATCACCCCTTTGGAAGATGATGGGTAGTACCATAAGGAAATTATGTAATAGGTTGAAATCCAAGAGGAATAGCAATTTATACATAGAAAGTGAAGAAACTTAGAGATATTTTAAATTCTCTATCTTTCAGTTCTTGATATTGTCAGTTTAAGCAGAGACTATTCAGTTAGTTATAAAAAAAAATTAGAAATCAAATCAACAAATATTCATTAATTATCTGTTATTCTCAAGGCACTATAATATGGGTCATAAAACATTTTAAAAGTTGAGACTATCATAAATAGATAATAATGATTTGATATAGAATTGTCATTATTGAGGTTATGAGTATTTGTAATAATTGTGAGGCAAAGAGATGAGTTTTGATTTAAAGCCTAGAAAAACTACTGTGAACTGGCTGATGGGATAGTTCAGAACCAACCAATTTTATCTTCTTGATTACTAATATTATCTTGAAAGATGAAAATAAGATTGCTCCTGTAGTTCAGGGTGTCTCAGTTCAAGTAAACTTTATATTTACCAGTCATATAATCTATCTTCTACATATGGAGTATATTATTGAGAAAAGGAGAAGAAAACCTTTCTATTGCCTTCACTTTTCACTCTGGCATTCGAAAAGGAAAGTTAGGTTTTAGGTTTTGTATATTTTTGAATGAAGTTTGAAAAACAAAACAAAACAAACAAACCTAAGGGTGAATTGGATGATCCATTTCTCAAGCATTCTGTTCTCATTCATGAGAAAGAATTTTCCTAAATTCTCCTGTCTTCTTCCACCACTCACCATTCCTTAGTATTTTTTTAGGGGTAGGGTATGTTAACTGGAAGGGAACAGAGTCTTCATCCAAATTTCTCAACCAGCTGAAGTTAGGTATACTCCCACTCTGCCACCCCTGCACATACATACACATACTCCAAAGTAGTAGACAGTACCAACATGGGTAAAAAATGTCTCTTCTACACTTTCAAGCATTAATTTCATGGGCTATTTCAAGAATACTAAGAAGTATGCAAACTATTTTTTTCTCTCAAATAAGCTAGATCTTTATCAGTTAAACAAAACAAAAGAATATGATATTTCTACACCTACTAATTCTTTGTTGCTTCTCAGTTGACCCCGAAATTGGTGGGAAAGATTAATTATCCACATTCATATTATGATTCAAAATTATAATAAAATTTTAATTCATAGATTTAATTTCTCACAACTTTCACTGCGTTTCCAAAAAACTTTAGAGCTATCCACTTTAATTATTTTTTATTTAGAAATCAAATATACATACACAAAATTCAAATGTAAGTGCTTAATATCATAAAGTATATGGTTATTTTCTGATTTTTATCAGAAGTCAGTTCAGTTCCCACTTGAAAGGCTAACGCATTTATTATATAAAAAATAACTTTATTCATTCAACTAATAAGGTTTACCTGAGACTAAATATCATCAGAAGAAATAAACGCATGCACGTAAAATTAGCTAAAAAAAGTCGAGAAACGGAGACAGAAGAGATGAATTGAGAAATGTATTTCAAGGATCAACCGAAATGAGACTAATGTTGGGAAAGTGAGTGAGAGATAAAATTCACTTATCTTTTCCATTGACAAGAGAAAACTATCTACTTTTCATTAAAAAAAAAAAAAAAAAAAAAAAGATTTTCCGGTATATGTTGTGATCTGGGTGAGAAAGACAAATATTTTCCTTAAATAAATCTAAAAGTGGTTGTTTGCTCATATTGTATAAGAGATAATATTTTAAGTAATATAACATCAGAAAATATTAATATGGTATTTGCAAAATGTATTTATTTGGCTGTGATGGTTCTCACTTGGATCCTTGATTTTCACTGAGGCATGCAGGATCTTTCAGTTGTGGCTTATGCATTCTTAGTTCTGGCTTGTGGGATCTAGTCCCCCAACCAACAAGGCATGGCTCCAACCAAGCCCTCTGTCTTGGGAGCAGGGAGTTCTAGCCACAGGACCAGCAGAGAAGTCCCTAATAAAGTATTTGGAATTTATAAAATAGATTATATTGCAGGTCTGTCATTATCCTTTTGCATGTTGCTTAAGCCTGTTCCTCTATCCCTTCCTCCATTTTTTCATTTAAACATGGGGGTGGTAATTCCTAAGTTATAGATACATTTTGAAAACAAATTAGAAACTATAACAATATAGTGTTTAGCACATAGCTAACTCACAATAAGTGGTAGCATATTACAGTTATCTTAAGCAGTATCACATGCTTGGATATATCATTTCAGTTATAAAAATACAAGTAAGATGTTTATCTATAGAGAAAATTCCAGTAGGATTCTTCTTACTGACTCCATATGGCAAATGTCCTTAATCACAAGCCCTTGAGATTTTATTCTCCCTTGTAGATTGTATGTGGTACCATTTACATATCAATCTTTGCCACCTTTGCTTTAAATACAGCTGTGGAATATGTTTCTATTAAGTTTCCCTGGCACTCATTCTCTTTTCTGTACACAATCATTTTTCACAAAACTATAGAAATGAAAATGTACTGAAAGCTAAGTTTTTAACATGTGTATGACACCAAATTAGTAACATAAATCACAGTAAACAATATAGTATCATTCTCTTTTCTTTCTTCTATTGAAGAAGTGTATAATAGCCTACAGAAACCTCACCATGAAGTCAGCATTCAAACAAAGTATTGCATTTTAATTTTTATTTGAGTTGATGGCAAAGACAGTAGGCACATGAACGTAGCAATAAATCTAACAGCATTTAATGTTTTTTCACAAAGTTAAATATATGAATTTGTGAACTATCAAATTACTTTGCACACATCAGTAGTCTCTAATGAACTCAGTGGTTATTCATAAAAGTAGACAGAATTAGGTTAGACAGAGGAAGGCTTATGATCCCACATGTATTTTAGAGAAATATGTATTTTTCATATTACTAGTTAATGTAATGAAATGGTGTAACTAAAACAAAGTAATAGAATAAAAATATTGTGAACTATTTAACACTATTGAAATGAAACTTTAAATTATTTGCTGCCTCACTCATTATATTTTTCTGCATTTGCTTCAAAATCAACTGTACCAGTATTTAGATAAGTTTGAAGCAGGTATCATTCTTATTCCTACACACGCACTGAAAAATTTATGTGGAATACATTTCCTTTCTCAAAGATACATAGAAAGTTAATGAAATTAAGAGTAAATGAAGACATATTGGACACTTTTTATTGCTCTAAATGCATTCCTTTGCTCATACTGAATCATTTCATAGTATTAATCACTTGTTAACGTAACTGAGTGAATTGAAAAAATTCATATATATATATATATATATTTTGCTCAGGACTCAGCACAGAAAAGCCTTATTGAAAACAAAATAAAATTATAGTTAGGAATTATATTATTAATTTTAATGTTGAAATTATATGCACAAAAGAGTAAGATTTAAATGACATTTTGTATACTGAACATATCATATGCAATGAAATTAAGTAAAAAATTATAGATCATTTAACAGAATATTTAACAATTTAATAATTATGCTTTACCTGTATCTTTTTTAATTAATGTTTTTGCTTTTCCAATATATACCCTGGATTAGAATTGCTAGGTCATATAGTAGTTCTCTCTTTAGTTTTTTGAGCAACCTCCATAGTGTTTTCCATAGTGACTGCACCAACTTATTTTCCCACAATCAGTGTACAAGGGTTCTCTTTTTTTCCCTACATCTTCATCAACATTTGTTATTTGTGGTCTTTTTGACAATAGCCATTCCGACAGGTGCTAGATGATATCTCACTGTGGTTTGATTTGCATTTCCCTGGTGATTAGTGATATTGAACATCTTTTCACAACTGTTGGCCACCTGAATTTCCCCTTAAGGAAGACACCTATCCAGGTCTTCTGCCTAATTTTAAATCAGTTTTTTGTTTGTTTGTTTGTTTTTCTTATGCATATTTGTATTCATGTATTTATTTATTTTTTACTTTACAATATTGTATTGGTTTTGCCATACATAAACATGAGTTTATTTTTTTATGTTGAACTGTATGAGCTGTTTATATATTTTGGATAGAAATCCCTTATTGGTCACATCATTTGCAAATATTTTCTCCTATTCAGTAGGATATTTTTTCATGTTATAGATGGTTTCCTTTGCTGTGCAAAAGATTTTAAGTTTAATTATGTCTAATTTATTTATTTTGGCTTTTATTTCCTTTGCTTTAAGAGACAGATCTGAAAAATTACTGTAGTAATTTATGTCAAAGAGGGTTCTGCCTTTTTTGCCTATTCCTCTGGTTTTATGGTTTCTTGTCTTAAGATACATGCATCCTAAAAAAAAAATTAAAAAAAAAAAAAGATACATGCATCCTAATGTTCACAGTAGTATTATGTACAGTTGCCAAGGTATGGAAGCAAGCTAAGCGTCCACACATTAAGCTAATGTCTACACAGATGAATGAATAAAAAAGAAATGGTGTATGCATATATATATATATATACAAACTAGTAGTTAACCAGTGGGGAAAAAGAAATAGTATAGGGGTCGGGTTTAAGAGATATAAACTATTATGTATAAAACAAGCTACAAAGATGTAGTGTCTAATACAGGAAGTAGAGCTAATATTTTATAATAACTATAAATGGAGTATAAGTTTTAAAAATTGTGAGTCACTATATTGTACACAATAAAGCAACCTATACAATAGTATAAATCAAATATATTTTAATAAAAATAACAATCATATATAACATTAAGAAAATATTGCTTTAAAACTATCTTGCTTTTATTTCTATGAATTCTATGGCCTCTACCTTTACAAAATTTTCCCCCAATTTTGACATTCTTTAGTCACAGTGTAAAACTGTCATTCCCTCCTTGTTGATACTCTTGTCTGCATTGGTATTTAGGGCCCTGTGCTGCCTTGAATCCCCTCATCCTTCTCCTGTTTCTCTTTCTCCACCTCTATTTCACTTTAGTGGATTATTTTGGGGGATTCTCTGAAAGTGTGGGTGATTCAACATTAGGTTTTTGACCATCTGTTCTTTCATTTTTGTACCATCCTTGAGAGCTTATCTTTCTCGCAGCATAAGAAATCAGTTCTCTAGGGATGATTCTAAACTTTGCCTCACATTCAAATTTCTTACTAAATTCTAGGGCCAACTTTTTACTGTTTCATGATCCCTTTCATTTGGAAGTCTTACTATCATACTGTAATCAAGGTTCCTAAAACTAAAGTAGAGTCCTGTCTTGATACCTCTTCCTCTGTCATCTATGTTGTCAGTTGCCAGTTTAACATTTTTCAAGACCGCATTTTTAACTTCATGGCTACTCCATCATTTTATTTTGAGTCTGTCAAATTCAGCGTCATAAATGTTTTTATAATTTTATATTAACCTCTTTTAAAATTTGTAGTTAGACCACATTTCCTGAAACACAAGAGATTACATAACTTTGTCTCTGTCCTCACTCTGGTTACTTATTTTAAGATATAAGCCATTAAGGAGTTCCTAGTTGGCTTTAAAATACGTGCTAGTCCATTAATTTTAAGCTCTAGTCCTACCATGCTTATCAACATCCTCTGTTAAATAATATCTTAAAAGTATATGATCATCATAGCATTTTCACATGGCACCATTTTATGTAAAGTTTACCTTCACTTCTTTACAATTTTAAATAAAGTTTTATTTTATAAAAATTCTATTTACATGCTATATTTTACTTATTTTAATTATTATTTTAAAATTTTTGAATCCCTAGAGTTAAAAAAAATTATATCCTTAGAATACAAGCTCTAATAGAATAGAAATCATGGTCTGTTTTATTCACTTATGTTCCCCAGAGCCTAAAATACACCTGTGCGTGTGCTTAGTCGCTCTATCATTTCCAACTCTTTGTGATCCCATGGACTGTGGCCTGCCAGCTTCCTCTGTCCATAGGATTTCCCAGGCAAAAATACTGCGCAATGGGTTGCCATTTCCTCCACCAGGGGATCTTCCTGACCCTGGAATTAATCACATGTCTCCTGTGTTTCCTGCCTTGTCAGGGAGATTGTTTAACACTGAGCCACTTGGGAAGCCTCAAATATGCCTAGAACATAGTAGGTGTCAAAAAATGTGAAGGGACTGAGATTTTATTCTCCTTTCAAGCTAACGGAAGACCTCTGAATCAAAGATGAGGTGCGTATGTTTGTTTATTTCTTACTCTTTTAACAAAACAGATATCATGAACTCTGTGTTTGCTCTGGTTCCCTATGTCTCCCGGGTCTCGCTGCAGTAATTCAGAGGTAACTAGTTGCATGTAACATGAGCACTGTTTCTGCTCACATCCAAAGAACTCCAATTTCAGAAAATGTCTATCTTTGCCAGTGATGTGGTCAAACCTGTCCAACCTTTGCCCCAGAGAGAGACATTAACTTTACTACTGTGGCCAGCAGACAAATCTCTCAGCTCTAGAGAAAGACACTATCTCTATCTTTCAGGGTGGTTCACTCTACAGACTGCCTTTAAAAATATATCTGGGACAAAAGCTATCAGTGCCTTTGAATGCAAGAAGTTTAAAAAAAAAAAAAAAAGGACTCACAGAAAATTCTCTCCCTAAAGGTGGTGCTCTAAAAATATTTTTTAGACTGAATAACAGAAACTCTGATTTTACTTAAGTGGCTACCTTTTACTTGTTTTCCTGTCTTAAATTATCACTGCTTCCTGTATTTTTTATTTCATGTTCATTAGTCTCTTCTTTATCTAATACTGAATATTCTCTTCATTTTTAAGACTAAGTTCAAGTCTAACCAGACATACCCTATTTTCTTTCTCCTCTGAATTTAATGGTGACTAATGTGGGATGTGAGAGTTGGAATGTGAAGAAGGCTGAGCACTTAAAAATTGATGCTTTTCAACTGTGGTGTTGGAGAAGACTGTTGAGAGTCCCTTGGACTGCAAGGAGATCCAACCAGTCCATTCTGAAGATCAGCCCTGGGATTTCTTTGGAAGGAATGATGCTAAAGCTGAAACTCCAGTACTTTGGCCACCTCATGCAAAGTGTTGACTCATTGGAAAAGACTCTGATGCTGGGAGGGATTGGGGGCAGGAGGAGAAGGGGATGACAGAGGATGAGATGGCTGGATGGCATCACTGACTTGATGGACGTGAGTCTGAGTGAACTCGGAGTGGTGATGGACAGGGAGGCCTGGCGTGCTGTGATTCATGGGGTCGCAAAGAGTCGGACATGACTGAGCGACTGAACTTAACTGAACTGAATACATGCATGCAATACACAGTTCAACCCATTCTACCTCTACAAATGTATATATACATTATATACATATATATATGTATATTATATATATATATATATAAACTGTAATTAGGGAAAATTAAAGGGAAAGCACTGCATTATGCTTCAAAATAAATCATCCTGCCAGCCTTTGAATGGAACTACACCATTGGCTCTCTCGGTTCTCAGGCTTTCAGACTCAAACTGGAATTAAACATGGTTCTCCTAGGTCTTCAGCCTTTGACTCCCTGCAGACCTGGGGACTTGCCTACCTGCATAATTGAGTGAGTCATTTCCTTATAATAAATCTCCTTAAGACACATACACACACGCACACACACATATACACACACACCTCCTATTGGTTCTGTTTCTCTGGAGAACTCTGACTGGTACAAGTATGTTTACTTTGTGGTTAAACTTAAGTACAAACCCCAGCTTCATCACTTATTTACCCAAGAAGACTTGGACTAGGTATTAACCTCTCTCAACTTCAGTTTCCTCAACCATAAAACAAGGGCATTGACAGAATCTCAATGACAAGTGTGTGAAGTGACTGCAAGATAATCCTTGTAAAACACTGGCAGTTCAGTTCAGTTCAGTTGCTCAGTCGTGTCCGACTCTTTGCGACCCCATGAATCGCAGCATGCCAGGCCTCCCTGTCCATCACCAACACCTGGAATTCACTCAGACTCACGTCCATCGAGTCAGAGATGCCATCCAGCCATCTCATCCTCTGTCATCCCCTTTTCCTCCTGCCCCCAATCCCTCCCAGCATCAGTCTTTTCCAATGAGTCAACTCTTTGCATGAGGTGGCCAAAGTACTGGAGTTTCAGCTTTAGCATCATTCCTTCCAAAGAAATCCCAGGGCTGATCTCCTTCAGAATAGACTGGTTGGATTTCCTTGCAATCTAAGGGACTCTCAAGAGTCTTCTCCAACACCACAGTTCAAAAGCATCAATTCTTCGGTGCTCAGCCTTCTTCAGAGTCCAACTCTCACATCCATACATGACCACAGGAAAAACCATAGCCTTGACTAGATGGACCTTAGTTGGCAAAGTAATGTCTCTGCTTTTGAATATGCTATCTAGGTTGGTCATAACTTTTATTCCGAGGAGTAAGCGTCTTTTATTTTCATGGCTGCAGTCACCATCTGCAGTGATTTTGGAGCCCCCCCTGCAAAAAAAAATCTGACACTGTTTCTACTGTTTCCCCATCTATTTCCCATGAAGTGATGGGACCGGATGCCATGACAAGGTAAAACATTGTACCTGACCTTAATCATGTTCTCTGTAAGTATTTAAAATTTTCACTAGGGTTAATAAGGTATATCAGGAAGAGTTTTGGAGATGTAAAATTCAATACCGTGCCTTTCATTATTCAGCTGTGTCACTTTGAGTACATTGTTTGTCTGGGCCTCTGTTTTCCCTTCTGTAAAAATGACAATAAACTGGAATAGGGCTAATCAAATTGTGGTCCATTGTGTATTGATCATCCATGAACCTATGTTGGTCAATGTTGTGGAATCCAGAGAAACAGCTAGTGTGCATCATTTAGAGACTTTCATAGCAATTCGACTGAGTAATTTTATGTCTTCAGAATCTAATAATAAAAGTTTGGGTTTGTATTTAATAAAAAAATAAACTTCATCTTGCATAATGCCTTGTTAATACCATATTCTTCTTTAAATTTTACTTCAGTAAAATTAATTTAATTTAATTCAGTAAAAAAAAATCACTTCTATATTCAGATGAATTTCATCCTATTCATAGGTAAATATCTGCAATACTACATTAACTAATGTGGAAAGAGAACTCAAGACAAAAAGCATGTGCGTGTTCAGTCACTTCAGTAGTGTCCAGCTCTGTACAATCTTATGGACTGTAGCCCATCAGGCTCCTCTGTCCATGGGGATTCTCCCAGGAAGAATATGGGAGTGGATTGCCATGCCCTCCTCCAGGGGATCTTCCTGACCCAGGGATCAGAACTGCATCTCCTGCATTGCTGATGGATTCTTTACCCATTGAGCCACATGGGAAGCCCCAAGAACAAGCATGACTCCTGATAAATAAATCAGTTGATGTTATTTATATATTCAGATACGACAGTCCATCACAGATAAGTCATGCTACTCCTCCAACTAGAAAACAGTCAAAGGATGGGGCTCACCATGAGAGTGGATACAGATCATCCTTTTAACTTGAAGGATGCTGTCTCAGGGTCATGAAATCTAGCTAAAGAATATAATCTAAGAAAAAAAATAATTTTATTTCAGTAAAATGAAGGAGCAGAAGAATTCTAAATGAAGTTATAGAAATTACCAGTGAAAGAATTCAGAGAAGGGAGACACACATGTGGGGAGAACAGACTAGGAGTTAATGTTATTACCACATGCACTGGAAAAAAAAGGAAGGGAAGTGCTAAACTTACTTGAATTTTCCTCTGTCGATGAGGCATTACTCTTTGGAGTCTATAAATAAGAGGTTTTCTTGGTGAAATGCCAGTTTTTAATCCTCTATTCTAAGAAAAATCATATGAAATCCAGTTCATTTTTATGACATTCAATTGTTAAAGGAAAAAAATATCTTAAGCACCATGCGGTATTAAATACTTGTTCTAATCTTCCTTCAGGTGAAGAAGAAAGTATCTATATCTCTGTGATTAATCTTTTGAAATATATTTCTCCATGTTTTATTATACATTAGTTTGGGCTGGTATTATAGGCTACTTGCTTAATCTGTATTAACATTCTTCCTTATTTGATTAATCATTAAATGAGTTTCATATAATTAATGCTATCTTTATTAGAGTTTAATGATATTACATATTTTTTCATATCGTGGCCTAAACTATTGTGAACTGTTAGAAAGATTCCCTGGTGGTTCAGACGTTAAATCATCTGTCCACAATGTGGGAGACCCAGGTTCAATCCCTGGGTTGGGAAGATCCCCTGGAGAAGGAAATGGCAACCCACTGCAGTATTCTTGCCTAGAAAATCCCATGGATGGAGGAGCCTCATGGGCTACAGTAGAAAGAAGTAGAAAATGAATAAGACTAAATATTTCCATTAAAATCATATAAAAATATTAAAGACTTGTACCTGAAGAAAATGATCACTTTGTCAGTGTCAATAAATACATAGATAAGAAAATACAATTACTAATTTACTTTAACACATGTCATCTCTAAAATTACATATTCATCCAAATCACTAAGTCGTGTCTGACTCTTGGGACTCCATGGACTGCAGCCTGTCAGGCTTCTCTGTTCATGAGATTCTCTAGGTGAGAATACTGGAGTGGGTTGCCATTTTCTTCTCTAGGGGATCTTCCTGACCCAGGGATCGCACCCAGGTCTCCTGCATTGCAGGCAGATTCTTTATCCACTGAGCTATGAGGGAAGCCCTAAATTTATATTATATTATATTATATATAGTGAGTATGGAATGATGGACAGGCATCAATGCATTATGCCTCAATAGAAATTCTGCTCTTAGACTCTGTGATTTCAATATCTTCAGACCATGAAATTTTTGCATCTTGTTTTATGTCCTTGGATATGTTTCAGTGTCTCCTAATTTAAAGACTATGGGAACTTGAATAGAACACGTATCCTACTATTATGTGAAAACTGTATAAATCTTGTGTTAAACTGGTATTTTCAGATGTACTATATCCTTCTACTTTTTTGTATATTCATTCTATTAATTTTTGAGAGTTTGATATTGAAACTCCAACTAAAAATCTTAATTTATCTAGTTAAATAACTGTAATATGTAGTGGAAAAATATGTAACTTTATTCTATATTTTCCAGTTCTTCTTGAATGTGTTTACATATTTTCATAATTTAAAAAATAACAAAGAAAGAAATATTTTGTTCTTAATCTTAAAATTCTTCTTGTCACTGTGGTCTATTGATATGTATCACACTAGATTTGTCTTTAATTTTACTTTGTTAGATAATTTGTCACTATGTCTAGTGCACATCATCACATGTTCAGTAAATAATATGCTAACATATTTTCACTGGAATATGGTAGGAAAACTATATAAGCATGTAATTATTTTGAATAAATAAATTAACCAATAACATTTGTAGATTAATAAAGCACAGTCTGTCTCAAATGATTCTCTGTATTCTCCTCCATCTAAGAAGGAAGTCAAGAGGAGGGGTCCACCATAAGGATAGTTAACTGAGAGACTGGCCCCCTAATTTAGAGGGTGCTTCTTTATTGACGATTATGGAAAAAGAATGTTCCACAGTAACCAGAATGTTCTGTTCTGTTACTGTTCTATATTAATGAAGAATACTGAATGTTGTTTTCTTTTAGCTCTTGGACATAATTAGGTCAGGAAAAATCATCTGAAACTATGAACATATAAGTTTGTGTTTATCATTTCACAAATTACATTTGGTTCATTAGAATCAAACTATCAGAATAATATTTTGCACATAAAATAATTTATATTTCTTTCTTCTATCCATTATTTGAAACTAAAAAATACCATTAAATCTTTCTTTTTTTTAGCTTTGAAAACAGCTTTTTCCTCCAGTTTTCGTAGTATTTTCATTTCTGTTTGCATTCTGGCACACCAAAAACTGAATGTAATAGGTAACTCACAATCTGAAGAAAGAAATGTCTGTATCTTGATCACATTCCTTAAGGAACAAAGCATTTAGTGAACCTTGATTCACATTTGTGCTCTTTTTTTCCCTTGATAGAATGATTCTTCTGAATTTTGTATTATTTAATATCTGCTTAATATTACTAATGTCTCATAGGTAAACACTCAGTAATATATTACTTAATTTTGTATTCTATGACCATATCTAAAGTAATATCCATTTTAAAGATGATAGCTGTATGTATTATTTTTAGTTTCTGTGTGTGTGTCTGTTGTTGTTCTGTTATGAACAGTACCTAAGATACATGGCTTCTGGTATACAAGGCTATGCCCTGGAAGCACTAACACTGAATAATAAGGAACATATGCACAAGCTCAAGTTTATAAAGAAATGCCAAACTGATTTTCTAAATGGGAGTACCAGTTTGTCCTCAGCGGCGTGTTCATACATCCCTACCTTATTAACAATTGAGACTGTGATACTATATATGTTTTTTCCAATCTGGTAGTTAAAATTATTCTCTGAGCCCTATTTATGAATTGTACTTGATTTCCTCAGGAATATTAAAGTTATTTTCAGTATACATCGGAAATTCGTCGAAAGCAGCCTTTTCGGCCACTCCCTTCTCTGTTCTCTCGGCCTCTTTTTGCTCATCTCTTCGCACGACGTGTCTTGGTCACCATGGCTGTGCGGGCATCGCTATCTTGCACAGCATCTCTGCTACTCACTCCTCTTCAGAAACAGCTTTCAAAACTTGTATTTGTTTCATCTGCTTGCATGATTAATCCAAAGGTTACTATGAATGAATATTTTGTAAAACAGATGGAAGTCTGAAATTTAAGTCAATAAGGGAAATCTTTAAAACATATATTTTTTGTGTGTTCTTTTTAAGGTGATTATTTATTTTTTTAATTTTTTATTGATTTATTTATTTTTACTTTACATATTCTTATATAACTTAATTTGTAGATATTGATGTATATCTGCTTTCCTTACAATATGAAAACAATAGCAAAATATTCTAATAATATTAACTATTCCTGAAAAAAAAAGAATCTTAATTTTAACATAATTTCTCATTCAATTTCAACATCCTTTTTATTTTTCTACCAAAGAATTCTTTCAGTTAAATACTATTCATTTTTTCGTTGGCATTGGATGCTTAGGCAGGCATCAATGATGGGAATAAAGGTTAAAGACTAGAAAGACTATGATCATTAAAGTAAACTCATGAAATTTATATTGTAATCAAGTTCACGGCTGCAAATACATCCACACGCTAGAGACTTTTATGATCTGTAATCTAGGTTGAAATCCTATGAAATTAACCTATTTTGAGTTTACTCACAGAAAGTCAATAGCTATAATGCAGTAACACTTCACGCTGTTTCATTTATCCTTCCTTTTAATAAAGAGAAAGTGCCCACAGCTTATATATTTTGAACAGAACAAGGTAGAAAAAGTATCATTCTGTGTATAGTATCTCTTATAGTGTAGAAATAATGGCTTAACACAACTTTTGAGATTAGAAATACACGTAAAATGAAAAAAAGGAAACAAAACCTTTCTCTGTTTCTGATTTAAAGTAAATATAAGATACAAATTCAGATTGTTCCTACAGTTCCTCATTAATACTCTACAGTATGTCAAAACCTTGAATATACAAATTAATATAACTTTGCATGGTCCCAAACTAAACACTGACTGTTCTTAATATTATAAGTCAAGATAGCTTTTGAGCTGTCAAATACTGTATTTTTTAGGCTAATTTAGATTTATATATAATCCTTAATGAATGTGCAAGAACTGAAAGAAGAACTCAGTAATTACTTTCTCTAATTATCTATTTTAATTATATTCTAGCTATATGCAAAATGTAAGCCATCTAACAGACCTATATTTAAGAAAACTAAAATGAAGGGGAAAAAAAAAGTTGGTTGGATAGATCCTGCCAAAGATTATTAACATTTTGCTCCAAAAATGAGATTTAAAATGTTAATAAGCAAAAATTTTATCTTAGATTATTTAATGGAAATACAGTGGGGTACAGTTCTGCCATTTTCTCAGTTGTTAAACATTATTTCTCAGGAATGCACAAAATATCAGCCTTGTTCTGCCACATATGTGTAATATTTTCAATAAGTGTATCTTATTTAATTGGTTTCCAAAGGAAATCTATAATTGCACACTTTCCCATCAAACTGATAATTGTATTATAAGTATTACTGAACCTTTCTAAATGAAAAAATAGTTTAAAATGTATGAATAATTTGCTGATAAATTGTTAGGCAAAGTCATAAGAATTTTGAATAAATGTCAAAAGGATAGTTTTGTAATATATACTGATGTATAGATTTAGCATAGCAATAATTACATAAAATTATAACATTTATAGAGAAAGGGAATTTATACTGTTTTTCTGTTTCTAAAAATGTTCTAGGGGACGGGATAAAGATGGCGGAGGAATAGGACGGGAAGACCACTTTCTCCCTCACAAATTCCTCAAAAGAACATTTCAACTCCGAGAAAACTCCACAAAACAACTTCTGTAGGCTGGCAGAGGTCATCAGGCATCCAGAAAAGCAGACCATTGTCTTCAAAAACAGGTAGGAAAAAATATAAAAGACGAAAAAGGAGACAAAGGAGGTGGGGAGGGAGCTCCGTCCCGGGAAGGGAAGCCCGTCCCGGGAAGGGAATTTTAAGAAGAGAGGTTTCCAAACACCAGGAAACACTCTCCCTGCCGAGTCGGTGGCGAATCTTGGAAACACAGAGGGCAACATAACAGGAAGGAAAAATAAAGAAATAATTAAGACCAAGAGATTACAAGCCCAACAGTAACTCCCCCAGCGGAAAAGCGGCACAGACGCCTGCATCCGCCATTGGGAAGTGGGGGCAGGGCAGGGACGCGCGGGAGGCGCGGGCTGCAGTGCTTTGTAAGAATCGGGCAGGAACGCCCCACCCGTAACCAGAACAATCTAACTTGCGCTAGCAAACCAGACTGTGGGATAGCTACCGCATGAAAAGCTCGAACATAAGACACCTCCAGGACCGAGCACAGAACAAAGGACGGAACGGAAAAAGCCGGCTGCAGACCATCCCCCGCCGGGGACAGGCAGCCAGAGCCGTAAGGACTGGAAAGGGGCAATTGCAGACCCGGAGAGACTTTACTTACCTAACTGCAAGCAGGCCTCTTTGCTAAGACTTCTGGGGGTGCTGGACACTCACAATCTGCCCCACGGGGGATACCAGCGGTCCACCCAGAAAGCTGAGCAGCAGCGGCAGAAAAGGTGACACGCCGCGGCGATCGCGCTCGCCAAACTCCTAAGCTACTCGGACCTGGGAAGGGCACAAAACGCAGTCCCAGCCGAATCTGTGCCTCTGAGGGCGGCCTGAGCGGCTTGGACCGGGGAAGTGCATGCAGCCTAGGGCCGGCCCCAGACGGTTCCCGGCGGAGCATCGTAGAGCCGGAGCGGTTTGTACGCCGCAAGAAGGGACAAGTCAGGCGGGGCTGAGACACTGTGCACACGACAGTGCTACTTGTTTGCAGCATCCCCCCTCCCCACAGCGCGACTGAACTAGTGAGCCTAAAAAACCAGCAAACAGAAGAAGTTAAACAGAGGGAACCACCTTGGAAGTGATCCCACACGGCCCAAAACATCAGAGAACGGCCAGATATATTTTTAATAATTTTAAAATCATTCCTTCTTTTTTTTCTTCTTTTTTTCTTCTTTTTTTTTCTAACTATTTTTTTAATTGTTAAGTCTTCTATTTATCCTCTAATTTTTATTTCTATAACCTACTATTACTATTTAAAAAAAAAAAAAGACTTTTTTTTTTTTTTTTTAAGGCAAACACCATATATAGCCTTTGGATGGTTGTTGGTGGTTTTTTGTTTTTTTTTGTTTTGTTTTGTTTTTATGTTTGTTTGTTTTTTAAATAATTCTTGTGTGTTTTTTTTCTTTCTTCCTTTTTCCTTCTGCTTCTTTTCTTTAATATTGTATTTTTTAAAATCCAACCTCTACTCTAGATTTTTAATCTTTGCTCTTAGGTTTCTGTTGTCAATTTTGTACATTTAAAAACCCAAACTTCACTACCCAAGTTTACCTGAGAGCGAGATTACTGGCTTGACCACTCTCTCCTCCTTTGGATTCTCCTTTTTCTCCACCAGGTGGCCTCTGTCTCTTTTCTCCCCCTTCTCTTCTCTATCCAATTCTGTGAATCTCTGTGTGTTCCAGACGGTGGAGAACACCTAAGGAACTGGTTACTGGCAGGATTTGTCTCTCTCCTTCTCATTCCTCTCTCTTATCCTCCTGGTCACCTCTGTCTATTTCTTCCCTCTCCTCTTCCCCGTATAACTCCGTAAATACCTCTGAGCGGTCCAGACTATAGAGCACACATAAGGAAATGACTACTGGCTAGCTTGCTCTCTCCTCTTTTGATCTCACCACATCTAATTCCAGTTACCTCTAACTACCCCCTCCATCTTCTCTTCTACTTGTAACTCAGTGAACCTCTCTGAGTGTCCCTCAATGTGGAGAAACTTTTCATCTTTAACCTAGATGTTTTATCATTGGTGCTGTATAGATGGAGAAGTCTAGAGGCTACTGTAAAAATAAAACTGAAAACCAGAAGCAGGAGGCTTAAATCCAAAGCCTGAAAACATTAGAGAACTCTTGAATTCAGGGAACATTAAGCAATAGGAGCTCATCAAATGCCTTCATACCTACACTGAAACCAAGCTCCACCCAAGGGCCAACAAGTTCCAAAACAAGACGTACCACTCAAATTCTCCAGCAACACAGGAACACTCCCCTGAGCTTCAATATACAGGCAGCTCAAAATTATTCCAAAACCCTTATGTCTCATAACCCATTACTGGTCACTCCACTGCACTCCAGAGAGAAGAAACCCAGCTCCACCCACCAGAACTCCAACACAAGCCTCCCTAACCAGGAAACCTTGACAAGCCACTGATAGAACCCCACCCACAGTGAGGAAGCTCCATAATAAAGAAAACTCCACAAACTACCAGAATATAAAAAAGGCCACCCCAAACCCAGCAATATAACCAAGATGAAGAGACAGAGGAACACTCAGCAGGTAAAGGAACAGGAGAGTTGCCCACCAAACCAAACAAAAGAGGAAGAAGTAGCGAATCTACCTGAGAAGGAATTCCGAATATTGATAGTGAAAATGATCCAAAATCTTGAAATCAAAATAGAATCACAGATAAATAGTCTAGAGTCAAGGATTGAGAAGATGCAAGAAAGGTTTAACAAGGACCTAGAAGAAATAAAAAAGAGTCAAAATATAACGAATAACGCAATAAATGAGATCAGAAACACTCTGGAGGCAACAAATAGTAGAATAACGGAGGCAGAAGATAGGATTAGTGAAATAGAAGATAGAATGGTAGAAATAAATGAATCAGAGAGGAAACAAGAAAAACGAATTAAAAGAAACGAGGACAATCTCAGAGACCTCCAGGACAATATGAAACGTTCCAACATTCGAATTATAGGAGTCCCAGAAGAAGAAGACAGAAAGAAAGATCATGAGAAAATCCTTGAGGAGATAATAGTTGAAAACTTCCCTAAAATGGGGAAGGAAATAATCACCCAAGTCCAAGAAACACAGAGAGTTCCAAATAGGATAAACCCAAGGCGAAACACCCCAAGACACATATTAATCAAATTAACAAAGATCAAACACAAAGAACAAATATTAAAAGCAGCAAGGGAAAAACAACAAATAACACACAAGGGGATTCCCATAAGGATAACAGCTGATCTTTCAATAGAAACTCTTCAGGCCAGGAGGGAATGGCAAGACATACTTAAAGTGATGAAAGACAATAACCTACATCCCAGATTACTGTACCCAGCAAGGATCTCATTCAAATACGAAGGAGAAATCAAAAGCTTTACAGACAAGCAAAAGCTGAGAGAATTCAGCACCACCAAACCAGCTCTCCAACAAATTCTAAAGGATATTCTCTAGACAGGAAACACGAAAAGGGTGTATAAACCCGAACCCAAAACAATAAAGTAAATGATAACAGGATCATACTTATCAATAATTACCTTAAACATAAATGGGTTGAACGCCCCAACCAAAAGGCAAAGACTGGCCGAATGGATACAAAAACAAGACCCCTCTATATGCTGCTTACAAGAGACCCACTTCAAAACAAGGGACACATACAGACTGAAAGTGAAGGGCTGGAAAAAGATATACCATGCAAATAGAGACCAAAAGAAAGCAGGAGTGGCAATACTCATATCCGATAAAATAGACTTTAAAACAAAGGCTGTGAAAAGAGACAAAGAAGGCCACTACATAATGATCAAAGGATCAATCCAAGAAGAAGATATAACAATTATAAATATATATGCACCCAACATAGGAGCACCGCAATATGTAAGACAAATGCTAACAAGTATGAAAGGGGAAATCAACAATAACACAATAATAGTGGGAGACTTTAATACCCCACTCACACCTATGGACAGATCAACTAAACAGAAAATTAACAAAGAAACGCAAACTTTAAATGATACATTAGATCAATTAGACCTAATTGATATCTATAGGACATTTCACCCCAAAACAATGAATTTCACCTTTTTCTCAAGTGCTCATGGAACCTTCTCCAGGATAGATCACATCCTGGGCCATAAATCTAAACTTGATAAATTCAAAAAAATCGAAATCATTCCAAGCATCTTTTCTGACCATAATGCATTAAGATTAGATCTCAATTACAGGAGAAAAACTATTAAAAATTCCAACATATGGAGGCTGAACAACACACTTCTGAATAACCAACAAATCACAGAAGAAATCAAAAAAGAAATCAAAATATGCATAGAAACTAATGAAAATGAAAACACAACAACCCAAAACCTGTGGGACACTATAAAAGCAGTGCTAAGAGGAAAGTTCATAGCAATACAGGCATACCTCAAGAAACAAGAAAAAAGTCAAAAAAATAACCTAACTCTACAACTAAAGCAACTAGAAAAGGAAGAATTGGAGAACCCCACAGTTAGTAGAAGGAAAGAAATCTTAAAAATTAGGGCAGAAATAAATGCAAAAGAAACAAAAGAGACCATAGCAAAAATCAACAAAGCCAAAAGCTGGTTCTTTGAAAGGATAAATAAAATTGACAAACCATTAGCCAGACTCATCAAGAAGCAAAGAGAGAAAAATCAAATCAATAAAATTAGAAATGAAAATGGAGAGATCACAACAGACAACACAGAAATACAAAGGATCATAAGAGACTACTATCAGCAGTTGTATGCCAATAAAATGGACCATGTGGAAGAAATGGACAAATTCTTAGAAAAGTACAATTTTCCAAAACTGAACCAGGAAGAAATAGAAAATCTTAACAGACCCATCACAAGCACGGAAATTGAAACTGTAATCAGAAATCTTCCAGCAAACAAAAGCCCAGGTCCAGACGGCTTCACAGCTGAATTCTACCAAAAATTTCGAGAAGAGCTAACACCTATCCTACTCAAACTCTTCCAGAAAATTGCAGAGGAAGGTAAACTTCCAAACTCATTCTATGAGGCCACCATCACTCTAATACCAAAACCTGACAAAGATGTCACAAAAAAAGAAAACTACAGGCCAATATCACTGATGAACATAGATGCAAAAATCCTCAACAAAATTCTAGCAATCAGAATCCAACAACACATTAAAAAGATCATACACCATGACCAAGTGGGCTTTATCCCAGGGATGCAAGGATTCTTCAATATCTGCAAATCAATCAATGTAATTCACCACATTAACAAATTGAAAAATAAAAACCATATGATTATCTCAATAGATGCAGAGAAGGCCTTTGACAAAATTCAACATCCATTTATGATAAAAACTCTCCAGAAAGCAGGAATAGAAGGAACATACCTCAACATAATAAAAGCTATATATGACAAACCCACAGCAAACATTATCCTCAATGGTGAAAAATTGAAAGCATTTCCCCTAAAGTCAGGAACAAGACAAGGGTGTCCACTTTCACCGCTACTATTCAACATAGTTCTGGAAGTTTTGGCCACAGCAATCAGAGCAGAAAAAGAAATAAAAGGAATCCAAATTGGAAAAGAAGAAGTAAAACTCTCACTGTTTGCAGATGACATGATCCTCTACATGGAAAACCCGAAAGACTCCACCAGAAAATTACTAGAGCTCATCAATGAATATAGTAAAGTTGCAGGATATAAAATCAACACACAGAAATCCCTTGCATTCCTATACACCAATAATGAGAAAGTAGAAAAAGCAATTAAGGAAACAATTCCATTCACCATTGCAACGAAAAGAATAAAATACTTAGGAATATATCTACCCAAAGAAACTAAAGACCTATATATAGAAAACTATAAAACACTGATGAAAGAAATCAAAGAGGACACTAATAGATGGAGAAATATACCATGTTCATGGATCGGAAGAATCAATATAGTGAAAATGAGTATACTACCCAAAGCAATTTACAAATTCAATGCAATCCCTATCAAGCTACCAGCCATATTTTTCACAGAACTAGAACAAATAATTTCAAGATTCGTATGGAAATACAAAAAACCTCGAATTGCCAAAGCAATCTTGAGAAAGAAGAATGGAACTGGAGGAATCAACTTGCCTGACTTCAGGCTCTACTAAAAAGCCACAGTCATCAAAACAGTATGGTACTGGCACAAAGACAGACATATAGATCAATGGAACAAAATAGAAAGCCCAGAGATAAATCCACACACATATGGACACCTTATCTTTGACAAAGGAGGCAAGAATATACAATGGAGTAAAGACAATCTCTTTAACAAGTGGTGCTGGGAAAACTGGTCAACCACTTGTAAAAGAATGAAACTAGATCACTTTCTAACACCGCACACAAAAATAAACTCAAAATGGATTAAAGATCTAAATGTAAGACCAGAAACTATAAAACTCCTAGAGGAGAACATAGGCAAAACACTCTCAGACATAAATCACAGCAGGATCCTCTATGATCCACCTCCCAGAATTCTGGAAATAAAAGCAAAAATAAACAAATGGGATCTAATTAAAATTAAAAGCTTCTGCACAACAAAGGAAAATATCAGCAAGGTGAAAAGACAGCCTTCTGAATGGGAGAAAATAATAGCAAATGAAACAACTGACAAACAACTAATCTCAAAAATATACAAGCAACTTATGCAGCTCAATTCCAGAAAAATAAACGACCCAATCAAAAAATGGGCCAAAGAACTAAACAGACATTTCTCCAAAGAAGACATACGGATGGCTAACAAACACATGAAAAGATGCTCAACATCACTCATTATCAGAGAAATGCAAATCAAAACCACAATGAGGTACCACTTCACACCAGTCAGAATGGCTGCGATCCAAAAATCTGCAAGCAATAAATGCTGGAGAGGGTGTGGAGAAAAGGGAACCCTCCTACACTGTTTGTGGGAATGCAAACTAGTACAGCCACTATGGAGAACAGTGTGGAGATTCCTTAAAAAATTGCAAATAGAACTCCCTTATGACCCAGCAATCCCACTGCTGGGCATACACACCGAGGAAACCAGAATTGAAAGAGACACATGTACCCCAATGTTCATCGCAGCACTGATTATAATAGCCAGGACATGGAAACAACCTAGATGTCCATCAGCAGATGAATGGATAAGAAAGCTGTGGTACATATACACAATGGAGTATTACTCAGCTGTTAAAAAGAATTCATTTGAATCAGTTCTGATGAGATGGACGAAACTGGAGCCGATTATACAGAGTGAAGTAAGCCAGAAAGAAAAACACCAATACAGTATACTAACACATATATATGGAATTTAGAAAGATGTCAATGACGACCCTGTATGCAAGACAGGAAAAAAGACGCAGCTGTCTATAACGGACTTTTGGACTCAGAGGGAGAGGGAGAGGGTGGGATGATATGGGAGAATGGCATTCTATCATGTATACTATCATGTAAGAATTGAATCGCTAGTCTATGTCTGACGCAGGATACAGCATGCTTGGGGCTGGTGCATGGGGATGACCCACAGAGATGTTATGGGGAGGGAGGTGGGAGGGGGGTTCATGTTTGGGAACACATGTAAGAATTAAAGATTTTAAAATTAAAAAAAATAAAAATAAAAAAAAAATGTTCTAGTAGAACCTGGCTAATCTTGGTAAAAGGGACATGCATACAATCATTATATTAAAGACTTCAAAAATTCCTTTAAAGATATATGACAATAGTAATTATAATAACCGTAGAAGACAAACTATAAAGCTCCCATTATTGCACACTATTCTTTTTTTTTTTTTTTTACTTTATTTTAGTGTATAATACTGTATTGGTTTTGCCATACATCAACATGAATCCGCCACGGATGTACACATTGTATTGAGTACTTCACAACCAGTACCTTATTTTATACCCATGGGTACACAAATGTAATCTTCACTAAGCTGATTTTCATGTGATTGAACTGAAAATGGGGGAAATCAATTACTGATAATCATACAGATAATACAGGTCAGATGTGGGATTCAAACTGAGATAAGTGTTTCTATAAGCTCATGCCCCTTCTCTAACACAACTCACTATTCTTCCCATTTCCTCATATTTCTTGTAAATATGATTGTTATAGATATACATATATTTAGACACTTAAATAATATGCATACAAGCATACTATGAAATATGCATTTTTAAATCCTTTTAAATTTCAACATCTGAAAAAAATTATATAAAAATAGCCTTTATTTTCATTTTCCAAACACTCTAAATTGTATGTTTCTTATGATTACTTTTTGGAAATGTCTCCTTTGCATTCTGTCAAGTTTATTGGGGATGATGTAAAAAATAGTTGTTTAAATCACCTGCTTGTTTGCTTGCTAAGCTGCTTCACTTGTGTCTGACTTTTTGCGATCCTATGGATCAGACCTGGCTCCACTGTCCATGGGAGTCTCCAGGCAATAATATTGGAGTGGGTTGCCATGCCCTCCACCAGGGGATCTTCCCAACCCAGGGATCAAACTTACATCTCTTATGTCTCCTGCAATGGCAGGTGAGTTCTCTACCCCTAGTGCCACCTGAGAAGTCCTTTTCAACCACTACCAACACCTAAACTTTAAACTATATATTTGTTCTTATAACTAGCATATACCACATTACTATTTACATGTGTTCACATCTATCTGATTTTCCTCTAGTTGAAAATTTTATAAGTGGAATCACTTTACAAGGAACTCTATGCACATATCAAATTCTTATATGTTTTCGATTTAAATGTACTGATTGTATACTTCCACTGAAAACCTATTTAATCATCTTTATCAATCACAGAGAAAAAAGAGCATCTCTTAACAATGTTATAGACCCTAGTGATAGATATCACAGACTTATGGCTGAGCTTAATGCTAATCTAATATCTCAGGTTCCTGGATAATTTTACGAAGAGAAACTTGGTCAACATTAAAACATTCACCCCTGGACTATTAAATGAGAGAGAAATAAAGTTACAACAATTAAACTATTGAACAAACTTCCTTATTGAATTTGAATTTATGACAGCCTCTCAGGTTTACTTGCAATGCTTTGGAATATTGTGCTGTGCTTAGTCACCCAGTCGTGTCCAGTGCTTTTTGACCCCATGGACTGTAGCCCGCCAGGCTCCTCTGTCCATGGGGATTCCCTAGGCAAGAACACTAGATTGGGTCTCTTCCAGGAGATCTTCCCCCCCAGGGATCAAACCCAGGTCTCCCATATGGCAGGCAGATTCTTTACCATCTGAATCACTTTGGAACATTATATAGGCTCAAAACCCTGCATTTCACAACAGTACTGGTATTTGATCCCCAAACTCTATCAATGATTAGATTTTACAACCTGAGAGTTCTCTCCTCAGTTTCAACTGTCTATTGTTGCTTTTTTAAAAATTTCTGAATGATATTCTTTAAATTATTTTGAGCATAAGAGTAAATCCAAAAGATCATTTACTGTAATTCATCTAATATCATTGGAAATATAGTAGAAACCCTTCAGCAATTTGTTCTGTTGTATTGTCCCTTACACGCTTTTTTCTCTTTATTTTTTAAATCATATATTATTAGTTAACACTACATAGTTTTTTAATATAAATTTATTTATTTTAATTGGAGTTTAATTAGTTTACAATATTGTATTGGTTTTGCCATACATCAACATGAATCCACCACAGTAAGTATCTTTTAATTTCATGATGCAATCAAAAACTACATCGTTTTTGATTGCATCATGAAATTAAAAGATGCTTACTCCTTTTCAGGAAAGTTATGACCAACCTAGATAGCATATTGAAAAGCAAAGACATTACTTTGCCAACAAAGGTCCGTCTAGTCAAGGCTATGGTTTTTCCAATAGCCATGTATGGATGTGAGAGTTGGACCGTGAAGAAAGCTGAGTCTCGAAGAACTGATGCTTTTGAACTGTGGTGTTGGAGAAGACTCTTGAGAGTCCCTTGGAATGCAAAGAGATCCAACCAGTCCATTCTGAAGGAGATCAGCCTTGGGATTTCTTTGGAAAGAATGATACTAAAGCTGAAACTCCAGTACTTTGGCCACCTCATGTGAAGAGTTGACTCATTGGAAAAGACCCTGATGCAGGGAGGGATTGAGGGCAGGAGGAGAAGGGGATGACAGAGGATGAGATGGCTGGATGGCATCACTGACTCGATGGACATGAGTTTGGGTGAACTCTGGAAATTGGTGATGGACAGGGAGGCCTGCCATGCTGCGATCCATAGGGTCACAAAGAGTCGAACAAGATTGAGTGACTGAACTGAACATAGTTTCTGAAAAAAAGTTATTTTGCTTTATGGAGTTTCAGACAATAAAATATTATGTAGTTAGTGAAAACAGAGTGAGCTACATCTTCCCTTATAATCATCTTAGTTAACTCTGTCTCTAACACACCTGTGTACACATTCATGTATACACACTCACACAGATATATACAAACAAAACAGAGACACTTAGGTATACAAGACATAATTGGTCTTACAAATATCTATGTTTAACTTAAGACAGTAAATGTCATAAACCAAGACAAGTATACGGAACACTAAAATTAAGGAATCTGCTATTTTTCATTTTATGTTTTGTAGACATTTTACATTCTTAATTAATGTTTATTTATCTTTTTTGGTTTGAGCACAAATGGTAATGTTTCAAAAGGAGGTTTTGCTTCAACACTCAGTTTAATTTCCAAATATGCAATATTTTAGACATATCATTTAAAATAGTCATACTCGATTTATATGTAATAATTATACTTAAAACATTTACGATTACTTTTGACTTCCATATGCAATCAGTGTAACATATAAGTGAAAAGTGAAAGTGTTATTCATTCAGTCATGTCCACCAGGACACGACTATGAACTATGGATGGCAGGCCACTAAGCTCCTCTGTCCATGGAATTCTCCAGGCAAGAATACTGGAACAGGTTACCATGCCCTTCTCTAAGGAATCATCCTGACCCAGGGATCAAACCTGGGTCTCCGCATTGCAGGCATATTCTTTACCATCTGAGCCAGCAGTGAAGCCCAGCATATAAGTAGTATTATATAAATTAGGATGTACTTTTGGGAAAATCTATTATTTTTAATTTCTGCAAATGTTTAAAGAACTGATGTTTGAACAAAAGTAGTTTGGTTCATTTCTACTTTTTAAAATAGAATTCTGTTTATGCTATCTGCAAAGTAAAAAAGAAAAATTAGTATTTAACTATGCAACAGTTTAGAAAATTTGTGAAAAGTAATAGCATGGATTATAAATTAGCCTAAAATATGTTAATAAAGATTAATGACATTTACCCTAAGTTATATAATGGCATTTAGATCATCTGAGAAATTTTCATTTAGAATATAAATTTTGTTTTGTTTTTTACATTATTTTTAATATAAATTTATTTATTTTAATTGCAGGTTAATTACTTTACATGAATGTAAATTTATAAGAAGATTATAGAGGTTATTATTAGAACTTATATAATGCATTATGATATAAATTGATGATCATATACTATTCAGTAGTTCAAATGCACAAACACACCACTTCACTTGCATTAATAACTCTGTGAATGATTGCTAATTTGTTTTCACCTTTAAATAATGTTTGATTTATAAATATTTATTATTATTTGTAATTATTAATATATTTACTACCTTTTTTTGACAGAACTTTGTATACTACTAGTGAGATACTCAGATTTACATATTATGTGTACAAAGGAGTTTTCTCTAAAATCTAACAGTTCAAAGATTATAGTTTCCTAAATGTCACAATACATTTATGACAACATCTTCATGGCATGTTTTTTTACCATTTTTGTTTCTACAATTTGACATTTTGCCACAGTAGTAAAATATTTTATTAAGTTAGTTGTCAGCCCCCCAAAACTGTTCCATAAATAACAGAATTCTTTCTGATATAATGTCAACCTGTTTATGGGCTTAGATAGTTCATCTTCCAATAATACTGTGAAATTTGTAGAGTTTTCTTTTGTGAATATGATGAAGACATCTGAGGATAAAATGGAGTTTGGAAGTACAAAGAATTAGGGAGATGAATGAGCTTTATCTTTCGCTTTTCACTTTCATGCATTGGAGAAGACAATGGCACCCTACTCTAGTATTCTTGCCTGGAGAATCCCAGAGACAGAGGAGCCTAGTGGGCTGCCATCTGTGGGGTCGCACAAAATCGGACACAACTGAAGCGACTTAGCAGCAGCAGCATACAAAGCATGCAACTAGAATGACCTCCTTATCATTAAATGGAAAAAAAAAAAAAGAGAAATTCAGATCATATCTCTTGTTCTCCTTCTGTTTTTGTTTTTGTTTTTGATGGATGCATGCTCAGATGGTAAAGAATCTGCCTGCAGTACAGGAGACCTGGGTTCAGTCCCTGGATTGGGATGATCCCCTGGAGGAGGGCATGGTAATGCACTTCAGTGTTATTGCCTGGCAAATCCCATGGACAGAGGAGCCTTGTTGGGCTATAGTTCATGTGGCTATGAAGAGTTAGACACCACTTAGAGACCTCACACTTTCATATGCTTTGGATAAGGACTAATTTTACCAAAACAGAAAAATAAATTGTATCCACTTTAGGGTTCCAGTTAGGAAAATATATCTCCAATTTTGATTTTGGAGTTTATGTCTGAAAAGGAATTTAGTCTCAGGAAGAGGAATTTGTAGACTCTGCAAAGATGAGGTTTGGGGAAAATTAAATTTCCAGGAAATGGAAAAATATTTTTCTCTTCTAATTCTTTGACATAATTGGCAGTTGGATATAAACTAATCCATGTACAGTAATAAAGACTTTACATATCAATACTGCCTTAGAAAAAATATGAAAATAGAGGCACAATATACCTAATAGAGATCTGGCATAGTTCTATGTCAGAAAATGCTTGTGTTTAGAAAGAACAATGCACAATTTTCTGCTCATTACAAGCACTGTTAATGTTTTCAATGTTTTCCAAACAATCAGAATATTTATTCAAAGAAACTGTCTCTGTTTATTTTTTAACATTAAACACACACTGAAAACTATAGTGCCTGTTAGAAAACTGTTCAGAATACAAGGGCAAATTTCAAGGTTTTGTGCAGGAGCAAACTAAAGAAATAAATACCACATGTTCTGCAGTTTGCAGACTTCACAGTGAATTTCATGTGTCTCTCAACTTTGATCTAAACAATTGCAATTGATAAATGAAATAAGATCTTGTAGGCAAGAGAACAGACATTTCCCCAATTTCTAAACAATTTAGTTGCTTACAAGCTTTCTTTGGAAGAGACATTTCAATTTACACACTAGTTCCTACTCAAGAGACTTGGATGAAGGCAGAAATATTGTAAAAGACTAGTATTCAAGATTTTTGATAAAGGTGTGAAACAGATAATTCAGAACAAAATATGAAAGAGTGGCCTAGCTAGAGTGTGCAAGGAAACGGCATAAAACTTGCTTTCAAATTTATCTCTGACCCTTTTGTTTTAAATTTCAGCTTTATTGAGGAATACATGATAAATAAAATTATAAAATATTTAAATTTAACATCCTGGTAATTTTATGTTTTCACATAGTGAAAGGATTTCCCTTATCTAGTCAATCACATATACATTACTTCACATATTTATCTTTTTTATTCCCTTGTTGTGAACAGTTTAGTTCTATTCTCTTAGCAGATTTTAGTTATAAAATATAGTTTATCAACTATAGTTAGCATGTCATGCAGGCATTTCTTATCTTATAGCTGAAAGTTAGCACTCTTTTATAGTCTTTCCCAATTTCTCCTGAACCCTTGGCCCCCAACAAGTACTTTTTTTGTTTGTTTGTTTTAGCAAGTACTTTTCTTTTTTTTTCTTCCTATTTTCAGACTCCACATGTAAGCGAAACTGTGCAGTTTTTGTCTTTGTCTGCCTGACTTATTTTACTTAGCATAATGCCCTCAGGGTCCATCCATATTATTGCAAATGACAAGATTACCTTCTTTCTAATGGCTGAATAATATTCCATTGTGTGTGCATGAATATGTATGTCTGTGTGTGCATGCGTGTGCACACTAAGGTGTTTCAATAGTGTCCCACTCTTTGTGACACTATGGCCTGTAGCCCACCAGACTTCATGGGATGTCCCAGGCAAGAATACTGGAGTGGGTTGCCATGCTATTCTCCAGGGGATCTTCCCGACCCAGGAATCGAACCCTCAGCTCTTATCTCCCCCACATTGTCAGGCAGATTCTTTACCACTGAAGCCACTTGGGAAGCCCTATGTGTGTGTGTTCTTAGTTGTGTCCGACTATTTGCAATCCCATAACCTGTAGCCCAGCAGGAACCTCTGTCCATGGAATTCCCCAGGCAAGAAATCTGGAGTGGGTTGCTATTTCCTACTCCAGGGAATCTTCCAAACTCAGGGGTTGAACCTTCATCTCCTGCATTGACAGGCAGGATCTTTACCAACTAAGCCACCAGGGAAGCCATAGGGAAGCCATATATATATTACATATGCACATGGCTTTTATATATATATACACACACACACACACACACATATGTGTATATGTATACACAATGGGATGTAATATATATATATATATATATATACACACACACAGTGGAATATGTGTGCATGTATGTATATATACATACATATATATATATATATATATATATATATATATATATATAATCCTTTTTATCCATTGAGGGACACTTAGGTTGTCACTTAGGTTGTTGTTTTCATATCTTGGCTATTATATATAAGGCTGCATTTAACTCTGACTCCTAATTTGTCGGATCATTTCAAAATATTGAGCTGCTTTGATCCTCATTTCTCGCTCTTAAAACACAGTAACAAAATCTTCAGTTCATTTCAGTCGCTCAGTCGTGTTCGACTCTTTGCGACCCAATGAATTGCAGCACGCCAGAACTCCCTGTCCATCACCAACGCCCAGAATTCACTCAGACTCACGTCCATCGAGTCAGTGATGCCATCCAGCCATCTCATTTTCTGTCATCCTCTTCTCCTCCTGCCCTCAATCCCTCCCAGCATCAGTGTCTTTACCAATGAGTCAACTCTTCACATGAGCTGGCCAAAGTACTGGAGTTTCAGCTTTAGAAGGATTCCTTCCAAAGAAATCCCAGGCTGGTCTCCTTCAGAATGGATTGGTTGAATCTCCTTGCATTCCAAGGGACTCTCAAGAGTCTTCTCCAACATTACAGTTCAAAAGCATCACTTCTTCAGCACTCAGCCTTCTTCACAGTCCAACTCTCACATCCATACATGAGCACTGGAAAAACCCTAGCCTTGACTAGACGGACCTTAGTCAGCAAAGTAATGTCTCTGCTTTTGAATATGCTATCTAGGATGGTCATAACTTTTCCTCCAAGGAGTAAGCCTCTTTTAATTTCATGGCTGCAATCACCATCTGCAGTGATTTTGGAGCCCAAAATATCTTAGTTGGTTTCAAAAAAACTAAAAGTAGTTGGTTTAGTGAGAAGTAAAATTTAAGGTAAAAAAAACCCAAAACTATATTTTTTTAAATAAATTTTATTTGATCTATGATAATTAGAAATTAGTCTGAAATTGCCCTAATGAAATATTATAAACAATGGAACATTCATTCAATAAAATATAATAAATCCCTTCACAGAATAGCAGGAGACCACGCATTTAGCTGTAAACTCATGCTTTACCTCATATATGCAGATGACACCACATTTAGGGCAGAAAGGGAAGAGGAGCTAAAGAGCCTCTGGATGAAAGTGAAAGAGGACAGCAAAAAAGCTGGCTTAAAACTCAACATTAAAAAAAAGTTAAATTATGCAATCCAGTCCTATCACTTTATGGCAAATTGGGGAAACTATGGAAGCAGTGACAGACTTTATTTCCTTGGGCTCTAAAATCACTGCAATGATGACTGTAGCCATGAAATTAAAAGACACTTGTTCCTTGGAAAAACAGCTATGACCAAACTAGACAGCATATTAAAATGCAGAGACATTACTTTGCCAAGAAAGGTCAGTATAGTTAAAGCCATGTTTTTTCCAGTAATCATGTATAGATGTGAGAGTTGGGCCATAAAGAAAGCTGAGCCCTGAAGAATTGATGCTTTTGAACTATGGTGTTAGAGAAGACTCTTGAGTGTCCCTTGGACTGCAATGAGATCAAACCAGTCAAACCTAAAGGAAATTAACCCTGAATATTCATTGTAAGGACTGACACTGAACCTTTGAAGCTCCAATACTTTGGCCACCTGATGCGAAGAACTTACTCATTGGAAAAGACTTTGATGCTGGAAAAGATTGAAGGCAGAAGGAGAAAGGGATGACAGAAGATGGGATGGTTAGATGTCATCCCTTTCTCAAAGGACATGAGTTTGAGCAAGCTCCAGGAGTTGGTAATGGACAGGGAAACCTGGGGTGCTGCAGGCCATGGGGTCACAAAGAATCAGACATGACTGAGCAGCTGAACTGAACTGAAAACCCTTTACTCTAGCAACAAGGTACAGAAGTTATACACATAACACCCTACTGCAGGCAAGTAATACCAAGATGAGTTCCTTCCAGTTATTCTGGGGCTTGGTTTCACTCTGAAAGAAACAGGTTGCTTGAGTTTCTCACTTATTGCCAAGACCCAGGTTGGTGGCTCAAGCACCCTGTTTTAGAGGCTCTATTCCATCTAGGTACATATCTGATACAACTAGGTCTCCATTTCCCCACCAAACCCCCACATCTATGGTGGAAATTCTTACTCAGGCATGTTACACCAAAAATACTGGGTGCCCCCTCCCCTCATTCATTCTTAGGGCAGGAGTTGCACACTAGGAAGAAAGGAAGAAAGCTGGAAAAAAAAAAAAAAAAAAATGTTTGCTACAACTATTCAATGTCAACTCTTAGAGAAAGTCACCTTAGAAAACACTCTATCTGAGGGGGCTGATTTCTTTTTCTTTTTTTTTGATCAGACAATGGAGACTCCCATTCCTAAGAGTGTTGTCAAAAAGTAGATCTTGAAGAGAAAGTAAGAGGAATTTGATTGGTCTATGATATAGCAAAATAGTATTAATAGAACAGCCAGAAGTTTAACAGAGAATGAAAAGAAGAGAAAGCTAAGAATAGGTCTTCAGGGAACACTGTGAACACTAGGAAATTGGGAAGAATTTGGTTGAATTATCTCAGGAGTGATCAGAGAAAGATGCTGGGTAGATTTGGAAGCACTTTGAAGCCACAAATAGACTAATAACACATGGTGGAAGAGCCATTGCTATAAGAGTTTAAACAAAATCTCTGGCTAAAAACTGAATTATAAACTGCTCTTATGGGAGAATTCAAAAATTAAGAATTAAAAACAAAATCGCTCTCGTTCTTGGGAGTTTGGAAAATTGAGTGCATACCCATGCTTAACCCTCTTAGGAATGATCTGAGAGGGTATCTCTAGGATAATGGTCTCTGAAACTGGAGTCAAAATAAGCCACACACATATAACAGTAAATGGTAAAATCTAATTGACTAAGAGGGCTTAAATAAAACCTTTGTAAAATACCCAACTCAGGGGTGACCCATAAGAAGCCTGACTAAAATGTAAAAGCAAGGGGAAAATCATCTGAACAGGGACATCAGCAGCTTCAAAATGCAGAGACAAGTAACTTCACAAAATAAGTTTAGCATAATTACTGAACAAAAAATGACTAAGCAAGCAACAACAAAATAACCTCTGGAAAAGGAGAATCAATAATCACAGTTGCTCCACTACATTCTAAAATTTCTACTTTTTTTCCACCCCAAACTAGAAGTTATGCAAATAATAAAGTAAAAGCATGACATATACACAAGGAGGAAAAAAATAGCAATAGAAACTGCCTGTGAAGGGGCCTAGAATCAGAAAACAAAGTCTTTAAAATAGCTCTCCCAAATATGCTTGAAAACTAAAGAAAGATATATTTTACAAATAAATTACAAATAGAATGTATGGAAATATAGAATATTAATAAAGCCATAGATATTATTATAAATAACATAGTGGAGATTCCACAGTTGAAAAATACATAACCAAAATAAGATTTTCACAAGAAGAGCTCAATAAGAGTTTTAATCTGAAAGAAAAAAGAAAAAGAACAAGCATATTTGAAGAATGATCAATAAAGACCAGCAATTTGAAGAACCAAAATAGAAAAAAAAAAAAAAAAAGAACTAAAGAAAAATTAACACTGCCTAAAGGAAATTTGGGACACCATTAACCAGATAATCTATGTGTAACTTGGCAGAAGAGAGGAAAGAAAGAAAAATGGGAAAAAATTGAGAAAATAATAACTGAAACCTTCCCAGATTAATGAAAAGATCAATCTGCTTACTTAAGTAGCTCAACAAACTCCAAATAAGATAAAAGATATACCCTCAGACACATTACAGGCAATATATTAAAAAGTCAAATGCAAAGAGAAAAGCTTGAAAGCAGCAAAAGTAAGACAAGTCATTATTTATATGGATATCCCAATAAAAAATAAGCAGTCCTATGATCAGAAACAGGAAGTAGTGGGACATCTTATTCAAAGTGATGAAAGTATAAAACAAAAAGCTGTCAATCAAGATTCTGTTATGCATCTGATACTAACTTTAATGTCTTTACCAAAATTATAATAAAGATATTTATAATAAAGACATTTCCTTGTAAATGAAAATAGAATTCATTGCTTGGAGACACACCTTACAAGAAATTCTAAAGGAAATTCTTCAAGGTGAAAGCAAGTGACATCAGAATGAAATTCAAAAGAATGAGTTCCATTAAAGATAATTATATAGGCAATTACAAAAGACTATAATTGCACGTTTCTTCTTGTTCTCATGACTAATTTCAAAAGCAGTAGTCCAAAACAATTATTATGTAATCGTACTTCTGGACCCTTAACACAGAGAAATGTAATATATTTGACAATAACAAAACAATACAGAACAGGTAGGTGGGGGAAAAGCTGTGTTGGTATAAACAAATGACACTGATTAGCAACAAATCTGCAAGAAATGAAGAGAGTAAGAAATGGTAGATAAGAATGCAATTTTAAAGCATTAGATATGCTTTCCTATCTACTCTCAGCTTCTTTAAAATATGTAGGAAAATATAATGCAATAATTATGTGTGCTCAGTTGTGTCCAACTCTTTGTGATCTCATGGACTATAGCCCACCAGGCTTCTCTGTCCATGGAATTCTCCAGGCAAGACTGGAGTGGGCGGCTATTTCCTTCTCCAGGGGTCCTTCCCAACCCAGGGATCGAACCTGCATCTCTTGCATTGGCAGGCAGATTTTTTACCACTGAGCCCCCTGGGAATCCTAATAATTATAACAATGATATATCAAATATAGACATAATTTGTGTACTACTAATTAGCATAAAAAGTGGAGGAGAAAATGAACAATATAGGAGTAAAATTTTCACATTTTGAAACAGAGCAGGACTCTGTGGGATCTTCCCAGGGACAGACTCCCCAGGCCCAAATCCTTTCACACTTGCTTGCAGAAAATACTTTAGTCTCCCAGGCCTTTCCCGAGTTCCAAAGAGCAAATTTAATCAGAGGAGTTGGAAAATGCAGAAACAAATAATTAAGCAAGCCAAAATTATAATAATTTAGTTATAAGAAAAAGTTGAAGACCTTTAGCTCCTTTTCAAGGGCTATAGATAAAATCCTGAGCCATTTCCTTAGGTTGTTTTGCTAATAATAAAACCCCAACGTGATGGAAGAGGTTAACTGCTGACCACTAGTATGTAGACTTCAAATTGGTTGGAATCAGAAGATTGATAACATTGAGTCTAAAAATATCACCTGTTTATCTCACCGTCAACCAACAAAAGAGTATATAAGCTGATCATATACTCCATAAACCTTTCCCTCACCTTGACTTTAAAAGTTCTTCCCTGAAAGCCATTGAGGAGTTTTGAGTCTTTTGAGCACGAACTGTTTGTTCTCCTTTCTTGGCCTACGTTGGGCACCTAGCAATTATAGATGTATTAAGGTGGATGAACTTAGAGCCTGTTATATAGAGTGATGTAAGTCAGAAAGAGAAAAAAATATTTTATATTAATGCATATGTATGGAGTCTAGAAAATGGTACTGATGAACCTGTTTGCAAGGCATGAATAGTGATGTGGACACAGAGAAAAGGAGAGGATGGGACAAATTGGGAGAGTAACATTGAAATATATAAAATAGATACCTAGTGGGAAGTTGTTGTATAACACAGGGAGCTCAGTCCTGTGCTCTGTGACAACCTAGAGGTGTGGAAAGGGGTGGGGTGGGAGGGAAATTCAAGAAGGAGGTAATATATGTATACTTATGGCTGATTCACACTATTGTATGGCAGAAATCAGCAGAACATTGAAAAGCAGCTGTGTATGTTCCTGTGTTTAGTCTCTCAGTCATGTCCAATTCTTTGGGACCCATTGGGCTGTAGCCTACCAGGCTTGTCTGTCCATGGGATTTTTCAGGCAAGAAATCCGGAGTGGGTTGCCATTTCTTTCTCTGGGGACCCTCCCAACCCAGGACTCAAACCCATATCTCCTATGTCCTTCATTGCAGGTGGATTCTTTATCAAACAAGCTATTGGGGAAACCCCTTATCTTTTAATTATATATATATTTTAAAACCTATACTGTCCTTCATCACAACCTGGTGTCAGTAGATTGACTGCTGCCTGCTGAGTCACGTTTGGTTTGCGTATGATTTCACTGGAACTAAAAAAGTATAAATCACTTCAAAATCACTGTGCACTGTGACTGTGGTCATGAAATTAAAAGATACTTACTCCTCAGAAGAAAAGCTATGTCAATCCTAGGCAGCATATTAAAAAGCAGAGACATTACTTTGCTGACAAAGGTCCGTCAAGTCAAAGCTATGGTTTTTCCAGTAGTCATGTATAGATGTGAGAGTTGAATCATAAAGAAGGCTGAGTGCTGAAGAACTGATGCTTTTGAACTGTGCTGTTGGAGAAGACTCTTGAGAGTCCCTTGTACAGGAGCCCCTGAATATACCAAAATTCAGTGATGCTTAAGTCCCATAGTAGGTCCTCTTTATCCCAGGTTCCATGTCCATGGATTCTGCCAACAGCAGATGAACATTCTGATTTGCTGTTTGTTGAAACTGCTGATGGGAAACCTGAGAATATAGAAGGCTAATTCTATATTTATTGGAAAATTCCAAGCACACATGCACTGGCACAGTTCAAATCCATGTTGTTCAAAGGTCGTGCTGTTGACTATAATTCCAAATACCCTCATGAACTTTCTCACTTTTCTCTACCCCATTTATACTGCCTTCCATGATATAGATTTTCTGAATCTTGACTGCCTCAATAGGCAGCTAATAATTTTTTGTGGTTTTGATTTACATTTCCCAGAGAGCTAATGCAATGGATTGAATGATGATGTCCTCCTCCCCAAAATTCAAATTTTGAAATTTAATAGGCAACTTGATGATATTTGGAGATGGAGGTCTTTGGAAGATGAGTAAACTTTAAAAGACACCCCAGAGATATCCCCTTCCCACTGCCATGTAAGGTTACAGTGACAAGACAGCCATCTGTGAAACAGGCTCTCACCAGCTGCAGCTTTGGCCACAGAGTGAGGTGATCTTCTTTGTGTTCAAAGTGATTTTTGGTTCGATTCTTTATGGTGTTTTTTATGAATCAGCACTTTATCTGTTTCTTATGTTCCTCTGTACCCTGTACTATTTTTCCTTTTCTCTCCTTTTTAAATTATGCATAAAGGTTTCTTTTTTGTGCATGAAATTAAAGCCTTAATTAATCTTGCAGGAGAAAAGTAAAAAAAAAAAAAAAAAAGTTGTTGATGCCATGTCTTGAACTTTCCAGCCTCCAGAGTCATGACAAATAAATGTATGCTGTTTATAAACTATCTAGTACATCCATGGTATTTCTGTTGCTTTGTTATAACAGTCAGAATGGACTAAGTTTTGTTCAATTTTGCCTTTTTTTTTTTTTTGGCCTGATAGTTACTGATATTCTGAATTCAACTCCATTGTTGCATGCATGTATGACATATATTCTTTGTGAATGTTTCTCTACCTTTAAGGGTTTACTTTTTTTATTTCCATATTTATTTAGCACTGTTTTAAAAAAGAAATTTTTGATTTATATGAAGTTCACTTGGTCATTTCAAAACACTGCTTTTGTCTTCCTTTAGAACTATCTTTCTAAAGAAATTTCAGACTTCTAGATTTCATATTTAAACATTTTTCCCTCATGTTAATCTTCTGTATGATATGAGGTAAAAGTCGTTTCACCTTTTTCAATAAGGATTTTCAGTTTTTCTAGCACAATTTATTAAAGATACACTCTTTTCCATCTTGAATTGTTTTGATAGCTCTATAAAAATAAACTGTCCATATCTTTAGGTATATTTCTTAGCTCTCTATTTCCTAACATGAATACCATACTTTCTTTACATATATATATATATATATATATATATATATATAAAGTGTACTTTTTATATAAACTTATATGTATATAAGTGTGGCATTCATATTTTTATATGAATGGTATATTACTCATTCTATTCATTCCATATTCTATTACTAACATGAATACCATACTTTCTTAATTCATGTACCTTTATAATATGCCTTGAACTCAGGTATTGTAATATCTTCCAACTTTTTTCCTCCTTTTATTTTTAATAATTAAGTTGGCTAAGTTTGTTCCTTCATCTTTCTAATATAAAATTTCAAACAGTTTAATTTCTAAAATAAAACTATAAAAGCAGTTGAAATTTTCTGTTGATTAAATGGAATCTATGTGATAATGCAGGTAAGTGATATTTTAATAATGCTGAATTTCCCAGTATAGAATATCTCTTAAATTATAAAAGTCATGTTTCAGAAACTTTGTTTATGCTTTAGTGTAGAAGTTTTGCTTCTACATAATGGTTACCTCTTTTTTGGAATCCATATAGTTTGAATCATACAGTGAGTGCTCCTTTCAGAGTGGCTTCTTTCACTTTAAAATATGCATTTATACTCTATATCTTTTCCTGGTTTATCACCTCATTTTCAGCACTGAATAATATTCGACTGTCTTCATGTCCCAGAGTTTATTTCTTCAATCACCCTTGAGGAATCTTGCGTTCTTTCAAGTTTTGACAACTGTGAATGAAACTGCTATAAATATCTGTGTTCAGATAGATTTTTGTGTGGATATACATTTTCAGCTCTTTTCAGTAATACCAAGAAATACCTATTTAGTCCTGGTGTGTAAGAAAATAACTAAAATTTTACTATGACCTTGTATTCTGCAAACTTGCTATAATCCCTTGCTTGTTCCAGAAGATTTTTATCCTTAATCCTTTTGGAAATTCTATATAGATGATCGTGTCATCTGCAAACAATAACAGTTTTATGTCTTCTTTCCCAAGATGTATACATTTATTTCCTTATCTAGTTTTATTGCATTAGGTTGAGCTTCTAATATCATGCTGAAAAGGAATGGTGAGAGGGACATCTTAATCTATTTCTTGAACAATGATTTCAGTTAAATTTTTAGGTTTAAGTTAGAATCTAACAAGATTTCTGACTTTCCATTATTATATATAGCATAAAAAAGTAATCATTGTGAAAATGCTTGCATTATATAAGACAACAACATGTTTAGGTGTATTTACATGATTTACACTACTTTTAGTACTACATCTTAAGTGATATTTTTCTAATATTAAATAATATTTTCACATTTTTTTATATTACAAACCCACAGAAAACATTATCCTCAATGGTGAAAAATTGAAAGCATTTCCCCTAAAGTTAGGAACAAGACAAGGGTGCCCACTTTCACCACTACTATTCAACATAATTCTGGAAGTTTTGGCCATAGCAATCAGAGCAGGAAAAGAAATAAAATGAATCCAAATTGGAAAAGAAGAAGTAAAACTCTCACTGTTTGCAGATGACATAATCCTCTACATAGAAAACCCTAAAGACTCCATCAGAAAATTACTAGAGCTAATCAATGAATATAGTAAAGTGGCAGAATGCAAAATCAACACTCAGAAATCCCTTGCATGCCTATACACTAATAATGAGAAAGCAGATAAGGAAGTAATTCCATTCACCATTGCAATGAAAAGAATAAAATACTTAGGAATATATCTACCTAAAGAAACTAAAGACCTATATATAGAAAACTATAAAACACTGATGAAAGAAATCAAAGAGGACACTAACAGATGGAGAAATATACCATGTTCATGGATCAGAAGAATCGATATAGTGAAAATGAGCATACTACCCAAAACAACCTACAGATTCAATGCAATCCCTATCAAGCGACCAGTGGTATTTTTCACAGAGCTAGAACAAGTAATTTCACAATTTGTATGGAAATACAAAAAACCTCAAATAGCCAAAGCAATCTTGAGAAAGAAGAATGGAATTGGAGGAATCAACCCACCTGACTTCAGGCTCCACTACAAAGCCACAGTCATCAAGACAGTATGATATTGGCACAAAGACAGAAATACAGATCAATGGAACAAAATAGAAAGCCCAGAGAAAAATCCACATACCTATGGACACCTTATCTCCGACAAAGGAGGCAAGAATATATAATGGAGTAAAGACAATCTCTTTAACAAGTGGTGCTGGGAAAACTGGTCAACCACTTGTAAAAGAATGAAACTAGATCACTTTCTAAGACCATACACAAAAATAAACTCAAAATGGATTAAAGATCTAAATGTAAGACCAGAAACTATAAAACTCCTAGAGGAGAACATAGGCAAAACACTCTCAGACATAAATCACAGCAGGATCCTCTATGATCCACCTCCCAGAATTCTGGAAATAAAAGCAAAAATAAACAAATGGGGTCTAATTTAAATTAAAAGCTTCTGCACAACAAAGGAAACTATAAGCAAGGTGAAAAGACAGCCTTCTGAATGGAGAAAATAATAGCAAATGAAGCAACTGACAAACAAATAATCTAAAAAATATACAAGCAACTTATGCAGCTCAATTCCAGAAAAATAAACGACCTAATCAAAAAATGGGCCAAAGAACTAAATAGACATTTCCCCAAAGAAGACATATGGATGGCTAACAAACACATGAAAAGATGCTCAACATCACTCATTATCAGAGAAATGCAAATCAAAACCACAATGAAGTACCACTTCACACCAGTCAGAATGGCTGTGATCCAAAAGTCTACAAGCAATAAATGCTGGAGAGGGTGTGGAGAAAAGGGAACCCTCTTGCACTGTTGGTGGGAATGCAAACTAGTACAGCCACTATGGAGAACAGTGTGGAGATTCCTTAAAAAATTGCAAATAGAACTGCCTTATGACCCAGCAATCCCACTGCTGGGCATACATACCAAGGAGACCAGAATTGAAAGAGACACATGTACCCCAATGTTCATTGCAGCACTGTTTATAATAGCCAGGACATGGAAACAACCTAGATGCCCATCAGTAGATGAATGGATAAGAAAGCAGTGGTTCATATACACAATGGAGTATTAGTCAGCCATTAAAAAGAATACATTTGAATCAGTTCTAATGAGGTGAATGAAACTGGAGCCAATTATACAGAGTGAAGTAAGCCAGAAAGAAAAACACCAATACAGTATACTAACACATATATATGGAAATTAGAAAGATGGTAATGATAACCCTGTTTGTGAGACAGCAAAAGAGACACAGATGTATAGAATGGACTTTTGGACTCTGTGGGAGAGAGAGAGGGTAGGATGATTTGGGAGAATGGCATTGAAACATGTATACTATCATGTAAGAAACGAATCGCCAGTCTATGTTCGATACAGGATACAGGATGCTTGGGGCTGGTGTACGGGGATGATCCAAAGAGATGATATGGGGTGGGAGGTGGGAGGGGGGTTCAGTATTGGGAACTCATGTACACCCATGGCAGATTCATGTCAATGTATGGCAAAACCAATACAGTATTGTAAAGCAAAATGAAGTAAAAATTAAAAATTCAAAACAAAAAACAGTGGTGTTTCTCTGGATGTGTATATTTTTCTGGGAATTGTTGTGAATACAGGACTTTTGTCCTTAACATTTTAAGAAGTTAATTCAAGAATATAGTTTATTTTGCATTATACATTATGTATTAAAGTTCATTGAGAATAGTTCTAAACCAAAATAAGACAAAATAAACCCCACAAAGTCTCTAAATGTTAACCAACATTGTCTATGCTTATTTTCTGTTAGTGAATATATTTCCCAATAATCTTTGCAATTAGATGTGGACACAACAATGTGTTCTTGTAAAAGGAATTTAAATGAAAGTTATATTTTGTATTTTCAAGTTAAGACTTTATTTTCAGAGCTATGAACCCTACATGTTCTCTTTTTCCTTCTGTGGAAAATGAGAATATGAGATGTCAAGGCTAAAAGGTGGAAGAACTTGAATTTATGTCTCATGAAGTGGATTAGAGCACTTATCATTGGCCTTAAAATGGCCTCAAATAGTCAATCTATCATTTCATGGAAGTACTCGTTGCCATTGTTTCCACATTTCTAATCTAAAACATCATTTTTAGATGCAGAACATTGATGAGGGAGGCAAAAGTCCTGAAATAGTTTAGCATCTTTTCCTTAACGGACATAACTCTCTTGCAAATTTCTTATAAACTGTAATTAAAACTGAGAAGGACATAGTATAAGATTTTTGTAATATTAAGGAAAAACCCTTCATTTGATAAATCACTTCTAGTTATTTTTAGGAAAATATCGCTAGCTTTTTCCAGAAACTTCAAAATAGTTACAAAAATAATAGATATAATTAAGATAGCAATCAATTTCTAATATATGATTTTAGTATTAAATGGAATATATATCTATTTCAATATCAGGCAATGCAGCTTAGTGGATATGACACTGTTTTTATCACAGAAAACATGAAAGTATAGTGAGGAAGAATGTTACAACATAAATGCATCTATACATAATCTTGCAATAGAACATTGTTCCTATTACAAAAACGTATTAAGTAAATTTTATGTAACCCCAAATCTCTTCTCGAATTGCTAGAGTTAATGGTTTCAATATAGTTATATATTGAAACATTTGGCTTGGGAAATGTTTTGCTACAAGTGAAACATAGTGGTGAATAATTTTAATATCTCTATGTAAATTTTTTCTATTTGCAATACATGTCCTTTTAAAGATAAGTCTATATGAGTGAAGTCTGAATTAGAAAGCCTAATTGACATGTTTATCTCTATTGATTTCATTCTATTAAACTCTGCTAATTTCATATAATCATAGCTTATTATAGCCTGAGGGGACCTCAGAGGTCAAATTGTGATTCCTATCCCCTCCATTGCAGATCAGCACACAAACTCTCAGAGAAGTTAAATGATTTCCCCAGTCTCACAGCATTTTAGCAACAGAAGTGGAATGGGAATCAGGTTGTATTTAAATTTAACTGGTGAGATAACATTTATTTTTCCTTAATTAAATATCATATGTTAAATTGCAAGTGTTTTCTTTGGATTTATTTACAGAGGGATGGCATGATAATGCATTATTTTAAATAAAAATATTTAATTTTTATTGATTTACAATACTTTGTTTCAGGCATAGTGATTTGCATTTTTGATGATTATTTTTCCTTTTAGGTTATTACAAGACATGTACAACCAGAGTTGAGAAAAGGCAAAGGAACCAGAGATCAAATTGCCAACATCCATTGGATCATAGATAAAGCAAGGGAATTCCAGAATCTACTTTTGCTTCATTGACTATCCTAATGCCTTTGACTGTGTGAATCCCAATAAACTGTGGAAAATTATTAAAAAGATGAGAATACCAGATCACCTTACTTGCCTCCTGAAAAGCCTGTATGCAGGTCAAGAAGCAATAGTTAGAACCAGACATGGAAAAACAGACTGGTTCAAAATTTGGAAAAGAGTACAGCAAGGTTGTTTATTGTACCCTACTTATTTAACTTATATGCAGATTACATCATATGGAATGCCCAGCTGGTTGACTCACAAACTGGAATTAACATTACCAGGAGAAATATCAATAACCTCAGATAGGCAGATGGTACCACTCTAATGGCAGAAAGTGGAGAAGAACTAAAGAGACTCTTGATGAGGGTGGGAAAGGAGATTGAAAAATCTGGCTTAAAACTCAACATTTAAAAAACGAAGATCATGGCATCTGGTCCCATCACCTTATGTTAAATAGATGGGGAAAAAGTGAAGACAATGACAGATTTTATTTTCTTGGGTTCCAAAAGCACTGTGAGCAGAGACTGCAGCCCCAAAATTAAAACTACTAGCTCCTTGGAAGGAAAGCTATGACCAAACAGGACAGTGTATTAAAAAGCAGAGACATCACTTTGCTGATAAAGGTCCATAAATTCAAAGCTATGGTCTTTCCAGTAGTCACACACAGATGTGAGAGTTGGACAATAAGGAAGGCTATTATAGTAGTGTTAGTTACTCAGTCATGTCTGACTTTTTGTGACCGTATGAACTGTAGCCCATCAGGCTGCTCTGTCCATGGGGTTCTCCAGGCAAGAATACTGGAGTGGATTGCCATTCCCTTCTCCAGAGGATCTTCCCAACCCAGGGATCAAACCAGTGTCTTCTAGACATTGCAGACAGATTCTTTACTCTCTGAGGACAGGGAAGCAATTAAGAAGTGATGCTTTCTAATGTGATGCTAGAGAAGACTCTTGAGAGTCCCTTGGACCACAAGGAGAAGAAACCAGCCAATCTTAAAAAAAATTAACCCTGAATATTCACTGGAAGGACTGATTCTGAAGGTGAAGCTCCAATACTCTGGCCACCTGATGTGAAGAGTCAACTCATTGGAAAAGACCCTGAAGCCGGGTAAGATTGAAGGCGGGAGGAGTAAACTGTCACAGAGGATGAGATAGTTGGATGGCATCACCAAAACAATGGACTGATTTTAAGCAAAATCTGGGAGATAGTGAAGGACAAGGAAGCCTGATGTGCTACAGTCCATGGGGTCACAAAGAATCAGACACAACTTAGCACCTGAACAACAATAACAAGATACTGTACATGATTCCTTGTGTTATACAGAAAATTCTTTGTTGCTTTCCCTTTTTATGTATAGTAGTTTGCATCTATTAATCCCATACACCTAATTGGTTTCTTCCCCCTCCTTTCCCCTTTGGTAATCAGAGGTTTATTTTATGTGAGTCTATTTCTGCCTTTTTATATATTTATTTGTATTCTTTTTTTAATTTAAATTTATTTATTTTAATTGGAGGCTAATTACTTTCAATATAGTATTGGTTTTGCCATACATCAACATAAATCTGCCACGAGTGTATACGTGTTACCAATCCTGAAACCCCCTCCCACCTCTCTCCCCATACCATCCCTCTGGATCATCCCAGTGGATTCTAGATATAAGTGAGATCATCTAGCATTTATCTTTCTCTGTCTGATTTATTTCACTGAGCATAATACTCTCTAGGTTCATCCACATTGTTTCAAATGGCACAATCTCTTTTTTTATGGCTGACTAATATTCATAAAGAGAGCTCTATTCCATAAAGATACATGCAACCCAGTTTTCAATGCAGCTCTATTTACAATAGCCAAGATATGGAAGCAACACAAATACCTATCCATGGGCAATTGATTTAAGGTGTGGAATATCAATCAATGACTGATTCAAGGTGTGCTATATGGATATTCCACATCTTAAATCAGTCATCCATTGATGGGTATTTGGGTTGCTTCCATATCTTGGCTATTGTAAATAGAGCTGCTACGAACACTAGGGTGCATGTATCTTTTTAGATTAGTTTTCTTTTTTCCAACTATATACCGAGGACTGAAACTGCTGGACCATATGGTAGTTTAACTTTAGTTTTTTGAGTAACCATCGTACTGTTTACCACAGTGGCTGCATTAATTTGCATCCCTTTCAACAATGTATGAGGGTTCCTGTTTCTCTACTTCCTCTCAAACATTTGTTATTTCTACACTTTTTGATGACAATCATTTTGACAGGTGTGAAGGTTTGAAACTTCATTGTGGATTTGATTTGCATTTCTCTAATAACTAGTGACATTGAGCATCAGGAGCCTGATTAGCCACCTACATTATCCTCTTTGGAAAAATATTTGCTCAAATTTTAGGCCTATGTTTTATTTAATTTTTTATTGAGTTATATGGAGCTCAATTAAGCTCTTGATGGTCACATCATTTGCAAATATTTTCCCCCATCCTGTGGGTTATCTTTTCATTTTGTTGATGGTTTCCTTGTTGAGTAATGCACTTTTTATGTCTCCAATACAAATAATGGCTTTAGATATTTTAAAGGATACTAACCCACTTAATTTTTTCACATATTTCATCATACTTTTAATAATCACATCTACCATTCTAATACTAGTGTTGTTATATGAAAGTTAGTTTCCTCTTATTCATCTGTATAATCACATTGTAACCTGAAAATCTTGCAACATCTCTTTGAAAGAATAATTACAAGTGACTTTAGTTAAAATAGTGGTTATAATTTTATTCTATAATATAATTTTTCTGTATCATTCCATTCTTATTGCAAAATACTCTCATCCTAAACTTCCATTATCATCTCACTTTAACCTTTCTTAAAACTCACTGAAACTTAACATTGTCTCTGATATTACTAAAATCATTAGCTTAGCTTATTCTAATCACAATAAAAATTTGTCATGATACATTTACTATTAACATTGCTGAAGGGTTAATACAGCCACAATAGGGAAAGTGGAGACGTGCCTGCAAACGGGGCTCTCTGCTCAGGCTGAACATGCTTGCAAATGAGGCGTTCTGCCAAGGAGTCTGGACACAGCCTTGAGTTTAATGGTCCCTTACAAATGAGGGAACATTCCCTTCCTGTGATAAGGAGGGAGAAACGGCTCTGGACAGGCTCTGCAGTAAGCTGGAATTTCACTCCCTTTTGCTGTACGATAACATTTATGCACATGTGCTGTACTGAGAAGGCTTAGTCATACAGTCTGGAATTCTGCCCAGGGGGGCTATATAAAAGTGAACCGCAAGCTTGCTTGTGCAGTTCTTTTTCCTCTGGCCAGAGTGGTGTCTGTCTCTTGTGTGTCTTGTGTGTTTTGTCTTTGTGTCATTTCACTCGCAATCTCCAACACATTGCCACTTCTTCTGAAACGTCTTTTTCAACAATTAAAGGTACTAACTTCGAAGGGTTCACACTCCTCTAACAAATTTCAGGACCCAGTATCCCAAATATGGCATCTTGGCATACTGAATATTTCAAGCAGAAAGAGTTTGAAATCACAGCAGAAGCTGGAATGCACACTGACTTTCTGCCCACCTTTGTCCCTTGAAAACTTTACAAAAACATCTGAAAAAAGATGCCCTACGTGTAACTGAAAGGAAGGAACATCTTTACCTCCCAAAACAAAGCAGTATGAAAAGAATCATAACAAATAGGCTTTGCTAAATATTCCTAGTTTACGTTGCACTCCTTGACTTAGAATATTTCTCTCCATGACTGTCTACTCTTCTTTAGACCTAGCATAAAAACACTCAGATTTAACTGTTTCTTGTGGTTTCATTACCTTATGAAGTCTATCATGTCAAATAAAACTTACATTAAAAAATTATTTCTCCTATTTGCCATTGTCAGTTTCTTTTCAGACCCAGCCAAGGACTCTATGAGAGCAAAGGAACATTTTTCTTTCCTATACCTCCTAACTTCTTTTCACTAACCATGGCCAGGCTATTTCATCTTTGAGCAAATATTTTATTTTAATGACAAGAAAAATTCTAATATATAAAACTAGGTCCATTTATAGCTTTGAATAAAATACAATTTAATAAAGAAAATCACACTTATCTATATAATTGATAAGGTGATATTTTAATGAAAATAGGCATTAATTTCATATTTTATGGTGATATAAAAACAAAATGTGTAAGCAATTTGGATAGCAAAAATTGCATTAAATATGAGTTATATTTATTAGTATGGAAAAAAATGTGTTACTGTCAAGAACTGAACAACAAGACTCTATACTCTCAGAAAATTATTAGATAAATGATAGCTCATAGTTGAGAAAATTCTTGAAGGGAACTGGTAATGAAGGAACTCAAGTAAATATTTTCTAACTCTAAGGATATTTTCTATTTCTCCACTGTCAGTATAACTTACATTTGAAAATTTTTGAAATTTGTTTTTAGCCTTATGAAAGTAGAGACTCATAGCTCCACAAGGCTCAAAAATATGACCCTGGCTGGATGTGGAAGCCACCTATGTGTCCATTGACAGATGAATGGATAAAGAAGTAGTATTAATATATATGTACAATGGAATGTTTCTCAGCCATAAAAAGAGACAAATTTGAGTCAGTTGTTGTGAAGTGGATGAACCCAGAGCCTCTTAATACAGAGTGAAGTAAGTCAGAAAGAAAAAAATAAATATCATATATTAATGCATATATATAGAACCTAGAAAAAAGATACTGATGAACCTATTTGCAGGAACTGAATGGAGGCACAGATATAAAGAACAGATTTGTGGACACAGTGGTGGAAAGTAAGGGTGGGACAAATTCAGAAAGTAACATTGACATATATACACAATTGTGTGCACAATAGGTAGTAAGAAGTTGCTATATAACAAAGGGAGCCTAGTCTAGCACTGTGTAATGACCTAGAGGGGTAGGATGGGGGAGAGGAGGAAGGGAGGCACAAGAGGGAGGGAAGATATATGCATATATATATGACTGATTCATAACACAACATGGTAAATCAATTTGCCTTCAATTAAAAAAAAAACTAAAAAAAAAATAATGCAGCTTTGGGATTACATTTCCATGCTTTACTTGCTGGAATGTTCTTCCCTTGTAGGATTAAACATTGGTGTATTTCTAATATGCTCTCAAATTATAGCTATCACTTACTGAGGTATTAGTGTGTGTTAGATATTATGCTAATTATATCACCTGCACTACCTCAGGCTTCATAACAATTCTATCAGTTTCATATTATTATCTCTATTTTGTGGAAAATATAATTGAGGCTTACACATTTGACTAATTTCCACATGATTCTGAGACAAATACATGGGGGAGCTATAATTTAATTCATAATAGTCTGAATCAAAAGTTCCCAAATAGTTGTTAATAATTCATACTATAATGAAAATATAGGGTAACTTTTAAGTATAGGTATATCTGATATATTTTCTTATGTTTCTCAAGGAATGTTTTCAGTTATATTCTATAAATATTAAAACTTTAGCACTTTAAGTCAAATCTGTTCATAAATTAAAGTACCAAATAAATAGAGATTTATCAGGAAAAAGACATCTTCTCCCTTTCTGTATTTATGCTTTTTTTATTTTTTTTTTACTTCTTTGAGATCACATGCTAAAATAATTATTTCACTTTGAATGCAATGTCAGGTTTCCTTTAATTTTAAGTTAACCAGCTGCCAGTAGAACTGTCAACAATTTTTTGCTTGTTTGTTTTATTTTTTAATATGTATTATTATTATTATTTTTTACTTTACAATATTGTATTGGTTTTGCCACACATCAAAATGAATCCGCCACGGGTGTACATGTGTTCCAAATCCTGCTTTTAAAACTATTAGTGTATATGAAAGCTATACATTTAAGTGAAAAAAATTCAAAACCATCAACTTTATGTCTCAGTTAGAATATGCTCATAGTTAAAGTGCTTATAACAATGCGTAACACAGAGCAAATACTGCACACATGTTGATAATTATATACACACATGCAATTATGTGTAATTTAATGTGTTAATAGTATTATATCCCTTCATGGATCATTGCTTTGTCAGGGTGAAGAGGACTGAATAACTCAATGAAGCTATGATCCATGAGATGTAGAGCCACCCAAGACAGATGGGCCATAGTGGAGAGTTCTGACAAAACGTGATCTACTGGAAGAGGGAATGGCAAACCACCCCAGTACACTTGCCATGAGAAGCCCATGAACTGTATAAAAGGACACAAAGATATGACACTAAAAGATGAGTCCCCAGTTTGGAAGGTGTCCAATATGCTGCTGGGGAAGCTTGGAGGACAATTACTAATAGCTCCAGAAAGAATGAATTGACTCAGCCAAAGCAGAAATGAGATGCAGTTGTGGATGTATCTGGTGATGAAAGTAAAATCCGATCCTGCAAAGAACAGTATTACATAGGAACCTGGAATGTTAGGTCCATGAATGAAGGTAAATTGATGTGGTCAAGCAGGAGATGGCAAGAGTAAACATCAACATCTCAGGAATCAGAGAACTAAAATGAATGGGAATGGATGAATTTAATTTAGATGACCATTATACCTACTACCGTGGGCAAGAATACCTTAGAAGAAATTGAGTGGCCCTCATAATCAACAAAAGGGTCTGAAATGCAGAACTTTGGTGCAATCTCAAAAGCAACAGAATGATCTAGGTTCATTTCCAAGGCAAACCATTCAACATCACAGTAATTCAAGTCTATGCTCCAACCACTGATGCTGAAGAAGCTGATCAGTTCTATGAAGATGTAGAAGAGCTCCTAGAACTAATAACAAAAAAAGGTGTTTTATTAATCATTGGGGATTGGAATGCAAAAATAGAAAGTCAAGAGAAACTTGAGTAATGGGAACATTTGGCCTTACAGTACAAAATGAAGCAGGGCAAAGGCTAACAGAATTCTGCCAAGAGAATGCTTAGTCATACAAAACACTCTTTTTCAACAATGCAAGAGATGATGGAAGCTGTATACAGTCTTCAAAAACAGGACCTGAAGCTGACTGTGGCTCAGATCATCAGTGTCTCATAGCAAAACTCAGGCTTAAACTAAAGAAAGCAAAGAAAACCATTAGTCCAGGCAGGTATGACTTAAATCAAATCCCCTATAAATATGCAGTGGAGGTGATGAACAGATTCAAGGGATTAAATTTAGTAAACAGTGTGCTTAAAAAACTATGGACAGAGGTCTGTAACATTGCACAGAAGGCAGCAGACCTATCCCAAAGAACAAGAAAAGCAAGAAGGCAAAGTGGTTATCTGAGAGGGCTTTACAAATATCTGAAGAGATAAGAGAAGCAAAAAGCATGAGAGAAAGGGAAATGTGTACCCAACTATCGGAGAAGGCAATGGCACCCCACTCCAGTACTCTTGCCTGGAAAATCCTATGGACGGAGGAACGTGGTAGGCTGCAGTCCATGGGGTTGCTAAGAGTCGGATACGACTGAGCGGCTTCACTTTCACTTTTCAGTTTCATGCATTGGAGAAGGAAATGGCAACCCACTCCAGTATTCTTGCCTGGAGAATCCCAGGAATGGGGGAGCCTGGTGGGCTGCCATCTATGGGGTCGCACAGAGTCGGACACGACTGAAGTGACTTAGCAGAAGCAGCAGCAGTACCCAACTATACCCAACGTTGTCATTTTAGGAATCAGCGAACTAAAATGGACTGGAATGGGTGAATTTAACTCAGATGACCAGTATATCTACTATCGTGGGCAGGAATCCCTTAGAAGAAATGGAGTAGCCATCCTAGGCAACAAAGGAGTCCAAAATACAGTACTTAGATGCAATCTCAAAAATGACAGAATGGTCTCTGTTCATTTCCAAGGCAAACCATTTAATATCACAGTAATCCAAGTCTATGCCCCAGCCAGTAATGCTGAAGAGGCTGAAGTTGGATGGTTCTATGAAGACCTACAAGACCTTTTAGAACTAACACCCAAAAAAGATATCCTTTTCATTATAGGGGACTGGAACACAAAAGTAGAAGTCAAGAAACACCTGGAGTAACAGGCAAATGAGGCCTTGAAGTACAGAATGAAGCAGGGCAAAGACTAGTAGAGTTTTGCCAAGAAAATGCACTGGTCATAGCAAACATCCTCTTCCAACAACACAAGAGAAGACTCTACACATGGACACCATCAGATGGTCAACACCAAAACCAGATTGATTATATTCTTTGCAGTCAAAGATAGAGAAGCTCTATAGAGTCAGCAAAAACAAGACCGGAAGCTGACTGTGGCTCAGATTATTAACTCCTTATAGCCAAATTCAGACTTAAATTGAAAAAGCTAGGGAAAACCATTAGACTATTCAAGTATGACCTAAATAAAATTCCTTACAATTATACAGTGGAAATGATAAATAAATTTCAGGGACTAGATCTGATAGGGTGACTGATAAACTGGATGGAGGTTTGTGACATTGTACAGGAGACAGAGATCAAGATAATCCCCATGGAAAAGAAATGCAAAAAAGCAAAATGGCTGTCTGAAGAGGCCTTACAAATAGCTGTGAAAAGAAGAGAAGCAAAAAGCAAAGGAGAAAGGGGAAGATATACCCATTTGAATGCAGAGTTCCAAAGACAAGCAAGGAGAGATAAGAAATCCTTCCTCAGCGATTAGTGGAAAAAATAGAGGAAAACAATAGAATGGGAAAGACTAGAGATCTCTTCAAGAAAATTAGAGATACCAAGGGAACATTTCATGAAAAGATGGGCTCAATAAAGAACAGAAATTGTATGAACCTAACAGAAGCAGAAGATATTAAGAAGAGATGGGAAGAATACACAGAAGAACTATACAAAAAAGATCTTCATGACCCAGATAATTATGATGATGTGATCACTCATCTAGAGCCAGGAATCCTGGAATGTGAAGTCAAGTGGGCCTTTGGAAGCATTACTATAGGCAAAGCTAGTGGATGTGATGGAATTACAGTTGAGCTATTTCAGATCCTAAAAGATGATACTGTGAAAGTGCTGCACTCAATATGCCACCAATTTTGGAAAACTCAGCAATGGCCATGGGACTGGAAGAGGACAGTTTTCATTCTAATTCCTAGGAAACACATTGGTAAAGCATACTCAAACTATGGGACAGTTGAACTCATCTCACACGCTAGTAAAGTAATGCTCAAAATTCTTCAAGCCAGGGTTAAATTATACATGAACGATGAACTTCCAGATGTTCAAACTGGTTTTAGAAAAGGCAGATTAACCAGAGATCAAATTCCTAGCATCCGGTAGATCATCAAAAAAGCAAGAGAGTTCCAGAAAACATCTACTTCTGATTTATTGATTATGTAAAGCTTTTGACTGTGTGGATCACAATAATCTGTGGAAAATTCTGAAAGAGATGGGAATATCAGACCACCTGACCTGCCTCTTGAGAAATTATGCAAGTCAGAAAGCAACAGTTAGAATTGGACATGGAACAACAGACTGGTTCCAAATAGGGAAAGGAGTACGTCAAGGCTGTATATTATCACTCTGCTTATTTAACTTCTGTGCAGAGTACATCATGAGAAACCCTGGACTGGAAGGAGCTGGATTCAAGATTGCTGGAAGAAATATCAATAACCTCAGATATGCAGATGACATCACCCTTATGGCAGAAAGTGAAGAAGAATTAAAGAGCCTCTTGATGAAAGTGAAAAAGGGGATTGAAAAGGTTTGCTTAAAGCTCAACATTCAGAAAACTAAGATCATGGCATCTGGCCCTATCTCTTCATGGTAAATAGATAGGGAAACTGGAAACAGTGGCAGACTTTATTTTGGGGGGCTCCAAAATCACTGCAGATGGTGATTGCAGCCATGAAATTAAAAGATGCTTACTCCTTGGATGGAACATTATGACAAACCTCGACAGCCTATTAAAAATCAGAGACATTATTTTGTCAACAAAGGTCCATCTTGTCAATGGTATGTGTTTTCCAGTAGTCATGTGTGGGTGTTAGAGTTGGACTATAAAGAAAGCTGAGCACTGAAAAACTGATGTTTTTGAACTTCGGTGTTGGATAAGACTCTTGAGAGTTCCTTTGACTGCAAGGAGTTCCAACCAGTCCATCCTATAGGAGATCAGTCCTAAGTGTTCATTGAAAGTCCAATATTTTAGCCACCTGATGTGAAGAACTGACTCATTGGCAAAGACTCTGATGTTGGGAAAATTGAATGAGAGAGGAAAGGGGAAGACAGAGGATGAGATGGTTGGATGGCATCACGGACTCAATGGATATGAGTTTGGGTGAACTCTGGATGTTGGTGATAGACAGGGAGGCCTGACTTGCTGCAGTCCACGGGGTTGGAAAGAGTTGTACATGACTGAGTGACTGAACTGAACTGAACTGATACTCAACTAAATTCAGAATAGTATAATAAATACAGAATAGAAAAAGGAGACAAGAATGCCTTCTTCCACGAAAAAAGTGGAAAAATATAGGAAAAAAAAGAAGAAGGGGAAATATTAGAGATCTTTTCAAGAAAATTGGAAATATAAAAGGAACATTTCACCCAAAGATTGGCATAATAAGGGACAGAAATGGTAAAGACCTTTTAGAAACAGAAGAGATCAAGAAGAGATGGAAAAACTACACAGAAGAACCATACAAGAAAGATCTTCATGACTCAGGTAACTATGATGTGTGGTCAATAACCCAGAGCCAGATATTCTGGAGTGAAGTCGAGTCATCCATAGGAAGCTCTTCTGTCAATAAAGACAGTGACTGTGATGGAATTCCAGTAGAGCTACTTGAAATCCTAAAAGATGATGCTATCAAAGTGATGCAGTCAATATATCAGCAAATCTGGAAAACTCAGCAGCAGCCACAGGATAGAAAAGGTCAATCCTCATCCCAATTCCCGAGAATGGCAGTACTAAAGGATGTTTGTACTTATTTCCCATGCTAGTAAAATGAAAGTGAAAGTAATTTGGTCATGTCAGACTCTTTGCGACTCCATGGACTATACTAGTAAATAAATGCTAGTAAGGTTATGCTCAAAATCCTGCATGATTGGCTTCAGAATTATGTGAATCAAGAACTGTCAGACATTCAAACTGGGTTTAGAACATGTAGAGGAGCCAGAGATTGAATTGCCAACATTTGCTGGATCATAGAGAAAGCAAGGGAATTCCAGAAAAATATCTATCTCTATTTCATTGACTAGGTTAAAGCCTTCAATTTTGTAGATCATAACAAACTGCAGAAAACTCTTAAGATGGGAGTACCAGACCATCTTACCTGTCCCCTGAGAAATCGGTATGCAGGTCAAGAAACAACACTTTAACATTGTATGGAGCAACTGACTGGTTCAGGATTGAGAAACAAGTACAACAAGGCTGCTGATTGTCACCTTGTTTATTTAACATATACACTGAGCACATTATCAGAAATGCCAGGCTGGATGAGTTAAAAGCTGGAAATCAAGATTGGTGGGAGAAACTTCAGATATATGGGTCATACCACTGTAATGGCAGAAAACAAAGAGGAACTAAAGATCTTCTTGATGAGAGTGAAAAAGCAGAACTAAAACTAAATGTTAAAAACAAACAAACAAAGATCATGGCATCTGGCCCCATGACTTCATGGCAAATAGATGGGGAAAATGTGAAAGAAATGACAGATTTCCTCATGTTGGTCTCTAAAATCACTGTGGATGGTGACTACAGCTATTAAATTAGAAAACAATTGTTTCTATGCAGGAAAGTTATGCCAAACTTAGTGTGTTAAAAAGCACAAACATCACTTTGCTGACAAAAGTCTGTATAGTCAAGATTCTGCTCTTTTTAGTAGTCTCATATCATTGTGAGAGCTGGACTGTAAAGAAGCCAGAGCACCAAGAATTGGTACCTTCAAACTTTGGTGCTGGAAAAAACTCTTGAGAGTTCCTTGGACAGCAAGAAGATCAAACCAGTCAATCTTAAAGGAAACCAACCCCAGATACTCATTGAATGGACTGATGTTGAAGCTGAAGCTCCAATGTTTTAGTCACCTAATGGGAACAACTGACTCATTGGAAAAAACCCTGATGTTGGAAAAGATTGAAAGCTGAAGGAGAAGAGGGTGTCAGAAGATGAGATGACTGGATGGCATCACCTATGCAACACACATTAACTTCAGCATGAGTGACAGAGAGGAATGGTGTGTTGCAGTCCATGAGGTCACAAAGAGTTGGACACTATTGGGCAACTGAGCAACAACAACAACAATACTGACCATCCGATATGTATGCGACCTTCTGCACGCATGCACAAAAGAATGACCGAGAGAGAGATGCATTTTAGTTTATACTACAGTTAAAATAAGGGTAATGATGTATGGCAGAGAAGTGATTGATGCTGGTACTTTTAAGGTCTTCTCTGAGATGATGTACTCCTCATTTTATGTTCTGCTCTCAGCACATATAGATGCTCAATAAATACTTGTTGTATGAAGAGAATAATAAATGAAAACAGGAATTGAGCCTTTATCTTTCCAATGGTTTTAGCATTAAGCCCTTATTTAAAAGGGGTGACTTTAGGGACCAGTTCTATAGAAGTGAGGTAGTCCTATAGTGAAGTACACTATAAATCTGGATGTTTCTATCTCAACATTCGAGGCAAAAGGTTAAAATCATGGTTGTGGAATAAAGGAAAAAGGTCACAAACATCATGTCTGGGAAAGCAAGAATATGCAAACACAAAACTAATTCTGTAACTTTTAATTCAAAGAAAATCTTGATTTGTTTCACCAGGTTTATGTTTCTCTTAGTATCCATCATGTAAAAGAATAAATGAACAGCTTTCTTATCCATTCATCTGCTGATGGACATCTAGGTTGCTTCCATGTCCTGGCTATTATAAACAGTGCTGCGATGAACATTGAGGTACATGTGTCTCTTTCAATTCTGGTTTCCTCTGTGTGTATGTCTGGGTTTGCTGGGTTATAAGGCAGTTTTATTTCCCATGGCAGATTCATGTTGATGTACGGCAAAACCAATACAGTATTGTAAAGTAAAATAAATTAAAATTAACTTTTTAAATTTAAAAAAATTAAAAAAAAAAAGAATGAATGAACAGCACATTGACACTGAAAAAATAAAAACCAGAGTCTATGTTACTTTGTTTATTGAAACTAGCTGTTGCACACAATATAACTTCTAATAATGACCATTTTCTTTTTGATAAACTGGATTTATCATAAAATTCAGACTTGAAAATTATATAAGATTTTTTTTTTTGGAGAGTAGGCCTTGATATTAGATTTAAAATCAGTTATTACTAGAGAAAAAAATAGGTAAAGTGACAAAACTTTATTTGCTATCTGGGATATTAATATATCCCCAGATACCAATTAACAACCTCTTGGATGTAATTTAAATGAAAATACACTAACAATGACTAAAATGATTCCCACTGAGGAACAATTGTTGGCTCTGTACACTTTGGGGCATTTTTTTCAGTCAATGTGGTCACACTAGGGATAAACCAATTTTCAAACCGTGGATCCATACTGCTGCTGACACTATTGCATGATTTATCTAGAATTCAAGTCTTTACACAGCATCATGCTTGGCTCCCAGGAGGACATAATTATTCCTATGTCCTTAGGCTCTGTCTCTCACTTAACACTAGTCAATGAAACAACAATTATGCTAAGGGGATTCTCGGCCTCCTTGTTTCTTAGTCAATGTAGTAATTGCCCAGATAAATCTGTTCCACCCATAAGCAATTTCTACACATGTGATAGGTTCAGTGGCCTTTTCAGTGACAGAATCAGTAAGAATCTGAAAATATTTCCACAATTGCAAAATTATAGGTTTGTGATGACCGACAACTCAGAGGATCTTTTTTTGTTTGTACACACACACATGTACATACACACCTAAAACAAATGCATAGAATTCTTTATTTTCTTTGATGCCTATAGAAACAGTAATTTAGATTAGGCCATATTTGAAAGGACAAGGAATTTTTTTTTTTAGTTAGTTGACTGGTATATATTCAAAGTTCTAATAGTTGGTTGTTTTCCTCCTTTCTTATTCAGTTTCATTCTTTTACTCTCCCTTCTTATCTCTCACTCCTCAGACTCACAGCTATATTTTAGAAAAGAAAAGTGTGTAAATGGCTACATAAATTTGTTAATTCTCTTCTGGGCCAGTGTATTAATACATTTTATACTAAATATATTAAAGATTAAGAAAGATATATTCAATCCAAATGCAATTATTACTATCTTGCTAAAAAATGCATTAGTTTTAATTTTTTTCTGTTCCTTTGAATATGTAGTCATATAGAAAATTAAATGAGCAAGGTTACAAGTGGTAATCCATTGAAACATAAGCATTTATCTATGTAAAGGGATTTTATACAAAATACATTTTCTTACAAAAAATGTTCTTAAAAATATTATTGAACAGTTAATATACATCTCTTTTTCACTGATCTATGAGTCTACACTTTGGGTTTCAATATTACACAAATTCTTCCTTTCAGTCAGTCAGTCATTTCAGTCACTCCATTACCGACTCCAGGAGTTTATTCAAACTTATGTCCATTGAGTCTGTGATGCCATCCAACCATCTTATCCTCTGTTGTCCCCTTCTCCTCCCACCTTCTATCTTTCCCAGCATCAGGGTGTTTGCCAGTGAGTCAGTTTTGTGCATCAGATAGCCAAAGTATTGGAGTTTTGCTTTAGCATCAGTCCTTCCAATGAATATTCGGGATTGATTTCCTTTAGGACAGACTGGTTCGATCTCCTTGCAGTGCAAGGGACTTGTAAGAGTCTTCTCCAACACCACAGTTTTAAAGCAACAGTTCTTTGGCTCTCTGCCTTCTTTATTGTCCAACTCTCACAACCATACATGACTACTGGAAGAACCATATCTTTGACTCTATCAACCTTTGTTGGCAAAGTGATATCTCTGCTTTTTAATATGCTGCTTAGGTTTTTCATAGCTTTTCTTCCAAGGAGCAAGCGTCTTTTAATTTCATAGCTGCAGTCACCATCTTCAGTGAAGGAGATTTTGGAGCCCAAGAAAATAAAGTTTGTCACTGTTTCCATTGTTTCCCCATCTATTTGCCATGAAGTGATGGGACCAGATGCCATGATCTCTGTTTTTGAATGTGGAGTTTTAATCCAGTTTTTTCACTCTCCTATTTCACCTTCATCAAGAGGCCCTTTAGTTCCTCTTCACTTTCTGCCATAAGGATGGTGTCAACTACATATCTGAGGTTATTGCTATTTCTCCCAGAAATCTTCATTTCAGCCTGTGCCTCATCCAGTCTGGCATTTCCTGTGATGTATTCTGCATGTAGCTAAACACGCAGGGTGACAATATATGGACTTGATGTAGTCCTTTCCCAATTTGGAACCAATTCATTGTTCCACGTCTGGTTCTAACTGTTGCTTCTTGACCTGCATAAAGGTTTTTCAAGAGGCGGGTAAGGTTCTCTGTTATTCATATGTCTTTAAGAATTTCCAGTAGTTTGTTGTGATCCATACAATCAAAGGGTTTAGTGTGGTCAATGAAGCAGAAGTAGGGGTTTTTCTGGAATTGTCTTGCTTTTCCTATGATTCAATGGATGTTGAAAATTTGATCTCTGGTTCCTCTGCCTTTTCTAAATCTAGCTTGTACATCTGGAAGTTCTTGGTTCATATATTGTTGAAACCTACCTCTAAGGATTTTGAACATTACCTTGCTAGCATGTGAAATGAGTGCAACTGTGCAGCGGTTTGAACATTCCTTGGTTTTGCCCTTCTTTGGGATTATAATGAAATCTGGCCTTTTCCAGTCATGTGGCTACTGCTGAGTTTTCCAGCTGTGGAGATGTATTGAGTGCAGCGCTGCAACATCATCTCTTAGGATCTGGAATAGTTCAACTTTTGATTATAATGTATTACTATTAAGGGAATTCTTCAGAACAAATTGCATTTTACGTTCGAGTCATTATTTGCAATATGTGTTCATTATTTGTGATAATAGCATAGCTTTGAGTTTTTTGACAGCCAGGGTTCAGTGTTATTCACTCAGTTGTATCCAACTCTTTGTGACTCCAAGGACTGTAGCCCACAAGGCTTCTCTGTCCATGGAATTTCCCAGGGAAGAATACTGGAGTAGGTTGTCATTTCCTCTTCCAGGGCATCTTTCTAACCCACAGACTGAACTCGGGTCTCCTGCACTGCAGGCAGATTATTTACTGTCTGTGCCACCAGGGAAGCCCGTTACCTTTTTCACAATAAGTAAGATAAGTGGAAATATAACATAGATATAATCCTTATAAATCTTTAAGAATCATTTCTAAAAAATATTAAGCTTAAGAGTAAACTATCTCAGAATAAACCTACCTAAAATTTATATATGGATGTGAGAATTGGATATAAAGAAAGCTGAGTTCTGAAGAATTAATTTTTTTGCACTGTGGTGTTGGAGAAGACTCTTGAGAGTCCCCAGGACTGCAAGGAGATCCAACCAGTCAATCCAAAGGAAATCAGTCCTGAGTATTCATGGGAAAGACTGATGCTGAAGCTGAGACTGCAAAACTTTGGCCACCTGTTGTGAAGAATTGATTCACTGGAAAAGACCCTGATGCTGGGCAAGATAGAAGCCAGGAGGAGAAGGGGACAACAGAGGATGAGATGGTTGGATGGGATCACTGATTCACTGGACATGAGTTTGAGCAGGTTCTGGGAGTTGGTGATGTGCAGGGAAGCCTGGCATGCTGCAGTCCATGGGACTGCATAGAGTGAGATATGACTGAGTGAACTGAAATGAGTTGAACTGAAAGAGGCAAAAGACCCACATTCCAAAATCTATAAGTTGCTGATAAATGAAATCAAAGATGCCACAAAAAGATAGTAAGATATATCATGTCCTTGGAGCTTCCCTGGTGTCTCTAATGGTAAAGATTCTGCCTGCAGTGTGGGAGACCTGGGTTCGACCCCTGGGTTGGGAAGATACACTGGAGGAGGGCATGACAACCCACTCCAGTATTTTTGCCTAGAAAATCCCCATGGACAGAGGAGCCCAGAGGGCTAAATTCCATTGGGTCACAAAGAGTCAGTCTCAACTAAGTAAGTAAGCCCTCAGCACACCATGTTCTTGGATTAGAAGAATCAATATTGTAAAATTGACTATATACCCAAGGAAATCCACAAAATCAATTCAATCCCTATTAAATTATCAATGTTGTTTCTCACAGAACTAGAGTAAAAGAAAAATTTTTGTATGGAAATACAAAAGACTCCAAATAGCCAAAGCAATCTTAAGAAAAATGGGATGGAAGAATCAGGCTCCCTCACTTCACACTATACTACAAAGCTACATTTATCAAAACACTATGGCTATGGCACAAAAAACAAATCCAACTCCTAGAGTAGTGGAAATGAAAATAAAAGTAAGCTTATAGAACCTAGTTTAACATAAAAACTTACACAGCAAAGAAAACCACAAACAAAACAAACAGACAATCTACAGAATGGGAAAAAAGTATTTGCAAATGAAGTGACTGACATGGAATTAATTTTCAAAATATGCAAACAACTCATATAGCTCAATTGTTTAAAAAAAATAGCAAAAGATCTGGCCATCTTGAGTTGCAGTGCCATGCACAGTGCTTTGGCATATGCCCTAATTGCATGGACTGGCCTCAGCTTTTCACACTTGTAACTCTGATATGAGTGCAGGGTCAGGTTGCTGTATTCAGCATCATATGAGCAAGTGAAACTAGATGAAGCACAAAAGAAAAGGGAAAAAATTAAAAAAAAAAAAAAAAAAGAGGACTGGATAGGAAAAGAAGCTTTGGTAATAAACCCAGGCCATCTTGTTGAATATTCTCCAATCCCAGTCTCACAAGATAAAGAACAGTCAAACCTCAGACATCATAGAACTAAACCCTTCTTCAGAGATCAAGCCTTTAGCCTTTGGAGTGGGAGCACTGACTCCAAGACCCTAGACTACCAGAAAACTAACCCTAGGGGGTATCAAATAGTGAGAACTCACACAAAGGAAACCATTGGAATACAAGACCTGGGATCATAGAACCACCATTAGCACCCTGTGCAGGATGCCTACTTAAACAACAAATAAAACAAAAATAGAAACCAAATCATCCTCAGACAGGATTACCACCTCACTCAGCCTTTCCCATCAGAGGAAAAGCAAACAAACAAGCAAAAACTCAGCACAAATCTCCCCCTATAGGTAGCTTATACAAACCACTGGACCAAGCTCAGGAGGTCAGAGACCTAAAGGAAGAAATAATTCAACCTTGAATACTGGGAAAAGGAGACCTCAAACACAATAAGCTTAAAAAAAATAATGAAAAGGCAGATAAATACTACACAAATGAAGGAACAAACTAGAAACACAAAAGTCCAAATAAATGAAGAGGAAATAGGCAAACTACCTGAAAAATAATTCAGATAGTAAATATGATCAAAAACCTTGAAAACAAAATAGAGAAAATGCAAGATTCAATTAACAAAGACCTAGAAGAATTAAAGAATAAACACACAGAGACAAACAACATATTTACTTAAATTAAAAATACTCTAGAAGGAATCAATAGTAGAATATCTGAAGCAGAAGAACGAATCAGTGAGCTGGAAGATAAAATTACGGAAATAACTTCTGAAGAGAAAAATAAAGTAAAGAGAATGAAAAGAACTGAGGATAGGCTCAGGACCTCTGGGACAATATCAAATAGACTGACATTCAATAGGGGTCCCAGAAGAAGAGAAAAAAGAAAGGGTATGAGAAATTTTTTGAAGAGATTATAGTTGAAAATTTCCCTAACATGGAAAATAAAATAGTCAATCAAATCCAAGAGGCACAAAGAGGATACACCCATACAGGATAGACCCAAGGAGAAACAACATGCCAAGACACATACTAATCAAACTAACAAAGACTAAACACAAAGAAAGAATATTAAAAGCAGCGAGGGAGAAGCAACAAGTAACATACAAGGGAAACCCCACATGCTTAACAGCTGTTCTTTCAGCAGAAACTGCAGGCCAGAAGGGAATGGCAGGATATATTTAAAGTACTGAAAGGGAAAAATCTATAACCAAGATTACTGCACCTGGCAAGGATTTCATTCAAAATTGATGGAGAAATCAAAAGCTTTTCAGACAAGCAAAAGTTAAGAGACCAAGTTAAAAGTACCACCAAACTAGCTTTACAATAAATATCAAAGGGATTATATAGTCAAGAAATCCAAGAGAAGAAAAGACGAACTACAAAATTCAGTTCAGTTCAGTTCAGTCGCTCAGTCGTGTCCGACTCTTTGCGACCGCATGAATTGCAGCAAAAATTAACCCCAAACAATTAAGAAAATAGCAACTGGAACATACATATCAGTAATTACTTTAAATGTAAATGGATTAAATGCTCTAACCAAGAGACACAGATTAGCTGAATGTATTAAAAACCAACCAAACAAACAGCAACAACAACAAAAAGACCCATATATATGCTGTCTACAAGAAACTAACTTCAACCCTGTATGCGAGACAGCAAAAGAGACACAGATGTATAGAACAGTCTTTTGGACTCTGTGGGAGGGGACGAGGGTGAGATGATTTGGGAGAATGGCATTGAAACATGTATAATATCCTATGTAAAATGAATCGCCAGTCCAGGTTCAATGCATGATACAGGATGCTTGGGGCTGGTGCATTGGGTTGACCCAGAGGGATGGTAGGGAGAGAAGGGTGGGAGGGGGTTCAGGATGGCGAACACATGTACACCTGTGGCAGATTCATGCTGATGCATGGCAAAACCAATACAATATTGTAATTAGCCTCAAATTAAAATAAATAAATTTATATTTATAAAAAGAGAAACCAACTTCAGACCTAAAGACACATATGGACTGAACGTGAGAGGATGGAAAAAAAATATTTCATGCAAATGCGAAGCAAATGAAAGCTGGGGTAGTAATTCTCATATCAGACAAAATTGACATTAAAATAAAGGAGATTACAAGAGATAAGGAAGGACACTACATAATGATCAAGAGGAATTAATCTAAGAGGAAGAGATCAATTCAAGAGGAAGATATAACAATTGTAACTATCTATGCACCCAACATTGGAGCACCTCGATACATAAGACAAACACTGAAAGACATAAAAGGAGAAGTTGACAGTAACACAATAAAAATAGACTTTAACATCCAATTCACACCAATGGACAGATCATCAAGACAGGAAATTAATAAGGAAACAAGTCTTAAATGATACATTATATGAGATGGATGTCATTTATATCTTCAGGACATTCCATCCAAATGCAGAAGAGTATACCTTCTGCTAAAGTATACATGGAACATTCTCCACAATAGACCACAATCAGTTCAGCTCAGTTCAGTCCAGTCACTCAGTCGTGTCTGACTCTTTGTGACCCCATGAACCGCAGCAAGCCAGGCCTCCCTGTCCATCACCAACTCCCAGAGTTCACTCAAACTCATGTGCATCAAGTCGTTGATGCCATCCAGCCATCTCATCTTCTGTCATTCCCTTCTCCTCCTGCCCCCAATCCCTCCCAGCATCAGGTTCTTTTTCAGTGAGTCAACTCCTTGCATGAGGCGGCCAAAGTAGGCTGAGTTTCAGCCTCAGCATCAGTGCTTCCAATGAACATCCAGGACTGGTCTCCTTTAGGTAGGATCTCCTTGCAGTCCAAGGGATTCTCAAGAGCCTTCTCCAACACCACAGTTCAAAAGCATCAATTCTTCGGTGCTTAGCTTTCTTCATAGTCCAACTCTCACATCTATACAAGACCACAGGAAAAACCATAGCCTTGATTATACAGACTTTTGTTGACAAAGTAATATCTCTGCTTTTTAATATGCTATCTAGGTTGGTCATAACGTTCCTTTCAAGGAGTAAGCGTCTTTTAATTTCATGGCTGCAGTCACCATCTGCAGTGATTTTGGAGCCCCCAAAAATAAAGTCTGAAACTGTTTCCCCATCTATTGGCCATGAAATGATGGGACCAGATGCCATGATCTTCATTTTCTGAATGTGGAGCTTTAAGCTAAAATTTTCACTCCCGTCTTTCACTTTCATCAAGAGGCTTTTTAGTTCTTCTTCACTTTCTGCTATAAGGGTGGGGCCAACTGCATATCTGAGGTTATTTATATTTCTCCCAGCAATCTTGATTCCAGCTTGTGCTTCTTCCAGCCCAGCGTTTTTCATGATGTACTCTGCATAAAAGTTAAATAAGCAGGGTGACAATACACAGCCTTGATGTACCAGTCTGTTGTTCCATGTACAGTTCTAACTATTGCTTCCTGACCTGCATATAGGTTTCTCAAGAGGCAGGTCAGGTGGTCTGGTATTCCCATCTCTTTCAGAATTTTCCACAGTTTATCATGATCCACACAGTCAAAGGCTTTGGCATAGTTAATAAAGCAGAAATATATGTTTTTCTTGAACTCTCTTGCTTTTCCGATGATCCAGTAGATGTTATATATTTGATCTCTGGTTCGTCTGCCTTTTCTAAAACCAGCTTGAACATCTGGAAGTTCACAGTTCATGTATTGCTGAAGCCTGGCTTGGAGAAGTTTGAGCATTACTTTACTAGTGTGTAAGATACGTGCAATTGTGCATTAGTTTGAGCATTCTTTGGCATTGCCTTTCTTTGGGATTGAAATGAAACTGGAACTTTTCCAGTTCTGTGGCCAGTGCTGTTTTCCAAATTTGCTGGTGTATTGAGTGTAGCACTTTCACAGGATTTCAAATAGCTCCACTGGAATTTCATCACCTCCACTAGCTTTGTTCATAGTGATGCTTTCTAAGGCCCACTTGACTTCACATTCCAGGATATCTGGCTCTAGGTGAGTGATCACACCATCATAGTTATCTGGGTCATGAAGATCTTTTTTGTACAGTTCTTCTGTGTATTCTTGCCACCTCTTCTTAATATCTTCTGCTTCTGTTAGGTCCATACAATTTCTGTCCTTTATCGAGCCCATCTTTGCATGAAATGTTCCCTTGGTATCTCTAATTTTCTTGAAGAGATCTCTAGTCTTTTCCATTCTGTTGTTTTCCTCTATTTCTTTGCATTGATAGACCACATATTGGGTCACAAATGAAACCTTAGTAAATTTAAGAAAATTGAAATTGTGAATGAACCATCTTCTCTGGCCACAACCTTGAGACTATATATCAACTATGAAAAAAATAAGTGTAAAAAACATAGACACATGGGGATTAAACAATACATTTCTAAATAACCAAAAGGTTACTGAGAGAATCAGAAGGGAAATCAAAAAAATTCTAGAAACAAATTACAATGAAAACTTGACAACTGAAAACCTATGGAGTGCACCAAAAACAGTACTAAGAGGGAAGTTTATAGCAATACAATCTTACCTCAAGAAACAAGGAAAACATCAAATAGACAACCTAAGTTTACACCTAAAACAACTGGAAAAACAATAGCAACAAAAATTGGTAGGAGGAAAGAAACATAAAGATCCAACCAGAAATAAATGAAAAGGAAATGACACAAACAATAGTATAGATTAATAAAACTAAAAGCTAGTTCTTTGAGAAGATAAACAAAATTGACAAACCTTAGGCAGACTCATCAAGCAAGCAAGAGAGAAGATTCAAATAAACAAAATTAGAAATGGTAAAGGAGAAGTTACAACAGACAATGCAGAAATACAAAGGATTATAAGAGACTATTATGAACAACTATATGGCAATAAAATGGACAACCTGGAAGAAATGGACAGATTCTTACATAAGTTCAATCTTCCAAGACTGAACCAGGAAGAAATAGAAATTATGAACAACTCAATTACAAGCACTGAAATTGAAGCTGTGATTAAAAAAAAAAAAAAAAAAAAAAACCAAAAAACAAAAACAGAGGACCAGATGGCTTCACAGAAGACATCTATCAAACATTTAGAGAAGACTAATGCCTATCCTTCTAAAACTCTTTCAAAAAGTTGCAGAGGAAGGAACACTTCCAAACTCATCCTATGAGGCCATCATCATCCAGATACCAAAATCAGACAAAGACAACACAAAAATAAAAAAGTAAAAGGCAGAAGATCTAAATATCTAAATAGACATTTCTCCAAAGAAGAGATGCAAATGCCCAAGAGGAAGATGGAAAAAAACACTCAACATTACCAATTAGAATAATGCAAATCAAAGCTACAATGAATTATAACTTCATACTAGTCAGAATGGCCATCATCAAAATGTCTACAAATAATAAATGCTGGAGAGTGTGAGAGATAAAAGGAACCCTCCTACACTGTTGGTCGGAATCTAAATTATTCTTGGTGGGAATCACAACCATTATGGACAGCAGTTTAGATGCCTTTAAAAAACTAAAAAATGGAGCTACAGTATGATCTTCCCAATTCCATTGCTGAGCGTATATCTAAAAACCATAATTTCAAAAGATAAAAGCACCCCAACGCTCACTGAAGTACTATTTACCAAAGCCAAGACCTGAAAGCAAGCTAAATGTCCATCAAAAGATGGATGAATAAAGAAGGTGTGGTATATTATACAAAGGAATATTACCCAACTATAAAAGTGAATGAAATAATTTCATTTTCAGCAACATGGACGAACCTAAAGTATAACACTAAGTTCAATAAACCAAACAGAAAAACAGATATCATATATATTTATATGTAGCATCTAAAAATTGATGCAAATGAACTTACATATACAAAAGAAAAAGGCTCTCCGACATAGCAAACAGACCAAAGGGGATAGTGAGCGTGGGGGAGAGATACATTAGTAGTTTGGAGTTAACATACACACACTACTATATATAAAAAAAGATAGCGAACAAGGATTTACTCTACATTTTGTAATAACTTATAAAGGAAAGATGTGAAAAAGTAGACATAGATGTATGTATAACTTAATTACTGCTGTATATCTGAAACTAACATGCCATTGTAAATCACTATACTGCAATTAAAAATTTAAAAATAAGTATATACAAAACAATAATCAGAAGCTTAACAATAATTATTAAGCTTAAATTCCTTTAAACACATTGACAATATTATTTAAACTTTCTAATTCTAGTTAGATTATAAATGCATAGCTTTCAACCATAGCAGTTGATACTTATTAGAAACCATTACTATAACGAGTTACAAAACATAAGTTACTAATTGTACTTTACAGAGTAAAAGAACCCTATGCTCAAATAGACTAACATCCAGGACAATGTTTTGTTCTTTGGAATATAAACAAAAACTCAAATGGTAAAAATATATTTGAAAAATATAAACAATTTGAATTCGGTTCAGTTCAGTCATTAATAAGCATATTATTATTACATTTAATTCATCATTATAATATTAGGAAACTGAAGGTGATCAGAAGGAGATAAACTCACATATACACATACAATGTTTGAAATACTAACCATCTCATTGTGAAGCATTATTTATAACCAATATATAGGAAACAGGCAGAATTTTTTTAAAATCAGATTATTTGGTACTTACATATAATCTACATTGGGAATATTCTTGTTAGCAAATTGTGAATAGACACTGATTTCATGGTCTAATAATCATGTGTTTTGTCATGATTAGTATTTTTGTAAACCTTAGAAGTATAAAATATTTCAGCTAATACTTTAGAAATGAAAAACAAAAAATTAGCATAATTGAAGAGATATGAAATGGTGATATATTTTTGAATTTGTAGACACTCTGACATCTCCATGCATTTTTGAAACAAAGTAATTTATCTGCTTATAGCATTCTATAAAACTCAATTTTAAAATAGTGTATTTCATTTTTAACTTATTCAGGGAAATGAATAGATTATCTCCTGTTTATAAATGGTATTTTAAGAATTAAAAATAATCAGTATGCATTTATGACAGCTTGCAGAATTATAAACAATATGCATAACAATGAAATCCAATGCATGTGAGATATGGAGGCAGATTCTAATTAGGTAAATTCTATAAAATGAAATTAATTATATTTACCACCAAAAAGCCATCTGTTTCTAATAGTTGAAATCTGTTACGGAAATGGAAGAGTTTTATTATGCTGAAAAATATCTTTGACGTTTATTTTGCAGTTAAAAATGCAAACAAGTATGTACACATCATTATTGAGTTTCTCTAATTGACTATTAATGGTGAGACATATAACTGTTTTTTCAAGTTATTTAAATGAAAGTGTTAGTCACCCAGTTGTGTCCAACACTTTGCGACCCCATGGACTGTAGCCCACCAGGCTTTTCTGTCTATGGAATTCTCCAGGCCAAGTGAGACAAATATATAAGGGTGTTGTGTGTTCAAGAATATCTATGTCTATATTCTTTTTCATGTCTATGAATCAAATGCATTTTGCTCTACTAGGGAGAAGGGTGACAACAAATTACTATTGTTTTCCATATATTCTGTATTTTTTTCACTCTCACATGGTGAACATGTCATTTTCTGAGTTAAATAATGAGCCAAGGGCACAGCAATACTGAATGACTTTAAAAAAAAATGCTACCAGACAACTTACATAACACATGTAGCTTGATCAGTAGAGTCTGTCTGCAATGCAGGAGACCGGGGCTTGATTCCTGGGTCGGAAAACCCCCTGGAGAAAAAAAGTAGCAATCCACTCCAATATTATTGCCTGGAGAATCCCATGGACACAGGAGACTGGTAGGCTACAGTTTATGGGGTCACAAGAGTCAGACACAACTAAGCACACAACACAAAAATCCATTCTGTAACTTTGACTGTTATTAATTGATAAAGTGATGAACACACATGATTTTAAGTTTAGGTTATATTTATTCCCTTTGAACTTTATAAAGTGAGACAAAAAAGACTTTGAGGCTGGATACTATTAAAATAATATTTATTTTTCTCCTTTTCCCCCATAAGTCTAGAGTTTAAAGTCTCTAATTCTTTTAATGTTTTCTCAGTTAGAAAGTCATAGTTTGTTTTGTAATTCTTGCATTACTCAAAATGTTATGCGAGAATAGTTTAACAAATTTCTGGAGCTCTTTCCTTATAATAATTCTGAACAAAAACTGTTATCAAAATGAGTTGGGAATACAGTGTACTTCCTTTGCTTCATTTCTTTCTCCTTCAATCAATTGGATATTAACACTCCACCTGGAAGAATTTAAAATAAAAAATTATATAACTCTAGATGTATAAGAAACTAAACTAAGAAATTATATGGAATCTATAATATCCTAATAGTTTCTGAAAGAGCTTACTTTTTGCACTCTGTTGAAATATTGCTCCTACAAAAATTTTCCTTTCATGTATTTCTAAAATGAAAACTGCAAAGAAATGTGCAAAAATGTGTTAAATTAGTTGATATAAAAATACCTCTTTTGTGAACTAATTTTTTTTTAGCTAAGTTAACATGTAATGGCAGACAATAACATCCAACATTGCTATATTATTTGTTTCACTCTTTTCCTCATGCTGTTTTACTGATTTTCCTACAGTTTACTAAATTTTGTCTTCTTTATTGAGACTTTCTGGGACTCTAGCATTTTATTAAGATAAAAAGAATATAGTATAAGAACATTTTTGCAAGTTTAGTAGAATCATCTGCTTATGCTGAATATTTCCAAAGACATAGTGTCTATAGAACTCTAGGTATAAAATTATGTTAAAATATGGGTTAGATTTTGACTGACAGTTTCAACAGAGATAAAACTTTTTATATCATACAAGGTGTGGGAGGAAGGTAGGAAATCCTTGATTGTGGGTCATGTGGATAAGATGATAATGCAAAACCTACGGTAGAAGCAAAAAATAGAAAAAGGCTAAGCAGTCAATCTGTGGAATTATTTCAGTATAATTCACTTGGATTAAATGGCAATGACTGTGTGATTGATTTACTATGCTTTTCTTCTTCTTCTTCTTTTTTTTTTTTATGTACACCAGTCTTTTATTTTTAACATAGCTGTTTCTATAAAGTAGATTCTGTTAAACTTAAACATGAAGGATGTTAAATGATCACAATTTCAGAATGAGCAAAATGCTATGCTTGAAATTAAATTGTGTTTTACAAAGGTTAAATGAGCCATTTCTTAATGGTTCTTAGAAGATATACAGGGAGATTTCTAAAATAATTTAAGAGTATTTTAAACAGTAAGTGAAAATTAATTTACCAAGTGCTATGTGATGCAAGAAAGTGAACAGTAGGTCTAATAATTTTGGCTATTAGTGATAAACTAGTAGGTTAATCTCTCATTCAATTTTAGGGTTATCTCATTAATATCTTAATTAAATACATAATATAATTTGATGAGGCATTATCAGGTTTTACATCAAGATGTTTTTCTATGCATAATTTGAAAAACTAAGGAAGAAACATTCATTTGAAATATAATATGAAAAGAATATTAGACCATTTGAAAACTTGTTTGTAAGGTACTTTATACAGAACCAAGTCTGTCATATACTAAATGTGGACACATTTTGTATGGAACACCTGAAGTACAAGCAACAAAATAAAAATAAACAAGGTAGACTACATAAAACAAACAAACAAACAAAGAGCTATGCACAGCAAAAGATAGATCCAACAGAATGAAAAGACATCCTATGGAATGGGAAAAATATTTTCAAGCCTTTTGTCTGATAGGTCAATATCCAAAATGTATAAAGAACTCATTCAACTCAACAGCCAAAAAAAATAAAAACCCATCCACTTAAAAAATCAGCAAAGCAACTGAATAGATAATTTTTTTTTTCCAAAGAAAACATATGAAAGGCCAATAGGTACATGAAAAGACGTCTGTATCACTAATCATCAGTTCAGTTCAGTCGCTCAATTGTGTCCGACTCTTTGCGACCCCATGAATTGCAGAATGTCAGGCCTCCCTGTCCATCACCAACTCCCGGAGTTTACTCAGTTTCACATGCATCGAGTCACTAATCATCAGGGAAATGCAAATCAAAACCACAATGAAATATTGCCTTATGCCTATTAGGGTGGCTAACATAAAAAAGATAAAAGATATATACACTGTAGAGAATATGGAGAAAATGAAACTTTGTGTGCTGTTGGAGGGAATTGATACACCACTATGGAAGTCTCTCAAAATATTAAATATAGAGCTACCATATATGATCAACAAATTCACTTCTGGGAACATATCCACAGGAAATGAAAACACTATGCTGAAAAGATATCTGCACTCCAGAAAAATGGGTACTGGAAATGTAACATATAACATGATGACTACAGTTAACACTGCTCATTGTATGGCTAAAAATAAAGGTGGTCACAAGTTCTTGCTGCTTCTCCCATTAACAGGTAGAGTCTAATTTTACTTCTTTAATTTGGGCTTGCCTTAATAGTTTAATTCATTAGTTAAATGTTTAGAGAAGTACATTTAGGAATGTACTTTAATACATCCAAAACTATTTCATTGGAAGTGTTGCTGCTTCTATGCAGAGTTCTTGGAATATTGCCACTAGGGGAAGCCAGAGACTCTGTAAAAAGTTCAACAACCCAGAAACTGTCATACTGAAGAGAGAAAGGGATGAGGAAAAAGAGGGGAGGTGAGGAAATGCTCTCAGTTCACTTCAGCTACTCCAGCCAGTCCATCCCACAGCCCAGGTGTCAAACAGGTAAGTGAAGAAGACACCTAGGATCAGCCAACAACCACAATTGAGACCTTAGACACATGTTCCCATTTAATCCATCACACCCATCTCTGTTTTAACCACCAAAGCTCAGTCACCGTGAAGCAGAGATGAATCCTCTGTTGCAACCACCTAAATTCTAACTCATAAAATTCTAAGAACATGAAATGGTTGTTTTTTTACAGCTACATTTACTTACGCAGCACACATACTCAAAATAATAGCATACCAAGTAAGTATAAGGCACACAAAATTACTTTTGTAACCCACATCTGACTGAAGTGGAATTGATATTAACACTGATTTTCTTTAGCCAAAAGGAAGTGTGTTAATTTGTATGTGTTGTGTGGGTGTCTGTATGATACTGAGTCCAAGCTCACTTTACTTATCACATGATAGGCCACTAAATCCAGGAGAGGAGGTATTAAGGCAAGGAATATGAGTTTATTCAGAGAGCAGGCTGACTGAGAAGATGGCAGACTAACATCTCAAAATAACCATCTTGCTAGGGGCTGGATGCCAAGATCTTTCATGGATCAGAGATGGGGGGAGGTGAGGAAGTAAAGTAAAAAGATTATTTAATTCTTGTAAATATCTCCTAGAATGGCAAGTCTCAGTCAGAGGGTTCTGATGGTAACTCAAGAGTGTCACAGTCATTCACAGGTAGGCAGGCTCAGGTTAAATCTCTGTGAACTAAACGAAGGCACTTTAGCTTAAGGGTCAAGAGGAGGGTGAGAGAGGGAAAGGGTCAGAGAGATTTAAGGGTCAGAGGAGGACAAGGTTCCCTGACCATTATGTTTGTTTATAATAACAGAAGCTGCAAGACATGGTTAAAATCACAGAGAAAGATCCAGTATGTAGTCAAAATTAACCCTTTCAGGTTACAAATATATGTTTTGGGTGAAGGGGTATTAAATTGCATTGCACAGGGAACCAGGACTTCTATTTTCATTCTCCATGTGGAAAATGTCATAGATTTGTCCCTGATTATTCTACTAGTTTCCTGATTTAAAACCGTCGCCATTACCATAATACAGCTGAGAACTACAAGAACAGATTTTTAAAAGGCATCTAGCAAAACAGCTAGAGCTTAAAATAGTGTAATCCATAGAGTAATGTGAAAAGCAGGCAGCATGTCACAGAGTGTGCAGAACACCTCTGCCTTACACATTTTTAGCATTTGTGATTTTAACTATATTGGTCTAACCTGTCATGATGAGGAACTGATCTGAGGCATATATGTTTCAAGACTCTTATGGGGAAGTTATCTTTTTACCTTGATCACCAATGATTTGACCAGCCTATACACACAGGGATATTTTTGAGTATTTTTCTTGGTCATATTTTCCTCTGTCATGCTCTGTAATCATACTCTTGGGAAAAGTAAGAAATCATCTCAACAAAGAAAGAGAAGGAGAGGAGAAGACAGGATAAAGGGATATGGAAAAGTAACATGGGAAGAGGAGGGTAAATTAAATACATCAGGCTCAAGGACTCATTCCTTCCTCTGTCTTCAGGGTCACACTTCAGGGCAGGAGGGAGTAGGCTATAGAAACATGGGAATTATTTTCTACTTGTGGCAATATCACTGATAGCCAAGAATTTGGAAAACTTTTAGGTCATTTTCAGAGTGAATAAGAGGATGATTCTGGAATACAATGGGATGTTATTCAGAGAGGCATGAAGAGATCTGGGAAATTTCATCTGCCCCCAAAACACATAGAAGGTGCTCTCCACCCAAAAGGCTGGCTTCATAGAAAGTATTGGAACAGACACATGACTCAAAGAGACAGTCTCTTATAGTCAATTTTTGACCCATATTTTATGTAGAAATATACTACTACATTGCCAAATATCTGATGGTTTTCTGTATATCTTTAAATTACTGACTTCTAATTTAAGTCAATAGCAATCAAAACGCAAACTGAATAAGGTCAATATTTTGAAATTTTCTGGGATAATATATGGCTCAGCATGTCAACAGTATGGGTGAGTGTGTGTATGTGTTTAGTTGCTCAATAGTGTTCAACTCTTTGTGATCCCATGGACTGTAGTCCATCAGGCTCCTCTGTCCATGGTAGTCAATGTTTATTGAAAGAAAAAATGACAGTTTAGCTTTGAGATATAGTATTCTATCAAGGTCATTTAGGTCAATGAACTTCTTTCTTCTTACTAATTATTTGTCTACTTATCGATTACTCAGAATAGAGAGTTTTAAACCCTGGATTATAGAGATTTTTTTATATGTTTATTTGAATCTTTGCCATTAGGTATATGCTAATTTATTTTTATCTTACTGATGAATTGGACTTTTATCATGAGAAAATGTTATACTTTATCACTGGTAAGTTTTTGAAGAATACTTTTTCTTATTAAATACAGTTAAACCAGCTTTCTTGTGTTTGCTATGCTCTTTTCTGATATTTGCTTTGAAATTGCTTTATGTCTTTATATTTAAAGTTTGTATTTCTAAGCCTTTCTCCCCCACTCTTGGAGTCCTGTTTTCTTTTCTAATCTAAAAGCATTTGACTTTTGGTCGATTTATTTATTTACATGATCAAATAATTGATGTGTTTGAGTTGTGTTTAGTTATAGCAGTACTTTGTTCCTTTTCTTCCTTATTTTTCCTCTGTGTTGGTATAAGTGTTGCTGTTGTTTAGTCACTAAGTTGTGTCTCACTCTTTGTGATCCCATGAACTGTAGCCCATCAGGTTCCTCTGTCCATGGGATTTCCCAGGCAAGAATACTGGTGTGGGTTGCCATTTCCTCCTCTAGGGAATCTTCCAGACCCAGGGATCAAAGTCATATTTCTTACATTGGCAGGCCACCAGGGAAGCCTTGGTATAAGTAAGTATACTTTATTATTCTTTTTTGCCTGTTCTATTAATTTCTGGATTATATGTCTTCATTTTTTTTTTTAATTTTAGTGACTGCTCTACAGCTGGATTGTCCAGTAGAGTGGTCACTATCCACATGGGATCATTTAAATCAAAATGTACTTAATAAAACATCATAACCACATGTAGTTAGTGGTTAAAGAATTGGACAGCACAGAGTAGCAGAATATTTCATTTTCACAGGAAATTCTATTGGACAGCATTATTCTTGAGCTTATAGTACAAATATTTAATTAATCATACTGAATTTTCAAATAATATTATACTATTTGACAACAATGCCCAAACCTCACAGTAGTGTAATTCCATTTGTGCTTGTCCTTTGCCCTTCTGTATTCATATATTTTACTTCTCCATATGGTATAACAAGTAGAATATATTTGTATCATTTTTGCTTTAGTCAACACTATTTTAAAGAATTTTTAAATATGTGATACACATATATACATCCACTCATAAAATGATTAAAAGGTAATTTATAGTTATCCTCAATTTTAATTTTCCTGGTACTGATCTTTCTTCACGCAGATCTGGATTTCTATTTGAAATAACTTCTAATCAAACTGAAGAACTTTGCTGACCATTCGTTATAGTTAATTTCAACTAGACACAAATTCTCTAAGGCATTACTCTTTTTAAATGCTTTTGGTTTAGATTCATTTAAAAACAATTTTACACTGGACAGATAATTTTGGATTGACAGATTTTTAATTTTCAGAACTCTAAGCACATCTTTCTATTTTGTTCTAATCTTTATTGATTCTAAGGAGAAGTCAGCCATATAATGATATTCCACTGGATCTAATACTTTCTCTACCCCCTGACAGATTTTAAGCTTTTTCTTGGATAGTATTTAAGATGAGGGGCACAGAAGTTTGCTAGTCTAGGTTTGAGTATCAGTTGTAAAACTTCAAAACTCTGTAGTGTACTTGATTCTTAGATCCTGAACTTTTCTAATCTATACTATGGGAGTCTAATGATATACCAGTCAATCCTAAAGGAAATTAACCCTGAATATTTACTGGAAGGACTGATGCTGAAGCTGAAGCTGCAATACTTTGGCCACCTAATGTGAAGAGTGAACTCACTGGAAACAATTTTGATGCTGGGAATATCTGAGGGCAGGAGGAGAAGGGGGCAACAGAGGATGAAATGGTTGGATGACATAACTGACTTAATGGACATGAGTTTAAGCAAACTCCAGAAGATACTGAAGGACAGCATAGCCTGGTGTGCTGCAGCTCATGGGGTCGCAAAAAGCTGGAGGTAACAATACTGAACAAATAATGTATTATTGATTAAATAAAGAAATACATATGAATGCTTTGAGTGACACACAGCATGTGCTAAATGATCCGTGAATGATAATTGTCATCGCTATACAAATGTTTATTTACATATATTGCTCATGTGTGGATTCTGAGCTGTTTTGAGATAAATAATAATAATAATAATGAAAAACACATGTGTTACATTTTCTGTTTCCCAGTGCTTTTTTCACCCCTCATTCTATGCAGAGTTTTCAGGGAGAGTAAATGCAGAAATTATCTGTGGATTTTATTTCCATTAGTATTTATTTAGTCAAAATTAAACTAATTTGAAGCATATTTGTACTTAAGTGAATTCGATTTTTGTGTTTAGTAAATATATTTGTTTTATATGACAGTGTTTACAGGAAATATTGTCTTCTTTTTCTGGTTGATTTTTAAGGTCCACACATTAAAGAAAGTGTAATTTTCAGTGAACAAATATTTTAAAGTACAAATATGAACTTTAAAATAGCTACGCTAAACTGAAAGAGGTTATTCACAAGAGGACCGAAAATGCACAGTAAATATCAATTCTTTATTTAATAAAAATATTTTTGTATCTATTTAATGCTGGATATGTTCTAGGTGCTGATGATATATTAGTGAATTAGACAAAGACCCTAAATAGCACTTAGATTATTTTTTCATTGTGTAAGGTAGAAAAAAAACAGAAAAGTAACAATAAAAATGGAGTGATTTTTCAAAATTCATCATCTGACAACTCTGATATGCAGAGAAAGTGTTTAATATTTTATTTTTTTAATTTCTTATAATGATTTAAAAGCTACCACTAGGTGTTTACCAGAAAAACAAATGTATTTAGTTCTGTTCAGTGAGCTAAATACTTGTTTTTGTCTAGTGAACTTTTTGTTTTTCATCACAATGTAACTGTACTATATTCTCAAAGGTAGAAAAATCCCATCAATGTCCTTAAGATACCATGTAATTAATAGCAATTTTTCTCCCCTTTAAGTCTAAATAGGAATCAATAACATGTGATCTAAACATGTAATCAATAAAATGCTACATTGTAAAATACAGCATTTATGTTTTTAATTTCCTTTGCTTTTATTTCGATCATACAAAAGGGAACTTTAAAATGACCAGCTGGGACTTCCCTGGGGATCTAGTGGTTAAGAATCTGTGCTTCTACTGCAGGAGGCACAAGTTTGATCCCTGGTCAGGGAACTGAGAGTCCACATGTCTATGGAGATAAATAAATACTAAAAAGTACTTAAAAATGACTAGCTGGTATTTAAATAGAAGACAAATGAAGACTTACTGAATAGTACCTACTGTATACCTGGTCTATAACTCTGCTAAATGTTAAATTGCAGCCTGAATGGGAGAGGAGTTTAGAGGAGAGTGGATACATGTATATGTATAGCTGAGTCCCTTTACTGTTCACCTGAAACTATCATGGCATTGTTAATCAGCTATACTTCAATACAAAATAAAATGTTAAAAAAAATTAAAATTAAAATGACCAACTGGAAAAGAAATATTTGCAACCAATATAAAAGGAATATTTCAGGGGGGAAAAATGCTTGAAACTAAAGGAAAAAACTACTTTCTCTGATGTATAAAAAACTCATATAATCAATGAGAAAAAGAACAACCCAATTAAAAAAATGGACAAACAACCAAAAATGGTAGCCTGCAAAAGATAAATGGCAAGTAAAAATGAAATCAATCTCACAATGAATTAAATGCAACCCATTTTTCACCTATTAAATTGATAAATAAACCAATTACTTGAAAAATCACAATATGGTGAGTCTGGGAAACAGATACTAGTGGATGTATATAAGACTGAAAATTCTCAACTGTCACTGAAATTTACAATATTTGTCAAAATTGAAAAGATATACTTTAACCCAAACAACTCTAATAACTAAATGATCTTCAGAGATAGTGACACATTTGAGCAAAGATATGTATACAAACTAGTTCATGGCAGCATAACAGAAAACTAGTAGCAGCTTAAATGTTTACCATTGTAGAAGTGATTAAATACAGAATGCTGTCTTCATAGAATGGAATATTTCATAGTAAGGTAAAACTACGTTAATATGAAATGACATTTAATGTACGTTATTAAATACAAATGCAAATTAGTGTTTAAAAAATAAGCCTCAGGCTTTTTTTGCAACAAGCAAAATAGGGCTTCCCCAATAATACAGCAGTAAATAATCCACCTGCAATGCAGGAAACACAGGGGAGGAGGGTTCGATCCCTGGGTCAGGAAGATTCCCTGGAGGATATGACAAACTACTCCAGTATTCTTGCCTGCGAAATCCCATGGGCAGAGGAGCCTGATGGGCTACAGCCCTGAGAGTCACAGAGTTGAACAAAACTGAGCATACACACAAATCAGGACTATCATAATTAAAGATGATAAAATCAAATACAAAGTGATGCTGCTGGTAAATACAATTAGCTGGTAAGCAGCTGTATTTGTTTGCTAAGACTGCCATAATAGCACAAATTAGGTGCCTTAAGCAAAAATACTTATTTTCTTCTTGTTCTGAAGTCTAAAAGTCCAAGATCAAGGTGTTGGCTTCTTTGATTTTGTTTTGAGCTTCTCTCTTCAGATAGCCACTTTTTCACTGTGTCATCACAAAGCCTTTCTTTTATGTTCCGGTATCCCTGGTGTTGGCGGCTGCGACAGCACACCTAGCGCGGGCAGCTGCGATGGCGCACAGAGCGCGGCCGAGAGGCTCTACCGCACGTCCGAGGTCAGGGGCAGTGGCCGAGAGCGCCAGACTGCGACAGCGCAGGTACGGCCGAGAGGAGCTACCCCGCGTCCGAGGAGCGGTGGCTGTACAGGCGCAGGAGGGTCTAGAGGAGATATTCCACTTTCCAGGTCAGGAGGGAAGGCGGTGAGGAGATACCCCTCATACAAGGTAAGGAGCAGTGGCTGTGCTTTGCTAGAGCAGACATAAAGAGATACCTCATGTCCAAGGTAAGAGAAACCCAAGTAAGAGGGTAGCTGTTGCAAGAGAGCATTAGAGGGCAGATACACTGAAACCATAGTCACAGAAAACCAGTCAATTTGCTCACACTAGGACCACGGCCTTGTCTAACTCAATGAAACTAAGCCATGCCCACAGGACAACCCAAGATGGGTGAGTCATGGTGGAGAGGTCTGACAGAATGTGGTCCAATGGAGAAGGGAATGGCACACCACTTCAGTATTATTGCCTTGAGAACACCATGAACAGTATGAAAAGGAAAAATGATAGGATACTGAAAGAGGAACTCCCCAGGTCAGTAGATGCCCAATATGCTACTGGAGATCAGTGGAAAAATAACTCCAGGAAGAATGAAGGGATGGAGCCAAAGCAAAAACAATATGGGGTTGTGGATGTGACTGGTGATAGAAGCAAGTTCCGATGCTGTAAAGAGCAATATTGCATAGGAACCTGGAATGTCAGGTCCGTTGAATCAAGGCAAATTGGAAGTGGTCAAACATGAGATGGCAAGAGTGAACGTCAACATTCTAGAAATTGGCGAACTCAAATGGACTGGAATGGGTGAATATAACGCAGATGACCATTATATCTACTACTGCGGGCAGGAATCCCTTAGAAGAAATGGAGTAGCCATCATGGTCAACAAAAGAGTCTGAAATGCAGTACTTGGATGCAATCTCAAAAATGACCAAATGACCTCTGTTCGTTTCCAAGGCAAACCATTCAATATCATGGTAATCCAAGTCTATGCCCCAACCAGTAATGCTGAAGAAGCTGAACGGTTCTATGAAGACCTACAAGACCTTTTAGAACTAACATCCAAAAACGATATCCTTTTCATTATAGGGGACTGGAATGTAAAAGTTGGAAGGCAAGAAACAACTGGAGTAACAAGCAAATTTGGCCTTGGAATACGGAATGAAGCAGGGCAAAGACTAATAGAGTTTTGCCAAGAAAATGCACTGGTCATAGCAAACACCCTCTTCCAACAACACAAGAGAAGACTCTACACATGGACATCACCAGATGGTCAACACTGAAATCAGATTTGGAAGCTCTATACAGTCAACATAAACAAGATCAGGAGCTGATTGTGTTCAGATCATGAACTCCTTATTGTCAAATTCAGACTAAAATTGAAGAAAGTAGAGAAAACCACTAGACCATTCAGGTATGACCTAAATGAAATCCCTTATGATTATACAGTGGAAGTGAGAAATAGATTTAAGGGCCTAGATCTGATAGATAGAGTGACTGATGAACTATGGACGGAGGTTCAAGACATTGTCCAGGAGAGAGGGATCAAGACCATCTCCATGGAAAAAAAATGCAAAAAGGCAAAATGGCTGTCTGAGGAGGCCTTACAAATAGCTGAGAAAAGAAGAGAAGCGAAAAGCAAAGGAGAAAAGGAAAGATATAAGCATCTGAATGCAGAGTTCCAAAGAATAGCAAGAAGAGATTAGAAAGCCTTCCTTAGTGATCAATGCAAAGAAATAGAGGAAAAGAACAGAATGGGAAAGACTGGAGATCTCTTCCAGAAAATTAGAGATACCAAGGGAACATTTCATGGAACGATGGGGTCGATAAAAGACAGAAATGGTATGGACCTAACAGAAGCAGAAGATATTAAGAACAGGTGGCAAGAATACACAGAAAAACTATACCAAAAAGATCTTCACAATGCAGATAAGCATGATGGTGTGATCACTCACCTAGAGCCAGACATCCTGGAATGAGAAGTCAAGTGGCCTTAGAGTGCATTACTATGAACAAAGCTAGTGGAGGTGATAGAATTCCAGTTGAGCTATTTCAAATCCTGAAAGATGATGCTGTGAAAGGGCTGCACTCAATATGCCAACAAATTTGGGAAACTCTGCAGTAGCCACAGGACTGGAAAAGGTCAGTTTTCATTCCAGTCGCAAAGGGCAATGCCAAAGAATGCTCAAACTACCGCACAATTGCAGTCATCTCACATGCCAGTAAAGTAATGCTCAAAATTCTCCAAGCCAGGTTTCAGCAATACGTGAACTGTGAACTTCTAGATGTTCAAGCTGGTTTTAGAAAAGGCAGAGGAACCAGAGATCAAATTGCCAACATCCGCTGGCTCATGGAAAAAGCAAGAGAGTTCCAAAAAACATCTATTTCTGCTTTTATTGATTATGCCAAAGCCTTTGACTGTGTGGATAACAATACAGTGTGGAAAATTCAGAAAGAGATGGGAATACCAGACCACCTGACCTGCCTCTTGAGAAACCTATCTGCACATCAGGAAGCAACAGTTAGAACTGGACATGGAACAACAGACTGGTTCCAAATAGGAAAAGGACTATGTCAAGGCTGTATATTGTCACCCTGCTTATTTAACTTATATGCAGAGTACATCATGAGAAACGCTGGGCTGGAAGAAGCACGAGTTGGAATCAAGATTTCTGGAAGAAATATCAATAACCTCAGATATGCAGATGACACCACCCTTTTGGCAGAAAGTGAAGAAGAACTAAAGAGCCTCTTATGAAAGTGAAAGTGGAGAGTGAAAAAGTTGGCTTAAAGCTCAACATTCAGAAATGAAGAAAATGGCATCTAGTTCCATCGCTTCATGGGAAATAGATGGGGAAACAGTGGAAACAATGTCAGATTTTATTTTTTGGAGCTCCAAAATCACTGTAGATGGTGACAGCAGCCATGAAATTAAAAGATGCTTACAAGGAAAGTTATGACAAACCTAGATAGCATATTAAAAAGCAGAGACATTACTTTGCCAACAAAGGTTCGTCTAGACAAGGCTATGGTTTTTCCAGTGGTCATGTATGGATGTGAGAGTTGAACTGTGAAGAAGGCTGAGCACTGAAGAACTGATGCTTTTGAACTGTGGTGTTGGAGAAGACTCTTGAGAGTCCCCTTGGACTGCAAGGAGATCCAACCAGTCCATTCTAAGAGAGATCAGCCCTGGGTGTTCTTTGGAAGGAATGATGCTAAAGCTGAAACTCCAATACTTTGGCCACCTCATGCAAAGAGTTGACTCATTGGAAAAGACTCTGATGCTGGAAGGGATTGGGTGCAGGAGGACAACAGAGGATGAGATGTCTGGATGGCATCACTGACTCAATGGACCTGAGTCTGAGTGAACTCTGGGAGTTTGTGATGGACAGTGAGGCCTGGCGTGCTGTAATTCATGGGGTTGCAAAGAGTTGGACGCAACTGAGCGACTGAACTGAACTGAACTGAGACACAGAGTGCACTAGATACTCAGAGTTGAAAATACATTGTCTCTGTAGGAATCTGTCATTATTGTATCAAATGACTTCCACAAATAAGTTGGTAAATGAAATGATTTCCCAACTAAAAATGAATAATTTCACACAGGACAAAGTCATGTTGCCCTAACTTGCTTCTGGAAATGCATTAAAATGTAAATTCCCAGTCAACACTCATAACTACTCAGTCAGAATATGTATTTTATCAAGATTTGCAAGTGATTATGAGACCATTAAAATTTGAATAAAATCCTTCTAGTACAGTAGTTTTCTAGGTGAGCTGCACATCAGTCACTTGGGAGAGCTGATTCCTGTTTCACCCCTGAAATTCTGATTTAATTGTACTTACTTAAGACCTAAGTTGTTTGGATTTTGAGAGACTCCCCAGATGACTCTGTTGTGCAGAGGAATTTTAAAATCACTCCTTCTGGAAATGCTATTTTATTTCTCCTTAGATCCTCACAGTGTCTGGAAGAATTGCTTGCACTTCTAAGTTCTCCATAAAAGCTGGTTCAGTTAGAGCTTCTCTGTACAGGCAGATTATTTTCCTTAATGAGAATGAAATAGTTTCCACCTCTTTTAAAAGACAATCATTCTTATTTTCACTGCTTTTCCAGCCATGAGTTGAAATTTAAAGAAGATATTCAAGGTAAGTATCTTTCAGGTAGATGCTTTAAGGATGGCTCCGTTTCATAGACTTGATTCAAATAGACAAATTTATTTTCTAAAATAGAAAAGCTTCTAAAAATGGTATCTTCAAATTTTAAAAACTTTAGTTATTATTTACATAATAAATCCAATAATTTATGCCAAGTTTACAGTTTAGATAAACAGACCATTTATAACAATCGTTTTTGTGTATGTGCAAATATGCAAACACACATTAAGCATGCACACACACACACACACACACCAGTCTACACCTCTAAAGTTTAAAATTTTGTAAGTTAAATCACTTTTTATAGAGAACCAACTCTTCCCAGCTGGTTTTGTTTTCACTCCATAAACACTGTAGTGCTGTACACTGTTGAATGATTCTGAGCTGATTGCATTTCACAAAACTCAAGAGATCTTGAATTTCTAGAAAAGTTGCATTAAAAGGGAAGGAGAAGAAAACAATGTAGAGTGTAACATGTAGCAATACACATACTCAGAAATAGGAAACAAGATAAAATTTGAATTTTTCTCAAATACAAGTCATCATCTAAGACAGTTACTGTATTTTCACTGCCGGTACAGGGGTACTACTGGAGTGGGTTGCCATTTCCTTCTCCAATGTATGAAAGTGAAAAGTGAAAGTGAAGTCTCTCAGTCGTGTCCGACTCTTGGCGACCCCATGGACTGCAGCCTACCAGGCTCCTCCGTCCATGGGATTTTCCAGGCAAGAGTACTGGAGTGGGGTGCCATTGCCTTCTCCAATACTTTGTGGTAAACTTTGTTTTATTTCAATGACATAAGGTGTATAATTTTAAGTATATACAAATGACGGTTATTTTTATCCCCATATCATTTAACATTAAAAAAAAACCCTATTATTAGAAAATAATTTTGGGGAAATAATTGAAAAATATGACGAGAGATATTTGTATTGTTAAGGTTTACTCTTTGTACCAGGTGGGCTTCCCAGGTGGTGTAGTGGTAAAAAATCCACCTGTCAATGCAGGAGACATAAGAGATATGGATTTGATCCCTGAGTCAGGAAGATCGCCTGGAGAAGGGCATGGAAACCCACTCCGGTATTCTTTCCTGGAAAATCCTATGGACAGAGGAGCCTGCCAGACTACAGTCCACAGGGTGGCAAACAGTTAGACATGACTGTCATGACTTAGCATCAAGTTATTTCAGGCTTTTGCAATATTTCCTATATAGCATTACAATCCATTATGTTCTTCATTTCAGTGTTAATGCTTATTTGTTATATCAAAGTTAATTCCCTCATGGCCTATCTTTTTAAAAAACCTTTCTAATCCATGTAAAATAAATTATTTTTTCAATAGAATACAATCAATTACTATGAACACTATAATAAATTCCAAAACCAAAATCCCTCTTGGGACATCAGGTTCGTTTGCCAATTTAGCTCCCTAAAGCTTGTTCAAGCAGTTTGCAAGCATTTGACCTTAGGCTGCATTTCTGTACTTGTTTTGTCTGTCAACAAGGGAATTCTGTCTTCAAGGCAGTCCATCTGCCTGTTGTCTGCAGACTGAAATTGCTTTGCACATTCTGGATGTGCAATGAGTCAGGTTTTCCAGTGGGAGACAAAAGTGTAAGCACTTTGTGAAGCTGCATTAACTCCTTCCACCACAGACGTGTCCCTTAGCCAGTCTGAGGTTTCTTATTGGATATGCATCCCTAGATAGTTTAGCTGAGTTGAAAGTGACAAGTTCAATTTCCCTGGGAGGTTGTGACTCAGTAACTTGAGGCTTGGTGGCATATTCTGAATCTGCATGACATTATTAAAGTATAGTTATCTTGTCCAGGATTTACAAAAGACGGTTTAACTCCTTCCAAAAGAACATACGTAGAATTTATAAAGGCTTCCCAGGTGGTGCTAGTCTTGCAGCCCATCAGGCTCCTCTGCCCATGGGATTTTCCAGGCAAAAATACTGGAGTAGGTTGCCATTTCCTCCTCCAGGGAATCTTCCTGATCCAGGGATCAAACCTGAGCCTGCTGCTTGGCAGGTGGATTTTTTACCGCTAGGCCACCTGGGATGTTCTTTGTTAACTTATTGCAGGTGGTTTTTTGCAGTATTTTATCAAACATAATGAGCTTCCTGTATCATAATCTTTTTGAAGTAGGATAATTTGAGATGTGTTTATTTAATCAAAAGAAAAGTGTTGAGTTTCAATACTGTTTCATGTGTGAACTAATATAAAGACTGTTCTTACAGAGTATATTTGTGATCAATTTCAGTAACGAAGCACAGGATGATTGTTTTGAAATTGCTAAGTTTTGAAAAGCTATGACTTTTCTGTAATGTCCTTCCAGAGTTTCAATACTAGGAACTTGTCTGTGTTAATCATCCTTGAAATACTGCAAATTTAATAGCAAGCCTTTCCTAATAAAAGATAGCTTGGAATCCTGTTTTAGACATGACAGTCTACATAGATCTTTCTCTCTTACCCTAAAAGAAAACTTTTCATTTCTTTTCCCACTGAACAAGTAATACAACTGTATCCCATTCATTGGTTTGTAATACATTTCTTTTAAAATCATCAACTTCCTTTCCAGCCAGCCAGTCTTCTTGCAGAGACAGGCTTGCTAGGCTTGTAGCAAGAGAAAAAAAAAAAAAAAAATGTACTCTCTCCAAATTTACATTAAAATGAATTTTAAAGCAATTCAAACTGTTGGCTTTTGGCAGGATTTTACTTATTATAAAGAGGAAAAGAATAGGATCTGCTTATCAAACTGATGAAACTGAACACACATCTGCCAAGTGCACTCTATATGTTGCTGAAATGTATTATTAACCTTGAACAAAATATGTTTTGTCAAATAAAAGAAATCCCATTAAGACTGCCAACTTTAATATCAGTGACATAGCTCTAAAAAATCCATGAGGTTTTTATAAATCATGCAAATGCCGGGTAGGCATATAATTTTTTGGCAAATCTAGTGACTCTTATCTATATGTGAAAACATGATGTAAACCATGGAAATTTTCTTCCTAGTAGTGGTTTTTGTCTAATTATAGTAAAATCCAAGAGTAAAGCATAAATAAAAGCATAGTGTTTTTTTTTAAGCACTCTTTAAAAACTTTAAAAATACTGTTTAAATGATTTTTTAAAAATACTGTTTAAATGATTTTTTAAATACACTTTGAAAGCCCTGGGCATTAAACATTTTTAGTCCACTCACAACTTAATTTCACAGACATCGTACACTGCTTTATGTCATGAAAGCTTTCAGAGCTTTATTGCTGTAGATTATAAAGAGGGATACACAGAAAGAGATAAGGTGAACTGCACAATCGCCAGCATATGTGGAAAAGACAGTGCGGATACCGGTGTGACTCATCCTGAATTTCTTGTGGGAATTTCATGTATACTACAGATATTTGTTTTGGTTGCTATCACAAAATTTTCCCATCAGTTTACTTTGTTTTGTAGTTTAGTTCTTTTTGTCTTCTTGATATCTTCTTTATAATGAGTGTTCTTTTTCATTGTTCAATCACTAAGTCATGTCCAACTCTTTGCAACCCCATGGGCTGCAGCATGCCAGGCTTCCCTGTCCTTCACTATCTCCAGAGTTTGCTCAAACTCATGTCTATTGAGTTGATGATGCCATCCAACCATCTCTTCCTCTGTTATCCCTTCTCCTCCTGTCCTCAATCTTTCCCAGTACCAGGTTTTTTTTTTTTTTTTTTCCCAATTAGTCTTTGCATCAGGTGGCCAAAGTATTGGAGCTTCAGCTTCAGTATCAGTCCTTCCAATGAATAAGGGTTGATTTACTTTAGGACTGACTAATCTGATCTTCTTGCTGTCTAAAGAACCCTCAAGAGTCTTCTCCAGCACCCATGAGTAACTCCACAGTTTGGTTTTGTTTTCCCATTTGGCACTTTTTTTTTTTTTTTCCTTATCTGATGTTTGTGATTATTGTTGGAATCTTTAAAAACTAATGTTTCCATATAGAATATATGCCATTTTATTGGAATGCTGCAGTAATAAAATAAGAAAGTGAAAGTGAGGTTGTGTCTTACTGTTTGCCACCCCATGGACTGTAGTCTACCAGGCTTCTCCATCCACGGGATTCTCCAGGCAAGAGTACTGGAGTGGGTTGCTACTTCCTTCTACAATTAAAGTAAGAAACACCCACTTGCAGAGATGTGGGGAGTAAGTGCCTGAGTCTGTTAGTGGAAGTCATTAAGAAGATGTGACCACCAGTTGACCCTGCTACTGGACCTGGGCAATTGGAGGCTCTCCACCCACTTTCTTGTCCTTTGAATATCAATCTTCTCACTTTTCCTGCCTACAGAAGCTTCTCCAAGTACACAGCCTTGAAACAGAAATGTGGTATTGAGACTACTACCTGAACTGGGGATGTGACTGAACCCAGATAAGGCCCCTGTATAAATTTTTAAGATTTTGGCAGGAGGATGTGAAAATTGACTCAACTTGCAGCCATTCAAAACAAGTCTCTGAGGTACATTCCCTTGCTTCTTAAACCTATCACCTACCAATCTGGAGTGATCTATCTGTTTTCTTCTGTCTCTCCCTGCCCTCTGCTACATGGGACTGGCTTCAGATTACATCCAGGAAGCTCTCCAGGAGGTTGTAAAACACCAGCATCTCAGACGCTAGTTGACCATATGCTTTATATTCCCAGAAGAAAAGAGCTTTCACTCAGAAAGCAGAACCCATGATCAGATATTAAAAGAAAGCACCCATTTTACTATGAATCATGATAAAGCCCTCTAGTGTTGACTCAGATGTGGAGTTAATATGTTGTAGCGAGATGGCACAATAGTAAAGAGTCCACCTGACAATGTAGGAGACACAAGAGATGTAGGTTTGATCCCTGGGTCAGGAAAATCCCCTGGAGAAGAAAATGGCAACCCACTCCAGTATTCTTGTCTGGGAAATCCCATGAATGGAGGAACTTGGTGGATTATAGTGATGGGGTAACACAGATTCAGACACGACTGAGCATCTGTGCAGTAGTCTCAGTAAGCTAAAATTAGGAAGGAGTTTTTCAAAAATTACAACATAAATTAGTGGTGAAAAGGTAAATCATGCATTTACATAATTTAAAAAGTTAAAACCGCTTTTAAAACATTATATCATATTTTTTTCTTGAACTTAACGTCAATAAACTTAAATTTTTTCAGTCAGATTTGTGACTATTTTATTATAACCATATTTATCCCAAGTTGAGTACAGCACCTAATAGAGTGATGGAAATTTTCATATATTATGTCAATTGTTACTCATTCAATTGCCAAATCTTATGGATCACCTGTTAACATATAAGTCTCTGTCCAAGGTGTTTAGGATATAACAGGAAAAACAGAACAAAAACAAAGACCTGTAAATTGTGACCTTGTCTGGTATGCACAAAGAATAGCAAGAAGGCTAGTATGATCAAATCAAAGTGAACTAGAAGACTATAGGAGCAGGCTTTCCAACAGAACCCCAAATTTCCATACCTCTGTTCTAGCATTCTGTTTTCTTTAGTCCTTGGCTAACAACAGCCACAACTACATTATATTGTAATCTACTATATACTAATGCTAAATCTGCTTTATCATTTTGTAATTTTTGTTGAGAATAAAGGGCAGATGCCATAGTGAAATGGAATTGTGGACATGCTAATCCACAGCTAAAATCCTGTTCATGATGAGGTATGTGCCCCAGTCTTAGGTAGGAGCATTTCATTTCCTTTAATTTTGGTTCCACTTTCAAGTTTAGAAATTTTTGTTTTAGATTCAGACACTCTTGCTTTGCCTCCACTGCCCAAGTATTGTTCTCCCCTTAAATAATGCAAATATTGAATATCATACTTGTAATTTTAGGTGCAGTATTCCAGATTGTAGAACTAAACATTATTTAAGAACCAAAACTGAGATGTGTCCGATTTTGATTGGCTATGGAAGATAGTGTGGTTAGGCCTCCAGAGCCAGACATTCTGGAGTGTGAAGTCAGGTGGGCCCTAAGAAGCACTGCTATTAATAAAACTAGTGGATGTGATGAAATTCCAGCAAAACTATTCAAATCTCTAAAGCGTTGATGATGGTGATGCCATCAAGGTTTTGTATTCATTATGTCAGCAAACCTGGAAGACCCAGCAGTAGCCACAGAACTGGAAAAGGTCAATCCTCATCCCAATTCCCAAAAAGAGTTTACCAAAGAATGAGTTAATCATTGGACCATCACACTCATCTCCCAGTCCAGTAAGGTCATGCTTAAAATCTTGCAAGCTAGGCTTCAGCATTATATGAACCAAGAACTTCCAGATGTCCAAGCTGGGATTAGAAAAGGAAGAGGTACTAGAGATCAAATTGCCAACATCTTCTGGATTATACAGAAAGCAAGGGAATTTCAGGAAAAAAACATCTACTATCGCTGTTTCATTGACTACACTAAAGCCTTAACTGTGTGGATCATGACAAACTGTGGAAAGCTCTTAGAGAGATGGGAACACCAAACAGTCTTACCTGTCTCCTGAGAAAACTGTATGAAGGACAAGAATCAACAGTTAAAACCCTGTATGGAACAACTGATTGGTTCAAGTTCGAGAAAGGAATACAAGAGGGATGTCTGGGGTCAGCCTGTTTGTTCAACCTATACACTGAGCATATCATGAAAAATGCCAGACTGGATAAGTTACAAGCTGGAATCAAGATAGGAGGGAGAAACATCAACAATCGCAGATATGCAGATGATACCACTCTAATGGCAGAAAGGGAAGAGGAACTAAGAGCTTCTCGATGAGGATGAAGGAGGAGAGTGAAAGAGCCAGCTTAAAAGACTGAATATTTAAAAAAAAAAAAAAGGTAAGACCATGCACCTGCCCCCACTGCTGCTGTTGCTGCTGCTGCTGCTGCTGCTGCTGCTGCTAAGTCACTTCAGTCGTGTCCGACTCTGTGCAACCCCATTGACGGCAGCCCACCAGGCTCCCTAGTCCCTGGAGTTCTCCAGCCAAGAGCACTGGAGTGGGTTGCCATTTCCTTCTCCAACGCATGAAAATGAAAAGTGAATGTGAAGTTGCTCAGTTGTGTCCGACTCTTCGCAACCCCATGGACTGCAGCCCACCAGACTCCTCCGTCCATGGGATTTTCCAGGCAAGAATACTGGAGTGGGGTGCCATTGCCTTCTCCGCTGCCCCCACTACTGCATGGCAAATAGAAGGGAGAAATGTGGAAGAAGTGACAGATTTCTTCTTCTAGGACTCTAAAATCACTGTGGATGGTGACTGTAGCCATGATATCAGAAGATGATTGCTTCTTCACAGGAAAGATACAACAAACCTAGGCAGTGTGTTGAAAAATAGAAACATTACTCCTCTGACAAAGGTCCGTACATCAACACTGTGGTCTCCCCAGTGGTCACATATGGTTATGAGAGCTGGACAACAAATAAGACAGAAAGCAAAGAATTGATGCCTTCAAATTGTGGTGCTGGAGAAGACTCCTGAAAGTCCCATGGACAGCAAGGAGATCAATCCAGTCAATCTTAAGGGAGATCAACCCTGAATATTCACTGGAAAGACTGATGCTGAAGCTGAAGCTCTAGTATTTTGGTCATCTGATGCAAACAGATGACTCAAAGGAAAAGTCCCTGGTGCTGGGAAAAATTGATGGCAGAATGAGAAGAGGGCATCAGAGGAAGAGATAGCTTCATGTCATCACCAATACAATGAATATGAACTTGGGCAATCTCCAGGAGATGGTGAGGAGCAGGAAGGCCTGGCATGCTGCAGTCCATGTGGTTGCAAAGAGTTGGATATGACTGGGTAACTGAACAACAACAATAACAACGTGGAAGTTTAAACAAGGAGATGGTGCAAAACAGAGGTAGGTAGGAGAGATCTTTCTCTAATAGCTATGTACACTGGGAGAATATTTCAGGACATTTAAAGTCTTGACAGATATATTCTAGAAGCTCAACTATTTTTGGTGTCTCAGTCCAAAGTTTGGTTCTCTCTTCTTCTGTAACAACCAATAATATTTCTCCCTAGTATTTTTCGTATCACATCATACTAAGAAAATAAGAATATGTTAGATAAATGGAAAAGACAAACTTTGGTAAAAGCAATAATCCTTTGAATCCTAAAGGCCCCAAGGCCCAATTACCACCATAAGAATTAAAGGGATGAACATCACAACATTGCTGTTGGAGATATGTGTTTAAACTTCCACGTTGTTGTTATTGTTGTTGTGTCACACAAAGTCAGACACAACTGAGTAACTAAATAAAAACAACATATGTGCTTTTTGTCAGAAGGCTAATCTATTGGTAGGAAATGCTCAGAATGGAAGTCCAAAATGAGGAAATTGTGGAAAGCAGCTCATATAACCTTAGAGAGAGGTCTAGTTATTGATTTTTGTTTTCTTTTGAGAGGAAAAGTTTTTATATCATTCAATTCTTTATTCCTGTTTTATCACTATGTTTGAGACACAAGACAGGCTCGTTAAAAGTATCAAGGATTGGGTTATCCTCTCAAAAAAGACTTTTGCTATTGTCTGACACCATCTAAAATGTACTTGATGAATAAATGTTAGTCAATTATGTAATTTCTGCTTTGTGATTTTACAGAATTTTCAATATAGGTAATATGATGTGAAATGTGGAATTGCTGAAATGTTATTGAAACATTTATGTCTTGGCACATGTGATTATTTTATATTCTACAATGTAGAGAAAAATTATAACTTGAATAGTACACATTTCCACTATACTGAATATAGGAGAGCAATTTCTTTTATTATGTGAAAACAATATTAAACTATATTTATGAGCTGTGACATGTCATTAAAGGTAGCATAAATGAGTTTTCTACAACGATCTACAAACTACACAAAAAGGAAAAATTATTGGTTCCTGGCAAAACAAGATTGCCTCATCAGATTCAAATGGGATATAACCTGGAAGAAGATTTTTAAAACACATTTTATACAGTATCTTGGAAACATGAAGTAGCATTAGGCTTTTACTTTATATGCAAAGGAAAGCATATTTTAAGATATTTAAGTTATTTTAATCTTCTGATTTGTTTCTTAAAATTGATAGAGCTTAAAAATTTGTACTAAATAAAATATTCTCTCTTTACTCTTCTTCTCATATTGCCTTTTTTTTTAATGTTTATCTTATATACATATCAGATGAGTAGAAGCAGCAGTTCCTTTCATTAAATAAGCCATTATTTCTCTAAATTTTCTGTCCTGAAGAAGGCAGTGGTAAGTTTAAAGACAGCAGTATAAAGTTTCAGTGTCATACCCTGGTGGCTATTAAGAGGATTAAACATTAACAAGAGTAGAGAAAGACATAAAGCTTTGATTAAACAATTCATAATAGTTACGATGCTGAGACAAGAATAAGATTTGTTACAGGATTTCAGAGTTATAAGAATAGGGATTTTCCTTAATCATTAGATGGCTAGTGCACACATTTAATTTAAAATGAAAAAAAAATTATAGTATGGCAAGGTCATGTTGACGTTTTCTACAGTGTAAAGAAAGACAAAAGCTTAAGATGTTACTTTTTAAAATGATGACTACCTCTAACTGTCCACATTTGACCCAAATATTGTGTGCCCATAACATGATTTCTGAGGAAGAAAGGGATACATTTAAAAAACAAAAATAGATCAAAAGTTCACCAAGTGCACAAATTGTATATCCAATAAATTCCATACCTGTAGCAACATGAGTTTTTTACACAGATCTTAGTTGTCTCCCTGTATCAGTCAAGATGAATCAAAGATGGCCACTTTGGAGAGGTTAGGCTTCTTGCCCAAGATCCCCTGTTGCAAATGACAATTCCTAACTGAAATGGATGTCCTCTGGTTCATCTTTCATTGCTTCTTTTTACTATTCTGTAGTGCCCCAGTGTAAGTTCATGTTTTGATGCCTGAGAATGACCATACAAAGTGCCAAATATACTGTAGATATAAGTTGGACAGAAAACTAACTTTTGAAGATTTAGAAGCTTGAAACTTATTCTTAGCCATATGTAGAGCAAATACATAGACATAAGGGCATCATAGATGTCTAGGAGTATGTAATGCATGTTTATTTTCCTTCCAGGTAAAGAGATTTTAATCCAAGCACTTTGGTAGGTATAACATTGAGAGCCAAGATTTTGTTCCAAAAGGCAAGAAAGAGGCATTTGTTGACTGAAAAGTTTTAGAATATATCTTGAAGAAACAATAATAATAGAAAATAATTCTTTTATGTATTTCTTGAGTATTCCGTCATCTTCATTATAATTCATGAGTACATTAGAAACTGACATGAATCTCTTTATTAAGATATGTAGATACTCATAGAAATTTGCTTTCTACTTTCACTTGAGAATGTTAGAAGAGACACAATATCTAGTGTCATTACATCAAGTTTTCACCTCATGGAAAGCCTAAATGGGTCTCCTGGGCCTTCCAGGTCACTATACTGTCCAGACGTGCTCACACTCAAGTGTATTCTGAAATTCCTTATAAATTTCAATAGGTACCTGGGCAACAGAACACTCTATTACTCTGCTGATTTTAAATATATTCTCAAGTGTCATTATAAAGGTGAAGTTCCAGCATTACATATTGTTCCCAAACATTTTCATGTTAGCCATCATTGTCTTCCAAAGAGCATACTACTCATGTTACTAATCTCCATGCCAAATAAGAGACAAAAGCATTGTTAACTGAAAAAAAGTTAGGTAAGGCTCCTTTTCTCTCCCCAAATCAAGTTGTTTGCAATCCCAAACAAATGCTAGTACCAAAAGTGCGGGACAGTAATATTTCCCAAAAAGCCTTTTGTATATTCTTAATTCAAGACATAATTTTGAATAGATCTTCCTTTTTGATAAGCTCATTATGATGGAGAAATATAAGGTTGACTATCTCAGTAATTTAAGATACTGAATAGTACTGCTGCTGCTGCTAAGTCACTTTAGTCATGTCCGATTCTGTGTGACCCCTTAGACCATAGCCCACCAAGCTCCCCTGTCCCTGGCATTCTCCAGGCAAGAACACTGGAGTAGATTGCCATTTCCTTCTCCAATGCATGAAAGTGAAAAGTGAAAGGGAAGTCGCTCAGTTGTGTCAGACTCTCCACGACCCCACAGACTGCAGCCTACCAGGCTCCTCCATCCACAGGATTTACCAGGCAAGAGTACTGGAGTGGGGTGCCATCGCCTTCTCCGACTGAATAGTACAGTTAGGTATTATTTGTTACCTGCTTGAGAACACCATTGAAATTTGAGACTGCTCATTTGACTATATTCTACCTTAAAATATTTCTTCTGATAATACTAGGTCTTATTTTTCTTTTTATAAAATATTTTTAGTTGAGATAAACTAAAAATATCAGGACAGAGTGAAATGTCTTTCTTGTTTGCTGTAAATGGCCTGAAAACACCTACTTTATCTAAGGGATCAAACAAAGCATGTAATAAAATGTTAACTATAATTGAAAAAGACATTTTATCATCTTTCTAGTATAAACTGGACCTCAAAACTGTTCCTTTTTGTTATCTTATCCTAGCAAAATAAAATGAGGCAATTTTAGTTAGTATGTTCTGTTAGATTACACAATTTGCATTACAGATGATTTATATTTATATTATCAGGAGTTGTCAAGAAATAAGTGAAAATGATTTTAAAAAGTGCTATTTTAAATTTACTCTCAAAGAGATGAAAGAGAATAGAGCAGTTCTTAGAAATGATCTAGTTATTCATAACACTTGGCTTCTTTTTAGAATCCATTATATCTGGGATCTGGTTGTGTAACTTGTTGAGATGAGATGCTGACCTGAATTCTTAGGACTATGATTTGAACTGAACAGAGGAGTTTCTTTTCTCTTTTTTTTTTCTAAACATCTTTCCCTTATTTTTTCCCAAACATATAGCATATTACAGTACATTCTATTTTTTACATTTCCTTTTTTTAGTTGAAGAGTAATTAACTTATAATATTATATTATTTTCAGTTGTGCCACATGGTGATTCAATGTTCTTATAGATTACACACCATTCAAAGTTACTGATTATACTTCCTGTTGCTGTATGTTACATCGCTGTAACTTATGTATTTTATAACTGTATTTTATACCACTTAATCTCCTCCACCTATTTCATCTCCCCCCTCATTCACACTCCCCAGGTTAACTAGTTTGTTCTCTGATCTGTAAGTCTGTTTCTGTTTTGCTATATTTGTTTGTTTTGTCTTTAAAATTCCAAATATAAGTGAAAACATAGAGTATCTGTCTTTCTTTGTATGACTTACTTCACCATGCATATCCTCCAGATCCACCCATGTTTTTGAAAATGACAAGATATGACTTTTTATTGCTGAGTAATATCCCAGATATTACTGGTAATATCTGGTAATATATACCAGATCTTTTTTTCCTTCCATTTGTCTATCAATGGGTAGTTAGGTTGCTTCCATATCTCATCTATTGTAATAGGGCTATTATAAATATTGGGGTGCATATATTTGTTCAAACTAGTGTTCCCAGATCAATGCCCAGGAAGGGAACTGCTGGATCATGTGATAGCTCTATTTTTTTGAAGGGTTTCTATACCTGCAGGAGACTCCGGTTCAATCCCTGGGTCGGGAAGATCCCCTGAAGAAGGAAATGGTAACCCAGTCCAGTATCCTTGCCTGGAAAATCTCATGGACAGAGGAGCCTGATAGGCTACAGTCAATGGGGTCACAAAGAGTCCGGCTTGGCTGAACAACTAGCACTTACATACTATTTTGGACGGTGGCTACACCTATTTACATTGTCACCAATAATGTACTAGGGTTCTCTTTCCTCCACATCTTCAACACTTGCTACTTCTTTTCTTTTTGATGACAGTCATTCTGACAGGTGTGAGGTGATATCTTATTGTAGTTGTGATTTGCATTTCCCTGATAATTAGTGGTGTTGAGCAGCTTTCCTTGCATCTGGTAGTCATCTGTATGTCTTCTTTGGAAAAATTCCTATTCAGATTATCTGTCAATTTTTTAATTGGACTGTGTTTTTTGGGGGATATTCAGTGTACATGAGTTGTGTATTCTGATAGAACTAATTGCACTATTATCTCTACTTAGGGTTCAATTAAATAGCAGGATCCACTGCAGTAGAAACATCTAACCAGTTTTTCTCTCTTCTGTAGAAACCTTTTTGAAGTTCTGGTGTTTTTGTTTGTTTGTTTGTTTGTTTGTTTTTCATTTTATATACTTATTTAGATCCAAGATAAGAATATGGAAGTATTTCTAAAATGTTACATTCTTATGTGAGCTTCTAATTTTTTTTCCAACTTAAAGTATGAAACAAGATGCAGTACCTTTCTACTTATGTGATGGTCTGATACTCGAAAGCCCAATCTTTCATGTACATTCATTGAGATATGCTGCTGCTGCTAAGTTGCTTCAGTCGTGTCTGACTCTGTACGACCCCATAGATGGCAGCCCACCAGGCTCCGCTGGGATTCTCCAGGCAAGAATACTGGAGTGGGTTGCCATTTCCTTCTCCAATGCATGAAAGTGAAAGGGAAGTCGCTCAGTCGTGTCTGACTCTTCACGACCCCATGGACTGCAGCCTATCAGGCTCCTCCATACATGAGATTTTCCAGGCAAGAGTACTGGAGTGGGTTGCCATTGCCTTCTCCGTCATTGAGATATATTTCTCAACATCTCTAACTTGGGTAAGGTAACTTGAAACTTACAAAAACTGCAGACTACCAATGATAGACTACATTTCATACATTGTAATAATGACCATTCATCAAAAACTGATTCCTATCTTCAAAGAAATCTAAATAAAACCTGAGAAAGTTTATGTGAAAATTGATAACATTATTATAAAATGTATATGGAAACATAAATGACCAAGATTAATTAATCTAAAAAATTAAGAAAGAAAAAAATTAAGAAAGAAAAATTCAGAGTAGCATTGACAAGTATATATGATCATGTGTAAAATAGATAACTTGTGGGAAGCCTCAGAAACTAACCCAACATTGTAAAGCAATTATACATCAAGTTTAAAAAAAGAAAACTTGAGGTCAGAACATATCAGACATCAAGGTTTAAAAGGTAAAAAATTAAGAGTCTGTGATATTGGCATGTACATAAATAGGCTTAACGAAGCAGGATAGAACCCAGACATAGATCCACACATATATTACAAACTGATTTATGGAAAAGATGATACTGTAGAACAGTGTGAAAAGGTTGGTAAATAGCACTAGATCAATTGGATAGCCATATGTGAAAAATGAAACTTATATTCTAGCTCACATAAAGAAATGTCAGATATAAGTGGACTATTGATCTAAAGGTAGAAGGTAAATAAAGCAAGATTTTAAGGAAAATATAAGATAATGTTTTCCTGGATTTAGAATAGACAATAATTTTTAAAAATAGACACAAAACTTGAAAAACACAAATAGATATGTTGGACTTCATCAAAATGACTAAGAACTGATACTTAAAGGATACCACTGAGTCACAGGAAAGCCACCAAGTGGGAGGAAGTATTTTTAACACATTATTTGCAAAGTCCCAACACCCAGACTATAAACAGAACTCCTATATCCATGAGAGAATTATAGGTAATCCAATAGAACAACAGAGAAAAGACTTAATGAACCATTTCTAGAAGAGGATGTTAAAATGACCAATACACACATAAAAAGGAGCCAAATCCATTAGCCACCTCACAGAAAAACTAAACTGAAAGTGGTGGAAAACACTAAAAGTTAACGAGGATATGGGGCTACTGAAACTTTCACACACTGTTGAGGGGAGAATAAAGTCATTAAAACAGCTTTAGAAAGTTGGCAGTTTCATCAAAACCATATCCAATGACTCAGAACTCCTACTTCTATTTATGAATGTTCATTTCTATATATGAAAGATATTGAACAACCATCACTAATGGGATATCACTAATGGGAACCATCGCTAAGTGGATAGGCAAATTTGCCTATTAATTCATACAAATCCATATTTATTAATAAAAGTGAGTTACATGATTAGCAACAAATGGATTTGAAAATTTAATCTTTAGTGAAAGATGCAAGAAACAAATGTAAAACTACTTTAATTCTATACAGTTTAAAAATAATCAAAATGGACCTGAAATTTTATAAGATAGGTTAGTAGAGACTTTTCAGGGGCTGTAGTTATTGACAAGGGGTTTGTGAGTTTTTCTGTGTTGCTGATAATATTGTTTTCTAACATGGGGGATAGTTACATGGGTGAGTTTGCTTTATTAAAAAAGAATGAGTTAAAACTGATGATTTTTCGATCAGTATATTAAACTCCAAAACATTATATGAAAATTAAAATATAAAAAAAAATTTGTTGTTTTTCAGTAACTAAGTCGTGTCTGACTCTTTGCGACCCCATGGACTGGAGCATTTCAGCCTCCTCTATCCTCCACTGTCTCCCAGATTTTGCTCAGATTCATGTCCACTGAGTTGGTGATGCCATCTAACCATCTAATTCTCTGCCTCCCTCTTCTCTTTTTGCCTTCACTCTTTCCGAGAATCGTGGTCTTTTCCAATGAGTAGGCGCTTTGCATCAGGTGGCCAAAGTTTATGTACTTGAATATATGAGTTTTATTTAGGATTAATATTTTTTCCTGACATTTTTTAAGGAGTAAGGAAACTGACTGCTCAATCCTGTGTCTGTCCAAAATAAATTTGGCAGTCAGTGATGGGTCCAACATTCTGTTGGCTTTTGTTTAGCCATACTTCATAGAAAGGAAAATTTTAGTAAGCGACTCTAAAATTTTAGGTCTCAGAATATTGACTTGGGGAATAAAGATTCCTTGTTTTATATTACCATTATTTATCCTATAAGTTCATATTTCTTGTTTTGTGTATGAATTAAAAAGAGGACACTGGCATTCGGCAGTAGAATATGGTTAAGGGGAAAGTGAATAAATCTATTGAGTCTAAAACATCCACTAGATTTTGAAAAAGAGAATAAAAGAGGAAACAATTGTTTTTAATCAGTAATTGTGTTGCCTTGATTACTGCAAAAGTGCCTTTAAACTTATTCTACTTCCATTTTCTCTATCCAGTGTGAAAATAGCAGTACAAATATTACTTGATGGAAGATAACGGTTACTAGAAAAACAGTCCATGGTGAGAGTCCTTACAGTTGAGGTCATATATCAGCTTTATATGCATATATATACCTATCTCTTAGGGCTTTACAGGCAGTGCAGCCGGTAAAGAATACACCTGCAATTCAGCAGAACCCGATTCGATCCCTGGGTCGGGAAGATCCCCTGGAGAAGGAAATCACAACACACTAAGGTATTCTTGCCTGGATAATTCCACAGACAGAGGAGCCTGGTAGGATACAGTCCATAGGGTCATAAAGAGCTGGACATGACTGAAGTGACTGAGCATATACTTATGTGTACATCTGCAAATATATATGCAAGTATATAAGTGCATATGTACATGTTGGCCTTATTATAAATTAGAAATGGTATCAGACAAAAATAGTCCTTATTGAATTGTTTTTTGCTCAGAGTCCATGACTCTTTCCCATTAATGTTCATGAATTTCTTGGCTGAAAGCCTGAAACTATGACCATTAGTATAGTTGTTTCTAAAATTTACCTCATTTATTAATGGATAATGACAAGAGGGCTAAAACGGTTAAGATATTTGATGAAATCATCCTGAAATACTTTAGAAAAAAATCTCCTTTTTGTGATGCATATTCTAAAGTAATCACTGAATCAGAGAAAATGAGTTTTTTCTTTTGTGACTGAAAGTAAGTATTCATAATTTTTGAAAACTGATAGTGTGGATGTTGGACTGACCTAGGTCATAGTCATTGGAAATGAGGATTGAGGATTTTTTGTGTGTGAAGCACTGTCAAAGTTCCAGACAATAATAAAATGACTGTCAGACTATGAGAATGAAAGACTGGGGCTTCAAGGAGAGAAATATAGGAAAATTTTAATTGTAGGTGTTTGTACACATTGCCTAATCCACAGATGAAGCAATGTTCCTTCCTACATAACAAGAAATAAAAATTAGAAAGTGCAGTTGTGACCTAGAAAAAGGAAAAATCTATGTTTATCATTCAATTTTATTTTATTTAGTTTACTTTGAAATAGATCAAAAATACATTGCTAGAATCTTCTTATTCTTAAAAGGGCATATTTTAGTGGTCTTTATCTATTAACCTGTATAAGCAGGCTATTTTGTCTACAGCTGGAATTTAGCTTGGCTATGGTAAATGATTGACTAGTTTTCTGTGAGTATGGTTTCAGTGTGTCTGCCCTCTGATGCCCTCCTGCAACACCTACCATCTTACTTGGGTTTCTCTTACCTTGGGTGTGGGGTATCTCTTCATGGCTGCTCCAGCAAAGCACAGCTACTGCTCCTTACCTTGGACGAGGGGTATCTCCTTACCGCCGCCCTTCCTGACCTTCAACATGGGATAGCTCCTCTAGGCCCTCCTGTGCTGTGCAGCCACCACTCCTCGGGTTGCTCCTCCTGGCCGCCAGCCCTGGCCTCCAGCGTGGGGTGGCTCCTCCTGGCTGCTGCCCCTGGCCTCGGGCAAGAGGTGGCTTCCCCCGGCCGCCCCTGACCTCAGATGAGGGGTAGTCCATCTCGGCCGCCGCCCCTGGCCTCGAATGCGGGGTAGGTCCTCTTGGCCGTTGCCCCTGACCTCGAACGCGAGGTGTCTCCTCCTGACCACGGGGCAACCCAAGACAGGCGGGTCATAGTGGAGGGGTCTGACAGAATGTGGTCCACTGGAGAAGGGAATGGCACACCACTTCAGTATTATTGCCTTGAGAACACCATGAACAGTATGAAAAGGAAAAATGATAGGATACTGAAAGAGGAACTCCCCAGGTCAGTAGGTGTCCAATATGCTACTGGAGATCAGTGGAGAAATAACTTCAGAAAGAATGAAGGGATGAAGCCAAAGCAAAAACAATACCCAGCTGTGGATGTGACTGGTGATAGAAGCAAGGTCCGATGCTGTAAAGAGCAATATTGCATAGGAACCTGGAATGTCAGGTCCATGAATCAAGGCAAATTGGAAGTGGTCAAACATGAGATGGCAAGAGTGAACGTCGACATTCTAGGAATCAGCGACCTAAAATGGACTGGAATGGGTGAATTTAACTAAGATGACCATTATATCTACTACTGCAGGCAGGAATCTCTCAGAAGAAATGCAGTAGCCATCATGGTCAACAAAAGACTCCGAAATGCAGTACTTGGATGCAATCTCAAAAACGACCAAATGATCTCTGTTCGTTTCCAAGGCAAACCATTCAATATCACGGTAATCCAAGTCTATGCCCCAATCAGTAATGCTGAAGAAGCTGAAGTTGAATAGTTTTATGAAGACCTACAAGACCTTTTAGAACTAACACTCAAAAAAGATATCCTTTTCATTATAGGGGACTGGAATGCAAAAGTAGGAACTCAAGAAACACCTGGAGTAACAGGCAAATTTGGCCTTGGAGTACAGAATGAAGCAGGGCAAAAGCTAATAGAGTTTTGCCAAGAATTCACTGGTCATAGCAAACACCCTCTTCCAACAACACAAGAGAAGACTCTACACATGGACATCACCAGATGGTCAACACTGAAATCAGATTGATCATATTCTTTGCAGCAAAAGACGGAGAAGCTCTATATAGTTAACAAAAACAAGACCAGGAGTGGACTGTGGCTCAGATCATGAACTCCTTATTACCAAATTCAGACTCAAATGAAGAAAGTAGAGAAAAGTGCCAGACCATTCAGGTATGACCTAAATCAAATCCCTTATGATTATACAGTGGAAGTGAGAAATAGATTTAAGGGCCTAGATCTGATAGAGAGTGCACGATGAAGTATGGAATGAGGTTCGTGACATTGTACAGGAGACAGGGATCAAGACCATCCCCATGGAAAAGAAATGCAAAACAGCAAAATGGCTGCCTGGGGAGGCCTTACAAATAGCTGTGAAAAGAAGAGAAGTGAAAAGCAAAGGAGAAAAGGAAAGATATAAGCATCTGAATGCAGAGTTCCAAAGAATAGCAAGAAGAGATAAAAAGCCTTCTTCAGTGATCAATGCAAAGAAATAGAGAAAAAGAACAGAATGGGAAAGACTAGAGAGCTCTTCAAGAAAATTAGAGATACCAAGGGAACATTTCATGCAAAAATGGGCTCAATAAAGGACAGAAATGGTCTGGACCTAACAGAAGCAGAAGATATTAAGAAGAGATGGCAAGAATACACAGAAGAACTGTACAAAAAAGATCTTCATGACCCAGATAATCATGATGGTGTGATCACTCATCTAGAGCCAGATATCCTGGAATGTGAAGTCAAGTGGGCCTTGGAAAGCATAGCTATGAACAAAGCTAGTGGAGGTGATGGAATTCCTGTTGAGCTATTTCAAATCCTGGAAGATGATGCTGTGAAAGTGCTGCACTTAATATGCCAGCAAATTTGGAAAACTCAGCAGTGGCCACAGGACTGGAAATGGTCAATTTTCATTCCAATTCCAAAGAAAGGCAATGCCAAAGAATGCTCAAACTACCACACAATTGCACTCATCTCATTTGCTAGTAAAGTAATACTCAAAATTATCCAAGCCAAGCTTCAGTAATACGTGAACCGTGAACTTCCTGCTGTTCAAGCTGGTTTTTGAAAAGGCAGTGGAACCAGAGATCAAATTGCCAACATCTGCTGGATCATGGAAAAAGCAAGAGAGTTCCAGAAAAACATCCATTTCTGCTTTACTGGTTATGCCAGAGCCTTTGACTGTGTGAATCACAATAAACTGTAGAAAATTCTGAGAGTAATGGGAATACCAGACCACCTGACCTGCCTCTTGAGAAATCTGCATGCAGGCCAGGAAGCAACAGTTAGAACTGGACATGGAACAACAGACTGGTTCCAAATAGGAAAAGGAGTATGTCAAGGCTGTATATGGTCACCCTGCTTATTTAACTTATATGCAGAGTATATCATGAGAAACGCTGGACTGGAAGAAACACAAGCTGGAATAAAGATTGCTAGGAGAAATATCAATAACCTCAGATATGCAGATGACACCACCCTTATGGCAGAAAGTGAAGAAGAGCTAAAAAGCCTCTTGATGAAAGTGAAAGTGGAGAGTGGAAAAGTTGGCCTAAAGCTCAACTTTCAGAAAACGAAGATCATGGCATCCAGTCCCATCACTTCATGGGAAATAGATGGCGAAACAGTGGAAAGAGTGTCAGAATTTATTTTTGGGGGCTCCACAATCACTACAGATTATGATTGCAGCCATGAAATTAAAAGACACTTACTCCTTGGAAGAAAAGTTATGAGCAACCGAGATAGTATATTCAAAAGCAGAGACGTTAGTTTGCTGACTAAGGTCCATCTAGTCAAGGCAATGATTTTTCCAGTAGTAATATATGGATGTGAGAGTTGGACTGTGAAGAAGGCTGAGTGCCGAAGAATTGATGCTTTTGAACTGTGGTGTTGGAGAAGACTCTTGAGGGTCCCTTGGACTGCAAGGAGATCCAACCAGTCCATTCTGAAGGAGATCAGCCCTGGGGTTTCCTTGGAGGGAATGATGGTAAAGCTGAAACTCCAGTACTTCGGCCACCTTATGTGAAGAGTTGACTCATTGGAAAAGACTCTGATGCTGGGAGGGATTGGGGGCAGGAGGAGAAGGGGATGACAGAGGATGAGATGGCTGGATGGCATCACTGACTCGATGGACGTGAGTCTGAGTGAATTCTGGGAGTGGTGATGGACAGGGAGGTCTGGCATGCTGCAGTTCATGGGGTTGCAAACAGTTTGACACGACTGAGTGACTGAACTGAACTGATGGCAAATGATTGTTTGTTTTTTTATTCTTGAAAATATCTGCAGTTGGAGGCAGGCATTAATTTTAGGGGGGGGATTTTTCCCACAGTGTTTTACTAAAATTTATTTCAACTTTTATTTTGCTAAATCACTTCAGTCGTGTCCGACTATGTGTGACCCCATCGACGGCAGCCCACCAGTCTCCCCCATCCCTGGGATTCTCCAGGCAAGAACACTGGAGTGCATGAAAGCGAAAGGTGAAAGTGAAGGCATCTCCGACTTAGCAACCCCATGGACTGCAGCCTACCAGGCTCCTCCATCCAAGAGATTTTCCAGGCAAGAGTATTGGAGTGTGGTGCCATTGCCTTTTCTGCAACTTTTATTACTATAGCTCATATAGAGAGCAATTTGGTGATGTCCTCCACCCAAGGAAAACTATATCCTTGATTTTCATGATGAATGCAGGTTATGAGGTATCATTAAACATAAGGAGAATAATTTTTGAAATCCTGGTTTGAAAGTAGTTATATCCAATAAAGTAACCTTAGTGGACTGTAAGAACTACATAGTATTATTTTACTCTGCTTTCTTATAAGTTTCATAAAGAAGTTCCTATATTTCTAGAATGAAGATTGCACAAGTAAATTCTTTCTAGATGTTTCCTGACAATTAATGTGGAGCTAAATTAATAAAATGCTCTGAAAGAAAGTCTTAGCATATTTCCACCAACCAGCTTGCTAGAATCACTAACTTTAACTGAAAGATTTTCTAACATGGACCAAAGGTTATCAAGACATTGTAGGAAAATACTGGAACAAGAGTTCCCTGAGCTATATGTGGATATCTTAAAGTATATTTCTGTGTAGCATGTGATGGAAGATAGTTTCACATATTGAGTTAGGGGGAAGTCATTCTGACTTACACATGATTTTATTTGAACTTTAGGTTAATTAAAACAACCTGTCTGTAGACTATTAAACATGGGTTATACATTAACTTAAATCATTAAAGAAACTAATACATTTAAAAATAAAAATGGAGTAAAGTGTGCTTCAGGTATTCAAAATGAACCTGGGTAGCTTTGTGGATCTGGTTTAATACATGTTTGTGTATTACTAAGAACATGGATTTTCTGAACCATATCAGATTCAAAGACACTACCAGCTGTTCTCAGAACAATATCTATTAGCAGCTGCCAGTTGCAATCGTATGGTCTCAAGATCTTACCTTTGTAACTATGCAACCCTTTTGGACTCTAACCAATCCTTGCTTAACAAGCACCCTTACTTCTTGCCGGCTCCAATTAGAATTCTTGTCAAATTCAGCAAATTTTGCTGATCTGCCTTTTAAGCCCCCATTTTGTACTCTGGTGGAACACAATTTAAGTGCTTCTTGCATCTGTGTCTGGCTATAGTCCTCAGTTTGATTCAAATAAAACTCTTTTCTATTCTTTTTAGATTGTTTACCAGTTATTTCCACCAACACATAAAACTTCTGGCCAGCAATATCGCTTAGAAGATACACATTACAGCTGAACAACATGAGTTTGAACTGGGTGGGTCCTCTTATACAGACTTTTTTTTTTTTTTTTTCAACAAGTAACTGCTAGAAAATCTGGTGTTCACTGAACTCACAGATGTGGGACCAAGGATATGAATAACCAACTATGAGACTTCAGTAGCTGCCATGGATTTTGGTAATTGCTGCGGGCCATGGATTCCTCTACAGATGCTGATGGGGAACTGTGCTTTAAGTTGTATGGCTCCTTCTTCCTTTACTTCAGAAAATGTCTGTGTTGGTGTGTGTGTGTGTGTGTGTGTGTGTGTGTGTGTGTGTGTGTGTGTGTGTATGTGTCTACTTGCATTATGGGATGATATAGTCTTTTCTTGATGAAACAAAAAATTGAAGTGGTGCTTTTTTTGTAATCCCTGATACATTGTGGTGCTTGGTAAATACTTGGCTAGCAGAATGCATGGTGATCAAAACTGTAACTCTGCAGAGTTGCTAAGGTTTAAAATGATGAGAGCGTTCTCAACAGGAAACTTGGTTCCAACTGGTCTGTTTTAATTTTATTATTTTCCTCTTGTTAGAAATAAAACCCTTACCAACATTTTCTGGGGGGTGGGGGGAGGAAATGAAGGTAGTGTTCTTAAGGACTGAAATCAAATAAAATAGATATCAGAGGTAAAGCCTTAAAACTAAGTCCAGGAAAAGGGAATCTCTTCAAGTAAGTAGAAAATAAAGGAGAGAGAAAAGTGGAGTTAAAGAAATGTACCCTAGAAACATCCAAAGGTTTTTATCCTTTTATTTGGCCTCTCTGAGAGCATAGGAAGCAACCGACTTGGCTTTAAGGATCAGAGATTGTTTGAGTAAGCTGCTGTTTCAAGATGTGTAAGATACAATTTAGTGAATTGTCAAAAACTGTTATTCCTAAAATGATTTAGAGACAAGTTATCAAAATCATTTGAAAGGCATAAAAGCATTTTTAAGAAGGTGAACTTAAGAAAAATAGACACATTATTAAGCTGTTTGTAACCAAAAGTATACCTCTTTAAACTATTACCTTCTGATTACTTTCCTCGAAATAGAAACAAATGAAATAAAGATTTGGAAGAGTAGGAGATAAAAATAAAGTTATTTGATGTTAATTTCTAAAAAGTAAACAGTCATATAAATCTTATATAATGAAAACTTAAATATCCCAAAATTTCAAAGCCCACTATCTGACTGAAAATAAATAGTTATGAACAAAGTTCTGAGAAATAAATGGAATTCAAGTTTAAACATTCTTTAACTGTTAAGTTAATTCTTGCTCAAAAGGATATGAGATCCGAGGTAGAAATGGAGCTATGATATTAAAGGCCTTCAAGTAAATACTTGAGATTTCTTAGAATTAATACATATTATTGGATTCAAATAGTCTTTCTGAATTGATATTAAAGATTAGTAGGAATAGTAGTTCTTCAGAGAGAATAAGTCATGTCATTCTATACATATACACTGTGTATGTATGCGTGTGTGTATATATATGTGTGTGTATTTGTGTGTGTGTGTGTGTGTGTGTGTGTGTGTGTGAGCTCATGAGCCAGAAATAGCAGTTTACAACTGAGGGCTCCAGATTTTCTGTTAAAAACATGTATTAATTTAAGAAAAAAGCAAGAAACAAGAAGAATAAGATCCTCTTTGAATAAAGCATTCACAATGCAAAGTAACTTTTTTCAGATGCTGAAAATTATGATAAGGATGTTGATGACATTACCCAGCAAAATGTCACACTTTCTTACTCAGATTCTGTGACACCCAAGATTTCTTCTTACCTCATTTTTACTTACAATCATCAGTTACTCAATGCTTCTTCTTATCCAAACTTTTAAATGCTAAAATTCCTCTTAATATTTTATTATGTATCCCATGTTATTAAAAAATTTAATTTCAATTTTGCCTTTGAAAATTTTACTAAATATTTTATTTTATTCTTAATTATACTGTGACTGCTTTATTGATTATGCCAAAGCCTTTGATTGTATACATCACAACAAACTGGAAAATTCTCCAAGAGATGGGAATACCAGACCACCTTACATGCCTCCTGAGAAATTTGTAAGCAGGTCAAGAAGCAACAGTTAGAACCGGACATGAAACAACAAACTGGTTCCAAATCAGGAAAGGAATATATTAATGCTGTATATTGTCACCCTGCTTATTTAACTTATATGCAGAGTGCATCATTCGAAATGCCAGGCTGGGTGAAACACAGCTGGAATCAAGATTGCCAGGAGGAATATCAATAACCTCAGATAACGCAAATGACTGTTCATGGGGTTCTCAAGGCAAGAATACTGAAGTGGTTTGCCATTCCCTTCTCCAGTGGACCACATTCTGTCAGACCTCTCCACCATATCCTGCCTGTCTTGGGTTGCCCCGTGGGCATGGCTTAGTTTCATTGAGTTAGACAAGGCTGTGGTCCTAGTGTGATTAGATTGGCTAGTTTTCTGTGAGTATGGTTTCAGTGTGTCTGACCTCTGATGCCCTCTTACAACACCTACTGTCCTACTTGGGTTTCTCTTACCTTGGGCGTGGGATATCTCTTCACGGCTGCTCCAGCAAAGCACAGCCACTGCTCTTTACCTTGGATGAGGGGTATCTCCTCCCACCACCCTTCCTGACCTTCAAGGTGGGATGGCTCCTCTAGGCCCTCCTGCGCTTGCACAGCCACCACTCCTTGGACGTGGGGTTGCTCCTCCGGGCCGCCGCCCCTGGCGTTGGTCGCCGCCCTTGGTCTCAGACGCGGGGTGGCTCCTCTCAGCCATCGCCCTTGACCTTGGACGTGGGATGGCTCCTCTCGGCCGTTACCCCTGACTTCGGACTTGGGGTATCTCCTCTCAGCCACGGCCCCTGACCTCGGACGCGGGGTAGCTCCTCACGGCCACGGCCCCTGACCTCGGACGCAGGGTAGCTCCTCTTGGCTGTTCCTGCACTGTCGCAGCCAGGCACTCTAGGCCGCTGCCCCTGACCTTGGACATGGGGTAGCTCTCAGCCACGCTTAGTGCGCGGGCGCCGCTGCCACCTGCACTTAGTGTGCCGGGTGCCGCCACAAGAGATGGGCTCTATAAAGGACAGAAATGGTATGGACCTAACAGAAGCAGAAGATATTAAGAAGAGATGGCAAGAATACACAGAAGAACTGTACAAAAAAAAGATCTTCACAACCCGGATAATCACGATGGTGTGATCACTCATCTAGAACCAGATATCCTGGAATGTGAAGTCAAGTGGGCCTTAGAAAGCATCACTGAGAACAAAGCTAGTGGAGGTGATGGAATTCCAGTTGAGCTATTTCAAATCCTGGAAGATGATGCTGTGAAAGGGCTGCACTCAATATGGCAGCAAATTTGGAAAACTCAGCAGTGGCCACAGGACTGGAAATGGTCAGTTTTCATCCCAATCCCAAGGAAAGGCAATGCCAAAGAATGCTCAAACTACCACACAATTGCACTCATCTCACATGCTAGCAAAGTAATGCTCAAAATTCTCCAAACCAGGCTTCAGCAATACATGAACCGTGAAATTCCTGATGTTCAAGCTGGTTTTAGAAAAGGCAGTGGAACCAGAGATCAAATTGCCAACATCCGCTGGATCATGGAAAAAGCAAGAGAGTTCCAGAAAAACATCTATTTCTGCTTTATTGACTATGCCAAAGCTTTTGATTGTGTGGATCACAATAAATTGTGGAAAATTCTGAGAGTAATGGGAATACCAGACCACCTAACCTGCCTCTTGAGAAATCTGTATGCAGGTCAGGAAGCAACAGTTAGAACTGGACATGGAACAACAGACTGGTTCCAAATAGGAAAAGGAGTATGTCAAGGCTGTATATGGTCACCCTGCTTATTTAACTTATATGCAGAGTACATCATGAGAAACGCTGGACTGGAAGAAACACAAGCTGGAATCAAGATTGCTAGGAGAAATATCAATAACCTCAGATATGCAGATGACACCACCCTTATGGCAGAAAGTGAAGAGGAACTAAAAAGCCTCTTGATGAAAGTAAAAGAGGAGTGAAAAAGTTGGCCTAAAGCTCAACATTCAGAAAACGAAGATTATGGCATCCGGTCCCATCACTTCATGTTAAATAGATGGGGAAACAGTGGAAAGAGTGTCAGACTTTATTTTTTGGGGCTCCAAAATCACTGCAGATGGTGACTGCAGCCATGAAATTAAAAGATGCTTACTCCTTGGAAGAAAAGTTATGACCAACCTAGATAGCATATTCAAAAGCAGAGACATTACTTTGCCAGCAAAGGTCCGTCTAGTCAAGGCTATGGTTTTTTCAGTAGTCATGTATGGATGTGAGAGTTGGACTGTGAAGAAGGCTGAGCACTGGAGAATTGATGCTTTTGAACTGTGGTGTTGGAGAAGACTCTTGATAGTCCCTTGGACTTCAAGGAGTTCCAACCAGTCCATTCTGAAGGAGATCAACCCTGGGATTTCTTTGGAAGGAATGATGGTAAATCTGAAACTCCAGTACTTTGGCCACCTCATGTGAAGCGTTGACTCATTGGATTGGGGGCATGAGAAGAAGGGGACGACAGAGGATGAGATGGCTGGATGGCATCACTGACTCAATGGACGCAAGTCTGAGTGAACTCTGGGAGTTGGTGATGGACAGGGAGGCCTGGGGTGCTGTGATTCATGGGGTTGCAAAGAGTCGGACACGACTGAGCGACTGAACTGAACGCAAATGACACCACCCTTATGGCTGAAAGTGAAGAGGAACTAAAGTGCCTCTTGATGAAAGTGAAAGAGGAGAGTGAAAAGCTGGCTTAAAATGCACCATTCAGAAAACTAAGATCATGGCGTCTGGTCCCATCACTTCATGGTAAATGGATGGGGAAACAATGGAAACAGTTTTAAGGAATATTGGTCAATAATTTTGTAGTGACATTCTCAGTTGTGATTCTCCTAATGTTTATGATTAGACTGTTGCTGTATATATTTTGTGTGGAAGACTATAGGAGTCAAGGGCATTTATTACCAGCATGACAACACTCCTGAATTTAAACTTAAGAATCTGGCTGATGTTGTGTTTTTCAGATTTGTCCACTATGAAGATCATCCTCCACACACACTTTTATGATATCCTCTTCAAAAAGAAGTCATTATGCACAGCCTACATACAACAGCAGGGGAGCTATACTGCCCCTTCTTAGGGTAATATATCTATACAAAGTTTTTTAAATTCTTCTGCATATGTTTATCTATTTGCCTATTCTACCCCATTTATTTATTAATTCAACATTATGATTCACTTATAAATATCAAAAAGGATTTATACACACAAAAAAACACACACAGACTCATACTTTGGGTTATAAGTCTATTTTATTTTCATGCTTGAATTTGTCAACTTTGGCCATTGAAGGCCTAATAAATAAATAAAAATCCAAACTAAAGCCACATTGATAGTAGCATTTCAAATGGCTCAAATTTGTGGTTTTGTTTGTTTGAACACTTTCTTATATTTTGGCATTACAAAATTCTTCAGCTTCATCCTACATGTTTCTTTCCGGAGTCCTGGAATCAGTCAATTCTCTAAGGAGCCGTGGTTCCCTCTATTGGAGAGTTATATTACAAACTAAGATCTGAGGGCTAGATGTACTGTTTGCTGTTAGGATTTCATTGTTTCTAGGCCCTCTCATCTGACAGCGAAGGCATCAATAGGACCATATCTAATTCTTCAAACTTGATCCAAAATCACATTATTGAGAAGAAATTCCTGAGCATTATTCTTTCTTGGTGAAATACTTACCAATTTTGATAAAATATTGTGTTGGGAAAAAATTTCATTTGGGTTTTCCCATACCATCTTATAGAAAAACTCAAAGTTTTAGGCTAACCCAACACTTCTTTTGCAATTTTAGTTGAACATAAAGTATCAATAGATTATTCTAGAGATTTCCACTTTTATTTTTACACATTTATGAGAAAAATATAAGGTCTGATGTGCCTTGGTTACATTTTGTGTTTGAAATTACATGAACATGGAGGACAAGATTAATAACCATGTCATTATACAGACTGGTATACTTGAATTGTCACTTGATCATGTGCTAGTTTTATAAATTAAAATGTTCTTTAAAAAAACAAAAAGTGTACTGAAATCTGCAAATAAAACCATAATTGCTTATCCTTTATGTAAGTTCACAAAGATATTATATTTTTTTCATATGTCACTTTTATTAGCTTCAAAATTTTGTTCATATCTCACCTTTTTGACTTGCATTTGTAAACATATATAGTTATTTATATGTTATACATAGATGTATTATATGGTATAGATATGCATAAAACTGCTTTCTATATTATCTGACAGAATTTTATACCATGTCTTTATTTTATTTTTAATCTTAGTTGACTAAATTATATAATGAAATAATGTTTTTTCATGACACATCAGTTCAGTTCAGTTCAGTTCAGTCACTCAGTTGTGTCCGACTCTTTGCAACCCCATGAATTGCAGCACGCCAGGCCTTATGTGGATATTTTTTGAAATTTTTCATATTTAAATAGTATCTTTTGGGGGACAGGGCAGGGACGCGCGGGAGGCGCGGGCTGCAGTGCTTTGTAAGAATCGGGCAGGAACGCCCCACGCGCAACCAGAACGATCTAACTTGCGCTAGCAAACCAGACTGTGGGATAGCTACCACGTGAAAAGCTCGAACATAAGACACCACCAGGACCGAGCACAGAACAAAGGACGGAACGGAAAAAGCCGGCTGCAGACCATCCCCCGCCGGGGACAGGCAGCCAGAGCCGTAAGGACTGGAAAGGGGCAATTGCAGACCCGGAGAGACTTTACTTACCTAACTGCAAGCAGGCCTCTTTGCTAAGACTTCTGGGGGTGCTGGACACTCACAATCTGCCTCACGGGGGACGCCAGCGGTCCACCCAGAAAGCTGAGCAGCAGCGGCAGAAAAGGTGACACGCCGCGGCGATCGCGCTCGCCAAACTCCTGAGCTACTCGGACCTGGGAAGGGCACAAAACGCAGTCCCAGCCGAATCTGTGCCTCTGAGGGCGGCCTGAGCGGCTTGGACCGGGGAAGTGCACGCAGCCTAGGGCCGGCCCCAAACGGTTCCCGGCGGAGCATCCTAGAGCCGGAGCGGTTTGTACGCCGCAAGAAGGGACAAGTCAGGCGGGGCTGAGACACTGTGCACACGACAGTGCTATTTGTTTGCAGCATCCCCCCTCCCCACAGCGCGACTGAACTAGTGAGCCTAAAAAACCAGCAAACAGAAGAAGTTAAACAGAGGGAACCACCTTGGAAGTGATCCCACACGGCCCAAAACATCAGAGAACGGCCAGATATATTTTTAATAATTTTAAAATCATTCCTTTTTTTTTTTTTTTTTCCTTTTTTTTCCTTTTTTTTTCTTCTTTTTTTTTCTAACTATTTTTTTAATTGTTAAGTCTTCTATTTATCCTCTAATTTTTATTTCTATAACCTACTATTAATATTTTTTAAAAAAAAAAAAGACTCTTTTTTTTTTTTTTTTTTTTTAAGGCAAACACCATATATAGCCTTTGGATGGTTGTTGGTGGTTTTTTGTTTTTTTTTGGTTTGTTTTGTTTTTTTGTTTGTTTGTTTTTTAAATAATTCTTGTGTGTTTTTTTTTCTTTCTTCCTTTTTCCTTCTGCTTCTTTTCTTTAATATTGTATTTTTTAAAATCCAACCTCTACTCTAGATTTTTAATCTTTGCTCTTAGGTTTCTGTTGTCAATTTTGTACATCTAAAAACCCAAACTTCACTACCCAAATTTACCTGAGAGCGAGATTACTGGCTTGACCACTCTCTCCTCCTTTGGACTCTCCTTTTTCTCCACCAGGTGGCCTCTGCCTCTTTTCTCCCCCATCTCTTCTCTATCCAACTCTGTGAATCTCTGTGTGTTCCAGCCAGTGGAGAACACCTAAGGAACTGGTTACAGGCAGGATTTGTCTCTCTCCTTCTCATTCCTCTCTCTTATCCCCCTGGTCACCTCTGTCTACTTCCTCCCTCTCCTCTTCCCCGTATAACTCCGTAAATACCTCTGAGCGGTCCAGACTATAGAACACACATAAGGAAGTGACTACTGGCTAGCTTGCTCTCTCCTCTTTTGATCTCACCACATCTAATTCCAGTTACCTCTAACTACCCCCTCCATCTTCTCTTCTCCTTGTAACTCAGTGAACCTCTCTGAGTGTCCCTCAATGTGGAGAAACTTTTCATCTTTAACCTAGATGTTTTATCATCGGTGCTGTATAGTTGGAGAAGTCTAGAGGCTACTGTAAAAATAAAACTGAAAACCAGAAGCAGGAGGCTTATGTCCAAAGCCTGAAAACATTAGAGAACTCTTGAATTCAGGGAACATTAAGCAATAGGAGCTCATCAAATGCCTTCATACCTACACTGAAACCAAGCTCCACCCAAGGGCCAACAAGTTCCAAAACAAGACATACCACTCAAATTCTCCAGCAACACAGGAACACTCCCCTGAGCTTCAATATACAGGCAGCTCAAAATTATTCCAAAACCCTTGATGTCTCATAACCCATTACTGGTCACTCCACTGCACTCCAGAGAGAAGAAACCCAGTTCCACCCACCAGAACTCCAACACAAGCCTCCCTAACCAGGAAACCTTGACAAGCCAATGATAGAACCCCACCCACAGTGAGGAAGCTCCATAATAAAGAAAACTCCACAAACTACCAGAATACAAAAAGGCCACCCCAAACCCAGCAATATAACCAAGATGAAGAGACAGAGGAATACTCAGCAGGTAAAGGAACAGGAGAGTTGCCCACCAAACCAAACAAAAGAGGAAGAAGTAGGGAATCTACCTGAGAAGGAATTCCGAATATTGATAGTGAAAATGATCCAAAATCTTGAAATCAAAATAGAATCACAGATAAATAGTCTAGAGACAAGGATTGAGAAGATGCAAGAAAGGTTTAACAAGGACCTAGATGAAATAAAAAAGAGTCAAAATATAATGAATAACGCAATAAATGAGATCAGAAACACTCTGGAGGCAACAAATAGTAGAATAACGGAGGCAGAAGATAGGATTAGTGAAATAGAAGATAGAATGGTAGAAATAAATGAATCAGAGAGGAAACAAGAAAAACGAATTAAAAGAAACGAGGACAATCTCAGAGACCTCCAGGACAATATGAAACGCTCCAACATTCGAATTATAGGAGTCCCAGAAGAAGAAGACAGAAAGAAAGACCATGAGAAAATCCTTGAGGAGATAATAGTTGAAAACTTCCCTAAAATGGGGAAGGAAATAATCACCCAAGTCCAAGAAACACAGAGAGTTCCAAATAGGATAAACCCAAGGCGAAACACCCCAAGACACATATTAATCAAATTAACAAAGATCAAACACAAAGAACAAATATTAAAAGCAGCAAGGGAAAAACAACAAATAACACACAAGGGGATTCCCATAAGGATAACAGCTGATCTTTCAATAGAAACTCTTCAGGCCAGGAGGGAATGGCAAGACATACTTAAAGTGATGAAAGACAATAACCTACATCCCAGATTACTGTACCCAGCAAGGATCTCATTCAAATACGAAGGAGAAATCAAAAGCTTTACAGACAAGCAAAAGCTGAGAGAATTCAGCACCACCAAACCAGCTCTCCAACAAATTCTAAAGGATATTCTCTAGACAGGAAACACGAAAAGGGTGTATAAACCCGAACCCAAAACAATAAAGTAAATGATAACGGGATCATACTTATCAATAATTACCTTAAACGTAAATGGGTTGAACGCCCCAACCAAAAGGCAAAGACTGGCCGAATGGATACAAAAACAAGACCCCTCTATATGCTGCTTACAAGAGACCCACTTCAAAACAAGGGACACATACAGACTGAAAGTGAAGGGCTGGAAAAAGATATACCACGCAAATAGAGACCAAAAGAAAGCAGGAGTGGCAATACTCATATCCGATAAAATAGACTTTAAAACAAAGGCTGTGAAAAGAGACAAAGAAGGCCACTACATAATGATCAAAGGATCAATCCAAGAAGAAGATATAACAATTATAAATATATATGCACCCAACATAGGAGCACCGCAATATGTAAGACAAATGCTAACAAGTATGAAAGGGGAAATCAACAATAACACAATAATAGTGGGAGACTTTAATACCACACTCACACCTATGGACAGATCAACTAAACAGAAAATTAACAAAGAAACGCAAACTTTAAATGATACATTAGATCAATTAGACCTAATTGATATCTATAGGACATTTCACCCCAAAACAATGAATTTCACCTTTTTCTCAAGTGCTCATGGAACCTTCTCCAGGATAGATCACATCCTGGGCCATAAATCTAAACTTGATAAATTCAAAAAAATCGAAATCATTCCAAGCATCTTTTCTGCCCATAATGCATTAAGATTAGATCTCAATTACAGGAGAAAAAATACTAAAAAGTCCAACATATGGAGGTTGAACAACACACTTCTGAATAACCAACAAATCATAGAAGAAATCAAAAAAGAAATCAAAATATGCATAGAAACTAATGAAAATGAAAACACAACAACCCAAAACCTGTGGGACACTATAAAAGCAGTGCTAAGAGGAAAGTTCATAGCAATACAGGCATACCTCAAGAAACAAGAAAAAAGTCAAATAAATAACCTAACTCTACAACTAAAGCAACTAGAAAAGGAAGAATTGGAGAACCCCAGAGTTAGTAGAAGGAAAGAAATCTTAAAAATTAGGGCAGAAATAAATGCAAAAGAAACAAAAGAGACCATAGCAAAAATCAACAAAGCCAAAAGCTGGTTCTTTGAAAGGATAAATAAAATTGACAAACCATTAGCCAGACTCATCAAGAAGCAAAGAGAGAAAAATCAAATCAATAAAATTAGAAATGAAAATGGAGAGATCACAACAGACAACACAGAAATACAAAGGATCATAAGAGACTACTATCAGCAGTTGTATGCCAATAAAATGGACAACATGGAAGAAATGGACAAATTCTTAGAAAAGTACAATTTTCCAAAACTGAACCAGGAAGAAATAGAAAATCTTAACAGACCCATCACAAGCACGGAAATTGAAACTGTAATCAGAAATCTTCCAGGAAACAAAAGCCCAGGTCCAGACGGCTTCACAGCTGAATTCTACCAAAAATTTCGAGAAGAGCTAACACCTATCCTACTCAAACTCTTCCAGAAAATTGCAGAGGAAGGTAAACTTCCAAACTCATTCTATGAGGCCACCATCACTCTAATACCAAAACCTGACAAAGATGTCACAAAAAAAGAAAACTACAGGCCAATATCACTGATGAACATAGATGCAAAAATCCTCAACAAAATTCTAGCAATCAGAATCCAACAACACATTAAAAAGATCATACACCATGACCAAGTGGGCTTTATCCCAGGGATGCAAGGATTCTTCAATATCCGCAAATCAATCAATGTAATTCACCACATTAACAAACTGAAAAATAAAAACCATATGATTATCTCAATAGATGCAGAGAAGGCCTTTGACAAAATTCAACATCCATTTATGATTAAAACTCTCCAGAAAGCAGGAATAGAAGGAACATACCTCAACATAATAAAAGCTATATATGACAAACCCACAGCAAACATTATCCTCAATGGTGAAAAATTGAAAGCATTTCCCCTAAAGTCAGGAACAAGACAAGGGTGTCCACTTTCACCGCTACTATTCAACATAGTTCTGGAAGTTTTGGCCACAGCAATCAGAGCAGAAAAAGAAATAAAAGGAATCCAAATTGGAAAAGAAGAAGTAAAACTCTCACTGTTTGCAGATGACATGATCCTCTACATAGAAAACCCTAAAGACTCCACCAGAAAATTACTAGAGCTCATCAATGAATATAGTAAAGTTGCAGGATATAAAATCAACACACAGAAATCCCTTGCATTCCTATACACCAATAATGAGAAAGTAGAAAAAGCAATTAAGGAAACAATTCCATTCACCATTGCAACGAAAAGAATAAAATACTTAGGAATATATCTACCCAAAGAAACTAAAGACCTATATACAGAAAACTATAAAACACTGATGAAAGAAATCAAAGAGGACACTAATAGATGGAGAAATATACCATGTTCATGGATCGGAAGAATCAATATAGTGAAAATGAGTATACTACCCAAAGCAATTTACAAATTCAATGCAATCCCTATCAAGCTACCAGCCATATTTTTCACAGAACTAGAACAAATAATTTCAAGATTTGTATGGAAATACAAAAAACCTCGAATTGCCAAAGCAATCTTGAGAAAGAAGAATGGAACTGGAGGAATCAACTTGCCTGACTTCAGGCTCTACTACAAAGCCACAGTCATCAAAACAGTATGGTACTGGCACAAAGACAGACATATAGATCAATGGAACAAAATAGAAAGCCCAGAGATAAATCCACACACATATGGACACCTTATCTTTGACAAAGGAGGCAAGAATATACAATGGAGTAAAGACAATCTCTTTAACAAGTGGTGCTGGGAAAACTGGTCAACCACTTGTAAAAGAATGAAACTAGATCACTTTCTAACACCACACACAAAAATAAACTCAAAATGGATTAAAGATCTAAATGTAAGACCAGAAACTATAAAACTCCTAGAGGAGAACATAGGCAAAACACTCTCAGACATAAATCACAGCAGGATCCTCTATGATCCACCCCCCAGAACTCTGGAAATAAAAGCAAAAATAAACAAATGGGATCTAATTAAAATTAAAAGCTTCTGCACAACAAAGGAAAATATCAGCAAGGTGAAAAGACAGCCTTCTGAATGGGAGAAAATAATAGCAAATGAAGCAACTGACAAACAACTAATCTCAAAAATATACAAGCAACTTATGCAGCTCAATTCCAGAAAAATAAATGACCCAATCAAAAAATGGGCCAAAGAACTAAATAGACACATCTCCAAAGAAGACATACGGATGGCTAACAAACACATGAAAAGATGCTCAACATCACTCATTATCAGAGAAATGCAAATCAAAACCACAATGAGGTACCACTTCACACCAGTCAGAATGGCTGCGATCCAAAAATCTGCAAGCAATAAATGCTGGAGAGGGTGTGGAGAAAAGGGAACCCTCTTACACTGTTGGTGGGAATGCAAACTAGTACAGCCACTATGGAGAACAGTGTGGAGATTCCTTAAAAAATTGCAAATAGAACTCCCTTATGACCCAGCAATCCCACTGCTGGGCATACACACCGAGGAAACCAGAATTGAAAGAGACACATGTACCCCAATGTTCATCGCAGCACTGTTTATAATAGCCAGGACATGGAAACAACCTAGATGTCCATCAGCAGATGAATGGATAAAAAAGCTGTGGTACATATACACAATGGAGTATTACTCAGCCGTTAAAAAGAATTCATTTGAATCAGTTCTGATGAGATGGACGAAACTGGAGCCGATTATACAGAGTGAAGTAAGCCAGAAAGAAAAACACCAATACAGTATACTAACACATATATACGGAATTTAGAAAGATGGCAATGACGACCCTGGATGCAAGACAGGAAAAAGACGCAGCTGTCTATAACGGACTTTTGGACTCAGAGGGAGAGGGAGAGGGTGGGATGATATGGGAGAATGGCATTCTATCATGTATACTATCATGTAAGAATTGAATCGCTAGTCTATGTCTGACGCAGGATACAGCATGCTTGGGGCTGGTGCATGGGGATGACCCACAGAGATGTGATGGGGAGGGAGGTGGGAGGGGGGTTCATGTTTGGGAACACATGTAAGAATTAAAGATTTTAAAATTAAAAAAAAAAATAATAATAATAATAATAAAAAAAAAAAAAAAAGAGAGGGACCTCCCTGGCAGTCCAGCTGTTAAGACTCTGCGCTCCCAATGCAGGTGGCTTGGGTTCAACCCCTAGTCAGGGAACTAAATCCCACATGCCTTCACATGCCACATGGCAGGGCCAAAAATAAAAAAAAAAAAAAAAAAAAAAAAAAAATAAATAGTATCTTTTGATTAACTTCACATATGAATAACAATGTAGCTGTGTTTTGAATTTTTGTATCATAAACTTTTCCTCTCAAAATAATACAGCAATCTCCTCTTTGTTCTTTGACATTTTATATGACAAGGGATAAACCAACATATTTTTTCCTTCTTTCAGCATAAATTGATTAGCTTTCTTAGAAATTTTGAATTTGAGGGGAATTATTTAAAGGTATCCATTTTACCCAAATGAATTTAAGTGCTGCTCTTTATGTTAATCTTGACTGAGTTTGCAGAAGTCACTTATTTAGCACATAAAGTCTTCATCACAGACATTTTGCTTTCCTCTTTGTTCAATATGTTTTTCAATAACAAGAAGCATTTTATTCTTAGTCTTAACTCATATAAATGTCTCCTTTATGATTTTATCACTAATCTTTTCTTCTCTCAGAGACATCATCTCTTCTGTTGCAATGCTTGTTGTGTATGTTGCACACTCCACTATGTCTAATCTATGGAGATTTTATATGTACTATGTTAGTTAAGTACTCTCTGCACAGTTTATTTTAATTGCTTTTCTTTTAATGTCTTCCTTACCCATGCCCCTTTTAGTCTTTTGTATAATAGATTATTACCACTGTACTTTTTACTATTTTATAAGATGCATATTTTTAAATTATTTCTAAAATTATAGAGCTAGTCTTAATTTTTTCTTTTACATTAAGTTTTTTTTTAAATGATGAATTCCTATCAACTCTAAAAAGTCATTTCCTAGTCTCTGCAGTTGTAGAAAATTTCCCACATCTCAAAACTTTTATCTATTTTGTCACCTATTCTTACATCTTCTTCCTTCCTCCTCTCTGCCTTTTCCCTTCTCCTTTTCTATTTTTCCTTTCTTTGACAAGTATTCCTCTTCATCAAAAATGTTTCTTAAAATAGAAATAAAATGGCAGAAGCAAGGGGCAATTGATACTGAACTGCTGCTTTCACCATCAAGTGAGATTTTTTTCATTAAAATAAATCCTGTTAAGTAATAGAAAGTGGTTTGAAAGCAAATTATCTAACATTGAATGACTTAACACAGGCAGTCAACATTGTTCCCACTATAAGTGCATAAGTGCATTGTGTGTGTGTGTGTGCACATGCACATGTGTGTATACTGCTTATCATCCAGCTAAAGGAGGGAAATTTTCTGTTGTTTGACAACAGATGAAGATATCAGTCACTTCTGTAGTATGACTATTTATAGAAATTGGGGTTTTAAAATATGACTTTGAAAATAGATTACATATAGCTGCAATTCTCTCTCTTCTCTGCAGAGTCTTATCAGTAGTAGCAACTGTCAGTTGATATTGTCACAGGCTATCACTTGTTAAAAATTTACTAAAGAAAACAATTTAGGTGATACAAATTCGCTTTGTCAAATACTTCATGAAGTAGATAGTCTGCTGTTGGATAACTGAAAAATAGAGCAAAAGGCAAAAAGTTTTTATAAGATAAGGATAAGAACAAAGAAGAGACAAGTAGAAAATATCTGATTGGCTGGGCCACACACGACCATGTTTGGGTGAGGAGGTCCAGACCTGGCTTGGCACTTGGAAATTAGCTGACTGAATATACTGTGTTTCTGGTCAAACAAAGCATTTCAGAGACATAAAAGTTATCTGCCTTTCAGCTGTGGCACCCTGGGCAAGAGTGGCTCTTCTGGGGCCAAGAAATTTGTTTCAATAGTCTACCCTTTTGATCATCCTATTAACCATTCAAGAGGTCTAGTCAAAAAATTTCTCAGCGTGACTCCTTGTTACCACTGACCTTCATTCTTAGAGTAGTATTCATAAGAGGTGAAGTCAGGCCTCTATTCTTAGAGCTTTTTATAATGTTCTGTTCTTTTTTTTGTCATTTCACTTGAAGAGAGAACGTCTATTTGGTGCTGAGTGGCTGCCCAAAGGCACTGAGTTTAAAGCTTTTGAGAGGACACAGTATATTAGAGAGACAATAATAATTATTGGTAATAAAACATGGCCCATGATTTGGAGAACACTCTTGACCATGGTCTCCATAACTAAAACCAGCTGAAATCAGATACACCAAGAAAGGATCTTACATGCAAATGGCAAAAAAAAAAAAAGAAAAAGAAACAATGCTCAACATGACTAATTATCAGAAAAAGGCAAGTTAAAATTACAATGAAGTGTCATGTCAACCATTCAGAATGGCCATCATCAAAAAGTCTACAAACAGAAATGCTGGAGAGGGGATGGAGAAAAGAACCCTTCTATATTCTTGGTGGGGATGTAAATTGGTATAACCACAATGGGGCTTCCCTGCTGACTCAGCAGTAAAGAATCTACCTGCAATGCAGGAGACGTACGTTTGATCCCTGGGCTGGGAATATCCCCTAGAGGAGGGAATGACAATTCACTCCAGTATGCTTGTTGGGAAAATCCCACGGTCAGAGAAACCTGGTGGGCTAGAGTTCATAGGGTCACAGAGTTGGAACAGTATGAAGGTTCCTTAAAATTTTTAAAATAGAACTAACATGTGATCCAGCAATCCTACTCCTGGGCATATATCCAGAGAAAACCATAATCCTTAAGGATACATGCACCCCAGTGTTCACAGCAGCACTATTTGTAATAGCCTAGACATGGAAACAACCTAAATTTTCATCAACAGATGAATGGAGATGTGGAATATATACACAATGGAATATTAGTCAGCCATAAAAAGAATGAAAGAATGTCATTTGCAGCAACATGGATAGACCTACAATTACTATACTAAATGAAGTATGTCAGACTGAGAAAGACAAACATCATATGATTTCACTCATATGTGGAATCTAATTTTGAAAAAAATACATAAATGAACTTATTTATAATACAGAAGTAGACTTACAGATATCAAAAATAAACTTATGGTCACCAAAAGGGAAATGTAAAGAGAAGGAATAAGTCATAAGCTTGGGAGGAATGCACACTACCATATATATATATAATAAGTAGCTAATAAGGACCTACTGCACAGCACAGGGCACTCTACCTATGTATACTTTGATAAACTCCATTAGAAAAGAATCTGAAAAAGAATGGATATATGAATAACTGTATCACTTTGCTGTACACCTGAAACTAACACAGAATTGTAAATCAAATATATTCCAATACAATTAAAATATTAAAAAATAAGTGAGGCTAAAGAGGGGTTATATCTTCAAGGAACTTGTTTTGCTTATGATTTTTTTGTAACTTTGTCTCTAATTGGCCAGAAGTTTGTGTTCAGTGAGTTTATTGCAGAGAAACGGAGCCATCTGAACTCAGGGAGAAGTTTGTGACAGAAATAAACTACAGAATCAGCACCATCATAAAAAATTGAACTGTCTGTTACAGGTTGGATTACCCTCCTTTGTAATGGCATGTTAAATGTGAACAATGGTATTGTCTTTCTAGGCTAGAGCAAAGCAAAATGTAGATAAAGAATATAAAAAACTTCCATGGCATAAGAATTAGGAAAAGAATGGTCAGAGAGGAAAGGAAGAATGGAAAGAAAATTTCTTGGTCTAGCACCTTGAGGGGAAGAACTCAGCCTCAATATCAACAACTTCTCTTCCTAGTAAATTTGATTTTGAGGTCTTTGGCATTTACACAGAACCCAATGTTAGGTGGAAATGTCTTCAGTTATGAAATATGCACCCAAGATTTGACACCTTGCAATTTGTCAGAGGTGTCAATAGGCCATGGTACTTGAAAAGGCCCTTTCCATGAGTCTTATTTTTACAAAAGCATTAGAGGAAAATGTTAACTGTCTATAAATGATGAAAGACTAAAATTTTCATATTAAATATCTAATGAGAGTTTGTTATAATGGAACTGACAAGGAACCACAACATTTTAAGATAATAGCTGAAACTGTGACTCATAACATTATACTAGGAGATATCAGAGCTTTCATATCTTTATACAATTTCCAGAATACTTATATTAATAATTATATGCATACAAATGTAATTTCAGAAGGTTAAACATCACTATTTGATGATGCTCCCTATATCATTTAACATATCAAATAATCTTATTTTGTTTAACACTTTAATTTTCATAAGCAGAGAGAATAAGTCTTTTGACATGTTTCAGGGACCCTATGGCAAATATAGAATTAAAAAAAAAAATAACTTCATTTAAAATTTGATTTTGGAGAAATGTGTCAAAATATACATTAAGCCAAGGTGATGATTAAAGATATTGAAGGAAAATATAGAGTTACATAGTTGTAAAATCACCATAGTTTTGTTAATATTGTGAAGACCTGGTTTTCTTGTGTATTCAAAGATTAATAATGACAACATTAAGCACAATAAATTATTTTGGCAAGAAACAAAATATTTGCTTTCCAGGCTAATAATTAACAGGTAAAGGAAAGCCTTTGCTCACTAGTTCTTACTGAGAGGAAAAGAGGATGATAATATAAGAAAATTTTGCCCTTTTAACAGAAAAGGAAATAAAGTTTTAATGTTGCACCAGTGTACCTTTGATATAAAACTCTCACACAAAAATACAAATCAACCCCAATCTTAGCCAATTGACCACACATAAGATTCCTTTCCCAATATTTCTTTTCCAAACATCCTTTACAATTTTTATAATGATTTAGACTTTGTCATATGTCTTTTCAACAATTTTAATTTAGGACAAAATTGCATTCTTTTTCCTTCTCTTACAAAAAACACATCTCTGTGAACTAAGAATGCTGGCTGCCATATCAGTAAACAAAGGATGGTGCAGCCATGAAGTCGTCACATTACAACCAACTGGACCCACGTGTGAAGCCAGAGGAAACTCAGGATGAACACAAAGAATATCCACCATCTGCAGCATTCCCCACCCTAGATGGTGCCTGAGGTGCATGTCAAAGAAATGATTTCAACGAGCCCAGACTCTTGCATTTTCTCATATATAGAAAAGTGCTAAGTTCCTTAACTTCAGATATCTGGTTTTCTTTAATCAGCAATAATCTTTTGATATTCCAACTAACTGATCTTTTGTTGCAGAAGTTCCTATATATCCTGGATCCCCTGCTTGACTCTTCAGAAAAGTTTCTCAGTGTTATCTGAGATGCTGTGTCCCAGGCTTAAGTCCTCAGGTTTGTTCACCAAATGAAACACAACTCTCACTTTTTGGATTGCATATCTTTTTTTTTTTTTTAAAGTCAACATTTCCACACCTCATATATTTTCTTACCCCAAACCCATCCTAATTCCTTGTATACATGTATTTCCTTTTTTATTTCTAGTAGTTTTAATTAAAATCTTACAGTCTTTTGTTGTGGATACCTCTTGTATCTTTGGCAATGAATCTTCCAATGAAGCTATTTGGGAATCTTGAAGCCTTTTGGAGGCTTCCACATGCCAATTCAAATAGATATTTCATTATGTATGTTGACTTCGGAATCTACCTTGCAGTGCATTTATTAAATAAAAAAAATCTTGCATAACTGGAACATTCCCCATAATTGTCTATGTAATTTTAGACTGTCTTGGTAAAATTTTGCCATTTTTGTAAACATACAGTCTGGGACCACTGTTTTTAGACATAAAATGAGCAGGCATGCTGAAAGGTGGTACACTCAATTCCTTGAAACTCAGGGATCCATTTCTTTAGCTAAGTCTTGGGTTTCTCAGAGCCAAATTAACACCTAAGAGGGATGGGCCACTGGGTTGGAGATTTTGTGGTGTTTTTCAGTGTAACTCATTGCGTGGAAGATTTCCTGAAGTTAGCGGGTGACCTAACGTCAATCCAACATGTTCTGTAACCAACTTATCCTGGAAGGCGAGGCTCAGCACTAGATGGAAAGTACTGTAACAGCTTTTAAATGCTTTATCCCTGTGCACCAACTTTGTAGCTTTGACTTTCAAGATTCCTACTAGAAACAGATGCATTATTCCCTTTAAGAGAAGATTTCTTTTTGGTGGTAGATATCCTAATGATTTTAATTAGTCCAAGTTGTGTCTACATATGTTTGATGTGCCTTTGGTCAAAACATTCTGAATTTCTATCTTAATTTATTTATCCAAATCCCCCATAATTTATGCTGTGAACTTGTTTGGTAGTTAGTCAGACATTAGCAGCAAGGAGGTGACAGAGGTGAAAAGTCTTAGCTTTTTCTTTTGCATTTTATAATGCATTAATGACTGCTACATATGGCAGATTCTCAGTATAACTACCCTAGAAATTTCCTAGATCCCAAAACTTTTCTGGAATATATATATATATGAAAATATTCATATTCATTAAAATATATGACTTTTCATATATCTATTCATATTTTAAAAGTATTTATTCATATTTTTATTTATATTATTTTAAAATATTCATATTAAAAAAAATTAAGTTGGACTGGAGAGCTGTATACCAGAGTGTGGAGCTCACATGCAAGAGAGACTCACCCATGTTCTCGGTGGTGATGAGAACCATGAACTAGAAGACTTCAACAGGAGCCTTACCTGTGAGTCTCATCCTAGGTACTGTTATGAGGTGGCTTCAAATCCCATTCCTCGTTTGCCAAGAACAGTTAAACATGATTGGAGGAGAGAATTTAGACAATGCAATTAAACTTTAACATTTCATGAAGCAGTCTCTTTTTAGAGAGTTGCAAAATGGGGCAGGAGGCAGAGAGCTTCCATAAAATAAAGAATAAAGACCAAGGAAGAAACAAAATATTGAATTGACTGAGGACACATAGTTAACTTTTCAGTGAGAAGGTCCAGAGTAGGCTTGACATTTGGGGACTGACTGATGGGATATATTGCGTTTCTTTTCAAGTGGAGCATTTATAGAGACATAAAAGTTATCTGAGTTTTGTTTCCCTGACATGGCACCCTGGACAGAAGTGGAACCATTTTGGTCTAGAAATTTATTTCAACATGCTGATTAACTAAGTATTACAATTATATTTCTGACCATATCAAACATTAACCACCTTAATTACTTTAGAATCTTAATCTCAGTATCCTTTAGAGTTCACTTAGAAAAACAGAGCCATTATAAATGTAATGGGAACAGGGCATATTGGAATTAGACTTCATTATCAGAGCCCTGGCAGTCACAGTGCCCTCTTAGACAGGACCTGGAAGGAAATGCTCAAGGAGACATCAATGGGAAGCCGATCTCCCTGGACAGAGCTGTTTCTGTGTGTCTGCATGGAAGTGTCCTGGGAGAGCCTGTAGCTGCTGTGTCAGCAGTGCCCTGTGTGAGCAGAGAAGCTGAGTGTGGAGTGAATGACACCCACCAGGTATTTCTTATATTTCTTTAGAGAAAAATGGGAACAGTTTAACAAAGAATTGAGGAATATATTGGTATTCTTTTCAGTTCTCATGGAAAGACCAACATTCAATTCATGCACATTGGGCACTTCACAAAGTAAATTTTCAAAAATCTTTCTCAGTTCTAGAAACCCCTGAGAGAAGAGCTATTTTAGCCACAGCTTGACTCTATTACTAGTTCATTCTGTAAGAAAATCATTTTACCAATTAAAATCTGAGACTGGTTAATATCTAAATAATCAAATAATACCATCTGGTGCATAATTATTTACTAAGAGGCTTTGTTATAAACAACATGGACAATTTGGAATAGAAATAAAATTGCTAAGCCAACAAACAAAATATTCATGAATTTGGACATAGAATTCTTTTCATCAGTAACACACTTAGAATCGGGTGTTAATAATATTTATACATCTTATATTCATGTGAATGAAAAATAACTTTTAAAAAAGCTATATGCCTTAATTACATATTATATGAACAAATATAATCGAAAGAGTGGAAAGGGGGACCTGCTTAAATTTTATAAAGCCTGTGTTTGGATGTTTCACAGGAGTTTGTCATAAATGTCTTTACCACAGAAGGATTGCTTTCTATGGCCTCATACAGCAATAAAGTGCTGAATGCATCTCTGAGGACTTCAGGTGTGCAAAAGGATTTTACTTGGGCTCCATTTTTCCCTCCAAAACAAACTGTTTCCAATTACTTGACAATACATTATGCATTCTATAAAGCCAATGTATTTGTTTAAAGTTTTGACTTGTTAAAACATGTCTCTCTTGATGGTTCTCTAAAATTTAGCATTATCATATGTTGTTATTTGTATATGTATAAAGAAGCTTTGAAAGTCTCTCCAATAATGTTTTTTAAAAAGCTAAAATAAAAAGAATAATTCTAGAAAACAAGAATAAAACTGAGAGGCTCAATATGAGATATGTATGTGCCTCAGTTTGTCTTATGTCAGCAATTCGATAAAAGTGATAGGCTGGTAAATAATCATGAATATATTTTTTTAAATATATATTTAAATATATATTTGAAAGACTACATTCATTACTCTTTTTCTTTTAAGATGATTCAGACTTCAAAATCACACATATTTATCCTTGACCCAGTAACTTCACTTCCAGGGATCTATCTTATAAAAATACTCAGATATGTAGGAAATTACTATTTATAAAGCTTTTTATTGTAGCATCACTTTTAATGGCTAAAATTGGGGACACACTAAATGTCATATTTAGAGATTTTGTCAGACATATTTGTTACATACTCAGATAATATGTATTTATGGGGGAAAAAAAAGAGAATGTCTTGTAACTATTAAGACATAATGACCGGGAACATTAGGGTAAAAACCAAGGTATAGAACAGTGTGAATAATATAATTTTCTTTACTAGAGGACAAAATATATATGCTTATTTCTTTGTTTTGCATGGAATATCTCTGGAAATTTACCTTTAAAAAAGATAATTTGAATGACCCAAGAACGGAGAAAATTGGAGAACAAATATAAGCAGGAAAATAATAACTGTGTATACTTTCTAGACTTGACTTTGAAAGAGATGAAAGTGTTATTTAAAAATTTTATACAAACTTATGAGCAAACAAAAAATAGATGAAAATAAATAATTACTTTTTGTTTTTTTTAGTGTATGCTGCTTTTCAGTGGTGAAGTGTTTGAAAATGCCATATGATGTCAAATTTATAGCAAAATTTTCATGCAAGTTAAACAAGAGTACAGTACAGAGTAAATAATGTAGGGATCAGACATGTGGGATATAGAAAAAAATAAACAAGAGATGTATATACCATTTGAGATGTGAAAGATAAGGTCCTACCTAATAGTAGGACAAGAAACAATATAAGAAAAAAAAAAAAAAGTTAAAACCAAAAAAGCTGCCAAAAGATATCTGGATCTATATATTTTTTATATTTTTCAAACTAAATTTTGGAGCCTCAGAGTCTATTTTTATCTATCTTACAACTTTTAAGTATAAAATTGAATGAAGATTATCTCATGTTCACCATGATTACTTCCAAAAAATAAAGAGATCTATCATGCAGCAATTGTGCAAAATTTTACTTTGTGTAACTACTTAACAATTTCTCTTCCTACCTAATAGAGTGTGAATATTTAAAATTGTGAGTCTAAAAATGAAAAACAATTTATAATATGCTGTTTTAAAATATAAGTGGGCACAGTTTATCAAAATGTATTTTCGGTGTCCTCTGACCGTATGTTTTATCTCATTTATTTTTATTGTCCAGATATAAGGATACTAAAAGCAGAAGACAAGTTTCTGAAATATTATTTCAAGGGAAGAAGATTATGATTTTTTCTCTTTGGTAAGTTGCTTCTAGTACTTGACAAGTATATTGAACAAGTATAATTTTACCTTGCATATATTTTTATTTTTTCTGATTTTAAATAAACTGCATAACTCAAAATCTGATAATAAAATATATACAAAAGAAGGCAAAATATACACTGATATAAGTATCTATTTTGAAATAAAAACTTTGGTATATATACTTTATACAATTATACTCTTTACTAATAAATAGAAATACATATTTGTGCATTTTAAACAAATGTAAACTCTTATCACAGGCTGTTTATATTTTTCTGGTTTGTTTCAAAAATACATCATGGTCAGTATTTCATAATTGTGATAAATGCACAGATGTACATATATGTACGTATTTTCAATGCTATTCCTGTATCATTATACTGTTGTTTGTTTTATGTAGATCAGATCATCAGTGGAAATAGGATGTCTATTTGTTTAACTTCAGTAGATTACTACTGAGGGCCAAGTGGCACTCTGGAAAGTTGACCTTACTTTACATTCATACTCTTCTCAATATTTGCTTAGTCCCAAAATAATTGCATAAACTCTTAAAAACTAGAGAATATTCCTTGTCTTGAGTCAGAGAGGTAGCATGGAAAAAGAGGCAAGAGAGATTCAATCATGGAAGGGACTTGACTTTTCATTGTTGGCTTTAATATGGAGTAAGAGAGTCATGTATGGATGTGAGAGTTGGACTGTGAAGAAGGCAGAGCGCCCAAGAAATGATGCTTTTGAACTGTGGTGTTGGAGAAGACTCCTGAGAGTCCCTTGTACTGCAAGGAGATCCAACCGGTCCATTCTGAAAGAGATCAGCCTTGGGATTTCTTTGGAAGGAACGATGCTAAAGCTGCAACTCCAGTACTTTGGCCACCTCATGCGAAGGGTTGCCTCATTGGAAAAGACTCTGATGTTGGGAGGGATTGGGGGCAGGAGGAGAAGAGGATGACAGAGGATGAGATGGCTGGATGGCATCACTGACTCGATGGACGTGAGTCTGAGTGAACTCCTGGAGTCGGTGATGGACAGGGAGGCCTGGCGTGCTGCGATTCATGGGGTTGCAAAGAGTCGGGCAGGACTGAGCGACTGAACTGAACTGAACTGAACTGAAGGGAGTCATGAACCAAGGGACGTGGGCGGTCTCTGACAGCTAGAAATGGGCACAGCTGACAACCACAAGAAAATGAATTCTTGTAGTAGTTTGAATGAAAAAGGAAGCAGATTTTCCTCTAGAACTTTCTGAAGAAATGCAACACTACTGACACCTTGATTTTAGCCCCAAGTCCAAACTATAGAACTACAATATATTAAATATGTGCTATTTCAAGCTGCCAAGTTTGTGGTCATGTGTTATAGTGGCAACAGAGAACTAATGCAAAGATTATATTTCAAAACACAAAAAGAATGAACTCTATTAATTGGGACGGATGGTCTATATGCATCCAATTTCAATGATTCTAACTGAAACACAATACTTTATTTTTGCCCACAGTATATTTTTTGACCACAACAAGAAACTGAATTCTTTTAACAATTTGAATGGAAAAGGATTCTTTATCAGCTGAGCTATTAGGAAAGCCCTATATTATAATACAGTATATATTATAATGAAATGCTTTATATTTCTTATATTATGTATTTGTATTTTAAAAGATAAATGGATACCTAAATGAATGTTCAGAAAATGTCTTGGACCCAGAGGGATGATATGAGCAGGGAGGAGGGAGGGGAGTACAGGATGGGGAACACATGTATACCTGTGGCGGATTCATGTTGATGTATGGCAAAACCAATACAATATTGTAAAGTAATTAACCTCCAGTTAAAATAAATAAATTTCTATTAAAAAACGAAAATGTCTTGAAATGAAAGCTACAAAGCATTTGATAGGCATCTCAGAGAAGCAGCATATGCAATTGGGAATGGAGGATGAAAGGAATAATAGCAATATAAGACAAATTCAGAACACAGAAATATAAAACAAAAGCCTTGAATCAGTTGATGTTCAATTCAGTTCTATGCAACTAAGACCTCAAGGGTGAAAAAAAAATGGAAATGAAATTAGATTAAGATTGGATTTTTAGATATTGCACCATCTTAAATGCTGGAATTACAAAGCACATGCTTAACTTAAATTGTGCATCTTCATTTATGTAGATGTTAAGGATTTAAACAAAGAAATATCCCTTAGAGGTAACATACATTCATCTTCTTTTTAAAAAGAATTGATTAATATATGATTAACATCTCCAATGTGTTTTTCCAGATACTTTATCCTGGGCTTTAAGCATATCAAGTTAAATACCATGTGTATAGAGAAACTCTCAGATACTCAGGTCTGGCTCTTGACCAAGAAAAGAGTTTAGTCAAATAACTGCATGTTTCTTAGTTTTAGTTTAAGTATTGTCTGTCACTGATGATAATACATATGGAAGTGCACTATAGGCTATAATTTCCTGGGCACTGGATAAGTATAATTCTTCACACACAATATTTTCACTGTGCCATTACTGCAAATGAAAATAGTTACTTTATATTTTCCTTCTCATTCTGTTATTGAACTAATTATTTTCTTCTGGAGATTAATTTCCAGCTGATCCAGGACATATTTCATACTCATACTTAATGACATACTAATTTAGGGGGCATGTTTCTAGTTCAAATTATCTATCAGGCCACTTCTTATCAAGATAAATGGTCAGTAAAAACATGAGTTTCTTTATTTTACCACTCCCAGCCCCATCTATATGTTTATAACTGCTAATCTCCATATAAACACAGCCAGCACTGTCATCACAATCTACAATTTTCATATTTATTTATAAATTTTGCTCACAATTTGACTTTTTCCCCATAAAACATAAACTGCCTGTGGACAGATGTATTACTAGCCTTATATGTCCATTAATAAATATATACAAAATGTATGTGACATGTTAGGCAAATGATTACTACATATTGAATTAACAAATTATTCTACAAAATTGTCAAACTATAATTTCAGTGTGCATTTCTCATAGCTTATTATTAGAAAATCTGGTATCTAGACTTAACTCTGTTTTTTAGTGTCTTCAGTTAAAATAAAGCCTGTGTATATTCCTCATTCTCAGTATTTATAACACTAGTGAAAGGAGTATTGAATCAAAGTACTTGACACCCTTTTCAGCCTTCAAATGCAAAATCCTTGATACAAGTGGTATTTGCATCCAGGCCCAGATTTTCTGTCCATAAAATATTATGCTATCAGGTATAAGTAAATATTTGCTATCAGATGTCAATAGAACTTTGGGTCTAGAATAAATTTCCTCCAACATCCCTTACTTTTTAAAACATTTTATTCAATTTATTTAAACTAAAATAAAAAGTTCATACGTTTCTCCCATACCCATAACCTGTTTCTTGAAAATTTTGCAACCACCAATCTTTTCTGTGCATTGTTAACTGAAAAATGCATAACTTAAACTTGAGAATTATGTTCTATTTTGTGGACTTGCTGAGGACTTAAGTGTATGTGCTTATTCACTCAGTCATGTCTGACTCTTTGTAACCCCATGCACTGTAGCCCGCCAGGGTCCTCTGTCCATAAGGATTCTCCAGGCAAGAATACTGGAGTGGTTTGCCTTCCCCTTTTCCAGGGGATCTTCCCAATCCAGAGATTGAACACAGGGCTCCCACATTTCAGGCAGATTCTTTACTGTCTGAGCCATCAGGGAAGCCAGAGGTCTTAAGTAACCCCTCAGGTAAATCTGAAGAAGTGCTGCAAAGAGGTAAGAGAGGAGACAGGATATATAATAGTTTTGTAACAACAACAACAACAACAGCAACAACAGTAGTTGGAACATCTAAAGATTGCTGGTAAAGAAAAAAAAAAAAAAAAAGACATCCCAAGTCAATGCACCTAGTGTTTTTCTATGTATGGGAAGATGCAAGAGTTGGGCTCATTGAAATGATTCCTTTGATGTGCATCTATCTAGGGACAGTAAACTGTTTTCTCCATCCTGAATTCCCTCAGTGTGCAGGTCCAGGCAGCAGCAGTTGAGTGATGGCTTGATGGCTGTGATATACTTTGTTTACTGTTAGGGCAGGTGATGTTTTTCATCCATAGTACTGATTAGCTTGTTTGGTTTAAAGATTCCACACAAAAGAGAGGTCATATGATATTTCTCTTTCTCTGTCTACCTTACTTCACTTAGCATAATAACTTGAGGTCCATTCTTATTGCCAAAAAATGGCAAGATTTCATTCTTTTTCTATGATTAATATGTCACTATGTATGTGTAGGTGTGTATGTGTGTGTGTGTGTATATATATATATATCTATATATATATCTATATATATATCTCACATCTTCATTATTCAATCATCCATTAATGAACACTTATGTTGTTTCTATATCTTGGCTATTGTAAACGATGCTGCTATAAACATGGGTGTGTATATATCTTTTTGAATTAGCATTTATGTTTTCTTTAGAAATCACATGGTAGTTCTTTTAAATTTTTGAGAACCTCCATACTGTTTTCCATAATGATAGCACCAATTTACATTCCCACCAACAGTGCACAAGGTTTCCTTTGCTCCACATCCTCACCAAGACTTGTCATTTTTTTGCTTCCTAATAATAGCCATTCTAACATATGTGAGGTGACATTTCGCTGTGGTTTTGATTTTCATTTCTATGATGATTAGAGAAACTGAACAGTTTTTGTGTACTTGTTGGACATCTGTATGTCTGTGCAGATCTTCTGCCCATTCTTTAATTGGATTTTCTTTCCTATTGCTTGAGCAGAGAATGAGTTCTTTGTTCATTTCGGATATTAGTCCCTTATCAGATACGTGGTTTGGAAATAGGTTCTCTTGTTTCATAATATACCTTTTCATTTTGTTGATGGTTTCCTTTTCTGTGCAGAAGCTTTAGTTTGATGTAGTCCCTCATGTTTATTTTTTTTGCCTTTGATTTTGGTGTCAAAAAAACAAACAAACAAAAAAATCACTTCCAAAAGCAATATCAAGGGATTACCCTCTATGTTTTCTTCTTTTTTTAAAAAAAAGGAATAGAGCCTAGTAAGACCATTAAAAAAATTGTTATACAAATATTTTTACATTTTTATATTTGTTATCAATTAATTGAAAGTAACAAATTATTGGTTAAGATTAAGTAGGATATATTAGTGGGCAATAAAAAGAAATAGAGGAAAACAATAGAATGGGAAAGACTAGAGATCTCTTCAAGAAAATTAGAGATACCAAGGGAACATTTCATGCAAAGATGGGCTCAATAATGGACAGAAATGGGAGCAATCTAACAGAAGCAGAAGATATTAAGAAGAGGTGGCAAGTATACACAGAAGAACTATACAAAAAAGATCTTCACAACCCAGATAATCATGATGATGTGATCACTCACCTAGAGCCAGACATTCTGGAATGCAAAGTCAGTTAGGCCTTAGGAAGCATCACTATGAACAAAGCTAATGGAGGTGATGGAATTCCAATTGAGCTGTTTCAAATCCTAAAAGATGATGCTGTGAAAGTGTTGCACTCAATATGCCAACAAAACTGGGATACTCAACAGATGCTACAGGACTGGAAAAGTTTGGTTTTCATTCCAATCCCAAAGAAAGGCAGTGACAAAGAATACTCAAAATACCACACAATTGCACTCATCTCACAAGCTAATAAAGTAATGCTCAAAATTCTCCAAACCAGGCTTCAACAGTAAATGAGCTGTGAAATTCCAGATTTTCAAGCTAGATTTAGAAAAGGCAGAAGAACCAGAGTTCAAATTGCCAACATCTGTTTGATCACTGAAAAAACAAGACAGTTCTAGAAAAACATCTACTTCTGCTTTATTGACTGTGCCAAAGCCTTTGCCTGTGTGGATCACAACAAACTGTGGAAAATTCTTAAAGAGATGGGAATATCATCTTTATTTATTTCAGAGAATAATACCATCTTTATTTCAGGGAATACCATTACCTGACCTACCTCCTGAGATCTGTATGCAGGTCAAGAAGAAACAGTTAGAACTAGATAGGGAACAACAGACTGGTTCCAAATCAGGAAAGGAGTATGTCAAGGTTGTATATGGTCATCCTGCTTATTTAATTTTTATGCAGAGTACATCATGAGAAATGCTAGGCTGGATGAAGCACAAGCTGGAATCAAGATTGCTGGAAAAAATATCAATAACCTCACATATGCAGATGACACCCCACTTATGGCAGTAAGTGAAGAACAAAAGAGCCTCTTGATGAAAGTGAAAGAGGAGAGTGAAAAAGTTGGCTTAAAGCTCAACATTCAGGAAACTAAGATCATGGCATCTGGCCCCATCATTTCATGGCAAATAGAAGGGAGAAACAATGGAAATAGTGAGAAATTTTATTTAAGGGGTCTCCAAAATCACTGCACATGGTGACTGCCATCATGAAATTAAAAGACATTTGCTCCTTGGAGGAAAATAATGACCTACCTAGACAGCATATTAAATAGTAGAGACATTACTTTGCCAACAAAGGTCCATCTAGACAAAGTTGTGGTTTTTCAAGAAGTCAGGTATGGATGTGAAAGTTGGACTATAAAGAAAGCACCAAAGAATTGATGCTTTTGAGCTGTGGTGTTTGAGAAGACTCTTGAAAGTCCCTTGGACTTCAAGGAGATCCAACCAGTCCATCCTAAAGGAAATCAGTCCTGAATATTAATTGGAAGGGCTGATGCTGAAGCTCAGTCTCCAATACTTGGCTGCCTGATGTGAAGAACAGATCATTTGAAAAGACCCTGATGTGGGAAACATTGAGGGCAGGAGGCGAAGGGGACGACAGAGGATGAGATGGTTGGATGGCATCACTGACTCAACGGACATGAGTTTGAGTGAACTCTGGGAGTTGGTGATGGACAGGGAGGCCTGGCATGCTGCAGTGCATGGGGTTTGGAAGAGTCAGACACAACTGAGTGACTGAACTGAACTGAGGAGATGTTACCAGCATTTGACTGGTCTTTTAATGTCTGTTATAAAATTATTTTTGTAACTATCTTTAGGTTTTGTATAAATTATGTTTGCAACTAAATGTGAAGTTCTAGCTGTTCCAAAGAGAAACATGAAGACATCAAGACAGTAAATGTAACTGGCTTCAGAAACATGGAGAAATTAGTTTGAATCCAACTCTGTTGTTTGCTAAATATGACACTCTAAAACACATTGCTTCAGATATGCAAACTGGTCTTCACATATACCTACTTCACAGAAAGTTTAGCAACATATATCATAAATATATTACATTATTATAAAACTTTCCTTCAGCATATTATTGATTCCCAAATATTCTCCATTTTCCAAATGAGGAATAGAATGACAAAATAAGTAGTTTCAAATAGCATTACTAAGTAGCATTAGACTTAAAACCTGGGCAGACTATTTCCAGAGCTAATGCTCAGTCACTCGGCATTGATCATCCTGCTGTTCAGTTCAGTTCAGTCGCTCAGTCATGTCTGACTCTTTGCGACCCCATGAATTGCAGCACACCAGGCCTCCCTGTACACCAACTCTCGGAGTTTACTCAAACTCATGTCCATCGAGTCAGTGAGGCCATCCAGCCATCTCATCCTCTGTTATCCCCTTCTCCTCCTGCCCCTAATCCCTCCCAGCATCAGGAACTTTTCCAATGAGTCAACTCTTCGCATGAGGTGGCCAAAATATTGAAGTTTCAGCTTCAACATCAGTCCTTCCAATGAACACCCAGGACTAATCTCCTTTAGGATGGACTAGCTGGATCTCCAAGGGACTCTCAAGAGTCTTCTCCAACACCACAGTTCAAAAGCATCAATTCTTTAGCAATAGCTTTCTTCAAAGTCCAACTCTCACATCCATACATGACCACTGGAAAAACCATAGCCTTGACTAGATGGAACTTTGTTGACAAAGTAATGTCTCTGCTTTTTAATATGCTATCTAGGTTGGTCAGACTTTTCTTCCAAGGAGTAAGCATCTTTTAATTTCATGGCTGCAATCACCATCTACAGTGATTTTGGAGCCCCCCAAAATAAAGTCTGACACTTTTTCCACTGTTTCCCCATCTATTTCCCATGAAATGATGGCACCAGATGCCATGATCTTAGTTTTCTGAATGTTAAGCTTTAAGCCAACTTTTCACTTTCCTCTCTCACTTTCATCAAGAGGCTTTTAGTTCCTCTTCACTTTTTGCCATAAGAGTGGTGTCATCTGCATATCTGAGGTTACTGGTATTTCTCCCAGAAATCTTGATTCCAGCTCGTGCTTATTCCAGCCCAGCATTTCTCATGATGTATCTGTATATAAGTTGAATCAGCAGGGTGACAATATACAGCCTTGACCTACTCCTTTTCCTATTTGGACCCAGTCTGTTGTTCCTTGTCCAGTTCTAACTGTTGCTTCCTGACTTACATACAGGTTTCTCAAGAAGCAGGTTAGGTGGTCTGTTATTCCTATCTCTTTCAGAATTTTCCACAGTTTATTTTGATCCACACAGTCAAAGGCTTTGGCATAGTCAATAAAGCAGAAATAGATGTTTTTCTCAAACTCTCTTGCTTTTTTTGATGATCCAGCATATGTTGGCAATTTGATCTCTGGTTCCTCTGCCTTTCCTAAAACCAGCTTGAACATCTGGAAGTTCACGGTTCACGTATTGCTGAAGCCTGGCTTGGAGAATTTTGAGTATTACTTTAGTAGCATGTGAGATGAGTGCAATTGTGTGTTAGTCTGAGCATTCTTTGGCATTACCTTTCTTTGGGATTGGAATGAAAACTGACTTTTTCCAGTCTGTGGCCAGTGCTGAGTTTTCTTAATTTGCTGCCATATTGAGTGCAGCACTTTCACAGCATCATGTTTCAGGAGGTTTGACCATGGTGCTTCCTGATACCTGTTCGCACTTGTTTGAATTTCAGAATAATTATCTTTACTATGTGTAATCAAAAACAAACAAAAAACATAGCAACAATTACAAAATCTGTGTGGGAAGGATTGCCAAACTCAAATCTCCACGGGGGTCTTTTTGGATATTTAAGTGGGCAAAATAAGCCAGGTTTAAGTTGACATAAATTTTCCAGGTGACTAGATACCATGGTAGGCATTGCCAACTAAGGAAAGCAGTCATAACTCAACTGCTGCCAACTGCTGGCAGGTTCAAGTTAGCACTCATTACCATCAGCACTTGCAGTTTTTCAAGAGAGACGTATTTTTGTACATTTATGTGAAATCTTTCAACTTGAAAATGTTAGTTGTAACTTCTTTTAAACACTATAAATACCAAACATATCTGTAGAATGGATGTGTTCCTTATACTGGCAGTTGCGTCTCTTTTATTAAGAATCAAGGTCAAAAACTGAAGCCACAAAGTAGCAGTAAACTAGCAAATGCCTCTTGAGGCCACTCAGGAGGCTGTGGCACTGGCCTGGCTCTGCAATGGTTCTGCTTTATTTTTGTACAATTTATCTTTATATGACTAGATGCTCATAGATGCTTTATAAGCTATATGCTTATAGGAGGGTGGGTTGGTGACTATTTACAATTATTCAGAGTATCAAATATAACTCGTTGGAAATAATTTATAGATTGAAGTGCTGAGTGTGTGAAACCGCAGAAATAAATTATAGTTCCAACTAGAGCAGAATGAAAATTGGAAAAAATATAATAACCATACTCTTTAATGGATTCATACTCAAAGACATCAGACTTTCTATTTCATTCCAGTAAAATTAATTTTTGGTATAGAACTTTATTGGGAACATTTTATTACTATTTTTGTTTATTCCTGTAGATGCTTGAAGGGGACTAGCAAGAATGGGCTTCAGAGAATTTCATTTACTTCTAAATAAAATGTGTATAACACATAGCTTCTAAATGTGATCTCTGAAAAAATTGCACAGAACTATTTGATTGTTAAAATGCTTAGTATAATTAAAGGATCACTGAGTGATCAATAATGCTTCATTAAGCGAATAAAAATAAATAATACTTTGAGGGAAACCATCTTGTTTTAGTAAGCAATGCACTGTTGTTGCTGCTGCTGCTGCTGCTGCCAAGTTGTTTAGACGTGTCAGACTCTGTACGACGCCATAGATGCCAGCCCACCAGGCTCTCCCATCCCTGGGATTCTGCAGGCAAAAACACTGGAGTGGGTTGCCATTAAGGAATGCACTAATTGTTCTCAATTATATCTCTCTTTGATGTTTAGGGTTCTTCAATAAATGGGTCTTTTGATCCATTTGCAATGTGAATAAACGGAGAGAGAAAAAAGTACAATGCGGGAGGGAGAACGGGAAAGCCTGAGAAAGTTTGTGTTAGCAAACATTTTAGTAGTCCGCAAGTAGAATTCCTCCTCCCCATTTACACTGTGCCAGATGCTACCTTGTCTGAAAACACAAGCTGTGGTATGTCCCTATGGCACTATAAACAAAATCAAACCTGGCACTGTTATCACAGTTATAGAAACATCTATGCTAAATAGCTCTGTGTTAAGACTGGGCAGAGTCTATTGCAGAACCTTTATTATCTTAATTTTTTTTAATAGAAATTTATTTATTTTAATTGGAGGTTAATTACTTTACAATATTTTATTGGTTTTGCCATACATCAACATGAATCTGCCACAGGTATACACGTGTTCCCCTCCCTCCTCCCTCCCCATACCATCCCTCTGGGTCATCTCAGTGCACCAGCCCCAAGCATCCAGTATCAAATTGCTCATTAAGGAATGAGCCATAGTAACACATTGGGTAGTAAGAAAAACCAGCCTTAAAGCACCAGAGTATACACTGAACACACTCTGTGCATAGTCTGCTTATTCCACTCCCTTAAGAGAGGCATGAAGAAAACTCAGCTTTTAAACGTATGTGTATGTGTGTACTCTCTATATACTGTTATCTTTGTTTAGTCACTAAGTTGTGTCTGACTCTTTTGTGACCCCATGGACTATATAGCCTGCCAGACTCTTCTCTCCATGGGATTTCTCAGCCAAGAATATTGGAGTGGGTTACCACTTCCTTCTCTAGGGGATCTTCCCAACCTAAGGATCTGAAACATGGCCTCCTGCATTGCAGGTGGGAAGCCACCAGGGAAGCCCTAGAAGAAAGGCTTTCTTGATGAGAAATCAAACCCAGGCCATTGTGGTAAGAGCGCCAAATCCTAATAGACAACCAGGGAGCATCTCTCTCTCTCTCTCTCTCTCTCTCTCTCTCTCTCTCTCTCTCTCTCTCTATATATATATATATATATATATATATATATATATATATATATGTTTATTTATTTACACACATATTTAAATGAAATATGAACTTTATGGCTGAGTCAGCCTCAAAATAGTCTAACTTTCTCCCAAAAGAATTTATAATTAACATTAAAATACATTGTCTGTATTCTGTATTGATTTTGTGTATTTTTCATTGTATTGACTATGGCAGACATGTGTTTTTTTCCCTCCAACTTATTAGTAAAAGTATGAACACAGGAAATTACTGGATAATTGGTTTCATTGAAAGAGTGAAGACATACACATTACCATGTAAGATTAAAGTGAAAGTGAAGTCTCTCAGTCATGTCCGACTCTTTGCGACCCTATGGACTGTAGAACACCAGGCTCCTCCATCCATGGGATTCTCAAAGCAAGAATACTGGAATGGGTTGCCATTTCCTTCTCTAGGGGATCTTCCAGACCCAGGGATCGAACCCAGGTCTCCTGCAGGCAGACGCTTTAACCTCTGAGCCACCAGGGAAGCCAAATATTAAAGAAGGATATTTAATGTATTGTTTGCATGTTTCTCTCCCCAACCTAAGGGGCTGATGTCTGATATCAGAGGACATTTCAAACTCGATTATATTTCTCTTTCATCTTTCTTTTTTCTCTTCAGTGGGCCATTGACAATGCCTTTGTCTAGCAATATGTCTTTTTCCTATCTTATGATATTTTCCTGTCTTGATTATCTATAATTAGATAACAAAGTTTGGGCCCACTCGTCTTTTTTCCATAGTCTCATATAGTACAAGATTCTGATGTGGAATTCAGAGGAAATTAAGAATAAATCTAACTAATCACATTTGAAGCTGTATACAGTCAGGAAAACAAGACTGGGAGCTGACTGTGGCTCACATCATGTACTTCTGATTACCAAACTCGGACTTAAATTGAAGAAAGTGGGGAACACCACTAGAACATTCAGGTATGACCTACTTCAAAACCCTTATGATAATACAGTGGAAGTGAGAAATAGATTATAGGGGCTAGATCTGATAAACAGAATGCCTGATGAACTATGGGATGGAGGTCCAGGACATTGTACAGGAGACAGGGATCAAGACCATCCCCATGGAAAAGAAATGTAAAAAAGCAAAATGGCTGTCTGAGCAGGCCTTCCAAATAGCTGTGAAAATAAGAGAAGTGAAAAGCAAAGGAGAAAAGGAAAGATATACCCATTTGAATGCAGAGTTACAAAGAATAGCTAGGAGAGATAAGAAAACCTTCCTTAGCAATCAATGCAAAGAAATAGAGGAAAACAATAGAATGGGAAAGACTGGAGATCTCTTCAAGAACATTAGAGATACCAAGGGAACATTTCATGCAAAAATGGGCTCAATAAAGGACAGAAATGGTATGGACCTAACAGAAGCAGAAGATATTAAGAAGAAGTTGCAAAAATACACAGAACTGTCCAAGAAAGATCTTCAAGATCCAGATAATCATGATGGTGTGATCACTCACACTCTCCTAGAGCCAGAAATCCTGGAATGTGAAGTCAAGTGAGCCTTAGAAAGCATCACTATGAACAAAGCTAATGGAGGTGATGGAATTCTAATTGAGCTACTCCAAATCCTAAAAGATGATGCTGTGAAAGTGTTGCACTCAACATGTCAGCAAATTTGGAAAAGTCAGCAGTGACCACAGGACTGGAAAAGTCAGTTTTCATTCCAATCCCAAAGAAAGGTAAGGCCAAAGAATGCCCAAACTACTGCACAATTGCACTCATCTCACACACTAATAAAGTAATGCTCAAAATTCTCAAAGCCAGACTTCAGCAATATGTGTACTGTGAACTTCCAGATGTTCAAGCTGGTTTTAGGAAAGGCAGAGGAACCAGAGATCAAATTGCCAACACCTGCTGGATAATGGAAAAAGCAAGAGAGTTTCAGAAAAACATTTATTTCTAATTTATTGACTAGACCAAAGCCTTTGACTGTGTGGATCACAATAAACTGGAAAATTCTGAAAGAGACGGGAATACCAGACCACCTGACCTGTCTCTTGAGAAACCTGTATGTAGGTCAGGAAGCAACAGTTAGAAGTGGACATGGAACAACAGACTGGTTCCAAATAGGAAAAGGAGTACATTAAAGCTTATTTAACTTATATGCAGAGTGCATCATGAGAAACACTAGGCTGTAAGAAACACAAGCTGGAATCAAGATTGCCAGGGGAAATATCAATAACCTCAAATATGCAGATGGCACCACCCTTGTGGCAGAAAGTGAAGAAGAACTAAAGAGCCTCTTGATGAAAGTGAAAGTGGAGAGTGAAAAAGTTCTCTTAAAGCTCAACATTCAGAAAAGTAAGTCATGACATCCAGTCCCATCAGTTCATGGCAAATAGATGGAGGAGCAGTGGAAACAGTGGCTGACTTTATTTTGAGGGTCTCCCAAATCACTGCAGATGATGATTGCAGCCATGAAATTAAGACGCTTACTCCTTGGAAGGAAAGTTATGACCAACCTAGATAGCATATTAAAAAGCAGAGACATTACTTTGTCAATAAAGGTCCATCTCTGTAAGTCTATGGTTTTTCCAGTAATCATATATGGATGTGAAAGTTGGACTATAAAGAAAGCTGAGAGCCGAAGAATTGATACTTTTGAACTGTGGTGTTGGAGAAGGCTCTTGAGAGTCCCTTGGACTCCAAAGAAATCCAACCAGTCCATCCTAAAGGGGATTGGTCCTGGGTGTTCATTGGAAGGACTGATATTCAAGCTGAAACTCCAATACTTTGGCCACCTGATGCAAAGGGCTGACTCATTTGAAAAGACTCTGATGCTGGGAAAGATTGAGGGCAGGAGAAGGGGATGACAGAGGATGAGATGGTTGGATGGCATCACCGACTCAATGGACATGAGTACGGGTAGACTCCAGGAGTCGGTGATGGACAGGGAGGCCTGGTGTGCTGCAGTTCATGAAGTCTCAAAGAGTCAGACATGACTGAATACTGAACTGAACTGAACTGAATGACATTTGAAACAAGATTCTGGGAGTGCAAAATTCATCTGTCTCCAAATGTTTGTGATGGCAAAGATGGCTGGTGTATATCCAAAATGCAATTTGCTCACCAGGCCCATCTATGATCTTTTAAGGAAAATAACAAATATTTGTCGACTTCATTTTTTGCTCACTGCTTCTGTTCTATCTCTTAACAGGTACTGTTGATTCCTCATCCAGATTTTCATTACAAGGCTACTGTTCCTTTACTAGTTGTTGGAGGTCTTGAAAGGGGATGACTCATGTTTGCATCCAATAACCAAAATTGTCCTCAATGGGCACTGCTTGGGAGGCTATGATCCTCCTCTCTCCTTCTCTCTCTCTTTTCACTCTTAGACAATTTCTGATCAATGACTGAACTTAATCCCCTTGTCTGTGAGTGGGGCTTTTGCTCAAGAGCTACTCATGGGATCAGAGAAGTTAGCCTTCACCTAAATCACATGTTAGCTTGGTCTTTACCTTTTCCCTATGTATGTTTCTCTCACCTCTTTATAGTTCTATCCTGAATGACTTTATATAGCTATGTCTCAGCCTTTGCCTCTATGGAACATGATCTTAGAACTACCTGCTCACATGAAAAATATACAAAGAACGAGGGTTGTAAAGTTGATAAGACTAAATCAGGAATGGTTATAAGCACAATAATAACCTTACTGGAATTTAAACAATATGAATATTGGTAGTATAAACATTTTTGATTTTCACTTGAGGTGGAATTCTACATGAAATAATTTTCTTGAGATTCTTAAAGTCAACTAGTCTTGCTTTTCCTGACAACCCAGAAAAGCAGCAATCACTGGAATTTCATAAACTGGAGGACAGAGAAGTTACGGCAAAACAATTTATAAAGACACAATGAGAGGGTTGTAATATGATGGCTATGCTAAAATCTACTGAATCAACTTATTATACAGGGTTTCTATAAAGGTCACAGTTAAGCAGTCATATTCTGAGAAATTTTGCTGATAGTCAATGCCATTTTGTAGACTCAAGAGCCTAGACAAGCAGTAGGATTTAAGCAATAGCTAAGAGGTTTGGGGAAAAAATGATGTTTCTGTCAATTTTACTTTCATTCTGCCAAAGGATTGTATTTGGAGAAAAAAATGTAATACTGACTCCTACTTTATTCCTTTCTTTCTTTCTTTTTCTTTTTTTTTCTCTGTCCTTTCTTGTTATCTCCTAAATAACAGCAGCTACCTTAATTTATAGCTTGCAATTCTGTGCTCAGGTACTCCTTCTCCCATTCTTATGTGATAATTCTTCAGTTCCTATACATTCAGTTCAGTTCAGTTCTATTGCTCAGTCATGTCCCACTCTTTGTGACCCCATGGACTGCAGCAGGCCAGGCTTCCTCATCCATACCAACTCCCGGAGCTTACTCAAATTCATGTCCATCAAGTTGGTGATGCCATCCATTCATCTCATCCTCTGTTATTCCCTTCTCCTTGTGCCTTCAATCTTTCTCAGCATCAGGATCTTTTCTGAGGAGTCAGTTCTTCATATCAGGTTGTCAAAGTATTGGAGTTTCAGCTTCAGCATCAGTCCTTCCAATGAATATTGAGGGCTGATTTCCTTTAGGATTGACTGGTTTGATTTCCTTGCAGTTCAAGGGACTCTCAAGAGTCTTCTCCAACACCACAGTTCAAAAGCATCAATCCTTCAGTGCTCAGCTCTCTTTATAGTCCAAAGAAAGCCCCTACACATTAACTTAGGCAATATAAACAGCCTTCACCAAACACACAAAAGCCTATTTCCAAAACTAGAAGCAAACTAGTTTCTGAAGACATTCATAACAGTCTGAAGGGATCTAACCTGCAAAGATGATATCTATGGATTTGGTAAACTGATGGTGAGCTTTGTGACAATGACAAGAGCAAGCAACCTGGGAAGCTGATGCAAAGTTAATTTTAAAGTTGTTTTCATATGGCAATACATTCTCTTTTTCTTATTTAATACCTGTTGATATAATTATAAAAATTCAAATAATATGTAAAATTTAGCTTGGAATTTTGTGGTGTTAGAGAAAGAATTAGGTTTATTTTTGAATCATGCAATGGTGTTAGGTAATTCAGACCAAATTTCCAATCTGCTAAACCTCTGGTCTAATGACCGTCAGGGAAGAATGAAAGAGCCACATTTTTTAATTGGTCTTTTCTAATGGGGTGATACTTTAAGGCTCATAGTTTTTTTATGGTACATGCAATTTTAACTGCTGCTCTATTGTTTTATGCATTCTAATTTGACACTTTACATGTTTGACTTGGATCCTTAAACTGATCTAACCATGAAGGACACAATATTGTAAACTGAAGACTGTCTAAGAGGAACATATAAGAGATTAAGGGATAAGCGGAGAGTGAAAGCATATTCACTTAACTGAGAACTTTGAGGAAAGTGAAGGGCAAAGCAGTTAGTTTGGCATTATTCAAAGCATGAAAAAATATGTTGTTGTGATGTGATTTGTATTTCTAATAGAAGACAGATAAAGAGGATTACTTGATTAAATTTTGTTCCTCTCTTCTTTATCCAAAATCAGTTCAGTTCAGTCACTCAGTCCTGTGCTACTCTTTGTAACCCCATGGACTGCAGCACACCAGGCCTCCCTGTCCGTCACCAACTTCCAGAGCCTACCCAAACCCATGTCCATTGAGGCAGCGATGCCATCCAACCATCTCATCCTCTGTCATCCCCTTTTCCTCCTGCCTTCAATCTTTCCCAGCATCAGGGTCTTTTCAAATGAGTCAGCTCTTTGCATCAGGTGACCAAAATATTGGAGTTTTAGCTTCAACTTCAGTCCTTCCAATGAGCACTCAGGACTGATCGATCTCCTTTAGGATGGACTGGTTGGATCTCTTTGCAGTCCAAGGGACAATCAAGGGTCTTCTCCAAAACCACAGTTCAAAAGCACCAATTCTTCAGCACTCAGCTTTTTTTAGTCCAAGTCTCACATCCATACATGATTACTGGAAAAACTGTAGCCTTGATGAAACGGACCTTTGTTGGCAATGGAATGTCTCTGCTTTTTAATATGCTTTCTAGGTTGGCTTATTATTAGAGAAATGCAAATCAAAACCACAATGAGATATCACCTCACATGGGCAGAAAGAGTCAGAAAGAGAAAGATAAATATTGTATTCCAACACATATATATGGAATCTAGAAAAATGGTACTGAAGGATTTGTTTACAGGGCAGCAGTGGAGAAACAGACATACAGAATAGACTTATGGACATAGGCAGAGGGAAGGAGAGGGTGAGATGTATGGAAAGAGTAACATGGAAACCTATATTACCATATTTAAAATAGATAGCCAATGGGAAGTTGCTGTATGGCTCAGGAAACTCAAACAGGGGCTCTGTAACAACCTAGAGGGGTGGAATGGGGAGGTAGATGGGAAGGAAGCTCAAAAGGGATATATGTCTACCTATGGCTGATTCATGTTGAGATTTGACAGAAAACAACAAAATTCTATAAAGCAATTATCCTTCAATAAAACATAAATTAAAAAGAATAATAAAAATATATAGAAACATTCAACAACAACAACAAAAAATGGTGCATGACAACGATAGCACAAAGAACAGATCACATTAAATGGAAACATTCTGTGGCAAGATTCTTATGGAGTGTGGTACATTATTAGTTGAAGGTGGACTAAATTTTGATAAGAAAAATACGTATTGTAAATCCTTAACAAGACTTAACAAATAAATTCATAAACATAAAAAAAGCAATTAACATTGGCCTCAAAAATAAAGTCTTTTTCTTATCCAGTTTGAAGTCTCTTTATAATCACCACCTCCCCAATCACTTCCTTTTAAAGAAAAAATGAGTAGTTGAAGATACTCTAAATAATGCTTGTTAAGCTTTCCTGTTTCTATAATTCTATTTCCTTTTAGTATCTAGAGAAACAGAAACACAGATAGATAAATTATGAAATATCATCCAGTTTTTCTTCTTAAGGATATAGAATAAAAGTATGCCAACATTTTAGTGAGTTCCTTAAGATTTTCAGCTCTAACTTTTGTAACCTAAAGTGGAAAGATACCAAAACATGACATGGATAATTTCTACTGCAGTGTATGCTCTCATTTTTTTCTAACAGAATCCCACTATTTTCCATTAAACAAATTTCATGTCACTTGTTTATTATCTACCTTATAATTTTACCAAATATTAACTAGTCTCTTTTTTTTCATTGCTTTCATCATATTGCACTGTTGCAGTTACGTATGGAGTGTGTGTTTTAACATTTCCCTCTAATTGTTTCAAATATCATTGGGTATTTGGAGAGTACAGTGTTCAAGTTAAACTCTGTTTATGACATTTTTATCTTTTATGCTCATCTCCTCAATCACTTGTGATAGTCTTCATTTTCCTCAGTGCTTTTTTGGTAAGTAAATCATCAATCTGAGAAAAAGACGGGGATACTTATCTTCAGTGCCTGGGATAACGTTGATTATCTGTCTTAGCTCAGGTTATTCTTCTCTAATTTCATATTTTCATCAAAAGCTGTCAAACTCAAGAGAAGAGCCCCTTATGTAGTAAGAAATCATCACCAAAATCAATGATTCAGTGGGCAGATGGACACATTTGTCAAATGCCCTACTCCAAAATGGGAGTATTGTTGGAAGTTTTTTTGGGGGACTATATTTTATTTCTTTAAAAACTATGTGAGCGTCTTATACGCTCTAAGTCTATAGAATCTTAAATATTATGGACTATATGTTTAAAAACATAAATAATACTCTTTAACTCAGGCAAAGTAAAAGAAAAAATATGTTGCTTATGCATGCTTGACAACAACTATTACTATACACATGGATAGTATTTGTGATTATACTTTGGATTGAAAAGTAATGGAAAAGTGAGGACAATCGTTATGTTAATTAAATGTCAGTGAAGCATGTGTACTTTTCCCACTTGTCATGAAAATAGTCTTGTTTCATCTATTAGATTTTATCAGAAATCAGAGAAAACAATCAATTTTATGTTAGCTATTCTAACTACCATATTGTAGTTAACTATGAACTACATAGAACTAGTTAACTACCTAGAACTAGTTAACTAAATACTATGTCATTTATGCTGCTTCCCTGATGGTGCAGTGTTAAAGAATTTGCCTGCCGCTGCAGGAGACCCAAGAGACATGGGTTCAATCCCTGGGTCAGAGATCTCCTGGAGGAGGAAATGAAAATCCACTCCAGTATTCTGGTTTGGAGAATCCTATGAATGGAGGAGCCTGGCAAGCTACAGTGCATGTGATTGCAAAGAGTCAGACAGGACTGAGCATATCACAGAAGGATACTATTTATGGACTTCCTTTAAAATTACGTCTAAGAATTTTTAAAAAATATTGTTCTGCTGCCTAATACACCTACTGCTGCTGCTGCCAAGTCTCTAGGTCTGTCTTTTTGAAAACTGCTAGCATCCAAAACTACTTGTATTAATATCTTATATATAAGATTTATAGAAAGCACAAAGCCTGTTAGATCCAGGATCATTTCTGTTACAATCACTACAGACAAGCAGGACACATGGGAAAATGACAGTTTGACTTGGGTAGTATTTCCTCTGTTCCCACTTCTTTCTCTTTTATATATACATATATATATATATATACATACATACATACATATCCATTCTAAAGGAGATCAGTCCTGGGTGTTTATTGGAAGGACTGATGCTAAAGCTGAAACTCCAATACTTTGGCCACCTCATGCGAGGAGTTGACTCATTAGAAAAGACTCTGATGCTGGGAGGGATTGGGGGCAGGAGGAGAAGGGGACGACAGAAGATGAGATGGCTGGATGGCATCACCGACTCAATGGACATGAGTTTGAGTGAACTCCAGGAGTTGGTGATGGACAGGAAGGCCTGGCATGCTGCGATTCATGGGATCACAAAGAGTCAGACACGACTGAGCAACTGAACTGAACAGAACTGATTATATATATATATATATATATATATATATATATATATATATATATATACATATATAAGTTTAGCTGCACAGAGTCTTAGTTGCAGCACTTGTGATCTTCATTGTGGCATGCAATTTCGTTAGTTGTAGCATGCAAATTCTTAATTATGGCATGTGGGATCTAGTTCCCAGACCAAGGATGGAATCTAGGGCCCCTCCATTGGGAGCATGGAGTCTTACCACTGGACCACTAAAGAAGCCCCCCAGTTCTAACATATACATCTGCTTCTCTACAATTAGGTAGATGTTGAAACAGGTAGGCAAGTGGCTTCACGTGAAATTTCAGATTCTATTGGAATTATCCTAACAGAAAAAGTTATTACATGATTTTTTTCCTTTTAGAATAAGATCACAAAAGATTATGCCCAGGCATTTTCTTCAGCAAGGATTTGAAAATGGTCTGACTCAATAAGTTAGTCTTTTCTGCTCCTGATGTTGGGAGAGCATGACCATCATGAGCTATTGTGTAGCTTCCTTTTGCATCTTTATTAGCATGCTAGACATGACCACTGAACTCTTATTGATCAATAGACAGAGTTTATGCTACCACTTCCAATAACAGCAATACTAAAGACTCATTGTATGTGTAGTTGTGGTCAACATGGTGTGGACAGAGAAGTGTAACTCTCCATCACAAGCACTGACCAAAAAAGGGGAGCAAATGGAAGATGGAGCTTCTGGAGGAAGCTGTAGCATAAATCTCTAAAAGACTTTAAAATGAACTCATATGTCACTGTTTTTGCTTTTCTTTTCTTATGCAAATGTACATATCTATAAGCTGTACATAACTGATATCAGTTGCAAATGACAGTAGTCTATAGATATATAATTTCATCTGATTTAGTCAATTATCAAAAACAAAATTGCTCAAAATACCATAAGGAACAATAAAAAAAATCAATAAAACAAGAAGCTGTTTGAAAAAAATAAATGAAATTGAGAAACCACTAACAAAACTAATAAAGGTGAAATGACAAAGACTCAAATCATCAGTATCAGGAGGATGAAAAGATTTTGCTACAGGTCGTGCAGCTTTGAAAAGCACAACGCAGCAACACTAAAACTTTATGCTCAAAAATTCAATAACCTGTAAGAAATGAACCAGTTTCTCAAAGTCTATGAAGCATCTTAATTTGACCATGATACAACAGATAATCTGAATATTAAAACACCTGAAGAAACTAAACTTGCATTTAAAAATACCACAAAAAAAGAAATATACAGGAACAGATTGTTTCACCTGAGAGACGATGAAGAATTAACATCAAAACTGCAAAGATGAAAGATCCAAATGCCTGCTAATAGAGTAAGTGGTCTGCTCCAAAGACCACTGAGTAAAAACATCAGAGAGGTAAGGAAAAGAGGTCATAAGAGATTTAACAGTAGAGTTATTTTCTTTAGATGTGAGTAAGCTGTGTTTGGTACTCAGCATCCATCTGTCCTCAAGTGTGGGGTACTGACATCCCTCCATTCTACTCTCCACCTCTGTCTGCTCAAGTTCTGAGCATTGTTTAGCTGAGATCTCATGCTGAATACAGCATATGGTGATGGGGCTTGATGGATGGTAAAAACTTGCTCCATGACCAGCCAAGGTGAAACAGAACAGAACTATAGTGGTGAATTTTCCTGTGAGATGGAAAAGCAGATAGACATTACTGACACTGACACACATTAATGTATTCAGTAAAAGTGTATTAAGTGCCTAGTTTATGCCAAGCACTCTGTTCAAGTCTAGGTAGACAAAGACTGATCCCTCTAAACTCAACAGAGCAGAGAAACTGGATCAAGAGCCATCACAACAGAAACAGAAGTGTGACACGGCACAGTTCTGAAAGAAAAATATGACATGGAATATAGGTTGAAGCATTCCATTTTCAAGGGTACAGTTTTGCATCTTTGCAGTCCTAAGTGTGTGAATGTGTGAGCATTTGCATCTTTAATATAGAGTGCCACAAAACATAAACCACACAAATGTGTGAAAGGATTTCCATCTATAATGAAACTGCATTTTATTCATACATGAGCTCTCAGAAGATGCAATGTAAGAAGTGAGAGACTGATTTCCATTAAATGTCTGATGTATAAAAGTCCAAGACTTATCTCCTTACTAATGAACACTTGCCAAGAATCTTTCCCCATCTTCAAGCCAATGAACTTACCTTCTGGACTCTCACTGGAGTTTCCTCTCTCTGCATTCCTTGCCTACAAAACCAGTCCACCCTAAACCCTCACTGGACTCTCCTATAGTAACTACAGCATGAATTTCCTGAATTGCAATCCCTCTGCTCTTCTTGAATAAAGTCAGTTTTTGCTAATTTGAATTGTCTCAGTTTAACTCCTTATTAAGCCTGACAGTTGTTAAATATCCATTTTCAAAGGGGAGGGCACACTGTCCATCACCCAGGATCTTGGTTCTCCCACAGGAATTGAACCCATGCCCACTACAGAGGAAGCAGAATTTTAACCATTGGATCCCTTGGGATTCCAGTAAGTGTGTGTGTGTATATATATATGCATTTAAATAATTGCAGTAAAATGTCTTTAAAACTGTTTATTTCTTTTTGATTTTTCACATGATATACTCTGTACCAAATTATTATATAAGAAGTCCAATGTAATGGATTTTCTTGTTTCTTTCTTTCCAACATCTTTAGGCTATTTGAATTTCTTTCTCTGCTATTTTAGATATCTTTGAGATTGAATCATTTATCTACTGCAATAACAACATCCAAGAAAGTAATATTCCTCATCATATTGGACTTTCAATTAAGCCAAGCAGTGCAAGGTCAATTCAATATTATAATTGGAAAAAGATTGTTTTATTGTTGGCTGCTTTTGGCATATAGTCCATGGGATGTACACCAGATTAATAAAAATACTCAATGTTTGGGTCCCTGATATTTCATATCTTTTTGCAGCTCCTGAACTAAGGCCAGTATGTTTTCTTTGAGGTTTGAAATTCATCCCCTGCACCCCAAACCCCCCAATCAAATTCCAAAGTGATATGCCTTGACTGTGATTCATAAATTGACAGAATTGACCTTCATCAAGTAGATTTTTTGAGCATATTCATAAAATATTTATTATATTTATAAAAGGAGACAGAATCACTTTAATTTTGTTTCTGATTAAAAAAAAAAAAAAGAAGGAATTTCAATCTGTGGCTTTCAACAAACTACAGCTCATGGGCCAAATCTGGCTTGCTGCCTACTTTTCTATAGGATATTTAAATATGTCACTCCCACACCGCTTCATTTGCACATTATCACTGGTTTTTTGGGGGGCTACAAGGTCAAAACAAAATAATTGTAGTAAAGTCAATTGCCCAGAAAGCCAACATTTATTTACTGTTTGACCTTTTACAGTAAGTTTGCTGACTCCTGTTATGAGAAGTAGTAAGCCTGAATTTTAGCTTGTTCTCTAGTAACTTTCATTAATAATAATAAAAATAATAATAACACTGTACTATAGGGTAGATGTTATTCTAATTACCATACATTTATTAAATTATTTAATATGCATAATTAATATTTAAGAACCAGAAGTTATCCCAATATTTAAAGATGATAACAATGAAGCATATAGAGGTTAATTAACTTGTCTGTGGTCACACAATTAACTAGTAAGGGTTAGTGCAGGGTTTGAGACACTAAGGTCTACCTCCATTGCCTACACTTGAACCACTATGTTATTTGCATGACTGTGAAATGAAATAATTGTTTAAACTTTGTTTTTTCTTGAGTTCATTGTCATCTTGAGCTTATAAATTGTGTTGCTACATTCTACTTTTACATCTGGAAAGCTGTATTATGTCAAGAGTAAAATTTCTTTGATAATATATTATCATACTAGTGAAACAACGCTATTAAAAAAAAGATGCAAATATATTTAAGGTCCATCTGATTTACCACTATTCTAAATATGAGAAAACTATTCTTTTGTAATTTTTTTCTGCAAAAATACTATAATAATAGTAAACATACTAACTCTGTAGCACTTCCTATTATTTTATAGTATCAGTTTATTTTTACAAGTCCTTAGAAATTTAAGTTGGACATGACGTAGTGACTGAGTACAAACATACACATAAGCAAGGGAAATCATTGCATTACAAATTATATGGATGGAGCATTTCCCTTCCTGTATTACATAGAATGATGCCCTTTCCATTGGGACATCTACATCATTCAGGATACAAAATGTTTGAAGGCAAGAACAGGCCATATCTTTTTGGCCCAAGTGTCCCATTTCCTAAAGTTGATCTGCAGAAAAGATCTATGACCCAGAAGTATTCCCTTTCTCAAGTGTTCTTCAAAAGGGAATTTTCTCCTGACTTTCCAAGGAATGTCATATGTTAGTTAGATCATATTTTATTTTTATATCTTACATTGCAAAATCCTTGGCAAAGTGATAATTCTTTTCAATAACATATGTACAAAGAAGGATCAAATGAATCAAGCGCCTAGTAACAAAGTATTTTTCAATCTAGACTGTTCTCAAATTATTATTTAGCATCATTAAAGAATAAATATAGTTATCTGTGCTGCTGTCACTTTAGTCATGTCTGACACTTTGTGACCCTATATGGGTTATGGCCCACCAAGTTCCTCTGTGGGATTCTCCAGGCAAAAATACTGGAGTAGGTTGCCATGCTCTCCTCCAGGGACTGAACCCTCATCTCTTGCTTTCTCTTGCTTCTCCTTCATTGACAGGGAGTTTCTTTACCACTAGTGCCATCTGGGATTTTTATGATAAATCAGAGTAAGATTTGGATATAATTTTGAAAAACCTTAAAGAAGTGAGTTATATCACTATAGAAAAATTTGTTCTAATCCCTTCAATGTATTCATGAAGATATAAGTTTGTGATGTTTCTATCTGTTAAGAATAAAAGGCACAGAGTTAGAATTAACACTGGAATAATTTTTCTTTCTGATAAAAAAATAACTTACATCCACAAGTATACGTTCTATTTGATAAAATTAAAGGTTTTGTCATACCATTAAAAGCCACAGTTTCAAAAATATGTTCTATTTTATATTTAATAAAAATAAATTCAAGCTGGTTTTAGGAAAGGCAGAGGAACCAGAGATCAAATTGCCAACATCCTCTGGCTCATGGAAAAAGCAAGAGAGTTCCAGAAAAACATATATTTCTGCTTTATTGACTATGCCAAAGCTTTGACTGTGTGGATCACAATAAACTGTGGAAAATTCTGAAACAGATGGGAATACCAGACCACCTAACCTGCCTCTTGAGAAACCTATATGCAGGTCAGGAAGCAACAATTAGAACGGTACATGGAACAACAGACTGGGTTCAAATAGGAAAAGGAGTATGTCAAGGCTGTATTTTGTCACCCTGCTTGTTTAACTTCTATGCAGAGTACATCATGAGAAACGCTGGGCTGGAAGAAGCACAAGCTGGAATCAAGATTGCTGGGAGAAATATTAGTAAACTCAGATATGCAGATGACAGCACCCTTATGGCAGAAAGTGAAGAGGAAATAAAAAGCCTCTTGATGAAAGTGAAAGTGGAGAGTGGAAAAGTTGGCTTAAAGCTCAACACTCAGAAAACGAAGATCATGGCATCTGGTGCCATCACTTCATGGGAAATAGATGGGGAAACAGTGAAAACAGTGTCAGACTTTATTTTGAGGTGCTCCAAAATCACTGCAGATGGTGATTGCAGCCATGGAATTAAAAGACACTTACTCCTTGGAAGGAAAGTTATGACCAACCTAGGTAGCATATTAAAAAGCAAAGACATTACTTTGTCAACAAAGGTCAGTCTAGTCAAGGGTATGGTTTTTTCAGTAGTCATGTATGAATGTGAGAGTTGGACTGTTAAGAAAGCTGAGAGCTGAAGAATTGATGCTTTCAAACTGTGGTGTTGGAGAAGACTCTTGAGAGTCGCTTGGATTACAAGGAGATCCAACCAGTCCATCCTAAAGGAGATCAGTCCTGGGTGTTTATTTGAAGGACTGGTGCTAAAGCTGAAACTCTAGTACTTTGGCCACCTGATGTGAAGAGTTGACTCATTGGAAAGGACTCTGATGCTGGGAGGGATTGGGGGCAGGAGGAGAAGGGGACGACAGAGGATGAGATGGCTGTATGTCATCAATGACTTGATGCACATGAGTTTGGGTGAACTCTGGGAGTTGGTGATGTACAGGGAGGCCTGGTGTGCTGCAATTCATGGGGTCGCAAAGAGTTGGACACGACTGAACGACTGAACTGAGCTGATCTGAACTGAAATACTTTTGTCTTAAAATATATTCATTTCATTTTGATCAGTTCGTGTGATATTGGATATTGATTTTTTTGTAAATTAATTCATTTATTTTAATTGGAAGCTAATTACTTAACAACACTGTAGTGGTTTTACCATACATTGACATGAATCAGCCATGGGTGTACATGTGTGCCCCATTCTGAAGCCTCCTCCCACCTTCCTCCCCATCCCATCCCTCAGGGTTGTTCCAGTGCACCGGCCCTGAGTGCCGTTTTAAGCATTGAACCTGTACTGGCAATCTATTTCACATATGGTAGCATACATGAACATTGATTTCTTTTTAACACTCAAAGGACTTTTTGGCTTTCTACTAAGATGGAGTTACATATGTGGGTCTATTATTATGTGCTCTGATCTATTTTGTCATCTTTTTGACTAAGAATCCTTGCCTGTAGAATCCCATGAACAGAGGAGCCCGTTGGGCTATAGTACATGTGGTCACAAAGAGTCAGATATGACTGAGTGACTGATACACACACACAATCTTGATTTATGTAGCTTTATATTGAGGTGAAGTCGCTCAGTCGTGTCTGACTCTTTGCAACCCATGGACTGTAGCCTACCAGGCTCCTCTGTCCATGGGATTCTCCAGGCAAGAATATCGGAGTGGGTTGCCATTTCCTTCTCCAGGGGATCTTCCCGACCCAGGGATCGAACCCAGGTCTCCCACATTGGAGGCAGGCGCTTTAACCTCTGAGCCACCAAGGAAGCCCAAGCTTTATATTAAGTCTTGAAATAAGATAGCGGCAATGCTTTGACTTTTTTTTCCAGAGTTGTTTAGGCTATTTTAGTTTGCTTTTCTTATCAATTTTCAAATTCATATTGTAGCTTTCTAAAATATATTTTCCTGGGATTTCAATTTGTGCTTATCCTATAGACAGATTGAGGAAAACTGACATCTTTACCATGGTGAGTCTTCAACTTCACAAACATACTAGATGCTGAAAGTACAAACTAGATGTCTTCCTTCATTTCCTCCTCCAGTTCTCTCTCTCTCTCTCTCTCTCTTTTTCATTTCTTTTTTTTAAAAATAATATTATTTTTTTTAATTTTAATTTTTACTTTATTTTACTTTACAATACTGTATTGGTTTTGCCATACATTGACATGAATCCACCATGGGTGTACATGCGATCCCAAACATGAACCCCCTCCCATCTCCCTACCCACAACATCCCTCTGGGTCATCCCCATGCACCAGCCCCAAGCATGCTGTATCCTGCATCAGACATAGACTGGTGATTCGATTCTTACATGATAGTATACATGTTACAATGCCATTCTCCCAAATCATCCCACCCTCTCCGTCTCCGAGTCCAAAAGTCCGCTATACACATCTGAGTCTTTTTTGCTCTCTTGCATACAGGGTCATCATTGCCATCTTTCTAAATTCCATATATATGTGTTAGTATACTGCATTGGTGTTTTTCTTTCTGGCTTACTTCACTCTGTATAATTGGCTCCAGTTTCATCCATCTCATCAGAACTCATTCAAATGTGTTCTTTTAATGGCTGAGTAATACTCCATTGTGTATATGTACCACAGCTTTCTTATCCATTCATCTGCTGATGGACATCTAGGTTGTTTCCATGTCCTAGCTATTATAAACAGTGCTGCGATGAACATTGGGGTACATGTGTCTCTTTCAATTCTGGTTTCCTCTGTGTGTATGCCCAGCAGTGGGATTGCTGGGTCATATGGCAGTTCTATTTGCAATTTTTTAAGGAATCTCCACATTGTTCTCCATAGTGGCTGTACTAGTTTGCATTCCCACCAACAGTGTAGGAGGGTTCCCTTTTCCTCCTGGTTGGTAATCCAGGACACTGACCTTTACGGCCTATATTAAGACCTTCTCTATGCAGTTGACTTGGGCCAAAGATACCAACCATGGGAAATCAAACAAAGAAAATGAGGAAGGGTGAGCTTCTTTACTAAAGGCATAGCCCCTATTGGACAGCCTTTTTCCAACTACAACTGCTGAATATTTTTTCCTTAAGGCTTAAAACTGACAACACTGTCTACTACTCTTCATTTTTCCCTCTGAAGCCAGCACAGCCTCTGAAATTGGCCCTCAATTAAGCTTTATTAATTTGTGTCTGTGGAATGTGCCATCTCTTCAATGTCATGACCATATCATTGCGTAAATGTTTAAGGTATACTGTTATTTTAAAGCCATGTGGATTTGATTACACACACACACACACACACACACACACACACACACATGGACTTTACACTTACATGTGTGTGACTTAAATAAAATGACTTGTACTGTTTTATATATACTTTCATTTTATAGAGCACAGCTATGTTTGTACTGAGAAATGGACTATTTCCTGCCCTATCCCTAAATGAGGATGTCACAGTCATCAGTGACTGTAGCCCTCCAATGTGAGCAGTGAGCCCTAAGGGAACTCAGGATGAAGAAGAATAGGTGTGCACCGAAGAAAGGAAGCTTGGGATGTGAAAACACAGGATACTGGTCCTCAGATAGCTGAAGTGCATCTTCCCATGCATAGAAAAGTGCTAAATTATTTAACTTGCAATATCTGATTTTCTTTAATTCACAATAACATTTGATGTTGTCTCCCTGTGCTTTGTTGCAAAACTTCTATATAACTTGGCTCCTCCCCTTGCCTCCTTAGAGCAGTTCTCTCAGCATTACTTGAGATGCTGCCTCCTGGGCTTAAGTCCTAAAACTTAATGAACAAAACATAACTCTCAACTTTTAAGTTGTGAATCTTTTACAGTCCACACTATACAGATAGAGATGTTTATGTGAATCATAGATTTCCATGTTCCACAAGCTTTCTCACAAACAAAATATTATGGTATATGCTACGGATTCTTAAATCACATAGCACATATAATAGACTATGTTACTGAACTCAGGTCCAGCTGCTCACCACTAAAATAGTGGTGAGAGAGACAAGTGCTGGTAGGAATGGAAGGTTGCTGTATTCAGGAGGCTTGGCAACCAAGGTAAAAGAGGTCCTCATGTCTCAGAACTAACTCTGAAGATTCTGTTCAGCTCTGCCAGTTTTAAAAGAGTAAAAGGAAAGCAGGAGTGGCAATACTCATATCCGATAAAATAGACTTTAAAACAAAGGCTGTGAAAAGAGACAAAGAAGGCCACTACATAATGATCAAAGGATCAATCCAAGAAGAAGATATAACAATTATAAATATATATGCACCCAACATAGGAGCACCACAATATGTAAGACAAATGCTAACAAGTATGAAAGGGGAAATCAACAATAACACAATAATAGTGGGAGACTTTAATACCCCACTCACACCTATGGACAGATCAACTAAACAGAAAATTAACAAAGAAACGCAAACTTTAAATGATACATTAGATCAATTAGACCTAATTGATATCTATAGGACATTTCACCCCAAAACAATGAATTTCACCTTTTTCTCAAGTGCTCATGGAACCTTCTCCAGGATAGATCACATCCTGGGCCATAAATCTAAACTTGATAAATTCAAAAAAATCGAAATCATTCCAAGCATCTTTTCTGCCCATAATGCATTAAGATTAGATCTCAATTACAGGAGAAAAAATACTAAAAAGTCCAACATATGGAGGTTGAACAACACACTTCTGAATAACCAACAAATCATAGAAGAAATCAAAAAAGAAATCAAAATATGCATAGAAACTAATGAAAATGAAAACACAACAACCCAAAACCTGTGGGACACTATAAAAGCAGTGCTAAGAGGAAAGTTCATAGCAATACAGGCATACCTCAAGAAACAAGAAAAAAGTCAAATAAATAACCTAACTCTACAACTAAAGCAACTAGAAAAGGAAGAATTGGAGAACCCCAGAGTTAGTAGAAGGAAAGAAATCTTAAAAATTAGGGCAGAAATAAATGCAAAAGAAACAAAAGAGACCATAGCAAAAATCAACAAAGCCAAAAGCTGGTTCTTTGAAAGGATAAATAAAATTGACAAACCATTAGCCAGACTCATCAAGAAGCAAAGAGAGAAAAATCAAATCAATAAAATTAGAAATGAAAATGGAGAGATCACAACAGACAACACAGAAATACAAAGGATCATAAGAGACTACTATCAGCAGTTGTATGCCAATAAAATGGACAACATGGAAGAAATGGACAAATTCTTAGAAAAGTACAATTTTCCAAAACTGAACCAGGAAGAAATAGAAAATCTTAACAGACCCATCACAAGCACGGAAATTGAAACTGTAATCAGAAATCTTCCAGGAAACAAAAGCCCAGGTCCAGACGGCTTCACAGCTGAATTCTACCAAAAATTTCGAGAAGAGCTAACACCTATCCTACTCAAACTCTTCCAGAAAATTGCAGAGGAAGGTAAACTTCCAAACTCATTCTATGAGGCCACCATCACTCTAATACCAAAACCTGACAAAGATGTCACAAAAAAAGAAAACTACAGGCCAATATCACTGATGAACATAGATGCAAAAATCCTCAACAAAATTCTAGCAATCAGAATCCAACAACACATTAAAAAGATCATACACCATGACCAAGTGGGCTTTATCCCAGGGATGCAAGGATTCTTCAATATCCGCAAATCAATCAATGTAATTCACCACATTAACAAACTGAAAAATAAAAACCATATGATTATCTCAATAGATGCAGAGAAGGCCTTTGACAAAATTCAACATCCATTTATGATTAAAACTCTCCAGAAAGCAGGAATAGAAGGAACATACCTCAACATAATAAAAGCTATATATGACAAACCCACAGCAAACATTATCCTCAATGGTGAAAAATTGAAAGCATTTCCCCTAAAGTCAGGAACAAGACAAGGGTGTCCACTTTCACCGCTACTATTCAACATAGTTCTGGAAGTTTTGGCCACAGCAATCAGAGCAGAAAAAGAAATAAAAGGAATCCAAATTGGAAAAGAAGAAGTAAAACTCTCACTGTTTGCAGATGACATGATCCTCTACATAGAAAACCCTAAAGACTCCACCAGAAAATTACTAGAGCTCATCAATGAATATAGTAAAGTTGCAGGATATAAAATCAACACACAGAAATCCCTTGCATTCCTATACACCAATAATGAGAAAGTAGAAAAAGCAATTAAGGAAACAATTCCATTCACCATTGCAACGAAAAGAATAAAATACTTAGGAATATATCTACCCAAAGAAACTAAAGACCTATATACAGAAAACTATAAAACACTGATGAAAGAAATCAAAGAGGACACTAATAGATGGAGAAATATACCATGTTCATGGATCGGAAGAATCAATATAGTGAAAATGAGTATACTACCCAAAGCAATTTACAAATTCAATGCAATCCCTATCAAGCTACCAGCCATATTTTTCACAGAACTAGAACAAATAATTTCAAGATTTGTATGGAAATACAAAAAACCTCGAATTGCCAAAGCAATCTTGAGAAAGAAGAATGGAACTGGAGGAATCAACTTGCCTGACTTCAGGCTCTACTACAAAGCCACAGTCATCAAAACAGTATGGTACTGGCACAAAGACAGACATATAGATCAATGGAACAAAATAGAAAGCCCAGAGATAAATCCACACACATATGGACACCTTATCTTTGACAAAGGAGGCAAGAATATACAATGGAGTAAAGACAATCTCTTTAACAAGTGGTGCTGGGAAAACTGGTCAACCACTTGTAAAAGAATGAAACTAGATCACTTTCTAACACCACACACAAAAATAAACTCAAAATGGATTAAAGATCTAAATGTAAGACCAGAAACTATAAAACTCCTAGAGGAGAACATAGGCAAAACACTCTCAGACATAAATCACAGCAGGATCCTCTATGATCCACCCCCCAGAATTCTGGAAATAAAAGCAAAAATAAACAAATGGGATCTAATTAAAATTAAAAGCTTCTGCACAACAAAGGAAAATATCAGCAAGGTGAAAAGACAGCCTTCTGAATGGGAGAAAATAATAGCAAATGAAGCAACTGACAAACAACTAATCTCAAAAATATACAAGCAACTTATGCAGCTCAATTCCAGAAAAATAAATGACCCAATCAAAAAGTGGGCCAAAGAACTAAATAGACACATCTCCAAAGAAGACATACGGATGGCTAACAAACACATGAAAAGATGCTCAACATCACTCATTATCAGAGAAATGCAAATCAAAACCACAATGAGGTACCACTTCACACCAGTCAGAATGGCTGCGATCCAAAAATCTGCAAGCAATAAATGCTGGAGAGGGTGTGGAGAAAAGGGAACCCTCCTACACTGTTGGTGGGAATGCAAACTAGTACAGCCACTATGGAGAACAGTGTGGAGATTCCTTAAAAAATTGCAAATAGAACTCCCTTATGACCCAGCAATCCCACTGCTGGGCATACACACCGAGGAAACCAGAATTGAAAGAGACACATGTACCCCAATGTTCATCGCAGCACTGTTTATAATAGCCAGGACATGGAAACAACCTAGATGTCCATCAGCAGATGAATGGATAAGAAAGCTGTGGTACATATACACAATGGAGTATTACTCAGCCGTTAAAAAGAATTCATTTGAATCAGTTCTGATGAGATGGACGAAACTGGAGCCGATTATACAGAGTGAAGTAAGCCAGAAAGAAAAACACCAATACAGTATACTAACACATATATACGGAATTTAGAAAGATGGCAATGACGACCCTGGATGCAAGACAGGAAAAAGACGCAGCTGTCTATAACGGACTTTTGGACTCAGAGGGAGAGGGAGAGGGTGGGATGATATGGGAGAATGGCATTCTATCATGTATACTATCATGTAAGAATTGAATCGCTAGTCTATGTCTGACGCAGGATACAGCATGCTTGGGGCTGGTGCATGGGGATGACCCACAGAGATGTTATGGGGAGGGAGGTGGGAGGGGGGTTCATGTTTGGGAACACATGTAAGAATTAAAGATTTTAAAATTAAAAAAAAATAATAATAATAACAATCTTTATGCTGTTGTTACAGGTTTCACCTATATTAAGTTATAAATTACACTGAGTGTCATAATGCTTGTTTAAAGACTAAATTATCACATAAAGAAATCTTTTATAATTCTAAAAAAAACAAAAAAAAAAATAAAAAAAAATAAAAGAGTAAAAGGGAATCTTAGGGAAACAATGATGGAGGAGGTTAGGTTCATTTTCCCTTTCTAAAAAACTGGTTGATTCCTTATGATTTTCTTTAGATGCTCCCTTTCCTGCATGGCCTGCCTGGAGGGCCTGTTGGGAGTAGAGGGTTTGTGATTTTTAATTACTTATTTCTCCAGTCTTATTTCTTTTAATCTAGGAAAAGAATCAACAGGTTTTGTAAGGCCTTGTGTACATTCAGTACAGCAAAAGTCAGGAGTTAGGTTAAATGCTGCCTAGCGATCCCATTCAGAGGAGGCAATGGCAACCCACTCCAGTATTCTTGCCTGGAAAATCCCATGGACAGAGGAGCCTAGAAGGCTGTAGTGCATGGGGTCGCTGAGGGTCTGCAGCGACTGAGCGACTTCACTTTCACTTTTCACTTTCCTGCATTGGGGAAGGAAATGGCAACCCACTTCAGTGTTCTTGCCTGGAGAATCCCAGGGACGGGGGGAGCCTGGTGGGCTGCTGCCTGTGGGGTTGCACAGAGTCAGACACGACTGAAGTGATTTGGCAGCAGCAGCAGTGATCTCATTGTCATAATTAAGGTTTCAGGAGGACAGAAATAGACAAACACGAAGGGGGAAAAGGAGCTGTTTGCAAATGGATAAGGTGATAGTATTAATGCTCCTTGATTGAGAGATTCTAAATTATAATCTGAAAAATTTTAAATGTAACTCTTGTTCTAAAAATAAAAATGTTTTAAATGTAAGAAAAGTTTTGTTGATGTAAAGTGTTATATTCTAGTTGTACTTTCAAATGTGATCAGTAAAATTAAGCTTATTTAAGCCTATTTTTTACTTACTGAAGAATTTATTTACAGGGCAGCAATGGAGAAACAGACTTAGAAAATAGACTTATGGACATAGGGAGAGGCGAGGAGAGGGTGAGATATATGGAAAGAGTAACATAGAAACTTACATTACCATATGTAAAACAGGTAGCCAAAGAGAATTTGCTGTATGGCTCCGTATCAACTTAGAGGGGTGGGCTGGGGAGGGAGATGGGAGGGAGGTACAAGAGGGAGGAGATATATGTATACCTATGGCTGATTCATGTTGAGGTTTGACAGAAAACAACAAAATTCTGTTAAGCAATTATCCTTCAATTAAAAAATAAATTTAAAAAAAGTAAAATTAAGCTTATTAAAGTTTTATGCTATGGAATAACTTTTGAAAAAGAGAAAATTGTGATGAAATTCATATAATGTGTTCCTTTAGCAAGAATGGATTTGTTGCATTGAAATGGATAGTATTAAATGTTATAAATTGGCTTCATTGTGATCAGAATCTTGAAAAGACAATGGAGTACAAAACAAGTTAACTCAAGAAGATAAAACGCTAATGTCATCATTTTCTCACATATTTGAATTATCACTGATGAGAAAATCCTAATTAGCATTTTGACCTTTAAGCAGATAATTCAGCAAAACTTTCATTAGTAGATTAAAATAGAAATTGCAAATTAAAACACAATTTTCTAACTTACTACAAACTGCTTACTGAATTTAAGGCTATCTATATATAATTACATAATATTCAATTCAATGAAACATGCTTATAGTAGACTCATTCAAAAGTATGTTAGAGTATATACATTTTAAAAGTTTAAGAAATTAAATTTTTAACTTTTAACATTACTGAAAATTAATTTAATGTAGAGTTGTTTAAAATGAGCTAAAGAAAGAAACTACTATCTGTTCCCATTTCATTAAATTTTAAGTAATGTTTTCCTTTTTATATTATTTATTATTATCAAGTTTTGGAAAAAATATATATTTTTAACAATAAAATGAACAAATTTGCCCTTCTTACAAATTTCTCCACCAGTTTCTGCAGGATGGATAGTAAGGAAAGTCTATTGCTTTCACTCAATTTTTGTGAGTGGTCATGGAAAACAAATTACATATCAGACCAATTCTTCTATCTTAGTTGTTTTGTACAATGATAAAAACAAATCTCTGCAATGTCAACCTTGTGATACCATTATGCTTATCACTAGCAGCCTACTGGAAAACAGCAATATATATATATATATATATATATCTCCTCCCTTATAGATTGATTTCTCATTGTTGAGCAAATTAGAGTGTTACTAATGATGGTAAAGATTCTAACCCTCAAGACAGTTTCAATGACTACGTGCATTTATGATGACTACTGTTTGCTAATCCTGTCCTTTTAAAAGCCCAAGCCTTGTTCCTGGGGTAGTAAAGATCATTAAATGCATCTCAAGATTATAGTCCATCAGTAATTGTGTTGTAGAATACAGCAACATAGTGAGAAGATTAGAAGTATGGCTGTTATTTATCCCAAGACTTATTTATACAAATTTACTACAAGAAAATTAAAAAGTAAAATTTGTTTCAGAACACAAGACTAATGGCTTAATACTGGATAAAAGTAAAAGGTGTTATTTTAAAATCTGATGCCAGTATATCATTGTGGTAGATTACCTATATGAGGTTTAAGGATACTAAAATTCTCAAGGCAGTCATTCCCTGGTGGCTCAGATGGTTAAGAATCTGCCTGCAATGCGGGAGACCCAGGTTCAATCCCTGGGTCAGCAAGATTACTTAGAGAGGAAATGGCATCCTGCTTCATTTCCATGGACAGAGGAGCCTAGTGGCTATAGTCCATTGGGTCTCAAAGAGTTGGACACAACTGAGTGACTGACTGACTGATTTTAAATTGCATATTTTCAGAACTTAAATTTCACATATTTTGAGTTGAAAGAAATACATCTAATGTAGTATCTCTAACTAATAGTAAAATTTTAAGAATGACTTTCCTTTTCTTATGTGGAAAACTTTTAGTAAATGCATACCACATCCCTAAGAATGAATAGTGACTTTTTTCCTGGCATTCAGTACTTTGTATGAAATGGGTCACAGATATATAAAATTTGAGAAATTATTGATATGACAATGAGCTCTAGAAAATTTTACACTGTACCTTCATTAAAAAAACAATGTATATCTCTCAAACTTAAGTATCTATTTCGTCTGCTTTTTTGCTTTAGCACCAATGTAATCAATATGTGAATTTTAACTATGTCAGAACAACTTATGACTATGAAATATAATGTAGCATGAGATTTTAATGATTAAATGTATTTATCAGAAATAGCCAAATATCCTTAAGAAGAAATGCTAAGTTCTAAATCTGATTTCAATGAAACCAAAGATGACCCATAAAACTTGTATTTGCTTTAGAATATTTTCTTCCAGCTGTGGACCAAGCCTATCAGAAGAGACTGCAGAATAAGGAAGAATGTCCCTGAAGACTGAAAATCTTTCAGAAAGTGATATTTAAAATATAAGACAAAGTCATAATTGAAGAACTGAAATATAGGTAACAGGAAGAGGAGGATGAAATAATAAAATTGTAAAGATGGCAAAAGAGTTTAGTGTTTTTAAAAGGGCCATTCTGTTAAGCAGTCAGGTTTGCAACTCTGTCAGATATCCCTTTTTATGATTTCCATGAACTGGGACCCATTCTGGTTACTTTCATTAATGGAGATTCATCACACGTAACAAAGTAAGAAGAATATAAAATAGTATCAGTTGCTGCAAAACTAGAGCTTACAGAAAATTTCAATAGAATAATCACCACCAGGATGCAATGCAGCTCTAGCATACTGCAGCACTAATGGTTCTAAACAATTATTCCACTGTTCCTATTTGTGACCATACTGTGCATTTGTCTTGTTCTTTATTCCTCTTTACATCTTACTGTGACACCAAGCAGCTTTTCGCTCCTCTCTACATCCTCACGTCCCTTGACTCTCGACCAATAACACTTCACTTCTGCTTACTCACTCAGTTTTGTATATCTTTCCAAGCTTAACCGTTCTACCCTCTGCTGCTGCTAATCACTTCAGTCGTGTCCGACTCTGTGCGACCCCATAGACGGCAGCCCACCAGGCTCCCCCGTCCCTGGGATTCTCCAGGCAAGAACACTGGAGTGGGTTGCCATTACCTTCTCCAATGCATGAAAGTTATTCTTTCAAATGTGTCATGTCCAGACTATCAAAAAGAAAGGTCTCCTTGAACCAGCCACTTACCACCCAGCTAAAGTGTTCCTGGTAGAGCATCTTACTGTCTCATAGTCTACTCTTTAAGTATAAGGATTCCTGGGTCTTAGGTATCAATTATTGTCTGAACATCTAAGTTCATATGGTATAAAGCATAGCTTGATATGAAATTCTCTTTGAAAAACTCTAAAATTGTAATGGACACTGAGAAATACATGACCTTTCCTCTGACCATCTTTCAGTACATCTGTCTGTGCATGCCCAGTGTCTAAAGACAGTTGGTTAATTGGAATAAATTATAAAAAGCCCAGATTCCTCTAAATTCCTGCTGTTTCTTTTTTAAAAGCAATATATATGTTTTATGTGAAAGCAAAAGTCTCTCAGTCATGTCCCACTCTTTGTGACCCCCATGGACTATACAGTCCATGGAATTCTCCAGACTAGAATACTGGAGTGAGTAGCCTTTCCCTTCTCCAGGAGATCTTCCCAACCCATGGATTGAACACATGTCTCCCAAATTGCAGGTGGCTTTTTTATTGGCTTACTGACCAGGGAAGCCCAAGAATACATGAGTGGGTAGCCTATCCCTTTTCTAGTGGATCTTCCTGGCCCAGGAATTGAACCAGGGTCTCCTGTATTGCAGGCAAATTTTTTTACCAGCTGAACTACGAGGGAAGCATATGTTTTAATAGACAAATATAAATATGAAGATTGAAAATAAAAAGAAGAAATTCTCTGTAATTCATCCAGAGAAAATTATTCTTAACCATGTGTTATATTTTTCTTTCTTAAATACTAAGCATACGATAAAAATATTATTTTCTTATATGGTATCATAAAGCTATAATTTTATATAACTTGTAGATGCCTGTTCATTTAGAGGCTACATAATATTCTATACAGTGTTATATATTTAATTACTTTTACTTATATTTAATTATGTTCACAAATAATGCTTTTATATATACCTATGTAGTTATAAGTTTATATATTTGTGTAAGAAATACTACATTAAAAGTTTTCATATGAAATACTGGATCAAAATATTTTTATGGATAAATTGCTCATTAATTAGGTACTTAAAATGTATCATATTCTGTGTGAAATGATGGCAATACAAATCTAAAAAAAGTATTATATACTTTTTCTTCTCACATTTCTCTTTACTATCATCCTCTTGTTTTTTTCAACTCCAAACTTCAGTGCCTTTAGATTGCTCCCCTACAGAATAGCTTCACCCTAACTGTATCTAACAATCAGCCATTACTGGGATTTTCTCAAAACTGAAATTTGCCATAGGGGAAAAAAGAATGAATACATCAATGAGCTACTGTGCTCTCATCCTTAGCAAATTCAATGGTTCCTAAATCCTGTTGTCAAAATCCCCCTATTTTTTTCTTGTTGTGCTCTACTTCCTGGCAATTATTACTCATTCTTCATAGAAAGTATTCAAATGAACTCTGTTCTCCGTAAATCTTGGAATCCATACCCTATTGTAGCAGATCATCTTGGCTTACCCATCACACAAAAGAAGCCATGTGATCAAACCTGTCTTAAAATCCTGGTATTAAATTTCAGTTTGTTTTTTATTCCTCCTGTAAAAACATGAGTGTTATCATGTTCTTAATTTAAAGTTTCTAAAAATAGCAAAGATCAAGGTCTTATGTTTCCTGAAGGAGAAATGTGTTGGCTAGTAAAGGATAAGTGAGAAGAGGAAATCAACAGATTTCCCCTTCTGTAGATTCAGCATCTCAGTCTTTCCACAGTTCTTTAGATGAGCATTCCTGGAGTGCTGTCTTACACACACAAACACACATACACACACACAAAGATACACACACATATACACACACATACCCCAAAATAGAAAAATAAATAAACATAAAATCATAATGCATATTTACCAGTTTAGAAGTGTATATTTCCACAGTGACAACTTCAATAGCTGTGAGTATTAGAGGTTATTTGGGATCACTAATAAATGATTGTTTTAGTTTCCAGTGAAAAATACAGAAAACTGAACTAAAACCACAAGTTCACTTAGCACAGAAAAAGCAAATGAAGTTATCTGCATGCTTAAAATGTCTGCTACATCTGTTTTCACAGTAGGAACATATAGAAGGATACCTTTTTCATGCTTGTTCTTCGAACATCTGTTTTTACTCTAATAGTTGATCAATTGGCAATTAAAGCTAATGCCTGTTTCACATATTTTGGGCTTTCCTCATAGCTCAATTGGTAGAGAATCTGCCTGTAATGCAGGAGACCCAGGTTCAATCTCTCGGTCAGGAAGATCCCTTGGAGAAGGAAATGGCAACCCATTCCAGTATTCTTGCCTGGAGAATCCTATGGACAAAGGAGCCTAGCAGGCTACAGTCCATGTGGTCACAAAAGTCAGAGACGATTTAACGAGTAAACCACCACCTTCACGTACTTTGTCTAAAGTAAAGTTCAGTTCAGTTCAGTTGCTCAGCTGTGTCCGACTCTTTGCAACCCCATGAATTCTAGCACATCAGGACTCCCTGTCTATCACAACTCCTGGAGTTCACCCAAACTCATGTCCATCGAGTCAGTGATGCCATCAAGCCATCTCATCCCCTGTCGATTACTTCTCCTCCTGCTCCCAATCCCTTCCAGCATCAGTCTTTTCCAATGAGTCAGCTCTTCGCATGAGATGGCCAAGGTACTGGAATTTCAGCTTTAGCATCAGTCCTTCCAAAGAACACCCAGGAATAATCTCCTTTAGAATGGACTGGTTGGATCTCCTTGCAGCCCAAGGGACTCTCAAGAGTCTTCTCCAACACCACAGTTCAAAAGCATCAATTCTGCGGCATTCAGCCTTCTTCACAGTCCAACTCTCAAATCCATACATGACCATTGGAAAAGCCATAAACTTGACTAGACAGACCTTTGTTGCCAAAGTAATGTCTCTGCTTTTGAATATTGCTATCTAGGTTGGTCATAACTTTCCTTCCAAGGAGTAAGTGTCTTTTAATTTCATGGCTGCAGTCACCATCTGCAGTGATTTTGGACCCCAAAAAATGGAGTTGGACACTATTTCCACCGTTTCCCCATCTATTTCCCATGTAGTGATGGGACCAGATGCCATGATCTTCGTTTTCTGAATGTTGAGCTTTAAGCCAACTTTTCCACTCTCCCCTTTAACTTTCATCAAGAGGCTTTTTAGTTCCTCTTCACTTTCTGCCATAAGGGTGGTGTCATCTGCATATCTAAGGTTATTGATATTTCTCCTGGCAATCTTGATTCCAGCTTGTGCTTCTTCCAGCCCAGCATTTTTTATGATGTACTCTGCATATAAGTTAAATAAGCAGGGTGATAATACACAGCCTTGACCTACTCCTTTTCCTATTTGGGCCCAGTCTCTTGTTCCATATCCAGTTCTAACTGTTGTTTCCTGACCTGCATATAGGTTTCTCAAGAGACAGATCAAGTGGTCTGGTATTCCCATTACTCTCAGAATTTTCCACAGTTTATCGTGATCCACACAATCAAAGGCTTTGGCATAGTTAATAAAGAAGAAATAGATGTCTTTCTGGAACTCTCTTCTTTTTTCCTTGATCCAGTGTGTATGTGTGTGTTAGTCACTCAGTCGTACCTGACTCTTTGTGACCCCATGGAATGCAATCCACCAGGTTCCTATGTCCATGAGATTTTCCAGGCAAGGATACTGGAGTGGGTTGCCATTTCATTCTCCAGGGATCTTCCCAACCCAGGGATCAAACCGGGGGTTTCTGCACTGCAGGCAGATTCTTTACCAACTGAGCTACAAGGGAAGCCTTCCATGATCCAGTAGATATTGACAATTTGATCTCTGGTTCCTCTGCCTTTTCTAAAACCAGCTTGAACATCTGGAAGTTCATGGTTCATGTATTGCTGAAGCTTGGCTTGGAAAATTTTGAGCATTACTTTATTAGCATGTGAGATGAGTGCAATTGTGTGGTAGTTAGAGCATTCTTTGGAATTGCCTTTCTTTGGGATTGGAATGAAAACTGACCTTTTCCTGTCCTGTGGCCCCTGCTGAGTTTTCCAAATGTGCTGGCATATTGAGTGCAGCACTTTCATAGCATCATCTTTAAGGATTTGAAATAGCTCAACTGGAATTCCATCACCTCCATTAGCTTTGTGTGTAGTGATGCTTTATAAGGCCACTTGACTTCACATTCCAGGATGTCTGGCTCTAGGTGAGTGACCACACCATCGTGATTATCTTGGTTGTGAAGATCTTTTTTGTAAAGTTCTTCTGCATATTCTCGCCACCTCTTCTTAATATCTTCTGCTTCTGTTAGGTCCATACCATTTCTGTCCTTTACCGAGCCCCTCTTTGTATGAAATGTTCCCTTGGTATCTCTAATTTTCTTGAAGAGATCTCTAGTCTTTCCCATTCTGTTGTTTTCCTCTATTTCTTTGCATTGATCTCTGAGGAAGGCTTTCTTACCTCTCCTTAAAGTAAAGTTAGGAGTGGCTATTCAAGCTCTTTGCATAAGACCTTAAAAAGATTAAACATCTACTGTTAAAGAATCTGCCTGTCAAAAGAGGGCAAGTGGGAGACTTGGTTCAATCCCTGAGTTGGGAATATCCCTTGGAGAAGGAAATGGCAACCCACTGCTGTATTCTATCCTGGAAAATTCCCATGGACAGAGGAATCTGGTGGGCTGTATGTAGTCCCTGGGGTGACAAAGAGCCATATGCAACTTAGTGACTAAACAACAATAACAATGTAGCAGATACTCTTTCAGTCATTAGAACAGTCTTTAGCATTATATCTGTATTTGACACATATATACTGAGATTATAAAGGATCTCTGAATAGCAGATTCTGAAAAAAATTGAAATATATTTGCCTTTATGTTAAAAAAAATTGTATTATTTTCTTTTGATTATTGACCTATGTTTGTTCGGGAACATAATGAATCTCTAAAATAGGGTTTTGTTTGTTGGATGAAAGCACTGAAGAAAAGACAGAACACACAGCAACATATTAGAGTGAATTAAACTTCCTTTAAACCCTGTGAGATCATAGGAACATTAAATCTTATCCTGCTATCACAGGAAGATCCGAGAGCCAAAAGCTGAAGTGTCTTGTTAGACAAAAATTTGTAAAACATTCAGTTCAGTTCAGTCCCTCAGTCGTGTCTGACTCTTTGCAACCCCATGGACTGCAGCAAGCCAGGCCTCCCTATCCATCCAAACTCCCAGAGCTTGCTCAAACTCATGTCCATTGAGTTGGTGATGCCATCCAACCACCACATCCTCTGTCCTCCCCTTTTCCTCCTGCCTTCAGTCTTTCGCAGAATCAGGGCCTTTTCCAATGAGTCAACTCTTCATATCAGGTGGTCAAAGTATTGTAGTTTCAGCTTCAACATCAGCCCTTCCATTGAACACTCAGGACCAGTCTCCTTTATGATGGACTGGTCTGATCTCTTTGCAGTCCAAGGGACTCTCAAGAGTCTTCTCTAACACCACAGTTCAAAAGTATCAATTCTTCAGTGCTCAGCTTTCTTTATAGAAACTCTCACATCCATACATGATTACTGGAAAAACCATAGCCAGCTCTCACATCCATACATGAGTTACTAGAAAAACCATAATCTTGACTAGCAGACCTTTGTTGACAAAGTAATGTGTTTGCTTTTTAATATGCTGTCTAAGTTGGTCATAACTTTCTTTCCAAGGAGTAAGACATTACAGCTTTAAAAATAAAATTATCTTTATGTCTAATGCTAACAGAAAAGCTAAATGAGGTTCAAGAGCTTAGATTAGACAAATTATGTTGTCTACTGAATTCTCGCTTTCATTGGTCAGGATAGTCACTTAGCATAGCTTAGTGGCTAAACTACAAGATGAAAGAACAGCAGGTCCTTTCAATAGAAGAAATGGAAGATGGACAGAAATTCATTTATTGATCCAAGAAATGGATGATTAAGTGAATGAAAAAAAAAAAAAAAACTTTCTTTCATTATAATAATGGTAAGAACACTTAACTTTGTCAATGTACAGTACAGAATAGATAAAGAGCTTGTGGTCATAAATACACTGGGATATTATTTAGGCTTAATAAGAAAGGATTCCTGACAAATACAGCAACATAGAAGAAACTTCAGAACATGATGCTAAGTGAAATAAGTCATAGGAGAAATAAATTTACAAACCATTGAAATCTATGGGTTTGTTTTTTATGGCAATTAGTTTTGTCTTTCTTAAAGGTAAGCATGTACATTCATTTAAAATGTACATTTCTTATAAGGGGTCCTCTTGAGATAAAAATGGTAAAAAAAAAAAAATGTAGGACTGGCCATCATGAAGGCTTCACTTTAATAGGAGAAGAGAGGCAAGAAAAGGTTAAGCAAATGGAGGCACTTACTTTCTTAGGAATTTAAGCATCAATAACCAAAGTGAACTGAGAGACTGAGGATGGCATAGGTGTATATGTGAGAGAGGATGTTGCAGCAATGCATATGTGAAGAGGTGGTGATCAAAGGCGGGCTTCCCTAGTGGCTCAGTGGTAAAGAATCTGCCTGTAATCCAATAGATGCAGGTTCAATCCCTGGTTTGGGAAGATCCCCTGGAGAAGGGAATAGCTCACCACTCCAATACTCTTGCCTGGACAATTCCACGGACAGAGGAGCCTGGCAGGGTACAGTTCAGGGTATGTGTCGTGAAGAGTCTGACACGACTGAAGCAACTAAGTGCCCATGGTGATCAAAGGTGAATAATGTAGAGAGAACTGCATGCCAAAAAATGAAGGTGAAAAAATGTCTACAGCATGAGTGTTAAATGAACAACAGTGTCAGGTTTCTTTAGATCATAATAAGATAAGAATCAAATAAGAAGATACTACAAACCGAGGTTTGACCTGTACCAAGAGACAATTCAAACAATACTGTCCAGAAAAGAGGTTGGAGTTTTATTTACAGGCAATGAGAAACCATTAGAATTTTAAGCAAGGATGCTGTCCACTTTGATTTATGTTGTATGGATCATTTTTGTCTGTCAACTAGTTGATGGTGAACTAAAGTGAAACTTTGCTTAACAAGAGAATTCTGCACTCTTCCAGGCAGATGAAGATGACTACAGTCAGGGTACTCACCAGGAAGGTAGAGAGCAGATGTTGATCATAAATTATATATGAGAAGTAGGTTCACAGTGGAATTTACAATTTCATTTCCTCAAGTTTTATCCAGACTAAAGTTCTATTATTAAGAGACAGAAGAAAATATTTACCAACTACTGATGATTTTCAATATTTTGGTATAGATAAAAGAGTTAGGTATATTTGGTAAGCTTCCTATATTGAAAACTAAGTAATAAATTTCATAAGTGAGGATTATTATTGTTGTTCCACTGCTAAGTGATGGCCAACTCTTTGTGACCCCGTGTGTAAATACCATTTTGCATAGGATTTTAAAACTCTCAAATGGGGACTTCACTGGCAGTCTAAACTTTAAGATTCCATGCTTCCACTTTAGGGGGCACCACCATGATCCGTACTGTTCATACTGTTCATGGGGTTTTCAAGGCAAGAATACTGAAGTGGCTTACAATTCCCTTCTCCAGGGGACCATATTTTATCAGAACTTTCTACCATGAGCAATCCATCTTGGATGGCCCTACATGACATGGCTCATAGCTTCATTGAGTTAGATAGACACAGCTGTGGTCCATGTGATCAGACTGTATAGTTTTCTGTGACTGTGGTTTTCAGTCTGTCTGCCCTGTGATGGAGAGGGATAAGAGGCTTATGAAGCTTCCTGAGAGGAAAGACTGACTGAGGGGGAAACAGCGTCTTGTTGTGATGGGCAGGGCCATGCTGAGTAAATGTTTTCTGATCAGTATGGAAAGGCAAAAAGATAGGACACTGAAAGATGAACTCCCCGAGTCAGTAGGTGCCCAATATGCTACTGAAAATCAGTGGAGAAATAACCTCAAAAAGAATGAAGAGACAGAGGCAATGCAAAAACACCACCCAGTTGTGGATGTAACTGGTGATGGGAATAAAGCTCGATGCTGTAAAGAGCAATATTGCATAGCAACCTGGAATGTTAGGTCAATGAATCAAGGTAAATTGGAAGAGGTCAAACAGGAGATGGCAAGAGGGAACATTGACAGTTCAGGAATCAGAAAACTAAAATGGACTGGAATGCATAAATTTAACGCAGATGATCATTACATCTAGTACTGTGGGCAAGGATCCCTTAGAAGAAATGGAGTAGCCATCACAGTCAACATAAGAGTTCAAAATGCAGTACTTGGATGAAATCTCAAAAATGGCAGAATGATCTCTGTTCATTTCCAAGGCAAACCACTCAATATCACGGTAATCCAAGTATATGGCTTGATCAGCAATGCTGAAGAAACTGAAGTTGAACGGTTCTATGAAGACCTACAAAATGTTCTAAAGCAAACACCCAAAAAAGATATCCTTTTCATTATAGAGGACTGGAAATCAAAAGGAGGAAATCAAGAAATACATGGAGTAACAGGGAAATTTAGCCTTGGAGTACAGAATGAAGCAGGGCAAAGGCTAAGATAGCTTTGCCAAGAGAATACACTGGTCATAGCAAAGATCCTCTTCCAACAACGGGAGAGAAGACTCTACACATGGACATCATCAGATGATCAATACCAAAATCAGAATGATAATATTCTTTGCAGAAAAAGATGGAGAAGCTCTGTACAGTCAGCAAAAACAAACCAGGAGCTGATTGTAGCTCAGACCATGATCTCCTTATTGCCAATTCAGACTTAAATTGAAGAAAGTAGGGAAAACTACTAGACCATTCAGTTCAGATGATTTCAGTCACTCAGTCGTGTCCTACTCTTTGCGACCCCATGGACTACAGCATGCCAGGCCTCCCTGTCCATCACTAACACACAGAGCTTCCCTAAACTCATGTCCATTGACTCAGTAATGTCATCCAACCATCTCATCCTTTGTCATCCCCTTCTCCTCCTACCTTCAATCTTTCCCAGCAGCAGGGTCCTTTTAAATGAGTCAGTTCTTTCCATCAGGTGACCAAAGTATTGGACTTTCAGCTTCAACATCAGTCCTTCCAATGGATATTCAGAACTGATTTCCTTTAGGATTGACTGGTTGGATCTCTTGCAGTCCAAGGGACTCTCAAGAGTCATCTCCAACACTACAGTTCCAAAGCATCAATTCTTTGTCACTCAGCTTTCTTTACAGTCCAATTGTCACATCCATACATGACTAGTGGAAAAATCATAGCCTTGACTAAATGGACCTTTATTGGCAAAGTAATGTCTCTGCAGAAAAAGACAAACAAAAAAAAAAAAAAATGACAAAATAGGTGTTTAAAAAAGTAAAACTCTCAAAGAAAGAGCAAGTACAAATAGCAACTGGTTCATCAAATTTGGTACACCTTTATTGGCTATATTTAATTGACTTTGATGTTCACTTAGCTTTGATAGCATTTATGTCTGCCTTTTCTGGATTTTATTTAATATGAAGTGCTTTTAGAAAATGATGGATTGACAGACCTTGGAACTTGACACAGGATCTTTCAAGTTACACATATTTTCCCCAACTAGGATACTATCTGTATTTTCATCTCTATGTGACGTAAGCACTAATACTTTGATACTCTATTAAAATGGAGTGTCACTTTAATGAACTAGCTAATAGGCTGACATCAATACATCAAAACAATGAGTTTCAGAACACATTCAAAAGGACTTATGAGCTTAAATCCAAGCTTCCTGAACACTGAATGCTAAGTAGTGATTATGAACAGAACATGGAATTTGAAAATGTTAATGTGTGCATATGAATTACATCTAAGCTGGCTTTAGAGCTATTCCAAAGGGTGTGTTTAGAGGATAATATTTTACATATTAATTTATGTAAAGTAAAAAAAAATCAAAATAATTATATACATATAAGTCATGGAATTTATATCAAAGATCTGCATTACTAAATTAGTTGTTTGCATCAGTTTGTTTTACAGGATACATTTGTGCAAATAGGAAATCAGGCATTTGACTAAGTGAACAACAGAATGAGATAGACCTATAAAACAGTTCATTTGGATAAACAGATCCTGAATTGGGGAAATTATTATGCTTGTTAAACTACAGTGATCAAAAGGAATCCTGATTCACAATTATTTTCATGATTGGGATTTCCTCTTTTTACTCCTTTTTTTGTTAGGCTTGTTCTAAGTTCTTCTGTATTTTAGTTTACTGGAAGTCTCATCAGTTCTCTCCAGCACATTGTTCTTGTTGTTGTTCAGTAGCTAAGGCCTGTCTGACTCTAGGATCCCATGGACTGCAACACCCCAGGCTCCCCTGTCGTTCATTATCTCCCAGAGTTTGCTTAAATTCACATCCATTGAGTTAGTGATGCTATCCAACCATCTCACCCTCTGGCATCCCCTTATCCTTTTGTCTTCAATCTTTCTCAGCATCGGGATCTTTTCCAAGGAGTTGGCTCTTGGCAGCAGGTGGCCAAAGTATTGGAACTTCAACATCAGTATTTCCAATGAATATTCAGGGTTGATTTCCTTTAGGATTGACTGGTTTCATTTCTCTGCAGCCCAAGGGACTCTCAAGAGTCTTCTCCAACACCACAGTTCAAAAGCACCAACTCTTCGGCACTCAGCCTTCTTTATGATCCAGCTCTCACATCTGTACGTAACTACTGAAAAAACCAAAGCTTTCATACACAAGAATGCAAGAATTCACTCATAACTTTAATCATTTGCAATTACCTAGATGTGGTCCATAAAATGCTGAAGTGTGACTATGACATAGGTAACAACCTTAGCAGAGGCAATGAGCTATGATTACCCAGATGTTAACTATTAATTTTCATATAACTGTGGTAAAATGCAGACTAAACTTGTGTTCTTATAGTAAATGTATGTGTATGTATTTATGTTTTTGCATGAGTAGGTACGAGTCAAGAACTCAAAGATATTTGTCACAAAATTAAAAAAGAGATACACAACTAATTCTCATTATCTACAGTAGTTATGTCCTATAAAGTCACTGTGAAGGCTGAACTGGTGATTACTGAATCATAATTCTTAGGGGAAATATAGGGTTATGTTCTGGAAACCTTTAGTCAAAACACTTCAGCAACACCTTAATACAAACCTTGTTTACATTTGTGTGTGTGTGCTCAGTCATGTCTGACTCTTTGCAACCCCATGGATATGTATTTCTTTTCAAAGACACATTTTGTTTATGTGTTTAATCACTCAGTCAAGTCCAGCTCTTTGCAAATCCATGGACTGTAACCCACCAGGCTCCTCTGTCCATGGAATTTTCCAGACAAGAATACTGCCATTTCCTTCATCAGGGGATCTTCCTGATCCAGAGATCAAACCTGTGTCTCCTGCATTGGCCGGAGGGTTCTTTAATATGGAACCCCCTGGGAAGCTCTCAAGGACACGTTATTTAATTTGTATCATTGATTCATTAACACTGAGCTCACAGCCAACATAAGCCTGAACTAAACTGACTTAACACACTTATTTATTTTCTCTTTAAGGTACATTGTAGTCTTCCTGCATTTATGAAAACTATGCAGCACTTCAGCACTTCACTTAAGAGTCATTTAAATAGCTAGAATCACCATTGTCACCAAAGACAAAAGACAGAAAAATGTTGCATTAATAATAATACTAGTGGGACAGAGTTACCGTGTGAAAGCTGAAACCAGAAGGCAGAGAACCACCTTGTTTGACCTCAGCTGAGAATGTGAGCATCAGGCTACCCACATTTTTCATTGTTTTGTGTATGTGCAAATGGAGTCGAGTCTGGCTCCATGGTTCTTCCTATGTTAACTTGTCAGTTATAAGTTGCAGTATGGGACAAAAATTGGAGGATGTATGTTACACATCACTTCAAGAAACAGTGATAAAGCATCTATGTTATATTAGGCAATTATATATTAACTGCAAGTATGTAGCAGTGAACAAAATAACCTGTGGTCTGCTGTCTTTAGGGAGTAACAACTTACAGTGCCTCATCAATTACAGCTGCTGGTTTTTGTACATATACTTGCATGGATCTGCTACGATTTCTCTAACGACTATTCAAAAAAGTTATTTTATTTAAACAAAAATATCCATTGGCTTTCAATATTTTGTGATGAAAAACATAGCTGTCATTTTTCAACTCATTTGAGCAAAGGAAGGGTAAGGTAACTCTCTTTCTTCACTAAAATAGTCTGATAACAACGTTGTTAGTGAAATACTAATTAGTGAATTAAAATGATAATTCTTAGTTCCGTAAAGTGTAAATAGGATTGACTGCTATAGGTAGCATTAACAGAGTATAAAATGCTTTTATAGTCTGCATGCGAGGTAAAGAACATACTGCCTATATTTTGGATTTAAAATTTAAAGAGAGTATATTGATCTGGAAACAAAAATTGAATAGCACATAAATTGCACACACACACACACACACTCCCCCACCATATACATACTAAGTAGACATAGATACAGCTATGTGTGTGTATAGCAGTTTAATATGAGCTTTTATGTTTATAGAACATATTTTGGCAACCCAGAGTATGTCAGTTAAGCTTTTCTCTTTTTATTGGTATACAGTGGACCAGAATTGAGGCAGGAGGACACATCTAACTCTATAGTTAAACTTTGATCAAAACGTTACCTCTTTCTCCATTTATATATTTTGCTAAGTCATGAAACTTAGAATATAATATGAAAAATCACCATTATTTCATTATTAATATTGAAAAAATAAAATTAAAAATTAAAATACTCTGAGGGTCAGTCAATGCTATCATCATCTCAAACAAATGACAGGCCAAATGAGAAGTCACATGCTTGAGGCATTTTTCAATCAAGCAACACAGTCATTTTTGGAGTGTATAAAGGAAATGTTTGGAACTATTTGGAACATTTAAATATTTTTTTCAAAGTCAGTCTTGAAACTTAACTGACAGACCCAGAAAGCTAAAGGATACCTGAAAAAATATATAATACCTTATCATGTGTTTTGGGATTAATATTAATTTAAGAAATGAAATTAATCACTGAGATACTTTAAAAATTATATTTCAGTGTTGGAGAGGGTATGGAGTAAAATGAACATTCTTATAGTGTTGGTAGGAATGTAAATTTGTACAACCTTATGGAAAACAGTAAGAAAGCTCTTCAAAAAACTAAAAATGAGTTACCATATGATCCAGCAATCCCACCCCTTGGCATATATTCACATAAAACTATAATTCAAAAAATACATGCACCCTTATGTTCATAGAATCATTGTTTAAGAAGTCTAAGTCATAGAAACAACCTAAATGTCCAACAAAAAATGAATGGAGAAAGAAGATGTAATATATATATATATATATATATATATATGAATATTACTCAGCTGTAAAAAATAATGAAGCAATGTCATTTGTAGTAACATGGATGGACCTAGAGATTATCATATGCTAAGTGAAGTAAATCAGATGGAGAAAGAAAATGCCATATGTCATCACTTACCTGTGAAGTTTAAAATACAACATGAATGAGCATATCTATGAAATAGAAACAAACTCACAGGTATAGAGAATAGACTTGTGGTTGCCAACGAGGAGTGGAGTGGAAGAGGGAGAGGTTAGGAGCTTGGAATTAGCAGATGCAAGCCAGTATATATAGGATAGATGAACAACCAGGTCCTGTTGTTTGGTATAGGGAACTGGTTTCGATATCTTGTGATAAACTAGACTGGAAAAGAATATGAAAAAAAGAACACACATATATATGTGTGTATAATGGAGTCACTTTGCTGTACAGCAGAAATTAGCACAATATTGTAAATCAACTATACTTCAGTAAAATTTATGAAATTTAAAGGGTTATATTTCACAATAAACAGTTTCATAAATTTTATGAAGATAAATTTATCCATTGCTCTATTTCTTCAAACTCTATATTGATCTCACATTAAACCTCTTTATTTAGATAATATGAAAGAACATTGTTATTAACAGAGAGGAACCATCTCATTTTCTAAGGAACAAATAAGTATTTTTAAGAAAACAGTACTAACTTTCAAAACAGTCAAATACAGTTTTTTTTAAATAAAGACTAATATAAATACTCCTAAATATATGAAATGTTTATAAATGAGCTTTTAATAATTAAATTAATAAATATTAATAAAAATAGAATGATTAGCATAAATTCTGTTTTAAAATAGATTGTGTTACTTAACTTTGAGCAAATTAGTTTCTTCCTGCTGCATATCCACTTCACCTGCCTTCTCTGTAGGAAAGTTTCTAAATTTACTTTGTAAATATATTGGTGATAACAATGACTTAAAAGATAGGCATAAAATATATTGTCACTACTGATGTGTTTATATTATACCAGCATTGAAACTGGGACAAACATTTTTGTCTTGAAAACCAAGCCAGGTGAGCTTGAAACACTTGTCTGTTTTAACCACTGAACCATTAAATTTTTAATGACTTAAAGGTTTCAAATTATAAACAGCTTTCTCGGGCTTTTTTTGGATCCCTGTAAAAAGTGTATTGATGTGGAAAAGAAATACATACAAAAAAGAAAATGGAAAAATAAGATAGTTTATTTTGTTGTTTGTACTGACATTTTCCTAGTAATTTAAATAATGTAGACTGTAAATAGATTTTAATCAAGAAATTGGTAAAGAGATGAATAAATCATTGTTTTAACTTTTATTGATTAAATACCCCGATTTGACTTTGGGGTCATTCCCATGATGGCAATTTCATGTAATAAGTTGCTTATTATACTATTAATTTGAAAGTATTTAAAAGTGATAGTAAATGATTTTCAATATATTTCATTTCAGAGCTATCTGTATATTTTTTAACCAAGGTACATCCAGGTAAACCAACTCATGCCAGGTAATTCAACAGAAGGAATTTAATATTAGAACTTAATTCCAAAATTTTATAAGAGGAAAGGGGCAACTAGAGGATAATGAATAAATCTCTGTCTTAACTACAGGAGGCTCTTACCAGTCTTAGGACTAAAGAAAGTGAAGGAGGTGGAGGTGATGACAGCTTCAAGGGGTTACATGTCCTAGTCATTGATGGAATCAGAGCAGATGTCAGGAGTGGGGACCTTGGAAGTTCAGCCTGTGTGTAGTAGGAGGTGACTATATAGAAAAGATGCTCCTAAACAAGGATGTTGTCTAAGGAAAACAGTATGTGAGAAACACTTGCTCTTTAAAGTTTCTTCCTTCTCCAAATCTACAATTATCTTATATTGACTGAACCTAGTTAGAAGTCAACAGACACAGGACTATAGGGAAAGCAAACCATCCCCACTGTAATGCCAAGAAGAGCAGTGGTGAAGGGATAAATGGAACTGAGAGCAAATGATTTACACAGGTCTCTTATAGAAGCTTGGTTGTGGTGATTTAGTTGCTAGGTCCTGTCTGACTCTTGTGACCCCAAGGAGTGTAGCCTGCCAGGCTCCTCTGTCCATGGGATTTCACAGGCAAGAATATAGGAATGGGTTGCCATTTCCTTTTCCAGGGCATCTTCCTGGCTCAGGGAGAGAATGTGGGTCTCTTGCATTGCAGGCAGATTCTTTACCGATTGAGTTGTGAGAGAATCACACTATAAAAGCTTAGATCTACTTATATCTTTTATGTTCATATAAAAGTAAAGAAGCTAACTAGCCCTGCTAATGTGGTGGTTTAGTCTCTCAAAGCTGTTGGTAAAGAATCTGTCTGCAATGCAGGAGACCCGCATTGGATCCCTGGGCCAGGAAGATCCCCTAGAGAAGGAAATGGCAACCCACTCCTATATTCTTGCCTGTGAAATCCCATGGACAGAGGAATCTGGCAGGCTACAGTCCATGGGGTCAAAAGAGTTGGACACAATTAGCAACTAAACTACTACCACCCACCTACATAATACCACCAAGTACTTCTGCAGTCTAGGATCAATCTAATTTTCTAGGCTGATCTTCTGTCGTTCCCGAACTTTCAGTCTAATGTAGAGGAAAATAAACTAAATACTAGCTATTTATTACACAGAGCAACTTCAGGTCACTTAACCTTGTTCATTTTATGGCTTTTGCTTAGGATGTTTACCCTGGTCCTTCTCCTGACCCAAACACTTTATCTCATGATTCTCAACATCTTAGAAAATCAATTCAAACACATCATTTCTAAATAAATTATTCTGCTATGCAGCTAGAGTGAATTACTTTATATTAATTAACCCTATTAACAATAAAATATTTGTAATATATTATCATTAGGGATATAAATTTGAATTATTTCAAGACAAGGACCAAGTTAATATGCATAGTATATGGAATATTATCAGTTCTCAGTAAATATTAAATATATGAATGGATTAATATTTTTAGAATCTAGTAAATAACATTTTCCAAGAAAATTTCTAATATATTAATCATTGTGGTGACATTCTTTTTACACCTCTGGGATCAATGTTTTGTAATATTCTTGCTTTACACTGAAATACAAAAGAAAAACAAAATATTTTTGTCACTCCTTTGTATTTTGTCAAACTTTCTCTTTAAAAATATATTTATCTAATAAAATTTATACTTTAAAAATATATTTATGCAATAAAATATTGTTTGTAATCTCACATAGTTGGTGGAATTTCATTTTTGTTATTTGCAAACCTGTAAGCAATCACAGTATCTTCAGAGATCGAGGAAAAGTTATCATGGGCTGTGAACTTTACTAGTTACAATCATCATTTTTCTACTCACATCCATTTCCTTTCTGAGTAGAAATTGAATTAGGAGACCCTATGTAGTATGAGTTCAGTTCTCCAGCAATATATGACTGATTTATGGATAAACTCTTGTTTCAAACTGAGAGGAACTAATACCTTAGGAATGTCTGTAGCTGCTCTCCCTCTAGCATTATGTTTGCATTTCAGTTAAAAAGAGGAAGAAATGACACTTTTCCAAGGTTTTTTTTTTTCCCCCAAAAAAATTCCCATCACATTTTACTTTGTGTTTCATGGGGCATAAGTATGTCACATGACAGTTCTTAAAAGTAAGTGAGAAATGATTTTCTTAACTTTTTGGTCTCCATAGTACAGAAAGAAAATTAAGAAAAGAATCAAGACTTTATTCTGAATGATTCAGTTCATAGTATCTAACCAAATATTATGGCGATTTGGAGGTAAGAAACAGAAAGCTAGTCAGGAGACATAGGAGATGTGGTTTCAATCCCTGGAAGGGAAGATCTACTGGAGAAGTAAATGACAACCCACTCCAGTATTTTTGTCTGGAGAATCCTATGAACAGAGTGACCTGGTGGGTTACAGTCCATGGGTTGCAAAGAGTCTGATCTGACTGAGGCAATTGAGCACAGGGGATTTTTAAGGCAGTGATATTACTTCTTTAAGTCACATGCCAACACAGTAACCAGTGCGGAAAGTAAGAATATTGCAGAGGAAAGTGGAGATAAGACTGAAAAAAGAGCAAAGAGAACCAAGGCCATGTGGCCCAAGAGTAAAGACAAAAAGAAAACAGCTGTTGCATGTTCCATTTGCTGAGTAGCCAATGATTAGTTCAGTTCAGTTCAGTCGCTCAGTTGTGTTTGACTCTTTGAGACCCCACATATTGCAGCATGCCAGGCTTCCCGGTCGATCACAAAGTCTGAGAGCTTGCTCAAACTCATGTCCATCAAGTCGGTGATGCCATCCAAACATCTCATCCTCTGTTGTCCCCTTCTCCTTCTGCCTTCAATCTTTCCTAGCATCAGGGTCTTTTCCAATGAGTCATATCTTCACATCAGATGATCAAAGTATTGGAGTTTCACCTACAGCATCAGAACTTCCAATGAGATTTCAGGACTTATTTCCTTTAGGGTTGACTGATTTGATCTCCTTGCTGTCCAAAGAACTCTTAAGAGTCTTCTCCAGCACCACAGTTCAAAAGCATCAGCTCTTCGTGCTCACTTTCTTCCTGGTCCAACACTCACATCCATACATGACTATAGGAAAAACCATAGGTTTGACTAGATGGACCTTTGTCGGCAAAGTTATGTCTCTGCTTTTTAATATAATGTCCATATGCCAGCAAATCTGGAAAACTCAGCAGTGGCCACAGGACTGGGAAAAGTCAGTTTACATTCAAATCCCAAAGAAGGGCAATGTCAAAGAATGTTCAAACTACCACACAATTGCACTAATCTCACACGCTAGCAAAGTAATGCTCAAAATTCTCCAAGCCAGTATTCAACAGTATGTGGACCATGAAATTCCAGACGTTCAAGCTGGATTTTGAAAAGGCAGAGGAACCAGGGGTGAAATTTCAAACATTCGTTGGATCATAGAAAAGGCAAGAGAAAACCAGAAAAACCATCTACTTCTTCTTTATTGATTATGCCAAAGCACAATGTTTGTGTAGATCACAACAAACTGTGAAAAACTCTTCAAGAGTTGGGAATACCAAACCACCTGTCCTGCCTCCTGAGAAATCTGTATGCAGGTCAAGAAGAAATAGTTAGAACAAGACATGGAACAATGAACTGGTTCCAAATTGGAAAACGAATAGGTAAGGGCTGTATATTGTCATCCTGCTTATTTAAATTATATGCAGAATACATCAAGCAAAATGCCATGCTGGATGAAGCACAAGCTGAAATCAAGATTGCATGGAGAAATATCAATAACCTCAGATATATGGATTACACCACACTTGTGGCAGAAAGTGAAGAGGAACTAAAGAGCTTCTTGATGAAAGTGAAACAGGAGAGTGAAAAAGTTGGCTTTAAACTCAACATTCAAAAAACTAAGATCATGGCATCTGGTCCCATCACTCCATGGCAAATAGATGGAAAAACAATGGAAACAGGGACAGACTTTATTTTCTTGGGCTCCAAAATCACTGTAAATGGTGAGTGCAGCCATGAAATTAAGACAATTGCTCCTTGGAAGAAAAGCTATGACCAACCTAGACAGCATATTAAAAAGCAGAGACATTACTTTGCCAACAAAGGTCGGTCTAGTTAAAGCTATGGTTTTTCCAGTAGTCATGTATGGATGTGAGAACTGGACTATAAAGAAAGTCAAGTGCTGTAGAAATGCTTCTCTTGGACTCTGCTTTTTAAAACAACAACAACAACAACAAAAATCATAGCTTTGACTAGACAGACCTTTGCTGACAAAGTAATGTCTCTGCTTTTTAATATGCTGTTTGGGTTGGTCATAACTTTCCTTCCAAGGAGTAACAGTCTTTTAATTTCATGGCTGCAATCACCATCTGCAGTGATTTTGGAGGCCAGGAAATAAAGTCTGACACTGTTCCTACTGTTTCCCCATCTATTTGCCATGAAGTGATGAGACCAGATGCCATGATCTTGCTTTTTTTAATGTTGAGCTTTAAGCCAACTTTTTCACTCTCCTATTTCACTTTCATCTAGAGGCTTTTTAGTTCCTCTTCACTTTCTGCCAGAAGGGTGGTGTCATCTGCATATCTGAGGTTATTGATATGTCTCCTAGCTATCTTGATTTCAGCTTGTGCTTCCTCCAGCCCAGCATTTTTCATGATGTACTCTGTATATAATTTAAATAAGCAGGATGACAATATACAGCCTTGACATACTTCTTTTCCTATTTGGAACCATTCTGTTGTTCCATGTACAGTTCTAACTGTTGCTTCCTGACCTGCATACAGGTTTCTCAAGAGGCAGGTCAGGTGGTCTGGTATTCCCATCTCTTTCAGAATTTTCCACAGTTTATCATGATCCACACAGTCAGTGCCTTTGGCATAGTCAATAAAGCAAAAATAGATGTTTTTTCTGGAACTCTCTTCCTTTTTCCGTGATCCAGTGGATGTTGGAAATTTGATCTCTGGTTCTTCTGCTTTTTCTAAAACCAGATTGAACTTCTGGAAGTTCAAGGTTCATGTATTACTGAAGCCTGGCTTGGAGAATGTTGAGCATTACTTTACTAGCGTGTGAGATGAGTGCAATTGTGTGGTAGTTTGAGCCTTCCTTGGCATTGCCATTCTTTGGAATTGGAATGAAAACTGGCCTTTTCCAGTCCTGTGGCCACTGCTGAGTTTTCCATATTTGCTGTCATATTGAGTGTAATACTTTCACAGCATCATCTTTTAGGGGATGAAATAGCTCAACTTGAATTCCATAGCCTCCACTAGCTTTGTTCATAGTGATACTTCCTAAGGCCCACTTAACTTTGCATTCCAGGATATCTGGCTCTTGGTGAGTGATCACACCATCACTTAACATCATACAGTATTTGGTGATACAGAATATCAAGTATGCAAATCTGTTTTTCCAAAATTTTGCTTATTTTGTATCATTTTCTGTGATACTACATGATATCATGCTGAATTTGTTTAAATTAATCCACTCATTACTCAAGCCATAAATGCATCTTTCATGTACATCTGTGTGTATAATACATATCACATGCCATATGTAAATGCATATATATATATATATTTGATTAAAACATCTTAAATAATGATAATCTACTGTAAAATTCATCTTTGCTTTAACTTATAAGCATGAAAACAATTTTGGATTTAGAAAAACACATATATACCTTCCATTTTTATTGAGACTAATAAAATTGTCAACACTAACAGTGATACAGTCATAGCAACTCTAGATTTTTAGATTATGTTCATCACCTTAGCTGAGATGGTGAATTATTCTGTGATATTTATTTTCTCATTCTTGTATGGCAATAGAATTGTTAGCTGAGGCTGAACACATGAATATCCAAGTAAAGATTGTCTTACTAGTAAATCATGTGGCTACAATCTGGCCATTGGGATGAACTGGAGATGGTGCAGGCAATTATATTATTCTAACCTTAAAAGGGGCTTCCTAGGTTCCCAGGTGGTGATAGTGGTAAAGATTCCTCCTGCCAATACAGGAGACGTTAGAGATGTGGGGCTGATCCCTGGCTCAGGAAGATTCCCTAGAGGAGGGCATGGCAACCCACACCAGTATTCCAGAATCCCATGGGCAGAGGAGCCTGCCAGGCTACAGCCCATGGGGTCACAAAGAGTAGGACACAATAGAAGCAACCTAGCATGCACATAACCTTAAAAGAAAAAGGAATCAATGTTTTTCTTCTTATCCCATTCTTGCCAGCAGAAATACACATATGGTAATGTGCCTTTTTGGATGGTGGGAAAAAAAGATAAAAATCGATGGATGGATACTGAAGATAAGCAAAAAGTAAATGAAAAAACCCTGGATCTTTAATGCCATACAGGTATTATTCTAGACCTTATTTATTAATGTTTGGAATGCTAATAGAGAAAACAAACCCCACACTATTTAAGACAATTTTTAGAGAGATTGTTTTAAGCCAAAATGGTACCCTAAATAATTTATTGTTCTATATTTATCAGTTACTGTTAATATACAATTAAATTGAAGTGCAATGGTAAAAACAAGGAGAAAAAAAGACCCTTCTATATTTTTAAATTTGAAAATTGCTTTTAATCTTATCCAGTAAGAGTTGCTGATTTCATGACCAGATTTTAAATAATAATTATTATTATTTTATGCATTTATTTATTTTGGGTCAGGGAGGTAGGAAACTTATACTGTCTTACACTGTCCACAATAACGTTAATGTTTACAGAAAATCCATTAGGAGCATTACAGTGTCTGATTTGCACAGTTCATGCCTGTCTCATTTAATCTTTACAGCAATCAGATGAGAATTACAATGTTCTAAAAGTTTTTCTTAAAAATTCCGAAGCAAAGTGAGAGGTAGAATAATAAGTGAGAGGTTGAATTCTCACCCAGCTCTTCATTTTTCTTTTAATTTCTTAATGCTTCTTAATAAACAGTAAACAATGCTCTGCTAGCCAAAATAAGTTTATTTATTCTGAATTGAATATAATACCAACATGAATTTTAAAATATATATTAAAATTTTCAATGAAGATTTTTAGATAAAAATGTTATTTCTAGACATTTATCGTTAGGAAAGACTAGACACTTAGCATGGACAATGATCTAATTGTCCAATGGAACACCACCTGATTATAAATAGGACCAAAAATACACACTTATTCATTTAAAATGCTGTTTGTGCCATGCTAATAAGTGTAAAAAGAAAAAAAAAATCACACCTTGAGAATGCATACTGGAAAGGTATTCAGTTTCATGTGTTTCTTTTGGTAAAAATAGATGGTTTGTGTGTTCATGTTTGAGGAAGTATATCAAAGATGTCCTGCAAAGTCTAATTCTTAAAAATTAATTTGTAAATATTTGAATAAAATACTTGAATAACCATTGTCAAATCTTTTGTCCCACCTGATTACTGCAACCACAGGTTTACCCCATTTTTCCTGCCCAAATCATTAGAGAATCTTTAAGGGATACTGAGAAGGCTCACATAATCATTTTAGCCCCAATTTTAGAAAGTCATTTTGCTTTATTCTGATGCTCCATCTTTCTCTGGTCACTATTCTTTACTTTTCCTACATATCATCTCTAATGCTATCACCATTCTCTACTTCACTTTCTTGACCCATTTGTGCTATGCTAATAGCTTCATAATGACTATCTTGTCTTTAGTACATCATCCTGCAGCTGTAGTGATTTGCATAAATGCAAAGTTTAGCGTACCACAATTTCTTATACTCCCCAGAGACTTCCTAATGTCCTTAAAAGAAGGTTTAATTAAATATTTTAACAGCCATGTCCATGTCTTCCATAACTTGGTTTTCATTTTTTTCTGTGTTACCTCTTACAACTCAGCCACATTGAACGTGCTTCAACTCTCTCTAGCATTAGAAAAATTGTTAGCTCCTTTCCAGTGCTCATATCATCCCAAATCATCAAAGAATCCCAGGAAGATGAAATGAAGTGCACATTGAATGAACAAGAAGCAAAGTTATCTCAGATTGTCAAGTCTGCCAGAACTGGTAGACATAGCAATGATTGCAATAAGAGGTAGTGCTAGGAGTATTTGTAGTTGTTTCGTGTGTCTGTGATCAAGTTATACACATATTTTTAGACATATTTTGTAGAATTCACACTCCATCTACTGTTATACTTTTTATTATTATTTTTTTCCCACTGCCATAATATTGGTTCTTCATTTGATGCAAATCTTGTTTTCCTTTTTTACATTTTATATACATTTACTTAACTCTTTTGTTTTTCTCAACAACTGACCTAAACTTTGCCAGAAGAAAATATTTTATTTATTAATAAGATTTTAGATCACACATTTTAATTTCTCACATCTTTCTGAAGTAAATATTGATTAAGAAATCTCAGAATCAAAGTAAATTTATGAAGACCCAACTTGGCCCTTATTGAAAACTAATATGAGTGGGTTGCCATTTTCTACTCTAGAGGATATGCCTGACCCTGGGATCAAACCCAACCTACATCTCTTGCATTTCCTGCGTTGGCAGGTGGATTCTTTACCACTGGAGCCATCTGGAAAGCCCTCTACTTAATGTTATAAATAACAAACATCAATTCTTTACTTCTGTCTTTTCATATAATGAAAATGTTGTTGTTCAGTCACTCAGTCATGTCCAACTTTTTGTGACCCCATGGACTGCAGCATGCCCAACTTCCCTGTCCTTCATCATCTCCCAGAGCTTACTCAAACTCAAGTCCACTGAATCAGTGATGCCATCCAAAAATCTGGTCCTCTGTTGTCCCTTTCTCCTACTGCTTTCTATCTTTCCAATCATCAGGATCTTTTCCAATGAATTGGCTCTTTGCATCAGGTAACCAAAATATTGGAGCCTCACCATCAGTTCTTCCAATGACTATTCAGGGTAGATTTACTTTAGGATTGATTGCTTTGATTTCCTTGCAGTCCAGGGGACTTTCAACAGTCTTCCCCAACACACAGCTTGAAAGCATCAATTCTTTGGCACTCAGTCTTTTTTACAGTCCATCTCTCACATCCATACATGACTATAGGAAAAACCATAGCTTTGACTGTATGGATCTCTGTTGGCATAGTAAGGTCTCTGCTTTTTAATATGCTTTCCAGTTGGGCATAGCTTTTCTTCCAAGGAGCAAGTGTCTTTTAATTTCATGGCTGCAGTAACCATCTGCAGTGATTTTGGAACCTCCCAAAAATGAAGTCTGTCACTGTTTCGTTTCCCCACCTATTTGCCGTGAAGTGATGAAAACTTTACCTTTAAGCAATAAGATAAACTTGTTCAGCTATTTTAAATATCTCATCAGGAGAGAGCAATAGATTCAGACCAAATAATCTGCAGAAGATATCAGGCCACTTTAGACAGATGTTGTATTTTCAATCATAATCAGAATACTTGAAACTTTTTGGAGTTAGTTTTTTTTGACCTAATAGCACTGTATTTTAACTCTCTGGTCCTTGTACATTACTTATCTAACACATTACTTTTCTTACTACATTATTCCATCTTCTCCTGTATTTCACCCTATTCCCTGATAGATATTTTGGCTAGCTCTGGCCTATTAATATTGGTATAGTCTGTTATTTATGCATCCCACAATTTTATCAGCTATATGATATGGACTAGATCATGTTATATACTATTCCATTGTTTTCATATTATTTAATAATAATATGAATTTATTATAATATATATGTATATATTATACAATATAATTATATATTAACATTACAATTATATAATATAATATATATTTATTAAATGTATTATAATAAATTTAAATTTATCATTGTTATATGTTGTTACAAGTATTATTGATAAAAATACATAAAATAAAATACTGTGCTGTATAAAAGTTAAGAATAAGACAGGATAGCAAAACAGCATTTTCATTAGATAAGATATGGGGTTTGATAGAGTTAATTATTGGGGATATAATGGGAAGCCATTGAAATTAGCCTGGGAAAAATGGTATCCTGTTAAAAAGAAATAACACTAAATGGAATTTTCAATGATAATTTGACATTATCGAGTAAAAATGTAATTTTGTGTTTTATTATTAGAGGTACAAGCAACTTCATTTGACCAGTCATAAAAGTCAGATAAAGTAAAAAATGGAACAAGTGAAGAAAAAGAAAAGTAAATATGGTGAATCATTAAAGAATTTTAGATAGATAGAAGACATAATATAATTTACAATAAGAAGTTTAGCAAAACTATGAACAGTGTATCAGAGGGCTCTGACTGTAGCATCAGGTGGTCAAAGTATTGGAGTTTAAGCTTCAACATCAGTCCTCACAATTAACACCTAGGACTGATCTCCTTTAGGATGATGGATTGGTTGGATCTCCTTGAAGTCCAAGGGATTCTCAAGAGTCTTCTCCAGCACTACATTTCAAAAGCATCATTCTGCACTCAGCTTTCTTTATAGTCCAACTCTCATATGCATACATGACTACTGGAAAAACCATAGCCTTGAATAGACAGACCTTTGTTGACAAAGTAATGTCTCTGCTTTTTAATATACTGTCTAGGTTAGTCATAACTTTCTTTCCAAGGAGTAAGTATTTTTTAATTTTAATGGCTGCAATCACCATCTGCAGTGATTTTGGAGCCAAAATAAAGTCAGCCACTCTTTCCCAATCTATTTGCCATGAAGTGATGGGACTGGATGCCATGAATTAGTTTTCCGAATGTTGAGCTTTAAGGCAACTTTTTCACTCTTCTCTTTCACCTTAATCAGAAGCTCTTTAGTTCTTCTTCACTTTCTGCCATAAGGGTGCTTTCATCTGTATATCTGAGATTATTGAAATTTCTCCTGGCAATCTTGATTCTAGCTTGTGCTTCATCCAGCCTAGGGTTTCTCATTATGTACTCAGCATATTAGTTAAATAAGCAGGGTGACAATATACAGCCTTGGCTTACTCCTTTTCCTATTTGAAACAAGTGTTTTATCACTATCCATTTTTAACTGTTGCTTTCTGACCTGAATACAGGTTTCTCAAGAAGCAGGTTAGGAGGTCTGGTATTTCCATCTTTTTCAGGATTTTTGACAGTTTGCTGTGATCCATACAGTCAAAGGCATTGGCATAATCAATAAAGCAGAAATATATGTTTTTCTGGAACTCTCTTGCTTTTTCCATGATCCAGCAGATGTTGGCAATTTGATCTCTGGTTCCTCTACCTTTTCTAAAACCAGCTTGAACATCTGGGAGTTAATGGTTCACATATTGCTGAAGCCTGGCTTGGAGAATTTTCAGCATTATTTTACTAGCCTGTGAGATGAATACAATTGTGTGTTAGTTTGAGCATTCTTTAGCATTGCCTTTCTTTGGGATTGGAATGAAAATTGAACTTTTCCAGTCCTGTGGCCACTGCTGAGTTTTCCAAATTTGCTGACATATTGGGTGCAACACTTTCACAGTATCATCTTTTAGAATTTGAAATAGCTCAACAGGAATTCCATCTACTCCACTGGCTTTGTTCATAGTGATATTTCCTAAAGCCCACTTGACTTCACATTCCAGGATGTCTGGCTCTAGGTGAGTGATCACATACTTGTGATTATTTGGGTTATAAAGATCTTTTTTGTACAGTTCTTCTGTGTATTCTTGCCACCTCTTCTTAATATCTTCTGCTTCTGTTAGGTCCATACCATTTCTGTCCATTACTGAGCCCATCTTTGCATGAAATTTTCCCTTGGTATCTCCAATTTTCTTGAAGAGAATTCTAGTCTTTCCTATTCTGTTCTTTTCCTCTATTTCTTTGCACTGATCACTGAGCAAGGCTTTCTTATCTGTCCTTTCTATTCCTTGGAAATCTGAATTCAAATGGGTATATCTTTCCTTTTCTCCTTTGCTTTTCACCTCTCGTCTTTTCATAGCTATGTCTAAGGCCTCCTCAGACAGCCATTTACCTTTTTTGCATTTCTTTTTCTTGAGGATGGTCTTGATTCCTGTCTCCTATACAATGTCAAGAACCTCAGTCCATAGTTCATCAGATCTAGTCCTTTAAATCTATTTCTCACTGACACTGTATAATTATAATGGATCTGGCTTTGGAGTACGGAATGAAGCAGGGCAAAGTCTAATAAAGTTTTGCAAGAGAACGCACTGGTCAGAGCAAACACCTTCTTCCATCAACACAAGAGAAGACTCTATACATGGACACCACCAGATGGTCAACAGCAAAATAAGACTGATTATATTATTTTCAGCCAAAGATGGAGAAGCTCTATATCATCAGCAAAAACAAGACCGGGAGCTGATTGTGGCTCAGATCATGAAATCCTTATTGCCAAATTGAGACTTAAATTGAAGAAAGTGGAGAAAACTACTAGACCATTTAGCTATGACCTAAATCAAATTCCACTGGATCATTGAAAAAGCAAGACAGTCAGAAAACATCTATTTCTGCTTTATTGAATATGCCAAAGCCTTTGACTGTGTGGATCATAGTAAACCGTGGAAAATTTTGAAAGAGATGGAAATACCGGATGACTTGACCTGCCTCTTGAGAAACCTGTATGAGGGTCAGGAAGCAACAGTTAGAACTTAACATGGAACAACAGACTGGTTCCAAATAGTAAAAGGAGTATGCCAAAGGCTGCATATTGTCATCCTGCTTATTTAACTTATATGCAGAGTGCATCATGAGAAACTCTGGGCTGGATGAAACACAAGCTGGAATCAAGATTTCTGGGAGAAATATCAGTAACCTCCAATGTGCAGATGACAGCACCCTTATGACAGAAAGTGAAGAAGAACTAAAGAGCCTCTTGATGAAAGCAAAAGAGGAGAGTGAAAAACTGGCGTAAAACTCAACAATATTTTTAATGGCTGAGTAATATTCCATTGTGTATATGTACCACAGCTTTCTTATCCATTCATCTGCTGATGGACATCTATGTTGTTTCCATATCCTGGTATTATAAACAGTGCTGCAATGAACACTGGGGTACATGTGTCTCTTAATTCTGGTTTCCTTGGTGTGTATCCAAGCAGTGGGATTGCTGGGTCATAAGGCAGTTCTATTTGCAATTTTTTAAGGAATCTCCACACTGTTCTCCATACTGGCTGTACTACTTTACATTCCCACCAACAGTGTAAGAGGGTTCCCTTTTCTCCACACCCTCTCCAGCATTTATTGCTTGCAGACTTTTGGATCACAGCCATTCTGAATGGTGTGAAATGATACCTCACTGCGGTCTTGATTTGCATTTCTCTAATAATGAGTGATGTTGAGCATCTTTTCATGTGTTTGTTAGCCATCTGTAGGTCTTCTTTGGAGAAATGTCTATTTAGTTCTTTGGCCCATTTTTTGACTGGGTAGTTTATTTGAATCACTTCTGATGAGATGGATGAAACTGGAGCCGATTATACAGAGTGAAGTAAGCCAGAAAGAAAAACACCAATACAGTATACTAACACATATATATGGAATTTAGAAAGATGGCAATGATAACCCTGTATGCGAGACAGCAAAAGAGACACGGATGTATAGAATGGACTTTTGGACTCCGAGGGAAAGGGAGAGGGAGAGGGAGAGGGTGGGATGATTTGGGAGAATGGCACTGAAACATGTATACTCATGTATACTCATGTAAGAAACGAATTGCCAGTCTATGTTCAATACAGGATACAGGATGCTTGGGGCTGGTGTACGGGGATGATCCAGAGAGATGATATGGGATGGGAGGTGGGAGGGGGGTTCAGGATTGGGAACTCATGTACACCCGTGGTGGATTCATGTCAATGTATGGCAAAACCAATACAGTATTGTAAAGTAAAATAAAGTAAAAAAAAAAAAAAAAAAAGCAATTTTCAGGAAGGAAAAAAAAAAAACTCAACAATCATAAAACTAAGATCGTGGTATCTGGTCCCATCACTTCATGTCAAATAAACGGGGAAACAATGGAAACGGTGAGACACTTTATTCGGGGGGCGGGGGGGGGGGGGGGGGCTCCAAAATCATTGCAGATTGATTGCAGCCATGAAATTAAAAGATGCTTACTCCTTGGAAGGAAAGTTATGACAAACCTGGGCAGCATAATAAAAAGCAGAGACATTACTTTGTCAACAAAGTTCTGTCTAGTCAAGGCTATGATTTTCCAGTAGTCATGTATGGATGTGAGATTTGGACTGTCAAGAAAGCTGAGTGCTGAAGATTTGATGCTTTTGAACTGTGGTGTTGGAGAAGACTCTTGAGAGTCTCTTGGACTGCAAGGAGATCCAACCAGTCCATCCTAAAGAAGATCAGTCCCAGGTGTTCATTGCAAGGACTGATGTTGAAGATGAAACTCCAGTACTTTGGCCACCTCATGCGAAGTGTTCACTCATTGAAAAAGACTCTGATGCTTGGAGGGATTGGGGGCTGGAGGAGAACGGGGCAACAGAGGATGAGATGGCTGGATGGCATCACGGACTCGATGGACGTGAGTCTGAGTGAAATCCGGGAGTTGGTGATGGACAGGGAGGCCTGGCGTGCTGCGATTCATGGGGTCGCAAAGAGTCGGACATGACTGAGCAACTGAACTGAACACAGTGGTAAATAATAAAACTATAGTCCTCCATATCTTGCTTCAGGTTTTTTTACAGGCTCTAAGCTGAAACTCCAGTACTTTGGCCACCTCATGCGAAGAGTTGACTCATTGGAAAAGACTCTGATGCTGGGACGGATTGGGGGCAGGAGGAGAAGGGGACGACAGAGGATGAGATGGCTGGATGGCATCACTGACTCGATGGACGCGAGTCTGAGTGAACTCCGGGAGTTAGTGACAGACAGGGAGACCTGGTGTGCTGCAGTTCCTGGGGTCGCAAAGAGTCGCACAGGACTGAGCGACTGAACTGAAGCACATAAATAGAAAAATGCAGTAATTACAAGTTTGTGTAAGAGTTTTGAAGAAAAATATGAGGATATTTTATAGAGAATAAGTTACTCATTTATCTTTTTTAATTTGATTATTTTTGTTCTTTTTAGTCACTAAGCCATGTCTGATTCTTTTGCAACCCTGGGAACTGTAGACCAACAGGCTCCTCTGTCTACGGGATTCCCCAGGCAAGAATACTAGGGTGGATTGGCATTTCATTCTCCAGGGGATCTTCTTGACCCTGGGAGTCAATAAGTTTTAGAACTATTCAGCTTGAGAGTAGAAGACATTCCATAGGTTTTTCACAAAATACTTGTCAGAAGAGAGGGTGTTTTGGCTAAAACTAGAGAAATGAGGGGTGCTGTATCTACTCTTTGGCCTCCTTTTCAAAATTTGGTTTCAGATGTCAAGACTGATGAAGCCACACACACCAGAAGGGTATGAAATATTTTGCTGATTTCACAGTGAAGCTCCCTGAGAGCAAAACAGCCCTCTTCAGTTGATTATATATATATATATATATATATATATATATATATATATATATATATATATATATATAAAGAAACTCGAGAAAACCAGGAAAGGAGACTTGCTTTGTGTAATGAGTGGGGCCATGAGAAGAATTCCAAGTTCCAGAGCACAAAACCAGGCTTGTGGTCACCTGAAACTCCTATAGTTGTCAAAGATTTTTCTTGGGCTTTCTTATCAGCTTGTACAGATTTGGAGCAAAAGAGGAAAGAGAAAGAATGAGATTTAAAGCTTGGCAGAATTCAAATCAAACATCCAAAAACAGTATTTTTTTCACAGAAAGTTAACCTTTGGACAGAGTTGGATAATGAATGAGAAGGCTGGTTTAACTCTAAGAAGAAGGAAAAGTTAGAACTTAGACAATGTGGCCTGGGAAAACTGAACATGATCAAAGCAGAATGCTGGTATGGATGATGTACCATAAATAAAGGCAAAGGAATTTCTAAAAACATTCATTGATTGATTAATGTTCCTCTGTAGTTTCTCAATCTCTGAATCAGGATGTCATTTAGAATAACATAATCAGAATAGCTCTAGAGTAGGATCCTCCAGACTCCTCATGGAGGGAGTCACAAATTAACCCTTTACTATTCAGATTATTTACAAAGTCCATGATATCGTAGATGGAGGCCTGGGTGCCCAGATCAGTAGGGAAGATAGTGGGAAGTCCAGGGCAGTTATTTTTTCCCAAAGCATACAGAGTATTTCAAACTTTTAAAGCTGGTACAATATTAGCTGAATGCAAGCACAGATATTGAAACTTATAATCAAAATTCAAAATGAACATACAAATATTTCAATTAATACTATTCCTTAAATTTCAACACAAAAATATATATATTTAATATGACTTGCATTTTCAGTTTTAAAAACATACATAGTATTGAAAAGGGATATGACTGGCTCATATGGAAAAGTGTAAATTTAAAATATGTATCTCCTGTGTGAATATATCCTCATTTTATTCTCCTAATTTGGTGAGGACCACAAAGTAAATTTCAGCTCCTACATTCCATTCAAAGAGTGTCTTTGTGAAGTGCACAACTTGAAACAGTATACAGGTTGGATTTAATGTTAAAATTCCTGAAAAATGATAACAATCTAAATGTTACTTAATTATGTTGAAATTTAGGGAATAGCAGCTGCCTTGCAATAATAGCAATGAGTCTACTATATTTTGAAGGAGAATATTTTAGATTATCAACATCCTATCTAATTTTTCTAGGGGAAAAAAATACGAAACACTAGTCACTAGTCTTCTTTTCTGAGAAAAGAAATTGATAAAAAAAATTAAATTTTTATTATTTTCAATTATAGATTGATGGTGAAACTATCTATTTGGGAAAGGGAGGATTCTTTGGATATTTGCTCTAAAATATCACTAGAAAATCCTGCATTGCATTTTTTCATAGTTGTGGACACTACGGCATACACATATTTATGAGCAAAATCACCAGCGGAAATAAACTTTTATTTTCCTATAGGAATATAATAGAAAAAGAAAGCTTTCACTTCTTTTGTTACTTTCATTTTTTTTTAATGAAAATAATAATCATCCTCAATAGGAGTTCTGGTAATACATTATTAAATCTTTCTTTGTTGAACTAACTCAAATGCTGTCAGACTATTCAAAATAGTTTTGTCAGGTTTTAAAAAGCAGTTTTTCTGTCAAATGTGGGTGGAGAGGTTGATGAATTTACCTGACAAAATTCATTGGTAAATAATAATTCACTTTGCTTTTTTAAAGCATTTTTCATTTTACAGTTTGATTAAAAGTCTTAGCTTTTTCTTTTGCATTTTATGATGTTTTGGGAGTATATCAATAAAGATAAAAGGATATTCTTTTCTTTTACCCACTGAAAGAATACTTTATGTAAACATGTCTTAAGCAAAAAGGAAACTTTTATAGCTGATTTTTCACAGTGACTCACAGAAACAGACTTCATATTACAAGTGTGTAGAATATTTAAATTGAGGGATCTTTCTTATCTAAGAACTGGTTTTCTATTTTCCACAGTACTTTTTGTGTATCCTTTAGCTGTCTGTATTTTAATGAGAATGTCTATGACCAAAGGAACATACGGATCAAATTGGGTACTATAAGCCATGTGAAAGATCAAAGTAAATTTATTTTCATAAAACTGGGTGCCCAGACAGTGTTGATAATTGAAAAGTTGTAGTTAAATAAAACAATACTGATTTAGCTTAAAAGCTAACCTTCATAAAGATGGTTGGCCTAAGGTGCCGAAGAGCTTTTAGAAAGAACATTGTAATGATAAAGAATGTTTTATTATTTAGCCAAAAAAAATCTAATTGGCCAAAGTTCATTTTAACAGCAAAGAAAACATATATGTAATACATACTTTAATGCAATGTCTCAATGTAATTTCTAAGAATTTTCAAATAAAAAGGAATTGAATCAGCATAACAGCTTATTCCAAAGTATTTCTAATGCTGATTTTTTAATCGATAAATAAAAGGTTAAAGATATACACTTTTACTGTGTAAAAATATTACAAAAGCTTAAACTATATCTGATAAAATAATATAATACATCTAAAGGAGTTTTCTATCAATTGCTTGATACTTGCTAACTAAAATTGTACATGCTTGAAGCAAAGAATTCTATAGAACTAATTAATAATTCATCTTAAATCATAAATATCATTGCTTAAGAGTAAGCAGTGCAAACTCTGAAATGAAAATTGTCATGTTTAATATGTCATGCTATATTTCACCTATAGAATAATCAAGTTTTTAAAGTAGTGAAGACAAGGGGGAATAATTATCATATATATTTTGTCATTTAAGCAGCAGTTGAAAATATTTTCTTATCAGATAACATATTAAATTCATGTTTAACCAAATATTTCTGTTTAAAAACCACATGTAATATTGAATCCAAATATAAAAAAATTAAAACATGTATTAGTTTTCCTTTTTCCTACTGAAAAAATATAACTATGAAGTATTACTCAAAGATTAGATGTAATAAAATTAATTAAAACTAAATGTGGTAAGCAAATTAATATATTTTTGAAGGACTTTCCATTCTTACTTGTTTTAATTCTCCAGTATTAAATCAACATTGCTAAAAAAAATTTGAAGTTCAAAAGGGAATATAAAGAAGAAAATGTAAAATCATTGACCCTGGAAGAAAATGAACATTATGGAAGAAAGTCCATGGATATGTAGGATATGGGCAGGTCTATGTATACTTTAGTCAAAATATATATATATATAATGTAAACACAAGCTCATCGTAAACCATCTCATCATCCCAATTCCTATTTGGTATGTTAGTTAACTAGAGTTAGGGTGGTTGTTTCCCTTTAGCACAAACAACCATGTTGATGAGTCACTCTTGTGGCAGATGGCAGATGCTACTCTTGTCCCATTTGTAACTCATAGATGTCTCAGTGTGCAACTTCCAAATGCCTAAAGGCTTTGTTTCTGGAACTGCTGAAAGACGAACTGCCAGCCTTAAGTACCAAGGAATGAATGATATGAGCAGCCCTGGAACAATGACTTTTCATACACATGTACTCTAGTTATCAGGATAAATAAGATAAATTTCAGGTGTGTTCTTTTATAACATTTCACTTTCCTGTGGTATTGAGGACTCACAGCTAGAGTGAGTAGCCACAATAAACACATGAATACAGTAAGTTATTTCTCCATGGTGACGGTTTAGTGTCCTAGTTGTGTCCTACTCCTGTGACCCCATGGACTGGGAACCTACCAGACTCCTCTGCCTATGGATTCTCCAGGCAAAAATACTGAAGTGGGATGCCATTTCCTTCTCCAAGGAATCTTCCCGACCCAGGAATCAAACCCGGGTCCCCCATGTTGCAGGCAGATTCTTTACCAACTGAGCTACAAGTGAAACCCCATATTTCTCTATATCAGTTCAGTTCAGTTCAGTCATTCAGTCGTGTCTGACTCTTTGCGGCCCCATGAATCACAGCACGCCAGGCCTCCCTGTCCATCACCATCTCCCGGAGTTCACACAGACTCACGTCCATTGAGTCCGTGATGCCATCCAGCCATCTCATCCTCAGTCGTCCCCTTCTCCTCCTGCCCCCAATCCCTCCCAGCATCAGAGTCTTTTCCAATGAGTCAACTCTTCGCATGAGGTGGCCAAAGTACTGGAGTTTCAGCTTCAGCATCATTCCTTCCAAAGAAATCCCAGGGTTGATCTCCTTCAGAATGGACTGGTTGGATCTCCTGGCAGTCCAAGGGACTCTGAAGAATCTTCTCCAACACTGCATAATTAACATACTATATATATATATATACATATACATAACATATATATTTCTGTATATACTATGTTAATTACTTTATTTAGAATAACTCAAATCCACTGTTGTTGTTGTTCAGTCACTCATGTGTCTCACTCTGTGACCCCATGAACTGCAGCACACCATCTTCCCTGCCCTTCACTATCTCCTGGAGTTTGCTCAAGCCCATGTCCAATGAAGTGGCTCTTTGCATCAGGTGGCCAAAGTATTGGAGCTTCAACTTCAGCATCAGTCCTCCCAATGAATATTCAGGGTTAATTTCCTTTAGGATTGACTGGTTTGACCTCCTTCCTTGTCCAAAGAACTCTCAAGAGTCTTCTAGCACCACAGTTCAAAAGCAGAAGTCCTCTTGGAAGAGGCTCCCATTACCCCTACCATAGAGTCCATATCCTACCATAGAGACTGCAGATTCTAGGACAGGGCTGCCTCAGACCAAACTACAGGAAGGGAACACAGTCCCACCAATCAACAGAAACAAAACCATTAGTTGAATTCAACAGGGTTTACTGGCACTAATAGTAACTCAGTGCTGTGCCACTTACAATGATGGATTCTAAGATGTTCTTAAACACTGTATATGCTTCATAGTGTTAAAAAATAATTACATTTACATTGGAAAAGTCATGAAGATCGGTCATATTTGAGCCATAAAATTCACCGTAACAAATTTAAAAGAATAGGCATCATACAAAGTATGTTCTCAGACCACTATGGAGTTAAACTTGGAATCAATGACACAAAGATAGCTGGAAAATCCCCAATTATTTGGAGATTAAACAATGTCCTTCTAAATGGGAGATGTATCAAAAAAGAAATCTCAAGAGATAATTAACAATATTTTGAAGTAAACGGAAATAAAGATGTAAGCTACAAATATTAATGGGATGCAGCAAAAGCAGTGATAAGAAGAAAACAATAACATAGAAAATATGTATTAGAAAAGAAGAAAGTTTAAAACTAATAATTGCAGCATTCACCTTAAAAAAATTAGAAAAAATCCAAAGTAAGCAGGAGAAAAGAACTAATAAAAAATCAGGGCAATTATCAAAGAAACTACAAAAGGGAAACAATAGAGAAAATAAAAGAAACCAAAGATTGGTACTTTGAAAAGATCGACAAAATTGATAAACTCTTAGACAGCCTAACTAATAAAATGTAAAAATATACAAATTACTATAAGAAATGATGGAGGTTGTATAGCACAGGGAATTCTATTCAATACTCTGTAACATCCTATATGGAAAATAATCTAAAAAAGAGTGGATATATGTATAATTAATTCACTATACTGTTCACCTGAAACTAAGACAATGTTGTAAATAACTCTACTGCAATAAAAATTTTAAAAAGAAATGAAAGAATGCATTAATTATTCTATGGATATTATAAAGAAAATAAAGAAATATCATAAACAATTCTATGCCCTCAAATTTGATAATTCAGATGAAATGGGCCAGTATCTTGAAAGCCACAAGCTACTAAAATAGTTAAATAAGGAGAAACAATTAATCATAAATATACACATACACACACACACACACACACATACACACATGCACATACACATACACATATGAAATAACTCTCAAAAATAGAAAGCAATAGGCCCAGATGGCTTCTCTGGTGAATTTTACCAAACATCTGAAGAACAAATCATTTGATTTCTTTATAATCTCTTTGAGAAAACAGAAGCAGAGTGAACACTTCCTAAACTCATTTTATAAGGCCAGTTATACACAATACCAAAAATGGACAAAGATACTACAAGAAAAGAAAACTACAGACCAATATCTCTGATGAATATGACTGAAAAATTCTTAGCAAAATATTGACAAACCAAAACAAAATGTATATGAAACTATTATTACTATGACCAAATTGAAATTTTTCCAAGAATGCATGATTGTGTCTACATTCAAGCAGCAATTAATATAAACTACAATATCAAGGCTAAGGAAAAATCGTACGATCACAAAGACAGATGCAGAAAGAGCATGTGACACAATCAAACTCTCATATGGGATAAAAACTGTTATAAAACTAAAAACAGAGAGAAGCTTCCTCAACATGAAAAGATCTACAAAAAAATCCTACAGCCAACATCATATTTAGTGATGAGAAATTAGAAGCTTCCTGCTAATACCAGGAACAGGCAAAGATTTTCCTTCCCATCAATCCTATTCAATGATCATACTGGAACTTCTAGTTAATGCAATAGGGATGAAACAGAAATCAAAAGCCATGCGGGTTGACAGGAAGAAATAAATATATCTGCATTGAAAGGTGACATGATTTGAAATGTAAAAAATACAAAGAATCAAAAAACTCCTAGAACTAATGAGTGAATATAGCAAGGATGCAGAATATGAAGGTAATATTCAAAAGTCAATTGCTTCAGCAAAAGACAATTAGAACTTGAAGTTAAAAACACAATGTTCTTCATATTAGATTCAAAAATGTGTAAGATATCTAGGTATAAATATAACAAATTATGTGTGAGATGTATATGAAGAAAAATATAAAGCTGTGAAACAAATCAAGCAATACCTAAATAAATGGAAACCTATTGCTTGTTCATGGGTAGGAAGAATTGATACTGTTAACATATTAGATTTTTTTTCAATTTTATCTATAAATTCAAAGTAATTCCAAACTAAAGTCCAACAAGTTACTCTGTGATATGAACAAAATGATTCTAAAGTTTCTAAGGGAGAAACATTTTCAGAATAGTCAAAATAACATTAAAAATAGAGCTGGAAGGATAATTGACATGACCCAATGTCAACTTTCACTAGAAAGCAACCAGTTAGGCAATGTAATATTAGTGAAAAAGAAGTAAAACAGATTAATAAAAAAGAATAGAGAGCCCAGAAATAGACCCACCCAAATACAGTTAACTGATCATTGACAAAGGAGCAAAGGCCACTGACTGGAGAAATTCTAACAAATAGAATTAGAGTAAGAAAATATCTAAATACAAAAGAGAGAGAGAGAGAGAAAAAAGACTAACATGTCTTACAAAAATTAACTAAAAATTAGCTCATAGACCTATACATAAAATTATAAAACTTCCAGAAGATAGCATAGGAGGAAATCTTAGGTGACCTTGAATTTAGCAATGAGTTTGTAGATAAAACACCAAAAGACCAAAAGAATGACCCATGAGAAAATTAACTGATGTTAGTCTTCATCAAAATGAAACATTTCTGCTGTATACAAAATTTAAGAGAATGACAAGAGAAGATATAGGTAGGGAGACTATTTGAAAAACTTAAATATAATAAAGGATTTGTACACAAAACACATTTTTTTTAAATTTCTAAAACCTGATAGAAAATAAACAACCTAATTGAAAATTGGGCAACAATCTGAGCAAACACCTAGCCAGGGAAGGTAAATCGCTGGCAAACAAGCATACACAAAGATTCCAATAGTATATAAGATGTCATTACGGAATTGCAAATTAAAACAAAGTGCCAAACTCACTTATCAATCTAGTATTTCTAAATTCAAACACAGTGATGATAACAAATGCTAGTCAAGGTGCTGACCAATAGCAATTCACATTCTGTGCTGAGAGGCATACAAAATCATACAGCCTCTTTGGAAGGTAGTTTCCTATAAAACAAAATATAGTTTCAGTGTTTAATCCACTCCTAGGTATTTGTTCCAATGAGTTGAAAACTAAAGTCCACACAAAAATATGCAAACAAATGTTTACAATCAGTTTTTATCATAATTGCCTAAAATTAGATCACTTCATCGGAAATAGATGGGGAAACCGTAGAAAGTGTCAGACTTTATTTTTGGGGGGCTCCAAAATCACTGCCGATGGTGATTGCAGCCATGAAATTAAAAGACGCTTACTCCTTTGAAGGAAAGTTATGACCAACCTAGATAGCATATTCAAAAGCAAAGATGTTACTTTGCCAACAAAGGTCCATCTAGTTAAGGCTATGGTTTTTCCAGTGGTCATGTATGGATGTGAGAGTTGGACTATAAAGAAAGCTGAGCACTGAAGAATTGATGCTTTTGAACTGTGGTGTTGGAGAAGACTCTTGAGAGTCCCTTGGACTGCAAGGAGATCCAACCGTCCATTCTGAAGGAGAGCAGTCTTGGGTGTCCTTTGGAAGGACTGATGCTAACGCTGAAACTCTGATTCTTTGGCCACCTCATGCGAAGAGTTGACTCATTGGAAAAGTCTCTGATGCTGGGAGGGATTGCGGGCAGGAGGAGAAGGGGAGGACAGAGGATGAGATGGCAGGATGGCATCACCAACTCGATGGACATGAGTTTGGGTAAGCTCCAGGAGTTGGTGATGGACAGGGAGGCCTTGTGTGCTGCAGTTCATGGGGTCGCAAAGAGTCGGACACGACTGAGTGACTGAACTGATCTGAGATGCTTTCCATTAGGAGAATGGATAAGCAAACTTGCATCCATGCGATAGACTATTATTCAGTGATAAAACAAAGTGAGCTCTCCAACAACAGAAAGACATGTGCATTTTTGCTAAGTCATCTCAGTCCTGTCCTAGTCTTTGGAACCCTATGGACTATAGCCCACCAGGCTCCTCTGTCCATAGGATTCTCCAGGCAAGAACACTGGAATCGTTTGCTGTGCCCTCCTCCAGGGGATCATCCTGACATAGGGATCAAACCTGCCTTTTCTGCATTGCAGGTGGATTCTTTATCACTGAGTCACTGGGGAAGTCCTTAAAAAGACAAGAAGGAAATTGCAAATGCACACTACCAAGTGAAACAAAAGTGCCTGAAAAACTGTTGATTGTAACTATTTGACATTTGGAAAAGACCCAACTATAGAGAAAGCAGTTCCCAGGGATTGGGCATAAGGGGCAACTGACAAATAGGTGCTGCACAGGTAATTATTAGGGCAGTGAATCTATTCTATGTGACATTATGATGGTGGACACATGACATCACGCATAGAAGCAGAAAGAGTGAACCCTAATGTGAACCATGGGATTAGTTAATAATATATCAGTACTGGTTCATCAATTGTAACAAATGCACCTCAAGAATGAAATATGTTAACAACAGGGAAACTGAAGACAGGGAAGGAGCCAGTATTTGGGAACTTTTTATATGTGTGTCCAATATTTTGATAAACCTAAATGTACTCTAAGAAATAAATTCTATTAATTAGAAATAAAAATCACCAACTTTCCCACCTCCCTCAAAAGAGGGTTACATTTCCAAGTCATCTGCTTATGGATAACTTTCAAAAACATATGTCTGCCAGAACAAGCATCCCAGCATCATGGTCTTTTCAAATGAGTCCGTTCTTTGCATCAGGTGGCCAAAGTATTGGAGTCTCAGCTTCAGCATCAGTCCTTCCAACGAATATTCAGGACTGATTTCCTTTAGGATTGATGGTTTTTAACTCCTTGCAGTCCAAGGGACTCTCAAGGGTCTTCCAGGAAGGTGATGGATTTTAACTCAATGAGGTCAGAAGGTCTTATGCTTGAGACCCTTTCACAGTATATCTTGTGTATCTCTTCATCTTGTATAATCTCTTCATTATATAATAAAGTAGTAAACATAAGTTAAATGTTTCCCTGAGTGTGAACTGAACTTGAAAATTATTGAACCCCAGCAGGTGATGCGTAGGAAATTCTAACTTAAAGATGACAACCTAGACTTGCAAGTGGCTTCTGAGGTGTGGGGCCAGTTTTGTGGGGCTAACTCTTAAACTTTGCAGTCTCTGCTAACTCCAGTTAGTGTTAGAACTAAACTGAATTACAAGAGAAGACCCAACTGGTATAGCAGAGAATTGCTTGTGAAAGTGAAAGCAGCTCAGTCACGTCCAACTGCTTGAGACTCCATGTACTGTAGCCTGCCAGGCTCCTCTGTACATGGAATTCTTCAGGGAAGAATACTGGAGTGGGTAGCTGTTCCCTTCTCCAGGGGATATTCCCAACCCAGGTATCAAAGCCAGGTCTCACATATTGCAGGTGTATTCTTTACCATCTGAGCCACCAGGGAAGCCCAAGAATATAGGAGTGGGTACCCTATCCCTTCTCCAGGGGATCTTCCCAACCCAGGAGTTGAACCGGGATCTCCTGCATTTCAAGAGGATTCTTTACTAACTGAGCTACCAGGGAAGCAGAGAATTGCATAGTAGGGGGAAAAAGCCTACATGCTCAGTGTCAGAAGTGTTGTGAGTGTGGTGACAGAGTGTGAATACAGGAGAAACAGAGAGGTTTCTTTGAGACAGGGTAATTGTTATACACTTAAGACTGTTCACAGAAAGGGATGAATTAGGACTGGTCTTTAAGTGATTTGTAAGGTTTGGAATGAAGCAGAAGAGGACAAAAAAAGATCACACTTGGTGGTAATACTACAATTAACGGCAAACTGATAAATACTGGGTCATACGGACCTGAAAGAAATTTGGATTAAGTGGCATGTGAGTACAGATATAAAGCATCAGAAAATCAACCCCTATCATCTACAAAGGGCACAATTCAAAAATGTCATGATAAGAGCCTTGTATATGCTCTGGGTTAAAAGGACACCCTAATTCCTAATAGCAATGCATTGTGAAGTCTCTCATAAAATTTACACACAAAATCAACAAGATCTTTGGATAATCAGTGCTCAAGTTTTGTTGAGAAGTATTCATCCACCATCTACTATGTGTTTTTCTCATCACCAAATAATTTTTCAGTATTCTTTTATTTCAATGTAGGAGACAAATACATTGTCATATATATATTTCAGGGCTTCCCAGGTGGAACTAGTGGTAAATAACCCTTAGTCAGTCTTTCCCATCAGGAAACTTCCATAAGCCTCTTATACTTATCCATCAGAGGGCAGACAGAATGAAAACCACAATCACAGAAAACTAATCAAACTAATCACATGGGCCACAGCCTTGTCTAACTCAATGAAACTATGGGCCATGCCTGTAGGGCCACCCAAGACTGACAGGTCATGGTAGAAAGTTCTGACAAAATGTGCTCCACTGGAGAAGGAAATGGCAAATGACTTCAGTATTCCTGCCTTGAGAACCCCATGAACAGTATGAAAAGGCAAACACATAACACACTGAGAGATGAACTCCCCAGGTCTTTAGGTGCCAAATATGCTACTGGAGAACAGTGGAGAAATAACTCCGGAAAGAATGAAGAGACACAGCCAAAGCGAAAACACCACCCAGTTATGGATGTGATTGGTGATGGAAATAAAGTCCAAGCTGTAAAGAACACTATTGCATAGGAACCTTGAATGTTAGGTCCATGAATCAAGATAAATTGGAAGTGGTCAAACAGGAAATGACAAGAGCGAACATCGACATTTTAGGCTTCAGTGAACTAAAATGGACTGGGATGGGTGAATTTAACTTAGATTACCATTATATCTAGTACTGTGGGCCAGACTCCCTTAAAAAAAAATGGAGTGGCCCTCATACCGAACAAATGAATCTGAAGTGCAATACTTGGATGCAATTTCAAAAAAGACAGAATGATTTCTGTTTGTTTCCAAGGCAAATCACTCAATATCACAGTAATCCAAGTCTATGCCCTGACCAGTAATGCTGAAGAAACTGAAGATGAATGGCTCTATGAAGACCTACAAGACCTTCTAGACCTAAAACCCAGGAAGGATGTTCTTTTCATTATAGGGGACTGGAATGAAAAAGTAGGAAGTCAAGAGATACCTGGAGTAACAGGAAAATTGGTCTTGGAGTACAAAATGAAACGAGTCAAAGACTAACAGAGTTTTCCCAGAGAATGCAGTGGTCATAGCAAACATCCTCTTTGAACAATATCCATGGACATCATATGATGTCCATATACATGGATATCACCAGATGGTCAATGCCGAAAGCAGATTGAATATATTCTTTGTAGCCAAAGATGGAGAAGCTCTATGCAGTCAGCAAAAACAAGACTGGGAGCTGACAGTGGCTCAGATCATGAACTTCTTATTGCAAAATAATGACTTAAATTGAAGAAAGTAGGGAAAACCACTAGATCATGCAGGTATGACCTAAATAAAATCCCTTATGATTATACAGTGGAAGTGACAAAAAGATTCAAGGGATTCAATCCGATACACAGAATGCCTGAAGAACTATGGGTGGAGGTGCATGATATTGCACAGGAGGCAGTGTTCAAGGTCATCCTCAAGAAAAGGGAATGAAAACAGGCAAAATGGTTGTTTCAGGAGTTCTTAGAAATAGCTGAGAAAAGAAGAGAAGGGAGAGGTAAGGGAGAAAAGGAAAGATATACCCATTTGAATGCAGAGTTCCAAAGAATGGAAAGGAGAGATTAAAAAAAGCCATCTTCAGTGATCAGTGCAAAGATATAGAGGAGAATAATAGAATGGAAAAGACTAGTGATCTCTTCAAGAAAATTAGAGATACCAAGGGAATATTTCATGCAAAGATGGGCACAATAAAGGACAGAAATGGTAGGGACTTAACAGAAGCAGAAGATATCTAGAAGAGGTGGAAGGAATACACAGAGGAATACAAAAAAGGTCTTCATGACCCAGATAATCAAGATGGTGTGATCACTCACCCAGAGCCAGTCATCCTGGAATGTGAAGTCACGTGGGCCTTAGGAAGTATCACTGTGAAGCAAAGCTAGTGGAAGTGATGGAATTCCAGTTGAGCTATTTCAAATCATAAAAGATGATGCTGTGAAAGTGCTGCACTCAACAAGCCAGAAAATTTGTAAAACTCTGCAGTGGCCACAGGACTGGAAAAGGTCAGTTTTCATTCCAACCTCAAGAAAGGCAATGCCAAAGAATGCTCAGACTACTGCAGAATTGCACTCATTTCACATGCTAGCAAAGTAATGCTCAAAATTCTCCAAGCTAGGCTTCAACAGTACATGAACCATGAACTTCCAGATGTTCAAGCTGGATTTAGGAAAGGCAGAGGAACCAGAGAACAAACTTCCAACATCCGTTAGATCATTGGAAAAGCAAGAGAGTTTCAGAGAAAAATCTACGTCTGTGTTATTGACTATGCCAAAGCTTTTGTGTGGATCATTACAAACAGGATAATTCTTAAAGAATTGGGAATACCAGATCACCTGACCTGCCTCTTGAGAAATCTGTATTCAGGTCAAGAAATAATAGTTAGAACTGGACATGGAACAACAGACTGATTCCAAATTGGGAAAGGAGTACATCAAGGCTGTATATTGTCATCCTGCTTATTTAACTTATATGCATAATACATAATACAAAATGCCGGGCTGGATGAAGCACAAGGTGATATCGAGATTGCTGGAAGAAAGTAATAACCTCAGATATGCAGATGACACCACATTTATGGCAGGAAGTGAAGAAGAACAATAGAGCCTCTTGATGAAGGTCAAAAACAGAGTGAAAAAACTGGCTGAAAACTCAACATTCAGAAATCTGTAAGATCATGGCATTCAGTCCCATCAGTTCTTGGCAAATAAATGGGGAAACAATGGAAACAGTGAGAGACTTTATTTTGGGGGGCTCCAAAATCACTGCAGATGGTAACTGCAGCCATGAAATTCAAAGACTCTTGCTCCTTACTATAAAAGCTATGACCAACCTAGACAGCATTCTAAAAGCCAGAGGTATTTACTTTGTCAACAAAGGTCCATGTAGTCAAAACTATGGTTTTTCCAGTAGTCATGTATGGATGTGAGAGTTGGACTATAAAGAAATCTGAGCTCCAAAGAACTGATGCTTTTGAACTGTATTGTTGGAGAAGACTCTTGAGAGTCCCATAGACTGCAAAGAGATCCAACAAATCAATCCTAAAGGAAATCAGTCCTGAATACTCATTGGAAGGACTGATGATGAAACTGAAACTCCAGTACTTTGGCCACCTGATGTGAAGAACTGACTCCTTGGAAAAGACCCTGATGCTGGGAAAGATTAAAGCTGAGAGGAGAAGGGGATGACAGGGGATGAAATGGTTGGATGACATCAATGGCTTGATGGACATGAGTTTTTACCAAGTCCCAGGAATTGGTGATGGACAGGGAAGACTGGCATGATGGACAAGGAAGACTGGTGTGCTGTAGTCCATGGGGTCACACATAGTAATACACAACCAAGTGACTGAACTGAACTGAGCTGAAAGAATCCTCCTGCTCATGCAGGAGACATAAAAGACACAAGATCCATCCTTGGGTCAGGTAGATCCCCTGGAGTGGGAAATGGCAACCCACTCCAGTATTCTTGACTGGAAATCCTATGGACAGAGGAGGCTCGTAGGCTATAGTCCAAGGGGTCACAAAGGGTCAGACACTACTAAAGCAACTTAGCAGGTATATATAATGCAACTAGAAAATTGTGCTTTCAATTATATCTTCATCAGATACATTTTTGAAGACATGTAAGAGGACCAAGAATATGAATGATATAAAGAACAGGATATACACTTTATAAGCACAATTAAATTGCAATCAGTTTTGGAGCACACATCACAACAGACATCAATTCTTAACAATGAAGGCGCAAAGCAGCACCTTAAAAACAGAACCAAAATAAGACCAGCCAAAAGGAGAAATAATACGTAATTACAGAAAATCTATAGGAGTAAAAAAGACATTTAGTGCCCCAAGTGGCAGGTATGTTTCATAGTCAACAGATTTTAAGCCAGTACAAAAAGACAGAAAGAAGTAAGGTACAGAAATGTAGGAAGCTGTTCCTAAGAGGGTTCAATTCACTACTTAAGACTTTTACTTTTTTCTTTTTGCAGTACTGTGCAGCATGCTCCCCAACCATGGATTGAATCCATAGCCCCTGCACTGGGAGTCTTACCCACTGGACCACTAGGGAAATCCCTCACCAGTTAAAATTCAAGTCATGCTCTTACAGCTCTTCCCACTTCTCTCTGATTTGATACACTTCACTTTATAGCAGGGCTGTAGTTAGCACATGTCTCTGTACTTTTCAAAAAAGATTGAATTATTCAACTTAGAATCATCAGTTCTTAGAACTGTGGTTTTGAAAATTCCTAATTTGAGTCTAATGAATGCATTCACTTAGGGAACTCAAAGACATTTTAAATAATTAAAACCTCACTAGGAAGATATATTTGGGGGCTAAAATATCTTGCAGTGAATCCCAAAGCCATGTAAAGACAGCTTTTTAAATTTTTTTTTTAATTTTTTATTGAAGGATAATTGCTTTATAGAATTTTGTTGTTTTCTGTCAAACCTCAACACGAATCAGCCATAGGTATACATATACCCGCTCCCTTTTGAGCTTCCCTCTCATTTCCCTCCCCCATCCCACCCCTCTTGGTTGATACAGAGCCCTTTGAGTTTCCTGAACCATACAGGAAATTCCCATTGGCTATCTATTTTACATATGGTAATGTAAGTTTCCATGCTACTCTTTCCATACATCTCACCTTCTCCTCCCCTTTCCCCACATCCACAAGACTAATCTCTATGTCTTTTTCTCCAATGCTGCCTTATAAGTAAATTTATTTAGCAAAATTTTTCTAGATTCCATATATATATGTTAGAATAAGATTTTTACCTTTCTCTTTCTGACTTACTTTTCTCTGTATAATAGGTTCTACATTCATCCACATCAATAGAACTGGCTCAAAGGCATTCATTTTTATGGCTGAGTAATATTCTATTGTTTAAATATGCTACAACTTTTTTATCTATTCATCTGTTGATGGACATCCAGGTTGCTTTCATGTTCTACTTCTTGTAATAGTGCTGCAATGAACAATAGGATTACAAAAATAAATGCTGAGAGAATGTGGAGAAAATGGAACACTCCTGTACTGTTGGTGGGAATGTAAATTGATACAGCCACTATGGAAGATGATATGAAGATTCCTTTAAAAACTATGAATAAAACCACCATATGACCCGGTAATCCCACTCTTAGGCATATACCCTGAGAAAACCAAAACTGATAAAGACAACTTTTGAAACAGTCATTGCTCTAATTCATCATCTAACTTGCTCTAACACTATTTCACATTGAGGGGAAAAAAAGTGTATTTTACTTTTTTTCAGAAGAGCCAAGAAATGCATTATCAAGGAGCAGGGTAAAAACATTTAATGAAGATTTATAATAGTTATTAAAATTTTGGCAACCAATTCCTGAGGTAGTTTTTACACTCTCCTTGTTAGATTTAAGGAAACAGTAGCCCAGGGTGTCTCCACTACTTGCCCAAGGTCACACAGTAAGTAAATGGCAAAAAATATTTCCATTTCTCCAAAGATTCTTCTTTTCATACATCACATTAACTAGTATAGAACAGCAGAGGGGCAGAAATTACTTTTTCTAAGCCATGGGAGTATTTTGTGTCACTCTCTATGAAAAATTTTCAGCCATGTATTTCCAACCCAGAGTCGTAAGGAATAAAGATAAGCCTCTAAAATAGCACTGAATTGCAGAAGAACATGAAATTTCTTGTGCACAATTCCCAACTCTATCAATCATCAGTTGTGTAACCTTATATAGGTCATGTTAACCTCTCTAAGCTACCAAACTTTCATCTGTAAAATGGAGATTAAAATATCACTTCCATAGTGATGCTATGAAGATTAAGTAAAATGATACTTTAACGTGTCAGGGTCTGGCACACAGAAACATTCCCTGGGCATGCCAGATGCTTTTTTTTTTTACTTTTCAAACTACTCCTTTAACCCCTAAACACAGTCACTGAACAAAAGTTAATACGGTGTTTTTTATGTGTCAGACACCATATCTAGATACTTGATGTGAAAGTCACTCAGTTGTATCCGACTGTTTACAACCCTATGGATTATACAGTCCATGGAATTCTCCAAGCCAGAATACTGGAGTAGGTAGCTCTTTCCTTCTCCAGGGGATAGTCTCAACCTAAGGATTGAACCCAGGTCTCCTGCATTGCAGGAGGATTCTTTACCAACTGAACTATCAGGGAAGCCAGATACTTGATATATTATGATCTTAAAAATGACAGGATCTTATGCCTGATCCTTTAGAAAACAGCCTGAAGCAAATCAAGATGCTGCTGATAAATGCAGGAGGTGAGGATCTAGGGCATCATGGTGAGAAACAATACAAAATAAGGTAAAGAAAGATGCAAACAAATGTGCATTGATGCATACCTTTGGCTGGTGGGTCTACAATTATAGTAGCAGACTATACAGCATCAGTACTGTGCTGCTTGGCCCCCAGGAAAAACATCTCTGGACAGGCTGCAAGGTGAATGCATGCCTCAGATTTGTCAGTCACAGGAAAGTAAGATAGGAATTATGTGCTAATTTCTTTCTTCTCTATTATTTGTTATTGGCAAAAGTTTAACCCACAGGAAAATACATCACATCCATTCTGAAATGCAGTACGTAGGGACTGGGCATCAATTCTGAAATGCAGTACCTAGGGACTGGGCATCCATTCTAGGATCCTATATCCCCCTGTTTGTGCTATGGTGTTTCCTTCAATTGTACCAAGTGAGCAAGAAGGCATAAATCCCATGATTTCACTGGTCAACCAACTCTGTAGAACTGGCTGGAGGGAACGGATCAAGATTCCCATGACAAGTGGCCCTCAGAAATGGTAGCATCTTACAGGAGAGGAAAGTAAAATCAAAATTTTATATCATGGGCACCAAAAGGGAAACATGCTTAGGAAAGGAGGAAACATACACGGGAAAGGAAAAAATTGCTTAGGAAATAAGAAAATGTGCCCATTGTTGCCAAACAAGTCATAGCTAGAGAAGCTTCCATTGGGTTGAATACTATGAACAACCTAGATAACATAAAAAAGCATATTTTTTAAGAGGCTTCCATGGTGGTTCAGATGGAAAAGAATCTAGCTGTAATGCAGGAGCCCTGGGTTCAACCCCTGGATTGGGAAGATAACCTAGAGGAGGGCAAGGCAACTCACTCCAGTATTCTTGCCTGGAGAATTCTATTGACAGAGGAGCCTGGTGGCCTGCAGTCCAAGGGGTCACAAAGAGTCAGATGTGACTGAGCAGCTGAGCACGCATGCACATATTGTTTAGAGTAGCTTAAAAGACATGTTAGAGCAGACAAGGAGCATAAGTGGTATCTCTCCAGCATTCAATGTGGGCAAGAAATGCAAAAACCCTAAGAAATGCTAAGAGACTACAGGATTGGGCTCATAAAATAGCAATGGTATTTTGGTATATCAGAAATGAAAATACATTGACTTTGGTCAAGAGAAAGTTGCAATGGAACCCATTGATTGAAGGCTATGTAGAATATGATAAAATTCAGAACACTAATACTATAAACATATAAAATATGAACAGAATTATTGGTAGAAATCATAAAGATGTTTAAAACCTATGGAAAATAGTGTATCTATCTATCAGATCCCTCTGGTCATTAGATTAAGACCATTGTCAGGAGGGGTATTAAGGAGCAGTCAAAAATATGAGAATCAGACCTAAATTAGGAAATAAAGACATATGCAACTAAAAATAAGACTTTATTAATAAGTATGAAAACTAAATTTTCAATGTCACACTTAAAATATTGGAATTCAGTGTCTATCTTTCCAAGTATTAATAGTAGAAAGAAAATACATGATTAATGGAAGCAATCAATACAAAAAGAAAAGATGAATAAATAAAAAGAAGGATAAAGAAAGGACAGAAAAAATAGAACACATAATAAGAGAATGGAGATATCTCTAGATATCTAGATATGAAAAATGTATTAAATTGATTAAATTCATGTTTCTCAATGAAGGTAAGAGGAGAATGAAAAAGCTGGCTTAAAACTCAACATTCCAAAAACGAAGATTATGGCATCCAGCCCCATCACTTCATGGCAAATAGGTGGAGAAATAATGGAAACAGTGACTTTCTTGGGCTTCAAAATCACTGCAGATGGTGATCGCAGCCATGAAATTAAAAGATACTGCTCTTTTGAAGAAAAGCTATGACAAACATAGACAGCATATTTAAAAGCAAAGACATTACTTTGCCAGCAAAGGTCTGTAGGGTCAAAGCAATGGTTTTTTCAGTACTCATGTATGGATGTGAAAGTTGGACCATAAAGAAGGCTGAGCCATGAAGAACTGATGGTTTTGAACAGTGGTGTTAGAGAAGACTCTTCAGAGTTCCTTGGACTGCAAGGAGATCAAACCAGTCAGTCCTAAAGGAAATCGGTCCTGAATATTCATGGGAAGGACTGATGCTGAAGCTCTAATACTTTGTCCACCTGATGCAAATTGCTGACTCATTAGAAAAGACCCTGATGCTGGGAAAGACTGAAGGCAGGAGGAGAAGGGGACACCAGAGGATGAGATGGTTGAATGGCATCACCAACTCAATGGACATGAGTATGAGTAAGCTCCAGGAGATGGTGAAGGATAGGGAAGCCTGGCGTGCTGCAGTCCATGGGGTCGCAAAGAGTCCAACATAACTGAGAAACTGAACAACAACAGCAACAACAATGTGTATATATATGTGTATGTGTATACATCCACATATGTACAAATGTTTTAGTAATCACAATAATTATAACTGGGTTAAAATTTTTGTTAAAATACATGTTATCAAATTAAATAAAAATATAATGATATTTATAAAGCACACACAAAATAGAAAAAAGTGAATGCTGTAGAAGAAAGAAAAAAATTGGTGAATGAAATTAAAGAGATAATATATATCAAACAAAATTAATGTTAATGCAAAAAAACATTAATAGACTAAAGAAACTCTCAGTTAATGATGTCTACACTCAAAATACAACTAAAAAGCCAGGCTTTTTAGTAAATTATGGCTGACTTATGTTGATGCTTGGTAAAAACCAACACAATATTGTAAAGTAATTATCCTTCAATTAAAAAATAAATTTAAATAAATTAATTAAATAAGGGGCCCTCCCCTTCCAAATAAAGACAGGTAAAAGGAGTAAATTCTTAAAAAAAATCCATAAAGATTAGAAAGGGTTAAGCAAAGAACATAGTTATGCACAGATAGAAACTACAGAAAAATTTTAGAATTAATGAGAGTAGTCATGCTGTTGTAAGTAGGATTTTCAAAATCAACTGAATTCTTTTTTTGTAACAAATACTGAAAAATCGTAGTGGATAACATTTATAAGAGCAACAAAACGTAGTATATCTTCAAATAAATCTAAACAGGATGTATAAGAACTCAATATAAAATATTATAAAGTTTTATACTTAAGTAATTTAGTGAAGTCTCTCAGTCGTGTCCGACTCTTTGTGACCCCATGGACTGTAGTCTACCAGGCTCCTCAGTCCACGAAATTCTCCAGGCAGGAGTACTGGAGTGGGTTGCCATTTCCTTCTCCAGGGGATCTTCCCAACCCAGGGATCGAACCCGGGTCTCCCACATTGCAGGCAGACACTTTACCATCTGAGCCACCAAGGAAGCCCATGAGACCACCTAAATTAATAGGAAGATGAAGAATTTGATCCTGTCAAACCATATATTAAGGCTCACTTTAAATATGGAAAAAATTTAAATCCTGAAACACAACCATAATAATACATGCAGAGGCCAGGAGGACAAAACAGAGACCCTATTATTTGGCAAAGCAGACAATAATATGAGAAAATTATCACTATATTGATTAACAAAATAGAAAAAAATTAAAATTCTACACGATATCATGATCACCATGGTTCCAACTGCACAGAAAAATATATAACCAAAGGAAAATAGTAGTTAGATCATTATGTGTCAATGCAGGTTCACCAACTGTAACAAATGTACCTCTGGTGGGAGATGTTGGTAATGCTGGAAACTATGCACATGGAGGCAGAGGCACATGAGAAGTCCTTGGACATCCCACTCAATATTGCTGTGAACCTAAAATTGCTGTAAAAAATAAAATCTATTAAAAGAAGAAGAAGAAAGAAAGAGGTAAACAGAAAAAAAAAAAAAAGATGGGGCAAAGATAAAGCCTTATAACCCACTGCTTCTGTAAGAAATCTGAATGTGTTCTCCCACCTCTAGTGTTTTTTTCACTGGTTAATGCCATATTACATCATTCTAAGGTTGTAAAACCAAGAAAAGTGAATGTTCTTGCCTCTACTGCCAACAAAGAGACATTGTAATGATAACTAGGATATCTCCTGCCAATTTATGAATTTTTAAAAAATCTTCCCAGGAATATTGGGATATTTTGGTGGTGGTTTAGTCATTAAGTCATGTCCAACTCTTGTGACCCTATGGAAGGTAGCCTGCCAGTCTCCTCTGTCCTTGGGATTCTCCAGGCAAGAATACTGGAGTGGGTTGCCATTTCCTTCCCCAGGGGATCTTCCCAACCCAAGAATTGAGCTTAGGTCTCCTGCAGTGCAAGCAGATTCTTTACCAACTGAGCTATTAATCAACTACTATTTTCCATTGGTAAAACCTGAAAATAATTGGTTTGCTAACATCATCTATTAAGCCTCAAACTTTATAGCATTGATTTATTTCACTGTTATCTAATATTTTATGTTATTTAATATTTTCATTAAGCTATAAGATACATTCTGCACTCTTTCAAGTGCAGAAAATAATTTGTTTGGCTAATGTCATCTACTAAACGTCAGTTTTTATACAATTCATCTATTTAACTGATTAAAGGTAGTCCTAACAAACAAAATGCAGAACAATGAATTAAATCTTGTTAGGAATACTTTTAATCAGTTAAATAGACCAATTGTATAAAATCTGAGGTTTAATAGATGACATTAGCAAACAAATTATTTTCAAGTTTTATCAATGGAAAATAGTCAATTATCTTATTGTGCTGGAAACATGTTCATAAATTAACCATTACTCTCTATTTGTATATCCTTATTCTTATCCCTCTTTTACCCTTATTTTGAGGAGTTAGGCTTTCTTTATTCATTGACTCAGCAAAAGGCTAAGCAAAGAATCACAGTCTTACCTTTAGTATTAAAAGCTTACCAGTTAGGGTATAATCACTAACTTTGGAAGATGCTCTTTATCAGAGAAAGGTTTTTCTATCACTCCACCCCACAATTTCCTCACATCTCCCCATACTCCACACATATACACACAGGCGTGCACACACACACACACACACACACAGACACTTTAATCATTTGATTTGAGGACAATGATGAGGGAGAAAAACAAAGAGAATCTGGACACAGAGGGATCTTCGAAAAAGTACCCTATGCTGCAGCCTACACTCACCGGGGTGGACATCAGCAAGGGAAAGAATCCTGATAGAAATGAGGTCCAAAGAGCTGAAGAAACCTCTACCCCGGGTATCCAAGTGTTCAGATCCCAGAGTTGTCCTTGGTCTATCAGGCCTCAAGAGTCTCAAAATTAACTGAGGTGCTTCAATCTACTGGCCAATGAGGGCTCAGGGGTTTTCAGTATCCTCTCCTGTGTTGAGAGCGACACGAAGCTTGGACCGAGGAACAGGAAGCCTGAAGAGGATGTCATAGCAGTGAACTGCTTGGCCCCAAAATGAGAGGTTCATCTTATGTAACAAGCTCACTCAGCACATGGCAGTGTGTGTGGCTGACAACTGGACCTGATGTAATATACCTCCATCTCCTTACACACAAATACACACACAGTTGCCATGAGAGTGTCTGACTTTTCCAACTACTCTGATTTAGAATTTAAGTGTTGGCTCAAAAAACGAAGCAAGGAACATTACTTAAGTGAGACTTTGTGAGCCACTGGAATGAGAAATTTAATTGAATTCTGGTTACAGACAAACAAAGAATGATTTTTGCATATGTGAATTTGTAACTGTGCATATGTGCATTGTACATATATTCAGATGGATACAATCTTATCATCCATGTTCACTGGATAAAGAAAACAAGGAAAGCCCAGTATGACATTAATTTTTCAAGGCCACATAGTAGAAAGATCTACAGTCAGAATTGAAATGCTTGTAGACTGATTCTTTACCCTCATTTTTAAAAGATATGTCTTCTCTTGGTTCACTGGGATGACCCAGAAGGAGGGTACAGGAAGGGAAGTGGAAGGGGGGGTTCAGGATGGGGAACATGTGTGTGCCCGTGGCGGATTCATGTTGATGTGTGGCAGAACCAATACAATATTGCAAAGTAATTAGCCTCCAATTAAAATAAATTAATTTAAGTTAAAAAAAGAAGTTATGTTTACAGTAAAAGTGGCTGAGAATTTTATTATTTTTTGGGGGGGTGGGGAAATGGCATTCTGCCAACCAAACATTATATGGGTGGATTATGTCAATCAATAGTCCCATAAGATCTTTCTATCTATTTGAAATTAGATGAGTTTTGCTTAAATGCTTAATATATTTTCTCATTTTAATTAAAAGAGAAATAAAAAACTGTGATTTTTTAAAAATTTGTTTCTAATGTTTATTAGAAATTACTTTACTATCAAAATAAATAAATGGGCATCCTCTTTATCCAAAATAACTGATGCACACAGTAACTAATGTTGAAAAATAAAGGGGGTCACAGATGTCTTAATGATAATACAATGTAGTTAATCAAGAATGTGTTAAAAAGAAAATACTGTAAATAGGCATGACTGTGGTTCTCATCAAGAGTAAATGTTTCTATTTCAGAAGATCAATGAAAGAGATGCCACTGAAGCCAAAACATAAGGATATATAGAGGAATATCCATAAACAGAAACACCAGATAATGAGAACGACTGAGATTGGGGAGAATATATGAAAGCCCAAAGGCCAAATATCACAAGCTGCATTTAGAATATCTGCCTCATACAGTAGGCAGTGAAAGTAGAAGCTTGAAATATCACTGGAATATTGATCAGAGAGGGAACAACCTAAGATATAAAGGAGTTTAAGCTTTATTCTCAAGGACTTAAATCATGTGACCTAAAATACAATATATATGGATATTTAAGACCTCCAGGCACATTCATTGCACAACCCAATGGTGTGTGTCATTCACATAGGTTCCAATATAAATGATATTCCTTAGAGTTACACAAAATGATAGCTTCAAAGATAATTCTGTTTGCAGAATAAGGAATACATCAAAATATCAGTGTCAATGGAAAATGAGATTTAATATTCAGCCCCCTGGGTATGTGAGATAGTGGTTTTAGAAATATTTGAATTAGACAACCAAAGAATGCTCTAGTTATCAATGGATTGCTCTTGGTTCCAAATGTACTTTGCTCTACAATAAAGGAGCTTTGTAGCAAGCACAATAGTATATTTTGTCAGCAGAGAACACTAGAGGGACATTGGAATAATAAGGAACTTCTGTTTCCAGGTCTATTTTGTTGCTACATTTTCTTTCTTCATGCCGCTCCCCTGCAGCTGTATAAGGATTCTTCTTAAGTTCAGAGCATGTAGTTTCTCCAACAATTTTGCAGCCAGGTCTGGTGACCACTTTTCTGTTACCATTCTGAAACAGACACTCAGGACTTCAAGCTGCCCTGGCAGGACAGGTCCCCAAAGCTCTGAGTCCCTCTCCACTCTTGCTTGCTAGTGTGAATGAAAAATACTGACTGTCATATCAGTAAACAAAAGATGTTGCAACCATTAAGCCATTAAGTTATGGTGAGAGCTAACAGAACTCATAAAGGAGGCAAGATCCTCATCCCCCACCTAGGAGTCAGCTCCTGCAGCCACCACCTGTTTGGAGCAGTCTTGCAAGTGTTATATGAGATGCTGTGTCCCAGGCTTTTGTCTGCCAAATAAAACATAACTCTCAACTCAAGTAGGCTTGAAAAAAACCAGAGGAACCAGAGATCAAATGGCCAACATCTATTGGATCACAGGGCTTCCCTGTGGCTCAGACAGTAAAGAATCTTCCTGCTATGCAGGAGACCTAGGTTCCACCTCCAGGCTGAAAAGATCCCCTGGAGAAGGGAATGGAAAATCACTCCAGTATTCTTGCCTGGAGAATTCCATGGACAGAGGAAACTGGCAGGCTACAGTCCATGGGGTCACAGAGTTGGACGAGACTGAGCAAATAACACTTCACATTGGATCATAGAAAAAGCAAGGAAATTTAAAAAAAAATCTACTTCTGCTTCATTGACTATGTTAAAAGCTTCGACTGTGTGGATCACAAAAAAACTGTGGAAAAATTTCAGAGGTGGGAATACCAGATTATCTACCTGCCTCCTGAGAAACTTGCATTAAGCTCAAGCAGCAACAGTTATAACTAGACATGGAACAATGGACTGGTTCAAAATTGGGAAAGGAGTATGTCTAGGCTGTACATTGCCACCCTGCTTATTTAACTTATGCAGAGCACATTATGTGAAATGCTGGGCTGGATGAGTCACAAGCTGGAATCAAGATTTCTGGAAGAAATATCAACAATCTCAAAGAAATATCTGAAATCTCATATATGCAGATGATAATACTCTAATGGAAGAAAGCAAAGAGGAATTAATGAGCCTCTTGATGAAGGTGAAAGGGGAAAGTGAAAAAGCTGGCTTAAATTTTAACAAAGACTGAACACCCAAGAATTGATGCTTTGAATTGTGACGTTGGAGAAGACTCTTGAGTTCTTTGGACTGCAAAGAGATCAAACCAGTTAATCCTGAAGAAAATCTAATCCTGAATATTTATTGGAAGGATTGATACTTAAGCTGAAGCTCTGATACTTTGGCTACCTGATGTGAAGAGCTGCCTCATTAGAAAAGACCCTGATGCTGGGAAAGGTTGAGGGCAGCAGGATAAAGGGATGACAGAGGATGAGATGGTTGCATGGCATCACTGTGTCAATGAACATGACTTTGAGCAAGCTCTGGAAGATGATGAAGTACAGGGAAGACTGGTATACTGCAGTCTATGGGGTCACAAAAAGTTGGGCATGACTGAGCAACTAAAAAACAACAAAAAATTAACATTCAAAAAACTAACATCATTGCATTCAGTCCCATCACTCGTGCCAAACAGATGGGGAAAAAGTGAAAAAATTGGCACATTTTATTTTGGGGGGAGCTCCAAAATCACTGTAGATGATGACTGCAGCCACAAAATTAAAAGATGCTTGCTCCTTGGAAGGAAAGCTATGACAAACCTAGACAGTGTATCAAAAAGCAGAGACATGACTTTGCTAACAAAGGTCGGTAGAGTGAAAGCTACTGTGTTTTCTGTGGTCATGTATGGATGTGAGATGTGGACCATAAAGAAGGCAAAGTGCCATCGAATTGATACTTTTGAAGTGTGGCACTGGAGAAGACTTTTGAGAGTCCCTTGGACAGCAAGGAGTTCAATCTTAAAGGAAATCAACCCTGAATATTCATTGGAAGGACTGATGCTGAAGTTGAAGCTCTAATACTTTGGCCACTTGATGAGAAGAGTCAACTCACTGGAAAAGACCCTAGTGATAGGAAAGATTGAAGGCAGAAGAAGAAGTAGGTGACAGAGGATGAAATGGTTGGATGGCATCACTGACTCAATGGACATGAGTTTGAGCAAGCTCCAGGAGATAGTGAAGGACAGGGAAGCCTGGCATGATGCAGTTCATTGGGTGGCAAAGAGTTGGACACGACTTACTGACTTAAGAACAACAACTCAACTTTTAAGTTGCAGATTTATTTTTTCAGTTAATTCTAGCCCCTGTCAGCCTGCACCCTCTAGGATAAGAAGGTATTTTATGCAAACTTTCCCAGAGAATCCTAGGCTCTTGACACTCCTAAGAAACTCTTCATACCTTTCCTGAGTTGACCTACCTGCAGAGTAGATGTAGTGTCTCTAGCCTTTGTGGCTGTGGCAGCCCAGTAAATTTCCCCTCATCCAATGGACTGGGATGACAACTTCTGCAAAGGAGACTTAGACCCTAGCATTGGGACAGGGACATGCTCATTCAAATTTGTCCTTTCTTCCTCATGTACTTAAATTCTATTTCCATGTTGATCATGTTTTTGCTTATTGTTAATAATTATTTATATTAAATCCCTGGTGGCTCAGATGGTAAAGCGTCTGTCTACAATGCGGGAGACCTGGCTTCCATCCCTGGGTCAGGAAGATCCGTTGGAGAAGTAAATGGCAATCCACTCCAGTACTATTGCCTGGAAAATCCCATGGACAGAGGAGCCTGGTAGGCTGCAGTCCATGGGATCAAAAAGAGTCAGACATGACTGAGAGACTTCACTTTCACTTATCCTGTTCAAATTATATTATAGTTTCTATCTCCTGATTGGATATGAACTGATACAAGAGAATAAAATAAAGGTAGAGGAAAGGGAAAATTGGATGCAATTATCATTACTATGTGTTTGTTGCAATTTGACAGAATAATAATAGAGATAATTTATGGGAAAGTGATTAGGGAAACCAGAGAAATATCGTTAAAAATATTATGTTATTGCCTAGTGAGGAAGCTGTTTCATAAATACTTAAACACCTGAATAATTAAGTAAATGAGACATTATGACATAGTCACCACTCTCCTTGTTCCACTCTCAGTTTTTAGTTTGAAGCTGTTAAATGTATGCAAAAATTATCACTATTTTACATTAATCATATGCACAATGCATTCATGTTTAAGTACATTTTAATTGGTTTACAATGAAAATACAATTCTCTAGTATGGCATAATATTTCTGAGAGTTACTCAATTACACGTAAATATATGTTCAAATTAGCTAGTCAGTATATCTTCTATCATTGAAGCTACAGAAAATTTCCTAACAACAAATTTGTTCTCTGGAACTTGCCTTGCTAAATTCTATTGTATATCTCCCCTTTAAAATATTACTTTTCCTTCAGATGGAGGAAAATATAATTGCTTACATATAAAATTATTTATTTCATTATGCTTCTAGACTATGTGAATTAGAGGATGGTCTTCCATAATTTCTTCAACTATCTATTTACAAACTATTCCTTTGGTGAAATAATTGTTACAGATGGTTGATTATACTTACTGTATATCTTCATTGTATTTATTATGTGTGTACTAGTTTCCTAAGGCAGCTACAACACATTCCCACAAACTGGTTGGCTTTAAACAACAGAAATTATTTCACAACTGTAGGGGTCTAATATCTGAAATCAAGTTTTGGCAAGGCTATGTATCTTCTGAAGCTCTAAGGGAGAATGCTTTCTTGTCTCTTCCAGCTTCTGATGGCTCTTGCTATTCCTTGTTCTTTGGTTGCAACAGCATACTTTCATCTCTGCTGCCTTCATATGGCCTTCTTCCCTGTGTGTGTGTTCTCATCTCTTCTTAAACAGACACCAGTCAATGGATTTAGGATCTGTTTCAATTCAGAATCTAATCTTTACAAATTATACCTGCAACATTTCCATTTCCAAATAATGTCACATTCTGAGATTTCTGGAAGATAAGAATTTTTGAGGTACATTATTCAACCCTCTACTCTAATAATATTAATTTTAAGGTTAGGGAAATAATCTAGTATGGCTTCTGAAAAAGATAAATAACAGAGATATCCATTTTTTCCTAGCCCATTTTTAAATTTGAAATGTAGTACATAACTTTCCATGGGCTTCCCAGGTGGTACAATGGCAAAGAATCTGCCCACCAATGCAGGATATGCAGGAGAAGAGGGTTTGATTCCAGGATGAGGAAGATCCCCTGGAGAAAGGAACGGCAATCCATTCCAGTATTCTTGCCTATGAAATCCCATGGATAGAAGAGCCTTGAGGGCTACAATCCAGGTGTCACAAAAGAGTTGGACACGACTGAGAAACTAAGCACACATGCATACTTTTTGTACTATAGACTTAAAATGGGGAGATAGATGAATATAACTGGATATGAGGAAAAACATGCACCTAAGTTCCAAATTCCTCTTCTTCACACTATTGTAGTTGGAATATTGCTTTCTTTAAACCATTTTATTGATCTTGATAGAGGCAGGCTAAATGTCCTGCCAAGGCCCCCATAAGTGTCTGGATATATTGTCCTGATAAACAAATTGTCCAGTTTGTTAGAGGACTTGCATAAGTATAAAAATCAAAGAGGATGTGTAGATGAGAATTTCAAAGCAGAGTTCAATGATGATGGTAATATCTAAATCAAAGAGTGAGAGAGTTATTGTGAAATGATAGCTAGAGAAAAGCTTTCTGGAGAGAGAATAGTCAGTGTAAATATCCTGATGTGTTTCTTGGATAGCAAAGAGGTTAGTATGACTGCAAGAGAGTGAGCAAGGAATATCTGCAGGAGATCACAACACAGATTTCCAAGTTGACATGGGATCCTGGAGCATCTTCTGGACCACAGTAAAGATTTTTCTCTTTAGTCTGAGTAAGATCAGACCCTGAAGGATTTTTCCAAAGAGATCAAGGTTATCTGATGCAAGAATGCAAGAGCTGCTAGGTTACAAGTACTCTGGGTGGAGGAGGGATAAAGTGGAAGCAATAATATTAAATTTAAAAAAAAGTTTATTGCAATAATCCATATAAGATGACTGTGGCTTTGACTGGTATGTGAGGAGTAGAGGTAGTGAACTTTAGCAGCACTTTAAAATATCTCTATACATCCTTTTACAGAAACTCAGTGGTCTTGTAATTTACACGTATTTACATAAATACACTGCTTCTTGTCCAATTTAGCAATGATCTGAACATTGTGACAGCCAATGCTTAAATCACATTTTCCATTTCACAGGTTGTGCCCCCTGGTGAAAAGTGGATTATCCATACACAGTAGAGGGAAAGCCTATGGATACAAAAGCTGCTTGAGGAAAGGGAGCCAGGAATTCATTTTCCACCATGTCTAACTGCCTTTATCTGGCTTCCAGGACACCACTTGCTTTTGGCCATTTTTTTCTTCTTTACCTGGCCAAAAGCAGGTGGTGTCCTGGAAGCCAAATAAAGGCAGTGTTTCAAAGATGTGGGAGTAAGGCATGAGGTATGGTCAATATGCCCGCTGGGTCAAGTGAAATGAAGACTGAGAATTGAACAATGGCTTTAACAGTGTGAAGGTCTTAGTGGTTTTGACCAGAGTTTGTCTATTTAGGTAAACTTGGACAAATCACAAAAGCTCTGAACTTGTGTGTCTGGATGTATAAATGGTAGAATTAAGTGACCTAAGGACTTTATTTGACTATGACTCAAATAGAAGAAAATATGCCAGAAATGTCTTAAGATGGGTAAAGAAAGTATTAGCTGCTCAGTTGTGTCCAACTCTTTTGCAACCCCATGGACTGTAGCCTGTCAAGATCCTCTTTTCTTGGAATTCTCCAGGCAAGAATACTGGAGTGGGTAGCCATTCCCATCTCCAGGGGATCTTCCAAACCCAGGAATCAAATCCACGTCTCCTGCACTGGCAGGCAGATTCTTCACCACTCAATCACCTGGAAAGCCCCAAAATTGGTAAAGATTGTATAATTGTAAACCAATATGCCTTTTGTCATTAATAACTGACATTCTATGTATCCCTTCTCTTTGTTAATAAACTCAACTATTTGACAGGTTTTTGCTTTGGATTTTACTTCTTTTTTTATTTAGATGCTTTTACGCTATGCCTTAAAATATAAACATATAATTTCTTGGAGGTAATAAGTATTGGAAACTCTTTACTAAACCTTTCTTTTTGAATCATGCAATTTATGTGTTTCTGGTAAATCTCTATTGAATGTGGGTTTAAATCTTATTTTTATAGAATCCATACACATCCAAAAGAAAAAGTGTTCCATACAAAGTAGCAAACAAATCATGTTTTAAATATTAATATGGATTTGCAACATCTCATAAGTGCAGATGTGGAGTCTATATATTTAGTGCAAGATTTATTTTGTTTGAAAACACAGTGATATATAAAATGGATGAGGGTCTTATTTTGCTGCTGTTGCTCAACTGTAGTTTGAGGATTTCTATGTCAAATCTTCATCTCTGAAATTAACACATTAGTTTAAATGCTCCTCAAAATTCCTTTCACAATCTTAATTTCTACATTTTTCAGAATAATGCCCCCAAATATTTGCTTCCATATTTCTAGTTACTTCTTTTCTTGCAGGTTTCCTAGATATACCATTTTATCTCATTATAAATAACTCTATAGTTACATTATGCCACTTTTTCCATAAAATCCTTACATGTACCTTTTAATGTTATTGAAATCTAATAAAAAAAAAGAATCAGTCTACACTGTAGGTATTCAATGCAAAGATTGAAGAAAATAATTGTTATTAAAGGACTGACACTAAAAAACTTTACACGAAATCCAAGTTTTCATTGACCTTCATTTAGGATCTAGCCATAATCATAAGTATATAGGAATAAAGTTAATGTCTACACTTTATGCAATTTCTGAAGCAATTACATTTCTATAGGCACTTCAAAAATTGCCAAAGTATTTTTTAAATGTTTAACTATATTTAAATCAGCAATTACTATAACTTATCATTAGGTAAGCTAATTTTCTGGATGTTGTGGTAGAACAATATTGAATAAGACACACTCAACCTTTAAATAACTAATAATGAAAGGAGGTAATAGCAAAATTATTCATTACAATTCTAATCCAATGACAGATATTATTTTCTTGGACTCCAAAACCACTTCAATGATAGCAGTCATGGAATTAAAAGACACTTGCCCCTTGGAAAGAGAGCTATGACAATCCTAGACAGCATATTAAAAAGCAGAGACATCACTTTGGCGACAAAGATCCATAGAGTCAAAGCTACAATTTTCCAGCAGTCACATACGGATGTAAGATTTGGACCATGAAGAAGGCTAAACACCAAAGAATTAAAGCTTTCAAATTGTGCTGGAGAAGGCTCTTGAGAGTCCTTTGGGCAACAAAGAGATCAAACCAGTCAATCCTAAAGGAATTAACCATAAATATTCATTGGAAAGACTGAAGCTAAAGCTGCAATAATTTGGCCACCTGATGCAAACAGCTGACTCATTAGAAAAGACCCTAATGCTGGGAAAGATTGAAGGCATAAGGAGAAGGGGACAACAGAGGACAAGATGGTTAGATGGTATCGCTGACTGAAAGGATATGAATCTGAGCAAACTCGGGGGGATGGTAGATGACAGAGGAGCCTGAAGTGCTGCAGTTCATGGGGTCACAAAGAGTTGGATACAACTTAGGGATTGTAAAACAACAATCCATGTTAGGTGTTGTGATAGGTTCTGGGGGCATGATAGTGAATAAGACAGTATTTCTTTCCTTTTGGGGGTTTATAGTCTAAAGGAGGAAATAAATGAGAAAGTTCACAATTAAAATAACATCTGATAAGTGTTATGCTGTGAATGAAAAGAGTATAATGGGAATTCAGAGAAAAGCCACTAATTCAACTGTATAGATACAAGGAAATGGTCCTAAGTGAAAATGACATTCAATCCTAAACCTGAAGGAATAGGGAAAGAAGGAGAAAAGAGTTCAAATCATAAACTAATATGAAGTCAAGCTTGAATTAAGTAAAAGTAGGGCTCATTTGGGGTAATAATATGTTTTTCCAGATTTTAAAGGTGGCATGTTATGGACAGAAGTGTGGACCTGCCAAATCAGTATCCTGAAGTCCTGTCCCCAGTAACTCAGAATGTGATTGATGGAAAGACAGAGTCTTTACAGGAGTAATTAACATTTAATGAGTTCACTGGGGTGGGTGAACTTAGCCAGTGTCCTTAAAAGGAAAGGAGATCAGGACATAGACACTAAAAGAGGAAAAACAACAACAACAACAACAAACTTTTAAATACTAGAGGAAGAAGGCCAGTTACAAACCAATAGGAGAAGCCCTAGAAGAAGTCAACTGCTCCAATATCTTGATCTTGGATTTCCAGACTCCAGAATTGTGAAAAAAAATAAATTTCTGTTATTTAAGGAAATTAAGCACACACTCAGTCTGTGGCCCTTTTTACTTCAGCTCTAGCATATTGCAACAAGGTTAAAAATATATCAGGCATACCATAAAAAGTTTTAAAGCTATTTTATAAATGGTGGCCTTTGTGGTGAAGTATTTATAAATGTTTTGCATCACTTTCATCAGTGGAGTAATGATTTGAAAATGTCACCCCACCTGTAATTTTTGGCATGTGGCATGACTGAATCTGGAATAATACAAGGGAGGATGGTGTGCAGGTGTCCAGGTAAGAAGTGATGGCTGTCTTAACTAGAATATATACAGTGAGGATGGCAAAGGAAGTGAACTACTCAAGGAATTAGTTGAAAGGTAGAATTGAGAGGATTTTATTGACTGCATGTGAGTATTATGGAAAGAGCCAAGTTTGCCTCTCACTGCTAAGAAGCAGAACACTGATTAGATGAAGATGCCATTCACTGAGTGAATGAGATAAGATACTGGCATGGGCAACTAGCCTCCTCTTTCAGGATGGAGGCACTCATTTCCTTAGATCCTGGCAGGACTGATAGCTGATATCTCATCTGAGTTGCTTCCAGGAACTGCCTTCCGCTGTAGGCACATCCCTCCTCATTTGCACCCTTTTATCTGGGGAGTAGCCCATATCCAATGACTGGCTACTGCAGTAGTACAAAAGTCAGGCCACTTACCCTCAAAGAGGGAAATGCTGAATTGATAGGGAAGCTTCAGAGATCCCAGGGCATCCACTATGGCATATATTCCAACCACATCATTCTTATATTCAACTTCTCCCATTACCCAATTCCTTCAGTTTTTCACAGGTTTTGTGACATAGACTCAGTTTAATAAACCTCTTGCCTGTACATTTTCCTCTGTTCTGTATTTCCAATTGACTTAATATAGTTGAATCACAAGTCATCCTAGGAAGCAGGTTTTAAAATAAACTTTTTAGATCTGGATATTTCAGTTAAAGACTAACTGGCAGTAAAAGTAAAAGTTGCTCAGTCATGTCCGATTCTTTGCGACCCCATGGACTACACAGTCCATGGAGTTCTCCAGCCTAGAATACTGGAATGGTGATCTGTTCCTTTCTCCAGGGGATCTTCCGCCCCAGGGATCAAACCCAGTCTCCTGCATTGCAGGTGGATTCTTTACTGCTGAGCTATGAGGGAAGCTCAATTGACAATGAGGAGCAGAATCGTAGTGGTATGTGCAATAACAGCGATAGCCCTGGATTCAGCACTGGTACCGTTTGACTACTGATGAAACAAAATGCACTGAATAGTATAACAGCTCAGAGATTTGTAAGCTGTAGTGGGAATTGACGATCATAAGGACTGTGGGATCAATGGGCTATAACTAAGTGCTACTAATAGGTCAAAGAAAAATAAGGAAAGGCCAAGATTGTTAATCACCAACTTAAGTGGCTCTGAAATTCAGCAGACACTTTTAAAAAGACATTTATTTTCTGTAGTTAAAGGAGAGAAACTAAATATTCAGGTCTAAGACTTAGTTTTAACTGTAGAGTAATTATAGGGGAGGTTGGCAATTCTGCTGTTCTGGGGTCAGATTGGAACAGCAAGGACCTCTATAAGAGTAGGAGTAGGGGCCTCTGAATCAATGTGTTTGAGAAAACTGACACCTATATCTTCCAGAACTCCCTAGGCCTGGAGAATCGGTCCCATCCTTTCACATAGCTCTGACCATTAGCCTGGCTGATACAATGATGCAGGAATCTCCTCCTTGATAATGCAGCCCACCCCTTCCTCAGGATCCTTCCAATCTTCTCATCCTGACCACTAGATTATAACAAAGACCAAACAGAATTGGTCCTGTCTCTTCTAGTTAAAAAAAAGGATGAAGTCAACATATACTGAAGGCAGCCAATAGATTATATAGGGACTGGATACTGAGAAGGGCATGTCTAGGAAGAGATATGCTTTCAGAAAAGAACCATTGTAGACTGAACATAATACATTAAGACAGAAAAATTAGCAACTGACTATGCCTTACATGAGAGTCTGCAAGGTAAGTTTTATTAATGAAAATAACAACAATCTTCTTGAGGAGCTCAATGGTGGTTGTCTTCTTTAGAACCTGAGTGAAAATATGGGATACTGATCCAGGATTAATCTCCATAGTAGCAACAAGGAACAATAGGGATGTTAGAATCTCAAAATAGTGGAGGTCAGATGGCCATGTCTAAACACAAGTAGAAAGCAAGAGCACAAATAAGCAATGAATAACATCAGATTAACAGCATCCTGAACCACTGAGGACTGTAGAAACAGTGAGTAGCACATCATTCCTAGGGGAAAAGATGAGTAACCAATGAGAGTATTTCTCAGTGCATATAATTAAAAAAAAAAAAAACTGTATAGCAAGGATGGATGATTAGGAGTCTGAAGGAGAAGATCTAATAAAATTTAAGATCATTTATTCACTTTCCAGCCTGAAACTGAAAAAATTTCTGGACTCAGCCTAGAAACTCACTGACTAAAATAATGGGCTTTCCAGGTGCCACTAGTGGTAAAGAACCTGCCTGCCAATGCATGAAATGAGGATTTGATCCATGGGTTAGGAAGACCCCTTGGAGGAGGGCGTGGAAACCCACTCCAGTATTCTTGCCTGGAGAATCCCACAGACAGAGGATCCTGGCAGGCTACAGGCTACAGCTCATGGGATTGCAAAGAGTTGGACATGACTCAAGTAACTAAGCACCCCTTGGAGAAGTATGCTGTACCACTTTGGCAGGTGTACTGAGTAATTCTTCCCTAAATGTATCAATACCAATCTGATGGTAATCATCACAGGGAATTAAAATACTCAGACATTTAAAAATTATTGGAGTTGATGTTGATACATGAGCCACCAAGCATTGTGATGGGCTGAATAGTCTTTAAAAAATGAAACCTGTTTCCAAATCTGATTTATCTTGAGTTCATTTTAGCAAATTTTCAGATGGAATAAACACACTTGATGATTAGCAGAACTACCATAGTAGTTTCTTGAGATAAGAGATATCTCATTGGGAGAGTCATGTGGAACCCTCTAAAACTGCATGACCAGTCAAAACATAAATCAAAAGCAATATTGTATCTGGGGAGGTAGGAGAATATCAGGGATTATTGAAGACTTAAAATATGCAGAGGTCATGGTTGCTGACATCACCCTGTTAAACAAGTTTGACCTAAACAAGGGCAGGTATGACCTATGAAAGGAATATTTCAAGAAGAAAGTGTTTAATGCTCATTCGTGTCTGACTCTTTGTGACTCCATGGACTGCAGTCTGCAAAGCTCCTCTGTCCATGGGATTCTCCAGGCAAGAATACTGGAGTGGGTTGCCATTCTCTTCTCCAGGGAATCTTCCTCACCCAGGGCTTGAACCTGGTCTCTTGAATTGCATGCTGATTCTTTACCATCTGAGCTATCAGGGAAGCCCATTTCAAGAAGCTGCTGCTTCAATTGCACCTGCTATGCCAGTTATGGTGTGAGCGCTTGTGGCTCAGACAGTAAAGAATCTATCAGCAATGCTGTAGATCTGGGTTCAATTCCTGGGTCAGGAAGATCCCCTGGAGAAGGGAATGACAACCCACTTCAGTATTCTTGTCTTGAGAATTTTATGGACAGAGGAGCCTGGTGGGCTATAGAGTGTGGGGTTGTGAAGAGTCAGACAAGACTGACCAGCTAACACACTAAAATTCCAGTTGTATTATTCTAGCAGATTAGCATTGTTTTTTTTTTTTCTTGTCAATATATTCATTTCTATCCCTGACAGAAGGATCAGAATCATCTTTTATTTTTTAATATCTAATACAATTTTATTTAAAAATTTTTTTGTAAATATTTATGAATATATGTCTTTATTATTGTAACATGAACAAAAGAGATACTAGGGGTGAAATGTCCTATAGATATCAATTAGGTCTAACTGGACTATTGTATCATTTAAAGTTTGCATTTCTTTGTTAATTTTCTGTTTAGTTGATCTGCCTTATGACCCAGCAATCCCACTGCTGGGCATACACACCGAGGAAACCAGAATTGAAAGAGACACATATCCCCCAATGTTCATCGCAGCACTGTTTATAATAACCAGGACATGGAAACAACCTAGATGTCCATCAGCAGAGGAATGGATAAGAAAGCTGTGGTACATATACACAATGAAGTATTACTCAGCCATTAAAAATAATACATTTGAATCAGTTCTAATGAGATGGATGAAACTGGAGCCGACTATACAGAGTGAAGTAAGCCAGAAAGAAAAAGACCAATACAGTATACTAACACATATATATGGAATTTAGAAAGATGGTAATGATGACCCTGTATGTGAGGCAGCAAAACAGACACAGATGTGTAGAGCAGGCTTTTGGACTCTGAGGGAGAGGGAGAGGGTGGGATGATTTGGGAGAATGGCATTGACACATGTATACTATCATGTAAGAAATGAATCGCCAGTCTGTGTTTGATGCAGGATACAGGATGCTTGGGCTGGTGCATGGGGATGATCCAGAGAGATGATATGGGGTGGAAGGTGGGAGGGGGGTTCATGTTTGGGAACTCATGTACACCCATGGTGGATTCGTATCAATGTATGGCAAAACCAATACAGTAGTGTAAAGTAAAATAAAGTAAAAATAAAAATTAAAAAAAATAAAGAATGGGGGAGGAGATCAAGGATCCATAAATTTAAAGAAATAGCATGTGGATGAAGCTGTGGCAGTGGGCACAAAGTATAGAGATCTTTGAAATGTAAGTTAGTCACTGGATAGAATACTCTATGGAAGAGACTTTAAACCATTGAGTAGACTGAAGAACATAGTTACTTGACATCAGAAAACTTCTATCATTGGTTATTGGCACAATGATTCATAAGACTGGCCAGGGTGGCAGATGTCATGGTTATGCATAGCCCACCAGCACGGTTTTCCTTTCACCAAGTGTAATTTGCAAATATCCAGTAAAACAGTGCTGGACATCCACAACCTGCTGTCACATGTATTGTGCAATATTGCTTACAACCTGAAGGGATAGTGATGTGCATTTCATATTTCAGCTAAGAGTTTGCCTACAGGGCCCTCAATACTTTAGAGACTTATAGACCTGTATTCTCACATGAGATTGTTTCAAGTGATGGAGCCCAGAAAGCTCACTTTCAGGCAAGGAAATATGCCAAGGAGCTCATGACCATGGGATCTACTGATTATTACATGGCACACCATACCACCCAGAAGCTGCTATCCTGATGAGCAAAGAAGCAGGTTTTGAAGCTGCAGGTGAGACGAAATTTTTTTTTATTTATTTTTAATTTTTTTTATTTTATTTTAGTTTTTTACTTTACAATACTGTATTGGTTTTGCCCTACATTAACATGAATCCACCACAGGTGTACATGAGTTCCCAACCCTGAATCCCCCTCCCACCACCCTCCCCATATCATCTCTCTGGGTCATCCCAGAGTACCAGCCCCAAACATCCTGTATCCTGTATTGAACCTAGACTAGCGATTCATTTCTTACATGGTAGTATGCATGTTTCAATGCCGTTCTCCCAAATCCTCCCACCCTCTCCCTCTCCCACAGAGTCCAAAAGTCTGTTCTTTACATATGTGTCTCTTTTGCTGTCTCGCATACAGGGTTATCATTACCATCTTTCTAAATTCTATATAGATATGTTAATATACTGTTTGAAAATGACTCTCTGAAATGATGGGGTTTCATGCTTCCATAGTCCAGGATTCAGCAAATGTCCTAAAGCAATGATCATTTTATGTTACTGAGATCCCAGTAGGTAGAAAATGTTGATACAGGAATAAATGTTCCATTTACTGTTATTCCCCAAATGGAGAATTCATGCTCCTTGTCTTCACAGCATTAGGCTCTATGGGAATAAAGTTCCTGGTTGCTTGAGAAGAACACTTTCACCAGGAAAAAGAGTAAAAATACCAGTGAAGTTTATCACTTCCACCTGGTGATGGCATCTCTTTATCACAGAGAGTCGTGCCATCATGCTAACATGAGAGGAGGTAAAATTGATATTATATAGTGGGGAAAGTGAAAAATTCACTTGAAATCATTTGGGGGTCTCTTTTCCTACTTTTCTGTCAAATTTTGACTGCAAATTGACAAATGCAGCAGCCATGGCCTGAGAAGGATACGCTGTAAACAGACAAGCCAGATAATTCTAAGGTGGGCTTCTGAATCATGCCACTCTACAATCCACTTAGGCTAACAGAGATACTAAAACAGTGTGGGGAATCTAGACTGGGTATCAGGAGATAGAAATGCTAAGTGTTGCCACGAAAATTATAGCACCAGCGGGAGCTTCAAATGTTTCCTTTTACCTTCCTCTTCCAAATTACTCCAAAAAAAAAAAAAAAAAAAAGTCAATTAGAATCTCAGGGAATCTAATCCTAGCTGGGTTGAATCATTTGTATCAAGTTTACAGTCAGTAACAAGATCTCTCTCTCTCTCTCTCTTTCTTTTTTGTTTTTCATATCTATTTATTTATTTGGCTGTGCCACGTTTTAGTTCCTGGGATATTTAACTGTGGCATGTGAACTCAGTTGTAGTGTATGGAACATAGATCCCTGGCCAGGGAGTGAAACAGGGCCCACAATTGAATGCATGGAGTCTTAGCCACTGGAATACCAGAGAAGTTCCAACAGATTTCTCTTGATCTGCCCAGATCACCTTTCAGAAATGAGGCTATCATTCATCCAACTACTGGAAATGTTGTCAGCTACTGGCCCACAGTTGAGGTTTCCCTAAGGAATTGCTCTTAAGGGAAGGAGATGCAGATCCTGAAGTTACTAGCTCTTCTTCAAGTGTGAGCAAACATCAAGTGACAGGAAAATGCCACAGTACAAAAGCGCAATACCTTTGTCTCAATTTGGGACAACCCTGAAGGGTGTTCTAATCCAGAATTCACTGTGTTAATGGCAAAAACCTGTAACTATGGTACAGTTCAACTCCTCTCTGCCCAGCCCATTTCCTTTCTCTTCTACAGAAGATATCTCCATATACTTCCTTTGATATTACTTACAGGCAGCTTTTCATGCCAGTCTGTTTTCAGGGAACCTTGTATAAGATAGAAACCATCAGTAAGTTAGAAGAAATATACGAAGAATTTAGAGCTTCTGAGCCACCAGGGAAGCCCATCATTAGAGCTTCCTAGATAATCACCATGGTGTGATCACTAACCTAAAGCCAGGCATCCTGGAATGTGAAGTCAAGTGGGCCTTAGAAAGAATCACTATGAACAAAGCTAGTGCAGGTGATGGAATTCCAGTTGAGCTATCTCAAATCCTGAAAGATGATGCTGTGAAAGTGCTGCACTCAACATGCCAGCAAATTTGGAAAACTCAGCAGTGGCCACAGGACTGGAAAAGGTCAGTTTTCATACCAATCCTAAAGAAAGGCAATGTCAAAGAACGCACAAACTACTGCACAATTGCACTCATCTCACATGCTAGTAAACTAATGCTCAAAATTCTCCAAGCCAGGCTTCAGTAATACATGAACTGTGAACTTCCAGATGTTCAAGTTGATTTTAGAAAAGTCAGAGGAACCAGAGATCAAGTTGCCAAAATCTGCTGGGTCATTGAAAAAGCAAGGGAGTTCCAGAAAAACATCTATTTCTGCTTTATTGACTATGCCAAAGCCTTTGACTGTGTGGATCACAATAAACTGGAAAATTCTGAAAGAGTTGGGAATGCCAGACCACCTGACCTGCCTCTTGAGAAACCTATATGAACGTCAGGAAGCAACAGTTAGAACTGGACATGGAAAAACAGACTGGTTCCAAATAGGAAAAGGAGTAAGTCAAGGCTGTATATCATCACCCTGCTTATTTAACTTATATGCAGAGTACCTCATGAGAAATGCTGGTCTGGAGGAAGCACAAGCTGGAATCAAGATTGCCAGGAGAAATATCAATAACCTCAGATACGCAGATGACACCACCCTTATGGCAAAAAGTGAAGAGGAATTCAAAAGCCTCTTGATGAAAGTGAAAGTGGAGAGTGAAAAAGTTGGCTTAAAGCTCAACATTCAGAAAACAAAGATCATGGTAAATTGTCCCATCACTTCATGGGAAATAGATGGGAAAACAGTGGAAACAGTGTCAGACTTTATTTTTGGCAGCTCCATAATCACTGCAGATGGTGACTACAGCCATGAAATTAAAAGACACTTACTCCTTGGAAGAAAAGTTATGACCAACCTAGACAGAATATTAAAAAGCAGAGACCTTACTTTGTCAACAAAGATCCATCTAGTCAAGGCTATGGTTTTTCCACTGGTCATGTATGGATGTGAGAGTTGGACTGTGAAGAAAGCTGAATGCCGAAGAATTGATGCTTTTGAACTGTGGCTGTTGGAGAAGACTCTTGAGAGTCCCTTGAACTGCAAGGAGATCCAACCAGTCCATCCTAAAGGAGATCAGTCCTGGATGTTCATTTGAAGGACTGATGCTGAAGCTGAAACACCAATAGTTTGGCCACCTGATGCGAAGAACTGACTCATTGGAAATGACCCTGATGCTGGAAGGTGTTGGAGGTAGAAGAAGAAGGGGATGACAGAGGATGAAATGGTTGGATGGCATCACTGATATGATGGACATCGGTTTGTGTAAACTCCAGGAGTTGGTGATGGACAGGCCTGGCGTGCTGCAGTTCATGGGGTCGCAAAGAATCGGACACAATTGAGCAACTGAACTGAACTGAACTGAGGTGCACCAGTGTTAAAAATCCACCTGCCAATGCAAGTAGATGTAAGAGACTAGGGTTTGATCCCTCGGTCGGGAAGATCCCCTGGAGGAGGGCGTGGATATGTACTCCAGAATTTTTCCTGGAGAATCCCTTGGACAGAGGAGGCTGGCAGGCTACAGTCCATGGGGTGGCAAAAGAGTTGGACATGACTGAAGCAACTGAGCACACACACCTCAAGAATTTAGCTACTTTTATGGTGCTTTGAAATCTCCGGACTTGGAGTTAATTAAGATTATCTAGTCTGGTTATATATTTGGGAGATGCTGACACTAGAGCTGGTAACAGAAGTTTGAAGAATAAAGATCACTTATTACAAGTGTTCAAATAAAAAGGGAAGAAAATCTAGGAAATAATCCTGATTAAATAGCAAATTCAGTGAGTGGGCACAGGGTTAGATTCCAAAGAAGCATAATTGAACACTGAGAAAGGAAGAAAGCCATTCAAGAAGAAGATATTGACATATATTATTGACACTACTGTATATAAAAAAGATAAGAACCTAAAATATAGCTCAGGGAATGTTAAATTCAATACTCTGTAACAGCCTGTATGGGAACAGAATCCTTTTGGGATTCTGTGAATATATGAGTGAATATATGTATGTGTGTATGTGTGTCTGAGTATATGTTCATACATGGGTTCCCCTGGTGGCTCAGGTGGTAAAGAATCCACCTGCAAAGTTGGAAACCTGAGTTTGATCTCTGGGTTGGGAAGATCTCCTAGAGAAGGGAACAACTACCCACTTCAATATTCTGGCCTAGAGAATTCCATGGACAGAGGAACCTGACAGGCTACAGTCCATGGGGTCACAAAGAGTCGGATATGACTGATTTACTTTCACTATTTAGTATATCCTTAACTACATCACTGTGTGTGTGTGTGTGTGTGTGTGTGTGTGTGTATACATACCTGAAACTAAAACAATGCTTGTAAATCACCTACACTCCAACAAAATTTTTTTTTCCTTTTAATCTAATTTTATTTTATTTTTTCTTTTCTTTTATTATTTTTTAATTTTTATTTTTACTTTATTTTACTTTACACTACTGTATTGGTTTTGCCATACATTGACATGAATCCACCATGGGTGTACATGCATTCCCAAACATGAAACCCCCTCCCACCTCCCTCCCCATAACATTTCTCTGGGTCATCACCGTGCACCAGCCCCAAGCATGCTGTATCCTGCATCGGACATAGACTGACAATTAGTTTCTTACATGATAGTATACATGTGTCAATGCCATTCTCCCAAATCATCCCACCCTCTCCCTCTCCCTCTGAGTCCAAAAGTCCATTATACACATCTGTGTCTTTTTTGCTGTCTTGCATACAGGGTCGTCATTGCCATCTTTCTAAATTCCGTATATATGTGTTAGTATGCTGTATTGATGTTTTTCTTTCTGGCTTACTTCACTGTGTATAATTGGCTCCACTTTCATCCATCTCATCAGAACTGATTCAAATGTATTCTTTTTAATGGCTGAGTAATACTCCATTGTGTATATGTACCACAGCTTTCTTATCCATTCATCTACTGATGGACATCTAGGTTGCTTCCATGTCCTGGCTATTATAAACAGTGCTGCGATGAACATTGGGGTACATGTGTCTCTTTCAATTCTGGTTCGGTGTGTATGCCCAGCAGTGGGATTGCTGGGTCATAAGGCAGTTCTATTTGCAATTTTTTAAGGAATCTCCACACTGTTCTCCATAGTGGCTGTACTAGTTTGCATTCCCACCAACAGTGTAGGAGGGCTCCCTTTTCTCCACACCCTCTCCAGCATTTATTGCTTGCAGATTTTTGGATCACAGACATTCTGACTGGTGTGAAGTGGTACTTCATTGTGGTTTTGATTTGCACTTCTCTGATAATGAGTGATGTTGAGCATCTTTTCATGTGTTTGTTAGCCATCCGTATGTCTTCTTTGGAGAAATGTCTATTTAGTTCTTTGGCCCATTTTTTGATTGGGTAGTTTATCTTTCTGGAATTGAGCTGCATAAGTTGCTTTTATATTTTTTAGATTATTTGTTTGTCAGTTGCTTCATTTGCTATTATTTTCTCCCATTCAGAAGGCTGTCTTTTCACCTTGCTTATAGTTTCCTTTGTTGTGCAGAAGCTTTTAATTTAAATTAGACCCCATTTGTTTATTTTTGCTTTTATTTCCAGAATTCTGGGAGGTGAATCATAGAGGATCCTGCTGTGATTTATGTCGGAGAGTGTTTTGCCTATGTTCTCCTCTAGGAGTTTTATAGTTTCTGGTCTTACGTTTAGATCTTTAATCCATTTTGAGTTTATTTTTGTGTGCGGTGTTAGAAAGTGATCTAGTTTCATTCTTTTACAAGTGGTTGACCAGTTTTCCCAGCACCACTTGTTAAAGAGATTGTCTTTACTCCATTGTATATTCTTGCCTCCTTTGTCAAAGATAAGGTATCCATATGTGTGTGGATTTATCTCTGGGCTTTCTATTTTGTTCCATTGATCTATATTTCTGTCTTTGTGCCAGTACCATACTGTCTTGATGACTGTGGCTTTGTAGTAGAGCCTGAAGTCAGGCAAGCTAATTCCTCCAGTTCCATTCTTCTTTCTCAAGATTGCTTTGGCTATTCGAGGTTTTTTGTATTTCCATACAAATCTTGAAATTATTTGTTCTAGTTCTGTGAAAAATATCTCTGGTAGCTTGATAGGGATTGCATTGAATTTGTAAATTGCTTTGGGTAGTATACTCATTTTCACTATATTGATTCTTCCAATCCATGAACATGGTATATTTCTCCATCTATTAGTGTCCTTTTTGATTTCTTTCATCAGTGTTTTATAGTTTTCTATATATAGGTCTTTAGTTTCTTTAGGTAGATATATTCCTAGGTATTTTATTCTTTTCGTTGCAATGGTGAATGGAATTGTTTCCTTAATTTCTTTTTCTACTTTCTCATTATTAGTGTATAGGAATGCAAGGGATTTCTGAGTGTTGATTTTATATCCTGCAACTTTACTATATTCATTGAGTAGCTCTAATAATTTTCTGGTGGAGTCTTTAGGGTTTTCTATGTAGAGGATCATGTCATCTGCAAACAGTGAGAGTTTTACTTCTTCTTTTCCAATTTGGATTCCTTTTATTTCTTTTTCTGCTCTGATTGCTGTGGCCAAAACTTCCAGAACTATGTTGAATAGTAGCAGTGAAAGTGGGCACCCTTGTCTTGTTCCTGACTTTAGGGGAAATGCTTTCAATTTTTCACCATTGAGGATAATGTTTGCTGTGGGTTTGTCATATATAGCTTTTATTATGTTGAGGTATGTTCCTTCTATTCCTGCTTTCTCGAGAGTTTTTATCATAAATGGATGTTGAATTTTGTCAAAGGCCTTCTCTGCATCTATTGAGATAATCATATGGCTTTTATTTTTCAATTTGTTAATGTGGTGAATTACATTGATTGATTTGCGGATATTGAAGAATCCTTGCATCCCTGGGATAAAGCCCACCTGGTCATGGTGTATGATCTTTTTAATGTGTTGTTGGATTCTGATTGCTAGAATTTTGTTGAGGATTTTTGCATCTATGTTCATCAGTGATATTGGCCTGTAGTTTTCCTTTTTTGTAGTATCTTTGTCAGATTTTCATATTAGGGTGATGGTGGCCTCATAGAATGACTTGGGAAGTTTACCTTCCTCTGCAATTTTCTGGAAGAGTTTGAGTAGGATAGGTGTTAGCTCTTCTCGAAATTTTTGGTAGAATTCAGCTGTGAAGCCGTCTGGATTTGGGCCTTTGTTTGATGGAAGATTTCTGATTACAGTTTCAATTTCCGTGCTTGTGATGGGTCTGTTAAGATTTTCTATTTCTTCCTGGTTCAGTTTTGGAATATTGTATTTTTCTAAGAATTTGTCCATTTCTTCCACATGGTCCATTTTATTGGCATATAATTGCTGATAGTAGTCTCTTATGATCCTTTGTATTTCTGTGTTGTCTGTTGTGATCTCTCCATTTTCATTTCTAATTTTATTGATTTGATTTTTCTCTCTTTGCTTCTTGATGAGTCTGGCTAATGGTTTGTTAATTTTATTTATCCTTTCAAAGAACCAGCTTTTGGCTTTGTTGATTTTTGCTATGGTCCCTTTTGTTTCTTTTGCATTTATTTCTGCCCTAATTTTTAAGATTTCTTTCCTTCTACTAACTCTGGGGTTCTCCAATTTTTCCTTTTCTAGTTGCTTTAGGTGTAGAGTTAGGTTATTTATTTGACTTTTTTCTTGTTTCTTGAGGTATGCCTGTATTGCTATGAACTTTCCTCTTAGCATTGCTTTTATAGTGTCCCACAGGTTTTGGGTTGTTGTGTTTTCATTTTCATTAGTTTCTATGCATATTTTGATTTCTTTTTTGATTTCTTCTGTGATTTATTGGTTATTCAGAAGTGTGTTGTTCAACCTCCATATGTTGGAATTTTTAGTAGTTTTTCTCCTGTAATTGAGATCTAATCTTAATGCATTATGGTCAGAAAAGATGCTTGGAAAGATTTCTATTTTTTTGAATTTATCAAGTTTAGATTTATGGCCCAGGATGTGATCTATCCTGGAGAAGGTTCCATGAGCACTTGAGAAAAAGGTGAAATTCATTATTTTGGGGTGAAATGTCCTATAGATATCAATTAGGTCTAACTGGTCTAATGTATCATTTAAAGTTTGCATTTCTTTGTTAATTTTCTGTTTAGTTGATCTCTCCATAGGTGTGAGTGGGATATTAAAGTCTCCCACTATTATTGTGTTATTGTTAATTTCCCCTTTCATACTTGTTAGCATTTGTCTTACATATTGCGGTGCTCCTCTATTGGGTGCATATATATTTATAATTGTTATATCTTCTTCTTGGATTGATCCTTTGATTATTATGTAGTGGCCTTCTTTGTCTCTTTTCACAGCCTTTGTTTTAAAGTCTATTTTATCGGATATGAGTATTGCCACTCCTGCTTTCTTTTGGTCTCTATTTGCATGGACTATCTTTTTCCAGCCCTTCACTTTCAGTCTGTATGTGTCCCTTGTTTTGAGGTGGGTCTCTTGTAAGCAGCATATAGAGGGGTCTTGTTTTTGTATCCATTCGGCCAATCTTTGCCTTTTGGTTGGGGCATTCAACCCATTTACATTTAAGGTAATTATTGAGAAGTATGATCCTGTTACCATTTACTTTATACACCCTTGTTGTGTTTCCTGTCTAGAGAATATCCTTTAGAATTTGTTGGAGAGCTGGTTTGGTGGTGCTGAATTCTCTCAGCTTTTGCTTGTCTGTAAAGCTTTTGATTTCTCCTTCGTATTTGAATGAGTTCCTTGCTGGGTACAGTAATCTGGGCTGTAGGTTATTTTCTTTCATCACTTTAAGTATGTCTTGTCATTCCCTCCTGGCCTGAAGAGTTTCTATTGAAAGATCAGCTGTTATCCTTATGGGAATCCCCTTGTGTGTTATTTGTTGTTTTTCCCTTGCTGCTTTTAATATTTGTTCTTTGTGTTTGATCTTTGTTAATTTGATTAATGTGTTCTTGGGGTGTTTTGCCTTGGGTTTATCCTATTTGGAACTCTCTGTGTTTCTTGGACTTGGGTGATTATTTCCTTCCCCATTTTAGGGAAGTTTTCAACTATTATCTCCTCAAGGATTTTCTCATGGTCTTTCTTTTTGTCTTCTTCTTCTGGGACTCCTATAATTCGAATGTTGGAGCGTTTCATATTGTCCTGGAGGTCTCTGAGATTGTCCTCATTTCTTTTAATTCATTTTTCTTGTTTCCTCTCTGATTCATTTGTTTCTACCATTCTATCTTCTACTTCACTAATCCTATCTTCTGCCTCCGTTATTCTATTATTTGTTGCCTTCAGAGTGTTTCTGATCTCATTTATTGCGTTATTCATTATATATTGACTCTTTTTTATTTCTTATGGTCCTTGTTGAACCTTTCTTGCATCTTCTCAATCCTTGTCTCTAGGCTATTTATCTGTGATTCCATTTTGATTTCAAGATTTTGGATCATTTTCACTATCAATATTCAGAATTCTTTCTCAGGTAGATTCCCTACCTCTTCCTCTTTTGTTTGGTTTGGTGGGCATTTCTCCTGTTCCTTTACCTGCTGAGTATTCCTCTGTCTCTTCATCTTGGTTATATTGCTGCATTTTGGGTGACCTTTTTATATTCTGGTAATTTGTGGAGTTCTCTTTATTATGGAGTTTCTTCACTGTGGGTGGGGTTGTATCAGTGGCTTGTCAAGGTTTCCTGGTTAGGGAGGCTTGTGTTGGAGTTCTGGTGGGTGGAGCTGGGTTTCTTCTCTCTGGAGTACAGTGGAGTGACCAGTAATGGGTTATGAGACGTCAAAGGTTTTGGAGTAACTTTGAGTTGCCTGTATATTGAAGCTCAGGGGTGTGTTCCTGTGTTGCTGGAGAATTTGCATGGTATGTCTTGTTCTGGAACTTGTTGGCCCTTGGGTGGAGCTTGGTTTCAGTGTAGGTATGGAGGCATTTGATGAGCTCCTATTACTTAATGTTCCCTGAATTCAGGAGTTCTCTGATGTTTTCATGCTTTGAACTTAAGCCTCCTGCTTCTGGTTTTCAGTTTTATTTTTACAGTAGCCTCTAGACTTCTCCATCTATACAGCACTGATGATAAAACATCTAGGTTAAAGATGAAAAGTTTCTCCACATTGAGGGACACCCAGAGAGGTTCACTGAGTTACAAGGAGAAGAGAAGAGGGAGGGGGTAGTTAGAGGTGACTGGAATGAGATGCGGTGAGATCAAAAGAGGAGAAAGCAAGCTAGCCAGTAGTCACTTCCTTATGTGCACTCCATAGTCTGGACCGCTCAGAGGTATTTATGGAGTTATACAGGGAAGAGGAGAGGGAGGAAGTAGACAGAGGTGGCCAGGAGGATAAGAGAGAGGAATGAGAAGGAGGGAGACAAATCCTGCCAGTAACCAGTTCCTTAGGTGTTCTCCACCGTCTGGAACACACAGAGATTCACAGAGTTGGATAGAGAAGAGATGGGGGAGGAAAGAGACAGAGGCCACCTGGTGGAGAAAAAGGAGAGTCCAAAGGAGGAGAGAGTGGTCAAGCCAGTAATCTCGCTCTCAGGTAAAATTGGGTAGTGAAGTTTGGGTTTTTAAATGTACAAAATTGACAACAAAAATAAAAAAGCAAAGATTAAAAATCTAGAGTAGAGGTTGGATTTTCAAAAACACAATATTAGAGAAAAGAAGCAGAAGGAAAAAGGAAAAAAGAAAAAGAAAGAAAAAAAAAGCCACAAGAATTATTAAAAAAAAAAAAAACAAAAAAAAACACCAACAACAACCAGCCAACGAGTATATGTGGTGTTTGCCTTAAGAAAAAATAGTCTTTTTTTTTGAAAAGTAATAGTAGGTTATAGAAATAAAAATTAGAGGAGAAATAGAAGACAACAACTTTAAAAAAAAGTTAGAAAAAAAAAAAGGAATGATTGTAAAAATAGTAAAAGTATATCTGGCCCTTCTCTGATGTTGTGGGCAGTGTGGGGTCACTTCCAAGGCAGTTCCCTGTGTTTAACTTCTGTTTGCTGGATTTTTAGGCTCACTAGTTCAGTCACGCTGTGGGGAGGGGGGGATGCTGCAAACAAATAGCACTGTCGTATACACACAGTGTGTCAGGACCGCTGGACCTGTCCCTTTAAGCGGCGTACAAACTTCTCCGGCTCTAGGATGCTCAGCCGGGAACCGTCTGAGGCCGGCCCTAGGCTGCGTGCACTTCCCTGGTCTAAGCCACTCAGGTTCGGCACTCAGGTAGCCCTCAGAGGCACAGATTCTGTTGGGACTGCGTTTTGTGCCCTTCCCGGGTCCGAGTAGCTCAGGAGTTTGGCGAGCACGATCGCTGCTACTTGTCGCCTTTTCTGCCTCTGCTGCTCAGTTTTCTGGGTGGACCACTGGTGCCCCTTGTGAGGCAGATGGTGACTGTCCAGCACCCCCAGAAGTCTTAGCAAAAAAGCCTGCTTGCAGTTTGGTAGGTAAAGTCTCTCCGGGTCTGCAATTGCCCCTTTCCAGCCCTTACGGCTCTGGCTGCCTGTCCCCGGTGGGGGATGATCTGCAGCTGGCTTTTTCCATTCTGTCCTTTGTTCTGTGTGCAGTCCTGGCGGTGTCTTATGTTTGAGCTTTTCACGTGGTAGCTATCCCACAGTCTGATTTGCTAGCCCAAGTTAGATCATTCTGGTTGTGCGTGGGGCATTCCTGCCCGATTCTTACAAAGCACTGCAACCCACGCCTCCCATGCTTCCCTGCCCTGCCCCCACTTGCTAGTGGCAGATGCAGTTGTCTGTGCTGCTTTTCCGCTGGGGGAATTACTGTTGGGCTTGTAATCTGTTGGTTTTAATTATTTCTTTATTTTTCCTTCCTGTTATGTTGCCCTCTGTGTTTCCAAGGCTCGCCACAGACTCGGCAGGGAGAGTGTTTCCTGGTGTTTGGAAACCTCTCTTCTTAAAATTCCCTTCCCAGGACGGGCTTCCCTTCCTGGGACAGAGCTCCCTCCCACCTCCTTTGTCTCCTTTTTCGTCATTTATATTTTTTCCTACCTGTTTTTGAAGATAATGGTCTGCTTTTCTGGTTGCCTGATGTCCTCTGCCAGCCTTCAGAAGTTGTTTTGTGGAGTTTGCTCAGCGTTGAAATGTTCTTTTGAGGAATTTGTGAGGGAGAAAGTGGTCTTCCCATCCTATTCCTCTGCCATCTTAGGACCACCCCCCTAAAATTTTTTTAAAATAAAAATAAGTAAATAAAAGGAATCTCAATGAATACAAGCAGTACTGAAAAGTCAAGACAACTAAGGTGTAAAAATGTACCTTTCACAAAAAAGTTAGCACAGATGCCCTGGACAAGAACAAAATTTATTGGTAGTGGCAGAAGCCAGGTTGCAATGGCTTAAAAAGCATGAGTTAGCTAAGCTTCAGTATCATGAACTTCAGACAAAATTTCTAAGAGAAGAGAAAGATGACTGGAGTGAGATCTGGAATTGAATGAAGTTTCTTTTTTTAAAAAATTTATTTTTATGTAATAGTAAATATCTCCTGATATGCAAACCTATTCCTTCATCTTTTCCTGAGTTTCTCTGTCTCTTCATATCTTTATAATGTCAGTAATCCTATCCCTTGAAACTCATAAATAGAAATAAAAAGTGTGTAGCAAAAAACAGACAATAATGAACTTGAAACATATACAAGAAGAATAAAGATAAACAGAATGGGAAAACAGGAGGTCAGGACAAATTGAAGGTAAGCAATGGAGTTTTCATGAATAAAAGTTTAAGTAGCAATGTAAGATTTTATTTTATTTGTTTACTTTGACTTTACTTATGATCTCTATTATAGGGTTTGTTCTTTTGTCCTCCTTGAATTGCACTTCTCTAGTGATGTGAAACCATAATCACAGAAAACTAGTCAATCTAGTCACACTAGGACCACGGCCTTGCCTAACTCAGTGAAACTAAGCCATGCCTGTGGGGGTACCCAAGATGGGTGGGTCATGGTGGAGAGGTCTGACAGAATGTGGTCCACTGGAGAAGGGAATGGCAAATCACTTCAGTATTCTTGCCTTGAGAACCCCATGAACAGTATGAAAAAGCAAAATGATAGGATACTGAAAGAGGAACTCCCCAGGTCAGTAGGTGCCCAATATGCTACAGGAGATCAGTGGAGGAACGACTCCAGAAATAATGAAGAGATGGAGCCAAAACAAAAACAATAGCCAGTTGCAGGTGTGACTGGTGATAGAAACAAGGTCCGATGCTGTAACAAGCAATATTGCATAGCGAGCTGGAATGTTAGGTCCATGAATCAAGGCAAATTGGAAGTGGACAAACAGGAGATGGCAAGAATGAACGTTGACATTCTAGGAACCAGCGAACTAAAATGGACTGGAATAGGTGGATTTAACTCAGATGACCATTATATCTACTACTGTGGGCAGGAATCCCTTAGAAGAAATGGAGTAGCCATCATGGTCAACAAAAAAGTCTGGAATGCAGTACTTGGATGCAATCTCAAAAATGACAGATTGATCTTCTTTGGTTTCCAAGGCAAACCATTCAATATCAAAGTAAACCAAGTCTATGCCCCAACCAGTAATGCTGAAAAAGCTGAAGTTGAACAGTTCTATGAAGATCTACAAGACCTTTTAGAACTAACACCAAAAAAAGATATCCTTTTCATTATAGGGGACTGGAATGCAAAAGTAGGAAGTCAAGAAACACCTGGAATATCAGGCAAATTTGGCCTTGGAATACGGAAAGAAGCAGGGCAAAGGCTAATAGAGTTTTTCCAAGAGAACGTAATGGTCATAGCAAACACCCACTTCCAACAACACAAGAGAAGACTCTACACATGGACATCACCAGATAGTCAACAAAGAAATCAGACTGATTATATTCTTTGCAGCCAAAGATGGAGAAGCTCTATACAGTCAGCAAAACAAGACTGGGAGCTGACTGTGGCACAGATCATGAACTCCTTATTGCCAAATTCAGACTTAAATTGAAGAAAGTAGGGAAAACCGCTAGACCATTCAGGTATGACATAAATCAAATCCCTTATGATTCTACAGTGGAAATGAGAAATAGATTTAAGGGACTAGATCTGATAGATAGAGTGCCTGATGAACTATGGGATGAGATTTATGACATTGTACAGGAGACAGGGATCAAGACCATCCCCATGGAAAATAAATGCAAAAAAGCAAAATGGCTATCTTGGGAGGCCTTACAAATATCTGTGAAAAGAAGAGAAGCAAAAAGCAAAGGAGAAAAGGAAAGATATTCCCATTTGAATGCAGAGTTCCAAAGAAAAGCAAGGAGAGAAAAGAAGGCCTTCCTCAGTGATCAATGCAAATAAATAGATGAAAAGAACAGAATGGGAAAGACTAGAGATCACTTCAAAAAATTAGAGATACCAAGGGAAATTTCATGCAAAGATGGGCTTGATAAAGGACAGAAATGGTATGGACCTAACAGAAGCAGAAGATATTAAGAAGAGGTGGCAAGAATACACAGAACTGTACAAAAAAAGATCTTCATGACTCAGATAATCACGATGGTATGATCGCTCACCTAGAGCCAGGCATCCTGGAATGTGAAGTCAAGTGGCCTTAGAAAGCATCGCTATGAATAAAGCTAGTGGAGGTGATTGAATTCCAGTTGAGTTTTCAAATCCTGAAAGATAGTGCTGTGAAAGTGCTGCACTCATATACCAGCAAATTTGGAAAACTCAGCAGTGGACACAGGACTGGAAAAGTTCAATTTTCATTCCACTCCTAAGGAAAAGCAATGCCAAAGAATGCACAAAACAGTACACAATTGCACTCATCTCACATGCTAGTAAAGTAATGCTCAAAATTCTCCAAGCCAGGCTTCAGCAGTACCTGTAGTGAACCGTGAATTTCCAGATGTTCAAGCTGGTTTTAGAAAAGGCAGAGGAACCAGAGATCAAACTGCCAACATCCGCTGGATCATGGAAAAACCAAGAGAGTTCCAGAAAAATATCTATTTCTGCTTTATTGACTATGCCAAAGCCTTTGACTGTGTCAATCACAATAAACTGTAGAACATTCTGAAAGAGATGGGAATACCAGACCATCTGACCTGCCTCTTGAGAAAGCTATATGCAGGTTAGGAAGCAACAGTTAGAACTGGACATGGAACAACAGCCTGGTTCCAAATAGGAAAAGGAGTACGTCAAGGCTGTATATTGTCACCCTGCTTATTTAACTTCTATGCAGAGTACATCATGAGAAATGCTGGGCTGGAAGAAACACAAGCTGGAATCAAGATTGCCGGGAGAAATATCAATAACCTTAGATATGCAGATGACACCACCCTTATGGCAGAAAGTTAAAAGGAACTAAAAAGCCTCTAGATGAAAGTGAAAGAGGAGAGTGAAAAAGTTGGCTTAAAACTCAACATTCAGAAAACAAAGATAATGGCATCTGGTCCCATCACTTCATGAAAAATAGATGGGGAAACAGTGGAAACAGTGTCACACTTTATTTTGGGTGGCTCCAAAATCACTGCAGATGGTGATTGCAGCCATGAAATTAAAAGATGCTTACTCCTTGGAAGAAAAGTTATGACCACCCTTGTAGCATATTGAAAAGCAGAGACATTACTTGTCAACAAAGGTCCTTCTAGTCAAGACTATCGCTTTTCCAGTGGTCATGTAGATATGTGAGGGTTGGACTGTGAAGAAGGCTGAGCGATGAATTGATGCTTTTGAACTGTGGTGTTGGAGAAGAGTCTTGAGAGTCCCTTGGACTGCACCGAGATCCAACCAGTCCATTCTAAAGGAGATCAGCCCTGGGTGTTCTTTGGAAGGACTGATGCTAAAGCTGAAACTCCATTACTTTGGCCACCTCATAGGAAGCGTTGACTCATTGGAAAAGATTCTGATGCTGAGGAGGATTAGGGACAAGAGGAAAAGGGGATGACAGAGGATGAGATGGCTGGATGGCATCACTGACTCAATGGACGTGAGTTTGAGTGAACTCAGGGAGATGGTGATGGACAAGGAGCCCTGGCTTACTGCGATTCATGGGGTCGCAGAGAGTCGGACTTGACTGAGCGACTGAACTGAGTGATGCGAAATGGCTATTTCTCAGTGCTGATTCATAAGCTAAAAAGAGTTGTTTACAATTCTTAAAGAATGATATAGGTATATACATCTCCAATTTAAAATAACTGAATATCGTTATTTGTGTTTCTTTTATTCTTTTACTGGAATAAACTATATGAAATACCATCCAACACATCACTGAAACCCAAAGGAAATATCCTTATCATATTTGAGCACTTACTTTTTTGGGGATAGTTTCAACAATTTATATTTTTGATCCTGGCTATTTTATTTCTTCTCTATTTACAACAGTGCACATATAATGGAATAGAGTGCTATTGGATTGAATTCTAAGGCTGAGGAGGGAAGGTATTCATAATGTCACCATCTTTTACTGCAGCTACTGGATGTATTCACACTTGGAACATAATATACTTATGAAAATGATGACCTCCAAAGAGAAAATGAAACTCCCCTCCACGCAATGAAGAGAAAAAAGTAGGAAAGATATATTACACAGTTTATTCTTTTTATACTGGGTAATTATGTAGACATCTTCAATTCCCTAGCAACTGCTAGATTTGATTTTCATTTCATTATCTGAGACTATTTCTCTGCTTAACATTAAATCATGACCTCCTGGGACATGACATGTTTGATGCAACATGTTATGAAATATAATATTTCAAGGATTATTACACACCAAAAAAAAAAAAAAAATCCAAACAAAACAAAGGAGGTAAGAATAACAAGGTGCTCTCAAAGTTCCAGAAAACTTATTTCTTGGTGTATGAAATATGAGGGACTGGTTCAGTGTACTTCAACTTGGAAATAGAGGACTGATAATGTCATTATTCCAGCCTCAGCTTCTACCTAATGGTTACTTTGGACTGCACAGTAACAGTTAAAATGAAAGTGGAGCAAAATGTAAAAGAAAATGTCAACAATCTCACTGTCAACAGATTTTCTCATAAGTCTTTTAAAATCACAATGTTAAAATTGAACTGATCTTATATTTTAGTGAATAAAGTTGTGTAATTTATAGATTTATAATTAATCTACCAATTATATTTTTGTGTTAAAAATATTGTACATGCACCCACTCACTTAATAAAATTCCTGAGCAAACAATGCATGTTTGAATATCTAGATGGAAAGATTGAGTCTATCTCTCAGGCTAGTGAGAAAAGAAGCTCTGAAAACAGAACCCAAATTCCTCAGTGATGCCAATATATGTCAGAGAGAGACAGACCGAAGCTGAGACAGAGAATATTCCATATTTTGATGGGAAAAATATAATTCTCAGTCAATTTATTCTCTGAAAACTCAATGTGGAAAACTAACAGATTCACCTAGTCTTAATCTCATGTATTTTACTCAAAATTTGCCCCTGATTGAAACATTCTTCATCTTAGATATTGACCCTGTGACAGACTTGAACCTGCCAAAATAGTTAGTCTTTTTCTGGAGCAAGATTCTGACCTCTTTATTGCAGGAAATTGTTCAATCACCCATTTGTGCATTATTGCTTGGAAATAGTATACTTTACCCAAGGCTAGGTCAACGACTGCAAGTCGATTTTACCATAATTCCATTCTTACATTCTTAGAGGTATCCTTCTTTACTGTTTAGAGTGATGGATGGTATCATGATGCAGGGAAATTGACCTGTACAGCACAGTGGAGTAATAAGTTCTGAATGCCATTATGTCTGAAGGTTCATATCCAAATAAGGCTTTCTTATATGGGGAGCTTAAAATAAAATCATGGTGCTTGATCTAGGCTGGGATATTCAGTCAGGAGAATGTAGGGAAAAAAAAAAAAAAAAAAACTTTCCAGGCAGAAAGACAGATATTTCAAAACACCCACCTCTTAGAGGCAGAAAAGAGAGCATGTAAAGATAATTATTATAAATGTGATATAAGATATAATTATCTTTACATGCTAACGATATAAGAAAGATAATAATAGAGGCAGTGTCCAAGCAAAAAGAAAATAATAAGCAACTAAACCAGCCTGGTAGAACTGGATGGGGGGCAGTGGGCGAGGAAGGCTTCATAGTAGAGATGAAACAAAGTATCTGATTTATTTTAAAAGATGAGTAGGAGACTGAAAAGAAAAAAAAACAGAGAAAGTCATTTTACTTAGAAAAAATGATAAAGCTACAAAGATTATAGCTCCTATTTTAGGAGAGTAGCCTGGGTGCCGTGAAAATTTATGGATGAGATAATGTCAAGAGATTATACCAGGAAGGTCCTGTTTTGTTCCGTGCTAAGGAGATGCACTTTGATCCAGCACCATAAGATCAGTTGTTGAAGGGTTTCAAAAGAAAATGACACATCCAGCTATGCATGTGAGACAGGTCTGTGGATGATGGGTTTGAGGATGCTTTATTAAAAGGACCAAGATCAGGTCACAGGACTTAATTGAGAGATTATGAGAAGTCTAATTAAAGTGGCAATATTAAGGATAGTGATTAGTGAATGTATTTACCACTGAAAAGATTATGAAGCAAATATGCCTGCCTTTGTGGCAGAGCTCTAGAGGCAACAAGGGAAAGGAAATAAATTGGAATTTACTTTCTGCTTTGTAGCCCTGGTAACTTTATGAACGTGTTGTCAGCAAATAAGATCAAATAAAAAGGAAGGGGGGAATCACTGTATAACATTCAGACTGTACAAGTTTTTCTTTGTTGCATTTCAAAACACCACTAAAATTACAAGAGTCATATAGGTCCCCAAGAACTGAACAATGGAGAGGAGAAGGAAAAGGAGAAAAAAAAAAAAAAAAAAAAAGAATTGTAGAAACAATGCCATCAAATATTTTCAAAGGGGAAAGGATAGATATTTTAGCCAAGCACAGAAAGATGGAACCTAAGTGAGAAGAGGGATACTAACAGGAATAAAACTGGTCCAGTTTGCTTGAATATTTTGAGTATTCAGGGTTTGAAGGAACTATAAGGGGTAGATGGAAGACTAGGGGATGAAATTAGGACTAGATGAATAGCTATATCTTTACCTCCTCTAGGACCCTAAAGGAATCAGAAGTTTATTCTCTAAAAATATTGAACCAGAATATCCCAGATCCCAGGATATCTGGGACAGGTTCAGTTAAGGTGGGAAAATGGATAGAAAACAGGAGCGACTTAAGTAAAAATCTTCACTCTGGATGTTGTTACCCACCCCTGACCATGTCCTTCCATAAACATTCCTAGCTGTTTCTAGAATGCTGTCTCACATGTATATAAAACCTCTCCCACCACTGGAGTTAGGAATCATTTTCTGGAAAAGCTAATAAACAACTGAGTAAATATGTGCCCATCAGAAAAGTCTATTCATTGTTTACTGACTCAGGAGTAAACGAATCAGCCAGAGTCCACCCTGCCCATTTTCCTTCCCAACCTGTATTAATTCCCTGGGGACTAAGGTCCATCTAGTCAAGGCTATGGTTTTTCCTGTGGTCATGTATGGATGTGAGAGTTGGACTGTGAAGAAGGCTGAACGTCAAAGAATTGATGCGTTTGAAATGTGGTGTTGGAGAAGACTCTTGAGAGTCCCTTGGACTGCAAGGAGATCCAACGAGTCCATTCTGAAGGAGATCAGCCCTGGGATTTCTTTGGAAGGAATGATGCTAAAGCTGAAGCTCCAGTACTTCAGACACCTCATGTGAAGAGCTGACTCATTGGAAAAGACTCTGATGCTGGGAAGGATTGGGGACAGGAGGAGAAGGGGACAACCGAGGATGAGATGGCTGGATGGCATCACAGACTCAATGGACGTGAGTCTGAGTGAACTCTGGGAAATGGGGATGGACAGGGAGGCCTGGTGTGCTGCGATTCATGGGTTCGCAAAGAGTCAGACATGACTGAGCAACTGAACTGAACTGAACTGAACTGATGTTGTAACAAATTACTACAAACTCAGTGGGTTAGAACAACAGAAATGCATTCTCTCAATCTTGGTGAGGATAAATCTGTAATTAAGGAATTCTATGTACTCTATGTCCTTGAATGATCTGGGGAAGAATTGTTTCTTATCTCTTCCAGCTTCTTGTAACTCTAGGCATTCCTTGGTTTGTGGCCGCATAGAAATCTCTGCCCCATCTTTACGTGACTTTTTTCACCGTTAGTCTGTCTTATTTCCTTTTCTTCTCTTATAAAGATGTACACTTGGATTTAGGGTCCACACTAATCAAGGATGATCTTGTCTTCAGATCCTTAATTACATGTGCAAAGAGCCTTTTTTTTTTTTTTTTCCAAATAGTGTCACATTCATAAGTTCCAGGAGTTAGAACATGAACCTATATCTCCGGAACTCACAATTTAAACCACTGACACACCCCACACTCACAGAGCAAAGCCTGTTCTTGTGATTCCTCAGTGTGCATTGGGAGACACACTAGAGAAGGAAAAGGAGATGTAAAAGTGGGAGAAAGAGAAGATCATGAGGAGAAGAAATGAGATGAAGTCAATGTCAATGTAGACACTTTTTTTCTTTGATCTAGTGACAGAAACAACTCGACATCCAACACTGGAGAAATGGTGATGAAAACTGGTGGAAATGCATGATGTTGATGATAGAGAATAGCAAAACACATCTGCAGGCCTTGCTTTCCTTTGTGATTTAATGTGTCAGTAGGAAGCCAACACTGAAACAGAGTGAGGAGTGGATGTGACTTTGTGGGTGACAGTACCTGTAAAAGACAAATGGGGGAGAAAACAGGACCAGACAGACAGCCTCCGAACACATCACACACCTTTCAGTGTTTCAGCCAACACAAAAGTAAGCTCTAGAGCCAAGTCATGGGTTCAATCCCTGGGTCAGAAAGATCCCCTGGAGGAGGGCATGGCAACCCACTCTGGTATTTTTGTCTGGAGAATCCCATGGATAGAGGAGCCTGTCAGGCTACAGTTCATGGGGTCCCAAAGAGTTGGCCACGAGTGAAGCAACTTAGCATGAGCAAAGTCAGAGTGGTCTGTACTGAGCAAACATGACCAGGCTGTAATACACCTACCATGCTCAGACACGGATTGAAGGCCGCCCTGGGAGAGTGTGCTCTTGGTGTGACTAGTGAAAGAAATTATGAAGACACTGCCTCCTTCAGAGAATGCAAGTCCCTTTGGGGAGCAAAGTGTCTTCAAGGCTACTACCATTTATAGAAAAAGAAAATTGCCACAAGTAAGTCAAGGCAAGGAATTCAAAGAGAAATTGCAAAGAATGGCTCACATGATAAACTCTAAAATATCACAGTATAAAAGACAAGAAAACAAGTGAATATTTGGATGCTCCAGAAGTATGTGATTTAATGAAGAGATAAAGATATGACTGATAAAAGAATATCAACATACATACAAGATATTTTCATCAGAAATATAATATATGGGCATTTTGAGGGATATTAATGTACCACAGGAGATAACACTCTATGTTTCCAGATGGTGATATGGTTTTCCCTGAGTGTATGCTCAACTACTTCAATCATATACAACTTTTTGTGACCCCATGAACTGTAGCCCACCAGGCTCCTCTATCCATGAGATTCTCCAGGTGAGAATACTGGACTGGGCTGCCATGCCCCCCTCCAGGGGATCTTCCCGATGAAGGGATCAAACCTGCACATTTTACATCTCCTGTGTTGGCAGGTGGTTTTCTCACCACTAGCACCACCTGGGAAGTCCTTTTTGCCCTGCCTAAAAATCTCTTTCTGTTACCCTCACAAGTGATTTTTTAATCCTCTGCTACCTAAATCTCATCACACATACAGGACATACAGACACATATAAACATATACACTTGGACACAGAAACTGTATGACATCTGGCTTCTGAGAAGCCATTAAGTGGTGAGAAAGAAAGAAAAGAAAGGGAAGAAGGAAGGAAGCAAGAAAGGAAGAAAATATTTTTTTTTCACCTTCCTAACTGTCTATTCTGAATTAGGTGAGTCAAAATTTTATTCATCAATGAATATTCTTCTGTAAGCTCCACCTCCAGGCTTGAATGAGGACCACTTCTGCAAGGCAAAGAAAGCAGGAAATATATGTGTAGATGAGAGGAGGAAAAATAAAGAAACGTGGTGAAATGAAGGCAGTGGTGAAGATTGTGGTTGGATATGACTGCCCACAAATAGACTTTTTACACAGTAACTTGGGTAAGGGATAATTTATGGACCAATAAAGATACCCAACCAGTCAATCCTAAAGGAGCTCAGTCCTAATTACACATTGGAAGGAGATGCTGAAGCTGAAACTCCAATACTATGGCCACCTGATGCGAAGAGCTGACTCATTTGAAAAGACCCTGATTCTGGAAAGATTGAGGGCAGGAAGAAAAAGGGATGACAGAGGATGAGCTGGTTGGATGGCATCACCAACTCAATGGACATGGGTTTGGGTGGACTCCGGGAGTTGGTGATGGACAGGGAGGCTTGGCATGCTGTGGTTCATGGGGTCGCAAAGAGTCGGACATGACTGAGTGACTGAACTGAACTGAAAGATACACACACTTACACAAGAAGTGTGAAAGAGACCCTGTTTTCAAAAAAAGACTTGACGATCATATAAGCATGTAATGCAATATCTTTATGGAGGAAAGAAACTCACAGAAACTGCTAATATACAGAGAAATAAAATTACTCTGTGGACAGCTTAATAAATAGCATCCAAAAGTAATCAGAGATTACCAGGAATCTGAAAGGAAACACATTGAAACAGAAATTTGGAACAAAGTAACACTGTAAAAGAAGTTCTGAGTTCTTTGAAATACTTTCGTTGTAAGTTTTATATACTTGCCAGTTAGTTAAAGTTTATTTTGCAGCCAATTATGTTCCTGGCTTGCACTAAAGTCATAGTTCTTCACAGATGTTAAATGTTGAAAAGCACAAAGTTCTGTTGACAATGTGAATATAGTAAACCAGTTAGGAACATGACAGAAATATCTGAAGGTGAAAAAAGGGATCAAAAAGAGCATCTTTTATATTAATGTTATTGTAAAATGTTCAAATAGCAGGTGAATGCAAGGGAAAATAAATCCTGTATACTAGAAATATTTATAAAACTTCTCACAGCTAAAGCAATTGACTGTGCCTTAATGTCATTTATAAAAATATTTGTGTGTACATGCTAATTCACGTAATTATGTATGTGTATATAGGCACACATATATTATTTCACAAAATTATTTTTCCTTATGAAATGGAAAAAAATTGAAACTAATCAAGTAATTTTAACATGCTTTTGAAGGGACAAAAGTGTTTAATTATAACAAAGGATAAAAAGATCATTACATTAATTTCCTTACAAAATCAACACATATATGCTAATTAAGTTTAGTTTGGTTGCTAAGCCGTGTCCCACTCTTTGAAACCCCATGGACTGTAGCTCACTAGGCTCCTCTGTCCATGGGATTTCCCAGGCAAGAAAACTAGAGTGGGTTACCATTTTCTTCTCCAGGGGAATCTTCCTGATCCAGGGATTGAACCCACATTTACTTCATTGGAAGTCAATTCTTAACCACTGAAGCACCAGGAAAGCCATACATCTTACTTAAAAACCATTCTAATCCCAGTTCATGACTCCCACTGAACCTGTATGGCAGGGTTTCAAAATGCAAATGATTCTGAAGAAACAGAAGTGAGCATCTTTCCAGAGAACGTGAATGAGTTGCCACAGAGATACACAAGTAGAATCTAAAGAGGAAAATGGACTCCAGTGATAATTATAGGTCTTTAATATCGGTCCTTCATATTGTGTAAAATTATTCCTGATGCATGCAAATAAGAAGGGTTAGCTTGTCCAAAGCTGTATCCCTGAAAGAGACTCCTAGTGAGGATCTCCTAGAGACTCCCCAAATTCACTGTTTAACAGGAAAAATTAAGATCGACCTGAAATCTTGGACCCCAGTATCAATTCACCCATGAACAGTAATGTCACAAAAAGTTTGCCACATACTACAGATCCTAAACCTATCTTCCCAGGAAAGGGAGATTTCCCATCCAAACAAGTCTGTTTCTCTAAGTCTCACTTCAAGTTCTGTGAGCTCATTTCAGATCTCAATCAGTTGTTCCAGAATGCAACACGGCAATGGGAACTGCTTGTCTGTCAGTGACTTTTCATCTCTGCAGGTGTTAGCAATAAATACTGTTCCAGTAAATCTGATATTTCTGCTGATGATTTGTCCTTTTGTGCAAGAGACCCAGAACACATTAATTTGGATACACACAGAAATCACTGGGTCCCCAATTCTGATTCCTTAAACAGAACTCCATCTAATGACAGCTGGGAGTCTTTTAAAATATTCTACTTGAACAGGAATGTTCACTGTCCATCTTTCCCTTGGATCACAATGCACTCAGTCAAACAATAACATATATAATATAAATAAAAGGTCAAGACATTTAGTGTGTGCTTATGTTCTATTTGCTCAAAATGATTTACTTCTAGGTACCATTTTGCTTGTAAAAAGAGAAGTGACAAGGGAAAGATGAGGTAAGTGTTTCAAATATTAACTTCCCTATTTAACATTTCCCCCCTTAAGGCAAGTCTCTCTTACAAATATATGATAAATGAGAAAAAGGGCAAGAGACTTATTGGTTTGGGACTAAGTGTATAGCTATAAAAGTGAACTCATCATTTTTCTTTTTTTTTTCCATGCAGTATGTTCTTTGTAGGGTTGTTGAAAATTGCAAGTTAAGTGCATCTTAAAAACACTACATAAAAATTGTTTCACAATCAATATATGATGTTTCTGACAAGTTGAAAGAAATTGTCAGTTTAAAATCATGAATTAAATGGAGTATTTTAATTTAAGATACAAGGAAATCTTTAAACTCTTTATTAAACAATTAGACCTCTTCCTCTAACCAATGTCTCAATTGAAATATTAAATAATGCAATTTATCATTTATGAATTAGTGTATTGCACTGGAAATGGATTTAAATGACATCATTAAAATAATGTCACCATAGAGAAGCACTATAAATGATCTGACATTCAGTCCCTTCAAATACTTGAAATTAAGATGGAATAAATCTTCACTTTGCTATATTCCTCAATTAACATTGATATTTTATGAATCATTACCTTTTGATGCATTATAAATACTATGGGACACTCAATACCCTCAGTGGAAAAGCAATTGTAGTTCTTCTAGTCTAAGTTATCTGCTTTCCTGGGGTAACAAAATTCAGGTTCACTGAATAATTTGATCCCCTAGTAATCACTCAATAGGTAGTTCCTGAGTGAAAAAAGTAAGACTACAAGTCAATCTGGACAAGAAATCATGGTGTCATCAAGAAAGCTTAACAGAAATTCCTTCAATGGAAACTGCAAGTGAATAAAGAGTAGTAAACCCCATGCCCTAAGAATGGTTTAGGATGATCTGCGCTCAGCTACCCTTCCTATCATCCCTCCCTCCACCCACTCTCCATTCTCTGTGCTCCATCCACACTGGCTTGCCTTCATTTCGACAAGCATGCCATGATCCTCCCTATCTCTAGAATAGGGGATTGTCTTTATCTAAATATTCTTCCACTTTGTCCATAGTTAATTAATTCATTATACTCATTCTTCAGATCTCACTGGAGAGAATTTTCTTTTTTTCCTCAGAGTAGGTCAAGCACCCTTCTTCCATGATTTCTAAATAGTGAATACTTTTTCCTTTTCCAGTTTTCAGTTACATATTTATTTCTGCCATTCTTGAACTTATTTTTGCTCCTCCCTAAATTATAAGCTCTCCGATGATTATTATGGTTTGTTCTACATACATCTACATATGTTAAATTACTTAATGTATGTAGAATGAATGAATGAATATAATGATGAAAAGAAAATATCACAATATGCTGTGTAGCCTATTAACTATGTTACAGATCAAGTAATATATCTAAGTATTTCAGTGTGTCCATTGGTATATTTGTGACATAGCAAAGAGCTGTAGACGGGAACACATTCTGTCCAGTCTCAGTCATAATGAAGTCGCCCGTGGCTCTGCTGCTATAATATCTGTCCATACACGTGTTATTCATCCTTTCAGCATTATAACATGTTATCTGGATCCTGAGAATGGGATAGATAGAATGTACTTGTTCAAAGATAAAAGTGAAAATGAACATTTATGTATGAAATACATTACATAAATCCTGAAGTACAATATTGGCTGCCTTTGTATTTTGATTCAGTTAAAAATTATAATCCAGTCAAAATGGGAACTTTAAGTTTCAGAAACAGTTGCAAGTATATTCCACTATCGTGTTAATGTCACACACTCCCAGCATCCTCATCAATTTTTGTCTCACTGCAACCTTAGCAGTGTTCAAGGGACAAAAAGCACAAACAACAGCAGAACTAAGAGCAAAAGCAAAGCACCATACAAAACAACATAAAACAAAAAATATAAAACAAAACAATAGAAAAACAAAGGATGGCAAGAGATAATCTTAGTCGAACACATTTTTCTAACTGAAAGAGTAGGGTTAAAAGAGTGTTAATTCTATCATCTTTTAAAATCAACTGTCATATTCATGACTACTTTATAGCCTATCCTTGGAGACTGGAACAATCCTTGCTCCCAATAGTGAGATATAGTATAACTGTTTCCTTTGAGTTAAATGACCAGTTGTGTGCCCTTTACTGTCACTTCACTTATGTTGCATAGCTCTCCTTGGTCAAAAGGAGAATAATACAACGAGAGCTACAACATTTAGATAAAGTTTTACATTCCCCTTCCAGCATTTCCTCAATTTGAAATATATAACAATTGAAATGCCAAGATGAAATTGAATAGATCAACTTGTTTTTCTGTGAAAAGCTCCTCTAAATATGTTTAAACAACAACAAAAAAAAAGCAGTTCAAATCATATAAAATGATTTAGGAAATGGGGCTCTGAGGTTTCTGAAGATCATAAGAAAGGTTACTTAAAGTTTCCATGATAAAAAACGTTTTGTACTAAAGTTTATAAATGTTAACAAAGTTTTAAAAAGCCAGTTTCTTATACTTGAGCAAATTTTACTGTATATTTTCATCAAAATATTTCCAACAAAAGTTCAAAAATTTAAAAAAAATAGCGTTCAAAAAAATTTAGACCATCTGTTTCAAATATATATATATATAACTTCTCTTGGTAATGATCCTTTTGTTTAGAATCATTTATAGAGTAAATTGCAATGGATATCACACAAGGATTGAGACATGAAAAAGCAATGTTAAAGTATTCAAATCAAAATAATGTTTGATAAAATCAAATTATCTTCAATGTATTTTTTCAGTACTTTTTTCTCTATCAAAAATCCCTGTATGCTATTTATTTAATTTGAAGTAAAGACAAATATAAACAAGCACTCTAAGGGGAGTTTATGATCAACAATTACAGTTTCCTTGGGACCATTCAGTTCAGTTCAGTGGCTCAGTCGTGCCTGACTCTTTGCGACCCCATGAATCGCAGCACGCCAGGCCTCCCTGTCCGTCACCAACTCCCGGAGTTCACTCAGACTCACATCCATCAAGTCGGTGATGCCATCCACCCATCTCATCCTCTGTCGTCCCCTTCTCCTCCTGCCCCCAATCCCTCCCAGCATCAGAGTCTTTTCCAATGAGTCAACTCTTCGCATGAGGTGGCCAAAGTACTGGAGTTTCAGCTTCAGCCTCATTCCCTCCAAAGAAATCCCAGGGTTGATCTCCTTTAGAATGGACTGGATGGACCTCCTTGCAGTCCAAGGGACTCTCAAGAGTCTTTTCCAACAGTCCATCAATTACTTCAAAAGATATCATATATTTAAAACCAGATCATGTTTATATCAGGTATAATTCATGCATCCATTTACTATTTTATTGGCAACAGAGAAATTTTCGTACTTGTAAGCCAATAAAACTATACAGTATACCATAGGATATAGATTATAAACTGCAAAAAACAAAGTTTCAAAATTTCTTTCAAATATTTGAGTTTATTTCAATACATTTGACTTCCAGTTGACTATCAATCTAATTCTGCTGCATTGATCAAAAACGCTGTGCTCAGAATTTTATTATTAAAGATCAAGTTGATTTTTTTAGTGATCATAGAGTATACTAAAATGTGTTAATTTATTCTTAGTTTAAAATTCATACAGTGCAACAGAGTACATTGCTAAATCATACATAAATATTATTGATTTTATCAAGGGAAACAAAAGTGTAAACACAAAGAAAAACAAGAATTTAAGTAGCAAGGAAACTAAAAGATTTCTACTAACCCTAATCTACTCTCAGATTTTGAGTTTAATTGCTGGTTACAGAATAAGCTCAAGTATAAAATCATTCTATAGTTTGTCAGAATACTGACTTTTTACTTTCAGGTAAATTTTATGGCAATGGTTGGCATTTAGGTTTAAAAATCTGGAGCTATTAAAAAAATGTCTTGATGGAAGATTATGAAACATAGTGTTACCGCAATAAGCACAGTATTCTAGCAACTGTAAAGTCGAACTGATTCTACTCTAAAACCCCAAAAAGTATTGGCATTTAATATGCACCTTTGTTCCTTTTATGGGCTTCCCTGGTGGCTCAGTCAGTAAAGTGTCTGCCTGCAATGCAGGAGACTCAGGTTTGATCCCTGGGTCAGGAAGATCCCCTGGGGAAGGAAATGGCAACACACTGCAGTATTCTTGCCTGAGAAATCCCATGGACAGAGGAGTCTGGTGAGGTACAATCCTTTTAAAAATGTAGGTGCTTGAATTTAGTTGTATGAGTTTAACCTTGTAGATCATTCAGTCAAGCAAAAAGAATATTTAATGATTGATGATGAAAGGTCTCATGAAACAAATTATTATGAAAAAATATTGCAACACAAATGGAATGAACTAGATAAGAGCATCAGTAGAGTATAAGTTGAGTGCACATCTTTCCACAGATAACATAAATATTGTGATAAATATTTGAATGTAGACTCTTTCTACCAAGGCAGTTTTTCAACTCTTTTTGGAAAAAAAAAATATAATATCTATCTTGTTTCCTTCAGATTATTATATGAAAAATACTGTTTTGTATAACAGAAATTACACTACTTTTCTGACGTATACTTTAGGGCAATTTTATGGTTCATTATTTGTTCATTCTCTAACTGTGGTTTAACTGTATATATAATCTCACTAGACATGGCTATTCCAGATTAAGCCTGTTATATTCTCAAGAATTAAGAATCATCATTTATAATAATCATAGTCAATAGTTCTTCTTTATTTAAAATTCAATTTTTTCAATTTCAGTATAATTTAGAGCTCACAGTAAACCACCTTTTTTTTGATCTACTAAATATTTTATTTTAAATAACTCCTCTATTCACATTACATGTTGGCCAGTATGTTGAATTCAATTTTAATGTGGCCTTAAGTAAAATCTATTTTCATATTATCATCCATAACACATTTCTCCTATAAGTAACTATATGATTTATATGCAAATATATGTGAAATTGCACAGAATTAATTCCATGTGTATACAATATGGAATATATTACTATGTAATAATACTTTCAAACTTACATACAAATTTAAAAATAGGGAAAGAACCAAGTTCACATAACTTTAGCTTTAAGAAATCTATTTAGAAAGATCTTTCTCTTTGTATATCAATTCTGCTGGTGCTCTCTATTTCTTTTCATCATTAATAGCCACCTCCCCAGCTACATGTTATAGGGATCATTCTTAAAGAATCATTTAAACTCCCTGATCTTTGGTTCCGGCTGTAAATTGATTCTATACACAGCAGTCTAATGAAACCATACAAAAATAGTTTTGTGATTCTAAATCATAGAAACATGTGGATATTCCTTCACTAAAAGATGAACTTAAACCCTGGTATGATTCTTTATCTGTTCACATTCTTTTTCACGAATCAGACAGCAAAACCACAAAGCCCAGAGAGAGTGTCTGGGTTAAGTGTTTGTATGACTCTTTTTCTCAGCATGCAATTTCTTATTCTCTGTCTGTATCTCTTTAACTGCCTCTCACAGTATGTTCTCATTATATCTTACTGGAGCAATACTTCAAAATACTGTCCTTAGTGAAAAGACTGCTCTGAGAGCAAGTGATGAAGGTATAAATTACATGAGTAGAAGAAGAAAAGATGTGCCCTAGGAGTTTAAAACCATTTTGCCTTCATGATTTGGACAAATTCATTCAGTGAGCTAATGAGCTATGACAAACAACTTATGTTTTAAACACATTGATGAGCATAGAGAATGTTTTAGTAGGCTTCATTCTATCATTAAAGACTTGTGGTTCTGTACACTGTATTAAGAAATTCAGAATACATTTAACTAACAAGTCTTGTATTTTAAGAAAAAGTGATTAAACGAGTGGGGATTATCAAGGAAGCAGTGTTTTGTTTTAATATGATATATTTAAAGTGCCTTTTTATCACCAGTAGTATTTTACTTTTTATGTATTTTTTACACAATTTGTTTTTATTCAAAGTAATACATTGTGGCTGAAGGAGAAGAGGGTAGCAGAGGATGAGATGGTTAGATAGCATCACCAATTCAGTGGACATGAGTCTGAGCAAAATCTGGGGGATAGTGTAGTACAGGAAAGTGTGGCCTGCTGCAGTACATGGGGCCACAAACAGTTAGACATGACTTAGCGACTGAACAACATTGTGGCTGAAGAGAATTTACAAGCAGAGCCTGCTTGAGAATTGGAAATGGTGACGTTCAGCAAAATAATTAGGATGACAGTGAGACCAAAGCTTAGCACATAGGTTAGTGATAGGTACCACATATGAATAAAAATGTAAACCAAATGCAGGGAAACAGAGTATTACAAAAAGACTTTCTTGATAATGTCACACATTCTAGGGAAGGAATTCTTTATGTTTATCAAAGATTATTTTACAAAAACATGGAAAAGCAGCTGCTCCATATTTTCAGGGATGTCTGAAAGAAAGCAACAATCTTCAACCTGCAGCAGTGGGATTCTTTTTTTTTTTTTTTTTTTAACAAAGATAGCATTATTTGACTTCACAGTGACATGACTTGATTCCATTACTTTTGAATTACTGGGACCATATATTTGTACAAAATAGTATGTTTTTAAGGGCTTCCCAGATGGTGCTAGTGGTAAAGAACTTGCCTACTAATGCAGAAGACATAAGAGACATGGGTTCAATTCCTGGGTCAGGAAGATCCCCTGAAGGAGGGCATGACAACCTACTCCAGTATTTTTCCCTAGTGAATCCCCACGGACAGAGGAGCTTGGCAGGATATAGTCCATAGAGTCGCAAATAATCAGGCATGTTTGCAGCATGCATGCAGTATGCTTTTAACCACAACAAAGCAGCATTATAATTTTTCTTATTCATTTTCAAATAATTTTGTGGAAAATTTCACAGACATAGTTTACCATTTCTAGATAACTATTAAAATGACCAATAAACATGAGAAAAAATACCTTGGCCTTATCCCCAAGTCATGAAAAATAAGATCCAGATGCAGTTGTGCCTTCATCAAAATGTATTTAGAAAACACTGAGAACATGTTATACTGAAAATATCACAAATAAATAAAACTTTGAGTTTTGCATGTTTTAGGAACAAGCATTTCTTGCCACTTTATGATCTTATTAAGCTAATGCACTATTTTTCTCTTTCATAAACTTTTTTTACTTTGGCTAATAATGAAATAATAGTCAATATTTATTGAGAGTCCCTTGGACAACAAAGAGATCAAGCCATTTAGATCTAAGGGAAATCAACCCTGAATACTCACTGGAAGGACTAATAATGAAGGTGAAGCTTCAATACTTTGGCCACCTGATGTGAATAGTCAACTCACTGGAAAAGACCCTGATGCTGAGAAGACAAAAGGAGAACAGGGCATCAGAGGATGAGAAGGTTGGATAACATCACCAAGTCAATGGACTCATGAACTTGGGTCAAATCTGGGAGGTGGTGAGGGACAGGGAATCCCAGCATGCTGCAGTCCACGGGGTTGCAAAGTGGCAAACATGATTTAGTGACTGAGTAACAACATTTACTGAACATGTACCATGGTAGAATTTTTAGCTCTCCACTGAATCCATTCTCCTTTCCTTACCTAGCAAGAGGGTTGTTCCTAGGCCTGAGCCTTTCTAGCTAGAGAATTCATTTCTCAGCCCCACGTTACAGGTAGACAGGATCTATGAGATTCAATATTTCCCATGCTGTGAATAGCACTGCCAACTTGGGGCCTGGGTCTATAGGACTGTGGCCTTCCCCATATCCTCTTACCCTGCTTGATGGAACCAGACTTGAAGAACCACTGTGCAGATTATCATAGGATGTTTGTTCCCAGCTTCTAGGAAAATGGCCGTGTGAAAGAAGTATGCTTCTTTGTTGTTTTCTCTCTCTTTTTTTAATGTTATAACATTACTTTTAAAAATATAAGAAGTTGATTATTTTATGTAAGCTAGTAAGTTTAACATTTACTAGCTGTAGATGAGGAAACAGTGTCAGATTTTATTTTGGGGGGCTCCAAAATCACTGCAGATGGTGACTGCAGCCATGAAATTAAAAGACGCTTACTTCTTGGAAGGAAAGTTATGACCAACCTAGATAGCATATTCAAAAGCAGAGGCATAACTTTGCCAACAAACGTCCGTCGAGTAAAGGCTACGGTTTTCCCAGTGGTCATGTATGGATGTGAGAGTTGGACTGTGAAGAAAGCTGAGCACTGAAGAATTGATGCTTTTGAACTGTGGTGTTGGAGAAGACTATTGAGAGTCCCTTGGACTTCAAGGAGATTCATCCAGTCCATTCTAAAGGAAATCAGTCCTGGGTGTTCATTGGAAGGACTGATGCTAAAGCTGAAAGTCAATACTTTGGCCACCTAATGTGAAGAGTTGACTTATTGGAAAAGACTCTGATGATGGGAGGGATTGGGGGCAGGAGGAGAAGGGGACGACAGACGATGAGATGGCTGGATGGCATCACCGACTCAATGGACGTGAGTTTGAGTGAACTCTGAGAGTTGGTGATGGACAGGGAGCCCTGGTGTGTTCTGCGATTCATGGGGTCGCAAAGAATCGGACACGACTGAGTGACTGAACTGAATTGAACTGAATGTCATGTAATCTAAGAAATTTATGTGAACTCTATGCTTTAATCATCTAGTTTCAATAGGCAGTGCTTTTATTAATAATCTTTCTTAAAATAAAACAGTTTAGTTTTATTTAGATGAAGTATTTGCCCATGTTCACTCTATTGCCAAATTATATCTGCTCCAACCACGCATTTGTTCATATTACAATATTTCTGAAATCAAGATGTGTCTTGAAATATTAATAATTGGTATCCAATAAGTTATCTGTATAATTTTGCTGTGTGTGTTAAGAGGATGAAATATAAAATAGTGATTCACATTTTAAAAATGTATTACTTTGATAAAATACATAAACATAGTGGTAGCCATTCAAACCCAGGCAGCTCTGCTCCAGAACTCTTAATCTGAAGTACTACTTCACTGAAATAATTAAAACTATTTCTATATAACACAAAACAGCATCTAACAAGTCAAGTATTGTATGTTTTCCAAGATGATTAATTCTGATTATTTTTAGTTTCCCATGTTCCCAAAAATTTTGATTTAATAAGTAAATGACTTTTAATCATCCAGCATAAATAAACAACTCTTCTGAAATAGCCAAACAAATAATGATAGGCAGGTTGATCATTATAACATTCATTTCCTTGTGATACATGAATACAGGAGAGGACTAAATCTTGTCTCCAATGGTATGTCCTGCTGCAAGGGAATCAATAAGTCAGACAAAATACATGGTCCACAGCTAAGATATATTTGCCAAACAATATCAGTCAAGAATATGAGGCCCTTCACTTAGTTGATGCCAAAATGTCAAAGCACGTTTCCTTTTCTCTTTCTTTCCTCATCCTTTCGATATCTCTCTCACCTTGGCTCTCTCTCTCTTTCTCTCTCTCTGCCTTTTATTTTGTGGGGAGCAAGAAGATTATTTAATTTTAGTAATTTGAAAGGTTTTAAAACAATCGAGGTGATAAAACTGTGTCTCATACTTTGGTTTATCAACCAGATTATGAACTTCTTGAAGATATGGTCTATGATTTTTATCTCTGTGCTCTAGCCCCTGTTACAGAGGGCTGGAACATAGAAATAAATTAAATTCCACTTTAACTTTCACTGTGTTTTGGAAGAATGAGGTAGTAAATTTTTTTCAATTACTCATCTCAATAATATTGAGCATCAACTTGCACCAATTAATATTCTTGGCAGAGTTCAAGTGTAAAAACACATTTATATCTACTTCATTGTTGTTATTTAGTATATCTACTTGGGTAATGATTATTTATATAAATAATAAAGGTAATGCTTATTTATGGAATTACTTTAAAGGGCTGAAATTTTCCATTGTATATTTCTCTTAGTGTGTTTGCTTCCCTCATAAATTTTGACTATGCTCATAAAAAAGAAACATAATCCCTAATAACACATTTATATGTGATTTAAACCTATAGATACATGATTTCAAAACAACCATTCTATTTTAGAAAATCTCTCCAAAAGAAATGACCCTAAATCTGAATTTTGGATTTTACAAAGCAGAAAATTGGAAATAAGAAGTAACTATATCACAATAAAAGAGCTGTCCTTGAGTTTTTATAACGGGATATATTTTTCCCTTAATTTTATTTTTTGGTGATTATGAGTATGTTATGTATAGATATTTGTACAAGGAACAGTATGAAAACTACAGACTATGATGTAATGCTTACTGAAGAGTTATAAAGACCAATCATTATGTAACAGAGTTGAAAGGAATTATGACTTCATTATTCAGTACAAGATTATGAGATATTATAATATTATTCCCATTTTATTTCCAGGGAAACAGGCCAAGCATATAAAATTATAAAAATGCTACAAATATGAGAAACAGGAATGGAACCCATGCAATTCCAAAGTTGCAGAGCAGAGCAAAATGCCAGAATAATCTCCTCTTTCAGTGACTACTGCTTTCTTATCAATCACCTTCTTTGCCTTCTTCATACACAAGTACTAAGCAATATCTACTTTATTGACAGTCTCCAATGCCTAGTTTATCTCCAGTTCTCTTAAACTGGCCTCAGGGAAAGTGACATCCAAAACTAACCCCTACTTTCCTTGGACCTTTCTCAAAATCATTCCATAGTATGCCAAACTTTGCAAGAAATACTTGTCTGAAATGTCACTCTTGACAGAACGTGGTCCACTGGAGAAGGGAATGACAAATCACTTCAGTATTCTTGCCTTGAGAATCTCATGAACAGTATGAAAAGGCAAAATGATAGGATACTGAAAGAGGAACTCCCCAGGTCAGTAGGTGCCCAATATGCTACTGGAAATCAGTGGAGAAATAACTCCAGAAAGATGAATGGAATGGAGCCAAAGCAAAAACAATACGGGGTTGTGGATGTGACTGGTGATAGAAGCAAGGTCCGATGCTGTAAAGAGCAATATTGCATAGGAACCTGAAATGTTAGGTCCATGAATCAAGGCAAATTGGAAGTGGACAAACAGGAGATGGCAAGAGTGAATGTCGACATTCTAGGAATCAGAGAACTAAAATGGACTGGAATGGGTGAATTTAACTCAGATGACCATTATATCTACTACTGTGGGCAGCGATCGCTTAGAAGAAATGGAGTAGCCATCATGATCAACAAAAGAGTCTGAAATGCAGTACTTGGATGCAATCTCAAAAACAACAGTATGATCTAGGTTTGTTTTCAAGGCAAACCACTCGGTATCACGGTAATCCAAGCCTATGCCCCAAATAGTAACGCTGAAGAAGCTGAAGCTGAATGGTTCTATGAAGACCTACAAGACCTTTTAGAACAACACCCGAAAAAGATGTCCTTTTCGTTATAAGGGAATGGAATGCAAAAGTATGAAGTCAAGAAACACCTGGAGTAACAGGCAAATTTGACCTTGGTGTACAGAATGAAGCTGGACAAAGGCTAATAGAGTTTTGCGAAAAGAACACACTGGTCATAGCAAATACCCTCTTCCACCAACATAAGAGAAGTTTCTACACATGGATATCACCAGATGGTCAATACCGAAATCAGACTGGTTATATTCTTTGCAGACAAAGATGGAGAAGCTCTATACAGTCAGCAAAAACAACACTGGGAGCTGACTGTGGCTCAGATCATGAAACCCTTATTGCCAAATTCAGACTTAAATTGAAGAAAGTAGGGAAAACCATGAGACCATTCAAGTATGACCTAAATCATATCCTTTATGATTCTACAGTGGAAGTGAGAAATAGATTTAAGGGCCTAGATCTGACAGATAGAGTACCTGATGAACTATGGATGGAGGTTCTTGACACTGTACATGAGACAGGGATCAAGACCATCCCCCAAGAAAAAGAAATGCAAAAAAGCAAAATGGCTGTCTGGGGAGGCCTTACAAATAGCTGTGAAAAGAAGAGAAGCAAAAAGCAAAGGAGAAAAGGGAAGGTATTCCCATTTGAATGCAGAGTTTCAAAGAATAACAAAGAGAGATAAGAAAGCCTTCCTCAGTGATCAATGCAAAGAAATAGAGGAAAACAACAGAATGGGAAAGACTAGAGATCTCTTCAAAAAATTAGAGATACCAAGGGAACATTTCATACAAAGATGGGCTCGATAAAGGACAGAAATGTTATGGACCGAACAGAAGCAAAAGATATTAAAAAGAGGTGGCTAGAATACATAGAAGCACTGTACAAAAAAATATCTTCATGACTCAGATAATCATGATGGCATGATCACTCACCTAGAGCCAGACATCCTGGAATGTGAAGTCAAGCGGGCCTTAGAAAGCATCACTATGAACAAAGCTAGTGGAGATGATGGAATTCCAGTGGAACTATTTCAAATCCTGAAAGATGATGCTGTGAAAGTGCTGCACTCAATATGCCAGTAAATTTGGAAAACTCAGTAGTGGCCACAAGACAATATAAGATCAGTTTTCATTCCAATCCCAAAGAAAGGCAATGCCAAAGAATGCTCAAACTACCGCAGACAAGCACCCATGTCACACACTAGTAAAGTAATGTTCAACATTCTCCAAGCCAGGCTTCAGCAATACGTGAACCGTGAAATTCCAGATGTTCAAGCAGAAGAACCAGAGATCAAATTGCCAACATCCACTGGATCTTCGAAAAAGCAAGATAGTTCCAGAAAAATATCTATTTTTGCCATATTGACTATGCCAAAGCCCGTGACTGTGTGGATCACAATAAACTGTGGAAAATTCTGAGAGAGATGGGAATACCAGACCACCTGACCTGACTCTTTAGATACCTATATGCAGGCCAAGAAGCTACATTTAGAACTGGACATGGAACAACAGACTGGTTCCAAATAGGAAAAGGAGTACGTCAAGGCTGTATATTGTCACCCTGCTTATTTAACTTATATGCAGAGTACCTCATGAGAAATGCTGGGCTGGAAGGAGCACAAGCTGGAATCAAGATTGCCAGTAGAAATATCAATAACCTCAGCTATGCAGATGACACCACCCTTATGGCAGAAAGTGAAGAGGTACTAAAAAACCTTTTAATGAAAGTGAAAGTGGAGAGTGAAAAAGTTGGCTTAAAGCTCAACATTCAGAAAACAAAGATCATGGCAACTGTTCCCATCTCTCCATGGGAAATAGATGGGAAAACAGTGGAAACAGTGGCAGAATTTATTTTGGGGGGCTCCAAAATCACTGCAGATGGTGACTGCAGCCATGAAATTAAAAGACGCTTACTTCTTGGAAAGAAAATTATGACCAACCTAGACAGAATATTAAAAAGCAGAGACATTACTTTGTCAACAAAGGTCTTTCAAGTCAAGGCTATGGTTTTTCCAGTAGTCATGTATGGATGTGAGAGTTGGACTGTGAAGAAAGCTGAGCACTGAAGAATTGGTGCTATTGAACTGTGGTGTTGGAGAAGACTCTTGAAAGTCCCTTAGACTGCAAGGAGGTCCAACCAGTAATCCTAAAGGAGATCAGTCCTGGGTGTTCATTGGAAAGACTGACGCTAAAGCTGTAAGTCCAATACTTTGGCCACCTAATGTGAAGAGTTGACTCATTGGAATAGACCCTGAAGGTGGGAGGCGTTAGGGGCAGGAGGAGAAGGGGACGACAGAAGATGAGATGACTATTTGGCATTACCGACTCAATGGACATGAGTTTGAGTAGACTGTGGCAGTTGGTGATGGACAGGGAGGCCTGGCGTGCTGCGATTTCATGGCGTTGCAAAGAGTTCGACACAACTGAGTGACTGAACTGCACTGAACTGAACGTGGTTTTCCTTAATGTATATCAGAATGTGATAAATGCTATTAGACAAGTTTAAATATTTGTGTTTGGAACATTGGAGAGGAAATGATTAAATTTAGTCAAAGGACCTATGCTGCTGCTGCTAAGTCAGTTCAGTCATGTCCAACTCTGTGTGACCCCATAGACAGCAGCCCACCAAGCTCCCCCGTCCCTGGGATTCTCCAGGCAAGAACACTGGAGTGGGTTGCTATTTCCTTCTCCAATGCATGAAAGTGAAAAGTGAAAGTGAAGTCACTCAGTTGTGTCCGACTCTTGGCGACCCCGTGGACTGCAGCCTACCAGGCTCCTCCATCCATGGGATTTCCCAGGCAAGAGTACTGGAGTGGGGTGCCATTGCCTTCTCCAAGGACCTATGAGAGTGTTTCTAAGTTTAGACCAATTTGATTGTGTCTCTAGGTCATGATCACGGAATGGGTTGAATATGGAATGATACTGTCAAAAAACATCAAAGTGTTCTGCTTGGTTTTAATTAGGATTAAGGATGTTGTCTGGAAAGAAAAGTGGGAGATATTATGTGGACTATAATACTCAAATATTATATATATTCTAATTCCATAAAATAAAAGTTAAACTTACCTGGATACAAAGGTATTTACACAGCATATGATGGGTAGATCTTTGAACTAGAAGAAAGAAACAAACAAAAAATGTAGTGTCAGTTAAAGAATGGATTGAACATGTAAAATCTGAGGCAGAGAAAACATTAATGAATTTATTACAAAAATTTGAGTTCACATTTCAGGAATGGGCTTCCCTGATGGCTCAGCTGGTAAAGAATCCACCTGCAATGAGGGAGCCTGGGTTCAATCCCTGGGTTGGAAAGATCCCCTGGAGGAAGCAACAGCTACCGACTTCAGTATTCTGGCCTGGAGAATTCCATGGACTCTCTCGTCCTTGGGGCCACAAAGAGTCAGACACGACTAAGCGATTTTCAATTTCCTTTCCAGGCATGGGCCAGTGCCAGAATGATTAAAGTAAGGAGATGATTTTGTGCTGCAATATTTGAAGAGAGATAGAAGAGGAGTATAAAAATGTGGTAAGATTTTTAATAAAAGATAGTGGCAGGGATTTCCCTGGTGGTCTAGTAGTTAAGACTCCGTGTTCTCAATGTAGGGGACTAGGTTCAATCCCTGGTCAGGGAACGAGATCCCACATGCAACCAAAGATCCTGTAGGCTGCAACAAAGGCAGAAGAACACTCATGCCACAACTAAGATCTGGCACGAACAAATAATAATATTTTTTAAGACAGCGGCAGACTCAAAAGTTGGCTATATTATCAAAGACAGGAAGACAGATAAATTTTTGTTTGACAGGCTAGCAAAAGCAGGCACTGTATTAAGATAGAGCTACAAACTAACATCTGGAAATAAGTATCTACAATAAGAGGAGAGTGTCTGAACTAGAAAAGACAATTTAAGAGTTGTCAATATGGAAGCAATTTTTGAAAGTCCATCAGTAGAGGATGTTAACAAAGAAACTAACTTGAAAGGAGAGAAATAAATCAATTTAGGTACCACATTTTAGGAATGAGTGAATAATGAAAAACTGGTGAAAAATATAATAAAAACAATGAGAGATAGATGGAAAATAAAAATGTGTATTGCCTGTAAAAATAAAGATTTTCAAGAAGAAAGAAGTGGAAAGTAGCATTATACAGTGAACTGAGTGCAAGGAGGATGAAAATAAGATTTGGTGGCTGTGGAATCACTGACACCCCATTTAGAAAGCACTGCACTGTGTGCTAAGTTGTTCAGTTATGTCCAACTCTTTTCGACTCTATGAACTGCAGCCTGCCAGGCACAAGAATGTCCATGGCAAGATTCTCCAGGCAAGAACACTGGAGTGGGTTGCCATTTCCTTCTCCAGGGATCTTTCCAACCCAGGGATCAACCCAACATCCCATGTGTCTCCTGCACTAGCAGGCAGGTTCTTCATTACTAGCACCACCTGGGAAGCCCTGCCGCTGCTGCTGCTGCTAAGTCACTTCAGTCATGTCCAAGTCTGTGCGACCCCATAGACAGGCCCACCAGGCTCCTCTGTCCCTAGGATTCTCCAGGCAAGAACATTGGAGTGGGTTACCATGTCCTTCCCCAATGCATGAAAGTGAAAAGTGAAAGTGAAGTCGTTCAGTCATGTCCAACCCTAGCGACCCCATGGACTGCAGCTTTCCAGGCTCCTCCATCCATTGAATTTTGCAGGCAAGAGTATTGGAGTGGGGTGCCATTGTGGGAAGCCCTAAGGCATTCTAAATCTTTTTCCAAAGCTCTCTTTTTAGGGAGAGAGATGAGTATTAATTAAGATATTGCTATATTTAAATTTATATAAATTTCCTCAAATCTATACCCCTTCATGATTTCTCATTGATTTTGTGATCTTTAAAGTCCTGGAATTTTTTAAACTTAGGAACTCCTATGAGTGATGGTCCTGGTAGCATGTGCCAATGCAACCCAATACTGAATGAACACAGACCTATGCTAGGAAATAAAGACCAGTGGAACCTGGCAGGATCATCTGTAGCTCCTGCTTGTATTCAAAGCACTCTGCTATCTCCATGGGCATACAAATCCATTATTTAAGAACAACTGCTTTCCTATTTAAGTATAAACTTTCAATGTCATTTAAGCTTAAGAGTATATAGCCTATATTTGAATACTGTGGGGAATTACAATGAATGGTTAATTATAATCTTTCTTCATCATCCACATCTGGTTTCCTGTGGTTCCTTTGCTGCGAATTCCCCATATATGTAAAATGCCAAACAAGTTAATTTTCCCATGAATGTGAAAATTTAACACAACACTTTTGCCAGTTTTTCTTTATTTTAATTCATGCATGGTACCATTCTCAATACAGACCTAGGTAATATTTTATAACATCTTTTATCTGTTAAGTCATTCCAGGAACTGCCAAGAACAACTTAAAAAACAATGCTAGATCAATCACTGTAATCACTTCCTCCTCTTTCTCTCAAAGACATTTGCCATCTAAGCCACAGCTTAGGTGTCTTGATTTTTAAACCTCTGAGATCTCAGAAGAAGCACCTCTCTTTAAACAACATACAGAACTAGGTGATCCCTGCTTTGGGGGCATTCTGTATTTTTAAAAGGTGAAACTGTAAATAGCACTCTAAGGACAGTAGTCTCTTCAAATTCCGCTCTCCTCCTTGCACTCAGAGACAGATACAAAGATTTTCACATTTTTAAAAGCCATTTTTGAGTGAAGGAAAACAGAAGGATGAATTGGCAGGTAGGCAATTATCTCATTACAGATAGGCAGGTGGAGCACTTGCCCTTTAAACAGGGTCTCAGCTGTTTTTCTGAGCTGTGGGTGAAAAGAAATGATCAATTCCCATTTAGCCTTTGCCTAATCTCCCTACCAACTAGGAACTCAGCTATGACTGAAATGTATCTGAATATACTTGGCATTTGTAAATACCAATATAATATTCTGAAACAATAAATACATACAGATATACTTAGAGACAAACAGTATTTGAGAGACAACAGAAGGCAAGTTAAATCTTTGGGTTTTGTTTTTATAAAAGGCAGATTTAGATTTCTTTCATGCTTAAGACAATGATAAGAAAGATGGAGAAAAGTTGATATCCTAGGGCATTTTCTGGAGGTAAAAAAAATTCTACCAACATAGTACGAACTTTTGTTGTGGCAAATTTCTCTAAACAAATGATACCTTGTTCCTTGTCACTGTGAAGTCAAAACCAAATACCCACTCAACCCTCTGTCACCATAAAACTGAACTAAAACACATTGTTTTCTATTTGGCAAATCCTTCTAAAATTAAGTTAGCAGAATTTTAAAGTGGTAGTGAATATTCCAAGCAGAGAGACAAGATCTTTCTTTTCTGTGTTTTATATAACAACCATTATAAAACATTTTCCCCTTGCATTCATTCGTGATTTTTTTAATTGAACAAATTATTTTTTTTATTTTTAATGTATTTTTTATTGAAGGATAATTGCTTTACATAATTTTTTTGTTTTCTGTCAAACCTCAACATGAATCAGCCATAGGTATACATATATCCCCTCCCTTTTGAACCTCCCTCCCATCTCCCTCCCCATCCAACCTCTCTAGGTTAATACAGAGCACCTGTTTGTATTTCCTGAGCCATACAGCAAATTCCTCTTCGCTATCTATTTTACATATGGTAATGCAAGTCTCCATGTTACTTTTTCCATACATCTCACTCTCTCTTCCCCTCTCCCCATGTCCATGAGTCTATTCTCTATGTCTGTTTCTCCACTGCTGTCCTGTAAATAAATTCTTCACCACCATACTTCCAGACTTTATATATTTGGGTTAGAATATAGTATTACTTTTTCTGACTCACTTCACTCTGTGTAATAGATTCTAGGTTTATCCACCTCATCAGAACTGACTCAAATGTGTTCCTTTTTATGGCTGAGTAATATTCCATTGTGTATATGTACCACAACTTTTTATCCATTCATCTGTCAAAGGACATCTAGGTTGCTTCCATGTTTTAATTATTATAAATAGTGCTGCAGTGAACAATAGGATACATGCGTTTTTTTTAATTTTGGTTTCCTCAGGGTATATATGTAGGAGTGGGATTGCTGGGTCGTATGGTGGTTTTATTCCTAGTTTTTTAAGGAATCTCCATACTGTCTTCCATAGTGGCTGTATCAATTTACGTTCCCACCAGCAGTACAAGAGCATTCCCTTTTCTCTACACCCTCTTCAGCATTTGGTGTGAGGTCATTGTAGTTTAAAACCGCATTATAGATTTGACTTGCCTTCCTGTAATAATGACCAATGTTGAGCATCTTTTAACATGTTTTTCAGCAATCTATATGTCTTCTTTGGAGAAATGTCTGTTTAGGTCTTATTTCACTTTTTGATTGGGTTGTCTTTTTCTCTGGCATTGAGTTGCATGAGCTGCGTTTGTATTTTGGAAATTATATTTTGTCAGTTTTTTCATTTGCTATTATTTTCTCCCATTCTGATGACTGTCTTTTAACCTTGTTTATAGTTTCCTTTTTTTGTGCAAAAACTTTTAAGCTTCATCAGGTCCCACTGGTTTACGTTTGTTTTTATTTCTGTTATTCTAGGAGGTGGGTCATAGAGGATCTTGCTTTGATTTATGTCATCGAGTGTTCTGCCTATGTTTCCCTCTAAGGGTTTTATTGTTTCTGGTATTACATCTCGGTCTTTAATCCATTTTGAGCTTATCTTTGTGTATGGTGTTAGGAAGTGTTCTAATTTCATTCATTTACATGTAGCTGTCCAGTTTTTCCAGCACCAGCTGTCTTTGCCCCACTGTATAGTCTTGACTCCTTTGTTAAAATAAGGTACCCACAGGTGCATGGGTTTATTTCTGGAATTTCTATCTTGTTCCACTGGTCTATATTTCTTTTTTTGTGCAGTACCAGACTGTATTGATGACTGAATCTTTGTGGTATAATCTGAAGTCAGGAAGGTTGATTCCTCCAGCTCCATTCTTCTTTTTCAAGACTGCTTTGGCTATTCGGGGTCTTTTGTGTTTCCATATGGATTGTGTAATTTTTTTGTTCTAGTTCTGTGAAAAAAGCAATTGGTAATTTCATATGGATCACACTGAATCTGTAGGTTGCATTTGATAGTATAATCATTTTCACAATATTGATTCTTCCTATCCAGGAGCATGGAATATCTCTCCATCAGTTTATGTTATCTTTGATTTCTTTCAATAGTGTCTTCTCATTTTCTGTGTACAGTTCTTTTTCCTCCTTAGGTAAGTTTATTCTTAGATATTTAATTCTTTGTGTTGCAATGCTGGATGGAACTGATTTCTTAATTTCTCTTTCTGATTTTTCATTGCTAGTATATGGAAATGAAAGTGATTTCTGTGTATTGATTTTGTTTCCTACAACTTTGCTAAATTCACTGATTAGCTCTAGGAACTTTCTAATACTTCTTTAAGGTTTCCTACCCACTCCAGTGTTCTTGCCTGGAGAATCCCAGGGACAGGGGAGCCTGATGGGCTGCCGTCTATGGGATCACAGAGAGTCGGACATGACTGAAGTGACTTAGCATCATGTACAGTATCAGGTCATCTGCAGACAGTGAGAGCTTTAGTTCCTCTTTTCTGAACTGAATTCCTTTTATTTCTTTTTCTTCTCTGATTGCTGTAGCTAGGACTTCCAGAACTATGTTGAATAATAGTGGTGAAACTGGATACTCTTGTCTTGTTCCTGATCTTAGGGGAAATGTTTTCAGTTTTTCACCATTGAGAATAATGTTTGCTCTAGGCTTATCACATATGGTCTTTACTATGTTGAGGTAGGTTTCTTCTATGCCCATTTTTTTGAGAGTTTTAATCAAAAATGGGTGCTGAATTTTCTCAAAAGCTCTTTCTGTATCTTGAGATCATCACAAGTTTTTAACTTTTAATTTCTTAATATGGTATATCACATTGATTGATTTACATATATTAAAGAATTCTTGCATTGCTAGAATAAATCCAACTTGATCATGGTATATGAGCTTCTTGATATGTTGTTGAATTCTGTTTGCTAAAATTTTGTTGAGGATTTTTGCATCTATGTGATATTGGCGTATAGTTTTCATTTTTTTGTTGTTGTCTTTTTCTGGTTTTGGTATCAAGGTGACAGTGGCCTCATAGAATGAGTTTGGAAATGTTCCTTCCTCTACAATTTTTTGAAAGAGTTTTAAAAGGATAGGCATTACTTTTCTCTAAATGTTTGATAAAATTTTCCTGTGAAGCCATCTGGTCGTGGGCTTTTGTTTTTAGGGAGATTTATGATCACAGCTTCAATTTCAGTGCTAGTAGTTGGGTTGTTCATAATTTCTGTTTCTTCCTGGTTCAGTCTTGGAAGATTGAACTTTTCTAAGAATATGTCCATTTCTTCCAGGTTTTCTATTTTATTGCCATAATGTTGTTCATAAGACTGTCTTAAAATCCTTTGTATTTTTTCATTGTCTGTTGTAACCTCTGCTTTTTAATTTCTAATTCTGTTGATTTGATTCTTTGCTTTTTTTTTTTTCATTTTGATGAGTGAGGCTAGTAGCTTGTCAATTTTGTTTATCTTCTCAAAGAATGAGCTTTTAATTTTATTAATCTTTAATATTGTTTCTTTCATTTCTTTTTCATTTATTTCTGCTCACATCTTTATGATTTCTTTCCTTCTGCTAATTTTGGGTTGTTGTTGTTCTTCTTCTTTTTCTTTGTCCAGTTGTTTTAGGTGTAAAGTTAGGTGGTCTATTCAATGTTTTTCTTGTTTCATGAGGTCGGATTGTATTGCTATAAACTTCCCTCTTAGGACTGCTTTCCCTACATTCTGTAGGCTTTGAATTGTTGTTTTCTCATTGTCATTTGTTTCTAGAAATGTTTTGATTTCCCATTTGATTTTTTTCAGTAAGCTGTTGGTTATTTAGAAATGTGTTGTTTTCCATGTTTTGGCATTTCTTACAGTTTTTTTTTTCTTGTAATTAATATCTAGTCTAATAATATTGTGGACCAAGAAGATGCTTGATATAATTTCAATTTTCTTAAGTTTACCGTTTTTTGAGGTAAATTTTTGTGGCTTGTTTTGTGACCCAAGTTGTGGTCTATGCTGGAGAATGGTCCATGTGCATTTGAGAAGAAGGTATTTTCTTCTGCATTTGGATGGAATGTCCTAAATATATCAATGAGATCCATCTCATCTAATGTATCATTTAAGATGTGTTTCCTTATTAGTATTCTGTTTTGATAACCTGTTGATTGGTGTGAGTGTGGTGTTAAAGTCTCCTATTATTGTGCTACTGTCAATTTCTCCTTTTAGGTCTGTTCATGTTTGTTTTATGTTTTGAGGTGCTCCTATGTTGGGTGCATAGATATTTGTAATTGTTATTTCTTCCTGTTCGATTTGTCCCTTGAACATTATGCAGTGTCCTTCCTTCTTCTGCTTCCCATTTGCATGCAATATATTTTTCCATCCTCTCACATTCAGTCTCTATGTGTCTTTAGGTCTGAAGTGGGTTACTTTTAGACAGCATATATAAGGGTCTTATTTTGTATCCATTCAGCCAGTCTGTAAGACTGGAGAAATGGTAATGAAAACTGATGGAAATGCATGATGTTGATGATAGAGAATAACAAAACACATCTGCAAGCCTTGCTTTCCATTGTAATGTAATGTGTCAGTAGGTAGTCAACACTGAGACAGAGTTAGGAGTGGATGTGACTTCATGGGTGACAGTGCCTGTAAAGATAAATGGAGCAGAAAGCAGAACTAGGCAGATAGCCTCAGAAGACATCACACACCTTTCAGTGTTTCAGCCAATACAACAGGAAGCTCTAGAGCCAAGTCATGGTTCAATTCCGAGGTATGGAAGATCCCTTGGAGGAGGGCATGGCAACATACTCTGGTATATTTGCCTGGAGAATCCCATGGATAGAGAATTCTTCCAGGCTACAGTTCATAGAGTAATAAGGAGTTAGCCACGACTGAAGCAACTTAGCATGAGCAAAGTCAGAGTGGTCTGTACTGAGCAAACATGACCAGGCTGTAATACACCTACCATGCTCAGAAACTGATTGAAGGTTGCCCTGGAAGAGTGTGCTCTTGGATTAACTACTGAAGGGAATCATGAAGACACTGCCTCCTTCAGATGAACGTAAGTTCCTTTGTGAAGCAAAGTATCTTCAAGGCAATTACCATTTATAGAAAAAATATAATTGCCACAAGTAACTGAAGGCAAGGAATTCAGAGGAATTGCAAAGAATAGCTCACATGATAAACTCTAAAATATCACAGTATAAGAGACTAGAAAATGAATGTATATTTGGACACTCCAGAAGTATGTGATTTAAAAAAAGAGATAAAGATTTGACTGATGAAAGAATACCAACATTCATACAAGATATTTTCATCAGAAACATAATACACGGGCATTTTGATGGATATTAATGTACCATAAGAGATAAAACTCTATGTTTCCAAATGGTGATATGGTTTTGCCTGAGTGTATGCTCAATTACTTCAGTCAATCCAACTCTGATCCCATGGACCGTAGCCCTCCAGGCTCCTCTATCCATGAGATTGTCCAGGCAAGAATACTGGAGTGGGCTGCCATGCCCCCACTCCAAGGGATCTTCCTGATCCAGGGATCAAACCTGCATCTCTTACTTCTCCTGTGTTGTCAGGTGGCTTCTTTACCACTAGCACCACATGGGAAGTCCATTTTGCCCTGCATAAAAGTCTCTTTCTGTTATCCTCACAAGTGATTTTTTAATCCTCTGCTGCCTAAATCTCATCACACATATAAGATATATATATTCCATCCTCTCATATTCAGTCCATAACTGTCTTTAGGTCCGAAGTGCGTTACTTTCAGACAACGTATATATGGGTCTTATTTTTGTATCTACTCAGCCAGTCTGCATCTTTCGGTTGGAGCATTTAATCTGTTTACACTTAAAGTAATTATTGATATATATGCTATTATTGCCATGATCTTAATTGTTTGGGGTTGATTTTCTAGATCTTTTTTCTTCTCTTGTATTTCTTGCCTATAGAAGTCCCTTTAACATTTGTTGTAAAGCTGGTTTGGTGGTACTGAAATCTGTTAAGTTTGCTTGTTGAAAAGCTTCTTATTTCTCCATCTGTTTTGCATGAGATCCTTGCCAGGTACTGTTATCTTGGTTGTAGATTTTTCCCCTTCAATACTTTAAATATATACTGTCATTCCGTTATGGCCTGTAGCATTTATGCTTAAAGATCAGCTATTAAGAAAATCGGATTTCCCTTGTATGTTATGTGTTTCTTCTCCTTTGTTGCTTTTAATATATATATATATATATATATATATATATATATATATATATATATGTATGTATATTTTGGTGTTTAGTCTTTGCTAATTAGTATTTGTTTTGGCACATTTCTCCCTGGGTTTATCTTGTATGGGAGTCTTTGTGCCTCTTGGACTTGATTGACTACTTCCTTTTCCATGTTGGAGAAATTTTCAACAATAATCTCTTCAAAAATGTTCTCATACCCTTTCTTTTTCTCTTCTTCTCCTGGGACCCCTATAATTTGAATTTTGGTGTGTTTGATGTTGTCTCAGGGGTCTCTGAGACTATCCTCCATTCTTTTCATTCTTTTTATTTTATTCTGCTCTTCAGAAGTTATTTCTACCATTTTATCTTCCTGCTCACTGATTTGTTCTGCTTCAGGTATTCTGCTATTGATCCCTTCTAGAATATTTTTAATTTCAGTAATTGTGTTGTTTGTCTCTGTATGTTTATCCTTTAATTCTTCTAGGTCTTTGTTAGTTGATTCTTGCATTTTCTATATTTTGTTTTCAAGGTTTTTCATCATCTTTACTATCATTATTCTGAATTCTTTTTCAGGTAGTTTGCCTATTTCCTCTTCATTTTTTGGACTTCTCTGTTTCTAGTTTGTTCCTTCATTTGTGCGGTACTTCTCTGCATTTTTTTTTTTTAACTTATTCTGTTTGAGGTCTCCTTTTTGCAGGATTCACAGTTAAATTCTTTCTTCCTTTTGGTTTCTGCCCTACTAAGGTTGGTCCAGTGGTTTGTGTAAGCTTTCTATAGGGTGAGATTTGTGCTGAGATTTTGTTTGTTTGTTTGTTTTTCTTCTGATTGGCAAGGCAGAATGAGGTGGCAATCCTGTCTGCTGATACTTTGGTTTGTACTTATGTTTTATTTGTTGTTTAGATGAGGCATCCTACACAGAGTGCTGCAGGTGGTTGGGTGATTCCAGGTCTTGTATTCAAGTGGTTTCCTTTGTATGAGTTCTCACTATTTGATACTCCCTGGGGTTAGTTTTCAGGTAGCCTATAGTCTTGGAGTCAGTGCTCCCACTCCAGAGGCTCAGGGCTTAATCTCTGGTCAGGAATGGAGATTCCACAAGGGGTTTGTTATGACATTAAGTGAGATTAAAATAAATACCCAGAAAAGAGACATCAAAGATGAATTCTCTGATGTAAATCATGGCAGGATCCTCTATGACCCACCTCCCAAGGTAATGGAAATAAAAACAAAAATAAACAAATGGGACCTAATTAAACTTAAAAGCTTTTGCACAACCAAGGAAACTATAAGCAAGGTGAAAAGACAGGCTTCTGAATGGGAGAAAATAATAGCAAATGAAGCAACTGACAAAGAACTAATCTCAAAAATATACAAGCAACTCCTGCAGCCCAATTCCAGAAAAAGAAGTGACCCAATCAAAAATTGGGCCAAAGAACTAAACAGACATTTCTCCAAAGAAGACATACAGATGGCTAACAAACACGTGAAAAGATGCTCAACATCACTCATTATCAGAGAAATACAAATCAAAACCACAGTGAGGTACCATCACACGCTGGTCATAATGGCTACTATCCAAAAGTCTACAAACAATAAGTGCTGGAGAGGGTGTGGAGAAAAAGGAACCCTCTTACACTCTTGGTAGGAATGCAAACTAGTACAACCACTATGGAGAACACTGTGGAAATTCCTTAAAAACTGGAAATTTAACTGCCTTATGACCCAGCAATCACACTGCTGGGCATACACACTGAGGAAACCAGAATTGAAAGAGACATGTGTACCCCAATGTTCATCACAGCACTGTTTATAATAACCAGGACATGGAAGCAACCTAGATGTCCATCAGCAGATGAATGGATAAGAAAGCTGTGGTATATATACACAATGGAATATTACTCAGCTATTAAAAAGAATGCATTTGAATCAGTTTTAATGAGGTGGATGAAATTGGAGCCTGTTATACATAGTGAAGTAAGTCAGAAAGAAAAAGAGCAATACATAATATTAATGCATATATATGGAATTTAGAAAGATGGTAATGTTAAAAAGTTAGTTTTTAAACACAACTAACTAAAGCACAAAGTGGAAAACAAAACTAAAAAGATGCCAAGTGAGGAATAGAGCAATGAAAACAAAACTAAGAAAACTGTTGAGAGGAAAGGAAAGAAAGAATAGATATGCAAAGTTAAACAGAGGTAGATATATATTTATATACATTAAAGATTAACTGCAAGGGGAAAAGAATATTAGGAAAAGCAAACAAAGGAATAAATGTAGAAAAAATAATAATAGGTTTAAAAATTAAAGTTAAAACAAGAAATGAAAAAAGAACAAAAAGAGGAAATGTCTACAGAACTGCAAAAGCCCAGTGTAGAAGCAGAGGTTTATAACATCAGTAAAATATGTGACTGAGGAAAACAAAACACTCAAAAGCTTAATTAGATTTCATACTGCCAATAAAATTGACAACTACAACAGAGGGGGGAAAAGAGGTAAAGAAAGGAAAACCAAAATCCAAAAGAATCTACAGAACAAGTCAAAACATAAAAATAATAAATGTTTTTCAAGCGTCACTGCTGTCAGAGTCCTTTCCCATGCTGGGAGTCACGGTCCACCTCACCTCCCTAGGATGGCCTCCAACATTGTGCTGATCTCTGGACCAGCTGTGGGGGCAGCTCAGATTCTAATCTGGTCCTACTCCTGTGTGTTCTTGCCTGAAATGTCCACAGCTATCAGAACTAGTGAATTTTCTTTTGTGGGAGCTCTTGATGACCTTTTATGTATTCCATAGACACAGAGTCTACCTCGTTGATTGTATGAATTTAATCTACAGCTTGTACAGCTGGTGGGAAGGTTTTGGGTCTTCTTCCTTAACCGCACTGTCCCTAGATTTCAACTGTGGTTTTATTTCCACTTCTGCATGTGGGGTATCCACAGGGGTTTGCTCCTGATGCTGCTCTGGACAACCTAGATTTGCCCCTGGGAGGGCCAGGCATAGAGGTGGTACTTGGGTCACAGGGCTTCTGGCAGCACCAGGTACTCAGAGGAGTTGGCAGCTAGGACAGCAAGAAATATAGTGCTCTAGAAGGGTATGGCAACCAGTATTGGCCAATACACTCCAGTATTCTTGCCTGGTGAACACCCTTCCTTGACAAAGAAGCCTGGCAGGCCACAGTCTACAGGGTTGCAAAGAGTCAGACATGACCGAAATGACCCTGCATGCGTAGACACAAGACTTTTTTTGCCTGTGGCAGCTCTGCCCCAGTGAGAGTTGAGCATGAAGGTGGTCCAGCTGCTTGGCTTGTGGAGACTCTGGGGCGCCAAGTGTGCAGGAACACAGACTGTCTCTGCTGCAGGAGTTATGGCCCTGCTGCTGCTGCTGCTAAGTCGTTCAGTCGTGTCTGACTATGTGTGACCCCATAGACAGCAGCCCACCAGGCTCCTCTTTCCCTAGGATTCTTCAGGCAAGAAGACTGAAGTGGGTTACCATTTCCTTCTCCAATGCATGAAAGTGAAAAGTGAAAGTGAAGTCACTCAGTCGTGTCGGACTCTTAGGGATCCCATGGACTGCAGCCTACCAGGCTTCTCCATCCATGAGATTTTCCAGGCAAGAGTACTGGAGTGGGTTGCCATTGCCTTCTCTGGTTACGGACCTATCAGAGTCTTTTTTTGAGTCTCTTGTAGCTGGCAATCAGAAGGCCTCTTTGGCCAGTCTTTCTCTGTAGTTCTGCCCATCCAGGCACTTAGAGTGCTCCCTTGCCTGGGTCCTTCTCTGTTGTTCAGCATATCAGGCAAATAGAGAAGCCCCCTGGATGGAGTTCTCTGTAGATCTTCTCTGTAGATCAACTTGTCAGGCACTTAAAGGGGCACCCTAGGTGGGGTCTAACTCTGTAGTTTGGCACTGCTACTGCTGCTGCGGGTAAGTCACTTCAGTCGTGTCTGACTCTGTGTGACCCCATAGATGGCAGCCCACCAGGCTCCCTCGTCCCTGGGATTCTCCAGCCAAGAACACTGGAGTGGGTTGCCATTTCCTTCTCCAATGCATGAAAGTGAAAAGTGAAAGTGAAGTCGCTCAGTCGTGTTCCACCCCTCAGCGACCCCATGGACTGCAGCCTTCCAGGCTCCACTGTCCGTGGGATTTTCCACATCAGTCAGTTAAAGGGGCATCCTGGGTTGGGTGCTACTCTGTAGTCCAGTGAGTCAGACATTTGATGGGCCAGCCTCTCTACTGTTCAGCTGCCAGTGCTGGCATGTAGGGAGAGAGAGGCTTTACTGATGGCTCCATCCCCAATGCATGACTTAGCAGTATTGCCTTGCTTCCATGGCTGCCAACTTTCATTCACAGGCATTTCCCACCACAATCTCCTTCCTCACATCCCCTCAATCTGTCTCTCTGCAATCAAGAGCAGCCCTCACTTGGGATCGCTCCATAATTCCTAAACCCCAGCTCTCAGCCGCTGCACCTTCCAAGGGACTTGCATCCCTGTTGGGGTATGTATGGCTGCAGCAAGAAGTATATGCTTCTCCTTCCATTTAGGCTGTGACAGACCAGCTGTTTCACTCTCAACCTCAAATGTTTCTCTTCTGACTCAGACTAATTGCCCTGCCGTGGTGATCAGACCCCTGCTTCAATTACCCCACTGGCCAAGGGCCAGTCCAGTCCTAATAACACTGCTGTTTTTCCCCATAGTTCCTTTGTCCTACTGAGTTTTGCATGGTTCTATATATTATTTCCACTGGTCAGGTACCCCTGTCTGCTCTTAGCTGGTATTATGCATGCACTTCCATGTCTGAAGGTGTATTCCTGATATATCCATGGAGAGAGATGTACTCCATGTCCACCTACTCTGCCAACTTGTTCTCCTAATTAAACAACTTTCAATGGACATGAGTTTGAGTAAACTCTGGGACATAGTGAAGGACACAGAAGCCTGGCACACTGCAGTCCATGGGGTTACAAAGCATTAACACAACTTACCAACTGAGCAACAAGAACAACACAGAAAAATAAAATGTTAATTAGCTTTTACATTTTTTCCTTTAACCTCCAAATACTATTCAAAGTTGGCCCTTGAAAAACACCTGGGTTGAGTGTGCTGACTGCACTGCTGAAAATCCACGGATTGCTTTACCCATCAGCCCTCCATCTACACAGTTCTACAGCTGAGGACTCAATCAACCAGGGATCCTGTAGTTTCAAAGGACTATTTAATTAAGAAAAAAAAAAATCTGCAGTAGACCTGGACAGTTTGAATCTGTATTTTTCAAAATACCACTATAATTGCAAATTCAGTAATTCTTTGGGAGGAGCTAATCTAAAGACCCATATGAGACTTAATGACATTTCACTGATGATGTTAATTATCGTGCTTTAATGCTCTTTTACTGGCATTTGCCCCTATCTCTACTTTTAATCATTCTTAGCAGTCTTTTCATACTATTTTATCTTCCCCTGGTGGTTCAGCTGGTAAGGAATACACCTGTAATGCAGGAGACCTTGGTTTGATCCCTGGGTTGGGAAGATCCCCTGGAGAAGGGAATAGCTACCCACTCCAGTATTCTGGCCTGGAGAATTCCATGGACTGTATAGTCCATGGGGTCTTGAGTTGGACACAACTGTGCAAATAATTAGTGATTAGTTAGTCATAATATTTGGTACGATGCTCACGGCAATAGAGGGAGCATGCTTACTTCAACAAAAAGAAGAAAAGGAAAGAATGAAAGGATGTCAGCATTTATGGAGTGGATGTGGCCTTCCTCTGTTCATCATTCAGCACATTTCTATAATGAACTACTGATATAAATGCTAAGGGACCACATTTTTTTCCTTCAGAAAGGGATCTTGTGTATAAACTTTTGCTCAAGCACTTGACAACATCCTAAAATAACTTATGAACAAAAAAAAACAAGGAAAACAGCACATAAAAATTTGATACTTGGGAAAAGTTTGCCTAAATTACTATTATTATTTTTTTGCTCAATGATTTTCCTATGGTAAATTTTAGGAATAGTTTAATTACCCATATACCTTATTGTCTTTTCTCTTATTCCTAACAGTGTCAAGGTTGGAAGCAGGCTATGGAAACATTCATGAGAACACATGCAGTTAATATATATTTCCTGCCAGCTCACCCTGGGTGCAGGGCACTGTTCAAAGGACTTCATGCACATTTGCACATTTCCTCTTCAGCCAGAACTGTGGGATATAGGTGGCTATTCTCATCTGAAAATGGAAGAGACTTAGTATTTGAAAAATTAAGAAATGTGCCCAAGATTATATGCAAATAACTGGCAGAAGTAGAGCAATGTGACACTAGGATCTATTATAATAACCACACTCTCCTTTTGATAGGTTTCAAGATAAGGAACAATTGTAGGAACATTTGCATTGCTGATGCTAACACTGAAACTACTTTGAATGAGCAGGATATGTATAGGCATCTAGTTATTTGAATTTACATATGTTAAAAACTTGCATATTTGACATAATTATTCATCCAACTTTTTAGCTATATTTTGTAAAGTTTCACTGTAATTTTGTAAGCTGCACACAAGAGTTTCACCTAAAAACAGACAGTTTCTTTAACATGAGGGCTTTAATATTGTTCTTCTATACACAAAATTTGAATTTTTCATATATATGTCATATACAGTGTTCACAGCAAATATATACACCCTATGTAGTGTTCATACATTTATATATTGAAATGTAATACATATAATATTTGTGTACATGGGAATGTGCAGATTATGTTTCTACACACACACAGGAAATACAACTTGTATATATGAAAATATAATAAACTTTGATAAAAATGTATATTAAACAACTAATTTTAATTTTCAATTTTAATGAGCATTGTTCTTATTTATTTAATATGACAACATTTATTAAATAAAAATTATGTTGTCTAGAATTCAGATCATTTAAATATCTATTTAAAAATGGACTCTAATTACTCTATACACTCAGTTCAGTTCAGTTCAGCCACTCAATCGTGGCCAACTCTTTGTGACTCCATAAGGTGCAGGACACCAGGCCTCTCTGTCCATCACCAACTCCCTGAGCCCACACAAATTAATGTCCACTGAGTCAGTGATGCCATCCAACCATCTCATCCTCTTTGTCCCCTTCTCCTCTTGCCCTCAATCTTATCCAGCATCAGGGACTTTTCAAATGAGTCAGCTCTTCATATCAAGTGACCAAAGTATTGGAGTTTCAGCTTCAACATCAGTCCTACCAAAGAATACCTAGGACTGATATCGTTTAGGATGAACTGGTTGGATCTCCTTGCAGTCCAAGGGACTCTCAAGTCTTCTCCAACACCACAGTTCAAAAGCATCAATTCTTCTGTGCTCAGCTTTCTTTATAGTCCAACTCTCACATCCATACATGACCACTGGAAAAACCATAGCTTTGACTAGACGGACATTTTTCTGCAAAGTAATGGCTCTGGTTTTTAATATGCTATCTAGGTTGGTCATAACATTCCTTCTAATGAGTAAGTGACTTTTTATTTCATGGTTGCAGTCACAATCTGCAGTGATTTTGGAGTCCAAAAAAATAAAGTCTGCCACTCTTTCTATTGTTTCCCATCTATTATCCATGAAGTGATGGGACTGGATGTCATGATCTTTGTTTTCTGAATGTTGAGATTTAAGCCAACTTTTTTTGCTCTCCTCTTTCACTTTCATCAAGAGGCTCTTCAGTTCCTCTTCACTTTCTGCCATAAGGGTGGTGTCATCTGCATAGCTGAGGTTATTGATATTTCTCCCAGCAATCTTAACTCCAGCTTGTGCTTCCTCCAGCCCAAAGTTTCTCACCATGTACTCTGCATATAAGTTAAATAAGCAGGGTGACAATATACAGCCTTGACATACTCTTTTTCGTATTTGGAAGCAGATTGTTGTTCCATGTCCAGGTATAACTGTTGCCTCCTGACCTGCATACAAGTTCTCAAGAGGCAGGTCAGGTGGTCTGGTATTCCTATCTCTTTCAGAATTTTCCACAGTTTATTGTGATCCACAGAATCAAAGGCTCTGGCATAGTCAATAAAGCAGAAATAGATGTTTTTCTGGAACTCTCTTGCTTTTTTGATGATCCAGCGGATGTTGGCAATTTGATCTCTGGTTCTTCTGCCTTTTCTAAAACCAGCTTGAACATCTATCTGGAATTTCATGGTTCATGTATTGTTGAAGCCTGACTTGGAGAATTTTGAGCATTGCTTTGCTAGTGTGTGAAATGAGTGCAACTGTGCAGTAGTTTGAGCATTCTTTGGCATTGCCTTTCTTAGGGATTGGAATGAAAACTGATCTTTTATAGTCCTGTGGCCACTGCTGATTTTTCCAAATTTGCTGGCTTATTGAGTGCATCACTTTCACAGCATCATCACTTTGTTTTGTTTTTGTTTTTAAAAATATAAATTTATTTATTCTAATTGGAGGTTAATTACTTTACAATATTGTATTGGTTTTGCCATATATCAACATGAATCTGCCACCAGTATGCACTTGTTCCCCATCCTGAACCCCCCTCCCTCCTCCCTCCCCATACCATCCCTCTGGGTCGTCTAAGTACATCAGCCCCAAGCCTCAAATATCATGCAGCTAACCTGGACTGGCGATTCATTTCATGTATGATATGAATACATTTGAATCAGCTCTAATGAGGTGGATGAAACTGGAGCCTATTATACAGAATGAAGTAAGTCAGAAAGAAAAACACAGCAGCATCTTTTAAGATTTGATATAGTTCAACTGGAATTACATCACCTCCACTTAGTTTATAGTGATGATTCCTAAGGTCCACTTGATTTCATTCCAGGATATACTATTCTATACACTAATGATCAATTTATTTAAAAAACCTAAATATCTAGTTTTTTAATATCTAGGCTAATATCTAAAAACATATTAAATACATAACTAGTATGCTCCCTGGTGGGAGTCTAAAATGGTATATTTATTTTGAAAAATAGTTTGGAAATTTCCTAAAAATTAATATACACTTATCATATGACCAAGCCAATTCAATCCCAGAAATTTACTGAAGGCAAATGACAATATATATCCACATATAATCTCATATACTTATATTCATAATTGTTAATACTTGGCAATAGACCACATGTTCACCAAAAGATGAAAGGGTAACTCTATATGGCATATTGAATCAATGGAAGACTTGAAAGGTTGTTGCTGAACCATGAAAGAAGCCCGGAGTCTTGGCTTCTGGAGGAGAATTCAATCCGGGGCCAGAGAAGAGGCTTGATTGCTCAGAGCTTTTGTGTAATAAAGTTTTATTAAAGTGTAAAGAGATAGAGAAAGCTTCTGACATAGACATCAGAAGGGGGCAGAAAGAGTACCCCCTCACTAGTGTTAGCAATGGAGTTATATACATTTTAATTAGTTATTACAGTGAATCAGAAGAATGTCTGGAGGTTGTAAAGACTTGACTAGGTCCACTTCCATAATTTACATTTAAAGATAACAGGATTAGCCAGAAGCTTCCCGCCCCCCCCCCCCCCCCCCCGCCAGAGGCTGTCCTCAAGCAGGATACGTTATTATTATATAATCCTAGGAATCTAGAGGAAAAATAAATAAAACATTTGTTCTTTCCTCCTCCTTGAGAACCCCAGATCCCTGTCTCCTTGGGAACCCCCAGACTTCTTATCAACGTGCCTAGGAATTGACTCTCTCAGACTGCTCAGCAATAAAAAGGAATAACTTATGATAAAAGAAACACAATGGACTACTCTCAAAATTATCTTAAGGAAAAGAAGCCAGACACAAAACAGGAAGCATTAGAATGACTGTAAAAGAAGGGATTAAAGGCCATGCTTTATTGACTATGCCAAAGACTTTGACTGTGTGGATCACAATAAACTGTGGAAAATTCTGAAAGAGATGGGAATACCAGACCACCTAACCTGCCTCTTGAGAAATCTGTATGCAAGTCAGGAAGCAATAGTTAGAACTGGACATGGAGCAACAGACTGGTTCCAAATAGGAAAGGAGTATGTCAAGGCTGTATACTGTCACCCTGCTTATTTAACTTCTATGCGGAGTACATCACGAGAAACGCTGGACTGGAAGAAGCACAAGCTGGAATCAAGATTGCCAGGAGAAATATCAATAACCTCAGATATGCCGATGACACCACCCTTATGGCAGAAAGTGAAGAGGAACTAAAAAGCCTCTTGATGAAAGTGAAAGAGGAGAGTGAAAAAGTTGGCTTAAAGCTCAACATTCAGAAAACGAAGATCATGGCATCTGGTCCCCATCACTTCATGGGAAATCGATGGGGAAACAGTAGAAACAGTGTCAGACTTTATTTTTGGGGGCTCCAAAATCACTGCACATGTTGATTGCAGTCATGAAATTAAAAGACACTTATTCTGTGGAAGAAAAGTTTTGACCAACCTAGATAGTTTATTCAAAGGCAGAGACATTACTTTGCTGACTAAGGTCCATCTATTCAAGGCTATGGTTTTCCCAGCGGTCATGTATGGATGTGAAAGTTGGACTGTGAAGAGGCTGAGCACCGAAGAAGTGATGCGTTTGAACTGTGGTGTTGGAGAAGACTCTTGAGAGACCCTTGGACTGCAAGGAGTTCCAACCAGTCCATTCTGAAGGAGATCAGCCCTGGGATTTCTATGAAAGTAATGATGCTGAAGCTGAAACCCCAGTACTTTGGCCACCTCATGCGAAGAGTTGACTCATTGGAAAAGACTCTGCTGCTGGGAGGGATTGGGGGCAGGAGGAGAAGGGGACGACAGAGGATGAGACGGCTGGATGGCATCACCGACTCGATGGACGTGAGTCTGAGTGAACTCCGAGAGATGGTGATGGACAGGGAGGCCTGGCGTGCTGTGATTCATGGGCTCACAGAGTCGGACACGACTGAGCCACTGAACTGAACTGAACTGAACTGAAAGGCCATGAATATGGACACACAAAAACAAGTCTTGCATATTAAATCTAATTGAGATTGTACAAATCTGTTCATTGCTTAGAATTCATTTACTTGTACATTAAAAAAAATTATCAGTGTATAGTTGGCTTAAAATGTTGTGTTAGTTTTTAATGTTCAGCGAAGTAAATCAGTTATACATATACATATACCCACCCTTTTTTAAGGTTTCTTTCCAATACAGGTCATTAGAGGGTATTCAGTAGAGTTCCCTCTGCTATACAGTGGATTTATTAGTTATTTATTTTAAATATAATAATATATATATATGCCAGCCCAATCTCCTTATTTATCCCTCCTGTCACTACTACTTCCCCACCCTCCTTGTAACTTTCAATTTGTTTTCTACATCTTGTACATTTTAAATGGATGCAGTTCATGATGGGTCGATTGTATCACCACAAATGTTTTAAAAAGATATATCAAATTTACTCTTGCTGATTTGAAGTACCTGCATAAATATTCAATAATCTGAGTGCAAATTTTGCATGCAAGTAATTTGCTCTCTCTTAATTTTTAAAAATCATTTAATAAACCAGAAATCCTTCAATATATTATTGAAGAAAGACTTCAATATATTATTCTAAGTCCACATTTCTTGATTGTAGATATATTCTAGACTAGCAGGGGCATGGAGTGTGGTAAAGTGTGTAGAGGGCACACAGTTTAATAAAATTGACATTTCCAAATGATAACTTAAAATAATTAACTGGATATCTCAAATTTATTTCAAAGTACATTGCAGGAACACAGATATTCTATCTTTATTATTAAGAATTCTTATGAAAGGGAAATATTTGTGAGAAATTGCCATATTGTAGTTCTGGTTTTCCCAGGCTCAGTGGTAAAGAATCTGCCTAACTATGCAGGGGACTTGGATGTGATCCCTGGGTCTGAAAGATACCCTGGAGCAGAAAATAGCAACCTATTCCAGGTGGTAAAGAGTCTGCCTGCAATGCCAGAGACCTGGGCTCAATCCCTGGGTCAGGAAAATCCCCTAGAGAAGGGAATGGCAACTGACTCCAGTATTCTCGGCTGGAGAATTCCATGGACAGAGGAGCCTGGTGGGATGCTTCCAGGGAGTCACAAATAGTCCCACACAACTGAGTGACTTTCACTCACTCTAGTACTTGTTGTTTACTCAATAAGTCATGCCTCACTCTTAAAATCCCATGGACTATAGTCCACCAGACTTCTCTGTCCACAGGATTTCCCATGCAAGAATACAGGAATGGATAGCTGTTTCCTTTTCTAAGGGATCTTCCCCACCGATGGATCAAACCATGGTCTCCTGCATTACAGGCATATTCTTTACAGCTAAAGGCTAGTGGGCTACAGTTAATGGGGCTGCAAAGATCTGGACATGACACCTATTAAACAACAACAGTAATAAGCCCATTTGAGCAGAGGTCTCCAACCTCGAAGATCAAATGCCTGATGATCTGAGGTGGAGCTGATGCATTATAATAATAATAAAAATAAATGAAATTATACTCATTTCACACACTAGCAAAATAATGCTCAAAATTCTCCAAGCCAGGCTTCAGCAATATGTGAACCAGGAAATTCCGGATGTTCAAGCTGGCTTTAGAAAAGGCAGAGGAACCAGAGATCAAATTGTCAACATCCTCTGGATCATCAAAAAAGCAAGAGAGTTACAGAAAACATCTATTTCTGTGCTATTGACTATGCCAAAGCCTTTGACTGTGTGAGTCACAATAAACTGTGGAAAATATTGAAAGGCATGGGAACCAGACCACCTGACCTGCCTCTTGAGAAAATTGTATGCAGATCAGGAAGCAACAGTTAGAACTGTACATGGAACTACAGACTGGTTCCATTTAGGAAAAGGAGTACGCCAAGTTTGTATATTGTCACTCTGTTTATTTGACTTATATACAGAGTACATCATGAAAAACTTTGGGCTGGAGGAAGCACAAGCTGGAATCAAGATTGCCGGGAGAAATACCAATAACCTCAGATATGCAGATGACACCCCCCTTATGGCAGAAGTGAAGAGGAAGCAAAGAGCCTATTGATGAAAGTGAAAGAGGAGAGTGAAAAGTTGGCTTAAAGCTCAACATTCAGAAAACTAAGATCATGGCATTCAGTCCCATCACTAGGGGAAACAGTGGAAACAGTGTTAGACTTTATTTTGGGGGGCTCCAAAATCACTGCAGATTTTGATTGCAGCCATGAAATTAAAAGTCACTTACTCCTTGAAAGAAAAGTTATGACCAACCTAGACAGCATATTAAAAATCAGAGCCATTACTTTGCAGAAAAAGGTCCGTCTAGTCAAGGCTATGGTTTTTCCAGGGGTCATGTATGGATGTGAGAGTTGGACTATAAAGAAAGCTGAGCACAGAAGAATTGATGCTTTTGAACTGTGGTGTTGGAGAAGACTCTTGAGAATCCATTGGACTGCAAGGAGATCCAACCAGTCCATCCTAAAGGAGATCAGTCCTGGGTGTTCATTGGAAGGACTGATGTTGAAGCTCAAACTCCAATACTTTGGCCACCTGATGTGAAGAGCTGACTCATTTGAAAAGTCCCTGATGCTGGATAAGATTGAGGGCAAGAGGAAAAGGGGACAAAGAGGATGAGATGGTTGGATGGCATCACTGACTCAGTGGACATTAATTTGTGTGGGCTCAGGGAGTTGGTGATGAACAGGGAGGTCTGGCGTGCTGTACCTCACTGGGTCACAAAGATTTGGACATGACTGAGTGACTGATCTGAACTGAAGTGAAAGTGTGTTAGTTGCTCAGTTGTGTCTGACTCTTTGCAGACTCTATGGATGGCAAATAAAGTGCACAAAACATGTAGTGTCTTTTAATCATCCCAAAACCCTCCTCCCCAACCTCAGTCTGTAGAAAAACTATCTTCAACAAAATCAGTCCCTGGTGCCAAAATGTTTGGGGACCACTGACTGCATTAGAGGATGTTCACAGCCATTCAGAAGGACAGTTTCACTCCCCTCTCATTTCAGATTTACTTAGTGGGACAACTTGAGAAACGTGTAAATTGCCATTTTAATGGTGAACAAATTATTTCCTGGATAAAGCAAGCATCTCTCTCTACTAAATCATTAATGCATAAGTCAGAATTACTAATCTTTTCTAGGGCTAGGTTTCATCTTTATGCCCACAAGGAGATTTCTGAAGATACTTTTCAATATCTATCAAAAAATAATGATTACAAAATATTTTTCACACAAGCCTCTGCTTTTTCAGAGAGGATATGCATCTTACAGATGTAATTCAATCTGAGATGGAAAAGGGTAAGAGAATATTAATAAAAATCTACTGGCCTCTTCATCACAATAAATAATACACAGAAAACAAGTCCTTTTGAGGACTTGTATTGAGGACTTGTTTTCTACTTCTGTTATAAATAACCTTTATTATCTTTGATAGTATAAGATACAATGAAGATTTCTTATATTGTGTCTCGGTTAAGAGTGAAGTCCCTACACTGTATATACAATTTATTAACCTAATCATGGGTAATTTGTTTACCATATTTGTACCTCATTATCACCGTATGCAAATTGAGGCTATTACCCTTAGTACTTTTTGTGCAAAATTCAAATATATTAATATCTGGAAAGTGCTTTAAAAACTATTTGAAAAAAGGTAAAAACTCAGGACATATTACACATATTTATTATGTTTAATTTTGATAGATTATTCCCAATATAAGTGTGAGCATTCTATTAAGCACATTATTTTTACACAAATCCTCTTTCATTACAATTGTTCATCTAATGTAGAATAAAAATTTAGTTTTTAAGATACAATTTTGAAATGCTGTTTATGATTTTCAAACCCTACCTTATATCTGACTTTTTAAAAATATACTCTTGTGATTCTAGGGTGAAGTTCCCTACTTCACCATAAAAAAAAATATTAAGAATTGACCTTTGCTCATGACTCCATACTTTCACACTAATATTTTTATCACTGTCAGTTTATCAGGCATTTCCCTGAGAGTCACAATGAAGATCTGAGAAGTATTTCCTGGTATGTTTTCACAAAATTCTGAGAGGTAAAATGCCTTTGTATTAAATCAAGAATTTGTCAGATATTCTCCTTTCAGTATCATAAGAGATACAAAGTAAAGAATGCTCTCTCCATCCACTTCCACAAGAAAGAATCATTCACCAGTGCAGTTTCTGACCTACAGATGCCCTGAAAGGAATTCAAGGGTGAAGGTCAGGAATAAGGAGGCACTCTGTGCCCTGGGAAACCAGACTGACAGTTATTTTTCAGGGAAAATTTTATGAACCAGAATTCCTGCATCTTTCCATATTTAGAAAAGCAGTAAAATCATTAACTGAGATACCTGTTCCTCATGATCAGCAGTAACCTTACAGAGAGAAGTATGCTTGATTACACAAATTATCCCTTTGCCCAAAGTCACATACATACTGCTTCCTCCTCTAACAATTTGAAACAGTTCTTCAGAGCTGAGAGGCTATATCCCAGACACTGAATAAACTCAACTCTAAGCTCTAAGGCTGTGCATTTTTTTCAAGTCCACAAAGTTGTTTAGGTAGTTCAAGTGGAATGTAACAAAAATTCCAGCTAATTAAGATTTCATTCTGTCTTATTTTAATGAGAAACATGTGACACTTTAGAATGATTTTATTCTTTGACAGTGACAATACTAAGTAGTAAATTACATTGAAAATACAACTATTTCCCTTTTACGATGTAACTTTCATACTTTTTTAAAATTTCTCAAAACAAGTTCCTAGTGAGTATAGTGATATCTGCAGAATGTACATAAATTTTTCATTAAATATAAGACTTAGCATGATTCACATAACTTAAATAAAGTTCATCTTCTTTTTCCATTGACAAGAAAGAATATACAGTAAAATGTTTAAAAAGAAAATTATAGTAATGGAAGATCAGCGGCTGCCAAACACTGAGAGTGATGGAAAAGGATTTACACTGTAGGAAAACAAAATAGGTCACCCTCAAATGTATCTTTTTGGCATGAAGATTAAATTATGGTGATTATTTTAAGGAAACTGGAGACACAGTTGCGGGGGGAGATCTGAAAACTAAGTATGTTTCTATTTTGTAAGAAATATTTACAAGAGAACTCTCCATTTGTAAGGGTGCCTCCAGCTCTGTACTAGGAAGAGAAGGGTGGATCTAAATCTCTAGAAACACATAAGAGAGAAGGCAATGACCTAAATTCAACAAACATTGCCCTTGTCACCTGTGCTTTTCCTGGTTAACCTCCAGTAACTTCTTGCCCCACCCCTCAATATATAATTTTTGTTGTTAGATAAGTTATTTAAGGTGGTACTTTTGGCCATTTCAGGGACTTTTTTTAGTTTTCCTGGGTCTTTCCCACATATACAGAGGTATACATGTTATTAAACTTTCTCTTTGTTTTTCTCCTGTTTGTTAGTGTACTAAAGAGGGTATCTTAGCCAAGAACCTAGAAAAGTAGATGGGAAACAATGTCTTTTCCTTGCAAGAGGCCCCAAATATTGGGTGGTTAGCTTTCATGGTCTGTGTAATTTCATAAGCTAATAAATGGGAGGATTATTCCAACTATTTGGAGGAAAAGGTAGAAATATCCAGGAATTGCAGTATTGCCTGTTTTTTGGCCTTTTACGGTCATTCTCAGAACTGTCATGGCACCTGTGAGTGTATTATAATAGCATGCTAACTTATCACAATGAGCATGTAATGAGGCTCAAGCTCTATTGGAAGGGAAGTTGAATCTTCTGCCAGCTTGAGTCTAACTGGTTTTATGTAACAAGATTTCTATGTATACAGTTTTTTCTCAAAGTATGTATCATTCTTTAAAGATTGCACACTATCCTCTTCCCTCCTGTCTCAGTAGTGCAACTGATACTCTACTTCAGGGAGTGCTGGTGCTAAGTCACTTCAGTCATGTCCAACTCTTTGCAAACCTGTGGACCATAGCCCACAAGGTTCCTCTGTCCATGGGATTCTCCAGGCAACAATACTGGAGTGGGTAGCCATTTCCTTCTCCAGGGGATCTTCCCTGGATCAAACCCCAGTCTCTTGCATTGCAGGCAGATTCTTTACCACCTGGGACAGGGCTCTGAAAAAAAAGTAGAGTATTTCTACAAACTAAAAGATGTAGTTTAAGTGAAAAAGTAAAGTGGAATAAGATATATTCTTTTATGAAATAAGTTAAAATTTTAGTCAAGAAGTTTGAAGTTAGCTGCAGATTTTAGAAAAAGTGTAAGAAGAAGTAATTTTATGCATATTTCACAGAGTCAAAATAGGCCCTAATTCTAACAATTCAGTTCAGTTCACTTCAGTTCAGTCACTCAGTCGTGTCCAAATCTTTGTGACCCCATGAATCGCAGCATGCCAGGCCTCCCTGTCCATCACCAACTCACGGAGTTCACTCAGACCCATGTCCATCGAGTCACTGATGCCATCAGCAATCTCATCCTCTGTCGTCCCCTTCTCCTCCTGCCCCCAATCCCTCCCAGCAGCAGAGTCTTTTACAATGGGTCAACTCTCCCCATGAGGTGGCCAAAGTATTGGACTTTCAGCTTTAGCATCATTCCTTCCAAAGAAATCCCAGGCCTGATCTCCTTCAGAATGGACTGGTTGGATCTCCTTGCAGTCCAAGGGACTCTCAAGAGTCTTCTCCAACATCACGGTTCAAATGCATCAATTCTTCGGCGCTCAGCCTTCTTCACAGTCCAACTCTCACATCCATACATGACTATTGGAAAAACCATAGCCTTGAATAGATGGACCTTAGTCAGCAAAGTAACATCTCTGCTTTTGAATATGCTATCTAGGTTGGTCATAACTTTTCTTCCAAGGAGCAAGTGTCTTTTAATTTCATGGCTGCAGTCACCATCTGTAGTGATTTTGGACCCCCCAAAAATAAAGTTTGACACTGTTTCCACTGTTTCCCCATCTATCTGCCATGAAGTGATGGGACGGGTGCCATGATCTTCGTTTTCTGAATGTTGAGCTTTAAGCCAACTTTTTCACTTTCCTCTTTCACTTTCATCAGGAGGCTTTTTAGTTCCTCTTCACTTTCTGCCATAAGGGTGGTGTTATCTGCATATCTGAGGTTATTAATATTTCTCCCAGCAATCTTGATTCCAGCTTGTGTTTCTTCCAGTCCAGCGTTTCTCATGATGTGCTCTGCACAGAAGTTAAATAAGCAGGGTGACGATATACAGCCTTGACATACTCCTTTTCCTATTTGGAACCAGTCTGTTGTTCCATGTCCAGTTCTAACTATTGCTTCTTGACCTGCATACAGATTTCTCAAGAGGCAGGTCAGGTGGTCTGGTATTCTTACCTCTCTCAGAATTTTCCACAGTTTATTGTGATCCACACAGTGAAAGGCTTTGGCATAATCAATAAAGAAGAAATAGATGTTTTTCTGGAACTCTCTTGCTTTTTCCATGATCCAGAGGATGTTGGCAATTTAATTTCTGGTTCCTCTGACTTTTCTAAGTCCAGCTTGAACATCAGGAAGTTCACGGTTCACGTATTGCTGAAGCTTGGCTTGGAGAATTTTGAGCATTACTTTACTAGCATCTGAGATGAGTGCCATTGTGCGGTAGTTTGAGCATTCTTTGCATTGCCTTTCTTTGGAATTGGAATGAAAACTGACCTTTTCCAGTCCTGTGGCCACTGCTGAGTCTTCCAAATTTGCTGGCATATTGAGTGCAGCACTTTCACAGCATCATCTTTCAGGATTTGAAACAGCTCAACTGGAATTCCATCACCTCCACTAGCTTTGTTCATAGTGATGCTTCCTAAGGCTCACTTGACTTCACATTTCAGGATGTCCAGCTCTAGATTAGTGATCACTCCATCGTGATAATCTGAGTCATGAAGCTCTTTTTTGTACAGTTCTTCTGTGTATTCTTGCCACCTCTTCTTAATATCTTCTGCTTCTGTTAGATCCATACCATTTCTGTCCTTTATCAAGCCCATCTTTGCATGAAATGTCCCCTTGGTATCACTAATTTTCTTAAAGAGATCTCTAGTCTTTCCCATTCTGTTGTTTTCCCCTATTTCTTTGCACTGATTGCTGAAGAAGGCTTTCTTATCTCTTCTTGCTATTCTTTGGAACTCTGCATTCAGATGCTTATATCTTTCCTTTTCTCCTTTGCTTTTTGCCTCTCTTCTTTTCACAGCTATTTGTAAGGCCTCCCCAGACAGTCATTTTGCTTTTTTGCATTTCTTCTCCATGGGGATGGTCTTGATCCCTGTCTCCTGTACAATGTCACGAACCTCATTCCATAGTTCATCAGGCACTCTATCTGTCAGATCTAGGCCCTTAAGTCTATTTCTCACTTCCACTGTATAATCATAAGGGATAATCTATTTCTCACTTCCACTGTATAATCATGAGGGATTTGATTTAGGTCATACCTGAATGGTCTAGTGGTTTCCATACTTTCTTCAGTTTAAGTCTGAATTTGCTAATAAGGAGTTCATGATCTGAGCCACAGTCAGCTCCTGGTCTTGTTTTTGTTGACTGTATAGAGCTTCTCTATCTTTGGCTGCAAAGAATATAATCAATCTGATTTCAGTGTTGACCATCTGGTGATGTCCATGTGTAGAGTCTTCTCTTGTGTTGTTGGAAGAGGGTGTTTGCTATGACCAGTGCATTTTCTTGGCAAAACTCTATTACCTTTGCCCTGCTTCATTCCGTATTCCAAGGCCAAATTTGCCTGTTACTCCAGGTGTTTCTTGACTTCCTACTTTTGCATTCCAGTCCTCTATAATGAAAAGGACATCTTTTTTTGGGTGTTAGTCCTAAAATGTCTTGTAGGTCTTCATAAAACCATTCAACTTCAGCTTCTTCAGCGTTACTGGTTGGGGCATAGACTTGGATTACTGTCATATTGAATGGTTTGCCTTTAAACGAACAGAAATCATTCTGTCATTTTTGAGATTGCATCCAAGTACTGCATTACAGACTCTTTTGTTGACCATGATGGCTACTCCATTTCTTCTGAGGGATTCCTGCCCGCAGTAGTAGATATAATAGTCATCTGCGTTAAATTCACCCATTCCAGTCCATTTTAGGTCTCTGATTCCTAGAATGTCGATGTTCACTCTTGCCATCATTTGTTCATTTCCAATTTGCCTTGATTCATGAACCTGACATTCCAGGTTCCTATGCAATATTGCTCTTTACAGCATCAGACCTTGCTTCTATCACCAGTCACATCCATGGCTTGGTATTGTTTTTGCTTTGGCTCCATCCCTTCATTCTTTCTGGAGTTATTTGTCCACTGATCTCCAGTAGCATGTTGGGCACCTACTGACCTGGGGACTTCCTCTTTCAGTATCCTATCATTTTGCCTTTTCATACTGTTCATGAGCTTCTCAAGGCAAGAATACTGAAATGGTTAGCCATTCCCTTCTCCAGTGGACCACATTCTGTCAGACCTCTCCACCATGACCCGCCCATCTTGTTTTGCCCCACGGGCATGGCTTAGTTAGGTCGGAGACATTGCATATTTAACAGTAATTACATCAAGTGCCATGTCTGGTCACTGCAGAATTTGTTCTCATACCATAATGTCAACATAAAGAAAAACACACAATGTAAGAGCTGGGAGTCTAAGTTTTACTCAAGGTCTTATTGAAGGCTGTAGCACTGGCAATAGTCTCTGAGTAGCTCTGAGAGAACTGCTCAGAGAATATAGGTGAGAAGCCAATATACATACGATTTTGCCTAGGGAGAACATGTGGATGATGACTGCAGTCATGAAATTAAAAAGACCTTACCCCTTGGAAGAAAAGATATGACAAACCTAGACAGTGCATTAAAAAGTAGAGCAGTTTCTTTGCCAATAAATGTCCATATGGTTAAAGCTATGGTTTTTCCAACAGTCATGTATGGATGTGAGACTACTGGAAAAGAAGTAGTCTTACTGGATTAGTGTCCAGTCCAGAAAGTGTACTATACTTTTACTTACTATACTGGAAGAATATAGTAGATTATAAAGAAGGCTGAACTCTGAAGAATTGCTTTCAAACTGTGATGCTGTGAAAGATCCTTGAGAGTCCCTTGAACTGTAAGGAGACCATACTAGTCAATCCTAAAGGAAATCAATCCTGAATACTCATTGGAAGGATTGTTGATGAAGCTGAAGCTTCAATACTTTGGCCACCTGATGTGAACAGCCCACTCACTGGAAAAGATGCTGGGAAAGACCAAAGGTAAAAGGAGAAGGCAGTGACAGAGGATAAGATTGTTGGATGGCCTCATTGACACAATGCATACAAATTTGAGCAAACTCCAGTAGCTAGTAAAGGACAAGGGAGCCTGGTGTGCCTCACACAGTTGCAGAGTTGGATGCAACTTAGCAACTGAACGACACAACAAAGAGAATACACCCAAACAAGCATAAAATGAAGCAGGACCCTGTAGAACCCTCCTTGGTATAAATCTTTTCCAAGTTCACCATTTCTTGTTTGCAGGAAAAAGGTTTTATTCCAACTCTTAGATCTTCCTTGAGTTCCAAAGGGCAGATTCAAACAGTTGCTAATCAGGGAAGAAAGAGAATGCAGAAAAGAGGTAGGAACAATCAAGAAACCACAGTGCGATCTTGGAGGTAAGGTCCTGGTTCCTCCTTAAGTAATATACACAGCACTACCTTTGAGTTCTTCTGCAGGAACTAAGGCACTCACCCAGGTGCAGGATGGTAACCTCAGGCTGAGCACAAGATCCCTGGAGCACCACCCTGTTACTGCACCACCAATAATCAGAAGAAAACCCCACATTCTGAAGCCCTCACCCCAAATTTTGCCTATAAAAACTTCCCCAAACAATCCAAGAGTTTGGGTTTTTTTGAGCATGATCCAGCTGTTCTCTTTGCATAACCCTGCAATAAACTTTTCTCTGTTCCAAACTCTGTTTCAGTTTGTTTGGCCTCACTGTACATCAGGCACTCAAACTTGCATTTGGTAACAAGCATAGACTAGGCACCCACATACATGCTGGCAAATGGTTACTGCTGGTAACTAGAAACAGATATCTCCTTTAATGGATTTTACTGCTTTTTAATGTATATTGGAAGATATAAGAATCTAGGTTCATTAAAATTCTTCCTGAAATATACATCTAATTGAGGGAACTGTTTTTCCAAATCACTTGTGCTTAATGCTTTTTTTCCATACTGAATTCCCCTCAAGGTACATTGTTGGTCAGCAACTGCAGTGACCAATGACTTAATTCTTGTAGAATTGGTTGTTTAGCAACACCCTTCATTATGCAATAACATGCATACATATATATAAATGTACATGTCTACTATTCTATTGTTGGTATTAAAATTTAAAAATAGATACACACAAAATAAAAAATTAAAAAAAAAAGAGAGAGAGAGACCAACCTTGAAAATTCTCTGAGCAGACAAAATCATGTTTGGCATACAAATTTAATATAACAATTTGCAAAACTAATTTGACTCGCTTCTGGAAATTATAAGCAAAATTCAAACTTTTTTCAAAACTGATATGAGAGGCACCCACTAACCAATTCTTTATCATTTAAGAAAAGTATAATATTATATCAAATTTACTGTAAGGAAAAAAAATTAAGTCATTACCTTCCCAAAAGCTAAATTGCTGTATAACAGTATATCCCCGAGCTCCATTTGCATTTTGGTTTGTTTTGGAGTGTTCATGATAAACTTTTTAAGAATTAATACCACAGTGATTCATTGGTTTTACTTCTGTAATTTCTTAACTTTTGATATTGATTTACTGTGACAAGATACATATCCATTCCCCCAAATCCTTCTTGTGCATACTCAATCCTGTCAGACTCTTTGAGACCTGATAGACTGTAGCCCACTAGGGTTCTCTGTCCATGGAGTTTCCCAGGCATGAACACAGGAGTGGGTTGCCATTTCCTACTCTAAGGGATCTTTCTGATCCAGGGATCAAACCTGTGTCTCTGGTGTCTCCTTCATTGGCAGATGGATTCTTTATCACTAGTGCCACCTAAATACGTTTTATTTTTCACATTAACAGATTTTTAGGGGATATTTTATATCTAAAAAGCTACTAAGATCTCTAAAGAACATTACCGTGTTTGTCTCCAAAAAGAGAAAAGAAGATAAACCAAGATTGTAGGCTACAAAGTAAAAAACTATTTTTATTAGACATTTTGTGTTTTAAGGGGAATTTCAAGTAAAAAAATCTTTTCTTCAGAAACGTTTGACTAGTTCATAAAGTGAAACTTCCTGAGGACAGATGGACACCTGCTAGGATTTAAGTTCATTCTGAGGAACTTTTCTTTTTAGTTGCAAATTTCTACTGTTCAAGTATGGTTTTAAAGGCTGTGTTTTTACTTTTAAATAAAAATCCTTCTAATTCTTTTGATATGCTGATATCCTATGATATCTTGCCTTTTATTCAAACTATAGTGAGTACTTCCTCCCTAGTCTCCTTTGCCTATCTTTTTTTTCCCCCCAAGGGGATTTCCTTGAAATGTAATACATGGCTTTATACTTCATAAACCCATGAAATTTAAAATCTTTTTTACCTATGATCTTATTTCTTTGATTCTTTCCCACTTTCAAGCAATTCCTGCATGGCTGTGAAACATACATTTAGAATAATTTCTTCTTGTTGAATTCTCTAGTTTAGACAATGTAATTGACCTCTCAGAAACCAGGCAGTCTTTTTGGTCTATTTTTAGCTATATTTGTCACCCACCAGCTGTCGAGGTAGTTAAAATTCCCCACTAGAACGCTGTTAAACAGTATTATTGAGTGTTGAATTTCAAGTTTAAAATTTTATAACATTAAAATCTGTGCTGTGAGTATCGTGCCTCCACCTCTTAACATGGATCAATATTGCTTTCATTCTGCTTTAAGTTAAAGAATGAAAGCAAACTATGATTGATATCATCCAAATATAATCTCTTTTTTATCAAATAAAACTATGAGTAATATTTCTGAACAACAGTAGATAAGCAGTGCAGTAATTTGATATATAACACCAAATATTTTTATATAACTTGTAGGAAAATTTCCCTTTAAACTCAAAAAACATATTTGGAAAATTACTGAAAACTGGGACAATTAGGTCAGCATGTAATATAAGTGCTTTGTATTTAAAATGAGCTATTAAAGTAAAGAACAAAGTATAGATTTGAAGTATGTAAATTAAAAGAAACAATTCTCTTCTTTAAAAATAATTAAATGCTTTTCTGTTTGCACACAAGTCTAAATACTGATGTAAGTAAATATTAGAAAATAAAGCTTTAAAATAGTATATTGTAGTTGGCTTATAGCTGCTAAATTTCATGAAATAAAAGAATTACAAAAATGAAAAGCCTGTATAGTTTTCAGTGACTCTTCACCCACTAAAATTAATTGACCATAAACTTGTTAGCAGTTGGATTCTGAAGTGGGATGGAATCCAGGCACAGGTACATATTATTTTAATGAACAGTGATGTGTGAAACGAATCATAGCCTTTTCAACAAGATACTGGTGAATTATAGCCTATTTGTGGATGAAAGGCTGTGTGAAAAGCATATGGGGTAGTTTGTAAAAGATGCCTGTTAAGGCTGATATTTGAAAAAGTAAAAAAAATCCTAAGGGACGCACATGACATTCAGGACATGTCCATGCAATAAATGCACTGAAGTTCTGTTTCAAAGATTTCAGATGAAATAGAACAATTCGTAGGTTTTCTACTGCCTCTGTAACAAATTTACCATAAATAGTAGCTTAATAAAAGATGCACTTATTATCCTACGGTTCTGTAGATCAGACATAGGTCTCAGTGGACTAAAATCAAGATGTGGTCAGGGCTGATTTTCCTTCCTGGAGCTTTTTCCTTATGCAGATTCAGTTTCTTGCAATTGTAGGTCTGAGATCAGTAAGAGAGGTTCTGAACAGTCTTCCCCCAGGAGGGTCCACTTTGGCATGTGGGTTTGTTTTTATTTTGTTTTGTTTTGTTTTTGAGCTAAAGGCAATAAAGATCATGCAGGCTTAAGAGAAACTCCTACTCTTTTAATTAACTAGAAGAACTTAAATTATGACTTTTTCCCAGGAAAAAAGAATTATTCCCAGAGATGCTTTTTATCTAGGAGCCATACTCTTATATGGGCCTTCCCTGGTGGCTCAGACAGAAAGGAATCTGCCTTTAATGCAGGAGATCAGAGTTTGATCCCTGGGTCAGTAATATCTACTGGAAAAGGAAATGGCAACCCACTCCAGTATTCTTGCCTGGGAAATCCCATGGACGGAGGAGCCTGGTGGACTACATTCCATGAGGTTGCAAAGAGACATAACTTAGCAACTTAAGTTCAAATTTAATGCTCTTATGCACAGCAGGGCAAATGTCTAATTACTAAACAGGTGCTCTTCCTCTTACTGCCTTGTGAATGGCTTTCCTATTCTAGGGAGCTCTAGGTTCCTATTCCATTCCTTATCACTGGATGACATCTATCTCTCATGTTACTTTCTGTCTTCGACTCTCATGTATATGGGATTCCCGTAGTATGAAACTAAATTTGATTTTCTCCTATTCATTTGTCTCAGGACAATATAATTTTTAGACCAGTCAGAGGATCCAAGAAGGGTATACAGAAAAGTTTTTTTGCTCCTGGACATCAGTTTTTTCTTGCTATCTGTCAGCTGTCTGTTCACAGCTTCCAGAAGCTGCCTTCTTCCATTTTCACAGTTCCCTCCTGTAAATCAAATTTCCCCTTCTTTCCTGACATCTCTGACAAAGCCAGAAAAGGCTCTCTAATTTTAAAGATTCCTGAAATTATTTAATAGACTGGGTCAACCAGGACACTCCCATCCCTAATCATACCGACAAAGTCTCTTTTGCCACATAAGGCAACTTATTCATAGGTTACAAGGTAGAGTACAGACATCTAGTACGAGGGAAGCAGAGGTTGTGCTGTTTATCAAGACTCCTGACATTGATTAATTTATCCAGTGTATGTGTTGCTAAGGCTGACATAAAATACCAAAGACCAGGGGCCTTAAACAACCAGAGTGTATTTTTCTCATAGTTCTATAGACTACCAGTCCAATATGGAGTTGTCAGCAGGCTTGGTTTCCTCGAAGGCCTCTCTCCCTGCGTTGCAGATGGATACCTTCTTGCTGTGTCTCTGCGCGATCTTTGCTCTGTGTACATTTATCTTTGGTATCTCTGTGTGTGACCAAATTCCCTTTTCTTGGAATGACTCTGCTCCAGTTGGATTAGGATCCTCCCTAAAGTCCTTATTCTAACTCAATCACATCTTTAAAGACCTATCTTCAAATATAGTCACATTCTGAAATATTGAAGATTATGGATTCAACATATTAATTTTGAGAAGAGACAATTCAGCCCATAAAAGAAAGTCATTTGAGGATTATGAGAGCTGAGAATTTAAAATGCCATTTCCCTATTGAGGAAACTAGTAACCAGATAAACCAAGTAGATCAAGGTTACATAGGCAGTCCATTGTATTAATATGTCAAGATTCTCAATCAAATACACCACACTTAGATTGCAGACTTAATTTTAATATGCCATGTCCCACCTCTATACAATCAAATAATGTTAATACATATCTTACCAAAATTCAATTGCAGGGTTTGATTTTTCAAAATGAAAAAACAAGAGTAATGTGTGCCTACCTACTGAGGTTTTTGAATATGAAACACCATTTTGGAGAGGAAAGGGGTGACCCATGTATTATATTTTCATAGGCTTATTAAACGTCTGGCTGCTTGGATCTCCTGAGTTTTGTTTTCTGTTTTTACCAGGAGTACTTTGTCTCAGGGCTCAAAGCACCAGCTGGTCACATTAAGTAAAAACTAAAACAATTTTAAGAACTTAATACACATATTAAGTCTAACATGTAATAATAAAAGGACTCTGACTTTAAATAACACCAAGTGAACTGAAGCATCTGACAGGAAACTGGAAATCCTAAGATACCTCAGGTTTATGTTATGACTTGGGAAGAGTTGAGGTTTCACACAGAACAGAGAGAAGGAAAGTGTGCAATTGAGTTGGGACAGGTGACTGGAGGAGATAACATTGAGTTTATCCACCTACAGCTCCCAGGAGAAGGGAGGGTGTTGAGTGAGAAAGAATGGAGGGAGTAATGTGAATTCACCAAGTACAAGGTTCAGATGAGAGACAGCATTGTTAACTTAAAGAACTGAATGTACGTCTGCTCATTCTGCCCAGAATCTGGAGTACCAGGAGTGGCTCTGAAAGGTAGAGAGCAAAGACAATGATTGGGAGCTGATACATTAGCAGTAAGTTATGAAAATAGAGATATCAACTCAGTCCTCATGATGAAATGCTTATCAGGCTCTTAAAAAACATTAGGATTTCATCTTGAAAGCAAATGGGAGTCCCAGAAGAGCTGTAGGTGGATAAACAGAATGATCATATTTATATTTATCCAAACAAATCTGGTTGATGAATAAAGGATAAATAGGATTGGAATCAAAGACTATGAAACAAGAAATAAAAGGCTGCAGCAATAATAGAAAAGAATTAATACTAATTGAACCTCTATTATATGCCCCTATTATATACCGGTTATTTTGGTAGATGTTTAAATGATGCTCTTTCCTTAAACTTTCAACTTTTGAAGTAGTTGTTCTTTTTAGTCATATTTTTGTAATGAGGAAAGCTAAATCAGATAATTTAAACCACTTTCCCCAAATAAACCATCTGTTGATAGAGATGTGATTTGAAGTCTAGCAATCTGACTCCTGAGCTCATGCTCTTAAATACTATAAAATCCACACCCTCAAGAAAGGTAAGATCATGAAACAAAGTTCAAAGGACTCAGGACATAGAAAGAAATGGATAAAATAAGTTAATATATTGGATTTTAAAAGTTGAAGAAGTTGAAAAGAATGGCACACAATTTATTAGCTCAGGAAACCCATCTTCACAGAAATCTCTGTGATTCCATAGCAATTTGTGTATTCCTTAATTGTAAGTATTTCTAAATTTACTTTTAATTGGGAATTTGCTTTCTCCTTCCTATACCTGATCAAACTCTTCATGGGTAGGATTAAGTTTTCATTTTCCTTGTATTAATTTCCTTCCTTGTATTTTATTTTCCCTTCTTAGTATCATTTTTCCACATAGTGGGTACACAATAACATAATTAATGGTAAATTAGTCTGAGGTCTTTGATTCTAAGTAGCAAACCCTCAATGTTAACTTAGAAAGAAAATTTAGTAATTCTTATGATTAAACTTGGGAAGAACAGAAATTTAGTAGGGTTAACACAATTATATCTAGAATGGAAAAAACAAAACACTCCAGAAAGTCCCTCTACTCTACATTCACTGGATACAACCAGCAAATCCATTTACTGTAGAATAACTTTTTACATACAGTATAGACAAAAATATTGTGAGAAAAACAAAACAACTCTGCCAACCAAAGACCCCTCCATACATGAAAATAAATTTACCAAAGAAAGGAAACTTTTTATTTTTATTATAGGAATCATTTCATGCAGTTATTGAGGTCCAGAAGTCCCACAGTCTGCTCTCTGGAGGCTGAGAACTAGAAAAGCTAACGCACAATACAGGCAAAATCCTAAGGTCTGGAAAGCGAGGGACCACTAGCTTAAGCCGTGGGAATCTGAAGGCTTATGAAGTAGGGTAGCTGATATCTGAGGGCAGGAAAACATGGACATCCCAGTTCAAGTAGAAAGAGAGAGAATTCTCATTTTTATCAGCTTTTGTTCTATTCTGACCCTCAAAGGCTTGGATCATACTGCTTACAAAAGGGAGGGGGAATTCCTTTACTCAAGTCTACTAATCAAAAGACTTCTCAGGTGGCTCAGTGGTAAAGATGCAGCCTGCTATGCAGAAGACATGGTTTCGATCCTTGGGTTGGAAAGATCCCCTGGAGAAGGGAATGGCAACCTACTCCAGAATTCTTGTTTGGAAAATTCCCTGGACTCTGAGCCTCATGGACTGCAGTACCGGGGGTGGCAAAGAGTTGAATGTGACTGAGTGCATGTGCACACACTCACTCACACAGTGAAATGCAGGCTAATCTCTTCCAGAAACACCCTCAGAGACATATCCAGAAATCATCCAGAAATAGTTTACCAGCTATATCTGGACATCTCTTCGCCCAGCAACATTGACAATAAAATTAACCATTTCAGGCTTAAACATATTTGGAGAAGTTGTTGTTTAGTCAGTCCTGACCAGGCTCCTCTGTCCATGGTATTTCCCAGAAGAGAATATTGGAATGGGTTGTCATTTCCTTCTCCAGGGGATCTTCATGATTCAGGGATCAAACCCCTGTCTCCTGCATGGCAGGTGGATTCTTTAACACTGAGCCACCAGGAAACCCTCTTTTGGAGGCGAGGGGAAGTTATTTAAAAATATATAGTTGGGGAGAAAAAGCTAATTAGAAAAAATTATTTGAAAATTGTATAGCATGATAATTAAAGTTAGCTTTGAGAATCCTGTTAAAAAGGGTATATACTACAAGTTCTCCAATTCAGAGTTTGACTTGCCTGATTAGCATAGTCAGTTAAATTAGAAAAGCTAAACCTTTTCAATTAAAAATCATTTCTGGAAGAATTTTATCAACCCGGCATTCATAAAAGCTATTATTTGTCAGATATGACAAAATATGTCAAATATTCTAATTTCTTTTTTCTCTATAAAAGCTCAAAATGTGTCATTAATCATCATTCAATGAATTTGTTTCTATGGAGAGTAAAGTAAATAATATGTGTACACTGATTTTTAATAATCTAATTTTGTTAAGGCTTACAACTATGAAGGCTGAAAGAAATACAGTTCTTTATGATATTAAATGTGTCAAGCAAGCATTAGAAAATACAAAGTCACAACTAACTCATGGCTAAATTATTTCCAAAAGCTTCATATGTCATTATTCTGCCTTGGTAAATGAAGGTAACTGATGTGTTTTCTAGATGACATATATAGGTGGTATTATTGACAAGGAGTCCTGAAATTTTAAGACCTTGACTTGAATTCTCCTTTAGACACATGGCTGGTTCATTTTAAAGGTACATAGAACACAGAAGTACATGAGGTTACAACATATATTATTTTTTGCCTCTAAAAATAAATTTGAAATTAGCTAAGTAGTTAGACATTTGCAGTTTGAGATTCAAAGTTCAGCCCTACAAACCCTAGACAGACACTCTGGAACTAAAATTATATAAGAACAGGTGTTATAAATTGGCCGTTATGTCTATATAGGAGCAAGATAGTAGGGAAAATCTGCTTTCAAGTAGAAGTCAGTCATGATGGGTATTTCAAAATAAATTATCTGTAAAATGTACTCCTGACTGTCTAAATAAGTTTGTCAGTTAGGTGAGGCTACTTAAGAGCATCTACTAACATTTGACAAATATAAAATTGGGGTTTCATTTTTGAATATTTGTTTTTTGATCTTTATACTAAGCACTTAATAGGAGATTTTTCTTAAATCTCATTTCTTTATAAAATAAAATATCATTAGCTAAATAATGCATGTGTCTTCTCAATTACTATTGTGGTAGATTTATATCGAACAATTCTTTGAGCAAAAAATTTTATTTTGTATACATATATTTACACATATATACACATTGTATATATTTATATAAACACATAAAATTATATATAACATATGCTATATAGTATTAAATATATATCCTATAATACATATAGATACTATAATATATAAGTGTGTATGTGTGTGTGTATATATATATATATATATATATATATGTACCCTCTTGGTTTTGTTTCTCTGGAGAACTCTGATTAATACAGAACATCTCCCAAATATTACTGTTGTCACTGTCTGTGTCAAGCAGAGTGAACTTTACACTCAGGCACTGTACATTCATTACCTCATTTAATCCAGAATATAAAACTATGGAATTGATGGCACTTTATAAATATGATAACAGACATAGAGGGGTTAAGTGACAACTTGCCAGACATCACCAGTAAGTTTCAGACCCTGATTTGAGTACAAATCATGCCAACTTCAGAAGTTATTTGGCTACTGTACCTCTAAGATATTGGAAGTAAAGGCTGAGACTGGATGCTGTTACTAAAGATTCCCAAGGACATAAACACTACCCTGCCAATCATTCCATTCTCTCAGCTGAGATAACAATAGCAAATAATACTTCACAAGAAGTCAGTATACCAATGCAGAGCTCAGTACAAGGAGATTTATGTTTAAAGCGTAAATGGGGTCTCCCAACATGAATCTATATCATAGAGTCTGAATTTATATAATACTGAAACAGAGAAAGAGATGGGGGGAGAGAATCATACAGCTTTGAGTTTTTTAATATAAAGTTAATTCCCAAGGCTATAATCAATCATATTAACAACTTCTGTTCTCTTGGGGGCTGATAGGAAAAAAAGAGAGAGGAGGCTAGACTAATCTGATAGAGAAAGAAACAGAGAAGCATCTCCTTCCTCATATTAAACAAATTATGTGTGTTGATTCTTAGTCACCTACTGATTATGTGATCCTTTGACAAGTTACTTCATTTTATTAACTATTTCATTAATTACACATGAATTTATGATGATAATGAAGATTTTACTTTATGATTAATTTGTCTACGTAGCTGTAGCATTAGTAAGTAAATGTTAATTATCTTTGCCTCATTATTTTGGTGTTCAAGGTGATTTCAATCAGAGAATAAGTTATGAAATAGTGTCTACCACTGTCTCTAATTTTCCTATTTCCAAAAGGAAAAAAGATGCAGTTGAATTCAGTATTGAAGGAAGTTAACGTGAAGCCAAAATATAACACTGACTATTACTCATCTAGATTCTCATGTAAATCGCTTCTGTGTCAAAGACACTAAAGCATAAATCACCATTTTAGCATATCCCATTGCACTTAGCATTACTCCCAACCAGGACCATTGTCACAGGCTTGTGTGTACAAGAGCTCCATACTTGGTTTAATGTACTCCTGTTGATGTGCTGAAATTTCTAACAATTTTGAAAAGAAGCCTGCACTTGACACCACCTATTATGTAGATGGCTTAGTTCCCACCTATCAAAATATAGATAGCTGGCACTCTCCTCTTTACTCTTTCAACATTAATTAAAATTAAATACATCAAAATCCAATTAATACTATTGATTGCACATAGATATCGAGAATTCTAGAAAATCACAGCCTTGCAGATGTTCATTAATATTAATGTTCTTGTTTAGCTTCTCAGTCATGTCCGACATTTTGTGATCCAATAGACTGTAGCCCATTAGGCTCCTCTGTCCATGATATTTCCCAGGCAAGTATACTTGAGTGAATTGCCATTTTCCTGTCCAGGGGATCCTCCCAATCCAGTAATGAAATCTGACACCTGCGACTTCTGTATTGGCAGGCAGATTTTTTTTCACTGCTGAGCCACCAGAGAAGTCCACTCATTAATATTACATACATTCAATGGATTTTTTTTTATTTAACTACTTGGGGTCCCCAAGTCAAGATATCCTCTCCAGTAATGTAGATTTCATGATGTGTTTGGTTTTTGACTGAAAATTTTACTCTTTGCAGTGCCAGGACTTTCACTCTGAGTATTTCCTCTGTGCTTCTGCTTCCTCAGAAACCTCAGTGTCAACTACTGTGATATAATCCATAATAAAGAACGGGAAAGTGAGAGACACTCTCCATTGTATTTTTATATTTTTATTTTCTTCTATCTGAAAACATCCCAGTTCTTTTAGATTTTCTAAAATTTTTTCACATTCCTCCTAGTGATTTAGTGAAGAAATCTACAACTTGTTGAGCTAGAAAGTTCAATTCTTTCATACATTCATTTAATAATTTAAAATAACTCACTGTATTTTACCTAGCATTCTTCTGGGTACAGAGAATATAGCAGTGAAGAAGTTATAAAATTCTTTTTCTTTAAGAGCTTAAATTCTGGTTGTCATTACTACCTTTCAGGTAACACTGAAACATACAGTATCAGAACTATAAGAACAAAATCCATTAATAACTTAGATACATTTTTTCTAAATATAATAAGCATTTTCATTTTTCATGGGCAAAATATTTAGGTACTTTTTTTTAAAGCTGAAAGTTTTGATGTCACCAATCTTAGTAATGATAGGGTTTGGGAATAAAGCATTCTCTTAAAATCAAATTCTCTTTAAATGTGTCTGTGATCACTTATTTATTTTACAGTTTTCACTGTGTAGTTTTCTGAATCCAAGAAAGGTACTAAATGTTAACTAAAATTACAATAGAAAGCAAATCTATTGAGGAATATGGCTATCACTAAATTAGATTATCAACTGAGGTTAAATTGTCTTTTGAGATTTAATGAAATTTGTTCATGTTTCCTAAGATATGTCTTATAAAAGACTCCATACATTTTTCCAAGTATTGTAAGAGTTCCCTCTTTCTTAAGTTCTTGTTCTCATTTCTGTTTCCAAGCTTCCACTGTTATATTTCACTTCTTAGTCCCTTGCCAATTCAGTTGTTAAACGCAGTTCTCATCAGTAGATAAAATATAATAGAAGTTTGGAAACAGCAAAAATCTTTTGCACCACACACTTTATAAGTGAACACTTTCAATCTTCTTCTTATTATTATTATTGCTTAAAAGAACATTGTTCTTTATTAATAATTGTCCTGTATCAATTATTTCAATCACCCAGCAAATCAAATATTTTTCAAAACCAAGTTTCCACATAAATTCTAGCTCCAGACATTGATTCTTGGGTTATTTTCATTTTAGCAGTTTCCCCTCTTTTGGTGTTTAACCCAGCCTCCAAATTCCTATTCATTTTTTATCAATGTCGTTTATTTAATTTCTATTTGTTTTTGGTCTTATAATCATCTATATTAAACACTGCTTTTTAGCAAAAAAAAAAAAATCAGTTTATTTCTTAGAGGTAATTTGCTGTAAGAAACTTGAAATAATATTTTTAAAACCTGCTATAAGTTACCAAGTGATTTACTCTAATGTGTGCAGAGGTAGAGAAGCACAGGGCACTATGGAATCCACAGAAGCTGTATTTCTGAGATACTTGGATGGGCTGGCTTCCCATCCCATCAAATTAAGTGAAGTGGCACTTAGGATAAGAAGAAGTGAAACTGTGTGTTATATATCGATTAAGGTAAGGAAAGTGTTAACTACCCCAAGCCAAAGCTAAGAAGCTACTTGGTAAAGTGGCAAGAAATCAATATGCCTGGCATATGGTACACAAGGAGATGGATGCAGAAAGGCAGCAAAAGTAGAACTGGATTATAATGACTAGGAATTGTCACTATAGGCTTCAAAAAGTTTGAGCATCTTCTGAAAATTGGAAACACTGTAAAGGTTTTAAGCAAAATGGTAACAATCTGTTCTCTACTTCAAAAATTTTATGATGGCTACAATATCCACAGTGGATCCCAGGGAACAAAGGTAAAAATTCAGAAACTAGTTAGGACATACTGTGGAAATTCAGATGATAAATGATTGTGGTTTGAAGAAGGATAATAGCTTGGGGAATGGAACAACAGGAAGAGGTATGAGAGTGTTCACTGTGAGCCGACATTGACAAAAATTCATTGAATTTTGAAAGGCACTGCGTGTTAGAAAATGTGGTTGATTTATATTTTTGATATTAAAGGCAAAGTGTATCTGCCTAAACTGATTGTATGTTATTCAAGCGGTTTTTGTTGCCTTTTCTGAAGATTTCATTTACACTTTGGAAGTGACAGAAAATGAAAAATTCCTTTTATACTTTTTAATTTGATTTTTTTAGACAAAATACCAACAAAGAAAAACAAGTAAGTTACACAATTTATTTTCCCTCAGATAAGAGAGGTGAAATTTTAAGATTTGTTTCGTTTATCTTTTCAGAAAATCCAATTGAGTCTAGGATTGGGGAAGACTTTAAAGCATATTCTTTTCAATTACATTTTTGACAACAGGATTCTTTTGAAAGCATCCCTTATGAGAGTCACATAACCTGGTGCTCCTCAAATTTTGATATGTGAACATAGGATACGAAGATCTTGTTAAAATGTGAATTCCAAGTCTGTAATTTCAGGGAACAGTAATTCTAACAAGTTTCAATGTAAAATTTTGAGTTTTTAATAATGTTCCAGCTGCTGCTGACATTCTTGCTAGTGGACTATCTTTGAGTACCAAGAGTCTAACTTTTACTTGAAAACAATTCCTAGTTAAACCAAGTTCATTGCTAATCCTGACATTATAGCAACATGAGAGATCATTGCTGAGTCCAGAATTTGGGTTAAATGAAAAAAAAATCTGTCTCCATATTTTATTACATACTTTATATGATCTACTCAGAGAGCTGGTTTAAGCTCAAGCTTTCTCTGAAAAGTGAAGGATAGATAGTATCTTTCTGTAAGACTCTGAATTAACTGGGGATAACTGATTGATCACTTCACAATGAATTAACTGAACAAAATAGGCACCATTTTGTTTAGTTTATTAGTGACAGTGTAATATATCTATATCTACAAGGAAATTCCTTCATGTTTCTTTACTTATATTTTGGAGATTCATTTATGTGAATACTATTTCAGACTAAGTTTTAGAGTTCTTAGTCACTCAATCATGTCTGACTCTTTGAGACTCCATGGACTGTAGCCCACAAGACTCCTCAGTCCACTGGGATTCACTAGGCAAGAATATTGGAGTGGGTTGCCAAGCCCTCCTACAGGGAGTTTCCCAACCCAGGGATTGAATCCAGGTCTCCCACATTGCAGGTAGATTCTTTACTAGCTGAGCCATAGAACCAAATCCAGAAATATTTAGTGATCTTAACATATTTTAATGTGCATTTTATCTCATATGAATATTTTGGAATGAATACTGAAAGTCATAAGGCTACAAAGTTGATCCCATGTTTATTCGGAAGTTTTGTTTTTACATTATTACTTGGCTATCTGTACTTTTACTTCAATCAAAGTTAGATATGTAAAAAGATCAATCTATCTCCATTCTTCTTATCTTTAACATTCAGTAATATTAATAAACATATTATCTACTTTGTAGGTTCAGTTAGTGGATCAGAGTCAATAGGAATATTAACCTGGTGTTTATAATTTGTACTGGTGGGTGTACTTCAGTTCAGTTCAGTCACTCAGTTGTGTCCGACTGTTTGCGACCCCATGAACCACAGCACACCAGGCCTCCCTGTCCATCACCAACTCCCGGAGTTCACCCAAACCCATGTCCATTGAGTTGGTGATGCCAGCCAACCATCTCATCCTCTGTCGTCCCCTTCTCCTCCTGCCCTCAATCCCTCCCAGAATCAGGGTCTTTTCAAATCAGTCAGCTGTTCTCATTAGGTGGCCAAAGTATTGGAGTTTGAGCTTCAACATCAATCCTTCCAGTGAACACACAGGACTGATCTCCTTCAGGATGGACTGGTTGTATCTCCTTGCAGTCCAAGGGACTCGCAAGAGTCTTCTTCAACACCACAGTTCAAAAGCATCAATTCTTCAGTGCTCAGCTTTCTTTATATTCCAACTCTCACGTCCATACAGGACCACTGGAAAAACCACAGCCTTGACTAGAGGGACCTTTGTTGACAAAGTAATGTCTCTGCTTTTTAATATGCTATCTGCTGCTGCTGCTAAGTCGCTTCAGTCATGTCCAACTCTGTGCAACCCCATAGACGGCAGCCCACCAGGCTCCCCCATCCCTGGGATTCTCCAGGCAAGAATACTGGAGTGGGTTGCCATTTCCTTATCTAATGTATGAAAGTGTAAAGTCAAAGTGAAGTCACTCAGTCGTGTCTGACTCTTCACGACACCATGGACTGCAGCCTACCAGGCCCCTCCATCCATGGGGTTTTCCAGGCAAGAGTACTGGAGTGGGGTGCCATTGCCTTCTCCAAATATGCTATCTAGGTTGGTCATAACTTTCCTTCCAAGGAGTAAGTGTCTTTTAATTTCATGGCTGCAATCAACATCTGCAGTGATTTTGGAGCCTAAAAGTAAAGTCTGACACTGTTTCCAATGTTTCCCCATCTATTTGCCATGAAGTGATGGGACCAGATGCCATGATCTTAGTTTTCTGAATGTTGAGCTTTAAGCCAACTTTTTCACTCTCCTCTTTCACTTTCATCAAGAGGCTCTTCAGTTCTTCTTCACTTTTTGCCATAAGGGTGGTGTCATCTGCATAGCTGATGTTATTGATATTTCTCCCGGCAATCCTGATTCCAGCTTGTGCTTCCTCCAGCCCAAAGCTTCTCACAATGTACTCTGCATATAAGTTAAATAAACAGGGTGACAATATACAGCCTTGACCTACTCCTTTTCCTATTTGGACCCAGTCTGTTGTTCCATGTCCAGTTCTAACTGTTGCCTCCTGACCTGCATACAGGTTTCTCAAGAGGCAAGTCAGGTGGTCTGGTATTCCTATCTCTTTCAGCATTTTCCACAGTTTGTCGTGATCCACACAGTCAAAGGCTTTGGCATAGTCAATATAGCAGAAATGTATGTTTTTCTGGAACTCTCTTGTTTTTTGATGATCCAGTGGATGTTTTCAATTTGATCTCTGGTTCCTCTGCCTTTTCTAAAACCAGCTTGAACATCTGGAAGTTCATGGTTCACATATTGCTGAAGCCTGGCTTGGAGAATTTTGAGCATTACTGTACTAGCGTGTGAGATGAGTGCAATAGTGGGGTAGTTTTAGCATTCTTTGGCATTTTATTAAAGGTACTTCTCTGGTTCTTAAAAACAGCATCCTTTTCACAGTCAGAGAATGCACAGTGAAGTTGGAAGATTTTTACCTCATTTATCAGGGGTCTCTCTAGTGGCTTCTCACAGGCTCCCAACTTCTTTATTTATATGTATTTGTCATTTTTAATAACATTTCCTAATTTCACAAGCAATACATGTTCATTTCAGACAACTGGAAATATATAAAAGCATATAAACACAAAGTTTGCTTACATAACTTAGCTACTAAATAAGGCTGTAATGATAATAAGCATGCATATATCTTTACATATTTTACTATTTATAGCAGTACAGATGGTTGATAATAGTATAACTTCACACATAGAAGAATTGCTCTTATTATTAAACTAAGTCATAAATTTAGAATGAAGGTCAAACCAAGGTGTCTAATTTCTATAAATGATTCATGATTCACAGACTCACTAATATTTTTTGAAGAGTTTCACTCAATTTAACTAGAGTTGGAAATAACTTCATGACTAAACCATAACTAAGAAGCTTCAGTTGCTTTTTCACATATCTAGCATTGTTTTGAAAAACAAGAAAAGAGACATAAGACAGCTATTATACCTTAAATTTATGTCTGGTCATAATTTTAAAATAAAATAAATACTTGATTTAGCAATAAAATGTGAATTATTAGTAGTTTTGAAATCATGAATGCAAATCAGCTGGAAAAGTTCCACATGACAAAAAGTCTACTTAGAAATAGTGAGGAAATTATTGGTCTTCTCATAGGTTGATTTTTGGCATACTTGTTTTATGCTCAAATTTATTAACTGATAACGTTTAACTTTTATAGCATTTTATTTCTGTTCATTGTTTATATTTCTTATTTATCTAGGCAGTGAGATCAATGGGATTAAAGACACATGAATGAATATACTGTTTTTATAATTATTTGCTCATTAACAATGAACATTCAGGTTTTTCTAGTATTATGAAATAATTGGTTTGATACAAATAATCCATAACGACCTAACAAAGTCAGAAAGTGACAATATAGATTTCTAATCTAGTGGAACATTTTTGCTTGGTCAAAAATTAAAGAAAAAAACTGACAAAAGCAAAACAATAAAAAAGTAAGTTTTTTCTACTGATTTTGCATTTTTAAGATTCATTTAAAGTTTCTCACTATCCTTCAACAAACACTTATTATCAGAAAATATATTGCTTTAGCTGGCATATTTAATGTTTAAGCAATCAATTTACTAATACTAATTTAGTAAGCAGAGGGATATTATTTCATATGAAATAGTTAAATTTATTTACACAACTAAATTCATCTAAAAAGTCAATATTCCTTTCCACTATATTTCTTTATTACACACATCTTCAGGGGTCAAATCACATCTTTTATGAAAAAAGCAATGTTATCTCTGTAATCTTATGGCTGTATGGGAAAATTGCTTAGAACTATTATTTTTAAGTGGAGAATCACTAGCTTCCCTTGGTCTATAGCCCTTTAAATACAGGGTATATTGATTTCATAAAGCTCATATTAAAAAAAAAAAGAAAGAAAAAAAGGTGCTTGCTTTGGGAGTGCATAGAGTAAAATTAGAATGAGAAGACTGGAGAAGACTAGCAAGAGTAAAAGTGGAATAAAAAGATAAGACTAAAAGGATCTTCAACAAAGATGACAGACAAATTTGTGAAGTGTTAATATTTTTATTCTAATGAAAACTAAAGTAGCTGAGTATTTTTTCTTAAAGATTGAGCTGTATAGTGCCTAGTTAGGTTTAAACAAATGCCAGATAAGGAGCTACCCAGGCCAGAATACTGGCGTGGGTAGCCTTTCTCTTCTCCAGGTGATCTTCCCAAACCAGGGATTGAACCCAGGTCTTCTGTATTGCAGGCAGATTCTTTACCAGTTGAGCCACAGGGGAAGCCCTTAAATAAATGAGACACAACTTATATAAAAATAATGTAATTTTACAAAAATAAAGTAAAACAAATTTGAGACATTTTTTCTTGGTATGTAGTTAAATGTTACTTTTAAAATTATGTGTTTTTACTTTTCCTTCACGTAGAACTGAGTTTATAAAAATCACCTTTAAAAAAGCACTTTTTTTCACTTTTATAATTCATTAAATTATCCAGATGATGTACTTTACACTGCCCAAGTTCATGACAGAATTGTTTAATTCTTTTCATTCTATCTGGGAAGGCTTCATTCAGATATTGACATCTGATATAATAGTAGTGTTATAAATTCTCTACTTCAAATAAAAACAAATCCAGGGTTACATAAGGAGAGATCTCATTCAAAAAGACTAATGAGGTAGGAGAAAGCTAGGAGCTGAGAAATGTGCAAGTGTCTCAAAATCAAACACAAAAATTTTTTCTTTCAGAGAGAGAAGTAAGCAGAGCTTATATAAACTTTTAAGAAGAAGTTGGACAAAGAGTGGGTAACAATATAATAGATGTGATTTGGTAACCTAAAAAAATGCAAAATCTAAAAGGTGAGAATTATAATTTATTACACAGATATATTGAGAAGTTAACCCTTACAGCAGAAGGTGAAGAGGAACTAAAAATCTCTTGATGCATGGCAAAACCAATACAACATTGTAAAGTAATTAACCTCCAATTAAAATAAATTTATTTTAAAAATAAATAAATAAATTAATTAATTAAAAATAAATTAAAAGTCTCTTGATGAAAGTGAAAGAGGAGAGTGGAAAAGTTGGCTTAAAGCTCAACATTCAGAAAACGAAGATCATGGCATCTGGTCCCATCACTTCATGGGAAATAGATGGGGAAACAGTGGAAACAGTGTCAGATTTATTTTGGGGGGCTCCAAAATCACTGTAGATGGTGATTGCAGCTATGTAATTAAAAGACGCTTGCTGCTTGGAAGGAAAGTTATGACCAACTTAGATAACATATTCAAAAGCAGAGACATTACTTTGCCAACAAAGGTCCATCTAGTCAAGGCTATGGTTTTTCCAGTAGTCATGTATGTATGTGGGAGTTGGACTTTGAAGAAAGCTGAGTGCTGAAGAACTGATGCTTTTGAACTGTGGTGTTGGAGAAGACTCTTGAGAATCCCTTGGACTGCAAGGAGATCCAACCAATCCATTCTAAAGGAGATTAGCCCTGGGTGTTCTTTGGAAGGAATTGATGCTAAAGCTGAAACTCCAATACTTTGGCCACCTCATGTGAAGAGCTGACTCATTGGAAAAGTCTCTGATGCTGGGAGGGACTGGGGCAGGAGGAAGAGGGGACGACAGAGGATGAGATGGCTGGATGGCATCACCGACTCGATGGACTTGAGTCTGAGTGAACTCCAGCAGTTGGTGATGGACAGGGAGGCCTGGCGTGCTATGATTCATGGGGTCGCAAAGAGTCGGACACGACTGAGTGACTGAACTGAACTGATTGAGGATTTAAATCTAGTAGACAGTCTCTCAGACAGTTCTGAGAGACGGTTCCAAAGACGTAAGGGAAGAGCCAGGATATACAGGCGTTTTGCATAAATAACAACAACAACAACAAAAAAAAAAAAAACAACAGATGATTGGAACATCAAATGACTACTGTTAGTTAACGAAACCAGACCTCTCAACTTAATGAATTTAGTGCCTTTCTTGTACAAGAACATGTAAGAGTCTGGGCTCACTGAAATCATTCCTGGCACATGCACCTTAACTGTGTAGGGTACGGTTTGTGCCACCTTTCTGTATAGAGAGATTTGACAGGAATGTGTCTGCTGGGCCTGTTGATCTAGGGATAAGTTGATTGGGGGGGGGGGGGGCATATTCTGCATCTTAGAGTTTTCCCCAGGGAGGAGGATAACTCAAAGTTCAGGGACCTGTGGGGAAAGAGAAGCCAGAATAAAGTTTAGTCAAGACGAAGCAGAGGAGAAGAAATAGGCAATTGTGAATACTTGGTCAGGAGTTATAACAGTACACTATGTGTGTGTATGTGTGTGTGTTTGTGTAAGTACATTTACTTGTGCCTGAGTATTGCACTTTGTTTGTGATAAACTAATTTGATGGCTTGGTATGTAATTGTGATATCATAAAAAGGTATTTGATCTGTGTCTCTCCCTTCCTGTCTCCTAAAAACAATGCTCCTAAAAAACTGAATTTCCTGAGTGCTAACTATGATAGAAGCTTTTTTAAGTCTTTATTGAATTTACTACAATATATATTTTTTTCTTTGTTATGTTTCAGTTTTTTTACTCCAAGACATGTGGTATCTAAACTCTTGATCAGGGATCAAACCCATACCCCCTGCATTGGGAGCCCAAGTATTATCCACTGGACAACCTGCCCTTTTATTCTAACAAGGCAACCCTTGGTAACTGGGCCTCTAGATAGCTTCAGGTAGGGGGCTGGTTGCCAGAAAGATCATGCCTTGATTGGAAGCTTGAGGTTTTCAACCCCACCTCCAAACTGGTGGAAAGGAGAAGAAGCTAGAGACTGAGATAATCACCAACAGCCAATGATACCTTCATAAAAATATCTAAATGATAGGGTTTGAAAGCCTCCAGTTTCATGAACACACTGAGGGACCAAAAGGATGATGTCCTTGGAGAGGGCACAGAAGCCTCATGACCCGTCTTTCCCTAATTTTCCCTTTGAATCACTTTCATTTTGGCTACTTCTGAGGTCTATCCTTAATAACACTGTAAAATGCAAGTAAAATGTTTTCCTGAGTTTTGTGAACCTGAGGAGGTTGAACCTCACGTACAGTCGCTGGGTCAGAGGTATGAATGGCCCACGACTCCTGATTGGAATCTGGAACTGAGGCAGTCTTGGGCTGAGCTCCTTATCTTGTGAGATCTGATGCTAACTCCAGGTAGAGAGTGTCAGAATTGATCTGAATTGTTGAACACACTGGGTTTAGAAAATTAAATAAGTGGTGCTAGGAAAAACACCATGTATTTAGTGTCAAGAACCAGGAAAAAAAAAAAAAAAAAAACAACTCTCTTTTGGTGTTAGTAAACAAATTTAATTTTCTAGAACAGCTTTGGCTCAGAGTAACATGTGGTTTGTAAAGAGAAAGAATATGAAGATAGATGAGAAATCCCATCCCTGGATGGCTACCTAGTAACCATCTTATGAAAATTCAGCTGCATTGTGATCACTCACTAAAAGTAAAATTTACCAGTGGTATTTCAAAATGGTTGTAGATAAGACTTGCAAAGACTTCACTCACTGGATAACTAAAGGAAATGCAAAATAATAAGAAGCACGCTAAACATACAATCCGTTGTTGGCTATTATTACCTGTAATAGGTAAAGCGTAAGAAAATGCTGAGTCAAACCTTGATGCTAGAGCAAGCACAGATTTCATGTGGTGAGTGTTGAGGTACTTATCCTGGAAGGATAGAAACTTTTAAAAGGTTACTAAGAAATGGGGTGAGTAAAGGAAACACTGCCAGGAGTGAAAAAAAAAAGAAGAAAAAGAGAGTCAAAATAGCCATTCCAAAAGGGTGGGACTTCTTAGATAAATTATTTAAAATGGGATGAATAAAATGGACATTGATATTGCTGAAACAAAAGTCTTAATAGACCACTGTTGAAGACAACATTCAATAGTAGTGTATTAAGTGGGCCAAGAGTGGACCAAAGAAAATCCCTACTGGCTTCCCAGCATTAAAAAAGACCCAGAACAAGTCTACATGCTCATGTTTGGAGGAATTAAAACAAAATGAAGAGGCAAATATTTCAATGAGAAACTGAACCTGGAAATACTTGATGCCATAATTGGACAGATTAATCAAGATGATGATTGACAAAAGGACCTGGGTGTCTCAGCAAGAAACCCTGCTGGAGACTCAAAGCCTTTTGTACTTGAATGGACATAATTTTCAAGGGGTGGAAAGAAAAGTTTCTGGGATTTCTTGACATAGGAACCACTTGCACTTTGGTACCAAAACTCATGGGACCAGCACTAACATGGGCTTCAATCAGATTTAACAAATACAGAAGTAAAAGAGATGATAGGATTAAGGTGGAAGGTTCAAAGAAAATTAAAATGCTTAAACAGTTTCTGTGTGAAGAGGTTGTATCTGCTTTTCCTAAATGTTCTGTGAGGATGGATGTCTATGGATATTATGTCTGACTGTGGAATGCGTGCTCTACCTAGTATTCTGAAACAAGAAACTGCTAATAAATGCTAGATGAAGGCTACACTTAGGAATATAAGGGTTGATGAGATTAAGGTAAAAACTAGAAGAGGTGGTAAATTTGAACAGGCTTTATTTGAAGTGGCTACAGCTTTCTCAACAGGCTTCTCTGGTGCCTCAGCCATAAAGAATCCATCTGCAATGACTCAGGAGATGTAGATTCGATCCTTGGATTGGGAAGATCCCCTGAAAGAAAGCATGGCAACCCACTCTGATATTCTTACCTAGAGAATCCCACAGACAGAGAAGCCAGGCAGGCTATGGTCTATAGGGTCACAAAGAGTCAGACACAACTGAAGCGACTGAACATGCACAGCTTTCTCAAATGAATTATCAGAACAGACACTCTGTCTGATTAGGAACATACCCTATCTAGTATTGTAAAATACAAGTCATGTAAACCTACCCTTCAAGCAATACTAATGGTAAATGAGAACCAATAAGACTGGCTGAGTCCAAATATTATAGAATAAAAACTGGAGAGATGGTAGAGACAAATTCTCTTGAGGTACTCATATGTTGAGTGTATGTGCTGTTCTCCGTTGTGTCCAACTCTGTCCAATCCATGGACTGTAGCCTGAAAGGCTCCTCTGTCCATGGGATTTTCCAGGCAAGAATGCTGGAGTTCTTTTTCCTCCAGGGAATTTTCTTTACTCAGGGACTGAACCCAAGTCTCTTGCATCCACTAAACTGTCAGGTGAATTATTTACCACTGAGCCATCTGGGAGTGCATACTAGGGCTTAAACAGGAACATCTGAGAATGCTTCTCTGCAATGATTGGGGCTTTGGCCCAGTGTTGGCTCTCCTTATCTTCAGGTTCCGCATCCACAGATTCAACCAAACATGGATGGAAATATTTTATACACATCAGAATGTTTCAAAAAGCAAAATTTGAATTTGTCATATGACAACTATAAATATACATTTATATCATATTAGGTATTGCAAGCAATCTAGAGATGACTCAAAGCATACAGAAGGATATTCATAATTTCCATGCAAATACTACCATCATTTTATATCAGAGACTGGAGTGTTCTCATTTTGGTATCTGTAGGTATCCTGGAACCAATCTTCCATGGATACTCAGGAATGACTGTGTATAAGATCTTGATACTAGGGTAATCTGTCAAGACAACCCAGGGTAGGGAGCTCTTTCCTCAGGACTGAATTTGTAACTGTGTGAAGAGTTTCTGGTTTTTATTTTCACATGCACAAAGTTCTATAAATAGCACACAATTGACCAACAAAGAGGTGCCTGGTTTATGGATGATATTCCAAAGATAAATGGACAGCATCCTGTGTAGATGGCCATCACTTTGACTGAAAGAGGTAAAAACTCAGTGGGCTGCCTTGCTTGCTGTTTGCCACAACATTTTAGCTTTTACTAACTGATGGATTGTACCCATCACGTCTGCAAGCCCTGTACTTGCCCAGCCTCAAGACTAAATAAAGAGCTATGAATCAGAAACATCTATTTCTTTATCCTTGGCTATTATTCCTTCTTATCCTCATTTATGCCCAAATGATTACATCTTTGGAAGGAATGTTAGAGTTGGACCATGCACTGGTCTACAGTATAGGCAACTGCAGTAGTAGTCTAGCAAGTACTTCCCCTCATCCAAGGAGGGGTTGTAGGAACCTCCTGACTTATAGCCATTAAGTCAGAAGTAAGGATGGTACAGGGCCTGTTATGGTGGCTGAAGTGAGGGATTTGAATCCCTTTAACTGTTGGGGTCTGATGCTAAGTCCAGGTAGATGGTGTCAGAATTGATTTGAACTGTTGGACATTCTGTTGGTGTGTCAGATAATTCAAGGAAGTGATTGGTATCAGGAGACATGCTAAGTCACTTCAGTGATATCTGACTCTTTGTGACCCTATGGAATGTAGCCCGCCAGGCTCCTCTGTCCATGAGGATTCTCCACACAAGTATCCTGGAGTGTGTTTCCATGCCCTCCTCCAGGTGATCTTCCTGACCCAGGGATCAAACCACATCTCATTATGTCTCCTCCATTGGCAGGAACTTTCAGTAGCATAAAATCAAGGGCTAAGTCTCTATTAAAGTTCAACACATTAGCTTTCTTTGTGTCTACAAGCCCATAATTAATCTGTCTCATTATATAAATCCTATTGGTCATAAAAGGGATTGAAGAAAGGAATAGTGTTTAAAATTAATAAAAGCTATTCTCATCACTGATAAAAAGAATTTTAAGTACAAGTTCAACACATGATGGGCTGGTAGTGCCAAATTTGCATGTGAAAGTAAAGAAAGTGAAGTCATTCAGTCGTGTCCAACTCTTTGCGACCCTATGGACTGTAGCCCACCAGGCTCCTCCATTCATGGGGATTCTCCAGGCAAAAATACTGGAGTGGGTTGCCATTTCCTTTTCCAGTGGATCTTCCCGACCCAGGGATCGAACCCGGATCTCCCACATTGCAGGCAGACTTTTTACCCTCTGAACCACCAGAAAAGCCCCTGTGAAGGATGGCATATTATTTTCACCTTTCAAGTACTTGAAATTATTATACATTTAGACAAATGATGCTTAACTAAACAGTATGTTTTCTGCTCCTGTAATTTTTTTTTTTTCTGTAATTCAGTGAGTTGATTCCATTAACTATTTCCCCTCTCTTCAAAACTCTTTCCAGATCCCAGGTATATATGGATATTAAAGTAAATAAAGCAGAAAAATAAATCTAATGTCATCTGAGTCACAAACACCAGATAATAGTTGCACTTTTTCTTCTTTTTTTTTTAATTTTCTTACTTTATTGTGCTGATATATGCATCTTTTCATCTTTTTGGACACATTGTACAGATCTTGAGGTCTTTATCTCCTGACCAGGGTCTAACCTGTACCTCCTGCATTGGCAGTGTGGAATCTTAACCAATGGACCACCAGGGAAGTATAGTACACCATTTATATGTAAATCTTTAAATACACATTTCATAGAGAGACAGGAGGGAAGGGGGCAGGATACAACTTTCAAAAGGATGACACAGCCTTTGAGGATACAACAAAACTGGTTAGAATCCGTCAAACTCAAGATAGTATAAGATCTGAAGTCCTCTCAAAGTCCCAGAAGACCTTGAGCCTTTTTATATACCCATTGTAACACATTAACATGTTAAATGATACACCCACAGATGCCATGACAGTTCCAAGGCCAACCATAAAAGGCCAAAAAGTGGATGGTGGTCCACCTCCTGGAAATTCTCTTCCCTTCACCAAAATAGCTGGACTACTCCTCCCATTCATTAGCCTGTGAAATTACCCAGCCCATAAAAACTAGCCACTTCATACTCCAGAGTGGCTCTCACTCTCCTAGATGGCTTACACTCTGCCTGTGGAGTATGTTTCTCCCGCCACTGCTCTCGCCTTCTGACATGACCCCACTTCCTGGGCCACTCTTGTCTTCTGGGAGGGACCACATTCTACCTATGGAATGTATACCTTTCTAAATAAACCTACCTTCACTTTACTATAGGCTTCCCTGGTGGCTCAGATAGTAAAGAAATCTGCCTGCAATGCAGGAGACCCAGGTTCGATCCTTGTGTCAAGAAGATCCCCTGGAGAATGGAATGGCTACCCACTCCAGTGTTCTTGCCTAGAGAATTCCATGGACAGAGGAGTCTGGTGGGCTATGGTCTATGGGGTGGCAAAAGAGTCGGACATGACTTAGGGACTAAACAACAACAAATCATTGAAATGGGTAGAATTAAAACAACAACAACAACAACAGCAAGAAAGTATGTAATGGCTACTTTTATGTGACTATTATATAACACATTTGCAGAAAATTCCCTATATACAGTAAGTATCTGTACACTTAGGCCAATTGTGGGTTTTTTTGGTATCACTCTATCCTCATTCCTATTTTCATGGGTATTTACTTTTATTGTTGAATGAATGACAAGAGTCATAGAAAAAAAATTTTTTAAGCAAAAGCAGTGATATCATCTGATTCAATTATTTTATTTTACAAAAGCTATGTCCTAAAAAAAATAATCAGGGTCCTGTGCTTTTTACTGGACATCTGAAAGTAGGGGGTCCCAAGCCCTGCTCCAGTGCATACTTCACTCTGTATGCAGTTTTTCCCCCTAAAAATAGAAGATGCTGGTAACTGAACTCAAGTCACCAGCCTAACACCTTACTCACTTATTTCCCTATATGGATGCTATTCCAAATGCAATGTTCTGAAATAAAGGTAACACTGAAGAATGGGTATTTTCTATTTGGACACTTTAACTGTTCACATTTTCTGAAAATCCCATATACTTCTGGGAGATTATTTTTCCTTAACTTTCTTTAAAAAAGAGGCTTGCAATTCTGAATAAGTATTGCAGGCCATGAAAGAAGTGTTAATAATTGAAGGATATCTTTCAAACAAAGGTCAAGTTTAAAAAAAAATCTGGAAAGGATAATGTTTACAGAGGACAAAATGCTTTAAATTGGAGATACGTGATATTTTTACCTTAGGTTTACAGTAAAAGTATATCTTTCTCACAAGTCAAAACTTCTGTTTATGATTAGAGGGAAAAAATGTACAGTTTGATATACAGAATTAATTTTGATCACTGTTTTTAATACATGTAGTACAACTATTTGAAGAAATATGCATTTTCTAAATCATTTAAAAATATTTATGCCAACACATAACTTATAAACAGATTATCTCTGACAATGGTGCATATCATTCACTGAGAATCTAATTTTTAGTATTTTTTGAAGAGAAAAAATAAACAAATGATCTTTAAACAATTTCCAATGTGCTTTGGGGGCCTGTCTTAATATAAAATTATGCAGTCCTGGTTTCTGTTCTAAACTCTCTGTGGGAATCCTCAGTCAATTGTTGCAGTGATTAGATCTTAGTTTTGTGGCATGCTGAAACTCCCTAAATCAGGATAGAGGAGGTGAAGAAAGCTCTCTTAGTTAAACAGATAACTTGTGTACTGCAAGGCATTCTTTTGTTTATGGACTTCAGAGAGAGCTCTTTGTACATTATATAAGCCTATATTGTGAAGAACAAAGATGGGATTTCAAAGGCTGGCCTCTTTTGTGATAGAACAAAAAGCATTTTTCCTCTCCAGGTGAATATATCTAAGAAAGATTAATAGATAGAGAAAAAATCCTCTTCAAAAAAGATCAGAGTTGAGCTATGCTGTTTGTGCTTCATGGCTTTATATATCCCTTAGTAATAGTGGGCCATGCATGGAAAAGGTTTTTTTTTTTTTTTCTTCAAACTCTCCATTGCATAAAATTAATTGATGAACATAATCATGTATGACAATGAAACCTGCAATTTAGTGGGCATATACTGTATGGCTTCTACTCTGTGCAAATATTCCTCAGCTGCTCTCATTTTGCTAGTAAGGATATATGGTCCTCTTCTACTCTCATTCTTTTACTCTTCATTGAGTCATTTCTATACCCTTATAGGAACATTTTCAAGTGCTTCTGAAGAAGAATTTGGTCTCCAGTGTGCCTCCTCGCTACGTGATATCTCCAGGTTTCTACAATCAGAAGAGTCTACCTTTTTACCACCCACTTTGTTTCCTTTGCCTGTGAAGATTTTAAATATTCCAAGTCATTTCATATTTCTATGAAATCTATTAAAAATCAAGCTTCCCCTGACAATTTCTGTAACACAATGTTCTATTTCCTGCTCTTTTAATATAATTATCAGCGTAAATTATCTCATGCCTGACATTTGTACCTGTATAATGTATGCCTGACAGAATTGGACTTTTAAAAATATATACTCAATAGGGTTTAACCTATGTAAAGTAAGTTGCTTAGCACTGCCACTGCATCTTATTTTATACACATTATTCATAAATAATCATGAAGAACACTTATGTAGAACAAGAGCAATTTATAGGGTTTAGAAAGAACTTAGGTGAGTAAATAGTGTTTTGAATACATTAAACAGTCAGAATATGTATTTTAATTTTTTTTGGAAAATGGAATTCTAGTAATTCTAAGAAATTTTAGGAAGTCTCATATACAGTCCTAAAAATCTTCTAATTAGTGAAACAAAAATGTGTCATGATTTTTGTTTGTATAAAAAAAGCACAAATTTGGAAATAATTTCATTATTATGTAGCATGGAGCATTTGCTAAAAGAAAATAAGCAAAAAAAATCACAAAATTAGATACACAAAATCAAATTACTATCTACAAAAATAATGTGGCCAGATTATATTGGGTATAAGATCTTAAGAAAGAGGTGTTGGAATTGGAGCAACAGGTATCAGGATCCGTTAGCTCTTTTTCTTTAAATGAACAAACTTATTTTCACAGGGGACATTGTTGTTCCCCATTTTTCTTGGTAATAGGCAGTTGTCTCAGCAGCAGAAGGCATTTAAATCTTCAAAAATTTTTTGAAAACAAGTTAGTATAATAAATTAAATATATAAAATGTTATGTTAAGGAATTCAGGAAAAGCTTTGTAAAATAAGAAACAGAGGCTCGGGGGCTGGGGGGGGGGGAGTAATTTTCAAGTTCAAAGATTTTCCTGTACACTGTAGGGGCAGAAACATGTTCCTTCTATCCTTCTAGGTTCTGAGAGAGTCAATTCCTAGGCAGGTTGATAAGAAGTCCGGGGTTCCTGAGGAGGAAAGAAGATTAAGGGAGGAAGACTGCTACAATAAAAGCAGGGGAATCCTTGCAACTGGGACAGAGGGATTACTGAAGTGTCGATAATCTGCCAGGAGATGCACAAATTTATCAAATGGCATCAGAAAAGGGCTTTTGTTTTGTAGGGAGGAATAAACAAGACTAGAAAAACCAGATGTGGGTGAACAGGACAAGAGGTGGTATGATAGAACCATTAACGAGGATTTGTTTAAATACATACTAAAGGGTGTTTTTTTACAGTCAGGGAACACAGAAGAGCTAGGCTAATTTCTGGACTACTTCTATTTTTGGGGATCAAAGGAATCTGGTAAAGTTCAATATTGTCAACCAAATGGAACTTAGCTGGCAAGTGTTGCAAATGTCCCTGTTTAGTGAACTTGAAGTCTCCCCCTTCTCAGTGCAGTCAGGTCTGAACAACTACTGTCAAATGGCTTGGTTTCTTATTGCTTCTCATTGGTGCTGAAAACCACAGGGAGCATGTTAATATGATTCTAGTACCATTTCCAATGTGGGGATAAGAGGGTTTTCCCATCCAGTTCTCTGACACCAGTTGGGTGCCCTATGATTCAGCAAGGCTATCCAACCAGTCCATCCTAAAGGAAATCAGTCCTGAATATTCATTTTTTTAATATAAATTTATTTATTTTAATTGGAGGTTAATTAATTTACAATATTGTATTGGTTTTGCCATACATCAACATGAATCTGCCACAGGTATACACATGTTCCCCATCCTGAACCCCACTCCCTCCTCCCTCCCTGTACCATCCCTCTGGGTCTTCTCAGTGCACTAGCCCCAAGCATCCAGTATCATGCATCGAACCTGGACTGGCGATTCATTTCATATATGATATTATAAATGTTTCAATGCCATTCTCCCACATCATCCCACCCTCTCCCTCTCCCACAGAGTCCAAAAGACTGTTCTATACATCTGTGTCTCTTATTCATTAAAAGGACAGAGGCTGAAGCTGAAGCTCCAATATTTTGGCCACTAGATGCGAAGAACTGACTCATTGGAAAAGACCATGATGCTAGGAAAGATTGAAGGCAGGAGAAGAAGGGAATGACAGGATGAGATGGTTGGATGGCATCACTGACTCGATGGACATGAGTCTGAGCAAGCTCCAGGAGTTGGTGATGAACAGGGAAGCCTGGTGTGCTTCAGTCCATGGGGGTCGCAAGGAGTCAGACATGACTGAGCATCAAAACCACAACACAATTCAACTCAGTTCTGACACTGCATTTGGAAATAACATACCAGATTCCATAGGTGAAGGGCTCAGTTCCACAGGATTTCCTCCCCATTTCTTATATTAGTTGCAAGCCCAGGTTGTCATCTTTGCTTCTGACCCACCTAGTACAAATCAGAGGTTCCAATAACCCCCTTCTTGGGTGTGAATAATTTGCAAGAGCAGCTCACAGGACTCAGAAACTCTAGATCACCAGTTCATTATAAAATAATTTAGCTCAGGAACAGACAGATGGGAGAGATGCATAGGGAGGTATACGGAGAAAGGGCATGAGGCTTTCCTGTGCTCTCCAAGCCCATCACTCTCCCCAAATCTCCACTGTTCACCAATGTGGAAGCTGTTTGAACCCTGAACTTTGGGGTTTTAAGAAGGCACCATTACATAAGCATGATTGATAAAAATCATTGGCCGTTTACTCCATCTTCAGCTCATCTCGCCTTCCCCAAGGTTGAAGAGTGGGGCTATAAGTTCCAACCTCTAATCACATGGCTAGCTCCTCAGGCAGTAAGCCCCTATCTTTAGGTTAATTTTTTTGCTCTCTTCTCTTTGGAAATACCAAGGGTTTGGGGAGCTTACCCAGCAGTGGGAACAAAGACCAAATATATATTTCTTTTTATAAATCATGTTTTAACAAAGCCATCTCCTCACTTGAGCTCTTGGTCTGGGAAGTCTTCTCCCCAGAAACCACACTTCACACAGAGAGAATTATAAGTCAGGTCTGTAAACTTTCAGCTTAACATAGACACTCTGAAGAAACAGAAGGGATACAAACCAAAGAACTGGCTGCCTTACCATGGTTATTTGCTCTCTTAATCTATCATGAACACAAATCTTGGGATTAAATCACCCTGAACAGTGACCTTTTCCAAACTGAATTCTGGATTGGTGAAGAGCCTCTCTGTTCATAACAAAGCCTTCCTGACCTAAAATGCACTTCAAATGCACTGATTACAACAGACCAAGAAGAAAAAACAATGAATATGTGACTAGTGTATGAAGAATGGAGATATCAGGAAAAGACAAATATTTTCCTTTCAAAAGAATTAGCTGGTTACCCTTAAAGAATTATATATTGAAAGCCACAAAAACAAAAAACAGGTTTTCTATAAATCAGGTTTCAGGCCAAAAATGCAATGCAGTATAAATAATTAGACATCAATAAACAGTAGAACATGACTGAACATGTTCACTTTCAGAGTAAACTGATCAGATTAAAGCAAAGCATTATTTAGTATATAGCAATAGTGAAAGGAAGTAATCAGACACCAATTTAAGAACCTTTTTTGTTATTATTATTATTATTATTTTTTTGGTAGCTAATTTACAGAACTTGGCAGTGGCAAGGAAGCTGAAACAATCTGACATCTGCTAATTGGGAAAGATCCTCTGTTGTAAAAAATGGAGCAATTGACATGCACGGCTGAGCTCCTTTATCTGACTCCTACGCATCCAGTAAAACTGCATGATGTAATCTGAACAAAACTTTCCAGGAATTAGTAGAGCTGAGAATTCAAGAGCAGAATCAGGGTAGAGGTAAGGGTGGAGGTTAGGCAACACAACAACTATGTTTCCAGAAAGTGAATTGAAACAGAATTAAGGAACACATTTTATTTATTTATTTTTTAAGTATCGTAGGACAGAAACATTCAAGGGATAGTAAGGTTAAGATGAAGCTTCCTTGACGGCTCAGTAGTAAATAATCTACCTGCAATGCAGGATTAGATTCCTTGATTGGGAAGATCACCTGGAGAAGGAAATGACAACCCACTAGGATATCCCATGGACAGAGGAATCTGGTGGGCTACAGTCCATGGGGTCACAAAAGAGTCAGACATGACTTTGTGACTGAACAACAAAAGGTTAAGACATATACCTTCAGAAAAATAATTCCAAGTTTAATTTATTGTGAAATAAGTTCAAATATGGGAAATCCTAATTATTGGACAATGGCAGGAGGGAGCTAAAAAATAAGTATATATGTATATAGATAAATGTATTTATAAAAACACAGTGCTTTGGCTACTAAGTTGTTTCAATGGAGTCCGACTCTTTGCAGCCCTATAGACCATAACCCACAAGGCTCTTCTGTCCATGGGATTTTCCAGGCAAGAATACTGGAGTGGGTTGCCATTTCCTTCTCCAGGGGATCTTTCTGACCCAGTGATCAAAGCAGCGTCTCTTACATCTCCTGCATTGGCAGGCAAGTTCTTTACCACTAGCGCCATCTGCTGCTAAGTCACTTCAGTCATGCCCGACTCTGTGCGACCCTATAGACGGCAGCCCACCAGGCTCCCCCATCCCTGGGATTCTCCAGGCAAGAACACTGGAGTGGGTTGCCATTTCCTTCTCCAATGCGTGAAAGTGAAGGCGCTCAGTCGTGTCCAACGCTTAGTGACCCCATGGACTTCAGCTTGCCAGGCTCCTCTGCCCATGGGATTTTCCAGGCAAGAGTAGTGGAGTGGGGTGCCATTGCCTTCTCCGGACCCTCCTAATGAATTCTACCTAATTGGAATGACCTCTCTTCACCTGCCTACATCTAACCCAACTTGAAAGCCAACTATTCCCCCAAAGTCTGATCAACATGGCTTGAAATGAACCCATGAGTGAACCTGGATCCTGCTAATGAAATGACTAGATTCTGGGTCTGTGAGCCCCACTGGAGTCACCTAGGAAGCCCAAAGACATGAATGGCTGTCAAACAGAAATATCTTAGAGAGGTAAGGAAATTTAGGGTAATATACCTTTGCCCCAGTGCATCTTTACCAATACTTATTGGTCACTTACCTGATTGGCGCTGGTATTATTTCATTTTTCCTTCACAATGGCCTGGAAAGACAGTGAGGATATGAAACATAAAAGAGGAGAAAGAGTGGTTGGACAAGATTATATGATCTTGTGTGCTTATTCCACTGAAGGAGTTTTCATGGCACACCAGCTGTATGTTTTCTGACTTAAAGCTCTAATGCTTAGCACATTTCTCTGAAAGTGATCTTTCAAATATTGGTTCTCTGCTAAACTCTGTCCCCTCTGTCCATAATATTTGGTCTAAAATCTGACTCTTTACACTAGAATTCCAGATGATTTATGAGTTATTCATGAGCTATCATCACATATTAGCACTCCCTGATGTTCACCCTGTAGCTTGCCATACCAATTTTGTTTTGTTTCTTTACGCATGATGTGCACTGTGGTGGCCAGTCCCTTTGCTGAACCCACTCCAATATTCTTGTCTGAAGAATCCCACGGACGGAGGAGCCTGGTGGGCTACAGTCCATGGGGTTGCAAAGAGTCGGACACGACTGAGCGACTTCACACACACATAGTTGTAATACCCTTCCTTCAAAATTTTATCTGGTACTTCTCTACTCAATTATAAAAATATATCTCATGAAGTTTTCTTTATTGTAACTCAGTCAATGTAAATGTTTTCTTCTACACTCTCACTGGAGAATTTCATCTAATATTATTCTATTAGTATGTGTATCATACATGGTTGCAAAATTTACTGTTTTAGTTACTTTCTCAGGATCATGTGAGCTCCATTAGTTCACAGTTGTAATCTTGTATATCTCTCTAACCTAGGATCTATTTCACTGCCTGGTATAAAGTAAACCCTCAATTTCTATGTTGAATGAAAGCTGAATAGAATGATAAGGATTGAATAAATGGCACTACTAATATATAGTGGGAAAATCCCATGTACTTGTACTAGCTCTGTTGTTTTGTAACTGGTCTAGGGAAAGAGACTTTTTTAAAATTTATTTTCCATTAATTTTTATTGGAATATAGTTGCTTTACAGTGTTAAGTTTCTACTATACAGCAAACTCAGTCAGCTATGCTTATACATGTATCCCCTCTTTTCTGGATTTCCTTCCCATTTAGGTCACTGAGTGCCGGGAGCCAGTGTGAGGAATCCCGCCCGTGACAAGGTCATGAGGAAGGAAGCTGACATATGCAAGGCGTGCTCAGACTTCAGGGGCCCCTCTGGAAATTCCTAAGCATGTACCCCAACAAAAATCTGCCGGTTTTTGTGCTCTGCTTTTCCACTCTTCTGACATTCTCTGGAAAAAGTCAATTCAGGGCTTTAGTCTTCTGCATTTGAAAGAGTGTTTCAATCCAAAAACCCCTCTGATGGCTTTCTAGCCTGACTGCAGGACTCGTACAGCTGCGCGTGTGACTGTTTGAGGCCTCCTGACCGCAGGAGGCACGGCAGGCTTAAAACATCCTAGGAATGTAGGGGCTTCCGAGGAGTCAAAATCTTTAGAATAGGACTGATTAAAGGTTTCATTTGTTGAGTCAATGCTTGCTGCCAAATTTTCATATCCTTTATTTCTAGATATAGTTGGTATATAGAAAAACAAGTAGTAGACCTGGTATTAGCAACATTAGATCTTTGATTTAAGTACCTTCTTTGTTATAACCCACTGCACCTTTGTTCTATAGAGATGTAACTTTAATGCTTTAAGGAGATGCAGATTAAAGAAAAACACTTCAGGGGAAACAAAATTAACATTCATTAAGGAAGAGAGCCAAAAAGTGTTAACAAGCCTCTTGGCCTGAAGATAATGTAAATCACCTGAGACCTTTTGTATACAAAATGATATACAGAGAGAGTCTGGGCTGCGAACGCTACATAATTTTGTGTTACCCATTGATCTCCATGTTTTATCAAAAGTATAAAAGGCCTTCTGAACAATAAAGGATGGGACCAGTTTCTCGGACCAGTTTCTCGAACTAGTCTCTCGGCCTGGTTTCTTGGGAATCTGGCTCCCCCCGTGTCTTTCTCTCTCTCTTCTTCTCTCCCTTTCCCTCTCTCTGCTCTTTACTTTAATTTCAGGCTGAATCTCCACCTGGGGCGCGGAGGCTCGCCAGGTCTACTTACTTGCCCTGGCTGTTAAGACCCACGTGAAAGGGAGCTTAAGGCGAGGCACCCTTAGATATTCAAGCGGGCGCGGGTGGCCCAACGTAGATGGTGCAAATTCCTTGTCTGGAATTTTATTGGTCTTCCGCGTAAACCAAGCTATTCAGCCCTCTTCCTCCAATTAATCTTCCTACTACACTATAGTTTCTTAATCTAATCTTATATCAATCAATAAACAAGTCTTTCCACGCCAACGCCGTCCACCCTTCGAATTCCCTGGATCCACCGGGGCTGGACCCCGGCAACTGAGAAGCACTGAGTATGGTTCCCTGAGCTGTTTAGTAGGTTCTCATTAGTTACGTTTTATACATAGAATTGGGGCTTCCCTTGTGGTTCAGCTGGTAAAGAATCTGCCTGCAATGTGGCAGACCTGGGTTCAATCCTCAGGTCGGGAAGATCCCCTGGAGAAGGAAATGGCAACCCACCCCAGGACTCTTGCCTGGAGAATTCAGTGGACAGAGGAGTAGGACAGGCTGCAGTCCATGAAACTGCAGAGTCAGACATGACTGTGTGACTAACTTTCTTTTTTTAATTTTCATACTTAGTACCAAAAGGGAAAAAGGAGATTTTTATCAATGTCCTCCTTGAGATTCCATTCAGAGGTTGCCTCAGACTCAAGGGTTCCTCTTGTTACTCTCCAGGCCTTTCATGCACAACTTCTCACTACTCTCTGTGTCTCTCACTTTAACTTTTGAATACATTAAATAGTGGGGTGCAATTCTTTCTCCAAGCCTGGTTAATAAACAGAAGGAAGGCCATGCTTCCTTTTCATTGCTTTTTTCTTATCTCATACTATTATGAGAAAGACATATCAAGTTTTGTTGAATTTTTTATTAACTCCAAGAGATAGTGAAGGACAGGGGAGCCTGACATGCTGCAGTCCATGTGGTCACAAACAGTCGGATATGACTTAGGAAATGAACAACAACAACAAACTCTGAAAGAAACTGTTTGGTCATGTGAAATGGCTTCTTTTTTTAAGCATAGGACTTCCCTGGTGACTCAGTGGTAAAGAATCTGCTTGCTAATGCAGGAGACACGGTTCAATCCCTGATCTGGGAAGATCCCACGTCGTGGAACAACTAGGTCTGGGCACCAGAACTATTGAGCCTGTGCTCTAGAGCTTGGAAGCCACAACTACTGAGCTCAAGTACTACATCTACTGAAGCTCATGGGCCGTAAAGCCCATGATCAGCAACAATAGAAGCCAGCTCAATGAGAAGCCCACATATCACAACTAAGTGTAGCCCCCCATTGCTGCAACTCACAGAAAGCTCACACATCAACAAGACCCAGCACAGCCAAAAAATAATAAAACTATATATTAAAAAAAGTACAAAGAAAAATACCTGGAAAGGTAAAACTTTGTGGGGGTTTGTATTCTTCTCAAAGTTATCCTCAGTTTCTAATATCACTTCCCCTTTCTCAGAGCTATCCTTTTGTGACATCATTTTCTATATTTCAAATCAACTATGTGTCTATTCAACTTTGGAAAATGCAACCTCTTATTCAGAAGATGATCTTAGCCCAGGCTATAAACTCCTTTCTAGAAGAGGCACTATGCATCTTCTCCCTTCACTACCTAAAGGTGTGGCCAGTGTTTAAATTTACTAATCACCAGTGGTCAGAATATACATCAGTTTATATCGACACCTTGCTAACATTTCTCAGTAACTTCCACTTTCACTTTGACATCTTAACATCATTCTGTTTTAACTTTGGATTTCTCTCCAGTTTATTCTTGCATCTGCAGCTCTCCTGATCTTGTTTTTATACACTGAAACCGTCAAGGCTTTAGGTCCTTTCTTATTTTCTCTGCCTGGAACACTCCACTTTAACTTTCACATATTTAGCTTCTGCTTTTTCATCAGATGCCATTTCAAAACTCTTATGAGGCTTTTCCTGAACTCCTCAAGAAGTCCCTGTCAATTCTGTGTTATTTTCTCATGGCACTTGTCATTCATCCAAATGATCTTGCCCAAATATTTGTTACTTATACTGTAGTCTTCCCACAGCTAGAATATAAGCCTCAGAGAGCAGGGGACTTCTCTTATTCAATATCATATCCTTACAATATAGATGATCAATTGGCACTTTGGAATCAGTAAGTGATGACTGAGTGAATTAATAAACAGCAGACAGAGGATATGCTTAGCCTATAGCCATTTTCATATTCCTTCTCTTTTCAAGAAGACAGGAAGTAGAGTAATTTCATTTTTCCAGTAACAACTTTAATAGCTCTTAAATAATAGATCGGTAATACTGTCACATTCAGTATAACAACAAACTAAAAATTATTGTCTGCTGATGGGTCACTGAAAACATCATTTGGCATGGGTTTGAAGACTATGCCAAGAACGTTCAGGAAGCTTTGTGAGAATACTTCTGAGCCTGAGTTTAATGAAAATTAACAAAAGTACAAGTTTTCTTGATAAGGAGACTGTTTAAGAGTTTTCCACAGTTGAAATCTGTTAAGAACAGCAAATCACTGATGGACAAAACAGACTGAATTCAAAGTGCTAGAACATTCTTTCATCACAACTTGATGTAGAATACCTAGAGGCGTATCAGTTAATCAGAATGTATGGACCAAGGGGCACACAGCATCTGAGCTACCAGCACACATACTGCGATATGACTCCCTTTAAAATTGAAAGTCAGGACTTCCCTGGTGATCCAGTGGTTAAGACTTTGCTTTCCAGTGCAAGGGGTATGTGTCTGATCCCTGGCTGGGGGAGCTATAGTAAAAAAAAAAAAAAAAAAAAAAAAGACCCTGATGCTGGGAAACACCAAAGGCAAAAGGAAAAGTGGGTATCAGAGGATGAGATGGTTAGATAGTATCACCAACTCAACGGACATAAATTTGAGCAAACTCTGGGAGATAGTGGAAGACAGAGAAGCTTTATATGCTGCAGTCTATGGGGTCACAAAGAGTTGGGCACAGCTAATCGACTTGAACAACAACCACAACAACAAGGAGATAAGATCCTACATGCCTGGTAGTCAAAAACAAAACCAAAACATAAAACAGAAGCAATATTGTATCAAATTCAATAAAAAAAACTTTAAAAATGGTCCACATTAAAAAGTCTTTTAAAAAATAAAATGCAAGTCTTACATAGTTGAACAAATCCAGAATTCATAGGGTACAACTGAAAATATATATCTAAAACACAAAAAGTGAAATTTCTATCTGATTACTCAAACTCAAAATAGCATCACTATTTACACCATTACTTAGAGATGCATAAATGCACAATGTCACTTCTTGAATTTCTGCCTGCCACAGGTTTCAAAAATCACCAAAGGAATAAAATGAAGAATTGGTGTGAGAAGCATCTGTCTGCCACTTTTTATGAAAGTCTCCTAAATAGACAGCTTCATGAGTCTTTTTATAGAAAAACTGTCTGTATTGCACACGTTTTGCTTCTAAGCAAAGAGCCTCTCTCTGTCATTTCTTCTATACTTTTCATAGAAGATCTTGTAGCCTAATTGCTTTCACTTTTTTTTTTTTTTTTTGCCTTAGGAACAAAGCCATGAATTTATATGAGGTGTCAGTGTATTTAGTAAAAATATTTCAGTTTTCAAACTCTGCAACTGTAGACGACCACGGGGGGAAAAAACAGGAAAAACAAAGATGCTTTCAGTTAATTCCCAGGAAACCTCTGAAAGGAGGGCTGCCTCAGCTCATAAATAATGACCTCTTGCCCCTCGATCCTCTCCTTCCCCTGTTTCATTCACAATCACTTGAATTTCAGGATAGAAGTCAGCTACTCCACTATATGCTATTTAACCTTCCACACAGAAGTCACAGGCTAACAATGATGAGACATGCAGGATGAAGAAGCCTAAAATAATCTGTTAAGAAAGAGAGAACAAATTCCTGGGGTTTGTTTTTTGTTTGAATTCACTACAATTGAGTCTTGAATTTTAGCAGCCAAAACCAAATTCTTACTGATTTATGGGCTTATTTCCATAGGCAATATGAAGTTGCCCTAGAATGAGACACAGAAATAATAAAAGCACGACATCATAAAAGTGAGATTAAATAACAAATAACAAGATAAAAGTGGTGGGTGCAGTTATTTACACAAGAAACCCTTAATATTAAACACACACACACACACGACTGAAATTGAAACATATTTTTTTTGTTTGAGCTTCCTGAAAATTAAGAAAACCTGGGAAATTTGATTATTTAATATATTTTCAAGTTTTATTATCTAAAGGTCCTACATCAAAAATGATACAATGCTAATGTTAAAAAGTTCTCATATATAGAATGTTAATTTTTGATGATCATTTTATATTTAATTTAATCTTTATGATATAACCAAGTGGCGGATTCTTTCCCTATTTTCGTTTTATACCTGATGAACAGAGGATCAGGTATAAAAAAGTTAAAGGGTCATTAGAGGAGGAAACAACTTTCTAACCTTGAAAGAAAAGTACTCATTTAAAGGTGAGGTTATTATTATTTTTTTTAGAGTGTATTTATTGGAGAAGGAAATGGCAACCCACTCCAGTATTCTTGCCTGGAGAATCCCAGGGACAAAGGAGCCTGACAGGCTGCCATCTACGGGGTAGAACAGAATTGGACATGACTGAATTGACTTAGCAGCAGCAGCATAGTGTATTTATATAAATATAAACTTTTAAATATAATTAAAAATTTATCAATATTTTAAATTTTAATTTGTGTGATTGTTTCACATTCAAAAAACCTTATTCTATTATGACACTTCCTTATAGTCTTCTCTAAGCATTTTATTTTTTATTATTTTAATATAAATTTATTTATTTTATTTTTTATATAATGAATTTTTAAAATATGAATTTATTTATTTTAATTGGAGGTTAATTACTTTACAATATTATATTGGTTTTGCCATACATCAACATGAATCTGCCACAGGTGAGGTTATTATTTTTAATAGTGGGTTTTTTGTTTCTGGAATCCTAGCTGTCCTTACACTTTCTTTTCTGAAAATAGATAGGTACTGAATTATCCCCATTATTGTGAAGATTGAAACATTTACTGTAAGTGGGAGGCATGCAGTAAGCTGCAGTATTTCAGCTGTTATTGATTTTGTTTTGATTTCTTTTTATATCATCAGAGGTTATTTTATCAGAGATTATCTTCTGGTTTAATGCTACTCAATAAGTGGCTCAAAATTTGAGCAAAAAAGCAGAATTTTATCTTTGCAAAAGTATAGTTTATAAACTTTTTAAACCAAAAAAGATTTTTTATCCTAATGTCTAGTCATTCTTATTTCTTCAATTATTTTTATGTTATATATTATGTAAAGAAATGGGGCCATAGTAATAAAGATATTTTAGAAATATATTTCTGAAATTATTAATGTAATTATTGATATTTTAAGCACAATAATCCCAAATATTTAGATACATTTATCATTTTCCTCTTGCTGTTGCAACAATGAAAACATTTATTACTGAAATTGTGAAAGGACCTGAGCCTGTCATGTTGACAGGGCATTTTCAGTAAGACAGAGATGTTAGATGTCTCAAGTGCATGAATTTTCCTCAGAAATAGTCTTAATGATCTTATATGGATCTCGGACTAGTCCTTTCCAGAATTCTGATCTAACCTTTTTTAGTGCACCATTTATCACTATGCTTTGCAGAAAGACATGCTTTTAAAAATAAAAGTTCATGTATTCTTAAAGTTCATGAACTGTTTGTAAGCTTGGTAGTTTGTAATACTGAATTAATACTTTTAAGAAATGATTTATGATTGCATCTTGGTGTTTATGAGCCAAGACAACCTGTACAATTGAATAGATTGTATTCCTAACCTAGCTGATGAACTGAAGTAGATTTGCGTGTGTGTGTGTGTGTGTATTCTGATGGTCATTCTCCGAAGTCCTTTTGCACTGAGCATTAAGAATTTATCAGGTTAAACCCTTTAGCCACTGGTAAAGTTAATAACAATGTCCAGTGTCAGTTAGGGTCAATCTGACATATTCCATTGTTGTGTGTAGTTATGGTTACAGAAGTAATAAATCTTAAATGGAACTGTTCAAAAATATACTTATGTTAATAAAGAAAAAAAAAATGTCCCGGGAAATTATGTTGGCAAAGAATAAGAAAACTCTCACTGTTTTGTAAGTTTCTGCAGGTTTCTTTTATCATCAAAAGCAATCTTCAGTTTTACTGGCAAGAACTGAAACTCACCTGTTGTCTCAATACATAACCCACGTCCCCATTGTACTCTATTTTTATAAAAGGAAGCACATTTAAAAGTATATTTAAAAAGACACATTATTACTTTTGTGAAGATTTCTTGAGGTCATAAAACCAAAGAAATGGAGCTATTTTCTACTCATGGGTAGCTTATTGCCAACTGTATGTATTTATTGATAAGCGAAGATTTTAGGCAGTTTTGACAGGCTTTGAGAACGAGGCTGTGGGTAGATGAGAGGCAAAATGCAGTGGAAAAGGAAAAGAAGTAAACAGTGTTGAGAAGATAATTTGTACTAGTTTCCATGATTTTTAAAACACTAAACACTAACTATGTACTACACTCCTGAAGTGCTTACAAAACAGATATTAGGCATTTTCTTGCTTTTAATTATTTTCAAATTTGAATTGGCTGTCAACAAATGAAATACCAGTTTGAAACCAGAATATAATTGTAGTTAATTATCCCTAGGTTTACTTGTGTTTATTCAAGATAGACTTCATTATAATTATTACTTATTATCTTTCTTGGTATTATTTTTTTAAATCCCCAAACACAGTGACATAAATTAATAAACCTGTATTAATTCTGACAAATCTAGTGTAGGACTGGATAATCATGCTGATCAATGAGTAAGGCTGACTTTGACTGGATCTGTGGTCAGAGATCAGCTCTTAGATCAACCAGGGGAAGATGTCTACAACAGCCACATGGGAAGATTCATGGCCATTCCACATGATAACGTCCTACAGCAGGCTAGCCCAGCTTACTCACTGGCTGGTTTCAGGGTGCTGGTGGATTGAGAGGAAGTTTTTACTGATATAGAGGCCAAGGCTTACAAGTGACATGCTAGCACGATTAGGTTAGTCTACTGGCCATAGGAAAGCCCAATGTAAGCCCATACTCAAAGGATGAAGAAACAGACTAATTATTGATGGAAGAGCTCCCAATTTAAGGGAAACTAGTATACATAGGTAAACATGACTGTTTTCTCCCTCACAGAACGTTTAATAAAAACTTTATTAAATAATTATATTAAATATATATAATTATATATTAAATATTTAATAAAAAAGTGAAAGAAAGTGAATTAGTTCAGTCATGTCTGACTCTTTGAGACCCCATGGACTGTAGCTCACCAGGCTCCTCCATTCATGGAATTTTCCAGGCAAGAGTATTGGAGTGGGTTGCCATTTCCTTCTCCAGGGGATCTTCCAAACGCAGGGATCCAACCTGGGTCTCCCACATTGCAGGCAGATGCTTTTACTGCCTGAACCAGCAGGGAAGCCCAATAAAGCAAAGTCTCTTTGTAAAGGTTAGTACAACATGGTCTTACACTGCCTTTTAATGAAATCTCTGTTACTTAAAAAATTAAAAAAAAAAAAAAAGACTATTCCAAATGTGACTATTATTCTAATTATGATTTGATTTTTTAAAAAAGAAAGCCTTCATTTATTCATTGTAGGAAAATTTCTAAGCATCTGCTTTGTCTCAGGCAGTATTATAGCAGTGTCCAATGAACTTAATAGAAAAAATAAACATAACAATAGCAAAGGAAACAAGCAAAAATAAACATATGGAAACTAATTAGACTTAAAAGCTTTTGCACAACAAAGTAAACCATTGATAAAAAGACAACCTAATAAATGGGAATAAAATGTTTCCAATTGATATGTCTGACAAGGAGTCAAGATCCAAAACAGATAAATGGTATGTAAAACTCTATAAAAATGGGTTAACAATAGGAAGATCCTTTTTTTTTTTCTTTCTGGCTGTATTTAACATTTTAAAACATTATTTGCTTTCTAAAATTACATCCTCAATGAATTTATGTGGTTTTCTTCACACTATTCTACTTGAGGTTAATTGATCTAGTTTAGTTGAATCACAAAGAAAGGCTACACCAAAGATTGCTCAAGCTTCTGTACAATTGCACTCTTCTCACATGCTAGCAAAGAAAGGTTCAAAATTCTCTAAGCATGCCCAAGTCAAGCTACAAGAGTATGTGAACTGTGAACTTCCAGATGTTTAAACTGGATTTAGAAAAGGAAGAGGAACCAGAGATCAAATTGTCAACATCCAATGGATCATCAAAAAAACAAGAGAGTTCCAGAAAAATATCGACTTCTTCTTTATTGACTATGCCAAAACCTTTGACTGTGTGTATAACAAACTGGAAAATTCTTCAGAGATGGGAATACCAGACCACCTTACCTGCCTCTTGAGAAATCTGTATGCAGCTCCAGAAACAAGAGTTAGAACTGGACATGGAAAAACAGATTGGTTCCAATTGGGAAAGGAGTATGTCATGGCTGTATATTGTCACCCTGCTTACTTAACTGATATGCAGAGTACATCATGCGAAATGCAGGGCTGGAAGAAGCATAAACTGGAATCAAGATTGCCAGAAGAAATATCAATGATCTCAGATATGCAGATGACACCACCCTTATGGCAGAAAGTGAAGAGGAATTAAAGAGCTTCCTGATGAAAGTGAAAGAGGGGAGTGAAAAAGTTTGCTTAAAATTCAACATTCAAAAAAGTAAGATCATGGCATCCAATCCAAATCACTTCATGGCAAATAGATGGAGACACAAAGAAAACAGTGACAGACTTTATTTTCTTTGCCTCCAAAATCATTGCAGATGGTGACTGCAGCCATGAAATTAAAAGAGACTTGCGTCTTGGAGAAAAGTTATGACTGACCTAGACAGCATATTAAAAAGCCAGAGACATTACTTTGCCAAAAAGGACCATCTAGTCAAAGCTATGGTTTTTCCTGTAGTCATGTATGGATATGAGATTTGGACTATAAAAAAACCTGAGTGTTGAACAATTGATGCTTTTGAACTGTAGTGTTCAAGAAGATTCTTGAGAATCCCTTGGACAGCAAGGAGATGCCACCAGTCAATCCTAAAGGAAATCAGTCCTGAAGATTCATTGGAAGGATTGATGCTGAAAATAAAACTCCAATACTTGGCCACCTGATGCAAAGTACTGACTCATTGGAAAAGAGCCTGATGCTGGGAAAGATTGAAGTCAGGAGGATAAGGAATGACAGAGGATGAGATGATTGGATGGCATCACTGACTCGATGGACATGAATTTGAACCAGCTCCAGGAGTTGGTGATGGACAGGGAAGCTTGCTGTGCTGCAGCCCAGGGAATGCAAAGAGTCTGACACGACTGAGCAACTGAACTGAACTTATATAGGTTTATATTTTTTCCATTATTTTCAAAATTTTCAGCCATCATGACTGTTTTTTTTTCCATTTTTTTCCTATTTTTCTTCTCTTCCTAAGATTCCAATTATACATACGTTAAATGGCATAAGATATCCTTTAAGTGACTGAGGTTCTGTGATACTTTCTTCTTATTTCATGTTTTACTATTCAACTTGGATAGTTACTATAGCTTTTTTCCAATTAACTGAACTAAAATCATGAATTCCTTATTGCCAAGTTCAGACTTAAATTGAGGAAAGTAGGGAAAACCACTAGACCATTCAAGTATGACCTAAATCAAACCCCTTATGATTATACAGTGAAAGTGAGAAATAGATTCAAGGGATTAGAGCTGATAGACAGAGTGCCTGATAAACTATGGATGGAAGTTCATGACACTGTAGAGGAGACAGGGATCAAGACGACCCCGAGAAAAAGAAATGCAAAAAAGCAAAACGGCTGTCTGAGGAGGCCTTACAAATATCTGTGAAAAGAAGAGAAGTGAAAAACAAAGGAACGTTATACCCATTTGAATGCAGAGTTACAAAGAATAGCAAGGAGAGATGAGAAAGTTTTCCTTAGTGATCAGCATAAAGAAATAGAGGAAAACAATAGGATGGGAAAGACTAGAGATCTCTTCAAGAAAATTAGAGATACCAAGGGAATATTCCATGCAAAGATTGGCTCTATAAAGGACAGAAATGATATGGACCTAACAGAAGCAGAAGATATTAAGAAGAGGTAGCAAGAATACATCGAAAAACTATACAAGAGAGATCATCACAACCCAGATAACCACGATGGTGTGATCACTCACCTAGAACCAGACATCCTGGAATATGAAGACAAGTTGGCCTTAGGAAGCACCACTACAAACAAAGCTAGTGGAGGTGATGGAATTCCAGTAGAGCTGTTTCAAACTCTGAAAGATAATGTTGTGAAACTGCTTCACTCGATATGCCAGCAAATTTGGAAAATTCAGCAGTGGCCACAGGAAAAAGTCAGTTTTGACTCCAGTCCATAAGAAAGGAATTGCCAAAGCATGCTCCAACTATCCCACAATTGCACTCATCTCACACACTAGCAAAGTAATGCTCAAAATTCTCCAAACCAGGCTTCAAAAGTATGTGAACCATGAAATTCCAGATGTTCAAGCTGGATTTGGGAAAGGCAGAGGAACCAGAGATCAAATTGCCAACATCCGTTGGATCATCGAAAAAGCAAGAGAATTCCAGAAAAACATCTATTTCTGCTTTATTGACTATGCCAAAGCCTTTGACTGTGTGGATCACCACAAACTGAAGAAAATTCTTCAGACCATCTGACCTGCCTCTTGTGAAATCTGTATGCAGATCAGGAAGGAACAGTTAGAACTGTACATGTAACAACAGACTGGTTCCAAATTGTGAATGGAGTATGTCAAGGCTATGTATATACTGTGACCCTGCTTACTTAACTTTTATGCAGAGTACAACATTAGAAACTCTGGGCTGGATGAAGCACAAGATGGAATCAAGATTTCTGGGAGATACATCAATAGCTTCAGATACGCAGTTGACACCACCCTTATGGCATAAACAGAAGAACTAAACAGCCTCTCTTGATGAAAGTGAAAAAGGAGAGTGAAAAATTGGCTTAAGCTCAACATTCAAATAAATACAATTATGGCAACTGGTCCCGTCACTTCATGGAAAATAAATGGGGAAATCATGGAAATAGTGACAGACTTTATTTTTGGGGAGACTCCAAAAGCACTGCAGATGGTGACTGCAGCCATGAAATTAAAAAAAATGCTTGCTCCTTGGAAGGAAAGTTATGACCTTCCTAGACAGCATATTAAAGAGCAGAGACATTACTTTGCCAACAAAGGTCTGTCTAGTTAAGGATCTGATTTTTCCAATAGTCATGCATGGATGTGAGATTTGGACTATATAGAAAGTTGAGCACTGAAGAATTGATGCTTTTGAAGTGTGGTGTTGGAGAAGACTCTTGAGAGTCCCTTGGACTGCAAGGAGATCCAACCAGTCCATCCTAAAGGTAATCAGCCCTGAATATTCTTTGGAAGGACTGATGTTGCACCTGAAACTCCAATACTTTGGCTACCTGATGCAAAGAACTGACTCATTGGAAAAGATCCTGATGCTGGGAAAGATTGAAGGCGGGTGGAGGGGAAGACAGAGGATGAGATTGTTGGATGGCATCATCCATTCAATAGACATGAGTTTGAGTAAACTCTGGGAGTTGATATAGACAGGGAGGCCTGGCATGCTGCAGTCCATTGGGTTTCAAAGAGTTGGACACGCATAAGTAACTGAACTGAACTGAACTCATTTTTACTAATTTGCTGCTATTCTCATTTAGTATACTTTTAGTTATGATATTTTATGTTTCTTTTCCAGGAATATGATTTGGATTTTTCTTTCATGTTTTCTAATTTTTTATCACTATGTTTGTGCTCTTTTTCCTACCTACAGAAACATTTGTATTATATCTACAGCTGCTGGTTTAACACTCTTGTCTCCTAACTGGATCTGCAAATCGCTGGATCTCCTCTCTCTATTCAGCTTCCTTTTGATTCCGCTACCTCCTCTCATTTGTTTTGTCCAGAGTTTCTAGTCTCTTTGGTCTATAGTCTCTAGATGTGTGATTGCCGGCCTCTCAACTCAGCATGAATTCTGGCCTGTATGTCCTCCCTCCTTTTGCTAACACATGGACATTCTTCCCAGGAAGTAAATCGTCTTGCTTTTTCCTCTTATCTCAAAGATTACTGACTTCTACTGCTTATTGTCCAACACTGAAAACCTTTGTTTCAAATATATTTCCTGGTTTCCTATATGTTCAATTCAGAAGGGCAAACCAGTCCAGGTATCAATTTTTGAAATTCACCCTAGTCTAACAATATTTCTATATATAATTGCTCTCCAATTATCAGGGCTGTGGCAAATCCCAATAAATAATTTCTAAAACTTTAAATTGTTGGATATACAGTTGTGTTTTTTTTTTGATATAGTTTTTAAAAAGTGCATATTTTCTTTCATTATGTTGGGTATATGCTGCTTGAAAAAAGTCTGTATTTTCTTCCACGATGCCTGACTAATAATATAATAATAATAGTGACAATTAAATTAAATGCACCTCAGTGAAGTTTTTGATAATATTAAACTATCTATGGACTAAAAACAAGAGTTGAATTGCTGTGAATATAGCCATAGACCTAGCATCATTTTACCTAGCTTTTTGGATTATTGTGTTTGTTCCATATAAATCTTTTGAAAAGGAAGTGAAAATCCAATATTTAAATATGACATAGATTTTTCTTTTGCATACATCCACAAAACAGTCTCACTGTTACCATATTAAAGTTCAGCCATTCCAGATTTAACAGTAATTCTTGGGATGAATTTATCCTTGATTACATTCACTTTTTTTTTCTGCATTTTATTGCCAAGGATTAGGTAAAGTTGGCAAGAGCAGGCTACACTAGACAAATATTCTTATATTCTGATGTCCACTTAAATTAAACAAGTTGAAAACTTTAACTCATTTGAGAAAATTTAATATTCTTTTATCTTCAGCAATTAATGTAAAAAGGATTGTGGAAAATAGTTTTACAACATGCAGTTTAATGAACAGAAAACATTCTCTTATCATTTTCATCCTTTCAAACATTTTATCATCACCCCATGGTGCAGAGAGCAGTTGTTTATATAGAGGGCAAATCTCCTATGGCATATTCATTTTAAAAAATCCAAAGACTTCATGGTGATCTTAATAAATGCTACCATTATCACTTAAAATTACATATTATATATTAAAAATCTGTGTTTCTCAAATCTTGAAAATTATAATTGCTATAGGAAGTAAGGATTAAAAGAATAGTGAGCCATGGTTCAGTGAATGCAAGATATAAGGAAAGGGCATAAATATGACTATAGTGTTATTCAACTAAGGCCAGCAACACTTTTTAACCTTTACATAAATTAAATTTGTATTTCTTTTTATATAAGTTTACTAATATAGTTATTCTATAAAATTATTATGTGTGGTCAAATTTGGCAGTACCCCACTCCAGTACTCCTGCCTGGAAAATCCCATGGAGGAGGAGCCTGGTAGCCTGTAGTCCATGGGGTCGCTAAGAGTCAGACACGACTGAGCGACTTCACTTTCACTTTTCACTTTCATGCATTGGAAAAGGAAATGGAAACCAACTCCAGTGTTCTTGCCTGGAGAATCCCAGGGATGGGGGAGCCTGGTGGGCTGCCGTCTACGGGGTCGTGCAGAGTCGGACACGACTGAAGCGACTTAGCAGCAGGAGCAGCAGTAATGAAAAATATGGGTACCAAATAAGATTTAGTTCTCGTTTATATGCATATGTATGAAGGAAATATGAGTTTTTAACATTTTTATTGGAATACAGTTGACTTACAATGTTGCATCAGTTTCAGGTATACAACAAAGTGAACCTGTTATACAGATACATATATCCAATCTTTTTCGATTCTTTTCCCATGCAGGATATTAGAGAGTATCGACTAGAGTTCTTTGTGCTATGCAATAGGTCCTTATTAGTTATTTATGTTATATATTACTACACATATGATATGGTTTTTCCAGTGGTCATGTATGGATGTGAGAGTTGGACTATAAAATGCTTTTGAACTGCGGTGTTGGAGAAGACTCTTGAGAGTCCCTTGGACTGCAAGGAGATCTAACCATTCCATTCTGAAGGAGATCTGTCCTGGGAGTTCTTTGGAAGGAATGATGCTAAAGCTGAAACTCCAGTACTTTGGTCACCTCATGGGAAGAGGTGACTCATTGGAAAAGACTCTGATGCTGGGAGGGGTTGGGGGCACGAGGAAAAGGGGATAACGGAGGATGAAATGGCTGGATGGCATAACCAACTCAATGGACGTGAGTTTGAGTGAGCTCTGGGAGTTGGTGATGGACAGGGAGGCCTGGCGTGCTGCAGTTCATGGGATCACAAAGAGTCTGACACGACTGAACGACTGAACTGAACTGAACTGATATATATGATAAATATAGCTTTTCTCTCTCTGAATATTATTTACTACATAAAAGGACCTAATTTATGATACTTAAATGCATGCATATTATCTTGATGAAATCATTATAAAAATGCTTTGATACATTAATATATTTATTTTGAAGATTAAAATATTAACTTTTATTTTAATATTGAGGGAAAATATACAGACAAGTAAGAGCCATTTTTTAGGGATGAAATTATTACATTTGAAAATGTAGCCAAAAGAGGAAAAATAAATATTAAAAATAAGTGCGATGGTAGACTTCCTAACATTACATCAGTAAATCACAGCTCATAACTTATTTACCAAAATTTTGTTTTAACTAGTATGTTAGTTATTCCTGCAAACTCAGGAGCTGGCCATTTAAAGTAGCCTCTATTCAATCTAAATATAAAATGGTATGAATTGCCAAGAAGAAATCCAAACCCACCTAGCATTTCTGATTTTTACGAGCTTTGCTAAAATGTCTGAAGGCAAAGGGATTGTTCACAATCATAGCACATTGGTAAATCCATGTGAATCTTTCTGTTCTATGAAGTTTCTTGGTCAAATTGAACCTGACAGTCATTTCCCAATGGGCTAAACTGTGCCCCTGAAAAAACTACATGTTGAAGATGAACTTCCAGTTCTTCAGAATATGACTTCATATGGAGAAAGGGTTTTAATATAGGCAATTAAGGTTAAATGAGAACATTTGTTGTTGGTTAGTTGCTAAGTTGTATTCAAGTCTTTTGCGATCCCATAGACTGTAGTCCGCCATTCTCCTCCATCCGTGGGATTTCCCAGGCAAGAATACAGGAGTGGGTTGCCATTTCCTTCTCCAGGGCATCTTCCTGACACAGGGATCTAATTCTGTATTGGCAGCTGGATTCTTTACATTGAGCCACCTGGGAAGTCCAAAATGAAATCATTAGGTAGACCCCAATTCAGGATGAGTGGTGTCAACAGGTATCTTTATATTTGGAAAGTAGGTCAGGTAGATGCCTGACCATAGTGAAAACAATGTGAAGACACAGAGAAAATTGTCAACTACCAGCCAAAGAAAGATGCCTCAGAAGAAATCAGCACTGCCAACATCTTGATCCTGGTCTTCTAGCATCCAGAATTGTGAGGGGATAAACAATAGAAATGTATGACATTCAGGCTGCAGTACATTTTTATGGCAGCCCTAGCAAAATAAGCAGCCCCATTCAGTGTCAACTACTTCTTTTCCCTTAGATCATGAGCACATGACCCAAAGTATTAGAAGACTGTCTGTCTTAGAGATCTATATCATACTACAGTTTTCAATATTTCTATCATATCAGTTTAGAAATAGAGCTGGCAGAAACTGATTGAAATGATAATAAAATCTATTTCATTGGTCCTTTTGACTCTGCAAGTCTGTATAACACTAACTTGTAAAATGTATAATTTATTTTTGTTTTTTACTTTCATGTTGAAGCACAAAAGAAAATTTACTAGGAAGCATTTCCATGTGTTTTTAACCCATAAGAAAAAAATGGGTTGAAATTTCTCATACAGTTTTAAAACGAACTATAGTCCATGGGGTCACAAGTGTTGGCTACAACTTAGTGTATAAACCACCACCACAACTGCTGAAAGCCATCATTTAATAACATCAAGTACTAAACATTGCATACTACAAAACAATAATGCTTTTCCTTAATTATATACATTTTGCATACTGTGGAAAATGTTACAACTTAGGACTATTTTCTAATTATTATGTAGATATACTACTGCATTTTTTAAGACTAGTAAATCAAATCTTGTTATATCCTATTTTGTTGACTATTTATGAGCAAATATGTATATAAAATAATGCAAATATTTTAATAATGAAAGTTATTTGATATGAGAGCCAAACGAAAGCTTAGTTTTTCCTCAGTGACATATATTCACAGAGATTTCAGATCATAATTTTTTAATGCTTTCAACCAGGTTCTGTTGTATGATTTATTTTGGAGATTTCAGTCAATCCTTCTACTTCTAGTTTCAGTATTATGAGACTTAACATCTATGCTCACTTGAACGTTTTTCAACACTACACACATAGAAACACACATACACATTGGCACCCACAGGATTTCAAGGCTTACAGCTCAAATCACTTAAGATATGAATTTAAACCACTTATATTGCTTAGACATACAAACACTGTAAACTCAAGTCTTCTCCAGCATCGACTTCTGGGGTCATACTACTTGAGAACATTGGTCATGGAGAGATGAGTGGTTGTACCTGAGAAGTAGACTAAATAATCCCTCGATAAATATGTATTGGCATTAAACTTCTGGAATTAGGATCAGACACAGAAGAAATGTGTTTTCTACTAAAATTATGATCTGTAAAAGAAGACTGTTAAATTCTTACCTCTCTCAACTGATATTTGCTTTGAATGTCTCTCTGAAAATAAAAAAAGAGAGAGAGAGAGAGAGAGCATGACTTTATGTTTCCCAAAAGGAAGGTGTATATTTCTTCCTCTGTTCACTTCCTATCTTTGAAAAAGCTACATTTCCTTACCAAATGAAGTGTCCAGTTCCTAATTCCTGGCATAATACTCATTCATTCCCAACTAAGTGAAATTCAAGTCTTTCTAAACTACTTCCAGGTGCTCTGTAATCACTGAATCAGGGCACAGCATTACCTTCCAGGAAATACACAGGCTTTTTTTGTTTTTTTGTTTTTTAAAATCATTGCTGCACTGTTACTTTTTTTTTTTTCCTTTTCGTTCCACGCTTCTTGGTATAGGGTGCTGCATATGTGGTGGTTTCTTCTCTGTGATGTCTAATATGAAACTGCAATGCAGGATACCCAGGCTCAATCTCTGGGTCAGGAAGATCCCCTGGAGAAGGAAATGGAAACCTGCTCCAGTATTCTTGCCAGGAGAATCTCATGGACAGAGGAGCCTGGCAGGCTACAGACAATGGAGCTGCAAGAGTCGGACACGACTTAGCAACTAAACCTTTACCTTTACCTATGTCTACAAATAAAACTTGGATGCAGAGTACATCATGAGAACTGCTGGCCTGGATGAAGCACAAGCTGGAATTAAGATTGCCTGGAGAAATATCAATAAACTAAGATATGCAAATGATACCACCATTATGGCAGAGAAAATAAGGAACTAAATTGCCTCTTGATAAAAGTGAAAGAGGAGAGTGAAAAAGTTGGCTTAAAACTCAGCATTCAGAAAACTAAGATCATGGCATCTGGTCCCATCACTTCATGGGAAATAGATGGAGAAACAATGGAAATAGTGACAGACTATTTTTTGGAGCTCCAAAATCACAGCAGATGGCGAGTAGAGCCATGAAATTAAAAGACACTTGCTCCTCAGAAGAAAAAAATTATTTTTGTATTTATTTATTTATTTTTAAATATAAATGTATTTATTTTAATTGGAGGTTAATTATTCTACAATATTGTATTGGTTTTGCCATACATCAACATGAATCCGCCACAGGTATACACGTGTTCCCCATCCTGAATCCCCCTCCCTCCTCCCTCCCTGTATCATCCCTCTGGGTTGTCTCAGTGCACCAGCCCCAAGCATCCAGTATCATGCATTGAACCTGGACTGGTGATTTGTTTCATATATGATATTATACATGTTTCAATGCCATTCTCCCAAATCATCCCACCCTCTCCCTCTCCCACAGAGTCCAAAAGTCTGTTCTGTACATCTGTGTCTCTTTTGCTGTCTCGTATACAGGGTTATCATTACCATCTTTCTAAATTTCATATATATGCATCAGTATACTCTATTGGTGTTTTTCTTTCTGGCTTACTTCACTATGTATAATAGGCTCCAGTTTCATCCACCTCATTAGAACTGATTCAAATGTATTCTTTTTAATGGCTGAGTAATACTCCATTGTGTACATGTACAACAGCTTTCTTATCCATTCATCTGCTGATGGACATCTAGGTTGTTTCCATGTCCTGGCTATTATAAACAGTGCTGCGATGAACACTGGGGTACATGTGTCTCTTTCAATTCTGGTTTCCTCGGTGTGTATGCCCAGCAGTGGGATTGCTGGGTCTTAAAGCAGTTCTATTTCCAGTTTTTTAAGGAATCTCCACACTATTCTCCATAGTGGCTGTACTAGTTTGCATTCCCACCAACAGTGTAAGAGGGTTCCCTTTTCTCCACACCCTCTCCAGCATTTATTGCTTGTAGACTTTTGGATCACAGCCATTCTGTCATGAAATGGTACCTCATTGTGGTTTTGATTTGCATTTCTCTGATAATGAGTGATGTTGAGCATCTTTCCATGTGTTTGTTAGCCATCTGTATGTCTTGACAAACAGAAGAAAAATTATGACCAACCTAGACAGTATATTAAAAAGCAGAGACATTGCTTTGCCAACAAAGATTCATCTAATCAAAGCTATGGTCTTTCCAGTAGTCATGTATGGATGTGAGAGTTGGACTATAAAGAAAGCTGAACAGCAAAGAATTGATGCTTTTGAATTGTGGTATTGGAGAAGACTCTTGAGAGTCCCTTGGACTGCAAAGAGATCCAACCAATCCATCCTAAAGGGAATTGGTTCTGAATAATTATTGGAAGGACTGATGCTGAAGCTGAATCTCCAATATCTTTGCCACCTGATGTGAACTGACTCATTAGAAAGCACCCTGATGATGGGAAAGATTGAAGGCAGGAGGAGTAGGGGACAACACAGGATGAGATGGTTGGCTGGCATCACCGACTCAATGGACATGAGTTTGAGTAAACTCCGGGAGTTGGTGATGAACAGGAAGGTCTGGCTTGCTGCAGCGTATAGGGTAAGAAAGAGTCGGACATGACTGAGCAACTGAACTGAACAGAACATATAAATATATTTCTATGAGAGATGCTCGGAAATATGTTACCTTACTGAACTTATCTCAATGAACATTAATGAACTTACCTTAATGAACATGATTTACAGGGAGAAAGACATTAGAGGTGTTTAGAAACCTCTGACTTGATTAGAAAGGTGACATGAGTCATAACTTATCTGGCCTACAGCATGTCAATTTATAGGATCATCTATTCTTTTGGAAGGACTGATGTTGAAGCTGAAACACCAATACTTTGATGCCATCTGATGCGAAGAACTGACTCACTAGAAAAGACCCCTATGCTGAGAAAGAAGTAGGAGAAGGGGACAACGGAGGATGAGATAGTTGGTTGGCAACACCGACTCATGGACATGAGTTTTTAGCAACCCCCAGGAGCTGGTGATGCACAGGGAAGCCTGGCATGCTGCAGTCCACGGGATTGCAAAAATCAGACATGACTGAGCAACTAAACTGAACTGAACTGATTCTTTTGTAATAATATTGAATGGCTTTTTAAGGCCATATCCTCCTTGGCCTCTTTTTCCATCCATTAAACACTGCTTTTATTGGTATTGTATATGCTACAATGTGATGGGAGGTGTGGGGACAATGCAACAGATAAAACTTGTTCACTCAAATTAATATCCACTAATGCTAGAAGTGACAAAAGAAATAGGCTAAAAAATACATGTTTTTTCCTCCCTTCATTAAGAGGCTCTGAGTATCTCAAAAGTCTTAAAACAATTTCTCTCCTTTCTTCAGAAGGAGGGTCTAAAAATACACATTAATACTACTGCTAAATCTATAATTGTGGAATAAAATGACTGTAAATTCACACTGTTTATGACAAGTATAGGAAACCTTATTTGATCATTCAAATTTTTTTAAACATCTGTTTTCATAGAAGCGTAACTGATACTTTTGCTACAATCCAAATTGTAATTAGAAATTTACTTCCAGAAGTCACCCAACAGCTCTTTACACCAGGCTTTACATAAGTAATAACAGAGGAAATGAACAGTATCATAAATCTAGTTTGTGACATCTCCTGTGGGATAATAGAGAAATCACAGTTCCATTCAGATATTTTTAAAATATTAGGGCTGAAGGGAACATGTCAAAATCAGCAAGTAATTATCAATGATACCTCCGAGGTTTCCCTAACACCGCTGACAGCTCAAAACTGAAAAAATCAAGAGCTGTATATAAAAAAAGATACATATGTAGCTGAGGAAGGCTATAAATGTGAAGCAGCCTTCTCACCTGATTACAACACAGCAATGCTCTGGGAAGCCAGGGAGGGAATCAAGGACACTTGGAAAGCTAAAGATAAGGAAATTCAATTTTCCAGTTAAGTAGGCGAGAAGAAATGAGAGGCATACTGCTATTTGGATTAGAGTGCCCTACACATTTTTCCTATTCTTAGAATGATATGGGGTCTACACAGTCTAGTGGGAGTCCTCTCCCAGGGCTGCCATTAGCTAGTTATGTTTCTGTGACCACATCATTTCTGGAGAACTTAACTTTATCTTCCATAAAATAAGTGAGAGATTGGCAGTCAGCAATCTTCTTGTTATCTTCCACCATGAATATCTAGGCATGCATGATGGTCAGAAATATATAAATGGTGCTGTTTAAAATGAAAGGGGGGGGGTAGAAAAACACGTGGCCTACTGTTAAAGACATACAAATTTCATTCTTCCTTAGAGACCATTTTGTATCATCCAGGAGGTGAGATATCCCATTTATTCATTCATCTACTTATATTTATTGCATGCCTACTACCTGCCAGACAGGACCTGTGCATGAGGACACAGTAGGAAACAAATCAGAGTCCCTGCCTTCATGGAACTCAGGTGAACTCTTCAGGTTCTCTTTTAGCTTGGGTTGTCTGAATGGAGTAATGGACTTAGTTAAGTGTGGGGGATGGGGAGGTCAGAGATGTATTTTCTCTTCATTAAAACAAGAAAAGGCTCAGCTGAAATTTGCCTTTCACCATTCCTTATTCTCCTTTCTCCTGTCCTATTCCTACTTAGGATGCCAGTGAAATGTAGGGTGGTGGTTTATTTACTAAATTGTGTCCGACTCATGTGACCCCTGACAGGATCCTCTGTCCCTAGGATTCTACAGGCTAGAATAATGAGTTTCTATTCTCTTCTCCAGGGGATCTTCCCAACCCAGGCATCAAACCTGGGTCTCCTCCATTGCATGCAGATCTGACTGAGCTATGAGGGAAGCCCCAGGTGAAATGTACAGAATTGTGAAAGCCGTATTGTAGCTTGGGGTAGACTGTGCATCTTAAAAACATAAACAGAATTACAGAATACAGAAATAAAGAAAAACTAATGGTCACCATATGTGTATGTATTAGTCAGGTAGGGTTGCCAGAACAGAGCACCATAGACTGAGTGGTTTAAACAATGGAAATTACTTTTTTCCCAGATCTGGAGGATGAGACTCAAAGATCAAGGTGTTGGCATGGCTGGTTTTGAGAGAGGTATCTCTTCTTTTATTGAAGACAGACTCCTTCCTGCTGTGTCTCACATGGCCTCTCCTCTGTGTGGATACCCTCCTCTTGTCTCTCCCTCTCCCTGTAACATCAGCTTTGCTAGATTAGGGCCCTACCCTTAGGACCAGATTTAACTGGAGAAGACTCTTGAGAATCCCTTGGACAGCAAGGAGATCAAACTAGTCAATCCTAAGGAAAATCAACCCTGAATATTTATTGGAAGGCCTGATGTTGAAGCTGAAGCTCCAATAATTTGGCCACCTGATGTGAAGAGCTCACTCATTGGAAAAGACTCTGATGCTGGGAAAGATTTAGGGCAGGAATAGAAGGAGGTGACAGAGGGTGAGATGTTTGGATGGCATCACCGGCTCAATGGACGTGAGTTTGAGCAAACTCCAGGGGATAGTGAAGAACAGGGAAGCCTGGCATGCTGCAGTCCATGGGGTCACAATTGGATATGACTTGGCATTTGAACAACAACAGCCTTTTCAAAGGCCTTATTTCCAAATACAGTAACAATGGGGTAAGAGCTTTAACTTATAGATTTTGAGGGTCGCACAATTTAGTCCATAACAATATGGAACCACATTGACAACTGTTCTTCATGTTTGGCTTCATATGTTTTCTATGACACTTAAATATGGAATTTTCATTTTCTATGCTGGCTCATAACTTCATAACTGATTTTCTTGACCAGAAATGCTTTCTTTCCATTTTCTTTGACTAGCCCATTCTCCTCAAAGTTGTTGTTCATCTCTGCTTCTTCATCCCTATTAATTCTCAACGTTTTATCTTCTGATTTCAGTGTGTTAAACATGTCAGAAAAATACCACATGTGTTAAAAAAAAAACAACTTATTTTTCTTTCCTTGAGCCCACCCATTACTAGTTCCATGACCACTGAAGTCTTACACATCCATCAAGACTACTGTAAATAAATCCACACTGTAACACATTTCTTAACCCTAACCCCTAAGTAGAAATTGTTACTCTAGACTTTCTCCCACCACTATGCCTGTTGGATGACTCTATTAGAGTAATTCTGATTTTAGTGTGTTTGTTTAAAAATCTGTGTCTTCTATAAGAAAGTAAAAATGTGATTTGATTGTAGTTTACTAGCCAGGATATACTGAGCTCTTAAAAATGTGACACATGGAACTTCCCCGACAGTCTAGTGTTTAAGACTCTGTCATTCCACTCCAGGGGCCACAGATTTAATCCCAAACTAAGATTTTGGCAGGCTATAGCCAGAAATATATATTTTTTATTTAGATTTTAAAGTGTTACATATCATCATTTGGTTTGCTACCTTTTCCATGGGTTATTCTTATTCAGAATGAACAATTCAATACACTGAGCCTTGGTTTATTTGTTATGAAATAGGAATTATAATAGATTCCTTATAGGACTGAATGGGGAAATATGTGAGAATCTCTAGCATATGTTTGATGTTTAGTAGATTCTTGGTGAATAATTACCTAGATCTAAATATGCAATTATCTTTGTTCATTAAATCCTAGAGAGTTGAACCATAAAGAAGACTCAGTGCAGAAGAATTGATATTTTTGAACTGTGGTGTTGAAGAAGACCCTTGAGAGTCTCTTGGACTACAAGGAGATCAAACCAGTCAATTCTAAAGGAAATCAATCCTGAATATTCATTGGAAGAACTGATGCTGACGCTGAAGCTCCAATACTTTGGCCACCTGATGGGAAGAACTTACTCATTAGAAAAGACCCTGATGCTGGGAAAGATTGAAGGTGGGAGGAGAAGGGGACAACAGAGGCGAGAAGGTTGGATGACATCACTGAGTCAATGGATATGAGTTTGAGCAAGCTCTGGGAGTTGGTAAAGGACAGGGAAGCCTGGCATGCTGCAGTCTATGAGGTCACAAAGAGTCAGACATGACTGAGTGACTGAACAACAGTTAAATCCTAAATGTGGAAGATTGGATGTAGATATTTTACCTAGTTGATGAGATAATGGTGGATCCAGGCTTTGTGGGATAGGACCTGAAGCTTACATACTTTGCAGTACAACTTTAAAAAAAATAATACAAGATTAAGAATACAAAATTACATTATACCACAAATATTTACTTTGAGAGATAAAGGAGTCATAATGAATTGCACATTTAAAAATAATTGATAGAAATCATAAAATGCAGAATCACATCCTTCTTTGTCTTAAATGACTGCCTAACACATAGCTTATATTTTATGTATTTTTAGCTACATAGTCTTAGATCCTTTTTTTATTTCATACAGACTCTGCAATAGCATTTTGTGCAGAGAAAAATTTTAAAAAATTAGTCTTAGAATTGTTATGATTGATTTTTTTAAATTGACAGATTTCTAGATTTCTTTTCTCAGTCTATTATTGCCAATGACATAATAAATTTGGGATTGCTGCCAAATTTGAGAATAATTTCTATTGAGTTATACTCATATATATAAGACAAATAATTTGAAAGAAGTTTCCCACAGATTGACCTCTAGCTTCATGCACTTAAAACATGTTGTTGCATCTCAATTGAACATGTAAGACACAATCTCATATAACACTTGGCCCTGAACCTTCATGTCAAGTGGCAAAGAAGTTCACCTCAAAAATAGTAATAGAACCTACACAACTAGCATAATTTAACTAAACATGAAAGTGGGCACAAACACATTGGTCCAACTTCCTCTTATTCTATTCCCAAAATGCCCACACCTACTATTTCACAGCAGTGTTAAAGTATAAAATGTAAAGGGTGGGAGTTCAAGTAAAAACAGACAACTGAGTTAGCAAATTTTGTTGATATCTAATGTTCACAATGTTTACAATGCCAATTACCAGTGAATACACTGCTAAGGCCCTGCCCAGCCACTTGGAAGGAGCTGATGCAAATGATTCCTATTTATTACCGAGGTACAACACATTATTGGCCTCATGGTAAATCTACCTCTGATTATTGTGCCCATCTTTTGAACAGAAGCACAATAATACAAAGTGATAGTTTCAAAGAAAATAGGATTTCAGTGTTCCTTAAAGCATGAGTCAGATTTGAAGACAATAATTGGTCAAAAAAGAGCAGAGGGAGTGGCAGAAATAAATGAGGAAAATCATAGTGTGTATGTGGGGACCATAAATAGGAGATTAGCTAACAGAGGGATTGGAGAAACTGACAGGTATGAAATGAGAGTTGATGTCTAACTGTACACTGCTTAACATTATGAGCTGTGGGATATAGTCTTTATATGACTAGCAATGGAAGATTTTGAGTAGAGATTAACTATGATCAAAGTGATAGAACACAGATGAAGAAGCGAAGGGACAGAGGCATTACATGAACCGCAATTTGGTGAGAAAGCCCATATCATGAAAACATGTGAACTGGGCATTGATACATATTTTTCAGTCTCCAAGACTTATACCAAACTCTAGCACAAATGACAATGTCCCTTTCTGAATTTCCTCAACTGCACAACACAAAAAGGTGAATTAGATGATTGATTTTATATAGTGTAACCAAACAGCAAGAAATATGTTTTGACTGGTTTGTAGAAATGTTAACGTATTTGTAGCAAATGTTAGAATACTGTTTCTTTTTTGAAGCACTCTACACTTAATATAAAATTAAAATAAACAGAAAGGGCTCATGATAAACAAAAGATGAAAAATTTATAATTCAATAGTAAGAATCATATTTAAATGTATTGAATGAATGAGGTTTGTTACATATTAACTATATAGTGATATCTATAAAGACAAAGGCTTATCTTCTAATTTTCCATATATTTCACAGTTTAACATACAGGTTATGTTTAAAGCAATGACTACTAAAAGTACATGTCAAAAACCATGACCCAAAAAAAACAAGGTGAAAAAATAGTCTTCTAAAATATTTTATTTAATTTTTACATCAGATGTATTGAGAGGTAATTTGTAGTAAAATGAACTTTTTTCAAGGGGACATGCCAATGAATTCTGATATATGAACACAGTCATGTTACCATTACCAGAGTTGAAATATATACTGCCAGCCATTTGCAGTTTACCCATACTCCACTCCACATCCCTAGCCAGGAGCAACTCCATGATGCTAGTCTTTATAATTCTGAGCTCTGTAGAATGTCATATAATTTTACACTATTGCAGAATGACTTCTGCAACATGACTATTTACTTCACAGGCGTTTACTTCTTCAAAGCAAGCAACATAGAATTTCTAACTTCTGGAAGGTCTCTCAATTCCTTTGATTAATCCAAACCTAGTGAGGATAATTGCCCTTTTAATTAACTCAAAATCAATAGATTTGTATCTTAATTACATCTGTAAATGTCTTTTATTTTATGAATAGGGATATTTCATAATTAAAAGATGGTTATTTCATCATGAAGATATGTTTCCGAATTGTATATTTGTTCAATAATAGACCTTTAAATATGCAAATCCAAATCTTATAGACATTAAAGGAGTAGTGAGATTTAGTGTTCTGAAATCTCTAAGTATAGCAAACGCAGATGGTTACAAAGTAACCACATTGCTGCTGGGAATGGAAGATAATACAACCACTTTGAAAAGCAATATAGTTGCTTCCTATAAAAATAAACATTTAGCATTTTACCAGTCAATCTCTGCTTCCCTAGAGTATCAACCCAGTAAAAAGGACAATCTAAGTTTTCACAAATATTTTTATAAGAAATGTTCTTAGCAGCATTTTTCATGATAATCTCAAACCAGGAATTATAAAAAGACCTTCTGACTGGAAAGTAGATAAATTATGGCAATACTATGCGATGGAATATTGCTGGACAACAAAAAGAAATGTTACTTATATATATATATTTAATATGAAAACAGAGGAATTAAAAATATTTATACTAAGAAACCAGATACAAAGCAAACACAAACCCAAAAAGAAGGCCCTGAAGCTATATGATTGCAAGGAACCATGAATAGCAAGAAAATGAAGCTTCAGACCTACAGCTGCAAGGAAATGAACACTGCCCTCATCCTGCAGAGGCCTGGGAATGGCTCTTCCCCATCCAGTCACTGAGGAGGCTGCTGTTCCAACCAGCTGGATGGCAGACTAGGGAGACCCTGAAGCACAGAACCTAGTTCAGCTGTACCTGGAATTCTGACCTAAATGTGTGCTGTTAGTTTTCAAGCCACTAAGCTTGAGGAAGCTTGTCATACAGCATTAAACAACAGCCTCTACAATCCTTAAGTAAACAGACCATGTGGCCATCTCAGTTCAGCTGTACCATCAACATGATTCTAAGAACACAAATCACAGTTACGATATATCTCTTTTGTCACTTATTCATAGAGAAGCCACTTATCCTGGTTTTTTTTTTAGTAGTAATCCTTCTCTCTCTCCATCTCAGTCTCAGTTTGTTGGTCTCTATGTCACTGTCATTGCCTCTGTTTTTCTATCTGTCTCTCTCTCTCTCTCTGTCTCTCTTCTTTCTCTACCTCTGTCTCCCTCCCTTCTCCCTTCCTCTCTCTTGGTATATGGTACTTATTGAAAATTTTTCTTGGTATGAAAAAAATCAAAACATTACAATATGCTTTATCTAAATTTATTAATGTACAGATAGAAGCAGAAATATAATGATAAAAATAAAATATTGGTATATACATAAACAATTGTGTGGTAACAAAATGGCTCTTCAAAGAATTATTCGTCTTCTTTGAGCAAGGTATGCAACTCAAATTTCATTTCAAACATGAATAAAATAATAGAACCAAGACTTCTGAATGGCATACTTATGCTCAGTTTTTAAAGTAAAAGGTACTACCTGTTATAGAGTGACTCATTGGAAAAGACTTTGATGCTGGGAAAGATTGAGACCAGGAGCAGAAGGGGTTGACAGAGGATGAGATGGTTGGATGGCATAACTGACTCAATGGACATACATTTGAGCAAGCTTTGGGAGATAGTGAAGGACAGGAAAGCCAGCAAGCTGCAGTCTATGGGGTCACAAAGTGTCAAACATGACTTAGCTTAGAGACTAAATTAAAAATAAAAAATAAAAACTTTAATGAGGAAGCTGTAAACTTAATAATGCACAAAAAGAGTCAACTTTCCAATTTCTTATAGTTTTGGTTGCTCTGGCTTTAACCTGTATTTACATGTCAAACCTCTGGAAACTTCTATACACCTAGTTTCATGGGGACTTAGGTTTACAAATCTTAAAACAAGACATCTTATTATTATTTTATTCTTTGTATGTTGACATGAAGCATTTTACTCCCTGAATTGACTATGTAAATTCATAACTTAAATAAAATCTCCCTAAATCTCAAATCACTGAGGAGGGTTTGCTCACTGGTATTACTTCTCCAGCATTTCATTATTAATATTCCTTAGAAAATAAACTTCATTAGAATTGATCTTTTCCTTTTGAAGTGTGGCGTTCTGGAACAAAATGTAAAGTCACAGAAACATAGTTTTCATAAACCTGCAATGGATTAGAATTATGTGGGATTTTAGAACTTAAAATGCTCATAAATACTGAATGTGATCTTAAACTGCTCTCTTTTTCTCAGATGAAAATAAAGTCCTTCTCCTGTTTCTCTGATAAAAATAACATCTGTGGAAAAGATATCAGCATTATAAATCAAAGGCCACGGCCTACAGAGTGTTCTGCTTTTGTCTCCTCTCTACTCTATCAAGAGACAGGCTAAGACTAGGATGGAGTATAGTTTTGTATTTTGGATCTTTTTTTTTTCCTAAAGCCAAGCCCTATAAAATCAAAATAAATAGCAGTGAGTTACTTAAATTGAAGAGTCAATCACCTAGATTAAATGACATACAAAATGACACATAAGAGTCATTCTGCATCAAAATGAAAATGTTTCTCCAGCTGGTGATGTGAATCTTAAGCCTCTGAGGACTTGAACATTTAACAAATTGCTCTGCTTGAGCAATCCTGTCAAAAAGGACAGTAACGTCAGCCTGAACTATATAGAAGCCTGATTAATGGAAGTCCCCATATGATGGAGTAAGTTACAACCTTAATGTACAAATAATGAACCTCTATTAAAAGGAAGGGTGTCATAAATCAAAATGCTGTAGGAAAACCATAAACCTGTGGCAACATAATGGCCACCAGGGCCCAGGCTGTATTAATCTTGTATGGTGCAATATCATTTCTCTAGGAGAGATGACTAAATATATCCCATACGAAAGTGAATTATGAGTGTGATAAAGGTTCTGGACTATTCATTTAAGTTAATGGCAAGGTTCATATTAAGATACCCCCCTGGTTAACTCCTCCTCTCGATCTGCCTTGAACTCTGCTTCAGTGAGACAAACATCAACATGTTCATCTACATTCTTAGCCTCCCATTTGTCTGAAATGTCCTCAGAAAGAAACAAAAAAAAAAAAGAAAGAAAGAAAACACTAAAGGCCAGACAATTATCTCTGCTTCAAAATATTTCTAGCATTTTCCCCCTTTGGCTAATGTTATTTAAAAGTTCTTTTATATATATATATATATTCTATCTTTACTCAGAGTTACACACATTATTCCATAGCATGTTAGTTCTATGTATAGCACTGAAACTTCTATCTTTTCATATGATTCCTGCATATTTTTCTATCACTGTTTGCATTTTGGAAATACAACTTCCATATGAATTAAATTCTAAAGAGCAAAAAAATATTTAAGCCAAAATACCTTAGTGTAGCATTTGTTCAGAAAATGCTTTTCACTTAACCAAAGACATTTTTTATTAGTATATCCTGATATGTTATACTTTGTAACTATCTTCTATGGATAAAACAGATTCTAGTAGGATGAACAATCCAAGTTGATATTTTATGTATTTTGTGTTTATTAAAAAGTATGTTCATTTTGATGCTTCCCTGGAAGTCCAGTGGTTAAGATTCCATGCTCCCAATGCAGAGGCATGGGTTCGATCATTGGTTGGGGAAGTAAAATCTCACATGTTACGAGCAAATAATAATAACAGCATGAACAAAAAATAATTAATAATAAAAGTATTTGCATTTAGTCTTATCCTATTAGAAATTGCTCCTGGTGTGATCACTGTGCTTCAATATCACCTAGAGTAAGATACAATAGTCTCTGTCGGTTTTAGAGGTTAATGTTTTCTCAGTTGTATCATTATTGTTTTTACTGTTTATTTGCCAATAATGAATTTAAACTTAGTTCTGGAAAGGCTTTACTTTTTCTATATTGGATATATTTATATTATAAATTCAAATACATCAAATATATTTCAGTAATTCATAAATAAATCTTCCCTCCTTTGGTAACTCAGTCAATTCAGGATGCCATCTCTCTCTCTTTCCCTTTTGTACAAAAGTGACCCACTTTTCCAGGCTAATACTTGTTGGCATTTATCCACCCAAAATTGTATAGTGACATGAAATTCCAGAGGACCTTTGGTTGTTAGTAACTCTGTGCTTTAACATGGTTTCCATTATCATCTCAGGGTAACAAGCTTATACAATCTTACTCTTCATATCTGAATACTGAAGTTGCTATAAAACCCCTAACCTTTAGGTGGGATCAAGGGTAGTGAGTGGGAGGTAAGGGAACTCTTACTTTCCTGCCTGGCTTTGTGACACACTGAGACTCAAGGTGATGATAGTATTTCATGAATTAAGTTTGCCATAAAGGAATATGCTATCTCTAATTTAATAAAACAAATAAACAAATAGGATAACCCCTTACAGTGACCAAATCAAGGAAGAGAATAGAATATAGTCATGCAAAGGAAGAAGTAACTGGGTAAATCCTTTGCCTAGGATCATATTAAGTCTATCCTGAAGACATGATATTTGAAATGGCACATAAATGAAGAGAAAGTGTTGGGCATTGGAACACTTGAGAGAAGCCTTTTAAACTGAAGAACAAATACAACCCTAAAATTACAAATAAATTGAAAAATGGCCTGGAAGAGAAAACTACGTTGCATTTTTGCTATTTGCCATTATGACTAGACAATGTCTATCAGGGAGAAAGTACAGACATATGTACCCAGATAAGATACAGAAGCCACATTTGTAAGTCATTATGAAGAATCTGGTGTTGACACTTGGAACGTTTCTGTGATTGCTCTGTGGAAGCAGGAGTGGAGGAGAACAAGAGTAGAAGTAGTGAGATTAGCTTGAGGATAAAGTTGGAGTTTTCTAGAGGAGAAATGATCACAGTTTAGGATTAGAGCCTCTGAAAGAATGAGAATGACTGAAAATATTCAGACCTAAGCATATCTCAAAAATTATATATTCAAGGCAAGAATCATGAAATAATTTATTGAAATGGAGAAGACAGCAAAAAAAAAAAAAAAAAAAAGATATGTTGCAAGTGGGGGAAATCAAACATTTTGTTTTCTTTTGACCACATTAATATAACAATGATTGTCATGCTGTCTTGTGGTAGGTACTAAATAGCCATGTGCAAATAAAACGGTGACTCAATCAATGAGACTATAAACTCCAACTGGAGAGAATATGTGCATTCAGGCATTAAATATGTGTACTATATTTGCTGACACACACATATATATTAATGTTTGTATATATGTATGCAATCAATGTATTAATATCAATATATGTATGTATGTACATAAATACATAATTCCGAGGAGAGTGTTATAGGTAGACTGGGACTGGAAATATAGTTTCAGGAGCTTTCAAATTCAAAGACTATTAAGGACAGAACCCTGGGAGACATCAAAATCCAGAATTATAATAGGCAAAGAGGTATTAGAAAAATGCTGAGAAAAAGTAGGCCTCAAAACAAGAGAAAGACCAAGTGACTAGAGTAAAATGGAATGTTATCCTACCACACAATTAGATTTAAAAAATCAGGTATCTGCATAGATCTAGATATTCAATAAAAACCCATTCAACCCATATAAGTCACTGCACCAGTCCCTAAGACACAGGAAATAAAAAGAGGCATAGGACTTGGATACCATTTTTGAGACACTTATCATAATGAGCTATACAGACCATGGAATTCTCTAGGTCAGAATACTAGAGTGGGCAGCCTTTACCTTCTCCAGGAGATCTTCCCAGCCCAGGGATCAAACCCAGTTCTTCCACATTGCAGGCAGATTCTTTACTGGCTGAGCCACAAGGGAAGTTCAAGAATATTGGAGTGGGTAGCCTATTCCTTCTCCAGCAGATCTTCCCAACCCAGGAATCGAAACGGGGTCTCCCGCATTGCAGGTGGATTCTTTACAAGCTGAGCTATCAGGGAAGTATTGTAATGGGCAATAAGGCATACATAAATTACAAGACAATTGTCATATGCCACGATTTTAGTAATTATCTTTTCTGAACTCATTTTATAAAGAGAATATATGACATTGTATGTTTTTTCAAACACCTAAAATATAGAATACAAGGTGACAGGAAGGCCCTACCAGGCTTCTAGCTCTCAGGAAAATAAAATATAAAATACTATTGGGAATCTTTTGTTTGTGGGTGGAAATGTAGTCACTGTACATGTAAAATATACCTGGAATTAAAATATTTTTATTAGTAGAATCCAGAGGCAGAAGCTGAATGTTGAAATGCACAGTGACACAAAATCTGAAGGATTCTGTTAAAATTTCTAATGCTATATATAACCTGATGGTATCTAAGAAAAAAGAACTCTATGTATTTTTAGCTCAAATGAAAACAAAAAAGAACTAATGTGAATATACACTTAAAGACCTTTTAAATGACAATGTTAATTTATACATTTTTCTATAAAATGCTGGTGATTAAATAAAATGTTTCTATATAGAATTGTATGCCATTTGTCAGGATGATAAGCTGAGTTTTTGTTGAACACTCATCTGCTATACAAGAGTGATGAAAACTACAGAGACCAATAGGATCTATTTGTTTCTTGGACCACTAACAGTGGCTTTCTGCCCCCCCGCCCCTGCCAAAAAAAATGATTCACTTTAGGTCTTAATAATTAAACTTTCTTAATCATTACAATGTTAAAAAAAGAAAGATTCATTTAATTTAAAATATTTAGTGAAAAATTTTATATTCACCACTGAAAAAAATGTTAAAATACTGTCACAACATTTTAGGTGGTATTTAGTCATATAATCAATATTTAAATATGCAGGTGAATTTGAAAATAACTCCTCTTATTGATCAAAAATACTTATTTAACAAAACTCCTACTGTACATCATCACAAAAGTTAATTGTTTATGTTCAGTTAATACATAATAACTTGATATACAGATGTGTAATATTTTATCTAACTACTTAGGCTTTTTCTGATATTTCTATGTTGCTTAAAAATGTGTTTAAATTACATTTAAATACTAAAATGGGTTTTCAAAAATTAGAAATGCTCCAGTATTTTTTCCTTTTCATTTCAAAGTCAAATTATTCTACATTACCTTGTAGTTGTGCGTTAGTCATTCAATGACACAGAAAAGATCAGGTTTAATCCCAGATCAGTGTGATTTCTGTCGCTCTCACATTGAATGTTGTATTTAAGGTATAGTTTCACTTTAGGAGACATACAATTTATGGATAAACAGTATGTAGACAAGACTAAGCTGTATCATTTGAGGGACTGTGAAACATAACGGAGTAAGATGAAAAATTTTCTTTTCACAGTATGTTAGAATTTAAACACTCCCTGGGTCAGCTTTCCTGATGTGAATAAATAAACATAAGTATACTGCTCCTTTGAGAGTGTCACTGAAAAATATATGTAAAGGGAGTAAACCACCTAATGTACAGAATAAATTCAATAAATGGCAGAAATTATTTTTATGGGCTCATTTTGTTCTCTGCAGAATTTGGAGTTTTAAAACAGCTCTTAGAAATAAGAGACTAACAGCAACCTAAAATATATATGTATTCATCAATGAATAGTAACTTCCTTTTATAAATAATCAACTGACTAGAAATTTTCCCATTTAAGGTCAATATTTTTTACAAACCCAATAAAAAATTTGTTGTATTCTTAAGAAAGCTTATTTTAGATAATAGAGGAATGTGAAGAAAGATATTCTAAGTGGTAACAAATATTTATATATGATAAATCAGATATAATAAATAATATAAATATCAAATGTATTTTAGTTTTTAAAACTATTATTTTGCTTATCAAGCTAAAACTAATAAAACCTTTTTAAACAATAACATCTTAAGTTTGTCATTTAAATGTGAGAGACTGAAGATACAATTACAATTTGACAATGACCAGACCGTGCGTAAAGATAGAACTCTTGACACATGATCTACACAGCAAGCAGCCCAGAAACCCAAAGCATTATTTAGAGTAACCAGGCCAGGAATCCAACATAGCAGCCACAAGAAAGACATGTACAAAGTCAGAACATTCACTATCTCTAGCATACATTCCAGGAAGCTAAACAGCAGATCCTGTTACAATCAGCTTAAAATGGCCAGAACTTAGATAATAATTCTCAGCTTCCCTAATTTTTGTCCCTGCTTCCAACAGAGGACCAACCAGAAAAAAATCAAATATAAGTATATAACTCATCACACTGGGGTTGCTTGTTGGCTCTAGTGGAAAAGAATCCACCTGCCAGTGCATGAGATGCAGGAGACAGGGGTTTGATCCCTGGATTGGGAAAATCCCCTGGAGGAGAGCATGGCAACCCCCTCCAGTATTCTTGAGTGGAGAATCCCATGGACAGAGGAGTCTGGTGGGTTATAGTCCATGAGGCTGCAAAGAATCAGACACAACTGAGTGGCTAAACAGCAACAACAAATCACTCTGGATGCCCTGATTCTAGTTATCCTACCTGTAGCTTTCCTGTGTTAAGAAAGCCTCCAGTCAAGGCATTCCTAACTGCCCCCTCCTTGTTTTTCCAACTAGAAAGTGTTCCCATTCTACTGCCTGCCTTTGAGTTTCTGCCAAAGCACAAGTGATGATGACTCTCTTGTAAAAGTTCTGCAAAATAGACTTCACTTATTCACATTTGGTTGATCTTTATTTCCACAAAAGGAAAGAAATACAAAATCATTTATGCTTTGTAATGCAAAACAAACTAAACAAAAATCTAGAATCAGTGTAAATAAAAATAAAGTCTGCCCCAATTACTTGCTTTAACATCACCATTTTTTTTTTTTTTTTTTTTGCTTTATCTCCTTCCTTAATATTTAAAGACATGACTTGGTTATATCAGCACATCCCTTATAGAAAGGACTTAACAGGAGTGACATGCTAAGAATGAAATACTACATGCCTTACAAAGTAGCTTTCTGATTTTTTTCTCTCACTTTTCAGATAATTAGTTATAAGAATATTAAGCCAGAAATAAATATTATCTCTAACATTCCTTTCTATTGAAACAAAGCTCATATAGAAATCAAACATCTAAGATGAACAGTTATTCAGAGAAGTGAATGATGACCAAATCAGGGTTCTTGGTACTGAGTACTGGTGAAAGGGTCATAAAAGATCAGAAAAAAATTATTAAAAGGACCAGGAGGAATTTGTTAAATTTCATTGTCTCTCTTAACATAAAGATTCCAACAATCAAAAGCAGATTATACTTACATTAAAAAACAAACAAACAAACAAACCTGAAGCAAAGGGAGGATTTAACCCACTTTTCTTTTTGTCATCTTCCCTAGTAAAACTGTTAAATAATACAATTTTTACACTTCAAAAGGGATTCCACAACTTAATTTTAAATTATTATTGAATCATTTGGGATAAAAAAAAATTATGCAGGAGGAGCCATAGTAAAAATAAAAAAAAAAAGTAGAGTATGTTTAAATTACACTTGGTATTGTGCAAGGATCTTGCACATCCAGCAGCTCATTAACAGAGTTCTGACTGACAATTTGAAACAATGGTGGAGATACTATTTTACCATGGCTTCATACTCTATTCCAATTCTGTCTAATAGACATTCCAACCCAAACTACTAACCTACAGTACAAACCAAGAGTCTTCTTCAGGAATTCATTGTTTTAAAACCAAATGTCCAAATGTATACATATAGGAAAGATTGCTTTAGAATGAATAAACATGTAATATGGGGGGGAACATACAACTTCATACATGTTTAGGTAAGTCTTAACCAAAGCTGTGAATTTTCAAGTAGGAACAGGTAGGTGAATAATTAATAGATGCTATTCATAGTTACTACCATGCTTAGTCTAAATGATTGATGCTTAGTATACTTGAGGAGGAAGGAACATGGAAATATATATTGATATTTAATTTAGGTCACTGTCCTATAAAATAAGAGAAAAAGATAACTGAAGAGGGAAAATTGTCAACACTGTGCCTCTATTTTCAAAGATGGTAACTTGAATACATTTTCATATTATGAATGTCATTATACCTTGACAAGTAATTACAATATGACATTAAGTCACATAACTCAATTTTAGACCTTAATTTTTTTTTTTCAGAAATGATAATATTTTTCAGTTCAGTCACTCAGTCGTGTCCAACTCTGTGACCCATGGACAGCACGCCAGGCCTCCCTATCACCAAATCTCAGAGTTTACTCAAACTCATATCCATTCAGTTGGTGATGCCATCCAACCATCTTATCCTCTGTCGTCCCCTTCTCTTCCTGCCTTCAACCTTTCCCAGCATCAGGGTTTTTTCCAGTGAGCCAGTTCTTCACATAAGATGGTCAAAGTATTGGAGATTCAGCTTCAACATCAATCCTTCCAATGAATTTTCAGGACTGATTTCCTTTAGAATGGACTGATTGGATCTCCTTGCAGTCCAAGGGACTCTCAAGAGTCTTCTGCAACACCACAGTTCAAAAGCATCAATTCTTCAGCGCTCAACTTTCTTTATAGTCCAACTCTCACATCCATACATGACCACTGGAAAAACCATAGCCTGGACTAGATGGACCTTTGTTGACAAAGTAATGTCTCTGCATTTTAACATGCTGTCTAGGTTGGTCATAACTTTTCTTCCAAGGAGTAAGCATCTTTTTGGAGCCCAAGAAAATAAAATCCAAAATCACTGCAGATGGTAATTGCAGCCATGAAATTAAAATACGCTTACTCCTTGGAAGAAAAGTTATGACCAACCTAGACAGTATATTAAAAAGCAGAGACATTACTTTGTCAACAAAGGTCCGTCTAGTCAAGGCTATGGTTTTTCCAGTGGTCATATATGGATGTGAGAGTTGGACTTGTGAAGAAAGCTGAGCACCATAGAATTGATGCTTTTGAACTGTGGTGTTGGAGAAGACACTTGAGAGTCCCTTGGACTGCAAGGAGTTCCAACCAGTCCATCCTAAAGGAGATCAGTCCTGGGTGTTCATTAGAAGGACTGATGTTGAAGCTGAAACTCCAATACTTTGACCACCTAATAAGTGCTGACTCATTTGAAAAGACCCTGATGCTGGGAAAGATTGAGGACAGAAGAAGGCGATGACAGAGGATGAAATGGTTGGATGGCATCACTGACTTGATGGACATGGGTTTCTGTGGATTCTGGGAGTTGGTGATGGACAGGGAGGCCTAGTGTGCTGCAGTTCGTGGGGTTGCAGAGTGGGACACGACTGAGTGACTGAACTGACTGATTGTTGATAATATTTTACACAAAGCAAAATAAACTTTCTATATTTAATCATGTAAATGATTTCTGAATATTGTGCATTACTCATAATGGTAGACATTGGAGGGTCTCTTTTTCTACTTTAATTCATATTGAAATGTAATTTCATTAAGTATCAAGAGTGTACAAAATAATTAAAGTATTAAAGTCAGAAATATCCAAGTTTGGATATTCTGCACTGCGTGAAATATGTTCCACAAAGTCACACTGAAAAACTAGCATTAATTTTTACTTCCAGAATTCATACAACACATTTCAATAGGAAAAGTTTAGAGTTCGATGTAGGGGAAAAAATCAAGAGAAAAAATGAGACCACTCAAAGTGTAAACCCAGAAAGGTAAATTGTAACTGAAAAAAATAAAAGGAAGAAATCTCAAAAAGAGGAATGATTTTCACTTATGAACAATAATAAATTATTGCACACTTATTGATTACCCACCAATGTCATAGTTTCAATTGATTTGGCTTCTCATCTTTTCTCACCAATTTACACTATTTTCTTTATCAGGGATACAAGAACTCAATCATTGAGACTTCATTTTGATTGTTAGTTTCAATTTTCTACTGCATGATCACCAGTTTTTTTATGTGTAGCCTTATCAAATCCTATGTGCACAGAAACACAGGTGCAAAACATTAGCACTTAGGAAGTTACACAAAAACATATACATAAGATAACTTTTAACTAGAGCATTACTATGGTACATGTTGTAATTTATGAACCATGAAATTCTTCTAGTGACAGCCTAGAAAAGCAGACAGTATTTAAACTGGATGTCATGTCAATGTATAAAAATTATTACTGTCAAGCGTGTTATTGAAAGTGACATCATCATAACCTAACATGTGTCTTTGATTGATGGTGTAGCCAAATAAATGTAATAAAGAACAATGTAACATTTGATATCTAGTAACCTATTATCAACCAGCTTTAAAATTTTAGCTTTTCAATCTCATTTCCTGGTGGTTTTAGGGTTTAAAAAGAAAGATTAAGAGACAGACTACTATTTCACTATTTTTAAATCTAGGTATAAATGTCATAAAAAATCTAAGATGTTCTTAAATATCCTCAATTATCAGTATTAATCTACCTAAGCAATTAAATTTCCTTAGACAATAAAACTAAACATAGAAAATTCATTTCATTTTTTGTTCTATGTTGAAGCATTCCATGCAATTTTTCACCAAGAAAATATTCTACTTAAACACAGTACCTTGTATTTTCCTTCAGTAACTTCACTTTCAATAGAGTTCAGAAATTTAAGTCCAATATTTTATAAAATTTTATCTCATTTTATTCTGTGACAGTGTACTTAGATTCTAGAACAAACTCTAAATCTATATTCACTAGAATAATAAAAGACATAAGTTAAACAAGAATATTCAGAAATCATTGAAATAAATCTTGAAATAAACTTGATGAACATCTTGTTTGAACTTCTTTCAGTTTGCTTTCTGATAATATTTGCTCTCTACATTAAAATAAGTGAAATTGTGTTTATGAAAGTATTTAGTGTCCTTTAAGCTGAGAGTTGCTATGCAAATATTTTATCATCATTACCATGCACATTTCATATGTTAAGAACTCAAATGAAAGTTAGTAAAGGTTATATGCCTGAGACCTCTTAATTCAAAATTTATTTGTATTAATCAATACAGAATGGAAACTTTCAAACTGTGTATTTGAGGTGTATGTGTGCTCCTGTCCGTATGGCTGTCTGTAGTTACATTAAAATGCTTACTGAAAATGTCCATTTTAAAAGAACGTTTGCTTTAAGTGACAAGCTGACAAATTTGTCAAGTTACTGAAAAAAATCCATTTTTTGCATTAGCAAAATAAACATTCAATAGGAAAGAAGAATCTGAAATTACATTTTATTGCAATATATTTTCTATAATTTAGAGTGTTCTTTGTGTTTTTTATTCTTATAGATTTTGTTTAAACATTGTAAGAATAATAGTTTCTCCAAGTCAACACCCTAGCTCTTTTACTTTAAGCTGCAAATGTGAATTTTCCTAATCAGGGTACAGTACAGACAAAAAATAATTGAACTAGTTCCCAAAACATGGTTTTTGTTTGTTTTTCAATCACATTAGCCCATTTTTTTCAAATTCTTTCAATCTCTTAAATAATACATCTAGGCTGTCAAGAACTTATCCTCTCTCAAGTGTTCCAATGCTTATCTAGAGTAAATCTGGTGACAAACTCTTTTTGAGATTATTTTAAGGACAGTTTATAGTCTAGAGCTCCATTCACAGAGTCAATTTGATAAGAGTTCTTAATATGAAACACTTTTAGGAACAAGGCTGCTATCATGTCTAGTCACAAAAACTCTTTATCATAATTTTAAACACCTATATATATTTTTATATACCTATATAACTTAGTACATTTTTATATGACCAAATAGCATAATTAATATGAAAATCTTTGATAAGAATATAGTACTACCTATTTAAAAGATGTTACGAATCTTTCACTTCTTCCTGTACCTTCCAAAAATATTGCACACATAATTTTATTTGTTCTAAGTAGTTTGTAGAGCCATGGATATAAGGAAGCATAGATACAGAATTCAAGTTAGATATGTAAAAATCCTTTTAAGAGATAAGGTCGACTAAAATATAGGAAATTCATGTTACAACATCTAAGCATACAAATAAAACCAAAGGACTCAACTTACTCCACGTATGTTAGTCAGCTGTCTTTCACCATCATTTTTATATTTGTTCTCCTCACTGTTTCAGAAATGAGGGAATGGCATACATAGAGAGATACCGATAGAAAAATTACAAATAGGGAAATAGTTTAAAATTTCTTTTGCTGCTTAAAGAACTAGAGATAAGAACCAGAACTAAGTGAACTGAACAGGACACTGCAGAGCCTTCCCGAGGACAGACAGACCCACATAACTGCCTCCTCTTACCTGTAGAAAAATTTTAAGTTCCCAGGCCTTCCCTGAGTTCTAAAGGGCAAATTTAATCAGAGAAATGAGAAAATCCAGAAACAAAGGAAAACAATTAAGCAAGACAAAATAATAATAGTTTAGTCATAAAACAAAGCCAAGGGCCTTTAGTTCCTCCTCCAGAACTATAGATAATATTCCGAAGGATATCCTTGAGTTGTTTTGCAGACACTAACACCCTCACCAGCTGGAAGAAGCTAATTGAGTGCTGACCACAAAACCCCACATGGTCTGGAATGAGAAGGTCGATGATGTTGGCTCCTGATGAGCTCACCATCAGCAATCAGAAAGAAGGATGCAGTTGAGATCCTCAAGGACCCCGAGACCCTCTCCCTCATCCTGCCTTTAAAAACCCATCCCTGAAATCATCTCCAGGTGGTGCAATAGTAAAGAATCTAGCGGCCAGTACAGGAAACACAAGAGATTCAAGTTCATATCCCTGGGTCAGGAAGATCCCCTCAAATTGGAAATGGCCACCCACAAGAGTATTCTTGCCTGGAAAATCCCAGGGACAGAGGAGCCTGGTAAACTACAGTTCATGAGGTTGCAAAGAGTCAAACATGACTGAGCATACACACACACCCTGAAACTGTCAGGGAAGTCAGCTCTTTTGAGCAAAAAGTAGCCATTATCCTTATTTGGCCCCACATTGGGCACAATGAATGCTGTACTTTCTTTCAGTACAATCCTGTGTCAGTAGACTGGCTTTACCATGCTGTGGTGAGCAGACTCAAGTTTGGTTCCTTGACATTAAACCGTCCAATATAAAGTGAACTTCCTGACCTAGTAAAATATATCACATTAAAATTCTTTATATATCATTTATCAGTCTCACATTTTTTAATTTTTATGGCCTATTTCCACACACTGGAATTTGTGTTTATTAGAACTAGTATCTCATTTGTTCTGCTAAATCACTTAGAAGAATGTGATAAGTTACTTACATTTTAGTTGAATTTTTTCTTTTTCACTTTAGGTTTGTTTCTTCATTGGAAGTAATTCAGTTGTATCCTTCAAATTTACATTTCTTTAAAAATACTCACCTGCAAACCTGAATGTCTTTCTTTTCTTTCTATAATTTTATTTTTTAAACTTTTATTTTATATTGGAGTATAGCCAATTAACAATGTTGTAAATAGTTTCAGGTGAACAGCTAAGGGATTCAGTCATATATACATATATATATAACATATATCCATTCTCCCCCAAGCTCCCCTCCCATCCAGGCTGCCATATAACATTGACCCTTTGCTATACAGTAGGAGTGACTTCACTTTCACTTTTCACTTTCATGCATTGGAGAAGGAAATGGCAACCCACTCCAGTGTTCTTGCCTGGAGAATCCTAGGGACGGGGGAGCCTGGTGGGCTGGCGTCTATGGGGTCTCACAGAGTCGGACACGACTGAAGTGGCTTAGCAGCAGCAGCAGCAGCAGGACCTTTCTGGTTACCCATTTTAAATATAGCAATGTGTCCATGTCTTACTTTCTATTTTCATACTGCCACATTATTTTTTCTTTCTGCCTAGTTTTAGAAAAGTTAGGATTTACCATTTAAATGTTAACAACTATACTAAAAGGTGGTAAATTTGACAGTAAGCCAGAGCTGTAAGTGAGCTTCTGTTTAAACAAAAACATATAATTATCAGGAATTTACATAAAATTCTGGATACAAATTTCCCAGGATTCTTGGAAGAAAAGAATTGAGAATTATATATTAAAGTTGCAGAGTCTGTATATTACTTCACTTTTTAAAATAGTTTGCTTTATTATTTTGAAAAATAATTCTCTCTGTGCAGCATTTAGAATATCTTGGCATTCAATGCATTCTAAAAATTATTGCCTACAATTAATTTATACTTAATCATCCTGAGAACAGATGGCAAAATTAAATAGCTTTTACATTTTTGAAACCAAAAAGCAAGCTTGTTATTGAAAATTCAGTGAGGTATTTAGCAGGATAGTCACTTTTCTAGATTAAAAATACTTGAAGTCTTACTTTCCACAACTTTCATATATGCAATTGTTCTTAGTCTTTTAAAATTTTAAAATACTGCTTAACCTTGCTTCTGTTATTGTCATCTAATTCACCTAATTATCCATTCAATCTGTCTTTTAGTATGGTCGAATATCCCAATTATTACATATGATTATAAATGACACCAGTGTTTGAAAGGCCTCTGTTGCAGATGGTTAATTTCTTATTAATGGTTAGGAATGTGCCTGTCATAATGTGCCTTTTATATCTTGAGATGAAAAGCCAATCAGTTACTTTGTCTAACAGTTTGCCTATCAGTTACTCTGTGCTTTGACCTAAGCACAAAGCTTATAAATTCTAACTTTTAAAATACTTTCAAACTCTTTTATATATCAGTGGTAGGCAGAATAATGGCTCCTCAAGGATGCTCACATCCTTATTGCTGAACATGTTACATGGCAAGGGTGAATTAAGATTACAAATATGTTGACTTTGAGATGGAGAGATTATCCAGGTGGAACCAATATAATCACAGGCATCCTTAAAGTGAAAGAGGCATGCAGGGAAGTCTGGAAAGACTTTCTATGAACCAAAGAATGTGTAGAGCTTAGAAGATACAAAATGGCAGGAAAAAGATTCTCCCTGAGAGCCCTGCTTAATTTTAGCCCATTTCCAACTTGTGACTTCCATATTTTAAGATGATGAATTTGTGTTTTTAAGCCACTAAGTTAATGGTAATTTGTTACAAAAGCTATAGAAAACTGATACATCACCTATTTCCTGATCTCTCTACTGTCCTAACTCTTCTTTCTACTCATTGTGTTTTGTATCTCACTCCAAATAGTTAACATGCATTCTACTATGAGCTGGATGTTTCAATCATTTGTCAATTACTTATTTAAAGCAGCCAGTGCCTTTCACTTGATCAATGGATATTTCTATCAGCTGCTTTTCTAACAGAACTTCTCCTTATGCCAATACCACCTCAATATATGGCGAGCACTTTCTATGTGCAAGCATTGTGCAAAAAAAAGTTTTATTTTATCTTCTTTGCTATCTACTCAAGAAATATATGATGCAACTAATATTATTACCTTTATTTTTGATATTTAGGAAACTGAAATGAACAACAAATAATTTGGCCATGGTTATGGAATAATTACATAACACAACAAATTATTACATTGAGATTTGCCTGGCTTCAACTCCTTGTAACAAACATGTTACTCTGCTTTCCCTAAAGCAAATACAGATTTACTCAAGATACTTCAGCCATCACTAAATCTACATTATTTGCATAAGGGAAGGCCACATTAATTGAATAAGGGAATAAGTTTAGAGTTTATCTGATATCTTTCCCAACCATGAAAAAGATAGTTGGAATATTTTTATAAGTCATGATACCAACCCTCTCCTTTTTAGTATCATCGATCTCTAGAGTTTCTTGGATGGCTCAGATGGTAAAGAATCAGCATACAATGTATGAGTCCGGAAGATCCCCTGGAGAAGGGAATGGCTACTCACTCAGTATTTTTGCTCAGAGAAGCTCTAGCACACAAAATTGACTTCCTATTAACTATATTTAGAAGTTATGAAGCTGTATTCACTGTCTACAAAAGACAGTCTCTGTTGACCACTTGAGGCAAGCACAGGCAGATCCTGTCTCATGGGAATTTGGAGTTTATAATAACAGATGATACTCTTGCTCTAGGTGGTTCCTTTAATAGACTATTTTAAACATATGAGTTGTTAACTGAACATGTACATGGAAAATGAGAAGAAAGTTTATCTGAAGAATGTTGCTGCTGCTGTTTAGACACTAGGCCCTGTCTGATTCTTTGCAACCCTATGGACTATAGTCTGACAGGCTCCTACTCTATGGGATTTCCCAGGGAAGAGTACTGGAGTGGGTTGCCATTCCCTCCTCCAGGGGATCTTCCGGACCCATAGATCCAATGGAGTCTCCTGCTTGGCAGGCAGATTCTTTACCACTGAGCCACCTGGGAATACACACAAACATAATGCCACTAAGGGGAGACAGTAGTATGGGGAAGGGGTGGAGAGAGAAGCATTGAATTTTAACACCTTCCTTATACTTGTTGAATTTGCTCTTTGTATTCCTTTTGCCGTTTGTTGCATTAGGTAATTGGTGTATATATGTATAATAAATTTCCTATTAACACAGACTATTTTTCTTTTTTCCTAGACCAAAAAAGTTTTTTTTTTCTCATCAAAAGACCAAATTTATTTATTTTAATTGGAGGTTAATTACTTTACAATATTGTATTGGTTTTGCCATACATTAACATGAATCCACCACAGGTATACACGTGTTCCCCATCCTGAACACCCCTCTCTCCTCCCTCCCCGTGATTTTCATATTTAGTAGAGAATATGTATGGATGTGAGACTTTGACCATAAAGAAAGCTGAGCATTGAAGAATTGATGCTTTTAACTGTGGTGTTGGAGAAGACTCTTGAGAGTCCCTTGGACAGGAAGGGGATCAAACCAGTCCATCCTAAAGGAAATCATTCCTGAATATTCATTGGAAGGACTGATGCTGAAGCTGAAGCTCCAATACTTTAGCCACCTGATGTGAAGAACAGAATCAATGGAAAAGACCCTGATGCTGGGAAAGATTGAAGGCAGGAGGAGAAGGGGATGACAGAGAATGAGATGGTTGGATGGCATCACTGACTTGATGGACATGAGTTTGAGCAAGCTCCAGGAGTTGGTGATGGACAGGGAAGCCTGGCATGCTGCAGTCCATGGGGTTGCAAAAAGTAGGACACGACTGAGTCACTGAACTGAACTGAACTGATAGCCCTCTAAGATTTTCTGTGTATTCTATGAAGACTGCCTCCTAGCCATCATGAAACATTATAAATAAATGAGTATTAACTCTTTAATATGTTTCAAGCTATTAAGACATCTAAATATATTTATTAATTTGCATATGTCTAATGTGTGTTATTCTTTACTATCTGAGCCACCAGGGAAGCCCCAAAGTGTTAGTCACTCAATCATGTCCAACTCTTTGTGACCCCATGGACTGAACCCACCAGGCTCCTTTGTCCACAGAATTCTCTAGGCAAGAACACTGGAGTGGGTAGCCATTCTCTTCTCGAGGGGATATTTCTGACTCAAGAATGAAATCCAAGTCCCAAGTCTCTTGTATTGCAAGAAGATTCTAATAAAATGGTTGGATGGCATCACCAACTCAATGGGCACAAGTGTGAGTAAACTCCGGGAGATAGTGAAGGACAGGGAAGCCTGGTGTGCTGCAGTCCCTGAGGTCACAAAGAGTTGGACATGAATTTGCTACTGAACAACAACACAATGTATTATTGTTGAAAGTTTGATTGTTGATTGATTGATTATTAATTATTATTGATCTCAGTCTATAATCAAGATTCAAAGAGGAATAAATTTATCCAAGAGAATCTTACTTAAACCTCTTCCTCTCATCCAGAAACAAAAACAACAACAAAAACCCAGTTCCCTTTACTTAGTGAAAAAAAAAAAAAAATTATACTGAAATAATTTCCTATGATTTAGGGGAAAAAGGTATCCATAGCTTTAATAAAATATGACCTATACAAGAAAAATGTGAACAGTTTGCAAGTCCTTCTAAATAAGTGGAACTATTCTTCAGAAATTAAAATATTATCTAAAAGTTTATATACACACAATGCATGCGGAGTGCTCATTCTCTCAGTCATGTCTGACTCTTTTGTGACCCCATGGATCGTAGTCTGCCACGCTGTGGAATTTTTCAGGCCAGAATACTGAAGTGAGTTGCCATTTCCTTCTCCAGGGGATCTTCACAACCCAGGTATTAAACCCAAGTCTCTTGCGTCTCCTGCATTGGTAGGTGGATTCTTTACCACATACAATACCAATATTTATATCATACAAAAGGTGCACCAGATGACATTCTCCAAACCAAATTAACTGAAAACACATTTATTTAAATTGACTATCACTAATTCCACAAAGTATTCTATTTAAGTAATACAAAGAATTTAAAACTTTTAAAGTGAAATATTAAAAAGTTCAATATTAATATTTTCCTTAAAATTTCCTGATACAAAACAAAACTCACATTACTTCTAGTATATTTTCTCTCTTAAATGTTCTACAGTTATTAGTTTGCATTGTATACTTGAACTTTGCAGAGTCTTCAATCAGAAAACCCATTACCCATGGCTCAGCTGGTAAAGAATCTGCCTGCAATGTAGGAAACTCGGGTTTGATCCCTGGGTATGGAAGGTCCCTGGAGAAGGGAATGGCTAATCACTCCAGTATTCTGGCCTGGAGAATACCATGGACTGTATAGTCCATGGGGTCGCAAGGAGTCAAACATGACTGAGAGACTTGCACACCATAACTTCAAAAGAAATAAGAAACGTAGATAAAAAAAGTTGCTATAATTTTAGGGAGTATCCAACCTTGAGGTTTTCAGTCTTATTCATTTTTCCTTTAATAGTCTCTTCTCTAAGTTTATTTGGGGGTTCTTTCAGTGTGTTATGTATAAACACTGGGCAGAATAGCACTATGATAAGATGGATTCCCCAGGATGGGTATATACTAATTGCCACCTTCCTGATGAACTATAGACAAGTCTACTACATGAACCATGCTTATAATGTTTTGCATGTATTAATGACTAATTAGTAATGCTAAAATTAAATAAGACATCATTTTAAAGGTAACACCATTTTTTAATTGATTATAAAGAGCATCATTTAAATTATTAAGCAGTATTGTTGATGCTATGTTTGTGTCCCCCAAAATTCACACATTGAAGGCCTAACTCCAATATGATTGTATTAGGAGATGAGACTTTGGGGATATAATTAGGTTTGGATGAAATAAATAAGACTGGGGTTCTCATAATAGAATCAGGGCTCATAATAAGACATGAGCTAATATGCTCTTTTCCTCCACCATGTGAGGCCATGATGAAAAAGTAACCACCTCCAAGGTGGCTGGAGAGTGCTTCCAACAAAAACTGATCCCAGAACTGTGAAAAAAAAAATCAATTTCTATTGTTTAAACTGCCACATCTATGAGTATTTTGTTCTGGCAGACCCAGTAGACAAATTGACAAGAACTTAAAAATATATACATCCATTCCTACATTTGGTGTCACTAAACAGGTCCTTTAAATTAAACAAATGCAAATATTGTTATTTGGGTATTGTTGTTTGAAGTTTCTAACTAAAATGGAAACCCAGAGTATAATATCTGCATAAATATTTATTTGTACTTTTAATATTTTAAATAGTTATATAGAAATTCTACAAAAAGTATTATGTGATAAAGTAAAAACAGCACTATATAATTTTTATATAATGTAACAATGTGTTACCTACATTTAACCAAAATATAACAGACCATTTATAACATAATTTTTGAAAATGTTAATTTCCTGTACATAGTGATTTTCTCCCACTATTTTGGAAATTCTTCCAGCATAAGGGATACTTCCTATGGAACTTTGCTCTACTTAAAAACTATGCCTTTTTTTGGTAGAAGGTTCTAAAGGACTTTTTGAATGTTTTCAGTGGAAATGTTTGACTATTTCATACATTCCACTATATGATATAAAATAATTACTACATATTTTATAGTTTAACTTCATAGCAATGTATATCTCTCTTTCTCTCTCTCTTTGGATGGAAGGATGAATGGATGAAAGGATGAATGGATGGGTATATAGAAAGATTTATCTATATCTATAAATTTGTCTATATCTATGTATAGATTTAGAGTTGTGGGCAAAAGTACTGACCTGAGGCCATCAGATACTGACCCAGCTAATAAGAGAAAATTTTCCTTATTCTTCCTTGAGAAGACCTAACAGACAAAAATGCAGGTATTCCTTGGCCCTATAGTCAAACACAATGTACTAAAACAAAACATTATTTAGAGATCTAATAAAAATGAATAACACTGTCTGAGTGAGGTAGAGAGAGAGAATGAGGGAGGGCTTCACATGGGAAATAAACTGTAGCACTGAGGTTCTAAAGATGAATAGGGGAGATACGGGATAAAGATGGCGGAGGAATAAGACGGGAAGACCACTTTCTCCCTCACAAATTCCTCAAAAGAACATTTCAACGCCGAGCAAACTCCACAAAACAACTTCTGTAGGCTGGCAGAAGTCATCAGGCAACCAGATAAGCAGACCATTGTCTTCAAAAACAGGTAGGAAAAAATATAAAAGACGAAAAAGGAGACAAAGGAGGTGGGGAGGGAGCTCCGTCCCGGGAAGGGAAGCCCGTCCTGGGAAGGGAAGCCCGTCCTGGGAAGGGAAGCCCATCCCGGGAAGGGAATTTTAAGAAGAGAGGTTTCCAAACACCAGGAAACACTCTCCCTGCCGAGTCTGTGGCGAGTCTTGGAAGCACAGAGGGCAACATAACAGGAAGGAAAAATAAAGAAATAATTAAAACAAAGAGATTACAAGCCCAACAGTAACTCCCCCAGCGGAAAAGCAGCACAGACGCCTGCATCCGCCATTGGGAAGTGGGGGCAGGGCAGGGACGCGCGGGAGGCGCGGGCTGCAGTGCTTTGTAAGAATCGGGCAGGAACGCCCCACGCGCAACCAGAACGATCTAACTTGCGCTAGCAAACCAGACTGTGGGATAGCTACTGCCCGAAAAACTCGAACATAAGACACCACCAGGACCGAGCACAGAACAAAGGACGGAACGGAAAAAGCCGGCTGCAGACCATCCCCCGCCGGGGACAGGCAGCCAGAGCCGTAAGGACTGGAAAGGGGCAATTGCAGACCCGGAGAGACTTTACTTACCTAACTGCAAGCAGGCCTCTTTGCTAAGACTTCTGGGGGTGCTGGACACTCACAATCTGCCTCATGGGGGACGCCAGCGGTCCATCCAGAAAGCTGAGCAGCAGTGGCAGAAAAGGTGACACGCCGCGGTGATCACGCTCGCCAAACTCCTGAGCTACTCAGACCTGGGAAGGGCACAAAACGCAGTCCCAGCCGAATCTGTGCCTCTGAGGGCGGCCTGAGCGCCGAACCTGAGCGGCTTGGACCGGGGAAGTGCACGCAGCCTAGGGCCGGCCCCAGACGGTTCCCGGCTGAGCATCGTAGAGCCGGAGCGGTTTGTGCGCCGCGAGAAGGGACAGGTCAGGCGGGGCTGAGACACTGTGCACACGACAGTGCTATTTGTTTGCAGCATCCCCCCTCCCCACAGCGCGACTGAACTAGTGAGCCTAAAAAACCAGCAAACAGAAGAAGTTAAACAGAGGGAACCACCTTGGAAGTGATCCCACATGGCCCAAAACATCAGAGAAGGGCCAGATATATTTTTAATAATTTTAAAATCATTCCTTTTTTTTTTCTTCTTCTTTTTTTTTTCTAACTTTTTTTTTAATTGTGAAGTCTTCTATTTCTCCTCTAATTTTTATTTCTATAACCTACTATTACTATTAAAAAAAAAAAAAGACTTTTTTTTTTTTTTAAGGCAAACACCATATATAGCCTTTGGAAGGTTGTTGGTGGTTTTTGATTTTTTTGTTTTGTTTTGTTTTGTTTTTTGTTTGTTTTTTTAATAATTCTTGTTTTTTTTTTCTTTCTTCCTTTTTCCTTCTGCTTCTTTTCTTTAATATTGTATTTCTTAAAATCCAACCTCTACTCTAGATTTTTAATCTTTGCTCTTAGGTTTCTGTTGTCAATTTTGCACATTTAAAAACCCAAACTTCACTACCCAAGTTTACCTGAGAGCGAGATTACTGGCTTGACCACTCTCTCCTCCTTTGGACTCTCCTGTTTCTCCACCAGGTGGCCTCTGTCTCTTTTCTCCCCCATCTCTTCTCTATCCAACTCTGTGAATCTCTGTGTGTTCCAGACGGTGGAGAACACCTAAGGAACTGGTTACTGGCAGGATTTGTCTCTCTCCTTCTCATTCCTCTCTCTTATCCTCCTGGTCACCTCTGTCTACTTCCTCCCTCTCCTCTTCCCCGTATAACTCCGTAAATACCTCTGAGCAGTCCAGACTATAGAGCACACATAAGGAAGTGACTACTGGCTAGCTTGCTCTCTCCTCTTTTGATCTCACCGCATCTAATTCCAGTTACCTCTAACTACCCCCTCCATCTTCTCTTCTCCTTGTAACTCAGTGAACCTCTCTGAGTGTCCCTCAATGTGGAGAAACTTTTCATCTTTAACATAGATGTTTTATCATCAGTGCTGTATAGATGGAGAAGTCTAGAGGCTACTGTAAAAATAAAACTGAAAATCAGAAGCAGGAGGCTTAAATCCAAAGCCTGAAAACATTAGAGAACTCTTGAATTCAGGGAACATTAAGCAATAGGAGCTCATCAAATGCCTTCATACCTACACTGAAACCAAGCTCCACCCAAAGGCCAACAAGTTCCAAAACAAGACATACCACTCAAATTCTCTAGCAACACAGGAACACTCCCCTGAGCTTCAATATACAGGCAGCTCAAAATTACTCCAAAACCCTTGATGTCTCATAACCCATTACTGGTCACTCCACTGCACTCCAGAGAGAAGAAACCCAGCTCCACCCACCAGAACTCCAACACAAGCCTCCCTAACCAGGAAACCTTGACAAGCCACTGATAGAACCCCACCCACAGTGAGGAAGCTCCATAATAAAGAGAACTCCACAAACTACCAGAATATAAAAAGGCCACCCCAAACGCAGCAATATAACCAAGATGAAGAGACAGAGGAATACTCAGCAGGTAAAGGAACAGGAGAGTTACCCACCAAACCAAACAAAAGAGGAAGAAGTAGGGAATCTACCTGAGAAGGAATTCCGAATATTGATAGTGAAAATGATCCAAAATCTTGAAATCAAAATAGAATCACAGATAAATAGTCTAGAGACAAGGATTGAGAAAATGCAAGAAAGGTTTAACAAGGACCTAGAAGAAATAAAAAAGAGTCAAAATATAATGAATAACGCAATAAATGAGATCAGAAACACTCTGGAGGCAACAAATAATAGAATAACGGAGGCAGAAGATAGGATTAGTGAAGTAGAAGATAGAATGGTAGAAATAAATGAATCAGAGAGGAAACAAGAAAAACGAATTAAAAGAAACGAGGACAATCTCAGAGACCTCCAGGACAATATGAAACGCTCCAACATTCGAATTATAGGAGTCCCAGAAGAAGAAGACAGAAAGAAAGATCATGAGAAAATCCTTGAGGAGATAATAGTTGAAAACTTCCCTAAAATGGGGAAGGAAATAATCACCCAAGTCCAAGAAACCCAAAGAGTTCCAAATAGGATAAACCCAAGGCGAAACACCCCAAGACACATAATAATCAAATTAACAACGATCAAACACAAAGAACAAATATTAAAAGCAGCAAGGGAAAAACAACAAATAACACACAAGAGGATTCCCATAAGGATAACAGCTGATCTTTCAATAGAAACTCTTCAGGCCAGGAGGGAATGGCAAGACATACTTAAAGTGATGAAAGACAATAACCTACATCCCAGATTACTGTACCCAGCAAGGATCTCATTCAAATACGAAGGAGAAATCAAAAGCTTTACAGACAAGCAAAAGCTGAGAGAATTCAGCACCACCAAACCAGCTCTCCAACAAATTCTAAAGGATATTCTCTAGACAGGAAACACGAAAAGGGTGTATAAACCCGAACCCAAAACAATAAAGTAAATGATAACGGGATCATACTTATCAATAATTACCTTAAACGTAAATGGGTTGAACGCCCCAACCAAAAGGCAAAGACTGGTGGAATGGATACAAAAGCAAGACCCCTCTATATGCTGCTTACAAGAGACCCACCTCAAAACAAGGGACACATACAGACTGAAAGTGAAGGGCTGGAAAAAGATATACCACGCAAATAGAGACCAAAAGAAAGCAGGAGTGGCAATACTCATATCCGATAAAATAGACTTTAAAACAAAGGCTGTGAAAAGAGACAAAGAAGGCCACTACATAATGATCAAAGGATCAATCCAAGAAGAAGATATAACAATTATAAATATATATGCACCCACCATAGGAGCACCGCAATATGTAAGACAAATGCTAACAAGTATGAAAGGGGAAATCAACAATAACACAATAATAGTGGGAGACTTTAATACCCCACTCACACCTATGGACAGATCAACTAAACAGAAAATTAACAAAGAAACACAAACTTTAAATGATACATTAGATCAATTAGACCTAATTGATATCTATAGGTCATTTCACCCCAAAACAATGAATTTCACCTTTTTTTTCAAGTGCTCATGGAACCTTCTCCAGGATAGATCACATCCTGGGCCATAAATCTAAACTTGATAAATTCAAAAAAATCGAAATCATTCCAAGCATCTTTTCTGACCATAATGCATTAAGATTAGATCTCAATTACAGGAGAAAAACTACTAAAAATTCCAACATATGGAGGTTGAACAACACACTTCTGAATAACCAACAAATCACAGAAGAAATCAAAAAAGAAATCAAAATATGCATAGAAACTAATGAAAATGAAAACACAACAACCCAAAACCTGTGGGACACTATAAAAGCAGTGCTAAGAGGAAAGTTCATAGCAATACAGGCATACCTCAAGAAACAAGAAAAAAGTCAAATAAATAACCTAACTCTACACCTAAAGCAACTAGAAAAGGAAGAATTGGAGAACCCCAGAGTTAGTAGAAGGAAAGAAATCTTAAAAATTAGGGTAGAAATAAATGCAAAAGAAACAAAAGAGACCATAGCAAAAATCAACAAAGCCAAAAGCTGGTTCTTTGAAAGGATAAATAAAATTGACAAACCACTAGCCAGACTCATCAAGGAGCAAAGAGAGAAAAATCAAATCAATAAAATTAGAAATGAAAATGGAGAGATCACAACAGACAACACAGAAATACAAAGGATCATAAGAGACTACTATCAGCAGTTGTATGCCAATAAAATGGACAACGTGGAAGAAATGGACAAATTCTTAGAAAAGTACAATTTTCCAAAACTGAACCAGGAAGAAATAGAAAATCTTAACAGACCCATCACAAGCACGGAAATTGAAACTGTAATCAGAAATCTTCCAGGAAACAAAAGCCCAGGTCCAGACGTCTTCACAGCTGAATTCTACGAAAAATTTCGAGAAGAGCTAACACCTATCCTCCTCAAACTCTTCCAGAAAATTGCAGAGGAAGGTAAACTTCCAAACTCATTCTATGAGGCCACCATCACCCTAATACCAAAACCTGACAAAGATGTCACAAAAAAAGAAAACTACAGGCCAATATCACTGATGAACATAAATGCAAAAATCCTCAACAAAATTCTAGCAATCAGAATCCAACAACACATTAAAAAGATCATACACCATGACCAAGTGGGCTTTATCCCAGGGATGCAAGGATTCTTCAATATCCACAAATCAATCAATGTAATTCACCACATTAACAAATTGAAAAATAAAAACCATATGATTATCTCAATAGATGCAGAGAAGGCCTTTGACAAAATTCAACATCCATTTATGATAAAAACTCTCGAGAAAGCAGGAATAGAAGGAACATACCTCAACATAATAAGAGCTATATATGACAAACCCACAGCAAACATTATCCTCAATGGTGAAAAATTGAAAGCATTTCCCCTAAAGTCAGGAACAAGACAAGGGTGCCCACTTTCACCGCTACTATTCAACATAGTTCTGGAAGTTTTGGCCACAGCAATCAGAGCAGAAAAAGAAATAAAAGGAATCCAAATTGGAAAAGAAGAAGTAAAACTCTCACTGTTTGCAGATGACATGATCCTCTACATGGAAAACCCTAAAGACTCCACCAGAAAATTACTAGAGCTCATCAATGAATATAGTAAAGTTGCAGGATATAAAATCAACACACAGAAATTCCTTGCATTCCTTTACGCCAATAATGAGAAAGTAGAAAAAGAAATTAAGGAAACAATTCCATTCACCATTGCAACGAAAAGAATAAAATACTTAGGAATATATCTACCCAAAGAAACTAAAGACCTATATATAGAAAACTATAAAACACTGATGAAAGAAATCAAAGAGGACACTAATAGATGGAGAAATATACCATGTTCATGAATCGGAAGAATCAATATAGTGAAAATGAGTATACTACCCAAAGCAATTTACAAATTCAATGCAATCCCTATCAAGCTACCAGCCATATTTTTCACAGAACTAGAACAAATAATTTCAAGATTTGTATGGAAATACAAAAAACCTCGAATTGCCAAAGCAATCTTGAGAAAGAAGAATGGAACTGGAGGAATCAACTTGCCTGACTTCAGGCTCTACTACAAAGCCACAGTCATCATAACAGTATGGTACTGGCACAAAGACAGACATATAGATCAATGGAACAAAATAGAAAGCCCAGAGATAAATCCACACACCTATGGACACCTTATCTTTGACGAAGGAGGCAAGAATATACAATGGAGTAAAGACAATCTCTTTAACAAGTGGTGCTGGGAAAACTGGTCAACCACTTGTAAAAGAATGAAACTAGATCACTTTCTAACACTGCACACAAAAATAAACTCAAAATGGATTAAAGATCTAAATGTAAGACCAGAAACTATAAAACTCCTAGAGGAGAACATAGGCAAAACACTCTCAGACATAAATCACAGCAGGATCCTCTATGATCCACCTCCCAGAATTCTGGAAATAGAAGCAAAAATAAACAAATGGGATCTAATTAAAATTAAAAGCTTCTGAACAACAAAGGAAAATATCAGCAAGGTGAAAAGACAGCCTTCTGAATGGGAGAAAATAATAGCAAATGAAGCAACTGACAAACAACTAATCTCAAAAATATACAAGCAACTTATGCAGCTCAATTCCAGAAAAATAAACGACCCAATCAAAAAAATGGGCCAAAGAACTAAATAGACATTTCTCCAAAGAAGACATACGGATGGCTAACAAACACATGAAAAGATGCTCAACATCACTCATTATTAGAGAAATGAAAATCAAAACCACAATGAGGTACCACTTCACACCAGTCAGAATGGCTGCGATCCAAAAATCTGCAAGCAATAAATGCTGGAGAGGGTGTGGAGAAAAGGGAACCCTCCTACACTGTTGGTGGGAATGCAAACTAGTACAGCCACTATGGAGAACAGTGTGGAGATTCCTTAAAAAATTGCAAATAGAACTACCTTATGACCCAGAAATCCCACTGCTGGGCATACACACCGAGGAAACCAGAATTGAAAGAGACACATGTACCCCAGTGTTCATTGCAGCACTGTTTATAATAGCCAGGACATGGAAACAACCTAGATGTCCATCAGCAGATGAATGGATAAGAAAGCTGTGGTACATATACACAATGGAGTATTACTCAGCTGTTAAAAAGAATTCATTTGAATCAGTTCTGATGAGATGGATGAAACTGGAGCCGATTATACAGAGTGAAGTAAGCCAGAAAGAAAAACACCAATACAGTATACTAACACATATATATGGAATTTAGAAAGATGGCAATGACGACCCCGTATGCAAGACAGGAAAAAAGACGCAGCTGTCTATAACGGACTTTTGGACTCAGAGGGAGAGGGAGAGGGTGGGATGATATGGGAGAATGGCATTCTATCATGTATACTATCATGTAAGAATTGAATCGCTAGTCTATGTCTGACGGAGGATACAGCATGCTTGGGGCTGGTGCATGGGGATGACCCACAGAGATGTTATGGGGAGGGAGGTGGGAGGGGGGTTCATGTTTGGGAACACATGTAAGAATTAAAGATTTTAAAATTAAAAAGAAAATAAAGATGAATAGGATGAGGAAAGTGTAACAATATAGAAAAAAAAAAAGCGTAAGAGTCAGAATGAAATAGGTTCAAATCCTGGTTCATTTAACTATTTAACTATGTGAGCTTTAGTAAGTCACCTACACTCTTTGTGGATGTTTCTTTACCTATAACTTAGGGAAAATAAAACAAATGATGCTCCAGGGATGTGAAATTTGCAGCCAAAGATGGAGAAGATCTACACAGTCAGCAAAAACAAGACTGGGAGCTGACCATGGCTCAGATCATGAACTCCTTATTGCCAAATTCAGAATTAAATTGAAAAGAGTAGGGAAAACCACTAGACCATTCAGGTATGACCTGAATCAAATTCTTTAAGATTATACACTGGAAGTGACAAATAGATTCAAGGGATTAGATCTAATAGAGTGCCTAAAGAACTATGGACTGGAGTTCATTATACTGTACTGGAGGCGGTGATCATGACCATCCCCAAGGGGGGGAAAAATGCAAAAAGGCAAAATGGTTGTCTGAGTAGGCCTTACAAATAACTGAGTAAAGAAGATAAGCAAAAGGCAATAGAGAAATGGAAAAATGTACCCATTTGAAAGCAGAGTTTCAAAGAATAGCAAGGAGAGATAAGAAAGCCTTCCTCAGTGATCAACACAAAGAAATACAGGAAAACATTAGAATGGGAAAGACGAGATCTCTTCAAGAAAATTAGAGATATCATGGGAATATTTCACGCAAAGATGGACACAATAAAGGACAGAGATGGAATGGACCTAGCAGAAGCAGACGATATTAAGAAGAGGTGGCAATAATACACAGAACTGTACAAAAAATACCTTCATGACCCAGAAAACCATGATGGTGTGATCACTCACCCAGAGCCAGACATCCTGGAATGCTAAGTCAAGTGGGCTTTAGGAAACACCACCATGACAAAGCTAGTGGAGGTGGTGGAATTCCAGTTGAGTTATGTCAAATAGTAAAAAATGATGCTGTAAAATTGCAACAATCATTATGCCAGCAAATTTAGAAAAATCAGCAGTGACTACAGGACTGGAAAAGGATAGTTTGCATCCCAATCCCAAAGAAAGGCAATGTCAAAGAATGCTCAAATTACTGCATAATTGCACTCATCTCACACGCTAGTAAAATAATGTTGAAAATTCTCCAAGCCAGGCTTGAACAGTATGGGAACTATGAACTTCCAGATGTCGAAACTGGATTTAGAAAAGGCAGAGATAAAACTGCCAACATCTGTTTGATCATCAAAAAAGCAAGAGAGTTCCAAATAAACATCTACTTCTGCTTTATTGACTATTCCAAAGCCTTTGCCTGTGTGGACCACAAAAAAAGAAGTGGAAAATTCTTAAAGAGGTGAGAATACCAAACCACCTGACTTGCCTCCTGAGAAATCTGTATGCAGGTCAAGAAGCAACAGTTAGAACTGTACATGGAATAAGAGACTGGTTACATATTGGAAAAGGAGTACAGCAAGGCTGTATATTGTCACCCTGTTTATTTAACTTATAAGCAGAGTACATCATGAGAAACTCTGGGCTGGATGAAGCACAAGCTGGAATCAAGATTGCCAGGAGTAATACCAATAACCTCAGACATGCAGATGACACCACCCTTATGGCAGAAAGTGAAGAACTAAAGAGCTTCTTGAAGAAAGTGAAAGAGGAGAGTAAAAAAGTTGGCTTAAAACTGAACATTCAGAAAACTAAGATCATGGCATCTGGTCCCATCACTTCATGACAAATTGATGGGGAAACAATGGAAACAGTGACAGATTTCATTTTGGGGGGCTCCAAAATCATGCCAGATGGTGACTGCAACCATGAAATTAAAAGATACTTGCTCCATGAAAGAAAATCTATGACCAACCTAGACAGCATATTAAAAAAAAAATAGATGTTACTTTGCCAGCAAAGGTCTATCTAGTCAAAGTTATGTTTTGTTCCAGTAGTCATGTATGGATGTGAGAGTTGGAATATAAAGAAAGCTGAGCACCGAAGAACTGATGCTTTTGAACTGTGGTGGTGGAGAACACTACTAAAAGTCCCTTGGACTGCAAGGAGACCCAACCAGTCCATCCTAAAGGAGATCAGTCCTGAATATTCATTGGAAGGCCTGATGCTGAAGCTGAACCTCCAATATTTTGGCCACCTGATGTGAAGAATTGATTCATCTGAACAGACCCTGATGCTGGGAAAGATTGAAGGCAGGAGGAGAAGGGGATGACAGAGTATAAGATGGTTGGTTTGCAGCACTGATTAAATGGACCTGAGTTTGAGTAAGCTCTGGGAGTTGATGCTAGACAGGAAAGCCTGGCGTGTTGCAGTCCACAGGATTACAAAGCATCAGACATGACTGAGCATTTGAACTGAAGTCATATATATATAGCCACACATTACACACAGAGAGAATGAATGTGTATGGGCAAGTAGATTGGAGACCAGGCATCTTTCACTGACAAAAAAAAAATAAATAAACTAGGAGCTGATAAAATTTTATGAACTCATCAATATGCTAATGTCACAGGTCAAACAAATAGCCTGAAATCTAAAGACAGAGTCCTCCAAGACAAAAGGATGTGGCCACACATGTAGCAGAGACACCAAATGCCTTACAAACAGCTGAGAATTTGCAAAATTGAAACATACACACATACACACACACACACGGAATGGTGTGGGATCTTATAAGTATAAAAATCTGTGGAACTACAGACACAACAGGAGTTCACAGAGACTGTCATCATGATCTCTAAAGACCTTCACTTCTTGTTCATTAAAATTAGAGAAAAATAAGAGAAAGCCTCCTGCTGTAGTTCAAATGTGGAAGAAGGAAGCATTCACTGTAGGAAAGTCATAAAAGCCCTGCCCAGGCTCTTCTCCCCTACAAAACAACACAAAAGAAGCCACTGGGGGATAGTGGCAGGAAGTTAAAACAAAACAGTAAAATAATCACCAACCCAAGGGAAAGGTAACTAACCATTCCAAGCTAAGATTATCAGAGATTTCCTATCTCTTAGGAAGGAGCAAAAATCACTCTGCTATCTGACAAAATTTCAAGAATAGTGGATTGAATTTAGAGTGTGATTAAGTAAAAATGTGTATTACAAATTCCAGCCTAACTGAAAATATTAAAAACAATGAGATATAATTGATCAACCAATTGTGGAAACATAATGGAATAATTTTAAAATACATGCAATCCACCACCAAGCAGAAATAAAGAAGGGGAAATAGGGGAATTTATTTATGTCTTAATGAAATTATGTCTTTATGAAAAGATAGCTCCAAACATGCCAGATAAAAATCTAGCCATAACAATAATTATAATAAATACATAGTCTAAAGACATTTATTCAAAGTAGAGATTGTGGACATGATGAAAGGGACCTAAATGCATGTGTCCAGGAGAATGATATCAAAAGAAAACTAATAAAATAAACCTAGAATATTTATGTTAATGTTCCCTTGGTATCTCTGATTTTCTTGAAGAGATCTCTAATCTTTCCCATTCTGTTCTTTTCCTTTATTTCTTTGCACTGATTGCTGAAGAAGGCTTTCTTATCTCTTCTTGCTATTCTCTGGAAGTCTGCATTCAGATGCTTATATCTTTCCTTTTCTCCTTTGCTTTTTGCTTCTCTTCTTTTCACAGCTATTTGTAAGGCCTCCCCAGACAGCCATTTTGCTTTGTTGCATTTCTTTTCCATGGGGATGGTCTTGATCCCTGTCTCTTGTACAATGTCATGAACCTCATTCCATAGTTCATCAGGCACGCTAAAGGACAGAAATGGTATGGACTTAACAGAAGCAGAAGATATTAGGAAGAGGTGGCAAGAATACACAGAAGAACTGTACAAAAAAGATCTTCACCACCTGGATAATCACAATGGTGTGATCACTCATCTAGAGCCAGACATCCTGAAATGTGAAGTCAAGTGGGCCTTAGAAAGCATCACTACGAACAAAGCTAGTGGAGGTGATGGAATTCGAGTTGAGCTGTTTCAAATCCTGAAAGATGATGCTGTGAAAGTGTTGCACTCAATATGCCAGCAAATTTGGAAGACTCAGCAGTGGCCACAGGACAGGAAAAGGTCAATTTTCATTCCAATCCCAAAGAAAGGCAATGCCAAAGAATGCTCAAACTACCGCACAATTGCACTCATCTCACATGCTAGTAAAGTAATGCTCACAATTCTCCAAGCCAGGCTTCAGCAATACATGAACTGTGAACTTCCTGATTTTCAAGCTGGTTTTAGAAAAAGCAGAGGAACCAGAGATCAAATTGTCAACATCTGCTGGATCATGGAAAAAGCAAGAGAGTTCCAGAAAAACATCAATTTCTGCTTTATTGACTGTGCCCAAACCTTTGACTGTGTGGATCACAATCAACTGTGGAAAATTCTGAAAGAGATGGGAATACCAGACCACCTGACCTGCCTCTTGAGAAATTTGTATGCAGGTCAGGAGGCAACAGTTAGAACTGGACATGGAACCACAGACTGGTTCCAAATAGGAAAAGGAGTAAGTCAAGGCTGTATATTGTCACCCTGCTTATTTAAATTATATATAGAGTACTTCATGAGAAATGCTGGGCTGGAAGAAAAACAAGCTGGAATCAAGATTGCCAGGAGAAATATCAATAACCTCAGATATGCAGATGACACCACCTTATGGCAGAAAGTGAAGAGGAACTAAAAAAGCCTCTTGATGAAAGTGAAAGAGGAGAGTGAAAAAGTTGGCTTAAAGCTCAACATTCAGAAAACAAAAATCATGGCATCTGGTCCCTTCACTTCATGGGAAATAGATGGGGAAACAGTGGAAACAGTGTCAGACTTTATTTTGGGCTCCAAAATCACTGCAGATGGTGATTGCAGCCATGAAATTAAAAGACGCTTTCTCCTTGGAAGAAAAGTTATGACCAACCTAGAAAACATATTCAAAAGCAGAGACATTACTTTGCCAACAAAAGTCCGTCTAGTCAAGGCTATGGTTTTTCCAGTAGTCATGTATGGATGTGAGAGTTGGACTGTGAAGAAGACTGAGCACTGAAGAATTGATGCTTTTGAACTGTGGTGTTGGAGAAGACTCTAGAGGGTCCCTTGGACTGCAAGGATATCCAACCAGTCCATTCTGAAGGAGATCAGTCCTGGGTTTTCTTTGGAAGGAATGATGCTAAAGCTGAAACTCCAGTACTTTGCCACCTCATGCAAAGAGTTGACTCATTGGAAAAGACTTCGGTGCTGGGAGGGACTGGGGGCGGAGGAGAAGGGACGACAGAGGATGACATGGCTGGATGGTATCACTGACTCGATGGACGTGAATCTGAGTGAACTATGGGAGTTGGTGATGGACAGGGAGGCCTGGTGTGCTGGGATTCATGGGGTCGCAAAGAGTCGGGCACGACTGAGTGACTGAACTGAACTGAACTGATTGATGTTAATATAAGACCAAGTTTACTTTCAACACTAATGCTACCAGTTTGAAAAGAATATTAAATAAGGATAAAGATAATGGTACATCAAAAGATGTATACACCTTTTTTAAAATTATTTTTTTATTAGAGTACAGTTGATTTTAAATGTGTATTAGTTTCTGCCATACAGCAAAGTGAAGCAGTTATACATATACATATATCCACTTTTTAAGTTAGATTCTATTTCCATATAGGTCCTTGTGCCGTATAGTAGGCTCTTCATAGCTATCTATTTTATATATAATAGTGTGTACATGTCAATTCCAGTCTTCCAATTTATCACTCTCCCTCCTTTTCCCCCAGATAATCATGATAGTACGATCACTTACCTGGAGCCAGATCCTGGAATGGGAAGTCAAGTGGGCCTTACGAAGCACCACGATGAACAAAGCTAGTGTAGTTGATGGAATTCCAGTTGAGGTATTTCAAATTCTAAAAGAAAGTACTGCACTAAATATGCCAGCAAATTTGGAAAACTCAGCAGTGGCCACAGGACTGCAAAAGGATAGTTTTCATTCCAATCTCAAAGAAAGGAAATGTCAAAGAATGCTCAAACTACCACATAATTGGATTCATCTCATGACTCAGATGGTAAAGCATCTGCCCGCATTGGCAGAGACCTGGGTAAGATCCCTAGGTTGGGAAAATCCCCTGGTGAAAGAAATGGAAACCCACTCCGGTATTCTTGGCTGGGAAATCCCATTGACAGAGGAACCTTGCCGGGGTCCAGCCCTGGTGGATCCAGGGAATTCGAAGCGGGGCAGTGTTGGCGAGGAAAGACTTATTTATTTATTAATATAAGATTAGATCAGGAAGAAATAGTATAGTAGGAAATTTAGGTGGAGAAAAGGAGGCTGAATAACTTGGTTACGTGGAAAGCCAATACAGGAACTTGCACCATCTATGCTGGGCCACCGGCGCCCATTTGAATATTGGAGAGTGCCCCGCCTTGGGCTCTGTTTCTTATGGATCTTAGAAGCCGGGACAAGTAAGTAGACATGGTGAGCCTCCACGTTCCAAGGGAATTCAGACGAAAAAGGGGAGAAAAGAACGACATGGGGAAGCGCAGCATCGGTGCAAGACTCCAAAAACTATTTTTCAAAATCAGCTTATATACCCCAAGTTGTACATAGTGGAATATGCAGAGTTATGCAGGGGCAGCAGTCCTGACCCTCACTGAGACAAGTCTTTCTTTTTGCATACCCTCCTATATACAAAAGGTCTCAGGTAGTTTACATTATCTTCTGGCCAAGAGGCTTGTTAACATTTTTATGGCTCTCTTCCTGGATAATTGTCTATCAACCAGAAAACTCCTTTTCCCTAGAAGTGTTTTTTCTTTACTCTGCATCACCCTGAAAGTACTAAATAAAGTTACATTCCTGTAGAACAAAGGTGCAGTGGGTCATAACAAAGAAAGCACTCAACTCAAAGATCTAATGTTGCTAATACCAGGTCTACTACATGTTTTTCTATATACCAACTATACTTAAAAATAAAGGATATGAAAATTTGGCAGCAAGTATTGGCTCAACAAATGAAACCTTTAATCAGTCCTATTCTAATGATTTTGACTCCTCAGAAGCCCCTACATTCTTAGGATGTTTTAAGCTTCCTGTGCCTCCCGCGGTGGGGAGGCCTCAAACAATCACATGCGCAGCTCTACAAGTCCTGCAGGCAGGCTAGAAAGCCATCAGAGGGGTTCTTGGATTGAAACACCCTTTCAAATGCAGAAGACTAAAGCCTTGAGATGATTTTTCCAGGCAGGCATATTCTTATTTTGGGGGGTGCATGCTCAGGAAATACCAGGGGGAAAACCTGAGATCTGACTTGACCTTGCCCATCAGATCTCTGCTGCATGACCTTCTGACGGTGGGATTCCTCACGCTGGCTCCCGGCAGAACCTGGTGGACTACAGTCCATAGGGTTGCAAAGAGTTGGACACAACTGAGCGACTTTAATTTCGCTTTCACTTTCATACACTAGCAAAGTTATGCTAAAAATTCTCCAAGCCAGGCTTCAAGCCAGGCATGTGAACCATGAACTTCCAGATTTTCAAGCTGGATTTACAAAAGGTGGAAGAACCAGAGGTCAAACTGCCAACATCTGTTGGATCATCAAAAAAGCAAGAGAGTTCCAGATAAACATCTACTTCTGCTTTATTTACTATTCCAAAGGCTTTTACTGTGTGGACCAAAATAAATGGTGGAAATTCTGAAAGAGATGGGAATACCAGGCCACCTGACCTGCCTCCTGAGAAATTTTATGCAGGTCAGGAGGCAAGAGTTAGAACTAGACATGAACAACAGACTGGTTCCAAATCGGGAAAGGAGTATGTCAAGGCTTTATATAGTCACCCTGCTTATTTAACTTCTATGCAGAGTACATAATAAGAAACTCTGGGCTGGATGAAGCGCAAGCTGGAATCAAGATTACCAGGAGAAATATCAATAACCTCAGATATGCAGATGATACCACCCTTATGGCAGAAAGTGAAGAGGAACTAAAAAGCCTCTTGGTGAAAGTAAAAGTGGAGAGTGAAAAAGTTGGCTTAAAACTCAACATTTAGAAAACTAAGATCATGGCCTCTGGTCCCATCACTTCATGGCAAATAGATGTGGAACCAATGGAAACAATGACAGACTTATTTTGGGGGGCTCCAAATCAAGCCAGATGGTGACTGCAGCCATGAAATTAAAGACACTTACTCCTTGGGAGTAAAAGTTATGACCAAACTGGAGAGCATATTAAATAGCAGAGACATTACTTAGCTAACAAAGGTCTATCTAGTAAAGACTGGTGTTTCCAGTAGTCATGTATGGATGTGAAAGTTGGACTAAAAAGAAAGCTGAGTGCCACAGAATTGATGCTTCTGAACTGTAGTGTTGGAGAAGACTCTTGAGAGTCCCTTGGACTGCATGGAGATCCAACCAGTCCATCCTAAAGGAAATCATTCCTGAATATTCATTGGAAGGTCTGATGTTGAAGCTGAAAGTCCAATATTTTGGTCACCTGATGTGAAGAACTGACTCATTTGAAAAGACTCTGATGCTGGTAAAGATTGACGGAGGGAGGAGAAGGGGAAGACCGAGGATGAGATAATTGGATGACATCACCGTTTCAATGGACATGAGTTTAAGTAACTCCTGGAGTTGATGATGGACTGGGAGGCCTGGCGTGCTTTGGTCCATGGGGTCGCAGAGTCAACATGACTGAGCGACTGAACTGAACTGAACCCCTTTCTTCCTTGGTAATCATCAGTTTGTTTTCTACACTTGTGACTCTATTTCTGCTTTGTAAATTGGTTCATTTGTACCAATTTTTTTTTTTTTTCTTTTAGATTCTGCATGTAAGTGACAGCTATCTTTCTCTGTCTGACTTACTTTAAAACGAGCTTCTAAGTTCATGAGATCTAAACTGATAGAACTGGGAAAAAAAATTTAAAAATAAAAAGAAATCTGCATTTCCCTTCCTGATGTAATAACAAGTAGATAGAAAAGCAGTAAGATGTAAAGAAGATGAATAGTGCTGTCAACTAAATGACATAATTGACACATTTGCAGAACTCCACTCAACTATAACAGAAAACGTATTCTTGTAACTTTACATGAAATATTTGCCAGCATAAACTAGACTCTGGGTCAGGAAACAAAACATGACAAATTTAAAAGAATTGAAATCATAAAATATATGTACCTTGACAACATTTGAGTTAAACTATTAATTAATTATGTAAACTCTGGAAAACCCATAAATATCTGAAAATTAATAGAAAAATACTCTATTCTAAAAGTTAAGAGGAAACCACATAAGACATTTCTAAATATTTTTAATTAAAGGAAAATCAAAATACAAACCAACTTGTGTGTGATGCATCTGAAGCCACACATAAAGGAACATTACAGCATTATAAAGAAATATAAATATATTTAGAAATAAACAATGAATATATTATCAAACAAATATGTCAATTTCATGAACTAAATTTGTACTTAAAAATTGAAAATTAAATAACAAATTAAAAGTCAAAGCAGGAACACAATCATAAGAAAAGAAATAATAAAAATGAGAGCATAAATCAGTGGAATTGAAAAAGAAAAACAGATGACATCAAAACTGCTTTGAAATAGCAATAATATTAATGAACATCTAGCTATAATAATCATGAACAAGAGTCACAAATTACCAATAGAGCAATGAAGAAAGGGATACCATTTTAGCTTAAAAACAGTAATGTGAAAGTAAGGAAATGCTATCATTTTATGCCCATAAATTTGACAACTTAGATAATGTAGTTGTACTACCTGGAAAGAAACCAGTCACAAAAGCTCCTCTCAAAATAAATAAATAAATAAATAACATGAAGAGGTGTCAATTAAAGGACAAGCTATATAAATCTAGGCTGTTTCTAGAATCAGCTTAGGGACTCACTCATGGAATCAAGGGCACAAGATTCTTATTTATTTCCCTTCTAACATTTTTAGAATATTAGATTTTAATTTTCATCCATAATAGTTATGATAGCAAAATGGTTGTCCTAAGGGCTTCCCTGGTGGCTCAGCAGTAAAGAATTTGCCTGCAGGAGTCGCAGGAGACACAGGTTCAGTCCCTGGGTCAGGAAGATTCCCCTGGAAAAATGAATGGCAACCCACTCCAATATTCTTCCCTGGTGAATCTCATGGACAGAGGAGCTTGCCAGACAATGTCCATAAGTTTGCAAAGTGTCAAACACAAGTGAAGTAACTTAACATGCAGTTGTAATCATATTTACAATTGTAGTAGAAAAAAAGCAGAAGGCAATTTTACAAGTTTAATGCTTCTTTTTATAAGAAACTCAAAAGCCTTTCCTAAAATCCCACAACCATCCAACAAACTTCCCTATGTCTGTTGGCTGACAGCAGTATTTTTGAAGTCACACTGGGAACAAGAGAATGAGGGGAACAGAATCCAATTAATAATTGCTGATTTAGTTTGTCTATTATTTGCAGCTAGGCTTCTTATTGCTTCAAACAAGATCAGGTATCTTATTGGCCAGGAAGATGAGGGAGATGAATATTTGTAAGTAGTCAGTATATGACATGTTCCACTGCGATCTGACTGCCCTACCAAATTCTGATAAATGATACCTGCACTGAACAGATGAAAATAGATATTAAAATAACCTGATCAGTGGTTTAATACAATTTTATTCAACACCAATTCCTTGCAACTTGATGTGAGATTTTAAATTAATTAATTTTTACTTTTAAAATAAGGTTTTTCTCTGTCTGTGCAGAATCCATCTGTCAGACCACAGATGAGCAGGCCAGATTGAAGAGGGACAGACTTTCTTAGTGGGCAATATATATGCAATGTGGTAAATTTTGCAGATTTGGATGCTTAAAAATATGTGAATCCCTATAAGCAAGTTATGAATCCAAGCCAAAATTGTTAGGAAGAAAAAAATTAAAATTGATGTGTTGAAAACTCCTTTTTTATATGCAGGGGCCTCTGCAATAGCTCTGAACAAACCTGCAGGGTTCAGAATGTCTTCTTCCTTAAGAAAATCACACAATTCATGAAATGTTCTTTACTTTATTCCAGCTACTATCCATATGACAGCATATAATGTTTGATCATTTGTCAATGTGATAATCAGTCAATGTGAATAAAATTTAAATTAACCTAAACAGAATAAAATGTTACATTATATGGGAGTGGAAGATTTTGCTTCAAGATTTGGGAGTAACGGAGCATGTGCTTCATGCTATAGATCTCCAAAATATAAACACACAAGCATTGTGTTCTTATGAATGCAAATGTTTAGCTTTTTTAGCCTTTAGTTGATGATTATTAAGTGAAATATCCATAGCAACAGTCTCTTCTTCAAAGTTTCACAAATTTTCTGGAAATAACCTAATGAATTATAAACCTGTAAGTTACATATTAAAACTCTTTATCATATATTTAAAAGCATATGCTCTTCAGCCATATATCCATATATAGTCACAAAAGTATCCATTTATTTTTCCATATAATGCATTTTGTCTGTATCTTTTGAACGATTTCTATTCGGGTGTGGCAGATTCTCAGTTTCTGAGCATCACCTCTGTGATATATATGTGTGTGTATGTTGTTGTTGTGGCGCAGTCTTGTCTGACTCTCTGAAACCCCATGGCGAGCAGCACGCCAGCCCTCCCTGTCCCTTGCCATTTCCCAAAGTTTGCCCAAGTTCATATCCATTGCATCAGTGATGCCATCCAGCCATCTCATCCTCTGACACCCTCTTCTCCTTTAGCCCTCAATCTTTCCCAGCCTCTGAGATTTTTCCAATGAATCAGCAGTTGGCATCAGATGACCAAAATACTGGTGCTTCAGCTTCAGCATCAGTCCTTCCAACCCTGAGTATTCAGGGTTGATTTCCCTTAAAATTAACTGGTTTGATCTCCTTGCTGTCTAAGACTTTCAGGAGACTTCTCTGGCACTACAGTTTGAAGGCATCAATTCTTCAGCGTTCTGCCCTCTTTACAATCCAGCTCTCACAACCACACATGACCACTGGGAAGACCATAGCCTTGATTATACAGACCTTTGTCGGCAGAGTGACATCTCTACTTTTCAACACACTGTCTAGGTTTGTCAGAGCTTTCCTGTCAAGAAGCAATAGTCTTCTGATACCATGGTTGCAGTCACCATCCACAGTGATTTTAGAGCCCAAGAAGAGGAAATCTGTCATTACTTCCACATTTACCCCTTCTACTTGCCATGAAGTAATGAGGCTGGATGCCACTGTCTTAGTTTATTTAATATTCAGTCTCAGACTGGCCCTTTCACTCTCCTCCTTCACCCTCATCAAGAGGCTTTTTAGTTCCTCTTCACTTTCTGTCATTAAGTGGTATCACCTGCATATCTGAGGTTGTTGATGTTTCTCCCAACTATCTTGATTCCAGCTTGTAACTCATCCAGCCTGGTATTTCTTATGATGTGCTCATTGTATAGATTAAAGAGGGTGACAGCAGACAGACCTGTGGTACTTCATATGTGTATGTATGTATGTGTGTGTATACATATACATATGTGTGTATATATATACACATATGCATGTGTATACACACACATACATATGTGTATACATTTATGCATATGCACATATATATACATATGCATATATACATGTATACATATATATTATGTATATATACTTGTTCAGTCATTAAGTCATATCCAACTCTTTGCTAACCTATGGTAAAATATACTTTTTTTTTTCATTTTTCTATCTTGCTTGGCTTTGAAATAACACATAAAACTGAAGTATATCAAATCAGAGTCTACTTATTTTTAAAATTATGTAATATACAGGTATAGAAAAAGGAGTGAAGAATGGCATAATGAATAATTATGAGCAAACAACACAGCTTAAACAACAGAACTTTGCCTTTAAGTTTAGGTACCATCCTCCACATCCATGAGTGTGTTTATCTTACCTCTCCACCCCAGAAGGAATTACTATATTAATTTTAGTTTCAATTATTCCTATGCATTTTGTGTAGTTTTCTTGCATAGGTATTCATCTTTAATAATGCTTTTTCTCAGCCTTATGTTTGTGAGAATCTTATAAGAATGCACTACTCTATTTTGGGGGTGGTTAGCTATTTAGATTTTGCACTGTTGTTCACTCTTGCAAGAGACTTCACTGTAACTATTCTAACATGACCTCATGGACATGCCTAAAAGGAATCAGAGTTTATAAACTTGAGTGGAATTTATGAGTTTCCCTTGATTTTTAATGAACTGCCTCTACCTTTTCACCTTTATGATTACAGTTGCAGATTCTCTGGTAGACATCATTCAGCAAACTAACACAGTTCTTTTATAGTCTCAGAATGAGAAAAAAGTTGTCATTAAAGAACATTGAATATTATGAAATATGTTTCTAGAGCTCTTAAATTTATCCTTAACTATATTAATATGTAATAGATGAAGGAATTTTAAATGTTAAGCTACCCTTGCTTTTCTATATTAAATTCAAATTGTTAGTATGCACTTTTTTATACACAGTACTGGGTTTGATGTTTTAAAATTTACTTACAACATTCATATCACTTGTCCAAGTACACCTTTTTTTTTTCATATTAAAACTATTATATAATTGCAGAAGTATTCCCCAATTTTTTCTTCATTGGAAAAACATATTAATTTGAAAACATCTGTATTTGTTTTAAATAAGTGCTACAACATCTAGGCTGAGACAGTTCTGTGTATATGTGGGGTATGGAGATGAGGGTAAATATTTATCTTTGAATGATTTTATTTTAGTTGAGTTAATATTTTCTTTTACTACTTGAGTAAATTTTGATAAATTAATAATTCTCTAGAAAACTTAATATTTCATTAATATTTTTAAATTACTGGCAAATCATTATGAACTACAACATGAAATTAACATTTTGAGAGTATAAGATCTCATTTGCAGATAAATAGCTCATAGGATTTTGAAGCATAGATTTGTGGTATCTTTGCTAATCCAACTCTTTAAAAATTTTAGTAAGGCAATTATAATTTTTCTTCCTGTAAATTCCATACACAAGTAATATATGAAAATTAGATAAATTTAAGATTGAACCTTGTGGTGTCTGTCTACTTACTTCTTTGCTCTTCTGGGACTCTCTCTCTCTCTGTATAGTAGCTCCTTCGAAGACATCTCTAGCAATGCATTTGACTGGAAAAAGCAATACCTTAATCTATTTTTACCAGTAATGATACTAGCATTAGATTAACTATAATGTATATGTTGCTTGAAGTGACAATTTGAAGTCATGATGCTTTACTGTGATCAAAAATCAGGGTCAAAAACATTTAGGTTTTTCAACATTTTATGGCAGGAGCGCTTGGATAATATTTTGAGAACCAGTGGTCTAGATGAAGCCTGAGGTAGTATACTGTACTGACTCCTGCTACAAGTAGGAAGAAGTATCTAATGTGAAGCAACATTCAAATCTTTTCTACCATATCAGATAATGCTCAGAACTTGGTGATCATAATGAATGACTGTTTTAAAAAATTATTTGCCAAAACATAATAGGATTGCCTCCCTTTAGTTTATATTTCCTTTGGTTGAGCATTCCAACTTCAGTAAAAAAAAAAAAAAAAGTATTAATCTGAATTAGATTTAGCACTGAAAGGAAACAAAAATAACAAAAGTGGTTTAATGAAATAGATTTTTTTTACTCTTGTACAGAACTAAAGTTCAACTAGTAGTCTAGGACCAGAGTATCACTTCTACTTAAAAAAATCATCAGACTTCTGCTCATCATGTTTCTTCACTATACAGAATCTTAAACCTCAGGATGAGCCATGGCTCTGTATACAGCCCAGGTGGCAGAATGGAGAATTAAAAAAAAACAACAAAAAAACATATCATCTGCCTTTCTAATGATACTTTACGAAAACTGCACACACCACTTCTGCTTATATCTAACTTGATTGCCTTTAGGATAACTATATCTCATTCCAAGTGGTCTGCAGAATTTTAGTCTTTATTCAAAGTAGCCAGATTTCTGATGCAATTTAGGATTCCATCAAAGAGAAGAAAAAAAATATATAGGGATATATATTCACTGATATGCAAATTTTCATCTCCTCTTTATCACAGTTTTTTTATATGGTACATTGTCTTTTCAAAAGATCCAAAAGGATTTTTTTTAAAAAATTTATACTGCTGGTTTTGGAAAACACTTAGGTCCCTCTTTGAGCATGTCTTTTCCTACATCTTAAATTAACACTTTCAGGAAATCCAAAGCATATGTGCTTTGCCTCTCCCTGGTTAATTTCTCACTTAGAGATTTTCCTGGGCCATGGTTTGTGAAAATTCAACCTATAACCCTATCTTACAAGGCCTAGCCTATAGAAGGGAAACATCTTATGCCAGGATGAAAATAATTCTCAGTGATCTTAGGTTAATAATAAATATTTTCAAGCCTGTATTATTATTGTACTGGGAGATGATGTGGGAAGCTATTTCATATATATATGTATACATATATATATACACACACACATACAGACACACATATATGTTTTAACATATATATATGCATTTCTGATATTATGATAAATAACAAAATAATTTAGTATTATTTCTGGAAAAACTATGTTATTTCTTCTTTATGTTCTTGTAATCACTCAAAGACAACAATACTACTAGGAAATAAAATAGTTTCAAAATAGAAAATTAGTAGTAACAGAACTACTGTGTATATAGGTATATCCTGGAGAAGGAAACAGGTATCCACTCTGGTATTCTGACCAGGAGAATTCCATAGACAGAGGAGTCTGGCAGGCTACAGTCCATGGGGTTGCAGAGTTGGACATGACTGAGCAACTTTACACACACACATACAGCTTTATACACACACATGTATATACATATAAAACTACTATGTGTGTATATATAAATACATAGATTATATATGTGCATACTCAGTCACTCAGTCATGTTACTCTTTGTAACCCCATGAACTGCAGCCCTCCAGATTCCTCTGTCCATGGGATTTTCCAAGCAAGAATACTGGAGCAGGTTGCCACTTCCTCCTCCAGGGGATCTACTTGACTCAGGGATCAAATCCACATCTTCCCTGTCTCCTACATTGTAGGCAGATCCTTTAGTTGCTGAGCCATCAGACAAGCTCTGTATTATTATGGTACAGATATGTGTACATAGTATATCATATACTAATTTGTTAAGTCTTTTCAGTTATGTCCAACTCATTGAGACCCTATGGACAATAGCCCACCAGGTTCCTCTGTTCATGGGATTTTCCAGGCAAGAATACTGAAGTGGGTTTCCATGTCCACCTCCAGGGGAGCTTTCCAAACCAGGGATCATACCCATGTCTCTTACATCTCCTGCATTAGCAAGCAGGTTCTTTACCACTAGTGCCACCTGGGAAGCCCATTTAATGGGGACAGAGTTTCAATTTAGGAAGGTGAAATATTCAGGAGATGGATGACGGTGAGAGTTGCACAACAATGTGAATGTAAGTGTCACGGAACTATACAGTTATATATGTCCAACTCTTTGTAACCTCATGGGCTGTATACAGTCCAAGGAATTCTCCAGGCCAGAATACTTGAGTGGGTAGCTTTTCCCTTCTCCAAGGGATCTTCCCAGTCCAGGGATCAGACCCAGGTCTCCCACATTGCAGGCAGATTCTTTACCAGCTGAGCCACAAAGGAAGCCCAAGAATACTGGATTGGGTAACCTATCACTTCTCCAGTGGTTCTTTCAGATACAGAAATTGAACCGGCGTCTCCTGCATTGCAGGTGGATTCTTTACCAACTGAGCTATCAGGAAAGCCTAATATACTATAGTATATATTGTATTTACATTGCATTATTAATTAGTATATGTCTGAAAATATTTGCCTATGCATCCAAATTTTTAGCAAATACTTAAGTGGACAAGCAATATGCTTTATCATTATTAAAATCTACATTATGGAAAATCTCCATGGCATTATGAAGATCATCCTAGAGCTAGTTTAGCATGAATATATGAAAATCCAATTTACATTTATTGTTTTATGCAATAAAATGTGGAATTGATCCCAATGCTAATAATATATGATTGTGTTATATTCTGTTAAAAACTGATATAGTAACTTGTAGCTGTATTTTGTCCTTGAATGTACAGTGCCTAAGTACATAAAGTTATTTCATTATTTGTCAATTAGTTTTACTATGTTAATTTTTTTTAATTTAATTTTAATTTTTTACTTTACAATACTGTATTGGTTTTGCCATACATTGACATGAATCCATTACTTATATTATTTTGTCTAATTTTTCTATTTATTATATATATATATATACACACATGTGTGTATATATATATATATATATATATACACACACATGTGTGTGTGTATATATATATATATATATATATATATATACACATGTTTATCTTAGGTAGAAAATGTATTTTGTTGCTTTGAAATATTTAGGTAAGTTTTACTGTCAGCAGGCTAATGGTATTTGTTTTTCCTCAAGGATTATAGTAAAGCTTAGAAATCCATTTTAAGGTGTGTCTGGTAATAATTTCTCAACTGTCATGGTCTAACACACCCTTGTAATTTCTACAGGTGTCTAGGGACCTGTTTGGGCCGCTATTACAGGGGGTGAAATGCCAATAAACAGTTGTTCTTCTGTCACTGTAGTTACTGTCACTCCCAAGAGTCTTTCAGTCTCCATTATACAATAGAGGTTACTCCAAGAAGTAGTCCAGCGATAACAGCTCCTGCCAAACTTCACACTGACTAGGCTTTTTCATAGAATTGATTAAATTTTAGATAAAGCAAATGAAATTCCAGGTTATCAAAATTATTCATAAGAGAAAGGACTTTATGAACCTTGTAAAAAATTAGGAAAGTATTAGAAGCACTTTAAAAATATCTTCCCTCTATTCTCTGTCCTCTTCTGCCATAGAAATCTTTGCTTAAACATGGGAATTTCTCATCTTAGAACATGAAAGACATGAAAAAAAAGGTTACCTTACTGTTGATTTTTGTTCAGTCACTAAGTTGTGTCCAACTCTTTGCGACCCCAAGGCCTGCAGCATGCCAGAATTTCTGTTCTTACTGTAGACATTATTACTGTATTGCTGCATCTTGCTCATCAACACACTAATATTTAAGTATTTTATTCAATGATGTTAAAGTATAACACTTCCTTAATCTACTTCTGGAAGTTGGTAATTACATTCTATAAGATAACCTTTAAGTTTAACATTATAAAATAAGGTCACAAACATATTTTAGTTTTACTTAACAAAACACTGTCCTGCTAAAAATATTGCTTTTATTATTGCCAGTAATTAACCTTGGATAGTTACAATTTCAATACCTTCTCACAGAAAGGAGTATAAAATCATTTCATACACTTTAATGGACTATACCAATTAATTGTAGAATCTTGTACTAACAGGGGCTCAATAAAAACTTTATAAATTAATGCCTCGATGTGCTTATATGCTGTAGTATATAAAGGAGATTTGTTTGCAAGGTATAGTTGTTGACTCCAAAGGGGAAACTTCTGTTGTATATATTTAGATTGGAAACTTCATGTAGGTACTGATACTACATGTGAGTTGACAGAAGTCAAGTTATGGAATATAAGAAAAAGAAATTGGAGGGATTAGGACTTTGAGGAATAGCAGTTTCACAAGGAGCCTAGAAATCTCTAATTACTACTGAATCCACTGTGCTGTAACCATTGTTGGCATATTTCGTTTTGACTGTTCCAGAACAAAACCTTCCTTATTTTTCTTTGTTTCCATTTCTATGAATAATGAGGGTGCTTCTGAGCATCTAGCAGAACTTTCATGGGTGATGGTTAAATGAATTCCAAAGGGTAGGGGTAGAGAAGACAAAAGAAAAGAAAAAATATGTAGAAACATCTAACTATTGATTAAATAAATCTCAAATATTTACTCAAGCATTCATTTGAATTTCCTCATTAATTTGAATAAAGTTATTTGCTATTTAACTATAAAAATCCTGGTAGATTCTGATTCCCCAAAATACCTGGTGAGAAAAATGTTGAAGAAAAGAGATGAAAAAAATACAGACCTTCTGTATAGTTGATAGAAAAGAAAAAAATAAGTAATATGCTAAGGATATCCCAGTGAGCGTGAAAGTCTACTCACTTTAATATTAATTTGGATTGTTGAGAAAACCTTTTGAAATGTGCATTTGAATTTTTAGGAATTTTTATATTAAATATATTATGTTTTAGAAATGAATTTTCCATTTGAAGTAAAAACTAGATGCTTATTTTTCATATATATAAACTTTTTAAAAGTTTCATGCTGACTAAGTCTGAAAAACGTTCATTCAGGTAGTACTTTCTTCCTTATTCCTTCTTTATTCAGATTCAGCCTCTCAACATTTTGATGGACGTCAAAGACTAATTTAAAATGGTGAAAACTATCAGAAAAATATTATTAAAAGCATTGTGTCAATATAAAAATAACCTGCTATATTAGTAAACAAGGAGATGGAAGTGATATTAGTTGAAACCATGTCTCTCAAGATTTTCATTTAAGGAAGCATGTGATTTAGTGACGGAAATGTAGGATTTGAAGGAAACTATCTATCTATTAACATATATTAAAATTCCTTAACTTCCTCCAGAAAGTTTTCAAGACTGCTGTAATTATCAATTAAAGTGTAATCACTTTCCAGCGTATATTATTTTCAGAATCTCTTTGGGTGTGGAGAAATATTTCTATATGTAAAGTGGATACTGTATAACTTCGTCCAAAATCAAGACTGCAAGATTAGCCTCTACATTAAAAACAATAATTGAGATAAAATTTAGATAACATTAAGCTAACAAAGAATGCTCAAACCAGTGCACAACTGCATTCATCTCATACGCTAGCAAAATAATGCTCAAAATTCTCTAAGCCAGGCATCAACAGTGAGAGAAATGTGAACTTCCAGATGTTCAAGCTGGTTTTAGAAAAGGCAGAGGAACCAGAGATCAAATTGCCAACATCTGTTGGATCATAGAAAAAGCAAGAGAGTTCGAGAAAAAACATCTACTTTGGCTTTATTGACTATGCCAAAGCCTTTGATTGTGTGGACCACAAAAAAACTGTGGAAAATTCTGAAAGAGGTGGGAATATCAGACCACTTGACCTGCCTCTTGAGAAACCTGTATGCAAGTCAGGAAGCAACAGTTAGAATTGGACATGGAACAACAGGGAAACTAACAAACAAAGTTTGGAAACTCCTTTCCAAACAGGGAAAGGAGTGTGTCAAGGCAGTTTATTGTCACCCTGTTTATTTAACTTACATGCAGAGTACATCATGAGAAAAATGGGCTGGATGAAGCACAAACTGGAATGAAGATTGCTGGGAGAAATATCAATAACCTCAGATAGGCAGACAACACAACCTTTATGGCAGAAAGTGAAGAACTAAAGAGCCTCTTGATGAAAATGAAAGAGAAGAGTGAAAAAGTTGGCTTAAAGCTCAACATTCAGAACACTAAGATCATAGCAACTGGTCCTATCACTTCATGGCAAATAGATAGGGAACAGTGAAAACAGTGACAGATTTTGTTTTTTGGGGGGCTCCTAAATCACTACAGTTGGTGACTGCAGTCATGAAATTAAAAGACACTTGCTCCTTGGAAGAAGAGCTATGACCACAATAGATAGCATAATAAAAGCCGAGACATTACTTTGCCAACAAAGGTCCTTCTAGTCAAAGCTATGGTTTTTCCAGTAGTCTTGTATGGATGTGAGAGTTGGACAATAAAGAAAGCTGAGCACCAAAGAACTGATGCTTTTGAACTGTGGTATTTGAGAGTACTCTTGAGAGTCCCTTGGACTGCAAGGAGATCAAACCAGTCAGTCCTAAAGAAATGAATCCTGAATATTCATTGGAAAGACTGATGCTGAAGCTCCGATATTTGGGCCACCTTATTGGAAAAGATCTTGATGCTGGGAAAGATTGAAGGCAGGAGGAGAAGGGGATGACAGAGAATGAGACAGTTGGATGGCATCATTGACTCAATCGACATGAGTTTGAACAAGTTCCAGGAGATGCTGTAGGACAGGGAAACTTGCCATGCTACAGTCCATGGGTTTGTAAAGAGTTGGACACAACTGTGTGACTGAACAAGATCCCCCTTCTTCTCTTCCTTCTCTTGCCTTCCTACATTCATTCCTTACCCCCTCCTTCCTTCTTTCCATTCTGATTACAGATATCTCAGTCAATGAAAAGTGGTAACTTGTGGTTATAATTTGCATTTTCCTAATGACTGATGTACTCACACCCAAGGTAAGAGAAACCCAAGTAAGATGGTAGGTGTTGCAAGAGGGCATCAGAGGGCAGACACACTGAAACCATACTCACAGAAAACTAGTCAATCTAATCACACTAGGACCACAGCCTTGTCTAACTCAGTAAAACCAAGCCATGCCTGCGGGGCAATGCAAGAAGGGCGGGTCATGGTGGAGGGGTTTGACAGAATGTGGTCCACTGGAGAAGGGAATGGCAAACCACTTCAGTATTCTTGCCTTGAGAACCCATGAACAGTATGAAAAGGCAAAATGATAGGATACTGAAAGAGGAACTCCCCAGGTCAGTAGGTGCCCAATATGCTACTGGAGATTAGTGGAGAAATAACTCCAGAAAGAATGAAGGGATGAAGCCAAAGGAAAAACAAATACCCAGCTGTGGATGTGACTGGTGATAGAAGCAAGGTTCAATGCTGTAAAGAGCAATATTGCATAGGAACCTGGAATGTCAGTTCTATGAATCCATGCAAATTGGAAGTGGTCAAACAAGAGATGGCAAGAGTGAACGTCAACATTCTAAGCATCAGTGAACTCAAATGGACTGGAATGGGTGAATTTAACTCAGATGACCACTATATCTACTACTGCGGGCAGGAATCCCTCAGAAGAAATGGAGTAGCCATCATAGTCAACAAAAGAATCCGAAATGCAGTACTTGGATGCAATCTCAAAAATGACAGAATGATCTCTGTTCGACTCCAAGGCAAATCATTCAATATCACAGTTACCCAAGTCTATGCCTCAACCAGTAACGCTGAAGAAGCTGAAGTTGAATGGTTTTATGAAGACCTGCAAGACCTTTTAGAACTAACACCCAAAAAAGATGTCCTTTTAATTATAGAGGACTGGAATGCAAAAGTAGGAAGTCAAGAAACACCTGGAGTAACCGGCAAATTTGGCCTTGGAATGCAGAATGAAACAGGGCAAGACTAATAGAGTTTTGCCAAGAAAATGCACTGGTCATAGCAAACACCCTCTTCCCAAAACACAAGAGAAGACTCTACACGTGGACATCACCAGATGGTCAACAACGAAATCAGATTGATTATATTCTTTGCAGCCAAAGATGGAGAAGCTCTATACAGTCAACAACAAAAAAAAAAGACCAGGAGCTGACTGTGGCTCAGATCATGAACTCCTTATTTCCAAATTCAGACTCAAATTGAAGAAAGTAGGGAAAACCGCTAGACCATTCAGGTATGACCTAAATCAAATCCCTTATGCTTATACAGTGGAAGTGAGAAATAGATTTAAGGGCCTAGATCTGATAGATAGAGTGCCTGATGAACTATGGAATTAGGTTTGTGACATTGTAGAGGAGACAGGGATCAAGACCATCCCCATGGAAAAGAAATGCAAAAAAACAAAATGGCTGTCTGGGGAGACCTTACAAATAGCTGTGAAAAGAAGAGAGGCGAAAATCAGAGGAGAAAAGGAAAGATATAAGCATCTGAATGCAGAGTTCCAGAGAATAGCAAGAAGAGATAAGAAAGACTTCTTCAGCGATCAATGCAAAGAAATAGAGGAAAACAACAGAATGGGAAAGACTAGAGATCTCTTCAAGAAAATTAGACATACCAAGGGAATATTTCATGCAAAGATGGGCTCGATAAAGGACAGAAATGATCTGGACCTAACAGAAGCAGAAGATATTAAGAAGAGGTGGCAAGAATACACAGAACTGTACAAAAAAAAGATCTTCATGACCCAGATAATCATGATGGTGTGATCACTCACCTAGAGCCAGGCATTATGGAATGTGAAGTCAAGTGGGCCTTGGAAAGCATCGCTATTAACAAAGCTAGTGGAGGTGATGGAATTCCAGTTGAGCTGTTTCAAATCCTGAAAGATGATGCTGTGAAAGTGCTGCACTCAATATGCCAGCAAATTTGGAAAACTCAGCAGTGGCCACAGGGCTGGAAAAGGTCAGTTTTCATTCCAATTCCAAAGAATGGCAACGCCAAAAAATGCTCAAACTACCACACAATTGCACTCATCTCACATGCTAGTAAAGTAATGCTCACAATTCTCCAAGCCAGGCTTCAGCAATACGTGAACCGGGAACTTCCTGATGTTCAAGCTGGTTTTAGAAAAGGCAGAGGAACCAGAGATCAAATTGCCAACATCCACTGGATCATGGAAAAAGCAAGAGAGTTTCAGAAAAACATCTATTTCTGCTTTATTGACTGTGCCCAAACCTATGACTGTGTGGATCACAATCAACTGTGGAAAATTCTGAAAGAGATGGGAATACCAGACCACCTAACCTGCCTCTTGAGAAATCTGTATGCAGGTCAGGAAACAGCAGTTTAGAACTGGACATGGAACCTCAGACTGGTTCCAAATAAGAAAAGGAGTACGTTAAGGCTGTATATTGTCACCCTGCTTATTTAACTTATATGCAGAGTACATCATGAGAAACGGTGGACTGGAAGAAGCACAAGCTGGAATCAAGATTGCCAGGAGAAATATCAATAACCTCAGATATGCAGATGACACCACCCTTATGGCAGAAAGTGAAGAGGAACTAAAAAGCCTTTTGATGAAAGTGAAAGTGGAGAGTGAAAATGTTGGCCTAAAGCTCAACATTCAGAAAACAAAGATCATGGCATCCAGTCCCATCACTTCATGTGAAATAGATGGAGAAACAGTGGAAACAGTGTCAGAGTTTATTTTTTGGGGCTCCAAAATCACTGCAGATGGTGATTGCAGCCATGAAATTAAAATACACTTACTCCTTGGAAGATGAGTTATGACCAACCTAGATAGCATATTCAAAAGCAGAGACATTAGTTTGCCGACTAAGGTCTGTCTATTTAAGGCTATTGTTTTTCCTGTGATCATGTATGGATGTGAGAGTTTGACTGTGAAGAAGGCTGAGTGCCGAAGAATTGATGCTTTTGAACTGTGGTGTTGGAGAAGACTCTTGAGAGTCCCTTGGACTGCAAGGAGATCCAACCAGTCCATTCTGAAGGAGATCAGCCCTGGGATTTCTTTGGAGGGAATGATGCTAAAGCTGAAACTCCAGTACTTTGGCCACCTCATGTGAAGAGTTGACTCATTGGAAAAGACTCTGATGCTGGGAGGGATTTGGGACAGGAGAAGGGGACGACAGAGGATGAGATGGCTGGATGGCATCACCGACTCGATGGACATGAGTTTGAGTGAACTCTGGCAGTTGGTGATGGACATGGAGGCCTGGTGTGCTGCAATTCATGGGGTTGCAAATAGTTGGACACGACTGAGCTACTGAACTGAACTGAATGACTGATGTTTACCTTCTCATTTTGTAGACACAATCTAAAATGGAATCACTTCAGTCAGGCACAAAATGGAAATGGTCAATACATGTGTATAAAAGACATTTAACATAATGTTACAGGAATTCATAGCTCTTCTCAGATATCAGCATAGGATACCAGCTAATCCCCAAATGCCAAGTATGTCCACTGGATCTCTGTGCTTCCTTGTTTCTTTGACTCAGGTACCCTCATCTAAACAAGAAAGAAGACCACCAGCAATGAGTCAGTTGAAAAAGCCAAATAACTTCTCTATTTATCCCATAAAAAAACCTTAGCCTACGAGTATTTTGGAATCATTGTTCCCATAGCTTTGAGTTTCCCAACTTGCAGGTGAAAAGCCTTGCAATTAATTCATCTTTCTCTTTTTTCAATTTGTATTCAGAGTACAGCACTTGGTTTTTGACTGTGTGCTTGTAAGTCATTTGTATATCTTCTTTGGGAAATGTCTGTATATGACCTGTGTCCATTTTTCAAATGGCATGTCTTTTGTTGTTGAGATGTAAGTTTATATTCTTTATCATGTGTGGTCCCTGAAGTCACATTTCCTCGTTTGTGTTTAGCTAGTATTCTGTCAGTCATTTCCTTGGATGCTGGGAGGCAGAGACTGGGTGGAGAGGAGTAAGAGGGAAATGAAGGGAAAAAACATCTCTCCTAGTCTCTCCAGAATGGCTAAATCGTTGGGCACTCCTTCAAAACTTAGCCAGTGCACCAGCCCCAAGCATCCTGTATCCTGCATCGAACCTGGACTGGTGATTCAAAAGTAAAATAAAATAAAAAACAAACAAACAAACTTAGCCAGGCCGATTTTGCCATAGTCTTTATGAACTGCTTGCCCAGTGTCTAGACATTAGCCAGGGGGGAAAGCTTAGTATATCTTCAGGTTTTTTCTGATCCTGAACATGCCCTAAGGCATGGACATGATTTCCAAAATTCCCCATTATGCACTGGTACGTTTGAATATCCTAATTTCAAAAAAAAAAAACAAAACAATCTCCCCAGCTTCTTCTCCCAGGCCTTCAGCACTCTATTGTTTGCTTCAGTTGTAATCATAAGCCCCAGGTGGCTATAGGTTTTTCATTTGCTTTACCATATTTTTGAGATTTTCAGAATTGACTCGGTCACAGAGTTTCAGACTTGATTGATTACTGAATTAGGTTAAACAAAGACAAGCTTCTTGCCTCAATACTTCAGGCAGACCCAGATAGATTAGATGATATACACACAATTATTTGAGGCTAGCTCTGCTTTACTCTTCTGGAACCAGGGACCAGGGTCCCAATCTAAGACATACACTGCTTACATCAATATGCTACTGAGTTAGGAAAGACAGTGTAACAAGGACAAGTGAAATGTCAAACACACTGTTAGCATTTTCATGTTTTCTTGTTTGTTTTTTCTTAATTCAGAATTTACTTGTTTGCAGTAAGTCTTTCATTGTTTTCCAGAATTCTGACAAAATTGATTTTGACAGTTTTTGCTTGAGTTTTCCTTTTATCTGTAAAGTGTTAGATCCTAGGACCTAACTTACACCATCTTCACTGATTCATTTGTCTATAAATCATAGAATTTCCACTGAAATAACATTTCAATATATCACCTAGTAATGGAACATAAGGGACTTTCTAGGTGGTGCAGTGGTAAAGAATCTGCCAGGCAACACAGGAGACACTAGAGACATAGGTTTAATCCCTGGGTCAGAAAGATCCCCTGGAGGAGGAAATGGCAACCCACTCCAGCATTCTTGCCTGGGAAATCCCATGGACAGAGGAGCCTGGCAGGCTACTGTTTCTGGTGTTACAAAGAATCTAGACAGAACTGAGACAGAATATACATGAACATAAAGACTGCAACTTCTGTTTCTACCCCTGGAAGCTAGTAGGTGCCCTCACTGGGACAGCAAAGCTGTTCACAGCATCCCAGATACTCATTTCAAATATTCAGCAATATATCAGGAGTTAACATTGTGACAGCATGTTTAAACCATTTAAAATTAAACAGATACTCTCTATTCTGTATTGAAAACGAAACTAACCTTTTTCTTTTCAAATACAGTTCTCTTATTCATAATGTCCCGTGGGCAATAAATTGAGCCCTAAATTTAGTCCTACAAAAATTGATATACCAATAAAAATGGGAAAAAGAGCTGTTTTAATTTAATAAAAGCCCAGGCATGAAAGTTTCTCCATGTTTGTAATGCTTCCAAATGTGCAAAATATTGAGGTATTTGAGATTAATGCAATATTTAGTCTTTGATATAAACAACCTGTGCAAGACAGCCAGAGCATCCTGCAGTGTGGGCGATGAGGTGATGCACTTGCAGAAATCTGTCTAAACTTGAGAGCTCAGTTTTGGAAAATTATTCATGAACAGATATGAGATGAAATCATAAGAGAAGAAGTCTCTCATCCATAAGGATAGAATGACAAAGGGAATCCAACCCAGTTATAGGATATATTTTCATGAAAACAAGTGGAAAAGGAAAACACTAAAGTTGTAAATTACAGGGCAATAGCTTACATGTTTAAACATTTTAATTAATTTCCTTGTTAAATTCTTAATAAACTTTAATCCTGAATTTTGAAATGATGCATATAAATAAATCCACACAGTTATTTGTATAAACACAATGTAAGTACAGCTTTATTTTCTGCTGTCCTGATAGATTTTATCTACAGGCTTAGATACAGACACTTGAAAAGAAGGCATAATGTGAATGGTACCAATATTTGTATCTACATCAAGCATCTACAATACTTGTATCTACATCTTCTCTCACTCTGATGATTCCTGAAGGAAAAAACAACAAAAAAAGTAAACACAGAGATAGAAGTAAAGGAGATAATTGTTGTTACAGAGATTTTTACACATGTTTAGAAAATGAGAAGCAGATGGAAACTTGCTGCTACATCGAAGACAGGGGAGGAAATCCTGGTCCAGTGGACACATTTTAGGAAAAGGCTGCACTAGGGTGAATTGCTCTAGTAGCAGCCTACAGAAGCTCAAGGTTTGGGATAGGAGGAAAAGATGGACCAGCAATCCCACTGCTGGGCATACACACCAAGGAAACCAAAACTGAAAGAGACATGTGTACCCTAATGTTCATCACAGCACTGTTTATAATAGCCAGGACATGGAAGCAACCTAGATGTCCATCAACAGATGAATGGATAAGAAAGCTGTGGTACATTTATACAATGGACTATTCAGTTCAGTTCAGTTCAGTCGCTCAGTCATGTCCAACTCTTTGTGACCCCATGAATTGCAGCACACCAGGCCTCCCTGTCCATCACTAACTCCCGGAGTTCACTCAGACTCACATCCATCAAGTCAGTGATGCCATCCAGCCATCTCATCCTCTGTCGTCTCCTTCTCCTCCTGCCCCCAATCCTTCCCAGCATCAGAGTCTTTTCCAATGAGTCAACTCTTCGCATGAGGTGTCCAGAGTACTGGAGTTTCAGCTTCAGCATCATTCCCTACAAAGAAATCCCAGGGCTGATCTCCTCAGCCATTGAAAAGAATACATTTGAATCAGTTCTAATGAGGTGGATGAAACTGGAGCCGATTATACAGAGTGAAGTAAGCCAGAAAGAAAAACACCAATACAGTATACTAAAGCATATATATGGAATTTAGAAAGATGGTAATGATAACCCTGTATGCGAGACAGCAAAAGAGACACAGATGTATCAAACAGTCTTTTGGACTCTGTGGGAGAGGGAGAGGGTAGGATGATTTGGGAAAATGGCATTGAAACATTTATAGTACCAATAGGAAATGAATCGCCAGTCTAGGTTTGATTCAGGATGCAGGATGCTTAGGGCTTGTGCACTGGGATGACCTGGAGGGATGGTATGGGGAGGGAGGTGGGAGGGGGGTTCAGGATTGGGAAGACGTGTGCACCCATGGCGGATTCATGTTGATGTGTGGAAGAACCAATACAATATTGTAAAGTAAATATACATAATATATATATACTTATACATTTATAAAATATATTTATAAATGTATTATATAAGTAATATATTAAATAATAAATATATTACATATATTTATATAAATATATATATTTACAATATTGTATTGGTTCTTACACACACACACACACACACACATATATATATATATATATATATATAAAATGGATAAACAAAGCCCTACTGTATAGCACAGGGAATTGTATTCAATATCTTGTGATAAACCATAATGAAAAAGAATATGAAAAACAATGTATATATACATATGTATAATTGAGTCTCTTTGCTGTACAGTAGAAATTAACACAATATTGTCAATTAACTTGAAAGATGGCAATGATGATCCTGTATGCAAGACAGCGAAAAAGACACAGATGTGTATAGTGGACTTTTGGACTCAGAGGGAGAGGGAGAGGGTGGGATGATTTGGGAGAATGGCATTGAAACATGTATACTATCATGTAAGAATCGAATCGCTAGTCTATGTCCGACGCAGGATACAGCATGCTTGGGGCTGGTGCACGGGGATGACCCAGAGGGGATGTTGTGGGTAGGGAGGTGGGAGGGGGGTTCCTGTTTGGGAACGCATGTACACCTGTGGTGGATCCATGTCAATGTATGGCAAAACCAATACAGTATTGTAAAGTAAAATAAAATAAAAATAAAAATTAAAAAAAATAAAAATAAAAACCACACACACACACAAAATAAAGAGAAAAAAACTTAAAAAAAAAAAAAAGATGGAATGCATAACAGTTCAGTTCGGTTCAGTTGCTCAGTCATGTCTGACTCTTTGCAACCCCATGGACTGCAGCACACCAGGCCTCCTTGTCCATCACCAACTTCCAGAGTTTACTCAAACTCATGTCATTGAGTTGGTGATGCCATCCAACCATCTCATCCTCTGTTCTCTTCTCCTCCTGCCTTCCATCTTTCCCAGCATCAGGGTCTTTTCTAATGAGTCAGCTTTTCGCATCAGGTGGCAAAGTATTGGACTTTTAGTTTCAATATCAGTCCTTCCAATGGATATTCAGGACTGATTTCCTTTAGGATGGACTGGTTGGAACTTCTTGCAGTCCAAGGGACTCTCAAGAGTCTTCTCCAAAACCACAGTTCAAAAGCATCAGTTCTTCAGCACTCAGCTTTCTTTGTGGTCCAACTCTCACATCCATACATGACCACTGGAAAAACCATAGCTTTGACTAGGTGAACCTTTGTTGTCAAAGTAATGTCTCTGCTCTTTAATATGCAGTCTAGGTTGGTAATAATGGTATGCATAAATTTTATTATTTGTTATGCATAACTTTTATAACTAAATAATAAAAGTTAACAGGGAAGGGTATTATCTGAATATTATTCCAATGACTGGAATTTTTGTGAACTGTTCTTTCTCACTTTTTAACTTCACCCATGTATTCAGTAGATTCATATTCAGTTCAGCATTGACTTCCAGAGCAATGTTTTTAAAAAGTGGAATGATCTGCCTAGAAAGGACTATAAATTTCTACTATAGTCATAATAAGGCCAAAAAATGTCATCATGAGCATTTCACTAATTTCAGGTTGATTTCAGTAGTCCACGTTGTGAGCATGGCTTTAATATCAGGCTTGCTACTGGAAATACCATTTCTACATACACAAAACATCCACTGCCTCTTAAGTTTACAAGAAAGAATGATTACAAAAGATTATACATATGAATGTATTTTCCACGTAAGCCTGCAATCATCCAGAGAATACTTAGAATATGATTAATAGGCTACTGCCCCAGAAATTCTACTTTAATTGGTCTAGCATAAAAACTCCTCTCATGAATGATTTTAATGAACAGTCCTAGTCATAAAGAATATCTATAACTATGAGCACATAACTAATAATCACCAGGTACAGTGAAAGGGTTTTAGACAGTAAAACATAAAAATATTCATGTTACATGTGTATATATATATATATATATATATATACACATATATATGTGTGTGTGTGTGTGTGTGTGTGATTTTCATTAAACTGATATGAAATTGTCCTTATCAGTAATAAGTGTTAGAAAACAATGGAACCATTTTATAAGGGGAAATAAAATATAACATGTATTTGATACCCAACAAAAGCAAATCAAACATACAATTAGACAAAATAAACATGAAGCAAATACTTTACTCAGAAATTTTGAAACATATTATTTGTGGATGTATGTTACTAAGATGAAAAAAAAAATCCAATGACTAGGTATACAATATAGACTATAACAGTGGAACAAAATTGGGAGCACACTGAAAAGAAAATCTAAAAGAAAAGTGAAATTCTTCCTACATATTTTGGCCTGAGCATTGAGGACTGAAGCAACCTACCCCCATTTATCTACATTTATTAGTCTTCTAGGTGTACCATAATAAATGCCACTGATGGGGTGTTTTAAACAACAGAAACTCAGAGTTGAGAGGCAAGATCAGGGTTTATTGAGAAGTCCTGGATGATAGAAGTCAGAGATAAAGGTGTCAGCAGGATGGACTTCATTCTGAGGCCCCTCTCCTTGGTTTATAGATGGTTGATTTCTTTTGTCTTCAAGTGGCCTCTCTCCATCCTGAGAACATATCTGTGTCCAAATTTCCTATTCTTAAAAGGACAATACTTATATTGGATTGAAATCCACCAATATGACTTCATTTTACCTTAATTATCTCTTTAAAGGCCCTATCTTCAAATACTATTATATTCTGAGAAACCTGGGGCCAGGACTTCGATATACAAATTTTGGTGGGATTTGGCCCTTAACACTAAAATAACATGACTTAGCTATTCCACATTTTTTATTAACATTACTGTACTTTTCTAAGATTCTCTAGTCCAGACAGATGTTAACTGTTTATTATAGAACTGAAAGATCCATCACGTCTTTAATGGAAAGCTTCAACAGACAGATTATGTGCTAAGATTCCTTGAATCTTCTGTCTCAAAATCTTTACCTTTCATTTTCATCCAATCTGAGACTCTTATAACATGACTTAACCCAATCCTAATCAAGTCCACCAGTGTTAAAAGTCTTACCTTAAACCCAACCTCCAACGGCCAATAAATTCTGATCTTGCCTCCTTACTCCAGGACACTGTTCAATGTCTATAGAAATATTGTTCTTTACCCTGTGAGTTACAAAGTCACTTTCTCATATCAAGAGTTTATGCTACTGATATCTGAAATTCATAGAGGAGGAAAAACTTAACTTCTTTCTTCTATTGACCTAAGTTCTCCAGCTGGGCTTTGCAAATTAGATTGATAAAAGACAGATCAGTAAGAGAAGTACATGGTTTGCTATTGTATATCAGGCAGTTCAGTTCCGTTCAGTTCAGTCACTCAGTTGTGTCCAACACTTTGTGACTCCATGAATTGTAGCACGCCAGGCCTCCCTGTCCACCACCAACTCCTGGAATTCACTCAAACTCATGTCCATCAAGTCAGTGATGCCATCTAGCCATCTCATCCTCTGTCGTCCCCTTCTCCTCCTGCCCCCAATCCCTCACAGCATCAGAGTCTTTTCCAATGAGTCAACTCTTCACATGAGGTAGCCAAAGTACTGGAGTTTTAGCTTTAGCATCATTCTTTCCAAAGAACACTCAGGACTGATCTCCTTTAGAATGGACTTGTTGGATCTCCTTGCAGTCCAAGGGACTCTCGAGAGTCTTCTCCAACACCACAGTTCAAAAGCATTAATTCTTTGGCACTCAGCTTTCTTCACAGTCCAAATCTCACATCCATACATGACTACTGGAAAAACCATAGCCTTGACTAGACGGACCTTTGTTGGCAAAGTAACGTCTCTGCTTATGAATATGCTATTTAGGTTGGTCATAACTTTCTTTCCAAGGAGTAAGCGTCTTTTAATTTCATGGCTGCAGTCACCATCTGCAGTGATTTTGGAGCCCTCCAAAATAAAGTCTGCCACTGTTTCCACTGTTTCCCCATTTATTTCCCATGAAGTGATAGCATACACCATACAGGAGAAACCTCAGGGATGAGTAACTGAGAGGGGTATTTAGAGCTTCGGTTTATACAGAAAAGAGAACCATCTTGCACCATTGCTGGGAATGTAGATTGATACTGCCACTATGGAGAACAATTTGGAGATCCTTAAAAAGCTAGGAATAAAACCACCATATGATTCAACAATCCCACTACTGGACATATAGCCTGCTGCTGCTGCTGCTAAGTCACTTCAGTTGTCTCCAACTCTGTGCGACCCCATAGACAGCAGCCCACCAGTCTCCCCTGTCCCTGGGATTCTCCAGGCAAGAACACTGGAGTGGGTTGCCATTTCCTTCTCCAGTGCATGAGAGTGAAAAGTGAAAGTGAAGTCGCTCAATCGTGTCTGACTCTCAGCGACCCCATGGACTGCAGCCTACCAGGCTCCTCCGTCCATGGGATTTTCCAGGCAAGAGTACTGGAGTGGGGTGCCATTGCCTTCCCCGGGACATATAGCCTGAGAAAATCATAACTGAAAATGATACCTGTACACAATGTTCATAGCAGCACTATTTACAATAAGCAGGGCATGGAAGCCACCTAGATGTACATCGACAGAAGAATGGATAAAGGAGATGTGGTACCTGTATACAATGGGATATTACTCAGCCATAAAAATGAATGAATATGAGTCAGTTCTAGTGAGGTGGATGAACCTTGAACTTGTTATACAGAGTGACATAAGTCAGAAAAAGAAAATCAAGTATTGTATATTAATTCACATATATGGAATCTAGAAAAATAGTACTGGTGAAACTATTTGTAGGGAAGGGATGGAGACTCAGATATAGAGAATGAACCTATGGACACAGTAGGGGAAGAAGAAAGTGAGACAGATGGAGAAAGTAACACTGATAAATATATAGTACACTCCCTTTTATTAGACTAAGAAAATTTCATTTTACTTACAATTACACAACTCATCAGAATTTATAATATCAAAATATAAGTGTTATAATCTTTGATAGCAGATAGAAAATAAAATCATCCTTGTAATCTGAAAGACAAAACTATTTGGAAATAGATAAGGGTGCAGATGCACTGATTTTACATAGTGACAATGAGATATTGACCAAATTTGATGGATTAATTTGTAATACTTAGGACATGGAAGCAACCCAGATGTCCAACGACAGACCAATGGATAAAACTGTTGTACATATATACAATAGAAAATTCAGTTCAGTTCAGTCACTCAGTCATGTCCAACTCTTTGTGATCCCATGAATTGCAGCACGCCAGGCCTTCCAGTTCATCACCAACTCCCAGAGTTCACTCAGACTCACGTCCATAGAGTCGGTGATGCCATCTAGCCATGTCATCCTCTGTCGTCCCCTCCTCCCCGTGCTCCCAATCCCTCCCAGCATCAGAGTCTTTTCCAATGAGTCAGCTCTTCACATGAGGTAGCCAAAGTACTGGAGTTTCAGCTTTAGCATCATTTCTTCCAAAAACACCCAGGACGGATCTCCTTTAGAATGGACTAGCTGGATCTCCTTGCAGTCCAAGGGACTCTCAAGAGTCTTCTCCAACACCACAGTTCAAAAGCATCAATTCTTCGGCACTCAGCTTTCTTCCAACTCTCACATCCATACATGACTACTGGAAAAACCATAGCCTTGACTAGATGGACCTTTGTTGGCAAAGTAATGTGTCCGCTTTTGAATATGCTATATAGGTTGGTCATATCTTTCCTTCCAAGGAGTAAGTACCTTTTAATTTCATGGCTGCAATCACCATCCACAGTAATTTTGGAGCCCCCCCAAAATAAAGTCTGCCACTGTTTCCACTGTTTCCCCATCTATTTCCCATGAAGTATGGGACCAGATGCCATGATCTTAGCTTTCTTAATTTTGAGCTTTAAGCCAATATTTTCACTGTCCTCTTTGACTTTCATCAAGAGGCTTTTTAGTTCCTCTTCACTTTCTGCCATAAGGTGGTGTCATCTGCATATCTGAGGTTATTGATATTTCTCCCGGCAATCTTGATTCCAGATTGTGCTTCTTCCAGCCCAACGTTTCTCATGATGTACTCTGCATATAAGTTAAATAAGCAGGGTGACAATATACAGCCTTGACATACTCCTTTTCCTATTTGGAACCAGTCTGTTATTCCATGTTCAGTTGTAACTGTTGCTTCCTGACCTGCACTCAGTCATAAAAAGGAACACATTTGTGTCAGCTCAAATGAAGCGGATGAACTCAGAGCCCATTTTACAGAGTGAAGTAAGTCAGAGAGAAAAATAAATATATATTCACACATATATAAGGAATCTAGAAAGATGGTACTGCTGAACCTATTGCAGCATGGAAATAAGAGAATGCACATGTTAGAGAACAGACTTGTGGACAAAGTGGAGGAAGAGGCTGCAGTGAAGAAGAGGGCGGGGCAAATTAAGAGAGTAACACTGAGACATATGCATTACCATAGGTAAAATAGATACCAGTGGGAGATTTCTGTATGACACAGGGAGCTCAAACCCAGTACTCTGTGACCACTTAGAGGGGTGGGATTGGGTGGGAGGGGGGAGGGAGGAGACTTGTGTATACCTATGACTGATTTACAATGATATATGGCAGAAACCAACACAATATTGTAAAGCAATTAGCCTCCAATTAAAATACATTATTTTTTTAAAAAAGAAGAAAAAAACTACAATGAGGTATCACTTCACATGAGTCAGAATGGATATCATCAAAAAGTCCACAAACAGTATATGCTAGAGAAGGTGTAGAGAAAAAGGAACCATCCTACACTGTTGGTGGGAATGTAAATTTGTACAACTACTATGGAAAACAGTGTGGAGGTTCCTTTAAAAATTAAACAGAGCTATTATGATTTTGCAATCACACTCCTGTGCATATATCCAGAGAAAACCACAATTTTAAAAAGATACTTGCATCCCAGTGTTCACTGCACCATTATTTTATAACGGACAAGACAGAAAAATATTTTTTCAAATAGTTAAGTCAGATTTATTTCACTTGTTTTTCTGTTTTCCTACTTTATCTTCACATATGTTTATTCTATTGTATTGACTATACTAAATTCAGGATAAGCTACACTCTTAGAAATTTTTACATGGTTTTTACTTCCTGCATATAAACACTTACTACTCCTTATTAAAGATGGACAAGAAATTTGAAAATGTTTCCACTCTATTTTATTTCCTGGGACATATGGACTCTTACTCCTGCTACCATTCACTAGCAGATAGAGTTATGAAGCTACAATGAAAAAGAAAAGATTCCTACCAGACAGAAATGAGTAGAAGGCCATTTTGTTACTAAGTGGAACAGAAAGGGTAAAAGGAATAGAAGAAAAGGGATAATTAACTTGAATGTTCCATATCATTCTCTTTCCAAACACCTACACAGATTTCTATCAAAAGTTTGCTGGAGAAAGATTACTATTGCAAGACCCTTGGTTAGGCGATACATGTTTGTATCTAGTGCCTAGTGGAAGTACTATTTTTGGTGAGGAATACAGATAGTCCATCCATGATAAATAGAGGAAAACAGAATATATAGGTATAAATGCAAAAATTATCATGCATATCATATGAATGTGAATAAGTAACACAGGTAAGGGTGTTGACTACACTGCAAACCTTTAACGTGTTACTTATTAATAACTATACTATACTTCTAGTACAACTAGTATGTAGTACTACCACTAGTCCTACTACTACTTCTTCTACTAGCTGAGTTAGGAGACAATCACTGAGGAATATGAGATGTGAACTGAACCATACCAAAAAAAAAGCGACTGCCACAGTGAATTTTATTCTTAATGACTTTATTTATGAACTTTTTATTATTTTATTTAGCAGGAAATTTTTACATGTTTATAATTAAATCCAGTGGAAAATTCATTTTTAAGAAAAAAAGCAACCGATTAAAATATATAAGAATTCTAATTCCTAACTGAACATTGTCAACACACACACACAGATAATAAATATTCTTTCAACTTGACTTAAAATAAACCTTTCTAGAACAAGTTAACACTATGAGTAACATCGAATGGGCTTCTGTTTATTGCATAACAAAGTTTTATATGGTAGCAAACATCTTAAAGAACTTTACTTTTTCATCTGCAAACAGTACAGTAAAAAATATGTCATGTTTTGACTTGTTTACCTGATATATATTCTTATAGAGACTTGGAGAGTGAATGCTAAATAATTAGTGAACCATATGAAATCAGTGATATTCAAATGCTCTGACCTTCTGAAATGACAATTTCATGTGGTTCAATTTAATAATAGAATGTGAAGAGAATATTTTTTACCTTTAATGAATATTAACTTTTTAGGGTATGCTTCCAAGCAGAATGCCATTAAAAAAGAGAGATCATTAAGATTACCTGTTAAAACATTAGATGTGTGCATGTCTCTTTTCTTAAGAACAGTAAGATTTTGGTCAATAAGAATTTGGTTGTGAGGAGAAAGATAATATTTAACATTGTAAAATAATAAATTAAAATTTGAGTTATTTCTCCTATTTTTAAGGAGATTTCAGTTTTTAGCATCTCATGCATGCATGCTAAGTTTCTTCAATCATGTCCAACTCTTTGCAACCCCATGGACTGTAGCCCACCAGGCTCCTCTTCCATGGGCTTCTCCAGGCAAGAATAATGGAGTGGGCTGACATATCCTCCTCCAGGTCATCTTCCTAACAGGAATCAAATCCATGTCTCCTGTGTCTCCTACGTGGCAGGCAGATTCTTTACTGTCTGAACCACCATGGAAGCCCATATGTGTGTGTGTGTGTGATTTTAATTTAAAGGAGATTATATTTACCAAGGACAAGGAAGCTGAAATCAGAAAGCTATGGTAATCTGCCACAACTCAAACTAAGTATAATAATTGTGTCAGGATATAAATAAAGTTTGTGTCCCTTCCAACATACAGTATCATTTCCTTTGAATCTCTTAAATATTCAAGGTACAAATTACTGAAGAACCTAAGGCTGGGGTATTAAAAAAAAAAAAAAAGACAAGTGAGGTAAGATTAAAACTAACTTAAGATAGACATGTATTTTTATTAGGAGGAAGTATTAATGCATGTGTACATTTATCAATATAAATAGTTTTCATAACAAAGCAAGTGTTCAAGAGTTGTAAGTAGAATTTCTAAAGAATTCTAGAAAATGGGAACAGAATAATCTAAGGATCAACTTGACATTATATTCATATAAAAATAATTTGATACTGAAGAAATTTATTGCTACATTATTAAAGAGTCTAGATCCAAACTCATGTTTATTAAATACAATTGCATCTTAATATTTAATATCCTCTTTCCCCAAAATAACATATGTCTAACAAAACACACTCAAACTATTGTATATCTACTTTTAAAATATTTGTATGGATACTCCTTACATAATATTGTTGATGTGAATGTATATGTATAATTGTTAGAGGGACCAGAGTGTAGTTTTAGGACAATAACAAATGCATTGCTAGCTTTAAGAGAATATCATTTACATATCCAAACAGGCCCAAGTTTATTAGAGGTCTTCTTACTTTTAAAGATCCGAAGCTCAGAATCTGCACTTTAATGATATTTTCTAAAGGGATTGCTATAATTTCTGTTGCTATAATTTTATCAGTGTTCCTGTTTGCTGACCATTCTGTTGTGTTTATATAACCAGGAATTCCATGTATTCTTTCATTTATTCCCATCATTTGAAGTGGTGTCTCTTGACCACTGGTGGTATCTCTTGTCCTTGCTTTGATGCTCATGTTCCTTCACAAATATCTCAGGATATCAATGATAAAACTCCCTCTAAACCATAGATTTCTTTCTTTTCACTTTGTCTACAAACATGTTACTTGCACTTACTCTTTAAGAAAATTCCTATGAACGTGGTTCTTCTCTGCAGGGATCATATTCTTGGCTATATTCCCCCCACTCATATTTCTCAAAATATTATGTCAATTTTGGCTTCCTCTTCCTCAGGCTAACTCATTAATCACTGAGGTTTATGTCTACCCCTCCCAACATTCTACACAGCCAGGTCCTCTAAGGTTTCTAATGACTTCTTAATCATAAAGACATTTCCTTTTCCCACTATTCTGTTTAACGTCTCTTTTTTGATGAAATGGAAAAAGGATAGGCACTTGAATGATTCATACAGGTATTTCAATCCAACTTTTGTTTCTCTGTTATTTTCAGTGTCATTTTCCCACTACAAAGAATCTAGATAAAATAATTTGTATGGCTGCTTTTTTACTGGGGAAAAAAAAGAAAGAAAAGAAAACTCACCCAAAATACTAAACACACTGTACATGCAATAATTTATAAATTGCATTCCACCTACCAATCTATGTTTTATTTATTAAATTATAAATTACATGGGAGTAAATTGTTTTAATCTCTGTATTTTAATATATTCCCAGGTTATGATATACAGTTCAATTCAGTTCAGTGGCTCAGTCATGTCCAACTCTTTGCACCCCCATGGACTGTGGCACACCAGGCCTCCCTGACCATCACCAACTACAGGAGTTTACTCAAACTCATGTCCATTGAGTAGGTGATTCCATCCAACTATCTCATCCTCTGTCAGTCCCTTCTCCTCCTGCCTTCAATCTTTCCCAACATCAGGGTCTTTTCAAATGAATCAGTTCTTTGCATCAGTTCAGCTCAGTTCAGTTCAGTCGCTCAGTCGTGTCCAACTCTTTGCGACCCCATGAATTGTAGCACACCAGGCCTCCCTGTCCATCACCAACTCCCAGAGTTCACTAAAACTCACGTCCATCAAGTCAGTGATGCCATCTAGCCATCTCATCGTCTGTCGTCCCCTTTTCCTCCTGCCCCCAAACCCTCCCAGCATCAGAGTCTTTTCCAATGAGTCAACTCTTCGCATGAGGTGGCCAAAGTACTGTAGTTTCAACTTTAGCATTATTTCTTCCAATGAACACCCAAGACGGATCTCCTTTAGAATGAACTGGTTGGATCTCCTTGCAGTCCAAGGGACTCTCAAGAGTCTTCTCCAACACCACAGTTCAAAGGCATCAATTCCTCAGCACTCAGCTTTCTTCACAGTCCAACTCTCACATCCATACATGACTACTGGAAAAACCATAGCCTTGACTAGATGGACTTTTGTTGGCAAAGTAATGTCTCTGCTTTTGAATATGCTATCTAGGTTGGTCATAAACTTTCCTTCCAAGGAGTAAGTGTCTTTTAATTTCATGGCTGCAATCACCATCTGCAGTGATTTTGGAGCCCCAAATAATAAAGTCTGACACTGTTTCCACTCTTTCCTCATCTATTTCTCATGAAGTGATGGAACCACATCCCATGATCTTCGATTTCTGAATGTTGAGCTTTAAGGAAACTTCTTCACTCTCCTCGTTCACTTTCATCAAGAGGCTTTTTAGTTCCTCTTCACTTTCTGCCATAAGGGTGGTGTCATCTGCATATCTGAGGTTATTGATATTTCTCCTGGCAATCCTGATTCCAGCTTGTACTTCTTCCAGCCCAGTGTTTCTCATGATGTACTCTGCATATAAGTTAAACAAGCAGGGTGACAACCTGCTTTTGCATCAGATGGCCAAGAGATTGGAGTTTCAGCTCCAGCATCAGTCCTATCAATGAATATTCAAACCGATTTCCATTAGGATGGACTGGTTGGATCTCCTTGCCATCCAAGGGACTCTCAACAGTCTTCTCCAACACCACAGTTCAAAAACATCAATTCTTTGGCACTCAGCTTTCTTTATAGTCCAACTCACACATCCATACATAACTACTGGAAAAACCATAGTCTTGACTATCTGGACGTTTGTTGGCAAAGTAATGTCTCTGCTTTTTAATATGCTGTCTAGGTTTGGGCTCCAAAATCACTGCAGATGGTGACTGCAGCCATGAAATTAAAAGATGCTTACTCCTTGGAAGGAAAGTTATTTGCAATTTTTACAGCATATTAAAAAGCAGAGACATTACTTTGAAGACGACTGAGCATCTTCACTTTCCCTTTTCACTTTCATGCATTGGAGAAGGAAATGGCAACCCAGTCTATTGTTCTTGCCTGGAGAATACCAGGGACAGGGGATCCTGTTGGGCTGCAGTCTATGGGGTCGCACAGAATCGGACAAAACTGAGGCGACTTAGCAGCAGCAGCATTGTTATTTCATTATATTTATATACATTTTCTTTATCCTTTCACCTGTTGTTGGATGTTTAGGTTGCTTTCACATTTTGGCTATTAGGAACAGTGGTGCAAGGAACATTGAAGTGTTAAAAATCACAATAGTATTTTTTTCTTAAAAAAGGAAAAATAATACTAGAAATTGTAAGGAGTGGCAAATAGGCATACTAATTCTGAAATAGAAGAACAAAGCTGGAGGCATCACATTTCTTAATTTCAAATCTGCAAAGCTATAGAAATCAATATAATAGGGTCATGGTATAAAGACAGACATACAGTATGGACTAATAGAACAAAGTAGAGAACCTGGAAATAAATCCAGCTTAAACTGTCAATTGATTTTTGACAGGGAGTCAAAAATACACCATGAGGAAAGGACAGTCTCTTAACAAGTGGTACAGGAAAAACTTGATATCCACATGCTAAAGAAACAAACTGGACCTTTAATTTTTGCAATACACAAAAATCAATCCTACATGAATTAGACTTAACTGTAATACTTGAAACTGTAAAAATTCCTAGAAGAAAACATAGAGGAAAAGCTCACAAACATTTGTCTTTGCATGATTTGATATATATGGCAGCAAAAAAAAAGCAATAAAAATAAACAAGTGGGGACTACATCAAAGTAAAAGATTTTAGCACAGTAAAGGAAACAATCAACAGAGTGAGTGCAGTCATGTAACTAGGACACTTGCTCATTGACAAAACTATACAGCATATTAAAAAGCAAACACATCACTTTGCTAACAAAAGTCTGTATACTGAAAGGTATGGTTTTACCAGTAGTCATGTATGGATGTGAGAGTTTGACCATAAAAAAGGCTGGGCACCATAGAACTGATGCTTTTGAGCTGTGGAGAAAACTTGAGAATCTCTTGTATAGCAAGGAGATCAAACCAATCAATCCTAAGGGAAATCAACACTGAATATTCATTGGAAGGACTGAGGCTGAATCTGAAGCTCCAATATTTTGATGACCTGATGTGAAGACCAGTCTCGCAAAACACCCTGATGCTGGGAAAGATTGGAAGCAGGAGGAGAAGGTGATGACAGAGGATGAGATGGTTGGATGGGATCACCAACTCAATGGACATGAATCTGAGCAAAGTCCAGGAGATATGAAGGACCGTGGAACCTGGTGTGCTGCAGTCAATGAGGTTGCAAAGAGTCTGACATGACTTAGTGACTGATTAACAACAAACAACAACAAAGTGAAATGACAATGTACGGAATGGGAGAAAACATTTGCAAGCCATGTATCTGATAAACAGTCTCAAAAGGGTAGGGGGATTAACATGTACACACTGCTATATTTAAAATAGATGACTAACAATGATCTACTGTATAGCACAGAGAACTCTCAATAATCTGTAATAACCCAAGTGGGAAAAGAATTTGAAAAAGAATAGATACATGTATATGTATAACTGAATCACTTGCTATACACCTGAAATTAACATACCACCGTTAGCTGTACTCCAATAGATAAAAAATTTACAAAGCAAATACATATATGCTTCCCAGGTGGCACTAGTGGTAAAGATCTCATCTGCCAATGCAGGAGACATAAGAGCCATGGGTTCGATCCCTGGGTCAGTGAGATCCCCTGGAGGAAGGCATGGAACCCCACGCCAGTATTCTTGCCCAGATAAGCCCCATGCACAAAGGAAGGTGGTGGGCTACTGTTCACAGGGTTGCATAGAGTTGGACACCACTGAAGTGACTTAGCACACAGGTGCGTGCGTGCACACACACACACACGAAGAACTCCTAAAACTCAACAGCAAAAATACTAATACTCCTATTGAAAAATGGGCTAAGGAGTTGGAATTGACTAGACATTTCTTAAAAGAAGACATCTAAATGGCCAACAGGTATATGAAGAAATGCTCATTCATTAATCACTAGGGAAACCAAAACTACAGTGATTTCCCATTTTATACTGACTGTAACTAAAGACCTTCATTGTTAGACCCCAGGCCTGTCTTCACACCATCATTCTAGTGTTTTACTTCATGGTTCCCTCTTACCAACAGCATCCCTCAGCCACATTGCCTTGGTAAATGTTCCTCTTGATTTCCAGCATTCCCTTACTGCTCAAATACTTCTCTCAGTCTTACCTTTTTTTTTTTTTTTTGAGCTACACATTCTGCAAGGCTTAGAATTACTTCTAATGCCTCATCTACCTTAAACTTTTCTTAGAACATCAGCCCTAAGTAATGTTAGCTTGTGTGTTGTGTGTTAGTCGCTCAGTCGTGCCCGACTCTTTGGGACCCCATGGACTGCAATCCAACAGGTTCCTCTGTCCACGAGATTTTCCAGGCAAGGATACTGGAGTGGGTTGCCATTTCCTTCTCCAGGGGATCTTCCCAACCCAGGGATAGAACCCCAATGTTAGCTTAGGCCTTCTATAACGTTCTTTGTAGGTAGAGTTGGGGTGGATAGCAGTGAGGAGTCTTTATCATTATTATTCTACACAATATCTATATTTTATCTCCACTGATCCTTTGTTAATATTTGGAATCATGAACTCAGTCATAGATATGCATTTCTGAGGAATGTATCATTTTGTATCATTGTGTATCATTTTATTGTCTCTGTGTAGATCTTTACAATACATAAATTATTTCTGCATATATCCTATATTTGCTATAAAAGCTTTATGAGACAGAGATAGATAAAAATGAGATAAAGTAATATATGACATGGCAATCATGGTGAGGTCATAACACATTTTATTCTCATTTAATCAATACAAAAGTGTGGCTTTGAAACATCTGGAGGCTTGTAAAATATCACAGCCATATGAATTGTATTGAGCCATAAGGCCCAAAAATCACTTCATAATTATTTTACCTCTAAGATCTCAGAACATGGAATGCAAAATACATATGTCACTTTTCAGGAAGGTATATCTTTGTTTTATATTAATATGTATGCATAACTGCCTACTTCCCTTTGGGGGATGTAGAGGTCTGGTGTGTACATTAGCAGCATTTCCAAGACTATGTCAATTGGATCACTGAATCAGCACGGATGATGTAATATAATGAGTCTCTTGTGCCAAGATCAAACATGGCATGGGCAAGCATAAATTTTCAATGTATGAATTAAACCAGAGTTTCTGGTTATTTGTTTGGTTAATAAATATTATATCACCTTTATGCTATACTAATATAGCTTGAAATCTTGTAATTCTAATCATCTGACTGAAGATTCTTTCAGGTTTTCTGTGTTATAAATTTGTCCTCACTTTGCAACATCTAACTTTTTCCCCTCAACAAGATGTATTTTATTTTGGGCTTACTTACTTGCTACTATTTACTAAAGGCTGAATGTAAGAAAATCAGTGGATATACTTTGCTTGCTCCTCATTTTGTTAAGAAACTTTAAAATTTTTTTCAATTAAATATAATACTTGTAAATGTTTATGTTTATCAGATTAAAAAAAACTTCTATCATCCTACACAGTGTTCTTTTATTCAGTAATAAATCAAAGTGAATATAATCTAATGGTTCTCTAAATCCATTGAAATAAACAAGATTGTCTTTAATATTCTAATCTAAAGAATTATATCAATGAATCTTAGAATATCTAATTTTTTATTATAAGAGAAGCATTATATTTTAAATGACTGCTATTTTTAATATTATTATTATTTTTTAAATTTATGAGTACATTAGCCTATAATTTCTTCTAAAGTTTTTGATTCAAATCTATAGGAGATTCATAAAATTGTTTAAATATATCCAGTACTGTTCTTTTTTAATACTCCAAACAAGTTTCTGAAAGCTAAAATTTCTTGCTTTTTGAATATTTGGTATATATATTTATCACTAAATTGATTTGGGTATGATAACTTTTAGATAAAGCAATGTTTATTCATTTTATCTATTTTAAGTGACTTACAGAATTTTCGATTTTTATCTAACAATTATCCTTTTTTCCAGTTTTGATTTTAGTCTTTTCCCTTCCAGTCCTTTGGTGCCACCAAGCTGATTTGTCACAGGGTTACATCTCGTTATAAGCTGCTTACCTGTGGTGTCCTATGTTCCTAGGGCAGACGGGTCCTCAATCCAAGATCTCAGCAGACTGCATTATGCAGTTTTGGGTTAATTAGTACATAGTGTTCACCAACTTGTCCCCCTCATGCAGACAGCAGTCTTAAATAATTTCCATTTAAAGCAATTTTCTCATATTGGCTAATGCAAATTTTATTACTGTATCATCTCATTAACTTTTAGTATTTCTAATACACCTTTAGCTTGTCTCTTTTCAGCTGTTAATTATCATTCATCATCACTGTGGTCATAAGCTGGTCAATTTTAATAGATAATGAATTACAAAAATTTAAAATTTAGTTTTTAAAAAACTCTTATGTTTGACCTTAATTGTCTTACACCATTTTTAAATTCTTAAATTGAAGACTTAACATGGACTTTTCTAAATAAACATAAAACAAACTATCCTGTTAATTATACTTCTATAACTTTTTACATATATTTTTGCCAACAATCCAATATAAATAAATTCTAATTTCCCCTCTGGTTTATTGTTTTACCTGTACCTGGTTTCAGTGTGTCTTATTTTTGAAATTATTTTTCAGCTGTTTTTAAAATTTACTTCTAAATTGCATTATGGTCAGAGAGGGATCTATTACCACATTTTCTTAATCACTGAAGTTGTCTTTACTATTACAAGGTTAATTTTTAAATATGCTGTGAATTATAGAAAACAATGCATACTCCCCAGCTACTCTGTGAATTGTGCATATATGCTCATTAAATTAGATCTCTTAATTGGGTTCTTCAAATCTTTAATTCTCTGATTGATTTCTTCTTAGAATTCTGTCTATTTTTGTTCCATCTACTTTCAAGCTGTTAGGCACATTCTTCTTTAATGTTATTATATTTCCTTTTGGAACCAAATATTTTACCATTATGTACTGATATATATATTTTTACATTATATATAGTTTGTCTAACTTTCTTATATCAACTTAGCTATAGTCTTATTTGGTTTATATTTCTATTCTTTTTTTTTTCTGTTGACATACATAGTTTACTCTGGTAGCTTATGTATGATTCAAATTACAGTATTTATAAAATAATACTGTGATTTTCTTATTACAAAAAAACCTAATGAACAATAAGTTATCATTAGATTAAAAACTCCAAGAAAAATATTTGTCTCTTAGAGCATTACATGGATATATGATAGAAACATGCATGTTATAATTAAGCATGATATTAAATAATATTACCAAATGCCCTCCTAATTGAGTATAACACATTTAACATCACCATGTTGGCTGAGTGCATTTACTCTCTTTTGAGCAACATACAGTTGGGTTACTTTTTAAATACTAAGACTGTTTGAAATAAACTTTATGTCTATTTATGATAATTTCAATATCTGTTAGCTCACGGGATTGTTTAGTCTTTTATTAGCCCTATAATGGTGAGTTTTTTTGCATGTGCTTTGCGATTTATTATTTGAATCTATGATTTGTGAACACTTTCATGGGAATTTATTGAGATTTGAAGGCAAATTTTGCTTTTGTTTCTCCCAGGGAAACAGAGGAACTACCTAATTGAAGTCTATTTAAATCAAATTACCTACTTAGGTTTTTCTGGAAGCAGGTATGGTATAAATTCTAGTCCCAGAACTATTTGAGAAGAGCCATGCAATTAGACATTTAGTTCTTTTTCTTTCCCCTTTCTTTATTCAGAGCTAAAGCTGAGATGGGCACTTTTCTCTGTCTTACTCCTGTGAGATAGATATTTTATTTCTAATAAGCAGTACTTGAGGATTATCAGTGTCCAAATTCCAAGTCATAAAAGTATGTGTATGCCCCAGGAGATGGGCTTTGGTAATGGTAAATTACTTCCCTAAATCCATGCTTTCTCTAATGTTTTATCTTTTGAGTATTTTCTCACTTTCTTGCCTCTTGTATGTATGTGTATGTACACCAAAACACATACTGTTATCTCTTTATAACTGATCACAAAGCATGCATTTTCTAAGTAGATTCTTTCCTGTACTAAATTTTCAAAGATATATTTTTAAAGTCATGAACCTTTTAGGACAATTCTTCTTGATTTTATGCTATAACATATTCCTTTCAGTTTCTTAACTATTTTTTTTGGGGGGGAACAATGAGTATGTAGTCAAAATCAATTATTTTCCATTAGCCACTTGTTTACTGCCAGCTTCTCCCTCTCAGATTTAATGCTAGTAGACAGAATCTTATTCACAATAGTCAGCTCAAATTCACACGGCTGAAATTCATCTAGCACATCTCTAGTGTGTGAAGACATATGCAAATACCCATTCAAGCTTGAACAATAGATACAAATTTCTCCGGAATATCCTGACCTCAAGTCTTTACATTTAGTATTTACTCGTGCCTTGCCTAACTCACCTTACTTTCTAGCAGTCTTGAAATTAATTTTAAAATGATTTTTATTTATTTTTTTAGTTTTCTTTTTTTAAAATTTACTTTATAATACTGTGTTGGTTTTGCCATACATCAACATAATCCGCCACGGATGCACACGTGTTCCCAATCCTGAACCCCCCTCCTCCCTCCCTCCCCGTACCATCTCTCTGGGTCATCCCAGTGCACCAGCCCCAAGCATCCTGTATCCTTCATCGAACCTAGATTGGCGATTCATTTCTTATATGATATTATACATGTTTCAATGCCATTCTCCCAAATCATCCCAGTGTGTAGAGAGCAAATGATTTTCAATCAGCACATAAACTTTGTCCTTGAACTAAGTTTGGGTTTTGTACAGGGAAGTATACTTTTGCTACAGTTATCAGGACATATTAAACTCTAAACCTTTATTTTAGAAGTTTATCTGCATGACCATGTTTAAATATTTTCCAGTTGATCTCGCAATTCCATTATGATGGCAATGAGCATTGTCACAAGCAGTTATGCCATATTTTTTCACTGTCATGGTAGAACAACTGTCCCTACCACTGCTTACATTTCCCTTGGCCCTTCCTGCTTAGCTGAGCCCTACAGATTAGAAAATCTGGTAAGGTGATATTATGCTATTAATTCATTGGAGAATTATTTCTCCTATTATTCTTTATCTTCTTATATGCAATAAATTTACTGAACCAAAAAGAGATTAAAAAGTTAAATTTTAGCTTTAAATTATGCCCTGCAAGTCTCAGAGCAGTAAAACATACTTAAAGCCATGAAAGCACTAAGGGAGTCATCATAATTCGATGTTGTTAAAAGCAACTAGGACTTTTAAAGAGGAAAATTAAGGGCAGTATACCTAATGTGAATGAAAATTAAGATCACAGTAAAAGACAGAAAGATGTAAAGAAAGGATGAAGACATTTTGTGCGCCTGATCTCTTCTTAGTTCTTTATTTTTGAATAGGTCTGTTTTTATGTTCAATGAATATAAATAATGCTTTCTACACTTTTCATTCTACTCCTTTTGTTCAGGTCTCCAATTTATATCCAAAACGGCAGCAGACAGTTTGAAAAGTATATATTTTGAACTCTGGTATATCTAGTGTTATACATTAATTCTTCAGCTAATGTACTGCTTACATAGTCTTGAGCAGTTTTGTGAATCATGAAAGTGAAAGTTGTTCAGTCGTGTCCAACTCTCTGTGACCCCATGGACTATACAGTCCGTGGAATTCTCCAGGCCAGAATACTGGAGTGGGTAGCCTTTCCCTTCTCCAAGGAAATCTTCCCAACCTAAGGATCAAATCCATGTCTCCTGCATTGCAGGCAGAGTCTTTACCAGCTGAGACACCAGGGAAGCCTGTGAATCATAGTAAATCTGTTTATTATGTTTCATTACTGTTCTGAAATGAAGAATATAAGACGCCTAGCTTAAAGTACCATATACAAGTACAAGAATTATTAATAGTATAAGCATTTATATTCTTCATTTCTTCTAATGCTATGCATACTAGCTAGATTATCCACAAACTGCTCATATTATATGTGTGATTCAAAGGCATTGGATAATAATTAGATAGCTCCCTATATCTTCAACTGGAAATCTGATTTATTCACAGACCCATTACAAATAGCCTTAAGTATTTATGAACTTATTAAATATTATCACATAAAATAACACCACCATAAATTCAATATCTCATTTAAAAATATAGCTAGCATTTATCTTTGCTACAAACATTATTGGGTCTCTGGATAGACATTACAATAAAATTTTGAAACTGGAAATATTTAAAAATTTTGGTTAAATCGGGTTTTATTATAAATAATGAACATTCTAAAGATTTATGTAAGGCATTTAGGGATTCAAAGATTCTCACCTTTATATTTGGGACAATAATGACACCTTCCACAGGGAGACATTGGGAGGATTAAGCGAGTTATTGTGTATAAAGCATTTATAATACTAAATTAAGTAAAATAAAAATGGAAGGTAGATATGAGAGAAAACTTGGAGTAGCCTATATTATTAAAAAGATTAGTGTTTAAGAACTAGAATGTCTTCATCACTGGACTTCTTTGAATGCTAACCAAAGTAAAATGTCTTTTATTTCACAGTCTTAAGAAACTACATGTGTACGTATATACACACAAAATGTTAAAACAATATTTTTATTGTATTAATATTTTAATTAATGTCTTAAATTATTCTAATTTGCTTTATTCTAATGTTGAAGACAAAATTAATCCTTCACTAGATTAATTTTATGACCCACAAATATAACAACCTCTAAATTAAAACCAATAGTGTATTGTTGTTAGATACATTAACTGCTTCCAGAGCACTTTCTCTTTGTTCTTTACCCTTCTCTTCCTACCTCACTTTTTCTCTTATCTCCATATGGTAGGGTGTGTGCTGACTGAGGAACTTGAGGGTATATATTTTCAGCTTTCAGGGTCATGTAGGAGTGACATTTCTCTACCAGCCTCAAGGAAAAAGCCCAGTGTTTCTGGTGTGAATCAAAAAATCAAGTGGCGTTTCTAACCCAATCCCTAGTGAAAAAGGTGGCACTCTCTGGTTACTAGATTCATGTAGGGAGATTAGATACTGAACACACATAAATAATGGCTGCAGCAAGTCTACACCTTGAGAGCCCAGATCTCACACAAATGTTTGAGCTATATAGACAACTATCTTATATAAACCCTCAAGAATATCTAAGCCAAAGCAACTCTCTAGCATTTATGACTATATATATATGCACATACACACACACACACACACACACACACACACACACACACCTGTATATATAGGAGAAGAAAGTACAACCCACTTCCAGTGTTTTGCCTGTAAAATTCCATAAACAAAGGAGCCTGGGGACTACTCATGGTGGAGTCACAAAGAGTTGGACATGACTGAGCAACTAAACCATCATATATACACACACACACATGTACACACTATCATGGCAAAAAGTGAAGAGGAATTAGCCTCTTGATGAAAGTGAAAGAGGAAAGTGAAAAAGTTGACTTAAAGTTCAACATTCAGAAAACTAAGATCATGGCATTGGTCCTATCACTTCATGGCAAATAGAGGGGGAAACAGTGGCTGACTTTATTTTGGGGGGTCCAAAATTACTACAGATGGTGATTGCAGCCATGAAATTAAAAGATGCTTACTCCTTGGAAGGGAAGTTATGACCAACCTAGACAGCATATTAAAAAGCAGAGACATTACTTTGTCAACAAAGGTCCATCTAGTCAAGGCTATGGTTTTTCCAGTGGTCATGTATGGATGTGAGAGTTGAACTATAAAGAAAGCTGAGTGCCGAAGAATTGATGCTTTTGAACTGTGGTGTTGGAGAAGACTCTTGAGATTACATTGGACTGCAAGAAGATCCAACCAGTCCATCCCAAAGGAGATCAGTCCTGTGTGTTCATTGGAAGGACTGATGTTGAAACTGAAACTCCAGTACTTTGGTTACCTGAAGTGAAGAGCTGACTCATTTGAAAAGACTCTGATGCTGGGAAGGATTGAGGGCAGGAGGAGAAGGGGATGGCCGAGGATGAGATGTCTGGATGGCATCACCGACTCAGTGGACATGGGTTTGGGTGGACTCCGGGAGTTGGTGATGGACAGGGAGGCCTGGTGTGCTGCAGTTCATGGGGTTGCAAAGAGTCGGACAGGACTGAGCAACTGAACTGAACTGAAGATAGGGGATGGGATAAGACGTACAAACTACTATGTATAAAATAATCTATTATATAGCAAAGAATAGCATAGCCATTATTTTATAATTTCTTTAAATGAAGTACAATTTATAGAAAATATTGAATTGTTACATTGTAGACATGAAGCTAATATTGCAAGTCACTTATACTTCAAAGAAAAGAAAAATAAAATATAAACATCACTTCACATGCAAAATATAATAGTGAATGGAAAAATAGTACTTCTACAATAAACATTCTAATTTACTAGAGGCTACAAGTTGAAGCTACACAGTGACTATTGGGATGGGTCCTATACCTCATATCACTAAACAAGAATACTAAATAAATTCATTATTGATATACTCAAGGCTGACAATGCCGTCTGCCCGTTCATTGCCAATGTGTTTACAAAGTAAGGAATAACCATATAACCCCATCTAGCTTGATGTCATAGTGGTAATTTGCTTGAACTTTTAGACTACAACCCAAAGATTCAACTGGGGCAGGGAACCATCATACTCATGTTCAGCAGCAGAAAGCTCTTTAACAATGAAATTTTAATGTGAAGCCCACTCTCGGACGCTCCTTTAGCCATGGATGCCTAGTGCTTCAGACCATGGTGTCAGTCTTAGTATGTGACTCTGGCCAATGAGACTAACTTTACTGAACATAGCAGCCATCGGAGATCAAGGGGTGGGGATAGAGAATTAGGCTCCCTGCTATTTTATGTTTGTTTTGCTGTTGCCCTTTTAATTTCCTATTGGATTCCAAGCTAAATTCTGATACTTCTGACTTCCATTTTCTGGCTTGGCACAACTGCAGCATGATGCAAAGAAGTCATTTTTGGCAGATTCTAATTACGGACACTTAACAGCGCTGGATGACTGGCAAAAAGCAGAAAGGCTCTCTTTTGGCACAAAAGTATATATGTATCTGTTCTTCCTTTAGACAGGTCAGCTTAAATTGAAAATGCTCTCTTTAGCAGCACTGACATTTTCTCTTTTAACACCTCACTTTGGAGTAAACATAAGTCTTTGCCACACACCAATAACTGGATTTTTTTTTTTTTTTTTTTGGAGAGTCCTGCTTTTTCTAAAGTATCCCATGTTCTTCTAGAGCCTTGATTGTGAAATCTAAGCAACAAAAGTCAGTATTTTAATCAACTGGTTAGCTGCAATTTAGTAAGGTTATTTCTCACAAGCTTAGGTTTGCTAGATAAAATATAGGATGCCAGATAAACTTCAATTTCAGATAAACAAATAATTACTTTTAGTATACATGCATTCCATGAAATCTGGACATAAACTGAAAAAAATTATTGTAAATTTAAATTTAACAAATGGTTTTCTGTGTCACTTGCTACATGAACATAACATGAAGAAATCCTCATTCCCTTTATAGGACTTATTGTTTGGAATCCCTAACTAAAACTGTGTACTAACTATTGATTCGTTATATACTGTACATATTCTCACAGAGTCCAATAAGAGAATCCAAAGATTTTTAAGGATGGAAACTGGGTATTTGATAGATTTGATGAACTTAATCCATGGACCCATCATTTCTCTCTACTTCAGTCTAAATGTCGGCATTATTCTCCAAATTTTTTCCCATATGATCGAATAGAAACAACGTGGATGTAATAACATTCATTACAAGTTCCTGCCTGCACTTAATTTTTGATCTAATATTTCTTTTTATGTGCTTACGTTAATTAAATACCCCCTCACACCAATCATTAAACATAATGACCCTAATATCCTGATCATTTTTTATAGCATCATTGTATTTTATTCTTTCAGAACAATTATTTCCTTCTGAATTTTTTAATTCAGTTTTTGTCCATGTGTCAATGATCTGTCTTCCTGATGTTAGACAAATTCTAGACATAAAGTACATATAACAGTAAGAACTCTTTTCTCATAGTATGAAATCTGTCCACATGTATAAACAGTATAAACTTTTTTTCTCTCACAGATTATCCACCACACATGTGTTTTTTACACAAGTCAACTCCTAGCTTGATTTATTTTAGGTTACAAACTAGTCTGTTTGCTTCTTCAGAAACTATGCTGTTTTCACATAATACTGCGTCATACTCCCCAAAACTATTCACTGACATTCTCAGAAATTCAAAGGAGATCCAGTGTCTAATGTATTACCACACTCAAGTACTAGATTTATTAATGCCATCATATCTGTAAGTTATTTATAAATATTTCTAACAACTCTAAAAATCTAAAAAGGATTCCTATGATGGGAATCCCACCTTTGTTATAGGTCACTTCTCATTACTTGTACTTTTCCCTAAACAGATTTAAGTGATAAAGAAGTTGAAAACTACCAGAATGCATCACTCCAAAATGTGCCTCTTTGACATGAAAATTATTTTCAGCCAAATGCAATTAATCAGAGCCAAACTCATAAGCAGCAAAAAGCTCTTTTTCTGCTGAAAGGCAGGATACATCTCCTTTTATTGGAGACAAACTCCTACCAAGTCCAGAAAGGACACCTGAGAAATCTGCATATATTTACCTTCCCACAGTTTGGCGCCGTTCGAATCCTAAAACTGTCCCCTTTGTCCTACCATTTCTCTACAAATGTACTACTGTTTGTTGAAAATTCAGTTTAAGCCATAGTTCTGAGGAGCTACTTTGAGTCACTTTGCCTTTGGCAACCCACTCCAGTGTTCCCGCCTTGAGAATCCCAGGGATGGGGGAGCCCGGTGGGCTGCCGTCTATGGGGTCACACAGAGTCGGACACGACTGAAGCGACTTCGCAGCAGCAGCAGCAGCCTTTTCTTGTCTCCCATGTTGTGTGTGGCATACACATTAATAAACTGATTTTCTCTTGTTGGGCTTCCCTGGTGGCTCAGATGGTAAAGCATTTGCCTGCAATGTGGGAGACCTGGGTTCGATCCCTAGATTGGGAAGATCCCCTGGAGAAGGAAATGGCACTCCACTCTAGTTCTCTTGCTTGGAAAATTTCATGGACTGAGGAGCCTGGTAGGCTACAGTCCATGCAGTCACAATAGAGTCGGACACAACTGAGCAACTTTACTTTTACTTTCTCTTGTTAATCTTCATGTCAGAACTCCAGTACAAACCCTAAAACAGGTAAAGGTTAAGTTCCCCCTCCCCTATACAGAGACTAGGGAGGTACTTTCAACAATCTGCAATAGGTTATTTATATGTTTGTGACTTTTAGATCTAGACAACAGTTACAGCCATAATTCTTACACTTTCAACCTAATAATTTTCATCTGTATGTACATTGCTATGTAAAATAAATACATGTAAAACCAAGGCCATCAGGCTTTCAGCAAACTCTACTCTGGCCACAAGGTATTAAGTTGACCTTTGCAGTCATAAAGACTAGGCACTTCATCCTTTCCAGGTGAATTTTCATCCTCTCTTAGGACATAATCATATCCCTCTAACTCTTTGTTCATACACTTTCTTATGTATAACATTTTCTTTTAATCATCCCACCACAATTTAAATTATTTTCAATAGCTATTAATGGTGCCATAGCCTCTTTACAAGGTTTCCTGACTAATAGTCTATTTAATGTATATTAAATAAGAAGTAATAGTCAGCTAAGGCAAGTGTCCTTTTGATCCCATTACTCAGCTTCTTATAGCACTATCGTGTTGCTAAACGGCCACTTATATCAAATGAAAATTACTGACCATGTCTTTTAAAATATTACACCAATTAACACATAGCGACCCTGTAACATACAGATATACTTTACTGGGATGAGCTCATTCCATTTCATCTCTGTTCTACTGCAGTCCCAAGTATCATTTTATGCCTCAATGTGTGAACTATTAGCCTCAGTAACATAGACAAGTGGATTTTTCTTTTGAGGTGGATACATATGGGTGTTAACATCAGAACCATATTAAAATCCTGTTTTTACCACTTATTAACTACATAGTGACATGCTAGACTTTTCAACTTTTTGATTCTTATTTGCCATCTGTATTTGAAAGTACAGAGTTAATATTATCTATGTTGTGTAGAAAGCTAATAAATTAATGTGATATGTTTTCCCCCAAAATCAACACTAGTGAAAAAATTCAGAGAAAAAGCAGATCATAAGGCATGCATGGTATCAGGAAGACAACAAGGTAAAACATGCAACAGAGTTAACAAAGGCTGATATACGTCAATTCTGAAAGTAACATAATTGAGTTTAGTACCTCTGTTGCTAAAAATAGAATTTTCACGCTGAGTTACAAAGAAAGAAACAAAACAAAATCAGAAAAAAAAACACAACTCCCTCAATGGTGTAAAATTTTAGCTGTAAAACTAACACAAAATGAGCCAACTTGATAGTAAAATGGTTCTCAGACTAATTATTAATAACAACAACATCAATAACCAGGGATTAATGTTTACTTCAAAATGTAGAAATCAAGAAAAGTATTATTAAATAAGCAAAGTTATTCAAAAAGCCTAGTGAAATAGTCATGGACTTTAACACAAAGGGAAAAATATCATGAAAATATTGTTTAAAATACCTTATGAATATTAAAAAAAATTCATTGGAACAGCTGTTTCAAAAGTCCCTTAACCCTTGAGCAGTCAAATGAGCAATATAAATGATGTGAAAAATGCAATATGATTAATGCCATAGAATTATTAAACTAACATAGAATTAGAATTATAAACCATATAGAAAACATATGTCATTTTTAAGGGCCTACGAGGTAGTTTCAATATAATAATCATACATGAGGAATTAAAACACACATATGCAAACACATACACTTTTTAAAACAGTCATGTAAGGAATGCCATTAGAACAATGTTCTAATGATATTTCAAAGTTATAGAAATAAAAAGAAAAGTCCCTAGTGGTCCAGTGGTTAAGACCCCTCACTTCTGCTGCATGGGGCGTGGTTGGGGAACTATGATCCCATATGCTGCACAGTGCAATTAAAAAAAAAAAAGTCCTCACTCTACTTAGTTACTTCATGATCATATAAAGCCAAATCATAGGTTTACTTTTTTTTTTTTTTTTTTAGAATTTAAAGAGAATTTGGTCAAGAAAACTGGAACCCAAATGAAATAATGCTGATTTAAGTCAAATTTATCAATTAGTAAATGATTTTCAAAAAATAAACCTCAAGAATAACATAAAATAAAGATAAAAGGAAAAGTGAAAATGAAGAGAAATGTAGCATTGATGATTAAATTTGATAATTTTTTTTAGGAAAAATATAAATAAGAAATATAACATTAAGCTACTCTAATAAGGAAAAATATATATAGCAAGAAGGAGAGAAAGAATGATTTAATGAATTGTAAAAATTAACAATGGACCAAAAAAAAGAGATTTAATTTTCAGATGACCAATACCATGTAAAATACATTACATAAAATTCTACAGTGTAGTATCAGAGTATATTATTATTTTAGCTTCCATTTAGAAAAGTGTTTAACTATAGTTTACTACAACTTTTGAGAACAAATAATGTCAATTAAGGGTCACCAACCCAATTAATCCTTCCCTCTCTGGTATTAAGAACTATTAATAGGTAACAATGATAAAACAATATTAAAATTGTGTGACATTAAAATAAAGATAGAATTAGAGTGTATTAGAAGATTTTATATATATATATATATCCAGAAGTGTTCAAATATATGCAAAAAGAAGATATATACAATATTAATATAAAACTTTTGAAATCACTAGAAATTGTCTAACATCTTTATCTATAAAAATTACTAAATATTTTATAAAATATATTGTAACTTATTTATAATGCAGATGGTTGATGGAGTTAAATATGTAAAAAGGAAAATATGTTATAATGAAATTCAATTCATTTCAAGCACTAATATTTTTTAATTGAGATCTTTGTAGTTAAAGCATTTTTAATAATGTTGGCAGTGATATTCTTTCTGTAGATAATTAGACATTGTAGAAAAATCCTTAAATTTGGTCACAAACTGAGGCTGAATGTCCAATACTAGGAATTCATTAAAGATCAGAGATTGGCACAAACAACTGTATCCTCATTTATGGGACAGGCACGTCCACATTAGGGAATGCTTCATGGCCATCGCTAATTTTACTACCAGTTAATGACAGGGAAAATGTCTATGGCATTCATTCATACATGCAATTAATTAAGCACCATGCCTCTGCCAGATACTTTTCTAGCTTTTATAGCTATAGAAGTAAAAATTCAAACCAATAAACTGTCTAGCTTTTTTAGGGTTAGGGTTGTAATTCTAGTGATATAACTAAGAAAAGAAGACACTGTGGGAATCAGGAAATTATACACTCCATATTCTTAATAGGAAGACAGAAGATTATAAAATCCTTATTTTTTCCTTGCTTTCTGTGATATAAATCGAATTGTTTCCTGAGGCTAAGGATCTTGAACTCTGAACTAGCAGTCTTTCCAGAGAAATGGTTGAGGAAAAAGGAACTGTTGACTACAGACAATTGAAGAGGGAAATATCAATTATTTTCTGACAAAGAGAAAGGTGTGAGATATTTTTGGAACTGGTCTTTAAGATCTTAAAAATACAAATATTAATCCAAATAGATTGAAAGCATCTCTCATTAAAATTACCTATTATGATCCTGATTATTGCTAACATTCCTGAGATGTTTTGTCTGAAATTGGTCCCCTTTGTATAACCTGAATTTAAAATATCTAAACAGATTTCTTACATTGGGGGAAAAAAATCAATCTTTGCAATTTTCCTAAGTTCCTTTCTCTATGTATAAACTCTATCCATTGACCATGTCCTTTTCTGTAGTTTCCAGGACAGATCTACACTATTTTTAACCAATTTATTTTTTCTGTCATATTTTCCAAACAGCAAATACTTAGCATTGATTACATGGATTGTTTCTAGGCTCAATTTTAAAGACCTGCACTGTAGAATATTTTATTTTAAATGCTGATTTCAAGCTCATCATCTCAGTCATGAGCATATCGCTCATTACGTGGATTTTAAACATGTTAAAAGTGCTTAATTACCTATGCAGTAGATGTTATAAAGCAAACAAACAAACATTTGTTTCTATCTTTTCTTCCCATTTGGAGACAAATTTCATAAAACTGGAAAAAAAAAACACCTAAATTTTAAGAGGCAACTAATAAAATATAACAAAAATTCTTTAAATGACCTCCATTGTTACCAGTTTCTCACATAACCAATGCCTTCCAAAGCCCTCTGTTAAAACATATTTACTGAAGTGTCTGGCTTGCTGAATGCTTTTGGCTCAAACAATTTTGTCTCCCACACTCCTGTTTTCTTTGTTTCAGTAGTATGCATACCAAGCATCAGATGTGTTTATCCCTAAATCTGTTTGTACCAGTTGTTTTTGTTTTTTTCACTTACATAATTTATTTAAATATCACTCAAACTTATGAAAATAGGAGTGTGAAAACAGAGAGTCGTTTCTATACAAACTAAGTTGTATGCCTTGAAAACAAGTTTATAAAGGTGAGTTGCTTGAAATATGCTTTCAAAGTAAGTGTGGGCTGGACAACCATAAAATCTGGGGAAGAAATCACAGACTTCTAAAAGGATTCTGCACACAAATTACTTACAAGTGGTTGTAATTGCTTGATGTACTTTAGAGAAATGGAAACAGAAAATTGCAAAGGATGAGTTATGAGTACAGTTTATGGGAAAAAAATAAAATAAAATGGAAAAGAAAAGTGCACAAGACTGGAAAGGACTATTAGGAAAGTCCTTGGCCTCAGATAATAAAATTTTAAAATAAATTCACATTTATACTTTGAAAAGTAAGATAAAATACATGTTATAGACAACTTTTAATTATTTTGAGGTTGTCTCAAAAGGCAAATTTAGTGTCAACTACCAACTGGCACTTGCTATGGGCACTTTGCCATCTTCCTCTACAAGGATTGTATGTGCTGATTTTCAACACCCCCTGAAAGGAGTACAGGGCAGAAAGCAGAAATGAGGCACTGTGTCCTCTGGGAAAAACTGGCAGAACAGGTCTTCACATAATCAGATATTTTCAGGAGCTGATTTGAGGAGCCAAATTCTTGTATCTCCTCATATCTAGAAAAGCACTAAAATCCTTCATGGTAACTTTTGCTTCTGGTGACTAGCAGTAACCCTCAAGGACCAGCAGAAACCCTCTCCAAAACATATATGCTTGACTGCATGTACACAACCTTCCCCAAAATCTCATATATACTGACTGTACTTCCTACCTCTTTAGAATTCTCTCAGAGATATCTGGAATGCTGCCTCCTGGGGTATAGTCTGCATTTTGCCCCCCAAAAAACTGATACATCTCATGTTTGTTTGTTTTTTTTTAACATTAGCATGAGTAGATCTTCCTTCATATTTTATACATGTTAAAAACCAAGGGCGACTTGTTTACCTTTGTTCTGATGTAATATCCCTCAGTGCAGGCATTAATGTCCCTCTGGGTTTGATGCCCTGTGACTCCCCTCCCAGTCTATATCCCACAGGCCAGGCAAACTGGAATAATGGTGGTACATAATCAAAGAAAGTCAATGGGTAGATGCAAAAGACTGTGAACGTGTTATAAAAACATGGAGTGGAAAAATAAGATTCCTTTTTCGGGTATTTAGACTTCAAATGAGTTCAGTTTAGTTCAGTCACTCAGTCCTGTCCGACTGTTTGTGACCCCATGGACAGCAGCACGCCAGGCCTCCCTGTCCATCACCAATTCACACAGTTTACTCAGACTCATGTCCATTGAGTCAGTGATGCCATCCAACCATCTCATCCTCTGTTGTCCCCTTCTCTTCCCATCTTATATATTTCCCAGCATCAGGGTCTTTTCCAGTGAGTCACTTCTTTGAATCAGGTGGCTAAAGTACTACAGTTTCAGCTTCAGCATCAGTCCTTCCAATGAATATTCAGGACTGATTTCCTTTAGGATGGACTGGTTGAATCTCCTTGCTGTCCAAGGGACTATCAAGAGTCTTCTCCAACACCGCAGTTCAAAAGCATCAATTCTTCAGTGCTCAGCTTTCTTTATAGTCCAACTCTCACATCCATACATGACCACTGGAAAAATCATAGCCTTGACTAGATGGACGTTTGTTGGCAAAGTACTGTCTCTGTTTTTTTTTTTAATATGTTTTGTAAGTTGGTAATAATTTACCTTCCAAGGAGCAAGCATCTTTTAATTTCATGGCTGCAGTCACCATCTGCAGTGATTTTGGAGACCCCACCCCCCAAAAACGTCTGTCACTGTTTCCATTGCTTTCCCATCTATTTGCCATGAAGTGATAGGACCGGATGCCATAATCTTAGCTTTCTGAATGTTGAGTTTAAAGCTAACTTTTTCACATCCCTCTCTCATTTTCATGAAGAGGCTTTTTAGTTCTTCTACACCTTCTGGAATAATGGTGGTATCATCTGCATGTTTGAGGTTATTGATATTTCTTCTGGCAATCTTGATTCCAGCTTATGCTTCATCTAGCCAAGCATTTCTCATGATGTGCTCTGCATATAAGTCAAATAAGCAGTGTGACAATATACAGCCTTCATGTACTCCTTTCCTGATTTAGAATCAGTCTGTTGTTTCATATCCAGTTCTAACTGTTGCCTCCTGACCTGCACACAGATTCCTCAGGAGGTAGGTCAGGTGGTCTGGTATTCTTATCTCTTGAACAATTTTCCACATTTTGTTGTGATACACCCAGTCAAAAGCTTTGGCATAGGCAATAAAACAGAAGTAGATGCTTTTCTGGAACTCTCTCACTTTGTTAATGATGCAACAGATTTTGGCAATTTGATCTCTGGCTGCTCTGTCTTTTCTAAATCCAGCTTGAACATCTAGAGGTTCATGGTTCATGTACTGTTGAAAGCTGGCTTGGAGAATTTTGAGCATTATTTTACTAGCGTATGAGATGAGTGCAATTGTGTGGTAGTTTGAGCACGCCTTGGCATTGCCTTTCTTTGGGATTGGAGTGAAAACTGATCTTTTCCAGTCCTATGGCATTGCTGAGTTTTCCAAATTTGCTGGCATACTGAGTGCAGTACTTGCACAGCATTATCTTTTAGGATTTGAAATAGCTCAACTGGAATTCCATAATCTCCACTAGCTTTGTTCATAGTGATGCTTTCTAATGCCCACTTGACTTCACATTCCAGGATATCTGGCCCTGGGTGAGTGATCACACCATCATGATTATCTGGGTCATGAAGATCTCTTTTGTATAGTTCTTCTGTGTATTCTGGCCACCTCTTTTTAATATCTTCTGCTTCTGTTAGCTCCATATCATTTCTTTCTTTTATTGTGCCTATCTTTGCATGAAATGTTCCTTTGGTATCTCTAATTTTCTTGAAGAGATTTCTAGTCTTTCCCATTCTATTATTTTCCTCTATTTCTTTACATTGATCACTGAGGAAGGCTTTCTTATCTCTCCTTGCTATTCTTTGGAACTCTTCATTCAAATGGGTATATTTTTCCCTTTTTCCTTTGCCTTTCACTTCTCTTCTTTTCAGTTATTTGTAAGGCCTCCTCAGACAACCATTTTGACTTTTTGCACTTCTGTTTCTTGGGGATGTTCTTGATCCCTGCCTCCCATACAATGTCACGAACCTCTGTCCATAGTTCTTCAGGCACTCTACAGATCTAATCCCTTGAATCTATTTCTCACTTTGACTGTATAATCATAAGGGGTTTGTTTTAGGCCTTACTTGAATATTCTAGTGGTTTTCTAGTGGTATTCTACTTTCTTCAATTTAAGTCTGAATTTGGCAATAAGGAGTTCATGATCTGTGCCACAGTCAGCTCCCGGTCTTGTTTTTGCTGACTGTATAAAGCTTCCCCATCTTTGGATGCAAATAATATAGTCAATCTGATTTTGGTATTGACCATCTGGTGATTTCCATGTGTAGAGCCTTCTCTTGTGTTGTTGGAAGAGGGTGTTTGCTATGATCAGTGTGTACTCTTGGTAAGACTATTAGCCTTTGCCCTGCTTCATTCTGTATTCCAAGGGCAAATTTGCCTGTATACTCCACGTATCTCTTGATTTCCTACTTTTACATTCCAGTCCCCTATAATGAAAAGACCATCTTTTTTGGGGTGTTAGTTCTAAAAGGTCTTGTAGGTCTTCATAGCACTGTTCAACTTCAGCTTCTTCAGCATTTCTGGTCGGGGTATAGACTTGGATTACTGTAATATTGAATGGTTTCCCTTGAAACAAACAAAGATCATACTGTTGTTTTTTAGATTGCATCCAAGTACTTCATTTTGGACTCTTTTATTGACTATGGTGGCTACTCCATTTCTTCTAAGCATTTCTTTCCCACAATAGTAGATATAATGGTCATCTGAATTAAATTCACCCTTTCCAGTCCATTTTAGTTCTCTGAGTCCTAAAATGTCGATGTTCACACTTGCCATCTCCTGTTTGACCACTTCCAATTTGCATGGATTCTTCAACCTAACATTCCAGATTCCTATGCAATATTGCTCTTTACCACATCGGACTTTACTTTCATTACAAGTCACATCCACAACTGGGTGTTGTTATTGCTTTGGCTCTGTCTCTTCATTCTTTCTGTTGTTATTTCTCTACTGGTCTCCAGTAATATATTGGGCATCTACCAACCTGGGGAGCTCATCTTTCAGCATCCTATCTTTTTGCCTTTTCAGCTACTCAGAGTGGATATGGATATTAACCAGAGTTTTTTAGAGGTATATATTCAGGGTCAAAATTCTTTGAAATTGTGTGTAAACTTATGAACTTATGAAAAGAGAGGAATCAAGGATAGACATACAAGTGGAAGGAATTCATGATATTTAGAGCAAAACAAAAATGCCATGAAAAATGATATATTTTATTGTTTTTAAAATGAAAGATTTTAGGTATTTAACAGTCCTTTTCACTTTGCTTTTTGAATAAGGGGTTCTCTGTTTATATTTTACACTGGGCCTTAAAATATCTGCAGTCTCCTGTTAGTGAGAATAGTAACTACTAATGGGATCTTCTACTTGTTGAAGAATTAACATGTGTTAGGTCCTTTGGCAAGTGATTTTTATGGACTGGCTTGTTTACTTCTTGAAATATCCCAGTTAATTTTACCATTTTACAGATAAACAAACTGATAATTGGAATGATAAAAATTTCCCAAGAATAAACTTACTTTTAAATAAAGCCAAAGAAACCAGAAATCTAGGTCTATCTTGCTCAACTGTCCATGATTTAAGTCATGATACAGAAGCATGAGATTATTTACCCTTACACTTTCTCACTATTCATACACTCTCCTTTACAGAGCTAAAGTAATAAACCTCTGTTTTGTTTTGGTTTGTTTTGTTTTATAAGTAAAGCTACCTGACAAGAATCAGTAGTCTGAAATTTTGTAAAGAGTTTCCAAATTCAAGGAAGAACAACTTTTGGCATTCTTTTCCTTAATACTAACAAATTTCTTAACACTCAAAATTATGAATTCCATATATATATATATATATATATATATATATATATATATGGAATTATGTACAAGGACATATTCAGCAGTGAAAGTTTTCCATATTTAAATTACAAAGAAAATATATTTGTTGAAATTAACATTGGGTCTCTATTTTTTGAAATACAAAGAAATGTTTATTTCCAATCAGGTCATTCAAAGATAATACACTCATTATGCACAGATTTATATTTATACAATTTTAAAAGCAATGAATTTATCTACTGACCAAGCATCAATTCAGTTCAGTTCAGTTCATTCGCTCAGTCATGTCCAGCTTTTTGCGACCCCATGAATCACAGCACGCCAGGCCTCCCTGTCCATCACCAACTCCAGGAGTTCACTCAGACTCACATCCATCGAGTCAGTGATGGCATCCAGCCATCTCATCCTCTGTCTTTCCCTTCTCCTCCTGCCCCCAATCCCTCCCAGCATCAGAGTCTTTTCCAATGAGTCAACTCTTTGCATGAGGTGGCCAGAGTACTGAAGTTTCAGCTTTAGCATCATTCCTTCCAAAGAAATCCCAGGGTTGATCTCCTTCAGAATGGATTGGTTGGATCTCCTTGCAGTCCAAGGGACTCTCAAGAGTCTTCTCCAACACCACAGTTCAGAAGCATCAATTCTTCAGTGCTCAGCCTTCTTCACAGTCCAACTCTCACATCCATACATGATTACTGGAAAAACCATAGCGTTGGCTAGATGAACCGTAGTTGGCAAAGTAATGTCTCTGCTTTTTAATATACTATCTAGGTTGGTCATAACTTTTCTTCCAAGGATATGCCCCTTATAATTTAGAGACTAAAAAAATTTATTATAATTATAGTCATGTAAAGTGACATCATCAATGACTATTTTTTTGTAAATCATGACAATATATTCCATAGTATTGCCTTCAGTGAGGCAAATCCTCACATTTTTGTGATAGAGGGATTATTAATATGTATAAAACTAATCTGAACCACAGTTTACAACAGATAACAGTAGTTATAATAAACATTGGTGGTTTTATATGATTCAACTTTATGTATAATGCACATATACATATAAATTCATTAAATTCTACCATACTTTTAAATAGAAAGGGCATAGTGTCACATGCATTTTTCCATATCTTAATATCTATTCATCCCCTTTATATGATAGCAGCTCTTAAGTAAATTGTTTTTTTTGTGTTTTATGTTATTATTCTTTAGTCTTGAAATCTTACATAAGAATAGCAATATATTTTTATGCAACTCTATCTTATGTCAATTCCTTAACAACATTTCTGTCATTTCCTTAACAACATTCATTAAAAGAGAACATTCATAAGTGAATGTAGGAGGAGGTAACTACTTCAATTTTGAATTGTGATTGAACTTTGCAAAGACCAAGGTATATATATGCACAAGTGCATGCACATATATACCTTTTTTTTTTTTTTTGGTTTTATTTCATTTACATAAAGTCAACTATTTTAAGACTCTCTGAATAAGAGCTAAGCTATGAATAAAAGTAGGAACTTATGTTCCACTGAGCTGTAATTTTATTGCAAGTGATTGCTAAGATATGCAAATGATTTTCAACCATTATCTTATCAGATCCTTAACTCAGAATTTTCTATTCCTTACTAGGATTATTTTTCAAGTTTTTGATTGCAATTTTCATATATCTATTTAGCTATGATGATAAGTAAAATGTTTTTCTTATAATTCCATTACTATTATGAAAGTATTTTATCTTTATCTCATATAAATCAAATCAAGTAAGTTTCTCTATTTGGACAGTAAGAAGTGAGGAATAGATTGCCCCAAATACCAAGAAATAAAGAAGGAATTCAAGAAGAAAACAACATATAAATATTGACAGCAAAATGAAAGACATACCAAACTTTTTTATAAGAATGAGTTCTGTCTCAATGTTAAATGCAGATTATTTTTAGGGCATTTTCTGATATTGATTTTCAACGTGTCTTACTGAATATTTCATTTAATCAAATACTTGTTATTTACATTGACAGAATTAGAGGGATATCGCTATGTATATATGCTGAATCTAGTTTTATTTTTATGCTTTTTTTTTAAAACAGGAATTAAAAAAAACAACAACTAATTTTGAAGAAAAAAACTTCCCATAAGAGTTTCCCAACAGTGAAAATAGTGCTTTGTCCCAGATTAATTCCAAGAATACCAGTAGAGAAAATCAAGTCCATGAAATGACTTCAAAAAACATACAAAAATGGAATTATTCAATAGAAAAAGAAACTAAAGATGTGTATCCCAATGAATGAAATTATAATGTACTATCCCTATTGTGCAAACAGGTTTTCACAATTTTGAATGCTAGTATTTAAACAGCTGTTGAGTTGATCTCTATCATATGTCATCATCTGAGCCAAGTCTTAAGAAACATGTACCACTGACATTTCACATCTATATGAAAAATACTGTCATATATTTTAACTGCTGGTTTTCCATTATAATTATTTTCCAATATAATTATATATTTATATATTATATAATAATTTTCCACAATATAATTATATATTATAATTGATATAATAATGATATCAATGTACTTGAAAAATTAGTCACAATGGCTATTTATTATTATGGAGAAATATTGATTTTATCTTGCTGTTCTAATAGTTTTTAGCAAAAGTTTTATTTTTCATTATTGCTAATAGCAAACAAATACCTTCTTAAAATGGACTAGTATCTTTAATGTTGAAGGCAAAAGGAGAAGGGTGTAGCAGAAGATGAGATATTTAGTTAGCATTATGTCATCTCTCAATGGACATGCATTTGAACAAACTGCAGGAGACAGTGAAGAACACAGGAGTCTGGCATGCTGTAATCCATGGCGTGACAACGAGTCGGACACAACGACTGAACAACAACAACATTTAATGTCTAGGTGTCTTTTGCAGAGTACAGTACTAAAGTTTAGCCTTCTCTGGCTCAGTTTTCCCTTATAACAAATAATGATAATAATGAAAACGGTGGTGATGATCATAAAAATAGTACATCCCATTAGCTTTCTTAAGCATAAAGAGCAATAATATGTCAGTATGTGAGCACATTACATATAATAAGCACTAAATAAGTACTGGCCTATCTGAAATTATATGCTGAAAAATATTAGAAAAATAAATTGGGAAAAACATTGGAAAAATAAAAATGCTACAGTGTTATAGTAGTTTATCACTGGAAACTGTTACAGATTGAGGGAAATGGATGGTTTTGGAAAAGTTTTTAAAATTTCTATGCCTCTTTCTTCATTTGAGAAATTAATGATATAATTTTAGCTATGGAGTTGTACAAAGCCAAAGAGCTTGTGAATGTGATAGCCCTTTATTATGAAATGCTACATGATTCTAACTTTTCACATACTTACCAATTTAATAAATGCATATTTAGAACGTTAGTAAGCATCTACTGGGCCCAATACTGGTGCTGGGATATAAAAAGAAATAGGACATAAAAAGAAATAAGACAGATATTCTAACTTTGTAGTATTAAAAATTTATCAATATTATGGTAATTCTAAATTCCCTTATTTTGAGTTATCAGTTCAGTTCAGTCACTCAGTCGTGTCCGACTGTTTGCGACTCCATGAATCACAGCACGCCAGGCCTTGCTGTCCATCATCAACTCCCAGAGTTCACTCAGACTCATGTCCATCAAGTCAGTGATACCATCCAGCCATCTCATTCTCTGTCGTCCCCTTCTCCTCCTGCCCCCAATCCGTCCCAGCATCAGAGTCTTTTCTAATGGCTATTTTGAGTATCAGCTCCCCATTATTTGAGAATTCAAATTCTGTTTAGACATTGAGTAAACTACTTTAAAGAAATTATGACACAACATGTGAGTTCATACTATCTAAATATGAATATTATTGAATGAAAACATATTTTAGATGAAATGTCTATTCAAGTCATTTCATGAAATATAAAGAAAAGAAAATTCTCTTTATTCTTCCATAACTAAATGATGTATGCAGCTTTTATTAAGTCAACTTAACTACCTCAGCTTTTACTAAAATAATACCACCACTATGAAAAAAATTTAAAGAATCAGATATGGTCTTTGATCAACAAGGTATAGATTGTTAATACTACTGTTATTTTTTAACAAATAGAATTCCTATGAGCAGTTTTAAGGAGGGAACTGCTTATGTATGCATATGGAAATCAAAGGATGTTGTGGTTCCTAGAATCTATTAAAGTTGGAGGGTCATTCTCAAACTTAGATCTAAAAGTTCACCAGGTCTTTGAGGGGAACTGCAGGTGACTTGCTTCGGGTAGAATAAGACACTGCCATACCAAAACATTGAACTTTGGAGCTTTGGAGCACATGGGACAAAGGAGGACAATCGGGATTTTCCTAGTCTCCCGTTTGCTAATTCCAGTCAGAAGCAAATGAGAGAATGAGAACATATTACCCTAGAGCAGGGGTCACCAACCTCTGGGATCTAATGCCTGATGATCTGAGATGGAACAGATGTAATAATAACAGAAATAAAGTACACAATAAATGTACTGTCTTGAATTATCCTGTGCCATCATCTGCCTGTCTCTGGAAAAACTGTCTTCCACAAAATTGGTCTCTGAGGCAAGAAATTTGGGAGACCGATGCCCTAGAGAACAGATAAAGTAAGAGGAGGGAGGTATATGAATGAGTATGGAGGAAAATAAGGAATAAACTGCACACATGTGATATAATTTCAATTGCAGTAAAATTCAGGTCCTTGCTTTTGTTGTATATTAAAATACGAGTTAGCAACTGAACAACAACTAATAGCTGATCATTATTCAAACTAATATTTAAATATGAACTCTTAAAGCAAAGCAGTTTAGAATAGATTAGATGATTTAATGATGCCTCCTCTAAAAATCGCTGTATTTAGGAGCTAATTAAGAAATGCCAGATTTTCCCCTAAGTCACGAATGGCCTATTAACAATTAAAATTAAAAAATTCATACCATATACATTTTAGCATCTTCTTCATAATGACAGGCAGATAGCATTATATATACCTGTAACGCGGTATAAAATCTGTAACGCAGATGATGACGTCAGCAAGCGGGCAGGCTAAGAGAGCCCAATTCTCCTCTTCCCCAAGAAAACAATGAAAAAACAACTACAAAATTGAAGAAAATAGCTCTGGGAAATCTCTGAAGGATAACAGAGACGCAGCAGAAACTCCATGGAACGCAAATATCTATGATTGGCACATAGAAAAGCATAGGAAACATCTTACCCGTGCTGGGCCATCCCATCCTCCAGTTTGGAGCCATTGGGTGACAAGAGGGAGTCCCTCAGAGGGCTTTTACTGCACCCACAAAAGTACAGGAAGACGCCAACCGTCTTCCTCACCACCGGGGACATCCGCAGCCTTTGGTACTGAGGGCCCCATGGCCGTCATTAAGGTGAATTCCAGCTGAAGGGCTGCCCTCGAGTCCCTGTTGCTCCTGTGTCCTCCCCAGGGCTGGAGCTGTGGCAGACAGAGGGCGGCTTGCTCCTGTGCACTCTAGTTGTTCAATGTGCCTCGTTTTCCAAGTTGAGACTCCACAGTGGCATCTAGCGGTTAGGAGCTGCCACTGCACTGGGCCGGGCCTACTGAGTCCCAAGGCACTGCTTGGATTTGCCTTCCTTCGGGTGGTACATCCAGTACACTGAAGCCAGCCTTCCCAGGTTCTGAATCTTGCTTTGAGCTCCCATCATCTGGGCCATGCTGCTGTATCGTGCCTTGTCCCAGAATCCTGCTTCCGGGCTTTTACCCACCATCACCAGGGCTGTGCTGACACTGCTTTGCATCCTGACCCTGTGTCCTGAGTCCAAACAAAAGAGATACTTTTTTGTGGGGATGCTGAGAAAAGTGAACCCTTATTCACTGTTCAGTTCAGTTCAGTCACTCAGCCGTGTCCGACTCTTTGAGACTCAATGAACTGCAGCACTCCAGGCCTCCCTGTCCATCACCAACTCCCGGAGTTTACTCAAACTCATATCCATTGAGTCGGTGATGCCATCCAACCATCTCATCCTCTGTCGTCCCCTTCTAATCCTGCCTTCAATCTTTCCCAGCATAGGGTCTTTTCAAATGACTCAGCTCTTCGCATCAGGTGGCCAAAATAGTGGAGCTTCAGCTTCAACATCAGTCCTTTCAGTGAACACCCAGGACTGATCTCCTTTAGGATGGACTGGTTGGATCTCCTTGCAGTCCAAGGCACTCTCAAGTGTGATGTAAATGGGTACAGTTACTATGGAAAACAGTATAGAATTTCATTTAAAAAACAAAACAAAACATAGGATCCAGCAATTCCAATTCTGTGTACATATGAGAAATGAAATCAGTATCTCAAAGAGATATCTGCATTTCTATGTTCATTTTAGTATTATTCACAAGAGCCAAGACATGGAAACAACCAAAGTGTCCACTGATGGATGAATGGATAAAGAAAAGTATTGGGCTTCCTTGGTGGCTCAGTGGTAAAGAATCTACATGCAATCCAGGAGCCACAGGAGGTGCAGGTTCAATCCCTGGGTTGGAAAAATATCCTGGAGGAGTACATGGCAACCCACTCCAGTGTTTTTGCATAGATAATCACATGGGCAGAGGAACCTGGTGGGCTACACTCCATAGGGTCACAAAGAGGTGGACAAGACTGAAGCGACTAAGTAGAACATAACATTCTACATATTACACATATAGAATATCCATTTGTTGTGATTGCTCTGGTATTTTTACTGAAGTTTTGTACTGAATCCATTTTGCTAAAAAATAAAACATTTTTAATATATATTAGAAAATTAGCAAACATTAAGAAAGTTGAGTATATTGTATTGTGCAATATTTAGATAAGACTCAGAAAACTGTAGGCATTTTGTTCCCTCTCAACATAGCACATCACAAAAATACATTGTTTTGTATAATTCTTATGAATGATTATAATCCTTTCAAGGAAAGTCTTTATTATGACAAATATTCACATATGCCTGAAATTTTATGTACAGTAACTACAAAAGTAAAAACCAAAGGAACTTTGTGAGCACTTTGAGAGCTGAAACCATTTTATTTTATTTTTATTTATTTATTTTTATTTTTTAATTTTAATTTTTACTTTATTTTGCTTTACAATACTGTATTGGTTTTGCCATACATTGACATGAATCAGCCATGGGTGTACATGAGTTCCCAATCCTGAAGCCCCCTCCCGCCTCCCACCGCATATCATCTCACTGGATCATCCCCGTGCACCAGCCCAAAGCATCCTGTATCCTGTATCAAACATAGACTGGCGATTCATTTCTTACCTGATAGTATACACGTTTCAATGCCATTCCCAAATCATCCCACCCTCTCCCTCTCCCACAGAGTCTAAAAGTCCGTTCTATACATCTAAACCATTTTAAATAGTAGGAGGAATTCAGTTCATATCAAATATACACAGATACACACACACACATGCACAATGGAATATTATTCAGGGATGAGAAAGAACAAAATTTCTGTCATTTGAGATAAAATGGGTGAAACTAGAAGACATTTTGCTATTAGAAATAAACCAGAAAGAGAAGGACTTCCCTGTTGGCTAAGACAGTAAAGAATCTGCATGCAATGTGAGAGACTGGCTTTCATCTCTAGGTAGGGAAGATCCCCTGGAGAAGGGAAAGAGAAAGACAAATACGGTATGGTATCACTTATTTGTGGAACTTACAAGAAAAAAAAGAGCCAATCTCACAGAAAAAAGAGTAAGATTGTGGCTTCCTAGGGTTGAGGATAGGAGAAATGGGGAAGTGTATTTCAAAGGCTACATCCTTTCACTTATAAACTGAATAGTTTCTAAGGAGCTAATGAAGAGCATGGTGACGATAGTTAATAATCCAGTGTTCCATACTTGAATTTTTGAGAGTAGATTTAAATATTCTCACCACACACATAAGAATTAAGTATGTGAGATAACAGATGTATTCGTTAACTTGGTTGCAGTAATCATTTTGCACTGTATATGTACATTAAATCCTCACATTGGACACTTTATATATAATTTTATTGTCTATTATTCCTCAATAAAACAGTAAAAAAAAATGTAAGTCATGTGGAAACTAATTTATAAAGGCTAAATTTTACTTCTTGCACTGCTGTTAGAATATAATGTTTGAAATATTTCTAAATAAGACTAGATTACACTGAAGATGAAGTTTCTAATATTTTCTAATATTTTCTAATATTTCTAATATTTTCTAATATTTCTAATATATATATATATATTTACCTCAAGCAGTAAGTGCGTTAATAAATATGAAAAGGAAAGATGGATGGGTATTAGACTGTGGAAGTCAATTGATTAAGAAAATAATACTTTATAAAATCAATTAGAAGTTATCAAGTAAATTCTCATTTTTCATATTTGGAAGCATTTATACTTCATAATCAGATACCTTTAAAAGAAGTAAATTATAAGTAAATGTGTATATTATAATAATTAACTCTTTCTGAATTATTGTGAACATAGTACATGTATATCTTAAATATATTTAATTTTATTGACTTTCTGTGATGTGTTTTGTATACATCATCATAAAACCACTTCAAAGTAACAGTTTCTATATTAGTAAAAACAATGCTAACTGTTATAACTCTATAAGAACAATAACCATCAGTGACAAAAAAACAGCAAAATTTTATATCTTGTTCATGTCACCATCTGATTGACAGCACGTGAGTGGCTATTTCACAGTCCAAGACCTTTTCAATATACACATTTTCATCTTTGAGTTTTCTCCATGCCATAGGCAGATAGGAAAAGAAATGTTGTTATCTAATAAATTAACCATTTTGCTTAAAGCATGAAATGAATTAATAATAAAAAATAGTTGAATTTTTCCATGAAAAGTAAAGATTGACAAGAGAAATTAGGGTAAATCAATAATAAATTTTACTAAAAAAACCAAAAAACAAAAATAAAAGGGAACTCCAACACAGATAAAGAAACTGACCTTAGAAAAGATGAGTACAGATGTAAATATGTCTATATTTAGTAGTATTAACCTGTATGTAACCTAATCTTATGATTTCTATTCTCTTTGACAAGTAGATGGCAAAGAAATCTTTTAAGAGTGAAGGAGATATGTGGGTATCAAAATTTGAAGAGAGGTAAGAAGGTTAAAACATGTTGTGGAGTGTAAGATAGATGGGCAGTCTCAATGGCTGCCTCGTGAGTGATAATACATTTTAGGAGGCTAATATGACCTCATGTGTGAAATTATCTCATACTGCTCAGCTGCTGGGGAAAGGGCATGCTACATTATGATAGTCTAGGTCATCCAAGGCTGCTCTTTGACTTTTCAGGCTCAATAAGAGTAACAGAGGAACAAGGGAGTTTAGAGTATCGGTAAGAATGTCCTTGAAATCACAGACCATGGAACTCAAAGTAGAGAATGACAAAGTTAAAAAAAAAAGATAGATGGGAAGAAATTTATGGAGGGCTCAGTTCCTGATGAAGTTTTTGACCAAGTAACTAGATAAAAAATAATAATAATAATAAGGCTTTGATTACAGCTGGGAATCACTGAGCTAGTGATACGTAGAGTTGGAATAATTGAATTATTGGTAACAACGTCAAAATTCAAATTGTGCATGTGGATTGTTGAATAAGTCAGAAAGGTCACTAAACATAAAACAATCATAAAACTAAAAATCTGGTTGTTTCATGGATTATCTGCATGGACATTTAGATCCACTCAGGATGATGGCAGTGAAGTCTAGGGGTGGAAAAAATGATTGTGAACCAGGTGTCAAAGTGTTCAAGGAGAGAATAACAGACTATTCAAAGAAGAAAAAATCACCTCAATGGAAAGAATACCAACCTCTATCTCTAGATTCTGAGACCAGAGACATATAGGGCATAAATGATGATTTGAGAGAGTTTGAGGATAAAAAGCATTCTATATCCCCAGAGAGAGAGAGAAATTTAGTTCACTTAATGCAGCTATTAGAGAAAGCTAATTAAGTTGAAAATGCAGAGAATTCTGCAGTCATGGTGCTCCGTGGTGGAGGACTTCTGGAGGGAGAGGTCTGAAGAATGAGACAGTGACAATAAAGTGGAACTCACTGTAGAGTGAAATAACAAGCTAGAGAACCCTTGTGGCCATGAAGTGGTTTCTTGCATCCTGACAGATGCAAACAGAGGTGACAGCCATGGGACCAGTGGGCTTTGCCTCAATCTTATTATTGATTTGGATGGATATAGTACCTCTGGTTAAACATACTTCAATCTGCCTGGTGAATGCTGGCACAGAAGATGAAGGTCTTCAATCTACTTGTTTGGATACTAGTAACTCTCTTAGCATGTGCACTCCCCTCCCTGAAGCTACAAAATAAAATTTCATCTTCTAGTTCCACGTGGAGAAAGCATGCAAATTTAAAACAAGTAGTAAACAGTTCTGAGTAATGAGATTAGAAATATCTGAAAGTGCACTGAATCTGAACTGAGGCACTTAGGCAGTAGTCTTGTGATCCAAATAACAGGGCCTGGATTCTCTGAGCAGGTCTTTAGAGATCCCAACAGTGACGCATCTGTCTAAGTAGCCATTGCAGGGGATGCAGCCATACAGAGCTTGGAACCCTTTCCCAAATCAAATTTTGGACCTTGGAATCCCCACTGAGTGAGACAAGTCTTTTCCTTGCCCTCTTTCTCCCCTTTAGAGCATCTTTAGTGTTTATATTCCTGGGCCTAAGAAATAACCAAAAAGACAAAATTGAGTGACTAAGCGCCCATACACATATTCCTTAGTAAGGCTGGATTGCTGTATATTAAACTTGCTCATTTGCTAAAGAATATGTAGGTAGTTTTCAGTTTGAGGCTATTTATAAATAAATCTGCTATGAAAAAAAAAAAAAAGAAATAACCAAAAAGAGAGGGGCAGGAAGATATAAGCCTTTCACAGGCTGTGGATGATGTCTGGTTATATAATTTTATTTTCCACATACATGATCAGGAAGCCACAGCAGAGGGTGGGGCCAGTTATGAGAAGTAAAGATGGACATGTTGTGAACCAGAAAATTTCCTGTGTATTTTTGTCAGGATGAAAGTGGGTTTGCACTTAAATTCTACATGTCCTATGCCATTAGCTGGACTTTGAAGAGAAAATCTCTCATATCTCTGCATCTTAGTTTCTTCAACTAAACAATGATGGTGTTTAGCCTATAATATCATTCCTTGGTTGGTTTTATCCTTCTCAGTGGACTAAGATTCTTTGAAAAAAAGAGGAAGAAAATAAGAATTTCACAAAGGATACAAATAAGAATTGACTTTTCTATCATAAAGGGATTTATACACTTTAATAAATTAAGAAGATTTTATGCTAATTAATTTCCCCTGCCCTGTTGTGCAGAAAACTGATCTTTAGATACTCACAGAAATGATTTTATGTATATGTGTATATCAGCAAAGATAGCTACTAAATTTCAGATTTGTGATTGCATATGTAATTTCTGAATATGGCATTTTTTTTTTACAATAGGAATTGTCTGATTCATTCAGGTTCCTTTATCAATTCATATTATATTCAGTTGTCCACTTTCTGCAATTTCTCCTTTCATGTAAAGGATGATTGCCATGGCAATCAGAAACATAATCCAAGAGGCTCCAAATAAGAGTCTTAAGAAATGCAACTTGGGATTCACAGGATCTCATAACTTGAAAGAGAATTCTAAGGAAGAGAAAAGAGTCAGAAGCTTATAAAAACAAAAAGCCCTGAGCCTATTACGAATTTTCTGTTGAGAACTGTGATCTACTTTAAAGCAACTCAGAACATATTTGTCCTTAAGGAATCACAAATTGTTTTAGGGTAGGGGTCCATTAAGTATAGACTGAGGTGAGTTTCTGACAGATGTTCTGGATGACTTCATTAGGTCAGAAAAGTCCAATTCCATTCATAGTGACACAGGCATAAGTCATTTATTCTTCCTCAGTAACCTCCCAGGTCCATTTTAGAAAGCTCTCTTTGCAATATTGACTCCATTTTGATTTTCATTTCAGGTCCATGTTTGTCAAACCTTCATTCTTATTTTCCATGAATATGGAGGGGACTTTCACTTCTGCTTAGGATAACTAGGCTATCCTTAAAAAATTGTGATAATTTTTATGCTCTTTTTGTTAATTGGATCTGTTTCCTTGTGCATTTGAACTGGGCCCTTGTAAGCATTTGGGTAACAGAAAAGAAGAGTAGCTAACAGATCAGAAAGATGTGTGTTTTTCATTACTACCTCTAGCATGAATTATCTCTGTGGCCCTGGGTATATTACTTCAACTATTTGAGTCTCAGTTTTATAGAAACTAAGAAAAAGAAAAAAAAAAAAAAAAAGAAAGAAAATCCTACCTCTGATAATGTAAAGTCCCTGGCACAAGATAACTTCTAAAGATTTCTTATTCTATTCTATTGTTATTCTCAACATTCTACTTCAATTCACCTTATGGGTATTTGGTGTTATATATTTGCTGAAATGCTTTGGTATCAAAGGATTGCTAAAATCTGTTTGCAACTCCACCTAGCTCCATCTATGTGGCTTTAGGCTGCTTTCACTTTCATAGAGTAGAGCAAGTGGATCTGAATTTCTACAGCAAAAATTGCATCTCTTAGAAAAGACATATTTGAAGCTACACATCAAAAAGTTTGCACTTTCCTGCTAATGAAAGTCAAGAACTATCCAATGCACACAGAGGAGAATAAACAGATACTGACGAAAGCTGCTCAGTGGCTTATAGTTTTCAGTGACAAGAACTGAGAGATTTTTCAGTCAAGAAAACACATGAAATATACGAGAATCATTGCTTTTTCATCAAATTATAAAGATAATACATTAACCATACTGTTAATTTTTTTTCTCTGTGTCTCAATATGTATTTTTTACTAATTACAGTTGATCCTCACTATTCATGGATTTTGTATTTGCCAATTCACCTACTTGCTAACACTTTTTTGTAACCCCAAAATCAATATCCACAGTGTTTTCCCAGTCACCTGCAGACACACAGAGTGAAGAAAATCTGAGAGTCCACATGGTGGTCCTCCTTAGCTCAGACTGAACAAGCAAACTCTTTGCCTTCCTGTTTCACCCTTCATACTGCAAACAGGAGGTCTTCCCTGGTGGCTCAGATGGTAAAGCATCTGTTTACAATGCAGGAGACCTGGTTTCCATCCCTGGGTTGGGAAAATCCCCTGGAGAAGGAAATGGCAATCCACTCCAGGACTCTTGCCTGGAAAATCCCATGGACAGAGGAGCCTGGTAGGCTACAGTCCATGGGGTTGCAAAGATTCAGACACGAATGAGCAACTTCACTTTCACTTTTTGTTGTGTTTTTGGATGGTTTTACTCTTTTAAATGGCTCCCAAGTATAGTGCTAAAATGGTATCTAGCATTCTTAGTGCAAGAAGGCTGAGGTACCTTACCGAGAAAACAGGTTTGTTCGAATGCTTTCTTCAGGCATGAGTTATACAAGCTTATCAATGAGTTCAGTGTTAATGAATCAACAGTATGTGGAAAACAATATAAACATTGTAATAGCTTTTTGAAAATGTTTTAACTAAAGGCTCCCAGAAAACTAGCCCTGTTTTTGCCCTAGGAACAGTGTTTCTGCATCTGCTAATTCAGCATCTATGGTGACTTTAGACAGTATAACTAGAGCAGGTAATGAGAATCAACTGTATTTAGTAATCAAACATGATCAAGTGTGCCCAGCTAAAACGCTGTATGTTCTAAACTCTCTCCAAACTAGCTGGGTTATATTATTAAATTCTACTAACAATTTAAAAGAACCATTGTAGTACAATTAGCATTTCCTATTTGCCCCTGCTGCTGCTGCTGCTAAGTCACTTCAGTCATGTCCGACTCTGTGTGACCCCATAGACGGCAGCCCACCCGGCTCCCCTGTCCCTGGGATTCTGCAGGCAAGAACACTGGGAGTGGGTTGCCATTTCCTTCTCCAGTGCATGAAAGTGAAAAGTGAAAGTGAAGTCGCTCAGTCGTGTCTGACTCTTAGTGACCCCATGGACTGCACCCCATCAGGCTTCTCCGCCTGTGGGATTTTCCAGGCAAGAGTACTGGAGTGGGGTGCCATTGCCTTCTCCGTGGGGGCACTATTTCCCATATACCTTATGCATATAACCTGGAATGCAAATATAAAGGAAGAGGCCCGGCAGGCATGCTGGATCATGTGGTGACTTGGAATGGAAGCAGCACCCTGAGGAACTGAGAAGGGGAGCTAGAAACTGAGCCCTGCTGATGTCACATCTATAGAGTGCCTTCTGTCCCAGCCATGAAGTGCCTACCTGTTCACACATTACACATATCACAGAAATAATCTTCTGTTTTGTTTAATGCACTTCAAAGAATCCGGCTTGTATGTAGTAATTTTTATTTGTGTCTTCTACTAGAGTATACACATTAGTCTGTCAATTAAATGATGTCATTTGTCTCTAATTGATCTTATTCTTCCTGCTCTCATCCCCAACATTCATCACCTGTGGCACATTCTTGCTCCAGGACCTCTTGAAGTCAATATGGTCCACATTGTGCTATAGCTTTTAAAATGCTTCTAGTTCCATGTTTCTAGCATGTTATATATTTGACTCTTCCCTAATCGCCTGAATCAGTAAATAATGCTGTCCTTTTTCAACTATGTTATGTATATTAGTTATGTCTATATGATTTATACTGGAACACTGTAGGTGGAAGTACATCTTAAATTTTCCCTATACTCCATGATAATGGTAACAAATTTATAGCTGCTGAATAAACACCAGTTACTGTTTAAATTGCTAGAGAAAATTGACAATTACATATGTGTTCTTCAAATTTTCAAATTATATCTAATGCTGTCAAATAGCCACATCTTGTGTCGTGTGTGTGTGTATGTGTGTGTGTGTGTGTGTGTGTGTGTGTGTATTTAAGGAGCTTCCCTGGTGGCTCAGATGGTAAAGAATCTGCATGTAATGCAGGAGACCTGAGTTTGATCCCTGGATTGGGAAGATCCCCTGGAGAAGATAATAAACCCACTCCACTATTCTTGCTTAGAGAATTCCATGGACTGAGGAGTCTGGTGGCCTATAGTCTATGGAGTTGCAAAGAGTCAAACACAACATAGCAACTAACACACACATACACATAACATCTAATCATAAGTAATACATTTATAAAATATATAATATAATGCATATACAACATAATATTTAAATATCTAATCTGTTTAATTACAGTGATTAACAAAGTTGCAAAAACTGAAGATGAATAGTTTACATTCATAACTGATTATAGTCAATGAAATTGACATCATAACACTTGTTATTTTAATTGCAAATTTATGTTTATATATAAATGCATGCATAGGATATATGTATATGTACTATAGTCTTACTTTTTGTAATTTTAAATATATATGTCAGAAAAATTTAGTAAGAATACTTTTCAAGTCTCCATTCACGTTCTGTCTACAAACCATGTAACATTTAACTACTCATTCCAAGATCAGTCAGGTATGATGTTATAAAATATGTATTGTTCAGATCTGTTTAGTAACTAGAATAATTAACAAATTAACCTGTTTCTTCATTATTTTTCCTATTTTTTTTCTTTATGTCAGGTCACAGCAAGGTGCTTCTGTTTTTATATTCAAGTCGGAGATTCCTGCTAAGAAATGGTGTCATGCCCTATGCACAGGCTTCTTAGAAATTTATTATTTTGTACTTATGAAAGCATGAAAGCATTTTTCATCAGTTTAAATTTTACTTCTCTCATCTGATTTCATTTCAGAACAGAGAGTAGAGTGGGAAATGCAGTGACTCATATAAACCTAATTCACAATTACTCTGTATGTTTTTTCTTAGTGGAATCTAGGCCTTAATTATATTTGTCATATGCACCAGCTATATAATTTTGTCTTTCAAAGTCACTCTGTGTCCTAGAATTTCAACTAGAGGGCTCTTTTATAGGAAAATCACGTGCTTATTGGCACACTTGTTTAGGAGACTAAGATTTCTTCCTTTTTTCTTCCATCATTGTCTAGCAAGTCACATTATCTGCCCCTCATAAATGTTTGCCATATGCAAGAAACATATGGCAGGATTCTATAATTATGTCAAGTGTGGTCAATGCAAATTTTCTTAGAAGGATAATTCTGTCCTGTGCTAGCTAAGATATTACACAAAAATTCTTACACAATTCTTTCTTATCAGGAAATAATACTAATGCAATATTTATAAGTGCCGGTAGTATTTGCTATATTAAATTATTAATTTTAATCTATTTCCTAAAGAATACATGATAGAAATCTATAAGTATGTTGCTTTAATAAGTCATAATATTATGGCTTTCTTTTAAATTTTATACCAGTTGGACTGAAAATGAATATTTTCTACCTTGACTAAAGCAATTATTTTCACAACATAACAGTTTAAGACCACAATAATATTACTCATCGAAACAACTATGTTTCAGTCCATGCATATAAGTCTGCATTGGTGACATAATTGGTTTTTAATAAACATATCCATATATGAAGATCTCATTTCTCTCTTAAATAATTTAGTTATTACACATTAAAGAGATGGAGATTATGGAGATAGGAAGGAAAGAAAGAAACCATGGCCATAAGGTAGTTATATATGTCTTCATTTCTAAGAAAGCTGTACATTTTTTATTGTTGATACAAACACAGAAAATTTTAAAAATACTGGAAAAGTGGCTGGTCATATAAAATTATTCTTCTACATTTGTTTTTATTTTAACCACATGATCTTTCTCATGTTAAATGATTCAGAAATTTTAAGATATTAACTGGAATTATATGTATATAATTTATATATATGTATATGTGTATAATGAATACATATGTATATAGGTATGTGCATACCTATATGTATGCCTATAAACATATGTATTCATATATACATGTATACATATATGGGCTTCCCTGGTGGCTCAGACAGTAAAGAATCTGCCTGTAATGCTGGAGACCCATTCTCAGGTCAGGAATATCCGTGGAGAAGGAAATGCCTACCCACTCCAGTATTCATGCCTGGAGAGTTTCATGGACAGAAGAGTCTGGTGGACATAATCCATGAGATCACAAAAAGTCAGACACAACTAAGCAACTGAGCACGCACATATGTATACGTAACATGTATCAGTTTAGTTCAGTCACTCAGTCATGTCCAACTCTTTGCAACCCCATGGAGTGCAGAAACCTAGGCTTCCCTGTCCATCACAAACTCCTGGAGCTTTCTCAAACTCATGTTGGTGATGCCATCCAACCATCTCACCCTCTGTCATCCCCTTCTCCTCCTGCCTTCAATCTTTCCCAGCATCAGGGTCTTTTCAAATGAGTCAGTTCTTCGCATCTGATGGCCAGGGTATCAGAATTTCAGCTCTAGCATTAGTCCTTCCAGTGAAAATTCAAGACTCATTTCCTTTAGGATGGACTGGCTTGATCTCCTTGAAGTCCAAGGGACTCTCAAGATTCTTCTCCAACACCGCAGTTCAAAAGTATCAATTCTTCAGTGCTCAGCTTTCTTTATGGTCAGACTCACACATAAATTCATGACTACTGGGAAAAGAAAACACATAGTTTTGATAAGACAGATCTTTGTTGGCAAAGTAATGTCTCTGCTTTTTAATATGCTGTCAAGGTTGATCATAACTTTCCTTCCAAGGAGCAAGCGTTTTTCAATTTCATGGCTGTGGTCACCATCTGCAGTGATTTTGGAGCCCAAGGAAATAAAATCTCTCAATGTTTCCACTATTTCCCCATCTATTTGCCATGAAGTGATGGGACTGGATGCCATGATCTTAGCCTTTGAACATTTAATTTTAAGCCAGCTTTTCCACTCTTCTCTTTTACTTTCATCAAGAGGCTCTTCAGTTCCTCTTCACTTTCTCCTGTAGGGGTGGTGTCATCTGTGGTTATTGATATTTCTCCTGATAATCTTGAGTCTAGCCTCTGCTTCATGCAGCCTCGCATTCTGCATGATGTACTCTGCATAGGAGTTAAATAAACAGGGTAATAATATACAGCCTTGATGTACTTCTTTCCCAAAATGGAACCAGTCCATTGTTGCATATCAAGTTCTAACTGTTGCTTCTTGACCTGCATACAGATTTCTCAAGAGGCAGGTTAGGTGGTCTAGTATTCCCGTCTCTTTAAGAATACATATAACATGTATACACATGTTATATATGTGTGTGTGCACACGTGCACATACATACACATATATATGCATATATACATACACATATATATGCATATATGTCTGGCTAAATCTGTGGCTATGGAAACACAGTACAGATGGCCTACTGTGAGGTTATATGTGGGTTTTCAACAGCAGGGAGATCATGGTCTCTAATGTCCATGTTGCATAGGGATCAACTATATATACATTGTAATTGGTATATGTAGATATCTATGTAGATTATAATCATGATGCATTTCATCAGTGCAAGTGTTGACTGACTGACTTGCAGAATTGTCATTAGAAATAAGTAAGATCTCTGTGATGTTTTATTTTGGGTACAAAGAAGAGAATAATAGACCATTGTTTAATTAGCAATTAATTAAGCTTGGTAAAATGTATGCATCACGTAAGATCTTTTGCTTTGAGTTCTTCCTCTGCTACTGCAATAATAGACCATTGTTTAATTAGCAATTAATTAAGTTTGACTAAAGGTATGCAGCATGTACCATCTTTTGCTTTGAGTTCTTCCTCTGCTACTGCAATTGTGCCTGTTCTTTCATTGCCCCACAAACTAGGTAGAGCTACCTCTCATCCTACATAGGTATAGCACCACTCTGGATTCTACTCACTTGACTGTCAAAAGACCTTGCTTCTTTGTAGATGTGTTCTCTTCTCAGCTCTTCAGATCTGTCCTTCATACTGGTTTCTTTCCTTCAGTATTTATATTTCTCCAATATTAAAGCCAATGATCAATAAATAGGTTATCAAACTAACTTCATTTTGCTCTATTCTCTTTTCCTATAAACTGATCCTATGCCCTTCAAACTCAAAACTACATTTATCAAAATTTTCGAAAGGCAACTGCTCCTCCTATTTCCCATATAGTGATTATTTCTAGTACCAGTCACCTAATCATACAAGTCAGAACAGTAAAGGTTTTTGTACTTATCTCCATTAATCATTTCCCATAGCCAAATCCTGTGATTATAAGATTTCAATGTAAACTAATCTCACAAATAGCTTCATGGTTTCTTGTTTTCACTACCCCTAAACTTTATTGTCTTTGAATTGGTTACTTTCCTCTATGAAAATTGAAACTATAGAAAAACCTTGAAATATATCCTCTGAATAGGAAACATAACTGATATGGGAAAAAGGGATTTAATTTAACATGAGTATTCATCCAGCTTGAATCTAAAGTTTAGAAACAAGTAGCAGTATGATTTCCCCCCTAAATCTTAGTTGTTCTATTTAAAAAAAATTGCCAAATGAGATGCATTCAGTTCTGCTATAATGTAATATGTGAATTCTTAAAAATCAGTATGCTCTACAAAATCACACAATAAAAAATATGGGGCTTATTAATAAAATGAAGTTAAGAGCATGGCACTCCAAGACTTTTGACAGTGACATGTTAAAACAACAAAACACTTAAGAGAGATAGTAGCATACATTTGCATATTCATGCACACGAAGTCTCTTCAGTTGTGTCCAACTCTTTGCAACCCTGTGGACTGTAGCCTGCCAGGCCTCTCTGTCCATGGGATTCTCGAGGCAAGAATACTGGAATGGGTTGCCATGCCTTCCTCCAGGGGATCTTCCCAACCCAGGGATAGAGCATGTATCTCTTAAGTCTCCCGCACTGGCAGGCGGGTTCTTAATCACTAGAAGCACCTAGGAAGCCCAGGTTTGCATGTGTCATATGAGTAAATAAAAGCCACAATACATAGGCCACTTTCCCTAGGAAAAGACCTGGAAGAGCCTTTTGCATTGCCGAAGTGGGCACTGAAATGGTTGCTGCTTATGATGTATTGTAAAACATAGATGTAGGGTTATATGAAATCGAATGAAAATTATCAGCCAGACACAGAAGGGTACGTAGCATAACACATGTGATAGACTGAGGTAATAGGTATATATTTGAGGTTTGTGTGTAGGCGTGTTTTGGCTTGGTCCAATTGGGTGAAGTGTCTTTTGTTTTTTGTTTTCTGTTCATCTAGTGCTTTGGTTTTACCAGACAAAATTGTACATAGCTTATACAGAAGAATCTGGTAACATTAATAAGACCTTATAATTATTAGAAGTTAAAAGAGATGAGGGAAAAGAAATATTGGTAAAGCAAGAGATGTGATCCTCAGAAGATAATTTTTTAAATAGAAAATTAAAGATGATAATACTGTCATTACCCATCCTGCACATGGGTTGTTTTATAAATTGCACTTGTACAAGTTGAAATGGGAGCTATCATTTCAGAAGAAAGCTATGTTATATTTCAGGCAAGAAGATGCAAATATCTGATTAAAAGAAAAAGAAACAGGCCTCTGTTTTTTTATTTTGCATGTAGTGAAACTGGTTGTCTGACCTTGTAACAACAAGTGAATAGACAGAATAGATTGAAAATGGGCTGAAAAGACTGAAAATCAACAATTCTTCTTGGATCTATTAGAGAAGGGAGGGCACAGGCAAGATCACCACCCTCAAAATAGGAGAGTAGATAGGCAACTAGAAGTAGATGTGGCTTAGTAGAGCAAGGATTTTTTTTTTAGCACAAATTGGAAAGCAGTGCTGGCATAGAAAACCTGAACGATAATTGATGAATGGCTAGAGGCTCATTTTCGGCAACTCTGAGACTTAAAAATTCCAGGGAAATCGTGAGTTTGGGGTGGAGGGCAGCATAACATTGTGTGACTTATTTTCAGGAAATTGACCATGTTGCCAAAGTAAATATCTGAGGAAAATCCCCTCAGGCTTCTAGCAAGGAGGAGGAAAAGGCAATGGTTTTGAAGGACACACAAGCACTTAACAAGGCCTGTCCTCAGGGGTAATTATTTAGCCATAGTCTAAAATTCTGGAGCATTATCTGAGCTTAACTGACCCTGGGAAGGGAAACACAGAAGTCCCCTACATACGAACAAGTGAGTTCCATTCTGAGAGCCCACTCATATGTCCAATTTGTTCCTAAGTCCAACAAAGTTAGCCTGGCTACCCAACTAACACAATTGACTATGTAATACTGTATTGTAATAAGTTTATAGCACTTCTCACATAAATAACACATAAAAACAAACACAAAATATAAAGAAAACATTTTAAATCTTATAGTACAGTACCTTGAAAAGTACAGCACTATAGTACAACATCTGGCATACAGGGGCTAACATCCAGTGAACAGGCAAGAAGAGTTATTGACTGGAGAAGGGAGACGAGGTGGGAGATGGTAGAACTGAATAATTGACAGCAATAGGAGATAAAGAGCAGGCTGCAATTCTACTCATGCCTGACATTGATGGGCTTCATATTCACATCTTTAAATTTCACAACTTGAAGGTTCGTATGTAGGGGATTTACTGTACTTGACTCCAGCCTGCTCCAGCCTACTCAAGTGAATCACTCCCATGTATATGGGGAGGGAAAAAAAAAAAAAAAAAAACCTGCTAGATTGTTGTAAAGATAATAGTCCAGAGGTACAGGCTGTCTAAAAGACTGAGACCTAATCATAGGACTATAACACACTCTGTCTACCCATACACCTTACCTCTATATTGTGTGCTATACTCAGATATCTCTAATTCTTTGTGACCTCACAGCCTGAAGCCCATCAGTCTCCTCTGTCCAAGGAGTTTTCCAGGCAAGAATATTGGAGTGGGTTGCCATTTGCTTCTCCAGGGTATCTTACCAAGTCAGGGATCAAACCTGCATGTCTTGCATTGGCAGGCAGATTTGTTATTAGTGCCACCTAGGAAGCCCACAACCATATTACTAAATGTCTATTTACTCCTTTTCCTTTAACCTGGTACATCATGTACTCCTATCAAGAAGAAATTAGGACACACAACAAAAGGCCAAAAAAAAAAAAAAAAAAAGATTTTTAAAACAACTGTGATTAATATGCTAAGGGAATTAATAGATAAAGTAAATACTAAGTAAGAATAGATGGGCAATGTAAGGTGCGATGGAGGTTTTAGGAAAGAACCAAAAGGACATCATACAGATAATAATAATAATAATAAAACTGTAACAAAAATGAAGAATTTCTCTCATGGATTTATTTATTGATTGAAAATAGTTTAGGAAAGAGTCTCTGAGCTAGAAAACTCATATATATCAAAAGAATCCTCAAAAACTGAAGAAAAAATGAGTCAAATATACATGGACTGTGGGACAATGACAAAAAGTAACATACACATAATGGGAACACAGGAAAGAGAAGAAAGATAAAAGAAGAGAAGAAATATTTGAAACAATAATGGAATTTCCACAGATTAATGTCAGACACCGAATCACAGATCCAGGATACTCAGGAAACAAGCCAGCTAGATGCCAAAAAATATTCCACCTAGACACATCATCTTCAGACTTCAAAAATTTAAAGATTAAAAAAAAATCTTAAAAAAAAAAAAACAGAAGGGAAAAAAAATCTTAACCTTTATAGGAACAAATATAAGAATCACATCTTATTTAGAAACCAGAAAAGAAAAAAGAGAATGGAATTAAATAGTTAAAAGATTGAGATAGAAAACAAAACAAAACAAACAACTTTCCCCCACAAACAAAAACCCTGCTAAATTATAATTCTGCATCTTGTGAAATCGCTCTTCAACATAAAGAGAAATAGACTTTCTCAGAAATTGATGGAAAATGTTAGAAGTCCTTCAGAGATAAGGAAAATAATACAGATCAGTAGCTGATATCTACATGAAGAAAAAAAAAAGATGATCAAAGAAGGAATATGTGAAGGTCAAATAAAAACTTTCTAGTTCTTATTTGAACTGATAGATAATTTGTTCAAAATGGTAATAGCAACAGTCTATGTATTCTTATACATATATCTTATGTGTGGGTGTATGTGCTCACGTTCAGTCGTATCTGACTCTTTGTGACCCCATGCACTATATTCTGCTAGGCTCCTCTTCACGGAATTTTCATGGTAAGAATATGAGAGTGGGTTACCATTTCCTTTTCCAGGGTATCTTCCCTACCCAGCAATAGAACTGTGTCTCTTGAATCTTCTGTAATGGCAAGCAGATTCTTTACCACTGAGCCATCTCAGAAGCTCCTTATGTATATGTGTGTGTATGTATCTCTCTCTCTCTCTCTCTCTCTCTCTCTCTCTCTCTCTATATATATATATATATATATATATATATATATATATATACACACACACACACATATACACACTTGTATATATATATATATATGGTTATACATAATAAAATGAATAATAGCAATAGTAAAAGTGACATGAGGAAAGAATTGACATTTTGTTATTATGAAGTATTTATTTATGATATTCATGAAGTAGTATTGTGTTATTTGAAAGTGGGCTTGGATTAGTTGTAAATGTATATTGCAAACTCTAAAGTAATTAGTAAAAAAAAAAAATTAAATATCACTAATATGCTGAAAAGGAGAGGAAATGGAAGTATACAAAGTGCTCAATTTAAACCACAAAGGTAGAGCAATGGTGAAAGACAAAAATAGGAAGAACAAAGGCAACATATAAGAAACAGTAACAAATATGATAAATGTTATTTCTACTACATCAGCTATCACTTTGAATATCAATAGTGTAAACGTATCAATTAAAAGAAAGAAATTATCAGAATGAATCAAAAAAGCCAAGACTTAAATACAGCAGTCTATAAGAAACCCACATTAAATAGAAAGACACATATATTAAAAGCAAATCAAAACCACAATGAGGTACCACTTCACACCAGTCAGAATGGCTGGGATCCAAAAATCTGCAAGCAATAAATGCTGGAGAGGGTGTGGAGAAAAGGGAAACCTCCTACACTGTTGGTGGGAATGCAAACTAGTACAGCCACTATGGAGAACAGTGTGGAGATTCCTTAAAAAATTGCAAATAGAACTACCTTATGACCCAGCAATCCCACTGCTGGGCATACACACCAAGGAAACCAGAATTGAAAGAGACACATGTACCCCAATGTTCATCGCAGCACTGTTCATAATAGCCAGGTCATGGAAACAACCTAGATGTCCATCAGCAGATGAATGGATAAGAAAGCTGTGGTACATATACACAATGGAGTATTACTCAGCTGTTAAAAAGAATTCATTTGAATCAGTTCTGATGAGATGGATGAAACTGGAGCCGATTATACAGAGTGAAGTAAGCCAGAAAGAAAAACACCAATACAGTATACTAACACATATATATGGAATTTAGAAAGATGGCAATGACGACCCTGAATGCAAGACAGGAAAAAAGACACAGCTGTGTATAACGGACTTTTGGACTCAGAGGGAGAGGGAGAGGGTGGGATGATTTGGGAGAATGGCATTCTATCATATATACTATCATGTAAGAATTGAATCACCAGTCTATGTCTGATGCAGGATACAGCATGCTTGGGGCTGGTGCATGGGGATGACCCACAGAGATGTTATGGGGAGGGAGGTGGGCGGGGGGTTCATGTTTGGGAACACATGTAAGAATTAAAGATTTTAAAATTAAAAAAATAAAAAACAAAAAAAATAAAAAAATAAAAAAATAAAATAAATAAATAATAATAAATACATAAATAAATAAAATAAAAAAACATGGAGGCTTAAAAAAAAAAGTAAATGGAGAAAAATATGCCATGTTAATCACAAGAAAGCAGCAGTAGCTATATTAATTTCAAACAGAGCTGACTTCAATGTAAGGAAAGTTATCAGGGTTAAGGAAGGCCATTACAAAATGACAAAGGGGTCACCTCTTTAAGACAATATAATAATTCTTAAGATGAATGTGCCTAACAACAGAGTGTCAGACTAGATGAAGCAAAATAGAACTGTAAGGGGAAACAGATTAATCCACTAGCATAGTTGGATATCAGAAATGGACAGATTCAGCAGACAGAAAATCACTGAAAATGGGGTTGAAATCAACAATACCATCAATTAACAGGATGCATTAATATCTATAGACTATTTCATCCAACAATAGCAAAGCACCTATTTTTCTCAACCTCCTATGAAACATTCAGCAAGATAGACCACTTTCTGGGCAATAGAATTCACCTTGAAAGTGCAAGTGTTAATCGTTCAGTCATGTCCAGCTCTTTGAGATGCCATGGATTATAGCTTCTGAGCTCCTCTGTTCATGGGATTTCCCAGGCAAGAATACTGGAATGGGTTGTGTTTCCTCCTCCAGAGGATCTTTTTGACCTGGGAATTGAACCTACATCTCCTGCATAGCAGGAAGATTCTTTTTACCATCAGAGCCACCAGGGAAACAAAACTCATCTTAAAACATTTAAAAGAATACAAATCACACAATGACTGTTTTCAGACCACAGTGGAGTTAAGCTGGAAATCAATAACAGAAAGATAAATGGAAAATATCAAAACACATGCAGTTTAATCATAGTGGTAATGAAGACATGAAACAAAGAAGAAATCACAGGACAAAAAAATTTGAACTAAATGAACATACAAATTGTAAGATGTAGTGAAAGCAGTGTTTACAGGAAAATTTACTATACAATGATAGTAATAGAAAAGAAGGATGTAAAATCAATAATCTTTGTTTTCAACTTTGGAAATTATAAAAAGAGAAAATTAAATCCAAATCAAGCAGAAGTAAAGAAATAATAAGAATTAGAGCAGAAGTCAATGAAATTGAAACAGGAAATAGAGAAAAATCAATAAAACTCGAAGTTGGTCCTTTGTAAAAATCAATAATATTGAAAGGCCTCTGCCAGGATAAAGAATAAAAAAGATACAAATTATGAATATCACAAATGAAACTGAAGACATCACTAAAAATCTTTTGGACACTAAAAGTAGAATGAAAGAACTAGCATTAAAAGTTCTGCATATACAAATCTGATAACCTAGGTGAAATGGATCAGTTCCTTGAAACATAATTAGTCAAAGCTCATACAAGAAGAAATGGAAAAGCTGAACAGGCTTATATCTATTAACTTGAATCAATAATTAAGAATATTTAAAAACAGAAAGCACCAGGCCCAGATGGGTTTCCAGGGAAAAAAAAAATCTCTATCAGAGTATAAAAAAAGAGGAAGTATTTCCTAATGCATTTTATGAGGCGAGCATTGCTCGAACACCAAAACCAGATAAAGTCATGACAAGAGAAGGACACTGCACACCTATATCTCTAATGAACATGGATACAAATGTTAGTATATTAAGTCCCCATTAGAAAAAAAATATTTATCTCAGCTATGCAAAGCTGGTTTCAACATTCAAAAATCAAATAATGAAATTCATCATATCAGTAGAGTAGGAAAGAAAAATCACAGGATCAGAATGAGAAAAAGTGTTTGACAAAGTACAACACCCATTCATGAAAAAAACTGTTTGTAAACCAGGAATAGAGAGAAACATTCTCAACTTGGAAAAAAAAAAAAATCTGTAAAAAGCTATGGCTAACATCATAATTAATGGAGAGAAACTCAAAGTTTTCCCACAAAGGTCAGAAGCAAGTCAAGCATGATCCTCTCACCACTCCATTCCATCAACAATCTGGAAAAAGCAAAACTATGAAGATGATAAATTAGTGGTTGCCACGGGTTGGAGGGAATAAATGCACAGACAGATTTTTAGGGCAGTATACATACTCTGATGATCAGGATGACTATATCATTAGACATTAGATAACGATGGATACGGCATTATACCTGTTTCCAAACTCATACAATGCCAAGAGTGAACACTAAGGTAAATTGTGAGCTTCAGGTGATTATCATGTGTCAATGTAGGTTCATCCTTTTGTTTTGTTTTGTTTTTAACTACCATTGTGGTGAGTGGGCTTTCCAGGTGGCACAGTGGTAAAGAATATACCTGCCAAAGCAGGAGACACAGAAGGCACAGTTTCCATACCTGGGTTGGGAATATCACCTAGAGTAGAAAATGGCAACCCACTTCTGTATTTTTATTTTTGGAAAATTCCATGGACAGAAGAGCCTGGCAGGCTACAGCCCATGCACTTGCAAAGCGTCAGACACGACTGAGTGACTGAACATGCAACACATGGTGAGTGATATTGATAATGGAGAAAGAAATGCATGGGTCAGGCTGTTTATGGGAAATCTGTGCTTTCCTTAGTTTTGTAGTAAATCAAAAATGCTCTAAAAATGCAATCTTTTCTTTTTTTATTTCCCGCTTATTTTTTTTTAATTTTAAAATCTTTAATTTAATGTGAAAAAATGCAGAGCATAGCTTTTAAAGGGAAGAGAATGTTGGTTTAAGGGAGGAAGAATACACAGCAGTCATGAAAATGAGAACAAAGGAAAATAAAAAGTAAACAGGCTTATTTCTTGATGACCTGGTTTAACAGAAATGCACAGTATGAGAGATCAGTCTACTAACAATGATTCTGACAGAATTAATCCCAGCTATCTCATTCTACAAAGAGCATGGGGACTGTTACCTGCCATCTATAATGATATACCTCTGAAAGAATACTTATGCATCTGCATTGACTCAGTGGAATTAGTTCTCACACTGTTTTAGAAATTATAATTAAGAATGAAATTATGTTTGCATGTGAGTGTTCATTTCAGGAGCCCTGGACTAGGTTCTTATGAGAAATCAACCTACTCCGTTAACCACACCCTTAAACATAGTCACCATTTAATTAACAAGGTATTAAAAACTGTAATGCCCCTGCTCCTGTTAAGTCACTTCACTCGTGTCCGACTCTGTGTGACCCCATAGACGGAAGCCCACCAGGCTCCCCCGTCGCTGGGATTCTCCTGGCAAGAACACTGGAATGGGTTTTCATTTCCTTCTCCAATGCATGAAAGTGAAAAGTCAAAGTGAAGTTGCTCGTGTCCGACTCTTTGCAACCCCATGGCATGCAGCCTACCAGGCTCCTCTGTCCATGAGATTTTCCAGGCAAGAGTACTGGAGTGGGGTGCCATTGCCTTTTCTGAAACTGTAATGAGAACTCACAAATTAAAGATTGGTTTTACACTTTTATGTGAAAATTGTGTTTGCTTATATTCAACTTCTTTTAGCTTCATAAGAATAGGAGTATTGTGCCCAATGTTTGATAGGGTCCAAATATTGGTTCCATGCCCTGACAATTCCTAACTTCTTCATAATCAGTTAAGTCAGCAATTGACTGAATTCCTTATATATATTTGTAACTCCTGAGGGTAGTAGGCCATATTAATTATTGTTAAAACTCTAAAACCTACTATGGTAACACAGCTAACAGATGTTCTTACAAAATATTTACTGAATTAACAATCCTAGAAATATGATACAGGAGCTTATCAGCAATGTATTTTAGCTACATATCAGAATACATTTTTGAGGGCATTCTGTTAAAAGGCATGATTTGTCATTTCTGTATAAGATCTGAAATGCCAGAACCACTGCCTTGTATTACAGAAACTACTAGAACAGAATTAATCAAGATCTGTTGTGTGAAATCTCCCACACCTAGAAATATATTTCAGTTAGGAATTCCCTGAGCATGGGGAAATTTGGAACAAGTTTATTTAATGGGAATAAATACCGTGAAAAATAGGAGAGAACTGCGCTTGAGTAACATGGAAACTATATGCATACAGTGGGTCGCTATTCAAAGGAAATGTGTTAAGACAATAAATGCTGGCTGGAAGGTCAGTTCACCCCCCCACCCCCATCCCTTCTAAATTCATAGCCTAAGAGAAAACAAAAAGAAAGTTGTTCAAATTCAGAACACTTTCCCGAAACAGAGAGAAACACTTATGGTCCTGCTCTTTGACATTTATGGTTAAAAACAGAACTAAGTGCTCTTTCTGGGCACTGATTTCCCATCACTTCTCCAAACACTTCAGCTGGGAAGTGGTAACATTTCAGTTACCTTTCCATGAGATTACAGAGTCTGGTCAGTACACTCTGGAGAATAAACTGAGAAGTGCTTAACAAAGTCTTGACTGGCAGAAATAGAGTTACATAAAAGCTGCAATACATTTAATCCATTGACTACTTTAAAAACTCAAGCCTCTCCTTACTATTACTGTCACAGGTAGAGACAAGTCTATCTTGAAAAACGTTTTTGTAATGAAAGCTTTTGTAAATCTTGAAATTTAATAAAAAAATGTAATAACATCAGCAATAGTAAAAACTTTTGCTTTCTTAAAATACATGCTTCTTTTTATTTTATATAAAAGGGCTAGGAACTGAGTAATAGTGTTTGGTTTGGTTTGGCAGGGGAGGAGGCAAATCAACTGAGAGGAACCAAGTCAAGATTAGTAATTTATCTGGAAAACTGGGGACATATGTAAACCAAAATGTATTGGGGATTATTTAAATTTCTTTATTTAGGTGGTCACTGAAGTTAAATGATCCTCAACCAAAGTAGCTAAAACAATAACTTTACTTTAGTATTACATGGAATATTCACTGACCCAGAGTTGGAGGCAATTTAATTTGTTAATTTAAAACCTTCTGTGCAATTTACAACACAAGGTTCATTATGAGTATTTTCATGTACAATGGAGAAGAACATTGGATTGTGAACATTATATTGTTGGAAACATAACTGTATATTTGATCATTTTAATCTAGTCTGGATGTTAGATTTCTGTATATTTCAATAAACACCTTAATAAAATTATCACAATGGGCTGCTTTTATAGGAACATTATCTAAAGGATAGGAACTAGGCCATTGTAACAATGCAACAGTGCTCCCCCCGTACCCCACAATAGTGGCTTAAACAAGAAACATGTTTACTATTGTTTTGTGTGTAGACATGACTCAGACCTGAGAAAGCACCTTCTATTTGTGATTCCTTTTATTTTATATAAAAGAGCTAGGAACTGAGTGATAGCTGGTCAAAGAATGTAGCAACAATTTCAAAGTCTGCCAGAGGCTGGAAGGGAGAAAAGGCTGAGAGAACGCACATGTATTGCTTTTAAGATCATGGACCAAAATAGCACATATCAACACTATCCACTTACTTTTGCCCAGAACTTGATCACATGGTCACAAATAATAAGGATGGCTAAGGAACGTAATGTCAGGGTAAAAACCATGTTGCCAGGAGACAGTCTGAGAGAAAAGCAAATGAGTATTTGTGGATAACTATTAATTCCCTAGTGGCTCAGAGGTTAAAGCATCTGCCTGGAATGCAGAAGACCCGGGCTCGATCCCTGGGTTGGGACGATCTCCTGGAGAAGGAAATGGCAACCCACTCCAGTACTCTTGCTTGGAGAATCCCATGGAGGAAGGAGCCTAGTAGGCTACAGTCCATGGGGTCGCAAAGAGTCCGACATGACTGAGCGACTTTACTTACTATTAATAGCTTCAGTCAAAAACTGTTCCCAAACGGTAAGCTCAAATCTATAACGTTTTTCCACATTCCCTCTTTATGTGTCTCTAGATTTTAAAGTGCTGTTGAAAGAACTTCTTCACCTCTTCTGATGAAGTTTGCGATTTTCTCTTTGCAGCTATACCCTTCAAATACAATTATCTTAAAACTCACTAAACCTAGACCAAAACTACTATCTTTTTCTTTTTACTTTGTACTGTTATAGGACAATATTTAATTTCTCTTTCTTTTGCTTTAAATGTAATCTTCTCAAAAGCACAATTTATCAAAATTTTTGAAACTTTCATGTCCTTTTTCCTTAACAATTCATCACAAGATTCTGTCTCTATAATTACAAATCAATACCCATTCAGTAAGTTAAGCAAAATATCAATATCCCTCCACTTGTTTCCTAACTCTCCATAGGGTGTTTGCCTCCATTATTGGTTCTCTTTCTTCTGAATCTCTTTTGTGCATGCTTAGTCACTTCATTCAGAGAAGGCAATGACACCCCACTCCAGTACTCTTGCCTGGAAAATGCCATGGATGGAGGAGCCTGGTAGGCTGCAGTCCATGGGGTTGCAAAGAGTCGGACACGACTGAAGCGACTTAGCATCAGCAGCAGCAGTCACTTCATCATGTCTGACTCTTTGTAACCCCATGGACAGCAGTCTGCCAAGCTCCTTTGTCCATGGAGATTCTCCAGGCAACAGCACTGGAGTGGGTTGCCCATTCTCTCCTCCAGGTGATCCTCCCAACCCAGTAATCAAACGCAAGTCACAAGCACTGCAGGTGTATTCTTTACTGACTGAGCCATCAGGGTCTCCTTTTAAGCAAAAATATTCTCCATTTTCAACACTGAATCACTGATTTTTTTTAAAATGTATTTTTCTTAAGTACGATCATTATTTCCATTATCTATACAATTCTGGTTTCTCTAAATTTCCATTTTTATTTAACTGCATTTTTCCATACCTGAAGCGTTTTGAGAAACACTTATGCTATTATCTTAAGATTCTATAAAATATGTAGTCAAATAACTTTTTTCTTTAAATATAGAATTATCAGGAAGCAAAGCTACCACTCATCAGTAAGCCTAAATAAATGCACCCAATCTTCAGTAGTGGCCTGATGAGGAATATTTTTTTCTTTTCAGAAATACAAAATCAGAGGCAGTCCTAAGATGGTGGAGGAATAGGACGGGGAGACCACTTTCTCCCCCACAAATCCATCAAAAGAACATTTGAACACTGAGTAAATGCCACAAAACAACTTCTGAATGCTGGCAGAGGACATCAGTTCAGTTCAGTTCAGTTCAGTCACTCAGTCATGTCCAACTCTTTGTGACCCCATGAATTGCAGCACACCAGGCCTCCCTGTCCATCATCAACTTCTGGAGTTCACTCAAACACATGTCCATCAAGTCGGGGATGCCATCCAGCCATCTCATCCTCTGTCATCCCCTTCTCCTCCTGCCCCCAATCCCTCCCAGCATTAGAGTCTTTTCCAATGAGTCAACTCTTCGCATGAGGTGGCCAAAGTACTGGGGTTTCAGCTTTAGCATCATTCCTTCCAAAGAACACCCAGGACTGATCTTCAGAATGGACTGGTTGGATCTCCTTGCAGTCCAAGGGACTGTCAAGAGTCTTCTCCAACACTATAGTTCAAAAGCATCAAATCTTCAGTGCTCAGCTTTCTTCACAGTCCAACTCTCACATCCATACATGACCACTGGAAAAACCATAGCCTTGACTAGACGGACCTTTGTTGGCAAAGCAATGTCTCTGGTTTTTAATATGCTATCTAAGTTGGTCATAACCCTCCTTCCCAGGAGTAAGTGTCTTTTAATTTCATGGCTGCAATCACCATCTGCAGTGATTTTGGAGCAGAGGACATCAGGCACCCAGAAAAGCAACCCATTATCTTTCAAAGCATGTAGGAAAAAAAATATAAAAGATAAAAAGAGGGGCAAAAGAGGTGAGGATGGAGATCTGTCCCTGAAAGGGTGTCTTAAAAAAGAGAGAAGTTTTCAAACACCAGGAAACACTCTCACTGGTGAGTCTGTGGCAAGCCTTGGAACCTCAGAGGGCAACATAACTGGGAGGAAAAATAAATAAATAATTCAAACCCACAAATTACATGGACAACAGTAACTCCCAGCAGAGAAGCAGTGCAGATGCCCCCATCTGCCACTAGCAAGCAGGGGCTGGACAGGGAGGCACAAGCTGCATTTCTTAGAGTAAGGACTGGGCCTGAATGCCCAGAGGGCAATCTGAGGGAACTAACTTGAGCTAGCAAACCAGACTGTGGGATAGCTATCCTGCAAAAAGCCCTAACCTAAGACACAGCCAGGCTTTCTCACAGAATAAGGACTGAGCAGAGCTAGCTGGCTGCAGACCAACCCATCACCCACCAGAGGCAGGCGAGGGCAGCTAGAGCCATAAGGGGGCAATCACGGCCCCAAAGAGGCATCATGTACCAAACTTCCAGCAGGCTTCATTGTTAACCAAGATTTCTTGGGATTCTGGATGGTCAACATCCGCTAGGAGGGTTGCAGCCTGACATCAGCTCCCTAGAAGAGACACACGGTACACCTGAGAAGGTGTGCCAGTTGTACACCCAGAAAACCGAGCAGCAGGGACTGGGGAGGCAATAAGTCACAGCGACTGCACTCTCCAAGCACTTGGTCACCTGAAATGCTAGGACCTGGAAAGGGCACAAAATGCAGGCCAAACCGAGTTTGTACCTTTAAAGAGTACCTGAGTACCTGAATCTGAGTGGCTTAGACCTGGAAAGTGCATACAACCCAGGGGTGGCTTCAGACAGTTCCACAGCAGAGCAACCTAGAGCCTAAGCAGTGTAGAAAGGGAAAGCACACACACTGTGAGAGGGGGCAAACCCAGTGTGGCTGAGACACTGCGAGCACACCCAGTATTATTTGTATGCAGTGTTCCTCCCTCCCCACAGCACAAGTGAACTGTTCAGTTCAGTTCAGTCGCTCAGTCGCTCAGACTGAGTTGTTCATCACCAACTCCCGGAGTTTGCCTAAACTCATGTCCATCGAGTTGGTGATGCCATCCAACCATCTCATCCTCTGTCATCCCCTTCTCCTCCTGCCCCTAATCCCTCCTAGCATCAGGGTTTTTTCCAATGATTCAACTCTTTGCATGAGATGGCCAAAGTATTGGAGTTTCAGCCTCAACATCAGTCCTTCCAATGAACACTCAGGACTGATATCCTTTAAGATGGACTGGTTGGATCTCCTTGCAGTCCAAGGGACTCTCAAGAGTCTTCTCCAATACCACACTGCAAAAGCATCAATTCTTTGGTGCTCAGTTTTCGTCACAGTCCAACTCTCACATCCATACATGACCACAGGGAAAACCATAGCCTTGACTAGATGGATCTTTTTTGGGAAAGTAATATCTCTGCTTTTTAATATGCTATCTAGATTGGTCATAGCTTTCCTTCCAAGGAGAAGGCATCTCTTAATTTCATGGCTGCAACTGAACAAGTGAGCTTAAAATAGTGTCCACTACCACCTTCTTGTGTCAGGGTGGAAATTAGCCACTGAAGAGACCAGCAATCAGAACATAAAACAAACAGAGGGAACTGCCTAGGAAGTGACAGGTGCAATAGACTAAAACCCTGTAGTTGGCACTGACTACATAGGAAGGGGTATATAGATTGTGAGAAGTATAAGCCAGACCAAAGAACTATCTGAAAATGAACTGACCCCACTATGTCCACAATAACACCAGAGACAGTCCTAAATATGTTTTTACTATTATCATTCTTTAATTTTTTTAAAAATTCTTTTTATTTTAAAGTCCTCTATTACTCCTTTAATTTTCATTTTTATAACCTACTATTACTTTGCAAAAAAAGGCCCTATTTTTAAAGCAAACTTCATATATATATATATATATATATATTTGATAATATTTATGACTGTTTTTTTCTTTAATACTGTATATTTTAGAATTCAACATCTACTCTAGATTTTTAATCTATGCTTTTTGGTATTTGCTATCAATTTTGTACCTTTAAGAACCCAATCTTCAGTACCCATTTTTACTTGGAAGCGAGATTACTGGCTTGACTGCTCTCTCCCTCTTTGGAATCTCCTTTTTCTCTCCAAGGCTGCCTCTATCTCCTCCCTCCCCCTTCTCTTCTCTATCGAACTCTGTGAATCTCTTTGTGTGTTCTGGACTGTGGAGAACACTTAGGGAACTGATTACTGGTTGGATCTGTCTCTCTCCTTTTAGATCCCCCCCTTTATCCCCCTGGCCACCTCTATCTCCCTCCTTCCTCTTCTCTTTTCTGTATAACTCCGTGAACATATCTGAGTGGTCCAGACTGTGGAGAACACATAGGGAATTATTGGCTAGCTTGCTCTCTCCTCTTTTGATTCCCCCTATTCTCCTCCTCGTCATCTCTATCTTCCTCCTCCCTCATTTCTTCTCCATGTAACTCTGTGAACCGTTCTGGTGTCCCTCACTGTGGAGAAACTTTTCATCTTTAACCTAGATGTTGTATCATTGGTGGTGTAGAGTTGGAGAAGTCTGGAGGCTACTGTAAGATTAAGACTAAAAACCAGAGGTAGGAGGCTTAAGTCCAAAACCTGAGAACACCAGAAAACTCCTGACTCCAGGGAACATTAATCAATTGGAGCTCATCAAACATCTCCATACATACACTGAAACCAAGCACCACCCAAGGGCCAACAACTTCCAGAGCAAAACATACCACGCAAATTTTCCAGCAACATAGGAACATAGCCCTGAGCTTCAATATACAGGCTGCCCAAAGTCATATCAAACACAATGACATTGCATAACTCATTACTGGACACTTCATTGAACTCCAGAGAGAAGAAATCCAGCTCCACCCACAAGAACACGGACACAAGCTTCCCTAACCAGGAAACCTTGACAAGCCACCCGTCCAACCCCACCCACAGGAGGGAAACTCCACAATAAAGGGAACTCCACAACCTGCCAGAATACAGAAAGGCCACCCCAAACATAGCAATATAAACAAGATGAAGAGGCATAGAGATACCCAGCAGGTAAAGGAACAGGATAAATGCCCACCAAAGCAAACAAAAGAGGAAGAGATAGGGAATGTACCTGATAAACAATTCCTAATAATGATAGTGAAAATGATCCAAAATCTTGAAAACAAAATGGAGTTATTGATAAATAGCCTGGAGCCAAGGGTTGAGAAAAGCAAGAAATATTTAACAAGGACCTAGAAGAAATTAAAAAAAAAAAGAGTCAATATATAATGAATAATGCAATAAATGAGGTAAAAAACACTCTGGAGGGAACCAATCATAGAATAATGGAGGCAGAAGATAGGATAAGTGAGGTAGAAGATAGAATGGTGGAAATAAGTGAAACAGAGAGGGAAACAGAAAAACAAATTAAAAGAAATGAGGACAATCACAGAGACCTCTGGGACAATGTTAAATGCCCCAACATTCAAAGCATAGGAGTCCCAGAAGAACAAGACAAAAAGAAAGACCATGAGAAAATACTTGAGAAGATAATAGTTGAAAACTTCCCTAAAATGAGGAAGGAAATAATCACCCAAGTCCAAGAAACTCAGAGATTCCCAAACAGGATAAACCCAAGGTGAAACACCCCAGGACACATATTAATCAAATTAATGAAGATCAAACACAAAGAACAAATATTAAAAGCAGCAAGGGAAAAACAACAAATAACACACAAGGGGATTCCCATAAGGATAACAGCGGATCTTTCAATAGAAACTCTTCAGGCCAGCAGGGAATGGCAGGGCATACTTAAAGTGATGAAAGAAAACAACTTACAGCCCAGATTATTGTACCCAGCAAGGATCTCATTCAAATATAAAGGAGAAATCAAAAGCTTTACAGACAAGCAAAAGCTGAGAGAATTCAGCACCACCAAATCATCTCTCCAACAAAAGCTAAAGGATCTTCTCTAAACAGGAAGCACAGAAAGGGAGCATAAACTTGAACCCAAAACAATAAAGTAAATTGCAATGGGATCATACTTATCAATAATTACCTTAAATGTAAATGGATTGAATGGCCCAACCAAAAGACAAAGATTGGCTGAATGGATAAAAAACCAAGACGCGTATATATGTTGCCTAAAAGAGGCCCATCTGGAAACAAGGGACACATACAAACTGAAAGTGAAGGGCTGGAAAAAGATATTCCATGCAAATAGAGACCAAAAGAAAGCAGGAATAGCAATACTCATATCAGATAAAATAGAATTAAAAATGAAGGCTTTGAAAAGAGACAAAGAAGAACACTATATAATGATCAAAGGATCAATCCAAGAAGATATAACTATCATAAATATATATGCACCCAACATAGGATCACCGTAATATGTAAGACAAATGTTAACAGGTATGAAAAGGGAAATTAACAATAACACGATAATAGCGGGAGACTTTAATACCCAACTCATACCTATGGATAGATCAACTAAACAGAAAATTAAGAAGGAAACAAAAACTTAAATGATACAATAGACCAGTTAGACCTAATTGATATCTATAGGACATTTCACCCCAAAACAATGAATTTCACCTTTTTCTCAAGCACACATGGAACCTTCTCCAGGATAGATCACATCCTGGGCCATAAATCTAGCCTTGGTATAGTAACAAAAATTGAAATCATTCCAAACATCTTTTCTGACCACAATACAGTAAGATTAGATGTCAATTACAGAAGAAAAACTATTAAAAATTCCAACATATGGAGGCTGAACAACATACTGCTGAATAACCAAGTCACAGAAGAAATCAAAAAAGAAATCAAAATATGCATAGAAATGAATGAAAATGAAAACACAACAACCCAAAACAAATGGAACACTGTGAAAGCAGTGCTAATGGGGAAGGTTTATAGCAATATAGGCTTACCTCAATGGCACCCCACTCCAGTACTCTTGCCTTGAAAATCCCATGGATGGAGGACCCTGGTAGGCTGCAGTCCATGGGGTCGCTAAGAGTCAGACACGACTGAATGACTTCACTTTCTCTTTTCACTTTCATGCATTGGAGAAGGAAATGGCAACCCACTCCATTGTTCTTGCCTGGAGAATCCCAGGGACAGGGGAGCCTGGTGGGCTGCCATCTATGGGGTCGCACAGAGTCAGACAGGACTGAAGCGACTTAGCAGCAGCAGCAGCAGGCTTACCTCGAGAAACAAGGAAAAATTCAAATAAATAACCTAACTCTACACCTAAAGCAACTAGAAAAGGAAGAATGAAGAACCCCAGGGTTAGTAGAGGGAAATAAATCTTAAAAATTAGGGCAGAAATAAATGCAAATAAACAAAAGAGATCGTAGCAAAAATTAACAAAGCCAAAAGCTGGTTCTTTGAGAAGATATATAAAATTGACAAACCATTAGCCAGACTCATCAAGAAACAACAGAAGAAGAATCAAATCAACAAAATTAGAATTGGAAATGGAGAAATCACAACAGATGACACAGAAATACAAAGGATCACAAGATACTACGATCAGCAACTATATGCCAATAAAATGAACAACTTGGAAGAAATGGACAAATTTTTAAAAAAAGTATAACTTTCGAAAACTGAACCAGGAAGAAATAGAAAATCTTAACAGATCCATCACAAGTGGGGAAATCAATATTGTAATAAAAAATCTTCCAGCAAACAAAAGCCCAGGACTAGACAGCTTCACAGCTGAATTCTACCAAAAATTTAGAGAAGAGTTAACACTTATCCTACTCAAACTCTTCCAGAAAATTGCAGAGGAAGGTAAACTTCCAAACTCATTCTATAAGGCCACCATCACCCTAATACCAAAACCTGACAAAGATGCCACAAAAAAGAAAACTACAGGCCAATATCAGTGATGAACATAGATGCAAAAATCCTTGACAAAATTCCAGCAAACAGAATCCAACAACACATTGAAAAGATCATACATCATGACCAAGTGGGCTTTATACCAGGGAGGCAAGGATTCTTCAATATCTGCAAATCAATCAATGTAATACACCACATTAACAAATTGAAAGATAAAAACCATATGGTTATCTCAATAGATGTAGTGAAATCCTTTGACAAAATTAACATCCATTTATGATAAAAACTCTCCAGAAAGCAGGAGTAGAAGGAACATACCTCAACATAATAAAAGCTATATATGACAAACTCAGCATTATCCTTAATGGTGAAAAATTGAAAGCATTTCCCCTAAAGTCAGGAACAAGACAAGGGTACCCACGCTCACCACTACTACTCAACATAGTTTTGGAAGTTTTGGCCACAGCAATTAGAACAGAAAAAGAAATAAAATGAATCCAAATGGGAAAAGAAGAAGTAAAACTCTCACTGTTTGCAGATGACATGATCCTCTACATAGAAAACCCTAAAGACTCCACCAGAAAATTACTAGAGCTAATCAATGAATATAGTAAAGTTGCAGGATATAAAATCAACACACAGAAATCCCTTGCATTCCTATACACTAATAATAATAAAATAGAAAGAGATATTAAGGAAACAATTCCATTCACCATTGCAATGGAAAGAATAAAATACTTAGGAATACATCTACCTAAAGAAACAAAATATCTATATATAGAAAACTATAAAACACTGGTGAAAGAAATCAAAGAGGACACTAATAGATGGAGAAATATACCATGTTCATGGATTGGAAGAATCAATATAGTGAAAATGAGTATGTTACCCAAAGCAATCTATAGATTCAATGCAATCCCTATCAAGCTGCTAACTGCTAAGTCACGTCAGTCATGTCTGACTCTATGTGACCCCATAGACGGCAGCCCACCAGGCTCCCCTGTTCCTGGGATTCTCCAGGCAAGAACACTGGAGTGGTTTGCCATTTCCTTCTCCAATGCATGAAAGTGAAAAGTGAAAGTGAAGTCGCTCAGTCATATCCGACTCTTAGCAACCCCATGGACTGCAGCCTATCAGGCTCCTCCATCCATGGGATTTTCCAGGCAAGAATACTAGAGTGGGGTGCCATTGCCTTCTCTGCCTATCAAGGTACCAATGATATTTTTCACAGCACTAGAACAAGTACTTTCACAATTCATATGGAAATACAAAAAACCTTGAATAGCCAAAGCAATCTTGAGAAGGAATGGAATGGGAGGAATCAACCTGCCTGATTTCAGGCTCTACTACAAAGCCACAGTCATCAAGACAGTATGTACTGGCACAAAGACAGAAATATAGATCAATGGAACAAAATAGGAAGCCCAGAGATAAATCCACGCACCTATGGACACCTTATCTTTGACAAAGGAGGTGAGAATATACAGTGGAGAAATGACAATCTCTTTAACAAGTGGTGCTGGGAAAATTGGTCAATCATTTGTAAAAGAACGAAACTAAAACACTTTCTAACACCACACACAAAAATAAACTCAAAATGGATTAAAGATCTAAATGTAAGACCAGAAACTATAAAACTCCTAGAGGAGAACATAGACAAAACACTCTCTAACATAAATCACAGCAGAATCCTGTGACCCACCTCCCAGAACATTGGAAATAAAAGCAAAAGTAAACAAATGGGACCTAATTAAAATTAAAAGCCTCTGTACAGCAAAGGAAACTATAAGCAAGGTGAAAAGACAGCTTTTAGAATGGGAGAAAATAAAAGCAAATGAAGCAACTGACAAAGAATTAATCTCAAAAATATACAAGCAACTCCTGCAACTCAATTCCAGAAAAACAAGTGACTCAATCAAAAAATGGGCCAAAGAACTAAACAGGCATTTCTCCAAAGAAGATATACAGATGGCTAACAAACACATGAAAAGATGCTCAACATCACTCATTATCAGAGAAATGTAAGTCAAAACCACAATGAGTTACCATTTCACACCAATCAGAATGGCTGCTATCCAAAAGTCTATAAGCAATAAATGCTGGAGAGGGTGTGGAGAAAAGGGAACCCTCTTACACTGTTGGTGGGAATGCAAACTGGTACAGCCACTATGGAGAACAGAGTGGAGATTCCTTAAAAAACTGTAAATAGAACTGCCAACAATCCCACTACTGGGCATACACACCGAGGAAACCAGAATTGAAAGAGACACATGTACCTCAATGTTCATTGCAGCACTGTTTATAATAGCCAGGACATGGAAGCAACCTAGATGCCTATCAGCAGATGAATGGATAAGAAAGCTGTGGTACATATATACAATGGAGTATTACTCAGCCATTAAAAAGAATATTTGAGTCAGTTCTAATGAGGTGAATGAAACTGGAGCCTATTATATGGAGTGAAGCAAGCCAGAAAGAAAAACAGCAATACAGTATAATAAAGCATATATATGGAATTTAGAAAGATGGTAATGATAACCCTGTATGCAAGACAGCAAAAGAGACACAGATGTATAGAACAGTCTTTTGGACTCTGGGGGAGAGGGTGGGATGATTTGGGAGAATGGCATTGAAACATGTATATTATCATATTATCCCATATTATTATATATTATCATATATGAAATGAATCGCCAGTCCAGGTTCGAGGCATGATATAGGGTGCTCAGGGCTGGTGCACTGGGATAACCCAGAGGCATGGGATGGAGAGGGAGATGGCAGGGGGGTTCAGAATGGGGAACACATGTACACCCGTGGCAGATTCATGTTGATGTATGGCAAAAACAATACAATATTGTAAAGTAATTAGCCTCCAGTTAAAATAAATAAATTTATATTATAAAAAGAAATACAAAATCATTTCTTAGTTTATCTTTAAAATGTCACATGAAGTTTACATTGAGAACAGCCTTTTCCTGCATGGTCACATAAAATGCTCTTCTTCATATTTAAGTTTGTTAGTCATTCAGTCATGTCTGATTCTTTGCAACTCCATGTACAGTAGCCCGCCATGCTCCTCTATCCCTGGAATTCTCCAGGCAAAAATGCTGGAGTGGGTAACCATTCTCTTCTCAGGGGGATCTTCCCAATCCAGGAATCAATCCTGGGTCTCCCATATTGCAGGCAGATTATTTACTGTCTGAGTTACCAGAGGAACCCTGCTTTCATTATATAACCCATCCCTAAAATAAGTCAATAACAGATATTTTGGCAAGCATGTCTGTATTTGTGTGATTTGTGTATGGATAATGAGAAAGGAGGATACTAAATAAAGCCTTGCTAAGCAGGAGCCAGGAACCATCTGTGAGGGTATGGACAAAGATGCCTGCTCACTGAGGGTCAAATTTAGGGAGCCTGGTTTCAGATGGAACTGCATGATCTCAATCAAGGCCTTGTAGGAAGGAGCACCCATGAAATAAAATTACCTTTAATGGAAAAATTCAATGGGGATAAAGTTTTAGGGTTGCATTCTGATGAAATTATTTTCCCTGGCAAGATCTAAGATTCTGGTAATTTTACAGTGATTACTATTTCTCTGCTACTATAGAGACTTAGAATCCTCTCCGTGAGAATCTGGCTGGGTTCCTGGAGGAAAGCTCATGAAACGGGCATGAGGAGTTTTTCAGCCACATGCTAGTCCACACTCAGCCTCCAGCAATTCCTCAAAATTGTCGATTAAGTGTTTCTCCCAGTTCATGCTCCCAGCAGCTTTTGCTCCAATAAGCTGACCATAGTTACCTGTCTTTCTAGATTTGTGGTAATGGTTTTGCACTACAACCTCAGATATGTGGATGTAAGAAGAGCTGTCAGTTTTGTTTGTCCAGATTTTTCTTGCTGTGAGGATGAGAATGAGCAATTTCAATTTTTTTTTTTTTTCTATTTACATGCTGGAGCTGAAATTAGAAGTCTCTACTCAAAGATTTATCTAACTTCCATAGCCAAGTAGTGGACTAGAGTTTTTGGTAATAATACAGTAATTCTCAGACCAGAGGTTCTTGTGTAATTGTTTCTAACAAAGCAGGGACCTGTGAGTCTTCTTCTTTTGCAAGACACTAGTAAGTACTCTATTGATACAAGGTGAAAAGGAAATAAAGAGCCTCTTGGTAAGGGAGAAAGTAGAGAATGAAAAAGCTGGCATAAAACAAAACAAAACCAAAAACAAAACAAGATAGATCATGGTATCTGGTCCCAACACTTCATGGCAAATAGAAAGGGGAAAAGTAGAAGCAGTGACATATTTTATTTTCTTGGGCTCCAAAATCACTGCAGAGGGTCACTGTAGCCATGAAATTAAAAGGCACTTGCTCCTTGGAAGGAAAGCTATGACAAGCCTAGATAGCATATTTAAAAGCACTTTGCCAACAAAGGTTCATATAGTCAAACATGGTTTTTCCAGTAGTCATGTTTGGATATGAGAGTTGGACCAGAAAGAAGGCTGAGTGCTGAAGAATTGATACTTTCAAACTGTGGTGCTATTGTAGACTCTTGAGAGTCCCTTGGACAGCAAGGAGACCAAACCAGTCAATCCTCAAAGAAATCAACCTTGAATATTCATTGGAAGGTCTGATGCTGAAGCTCTAATAATTTGGCCAGCTATTATGAAGAGCCAACATGTTGCAAAAGACCCTAAAGCTGGAAATATTGAAGGCAAAAGGAGAAGAGGGAAGCTGAGGATAAGATGGTGAGACAGCATCACTGACTCAAGAGACATGAATTTGAGTAAACTCTGGGAGATAGTAGAGGATAGAGGAGTCTGGCAAACTGCAGTCTATGGGGATGCAAAATGTCAGATATGACTTAGCAACTAAACAACAACAAGTACATGAGGGTTTCTAGACATATAATATTTACAAGGCTTAGATGGACTTCCGACAAGTATCATGTAGAATAGAATTTTTTATTAGAATTATGTTCTTGGTTTCCAAACAAGTATTTTCAAATAATCAGCACTGGTAGTTAAAACTTATAAGTGTTTAAATATATATGTATAAAAATTGTTTTATGAATGCAAAACGAGGGGATTAGTTAGTATTTTGCCCCAAGAGAGAAGTATAACCCCAGAGGAAAATAGAGCCAATGGCATAATTATCCTCAACTTCCGTTTTATGATTCTCTTACTAACCTAGAAAATGCTGCAGTAGCAAACAACTTTTAAAGCTCAATGGATTATACAACAGAGTTTATTTTTGTGTGTGTGCTAAATTTTCATTCACATTTTAGCTGGTGGCTGTTTCCTGTCAGCCTTACTCAGAAATACAGGCTACCAGAGTCCCACTATTTGTAATAAATGTCTCCATAGTAGGAGAAATGGCAAATGCTGAACAGGATACTAAAGCTTTTTTCCACAAGTTGTACACTTTACCTCTATCCACATTTCATTTTCCCAAAGAAGAGAAACTTAAAATTCTCCATATCCTATAAATAATGCATATGTACTATCTTTATATGTTAAATAGTTAAGCAGATAGAATTTCAGTAGAATATCTGACATATATATATATATATATATATACACACACACACACACACACACACACAATTTTTTGATGTAATATTAATGTAGAGCAAAGAATTTGGCAAGCTTATTTCCTCAAATACATCTGAACATCTATGGGAAGAATGAAGCAAAGAGAGCAACATGTCTATTTACCTACAGCCTCTGTTCCCACATACTGCAGTGGGTAATTTACTGTAGTTTGCCTTTCAGCCACTGTAGCTGCTGTGAACATGACCATTATCATTGTTTTATAGTTTTTAAGTAACCTGTCAAAATTACAAAGCATTTAAAAGGAAGAAACATAATGGGGTCATGGGATCCTCTTCTTCAAATAGCCCTGCTAATGCTGCTAAAGTGGGAAAATATATTCATGAAAGTAAATAAGTATTTCTTAGAATTTACTTTTCATTTTTCCATTCAGTGGGCACCAGATTAAGATCTGGTATAAGATCCTCTTCTTTTTCAACAAAGTTGGCATTGCAGAATTCTAAAAATTATCCAATACACATGCCATAGTTTATGAGACTAAGGAAAAGGCTGGGAAGATTTGAAACTTCATACCATATCAACCTCAAGTAAACTTCAAGCACAAGTAAGTGAATACTTTGGACCAAACAAGCAGCAATTTTCTAAGGTACTATCAGTTATTAGAATAATCTAATTTATATTTTCAGTAAATGTATATATATATACATATATGTGTATGTTGTACATATATGTGCATGTACATGTGTATGCATTTATACATACATTGCTAAAGTTACTGACATTTAGTGGCTGTTGTCACCAAATAAATATTCTTATAATTTAATAAATCTCTGGGCCACAAACACACACGCATAAGCACACACATTCTAATATTGTAACTCTGGAAGAAAAAGTCTTAAAAATAAGTTCAAGGGACATATTATATGTTATATTACCAAAGAAAAGTGATCCCATGTATTGTTTCATATGGGAGGGTATGAACAAGAAAAACACATAGTTCTGAATAACTCATTTGTTTACATGAATTTATTTAATGAAAGTGTGTTTATTTTGCCCCATTTCAATACTGTTTCTGTGTTCCCAGTATCTGAAAGCACCTATTCAATATTTATAACTAGAAATTGGAAGAAATTTAATGTGAGCAAATACATTATTCTTGGTCAAAAGTAAGACATATTTAAATATCTAAAATTACGGGGCAGATGCTCACAATTTTAACTTATACAAACATACATTTTGAAAGCCTGATAATTTATCAGTTCAGCTCATTCAAATAAGAATTTAGATCAAGGATATGCTAAATAAGTATTAGGATGCAGTATCCCTCTCTAAAATATTGCATTTAATTTGATGGTAATGTTGAAATATATATGAGAATATAAAACATCTAATAAGGATAACACTGAAGTCAATCTGATCTAAAGTCACCATATATAAGTATGTGATATGAGTAACAAAAACTATATTAAAAGATTATGAAATGTTATCACAACAATAGTCATTTTAAAAGAACACATGATTTCGGTAATACACATCCTGAAGTTTTGAAAATAAATTCAGAATATGTAACAAACTCTAGAAAAATTTCAGATAAGACAGCCATTATTTTAAACTGTCTAGTCTTGGAAACTTGATATGTAAGCAAATCTGAGATTATAGAGTCACATACAGTTACAATAAATAGATTTCTTGGCCTTTAACTCAATTATTTGTACAGTGGTAAACACTTAATCATAACGTGTAGTATGAACATAGGTTTTTATTTCCCTCAGATAAATTCCCATAAATGGAATCCTGTATCAACTGCATGTTAAATTTCGTAAAAAAACACCAAGCTATGCTCACTTGTAGATTTTTTTTTTTTACCATTTTATCGGCACACATATCTTCCAAGAAAGACTTACTTTTTAAATCCAACCAATGTTTCTTGTTCTTGTCTTTATTGTACTGCCTCAGATTTCATTAAAATGCTATGTGACAAAGTGGTGAGAAAGCACATTCTGGTCCATAGTATTGTGTAAAACGCTATCAGTGTTAAAATAGGAGTTGCTGCTGCTGCTGCTGCTAAGTCGCTTCAATCGTGTCCGACTCTGTGCGACCCAATAGACGGCAGCCCACCAGGCTCCCCCGTCCCTGGGATTCTCCAGGCAAGAACAGTGGAGTGGGTTGCCATTTCCTTCTCCAATGCATGAAAGTGAAAAGTGAAAGTGAAGTCGCTCAGTCGTTTCCGACTCTTCGCGACCCCATGGACTGCAGCTACCAGGCTCCTCCATCCATGGGATTCTTCATCCAAGAGTACTGGAGTGGGGTGCCATTGCCTTCTCCGAAAATAGGAGTTAGTTGTAACTTAATTATAAATTTTCATTATAACGTGGAGAACTTTTTTCTATTCTTAGATTTCATCAAATGGTTATTCTGCATCGATCTGAATGATCCTCTGCTAATATGGCAAGTTAATTATCACATGTTTAACCAACCACACATTCCTAAAATAAATGTTAACTTGATCATGGAGTATTGCCTCTTAAATGTTGTTGGATTATATTTACTAATGTTTTGCTAAGGAGTTCTATGTGTGTCTACATGAGGAATGTTGTTCTGTAGTGTGTGTGTCTGTGTATTTGTTTCCTGGTACCCAGGGCTGGCTATAGTTGAAGTGGAGAGGTTGCTCAATTTTTCCACTTCATTCTTAAGTTTAGGCAGGATTTGGGTACCTAAACCCCCAGGATGAGCCTCTTTTGACAGTCCTGTGACAATCAGGTTTCCTGTCACACTTCCAGTAGGAGATGGTCTTTGCTTTGTATCGGAAAGTGTCTGTTACATATATGTGCTATTTGTCTCCCTGTGACAGTCAACCACTACATTGCTGTGCAGGGTACAGAGAGCTTTGTCTAGGTTCTGCTGCTTCCACATTAGCAATCTCTGCATGCCTACACTGCAGGTGGCTTTTGCTTCAGGTCTCCTACCTTGTCTCTATTCTTCCTTGGGAACCATTAGTGGAAGACTATAGAAACGCACCATAGAATGGCTGTGGACTTTCCTTGTTCTGTGTTTCCTGGGATTCTAAACTGTCATGCTCACCTAGACCTGTAAGGATTTGTTAAAATTTTAGCTGCTTTATTTCCTTCTTCTATGAAGAATACCTCCTCTCCCTGAAGATCTGCCTAAAGTAAAACAATTCCTTTTTCCTATCTCTCCAACCTACTTCCCTGAATCATCATTCTCATTTTTTAGATTTAATTTCATCAGGTGGTCTTCAGTCTGAATTTGATGAGCTTAAAAAGTAAGCTACTTTTTTTAGAGAGATTGTATAATATTCTCCTGTTGCTTTCTATCTGATAATAGGAAGTAGAAGGCCAAGCATGCATGCTGTGATTTTTATTACAGGCATTTCCAGACACAATGACCAGTATTCCCTTAGAGGATATGATTAACCATGTCCACAGGATAGTAAAACATTCTATAAATCAAAGATGTGCATATATTAATTTTAATATTTTCATCTTATAGAACAAAGGTGGGCCCCTTCATAGTTAGCACTATCAAGTACCAAGTTCAAAGTAAGTTCCATACTTTTAGGCTAAACAAAAGAAATAGGCTGCATTGAGGAAAGTGAATGCTTGCAAAAAACAGGGTCAGCAAAGTGACTTTACTAGGCCTTCAAGCTCCCATTGTCCCACAGAAGTTTTTCATTGACTAATGGGCTTCCCTGGTGATTCAGACGGTAAAGAATTCACCTGCAGTGCAGGAGACATGGGTTCAATCCCTGGGTTGGGGAAATCCCCTGGAGAAGGGACTGGTTATCCACTCCAGTATTCCTGCCTAGTGGAGAAGGAAATGGCAACCCACTCCAGTATTCTTGCATGGAGAATTCTGTGGACAGAGGAGCCTGGTGGGCTGCTGTGCATGGGGTCACACAGAGTCAGACACAACTGAAGTGACTTAGCATGCATGCAGGCACTGGAGAAGGAAATGGCAACCCACTCTAATATTCTCACCTGGAGAATCCCAGGGACAGAGGAGCCTGGTTGGCTGCTGTCTATGGGGTCGCACAGAGTCAGACATGACTGAAGCGACTTAGCAGCAGCAGCAACAGCAGCAGCATTCTTGACTAGAGAATCCCATGGACAGAGGAGTCTGGTGAGTTACAGTCCATGGGTTCACAAAAAATCAGACATAACTAAGAGACTAACACAAGGTGCTCTACTGGGCATGGAATGTGGGTTCATGTTTCTGCAGGGATACTGTTCCTCCTCAATCTTCCTTATTTTATAGAAGGTGACAAGAAAGCAGAAATTCTGTAAAAGAATATCCAGACAAATACAGATTTCATATCATATGTGAATTCAGTGACCACAAATTTCTTCTAATTAACTTTGACAACTTGTCTTCTTTCAATACTACTGATCCTCTGCAACTAAATAATAATGCCCAATCAACAATAATCACTGTATCCTGTGTTAAGAAAAATATGTACATATTTTTGTAAGTATGAACTAATAAACACAGAAACATATACAGATTCACAAACACACACATCTGGAAAATAAATATGTCAGGGAATCTTTTAGAGATTATTAAAAACATGAGAGCTTTCAGAAACAACATTAAGTTTAATATGATAATTACCTACACCAGACAGCTATAAATGAGATGTTCATGTAAGCAAACTTTGTGGAGTTGCATCAAGATAACCCTAGTTGTTAGTTAGGTGCTTAAACAGAATTGTTTTTGAGAATTTTTTTTTTTTTTTTATTCTGTATCCCTGCTTTATTTCTCCATTACGATGATTTTATAGTGAACATGCTTGCTTGTAAAGTAATTTTAGCAAATGTTTAAAAGTATCTTCCGGGCTGAGTGTATTAAGTTTTATATAAGCTGTGTTTTTGATGTTCTGCTTTATTGCAACTATGTCCATGGACCCTATAGTGTTTATGTAAGCTGCAGGCTACTGCCATCATCTTTAGAACATCTAGCCAACTGCTTTTATGTCTTTAAGAAACTCTAACAGCTAAAATAACATCGGCAATAAGCACATCAGGAAATAAAGATACATTTCTGGAATGGACTTCCCTAAAACTCTGCCAACTGATGGTTGAACTGCCCATAAGTGCTTTTGTAGCTTTTGCAGATAATCAAGAATGGGATTTCTGTTCAGATTTTTATTCTCAGAAGGAGGTTATTTTCACTTTGAAAAGGGAATATGTTCTGATAAAGCCATATGTGTGATGATTTGGCTGGATCAATTTTTATGGCAGTATTTGAACTTTTCTGATTCTTTCTGAAAGTAGAAGGAAATGCCTGGTTAACCTGAATGGCTTCTAATTCAGCTAACATTTTGGATTGATTTTATGGATTATTCCTCCTAGAAATTCACATAAAATCAAAGCAATATGCATGCTATATATACTTGCTACCTTTTGTCTTCCTAATCTTTAAAATCAGTAAGTGTTATGCAAGCTCCAATTCAAAATAAATATTCTGTTTATAAAATGAACTGTTGTGGCATTTAAAAATGAATGTGTAAACACAATAAAATGGCAATAATCTTAGCATTCACTTAAAATTTAGAAAGCTGAAGCAGGAGGGAATTTTAACTCTTTTTAATTTTCTAATCCTCTACATTTTCTGCAATTTTTGTGAATTTTCCTTGTATTCATGTCTAATTTTATAACTGGGATAGGATTAGATGGTAAGTGTTGAGCACTATCTTTCCAATGTTTAGCTTTTGATTTCATTTGAAGCAACACAAATTTAGAAGAATCCTTTTGTATCTGAGAAATACCCCAGAGGCAAATTGCAGTTTACTCTTTTGACATAATGGGCACTTACAGGTACAATGATATAAGTAAAAGAGGAATGTTATACTGGTCACAATTGCGTGGCAGCCTTTGATTAATGTGTTTTTAAATATTTGCAAATTTTAAAATAGAATATTATGGTTTTACCATCTTCTTATACTCTAAATACAATTCCTATAATGGGGGGTGGCTGGAATGGGGATATCTATTAAATAAAATTAAAGATACAATAAAATATAAAATGACCTATAGCTAATAAAAGTCAATATTTCTAACATAAATGTTATATACATAAAATAAAATTCTTGTTGAATTGTAATATAATTGGTTACTAGTAAAGGCATATGTTCTCAGGTCAAAATACTTATCTTAAAATTATTTTTATCATGAAGAGAAATGTCTTTCAAAACTGTATATTTCTATTTAGCTTTGTATGTATAGTGGTTTTCATTATATTTAATGAGGGCACAAAAAATAGAGACTTAATATTCATCATATGCTAAAAGATGATTTTCATAACTTTGAAGTCAGTTATGCAGGGCATAATTTAAGGAAAGAAAATGACAGAATGAGCACAAATGTAATAACTTAGATATGATAAGAGAAAAAGGTATAAATACTTTTACATGGCACTATTTTCTTCATTCTTTGATAAATATTACTGCATATTTAGGACTGTGTTGCTTCAAATTTCACTGAAATTTTCAATGTCAGTTTAGTCTTTTAAAAGTGATAAAACAATGAAATCAAGTTATATAGATAAATGATTAATTCCTTAGGAAAACATACTGAAAACTCAGACTCTGTATCAGGCATGAGAAATACAGCTATCATTAAATTCCCAGGCTTCAAAAAGTTCAATCTACAAACAGACTAATAAAAAACAATATAAACTAATATTTCTGAATGCTAAGAAATACATATGAGTACTGCATAAATCATTTTAATTAGCTCTCAAAGTAGCCTTGTAAGAAGAGGTAGTTTTCTACCTCTCATTTTCTACCAATCTCATTTTTCAGATAAGATCCCTTCATAGTTGAACACTGGTAATCTGTAAGAGCTAGGATGTATACCTGGAGGGCCTTCAGTTCAGTTCAGTTCAGTGCAGTGCAGTTCAGTCACTCAGTCATGTCCGACTCTCTGAGACCCCATGAATCACAGCATGCTAGGCCTGCCTGTCCATCACAAACTCCTGGAGTTCACTCAAATTCATGTCCATCAAGTCGGTGATGCCATCCAGCCATCTCCTCTTCTGTTGTCCCCTTCTCCTCCTACCCCCAATCCCTCCCAGCATCAGGGTCTTTCCCAGTGAATCAACTCTTCTCATGAGGTGGCCAAATTATTGGAGTTTCAGCTTCAGCATCAGTCCTTCCAATGAACACCTAGGACTTATTTCCTTTAAGAAGGACTGGTTGGATCTCCTTGCAGTCCAAGGGACTCTCAAAAGTCCCAACACCACAGTTCAAAAGCATCAATTCTTTGGTGCTCAGATTTCTTCACAGTCCAACTCTCACACCCAAACATGACCACTGGAAAAACCATACCCTTGACTAGATAGACCTTAGTCGGCAAAGTAATGTCTCTGCTTCTGAAAATGCCATCTAGGTTGTTCATAACTTTCCTTCCAAGGAGAAAGTGTCTTTTAATTTTATGGCTGCAATCACCATCTACAGTGATTTTGGAGCCCAAAAAAATAAAGTCTGCCACTGTTTCCACTGTTTCCCCATCTATTTCCCAGAAAGTGATGGGACCAGATGCCATGGTTTTAGTTTTCTAAATGTTGAGCTTTAAGCCAAATTTTTCATTCTCCTCTTACACTTTCATGAAGAGGTTTTTAGTTCCTCTTCACTTTCTGCCATAAGGGCGGTGTCATCTGCATATCTGAGGTTATTGATATTTCTCCCGGCAATCTTGATTCCAGCTTGTGCTTCTTCCAGCCCAGCATTTCTCATGATGTACCCTGCATATAAGTTAAATAAGCAGGGTGACAATATACAGCCTTGATGTACTCCTTTTCCTATTTGGAACCAGTCTGTTGTTCCATGTCCAGTTCTAACTGTTGCTTCCTGATCTGCATATAGGTTTCTCAAGAGGCAGGTCAGGTGGTCTGGTATTCCCATCTCTTTCAGAATTTTCCACAGTGTATTGTGATCCACACAGCCAAAGGCTTTGGCACAGTCAGTAAAGCAGAAATAGATGTTTTTCTGGAACTCTCTTGCTCTTTTAGTCTCTTCAGAGTACCTCTTTAGAGAGCCATGAGAATCCACAGAATAGCCTAGCGGTCTGAGCTGCATCTTTGTGTAGTGTATATTCTTACTTGGAATTCTCCTTAGCAAATCTCAATGACTATTTAGTCATTGACTGAAAATGTGGCGTCGGGTTGTCCAGTCCTCGAGATTTGACTTGAAATCAAAATTAGAGTGTCAGAATACTATATAAAAACTGGAAAACTTGGTACAAAAAAAAAAAAAAGATTATTATTAGCCGTATGTAAAGTTTAAAATGTATACAAAAATAGAAGAGGCAAGCAAAGGATGAAAATTACTGCAGAGACTCAAATAAGGGAATTGTAGAATGAAAACAACTCCATGAACCACATGATCTATCACAGAGCTTGGAGTGGGTATGGCTGGTCTGGCTTCATCATGGCTAATCTTTTGTTGAAACATGACTTCGGCCCCAAAACTATCCTTGGCTCAAAGTGCTATCTGGACTTTCTGAAGCCAGACAGCCTTAAAGAAAAGCTGATATGGACATAAAGAACAGTTCTACTTTTCAGAATAAGCTACAATATCTTATATCTAATGCCAGATTTTCACCTTAATAGAATGTGTGTGGGGGATGGAAGGAGGGTAAGGGCTAAAGCCCTATTCTGGAGTTTTGATGTCAAATTCAGGAGTGTTAAAAAATATCAATATTTTGAATTGCCCCTTTGCTTGATGAGAAGGTTAATTTTCTGTGTTAACATGACTGGCCATGGGGTGCTCAGATAAACACTTTTTTTTTTTTTTCTTTTTCTTGTTGTGTCTGTGAGGGTGTCTCTGGAAGTCATTAGCATGATTCTCCTCCCCAGTGTAAGTGAATAAGATCCAATCCCTTGACTGGATTAGTGAATAAGACCTTATTAGACTGAATTGAACAAAATGTGGAAGGAGGAGGAATCTGCCCTTCTTTCCTTTTTCACTATTTGAGCTGGGATAGCTCATTTCATCTTCTTCTCTTGGACTGGGATTTAAACCATTGTATGCCCTGGTGCTCAGATCTTTAGACTTGACATGAATTATACCTCAGTTTTCCTGGGTCTCTACCTTGTAAGGGATAGACTGTAAATTGCAGAACTTTTAGTTTCCACAATTGCATAAGCCAGTTTCTCATAGTGTCTCCTTATAGATGAACCACAGCTGTAATCAAGATTGCTGGGGGAAATATTAATAACCTCAGATAGGCAGATGACACCACCCTTATGGCAGAAAGTGAAGAAGAACTGAACAGTGTCCTTGATGAAAGTGAAAGAGGAGAGTGAAAAAGTTGGCTTAAAACTCAACATTTAGAAAACTAAGATCATGGCATCTGGTCCTATCACTTCATGGCAAATAGATGGGAAAATAATGGAAACAGTGGGACTTTATTTTGGGGGGCTCCAAAATTACTGCAGATGGTGACTGAAGCCATTAAATTAAAAGACACTTGCTCCTTGGAATATAAGCTATGACCAACCCAGACAGCATATTACAAACCAGAGACATTACTTTGCCAACAAAGCTTTATCTAATCAAAGCCATGGTTTTTCCAGCAGTCATGTATGAATATGAGAGTTGGACTATAAAGAAAGCTGAGAGCTGAAGAATTGATGCTTTTGAAATGTGGTGTTGGAAAAGAAGCTTGAGAGCCCCTTGGATTGCAAGGAGATCCAACCAGTCCGTCCTAAAGGAAATCAGTCCTGAATATTCATTGGAAGGGCTGATGCTGAAGCTGAAACTCCAATACTTTGGCCACCTGATGCAAAGAACAAACTCATTGGCAAAGACCCTGATGCTGGAAAGATTGAAGGCAGGAGGAGAAGGGGACAACAGAGGATGAGATGGTTGGATGGCATCACCAATGCAATGGACATGAGTTTGAGTAGGCTCTGAGAGTTGGTGATGGACAGGGATGCCTGGCATGCTACAGTCCATGGGGTCTCAAAGAGGCGGACACAACTGAGTGACTGAACTGAACTGATATACATATAAATACACACAATCATACACACACACACACACACTTCATTCTATCAGTTCTATCACTCTGGAAAACCTTGACTGACACACTTAGCACCCATGAGGCTTTTTACCTTTGAGTAAAGTAACAGTGAAATATCAGAATGAGTAAAATATTATGAATTTCTTTTGTATATAGAGAAGGTTTATGATAGGATAGATAGAAAGAAGACAGGCATCATGCTTTGAGTCAGGCACATTCTCAGATATAATAACTTAGGAAAAAGTAAATGTGAATCTTAAGAATCTGGAATTTTTTTCCCTGCCTTTTCTAATATTCTATATACTGGCCTACTCCATGAGCATCTTTAGCAATTCAATAATATCTGAACCTTTGTATAGTGCTACCCTGGGATGGGCTTCCCTCATAACTCAATCGGTAAAGAGTCTGCCTGCAATGCAGGAGACCTTGGTTTGATTCCTGGGTTCCATTCCTGGGTCAGGAAGATCCCTGAAATGGCAATCCACTCCAGTATTCTTGCCTGAAAAATCCCATGGACAAAGGAGCCTGGTGGGCTACAGTCCATTGGGTGGCAAGAGTCAGACATGACTTAGTGACTAAACCACCACCACCCTGGGAAGTGTGAGATGCATTTTACTCAGCAACATATAATTTCTCAAGGAGGCAACAGGAAAAAAAAAAATCAACAGAATGAATTGTTAGGGGATTTCAGTTTATCACTTGTTGAAAGTGAAAGAGGAAAGTGAAAAAGTTGACTTTTGGGGCTGGTGTACGGGGTGGGAGGAGGGAGGCAGGTTCAGGATGGGGAACACGTGTATACCTGTGGCGGATTCATGTTGATGTATGGGAAAACCAATTCAATATTGTAAAGTAATTAACCTCCAATTAAAAAAAAAAAAACAAAAACTCAGTACTGGAAGGACTGATTCTGAAGCTGGAACTTCAATACTTTGGCCGTGATGCAAAGAACTGACTCATTGGAAAAGACCCTGACGCTGGGCAAGATTGAAGGTGGGAGGAGAAGGGGATGACAGAGGATGAGATGATTGGATGGCATCACTGATTCAATGGACATGAATTTGAGCAGGCTTCAGGAGTTGGTGATGGACAGGGAAGCCTGGCGTGTCGCAGTCCATAGGGTCACAAACAGTCAGATACAACTGAGCGACTGAACTGAACTAAAGAGTTTATCTGCAAAGGAAAACCTAGATGCATTTCTGGATAAGCAGATTGAAAAGGAGAAAACATCTCCATCTTTTCTAGCATAAACTTTAATATCTACCAGTTTCAGAAGCCAATCTATAGGGAAAATACAGCCAAGCCTTGAAGAAAGCATCACAATGCTGAGAAACAGTTTTATAGGTTAAATTTAGGAAAACTTGCTAATTCCATGAACCAGTCTTGCCTTTAATGAGACACAGACTTAGAAAAAAATTGATGCTAGGTAGTAATAAATAGATTTTAAGACAAAAATACCATAGTCTGCAGCCCGCCACGCTCCTCTGTCCACGGGGATTCTCCAGGCAAGAATACTGGAGTGGGTTGAATACCCTCCTTCAGGGGATCTTCTCAACCCAGGGATCAAACCCAGGTCTCCTGCATTGCAGGTGATTCTTTACCATCTGAGCCACCATGGAAGTCCAGGAATACTGGAGTGGGCAGCCTATCCCTTCTCCAAGGACACTTCCCAAACCAGGAATCAAACCAGGGTCTCCTGCATTGCAGGCGGATTCTTTACCTGCTGAGCTACCAGGGAAGCTGTAATAAATAGATTTTAAGAGAAAAAGTCACCCATTCCAGTACCCTTACCTGGAAAAATCCCATGGATGGAGGAGCCTGGTAGGCTGCAGTCCATGGAGTCACGAAGAATTGGACACAACTGAGCGACTTCACTTTCACTTTTCACTTTCATGCATTAGAGAAGGAAGTGGCAAACCATTCGTGTTCTTGCCTGGAGAATCCCAGGGATAGGGGAGCCTGGTGGGCTACCGTCTATGGGGTTGCACAGAGTCGGACACGACTGAAGCAACTTAGCAGCAGCAGCAGCAAGAGGAAAAGTCACTGAAACTCTCACCTTTTTATAAACTCTGGCTTAGAAAAGAATATGCAACAAACTGTAATAAAATAAATCCTAATTTATCTGTATTGATATATATTCCTCTATGGACTTTCACTTGAAAACTGTTCCAATCTATGTGAATTGAAATCAAACACATCATTAATATCTATATTTTGCAGCAATTTGTTGCCTGTTTCTTAAAGTTTATCCATGTAAGCTGCTTTTAAAATGAATATCTAAAGTGTATTTATGGAGTTCCCTGGTTTCCTAGTGGTTAGAACTCTGGGCTTTCATTCCCTGCACTGGCCCAGGTTCAACTACTGCTTATAGAACTGAGATCTCAACCTGTGCAATGTGGCCATAAATAAAGTACACTTACTTAAACAAAATGGGTTTATTATTAGGGATTATTTTTTTATCACATTTATTAATTCAATATTATTACATAATTTTGTTAAGCTGTTTCACACATATCAAATATCTGGGTTACAATCTTAATTTGTTAATTATTTAATCTGTTATTCAGTTTCAAAGTAATTATCTACAACTTCCTATTTCTAATGTACTTAATTTATAGGTATGTTTGTAACATTGTGACTTGCCTTACTGAAGTAAAATAGCTCTGCTGCTGCTAAGTCGCTTCAATCGTGTCCGACTCTGTGCAACCCCATAGACGGCAGCCCATCAGGCTCCCCCATCCCTGGGATTCTCGAGGCAAGAACACGAGTGGGTTGCCATTTCCTTCTCCAATGCATGAAAGTGAAATGTGAAAGTGAAATCTTTCAGTCATGTCTGACTCTTAGCGACCCCATGGACTGCAGCCTACCAGGCTCCTCCGTCCGTGGGATTTTCCAGGTAAGAGTACTGGAGTAGGGTGTCATTGCCCTCTCCGAAAATAGCTCTAGAATGAAGTAAATCATTTTAATTGTCAGGGTCTCATGTAGTTTTTTTTTTTTTTTTTTTTTGCGACTACAAAAATGACAACCTTTGGAGAAATTTTCTTAATCTATTGAAAATTCTGGATTGAACTAAATGTCCTATATGTTCCAAGATTGTCTCCTTCCTTCGTTTCTTTCAAACAAAAAGAAATGGTGCAAAAGTGGCTGTGTCTACCTTTATAAGAACATATTTGTGTTTCCTTTCTCTAGTAGAATGATTGTATACCATGACAAGATACTTAGTGTATTTGAAAGACATTTCAATTATCTGAGAAATGCAGTATGATATAATATTTGAAAAAATGTGCTTTCCCAGGCATATAGGTTAGGATTTGATTGCAGATCATATTTTCACTACTTTCTTCTCTGAGTAAGGCTGAAGATCTCTAGATAGCTCAGTTTTCACACTTTTGTAATTAGACTAAAATCTTTGGTGAAATGAAGGTGCTTGCAAAACTCTGCACATAGTATCTTGTGTACATCATTACTAAGTTATAAGTTTTCATGGTGTTTCACAGACTTATAAAGTAATAGCAATACTACAATGACAAGTATATGTGTTGTACCTACAGGAGTGTTCTGAATAGCAAATTATATATTTGAAAGCATCCTCAAATGTATTTAAAATGTTGTCAGTTTTTAAAGATATCATTTGGAGTTTTGCCTGAAGATTGTAGTAAAACTTGGTGGTCAAATTTCTGGTCACAAATGTGAACACATTCTTTATAGTATATGCTTTCTCTCAGATGTAATTCATTATTTGGTACAGGTAAGTTATTTTTAAACTTTCTATGGATCATCCCCATGCACCCTCAGAGATGTTATGGGGAGGGAGGTGGGAGGGGGTTCATGTTTGGGAACACATGTAAGAATTAAAGATTTTAAAATTAAAAAAATAAAAAACTTAAAAAAAAAACAACTTTCTATGGAAACCTAGAATTTGGATGGAGTGCTGCCCAAATAATTTTATGTTGTATGTGATGGCACAGAAAAAAGACAGGATACTAGTCCCATTTACTTTTTTAATTCAACGAGAGCAGTTCTTTCATGTTAGTATAATTTGTAATTTTAAAATATTCAAATGGAATGAATTTGATGTTACACATTTCAATAAAAACAGAAAAACTTATATAGATAACTTTTCTATAGACATGTCCAAAATCTATATAAAATATTTTAAGAAAATCATGACCAAAAACAGAATCTTGAGGAGACAACCCCTGAAAAGTAGGATGTGCCAAGGTGAGTTTCATATGTTTTCAGGATTTTACTGAAGGGTATTTCCCTATCTGTAGTGCAGGGAGCATGGGATTAGCATGCAGATTTGAGGTTGGCATTTTGGTTGCGGTATTAAGAAGGTTATTCTGGAAAGGAATAAGTTGAATATGGAATGAGGGCCAAATTCTATTATATATATATAAATATATATAATTCATGATTAAACACTGATCTAGTCCAGGATTTACATACTGAAGAGCCTGGCAAATAAAGCTTCTAGAAACTGGAAAGAGACAGAATTTCAGTTGCTGCCTCTCCTAAAGAAAACATTTTAGAGTTTGAGTTCAATCAGTTTAAAACTCACTGCTTGAACAAAGATTATTCCTTCAGAGGAACATAAGTAGAATCAGCACCCTACAAAATATCTTTACTGCCCAACATGCAATGAAAACTTACTAGACATGTGAAGACTCAGGAAAATATCACTTAAAGCAGTCAACAAAAATGATTCCCAAGAAGACAGACAAGCTGAAATTGTCAGAATGAAGTTAAAGCAGCAGTTGTAAAAATATTCAAGGTTCTGAAACAAAACCTACTCACAATGACTGAATTAGTCACAATGATTGAACATTTGGAAAATATGAGTAGTGAAGTTGAAAAAAAGGAAATTCTATGAATATTAAATTAAACAATATGATGATAGGTAAGATTAAAAATTCTCTGATGAGCTAAATAGCAAGAGGACAAAAAGAGTAATGAGCATGAAGATACAGCAATATAATTTATTATAATATACAGAGAAAACATAAAATTAACAGAAAATATGTAGAACAATATAAAAAAATCCATAGAAGTACAGACTATATAGGAGAGGGGAAAAGAAAAAAAAATCAATATAACTTGGGGCTATATCAAATTTAAGATATGCGTATTTATATACTTAAAAAGAAAGATGACAGAGAATGAAGAATGGTAGTATTTGAAGAAATAATGGCTAACCATTTTCCAGATCTGATGAAAAATAAATTTATGGATCCAAGAATAATAGTGAACTGTATGCAAGGTAAATACAATCACACCAAAACACATCAGAGTCAAAATGATGATATTCTAAGACAAAAAAAATCTTGGAAGAAGATACAGAAAATCATTATTTTACATAAAGGAGAATAGTAATATGACAGCTGACATCATTAGAAGCAATAAAGGTCATTATCCACTAAAAGCTACCAAGACATTTTAGATAATAGGCTGTTTCCAGGACAGGTGCATGAAAAAATACTCTAGGATATTCCCATCTTCTTTGGGTCAATAATATAAAAAAAACTCAAGGAACTATGGGATATTCTCAGATGGCTCTAAAAGTCAGTGGGAGTAATTTCCACTAATCATATAAAGGACATCAAATAGAATACAAATATTTAAATTGACATTAATATATAAGCACACATATGTAGAGAATAAAAACCCCTTCCTTAGAGCTTCAACTAAAAACATATTTATAAATATAAGACAAAGTTGTTGTAAACTCAGTAACAAAGGAGTTAGAGAATCAGTAGTAAGTAGAATAGTTAAGTGAAATTATTACAATAAACACAACATTTACAATTGCTAAAAGTACTCCACAAGTTATTTAAAATTATAAAAAGAAAATTTCCCTGGTGGCTGAGTTGGTAAAGAACCCACCTGCAACGTGGGAGACCTGGGTTCGATCTCTGGATTGGAAGATCCCCTGGAGAAGGAAATGGCAACCCACACCAATATTCTTGCCTGAAGAATCCCCATGGAAGAACCTGGCAGACTACATAGAGTCCATCAGGTCTCAAAGAGTTGGACACAACTGAGTAACTTTATAATAGAGATATAATAGAGTAACTTTATAACTAAGCATAGTAACTTTATAATAGGGAAATATGGAAGATATCAGCTTAATCAGGCAAACAGTCTTAACCTAATATGGATAAGAGTAGAATAAAGCAGTATCATGTTCTTCCTAAAACAGTATCTTGAAAAAGACACACTGTACTTCAGTAATATTCCTGCCATCACACACAGGTGTACAAATACCATAACCTGAATTAAATACAAGGAAATAGCAGATGAATACAAGTTAAATTGACATTCTACAAAATACCAAGCCTATTCTGTTCCAAATATCAAGGTTAAGAAAGAAAAGGTTGAGGAACAGCTCCAGAATAGAGATGGGAGATGACAGCTATTGAGAATAATGTTGGGAAAACTGATATGATTTCAATATGGGCTGCGGATCAAAACTGGGATACAGTAATAAGTGATAGGAGGGAGCTACTTATCTACACAGAATTTATGATGGCACAAAAAACTCAGTAATCACAATAAATTTTAGAATATAATGCTTACAAATTTTATGCGAAATTCCATAATGCATGAAGTATTAACATTTTAAGTTACAAAATTATTTATTGTGTTGGTGGTACAGTGGTAAGCATAGATGCCTTCCAAAATTACTTCTGATCTTTCCTTTGGCCTACAATATGACTTGGTAAACACAAACTATATCAATGTTAAATTACTTGATTTTGTCAGCTGTTTGAGGTTTAAGAGAATACACTTTAGGGAAATAAATAATGTAGAAAACTATGGTAAAGAGCCATGAAATCTATCTTCCTGTGGAAGGATTAAAAATGATCCAAAACTTGGGTTCAATCCTTGGATCAGGAAGATCTCCTGGAGAAGGGAATGGCTACCCACTCCAGTATTCTTGCCTGGGGAATCCCATGGACAGAGGAACCTAGTGGGGTACAGTACATGGGATCACAAAGAGTCAGATAGGCCTGAGCAACTAACACTTACACTGTCAGTACAGTTCAGTTGCTCAGCCATGTTCAACTGTTTGTGACCCCATGGACTGCAACGTTCCAGGCTTCCCTGTCCATCACCAACTCGTGGAACTTATTCAAACTCATGTCTATCTAGTCAGTGATGTCACCCAACCAACTCATCCTCTGTTGTCCCCTTCTCCTCCTGTCTTCAATCTTTTCCACCATCAGGGTCTTTGCCAATGAGTCATTTCTTCACATCAGGTGACCAAAATATTGGCGCTTCAACTTCAGCATCAGTCCTTACAACAAACTTTAGGATGGACTGGTTTGATCTTCTTGCAGTCCTAGGGACTCTCAAGAGCCTTCTCCAACACCACAGTTCAAAAGCATCAGTTCTTCAGCACTCAGCTTTCTTTATGGTCCAACTCTCACATCCATACAGGACAACAGGAAAAACCATAATTTTCACTAGATGGACTTTTGTCAGCAAAGTAATGTCTCTGCTTTTTAATATGCTGGCTAGGTTGGTCATAGATTTTCTTCCAAGGAGCAAGTTGTTGTTGTTTTTTTTTTTTTTAATTTCATGATTGCAGTCACCATCTGCAGTGATTTTGGAGCCCAGGAAAATAAGTCTCTCACTGCTTCCACTATTTCCCCATCTATTTGCTATAAACCCCATGAGAAACGCTGGACTGGAAGAAACACAAGCTGGAATCAAGATTGCCGGGAGAAATATCAATAACCTCAGATATGCAGATGACACCACCCTTATGGCAGAAAGGGAAGAGGAACTAAAAAGCCTCTTGATGAAAGTGAAGTGGAGAGTGAAAATGTTGGCCTGAAGCTCAACATTCAGAAAACAAATATCATGGCATCCGGTCTCATCACTTCATGGGAAATAGATGGGGAAACAGTGGAAACAGTGGCAGAGTTTATTTTGGGGGGCTCCAAAATCACTGCCGATGGTGACTACAGCCATGAAATTAAAAGATGCTTACTCCTTGGAAGAAAAGTTATGACCAACCTAGATAGTATATTCAAAAGCAGAGACATTACTTTGCCAACTAAGGTCCGTCTAGTCAAAGCTATAGTGTTCCCTGTGGTCATGTAGGGATGTGAGAGTTGAACTGTGAAGAAGGCTGAGCGCCGAAGAATTGATGCTTTTGAACTGTGGTGTTGGAGAAGACTCTTGAAAGTCCCTTGGACTGCAAGGAGATCCAACCAGTCCATTCTGAAGGAGATCAGCCCTGGGATTTCTTTGGAAGGAAAGATGCTAAAGCTGAAACTCCAGGACTTTGGCCACCTCATGCGAAGAGTTGACTCATTGGAAAAGACTCTGATGCTGGGAGGAATTGAGGGCAGGAGGAGAAGGGGATGACCGAGGATGAGATGGCTGGATGGCATCACTGACTCGATGGACATGAGTCTGAGCGAACTCTGGGAGTTGGCGATGGACAGGGAGGCCTGATGTGCTGTGATTCTTGGAGTCGCAAAGAGTCAGACATGACTGAGTGACTGAATTGAACTGAACTGATGGGACCGGATAACATGATCTTCATTTTTTGAAAGTTGAGTTTTACGCTAGCTTTTTCACTCTCCTCTTTCACTTTCATTAAGAGACTCTTCAGTTCCTCTTTGCTTCCTGCCATAAGGGTGGTGTCGTCTATATATCTGAGGTTATTGATATTTGTTCTGGCAATCTTGATTCCACCTTGAGTTTCTTCCAGCCCAGCATTTCTCATGATGTACTCTGTATTTAAGTTAAATAAGCAGTGTGACGATATACAGCCTTGATGTACTCCTTTCCCAATTTGGAACCAGTTCATTGTTCACTGTTAAAGATACATTAAATTCCTGATTTCTAAGATATTTGAATATGACCTTATATGGTAAAGGATGCAGTTACATTAAAGATCTAGAGAGAAAGTGGCTACCGGGCATATCAGCATGTGTTCTAAATGCCATCATATGTTTCCTTACAAAAGAGAGCCAAAGAGAGTTTTAAGAAAGCAGTAGCAGCAATGTGACTAATGTGGCAGGGACTGCAGCAATGCTGCCTCAAGGCAAGGAAAGCTGGTAGCCACCACAAGCTGCAAGAGGCTAGAGATGGATTCCCCTTCAGAAACTCTGCAGGGAAGGATACTGCCCAGACCTTGATTTTGGACTTCTATCCTCCAGAACTGAGAGAAAAAAATCTGTTCTATTAAAGTCAAGTTGTGTTTTAAACCAGTAAGTGGTAATTTGCCATGGCAACCACAAGAATCTAACACACAGCTTTAATGGCATTGAGGTGGTAGCAGCTGATACATGTAATTGATGTATAAATCTAGAAGAATTCGAGGAGAATGAGAAGGTGAGAGAATAAAATTGAAATAGGGTTTAGTACAATACTGTTGAACCTGGCTACAGAGTATATGAAATCTTCTTGAACTATCTGTATCATATCTGTACATTAGATATAACAGAACTAATTTATGAAGATAAACTGGAAAGTCCCTGATATATATTATTTTTCTTCTATAAATCATGAAGTATAGATTTCTCTATGTGTGTCGTTAACTCTCACATTTGTTTCATTTAGCTGTAACAATCTTAGTCATATTTATGAGCATTCTATTATGATCCTCAAAGAAGGGACAATTTACAAAGAAAAATGCACCTTTTTTTTTTTTTTCATGGAGACTAGTTGCTTGCTTGAAGAGAGTAATTTGCTACCAATGTCTCTCCCTTTGAAACTCTAAACTTCATGAGGTGATAAAGGGAAAACAATTCTTTTTAACCTAGCATGATTCCAGTCACAAATTAGAAGACTATTATAAACTTAATTAAAGCAATTAATTAAAGTAATTAGGGAATATATAAATATATAACCAAATAAATAGTATACTTACTACTTTTAGAGACATTGGTCGTTTTCCTGTCATATTACTACTAGGTAGAAATATATTCATGCTATATCGTTTCATTTTCCCTTCATGTGTACATGTGCATTAATTTTTGTAAGCTTTTATAACATTCACATCAAGATTTATATGAAGTGTCACAGTAATAAGGTTCTATGGGAATACTGGTTTCTAGAACACAGATAACTATCCCAGGGTTCAATCATTTAACATAAAAGAGATAAAAGGACCAGGAATGAAGCATCTAAAAATCTGCCATTATCTTTGTGTGACTAAGGCAATCTTCTTAATCACAGTATCCATAACAATCCAGATGAATATTATAGGAGATATATTTTATTTATTTTAATAATACCTTAAATATTCTGATACACAATTTCAAGATGACAGAACTGACATTCAAAACAAGCTTAAGTATCACATTTTGTAACAATCAGGTCATACATGATGATGAGAATGCACTTTTTGGTTGCATTCACTGAAATGTTAGGCACTTATGTAGTATTATTTCTGACTTCCAAATTAAATTATGGTCTCTATTTCCTCACCTGTAAAAAGTTTAGAGTAGATACTTCCTCAAGTTCTCTTTTCACAAAAACTGGAATGAGGCTTATCAAAGATCAAATAAATAGTAGAGAATGAAAGTTCCCAAAGCCCTTGATATAAATTTGATTATTTAATTTTAAAGTTAGTTTCTATATACCATAGTTGTTTGAATTGTGTCTTTCCAGCGATAAAAGTCCAAGTTTTAATTTCATTACCTGTGAATGTAAACTTCATTTTGAAAACTGTGTCTTTGCAGACATAATAAAAAATATCAAGAGGAGGTCACACTGAATTTGGGATGGGCCTGGGTCCAGTGGCTGGTGTCCTTATCATGGGACTATACAAAGGGGAAGGTCCTGTGATCTGATATAGGGATCAGAAAAATGAATTTATAAGCCAAGGAATGTCAAGTCATTGCCCATAGTGCCTGCAGATGCTATGGGAGAGGCAGGGAGTAGATTCTCCCCAATCTCTAAAAGTAACCACCTCTGTTGACACCTTGATTTGGGATGTCTATACTCCATAACTGTAAAGGAGTATATTAGTGTTGTTTAATGCCACTCAGTTTTCGGTATGTTATGGCAGATCTAGAAAACTAATATATTTATGATAGAAAAAAATACTCTTCATTTTGGGTTATTTTCAGATCACTGAGAATTTCCTTCATCGAACTTATCAGAGTAATATTTTATGCTGTCAATTATGCTGCTTTGTGGGAAAGATGAAATTAACTGATAAAATTTTGATTAAAGATTTATATTTGTGAAAAACATTAAATTAAAAATCAAATCATAAAGCACAGCTCTATAACATGTTTTGTAAAAATGTGTTAATTTATTGGAAGGATGAACTGTATAATTCAAGGGTCTAGGTCAAATATTTATTCTTATAGTATTTTGAAAATAAATTTAAATATTTTATTTCATGTATTAATCATATCTTTCCATATAAGCAAAACAAGCATAGAAAATTGATGGTAGGTTATAATCAGCATGCGCTTCTTATGTAAATGGACTCACCTGCGATTGTTAACTATCTCTGTCTTGTCTGGACTCATATGTCTAGACACGTCTAGGGATCAGCTGGTTTGCCACGATTTAGGCTACCCTTGCCTGAGATTCCACCTGCCCCATGACCTCTAATAGGTTACCTCTATTTAGTTCTCAGGCAATTGCAGAAGCATTAAAATTAAAACAAACAAATAAACCTCAAGATATCTTAAGGTCTAGGTTTAAAAAAGACATGCTGTCATTTCTTCCTGTACTGTATTGATCAACTAAGTTTTATAACTAAATCTTGAGTCAGAAGACAGGGGAACTTCAAGAAACAAAGCAAAGGACTTGGATACAGGAAGGGGTGAAGAATTGGTTTTTGCACTAGTCATGTATGAATGTCAGAGATGGACCATAAAGAAGGCAGAGCGCTGAATAATTGATGCTTCCTAACTGTGGTGCTGGAGAAGACTCTTGAGAGTCCCTTGGGCACCAAGGTGACAAAACCAGTCAATCCTAAAGGATATCAACCCTAAACACTCATTGGAAGGATTGAAGCTGAAGCTGAAACTTCAACACTTTGGCCACCTGACACCAAGTGCCAATTCATTGGAAAAGATGCTGGGAAATATTGAAGGCAGAAAGAGAAGAGGGTGACAGAAGATGAGATGGTTGGATGGCATCACTGATTCAGTGGAAATGAATTTGGGCAAACTCCTGGAGATAGGTGAGGGACAGGAAAGTCTGACATGCTGAAGTCCATGGGGTTGCAAACAGCTGGACACAACTTAGTGATTGAACAACAACTATTCACCATGTATAGTAGGAAGAGACACCATTCTTGATTTTGTCAGTCTTGTTCTAATCAGCCAAATAGACATACTTCCTGCCTATGTAGCTCCAAATTGTACCTGATATGTAACCAGCAGGACATTTCCATCTATGTTATATTTATCAAAATTTAGTTGTATACAAATTCCATAAAATTCTCCTATATTAAATTTCCCTTCTTTTTATATTTAGTATCATACTTAGTTATGATATAAATAATAAATATGGCTATTAAGATTGATATAAAATGACTAGTCAAGCACCTTGGTCACTAGAGAGAGGAAATAAAATATTTTTGTGGCTTAGTTTACCTGGAAATTAGGGATTGTATCACAGATGTTTACAAGTGGCACAGCTGTGAAGTGAGAACATTTTGTCTCAGAAAACAACTGACAAAACAACAGTAATGATATAACATTAAACCTCAAGTGTCTATGGCAGAAACAACATTAGAGCTAGAAAAGGAAATAAGAAAGGATCCTTAAAAGGCAATAAACACTGTTTTTCAACAAAAGATAAAGAAAATTGATTATAAAATTTTACTATTATTTTTCAAAGTTTTACATTACATAATAAGTAATCTAATCATCCATAAAGGCTAACAATAAAAAATCAGTCCCCAGATTACTACAGAAGAAAAATCCTTGCTTCACAGTCCCAGGAAGCAATCAATTTCAATGCAAGCTTCCCTCCATCTTTTTTCCCAGTTTACCTTTATATTTGGCAATGCCATACTTATAATCTGCTTTCTTAATTTTTAGTTTTTCATATTATTTGCTTCTTAGCAACAAACACTGACATTCCTCATATTTCCCAAACCCCTCACCTTCACACACACTTCCTTTAATTCATCAGCTCTCTAGTGTGGCTCTATTACTGCTTCAGTCCAAGCAATTACTGTTCAAGATTTACATCATTATGTCAGGGGAGTGTGTAATTTCCTTGATTCTGTCTCATCACAACAAAAATCTGAAGTGACCGACCAGAGTTACAGCTGGATAGACCAGTGTTACAACTCCATGTTTCAGCTCACTTTTATTTAGAAAATAAAGGAAAATATATCCTCAAGGCTGAGGGCATGCTGACCTAAAAGACGGAAGAGAGAGGTCCCCCCATCCCCCCGCCGTCCCCCCTTTCCTCCCTACCCCGTCCTTTGTCTCTTTATATGTTTTTTTTTTTTTTTCCCTCCCCCTGGGCCTGCCCTATGTAAATTGGGCTAGCCAGGAGTGCTGTTTGTTCTACCTGAGGTCCTCACTCCAGCCCTCAGACCTCCCTTTGTTCTATTTTCGCAGGCTTTTCCCTTACTTGTCTTTTAGCCACCACCATTCCGGACTCCTTTTTCCTGTTCTAACTACCTAACAATTACAATTTCATCAGAATGGAAATTTTGGTCTTGTTTTTCTAAAGCAATGCTAAGGTCATGTGTCCTTTGCTATATAACTTCTGCTATTTTCCTTAAGCAAACAAATCCCTTTCTTAATTTTTTCATTTTCTACCTTTTTTTTTTTTTTTTTTTGGTTGTAATTTTTATGAATCCATCTTCAGAACCTGGAGAACAAAAATCCAGTTTATAGATCTGACAGAGAATAAGTCAGTTTAATTTTCTTTTTCCTTCCCATTAGGAGTTATTTTCCTCAAAATTTAGAGCACATTGTTTATCATCTTGAAACTTTAGTCTTCCTGTTGAGAAACTCAGTGTTATAATATTTACTGATCTTTTGCATGTAATGCTGCTCTGTTTTGGATTCTCTCTGTAAAATTTTGAGATCCTCCTTTACCCTCTCTATTTTGAGGTTTCATAAAGACATAGTTTGGTTTGTCCTTCAGAACTTTTCCTGAATTATTTGGTGATATTCCTCTATTTATTTTCACCAAAGTAGTTCAAGATTAAATTATTATTAGGGTAGTGGACTTTGTGAACTGAATCATTGAATTTTTGGTTGTTTTATATTGTGCATCAAATTCTCTATCTTTTAAAAACCATTTCTTTACTAGAAAATTTCTTTCTAATCCTATTGAATTTTTCTTTATTGAATTATTTTAATTTCAATGAGTTCTTTTCATCCTCTAAATATTTCTTTCATTTTCCTTTCATGGATGAAATTATCTCCCTAAACTTAAAAAAAAAAAATGAGAATACTTTAAAAATTCAGGGACATAAACACCTTGAGTTTATCTAAACTTTTTTTTTTTTTTTTACTGTTTTTCAAGTTGGAAACTTTCTTCAAATATATCTTGAGTCCTGAGTGGCTAATCATATTTTTGAATGAGCCAACAATACACTGTAAGCATCTTTGGCATGCAAGGAATTGACCAGGTAATTAGCTTCAGTGGAAGTTAATTAGGCTGGGCTTTGTCAACTATTAGAAAGGAACTACAACTATAGTGGATATAAGTTTTATGTCTTTGGCTAGATTTGTTCACCAGAGAGAAACCTTTCAATTTTTTTCCTTAGGAGAATATGCTTGCTTGCAATAACTCTGGAGTTTTATCTTCGAACTGTGTGAGAGAGCTAGGTTCCATTTGATGAGCAGAGGGAGTCTAATTGCATTTCAACCTATCATCCTGTTTCCATATACTTTGATATGGCCACACTTCAAGGTACTTTCATTTTCTGAGACTCTTGGGGGATAAATATGAAGGTTATGTATAAGTTGATCTATAGCCACAAATTCAGGAAACGTTTACCTACTTGTTTTCTATCTTCTAAAATATTGGCTTTTTAACTATCCTTAGAGTCCAAATTCCTTTCCTTTTAAATCATTTTATTCCCTCAGTTTAACTGGAAGAGGAGAAGAGTTTGATTAACATATATCTTTAGTTTATTCTTAATTGAAATTGTGAAGGTTAAAAAATGCATTTTCTTAAATTTGTTAATTTTTTCACCAAATATATTCAAATATGTAACATGTTAATATAAATATTTATTAACCCAAATATAATATTAATAGTAATATTTAACTTTCATTATAACATGTTAATATAGCAGATTTATGCAACAGATATTTGACATATTACATTCTAGGTATTCATTTTGGTATTTGGATCATGTCAAAGAACAAAACAAAGTGCCCAGTGATATATAGCTTATATTTTACACAGGAATGGACAAGATGAAGTAGAAAATAGAGAATATAAGAAATTACACATTGTGATAGAATGTTTAAAATTTAGAGAATAATGTAAGGCAGTTAGGAGTATTATGAGTGGACAGTTTCAATATCAAATACCTAATTACCATTATCACATTTAGCCCCATTAAGGAGCTGTTTTGACAGTGATTTGAAATGGGGGTTTCTGGAAGCATTCCAAGAAAAGGATAAACCCATGGAAAAGTTATATTGTAGCAGTATGCCTAGTATGTTTAAAACATAGGGACCAGAGGGCATAAAGATGATAGATAGAAGATAGTAGCAAATACTAAATCAGAAATGAGATTATGGAGAATATATTAAGATTTTGAGAAAATCAGAAACTATTATAGAATTCTGATCACAGTCATATAATACTCTGACTTAACAGGATTATTCTAGACTCTGGTATTGCAATGGTCCAGGTGGGAAGAATTAGTAACTCAGATCAGGGAGAAAATCACAGAGGTGGTTGAGAACTGTTTGGATTCCAGATATGCACATATAAAAAAGATTTCATGATAAATTGAATGTAGGGATTGATGGGCTTCCCTGGTGGCTCAGACAGTAGCATTGAAACATGTATATTGCCATATGGAAAAACAGATGACCTGTGCATATTCAATGCATGAAGATGGTGCTCTAGGACAACCCAGAGGTATGGAGTGGGGAGGGAGGTGGAAGGGGTGTTCAGGAGGGTGGGACACATGTACACCCATGGCTGATTCATGTTGATGTATGGCAAAAACCACCACAATATTGTATTTAGCTTCCAATTAAAAAAAAAAGAAAAAGGATCTGACTACAATGCAGGAGATGTAAGTTCAATCCTTGGTTTGGGAAGATCCCCTGAAGGAGGGCATAGCAACCCAGTATTCTTGCCTGGAGGATCCACATACAGAGGAGCCTGGTGGGTAGCAGTCCACGGGGTTGCAAAGAGTCAGACATGGCTAAGTGACTAAGCACACAGCACAGGGATTGATAGGGTGACACACATGTATAAGAGGACTTGGATTTCTGGCTGCAGAGTTAAAAGGGGTGATCATAAATGAAATAACCATTTTTAAAAATCAATGAAGTAAGTCTGTATTTAGTCTAGTCAGTTTTGGATGTTGAAATGCACATATTTGAGGGGGCTTCAAAATCACTGAAGATGGTGACTGCAGCCATGAAATTAAAAGACACTTACTTGGAAAAAAAGTTATGACCTTGGAAGAAAAGTTATGACCAACCTAGAAAGCATATTAAAAAGCAGAGATATTACTTTGTCTACAAAGGTCTGTCTAATCAAGGCTATTGTTTGTCCAGTAGTCATGTATGGATGTGACAGTGGCCTACTGATGTGAAGAGCTGATTCACTGGAAAATACCCTAATGCTGGGAAAGATTGAAGGCTGGAGAAGGGGATGACAAAGGATGAGATGGTTGGATGGCATCACTGACTCCATGAGCATGAGTTTGAGTAAACTCTAGGAGTTGGTGATGAACAGGGAGGCCAGATGTGCTGCAATCCATAGGGTCACAAAGAGTCAGACACAACTGAGTGCCTGAACTGAACTGGTCAGTTGTGTAAAATTGACACCCAGATCTGGGAGTCCAGAGTTTGAAAGACTTGTGAAATTTAGGTTTATATAAGAAATTACAAGAACCCATTTATTATTCAAAATGTTATAAATCAGAAAAGTGTAACCCCTTTTTAAAGAGAGAGATATCCAAGCTGATTTCAGGAGCACTCAAACTTCAAGAGGGACAATTAATAGAAGAGCCCAAGGAGGTACAAATGGTTAGGTGTGAGGAAGATCAAAAGTTATGCTGCCCCACAAGACTCTGAAAACCAATGAGAAAGAAGAATTAATTTGTGTTATTAATAAGACGAGGACTGAAAATTGAGTTGTAGAGGTCATTTTTGATCTGGGAAGGATACCAGTAAGTGAATAGAGTAAACGTTTATGTGGAAACTCAAGAAAGAGGAACTACAGAGTTAACTGGTAAAAGTGAGCAGAGACAAAAAATTCAGATTTTATTTTTTTGAGACAGTTGTTGATTCATGTTCAGTTGTATGAAATACAGAGAGATCCTGTAAATGCTTCATCCAATTTCTCCCAACATCTTGCATATTTATAATACAATATCACAAAGATATTGACATGATGGTAAAGATACAGAACCATTCCACAATAATTCACTCTAATCCCTGTAAAATTCTATTTTCTCAGGTAATTGTAATAGGTCACTACTGCCATAGATTGGAGAAGGCAATGGAAACCCACTCCAGTACTCTTGCCTGGAAAATCCCATGGACGGAGTAGCCTGGTGGGCTGCAGTCCATGGGGTCCCTAGGAGCTGGACACGACTGAGTAACTTCTCTTTCAATTTTCACTTTCATGCATTGGAGAAGGAAATGGCAACCCACTCCAGTGTTCTTGCCTGGAGAATTCCAGGGACAGGGGAGCCTGGTGGGCAGCCGTCTATGGGGTCACACAGAGTCAGACATGACTGAAGTGACTTAGCAGCCATAGATTACTGTAATAGACCACTATTGCCATAGGTTACTATATTTGTTATGATTATCACCTAAATCTGTTCTATTTACTCATGTGATACTTTGAAGAATTTGATATATTAAATATTTGAAAAATACTAGAGTAAAATAAAAAGGGAAAATAAATTATACTCATATTGGCTACTTTTGTTACAAATGAGATTAAGTTTAAAATGTTTCATTAGTAAACATTTTTAAATGTTGTTTAAAATTATAAACTGAAATACTTGTGAAATACTGAAATGGTTATTATTAAATTTCCTAAATATTCTTAAAAATTAAACTATATTATAATTAATTTTTGATAAAGCATTTTTAAAACTACTGCTGCTAGGAAGTAAATGAGAAACAAATGTAGGTAGACGTTGCAGGTATTTTCAGAAACCTAAAAACCATTCCCGCTCAGTCAATAGAAAATATTTGAAATATTACCAACAAGAAACACTGTTTATGATTCCTATATCAGGAAACTTAATGAATGGATATTCAGAAAATTAGCTGTTAAGCTTTTAAAGCCATTAAGGACAATGAAAAAAATGTTTCTGTGTGATTATAATACTGTATTCAACATACATGAGCCATTTATGATACTCATTTATGATGCATAAGAAATACTGAAATATAAAGGAGATATAAAAGATATCCTTTGTTCTTCAGGATTATAGACTAACTAGGGAAAGAGCCATGTTAACACATATTCTTCAGCATTGCTTTGCTAGTGTGTGAGATGAGTGCAATTGTGTGGTAGTTTGAAGATTCTTTGACATTGCCTTTCTTTGGAATTGAAATGAAAACAAACTGGAAAATTCTTCAAGAGTTGAGAATACCAGACATCCTGACCTGCCTCCTGAGAAATCTGTATGCAGCTCAAAAAGCAACAGTTAGAACTGGACATGAAACAATGGACTGGTTCAAAATTGGGAAAGGAATACCAAAGATTATCGTGGAAGACTCACAGCAATGTTTTCTCTGGATGCTGTACTTGGGAATTTTGTAGGTAGAGGATCATTGAAAACCTAACCTGGAATTATAAGATGGTTGACATTTTAGAATAACATGATTTGTGCTTTTTACAGGTGTCTACGAAATTTTGTCCTTTAAATACGGGAGAGGTGGAATTCCTTGGTAGAAGAGTCTCTTCAGGTAGGGAATAAGTGACCAACTTGAGTCAGGATAAGAAAGAAGAAGGATGAAAGAAATATTTCTGAGGAAGTAACCACCTTTAGGGCTGGGGATACAGCTCAGTGGTAGAACATATGCTTCACATGTATGAGGCCCCAGGTTCGATCCCTGCCATCTCCCCATCTAACATCAACAGTGTTAATTTTTTCTTTGGGGCTTCCTGGTAACTCAGATGGTAAAGAATTTGCCTGCAGTGCAGAAGACCCAAGTTTGACCTCCAGATTGGGAAGATCCCCTGGAGAAGGGCATGACAACCCACTCCAGTGTTCTTGTCTGGAGAATCCCATGAACAGAGGAGCCTGATGGCTACTGTCCATTGATGTGCAAAGAGTCCAACACTGAGTGGCTAACTTTCAGTTTCAACCAGCTATAAACTCACTAAAGCCATTAGGGACAATGGAGTAGAATAATAGTTGATTAGAGGAAAAAAGAGAGAGAAAGAGAAGAAAGAAGGACAAATCCAGGTGTTTGCTTGATTTTAGATTTCTAAATTGGTTGACTTTAGTTTGGTGCATCATTAACTAAAAGTGACATTAATAGAAACAAACAAACAAACAGGTAAAGATTTAGCCTGAGAAAGAATAAATTTAATGTCAGTGGGTTTTGTTTTGGAGATTTCTATAACCACCAGAAAATATTGACAAGGATTTAAATAAGGAGGTTAGCCATGGAAGGGTTAAGTGGTTGAATTAATTTTCTATTGCTTTGTAACAAGTTTACCATCAACTTGGTGGCTTACAGAACACCCATTTGTTTTGGAATTTCCATAAAGCATAAGTCTACACATACCTAGATGCTCAAGGTTTCACCAGAAAGAAAATAAAACAAAAAAGAAATTCAATGTCAACCAACCTGCATTCATCTAGAGGCTCAATTAGGAAGAAAACTCCAAAAACATTTCTAACTTTTCTCAGGTTATTTTCAAAATTTTATTCAGCTGTAGTTCTCAGTCATTTGCTTTTTCAAAGCTAGTAATAGTGAAATTTCAGTGGCTTTTACTCCCTAACTGCCAAGTGCCTGGTACCTTTTTTTTTTTAAAGTTTTACATGTTAAGAATACTACACTGATTAATCTTTCTTTTGATTAATTCAAGGATAACTGATTTGAAACCTTACCAAACATCTGCAAAATCCCTCAATTTTTCCATATTCTTTTAGTTAAGAACTGAGTCACAGGTTTTGTCTATACTAATGGGAAAAGATTCTCATTGAAGTAACCTTAGCATGCATCCTTTACAACAATCATCTATGATGTAACAGAATTCTGCGTTTTAGGACTAAGTAACCATTAGAAGAACCAGATTTAATCTAGTTTTAAAAGTAAGTTAGCCTGAGATTATTTTGAAATGTGATAATTTTATCCATTTCATCAGCTAACTAAAACAAACATTAAGGAATAAGCCAATTGCCATAGTCTATATATTTATATATACAAATATAAAACACAATTTGTTTTCCTAACTATATTCCAGTATTATTTCTACTAAAACTTACATTTTAGGAAAGCTGTCAATTTTACAATTTTATAGAAAGTTACCCATCTAGAAAGAAGCCTAGGATGAGGAAAGGAAATTTAGACTTTGATGCTGAATATTTCTTCAACTCATAAAAAGTCTTGAAATATGGAACTAAAAAATTCTTATTCTGATAGCAAATACTCAGAAGACACCTAAGGTAATACATTCGACTTTAATGATAATAATTAAAACACACTTAGGTTTGAAGTATGTAAGGAATACTGATAATCAAAATACTATCTACAATAAATCTGTAAAGTTTTCTTTGAGGAATGGAAAATGTCTACATCTAAACTTGATTATAATTTTTCACAAATACCGAAGTCCCCACAATCACTGCATCTATAGTCTAAAGTGCAGTTCACTTTATGAATTTCCAGTGCAGCAATTTGAAGTCAAAAAAGCTAAAGATTTAGCAATAGAAAGCAGGTGAGGTGGGACAAGTGGAAAGAGTAGCATGAAAACACATATATTACCCTATGTAAAATAAATAGACAGTGGGAATTTGCTATATGACTCGGGGAACTAAAATGAAGGCTATGAAAACCTAGATGGGTGGCAGGCAGTTTCAAGAGGGATGGGACATATGTATACCTATGGCTGATTCAAGCTGATGTAAGGTAGAAACCAACACATTATAAAGCAATTATCCTTCAATTAAAAAAATATATTTTTAAAGAACCAGATAATAGAAACACTCTAAAGTACCAGGTTTAAGATATCCCAAGGCATAAAAATCACTCCACCTTATTGGTGTAGATTTAAACTTCTGTCTAGAGTAGTAGTAGTATCTGATCTGAAACTATTTGAGTTTACCATGATCTCTCTTCTCTCCTATTTATAGACAAATTACACTAGTTTTCTCTTGCTATGTAATAAACTTAGAGATTTAACACACACAAACTTAGAGAGCCACCACAAACTTAGAGACTTAAAAAAAAAAAAAAAAAACTTGATTTTTTTTTTTCTCTCACATCCATGGGTCAGGAACATGGTGATGGCTTAACTGGGCTTTGTTCTAGACCTCACAGGGCTGCAATTAAAATTTCAGCATGCTGCATTGTCCCCAAGGTTTGGGGACCTCTTCCAAGTTCACATCGCAGTTTGTAGCTCCTGGTTGTAGGAATGAGGGCCCGTTTTTCTCATGGACTGTCGGCAGGAGCCACTCTGAGATTTAAAGTCAGCTTCCACTACTCTACTCTGAGGCCCCTCCTAGGGCCCTCGTACAACATGGCTGCCCGTTTTTTCAAAGCCAGCAAGACGCCATCTCTGCCTCGTTCACCCCAGGGAAGTCCTGAATGCCTTCTTAAAGTCTCACTTGGTTAAGTCAGCTCCACACAGGATTATCTCCCTTTTCATTAAATCACAGTTCAAGTGTTAGGGTTGTTAACCATATCCGTATGATCCCTCTCATTTGCCATATTCTCTTGGTTCCAAGCAGGCACAGATTTCACCTGCGCTCAAGGCGAGGGGATTATAGGAAAGCAAGTGCACCAGTGGGTAGTGTTTTGGAGAGCGACCTTAGAATTCTGCCCACCAGGCCACTTCAACGTGCAGCCAAAGTAATCATTTTGGGATTGAAATTAAACAAGTTAAAGCTACTACGTAACATATATAAGTGATTCTTCATTGACTTAAATATCAAGTCAAAATTGTGTAATATGAAAAGATACTTCTATATACATTTATTTTATTTTTTTTTAAATTTTATTTTTACTTTGATTTTACAATACTGTATTGGTTTTACCATACATTGACATGAATCCGCCATGGGTGTATACGAGCTCCCAATCCTGAACCCCCCTCCCACCTCCCACCTTATCCCCATATCATCTCTCTCTGAAGCCTGTTTTTGTCCACTCCCTCCACTTCTAATCTCTGTGCCTGTTGGAGTCCTTGTGTTGGAGTATATAAATCTTAAAGTTTCTTTGTTCAGAGCATAATCTACTCACACATTTTACCTATAAAATGTTTAACTTGCATATCCTCCGTTTAAAAATACTTTCCTAATGACTAGTTTTAAAAACCTTATCACAGGCATTTTTAATATACTTTGGATCCAGTAATTTTGAAATTATGTGTGTGTGTATCATATGGAGATACAGATCTATATGTTATCCATAGCCATAGTTTAATGTATGTATATATACATATAACATACATATGTACATGTATATAAACTATCCACAGTTGCAGGGCTTGCCTGGTGGCTCAGTTATAAAGAATCTGCCTGCCGATGTAGGGACACAGGTTTTCAACCCTTGGGTCAGGAAGATCCCCTGGAAAAGGAAATAGCAACTCTTTCCAGTATTCTTGCCTGGGAAATCCCATGGAGAGAGAAACCTGGCAGACTACAGTACATGGGGTCCAAAAGAATCTGACATGACTTACTGACTAAACAACAGCAAAATCCATAATTGTATATTTATATACTTATAAATATATATCCATATCCACAGATACATTTAACTTTGTGGTTGAATGTACAATGTAAGACAGTGAAGATATTCTCTTTACTGTAATACATCTAGAATTGACTGTTATTCTTTAAGGTAAAAGTCAAAGTTCACTTTTTTTCCATATAGATATGCAATTATTCTGGCATCATGTATTGAAAACGTGTCTCCTGTTTTATGAAAGTAATAACTTGGTGGTAAATTACATAGTTAAATATGTAGGAATATTTTGTAGATTCTATTTTTTCCTCCCTTGCTTTATTTCTTCTTGCACCAACACCACAATTTTAAAAGTTACTGTTGTGGTGGTGTTAGCCACTTAGTTGTGTCTGACTCTTTGTGATCTCATGGACTGTAGTCCATCAGGTTCCTCTGTCCTTCGAATTCTCAAAGCAAGAATACTGGAGTGGGCTGCCATTGCCTTCTGTGGGGGATCTCCCTGACTCAGGGATCAAACCCAGATCTCCCTCATTTCAGGCAGATTCTTGATTGTTTGAGCCACCAGGGGAAGCCCCAAACTGACTATAATTCGTAATAAGTGTTTATAGCTTATAGTTAAAAAGTCTTTTACCTTTGATCACTGTATTCAGTACTATTTTTCTCATTATTGTCTATATATATTTTCATGTAAGTTTTACAGCCCATTTTATTCTATTTAACAAGGTTGAAATTCCTATTGAAATTTCACTGAATGCTTAGATGAACTTAGTGAAAAATGTGACACACTTTGTTTATGTAGTTTGGTTCAATTATTTTTTCCTATATCCATTCTACTTTGCTGTTTTATGCTGTCTTAAAATGTATCATAAGAAGAAACACCAATTGGACAAATATTCTGAGCAGTTAATTCATCAATGTAAGTATAAAATTGGCCAGTATAAAAATGAAAGTATGTTCAGCATTATTATTACAGGCATAAATAATTTATTGCACCTCACAGATATCATTTTTTTTTTACAAATTGAATATTTGTGGCAACCCTATGTCAGCAAGTTTTTCTATTAGTATTTTTTCAACAGCAATTTTTTTTTTTTTACTTTCTGTCTGTCATATTTTAGCAATTCTTGCAATGCTTCAAACTTTTTCATTCTTATATTTGCTATGGTGATCTGTGTTCAGTGATCAGTGATGTTTTCACTATTATTTGCTGAAGTTTCAAATGATGGTTAGCATTTTATAGCAATAAAGTATTTTTAAATTAAGGTTTGTACCTTGTTTCTTGGAGACAATGCTGCTGCTGCTGCTGCTGCTGCTAAGTCGCTTCAGTGGTGTCCGACTCTGTGCGACCCCATAGACAGCAGCCCACCAGGCTCTCCCGTCCCTGGGATTCTCCAGGCAAGAACACTGGAGTGGATTGCCATTTCCTTCTCCAATGCATAAAAGTGAAATGTGAAAGTGAAGTCACTCAGTCAAGACACAATGCTACTGCACCCTTAATTGACTAGAAGACTACAGTGCAGTGTAAACACAACTTTTATATACTCAACCACAATTTCATATGACTCACTTTATTGCAATATTTCATTATTATGGTGATCTGGAACTGAATCCACATTGTTTCCAAGGTATACCTGTATCAGATAAATTCCTGTTAAAGCTCTGATTGAGATTCCACTACACAACCACAGAAATGGCTGAAGTGAAGGAGAACAAGCAGACTGAAAATACCTTTGCAACACAGTTTTGGAATTTTTGTTGTTTGCTTTTCTATTTTGAGCCAGTCTTGAGTCTCTCAGTAGAGACCGGTCAGTTCAATTACTTGAGCAGCTGATTAAGTCCTAAACCCACAACCACTTCTCATATGGGGCTTTCACAGCCTGGGACACTATATAGTAATCTCCACAGGGTCAGCTATTTCCAAGGATAACACCTATGCCCTACAGTTTGCTTAAGTTATTCAAATTAGCCAATCCTAAGCCTGTTGATTCTGCCTCCCTCTCCCCTTCCCACAGAAACCAGAGTACAAAACATGCACCAATGGTTCCCTCTCTTTTTCTCTGCCTGGTGATTAATCGCAATACCTCCCCTGAGTTCCTGTGTGGTATATTACATTCATAATACTCTGTGAAGATGGTTAAACTGTAAATCTCTTTACTTTACCTTATGTAATAAGGAAATACTAAATATCTTTAGAACTTCAGGTTTTTGCACTATACATTTTTCATTTGCTTATTTTTAATGTAAAACTACATAAATTTAGAGATCGGAGCTTTTTTAAAAAGCTAAACAATAGGATTTAAGTGATGATGATTTTATCTAATAATTAGTGCTTAAAATATATAAATTATTCAATGAATTGCCAAAGGCATATTTTTATCAAATAGAACATATTTCCTCGTAAAATTGCTAGCAGATAGGCAGCAGTCAGAGGACCCTTCCTCATGGACCTTGGTTCTTGGTAAGGAGACAAAGAAGAATCTGAGATCTTACCAGTGGCAAAAATAACTTACTGTAGCAAGAACAGAAAGACCAGCTCAAAAAGATGGGCCAAGCCAAGAAAGGTACCAGGGCTGACATGATGGGGAACAGGGGTATTTCAAGACAGGGCTTCTGCGTATTTATCTAAGTGGGCGTGGACTGATAGCTTTGATCGACAGTTGCAAATTACATAACAATAGTCTCTTTGCACATGTCGTTCCCATAATTGAGTCTGTTATTGTTATGCACTGAGCCCGTATCTCCGAACCAACCGAGAGAGCAAGTCCACCACAGTAATGCAAAGGCAAGAAGGGAGTTTATTTCTAGCGCGCTAGGGCCCAAGTCTCTTCCAGCACAGTGGAATCCGATAAGAGCCCCAAACAAAGGAGTATGGCGGCTTATATACAGGCAGTTCTTTGTCTCAGTTACAGGAGTAGCTGGCGTTACATGATTGGCCAGGCAGGATGAGCGCATGTCCTGTCTTTTTTTGGTAAACATGACTCAGGTCCTAGAGCCCATCGTTTGGTCCCTAACATTCCCCCCGTCCTTAGATCATATCGAAGAATCTTCCTCTCGGTCCTGAGACACAGTTTGATATTGTTGCCGAAGCACAAACAGCTGTACTGTATTTATGTGTTTTTTTACAAAGGCTACAAGTCTATTGATAATACATGAGCCAAAGGTAAGCATCAGTAGAAGTACTAGCAGGGGTCCCAGCAAGGTGGAGATTAGGGTGGTCAACCAAGGGGATTGTTGACACCAAGACTCAAACCATCCTTGTTGAGCCTCACGTTCTCATTTATGTTGGGCTAGTCCCTCTTTTATTTTGGCCACAGATTTTCTAACTATATCTGTGTGATCAGCATAAAAACAACACTCTTTTTTTAGGGCAGTACAAAGTCCCCCCTGTATCCCCCCACAGATCTTCCAGTTATGCCTGGGTGTACCTGGATATGCCCAGAATGCATGATTTTGGAGCTTGCCCCTCTTCCAGGGTACATTTACCACCGGCTTAAGGTCAAAGTATAAGACTGGCCACCAAGTATTTGGTGGATGTATTGCGGTGGTGGAGTTAAGCATCTCACGTGTTAGTCCATTTTGCAGTTTCCAGGTGATTCTGACGGGTTGGTGCGGGTTTACGCTGGCAGCTTTAGAGCAGAGTAACATGGTCATCTATAAGATGGTCCAGACGAGTTGTCTTGGTCCTGTTGATGACGCTGGAGCTTCAGCCTCAGGGGGTTGGACGGGTGCAGAGACGCTTTCCATTTTTTTTTAGCGTCTTTCTGCTCTGCTGAAGTAGCTGGGTGTACGTGGTTGCAATGCACCCAAGGCCCGATACCGTCGACCTTTAGGGCAGTTGGGGTGGTAAGAAGAACAACATAAGGACCCTTTCATTTGGGTTTTAGTGCCTTGGTTTGGTGCCTTTTGACCCATACCCAATATCCTGGGCCAATGTCATGTGAGGGAATAGTTCCCTTATTTTGACCCACATGTATTTCCCGGAGCAGTTTCCAGACACGAGAGTGCCCCTTGCTTAAGGCAATCAAGGCTTCTTGGAATTGTCCCAATGTGGGAGGTGGTAGTTTTTTTCCTTTAAATATTGGACATACAGGGGGAGGTCTCCCATACAGAATTTTAAATGGGGTCAGATTAAGTTGATAAGGAGTATTGTGTGCACAGAAGAGGGCGAAGGGAAGGAGGGTCACCCAGTCCCCGCCAGTCTCTATAGCCAATTTAGTTAAAGTTTTTTTAGGGTCTGATTTGTTTTTTTTTTTTTTTTTACTTTTTACTTGCTCTGTGGACTGTATTTACAATGTAACTTCCATTTAGTCCCCAGGGCTAGGGCAAGGCTCTGAACTATTTGACTCACAAAAGCAAGTCCATTATCAGAGCCGATGGTCACCGGCAGGCCAAACCTGGGAACTATTTCTTTTAAAATCTTTTTTGCCACTATCATCGCGGTCTCTCCCTTTGTAGGAAAAGCCTCCATCCACCCTGAGAAGGTATCCACCAACACTAACAAGTACCGGTAACCATACTTGCCTGGCCTTACCTTGGTGAAATATATTTTCCAGTGTTGCCCTGGTCCTTCTCCCCGATACCTCAGTCCTGCATGTTGTCCTTTTCCTGGCCTCATCTGTTGACATGCCTTACAAGCATGCACTATGTTCTTTACAGTTGTCTGTGCCGGGGAAATCGCAGGCACGCAGTTTGAAAGAGCATCAGAGTTTTCTTTTCTCCCAGATGAGTAGACAAGTGTAAATGCTCACATAGTTGCCGTCCCAACTGAGCAGGGAGTATCAAGTAGCCGTCTGAGTCTCCGGACCATCCATCTTCACCTGGAGGTGGAAGTCTGATCGCCAACACAGGGATGATGAAATCTTCATCAGCTACTTTTCGAGCTGCCAGGTCTGCAGTATGATTCCCTCGTGCCGTGGGGCTGTCACCCTTCTGATGTCCAGGTACGTGTACTATTGACACAGCCCAAGGCATCTGTACAGCCTCTAAAAGTCTACGGATTTCAGGCAAATTTTTATTTTCTTTTCCTTTAGCTGTCAAAAACCCCCGTTTCCGATATATCGGGCCCTGGATGTGTACCATGCCGAAAGCATAGCGACTGTCAGTGAAAATAGTTATTCTTTCTTTTTTGGCTCTCTCTAATGCTTGAATCAGGGAAATTAACTCTGCCTTTTGTGCTGAGGTATCCGGGGGAAGGGCCTCTGCCCATATCGTCTGTCCAGAGTCATCTACTACTGCGGCTCCCACCCATCTCTGTCCATCTTTTACATAACTGCTGCCATCTGTGAACCATTTTAGCTCACTGTTATCCAGTGGAGTATAGGTTAAGTTCTTTTGTATTGCTGTTACCCCGGCCAGTATCTCATCACAATCATGGAGGGGGCTATTTTCCTCTGGATTGGGCAAAAGAGTGGCCGGATTTAGAGTGCAGGACATTTGGAAATGAATCCGTGGGGTGTCAAGTAGCAAGGCCTGGTAGTGCGTCAAGTGGGCATTAGAAATCTATTTACCTGGGGGTTGCTTTAAAACTCTCTCTATAGTATGAGGAGTGTAGACCAAGAGTCTCTGTCCATAAGTCAGTTTATCAGCATCATGGACTAAGAGCGCGGTGGCCCTGATGATATGGAGGCAACGTGGCCATCCGGCTGCCACTGGGTCCAGTCTCTTGGAAAGGTAAGCTACAGGTCGCTTCCATGGTCCCCATCTCTGTGTTAGTACCCCTTTTCCTATCCTCTGCTTTTTATCTACAAATAATTGGAAAGGCTTAGATGGATCAGGGAGGGCAAGGGCAGGAGCTTCTAGCAAGGCTCTCCTGAGCTCTTGGAAGGCCTCTTTCATTGGCTCAGTCCATTTCCAGTCGTTGTTTTTTTTGGTCCCTTCATATAGGGGCCTGGCCTTTTCTGCAAACCCCAAGATCCATAACTGGCAATATCCCACTGTTCCCAGAAATTTTCTCACTTGTCTAGGGTTAGCCGGCTCAGGGATCTGGAGGATGGTTTCTTTCATAGCCTGTGTTAGTCACCTCTGGCCCTGCTTTATCTTATAACCAAGGTATGTAACCTCTTGCTTGGCAATCTGGGCCTTTTTGGCACTGGCCCTGTAACCTAAAGTCCCTAAGGTTTGGAGAAGGTCACCTGTTGCCTCTTGGCACTCTTTCTATGTAGCCGCTGCCAGAATAAGGTCATCAACATATTGTAATAAAACAATGGTAGGGTGTTCAACCCGATACTCATGGAGGTCTTCGTCCAGGGCCTCATTAAATAACGTGGGCGAGTTTTTGAAACCCTGTGGTAAGCAAGTCCATGTCAGCTGCACAGGGGTCTGACCACCGTCTTCCTGCCATTCGAAGGCAAAGATCTCTTGGCTTGTGGGGGCAAGAGGCAAACTGAAAAAGGCATCTTTTAAATCTAAAACAGTATTCCGAATGTAGTTTGGAGGCAAGTTGCTTAGCAGTGTATAAAGGATAGGAACCGTAGGATGAATATCACTTACCCGTTTGTTGACTTCTCATAGATCTTGAACCGGTCTAAAATCAGTTCCCCCAGGCTTTTTCACAGGCAACAGGGGAGTGTTCTATGGGGACCGGCACCTTTTCAGGACCCCAGCATCTATGAGGCATTGTATATGAGGAGTAATTCCTTGTCGAGCCTCTTGACTCATGGGATACTGCCGTACCCTCACCGGGGAAGCACTGGCTTTCAGTTCCACAATGATAGGGGGCCTCTGTTTGGCCAGTCCCATTCCTGCTGTTTTATCCCAGGCCTGAGGGTATCTTTGAACCCATGGTTGTACTTTGGGGCTTATTGTCGCTGGGGCCTCTGGCAAGTAGAGTCTGTATTTATCTTTTAATGTCAGAGACAGGACCTGAAGAGGATGCCTGGTCCCATCTAGAACCGACACTTGTCCGTGGTCAAAAGGAATTTGGGCATTCACTTTAGACAGTAAATCCCTTCCCAACAAGGGTGCTGGACACTCAGGTATCACCAGAAAAGAATGGGTTACCTGGTGGGCCCCCAAGTTCACATGCCATTTTGTAGTCCATCCATATCGTTTAGTCCCGGTTGCTCCCTGCACCCAGCTACTTTTCTTAGACATGGGTCCATCTTTTTGGTTTAAGACTGAGTATTGGGCTACCGTGTCCACCATGAAGCCAACCGGTTTCCCCTCCACATTTATAGTTACCCAGGACTCGGGGAGGGGCTTCAAGCCCTGACCCCCCTAGTTGCTATCCTCACCCGCGTAGAGGATATGACTGTCTGGAGAGGGAGTCTTGTTCTTGGGGTTCTTGGGCCCCTCTTTTAGATTTTTCTTGGGGCATTTATCTTTTTAATGTCCAAACTCTTTACAAAATGCACATTGGTTTTTCTCAAGCTTAAGCCTTGTCGTTTTTTCTTCAGTTTTTAAGTCCAATTTTTTCCCTTTTTGGAACCTGTTTTTGTTTTCAACCCCAGCAAAAAATATCTGGGCCAGTTCTTTTTGATTTTTTATGGTTTTCTTCAGCTCTCAATTTTTTTTTTTCTCTTTTAATGTGGTCCTCTCTCTCTTTTCGGGTCTCTTTATGATTAAAAACTCTCTCAGCTGCCCTTACTAGATCTTGTAAGGATTGCTCACTTAACCTCTCTATCTTTTGTAACTTTCTTCTAATATTGGGGGCTGCTTGATTTACAAATGCTAACATAACTGCCGCTCGTGACTCATCTGCCTGTGGGTCCATAGGGGTATACTGTCTAAAAGCTTCCATTATCCTTTCAAGGAAGGCTGCTTGGCTCTCATTTGGCTCCTGCCTCACTGAATTTATTTTGGCCAAATTAGTTGGTTTCCTGGTGGCCACTCTAAGGCTGGCCATAAGAGTCTGGCGGTACACTCAGAGACGCTCCCTACCTTCAGTGCATTCAAAGTCCCAGTTGGGTCGCACCAAGGGGAACCCCTCCTCAATGAGGTTAGGCTGTATTGTGGGCCTCCCATCCACCCCTGGCACATTCTTCCGAGCTTCTGACAGGATCTGCTTGTGCTCCTCTGTAGTGAAAAGCACCTGTAACAGTTGCTGACAATCATCCCAAGTGGGATTGTGAGTAAAAAGGATAGACTCTAAAAGATCAATAAGACCCTGTGGTTTTTCAGAGAAGGAGGGAGTCTGGGTTTTCCAGTTGTACAAATCACTAGTGGAGAAGGGCCAATACTGATATGTCCGCTCTCCACCCTCTCTGGCTGGCCCCGCCCGGACCGGAAACTCGTGAATGGTGGAGGAGGGGACTTCTGGGTCTTCTTTTTCCGCTACGCTGGCCATTTCCCTTGTTCTTCCCTGAGCTTCCTGGGCGGGGCCCCCTTCTCTGGGAGGAGCTGAAGGCTCGGTTCTCCTCCTGGCTTCTCCTGATGAAACCTGTGGAACCTGTGGAAGCAAGGGTGGATGTGGATCCATATATGGGGGTGGGAACAATTCGGTCTCCAGATCTATCAGATTAGGATACAGAGAAGATTCCTGGAAGACCAGCTTTGGTCGATTTTCATCCTTTTTCTCTTTTTTTTCTTCGGAAGCCTTCATGACTAGCACCTGTGGGCTTGGCGAGGTTGGAGTTGGGGAAGGGGGACAGGGAGGTTTAGGAGGTTTAGAAGGAGCGAGAACAAAGGGTTTAAGCCATTCCGGCGGGTTTCTCACTAGATCCTGCGAGACCAGAATGTAGGGAGTCTGATCTGGGTGCCCGGCAGGACTAGGAGTAAGCACCTTCTCTTTAACTGACTGGATAATTTGGGGATTGAAGGTTCCCTCTTGTGGCCATCCGACATCAAAGGTGGGCCACTCAGTGGAACAGAAAGTCACCAGTTTGCTCTTCTTTACCAGTAATGAAAGATTCTGAGCTCTAGACTTGAAACCAGAGAAGTGGTTAATCATAAGAGATAAAGGAGTAGAAGTTGTTTGTCCCATGATTATAGAAAAGTATACTGGGAGCCAACAGAGCACACAAAGAGCAATGCAGACACCACAAATAGACAAACAGATAACAAACGCAAGGTGGCCACCAACAATGCACTCAATCTTACCTGCAGGGTGTTCACAGAGCCAGCCGCCTTCCCGGCACGATACCAGGCCTCGGCCTTACGCCGGACTTAATCTAGCAACCAGAGCCAGCCGCCTCCCCAGCACGATACCGGGCCTCGGCCTTACGCTGGACCTAATCCAGTAACCAGAGCCAGCCGCCTCCCCAGCACGATACCAGGCCTCGGCCTTATGCCGGACTTGCCTCTGCACTTTACACCCAGATGCCTCCCCAGTACGATACTGGACCCCGGACTTAATCTGGGCTTTTGCAATGTTAGCACCGGTGCTCAGAGCTCTTATCTCCTAATGAGGTTACTCCCTTCTACCAGGAGAGTTGTCCTCCCCGGCGGGACAGAGATCCCGGACCAGCCCCAAATGTTATGCACCGAGCCTGTATCTCCGAACTGACTGAGAGAGCAAGTCCACCACAGTAATGCAAAGGCAAGAAGGGAGTTTATTTCTAGCGCACTAGAGCCCAAGTCTCTTCCAGCACAGTGGAATCCGACAAGAGCCCCAAACAAAGGAGTATGGCGGCTTATATACAGGCAGTTCTTTGTCTCAGTTACAGGAGTAGCTGGTGTTACATGATTGGCCAGGCAGGATGAGTGCATGTCCTGTCTTTTTTTGGTAAACATGATTCAGGTCCTAGAGCCCATCGTTTGGTCCCTAACAGTTATAATCAGATGTATGTATGTATGAAATATTTATGAACCCTTAATAGGTGCTTTCATTTTCATGCATTGGAGAAGGAAATGGCAACCCACTCCAGTGTTCTCACCTGGAGAATCCCAGGGACGGGGCAGCCTGGTGGGCTGGCATCTATGGGGTTGCATAGAGTTGGACACAACTGAAGGGACTTCGCAGCAGCAGCCCAATAGGTGCTTGGCTGTCTAAGGTCACATGAGGACACTGCTGTGCATCAAGAATGCATGTACCTGAGTTGGAGAAGTCCCTGTGGTTAGTTTGTATCCACTTTCACATAGGGCACAAGCACTGGACTTGGAAAAGTCTCTGTGGTTAGTTTGTAGCATGTCGATAAGCTCCCGTGGGCTGCACTGGGGTTGTCTGGGGTGGAGATTAGAGATCAGTTTGAATATTTTTTGGCTAGGCCACTCTTCCTTGCTCATGTCTAACATCCTACCTTACAAAATGCAGAATTTAGCATTGTCATCATTGTCCCTGGCTTTCTTAATTTCAACAGCAAAGTAACATTGCTGAGGTGCCAAAGCTGGTGCATCTTGAAAGTTAGCAGAGATGGGAAGTCCTCTATCTTAAAAAGTGAAAGTGAAAGTAAAGTCACTCAATCCTGTCGGACTCTTTGCAACCCCATGGATTGTAGCCTACCAGGCTCTTCAGTCCATGCACTTTTCCAGGCAAGAGTACTGGAGTGGGTTGCCATTTCCTTCTCCAGGAGATCTTCCCGACCCAGGGATTGAACCTGGGTCTCCTGCATTGCAGGCAGACGCTTTACCATCTGAGACACCAGGGAAGCCCTAAGTATCTTACATTAATGAAAAAACAGAACCTTGTTCTGCTGTTTCACACAAACTCAGTCTCATGCACAAACCTGGAGGTGTTTATGAAAAAGTGCAGTCAAGTTAATTTAACTACTAGTATCATAAAATTTCTATGTATATTTCCTCCATAATGTTCAATATAAAATAGATGAGTCCCATGTTCCCCAAATAGGTCATGAGAGGACAGTGAATGGGTAACTTTTTTAAAGTCATTTTTTAATGTATATTAATTTACTAGGATAATAATAAAACTATTTCAAGTGTATTTCCTCAGTCTCTGATATAATAGTGCTACAGAGAAAGCAGCAATGATTATGACTCCAACTTTGAAAGTCAACAGCGATACAGACTATGGTTCCTTTCCTCAGTTTTGAATGAAACTAATTCCACTTGGTCAGCACTATTATTGGCTTCCCTGGTGGCTCAGACGGTAAAGCATCTGCCTGAAATGCAGGAGACCCAGGTTCAATTCCTGGGTTGGGAAGATCCCCTGGAGAAAGAAATGACAACCCACTCCAGTACTCTTGTCTGAAAAATTCCATGGACTGAGGAGCCTGGTAGGCTACAGTCCATGGGGTCACAAAGAGTCTGACAGGACTGAGTGACTTCACTTTCACTTTCTATTATTGGTGTCAGCTTTAGAAACTTCATTTTCCTTCATAGAAGTTTTAAAAGAAATCATCATCAGGATATCCACCAATTTAATGTTTGAAAGGTGTATTATAGTTATGATTTTGCTTGTCACTAAAATAGTATTATGTTGCTCTGATGTGACTATTTACTTAAATATCTTTTCTTGCTAAGTTAACCATTTTCACCTGTAGTGTAATCAATTCAGATTTTAGAATTTATTTACTTTCCTCCTCATATTAGTTGGCTTCCCTAGTGGCTCAGATGGTAAAGCATCTGCCTGAAATGCAGGAGACCCGGGTTCAATTTCTGGGTTGGGAAGATCCCCTGGAGAAGGAAATGGCAACCCACTCCAGTATTCTTTTCTGGAAAATTCCATGGACTGAAAAGCCTGGTAGGCTACTGTCCATGGGGTCTCAAAGAGTCCGACAGGACTGAGTGACTTCATATTAGTTGACATGTTCATATTAGTTGGCAATTTAGTCATTTTAGAGTCTAATCACAATCCTACTTACTCACTTTCAATTTTATTCACTCTTTCTCTCTCGCAATCTAGTCACTGTATTTTTCTAAGTTTATTTTATTTTTTCAGTGTTAATCTTGACTCATCTTTGTGACTCAATAGGTGTGATAATTTTCATACCACCAAGATCATTTTGATGGATATTTTTCAAACATTCTCATTAGAAATTCTATTTATCTTACTGAAAATGTCAAATGCCCCATTGATTTTCAGAATTGACTAAACATGTTCATCTTCATTTTTTTTTTTTCCTCTTTATAATTAAGGAAAGAACTAAAATGTCATGTTGGCAGGCCCATAACAAAAAGAGACCCATGTTAGTCTTCTTGCAAACTAGATAAAATTTACTGAGAAGGCTCAGGTGAACATATTGTGGGGAAAAACAAACAAACAAACAAACTCCTACTTTGAGTCTGGTAACTTGATCTGTATTAAAAAACTAAAGATTTATAGTTCTAGCACTGTGCTTTTATAATTTTATATAATACTAATTTTTCAATATGGTTTCTCCTGAAGACTCTTTTTAGACAGTGTAAAAATGTTCTTCATCATTAATTCAGTGAATAAATTAAAGATATAATTCATTGTAATTTATTATCAACTGCATCTTAGTTTTTGACTTCTCCAATGGTTCAGAAGTAAAGAATGTGCCTGTAATGTAGGAAATGCCAGAGACGTAGGTTCAATCCTGGGTTGGGAAGATCCCCTGGAGGAGGAAATGGTAATCCACTCCAGTATTCTAGCCTGGAAAATCCCATGGACAGAGGAGCCCTGTAGGCTACAGTCCTTGGGGGTCACAAAGAGTCAGACATGACTGAGCAACTGAGTATGCATGAGTATATTAATTTATTCATAGTGATTAAATAAAAATTACTATGAAGATAAATAATAACATACATAAATTGAAAACATATTTATTTAAATTTTATGCTGTATAGGCACTTATTGTGGTGAATACAAAATTTCCATTCTCATTTATCTTTTTCATTTACTCACTCATATTATGTACGATTTTCTAATTTTTTTGTATTCAAGCACAATGTATTTCTAAAAAGATATATTTGGATCTATAAATTATTGTCATTAGATATTCAAACTGTTCATTTTAGTTGACAATTATTAAAAATTCATATAAATATAATTTAGTTAAGTATAAGGAAATATGAAGACAAAAAAAAACTTTTACGTACATTAAAAACAGAGCTCCATATAGTCAAAGCTATGGTTTTTCCAGTAATCATGCACAGATATGAGAGTTGGAGCATAAAGAAGGCTGAGGGCCGAAGAACTGATGCTTTCAAACTGTGGTGTTGGAGAAGACTCTTGAGAGTCTCTTGGACTGCAGGGAGATAAAACCAGTCAATCCTAAAGGGAATCAACCCTGAATATTCATCAGAAGGATCGATGCTGAAGCTGAAACTCCAATACTTTGGCCACCTGATGAGGAGAGCCAACTCATTAGAAAAGACCCCGATGTTGGGAAAAATTGAAGGCAAAAGGAGAAGAGGGTGATAGAGGATAAATGTTTGGATGGCATCACTGATTCAATGGACATAAATTTGAGCAAACTCTGGAATATAGTGAAGGGCAGGGAAGCTTGGCATGTTGCAGTCCATGGGGTCTCAAGGAGTAGAACATGACTTAGTGAACAACAACACAATACAGAGCTAAACACAATTGATACAAAGGAAGCACCACAAAAGATTAAAAAGCCAAAACAAATGTTTGTTTTGATCTCATGAATTTAGAGATATTATTGATCCCAACTAAATAATGACTATACTGTCATTTTTATGCATATTTAAAAAAAATTAAGAACTCACCTCTGATAAGACATGCAAGGTACAGCATGCCAATATGTGCTTTTTTGCTCTTAGTTAAATGTCATAAAATACTGCACAACTCATGGAACTAAAACAATCTATGTTATGTGTGCTAATTTCATAATGCTGTTAGAGAGACTACCTTTTTAAAAGAAAAACGTTCTATAGCTAGCAAATGACTGGCAAAATATATGGTAGATTTTAATATGATTTCTAATGTTTGTTAGTGTATAGGAAATAATATTTTATGTAATATGTTATGTGAGTGTCTACAATTCCAATAGAGAAACTGAAGATCAAACCCAGGTGGTTTAGTCACTAACTTGTGAGTCATCTGACTTTTGCAACCCCATTGATGGTAGGCCGCAAGTCTTCTCTGTCCATGGGATTTACCCAGGCAAGAATATTAGTATGAGTTGCCATTTCCTTCTCCAGGGTCAATCCCAATTGAGAAACTAAGAATCAAACCCAAACGGATATATAACTGCCTTCTGACTTCAAAGCAGTTCTCTACAGGTTAGTGTGTTAGTCGCTTAGTCATGTCCAACTCTTTGTGACCCCAGAGACTGTAGCCCACCCAGCTCCGCAGTCCATGGGGTTCTCCAGGCAAGAATACTGGAGCGGATTGCCATGCCCCTCTCCAGGGGGTCTTCCTGATCCAGCGGTTGAACCCAAGTCTCAGGCAGGTTCTTTACTCTTTGAGCCATGAGGAAAGCACAGAAAAGGGCATGTTGCCTCCCCATCTGGGAATGGAATCCCCATTTCCCACGAGTGATAGGTGAGGATACTCACCACTATGCTAATGATGCCCTAGTGACTTCAAGGCAGTTCCCTTACAAGTTACATTTCATACATTGTATAGGGAGTGTCAGGAAAGTATGAACTATCTCTGGCCAAGTTGTTAAATTATATGATTTATGAGACAATCCCTAAGACTGTCAGTATGAGGTTCTTTCAAGAACATAGAATTTATTTTAACAGGAACCAATAAAATGCACTCTGTTTCTCAAGAGTTCTTCAGAAAAACAGAATCAATATATACCCTTCTAGTATATATTTTCACTTAAAGCTCAGTGGTGAAGAATCCACCTACCAGTGCAGGAGCCACAGAAGATGTGGGTTTGATCTGTGGGTCAGGAAGATCCCCTGAAGGAGGCATTGGCAACCCGCTTCAGTAATCTTGCCTGGGGAAGCCATGAACAGAGGAGCCTAGTGGGCTACAAACCATGGGTTCTCAGAGTCAAACATGACTGAAGTGACTGAGGATGCACACAGATAAATATAAACATATCTATGTTGAAGAATCCCATGTAGCTCAGTGGTAAAGAATGGCCTGTAATGCAGGAGACACGGGAGATGCAGGTTCTATTCCTGGGCCAGGAAGATCCCTTGGAAAAAGAAATGGCCACCTACTCCAGTAATCTTGCCTAGGAAATCTTAGGGATAGAGGAGCTTTGTGGGCTACAGTTCATGCAGTGACTCAGTGACTGAACATGCCTGCATCTCTTTCTCTATCTACAAATTGGAGACCAGGACAAATAAAGGTATAGTTTAGTCTGAGTCAGTCTGAGTCTGAAGAACTGAAAACCAGAGAAGCCTTGGGGATAGGTTCCAGTCTGAGTGCAGAACACCGCAGTCCCATCTCAGTAGTTGGGGAGAGGAGAAATAAATGTTCCCTTCTTCCACCTTTCATCTGTTCAGGTCCTCAGAGGACTGAATGAGTCCCACCCACACAAGGAAGGACAATTCACTGAGCCCACCAATTCAAATTATAATCTCATCCAAAAAAGCTCTCACAGGTATACCTGGAAAATATCTGAGCACCCTGTGACCTAGTCAAATCAAAATACAAAATTAATCATGGCATGCACCAAGATATATCTTATGAATAACTTAGTGCATCCTTGGTGACTGTGACAGGAATTTCTGTCATTCTCTTTGCATTACCTTTATAATACACCAGAATACCTCATGTGTGTCTGTTGGGGAATCATCATATTTAACTGTTTCATATTTTATAATCTGGAATGCTAATTTAGAACTTATCATTGACATTCATTTATTCTGAACTGTGTTTGAAATAGTATGTCCAAGTAACATTTTTCTACAGATAATATTACATAGATCTGTTTCCCAAAACGTGGAATAAGGGAGTGCAGTCTTGGGATAACAGTATATTTGCAAATTACTGAGTAAATGTTATAATATTTACCACTTTTTTTTAGTAAGTTTAGAACCAGGTTTAGAATTTTATAATTTTATCATCATAATCATAATGTTTCCTATTAATACTTCTTAGATAAAAGTTTAAATTCTATTATTTATGCAGGAAACTGGAAATAATCTTCAAAAAATATACTTGCATACTATTCTTTGAGAAAGACATGAAATATTTTCTAACAAATCATTACTATACACTTTTGAGAATAGGCATGCTGGTATGTGTGTTTATGAGGCTTCTCTGGTAGCTCTGATTTTAAAGAATCTTCCTGCAATGTAGAAGATCCAGGTTCAATCTCTGGTTCAGGAAGATCCCTTGGAGAAGGAAATGGCTACCCACTCCAGTATTTGTGCCAGGAGAATCCCAGGAACAGAGGAACCTGGTGGGCTATAGTCCATGGGTTACAAAGAATTGGACGTGACTGAGTGACTAAGTGTGGCTGCACACCTGTGTGTTTACACACATAAACTGACAAGGATACAAGGCACAGAGTTTTTTCAAGTAATCAAATATTATGGAGGAATACTTGCCTGATAATTTTATAATGATCTATACATTTTAAAACTTACCTATTTTTTCTCATTAGTTGGGATAAAGTATCCAAGGGCAAATATAGTTTTTGAATTGAAGTTAAACCTATTTTAAGCTGAATTCATTACTTTAGGGAAAGCCACATATTATAAATGCTCAATTCAAGCATTTTTAAATTATTTGATATGATTATCTTGGTATAAAGTATTACAGTATTTCCACATGCAAATATTTTGTCACCTCTCAGAAACTATGTGATTATTGAGGTTTGCAAATCATAACATCTCTGCTTCATCTGTCTGTGTATCTATCTACCTGTGTCTTATACATCTATCTATGGTATTTGAATGATTATATTAATGCTTTTTTAATAATATGGTTCATATTTAAATGACAAAAGCAGATTAAGAAAACTATTTAAATTTCAGAAAGCTGAGAATATTGTGTGTGCAATTAATATGTTTATTTTAAAAATGCCATAATTAGTCCACTTCAAGGACTGTAAACACAATCATATTTAAAATATTTCATTTGTGCAGATGGGAAATATTTACATACCACCTTTCTGACTCAGTGGCTCTCAAATATTTGCATGCACCAGTGTCAGCTATAAAGCGTGTTAAAACCCAAATTGCTTCAGAAGTTCTGATTTAATGGGACCCCGGGGTTTGTGCCATAAGTTTCCGGTGATGCTACTGTCATTCTCTGACGTTCTTAGATTGAAATGCACTGATCTAAAACTCATTTCTAAGGATAAGGGCACAGTCCTCTGTGGCCAAATGAAATCTTTCAAAAATTGTCTAATAACTGTGTGAATCCGAGCTAACATTTATTGGGCAATGATAATAGTTACTGTACTGTTTGTTTACCAGGAATATGGACTGAAATATTTATTAGAGCTGGGAACTGTAGAGTTGAGATCTATTTTTGGCTATCTGACTCCAGTGTTCTCAATTTATAGAATAGCCTACATTCTAATAGAAAATCAAACAACTACCTCAGCATCTCAGTTGGAAACATAACAAAGGGGAATAACATAGTGTAATGTTATTATTTGGAATTACTTATAGATGAAACACACTTGTAGGTTGTAGGAATTTCAATCTGAAATGTTAGAGGAGAGTTCTGTGGTTAACTACTTCAGCACAATTATCACCCCTTTCATATGCTACCAAGCCGTGTGAGCATCTTTTGAAACTTTAATATGCACAGTTCATCCAATGATTGTTTGAGTGTGTTTTAAGAATATGAGCTTTGTCGTTCCCTATTTGAAAAATGAATCATTTGACTTCTTTCATTCAGTAGTGCCAGTTCTTCTATCTAGGATTTCATAAATAGCAAAGCAGAATGACTTCTACTTCAATATATACATTTGATGATATAAACCTTGAACCTTCCAAAGTGGCATTAAAATTTTAAATTTACCATTCAAATAAGTGGTCTTTGACCACCACCACCACTATCTCTGTGCTTTGACTAAAAAGTTCTTCGATACTTAATTCTCATTGTTCTTCAGCAAAAGGTTTAACTTGTCATGGTCCACGCAGTCAATTAGTAATAAACACTCTGTCTCTCATCTTGCTATTCAGGCACATTGAAAAGAACATGTGAGGTTGTCATGTGTGCCAACATCAGGCTCTTATATGTGCCAAACTTTTTACTCTATGGGATCTTAGTGCCTGGAATTGGTTTGTTGTTGCCATTTCTATCTTTTTTTTTACTTTTGAACCAATTTTCTCTTAGTAGCATTTTCTCAGGGCATTTCCCCTCAGTCTCTTTCTCTTTGTGAATCATATATCTCTGTTTCCTAGCATCTCTTTCATATGAAGTTGCACACATTAGGTTTTTTAAATGTCCGATATAAAAAATATATTACATTGTTACCTTTAGAGATATGTTCTATCTCTAACATTATGTTACTATTAGGAGGCCAAGAATTCAGTTTAATTTTGATCAACATTAATGCTTACAGATTTTACATTGGTGGTACACTGACTCATTGTATAAATCTACCTAAAATACTTAATCTGGAAGTAATGCTATCTTATTCTTTTTCAGATGCTGTTTTCTTTTAAAACACTTCTTTTTGATATTCATTATGCACTGATTCTTAATTGACAGATGATTAAAAGAATCAGAAAATGACTTTTAAAAAATAAATTTATTTATTTTATTTTATTTTATTTTTTTTTTATTATTATTATTATTATTATTTTTTAATTTTAAAATCTTTAATTCTTACATGTGTTCCCAAACATGAACCCCCCTCCCACCTCCCTCCCCATAACATCTCTGTGGGTCATCCCCATGCACCAGCCCCAAGCATGCTGTATCCTGCGTCAGACATAGACTAGCGATTCAATTCTTACATGATAGTATACATGATAGAATGCCATTCTCCCATATCATCCCACCCTCTCCCTCTCCCTCTGAGTCCAAAAGTCCGTTATAGACAGCTGCGTCTTTTTCCTGTCTTGCATCCAGGGTCGTCATTGCCATCTTTCTAAATTCCGTATATATGTGTTAGTATACTGTATTGGTGTTTTTCTTTCTGGCTTACTTCACTCTGTATAATCGGCTCCAGTTTCGTCCATCTCATCAGAACTGATTCAAATGAATTCTTTTTAACGGCTGAGTAATACTCCATTGTGTATATGTACCACAGCTTTCTTATCCATTCATCTGCTGATGGACATCTAGGTTGTTTCCATGTCCTGGCTATTATAAACAGTGCTGCGATGAACATTGGGGTACATGTGTCTCTTTCAATTCTGGTTTCCTCGGTGTGTATGCCCAGCAGTGGGATTGCTGGGTCATAAGGGAGTTCTATTTGCAATTTTTTAAGGAATCTCCACACTGTTCTCCATAGTGGCTGTACTAGTTTGCATTCCCACCAACAGTGTAGGAGGGTTCCCTTTTCTCCACACCCTCTCCAGCATTTATTGCTTGCAGATTTTTGGATCGCAGCCATTCTGACTGGTGTGAAGTGGTACCTCATTGTGGTTTTGATTTGCATTTCTCTGATAATGAGTGATGTTGAGCATCTTTTCATGTGTTTGTTAGCCATCCGTATGTCTTCTTTGGAGATGTGTCTATTTAGTTCTTTGGCCCATTTTTTGATTGGGTCATTTATTTTTCTGGAATTGAGCTGCATAAGTTGCTTGTATATTTTTGAGATTAGTTGTTTGTCAGTTGCTTCATTTGCTATTATTTTCTCCCATTCAGAAGGCTGTCTTTTCACCTTGCTGATATTTTCCTTTGTTGTGCAGAAGCTTTTAATTTTAATTAGATCCCATTTGTTTATTTTTGCTTTTATTTCCAGAATTCTGGGGGGTGGATCATAGAGGATCCTGCTGTGATTTATGTCTGAGAGTGTTTTGCCTATGTTCTCCTCTAGGAGTTTTATAGTTTCTGGTCTTACATTTAGATCTTTAATCCATTTTGAGTTTATTTTTGTGTGTGGTGTTAGAAAGTGATCTAGTTTCATTCTTTTACAAGTGGTTGACCAGTTTTCCCAGCACCACTTGTTAAAGAGATTGTCTTTACTCCATTGTATATTCTTGCCTCCTTTGTCAAAGATAAGGTGTCCATATGTGTGTGGATTTATCTCTGGGCTTTCTATTTTGTTCCATTGATCTATATGTCTGTCTTTGTGCCAGTACCATACTGTTTTGATGACTGTGGCTTTGTAGTAGAGCCTGAAGTCAGGCAAGTTGATTCCTCCAGTTCCATTCTTCTTTCTCAAGATTGCTTTGGCAATTCGAGGTTTTTTGTATTTCCATACAAATCTTGAAATTATTTGTTCTAGTTCTGTGAAAAATATGGCTGGTAGCTTGATAGGGATTGCATTGAATTTGTAAATTGCTTTGGGTAGTATACTCATTTTCACTATATTGATTCTTCCGATCCATGAACATGGTATATTTCTCCATCTATTAGTGTCCTCTTTGATTTCTTTTAGTTGAAGGTTAATTACTTTACAATATTGTATTGTGACTTTTGAAGAGGGCCTACCTGCTGAAATGTGTAGTCAGTACAGAATGTTGCAGGGTCAGTTGTCAGACTACTTGGATTAAATTCTGGCTATGAACTTAAAACTGACAAGATTCTGGGCAAATTGCATAATCTTTCTAAACTTTACCTTCTTCATCTTCAAAACGGGGGTTTAATATACTATCACACAGGGTTTATGAGACCCACATGAGACAGTCAATGCTTAACATGGGGCTTGAACCGTTAATAACCACTGAGTGACTACTAATAATTATAATTTTTAAACTAATGCATTTTACATGTTTCTATCTTCTGTCATGACTGCAATGTTCTGAAACTGAAATTTAAGTGAGTTTTCCTAACCCTCTTGAGGGTTCAGAGGTTGTTTTATCTGATAATATATCCCTTTTTGTGACATATACATACTCTTACAAAAAAAAATATGCCCTGGATGTCTTCTAAATGAGTAAATTGACTCCTTCAATTATTAAACATAAAGTGAGCAACTTAAATTTTAGTACCTCTATATGAAAAGTGTTAAGTACAAAATGGGTCAACAAAATAGAAGTTTCCTTGCCAGTATGTGCATATATCACATGCTTTTTTTTTTTTCATATTTTGGGGAGAAGCTTTGAGGTAGACTTCCCCAAATGAATGAAATAGATAATTGTTAAATTAATTTTTAATTAATGTAGATGTCAATTTATCCAGCAAAATATGGTATGTTTTATTGTTTATTTGTGTATGCTTTCCTCTAAAAATCTACACTTTACCCATAGAAAATAGTTAAAATATTTTGAAAATTTATCCAGTTAAGATAAAATGTGTTCTATGAGTTAAAAATATTACTGCATAGTTAACATAGGAGTAACTTATTATAACAGGTGTGTATGCTAGAATTATCTGAAAGAACTCTTGCTTGCTAGCACAAACACAAGTAGTCTATGATAGTATTTGAAGGTTTCTATGTAAACTTTGTGGACTCTTAGATTATTAATCTTCCCACGTGCCAAGTGATTCAGTTTTTTATTTGTATTTAAAGTGCATAAATCTAATTCTTTCCAGTGCCAAACTCAAGACACCATCTTTACTATTATTCATAAAGTTTCTTAAAAGTAAGATTATGAATTATCAGGAATAGTTTCCAAGTTATCTGTTATAAGTATTGTGTGTCAGAGTGAGATCACTGTACCATAATTCAAGTTTTAAACTATATTCAATAAGAAAAAACATCATCTAACTGTTGAATTAATGTTTTTGAAGTCAACCTAAGACTATCTGGTTCCAATTCAAGGATATTTGATACTTTTTTCTTATTTTAAGTAACTGCAGACAATTTGGTCATTTGGTAAATTAACGAACAGTATTTTGATATAGAATATTTATTTGTTTACCACTCACTTGGCGCTTCATGCTAGTTTCGAAAATTAGATTTAATTCCTTTACAACTGCTCTGGAGGTTTTAAACTTTTATAACCATTCTGAATGTGTGATTTGTCTGAAATGTGTGAAGGAAATTAAAATACATCATGAGAATTCCTATCTAATGTTATTAGCTAGTATATATTTGAGGAACAATGAGAAGCAATCTATAATTTTCATTTTCGTTTTTAATTATTTTTGCTTATACTGTCATCTTTGATGTCTGTAAATAGAATTTTCTTCTTTACCAATTTTCTTCTTTTGAAATTGAACAACACTGATTGCTTTTATTCTTCTCAGTGATGCCGAACATATCCCTCCCCTTTCATTTCTATTTTCTTTTATGTTTGTTCACTTATATTTACAATTTTCCTATCTAGTTTGCTCACTCTAAAGGTTTGGGTACAAAGCCTGCCAGATATTCCTTTGTTGTGTATCAGAATTAGGAAGTACACATACATTCTGGTGGGATTTTAGGGATCTTAAATTTATTCAAAGCTTAAATTCATTTATTAGCCTCCATGCTAAAGATTAGTGACTTTGAAAAATAACAATGTCAAGGAGGTGGAATAAGCTTTTGCTTCTATTTTTCTTCTCTCCCAGGGTATGATTTTTGGGGAAAATAAAACTTTATATTATGTCTGGGTATGCTTAGATACAATGACTATTCTCACGTTTATGGTCATCCTTGTCATTCATGAAAATAGGGACTCAAAATGAATTCTGAGCAGCAAGGAAATGCACATCTTATATATGCATCTAGATTATTTAATATGTTACATTCATTATTTTACAGGTAATATCATCAGTTTTTAGTTCCTATAGAACAGGTTATATGGCCAAGAAAATAATACAATTTCTTGTAATTTAAATTTTTAAAAAATTTATGGAAGTTGTAAACTCCATGACATACTGTTATTTGTATTCCTGGGAGACAAATGACGTATAGATTTAAAAGAGACTTTCTGATCATATCTAGATTCTGTTGCACAACTCTAGCTTTTGCTCCTCTTTCTCCCTGTCATTCAAATAGTATTTTGGTGACTATTGACATGTTATGCTCATCTAACCCTCTCAACCTTGACTGATGATAATGATAGTTTTTAATATGGTTTGAATGCCTTTGTCAGGCCAAATTATCTTCTAGACACTTTTCATCAAATATTATTCTAACTCATATTTCTATATGATCTTCCCTCACAGCTCATTTGGTAAATAATCCACCTGCAATTCAGGAAACCCCAGTTTGACTCCTAAGTCAGGAAGACCCATTGGAGAAGGGATAGGCTAACCACTCCAGTATTCTTGGGCTTCACTTGTGGCTCAACTGGTAAAGAAACCATCTGCAATGTGGAAAACCTGGGTTAACCCTCTTTTCCTCGATTGATGAGAATTATCATTTTCAGTTCAGTTCAGTCACTCAGTCGTGTATGACTCTTCGCAACCCCATGACCTGCAGCACGCCAGGCCTCTCTGTCCATCACCAACTCCCGGAGTTCACCCAAACCCATCTCCATTGAGTTGGTGATGCCATCCAACCATCTCGTCCTCTATCATCCCCTTCTCCTCCTGCTCTCAATCTTTCCCAACATCAGGGTCTTTTCAAATGAGTCAGCTCTTTGCATGAGGGGGCCAAATTATTGGACTTTCAGCCTCAGCATCAGTCCTTCCAATGAATACTCAGGACTGATCTTTAGGATGGACTGGTTGGATCTGCTTGCAGTTCAAGGGACTCTCAAGAGTCTTTTCCAACACCATACTGCAAAAGCATCAATTCTTCGACTCCCAGCTTTCTTTATAATCCAACTCTCACATCCATACATGACCACTGGAAAAACCATAGTCTTGACTAGATGGATCTTTGTTGGCAAAGTAATGTCTCTGCTTTTTAATATGCTGTCTAGGTTGGTCATAACCTTCCTTCCAAGGAGTAAGCTCTTAATTTCATGGCTGCAATCACCATCCGCAGTGACTTTGGAACCAAGAAATTAAAGTCTGTCACTGTTTCCACTGTTTCCCCAACTATTTGCCATGAAGTGATGGGACCAGACGCCATGATCTTAGTTTTCTGAATGTTGAGCTTTAAGCCAACTTTTTAACTCTCTTCTTTCACTTTCAAGAGGCTCTTCAGTTCTTCTTCACTTTCTGCCATAAGCGTGGTGTAACCTGCATATCTGAGGTTATTTATATTTTTCCTAGCAATCTTGATTCCAGCTTGTGCCTCCTCCCACCCAGCGTTTCTCATGATGTACTCTGTATAGAAGTTAAATAAGCAGGGTGACGATATACAGCCTTGACATACTCCTTTTCCTATTCGGAACCAGTCTGTGGCTCCATGTCCAGTTCTAACTGTTGCTTCCTGACCTGCATACAATTTTCTCAAGAGGCAAGTCATATTGTCTGATATTCCCATCTCTTTCAGAATCTTCCAGTTTATTGTGATCCACACAGTTAAACGCTTTGGCATAGTCAAGAAAGCAGGAATAGATGTTTTTCTGGAACTCCCTTGCTTTTTTGATGATCCAGGGGATGTTGGCAATTTGATCTCTGGTTCCTCTGCCTTTTCTAAAACCAGCTTGAACATCTGGAAGTTCACGGTTCACGTTTTGCTGAAGCCTGGCTTGGAGAATTTTAAGCATCACCTTACTAGCATGTGAGATGAGTGCAATTGTGCAGTAGTTTGAGCATTCTTTGGCATTACCTTTCTTTGGGATTGGAATGAAAACTGACTTTTTCCAGTCCTGTGGCCAATGCTGAGTTTTCCAAATTTGCTGGCATATTGAGTGTAGCACTTTCACAGTATCATCTTTCAGGATTGAAATAGTTCCACTGGAATTCCATCACCTCCACTAGCTTTGTTCACAGTGATGTTTCCTAAGGCCCACTTGACTTCACATTCCAGGATGTCTGGGCTAGGTGAGTGATCACACCATCGTGATTATCTGGGTCATGAAGATGTCATTTTCAATATGATTTTTATTGCTTAGGGTCAGCATAATTATCTGCTAGGCACTTTTCACTAAATATTATTCTAACTCATATTTGTATATCTAAAGTAATTCAAGTAAAAGGTGGAGATTCAGCAGTGGTTCAGTCAGAATACAACCACTCTCACAGAAAAGCAGGATAATGAATTTATAGTTCTCTGCAGCCTGGATGTGACTAGAAATGAGGAGAACACAAATGTTTCTGTAGATTATTCCAGAAAAAAAAAAAAAAAAACAACTAGTGGAAGTCAGTCATGTCTAACTCTTTGCAACTCCATAGACTGGTTGCCCACTAGCCTCCTCTGTCCATGGGATTCTCCAGACAAGAATACTGGAGTGGGTTGCCATTCCCTCCTCCAGGGGATCTCCTTGAACCAGGGGTAGCACCCAGATCTTCTGCATTACAGACAGGTTCTTTATTGTCTGAGCCACCAGGGAAGCTTCATTTTTTCCTGGAGCCCCAAATAACAGGTACTCACTGCTGGAGGAAGAACAATATGGCCCCTGCTTTCCATCCATATTCCAAATCTGGAAGAAAAGCAGGGCTGATTAGAAAAATCAGTTTCAGAACTCTTAAAGACATGGGAGGTTTATAGCTGTGATAAAGTCACTTCCAGCAGAGGTAGAAATGGAAAGTAGATAAAGGACTAAAAAAGAATCCCTGAGATTGCTTAAATTAAGAGAAATAAAAGCAAAATAGGCCACAGTCCTTATCTTTCTATTTCTTTTTCTTTCTTCTCAACTCATTTTTTAAAAACTTTTATTGGGGCATAGTTAATTTAAAATGTGTTAGTTTTGGGTGTACACCAAAGTGAATCTCTTATACATAGATATATATTCACTCTTTTCTAAATTCTTTTCCATATAAGTCATTAGTGGAGAAGGCAACCCACTCCAGTATTCTTGCCTGGAAAATCCCATGGATGGAGGAGGGAGGACCCTGGTATGCTACAGTCCATGGGGTCACGGAGAGTTGGAAACGACTGAGCGACTTCACTTTCACTTTTCACTTTCACGCATTGGAGAAGGAAATGGCAACCCACTTCAATGTTCTTGCCTGGAAAATCCCAGGGACTGGGAAGCCTGGTGGCCTGCCGTCTCTGGGGTCACAGAGAGTTGGACAGGACTGAAGCGACTTAGTAGCAGCAGCAGCACAGGTCATTAGGGAGTACTGAATAAGATTCCCTGTGCTATACAGTAGGTGGTGGTGTTTTAGTCGCTAAGTCATGTCCAGCTCTTTTGATCCCGTGGACTGTAACCTGCAAGGCTCCTCTGTCCATGTGATTCTCCAGGCAAGAATACTGAGGTGGGCTGCCATCTTCTTTTCCAGGGAATCTTTCTGACCTATATTAAGTATCATAGTGTGTATACATCAATTTCAGTCTCCCAGTTTATCACTACTCATTTGACACCCTTGTAACCATAAATTTATTTTCTTTATCTATGAGTTTATTTCTGTTTTATAGATAAGTTCATTTGTACCCATTTTTTTTTTTAAAGATTACACAAAGAAGCCATATCATAGACCCAATCTTGTCTTTACTTCCTTTACTATAATAGGTCATATTCCCCAGAGTAGAATATTACTAAGACCTGTCTGGGTACCACATATGTGAGAGTCAGTGCAGTAGAAGGGGCTAGATGTTTATTCAATATGACTATTTTTTGTGGAGTACTCTTATCCTCAGGTGAAAGCTGTTTCTATAATTGAAAATACTTCTTTTCATTCTCTCAAGAGATTAAACACTCACAATTCTATTAGGGACTGGAGAAAGGATACACCCTATTTGTATAGGTTAGTTTTAGTTTAAAATTTTTACATAAGGAAAAGGGCTTCCAAGGTGGTGCTAATGGTAAAGAACCCACCTGCCATTGCAGGAGATGTAAGAGACATGAATTCAATCCCTAGGCCAGGAAGATCCCATAGAGGAGGGCATGGAAACCCACTCCAGGATTCTTATGTGGAGAACCCCATGGACAGAGGAGCCTGGTAGGCTAGAATCCATAGGTTGCAAAGAGTTGGAAATGACTGAAGTGTGCTAGCACACACATAGATATATTTATTGTTCAGTTGCTCAGCTATGTCCACCTCTTTGCAACCCCATGGACTGCAGCACACCTGGGTTCCCTGTCCCTCACCATTTCCTACAGTTTGCTCAAATTCAAGGCCATTGAGTTGGTAATACCATCCAACCATCTTATCTTCTGTCATCACTTTCTCCTTCTGCCTTCAATCTTTCACAGCATCAGGGTCATTTCTAATGAGTTGGCTCTTTGCATCAGGTGGCCAAAGTATTGGAGCTTCAGCTTCAGCACCAGTCCTTTCAATGAATATTCAGGACTGACTTCCTGTAGAATTGACTGTTTTAATCTCCTTGCAGTCCAAGGGACTCTCAAAAGTCTTCTCAAACACCACAGTTTGAAAGCATGAATTCTTTGGCACTCAGTATTCTTTATGGTCCAACTCTCACATCTATATATGACTACTGGAAAAACCATAGCTTTGGCTAGATGAACATTTGTCGGCAGAGTAATATATCTGCTTTTTAATATGCTGGCTAGACTGGTCATAGCTTTTCTTTCAGGGAGCAAGAATCTTTTAGTTTCATGGCTGCAGTCAGTATCAACAATGATTTGGGAGTCCAATAAAATAAAGTCTGTCACTGTTTTCATTGTTTCCCCATCTATTTGTCATGAAGTGATAGGGCCAGATACCGAGATCTTCATCTTTTGAATGTTGAGTTTTAAGCCAGCTTTTTCACTCTCATCAAGAGGCTTTCTGCCATCAGAGTGGTGTCATTTGCATAACTGAAGTTATTGATATTTCTGCTGGCAATCTTTTTTCCAGCTTGTGTGTCATCAGTCCAGCATTTTGTATGATGCACCCTGTATAGAAGTTAAATAAGCAGCATAACAATATACAGTCTTGATGTACTCATTTCCCAATTTTGAACCAGACCATTGTTTCATGTCTGATTCTAACTATTGCTTCCTGACCTGTATACAGGTTTCTCAGGATGTTTCTCAGGTCTGGTATTCTCATCTCTTTAAGAATGTCATATATATATCCAGAGGTAGTCCAGGTGTCTTGGTTTTAAGGAATCAGCCTGTTAATGCAGGAGATGCAGGAGACATGGATTTCCTCCCTGTGTCAGGAAGAGCCCTTGGAGGAGGGCATGATAACTCATTACAGTATTCATGCCTGGAGAATCCAATGGACAGAGGAACCTTGCAGGTTAGAGTTTATGGGGTTGCACAGAATCACACATGACTGAAGCGACTTAGCATGTACACAGGCACACAAGGCAAGAAAATAACTCTCAGATAAAGACTTCAGAGAGTAAAATGGCGATCTCAGAAGTGATTTTTTTTTTTTTAATGAGTCAGTTCTAAATATAACCCACACCAGTGGCTCACACAGTAAAGTTTCATCCTGTGATGTGGGAAAAATGGGTTCAATACCTGGGTTGAGAAGATCCCTGGCAGAGGGCATGGCAACCCACTCCAGTATTCTTGCCTGGAGAATCACCATGGAATGAGCAGGCTGGCAGGCTATAGCTTGTGGGGGCTCAAAGAGTCAAACATAACTAAACTGACTAAGCACAGCACACACCACCACCAACACTGGATATTAGTGAACATCACTGTATTCCAGTGATGTCAAGAGAATGCATTCTGTGAAAGAAGCTTAGTTGGGGAGAAAAAAAAAAAAAAACTACCATGTGGCCTTAACAATTTTTTTGAAATGTTTCATGAGGAATAAAAACATTGTAAATATTTTAATCTATTATTACCATTTATCATATGAAAATTATTTATCATTTTAATCAGTGATCTCAGGATAGACACTTTGAGTAATAATTTTGAAATTAACAGTGTTGTTACGATATTTGCCACATATTCTAAGCTAGGAAAAGTTCTATTTTACTTCTAAATTTAGAATCTGATTGGCAGGTCTCCAATTTATTTATCTCGAGACTACAACAAGTTCTCTCATGGGGAAATTATATAACTATATGAATTTCTGATTTTTGAAAAACATTTAAAACTTGTCTAAAAATAAAAGTACTTCAATCTTGTTCAGTTCAGTTCAGTCACTCAGTCGTGTCCAACTCTTTGTGACCCCATGAATTGCAGCACGCCAGGCCTCCCTGTCCATCACCAACTCCCGGAGTTCACTCAGACTCACGTCCATCAAGCCAGTGATGCCATCCAGCCATCTCATCCTCTGTCGTCTCCTTCTCCTCCTGCCCCCATCCCTCCTAGCATCAGAGTCTTTTCCAATGAGTCAACTCTTCACATGAGGTGGCCAAAGTACTGGAGTTTAGGCTTTATCATCAGTCCTTCCAATGAGCACCCAGGGCTGATCTCCTTCAGAATGGACTGGTTGGATCTCCTTGCATTCCAAGGGACTCTCAAGAGTCTTCTTCAACACCACAGTTCAAAAGCATCAATTCTTCTGTGCTCAGCTTTCTTCACAGTCCAACTCTCACATCCATACATGACCACTGAAAAAATCATAGCCTTGACAAGATGGACCTTTGATGGCAAGGTAATATCTTTGCTTTTCAATATGCTATCTAGGTTGGTCATAACTTTTCTTCCAAGAAGTAAGCATCTTTTAATTTCATGGCTGCGGTCACCATCTGCAGTGATTTTGGAGCCCACAAATATAAAGTCTGGCACTGTTTCCACTGCTTCCCCATCTATATTTCCCATGAAGTGAAGGGACCAGATGCAATGATCTTTGTTTTCAGAATGTTGAGCTTTAAGCCAACTTTTTCACTCTCCTCTTCCAATTTCATCAAGAGGCTTTTTAGTTCCTCTTCACTTTCTGCCATAAGGGTGGTGTCATCTGCATATCTGAGGTTATTGATATTTCTCCCGCCAATCTTGATTCCAGCTTGTGTTTCTTCCAGTCCAGTGTTTCTCATGATGTACTCTGCATATAAGTTAAATAAGCAGGGAGACAGTATACAGCTTTGACATACTCCTTTTCCTATTTGGAACCAGTCTATTGTTACATGTCCAGTTCTAACTGTTGCTTCCTGGTCTGAATACAGATTTCTGAAGAGGCATGTCAGGTGGTCTGGTATTCCCATCTCTCTCAGAATTTTCCACAGTTTCTTGTGATCCACACAGTCAAGGCTTTGGCATAGTCAATAAAGGAGAAATAGATGTTTCTCTGGAACTCTCTTGCTTTTTCCATGATCCAACAGATGTTGGCAATTTGATCTCTGGTTCCTCTGCTTTTTCTAAATCCAGCTTGAACATCAGGAAGTTCACGGTTCACATATTGTTGAAGCCTGGCTTGGAGAATTGTGAGCATTACTTTACTAGCATGTGAGATGAGTGCAATTGTGCAGTAGTTTGAGCATTCTTTGGCATTGCCTTTCTTTGGAATTGGAATGAAAGCTGACCCTTTCCAGTCCTGTGGCCACTGCTGAGTTTTCCAAACTTGCAGCACTTTCACAGCATCATCTTTCAGGATTTGAAATAGCTCAACTGGAATTCCATCACCTCCACTAGCTTTGATCATAGTGGTGCTTTCTAAGGCCCACTTGACTTCACATTCCAGGATGTCTGGCTCTAGATGAGTGATCACACCATCGTGATTATCCGTGTCATGAATATCTTTTCTGTACAGTTCTTCTGTGTATTCTTGCCACCTCTTCTTAATATCTTCTGCTTCTGTTAGGTCTAGACCATTTCTGTCCTTTATTGAGCCCATCTTTGCATGAAATGTTCCCTTGGTATCTCTAATTTTCTTGAAGAGATCTCTAGTCTTTCCCATTCTGTTCTTTCCCTCTATTTGCATTAATCACTGAAGAAGGCTTTCTTATCTCTTCTTGCTATTCTTTGGAACTCTGCATTCAGATGCTTATGTCTTTCCTTTTCTCCTTTGCTTTTCACTTCTCTTCTTTTCAAAGCTATTTGTAAGGCCTCCCAGACAGCCATTTTGCTTTTTTTCCATTTCTGTCCCATGGGGATGGTCTTGATCCCTGTCTCCTGTACAATGTCACGAACCTCATTCCATAATTCATCAGGCACTCTGTCTATCAGATCTAGGCCCTTAAATCTATTTCTCACTTCCACTGTGTAATTATAAGGGATTTGAATTAAGTCATACCTGAATGGTCTAGCGGTTTTCCTTACTTTCTTCAATTTGAATCTGAATTTGCTAATAAGGAGTTCATGATCTGAGCCACAGTCTGCTCCTGGTCTTGTTTTTGTTGACTGTATAGAGCTTCTCCATCTTTGGCTGCAAAGAATAGAATCAATCTGATTTCAGTGTTGACCATCTGGTGATGTCCATGTGTAGAGTCTTCTCTTGTGTTGTTGCAAGAGGGTGTTTGCTATGACCAGTGCATTTTCTTGGCAAAACACTATTAGTCTTTGCCCTGCTTCATTCCGCATTCCAAGGCCTAGTTTGCCTGTTACTCCAGGTGTTTCTTGACTTCCTACTTTTGCATTCCAGTCCCCTATAATGAAAAAGACATCTTTTGTGAGTGTTAGTTCTAAAAGGTCTTGTAGGTTTTCATAGAACCATTCAACTACAGCTTTCAGCATTACTGGTTTGGGAATAGACTTGGATTACCATGATATTGAATGGTTTACCTTGGAAATGAACAGAGATCGTTCTGTCGTTTTTGAGATTGCATCCAAGTACTGCATTTCAGAGTCTTTTGTTGACCATGATGGCTACTCCATTTCTTCTGAGGGATTCCTGCCCACAGTAGTAGATATAATGGTCATCTGAGTTAAATTCACCCATTCCAGTCCATTTTAGTTCACTGATTTCTAGAATGTCGACGTTCACTCTTGCCATCTCTTGTTTGACCACTTCCAATTTGCCTTAATTCATGGACCTGACATTCCAGGTTCCTATGCAACATTGCTCTTTATAGCATCGGACCTTGCTTCTATCACCAGGCACATCCACAGCTGAGTATTGTTTTTGCTTTGGCTTCACCCCTTCATTCTTTCTGGAGTTATTTCTCCAGTGACCTCCAGTAGCATATTGGGCGCCTACTGACCTAGGGAGTTCCTCTTTCAGTATCCTATCATTTTGCCTTTTCATACTGTTCATGGGGTTCTCAAGGCAAGAATACTGCAGTGGTTTACCATTCCCTTCTCCAGTGGGTCACATTCTGACAGACCTCTCCACCATGACCTCCCCGTCTTGGGTTGCCCCGTGGGCATGGCTTGGCTTCATTGAGTTAGACAAGGCTGTGGTCCTAGTGTGATTAGATTGACTAGTTTTCTGTGAGTATGGTTTCAGTGTGTCTGCCCTAGATGAGCTCTTGCAACACCTACCATTTTACTTGGGTTTCTCTTACCTTGCATGTGGGGTAAGTCTTCATGGCTGCTCCAGCAAAGCGCAGCCACTGCTCCTTACCTTGGATGAGGGGTATCTCCTCACCACCACCCTTCCTGACCTTCAAAGTGGGAGAGCTTCTCTAGGCCCTCCTGCGCCCACGCAGCCACCGCTCCTTGGATGTGATGTGGCTCCTCCTGGCTGCCGCCCCAGGCCTCGGAAGCAAGGTGGCTCCTCTTGGCCTTACTCCCCAGCCTCGGATGTGGGGTGGCTCCTCTCAGCCATCCCCCCTGACCTCGGACGTGGGGTAGCTCCTCCCGGCTGCGGACGTGGAAAATAGGCAAATATTTGCACTCTTAATTTTTTAAGTTAATCAAATGTTTAATATACATGGGAATTATCCAAATTATTTTGAAATAGTTTGAATTATTAATTATGAAGTAATTATTATAAAATAATGTTTTAATATGAAACTTTTATTCACTAATTAAATTGGAGAGTCACATGCATTGAACAAAATATGTTTAATAAGTAAATATACTGATAAAGTTATTTAGTATACAATGATTTTTTAAAAATATGGTCAAAATAACATAGTTTTCATTGAAAAGATAGTTCTGTTTTATAATAAATATGGTAATAATGATAGCATCAGCAGATATGCTGATATTCGTTATAAAAATAAGTAAATGTAAATTAGTACTTCATACTATTGTGTAGTATTTTAACTGATACTTGCCTGATAATTATAATTAATTTTTGAAATCCTCTCTAAAGTTTTATGAATGACTAAATGTGGTTTGATGATCTCGCTGAAAATTTCAGCATTTATCTTCAAAAACAATAAGCACACTTTATTTGTACAATGCTTGGTTTAGTTGAACTCATTCAATCGGGCCTTACTTAATTAATATACTGCTGCTGCTGCTCAGTTGATTCAGTCATGTCCAAGTCACTGCTACCCTATGAACTATAGCCCTCCAGTCTCCCCTGTCCATGGTATTTTTCCAGCAAAAATACTAGAGTGAGGTGCCATGCCCTCCTCCAGGGGATCTTCCAGACCCAGGGATCAAACCCTTGTCTCCTGTGTCTCTTGCATTGCAGGCAGATTCTTTACCACTGAACCACTAGGGAAGCCCAAATTAATACACTAAATATAAGCAAAATATAGTTAATATTAAGTAGAGATTACTTTTTCATTCTGTGGATTCCATGTGAAAAGAGATTGCATAGAACAACAGAAAACAGAAATTACTTGGTAAGATTCTATGAAGCAGTAACATAATCAACGGTTACTATTTTTTTAAGGAAGTGATAGTAAAAAGAGCAGGGAAACTACTTTTCCCATGTAAATAATATTGCTTTTGTTTTTCCTGTTGTTACTTGCTACTCCTGCTTTTGATACTGTTTTGAAATTAAGATACTTGCCTGGAGAGGAATATCCCAACCCAGAAACCAAAAGCTATCAAGTGTTTTGTGATGAAACAAAGAAATATGCTTAATTTGGTTTCTTAAATGTCAAATAATTCATTACTTGGTTTTCTGAGTTTCTTAGGAAGAAGAGAAAGTGGGAAAATCTCAAATTAATTATTATTTAATAAGAAGAGCTTGCACTCTATTACTTATTCAACAGCTTTCACTCATGTAACTTATTACACACTGCAAATATTGCCTCATCAATCATCACTAAATGAGGGCAGAGAACATGACAAGTTTTAAATAATTTCCAGGAGCTCTGATATTAATATCATACTCTATTTATACAAAATAAGGTATAATCCTTGCTGAGTGATCATGCTGGCTTTCATGGAGAATAAAAGCATCAATCTGTGTCCTAGAGGAAAACTGACAAAACACCTCTCTAGTGGTTGAATATGATTAGAACAATGGATTTAAAAATGTGGCTCCTGTTTATAAGAGCAATGCAGGAAAAATAATCAAATTTCCTGCAACACAGCACTTACAAATATGAGATACACTGAAACTTCTGTTATTACACATACAACCAATGAAAACGATGGCCTTATCCTGAGTCAAACTTGATAACTTGTTTGAACTACATCAATTCAAGAACTGCTTGGATGTTTTTACTGTGCAGTTTATTGAGACTGTGTTTAGTCGTTCAGTTGTGTCCGACTCTTTGCAACCCTTTGGACTGTAGCCCTCCAGGCTCCCCTGTCCATGGGATTTTCCAGACAAGGATACTGGAGTGGGTTGCCATTTCCCTCTCCAGGATATCTTTCTGATCCAGTTATCAAATCAATATCTCCTGTGTCTCCTGCATTGCTGGCATATGCTTTATCCACTGAGCCACAGGTGAAGCCCAACTATTAGGACTAGTGAAGAATAATTAGTACTTTAAAAAGCTATAATATGGGAGAGGAATAAATTAGGAGTTTGGGATTAGCAGATACACACTACTATGTAAACAATAGCACAGGAAACTATATCCAATATCTTGTAATAACCTATGGTGGAAAAGAATATGGAAACGAATCAGGAAAAGAATATATACAGACATAGATTTAGATATGTATAACTGAATCAATTTGCTGTAAACTGAAACAAACACAACATTATAAATCAACTACACTTCATTTAATAAATAAAAAATAAATGATTAAGATGATAAAAACAAAATAAATAAAAAAATAAAACTTCCATTTCAATTATAAAATCATTATCAGCAGAAAAGTAATAGCTGACCCTTGAACAACACGGGTTCAAACTGTGCAGATTGACTAATATTCAGGTTTCTTTTAATAAATATGCAGAAAAGTTTTTAGAGATTTATGACTATTTGGGAAAACTTGCAGGTGAAGCTTATAGCCTAGAAATATTGAAAATTTTAATAAAAAAGATATATCATTAAGGCATAAAATATGTAGATAGTGTTCTGTTCTTAGGTATAAGGTCTGCTGCTGCTTCTGCTAAGTCGCTTCAGTTGTGTCCGACTCTGTGCGACCTCATAGATGGCAGCCCACCAGGATCCCCTGTCCCTGGGATTCTCCAGGCAAGAATACTGGAGTGGGTTGCCATTTCCTTCTCCAATGCATGAAAGTGAAAAGTGAAAGTGAAGTCGCTCAGTCATGTCCGACTCCTAGTGACCCCATGGACTGCAGCCTACCAGGCTCCTCCATCCACAGGATTCGCCAGGCAAGAGTATTGGAGTGGGGTGCCATTTCCTTCTCCATAGCATGCAGGCTAGGTTACCATTAATCAATCATATTCTTCTTCATTATCAATGCATGAATCTTTAAACTTATAAATAAATATGGCACAGCATCTTTTCACTTTTGAAGTCTAGTGTTAGAAATAAGTATAATATCTGTAGTGTTTTGTATTATATATAAAGCAATATAGATGTAGTTATGAACATATGGTACATCTTGAAAACATATGTGAACTTATGGCAATGATAAATACAGTACAGTATTGTAAATTCATTTTCTCTTCCTTATGATTTTCTTAGTAATATTTTCTTTTCTACAGCTTACTTTAATATAGGAATACATTATATAAGACATATGAGATAAAAATACTGTTAACAGACCATTTATATTATTGACAATGCTTGTGGTCAAAAATAGGCTATTTGTTATTAAGTTTTGGGTAGTTAAAGATATAAATGACATTTTGACTGTGTGTAGGTTGGCCCTCTAACCCTTATGTTGTTCAAGGGTCAGTTCTATATGCCTTAGATGTTTGCATCTAATAACATACTAATTATTTTAGAATCAAATTTCTAATTTCTTATACTTATTGAATAATTCTTCAATAAATAAATCAATAAAAACCTATGTATTATTAAAAACATAAGAAATGAAAACAATTGCCAAGGATATGGAGAAAAGGGAATCCTTGTACACTGTTGGAAATGTAATTGATCCAGCCACAATGTAAAACAATATGGAAGTTTCTCAAAAAATAAAAAGTAGACTCACCATACAATCCAGCAATTCCACTTCTGGGTATTTATCTGAAGAAAATGAAAACACTAACTTGAAAAGATATATGCACCATTATGTTCACTGTAGCATTATTTATGATTATCTAAGATATAGGGTTTCCCTTATAGCTCAGTTGGCAGAGAATCTGCCTGCAATGCAGGAGACCTGGGTTTGATCCCTGGGTTTGGAAGGTCCCCTGGAGAAGGGAAAAGCTTCTCATATCTGGTATTCCGGCCTGAAGAGTTCCATGGACATGTATAGTCCATGGGGTCTCAAGGAGTCAGACAAGACTCAGCAACTTTCACTTTCTTTCAGCTAAGATATAATAACTTGAGTGTTCACCAATGAATAGATGGATTAAAAATGTGATGTACACACACACACATACAATAGTATATTATTTAGTCATAATAAAAGAATGATATATTTCCATTTGAGACAACATTAACAGACATCAAGGGCATTATACTAAATGAAATATCAAACAAAGACAATTACCCAGTTACCTAATAATCTCATTTGTTCATGATCTGAAAACAAAAATAAAATCATAGATAAAAGAACAGATTGGTGGGGGGGTGGGCAAAATCAGTGCAGGGGGTCAAAAGACAGATTTTATTTTGAGCTGATCAAATATTGATTATTTTCAGCTAATTAAGCCGACTAAGGTCCGTCTAGTCAAGGCTATGGTTTTTCTAGTAGTCCTGTATGGATGTGAAGAGTTGGACTGTGAAGAAGGCTGAGCGCCAAAGAATTGATGCTTTTGAACTGTGGTGTTGGAGAAGACTCTTGAGTGTCCCTTGGACTGCAAGGAGATCCAACCAGTCCATTCTGAAGGAGATCAGCCCTGGGATTTATTTGGAAGGACGGATACTAAAGCCTAAACTCCAGTTCTTTGGCCACCTCATGCGAAGAGTTGACTCATTGGAAAAGACTCTGATGCTGGGAGGGATTGGGGGCAGGAGGAGAAGAGGGCGACCGAGGATAAGATGACTGGATGGCATCACTGACTCGATGGACATGAGTCTGAGTGAACTCCGGGAGTTGGTGATGGACACGGAAGCCTGGCATGCTGCGATTTATGGGGTCGCAAAGAGCCAGACACGACTGAGTGACTGAACTGAACTGAAACTGATGTCTGGACAGTTCAAATTTTCCTTTAATGTCATAAAACAAACGTGTTTCTATTGCTCCACTTTTTGAGGTTTAATATATAGGGAAAACATAAGTTTAAGGAAATGTATCCAATTGTTTTTTTCAATAAAACAATTGATGTCCAAATGGACAATTTCTGTCTCTGAGGCTATCATTTTGTGCATTAATGAAGAAAGAAATGAAAAGAACACAAATATTTGTATTTGTCAACTCGATATTTTTTATGTCTTTATAGAAGGGGAAAAGGTGGAAGCAGTGAAAGATTTCTTCTTCTTGGGCTGTAAAATCACTGCAAATTGTGACTGCAGACATGAAATTAGAAGATGATTGCTTCTGGGCAGGAAAGCTATGACAAACCTAAACAACATGTTGAAAAACAAAAACATCACTTTGTCAACAAAAGTCCATATAATCAAGGCTATGGTCTTTCTAGTAGTTGTGTACAGTGTGAGAGCTGGACAATAAAAAAGGCAGAGCACTAAAGAATTCATGCCTTTGAACTCTGGTACTGGGGAAGGCTCTTCTGAGTCCCTTGGAAAGTAAGGTGATCAAATCAGTCAATAGCCGTGAATATTTGGAAGGACTGATGTTGAAACTGAAGCTCCAATACTTTGGCCACATGATGAGAACAGTTTACTCATTGGAAAAAACCCTGATGATAAGAAATATTGAAGGCAGAAGGAGAAGGAAGTGACAGAGGATGAGATGATTGGATAACACCACGGATTCAATGGACATGAACTTGAATACACTCTGGGAGGTGGTGGGGGATAGGGAAGCCTGGTGTGTTGCAGTCTGTGTGATCGCGAAGAGTCAGACATGACTTGGCGACTGGACAACACCAACAACATAGCTGTAGTAAATAAATAAAACAAAACAGAATTTTGGGGAATTTTATTATTTTGATTAACATAAATGCATTCAATTGAGAAAATTACTCTTTATGTTGGAGTGACCATTTGTGAGTATGCCATCCTTCTTATAGGCTCTAGAGAGATATTTTAGTTCATTCAACAAATATTTATTAACCAACTATCAGAAACCAGGCCTTGACAAATATAGAAGGTTATTTATTAATTTAGTTGAACAGATACTTATTGCATACCTAGTGTGTGTACCAGTGTCCTGCAAGGTAAATATAATATAGTTGTTAAGCGATCAAACAACAAACCTAATTTCAAGAAGGATAAAATATAGTCCCTGAAGAAAGTCTAATGCCATCTATTCCCAAGACATTTTTAAAATACCCTGAATATTTTGAGTTATGAAATAGTCTTAATGAAAGTGAAGTCTCAGTCATGTCTGACTCTTTGTGGTCCCATGGACTATATAGTCCATGGCATTCTCCAGGCCAGAATACTGGAGTGGGTAGCCTTTCCCTTCTGCAGGGGATCTTCCCAACCCAGGGATCAAATCCAGGTCTCCCGCATTACAAGCAGATTCTTTACCAGCTGAGCTACAAGGGAAGCCCAGAGCAAATGCTAACCTCCTAATCACTTATTTTGGAACACAAGATATATTTGCATATTGACCAGATGTTTTGCCATTATGTTTTAAACAGTAGTTACCACACTGGGTCAGAGAAAGCTTTATGAACTCAGGTACTGACCTTACATAATTTAAGAAATAGCATAAAATTATTAAAAATCAAATCATATAGCAATGGCTGCTACTGTATAATTGAAATCATTTTGATATTAGAAATAGTAGCTTTAAAATTAAATCTATATACATATTCATAAAAGTCTAGGAAATCTTCATTTCAGAAAACCTTGCCATATATAATCATTTCATAGTCTTCTAAAGTTGAACAAAGATATATTTTCCTATAAAAATGAATAAAAATTACACCCAGATGTGTTCAAGTCCTCTTCTTTCTTGGCTTTATATTATATTCTCTTTGTCGCTGAACAAAGATTAGCTGGCCTGAGTTTTAATGTAGTTGATAGACAAAGTGAAATGAGAGTCTTATTGCTAGGAGATGTTTAGTCAATAGTGATTTAATTTTACCTTTTTTTTTCTGAATTGACTTAGAAAAACAGCTAAAGGAAAAGATGTCATTGCTGTGAGACTTTGCATTCAATATAGCTATGGATTTTATATTTTAACAGCAAATTATGAGCTAATTTTAAATTTCTATTTAGCTTAGATATTTATTAAAGAACAAACAGAATAAAATAAAATGAATAAGCCATGAAGTTGTTTTTATATATTTAAAGTTTTCTAGAATACCACTGTCCTTTAGAACTTTAGTGATGATAAAAATGTTAAACATCTATGTTCTTTAATATAGTATACTGTATTACACTAATACTACAACTAATGCTGGTTATCATATTGGACAGTGAACTTCTAGAACTGAATTTCAATAATACATTATGTTAATTAAAGCCTTAAAGAAATGGTTCAGAAGCTTTCTGTCATTGTCCAAGAGTCTAGCATATTATGATACTGCATTTTTATAGCACATGATGCTATTACTATTTTAGAAAACATTGAATAGTAAATGTACAATTTTAAAATATAAAACTCCATTTTCTTCACATTAATAGTAATGGGTATTGATTTATCCATCATTTTGATAGCTATAGTAAGTCATGATTCTTTGTTCAGTAGAGAAAATGGGAATTCAAATTTGGTTTTACATAACCATCTAACAAATGAAGTGCTTATCAAAACACATATCTTTGTCTTAAACCTTTTAGAAATATAAATGCAAAATGTAACAGATTAGCTTTCCATTTTTAATATGGAAATTAAATTATTTATTGTTCTCAAATTAGGTTTTCCCATAATGCATGGTTTTATACTAACTACGTTATTCCGTATTTTATGCTTACATAAGCCTAATGAGAATACCGATGTTAGGAAAAATGAATTAAGTACATCTAACCTGTCATTAATAATCATTCATCTAGAAACTGAAGGCATTTCTTCCGTAGTATATCCGTTCAAAAAAAATCCTGATAAAGAATTTTGAAGGAATTCATTCCCACATTCATAAATTAGCACCTTGCATGCACTAATGATTTTCTATCATAAACATTTATTTTGAACAGACTGAATTACTGGAACCAGCTGCTTAGAGTGATCAATTTCACCCATCTCTCCACTTTTCTTGCTTCTATTGGCACAACTTTAAAATTTCATAATTTCTCTTCACAGTAGAATAACAACATTGCTTTTTCTCTTAATGCCTTTCTGTGGAAGGCAGATATATATTAGATAACATTGAGATTGGTTCATCTGTTCCTATCTCTTTTATATCTATTGCCTGCTCACCCTTGATAACATAAATATAATTATCATACACCTTAGTCAGTAATAAGAACAGATTACCTTTTTATACCAACAATCTTTTCCACTTTACAATGGCTTTTGCAAAGCCATAATTGACTATCTCTTTTTATGACCACATTTAATGTGTTTTGGTTCAAGTTTTCCATATTATCTTTCTCATGACTTTGCTACACGATATATTCTGAGTCAGAGCTAGAATTATAGTTAATTTTCAGCACATGTTGCCAAAGCCCATCATATCTATGTTCTAGGAAAGCTTAGGGAAAAAAAAAAAAAAAACACTACAGGTAAAGGACAGTTTCTCCACTGAGGCAGGAAGAGCAGAAATGTGTGTACTGAAATGCTTGGCAATATCATCATGGGGAGATTGGTTTACATTGGGATTTACTTAGTCTCAAATAGAGTAAATCAAGGAACTGAAAACCAATTCATCTCTAACAGTCCAACATTTCTGGCCTGGCTTCCAGTTTGAGGAGTCCATCCATTTATAAAGAGTTGTGATGACACTTGGGTAATAGAATTACTTTCTATTTGAAATAGTGAATCTAGACTATAAACGTTTTTGATCACAGACTATTCTCAATGATGCTACATTCAAGCTAAGATATTCTACTCATTAATAATGTTTTGACATATAGCGAATTGAAACAAATAAAGATATTTAGTTTAAAATATCTGGAAATTTGGAAAAGAACAACAAAATATCAGAATCAAAACAGTATCCTGAGGGGACTTCTCTGCTGGTCTAGTGGCTAAGTCTCCACCCTCCCAATGCAGGGAGCCAGGGATCGACTCTTGGTCAGAGGACCAAATCCCACATGCTGCAACAAAGATTCCATATGCCACAACTAAGACCAAGGATATATTAATATTTAAGACCAAATTAATATTTAAAAAATAGTAAATGGAAAAAGGAGACAAAAATGAGATAATCAGGTAACAGTAGCTTATTAAGGTAAAAGTTAATTAAATCAATAGATGAAAGTTTAAATCAATAGATGTAACAAAAAAAGCAAGTATGAAATAAGCAAAAGCATTATATCAAGAAAAATAATATAAAATCATACATGAAATTTTTAAAAATCTGTGAAGTCATTTTTATGCTCTCATTTTCATACCCATAATCCAACTCATCAGAGAATCCTATTGGCTCTATTTTCGAGTTATATTTTGTAGTCAACTACCTGTCATTAACTCACTCAAAAAAAGTGAAAGTGAAAGTTACATCTGCAGTCCATGGACTGTAGCCCTCCAGGCTCTTCTGTCCATGGAATTCTCCAGGTAAAAATACTGGAGTGGGTAGTCATTCCTTCCTCCAGGGAATCTTCCCCACCCAGGAACTGAATCCATGTAGCCTGCATTGCAGGCAGATGCTTTACCTTCTGAGCCATCAAGGAAGACTCATTAACTCACAACTACCATCCTATTGTAAGCTCTCTCTTTGACTCTTAGCATAGCTCCCAAATGGGCTTCCCCAATTTCCCCACTTGGGCTTCCCTTGTGGTTCAGCAGGTAAGGAATCTGCCTGCAGTGCAAAAGACCTGGGTTTGATCCCTGGGTTGGGAAGATCCCCTGGAAGAGGGAAAGGCTACCCACTCCAGTATTCTGGCCTAGAGAATTCCATGGACTGTATAGCCCAAGGGATTGCAAAGAGTCAGACACGACTGAGCCACTTTCACTTCACTTCTATTTCCCCACTTAATAACTAATTTCCACTCTGTACAAGAGTCAAAATTTTCTTTGTAAAACAGACTTTTCAAAATTTTCCAATTTCACCCCATTTGACTCAGGAGAAAAAGTTCTTCCAATAGCTCACACATGTCTGAATTATCTTGGTTTTGGCTGTTACTTTGACCTTCTCTGTTACCATTCTCTCTACTGTTCAATCTACCTCTGATTCACTGTCCTTCTATAACCAGTTTTCTATGTGATTTCAGATGGTTTATTTCATCTGTTCCTGGAGGTCTCTGCTCCAGTGTCTTCTGTTTAGAAATGACATTCTGGATAAACAGGACACAAAGGAATAGACTAAAAATGCAGAGGATCTGATACTTGTATGTCTAAGAGTAATGTACACTCCTTCACCAGCTTCTGTTTACACACATTAAGGAAATCCATTTACAAGGGTGACACATGGCCAGAAAAAAGTTAAAGAGTGGTTGAGATGTCTTTTTCCAAGACTATAAAGGGAAGTCAGGAAAACTTGTGAATATGTTAAATAAAATAGTGATCATCTTAAAAGTACTTTCAGGACTTTCCTGGTGTTACTGTAGTTAAGAATACACCTGCCAGTGCAGGGAACATATGTTTGAACCCTGCTCCAGGAAGATTTCATGTGCCTCAAGGCAGCTAAGCCAATGCACTGCAACTACTCAATGATAAGAGAAGCACCCTCAATGAGAAACCCAGGCATCTAGTGAAGAATAGCCCACAGTCGCTGCAAAATTCCAATCTAAAGAAATTTACAACACTAAAATAAAGAGTCTAGGAATATTTTGTTTTGAATAGGAATTTTTTTCCCTCAAATACGTGTATTATGTTGTGTAGAATATATGATTGCATATGCTAATGTGCTCCATGAATAATTCATAAGTTCAGATATAAAAGATAATTTGAATTTCAAGTATTAAAATTAATATATCAAATATGCTATGAGATTTATTTTCGTTACTAGTATCTTTAAAAACAGTTTATTCTCTTTTATATTCACTGATGTTTAAATTGTAATTTCAAAGTTTCTATCAATGCATTTAATTATTGTTCTTGTAAGTGAAATTAAACATGGTCAAATCAATGTAATGACTAAAAGTAGACAGCATTTTATTTTGTTCCAGTTAAATACTAAAATAAATAAAGAGATTACTTGATTTCATCATTTTGTTCATTGCTCTCCATTTGAAATCTACAACAAAACAGAACTGAACCATGTCCTTATTTAATCAGTACTTTAATCAGTTCCAGAGATTCATTTTATATCTGGAAACTGCCTCATTAACAAAAGGAAATGAGAACAAATTAATATGCTGAATATTTTTCTCAAGATGTAAATTCGTCAAGTTGTGGGCAAACTGGGCCCGAGGATCAATTTTAATTTCTGCAATTTAAAACCTGTTTAACTTTTATTTTGTGTATATATTAGGTATGTTGTTTCACAATTTTATGTGGCATTTTATATTAATTAAAGCATATGTCAATTTAAAGTATATTATAAATGATAAAAAGGCCAATGTATAATATCCTATAAATTTACATTAAACTTACTGATCTTCCTTTAAATGTGTTGCACATGCTAAGATCTTGTTTATATTGTTGCTTTTTTTGTAACTATTAAAACTTTTTTATTCTAAGATATTTTGTATATTTTCTTTATTATGTAGCATTAACTACAAAAGGGTTGCCAGGTCACATAAGTTTTTCTATATAAATTCACCATGCTAATAATATTTAAGTGTATTCTCTTTATGAATGCTGTTAGTCATTTCTTTAAAGGAAAAATGTGATATCTGGGAAAAATGTGAGAAAACTCAAGTATATTATAACAAAAGTTAGTATGAGTTATTTATAAATTATTTTAAAATAAATGGAGAAGGAAATAGCAACCCACTCCAGTACTCTTGCCTGCTAAACTTCATGGATGGAGGAACCTGGTAGGCCACAGTCCATGGGGTTGCAAAGAGTTGGACATGACTGAGCGACTTCACTTTCTTTCTTTCTATAGTTCCTTTTGGAAAACAAAATGGCAACCCACTAGAGTGTTCTTGCCTAGAGAATCCCATGGATGGAGGGGCCTGGTCAGCTACAGTCTATGGGGTAGCAAAAAGTCAGGCAAGGCTAAGCAACTAACACACAAACACACAGACATAAAATAAATACTAACTTCTCATTGATTTAAAAAATCAGAAAAGTGTTTTATCTGAATTTCATTTCAATGTCAGAAATATGTCACATGTGGGCTACATTTATTAACTAAATAAAAATAAAATGAATATTTACAAATGTACCAAGCTAGCATAATTAACTTTTTAAATTTTTTTGTTTTATCAGTATTTTGTTGAACTTTTAAAATGCATACATTGATTTACAATATATTATTTAGGTTTTTGGTTGCTAAACATATTATCAATTTTTTTTAATATTAGTACACGTACTAGTTACAATAAAATAAATTTTAGATCAATGCAACCTAAGGAATACTCCAAGACTATATCTGATAATCCAAGTCTACAAGACCTCTTAGAACTAACACCCAGAAAAGATGTCCTTTTCATTATAGGGGACTGGAATGCAAAAGTAGGAATTCAAGAAACACCTGGAGTAACAGGCAAATTTATCTTTGGAGTAGAGAATGAAATAGAGCAAAGGCTAATAGAGTTTTGCCAAGAGAACACACTGGTCATAGCAAACACCCTCTTCCAAAACTCTACACATGGATATCACAAACTGTCAACACCAAAATCAGATTGATTATATTCTTTGCAGCCAAAGATGGCACAGCTCTATACAGTCAGCAAAAACAAGACTGGGAGCTGACTGAGGCTCAGATCATGAACTCCTAATTGCCAAATTCAGACTTAAATTGAAGAAAGTGGGGAAAACCACGAGACCATTCAGGTATGACCTAAAAGAAATCCCTTATGATTATACAGTGGAAGTGAGAAATAGATTTAAGGGACTAGATCTGATAGAGTGCCTAATGAACTATGGATGGAGGTTTGTAACACTGTACAGGAGACAGTGATCAAGACCATCCCCATGGAAAAGAAACGCAAAAAAGCAAAATGGCTGTCTGAGGAGGCCATACAAATAGCTGTGAAAAAAAAAAGAGAGAGAAGTGAAAAGCAAAGGAGAAAAGGAAGATATAGCCATTTGAATGCAGAGTTCCAAAGAACAGCAAGGACAGATAAAAAGGCCTTCATCAGCAATCCATACAAGGAAATAGAGGAAAGCAATAGAATGGGAAAGACTAGAGATTTATTCAAGAAAATGAGCGATGCCATGGGAACATTTCATGCAAAGAATGGCTCAATAAAGGACAGAAATGGTAGGGACCTAACAGAAGCAGAAGATATTAAGAGGTGGCTAGAATAAACAGAAGAACTGTCCAAAACAGATCTTCATGACCCAGATAATCATGATGGTGTGTTCACTCAGCTAGAGCCAGATAGCCTGGAATTTGAAGCCAAGTGGACCTTAGGAAGCATCATTATGAACAAAGCTAGGGGAGGTGATGGAATTCCAGTTGAACTATTTCAAATCCTAAAAGATGGTGCTGTGAAAGTGCTACACTCAATATGCCAGCAAATTTGGAAAACTCAGCAGTGGCCATTGGACTGGAAAATGTCAGTTTTCATTCCAATCCCAAAGAAAGGCAATACCAAAGAATGCTCAAACTACCTCACAATTGCACACATCTCACACACTAGTAAAGTGGTGCTTAAAATTCTCCAAGTCAGGTTCCAGCAATACGTGAACCGTGAACTTCCAGATGTTCAATCTGATTTTAGAAAAGGCAGAGGGACCATAGATCAAATTGCCAACATCCGCTGGATCATCAAAAAAGCAAAGGAGTTTCAGAAAAACATCTATTTCTGTTTTGTTAACTATGCCAAAGTTTTTGACTGTGGATCACAATAAACTGTTGAAAATTCTGAAAGAAATGGGAATAGCAGACTACCTGAACTGCCTCTTCAGTAACCTGAATGCAGGTGATGAAGCAACAGTTAGAACAGGACATGGAGCAAAAGACTCGTTCCAAATAGGAAAAGGAGTTCGTCAATGCTGTATATTGTCACCCTGCTTGTTTAACTTACATGCAGGGTGCATCATAAGAAATGCTGGGCTGGAAGAAGCACAAGCTGGAATCATCAATAACCTCAGATATGCAGATGACACCACCCTTATGGCAGAAAGTGAAGAGGAACTAAAAAGCCTCTTGATGAAAGTGAAAAAGGAGAGTGAAAAATTTGGCTTAAAACTCAACATTTACAAAACTAAGATTATGGCATCTGGTCCCGTCACTTCCTGGCAAATATATGGGGAAAGAGTGGAAACGGTGGCTGACTTTTTTTTTTTTTTTTTCTTTTTTTTGCTCCGGAGGTGGTGGGAACTCTAAAACCAATGCAGTTGGTGATTGTAGCCATGAAATTAAAAGGCGCTTACTCCTTGGAATGAAAGTTATGACCAACCTAGACATATATTAAAAAGCAGAGACATTACTTTGTTAACAAAGGTTCTTCTAGTTAAAGCTATGGTTTTTCCAGTGGTCATGTACGGGTGTGAGAGTTGGACTTTAAAGAAAGCTGAGCACTGAAGAATTGATGCTTTTGCAGTATGGTGTTGGAGAAGATTCTTGAGAGACCCTTGGACTGCAAGGAGATCCAACCAGTTCATCCTAAAGGATGGGTGTTCATTGGAAGGACTGATGATGCAGCTGAAATTCCAATACTTTGGCCATCTGATGTGAAGACCTAACTCATATGAAAAGACTGATGCTGGTAAAGATTGAGGGCAGGAGGTGAAGGGGACAACAGAGGATGAGATGGTTGGATGGCATCACCAACTCAATGGATATGGGTTTTGGTGGACTCCAGGAGTTTGTGATATACAGGGAGGCCTGGTGTGCTGCAGTTCATGGGGTCACAAAGAGTCAGACACGACTGAGTGACTGAACTGAACTGAAGGAATATTTTAAAAAACCTTGCAATGACATTTAAAAACTGAATATATATATATGTATATTCATATATATATATACACACACACATGTATTCATTTTGTCATATGATTATATTTAAAAAACAGATATAGACCTAAATAAATTAAAATTAAAAGCTATTGTTTAATTAAGGAAAAGATGGCAATAGCATAAAATTTGTATAGGTAGTTTTTAGTATGATTTATTTAGTTAGACTAAACAGCAAAATCTTTTCTCAAAGTCATGATGATGATTAACTTTTAAAATTAATTGTCCTCAAAAATATACGTTGAAATAGCAATAGAATTCATTACTAAATGTTTTGTGTTTGTCATTCCTAAGAATGATAGGTAAGTTCTTTATTGAGTTTACCAACTCTATAAAATTCCATTTTTGATGACATAGTGCACACATGTAAACACACACACACACACACACATTTAGACTGAACAAAATATTCAATAAACAACATATGTTTATGGGTCTCTGGCACAATAATTTACATGGTGGTTCAGACAGTAAAGCATCTGCCTACAATGCAGGAGACCCGGTTTCAGTCCCTGGGTGGGAAGATGCCCTGGAAAAGGAAATGGCAACCCACTCCAGTATTCTTGCCTGGAAAATCCCATGGATGGAGGAGCCTGGTCGGCTACAGTCCATGGGGTCACAAAGAGTTGGACACGACTGAGTGACTTCACTTCTACTTTCTTTTCACAGTTTATAAAATAAGAATATCTATAAAACTTCACCCCCCAAAATTGTCTACCTACTCAGAGTTACATTTATTTGTGTGTATAAACTCTCAAAACTTACTTATATCCAGAAAGAATGAAGGGATGGAGCCAAAGCAAAAACACTACCCAGTTGTGAATGTGACAGGTGATAGAAACAAGGTCAGATGCTGTAAAGAGTAATATTGCATAGGAACCTGGAATGTCAGGTCCGTGAATCAAGGCAAATTGGAAGTGGTCAAACAAGAGATGGCAAGAGTGAACGTCGACATTCTAGGAATCAGTGAACTAAAATGGACTGGAATGGGTGAATTTAACTCAGATGACCATTATATCTACTACTGCAGGCAGGAATCCCTCAGAAGAAATAAAGTAGTCATCATGGTCAACAAAAGAGTCCAAAATGCAGTACTTGGATGCAATCTCAAAAACGACAGAATGATCTCTGTTCGTTTCCAAGGTAAACCATTCAATATCATGGTAATCCAAGTTTATGCCCCAACCAGTAATGCTGAAGAAGCTGAAGTTGAACGGTTCTATGAAGACCTACAAGACCTTTCAGAACTAACACCCACAAATGATGTGCTTTTCATTATAGAGGACTGGAATGCAAAAGTAGGAAGTCAGGAAACACCTGGAGTAACGGGCAAATTTGGCCTTGGAATACAGATTGAAGCAAGGCAAAGGCTAATAGAGTTTTGCCAAGAAAATGCACTGGTCATAGCAAACACCCTCTTGCAACAACACAAGAGAAGACTCTACACATGGACATCACCAGATGGTCAACACTGAAATCAGATTGATTCTATTCTTTGCAGCCAAAGATGGAGAAGCTCTATGCAGTCACCGAAAACAAGACTGGGAGCTGACTGTGGCTCAGATCATGAACTCCTTATTACCAGATTCAGACTGAAATTGAAGAAAGTGGGGAACCACTAGACCATTCAGGTATGACCTAAAAGAAATCCCTTATGATTATACAATGGAAGTGAGAAATAGATTTAAGGGACTAGATGTTATAGATAGAGTGCCTGATGAACTAGGGACAGAGGCTCGTGACCATTCCCATAGGAAAGTAATCCAAAAAAGCAAAACGGCTGTCTGGAGAGGCCTTACAAATACACGTGAAAAGAAGAGAAGCAAAAAGCAAAGGAGAAATGAAAGATATAAGCATCTGAATGCAGAGTTCCAAAGAAGAGCAAGAAGAGATAAAGCTTTCCTCAGCGATAAATGCAAAGGAATAGAGGGAAAAAAACAGATTGGGAAAGACTAGGGATCTCTTGAAGAAAATTAGATATACCAAGGGAATATTTCATGCAAAGATTGGCTCAATAAAGGACTGAAATCTTATGGACCTAACAGATGGAGAAGATATTAAGAAGAGGTGGCAAGAATACACAGAAAAACTGTACAAAAAAGATCTTCACGACCAAGACAATGACGATGGTGTGATCACTCATCTGGAGCCAGACATCCTGGAACGTGAAGTCAAGTGGGCCTTAGAAAGCATCACTATGAACAAAGCTAGTGGAAGTGATGAAATTCCAGTTGAGCTATTTCAAATCCTGAAAATGATGATGTGAAAGGGCTGCACTCAATATGCCAGCATATTTGGAAACCTCAGCAGTGGCCACAGGACTGGAAAATGTCAATTTCATTCCAATCCCAAAGAAAGGCAATGCCAAAGAATGTTCAAACTACCTCACAATTGCACTCATCTTACATGCTAGTAAAGTAATGCTCAAAATTCTCCAAGCCAGGCTTCAGCAATACGTGAACCATGAACTTCCAGATGTTCAAACTGGTTTTATAAAAGGCAGAGGAGCCAGAGTCAAATTGCCAACATCCCCTGGATCATCAAAAAAGCAAGAGAGTTCCAGGAAAACATCTATTTCTGCTTTATTGACTATGCCAGAGCCTTTGATTGTGTGGATCACAATAAACTGTGGAAAATTCTGAAAGAGATGGGAATACCAGACCACCTGACCTGCCTCTTGAGAAACCTATATGCAGGTCAGGAAGCAACAGTTAGAACTGGACATGGAACAACAGACTGGTTCCAAATAGGAAAAGGAGTACGTCAAGGCTGTATATTGTCACCCTGCTTATTTAACTTCTATGCAGAGTACATCATGAGAAACCCTGGGCTGGAAGAAGCACAAGCTGGAATCAAGATTGCCAGGAGAAATATCAATAACCTCAGATATGCAGATGACAGCACCTTTATGGCAGAAAGTGAAGAGGAACTAGAAAGCCTCTTGATGAAAGTGAAAGAAGAGATATGAAAAAGTTGGCTTAAAGCTAAACATTCAGAAAACTAAGATCATGGCAACTGGTCCCATCACTTCATAGGAAATAGATGGGGAAACAGTGAAAACAGTGCCAGACTTTATATTTGTGGGCTCCAAAATCACTGCAGATGGTGATTGTAGCCATGAAATTAAAAGACACTTACTCCTTGGAAGAAAAGTTATGACCAACCTAGATAGCATATTCAAAAGCAGAGAAATTACTTTACCAACAAAAGTCTGTCTAGTCAAGGCTATGGTTTTTCCAGTAGTCATGTATGGATGTGAGAGTTGGACTGTAAAGAAAGCTGAGTGCTGAAGAATTGATGCTTTTGAACTGTGGTGTTGGAGAAGACTCTCTTGAGAGTCCCTTAGACTGCAAGGAGATCCAACCAGTCCGTTCTAAAGTAGATCAGTCCTGGGTGTTCTTTGGAAGAAATGATGCTAAAGCTGACACTCCAGTACTTTGGCTACATCATTAGAAGTGTTGACTCATTGGAAAAACCTCTGTTGCTAGGAGTGACTGGAGGCAGGGGGAGAAGGGGATGACAGAGGATGACATGGCTGGATGATTTCCCTGACTCGATGGATGTGAATTTGAGTGAACTCCGGGATTTGGTGATGGACAGGGAGGCCTGGTATGCTGCAATTCAGGAGGTCGCAAAGAGTTGGACACGAGTGAGCGACTGAACTGAACTTATAGTCAAAACATTCTTGATTTAACCATAATGAAAATTAAGTTTTCTATATTATTCAGTCTTACATTTTTTGTTAATGCAACAAATGTCTATCAATGTTCCCATGCTGTTGTTATTCAATCACTAAGTCATGTCTGGCTCTTTGTGACCCCATGGACTTAGTATACCAGGCTTCCCTCTCCTTCACCATCTCCCAGAGTTTGCACAGACTCATGTCCACTGAGTGGTGATGCCATGCAACTGTGTCATCCTCTGTCATCCCCTTTGCCCTCTGCCCTCAATTTTTCCTAGCCTCAGGGTCTTTCCAGGATTAAACAACAATTAGGAGTAAAATGCCAAAAAATAATACAATCACTCATTTCCCAAGAAAATATCTCATAGTAAAAGAATAAAACTTTTAGATCTTTCTCACTATTTTGATTCTCAGTCATGGCTCATACTGACACAAACAAATTCTGACATTTACTCAAGGATTCCACTTGGTTAATTTGTATGTATATGACTGGTAGGTGGCAGTGAATGCCTGAATCATTCCAATGCTATGTATCAAAATCACCCCTGTGAGAAAGTAGGCACATTGGTTTGTCAGAGTCTACTTTGCTGTTGTGAATACACCAAACTTGAAAGTGGCTAGGACAACAGGTAAATAGAAATTTGTGTAATCAGAATGATGTCCAAGTGGATGAACATTGACATGATATAATGGGTTAATATCACTGAGAGTTCATACCTAGAAAGATGTATATGGGAAATCTAGTCATAGTCATAATGAACTGTATTTAGGATTTCTGCATGCTGAACTTACAGCTACAGGACATACATTTTGGGACCTGTTTACAATTTTCTTGAATTGCACCCATATCAAATGTATTGGCAACAGCATTTGATATAAACTGAACAGCTGCCATTCAAACCACTTTAGAATGCAAAATGGCACTCTGGAACCATGGAACCATTGGTTTTCCTGAAGCCTCACCCCAGATCAGTTCAGTTACTTCTGTTGCTCAGTCGTGTCGGAATCTTTGCAACCCCACTCACTGTAGAACTCCAGGCTTCCCTGTCCATCGCCAACTTCCAGAGCTTGCTCAAACTCATGTCCATCGAGTCGGTGATAACATCCAACTATCTCATCCTCTGTCATCCCCTTCTCCTCCTTCTTTCCATCTTTCCCAGCATCAGGGTGTTTTCCAATGAGTCAGTTCTTCGCATCAGTTGTCCAAAATGTTGGAATTTCAGCTTTAGCATCAGTCTTTTCAATGAATATTCAGGACTGATTTCCTCTGGATTGACTAGTTGGATCTCCTTTCAGTCCAAGAGACTCTCAAGATTCTTCTCCAACACCACAGTTCAAAAGCATCGATTCTTCAGTGTTCAGTTTTCTTTATAGTCCAATGCTCACATCCATACATCACCCAAGATAGTAAGGGAAAATAAATTAATCTGGCACCCTGAAATGAATGTTTATTCTTTCAGAATATTGACCACACTCAGAAATTGGTATAGATGATGAAGCATGTGTAAATGGAGAATGTATATTACTAAACTGATAGAGCATCCTTCTTGCGGACAAGTCTACAGGAGGTCATGAGTACTTGTTAGAAAGAACTCACTGGTAAACTTCAGTGGAAACTGAATTATTTATATGGTCAATTAATAGTTTTGCTGGAGGCTTCCATCTAAGGGGATGTTATAGCCTGCCAAGTTTGCTAAATAATGAGTAGAGTTATTCAAGCATATTATTTCTGCTTATAGAAATTATGTTTTGCAAACCATAATGAATATAATGATAGCAATTGATGTGATTAATAGATATAATCTATACTAAATAATATGCATTAGAAAATGAGAATCATTTACATATTCTTGAGAATGCTATATGACAGGAAAGATATTAAAGCTAGCCAGATCCAAAACTTAAGACTTAATTTGAATTGAATTGGCCCATGCCCACTCTTATCTTTGTGATGATGTATGCCGCTTTGTAGAAAGATCAGGAAAACTAGAAGCCATATCTGAAATGTATATACCTAAGCAAAGCTTTTATTGAATTTCCTGGGTTATCTTTTATGAATTCTTTCTTGAAGGTAGGTAAATCTGGTCCAGAGTAAAATTTCCTGTTCATATGTGTTATATCATAAATCTAGGGACACATTAGTTAGTAAAGGTACCCTTTGTCTAATAACTATCTGTTAATAAAGAAAATAAATTTTAGAAATAATAAATGTATTATCCAAGTTTGCACATTCCTTAATTGTCAGAAATTCAGTTTTATACCTAAAAATTTTTGGTTTCAATGTAAATGTTTCCAACTTGAGCATCTTAAAAGTTACATGGAGTTTGACGTCTAGTTACTAAAAGGAAAAGCAACAAAAGTAAATTAAAATATATTATAAAAAGAGAGGTCCAATAGAGAATGCTTCTTCCTCTCACAAAGTCACATAAAATTGAAAACTGGAAATTGGCTGACTGCATTTGAGGGATATTGTGTGCTGCATTCTTTCACTAAATGGGAGATGGAACAAGGTACTATGTCAGGCTTTTAAAAAAGAAATAAAACAATCAGATGGAGTTGAGAGCAATTGCTCTTTTACCCACAGAGAAAAACGAGACAGTATATGAAATCATAATATAGCTGGATTAAGTTAAGAACTAAAGTATTTCAATTCTACTCTCTCAATTTGTCTTGCCCTCTTCTTCCCTTGCTGTGTCCACAAGTCAGTTCTGTATGCCTCTGTCTCTATTACTGCCCTGCAAATATGTTCATCAGTACTATTTTTCTGGATTCCACATATGTATGTTAATATATGATATATTATTTTTCTCTTTCTTACTTATTTCACTCTGTATAATAAGTTCTAGTTTCATTCACCTCAGTTCAGTTGACTCAAATTTGTTCTTTGTATGGCTGAGTAATACTTCATTGTATATATGTATCATAACTTCTTTATTCGTTCATATGTTGATGGACATCTAGATTTTTTCCATGACCTAGCTATATGTATATTTATAGCTGATTCACACTGTTGTTCAGCAGAAACCAACACAATATTGTACAGCAATTATCCTATAATAAAAATTTTTAAAAAGAACTAAGGTATATTTATGCATGTTAGTATATTAATAGCATGCTTTTTTTCATATGGCTCAATTGTGTAGGGATATACTGTTGAAGAAAGTCCTTATATTACCTAAGGCATAATGCTAACACATCTCTCTGTCAACTGCCAATTACATCTTATTGGGCTTACCAAAAAAGCACAGTGACAGCTAGATGAAAAAAAAAGGATATGATATTTATCACTAAATATGTGCCAGGAATTGTAAACTACTGTTACAATTTGGTGAATTCTATCCCACCATCTCCAATTACCTCACCTATAAAGAAAGAAGAGGAACCTTGGAGAATGACTATGAGCTGCCATAATCAGAAAGTGACAACAGTTTATAAGCTGGTGCTCTGAATGTGGCAACAATTCTAAAATAAATCCACAAAATCTTGTGACTAGATATGTGGCAGTTGATTTATGCTTTGCTAAGTAGCTTCAGTCCTATCCAACTCTTTACAACCTGATGGATGGTTGCCTGCCAGGCTCTTCTGTCCATGGGATTTCTCAGGCAAGAATATTGGAGTGGATTGCCATGCCCTTCTCCAGGGGGATTTCCCAACCTAGGGATCCAACCCATGTTTCTTATGTCTCTTGCATTAACAGATGGGTTCTTTACCATTAGCATCACCTGAGATGTCCCATTTGATTTAGCAGATGCTGTTATTTCTGTAGTGATTGGGAGAATGACCAGAAGCAGTTAATGCTTACCTGACCAACAACAGAATTCCTTCAGTTTCACAGTTCTGCATTACTTCAATCCTACAATGTGCCATGGACTCACCAGCTGAAACTTTGATCTCTTGATATCCTGCAGAATATCACACTGCTTCACCACTTTGTTGACACTGGACCTGATGAGAGAAGAAAAAAAATAGGTAGTCTAGATGCTTTGATAACAAATATGTTAGATGTTGAAAGAGAAAAAAAAGCAAGTCAGCAACCCATGCTCTTAGTAAAATTTCCAGTGGTAGTATGGGCATGAGCATGTAAGTAAATCACCTCTAAAGTAAAGGAAAATTTGCTAAACTTTGCAGTGGTACTATGGGCATGACCATGTAAGCATATCAGCTCTAAAGTAAAGGAAAATTTGCTACACTCTGCAATGCCTGTCATTAATATAGAAACACCCATACTCAGTGGACGTCATGGATTTTAGAGGCAACATTCCACATTTAAGTGAACTTGTCTGACACTTTGCAACCCTAGGGACTATAGCCTACCAGACTTCTCTGTCCTTGGGATTATCCAGACAAGAATACTGGAGTGGATTGCCATGCCCTCCTCCAGGGGATCTTCCTGACCCAAGGATTTAACCTGTGTCTCTTATGTCTCCTGCATTGGCAGGCAGGCCACAGGACTTCCCTGATGGCTCAGTTGGCAAAGAATCTACCTGCAATGCAGGAGACCCCAGTTCCATTCCTTGGTTGGGCTGAACTGCTGGAGAAGATATAACCTACCCACTCCAGTATTCTTGGGCTTCCCTTGGGGATCAGCTGGTAAAGAATCTGTCCACAATGCAGGACACCCCAGTTACATTCCTGGGTTGGGAATATCCCTTGGAGAAGGAAATGACTACCCACTCCAGTATAATGGCCTGGAGAATTCCATGAACTATATAGTCCATGGGGTCACAAAGAATAGGACATGGCTGAGTGACTTTCACCCTTCTTTACCACTAGTGCCACCTAGGAAGCTCTTTAAGTGGGCTACTCTGGCACATTTCCTAGGTATCCAGAAATACTGACATCTTGAGTAGGGCCTAGAGCAAGGAAAGCTTTGAAGTGCATCCAGAAACTGCAAGGCTTCCCCTGTGGCTCAGTGGTAAAGAATCCACCTGCTAATGCAGGAGACATGGTTTGATCCCTGGATCTGGAAGACCCCCTGAAGTAGGAAATGGCAACCCACTCCAGTATTTTTGCCTGGGAAATTCCATGGACAGAGGAACCTGATGGTCTTCAGTCTATGGGGTTGCAAAAAGTCAGACATGACTTAGCAATTAAACAACAATAAACCCTACCCTTATAATGTATAAAGCAGGTGAACAAAAAATATGAAGTATTTGTGGCAAATAGACATTCTCTAATGAGCTCTTTGGGAATTTTATCAGTGAATCATCTTAGAAAACCCTAGGGCTTGGGAGTAATCTCTTGCCTTCTTCTATAGATAAGTATTATTCTTGGAGAAACAGATCTTAGGATGAACTGGGATCAGGTGACAGTGGATATAGGATTATTGAATATCAGGTGAATATGCAACCTGAGTTGCTTATTATGAACTTAGTATTGCCAGTAAGCTTGTTATCAGACTGATGCTGACAGAGCTGAGGCTGCAAAGAATATTTTTCTGGGAAAATATAATAAGAGTATTGGGTTGTTTGTGCTGCTTGTATTCTGCTGAATAAGAGGCCTTGTTAAATAAAGTAATATGAGTGAAAGTGCTTATTGCATGACATGAGCATAATCAAATGTATATCAAAAAGAATTTAATTGATTTCACATTTCTACAGCTCTAGCCTGTAATTACCTTTTGATTTAAATGTATGTTTGTCAAATACAAATCGAGATTATTTATTACTGGATAATTCACTATGTGTTTATAATGGGTAGCTCATAACATTATAGTATAAAATAGAATGATAATAAGCACTCATAAAACACTCATAATCATTTATTAGATTATGATACATTTTTTATTTAGTTTTCATTGCAAAACACAATTGCAGTCATATTGCTTTTACAGCAAGAATGCATGCTTTTTTAAAAAATTTTGCTAGCTTGAAATAATAAAAAAGAATGCTTTAAGAGACAAGAAATGTGTGTCTTTATGCTTTAAGCAAAGTGTATCCTTTCCTTTTTCCTGAAAAGATAAGATTCTTCTCTATGGATAGGCATAGGTTATATTGATATATATGTGACATAAAAACAATTATAGAAGTAAGGTAATTTAGCTTCTTCATCATATCAATGAGGAAATGAGGACAAGAAAATTAAGGCTCTCACACAGTTCACACATAAATTGTGCAGAACTGAGTTAAATTCATATTTCTGAGCTTATTGCAAGTGAACATTCAATAACACATTTTACATCCATGAAAAAATAATTGTATTTTCTTGTGTTAAATCAATGTTTCTAAAAACTTTAAACAAATTATTTATATCAAATGTCATTTAGAAATGAATACTTTTGAGAAATATATTTTCTTACTTTTTCTTCTACTTGTCTAATCGGTATTTTCAGTTAAACACAGTATGAAATTATTTTTGTTTTCATACAAAGTATACAATGTTAACAGTTAAACAGTTATTTATAGAGTATCTATTATTTGCCTTTTATGTTCAAGGCTGAATGGAGTCACTTTTTTCTTTATAGGAATATGAAATCTTGTTACTGTGAATGCATGGAAGAGAACAAATTAAATAGTTACATAACAGTATGAATAGTAATTCATTATGGTTTGGAAAAATAGAGCTCAAAAAGTAACCCTGCCTCAGGAGGAGGTATAAAGTTTAGAAAGAGTGAAGGGTGAAAGAGTTTTCTAGAAAACTCTGAGAAGTTTCTTGGATTACTTTGCTTATGAACATATGGTTTCTCAGAAAACATTTTTTTTAAATTTTCTATTAGAATTTATTCTTCCCAAGAGGATAATTACTTTAGATGTGAAAATAAAGGCAATTCACTCAATACATAAATAAATTCAAGGTAAATATGTTGCTATCAATGATTTATTTAATAATAGTAGCATATTTTGTGCCATCTGCTTTATTCCAGTTTGCCTTCCTCCCTCCGTCACAAAAACAAGATGAGAATTACTAATAACGCTTATGTTTTTGTTGACTCACCTTGAAGAGAGCATGCTTATATGTGCATTTTAGGGCAGATACCATCATTAGTTATGTTATTGGATAAGTCTCTTGTGTTCTTCTTGGTTAATTTTCCTTATTTGTAAGCAAAGTGTTTTATAGTGAAATGATTACTAAAGGACACTGGTGAATGTAACACTGCCTCCACATTTCTTTCCTCTTATGGCCCACTCTGGGGGAGGCAGGTGGTGGACTGAATATATCAATCACATTGACCTTGGGAGACCCATGTAATTTTAAAAAGCTTTAATACTATTAACAGAGGTGATTCTACAGCTCTCTTTCCTCTTTTTTAAGAAGTCCAGAGAGAGATTGCCTCTAGGATGCTTCATCTGCATCCTGGAATGTAGATTATATGGAGCAGATCTATAGCTAACCTATAATTGTAAAAGACCTTGTTGCTGGGAAAGATTGAAGGCAGGAGGAGAAGTTGACAACAGAGGATGCGATGGTTATATGATGTCACCGACTCAGTGGACATGAGTTTGAACAAACTTCAGGAGATAGTGAAGGACAAGGAAGCCCGGCATGCTGCAGTCCATGAGGTCGCAGAGTTGGACATGACTTAATGAGTGAAAAACAAAAATAATTGACATGGTCACGAGCAACAAATAAAACATCATTGGCATGACTAAAGGTTCTAAGGATATTTATAATTGTAGCAGAACATACCATATCTTAACTGATACAGCTACCTTTAGTCAATAAATGCATAATTATGTGTACTGTTCAAAATTTACATCTTTACCTGTAAATATGAGTGTAGATATGTGAAAAGTGAAAGCGTTCATTGCTCTGTTATGTCTGACTCTTTGTGACCCTATGTACTGTAGCCCACCAGGTTTCTCTGGCCTTGGAAATCTCCAGGCAAGAATACTGGAGAAGGTAGATCCGTTGGAGTAGATCCCTTCTCCAGGGTATTGTCCTGATCCAGGGATCTGGATCTCCTGCACTGCAGGCAGATTCTTTATCATCTGAGCCACCAGGGAAGGCCTCAAAAGAGTGACCTGTTCCTGATTGGAAACCTGGGCTGTGTTGGTTAGAATGCTGAATTCTAACCACTACACCATCAGAGATGCCTGGTATTCAAAATTTATAACTTTACCTGTAAATATGTCAATGATGTTTGTTATGTAGATATGTAAGCACAAGTATAGTCATAATAAAGGATAATTCTACCTAGTTATTATAATTCTGGGAATACTGGGTAGACAATCAGTCTTAAAATAAACAAGGCAGAGCTGACCCTTACTACACTTGCAGATTCTTGGGAATTATTAAATCAATCCTCTTCTCCACCATGTATAAAATTTATTTAAGGGGGTAAAAAAGCATTTCTTCCTAAACAATAGACAGACACATTTTTTTTGGATTTATTTTCTTTTTGGAAAAGGATGATTAATTGATGTATGGTAGGAGGGAAATGTGTATCAGTAGTGAAAGGAGCAGCCTCTTAACACTGGGAAAAAGGTGGTGTATTTGTTCATTGCATACTAAAGATTGGCTTTACCTATCTTATACTTTTGCTTTGATTCTTCTGAATAATACTTTATGTTTGCTTCAGTATTTGAAAAATGAGACCACTGTTATTATAAGGAGAAAAGTAGTTTGAATATTGTGTAATTTATATCTACAGTTATGTTCTTTTACAAAAGGAAGCCACATATAGGAATATAGGAATTCCATATAGGAATTGCCTATATTGTTAACTTGACTTTCTTATTCATCTAATATTTGAAACTATGAAGAATAACAAAATGTTTTGAGTTTGTTTATTAGATTGTTTTAAATAATTTTTATGGATTCTCTATTTTTTAAGCATCCTGAAAATGTATGCTTTTATTTATTTGTTAAACAATTACATAAGAACATTCTCAAATTATTTCAATTTACATTATCTTGTTTCTCTTGCTTGGAGATCAACATTAAATAAATATGGAGATATTTTCTAGCTTTAAAAACCATGTTTCTTCATCTCATTTTGCAACTTATATATGAAAAGATTTAATATATTTTAAATTATTCATTGAATCATATTTCAGAGTATACTACCATGCATTGTATAACCCAAATTCTCTGAGGAATGGAATTTTCCCTGAAAATAGCAAAGTGCTAAGGTTGCATTGATTGCTTCTGTTTTGGGATTTCTTTGGTGATAGAGACCCTTGACAATGCAGAACTCAAGCTGCATCATTTTCAGTGACGTGAAAAACATTGAAAAGATTGGAGATTTCGTAAGGGTGAGGGAAAATATGGGTCTTGGCAGCTCATTATTATGAAATTGACTTTAAAAAGATTAATGCATTTAGGTGTTATGTCAATTATATTTGTCATTATGATTCTATGCAAGCACATTTACTTTTGTATGTAAATTTACTTCATAAGCCAGAATATTTCAATTAATTTTTAATAATTGTTATTTAGATGTTTCATGGGGCGACAGTTTTCAGCCAAATCTATCATTCTATCCTAAGTCTGAAGGCAGAAATAGGAACTAGATTTCACTGCACTATTTCCATATGTCACATACACAAGCAAATGTTCCACGTCATCTGTTTAAATATTGCAACAACCCTGTAAGAGGTAGGACTTTTAATTATTCTTACTTTATAGGTGGGAAAGGATAGCTCAAAGAGACTAATTACCTTTCTCAAAGACACACTAGAACTACTTAACAGAATTAAGTTTCAAATAGGTCTGAGGGAAAACAACAACAAAACAAACAAACAAAAAACCCTGGGCCATTGAATGTTATGTTTATTCCACCTGTAAATTTACTGATGGGAATATTTTGCAAAGGTAAGTAGATCACAATTTTTATGACTTTTTTGACTTTTATGACTGTTTAGTTTATGCTAACACATTATTGTATTTTCAATGAGGTATAAAGTCAACAAAGTACACAAATTTTGTGTTTAGCTTGATAAACTTTATAAATATTTTACCTATATTACTGTAACTACCTCCTCAACTAAGATCCAGAATACTGTCATCAATCAATAAGGTACATGGTGCACATTCCCAATCAACATGATGTTTTGACTTGTTTTCACATACATCGCACATGTCAACCTCAAAACAGTCTATTTTTGACAAGATTTCAATTTACAATCTATTTGCTTAACATATTAAAAAAAAAAAAGACTACTAATACCAAGAATAACAGGAAATTTGCAGCTTGGGTATACGAGAATGAGTAGTTTATTCTGATGACCACTGGCAAAATATAAGAACTGAGGATTGTTAATACAAGTGGGAGAAATTCTATTTCTAGGATATATTCAGAAAATGCTAGGGTTATCATGATGTCCTATGATGGCATCATGTGTTAATGTCAGTATTTCTTTGTTTAATTCATTTGTGAAAATTTATTAAGAGTTAGCACAAGTGGTAGTGGATAAAATATATGGCTCAAATATGTGAAAGCCATAGTGCCTGGGATTTAATAAGTTAACTGTTTAACACATGAGAAAAGTCCAACAGATGCACAATTTGGATATAAACTCCTCTGAATCAGGTGGTAGCAATAATGTTATTGGGAATTCAGATGGGAGGAAGTAAATGTGTCTGTGTATGTAATGCATAGAAATAGTCACATATGTTAAATTCTGTGCTCGTACACCCATTTTGCAGATTTTTAGGATCTTCTAAGATTGCATTATGAAATGAGCCATGAGATTATAATTTTATAAGAAAAAATCCTCAAGATTTTAATAGAAATTTGCTGATAAAATATTAACAATACAATATTTTTATTGAAATACAGTTGATATAGTGCTAGAGAAGACTCTTGAGAGTACCTTGGACAGCAGGAGATCAAATCAGTCAATTCTAAAAGAAATCAACCCTGAATATTCACTGGAAGTTCCAATACTTTTGCCACCTGATTCGAAGAGCTGAATGACTGGAAAAGACCCTGATGCTGGGAAAAATTGAGGGCAGGAGGAGAAAGGGGTGACAGAGGATGGGAGCTTGGATGGGATCATCAACTCAATAAGCATGAGTTTGAACAGACTCTGGGAGATAATGCAGGACAGGAAAATCTGGCGTGTTGCAATTCGTGGGGTCACAAAGAGTCAGACACGATTTAGTGACTGAGCAGCAACAACAATAATATACTTATTATATGTTTATATATATTATATGTATACTTTATATGTCAATAAACATGTTGTGATGTTAAAAATACAATAAAAGAAAAAATATTTTTATGTTTTATTGCTTATGTAGAAATATGTCCAGCATTGATGGGTGATCATTAAATATTTGTAAACTGAATGAATGAATAAATAGGTAAGTGTTTTATTCAAAAAATTCATGAATGATGAATAAAGAGATTTCTTCGCCTAACATCAAGAACGTAGTTGCCTTTCACATATTTTGGTTTCTAAATATGCCTTCAGTCTGTCTACTTTGTCACGTCTGTTAGCTCAATCTTGATCCAAAGTGTCATCATTTTTCATCAAGAGTGCTTACAATCATCTTCTATTGGTCTCCATTCTTTCACTTTTGCAGAAATATAAACTCTGAAAGCATACTTCAGATATTGTCATTCTTTGGTTTAAAGTCTTTTAATAACATCCCTATTACAAACTGGAAAATGTTTATACTCCTAAATATTATGGCCACCATAATTTTGTTCCTGGCTAACTCATTAATCTCCTGTCAATAGCAGCCCTCCCCATTCCACTTAACATTATGATTCAGATGTACCAGTGTCCTTGCTATTTTATATATCAGATATTTCTCCTTTTTAAGTCCATTGTACTTCCTGTTCTTGCTTTGCATAGTATAAGTTTTCTCTCTAATTGACTTTGTGTCTTTCATTTCTGAATTTATACTACTGGCTCCATCTCTAGTAAACTTGGCAGCACTTATCCAATATCCTAGCCAGTAATCAGGTTTAGCACATACAGTGATTCTTTATGCATGATGTAGATATGTGAAAATTTTAAATTAGTAGCAGGAATATAACATGGGTAAGTCTCATAGAAATTTTAATAAACTCCAGCCCCATCTCTTCTCCCTGTCATAATTACCAGTTATGGATTTCTTACAAGTAAACTTTTATTCAGTTCTAGTCCTGTTATCCTGGGTATGTTGATTAAATGATTATGACTTTTTTTTCTATTTCAAAAATTGTGTCTCATTTAAGCTTTTTTTTCTAGTATAAATATTCATATCCTGATGACATTTTTTTTCTAACACTTTGACACAATTCTATACAAATGCTCACAATGCCCATACAAGGATTCAAAACATTCTACTTAATTTTTAGGACTAGACTTCCAAAGAAGTAATTCTTGTTTTCAAAAAGTTTCTTCACTGCCTGTTTGAAAATTACCTTTATAATAAATGAATGTGTTTTTATATTTAAATATATTTTGTGAATATTCTAGTATCTTCTCACATACCTTGAGCTCTTGCTTTATCTTATTAATTTGTCTGAGTTTTACATGATAAATATCTGAAAAAGTATAGAAAAGTACCAAAACTAATGAAACATCCACGTAGCCATTATTCAATCCTTTTGTCATTTGCTCATTAGTTCAATTTTGTCGTGAATTTCTTAAAACAAACACAACTTTCCTTCCAAGCTCACATTCTACAAAAGTGAGTTGAACATTTGTGCCTCTATTACAGTGAAAATTTTACACTTTTGTTAAATATGCACATGAAGTAGAGAATATTATGAGGAGAATAAATAAAGATAGATATTTACTTTTATATGGCCTGTTAACTTTTTACTGCAATTCCAAAGATAAATGTGTACATACTATACTTTGAATGCAATTTATTTTGAAAGATCCTTTTCCATTACCTAAAGGGTTAATGCTGCTGCTGCTAAGTCTCTTTGGTCGTATTTGACTCTGTGTGACCCCGTAGATGGCAGCCCACCAGGCTCCCCCATTCCTGGGATTCTCCAGGCAAGAACACTGGAGTGGCTTGCCATATCCTTCTCCAATGCATGAAAGTGAAAAGTGAAAGTGAAGTTGTTCAGTCGTGTCCAACTCTTCGCGACCCCATGGACTGCAGCCTACCAGGCTCCAGGCAAAAGTATTGGAGTGGGTTCTATTACTATTGCCAAAAAAACAGTTAAGACTTTAAAATATAGGCATGAATCAAACAAGTATAAATTCAGTCAGCAAACATTTAGTAAGCACCCAAAAGTACTAGAATCATGATTTTGGCATATACTGAAGTGTGTGTTCATATATATACATATATATGCATCTATATATAGATACATCCTACTTTTATTAATATAATTTTTATCACTGAAAAATATTAATTGCTACATTTTAGCACCTCATGAACAAAATATGATTATGCAATAATACTGAATTTTTATATTTAGCTCACTTGTCAAAAAATACACTTTGTTAACAGTTAAACAATATTGTGACATGTTTATAGCTCAACAATGAGAATCAAATTGAAGCTGATAGAAATGCAAACTTGCCTGCAAGGACATTTCAGACTCAGTATAGTTTATTTTATATCCCAGGAAAACCAAGAGTTCATCTATCACCTGCTTAATTGTGTGTGGCAAACATTCAGGCCTTAGGAGAGTTGAAAGCATAACATAAGCAGAGGAAGAGCAAACAAGCTGTTTCCATGCAATGCCTTTTCACACACCCTTTCCTCTTCATGACCATAAAATGAACTAAAATTGAAAAGGAAAGGAGTAAAGATACATGCACTATATGATGACGGTGGTGGTGGTAAGGATAGCAAGTTGCTGAGAAGTACTCAACCTCTTGGTTTCTGATGTGTGAATTAGAATCTCATCTCTTTTACTTATGAAGTGCATGGTTTTGACAGGTAATTTAAATTCTTTGTGCTTCAGTTTACTTATCTAATTTGAAAGCGTTGGTCACTCAGTCATGTCTGACTGTGACCTCATGGACTGTAACTTGCCAGGCTCCTCTGTCCATGGAATTCTCCAGGCCAGAATACTGGAGTAGGTTGCCAAACTCTTCAGGAGATCTTCTTGACCCAAGGATCAAACCAGGGTCTCTTGCATTGCAGGCTGATTCTTTACCATCTGAGCTACCAGGGAAGCTTTATTTATCAAAATACAGATATTAATCAGATCAACCTCAGGGCTTCCCTAAAGGGAACTAGACATCTAACACACTGAGTTGTTGTTAAGTCACCAAGCCATGTCTGACTCTTTGCAACCCCATGGACTGCAGCATGCCAGACCTCCCTGTCCCACACCATCTCTCAGAGTTACATTACCTTGATTCACTTTTCCTGTTACTCTGTGAAAATGTGAATCTTAATTCTACAAAAGTAGAATTTTTGTTCGGGGGATTTATGAACACTGGCCATAAAAAAGAGGTCAAGTTTTGAAAAATAAAAGCCCAAAGTTAAACACCATGTCCATAGGGGGTTAAAATTCTACTCAATGGCTGTAGATTGTGACTGTATCTAATTCTACTATTCTTATTTCTATTTTTGGCCTGCTAAATTAACGAAGTTTTGCTTGCTTTCCCCCCCCCCACTTAAACATTTAATTTCTGTTCTAAAATTTTCCCTTTTTCAAGATAAATTATCTTGATTTAAATTCTGAGGGCAAAAAATCAAAATGCTTTCTCGTACTCAGTACATTAGATTTTAAAATCTTTTATGTAAGCTTATGCTCTTTTACTAATAAAAAGGCATGCTGACACCCATCTTTAGAAAGTCAAAGAAAAAAAAAAAAAAAAGTAAAAACATTCTGTAGAGATTACCTCTTAGTGATGTGATACCTGACAGATATTTTGGGGAAAAAAAAAAAAAAATACAGCCACGGTCTGTGGCTGTGGGAAGCAGTGCATTATAGTGGTCTGGGAGTCTCAGGTGACTAAGTGCTAAAGAATCTGCCTGCCAAGCAGGAGCTATGGGTTGATCCCTGGGTCAGGAAGATCCCCTGGAGAAGGAAAAGGCAATCCACTCAAATATTCTTTCCTAGGAAATCCCATGGACAGAAGAGCCTTGCTGGCTGCAGTCCATGGGATCATAAGGGGTCAGCCAAGACTGAGTGAATAAAAAATGACAACAATCTTGCCTCAGTGGTCTCCTGGTATCTGCTTAAACACAATATGCTTTTCTCCCCTATGCATTTTTCTTAATAAAAAAAATATTGCAGTATAAAAGCAGAGACATTACTTTACTGACAAAGGTCCATATAGGCAAAGCTCTGGTTTTTCCAGTAGTCATGTATGGATGTGAGAGCCGGACCATAAAGAAGGCTGAGCACCAAAAAATTGATGCTTTTGAACTGCAATGTTGGAGAAGACTCTTGAGAGTTCCTTGGACTGCAAGGAGATCCAACCAGTCAATCCTAAAGGAAATCAGTCCTGAATATTCACTGGTAGGACTGATGCTGAAGATCCAATACTTTGGCCAACTGATGCAAAGAGCTGACTCTTTAGAAAAGACCCTGATTCTGGGAAAGATTGAAGGCAGGAGGCAAAAAAGATAACAGAAGACAAGATGTTTGGATGGCATCACTGACTCAGTGGCCATGAGTTTGAGCAAGCTCCAGGAGATGGTGAAGGACAGGGAAGCCTGGCGTGCTGCAGTCACAGCACTTTGGGGTCACAAAGTCAGACACCGCTGATTGACTGAACAATAACAACAATAATAGATTTAGAAGGTTGTGTTAATTTCAGGTGTACAGCAAAGGTAATCTGATATATATATATATATACTCTCTTTTTTAGATTGTTTTTTTCAGATAGACCATTACAGAGTATTGGGTAGAGATCCCTGTGCTGTACAGCAGGTCCTTATTAGCTATCAGTTTTATCAAACATGAGAGTGTAATACTTTCTAGTTATTGAAGCCATAACTATTCACTCCAGATGTGTACTCCTGACTTTTTTGAGTGATAACTGAAAATATTTCAACTATCAGTGGGACTCTCTCTTTCTCAAAGATATATATCATCTCTGACCCTTAGGCTCAGAGATTGAAAAGTATAAAAACTTCATTTTGAAGGATCACAGGAACAGGAGAATAATTTTGTGCACTTTGTTTTCTAGTCATAGCTACAGACTTTTGAAATTCTCTTTGTTTATAAGGAGGAAAGTGTGGTTCACTTGGGAGACATCTCCTACTCTAAACTGTCATCCCACCATGAAACATATTCATTACTAATTGGATTCATCTGAATTTTCATAATAAAGAAACAGGAAATCTGCATCTAAAGTGAAAGAAAGAAAGTGAAGTAGCTCAGTCGTGTCTGACTCTTTATGACCCCATGGACTGTAACCTACCAGGCTCCTCTGTGCATGGAATTTTCCAGGCAAGAGTACCAAAGTGGGTTGCCATTTCCTTCTCCAAGGGATCTTCCCAACCTAGGGATCAAACCTGGTCTCCTGCATTGCAGACAGTCGCTTTACCATCTGAGCCACCAGGGAAGCCCCAACAACATATCTAATGGTAAAAAACTAAACATATTGCACCTAAGATCAAGTTGTAATCAGTGTAAATAAGAAAAGATAAAGGGAAAAAAGCATCAGAATTTGAAAGAAGGAAAACTATCATTTTAATACAGTTGTTTTTACAGAAAATTCTAAAGTATGTAGAAATGAATATTGGGCTAGAAAACTGAGTTAACATGCTTGAAAATATATGGTCAATATAAAAAAAAGGTTGTATTTCTAATTATATCTAAAAACAATTGAAAATTGAAGTTTTAAAAATAAGTAGTTATTTTGAAGAACAAGGCGGCAGAGGAGTAGGTGGATGTGGAGTACATCTCTCTGCACAGATGCATTAGGAATACACCCTCAGACACAGAAGTGCATGCAGAACACCAGCTGAGAGTGGACAGGAGCACCTGACTAACAGAAAAGAATATATAAAGTCATGCAAAACTTGGTAGGATAAAGGAACTAGGGGGGAAAACAGGAGTGTTAGTAGGACTGGACCTGCCTAATGTGTTGGGGGAACTGAAGCAGGGGTCTGATCCCCACATCAAGACAATTGTCTGAGTAAGAGGAGAAACATTTAAGGCTGAGAGTGAAACAGTTGATCTATGGCAGCCTAAATGGAATGAGAATCAGACAGTCCTTGCCTCAGCCATACATACCCTGGACAGAGACACATGTCCCCTGGAAGGCACAGCACCTGGAAGCTGGAGTTTAGGAATTGTGTAGCAATCCCAGGGTGAGGGCTGCTGTTGACTGTGGAGAGACAGATTGAGGGGATGTGAGGGAAGAGATTGTGGTGGGAAATGCCTGTGGCAGAAAGCCAGGCAGCCATGGAAGCAAGGCATTACTGCAGAGTCAGGCATAGTGGGTAGAGCCATAACCATAGCCTCTCTCTCCCCACATGACAGCATGGGCAATTGAACAATAGAGAGACTATCAAATGCCCGACTGAACTGAACTACAGAGTAGGACCCCATCCAGGGTGCCCCTTAAGTGCCTGACGCGCCAATCTACAGGGTAGGACCTCAGCCAGGGGGGTCTGTCTATGTGCCTGACATGCTGAACAATAAAGGACCCTAGGAAAGGGAAACCTCTAAGTGCCTGAATGGGCAGAGCTACAGAGAAAGATTGACAAAAGAGGCCTTCTGATTGCCGGCTACAAGAGGCTCACAAAAGGACTCTGAAAGGGCCATAACTCCTGCAGCAGAAACAGTTCATGTCCCTGCACACTTGGCCCTGCCATGGTCCCCACAAGCCTAGAAGCTGCACCACCTTCACACTCAGCTCTCACTGGGGCAGAGCTGACACAGGCAAAAAAAAAAAAAAAAAAAAAAAAATGTCTCGCATCTATGCACATAGGGTCTCTTCAACCTTGTCCAACTCTTTGCAACCCTGTGGACTGTGGCCTGCTAGGCTTCTCTGTTATGGGGGTTCTCCAGGCAAGAATACTGGAACATCATGGCCAATACTGGTAGTCATACTCTTCTAGAGCACTATGTATCCTGCCTCCCTAGCTGCCGACTCCCCTGAGTACCTGGTCCTGCCAAAACCCCTGCAACCCAAGCAGCTGCACCACCTCCACATCTGGCCCTGCTGCTGCTGCTGCTAAGTCACTTCAGTCGTGTCCGACTCTGTGCAACCCCAGAGATGGCAGCCCACCAGGCTCCCCCGTCCCTGGGATTCTCCAGGCAAGAACACTGGAGTGGGTTGCCATTTCCTTCTCCAATGTGTGAAAGTGAAAAGTGAAAGTGAAGTCGCTCAGTCGTGTCCAACTCTTCGTGATCCCATGGACTGCAGCCTACCACGCTCCTCCACCCATGGGATTTTTCAAGGCAAGAGTACTAGAGTAGGGTGCCATTGCCTTCTCCGACATCTGGTCCACACAGGGGCAAAACCAAGTCCTCCAGGGAAGCCACAGGAGGAATCCCCATGGGACAATCCCCATGCAGAAGTGGAAATAAAACCACAATTGAAACCCAGGGCAGTGTGGCTAAAGAAGAAGGCACAAAACCTTCCCACCAGCTGTAAAAGCTGTACATTAAATTCACACAATCAACTAGGCAGACTCTGTGTCTATGGAATATATAAAAGGACATTGAGAGCTCCCACAAAAAGAAAATGCACTAGTTCTACTAGCTGTGGACACTGGAGGCAAGAACACACAGGAGTAGGACAAGATTAGAATTTGAACTGCCCCCACAGCAGGTCCAGAGATCACAATGTTGGAGGGCATCCTAAGGAGGTGAGGTAGACTGTGAGGTTCAGCAAGGGAAGGGACTCTAACAGCAGTGAGTCAAGAAAAACATTTATTATTCTTATGCTTTGACTTGTTCTGTAGATTCTTTTGGATTTTTTTCCTCCCCCACCCCCTCTGTTGCAGTTGTCAATTTTATTGGCACTATGAAATCTAATTAAGGTTTTGAACTTTTTAGTTTTTTCTCAGTCACATTTTTTATTGTTATAAGCCTCTGCCTCTACATTCGGCTTTTGTAGTTCTGAGGAGTCCTTTTTTCTTCCTTTTCTCTCTCTCGCTCTTTTTTTTTTAATTTTAATTTTTAATTATTTACATCTATTATTATCTTTTCTACATTTATTCATTTGTTTACTTTTCCTACTGTTCTTTTCCCCTTGAAGTTAATATTTAATGTATATAAATCTTCTTTATCTACCTCTAGTTAGCTTTGCATATCTATTATTTCTTTCCATTCCTTTCAACATATTTGTTAGATTTATTTTCATTGCTTTATTCCTCAATTGGCACCTTCCTTTAGGTTTGTTTTCTGGTTTGTGCTTTAGTTAGTTTTGTTCTTAACTGGTATTATAATTTTTGGTTTCCTTTGTTTGCCAGGTCAATCTATTTACTTTATTTTTGTTGGACTGCTTTGATTTTGCTTATGGGTGTATATGTATATGTGTATATTCAGTCACACATTTTATTGCTGTTAGAAATCTCTGCCTCTACATTGGGCTTTTGCAGTTCTATAGTTTCACTTTTTTTTTTCCTTTGTTTTCTTCTTCCTTTTTATGTTTTCTTTTCTCTTTTTTCAATTTTTAATGTTTTTTAAACCTATTATATTTTTTCACACTTATTCCTTTGTTTGCCTTTCCTACTGTCCTTTTTTTCCCTTGTAGTTAATTTTTTATGTATATAAATCTTATTTATCTACCTCTATTTAACTTTGCATATCTATTATTTCTTTATTTTCTTTCCTCTAAATATATGTGTTAGTTTTGTTTTCATTGCTTTATTCCCGACTTGGCACCTTGCTTCAGTTTTGTTACCCAGTTTGTGTCTTAGTTTTTTCTTAACTGGTAAATGTAATTTTTGATATCCTTTGTTTGCCAGATTAATCTACTGTACTTTACTTTGTTGGACTTTGTTTATAGGTGTATATGTGTACATTACATTATTTTATTTATTATTTGCCTGGTTTTTTAAATGCTATTTGTCTGGGGTTCATCTGTGGTTTCTCATTTCTGGGTATTTGTTTTAATCACACTTTATGCCATAACAAACCGGTTGTGGAATCTTCATTCCTGATTAGAGATCAAGCCGCGAGCCTTTGGAGTGGGAGCGCTAACTCCAAGACCATAGACTACCAGAGAACTATCAAATAATGAGAGTATCAAATAATGAGAACTCACACAAAGGAAAAAATTGAATATACGACCCAGCATCACCCAACCACCAGTAGCACCCTGTGCAGATCGCCTCATTTAAGATCAGTTCAGTACAGTTCAGCTTAGTCGCTTAGCCATGTCTGACTCTACGACCCCATGGACTGTATGTAGCACACCAGTCCTTCCTGTCCATCATCAACTCCTCGAGTACACCCAAACTCATGTCCATTGAGTCAATGATGCCATCCAACCATTTCATTCCTTGTCGTGCCCTTCTCAGTCTGCACTCCATCTTTCCCAGCATCAGGGTCTTGTCAAATGAGACAGCTTTTCACATGAGATGGCAAACGTATTGGAGTTTCAGCTTCAACATCAGTCCTTCCAATGAACATCCAGGATTGATCTCCTTTAGGATGGACTGGTTGGATCTCCTTGCAGTCCAAGGGACTCTCAAGACTCTTCTCCAACACCACAGTTCAAAAGCATCAATTCTTCCACACGCAGCTTTCTTTATAGTCCAACTCTCACATCCATACATGACTACTAGAAAAACCAGAGCCTTGACTAGACAGACATTTGTTGACAAAGTAATGTCTCTGCTTTTTAATATGCTGTCTAGATTGATCATAACTTTCCTTCCAAGGAGTAAGTGTCTTTTAATTTCATGGCTGCAATCACCATCTACAGTGATTTTAGAGCCCCCCAAAATAAAGCCAACAACTGTTTCCACTGTTTTCCCATCTATTCGCCATGAAGTGATAGGACCAGATGCCACAATCTTAGTTTTCTTAATGTTGAGTTTTTAGCCAACTTTTTCACTCTCCACTTTCACTTCCATCAAGAAGCTCTTTAGTTCTTCTTCCCTTTCTGCCATAAGGATGGTGTCATCTGCCTATCTGAGATTATTGATATTTCTCCCAGCAATCTTGATTCCAGCTTGTGCTTCTTCCAGTCCACCGTTTCTCATGATGTACTCTGCATGTAAGTTAAATAATCAGAGTGACAATATACAGCCTTGACGTATTCCTTTTCCTATTTGAAACCAGTCTGGTGTTCCAAGTCCAGTTCTAACTGTTGTTCCTGACCTGCATACAGGTTTCTCAAGAGGCAAGTCAGGTGGTCTGTAATTCCCATCTTTTTCAGAATGTTCCACAGTTTATTGTGATCCACAGAGTAAAAGGCATTGGCATAGTCAGTAAAGCAAAAATAGATGTTTTTCTGGAACTCTCCTGCTTTTTCAATGATCCAGCAGATGTTGGCAATTTGATATCTAGTTCCTCTGCCTTTTCTAAAATCAGCTTGAACACCTGGAAGTTCACGGTTCACGTATTGCTGAAGCCTGGGTTGGAGAATTTTAAGCATTATTTTACTAGCATGTGAGATGAGTGTAACTGTTCGGTAATTTGAGCATGCTTTGGCTTTGCCTTTCTTAGGGATTGAAATAAAAATTGACCTTTTCCAGTGCTGTGGCCACTGCTGAATTTTCCAAATTTGCTAGCATATTGAGTGGAGCACTTTCACAGCATCATCTTTCAGGATTTGAAATAGCTCAACTGGAATTCCATCACTTCCACTACCTTTGTTTTTAGTGATGCTTTCTAAGGCCCATTTGACTTCACATTCCAGGATGTCTGGCTCTAGTTGAGTGATCACACCATCGTGATTATCTTGGTCGTGAAGATCTTTTTAATACAGTTGTTCTGTGTATTCTTGCCACCTCTTCTTAGTATCTTCTGCTTCTGTTAAATCCCTACAATTTCTATCCTTTATTGAACCCACTTTGCATGAAATTTTACCTTGGCATCTCTAATTTTCTTGAACAGATCTCCAGTCTTTCCCATTCTGTTGTTTTCCTCTATTTCTTTTCATTGATTGCTGAGGAAGTCTTTCTTATCTCTCCTTGCTATTCTTTGGAACTCTGCACTCAAATGGGTATGTCTTTCATTTTCTCCTTTTCTTTTCACTTCTCTTCTTTTCACAGCTATTTGTAAAGCCTCCTCAGACAGCCATTTTGCTTTTTTGCATTTCTTTTTCTTGGGGATGGTTTTGATTCCGGGCTCCTGTAGAAATTGTCAAAAACCTCCATCCATAGTTCATCAGGCACTCTGTCTATCAGCTCTAGTCTCTTAAATTTATTTCTCACTTCCACTGTATAGTAATAAGGGATTTGATTTAGGTCATACCTGAATGGTCTCGTGGTTTTCCCAACTTTTATCAATTTCAGTCTGAATTTGACAATAAGAAGTTCATGGTCTGAGCCATAGTCAGCCCCTAGTCTTGATTTTGCTGAATGTTTAGAGCTTCTCCATCTTTGGCTGCAAAGGATATAATCAGTCTGATTTCGGTGTTGACAATCTGGTGATGTCTATGTGTAGAGTCTTCTCTTGTGTTTTTGGAAGTGGGTGTTTACCATGACCAGTGTGTTCTCTTGGCAGAATTTTATTAGACCTTGTCCTGCTTCATTCTGTATTCCAAGGCCAAATTTACCTGTTACTCCAGGTATTTCTTGACTTCCTACTTTTGCATTTCAGGCCCCTATAATGAAAAGGACATCTTTTTTATGTTTGTTAGTTCTAGAAGGTTTTGTAGGTCTTCATAGCACTGTTCAACTTCAGCTTCCTTAGCATTACTGGCCGGGGCATAGACTTGGATTACCGTGATATTGAATGGTTTGTCCTGGAAACGAACAGAGATCATTCTGTCATTTTTGAGATTGCATCCAAGTACAGCATTTTGGACTCTTTTATTGACTATGATGGCTATTCCATTTCCTCTAAGGGATTCCTCCCCACAGTAGTAGATAAAATGGTCATCTGAGTTAAATTCACCCATTCCAGTCCATCTTAGTTCGCTGATTCCTAGAATGTCAATGTTCACTCTTGCCATCTCCTGTTTGACCACTTCGAATCCCATTGTTCATTGCAGCACCATTTACAGTAGCTAGAACATGGAAGCAACCTAGATGTTCCTTGACACATGAATGGATAAACAAAGTAGTGATACATATATACAATGGAATATTACTTAGCCATAAAAAGGAACACATCTGAGTCAGTTGTGATGAGGTGGATGAACCTAGAACTTATTACACAGAGTGAAGTAAGTCATAAAGATAAATATCATATTCTAATGCATATATATGGAATCTAGAAAAATGGTACTGAAGAAATTATGTACAGGTCAACAATGTAGAAACAGACATAGAGATATTCTTATGAACATGGAAAAAGGGGAGGAGAAGGTGAGATGTATGGAAAGAGTGACATGGAAGCTTACATAACCATATGTAAAATAGATAGCCAACAGGAATTTGCTGTATGGCTCAGGAAGCTTAAACAGTTCCTATGTATCAACCTAGAGGGGTGGAATGGGGAGTGAGATGGGAGGGAGGTTCAAATGGAGGAGGTATATGTATACCTATGGCTGATTCATGTTGAGGTTAGACAGAAAACAGTAAAATTCTATAAAGTGATTATCCTGCAATAAAAAAAGTTAAAAAATAAGTTTTTTTAAATAACACCAAATTTGACTTAGTGATGAATTTCACATAAAATATACAATATCTGTATATGACAAGCTGTTTCTGAAAGTAATTAAGTAGACCTACATACGTGGAGTAATACACTATGTTCATGAATTAGATGTTTCAATGCTGTTTAGACGTCAATTCTTCCCAAATTTATTTGCAGGTTGAATTCAATCCCAATCAAAATAACAACAGGCTTTTTTTTTTCTTTTTGCCGCAGGATGTTTCTAAAATTTATACAGAAATGCAAAGTATATTTGGAGAAAGAAATGTCAACCAACTCCAGCATTCTTGCTTGGAGATCCCCATTGACAGAAGAGCCTGGCAGGCTACAGTCCATGATGTTGCAAAGAGTTGGACATGACTGAGTGACTGAGCATGCATGAAAGGAATAATATGTAAGAAAAGTAATCTTAAAAAGAACAAAGATGTAGGGCTTACATACTTGATTTCAATACTTATTACAAAATACAGTAGCCAAGACAGCATAGTAGTAGTGGAAAGGTAGTCAAATAGATTAATGAAACAGAGAAGAAAGTGCAGAAACAGACTCACACATATTATGCCAATTGATTTTTGACCAAAAAAGAAAAAAAAAAAAAAAAACCTGACTATACTAGGTAGAAGTGAAGATGTGATGAGATTGGAACTCTCATATACCACTTGTTGGAGTACAACTACTATTTAAAGAGTTGGGCATTTCCTTAAAAAGAAAAAAAAAAAAAAAAAGAACTAAAATTAAATATTCACCTATCATATGATCCAGCCATTGCACTCATATATGTGAAAGTATGTGTTCACATGAAGACTGGACAAGTATACTTTTAACTGCTTTATTTGTAATAGCCAGAAAGCAGAAAACCTCAAATGTCTATTAAGTTAATGAATAAACAAACTGTGGTATATTCATATAATCAAATACTACCTGGCAATGCAAAGGGAAAAAGGACTGATACATGCAACTACATGAGTGAATCTCAAAATAACTAGGTTGAGTGAAAAAGGTCAGGAAAAAAAAAAAAAGATGCCAACTGTGTAACTCCATTTGTATAAAATTTTAGAAAATGCAAACTAACGTAGTGGCAGAAAGTAGATCATCGTTTGCCTAGGGTTTTGGAGGGAGGTGGTAAAAGAAGCAAAAGGAATAATCAAAAAGGGGCATAAATAATCTTTTTTGGTTGCCAGATATGGGATATTCTCCCTGTCTTCATTGCGGGCACTGGATATGGGTGCGTACATATAAGTTGCTTCAGTCATGTCTGACTTTTTGCGACTCCACAGATTATATTCTGCCAGGCTCCTCTGTCCATAGGATTCTTCAGGCCAGAAAACTGGAGTAGATTGCCATTACCTTCTCCAGAAGATCTTCTTGACCCAGGGATTGAACCCACATCTCTCATGTCTCCTGCATAGGCAGGCCAGTTCTTTACCACTAGGGCCACCTATGCACATACCAAAATTTATCAGTTATAGATTTCAATTTCAGTATATTATATTAAGTTATATTTCAACAAAATAAAAAGAAAAAGAAAAAAAAGAAAAAGAGTGGGGAAAAGGCAAAATGAAAATAAAGAGAATTCTGACCTTCATTGATCATGTCTCCAGAGTTTCTTTTATTTCTTCTTGACATAGCAAACATGTAACACAAATATCAGTGCCACTGGAATCATGAAGAAGTGGGTGAGATTCCCATTTATTTCTTTCAGCATTTGGCATTTTTGGAATTGACTTAACCTACTTGTACCTGCTTTTCAAAATCTGTACAAATATAACCTGCTTTTTAATAAATATGTGAAAACATATGTACCACCAAAAGCTAGCAAAATAATTTACATAAATCCTCCTTCTCACAGTATCCTGACTAAATTTTATTACAGCTTTGCCCTTCCAATGTGATAAGCAAATTTAATTTTCTGTTGGTGAGACTTTCATAATTTGGTTTCCTTTCAAACACTGTTCTGTAATTCACAAAATATATCTCTCCAATTTCAATGTCAATTTCTTTTACCTACTGTCATCCAACTAAGAGAAAAAGACCAATGGAAAGTTACCTATACTCTCCAAAGTATGTAAACTCAAGTTTTATGTTAGTAAATATGATGCATTTTAAATCTGAAACCAATTTTGCCTTTATTCAGCTCAAACTTCTTTTAAGTATGTTGAGAACAATTGTCTTCTGACTGCATCTCCACACTGAAATCAGTTAGTTTTATAGTTCAGGGAAGCATTAGAATTGTTATATGAATAACATGTAATAATTTGGGATCTTATCAATTAACACACTAAAAATGTTAAATAAAATTCTGGACTTTTAAGCATTTAAGCCACACTGGTATACTGTGGAATATTCTGAAAGAGATGGGAATACCAGACCACCTGACCTGCCTCTTGAGAAATCTGTATGCAGGTCAGGAGGCAGCAGTTTAGAACCAGACATGGAACAACAGACTGGTTCCAAATAGGAAAAGGAGTATGTCAAGGCTGTATATTGTCACCTTGATTATTTAACTTATATGCAGAGTACATCATGAGAAATGCTGGGCTGGATGAAGCACAAGCTGGATTCAAGATTGCTGGGAGAAATATCAATAACCTCAGATATGCAGCTGACACCACCCTTATGGCAGAAAGTGAAGAGGAACTAAAAAACCTCTTGATGAAAGTGAAAGAGGAGAGTGAAAAAGTTGGCTAAAAACTCAACATTAAGAAAACTAAGATTGTGGCATCCGGTTCTATCACTTCATGGCAAATTGATGGGAAAACAGTGGAAACAATGGCTGGCTTCATTTTGGGGAGCTCTAAAATCACTGTAGATGGTGATTGCAGCCATGAAATTAAAAGATGCTTACTCCTTGAAAGGAAAGTTATGATCAACCTAGACAGCATATTAAAAAGCAGAGACATTACTTTGTCAACAAAGGTCCATCTAGTCAAGGTTATGGTTTTTCCAGTAGTCATGTATGGATGTGAGATTTGGACTATAAAGAAAGCTGAGTGTGGAAGAATTGATGCTTTTGAACTGTGGTGTTGGAGAAGAGTCTTGAGAGTCCCTTGGACTGCAAGGAGATCCAACCAGTCAATCCTAAAGGAAATCAGTCCTGAATGTTCATTGGAAGGGCTGATGTTGAAGATGAATCTTCAATATTTTGGCCATCGGATGCGAAGGGCTGACTCATTTGAAAGACCCTGCTGTTTGGAAAGATTGAAGGCAGTAGGAGAAGGAGACAGCAGAGGATGAGATGGTTAGATGGCATGACCAACTCAATGGACATGAGTTTGGGTAAACTCTGGGATTTGGTGTTGAGCAGGAAGTCCTGGCATGCTGCAGTTCATGGTATCGCAGAGTTGGACACTACTGAATGACTGAACTGAAGTGATGTATGTCAGTGTGCAAATAAAATTCAAATGAGCTAAATAAAGTAATTCCAAAAGACAAATTTTGAAGAAGCACAGTTAGTTTGAATGGATTTTTTTTAGTTCAGAATTACTTTGAATTGAAAGGGTACAAATAAGATTTCATTGTTCTGGTCATATTGATATGAAGCTGTTATCTACTTAATTCTCAAAGGAAATACTTCCTTGTTAGTGAACAATTTTCATTCTCTTTTTGGATCTCCCTCAATAAACTGCAAACAATGGATTGCTATCAAAAAAAGAATCTCATCTCAAGCAGAAATATAAAATAGTTGTAAGTAATCTTTGAACTTAAAAGGCTTAAAATCATGAGTGTGTATAAATTAAAGGCTATAAGGTGAGTGATATTCCCAAACAAGTTCTGAAATATTTAACTGTCACTGGTAATAATTTATGAAGTAGATATGTAGACATTTGCCTGGTAGATCTGAGGGGCATGTTAATGGAGTACAATGAAGACAGATAGCACCATTCTGGTACCACTGAGCAGACAGCCGCCTCATGAAACACTTCTTAGCTGGAGCACATCAATCTCTTATGATGGCTGGCCAGATTAGACAGGGAAGCACACTCCTGTGAATCTTAAAAGGCCATTTCTGTCTCTTGTGAAGTTGTTTAACTTTGTTTTTATTTTATGGAGCCTGGCTGAGAGCTAACCCACACAGGATTTGACAGATCGACTTTTATAAAATACCTGGGAAGAGTGGATTTTTACTGAAAACATAAATTACAAATTTCACGCAATAAACTGAACTTGGCATTAACTTGAGACACTCTAAGATGGTGTTTATTATTTATTACTTTTTTCATAGATTATTTATAGATGGACTCATATTTTTGTGACATAGTTTGATCTGTTACAGTTTAGAATGTGATACCTGATAGTCGGAAGGCAAACTTTGCACAGTACAGGTTTAATTATTTTGAAACCTAAGTTATATGGTTTATGATTCACTCGAAATTATTAATACACCCTGAGGAAAACATCAAATAACTTTTCCTGGACAATCAATAAGATGACAATTTGATATGCTGAAAGCAACCTCCCAAATGCACCACTGTCATTCTTCATTCAGTATCATGCCCAACAGTGATATAATACAAAATGTGGTATCATGTATTTTTCAGAAATGATTTGTTTCTAGAATTTGTAAACCTGTAGCAATGTAAAGACAAAGTAAACAATACCAGTATTCAACCTATATTCATAAATTTATATCTAAAAACAAGTGCAATCTATTATTGAAGATAACATCAGCAGGATAACAGGGAGTACTTCTCAGAAAGCATATCATGTTTTTTTTTGTTTGTCTGTTTGATTGTTTGTTTTGACTAATAAACACAGTTGGTCAAACTAAATGAATAGAGTCACACTCTTGAAAATATTGCTATAAAATTTAAACATTCCTAGGAGACCAAAGTCCTTTGCCATGAATTTTGTGCATCTTTCAAATAAGAGATGGTTCCTGGCTGAATGATGACTGCTGGAGAATAAGAATGATCTTCAGAGGGTGATGTCTGTATTCTACAACATCTTATCACACATCAGTGTCTACTGTCATTTTTCCAGCGTCAGGCTTTGCCACTCACCCTGTGTGTGCACTGGATTCTTTATCTGCCAAGTTGAAGTTTCTCTCATTTCCTAGTCTATTTTAGGCTTAAATCTGTAAATACTAAAAGCACCTACACTTCCTCTTCTCAAGAAGGTCATTACTTCATTTTCCCTTCTAGTAGTCTGATCTTGGACACAGGACTCCAAGGGTGACCAATAACCTGAAAGTGAAATAAGATAATGGAAAAGCAGATGGACAGTGCTCTATCTCATCAGTCTGTTCAGCTCTAATTAAGCTTTTCTCTCATACTTGGGTTCTGTCATCTGAAACTCAGAGACCCAAGTCCTAGTTTCTCACCTCCTGTCACCAGTCTTCCAGTTCTTAGCTAGAGTGTCTGTTGTTGTTCAGTTGCTAAGTCATGCCCGACTCTTTGTGACCCCATGGACTACAACACACCAGGCTACTCTGTCCATGGGGATTTTCAGGCAAGAACACTGGAGTGGATTGCCATTCCTTTCTCCAGGGTATCTTCCCAGATCAGAGGTCACATCAATGTCTCCTGCACTGACAGGTGGATTCTCTACCCGTGAGTATTTGTACCACTAACTAAACTGATGCTTTAGTTTCTTGAGAACATGAAATCCTTTCAGGGTCTGTTCTTTTATTTCTCTATACAAGCATGCACTTGTCAATGTCTACACGGATTCAATCTCCAAATTTCAAATAATATCTGACAAGATTTCTGCATGACGCTGACCCTACTCAGAATTTTCTTTTTCTTTTCTTTTCTTTTTATAATTTATTTATTTTAATTGGAGGCCAATTACTCTACAGTATTGTAGTGGTTTTGCTATATATTGACATGAATCAGCCATGGGTGTACATGTACTCCCCATACTGAAACCCCTTCCACCTCCCTCCCCATCCCATCCCTCTGGGTCATTCCAGCGCACCAGCCCTGAGCACCCTGTCTCATGTGTCGAACCTGGATTGGCAATCTGTTTCACATATGATAATATACATGTTTCAATGCTATTCTCTCAAACCATCCCACATTTGCCTGTTCCCACAGAGTCCAAAAGACTCTTCTATACATCTGTGTCTCTTTTGCTGTCTTGCATATAGGGTTATCATTACCATCTTTCTACATTTCATATATATGCGTTAGTATATGGTATTGGTGTTTTTCTTTCTTACTTCTCTTACTTCACTCTGTGAAGGCACCAGTTTCATCCATAATAGCACCAGTTTCATCCACCTAATCAGAACTGATTCAAATGTATTCTTTTTAATGGCTGAGTAATATCCCATTATGTATGTACCACAGCTTTCTTATACAGTCGTCTGGTGATGGACATCTAGGTTGCTTCCATGTCCTGGCTATTATAAACAGTGCTGCGATGAACATTGGGGTACACGGGTCTCTTTCAATTCTGGTTTCCTCGGAGTGTATGCCCAGCAGTGGGATTGCTGGGTCATAAGGCAGTTCTATTTCCAGTTTTCTAAGGAATCTCCACACTGTTATCCATAGTGGCTGTACTAGTTTGCATTCCCATCAAAAGTGTTAGAGGGTTTCCTTTTCTCCACATCCTCCCCAGCATTTATTGTTTGTAGACATTTGGATAGCAGCTATTCTGACTGATGTAAGATGGTACCCCATTGTGGTTTTCATTTGCATTTCTCTGATAATGAGTGATGTTGAACATCTTTTCATGTGTTTGTTAGCCATCCATACGTCTTCTTTGGAGACATGTCTGTTTAGTTCTTTGCCCCATTTTCTGATTGGGTCATTTATTTTGCTGGAATTGAGCTGCATAAGTTGCTTGTATATTTTTGAGATTAATTCTTTGTCAGTTGGTTCATTTGCTTTTACTTTCTCCCATTCTGAAGGTTGTCTTTTCACCTTGTTTATAGTTTCCTTTGTTGTGCAGAAGCTTTTAATTTTAATTAGGTCCCATTTGTTTATTTTTGCTTTTATTCTGGGAGGTGGATCATAAAGGATCCTCCTGTGATTTATGTCGAAGAGTGTTTTGCCTAAGTTCTCTTCTAAGAGTTTTATTGTTTCTGGTCTTACGTTTAGATCTTTAATCCATTTTGAGTTTATTTTTGTGTATGGTGTTAGAAAGTGTTCTAGTTTCATTCTTTTACAAGTGGTTGAACAGTTTTCCCAGCATCACTTGTTAAAGATATTGTCTTTAATCCATTGTACATTCTTGCCTCCTTTTTCAAAGATAAGGTGTCCATAGGTGTGTGGCTTTATCTCTGGGCTTTCTATTTTGTTCCATTGATCTTTATTTCTGTCTTTGTGCCAGTACCATACTGTTTTGATGACTGTGGCTTTGTAGTAGAGCCTGAAGTCAGGCAGGTTGATTCCTCCAGTTCCATTCTTCTTTCTCATGATTGCTTTGGCTATTCGAGGTTTTTTGTATTTCCATACAAATCTTGAAATTATTTGTTCTAGTTCTGTGAAAAATACCGTTGGTAGCTTGATAGGGATTGCATTGAGTCTATAGATTGCTTTGGTTAGTATAATCCTTTTTACTATATCGATTCTTCCAATCCATGAACATGGTATATTTCTCCATCTATTTGCATTCTCTTTGATTTCTTTCACCAGTGTTTTATAGTTTTCTATATATATAAGTCTTTCGTTTCTTTAGGTAGATATATTCCTAAGTATTTTATTCTTTTCATTGGAATGGTGAATTGAATTGTTTCATTAATTTCTCTTTCTGTTTTCTCATTAATGTTTTCTCATTCTCTGTGTTAATTTTATATCCTGAAATTTTACTATAATTATTGATTAGCTCTAGTAATTTTCTGGTGGAGTCTTTAGGGTTTTCTATATAGAGGATCATGTCATCTGCAAACAGTGAGAGTTTTATTTCTTATTTTCCAATCTGGGTTCCTTTTATCTCTTTTTCTGCTCTGATTGCTGTGGCCAAAACTTTCAAAGCTATGCTGAATAGTAGTGGTGAGAGTGGGCACCCTAGTCTTGTTCCTGACTTTAGGGGAAATGCTTTCATTTTTTCACCATTGAGGATAATATTTGCTGTCGGTTTGGCACATATAGCTTGTATTATGTTGAGGTAAGTTCCTTCTATTCCTGCTTTCTGGAGGGCTTTTATCATAAATGGATGTTGAATTTTGTCAAAAGCTTTCTCTGTATCTATTGAGATAATCATACGGTTTTTATCTTTCAATTTGTTACTGTGGTGTATTACATTGATTGATTTGTGGATATTGAAGAATCCTTGCATCCCTGGGATAAAGCCCACTCGGTCATGATGTATGATCTTTTTAATATATTGTTGGATTCTGTTTGCTAGAATTTTGGTGATGATTTTTTTATCTATATTCATTAGTGATATTCCCCTTGACTTGTGTGTGAGTGTGTGTGTGTGTGTGTGTGTGTGTGTGTGGCATCTTTGTCTGGTTTTGGTATCAGAGCAATGATAACATCATAGAATGAGTTTGAAAGTTTACCATCCTCTACAATTTTCTGGAAGAGTTTGAGTAGGATAAGTATTAGCTCTTCTCTAAATTTCTGGTAGAATTCAGCTGTGAAGCCATTTGGTCTTGGGCTTTTGTTTGCTGGAAGATTTTTGATTACAGTTTCGATTTCTGTGCATGTGATGGGTCTGATAAGATTTTCTATTTCTTCTTGGTTCAGTTTTGAAAAGTTATACTTTTCTAAAAATTTCTCCATTTCTTCCAAGTTGTCCATTTTATTGGCGTATAATTGCTGATAGTAGTTTCTTATGATCCTCTGTATTTCTGTGTCATCTGTTGTGATTTCTCCATTTCCAATTCTAATTTTATTGAATTGATTTTTCTCCCTTTGTTTCTTGATGAGTCTGGCTAATGGTTTGTCAATTTTAGTTATCTTCTCAAAGAACAAGATTTTAGCTTTGTTGATTTTTGCTATGGTCTCTTTTGTTTCTTTTGCATTTGTTTCTGCCCTAATTTTTAAGATTTCTTTCCTTCTACTAACCCTGGGGCCCTTCATTTCTTCCTTTTCTAGTTGCTTTAGGTGTAGAGTTAGTTTATTTATTTGACTTTTTTCTTGTTTCTCAAGGTAATCCTGTTTTGCTATGAATCTTCCCCTTAGCTCTGTTTTTACAGTGTTCCATGTGTTTTAGGTTGTTGTGTTTTCATTTTCAATCATTTCTATGCATATCTTGATTTATTTTTTTAATTTATTCTGTGATTTATTGGTTATTCAGAAGCGTGATGTTCAGCATCCATATGTTGGTATTTTTAATAGTTTTTCTCCTGTAATTGACATCTAATCTTACTGCACTGTGGTCAGAAAAGATGCTTGGAATGATTTCAATTTTTTTGAACATACCAAGGCTAGATTTATGGCCCAGAATGTGATCTATCATGGAGAAGCTTCCATGTGGACTTGAGAAAAAGATGAAATTCATTGTCTTGGGCTGAAATGTCCTATAGATATCAATTAGGTCTAACTGGTCCATTGTATCATTTAAAATTTGTGTTTCCTTGTTAATTTTCTGTTTAGTTGATCTATCCATAGGTGTGAGTGGGGTATTAAAGTCTCCCACTATTATCATGTTATTGTTAATTTCCCCTTTCATAGTTGTTAGCATTTGACTTACATATTGTAGTGCTCTTATGTTGGATGCATATATATTTATAATTGTTATATCTTCTTCTTGGATTGACCCTTTAATCATTATGTACTGACCTTCTTTGTCTCTTTCACAGATTTTATTTTAGACTATTTTATCTGATATGAGTATTGCTACTCCTGCTTTCTTTTGAACTCTATTTGCATGGAATATCTTTTTCCAGCCCTTCACTTTCAGTCGTATGTGTCCCTTGTATTGAGGTGGGTATTTTGTAGACAACATATATAGGAGTGTTGTTTTTGTATCCATTCACCCAGTCTTTGTGTTTTGGTTGAGGCATTCAACCCATTTACATTTAAGGTAATTATTGATATGTATGATCCCCCTGCCATTTATTTTGTTGTTTTGGGCTCAAGTGTATACACCCTTTCTGCATTTCCTGTCTAAAGAAGATCTTTAAGAATTTGTTGAAGAGCTGGTTTGGTGGTGCTGAATTCTCTCAGCTTTTGTTTGTGAAGTTTTGATTTCTCCTTCATATTTGAATGAGATCCTTGCTGGGTGCAGTAAATCTGGGCTGTAGGCTTTTCTCTTTCATCACTTTAAGTATGTCCTGCCATCCCCTTCTGGTCTGAAGATTTTCTATTGAAAGATCAGCTGTTATCCTTATGGGAATCCCCTTGTGTGTTATTTTTTTTTTTTTTTTCCTGCTTTCAATATTTGTTCTTTGTGTTTCATCTTTGTTAATTTGATTAATATGTGTCTTGGGGTGTTTGCCTTGGGTTTATCCTGTTTGAGTCTCTCTGGTTTGCTTGGACTAAGGTGACTATTTCCTTCCCCATTTTAGGGAAATTTTCAACTATTATCTCCTCAAGTATTTTCTCATGGTCTTTCTTTGGTCTTGTTCTTCTGGGACTCCTATGATTCGAATGTTGGTGCATTTAATATTGTTCTAGAGGTCTCTGAGATTGTCCTCATTTCTTTTAATTCATTTTTCTTTTTTCCTCTCTGATTCATTTTTTCTACCATTCTATCCTCTACTTCACTAAAACTATCTTCTGCCTTCATTATTCTACTATTTGTTGCCTCCAGAGTGTTTTTGATCTCATTTATTGCATTATTCACTATATGTTGATTCTTTTATATTTCTGCTAGGTCCTTGTTAAACCTTTCTTGTGTCTTCTCAATCCTTCTCTCCAGGCTATTTATCTGTGATTCCATTTTGATGTCAAGATTTCGGATCATTTTCACTATCATTATGCAGAATTCTTTATAAGGTAGATTCCTTATCTCTTCCTCTTTTGTTTGGTTTGGTGGGCATTTATCCTGTCTCTTTACCTGCTGAGTATTTCTCTACCTTTTCATATTGTTTAGATTGCTGTGTTTGGGGCAGCCTTTCCGTATTCTGAAAGTTTGTGGATTTTTCTTTATTGTGGAGGTTCCTTGCTGTGCATGGGGTTTGATGGGTGGCTTGTCAAGGTTTCCTGGTTAAGGTAGCTTGCACTGGTGTTCTGGTGGGTGGAACTGTATTTCTTCTCTCTACTGTGCAATGAAATGTCCAGTAGTGAGAGTTTTGCCAAGAAAATGTACTGGTCATAGCAAACACTCTCTTGCAACAACACAAGAGAAGACTCTACACATGGACATCACCAGATGGTCAACACTGAAATCAGATTGATCACATTCTTTGCAGCCAAAGATGGAAAAGCTCTATACAGCTAGCAAAAACAAGACCGGGAGCTGACTGTGGCTCAGCTCATGAAATCCTTATTGCCAAATTCAGATTTAAATTGAAGAAAGTAGGGAAAACCGCTAGACCATTTAGGTATGACCTAAATTAAATCCCTTATGATTATATAGTGGAAGTGAGAAACAGATTTAAGGGCCTAGATCTGATAGATAGAGTGCCTGATGAACTACGGAATGAGGTTCATGACACTGTACAGTAGACAAGGATCAAGACCATCCCCATGGAAAAGAAATGCAAAAAAGCAAAATGGCTGTCTGGGGAGGCCTTACAAATAGCTGTGAAAAGAAGAGAAGTGAAAGCAAAGGAAAAAAGAAAGATATAAGCATCTGAATGCAGACTTCCAAAGAATAGCAAGAAGAGATAAGAAAGCCTTCCTCAGAGATCAATGCAAAGAAATAGAGGAAAAAAACAGAATGGGAAAGACTAGAGATCTCTTCAAGAAAATTAGAGATACCAAGGGAACATTTCATGCAAAGATGGGCTCGATAAAGGACAGAAATGGTATGGACCTAACAGAAGCAGAATATATTAAGAATAGGTGACAAGAATACACAGAAGAACTGTACAAAAAAGATCTTCATGCCACGGATAATCACGATGGTGTGATCACTCATCTAGAGCCAGACATTCTAGAATGTGAAGTCAAGTGGGCCTTAGAAAGCATCACTACTAACAAAGCTAGTGGAGGTGATGGAATTCCAGTGGAGCTATTTCAAATCCTGAAAGATGATGCTGTGAAAGTGCTACACTCAATATGCCAGCAAATTTGGAAAACTCAGCAGTGGCCACAGGACTGGAAAAGGTCAGTTTTTATTCCAATCCCAAAGAAAGGCAATGCCAAAGAATGCTCAAACTACCGCACATTTGCACTCATCTCACACGCTAGTAAAGTAATGCTCAAAATTCTCCAAGCCAGGTTTCAACAATATGTGAACCGTGAACTTCCTGATGTTCAAGCTGGTTTTAGAAAAGGCAGAGGAACCAGAGATCAAATTGCCAACATCCTCTGGATCATGGAAAAAGCAAGAGAGTTCCAGAAAAACATCTATTTCTGCTCTAATGACTATGCCAAAGCCTTTGCCTGTGTGGATCACAATAAACTGTGGAAAATTCTGAGAGAGATGGGAATACCAGACCACCTGACCTACTTCTTGAAAAATCTGTATGCAGGTCAGGAAGCAACAGTTAGAACTGGACTTGGAACAACAGACTGGTTCCAAATAGGAAAAGGAGTACGTCAAGGCTGCATATTGTCACCTTGCTTATTTAACTTATATGCAGAGTACATCATGAGAAACACTAGACTGGAAGAAGCACAACCTGGAATCAAAATTGCCGGGAGAAATATCAATAACCTCAGATATGCAAATGACACCATCCTTACGGCAGAAAGTGAAGAGGAACTAAAAAGCCTCTTGATGAAAGTGAAAGAAGAGAGTGTAAAAGTTGGCTTAAAGCTCAACATTCAGAAAATGAAGATCATGGCATCCGGTCCCATCACTTCATGGGAAATAGATGGGGAAACAGTGAAAACAGTGTCAGACTTTATTTTTGGGGGGCTCCAAAATCACTGCAGATGGTTACTGCAGCCATGAAATTAAAAGATGCTTACTCCTTGGAAGAAAAGTTATGACCAACCTAGATAGCATATTCAAAAGCAGAGACATTACTTTGTCGACTAAGGTCCATCTAGTCAAGGCTATGGTTTTTCCTGTGGTCATGTATGGATGTGAGAGTTGGACTGTGAAGAAGGCTGAGCGACAAAGAATTGATGCGTTTGAATTATGGTGTTGGAGAAGACTCTTAAGAATCCCTTGGACTGCCAGGAGATCCAACCAGTCCATTCTGAAGGAGATCAGCCCTGGGATTTCTTTGGAAGGAATGATGCTGAAGCTGAAACTCCAGTACTTTGTCCACCTCATGCGAAGAGTTGACTCATTGGAAAAGACTCTGATGCTGGGAGGGATTAGGGGCAGGAAGAGAAGCGGACGACCGAGGATGAGATGGCTGGATGGCATCACCGACTCGATAGACGTGAGTCTGAATGAACTCCAGGAGATGGTGATGGACAGGGAGGCCTGGCGTGCTGTGATTCATGCGGTCTCAAAGACTCAGACACGACTTAGTGACTGAACTGAACTGAACTGAAACATATCAGAGATGATTGATGAGACTTACCGTTCTGTGTAGTCTATTCTAATATATTTGATGCTCTTAGAAAATGTGTATTGTATAAATAAATTTTGCTAAATAATTAACAGGAAAGGGAAGTCTATTTATTAAACTGAATATCTCCTTCAGTGTATGAAAATCATGCTCTGCCATACAGAAAAAATATATATCTTGTTAAAAACTCTGGTTATATACATAATATCACAAAAATGTAACTGAATTTTCCACTTACTGTGAGATAATGTAAAACATATTACTTGCAATATATAACATATAGTATATGAAATATAAGTAATAATGCATAAATTATATGCAGCATGTAATATGTAATATATAATGAATCCAAGTTATATCTTATTATATAACATAATAAGACATGTGGAACATATAAATATGTTTCCTTTATTAACGGGCATCTTTGTTGTCTGGTGTATGTTTCTGGCCTAAACTGTTCTTTAGCTCATATATCTAACATTTATTTGCTTTTCTTATATTTTAATACAATTTATTTCATATCATTAAAAAGGTTATATGAAATAAAGTTTAGTGATAACTAAATTAAAAATTAAGGAAATAAAAAACAGCACATGTTTCAAAGAGTCAATTGGAGAGAGTTCAAAGGTAGAGACAATTTAAAGTCTTAGAGACAGTTCAGAGAAATTAACAGAAGATAATAGACATTACTGCCTTTCATGAACCTAAAAGGAAATGGTCCAAAAAGAGCTGGGTCTATGAGAGAGGGCTGCTCCCAAAAAGCTGTTCCTTTGATAGGCAGCCACTGTCAGTTATAGCCATCATGGAGGAAGGAAAATCAAGGGTAGTGTGTAAGAAGAAAAATCTCTTTTGCTTTCAGTATTAATATGCTTGCACCTTGCCATAACAAAATACCTAAAACTTGGTCTGTTTAACAACAGTCTTTTTATTTTTTTTTCCTTTTGGCTGCAAGGCATGTGGGATCTTTAGTTCTCCCACTAGGTATTAAACCTGTGTCCCCTGAAGCAGAATCACAGAGAGTTAACTGCTGGCCTACCAGGGAAGTCAAACAGCAAACTTTCATTTTCTCATAGTTCTGGGGACTTATACGTCTGAGCTCAAAGTGTTGGCAAATTTGGCTTCTTCTGAGAAGTCTGGCTTTACCTGCTTTTGTCTGTACATTTACATCCCTGGAATCTCCCCCTCATGTTCTAATTTCTTTTTCTTATATTGACACAAGTCAGATTGCATTAGATTCCAACCTAAGGGCTTAATTTCAACTTATTTACCTCTTAAATGCCCCATCTTCACATTCTGAGGCACTGGGAGTGAATTTTGAAAATATGAATTTTGTGTGGACACAATTCAATCCATAGCACTCTCTAATCATGAGTAACTCTCATTGCCCATAGAGGCCACAGGGCACAAAAAACCTGCATACTGTTTTTGGAGGTAAGGGGGGCTTTTTGGAAAGGCCAATGGAAAATATTTAGCACTCTTGAGTAATATCTTCTGCATTTGTTTTAGCAAAGTATAAACTAAAACATTCACTTTTTTTTTCTATAAAACATAAAACTATTATAGCACAACATTTCACTAAATTTGTTTAATGAAATATGTCTATCCATTTGAAAATCCTGATATTTCAATTTATTCAGAAACTATAGAGCTCTATATTTTTTCTCCATCTTACTATAAATTTCCAATAGCCAAGTGCAGTAACCTTTTTTCAACGTGTATTCTCCTTCCATTACTGATATAGGATATTACCTCTCATTGGCCATAGCAAACAACCTCTTCCAACAACACGAGAGAAAACTCTACACATAGACATCACCAGATGGTCAACACCAAAATCAGACTGATTATATTATTTGTAGCCAAAGATGGGGAAGCTCTATACAGTCAGCAAAAACAAGACGAGGAGCTGACTGTGGCTAAGATCACCAATTTCTTATTGCCAAATTCAGACTGAATTTGAAGAAATCGGGGAAAACCATGAGACCATTCAGGTATGACCTAAATCAAATCCCTTATGATTATACAGTGGAAGTGAGAAATAAATTTAAAGAACTAGATCTGATAGAGTGCCTGATGAACTATGGATGGAGGTTCATGAGATTGTACACGCGACAGGCATTAAGACCATCCCCAAGAAAAAGAAATTCAAAAGGGCAAAATGGCTGTCTTAGGAGGCCTTACAAATAGCTGTGAAAAGAAGAGAAGGCAAAAGAAAAGGATAAAAGGAAAGCTATAAGCATCTGAATGCAGAGTTCCAAACAATGGCAAGGAGAGATAAGAAAGCCTTCCTCAGTGATCAATGCAAAGAAATAGAGGAAAATAACAGAATGGGAAAGACCAGAGATCTCTTCAAGAAAACTAAAGATACCAACGGAACATTTCATGCAAAAAAATGGCTTAATAAAGGACAGAAATGGTAGGGACCTAAGAGAAGCAGAATATATTAAGAAGAGGTGGCAAGAATACACAGAAGAACTGTACAAAAAACATCTTCACAACCCAGATAATCACGATGGTGTGACCACTCACCTAGAGCCAGACATCCTGGAAAAAGAAGTCAAGTGAAGCTTAGGAAGCATCACTATGAACAAAGCTAGTGGAGGTTATAGAATTCCAGTTGAGCTATTTCAAATTCTAAAAGATTAGGTTGTGAAGGTGCTGCACTCTATATGTCAGCAAATTTGGAAAATTCAGCAGTGGCCACAGGACTAAAAATGTCAGTTTTCATTCCAATCCCAAAGAAAGGAAATGCCAAAGAGTGTTCAAGCTATCACAGAATTGCACTCATCTCACATGCTAGTAAAGTAATGCTCAAAATTCTCCAAGCCAGGCTTTAGCAATACATGAACTGTAAAATTCCAGATGTTCAAGCTGGTCTTAGAAAAGGCAGAGGAACCAGAGATCAAATTGCCAATATCTGCTGGATCATAGAAAAGACAAGAGAGTTCCAGAAAACCATCTATTTCTGCTTTATTGACTATGCCAAAGCCTTTTACTGTGTGGATCACAATAAACTGGAAAATTCTGAAAGAGATAGGAATATCAGACCACCTGGCCTGCCTCTTGAGAAACCCATATACAGGTCAGGAAGCAGCACTTAGACCTGGACATAGAACAACAGACTGGTTCCAAAGAGGAGAAGGAGTACGTCAAGGTTGTATATTGTCACCCTGCCTATTTAACTTACATTCAGAGTACATCATGAGAAATGCTGGGCTGGAAGAAGCACAAGCTGGAATCAAGATTGCTGGGAGAAATATCAATAACCTCAGATATGCAGCTGACACCACCCTTTGGCAGAAAGTGAAGAAGAACTAAAGAGCCTCTTGATGAAAGTGAAAGAGGAGAGTGAAAAAGTTGGCTGAAAGTGCAAGATTTAGAAAACTAAGATCACGGCATCCAGTCCCATCACTTCATGGCAAGTAAATGGAGAAACAGTGGAAAGAGTGTCAGACTTTATTTTTCTGGGCTCCAAAATCACTGCAGATGGTTATTGCAGTCATGGAATTAAAAGATGCTTACTCCTTGGAAGGAAAGTTATGACCAACCTAGACAGCATATTAAAAAGCAGAACATTACTTTGCCAACAAAGGTCCGTCTGGTCAAGGCTATTGTTTTTCCAGTGGTTATGTGTGAATGTGAGAGTTGGACTCTAAAGAATGCTGAGCACTAAAGAATTGATGGTTTTGAACTGTCCTTTTGAAGAGGATTCTTTAGATTCCTTTGGACTGCAAGGAGAGCTAACCAGTCCATTTTAAAGGAGATCAGTCCTGGGTGTTCATTTTGGTAGGACTGATTTTGAAACTGAAACTCCAATATTTTGACCACCTGATGAGAAACGCTGACTCATTTGAAAAGGCCCTGATGCTGGGAAAGATTGAGGGTAGGAGGAGAAGGGGATGACAGAGGTTGAGATGGTTGGATGGCATCACTGACTCAATGGACATGGGTTTGGGTGGACTCCGAAAGTTGGTGATGGACAGGGAGGCCTGGAGTGCTGCAGTTCATGGGGTTGCAAAGAGGTGGATACGACTGAGTGACTGACCTGAACTGAGACTTTTTTTTAACTTATTGACATCAATATTCCACCCTATTCAACTCTTAAGTTATTCAAGAGCAGGGATCTTCTTGCTTCACGAATGTCTGTCCAATACTCAGTTATTATTCTGATGACTGTAAAACATAAATTTTATTCTAGAGTCATTGTAATCATTAGGCTATTGTGATATCAGTTGCTCAATTTCATCCCAGTTGGAACAAGATGTTCTAATTTAAATTGTTCTTTGTGATTAGCAGATTTGTTGCAGATAGGCATTTTCAGAGATTATATCTAAAATGTTTTGAGAATGTATTTTTGCTATTTTTCCTCTCAGTTTTGTTTTGGAAAATCACTTAGAAGTGAAAAGAAGTGCCACGCTGCAGTAAAGAAAAAGCCAGGTGTTTGTAGCCACGATGGGTTTCCCATGTGGCAATAGTGGTAAAGAATCCACCTGATAATGCAGGAGACCTGAGAGTCATGGATTGGGTCCCTGGTTCAGGAAGATCCCCAGAAGGAGAGCATGGCAACACACTCCAGTATTCCACCTGGAAAATTTCTTAGAGGAGCCTAGTGGGCTACAGTCCATAGTGTCACAAAGAGTCAGAAATGACTGACACGACTTAACATACAAGCATGCACACCATTGGTATAAATTGACCATGCCACAGTGAGTTAGCCAGTTGAGGAGTAAGGTTTTGGTGAGTATATTTGCTGCTCAATTCCTGAGCACAAAGTCAGCAAAAGTGCCTGCAGCAGAGCTCAGGATACATTTGGGGGGGGTTGCAAACTCTTAGATTGGATCAGTTCAGTTCAGTTCAGTCACTCAGTTGTACTGACTCTTTGAGATTCCATGGACTGCAGGATGCCAGGCCTCCCTGTCCATCACCAACTCCAGGAGTCCATTCAAACTCATGCTTATTGAGTCAGTGATGCCATCCATCCATCTCATCCTCTGTTGTCACCTTCTCCTCTGACCTTCAATTTTTCCCAGCATCAGGGTCTTTTCCAATGAGTCAGTTCTTTGCATCAGGTGGCCAAATTATTGGAGTTTCAGCTTCAGCATCAGTCTTTCCAATGAATACCCAATGCTTATTTCCTTTAGGATGGACTGGTTGGATCTCCTTGCAGTCCAAGGGACTCTCAAGAGTCTTCTCCAACACCACAGTTGAATCACAAGGCAGTAAACAAATCAGTTTATAGACCTGAATAAAATTTTAACTCACAGTTCTAGAGAACCACTTTGGATTCACTGATATCCTGAAGAATTAGAGGCTAGAAAGAAAATATATTTTTTTAAAATAAATCCTATGTGCCAAATATCTTGAGGGTCAGTTAACATTCCTTTTGTCTTACAGGCTAGAACTGAACTTGAGAGTGGGGAGGTCATTTTTCTAAATTTGCAGATCTGAAATTTTTCATGTCAGCTTTTACTACAAAATCTCATATATTTGCCTATATTTTCTTCTCTTAAAGAAGCATGTGTGATTTTTCATTAATATAATATTTTTTTTGTTTTATTTAATATTTTATATTGCAAAGGCTAATACTGTCTCCTTTTGTATGATCCTCATGTACCCACCATAGGGCTTTATAAAGGTCCAGTCTTACTTATTGTTTGATTGAAAATGTCAGATAAGATCCTCCTCCTTAGCCAGAATTTAGCAAGATATGTGTGTACATAGATGCATTAACAGTGCTTAAAATAAACAAACAAACAAACAAAACAAAAACCAAAGTGGTTGGTTGGGTGATGTTCACAGGACCTGCAGACTGACTTAACAAGAATTAGTGAAGAGAAACACATAAGTTGGTAGAAGACATTTGGGGTAAACCAAAAAATCAAAAGTACCAAAAGCAATAATACTTAGCAATCTCTTAAAAAAAAAAAAAAAAAAAAAAAAAAAAAAAACTGTGTTAGTGACATTCTTTAATGCATAAATGATCCTAACATTATATCAATTTTATCTTTAGCATGGCATTGAATTGGATATTTCTGGTTCTATATACTATCTATATTTTGGGCTTCTCAGATGGCAAGAGTGATAAAGAATCTGACTGCCAACGCAGGAGACATAGAGACGTGGGTTCAATTCCTGGATCAGGAAGATCTCCTGGAGGAGGGCATGGTAACCCATTTTATCATTTTACCTTTAACATGGCATTGAATTGGGTATTTCTGGTTCTATATATTATCTATATATAGTATTGTTAAGTTAAATCTCAATTCTTATGCTGGTGGTTGTGGAGATGCAAAAATAATGTATGTTCACAGATATATTGGTTTTATGCTAAAAAACATATAATTTCTTGTTGCTGGTTTTCTTTCAGAAACATAATTAGGACCTTCCTTGTGGTCCAATGGCTATTAATCTGCCTGCCAGTGCTGGAGACATGGGTTCAATTCCTGGTCCAGGAAGATTCCCACATGGAGCAGGGCGACTAAGCCTGGGTGTGACAACTGCTGAGCCCATGCTCTACTATGGTCCACAACAAGAGAAGCCACTGTAATGAGAAGCCTGTGCACCACAACTGGAGAGTAGCCCCTGATCTCTGCAATTAGAGAAAGCCTGCACACAGCAATGAAGACCCAGCACAACCAAAAATAATAAATAAATAAAATAAAGATGAATAAATATTATTAAATCTCTAAAAAAGGAGCAATATTCCCTCTTCTGCATTTACTATCAATGGACTCCTCATAATAAAAATTATTGTCATCACCATCATAACTAACATGAATTGAGTGTTCAGTGTGGGTTAGGAACTAAGTGCCTTGCCTACATTATTTCATTTAATTCTAACAAAGGCTATTAGTTTTCTCCCTTTTCAAAATGAAGAAATAGCCAACAGAAGGAGCTTGAGCAAAGTTACTTAGATTGTGAGTAGGAAAACTATATCCAAATTCAGGCATTCTAATTCTAGATATCATACTTTTAACATTTACTGCTCTGCCTCTATCATGCTGAATATAAATTACAGGAAAGAGTAGTGCTCTAAAGAACTATGGGATGAAAAGATGATGTGTTTATTGAAAATTGAAAATTCCATAAAAATCAAAAATAGGTAAATTTTTATTTATTTTTTTAAGAAAAATACTTATTATTATTCTTATATTCTGATTTGTTCTGTGGTTGGTTCTGGATATTTTTCTTTTTTTTCCTCTCTTGCTGTCATTATTAATTCTAAAAATAGGTAAATTTTTAAAAAAATAACTGTCTTAGAATCGTTTAAAAGACAAAGAAGTAGAAAACAGAAAGTTTCTTCATAAGATTCAGAAGAGAAAAAAAAATCAGTGGTGTTATGAATTAAATTGTGCTTTGCTAAAATTAATGCATTGAAATTCTAATGTCTCATACCTCAAAAGGTGACCTTATTTGGAGATGGGGCCTTTGAAGTGGTAATTAAGTTCAGTGGGGCCATTAGGGAGTTCCAATCCAATCTGACTGGTGTCCTTATAAGTAGAGGAGTGAAGCATTCAGAGAGAGAATCCAGGGCAATATGCACACACACACACACACACACACACACACACACACAAACATGAGGATGAGAAGCCAGCCATCTGCAAACCAAATGGAGAAGCCTCAGAAAAAAACAAACCTGACTGCACCTTGATTTCTTTGACCTCTAGCCTCCAGAACTGTGAGCAAATAAATTCTGCTGGTTAAGGTATCTAGTCTGTGGTATTCCATATCACAGCTCTAGAAAACTAATACAAATAACTTATAAGAAATTAAATTATTTTCAAATTCTCTGCTAGGTAGATATAGGACTTCCCAAGTGGCACTAGTGATAAAGAATTCGCTTGCTATTGAAGGAGATGTAAGAGATGAGGGTTTGATCCCTGGGTCGGGAAGATCCCCTGGAGTAGGAAACGGCAACCCACTCCAGTATTCTTGCCTGGAAAATCCTATGGACAGACAAGCCTGTTGGGCTCCAGTCCTTGGATCCAGTCAGACACGACTGAGTACACACATACACACAGGTAGATAGAAGAATAGACATTAATAATATAACATTTTGTAACCTTTACATTTAGCAAACTTTAAAAGTCTTAAAAAGATAATTATTAGAAAGAAAATGATGGAATTATTGCTCACATAAACCTTTCGTGATGCCCCTCTTACACTGTTGGTGGGAATGCAAACTAGTACAGCCACCATGGAGAACAGAGTGGAGATTCCTTAAAAAAGCTGGAAATAGAACTGCCTTATGAGTCAGCAATCCCATTGCTGGGCATACACACCAAGGAAACCAGAATTGAAAGAGACACGTGTACCCCAGTGTTCATCGCAGCACTGTTATAATAGCCAGGACATGGAAGCAACCTAGATGTCCATCAGCAGATGAATGGATAAAAAAGCTGTGGTACATATACACAATGGAGTATTATTCAGCCATTAAAAAGAATACATTTGAATCAGTTCTAATAAGGTGGATGAAACTAGAGCCTATTATACAGGGTGAAGTAAGCCAGAAAGAAAAACACCAATACAGTATACTAAGGCATATATTTGGAATTTAGAAAGATGGGTTATGATAACCGTGTATGAGAGACAGCAAAAGAGACACATATGTATAGAACAATCTTTTGGATTCTGTGGGAGAGGGAGAGGGTGGGATGATTTGGGAGAATGGCATTGAAACATGTATAATATCATATAAGAAACAAATCGCCAGTCTAGGTTCGATGCAGGATACAGGATGCTTGGGGCTGGTGCACTGGGATGACCCAGAGGAATGGTATGGGGAGGGAGGTGGGAGGGGGATTCAGGATTGGGTACACGTGTACACCTGTGGCGGATTCATGCTGATGTATGGCAAAAAGAATACAATATTGTAAAGTAAAAAAAAAAAAAAAAACCTTCGGTGATGTTGTAAGTTAATAAATTTCCTGCTATTTTGTATTCTAAATGTGTTATTTTCATAATTTGGGTTAGAGTTATATTGCATCCAAATGTACACCTTGCTTTTTAACTTAGCAAAAGAAAATAAGTGATTTTACAAATGATTCTATGTTATCGTAATTATAATTTCAACTACTGCCTGATGTTCATTTTAATGGATTTCATATAAACAGTCATAGGCAGGCTTAGTTGTGTCCAACTCTTTGCAACCCCATGAGCTGCAGCCTGCCAGGCTCCTCTGTCCAAGGGATGCTCCAGGCAAGAATATTGGAGTGGATTGAAATTTCCTTCTCCATATAAATAGGTAGATACATTTAAAATCTATATTACATTCTTTTTTCATGATCATTGTTAATTTTGCAGTGAATATTTTCTGTATAAAACTTTGCATATGGAGGGTTATTTCTTTTAGTCAGATTCTTAGAAGTAGAATTGGTGGGTCTATAAATACGAACATATTACAGAACCTTGAGACATTCTGTCAAGGATTTCTATAAGAATTATACTCGTTTGTAATTCTTTCATATGTGGTGTATTATTTCACTTCTTCTAACTAAAATTGGCCTTGTGTCTATTTCTGGTAATACTGATTCTATACTTTGTCTTGGCAAAATAAAATAATTTCCCTAACAATCACTCCTGTATATATTTAAAATAATAGACTGTCAAGTACATGTAAGAAAATAAATTAAATGTCCTGTTTTCTTAAACGTGTTAAAGGTCTCTAAATAATGAAATAACCTTTTTTTCAAATTTTACCTTAAAAACTAAACCTTCATATAATTCAGAGTTTACATACTAAATCTAGGAAAGTAATATAAATTTGTTTATAATTCAGGCAATGCTACACTTACATTTTACAAAACATAAGGAATAAGATTTATTATTACTTGCCCAATCACCATTGCTTTGTACTTCTACAAATACTAACAGACTCTGTTACTTTTGGAAACGTAATATCCCAACACCTAAGTTGACTCCTGGAGAAATAGAATTCTCATCTACTTGTTTATTTGAGGGACTGGAAAAACCACAATTACCTCTTTAATATTATGCATTCAAGCTCTGATTTATCTCCCTTCTGATCTCATCATTCCTTGGAATTTTACATCATTACCTGAAATATGTCACCAAAGTTCCCACACCACAAGGACCCTCAATCTGTTTTGCTGACTTTAATATTACTTTAATTGATCTGAATTTCAAGATTATTATGTTTTTGAAAACTTGTTTGTTAACATCTATAGTTTAGTCTGAAAGTATCTGTAATCTAATTGCATCTGTGACATAAAATTATGTTTCCAAAAACTTGCTTGATTTGTAATCAGTTAAATAAAAGCAATTGTAAGCATGAATTTTCCTCCTTGTTTCTTATAGTTTCCATTTTGCCTTCTAAGCATAGATATTTTCTTTCAAATTCCAGACATTTAATTAAATGCTTCCCTTAAATTGTCCATACACATACTTAACATAAAACATTACATTTTAATCACAATGAATAAAGGCTCTGTGGTGCAATTCTTTTATTAAAGATACAACAAAAAATATTTTCCTAGGCTTAACTAATTCTCTATAGAGCTTATTTTTCGTATGCTTTATTATAGTTGTCAAAGACTATGAGCCACCTGAATTGGTTTTCTACTGTTACCTTGCTTGATATTACCTCAGGGGTTGTAATTAATTCAGATCTGTGTAAGCTATTTCCACTCTTCATTAAAAAAAAGGACACAAATATATTGTTCTCTCTTTATAATCCTCCCATTTAGTCATATGTCAAAATAAGAAAAGGAAAAATCTGTTTTTTCAGTTTCTGTGTTTCTTAATGTTCTGGAGATATATGTATATAACATTACATAATGCAAAAAACAAAACAAATAAAAGCCCTACGTGAATTTTTATTAACCTACTATAAAGCAAATTTGATGACATATTTTAAACACAATATACGATCTATTTATTGATTCTTATATCACCTGTACTCTTAAAAATTATTTTTCAAAATGTCTCACAATATTTAAAATTTATGTGAATTTTTATCTATGAATGAACTAGATCATTTTGCCTATGTGTGTAATGGAATGGGTGAATTTAACTCAGATGACCATTATATCTATTACTGTGGGCAGGAATCCCTTAGAAAAAATGGAGTAGCCATCATAGTCAACAAAAGAGTCGGAAATTCAGTACTTGGACGCAATCTCAAAAACGACAGAACGATCTCTGTTAGTTCCCAAGGCAAACCATTCAATATCATGGTAATCCAAGTCAATGCCCTGGCCAGTAACACTGAAGAGGCTGAAGTTGAACAGTTCTATGCAGACCTACAAGACTTTCTAGAACTAACACCCCCAAAAGACGTCTTTTTCATTATAAGGTACTGGAATGCAAAAGTAGGAAGTCAAGAAACACCTGGAGGAACAGGCAAATTTGGCCTTGGAATACAGAATGAAGCAGTGCAAAAGCTAATAGAGTTCTGCCAAGAAAACGCACTGGTCATAGCAAACACCCTCTTTCAACAACACAAGAATAAAAAATACAACAAACTATCCATGAAACCTCCATAAAGTTGCTCAGTCATGTCCGACTCTTTGTGACCCCATGGACTATAGCCCACCAGGCTACTCCATTCGTGGGATTTTCTAGGCAAGAATATTGGAGTGGGTTGCCATTTCCTTCTCCAGGGCATCTTCCCGGCCTGGGAATCGAATCTGGGTCTCCCGCATTGTGGCAAGACGCTTTAACATCTGAGCCACCAGGGAATCCCTCAAACAAACTATAATCTTTTATAATTGAAAAGAATATTCAGCAATGTTTACAGTGAACTTTTAAACTCTTACCTTCCTGAGCAAACCAATGTTATGAACATAAATCCAATGCCACTTGCATTAGATATGTTTGGAACACATGCTAGAGATAGAGAATTTTTGTTGTTTAAGTCCCTGGGAACAGAAAGTGACTACTGATATTTTGCAAATAGGATCCAGAGAAATTAAATTTTCTGAAATTCATGGAATAGTGTAACACAGAGAGATTTTATTGCTGAAATGTGACTAGCATACCTCTTGAAGATTATTCAGAAAGTAAGGAAAATATCAAGGGTTCTAAATTTATATTGGTTATGAGAAAAAAGAAAAAGGTAAAACCACAGTGTGTGGTCTAATTATCTCCTTGGATATTAATGCTTTATAATTGAATTAAAGAAAAATATTCATTGCTTAAAAATTCAGTTCAGTTCAGTCACTCAGTGGTGTCTGAATCTTTGCCACCCCATGGACTGCAACATGCCAGGCCTCCATGTCAATCACCAACTCCTGGATTTTACTCAGACTCATGCCCATTGAGTCGGTGATGCCTTCCAACCATCTCATCCTCTGTCGTCCCCTTCTTCTCTCACCTTCAATATTTCCCAGTATCGGTGTTTTTTCAAACGAGGAAGCTCTTTGCATCATGTGGCCAAAGTATTGGAGTTTCAGCTTTCAACGTCAGTCCTTCCAAGGAACACCCAGGACTGATCTCCTTTAGGATGGACTGGTTGGATCTCCTTGCAGTCCAAGGGACTCTCAAGAGTCTTCTCCAACACCACAGTTCAAAATCATTAATTTTCCTATGCTCAGCTCACTTTATAGTCCAACTCTCCCATCCATACATGACTATTGCAAAAAACATAGCCGTGACTAGATGATGTTTGTTGACAAAGTAAGGGCTCTGCTTTTTAATATCCTGTCTAGGTTGGTCATAACTTTTCTTCCAATAGCAAGCGCCTTTTAATTTCATAGCAGCAATCACCATCTGCTGTGATTTTGGAGCCCCCCAAAATAAAGTCTGCCACTGTTTCAACTGTTTCTCCATCTATTTGCTATGAAGTGATGCAACTGGATGTCAGGATCTTAGTTTTCTGAATGTTGAGCTTTAAGCCAACTTTTTCACTCTCCTCTTTCACTTTCATCAAGAGGCTCTTTAGTTCTTTTCACTTTCTGCCAAAAGGGTGATGTCATCTGCATATCAGAGGTTATTGATATTTCTCCCGGCAGAATTCACGGTTCATGTACTGCTGAAGCCTGGCTTGGAGAATTTTGAGCATTACTTTACTAGCATGTGAGATGAGTGCAATTGTGTGGTAGTTTGAGCATTCTTTGGCATTGCCTTTCTTTGGGATTGGAATGAAAACCGACCTTTTCTAATCTTGTGGTCACTGCTGAGTTTTCCAACTTGCTGGCATATTGAGTGCAGCACTTTCACACCATCATCTTTCAGGATTTGAAACATCTCAACTGGAATTCCTTAACCTCCACTAGCTTTGTTCATAGCGATGCTTTCTAAGGTTCACTTGACTTCTCTTTTCAGGATGTCTGGATCTAGGTGAGTGATTACACCATTGTGATTATCTTGGTTGTGAAGATATTTTTTCTACAGTTTCTGTGTATTCTTGCCACCTCTTCTTAGTATCTTCTGCTTCTGTTAGGTCTCTATTATTTCTGTGCTTTATAGAGCCCATCTTTGCATGAAATGTTCCCTTGGTATCTCTAATTTTCTTGAAGAGATCTCTAGTCTTTCCCATTCTAGTGTTTTCCTCTATTTCTTTGCACTGATCACTGAGGAAGGCTTTCTTACCTCTCCTTGCTATTCTTTGGAACTCTGCATTCAACTGGGCATATTTTTCCTTCTCTCCTTTTCTTTTGGCTTCTCTTATATTCACAGCTATTTGTAAGGCCTCTTCAGATAGCCACTTTGATTTTTTTGCATTTCTTTTTCTTGGGGATGGCCTTGCTCCCTGTCTCCTTGTACAATGTCTTGAATCAGATCTAGTCCCTTAAATCTATTTTCCACTTCCAGTGTATAAACGTAAGATGATTTAGGTCATACCTGAATGGTCTAGTGGTTTTCCCTGATTTCTTCAGCTAATTTCTTCTGAATTTGGTTAAAAATTACTAGAAGGAAAAGTTGCAGCTTTCATATGACTAAAGAGTGAATTTCAAATTAAAAACAATAGCAACAACAAAACAACAAGCAAATGTCCTCTGCTGTCCATAAGATGTTTGTCACAGTTTGGATAAGCTTGAAAATGACATCTAGAATTGTTTTAGTTCAGGCTCCTATAAACTAGAAGCTATGTTATACTAGGTGGCTAAAAAACAGGACTTATTTTTCACCTTTCTGGTAATTGGAAAGTCCAAGGTCAAGATCCCTGTTAAATGTTTGCATTTTATTTATATCTCAAGAACATTCTGATTTCAATAAATCCTTTCTGAAATCCTTACTATCTGACTTTAATTAACTTCAGAGAAGGATACCTGTATTACATTTGGAGAAGTAAACTGTTAATTATTTGTTGAACATATCATAAAGTATAAACAGGCTTAATTTTCTACATCAAAGTTGCCCTAAGCATTTATATTGGACTTACTGTTAGCTAATGATTAAGTTAAATAATAGTTGTGAAATATCTGGTCCACTGATACATAGGAAACTGAAGAAATAATATGTTTGGCTCATTTTTTTCTTTATGTTACAATTGAGAATATTCTGAATCTAGAACAAGTTGTGTAAAACTTTGTAGTTGGCAATTTTGCACTTAGAAATATCATCTGAGATGTCATTATAATGCCAGTTGTTGCTCTTAGAAAAGGCACAATATAGAAAAGTGATTAAAAGATTTTGGTCTTAAATCTATATTCAATGTTTTGCTCTCTCTTTATAATCTATCTAGATATATATGTTTTTTATATATATTTCATATATGTTTTAATATTTGACACCTGTTTCCATATATATGTTATAATAATACTTTTCAACTTACCATTTTGAGAATACACTAAAAGTATGAATCTTTGTAAATTTAATGATTTCCTGTTGTAAAGCAATAAGTATATTTTTATTATTAGTGTTATTTCAACCATTACTAATCCCATTTCTTATTTTTCTGTCTTGCTTCGGTAACCACCATTTGTGTTGCATCTCAGCACATCTCAAACTCTCTGCAGTGAAAGATGTTCTTTAAAAATATATGATGCTTTGCCCTACACTCACAAAAAAAGTGTTACTGTGATATACTATACTTATTTTAAAACACTATTACTTTTTGTACTTATTGTGCAGCTGACCTTTAACAAGCACTCAGTGATCTATGAGTAACATTTATATTCCTCCAACATGGATATTCTGTGATTTGAGATGATTACTTTTAAAAAATATTTTTATGTGGTATAGGTGATTTGCAATGTTGTGTTAGTTTCAGGTGGACAGCAAAGTGAATCATTGGTACATATACATACACCCACTCTTTTATAAGATCCCCCACCCACCCACAGAGGCCATTACAGAGTACAGTTTCCTGAGCTATACAATAGGTCCTTATTAGTTATCTACTTCATATACAGTAGTGTGTGTATATCAGTCATAATCTCCCAGTTTATCCCTCCACCCCTTTCACTCTGGTAACCATAAGTTTGTTTACTACATCTGTGACTGTTTCTATTTTGTAAATAAGTTCATTTGTACGTTGTTTTAGATTCCACATATAAGCAATATCATATATTTGTCTTTCTCTGTCTGACTTACTTCGATTTTTATGAGGAGTTTTAGGTCCATCGTGTTATTGCATTATTTTGTTCTTTTTCAAGGTTAATATTCTATTGCATGTATATGAACCACATCTTCTTTATTGATTCTTTTTTGGACGGACTTTTAGGTTGTTTCCATGTCCTGGCTATTATAAATGCTGCAAAGCATTGGGATGCAAGTATATTTTTGAATTCTGATTTTCTCTGGGTAAATATCCAGGAGTGGGATTGCTGGGTCATATGGTAGTTCTTTTTTTTTTAGTTTTTAAAGTAACTTCCATATGTTATCCATAGTGGCAATGCTAATTTACAGTCCCATCAACAGTGAAGGAGTGTTCCCCTTTCTGTACATCCTCTCCAACATATATTGTATGTAGATTTTTTGATGATTTTGAGTTTGAGATGATATCTCACTGTAGTTTTGATGTGCATTTCTTTAATAATTAACAATGTTGAGCATCTTTTCATGATGACTACTTTTAAAATACAAGCTTAAACAAATAACTCATCCTTGTTTCTTCCATTTAATTTGTTTTAGAACACAAGCCCATGGTCTAATTTTTGAGTCCTTCCTACTGAACTTCGTACTATTTCCCATGTCCTGTATAGTTTATGGTTCAGTAAAATGTGGCAACTATAATGACATGAATTATTTACTTGTTACTATTACACATATTTTAATTACTTTCACTGTGGCTTATTATGTCTTATTAAATGTGGCTTTTTATGTCTTGGGAATTTCATTAAGTAATTTCAAACTGTATCACAAGAACTCTGTGTGTGTGTGTGTTTGTGTGTGTGTGTGGTGTGTACTCAGTCATTTTTGACTCATTGCAACCCCATGGACTGCAAACTTCTAGGTTCCCATGGGATTTTCCAGGCAAGAATGCTGGAGTGGGTTGCTATTACCTACTCCACGGGATCTTCCCAACCCCGGGATCAAATCTGAGTCTCTTATGTCTCTTTCATTGGCAGACAGATTCTTTATCACTGTGCCACCTGGGGACCCCAGCACAAGGACTAATAGAGAATAATTAAAGTTGTTTTTGCAAATATAAAGAGGCCTTGTAAAATATTTTGTAGGAAAGTCTTTATTGGATAAATAATTGTCAACATTCTGATGGGGTACTTTTTTGATGAACATTAGAGATAGTTAATAGTTGAAATAAAATTTAACAATAAATGTTATTTGGTATTCTCAGCTAGCTTTCCTAGATTTTCTCTTTCACTTATTATTTTGAATAGTCATTTTTATTTTACTATTCTAAGCATTTATAAACATGATGTTTATGTCAGTATTAGATATTTGGTATGCATTTTATATTGCTATGTCAACATAATTATATCTGGAACTTCATTTCACTATGATTTTAGTATAAAAATTGAGTTTGTTATGCAGAGTATATTACAATACTATATAACATTTGAATTGTTTCAAAAATACGTGTACTTGAGTTTTAAGAAAAAAGCACAAAGGCTTTTCTCTGAATGATGATAGACTTGTGTTAGTTTGCTATTTGAATAGTAGTTATGGAGGACAGTAAAGTGAACACTACAACTTTTTGCTTTTTCTATAATTCTATCCAAGCATTATTTTTTAAATATTTATATATTTATTTACTTGCCTGGCCAGGTCTTTCTTGTGGCACAGGGGACCTTCATTGCATCTTGAGAGATCTTTAGTTGCAGCACCCAAACTCTGTCGTTGTGTCATGTAGGCTCTGGAGCACATGAGCTTAGTAGTTGTGCTACACCAGCTTAGTTGCTTCATGGAGTGGCAGATCTTAGTTCCATGGCCAGGGATTGAATCCACACCCCCTGCATTGCAAGGTGAATTCTTAACCACTGGAGGACCAATGAAATCCTTAAATATTATTATTTTATTATGCATAGATAATTCAGTTCAGTTCAGTTGCTCAGTCGTGTCCAATTTTTTGCGACCCCATGGACTGCAGCACATCAGACTTCTCTGTCTATCGTCAACTCCTGGAGTTTACTCAAACTCATATCCATTGAGTTTGAGTACATGCATTATGTATATATATATTTTGTATTTTTCCTCATAGATAATATGACTAATACAGGTTGTTCCAGGTTGTTCTATGACCATATGTAGCTAATCAACAATCCCTTAAGGTTAGCCTTATGGATCTCAAATAGAATTTGAAATTTTTACCAGAGCTCCTGCAAGTTTTGAGTTTTAAACTCAAACATTTATCTCTGCATAACAGATTCCTAAAATAATTTACATGTATACCCAATAGTTCCAGCATCATTTATTGAAAAAATATGCTTTATTGATTGAAGTTTCTTGACAATTTTGCCAAAAATCATTTTGTTGACTGTCACTGTAAGAGTTAGCATATGTACTCAATTCTATTCCCTTTATCTATATGTGAAAGCTTACTCCAGTACACAGTCTGGCTAGATGTTACATGTTCGTAAAAATATTAAAATAGAAGGCATGACTCATACAGTTTTGCTTTTCTATCATAATATTGTTTCTTCAACTGGGATATTTTGTAATTACATATAAGTTTGAGAATAGGCATTTACATTAATGAAGGAATTTTTCTTACAATTTTAATAGAGATTGCAGTGAATCTGAGATTACTTTAAGGAGAATTGTCATCTTAACGATATTAACTCTTCCAGTAATTGAACAACAAATATTTTTCCAACTGATTCCGTTCAGTTCAGTCACTCAGTAGTGCCTGACTCTTTGTGACCCCATGCATTGCAGCACGCCAGGTTTCCCTGTCCATCAACAACTCCCGGAGTTCACCCAAACTCATGTCCATCGAGATGGTGATGCCATCCAGTCAGCTCTTCCTTTGTCGTCCCCTACTCGTCCTGCCCCGAATCCCTCCCAGCATCAGAGTCTTTTCCAATGAGTCAACTCTTCCCATGAGGTGGCCAAAGTACTGGAGTTTCAGCTTTAGCATCAGTCCTTCCAATGAACACCCCGGACTGATCTCCTTTAGAATCGACTAGTTAGATCTCCTTGCAGTCCAAGGGACTCTCAAGAGTCTCTTCCAACACCACAGTTCAAAAGCATCAATTCTTCAGCGCTCAGTTTTCTTCACAGTCCAAGTCTCACATCCATACATGACCACTGGAAAAATCATAGCCTTGAATAGATGGAACTTTGTTGGCAAAGTAATGTCTCTGCTTTTTAATATGCTGTCTAGGATGGTCATAACTTTCCTTCCGAAGAGTAAGGGTCTTTTAACTTCATGGCTGAAATCACCATCTGCAGTGATTTTGGAGGCCCCCCCCCCCCCCCCAATAAAGTCTGCCACTGTTTCCACTGTTTCCCCATCTATTTCCCATGAAGTGATGGGAATGGATGCCATGATCTTAGTTTTCTGAATGTGGAGCTTTAAATCAACCTTTTCACTTTCCTCTTTCACTTTCATCCAGAGGCTTTTTAGTTCCTCCTCACTTTCTGCCATAAGGGTAGTGTCATCTGCATATCTGAAGTTACTGATATTTCTCCCGACAATCTTGATTCCAGCTTGTGTTTCTTCCAGCAAAGCGTTTCTCATGATGTACTCTGCATGTAAGTTAAATAAGCAGGGTGACAATATACAGCCTTGACGTACTCCTTTTCCTATTTGAAACCAGTCTGTTGTTCCATGTCCAGTTCTAACTGTTGCTTCATGGCCTGTATATAGGTGTCTCAAGAGGCAGGTCAGGTGGTCTGGTAGTTCCAACTCTTTCAGAATGTTCCACAGTTTCTTGTGATCCACACAGTCAAAGGCTTTGGCATAGTCAATAAAGCAGAAATAGTTGTTTTCCTGGAACTCTCTTGCTTTTTCCATGATCCAGCGGATGTTGGGAATTTGATCTCTGGTTCCTCTGCTTTTTCTAAAACCAGCTTGAACATCTAGGTGATCTTAATTTCCTCCATCAAAATTTTGTATTTTTAGGTATGCAAGTCTTTAACCTTTTTAGTTAAATCCATTCCTAGGTATTTTATTATTTTCAGTGCTACCTTAAATTGAAATATTTTCTTAGATTTATTTTGATTATTCATTTGATATATAATTTAATTTTGTTTATTTTTTTGCCTAAAACATTGCCAAATATGTTTATCAGTAATTTTTTAATAAGATGCCTTAGGATTATCTACACATAGAATTATGTTATTTTACAATAACAGTAATTGTATTTCTTCTGTTTCAATCTGGATGCCTTCTATTTCATTTTCTTGCTAATTTTTCTGATTTGTATTTATTATATCATGTTGGGTGGTGGAAAAGGGGGCATTCTAACTTTGTTCCTGATCTTAAGAAAAAAGGTCTCAACATTTCACCATTCAGTATTACCTGTGAGTTTTTTTGTAAATGCTTTTTATTAGATTGACAACATTTCTTTCTTCTCCAGTGTATTAAAATTTGTTAATTAGAAGTGTTCAGTTCAGTTCAGTTCAGTCACTCAATCATGTCTGACTCCTTGTGACCCCATGAATTGCAGCATGCCAGGCCTCCATGTCCATCACCAACTCCCAGAGTTCACTCAGACTCACGTCCATCGAGTTAGTGATGCCATCCAGCCATCTCATCCTCGGTCATCCCCTTCTCCTCCTGCCCCTAATCCCTCCCAGCATCAGAGTCTTTTCCAATGAGTCAACTCTTCGCATGAGGGCCAAAGTACTGGAGTTTCAGCTTTAGCATCATTCCTTCCAAAGAAATCCCAGGGTTGATCTCCTTCAGAATGGACTGGATGGATTTCGTTGCAGTCCAACTCTCACATCCATACATGACCACAGGAAAAACCATACCTTGACTAGATGGGCCTTAGTCGGCAAAGTAATGTCTCTGCTTTAGAATATGCTATCTAGGTTGCTCATAACTTTTCATCCAAGGAGTAACCGTCTTTTTATTTCATGGCTACAATCACCATATGCAGTGATTTTGGAGCCCAAAAAAATAAAGTCTGACACTGTTTCTACCGTTTCATCATATATTTCCCATGAAGGGATGGGACCAGATGCCATGATCTTCGTTTTCTTAATATTGAGCTTTAGGCCAACTTTTTCACTCTCCACTTTCACTTTCATCAAGAGGTTTTTCAGTCCCTCTTCACTTTATGCCATAAGGGTGGTGTTATCTGCATATCTGTGGTTATTGATATTTCTCCTGGCAATCTTGATTCCAGCTTGTGCTTCTTCCAGTCTAGCATTTCTCATGATGTACTCTGCATAGAAGTTAAATAAGCAAGGTGACAATATACAGCCTTGATGGACTCCTTTTCCTATCTGGAACCAGGCTGTTGTTCCATGTCCAGTTCTAACTGTTGCTTCCTGACCTGCATACAGATTTCTCAAGAGGCAGGTCAGGTGGTCTGGTATTCCCATCTTTTCAGAATGTTCCACAGTGTATTGTGATCCACACAGCCAAAGGCTTTGGCATAGTCAATAACGCAGAAATAGATGTTTTTCTGGAACTCTCTTGCTTTTTCCATGATCCAGCCAATGTTGGCAATTTGATCTCTGGTTCCTCTGCCTTTTCTAAAACCAGCTTGAACATCAGGGAGTTCACGGCTCATGTATTGCTGAATCCTTGCTTGGAGAATTTTGAGCATTACTTTACTAACATGTGAGATGAGTGCAATTGTGCGGTAGTTTGAGCATTCTTTGGCATTGCCTTTTTTGAAATTGCAATGAAAACTGACCTTTTCCAGTCCTGTGGCCACTGTTGAGTTTTCCAAATTTGCTGGCATATTGAGTGCAGCACTTTCACAGCATCATCTTTCAGGATTTGAAACAGCTCAACTGGAATTCCATCACCTTCACTAGCTTTGTTCGTAGCGATGCTTCCTAAGGCCCACTTGACTTCATGTTCCAGGATGTCTGGCTCTAGGTGAGTGATCAAACCATCATGATTATATGGGTCATGAAGATCTCTTTTGTAGAGTTCTGTGTATTCTTGCCACCTCTTCTTAATATCTTCTGCTTCTGTTAGGTCCCTGCCATTTCTGTCCTTTATCGAGTCCATCTTTGCATGAAATGTTCCCTTGGTATCTCTAATTTTCTTGAAGAGATCTCTAGTCTTTCCCATTCTATTGTTTTCCTCTATTTCTTTGCATTGATCGCTGAAGAAGGCTTTCTTATCTCTTCTTGCTTTTCTCTGGAACTCTGCATTCAGATGCTTTTATCTTTCCTTTTATCCTTTGCTTTTCACCTCTCTTCTTTTCACAGCTATTTGTAAGGCCTCCCTAGACAGCATTTTGTTTTTTGCATTTCTTTTCCATGGGGATGGTCTTGATCCCAGTCTCCTGTACAATGTCATGAACCCCATTCCATAGTTCATTGGGCACTCTGTCTATCAGATCTAGGCCCTTAAATCTATTTCTCACTTCCACTGTATAATCATAAGGGATTTGATTTAGGTCATACCTGAATGGTCTAGCAGTTTTCCCTACTTCCTTCAATTTGAAACTGAATTTTGTAATAAGGAGTTCATGATCTGAGCCACAGTGAGCTCCCAGTCTTGTTTTTGTTGACTGTATAGAGCTTCTCCATCTTTGGCTGCAAAGAATATAATCAACCTGATTTTGGTGTTGACCATCTGGTGATGTCCATGTGTAGAATCTTCTCTTGTGTTGTTGCAAGAGGGTGTTTGCTATGACCAGTGCATTTTCTTGGCAAAACTTTTTTAGTCTTTGCCCTGCTTCATTCCGCATTCCAAGGCCAAATTTGCCTTTTACTCCAGGTGTTTCTTGACTTCCTACTTTTGCATTCCAGTCCCCTGTAATGAAAAGGACATGATTTGTGCGTGTTAGTTCTAAACGGTCTTGTAGGTTTTCATAAAACCGTTCAACTTCAGCTTCTTCAGCATCACTGGTTGGGAAATAGACTTGGATAACTGTGATATTGAGTGGTTTGCCTTGGAGATGAACAGGGATCATTCTGTCATTTTTGAGATTGCATGCAAGTACTGTATTTCAGACTCTTTTGTTGACCATGGTGACTACTTTATTTCTTCTGAGGGATTCCTGCCTGCAGTAGTAGATATAATGGTCATCTGAGTTAAATTCATCCATCCCAGTCCATTTTATTTCACTGATTCCTAGAGTGTCAACGTTCACTATTGCCATCTCTTGTTTGACCACTTCCAAATTGCCTTGATTCATGGAACTGACATTCCAGGTTCCTATGAAATATTGCCCTTTACAGCATCGGACCTTGCTTCTATCACCAGGCATATCCACAACTGGGTATTGTTTTTGCTTTGGCTCCATCCCTTCATTCTTTCTGGAGTTATTTCTCCACTGATCTTCAGTAGCATATTGGGTACTTACTGACCTGGGGAGTTCCTCCTTCAGTATCCTATCATTTTGCCCTTTCATACTGTTCATGGGGTTCTCAAGGCAAGAATACTGAAGTGGTTTGCCATTCCCTTCTCCAGTGGACCACATTCTGTCAGACCTCTCCACCATGACCTGCCTGTCTTGGGTTGTCCCGCGGGCATGGCTTGGTTTCATTGAGTTAGAGAAAGCTGTGGTCCTAGTGTGATTAGATTGACTAGTTTTCTGTGAGTATGTTTTCTGTGTATCTGCCCTCTGATGCCCTCTTGCAACACCTACCATCTTACTTGGTTTTCTCTTACCTTGGGCGTGGGGTATCTCTTCATGGCTGCTCCAGCAAAGCACAGCCGCTGCTCCTTACCTTGGACGAGGGGTGTTAGTTATCCTCAAATTATTTTTTCTATCTATTGAGATGACTGTGTTAGATTTTCTTGGTTATTGATTTTACAAATATGGCTTACTGCATTGATTTTTCAGAGAAGGCAATGGCACCCCGCTCCAATACTCTTGCCTGGAAAATCCCGTGGGTGGAGGAGCCTGGTAGGCTGCAGTCCATGGGGTCACTAAAAGTCGGACACGACTGAGCGACTTCACTTTCACTTTTCACTTTCATGCATTGGAGAAGGAAATGGCAACCCACTCCAGTATTCTTGCTTCAAGAATCCCAGGAATGGTTGAGCCTGATGGCCTGCCATCTATGGGGTCGCACAGAGTCAGACACGACTGAAGCGACTTAGCAGCAGCACCAGCAGCATTGATTTTTGGGCATATAACCAAACTTTCATTTTTTTAAAATAAATCTCCTCAAGTTACAGTGTATAATATTTTTTATATATTGCTAGATTTTGTGTCTATATTACTAAGCACATTTGTTTGTAGTTTTCTTTTAACATTTTGCATTGTTTTGCTATTAAAGTAATACCAGTTTCATAAAATTGTCTGTGAAGTTTCTTTCTTTTGTTTAATTTTGAAAAAGTTATTTTTAAAAATTATATTAATTCTTTATTAAATGTTTACTAGAACTTACTGCTACAGCCATCTCTGCTCAGATTTTTCTTTGTGGAAAATTATTATCATCACTTTACTTGTGGGTCTATTTTAATTTCCACTTGTTTTTGAATAAGTTTTGATCATTTTTATTTTTCTGGAAAATTTCCCATTTCATCTAAGTTATATAATTTGTTCACATTTTATGTCCATAATATCTGTTTCTGTTTAGGCAAGTAGGTATTAATAATTAGTCTTTTATCTTAATATTAGTTATTTGTGTCTTGTATATTTTTTTAGTCAATTTCACTGTTTATCTTTCAAATTAGGTACTTTTGGTTTCATTTATTTTTCTCTGTTGTGTTTTTATTTACTATTTAGTTGATTTCTACACTAAACTTTATTATTCCCTTCCTTCTGCTTACTTTATTTATTTTTTAAATTTAAATTTATTTATTTTAATTGGAGGCTAATTACTTTACATTATTGTATTGGTTCTGCCACACATCAACATGAATATTCCGCAGGCATACACGTGTTCCCAATCATGAAGTCCCCTTCCACCTCCCTCGCTGTACCATCCTTCTGGGTCATCCGAGTGCAGCAGCCCCAAGTATCCTGTATCAAACCTGGACTGGTGATTCATTTCTTATATTATATTATATATGTTTAAATGCCATTTTCCCAAATCATCCCACCCTCTCTATCTCCTACAGAGTCCAAAAGACTGTTCTTTACATCTCTGTCTCTTTTGCTGTCTTGCATACAGGGTTATCATTACCATCTTTCTAAATTCCATATATATGCGTTAGTATACTGTATTGGTGTTTTTCTTTCTGGCTTACTTCACTCTGTATAATAGGCTCCAGTTTCATCCATCTCATTAGAACTGATTCAAATGCATTCTTTTTAATGGCTGAATAATACTCCATTGTGTATACACACCACAGCTTCTTATCCATTCATCTGCTGATGGACATCTAGGTTGCTTTCCTGTCGTGACTATGTTAAGCAGTGCTGAGACGAACATTGGGGTGCACGTATCTCTTTCAATTCTGGTTTCCTCAGTGTGTATGCCCAGCAGTGGGATTGCTGGGTCATATGGCAGTTCTATTTCCAGTTTTTTAAGGAATCCCCACACTGTTATCCATAGTGGCTGTACTAGTTTGCATTCCCACCAACAGTGTAAGAGGTTCCCTTTTCTCCACAACCTCTCCAGCATTTATTGCTTGTAGACGTTTGGAGAGTAGCCATTTTGACTGGTGTGAAATGGTACCTCATTGTGGTCTTGATTTGCATTTCTCTGATAATGAGTGATGTTGAGCATCTTTTCATGTGTTTTTTAGCCATTTTTATGTCTTCTTTGGAGATATGTCTGGTTAGTTCTTTGGCCCATTTTTTGATTAGGTTGTTTATTTTTCTGGAATTCAGATGTAGATGTTGCTTTTATATTTTTGAGATTAATTCTTTGTCAGTTGCTTCATTTGCTATTATTTTCTCCCATTTCAAAGGCTGTCTTTTCACCTTGCTTATAATTTCTTTGTTTTGCAGAAGCTTTTAATTTTAATTAGGTCTCATTTGTTTATTTTTGCTTTTATTCTGGGAGGTGAGTCATAGAGGATCCTGCTGTGATTTATATGAGAGAGTGTTTTGCCTATGTTCTATTCTAAGAGTTTTATAGTTTCTGGTCTTACATTTAGATATTTAATCCATTTTGAGTTTATTTTTGTGTATGCTGTTAAAAAGTATTCTATTTTCATTCTTTTATAAGTGGTTGACCAGTTTTCCCAGCATCACTTGTTAAAGAGATTGTCTTTTCTCCATTGTATATTCTTGCCTCCTTTGTCAAAGATAAGGTGTCCATAGGTGTGTGGCTTTATCTCTGGGCTTTCTATTTTGTTCCATTGATCTATATTTCTGTCTTTGTGCCAGTACCATACTCTTTGGATGACTATGGTTTTGTAGTAGAGCTTGAAGTCAGGCAGGTTGATTCCTCCAGTTCCAATTTTCTTACTCATGATTGCTTTGGCTATTCTAGGTTTTTGTATTTCCATACAAATTGTGAAATTATTTATTTTAATTTTCTGAAAAATTCCATTGGTAGCTTCATAAGGATTGCATTGAGTCTATAGATTGCTTTGGTTAGTATAATCCTTTTCACTATATTGATTCTTCCAATCCATGTACATAGTATATTTCTCCATCTATTAGTGTCCTCTTTGATTTCTATCACCAGTGTTTTATAGTTTTATATATATAGGTCTTTAGTTTCTTTAAGTAGATATATTCCTAAGTATTTTATTTTTTTGTTGCAATGGTGAATGGAATTGTTTCCTTAATCATACAACATGTCCAAGTGGGCTTTCTCCCAGAAGTGTAAGGATTCTTCAATATTCACAAATCAATCAATGTAACACACCATATTAACAAATTGAAAGATAAAAGCCATATGATTATCTCAATAGATATAGAGAAAGCCTTTGACAAAATTCAACATCCATGTATGATAAAAACTCTCCAGAAAGCAGGCATAGAAGGAACATACCTAAACATAATAAAAGCTATATATAACAAACCCATGGCAAACATTATCCTCAATGGTGAAAAGTTGAAAGTGTTTTTGCTAAATTCAGGAACAAGACAAGGGTGCCCACTGTCACCACTACTATTCAACATAGTTTTGGAAGTTTGGGCCACAGCAATCAGAGCAGAAAAAGAAAAGGAACCCATATTGGAAGAAGAGAAGTAAAACTCTCACTGTTTGCAGATGACATGATCCTCTACATAGAAAACCCTAAAGACTCCACCAGAAATTTACTAGAGCTAATCAATGAATATAGTACAGTTGTGGGATATAAAATCAACACACAGAAATCCCTTGCATTCCTATACACTAATAATGAGAAAATATAAAGAAAAATTAAGGAAACGATTCCTTCTGCTTACTGTAGAATTACCACTTAGGTTTCAAGGGTGTTAACTTAGAAGATTAAATTATTGATTTGTGTAATAATTTGCTATGTCTGCCATAAGAAAGCACCACAGACTGGAAGCATGAATCTTGAGGATCAAAGTGTCAACACAGGGATCAAACTGTCAACACAGCTGGTTTCTTCTGAGACCTGTCTTCTTGATTAGGAGATGGCCGTCTTCTGCTGGGAGCCATCTAAGGAACTCCACGTATGTCAAAGGTCATGAGGAAGGAGGCTTGGCATACACAAAGGCATGATCAAGCCTCAGGAAACCCCCTGTTCCCGAGCATCTAACCCCAAACCAGAGTTTGTTTTATGCTCTCACCTACACCTCTGACTTTATGGGGGGCTCTCTCCCATAACCGTTTCTCTTGGAGAAGGAGTAAACATGCAGCTCCAAGGCAATAAAAATTCCTGGGAGTGACAAGAGTGTTTCAGCTTACGGACTCCTCTTAAGGTTATCTAGCCCGCCCGTATAGGTTCATCCATCCACATGTGATTGTTTACAGCCTCCCAATCTGAGAGGAGTGAGATGTTTTAGACTTACCAAAGGCAAATTCTTTTGGGGAGTTGGAAATTATTAGTATAGTGGGTTGGTTAAGAATTATATTGGTGAAGGGTTTTTCATTTGTTGTGCCAATAATTGCTGCTAATTACCTGCCCTGGGTGTGACAAGGGTGTCTTACGTCAAACCTCTCTGCTGACAGACTAGCTTGTGTGACAGGATTATCCATACTCCTGCCACTAAGCACATGATTGTTTACTACCTCTCAACCATAAACAGCACAGAGAGTTTTGGAGTATTTTGAGAGTCTTAATTAGCATAGGGCTTTTCTCATTGTTGAGTCAATGATTGCCGCCAGGCCTCCATATCCTTAGGCACCTGGCAATATATTAATCAATGTATTTGAAATATAGAAAAGGAAATATAGTAGTTTTAAGGTTAGCAATACTAGACTTTTTGAGTTAATGAATTTTCTCTTGTAATAGATCACTGTACTTTGTTATAAATCACTGTGTCCTTGCTATGTAAAAATGTAACTTTATCACTATCTTAAGACTAAATAGATCTTAAGGGGAGCATTGGTGAAAGGATTTTCATTTGTTGGGCTGATGTTTGCTGCTAAATCTCCATGTTCCCTGCCCTTATAATGAATATAACTAGCATATAGGAGAAATAAGTATTAACCTTTAAGATTAATCATATTAACTTTCGGTTAAATAAATTCCTTTCTTGATTGTAACTCAACTACACCCTCATCCTATAGGAATGCAACTTTATTTGGAGGGTGGTGCCTGGTTTAAGAAAAAACAGCTTTGGAAAAAATAAATTTTTTGGTTATCAGAAAGAAAGGATCACAAAATGTCAGCAGGTCTCATGGCCAGAAGATGATGTAAAATCCCTAAGACCTTTTTATGTGAAGCACCTGATTTTGATAAAGGTCAGGACTGCTGACCCCCGCGTGACTCTGTATTCATCCCTATGTGTAACAAAAGGTATATAAGCAAACCTCAAAATAAAGAAATTGGATCAGTTTCTGGAAAGACTGATTCCCTCATGTCTTCTTTTCTGCTCCCTGTTTTTCTGGCTGAATTCCCATCTGGAGCGTGGGTGCTCACCACATCTATTTACTTGCCCTGGTTTTCAAGCCCAAGAGAGAAGGAGCCCAAGGAAGGGCACCTTCTGATATTCAAGTGGTACCGGTGGCCCAACGTAGATGGTGCAAATTCCTTGTCTTGGAATTTTCTTGGTTTCCCACGTAAACCAAGTTATTCAGCCTCTTTTTCTCTCCTACTATTTTCAGGCCGAATTCCCATCTGGTGCATGGGTACCCACCAAGCCTATTAATTTTTCCTGGGCTTCTAAGATTGGACCGGGGGGGCCTCAGTGCCTCCTCTCCTTCGGGAGAACGGGAAGATGCCTGCGGCCTACGTAGGTGGTGATTGGTATTCCATGTGAACCAAGTTATTCAGCCTCTTTTTCTCTGCTAATTTTCTAATCCCTCTCTATCTGTAATTAAATAAGTTATTTCTAAGGACACCGACGCCGTCCCCAACTTTAAATTCCCTGGATCCAACAGGGCTGGACCCCAGCAATCTTCCCTCTATGTCTGACAAGGTCTTCACTCTGTACATGCCCATGTTCAAATTTCCTCTGCTTATATGGATAGCAGTAGTATTGGATTGACTGTGCCAAAGGCTTTGACTGTGTGGATCACAAGAAACTGTGGAACATTCTGAAAGAGATGGGAATCCCAGATCACCTGACCTACCTCTTGAGAAACATATATGCAGGTCAGGAAGCAGCAGTTAGAACTGGACATGGAACAACAGACTGGTTCCAAATAGGAAAAGGAGTCCATCAAGGCTGTATATTGTCACCCTGCTTATTTAAATTATATGCACAGTACATCATGAGAAACGCTGGGCTGGAAGAAGCACAAGCTGGAATCAAGATTGCCAGGAGAAATATCAATAACCTCAGATATGCAGATGATACCACCCTTATGGCAGAAAGTGAAAAGGAACTAAGAAGCCTCTTGGTGAAAGTGAAAGAGAAGAGTGAAAAAGTTGGCTTAAAGCTCAGCATTCAGGAAACAAAGATCATGGCATCCAGTCCCATCACTTCATGGGAAATAGATGGGGAAACAGTTGGAAACAGTGTCAGAATTTTTTGGGGGGAGTAGGGGGGTTTGCAAAATCCCTGCAGACGGTGATTGCAGCCATGAAATTAAAAGATGCTTACTCTTTGGAAGGAAAGTTATGACCAACCTAAATAGCATATTCAAAAGCAAAGACATTACTTTGCCGACTAAGTTCCATCTAGTCAAGGCTATGCTTTTTCCAGTGGTCATGTTTGGATGTGAGAGTTGGACTGTGGAAAAAGCTGAGCACTGAAGAATTGATATGCTTTTGAAGTGTGGTGCTGGATAAGACCCTTGAGAATCCCTTGGACTGCAAGGGGATCCAACCAGTCCATTCTAAAGGAGATCAGTCCTGGGTGTTCATCGGAACAACTGATGCTAAAGCTGAAACTCCAATACTTTGGCCACCTGATTTGAAGTGCTGAGTCATCGAAAAAGACCCTGATGCTGGGAGCTATTGGGGGCAAGAGAAGTAGGGGACGACAGACGATGAGATGGTTGGATGACATCACTGACTCAATGGACATGAGTTTGAGTAAACTCTGGGAGCTGGTGATGGACAGGGAGGCCTGGTGTACTGTGATTCATGAGGTCACAAAGAGTCGGACACGCCTGAGGGACTGAACTGAACTGAACTGAGTATTGGATTATGGCTACCTCCAATGATCTCATTTAAGCTTAATTAAATGCTTAAAATATTTCTACACACATAGTCGAAGGAAGAGTTCCCTGGCCATCCAGTAGTTAGGACTTGGTGCTTTAACTGTAGTGGCCTCTGGTGTAATCCTTGGGGGAAGAAGGAACTAAGATGCCACAAACTATGCACAACTCCACCAAATACAATCTAAGGAATGTGGGTTAGAATTTCAACATATGATTTTTCAGGGGAAAACAATTGTCTATATAACAATTTGAGATGTTTCACTTTTGTATAGGTTTTTGTAGATATAAATTATCCTCTAAGCACTGATTTAGGGGTAACCTGTCATAGCTCAGTTGGTAAAGCATCTGCCTGCAATGCAGGAGACCCTGATTTGATTCCTGAGTGGGAAAGATTCCCTGGAGAAGGGATATGCTACCCACTCCAGTATTCTTGGTCTTCTCTTGTGGCTCAGCTGGTAAAGAATCTATCTGTATCTATCTGTCATGCAGGAAACCTGGCCACGACCCCTGGGTTGGGAAGATCCTCTGGAGAAGGAGAAGGCTACCCAACCAGTATTCTTGCTTAGAGAATTCCATGGACTATATAGTCCATGGAGTCACAAAGTTGGACATGACTGAGCGACTTTCACTCATGCCTTTTGATATGTTGTTTTCATTTTCATTCATCTAAAAGCGTTTTTTAATTCTTGTCATTTCTGCTTTGACCCATTGATTATTTAGTCATGTGGTATTTAATTTGTACATATTTGGGACTTTTCCAAATTTGTTTATGTTGCTAACTTCTAACTTAATTTCATTGTTCTAAAAGAACTTAAGTTGTATGATTTAAATTTCTCTGAAATTTCTGGGGCTTGTTTTATGGTATACCTTATTCTTGGAGAATGTTTCAAAAGATTCATATGTATTTGAGAAGAATATGTATTCTGCTATTGTTTGGTGGAGTGTTGTATAGATATCTGTTAAATCTCACTGGCTAGTAGAGTTGTTCAAGTCTTCTGTTTACTTTTTGATCTTCTGCAATGGATAGTTCTTCTGTCTACTAATGAAGTCTTCAGAAATTGTTTTTAATGCCTATTTTTAAGTTATCTATGTGTATGCATGCTACGTCGCTTGAGTCATGTGCAACTATTTGTTACCCTATGGACTGTAACCTATCAGGCTTCCCCGTCCACGGGATTCTCCAGGTAAGGATATGGGAGTGGATTGCCATGCCCTTCTCCAGGTCATCTTGCCAGTCCGGGGACCAAATCCTTGTCTCTAATATTTCCTGCAATGGCAGGTGGGTTCTTTACCACTAGCACCGCCTGATCTTCCTTCAATTCTGTTTTTGTTTCATGCACTGTGGGTCTCCGTTATTAGATGTAAATATGTATATAATGCTTGAAAGTGTGAAAGTGTTAGTTGTTCAGTGATGTCCAACTCTGATTCCATGTACTATAGCCCACCAGGCTCCTCTGTCCATGGAATTCTCCAGGTAAGAATAAAGAAATGGGTTGCCATTTCCTTCTCAACCGAGGGATTGAACCTGGGTCTCCTGCATTGCAGGCAGATTCTTTACCATCAGAGCTACCATGGAAGCCCATATAATGCTTACTTTTAGCAATTAATTGACTCATGATTATAAAATGTCTCTTTTTATCTCTAAAACATCTTTTGTTTTAAATTCTACTTTTGTCTGATGTTCATATGGGCATTTCAGTTTTCTTATAGTTGTTGTTTGCATGGTATCTTTTTTTCCCTATTCTTTTACTTTTGAAATGTATGTATCTTTGTATCTAAGGAATATTTCTTGTAGAAAGCTTATGGTTGATTCCTATTTTTCTTTCCCCAATCTGGCAACCTGTGCCTTTGCATTGAACTTTTTTTAATCTATATGTATTTAATGTTATTTGTTTGTACTTACATCTGCTTATTGACTTTTCCCCAATATGTCCTGTATCTTACTTTTTGTTTCTCTATTCTTCTTTGCTACTTTCTTTACGATTAAGAGAATACTTTCTAATGTAACATCTTCTCTTCCATGGATGCTTGCTGCTAGACAGCATATTAAAAAGCAGAGACACTACTTTGCCAACAAAGGTCTGTATAGTGAAAGCTATGGTTTTTCTAGTAGTCATGTATAGATGTGAAATTTGGATCATAAAGAAGGCTGAGTACCAAAAACTGATGCTTTCAAATTGTGGTGTTGGAGAAGACTCGAGAGTCCCTAGAGAAAATCAAACCAGTCAACTAGAATGGGGCTTCCACCATGCTGAAGTGGAGGGTAAGAGATGGGAGGCAGTGGTAAGAATAGCTCAAATGTCACAAACTTTTCTATTCTTACCAGTATTCTGTAAGTTTTCACTAAGGATATGTATTAAGTTGTTTTACCCCATTAGGAAAATTTCCAGAGACTTTATAATTATTCTTATTTTATATATACATTTTTCACCAGGTAGTTGTTTCACTGAGGTCTTAGTCCATGGAACTCCTTACACTCACAATTATTTTCAAAGTTCATCATATATATTTATATTGTGTATATATATACACACACACACATTGTATATATATATAGTGTATATTATATATATTTTATGTATTGTATATATTGTATGTATATATATATATTGTATATATTATAGTGTATATATATATATAGTGTATATATATATATATATATATACTTGTTCACAACATATGAACATATATATTTGTTGTGAACAAGTATATAGCTCTTCTGGTGTGATTGCTATGAGTTAAGTAATATTTTAATGGCTATTAGAGCCTGTTGTGTCCAAGAGAAAAATAATCTTGACTGGAAGTAAAATTATGGGAGTTTAGCCATGGGAGAAATTAGATCATAAAACAAACAAATAAATCTACAATGATCTGGGAGCTACAGAAATCCCCTATTTCAAAATTATAACCTGTGAGAAATCTTTGAAACTTTCTGTTTTTCTACTCATCTTTTTCTTTACAAAATTCTTTGTAAAGTCAGAAAATTATTGCATCTTATATACTACACATGCGAGCTAAATGATTTTCATTATAGTCTCTTAGAGGGATTCTATTGTTGATAGCTAACAAGATAAACATCTCCTCATTGGAGTTTTGACTGTTTCTTATCAAATCATAAACTAAACATTGTTAAGACTCTCATATACTATCATATAGATATGTGCATCAATGAAGTTGTTCTCATATGTTTTGGTTCTGGCTTCATAGAAAATATTAATAGAAAATGGTAAGTATGTTTTAAGAATGATGATCATCTTACTTTAGTAAATCCTCTAATTTAAATAATAGCCTTTAGCAGTAAAAGTTGTATCCTAGCACCTGTGATCCAGCTGCATCCTTTCTTGTAATGGACTTTGCAGGAATATGACTTTCATAAATATTATAGCAAAAGTCTCACCTTGAAGCAGTTGGATTTTACAACATAAGTTAATGGAGAAATGAAAAAATACAATCATACCTGTATGTGTTATGCCTATAGGGTTTCAATAAAAGTGAGATTAAAACACTGCAAGTTCAGGATATTTTGGCCAATTATTACTAAGTTATTCAATAAATACTGTAAACCCCAAAATAGAATATTGGGAGCAAAAAGGTAGCACTCCAAGTGTGTGAATAGAATAACAAGTTAAGAATATGAAAAACATTAAAAAAAAATCAACTATTTTTGAACATTTTGGGAAAGAAATCACCCCACTATATAATCAAAGATGTGCTTTCAGGGTGATGATTTAGTAGCTGCTATTAGAACAACTAGTCTTTCTGAAAATAACAAAAGCAATGAAAAACATGCAAGGGATTGATGGCACTGGAGAATAAATAAAGCTGGCAGATACTGGATGAGTACTGTCCTTCATCAGAAAAAAATATAGCATATAGATGAGTAACTAAATTGCATGCATTTTGACCCAAAGACAGGTTCTAGTTTTACAATGTGGGCTGGTCAAATCCAAAATTCTCTGTAGTTTTCTTTGAAGAACCAAGTCTTCAAATAGTTAAGGATATATACACAAACATCTTAGAAAGGAGAAAACTGTGTAGAGTTTCCAATTCTTTGTATAAAGTGAAAGTGAGGGTGTTAGTCACTCAGTCGTGTCCAACTCTTTGTGACTCCATGGACTGTAGCCCTTCACCCTCAGGCTCCTCTGTGCATGGAAACTTCCAGGCAAGAATACTGGAGTGGATTGTTGTTCCCTTCTGGTTCATCTCTGAAATATGCATTCCTAATATCCCAAGTCAGGCTAAAATAACTGACCTGATGATTTTAGCTTTGAGGATGAATTCAGCCTGCCATCTTTGGGAAACATAACAGAATGCAAATTGTTCAAACTATATAATTCAAAATGTTTAGGATAGGACCCAAAATACTAGGTATATGAGAAGCAGCAAACATAATCCACACTGAAGAAAAAGGCAATGTGAAGACCAATCAAGAACCGACTTAGATGTTGGAATTAATGTACCAAATACTACCATATCTGTGCTCAAGAAGATAAAAGAAAATGCTTTTATAGGGAAAAAAAAAAGAATATAAAGTAGTGAAACATGCAAAATAAGAAATTGTGACAAAACATCACTTGGAGAGACTTAAAATAAGACTGGAGGTGATAGAAGATCAAGTGAGGAAGAGAAAATAGAGCAATAAAATAGATATCCAATCTGAAGGTTAACAAAGAAATAAAATTGGAAAACTAATAAAGAGAATATCAGGAACTTGTGAAGCAATATAAATATACTTAACATAGTCATAGCTGGACACCTAGAAGAGAAGGGGAATTAAAATATAGGGGAATTATTCTAAGAGAGCATTTAGTTGGTACCTCAGATTTTTGAAAGATGTAAATTTAGACAAGGAAGACAATCAGAGAGCATATTTAATTAGAAAGGAATTCATACCAATCACATTATAGGCAAATTTCTGAAGTTCAAAGTGAAGGTTATATTTTCAAAAGGGGCTGAGAAAGGCAATTCAATGTATACAGGGCAAGAGTAATTTCAATAGCTGGCCATTTTTTTTCAGAAACAGTGGACACTAGAAGACAGAATTATATCTGTAACTTCTAAGAAGGAAAACATAGACTCCCCCCTAAAAACAAAACAATTAAAAATAATTTTATATGCAGTGACCATGACTAAATTGATGAATGTAGATGAACTAGATATTTTCAAATAGAAAACTTTCATAATTATAACTATTTAAAACATTATATCAAGGAAAAGGAAAATTATACAGGGTTCTCTGAAGAGAATGAAGAGCACAAGAAATGGAAATTAAAATAAAAATACTTGAGTAAAAATAAAAGCCATATTTTCCCTGTGTATTTCTTAAAATAAAACTTCTTAAAGAAAAATTACAACATTGTCTGGCGAGGTTTATGATCAATAGAGGTTTTCTTCATATGATAACAGTACAAAAATGAGAGGTGTGGTAAATTGTCCTACAGCATTGTATGCTTTCTACATTTTCCATGAAGTTTTAAAGTATTAACTCTAAGTAGAAAGTGAAAAGTTATAAATGTGTATTTTAATCCTCAAACAAAAACTAAACTAATGCAGATAGATAAATGCTAAAATGCCAAAAGATAAAATAGAATTCTAAAAAGTTTTCACTTATTCAAATGAAGGCAGTCGAGGAGGAAAAATAAAATTAAAAGTAGAGAGGTAAAATGAGAAAAAGAAAATGCTAGACATAATCCAGGAAAATGGATAATTTCTTTAAATGATAATGGACTAAACACTCATTAAAAACTAAAGAATTTTAAAAAATGAATAAAATTGTAAAACTAAGTATATGCTTTCTGCAAGAGAGATATTTTAAATGTAAAATACAGATAGAGTGAACATGAAAGAAAGCAAACAGAAGGTAAGTGTAAGAAAAAATGAAATGAGTGCACTATTGTCAGATATTTCCAGGTGAAAGATATCAGAAATAAAGAAGGGCATGTAAAAATGTCAACACATCATGAAGACAAGGAAATCATAAATAGGTTCTGAATCAGTTCAGTCAGTTCAGTAGCTCAGTCGTGTCCAACTCTTTGTGACCCCATGAATCACAGCATGCCAGGCCTCCCTGTCCGTCACCAACTCCCGGAGTTCATTCAGACTCAGGTTCATCGAGTCAGTGATGCCATCCAGCCATCTCATCCTCTGTCATCCCCTTCTCCTCCTGCCCCCAGTCCCTCCCAGCATTAGAGTCTTTTCCAATGAGTAGAGTCTTTCCCAATGAGTCAACTCTTCGCATGAGGTGGCCAAAATACTGGAGTTTCAGCTTCAACATCATTCCCTCCAAAGAAATCCCAGGGCTGATCTTCAGAATGGACTGGTTGGATCTCCTTGCAGTCCAAGGAACTCTCAAGAGTCTTCTCCAACACCACATTTCAAAAGCATTGATTCTTCGGTGCTCAGCCTTCTTCACAGTCCAACTCTCACATCCATACATGACCACAGGAAAAACCATAGCCTTGACTAGATGGACCTTTGTTGGCAAAGCAACGTCTCTGCTTTTCAATATGTTATCTAGGTTGGTCATAACTTTTCTTCCAAGGAGTAAACGTCTTTTAATTTCATGGCTGCATTCACCATCTGCAGTGATTTTGAAGCCCAAAAAGATAAAGTCTGACACTGTTTCCACTGTTTCCTCATCTATTTCCCATGAAGTGATGGGACCAGATGCCATATCTTCGTTTTTTGAATGTTGAGCTTTAAGCCAACTTTTTCACCCTCCTCTTTCACTTTCATCAACCCACAGAGATGTTATGGGGAGGGCGGTGGGAGGGGGGTTCATGTTTGGGAACACATGTAAGAATTAAAGATTTTAAAATTAAAAAAAATAAATTAATTAATTTAAAAAAAATAAAAGGCAAAGACATTACTTTGTCAACAAAGAAAAAAAAAAAAAGAGGCTTTTTAGTTCCTCTTCACTTTCTGCCAGGTTCTGAATAGTAGAGCTTAAATATAAACCAAAATTTATTAAATTAAAAAGAGAAAAGCTAGTTTGAGATTTTAATGCTCATCTCTCATCTTTTGATAGAACTAGATAGAGAAGAAAAAAACATAGAAGACTTGAAATACTCTATTAACTCTCTTAACAAAATTAACATTTATAAAACACACTAAACTGAGAAGAAAGATACTTTTCAAGAGCACATGCAATAGTCATCGGAATTAAATGCTATTTCTATCATAAAACATTTATCAATAAATTTAAAAAGATTGAAAAATACAGATTATATTGTCTTATCACAAGGGAATAAATTTAAAACAAGCTATTTAAAACACCAAATAATTGGGAATTAAACTACACACTACTAAATAGTCTGTAGGTCAAAAATAAATCATGAAGAAAATCAAAAGACATTTGTGAATAATGATGAAAACTACATTATTACACATAATTGTTAATCAAAAATGCATTATTTGATGTAGATATGATGTGCATATTCCTTTTAATAAAATCTGAGGATCTTTACATTTTATCTTGTTTTCCATTAATTATTTTCATTATACCTGAGATGGCTTTGATGTGATAGCTTCATTGAACATAAGCATATAATTGGTTTGTGTTGCAAGGATTATTGGTTACAATCTTTGTGATCTAAATCCATCATGTCTCACAACTGTCAACTTTCTCTTTGTTCTCTTATTCTGAACTTGATGCTGCTACAATTTTTAAACTACAACCTATTATTCATATAACTCCTCAGATCCATAGGTTATTGTTTTCTTTTCTGACATATTTCCACTTATTTTAGTAGATATAGGAGCCCAGTTGGTTATAGATTACCTTTATTTCTTTTCAGTATCTACATACATATAGGCAAGGATGGATAATTTGGGAGAATGGCATTGAAACATGTATAATATCATAGAAGAAACATATGGCCAGTCTAGGTTCAATGCAGGATACAGGATGCTTGGGTCTGGTGCACTGGGATGACCCAGAGGGATGGTACAGGGAGGGTCATGGGAGGGGAGTTCAGGATTGGGAACATGTGTACACCCATTGCACATTCATGCTGAAGTAAGGCAAAACCAATACAATATTGTAAATTAAAAAATAAATACAAAGAAAAAATGTAAGAACAGAATAATCATTTATTATTTTTTATTTATTTTTTAATTTTTTAATTTAAATTTATTCATTTTAATTGGAGGATAATTACTTTACAATATTGTATTGCTTTTGCCATACATCAACATGAATCTGCCATGGGTGTACACGTGTTCCCCATCCTGAAGCCCCCTCCCACCTCCTTCCCTGTACCATCCCTCTGGGTCATCCCAGTGCATCAGCCCCAAGCATCCTGTATCCTGCATCAAACCTGGACTGGCGATTTGTTTCTTATATGATATTATACATGTTTCAATGCCATTCTCCCAAATCATCCCACCCTCTCCTTCTCCCACAGAGTCCAAAAGATTGTTCTATGTGTCTGTGTCTCTTTTGCTGTCTTGTATACAGGGTTATCGTTACCATCTTTCTAAATTCCATATATATACATTAGTATACTGTATTGCTGTTTTTCTTTCTGGCTTACTTCACTCTGTATAATCGGCTACAGTTTCATCCATCTCATTAGAACTGATTCAAATGTATTCTTTTTAATGGCTGAGTAATATTCCATTGTGTATATGTACCACATCTTTCTTTTCCATTCATCTACTGATGGACATCTAGGTTGCCTCCATGTCTTGGCTATTATAAACAGTGCTGCAATGAATATTGGGGTTCACATGTCTCTTCCAATTCTGGTTTCCTCAGTGTGTATGTCCAGCAGTGGGATTGCTGGATAATAAGGCAGTTAAATTTCCAGTTTTTTAAGGAATCTCCACACTGTTATCCATAGTAGCTGTACTAGTTTACATTCCCACCAACAGTATAAGAGGGTTTCCTTTTCTCCACACCCTCTCCAGCATTTATTGCTTGTAGACTTTTGGATAGCAGGCACTTTGACTGGTGTGAAATGGTACCTCATTGCGGTTTTGATCTGCATTTCTCTGATAATGAGTGATGTTGAGAATTTTTTCATGTGTTTGTTAGGCATCTGTATGTCTTCTTTGGAGACATGTCTGTTTAGTTCTTCGGCCCATTTTTTGATTGGGTCATTTATTTTTCTGGAATTGAGCTGCAGGAGTTGCTTTTATATTTTTGAGATTAGTTGTTTGTCAGTTGCTTCATTTGCTATTATTTTCTACCATTCAGAAGGCTGTCTTTTCACCTTGCTTCTAGTTTCCTTTGTTGTGCAGAAGCTTTTAATTTTAATTAGATTCCTTTTTTTTTTTAATTTTTGCTTTTATTTCCAGTATTTTAGGAGGTGGGTCACAGGATCCTGCTGTGATTTATGTCAGAGAGTGTTTTGCTTATGTTCTCCTCTAGGAGTTTTATAGTTTCTGGTCTTACGTTTAGATCTTTAATCCATTTTGAGCCTATTTTTGTGTATGGTGTTAGAAAGTGTTCTAGTTTCATTCTTTTACAAGTAGTTGACCAGTTTTCTCAGCACCACTTGTTAAAGAGATTGTCTTTACTCCATTGTATATTCTTGCCTCCTTTGTCCAAGATAGGGTGTCCATAGGTACGTGGATTTATCTGGGCTTTCTATTTTGTTCCATTGATTTATATTTCTGTCTCTATGCCAGTACCATACTGTTTTGATGACTGTGGCTTTGTAGTAGAGCTGAAGCCAGGCAGGTTGATTCCTCCAGTTCCATTCTTCTTTCTCAAGATTGCTTTGGCTATTCGAGGTTTTTTTGTATTTCCATACAAATTGTGAAATTATTTGTTCTAGTTCTATTAAAAATACCATTGGTAGCTTGATAGGGATTGCATTGAGTCTATAGATTGCTTTGGGTAGTATAATCCTTTTCACTATACTGATTCTTCTACTCCATGAACATGGTATATTTCTCCACATATTAGTATCCTCTTTGATTTCTTTCACCAGTGTTTTATAGTTTTCTGTATATACATCTTTAGTTTGATAGGTAGATATATTCCTAAGTATTTTTTCTTTTCGTTGCAATGGTAAATGGAATTGTTTCTTTAATTTCTCTTTCTATTTTCTCATTACTAGTGTATAGGAATGCAAGGGATTTCTCTGTGTTGATTTTACATCCTGCAACTTTACTATAATCATTGATTAGCTCTAGTAATTTTCCGGTGGAGTCTTCAGGGTTTTCTTTGTAGAGGATCATGTCATCTGCAAACAGTGAGAGTTTTACTTCTTCCTTTCCAATTTGGATTCATTTTATTTCTTTTTCTGCTCTGATTGTTGTGGTGCAAACTTCTAAAACTATGTTGAATAGTAGTGGTGAGAGAGGGCACCCTAGTCTTGGTCCTGACTTTAGGGGAAATTGTTTCAATTTTTCACCATTGAGGATAATGTTTGCTGTGGGTTTGCCATATATAGCTTTTATTATGTTTAGGTATGTTCCTTCTATGCCTACTTTCTGGAGAGTTTTTATCATAAATGGATGTTGAATTTTGTTAAAGGCTTTCTCTGCATCTATTGATATAGTCATATGGCTTTTATTTTTCAATTTGTTAATGTGGTATATTACATTGATTGATTTGAGGATACTGAAGGATCCTTGCATCCTTGGGATAAAGTCCACTATATCATGGCATGTGATCTTTTTTATGTGTTGTTGGATTCTGATTGCTGAATTTTGTGAAGAATTTTGTTAAGGAATTTTGCATCTATGTTCATCGGTGATATTGGCCTGTAGTTTTCTTTTTTTGTGTGTGGCATCTTTGTTACGTTTTGGTATTAGGGTGATGGTAGCCTCATAGAATGAGTTTGGAAGTTTACCTTCCTCTGCAATTTTCTGGAAGAATTTGAGTAGGAAAAGTATTGGCTTTTCTCTAAATTTTTGGTAGAATTCAGCTGTGAAGCCGTCTGGACCTGGGCTTTTGTTTGCTGGAAGATTTCTAATTACATTTTCAACTTCCATGCTTGTGATGGGTCTGTTAAGATTTTCTATTTCTTCCTGGTTCAGTTTTGGAAAGTTGTACTTTTCTAAGAATTTGTCTATTTCTTCCACTTTGTCCATTTTATTGTCACATAATTGCTGATAGTAGTCTCTTATAATCCTTTGTATTTCTGTGTTGTCTGTTGTGATCTCTTCATTTTCATTTCTAATTTTAATGATTTGATTTTTCTTCATTTGTTTCTTGATGAGTCTTTTAAAAATAAATAAAATTTATTTATCCTTTCAAAGAACCAGCTTCTGGCTTTGTTGATTTTTGCTATGGTCTCTTTTGTTTCTTTTGCATTTATTTCTGTCCTAATTTTTTAAGATCTTTTTCCTTCTACTAACCCTGGGTTTCTTCATTTCTTCCTTTTCTAGTTGCTTTAGATGTAGAGTTAGGTTACGTATTTGACTTTTTTTCTTGTTTCTTGAGGTATGCCTGTATTGCTAGGAACTTTCCCCTTAGCACTGCTTTTACAGTGATCCATAGATTTTGGGTTGTTCTGTTTTCATTTTCATTCGTTTCTATGCATATTTTGATTTCTTTTTTGATTTCTTCTGTGATTTGTTGGTTATTCAGTAGCGTGTTGTTTAGCCTCCATATGTTGGAATTTTTGACAGTTTTTCTCCTGTAATTGACATCTAATCTTACTGCATTGTGGTCAGAAAAGATGCTTGGAATGATTTCAATTTTTTTTTGAATTTATCAAGGCTAGATTTATGGCCCAGGATGTGATCTATCCTGGAGAAGTTTCCGTGTGCACTTGAGAAAAAGGTGAAATTCATTGTTTTGGGGTGAAATGTCCTATAGATATCAATTAGGTCTAACTGGTCTATTGTATCATTTATAGTTTGTGTTTCTTTGTTAATTTTCTGTTTAGTTGATCTATCCATAGGTGTGAGTGGGGTATTAAATTATCCCACTATTATCATGTTATTGTTAATTTCCCTTTTCATACTTGTTAGCATTTGTCTTACATATTGCAATGCTCCTATGTTGGGTGCATATATATTTATAATTGTTATATCTTCTTCTTGGATTGATCCTTTGATCATTATGTAGTGTCCTTCTTTGTCTCTTTTCAAAGCCTTTGTTTTAAAATCTATTTTATGTGATATGAGCATTGCTACTCCTGCTCTTTTGGTCTCTATTTGCATGGAAAATCTTTTTCAAGCCCTTCACTTTCAGTCTGTATGTATCCCTTGTTTTGAGTTGGGTCTCTTGTAAACCACATATATAGGGGTTTTATTTTTATATCTATTCAGCTAGTCTTTGTCTTTTCATTGGGGCACTCAACCCATTTACATTTAAGGTAATTATTGATAAATATGATCCCCTTGCGATTTACTTTATTGTTTTGGGTTTGAGTTTATACACCCTTTCTATGTTTCCTGTCTAGAGAATATCCTTTAGCATTTGTTGGAGAGCTGGTTTAATGGTGCTGAATTCTCTCAGCTTTTACTTGTCTGTAGACCTTTTGATTTCTCCTTCATATTTGAATGAGATCCTTGTTGGGTACAGCAATTTGGGCTATAGGTTATTTTTTCCATCACTTTAAGTATGTCTTGCCATTCCCTCCTGGCCTGAAGAGTTTCTATTGAAAGATCAGCTATTATCCTTATGGGAATCCCCTTGTGTGTTTGTTGTTTTTGCCTTGATGCTTTTAATATTTGTTCTTTGTGTTTGATCTTTGTTAATTTGATTAATGTGTGTCTTGGGGTGTTTCACCTTGGGTTTATCCTGTTTGATACTCTCTGGGTTTCTTGGACTTGGGTGATTATTTCCTTCCCCACTTTAGGGAAATTTTCAACTATTATATCCTCAAGTATTTTCTCATGGTCTTTCTTTTGGTCTTGTTCTTCTGGGACTCCTATGATTCAAGTGTCGGGGCGTTTAATATTGTCCTAGAGGTCTCTGAGATTGTCCTCATTTCTTTTTAATTCATTTTTCTTTTTTCCTCTCTGGTTCATTTATTTCTACCATTCGATCTTCTACGTCACTAAACCTATCTTCTGCCTCTGTTATTCTACTATTTGTTGCCTCCAGAGTGTTTTGATCTCATTTATTGCATTATTCACTGTATATTGATTCCTTTTTATTTCTGCTAGGTCCTTGTTAAACCTTTCTTGCGTCTTCTCAATCCTTGTCTCCAGGCTGTTTATCTGTGGTTCCATTTTGATGTCAAAATTTTGGATCACTTTCACTATCATTATTCAGAATTATTTATCAGGTAGATTCCTTTTCTTCCTCTTTTGTTTGGTTTGGTGGGCATTTATCCTGTTCCTTTACCTGCTGGGTATTCCTCTGTCTCTTCATCTTGTTTATATTGCTGAGTTTGGAGTGGCCATTCTATATTCTGGAAGTTTGTGGATTTCTCTTTATTGTGGAGTTTCCTTGCTGTGGGTGGAGTTGTAAGGGTGGCTTGTCAAAGTTTTCTGGTTAGGGAAGCTTGTGTCGGTGTTCTGGTGGGTGGAGCTGGATTTCTTCTCTCTGGAGTGCAATGAAGTGTCCAGTAATGAGATGTCAATGGTTTTGGAGTGACTTTGGGCAGCCTGTATATTGAAGCTCAGGGCTGTGTTTCTGTGTTGCTGGAGAATTAGTATGGTATGTCTTGCTCTGGAACTTGTTGGCCCTTGAGTGGTGCTTGGTTTCAGTGTAGGTGTGGAGGCGTTTGATGACTTCCTGTTGATTAATATTCCTTGGAGTCAGTTCTCTGGTGTTTTCAGGATTTGGACTTAAGCCTCCTGCTTCTGGTTTTCAGTCTTATTTTTACAGTAGTCTCAAGACTTCTCCATCTATACAGCACCTTTGATAAAACATCCAGGTTAAAGATGAAAAGTTCCTCCACAGTGAGGGACATTTTCTTTCGAAGACAATGGGCTGTTTTTCTGGGTGCCTGATGTCCTCTGCCATCATTCAGAAGTTGTTTTGTGTAATTTACTCAGTGTTTAAATGTTCTTTTGATGAATTTGTTGGGCAGAAAGTGGTCTCAATATCCTATTCCTCCTCCATCTTAGGACCGCCCTCCAGAATAATCATTTTTTAAATAATTGAAGCAGCTGAAGAAATAAACCATAAGAATACTATTTTGCAACGTTAGAATACAAAGTTATATTTAGATTAAAATTTGAATATTTTATTGCTTCTTGTTAGTACAAATATTCTCCTATCTGAAGGACTACTTTATCTCTTACATCTCCCCGTTCTTATACAAACCATTATGCAGTGTCAGAAAGATCATAGCTTTGCTGTGATCCCCAAATCTATTCTCATTGAGCATGTCTTGTAATCTATTATTTTCTCATGTACCCAATTGCTATGCTGAGAGTAATTGCAGTGGTAAATGACGTTTCTATTATATGTAATTTCATTTCATACTTTGCTCTCTCTTATCAAGAACAGTATGACATAGCTCTGACAACAAGTTTCTCAACTGCATTCATGTGATTTTAAGAATGTTAAAAAAGCTCTAATTAATTAACCCCAAATATAAAACGTGTAGTGTTTGCTATTAAAATATAAATTATAAAAAACATAATTTTTGTTACATACACATACTCAACACACACACTCAACATGGAGATATAAACAAGTAGATAATTGTAAACATGTTATGATATTGTCAACACAGGTTGTGTTATATTATCAGAAAACATATTTGACAAAGAGCAATGTATACCTGTATGAGTGTGCTAAGTTGCTTTGGTTGTGTCCTTCTCTTTGGGACTCTATGGACTGTAGCCAACCAGGCTCCTCTATCCATTGGACTCTCCAGGCAAGGATACTGGAGTGGGTTGCCATGCTCTCCTCCAGGGGATCCTTTCCACCCGGAGATCGAACACTAATCTCTTTTTTCTTTCACATTAACAGGAAGGTTCTTTATCACTAGTGCCACCTGGGAAGCCCCAGTGTATACAAGGAAATCTGAAAAATTGGAGTGTTTTAGACAGGTTATATAATGGGAAACTTATATAAGGCAGAAAAATTAAAAGTACCTTAGCAAAAGGAGGGACTTCCTTCGTGGCTCAAATCGTAAACTATCTGTCAGGAATGAAGAGCACCCAAGTTTGATCCCTGGATTGGGAAGATCCCCTGGAGAAGAAAATGACAGCCTACTTCCGCATTCTTGCCTGGAAAATGGACTGAGGAGCCTGGTGTGCTACAGTCCATGGGGTCACAGAGAATTAGACACGACTGAGTGACTAATATTGTAGCAAAAGGAACAGAATATGCAAAGACCCAAAGGTAAATGGGAGCATAGATTTTGGGGGAAGAAAAACGTAACTCTGGAAGCAGATATGGCAGAGAAACAAAGAGAAGCCAGATGATCAAGAGTCCTATAAGCAAGGTAAGAAATGTAGATATCATCTTGAGAGAAAATAGGGAGACATAGAATAGGTTTAAGGAGTGAAGGAATTTGAAAACATTTAAGATGTAGCACTGGCATGTTTGCTGGCTGATTAAATGCACATGAGGAGGAAAGAAGCATATAAGGTGTGACACTGTTTCTTATTCATAAGTGAATATCTGCAGTTGCCTTTCCCTGAAAGAGAGAACTTAAGAGAAATGTATTATCCTTAATTATTTCTGTCATTCATGCCTGAATTAAGGTTTGAATATATATTTTTAGAAATTTTGAGACACTTACATTCACATGGATATGTTTCTTTATCTCTAACAGAACTCAGGTCAAATATTTTGCAATCATCAGCACAAGGACGGCATTTGAAGCCACTGACAATGAATGAGATCACTCAGTTCAGTTCAGTTCAGTCCCTAAGTAGAGTCTGACTCTTTGTGATCCCATAAATTGCAGCATGCTAGGCCTCCCTGTCCATCACCAACTTCTGAAGTTCACTCAAACTCATGTCCATAGAACCGGTGATGCCATCCAGCCATCTCATCCTCTGTTGTCCCCTTCTCCTCCTGCCCCCAATCCCTCCCAGCATCAGAGACTTTTCCAATGAGTAAACTCTTTGCATGAGGTGGCCAAAGTATTGGAGTTTCAGCTTTAGCATCATTCCTTCCAATGATCACCCAGGACTGGTCTCCTTCAGAATGGACTGGTGGATCATCTTGCAGTCCAAGGGACTCTCAAGAGTCTTCTCCAACACCACAGTTCAAAAGCATCAATTATTTGGCACTCAGCTTTTTTCACAGTCCAACTCTCACATCCATACATGACCACGGGAAAAAGCATAGCCTTGATTAGTTGGAACTTTGTTGGCAAAGTTATATCTGTGCTTTTGAATATGTTATATAGGTTGTCCATAACTTTCTTTCCAAGGAGTAAGGGTCTTTTAATTTCATGGCTGCAATCACCATCTGCAGGGATTTTGGAGCCCCCCAAAATAAAGTCAGCCACGGTTTTCACTGTTTCCCCATATATTTCCCATGAAGTGATGGGACTGGATGCAATGATCTTCGTTTTCTGAATGTTGAGCTTTAAACCAACTTTTTCACTATCCTCTTTCACTTTCATCAAGAGGCTTTTTAGTTCCTCTTCAGTTTCTTTCACAAGAGTGGCGTCATCTGCATATCTAATGTTATTGATGTTTCTCCAGGCAATCTTGATCCAAGCTTGTGCTTCTTCCAGCCAAGTATTTCTCATGATGTACTTTGCATATATGTTAAATAAGCACGGTGACAATATACAGCCTTGACATACTCCTTTTCCTACTTGGAACAAGTCCATTGTTCCATGTCTATTTCTAACTGTTGCTTCCTGACCTGCATATAGGTTTCTCAAGAGGCAGGTCAGGTGGTCTGGTATTCACATCTCTTTCAGAATTTTCCACAGTTTATTGTGATCCACAGAGTCAAAGGCTTTGGCATAGTCAATAAACAGAAATAGATGTATTTCTGGAACTCTCTTGCTTTTTCCACGACTCAGCAGATGTTTGCAATTTGATCTCTGGTTCTTCTGCCTTTTCTAAAACCAGCTTGAACATCTGGAATTTCACAGTTCATTTACTGCTGAAGCCTGGCTTGGAGAATTTATGTCAGATGAGTGCAATTCTGTGGTAGCTTGAGCATTCTTTGGAACTGCCTTTCTTTAAGATTGGAATGGCCACTGCTGAGTTTTCCAAATTTGCTGACATATTTAGTGCAGCGCTTTCACAGCATCATCTTTCAGGATTTGAAATAGCTCAACTGGAATTCCATCACTTCCACCAACTTTGTTCATAGTGATGCTTCCTAAGGCCTACTTAACTTCACATTCCAGGATGTCTGGCTCTAGGTGAGTGATCAAACCATCGTGTATATCTGGGTCGTGAAGATGTTTTTTGTACAGTTCTTCTGTATATTGTTGCTACCTCTTCTTAATATCATCTGCTTCTGTTAGGTCCATACCATTTCTGTCCTTTATCGAGCCCATTTTTGCATGAAATGTTCCCCTGGTATCTCTAATTTTCTTGAAGAGATCTTTATTCTTTCCCATTCTATTGTTTTCCTCTATCTCTTTGCATTGATCACTGAGGAAGGCTTTCCTTTCTCTCCTTGCTATTTTTTGGAACTCTGCATTTAGATGCTTATATCTTTCCTTTTCTCTTTTGCTTTTTGCCTCTCTTCTTTTCACAGCTATTTGTATGGCCTCCTCAGACTGCCATTTTGCTTTTTTGCATTTTTTTTCCTTGGGGACGGTCTTGATCCCTATCTCCTCTACAATGTCAGGAACCTCCGTCCATAGTTCATCAGGCACTCTATCTATCAGATCTAGTCCCTTAAATCTGTTTCTCATTTCCACTGTATAATCATAAGGGATTTGATCACTTAAGGAGGCTGTAAATGAGAGAAGAGAGCCAAAGACCTAGGCTCTAGAGGATAGAAAACACAATATAAAAACTTGATATCTGACAAAAGGAAAGGTCTTAATAGAGTTTGCACATGAGGTGAAAATTGGAAGAACTTGCTTTTTAGAGTTAGGAAAAATGCTGCCTATTATTTTAAACTTGCTTATTGATGAGTATACTTTTTAACAGGGAGTCATTACTTCTATGCTTCTTTTAAATGTTTTATTTGCCATATTAACTTTATGTATATTTGTATGTATCTGTCATCTATCTGCCTATTCATCTATTACATGTATATTTGCATTTGTGCACATATTCTAAAAGAAAGATACTCTAGAAAAGTTCATCAGATAGTAAAATTACTGATTTCTTATGCATTAATTTTTGCAAAAGAAAAGACTGTAAAAAACAGGCTGAGAAACAACAAGAAAGAAAACAAGAAAGATCAACATTTTTATCTGTTGATCACAATTTTGGAAGATCAAAGTAAAATGTCACTAATCAATATGTTTTCCATTTTACAGTTTTGATTACATAGTCTACACATTCCAAGACCTTGGATATAGTTTGACGGAATTGTTAAAATCTGATGTAATTAAATTATAGTGAAGTATAAATTTATGGACTCCATATAGCAAATAAAACCAGTCCATACATCAATATGAATCCACCACAGGTATTAACTTCCAATTAAAATAAATAAATTTGGTCTTTAGATGAGAAAAAAATTAAAATAAAATAGAATAAATGTAAAAAGAAGTATATACACCATAAAAAAAGTCCAAAAATGTTAAATTACATTGGGAGCAGTTTGTAAAGAATGTATTGTTTTATATTAATATTGTTGCTTTCTCATTTGAAAATGAGGTGAAATGCATTGGTCAATTGGTTGCATTAGTGTTGCTGAGAAAATTTCATAGCTTTTGTGTAGAAAAGAATTAGAAAAATTATTTTTATTAGAAATTTTTGATGATTTTTAAAAACTATATTTTAATAAGAAATTATTTCTATGAATATTTAGGGTGATTTAAGAAAGGTTTTGAAAAGTCAGATTTTTCTAAGTCATAATATGCATAGAGTAAAATACTCTTACATTTATTAAGTTTTATGAATTTGACAAATGCATATTGCTGTGTAATGAGCACTATAAGAAAGACATATTTTCAGCATTTATAAAGTTCCTCTGTGGCACTTTGTAGTCAATCAGTTTTTCCGTACTCTTAGCCCCTGGCAAATACTGCTCTTTTTCTGTCGTTATGATATTGTCTTTTCCCAGATGTCAGATATACAGCATGTAGCCTTTACAATCTGACTTCTTTCTTTTAACAAAATGCAATTGGGATTCATCTATGTCATTTCATGTTATCAGTAGTCCATTTATTTTAATGCATAAGTAGTGATCCATTGAGTTACTGTAGCATTCAGTTCAGTTCAGTTGCTCAGTCATGTCTGACTTTTTGTGACTCCATGAACTGTAGCATGCCAAGCTTGCTTGTCGAACACCAACTCCCAGAATTTATTCAAACTCATGTCCATCGAGTCGGTGATGCCATCCAACCATCTCATCCTCTGTCATCCCCTTCTCCTCCTGCCTTCAATCTTTCCCAGTATCAGAGTCTTTTCCAGTGAGTCAGTTCTTGGCATCAGGTGGTCAAAGTATTGGGGTTTTAGCTGCAACATCAGTCCTTCCAATGAATATTCAGGACGGATTTCCTTTAGGATGGACTGGTTGTATCTCCTTGCGGCCCAAAGGATTCTCAAGAGTCTTCTCCAACAACACAGTTCAAAAGCATCAGTCTTCGGTGATCAACTTTCTTTATAGTCCAACTCTCTCATCCCTACATGACTACTGGAAAAACCATAGTTTGACTAGACTAAATGGATCATAAATTTTTGTCTATTCACCAATTAATGAACATCTCATTTATTTCCAGTTTTGGGAAAGCATGGGTTAACTCAATAAACACTCGCATCCAAACTTTTGGGTGGAGTTTTTTTTTTTAATACTTAGGAGTGCAGTTTTGGTTGATATGATAATTGTATGTTTAAATGTAGTAAGAAACTTTCATATTATTTTCCAAGGTCCTAAAATTATGGCATTTCTGCAAGCAATATATGAGTGTTATTGATCTACATCCTTGCTAGAAAATTGCATTTTACATTTCCCCCCTCTTTGTCATTCATATAAGTGTGTAGTGACATCTCACTGTGGCTTAAATTTCCATTCTTCTAATCAGGACTGGAATAATCTTGGGAAAATAGGTAAAAGCAAAGATTAGTTAGTACTGCCATCATGGAAAGTAGCGGAATAGTTTAGTAGGGGTTTAAAAGAATGAAAGAAAAGATATGATTTATGAACAGAATGACAAATTTAAATTACCTAGCATAGAAACAGGAGAACTGCTAGGTAATTCTTCAGTTCAGTTCAGTTCAGTCGCTCAGTTGTGTCCGACTCTTTGCGACCTCATGATCTGCAGCATGCCAGGCCTTCCTGTCCAACACCAACTCCCAGAGTTTGCCCAAACTCATGTCCACTGAGTAGGTGATGCCTTCCAAACATCTCATCCTCTGCCTCCCAGTTCTCCTCCTGCTCTCAATCTGTCCCAGCATCAGGGTCTTTGCCGTGAGTCAGTTCCTCACAACAGGTGGCCAAAGTATGGGAGCATCAGCTTCAACATCAGTCCTTTCAATGAACATCCAGGATTGATCTCCTTTAGGATGGACTGATTGGATATCCTTGCAGTCCACGGGACTCTCAAGAGTCTTCTCCAATACTACACTTCAAAAGCATCAATTCTTTGGTTGTCAGTTTTCTTTATAGTCCAACTTTCACATCCAAACATGTCTATTAGCAAAACCATAGCCCTGACCAGACGAACCTTTGTTGTCAAAGTAATGTCTCTGCTTTTTAATATGCTGTCTAGGTTGGTCATAACTTTCCTTCCAAGGGGTAAGCATCTTTTAATTTCATGGCTGCAGTCACCATCTGCAGTGATTTTGGAGCCCCAAAACACTAAAGTCTGACATTGTTTCCACTGTTTCCCGACTATTCTCCATAAAGTGATGGGACCGGATGCCATGATCTTAGTTTCTGAATGTTGAGCTTTAAGCCAACTTTTACAGTCTCCTCTTTCACTTTCGTCAAAAGGCTCTTTAGTTTTTCTTCACTTTCTGCCATAAGGGTGGTGTCATCTGCCTATCTGAGATTATTGGTATTTCTCCCAGCAGTCTTAATTCCAGCTTGTACTTTCTACAGCCCAGTGTTTCTCATGATGCACTCTACATATAAGTTAAATAAGCAGAGTGACAATATACAGCTTTGACATATGCCTTTTCCTATTTGGAAGCAGTCTGTTGTTCCATGTCCAGTTCTAATTTTTCCTTCCTGACCTGCATACAGGTTTCGCAAGAAGCAGGTCAGGTGGTCTGATATTAACATCTCTTTCAGAATTTTCCACAGTTTATTGTGATCCACACTGTCAAAGGCTTTGGCATAGTCAATAAAGCAGAAATAGATGTATTTCTGGAACTCCCTTGCTTTTTCCATGATCCAGCAGATGTTGGCAACTTAATCTCTGGTTCCTCTGCCTTTTCTAAAACAAGCTCGAACATCAGGAATTTTACAGTTCATGTATTGCTGAAGCCTGGCTTGGAGAATTTTGAGCATTACTTTACTAACATGTGAGATGAGTACAATTGTGTGGTAGTTTGAGCATTCTTTGGCATTGCCTTTCTTTGTGATTGGAATGAAAACTGACTTTTTCCAGTCCTGTGACCACTGCTGAGTTTTCCAAATTTGCTGGCACATTGAGTGCAGCACTTTCACAGCATCATCTTTCAGGATTTGAAATAGCTTAACTGGAATTCTATCACCTCCACTAGCTTTGTTCATTGTGATGCTTCCTGAGGCCCACTTGACTTCACGTTCCAGAATATCTGGCTCTAGGTGAGTGTGAATGATCACATCATCGTGATTATCTGGTCTTTTTGTACAGTTCTTCTGCGTATTCTTGCCAATTCTTCTTAATATCCTCTGCTGTTCTGGAGAAGAAAATGGAAACCCTACCTCTGTTAGGTTGATACAATTTCTGTCCTTTATTGACTCCCTCTTTGCATTAAATGTTCCCTTAGTATCTCTAATTTTCTTCAAGAGACATTTAGTCTTTCCCATTCTGTTGTTTTCCTCTATTTCTTTGCATTGATCGCTGAGGAAGGCTTTCTTGTCTCTCCTTGCTCTTCTTTGGAACTTTGCATTCAAATGGGTATATCTTTCCTTTTCCCCTCTCCTTCTTACTTCTCTTCTTTTCCAGCTATTTGTAAGGCCTCCTCAGACAGCCATTTTGCCTTTTTTGCTTTTTTCTTGGGTATGGTCTTGATCCCTGTCACCTGTACAATGTCATGAACCTCTGTCCATAGTTCATCAGGCATTCTGTCTATCAGATCTAGTCCCTTAAATCTGTTTCTCACTTCCACTGTATAGTCATAAGGGATTTGATTTAGATCATACCTGAATGGTCTAGTGGTTTTTCCTGCTTTCTTCAATTTCAGTCTGAATTTGGCAATAAGGAGTTCATGATCTGAGTCACAGTCAGCTCCCAGTCTTGTTTTTGCAGACTATATGGAGCTTCTCCATCTTTGGCTGGAAAGGATATAATCAATCTGATTTTGTTTTTGACCATCTGGTGATGTTCATGTGTAGAGACTTCTCTTGTGTTGTTGGGAGAGGGTGTTTGCTATGACCAATGCATACTCTTGGCAAAACTCTATTAGCCTTTGGTCCTGCTTCATCTGTACTTCAAGGCCAAATGTACCTGCTACTCCAGGTGTTTCTTGACTTCCTGCTTTTCCATTCCAGTACCCTCTAATGAGAAGGGCATCTTTTTTGGGTGTTAGTTCTTAAAAGTCTTGTAGGTTTTCATAGAATCATTCAACTTCAGTTTCTTCAGCGTTACTGATTGGAACATAGACTTGGGTTACTGTGACATTGAATGATTTGCCTTGGAAATGAACAGAGATCATTCTGTCGTTTTTGAGATTGCATCTAAGTACTGTATTTCAGACTCTTTTGTTGACTATGATGGCTACTTTATTTCTTCTAAGGGATTCCTGCCCACACTAGTACATATAATGATCATCTGAGATAAATTCACCCATTCCAGTCCATCTTAGTTCACTGATTCTGAGAATGACACCGTTCACTCTTGCCAGCTCCTGTTTGAACACTTTCAATTTTATGGACCTGACATTCCAGGTTCCTATGCAATATTGCTCTTTACAGCATCAGACCTTGCTTCTATTACCCATCACATCCACAACTGGGTGTTGTTTTTGGTTTCTCCATCCCTGCATTCTTTCTGGAGTTATTTCTCCACTGATCTCCAGAAGCATATTGGGTACCTACTGACCTGGGGAGTTCATCTTTCAGTGCCCTATCTTTTTGCCTTTTCATACTGTTCCTGGGGTTCTCAGGCAAGAATACTGAAGTGGTTTGCCATTCCCTTCTCCAGTGGACCACATTCTTTCAGAGTTCTCCACTGTGACCCATACATCTTTGGTGGCCCCACATGGCATGGCTTAGTTTCACTGAGTTAGAGAAGACTGTGGTGTATTTAATCAGATTGGCTAGTTGTCTGTGATTTTGGTTTCAGTCTGTCTGCCCTCAAATGCCCTCTCTCAGTGCCTACCGTAATTCTAACCTGTCCTTTTTTTTCTGCAGACGTGTTAAGTTCAGTGTAGTAATTAGTTTATTCACCTTATGCAGCTGACTCAACTTCTGCTGCTACTGCTCTCCCTAGATTGCTAGACTATGCCATGGTTCAGAAGTATCTGTTCAGTTTGCAGCTTGACTTGCTCTTTCTGAATTCTCTTTTTGGTGTAGGGGAAAGATGAGGAAAAAAAAAAAAAAGGCAAGGATTCAATACAAAGAATCAATGCTTTTGAAACTAACTCTTGGCAGTTGGAAGTGTCTTTCAATATATAAAACAAATTCTTATATGTCTTCTGTTTGTTTATATCAATATTGTTAAATAAAAAGACTAGTATTGAAGAATCCACTCTTTTAAATAAAAAAAAAAAAAAAACACTTTAGAGAGGACATTCAAAGTGCTTCATAGTAATCAGGCTTAAAAACATAAAAAAAAAAAAACACTCTAGGAGCTTAAAGTCTATTGATATGTAGAAATAGATAAACAGGTCATTTAATGAAATATAGAAAATCTTAACACCAAGGTACTTACAAAGAACTTTGAAAACATTAAGGGCTACTTGATTCGTCTTAACATTCAGGAAAGAATTTTCTCAAGGACTTTGCCTCTGAGATTGATGTATAGGATGTTTGAGAAAGGATTAGCAAGACAATGAATTCTAAGAAATGGTGAGAAAATGGAAAGATAACAGCAAAGTAACAGAGTAGCAGCACAATGTATAAAATATGTGTATATTTATGTATAAGGGGTTCACAGAGGACGCACTTAAATTCACTCATAACCACCTGAAGTGCTCAAACTCTGGATATAGTTAAAGACAAGGGATTAAAATGTTTAAGCAGAAGACGTTTTCATCTACTGAATAAAGAACTTAATGGCTACAAAATTGCTAACAAGGAGAACATTATAAAGATGACAGAAATAATTTAAATGAAAAAAAATTTCAAATGCAAACGTGATATTTTTGAAATAAACTTACTAATTGCACACAAAAGAAATATTGGTAACATCAAAAGTTCTGAAATCAATAGTTAATTTACTAAAGTTGACAAATTAAAATTTGTTTCCACTTTTTTAGTTCATCTAGCAAATTACACAATTCTCATAAATTTTAGCAAGCACATTTAAAAGTTTATAGATTATATAATTAAATTGTTAAATATTTTAAAATAAATTTATAAATATATTAGATTATAAGCACCAATAAGCAAAGCCTTCCCACACATAAATCTAATAAATTAAACATGCCAATATGGTTAATATTATGCTTTCTGAACATGCCAATGATAGTCAAAATTTACAGTTCTATTTTATCTTTATATATAAAATGTGAAGTTTGAACCTCTAACTCAATAATACTTTAAATTTGATTTCTAATAGTAACTTATTTGATATTCTATTATGCTTGAATCTTTTACAGATGCTAAATGATGAAAACAAAATACATACAGATAATTACTGAATGAATATTTTTGTTAAAATGTTATTATAAGATCACTACTAAGTTAACTGTAAATTCCATAATCTTAAAGACAGTAAGCCACTGAGAAAATTACCTTATAATTCCAAATAATGTATTTTAAGTTTCAAAGTTGAGTTAAGGGCCATTGTCTTACTAGAGAAAAATTGTTTATGGTCCAGAAAATTTGATTAGGGTACAAAATTTGAAACTGCAGAAACCCACAGAGATATTTCTAAGGATTAGAAGAGTCAAGTTGAGCCTTATTTTATAGAACCAATAGAAACTGACAGCACAGCCTTTACTACTGTAGACGTCTCATAACTCAAGTTCTCTGTGCATGCGTTGTAAGTAGCTTCAGTCAAGTCTCTTAGAGACACTATGGGCTGTAGCCTGAAGCCTCTTCTGTTCATTGGATTTTTCAGGAAAGAATACTGGAGTGGGTTGGTATTCCCTCCTTCAGGGGATCTCCCCAACCCAGAGTTCGAACCAGTGTCTCTTATGTCTCCCATGTTGGCCGTCAGGATCTCTACCACTATTGCCACCTGGGAAGTTGCCTGTACTCAGCTATAAACATTTGTAACTCTCAAGGGTGCTCTGAAATTCCTTTTCAGGTTTTCTTTATCGCTGATTTGAGTTTCATTTATTCTGAATTATGCTGCCTTCTTCCTATCTACAAGAATGTAATACATTATTAAATTCTGCCTATTTATCATATATGGACATAAAGAATGTCCTTAGATCATTCTTACAAAAAAGTCTAATCCAGGAAAGAGGAAGTGAGAGAAATTAGTAAATGATTTCTGAGCTTCCCAGGTGGCATTAACAGTAAAGAACCTGCCTGTTCATGCAACAGATATGAGACATGGGTTCAATCACTGGGTTGGGAAGATTCCATCTTTTTAAAAAAATAAAATCTACAGAGGGAAGTTCAAGAGGGAGGGGATATATGAACATATATATCTATTTCACTTTGTTGTACAGCAAAAACTAACACAGTATTGTAAAGCAATTATACTACAAAAAAAAAGAAAAGATAAAATTTACAGTGCTAATGGTTCATGTTTCAGAAACAATGGAGTACCATTTACTGTGAAGGTGAATAAAGGCGAAAAAAAAAAAAAAACTTTGATGATTTTCACTTTGTGTATTTCTAGTTTTCAGTTCAGTTCAGTCACTCAGTCATGTACGACTCTATGCTACCCCATTGACTGGAGCACATCAGGTGTCCCTGTCCATCAACAATTGCTGGAATTTACTCAAACTCATTTCCAGGGTCTAACTTCCCTGGTGGCTTAGAGGGTAAAGTGTCTGTCTACAATGTGGGAGGCCTGGGATTGATCCCTGGGTCGGGAAGATCCCCTGGAGAAGGAAATGGCAACCTACTCCAGTACCCTTGCCTGAAAAATCTCATGGACAGAGGAGCCTAGTAGGCTACAGTCCATGGGTTCACAAAGAGTCGGACATGACTGGGTGATTCACTTTCATTTCCAGTTAGATGCTGATGTCATCCAACCATCTCATCCTTTGATGTCCCCTTCTCAGGCCTTCAATCTTTCCCAGTATGAGGGTCTTTTCCATTGAGTCAGTTCTTCTGATCAGGTGGCCAAAGTATTGGAGTTTCAGCTTTAGCACCATTCCTTCCAAAGAACACCCAGGACTGATTTCCTTTAGGATGGACTGGTTGGATCTCCTTGCAGTCCAAGGGACTCTCAAGAGTCTTCTCCAACACCATAATTCAAAAGCATCAATTCTTCAGTGCTCAGCTTTCTTTATAGTTTGGTTCTTATATTCATAGATGACTACTGGAAAAAATACAGCTTTGACTAGACAGACATCTGTTGACAAAGCAATGACTGCTTTTTAATACGCTATCTAGGTTGGTCATAACTTTTCTTCCAAGGAGCAAGGATGTTTTAATTTCACGGCTGCAGTCACCATATGCAGTGATTTTGGAACCCTGAAAAATAAAGTCTCTCACAGTTTCTCTTGTTTCCCCATCTTTCTACCATGAAGTGATGGTAATCCAAGTCTATTTCCCAAGCAGTAAAGCTGAAGATGCTGAAGTTGAATGGTTATATGAAGACCTACAAGACCTTCTAGAACTAACACACACAAAATATGTCTTTTTCATTATCAGGGATTGGAATGCAAAAGTAGGAACTCAAGAAACACCTGGAGTAACAGACAAATTTGGCCTTGGAAACAGAATGAAGCAGGGCAAAGGCTAAGAGAGTTTTGCCAAGAGACCAGGCTGGTCATAGCAAACACCCTCTTCTAACAACACAAGAGAAGATGCTACACATGGACAACACCAGATAGCCAACATCTAAATCAGATTGATATATTTTTTGTAGCCAAAGATGGAGAAGCTTTATAGAGTCAGCAAAAACAAGCCCAGGAGCTGACTGTGGCTCAGATCATGAACTCCTTGTTGCCGAATTCAGACATAAATTGAAGAAAGAGGAGAAGACCACTAGACCATTCAAGTATGACCTAAACCAAATCCTTTATGATTATAGAGTGGAAGTGATAAATAGATTTAAAGGACTAAATCTGATAGACAGAGTGCCTGATGAACTATGGACAGAGGTTCATGACATTGTACAGGAGACAGGGATCAAGACCATCCCCAAGAAAAAGAAATGCAAAAAGCAAAATGGCTGTCTGAGGAGGCCTTACAAATAGCTGTGAAAAGAAGAGAAGCAAAAAGCAAAGGAGAAAAGGAAAGATATACCTCTGCATTTGAATGCAGAGTTCCAAAGAACAGCAAGGAAAGATAAGAAAGCCTTCCTCAGTGATCAGTGCAAAGAAATAGAGGAAAACAATAGAATGGGAAAGACTAGAGATCTCTTCCAGAAAATTAAAAATACCAAGGGAAAATTTCATGCAAAGATGGAGTCAATAAAGGACAGAAATTGTATGGACCTAACAGAAGCAAGAGCTATTAAAAAGAGGTGGCAAGAATACACAGAAGAACTGTACAAAAAAGACCTTCATGATCCAGACAACCATGATGGTTTGATCACTCACCTAGAGCCAGACATCCTGGAAAAAGAACACAAGTGGACAGTAGAAAGCATCACTACAAACAAAGCTAATGGAGGTGATGGAATTACAGTTGAGCTATTTCAGATCCTGAAAGATGATGTTTTGAAAGTGCTGCACTCAGTATGCCAGCAAATTTGGAAAACTCAGTAGTGACAGGGCTAGAAAAGATCAGTTTTCATTCCAACCCCAAAGAAAGGCAATATCAAAGAATGCTCAAACTACCACACAATTGCACTCATCTCACAAGCTTATAAAGTAATGCTCAAAAATCTCTAAGCCAGGCTTCAGCAATACATGAACCATGAAATTCCAGATGTTCAATCTGGTTTTAAAAATGGCAAAGGAACCAGAGATCAAATTGCAAACATCTGCTGGATGATCAAAAAAGCAAGAGCGTTCCAGAAAAACATCTATTTCTGCTTTATTGACTATGCCAAAGCCTTTGACTGTGTGGATCACAATAAACTGTGGAAAATTCTGAAAGAAATGGGAATACCAGACCACCTAACCTGCCTCTTGAGAACCCTGTATGCAGATCAGGAAGCAACAGTTAGAAATAGACATGGAATACCAGACTGGTTCCAAAGAGGAGAAGGAGTACATCAAGGCTGTATAATGTCACCCTGCTTATTTAACTTATATGCAGAGTACATCATGAGAAATCCTGGACTGGAGGAAGTACAAGCTGGAATCAAGACTGCAGGGAGAAATATCAATAAACTCAGATATGTAGATGACACCACCCTTATGGTAGAAAGGGAAGAAAATCTGAAGAGCCTCTTGATGAAAGTGGAAGAGGAGAGTGAAAAAGTTGGCTTAAAGCTCAACATTTAGAAAACGAAGATCATGGCATTCGGTCCAATCACTTCATGGCAAATAGATGAGGAAACAGTGGAAACAGTGGCTGACTTTATTTTTTCGGCTCCAAAATCACTGCAGATTGTGATTGAAGCCATGAAATTAAAAGATGCTTACTCCTTGGAAGGAAAGTTATGGTCAAGCTAGACAGCATATTTAAAAGCAGAGATATTACTTTGCGATCAAAGTTCCATCTAGTCAAGGCTTAGTTTTTTCAATAGTCATGTATGGATGTGAGTGTTGGGCTATACAGAAAACTTAACGCTGAAGAATTGATGGTTTTGAACTGTGGTGTTGGAGAGGGCCTTGAGAGTCCCTTGGACTGCACGGAGATCCTACCAGTCCATCCTAAAGGAGATCAGTCCTGGGTGTTCATTGGAAGGACTGATGCTGAATTTGAAACTCCAATACTTTGACCACCTGATGTGTAAAGCTGACTCATGTGAAAAGACCCTGATGCTGGGAAAGATTGAAAGCAGGAGGAAAAGGGGACATTAGAGGGTGAGATGGTTGGATGGCATCACTGACTCAATGGACATGAATGTGAGTATACTGCAGGAGTTGGTAATGGACAGGGAAGCCTGGCGTCCTGTGGTCAATGGGGTCATAAAGAGTTGGACATGACTCAACAACAGAACTGAACTGAAGTGATGGGACCAGATGCCATGATCTTAGTTTTCTGAATGTTGAGTTTTAAGACAACATTTTAACTCCTCTCTTTCACTTTCATCAAGAGGCTCTTTAGTTCTTCTTCACTTTCTGCCATAAGGATGGTATCATCTGCATATCTGAGATTATGATATTTCTCCCAGAAATATTGATTCCAGCTTGTCCTTCATCCAGTGCAGCATTTCTCATGATGTACTCTGCATATAAATAAGCAGGGTGACAATTTACAGCCTAGATGTACTCCTTTTTCTGTTTGGAATCAACATGTTTTTCTATGTGTATTTCTAACTGTTGCTTCGTAACCTGCTTACAGATTTTCAAGAGGCAGGTCATGTGATCTTATATTCCCATCTTTTTAATAATTTTCCACAGTTTGTTGTGATCCACAAAGTCAAAGACTTTGCCATAGTCATTAAAGCAGAAGTAGATGTTTACCTGAAACTCTCTTGCTTGTTTGATGATCCAGCAGATGTTTACAGTTTGATCTCTGGTTCTTCTGCCTTTTCTAAATCCAACTTGAACATCTCGTAGTTGATGGTTGATGTACTGTTACTTTACTAGCGTGTGAGATGAGTGCAGTTGTGTGGTAGTTTGAGCCTGCTTTGGCTTTACCTTTCTTTGGGATTGTAATGAAAACACCTTTTCCAGTCCTGTGGCAGCTGCTGAATTTTCCAAATTTGCTGGCATATTAAGTGCAGTGGTTTCACAGCATCATTTTTTAGGATTTGAAATAGCTCAACTGGAATTCCATCACCTCCATTAGCTTAGTCATAGTGATGCTTCCTAAGGTCCACTTGACTTTGCATTTCAGGATTACTGGCTTTAGATGAGTGATCACACCATTGTTATTGTTTGGATCATGAAGTTCTTTTTTGTATAACTCTTCTGTGTATTCTTGCCACCTCTTCTTGTACAGAACTGGAGTGGCTGTAAGGAGATACCCCACGTCCAAGGGCAAAGAAGAAGCCCCAGACAGTTTATAGGAGGGGCAAAATCATATTTTAAATTAAACCTAATAGGTGCCAGAGATGCTCAGAGGGCTCAAACAAACCTTGTGAGCACCAAAACCCAGAGGCCCCACAGAACCTGAGACAGGACCGTGTTTTTGTGTCTCCTGAAGAAGTAAGGGACAGCAGTGGACTGCTGCAGGGATAGGAGCTCCAGGGGCAGCAGACCTGGATATGGCATAAGACCTCTTGGAGGAGGTTGACATTAACCCCACCATAGAGCCAACAGAACTTACACAGGACTGGGGAAATAGACACTTGGAGGGCACAAAGAGACATTTGTGTTCACCAAGACCCAGTATAAAGGAGCAGTGATCCAACAAAGGACTGATGCAGACTCGCTTATGAGTATCCAGGAGTCTCCAGTGGAGACTGCAGTCAGTGGTGGCCAACTACAGGGTTGGGGCCATCAAGTATAGCAGTGCATGCTTGGGACCTTTTGAAAGAGGTTACCATGATCTTCATTACCTCCACAATATTTTGGCCCCAGTTAAATAACAGGGAGGGAACACAGCCCCACCTATTAACAGAAAATTGGATTAAATATTTACTGAGCATGGGTCAGCCCATCAGAAGAAGACCCAGTTTCCCCCGCAGTCTCTCCCATCAAGAAGCTTCCATAGGCCTCTTATCCTTCTCTATCAGAGGATAGACAGGCTGAAAACTACATACATAGAAAATAACCAGTCTGGTCACATGGACCACAGTTTTGTCTAACGCAATGAAACTATGAGCCATGACATGTAGGGCCAACCAAGACAGACGGGTCATGTTGGAGATTTCTGACAAAACGTGGTCCAGTGGAGAAGAGAATGGTAAGACACTTCAGTATTCATACCTTGAGAACCCCATGAACAGTATGAAAAGGCAAAAAGATAGGACACTGAAAGATGAACTCCCCAGATCGGTAGGTGCCCAATATGTTACTGAAGATCAGTGGAGAAATAACTCCAGAAAGCATGAAGAGATGGTGCCAAAGGAAATCAACACCCAGATGTGGAAGTGACTGTTGATGGAAGTAAAGTACAATGCTGTAAAGAGCAGTATTGCATAGGAACCTGGAATGTTATGTCCTTGACTCAAGGCGAATTGGAAGTGATCAAACAGGAGATGGCAATAGTAAACATTGACATTTTAGGAATCAGAGGAGGAAAATGGCCTGGAAAGGGTGAATTTAACTCAGATGAACATTATTATCTACTACTGTGGGCAGGAATCCCTTAGAAGAAATGGAGTAGCCATCATGGTCAACAAAAGAGTCCAAAATGCAGTACTTGGGTTCAGTCTCAAAAACGACAAAAAGATCTCTCTTTGTTTCCAAGGCAAACCATTCATATCACGGTAATCCAAGTCTAGGCCCCAATCAGTAATGCTGAAGATGCTGATGTTGAACAGATTTATGAAGACCAACAAGACCTTCTAGCACTAACACCCAAAAAAGATGTCCTTTTCATTTTAGGGGACTCGAATGCAAAATTAGGAAGTTAAGAAATACCTGGAGTAACAGGCAAGTTTGGCCTTGGAGTACAGAATGAAGCAAGGCAAAGGGTAAGAGAGTTTTGCCAAGAGACCAGGCTGGCCATAGCAAACACCCTCTTCCAACAACACAAGAGGAGACTCTACATATGGACATCACTGGATGGCCAATACCAAATTCAGATTGATTATATTATTTGTAGCCAAAGATGGAGAAACTCTACACAGTCAGCAAAAACAAGACTGGGAGCTGACGGTGGCTCAGATCATGAACTCCGTATTGCCAAATTCAGACTTAAATTGAAGAAAGTAGGGAAAACCACTAGATCATTCAAGTATGACCTAAATCATATCCCTTAAGATTATACAATGGGAGTGAGAAATAGATTCAAGGGATTAGATATGATAAACAGTGTGCCTAAATAACTATGGACAGAGGTTTGTGACATTGTGCAGGAGGCAGGGATCAAGACCATCTCTAAGAAAAAGAAATGCAAAAAGGCAAAATGGCTGTCTGAGGAGGGTTTACAAATAGCTGTGAAAAAAAGAGAAGCAAAAGGCAAAGGAGAGAAGGAAAGATATACCCATTTTAATTTTGAGTTCAAGCTTCTTTGATATTTTATTTTTTATTTAAATTTATTTATTTTAATTGGAGGCTAATTACTTTATGATATTTTCATTGTGGATATTTAAGTTATTTTGACACTGGAAATTTGATTTTGAAGCACTTACTTAGTTCCAAATATATTTTGTAGTGCTTTGAATTTGATGTTGTATGTTTTTGAGGCTAGTTTGAAAGGTAGGGTCTGAGTACATATACGTATCAATTGCTTTCCTTTGGCCAAAAAGAATAAGGAGATTGACATATGCCGAGAATGGACTGTTGGGACAATACCAAGTTTTAAAGGAAAATATCTAGAAAGCTATGAAATAGACACATAGAATCAAATAGATGAGGACACTCCTTAGAATTACTATTCAGCTGGAGATAATACCTCTGTGACAGGGGCAGTGGAGAGGGCAAGCAAATATTTTCACTACAGCAATGGTTACAAGTGAGCACCTCTAAACACAAGGATGCTTTTGTTAAAATGCACTACTTTCAATCTGAGTCAGATCTAAATTTGTTAGTAGGTGGTAAGATAAGCATGTCAGTGAATTCACTATTACCCTTATATGAAATTAAATTAGGAAAACCCTTAATCAGACAATAAGGAATCCATATCAAATTCTACTGTTAAACTATGATGTAATGTCATGTTCTTATCTCTTCTTAATTGAAAACTGAAGAAGCTCAGCTCTGGGCTTGATGCAATATCATTAAAATAATCATTTTTTCATTGTTTTTAATATGTAGAATTTAATTCCATGAAATAGTTGAGATCATCTGCTTTCTAAGCATCATTTCTTTTAATAAACAATATCAATGTTTTTCATTATATTTACTTTTTGTCCTGGCTAATACAAGCCTAAAAACTAAATTTTGATTTCTAGTGTTTCTGCAGTTTACCTGAGGCAGTTATTTCCTGCTATAATTTTGCTCTTTCAATTATTAAATCCTGTGTGTTTTTTTTTTTTTTTTTAATGATTCTTAGTTTGTTTGACGTGGACTTTATTATGACCCTTTCTATGTGAGTCATAATAAAAGCTTTGAATAAAGCTTCTATAAAAATTCTTATACAAATATTCTACAGGTATAATTGTAAGGTCCTACGTCTTAACCTTAAAAGGAATGAAAGAGCCAGATATTTTACTAGTGAAATGTGTTCCTTCAGGAATAATAGAAAACTGCAAGAACAAGCAAACTATGGTGGACCATAGGCAAGTCTGAGGAACAACACAGATTGGGCATGCTTTTATAGATAAAGGAGGACACTGTGGAGGTTATGACTGTACTTCGACTGCAAGAGAGAAGTAGCTTGCTGGTTGTTCAGAAGGGAATCTTTCTTTCTGCCAGGATCTTTATGCTGCTGCGAGTGATCATGTGTGAGCGCTCCCTCTTCAGAGCTTCCTAACTCGTAGAGTAGTTAGTTACACAGTTAATTCGTAAAAAATGCAGGGCGTCCTCGGTGGTTCCATGATAAAGAATCCACCTGCCTTTGAAGGCACAGGTTCGATCCCTGGTCTGAGAAGATCCTACATGCCAAGGAGCAACTATATCCATGTGCTGCAACTACTAAGCCTGGTGCTTCATAGCTCAGGGATCACAACTACTGAGCCCATGTGCTGCAACTATTGAAGCCCCCTGCACTCCCTTGAGGCCCCACTCTGCATCAAGAGAAGCCACACCAAGAGTAGCCCGTGCATTGCAACTAGAGAGTAGCCCCAGCAAGGAAGATCCAGCAATGCCAATAAACAAGTACATAAAATTACAATAAAAAAGGAAGTGGAAAATCAATTCATCAATGTTAAAAAAAAAAAAAAAGTTTGTACTATTTACCCACTTCCAAGCAGCTCCTTCCTCCACACCCTCACCAAAATTTAACGTTGTTAATCTTATAAAATTTTAACTGTTCTTGGTTAGGGAAAAGTTTCTCCACAGTGAGGGACACCCAGAGAGGTTCACAGAGTTACATGGAGAAGAGAAGAGAGAGGAGGGAGTTAGAGGTGACCCAAATGAGATGAGGTGAAATCAATAGCGGAGAGAGCAAGCTAGCCAGTCAGCAATCACTTCCTTATGTGCACTCCACAACTGGACCACTCAGAGATGTTCACGGAATTATACAGAGAAGAGAAGGTGGGGTGGGGGGAGGAGACAGAGGTGGCCAGGAGGATAAAAGGGGGGAATCAAAAGGAGAGAGTTGATGTATGACATAACTAATACAATATTGTAAAGTAATTCACCTCCAATTAAAATAAATAAATTTATATTAAATAAATAAATAGCCTTAAAGAAAAAAATTAACTATTCTAGCTAACGTGGAGTTGAATCTATTGCATCCTCTGCTGATTGATGATGATTAACAATGTTGAATACATTCTCACATACTTCAAGGCCTTTGCATAATTTCTTCTGTGAGGTGTCTGTTCAAGTCTTTTCCCAACATCTTACTGGTTTAAATGTCTTTTTTATTGCTGACTTGAAAAATTTACTTATATAAACTGACTATAAGACTTATCTACATTTATGAATATACATTTTCTTCCAGTACCTTTAAAGCTTTGGCCCATATTCAGACTATTTGAATAATTTCAACTATAAAGTTAGACCACAAATATTTTTGCATTTATTTATGTATGATGCATGATACTGTTTGAAGCTTTTTTCTATATAGCCGTTTTAAGCAGCATAATTTTATAATTACATGAATCCTATGATCATATATGCATTAAACTGATGCACATTAAAATTTTCAAGAGTTTATTTGAGCATACATTGATTGAAATTGGCAATGTCAAACCAAAGGTGGTTAGGAGACCAGCAAGATTTTAATAAAAAGATGCAGAAAGCAGAGCATAGGGATTATTTGACTGGCTATAGCTTAAACAGTTGTCTTCTTTGGGAAAATTTGGTTAGCCGTCTGTGATTGATGACTCTTAAGTTTCATTATCTAGAGTTTGAATGCATCAACTTTGGTTTGGGTTTTGGCTTGCCTACATAGACTATAAAGGTGTTAGAGTGACCTCAGTCTAATGGCCTCCTTGGTTAAATACTGTAAGAGTCTCTGATATTTCACTTTAATCTATTTGCTTATTCTAATGTAGTTAATAGTACTATAGCTTACTAACAAGTCCTAAATTCAGGCCTATGAGTCCTCCAATTTTGTACTGTTTCTCTAGATCATTTTGCCTAGGCTTTTTGCATTGTTTTCTCTACAAATTTTAGGATCAATTTTTGATTTGTAGAAATAGCTCGTTGAAATGTTGATTGGTGTTGCATTATGGCTATAGATCCATTTGAAGACAATAAATATTAAAAACATATTGTCTTCAACTAATAAAAATGGTACTTTGCTTTACACATTTTGAATTTTTAAGTCCACTTTTTTAGAAAATTTAGTGTAAAGTTTGTGCATATTATTTGTTAAATTCCTCCTTATTATTATGCACTTTGATTTTTTTGTAAATCAAGTTTTTATTTAGGGCTTCCCTGGTGTCTGAACCGTGGGGAGTCTGCCTACCAATTCAAGGGGCTTGGGCTTGATACCTAGGCTGGGAAGATCCCACTTGCTGAGGAACAGTTGGGCTCTAGTACAACAGCTACTGAGCCTGTGATATAGAGCCCAGAAGCTGCAACTATTGAACTATTGAGTACCACAACTACTGAAGCCCTTGTGCTCTAGAGCCCATGCTCCACAACAAGAGAGGCCAAAGCAATGAGAGGTCACACATGGCAACTGGAAAGTGGCCCCAGGTTGACATGACTAGAGAAAAGCCCACAGTAGTGAAGACCCAAATCAGCCAAAAATAAACAAGTAAATTTTTAAAAATTTATTTGATTTTTCCAATTTTGGGTGGCAATTATTCAGGAATAAAGTAGATTTTTGTAAATATATTGGCCTTGTATCCTATGAGTTTTTAAATCTAATTTCCAAATTTCACTCATCTGAAATTTCTTAAAATTTTTCTATGACCCAACATATTATCTATCTTGTTGAATATTTTCTTTAGGTATTGGGTACAGTGTTTAGTAAAGGTTGATCAATAAACGGTGGATCATTTTTGTTTGAATCTTGTATATTCTTGGTGATTATTTAGTTTTCTTATTCTATCAATCACTGAGACAATGGTGGTAAGTATCTCTGATGGTAAGTTTATTTATTTATTTTTCTTCCTTTACTACCACGTGATTTTGTTTCATATATTTTGAAGCTCTCCGTCTGGATGAATTCATGTTAGAATGCTAATGTATTTCTGTAGAAAAAATCCATTTACTACTATGAAATTTCACTTCTAAATGATAATTAGCACTCCTTATCTTGACATCTATGTTGCTCAATATAAATATAATCACTCAAATTTTCCTATTCTTAATGATTGCATGGTATAACTTTTCTCACTTTTTAACTTTCAATCCTCTTGTGTCTCCATACTTAAAAAGCATACCTCTTGTAAACAGCATATATACAGCCTATATTTTAACTGTAAAGTGATTATTGAGTTCTTTAAATTCACAGCCACCTCTTGTTGTTTATTTTCTATGTGTCTTGTCTCTTTATTTTCCTTTTCTTCCTTTGGATTTTTAAAAATCCCTTTTGTGGTATCTGAATAGATAGTTAGATGGGCATACAGAAATAGATATAATCATCTATATATTTCAAGACTTTTAATCTGAATCTTTTTTGATTGCTTTTAATGGTAGCTCTAGTGACTGTGTTCTTAAAAAAAAAAAATTCAAATTCTAGAGAAAGACAGAAGTATAATGCTTTATATGGCCCATTCAATAAGGGATGAATAAAAAGGGGACTCAAAAGGTAGAGAGGGGCAGAGAGGAATAAAACTCTCCTATTTGCAAATTATATAATTATACACATGGAAAGTGATTAAGGAATCTAAATAAAGATTACAAATCTAGTGATAAACATGTTCTGTTACCTGCCCTATGGTATATTTTATACTAAATGTGAAGTGAAGTGAAAGTTGCTCAGTGGTGTCCAATTCTTTGCAACCCCATGGATTTCCATACAGTCCATGGAGTTCTCCAGGCCAGAATACTGGAATAGCCATTTCCTTCTCTAGTGGATTTTCCCAACACTGGAATTGAACTCAGGTCTCCAGGATTGCAGGCAGATTTTTTTTTTTTTAACCAGCTGAGCCACCAGGGAAGCCCTACAAAACGTGGTAACTTATAAACAATATTCATTTGTCTTCCTTTGAAAGCATTGAGTTTTGTTCTGCTGGACAGTTAAATTACAGATGAATAACTTTCATCTCTTAGGCTTGATTTTTATTTTTAGAGCAGGTTTATTTCTTTTCTAACTTCAGTCATAGTGTGCAGAATTTTATTGTCATTTCCCTTAAGCAAGAGCTTTTTCTAGAGGCTCAGAAGAATTTCTCAAATGTTTTATAAGTTTTGTCCCTTCTCTATGATCTAGAATTCCAGCATTTCTGGAAAAGTCTGACCATTCATTTCTAAATCTCCCAGCAGCTGCTCTGTAATGGGTTGTGAAGTCTTGCACTAAGTGTACACAAGGACCAGCAGGAAAATCCATACAGAACTTCGTCTCCTAACCCTACTCAGCTCCATCCTTTCCAGCACCCTGACCTACAATTCTAAAAAACTATACACAATTCTAGAAAATTATACAGCCCTATAAGATATTTTTTGCCTTCACAACTCAGTGAGACCATTGTAGTCTGCTAGGATTTGACCTTACAGTGATGGAGCACCAGGTGAGTGTGCATCTCACCTCACTTTTTCTAGTCTCCCAATAAGCACAAGTTGATGATGGGTGACTTTAAGGTAACAATTCTAATGTGAGAAAAGCCATATAATGCTGTATTAATTCATGAATGGGTACCCAATGGTTGGGCTTCCCAGGTGGCACCAGTGGTAAAGAATTTACCTGCTAATGCAGGAGATGTAGAGATGTGGGCTTGGCAACCCACTCCAGTATTCTTACCTGGAGAATCCCATGGACCAAGGAGTCTTGTGGGCTACAGTCCACAGGGTTGCATAGAGTTGGACATGAGTGAAATGACTTAGCATGCATGCACATAGAGCAGGTTAACTTTCCCAAATGTTATGAAAACCATGGGTAGAGCAGAACATGGTGCAAATAGCTCAAAAAGGAGGAAAAATAAAAGAAGGCTGTGTCAACATAATACAAAATGAAAGAAAATGGCTGCTTTTATATTTTCAGGTATAGTATTATAGAATGCTTTCAGATTTACAGATAATATGTATATTCTTACTGCTCTCTATCATGTTTTAATATGTTCCTCAACCATAATGAAATAGAATCATTACAAATAAAAATCAATGAGTTTTATTCTTAAGACAGTACATTCCTTCTTAATTAAGGCATTGACCAGGAAAACTTCAATAAAATGATGCAAGATACTGCAGTGTAAGTTCTCTCTTACATATTCATTATTCCTTCTCTTACCCTTTTATTCATTCAATATAAAAAAGTTTAGTTATGTTTCAACTTGTACTCATAACCTTACAGAAGAGTTATAAGGATATGGTCTTTACCTTTTGATGTAAAGCTTATGATGATTCATTACCTGCCAAATTAATTTTTTCCATAGTCATTTATTGTCATCAAGTTTCTGTCATGTGGCAGGTTAGTCCTGTCACAGCAATTGCTGCACCCTCCGTATATCGACTGCTCAGTGACAAGAAATATATTTTCTCAAGGTCATACTTTCTCAAGTATCTCCTAGATACTTAAAACAATGTCACTCTACTCAGTGGGTATTTCTACACAAAGACATAATAGGTTCGTTTTAAAATATTTTTATAAAATGGGCAGGGAGAAAACTAAGTCTTAATACTCATAAGTGGTTTTTGCTTAGTATGTTACTTTGAGTCCCATTTATAATGGAACCATAATGTGGCCCAATATAACAGGTTCATGTCTCTGGGGCATGATTATAATGAAAACCACTCAGGCTTTCAGTGTCCTGGCTGTTCTTTCTATTTCAGTGAGGCAGGGTTGCAGAGGGTCACCTCAAAATACAGACTCAGTAGTGACCTCTTTGAATCCTTTATTCCTTCCAACATATATCTTCTTTACCTACATCAAAAAGCAACTATTTTCTATTTCATGAGCTACTCTGTACCAGAAACGTGGTCAAAAGTAAGTGTAATGGTGGTGAATGCAAACTGAGAAATAAATATAGAAAATAAGAGTATCATTTAAGCTGGAAGAAAGGGAACTGATTATGATGACCATTTGTGGTTGCTGAATATAATGTAACTAATAATCAAGAGAAGAAATGTTAACTGGGAAATACCGTTACTCTAAACTGACAAAGGGCCACGGTTCTTAAAATGACATTTGAAAAAAGTGACATACTCCACTTCATTTTTTGTTTAAATTGGTCAGTTGACTAGAACATCCATTACAAGAAAGACTGTGTATAGAGTTTGAAACTTGAGCAACAGCTTGGATGAAGCCATAACATTAGTCATTAATTTCCTAAGGGAGATACTCCCATCACAAGAGAAAGCAAATAGAAATAATAATGCCATTAATTGCTATTCTATAATTTATAGTTTTGTAGAGCACTTTTTTTATGGACCATATTGTGTCTTCCACTACAATTCCTATGTTGAAGCCCTTAGCCTGTATATGACTATACTAGAAGACAGGATCTATAAGAGAGTCATAAATGTTAATGAGATCATAATGATGAGACCTTAATACAATGAGATTGGTGATCTTATAAGAAGAAGAATGCTTCAGTCCATGGGGTTGCAAAGAGACAGACAAAACTGAGCAACTAAACAACAATAAGAAGAGGAAGAGAACCAGAGAGCTCTCTGATGTGCACATAAGAAAGACCACTTGAATGCACAGTGACAAGAGGCTATCTACAAAGCCAGAAAGAGAAGTCTCATCAAATACTAAGTCTGATAGTAACATGAGTGTGCATGGCAGCCTCCATAACTGTGAGGAAATACATGTCTGCTATCTAAGCCATCCAGCCTGTGAAACTTAATTTTGCTGTTGTTTTTCAGTTGCTCAGTTGTGTCCGACACTGTGATCCCATGAGCTGCAGCACGCCAGGCATCCTTGCTATTCACTATCTCCTGGAGTTTGCTCAAATTCATGTCCATTGAGTCAGTGGTGCCATCCAACCATCTCATCCTCTATCTTCCTCTTCTCCTTCTGTCCTCAATCTTTACCAGCACCAGGGTCTTTTACAATGAGGCAATTCTTTACATCAGGTGGCCAAAGTATTGCAGCTTCAGCTACATCATCACTCCTTCCAATGAATAGTCAAGGTTGATTTCCTTTAAGATTGACTGCTTTGAGCTCCTTGCAGTGCAAGGCACTTTCAAGAGCAAATGTACTTGCACTGTCTAAGCCATTCAGCCTATAAAACTTTGTTATAGTAGCCCAATCTAATATACCTGTCATATTTATTTTTAGTTGCCATAATAAAAAAGCAAAATGTTTAGCTCTTGTTTTTATCCCAATACTGGAGGTAAAGAAATTAGGGATCAGAAAATCTGAGTGATTTTCCTCAAGTGACTTCCCTGGTGGGTCAGATGAAAGCATCTGCCTACAATGCGGGAGGCCCAGGTTCGATCCCTGGGTTGGGAAGATCCTCTGGAGAAGGAAATCGCAACCCATTCCAATACTCTTGCCTGGAAAATCCCATGGATGGAGGAGTATTGTAGGCTACAGTCCTTGGGGTCACAAAGAGTCGGACATGACTGAGCGACTTCACTTTCACTTTCACCTAGGTAGTAAGTAGTGGGTTTAAGATTAAAGATTCACTCCTTTTTATATAAAGAATCTTTATATTTCATCAACTGGCCCAGTAAAACCAGCATGAATGGAAAAAAAAATCCTCTGGGTGACCTAACAATAGCATTTTCTTATGTAAGAAAATAAATATTTTGAAAGTAACTTTTTATAGAATTTAGAGGAAAATAAAAATATCAAAATGCTGCTTTAATATAATCTACCGCTATCTTAAAAATCCTAAGTAGGCAATGAAAATGGTGTGAAGTCATTACCTTAAGGATTTGAACCTTATTTACTTCGATGTTTGTAAACATTGTAAAGGCTTTTTTGAAGCAATTCTCTAAACATGATTCACCCATTTTGACCTGCCAAAGACTAACATATAAAATAAATTTAACATCTCCACTGTTTCTGAAAGATATTTCCATATTGATTCATAAATTGCAGCAATATCTGTATCAGTTCCAGTGTCATCTCAATTCTCTTTTTAGAATACTTCATTTTGCATTTTTCTACACCTGGCTACTTACTGGAGGAATACTGTGCTTTTAAAATTCATGTTGGCAACACTTATATCTAATTAACCTCCATATGCTGAAGAGACTCCTAACAAATTATATGGATATGTATCTTTATAGGGAATACAATTTCTCATAACTACACCCCCAGGAGTCCTATTTTTGAAGAAATCACTCAATATAAGTAGAAGAGTAGTTAGGACAGAAACTGTTTTAAAGAGCACACTTCTGTTTCCATAGTAACTATAACCTCACCAGGCTCAATCTGGAGTTTATATGGAGGTAATATCATTCTGACATTGATTTCTTCCAGTTTGATCTTCTTTAAAAATAAAGAAACCATCACAGAACAAATTAATGAGAAAATAGATTACCTTTTTGTATTTATCTACATTAGCCCCCAAATGAGAAGTTATTTTACATATTAAACCAACAAAACAAGTGATATATGATGTTAACATCCAGTCCATCCCTCGCTAATGGTACAGATCCCTGAGTACTTACATTTAAAAGATTTCAGTTTAAGATAGGAACTTAATTTCAATGGTAACATGGGAAAAATATTAATCATGATATAGGGAAATTATTCATTTGTCCAATGTACAATCTCATAAGCGCCTGAATGAAATATAAAAAAAAACATTGAATGCAGGTAAATTCATTTTGAAAACACTATATAATTGTTATGTTTCAAATTCTTTGATGCTTAGTAAATCTTTGCTTGATTTGGAAGTATGTATTTTACCATATTTAACAAACCAACAATACAAAATAATGAATTCAAAACTAATGTACTAGGAAATTGCTGGGATTAAAGACCTTATTTGCAAAGGTGGGACAATCAGATGTAAAATAAAAGCAGAAATAACTTTTTATTTTTTTGCAACTCAGAGAAAATGTTTAGTGTTAAGATACATTTGTAATACAAAGCATAATGATTCTAAATAGCTATTTCCACGTACCTATGAATAAGGCAAAAAATAAAAGAACCTAGAAAAGTTTTCCATTTTTTCATATAATAATTTATTGCACTTTAAAATATAGTTTTCTTATCTGAATTATAATTATACAATATCATATATCTTTTGATCAGAACTGTGAAAAATGCAGCCATCCATTTTCACACTCAGAAGGCTTGGTAATAGCATGCAAGTTCATGCAGTTAATCTGTGATAAATACTTTGGCATATGCTAGAAATTCTAAAAGAATAATTTATATCAGGCACAACATCTGTTTAAAAAAGAAGACTTGCTAATCAAATTTCATTTACTCTTCCTGTGCTCATTTTTCAGGATGGCAATGGGATGAACACCAGGCACTGCACGGGAGTGCCATCTGCATGACAAAAATCACATCTTGGCCAGAATTCAGACACACAACTTTGATTTTTATTCCCAGAAACTTTCTGGCACAAAACCATTAATGGCAGGTGGGTATAAATTATGTGGGCATCTGAAGAGAAAGGTTTTTCTTTAATACTGTTACAGTGTTAGGTGTGAATGAAGATTAGACTTTCCTTATAAAGGTTTTTTTATAAAGCTTAGGCCCTTTAAGGTTTCTTTTCTTTTCTTTCTTTTCTTTCTTTTTTTTTTTTTTTTTAAAGCCCAAACTATTCCTTTAAAGTTTAGGCAATAGCCAATTATATACCTATAGCAACCACTGTATATTTTTGTGTAAAGCCAAAAAAAAAAAAAAAAAAACAATTGAAATAACTTGTGTTCTTCCTACAAGTTGCAAGCTCACCGAGGAAAGTAACTTTTTAAGTATTTAAGGCCTGTCACAGAGCTTATCAGACAGTGCTGTTGCTGCTACTAAGTAGCTTCAGTCATGTCTGATTCTGTGGCAGCCCACCAGGCTCCATGGTCCCTGGGGTTCTCCAGGCAAGAACACTGGAGTGGGTTGCCATTTCCTTCTCCCATACATGAAAGTGAAAAGTGAAAGTGAAGTCGCTCAGTCACGTCTGACTCTTCGCGACCCCATGGACCGCAGAGCCTACCAGGCTCCGCCATCCATGGGATTTTCCAGACAAGAGTACTGGAGTGGGTTGCCATTGCCTTCTCCAAATCAGACAGTAGACATTCAATAATTATGTGTGGCTGGAATGTGTATGACTGAATCATGGGACAACAGTATGCCCTAGAAGGGCACCATTTATGTTAACTTTTATATACTATGTATTTATTCTTCAGGCACAGATTAAGCAATTAATACCTTCCCACTTGTTGATAGAGAATTCTCTGTGTCACCCTGACACCAATTTTCATGGCAGAAAAATGTAATTCCACAGCATCAAACATTCTCTTTTACTTGCTATTTTCTGTAGGTCTTTACAAAACAAATATCAAGAAAATTAAATTATCCCCTACAGGAGAATGATGTGAAAGAAAAACAAGTAGAATTTAGATTCAAACTCTGTGTATCTTGAAATACATGCTTGATTTCAGGTGACATAAAAAACAGTTAAAAATCTCAAAAGAAAGTTATTCAATGAGGTGACATCTTTTTATTAAAAATGGCACTGTAATGTACTATATAAAGAGCTCATTGGCATAGAGTGTTAAATTGCTTCAAAACTGCCTAAGGCCATGTAAAAGAAGGTGAACAATATTGCTCTATAGAACCATACAATTGCTACAGGCTGTTGTTTTCTCTCTGAAGATTGATGACATGTAAATGGACTGACTGTTTCCTAAAGAATTTAATATCATCAAATTCTAGAAATCATGAAGCGTAGTTTTGTTTTTTTTCCCCCACGAGTTATACTTTCAAGTATTTACTTAAATAGCATTTAAAAAATTAATTGTGGAAACACTCAATGTTAAAAAAATAAAATAAAACACAAGGAACATTTGAGAAACTGCCACAAGAATAGTCTAGGGAAACAGGTCAAGTAAATGTCAGATGGTGTCTGGGATGGGATTCTGGAAATCCCATCTGGAAATCCCATTATTTTTGCCTATCAAAATAATATAGGCAAAATTCAAGGAAATAAACTATGGACCCTAGTTCATACTTCTGTTGCTGCTGCTGCTAAGTTGCTTCAGTCGTGTCTGACTCTGTGCAACTCCATAGACTGCAGTCCACCAGGCTCCCCTGTCCCTGGGATTCTCCAGGCAAGAACACTGGAGTGGGTTGCCATTTCCTTCTCCAGTGCATGTAAGTGAAAAGTGAAAATTGAAAGTGAAGTCGCTTAGTCGTGTCTGACTCTTCGCAACCCCATGGACTGCAGCCTACCAGGCTCCTCCACCCATGGGATTTTTCAGGCAAGAGTACTGGAGTAGGGTGCCATTGCCTTCTCCGAGTTCATACTAAGGTATCACATTTTTTTCCATTAAGTATAGCAAACATACCATATTAATGCAAAATATTAATAGTAGGGGAAACGATGTGAAGTAAATGGAAATTCTCTATATGATCTTTTCAATCCTTCTTTAAATATAAAGCTGTTTTAAGAAAAAGTCCATTAAGATCAACGAAAACAAAATACATTAGACACACATTTTTCGTTTCTCCTCTCATTCAGTATAATTCCATCTGGTATTGACCAGGTCCTTAACTCCACTAGATGTTTCTAATATTTAGTACATTTGTGTTTTGATTGTATAGATATAATGTGTGAATGCTTCCCTTTCTCTGATTTTGTCAGGATATTTCTTCCCAGATACATACAGTCCTAACACTGTAAAAAAAAAAAAAAATACAATACCATAAAATTATTACAGATCATCAGTTTCACACCTCCCCCCATACACACACACAGTTGGACATTTCTGTAAATAATAAGATTAGTTAAAGAGGGCTTACAAGCCATTAAAGAAGCGACTTACTAGTAATTCCATAATAATAAAGAGCAACATTCATGGTTACCAAACACACACATATGCATGCACACACACACATTAAATCAATGCTTAAAATTGCTTAAATTGCAAAAAAGGACTCTATTTTAATTCAACAAGTTAAAAAAATGTTTCAAAGAAAAGTATGAGTTAATATGATAATCTGTTATTCTAAGTTAATATTTGAGTAGTATGGATCAGAAAATGAGTAATAAACTTCATATGAGAGAATCACCTTTCAGGAGAATTATAGAGTTAAGAGCTGCGTTTAAGGAAGTTGTGTTTACAATTAAGGAGGGATTCATTAGTATGATTTTGTGTCAGACTGAATGAAAGTATGTTTATCCTTTCAAATGAGTAAACCAAATACCAAAATGATAAGGGACATCAGGGTGAATGCAAGAGAAAAATTGGAATCCCCACCCATGAAATGTATTCTGGGTAAAGGTAGTAACTGTGAGCATTGGTAGGTGAGGAATAAGTGATCTTAAAAAGTTGGTAATATCAGTACATTAACAACTGTGATGGGATTGAATAATTATTGCTGAAAGAATACAGAAAGGTGGTGATTGGAAAGGGATTGCTGAAATTTTATATTTGAATTTGCAAATTATTTTCCAGATTTCTGATTTCTAATTGTCAATTCTCAGTCAGTATGGCCCATTTAAAGGAGGGACAGAAACAGAGAATTTTCCTCAGTCAATGATAATTTTAAGTTGTTTTTGTAATGGAGTTTCCCTGTAGGTAGCTGAACATGAAAATATACTGTTCACTACTTAAGCTTTGGGTGAAGGCATATTTTTATTTGTAATTGATTTATTCCTGTCAGAGTTATTCTAAGCAAGTCTGAGAATTTCCAGGGAAACTATATTATCTGTAAACTAGGAATAAGTGAAAGTGAAAGTGAAGTCACTCAGTCGTGTCCAACTCTTAGCGACCCCATGGACTGCAGCCCACCAGGCTCTTCCATCCGTGTGACTTTCCCAGACAAAAGTACTAGAGTGGGGTGCCATTGCCTTCTCTGAATTGTGGCCAGACAAAGCAAAATGGCCATCAAAAATCACAACACAGAACACAGAGTTAAAACACATACGTGTAAACCTGGCAGTCCTCCTCAGACACTCCCTTAAATACGAGAATACAGTCTCTCAGAAAATCTCCTATAGAGACAGACACAGAACTTCTTCAAAGATTTCAAAGGGAGGAAAGGAAGCCAGGTTGAAAGAAAGGGGAGGAGGCGGGAAAAAACTAGGGATAGGTTACCTGTAAATAACATCTAATAATTGCATGAAGAGCAGGGATCAACACCATGAAGCGTGGCCTGAAGGCTGGGAAAATAACTGGAATTAAGAAATACCACCTAGAGTGATAAGTGATCACTGTAGAGTGATCTGTAGACTGTAAAGTGTAGAGTGAAAGACTGTCGCGTGATGGATGGTGAACAGACAGAAAAGCATCTCATGCCAAAGGAAAACAAAACCAAGGAGTATTAAGACATGGCTATGGTTTTTTGCCTAACTGGAGGAAATTGGTAAACTAATTATCAATTTCAGTAGCATGGGTGAGCACCAGCTATAATCCCTTCAGGTTATACTCTAAGCATTATTGTGTACAGATGACAAGTAGGGTGAGAAAACATGAAGATAAACTGACATTCAGACTACATACAGCTGAAATGAAGTCTAAAGGCAGAAGATTCTAAAGGCTCCTGAATCTAAGAATCCTCAATAAGAAGGTGATGCTTGTGTTGAATCTTAAACGGATGACATATTTTTACCTGGCAAAGAGGACTACAACGTGGTATTCCAGATGGAAGTAACATGTGTAAATTGTAAATTTGTGTCAGTAAAAGCAGAAGGTGTTCTGTATAACAGTATGTAGTGGGTATTTTATGCACCTGTCGAAACACATTGTGCTACACATCATGAAGAGTGAACTTTAATACAGGTATAACTTGCATATGCAAGCTAGTATACACAAGAAGGATAAACAAGGTCCTACTGTACAAGGAATTGTATTCAATATCCTGTGATAAACCATAATGAGAAGGAATATGAAGAAGAATATATATATAATGATAACTGAATCACTCTGCTGTACAACACAAATTAAGACAACATTAGGGATCAACTATACTTCAATAAAATATTAAAAATATAGGCAAGCCTTGGAGATATTCTGAGATATGTGGATTCACTTCCAGACCACCACAATAATGCAAATATCACACTAAATCAAGTTACACAATTATTTTTTTTGGTATAGAAAATTTATATTTACATTATGCTGTAATCCAGATTATAGTGTAGTGAAATGAGACTATGTATTCCCATTACAGTAGGAATTCCCTGGCAGTTCAATTGGTAAAGAATCTGTCTGCAGTGCAGGAGACCTGGGTTTGATTCCTGGGTTTGGGAAGATCCCCTGGAGAAGGAAATGGCAACCTACTCCAGTATTATTGCCTGGAAATCCTATAGACAGAGAAGCCTGGCAGGCTACAGTCCATAGGGTTGCAAGAGTTGGACACTACTTAGTGACTAAACCACCACCACCATGCTGTAGTCTATTAAATGTGCAATAACATTATGTCTAATAAGCAATGTCATACTTCATTTTGAAAGTGCTAACCATCTTCTGAGCCTCCAAATAGTTGTAGTAGTAGTATAAAAGGCTACTGATCACAGTGATAAGCATCACAAATATAATTAGAACATAAGAAATTTATAATATTATGAGAATCATCCAAATGTGATACAGAGACACAAAGTGAGCAAATGCTGTTGCATGTGCAAGTCCATTTCTTGGAAATGGTGCCAAGAAACTTGCTCAACTCAGGGTTACCACAAATCTTTAATTTGTAGAAAATGCAATATCTGTAAAAGTGAAGTGTAGTAAAATGAGTTACATGCCCCCCCCCCAAAAAAAAAACCACCCAGAATTTTGGAGGATCTTGGGATGGAATGCAGATTGTGATCATTCGATCTATACTGTCAATGTATGGCATAATTTCACAGAAGGCATAAAAGAAAGGGAAAAGAAAAGGTGACCTCAGTAATTTTGGATGACAGCATTTTGATTGTAAAATGTACAACAATTATAAACTGTATGCAAGAATCCTGTACTATAGTTTGTAAGTTTGTTTCTCACAAAGGTAAGGATTTAAAATTCTGAAAGAACTTTTACATCAGTACTAGAGTTGAAAAAACAGGTAAATAAATTTTAGGTAATTGAAGCTAGATTTTCACTATCAGAGAGTGGAGACAATTACAAAGAAATTAGGAAAGTAAGACTAAAAGAAACCATGTGATGTTATACTAGGGTTGCAAACATTGATATAAAATCATGTTTAATAGGTAAACAAAACAGATAAATAGGAAAAATATATTTCTAAATTCAGTTTGCTGAGTGGGCCTAAAACAAGGAACATCCCAATCGATCATCATTTCTAAATATTATTCTCCAAAAAAAGGAACTATGCCTCTTTAGCGAAGTTATTGACTATAGTGCTGGAACAGGGAACATGCACGGTGAGCCTGGAATATCTTAGAAAACAGAAAACAGGAAGTGTTCAAAAACCTAAAGGAAGGACACAAGTCAATAGGATGGAAAAAGACGCAGGAGCTAAGCTGAAAGAGCTATAGATAGGTAAACTTAGACCAATTAAACAAGAAAATGATGTAGTATTGGATTGTAACTCAAAATACACAAATAAACAAAAACATGATATAAATACTGGGAAAAAAAAGAGAGAGAGAGAAATCTGTCTTATGAAATTCTGCATAATATGTATAGACTGCCCCCTACAGGATGTATATTTTAATCCTCTTAACCTATCCTTGAGAGTGGAATGAATAGTCTGAGTGAATATGAACAAAATAGCAACTTTAGAATGAAAGACCTAGCAGACACGATATCAATCGAGTGATCAAGTTTAACATCACCAGTGGTGAGCTATGCTGATATCACGTTCCCCATTCTGTCATTGATACAGCCCATCATGTGATAGTGTGAGAAGGACATTTCACCTTGGTGCTTTACTTCTTAAAGTCCAATTGCTGCTGCTACTGCTAAGTCACTTCAGTCGTGTCTGAATTTCTGTGACCCCGCAGATTGCAGCCCACCAGGCTCGACCATCCCTGGGATTCTTCAGGCAAGAACACTGGAGCGGGTTGCCATTTCCTCCTCCAATGCATGAAAGTGAAAAGTGAAAGTGAAGTCCAGTGACCCCAGACTAAATATAAGGAAGATATGATACACATCCTGACTGAGGGACACAGCAAAATCTTGGACTGGTTCTCTTCAAAACTGTCAGGGTCATGAAAAGCAAAGAAAGATTGATAAACTGTCACAATCCCAGGAGACTAGGAAGACGCAGATGACTAAACACAATGCATTATCTTTAAATGGTTCCTGGGAACAGACAAAAAGCATACAGTGGGGAAAAAAAAATTGCTAATGTTGAAATAAAACCTGAAGTTTAGCAAGAAGTAAGGTGCCATTGTTAATCTCTTACACAGGTACCATAGTTATGTCAGTGTTACTATATTAGAAGAAACTAGGTCAAGGGTATATGGAAACACTCTGTTTCATCTTTGGCAAGCTTTATATATAAAAGTTTTCCAAAATAAAAATGTTACTTAAACCACGGAGTAATCCTTGTATCTCATGAAAGCTCATTTTCCATGTATTCCATATTCTGTGTATTATAAAGTCACCTGGTTATACATCAGGAGACAAAGATCATTTTATAAAAGAAGTTATTTTTGAAATAAGCTGAAATAAGTTTGGTAATATGATAACATATCAAAGTTGGTTACAGCTTCTACTGGTGGTGGTGGAGGTGGTGTTAAATACTGTAGATATAGTCCTTCTCTTCTGTAAATACACACTTTATAAATGGAGCAATTCTGTTATCATTCTACATATTCAAGTGCTAATGTTTGACTTGTCTTCCCCACAAACTTAACCAGGAAATCTGTGGGATCTACATTTTTGGAACCCTATCACATTTTTGACTAGCCCACAGTGCTTCGGAACCTCCTGCTATTTCTTATCTATAGGACTCCTGACATTGTTTTTGGAAGTCTGAGAAATGTTTAATTCCTCACCTAAAATATAACCATCCCAAGGCATGCCCTTTGTGGTATATACTGACCTCAGATAAATGAGACACTAATGTTTGGACCTAACCACAGAGCCTCTTGAGTTGCTTAGAAAGCTTAAGCTGCTTGGAAAGATGGCAAAAATCATGCACAGTGCCCCAGTGAAATAAAGGTGGTCTAAGAACAAAGATGAGTGTCTGCTGATGCAGAACACAGAGAAGTGCAGATTAACAGGAGCCCTGGGAGATTTCTTCAGGGAGACAGAGAATACACAGTGACAGCACTGGCAGGCTGGTTTTCTAACCTGTTCAATCACAGTTCAAGGATCTTAGACAGCACATAAAAGTCTGGTTGGCAACTAGCAGGAAAATCTAACTTTTCAAAAAATACTGCATCTTTATGCATTCTACCTCTTTTAACCACTTAGCTTATTTCACTCTAATATTCATAATCAAATCAACATTCAGGTGTTCTCTGAAGTCCAGGGTGTTGCAGATAGAATTTATATGATGATTTAAAACTTCATTTTGTTCAGTCTTATCAAGCATGGTTGCTCTATCCTTCTAAAAAGAAGTCTCCATCACCACTTGTCCCTTCTGTTGATAAAGTGTTTCTAGATGGATGATTGTTGTACTCTCGATCATAACTGCATACCTAAAAACACTTCTCATCAATAAGTATGAGTCACAGGGACCAACTGGATATATATCCATAGCAAAACTAAAGGTTTGGTAGAATAATAATGAAGAATGGATTTTTCTAAAGCTTAATAACAATCATTATCTAAAAGCATACCTTTACTCTATATTAGAATAGAACACTTATAAAAGCAACATGTGAGTAAAAATGTAAGCTTTTATTTTCTTGTATCTTTCTTTGAAGTAGAAAGAGATGTGATTTTTAAGGCAGGTTTTACTAATTTAGAATGATATTTCCTGATGAAATAATCAGGGAAAAAAGCAATCTGAAGATTGTCATTTATTTTGATTATAGTTCTGAGCTCTACCAAAGCATTAAATAATTAGTATTTTAAAATAATTATGTTCATTTAGGTGAAAAAAACTCATAGCAATTAATGATTCTTCCTATAGATTTCTAAATAGCGAGTCAAGATATCTTGCAATTTAGGTCAGGATGAACTTTTGCCTCAGATATTTTAGTTAATTGTAGCAGCATTTTTATATTTCTTAAAATGTTATTCAGTATTTTTTTTAAATAACTTAATATATTAGACTATTGGTTTTACATTTTGAAAACACCACATAGAATTTTTGAGTAGCAATGTCTGAACCAACCATTTTATCATGAAAGCAATCCAATGATCCAACAAATCCTTTCATAGCTATATAACCTAAAAACTCTTAAATGTGTCCACTGAGAAACTAATGAGAGGGTACCAGGAAGGAAGGCCAGAGGTCCCCAAGCAGTGGGAGGAAATAAACTGTAAGTGGCATGATTTTTTTCTTTTCCTTCTCTACATAAAATTAAAAAAAAAAAAAAAAAAAGACTTCTTTTGATAACACCTGGTTCTGCTTGAACTTTTCCCAAATGATCTTACCAATGCATTTTTCTTATGGAAATGTTTTTCCTCAGCTATGTTAATGAAACTATATATTTGCTTTAGAATCTGCCTTTCTTCAAAATGGCTCTACCTAAGACTAACTTTTTTTTCCTTTTCTCAAGCCTTGGGCTGATAATGGCTCAACAAATCAGTGTTCTTGTCAATTGTTATATGGCTGGGGATGACACACCCCATGCCATTCTATTTCAAAAATGCGTACTGTGGGAGAAACTGGTGAAACTCCTTCAACCTTGCAGTGTGTCCCTTATCTGATTAGAAGCTTGCTAACAAACATAAAGTGAAAGTCATTCAGTTGTGTCTGACTCTTTGTGACCCCATGGACCATAGAAATTCTCCAGGCCAGAATACTAGAGTAAGTAGCCTTTCCTTTCTCTAGGGGATCTTCCCAACCCAGGGATCGAACCCAGCTCTCCCACATTGCAGATGGATTCTTTACCAGCTGAGCCACAAGGGAAGCAACAAACATAGACTGCCTTGCTAAACACTAACAAGGGGCAATTTTTCTACCCGCTTCTGATGTCTATGTCAGAAGCTTTTTCTATCTCTTTTATACTTAAATAAAACTCCATTATACAAAAAGCTCCAGGTGGTCAAGCCTGGTCTCTGGACCCAGATCGAAATCCTCTCCTTTGGAGTCATGAATCCTAGCATAGCACATGGCTTGTGGCAACAACTTTTCACTAATACACTTAAAGGAAATGGAATACATCTTCATAAATTTTACAGATATATTCCACCCAGAAAAAACAGTCAATCCTGTAACTTGAAGCCTTAGAGCATGAAGCCATTTTTATAATAACTAGATGCAAACAAAACTAAATAAAATTACTCACACAGGTAATACAACTATTAAGGAGGAAAACAAAAAGCTGATAAACAAATAATTTATGTCAGTACTTTTTATGTGGAATAATGCAAGGATGATGACCATGAAACATGGGAGAGATAGAGAATCATTACAGTGAAACTGATAGTTGTATTGTTTTTTGCTCCATAGGTGTTCAATTCTATCTTATGCCTAATGGTTTTGACATATTTTACACATATTTTCTTGTGTATTTCAAACATTTTGTCAAAAATGCATCTTTCAAAAGCTCTCCTTTATTGGATTTTCTGTTGTAAATACTGGGCTATTAAACCAAAGTGCACTTGACCTCCAAAACATATACATGTGCTGCTTATGATCTCATAGTTTTAAGAAAGATTTCCATCATCTCTTCTACTTAAGAAGAGGGAAGCACTCAGAGTGTACTTGTTCCCTCACTCTCAGAGTTTACCTGTTCCTGTTGCTAATACCATTATTATGCTTTTTTTTCCTGCTGCTAATACTTCCATCTACCAATGCACTATCAATGAGGAGTTCTAACTCAGTTTAACATCCCTTTAGGAAGGAAGAAGTGATTATTGCAAAATACCTAGAATGACTACCTTTGTCATTGCCCTTTGGAACATCCTTAGTCATTTAATTTTTAGGGAATTGCTACCAATTAACTTTATATTCCCTGTTATGAGTGTTTTATTTTCCCTTCTCTAGTTCTACTAGATCGAATCAGAGTTCATTTGAATCATACTTGAGCAAGAAAAATAAATGCTTATAATGGAAAATATAATTTCTAAGTAATCTCCTCCCTTACTGAAATAAAATAAAGATGGCAATTTAGAGGACCACACAGTTAATATTGGCATAAGATTTATTAATCAGGTAGGATAACAGACAACTTTCAACATGACCTTGAAGTTTTACATTGTTATTGTTTCTTCTTCCACATTTCCAATGAGGTAGAAGTATTTGTGGGCTTCCTTGATAGATAGTTCAGCTGTTAAAAGAATCTGCCTACAATGCAGGAGACCCTGGTTCAATTCCTGGGTTGGAAAGATCCCCTGGAGGAGGATATGGTGACCCACTCCAGTATTCTTGCCTGGAGAATCCCCATGGACAGAGGAGCAGGGAGGGCTACAGTCTATGGGGTTCCTAAGAATCTGACATGACTGAGGAACTAAGCACAGCACAGAAGTGTTCATATACGGCTGGTTTAATCATCGTGCCATTGATCACAGTACAGCTGAAGTTAACTATGTTTATCCCTGTAACAACTTTGCGTTGCAAAGCTTGAAATGATTTCACACACTTGAGATATCAGATATGGATAAAACCGACAATGCCAATGTTCTCTTGCAGGATTTTTGAAGTTTTATTTTTCTGTTTTGGCTTTAAGCATATAAAAGATCCTTCCACTTACTTAGCAGCTGTCATTACGCAATAGATACTCCTCATCTAGCCTGATATTTCAAAATATTATATAAATACCTAAAGGGACCTGGAAAGACTGGAGGTCTCACATATGTGAACTGAATCTTTATAAAAATTTTTATAAAGACTACATAAATTCACTAATGTCCCTATATATCCCAGAATTCCAAATCATTTTAGTTCTTTGTCATTTTTAAGTAATAAAGACCAATTCATTTAATTGCCATGAATGTACTTATTACAAGATTTCATGCAGGCATACAAAGAACATTTCCCTATTTTTTGGGGGGATGATATTTTTCTATAAACAATTTGCTATAATTCCTGTGCAATTAAGTTCAGGTGAGATTTTCCAAAACATTGATAACCTTGGATTTTGGAAGTGCAATGTAAATATGATTAGAAGAAAGCATACAAAATTGAAGTTTGGAGTCAAAGAATAGTTTTGAATGTGAGGGGTTTTGAGCGAATACACTGAGAATATTGTCATTGTTTAAAAAATCAGCAACGTCAAGGTATCCAGTGAAGGTTTATTTTTCTTTAATACCATAAAATCAAGGAAGAAGAAATGTCTGCATTTATTCAGTTATTTTAAAATGTCAGCAAGGACTTCAGTTATTGAAATATTTCTCTATTTATCGTTAGTCATCTTGGCTTCAGAGTCTCCATGATTTCCTCATGGAATCAAGATGGCTGATGAAATTCAAACAGTTATGTTTCACAAATCAAGCAGAAGTGTGAGAGGCGACTTTGGCTGATCACTCTCATTTTATCATGAAACTTAAAACTTTCCCACAAATTCTCAGTAAGCTTATGATTATACCTCATTAACCAAGGTTGTTAGAGCTGGTGTTACCAAAATGCTTGTTCAAATGAATATATAATCCCTCAAATATAATTTGTGACCTATTTTCAATTAAGGGTTTGTTTGAGATGTAGTTTTTGTAGAAAAATAGTAATGCTTGTCAAGGTTCAAGAGAGTATTTAAGCAGGTAAGAATAGAATCTAGAACTGAGGGGGGGAAATGTTAATCATATGTTAGAGTGGCTGCTTTTATTTGTTTTACTGTGATGGCAGTGATAACTTGGTGGAGAAGTAGCCATAAAAATGAAAACTAAGAGAAGTAGGAAATGGCTATTAATAACTGCTAATAATTTAAATGATATGAAGAAATAAGAAGAGTAGATTTTAAGCATATAACTAGAGTTTGAGATTTGTTAATTTGGAGCTTTATTTAAGCAGTATTAGGAAAATTAGGAAAGTTACAATGGAAAGCTTTATGAGAAATGGTGATAGTGAAGAATGAAAAGCTTAGCTTATCAGAGAATTCCAGTTTATATACAGTCATCTTAAAATGTAGAACTGGATCTTAGGACAGGAGATGCTGTTCTACAAGCCTGTTAAACACAAATAATAAGTGAAAGTACAGTGATAAATAATTGCCAATGAAAAGAATATAGAAAACATGCAAGACATTAGGTTAAAACGATCCATGCCATTTTAGTCTGTGGGTAGTTAGGGTTAACAGAGATGAAGCAAGGAGGCAAAAAAAAAAAAAAAAGAGAGAGAGAGAATACAGACTTTTCATTTAAAATTAAAGATTTATCATGTACTTGCACTTTGCCTAGCATATCCTAGTGGTTAGTTAGGCGTGCAAAATTAAAGACAGCTTCTGGCCTCCAGTAAGTTGCCCCTTAGAGGAGAAAATGAACAATTAAATGGGCATGCCAATATAGTAAGATATGGGATGTCACTGCAAAATATAGTGCTCCCTTGAACACAAATATGGAGTCACTAGAGGTGAAAATCTTGAGGGCCTACAGAGTTAGAAAAAAAGGAAAAAAGTGTTAGTCACTCAGTTATGTTTGACCTTTTGCAGTGCTATGGACTGTAGCCCACCAAGCTCCTCTGTCCATGGGTTTTTCTCAGACAAGAATACTGGAGTGGTTTGCCATTCCCTTCTCCAGAGGATCTTCCTGACCCAGGGATCAAATACATGCCTCCCACATTGCAGGAAGATTCTTTACCATCTAAGCCATGAAGGACATATTTAAGCTTAAAAAAAAAAAAAAAAAGATATAATTGAGTTCATGAAAGCTTTAAAGATAAAATTTAATTGTATATGTATACCACAATTTATTATATTTTTTTACTTATCATCAGCTGTCAACATACAATTCTTTTGTTTCTACATCTTGGTTGTTATGAATACTTGGTTATCATGAAAACTTCAGTGAACATGGGCATATATATATATATATGTGTGTGTGTATATATATACTAGATCCTGATTTCAAATATTTTGAATTTATACCTGGAAGTAGATTGCTGACTCATGAAATACCATGACCCATGTAGTATTTCTATTTTTAAAAATTTTGAGGAAATGCCATACTGTTTTCCATAAAGTTCCCAACATTTTACATTCTTAATAACAGTGAGCATGGATATCAATTTCTTCACAGACTTTCAAACTCATGATTTTATTTTTATTTTTTTATTTCTGATACATGAAAATTTATTTGCATAAGAATCACAATTATTAAGAAAAGAGTAATGTTAAGGAGATTATGTTAATTCACAGAGATGCCAAGAAAATGATTCACTTACTGGCAATCTTACAACTATACACAAATCTAGGAGCACAATCGGAGAAGACAATGGCACCCCACTCCAGTACTCTTGCCTGGAAAATCCCATGGACGGAGGAGCCTGGTAGGCTGCAGTCCATGGGGTCGCTAAGAGTCGGACACGACTGAGCAACTTCATTTTCACTTTTCACTTTCATGCATTGGAGAAGGAAATGGCAACCCACTCCAGTGTTCTTGCCTGGAGAATCCCAGGGACAGGGGAGCCTGGTAGACTGCCATCTCTGGGGTCACACAGAGTCGGACACGACTGAAGTGACTTAGCAGCAGCAGCAGCAGGTGCTCAATAATATTCCTATATAGAGCATTTATATTTTGGTGCAGGAAGAAAGAGGATGGAATGCAATATTAAGAACAGTGTGGATAAGCAGGAAAATTGAGGCAGCAAAAACAGAGTTTTGTTTTGAAGACTATCATTTGAGAGAAGGAAAAAATCAATATATAAATAAATATGATTGTGAGATAGTTTATGTTTTTAGGAGCAAGTGAATATCGCTTTGGATATTCAATATATTTATTTCTAAAAAAAATATTATTGTTCATTTCTCAGTAGTGCCCGACTGTTTGTAATTCCATGGATTGTAGCACTCCAGGCTCCTCTGTCCTCCACTATCTCCAGACTTTGCTCCAATTCATGTCTATTTAGTTGGTGGTGTTATTTAACCATCTCATCCTCTGCCAGCCCCTTCTTCTTTAGTCTTCAATCTTTCCCAGCATCAGAGTCTTTCCTAATGAGTCAGATCTTGGCATCAGGTGGCCAAAGTATTGGAGCTTCACCATGAATCCTTCTAATGAACATTCAAGGTTGATTTTATTTAGGAATGACTGATTTGATTTCCTTGTGATCCAAGGGACTCTCAAGAGTCTTCTCCAACACCACAGTTCAAAAGCACAGTCAGTCACAGTCAGCTCCTGGTCTTGTTTCCATTAACTGTATTGAGCTCCTCCATCTTTGACTGCAAAGAACATAATTGGCATGCTTTCAGTATCGACTATCTGGTAAATTGTGCAGAGTAGTCTCTTATGTTGTTGGAAAGAGTGTTTACTATGACCAGCATGTACAACAGCATATATTTGCCTGTTCTTTCTCCCTAAGAAACTTAAACTGTTGATTAATCAAAGCAATATTGATACATATTTTTAAATTTCTGAAAGTTTGAAATCAATTCTATTTATCAAAATAGCACACATCATAGAAAACAATATAAATTTGCACTTCTGATCATGGAGAGTGTGGTGACATTAAAGTACATAAGTTAAATAATTTGATTCAACAAAAGGCTAAGTGATGCCCCTCTCAGATGGTGTAGTTTTAAATGGCATAGACCACTCTAGCTTAACTGCTGCTAGACTAGACATTAACAACTTGCAGCTCTCCTGGTAGTTTGACAATAGCCTATATGTACTATAAGCAATATACACAAATTGGGTTTCTTAGGTAGCACAATGATGAAGAATCCGCCTGTCAGTTCAGGAGACATAAGAGATACAAGTTTGATCCCTGGGTTAGAAAGTATCCCTGGAGAAGGAAATGGCAACCCACTCCAGTCTACGTGCTTGGAAAATTCTATGGACAGAGGTGCCTGGCAGGCTACAGTCCATGGGTTCACAAAGAGTTGGACACAACTGAACACACACACATATACAGAAATTAATTTTAATTTTTAATTTTTTTAGTCTGGTAGTTTAATGAGTTGGGCCATTTTTATAAAGCCTGAAAGTTGTGTGTGTGTATGTGTGTGTGTGTCTGTAAGGTGCTGAGTCAAGATTCATGAGTTGGTGTCACAGGTCACATGCATAGACACCTGGAACATGATTTTTATAGCTGTCAGTCCTAGAGGAAGTAGGAACAATGAAGAGGAACTAAAGAGTCTCTGGATGAGGGTGAAGGGGGACAGTGAAAGAGCCAGCTTAAAACTAAATATTAAAAAAAAGCTAAGATCATAGCTCCAGTATTTTGGTCATCTCATAGGAGCGACTGACTCATTAGAAAAGACCCTGATGCTGGGAAAGATCGAAGGCAAGAGGAGAAGGGCAAACAGAGGATGAGATGGTTGAATGGCATCACTGACTCGATAGACATGAATTTGAACAAACTCCAGGAACTGGTGATGGACAGGCAAGCCTGACATGTTATAGTCCATGTGGTCGCAAAGAGTCGGACACGAATGAGCGACTGAACCGAACTGAAGATCATGGCATCCAGCCCCATTACTTTCTGGCTAATTGGGGGGTGAAAAGTGGAAGTCATGACAGATTCCCTCTTCTTGGGCTCTAAAACACGGCAGATGGTGACTGAAGGTATGAAATCAGAAGACATTTGTTTTTTGGCAAGAAAGCTATGACAAACCTAGACAGTGCATGGGGTCACAAAAAGTCAGACATGACTGGGCAACTGAACAACAACAGTCCTTGATTAGGGCTTGAATACATAACTTATGATGTACTTTATTAGAGTTGTTCAAAACTATTGTATCTTAAATGACAGAGAAGTGCAGAAGTTATAAAAGAAATTAATAAGTAATTTCAAAATACTATTTCACTTTCACTAATTTGCTACTTCTAGGAAAATGTTACCTGCAATATACAAAGTTTCTATCTGATTTTTCCCCCATACTACTTTAACTTAATCAAATTATTGAAACTTGGTCCTTGCCAACCTCATTATCATGTATTATGTAGTTGTCTTTTAAATTCATTAGACAGAGACCATTCATTTAAACCACATTAGGTTCTCCACTCTTCTGAAACCTTTAGGCAGAGGTGGAAACTCATAAGGACTAATGTAGCAGTCAAAAAAAAAAAAAAAAAGACATTTGACTTGGGATTTTGTATTGTGTTAATAGCAGAAGCAGTTTTACCTACGAAATTAATGAAGCTTATCTTTAGAGTCCCCCATTTTTTTTCTGAGTTTAATTTTGTAATTTTATTCTTTTAATTAAAGAAGCATTTTTCAACAGGGGCACCATTAGCACTTTTGAATGGATAATCCCTTGTAGTCGGGGTAGGGGGGGTTATTTTGTGCTTTGTAGGCTATCTAGCAGCATTAATATCCTCTCCTCATTAATTTCAAGGAGCTATAACAATAAAAAAAATGTCCAAATAGTTTCAAACTCCCCAGTTGGGAGCCAGGGGATGATCCTTATTTGAGAATCACAGACTCTAATGTTCTCCTCTCTTCAACTTATATAAGCTTCAACCACATAACACCTTCACATGACCTGGATAGCAGTTATCAAAAAAACTATCAAAAGAAAGTATAGCTTTTTATACTATTAAAAAGTATACTATAAAAAGAAAGTATAACTACTCTAGTTATAATCCAGAATAATATGTGTGAAAAAGTCTTTAAAATTTATACATTTGTGACTTTTATCCAGCAAAGTATCATAGGAGATTTATTTATTTATTTATTTTTGTCCAACGTGTAAGTGACAAGCTTGCTAACCTGTAAGTGATACCTTTTAAAAGACAAACTTCCTTCCTCTAGCACCCATTACACAGAAAATGGGCTTCCTAGATGACGCTGGTGGTAAGGAAACCATCTGCCAATGCAGGAGATGTAAGAGTCGTGGATTAGATTCCCCAGATCAGAAGGATCCTTTGGAGAAGGGCCCACACCAGTATTCTTGCCTGGAGAATCTCATGGAGAGAGGAGCCCCACAGGAGGGCTACAGCCCATAGGGTCACAAAGAACAGACACAACTGAAGTGACTTCACACACATACACACACACAGAAAACGTCATAAAAGTGAGTGTGGAGAATGAATCCAGTCTATATACCATTTATGTTTTAGATACAATGAAGAGTATGCATGTGACTAGAAGTGGATACTTCTGCAAGTGATGAAGTTGAATCTAAACTGCTAGGCTTCTTGTGCTGTCTTATAAACTCATGAAGACAGGCAAATTTTTGAACCTAATAGTACACTGCTATCAATGCATTCACTAGCAGTGTAAGATTATTTGTCTCCTTATTAGAGAATTAAGTAGTACCTAGAGATTCATAAAACAACAGTATATTGTTATTTTTAAAAATTGATAAAAAGACTTTTGGTATAATATGTTTTAAGTATCTTTTTATCTAAAATACAGATCACTATTTGGAAACAAAACAAATAGCATAGGAAGAAAATGTAAAATATAGTAGGATAAAATAACTAAGTTATTTGCTTGGATGGGGAACACGTGTACACCTGTGGCAGACTCATGTTGATGTATGGCAAAACCAATACAATATTGTAAAGTATTTAGCCTCCAGTTAAAATAAATTAAATTTATATTTTAAAAAATGAATGTCAATTTACATCATGATCTCTAAGTTTTGTCACAATCTCTAAAAACAGTCAATACAGTATAATTTAAAAATAAGTGCATGGATTTAAATATCTGCTATTTAATTACCTATAATTATATAATTATAAGTGTAAATAAAAGCTTCTGGAAAATATATACTCATTGCTTTAGATTTTCTGCTTTTTCTTTCAAAATAACTGAGAATTCTCTTAACCTAAAATATCTAAAAGACTTAAAATACTTATTTTATGGACAATATATTGAATATTAATATCATTGTATTAAAATTAAAATATCATTAGTTTAAAAAGGAATGTAACCACCAAGTCTTATTAATGCTACTGCACTAATATTAGCAAGCATGAAACTGTTCCCTAGATGTCTCTCATTTAAATACGCTTTGTTTTTCTGTCTCTCTCCTTCTCTGTCTCTCTCCCTTTGTCTCTCTCTCATATATGCACACAGAATTTTTTTTTCTGAGCTTAGTGTATGGTAGGAAAAAATGTCTATATATGAAGTATACTGTCCAGATCTTGATTTCACTGACCTTGCTAGACTCCTCCAGGAGTTACAAAATTCTAGAGAAAACAGAGTGTCTAAGTGATCCTGAGTTGTTTTCTATGAGAGATAATTATCTGAGAATTTTTTCCCCCAGCTTTCCAAAATAGCTTGTTGAGATATATATATATATGTATATAGCTTACAATGAACTGTTTTTGGTAAAATTAACTTTGATGGAATAGTGTATGGTGAAATAGAAGGAAAACATCTACCTAGTTACTATAGTCCAGAAGTGCTTAACTCGTATACAACTGACTAATCAGTATATCTCTGAATCTAATATAATTTTGTTCCAAAATTTTAGAGAATGATTCCTCAAAACTTGTCATTATTTTCACTTGCTCTGAAACATCAAAAAGATAACAAATAGCATTTTCTGCAATATTATTAACATGTAATTAGCAATAAGTAATTAATAAGTAATAATAACTTATTCATGACATTATTAATATATAATCATGACTCATACTTATTGGTAATTCACTGAATGCTTAATGTTGGGCCGAGTGCTTTTCATGAGATCTTACATTTCTCCTAATTTTTCCAACAACCTAGTGGAGTAGGAACTTACTATTATATGCATTTTATTGTTTTGAAATTTTAAGCTTAAAGAGATGAATTGATTTCCTAAATTTCAAGGCACTACTATATGAAAAGTATATGCTTCAAATGTGGGGTGCTTGTGAGACTTACAGGGGTATGACTGATATCTCTGTCACTACTTGATGTTAATTACAAACTAAAATAAGGTTACTCAAAGGGGGCCATTAAAACAATGTTTTCAAACTTATATCAGTCATTGTGTCAACAATTTTTTCTCAGATAGTTTGTTCCTTCTATACTTTGCAGCCAAGAACAGCACAGGCATCTAAAAATATGTGGAAAAAGTTATTCTACAAACATGCACCAGAGGCTTTTCTAAATTGTTGTATAGCATCCTGAGAAAGTCACAGGCAGAAATATTAATCATTGAGCAATTGGTGCAACTGCCTTAAACATGCTAGAAGCAGACAGGGAACACTGGAAAGGCTTTGCAAGATGACTGACATTTTTTCAATTCCACCCAATAAAGAAATTGGTTTCAAAGAACATCCCAATAAAATCCTTGCTATACAGAGTAAAATGGCTTAAATAATTCACTCTTTGTGGAAAGCTCAAGTAGAATGTAGAGATGAATGACTCAGGATCACCAAAATGTAAAAATATCGAGACACCCTCAAACTGCAACACACAAACACTTAAAAATTGCAAAGAGTCTAGATTTTATTTTTTCTCACCGTGGATAAAATGATAATTATTTGGCATGATAGCAGTGTTAGCTATTGCTATGGTGATAATCATTTAGCAGTATAAACATGTATCAAATCAATAGTCTATATAGCTTAAATTCGGTCTTACCAGGTGGCTCAGTGGTTGCCATCTGGGAGGTAAATAAATGAAAGAAGATGCTGGAGATGTAAGTTAGACACCTGGGTTGGGAAGATTCCCTGGAGGAGGAAATGGCAACCCATTCCAGTGATCATACCCAGAAAATTCCATGAACAAAGGAGCATGGTGGGCTACAGTCTTGGGGTCACAAAAGAGTCAGACACAGCTGAGCAACAGAACACTTATTCACATACAACTTACACTTAAACATTGTTATAAACCAATTATATCTAAATAATAATTATAATAAACACTTCTAGGCAAATACTTCTCTTTAAGAAGACTGCCTTGACACAGTTTACATTTTCTATGCATGCTACTCATTGCATATACTCAAACTATATCTCAATTAACTTAAACTCTCTAAATTTAAGCAAAATCTGTGTGAAGTAGATAGTCTTACCTTTATTTTATATATATGAAAACTAAAATTTAAGGAATAAAACACTTGCTCAAAATCTGTTGTCTTAATGCCATCCTCTGTTTTTATCATTTTTAATAGCCTGTCCAAAATTCTAACATAAACATCTAAATAAGCTCTTACTATAATACTCTATTGTTTAACACAGTAAATTGAATTGCACAATTTCACAGTTGAATGGCCTTTGAGTACATATAAACTGGATGAATGATAAAAGATGAAATCACCTAAACAATAAATTAAGATCTCTAAAATCATAAATTATATTTTAAAATCATAGGGAACATGTGAAAATGGACAGGCAGAAGATAAAAATTGACTTGACACTATTGTTCTAAGTGTAGAACTTAGAAGAATAAATAGACTTTGTTGTAAGAATTTTCTAATAGCCAACATGAAATTACTTTGTTAATGAGACAGTTAGATGTCTAGATTGCTGTGGTTCCAGGAAATGTACAAAGCCTTGGAAGATAGGTTGTGCTTTCAACGTCAGTGTCTAATAGTATCTTCTAATAGATGATTTTTTCAATTACTCATATTCAATTCAGATGTTCTTTCAACTGTTTAACTGTTATTCTAATTCAATGAAATTTAAGGAATAGTGCTCACATTCTTAAAGAGCCAATACAAATAATCTCATATAGAATGCAAATTATGCCTGATATCAAACAATCCAGTTAAACTTTTAATATGAAAAACACCAGAGATTAATTCATTGGCATGGAATACTTTTGCTTTCTGTCTTCATGTAGTTTAATGCTTTTAAATTTCCAAATCAGATGTTACTTACTTTATGAAGGCTTCTTCTACCATCTCTGTTGTCTTATTAATCCTGACTAAGGTAATCACTTCCTCAGCGCGTCAACCTCTCCATTGCAATTATTTGCTTCCATGTTTACCTCAAATACAAAATAATATGCTACATAGAGAAGGAAATAAAGTTACTTCCTATTGTTATCTATTCTCATATGCCTAGCAAAATATTTTGTAAGTACTGTCAAAAATTATTTATTTTATAGATGTAGAAAGTCATTGCTACATGAGTAAAAGTCAGTTGATACTATTATCTAAGGTATCAGCTGTGTTTAAGTGTAATAAAGTGTTTTTATTAATTTCAAATTTTATAAAGATACCCAATATGTTCATAATCTATTTAAAAATAATCAAATTTTAAAGATATGGAAAGAAATTCGACCAGGAGGCAGAAAGTTTGGAATTTCATTCTTGTCTTGTCCCTTAAGAACTCTTGAATTCTTGTTTCCTTCAGCTTTAAAGTAAATGTATGTTATGCCTGCATAATACCTAACAGATACCTCAGTCACTTAGCTGTGTCTGACTCTTTGGGGTCCCATGGACTATAGCCCACCAAGCTCCTCTGTCCATGGGATTTTCCCTGAAAGAATACTTGAGTAGATTGCCATTTCCTTCTCTAGGGGATCATGTTAACCCAGGGACTGAAGCCCTGTCTCTTGCATTGCAGGCAGATTCTTTACCTCTGAACCTAAATTTGAATTGTATTAATACATTGCCCTCAAGCAATGAAAATACCTAACTAAAATTTCAACAAAGAGAAAAAATTTCTCTGATTACATGGGGGCATGATATTTCTAGAGTGAAGATGCTATTTAATAATGTTATTCACACATTGGGCATATTAAATTGAATTTTCTTTAAAGACTGTGAAGAAAGGAGTGACATATTTTTCCTTGTGTTGTAAGTATTAATTCAAAAATGGGCATAGTATTTATACCCAATAGCCACATAAGCATAGATTCAAATATCTCATAAAAAATTATCTATGAATCATAGCTGATTCAAACTGTTACACTAGTGGGCTAAAAATTTAATATTGATTTATAAAGCTGTAAGCATTATTAAAGAACAAAATATTATAGAATTATAAAAATTCTTTATTTGTTTATCTATCAGGTAAAAAATAGTAAAAAAAAAAAAAAAAAAGCAAGCAAGAAAGAAAAGAAACTAACATTTTGAATAGTGCATACCTGTATGAAAAGTTTGCAATTCTATACATTACTTAGTATATATAGCCTTTCAAAATGAGGGTAGGTTTATTTTATAGCAAAAGAAAAAAGTTATGAAAAAATGATAAGGATTTGAGTTTTAAGCCAATCTCCATAGCTTTACTTTAGTATATTATAGAATATATTTTCTTTAAATCAAATTTTTATCTTTGTGGCTCACCAGAGCACAGCTAAAGGAAAGAAATATCTTCTGTGTAGAAGAAAACGGTTTTTATTTTAAAAATTCTAAATTTATAACTAGGTTCAAAGATGGAGTTCTTAAATCAGGATTTGGTTTTAATTTTAGGAACATAATTTTAAAATGTCCTTAACTGTCCTAAAGTAAACTTCCATTTCGAGCTATACAAAGGAAAATCATATTTCCCAAAGATCATGATTTAGCAGCATTTTTGTTTCTAAATAGATACATATTTTTAGAAAACAACAACAAAAAAGTAATCATGAGATCATTGCTTTTGAACATTATATGAAAATACATGTTAGATTTTGGTGTACAGCTCCCCATTTATTCAGGCTAGAATCAAGATAGACAGGGGAAATATCAATAACCTGAGACATGCACGTGATACCACTCTTATGGCAGAAAGCGAAGAGGAATGGAAGAACCTCTTGATGAAGGTGAAAGAAGAAGGTGAAAGAAAGAAACTGGTTTTCTTTGGACCGACTCTATGGACATGAGTTTGGGTAAACTGGGAGTTGGTAATGGACAGGGAGGCCTGGAGTGCTGCAGTTCATGTGATTGCAAAGAGATGGACTCAACTGAGTGACTGAACTGAACTGCACTGATTCTTTTATAATTTTTCCCTTTATGCAGTCAAAAACCAAAGAGTTTTAAGTAATAATATTTAAGAAATAAAAGTAATAACATTTCAATGTAAAACATATAAAAATACTTTAAACATAAAATGCTTTTATTATTGTGAGCTCTTCCAACCTACATTAAGAAATTAATTATATTAGTATGTTAATGGTGTGTAAAAACTGCCCCAAAATTAACATCTTATAAAGAGATTGATTATATTCTTTGCAGCCAAAGATGGAGAAGCTCTATAGAGTCAACAAAAACAAGACTGGGAGCTGACTTTGGCTCAGATCATGAACTCCTTATTAGCAAATTCAGACTCAAATTGAAGAAAGTAGGGAAAACCGCTAGACCATTCAGGTATGACCTAAGTCAAATCCGTTATGATACAGTGGAAGTGAGAAATAGATTTAAGTGCCTAGATCTGATAGATAGAGTGCCTGATGAACTTTGGAATGAGGTTCATGACATTGTACAGGAGACCGAGATCAAGACCATCCCCATGGAAAATAAATGGAAAAAAGCACAATGGCTGTCTGGGGAGGCCTTACAAATAGCTGTGAAAAGAAGAAAAGCAAAAAGCAAAGGAGAAAAGGAAAGATATAAGCATCTGAATGCAGAGTTCCAGAGAATAGCAAGAAGAGATAAGAAAGCCTTCTTCAGCGATCAATGCAAAGAAATAGAGGAAAACAACAGAATGGGAAAGACTAGAGATCTCTTCAAGAAAATTAGAGATACCAAGGGAATATTTCATGCAAAGATGGGCTTGATAAAGGACAGAAATGGTATGGACCTAACAAGAGCAGAAGATATTAAGAAGAGGTAGCAAAAATACACAGAAGAACTATACAAAACAAGAACTTCACGACACAGATAATCACGATGGTGTGATCACTCATTTAGAGCCGGACATCCTGGAATGTGAAGTCAAGTGGGCCTTAGAAAGCATCACTATGAACAAAGCTAGTGGAGGTGATGGAATTCCAGTTGAGCTATTTCAAATCCTGAAAGATGCAGCTGTAAAAGTGCTGCACTCAATATACCAGCAAATTTGGAAAACTCAGCAGTGGCCACAGGACTGGAAAAGGTCAGTTTTCATCCCAATTCCAAAGAAAGGAAATGCCAAAGAATGATCAAACTACCGCACAATTGCACTCATCTTACATGCTAGTAAAGTAATGCTCAAAATTCTCCAAGCAAGGATTCAGCAATACGTGAACCGTGAACTGCCTGATGTTCAATCTGGTTTTAGAAAAGGTAGAGGAACCAGAGATCAAATTGCCAACATCCGCTGGATAATGGAAAAAGCAACAGAGTTCCAGAAAAACATCTATTTCTGCATTATTGACTATGCCAAAGCCTTTGACTGTGTGGATCACAATAAACTGTGGAAAATTCTGAGAGAGATGGGAATACCAGACCACCTGACCTGCCTCTTGAGAAATTTGTGTGCAAGTCAAGAAGCAACAGTTCGAACTGGACATGGAACAACAGACTGGTTCCAAATAGGAAAAGGAGTACGTCAAGGCTGTATATTGTCACCTTGCTTATTTAACTTAAATGCAGAGTACATCATGAGAAACGCTGGACTGGAAGAAGCACAAGCTGGAATCAAGATTGCCAGGAGAAATATCAATAACCTCAGATATGCGGATGACACCACCCTTATGGCAGAAAGTGAAGAGGAACTTAAAAGCCTTTTGATGAAAGTGAAAGAGGAGAGTGAAAAAGTTGGCTTAAAGCTCATCATCCAGAAAACGAAGATCGTTGCATCCAGTCCCATCACTTCATGGGAAATAGATGGGGAAACAGTGGAAACAGTGTCAGACTTTATTTTTTAGGGCTCCAAAATCACTGCAGATGGTGATTGCAGCCATGAAATTAAAGACGCTTACTCCTTGGAAGAAAAGTTATGACCAACCTAGATAGCATATTCAAAATCAGAGACATTACTTTGCCGACTAAGGTCCATCTAGTCAAGGCTATGGCTTTCCCAGTGGTCATGTATGGATGTGAGAGTTGGACTGTGAAGAAGGCTGAGCGCTGAAGAATTGATGCGTTTGAACTGTGGTGTTGTAGAAGACTCTTGAGAGTCCCTTGGACTGCAAGGAGATCCAACCAGTCCATTCTGAAGGAGATCAGCCCTGGGATTTCTCTGGAAGGAATGATGCTAAAGCTGAAACTCCAGTACTTTAGCTAGCTCATGTGAAGAGTTCAGTCATTGGGAAAAGACCCTGATGCTGGGAGGGATTGAGGGCAGGCAGAGAAGGGGAAGCCAGAGGATGAGATGGCTGTATGGCATCACTGACTCGATGGACATGAGTCTGGGTGAACTCCGGGAGTTGGTGATGGACAGGGAGGCCTGGCGTGCTGCGATTCATGGGGTTGAAAAGAGTCAGACACGACTGAGCAACTGAACTGAACTTAACTGAAAGATACTCACTTTTTAGCACACAGTTCTACAAATCACAAATCTAGCATGTTATGGTTGGACACTCTTCTTAGGGTTTAACAAAGTTAAAATCAGCAAGTTGTTTACCCTGAGTTCTTGTCCTGAGGCTGCAAAGGAAATAGCTTTCATGCTCATCCTTCTTGTCATTATCATCTAACAAGTCAAAAGGATAAACTAATCCATCTAAGTCAAAATGTTTTATAAGATGGTCTCTACATAAAGTAGATATTTTCCCTTTATTTGGCTGCAGTTAAAATTCTGTTTCTTTTAGGCTGTAGGACTGAGATCCATGTTTCCATGCTTCTTTCCCCAGATGCCACTCTGAGCTTCTTGAGGCCTTCCTTATTCTCTTAATATGGCCTCCTTCATCTGTAAGCAGCAATACTGTTTGGACTCATTTTACTTCAAATATCTGACTTCTCATTTGATTATGCTGCTTCTACTAAGTCACTTCAGTTTTGTCCGACTCTGTGTGACCCCAGAGATGGCAGCCCACCAGGCTCCCCCTTCCCTGGGATTCTCCAGACAAGAACACTACACTGGGTTGCCATTTCCTTCTCCAATGCATGAAAGTGAAAAATGAAAGTGAATTCGTTCAGTCGTGTCTGACTCTTCACGACCCTATGGACTGTAGCCTACCAGGCTCCACTGTCCATGGGATTTTCCAGGTGAGAGAACTGGATTAGGGTGCCATTGCCTTCTCACTTGATTAGCATAAGTAAATTCTGTGCTAATAAGAGGCTCATGTGACTAGATCAAGCCTACCCAGACAACACATATATCATAAAATGAACTGTACCATTTAACATAACCTAAACCATGATAGTAAAACCCATCATATTCACTACTTTAAAAATTATACATAATTTTTACATAGGGTAGGGTTGAGAAATCAAACAGGCTACTCTTTTTTTTTTTTAATGAAAGTATAGTTGATTTGCAATGTTGTGTTACCTCTGGTATATGACAAAATTATTCAGTTTCACACACACATACATACACAGACACACATATACACACACATATTATATGGTGGGTTTTAAAACTCTACCTATTACCATCCTCCCCCTATATCCTCAAAGGCACAGAATATATTCACATAGTCCCAAGGTTATCATCCCTTACAACATCAAATATACATTTAAATCTCTTCATTTCAAAAGGCCCACAATTTCATTTTCTCCACTCAGTCAGGAGCAGATGAGTCTACTGAGCATAATCTATTATTACACTGTATAACTCCTAAGTATAATTCAATCTATCACAGTAAAGACACAAATAATCTGAAATAAATATTTCCAACATCCAATGGAATGATGAAACTATAATATTTTTTGACATTTTGGTTCAAAAGAAGGAAAAAAAAAAAAGAATTGTTAGAAAGGGTCATAGGATCAAAATATTTTTGAAATCCAGACAGGAATTCAACCTGGATTTCCCTGATTAGGTGTCAAATCATGCAAATCATGTCTATAGCTTTTGCAGCCACTCTCTGAGCTCTTGGTTCCGCCATCTGGAATTGTGATCATGCATAAATGGTAGCAACTTTTTTTTTTTTCTGAGTTGTTATCAGTCAGGTCACTGGAGGTAGAATTTGGGGGTCTTAGAATGTCTGATGAACTATGTAATGAGGTTCGTGACATTGTACAAGAGACAGGGATCAAGACCATCCCCATGGAAAATAAATGGAAAAAAGCACAATGGCTGTCTGGGGAGGCCTTACAAATAGCTGTGAAAAGAAGAAAAGCAAAAAGCAAAGGAGAAAAGGAAAGATATAAGCATCTGAATGCAGAGTTCCAGAGAATAGCAAGAAGAGATAAGAAAGCCTTCTTCAGCGATCAGTGCAAAGAAATAGAGGAAAACAACAGAATGGGAAAGACTAGAGATCTCTGCAAGAAAATTAGAGATACCAAGGGAATATTTCATGCAAAGATGGGCTCGATAAAGGATGGAAATGGTATGGACCTAACAAGAGCAGAAGATATTAAGAAGAGGTGGCAAGAATACATGGAAGAACTGTACAAAAAAATCTTCATGACCCAGATAATCACGATGGTGTGATCACTAATCTAGAGCCAGACATCTTGGAATGTGAAGTCAAGTGGGCCTTAGAAAGCAACACTACGAACAAAGCTAGTGGAGGTGATGGAATTCCAATTGAGCTGTTTCAAATCCTGAAAGATGATGAAGTGGAAGTGCTGCAATCAATATGCCAGCAAATTTGGAAAACTCAGCAGTGGCCACAGGACTGGAAAAGGTAAGTTTTCATTCCAATTTCAAAAAAGGCAATGCCAAAGAATGATCAAACTACCGCACAGTTGCACTCAACTTACATGCTAGTAAAGTAATGATCAAAATTCTCTAAGCCAGGCTTCAGCAATACATGAACCGCGAACTCCCTGATGTTCAAGCTGGTTTAAGAAAAGGCAGAGGAACCAGAGATCAAATTGCCAACATCTGCTGGATCATGGAAAAAGGAAGAGAGTTCCGGAAAAGCATCTATTTCTGCTTTATTGACTATGCCAAAGCCTTTGACTGTGTGGATCACAATAACCTGTGGAAAATTCTGAGAGAGATGGGAATACCAGACCACCTAACCTGCCTCTTGGGAAATCTGTATGCAGGTCAGGAAGCAACAGTTCGAACTGGACATGGAACAACAGACTGGTTCCAAAGAGGAAAAGGAGTACGTCAAGGCTGTATATTGTCACCCTGCTTATTTAACTTCTATGCAGAGTACATCAAGAGAAATGCTGGACTGGAAGAAGCACAAGTTGGAATCAAGATTGCTGGGAGAAACATCAATAACCTCAGATATGCAGATGACACCATCCTTATGGCAGAAAGTGAAGAGGAACTAATAAGCCTCTTGATGAAAGTGAAAGGGGAGACTGAAAATGTTGGCTTAAAGCTCAACATTCAGAAAATGAAGATCATGGCATCTGGTCCCATCACTGCATGGGAAATAGAATGGGAAGCAGTGGAAACAGTGTCAGACTTTATTTTTTAGGTCTCCAAAATCAATGCAGACGGTGACTGCAGCCATGGAATTAAAAGACGCTTACTCCTTGGAAGAAAAGTTATGACCAACCAACACAGTATGTTCAAAAGCAGAGACATTACTTTGCCGACTAAGGTCCGTGTAGTCAAGGCTATGGTTTTTCCTGTGGTCATGTATGGATGTGAGAGTTGGACTGTGAAGAAGGCTGAGTGCCAAAAAATTGATTCTTTTGAACTGCGGTGTTGGAGAAGACTCTTGAGAGTCCCTTGGACTGCAAGGAGATCCAACCAGTCCATTCTGAAGGAGATCAGCCCTGGGATTTCTTTGGAAGGAATGATGCTGAAGCTGAAACTCCAGTACTTTGGCTAGCTCATGCGAAGGGTTGACTCATTGGAAAAGACTCTGATGCTGGAGGGATTGGGGGTAGGAGGAGAAGGGGATGACAGAGGATGAAATGGCCTGATGGCATCACTGACTCGATGAACGTGAGTCTGAGTGAACTCTGGGAGATTGTGATGAACAGGGATGCCTGGCGTGCTGTGATTCATGGGGTCGCAAAGAGTCAGACACGATTGAGCAATTGAAATGAACTGAACTGAACTGAATGTCCTTCTTTATTTTCTACTTTCTCAGTCCCTTCAGTCCAAGTTGCCAGTGTTGTAATTTTCTCAAAAGCCTTATGGACCTTTGTGTATTTCACAGGTTTTGATTAGTAGAACAAAGTCATGTCTACAGATCTGAGATAATCCCTTTGGTTTCTACAGATATGAATTAGGGACAATTCCTTAATTCTCCTAGATGTCCTATGGCTTAATAAAGAATCTCTTGATGAAACCTTATTCATTTATTTATTTATTTTACTTTTTCCCTTTTCCCCTTGGAGGCAGATTCTTAGCATTTCCTCTCTATATAATGTTGCCAGAAGCAGTTTCTCAAGGTCAATATCTTTGCATTTTAAATAGGCTGAGTTTCCCAGTCCATCAAGATTTCATGCATTTTGTTTAAAAGTTCTTTCTTCAAGTTACATCTTTCCTCTTACATGTTACTAGAAAAGAAAGAAGAAACACCTTCAAAATGTTGTTTAGAAATCTTCTTAAAAAGCTTTTCTGGTGGTGCAGTGCTATCTGGTCCAGAAAGATTCCACCTGCTTAAAAATAGAAGCCATCATAATGAGAAGCCTGCATCCCAACTAGGAGTAGCCCCCACACTGCAACTAGAGAAAGCCTGCACAAAAGCAATGAGGACCCAGCACAACCAAAAATAAATAAATAAATAAAACATATAGTTTTAAATGGAAAAAAAAAAGAGCAATTTTCTTAGACAAATCTTAAATTTCCAGTTTCATCATTTATCCATAACTATTGGACATATTTGGCTAGGTTTCTTACCATCACAAAGCAAGAATCATTTTTCAGTTTCCAATAATATATATTTTTTCATTTCCCTTAGAGACTTCTCCAGCAGTGCCCATTACGTGTGTATTTCTACTAACATTCTGCTTATGGTGATTTAGGCCTTCTCTAGGGCTATTTAGAATTTCTTAATAATGCTCTTTCCTGTTTTTGAACACTCAGCTATAGCATCTTTTTTTTTTCCCTAGCATCTTTAATATCAATATCTTTACTAATAATCTGCTCAAGAAAATTAGATTTTTCTTCCATCACTCCCCTTCAAACTCTTCTGTCCTTCTCCCACTGCCTAATTCCTAATTTCTAATCATTCACACATTTTAGGGTTGTATTAAGGTAGCACCCTACTTTATGTACCAACATCTGTATTAATTATCTAAAGTTTCATAACAAATTACCACAGACTTACTGGCTTAGAAAACTCCCATTTATTAACTCACAGTTCTATAAATCAAAAGTCTGGCACAGCATGACGGGGATTGGATTCTTTGCTCAGGCTATAACAAGGCTGAAAATAAGTTGTTGGACAGGTTCACTTTTCTTCTGGAAGCACTTTTCAATAATCTCCTTCCAAAATTAATCTTGTTTTTGGCAGAACTCACTTCCTTGTAGTTTTATGACTGAGTGCTCTATTTCCTTTATAGCTGGTCAGCTGGGGGGTTGATCTTAATTGGTTGAGGCTATTTGTATTCCTTGACTCCCATCCTCAAAGGAGCAACACTGCATGGAATCCTTTTGTTTCAAATCTTTGAGTTTTCCTTCTTTGTTCTAAGGCATTTCAGTCATGTGTGACTCTTTGTGACCTTATGGGGTGTAGCCCTCCAGGCTCCTCTGTTCATGGGATTTTTCAGGCAAGAATACTGAAGTGAGTTGCCATTTCCTTCTCCAGGTGTTACTCCTGATTCTTGGATTGAACCCTTGTCTCTTATGAATCCTGCATTGGCAGGCAGGTTCTTTAACATCTGGGATGCCCTTTTCTTCTTTAAGCAGAAGACTATTGAAAGGCTCATGTGGTTAGATCAGATCCACACAGATAATCTCTATATCTTAAATTTAACTGTATCATATAAATATTCTAATTACAAAATTAAAATCATTAAAATCATTATGGTACTAGAAATTATGAAGGTCATTACTATCAGAAAATCAGGCAGCAGTCTCTGAATTGCTTCCTGCAACAAATTGTTACACTTTTAGGAAATGTATCAGGTTTATGTCACTTTGATGGCTTATATCTGCCATTGTGGTAGCATTTATACTATTGATATTGGTAGCAGCTAAAGATCCAGGCTTTTAGTGGGTGTTGATTACTGTCTTGTTAAATTTGTGGGTATACACAGAGTTTGGGGCTTCCCAGGTGGCTTGCTGCTGCTGCTGCTGCTGCTGCTGCTGCTGCTGCTGAGTCCCTTCAGTCGTGTCCGACTCTGTGCGACCCCAGAGACGGCAGCCCACCAGGCTCCCCCATCCCTGGGATTCTCCAGGCAAGAACACTGGAATGGGTTGCCATTGCCTTCTCCAGTGCATGAAAGTGAAAAGTGAAAGTGAAGTCGCTCAGTCGTGTCCGACTCTTCACGACCCCATGGACTGTAGCCTACCAGGCTCCTCCGTCCATGGGATTTTCCAGGCAACAGTACTGGCGTGGGGTGCCATTGCCAAAGAATCTTCCTGTGAATCCAGGAACTGCAGGAGATGTGGGTTCAGTCCCTGGATCAGGAAGATCCTCCGGAGGAGGAAATGGCAACTCATGCCAGTATTCTTGCCTGGAAAGTTCCATGAGCAGAGGGGCCTGGCAGGCTAGAGTCCTTGTGGTTGCAAAGATCCAGACAAGACTGAGTGACCGAGTAAGCATGCATGGACACTTTGAGAAAAAAATACCACATGCTATTCAATATCCTTTGTCTAGATTCACCAAATACAACATTTTGTCACACTTGCTTTCTCTCTTTTGCTTCTTCATACTTGTATATATGCATATTATTATTACAATTCAACAAAAAAGGGTTTTCCTTGCTTCCCACCACTTTTTATTTGTATGTCCTCTTTTTGATTGAAAAAACACTACCCTACAATATCAATTTAATCATTGGTGAATTCGACAATACATGAGCATAAAAATAGTTTCAGGATATCTATGCCCATATCACAATAACAGAGATACTAAGTAGAACTAAAAATTAATATAGCATTTCTTTTATTTTATTTGACCAAAGATACATAAGCAAAATATTGAATTTAAATTAATTTAGATGCTTTATATGCTTATTTATTTATAGCATAGTTAAATCTGTCTGTAAATTCTTTTAGCAATACTTCTCTCCATCTTTGTTATATTTCATTTTTGAATATATGAAACACTAACATGGTTTAAAAAGTTAAAATTATAAAATTATATATATATTGAGAAAATTGTCATGCCCTCTTTTATGCCACCCTCTCTATTCCCACTCATCCACTCCTCCACATAATGCTTATGTTCCTGATTATTGTTTTCTATTTTTCACAATTACTCAAAAGCACAAAACTATTCACGCTGTTTCTTTTTCACCATTTTACTTAAAATATCCTAAAAGTCACTCCATATCGGTTCACAGTTTGTTCAAGTATAATTTACTTAACCAGTTTTCTATATGAGCAAGTAAGGCATTTATTTTCTCTGTGTTATGAAACAATAAATAACAGCACAGTTAATCAGATCATTCATATAAATTTTGTAAATTCTAAGATTATCTTAGTTTATAGAAATAAGATTACTGCATCATAGGGTAAAGCCACTGATACTAATTATACTGCCTAATTCCCCTCCAGAAGAGATTTGATCCCTTTGCATTACCATAGGCAATCCATCAAAATGTCTGTTTCCTCATAGCATTGACAACTAAAGGTGTTTTCAAACTTTGGCACTGTTGCCCAACTAATATGCTAATAATATGTATTTAATTGTGATTAATCTACATGATCCATGTAATGCAATGACTTGCATTTGTATGCATTCCATGAATACCAAAATTTGAAACATAAAAATAAAATCACTCTAAAGAAAAATGCATGCATACATAGTGTTCATTAGAACAAAGATTAGGCGAAACCTTAGGTTGACTGACTTTTAACTAGGCATGTAAATGTACTTTTAACATGATCCTTTTCATCAGAGAAATCTTACTAGTAATATAGTTCATATACTCTAGCTAACTACTATATGACACTCAATGACTGAGTATGTGAAGTCTGTTGAAGAATGCACTTGTAGAATCATCACATAATCATTGACCGTCATAGAAATATATATGTGTGTGTGTGTGCGTGTGTGTATACATAAATCAGTTTGGTTCAGTCACTCAGTCATGTCCGATGCATGGTGTCCCCATGGACTGCAGCATGCCAGGCTTCCCTGTTCATCACCAACTCCCCGAGCTTGCTTACACTAATGTCCATCAAGTCAGTGATGCCACCAAACATCTTGTCCTCTGTTGTCCCCTTCTCCTTCTTCTGTTAATCTTTCCCAGCATCAGAGTCTTTTCCAGTGAGTCAGTTCCTCACATTAGGTGGCCAAAGTATTGGAATTTCATCTTCAGAATCATTCCTTCCAATTAGTATTCAGGACTGATTTCCTTTAGGATGGACTGATTGGATCTCCCTGCAGTCCAAGGGACTCTCAAGAATCTTCTCCAACTACACAGCTCAAAAGTATCAATTCTTTGGCACTCAGCTTTCTTTATAGTTCAAGTCTTACATCCATATATGACTACCGGAAACAAAACAAAACAAAAAACATAGCTTTGACTAGACAGACCTTTGTCTACATTAAATTTGTCTACATTACAGCAATGTCATGACTCTGCTTTTTAATATGCTGTCTAGGCTGGTCATAGCTTTCCTTCCAGAAAGAATGAAGAGATGGAGCCAAAGCAAAAACAACACCCAGTTGTGGATATGACTGGTGATAGAAGCAAGGTCTGATGCTGTAAAGAGCAATATTGCAATAGGAACCTGGAATGTCAGATCCATGAATCAAAGAAAATTGGAAGTGGTCAAACAGGAGATGGCAAGAGTGAATGTTGACATTCTAGGAATGAGAGAACTAAAATGGACTGGAATGGGTGAATTTAACTCAGATGACCATTATATCTACTACTGCGGGCAGGAATCCCTTAGAAGAAATGGAGTAGCCATCATGGTCAACAAGAGTCTGAAATGCAGTACTTGGATGCAATCTCAAAAACGACAGAATGATCTCTGTTCGTTTCCAAGGAAAACCATTCAATATCATGGTAATCCAAGTTTATGCCCCAACCAGTAACACTGAAGAAGCTGAAGTTGAATGGTTCTATGAAGACCTACAAGACATTTTAGAACTAGAACCCAAAAAAGATGTCCTTTTCATTATAGGGGACTGGAATGCAAAAGTAGGAAGTCAAGAAACACCTGGAGTAACAGGCAAATTTGGCCTTGGAATATGGAATGAAGCAGGGCAAAGATTAAGAGAGTCTTGCCAAAAAAAAATGCGCTGGTCATAGCAAACACCTTCTTCCAACAACACAAGAGAAGGCTCTACACATGGACATCACCAGATGGTCAACACCAAAATCAGATTGATTATATTCTTTGCAGCCAAAGATGGAGAAGCTCTATACAGTCAACAAAAACAAGACCAGGAACTCACTGTGGCTCAGATCATGAACTCCTTATTGCCAAATTCAGACTCAAACTGAAGAAAGTAGGGAAAACCACTAGACCACTCAAGTATGACCTAAATCAAATACCTTATGATTATACAGTGGAAGTGGAAAACAGATTTAAGGGCCTAGATCTGATAGATAGAGTGCATGATGAACTATGGATGAAGGTTCGTGACATTGTACGGGAGACAGGGATCAAGACCATCCCCATGAAAAAGAAATGGGAAAAAGCAATATGGCTGTCTGGGGAGGCCTTACAAATAGCTGTGAAAAGAAGAGAAGCAAAAAGCAAAGAAGAAAAGGATAGATATAAGCATCTGAATGCAGAATTCCAAAGAATAGCAAGAGATAATAAAGCCTTCTTCAGCAATCAATGCAAAGAAATAGAGGAAAACAACAGAATGGGAAAGACTAGAGATCTCTTCATGAATTTTAGACATACCAAAGGAATATTTCATGCAAAGATGGGCTCGATCAAGGACTGAAATGGTCTGGACCTAACAGAAGCAGAAGATATTAAGAAGAGGTGGCAAGAATACATGGAAGAACTGTACAAAAAAGGTCTTCACAACCCGGATAATCATTATGATGTGATCACTAATCTAGAGCCAGACATCTCGGAATGTGAAGTCAAGTGGGCCTGAGAAAGCAACACTACGAACAAAGCCAGTGGAGGTGATGGAATTCCAATTGAGCTGTTTCAAAACCTGAAAGATGATGCTGTGAAAGTGCTGCACTCAATATGCCAGCAAATTTGGAAAACTCAGCAGTGGCCACAGGACTGCAACAGGTTAGTTTTCATTCCAATCCCAAAAAAGGCAATGCCATAGAATGCTTAAACTACCACACAACTGCACTCATCTCACATGCTAGTAAAGTAATGCTCAAATTCTCCAAGCCAGGCTTTAGCAATACGTGAACCGTGAACTTCCAGATATGCAAACTGGTTTTAGAAAAGACAGAGAAACCAGAGATCAAATGCCAACATCCTCTGGATCATCAAAAAAGCAAGAGATTTCCAGAAAAACATATATTTCTGCTTTATTGACTATGCCATAGCCTTTGACTGTGTGAATCACAATAAACCGTGGAAAATTCTGAAAGAGATGGGAATACCAGACCACCTAACCTGCCTCTTGAGAAACCTATGTGCAGTTCAGGACGCAACAGTTAGAACTGGATATGGAACAACAGACTGGTTCTAAATAGGAAAAGGAGTACATCAAGGCTGTATACTGTCACCCTGCTTATTTGACTTATATGCAGAGTACATCATGAGAAATGCTGGGCTGGAAGAAGCACAAGCTGGAATCAAGATTGCCGAGAGAAATATCCATAACCTCACATATGCAGATGACACCACCCTTCTGGCAGAAAGTGAAGAGGAACTAATAAGCCTCTTGATGAAAGTAAAAGAGGAGAGTGAAAAAGTTGGCTTAAATCTCAACATTCAGAAAACGAAGATCATGGCATCTGTTCCCATCATTTCATGTAAAATAGATGGGGAAACAGTGGAAACAGTGTCAGACTTTATTTTTTTGGGCTCCGAAATCACTGCAGATGGTGACTGCAGCCATGAAATTAAAAGACGCTTACTCCTTGGAAGAAAAGTTATGACCAACCTAGATAGTATATTCAAAAGTGGAGATGTCATTTTGCCGACTAAGGTCCGTCTAGTCAAGGCTATGGTTTTTCCAGTGATCATGTGTGGATGTGAGTGTTGGACTGTGAAGAAGGCTGAGAGCCGAAGAATTGATGCTTTTGAACTGTGGTGTTGGAGAAGATTCTTGAGTGTCCCTTGGACTGCAAGGAGATCCTACCAGTCCATTCTGAAGGAGATTAGCCCTGTGGTTTCTTTGGAATGAATGATGCTAAAGCTGAAACTCCAGCACTTTGGCCACCTCATGCAAAGAGTTGACTCATTGGAAAAGACTCTGATGCTGGGAGGGATTGGGGACAGGAGGAGAACCAAACGATAGAGGATGATATGGCTGGATGGCATCACTGACTCGATGGACATGGGTCTGGTGAACTCAGGGAGTTGATGATGGACTAGGAGTCCTGGCGCGCTGCAGTTCATGGGGTCACAAAGTGTCGGACAGGACAGAGCGATTGAACTGAACTGAACACTATTGTCTTTCTGGGTTCAGCTTACAGATGGCCTGTTGTAGGATTTCTCTGCCTCTGTGAGTCAATTCTACTTAGTCTTTTCTTTAAATATATCTATTGATCCAAATTTTTCTGCAGAATTGTGACAAATACAGCATCCTAAGATTGTGGCTATCAGGAGATTCTCACTTTCAATCTAGCTCATATTTCATTTCCAATAAATTTATTAAAATTATCATTTACGTATTCCTCTGACTTAAGTATTCAGCAGCTTTTTCTCCAGGCAATTGGATCTTGGCAGTGTCTCTCTGAATGCTCCAAACCAGGAAAGCCAGATTTTGGGGTAGTTGTTTCTCCTGAAACCTCAATTCTCTGAAGGATTCAGAAAAATATTTATTATCAGTTTTTTCAGTGACAGTTTTCCAAAGTGGCTGCACAAATTTACATGCATTCATATATTTCATAGTATTCATTATATGAATTTAAAGCAATTAACTTCTCTTGGTATACAGGGAATTAGAAATCATATATAAGTTCACTCATTATAATTATATTCTTCAAAGTCTTACTAAATCAAATTTTAATATCTCTAACTAAAGATCTGCCATTTAAGAATAGATAGCCACTTGCTATTATGCTCGGATGATGGTTGCTGGAATGTTTTGTAAAACATATTGTGATTTTTAAGTCAATAATACATTCCCTTATTTAGTACTCATTCTTGGTTCAGTTCAGTTCACTTCAGTCGCTCAGTCATGTCCGACTCTTTGCGATCCCATGAATTGCAGCACGCCAGGCCTCCCTGTCCATCACCATCTCCTGGAGCTCACCCAGACTCATGTCCATCAAGTCTGTGATGCCATCCAGCCATCTCATCCTCGGTCGTCCCCTTCTCCTCCTGACCCCAATCCCTCCCAGCATCAGAGTCTTTTCCAATGAGTCAACTCTTCGCATGAGGTGGCCAAAGTACTGGAGCTTCAGCTTTCACATCATTCATTCCAAAGAAATCCCAGGGTTGATCTCCTTCAGAATGGACTGGTTGGATCTCCTGGCAGTCCAAGGGACTCTCAAGAGTCTTCTCCAACACCAAAGTTCAAACGCATCAATTCTTCAGTGCTCAGCCTTCTTCACAGTCCAACTCTCACATCCATACGTGACCACAGGAAAAACCATAGCCTTGACTAGACGGACCTTCATCGGCAAAGTAATGTCTCTGCTTTTGAATATACTATCTAGGTTGGTCATAACTTTTCTTCCAAGGAGTAAGCGTCTTTTTATTTCATGGCTGCAGTCACCATCTGCAGTGATTTTGGAGCCCCCCAAAAAATAAAGTCTGACACTGTTTCTTCTGTTTCCACATCTATTTCCCATGAAGTGATGGGATCAGATGCCATGATCTTGTTTTCTGAATGTTGAGCTTTTAGCCAAATTTTTCACTCTCCTCTTTCACTTTCATCAAGCGCCTTTTTAGTTAGTTCCTCTTCACTTTCTGCCATAAGGGTGGTTTCATCTGCATATCTGAGGTTATTGATATTTCTCCCGGCAATCTTGATTCCAGCTTGTGTTTCTTCCAGTCCAGCGTTTCTCATGATGCACTCTGCATAGAAGTTAAATAAGCAGGGTGACAATATACAGCCTTGACGTACTCCTTTTCCTCTTTGGAACCAGTCTGTTGTTCCATGTCCACTTCTAACTGTTGCTTCCTGACCTGCATACAGATTTCTCAAGAGGCAGGGTAGGTGGTCTCATATTCCCATCTCTTTCAGAGTTTTCCACAGTTTGTCGTGGTCCACACAGTCAAAGGCTTTGGCATAGTCAATAAAGCAGAAATAGATGTTTTTTTCTGGAAGAATCATTATTTTCCTCAAATTAAGTTAACTATGATGTATATCTCTTTTATCATAGCAAATTCATTTGTAAATTTTTCCTATTTGTATTATTAGTTTAAATACTGTCATGGTTGCTATACTTATTCTGCCATTATTGTAGGCTGTGGTTAACTTCTTCAATTTAAGTACTTCCACAGTAACAGATCCTTATATATATGTGTGTGTAGGGGAGAGGAGTTGTTATTTTTTAGTCACTAAGTTGTGTCTGACTCTTTGTGACCCCATGGACTGTAGCACACCAGGCTCCCTTATCCTTCACTATTTCCCAGAGTTTGCTCAAACTCATGTTCATTGAGTTGGTGATGCTATCCAACTATCTCATCCTCTGTCACTTCCTTATCCTCCTGCCCTCAGTATTTCCTAGCATCAGGTGTGAATGTTTCAGACATGGCAAGCAATTTGGGCACATATGTGAGAGTGCTGCAGGCTCCCAGGGCTCTGGCTCTGCCCTGTGCTCCCTGGAGCCTGGGAGCATCTCCAGGAAGGACCACACTGCTTGTGCACCCCCAGATGGTGGCCTGAGACATGTGGAGGCCACAACAAGGTCCTCTGATCTCGTCCCCCTCAGTCCTCCACAGCTCTCAGTCCAATCTGCACCTGTGAGGTGATCAGCATGTGCAGCAGAGACCTGTGCTAATCAAAAGCTCCACTAAGCACACAGTCAGAAGGGCTTGAGGGATCAAGCAGGCTCTGAGAGAAGTCTCCAGAAGAATGTACCCTCTATTGATTTCTCCAGCTGTTCTCCTAGAATTGTCACATGCACTCCCACAGTCTGCATCTTGACTTAGCTGACTGCAAACCCAGAGGACAGGTGAGGAAGGGTTCTGTGCTAAAATCTTGGTCAGAGAGAGGCAAGAACCAACTTTGGGTACCCACATCTTGTGGGCCTTAACCCTTGAGTCCAACCATGCCTCTGTTGCCAGAGCTCCCAGGAGCTGGGGTTCACACAAACAGTCTGTGGGCAGAGGCAGGGAACGGGGGGTCTTCTCTGCATGTGGGGACCTCATGTGTCATCTGTGACTTCCTTGTGTCTAATGCCTGGGGTGACGAGCAAGCACAAAGGCAGCTTTGGGTGACATCCATTGGCCTCTGAGGACCTTTGGCTTCTTGGTTACCCTGGCCCATTCCAGGACAATGTTTAGGGCAGCTTTGGTTTGTGACCTGGGGACAGGGGAGCACCAGAGTTGAAGAATATTTATTTTCTCTCAGGTTGGAATTGGTATCCTGTGTCCCAAAGGTGCCAACAGAATCTTTCATAAAAGTGATTTCAGTGACCCTCGCTTGCTTCTGTTATGACATCATAGAGATGCTTTTCTGGCGGCCTGACAGGCACTGTATCTCCATTTTAGTCCTTGTCAAGGGTGTGAAGGCTTAAAAGATGGGTCCTTTCCTGCAATTGGGGGTGCAGTGGGGACCTCATGGGGGTTATAAAGATCCAAGTACTTGTGGATCATAATATGACAAATAAAGGAATTGTACCCACTCCACTACAAATCTACTTTAGTGAGTCCACTGAAGCAAATGCTAGTCTCATTCAGAAACATTCTCATAAACATATTCACAAATAATGTTTAATCCGAGCACTCTGTGGCCAGTTGAGTTGATAAATAAATTTAACTGTCACCAGTGTCCCAACTCTCATGAGCTTTACTTCCAGGAATTCATGAAATGAAACATTTTCGGCTATATCTGTAAAAAAGAATGATATAGTCATCAGGGATTCCAGCCTTTTAAATGAAAATTTATGAACCCAGGGAAACTCCACTGGCTATTGGGGTAGCCATCAGCCCAGGTAAGCACCATGAGAAGATCGAGGAAGCAAGAAAATCCAGTTCAGTTCAGTTCAGTCGCTCAGTCGTGTCCGACTCTTTGCGACCCCATGAGTCGCAGCACGCCAGGCCTCCCTGTCCATCACCATCTCCCAGAGTTCACCCAGACTCATGTCCATCGAGCCCGTGATGCCATCCAGCCATCTCATCCTCGGTCGTCCCCTTCTTCTCCTGCCCCCAATCCCTCCCAGCATCAGAGTCTGTTCCAATGAGTCAACTCTTTGCATGAGGTGGCCAAAGTACTGGAGTTTCAGCTTTCGCATCATTCTTTCCAAAGAAATCCCAAGGTTGATCTCCTTCAGAATGGACTGGTAGGATCTCCTGGCAGTCCAAGGGACTCTCAAGAGTCTTCTACAACACCACAGTTCAAAAGCATCAATTCTTCAGCGCTCAGCCTTCTTCACAGTCCTACTCTCACATCCATAAGTGACCACAGGAAAAACCATAGCCTTGACTAGATGGACCTTAGTCGGCAAAATGACATCTCTGCTTTTGAATATACTATCTAGGTTGGTCATAACTTTTCTTCCAAGGAGTAAGCGTCTTTTTATTTCATGGCTGCAGTCACCATCTGCAGTGATTTGGGGGCCCTAAAAATTAAAGTCTGACACTGTTTCCACTGTTTTCCCATCTATTTCCCATGAAGTGATGGGACCAGATGCCATGATCTTCGTTTTCTGAATGTTGAGCTTTAAGCCAACTTTTTCAGTCTCCCCTTTCACTTTCATCAAGAGGCTTTTTATTCCTCTTCACTTTCTGCCGTAAGGATGGTGTCATTTGCATATCTGAGGTTATTGATATTTCTCCCGGCAATCTTGATTCCAGCTTGTGCTTCTTCCAGTCCAGCGTTTCTCATGATGTACTCTGCATAGAAGTTAAATAAGCAGGGTGACAATATACAGCCTTGACGTACTCCTTTTCCTATTTGGAACCAGTCTGTTGTTCCATGTCCAGTTCTAACTGTTGCTTCCTGACCTGCATACAGATTTTTCAAGAGGCAGGTCAGGTGGTCTGGTATTCCCATCTCTTTCAGAGTTTTCCACAGTTTGTCGTGATCCACACATCAAAGGCTTTGGCATAGTCAATAAAACAGAAATAGATGTTTTTCTGGAACTCCCTTGCTTTTTCCATGATCCAGCGGATGCTGGCAATTTGATCTCTGGTTCCTCTGCCTTTTCTTAAACCAGCTTGAACATCAGGTAGTTAATGGTTCATGTATTGCTGAAGCCTGGCTTGGAGAATTTTGAGCATTACTTTACTAGCATGTGAGATGAGTGCAATTGTGCAGTAGTTTGATCTTTCTTTGGCATTTCCTTTCTTTGGAATTGGAATGAAAACTGACCTTTTCCAGTCCTGTGGCCACTGCTGAGTTTTCCAAATTTGCTGGCATATTGAGTACAGCACTTTCACAGCATCATCTTTCAGGATTTGAAACAGCTCAATTGGAATTCCATCACCTCCACTAGCTTTGTTCATAGCGATGCTTTCTAAGGCCCACTTGACTTCACATTCCAAGATGTCTGGCTCTAGATTAGTGATCACATCATAATGATTATCCGGGTCATGAAGATCTTTTTTGTACAGTTCTTCTGTGTATTCTTGCCACCTCTTCTTAATATCTTCTGCTTCTGTTAGGTCCAGACCATTTCAGTCCTTGATCGAGCCCATCTTTGCATGAAATATTCCTTTGGTATGTCTAAAATTCATGAAGAGATCTCTAGTCTTCCCCATTCTGTTGTTTTCCTCTATTTCTTTGCATTGATCCCTGAAGAAGGCTTTCTTATCTCTTCTTGCTATTCTTTGGAACTCTGCATTCAGATGCTTATATCTTTCCTTTTCTCCTTTGCTTTTCACCTCACTTCTTTTCACAGCTATTTGTAAGGCCTCCCCAGAGAGCCATTTTGCTTTTTTCCATTTCTTTTTCATGGGGATGGTCTTGATCCTTGTCTCCTGTACACTGTCACGAACCTTAATCCATAGTTCATCATGCACTCTATCTATCAGATCTAGTCCCTTATATCTGTTTCCCACTTCCACTGTATAATCATAAGGGATTTGATTTAGGTCATACCTGAATGGTCTATCGGTTTTCCCTATTTTCTTCAATTTGAGTCTGAATTTGGTAATAAGGAGTTCATGATCTGAGCCACAGTTAGCTCCTGGTCTTGTTTTTGTTGACTGTATAGAGCTTCTCTGCCATCCCTTATGGTGAAGGAGGAATAAGGATGTGAAATTTAGAAAGAAAAAAAAAACAAACACACACTTGCTCCTTGGAAGAAAAGCTATGACAAACGTAGAGAGCATATTATAAAGTAAAGACATCACTTTGCTAGAAAATATTCAAATAGTGAAAGCTATGATTTTTCCAGTAGTCATGTATGGATGTGAGAGTTGGACCATGAAGAAGGCTGAGTGTTGTAGAATTGATGCTCATGAACTGCGGTGTTGGAGAAGACCCTAGAGAATTCCTTGGACTGCAAGGAGATCAATCCAGTCAATCCGAAAGGAAATCAATTGTGAATATTAATTGGAAGTTCTGATGCTTAAACTGAAACTCCAATACTTTTGCCACCTGATGCGAAGAGCTGACTCACTTGAAAAGACCCTGGTGCTGGGAAAGATTGAAAGCACGAGGAAAAGGTGATGACAGAGCATGATATGGTTGGATGCCATCATCAATTCAATGGACATGAGTTTGAGTAAACTCCGGGAGATACTGAAGGAGAGGGAAACCTGGCGTGGTGGAGTCCATGGAGTTGCAAAGAGTTGGACGTGACCGAGCAACTGAACAACAACAACAAAGGATGTGAACAATCAAGAAGCAAGATTTGGCTCCAGATAGTTGTGATGCATGTGGAAGAAATGAATTCAGTGAGCCCGGGTGCTTGCATCTTCCCATACATAGAAAACTGCTAAATTCCTTGAGATATCTGGTTTTCCTTAATTAACAGACTGCCTTCCCTTCTGCCTCCACAGCCCGTTACAAACTTCTATATATCCTGACTCCTTTCCCCTTCTCCTTGGAGCAGTCTCTCAGGGTCACTTGCGATCCTGTCTCCCGGGCTTGTAGTCCTCATAATTCCCACTGAATGCAGTAACTCTATACTTTCAGACTGTGACTATTTTTTAGTTGACAAATGCCACCAGGTTTTTAAATGAAGACCCCAGAAAGAGTCCCTCTTTGTTCTGGCAGAGGGAATAATCATTTTGAAATTCTTTCACACATTTCTTCTTATCAGAAGCCTACTTTTCAGTAGGAAAAGGTGTTAGCAGGATCATTTCCCACTGAGGGAAGAATGCTCCACCAATTTCAGCTCCCTTTTACCCTCCTCTCTCACCTCAAGTGTGAAAACATCTATACTGCTGGAGAGAAAGATGGTGAAGGCCATGCCACAGAGATTCAGGTCCATCAACAGACAAATTTGATGCTAAAACTCTCCTCTCACACATCTTACACTGTATCAGCAGCAGCAAAGTGAAATATAGCCAGTTCTTCTCATTTGTATTTGTGAATTCACCTCCTTCTTAAAATGTATTTGTAACCACATATCAATCCTTGTAGCAATTCTGCAATCATTTGCTGATAAGGACAGAGTGGTGAGAATTTTTAGTTTCCTTATATGCATGACCCAGCTGAGATGGAATTAGGAGATGCTCTGCCTTCTTGATTCAGCTCTCATATTGGAAAAATACCCTTCTTCAGTGTCTATTTAGTGCTACATTAAAAAAAATAAAATAAAAGGATGATTTTGGTGATGATGCTGTTTAAAATGGACCCCAAGAGAAGTGCTGATTTGCAGTAGTGTTTCTAGAACAAGAAGGATGTGATGTGCCTTTCTGACAAAATATGTTTGCTATAGCAGCTTTATCCATGCATGGGTTACAGCACCTGTTCACTGTGAGTTCAATGTAAATGAATCACAGTATGGTACCTTCATAAAATGGAGGAGGAATTTCACCTATCTGTATATAAGGCTGCTCTGGAAAGTGATGAAGTAACATCTATAGTGTGTGATAAAATTATTGGAAATATCAAAATGTGTCTAACTTTTGGGACTCATAAGGGGAAAAAAAAAGCAGTAAAAGGAAAAACATAGTGCACAGCAGTGTTGTGTGGCTGAAAGCTAAAGAAATTTAGGGTCATGTTATGTGGGGTCAGGAAGCTGAAAGCTTTCTTGGCTAGTGCTGGCTGGCTCATGCGTTTCAGAAGGCAATGTAGCATAAAACTGCTAAACTTACAGGTGAAGCAGTTTCTGCAGACCACAGGCTGCAGCAAAATTGTTCAAAAACGTCTGCTAAATGTTGTACAGGAAAGGGATTGTGTAAAAGAGTAAGCTTCCCATGTTTTGGGACTGGCTTGGTTTTAAGGTCTTTGGCAAATGGACCTATAATAGTCCAAAGAGCATTTCAGTTGGTGAAAGGTTCTGACTGGACTTGCAGGAACCTAAGCCTGCATTTCCCCTCGCAGCAGCAGTTCAGTTAGTCCAATCAGTGTCTCTGGTGACAGTATAGAACACAAGCTATGGTGAGGATAAGAACGGACTGTGTGATAAACATGGCTTACAGCTCAAAGAACTGCAAGACCCAAACTGTCACCAGGGTGGAGTGCTCAGTCAAGACCAAAGGCAAAAGGGAAAAAAAAAAAAAAAGAGGAATTGACATTGGAGGGATTTGATATCTCTGAAAGCTATAGATAAAGCAAACATTAAATACCACCCACTTCCTAGCCCAATTAATCCAAATCCTTACACTAAATGACCAGTTGGACAAAACCAAGGGGTTTAATTTATAAGTGAGAAGTAGAAAAGTAAGAGTAAAAAGAAAGAATATGTAAAGAATAACAGCCAAATTTTCTTTTCCAATTTTGAGGGAAAATATATGATATCTCACCTAACAAAAAGTGTAAACCCTTCAACAAAGACAAAATTAGCATGAATGAAAAACACTCAGGTAATAACATAAACATATTTCTGAATGAGAGTGATAAATAGAAAAATCTTAACTTTTGTTACATATCCAAAATCTCAATGATTTTCAAGCAGAAGAAATATGAATAGAGCAACTACAATAACCATCATAATCAGATTTCTGAAAAACAGTAACAAAAAGAAGTACTAAAAGCAACCACAGAAAAATGACACATCACACATAAGAATTTCAAAAAAGAATCATAGCCAACTTCTTATCAACCATTATGCATGACAGAGGACAATGAAGCAATTCTTTAAAAGCATGGAAAACAAATGAACAAAGAAAAATACAAAAATTCTATATCAGCTAAAATATTTTTCTAAGAATGAAAGCAAAATGAAATATTTCACACATAAAATAAATACAAAGAGAATTCATCAATAGCAGACTGCAATATAAAACATGTTAGAGGAAATTTCTCATGTAGAAACTCAATTTAGAAAGTTATACATAATCTGTAAGCTTGTAGAAAGTTGTGATTCTAACATAGGTATACATACTTACTAATGAAACTATTAACTGATTATTTCAAAATAACTAACTAATATCCACAGAAGCAACTTCTCCATAATATGTTAGTTGTGACCCCATGGATTGTAGCCAACCAGGATCCTCTGTCCATTGAATTCTCCAGGCAAGAATACTGTAATGGATAACCATTCCCTTTTCCAGGGGCTTTTCATGACCCAGGGATCAAACCTGGGTCTCTTGCATTACAGGCAGATTCTTTACCATCTGAGTCACCAGGGAAGTTCTACTCCATAATGTAGTGTTTTAAAACTACTGCCATCTTTTATTTAAAAAAAAAAAATTATTGTATTCAATGGATAAGAAATGCAGACACTGTATTGAAGAGGTCAATTGCCCTTGCTCCATAGTGTCTGGGCCTTCAGCTCATAAAACTTGAAGCCTAGGTATAAAACAAGGGCTGGAGTTTGGTGTTAACTGGAGGCTTCTTCACTCATCTATCTGGCACCTGAGTTGGAAAGACCTAAGGAAAAAAGCTGTCAACCAGAGAATCTAGAGTTGACCAACTGGTATCTGGATGCACATGGCATGGTGGTCTTAGGATACTCAGATTACTATACTACATGATATCTCATGGCTCTCAATTTGAATATTCCAGTAGCTAAGGAAAAACTTGCCTTGCCTTCCATTACCTGTCTTCTGAGATCACACAGCATCACTTCTGCCGTGTCCTACTATAATCATAGCAGTTTAAAGTTGACCCAGGTCCAGTGGGAGGGGACATTGAATCTCTCAGAGAAGAATATTAAATATTTTGTAGTCATTTCTCAAAACATAACAGTTAACTGTACTCTGATTAGCCATCATTTTCTATCACTATCTTTTTCCTTTTCTGGAACCACAAGAATTGTAATCTGCTGCTTCTCTCTGAATTTCTGCTCTAACACTCTCCTCATCCTATTTCCCAACCAGTTTCCTTTTCTTCTTGAATACAGCTCAAATGACTACCAATGGTCATTTGAGATCTTAACAGGGCATACTACCTGCAATAAGAAAAATCATTTCTTCCATGCCTTTTTGAGAGGGTATATGGATGGCCAAGCATCATTTTAAAAAAGGCCTCTTAATTCATGATTCAATGACTAACATTGAATTAGACAGGACCAGGAAAGGGTAATAGGAAATGGAGTAGAGGAATTTTACGGCTTCTCTTAATAGAGGGAATCTGTCTGATGTTTCTTGAAAGCCCTCCTGGAATGCTGATAGCCACACACTGTGGTAAGTGTTTTACCAAGGTCATAGAACTCTTAGTTTATGAGAGCAGATCACAAAGAAATAAAAGTCTGGCAGAACAGAAAAAAAAGGACTTTATTAACTAAATCTTTCAGTGATTTTTTTCCAAAATTCAAGCTGAGAATAAACTAGAAAAAAAAAAAATTCCTTTCTTCTTGAAATGATACAATAAAAACTTTATTCTCCAAAATTTAATTAAAGTATGTTATTAAACATTTACCATATAACAAAAACTACATAAATACTTCATTTTTTCCATTCCATATGAAAAGCCCCCCAACGCACACACACACACAAACCTAAGAGGCAGGTATTATTATATCCATTTTCTAGACAACATTATTGAGACTTAAGAATTTAAATAAATAAACTAATATAATATATCAATAAGGACAGGAAAAAGTAAGAGAGTTCCAGAAAAACATCTATTTCTGCTTTATTGACTATGCCAAAGCCTTTGACTGTGTGGATCACAATAAACTGTGGAAAATTCTGAGAGAGATTGGAATAACAGACCACCTGACCTGCCTCTTGAGAAATCTGTATGCAGGTCAGGAAGCAACAGTTTGAACTGGACATGGAATAACAGACTGGTTCCAAATAGGAAAAGGAGTATGTCAAAGCTGTATATTGTCACCCTGCTTATTTAACTTCTATGCAGAGTACATCATGAGAAATGCTGTACTGGAAGAAACACAAGCTGGAATCAAGATTGGCAGGAGAAATATCAATAACCTCAGATATGCAGATGACACCATCCTTATGGCAGAAAGTAAAGAGGAACTAAAAAGCCTCTTGATGAAAGTGAAAGAGGAGAGTGAAAAAGTTGGCTTAAAGCTCAACATTCAGAAAACGAAGATCATGGCATCTGGTCCCATTACTTCATGGGAAATAGATGGGGAAACAGTGGAAACAGTGTCAGATTTTATTTTTGGGGGCTCCAAAATCACTGCAGATGGTGACTGCAGCCATGGAATTAAAAGGTACTTACTCCTTGGAAGAACAATTATGACCAACCTAGATAATATATTCAAAAGCAGAGACATTACTTTGCCGACGAAGGTCCGTCTAGTCAAGGCTATGGTTTTTCCTGTGGTCACGTATGGATGTGAGAGTTGGACTGTGAAGAAGCCTGAGCGCCAAAGAATTGATGCTTTTGAACTGTGGTGTTGAGAAGACTGGTGTTGAAGAGTCCCGTGGACTGCAAGGAGATCCAACCAGTCCATTCTGAAGGAGATCAGCCCTGGGATTTCTTTAGAAGGAATGATGCTAAAGCTGAAACTCCAGTACTTTGGCCACCTCATGCAAAGAGTTGACTCATTGGAAAAGACTCTGATGCTGGGAGGGATTGGGGGCAGGAGGAGAAGGGGACGACCGAGGATGAGATGGCTGGATGGCATCACTGACTCGATGATCGTGAATCTGAGTGAACTCCGGGAGTTGGTGATGTTCAGGGAGGCCTGGCGTGCTGTGGCAGGGATCCCAAAGAGTCGGACATGACTGAGCGACTGAACTGAACTGAGCTGGAGTGAATTGAAGCACAGAAGAAGAAATTAGACTTATATCTTATTCCAAAGTGGGAAAATTTTAAAAGGTGCCTGATTGTAGACCTTCTACCATACTAGTAGATAAGAAGTTTAAAGGCTAATTATAATTTTATTTGGATAAAGAGATGTGATTTTTCTTAAATGCAGATATGAAAGAGATCAAATAGACAGAATAAATATAAGGATTTTGAACTTCAAGGAGTTTAAGTAAATTACTAAGTGCATGCGTCTTGAACCATGGGCCATAACTAGAATTCAAGTCTCATTTCTCCCATGATGTGGCACTGTCACCTTTTTGCTTTGTCATAATGCAGCATTCATTTGGAATTCCTTTTTGAAACTCCTTTCATGACCACTGCATAACTTATATATGACCTCTCTCCTCCACAGATTTTTTTTTTAATTCTTTCACATAAAAGTGACTTTCTAGAGTGACTATTTGTTATAAGATCCAATAGTGTATTTACAGTAGCTTGATATATATCAACTAAGTATCAGATTAACATCACTTTTGGTAATTTGGTATTTTCAAAACCAATACAATATTCTAAAGTAAAATAATAATAATAATAGTAAATAAATGATAAATTGTTAAAATAAATTAATTAATTAAATTAAATTTAAAAAAAGAAAATATGGAGACATTTTTTCAAAGAAGACATACAGATGGCCAACATGTACATGAAAAGATGCTCAGCATTACTAGTTATTAGGGAAACACAAATCAAAACCACAATGAGATATTGCCTCATATCTGTTAGAATGACTATTACTGAAAAGATAAGAAGCAACAAGTGTTGTCAAGGATGGGGAGAAAAGGGTATTTGTGAATTGTTGGTGGGGAATGTAAACTGCTGCAGCCACTATGAAAAACAGTATGAAAGCTTCTTAAAAGATTGAAAATAGAAGTGCCATATGATACAGTAATTTCAGTCTGGATATTTATCTAAAGAAAACAAAAATACTACTTTGAAAAGATATATGCACCCCTGTGTAACTGGCAACATTATTTACAATGGCTAAGATATGAAAAGAACTTAAATGTCCATTGATAGATAGATGGATAAAGAAAATGTTATATATATATGTGTGTGTGTGTGTGTGTGTGTTTATGCATATATATATATAATGGAATATTATTCAGCCATGAAAAAGAATGAAATCATGCCATTTACAGCAACAGGGATTGAACTCGAGTACATATGCTAAGTGAAATTGCTCAGAGAGTAAACATCAATAATATACTATCTCACTTATATGTGGATTCTGAAAAACAGACAAATCAGCTTATGGATGTACAGAGCAGATTATTGATTGCCTGAAGTGGGAAGCAGGGGATGAATGAAATAAGTGAACGGTTTAAATAGATATAAAGGTACAAAATCTAAAACATAATTAGGTCAATATGACTATATAGCACTTATGAGTGCCCCTTGTATATGGAAGTTTATTAATGCAAACTAACAGGGAAATTGAAACAATCTTACATTGCTCATTTAAAAACTATAAAAAATTGTCCAAAGCACACTATCTAGTAATTTCTGAAAACAAAACCATTACTGCAAGAACAAAACATAATTGCTTAATTAATATTTGATATTTTTTAGGTATTACTTATATTGAGTATGCCATCTATGGGGTCACACAGAGTCGGACACAACTGAAGTGACTTAGCAGCAGCAGCAGCATGCTCTAATGTGCTGTTTTGTTCTCTTTAAAATGTGTTCAGTATTTATTTTAACCATTGAAACATATTACTGATCAAAAGAAATTAAGAACATTTTAATAGATATTACTTTGCCAGTGTTCTTTGCTTAAAGATTATAAAGGGCACACTTTACTAGCAACTTTCATCTAGTGTAAACAATATGCCACAAAAGAATGATTAAAATTATTTCAACAAACATGACTCAGAAAGACCTACCTATGAAAAGATTTTCCATAACATCATTTTAAGTATCTACTTAAAGTTACTCAGCATTCCTCATCAAGATTTAATCAGGTAAAACTAAACTATCACATAAACACTTCTTCAGTTCAGTGCAGGTTCTCAGTCGTGTCCGACTCTTTGTGACCCCATAAACTGCAGCACACCAGGCCTCCCTGTCCATCACCAACTCCCAGAGTTCACCCAAGCCCATGTCCACTGAGTCGGTGATGCCATCCAACCATCTCATTCCCTGCCATCCCCTTCTCCTCCTGTCCCCAATCTTTCCCAGTATCAGGGTCTTTTCAAATGAGTCAGCTCTTTGCATCAGGTGGCCAAAGTATTGGAGTTTCAGCTTCAGCATCAGTCCTCCCAATGAATATTCAGGACTGATTTCCTTTAGGATGGACTGTTTGGATCTCCTTGCAGTCCAAGGGACTCTCGGTAGTCTTCTCCAACACCACATTTCAAAAGCATCAATTTTTCAGTGCTCAGCTTTCTTTATAGTCCAAGTCTCACACGTCCATACATGACCACTGGAAAAACCATAGCCTTGACTAGAGAGACCTTTGTTGATAAAGTAATGTCTCTGCTTTTAAATATGCTGTCTAGGTTGGTCATAACTTTCCTTCCAAGGAGTAAGCGTCTTTTAATTTCATGGCTGCAATCACCATCTGCAGTGATTTTGGAGCCAAGAAAAATAAAGTCAGCCACTGTTTCTACTGTTTCCCCATCTATTTCCCATGAAGTAATGGGACTGGATGCCATGATCTTAGTTTTCTGAATGTTGAGCTTTAGGCCAACATTTTCATTATCCTCTTTCAGTTTTATCAAGAGGCTGTTTAGTTCTTCTTCACTTCTGCCATAAGGGTAATGTCATCTACATATCTGAGGTTATTGTTATTTCTCCCAGCAATCTTGATTCCAGCTTATGCTTCGTCCACCCCAGCATTTCTCATGATGTTCTCTGCACGTAAGTTAAATAAGCAGGGTGACAATAGACAGCCTTGATGTACTCCTTTTCCTATTTGGAACCAGTCTGTTGTTTCATGTCCAGTTCCAACTGATGCTTCCTGACCTTCATACAGGTTTCTCAAGAGGCAGGTCAGGTGGTCTGGTATTCCCATCTCTTTCAGAATTTTCCACAGTTTATTGTGATCCACAGTCAAAGGCTTTGAGATAGTCAATAAAGCAGAAGTAGATGTTTTACTGGAACTCCCTTGCTTTTTCCATGAGCCAGCAGATGTTGGCAAGTTGATCTCTGGTTCCACTGCCTTTTCTAAAACCGGCTTGAACATCTGGAATTTCATGGCTCACTTATTGCTGAAGCCTGGCTTGAAGAATTTTAAACTTTGCTTTACTAGCATGTGAGATGAGTGCAATACTAGGCAAGACTAAAAACTTTTTGAAATATATTAGAATAAAATCTGCTATACACTTTCATCATTGCCTTAAACTGGCAAATAAATGATTAAGACAATTTTTTTTCCTAATTAAAAAACAAACAAAAAAAAATGTTTTCTCACCAAATCTTCGTACATTGTGCTTCATTGTGTCTGACTCTTTGTGAACCAAAGAACTGTCACCCACAAGGCTTCTCTGTCCATGGGATTCTCCAGGCAGGAATACTGAGGCGGGTTGCCAAGCCCTCCTCCAGGGCATCTTCCCAATTCAAAGATCTAACTCGCATCTCCTGCATTGCAGGCAGATTCTTAACCACTGAGTTAGTGGGGAGGCCAGCAAATGTTCAGAAACTCAACTGCTTTAATGTCAGATTACCAAAATCTATTATTTTTCAGACAAACATGATGTTTGCTAGAAAACAACACAATACTGTAACACAATTATCTTTCAAAAATATTTATTTTGGATTAATCAAGCATTTGCCAAATTCAAGTTTATTTTGTAATACACACACACACATAAACAAGATTTGAAAATATTTCCATTAAAAGGTATTTTTGTAATCCAGAGAATAATACATTCTTTGCAATTCCTATGACTCAGACATTAACGTGTATTAGGAGTACCACATCTATGCTTATCTCAAGAAACTTGGCAACCATAACATCTTTAATGGTGTTTAAATCATCCTCAAATCTGTATGCCTTTTTTTCTGTTCAATTTGATTGGTATCTTGTTACTTGATTCTATTTACATCTGGAAATCAATCACTTTGCATGGATTCTTTAAAATGAATTACATAAAAGGTGAATAGGCACATCCTTTACTTTGCAACATATAATAAATAGTCAAGAATTTTTTCTGTGGGAACATTATTGAAATTGTGGATGATGGGAATTTGAATTATGACACAATAGAAAACATAAAATAAAATTAGTTATTTTGATAGTCCATAGTTCTTTCCACTGTTCTCCAATATTCTAGCCCCTGTCTGCAAAAACAGACCACTGCCTTCCTAATCATTTCCACCACCCAGACACCTTCATTATTACTACCACCAGGGCCATTACGCTAATGAAAGTTCTTAAAATAAAACTAGTAAATTAAATAGATATGAAGGGGAAGTTTGCTATTTTTGTAAGCAAAGCACTTCAGTTCCTACAGAAATTCTTTGCCTGAATCCTTGCCTTTCAGACCTTGCCTAGATCCAGTCATTTTGATACCTAAATAGGATAACAGGTGTTTTCCTAACTAATTCGTGTTTTTTCCCTAATAGGTGCCAGCTTTTTAAGCATATACTTTCTCAATTGTATGCATTGAAGACTACATTTATATGTGACCATATTAATGGTAAATTAAGTTTATTATTTCTGTAGTGATTTATAAAGAATTTATTAATCACATAACTCATTTCTTTAAGATGTAAGTAATCTGATCTATTAGTGGCTACCAAGGATGCCTAATGGAATAGATTTTATGGATTTATGAATCATTGAATATTTTAATTAAAATTGTCATGTGTATAGAAATATATCCATAGTTATTATACTTACATGAAAGATTTTTTTTTCATTCACAAAATAGTATTTCAAGGAATAAAGCGTAATGTCTTATTGTAGTATAGAAAAAGGGAAGTGTATATTTTAATATTAAAATCAAAGGGGCATTCTCTGTTGAATAAGAAAGGAAGTATAAGAGATATTCTGTCTTGCATTTTAGCACAGCATCTTTCTTACAAAACATCTTTGAATACCTGTGATTTATGCAGCACAATAGCTTTCTTATGACACTTATGTTAATTTTTTTCCCCTTTCCATTACCTGAACATATCAATATGTTTTCTTGTTGAAATAATTTGGACTAGTAATTTGAAAATTTCCTCTGACAGCCCTTAAGGTACAATGTATTTCTCAAATCAGTGGGAACCCTTGAAATGTGTTTTCAATATCCCTGCTGCAAATGAAACTAGCAAGCTACAAATGTGCAAATGCACAGAAAATCAGAAAGAATAAATTTTTCACTTTTACAAGGAATCGGATGTTTCCTTAATTATCTGCAACCCTGGGCTATAAGGAAGTTTCTCATTTCAGAATTAGATTTTACAATCAGTTTGTTGTTGTTGTTGTTGTTGTTGTTGTTGTTTATATACCTGTACTATATTTGATGAGTTTGAATCAGAAAAAAAAGAAATAAAAGCTTGACCAAGAAATACATCACTCCTTTCAAGTTATTTTTATGATATTTTCCATAAACAGAGTTATTTTAACATATAAAACTTTACTGAGTGCCCATGGACTAGGATAACAAAAAACTCTGGCCAATCTAAAATTTTGAGGGATGTTAAAGATTTTCTTTTGTGATTTTGACCATTGCAAGTTCAGGTGGCAAGGTATCTAATATGCTACTGAAAATATTCCATATACTTTACACTTTTTGACTTTTATGATTATGATACATTTTATAATTTTGGGCCTTTAAAATCTTTTGTACTTTCCCCTTGTTTTGATGATTGTGCTTTTTCCTTTGAGGCAGTATGGTGTGGTGATAAAACTATAGATCCTGAAATCAGACAATTGTGATATAAATCCCAATTCTTCCACTTACTAATTTGCGCAAGTGACTTGGTTTATGTTTTCAGTTTTTAAATGATGCATAGATTACACTTAGGGTAGTAACATATACAAGTAAATCCATGAGGTATCTTAATGTTTTTAATGCCTAAGCAGTTAATCTTCTCTTGCATAGCTTAATTCCAAAGGTCTTGAATTGTTAGGATGACTCCATTAAGACATCAGAACAGCAGGTGCCTTCTATCTATCATCACTGCTACCCTCAAGGCTACATGGTAGTTGCTGGAGTTCCAACAATTATATCCTTATTTTAGGATGGAGAAAGCTGGAAAAAGGGAAGGATAACTAGTACAGCTTAGCCCAGTAGTTTGTTTCCTTTATGAGTCTTTATGTGATTTCCAACTCCCACTTAACATCTCCTTGTTTCTCAACTGCTCAGTTGTGTCCAACTCTTTGAGACCCCATGGGCTGCAGCATGCCAGGCTTCTCCATCTCTTTCACCATATCCTGAAGCTTGGTCAAACTCATGTCCATTCAGTAGGTAATGTCATCCAACCATCTTGTCTTCTGTTGTTCCCTTCTCCTCCTGTCTTCAATCTTTCCCAAGTTTTTTTCTAATGAGTCAGCTCATCACATCAGGTAGCCAAAGTATTGGATCTTCAACTTCAGCATCAGTCCTTTCAGTGAATTTCAGGGTTGATTTCCATAAGATTGACTGCTTTGATCTCCTTGCAGTCCAAGGGATTCTAAAGAGTCTTCCCCAACACCACAGCTTGAAAGCATCAATTGTTAGGTGCTCAGCCTTCTTTATGGCCCAACTCTCATATCCATACATGACTACTGGAAGAGCCATAGCTTTGACTAGATGGACCCTTGTCAGCAAAGTGATATCTACTTTTTAATATGCTGTCTAAGTTTGTCATTGCTTTTCTTCCAAGGAGCAAGTATCTTTCAATTTCATGGCTGAAGTCACCATCTGCAGTGATTTTTGAGCCCAATAAAATAAAGTCTGTCACCCAAACTTATTCACTTTGCTGTGGTCAGCTACTATTCCATTTAGTATCACTGATTGACCACCTCAAACTAACTGGAAAAAAAATTATTTTATTAAATTGAAAGCTTTCATCAGTTAAGGATTTAGAAAAGCCATGGGAAAGTGGCTTCTTTCTGCTCCATGATGCTTGAGGCTCAGTTTGGAAGACTCAAAATCCAAGAGTAACTTGATGACTCTGGGCTTGTACAATTGGAGAAAACTTATTGACATGTCTGGAAGCTGATACCCACTGTTTACTGAGACCTCAACTAGGACTTCTAGACAACATCAAGATGACATCTGTGTTACTCCACAAGGTTCTTGGGCCTCCACAGAAGAGGGGCTGGATTCCAAGAGAAAACATTCAGCATAAGATAGGCTGAAGCTACGTGCTCTTTTCTAACCTAGTTTTGAGTAGCACACATGTCATTTTAATATAATCTTGTTCTGCAAACATACTAAAACTTTCCTTCTTAGTAAAGAGAAGAATTTTTTAGACTCTACTCTTAATAGGATTTGTATAACAATCTTTGTTGTGAAAGATATTAAGTCATCTTTGGAAAATTCAATTATCTGCCTATAAAGGCAGATTTACTTGTCTATAAAAATAGCTGAAAATCTAACTCTTTATCTGGGTGCACTTTACCCCTGTGAAAAATTGTGATTTGGCTGCTTCTAAGAAGGAGAGAAAGGATATTTACCTGTTTTTGATAGACCTCTATTGACCCATTTGCTAAATAAGTGATATAGTAGTGTATGGCTCTAAAGTGTTATGATCAGCTATAGTTTTGGGAATATTATAGAGTAATACAGTAATTAAGAGGGTTTTCCACAACATGTTTTACCTTGATGTGGATAACATGGCTCTTTGGTGACACATTGACTTTTTACTGCCATGAACATCTTCCAACTTATTATCAAAACTTATTCTCAAACTTTCTATACTACATCTCACATAGACAATGACATTTTCTAGAAACTGGCATGTCAAAGGTAGCTCATGGCCTGCGGAGACAGAACAAAGAGCTCTGCATCATTTGGGCCCAATAGAGTTCACCTGTTTGCTGAGGAAATCAGTGTCTTTACTCACCTTTAACACACTCACTACCATTATCAATTTTTCTTGGGCCAAGAATCTCTATTCTATAAACTACTTATGTAGTGTTCTCTTTTATCTCCAAGTCAGTGAACTACTTCAATTATAAAAGATATAAAGTTTATTAGGAATTTATATAACAGCATCGCTTTCTCTGCCACAGCATTCTTCTTTGATAATGACATGTTTGTTGTTGTTGTTGTGTAGTCACTAAGCCATGTCTGACTCTTTGTGACCCCATGGACTGTAGCCTGCCAGGCTCCTCTGTCCATGGGATTTCCCAGGCAAGAATACTGCAGTAGATTGTCATTTTCTTCTCCAGGGCATCTTCCTAACACAGGGATCGAACCTGCATCTCCTGCTTTGGCAGGCAGATTCTTTACCACTGAACCACCATGTTTCTGAGAATTGAAATTGAGGTTTAAACAAGGAGACTCAGTAGAGAAGAGACATCTGAATGTTTAGCTCTATTGAAGAGATTCAGAACAAGTACTTCTGGCCAGTAACTACAGTTTTCTATGATTTGCTTTGTTATTGTTTGGTCACTAAGTCATGTCTGACTCTTTCAACTCCATGGACAGCAGCACTCCAGGTTGTGTCCTTCACTATCTCCTGGAGTTTGTTCAGACTCATGTCCATTGAGTCAATGATTCCCTATAATCGTTTCATCATGTCTACCCTTTTTCCTCCTGCCCTTAATCTGTCCTCAACCTTTCCCTCCATCTTTCTCAATCAGAGTCTTTTCCAAAGAGTTGTTGCTTTGCATCAGGTGGCCAAACTATTGGAGCTTCAGTTTGAGCATCAGTACTTCCAATAAATATTCAGGATTGATTTCCTTTAGGAATGACTGGTCTAATAGCTGAGCTGTGCTTATTAACTGCATTACTTGGTACAGCACATGTGAGTCCAAATGAAGTCATAAGGTGTGTCACCTGTAGGTGTCTGATGATTACAGTGCAAGTGGTAGGGTTTGTGCTCATGCATATTTATTTGTTCTTTTCATCTTTTTCAATTCATGCCATTCTTTTTCCCTTATACAGATGATTTATTCTCTTTCACTTCACATGACTTTCTACTCATACACCCTCCATGAATTCCTTCTTTTTCTTACAAGCTACATGCTTACTCTCTATGCTTAACACATCCTATGAGCTTCAACTATTCTATTTTTTATCATCTTCAGAAGAATTGAACATTCTTCAATAACAAAAAAAGATTGTGCTTCAGTAATAGAATTGTTTGAAACTATGGTTACATTTAACAGAAGAGAATGAAGGCAGCATGAGGACTGAAATCCAGATAGCCCATACCTCACTGTGAAACTCAACAATACTGATCCTGTTTCACTGGCCATTTTAAATCCCATGAAATTACTTTTCAGTAACTAGTTGTAAGATAATTTGTGTACTTACTGCAAGAGCATTTCTCTGGTTCATTGATGAATGGTGCCTTTAAAGATTTTTACTTGCCCTTTTGTGATGTTTGAATGAGGATTCAGGCATCTTCTCAGATCATTAGACTTTAGTGGAAGATTTCCAGTAGCGCTTAGCAGAAGGTTAATGTGCGGGAAGATACAACAGGAAATATAAACCTCTATTTTTTTTCCAGACAATTCACTTATTTATATGCATTCATTGACTACTATATGACCCAAGTACTGTTGAAGGTGATGCAGATAGAGAAGTAAACCTGTGCTGAATAGAAAGAGACAGTCCGTGGCATCCTTGAAATATGCTTCCAGATCTCACCCAGGATTCTGTTTGCCTGGAGTGTAATTGGCAACCAGTGGAGTTGTTGCATTCTGAAATCTATCACTGGATTTGTGATATGTGAGGACATGCTGAGTGCATTTTCGTGTCAATTACTGAGTGAGGCTGGGATGCACAGGCTCATGCATTCCTAGTAGCTTTGATATTGCTCTCATGGGACAACTTGGCTCAAGGACTCTACAGTAGCCTAGCCAAATTCTCCTAGGTCTGTATAGAAATCTCAAATACACCCCTACCTTCCTCCTTGTCCTCCTCCCTACTTCCCTCTCCCCTCCTTTCCTTCCTTCTTCCCTTCTTTCCTTGCTTCCTCCTTTCCTTTCTTCTTTACCTCTTTCCTATACCCAGAGCCAACTGACATTAGGATCTAACAACTTTTCAGACTTCCCCAGATCAACTTTTCCTCACAGGCTTTGTCCTTTACAGAAATGACTAATTTCATTCTGTTGTCTATATCTCAGAGGAACCAAACTAACCCACAGAACAACAGCAAAGAAGTAGTAACAGGTAACTGCTATGGAGAAAAAGTAAAGCAAGCAAACAGAGATTATGTTGTACAAGGTAAGTATAATTGCTACTTTTACTGTATTTAGTCATAGGCTTTGGGAACTGAAGGAAAATTACAGTAGTCCCAAGGTATTGTGGTTTTGCTTTCTGAGGTTCAGTTACACGCAATCAATAGTGGTCCAAAAATATTAAATGGAACATTCTAGAAAGAAAAAAACCATAAGTTTAAACCTGCATGCAGTTCAGAGTAGTGTGATGAAATCTCCTGCTCAGTCCCTTAATGGATGTGAATCTTCCTGTTGTCCAGTGTATCATGCCCCTTAGTCACCTTGTAGTCTATAAGCTTTCTACTATCAGGTTGGCTGACTCAGTTGCAATGCTGCAGTCAATTAGATTTATTTTACTTAATAATAGCCATAAATGCTCAAGTAGTAATCACAGCAATTTGAATATTTGAAGAGAAGCTGGAAAGAAAGCCTAAAGCTCCTTTAAGTTAAAAGGTGAAATTTCTTAATAAGGAAAGGAAAAAATCATATGCTGAGGTTGCTTAGACCTACAGTAAGAATTAATTTTCTGTCCATGAAATTGCAAAAACAAAAATAGAAATGTGTGCTCGTTTTGTTGTCACACTTCAAACTGCAATGTTATGGTCACAATGCATGATAAGTACTTGGTTAAGATGGAAAAGGAATTAAATTTATACAATAAGATAATTTGCAAAAGGCACATGAACACACAGAGAGACATCGCATTTACAGAATGTTTATTACAGTATATCATTATAATTGTTTTATTTTAGTAATAGCTACCATTGTTAATCAGCCCTGTGATTTCTTTGGAAGGAATGATGCTAAACCTGAAACTCCAGTACTTAGGCCACCTCATGTGAAGAGTTGACTCATTGGAAAAGACTCTGATGCTGGGAGGGATTGGGGGCAGGAGAAGGGGACGACAGAGGATGAGATGGCTAGATGGCATCACGGACTCGATGGACGTGAGTGTGAGTGAACTCTGGGAGTTGGTGATGGACAGGGAGGCCTGGCGTGCTGCGATTCATGGGGTCACAAAGAGTCAGACAGGACTGAGCGACTGAACTGAACTGAACCATTGTTAATATCTTACTGTAACTAATTTATGAATTAGGCTTTATCATAGCAATTTGTGTAGAGGAGAAAGCATCATATTTATACAATATAGCAATATTTTTCCCTTAAGAATTGACATTTTTAACATTAAGAACATTATAAGCATGTATGAAAGTGAAAGTTGCTTCAGTCAGTTCAGTTCAGTTCAGTTCAGTCACTCAGTCGTGTCTGACATTTTGTGAACTCATGAATCACAGCACACCAGGCCTTCTAGTCCATCACCAACTCCCAGAGTTCACTCAGACTCACGTCCATCAAGTCAGTGATGCCATCCAGCCATCTCATCCTCTATCATCCCCTTCACCTCCTGCCCCCAGTCCCTCTCAGCGTCAGAGTATTTTCCAATGAGTTAACTCTTCTCATGAGGTGGCCAAAGTACTAGAGTTACAGCTTTAGCATCATTCCTTCCAGAGAAATCCCAGAGTTCATCTCCTTCAGAATGGACTGGTTGGATCTCCTTGCAGTCCAAGAGACTCTCAAGAGTCTTCTCCAACACCACAGATCAAAAGCATCAATTCTTCTGCACTCAGCTTTCTTGACAGTCGAACTCTCACATCCATATATGACTACTGGAAAAACAATAGCCTTGACTAGACAGACCTTTGTTGGCAAAAAATGTCTCTGCTTTTGAATATTCTATCTAGGTTGGTCATAACTTGTCTTCCAAAGAGTAAGCGTCTTTTAATTTCATGGATGCAGTCACAATCGGCAGTGATTTCGGGGTCCCCAAAAATAGTCTGACACTGTTTCCACTGTTCCCCCATCTATTTTCCATGAAATGATGGGACCAGATGCCATGATCTTCGTTTTCTGAATGTTTTGCTTTAAGTCAACTTTTTCACTCCTCTTTCACTTTCATCAAGAGGCTTTTTAGTTCTTCTTCACTTTCTGCCATAAGGGTGGTGTCATCTGCATATGTGCAAATATTATTGATATTTCTCCTGGCAATCTTGACTCCAGCTTATACTTCTTCCAGCCCAGCGTTTCTCATGATGCACTCTGCATGTAAGTTAAATAACCAGGGTGACAATATACAGCCTTGGCACACTCCTTTTCCTATTTGAAACCAGTCTGTTGTTCCATGTCCGGTTCTAACTGTTGCTTCCTGCCTTGCATATAGGTTTCTCAAGAGGCAGATCAGGTGGTTGGGTATTTCCATCTCTTTCAGAATTTTTCAGTTTATTGTGATCTACACAGTCAAAGGCTTTGGCATAGTCAATAAAGCAGAAATAGATGTTTTTCTGAAACTCTCTTGTTTTTTCCATGATCCAGCAGATGTTTGCAATTTGATCTCTGGTTCCTCTGCCTTTTCTAAAACCAGCTTGAACATCAGGAAGTTCACGGTTAATTATTGCTGAAGCCTGGCTTGGAGAATTTTGAGCATTATTACTAGTGTGTGAGATGACTGAAATTGTGCAGTAGTTTGAGCATTCTTTGGCATTGTCTTTCTTTGGGATTGGAATGAAAACTGACCTTTTCCAGTCCTGTAGCCACTGCTAAGTTTTCAAAATTTGCTCTCATACTGAGTGCAGCAATTTCATAGCATCATCTTTCAGGATTTGGAAAAGCTCAACTGGAATTCCAACACCTCCACTATCTTTGTTCATAGTGATGCTTCCTAAGGGCCACTTGACTTCACATTCTAGGATGTTTGGCTCTAGGTGAGTGATCACACCATCGTGCTTATCTTGGTCATGAATACCTTTTTTGTATAGTTCTTTTGTGTATTCCTGCACCTCTTCTTAATATCTTCTGCTTCTGTTAGTTCCATATCATTTCTCTCCTTTATTGAGCCCATCTTTGCATGAAATATTCCCTTGGTATCTCTGATTTTCTTGAAGAGACCCCTAGTCTTTCCCATTTTGTTGTTTGCCTCTATTTCTTTTCATTGATCACTGAGGAAGGCTTTCTTATCTCTTCTTGCTATTCTTTGGAACTCTGCATTCAGATGCTTATATCTTTCCTTTTCTCCTTTGCTTTTTGCTTCTCTTCTTTTCACAGATATTTGTAAGTCCTCCTCAGACAGCCATTTTGCTTTTTTTCCATTTCTTTTCCATGGGAATGGTCTTGATTCCTGTCTCCTGTACAATGTCACAAACCTCATTCCATAGTTCATCAGGCACTCTATCAGATCTAGGCCCTTAAATCTGTTTCTCATTTCCACTGTAGAATCATAAGGGATTTGATTTAGGTCATATCTGAGTGGTCTAGTGGTTTTCCCTGCTTTCTTCAATTTAAGTATGAATTTGGCAATAAGAAGTTCATGAGCTGAGCCACAGTCAGCTCCCAGTCTTGTTTTTGCTGACTGTATAGAGCTTCTCCATCTTTGGCTGCAAATAATATAATCAACCTATTTTGGTGTTGACCATCTGGTGATGTCCATGTGTAGAGTCTTCTCTTGTGTTGTTGGAAGAGAGTGTTTGCTATGACCAGTGCATGTTCTTGGCAAAACTCTATTAGTCTTTGCCCTGCTTCATTCCGTATTCCAAGGCCAAATTTGCCTGTTACTCCGGGCGTTTCTTGACTTCTTACTTTTGCATTCCAGTCCCCTATAATGAAAAGGACATCTTTTTTTAGTGTTAGCTCTAAAAGGTCTTGTAGGTCTTCATAGAATCATTCAACTTCAGCTTCTTCAGCATTACTGGTTGGGGCATAGACTTGGATTACTGTGATATTGAATGGTTTGCCTTGAAAACAAACAGAGATCATTCTGTCATTTTTGAGATTGCATCCAAGTACTGCATTTTGGACTCTTTTGTTGACCATGATGGCTATTCCATTTCTTCTGAGGGATTCCTGCCCGCAGTAGTAGATAGAATGGTCATCTGAGTTAAATTCACCCATTCAAGTCCATTTTAGTTCGCTGATTCCTAGAATGTCGATGTTCACTATTGCCATCTCTTGTTTGACCACTTCCAGTTTGCCTTGATTCATGGACCTGACATTCCAGGTTCCTATGCAATATTGCTCTTTACAGCATTGGGTCTTGTTTCTATCACCAGTCATATCCACAACTGGGTATTGTTTTCACTTTGGCTCCATCACTTCTTTCTTTCTGGAGTTATTTCTCCAGTGATCTCCAGTAGCATATTGGGCACCTACTGACCTGGGGAGTTCCTCTTTCAGTATCCTATCATTTTGCCTTTTCATACTGTTCATGGGGTTCTCAAGGCAAGAATACTGAAGTGATTTGCCATTCCCTTCTCCAGTAGACCACATTCTGTCAGACTTCTCTACCATGACCCGCCTGTCTTGGGTGGCCCCACAGGCCACCAAGTTTCATTGAGTTAGACAAGGCTGTGGTCCTAGTGTGATTAGACTGACTAGTTTTCTGTGAGTATGGTTCCAGTGTGTCTGCCCTCTGATGCCCTCTTGCAACACCTACTATCTTACTTGGGTTTCTCTTACCTTGGGCATGGGGTATCTCTTCACAGCAGCTTCAGCAAAGCGCAGCCGATGCTCCTTACCTAGGACAAGGGGTATCTCCTCACCGCTGCCCCTCCTGACCTTGAACATGGAATAGCTCCTCTAGGCACTCCTAGGCCCACACTGCCACCACTCCTTGGACATGGAGTTTCTCTTCCTGGCTCCTGCCCCTGGCTTCGGGCATGAGGTAACTCCTCTCGCCTGCTGCCCCACACCTCGGACGTGGGGATCTCTTCCTGGCTGCTGCCTCTGACCTCGGACGTGGGGGAGCTCCTCTTGGCTGCCACCCCTCAGGCATGGGGTCCTCCTGGCTTCTGCCCCTGACCTCGGACGTGGGGTATCTCCTTTCAGCCACGCTATGTGCACCATCATGTCTAACTCTTTGTGACCCCCATGGACTATACAGTCCATGGAATTCTCCAGGCCAGAATACTAGAGTGGGTAGCCTTTCCCTTCTACAAGGGATCTTCCCAACCCAGAGACTGAACCCAGGTCTCCCTCACTGAAGGTAGATTCTTTACCAGCTGAGCCATAAGGGAAGCCCATGTATAGACATTGATTTTAAATGGATCTATTAAGTCCTAAAACTTTGCTGCTAAGCTGTTAAGTTGCTTCAGTCGTGTCTGACCCTGTACGACCCCATAGACGGCAGCCCACCAGGCTCCCCATCCCTGGTATTCTCCAGGCAAGAACACTGGAGTGGGTTGCCATTTCCTTCTCCAATGCATGAAAGTGAAAAATGTAAGTGATGTCACTCAGTGGTGTCTGACTCTTATCCACCCCATGGACTGCAGCCTTCCACGCCCCTCCATCCATGGGATTTTCCAGAAATAAAACATAGGGAAGACTTGCTTTGACATAGTTCTTGACAATGGAAACATAAAATGATTTTGCAGATGTCTGAAATTACCAAATTTGTTTGAGTTAATCAAAGATGATTATAGTGAATAGCCCAGATTTAAAATAGGTTAAAGTTGTCTAAAAAAAAAAAAAAGACAAGGACTCTCCCTGAGGAGGGAGACTCTCCAACTGGCATTGAAGAAGACCTACTGTAAGTTCTTCATCAACAAGGAAATGGCTGTGGCCAACAACCCAAGGAAGCTTTAGAGCCTTTGAGGAGAATGCACATCAGCAGATACCTTGATTGCAGCCTTCAGATGCCCTGAGAGAGACTCAAAGTGAACTATACCTGGATCCTTGACCAATGGAGACTAAAAGTAAAAATATGAGATATTTTAACCCAGTAAGTTCACGGCAATTTTTTTATGCAGCAATAGAATGGGATGGGGAGGGATGTGGGAGGGAGGTTCAGTATAGGGAAGACATGTACACCCATGGCTGATTCATATCAATGTATGTCAAAAACCACTACAATATTGTAAAGTAATTAGCCTCCAATTAAAATAAATAAATAAATAAAAGAAAACTAATACAATACCCAAGAGTACAGGAGGATTTAAAGAAAAATAGAGTGAGTAATAATTGCTCAGATGTGTCTGACCCTTTGTGACTCCATGGACTGTAGCCTGACAGGCTCCTTTGTCCATGGAATTCTCCAGGCAAGAATAGTGAGTGGGTTGTCATTTCTCTCTCTGCAGGATCTTCTGGAATCAGGAATTGAACACAGGTTTCCTGCATTGCAGGCAGATTCTTTACCATCTGAGTCACTGGAGATGCTTACTATAAGTCAAATAAATAAACTAACTCTACACCTAAAGCAACAAGAAAACGAAGAATTGGAGAACCCCAGAGTTAGTAGAAGGAAAGAAATCTTAAAAATTAGGGCAGAAATAAATGCAAAAGAAACAAAAGAGACCATAGCAAAAATCAACAAAGCCAAAAGCTGGTTCTTTGAAAGGATAAATAAAATTGACAAACCATTAGCCAGACTCATCAAGAAGCAAAGAGAGAAAAATCAAATCAATAAAATTAGAAATGAAATGGAGAGATCACAACAGACAACACAAAAATACAAAGGATCATGAGAGACTACTATCAGCAATTATATGCCAATAAAATGGACAACGTGGAAGAAATGGACATTTTCTTAGAAAAGTACAATATTCCAAAACTGAACCAGGAAGAAATAGAAAATCTTAACAGACCCATCACAAGCATGGAAATTGAAACTGTAATCAGAAATCTTCCAGCAAACAGAAGCCCAGGTCCAGACGGCTTCACAGCTGAATTCTACCAAAAATTTCGAGAAGAGCTAACACCTATCCTACTCAAACTCTTCCAGAAAATTGCAGAGGAAGGTAAACTTCCAAAGTCATTCTATGAGGCGACCATCACCCTAATATGAAAACCTGACAAAGATACTACAAAAAAGGAAAACTACAGGCCAATATCACTGATGAACATAGATGCAAAAATCCTCAATACAATTCTCGCAATCAGAATCCAACAACACATTAAAAAGATCATACACCATGACCAAGTGGGCTTTATCCCAGGGATGCAAGGATTCTTCAATATCCACAAATCAATCAATGTAATTCACCACATTAACATATTGAAAAATAAAAGCCATATGATTATCTCAATAGATGCAGAGAAGGCCTTTGACAAAATTCAACATCCATTTATGATAAAAATTCTCCAGAAAGCAGGAATAGAAGGAACATACCTCAACATAATAAAAGCTATATATGACAAACCCACAGCAAACATTATCCTCAATGGTGAAAAATTGAAAGCATTTCCCCTAAAGTCAGGAACAAGACAAGGGTGCCCACTTTCACCGCTACTATTCAACATAGTTCTGGAAGTTTTGGCCATAGCAATCAGAGCAGAAAAAGAAATAAAAGGAATCCAAATTGGAAAAGAAGAAGTAAAACTCTCATTGTTTGCAGATGACATGATCCTCTACATAGAAAACGCTAAAGACTCCAGCAGAAAATTACTAGAGCTCATCAATGAATATAGTAAAGTTGCAGGATATAAAATCAACACACAGAAATCCCTTGCATTCCTATACACTAATAATGAGAAAGTAGAAAAAGAAATTAAGGAAATAATTCCATTCACCATTGCAACGAAAAGAATAAAATACTTAGGAATATATCTACCTAAAGAAACTAAAGACCTATATATAGAAAACTATAAAACACTGATGAAAGAAATCAAAGAGGACACTAACAGATGGAGAAATATACCATGTTCATGGATCGGAAGAATCAATATAGTGAAAATGAGTATACTACCCAAAGCAATTTACAAATTCAATGCAATCCCTATCAAGCTACCAGCGATATTTTTCACAGAACTAGAACAAATAATTTCAAGATTTGTATGGAAATACAAAAAACCTCGAATGGCCAAAGCAATCTTGAGAAATAAGAATGGAACTGGAGGAATCAACTTGCCTGACTTCAGGCTCTACTACAAAGCCACAGTCATCAAGACAGTATGGTACTGGCACAAAGACAGAAATATAGATCAATGGAACAAAATAGAAAGCCCAGAGATAAATCCACACACATATGGACACCTTATCTTTGACAAAGGAGGCAAGAATATACAATGGAGTAAAGACAATCTCTTTAACAAGTGGTGCTGGGAAAACTGGTCAACCACTTGTAAAAGAATGAAACTAGATCACTTTCTAACACAGCACCGTAAATTCAAAATGGATTAAAGATCTAAATGTAAGACCAGAAACTATAAAACTCCTAGAGGAGAACATAGGCAAAACACTCTCAGACATAAATCACAGCAGGATCCTCTATGATCCACCTCCCAGAATTCTGGAAATAAAATCAAAAATAAACAAATGGGATCTAATTAAAATTAAAAGCTTCTGCACAACAAAGGAAAATATAAGCAAGGTGAAAAGACAGCCTTCTGAATGGGAGAAAATAATAGCAAATGAAACAACTGACAAACAACTAATCTCAAAAATATACAAGCAACTTATGCAACTCAATTCCAGAAAAATAAACGACCCAATCAAAAAATGGGCCAAAGAACTAAATAGACATTTCTCCAAAGAAGACCTACGGATGGCTAACAAACACATGAAAAGATGCTCAACGTCACTCATTATCAGAGAAATGCAAATCAAAAGCACAATGAGGTACGACTTCACACCAGTCAGAATGTCTGCGATCCTAAAATCTGCAAACAATAAATGCTGGAGAGGGTGTGGAGAAAAGGGAACCCTCCTACACTGTTGGTGGGAATGCAAACTAGTGCAACCACTATGGAAAACAGTGTGGAGATTCCTTAAAATATTGCAAATAGAACTGCCATATGACCCAGCAATCCCACTGCTGGGCATACACACCGAGGAAACCAGAATTGAAAGAGACACATGTACCCCAATGTTCATCACAGCACTGTTTATAACAGCCAGGACATGGAAACAACCTAGATGTCCATCAGCAGATGAATGGATAAGAAAGCAGTGGTACATATACACAATGGAGTATTACTCAGCCATTAAAAAGAATACATTTGAATCAGTTCTGTTGAGATGGATGAAACTGGAGCCAATTATACAGAGTGAAGTAAGCCAGAAAGAAAAACATCAGTACAGTATACTAACACATATATATGGAATTTAGAAAAATGGCAATGATGACCCTGTATGCAAGACAGCAAAAAAGACACAGATGTGTATAGCGGACTTTTGGACTCAGGGGGAGAGGGAGAGGGTGGGATGATTTGGGAGAATGGCATTGAAACATGTATACTATCATGTAAGAATCAAATCACCAGTCTATGTCCGATGCAGGATACAGCATGCTTGGGGCTGGTGCATGGGGATGACCCAGAGGGATGTTGTGGGGAGGGAGGAAGGAGGGGGGTTCATGTTTGGGATCACATGTACACCAGTGGTGGATTCATGTCAATGTATGGCAAAACCAATACAGTATTGTAAAGTAAAATAAAGTAAAAATAAAAATTTTAAAAAAATAAATAAAGTTGACAGTGGAAAAAAAAACCACATTTCTAAGTATAAACACAGGTAACTTAAAAAGTATCAGCAGATACATTCTTGACTGTATATTATAATCTATAGACAATACATTAGAATATGTAATGAATCCATACACCTTTTCAAAAGAAATACCCGAGACAGAAGCAGCAGTAAAGTTATAAATGACAATCATCAATCAGATGAAATAATTTAGATGAAGCTTATCTCTCTGGAAGAGATGGGGACTGAACAAGGGATCAGCAGAAATAAATGCCTTTTACAAACCAAGTCAATAGTCAAAAATTTTCTCTCTGAAAAGACAGTGTATCAGCAGATACATTCTTGACTGTATATTATAATCTATAGACAATACATTAGAATATGTAATGAATCCATACACCTTTTCAAAAGAAATACCCGAGACAGAAGCAGCAGTAAAGTTATAAATGACAATCATCAATCAGATGAAATAATTTAGATGAAGCTTATCTCTCTGGAAGAGATGGGGACTGAACAAGGGATCAGGAGAAATAAATGCCTTTTATAAACCAAGTCAATAGTCAAAAATTTTCTCTCTGAAAAGACAGTGTTCCATGAATTATTAAACTGTTATTTTAGAAAAAATATCTGGAATGGTGGCAATCCTATATATATTATACAATTTGGACAAAGAGTAAAAACTGAAAGTTAAACTCATTACCTTGTATAATTTGCCCTAAGGATGTGAAATTGGGTTGGTATTTTTTTTTTAGTTGTCACTGTGAACCACCTTATTAACTGATTAAAGACAAAAAGAAAAACTCTCAGTAGATCCAGAAAAATATATCTAATAGAAACGTAGCAATTATGATAAATCCTAGCAACTTGATAAACGTCTCTGCCAAGAATCAAAGCAACACCATACTTGAGAGGAAAAAATATAGCCAATTCTTTTACTGTAAGCAAAATGCCATCTTGCTCACTAATATAGCTCATAATCAGTACGGTACTGGATGTCCTAGCCAAAGAAATGTAATAAAGAAGTTAAGTGAAAAAAAATGGAAAATGAAAAAAATGTACTTTTCTTAAAAGTCACATAATAATGGTAAAAATCCAATAAAATAATATTAACTCCTCCACAGCTAGAAAGTACTTGGCAGAGTAACTGTGTCAAAATATGAAAATCATGGCATTCAAATGAATCAGCAATAACAAATAATTGCTCTATACAAAAGCAAGTGTCATTGAACCTGATAAGCAAATCAACATGTTATATGAAGCTACAAAAAAATCTTCAAAATTTAATGGATAAATTAGCTAAATCTCACTGCATATAAAATTTTAAAGTCTCTATGATTTCATTAACATAATGAGTAATTTAAAACTGTTAAAAGAAAAAAAAACCTGAAAAGATATTCACATATAGGACAAAAATGGCCAATTTAAATACAGAATTAAAAACTAGTAACTATATACTCTCCTATCCCCCCCAAAACATGTAGCCTAGTAAAAGAAAATACAACAAAAATCAAGCCTCATAAAGATCATCAAAGTAAGGGAAAAACAAAGGCTAGTGAGCATACTTGTTTGTCTATAATCCTAGCAATATTTTATTCTATTAAATTAACACATATTTATCTATAATCCTGGCAATATTTTATTCTATTAAGTTAACAAATACTTGATACTCTCAAAATCCCATGTATTGTCCAGGATGTAGGAAAACAGAAAAGTAATGATAAACTGCTAGTGGGATTGTACATTTTCTATTTATTTAAGAGAAAATTTCTTTAATATAATGTAATACTTAAAATATTCGAAGTTGCTGTATAACATAGGGGGTTCAACTTGGTGTTCTGTGATGACCTAGATGGCTGGGATAAAGGGGTGGGGGGGAAGCTAAAGAGGGAGGGGATATATGTATACTTATGGCTGATTTATATTGTTGTATGGCAGAAAACAACACGATGCTATGAAGCAATTATCCTCTAATTATAAATTTTAAAAATTAAGTGTTCATTCCTTATCCTCATCAACAGTGTCTGAGGAAACAAATATTTCATGCTGCTGCTGCTAAGTCGCTTCAGTCTTGTCCAACTCTGTGTGACCCCAGAGACGGCAGCCCACCAGGCTCCTCCATCCATGGAATTCTCCAGGCAAGAACACTGGAGTGGGTTGTCATTTCCTTCTCCAGTGCATGAAAGTGAAAAGGGAAAGTGAAGTCGTTCAGTCGTGTCTGACTCTTAGCGACCCCATGGATTGCAGCCTACCAGGCTGCTCCATCCATGGGATTTTCCAGGCAAGAGTTACTGGAGTGGGGTTGCCATTGCCTTCTCCAAATATTCCATGTATCATTGTTTAAAAAAGCAAATTTGGAAGAATTCTTGTCAGAAATGGAGAGGAATGGAGTAGGAAAAATACATAAATGATAATCCCATAATGTATATGTGCATTATCTATTCTACCTTGATGCTTTTGTAGATAATTAATGTATTTCATAATATGCTTAAAGTAAATAATAATAAAGGCCTTGTAATGAATTTAAGAAGCCCTACATATAAGTAACAATCTGAATAATTTATCTATGAATGAAAGGCTGAATGGCTTCAAGAAAATTCAACCCCAAAATTCTCAAATAAATGAAACACAAATTTCCTTCAAAAAAAATGAACACACAAGCTAGAAATAATAGGAACTGCATGTCATTATAGTACATCAAGTGATATGTGAGACTATCATCAGAACATGAAGAAATCAAATTTAAGTTAGATTTGCTGAGGAAGAGTGAAGGAGGTAAAACTCAAGCTGAATTTTAAAAGATAATAATAAGATCACATCACTCAGATCAGTAATTGGAAGGAGAACAAAGCTCTAAATGAAACCTGTAGTACAGCTAATTTTAAGGCATACAAGAATAGAAGCAGGTACTTGAAAGAAGCAAAACATTACACACTCATTAAGTCTTTGCCTGGCCATGTAATAGGCCTTTTGTATATAATTGTTTTCCTACAAAAGTCTCATAAACAGATGTTATGTCAACACAAAGAAATTAAGCTTCAGTTCAGTTCAGTCACTCAGTCGTGTCTGACTCTTTGCGACCCCATGAATCGCAGCACGCCAGGCCTCCCTGTCCATCACCATCTCCCGGAGTTCACCCAGACTCACGTCAATTGAGTCAGTGATGCCACCCAGCCATCTCATCCTCTGTCGTCCCCTTCTCCTCCTGCCCCCAATCCCTCCCAGAATCAGAGTCTTTTCCAATTAGTCAACTCTTCGCATGAGGTGGCCAAAGTACTGGAGCTTTAGCTTTAGCATCATTCCTTCCAAAGAAATCCCAGGGTTGATCTCCTTCAGAATGGACTGGTTGGACCTCCTTGCAGTCCAAGGAACTCTCAAGAGTCTTCTCCAACACCACAGTTCAAACGCATCAATTCTTCAGTGCTCGGCCTTCTTCACAGTCCAACTCTCACATCCATACATGACCACAGGAAAAACCATAGCCTTGACTAGATGGACCTTAGTCGGCAAAGTAATGTCTCTGCTTTTGAATATACTATCTAGGTTGGTCATCACTTTTCTTCCAAGGAGTAAGTGTCTTTTAATTTCATGGCTGCAGTCACCATCTGCAGTGATTTTGGAGCCCCAAAAAATAAAGTCTGCCACTCTTTCTACTGTTTCCCCATCTATTTCCCATGAAGTGATGGGACCAGATGCCATGATCTTCGTTTTCTCAATGTTGAGCTTTAAGCCCACTTTTTCAGTCTCCTCTTTCACTTTCATCAAGAGGCTTTTTAGTTGCTTTTCAGTTTCTGCCATAAGGGTGGTGTCATCTGCATATCTGAGGTTATTGATATTTCTCCCAGCAATCTTGATTCCAGCTTGTGTTTCTTCCAGTCCAGCGTTTCTCATGATGCACTCTGCATATAAGTTAAATAAGCAGGATGACAATATACAGCCTTGACGTACTCCTTTTCCTCTTTGGAACCAGTCTGTTGTTCCATGTCCAGTTCGAACTGTTGCTTCCTGACCTGCATACAGGTTTCTCACGAGGCAGATTAGGTGGTCTGGTATTCCCATCTCTTTCAGAATTTTCCACAGTTTATTGTGATCCACAGAGTCAAAGGCTTTGGCATAGTCAATAAAGCAGGAATACATGTTTTTCTGGAACTCTCTTGTTTTTCTGATGATCCAGCGGATGTTGGCAATTTAATCTCTGGTTCCTCTGCCTTTTCTAAAACCATCTTGAACATCAGGGATTTCACGGTTCACATATTGCTGAAGCCTGGACTGGAGAATTTTGAGAATTACTTTACTAGCATGTGAGATGAGTGCAACTGTGCAGTAGTTTGAGCATTCTTTTGCATTGCCTTTCTTTGGAATTGGAATGAAAACTGACCTTTTCCAATCCTGTGGCCACTGCTGAGTTTTCCAAATTTGCTGGCATATTGAGTGAAGCACTTTCACATCATCATCTTTCAGGATTTGAAACAGCTCAACTGAAATTCCATCACCTCCACTAGCTTTGTTCGTAGTGATGCTTTCTAAGGCCCACTTGACTTCACATTCCAAGATGTCTGGCTCTAGATTAGTGATCACATCATCATGATTATCTGGGTCATGAAGATCTTTTTTGTACAGTTCTTCCATGTATTCTTGCCACCTCTTCTTAATATCTTCTGCTTCTGTTAGGTCCAGACCATTTCTGTCCTTTATCGAGTCCATCTTTGCATGAAATGTTTCCTTGGTATCTCTAATTTTCTTGCAGAGATCTCTAGTCTTTCCCATTCTGCTGTTTTCCTCTATTTCTTTACATTGATCACTGAAGAAGGCTTTCTTATCTCTCCTTGCTATTCTTTGGAACTCTGCATTCAGATGCTTATATTAAAATTGTGAAATAAGTTACTCTTGATAGAAGGATGCAAGTAAGACTTTCCTGAATTTAAAATTCCTCTATAATAACTAAACTTGGTAAACGTTGTAAGTGTGGCTTCACAGAAGACAATAAAGAAAGATTCTCAAAAGAATTGTAGATACAACAGAGGAGTGAAATGAACATTAAATAATTGGAGGGAGTGATGAATGGCATTTACAGTATTGTAGAAATAGGCAGGAAATTAGTATGTGTTCAGTTGTAAAATAATTGAAAAGTGAGGAACAAGGGATAAGTGTGCTTCTCTGAGTAATTTCACTATGAAAGAAAGAAAATGAGAGAATGTTTATTAAAAATAAGAGTGAAGTAAGCCAGAAAGAAAAACACCAATACAGTATACTAACACATATATATGGAATTTAGAAAGATGGCAATGACGACCCTGTATGCAAGACAGGAAAAAAGACACAGATGTGTATAACGGACTTTTGGACTCAGAGGAAGAGGGAGAGGGTGGGATGATTTGGGAGAATGGCATTCTAACATGTATACTATCATGTAAGAATTGAATCGCCAGTCTATGTCTGACGCACAATACAGCATGTTTGGGGCTGGTGCATGGGGATGACCCACAGAGATGTTATGGGGAGGGAGGTGGGAGGGGGGTTCATATTTGGGAAAGCATGTAAGAATTAAAGATTTTAAAATTAAAAAAATAATAATATGGAATTTTCACCTGAATACATGTTACAGGTATTTAAAATATTGTGATATTGTGACCTGTCTTTATCATACTGGAGGTCACAGCCAGTGAAATAAGGAAAGATCTTTCTATAAAAGGTGGTTTAAAATTCAGAGAATCAGAAGGCAATGAATAAAAGTGTATTTCTATATGAAACATAATTTGACAAATTAAAATAACAGAATTTAGCTATGCTGTTTATGAGAACCAAGCTCTATATATGAGAAAAAACAATTAGGAAAAAAGATAATATTTTAATAGCATAAGAAAGATAAAATAAAATGCATAGCAATAAATCTAACATAGCAGGAATATTAGCCCTCCCCTAAGAATAACAAAATGAGAATAACATTAATTAAAGAAGACCTAAATAAATAAATTATTCCAAGTTCAAGGTTTGGAAAAATCAATATTGTAAACATGTAAATTCTTTCGTAATTAATATATTGATTCAAAGCAGTGCCAATAAAAATCCCAGCAGGTGTCTTAGCAAAGCTTGATTAGCGGTTTTTAAAATTACATGAAAAATAAGTCAAAAAGAGATTGGGCAACCTTGCTAAAGCATAAACAAATTCTGAAGAACTTTTATTCTCAGATATAAAGGTGAATTATAAATATATAATAAATATGACAGTGTACAATTGTAACCAAGCAAGATCCTATAGTGCCTTCTCAGGACATAATCCATATCCCACCAAGTCCTCCTCTTGCTCTTATTTAAAAACTTTGGCCCCCTAGGCTTTCCTCAAGTTCCAAAGAATAAATTTAATCAGAGAAGTGAGAAAATTCAGAAGCAAAGGAAAACAGGGCTTCCCTAGTAGCTCCATCTGCAACACAGGAGACTGTGGTTTGACTCCTAGATTGGCAAGATCAGCTGGAGAAGGGATAGGTAATCCACTCCAGTATTCTTTGGCTTCCCTGGTGGCTCAGATAAAAAATCTTAGCTTGCAATGCAGGAGACCTAGTTTTGATCCCTGGGTTGGGAAGATCCTCTGCGGAAAGGAGCAGCTGCCCACTTCAGTATTCTTGCCTAGAGAATTGCCACGGACAGAGGAACCTGATGGGCTACAGTCCATGGGGTTGCAAAAAGTCAGACTCAACTGAACATCTTTCAGTCACTTCACAAGACAAAATGATAATAGTTTATAATACTATAGCATAATATAATATTATACAATTATTATTAATCAATTGATTGTTAATTAATATTATCATGTATTAATAATATGTTAATTTACAATATAATTATCAGTTCAGTTCAGTTCAGTCACTCAATCGTATCTGACTCTTTGTGACCCCATGAACCACAGCATGTCAAGCCTCCCTGTCCATCACCAACTCCCAGAGTCCACCCAAACCCATGTCCATTGAGTTGGTGATGCCATCCAACCATCTCATCCTCTGTTGTCCCCTTCTCCTCCTGCCCTCAATCTTTCCCAGCATCAGGGTCTTTTCAAATGAGTCAGCTCTTCTCATCAGGTGGCCAAAGTATTGGAGTTTCAGCTTCAACATCAACCCCTCCAATGAACACCCAGGACTGATCTCCTTTAGGATGGACTGGTTGGATCTCCTTGAAGTCCAAGGGACTCTTGAGAGTCTTCTCCAACACCACAGTTCAAAAGCATCAATTCTTCAGTGCTCAGTCTTCTTTACAGTCCAACACTAGCATCCATACATGACCACTGGAAAAACCACAGCCTTGACTAGATGGACCTTTGTTGGCAAAGTAATGTCTCTTCTTTTTAATTTGCTGCCTAGTTTGGTCATAACTTTCCTTCCAATATAATTATAATATAATATTATAATAGTTTATAATAATAATTTATCCACTACACAAAGTCAAGGACCTTTAGTTCCTTCTCAAGGGCTACAGATAATATTCTGAGCCATATCCTTTGTGCTGTTTTACCAATATTGAAACCCCCATCAGCTGGAGTAAGTTAACTGTGTGCTGCCCACAAGCAGGAAGACTCCAGAGCTATTGGAACCAGAAGGCTGATGATGTTGATTCCTGATTACCTCACCATCAACCAATCAGAAATATGTCTACACGCTGACATGTACCCACTAACCCTTCCCTCACCTTGTCTTTAAAAAACCTTTCACTGATAGTCGTCAAGGAGTTCTGATCTTTTAAGCCCTAGTTGCCCAGACTCCTTGATTGGCACCATGCAATAAACATTGCAGCTTCTGATAGAATAACCTAGTATCAGCTGATTAGTTTACTGTGTGCAGGCAAGCAAATCCAAATTTGGTTCTGCAACACAATTAGCTCAAAAATAAACAAGAAGGATACTGGATAATGATAGTGTTCAAAATCTGACATGAAAAATTAGATATATAATGAAATGGGGAAGAATTTGATTTTGGTAGTGGGCCCCTTGGACACTCATTTGCAAAACTATGAATGTTGAGGTGTGAACTGCACTGCAATGGCGCATTGGGCTTGGTCCCAGCTCTGTGAGCTCTCCAGCCGAGGCCCTGTTCCAGCTCTTACCACTGAAAGCCTGAGCACAGAGGCAATGGGGAGGCATGAGCAGAGAGCAATATGTCAATAAGAGAACTCCAACAGCAACCCAGAGACTGAAACAGGACTACTTCAAATTTAGAAAGACTGGTACATTACAAGCGTGCTGAACTCCTCCTGTCCAATATTCTTGAATGGCACTACAGTCCAGCTGTTTCAATAAGGTCACACATGGCATATTCAAACAACTACAAATGAAAAATATTGGGGAAATGATTCCAGAAAATTCCAAAAAGCATAACTTGAACTTGCCCTCATGGGGGAACTATTTACATAGTGTTTACACTATATTTACAACCATTTACATAGTATCTATATCATATTAAGTATTATAAGTAATCTTCTTGTTGGTGGTGGTTATTTGCTAAGTCCTGTCAGACTCTTTTGTGACCCCATGGACTGTAACCTACCAGGCTCCTTTGTCCAGGCAAGAGTACTGTAGTGCATTGCCATTTCCTGCTCCTAGGGATCTTCCTGACCCAGGGATTGAACCCACACCCTCTGCATTGGCAGGCAGATTCTTTACCAATGAACCAACTGGGAAGCCCTTATATATTGTGTAATTATTCAAAACAGGATGCATAAACCACCATAGCTTAGTTATCCTTGTGAAGCTGGTTTAGTTTTGTCATGTTTCCAAACACTTCTAAATCTTTGGGGAAAAGGATGAACAAAGACAATTAACTTAAAACACAGCTGGGTGTTCTTAACTCTTCCACTCCCCAGACCCACACATCTGTAGCTTAACCTGACAATTCGATAACTATACCTTTATTTTTAACCATCTATTTGATTTGCTTTCTTTTTTGTTGTTTGTTGGAAATGATGAAATGGGACAAGAGTGATCTAAAATTATGTATTTCTGAATTATCTGGATCTAATTCATTACTGTCTTAATAGATGTAATTTTTACATTGGCCAAGTCTACTGAGCAAAGGCATATTAAAATTTCTAGGGGTCCTATTTGCTTCCATTTTGTAATAGCTTGGTTTGCAGTGGCCTCAGGAGCATCCTTTGTGTAATCTGAAACCTGCCCTGTACATGAAGGGCAGAGAGAGACCTAAGAAAGAGGCAGGTCACTCCAGACTGGTATGTGGCAGCTTTAAGAGGCAAGAGCATAATCAAGGCTTCTCTTGGGTGGCTGCAAGACCAGTTACTTTTTGCACCTACCCACAAGTTTATACAGCTGCCTTAACTGGGTTGAATCATGTACAACATCCAGATGGTCTCAAAACTATTTCAAAGCTGTGTCCTTGGGCAGCTTCCAGCTTGAAGAAGACAAACAGGAATATATTCCAGTGTGGAGGGTAAAGGGATGATAGTGTGAGCAGCCTCCAAATGCTCTGGTCTAGCTTCAGGTCAAACTGGTGATCATGTTTTTTGATGATCTTTTGCAACAAGCAGCATCCCAGTTCATGTTTGCTAATTAGAACTATTTTTCTTGGCTAGTAAATATAGTGACCCCCTTTCCTGTCTGTTGATTCAGTGGAATGAGATTTAAAAAATGTTAGTGAATAAGAGAGAAGTTAGCCTCAGTTTTCAAACCACTGGAGACACAGAACTTTTCCTAAGGGAGAGAGTTGTCCATTGAGCACCAAAATATCCAAATACTCCAGACAATTTTATATGGGATTTGGAAGGAAAAATGCCTTAAGTAGATAATTAATTGTAATATAAGAGGCCTACTTCTCTGTCTTCTGTCTGGTTCTTGGACCCAGGGTGTTTGACTAAGGAGTAAATATCACACCTAACCTATTAGGCATGGTTGCTATTACTAAACTTTTAGTGTTTTTATTATTTAGTTGCTATGCTGTGCCTGACTCTTTTTCAACTCCGTTGACTATAGCCCGACAGGCTCCTCCATGGGATTACCCAGGCAAGAATACTGGAGTAGGTTGCTATTTCCTTCTCCAGGGAATCTTCCTGACCCAGGGATTGAACCCAGGTCTCTGGCATTTTAATCAGATTCTTTACCATTGAGCCAACAGGGAAAAGTATCATTATATTAAACCTGCTCTTTCTAACCATGTGTTAAAACTAATGAATCCTGTACACATGGCCCCATTGTTGTACTCACCTTAGTACCATAAGTAAGCAGAGATATTCTATGGGCTTACACTTTAATAAATAAAGCACTCTGTAAGATCATGAATGATGATGGCCAAAGCACTCCAAGCAGGAAAGGAATTTAATATTTAGAAATTACCTAAATCTGTAAGAATAAACATTCATGATAAAATAAACACCCATGATAAAATAACCCCCCCTAATTATAAAATAGTCCAATATAGTCAGCTTTCTTGCAGGTGACTGGCTAATGACCCTGAAGGAAAATACTCTATTGCCACCTAATACAACTAGTGGAAGTGAAAGTAGCACAGTTGTGTCCAACTCTTTGTGACACCATGGACTATACAATCCATGGAATTCTCCAGGCCAGAATATTGAAGCCATTCCCTTCCCCAGGGGATCGTCTCAACCCAAGGATTGAACCGAGGTCCCCAGCATTGCAGGCAGATTCTTTACTAGCTGAGCCACCAGGGAAGCCCAAGAATACTGAAGCGTGTAGTCTATCCCTTCTCCAGGGAAAGGGATCTTTGAGACCCAAGATTCAAACTGAGATCTCTTGCATTGCAGGCAGACTCTTTCCCAACTGAGGTATCAGAGAAACCTAGGCACTTATTATTTACAGTAAACATATCATTCATGGTGAGGAAAAAAAACATATTTTAGTGCTAACTAAAGCCTCTATCTATACAAATCAATCATGGTCAATTTGTACATGATGTACCCACAGTGTAAAAATTAGAGTGCCTAGGGAAAAGGGAAGCATCATTATGCACAAAGTTAGTAGAGATGATGGAACTCCAATTGAGCTATTTCAAATCCAAAAATATGATGCTGTTTAAGTGCTACACTCAATATGTCACCAATTTGGAAAAGTCAGCAGTAGACACAGGAATGGAAAAGGTAACTTTTCCAATCACAAAGAAAGGCAATGCCAAAGAATGTTCAAGCTACTGCACAATTGCACTCATCTCACACACTAGCAAAGTAACGCACAAAATTCTGCAAGCAAAGCTTCAATACATGAACTAAGAACTTCCAGATGTTCAAGCTGGATTTAGAAAACTCAGAGGAGCCAGAGATTAAATTGCCAAATCCGTTGGATCATAGAGAAAGAAAGAGAGTTCCAGAAAAACATCTACTTCTGTTTTAGTGACTATGACAAAGCCTTTGACTGTGTGGATCACAATAAACTGTGGAAAATTCTTCAAGAGATGGGAATAGCAGACCATCTTACCTGCCTCCTGAGAAATCTGTAGGCAGATCAAGAAGAAGCAGTTAGAACCGAACATGGAACAATAGACTGGTTCCCAATTGGGAAAGGAGTACATCAAGGCTGTATATTGTCACTCCCCTTATTTAACTTATATGCAGAGTACACCATGCAAAATGCTGGGTTGGATGAAGCACAAGCTGAATAAAGATTGCTGGGAGAAATATCAATAGTCTCAGATATGAAAATACCACCCTTATGGCAGAAAACAAAGAGGAAGTAAAGAGCCTCTTGATGAAAGTGAAAGAGGAGAGTGAAAAAGTTGGCTTAAAGCCTAACATTCAAAACATTAAGATCATGGCATCTGGTCCCATCACTTCATGGCAAATAGATGGGGAAGCAGTGGAAACAGTGACAGACTTTATTTTGCGGGGCTTCAAATTCACTGCAGATGGTGACTACAGTCATGAAATGAAAAGACGCTTGCTCCTTGGAAGAAAATCTATGACAAACCTAGACAGCATATTAAAAAGCAGAGACATTACTTTGCTGACAAAGTTCTGTCTAGTCAAAGCTATGGTTTTTCCAGTAGTCATGTATGGTTGTGAGAGTTGGACCATAAAGAAGGCTGAGCACTGAAGAATTGATTCTTTTCAACTGTGGTGTTGGAGAAGACTCTTGAGAGTCCCTTGCACTACAAGAAGATCAAACCAGTCAATCCTAAAGGAAATCAGTCCTGAATGTTCATTGGAAGGACTGATGTTGAAGCTGAAACTCCAATACTTTGGCCACCTGATGCAAAGAACTGACTCATTTGAAAAGACCCTGATGCTGGGAAAGATTGAAGTTGGGAGAAGAAGGGGACAGCAGAGGGTGAGATGGTTGGAAGGCATCAATGACTGCATGGACATGAATTTGGACAAACTCCAGTGAAGGGTTAATAGGGTAGCAGAGATGTGCCTGCAAACGGGTCTCTGCTCAGGCTGAGCGTCCTTGCATGAGGCGTTCTGCCAGAGTCTGGATACAGCCTTGAGTTTAATGGTCCCTTGCAAACGAGGGAACATTCCCTTCTTGAGATAAGAGGGAGATGAGGGCTTTGTGCAGACTCTGCAGTAGACAGAGATTTCACTCCCCTTTGCTGTACGATAACATGTATATGCACCTGCACTGTACTGAAAAGGCTTATTCTTACAGTCTGGAATTCTGCCTAAGGAGGGCTTTATAATAATAAACGACAATTAGTTTGCCCAGTTCTGTTCCTCTGGCCAGAGTGGTGTCCTGTCTGTCTCTTGTGTGTCTTGTATGTTCTGTGTCATTTCACTCGTAGTAACCAACACTCCAGGAGATGGCAAAGGTCAGAGAAGCATGGCATGCTGCAGTCTCTGTGGTAGGAAAGAATCAGACACTGCTAAGCAACTGAACTGAGGGAAAAGGGGATACAGATGTTCACAGATTATTCATAAATTACCACTATAAAATTTCTATTCTTTCTGAGTCTTTGGGTTACTTCTTCTTTAGTCCTCCAGGAATACTTCAAAATATTGTTCTTACTGACTAAAAGTCATTTTAAAGTTCAGGATGTAATTGAACAACCAAGTCCACAAATTACCCACTGCTTAAACCAATCCATGATCTTGACTCAGTGTATCCAGTATCAATATATTTGACCTGTCTAGTTTAATATTTTGTCCTCTTTGGTCAAACATCTCTTAGCCCACTCCTATATATGTTCCCTCACTTCTGCTGATACATATTGGCAAGACCATGTTGTTCTGTTAGTGTGCTGTCTACTTTGCCCCTGACCATTGCTTCGACTTGTCTGTCTGGGCTATGCTGGGGTTCCAGTTCTTAAAGTGAGACAGCATAATGAATTAGTCTTGAATTTTGAGCAGATTATACCCTCATGAAGAAATTCTCTTATGAAGTCATTCGAAAGGTTTCATGAAAAGAAAGCCTATTTCCTTAGATTGATAGGGTAAACTATTTCTAAGACCAGAAACACTGACATATTTTAGAAATCAAAGGTATCACTCTCATCTGTGTCTGTCCAAATGTTTTGATCCAATATCTCAGTATTTCACTCTTCCCCTATTTGTTTGTCCAGGAGAAGGAAATGGGAATCCACTCGAGTATTCTTGCCTGGAGAATCCCAGGGACAGAGGAGCCTGGTGGGTTGCCATCTGTGGGGTCGTATAGAGTCGGACACGACTGACACAACTTGGCAGCAGCACCAGTGGCTATTTGTTTGTGTTTAAATGTGTATTTAATGGCCTTTTAACTCTGCATCTCTGAAAGTAAATCTCTTGGTTTGGTTCATAGCTGCAATTAACAAGTTTTCTGACTTTTCATGTGTTCTAAATGTTGTATTCAAGACCTTTATACGGATCCTCTTTCACTCTCTTAGGAAAGTTAAAACAAGCTACACCATGTAGAATGTTTCTGGTTGCTACAAATACTGTTTCTTTCAGCCCCTTGCTGCTGCCTACATTACACTCCATGCCAACAGTAGTGAGGTTCGTGATGTTCATTATATCACTGATGCCACTATTAGCATTCCATTTGCTCTAGGCGTAGAGGTTATCCACTTGTGCTAGACAAATATCTGATAAGCAAAAGGCAGGATATTCAGAAGTAATTTAAAACTCCTTAATGAAGAGATGGTTTATAAAAGTATATGCCGGAATGATGAAGAGCCACTAATAAAAATATCTAGTATTTACAATCTAGTATCCACCATGATTGTTTCATCTAAGATTCTAATTGCTACATTTATTTGCATAAATTAAAAACAAATATTACTGTTATATTTGTTAGATATATTGTAATGAACTAAAACATACATTGCATACCCAAATGTATAGCAGCTAGTTTTTCTTTTCCTTTCCGTTGAATATATCTAAGATATGTGACTTCAACAAGATAGAGTTATGTTTCCTTCTTAATAGGCAGACCTAGACAGCTTAATGGTGATAAAGTGTCTAAGTCCAGAAGCCTTTAGAGATTGAGGTTCCTTTGTGCTCCACAATTCATCCCTCATTAAAGATGTTTTCCACAGCTCCAGGCAATAGGAAGAAAGAAAATAACGTCTTCATTTGAATTGCCTTTCATGGAGTGTTTTTAGAAATTTCCTTGAGACACTTTCTGTCCCTTCTCATTTGCTAGAATTTAGCCACAGGCCAGATCTTATGAAGACAGACTGAATACTGTACATTTTTGATCTTTGGGGGTTTTATTTACAGCTGAAGATTTCTCTTACCATATAGAAGGGGAACGCCTTCATTGGAGTTCACCTAGTTGTCTCTGGCTCACAGCAACACTGACAAATAACATAAATATAAATGTAACATAAAAGTGAAGAGGAAACATAGATTAAGAAAAATATTCTTAACTAAGCCAAGCCATTGAAATATCAGAATAGGAAAAATGATTCCCATACAAATTAGTCTTTTATAAATGCACTCATATGTGAAAGGGAGTCTTTGAGTCATTACTTGCAAAAATTATGAAAAATAAAATGTTTGAATTGCCATTAAAGTACTCCTTTTAAGATAATTTTCAAATTCACTGAGATTCCACATTTTGTTCAAGTAAAAATCTAAATTTGTCCATGGATATTAATATTTAATATTGGTTATATATACAAAATTTGGTGATATAAAATTATCTCTAAATGATTTCATATATTATCATTTTGACCATTCAATGATATAATTTATCTCTTCATAATTATAAGAATTAAAATGAAATCAGTAGGTGTCAATGTGCTTAGATTATTTTTCAACACGACACATTCTTGGGGCTGCTTTTTTTGAGAACAATGCATTTTATTTATTTTTTAAACTAGTTGATTCAGGATTCCTTATTACTTGTTGCTGACAGCATCTTAACTTATGTACCATATCAATACCACCCGTTCTCCAACCAATACCACCAGTTCTCCAATTATCTCTGTGACTTAGGTTATAATTTGAGGGTCAGGTATTATAGAAAAAATAAATTAATTAATAAAGCTTATTGCATGAGAAAAAGCAATAGGACAGAAATCATGAGATAAAGTTTGATATCCCCTCATGTGACAGTCTTGGATATGTCATCCAAACTCTTTGAGCCAAAGAGGAAGCCACAGTAGAAAATTAGAAGGTGTGGGACAGAAAGCCTTAGTTTAATCCAGGCTTCATCACTTACTAGCTTTGTGAGCTCTCTTCTGCCTCAGTTTCCTTATCTATGCAACAGGTTGAAAAGTGAAAGTGAAACAGAGTTAGTCATGTTAGATTCTTTGTGATCCCATGGACTGCGCCTCATCTATCCATGGAATTCTCCAGGCAAGAATACTGGAATGGGTAGCTGTTCCTTTCTCCAGGTTATCTCTCCAACCCAGGAATTGAACCGGGGTCTCTGCATTGCAGGGGGATTCTTTCTCAGCTGAGCTACCAGGGTAGTCCTACACAGTGGGTTAGCATTATTTATAGAGTGGTTATGAGACTTAAATAAAACATGTTCAACCCTTAGTACAATGTGCAGCATGGCAAACATGAAATAAATGCCATCATTACAATTGCACTCATCTCACACTAGCAAAGTAATACTCAAAATTCTCCAAGCCATGCTTCAAAAGTACATGAACTGTGAACTTCCAGATGTTCAAGTGGGTTTTAGAGAAGGCAGAGGAACCAGAGATCAAATTGCCAACATCCGCTGGATCGTCAAAAAAGCAAGAGCATTCCAGAAAAACATCTACTTCTTCTTTATTGTCTATGCCAAAGCCTTTGACTGTGTGGATCACAATAAACAGTGGAAAATTCTTCAAGAGATGGGAATAGCAAACCACCTGACCTGCCTCCTGAGAAATCTGTATGCAGATCAAGAAGCAACAGTTAGAACTGGACATGAAACAACAGACTGGTTCCAACTCAGGAAAGGAGTATATCAAGGCTGTATGTTGTCACCCTGCTTATATAACTTATATGCATATACATCATGCAAAATTTTGGGCTGGAAGAAGCACAGGCTGGAATCAAGATTGCTGGGAGAAATATCAATAACCTCAGATATGCAGATGATACCAACTTTATGGCAGAAAGCAGAGAAGAATGCAAGAATCCCTTAATGACAGTTAAAGAAAAGAGTGAAAAAGTAGTCTTAAAACTCAACATTCAGAAAAGTAAGATCATGACATCTGGTCCCATCACTTCATGGCAAATAGATGGGGAAACAATGGAACAGTGAGAGACTTTATTTTGGGGGGCTCCAAAAACACTGCGGGTGGTGACTGCAGCCATGAAATGAAAAGACACTTGCTCCTTGGAAGAAAAGCTATGACCAACGTAGATAGCATATTAAAAAGCAGAGACATTAGTTTGCCAACAAAGGTCCATCTAGTCAAAGCTATGGTTTTTACAGTAGTCATGTATGGAAGTGACAGTTGGACAATAAAGAAAGCTGAGCACTGAAGAATCGATGCTTTCAACTGTGGTATTGGAGAAAACACTTGAGAGTCCCTTAGACTGCAAGGAGATCCAACCAGTCCATCCTAAAGGAAATTAGTCATGAATATTCATTAGAAGGACTGATGATGAAGCTGAAACTCCAATACTTTGGCCACCTGTTGGAAAGAACTGACTCATTTGAAAAGACCCTGATGCTGAGAAAGATTGAAGTTGGGAGAAGAAGGGGGCGACAGAGGATAAGATGTGTGGATGGCATCACTGATGTGATTGACATGAGTTTGTGTAGGCTCCAGGAGTTGCTGATGGACAGGGAGGCCTAGCGAGCTGCAGTCCATGGGATCTCAAAGAGTCAGACACGACTGAGAGATTGAACTGAACTGATAATTTCTAAAATAATAATAAAAAATGAAATCAGTAATGTAATCATGATCCAATTAAATAGTTTATAATGGACAAAGTCCACTGATTAATCATATTTAAAAATCTTCAAAATAATTAACAACATGGTAACAAATGTCTTTAATTATTCTAACATTAGATAATGAAAATTCTATATTCTGGTGTTTTTCTGCTTCCATCTCTTTTACACAGTGTTCATCAAATGAATTTTATTTATCAAATAAAAACAAACATTAAAAACTGTCATGTGAGAAACTTAGCGGTTCCTTTTTTTCCTGTATAGCTATCTTTCAAACATTAAGTTGATTTCTTTTCAGAGAAATAAATAAATAGTTAAATACTATGAAGGACTATATTGAAAGAATTAGTGTGGTACTATAATCCACACATCATAAAAGCATTAACTATTAGGTAATGCTGTAAATATGAACAAAAAAAATGGCCATTTCTTCATGAAAACTATCAATTTTAAATGTAAACATTTTTTGCATAAAGTTATTATATTTCATTTACCAAGGTAAATAATGTTATATTTTAATGTGATCTTTTTAGGTAAACTATCTAGATAAAATTTGAGAAATGAACTAGAAGAAACAGAAATAAGAAATTAAAACAACCAGAAAATAGAAGACATTTGTTTAAGAATTAAACTAAAAGTCATCTAAACTATGTAATTAAAAAGTTCTATCAGACTAAATAACCATATATTTTTTTATTGAAATATACATCGGGTACCATTGAAATATGTCAGTCTCAAATAATTCACCTTGAAGTAGTTTAGAAAGGATAACTATCAAACTATAAAGAATCTGAATTACAATACATTTTATAATATATGTTTGTAGAAAAGTTTATAAAATGGAAAGCATTAGGGATAAATTAAAAAACTATAGCGATGATCTTAGGCAAGGATCAGACATTTGCTTAGGTGTGATTCAAAATGCTAATTAAACAAAACTCTGTTTTATCTTTCAAATAAAATAAACTGACCCTGTGTAATTTTCTTTTTTTATATTTTGAGTTAGGAATAGATCACAATGGTCTGAATTTTCATATCTTAAAATGATCCTTCTCTCCTGATATTACCCTTTGTGTTAACGTCAACAGTAATATTCTGAAGAATTAAACAATATACACATTAACCATCACCTCATTAGTATACATCATAATGATTCCAATTAATAAAAAGTAATAAGTTCACATGAGGAAAATATTCATAATTTAAGGTTAGATTGCCTAGTTTATGTTGTTCACTGATTCCTACATTCATTTCTTCATTTACTCTCTTATTTTTTTTTTAATTCTTAAGATTCTTAATTCTTTACATACCACACTAATTTATCTTATTCTATATTTAGCTCTATATGCACACACATTATATATTTTGCCTATGTGCAACAATTCAGGGGAAAAAAAAAGAAACTTTGTATTGAAGGGGATGGTGATCAATTCCACCTACATCCACAAAAAAGGACTGAACTCAATATTAATTTTTGAAGCTGTTGGTTTGAGATATGATAACAATTGCAGAAAATGCAGGAAAATAACATATAAATGAATATGAATGAGCAATGATGCTGAGTGAATAGACTGTAAAAATTGACACATTTTTCACCAGTATCCTTATTTTTATGGAAATACTGTCTTGCTTTTGAATATATTTGATATTGAGAGAATATAGAGCTAACAATTCACCTAGAAATTGCAAATATAAATAAAATAATAAAACATTTATATATAAAACATTTTTATATAGAAATATTTCTAATAAACAAACAACTTTTAAAAAGTTTAATTCTGTTTACAGAAGCAGGTTTAGACAGACTTATAAGTAGTGACTTTAAGAAAATTTAAACTATAACTGCAAATTAGTAAATTTAACTGGAAAATCCTTTCTTAATGTTGAATTTAAATCTGATAATAATGTCTTACTTATTAGTCATCACTTTAGATTTGTAAAATTGTAAGACATTAAGCTTCTCTTTCCAAATTCGTCTTTCACTCTACTTTTATTAAGTTCTATTCCAGAAAACACTTTTGATAACTGTTTTGATGATTAGTACTCTTTCTCTATAAAAACTGATCCATCCTTTAATAGTAGATGTCTGTGATAAAGTGTCATTTTCGTTCAATTTTTAAGTTTCCTTCACTTTGAGGTTTCCTGGGAGACATTCTTAATTCAACTCTGATTTATTCTGCTTTCAAGTCTAGCACAAAGCACCACATCCCCTATATTGCTTTTCAAATACTTACTTACATTGTCTACATTAGTAAGACTTCCCTGGTGGTCCAGTGGTTAAGACCCTGCATTTCCAATTCAGAGAATGTATTATTGATCCCTGGCTGGGAAACTAAGTTCCCACATGCTGCATGGTGTGGCCAAAACTGCACCCCACCCTTCCCTATTTTCCCAGCCTAATCAGTAAAGAATCTGCCAGCAATTCAGGAGACCCAGGTTCAACCCCTGAGAAGAGAAGTTCCCCTGGAGAAGGGTATAGCAACCTATTCCAGTATTCTTGGCTGGAAAATCCCATGGAAGAAGGAGCCTGGCAGGCTACAGTCCATGGGGTCACAAAGAGTCGGACACAATTGAGTAACTGTCACTCACTTACAAACTCTTAACACCTTTCTGTCCTCAGAAGGTACACTGACACAAATGTATTTCAAGCACATTATTAATTTTAAAAGAAATATATTAAATAAAATGAAACAGAGTTTTTTGTACATTTTGCAATTAATACCTTAACATCTTTATTCCCTTCTTCAAGAACTAATGTGATAAATCCTAGGCCTTTTCAGTTTATTATGGTCAAAAGATATGTTTTATCCTAATTTCATGTTCTAACCACAAATTTAGACAAGGTCTTGTAGAGAAAGTATTTAGGAAAAGGTGCTCATTATTGTCACAGTTCAGTTCAGTCACTCAGTCACGTCTGACTTTTTGCAACCCCGTGGACTGCAGCATGACAGGCCTCCCTGTTCATCACCAACTACTGGAATTTACTCAAATTCATGTCCATTGAGTCTATGATGCCCTCCAACCATCTCATCTTCAGTCGTCCCCTTCTCCTCCTGTCTTCAATCTTTCCCATCTTCAGGGTCTTTAGTCAGTTCTTTGCATCAGGTGGCCAAAGTATTGGAGTTTCAGCTTCAGCATCAGTCCTTCCAGTGAATATTCAGGACTGATTTCCTTTAGGATGGACTGGTTGTATCTCCTTGCATCCCAAGGGACTCTCAAAAGTTTTCTCCAACACCACAGTTCAAAAGCATCATTTCTTCAGCGCTAAGATTTCTTTACAGTCCAACTCTCACATCCATTCATGACTACTAGAAAAACCATAGCTTTGAAAAGATGGACCTTTATTGGCAAGGTAATATTTCTGTGTTTTAATATGCTGTCTAGGTTGGTCATAGCTTTTCTTCCAAGGAGCAAGTGTCTTTTAATTTCATGGCTGCAGTCACCATCTGCAGTGATTTTGGAGCTCCCAAAAATAAAGTATATCACTGTTTCCATTGTTTCTCCATCTATTTCCCATGAAGTGATGGGACAGGATGCCATGATCTTCGTTTTCTGAATGTGGAGCTTTAAGCCAACTTTTTGAGTCTCCACTTTCACTTTCATCAAGAGACTCTTTAGTTCTTCTTCCTTTTTTGCCAGGAAGGTGATGTCATCTGCATATCTGAGGTTATTGATATTTCTCCCTTGATGTACTCCTTTCCCAATTTGGAACCAGTTCTAACAGCTGCTGGTAAGGTGGTCTGGTATTCCCATCTCTTTCAGAATTTTCCAAAGTTTGTTGTGATCCACACAATCAAAGGCTTTGGCATAGTCAATAAAGAAGAAGCAGATGTTCTTCTCTCTTGCTTTTTCAATGATCCAATGTATGTTGGCAATTTGATCTCTGGTTCTTCTGCTTTTTCTAAAACCAGCTTGAACATCTGGAAGTTCATGGTTCACATATTGTTGAAGCCTGGCTTGGAGAATTTTGAGCATTACTTTACTAGCATGTGAGATGAGTGCAATTGTGAGGTAGTTTGAGCATTCTTTGGCATTGTCCTTCTTTGGGATTGGAATGAAAACTGACCTTTTCCAGTCATGTGGCCACTGCTGAGTTTTCCAAATTTGCTCACATACTGAGTGCAGCACTTTCACAGCATCTTTTTTCAGGATTTGAAATAGCTCAACTGGAATTCCATCACCTCCACTAGCTTTGTTTGTAGTAATGTTTTCTAAGGCCCACTTGACTTCACATTCCAGGATGTCTGGCTCTAGGTGAGTGATCACACCATCGTTATTATCTGGGTCATGAAGTTCTTTTTTGTACAGTTCTTTTCTGTATTCTTGCTACCTCTTAATATCTTCTGCTTCTGTTAGGTCCAGACCATTTCCGTCCTTTATCGAGCCCATCTTTGCATGAAATGTTCCCTTGGTATCTCTAATTTTTTGAAGAGATCGCTAGTCTTTCCCGTTCTGTTGTTTTCCTCAATTTCTTTGCATTGATCACTGAGGAAGGCTTTCTTTTTTAACATTTTAAGGATTTGTTTATTGGAATTTCTTTTACTTTAAACAGTTCCTCTCTTTTATTACTTTTTTCATCTCTTCAACTAGCCTCAGGTAATATATTTTTAAATATAAATTTATTTATTTTAATTGGAGGTTAATTACTTTACAATATTGTATTGGTTTTGCCATACATCAGCATGTATGTGCCACAGGTGTACATGTGTTCCCCATCCTGAACCCCCCTCCTTCCCTGTACCATCCCTCTGGGTCGTCCCAGCGCACCAGCCCCAAGCATCCAGTATCATGCATTGAACCTGGCTGGGCTGGTGATTCGTTTCATATATGATATTATACATGTTTCAATGAGGAAGACTTTTTTATCTCTTCTTGCTATTCTTTGGATGCTATTCATTCAGATGCTTATATCTTTCCATTTCTCCTTTGCTTTTTGCTTCTCTTCTTTTCACACCTATTTGTAAGGCCTCCTCAGACAGCCATTTTGCTTTTTTGCATTTCTTTTCCTTGGGGATGGTCTTGATCCCTGTATGCACAACACCAAAAGTAAACCCAAATGTAAACTACTGACTTTAGGTAATGAAGATGTGTTAATGTAGTTTCAAAGACTGTAACAAACGTACCACTCTGGTGCAGGATGTTGACGGTAGAGGAAACTATGTGTGCATGTGAAGAGAGGAACAGAAAGTATATGGGAATTTTCTGCACACTCTGCTCAAATTTTCTGTGAATCTAAAATTTCTCTAAAAAATAGAGTCTATTCTAAAGGAAGAAAATACACACCTACTTATATCAGGTATATTCAATCTAAAATTTTTGAAATTTGTAGGCAGCATTATGGCACAGTTATTGTTCTTCTCAATATATATGGTCATATAGCTAATGAAATTTTGGGGTTTAGCTTTTGATAACTAGAACACTGATTAAAAGCAACATATTTCAATCTAATTATAAATGAACTTGTTATTTTATATTTTTAAATAATCCTTCCTGTGGAAGGAAGTGCTGACCAAACTCTGAGTTGTTTCTTTGTTAAGGTCGCTGAAATATACAGTAAAACACATGTGCGCTCAGTCACTTAGTTATATACGTCTCTTTGAAACCCCATGGACTGTAGCCTGCCAGACTCTTCTATCCATGGGATTTTCTAGGCAAGAATACTACTGTTGCCATTTCCTACTCCAGGGGATGTTCTCAACTCAGGGATTGAACTCATTCCTGCATTGACACGTGAATTCTTTACCATTGCACCACCTGGGAAGATCCATACAGTAAAATAACCATGCAGTAAATTCGTCCTTCTTTTTATCCCACTTGAGATAAAAGACAAGATTCTCCCAAGTTCAAAGGTAAAAATGTGTCTTGAAAATTTATTTTTTTTAGAACCATGGACTTTAAGCTGCCTCAGTAATAGAATTTCTATTTCCATGTAATATCACTGATGGTTTTAGCATTTTTAATATAAATTTATTTATTTTAATTAGAGGTTAATTACTTTACAACATTGTATTGGATTTGCCATACATCAACATTAATCCGCCATAAGTATACATGTGTTCCCCATGCTGAACCTTCCCCCCTCCTCCCTCCCCGTACCGTCCCTCTGGGTCATCTCAGTGCACCAGCCCCAAGCATCCAGTATCATGCATCGAACCTGGACTAGCGATTCATTTCATATGTGATATTATACACATTTCAATGCCATTCTCCCAAATCATCCCACCCTTTCTCTCTCCCACAGAGACCAAGAGACTCTTCTATACATCTCTGTCTCTTTTGCTGTCTCACATCAGGGTTATCGTTACCATGTTTCTAAATTCCATATATGTGCATTAGTATACTGTATTGGTATTTTTCTTTCTGGCTTACTTCACTCTGTATATAAACAAATGGGACCTAATTAAACTTAAAAGCTTCTGCACAACAAAGGAAACTGTAAATAAGGTTTTAGCTTTTTGATTTAGCAATAGATATAGATAAAAATGAAGTTTGGACAAATGTACAAATTGTTGATTTAACATTTGTAAATTTCTGTTTAGATGATAAAATAGAAGATTTTTTAAAAGATTGTCAGAATAAGTCTTAACATTAAATAGCTACAAATGAAAAAGGCATGATATATATTTAAGAAAAACTTATGCCTATTGTTTAAACCATTCTTTTTATCAACTAATTATATAAAAGGTATAGTTTGCAACAACTGAATTTTTTTTAAGTTACACATATACTATGTATTTGCCTCTGTTCTAAAGAACAGTATTACATCAGAGAAGAAAACAGAAATTCTCAAACTATAGAGATAACATTATTGCAGGAGGACATAAAATATTAATAAATCTAGTGATTGACAAAATTTTTCCATATCCTGGAGGGTGATAGGTCTTATGTCTATGAGGTTTTTAGATCTTCATTTCCCAGCATTTTACATCTTATGGATGGCTGAATGTACAACTATATTCCAATGGACAATGCATATATTCCTTTCCTCAACTGCAAGTTCTTATTCTAATAGACTATTTAGAATTATAAGAAACAAGGAAAATTCATTTGCAAACACAACTAAATTATTTCAGTTACTTTTAAAAGATAGTAACTTTTTTTCAGTATCAAGAGCATCAATTAAAATTATTATAAAAGATAATATTACTGTCAATATGAAAATTTTGCTTTTATGCAATGTTACCTTTCTATATCTGACAACAGATAAATTTTATGAAAGGCCCATTACAGGAAATATTTTAATGCAATGTGATTATTCTTTTCCTATTTCTGTCTCCCTTAAAATATATAAAAAAATCTTTCTGTATCACAGTAACATGAATGTGTTTGAATAGAGTTTGTTACCGGTAAGAGTGGCAACCCACTCCAGTATTCTTGTCTGGAAAATCCCATGGACAGAGGAGCCTGGTAGGTTACAGTCCACGGGGTCGCAAAGAGTCGGACATGACTGAGTGACTTCACTCACTTCACTCACTCACTCAAGAGAGAAGACAGTGAAAATGAACCAGTATATCCCAACAGTACTTGATCCATATATAATAAATATAGACTAAGACATGGATCCAAAGTGTTACTGCATAGATAGATATAGATATACAAGTGTTCATGCATTTTACATGTGTGTGTGTATATATGTATGTGTGTGTGTGTGTATCTCCACACATTATAACATTATATATGTCCACATATTTTATACATATATAAATTATTTGAATGAAGTTATCACAATAGGTAGGACATCCATGCCATTTATAGATATAGAAGTTTAAAAAGCCAGGCAAGCCAGATAGACAAGTTTAATTTGGGATATTTATACAGTAAATCCAAGCATAAATGTCCATACAAGTTTGAGTTAATTTCATGGTTGCAAAATTCATGAAATATAAATGGTTTTAAAATTGATTTTTATTTATACGGATTATGTTGCAATTACCATTGGATGAGATGTTTGGATGGCATCACTGACTCCATGGACATGAATTTGAGCAATAGCGGGAAGATAAAGGAGAGGGAAGACTGGCATGCTGCAGTCCATGGGATCTAAACACGAGCTGGACATGACTTAACAACTGAATGGCAACCATTTAAAAAGAGTGAAGTAGAATGGATACTGTGGCTATAAAATGACTAATGAAAGAATATTGGAAACTATTTTAGAGCGCACTAAGCGTGGGCAGCTGCAACCCAGCACACTAAGCGCGGGCGGCTGCAACCCGGCGCTCTAAGCGCAGCCAAGAGGAGTTACCCCACATCCGAGGTCAGGGGCAGCGGCTGAGAGTGCCAGGCTGCGACGGCGCAGGAATGGCCGAGAGGAGCTACCCTGCGTCCGAGGTCAGGGGAGGCAGCAGAGAGGAGCTAACCTGCGACTGGAGCCAGGCGCAGCAGCTGAGAGGAGCTACCCGCATCCTAGGTCAGTGGCGGCCAGGAGGAGACACCCCGTGTCCAAGGTTAGGGGTGGTGGCCAAGAGGACCTACCCCTCGTCCGAGGGCAGGGGAGGTGGCCAAGAGAAGCTACCCCATGTCTAAGGTCAGGGGCGGCTGGGAGAAGCCACCTCGTGCCAAAGGTCAGAGGCGGTGGCCCTGAGGAGCCACCCTGTGCCCAAGGCCAGGGGCAGCAACTGGGAGGAGCAAGAGGACATCAGAGGGCAGGCACACTGAAGCCATACTCACAGAAAACTAGTCAATCTAATCACACTAGGACCACAGCTTTCTCTAACTCAATGAAACCAAGCCATGCCCGTGGGGCAACCTAAGACAGGCGGGTCATGGTGGAGAGGTCTGACAGAATGTGATCCACTGGAAAAGGGAATGGGCAAACCACTTCAGTATTCTTGCCTTGAGAACCCCATGAACAGTATGAAAAGGCAAAATGATAGGATACTGAAAGAGGAACTCCCCAGGTCAGTAGGTGCCCAATATGCTACTGGAGGTCAGTGGAGAAATAACACCAGAAAGAATGAAGGGATGAAGCCAAAGCAAAAACAATACACAGCTGTGGATGTGACTGAAGATAGAAGCGAGGTTCCATGTTGTAAGGAGCAATATTGCATAAGAACCTGGAATGTCAAGTCCATGAATCAAGGCAAATTGGAAGTGGTCAACAAGGGATGGCAAGAGTGAACGTCGACATTCTAGGAATCAGCAAACTAAAATGGACTTGAATGGGTGAATTTAACTCAGATGACCATTATATTTACTACTGCCGGCAGGAATCCCTCAGAAGAAATAAAGTAGTCATCATGGTCAACAAAAGAGTCCAAAATGCAGTACTTGGATGCAATCTCAAAAACGACAGAATGATCTCTGTTCATCTCCAAGGCAAACCATTCAATATCACAGTAATCCAAGTCTATGCCCCAACCAGTAACGCTGAAGAAGCTGTAGTTGAACAGTTCTATGAAGACCTACAAGACAATTTAGAACTAACACCCCAAAAAAGATGTCCTTTTCATTATAGGGGACTGGAAAGGAAAAGTAGGAAGTCAAGAAATACCTGGAGTAACAGGCAAATTTGGCCTTGGAATACAGAATGAGCAGGGCAAAGACTAATAGAGTTTGGCCAAGAAAATGCACTGGGTCATAGCAAACACCCTCTTCCAACAACACAAGAGAAGACTCTACACATGGACATCACCAGATGGTCAACACCGAAATCAGATTGATTATATTCTTTGCAGCCAAAGATGGAGAAGCTCTATACAGTCAACAAAAACAAGATCAGGAGCTCACTGTGGCTCAGGTCATGAACTCCTTATTACCAAATTCAGACTTAAAATGAAGAAAGTAGGGAAAACCACTGACCATTCAGGTACGACCTAAATCAAATTCCTTATGATTGTACAGTGAAAGTGAGAAATAGATTTAAGGGCCTAGATCTGATAGACAGAGTGCCTAATGAACTATGGAATGAGGTTCATAACATTGTACAGGAGACAGAGATTAAGGCCATCCCCATGGAAAAGAAATGGAAAAAAACAAAATGGCTGTCTGGGGAGGCCTTACAAATAGCTATGAAAAAAAGAGAGGTGAAAAACAAAGGAGAAAAGGAAAGATACAAGCATCTGAATGCGGAGTTCCAGAGAATAGCAAGAAGACATAAGAAAGCCTTCTTCAGCCATCACTGCAAAGAAATAGAGGAAAAGAACAGAATGGGAAAGACTAGAGATCTCTTCAAGAAAATTAGACATACCGAGGGAACATTTAATGCAAAGATGGGCTCGATAAAGGACAGAAATGGTATGGACCTAACAGAAGCAGAAGATATTAAGAAGAGGTGGCAAGAATACACAGGAAAACTGTACTATAAAGATCTTCACGACCTTAGATAATCATGATGGTGTGATCACTCATCTAGAGCCAGACATCCTGGAATGTGAAGTCAAGCGGGCCTTAGAAAGCATCACTATGAACAAAGCTAGTGGAGGTGATGGAATTCCAGTTGAGCTGTTTCAAATCCTGCAAGATGATGCTGTGACGTGCTTCACTCAATATGCCAGCAAATTGGGAAAACTCAGCAGTGGCCACAGGACTGGAAAAGGTCAGTTTTCATTCCAATCCCAAAGAAAGGCAATGCCAAAGAATGCTCAGACTACTGCACAATTGCATTCATCTCACATGCTAGTAAAGTAATGCTCAAAATTCTCCAAGCCAGGCTTCAGCAATACATGAACCGTGAACTTCCTGATCCTCAGGCTCATTTTAGAAAAGGCAGAGGAACCAAAGATCAAATTGCCAACATCCGCTGGATCATGGAAAAATCAAGAGAGTTCCAAAAAACTTCTATTTCTGCTTTATTGACTACGCCAAAGCCTTTGACAGTCTGGATCACAATTAACTGTGGAAAATTCTTCAAGAGATGGGAATCCCAGACCACCTGACCTGCCTCTTGAGAAATCTGTATGCAGGTCAGGAAGCAGCAGTTAGAACTAGACATGGAACAACAGACTGGTTCCAAATAGGAAAAGGAGTACATCAAGGCTGTATATTGTCACCCTGCTTATTTAACTTCTATGCAGAGTACATCACGAGAAATGCTGGACTGGAAGAAGCACAAGCTGGAATCAAGATTGATGGGAGAAGTATCAATAACCTCAGATACGCATATGACACCACCCTTATGGCAGAAAATGAAGAGGAACTAAAAAGCTTCTTTATGAAAGTGAAAGTGGAGCGTGAAAAAGTTGGTCTAAAGCTCAACATTCAGAAAACGAAGATCATGGCATCCGGTCCCATCACTTCACGGCAAATAGAGGGGGAAACAGTGGAAACAGTGTCAGACTTTATTTTTGGGGGGCTCCAAAATCACTGCAGATGGTGATTGCAGCTATGAAATTAAAAGACGCTTACTCCTTGGAAGAAAAGTTATGACCAACCTAGATAGTATATTCAAAAGCAGAGACATTACTTTGCCGACTAAGGTCTGTCTAGTCAAGGCTATGGTTTTTCCTGTGGTCATGTATGGATTTGAGAGTCGGACTGTGAAGAAGGCTGAGTGCCAAAGAATTGATGTGTTTGAACTGTGGTGTTGGAGAAGACTCTTGAGAGTCCCTTGGACTGCAAGGAGGTCCCACCAGTCCATTCTGAAGGAGATCAGCCCTGGGATTTCTTTGGAAGGAATGATGCTAAAGCTGAAGCTCCAGTACTTTGGACACCTCATGCGAAGAATTGACTCTTTAGAAAAGACTCTGATGCTGGGAGGGATTGGGGGCAGGAGGAGAAGGGGACGAGAGAGGATGAGATAGCTGGATGGCATCACTGACTCGGTGAACCTGAGTTTGAGTGAACTCCGGGAGTTGATGCTGGACAGGGAGGCCTGGCATTCTGCGATTCATGGGGTCGCAAAAAACCAGACACGACTGAGCAACTGAACTGAACTGAACAGCATTTGAAAAGCTGTAGAAGAGAATGATGCATTAGAATATAAACACAGCAAGCAAAGGGAGAAGGGCAGGATACCTGGAAAGGATATAGACACTTAAGTTTGAAAAATAACATAGGGATTCAAACTCAGTTCAGTTGCTCAGTCATGTCTGATTCTTGCAACCTCATGGACTGCAGCACACCAGGCCTCCCTGCCCATCACCAACTCCAGGAGCATACTCAAACTCACATCCATTGAGTTGGGACATCCAACCATCTCATCCTCTGTCATCCCTTCTCCTCCCACCTTCAATCTTTCCCAGCATCAGGATCTTTTCCAGTGAGTCAGTACTTCACATCAGGTGGCCAAAGTATTGGAGTTTCAGCATTAACATCAGTCCTTTCAATGAATATTCAGGACTGATTTCTTTTACAATTGACTGATTTGATTTCCTTACGGTCCAAGGTACTCTCAAGAGTCTTCTCCAATACCACAGTTCAAAAGCAATGATTTTTTGGTGCTCTGCTTTCTTTATAGTCCATCTCTCACATCCATACTTGATGACTGGAAAAACCATAGCTTTGACTAGACAGACCTTTGTTGGCAAAGTAATGTCTCTGCTTTTTAATATACTGTCTAGGTTGGTCATAATTTTTCTTCTAAGGATCAAGCGTCCTTTCATCTCATGACTGCAATCACCCTCTGCAGTGATGTTGGAGCCCCCCAAAATAAAGTCTGACACTGTTTCCACTGAATCCCCATCTATTTCCCATGAAGTAATGGGACCAGATGCCATGATCTTAGTTTTCTGAATGTTGAGCTTTAAGCCAAATTTTTCACTCTCCTCTTTCACTTTCATCAAGAGGCTTTTTAGTTCCTCTTCACTTTCTGCCATAAGGGTGGTGTCATCTACATATCTGAGGTTATTGATATTTCTCCCAGCAATCTTGATTCCAGCTTGTGCTTCTTCCAACTCAGGGTTTCTCATGATGTACTCCGCACAGAAGTTAAATAAGCAGGGTGACAATATACAGCCTTGACGTACTCCTTTTCCTATTTTGAACCAGTCTGTTGTTCCATGTGATTATGTTTGATTTAGTCTAGTATATCATATAATCAATAGTTTTAAAATTATTAATAGGTAGCTTAGCCTGTGCCTGCAGTGTGGGAGACCCCGCTTCGATCCCTGGGTTGGGAAGATCCTCTGGAGAAGGAAATGGCAACCTATTCCAGTACTCTTGTCTGAAAAAGTCCATGGACTGAGGAGCCTGGTAGGCTGCAGTCCATGGGGTTGCAAAGAGTAGGACACGACTGAGCGACTTCACTTTCACTTGTTTTTTTAATGCTGTCTTCAAAATCCCCCATATATTACATACTTAGAACACATCTCAGTTCAGTCTATTCACCTTTGAACTGTTTAGCCACAGGTCACTTCTGGCTACTTTTGGACAGAGAATTTCTAGCTGGATGACTGATTATTTTGTTTTGTTTTGACAGTGTATCCTTTCTTCATAAATCTTTTTTCTTATATTTTAAGAGACTTAATTGTAGATATTGCTTAAACTGTCTTTAGAATTATTTTTTTGAAGCTTTCATTATAGCGATTCAGTTACACAGGGTTTTTACTTTCTTTTAAAACAAACTCTTTAAAACAAAAAGTTTGACTTTCTAAAATATACATATTAGATATACTGATATGTAATGCTTCCTTCATAGGTCTATTGGTAAAGAATCTGCCTGTAATACAGGAGGCTCAGGTTCAGTTCTTAGGTCGGGAAGATCTCCTGGAGAAGGAAATGGCAACCCACTTCAGTATTTTTGCCTGGAATATCCTATGGACAGAGGAGCCTGGCAGGCTACAGTCCATGGGGATGCAAGAGTGTGACATGATTTAGTGACGAAACCACCACCACCAGGGCAGTAGATGGTTACTTGTGATTAAATTATTTCTACCATTTCTCCTTGTTGTACTTAAGTTTTCATCAGTAAATTAAAATAGAAGTTTATCAACCAAGAGTGGGATAAGAGAGGAGCTTTTAGTTGTTTGAGGAGAATAAAGAATATTGAGGAAAAAGTAGGCTACTAGCAATTATATTTCCTGTTTAATTTTTAACATTCACCTGCAACCTGGTAAATGTTGGTCTCTGCCCAAAAGAGGAAAGGACCCTGCCCCTTCATTAATCTCGTGGTATACAAGAGAACAATGCTGAATCATGCTCTAGCAGACCTGTTTTTAAAAATATATTAAAGTAGTGCTTTGGGCAGAAGAAATATGGTCTCAGAAAGAAACACAGAAATGTAGAAATAAATGAAGAGTAAATGGGATGTAACTATACAATTAACTTAAACTAACATTTGCTTACAATTAAAAAAGTAATACAGTATACATTTTAAATATATAGAGGAATAGAATCAATTCATAAATGTTGAGGTGGTAAAGCGTTTTAAGGTAATAATGTTATCTGAAAAGTGGTAAAATTTATCATTTAAGTGGCTGTCTAATATGTCAAGAGTTCATATTACTAGGGTAACACTCAAGCAGTAAAGAGTGTACATTAATAAGAGTAGAGGGGAAAATAGCATCCTAAAAATCTTGATTAATCCCAAAAGAGACAATACAGGAGAAAAATAATGCAAAAACTTGAGACAAACAAAAAATAAAACATAAGACTGTAGACATCAATCTGAATATAAGAAAGAGAGCAATATATGTCAATTAATTAAATATTCCAATTAAAAGACAAAACTCGCTTGTACCACTTGACTGTCAATTAAACCATAAAACAGAACTAATAATAGATTTTCCATTATTTCTTACAAACAACTTTACTGTCCTAATTCTTCATTTACTCTTTTCTCTATGCAGATTTCCCACCACGTGAAGAGGAGACTGATAGAGAATTGTCAAACGACACATGATCTATTTTTAATACTAAATTCTATGAACAGTCACAGATTTTGATTCAAAGCAGACTTTAGATAATTGGAATTCAAACATTCAATGCTATCCAGATGCAATTGTTTTCCTCAATAAAAGCCTATTTGCAAAATAAAGATGCCCCATGCATGATATTCAAGCCAGGGTCATTCTCTTAGTCACCCTACATTTTATATCTTGAGCACATGTTACCTACTCATCATACACAAATTAAGTGGCAAAAAAATGACCCTAACACATTTTTTAGAGTCTACCATTAGCCTGGAAGAATCAAAGGTCAGTGTTTTCATTAGGCCATACTTTCGTGAAACCAGATTTCAACCCTGAGTGGGATTTATTGCATCAAGCTTCTCTACTTTTCTCTTAAGTTCTGTCTTGAGTCATTGCCAGACTGATTTTCTTTTTGTCTCACTTATGAAGTTCCTTTTAAAACCCTGTAAATTTACTCTCAAAATTATTTTATGCCTACTCTTTCATTTTCTGGAATTAAAGTAAGTTAGTTCTTCTAAAAGTGATATGTTTGCTGATCTCTTTATTCATCCTCTGTCGTATATTTTGTCACAAGAGTAATTTTATTTATATCAGTTATGTTTCTCTTCTAATCTTATCCCATCTCATTTATCTTATTCTCTTGAAAAATAAATTTTAAAAATCTGTTTTACTGATCATGGTTTTCTTCACAGTCAGCTTTCAACCTGCTTTCCCATTTCCCTAATTTTACTTTTTACTACACTTTTCCATCTTACTTAAGATGTGTGGAAATTTGAGTAAAATTGAACATGCTTCCTTTACTAGCTGAACAACATCTGATGCTATAGCAGATTAACTCTCAAATATCAAAGATTTAACATACGCAGAGATTATGTCTCACTCATGTAACTGTCGTTCATGGATATTCACTAAATGGTGTTTACCAAGCAGAGATATCATGCAATCAGCATCTTTTCATTACAGGATTCCACATTCTCTATGGGTTTACATCTTTTCCTTCCAGCAAGAACATGGAAGAAAGTAAGAGGATAGTTTTATGCAAGGGTCTTGATATGTTCTTCAGGCTAAAATTCAATAATATGGTCATACTCAACTGTCAAGGATGTGAAGTGTAGTCTCCCCTTGCTGGGTATTGAGAAAGAATAAGAATGTGAAATCTGTGAACATGTCGCATTTGTACCACAATGCCATGTTTACATGTTCTCTCCATAGAGTATCCTTCCTTCTAAATCTTCCCTTAATATTCTCTAAGATTCAACACCCACCCTCATCACTTTTATAAAACTTACTTGCTACTTCTAACAGATTAATTTAAAATTTATTTTTATATGCATCAGATCTTTCCTATAATAAATTATATTTTCCTCAGGTCAAGTACTATATTTTAGCCAGTGATTAATCCCATACATCATTTAGTTTATTTATTTATACATGGCAAGTATACAATAAAAATGTTCATTTAATTGATAAATTAATTATTCTTCCCTAAAAACAGAATTTTTCCAGACATATCAGAGAGATCTTTTTTTCAATTAATTATTTTTGGATGTCTGTTAATGACAAAATAATTAGTAAAAATATAACAAATATTCAATACATCCTGAACAAAAAAATCTAATTATAATATGCTTCCTTTCAAAAATGAATTGACTACAAAACATTTTATAAGCCACTGGAAAAAAAATCTCCATTCATTCTTGCTCCATGTTTTTAATTAGTGCTGCCACTTTTGTTTTCTTCAGTTAATTTAATTCTCAACATATTGCAGCAATTATTGCTGCCTACTCAAGCACATTTATAAGATTGCTACATATTATGAATATTCATACTGTTACATTGCTTGGGGCTGGTGCAAAGGGATGATCCAGAGAGATGATATAGGGTGGGAGGTGGGAGGAGGGTTCAGGATTGGGAACTCATGTACACCCATGGCGGATTCATGTCAATATATGGCAAAACCAATACAGTATTGTAAAGTAAAATAAAGTAAAAATTAAAATTTTAAAAAAATAAATAAATAATAAATTTAAAAAAATAATAAAGTAAAATTGGCCAGCAAAGGACTTGTACCAGAACATGTACCATTAGACTTATGTCTCATACATAAAACATAATGACCTATTATCACACACACACACATACTTTATGTATACACAGAAAAAACTAAAATTTATTAATATAAACATGTAAATATTAACATAGCCATTCAAAGAGTTTCAAGAAGATAAAATTCAGTTAAAGCCATGAAATTTACTCTTAAATAAATGTTGTTAATCATCCCCTTAGATAACTACATTATTTAATTGAAATATAGAACTCAAGGCACAGTAAAATTGAGAAAATATTCACACAAATGAAAATATCTACGAAATTTGACTTGATGTAAGCCAGGCATTTTGAAAACTATTGAAGATTTTCAATAATATCCTTAGGAAAAAGCTTAATTTTACAAAAAAAAAATTATTAATATAAGAACCTTGACATCTAGCAGATAAAATCATAATTATATACTCATTTTTGAGGGGCTAATTTCTAACAACGTGAGCTCATGTAAAGACTTGACTCATTGGAAAAGACTCTGATGCTGGGAGAGATTGGGGGCAGGAGGAGAAGGGGACGACCCAGGATGAGATGGCTGGATGGCATCGCTGACTCGATGGACATGAGTCTGAGTGAACTCCGGGAGATGGTGATGGACAGGGAGGTCTGGCGTGCTGCGATTCATGGAGTCGCAAAGAGTCGGACACGACTGAGCGACTGAACTGAACTGAACTGTATATGGCTGGAAGAATAAAAGAATTTGATGCATGTAATATTTTACTAGAACAATTAATAGCAATTGATTTTAGTGTTAAAACAGAAAATGTAGTGGTTTAGTTGCTAAGTCATGTCCGATTTTTACTAATCCATAGACTGTAGCCTGTCAGGCTCCTCTGTCCATGGGATTCTTCAGACAATAATACTGGAGTGGGTTGCCATTTCCTTCTCCAGGGGATCTTCCCGACCCAGGGATTGAACCTGGGTCTCCTGAATTGCAGGAGGATTCTTTACTGACTGAGCTACCAGGGAAGCCCAAACTAGAGAACATGTGGTATGAATTTTCTGGAAAGAAAATTTGAGTGTCAAGTATCATGTATAAAGTTGTTTTTTGTTTTATTTTTATGTACTTGCTGATCAGTAAATATTCAAATTGGCCATTTAATGTCATTGAAAAACATTAAACATAGAAATAAAATGATCACACCTGTGACAAGGGTAACATCTGTGGAAGAAATAGCAGTCAGGAGGAAAACTGAAGAAAGGCTTACAAATATGGCAATATTAGTAAGAGTTCAAAATAATAAATGGCAAATTGAAATCAGTAGGAAATTGTCAGGCAGAAAATGGCATTATAGATTGAAAAGAATAATTGTGAGTTGATAATTCCAAAATTGGATAATAGTACCAGCCCTAATATATTTAACTTGATAGAATATTGAGAGTTAAGAATAATTTTTTGTAGAAAAAGTGTTTATCACTCTGCTAGTTTTCAATGGAGATCATCATACTGAAAAGGCAAAACTGTGGAGGAGACAATAAAAAGATCAGTGGTTGCCAGGGGCTGGGTGATGGGTGAATAAGCAGAGCTCAGTGGATCTTTAAGGTGAGTGAAAATATGCTGTATGGTATTATATTGATGAGGGTATGTCATTAAACATTTGTTCAAACCCTTAGAATGTACAACACCAAGAGCAAATCCTGATTTCAGTAAAATATGAACATTGAGTGATTATAATATATTAATATAAGATTAATCCTTGTTAAAAACTGTACCATTCTGATGCTGCTGCTGCTGCTGCTGCTAAGTTGCATCAGTGTGCGACCCCATAGATGGCAGCCCACCAGGCTCCCCCGTCCCTGGGATTCCCCAGGCAAGAACACTGGAATGTGTTGCCATTTTGTGGCTCAGATGGTAAAGCATCTGCCTGCAATGCGAGAGACCTGGGTTCAATCCCTGGGTTGGGAAGATCCCCTGGAGAAGGAAATGGCAACCCACTCCAGTACTCTTGCCTGGAAAATTCCATGGACTGAGGAGCCTGGTAGACTAGAGTCCATGAGGTCACAAAGAGTCGGACACGACTGAGCGACTTCACTTCCACTTTCACTTTTTCTTCTCCGATGCATGAAAGTGAAAAGTGAAAGTGAAGTCACTCAGTTGTGTCCGACTCTTAGGGACCCCATGGACTGCAGCCTACCAGGCTCCTCCATCCATGGGATTTTCCAGGCAAGAGTACTGGAGTGGGGTCCCATTGCCTTCTCCAACCATTCTGATGAGTGATATTGATAACAGGGAAGCTATGCATGTGTAGAGACAGGCGGTAGATGGTAAATCTCTGTACGTTCCTCTCAATTTTCCAGTAAACCTAAAATTGCTTAAAAGATCTTAAAATTAAAAAAAAAAAAATTAAAGGTATACACTAAACTGTTACAACTTCCAAGTATGGAAATGGAAGTAGAGGTGTCTAAGGGCACATTTTAAATGCAGACAAACAAAACTAAGAGCAATGATTCTGTGTGTATTTTCTTTTTAAATTCATCTGTTACAAATTACACCAATGTAAATGGGTTTTAAATGTTCTAAGTGTTGCAAAATGACATCAAATAAAGTAGCTAAACATAAAGTTTTAGACTATGAATGGGCATAAATTCCAGTTTGAACTGGATTAGACTTATTTCTGTAAGCAAACAGTTAGTATCTTTGCATCTTTGTTTTCTCAACTATAGAATAAATATAGTCATCCCATTTTGTCATACAGATGACCTGTGTATTAAATGAGTAAATCATGGAAAAAATATAAATATTCAAACATGGTGGTTATTGTTATTTATAATATATAAAGTAAATTTTATGTAAATAAGTATTTGAGATGTTAGCATTATTATCATGTATAAAGTACAGGTCTGCATGTTTAATCTTATTATCATTTTAAAAACTCAATTTGAAATTGTCCTTTACTGGCTAAGCATTTTGTTACTCTCAGCATTATTTTATTTTCTTATGTATCTGTAACTGCGTGAACAGAGAGCTGAAATAAATTCCGCATGTCATACGTTTGGTAAAATGGGGTTAGAATTTGAATTCAGTACTTCTGATGACATAGCCTATGCTTTAACTAATAAACTTTCAGCCACACTTAAATACAAGTGTACAAGTGTACACATATTTACACTATTATGCCTCAGATTATCTTTGATTTTACTCGCACATTCTCCCTTTATAGATCTCAACTTAAATGTCACCTACCTAGCTAAACAAAATCACAGTATCCTTCATATTTGTATAATACTCATCATAATCTGTACATTTCTTATATCATAATTATTTATTCTTTGATTCCTCAACTCTTCCACCTAAATATATCTTTATAAAAGAATGGATAAAGAGTATCAATCTGGCATAGAGTGGACATTTAGTATATCCTATAACATGAGTAAATACAAGGATACAGGGAAAAGTGAAACTATTCTCTTAGTGGACTGTGTTAGTGTCTTCATTTATTTACCTCCTTGTGTCTACTCATATGTCATGAGTCTCTCGAGGCAGTTCAAATTTGCACTCAGCTTGTGACTTGATTGGGCTATTAAAGTGAGACAGGTCTGACAGAGTGCCAGTTCTCATCTTAGTTCTTAAGACATCTTGTGATTTTTCTCTTTCATGTAAAATTTTTCTGCCATCACCTTAAACCATTTTAAGGATATACATTTAAATTCTGGGTGGACCTCAGGGCTTTTGGCCTGAGCACCTGAAAGTGTGGCATTACCAATAACTGAGTTGAGAAAATCTGCCACGGAACAGGTTTTGGGGAGGATTTCTGGAGCTCCAGTTTGCAGATGTTATAGTTGACATGCCTATCATGTATCCAAATGGAAATGTGGAGAAAGCAGTAGGATGTATATGGATTTGAGGTATTTGAGAAAGATTCTATCACCATGTCTTTCCAACCTTGTCTGTTCACAGTTTTCCTCTTATTTACTATCCTCTAAAATATGACTCGGAGAAGGCGATGGCATCCCACTCCAGTACTCTTGCCGGGAAATTCCCATGGATGGAGGAGTCTGGTAGGTTGCAGTCCATGGGGTCTTGAAGAGTCGGACACGACTGAGTGACTTCCCTTTCCCTTTGCACTTTCACACATTGGAGAAGGATATGGCAACCCACTCCAGTGTTCTTGCCTGGAGAATCCCAGGGACAGGGAAGCCTGGTGGGCTGCCGTCTATGGGTCGCACAGAGTCGGACACGACTGAAGCGAGTTAGCAGCAGCAGAATATGACTTAGCAAACAATAGACTACTAGCCCTCATGAAAGTGATGAAAGTGAAGTCGCTCAGTCGTGTCCGACTCTTTGCGACCCCATAGACTGTAGCCTACCTGGCTCCTCTGTCCATTGGATTTTCCAGGCAATAGTACTGGAGTGGATTGCCATTTCCTTCTCCAGGGAATCTTCCCAACTCAGGGCTTGAACCGGGGTCTCCCGCATTGTAGACAGACGCTTTACCGTTTGAGCCACCAGGGAAGTCCTATCACTATCTCTCATAATGATAATTATAACTGTCATAAATTTATTTGCCATATGACATTGCTACTAAGAAACAGAGCAAAATTTTAGTTTAGGTCTTTTTATTTCAGCTTTCTCTAAATCTATAGGAATTTGGGCAATGTGGACTGCTTATGGTTGTTGTTGCTGTTGTTGCTACTGTTTTTGCTATTCATACTTCCTTCCAGGATGGTGCCCAAAAGTTTTGGGAGTACATTTATCTCCCTGGGATGTTTTGGTGATCATCAGGGCACAACCTCTCTACATTACCCAAACTGATGGTGTCCAGCTATCTCACTGGCTTCCTGTTCTTGTCTGTCATATTTATTTCTCACGATAACTTTTCCATGAGGAAATTACCTTATTTCTGAACCTTGGTTGATAACCTTGGGTGAACTGACTCAATCAACAAACGTCTCTGGTCCAACTTTCTGAAGTACTATTTATGTGAGCTAAGATGTGGAAAAACCTAAATGTCCATCAACAAATAAATCGACAAAGTGTGGTATATATATATATATATACATGCAATAGAATATTGTGTGTTTTAGTCACTCAGTTGTGTCCACCTGTTTCTGACTCCATGGACTTTAGCTCACCAAGCTCCTCTGTTCATGGAATTCTCCAGACAAGGATACTGGAGTGGGTTGCCAGTTCCTTCTCCAGGGGATCTTCCGAGCCCTGGGATCTAACCCAGGTCTTCCATGTTGCAGGCAGATTCTTTACCATCTGAGTCACCGGGAAGCCCTACATATACATGCAATGAAAATTATAAAACTTTAAAAAGGAAGTCTTGTCATATGCAACAACATGGTTGGGCCTAGAGGACGTTATGCTGCTGCTAAGTCGCTTCAGTCATGTCCGATTATGTGTGACCCCATAGACAGCAGCCCACCAGGCTCCCTCATCCCTGGGATTCTCCAGGCAAGAACACTGGAGTGGGTTGCCATTTCCTTCTCCAATGCATGAAAGTGAAAAGTGAAAGTGAAGTTGCTCAGTCAGGTCTGACCCTCAGCGACCCCATGGACTGCAGCCTTCCAGGCTCCTCCGTCCATGGGATTTTCCAGGCAAGACTACTGGAGTCGGGTGCCATTGCCTTCTCCATTGAGGAACTTATGCTAAGTAAGTAAAATAAGCCAGTCACAGAAGGGTAAATACTTCACGATTCTACTTATGTGGGGATCTAAAATAGTCAAACTGATAGAATCAGAGTAGAGTGGTAGTTGCCAGAGCTAAAGGGATGGAAAAAAGGGGAAATCAAGTTGCTTTTCAAATTTATAATGTATTAATTATGCAGTAAGAAGATCTAGAAATCTGCAATCAGTTCAGTTCAGTTGAGTCGCTCAGTCGTGCCCGACTCTTTGTGACCCCATGAATCGCAACATGCCAAGCCTCCCTGTCCAGCATCAACTCCTGGAGTTCACTCAAACTCACGTCCATCGAGTCAGTGCTGCCATCCAGCTATCTCATCCTCTCTCGTCCCCTTCTCCTCCTGCCCCCAATCCCTCCCAGCATCAGAGTCTTTTCCAATGAGTCAACTCTTCACATGAGGTGGCCAAAGTACTGGAGTTTCAGCTTTAGCATAATTCCTTCCAAAGAAATCCCAGGGTTGATCTCCTTCAGAATGGACTGGTTGGATCTCCTTGCAGTCCAAAGGACTCTCAAGAGTCTTGTCCAACACCACAGTTCAAAAGCATCAATTCTTCGGCACTCAGCCTTCTTCACAGTCCAACTCTCACATCCATACATGACCACAGGAAAAACCATAGCCTTGACTAGACGGAACTTAGTTGGCAAAGTAATGTCTCTGCTTTTGAATATACTATCTAAGTTGGTCATAACTTTTTTTCCAAGGAGTAAACATCTTTTAATTTCATAGCTGCAGTCACCATTTGCAGTGATTTTGGAGCCCAAAAAAATAAAGTCTGACACTGTTTTCACTGTTTCTCCATCTATTTCCCATGAAGTAATGGGACTGGATGCCAGGATCTTCTTTCACTGAATGTTGAGCTTTAAGCCAACTTTTTCACGCTCCACTTTCACTTTCATCAAAAGGCTTTTTAGTTCCTCTTCACTTTCTGCCATAAGGGTAGTGTCATCTGCATATCTGAGGTTATTGATACTTCTTCCAGCAATCTTGATTCCAGCTTATGTTTCTTCCAGTCCAGCGTTTCTCATGATGTACTCTGCATATAAGTTTAATAAGCAGAGTGACTATATACAGCCTTGATGTACTCCTTTTCCTATTTGGAATCAGTCTGTTGTTCCATGTCCAGTTCTAACTGCTGCTTCCTAACCTGCATACAGATTTCTCAAGAGGTAGGTCAGGTGATCTGGTATTCCCATCTCTTTCAGAATTTTCCACAGTTAATTGTGATCCACACAGTCAAAGGCTTTGGCATGGTCAATAAAGCAGAAATAGATGTTTTTTGGAACTCGCTTGATTTTTCCATGATCCAGCAGATGTTGGCAATTTGATCTCTGGTTCCTCTCCCTTTTCTAAAACCAGCTTGAACATCAGGAAGTTCACGGTTCATGTATTGCTGAAGCCTGGCTTGGAGAATTTTGAGCATTACTTTACTAGCATGTGAGATGAGTGCAATTGTGCGGTAGTTTGAGTATTCTTTGGCATTTCCTTTCTTTGGAATTGGAAAGAAAACTGACCTTTTCAAGTCCTGTGGCCACTGCTGAGTTTTCCAAATTTGCTGGCATATTGAGTGAAGCACGTCACAGCATCATCTTGCAGGATTTAAAACAGCTCAACTGGAATTCCATCACCTCCACTAGCTTTATTCATAGTGATGCTTTCTAAGGCCCACTTGACTTCACATTTCAGGATGTCTGGCTCTAGATGAGTGATCACACCATCATGATTATCTAGGTCATGAAGATATTTTTAGTACAGTTCTCCTGTGTATTCTTGCCACCTCTTCTTAATATCTTCTGCTTCTGTTAGGTCCATACTATTTCTGTCCTTTATCGAACTCATCTTTGCATGAAATGTTCCCTCGGTATGTCTAATTTTCTTGAAGAGATCTCTAGTCCTTCCCATTCTGTTGTTTTCCTCTATTTCTTTGCATTGATCACTGAAGAAGGCTTTCTTATCTCTTCTTGCTATTCTTTGGAACTCTGCATTCAGATGCTTATATCTTTCCTTTTCTCCTTTGCTTTTCACCTCTCTTCTTTTCACAGCTATTTGTAAGGCCTCCCCAGACAGCCATTTTGCTTTTTTGCATTTTTTTTCCATGGGGGTGGTCTTGATCCCTGTCTCCTGTACAATGTCATGAACCTCATTCCATAGTTCATCAGGCTCTCTCTCTATCAGATCTAGGCCCTTAAATCTATTTTTCACTTCCACTGTACAATCATAAGGGATTTGATTTATGTCATACCTGAATGGTCTAGCGGTTTTCCCTACTTTCTTAAATTTGAGTCTGAATTTGGTAATAAGGAGTTCATGATCTGAGCCACAGTGAGATCCCAGTCTTGTTTTTGTTGACTGTATAGAGCTTCTCCATCTTTGGCTGCAGAGAATATAATCAATCTGATTTCGGTGTTGACCATCTGGTGATGTCCCTGTGTAGAGCCTTCTCTTGTGTTGTTGGAAGAAGGTGTTTGCTATGACCAGTGCATTTTCTTGGCCAAACTGTATTAGTCTTTGCCCTGCTCATTCCGCATTCCAAGGCCAAATTTGCCTGTTACTCCAGGTGTTTCTTGACTTCATACTTTTGCATTCTAGTCCCCTAAATTGAAAAGGACATCTTTTTTGGGTGTTACTACTAAAAGATCTTGTAGGTCTTCATAAAACCTTTCAACTTCAGCTTCTTCAGCATTACTGGTGTGGGCATAGACTTGGATAACTGTGCTATTGAATGGTTTGCCTTGGAGATGAACAGAGATCATTCTGTCGTTTTTGAGATTGCATCCAAGTACTGCATTTCGGACTCTTTTGTTGACCATGCTGGCTATTCCATTTCTTCTGAGGGATTCCTGCCCACAGTAGTAGATATAATAGTCATCTGAGTTAAATTCACCCATTCAAGTCCATTTTAGTCCGCTGATTCCTAGAATATCGACGTTCACTCTTGCCATCACTTGTTGACCACTTCCAATTTGCCTTGATTCATGGACCTGACATTCCAGGTTCCTATGTAATATTGCTCTTTACAGCATGGAACCTTGCATCTATCTTCAGTCACATCTACAGTTGGATATTGTTTTTGTTTGGCTCCATCCCTTCATTCTTTCTGGAGTTATTTCTCCACTGACCTCCAGTAGTATATTGGGCACCTACTGACCTGGGGAGATGGTCTTTCAGTGTCCTATCTTTTTGCCTTTTCATACTGTTCATGGGGTTCTCAAGGCAAGAATCCTGAAGTGGCTTGCCATTCCCTTCTCCAGTGGACCACATTCTGTCACAGCTTTCCACCATGACCCTCCCGTCTTGGGTTGCCCCATGGGCATGGCTTGGTTTCATTGAGTTAGAGAATACTGTGGTCTTAGTGTGATTAGATTGACTAGTTTTCTGTGAGTATGGTTTCAGTGTGTCTGCCCTCTGATGCCCTCTTGCAACACCTACCATCTTACTTGGGTTTCTCTTACCTTGGATGTGGGGTATCTCTTCACAGCTGCTCCAGCAAAGCACAGCCACTGCTCCTTACCTTGGATGAGGGGTATCTCCTTACAGCCACCTTTCCTGATCTTCAACGTGGGGTAGCTCCTCTAGGCCCTCCTGCGCCCGTGCACCCACTGCTCCTCATATTATTCTTATTGTTAACAATAATGTATCATGCAATTAAAACTTATTAAGAATGCAGATATTATCTTAAGTCTTCTTACTATAATAGGAAGAAGAAGAATGTGTATGGAAATCGACATGTTGTTTGTAATTTTAGTTCCTTTCATTCCTTTGTTTCTTGTGGGCTTAATTTAGTACCGCTTCCTCAACTTGGAGAGAGAAGATGGTATCATTCCTGTCTTAATCAAATTGCACCAGCCCTGCCTTTAAAACTATCTGATTTGATCCCAACTGAATAATTAGGGCAGTGTGTTACAATAAATTTACAATCTTTGAAAGGGAAATAACATAAATTATATGCAACAGAGGTTAAGATGCTTCACATAATGATTTGTAAACATGATAGTGGTTTAAAAGCAGTTTAATCAATTATTATATCATTGTAAATATAACATAATTGGCTTAACCTTGTATTTAACTCTCCCCACCTAGAAAACCTATTTGGCTTTAGTTTCATTGCAAAACTGTTGGTGAACTTGAGGGTAGAAGATGATATGTTGGTGGAAGATCCTTTATTTTAGCTGACCCTATCTTTCAACTCAAAAATCAGATCTCCAGGCAATAAACTTGTATTTTGACCTTTGATGAAAACTCAGTCAAAGCCCAAACATAATAAAAAAGGAAAAATCATAATGGACGAAGTAATAGCCTTAGGCACAGTTATGGAGTCCCTAGAGACTGTATAGTATCTGTAAACACCGAGAGGGCTATAGATGACTGTGTTTACTGACACTCGAAAATTGTCATCAATTCAACACCTAATAATAAAAGGAGGATTGTGTTGGTTTCTACTACAAAAGGGTTTTTCTTTATTTTTTTCTTAAACTAAAGCATCCTCTTTTTACCTTTGATGGAATGCTATAGAAAGGGCACTCTTTTCCTTTACTCTGCCATTCTCCATCTTTGTGAAACTATTTTCAGCATATATTGAACAGTGAAATTATCATTTAAAGGAAAATACATTTATAATTTAAAAAAAAAGAAAGTAAAATCATTGTTCAGCTCCTCTTTAATTTATGACACATTTTTAAAGGAATATCAAGAGACTTAGTATGCATGCACGCACCAAACAATGAGGTCTTAACATTTGAGAAATTTCTTCCTTAGAGAATGAAATGCATGTTTACAGACAGTGCTGCTTTATTTATTCATAAAGTGCTCTAGTTGCGCTTACACACTTGACTCTGAGCTTTTCTGTAATACAAAATTCCAGTTACTTCTAGGGTAAATAAGTTCTATAAAATAGATTAATCAGAAAGCTTAGCTCTAGACTATTTTTTCACTGATTTTTACAATACATTTCTGGTTAGTTTCATTTACAGAAAGAGCACGTTTTTACATGTTGATTTTGCAAGAAGGAAAAAGATATTTGTAATGCTAGATATTAAATATGTTCTTATTTTCATATGTATAATTTATATAAATAATATTCATATGAACTATTAGCTTGTAAAGTAACATACACATTAAATATTAGAAAATTTAATATTTTTCATACAAGGTTATTTAACTGATAAAAAATATGTATAGTTATTATTAAAATAAGTATGTTGCTGCTAAGTCCCTTCAGTCATGTCCGACTCTGTGCAACCCCATAGATGGCAGCCCACCATGCTCCGCGGTCCCTCGGATTCTCCAGGCAAGAACACTGGAGTGGGTTGCCATTTCCTTCTCCAATGCGTGAAAGTGAAGTCGTTCAGTCGTGTCGGATTCTTCCCGACACCATGGACTGCAGCCTACCAGGCTCCTCCGCCCATGGGATTTTCCAGGCAAGAGTACTGGAGTGGGTTGCCATTGCCTTCTTCGATTAAAATAAGTATACTTAAGTTAAAATTATTTGACATGTATATTTAGTAGGGAAAGTATGTATAGGTAAATAATTAATATTTACACACCTGTAAGGATTATATGTTATATATCTCATTTATCAATGACAAGTGCATTTTGTAAACTTATTGTGATAGTGAGAGTTATTAGAATAGAGAGTCATATCTCTATTTGCATAATTATCAACCCTGGAAGCTCCATCTGGGGTGCTCTCATTTTTTAAGCATATAGTATACTTTTAGGGCACCCCACTGACTCCAAAATATATTTCTTAGTGTGAAATCTATCTGTGTAAACAAATTCCAGGGGCTAGCACTGGATGCTTGCACCATTGCTTGCTCTCTACCCCACTGCTGTCTTGGGTCCATTTCTATACAGTGGCAGAGAGTTTTATTTAAATTCTGGAAATCGATTTACTTATTTTTCTTCAAGCAAGTTCTGCTTATTGTTCATGTTTGTTTTCTTTGTTAGTTGAACAAAAAAACTGGATATTTGTTTTCATAATCCTGTCCAAATTGTAGTATCTTCTATGTAAATAAACATAATTTTATGATACATGTGAAAAATTTCAAAAATTTTCAGAAAGTACATAGTATGCAGATCTTTAGTAATTTCAACATTTTATAGGATAGGAAATACGGTAATGAGAGATAGTTACATAAACATCAAGCTCAGATTTTTCATTTTAAGTTACAGGACACTATGAAATTCCTTTCACTGGTTGACAAAATCGACCAACTAAAAACCTTAAGAAGTAATAAAAGTGACTCTATTTTAGGAAACAAAGTGCTGAATTATTATTCAGGTTTACATTTTAACATTTTGAGGAAATATTACATACATTAAACCACAAGTTAAACCCATTTTTAAAAAAATATAATCCAGCCTTAAATTATGAAAATGGAACTATCCTGTTGTCTTAAAACCGAATGGTTAAGGGCATTAATTTTCATTATAATTACAGAGGATAATATCTATGAAGCAAAAATTATAAAATTGTTCTAAAGTTAACTGACATTTCCACAGCTTACAAAATATGATACACACATTACATTTTCTTAAATAACCAGGGGAATTTATTCATAAGCTCTACTTTTGAGCATTTATGTTAAAATTTTTATATGGAAGTATTAAATTATATCAAATCATCCATTAAAATCCAACTTTTACATGCTAAGAGAAGAAATAATTTCTTATTATGAAGAGATGTGGCAGGACTGCTGTGCTATAATCTAAGGCACACTAAGCAAGGACCAAGTTGGGAAGATAATTAAATTCTATAAAGGTTTAAGCTTCCAATTATTTGCTCTAAGAAACTATGGCAAGTTTTTTGAGTAATAAAGTTGCACTATCAGATCTTTACATTAGATGGTAAGTGTGGAAGCAACTTATAATACAGAACCTAGCAAAAGAAAACTGCATGAGTCTAATGCAATGAAAGCTTCTCCCAAAACAATGGCATTAAATCCTCATGGAATCAACTTTTAAAAAATGTTCTGTTTTGCACTATAGAGCTTGCCCTTAAGTGAAAGTAAAAACTTTAATACCTTCTTAATGTTTGTCAATTGGAGAAGGAAATGGCAAACCACTCCAGTGTTCTTACCTGGAGAACCCCAGGGATGGGGGAGACTGGTGGGCTGCCATCTATAGGGTCGCACAAGTCGGACACGACTGAAGTGATTTAGCAGTAGCAATGTTTGTCAATATAACCAGCTATATAATATTAATATACAAATGAAAGAAAATATGCAAATAATCAAAAGAAAACTAATATATACACTTCACACTATGCGCAAGCCTAAATATTTGTCATTTGTTGTTTCAATTTGACCAAAGCTTTAAATGATGTATAGTGATCTATAATATACTTAGGATGAGTCAAGTTGTTTGGTACTCCCATTGTAATACCCATACCTGATCCAAGTCACTTTCAAAGCCCTACCCCTGTCATTCTCTGCTAAACTGACTTCCTATAATTCCCTAAGACTTCAGACAAATAACAGGAAAGACCACAAATTCAATCCACATCATTTCAGCAAGGAGAACTTCATGAAGCAGTGATAATTAATTCTTATTGATTTATAAATTCAACAATGCCATGTCATTAATACAATATGTTTTTGCCCAATCAGCTTTTTGTTTTTTTATGTTACCATTATATAGGACCCATTGAAAGATCACTGTATTTGTTAGTCTTATCATCTCTTAAAGGGGCTTCCCTGGTGCCTCAGCTGGTAAAGAACCTGCCTGCCAATGCAGGAGATGCAAGAGATGTGGGTTCAGTCTCTGGGTCAGGATGTTCCCCAGGAGAAGGAACCTGCAACCTGGCAACCTGCTCTAGTATTTTTACCTGGAAAATCCCATGGAGATTTTCAGGAGCCTGGCAGGCTAGAGTCTATGGGGTCACAAAGAGTCAAACAGGAGTGAACAGACATGTGCAAACAAATACATCATCTCTTAAAATAGTATTATTTTAACTACTATAAAAATTCTGTTCAGTTCAGTCATGCCCAACTCTCTGTGACCACATGGACTGCAGCACGCCAGTCTTCCCTGTCCATCACCAACTTTCTGAGCTTGCTCAAGTTCATATCCATCACATTGGTGATGCCATCCAACCATCTAATCCTCTGTGGTCCCCTTCTGCTCCTGCCTTCAAGCTTTCCCAGCATCTAGATCTTTTGCAGTGAGTCAGGTTTTACATCAGGTGGCCAGAGGGTTGCATCTTCAGCTTCAGCATCAGTCTTTCCAATGAATATTCAGGACTGATTTCCTCTGGATTGTCTGGTATGATTACCTGGCAGCCCAATGTACTCTCAAGAGTCTTCTCCAACACCACAGTTCAAAAGCATCAGTTCTTTGGCACTCAGCTTGCTGTATGGTCCAACTCTTGCATCCATACATGTCTACTGGAAAAACCATTGCTCTGACTATACAGACTTTTATTAATAAAGTTATGTCTCTGCTTTTTAATATGCTCTGTATGTTGGTCATAGCTTTTCTTCCAAGGTGCAAGGTCTTTTAATTTCATGGCTGCAATCACCATCTGCAGTGTTTTTGGAGCTCAAGAAATGAAAGTCTGTCACTGTTTCCATTATTTCCCTATCTATTTGCTGTGAAGTGACGGAACTATATGCCATGATCTTAGTTTTCTGAATGTTGAGTTTTAAGCCAGTTTTTCTCTCTTCTCTTTCACTTTCACCAAAAGGCTCTTTAGTTCTTCTTTGCTTTCTGCCATAAGGGTGGTGTCATTTGTATATCTGATGTTATTGATATGTCTCCTGGCAATCTTGATTTCAGCTTCTGCTTCATTCAACCTCGCATTGTGCATGATGTACTCTGCATATAAGTTAAATAAGCAGGCTGACAATATGCAGCCTTGACGTACTCCTTTCCCAATTTGGAACCAGTCGGTTGTTCCTGTCTGGTTCTAACTGTTGATTCTTGACCTGCATACAGGTTTCTCAGGAGGCAGGTAAGGTGGCCTGGTATTCTCATCTCTTGAAGAATTTTCCACAGTTTGTTGTGATCCACTCAGTCAAAGGCTTTAGTATAAAGCAGAAGTATATGTTTTTTTCTGGAGTTCTCTTGCTTTTCCTATAATTCACCAGATGACATTTGATCTCCGGTTCCTCTGTCTTTTCTAAGTACAGCTTGAACATCTGGAATTTCTCAGTTCAAGTACAGTTGAAACCTAGTTTGCAGTATTTTGAGTATTATTTTGCTAATGTGTGAGATGAGTGCAATTATGCGGTAGTTTGAACATTCTTGGGAATGCATTGGCTTTTCTTTGGGATTGGAATGAAAACTAACCTTTTCCACTCCTGTTGTCACTGCTCCACTTTCCAAATTTATTGACATGAGTGCAGCACTTAACAGCATCTTTTAGGAACATTAATTATATGTTTTAAAATATACACATATTAATAACAATTCTGAAGAACTGATATTGTTCATTTGCATAGAGAAAGAAAATAAAACCATCTTCATTGTTAGATAACCCATGAAGTAAATGCTCACTTCAGATTTTGTAAACAATTCTATTAAAGAACAGATAAAGTTCTGTAGATACAATTCTTTACTTTATGATTTCTTATCAAAGACCACACTCAGAACTTCTAAGGCGAGTACAAAAAGTAAATGAGACAAATTGTAGTCATCTACTATAAAGCAAGAGCCAAACAGTGATCCATAGACTAAGTAGCCCAATTTTGGAGGTGTGCAAGGCTGTGGCAGAATACAGAAGTAACAATAGGGTAATCAAATCTTCTTTAGGAGAGACCTATTCCAAACAAAATCCTGGAGGAAAAAGTCAACTAAAAGAAAGTTTTTGATTTGAAAGTTCAGTGGACCAAATCAAGCCCTCTTGGTAAAATTTGAATCCAAGTGCTTAGCAAGTTTGAAAAGATCAATGCAGTAAAACATCTCTGATTTATGCTCATTTCTGAAGACTTTAAAATCACAAAGGACTTTTCACTCAATAATTTTCATTATAGTTCATATCCTAGTCAAATGAAAAATATTCTCAGGAATGAAAGAACTCAAACAATAATTGGTTCCATGAATGTTTCTAATGAAACAAACAAAACCACATATAATAACTCAAGCAAACCAAATAAAGCAAAGAACCAACTTCTTACCATCTCTACACAAACAAAACATGATTCAAAAAGACCCCAGAAATGCCATGTACAAAACACTGGTTACTTTTTTTATGGAATTTACTTAGTGAAAATGGAGTGGACTAGTAATTTAGGTCCTTGATTTTAGGGGGCAATTTTTGCGATTATACAACATTAGGAGAAGGAAAAGTTAGCATACTACAGCTTGTGGGCCAAATCTAGTTTGCCATCTAAATTTTTTCCCCTGAGCTATTCTGTTCATGGTGGCAAAATTTAAGTTGTTTTATGTGAAGGTCATCCATGTTTGTGGAAAAGCAAGGAGTTTTATTTTGTTCATGTCAATTTAAGGATGCCTAGTCAAGAGAATCCCAGGGACCAGGGAGCCTGGTGGGCTTCCATCTATGGGGTCGCAGAGTCGGACACGACTGAAGCAGCTTAGCAGCAGCAGCAGCAGTCAAGATCAACATGAGAAGTCAAGTGGATAGTTGGATATGTGAGTCTGGAATTCAAGGGAGAAGCTCCTGCTGTTGTTAAACAACTAGTGTTTTTTTTTCTATTAACATACCTTATTTGTCAGAATGCTATCTGTCCATGTTATCACTTCAGATTTTAAAGTGTTTTGTTTCCATGAAAGCTTCATTTAAATTCACAGTGTTTACTTATTGGATAAAGTTAAAAGTGTTTATGAACTCAGCATCTTGACTTGACATATTTAACAATAGCAATAAATAATATTTCTGCCTGATTTGATCATTTATTTTTAGAGTAATGCATTTGAATTGTTACTCAAAACTAACAGGAATTTTACAATGAAAAGCAGAAAATATCCATTCATCATTACTATACAGATTTATGAGATTATAAACTTTATGATTCAGGCATTAATCAAAATTACCTTTAGAAATTTTATTTCAAAATTAGTTTCCATTTATTTATATTCTACAATAGAGATTTTGATTAATTAATAGCATCATTTATTTAACTAGTGGGTCAAGAAAATTTTTAATTTTTTTAAATTCAAAGATAGAATAACTTTTCATATGGATTATAATTATCAATATTTACCATATAAAAACTAAAAAATGATCTTTGACAAAAAATTTATTACATTGTCTATTACTGAAGGTTTTCAAATTTATTTTCAGACTAATGTAGACTCTTGCACTTTGAAAATCATACTGTATTTGATATTATAGCCCTCTTGTTTATGTTATATTTATATTGTCCAGTTGAAAGAGCCTAGAATTTAGGTTAGACAGACTCAAGGTAAATAAGCCAACTCACTTGTTAGATATTAGTTTAATCACCACTGCCTCTGGGAAGCCCTTCATCACTCCTGGCAGATGCTTTTATGAATTCCTATATTTTCTCTAGCAAAACATTTCTTACATAATTATTGTCATTTGTTTAATGAGCAGCTTCTATGTTAAACTGTAAGCTCTAGGAGGGTAAAGAGAAGGTCTGTTTAATTTTCCACCAAACACCTAGCGCAGTGTTTGAATCAGAGTGAGTATTCTGTAAATCTTTGTTGAATGAACAATTACTTTTTCCATGTCCTTCCCTGCTTGTCTGTTTCATAAGATCATTGTTATAATGGGCTTTCATAGTTACATACCAAGAGAGGAGAAGAGTAATTAAAAATGCCAGCTCTAAAGCCAGAGTAATGTGTTCAAAGTCAGGCTGTGCCACTCACTAACTTTTTATAAGGATTATAATTATCAATATTTACCATATAAAAACTAAAAATGATTGTATAAAATATTTATATATTAGTTTAACAGATAATAGTAATGCAACTATTTTATGTTAATATAAATGATGTATATATCTTCCAACCCACATATTAATGAGCAGAGTAATATAACTTTACATTTTAAATTGTCTGGCTTAATAGAAAACAAAAGAATTTTTAAATTATTAAATAAGAATTAAATTATTAAATTATTTAATAATTATTAATAATTATTTAATTAATAAATTAATTATTAAATTAAATATATTCTACATTAACTTTGGAATGTTACAAGTCATGTAGAACCTCTAAAAATCTTATTTTTTCTCTTGAGATAGTAAGAGTTAATAATGTTTTAGTTACATTATGCAAATATTAATAGTCTTGAGTTTGAGTTACTCTGCAAGTCTTCTTTTGAGACCTCTGATTTATAATAGTATTTCATTCTCTTTTTCCTGGTCTTTTTTTTGTTTTTCTTTTCTGTCTTTAAGTTTCTTAAACAAATTTCATCTTTGAAATCTCTGTTTTGAAGTGGTCCTATCACCTTTGAGTCAACACCCTAAACCTTTTCCTTGGACATTGTCAGAACTGACTTCAAAGTGGAGATTCATCGAATGCGTGACATCAAGGGCATTTTTGGGGTCACTCATGACTTGTCTTATGGGGAATACTTAAGAAGGATGCTGACTTTTACTGCATGCATGTATGTGTTTGTGTGTGTGTGTTCCCTAAAGTATAAATAATTGGAATAAATAACTAGGAATTGTTCATTTATTATTATTATTATATTTTAAATTGAATTCAGGAGGGAGGGAAGATTTATATCTACATGCATAGATGCTCTATGAGCAAATAATGAAATATTCACAGCAATTATTTCAGAACCATCTCTATCTCATTCTGTCTCCATTGCCACTAATTCCCATATCATTAAAGCCAGTAATAAGAGAATTCAACAGCAAGTAAGAGATGTACTAAGTTGAGAACTGCTTTAGAAGTGCACCTAATTGAGGTCACATGGTAAGAATCAAGATACACAAACACAGTCAGTTAGACAAAAATGCTTTTTTGTAACCACAAGCTCTTTCCCATATGATTGATATATTAGTGAAAACTCTGAAAGTAATGGAAATTCTGTACTTGATTATGCATGATTTAATTTGTGAGAAATAACTAGGTGAAAAAAGAAAACTGTACCCAGCTGAACCAAATTGTAAGAAAATAAAGATACATACAACTCAAATATTTACCAGCTACTTCAGTTCACAATATGTGTTATTCTATAAGGTTTGTTTTGCTAAGTTTTCATATTTGGGAATATATATATATGTGTGTATGTATATATGTACACACACATTACGAAGTGAACAACTGGAATGCAATTTATTATTTAATGGCAAAAGTGTCAAACAAAAAAAGTCATTTTAAAATATTTTACTGGGCAACCTATAAGAATTTGTATAGAGCTGTGGTGGTTGCATAGGTATGTCTACCGGCAGGTACTTATATGTTTGTTTTCCTTATATAGACAGGATCAAATGTTTGTTTGTTTGTTTGTTTTTTACCATATATATTAGATGACATTCTCATGTGAGACAGATTTTATGCTTGCTTTTCACAACTTTACTATCTGTGGAACAGAAGAAATGGGCCAACAGTAATGTTAACATTTCCTAAAGTGACAGCAGTTTCACTCCTTTCCTGCTGACAGATCCATTGGTGACTACCATGTATGATATTGTAGTTTTAACCAGTGTTCTAGACATACAATAACAAAATCAAAATAATTCTCCCATCTAAAAAGCAGTGAATACTGTATACTTTTCCCACAATTTGTACTAATATTTCTAGCTGATTTCATGAGGGAAAAAAAGGAAATCCATGAGCAGTCAGTAAAAAGAGATGAGAAGAGTGAACATTCTTGACTTAATCTTCTGGCTATTGCATCTGCCCACTGGCCTCTCAATTTGAACATATCTCAGGAATACCGGATTGACTAACACACATAATACTTAACTCATATTGATTAGTCTAATGCTTATCATCTCTTTTCCCACAAATAAAAATGCCCTGTAACCATGAACAACAAAGAAAGAAAAAAGGAGGGTAAGTTAGTAAACTGGGAAAACAAGAATTATCAACATGATTGATTTTCAGCACATTTCTGTTCTTTTAAACATTACTCCACTCTACACACCTGGCTTTCTGGGTGATGCAGTTGATAAGGAATCTGCCTGCCAATGCAGGAAATACAAGAAACTCAGGTTTGATCCCTGGTTCAGGAAGATCTCCTGGAGTAGGAAATGGCAACCCAATCCAATAGTCTTGCCTGAAAAATTCCATAGACAGAAGAGACTGGCGGGCTGCAGTCCATAGGATTGCAAAGAGTTGAACACAACTGTTCATGTACACATGCACAGACAGTAGGACTCAAATCCAAAAGAAAGCCCTGCATTCATGAGTTTAATATTTTAATATTTAACTTCTCATTCCTTATTCATTTTACTTGTTTTTATTTTGTTTCTTTCTTCTGACCATGAATCTCTCTTTCTCTCATCTGCCCATAGCCAGGTACACCATATGTAAAAATACTTTTTTGCCAATGAGGTAATGGACACTCCCATTGCCTGTCCTTGTCCTTAGCATAGAAGTCCAATTATTACTATATTTTTAAAAATCATAACTCCTGAATTTCATAATCTGTTTCCTGTGTAACCAGGTTGCTCTTTCTAGCCAGGCACATCACAGAACTTTCTGTAAGTAATGGAAATTACAGTTAAATACACTTGTATTTAGCTCTTCTCAATCATCAAGGTCACTTGGTTGAACTCAGATGATTTTGATAATACTAAACAATGAAAATGTTTGAAAAATATCAACTATACTCTTATTTGAAACTGCTCTTGTGCCCTTCCAAAGATAAATATTAAAATTCCCTAAAAATCGTTTCAGTTGTCACAGGTCATGAGTTAACTGCCTGCAAGTTTAAAATTAAAAAATGTTTAGTGGCATCATGGATAAAATAATGGATAATATCAACTTGAACTTCAAGTTTGAAAATGGAATTCAGGAAACAGAGATGACTGCTAATATTCTTCAAGAGATGGGAATACCATAGCACCTTACCTGCCTCCTGTGACATCTGTATGCAGGTCAAGAAGCGACAGTTAGAACCAGACATGGAACAACAGACTGGTTCCAAATTAGGGGAGTATGTCAAAGCTGTATATTGTCACTCTGTTTATTTAACTTATATGGAGAATACATATACAAAATGCCAGGCTGGATGAAGTGCAAGCTGAAATCAAGATTGCTGGGAGAAATCTCAATAACCTCAGATATAGAGAGGATATGGCAGAAAGCAAAGAGGAACTAAACAGCCTCTTGATGAAAGTGAAAGAGGGGAGTGAAAAAGCTGGCTTAAAATTCAGTAGTCAAAAACCTAAGGTCATGGCATCCAGTCCCATCACTTCACGGCAGATAAGGAAACAATTTAAACAGTGAGGGATTTTATTTTCTTGGGCTCGAAAATCACTACAGATGGTAACTGCAGCCAAGAAGTTAAAGGACACTTGCTCCTTGGAAGAAAAGTTATGACCAACATAGGCAGCATATTATAAAACAGAGACATTACTTTGTTGACAAAGGTCTGTCTAGTCAAGGCTATGGTTTTTCCAGTAGTCATGGATGAATGTGAGAGTTGGACTATAAAAAAAGCTGAGTACCGAAGAACTGATGCTTTTGAACTGTGTTATTGGAGAAGACTCTTGAGAATCTCTTGGACTGCAGAGATCAAATTTGTCATCCTAAAGGAAATCAGTCTTGAATGTTCATTGGAAGGACTGATGCTGAAGCTCAATACTTTGGCACCTGATGCGAAGAACTGACTCACTGGAAAAGACCCTGCTCCTGGGAAAGATTGAAGATAGAAGGAGACGGGGATGACAGAAGATGAGATGGTTGGATGGCGTCACTGACTCAATGGACATGTGTTTGAACAAGCTCTGTGGGTTGGTGATGGACAGGGAAGTCTAGCATTCTGCAGTCCATGGGGTTGCAAAGAGTCGGACATAACAAGTGACTGAACTGAACTGAACTGCTAACATAAAACTTCCATTTAGGGCTAAGTCTTTCAGTTAACCTATGTTTCATATTGTCCTTTACTTTGCTCATTTTTTTTTTCTGTCCATGTAATTTATTTAATCACCCAAGTAAGTGGAATTTGGGCTTTAATTATCTGTCAATTTTAGCCTGAGCACTTATAGGAAAGAGGATTTAATGATATCACAAGTTAAAATTGAAATGGTGTAAAACTCCCAGGCAACAGAATATGGTATTTTAGTCACTTTTCACATGTATTTCCAGGATATAATAAGATGTAGTGAAGGACAGTTTGATATGTAAACACTTAGATAACTGAAGATGATTCCTTATGGAGATTTGAAACTTTCTCAAATGCTTTTGTATGTCACCAGAGTGAGTGACACTGTTGTCTCATACTTGTTAAGAGAAAAAAAAAAAAAAAAAGATTTAAATTGGATGAAACATAACTGCTCTGTTGTCTAATACAGAGACTTTTTTTTTTAATGTTTCAGTAAGGCAGAACTTTTAATAAAACAATGATGGTCATACATGAGGTAAATGATCTTAATTTCACCATGCAAAAATATCCAGCATAATATTTTTGGAATCAGATTCAAACAGTCACTCTGCAAAACTAAGCCTATATCTCTATATAAATCATTTTCCTCCTCCTATTAAGAAAAGACATACTTAACGTTTGACTCAGCAAGTCAACACTGGCAAAACCTGGTCAGTATATTTCATTCTAATTGTACTACCTTTATAGAGGATACATTTTTTTCGCCCATTGCCACTTTGGCAGGTCACTTGTCTCATCAATCACTTAGGCATAACTGTGCTTGTTAAGCAATCATCAGAGTAAAATCAAAAATCAATACTAAGCATTATGCTCCCTGTTCTGCAAAAGGGAGAGTGGATAGGATAGAGCTTATCAACACAAAACGTGGTGATGTTTTGACCTTAACTCTAAAGGTTTTACAGGGCAAGACAAGTTTCCTTAGAGTTGTGTGGTATTGGATTCCCATACTTCTCGTCTTTATTTATGCTTCTTGACGCTCCACTATTTGTCATCCACTCATATTTATTGTACATTCCCAGGTGCCTGACATCACAACAAGTGGTTTGAGATTTACAGTTTTTATTTCCTCCTTGCTCTTAAAAGGCAGTTTAATGAGATGAACAAACATAGGCAAATGGATCACATTGCTAGTTTCATATAGCTTATAATAAGAAGTAAATAAATAAGAACAAATACAAAGAAAACATTTATAAGCTTGGGAGGAGGACTGTCTGAGGCTTTTAGGTAAGTTTAAACAAGCTCAGGACAATATATAGGTTGGCCTTGACTCATTGCCCCAGAAACGAGTAAGCTGTTTTAAACGTGGACCCATAGAGTAAATCTGAACACATAAGAAGATATAGTTGAGGTATAATAGACAATTCATTCATAGTTAATCCAGAAGAAAAACAAACAAAAAACTAAATAACCAACCTCATAAAGTTTAAAAAGATTTGTTAAATTATATATTTAAGACATATTAAAATCAAATATCTCCAAACCAAGGAATACATCAAATATTGATATTCTCTTGTTTCAGATCATCACATTGGTCATTACTTTTCAACATACAAACCTGGGGAGACACAAATATGCAGCCTGTAACAATTCTTCATAAATCTTAGCAAAGTGTGATATTATCATTATTATTTTCAGATGGTCATTATTCTTAAATCATATTAAATAAATAAATCTTGTTATTCATTATGATATCAACTATATATGCTATGTCACCATATATCAGCAAGTTATCCCATGATAATGTCTAATGTATATTAGGACTGAAAAAAGAAGCAAGTAGCATTATTGTCACGGCAGGTTATAGGATTGAAGAATAAATCCTTTGGTGTCTACAAAACTGACACTTTATCTTACTTTTACATTTCATTCAAGATACCCTGACTACTTATAGTTTATCTGCATATCTGTTGTTTTCTCTAATGTCCAGAAAATTTACTCATGAAGTATGTTCACCTCCATGCTCCCACCAAAACCATTCATCTTCTACTACATCCTAATCTACTGTAGTCCACTGTGGGAATTCCTTCTGCCTATTTCAATTTGAAAGTCAGACTCACACTGTAAATGACTACACCATGTTTGCTTATACCCTTCACTTTTTCATTTTAGGTTGCTCAAAAAAAAAAACAACAACCTGTATTCTTAGTGGTTTATATATATAACAAGAGTTTAACTATCACAGCTCAAAGGCCAAGATTACAGTGGCTACATGGTCAGGTTCTGATGAAAACCCTCTCTAGGTTGGAGGTAGCTAAATTCTCATTGTATCTTCACATGGCATAACAAGCCAGCTAGCTCTCTGGCCTATTCTTACAAGAACAGTAATAATATTTCTGAAAGCTCCACCATCAGTTAAGTTCAGTTCAGTTCAGTCGCTCAGTCGTGTCTGACCCTTTGCAACCCCATGCACTACAGCACGCCAGGCCTCCCTATTCATCACCAACTCCTGGAGTCCACCCAAACTCATGTCCATCAAGTCGGTGATGCCATCCAGCCATCTCATCCTCTGTAGTCCTTTTCTCCTCCAGCCCTCAATCTTTCCCACCATCAGGGTCTTTTCAAATGAGTCAGCTCTTCGCATCACATGGCCGAAGTATTGGAGTTTCAGCTTCAACATCAGTCCCTCCAATGAACACCCAGGACTGATCTCCATTAGGACAGACTGGTTGGCTCTCCTTGTAGTCCAAGCGACTCTCAAGAGTCTTCTCCAACACCACAGTTCAAAAGCATCAGTTCTTCGGTGCTCAGCTTTCTTTATAGTCCAACTCTCTGGAAAAACCATAGCCTTGATTAGACGGACCTTTGTTGGCAAAGTAATGTCTTTGCTTCTTTTTAAACTTTATTTGTTTACTTTACAATGCTGTATTGGTTTTGCCGTACATTGACATGAATCCACCACCACTGTTTATAATAGCCAGGACATGGAAGCAACCCAGATGTCCATCAGCAGACGAATGGATAAGAAAGCTGTGGTACATATACACAATGGAGTATTACTCAGCCATTAAAAAGAATACATTTGTCTTTGCTTTTTAAAATGCTGTCTAGGTTGGTCATAACTTTCCTTGCAAGGAGTAAGTGCCTTTTAATTTCATGGATGAAATCACCAACTGCAGTGATTTTGGAGCCTAAAAAAATAAAGTCAGCCACTGGTTCCACTGTTTCCCCATCTATTTCCCATGAAGTGATGGGACCAGATGCCATGATCTTAGTTTTCTGAGTGTTGAGCTTTAAGCCAACTTTTTCACTCTCCTCTTTCACTTTCATCAAGAGACTCTTTTGTTCTCCTTCACTTTCTGCCATAAGGGTGGTGTCATCTGCATATCTGAGGTTATTGATATTTCTCCTGGCAATCTTGATTCCAGCTTGTGCTTCTTCCAGCCCAGCATTTCTCTTGATATACTCTGCATATAAGTTAAATAAGTAGGGTGACAATATACAGCTTTGATGTACTCCTTTTCCTATTTGGAACCAGTCTGTTGTTCCATGTTCAGTTCAAATGTCACACTTTCAAATATTATTACATTATGGTTAGGCTTTCAGCATGAATTCAGGGGGACATAAGTTTTTCAGTTCATTGCAACTTCCGAGGCACTTCTCAAAACATGTTGAAGTGTAGATATTATAAGGTCTTACCTCCTTATACCTGTAATTGTATGAATGTATCCATATATATTTTTTCCTATTGCAAATAACTATAATAGGAGTTTAGGTAAAATGTTGGTGTTCAAAATAAGCACTGGTAAATTGACTTCTAGTCACATTTTCATTTCCAGTTTCAATGTAAATTATATCAGGTTTTAACAGTATCAGAGGAGTTTGTCCATCTAGTCAAAGGTCCATCTAGTCAAAGCTGTGTTTTTTCCAATAGTCATGTATGTATGTGAGAGTTGGACTATAAAGAAAGCTAAGCACCAAAGAATTGATACTTTTGAACTGTGGTGTTGGAAAAGACCCTTGAGCATCTCTTGGACCTGCAAGGAGATCAAACAAGTTAATCCTAAAGTAAATCAGTCAAGTAAATCATTGGGAGAGTTGGTGCTGAAGCTGAAACTCCAAGATTTTGGCCACCTGATGCAAAGAACTGACTCATTGGAAAAGACTCTGCTGCTGGTAAAGACTGAAGGCAGGAGGAGAAGGGGACGACAGAGGCTGGGATAGTTGGATGGCTTCACTGACTCCTTGAACACGTGTTTGAGCAAGCTCTGCGAGTTGGTGATGGACAGGGAAGCCTTGCATGCTGCAGTCCATAGGGTCGCAAAGAGTAGGACACGACTGAGCAACTGAACTGAACTGACTGAAAATAAGGTAAAATGATTTTGTGAATTAAAAAAGGTAATGTAGGTACTATGGATTAATTAATGTGAGGTGTTCAATGTCAGGTTTATAGATTTAGAGTTTGTACTAAGCTTCTGACTTACATGATATATGCATATCATGAGAGGTATATCATATATATATGAGATATAAAAATAAGAGACACATTGTTTTGTTAAGTTAATGTACACTGAAAATGAAAAAGACTGATCTAAGAGTTTATTGGGCTTCCCTGGTGTCTCAGATGGTAAAAAAACTGCCTACAATGCAGAAGACTTGGATTCAATCTCTGCATTGGGAAGATATTCTGGAGAAGGGAATCACAACCCACTCCAGTATTCTTTCCTGGAGAATTCCATGGACAGAGGAGCCTGGCGGGCTACAGTCCACAGGGTGGGAAAGAGTCAGACATGACTGAGTGATTAACACAAGAGGTTATTAGCTCATATATAGTAACACAAATCCATACAGGAAATTAAAATAACCTGGAAAAAGTCATCCTGTACAATTAACATGTATTGAATAAGAAGTTTCTCACTGATTTTGGTGAAAGAGATATTGATATTAAAGACTAACATTTATTAATACTTTCCTCATAAAGTAATGCTAGCTGGTTTTAACTGATACTTTATTTCTAGTATCTTATTACTTGAGACAAGGAAACTTGAGGCTCAGGTATGGAAGAGTGCAAAGAAAAAGCAAAGAAGGAATAAAAAGTTTTCTAGAATAGTGTCTATACAGTATCAGATAACTGCTGTTGCGATTGACAGGTATAAAGATTTGAAGAGGTTCAAGTTTGGATATATTGAATTCAGTTTTTGAGAGGATACGTTTTGCTAGTTATCAGAACATCTGTTCAATTTCACATTGAATGAGTTCCCTTAAAGGATTTAAGAATGCCTATTCAGTTCTGAGCATTCTTATTGGGGCAGATGTAGAATCATATTTACTTTAAGAAAGATTAACTCAGTTCAGTGTTTCTTATCAAAATACTAACAGCAGTCTACCTGGAAAGCTGAGTGAAGAAAAAAGCTGAAGCAACAGCAGATGGATAATTTTTTTAAAAGTTACTTAATATTTAAATATATAAGATTATGCCCTCAAAAGGAAATCATGCTTAATGCATTATAGAGTCACTTATATTTTATAATCCACAGTCTTGATATCAATGCAAAATGCTTACTTTCAGAAAATAGACTCTTAACAAAATATTATGTCTGTAATTGGTACTACTCTTTCTACACTGTTAACTTTTTAAAGCCAAAATATTATTTTCTAGGATCATTATTAATACAACATATCCAACTGTATTGTTAAACTCACTTAGCACAAATAATTCACTAAAAACTGCAAACTGAGGTAATATTCTAATCCTTCTTTTCCTTTCCATATTTGATATAGATAATCTCAAATTTTCACCTATTAATTCAGCCATCCATTTTTTCACTATTGATTCTTAGCACAGAAGTTATCATTTCAACAATATATCTATTTCAAAATATATAAACATACACAATATGTTAGTGTTTGACTCATTTTTAATTTCCACATGCACTTGCATTTTCGAGGCATTCTTAAAATGAACACGTGTCATTCAAATTAATTATTTCCTGTAGTGGTTGTTCACTAGCTAAGTAATGTTTGAGTCTTTGCGACCGCCATGGACAGCAGCAAGCCAGACCTCACTGTCCCTCACTGTCTTACAGTCTCTGCCCAAGTTCGTATCCTTTGAATTGGTGATACTATCCAATCATCTCATTTTCTGCCACCGATTTCTTCAACAGTATGTGAACTGTGAACTTTCAGACATTCAAGATGGATTTAGAAAAGGCAGTGGAACCAGAGATCAATCATCTCATCTTCTGCTGCCAATTTCTTTCTTACTGCTTCTACAAGATGGCAGAGTAAAAGGACATGAACTCATCTTCTCCTGCAAGAACTCCAAAACTACAATTTCTTGTTGAACAATCGTCAACAGGAGAAGATTGGATCACGCCAAAAAAAGATATCCCACGTCCAAGGGCAAAGGAGAAGTCCCAGAAAGATGGTAGGAGGGGCAAAATTACATTTAGAATAAAACCCTATAGCCACAAGAGATGCTCGGACGGCTCAAACAAAACCTTGTGTGCACCAGGAGATCCCACAGAGACTGAGCCAGACTTGCCTTTGAGCGTTTGAGTATCTCTTGTGGAGGTGCAGGTCAGCAGTGGCCTTCCACAGGGGCAGGGACTCTGGGTGCAGCAGACCTGGGTTTGACATAAGCCGTCTTGAAGGTCACCATTAACCCCATAATAGAGCCAGCAGAACTTGCACAGAACTGGGGAAACAGATTACTAGAGGGCCTAAACAAAACCTTGTGTACACCAGGACCCAGGAGAAAAGAGCAGTGACCCCACAAGAGACTAACCCAGACTTGCCTGTGAGTGTCCAGGGGTCTCCAGCAGAGGCATGTGTTGGCGAAGGCCTGCTTCAGGGTTGGGTGCATTAAGTGCAGCAGTGCATGCACGGGACCTTTTGAAGCTAGTCACCATTATCTTAACTACCTCCACCATAGTTTGGCCTCAGATGAAACAAAAGGGAGGGAACACAGTCCCACTGATCAGCAGAAAATTGAATTAAAGATTTACTAAGCATGGCCCTGTCCATCAGAACAAGATCCAGTTTCCTCTTCAGTCAGTGTCTCCCATCAGGAAGCTTCCATAAGCCTCTTATCCTTATCCATCAGAGGGCAGACAGACTGAAAACTACAATTGCAGAAAACTAGTCTAACTGATAACATGGGCCACAGCCTTGTCTAACTCAATGAAACTATGAGCCATGCCCTGTAGGGCCACCCAAGATGGATGGAATATGGTGGAGAATTCTAACAAAACTTGGTCCCCTGGAGAAGGGAATGACAAACACTTCAGTATTCTTGCTTTAAGAACCCTATGAAAAGTATACAAAGGCAAAAAGATAGAACACTGAAAGATGAACTCCCCAGGTCAGTAGGTGCCCAATATATTACTGAAGAACAGTGAAGAAATAACTCCAGAAAGAATGAAGAGAGAGAGCCAAAGAAAAAACAACTCCCAGTTGTGGAAGTGACTGGTGATGGAAGTAAAGGCTGATGCTAAAAAGAACAATATTGCATAGGAACCTGGGATGTTAGGCCATGAATCAAGGTAAAGTGGAAGTGTTCAAACAGGAGATGGCAAGAGTGAACATTGACCTTTTAGGAATCAGTGAACTTAAATGGACTGGAATAGAAGGATTTAATTCAGATGACCACTGTATCTACTTCTGTGGGCAAGAATCCCTTAGAAGAAATGGAGTAACCATCATAGTCAACTAAAGAGTCCAAAATGCACTACTTGGATACAATCTCAAAAATGACAGAATGATCTGTGTTCATTTCCAAGTAAAACCATTTATGTTAATCCAAGTCTATGCTACAACCAGTAATGACAAAGAAGCTGAAGTTGAATGGTTCTATGAAGGCCTACAAAACCTTCTAGAACTAACACTAAAAAAAGATGTCCTTTTCATTATTGGGGACTGGAATGCAAAAGTAGGAAGTCAAGAAATAGTTGGAGTAACAGGCAAAATAGGTCTTGGAGTACCAAATGAAGCAGGGCAAAGTCTAACAGAGTTTTGCCAAGAGAATGCAATGATGATAGAAAACACCCTCTTCCAACAACACAAGAGAAGACTCTACACATGGTCAATACTGAAATCAGATTGATTATATTCTTTGAAGCCAAAAATAGAGAAGCTCTATAGAATTAGCAAAAACAAGACCAGGAGCTGACTATAGCTCAGATCATGAACTTCATTTAGCCAAATTCAGAGTTGAATTGAACAAAGTAGGGAAAACCACTAGACCATTCAGGTATGACCTAAATCAAATCCCAATGATTATACTGTGGAAGTGACAAATAGATTCAAGGGATTTGATCTGATAGAGTGCTTGAAGAACTATGGACAGAGGTTTGTGACATTGTACAGAAGGCAGTGATCAAGACCATTACCAAGAAAGAGAAATGTAGAAATAAAAAATGATTGTCTGAGGAGGCCTTACAAATAGCTGAGAAAAGAAGAGAAGTTAAAGAAAAGGAGAAAAGGAAAGATATAACATTTGAATGCAGAGTTTCAAAAAATCGCAAGGAGAGATAAAGCCTTCTACAGTGATCAGTGCAAAGAAATAGAGGAAAACAATAGAACAGGAAATACTAGAGATCTCTGCAAGAAAATTAGAGATAGCAAGGAAATGTTTAATGCAAAGATGGGCACAATAAGGGACAGGAATGGTTTGGACCTAACAGAAGCAGAAGATATTAAGAAGAGGTGGCAAGAATACACAGAAGAACTATACAAAAAAGATCTTCATGACCCAGATAACCACAATAGTGTGACCACTCACCTAGAGCCAGACATCCTGGAATGTGAGGTCAAGGTACCTTATGAAACATCACTATGAACAAAGCTAATGGAGGTGATGAAATTTCAGTTGAGCTGTTTCAAATCCTAAAAGATGATGCTGTGAAAGTGCTGAACTCAATGTACCAGCAAATTTGTAAAACTTAGCAGTTGTCACAGGACTTAAAAAGTTTGGTTTTCATACCAATCCCAAAGAAAAGCAAGGCCAAAGCATGCTCATACTACTGCACTATAGCATTCATCTCACACACTAGCGAAATAATGCTCAAAATTCTCCATGCCAGTCTTCAACAATATGTGAAGCATGAACTCCCAGATGTTCAAGCTAGTTTTAGAAGAGGCAGAGGGATCAGATCAAATTGTCAACTTCCCTTGAATCATCGAAAAAGCAAGAGAGTTCCAGAAAACATCTACTTCTCTTTTATTGACTACCACAAAATGTGTGACTGTAGGGATCACAACAAACTGGAAAATTCTTAAAGAGATGGGAATACCAGACCACCTGACTTCCCTCCTGAGATATCTGTGTGCAGATCAAGAAACAACAGTTAGAATTGAACATGGAACAACAGACTGGTTCCAAATTGGGAAAGGAGTACGTCTAGGCTGCATATTGTCACCCTGCGTTTTTAACTTATATGCAGAGTACATCATGTGAAATGCTGGGCTGGATAAACTCAAGCTGGAATCAAGGTTTCTGGGAGAAATATCATAACCTCAGATACGCAGATGACACCACTCTTATGGCAGAAAGGGAAGAACTAAAGAGCCTCTTGATGAAAGTGAAAGTGGAGAGTGAAAAAGTTGTCCTAAAGCTCAGCATTCAGAAAACTAAGATCACGTCATCTGGTCCTGTCACTTCATGGCTAACAGATGGGGAAATAATGGAAACAGTGACAGACTTTATTTTGGGGGGCTCCATAGCCACTGCAGATGGTGACTGCAGCTGTGAAATTAAAAGATGCTTGCTCCTTGGAAGAAAAGCTATGACCAACTGAGACAACATGTTAAAAAAAGCAGAGACATTACGTTGCCAACAAAGGTCCATCTAGTCAATGTAGGGAACAAGGTATAAGGAAGGTTGAGAAGTGCTTGCAAACGAGACTCTCAACCAGGGCTGAACATTCTTGCAAATGAGATGTTCAGCTAAGAATCCTCTGTTTGTTCCCATGGGAAAAGAACATTTCTTGCACACAAGGATGTTTCTCTGATTCCTCAAAAGGAACAGACCCAGGGACAAAATGGATTCTAAGTTGATAAGGAAGTTCCCCAAAACAAAGTCTTAGCTGCAGTAAATAAGTCAAGGTAAAGGTTATCTTGCCCTGTGCCTGAGCACTGTGTAGTCTCTGAATCATAGTGCTTGGCAACTTGCCCTGTAGGTTGTTGTGCAAGGGATATAAAATAAAGCAGCTGTAAGAAGCAAGTGTTAAAATATAAAGATTCGAACCACTCTGCAGTGTTGGTGTTTCATTCCGTCTCTAGCAAGTCAAGGGTATGGTTTCTCCAGTCATTGTGTATGGATGTGAGAGTTGGACTATAAAGAAATCTGAGTGCCAAAGAATTGATTCTTTTGATCTGTGGTGTTGGAGAAGACTTCTGAGAGTCCCTTGGACTGCAAGGAAAGCAAAACAGTCAATCCTAAAGGAAATCAGTCCTGAATATTCATTGGAAAGACTGATGCTGAATCCGAAACTCCAGTACTTTGACTACCTGATGCGACAAACTGACATTTGAAAAGACCCTAATGCTGAGAAAGATTGTAGGTGGGAGGAGAAGGGGACTGCAGAGGATGAGATGGTTGGATGGCATCACAGACTCCATGGGATGAGTTTGAGAAAAATCCCGGAGTTGGTGATGGATGGGGAAGCCTTGCATGCTGCAGTCCATGTGGTCGCAAATTGTTGGACAGGACTGAACATCTGAACTGGACTGAATTGAAGTGAATCCAATCATCCCATCTTCTGCCGCTGATTTCTTAGTATATCAAAATTGTTGCTGCTCAGTTGCCACGTCATCTCTGACTCTTCACAACCTCGTGTACTGCAACATGCCAGGCTTCCCTGTCCCTCAGTATCATTTGGAGTTTGCCCAAGTTCTTGTCCATTGGATGGGTGACACCATTCAACCATCTCATGCTCTGTTGCTCTCTTCTAGTTCTGCAATCACGCTTTCCCAGTTTCAGGGTGTTTTGTTTTTCCCCCCCAATAAATCAATTCTCATATTAAATTAATATAATTTCATGGTTTTTTTTCCCCCATTCTTTCTTTCAACCTATTTATTGTGCCTTGCACTATGTTAAACAAATTCCTTGGTTCTGAAAATTAAAAATAAAAAAACAGCTTTTTACTTTATGAATGGAATATTTAAATATTTAATAGAATGGATACTCAAACCATGAATTGTGATACAATATCCTAAATTTTGAATCATAGATAAACACAAAGTGTAATGGGTACATAGTGAAGGAAAGAACTGAGTCTACTGTAGAAGAAGAATAGAGAAGGCTAAAGCAAGTTTTAATCGGAGACAGCAAAATCACAACTTTGTGCCACTCCTATTCCAGTGTCCACCTTGCTGCCTCAGACACGCAGTCTCAGACCAGTTCCACACATGTTCTCCTCACAGATGAATCTGACATGCAAGGTATGATGTCTTTACTACCTTTTATAGAGGGAGGCATGAGGAATGTGGATTGAAAGCACTAAGATGCCATAATAACTGCAGGTTGATTGTGCCAGCCATTATGAGAAATTTCAGTGAGTAATGGGGAAGACTTGTGAAAATTGCTTGGAAATTTTACTGTAAAATACAGCATTATTATTGAACAATTCAAATAGAGAACATAAATATCAGTGGTTAATGTCTTATAAGCAATAAGACATGAGATAGTCTTTTTTGAATGAGGCAGTGTGATGTGATTTTATCAGGAATCATGGTAGACAACCATACTCAAGAATATCAAGGCCAGTGTGATAGACAGAAAAGGAAAAATGGCCCCTTGAAATTGTATAACACTTTAATTTCCTGTGAATTCATCAGTGATGGCTAAATATATATAATATATATAAAGATTTTTGTTAGGTAATCTATATCTTATTTTTTATTATATAAGATTACTTGGCAAATAGGCAATTTGGAGTGAAGAAAAGAGGAACTGAAATATGTACCACATTTTAGGATATACATTTATTTGTCCTTAGCAAATGAATGGTATATAGCAAACAATTGCTTCATCAGTTTAATACCATTTTAATACTTTTAAATACATACTTTTCTTGTTTTTTTTTTTTTTTTGTAGGTTTTGTTGAATGGAAATAGAAGATGGTTAAGAAGTCAAAGGGATGCTCATGTGGACCTTCTGCTTGACATTATAAGAGAAGGCAGAAGAATGCAAAATGCATTTAAAGCAAATCTGTGTTTTACTTCCATTATTTTATTTCTACTCAGAGAGTTGATTTGTAGATTTTAGAAAGAGAAACATATAAAACAGATGTTCCTGCAGAAAAAAAAAATATATATATATATATATATATAATCTTTGGCTATCTTGTATAACTGATTTATTGTAACCCAAGAGGTCCAGACTGAGAATCAGGAGTTTGAGTTTGAATTTGCATGCAATCACTAATTAGTTACATCACTTGCATTCAGTTACCATGATTAGAAAAGTAAGAATTCTGAATTAAATCACTTTTTTTCTTAATTTTTTTATGTAAATGCAATGATTTTCAGAGTTACGATCTGATCGCTATTTGCATTCTGAAAGTGTTTCAGAACTGAAAAGATTCTGAGACACAGAGGAGTAAATCTCACATAATTGATTTCAGAAACCATAACAGGCTGCAGAGTATAAATTTTTTGGTAGTTGGCCTTCCTGGTGCCCATAAAATAGCATCATATAGATGGTTTCAGAGTCCTGCCTACTTATTAAGGTCATTCCTAATAACAAGATGAAGCATGGATCATAAGTTAGCAAAAGCAGTTGGCAGTTAGAATTCATTTTCAGGAATATATTTAAATAGAAATTTCTCCTCAGATCAATCTAGTAATGCAATTATTATTGTCTAAAACCTGCTATTAATAAAGAGTGAAATAATTTCCCCATTATAACAGAAAGGGAAAATAAATATTAAGATTCTACTACACAGAATCATATATCAAAAGAAAGAAACAGCAATATCTAGATACATTATCTCTCTTCAATATTAACAGAATGATCAATCTTAACAGATAAAATTTATGTTTGTTTTGCTTGAATCTCTCAAACTTTTACACTCTTTTCTTACCAGAAACAATTACTATCAGTAATTTTACATATAGCTATTCAGCCTTTATTTTTATATTGAATTATAAAATACCTATAAGAAAATTCAGACACAAATGGAAATTTAATCCATGATATAGTAATTCTTACATATTAGAGGGAACAAAACAGACCCTACAGTAAATCACACTATTAGGACCCTATTATTTGGTGATGATGGTTTATGAAACCCCATAGACTATAGCCTGCCAGGTTCCTCTGACCATGAGATTTCCAAGTCAGGAATACTAAAGTGGGTTGCCACTTCCTTCTCCAGGGAATCTTCTAGACCCAGGGATTGAACCCAGGTCCCCTGCATTGAAGGCAAATTCTTTACTCTCTGAACCTCCAAGAAAGTCTTAATGTCTAATAGTCATTAATTCAAACTGCATTATAATCATGTATCTGAAACACAAATCTTTAAAACTGTTTACAGGAAAATAGTAAAAAATTAAATAATATTGTTAATTTCTGTAATTAATTAGACAATTCATGAGAGGCAAAATTCAACATAAATATTGATAAATGTGGTCCAAGAAAATTTAAAACTCCATACAGCTTTCAACATTGTTTTTTATTAATATTTTTAAAACTCACATCTGTTGGCTAAAAAATATAATCAAAACCTGAAAGTAGAGTTATTTTATTTGGTAGGAATGTTTAGAACTCCAAGCCAGGAGACAGCATATCTCAGTAGCTCTGAGGAAACTGCTCCAAGGAGGAAGGAGGGAGAGTCAGGTTATATACAAGTTTGCAACAAAGGGATCAGGCAGTCTGAATATCAAAGATCAGATATCAAATTAAGGAATTTAGCATTATATGTAGGGAAAGATACAAGCCTCTGGACTCTCTGAATTCATTCCTTTCATATGCACCTTAGCTATCTAGGGCCCAATCTTGTTGGGGTTTTTTGTTGTTGTTGTTCACCTTAAGGAGTGGCAGATAGCTTCTTCTTGCATTAGCCAACTCCTCTGCAATCACCATGAGGGTGGAAGTATCTGTTGGACCACAGTTTTTGGAGCCCTCATTCACATTTAGAGGCCAAAAATCATTGATGGCTGTTTATTGATATGACAAGAGATATTTTCATTTAACACATCTACTGAAAAGATATGATAGGAAGTCATATAACCCTGTATTCTTTGAATACTAATAATATATGTATATTGGGGAAAAGCTTCTTTTTTATTATGTATTAGAAAGTTACTATAGTGAAATTCCTTAATCTCACAGTTCTAGCTTCCTCATTAACAAAGTGAGTCTGATACCATCAATGTGACCAATTTTTGTGAGGATTCCATGAGATAACTTTACAGTGCTCCATACATTTTGGTTCTCTCTCAACCTGTTGGGTGCAAAGTACTGTTCAGGTAGAAACTGTTAGGCAGTTAGTGTAGGGACTCTGAGACCTTGGCCTGTTTCAATAAACATCCTGCTCCATTAACCTAAAGCTGTACACATTGTCCCAAATTCCTGGTTCTCAGAGGAATGTGTCCTTGGTCTGATAAATTATCAGCACTCTGGTGTATTAGGTAGTTAGAATAGGAAAAAGGAATCCAAAATAGTGGTGGCTAAAAGACAAAGAAGGGAAAAGCCCACTAAAATAGAACAAAGGAAGGTCCGAAGACCGGAGTGAGGATCTTAAGTAAAACAAGCAGCCCTCCTGGCTAGCCTAGTTTACATAGGGCAGGCTCAGCCAAAATTGGGCTGGGGGCTTCTCTTCTCTATGTCTTTTGGGTCGACCGGCCTTCAGGCCTCAAGGATGTATTTTCCTTTGCTTTCTAAATAAAACTGAGCTGTAACACTGGTCTGTCTGTCTCTTCAAATTTTTGCTGCAGAGAGACAGAAATAAGGAAATTATGAACTCTCTCCCAACATATACATGAAAGGGTAGTAATTAACTTCTGTTCCATATGCCCGAGGGAAAAATAACTGTCGATCATTAACCTTTAACCCTTACATTCAGTCCATTGTAAAATGCCTGGGGTTCATGAGAAAAGGCTGTGGGATGGTTAATTAATGTCTAAGAAAACTAAGAATCTGAGAATCAAAAGAAGCCGTAAAGATGTCAAGTTAAACACTGTGACCTTTAAGATGATTCGTTAAAAATGGCATATGTTAAAAGTAAGACAACCTGATGTGAAGATCTGACTAATTGGAAAAGACCTGATCCTGGGAATGACTGAAGGCAGGAGGAGAAGGGATGACAGAGGATGAGATGGTTGGATGGCATCATGGACTCAATGGACATGATTTGAGCAAGCTCTGGGAGCTGGTAATGGACAGGGAAGCTTGGAGTGCTGCAGTACATGGGGTTGCAAAGAGTCGAACATGACTAAGCAACTGAACTGAACTAAAAAGTAAGTGCAAGTGTAGTCAGACACGACTGTGTCTGTCTTTGCGACCTCTTGGACTATACAGGCCATGGAGTTCTCCAGGACAGAATACTGGAGTGGGCAGTTTTTCCCTTCTCCAGGGGATCTTCCCAACCCAGGGATCAAACCCAGGTCTCCCACATTGCAGTCAGATTCTTTACATGTTGAGCCAAAAGGGAAACCCAAGAATACTGGAGTGGGTAGCCTATCCTTTCTCTAGCGGATCTTCCTGACCCAGGAATCAAACCAGGGTCTCTTGCATTACAGGAGGATTCTTTACCAACTGAGCTATCAGGGAAGCCCTAAAAAGTAAGCCCCAATCAAAAGTGCACAAATCCCATCACTTCATGGCAAATAGAATGGAGTAAAAGAGGAAACGGTGACAGGAATTATTTTTCTTGGGCTCCAAAATCACCTCAGATGGTGACTGCAGCCACAAAATTAAAAGACACTTCCTCTTTGGAAAAAAAGCTATGAGCAACTAGACAGCATATTAAAAAGTGGAGACATTACTTTACTGACAAAGGTCTGTCTAGTCAAAGCTATGCTTTTTGCAGTAGTGATGTATGGATGTGAGAATCAGACCACAAAGAAGGCTGAACACTGAACAATTGATGCTTTTGAACTGTGGTGTTGGAGAACTCTTGAGAGTCCCTTGGACTGCAAAGTGATCAAACCAGTCAACCCTAAAGGAAATCATTCCTGAATATTCATTGGAAGGACTGATGCTGAAGCTGAAGCTCCAATACTTTGGCCAAATGCTGGGAAGAGCCAACTCATCTATGATACTGGGAAAAATTGAAGGCAGGAGGAGAAGGGGACAACAGAGGGTATGATAATTGCATGGCATTTCTGATTCAATAGACATAAGTTTGAGCAAGCTCCAGGAGACTGTGAAGGACAAGGAAGCCTGGTTTTCTGCAGTTCATGGGGTCACAAGGATTCACATGCAACTTGGCAACTGAACAACAAAGGATATAAACGGTTAACCTCTTCAGACTTTCTTATATCCTCTTTATTTTTCTGCCACTCACTGAAGGACTCATGAAGATGTTTAAAACTTTCCAATTTTTCTATTATAAACCTTCAAAACAAATTGTGTTACTACAGAAATGCACATTAAGATAATATTAATTTTATAACAATAGGAAAGAAAACATTCCAGAAACAAGGGAAAAATCTCTCTCCCTCTCATTCTTCATGTGTCCTTAATCTATCAATCATTTATCTATTATCTATCTATCTGCCATCTAACTACCTCTATCCACATCTACACACATATACATATAATTGTATAATTATTTTCCTTTAACTTAAAATTTTATTTCTTCTTTCTGAAATTTGTAAGTTTCTGTAAAGAATTTGTAACTACAGTAACCTTTATTGTCCATAACACTAATGCATACACTACAGACAAATGTATAATTAAAAAAACAACCAAAAACATGAAACTTGGAATCAGAAAACTTCGATGCACATCTCATATCATCTGTCTTAGTTTGGAAAGTTTCCCTAGCCTCTCTAAGCTAGAGTTTCCTTATCAGAAAAATTGGGATAATGATCTCATCAACTTTGAATAATTACAAATAAGTAACAAACTAAAGGGCTTCCTGATGAAAATAAAAGAGGAGAGAGAAAAAGTTGGCTTAAAGCTCAACATTCAGAAAACAAAGATCATGGCATCCAGTCCCATCACTTCTTGGCAAATAGATGGGGAAACAGTGGAAACAGTGGGTGACTTTATTTTTCTGGGCTCCAAAATCACTTCAGATGGTGATTGCAGCCATGAAATGAAAAGACACTTACACCTGGGAAGGAAAGTTATGATCAACCTAGACAGCATATTAAAAAGCAGAGACATCACTTTGTCAACAAAGGTCTGTCTAGTCAAGGCTATGATTTTTCCAGTAGTCATGTATGAATGTGAGAGTTGGACTATAAAGAAAACTGAGTGCTGAAGAATTGATGCTTCTGAACTGTGGTGTTGGAGAAGACTCTTGAGAGTCCCTTGGACTGTAAGGAAATCCACCCAGTCCATCATAAAGGAGATCAGTCCTGGGTGTTCATTGGAAGGACTGATGTTGAAGCTGAAACTCCAATACTTTGGCCACCTGATGCAAAGAGCTGACTCATTGAAAAGACCCTGATGCTGGGAAAGATTCAGGGCACAAGAGAATGGGACGACAGAGGATGAGATGGTTGGATGGCATCACCAACTCGATGGACATGGGTTTGGGTAGAGTCCAGGAGTTGGTGATGGACAGGGAGGCCTGGCGTGCTATGGTTCATGGGGTAGCAAAGAGTCAGACATGACTGAGCGACTGAACTGAACTGAAATGAATGCATCACAAAATGCATCATCATGTAGGTTTTGAGGTATTATTTCCATGTCACATCATAAATTCAAGCATATATCTCATAAAACAAAAAACTACATGAGTGTCATGAACCTTTTATGTCCTCAAAAATTATTTAATTCCATCAACTCTAGATATCCCAAAGACTTGGCCATAATCTTGAGTCCAATACTGAGTTAAAGCTAAAGTGCTATAGAGATGGGAGAGCAAGACATCAAAACAGAAAAATTGCTGGATTGTTTCAAATCCAAATCAGGTCACAGGCTACAATCAATGGTTTGTTTGAGACATCAATACTAATGTATAAAATAGGTAAACCAACATGTATACATGACTACCAGATTAAGTAACTGGACACTCAAACTATGTGCCAAGAATGCTAGTATATCACAGAGAGTCACAGAATATTTAAAATTTTGGGGAGAATGTACAGATGTGAGAGTTGGACCATAAAGAAGGCCGAGCACCAAAGAATTGATGCTTTCCCAACTGTCATGTGAAAGAAGACTCTTGAGTTCCTTGAACAGCAAGGAGATCAAACCAGTCAATCGTAAGCAAAATCAACCCTCAATTGATGCTGAAACTGAAGCTACAATACTCTGGCCATCTGATGTGAAGAGCTGATTCATTGGAAAAGACCCTCATGCTGGGAAAGATTGAGAGCAGGAGGAGAAGACAGTGACAGAGGATGAGATGATTGAGTGTCATCACCAACTGAAAGGACATGAGTTTGAGCAAGCTCTAGGAGATAGTGAAGAGCAGGGAAGTCTGGCTTGCATCTGCAGAGTCAAAAGAGTTGAACACAATATAGTGACTGAACAACAGGGACATTTATCAGAAACGATGTACACTATAGTATTTAAATTACCTAATGTCTTTCAGCTATAATTTTTATTTATTTATTTTTATTTTTTTGGCCTAGGATACCTATGAAAAAATTAACTGAAACACAGAGGATGTTCCAAATCAGGAAAGGTTTCCATACAGTAAAAAGATCAGTGGTTACAGAGGTTGGGGGAGGGGAGGAAGGCTGACACACAAGGGAATTTTAAGGCAGTGAAATTATTCACTAACATACTGAGAGGGTGGATATATGGAATTTCTAAAAATCCATAAAATGTATAACCTTATTGTAAACTGCAGATTTTAGTTAATAATAATGTACTGATATTGCTTTGTTAACTTTAACGTATGTACTGCACTAATGTAAATTGTTAATATAATAGGGGAAACTATATTTGGGAGGGGAGTATATGGAGTTTTTGTATTAGCTGATCAATTCTGCAAATCTAAAACCACTCTAAAATTAGTCTATTAATTATTAAAATAAAAGAAAGTTTGCTATTAAAAATATAATAAAAATACCATTTATTCAGGGAAGTAAAGCTCTGGAGTATTTACACACAACTCAAATAATTTTTTTCTTATTTTCTTACATTTTTTTCTGACTCATTCTCTACTCCCCAGTTTCTTAGATTTTTCCTTAAAATAGAACCAAATAGACTGCATGTGACTCCACCTGTGATAAAAGTCACACCAGTTGCCTGTAGTTCTTCAGATTAAAATGTCGTCATTATAGAGGATACTGTCATAGTATAATTTATTTTTTTCCTTTTTTTACAGAATCTCACTTTACTTGGTCAGATTTATCCTATGGTAATGTGTTCCTTTGCTCCTAGGGTATTTAAAAACATCAAAACCAGACTAAAACTATGCTGTTTACTTTTCATTTTTTTCTCTATTGTACCCCATTAATGTCTAACTCTCTCTCATCAAAATCTGGATGTCTTTTCCAATTTCTTCTGAAATTAACTCTTTGTGTCATCTTCTTCTTTATCATAGATCAGTGCTCCCACTCTCTAATTCCAATTTCAATTCAGTAGTTTCTCTCAAAAAGTTCTCCCTTTGTATGTATTTTTCTAAAGATACAGTTTGCTGCTAAGTTGCTTCAGTCGTGTTCGACTCTGTGTGACCCCATAGATGGCACCCTACCAGGCTCTGCCGTCCCTGGGATTCTCCAGGCAAGAACACTGGAGTGGGTTGCCATTTCCTTCTCCAATGCATGAAAGTGAAAAGTGAAAGGGAAGTCGCTCAGTCATGTGCGACTCTTAGCGACCCCATGGATTGCAGCCTACCAAGCTCCTCCATCCATGGGATTTTCCAGGCAAGAGTACTGGAGTGGGGTGCCATTGCCTTCTCCAAAGATACAATTTAGCTTATTGAAAAATGGCTCATTTTTAAATATTTTATCTGCATTTCTTATTCCATTACTTTTCTCATATATTATGTTGTTACTGCATTACGATTCTAATGAAAAATAATGATGCTTATAATATTTCTTCACAATTATTGCATGAAATAGACCAATACTTTTCCTAAATTATTTTTTAACCAAGCTCAATCACTGCACACTCAAGAAACCTCTTAAATTCTGTAGATACTGTATCTGCTCAATTTGTTAAAAATCTAACCTATTCTCTGTATACATACTTACTTTGTGATTTATTTTCTCCTCCAGTTAAGATAGGCGATCACCATGCAGTTTCTTATATATCATACTCTAGTATTTCTTCAAAAAAAATCTCTATCTGCAAAAGGATATTGGATGAATTGCTAATTTATTCATGTCTAGTTATCATCTTGACACATACACAGATTGCTCTCAATCCTTGTACACTAGACACCTAGTATTAGACACATATATCTAGACTTTTCTTGCTTCCTGTTAAAAATCTATCACTGTAACTGCTTATTCAGGACATCTGGTATGGGGTCCAGGATTCCTTGGTGAAGTATTTTGGACATATTTTGATGCACATTAAACTATCAACAGTATCTAGCTCTGTTCATGGAGAGATAAGAAAGCCTTCCTCAGGATCAATTCAAAGAAATAAAGAAAAACAATAGAATGGAAAAGACTAGAGATCTCTTCAATAAAATTAGAGATAGCAAGGGAACTTTTCATGCAAAGATGGCAAAATAAAGGACAGAAATGGTATGGAACTTAAGCCTAACCCTAACCCTAAAAAGCAGAAGATATTAAGAAGAGGTGGAAAGAATACACAGAAGAACTATACAAAAAAGATCCTATTGATCCAGATAATCATGATGGTGTGATCACTCACCTTGAGCCAGACATCCTGGAATTGTGAAGTCAAGTGAGCCTTAGGAGTCATCACTACGAACACAGCTAGGGAGGTGATCAAATTCCAGTTGAGCTCTTTCAAATCCTAAAAGATGATGTTGTGAAAGTGCTGGACTCAGTTCAGTTCAGTCGCTCAGTTGTGTCCGACTCTTTGCGACCCCATGAATTGCAGCACGCCAGGCCTCCCTGTCCAGCATCAACTCCCGGAGTTCACTCAGACTCATGGCCATTGAGTCAGTGATGCCATCCAGCCATCTCATCCTCTGTCATCCCCTTCTCCTTCTGCCCCTAATCCCTCCCAGCATCAGAGTCTTTTCCAATGAGTCAACTCTTCACATGAGGTGGCCAAAGTACTGGAGTTTCAACATGCCAGCAAATTTGGAAAACTCAGCAGTTTCCACAGGACTGGAATAGGTCAGTTTTCATTCCAATCCCAAAGAAAGGCAATACCAAAGAATTTACAAACTACCACACAATTGCACTCACCCCAGGTGCTAGTAAACTAATGCTCAAAATTCTCCAAATCAGACTTCAACAGTATGTGGACCATGAAATTCCAGATATTCAAGCTGGATTTAGAAAAGGCAGAGAAACCAGACAGCAAATTGCCAACATCTGCTGGATCATCGAAAAAGCAAGAGAGTTCCAGAAAAATGTCTATTTCTGCTTTATTGACTAAGTCAAAGCCTTTGTCTCTGTGGATCACAATAAACTGTGGAAAATTCCAAAAGAGATGGAAATACCAGACCACCTGACCTGCCTCTTGAGAAACCTATATGCAGGTCAGGAAGCAACAGTTAGAACTGGACATGGAACAACAGACTGGTTCCAAATAGGAAAAGGAGTACGTCAAGCCTGTATATTGTCACCCTGCTTATTTAACTTATATGCAGAGTACATCATGAAGAACGCTGGACTGGAAGAAACACAAGCTGGAATCAAGATTGCTGGGAGAAATATCAGTAACCTCAGATATGCAGATGATACCACTCTTATGGCAGAAAGTGAAGAAGAACTAAAAAGCCTCTTGATGAAAGTGAAAGTGGAGAGTGAAAAAGTTGGCTTAAAGCTCAACTTTCAGAAAGCTAAGATCATGGCATCCAGTCCCATCACTTCATGGGAAATAGATGGGGAAACAGTGGAAACAGTGACAGACTTTATTTTTGGGGGGCTCCAAAATCACTGCAGATAGTGATCACAGCCATGAAATTAAGAGACTTTTGCTTGTTGGAAGAATTATGACCAACCTAGATAGCATATTAAAAAGCAGAGACATTACTCTGCCAACAAAGGCCTATCTAGTCAAAGCTACGGTTTTTACAGTAGTCATGGATGGATGTGAGAGTTGGACTCTAAAAAAAAGCTGAGCCCTGAAGAACTGATGCTTTTGAACTGTGGTGTTGGAGAAGACTCTTGGGAGTTCCTTGATGTGCAAGGAGATCCAACCAGTCCATCCTAAAAGAAATCAGTCCTGAATGTTCATTGGAAGGACTGATGCTGAATCTGAAACTCCAATACTTTGGCCACTTGATGCAAAGAGCTGACTCATTTGAAAAGATTCCAATGCTGATAAAGATTGAAGGTGGGAGGAGAAGGGGTTGACAGAGGATGAGATGGTTGGATGGCATCACCGACTAAATGGACATGAGTTCGAGTAAACTCTGGGAGTTGTTGATGGACAGGGTAGCCTGGCGTGCTGCAGCCCATGGGGTCACACAGAGTTAGACACGACTGAGCGACTGAACTGAACTGAGAGTCTAGGTAGTCCACCAATAAAGATTAAAATAATCACCATAAAATCAGTTAGAGAAAATACAATGAAAAACAAACACAGAACAAGTACAGTGATAGGAAAATATGACATTTGTAGACCAGCAAGGTAAAGGTAGAGAAAAACTGATCTCATATTTATTCTGTTCTTTCTTATATACATAATTTCTGATTTCATGTTTTCAAGGAGATATCAAGTTAGCATTAATTCCAACCACAGAAAAACTTTACTTTTGTAATATAATTCCTAATTAACTGAACTTATTATCCAAAGTGCAATATTTAAAATCACAAACATGGCAGAATTTTTAACTGTATTCAATAGTATTTCAATTAATTGTCAGTTGCCAGGCATGGAAGTTTTTGTTATTATTACCTTAGGGGACTATTCATAACAGGATCCTGAATTGCATTCAAATGTGTTTAATAACTAATGCTTTAATAACTAATGCTTTAAACACATCAAAGAATTGCAACTTATTTGCATCATACTCTGTTATCCATGTTCAGACACAACTCTGAAGTAACTGAGATGTCACTCTTGCTGCTGCAAGCTGAGAGTAACAGCATTACTCTTTAGGAGAATAATATAAGCATATAAAGATAAAAATATGACTAATACCAGCTAACATCTTCCTTACATAATACTAGTATTACCACTAATAATCCATAGAAGACTAAAGGTAAAAGAGAGGCATAAAGATGTACATTTAGGATAACATGCTTATATCCTCAAGGTTCCTATTTATTTAATAGAAATCCACCAATACCTAGTATTTGAACTAACTATTTTTACACAGGAGGAAGGCAATGGCACCCCACTCCAGTACTCTTGCCTGAAAATCCCATGGACGGAGGAGCCTGGTTGGCTGCAGTCCGTGGGGTCGCTAAGAGTCAGACATGACTGAGTGATTTCACTTTCACTTTTCACTTTCATGCATTGGAGAAGGAAATGGCAACCCACTCCAGTGTTCTTGCTTGGAGAATCCCAGTGATGGGGGAGCCTGGTGGGCTGCTGTCTATGGGGTCGCACAGAGTTGGACACGACTGAAGTGACCTACTAGCATTTGTATACATCTACAAATTGATGAGCAATATTTGGAAATGATAAATTAAGCATTTAAAGATATGTCAATAGAAATCCTAAACAGAGTTCTGCATTTTACAACAATGGATAAGGATGACTGTTTTATTATACAACAGTTTTGTAACACATATCACCTACATATACAAGAGCAAGTATAGTAATATCTTTTTTAAACATTGATGAAATAATTTTACTTAAGACTCACAGAATTTATCAAGTTTGATTAAGAGAACAGAGTCAACTAACAGTACAATATAAACTGAAATACATAAAACAAACTTGTTAGCTACAAAACTGTTAACTCATGTTTGGTTTCTTAGGGATTAATACATTTCAAAGCCATGTTTTGCCTTAGAAGATATGATCAAAAATATCTTCAATAACAAGTTTATATCACAGATAATGTGAAGGCATGTAAAAGACAATAATTTAAGGCAAACCCCATGGTAATTCTATGCTATTTTATTTTATAAATTAAATCAACATATGGCTTTATCTAATAGTGTTAAGGTTCTGTGTATTCCTATATTACCTTTTCTTTTCAGCTGGAATTTTAATGAATTTGAATAAGTGTGGGGAGACATAGAAGTTTAAAATCCCCTGGAAGTTTTAGAGTAAAAGGCTGTTTGTATCTCTGGTTAATTCTTTTCTGTGGCTACTGCCAATTGTTCAGAAGGGTGATTGGGAAGACAGGAGTCTTGAGGACTCTTGTTTGCCACAGAGGTATACAGTGCCAGCCAGACTGTTAAGGGAAGAGCAAGAGAGTCTGAAAATTGCTGTCACTGACCCAAACTCTTCATCAATACAGGTCTTGGTGGAACTACACTAAGCAATTTCTTAAAAATGGCAAGGAACTATTACTTATCTAATATGATAAAAAGAGCTAAGCATTTCCAGTGAGAAAGGAGCATATTTCTCACCTGAGACATCTATTCTTTTTTTCTTAGAATATTTCTGAGAAAATGATCTGTATACTGATGGATGGTTCTCCAGAGACTATCAGTTACTACAGGAAGATATATATGAAAGAGGTCAGTACTGGGGGAATAAGAAAACTTCCATTCAGTTTAAACTCATATTTTAGTAGTAACAAACTTCATCATAAACAGGAAGAAAATTCTCTTCTCATAATTTATTAAATTTGCACTCCCGTTAATGTATCCCCAGTTTATCAGTGGAATATAGGATAAATGATACTATCTGATGTTTCTAAGTTATGAAACTTTGAGAATTGCTTTACTTCTGTGAGGTAAAGAGTCTTACATGCACAATATAGATAAATACCTTTTCTTAGAAGGCTATTGGATACAAATTTACAAGCTTATGTATTTCTCATAGAATATAGGTATGTAACTGTTAGATTTCCTTATACCTGAATGGATTTTGCAAGTCTCTTTTGGAAATGAGTTTTAGTCTGGAAGCCCCACCATTAGTCTAACAGAGATGCTAATTCACTGTTGTCTGTAGTTTCAATTAAAACCACCAGATGATAGGAGCACCTTGGTATTCACCTGCATAGCAGATGCATCAACTTCATTACTAAGAGCTTTTAATGTAGATTGTCATATGAATAATGGGAAATACACCAAATTTCAAGCCATGAAACAGTGATTTTTAATGCCTTGGTAGTTTATATTTCAATCTATCATTAACAGGATTCAAAGAAACCAGAGACACAAAATTGATGGGCAGGGAACAAGCACTTAAATGCTGTTAGAGCACTCATCACCTAGTGCTAATACTCTCTTGCTAGGATAAGCTGGTCACAGAACAGATTAGTTTCACACTAGGTCACCTGCCAACCTTGAGAAAATGTCTGTGCAAGGAGGTACACTGCAAAATGCCACAAAAGTCCCAGTCTAGCAGTACATCACTCTTGGGTATTCAATGACTCCAAAAGACCCAAAGCTTAGCTAAGCTAAAGGCTTAGCACAAGTTTCAAAGGACTAGTGTACTACTTTCTGGAACACCTGCTTATCCTAAGAACTATGGTGTAGAAGCTACAGATGGCTACAAAAATGGTAAAGTCTTTATAAAATAGCCTAGAATCATAATAGTCACTATGGGAATGTTCCAGTTAGACAAGACTGTTCATTTAAGAAGTGCATTTAAATGCAAGGGCTTCCAAATCAAACAAACAGAATGGGAAATCTATTTAACTGGTATGCAGAAACTGCCAACAAGCTTCAAGATTTCACAAGAGCTTCATTGCATGATCCATTGCAAAAGGTTAATAAAAAATTAAAGATGCAAGAGATATTTAAAGCAAAAGACTGTAAAACTGATATGACTATTTCTAACTCTTCTCTGTTCTCTAAGGTACATGCATGTCTAGCCAGGAATGATTAAGGGAGTTTTATAGGTATTAATACTAAAATATTTTATATTTATTAAATCCTTGCAAATATATTATGTAAGGAAATCTAATAGCCTCAAACATTGAGCAGGGCTGACATCTATACTAGACTTGATGTGTTAACTCTTGTCTCATTAACAAGTTTTTACATAAAGTTTTAAAACTCACATTGCTAATACTTTGATTTGAAAATTAAAATGACAAGTTTTACACTGGTTATACAAGTTATACAACAAAAATATTTTACTAACTTAAAAGTGAGATAAAGTTACATTGTTCTTTTGACTTTTGCTTTTTATTGAATGTGTTATGGAAACGTTCTCATATTGGTATGTACAGATTTTACAAATAATTTCTAGTTTTCTGATCTTTGTGTGTATATGTGTGCTCAATCATGTCCTATTCTTTTGCAACCCCATGAACTGTAGTGCAGCAGGCCCCTCTGTTCATGGAATTTTGCAGGCAAGAATATTGGAGCGGGCTGCCATTTCAGAGAATTTTCCTGACCCAGAGATTGAACCAATATCTCCTGTGTTTCCTGCATTGGCAGGCAGATTCTTTACCACTAAGCCCCTGGGAAGGCCTTTCTGATTTTTATCCCAAACCTAATCTTCTAAGGGAACAATTTATAGTGATTTCAAACAGCTTGTTCCCTACACCATATCCAATGTAATCAAGAAGGTGTATTTAGTGAATCCAGGACTTATTTCCTAAGTATTTCTTTCTCTAAAACAGCACTTCCATGTTTTTCTCAGACAGGCCATTTCAGCATGGTTTTGTTTGTTCTTTAATCTGCTGCTTTGATTTTAAAGCTGTAACAAAGGTGTGGGACATGAAAGGATATTTTGAAACATTAACAATTTATCCTTCTACAGTATTTAGTTTTCTTTTCTAATCTTCATTAGGCCATTCTGAACTTCTTAGGTATACCTTGGATTTTACTCTTCAGAGGTTTAGAATCTTTCAGAAGAAGAAAAAAAAATTTTTTTTACAAAAGATGTGGAAGGTAAATGATCAATAAAACCAAAGCCTCCCTGTATGCTCTCTTCTGTCTTACCAGCCTCTCCATACCACAGGGGAAAAGGATTGATTTAGCGAAGCAGTGGATTGCAGAAGGGGGAAAGATATGACAAATGGACATGTGGTTTAGAAAGATGGTAGTTCCCTGAGCGACATCCTGCTCTGAGTGATCACAGTAAATCCCATGTCCTCCAGAGGGATAGGAGCTACTGAAAAGTTAACAGATTAAAACAAAAAACAACAACAACAAAAAAATGCAATGGAGACCAAAGCTACACTGGCCCTAAAAAGAGCCCTAAGAAAAATGGGAATAGTGATTTTAGGCAAATTAAGATTTCAATACTACAGTAAAATAAGGACTTGAAAGAGTAATAAAATTTTTTTAAGACAAAGAAAATTATGTTTCTTACTCTCTAAGCCTTAGGACTAACTTTTTTCCTATTATACAAGTAAAAAACCTGCTTCATCTAAGTGAACTTGAATTCAACTATGTTATTTGTATCATTTATTTAAGTTGTATAAGCCTAAGTATCATGCCATTTTGACTATAGCTCAATCTGCTCATGGAAGCATGGTTAATTGAGTTTAGAATGTTTATAAATAAGCAGGAACAGCAGCTTTGAAAGAGGCACTACAGTATTGAAAGAGTCATAGAGTAAGCAGAAAAATAATGCTGAAGAAGATCCATGGATTCAGACCACAGCAAAAGAACTTTATTTTTTTTTTTTTTCTACTTAAGAAAATGAATTTATACTAGGAAACTGGATTTAAGTGTCAATAAATACAACAGCCTAATTCGTTAACTTTTTCTAGATTTGACTTTGAATATTAGTAATGGGACTATCCTATGTCTTAATTTTATAAAACAACTATTTTTTAATACTTAAGACATATAACATGTCATCATCCCTAAACCAGATACAAAATTTTCTATTTTGTACAACATCTATTTACAAAATCTGTCATTAAAATGATGATGAAGATGATAATCATAATAATGCCTCCTAGATAGTTATCTGAAAGTGAAAGTTGCTTAGTTGTGTCTGACTCTTTGTGACCCCATGGACTGTATAGCCCACGGAATTCTCCAGGCTAGAATACTGGAATGGGTTCAGTTCAGTTCAGTTCAGTCTCTCAGTCGTGTCTGAATCTTTGCAACCCCATGAATCGCAGCATACGAGGCCTCCCTATCCATCACCAACTCCCGGAGTTCACCCAGACTCACGTCCATCCAGTCAGTGATGCCATCCAGCCATCTCATCTTCTGTCGTCCCCTTCTCCTCCTGCCTCCAATCCCTCCCAGCATCAAAGTCTTTTCCAATGAGTCAACTCTTCACATGAGGTGGCCAAAGTACTGGAGTTTCAGCTTTAGCATCATTCCTTCTAAAGAAATCCCAGGGCTGATCTCCTTCAGAATGGACTGGTTGGATCTCCTTGCAATCCAAGGGACTCTCAAGAGTCTTCTCCAACACCACAGTTCAAAAGCATCAATTCTTTGGCGCTCAGGCTTCTTCACAGTCCAACTCTCACATCCATACATGACCACAGGAAAAACAATAGCCTTGACTAGACGGACCTTAGTCAGCAAAGTAATGTCTCTGCTTCTGAATACTATCTAGGTTGGTCATAACTTTTCTACCAAGGAATAAGCGTCTTTTAATTTCATGGCTGCAGTCACCATCTGCAGTGATTTTGGAGCCCCCGAATAATAAAGTCTGACACTGTTTCCACTGTTTCCCCATCTATTTCCCATGAAGTGATGGGACCAGATGCCATGATCTTCGTTTTCTGAATGTTGAGCTTTAAGCCAACTTTTTCACTCTCCTCTTTCACTTTCATCAAGAAGCTTTTTAGTTCCTCTTTACTTTCTGCCATAAGGGTGGTGTCCTCTGCATATCTGAGGTTATTGATATTTCTCCCGGCAATCCTGATTCCAGCTTGTGTTTCTTCCAGTCCAGCGTTCTTCATGATGTACTCTGCATATAAGTTAAATAAACAGGGTGGCAATATACAGCCTTGATGTACTCCTTTTCCTATTTGGAACCAGTCTGTTGTTCCATGTCCAGTTCTAACTGTTGCTTCCTGACCTGCATACAGATTTCTCAAGAGGCAGGTCAGGTGGTCTGGTATTCCCATCTCTTGAAGAATTTTCCACAGTTTATTGTGTGATCCACAGAGTCAAAGGCTTTGGCATAGTCAATAAAGCAGAAATAGATGTTTTTCTGGAACTCTGTTGCTTTTTCCATGATCTAGCCATTCCCTTTTCCAGGTGCTCTTCCCAACCCAGGGATTGAAGCCAGGTCTCCCACATTGCTATCTAGTCAATTATTAATATTAAGCAAGCAATTTGTTAAATATGTCTTATATCTTGATTTATTGGTAAATTTCATAAAATAGAATGATTAACTTTTATAAGTCAATGAATGGTCTACTTATTTTATGCCTAAATTCCCATCATCCACTTGCACTGCTCTGTCTCATCACCTTGGGACACATGGAACTTTCAAAACAGAAAGTTCATGCTGTTTCTTTGTCATAACAAAGTTCATTGTACCTGAACCAGGAATCTCATATCTTTTCTCCATATCCATGAACCTTTGGTTGGCTAACTTTGAGCATAGCTCTCAGATGCTTAAAACTTCTTGACATTACATACATCATAGTTCATCTAACACAAATACCTTTATTTTTCCCTGAGGAAAGACTCTACTCATCAATCTGTCTATATATTCTCAGGTGAAAAAATGCTACCCAGCTAAACAGAAAACATACGTCTCATCTGGATATTTAGAATATTATTTAACATAGAGATTAAATTAATGATAGAATTATGACTCAAATTGAACTATTAAAAATAAAGTTTATGACTTCTATCTAAATATTTTTGCAAGTATATACTCTTCTGTATTAGGTTTTTATTCATCATGGATATTGCAAGGCATCTTAATGTTTTATGCATTCATTTCTTTATAAAATAAGAAAACTCAGTTTCTACTTCATGGAATAATTGCAAAGATGAAACGAGTTAATTCATGTAAATTTCATACACTATTGCCTGGCACACTGAAAGTACTCAATGACTGAATATTATAATTCTAAGTGTACTTCTGAGAATTTAAGCCAAGAGTTGTTGGCAGCCACCATGATACCACATGGGTCTTTTTTTTTTTTTCTTAGTTTTTCTCTAATATAAATTTATTTATTTTAATTGGAGGCTAATTACTTTACAATATTGTATTGGTTTTGCCATACATTGACATGAATTCAGAACAGAATAGAATTAGAGAAGAATATGTCCTTGGGAAATTATTTGAATCTCAGATTTCATTTCTGCTTGAAGCTCATGGATTCTGAGTTACATATACAAATAAATTCCATTTACTTTTTTTCTTTTTGGCTTAGATTTTCTGTCACTTGAATTTTTAAAAGTTCAGTATTTAGGCACAAAGTAAAAATAACCATTCTAACAATTCAGAATAAATTGAATAAGAACAGGGTGAATAAATATAAGAACCCCTGTATCCTGGTCTGGAATAGTGAAACAGGTGTAACTTCTTTGATATGCATTTTAGCAGTTATATCATCTATCTTTCAGGGCTTTCCCAGATGACGCTGGTGGTAAAGAACCTGCCTGCTGATGCAGGAGACATAGGAGATGTGGGTTCAAACCCTGTATCAGGAAGATCCCCTGGAGGAGGGCATGGCAACCCAAATCCAGTATTCTCACCTGGAGAATCCCATGGACAGAGGGGCCTGGCAGGCTACAGTCCATGGGGTCACAAAAAGTCTAACACAACTGAAGTGACATAGCATGCACCCATTATTTACCTTTCACCTAGCAAACAACTCCAAAATTGAAGTGGATTGAAATGACACATATCTTATTAACATTATAGATAGATGATCAAAAATGAGCTTTAATTCAGTTTAGCTCTAAATTGTGTCAGATTGTCTCCATTCCAAGATTCAACCTGAAGAGCATGTGTTTTTTGTGGTGAAGGGAAAGAAGAGGGTGAGTTGAACTATGTAATTCCAGTGATATCTTCTGCTCTAATTTGACATAAAACATAACTATGGCATAAAGCTTAATGACTCAAGTCTCATGGGCTAAAGCAAGTCACAGACTGAGATGTCATCAAATAGACAGAAGAGTATAATTATTCACCAAAAGCACAGGTGAGCCACTTACAGGTAGTGGTGTGTACAATCCTCTAGAGTGGTAAAGGGAATGAAAGTCTGGCTCAATAATATTGGAAACATTAAAGTTCTTGTTACAGAAAAGATTTGGGGTGTAACTTTTTTTTTTTCACTTTCAGTCAATAACATTATATTAGAAAGATATGATATCAGACTTAAGCTATTTTATTTAGAAGCAGATGGATCTTGTGGGAATTCCTTTCTACCTACTGCCCGCGATCTGAAATGGATGGGAGAATAATTTTCTAGGTGGAGCTTAGTTTGATCTGTAGTAGGGAAGTAAAACTGGGAGATAGATTGAAACCTAGAAGAAATTTTTCCAATTTTTTTGTACTTTGAAGCTTCTCTTTTAAACAGAGTTTCTATATTGTAAAAGGAACACATTTCCCTGTTTTTAAGAGGTAGCTATGAGGCAAGGTCCTGGAGAAGGAAATGGCAATTCGCCCCATTATTCTTGCTAGGAAAATCCTATGGACAGACAGGTTACAGTCTATGGAAATGCAAAGAGTCAGACATGAATGAGCAACTGGGCACATGAGGCGAGATCCAGACTGAACTTGCTTCCAGAGTCTTTTTTTTTTTTTTTAAATGAGTTATCCTGAGGTAGAAGCCAGATAAGACTCTGTAGAATGATCAGTCTCATAGCTTGTGGTTATTGGGCATTTAATATTTGTAAGGCCGTGTACTGTTCTAAACACATGATATGCATTAAATAATATATTTAGTACTGCAACTCCATAGGTTAGGTACTACTAATATCCTCATTGTGTGGAGAAAGAAAATTTGGTACAGATGAATTAAGTAATGTGTTCAAATGCACTCAGTTAGTAAATGGTGGAGCCAAAGTGGTCTAAAATGATCTCCCTTATTCTACCCTTTCCAATAATCTATATTAAAGAGAGTAGCCAGAATCAAAAGTTCTTAGAATATTGTTATCATATTATTAGTATGAAGCTTCACATTTCACTCCAGCAGCTTCATATTTCTCTCTGATTAAAAACCAATGCCATTTGAATGGTTCCCAAACCATACATATTCTAGACTTCCATTATGTCACTGTCCATTCCTTCATCTTCTTACTCTTTCCACTGCTCCAGCTTCTTGACAGTAAGGGAAACTTGTTCCTCATATCCTTGGTAATTTCTGTTTCTATTGTCTGAAATGTGCTTTAGTCAGTCACTTGGGTTATTTTTAGAAATCTATGTATAGAGTCAAATGAGGATTATATTAATGGTATGGAATAAGCAAAAGGATGGCTTTTGGTGGATAACACTTCTTTATTTTTTAAAATCCAATCTCAGATTTATTTTGCATCTTTGATAATACTTATCAGCTTTCTTCTAAGCCATCAAACAGGAGGGGATTTGGGAATTCTCTGGTGGTTCAGTGGTTAGGACTCTGCACTCTCACAGCCAACAGCCCAGGTTCAATCCCTGGTTGGGGAACTAAGATCCCACAAGCTGTATAGCATTACCAAAAAAAAAAAGAAACAGGATGGCTGAGTGTGCTGCTGTTTTATCTGATACCATTTGACTGTGCTTCTTTTTTTTCCCCCCATATCACCTCCATCATTTATTTATTTTTTTAATTTTTTTAAATTTTACTCTACAATACTGTATTGGTTTTGTCATACATTGACATGAATCTGCCACGGGTGTACATGAGTTCCCAATCCTGAAACCCCTTCCCTCCTCCCTCCCCATATCATCTCTCTGGGTCATTCCAGTGCCCCAGCCCCAAGCATCCTGTATCCTGTATCGAGCCTAGACTGGTGATTCATTTCTTACATGATAGTATACATGTTTCAATGCCATTCTCCCAAATCATCCCACCCTCTCCCTCTCCTACAGAGTCCAAAAGTCTATTGTACACATCTGTGTCTATTTTGTTGTCTTGCATACAGGGTTATCATTACCATCTTTCTAAATTCTATATATATGTGTTAATATACTGTATTGGTGTTTTTCTTTCTGGCTTACTTCTTAAAAAAAAAAAAAAACTAACAAAACTGGACTTGAATGTTAAAAGATATGGGACTGAGTTTGCTGACAGCTATTGGGCTACTATGTGGATCTGAGAATAAATCATCTTGAAGAAAAGTAAAGCCAAGAGTTAGAGAGGATATAAGATTATAATATGACCTCCAGTTTTTAAAGCATCAAAAAGTAGTGAATAAGGATTTAATTAGTATTTGAATGTAAGTAATATAGGCTGGATTTATATTTATTTCATAAGTAAAAAGTTAACAAAAAGAAATTCAAATAATAAAGTATTCTATAAATATTTCATTTATATGTTGTCTTCAATGTTGACATTAAAATTTAAGATGAACATAAAGGTTAACACTAGATAAAATATGTATCATTTCTATCAGAAAGAAAAAGTAGATTCAGCTTCATTTGATAGTTAAACAAATACGATTTCTTCATTACCCAAGTCAATTCAAGACAAAGATTTGTTGTTTCTATTGATCAGTTGCTAGGTCTTACCTGACTCTGTGACCCTATGGACTGCAGTGTAGCAGGCCTCCCTGTCTTTCACCATCTCCCAGAGTTTGCTCAGATTCACATCCATTGAGTCCTTCATGTTATCTAACCATTTCATTCTCTGCCACCCCCTTCTTTTACCCTAAGTCTTTCCCAGCATCAGAGTCTTTTCCAATGAATCAGCTCTTTGCCTCAGATAGTCAAAATCTTGGAGCTTTATGTTCAACATCAGTCTTTCCAGTAAATGTTCAGAGTTGATTTCTTTTCAGATTGATTGGTTTGATCTCCTTGCAGTCCAAGGAATTCTCATGAGTCTTCTCTAGCACCAAAAGTCAAAAGCATCAATTTCAGCACTCAGCCTTCTTCATGGTTCAACTCTCACATCCATACATGACTACTGGAAAAACAATAGCTTTGACTATACAGACAATTGTCAGCAAAATGATGGCTCTGGTTTTTAATAAGCTGTCTAGGTTTGGCATCCCTTTCCTTCCAAGGAGCAAGCATCTTTTAAATTCATGGATGCAGTCACCGGCCACAGTGATTTTAGAATTCAAGAAAATAAAATCTGCTACTTCTTCCACTTTTTTCCCTTCTATTTGCCATGAAGTGATGGAACTGGATGCCATGATCTTAGTTTTTTGAATGTTGCATTTTAAGCCAGGTTTTCACTCTCTTCTTCATCCTCATCAGGAGGCTTTTTAGTTCCTCTTCACTTTCTGCCAGTAGAGTGGTATCATCTGCATATCTGTGGTTATTGATATTTCTTCTGACAATCACGATTCAAGTTTGTGATCCATCCAGCTCAGCATTTTGCACGATTTATTACTCATAGAAGTTAATCAAGCAAGGTGACCATATACAGCCTTGACATACTCCTTTCCCAATTTGAAACCAGTTCATTGTTCCATGTCCCATTCTAACTGTTGCTTCTTTACCAACATACACGTTTCTCAGGACACAGGTAAGGTGGTCTGGTATTCTCATCTCTTGAAGGATTTTCCACAGTTTGTTGTGATCCACATGGTCAAAGGTTTTAGCATAGTCAATGAAGCAGAAGTAGATGTTTTTCTGGAATTCTTTTGGTTTTTCTATGACCCAACGGAGTTGGCAATTTGATCTCTGGTTCCTCTGCCTTTTCTAAATCCAGGTTGTACATCTGGAAGTTCTCGGTTCACATATTGCTGAAACCTAGCTTGAAGGATTTAGAGCATAAACTTGCTAGCACGTGAAATGAGCGCAATTGTATGGTAGCTTGAACATTCTTTGGCATTACCTTTCTTTGGGATTGAAATGAAAACTGATCTTTTCCAGTTCTGTGGCCACTGCTGAGTTTTCCAAATTTGCTGGCATATCGAGTGCAGAACTTTAACAGCATCATCTTTTAGGCTTTTAAATAGCTCAGCTGAAATTCTGTCACCTCCCCTAGCTTTATTTGTAGTAATTTTTCTTGAGGACCACTTAACTTCACATTACAGCATATCTGGCTCTAGGTGAGTGACATCACTGTGGTTGCTTGGGTCATTTCTTCTCTGTATTCCTTCCACCTCTTCTTAATATCTTCTGCTGCTGTTAGGTCCTTACTATTTCTGTACTTTATTGTGACCAGTCTTTCATGAAATATTCCCTTGGTATCTCCAATTTTCTTGAAGAGATCTTTACTCTTTTCCATTCTATTATTTTCCTCTATTTCTTTCCATTTTTAATTTAAGAAGGCCTTCTTATCTCTCCTCTGGAACTCTACAATCTTTGGGTATATCTTTCCCTTTCTCTCTTGCCTTTTACTTGTCTTCTCTCTTAGCTATTTGTAAAGCCTCCTCAGACAACCACTTTCTCTTCTTGTGTTTCTTTTTCTTTGGGATAATTTTGGTCACTGCTTCCTATACAGTGTTACAAACTTCTGCCCATAGTTCTTCAGGCACTCTGTCTATCAGATTTAGTCCTTTGCATCTTTTCATCACCTCTACTATATAATCGGAAGAGATTTGATTAGGTCATATCTGAATGGCCTAGTGGCTCCCCCTACTTTCTTCAAAAAAAAGCTTGAATTTTGAAATAAGGGGCAGATGATCTGAGCCACACTTAGCTCCAGGTCTTGTTTTTGCTGATTGCATAGAACTTCTCCATCTTTAGCTACAAAGAACATAAATCAGCCTGATTCCTATATTGACCATCTGATAATGTCCATTCTGCTGCTGCTGCTAAGTCACTTCAGTTGTGTCCTACTCTGTGTGACCCCATAGACGGCAGCCCATGAGGCTCCCCCATCCCTGGGATTCTCCAGGCAAGAACACTGGAGTGAGTTGCCATTTCCTTCTCCAATGCATGAAAGTGAAAAGTGAAAGTGGTGTTGCTCAGTCGTGTCTGACTCTTAGCGACCCCATGGACTGCAGCTCACCAGGCTCTTCCATCCATGGGATTTTCCAGGCAAGAGTGCTGGAGTGGGGTGCCATTGCCTTCTCTGATAATGTCCATGTGCAGAGTCAATTATCAGACTGTTGGAAAGGGTGTTTGCTATGACTTGTGTGTTTTCTTGACAAAACTCTGTTAACCTTATCCCTGCTTCATTTTGTACTCCCAGGCCAAGCTTGCCCATTATTCTAAGTGTCTCTTTACTTCCTACATTCACATTCCAATCTCCAATGATGAAAAGGTTATCATCTTTTGTTGTTAGTTCTGTAAGGTCATGGTTTTCTTCACAAAACCAGTCAACTACAGTTTCTCATTTAGAATTTCAGTTTTCAAAAGCAGAAAAATGGGAAAACTAAGCATCATGCAAAAAGAGAACAAAAAATAATAGTGATAATAAACAAAAATTTGGAAGTTATTTTTTGAAAAAAATATATACCAGGGGAAAACCTCAATCAAGAGTATTCAATATCAAATTCAAAACACACTTAAATAACATAAAAAATACTAAAAGAAACAAGTTGCCAATTAAGAATATATTCAAGTAATATATTAAATGCATCCTAATATTCTAAAATAGCACTACATTCTCAATCTTGGAAAATATAATTTGCCAAAATTGACTATTTAAAATTGTCTACATACCTGAAAAATTTAAGGAAAATAAAACTTAAGTTCATGATTTTCCCAAAGTAGAGGCACAGTAAGGGCACTACCCCAAGGAAATTTAAGTATTGAGTATTAGCAACTCTATAACAATATATTACATATTTTATATTGTCTACCTTACCAAATGGAAAAGCAGGGCAATCTTTTGGACAAATACATAATATATGTTATATTAGTAACATATAAGGACTTAGAAAATTTAAACCTGTCACATTAGAATGTAAATGTCTTAGATAGTAATATTCCCTAAATAAAATCCACATGACTAAATTATATGTCTATATATGTGTATATAATATAAATTCAACATATGTGCATGCATGTGCCTATATGTGTGTGTATGTGCCTATATATTATTAGCATTATTCCCCCCAAATGGCCTTTCATTATCAAAATATCTTTTAACATAATTCACTGCATAAGTTACAGGAGGAAATAATTATAGCTTCAATAGATACAAAATTACACTTGATATTATTTTACTCCATAATAATATAATTTCAGGTCACTTTAAAGGATTTTTAAACATTTAATAATGGGTAAGTAATAAATTCTACAAAAAAATCAGTAAGAAAACATTAGAAACATTTTCTCTATAAGTATGTATGGAAAAATGGTTACTCTAAAGCACTTTATTCAAAAGTATAACATAGTCTTTAGAAGTACAAAAGGAAAGCAATAAAAAGCCAAACAATTGAAAGAAATGAAGCAAAATCATTCTTGTTGGCAATTGTTAAAATGTATACAGATAGCCAAGACGTATGCAGATATACTGAGAGACTCCATAGAAAATATTTAAAATAAGATGAACATTATGAGACCAATTGTGTAAAATTCAAAACCAAACCATGTTCCATTTCGTGGATGCATTTTGAGCTCTACTTTCCATTGTCAACCTGGTACCACACCACTTTTTTGAAACCTGGAAACTACATTTTCCAGAACCACCTTCTTAATAGCTCCTGTTAAACTTGAGGAATGAAAGGAGCTCACTGATTTAGAAACTGGAAGTGAAGTAGTAACTGGTAGTTTCCAACTGTCGAGACATCAGTTCCCAGTGACCACCACAGGACCAGCAGCCTCTCAGGCTGTTCTTCTAGATCTTTCCCAAGATTTGCAAGCTCTCCACCACCATTCTCACTCCAGTGCTTCGGGCTAACTTTGTTCATAATTTATAAGGGAAAACTTTATTTTTAGAGTAGAGCACTTTTAGGTTCACCACAAAATCAAAGGGAAGGTACAGAGAATGATTATTTCACCAATTCTCTGGCTTTGTCTCTTTCCACCTGGCTGGCTATACTGTTTCCTGTATGAAACCCCACTCACATACCACCAGCTGATGATTTTGATATTCTAACTGATACACATACATACATAAATTGAAGTCACTCAGTCATGTCCGACTGTTTGCCATCCCATAGACTGTAGCCCGTCAGGCTCCTCCAACTATGGGGTTTTCCAGGCAAGAATACTGGAGTGATTTGTCATTTCCTTCTCCAGAGGATTTTTCCAATCCAGGGATTGAACCCGGGTCTCCTGCACTGCAGGCAGACTCTTTACCATCTGAGCTGCCAGGGAAGCAAGGAATGAAAGTGAAAGTTGCTCAGTCCTGTCTGACTCTTTGAGACTCCATGGACTATACAGTCCATGAGATTCTCCAGGTCAGAATACTGAAGTGGGAAGCTTTTCCTTTCTCCAGGGAATCTTTCCAACCCAGGGATTGAACCCAGTTCTCCTGCATTGCACACAGATTCTTTATCAGCTGAGCCACAAGGGAATCCCATATGTACACAGTGAAATTTAAACAAGGCTAATTGGAGGAAGAAGGACAGGGAACAGGATCAGCGTGGGATGCAAAGACCACTCCCAACTGTGTTGCTTCTGTTATATTTACTCAGAAATACACTCTGAAGAAAGTATGGCAAATGAACTAACACTTGGTAAATGTCTATTATATTTGGTAGATCAGTGTGTGTTAATATATTTTTTGTATCACTCCAGATTTTTAAAATATTTCCTTAAAATAGAGCTTGTAAACTGATCATTTCACCTGAGCTCCTTTCCAATAGTTCCTTCTAAATCATCAGATTTCTTGTTGAACATACTCAATTATGGCCAGAAAAATATAATTATACTGATGAATACGATAGATATAAAGCACTGAAATTATCGTCATTTCATCTGACATTAGGTGTCTAGACACTTTGCTATTAAAATGATATATTATTACTGTAAGAGGATTTCCTGAATGAACTTGATTTCCATTTCAAATTCAAATTTTTAGTCAACCATAAAATATTACAGCAATGTTTGCTAAATCATTTCACTGAAGTGCTACTTTAAACTATCTTTGAGGAAACGAAATTTGAAACTTCATGGAGAGAGGGAACGAACACATCCCCATCACTTTTCCAAATGAATATCACTAGGTTCCTTCATCATGTTCACTTTATAGCCCAATGATGAAGAGACCTCTTCAAATTCTGATCTGAGGTATTTTTGCTGCAGATACCCAATAATCTATTCACAACAGAAAGAACATGGACATTAGTTATACGAAGTTTGATTACAGTTTTCAGAAAGGGATAAAACATTTTTTTATGAGTTTTATTATTAGTATCATAAGAACATTAACATGGAGCAATGGCATCAAAAGCTATTTGAAACACATGGCTGCCTATGCATACTGCCCATGCCCGTTCTACCCTTACTAACACCCTTGCCCATGTGTGCATGTGTGCTGTCGCTTCAGTCGTGTCTGACTCTTTGCAACCCTATGGACTGTAGCCTGCTAGGCTCTTCTGTCCCTAGGATACTACAGGCAAAAATACTGGAGTGAATTGCCTTGCCCTCCTCCAGGGGATCTTTCTGACGCAAGGATCAAACCCACATCTCTTACATCTATCTGCATTGGCAGGTGGGTTCTTTTTGACTAGAGCCACCTGGAAAGCCCAACACTTTACCAACCCTCCTGCTATTTCTCCTAATATTAGCATCTCTATAACTTAGGTCCCCAAACAAATGATACATGATTTTGTCACCTAAGATTTCAAATTGCCAACATCCACTGGATCATCGAAAAAGGAAGAGAGTTCCAGAAAACATCTATTTCAGCTTTATTGACTATGCCAAAGCCTTTGTGGAGAAGGCAATGGCAACCCACTCCAGTACTCTTGCCTGGAAAAACCCATGGACAGAGGAGCCGGGTAGGCTGCAGTCCATGGGTTTGCACAGAGTCGGACACGACTAAGCAACTTCACTTCCACTTTTCACTTTCATGCATTGGAGATGGAAATGGTAACCCACTCCAGTGTTCTTGCCTGGAGAATCCCAAGGACGGGGGATCCTGGTGGGCTGCCGTCTATGGGGTCACACAGAGTTGCACACAACTGAAGCAACTTAGCAGCAGCAGCAGCAGCAGCAGCAGCAGCAAAGTCTTTGACTGTGGATCACAATAAACTGTGGAAAATTCTGAAAGAGATGGGAATACTAGACCACTTGACCTGCCTCTCAAGACACCTGTATGCAGGTCAGGAAGCAACAGTTAGAACTGGACATGGGACAACAGACTGGTTCCAAATAGGAAAAGGAGTACATCAAGGCTGTATATTGTCACCCTGCTTATTTAACTTACATGCAGAGTACATCATGAGAAACGCTGGTCTGGAGGAAGCACAAGCTAAAATCAAGATTGCCGGAAGAAATATCAATAACCTCAGATATACAGATGACAACAGCCTTATGGCAGAAAGTGAAGAAGAAATAAAGAGCTTCTTGATGAAAGTGAAAGAGGAGAGTGAAAAAGTTTTCTTAAAGCTCAACATTCAGAAAACTAAGGTCATGGCATCCGATCCCATCACTTCATGGGAAATAGATGGGGAAACAGTGGAAACAGTGTCAGACTTTATTTTCAGGGCTCCAAAATCACTGCAGATGGTTACTGAAGCCATGAAATTAAAAAATGCTTACTCCTTGGAAGGAAAGTTATGACCAACCTAGATAGCATATTCAAAAGCAGAGACATTACTTTGCCAACAAAGGTCCTTCTAGTCAAGGCTATGGATTCTCCAGTAGTCGTGTATTGATGTGAGAGTTGGACTATAAAGAAAGCTTAGTGCTGAAGAATTGATGTTTTTGAACTGTGGTGTTGGAGAAGACTCTTGAGAATCCCTTGAACTGCAAAGAGATCCAACCAGTCCATCCTAAAGGAGATCAGCCCTGGGTGTTCATTGGAAGGACTGATGCTAAGGCTGAAACTCCAATACTCTGGCCACCTGATGTGAAGAGCTGACTCATTTGAAAAAACCCTGATGCTGGGAGGGATTGGGGGCAGGAGGAGAAGGGGACAACAGAGGATGAGATGGTTGGATGGCATCACCGACTCAATGGACCTGAGTTTGGGTAGGGTCTAGGAGTTTGTGATGGACAGGGAGCCTGGCATGCTACAGTTCACGGGGTCACAGAGAGTCAGACAGGATTGAGCAACTGAACTGAACTGACTGAAAATTTCAAATAAATTGCATCTCATATTTAAATGCTTCCAGATGAATGACCTGAAACACCCTGAGGGCTGTTTAAGAGTTTTTAGGCATTAGTCATGTATTAACCCCATCCTGTGAATTGAAGTTGTGATATGCTCACAACCACATCTCATGGGAGCACACCTGGGTACCTCAAAGCTATTCTTAAATGTACCTTTCTTAAATACCTTGAAGACCAAATAGAACTTGCTTTCTCTGGTGCTTTGGGATTAAGAAGTAAAGTACTCATTTCTCACCAGAAATGCTTCCAGATATTTATTTTGGCGATTGTCCAAATGGGACAATGAGAGCTCTATTTTAGTCCCTGAGAAAATCTGAGAAGTGAATTTTTACCCTTTCCCCTTTCTACCCTCTACCCTCTCTGTCCTCTCCCCCAAACCAACACAATTAAGAGTCAATGAGCTGGCATGAGACCACTAAAGTTGTTCTGAATCTTTCAAAATTCAAACAACTTAGATGTTACTCCAGGGTGCAGCTGCTCATAGAATAATTTCACTTCATACCCTGAATATTGGAAACAATGTGTGTTCCTGTGCCCAGTTAGTTGCTCAGTCATATCCCACACTTTGCGACCTCATGGACTATAGCCCACCAGGCTCCTCTGTCCATAGGATTTCAGAGGCAAGAACGCTGGAGTGGGTTGCCATTTCCTCCTCCAGGGACTCTTCCTGACCCAGGGATTGAACCCAAGTCTCCCGCACTGGCAGGTGGATTCTTTACCGCTGAGCCACCTGGGAAGCCCCTTGGAAGCAATAGGACCATTCAAAAGGAAAATCTTATGGTTGAAGGGTAGGCACTAAGAAAATTGCTTCTCTAGGACATCAACAAGATTGAGTAGGATCTTGAAAGAGCTGAAGGTGATTATGGGGAAATAGTGCTTGGAGTTGAGAAAAAAAAAATCTATCTTCCAGTAAATGAGATCCAGTCTCTGACTTTGGGGATACTCACTGGCATGTCTTAAATGTTCCTGCCATAGTACCATGCAGATAGTTTTAGGCATTTTATAGACATAGCCATTCATTTAATATTTATTTTCTTTAATAGTGTCCCAATTGGGACACTATGTATTGGGCATAGAAGCCTGTTGAAAAAACCCCTGAATTAGTAAGTAAATTAGTAAATAAACAAACATAAATACTCCCCCAGTGCAATATGAGAGTGTGTGAATGGATCATGAATAAAGAAAGAAGGTTAGCCAGGTTCCTTTAAGTCTTAAAAAGTGAAAACCTCAGTGTATTGCTTCTTAATGAATTTAATTTGAATATTATGCGGAAAAAGCTACTGAATACATTTGCTAGTTTAATTTCTGGAGAAGGCAACGACACCCCACTCCAGTACTCTTGCCTGGAAAATCCCATGGATGGAGGAGCCTGGTGGGCTACAGACCATGGGGTCAATAAGAGTCGGAAACAACTGAGCGACTTCACTTTCACTTTTCACTTTCATGCGTTGGAGAAGGAAATGGCAACCCACTCCAGTGTTCTTGCTTGGAGAATCCCAGGAACGGGGGAGCCTGGTGGGCTGCCATCTATGGGGTCACACAGAGTTGGACACAACTGAAGCGACTTAGCAGCAGCAGCAGCAGCAGTTTAATTTCAGTTGTCTTGATAACTTTTTGACTGATGGTTGTATAGGATGCCTGAAGAATCAGGAATAGGTCTTGCAACAAAGTTTAAGGTGTAGCCAAATTCTACATGTAATAATCAAATTAATTGCCTCCCTCTCTTGTTAAACTGTTGCCCTAACTACTTATTCTATGGAGATGAAAGATACTTGAAACTTCTGACTTATTTTAATTTTTTGGACTTATCCATTAGTACATTTTGTGAAATAATTTGTGACAATTAACTTCTGTAATAAATGTCTCCAGTATAAATAATCATTCATTTCCTCCCACTCACTCACTAAACAGGTGACTGCTGTAGGTCAGGAAAATTTATCTCCTATATTGTAAGAGCCCTACAATTTCTTTCACATGTAAGTAATTTACTGCCAATATTACATTCTTATAATGAACACTATTGCTCTTGTCAGTTCTGAACTGATATTACTACCACTATTATTACCATTGTTGTTATATTATTTCCTGAGTGAAGTATTGGAATTGCTCAAACAGACATTTGTTTTGATGACAAATTAAAATTATAATGAAATAATCATGGTTAGGAATACAAAAAACGACAGCCATTGAGTATCTAGTCTCTTTTTGTTCCTGCACCGATGAGAACTTGAATTTTCTCTGAAATTTGTCAAATCCAAGTATATCACCAGGTGTTTTGGAACATCTGTCAGCTGCAACTTTATGACCCCAAGGTCCCTCCCTTGTAACTCTGCGAACATTTCAGATCCCAACCAATCCTCGCTTAGCAAACAGCCTAGCTTCTTGCCAGCTCCAATTATCATTCTTGACAAACAACTTTTGTAACTGACTGTGACCTTGATGTTTTTGTCTTTGTAAGTTTCCTTTATTTTGTAGTCTGGCAGAACACAATTCAAGTTCTCCTTGAATCTCTTTCTCAGGATATACTCTTAACAAATTCAAAATTAACATCTCTTTATTCCAGTTAGATCCTCATTTATAAAATTTTAGTCATCAGTTTATTTGTTTTGTCTTCGGTTTTATTTTGGTTTTGTTTGTTTTAAAAGGAAAGACACAAATGTTTCTTATAATGTGTATTGTCAAATTATTTCTCTTTGAGAGTGACCAGATTTTGGTACACATTATCTATGAGACTCTACTTGTTAGACTGATTCAGAAGATACATATGAAAAAGAAAAGTCTAAGGCTTCTTGCCATAAATGAATAATGACAGAAGATGGAGAGATTGTCTGGTCTCCCAGAGCTAGCTGTTAAGAGAAGCAATGCATATATTTTCTTATATAGCTTTCTCTTTACAAAAGCCTATTCTCTCTCTCTTCTGTAATGTAACAGAGGATGTGCAATAGACAATTAAATTATATAACTTTTATGAAAAACAATACATAGTTTACATAACTATTATTACGTTTTATTTTGTAAACTAACGACTAAAATCTTCACATTCAAAAAGCTAAATACTCTGGAACATATACATGTAATTACTACTTCTACCCTAGTGAAAGCCTGGATATACTAAAGTACTTCCAGTTCCTAGGCCTATTTTGAAATATCTGTGAGGCAGTAAGTATCACTTCTCAGTTTCCTATGATTTCCCTCATTTATAATCTCTTCATCTAAGTTACATTTTGTTACTTGGACTTTTCAGCACTTCCTTCTTTTTTCTTAAGTCTAAGATGAGTTGAGAGGATCACAGTGTAGAAAATCAGGAATTGTAAGTATAAAAGCTTTATTAGACAAAGGAAGTAGTATCACTGACAAGAGTTAAAACTGTGAGCAAGACTCAGAGTCACTGATAGGGGAAGAGAATGTGTGAGGTTTATCAGAGCTCCTTCCGAAGGATGGCCAACTGTGCATGCTCTGGTGTGAACTTTGGATTTTAACTTCAGTGATGAGCAATCATATAATGATTTTAAGCTTTTGAGTCGGATGACTATCACATTTGAGTTAGAGGAAGATAAACTTGAATGCAAAATAAAGACCACAGAGAAGCTTTGCTAAAGTAAATTAAAAGGGAAAATAGTGGCTTTAAATAAAAGATGTCAGATAAAGAACAATTAAAATTGTTAGGTACCCATTGCCTTCCTCTAGTTTCCCCAGGGTGCAGAGCCTGGGTAACAACTGTGTGCAACTACTCTACCAGTTAGCACAGTCCTAGGGTTCAAGATTGAAAGTTTAATAAAAGAAGAAAGGAGAGAAAGGAAGAGAGTCAATAAGAGAGTACTTTATTGTTATTATTATTATTAACTTTATTTTACTTTACAATACTGTATTTGTTTTGCCATACAGCAACATGAATCCACCACGGATGTGCACGTGTTTCCAATCCTGAATCCCCCTCCCACCTCCTTTCCCATACCATCTCTCTGGGTCATCCCTGTGCACCAGCCCCAAGCATCCTGTATCCTGCATCGAACCTAGACTGGTGATTCGTTTCTTATATGGTATTATACATGCTTCAATGCCATTCTCCCAAATCATCCAACCCTCTCCCTCTCCCACAGAGTCCAAGAGACTGCTCTATACATCTGTGTCTCTTTTGCTGTCTCACATACAGAGTTATCATTCTTTAATAATCAGGTTGTGTGCTGGTGCAGATAGAGAGACTATGAGGGAAGAAGATGAATTTGTTTCCAGAATAAGTAGGGGCTCCAGTGAGCATGTATTGCTGCCTTTTCAGAGCAGGAAGGAATTTAAGATAGGTGACATGTCACTGAGCACACAACTAGTCTTTGGGGGTGAAGTCATCCTGAGAGACCATCCTTGGGTTTTGCTAAGGGCAAGGTGGCTATGCAGCAATAACAATTAGCTAGATCAGCTTATAATTGTTAATACAGATATTATGATCCATTGATTACATAATTTTGTTGTTCATGGGCTACTGACCAAACTTGGGTGGTATGAGAGAAAAGGCTTACAGAAAACCATAGTATTAGTCATTCTGGAATGCACTAACTCAGAAAACAAAGACCCACATGCTGTATGCCCACTCCCGTGTGTCTACCCACATGTCTCTCCCTCAGAGCTCTAAATCTTTACCTTCTAGCTTTCTCTTTTTTTGAATGTCCAAATCCAGATCAACCAATCAGACTTTTTACCTCTGCCCTAGATTTCATGTATATCTATACTGCCAACTACTTCTAATCCATAGAAAGTGACAAGAAGGTGACCTCACATAGCTTTGCCCACTGGAATAATTCCCCTTATTACTGTGCATTAGAACCACGACTTTATAGTAGAGAGCTATAGTGAGGCAATAATTTCTTTTCACAGAATACATATTGCAATAATTCAACTGTGAATGAGTAGAGATGTATCCAACTCCATCAGTTGGTCATAAGGAATTCCCATCCACCTAGAGCATGTGTTGAAAGAAATTCATTTGTTTGAAGAGACCATTAACATTGGCATCAGAGTCACCCTGGCAAAGAATAGTCCTAACTAGGAAGCATAGGATCCTGTCTAAATTCACTTTTATTGCTTTATTGCAAAGAATAGTATCTAGGCTGTTCTGGGTTCTCAGTTCTCAAGTATTAAATTTATTTTACCTTCCTATATCTTCTGAGTCTTTTGATTTTATTCTCAGTACTATGTCAAAGAAGCAACAACATTTATTCCTAATTTATTGTAGTTGAGTGCAGGATTTAAGTAGCCAGATTAATAGGTTATTAGGATATTTTACAATGGAAATAAACTCTCAAAAATAATTAAGTTGTTCCCTACTAAACCATATTTTCTGACCCTTGGATGAATACACTCAAGATCTATGCCTATATATTGCCCAATAATTCCTGCCAGCAAAAATTAACTAGGTTCTTTACTTCCTTTAATGTGTACACTATTTCCTTATTTCTTCCTTATGAAAGAGAGATTTTATTGCCCTGTTGGACTGTGCTTAATCTGATGCTTGTAATTGTCTTAGCATCAATGAAAGGAGGTAGGGAAAATTATTTTATGGAAATGAGCTTCATCTCTGTAAGCATCTGATTCAAGTTAGGTCATTTCAAAGGGAGGTTGTTTTCCTCTAATAAGAGAGTGGGAGCAGCTTCTGCTGAAATAATGAGTTCAGTGGAATTCAGGAATTAAGATTTATCAGACTTGACCATCCATATTCCTCATCACAAATTTCAGAGTTCTACTCTCCCCCTATCAAAATCCTATTTGACAGATGAGAGTTGTTGAAGTTTCACACTTAATTATGCTATATATAGTCTGCTGCTGCTGCTGCTAAGTCACTTCAGTCGTGTCCGACTCTGTGCGACCCCAGGGATGGCAGCCAAACAGGCTCACCCATCCTTGGGATTCTCCAGGCAAGAACACTGGAGTGGGTTGCCATTTCCTTCTCCAATGCATGAAAGTGAAAAGTGAAAGGGAAGTCACTTCGTCATGTCCGACTCCTAGCGATGCCATGGACTGCAGCCCACCAGGCTCCTCCATCCATGGGATTTGCTAGGCAAGAGTACTGGAGTGGGTTGCCATTGCCACTAAACCCTTAAAATTAGGCTCTGTCCCAAGACTATAGCTTCTGAAAAATTTTATAGAAGCTACCACAGTATGACATAAGGTAGTATTTGATCCCCAGGTACTGGAGAGAGTGTCCTAATATATAATTATATAATTGCCATAGCCCTGTGCAACCTTAACATCACAAACACCACACATTTTAGTGGCCTAGATTCTACTTGTAACTCATTCAAAGCATTATGAATACTTTTTGTACTACTGAGTCCCAGGAGTTATGATCACTATAAGCAATGTGGTCTTTATCAGAACTCTGAGCACTGAAGCTCTTTGCTCTTAATCAGAGGGTCTGCTTTCCAAAGCCAAGATATTGTTCTGTCCCTAAGTCGTGTCCGACTCTTTGTGACCCCATGGACTGCAGCATGCCAGGCTCCTCTGTTCTTCACTATCTCCTGGAGTTTGCTCAAATTCATGTCCATTGGGTCAGTGATGCTATCTAAACATCTCATTCTCTGCTGCCCCTTTTCTATTTGCCTTCAATCTTTCCCAGCATCAGAATCTTTTCCAATGGGTTAGCTCTTCACATCAAATGGCCAAAGTATTGGAGCTTCAGCTTCAGCATCAGTCCTTCCAATTAACATTCAGGGCTGATTTCCTTTAGGATCAACTGGTTATAAGGCTGTGAAAGTGAAAGTGTTAGTCATTCAGTCTTTGTGACTCCATGGACTATAGCCACAAGATTCCTCTGTCCATGAAATTCTCCAGGCAAGAATACTGGAGAAGGTTGCATTTCCTTCTCCAGGGGATCTTCTCAACCCAGGGATCGAATCCGGGTGTCCTGCATTTCAGGCAGAATTTTTTACTGTATGGATGTGAAAGTTAGACTATAAAGAAAGCTGAGGGCCAAAGAATTGATACTTTTGAACTGTGGTATTGGAGAAGACTCTTGAGAATCCCTTGGACTGCAAGGAGGTTCAACCAGTCCATCCTAAAGGAGATCAGTCCTGGGTGTTCATCTGAAGGACTGATGTTGAAGCTGAAACTCCAATACTTTGGCCACCTGATGAGAACAGCTGACTCATTTGAAAAGTCCCTGATGCTGGGAAAGATTGAGGTCAGGAGGAGAAGGGGACGACAGAGGATGAGATGGTTGGATGGCATCACCGACTCGATGGACATGAGTTTGGGTAGAGTCTGGGAGTTAGTGATGGACAGGGAGGCCTGGTGTGCTGCAGTTTATGGGGTCGCAAAGAGTCAGACATGACTGACTGACTGAACTGAAGTGAGCTGAGTACCAGGGAAGCCTTCATAAGTCCGTATTTGTTATCAGTTGTCCGAGCTTGGGTTCTCCAGAAAGTAGAGCCTGAGAAAAATGTATATATGCCAGTATATTGTTTGGCAAAGCAATCTTGACATGAATGAAGGAAAATGGAAAGAGGGAACAATAAAACACCAAATAATACACTGGTATTATGTTTTCAATTGGCCACTGCATGATATAAAATAAAACTGATGACACTCAACACTTTCTTATAAAATGCTGTATAAAGTATGAAACTTGAACTAGATCAAAAAAGAATTAAATAAATGGCGAAATATTTCATGCCTGTGGATAGGAAGACTCAATATAGTCCCACAATCAGTAGTTCCCAACTTGATCTATAGATATAATGCACTCCTAATAAAAATCTCAGCAAGTTACTGTTATGGATAATACTGGAGAAAATATAGATGACCTTGGTTATGACTTTTTAGAGAAATATCCTAAAATAAGTTGAGATATTTTGGCCCTTTATCAAAGGTAAACTTTATTGGATAGTTGTCCCTTAGTATCTGCAGTGGATAATTGGTTCCTGGGCCCGCCATGGACACCAAAATTCATGTATACTCATGTCCCTGATATAAAATAACCTATATCAGTCATCTGTATCTGGGTTTGGCATATGTATATATGGAGGACTGACTGTATTAAGAAAAACATGTATTCCGTTGATTTCTTAAACAGGGCTGCTATTACAAAATACCACAAACCTAAGTGGCTTATAAATGACAGAAATTTATTTCTCATAGTTTGACATCTGGACATCTAAAATCAATGTGTCGACATGGTCAATGAGGGCAGTCATTCAAGTTGCAGACTTCTTATTGTATTCTTACTAGCCAGAAAGGGCTAGGGAACTCCATGGGGCCTGTTTTAATGGGCTTTAATCTCAATCATGAGGGTCCCCTTAATGATCTATTTATCATGAGGGTCCCCTTAATGACCTATTTATCTCCCAGAGTACCCACCTCTTATTGCCATTACCTTGGGGATTAAAACTGAGGAAATACAAACAGTCAGATCATAGTAGTTCACCCCCGCCCCCCAAGACTCAAGTTCTTTTTGCATGCAAAGTATATTATTTCTATGTAAATTGTCCCCAAAGCCTTAACTGGTCCAAGCCTCATCCAGATATCATCTAGATCAGATATGGGTGAGACTCAAGATATGACTCATCCTAAGGCAAACTGCTCTCCTGCTGTGAACCTGTGAAATTGAATATGTTGTGTCCTTCCAAAACACAATGATGGGCCAGGAAGAGGATATACATCCTCACTGCAAAAAATAAAGTAAAGAAAGAAAGAAAGAGTAAAAGGTCTAAGGGAAGTCTAAAATCTAATGGGCAAACCACACTAAACCCCAAGACTTGAGGACAATCCTCCTTGGCTCAATGTCCTGCCTTCTGGACACAGTGGGAAGGAGTTGGACATCCCCATCCCCACAGTTTTGCTGAGTGCAGTCCACTCCTCAACTCTCACAGGTTAGGGTGGAATTTCTACAGCTAGCCAGAATAGAACCATGACCTTGTCGCTCTGCTAGTCTGGAGTTGAGGGATGGCCCCATTCCCAAGCCTCCACTGGTATTATTCTAGTGGGGACTCTTGGTAGTAGTGTCACACCTGCAGCAAGTCTCTGCCTCAGTTGTGTGTTAGTGGCTCCAGGTGGCTCCAACCTTTGAAATCTAGGTGGAGTTAGCCAGGTTCCACACACCTTTTGCTTAATATAGCGGAAGACACACCAGGACTCACTGAATTTGTGAGTGCATTGGTCAAGGAGTATGGTGCTGGAATTCAGGGAATGGAGACCACAATGTGAGCAAGGATCAAACAGAGGCAAACCCCTCCTTCAAAATCTTTGTGCCTATAAATGTCTGCACTCCAGGCTTGTGACAGGAAGGACAGCCAGTGAATTTCTGAAATGCTTTGGGGGAGTCAATTCTCCATTATTTTGGACAATGGGTCCAGGCTTCTGTTTACACCACTGAACAGTCTTGCTGACTCTTTTGAGGTAACTATTCTAGCTACTGTGAAGATGGCCAATCTAGTCTTATCAAGTTTGGCCACATCTTCATGTTCACTCCCAAACAAGCTTCTATTTTTTTGGTTTAGAAATATTTATTTTTATATATTTTTGTGTAGCTTTTATTGGAGTATAGTTTATTTACAATGTCTTGTTAAAGTGTACAGTAAAGTGAATCAGTTACACATATACGTATATCTACATTTTTTTAAAACACATGTAAGAATTAAAGATTTTAAAATTAAAATTAAAAAAAAAATAAAAAAAAAAAAAAAGATTCTTTTCCCAAACAATTTTTCTTTAATTCTTTTCACTGTGGATAGGACAAGAATTTCCCAAAATTTTAAGTTCTGCTTCCTTTGTGATTAATAATTTAATCTTAAAATTGTTTCTCTTCTCAAATTGCTGTAAGTATTCAGGAGAAGCCAGCTGCTCCTTCCACATTTTGCTGTGGTATTTCCTCAGCCACATAGCCAATTTCATCTTTCACAAGTTCTACGTACCATAAAATGCTAGGTCATGAACACAGTTTGGTCAAGCTCTTAGACACTTTAGAGTAAAGAATCATCTCTCGTCCAATTTTCATAAACAAGTTCCTCACTTCTGTCTGAGATCTCATAAGAATGGTCTTTACAGTTCATATTTCTACCAACATCCTATTCACAACCATTTAAGTATTCTCTAAAACTAAGCTTTTCTCTATAGCTCTCCTTCTGATCACTCATGAGAACTTCTTTTAATGGTCCTTTCATGTCAATATACACTTTTTCTAGCATGTGTTTCAAAACTCTCCCAGCATCTACTCATTATCTAATTTTAAAACCACTTTCACAGTTTTAGGTATTTATTTCAGCACCACTTCCACTTCTCAGTGAGAGTGAAAATGTTAGTTACTCAGTAGTGTCCAACTCTTTGTGACCCCATGGAGCCTCCAGGCTCCTCTCTCTATGGGATTCTCCAGGCATGAATACTGGAGTGGGTTGCCATTATCATCTCCAGGGGATCTTCCCAACCCAGGGATTGAACTCAGGTCTCCCATATTGCAGGCAGATGTTTTACCATGTGAGCCACCAGGGAAGCCACTTCTCAGTACCAATATTTTTATTAGTCAGTGCTTTTCAGACTAACAGGATAATTAGGATATACAGAGATGTATAAGGAGAGATTTATTATGGGGATTGGCTCAAGCAACTATGGAGTCTGAGATATGCTACACCATGCCATCTGCAAGCTGGGTGACGAGCTGATTATATATATATCCACATAATATGTGTTTGTGTTTATTATGCATGTATCATTTACTTATTATTAAATTTTACTTATTTATTTAATATCTGTGTATTGAATTATTATTATTAAATTCCTAGTCTTCAAAAAAATTTTTTTGATTGATGGCTAAACATAGAACCATAGCACTTGTTTATTGTTGAAGCACTTATTGTTTGAATCACAGAAGGTGGCTGCATTTCCAGAAACTCTGTTGAGAGAAAGATTGAAATTTTCACTGAGGAAAAATAATGGTGCTACAGATTCTATTGTGAGATTATCAGAAATCTTCATATATTGCACAAGACCATATTCTTTGGTATAATGAGATAAAACATATAAAGAAAATAAGATAAATTGAAATCAGGCCTCAGAAAATAACCATTTTAGTTCCTTGTTACATAAAAATGTCTAGTTTGATGAACTCAATGCTGAGGTAAGAACAACAGTCTTTTCTTATGAACAAATGCAGTATATACTTCTAAAGATAAATTTCAAGGGAATTAATCTTCAAAATAAAACATCCATATTTTTTTTAAAAAGATATGACCAACCTAGATAGCATATTAAAAACCAGAGACATTGCTTTGCCAACAAAGGTCCGTCTAGTCAAGGCTATGGTTTTGCCAGTGGTCATGTACGGATGTGAGAGTTGGGCTATGAAGAAAGCTGAGCGCCGAAGAATTGATGCTTTTGAACTGTGGGATTGGAGAAGACTCTTGAGAGTCCCTGGGACTGCAAGGTGATCCAACCAGTCCATTCTGAAAGAGATCAGCCCTGGGATTTCTTTGGAAGGACTAATGCTAAAGCTGAAACTCCAGTACTTTGGCCACCTCATGCAAAGAGTTGACTCATTGGAAAAGACTCTGATGCTGGGAGGGATTGAGGGCAGGAGGAGAAGGGGACGACAGAGGATGAGATGGCTGGATGGCATCACCGACTCGATGGACGTGAGTTTGAGTGAACTCCGGGAGTTGGTGATGTGCAGGTAGGCCTGGCGTGCTGAGATTCATGGGGTCGCAAAGAGTCGGACACAACTGAGCAACTGAACTGAGCTGAACTGATCCTTTACACTGAATCATTTTCTATAAACTTGTTTTTTTTTTTTTTTTGTCTTAAAAGATGGCAACTTTATACGTTACTCATTTCTAAGTAAAAAACTAAGCCATCTTATATAACAATTTGTCCCAAAATATTTTTTTCTATGTTGACATCAAGTTTTTATCATGAAGTCACAAATTGCTATGTTCTATTACAAATTACTGACTTTTAGCTCCTATGATAAACTCATTCTTCCTCAATGTGAGAATTAGGAACAACAGTCTAATTGGAGGCAGAAAGATATTTGTGAATGAGACCTTGAGATGCCATATGTGACTCTAACACCCTCATGTTTTTCAGTTATTGAATGCTCTTATACATATCCATTCAGAAACATTAAGCAAAAAAAAAAAAATCTCTGGAAGGTTGTGTTAATTCCTTTTCCAACATAAAAATTAATTGAAATTATCAGGTCTTTAACAAAAAATGTAAGTAGAGTTTTAATAGAAATCTACATTGTTTCTCTGTAGTATTTGCTTAGAATACACACTAAATAAGAATATTGAGAGCTCATTTTTCAAAATGTATCATAAAACACTCATAGCCAAATTGTACATATGCATCCATTTCTCCTGTTCTCCTAGGTATTTCATTTCATAAATCATCTCTTCTGGCCTTTTCCGTCTAACTACCTGGAATTCTTATATAGAATGAAATGAACTATACTGTCATACTTTCTAGTACTTATAACTTAAATCTTAGAACAAAAGTTATTTAATAGAAGAAAATATAAATAAAATTTATCAATTTTAAAGACATTTCTAAAATGTGTCATGAGTTATGTCTAGACTAAATATTATATTTAAAGACAAGATGGCTTTCAAATGTTCCAACAGTTGTTCTTAAATTTTTAACATTCCAAAGCTTAAACCTTGACCTTTCTTTATGACCCAGGTAATTTTTCTTTACCTTTACTTTGGTTTGTATCTTTATGCTTGGCTCTCAATTGAGCTCCTTCATGCCCATAATTGATTCATGAAGACTCCAGGGAGAAGTACACTTACTTTAAATAATATTGATTTAGGAAAGGTCACAACTTTATAAAGCAATTCCAATAATTTTATTCTCGCTTTCATGTACAAATCCATACAGAAGTTCTCACAAAGTTGCCAAATTTGACCTTTTTTTTTTTTTTTGGTTAACTGACTCACCAAATAAAAGGCACGAAACTCCTGGCTGATAATTTAAGTTTAAAGGACTAGGACTATATATGCAACATCCCCATAGATATATCTGATTTCTTTGCTCTGGATCCATCAGGAAAATATGGCACTCTTGGCAAATCCACTTCATAGGTAGACTTGTAAATTGCACTGGGTGCATTTTTATTCTGAAGAAACTAAGACAGTTTATACATTGGCTAAGCCAGGAGCACTGCTTAGGGAATTTAACTGTTTCTCTCAGACTATAACTGGCCATCTGTTATTGAAAAGAGGACTTTAGAGCCTGAGTCATCTACTCAGGTTAAGGCTATTGATAAAATTGCTTGACTAAATACTCAGTTTTCCATTTCTTTTTTTAAAGGTGCATAATGTATAAGGAAGGAAGGACAGGTTTTATCACTTCTTAGCATCGATATTGCATGTCTATGAAGTTATTCAATCATAGTACAATATCCCCATTTCAAATCTGTGTCTGTCATTGTGTGTGTGTAAAGATGTTGCTGCAGTGACTGGAGTTTATTTTTTAATACTATTTATGATTTATTTGTTCAGTTTTAAATATTTTGAACAAAAACCAACTGAAAAAAAAAATATTTAGCAAGTCATTTAAGAAAATAAATATTTGGAACAGTTTGCCCTGAATTTCGGTTCAGGCTCAAAGGATAAATGTTTCATGATTAAACATTTTGGAATACTTTTTTTTTAATTACCCAATTTACTCTGTGAGAATCTGAAATGCCTAGCTCTTCTCTTTGTGATGAGAAAGAGTCTTTTTTGAAAAACTGTCCACATAAGGGTGACTATCAGATTAAATTTGGGTAGCTAACTTTGCTTTTTGAAAATAAATAGCACAAACGTTGTAGAAATAAATTAAATTAGATTATCAAAAATAAATTTTCAAACAATTCACATCTTCACTAATAAGTTTTTGATGAGTAATTTAATGATATAAAGCACCATTTTTTAATACTTAACAAGTACCAAGAAAGGAATTAAAATATTTTATATAAAAATCTCATTTAATTATCATTATAAATTTTATTATTATTATTTAAAATCTGAAAAATACAGTTTACTGATTTTCCTTCTACTAACATGAGAACGTGAGTATACAAGTGAACAGTAGTCTCCTAGATGTTCCATATAAATAAATGGATATTTTGCCTTAGTTTATAGATAATATGTCTAACATCTATGAGAGTTCTCAAAAAACTAATAACTTTAAACAACTAATCTGAAAATATGAATGAAAAGAAAACTGAAACATTTTAGATATTACATTTAACTATACCTAAAAGTAATGCTTATGTCATTGTCTTTGATGAAATGATTCTGTGCAACTGTAGAGCAGCCACTGGCCACCTACACTGGCATTTTCCACATGCAGGGAAGTCCTCCCACATTAACCATGAGGCAATGGTAAGGGGAATAAATAGGAACGTGAAGGTGGATGATGACATCTCACATTGGCTGTCCAGGAAAATAATATAAAACAAGCATAAGGAACTTATGAAAATGTTGTTTCAGGCAGATTGAAAGCATGAAATGATCTGACATACTTCTTATAACTGCATATGACAAATTAGTCCACCAGACTTAATAAAATGCTTTATCAACCTGAATTAAAACTACTGCATTTAGATTTCAAGTTTTTTGTTTTTTTTTTTTAGTTTTATTTATGTATTTTGGCTGTGCTGGGTCGTCATTGCTGCACTCAGGCTTTCTCTAGTTGCGGTGCTCAGGCTTCTCAGTGTGGTGACTTCTCTTAATGTGTAACACATGCTTTAGGGCCCATAGGCTCAGTGGTTGTGGCACACAAGCTTAGTTACTCTGCATCGTGTGAGGTCTTCCTGGACCAGGGAATCACACCAGAGACCCTTGCATTGCAAGGCAGATTCTTAACCACTGGTCCACCAGGGAAGCCCTCAAGTACTTTTAAAGAGGGATGAAATGTGTTCAATCCCTGGGTCGGGAAAAAACTCCTGGAGGATGGCATGGTAACCCACTCCAGTATTCTTGCCTGAAGAATCCCAAGGACAGAGGAAACTGGTGGGCTACAGTCCATGGGGTCACAGAGAGTTAGACAAAACTGAAGTGGCTTAGCATGCATGCATGCAGATTGTTAGGACTTATAATGAACCTGGTCTCCCTGATATTCCTCCAACTTGCCAACCGTTCTCTCACTCTAGACTTTGTATTTGCTGTCTCCTGTATCTCAATAGCTGTGCAACTCATTCCTGCACCACTTTTAACTATGTTTAAATGTACCTTCAGTATTTCTGCTGAAAGGAAATTTGCTAATTTGGAAAAAAATATAACAAAGTTATTTTACAAACTATTTATTTGATAGCAATGTCTTAGGAATTTCCGTGTCTTAGGAACAACTGAGACCTTGTTCTGTTGCCACTTCCCTCGAAAGTGTGATGGTACAGAAAGGATCTGGAGGCATGCCATTTGCAAGAGGAAAGGTGGCAACCTATAAATTACTCTTAATTATCAAAAATAGAATGCATAAAGTGACTTTCACACTCTTGAGTATAAAACACATCAATAATTGCCATTAGACATCCTCTTACAGTTATAATTCACTCACTTGATGTTACAGGCCTTCAATGTGCCTGATTTGCTTGGCCTACCTGTTTCTCTCTCCCAGTTATTTGTTCTTCCCTTCCCATTGACTCTTCAATTGGCACATTTCCATAGTCTCCATTATGCTTGCAAATAATCTCATTAAAAGAGTTCAGCTCACCAAAGAGCACTTGTTCCATCAAGGATGGAGCTGACATTAGACTCATTTCTCCATGGGCAGTATTTGAGTGTTTTAGGAGAAACATACCCTTACTTCTGATTGCTGCTCAATGGTTAACAGTCCAGTGAAATTATTGAGATCAATAATTGCCTGTCTGAGCTACAAAACAGTTCACAACATGATGAGAGGATAGAAAATGTAGTTTTCAGTGAACTGGTCATTGACTGAAATATCAAGTACCTGTTGTGTCAAAGTGCTAACAACTTATAGTCTAACAGAAATAGTATTTCAGGATCATATGCTGATTATCTAGAGATATTTATTCAACAGAATTAAAAAAAAAAAAAAAAACCCTGTGCAATCTTTGTGACTGCTGAGATCACAAATACCCAGTTAGCAGCAGAGCTAAGAAATTAAATGATGACAAATACCACATGATTAAATTTCCATTTCCCATTCTTGATTGTTTACAACTTCATTTTGATCCACTTTTTACTCACACATTTTAATATTAGTGAAAACTAGATACACTTTAAAATGATGATTTAAGTCTGAAATGAAAAACACACCCACCCCAAACCTTGGTAGAACAACATCTGACTATCAAAGAAAAGGACACATACACCTCCTCGCTCAACTACCACCTGCCGAGAGAATGAAGGCTCCCTGCCTGCTGAGATAATAGGCTGGCACATCACACACATGAACTTCTGAGAAGAGGGTGGTGCCGAAGGAACACAGCAGGGGCAGATGTGGTGGTGGGAAGGATTCTTGATAGAAGGGTAGTTGTACAAAAAGGTCAAGAAAGCAGTTGTTGGTCCAACACTGAATATACGTTAGTGGCTAAAGGTAGATTGCACAGCTCTGGCAAACTAATTTTATTTTTTCTGCATAGTACATGTGTAAAATTACATAAAAGTAAATTTTGTTTCACAGATGCCTGCTGCCTAATATTGAATGTGGTTTCCAGGCTCAAAATAGTATCTACCCCTTCATTAAGCCCTTACTTTCAAAGTCAAGCAACCATTTTTATAGTATGAGTGTCACTTGAGGTTTAAAATACAATGATTTTCCTTTTCTGGGAAGAAAATGTAACATTGTGGTGAAATTATTCTAGCATTTAAATGTGCAAAAATAGCTAGGCTAACATACTAGACCAATTTCAGCAATCCTTTCTCAATCATATAAATGGAGAGATGTATGTGAATGCTAAGTCACCTCAGTTATGTCTGACTCTTTGTGACCCCATGGACTGTAGCCCGCCAGGGTCCTCTGTCCATGGGATTCTCCAGGCAAGAATATTGGAGTGGGTTGCCATGCTTTCTCTGGTTATCTTGAGGGAGTCTAGAAATTATACTACAACATCTAAGATCATTCGCATGTTTCGTGAATCAGGCAATGTTAATTTATAGCATCTTCTTAATAGTAAATCATTTCTGACAAAATGATTTTCAAAGGAAAATTTGAAGTGGATTATTCTAAAAACTATGCCTTTATAAAAAGTGATATAATGGTGAATCAGCAACTTAGTACAAGTGACTTTTTTTATTTTAGATCATTGAAAATTTATAGCATCTTTATTTTATTTTTGTTTTGTTTTATTTTATTTATTATTATTTTTTTAATTTTATTTTTTTACTTTGCAATACTGTATTGGTTTTGCCATACACTGACATGAATCCACCACAGGTGCAAGTGACTCTTAAAAGGACTGTCTGCTTTAGTTTCTTTGTTCCATGAATAAGTTTTAAATGAAAATTTCTTGGAGTAGGTAATAAATTAAACTCATATACTATACGTAAATAAAACTAAGCCCATAAAAACTTTACAGAACACAGTACAATAACCAAAAGAAGAAAGTAAACAGTTGATATTTTGATGAGAAAGAATGATGGCATCCTTTCTGTTTCTAAAATTTTCTATATTTAATAAGGTATATTTTTCACAAGACCAATGGAACTTCCAGTGTAATAATTAATCAAACACTGACACTAACAATAATACTGGGTGGTTGTGCTTACCATTCCTTTGAAATATTGTTAGGATTTTTCCCTATGATTATTTAGGAAAATACAATTATTATGAGCACATTTCTCTTCAGAAATGTGAGTTAGAAGAAAACCTGCTAATTTCCTCCTCTGAGAAAGCTCAGGATATGACAGGAAACCTCAGGTATAATTAAATCCTGGTGCAAGTCCTAATGGACATAAGCATTCATTGTAACCAAAGCCCTTCAAAATTCTGATTAAAAACAATCTAGGAAACTGCGTTTTGAAATAGTTGTTGCTTTTATCTTTAAATTATTTTGTTCATTTAAAATGCTGTATTAACAAAACAATGAAGTTTTAGTTGCTTCTAGCTCAAATACTGTAGTTATATCATTTTGCCCAAATGACGCAGTTGTGTTTCTATTTCTGTAATATTTAAGAAAAGAGTTGAAAACAATTCTTTAAAATTACAATTATACGTGTATTGACACAGAGTCTCTAATTTCACAAAGTATTAGAATCAGGAGTAGGGTAGGTCCTGAAAGTATTGAGTAATAACACCTCATTGGCACAATCGAGAAGCAGGGAGCAAGAAAGGCAGACTGTTCCAGGCATAGCAAGCAGCTGCTGCTTTTCTTTTTTACCAATTGAGCTATCAGCTGCTAAGCTGCTGCTAAGTCACTTCAGTCATGTCCGATTCTGTGCGACCTCATAGACGGCAGCCCACCAGGCTCCCCCGTCCCTGCGATTCTCCAGGCAAGAACACTGGAGTGGGTTGCCATTTCCTTCTCCAATGCACGAAAGTGAAAAGTGAAAGTGAAATAGCTCAGTCGTGTCCAACCCTCAGCGACCCCATGGACTGCTGCCTACCAGGCTCCTCCGTCCGTGGGATTTTCCAGGCAAGAGTACTGGAGTGGGTTGCCATTGCCTTCTCAGGGAAGCCCTTATATGTAGCAGCCTCTCCAAACCCACAGTCTTTCTGGTTGTCATAGCAGCAAGTGATGAGACCTTTGCTCCATAGGTAATTTACGAGTTCGCAGCATCCGAAAAGGAGAGTAATAATGGAAGAAGATGCTATAGCATGATCATGAAATATACTATGATTTCAACATGGAAGATCCATCAAGATGGTTAATAAAACATGTGACATGTGTGTGAGTGCATGCATAAGCTCATTTAACGTTATTTTGCATAGATAAATTTTGTGATTTCTTACTAGGATCTAATTTCTTTGAGTTCCAAAAAATTAATTTATGTTGGTAACCTTTCTACCGTCAAGTTCAAATTTGAAATAAACAAAACATACTCTTAACAAATATATTTAACAATGTCTGTAACATTTAAAAAATACTCTCATATACCCTTAATTTTAATCTATATGCCAAAATCTAAATCCTTAAAATGATAGTAGTTATTTTTATCTTGTTTGACATCAATGCAATATATAATAGTGACGTGATTGCTTATAATTTTGCTTGAGTTCCTAGATATTTCACACACTATGTAACAATGTATCAGTGTTGCTTGTGGGATTAAATCATACAAATGATATTAACAAAGAGAGAAGCATTAAGTATCAATGGAAGTGTAGACATAGGGAACAAACTTGTGCACACAGTGGGGGAAGAAGAGGGTGGGATGAATTGAGAGAGTAGCATAGAAACATATACATTATTACCATGTGTAAAATAGAGAGCCAGTGGGAATTTGCTGTCACACAGGGAGTTCAACTCAGTGCTCTGTGACAGCCTGGGGGGAGTGGATGGGATGGGAGATGGGAGGAAGCTTCAAAAGGAGGGGACAAATGTATACCCATGGCTGATTCATACTGATGTAAGGCAGAAATCAGCACAATATTATAAAGCAATTACCCTTTATCAAAGAAACAAAATTTAAATATATATAGATATAGATATGTATTTAGAATAAGAACACAGTTAAAATGTGTGTGAAAGTTGCTCTGTCGTGTCCAACTCTTTGTTACCCATGAGCTATACATTCCATGGAATTCCTTAGGCCAGAATACTGGAGTGGGTAGCCTTTCCCTTCTCCAGGGAATCTCCCCAACCCAGGGATTGAACCCAGGACTCCTCCATTGCAGGTGGATTCTTTACCAGCTGAGCCACAAGGGAAACCCACAGTTTAAAATAAATCAATCAAAACTCATAAATTTCTTTCATATTGTACAGTAATTTCATACAGCATATTAAAAGATAAATTTAAATTCATTGTCACTCCTATAATAATTAACTCTTTGTTAGCATCTTTGATTTACTTTATTTCAATATTTTTTTTTCTATATGGATTAAGAGAATTGAATGGGTCACAGTTAGCAGTGGGAAAATGGATTAGGGGCAACTTGGGGACAAGAATGAAAGAGAGCAAGAAAATTTTGTATAATTGTGTATAATCTGTACATTTAAACTTATATTCATACATTTAGGGGTGGTGGTTTAGTCGCTAAGTTGTGTCCGACTCTTGCAACCCCATGGATTATAGCTTGCCCAGCTCCTTTGTCCATGGGATTCTCTAGGCAAGAATACTGGAGTGAGTTGTCATTTCCTTCTTCAGGGGATCTTTTCAACTCAGGATTCAAATCCAGGTCTCATGCATTACAGGCAGATTCTTTACCAACGGAGCTACTTTACCTAACATTATTTGTAAGGATTTTCTAAATCAGCAAACTTCAATAGTAACATTCTATAATGTACATTTTTAAAATATTATGATTGCTATTAATTTTTAAAAACTCAGTTAAATTACATCTGAGATCACAGAGAGTTTTTTTTTTTAATTCTCTTTATGTGTGCCAAGTAACTTCCAGTATCTTCTCTTCTTGTAAATTACTAAGCCCTAAGCTTCAGTGCTTTCAAAACCTAAAATACTACTTAAAAAATACTTACTTTCTTTTAATTAAAAACAAATTGTAACAGAGAACTATAACTGAAGGTACAAAGCATGTAAAATCAGCAATAAAAAATAGATAGGGAGGAAGAACGGAAGGGAGAAAGGGAGGGAGGGAAAAAGGGAGGGAGGTACTTACAGGAAATATTAACAAATATAAATACATAAATAGAAAAAATTAAAAGAAAGAAACATATGTGGCTGTGAAGTTATTTAAGGAATAAAAAATCTGTTATATTCTAATTGCTTTCACTAATAATTATTGATAAATTATATAATTCAATAATATATACTTATTATATATAATAAATATATTTTATTTATTTTAATGAACAATTTTTCATAAATATATTATATATGTGTGTATATATATATATATATATATATACACACTTTCCAGGTGGTTCAGTAGTAAAGAATCTGCCTGCTAATTCAGGAGCCACAGGAGAGATGCAGGTTTGATCCCTGGGTGGGGAAGATCCCCTGGAGAAGAAAATGGCAACCCACTCCAGTATTCTTGCCTGGAGAATCCCATGGACAGAGGAGCTTGGTGGGCTACAGTCCACGGGTCTGCAAAGAGTCAGACACAACTGAGCTACTTCACATTAGTGTGATAGTATTTGGACGTGGAATAATTAAATGGTAAGTATGGAGACATGTTAAAGGGATTAATGCCCTTATAAGAAAAGATATGAGAGAGATGATCTCTATATTGCTTGGCCATGTGAGGTCACAGAGAGAAGGCAGCTGCTTACGAACTAGGAAACCTAGTTTCCTCTCCAGACACTTAATATTAACTTGGACTTCTCAATCAACAAAACTGTGAGAAATAAAATTTTGTTGTTTGATTGAACCAGTCTATGTCATTCTGTTACAGGTGCCCAGGCAGACTAAGATACAGGAATACTAGTTTACTATGGTAGTTTCTCCTTGGAAGAAAAGCTCTGCCTAACCTAGAAAGCATATTAAAAAGCAGAGACATCACTTTGCCAACAAGGGTCTGTAAAGTCAAAACTATGGTGTTTCCAGAAGCCATGTACAGATGTGAGAGTTGCACCATTGAGCACTGAAGAATTGATGCTTTTGAAATGTGGGGCTGAAGAAGACTCTTGAGAGTACCTTGGAGAGAAAGAAGATCAAACCAGTCAATCCTAAAGGAAATCACCCTGAATATTCATGGGAAGGATTGATGTTGAAGCTGAAGCTCCTATATTTTGGGCACCTGATGTGAAGAGCCAACTCATTGGAAAGGACCCTGATGCTGGGAAAGACTGAGGGCAGAAAGAGAAGTGGGCAATAGGGAATGAGATGGTTGGATGGCATCACCAACTCAATGAACACAAGTTTGACCAAACTCAGGGTGAAGGACAGGGAAGCCTAGCATGCTTCAGTTAATGTGGTCACAAAGAGTCAGATGAAACTCAGTGACTGAACAACAGCAATGGTAGGTGCTTGGCCTGAAGTCACATCATATTATGGAAAAAATATTGGTAGGATTCCTATGTTATAGTAATAGTTTTGGCTTAGAGGATGAATACAGTACTTAAGGATAGCTTTTGTCTTTGAGGCCCAAGCAGGCAATTATGTGGTAATTCTATTAACTCAGTAAGTGAAGACTAAGGCACATTTGGATGCAAAATCAGTTTTATTTCAGAAATGCTAACTTTCAGGTGGGTTTTAGACTTCCTAGTGGAGATATCAAGTCAGCAATAGACAGAGGACCCTTACACATGACCATCTGTATTATCAACATACTGATGGAGACAAAACTCATGGTAGTAAAAGGGATCAGCTAGAAAGAGAATAGATTAAATAAGAATTGAGTCTCAATCAAGAAATATTTAAAGATTATTCTGCAAAGGAAGATCCAATAAAGACTGAAAGGTTTAGGAGTAGGAAGTAAACCAACAAAGGATGATATCACTAAACACAAAGGAAGAAAATGTTTAGGAAGAAGGAGTGGTTTTCTAAGAAGAAGACTGTCTGAAATTGAACTAAGATATATAGAAAGAAGCCATGATAAAGGGGGTTTGATTGACAGGAGTTATTTCAGACCGGAGGGGATGAGAGACAGGATAGAATAACATATGGACAGAATGGGTGATGGGAAGCAAAAGACAGGATTTATACATGCCTATTATAAATGGCACCATAATCTTGGTAGCTGAAGGAAAAGTAAATCTGATGGAATGTGAAGTTGGGAAAATATATTTTCAAAGTGCATTAGGTGGCAGTGGAATTAACTCTGTAGGAAGGGGAAATCAGTGATTGAGCAAAGATAGAACACATACAGGAAAGAGGTCCTTGAGTCAACAATTCTTACAAGTCATTTTTTAAAAAATAGCAGCCAACTTAAAAGTGGCAAAGTATGGGAATAGGCATTATGTAAGAAAAATATGTTCAAAAGCCTTACAACATGAAATTCTTAACCTAATACATAAAGACATATGAATTTAAGAAGTTTTACCTATCATACTAGAAAAGTTCAAATGTTTGATAATAGCATTAGCATGGGTGAGAGGAGGTAGATACAAGTACCCACTGTACAAGTTTAAATTAGTAAAGCTTCATTGGATGGCAAATCATCAATATCTTTCGAAATTAAAACTGTAATACTTCTGCTTTTCCCCAGAAAATTCACTTTTAGAAATTTTAACTTGGAGAAGGATTTTTATATTTGTTTTTACTGCTAAAATTTTAAACATATTTAGGATAAAGTTATGTCTTTTTGGCTTAAGAACACCTACAAAGTATTAACAACATATCTATCATATTATCCAGACCTCTTCCTTCTTGGTATTTATCTAAAAATAGTTGAAAACAGGATTTGAAAAAGATACTAACACCCCAATGTCTATTTAAGTACTATTCAAAATAGTCAAAATGTGGAAACAATGCAAATTACTATCAATGGATAGATGGATAAAGATACTGTGTGTGTGTATATATATATACATTTATATATATGTATACATATATGTGTATATTTATACATTTATATATATACATTTATAACACATATAAGTTTAATATATATGTGTATGTATATTGTATATATGCTTCCCAGGTGGCAAAGGACTAAAGAATCTGTCCGCCAATGCAGGAGATGCTAGATACACAGGTTCAATCCCTCTGTTAGGAAGATCCCTTGGAATAGGAAATGGCAACCCACTCCAGTATTCTAGCCTGGAAAATTCCATGCAGAGAGGAGTCTGGCAAGCTACACTCGATGGATTCAGAAAAAGTTAGACATGACAGCATGCATGCAACACAATCTAATATTTTATACCTACATACATACATACATATATATATATATATATATATATATATATATATATGTCAGCCTTACAAAATAATAAAATCCTGGAATATGTGACAACATGGATGAGCCTTGAATGCATTATGTTAAGCAAAATAACCCAGTCATAAAAGAACAAACATTGCACAATTCTAGCTATATGCAGTATATAAAATAGTCAAATTCATAGGATTAGAGAATAGAATGGTGATTTGGTGCCTTTGGGAATGGGGAAATGGGAAAGTTCTAATCATGCAGGAAGTTCAATCACGCAAAGAAGGAAGTTCCATAGATTTGCTAGACAACATTGAACTTAAGCAGGTAGATGCCATATTAAGTGCTTTTACCACAGTACAATTAAATGGAAAAAACAGATATAAAAATGCATGTTTTCTAGAAAAAAAAGCAATAAAAGGAATAGAATATTATCATTTGGAAAAATGAGGTGACTTGGAAAAAATTTTTCTATCTTAATGACAGACAGAGGATAAATCAGTTTAGTTCAGTTCAGTTCCGATGCTCAGTCATGTCCAACTCTTTGGGACCTCATGGACTGCAGCACTCCAGGCCTTCCTTTTCATCATCAACTCCCAGAATTTACTCAAACTCAAGTCCAGTGAGTCAGTGATGCCATCCAACCATCTCATCCTATGTTGTCCCCTTCTCCTCCCACCTTCAATCTTTCCCAGCATCAGAGTCTCTTAAAATGACTAAGTTTTTTTCATCAGGTGGCCAAAGTATTGGAATTTTAGCTTCAGCATCACTCCTTCCAATGAGTATTCAGGACTGATCTCCTTTAGTATGGACTGGTTGTATCTCCTTGCAGTCCAAGGGACTCTCAAGAGTCTTCTCCAATCCCACAGTTCAAAAGCATCAATTCTTCAGCACTCAGCTTTCTTTATAGTCTAGCTCTTATATCCATACATGACCACTGGAAAAACTATAGCCTTGACTAGATGGACCTTTGTTAGCAAAGTAATGTCTGCTTTTTAATATGCTATCTAGGTTGGTCATAACTTTTCTTCCAAGGAGTAAGTGTTTTTTAATTTCATGGCAGCAATCACCATTCTGAGCCCAAGAAAAATAAGGTCTATCACTGTTTCCACTGTTTCCTCACCTATTTGTGATGAAGTGATGGGACCAGATGCAATGATCTTAGTTTTCTGAATGTTGAGTTATAACCGAACTTTTTCACTCTCCTCTTTCACTTTCATCAAGAGGCTCTTCAGTTCTTTGCTTTCTGCCATAAGGGTGGTGCCATCTGCATATCTAAGTTGTTGATATATCTCCCAGCAATCTTGATTCCAGCTTGTGCTTTATTCAGCCCAGTGTTTCTCATGATGTACTCTGCATAGAAGTTAAATAAGCAGGGTGACAATATACAGCCTTGACGTACTCTTTTCCCTATTTAGAACCAGCCTGTTGTCCCATGTCCAGTTCTAATTGTTGCTTACTGGACTGCATACAGATTTCTCAAGAGGCAGGTCAGGTGGTCTGGTATTCCCATCTCTTTCAGAATTTTCCACAGTTTATTGTGATCCACACAGTCAAAGGCTTTGGCATAGTCAATAAAGCAGAAATAGATGTTTTTCTGGAACTCTCTTGCTTTTTCCATGATCCAACAGATGTTGGCAATTTGATCTCTGGTTCCTCTGCCTTTTCTAAATCCAGGTTGAACATCTGGAATTTCACAGTTCATATATTGTTGAAGCCTGGCTTGGAGAATTTTGAGCATTACTTTACTAGTGTGTGAGATGAGTACAATTGTGTGGTGGTTTGAGTACTCCTTGGCATTGTCTTTCTTTGGGATTGAAAAGAAAACTGACCTTTTCCAGTCCTGTGGCCACTGCTGAGTTTTCCAATTTTGCTGACATGAGCGCAACATTTTCACAGCATCATTTCTTAGGATTTGATATAGCTCACCTCCACCAGCTGTTCGTAGTGATGCTTTCTAAGGCCCACTTGACCTTGCATTCCAGGATGCCTGGCTCTAGGTGAGTGATCACACCATCATGATTATCTGGGTCATGAAGATCTTTTTTTGTACAGTTCTTCTGTGTATTCTTGCCACCTTTTCTTAATATCTTCTGCTTCCGTTAGGTCCATACCATTTTGTCCTTTACAGTGCCCATCTTTGCATGAAATGTTCCCTTGTCTTTCTCATTCTATTGTTTTCCTTGATTGCTTTGCATTGATCACCGAGGCTTTCTTATCTCTCCTTGCTGTTCTTTGGAACTCTGCATTCAAATGAATATATCTTTCCTTTTCTTCTTTGCTTTTCACTTCTCTTCTTTTCACAGCTATTTGTAAGGCCTCCTCAGATAGTCATTTTGCTTTTTTGCATTTTTTTTCCTTGGGGATGGTTTTGATCGCTGCCTCCTGTACAATGTCACGAATCTCTTTTCCATAGTTCTTCAGGTACTCTATCAGATCTAATCCCTTGAATCTCTTTCTCACTTCCACTGTATAATCATAAGGAATTTTATTTAGGTCATACCTGAATGGTCTAGTGGTTTTCCCTACTTTCTTTAATTTAACAAATTTCTTCAACAAATTTCTGAATTTGTCAATAAGGGGTTCATGATCTGAACAACAGTCAGCTCCCAGTTTGTTTTTGCTGACTGTATAGAGCTTCTCTATCCTTGACTGAAAAGAATATAATCATTCTGATTTCAGCATTGAAATAATCAATCTGATTTTTGTATTAAAGCTGAAGTTGAATAGTTCTATGAAGACCTACAAGACCTTCTACAACTAGCACTGAGAAAAGATGTCCTTCTCCTTATAGGGGACTGAAATGCACAAGTAGGAAGTCAAGAAACACCTGGAGTAACAGGCAAATTGGGCCTTGGAGTGAAGAATGAATAATGGAGCACAAAGAGATTGATGGATAGATGGATGGCTGAATAGACTGATATGAACATAGGCTTCTTATATATTTATGATCATATTTTCTTAATATGTTTTAGCTACTTTTTTAATAAACTGTATGTGATAATAATTGCTCTGTGTCAATCAAACGTTTTCCAGAGGATAATATTTATGGCTAAGTTAGATTACAGCCTATAGATGTACCATAAATTATCAATATTCCATGCATTTGAAGTGAAAAATATACTTTGCCAAATTCAGGTAGATTATGCAAATTTAAAATTCCATTAGCTTCATACAAATGACTGCTTTACTGTAAGAAAAGCCAAGTAGAGTTAATCATTTTCAAAGGACTCTAAGTTTAGGAAATTGAGACTAAAAGTAATATCATACTGTCATTTTAATATTCTTTTTAATTACTAGTCATGTTAAAGATGTCCTCAGAAGATAATTAGGTATTTTTTGCCTTTTCTCATATTTGTTTTGAATTATCCTTTCGCATTTTCTTGGTAGCTTACTGTCTCCTTATTGTCTCTCCTTGTTATTATGGAGCCAATATTTATTGCTAATGATATATTGCTATAATTTTTGTATTACATGATTATGAAAATGACTGATTCTAGAAATAATATTTACATTTTATAGTACTGTTTTATAAAGTACATATGATACTTTATTTATTTTGTATTATTAGCAATATATTATTAATCTGGTTTTTGCTTGCTCCATTTATTGTTCAACATTCTGAAATCAGATAAATATTCGATTTATCTATTCATTCTTAGCCCATTGAGAAGATTTCATGGCAAATCATTTTGCTTAGATTATCTTGCTTGTAAATATAGAAATTAAAATACAATAATTAACCAGGTGAGCTTCGTTAGAGAAAAAAACACAAGGGCTTAATTTTTAAAGAGGTAGTAGCAAAGAAAACAGTATCCTCTTTCATATATATAAACAGCTATTTATCTTTCACAAAGCAGCATGTCTTTCCTAAAAAGATATACAGCTGACAGCAAATTATCAACTGAATCACAAAAATATTAAGGATAAAATGATAACAATACAATCAGGAATTAGCGCTAAATAGATAAGACAGGAAGAATTGAGAGTGACCATGCAATTAACTGGAGTCAAGTACAAATTAACATTGTGCCATTCGAAATGTAAGAACTGTGGTGAAAATATTCCCAAGCGTCAGTGAAATAAAATCAGAACACAAGCTATTTGATGTAGGCACATACTCCTGTGAAAGTTTAAACACTTCTTCAAATTCTCATTTGTCTGGAAATATTGACTGGTTTCATTGCCATTTTAACAAGGCAATGTGCATAAGGGATTATTGCAACTGAGCACTGACACAGCATTTTAAATGAATCTGGACCTCAACTTTGCTAAATATGTAAACATCCTATGATTTCTTTGCTGTATGCACATTATTCTCAAGTATATATCATTTTGAATAGAGTTCTTCTATAATTAGTCTAATATAGTAACCTTGACAATAAACTCACTGTCTTTTAGTGAAAGTCAAACCCCCAATAAAAAGGACTCAAATATCATGCTGTCAGTCCAACATATTTCTCTGATGCCTTGCATTTATAGAGTTCCTTAGATATATTTCCATTTCTTCTAGTCCATAATAAAACATTATATACTACACTAGTGAGAAGAATAGGGGAAGGAAAAAATAACTCTCTCCTGGATTAAGAGTAAAATCTCAAAGACATTAAACAGCTTGCCTTATTTCAAATGACTAAAAACAAAATAATCAACTGAGATATCCCTTTCCTTTGGCATTTAACTTCACATTTCTTTAAAAAAAAATTAATTCACTTGTTTTAGCTGTTCTTAACACTTTTAATTATCTTAATAATAATAATTACTACTGCTACTACTATTATTATTTCTATTATGATTATATTAAGAAAAACAGCTAAAGGACTGTATTTTTATCATTATATACAAAGCTCTCTGAGATCTGCCTTCTAAGCTCACTGCCCATCTTTATTGTTTCGACAGTAACATTTCCCAATTAAACTCTATTTGCCAGCTGTATTGAGCAACTGGTCACACTGCCTCAAACCTCTTCAGGCTTACACATGCTACTCTTTCCTTCAGACTTGAGTCTCTTTCTGATTTCATTAACTCTTTATGTGAATGATTTTTAACTTCTAAATTAAATATGTCCTCTAATATAAAACCTTCACTGATTTCTGCTAGCAAATTCTGAATTTGCATCATTACCTTTTTCCCCATAGCATTTTATGGAACCTACCCACATTTAGAGGGCATTGGGAGATTTACTAAAATGTTTATTTCAATCACAGCTGGGTTTATGAAGTTAATACACCTTAAGTTTCAAGAATATTTCCTTTCAGCAGAACGTTTTGGTGGATCCTAGCAATATGTTCACACAGTATTTTAAAGGAAAATCCAACAGAGAAGAATGACTCATTAAACTGGGCCCAGTATTCGGCATGCTGCTTTTCCTCTTGGAGAGTCTGCCGACTCTTGTCTTACAAGCCATGAAGAAAACAGTTGTTAATATCCAGAGTAGACCACAGGATTAATCACAGTTACAGAGAAATTCAAAGTGACACTCCAGGCTTTCTAGAGTGCTCTAAAGATCCGAGATTATGGAACGAAGAGAGAAGCAGACAAAGGAGCCAGGTACTGGATTTCCCATGAAGATATTTGATGATTCCTGGACTTGGAAGGACATGAAGAAGAAAGCCAAGTAAAAAGTAACAACAACAACAAAAAAGGTAAAGCAGAATTTTCAGCAGTCATTTGTTGCTAAGGAAACAAAAACCAAAATTCAGGACCCTGAAAGGAGGGTGATTCTGAATTTAAACAAACAAGTAAATAAATATAAAAATGAAACACAAAAATAAAACTCAGTTAGAAGTATATAGGGCATATTTAAGAAGTACCAACGTGCCAGAACTTTATAAAGTCAAACTTTATATAGACTACAGTCCGGAAAGAAGTCATTGGAATGAGGTGACTCACTCTTCTTCTTGGAAGGATACAGGATTGGGAAAATACTTCAACCTAAGTCATATAAACAGATAACCAAAGTTATATATGCCATATATATGCTGTTCTGTGCTTTAGTCGCTCAGTCGTGTTCGACTTTTTGTGACCCTGTGGACTGTAGTCTGCCAGGCCCCTCTGTCCATGGGATTTCCCAGGCAAGAAATACTGGAGTGGATTGCCATTTCCTTCTTTAGTGATATATATATATGTGTGTGTGTGTGTGTGTGTGTGTGTGTGTACATATATTTAAACTGTGGATTGAGTCATTTAAATTTCCGAATGCTATTGGAAAGCCATGCCATTTTTCATTCATGAACTTTTTGCAATTGCATAGCAGCATCATTTCCCAATAGGACACAATGCTATATATAAATGCAATAAAGGTATGTTAGAAGTAATAGAGATAAGTACGGAGGAGCATGAAATAAACATTGAAATGGGGGTTCAGAAAATGTAGACAGCTAGAAAAAATGAACACAAATCTTTTAATTACACCCTTAGCCATCACAGTAATAGGCTAATAAATTTGCTTCATGGTTGAATCCAGTGTTGGGCTGCTGTGGATGCTTCTCTTCTCATGAGAGCCCATTTGAAGTATCTTGCCACAACTTTGCAGAGACATCAAGCTGCTTGCATGGAATTGGTCATGCATAGAAATTATATACAAAACAACAGAAAATGGTAAATTTTGATAAATTTTATACCAGAAATATGGTTATAAAACATTTACCAGCACTACACTAGGTTCAACTCTTTGATGATTTTGAAATTTTGGAGTTAGTGTCTTCTTTAGAAGGAAGATGAAGTGAAACAAACAAACAAACAAAATAGACCCTCATTCTATAATTCTATTTTATAGTACATGATAATTCTTCAAACTGTATTTGAAGGTTCTTTAGCTATGAAAAATATTATCATTGTTAAAACACTAGTTTCATTCTAAACCAAATTTATCAACATTAGGAATTTGCTTCCACATAGGGTAGAAGATTGTCCCTGATAGCTTAGTTGGCAAAGAATCTGCCTGCAGGGCAGGAGACCCCAATATGATTCCTGGGTTGGGAAGATCCCCTAGAAAAGGGATAGGCTACCCACTCCCCCAGTATTCTTAGGCTTTCCTTGTGGCTCAACTGATAAAGAATCCACCTGCAATGCAGGAGGCCTTGGTTCTATCCCTGGGTTGGGAAGATCCCCTGGAGAAGGGAAAGGCTACCCAGTCCAGTATTCTGGCTTGGAGAACTCCATCAACTGTAGAGTCCAAGGGGTTACAAAGAGTTGGACATGATCAAGCAGCTTTCAAGGCTGAAGGAAATATTCCTGGCCTAGTTAAGGCCATCTTTTTCTTATATTTCAAAGTTTTCATGTGATGATTTAAAATCCACATTTTAAAATACTGACTTATGAATACATTCCATATTTTTTTCAGTTAAGGAAATTCAACTATGTAAAACAATCAACAAACAGTTTGAAAGTATGCCTCAATGTTTAAAAATTAAATATTTGTGTATTGAATCTTTAATTTCCCACAGCTTTAGCTAATTCCAATTCTATTTGTGACTTCACTGATTTTTTCAACATTCAAAACAAAGGAGGTATATTTGCTCTAAAAGTATACCTATTCTGCAGTAGAATGCAAATTTTGCATGCACTATTGGAAGTATGGCAATCACCCTCAGGCAAATTAATAGAGAATTCAAGTATGCAGCGCTAGCCAATTGGTCTAGAGAAATTAAGAAATCCTGACTAAGGTTCAGGGAATAAGGTCAAAAAGGAGCAATATTTTAGTCTCAAGGAATAACTTGATACATTAGAGGGCAAGGACAGAAAAGACATTTATCTACAGAAATCAAAATCTTATTTCAAAAACACAAACTCACCCTTTACTTTTTATTTATTTTTTTGCTGCTGCTAAGTCGCTTCAGTCATGTCCGACTCTGTGCAACCCCACAGACGGCAGCCCACCAGGCTCCCCCGCCACCGGGATTCTCCAGGCAAGAACAATGGAATGGGTTGCCATTTCCTTCTCCAATGCATGAAAGTGAAAAATGAAAGTGAAGTCACTCAGTCGTGTCCGACTCAGCGACCCCATGGACTGCAGCCTACCAGACTCCTTCATCAGTGGGATTTTCCAGGCAAGAGTACTGAAGCGGGGTGCCATTGCCTTCTCTGATGTATTTTTTATGTTTACTTATGTATTCGTTTTACCCTAATGTTACATGATAATCCTTGCATTAAGATATGGAACCACTGTGTGACTCTTTAAGAACAAATGGTATCCAAGTGACTGGAGAGTATTAATATCTTTTCCAAAAGAATAAGTGCATGGAGTCAAAGGTGCACTGAACTTTTACGCAGGGAGTTCATTCCTGGAAGACTGATTACTCAGAAGAATTAAGAGGCCAAGTCATGATGGTTTTGGAGAATAGCCTAGTCTAAAATTGATCATTTAAGAAAACCAGAAATACTATTTAATGTGGCAGGCCAAGGGCTCATATTAATACCAATATGTGATAGGTATAAATATTATTCAAGGAAAAATTGTTTGGAGCAATATGCAGAGATGCACCTGATTGTGACCTCATGATGAAATATTAACAGGCTGCTAAATGCCATTACAGGGAAGGGCTTTGTTGCTGTATTTAAAAAATGATTATACAAATCTTACAAGATTATACAAATCTTACAAAATTATACAGCAAAAGAAAGCACAATAATTAAGAAGTGGATCTGGGTATTAGTGTCCTATAAAATATAACTAGTAATGAAAAGATTAAAGTTCAGTTGACTATAAGCTAGAATATAAATATTACTCATAATTTAATCAGAAAAATACAACTATTTGGAGTAAGCACAAATAAACTAACATTCCTGTTATGAGTCACACACCTTCCATTTTCCTGGGATTATGATGACTTTTCTGTGAAAACTTCTGTTTTGTCTCATTCTAAGGAAAGGGAATATTTGATGCCATTAAAATTAGAAATTAATCTTTAATTAGATCATTGTACAAATTAATTTCATATAATCATTTTCTAAGTGGAGCTACATGAAAGTTTTAGCTTGGGTTTTAATTTCTAAAGGATCTGTAGGCACAGTTCAGCATTAGTCTGATCTTATTCATATCGCTCCTCGTAAACATATCCTTTCATTTCAAATTATCTTCACATCACATTAAAGGATGAGATTTACAATAAATTTGTCTAGATGATGATATATATTTTATTTTCATAAAAAGTTTGCATGGTGACAAGCAACTGAAAGGTTTTTCATTTTCCTCAAGAATCTCGGAAAAACCAAATGAAACTCTATATTTACTTCCAAAGAACCAAGTTAAACTTTTCCTGGAAATATTGCATGTAACTCAGGGGCTTCCCTGATGGCTTGTAAAGAATCTGCCTGCAATAATGCAATTAAATATGCCTTCAATCAATAGTTTAAAAAATGCTAATGATTGGATTAAATAAAAAGTTGGACAAAAAATAGGTAAATAAAGAAGTCCTTTAAAACAGGACATTTCAGTTATTTCATGCCTTAAAAACTCCTGACCAATTTAACTAAATGTGATTAACAGATTTAAAATAAAAATCACTGTTGTGTAACAATGGGACATTTATTCTTTGTGGCAACAGAATTTCTCTTTGTTCAAGAATAAGACATAATATTCTTATGTTGAGATGTTCTATATCCCAAAGTTCTGACCACCACTAAGAGTTACTCAAAACTGGGTAATCCCATGTGCAGGAAGATGCACATGTTAATAAACATCTGGGTTTTTTTTTTTCTGTCTTTTGTTGATCTTTTTCAATTCTCAGTGCTCCACCAAATAAACCTAAGATGGGAAGAGGGAAAGTAGGTTTTCCTCTGCTACAAACACAATAATGTAATCTATAAAAACAACAACAAAAAATCCTTATCAGTCAACAAGCTAAGTTGTTGACTGCAGTAAAATAGTAACTCTGAAATCTTCAAGGCATAACACTATAAATTTCTGTTTTTGTTCATTTCCAGGCTCTATCCATAAGATTTTTATGTCAATATACAATTTCAAAGTTTTTCAAAGCAGAGGAAAAGAATACTGGAGGGTCACATACTAGGTCTTAAATGCCTTCATCTGGGAATAACACGTTTATTATCAATGTCCAAAACACAGAACTTATCACATGAATAAATCTAAAAGGACTGGAGAATCAAGGGAGATGGAATAAATGGATATTTGACAACTGCAGAAGTCTCTGTCACTTATCTGTTCCTAATATTCTAAAATGTCTCTAATACTGACAAAATTAAATGATTCTTTCATTTAAAATTTTATAGTGTCATTCTTTGACTAAAAGAAAGGAGCATTATAGAATTATAAAAGCAAATGCATTATTTTAGAATTGTGCTATGACTGGGAATCCCAGATGTGAAACTGAGAAGTGAGGAAGTGCTGGTAACATAATTATTTTATAAAATTATGCAAAGTTTTGCTATATCTGCTATTTAAATTCTAAAATTTCTAAAGCATATAGGATTTTCATTTATCTCCCACCAGTATGTTCGATGGGGATGTTCTTGTTTATATAGGCCACTATGGTGAAGAGTTGGATAGTAAAGCTTTATAATACAGAATAGAATCCACAAATATTATATGGGTAGATCAGATTATTCAAGGCATGTTGGATAGTATAATTGGATGAAATTATAAAAGGATATAGAACCAGATGTGAATATGAAAAGTAACTTTCTGACTTACTAGAAGCCTGACAAAGGAAACGATAGTTAGCTTTTCTGAGCTGCATTCTTGCTATGTCAACTTTTGTATAACAGAATGTTACATCAAGGGCTTCCCAGGGGGCACTAATGGTAAAGAACCCAATGCTAGCTCAGGAGACATAGAAGATGTGGGTTGGATCCCTGGGTCTGGAAGATTCCCTGGAGGAGGGCATGCAACCTACTCCAGTATTCTTGCCTGAGGAATCACATGGACAGAAGAGCCTGGCAGGCTCTCACTGAGTTGGACATGACTGCAGCGACTTAGAACAGAACAGCACATGCTACATCAAACTGTATCTAGTGTGAAAGAAAGTGAAATTTTCTCAGTCTTGTCCTGCCCTTTGTGACTCCATGGACTGTGCAGTCCATGGAATTCTCCAGGCCAGAATACTGGAGTAGGTAGCCATTCCCTTCTCCAGGGGATCTTCCCAACCTAGGAATTGAACTGGGATCTCCTGCATTGCAGGCAGATTCTTTACCAGCTGAGCTACTAGGGAATCCTCGTAGTATCTAGTGTAGTAATAGTGCTGAGATATAAATTGCATAAAGTTTACAACTTCAATACAACACAGAATTCTATTAATATATTTTATTACTGATTAATTGGTTTGAGGAAACAGAATTCTTTAAAATTCTATCTTCAATATTTTTTAATTGAATTAAAATGAAAACGCTGAAATAAATCTATAATCAACACAAGGTAAAATAAGAAGTTGTTGCATATTATTACCCAAACAATGATAAATATACCGAAATTGAAGTAGTATAGGTAAGACAGTCAGTAGAAAACAAATCCCAAACTAACAACAGCAGTGATCCATTCCTAATTTATTCACCTTTGAAGTAATTTGACATAACTATTTTTAAAACAATGAACGAGAGTCTCTTAAAACAAAAACATGATGTTAAAATTTGATGTTTGCATTTTTATAATGTCTCAAGTAAAAAAATGTGATATTGTATCTAAGATTGAAACTGTTTAAAATGATTTGATGAAATCACATATCTGAGGCCAAAATATTACATGATAAATCTCAATAGATTATTTTGGATTCCTTATTTCAGATTCTCAGTTGATAGCCCAGTTATACCAGTTAAAATCTGTCATTCTCTATTTTAAGGATAATACTCACAGTACTTTATGAGAGCTGCAAATTGAAAAAATGTGCTTATTTTATTATTATATTATATTATTATAGGAAATCAGTTTACACTAAAAACATTTAAATTAGAGCTTGAGATTTTAACACACAGCAGTATAAATTATAAGTACTTTTAAATTTCTTCTGACATGTTAGCTACACATTTTTCTCATAGAATGCTAATCTTCATTTTAATAATACAAAATTTTATCATTATTATTTGAACACATATTTGCTTCCATCAAAATTTTAATTTTGATTTAAAATATTTGCCAAATCACAGTTTTTCTTCAAAAAGTACAACTGTTTGTTCATTTTTAAGTTGAAAGATCTTCCAAATATTCTAATTCCAACAAAAGGAAAATAAAAGATTAGAATGTGCAAGAAACTAGTTAATATAAGCAAAATGAAATTCATGAATTTGAAAATAGCTTGAGATGATGTAATCATGATGTTTGGGTCAATGAATTCTAGTTTGTGGCTGGTTCTTGGCAGCTTATCTATCAAAGTTGACTTTGTATCGCCACCCCAAACATTGCCAACATATTGTTACAGGTTTTTTTTTTTTCAGAAGAGTGACAGCAATTTATATTAAGTACTTAAAATTTGCCTGAATAAGTGAGTGGATAATAAGAAAGACTTTGTCTCAAAACAATTTACTTTACCTTCAGAAGCTGAGGAGTACTATGGTTACACAGTATGGGACAGAGGATTATGTGACTCTGGCAACAGCAATGACAGCAGGAAAATCCTGAGACTTACAGCTTTGTCAAGGATTCCTTGCCAATTAAATGATGGCTGTGCAATCATTTTATACCTGGTGTGGAAATGTGGGTGTCAAAAACCCTGGACAAGTTAATATGTTGTCTAAGAAATGAGTGCTAATGCTAATGCTAAGTCGCTTCAGTCGTGTCCAACTCTGTGAGACCCCATAGATGGCAGCCTACCAGCCTCCCCCATCCCCCTGGGATTCTCCAGGCAAGAACACTGGAGTGGGTTGCCATTTCCTAGCGGTCACCTTCATTTACCGCCTTTGCATGTCAAGAAATGGAAGGTAGATTTGAGGATTTTGAGTTTGGTCTTACGTGTCTTTGTGAAAGGCTTCGATTATTAACCTGCCCTTTGTTAAAGTGAAAGTGAAGTCACTCAGTCATGTCTGACTCTTTGAGACCCTGTGGACTGTAGCCCACCAGGCTTCTGTGTCCATGGGATTCTCCAGGCAAGAATATTGGAGTGGGTTGCCATTTCCTTCTCCAGGGGATCTTCCCAACCAAGGGATCGAATCCAGGTCTCCTGCATTGCAGGCAGATGCTTTAACCTCTGAGCCGCCAGGGAAGCTAACAATATGTGATTTTCAAGGGGAATTATTAAAGCAAAAGAAAAATTATGTAACAGGTAAAGAAATTTATCAACATATAAATCATTGTAAATGTAAAACTATTTAGATTAGTAAAAGAAATTTCATGTACATATATATGCATATACATGTAATGGAATATTGTCACAAAAAATTATGTGTAAAAATGATTTTTCATTGCCAAACTACTTTTGCATGGGCTTATTTGACATTAAAACTCTTGGGAATAATTTGCAACTACTGCATGTTTTCACCTGTCAAAATCATTCCGCTTTTGCATTTTAGCATTGAAATTGGTTAAAATTTCAGCTGGAAAATTAACATTTGTATGGTTAAATTCTCATTTCCTTTTGAAATGATCAACTATGATTGTTGGAAGTATATATAAAATGTAGTGATTAAACTCTATACTAAATAAACAAACTAAATAATAAGCTAAAATGCAATTTATTATTTTCAAAAGTAGCATTATGAATTTTTTAAATGTTCCTACTGCCTAGAGGAATAACATTAAGGATTAATGCCATCACTAAAATAAAATAAAAATATCTAATTTACTATACATTTATATTCTATCGTAATGTAATAGATCCAACTCCTGTGCAAAATTTTCATAGATAGCTAAAAATGCAATCGCCTTGATAAATTATCCTCAGATAGTCATAGATATATTGATTTTGCCAAAGGTGTATTGAAATATTGTATTTCTGGGTCATATGGTCAAATGACTTTACAAACAGCACCCTTAAGACTCATTTGTTCAAAACAGAAATACTATCAGCATCCTTATATTATATAATGTAAGGGAAAACATTATTTCATAATACAGAGATATGTTATTACAAAGTGATTCTGAAAAAAAAAAAAAGCTCAAACTGCGTTCGTTTCAAAAACAATAAAATGAGAACTATATATAATTTTTTTTTACAGTTGGCTACATTTTAAATGTCTCTTATCTTCTATTTTAAACATATTAAGACTATTGGCTTTTTTCAAAGAATATAACATAAAAACATGTGTTTGGAAATAAGAGACTGATTGAATGGAAAGCAGATTAAATTAAAAGTAAACACTTTTGATTTTGAGACCTTAAGTCCAGCACCTGATAACCATATTTATTGGAAAAGCTCCTTAACTATAACTTTGATTATGTATACTAGGACTGACTTGATTGCAACCATATGTCGTAACTAAAGAATTCCAAGAATATTCCATTAAAAAATAATATAAAACCTTCTCATCACACATGGATACTTGTAAGTGCCCCATTCCTATCAGATGAATGAAAGAAAGTAGAGAGATGCAAATAAAAAACTTGGCAAATAAAGGACCCAAGTATGTTATTTCAAGCTAAATATCAGAGTGCTTTAAAAATGCAAATAGGAAACTTATATACTAGGGCAGACAGGAAATTCCAACAACAGGAAAAATTTTAACCTAAAATAATCCAAGGAGACAGGGTGGAATGTATTTTTAAAAGTTCACACACATGAAATGTGATGACAGAGAGCCCCAAAGAAGAGAAAGCCTCAAGAAATAGAAAGTAAGTGATTCAAATGGAAAATCATTTGAAATGATACAAGTATATTACAAACATCATATTTAATAGCCAAGTGGATATGTTTATGATCCAAACAAGTTTATTTAAAGGAACTTGAGTAGAGGCTTGTTTGTAGATATTTTAAGGTTTATAATATGAAAATGCTTATTTTTCTAATCTTCACATTAAATAAACTTCCAGTTTAAAAAAAATGTGGTAAATTTGTGTTTAAAATGTGTCATTTAAGTTATACACAATTTAAATTACATATAATAAATAAACTGAGAGAGTCAATTCCTAGGCAGGTCAATAAGAAATCCAGGGTCCCAGAGGAGAAGAAAGGGGTCTGGGGCTCTCGGAGATAGGGGTCTGGAATTCTTAAGGAGGAGGAAAGGACAAACATTGTTTATTTTACATTCCTTATTCTTAGTCATATAAAACATTTTTTTTTTTCCTTTAAGCCCAGAACTGATGATTATCCAACAAACAACTCAGTTTAAACTCTGTACTAAGGAATGTATAACAATAGTATATCCTGCCTGAGGACAGTTTCTCCTTCCTGAAAACCTGGTTAATCCTGACATTTTAGAATGTATAATATGGGAGTGGGTCTGGTAAAATTTTTCTGTTGTTAGTTCTAATCCTGTCATCTTAAAATGTAAATTATGGAAGTAGGTCTGGTAAGATCTTTACAACCTTGAGACATTCTTTTGATTTACTGTAATGGCCAATTAAAAAAGTATATAATTCCCTTGCGAAGTCTAGCGAGGTGGGCACTCTCTGTCCCTCTTCTGATATCTGTGTCAGAAGCATTCTCTGTTCCTTTTTCACTTTAATAAAACTCTGCTACACAAAAGCTCTTGAGTGATCAAGCCTGGCCCCTGGTCCAGAAGCTAAATTTTCTTCGGAGATCCCAAATCTGACATCATTCACCATAAGTTATCAAAACTTTGAACGTAAGGGTTTTTAATTAAAACCTTACTTATTTCATTTTAACAACATCTAAGATATTTTTGCACATTTCCTAAGATAGTATATTTAAAATAAGTGCTTTCATATTAAAATTAAACTGCTGCTGCTGCTAAGTCGCTTCAGTCGTGTCCGACTCTGTGCGACCCCATAGACGGCAGCCCACCAGGATCCCCCGTCCCTGAGATTAAATTAAACTGGCCATATATTAATAATAAAATAGCAAGTTTAGGGTTATCATAAATAAAAGCCTTTAGAACTAGATAGGATCCATTTTTTCTACAATCAAAAACTTCTAAGTTAAAATATAAAGAATACATTTAACTTTGAAATATGAAAAAACACAAAATTGAACATGAGATAGTTCTTTCTATAGAAGGACACACTGAAAGTTGACACCACTTGGCAAATTATTTTAAGTTTTCCAAAATGCCTTAAATTCTTATGCTAATATAAAATATACTGAAAACAGTCTTCTGAAGTCAAATTTTAAATATAACTTCACAGAAAATACTTAATTGAATGACTAATTAAGAATACTAAAACAATAGGAAATTAATCACAGTTATTCATTTTAAAATAAGATTAAACTTCTCTTTCAATATTCATGAGTTGTAAAAAACTATACTTGACAAATTAAATCATGTTTTCATTTTTGCTTTTCTTCATGCACTAATGATTCTGAACAGGCACAAGAGGCTCTGTATTTATAAACAGATTATGACCTCCCTAGACAAGTGAATTAAGGAAGGAGAGAAAATTGCAAGTATTAAAATTCATTACAGAAAATATTTGCTGAGGTTGAAACATCAAACTCTAGAATTTTAATACCTGGTGTAGTTTAATGACTTTCTTAAACACTTAACAACTAATCCAGCATTCCCATTGTATTTAGCAGACAGGTATTCAAACCACATTTGTAATGTGACTCACTGCCCCCTCTCCAACTTCATGTTCAGGGTATTTACCAGCATTAACATTCAAAAAATAAATTGAAAAAAATTATATCTGATTGCCTATGTGTCATATTTTTGCTGTATAATCCATTAACATATGAAAGGATGAGAAGGTATACTTCATTACTAAAAACATCTTGCAGTTAGAGACAATGTGTTGTCTCTATTGTTATGGCACCGAAAGGTTATGGGCATTTCCGGTTACTTCTTTACCAAATTTTATCTTGTCAGTCTGTATAATTTTTATCCTTAGTGGGCAAGATGCAAATAGTAATAATAATAGCAGTTCTACACTGACAAAGAAAACAAGATACACTTCGGGGATCATGTCGTTGAATAATGAACATTTAATATTCTCTTTTAAGGCAATACTCTGTTCTAGGGTTTCCCTTGTGGCTCAGCTGGTAAAGAATCTGCCTGCAATGTGGGAGACCTGGGTTTGATCCCTGGCTTGGGAAGATCCCCTGGAGAAGGGAAAGGCTACCCACTTCAGTGTTCTGGCCTGGAAAATCCCATGGAGTCTACAGTCCATGGGGTCACAAAGAGTCAGACCCTACTGAATGACTTTCACTTTCACTCCATTCTAGATTTTCAGGAGCTTAGAATGTTGGCTTGATGGAGCTCCAATATCTTCTTGCAGTAATTTTCTAAACTGGAAGCTACTTTAGTATCCATTATCAAATGTGAGGGCCTTTTCCCATTATCTGCTAGCACAAGTGCTCTAGTTTCATACCCAGGATTGAATACCAACCTCAATTTCTGTCCACTATTTAGGTATCAGAGTATTTGTTTTTCTACACAGGTGAATTACAACAGTAAGCAAACAATAAGCCCAATGGAAATGTTCTGTTTTAGGGAGACTATTCCAATATGGTCTTCTAATGCCAGACATAATACAGAGCCATAGTTATTTTACAAATCAAGAAGCAGAGAGATTATTTATTGCCTTCAAAATATGGGCTGGGCAATCTATGTTATTTTTCAAGTAAAGAATTCTTGGCATTTCAAGAAATTTTTGTTTAAACTCACAGTTTGAGGGCTATGCTGAAAATTATCTTAATTATGAAGGACCCTCAATCTTTCAGATTCTCATCAATTGAATCACTCTGTTTTATAAGCCTCCAGATTTTACACTGGATACACAATGTTCTAGCCAATGCAGTATTTAATCAAAGTAAGTATGTTACCCGATTTGGGGATATATTGTTCTTGAGTCAAAAATAAATGTGTTATGTCTAAGAGTTTCTTGATCTTGTTTGTTCAACATGATTTCACTGAATTCATTAAAATTATCTTTCTACCATTGCTTAAATATTATTTCTCGACTTGGAGGAAAGAAATTATGTTCAAATTTACAATGCATGTAGATTACAGCTTGCTCAGTAAAGTTCTGGTTAATAATGGTGATCCTAGCATAATCATTAATAGTAATAACTTCCCATATTATTCTCAAAAGTGTACTAGCTTGACCTACTTCACTTAGTATGGTAATCCCTTCAGTTCAGTTCAGTTCAGTCACTCAGTCATGTCCAAATCTTTGCGACCCAATGAATCACCCCATGCCAGGCCTCCCTGTCCATCACCAACTCCCAGAGTTTACTCAAACTCATGTCCGTCGAGTCGGTGATGCAATCCAGCCATCTCATCCTCTGTAGTCCCCTTCTCCTCCTGCCCCCAATCCCTCCCAGCATCAGGGTCTTTTCCAATGAGTCAACTCTTTGCATGAGGTGGCCAAAGTATTGGAGTTTCAACCTTAGCATCAGTCCTTCCAATGTACACCCAGGGCTGATCTCCTTTAAAATGGACTGGTTGAATATCCTTGCAGTCCAAGGGACTCTCAAGAGTCTTCTCCAACACCAAAGTTCAAAAGCATCAATTCTTCAACGGTCAGCTTTTTTCACAGTCCAACTCTCACATCCATATATGACCACTGGAGAAACCATAGCCTTGACTAGATGGAACTTTGTTGGCAAAGTAATGTCTCTGCTTTTGAATATGTTGTCTAGGATGGTCATAACTTTCCTTCCAAGGAGTAAGTGGCTTTAACTTCATGGCTGAAATCACCATCTGCAGTGAATTTGGAGCCCAAAAAAATAAAGTTTGACACTGTTTCCACTGTTTCCCCATCTATTTCCCTTGAAGTGATGGGACCAGATGCCATGATCTTTGTTTTCTGAATGTTGAGCTTTAAGCCAACCTTTCACTCTCCTCTTTCACTTTCATCAAGAGGCTTTTTAGTTCCTCTTCACTTTCTGCCATAAGGCTGGTGTCATCTGCATACCTAAGGTTATTGATATTTCTCCCAGCAATCTTGATTCCAGCTTGTGCTTCTTCCAGCCCAGTGTTTCTCATGATGTACTCTGAATACAAGTTAAATAAGCAGGGTGACCATATACAGCCTTGACATATTCCTTTTCCTATTTGGAACCAGTCTGTTGTTCCATGACCAGTTCTAACTGTTGCTTCCTGACCTACATATAGGTTACTCAAGAGGCAGGTCAGGTGGTCTAGTATTCCCAACTCTTTCAGAATTTTCCACAGTTTATTGTGATCCACACAGTCAAAGGCTTTGGCATAGTCAATAAAGCAGAAATAGATGTTTTTCTGGAATTCTTATGCTTTTTCCATGATCCAGCGGATGTTGGCAATTTGATATCTGGTTTGCTACCCTTTCTAAAACCAGCTTGAATATCTGGTAATCTCTAGGCCCAGACATTTGCTTCAAATGGCATTATTTCATACTAAATGTGAAGTAAGTCCAACAGAGAATAACAAATACAATATGATACCATTTATATGTTCAATCTGTAAAATATGACACAACTGAGCATACCTATATAGAAAGAAACAGACTCACAGATGTAGAGAACAGACTTGTGGTTGCCAAGGGGGAGGGAAGGAATTGAAGTCTGGGGTTAGCAAATGCAAGCTATTTTATATAGAATTAATAAACAGTGAGGTCCTATTGTATAGCATAGGGAACTATATTCATAATCCTGTGATAAACAATAATGGAAAGGAATATTTTAAAGGGCTTCCCAGGTGGAAATAGTGGTAAAAAAAAAATCTGCCTTCCAAAGCAGGAGAGTGTAACAGAATGTGGGTTAGATTCCTGGGTCAGGAAGACCCCCAGAGGAGGGCATGGCAACCCACTCCATTATTCTTGCCTGCAGAATCCCATGGACAAGAAGTTCTGGTAAGTTGAAGTCCACTGGGTCATAAAGTGTCAGACACACCTGAAGTGACTCAGCATGCATGCATATATATATGCATGTATGTATGTATAAATGAATCACTTTGCAATAGAGCAGAAATTAATACAACATAGTAAATAAACTACACTTCAATTAAAAAAAAAAGTGTACTAGTTTGGATGCTAGGTTACCTTTTCAATAAATATCTCCAGGACCTTCATCAAAAGATCCAAATTTCACACATCACTCTTAATAGGACCAGTAACTTTCACAGAAGGATTTTGAGTCAGTGTGGTTCTGTGTGTGTGTGTGTGTGTGTGTGTGTGTGTGCACTAAGTCATATTCAACTCTATGTGACCCTCCAGGACTAGAGCCTGCCATATTTCTTTGTTCATGGGATTTCCCAGACAAGAATACTGGAGTGGATTGCCTATTCTTTACCACTGCACCACTCAGGAAGCCTGTGGTTCTCTGTGCAAGATCCTATTTATGAGCTCTTTTCTCCATATCTAGATAAAGCAGCCATACCTGTGTGGAAACCGCTTTTTCTCACAGGAAGGGCCGCATATTCCTTTCTATTACTTTCTGCAGTTCCATTTTTTTTTCCTTTATTTCCAGAGCTCCTAAATGATTGTCCATCCCTAAGTTGAGTAGGTCTACAAATCATTACTTCTGGGCTGTCAGTCATGCTCCTACTTCAGAAGTTTAGGACCTCCAGGAATGTTCATATCCACCAATACTGCATTCTGGGCTTATTGGTGAGTCTAATAGCAAGTAAAATATAATGCCACTACTCATCTCTTGCTAATATTTAATATAAATATTTTAATCTATTATAGGAGAGTCAACTACGCTCCCATAACACACAAGGGTATAATAAGAATACTTCCTTGCGACATTTCAAATCTTCCTTTTTATAGCATTTAACTCTGCAACTCCTAAAAATATTTACTCAGCCTTGAGTCTCTGGTGGTGTATGAGTCTGCTCTGGGTGCTACAATAAATTATCATAGACTGGAGAAAAAAAAGTAACATTATTTAGCATAGTTCTGTATACTGGGAAGTTCAAATTCAATGTTCAGGCAGATCTGGCATTTGGTGAAGGTTCTCCTTCCAGCTTGCAGATGGCACATTCCCATGATGAACAGACAGAAAAGCAAATTTCTCCTTTTTCTGAACATAAAGACACCTCCATCATGGGGTTTCCACTCTCAAGACCTAATTACTTTCCCAAATTCCCACCTCCCGATACTATCATATTGGGAATTAGGGTTTCAACATGCAAATTTGGGAAGAAAAAAATATGCAGTTTATAACAGGTAGTATTTACAGTACTCATGTATTTTATAACTACTATCATTCACCTTTCAACAAAACTCTGTGCTATTAAACAAAACACTATTCTACCTTTTTTGGTAGACAGGAAACTCAGGGAAAACTGAGAGCTCCTAGCCAAATTCAGATGCATCGATACACTAAAAATAACTCTTTTATTTTTCTCAGCACTACCAAAATAATTATATCTCCTAATTTTTCTATAGCCCTCATGGAGGACTGAGATAATTGTCATAATGGAGTCACTAAATAATCATTCCATGTTATTAACAGTGTTATATATGTCATCATATATAAAGAAATGTTACTGGACTTATTATTTAAACACAAAGTTACTTTGATAAAGAGCTAAAAGTAACAAAAATAAATAGAAATTAAACAAATTGAATTGTTTATATAAAATTGAATCAAAACAAAAGAACATTTACATAATCTGTTAAAATATGTAGAAAGATAATACAGTAGTTATGTATGGGTCAAAGGTGAAGACCCTTGCAAAGAAAGTGTAGAATTTTTATGATAATTAGCATATGCTACTAAGAGCATAATGGATTCATATGGAGATAGATTTTAATGAGCATGAAGTTCTCAAAGAGCTAATTCATTATTTTCTATTTGGAATAAGCATATTTCTTTTATTCTATTGCTTTGCTGATGTTCTTGATAAAGGAAAATTCTTTATTTCTTGGGAAAATCAAGAAGTTAATGCCAAAGAAATTGATTATATTCTAGAGAAGTCCCTTCTATAATCCATATACACTTTAAGCAAAATATAAATGTGGAACCCACCTATGACATCAAATGAAAATTCAGAAGAACTTCCAAATCTTGTAAAGAACAATTGCTTAATATCTCAATAGTGATTTAAAACTCAACTCAAAACACATTCACATCTGGCTGTAGTTTGCAGCTTACTTTGATCTGAAAAACTTTAGTCACATAAATTCTAATATGTTTGATTTATCATAAAATAAGAAAACAGCAAGGAAAAGTAAGCTAATGAAAGTCCCAAGTATTAAAGACAAAAATACTGAAATTTCATATGAAACAAAGAAACCAAAACAACCTCAGCAAATATCTGAGTTTCATAAAATTTATTTGAAATACAACAAATAATTTTACAGTGGTTGTGTAGCTATTGACCTAGGCAGGATAAGACATATGCCATGTGGAAATATGTTTAGCCAAGAGACCTATTACAATCTTAACTGGACACAAGCAACTGTATCTGTTAAGACTTGGTGAAGGCTGCTTCAGTGAAAGCAGAAAAATAGAAAACATGTCTAAACACAAATTACTTGCGTTTCATTTTCCCTAGCCTGACAAACTGTTAACTCTTATGAAGTTTTAAGGGAAGACAAAACCCAAGTAAGAAGAGTGACTATAATATTTCCTTTCATCTAATTCCAAAAAGACAACAATCATGTATTAAAAGGAACACATGTGACACTTCGGATATTTTTCCACACCATATACTCTAACCATATTCTAATCATAAGACACTGCAAAATTCTATTAACTCTTATTCCAGCAAACTAGAATAAATATGATGACAATTAAACTGCTTTATGAAAGTGAAAGTGAAGTCGCTCAGTCGGATCCGACTCTTTGTGACCCCCTAGACTGTAGCCTACTAGGCTCCTCTATCCATGGGATTTTCCAGGCAATAGTACTGGAGTGGATTGCCATTTCTTTCTCCAGGGGATCTTCCCAACCCAGGGCTCAAATCTGGGTCTCCTGCATTGTAGACAGATGCTTTACTGTCTGAGCCACTAGGGAAGTCCCATCTAAACAAATGAATATGCCTAAGGCACTAATGAATAAATGTTATTTGAAATGTATATTATAATTTAAAATATCTTTCTACTTAATTTTAAGGCAAACATACAGACACAGTGAAAGTGAAAGTGAAAGTAAAGTTGCTAAGTCATGTCCAACTCTTTGTGACCCCATGGACTGTAGCCTACTAGGCTCCTTCATCCGTGGGATTCTCCAGGCAAGAATACTGAAGTGGGTTGGCATTTCCTTCTCTGATAGACACAGTAAAGATAAACTATAATTCAAGTCAACCTACTCTTATTAAATATCTAGTGTGTACCAACTCTTTAGGAAACTGAAGTCACTCAGTCGTGTCTGACTCTTTGCAACCCCATGGGCTATAGCCTACCAGGATTCTCTGTCCATGGGATTTTCCAGGCAAGATTACTGGAGGGGGTTGCCATTTCCTTCTCCAGGGAATCTTCCCGACCCAGGGATCAAACCCAGGTCTCCCTCATTGTAGGCAGATGCTTTACCATCTGAGCCACCAGAGAAGTCCACCAACTCTTTATTCAATGTTTTAGTAAATAGTGATCTTTAATTCTCAGTTACAGGAAAAAGAGAAACATACAGTTTCAAATGTAGATATAGGGGCTTAGAGAAGATTAAGTTGCATTGTAATGTCAGAATTAGATTTAGGAATTAGATTTCCTAATCCAATCAGAGACTTCCAACCAGGCCCAGCACAAGAGCTCCTCTCGCTCTGCAGGCACCACCACTATGGCTTTGAGGCACCTGACACAATTAGGACTACCTGCTGTGCTCACTGATACGCTTATACAGATCAAATTTTCCACTCTATTGATGAGTGAGAGCCACTTAAAATATTTGTTGAATTCATTATTTGGTTTTAAAGTCTGATTTAATGTCTGAATGATATAAAAATATTTATCTTTTGTTTAAACCATTTTGTGTCCACATTGAATGCTAAGCTCTTAGCAAAGAGAACTAAATGTACATTTCCTTTCACTGTCCATAATATTAAAACATGTTTTTAAGTATTCCTAACTCCTCTATATTGACTATGCCAAAGCCTTTGACTGTGTGGATCACAATAAACTGTGGAAAATTCTTCAACAGATGAGAATACCAGACCACCTGACCTGCCTCCTGAGAAACCTATATGCAGGTCAGGAAAGAACAGTTAGAACTGGACGTGGAACAATAGACTGGTTCTAAATAGGAAAAGGAGTATGTCAAGGCTGAATACTGTCACCCTGCTTATTCAACTTATATGTAGAGTACATCATGAGAAACGCTGGGCTGGAAGAAGCACAAGCTGGAATCAAGATTGCTGGGAGAAATATCAATAACCTCAGATATGCAGATGACACCACCCTTATGGCAGAAAGTGAAGATGAACTAAAAAGCCTCTTGATGAAAGTGAAAGAGGAGAGTCAAAAAGTTGGCTTAAAGCTCAACTTTCAGAAAACTAAGATCATGGCATCTGGTCCCATCACTTCAAGGGAAATAGATGGGGAAACAGTGGAAACAGTGGCAGACTTTATTTTTGGGGCTCCAGAATCACTGTAGATGGTGACTGCAGCCATGAAATTAAAAGACACTTACTCCTTGGAAGGAAAATTATGACCAACTTAGATAGTATATTGAAAAGCAGAGACATTACTTTGCCAACAAAGGCCCATCTAGTCAAGGCTATGGTTTTTCCAGTGGTCATGTATGGATGCGAACGTTGGACTGTGAAGAAAGCTGAGCACCGAAGGACTGATGCTTTTGAACTGTGGTGTTGGAGAAGACTCTTGAGAGTTCCTTGGACTGCAAGGAGATCCAACCAGTCCATTCTGAAGGAGATCAGCCCTGGGCATTCTTTGGAAGGAATGATGCTAAAGCTGAAACTCCAGTACTTTGGCCACCTCATGCAAAGAGTTGACTCATTGGAAAAGATTCTGAAGCTGTGAGGGATTGGGGCAGGAAGAAAAGGGGACAACAGAGGATGAGATGGCTGGATGGCATCACCAACTCAATGGACATGAGTTTGAGTGAACTCTGGGAGTTGGTGATGGACAGAGAGGCCTGGCATATTGGGATTCATGGGGTCGCAAAGAGTCAGACACGACTGAGTGATTGAACTGAACTGAACTGAACTGAACTCCTCTATATACCAGAAGATTTTAACTATTCAATATTTTATGATTGCTTTCATATTTATGTCTTAAATTGACATCTCTTTGATAAAAAGCAAACACATATCTAGCCCTAAGTACATCACATTTTATTCTGCTCTTTTGTATCATATACATGTTCTTATTTCATTATCTTGTAATATTAAAATACTCAGGAAGATTTCTCTCTTCAGTTAGCCTCTGAGACCTTCAAAGACAAGATCTGTATCCTTTTTATATGGGTATTCTTATTTATACGTGTACGTCACATTGAAATGGCAGTATGTGCAATGGATTAATGAACGAGTGTGGCTTATCTTGTTTAAAGCCAGATTGTAAAAAGTTAATGTGGCTGATATACAGAAACTAAATGAAGTCTGAATTCTGCTGGTTATAAAACCCAAACGAGACATTCTAATGAATTTTTTATCCTTGCCAATCACCTGCCACCCAAGTGAGTGACATTTTACTCTCCTACAAATAAAGTTGGGAGTAGAGATTGTCAAAGACCTTCTTTTTTTTTTTTGGTCTCATTATTTTTATGACTGCTGCTCTTCAAAAACTATGTGAGACTAGCATCAGGCACATGATAGACTCTTAACTTTTATATTTGGGACTATTACAAACTTTTATATATATTTTATATTTAGTTATTTATCATATGTATATCTTAGACACTTGAGATAGAGTTTATGAGCAGATGTTTATGAACAGTTTATGAAAACATTCCCTTTGATACACCATGAAAAATTCACTTACAAACCTTTGAGTTAGATTATTGTTCTGATTAGTGGAAAACATTTTCATGTATCTCAGTGGAAACTTTATACAAAAAAGTAGGATTATCATTTTAGTAGTCATCAGATACAGTGATTTGGTTATTTCTTATAGCTAATCAGCTGATTTTTTAAAGCTAACTGGTGAACCGAGAAATTCCAGATGTTCAAGCTGGATTCAGAAAAGGCAGAGGGACCAGAGATCAAATTGCCAACATCTGTTGGATCATAGAAAAAGGAAGAGAATTCAAGAAAAACATCTACTTCTGCTTCATTGACTACAGTAAAGTCTTTAGCATAGTCTGTGTGGATGACAACAAACTGTGGAAAATTCTTCAAGAGATAGGAATACCAGACTACCTTACCTGCTTCCTGAGAAATCTGTACTCAGGTCAAGAAGCAACAGTTAGAACTGGACATGGAAAAAAGACTGGTTCCAAATCAGGAAAGGAGTACATCAAGGCTGTCACCCTGCTTATTTAACTTATATGAAGACTACATAATGCAAAATGCCAGGCTGGATGAAGCACAAGCTATAATCAAGATTGCTGGAAGAAATATCAATAACCTGTGATACACCGGTGACACCACCCTTATGGCAAAGATCCTCTTGATGAAAGTGAAAGACGAGAGTGAAAAAGTTGGCTTAAAACTCAACACTCAGAAAATGAAGATCATGGCATCTGGTCCCATCACTTCAGGCAAACAGATGGAGAAGCAACGGTGCAGTGACAGACTTTATGTTTGGGGGTTCCAAAATCACTGCAGATAGTGAGTGAAGCCACACAATTAAAGGACACTTGCTCCCTGGAAGAAAGGCTATGACCAACCTAGACAGCATATTAAAAAACAGAAACATTACTTCCATATGATCAAAGGTATCATTTTTCCATTAGTTATGTAAGACTGTGAGAGTTGAACTATAAAGAAAGCTGAGCACTAAAGAACTGATGCTTTTGAACTGTGGTGTTGGAGAAAACTCTCGAGTCCCTTTGAATGACAGGAGATCCAACCAGTTCAGTTCAGTTCATTTCAGTCACACAGTCGTGTCCGATTCTTTACCACCCCATGAATCGCAGCACGATAGGCTTCCCTGTCCATCACCAACTCCCAGAATCTACTCAAATTCATGTCCATCGAATTGGTGATGCCATCCAGGCATCTCATCCTCTGTCGTCCCCTTCCCCTCCTGCCCCCAATTCCTCCCAGCAACAGGGTGTTTTCCAGTGAGTCAGCTCTTTGCATGAGGTGGCCAAAGTACTGGAGTTTCAGCTTTAGCATCATTCCTTCCAATGCATATCCAGGACTGATCCCTTTTAGGATGGACTGGTTAGATCTCTTCGCATTCCAAGGGACTCTCAAGAGTCTTCTCCAACACCACAGTTCAAAAGCATCAGTCCTTCGGTGCTCAGCTTTCTTCACAGTCCAGTGTTCGCATCCATACATGACTACTGGAAAAACCATAGCCTTGACTAGATGGACCTTTGTTGGCAAAGTAATGTCTGCTTTTTAATATGCTATCGAGGTTAGTCATAACTTTCCTTCCAAGGAGTAAGTGTCTTTTAATTTCATGGCTGCAATCACCATCTGCAGTAATTTTGGAGCCCCCCAAAAATAAAGTCTGCCACTGTTTCCACTCTTTCCCCATCTATTTCCCATGAAGTGATGGGACCAGATGCCATGATATTAGTTTTCTGAAAGTTGAGCTTTAAGCCAACTTTTTGACTCTCCTCTTTCACTTTCATCAAGAGGCTTTTTAGTTCCCCTTCATTTTCTGCCCTAAAGGTGGTGTCATCTACACATCTGAGGTTATTGATATTTCTCCTGGCAATCTTGATTCCAGCTTGTGCTTCTTCCAGCCCAGCGTGTCTCATGATGTACTCTGCATATAAGTTAAATAAGAAGGGTGACAATATACAGCCTTGATGTACTCCTTTTCTATTTGGAACTAGTCTGTTGTTCCATGTCCAGTTCTAACTGTTGTTACCTGACCTGCATATAGGTTTCTCAAGAGACAGGTCAGGTGGTCTGGTATTCCCATCCCTTTCAGAATTTTCCACAGTTTATTGTGATCCACACAGTCAAATGCTTTGGCATAGTTAATAAAGCAGAAATACATGTTTTTCTCTGGAACTCTCTTTCTTTTTTGATGATTCAGAGGATGTTGGCAATTTGATCTCTGGTTCCTCTGCCTTTTCTAAAACCAGGTTGAACATCTGGAAGTTCACGGTTCATGTATTGCCAAAGCCTGGCTTGGAGAATTTTGAGCATTACTTTACCAGCCTGTGAGCTGAGTGCATTTGTGTGGTAGTTTGAGTACTTTGGCATTGCCTTTCTTTGGGATTGGAATGAAAACTGACCTTTTCCAGTCCTGTGGCCACTGCTGAGTTTTCTCAATTTGCTGGCATATTGAGTGTAGCACTTTCACAGCATCATCTTTCAGGATTTGAAATAGCTCCACTGGAATTCCATTACCTCCACTAGCTTTGTTCGTAGTGATGATTTCTAAGGACCTCTTGACTTCACATTTCAGTATGTCTGGCTCTAGGTGAGTGATCACACCATCGTGATTATCTGGGTCGTGAATCTCTTTTTTGTAAGGTTCTTCTCTGTATTCTTGCCACCTCTTCTTAATATCTTCTGCTTCTGTAAGGTCCATACCATTTCTGTCCTTTATCAAGCCCATCTTTGCATGAAATGTTCCCTTGGTATCTCTGATTTTCTTCAGTAGATCTCTAGTCTTTCCCATTCTGTTGTTTTCCTCTATTTCTTTGCATTGATCACTGAGGAAGGCTTTCTTATCTCTTCTTATTATTCTTTGGAACTCTGCATTCAAATGGGAATATCTTTCCTTTTCTCCTTTGCTTTTCACTTCTCTTTTTTTCACAGCTATTTGTAAGGCCTCCTCAGACAGCCACTTTGCTTTTTTGCATTTCTTTTCCATGGGGATGGTCTTGATCCCTGTCTCCTCTACAATGTCCTATAGCTTCATCTATAGTTCATCAGGCATTCTGTTTTTCAGATATAGTCCCTTAACTCTATTTCTCATTTCCACTGTATAATCATAAAGGATTTGATTTAGGTCATACCTGAATTGTCTAGTGGTTTCCCCCACTTTCTTCAATTTAAATCTGAGTTTGGCAGTAAGGAGTTCATGATCTGAACCACTGTCAGCTCCCAGTCTTGTTTTTGCTGACTGTATAGAGCTATGCCATCTTTGGCTTCATATAATCAATCTGATTTTGGTGTTGACCATCTGGTGATGTCCACGTGTAGAGTCTTCTCTTGTGTTTTTGGAAGAGGGTGTTTGCTATGACCAGTGCGTTCACATGGCAAAACTAAATTAGCCTTTGCCCTGCTTCATTCTGTACTCCAACACCAATTTGCCTGTTACTCCAGGTGTTTCTTGACTTCCTACTTTTTCATTACAGTTCCCTATAATGAAAAGGACATGTTTTGGGGGTGTTAGTTCTAAAAGGTCTTGTAGGTCTTCGTATAACCGTTCAACTTCAGCTTCTTCAGTGTTACTGGTTGGAGCATGCCAACCAGTATGCCAATCCAGCATACCAGTCTTGGATTACTGAGATATTGAATTGTTTGCTTTGGAAACGGAGATCATTTTGTCTGAAGAAGCTGAAGGAGATCCAACCAGTCCATCCTAAAGGGAATCAGTCCCAAATATTCACTGATGCTGAAGTTGAAGCTCCATATTGGCCATCTGATATGAAGAACTGACTCATTGGAAAAGACCCTGATGCTGGGCAAGATTGGAGGCAGGGGGAGAAGGGGATGGCAGAGTATGAGATGGTCAGATGTCATCACCGACTCAATGGACATGAGTTTGAGCAAGCTCTGGGAGTTGGTGATGGATGGGAAAGCCTGGAGTGTTGCTGTCCATGGGGTCACAAGGAGTTGGACATGACTGGGTGACTGAACTGAATTGAACTGAATCATTTAATAAGAATGTATAAATATTTATAACATTATTGAACCACATACTTTATTTTTCTGAATACGAACCTATAGAAAATACTCCAGAGTCAAAAAAGAACACTGATTAAATATCTTCAATCAAAATTAAAGAACACATTGATTATAACTGTGGATTATTTAATTAAACATTAAAATATTTTATATAAAACATTTTTTGTAGATATTTGAGGAAAAGTTTGTATATATTTTATTTTGTAGATATTTTAGGGAAATATTTTTCATGAATAGGTTTATCTATTATAAAGGAAGTAAGTCCACTCTAAAAAAACAACTTACGTTTTTTATTTAAAGTACTTAAGGTCGTGTGGTTGCTCTATTAGAGAAGGATACAAATATATCAAGATTTTGTCTTGAAGATTAAATCCCTTGAAAGATCTGGGTCAAAGCCTTATCTGGACAGAAACAGAACATGGTGCTTTATTTTCATGAAGAATACATCTTAGTCTTCTAAAATGAGTTTCAGAAAAAATAATGGCCAATAATAACTTGTAGAGCTAAGCAGGTACATAACAACTTCCCTCAAAATTACTAATTTTTAAAACTAAAATATTTCAGTATAAGTCTTTCAATATTAAATTTTTCTATATGTTGTTGCTGTTGTTGTTTAGTCACTAAGTCATGTCTGACTCTTTTTTGACTCTATGGAATGTAGCCCACCAGTCTTGTCTGTCCATGGTATTTCCCAGGCAAGTAAAATGGAGTGGATTATCATTTCCCTCTCCAGGGATCTTGAACCCAGGGATTGAACCCTCATATCCTACATTGGCAGGTGGATTCTTTACCACAGAGGCACCAGAAAAGTCCCTAGAATATATAATCTTAATCAAATAATTTAATTCCTTGATACATCTTACAGTATTATATTTATGAAACTTTACTTTCTGTCCTATGATCGAACAGAATAAGTAAGATTTCCCCCAAAAATGCAATTTTCCTTGCTTACTGATACCTTCAAATTATCCAGATAATCTCTACTATACTGAAATTTTGAGTATTAGGAGTTTTACTTTAGAGTATTAATTGTTCTTAAGTATACACATATACAAAAATTATTGCTAAGTAATAGAACACACTGTGATTCTGAAAGACAAAATTTTTTACTGAATCATAATGGTACACATTACAAACTTCCAAATGGAAATAATTTCAAGGATAATTAAATAGGCCAGGTTTCATATATTATCATCATTTGACAATTATTGTTGCTTTGTTCCTAAGTAGTGTCTGACTCTGTGACCTGATGGATCATAGCCCGCTAGGTTCCTTTGTCCATGGATTTCCAGGTAAGAATACTGGAGTGAGTTGCCATTTCTTTCTCTAAGGAATCTTCCTGACCCAGGTATCAAATCAGTGTCTCCTGCATTGGCAGGTGGAATCTTTACTGCGGTGCTGGCAGGAAAGCCCCATTTGACCACACTAATGCAGAGACATTACTTTGCCAACAAAGGTTTGTCTAGTCAAAGCTATGTTTTTCCAGTAGGTATTTGGACTTCCCTGATGGCTCAGATGGTAAAGCATCTGTCTATAATGTGGAGAGCCAAGTTCGATCCCTGGGTTGGGAAGATCTCCTGAAGAAGGAAATGGCAATCCACTCCAGTACTATTGCCTGGAAAATCCCATGGACAGAGGAGCCTGGTAGGCTACAGTCCATGGGGTTGCAAAGAGTCAGACACGTCTGTGTGACTTCCCTCACTCACTCACTCATGTATGGATATGAGAGTTGTACCATTAAAAAAGCTGAATGCCAAAGAATTGATGTTTTTGAACTTGTGTTGGAGAAGACCTTTGAGAGTCCCTTGGACTGTAAAGAGATCAAACCTGTCAATCTAAAAGGAAATCAACCCTGAGTATTCATTGGAAGGGCTGATGCTGAGGCTGAAGTTCCAATACTTTGGCCACCTGATGCCAAGAACTGACTCATTGGAAAAGACCCTGATGCTGGAAAGGACTGACTGAAGACAGGAGGAGAAGAGGATGACAGAAGATGAGATGGTTTGATGGCATCACTGACTCAATGAGCATGAGTTTGAGCAGGCTCCAGGAGTTGGTGATGGACAGGAAAGCCTGGTATGCTGAATTCTATGGGGTCACAAGAGTTGGACACGACTGAGTGACTGAACTGAACTGAATGTTCAAAATGATCATCTATCCCGTATTCATTTTTTTTTAACTTTTTATTATAACTTTATTTTACTTTATAATACTGTATTGGTTTTGCCATACATTGACATGAATCCACCACGGGTGTACATGAGATCCCAGACATGAACCCCTCTCCCACCTCCCTCCCCACAACATCCCTCTGGGTCATCCCCGTGCACCAGCCCCAAGCATGCTGTATCCTGCATCAGACATAGACTGGTGATTCGATTCTTACATGATAGTATACATGTTTCAAAGCCATTCTCCCAAATCATCCCATCCTCTCCCTCTCCCTCTGAGTCCAAAAGTCCGTTATACACATCTGTGTCTTTTTTGCTGTCTTGAATACAGGGTCATCATTACCATCTTTCTAAATTCCATATATATGTGTTAGTATACTGTATTGGTGTTTTTCTTTCTGGCTTACTTCACTCTGTATAATCGGCTACAGTTTCATCCATCTCAACAGAACTGATTCAAATGTATTCTTTTTAATGGCTGAGTAATACTCCATTGTGTATATGTACAAAACCTTTCTTATCCATTCATCTGCTGATGGACATCTAGGTTGTTTCCATGTCCTGGCTATTATAAACAGTGCTGCGATGAACATTGGGGTACATGTGTCTCTTTCAATTCTGGTTTCCTCGGTGTGTATGCCCAGCACTGGGATTGCTGGGTCATATGGCAGTTCTATTTGCAATTTTTTAAGGAATCTCCACACTGTTCTCCATAGTGGTTGTACTAGTTTGCATTCCCACCAACACTGTAGGAGGGTTCCCTTTTCTCCACACCCTCTCCAGCATTTATTGCTTGCAGATTTTTGGATCGCAGCCATTCTGACTGGTGTGAAATGGTACCTCATTGTGGTTTTGATTTGCATTTCTCTAATAATGAGTGATGTTGAGCATCTTTTCATGTGTTTGTTAGCCATCCATATGTCTTCTTTGGAGAAATGTCTATTTACTTCTTTGGCCCATTTTTTGATTGGGTCGTTTATTTTTCTGGAATTGAGTTGCATAAGTTGCTTGTATATTTTTGAGATTAGTTGTTTGTCAGTTGTTTCATTTGCTATTATTTTCTCCCATTCAGAAGGCTGTCTTTTCACCTTGCTTATATTTTCCTTTGTTGTGCAGAAGCTTCTAATTTTAATTAGATCCCATTTGTTTATTTTTGCTTTTATTTCCAGAATTCTGAGAGGTGGATCATAGAGGATCCTGCTCTGATTTATGTCTGAGAGTGTTTTGCCTATGTTCTCCTCTAGGAGTTTTATAGTTTCTGGTCTTACATTTAGATCTTTAATCCATTTTGAGTTCTTAAAGAGAAAGTTCAAAAAAAAAAATATCATATTCTAGACGAACCCAAGATCTACAGTTTGATTTACACAATATTGGAATATCAGTAGTAAGTAAACAAAACTTGGTACATTCAGCATGTATAAAAGATATTTTCACAGTGAAGAATTTCAAACATTGTTCAATGCAAACTAACTTGTCTTTCATAAACTTTCATCATTCTCAACATTATTGATATACTTTAATAAAATACATTTGGTTGAAGAATTACATTATTGTGGTGGTTTTTGCCATACATTGACATGAATCAGCCATGGCTGTACATGAGTTCCCCATCCTGACCCTCCCTCCCACTTACATCCCCATCCTATCCCTCTGGGTCATCCCAGTTCACCAGCCCTGAGCACCCTGCCTCATGCATCGAACCTGGACTGGCACTTCACACCATTTTCAGGCTTTCATCCCACCCTCACCTTCTCGCACGGAGTCCAACTGTCTGTTCTTTACATCTGTGTCTCTTTTGCTGTCTTGCATCTAGGGTCGTCGTTACCATCTTTCTAAATTCCATATATATGCATTAGTATACTGTATTGGTGTTTTTTCTTCTTTCTGACTTACTTCACTCTGTATAATAGGCTCCAGTTTCACCCACTTCATTAGAACTGATTCAAAAGCATTTTTTTAAATAGCTGAGTAATATTCCCATTGTTTATATGTATCACAGCTTTCTTATCCATTCATTTGCCAATGGACATCTAGGTTGCTTCCATGTCCTGGCTATTGTAAACAGTGCTGTGATGAACATTGGGGTACATGTGTCTCTTTCAGTTCTGGTTTCCTCAGTGTGTATTTCCAGCAGTGGGATTGCTGGGTTGTATGGCAGTTCTCTTTCCAGCTTTTTAAGGAATCTCCACACTGTTCACCATAGTGGCTGTATTAGTTTGCATTTCCGCCCACAGTGTAAGAGGGTTCCTTTTTCTATGCACCCTCTCCAGCATTTATTGTTTGTAGACTTTTTGATAGCAGCCATTCTGACTGGTGTAAGATGGTACCTCATTGTGGTTTTGATATGCATTTCTCTGATAATGAGTGATGTTGAGCATCTTTTCATGTGTTTGTTAGCCATCTGTATGTCTTCTTTGGAGACATGTCTGTTTAGTTCTTTGGCCCATTTTTTGATTGGGTCATTTATTTTTCTGGAATTGAGCTGCAGGAGTTGCTTGTATATTCTTGAGATTAATTCTTTATCAGTTGCTTCATTTGCTATTGTTTTCTCCCATTCTAAAGGCTGTCTTTTCACCTTGCTTATAGTTTCCTATGTTGTACAGAACATTTTAAGTTTAATTAGGTCCTTTTTTTTTTTTTTTTTTTTTTTTTACTTTTATTTCCATTACTCTGAGAGGTGGGTCATAGAGGATCCTGCTATAATTTACATCAGAGAGAGTTTTGCCTATGTTTTCCTCTAGGAGTTTTATAGTTTCTGGTCTTACATTTAGATCTTTAATCCAGTTTGACTTTATTTTTGTGTATGGTGTCAGAAAGTGGTCTAGTTTCATTCTTTTAAAAGTGGTTGACAAGTTTTCCCAGCACCACTTGTTAAAGAGATTGTCTTGTCTCCATTGTATAGTCTTGCTGTCTTTGTCAAAGATAAGGTGTTCATGGGTGTGGATTTATCTCTGGGCTATCTATTTTGTTCCATTGATCCATGTTTCTGTCTTTGTGCCAGTACCATACTATCTTGATGACTGTTGTTTTTAGTATAGCCTGAAGTCAGGCAGGTTGATTCCTCCAGTTCCATTCTTCTTTCTCAACATTGCTTTCTCAAGATTGTTTTTTGTAATTCCGTACAAATTGAGAAATTATTTGTTCTAATTCTCTGAAAAATACCGTTGGTATCTTGATAGGGGGTGCATTGAATCTATAGATTGCTTTGGGTAGTATACTCATTTTCACTATACTGATTCTTCTGACCCATGAACATGATATATTTCTCCATCTGTGTCATCCTTGATTTCTTTCATCATCGTTTTAGTTTTGTGTATATAGATCTTTAGAAATTTTAAATCTGATCTGATAGAAATTTCAGTAAATTATTTTGACCATTCCACCATTTTCAGGCTAGTGATTTTTAATTTTCTCAAGAGATCTATGAAGCAAAAGAAAGGCCCTGATAACATAACAAAGAAATCTGGAATGTAGAACTTTCTCTGTATACTAAGAAGCTAATGAGATATTTAAGTGGCAATAGCTTAAATTGATAATTTGTTATTAATAACTTTGTTGCAACATACAAATTTTCCTATGGATGATCTTCATAAATGAAGAACATGGTATGAACATCTAGTACTACTGGGCAAAGAATTTTGCTCTCCTAAACATTTTATAGCTTAGTTCTACTTTGGTCAAAACAAAATATATTTTGGTATGCTGATGGAAACTAATGTACCATGACATGAAGGAAAGCTAATTAATGATAAACATTTCACAATAGAAATAATATAAAGGAAAATATCATCTGAGATACAAATAAAACTCATTTTTATTACTGAAGTTGTATGTTTAAGAAAACTACTTATTCTGAAATGGCAATTAAAACTTTTATTTAAAAAATAACTTTGCCAAGTATTTGCATAATTATCTATGATTCTGTTTTTCTGAAGATTGTTGAGATTGGAAATTATTATCTTGAGTCATTCATATCAGTCTTTCTATAGTCATTTCATCTCTTTTTTTAAAAAAGTCTGTGTTTTTTTTCTTATAGTACTTCTAGAAAGACACACTTCAGATGCATACTGTCTCACACACACACACACACACACACACACACACTGTGTTTGTCAAACTCCAAACTGTACATGAATAGCTTGTACCTATGAACCATCTTGTTAATGTACGAGTTTTGATGCAGTAGGTCTGTGACAGATCCACTCTGTTTTGTATTTTTAACCATGTCTCCTATGATGTTGATGCTACTGGTCTAATCTGGAGACACTCCATGTTGAGTAGTAAGATTCAAGATGCTTTCAGAATAGAATAGCTTCTGGTTCACAGGAAGACAAAATATGCAGTTTTAAAATGGTTGTGATTTTGAGGGGCTCTCTATTTGTTCTAGAGAAATTAGAGACCCAGTAGCCCTGAGGGCCCATATGATTATAGAAGAGGCTGAAAAATGTCCCCCTAAAAGATTTTCATGTTTTAATCCTGGAAACTGTAACTGTTACCTTATATGTCACAAAGGAGTCTTAGGAGATATGATTAAGTTAAGGATTTTGAGGTAGAAAGGTTTTCCTGGTTTATCCTGGTGGGCCCTCTTTGTAAGAGGGAGGCTGAGGGAGACTTTACACACACAATGGAGTACTCTATGTAAAGATGGGAGCATGAAGAAATGTAAAGATACTAACCTTGGTGATTTGAGCAATGCAACCACAATACAGGGAATTTCAGGAGACACTAGGAGCTGGCAAAGGCAACGAAGGAATCTTATAAAGTTTCCAGAAAGATGCAGTCCTTGCTGACACATTGACTTCTTCCCAGTGATACTGATTTCAGACTGTGCACTCTAGAACTGTGAGAAAAAGTTGTCTTGTTTTAAGCTACTAGCTTTGTGGTTATTTATTACAGCAGCCATAGAAAAGTCATGTAGGAAGATTTTGTCAGAAAATTCTAATAAATATTTTAGAGTGTCCACAAGTTACCCTCACAGTTTGGGAAAAAAGTTCCCTCAAGAACCCAGTGCATATATGAGTAATTTCTTGTAGTGATCATATTCTTTGGGAGTATAAATACTTTACCATTTTGCACTGAAAGTTGCAGGCCTTGAAAATTATCAAACAAAAATGACAAATTCTCAGAACATGGATATATAGATATAATGCTTAAAATGAAACCTAAAAAAAAATGAAAGCATTAGAAAATGTTCTCCATATAAAACAAGAAGTTAAATCAGTAGGTATATGAAAATTAAGTTCTTTAAATGTCACTTAATACTTTTCAGTGATTAGGTTTTCCAAAAATGAAATTCAAATAATTAAAAAGAAAAAAAACCCTGTCAAATCTAGCTTATCTACATAAGTTTAGCATCGATATCATTCTAATCAAATCACCAATGTAAATTAAATTAAGTCAATTTTGATTTATACCTGAGGTGTCTCAATCAGAATATTTCATCAAACTAATCAAACTAATTCCCACATAATGTTATGAAGGCAATTGGTGTGAAGCAATAGAAAAACAAACTTTCAATAAGTATTTCAGGAGCTATTTTACATTACTATGTATGCAAAATCAATAGAAATAGAGTATACATATATATGGGTATGTGTGTGCATATGTACGTGTCTGTGCCTAAATTTATTACATCAATAACCCATAATTCTATGCTATTTTGAGGGAAAATTATCATTTTCATCTAGCTTTAATAATTAATGTGCATGCATGCATGTCTGCTAATTTGCTCCAGTCATTTCTGACTCTTTGAAACACTGTGGACTCTAGCCTGCCATGTTCCTCTGACCATGGGATTCTCTAAGAAAGAACACTGGAATGGGTTGCCATGCCTTCCTCCAGGGGATCTTCCTGATCTAAGGACCAAACATGTTTCTCTTATGTCTCCTGCATTAGCAGGTGGGTTCTTTACACCTAGCACCATTATGGAAGCCCTTAATAATTAATACTTCTTTTAAAAAAGCAGAACAAATTAAATACTCTCAAAGCCTAGGATTTATTTTTTCTTTTGTTCTAACTTGATTTACCTATCAAGAAACATTAATAGAACTGGGAAAATAGACATGCAAACTTTTACTACTTCTTATTTTGTAGACACACAGAGGTAGTAATACCCTTTACCTCTTAGACAAATGAAGAGTTGATATATACATAATTTCTGTTAAGTTTGAATTTGAAAATCAAGTGCTTTAAGTGTACAGTATTTAGTCAAATGATACTATACGGTTTATTTAGAGTTTCTTTTACATGCACATGAATCTTTGCATCTAACAAATTTTAACTCTTAAGTTTCTCTTTTGCTACTTTCTAGTTTTTATCTATGTAATGTACCTGTCATGTTGTCTCTTAGCTTTCTAATGATACCTATGCCTAAATCTTATAGAAGAAAATTTTGTGTCATATAATATCATCTTCCATCAAATATACTGTTTTTTTCTATCCTTCCAATATCCTCACACTAAAAGCTTTATTTGAAATAATATCCAGTGTTTTATTTCTGTTATATGAATATTAATAACTGAGTCATTTATATTTCCTAACATATATTCTCTTTTACTCAAAATTAATCATTTATATGTTCTATTACATTTTTTTCTTGCAAATAGACTTTCACTAATTTGAAAATTGTAAAACTGGAACACTTCTCTCCTTTAAGAGAAAGCATAATAAATAATTTACTATTTCTATATTTTTCTTAATGACAGTGCTCTCTTGTCTCTCTTTAAGTTAATGCCATTCTTTGCCCACAAACACTATAAATTTCTATGTTTGTTTTTTTCTCTTTCTGCTGAGGATTATTTTCTTATAGCTTTCTTAAAAAGAATTCTTGATAGCTAAAATTTCTGTGCACTTGAATATAAAAAAGACCTTTATTTACTGTAATGTTTGACTACTGTTAGTAGGTATAAAATCAATGGATATTAATTAATCTTTTCTTAGTGGAGATTAATTTTACTTTAAATTTCCAAAATTTGTGGCAGTTGGTACTAATTATTTTAAGATGTTGATATATTTACTTATATTATCATTTATTCTCATTTTCAGCTGAATTGATACTTTAGTGTAAATATATATGTATGTAGGGCTTCCCTCATAGCTCAGTTGGTAAAGAATTCGCCTGCAATGCAGGTGCCTCTGAAACCCTGGTTTGATTCCTGGGTCAGGAAGATCTGCTGGAGAAAGGATAGGCTACCCATTCCATTATTCTTGAGCTTCCCTTGTGGCTCAGCTGGTAAAGAATCCACCTGCAATGTGGGAAACTTGGGTTCAATCCCTGGGTTGGGAAGATCCCCTGGAGAAGAGAAAGGCTACCCACTCCAATATTCTGGCCTGGAGAATTCCATGGACTGTATAGTCCATGGGGTTGCAAAGAGTAGGACACGACTGAGCAACTTTCACTTCACTTCATTTCACTTCATATATATATATGTATATGTATATGGCTATAATATCATTAACAGGCCGATAAATTTTCTAGTTCTGCATTTTCATTCTAGCAGTCAATTAATACCATTTCACTGTCAGCCAAACATACAACTGGGATCAGAAAACAGTATGCCCTCAACAAAAATGACAAAGTATCAGTCAAAAATTTTAGTGATATAAGTTATAAACATGATAGAAAAGACATAACATTGTGTATCTAAAAATATATCTTATTCCGCTCAAATAAATAAATGTATTTTATTGCTCTTAAAACAAATTCTTTCATCCTTCAGACACTAAGGTTAGTATAATCTGATACCTATTTTTCTCTCTAACCACCTCTCCTGACTCTGAGTGTACATTTACCATTCTGTTAACTTATCAACTTTTCTTAGTTTCTTGACACTTTAATTCTTTTTGTAACTTTAAACCTTAATTATGCTTTATCTCCCTTAAATTTTCTCTCTTATGGAGGCCATGTGATCAGTTGTGTTTTCTTCTTATAAAAGACTTGATTTTCATTTATAAGCATTTTATAATATTTATGTTACATTAATTGAAAAGTACTAACTCAACTCTATCTTCCCTGAAAGGGACTCTATTTTGTTCAATACTATATCATGGTAATCAATACCATAGCCCCATATACAAGGCCCTGTTAAAGTAAAAAAACTGACCTTTTAGTTTTCCGATTTTCACACACACACACAACCTCCCTCCCACCACAACACACATACCTCTTTTGCCACCTGTCCATTGAGGTGTGATTACTGTGCTCCTATCCCTATGCATATATATACATATATACACATATATATATGTATATATATATAGCATATTGCATAAAATGTCACTATCACTTTAAAATGTATATCTTGATATCTCAACAAAAGCACAGTGGAATTTAAAGCCAGTTGCTAATTTATTTTAGTCTGTTTAAATACTATGATTCACTAGAAAATTTCTTTTGATTTTGGAATCTTTTAGATATCCTTTGAAATACGTTGGATTTCCAGTCCAGCCAAGGTAATGCCCTGAGGCTCTTATTTTTCTTGCAAGTTTTGTTGTTCTTTCTAGAATTAACCAGGAAAGCATCCAGGTAAACAGTAATGATACAGAAAGCATATAAAATTCAAGATTGTATAAAAAAGTCAAGATGAATAATGATTTTCTGACCATAAGGATGAGGACGTACCAGGAAAATCAGTCCTTTACACATTCATGACATACCCATGGATTATGTTTTTAAAACAAAATTTGCTCTGTTATTCAAAAAAACGGCTCTTGACTCACTTAGCCTAGATAACATAATTGCCTAAGCTAGAAATTATTGAGGTACATAAGTAGAACTGAAAGACAAATCTATGAGAGTTATTTTTTGTGGAAACAAAGCTATTGTATAATTCAAATTGAAGAGAAGATCAAGACAACATCTTAAAACATCAACAATTCTGCATCATTTGAATTTTGTTTTATAAAGAAAAGTAAATGGAAGGAACAAGTGAACATAGGCCTACATTAAAATAAATTATGTTGTTCTGTCAACAAATATGCCAGCCAATTTATGAAAGTTTTCTACGTACAGTTTTGTGAATTCAACAAAATACTGTTTCCTATTAAACAAAACAATTTTATTTGGAGATAAGTAAATCAAACATAAGAAATTTAGAGATTATAATTTTCTTTTGAGCAGTTATTTAGTCAATACATATATGCAGGTTTCATTTCTTTCTAAAATAATAAACCCCTTTCTGATAAACTACATTTCATACTTTAAAAATTGGTTATATATTTTGGATAGTGGATAAATCTTTGATTTCAGTAATTTCAATTTAATGTTTATGTATGAAGATTTTAAGAAGATTTTAAGAGATTAATAAGACTGTATGGAAATAGAAAATTAATATATCCTCATATTTTTGGTTGATGCATCTGAAGTGAAAATTAATGTTATCTTCATACTTTTTGTTGGATATATCTGAAGGGAATGCAACAGAAAACAGAGCATAGAATTCAAAAACACTATTAATAGATTTTTAGTCCATATAGATATTAAACCATTTCAGTTATCTTCTCCCTTTTGGTATGCAGTCTTATTAATGCATGCATAATTCAATCACATTTCAAGCTGTTGAACTTTAGGACACAGTAGAAATGTGCAATTATATCTGGGTAATTCACTTTGAGAAATCACTGGCAGGTACTATAATTCTGTCATTTAAACCTCTCCTTTAATTTTATCTGTTGATAATTTTAATTATTTTATATTACCAATAAGTCACTGATGACTCTACCTGCAAGATTTTGTTATAGTCAGAGAAGAAAATTAGCTTAAGTTATATACTGTGCAAAGCCAGTGATTTTTGCAACATCGAGATTGGTATTTAATATTAACTTTTTACCTCGGTTATTTGGGTGTACTATTTTCAGAAGACAATTTGCATCAGGTGTTTCTTCTTATTTTAATACACACACAGTTGTACATTCCTGAATATATTTTCAAATTCTTTCTCTCCTGCATGTGCATGCTCATGTGATCATTGGTTTTATTTGGCAGGTGAGAGAAATTTCTTATAAATATATTTCTGAGGCCTAATGTTTGTAACATTTTCTATAATACCTGACTAATATTTATAAAGCTATCATACTGAGCCCTTTCCTTAGTTCCCATTATTCTGCTTTGCCGAGAGACTGTCCAATTCCAAACTGTCCATTACTGCAACCATTTCTTTGCCTTCTGCCCAACATGGCATCACAGATTCCAATTCTCAGAAGACTCTACACATATGCTAGCCTTAGAAAATTTTAACCAACTATTTTATATATATTTTGAAAATGCTGCCTGTTTTACAAAATCATACCATCATGTATTGCCTTAAATTTAATAGTATAATGTATAATGTTATACATGATGCCTATTAGTGTTTTATTTATTAAAGACTGAAGTCCTAATGTAATTTAAAAATCATTTATGGGCATCAGCCATATTTTGTAATTACTTTATGTGGCACCTCCTATAAATCATAACATTTTGGCAAATCAATCTCACAACCTCTTTCATAATGTTTATTTTACTATCATTCATTGCTAACCTACTATGTACCAGACACTGTACTTAATATTTGTTCACTTGGCTAATACCATGATACTCTATTCATGTTCCTAAGAGCAAATGCCAATTTATTAATTTGGTAACTTATGGAAGAGCATAAAGACAATTCTAATTTTATTATAGTTTCCTTTATTGACTACAAAATATTTTCTATTTTACACATTGAAAGTTTGTAGCAACCCCTCCATCTAGCAAGTCTACAAGCACCATTTTTCCAATATCATCATTTCCAATTATGTACATTATTTGTTTTTTTAAGATACAAATTAGAGGTACACTTAATATACTAAAATGAAGTGGAAACATACATTTTACATGTACTGGGAAACAAAAAAAAAAAGAGAGAGAGAGAAAACGGTGACTTGCTTAGTTGCATATATTTTCTTTATTTCAGTGGCCTGGAATTTCACCTGCAATATCTCTGAGGATTTCTTGTATTTAGAAGTACTGTGCCTACTAAAATCTATGCTTAGTGAAAAATGCACACTAAACTGATTTTTAGATTTTTTATTTACATTTTATTTGCCATCAATAAAATTAGTGCTATTGAGATATATAAAAATTATAAATGGGATTATTAAAAATAGATATTGGATTTGGGAAATATACACATTTTAATGTATCACCAAATAAATAAAACCTTGTAATCTGTAAAATGAGAGAGACATTTATGGAGATCAGCTGACAGGGTTTCTTCATCCAAAAGTCAAAGGAACCATTAAAAGACCTTTCACTGACTCAAGCAGGTTAAGAAAATATGCAGAAAAAAAAAGGCAAAGTTCTGAAAGTCAAAGAGAAGTATCACAAAGGGAAGCCAATTTTGGTAAAAACTGGCAGATACAGAAGAGATATATTAAGGTTACATTAGATGAGAGAGAATTCTCTTAAAATCTGTGAAAATATGACCAGACATACCTAAAAGTAGAGAAATTAAAATGATAAAGTGAAGCAATGTAGACAACAAAATTGAAAACACAGATATACGGACATGCATTTTCTGTCAGATAGTAGGTGACTATGATGGTTAATTTCATATCTCAGTTTGGCTAGGCCTTAGTATCCATATTTGGTTAAAGCAAGTCTCCTTGTGATTTTGAAGGTATTTTTTGAATGGGACTAACAAGTCAGGTTTGTTTTGTTTTGTTTTGTTTTTTTTTGAGAAAAGTAGATTCAGTTCAGTTCAGTTGTGTGGTCATATCTGACTCTATGCGACTCCATGAAATACAGCATGCTGGACTTCCCTATCCATCACCAACTCCTGGAGCTTGCTTAAACTCGTGTCCATCGAGCCAGTGATGCCATCCAGTGATCACATCTTCTATCATCCCCTTCTAACCCTACCTTCAATGTTTCCTAGCATCAGTGAGGTCTTTTCCAATGAGTCAGTTCTTCACATCAGGCGGCAAAAGTATTGGAGTTTCAACTTCAGCATCAGGCCTTCCAATGAATACTCAGGACTGATTTTCTTTAGGATTGACTGGTTGGATCTCCTTGCAGTCCAAGGGACTCTCAAGAGTCTTCTCCAACACCACAGTTCAAAAACATCAATTCTTTGGTGCTCAGCTTTCTTTATAGTCCAACTCTCACATCCATACATGACTACTAGGAAAAAAAAAAAAAAAAACAAACATAGCTTTTATTAGGCAGATCTTTGTTGGCAAAATAATGTCTCTGCTTTTTAATATGTTTCTAGGTTGGTCATAGCTTTTCCTCCAAGGAGCAAGTGTCTGTTAATTTCATGCCTGCAGTCACCATCTGGAGTGATTTTACAGCTCCAAAATATAAAGACTCTCACTCTTTCCATTGTTTTCCCATCCTCTTTCACTTTCATCAAGAGGTGCTTTATTCTTCACTTTCTGTCATAAGGGTGGTGTTATCTGCGGGATCTGAGGCTATTGATATGTCTCTCAACTATCTTAATTCCAGCTGTGCTTCATCCAGCCTGGCATTTTGCATGATGTATCTGCATATAAATTAGATAAGAAGGGTGACATATATAGCCTTGACATACTCCTTTCCCGATTTGGAACCAGTCTCTTGTTCCATGTCCAGTTCTAACTGTTTTTTCTTGACTTACATACAGATTTCTCAGGAAGCAGGTAAGGTGGTCTAGTATTCCCATCTCTTGAAGAATTTTCCAGAGTTTGTTGTGATCCACACAATCAAAGGCTTTGGTGTAGTCAATAATGAAGAAGTAGATATTTTTCTGAAATTCTCTTGCTTTTTGATGATCCATCAGATGTTGGAGAGTTGATCTCTGGTTCCTCTACCTTTTCTAAATCCAGCTTAAACATCTGGAAGTTCACAGTTCATGTACTGTTGAAGCCTGGCTTGGAAAATGTTGAGCATTACTTTGCTAGCCTGTGAGATGAGCTCAAACATGCAGTAGTTTGAACATTTTTTGGCAGTGCCTTTCTTTGGGATTGGAATGAAAACTGACCTTTTCCAGTCCTGTGGCCATTGCTGAGTTTTCCAAATTTGCTGGCATTTTGAGTACAGCACTTTAACATCATCGTCTTTTAGGATCTGAAATAGCTCAAATGGAATTCCATCACCTCCACAAGTTTTGTTCGTAGTGATGCTTCCTAAGGCCCACTTGACTTCACACACCAGGATGTCTGGCTCTAGATGAATGATCACAGCATCTTGGTTATTTGAGTAATAAGATCTTTTTTTTTGTAAAGTTCTGTTTATTCTTGTAAAGTAGATTATCCTCCATTATGTGAACGGACCTCATCTAATCAGTAGAAGGGCTTAAGGAAAATTGGACTTCAGATTGAGTTCAGGCTCTAGCTTAAGTCTGACCTCCAACCTGCTGGCTGTCCCTCCAGATTGCATATTTGCCAGCCTCTGCAATCACATGAGCCAGTTCCTTAAAATAAACCTCTCCTCTCTCCTATATCTGTAGTGCTTGTGATTAGGCACTCAGTTGTGTTGGACTGTAGCCTTCTAGGCTTCTCAGTCCATGCACTTCTCCAGGCAAGAATGCTGGGGTGGGTTGCCGTTTCCTCCTCCAGGGCATATTTCCACCCAGGGATCAAACCTGAGTCTCCTCTGATTTTGATCAGGTATTGGCAGGGAGAATCTCTTACCACTGACTCACCTGTAAAGCCTTCTAAATATATCTATCAAGCTGTATCTCTCTCTCTCTGCCTATCTATAAATAAAGGTAGATCTATTGATAGAAGTATATAGATATAGACCTATGAGATAGGGCACAAAGAGAAGACAATTCTGTAAGATTGCTCTTCAGAGAAAGGGCTCCAGGAACAGGAGTGGATCTACGGGGATGAATTTTGGGCACTTCTAAGCCACAGAGAGAAATAACTGGCCCCAAGGATATGCAATAGAACACAAGTCAGGGCTAACAGAACCTTGGACTTCAGTAGCCAGTGAACAGATTTCCAGACTTCTGCACTGGAAGTCTGCCTCACTGCTTCGGATCCTTTAGGCTCTTGGGAGGATATTATACTTGCAGCCTACGCTCACATGCTTTACTCCAGTTCTGGCTTCCATCATTCCCTCCCATTCCCCATCGTTACCTCGGCAGGTTTCCCAGTGCCTGGCCAGGCCTGGCACAGACTCCACTGCACTGTGACTGAGTCGGAGGGCGGCTTTAGGTGTCGACGAGTGCTGAAGTTTCCAGAATAGGTGCTAGGCGGCAGATTCCTTACTGACAAATTTGGCATGACAGGCTTCTAGCACCTGGGCACCCTGACGTTTCTCATCCCAGAATTTCCAAGGTGGCTTCCGTTGAAACCTGAAATCCCGTGAGATCCCACCGGATAGCCGGCGTCTAGTGGAGTGGACTTCTCCTCGGCCTGATTCTGTAATTCTCAGAAGCGCTGCAATACTCGTGCTTCCCAACAGTCTACTTCCTGCCTGTGGATTCTAAACTTCAGGAATGTTCCGGGTGAAGTCCGAAACTACCCTCCGAATTCAAATGGCAAAGAGAAGTGGAGGAAGGAGGCCGTCCATTCCAGATTGGAAGGTGGCGGTTTTATATAATAAGCAAGGGACTTAGGAGGCTTGTCTTGGGTGGGTCGAGATGAGTAGGTCTGCGAACTCACCTGCCAGACTCTAAATAGAGTTTGAATAGAGGCCTTAACTGGGTTCGATTATATATACAGCACAGATGGTCTCAAAAGGACATTACTCACTTAAGGCTAAGTTCTTGAAGTGACTCTGAGTGCAGGAAAAGTGGAGGAAATATACATTGCAAGGACAGGAGAGGGGGTAAGGAGACTTTAATTGCCTGAAACCGGCTCACTGATCACCTTGCGTTCCTCTTCTCTCTGTGACCTCCTTCAACACTCCACCCCTGGTGACCAGCTCTAACAATCTTATTTACAGGCCCTTCTTTTCCACAATATGCCTTGAGGAGCCAGCAAGGGGTTTTATTAGCACAAAGGGACCTGGTTTGACAGCTTTCTGGCAGCGCTGGGGGCAGATGCGTTAGCAACAATATAGACACGCACAAAAGAAACACATGTAAGTAACAATTCCCCCCACCCCAAAAGCCCATAATCTGAATCACTGATTTGAGTCCCCTAGGCTGGGGAGAGATCACTCAGGGCTTTTCTTGTGTCTTCATGCTACTTAATAAAGATGATATGTTTAAACACACAACCTTGTGTTTGGGTAATGGCACAGGTTCCTCCTTGTGAGACAGTGATATTGTTCAAGGGCATTACAGTTTGGAGGAGATAATTTCTCATTAGATATATTTCAGTATTCCTAAAGGAGAGGCTTTGGCATTTAAGGATAGCTGGGTGAATTTTGTAAGGGTTTCTATGTGCACTATAATATCCTCCAGGCCAATGGAGGGAATAAAGACAGTGGCCACAGCATTGTATCAGTGAAAATAGAACATGTTTTTCTGACTTTGAGGAGAGGGAAATTGGCAAAGTTTGTTACCATGTGTCAGATTCTTCCCTGTGCCCAAAGGAAACTCATGGTGCAGCAGCCCAGCCGGGTCGGTGGAAGCCATGGTCAAAGATTTGTGCCACACAGTCAATGGGTCCCATGCAGTGCTACCCAAGAAACACCTGGGGTGCCAAACCAGTTGCTGTCCTTTAATGTGGCAGAATGCCTACCTGGTTCTGGTGATAAATATCCCATATCCCTGGTACAGTTGGGTTGGTTCTCTTTAGAGTGATGTTTATGTTCCCAGCGTAAGGATTCACGCATGCTCAAATGTCCGTGAACAGCATGAACCCATCCCAAATCTGAGTTTAACAACCCGTGGCTCTGATGCTAATATTTTGGTCAGTTGTTTGGCATCCTGTTGATGTAGTTTGGTTGTGGAGCCAGGGAAGAGTACCTATGCTCAGTGTTATTGGTACTGTGTGCTGCAGGCCAGGTTACTAAATCAGTATTGGTAATATTGGGGCTTCCCTAATGGCTCAGATGGCAGAGAATCTTCCTGCAATGCAGGAGACCTGGGTTTGATTCCTGGGTCAGGAAGATCCCCTGGAGAATGGAACAGCTACCTACTCCAGTATTCTTTTCTGAAGAATTCCATGGACAGAGGAGCCTGGTGGTCTACATCAGATAAAAGTGCTAGTCCTAACTTGTTCTTCTTCCTTAATGTACTGCTTTAGGGCCCTCAAGTCCCCTCCCTGGAGTGATGACACTGGCGTGGAAATCCTAATGAGCTGAGATGTGCAACTGCCCACATATCCCAACAGTTGGATAGATTCCTTTGCTGGGTGTACAAATGAGCCCACTGTTGAGAGCTGTTTCCATCAGGTGCCCATTCTGTACCTTGAAACCACAGAGAAGACTGAGGTTGAAATGGCAGATATTTAATAGGAACTTGTACAGGAAGATCTTCTCTTTCTATAGGAATTACACTGTGGCCTGGTCCTTAGATATTAATGTGGCTGCAGCTTTAGGAATCTGACCTGACTGTGCATATCATGCATGTCTACCAAGGGAGACAGCATTGTCAGGTAAGAGTAGATGGACTAGGGATGGGAGCTGATGCCACACCAGAAACCCCACCTTGTCCTCTCTCTCCATGGTACATATATCAGCAGGTCTCAGGACAGGAACAGGACAGTGAGATCCCAGGGGAGATTTGGTGTGAAGTAACTTATTTATCCCACTGCAAAACTCCAGTGGATAACTCCTCTCCCAGGTGTAATGTGACTTAGTATTCTCAATACATTGGTCCATGACAAGAGTGGGAGCCATGGCTGTTCCCAATGACTTGCAAATCTTCACAGTATTGTGTGTCCTGACAGGAGTGTTCAGTCTGGTAAGTCTAGCCTATGGGGGCAAAGGCACTACTGGTTGATCATTAGACCTTGAAATGGTATTTTAGTCCACCTGACCAAGGTGGTTTTTCCTAATAGTAATTTAATCTGCTGTCTTAATATTCCATTATTCCTTTCTATCAGCACTGTTGTTTGCAGTTTATATGGGGAGATAATATTTATGATGGAGATGTAGTCTCCATCAATGTAATGTTCCTTTGAAATATATTAATACGTGACCTTTGAAATGTAATCCCTAAATGCTATTTGATAAGGGTATCTATATACATGGTATTCAGCTTCTCTAATCCCCTAATAGTTGCATCCTGGTTTGCAAAGTGACAGGGGAAAGCTTGGGTTAGGCCCCATACTGTGTCTGCACAAAGTAAGACATAGGTAAGAACATTCACTTCGTGGGAGGTGGCTAGTATAATCAATTTGCCAACCCTTCACTTGTTGGAAACTCCAACGGATGGACCCATATTTCTTTGGCAGTTGCATTGGGCATTGTTTAGGACACACAGGACATACTATTACTGCATTAACTTAGTCACTGTATTTCAAGGGCAATCTGGCATCTTTGGCAATATGCCATCCCACCCTAGTGCTATGTCAACACTTTTTCTGTGCACCCAATCTGCTGTTTCTCCTGAAGGGTAGTTGCTAGGACTCATATCCAGGCTAGAGCACCCACTTCCTGAGTGCAGAGGAAAAGCACAGTATGACCTGGCATAAGTTAAGACCTTGAGAACTCCCTTAGGCTTTTGCAGCAACACCATGTCTTTGAATGTGCCCTGACCCCATAAGGGTTTATTCATCACCATGCACCCCTCAACTTCCCATTTTCCAAGCCATAGAGGTTATCCTTTTGGAATCATGGCCTGGGCTCCTGAATTGTTGTTGTTTAGTAGCCAAGTCATGTCTGACTTTTTGCAATTCCATGGACTGCAGCATGCCAGGCCTCCCTATCCCTCATCATTTCCCGGAGTTTGCTCAAGTTTCTGTCCATTGAATTGGTGATGCCCCTGAGTTATCACTAGCTAAACCATTCTGAAGTTGGCCCACTGGCTGCTATGGTTTGTTTTTGTTTCTATCCAGATAGTGTCAGTGTTGGGCTGAATAGGGACTGCAGTCCATGTGGGATGTTGCACTGACTAAACCTGTCTATATGCTTAACTATTTCTCATTTTTATCACATACTACATTACACAATTCAATAAGTAGTATTAGAACAGCATAAGCAGCAATAATAGAACTATAAGGCCCAGGTTTTGTGTTATGAGGATACATGTATTGCATGTGTATTTTGACAGCAGCCATTGAAATACCTAAAATTGGAAATGTCATTAAATTGAATAAAGGTTTTGATTAAAGTTATACATTTAAACATTAAAAAGCATGTAATATTTTCTTCTGAAGCCTAAATTCTTCCATGTTCTCAGTTTAATCTATTTGCTAACTTCAAAAGAATTGAAGAATAGTAAATTTATTTTTAACTTCCATAAACACTTTAATGTAAGGTTGACTCATGAGCCAGAAGATAAGCATATGTCCCAATTATGAATCTAAATAAGTACAATAATCCTAGAATAAATGGCCTTCCCAGCAAAGAATATTAATTTCCCCAGGACAACAAGTAATTTAATCATCTTTTCTACCTTCATACATAGTACCCTACTCTCCTGAAACATGACTTCCCCAGTGGCTCAGACAGTAAAAATGTCTGCCTACAATGCAGGAGACCCAGGTTTGATCCCTGGGTCAGGAAGATCTCCTGGAGAAGGGAATGGCAACCCAATCCAGTATTCTTTCCTGGAAAATCCCACGGATGGAGGAGTCTGGTAGGCTATAGTCCATGCAGTTCCGAGGAACTGGACATGACTGAGCGACTTCACTTTCTTTCTTTCTTCTCCTGAAACATTTACCTTACAGGAGGAAATTGCTCATCTCCAGGAATCTTGACTCACCTGACTCACTTTGCTCTCATACAAAACTCATTTTGGTTAAGAAGGTCTGCAACCTAAAAAACAAATATTTATGACAATATATGTTCAGCTTTTCTCAATATTTTAAATGCTTTGGATCAAAACTCCTTAGCAATTAGAATAAATCCATTATTGTTCTATTGTAAGTATACAGATATTCACTTTATTTTTGAGCTGAATTAACAATATATTACACTTAACTGTCAAATTTCCATTTCAGGATACTCAATAGGGAAACCAGGAAATGTCATTCATTCAATTTAAGGAGTGAAAAACAAAAATTATTATGAAATACTCTTCTGCCATTGATTTAACAGAAAAGGCTTTAGGAGAAAATGAGCAGTGAAAATATGTGGTATAAACAGGCATAAATTGTACTTTGTTTTACTTAACACAGCACTACAACCTACCAGTTTATGAAGAAGTATAGTTATATTCTCAACACCGCAGTTTGATGTCATTGATTAAATAATATGGCTGTTAACACCTAAAGCAGCAGTAGCTTAAGTAACACTGTAATAAAATGATTACTATGAGCACATTAGCTAGGCAGTACAATAAAAGTTTGTAAGGCTCTCTAAATATTATAATTTGGAAGAAAATATAAATGATGGTCCATTGATTTGTATATAATATTTTCTGCTTTATGTAACAGGAATAAAACAAAAGTATCACATAAATATGCACTTGCAGTAGTAATATATTGAAAAGCATCCATGAGTAAGTTTCATTTTTCACTAAGAATATTTTACTTTTAAACTCATTGGTCTGTGCTTATAAATCTCATAACAATACTGTAGGGGAATAGAAGAGATAAATAAATGGTGAAACTTTTTCAAAAATCAAACTTGACGACTGCCCACAAATCACAGCGAGTTTCAGATAGAGGCATTTACTGTCAATGGCACTAAAACATTGAATTCTGTTATAAAATCTTTGTTTTATTTTCCAAATAAATGACAGCATTTATCAGACTTAAGCAGTGTGGTTCACGAGAAGTATTTCTGTAAGACCACACAAGGATTAAGGATTTCTGAATTCTATATCCGACTCGCGAAGAATTCTACTTTTCAACTTGCATTTCATTATCTGCAAAATGGCAAAGGGTGTGACCTGTATTTTCGTTAACGTTTTGAAGGAAAGAGAGTGGGCGTGCTTCCGTTTCTTGTGATAGCGCCTTGGTTATTCTCTGCTGTCCTAAAATATAAACCTCTGAGTGACTCTCAACTTTCGCTGCCTTTTACATAATAAATCAAAGGCCACTTCCTCTTGCTTTGTTCCAAAGCATGGTTTTTATTTTATGTTACCTTAAAAGCACAGCATGAAACAGGACTAGGGCATGGGTAGTAGGTGTGTTTTGGGGGAATAGGTGTGAGAAAAGGAAAAATCGCAGAGAGACAAGGGAAAAAGAGCTCTACAATGACTTTCTCGTGCAGATTTTAAGGACTCCCATTCATCCCGAACATCTGAAAACCACAGTTGCCTCCCAGAAATGTCTGTTCAAAGGAAGGTTGTCTAGGACAATTATCACTGTGCACCTCTCCTCACTCTACTCAGTTCCCAACTGCACTTGTCTGTGGTTTCAGTAAAGAACCTGTGGCAGAAAGCAGAAAACTGTGGCCTATGGAGGGGAGTTGGCAAGCTGAAACAGAGGCTGGCCTAGAGGTGGGTTGAGAAAAAGAAAACCGTCTGCCACACAGAACCCTCATGTTCCTAGAAGTCTCCAAATGAACACCAATAGCACCATCATAATGCCTGTGTGCCCTTTTTAAACTATGTCTCAGATACAATAAAGTGTATGTCATAAACTCAGTTTGAAGGGATTTTACCATCCAATCTTAACATAGCCCCTTCTGAAGGTTACTCTGTACAGCACAAGAAGAGAGAAAAAGAGAGGGTGATAGGGAAAAATGGGAGGTGTTACACTTAGGAAAAAAAAAAAAAAAAATCCAGGCTTTAGGAGTAGAATTTCTAAGAGACAAACAGAAGGGCATATTTTGTTTTTGATGTCAAAGTGTCTGAAAAATATTTCTTCTACTTTTCAATGAATTATGCCTTTGACCTATGCAAATGCTCCAAAACTCTTTGTTAAAAAAAAATGTCCCGCTTAACCACTCATATCACCATAGCTCTTAACAAGTATTTTTCCGTGATGATGTGAAGTGTATCTTTAAAGTGAGTCTGTGTATCTGATAATGCCAGTTACTAGCTTTGTTCTCCTTTAAGGATACTGTTTCTATTTCTGGTCTTAACATTTTTGTGTATACCAGTTTAATCAGAGTGTTAACTTACACACACAGCTCTAATTAATTTAAATCAGTATGTCAGTTTGGGGCATTGACATATAAAAACTATTGAGACTAATAAAATACATGTAAAATCCCTCCATGGATTTCTTTTTATTGCCCAATAGTATTCCATTGTGTGGATATACTGTGTTTTATTTATCCATTCACTTACATTTTGGTTGTTTTAAGCTTGTAGCAATTAGGAAGACACCTGCTGTAAACATCCAGTTTATTTTTCAACATGAATTCCATCTTATAATGATGTAAACTTAATCATTGTGTATTATCTTCTTACGTGCTTTGTTGTTGTTCAGTCGCTGAGTCATGTCCAACTCTTTGTGACCCCATGGACTGCAGCACACCAAGCTTCCCTGTCCATCACTATCTCCCTGAATTTGCTTACATTCATGTCCATTGAGTCACTGATGCCATCCAACCATCTCCTCCTCTATTACACCCTTCTCCTCCTGCCCTCTGTCTTTTCTACCATCAAGGTCTTTTTGAAAGGGTCGACTCTTCACATCATGTGTCCAAAGTATTGGAGATTCAGCTTCAACATTAGTTCTACCAATGAATATTCAGGGTTGATTTCCTTTATGATTGACTATTTTGATCTCCTTGCTGTCCAAGTGACTGTCAAGAGTCTTCTCCAGCACCATAGTTTAAAAGCATCAATTCTTTGGCATTCAGACTCTTTATGGCACAAATCTCAGATCCATACATGAATACTGGACAAACCATACTTTGACTATATGGACCTTTGTCAGCAAAGTGATGTTTCTGCTTTTTAATATGCTGTCTAGGTTGGTCATAGCTTTTATTCCAAGGAGGAAGTCTCTTTTAATTTCATGGCTGCAATCACTGTCAGCAGTGATTTTGAAGTCCAAGAACATAAAGTCTGAGACTATTGCCACTTTTTCACTACCTATTTGCTATAAAGTGATTGGACCAGATGCCATGATCTTAGATTTTTGAATGCTGAGTTTTAAGCCACCTTTTTCACTCAGCTGTTTCACCTTCATCAAGTGGCTCTTCAGTTCCTCTTCTCTTTCTCGCATAATGGTGGTTTCATCTGCATATGTCAGGTTATTGATTTTTCTCCCAGCAGTCTTGGATCCAGCTTGCACTGCATCCAGTCTGGCATTTTAAATGTTGTACTCTACATAGAAATTAAATAAGCAGGGTGACAGTATACAATTTGATGTACTCCTTTCCCAATTTGGAACCAGTCCGTTGTTCCACGTCTAGTTCTGACTGTTGCTTCTTGACTTGAATACAGGTTTCTCAGGAGGCAGATAAGGTGTCCTGGTATTTTCCACTGTTTGTTGTGATCCACACAGTCAAAGTCTTCAGTGTAGTCAGTGAAGTATAAGTAGATGTTTTTTCTGGAATTCTCTTGCTTTTTTCTATGATCCAACAGATGTTGTCAATTTGATCTCTGGTTCCTCTGCCGTTTCTAAATCCACCTTGCTGCTACTACTGCTAAGTCGCTTCAGTCGTGTCTGACTCTGTGCGACCCCATAGACAGCAGCCCATGAGGCTCCCACGTCCCTGGGATTCTCCAAGCAAGAACACTGGAGTGGGTTGCCATTTCCTTCTCCAATGCATGAAAGTGAAGTCACTCAGTCATGTCTGACTCTTTGCGACCCCATGGACTGCAGCCTACCAGGCCCCTCCATCCATGGGATTTTCCAGGCAAGAGTACTGGAGTGGAATGCCATTTCCTTCTCTCTAAATCCATCTTACACACCTGGAAATTCTCAGTTCATATACTGCTGAAGCCTAATTTGAAGGATTTTGAGCATTATCTTGCTAGCATGTGAAATGAGTATAATTGTGTGGTAGTTTGAACATTCTTTGGCATTCCCCTTCTTTGGGATCGGAATGAAAACTGACCTTTTTCAGTCCTGTGACCACTCCAGAGTTCTCCAAATTTGCTGGCCTTTTGCATTCAGCACTTTAACAGCATCATCTTTTAGGATTTGAGATAGCTCAGCTGGAATTCCATCACCTCTACTAGCTTTGTTCCTAGTAATGCTTCCTAAGGCCCACTTGATTTCACACTCCAGTATGTCTGGCTCTAGGTGAGTGACCATGCCATTGTGGTTATCCAGGTCATTAAGACCTTTTTTGTACAGTTTTGTGTATTTTTGCCACCATGAATAATAATAAATCTGTGAGTACTTTTGAGAACTGCCTGAAATATGGAGTGGATTCTTTTAAATGATTAACAATTAAAAATCTTAACTGTTTTATAAAACTGTTTGTGTTGAGAATCTGACCAGAGGTTAGGTAAGTAAAATCATAATAGTATATTGGAATAAATATATTTATAGATATATCAGAGAATCATCTATGAATGGAGAAGAGGAACATTTTGAATCACACTGTACTGGATGGAAAAATTGGGAAGGCTTCCATGAGGTCAAACTTTGCCTAAAACCTGAAAGCAAATTAATAATCCAAGTAAAGAATAAGGAAAAGGTCATTACAGACAAGAGGAATGGCACGTGTGAAGGCCCAGAGGTATGAAAGTAAATCTGAAACATGAGAAAAGTACACGCAAATGTAACTAAATGCTCGGGGCATAATTGATCCCATTAAATATTAGTCAAATAAAGAAATGATAGATTTATAAATCCTTGACATTTGTTAATCAACCTTACATATGAATAGCCTTAAGAATGCTCTGATAAATTAAAGACAGGAAGATTGAGTTATTGAGAAGTAGAACTCTAATTCTTATTAGCTTATGTGTGGGGTAAAGACTACTGTGCCTTCTACAGAATTTTTACTCCTGCTACTCTTGGGGATTTTTTTAGATCAATCATTCTCCTGCTAAATACAGACATATTTTCTTATATAATTGATGTTCTGGATAAAAGCCCAACCCTGCCTTGAAGATGTAAGTATGGTCAGATCTCTGTATTAATTAGTGGTACCAGTGGTATACTGCACAAATTCCATTTACCTTTTAAAAATGAAAGTGTTGATGTGTTTTCTAAAAATGCAAAGTAAGTAAATGGTTTTCCCCTGCAGAGAAAGTTTTGTTTGAAAAGAATATTATAGTATGACCTTATCTCCATTCTCAGTAATGCCAAATAATAGGCACTGATTAAACTGTAGTTAAATATATGAAACATAATCCCAAGAAAGTGGTTAAAATCATCATTTTGTCAGAAATATTTAGGTTACATATTCCACCTCTAGAGAAATTTCTAGTCCACTTAAATATATAAAATGTAATGTGTAAAAATCTTCAGACCCTCAATAATACCAGACTTCTGAATATAAAGTTCAGTTAACACTTTATTTTATTTTAAGCATACTTGGTATAATGTATAAAATGGGTTGTTATAAATTCAGAAAAACAAAAATAAACATTTTTTCAAGAACTACTCAAGACCTAAAGACAGAAATGGTTTTTCAGTTTTGAAAAGTTGCACAAGAGAACTTATAAACCTGAAATAAGAAACCTAGCAAATGTCAGCTTATACTTGATTCAAAACTGCTGCTGCTGCTGCTAAGTCACTTCAGTCGTGTCTGACTCTGTGTGACCCCATAGACGGCAGCCCACCAGGCTCCCTCGTCCCTGGGATTCTCCAGGCAAGAACACTGGAGTGGGTTGCCATTTCCTTCTCCATGATTCAAAACTAGCACTAAAGAATTAAGATTGCCTTGTAACTACAACACAGAGTTTCTAAGGAATAATAAAAAAGAAATAAGTTTAATTGCCAGTATGTTACAAATGCGTTTCATTTTACTACTTTAAAGTGTTGCCCTATTTTAACATCCTTTTCTAATTAAAAACCACGTTTTAAGAACTTAATTGTTGATACTGCTTCACCCTTTGATTTTAAATTATTGCTATACACAGGCCTAAAGATACATTTCTCAGGGCACATGTTACCCCAAATGAAATCAGTGGCTAAAGGATAAAGACTTCTATAACAATCTATAAAAATCTAAGAAGTGGAACAGTGCAGACTTTAAACTGTCACCAATTGTTCAGACTATGCTTCATAGGCAAATAAGTGGAGTTGCATACTGGAAGTTTCCTTAAAGGTTGTATTTATAAATTGCTATAAAATACCTTGATAATGCTAAATCTGTGATTACAGCTATATTTAAGAAAATGATAGATCCTTGGAAGATAGTCTGTTAAATGATGCCTTTTGTCTTTCAAAGAAATGTACATTTTATTAAATAAAAGAGCTTAGCTTTTGTAATGCAACTTTTAACTTCATTTAATGCTGGATTTGTATATTCTCAAATATTGTGTGTTGCTGGTAAACAATCATCACTTCATGGTCAGTAGATGGGAAAAAGTAGACAGTGTCCATGACATAAATAAAACAATGAAGATATTCATTATTTTTATTATCAGAAATGGGAGCATATTAGACGGTACTACATTTTTAAAATCACTTGAAATAGCATTGTCCTCTTCCTATAATTAGATGTTGAATAATTAAATCAATAAATTAACCAAGCACTATAGTAGCTTGTTAGTTTCATAGCTACTAACTTAATAATAAAATCTGTATGTATTGTCTCTTCACTTTGTGCAGTTTCAATGTTGCTAAAATAATGTTTCTTTTCCAGTCTTATTTTTGACTAAACTTAGTTTTGTTCTGAAACTTCTGAAGTCAGTATTCATCAAAGTGTGCAGTGTCCAGAGGCAGAGAAGCACTTCAATCATGTAAAACTGAAAAACTGAGAAGAAAACTGATTTTCTCTGCTTTTCTTGCATTACTGGCTTTATTTAGCAAAGTGAAACAATAATAAAATAAGCATTTGAGATTCCAGAGTAAAGCTCAATTAATAACAATAAAAACATTTTAAAATTGACATTTAGAAAATTGCAGAGTGCCAAGTAAAAGAAATGTCAAGTACTTTGAAATTTTCAATGACACAGTATGTCTCTGTCCTGCAACTAATGTATATATATATATAAATCTTATATAACTCTCAAGCGGTTGCTTGTGGAGGCAGTGAAATGTTGTCAGAGCATATCTAATGAAAGTAGCAACGGAAAGCAGCAGAAATCATTTGAAGTGTCACTTTGAGGAACTAACTTTAGATACAGTTTTCCTTTTTTTTTTTCTTTTTTCTTCTACAAGAAAGGTACTGAAAAAGAAGTCTAAGTGCATTCTGTTTGATGTGTGAGTGAAATAAATCACCAACTTAATTTTAGATCATGAATTGGTTAAGATTTCAAGTCTATGGAAGGGTTTCTCATGTAGAGTTTGAGAAGAACCAGTACAAAGTTACCTCTATTATGTGAAATCCTTATTGTTATTAGTTACAGTAGATGACATATATGAAAAATGAACTATGATGTAGCTTTGTATTAGGTGTTTTCTTGAATTTTCTCCTTTGGACCCTATGACAGTTCCGTGAAGGGACTCTTACTAATTATCCTCATGCTATTGATGAGGAAACAAAAGATTCTAAGTCACTTTTCTAGTATCAAGGGGCTCAAAGCAGCTGAGCTGGAATCTAAGCTCATGTCTGCCTGCTTCCAGACCCTAGTTCTTATTTTTCTGCCATGTACCTTGTGTCATTGTATAAATGTACTTCTGACAGCCCCCACTTTTAAGCAGAGAAGTGTTGGTATGTTATGTTTAGTGTTGTAATAGTATCACTGTAAGAAGTAAAACGATGTCTCATTCACAAGTCAACACCTTTTTAACCATATTGATGCCTTTGAAGACGATTAAGTGCTTAGAATCTAATGGTTCAGCCAAGTAGAGTTACCCACATCATTTTTGTAGTCAGAACTATACTATATATCCCATTTTGTACTGAATAAAATAGTACTCACAAGTGTTGAACAGTTGAACATTTTGGTAACTTTTTATTTTCACAAAGTTGCAAGAATACTGGAAAATATTTCCTTATACTTTTTACTTTAAAAAATTCATCATAATTGATTTTTCACTCTCTCTCTTTCTCTTTGTGTCATTCTGAGACAAAAAGGGTAGTATATAGGTATATAATACATACTATACTAGGATTTTTGGTCTTTTCCCAATGAGTCTTGACAACTATTACTGAATCTTACCTAAAACAGTTATTAATGTCAGAGTCTCTAAATGACATTTTCAAAGAACCTCCATCATTCCCATACATTTTTTAGGTGGAATTCAAATCTAAATGAATATTTTCTTTCTCTCAATTTATATAATCACTGATTAGTCATTTAAATGTAAATACATGGTTTCTCACTTTATTTGGCTGTAATTGGTATTGTTATTGACTTTGATAGTCGAAGTGTCCCAGATTTATCCAGGGGGAGTCCCTTCAGACTGGATCCAGTGTCCTTTAATGTCCTTTTTTTTTTAATATATGCCCTATCACTTAATGGGAAATAGATGGGGAAACAGTGGAAACAGTGTTAGACTTTATTTTTTGGAGGGGCTCCAAAATCACTGCAGATGGTGATTGTAGTCATGAAATTAAGACGCTTACTCCTTGGAAGGAAAGTTATGACCAACCGAGACAGCATATTCAAAAGCAGAGACATTACTTTGCCAACAAAGGTCCATCTACTCAAGGCTGTGATTTTTCCAGTGGTCATGTATGGATCTGAGAGTTAGACTGTGAAGAAAGCTGAGCACCAAAGAATGGATGCTTTTGAACTGTGGTGTTGGAGAAGACTCTTGAGAGTCCCTTGGACTGCAAGGAGATCCAACCAGTCCATCCTAAAGGAGATCAGTCCTGCATGTTCATTGAAAGGACTGATGCTAAAGCTGAAACTCCAGTACTTTGGCCACCTGATGTGAAGAGCTGACTCATTTGAAAAGACCCTGATTCTTGGAGGGATTAAGGCCAGGAGGAGAAGGGGACAACAGAGGATGAGATGGTTGGATGGCATCACTGACTCAATGGACATGAGTTTGGGTGAACTCCGAGAGTTGGTGATGGACAGGGAGGCCTGGTGTGCTGCGATTCATGGGGTTGCAAAGAATCGGACACGACTGAGCGACTGAACCGAATTTCACTGAATTTTCTTTGAGTATGTCTTTACTTTCTGACCAATAAAATATAAAAAGAATAAAAAATTCCAAACTCATTTTGTACTTATTCTTTAGTCCTGTAATCAACCAGTTATTCAAGGAGACTTCGATCATATGTTCACACTGGTACCCCAATCCCAGGAAAACATGACCAGTGTGATTTTATCCTCAAGTGGGTTCCCTTTATTAATAATAAAATTATTCTACTCAGATTAATCAAAGAATGAAACCAAAAAATCTGTATAGTTTTTTCTAATATCACTTCCCCCAGGCTGAAAACAATTCATTATAATTTATGTTTTGTCTGGTTTTCTTTTTATTTGTAGACTATATATTATCATTAAAATTCTTCTTTTTAAATTACTCCAGGTAGTTCTTTCCTCCTCTTTACTGTAATCATCATAGTCATTTGAAAAACAAATTTTTTTACATTCTAATGGATTTTATTTTAATTTTGTGCAGTGTGTTCTAAAAGTAAAAAGTATGTTAGAGCTATATTTAAAGAAGTTTCAAACCATGAGATTTAATAGTTCTAAACATTTTCAACCCACTCACTATAAATAATTAAAATACTGTCTAGCTCATATCTGTTGGATTTCAGTTTGCAAAACTACACAAATATATGAATATTTTATCTTATAGAAAAATGTAAAATATGTACTTTCTTTATAGTTTGTTCCTATGTAACAATATATCCTAGAAATCACTCAATTAGTTAACGGAAATGTTATGTGTTCTTTTTTGGTGCTGTATATTACTCCTATCTGAGTATTTGCTGCAGATTACTTAATCTCCCTATGTGTGAGGGTACCTAATTTTTTTTCCAAAATTTTGTAATTATAAAGAATGCTATCATACATATTTTCATACTATTACTAGTAGAAGGCTGCCATGAGTGAAGTTTCTGGATCAAAATATAAACATATGCTATATGTTGAATTATACATACATAATGCTGTTAAAATGCTGCATTCAGTATGCCAGCAAATTTGGAAAACTCAGCTGTGTCCACAAGACTGGAAAAGGTCACTTTTCATTCAAGTCCCAAAGAAGGACAATGCCAAAGAATGTTCAGACTACCACACAATTGCACTCATTTCAAATGCTAGCAAAGTAATGCTCAAAATTCTTCAAGCTAGGCTTCAACAGTATGTGAACCAAGAACTTCCAGATGTTCAAGCTGGGTTTAGAAAAGGTAGAGGAACCAGAGGTCAAATTGCCAACATTTGTTGGATCATTAAAAAAAAAAAAAAGAGAGATAGAGAATTCCAGAAAGACGTCTATTTCTGCCTCATTGACTATGCTAAAGACTTTGATTGTGTGGATCAAAACAAACTGTGGAAAATTCTTCAAGAGATGGAATACCAAACCACCTTACCTGCCTCCTGTGAAACCTGTATCAAGTCAGTAAGTAACAATTAGAACTGGATATGGAACAATGAACTTGTTCAAAATTGGGAAAGGAGTACGTTAAGGCTGTATATTGTACCGTGTTTATTTAACTTATATGCAGCGTTTATGTCATGCAGAACACCAGGTTGGATGAAGCTGGAATCAAGATTGCAAGGAGAAATATCAATAACCTCACAAATGCAGATGACACCACCCTATGGCAGAAAGTGAAGAGGAGCCAAAAAGCCTCTTCAAGAGAAGAATGAAAGAAGTTGACTTAAAAGTCAACATTCAAATAATGAAGATCATGGCGTCTGGTCCCATCACTTCCTGGCAAATACATGGGGAAACAATGGAGTCATTAACAGACTTTATTTTCTTGGGCTCCAGAATCACTGCAGATGGTGACTGCAGCCATGAAATGTCTGTTTAGACAAAGCTATGGTTTTTCCAGTAGTCATGTATGGATGTGAGAATTGGACTATTTTAAAAAGGCTGAGTGCTGAAGAATTGTTGCTGTTCAAACTGTTGTATTGGAGAAGACTCTTAAGAGTCCCTTGGACAACAAGAACATCAAACCAGTCCATCCTAAAGGAAATCAATCCTGAATATAATTGGAGGGATTCATGCTTGAGCTTAAACTCAAATTCTTTGACCACTTGATGGAAAGAGCTGACTCATTGAAAAGACCCTGATGCTGGGAAAGATTGAAGACAGGAGGAGGAGGGGACAACAGAGGATGAGATGGTTGGACGGCATCACCGACTCAATGGACATCAGTTTGAGCAAGCTCTGGAAGATGGTGATGGACAGGGAAGCCTGGGATGATGAAGTCTATGGGGTCACAGAGAGTGACCCACTGAGAGACTGAACAAAAATCAAATGCAATCAATATGGGCTTCCCAGATGGTGCTAGTGGTAAAGAACCTGTCTGCCAATGCAGGAGACACAAGAGATATGGGTTCAATCCTTGCATTAGGAAGATACCTTGAAGGAGGATATGGTATCCCACTCCAGTATTCTTGCTTGGAGAATCCCATGGACAGAAGAGCCTGGAGGGCTATAGTCTATAGGCTTGCAAACAACTGAGCATGACTGAAGCAACTTAGCACAAATGTATACAATCAATATAGCCACATTTTCTTTCATATTGTGTGTGTCTGTAAGAATGATTGTTTTCTCACAGCCTTACCAATATAATATTTTATCCAGCTTTCCATTTCTCAAAATATGATAGGTGAAAAGTAGTATTTAAGTGTAGGTTTTATTTCCATTCATTTATAATGAGTGAATGGGAACTTCATATATGTTTAAAGGTCATTGTACCATTTTGTGAAATCCCTGTTCATATATTTTGCACATTTTCTACATGGTTGTTGGTCTTGATTCCATCAATTTTAAGAGTGTTTTATACAGTTAAAACACATATTAACCCCTTATCTCATATATATTGCAAATTTCTTCTACTTTTTGTCATTTGTTTTCTATATTTATTTAGGATGTGAAAGATTTTCTTAAATCATTTTCAAATAATTGATGTTAGATTTATTAATATTTTTTAATGACATCTGGATTTTGAGTCACATTTAGTTTCTTTCCCATAACTCATGTTAGAGAGAAATTCTTCCATGATATGAATGCTTCATTTTCTTTTAAATTTATATCCATCTATTTATTTATTTTACAATTAGAATTCTTTATCCTTTCAATAGATTATTTGAGTCCATAAACATTTATGGATAAAGATATTGGCTCTCAAGTTTTACATTATTTTATATTATACTTACTTACAGTATTTATTATATATATTTTTTTCTCTGTACAATGTGACTTCTTACAAAGAGAGATGATATGGGGAGGGTGGTGGGAGGGGGGTTCAGGATTGGGAGCTCATGTACACCCGTGGTGGATTCATGTCAATGTATGGCATAACCAATACAGTATTGTAAAGTAAAGAAATAAAAAAATTAAAATAAAATAAAGTGATTATAAGACAAAATAAAATAAAATTAAAATTAAAACAATTTTGATAGTTAAGACTGTTTATTTTTGTTTTAATTTTCTCCTCTATTCTTATAACTTGTCTTTAGACTCCTATTATCTTATTTATTCTTTGGCTATCTGGCTAGTCAGATTTAACACCAAACAGAGGAATGCAAATAATGTTTGTTATCACTTATATTTAAAAAAAAAATATTGAAGTTATTTAAAAAAAAAAAACAGGAGGAAAGTGGTTGCCAGGGACTGATTAGTGTCTGGAGAAAATAAGGAGAGGTTAATAAAAACATACATATTCCAGTTATACAATAAGTAGGGTGTGAGGATCTAGTGTATGACAGTGTAAGTATAGCTGATAGCACTAGTGATAGTGTTGTTGGGTATTTTTGACTCATACTTATTTCCTGTGTGTCAGACCGGAGACGTAACCTGCTTTTCTTTCTCTCATTTCTCTTCGCTGTTACATTAATTCTCCTTTAACAGAATTTATAATATCTATATATTTTTCTTTTATACATGTTTCTACTTTAAAACAATTAGAACTAATTTTAGCTATATGAAATGTTAGCCATCATTCATTTTGCTAGTGTTTCCTCCATTATCTCTTATTTGGATGAAAGTCATCATTTTGTAGATTTTCAAGAAAGAATTGTAGGCCAGTGTATTCCCTGAGTGTTGGACTTTAAAACTTGTTGCGTTTTATAGTATTTTATATGCTTCTATAGCCTTTGTATTAGAAGGATAACTAAGTTGGATAAAAAAATCCTTATGTGTTAGCTGCTCAACTCAGTTGTTTCCAACTCTTTGCGACCTGGTGGACTATAGCCCACTCATCTCCTCCGTCCTTGGAATTATCCAGGCAAAATATTGGAGTGGGTAGCCATTCCCTTCTTCAGGGATCTTCCTGACCCAGGGATGAAACCCGGGTCTCCTGCATTATAACTGGATTCTTCATTGTCTGAGCCACCAGGGAGCTGGTGGCTCCCTCTTCCTATAGTTCCCAGCCTGCTAGTCTCTTCAATTCCCAAAAAACCACGTGTGTTCTTATTGATCTTTGCTTATTTTTGTATCTTGAGTATTTTAGGTTGAATTTTCATTACTCCTCCACTCACAATTTGACACTTAATTATCAGTGTATTTGCAGGCGGGACCTTTGGAAATGATCAGGTCATGAGAACAGAGTCCACATGAATGGGATTGGGGGCCCTTATAAAAGATACCCCACATAGTTGCCTCATCCCGTCTGCCAAGTAAGGGCACAGCAGCTTAAGAACCAGGAAACAGGCTGTTATCAGACACCAAATCCAACAGATCCTTCAGCTTGCTTTTCCCAGGTGTGAGAAACGAGTATTTGTTGTTTAAGTCACTCGGTCTGCTTTTTTAAAAGCAACTCAAATGAACAGAGATTTTGTCGCATGAATCTGTGTTTTTAATTCCCTGTTTCAGCTCTGATTGTGTTTTCTTTACTTTTAACTCTAATCATTTGTGAACATTGCCAAAGGTCTCTCTTTGTCTCTCCCTCTTCCAGCTACTACCTCATGACCCATATCTGTTTTCCATCACTTATTCTATAGTACTCTATTTTCTTTTTTTTCTGTAAGTGACAGTAGTGGAAGGGGGAAAGAAGCATATAATGAATAATAACCTCAGATAGCATTATATATGTCTCTAGTCTCCAAACAAAACATGAATAATGTCTTGTATTTTAATCATTTTGGTATCCTATATAACTCATACAGTATTCATCTTTACTTGATACTTGGTGATATGTGTAATATTTATTTAAATGTTAGCAATTTTCTTACTTTTAAGATGCAGTTTTGGGAATAAATAATAATTATTGCTAATTCTAGGGAAGGGTGAATAATAAACTGACATTTTATATCTTGTAAGAAGACTAACTACAGTAATTGAATTACCAAGGGAGCTAACAGTTATAGTGTGAACAAATTGAATAAACATGCAGAATAATGCACATTTCCAGTTGGTAAAAATGAATTAGTCAAACTTGCCATAGTAACTCAATGTCTGATTTCGATTAATACCCAGGCTTATGGTAACAATAGCATTTCACTTTCCATACAGTGGTCTTTGTTCCTCAGAGTCAGAAAAGCAAAAGTAACCAAGAAAAGTAGGGAGGAATTTTAGAAGACAGCTGCAAAGAGTATATTGAGCTGGTTGAGGCATAGCATTGAGCACTAGGGATTCCAGGGCCAGGATACCAGGCTGATAGTCCACAATTTGTGATGTTGATGTACTTAATAAAGTTATTGCTGGTTATCACTTGGGATCCAGATACCTAGAGACCTTTTTTGCTGGTGATTTAGAGCACACTAAGGAAAAAATAAGAATGTGAGTTTTAAATTTTATTAAATGATTTGAAGCAGGAGTCAAACCAATTTAGTTTCATATTGTCTATCTATAAGTAAATAAGGAAATATTTCAATTAAACCACTTTATCCATATGAATGTTATAAATGTGATTTAACATTTAATAAACACACAAAATTAGTAGCTGTTGTTGTTGCTGAAGCATTTCTCAGTGTAGCCAGAACTTTGAGTCTCCTGAAAGTTTGGTCCAAATAGTGCTTACATATGTTGGCTTAACTGTAGCCTGACATGAATTCTCTACTGTCTCAGGCTTCTCTGGTTACAAATACATGGAGCCGTGATATTGAAGCATTGAATATTTATTCAGAGGAATCATATACATTAGATATTTCTAATACCTTCCATCCATCTCCTTAAAAATGCATGCCTGCTTCATTTTGTCTTCATCTTAACATGACCTCAGAAATGTAGAAATGGTGCTGGTGTTTTTCTGACCCCAAAAAGCATATGTGATGACAAAATATGGAAGAGTGTAATCATCACCCAGAAAATTGCTAAAACAAAAGGAACATGAAAGATGATGTGCACATGCATTTTCTAAGTGATCAATTTAGAAGGACTAAGTTAGTAAAATTTCAACTAGAGGCAAATTTAACAGATGAGAAAGTTCTCACAAGAGTTACTACATTTAATTTAATAATGTAGGCAATTAACTAAAGTACTTTTCATGTGTTGACTTCACTGACATAGACAATAACAAAGTCTTTCTGCTAGCAGAACCTTACCAACAGTGTTCAGTGTGATTTTATATCACTGTGTGAATATATGTTTATAATCTTTCAGAGGTGTCAACTGGGATGTTGGATAAGCATAATGTTTGTTGCAGTTGGAAGAGTGATGTTTATGTGCCAATAAAAGTCATGTTGCTACATAGAATATATTCTTCAGCTTGTCATCCTTTCAGTAAATGTCAGTTAAAATGTGTGAGTGGTGACATCAGTCATAGTACTTGATACATTTTTTGGATTTGCACCATAAATTGGACAGCTCGGGAAATACAGTAGAAAAAGAAACTAAGGAAGTTGAAGAAAAATTAAGTGACAAAGATAAAGATCTTTGCATCCTTTAATATAGGGAGGAGTTTGAATATGTTCAGGCTTCAGTTGGTTTACTGTATGGATCCAGTCTATACCACTGCACTGGTCAAAAATTAAAGTTCATTTTATCTTATTTTTTAAGGTATACTTTACATAAAGTAATATATAAGTTTCAGTTGTGCAGCATAGTTATTCACATTTTTGAATATTGGCTATATTCCCTGTGCTGTAGAATATATCCTTGTAACATTTATTTTATACATAGTAATTTTTGTCTCTTACTTTTCTAACCCAAATTGCCGCTCCCCCTTTTCTTCTGCCCACTGGTAACTACTGTTTTTTTTTATCTGTATCTGTATATCTGATTCTTTTGTTGTTATATACTCTAGTTTGTTGTATTTTTTAGGTCCTATGTATAGACTGATTTGTTACCATCTGAATCAGTCTGTAAAGAATCAGTCTATATGTGGTATCTAAAAAACAACAAACTAGTGAGTACAACAACAAAAGAATCCACCTGCAGTGAGGGAGACCTGGGTTTGGTCCCTGGGTTGGGAAGACCCCCTGGAAAAGGGAACAGCTACCCACTTGAATATTCTTGACTGGAGAATTCCACAGACAGAGGAGCCTGGCAGGCTACAGGCCATGGGGGTCTCAAAGATTTGGATACGACTGAGTGACTTTCACAGTTTTTCACTATAGACTGATATCATTAGTCCTTCTGCCTGACTTATTTCACTGAGTATTAATACAATATCCTCCAAATCCGTCCATGTTTTTGCAAGTGGTAAAATTTAATTATTTTTTGTTGCTGAGTGGTATTCCACTGTATATATACCACATCTTCTATATCCATTTATTTGTTGATGGAGGTTTATGTTGCTTCTTTATCTTGGCTTTTGTCAATAATGCTGCTATAAATTGTGGGGTGCATTTTATTTTTTCTAATTAGTGTTTTTTTGTCTTCTTCAGATATATGCCCAAGAATAGAATTGCTGGATCATCTGGTAGTTCTATTTTTAGTTTTTTGATAAACCTCCATACTGTTTTCCATAGTGGGTTCACTAATTTATAGTCTTACCAACATTGTAATAGGTTCCTTTTTCACCACATCCTCACCAACACTTGTTATTTGTGGATTTTTTTTATGTTAGCCATTCTCACAGATGTGAAGTGATAACTCATTGTGATTGTGGTTTGCACTCCTCTGATGATTAAAGATGTTTGCCGGGAGCCATCATGGGGAATCTCGTCCGTGGCAAAGGTCACGAGGAAGGGGGCCTGACAAAACGCAAAGGCGGGATTAGGCCTCAGGGGTCCCCCCTGGATTTTCTTGAGCATCTACGCCCAGAACCAAAATCTGTCTGGTTTACTATATTATTCCTTTCACAAACTCCTCTGACATTAACAGGGGGCTGTCCCCCCACCAGCTTTTTCTGGAAAAAGTTAATTTAGAGCTTTTAGATAATAAGTCTCCTGGGCATAATAAGAGTGTTTCAATCCAAAAACCCCTCTGATGGCTTTCTAGCCTGCCTGACAGGTTTGTCTGGACTTTTACAGCTGCGACAGCCTCCTGACCGTGAGAGGCACAGGAAGCTTAAAACTTCCTAAGAATGTAGGGGCTTCTGAAGAGTCAAAATCAATAGAATAGGACTGATTAAGGGTTTCATTGTTTAGCCAATACTTGCTCCCAAGTTTTCATATCTTTATTTGTTGATATAGTTGGTATGTAGAAAAAACAGGTAGTTGCCCTGGTATTAGCAACATTAGATCTTTGAGTTAACTACCTTCTTTGTTATAACCCACTGCACCTTTGTTCTATAGGGATGTAACTTTATTTAGTGCTTTGAGGGTGATACAGATTAAAGAAAAACACTTCAGGGAAAATGAGATTAACATTCATTAAGGAAGAGAGCCATAACCTGTTAACAGGCCTCTTGGCCAGAAGATAATGTAAATCACCTGAGATCTTTTTTATATGGAAAGATATGTAGAAAGAAAGCCTGGTATCATAAGGGTCAGGACTGCTGCCCCTGCATGATGTAAAACTTAGGGTATATAAGCACCTTTTGAAAATAAAGTTATGGGGTTTTTGCACAAGCTTCCATGGCCTCGCCCATGTCAACTCTCTCTCTCTCTTTCTCCCCCTCCCTCCCTCTCTTTTTCAGGCTGATCCCTTGGAACACAGAGGCTCTCTGCGTTCACTTTTCTGCCTGGGCTTCTAAGACCCACGCGAGAGGGAGCCCAAGGCAGGGCACTCTCCACTATTCAAGCGGGCACCAGTGGCCTACGTGAACAGAGCAATTCTCTTGTCTTGAGACTTTATTAGCTTTCCATGTAAACCAAGGAATATCAGCCTCTTTTCTCCTCTAATTTTTCACTACATTATTCTCTTCTAATCTCTCTTTAAATTTCTAATTAATCTCTCTTCGATGACTCTGTCCCCACTTCGAATTCCCTGGTTCCACTGAGGCTGGACCCTGGCAGATGTTGAACATTTTTTCATGTATTTTCTGGCCTTCTATATGTGTTCTTTGGAAAAAAATGTCTGTTCAGGTCTTCTGCTCATTTTAAATTTTTCTTTAATGTTTAGTTGGGTGAGCCATTTGTATATTTTTGATATGAAGTGTTTGTCAGTAATTTCATTTGTGAATATTTTCTCCCATTTAATAAATTGTTCTTTCATTTTGTCAATGGTTTCTTTTGCTGTGGAAAAAAAAAATAAATTTAATTAGGTCCAATTTGTTTATTTTTCTTTTGTATTCTTTGCCTGAGGAGAAAAATCCAAACATAAATATTGCTATGATTTTTGTCAGTACCCTGCCTATGTTTTCTTCTAGGAGTTTTGTGGTTCAGACCTATATTTAAGAGGCATGCTTTGAAAATATTAAAGTTTACATCGCTAAATAAGAGACAAATTTACATAGAAGTTATATAACCAGTAAGTAGATTGCTAACAATGGAATTGTTCACTGTCTAAATATATATTTATTTCTTATGGATGACAATATGTTTTGATCAAGTCTCACTAACGTTCAGAAAAATAATCCATTGCACTGTGTTTTATACAGGAAAACATCGATTTTCTGTCGCTCATTATCCTATCCCTTCTGAAAGTACAGTGAGCTTAATAGTGAGCTTAGATATATGAAGTATAAAGTATTATTTATTTAATTAATTTGAAGCTTTTATTTAAATTATGTGGTGTTAATTTGACATGCATTCTTGTCCAGTGTTTAATATGTTGCTTGTAAGTGATAATATTTTAAAAGAAATAAAATATTTCAAAACATGTATTAAAGATAAATCACTGAATGTGGACAGATAAGTGAAATATGCAAATTGACAGTATCTTCTTCATAGTCTCAAAGTGAATTTTATTTTGGATGAAAATACTCAAAATGAAAACTTCTCTGAGTTTAGTATATATTAGAATTTCTGGATTCAATTCAATCGTAGTCAACCGCTTTCAGTAGCAAATAGAGAAGAAAGCAAATTGTTTGCGCTTTCTTGTTGAATGAGAACGTTGTCACTGAATGGAAAAAATGCAAAAGCCAAGAAAAGTATTACAGAGTTCAAAGTTGGTCTAATTTCGTTAGTTCAAAAATGCTTTTATTTATTACAAGATAAAACATGAGAAATTTGCTTAACCACATGTCACAGTGTATCAACCAAATGAGTCAAAACATCAAAAATAGACATAAATACATATTTAATAGTGAAAACAAACATTTAAATATATAATAAATATTCAGTTAGAAAGGAGAATTATAGAAATATTTGTGACTTAGGCTAGGTGTAAACAGGCATCACTTATCTCATTTATTACATATAATCTGCCAGTGACTCTGCAGACAGAAATTTATGTATGTCTAGTATGTAACAGTTACACAAATACACCTTCAGGACATGTACTTCTATTAACTAACCTGTAAAAGTTTTGTTCCTATTGCTTAGTTTGATCACCCAATTTTGCATTGTTCAGACCCTTCACTGATGTCTTTGTAGAGAACTGACTAAAAATGTAAAACCAGAAGATGAGATTCGTAGGAGGATTACTAAGGCAGACCAGGTATTTAAAAAAAAATAAAGTGGGACTGAGGCCCAAGGGATAAAGTTGGTGAAAAGTGATCTGATTTGTAATTCAGCTCCAGGATAGAGACACTGAGATTTGCTGATGGAATGAATGATAAAAGAGGAACTATACTTTCTTTCTAAGCCTTTTATCCTGGGCAAAAAGGAATCAAGTTCTTCGTTGTGATAAGTGTTTGCCCAGGATAGAAGGCTTAGAATCAGAGTATAGTCCTCTTTTTTATCATAGATTTGGGGTGGGAATTGCCTTAATTTTACATTATTCTCATTACTCATCCAAGCAGTTGGAAAGTGAGTTCAGAGTTCAGGAGTCAGTTCAGGACTTGAGAGAGCTATCTGGAGATTTGGAAGCACATGTGTTTGTGTTAGTCTCTCAGTCATGTCCGACTCTTTGCTACCCCATGGACTCCAGGTTCTTTCCTTCACAGGATTTTCCAGGCAAGAATAGTAGAGTGGGTTGCCATTTCCTTCTCTAGGAGATCTTCCCAACCCAGGGATCCAACCTGGGTCTCCCACATTGCAGACAGACTTTACTGTCTGAGCCACCAGGGAAGCTCATGCATGATATTTAAACACATGCATGATATTTAAAGCCATACACCTAGATGAGGCCATTCAGATAAAAGATAGACAGATAATTCATAATATGTTAATACATTATCTCAGCACTCCAGTAATCAGAGAGGTTAGGAAGAGGAGAAAATTCAACAAGAAGATTATTAAGAGACCATGGTATCTGTGAAACAAGGTGAAGAATGGGATTAAGGTAATATAAAGCTCGGTCACTCCAGATTTTACATAGAATCTAGGACCCCATTCCAGAAATGGTGTAGGTTAACCCTGAAGGCAGTGGGAGATCTTGGTGGTATTTTCTTCATTTTTAGCAGCAGAGCTCTTTCTCCAAATAGAATTGTGTGTTGCTGCCAATATATAATAGAGATCAAAACAACTGCTTGGTTTGAAGCAGACTGGTGGATGAGGCCCCATAAGTCATAGCTCCATGACTGGTTGGATTCCATTTATTCTGGAATAGCCACCTTGCTAATTTTTGTTGATCAGAAATATCAACCATAATTTTGTTTGTTTCTTTTTTTTTTTTCTAACATTTAAATTTAATATTCTAATGCTTTAATTATTTTTTTAAATTTTTATTTTTACTTTATTTTGCTTTACAATACTGTATTGGTTTTGCCATATGGCTTTCACTCATTTATTTAAACTTATGTAAAGAAAGAAGTAAGATATAAGAAGGAGTGAAACATATTTTTATGAATTCTAAACTGACATTCAAGATCAAAAATTTTGGTTTATATTAATAGTTTTATGTAATCAGACTGCTACTGCACACTAAAACTGAATATCAGCTATAGAATATTCCCCAGTGAGGTGTTTAGATATAATTCTATTTGCATGTTGCTATTGTGTAATATCCCTGGAGGAGGAAATGGCAACCCACTACAGTATTCTTGCCTGGAGAATTTCATGGACAGAGGAATCTGGCAGGCTACAGTCCAGGGGATCACAAAGAGTCAGAAACGACCGAGTGACTCACACACACATTGTGTAATATGGCTAAAAATTAATAGCTCTTGGAAATAGTTATTTTTCAACCATTTCTTGGACATCTTCAACAAACTCTACATTTAAAAACAAAACAAGGTAATATACTTAAGGTAATTTTAAAAAGTATTTGTATTCTGTTAAGTTGGAAACAGAAAGATAAAATGTTAGCAGCTCAGTTATTTATCTAGTAGGTGTGTATATGAATTAGTCTCTCAGTCATGTCTGACCCTGTGATCCCATGGACTGTAGCTTACCAAGCTCTTCTGTCCATGGGATTTTCTGGGCAAGAATACTAGAGTGGGTTGCCATTTCCTTTTCCAGGGGATCTTCCCATCCCAGGGATCTAACCTGGGTTTCCTCATTGTAAGCCAATTCTTTACTGTCTGAGCCACCAGAGAAGCCCCTTATCTAGTAAGTGTTTATATAATTAGAAAAGTAAGTATTTTTAAATACATTAAATTATTTCTGTCAGTTCTATATATTGTTGTATTTTCCTTTAGTGCTTCTCTAAGTACAATTTTTATATTACTCTATTTTCACACTAGTGCCTAACATGATTAATATTGTGCTAATTAGTGCATATTATTACTGTAACTTAACTAATTGCAGTTACATAGCATAAGTATTTCTTCAATATAGCAGGTATATACCATTGTAACATGGACAAGATCCAATGACAAATGGTAGGTTTAGCAAGACTTTAAAAAGCATGTCTATTAAATGAAATGGGAAGTTTTAAATTTCTTTAGAAAAGACAAAGACAATGCTGTTAATATAAATCATACTTATAAATAAGCCATTTTCCAACAGTGAAAAAATAGGTATGACTTAAAAACTTCTTTTATGTTAAAGAAAGGATTCAGTGGAAAATGGTAAAAATAGAACTTGTCAAACCCTAATTTCCCTAATTATTTCTAGGCAAAATGGTGAATCTAATGATCAATGTATTTCTACCTATGTGCAGTCTTTTTTTTCTTTTACTTTTCTTTTTCTTTTATGCAGCTCTTGAAAAAAAGATCACTATTCTGCATTAGGCTGTATTCATATATTGCATTTCTGTATTTTTTTTGGTTCATATTGTAAAAAGTTCATATAATAAACAATGTTGTGATGTAAGAAAACATCCCTTTCATGGATCATAGTCTTGTCATGGCAAAGGGGCTTTTGTAACTCAGTGAAGCTATGAACCATGCCTTGCAGGGCCACCCAAGACTAACGAGTCACAGTGAAGAATTCTGACAAGACCTGATCCACTGGAGAAGAAAATGGCAACCCACTCCAGTATTCTTGCCTAGAGAACTCCATGAACAGTATGAAATAGCAGAAGACATGATGCTGAAAGAGGAGCCCCCCAGGTCAGAAGGTGTCCATTATGTGACTGGGGAAGAATGGAGGACAATTATTAATATCTCCAGAAAGAATGAAGTGGTTGGGCCAAAGAGGAAATGAAGCTCAGTTGTGGATGTGTCTGGTAGTAAAAGTATAGTCTATGCTGTAAAGAATAATACCACAATAGGAACCAGGAATGTTAGGTCCATGAATCAAGGTAAATTGTATGTGATCAAGCAGATGATAGCAAGAGTGAAGATTGACATCTTAGGAATCAGTGAACTAAAATGGAGGGTAATGGGCAAAATTAATTCAGATGACCATTATATCTATGAATTTGGGCAAAAATCCCTTAGAAGAACTAGAGTAGCTCTCCTAGTCAACAGAAGACTCTGACACACAGCAGTACTTGCGTGGTTTCAAAATTGACTGATCTCAGTTTGTGTTCAAGAGAAACCATTCAACATCACAGTAATCCAAGTGTATGTCCCAAGAACTTATGCAGAAGAAGCTAAAGTTGACCACGTCTATGCAGACCTACAACAACTTCTAGAACTAACACCAAAAGAAACATGTATTTTCATCATAGTGTATTGGAATGCAGAAGTAGGAAGTCAGGAGATACCTGGAGTAACAGGCAAGTTTGGCCTTAGAAAACAAAATGAAGCAGGGTAATTAAGAGTTTTGCCAACAGAACACAGTGGTCATGCAAACACCCTCTTCCAACAACACAAGAGATGACTCTACACATGGACATCATCAGGTGGTCAGTACCCAGGTGGTCAATACCCAAATCATATTGTGTTCTTTTCAGCCAGAGATGAAGAAGCTCTATATGGTTAGCAAAAACAATACCTAGAGCTGACTGTGGCTCAGATCATCACTTCCTTATCACAAAATTCAGGCTGAAAGTAGGAAAAACCACTAGGCCATCAGGTATGACCCAAATCAAATTCCTTACAATTATACAGTGGAGATGACGGATAGATTAAAGAAATTAGGTCTGGTGACAGAGTGCCTGAAGAAGTATGGATGGAGGTTCCTAACATTGTACAAGAGGCAGTGTCCAAAATCATCCCAAAGAAAAAGAAATACAAAGCAAAGTCGTTGTCTGAGGAAGACGAGAAGCAAAAATCAAGGGAGAAAGGGCAATATATACCCAGTGTCAAATTCCAGAGAATAGCAGAGAGATAAGAAGTCCTTCTTAAATGAACATATTGAAGAAATAGAGGAAAATGATAGAATAGGAAAGACTAGAGATCTCTTCAAGAAAATTGGAGATACTGATAGGTTATGATGCAGCGGTGAACAGTTTCTTGATCTCCAAAGGAGGTAATTTCATTCCGGGATCAAAAGACACAGGCTCAGTCACTCAGAGCTTCGTGTAACAAAGTTTTATTAGAGTATATAAGGATAGACTTTATTTGGGGGGGGGGGCTCCAAAATCACTTCAGATGGTGATTTCAGCCATGAAATTAAAAGATACTTACTCCTTGGAAGAAAAGTTATGACCAACCTAGATAGCATATTCAAAAGCAGAGACATTACTTTGCTGACTAAGGTCCATCTCGTCAAGGCTATAGTTTTTCCTGTGGTCACACATGGATGTGAGAGTTGGACTGTGAAGAAGGCTGAGCACCGAAGAACTGATGCTTTTGAACTGTGGTGTTGGAGAAGACTCTTGAGAGTCCCTTGGACTGCAAGGAGATCCAACCAGTCCATTCTAAAGATCAATCTGGGATTTCTTTGGAAGGAATGATGCTAAAGCTGAAACTCCAATACTTTGGCCACCTCATGTGAAGAGTTGACTCATTGGAAAAGACTCTGATGCTGGGAGGGATTGGGGGCAGTAGGAGAAGGGGACGACAGAGGATGAGATAGCTGGATGGCATCACTGACTCGATGGACGTAAGTCTGAGTGAACTCCGGGAGTTGGTGATGGACAGCGAGGCCTGGTGTGCTGCGATTCATGGGGTCGCAAAGAGTCGGACATGACTGAGAGACTGAACTGAACTGAAAAGGATAAAAAAGTCTTCTGACATAGGCATTAGAAGCAGGTAGAAATAGTACCTACTCTCACTAGCTTAAGCAGGGTCTTATATACTTCTCAACTGAGTGTTGAGAATAGATAAAAAGAATACCTCAAAGTTGTAAGAGTTCTCCCAGACCCTTTCCCAAGACATACATCCTGAGACAATTTTGGTGCAAGATTAGCCACGGAGAATGGATTCTATGCACCAGTGTCTCTGGGGGAGATATACTGTTGCTGTGTCATCAGGGGTACAAGTCTTGAGAAACAGGTTTCCCAGGCAAGATTTGTTACAATTATAATTATTATCATAGAGTCTAATAAAATCATTTCCGTGAGTCAGGCATTGTACTGTGTGATTATTAGCTCCTAAAGAAAGGCCAGATCTCAGGTAATATACCTTGTTGCACGAGGCTTAAGGAAAGCATGAATGAGAATGCTCACTTCATCCTTAACGGAGCCTGAACTGCTTTAGTTCATTTAACTCTCTCAATACCAAGGGAACATTTCATGCAGATGGGCATGCTAAAGGACAGAAATGGTAAGGACCTAAAAGAACCAGAAGAAATTAAGAAGTAGCAGCAAGAATACAGAGAAGAACGATACAAGAAATATCTTAATGACCCAGATAATAGCGATGGTGTGGTTACTCATGTAGAGCCAGACATCCTGCAGTATGAAGTCAAGTGGGCCTTCAGAAGCATTACTGCCAAGCTAGTGGACATGATGGAATTCCACTTGTACTATTTCACATCCTAAAAGATGATTCTGTTTAAGTGTTACACTCAATATGTCAGCAAATTTGGAAAACTCAGCAGTGGCCATGGGACTGGACAAGGTCAGTTTTCATTCCAATCTCAGGGAAGGACAATGCCAAAGAATATTCAAACTACCATACAATTGGGTATGCACAAAATCCTTCATGCTAGGCTTCAAAAGTTCAGGAACCAAGAACATCCAAATGTGCAAGTTCAATTTCAAAGGGGCAGAGTAACCAGAGATCAAATTGCCAACATTCACTGGATCATGGAGAAAGTAAAGAAGTTCCATTAAAACATGTACTTCTGCTTCATTAACTATGCTAAAGCCTTTGACTGTGTGGATCATACAAACTGGAAAATTCTTAAAGAGACCAGAGTACCACACCAACTTACTTGTCTTCTGAGAAATGTGTATACAGGACAAGAAGGTAGTTAGAACTGAACATGGAAGAGCTGACTGGTTCACAATTGGGAAAGGAATACAACAAGATCATATATTTTTACCCTGCTTATTTCACTTCTACACAGAGTGCATTGTGGGAAATGCCAGGATGGATGAACCCAAGCTGGAATCAAAGTTGCCTGGAGAAATACCAGCAACCTTAGATATGCAATGATACTACTATAATGTCAGAAAGCAAAGAGGAACTAAAGAGTCTCTTGATGAATGAAAAAGCTGGCTTGAAACTTAGCAGTCAAAAAACTAAGATCATGGCATCTGGTCCATCATGGCAAATAGAAGGGAGAAAAGTGGAAGCAATGACAAATTTTATTTTCTTGTGCTCCCAAATCACTACAGATGGTGACTTCAGACATAAAATTAAAAGATACTGCTCCTTGGAAGGAAAGATTTGACAAACCTAGCTCTAGTTCAGTTGCTCATTCATGTCTGACTCATTGCAACCCCATGGACTACAGCATGCCAGGCCTCCCTGTCCATCAGCAACTCCCAGAACTTGCTCAAATTCATGTCCATCGAGTCAGTGATGCCATCCAACCATCTCATCCTCTGCTGTCCACTTCTCCTCCTGCCTCAATCTTTCCCAGCATCAGGGTCTTTTCTAATTAGTTAGTCCTTCACATCAAGTGGCCGAAGTATTGGAGTTTCAGCTTCAACACCGGTCCTTCCAATGAATACTCAGGACTGATTTCCTTTAGGATTGACTGGTTTGATCTCCTTGCAGTCCAAGGGACTCTCAAGAATCTTCTCCAATACCACAGTTCAAAAGCATCAGTTCTTCAGTGCTCAGCTTTCTTCACAGTCCAACTCTCACATCCATACATGACTACTGGGGAAACCATAGCTTTGACTAGATGGATAATTGTCAGCAAAGTAATGACTCTTCTTTTTAATAGGCTGTCTAGATTGGTCATAGCTTATCATACAAGGAGCAAGCTTGCCTTATAGCTCAGTTTGTAAAGAATCTGCCTGCAATGCAGGACACCATTGTTCAACTCCTGCTTTGGGACAATCTGCTGGAGAAGGGATAGGCTACCCACTCCAGTATTCTTGAGTTTACCTTGTGGTGCCGCTGGTAAAGAATCTTTCTGCAACTTGGGAGATCTGCGTTTGATCCCTGGGTTGGGAAGATCCCCTGGAGAAAGGAAAATCTACCCACTCCAGTATCCTGGCCTGGAGAATTCCTTTGACTGTATAGTCCATGGGGTGGCAAAGAGTCTGACATGACTGAGTGGCTTTCACTTTCACTTATGACAAACTAGACAGTGTATTAAAAAGCAGAGATGTAACTTTTCTGACAAAGGTCCATATAGTCAAAGCTAAGTTTTTCGAGTAGTCATGAACAGATGTCAGAGTTGGACCATAAAGAAGCCTGAGCACTGAAGACTTGATGTTTTTGAACTGTGATGCTGGATAAGACGCTTGAGAGTCCCTTGGACATCAAGGAGATTAAACCAGTCAGTCCTAAAGGAAACCCACCTGAATATCCTTTGGAAAGACTGATACTGAAGTTGAAACTCCAATACTTTGGCCACCTGATGTGAAGAACTGACTCATTTGAAAAGACCCTGATGCTGGGAAAGACTGAAGGCAAAAGAAAAGGGGGTAGCAGAAGATTAGATAATTGGATAGTATTACCAATTCAGTGGACATGAATCTGAACAAACTCCAAGAGACAATGGAAGACAGAGAAGCCTGAACTGTTGCCATCCATGAGGTCCCAAAGAGTCCGCCTTGACTTAGTGACTGAAGAACAGCAACACTGTTTCAATATTTCAAAAATAGCTCATATACTTTTATATTTACTGTTCAATCAAGAGTGGCATGAGAAAAGTAACATGTATCAAGGCCCCATTTCCCAAATAAAATTATTATTTTTTAAAAAAGTTCTCTGAGTTGGACCAGCTAACAAAGAATAGTAAGAGGGTGAAAATATCCATATGTGGGTATTCATAGCTTTTTTCCTGATTAGGTCATTTGGGCATCACAACTGAGCTGTTTTTTCATTTCTCTTTATTGGGGAAAGAAAGGATGACAGTTAGTGAGAAGTCAAAACAAGCGGTCAGAAAAGAAGCCCTGTACTTCTAGGCTTAGGTATATCAGAAGAACAGGCAAGAGCAAGGTGCCCAGGAGTTTCTGAGCACCAGAGTTGGGGGCAAAGGAAATTTCCAGCAGACTCACAGTAAATGTCCTTGTAACCCTTTAACTTTTTTGAAGAGAATATTATTGACTGAAATTTCTATTGCAGCCACAATTTAAAAAAAGGAAAAAAGATAGCACTACTTCTTAAATGAACTATGGCAGTTTCAGCTTTATATGCCAAACATAATTTCAAAGATGCAGTGCCTTTGGGAGTCTTAGAACTTCCTTTTCGATGAATTATTTTTGGCTTCAATCCCAGTCTTCTATATCCTCTATATCACACAAGACTGTTATCTGGATCCATACTCAGAGTACAGAACAATCACAGCACATCTGGTGTTCCTTTTCCCTCGTGTGAGAATACTCATTCATCTACCTTCTCTATTCTTAAACATGTTTTAGAGTGAGTCTGATAAAAGTCTACTGAGTTCTCAGAAACACACAAAAAATATTGCAAGTGCTTTCTGTGTATTCCTGGTGAAGCTTCGTTCCCTAGGCTTGAGGTGAGGTATGAGCACCTCCTAACCTTTATTGTTGGAGCTGAGAGGAATGAAATTGGGATACAACCTCAATAAATGATTATATTTTATTATTACAAGGACTTCCCAGTTGGCGCTAGTGGTAAAGAACCCAACTGCCAATGCAAGAGATGTTGAGAGATGCAAATTTTATCCCTCTATTTGGAAGATCCCCTAGAGGTGGGCACGGCAAGCCCATTCCAGTATTCTTGCTTGGAGAATTCCATGGACAGAGGACCCTGGCAGGTTATAGTCCATAGGGTCGCAAAGCATTGGACACAACTAGGCAATTCAGCACTTCTTACTACAAACTTTTCAGAGAAATAAAGACAATAATAAGTAGAATCAATGATACCATAAATACTCCCATCATGAAATTCAATTGAATTTTATGGTAAAGCATCTTTTGAAGTTTTTATTTTGAAAATGACTTCTAAGAAGTTGTAAAATTAATGCAGAGAGTTCTTGTGTATTCTTTATCCAGATTCTGTCAATGACCCAGATTCCCTTATATAACCATATTATGGTGCTAAAAACAGGAAATGTACAATACAACATAGTTACAAATCTTGTTCAGATTCACTAGTTTTTCCATGCTCATTTTTTGGGTGTTAGTGTTATGTAATTTTATCACATGTATGGATTTGTGTAAGCATCATCACAATCAGAAAACAAAAACTCTTCCATCACAAAAAAGAAACTCCCTTTTTCTTTTAGAGGAGGTGTTCCAGCCTCCTCCAAACCCTGTCCATAAGAAACACTCATCTTTTCTCTACTGCAGTGATTGTGTAACTTGAATTATAGAAATTAATTCTTATAGTATATAACCTTTAAGACTGGCTTTTCATTCAGCATAATGACCTCAAAATTCATCTAAATGGTTGTGTAAATCAATAGTCAATTCCTTTTTATGCTGAGTAATACTCAGTTTCATGGGTGTACCACCGTTTGTTCTTGCATCACCTATTAAAGAACATTTGGGTTGTTTCTAGTTTTGGGCTCATATAAGCCCAAATTTGCTATGAACATGGATACAAAGGTTTCTCTATGAATATACATTTTCATTGTTCTAGGATAAATATCCATCTGTGTGATAGCTAGGTTGTATGGCAGATATATGTTATATTTCTTAAGAAATTGCCAAATTGTCTTCCAGAAATGTTTGAGAGATGCAATTTCTCACATTCTCACTAGTGCTTGCAACAATCAGTACTTTTTCTCTTTATTTATTTTTTTATCCCAGCCATTCTAATAGGTATGTAGTACTATCACAGCATAGATTTAATTTGCATTTCCCTAATAGCTAATGAATTAAATATCTTTCCATATGTTTATTTTCCATCTGTTCTCCTTTTTAATGAAAGTTTCTGTTCAGCTCCTTTGCATATCTTCTAATTCACTTGTTTACTACTGTTGAGTGTGGAGAGCTCTTTATATATTCTGAATAAAACTCCTTTGATATATGATTTGTGAATATTTTCTCCTATTCTTTGACTTTTCTTTTCATCTAATTAATAAAGTCTTTTGCAGAGTAGAAGTTTCTAATTTGCATAATGTGCCTTTTATTGATTTTTCTTTCTCCGACCTATGTATATTTTAATTTCCGATCTTGACCACTGTGTGTCCTGAATATGGGTAATGTTAAAAGTGTCCCAGACTTATTTTCAGGAAACTTTTTTCTTGCTTTCTGCTGGATGAACTTACATTTCACCTTGATATATGAGAAGTTGATGTTTTATTATCTTGGAGCTTATAGCATATGTAAAATTAAAATAATTCATTTTAAATAATCTGTTATAACAGTCATTAATTCCTATAATTTCCACCAATGATTGGTGGCCAGACTATCTTTTAAGGGCAGGGTAGAGAGTATTTACACCTAATGTGGTGATTTCAAATGATAGAACACTGAAGCTCTATCACACATCATATATTTTTCATACATATATGAAAGATGAAAATTGAGTGTATTATACACACACACAGAGCTAAGCTAACAGAATTTTACTGGAAAGAACCAGAGACATTAAATTCACTGTATATTTAATTACTAGATATATTGTTAAGATCATAACATGTATATCAGTATCTCTATCACACAGTTAAATCTGATAATTTGCCAAAACAATTCCTAAAATTATATATTATCAATGAATGATGGGAACCCCAAACTTCTATTAAAAATTCTATGATATATTCAGGATTTTCAGTTAATAGCTTTTTATCATCCTTGATAGACACTAATTCATACAAAGTCTATAAGGTCAAATACCTTGAGACTTTCTCTTTATGATCTGACACAGCTAGAGTTTAATCTCTTCTTTTTATAGCCCATAAATTTAGTGATAAAAATGGAGAAATTACTGTTGAAGATCATCTCAATGCTTAAATTCTATTTTATGAAAGCTTAGAGCCTAAAAAATTAGATCAGATGCAGAAAAAATAATTCAAGTACATATTTTATTGACATTAATGCAAAGGGTAGTAACCAAAACGATCACTGGTTAAACATAACTGTCAATTTATTTAGGAAGTATTTGTAAAATGGTAATAGTAATTTGTCTTGTTGATGAGAGATGAGACAGGTTTTTGTTTTTTAACAAATCAATGTGTGACTTTTAACAAGGCAGTTAACCTGTGTCATTCAGATATCTTTCTGTGTGTAATGCTTGTTGATTGCCCCTGGTTGTCAATCTCTCTTCCAGTGATATTTGATAGTTATTTAGCCACATTAGTAGATATATACACTTGTTAAGGTATTAGATAATAATTAGAGATCTTCTTGTCTTATTTATTTCAGTAAGCTACTCAGACTATTGCTAGTATTAACCTTGGATAATTTATAAAATATTTATTTCAGAAAAAAATAGTAGGAATATTTTAGTGAATGAGTAAAATTATTTCCTGTTTTTTTTTTTCCCCATTTATTTCCCCATCCAAGACAAATGAGCTTAAATGACAAAAGAACAAAAATCCGATTGATTTTGTTGTATTAGAATCTTGACTAAAAGCGTTTGATAATTCAACCAAATTCTACTGTCAGTTCCAGTTTTTTATAGCACTTGATATTCTAGTACCAATAAAAATTTTGCTATAAAAGTATGTTCTTCCATAAGCTCAAAATAAAGCTTCAATGTTTCAATTCTAAAGAAATAAGTAGTATTCTTGATTGCTTAGTATTTTTTCAATTTCACTTCTGCAACTTTACAAGGAAAAAAAATCACATTTTAAATTTTATTAGACAAATTGGCAAGAAGTGGTACCCTTTTTTTTAAATCTGCAAGTCCATATTTGTTTTGTATCAAGATTTTATATATGCATATATATGTTTCTGGACTCTCTGATCTCTGCTCTCAACATTTATATCTCTTCTTTCCAATACATAATTTCCTAATTACTCTGATTTTGCTGCATATGTGCTGCTATAATGCATTATAAATTATACCCAAAGTCATAAGCTAATAACCAAACACATTTTCATGCTTCTTTGGGCCCACAATACAAACATGACTTCATTATGTACTTCTGGGTCAAGGTCTCTCATGAGGTTGTAGTCCAGATATTGACTGAACAAATGTAAGCTGATTTCTCAACTTGGGGGAGGATCTGTGTCCAAACTTGGTTGTCCTTCACCTGAGGTTCCCCACAGAGCTGTTTCATGACATGGCAGCTGTATTTTCATCTCACAGAGAAAGCATGCTGAAGAAGAGAGAAAGAGAGCATACTGAAGACAAAAGCCATAGTCTTTGTATGACCCAGTCTCTAGAGTAGCATCACATTATAGCTGCCCTATTCTGTTTATTACATGGGCTTCCCTGATGGCTCAGTGGTGTAGAACCCGCTTGACAATGCAGATGACACTGGTTGGATCCCTGAGTCAGGAAGCTTCCCTGGAGAAGGAAATGACAACCCATTCCAGTATTCTTGCCTGGGAAATCCCATGGACCCATGGGGTCACAAAGAGTCAGGCATGACTTAATGAATGAGCACATGTGTTACATACAAGCCATTAAATTCAGGAGACACTGGAGCAGAGTGGATTTCAAAGGGTGAAAAAAACAAGAAATAGAAATTACTGAACACTGTCTTAGAGGATGCCTACCACACAACGCATTTATAATTAGAATGTCTATCTGATAAAACAAGTGCAACCAATATATCCTTCTTGGGATTATCTTGACTATTCTTAGAACCCATTTATTTTACATAATGTTAATAGGCTTATCAAGTTTTCAAAAAAATTAAATTTCTATTGTCAATTTTATTTACATTTCATTGCATCAATAACTATTTGAAGAGATTGATTAGTTTGTAATGATCATTCTTATCTGTAAAATGGAGTAAATGCTCTTGACATATGTATCCTTTAAAGTCTTACCAGAAAGTTTAAATTTTTCTCCTTTAAAGTTTTCATATTGTATTTCAGGATCATTAACTAATTGGCCATTTGTGTAGTCATTTATTTTTATAGTTATTTATTTAAAATCCAGCATTGCCATCCTATCTACTAAGCATATGGATAACATTGAACAAAACAGGTAAAAATTCCTACAATTATATAATTGATATTCATTTAGAAGAGAGAGAAGTGTAAACAAATTATAGTCTATAGAATATCAGATGGTTACTAGTGCCATAAAAATATTTAAAAAATAACAAGGAAGAGAGAGAAAGTGTGAGGAAAGAAAGAGAATGTATTTTTAAACAGTGTTTAGGTATCTCCCACTGAGAAGTTAGCATTTGAAAACAGACTTGAAGCTGATGAGTGAAAAAGCCAGGTAAATGCCAGAGGAGAGAGCGTTTGAGGCAAAGAACCAAGGAAGTGGCAAATCCTGCCGTGAAGCGTTGGTCGGATTTAAATCAGTGAAGCCTTTGTGACAAGGTCAAAGAGGACAAGTGGGAGATGACAGTAGATGAATTGGAAGCCAGGTCACTCTTGTTATCCATTTAAATAACCATTCTTTCTACCTTGAGTGAGCTTGTAAGTCCATGGATGGTTTTTCAGCAAAAGAGAAACATGATACAACTTATTTTCACTAGGATCCCTATGGAGGCTATTGCTGGTAGCCATATGGAATGGAAATTTAATCCAAGGTAGAGTAATGGATGTTGATAAATAACCAAATTCAGGATATATTATGTGTAAACATAAAATTCAGACAGAGCAGATACCCATTTATGAAAAAGAAAGAGGTGTCAAAGTCAATCCTAAGGGGATTTTGTGTGATCAGCAATGATGTATTAGTCATCAACTGGTATGGGGATATGCAACATATTGGAGGTGGTGTGAGAAGATCACTAATTCACTTTAAAACATTCAAGTGAATTTAGAATCGAAAACATAAATCTAATATCTAGTCTTCTGTGATAATCTTTTGGGTATTTTATTTACTGTTACTCCTGGAGTCTCCCCTTTTTTTTCACTGCATAAGTCAGGATTCCTTATTTTCTTTTTTGTTGTTGTTGTAGTTTCATTTTTATGCATGCCATTTGGGGGCATGTAAGAAGGTAAGAGGGCTTCCCTGTTGGCTCAGTAGTAAAGAACCCACCTGCCAATGTAGGAGATGAGGGTTCAGTTCCTGGGTCAGAAGGATGCCTTGAAGAGGGAAATGGCAACCCACTCCAGTATTCCTGCATGGGAAATCCCATGGACAGAAGAGCCTGGTGGGCTATAGGCCATAGGGTCACGAAAAAGTCAGGTACAACTTAGTAACTAACAACAGCAACAAGAAGGTACGATTTCAGCTCCATGAAGAATAAAGGAAAGTATATCCCAAGAAGAGCAGTCAATAATCACCAGTGTCCTAGGGCAGGAATGATCTGGAGCATTTCAAAAGTCAGTATCACTGGAAAACAATGGGAATGTAGGAGCATAGGTGGTTAAATGATGTGATAGGATCAGGTCCTGTCATGTTTGTAATTCAGTTGAAAGAAACAAAGTGAAAGTGAAAGTTGCTCAGTCGTGTCCGACTCTTTGTGACCCCATGGACTATACAGTCCATGGAATTCTCCAGGCCAGAATACTGGAGAGGGTAGCCTATCCCTTCTCCAGCGGATCGTCCCGACCCAGGCATTGCACCAGGGTCTCCTGCATTGCAGGTGGATTCTTTACCAACTGAGCTATCAGGGAAGTCTAAAGAGTTGGGGTTTTATTCTTACTGTTTTGGGAAATGACTGAAACAATTTAAGAAAGAAATTACATAAATAATTTTGTTTGGAAAAATTTATGGTAACTGGCTATATGGAAAATGGATTGTAAGGGCCAGGATTAGAAACAGAGAGACTGCTAAGTGTGTATTACAGCAGCCTGTTTTTGTTGTTGGAGAAGGGAATGGGAAACCACTCCAGTCTTCTTGCCTAGAAAATTCCATGGACAGAGCAGCCTGGAGGGCTACAGGCTATGGGGTCCTAAAGAGTTGGACTAGAGGAGGAAATGGCAACCCACTCCAGTATTCTTGCTTAGAGAATCCCACGGATAGAGGAGCCTGGCAGGCTATAGTCTATGGGGTCACAAGAGTCAGATATGATTGAGCGACTAAGCACAGCACAGTACACTTTTGTGGTTGTTCAGTTGCTAAGTTGTGTCGGACTCTTTGCAACCCTATGGACTGCAGCACACTAGGTTCCCCTGTCCTTCACTATCTCCAGGAGCTTGCTCAAACTCATGTCCATTGAGTCAGTGATATCATCCAACCATCTCATCCTCTGTCACCCTCTTTGCCTCCTGCCTTCCATCTTTCCCAGCAACAGGGTCTTTTCTAGTGAGTCAGCTCTTCACATCTGGGGAGAGATATTGGTGATATAAATGGTGGTAGTTGAGATGAAATATTTGGGGATTTAGTATACATTTTAAAGATAATGATTGAAGAATTTGATGATGAATGAGATAGACATTTAGGGAAAGGGAGGAACTAGAAATATACCCTTGATTTTTATGTTGTGTAGATGTGATGTTATGTAAGATTCAGGAAAAACAGAGGAAACACAGATATCATGGGGGAAGGCAGGATTCAATAATTCTACTTTGTGTCCATGTTAACATTAAGTTATTTTAGATTTTCAAAGGGAAATGTCAAAGAAATTGTACATGAAATTCTGAAGATCCTTGTAGATCATGATGTTGAAAACCGTAGATCTGGGTGTCAACAGGATGTATAATATTTACATTCAGGAGAAAATATAGTCAAAGGTGATGTGAATTTAGAGAAAAAAGGCAGATAGATATGGATCAAATTGTTCTTTTAAAATCATGTATACTTATGTATTGAATTAACTGGAAGTGAAAATGCTCTAGTAGTTGCATCAGTGGTAGAGTATTTTTACTTCTTTATATCCGTTGAGGGCTTTTTAACACATTTGTTTATATCTACAATCATTAATGCAAGTAATATTCAGAATAGTCCAACTATTATTTTCAACTTATATTTCTCAGTCTTCCAAGCTACGATTTCTCTTACAGCTTGTCTCTAATATTGAATGACCTTTTTCTATAACAAACTGGTCTGAAATACTAACATGGTATAATGTCAAAGATCTTACACCATCTGTCTTTGTACGTACTTTGTATTAATCATTCACCCAGGAGGCTTTCATAGATTTTTTTAAAAGGCCATAGACCTTTTGATCCATTATTATTGTTCCTAGTTTTATTGTAATGTAATAATTCATAGACTGTGTATATATAAAAATGCACTCCTGAAACTTCAAATTAAACTGGCCTGTATAATTGGGTCAAAGTTTAACTTGTATAACTGACTATTCATTTATCATGAAAAAGTTTAGGGATTAGAATAAAGTTAATTAAAAATGTGAAGAAAATCAATTTAAGATTTCAGGTTATACAGAATATACTGGAGTAAATTATTAGATGATTCACTTGAAAACAAGATTTGATTAAGGATATCAAAATATTTCAGCTATTTCTCATTAAATTCCTTTGGAACAATCATGTTCCAAATTGACAATATAAAAAATTTGACATAAATAAAATTGACAATTTCACTTTCCTGCAGGGCCAAGACTAATTTTCTTAAAGTCAATTAAACACATTACAGCACTTCTTTCGATTACTAAATATTTGTTCCATTTTAGGCAAAAAGCTCTTCATTATGCTTTCACTTCTCTAAAAGGAGATTTGAATGTAAAAATGTCTCACATATATAATTATGGCCTTAGCAATGGAACATTTAACTCTTTTCCATATATATGACACTTATAATAATTCATATCCACTACAATCTAAAGCCAAAAGCTGATAAACTGTTTTAAAATATATTGCAAAATATACAGGCAAGAGGAAATCAAAGCAGTCAGTTATCAAGGAAATCAACCCTGAATATTCATTGGACGGATTGATGCTGAAGCTGAAACTCCAATACTTTGGCCACCTGATGCAAAGGGCCAACTCATTGGAAAAGACCCTGAAATTAGGCAAGATTGAAGGCAAAAGTAGAAGTGGGTGGCAGAGGATGAGGTGGATAGATAGCATCACAGACTCAATGGACATGAATTTGAAAAAACTCTGGGAAATAGTGGAGGATAGAGGAGCCTGTTGTGCTGCAGTCCATGGGCTTGCAAAGAATGAGACACAATAGCAACTGAACAACAACAGGCCCAAAACTTAACATAACTTTGTTATAGTTCAGTTCAGTTCAGCTCAGTTGCTCAGTCGGGTCTGACTCTTTGTGACCCCATGAACCTCAGCATGCCAGGTCTCCCTGTCCATCACCAACACCCGGAGTCCACCCAAACCCATGTCCATTGAGTTGGTGATGCCATCCAACCATCTTGTCCTCTGTTGTCCCCTTCTCCTCCTGCCCTCAATCTTTCACAGCATCAGGGTCTTTGCAAATGAATTAGCTCTTTGTATTAGGTGGCCAAAATATTGGAGTTTCAGCTTCAGTATCAGTCCTTTCAATGAACACCCAGGACTGATTTCCTTTAATGGACTGGTTGGATCTCCTTGCAGTCCAAGAGACTCTCAAGAGTCTTCTCCAACACCATAGTTTGAAAGCATCAATTCTTCAGTGTTCAGCTTTCTTTATAGTCCAACTCTCACATCCATACATGACCACTGCAAAAACCATAGCCTTGACTAGACAGACCTTTGCTGACAAAGTAACGTTGTTATAATGTCACATTTAAAAATTTGGTTTCCTAAAACTAAATTTCAGGAAGGGAGAAAACATCAATTTTTTAAATCTCTGTCACATCAGAATATTGTGTGTAAAACATTGTCACTATTTTTAAATCCCTGAATTTTCTTAACAGTAAATTCAGAAAGAAAAAAAAAGGTATAACTGATCCTCCCATTTGCTCTGCTGCAGGTTGTATTGTTTCTTTCACCCTGCTACTATTGAGATATTATTTTCCCAGAATTTTGAATTAATACTATTTTAAATACTTCTCTCCTGGTTCAGTTCAGTTCAGTTCAGTTCAGTCACTCAGTTGTGTCTGACTTTTTGCAACTCCATGGACTGCAGCACACCAGGCTTCCCTGTACCTCATCAACTCCCAGAGCTTGCTCAAACTCATATCCATTGAGTTTGTGATGCCATCCAACCATCTCATGCTGTGTCATCCCCTTCTCCCCCTGCCTTCAATCTTTCCCAGCATCAGGGTCTTCTCCAATGAGTCAGTTCATCGCATCAGGTGGCCAAAATATTGGAATTTCAGCTTCAGCATCAGTCCTTCCAGTGAATATTCGGGACTGATTTCGTTTAGGATTGACTGATCACCTGCTTGTAAATCTCTCCTTGTACCTGCTTGTAAATATTTAAGAAGATAATATTCTAAAAAAGTTGAAAAAGGTTATCGTCTTTGATTAACCTGATATATATGAGTGACTGTTAATTTCTGGAATGCCATAACAGTCTTACTTTAACAAACCTAGCATACACTTTCTTATAAAATGATCTTACTTCCATAGCATTGAAGTTATGTATAAAATGAATTTAATAATAACCATTGTATATTTGAAAGCAGCAAATCAATCTCTACCTGTGACAATTCAGAAAAAAAAAAAAATCTTTTCAACTGATGTCAACCTTTGTATGTCTGTTTGTATAAGTGAGGTGGTGTATATTGTATTTTTACCTCACATTCATGTTTGTAATAATATGTGCTTTAAAAGCTGTATTTCATTGTTATGTCTTCTGACTACACAATGACTTATAACTGTTTTCCATCAAAGAAGTCATGCTTACCCTGCCTAATGTAGTTAAATATAATACTTTTTACAAGAGAGTTTGAGAGAAAATAGAAATTTTGTGTGGTCCAATTTAAATTTGCATCTTCAGAAAATGTCAATATGTAGAATGTTCTTGATCACAAGATTTACACTTGCATTCTGACATACTTATTGAAGAAACTATCACACAATTTTATTTTTACATATAAGAGTGATTCAGAAGTGATTCACCCAACTGAATTGTGGAAATTCTTGCATTTTTCTGGACTTGAATATTGTCATCTGGCAAATTGTTTATATATTGTATTTAGGGGAGTAATATTTTCAGAAAAAAAGTGAATGTCCCACTGGGAAAAAAGATGGTACATAATATAAGTGATGGTATCACAAGATTCATGTAATTTTTTCAATAGCTTTTCTTTCTCCATAATTTAGGAAAATGAAAAGATATAAGATATAATCTTACAATTAAGCATTGTTTATTGATGCACATGTGTACATCTATTCCCTGTAACTTCTCACTTTAAATATATTAGAGAATAAAAATTGTATGTACAAAACAGACTAATGAAAAGATCTGATCAATGTTAGACAAAAAGTTTGGGAAAATGGGAAGTATTGAGATTGCAGTGTGCTAAAAACTTGGCAGACATGTTCAGAAAAATAGTCAATTATGAAAGAAGTGCAAGCTTTAAGAAATGCAAAGTATTAATATGTTATATTACATTTCTTCTTTCTCAGCAGATATACTCCATAATAAACAATGAAGTAAAACAAGCAAAATAAAACCTGATAGTGCAGGACTCTAAATGAGGAATTTAACAGAAGATTAAGGAGTAAGCAAATCTCAAAGTAACTGTGAGGGCACACCACAGAAGGACAGCTGTGGACATTCCAGTGGGACAGCTGTGGTACAAAGCTATAGGCTGGAGCTGGCCTTTCAGTGTAGAGCAGGAGGCTGGTGGGTCATGGGAGATTTCTTTTTGATGAACCTGAGGACAATTTATATAATCTTTTTTTTATTTTTTCATATTTGATGCCTAATTAGCAGCAGTAGGAATAAATATGGAAGCAAATATGGAAGCAGTATGAAAGCAAATAAATGAGTCAATTATTAAAGCTAGATCAATGGGACAGCAACAAAGGATGTATTAAAATGTGGGCCAGCTGTGAATAGCATTTTTATGGTCATAACAGTAATTCAACCAAGCAGATATAATACAGTCTTATTTTTAAGTGCATAGAACAGATGTGTGTGCGTGTATGTGTGCTTGGGTGTACATATGCATATTAGAGTATAAGTGCATGTGTGTGTGTGTGTGTGTGTAAATGTTGGATGTGGTAGTGTAATTCACATGATCTCATCATCAGCTTAAGAAGGTCAATAGCGATTGCCCAAAATAATTTTTATAAAAAGGGGAAAAAAGTATAGTAGGAGCATGTTTTTTTTTTAACTTTTGCCTAAATACCAGTAAGTTAGTAAATATATATATATATATATATATATATTTTTTTTTTTTTTTTTGCTAAATACCAGAAGAAAGAGCTAAGAAGAGTTGAGAGTTTTACCTTTGGGAGGTTAAAAAAAAAAAACAAAAAAAAAACAGCAAGAGTGTGGAGAAGAGAAGTGCTGTTTGGTTTGGGTTCTGATTTCGGTATGTTGGGATGAGCCATTTCATTTTTATGATTTCATCAATTTTTAATCTGCATATGTTGGAGCTCTTGCCAACTTGTTTCATATCAACTAACCCTTGGCTCAACCAAGTTGCAGCCCAAACAGCAGGCACAGCCCAAGGTCACTTTACCTCATGTCCAAACCAAGTGTCCCTCACCTCTCCCTCAGTTTTCCCCTGTGACCCCAAGACATGCAAACCCATAGGACGTGCATATTACACTCACTTGTCCACACTGGAGAGACTTAAAAAGTTTAAACCCATGAGAGACAGAAGCCAGAAGATAAGGCCTCCTTCCACTCTAAAGCTGGATTGTTGTTAGACAAAGTAACATATACTAGTTCTCTTTCTCTCTTTTTAAAAATTTTTACAATGGTGTGTTGTTTTCTGCCATACAATTAGAATCAGCCATAATTATACACATTTCCTTCCCTCTTGGAGGGGCAAATGGCAACCTACTCCAGTATTCTTGCTTGGAGAATCCCTGGAGAATTTTGCCATGAACAGAGGAGCCTGGCAGTCTACAGTCCATGGGGTCACAGAGAGTCAGGCACTACTGAGTGAACATACATGGCCCACCCTCTTGAACCTCCTCCTCTATCCCTCAACATGCCTTTCTAGGTCATCACAGATTGCTGGACTGGGCTTCTCAAATAAATGGCTTTACTTGATACAAAGTTCCTGGTAACTACATGTTTTTTTCTCTCTGACATTCCCTGTCTCACTCACATTTCCCCCACCTCTGGTTTCTGTAGGATTGTACTTCCTAATACAGTAGTAACCTATGAATGTTCTCATGGTCTGGCTTTCTGTAAAGCCCACAGTAAAATAGGTGATACCAGAAATGAACTGATGATAAAATGTGGCGTGTAGTCACATTGTAAGTGTTAAGGATTTCACCTTTGATTAATTGGGATGAGGTATAAGTGGATGGAGAGCTGTTGAATATATGGGGGCTGTGGCACTTGAATGGTACAAGGGCAGTGATAATGATAATGACTGAAGAATGGGCTGGCTTCCATTAATGACATTGGAAAGCCCACATAAGGAAAATTATAGGCTCAGGGCAGCCAACTGGAAGTGGAAGGTGTCCTGTAAAACTGTAAAAACAAAGAGTTTCTGTGGCAGCTTTTGAGTAGACTCTCATCTCTTATAGGCTTAGGGCAGCTTTTGTTTGAAAATTAAGCCACAGATCTAATTGTAAAAGTAACAAAGGTGACAATTAAAATTAATGGTGAGTCTTGACAGTGTTCTTACTTTATAGCAAGGTTCCGATGAGTCCATATGGTGGACTTGCAATCTGACAAGGAAACTGAGGAAATTGAACCTCAATTTCAAGGGAATTCAAAAATTTAGGTTCAGTATTTCAAAATTGGAAATATTGAACCCTTACAGTCTCCTAAACCCTCTTGGCTAAGATAAACAGAACCCTCTTTCCAGTCTTAGAGATGAAAAATGTCCTTGTGTCTAAACATCTGGGATGATCTCATGGGAGGTAAGCTCCTCATAAGAGAATGCTTTTTCTCAGTTTCACCCTTCATTGCCTTCAGGCAATTAGTCAGGCTCACTTCTCAGAAAAGCATCCAAAGGGCAGTGTGGCTCACCCAGCAAAATGAAATAGTCTTTATTTTCTGAAGAAAATACAAAATCTGGTAAATAGGTCCAGCAGAAACTGGTGAAAAACTTTGTGAGTAGACTTAAAGAGTGTAACAATAAGATAAGAAGGATATAATCTTGGAGAGAATTTATTTATGGGACCACATTTGCTCAAGATATTATGTACTGGAAATACAATTGGACCTAGGCCTTATAGTTTCCTGTAATGTTCCCTTAAAATTTGAAAATGGCCTTGAATAAGTGAGGTTAAAATAACTGAACCAGTTTGTTGGAGTACTGAGGAAAGGATAAGCTGGTCAAGACTATATTTTTCATGTACTAAGAGTTATGTTTCCTGGATAAGCATCATAGGTAGTCCCTTCACTGAGGAAATAGGGAATGCCCCAGTGAGGTAACCTGGTATCTTTGAGAGACCCCATGGTACCTGTTCTCTACAAGCAAGGCTTGGTGGGCATGGTTCCCATGAAACTAGAATCTATAGCATTGCTGATCCTGGAGAGCTCTGAGTGCCAGCATTTACTGTCAAAAGCAAAATGGAAATGATTGCTGTAGAAGAAAGGAAGGCCAGAGTAAAAATCATGATATTTGACTGTCAGTGATCTGATACCTTAATCTAATATATTATTGTCGTTTTAGGGGCATGGTATACACACAATGAAGTGTAGCATTTCTTGAATTGTCTAAGATGACGAGCATCTGAAGGTTCAAGGGTGATTTATTTATGCAATATCTCACAAACAATACTACCTCAGACAAGAGGATACATTTATGGCAAAAGAGAAATGGCATAATAACAATGACGACCTTTACACAAACATGCAGACACACACAAATATGGAAGTTAGGCCAGTTAATGACTGGAAGAAACAGAAGCTGGAATCAAGATTGCCAGGAGAAATATTAATAATCTCAGATATGCAGATGACACCACCCTTATGGCAGAAAGTGAAGAGGAACTAAAAAGCCTCTTGATGAAAGTGAAAGAGGAGAGTGAAAAAGTTGGCTTAAAGCTCAACATTCAGAAAATAAAGATCATGGCATCCGGTCCCATCACTTCATGGAAAAAAAACTGGGAAACGGTCGAAACAGTGGGGGCTCCAAAATCACTGCAGATGGTGACTGCAGCCAGGATATTGAAGCCTGACCCTTGGAAGAAAAATTATGACCAACCTAGGCAGCATATTCAAAAGCAGAGACATTACTTTGCCAACTAAGGTCCGTCTAGTCAAGGATATGGTTTTTCCAGGAGTCATGTATGGATGTGAGAGTTGGACTGAGAAGAAAGCTGAGCACCAAAGAATTGATGCTTTTGAATTGTAGTGGTTTTGTAAGACTCTTGAGAGTCCCTTGGACTGCAAGGAGATCCAACCGGTTCATTCTGAAGGAGATCAGCCCTGGGATTTCTTTGGAAGGAATGATGCTAAAGCTGAAACTCCAGTACTTTGGCCACCTCATGCAAAGAGTTGACTTATTGGAAAAGACTTTGATGCTGGGAGGGATTGGGGCCAGGAGGAGAAGGGGACGACAGAGGATGAGATAGCTGGATGGCATCATTGACTCGATGAATGTGAATCTGAGTGAATTCCGGGAGTTGGTGATGGACAGGGAGGCCTGGCGTGCTGCGATTCATGGGGTCGCAAAGAGTCAGACACGACTGAGCAACTGAAGTGAACTGAATGATACTTTGAGGCTTTTCAATCCCTTAACTGTATTGCAGATACAAATGGTTTTGCTACTTTTGTCTTTTAACTTCCCTACTACATTTGTGCACGAATGATTTCCCAGTTTTACTCTGTTTGCCTTTACTCATGTGCCTGTAATTATCCATTTTGTAATTCTCTTGTTTCTAGTTGTGGCCTTTTCTTTCCTGCCTAGAGAAGTTCCTTTAGGTTTGGTTGTAAAACTGATCTATTAGTGCTGAGTTCTTTTGGCTTTTGTTTGTCTGTAATGCTTATGATTTCTTCTAAAGAATCCACATCAACAAAACACCCTATAGAATTTGTACATGGTTTCTAGGATGTGTGAGGCATTGTTCCAAGAGCAGACATATGGCAGAGTGTCTCAGCAGCAGTAGATCTAGGACCAAGGAGTAGAAGTGTCATCAGTTGCTAGCTGCATCATATCCAATGTGAGCTTCACATCTTTATAATCTTGCTGCTAAGTCACTTCAGTCATGTCCGACTCTGTGCGACCCCATAGATGGCAGCCCACCAGGCTCCCCCGTCCCTGGGATTCTCCAGGCAAGAACACTGGAGTGGGTTGCCATTTCCTTCTCCAATGCATGAAAGTGAAAAGTGAAAGGGAAGTTGCTCAGTCGTGTCCAACTCTTCATGACCCCATGGACTGCAGCCTACCAGGCTCCTCCATCCATGGGATTTTCCAGGCAAGAGTACTGGAGTAGGGTGCCACTGCCTTCTCCATTATAATCTTAGATATTACTAAGTTTAAAGTCTTTGCTCGTAGGAAAAGAATAGTTCCCTTAAGAAAAATATTATGAGTTATGCTAAACTAGAAACAGAATAGTTCTTGCCATGTTGGCTTCCTCACATCAGTGAATCAAGAAGAAAAGAAAGGATACACAGGATAACAAGGAAAATAACTGTGAGTGCAGACCTCTCAGGACTGAATGTTTGGAGACTCCACTGGTTGGAGTCAAAGCAACCAGACCAGTAAAAATTCTGGCTAAAAATAAAGAAAATATTGAGTGGGTTGTGGAAATAAAAGTGCAGTATATCATGCCTAGGGAAGAGCTGTAGCACTGGGGACTGTAGATTCTCTCAGTAAAATTCCCTCAGTTTGTCTTTTCAGATATTGTGGCTGGTCACCAGCTTGAAGGAAATTCTGTGATTCTTTGGATTTGCATGTCTGCCATTTCAGATAAGACGTTGAAAGCATATTATTCTTACAAAATTTGAAAGCTCATAGTGTTAGAGGGCAGCTTGGTAATAAGGACACAAATGGATGCGAATGAACTACCAAGGCTGTATGAGATCTTTTGGGTATTACCTCAGAACACCTTGAATCTCTTTTTGGTGCTTGATCATTTGTTACATCCTAGATTCCACTGGGGCAACTGATCACAAATGGATTTTCTCATTATAAATCAATTTTATGGATTAAGCACATAAAAAGGCAAAAGTATTCCATCTCTCTCCATTGTTGTGTAGATCATCAATCACTAAATTGAATATATTAAATTATTTTGGATGTTTTTATCCTGTTAATGTCTGATTATTTAAATTATTGGCAGATGTGTTTTTTTGCTTGGTAGAAAATTTAAAAAAAATATTCTCTGAGGTTTCTTTTTAAAAGTTCCTTTTCTTAAATTGCCTATTTTAATAGCTGTATTTACTGCAATAGATGGTTTTGATGTCAATTACTGTTCAGGCCTGATCACTAGGGATTAAGCATAGATTAAGGGCCAGGACTTCAAACAAAAATAGTGTCTATTTGCCTGTTAATGTTTCTGAGGAGTTTGAAGCATGGTAATGTAGAAGGAGTTTACTGATCAATGGAAGAGAGAAAATGGAAAATTAACACTTAGGGTAAATAACTAATAAATAGTACCTTAACAATGATCAGTTAGATTGTGCAGATTTTATCTTTCTCCAGCTAGATTTTGTCTTTGCTCGTCTTTTCATAAACCCACAAATTTTGCAGGAGAAATATTAAAAATGAGAGGAAGTATAAGCATCAGTTGCCATTTTTATTATATGTTTGCTCTTTATTTGATAAAAGGTTAATGGTGAAAAATATATTCAATTTGCCAATGAGAATATGTGAGATTATTTCAGTTATCTTTTCATTCACCTGTGCTATGCTTACATTAACTATATAAATGTAAATAAATCATACAAAAAAAACATTCATTAACCATGATATATTTGCTCTCATGGTATGCAAAACAATTTCTAACTTTTAAGTGAGTGCATATATTCTCACTTAACATATATGTGTGAATGTATGTATACACACAGAGAGAGAGAAAAGAGAGCCAAGGAATGTCGAAGAGAGAATTTTCTTCTGATTTAAAATAATTAAATACTGCAATGTTTTATGTAAAAAAAAACAAAACAAAAGAAGTACAGAAAAATTTGTCAGAAATATGCAGACATATGTTCTAAAGTGTGACATTTACAGGAGAAGGCAATGGCAACCCACTCCAGTACTCTTGCCTGGAAAATCCCATGAACGGATGAGCCTGGTAGGCTGCAGTCCATGGGGTCGCGAAGAGTTGGACACGACTGAGCGACTTCACTTTCACTTTTCATTTCCATGCGTTGTAGAAGGAAATGGCAACCCACTCCAGTGTTCTTGCCTGGAGAATACCAGGGACGGGGGATCCTGGTGGGCTGCCGTCTCTGGGGTCGCACAGAGTCAGACACGACTGAAGCGACTTACCACCAGCAGCAGCATATGCAGAGTGAATTCATTTATTCTAAAAATATATTACCCTAAAGGGGTCATAGATGCATATTTAGATATATGTTAAATTGTGATTTAGATATATATTAAAACATAGTTGTAAACCCAAGATTTTTTTTTATATTTAATAATGTTAATAATGTTTTCCTCAGTTTATACATAGCAAGTCTTATTTAAATATAAATAATTCTTGGAAAACTGTTTAAATATTCGTATGCAAAGCCAAATGCTCATTTTATAATTTTGTTTAAACAATGCTTTAAATTAATTTTTAAAAATTCTTGAAATACTTTAATACAAAAACCAGTACCCTCTCAATAAAACCTGGAGGAATCATTTTAATGTTTATAATCTCCATGAACAGCCCTTTCAGTTGCAATGAATATGCCAGGAGTGATGGTGTGTAAGCTACTTTGAGAAAAGGCTTCTTACCATAATAGTGTGTTTTGTATTAATAAAGTACTTCATTGACAAGAACCCCAAAAGGCTTTACAAATATTATTTCATTAATCCCTCAGCACTAATGTGGCAGGTATGCGGCAACAATGATTACTCTACTTTGTTATTCAAATGAGCTAAAGATGGCCTCTGTGTAATGGTCCCTAGGTTGTTTATTTATTCACAGCAAGCTAATTCACATTAATTTGAAAGCCCACCAGCACCAAAATCAAAATTTACACATCCAATTATTTCAAAAATAGCACCCCCAAGCAAATTGTTAGCCATTTAGAGCCTACCTGTTTGGCATAGCTGTAAAACTTCAGTTTGCATGTGCTGTCTTTTGATATGATAGGGCCTTGTAGTTGTAAGGCCCCAGGCTCCTGTGACCCTTTGCAGCTCTCTGACACAGGCTTTCTACCATGCTTTGCTGAGCAGCTAAGGCCTGTAAGCACCCTTTCTGAGCCCCTTTTTCCTTCAGAGTTCCCCTACCTGTCTCTCTTTTTGGTTGGTGGCCCTCACCCTTTAAGTCTTTCTGTGGTCTCATGATCTCAGGGATTTCCTCTCTCATGCAATCCTGTCTAAGCACTGCCCCATAACGCTTACTGTGAGTTACTGCCTCTTGTCATACATTTTTCTTTAACAACCCCCAGGTCCCTTGAACACTTAACCCTTGAACACACACTTTTAGAGGGATTCAGTCATGGACAAATGTTGGTTGTGTAGTGGGCTAATAGCAGATGCAACTCAACCCTGAAACTCCCAGCTCAGGGCTTAATCCAGAAACCTTTCTCCTTTTAGGTCATCGTTTTCCTCAGTAAAACATCTGTTATGGGACAAACATTACCACACGTAACACTAACATAAATACATATGATCCTTAATGTGTTAGACTTTTCGTGTTCTTTTACTGTCTCCTCAGAGAGGAGTGTTTTGGGTGGATACAGGAAGTTTAGTTCAGTTCAGTTCAGTTCAGTTCAGTTGCTCAGTCGTGTCCGACTCTTTGCGACCCCATGAATCGCAGCATGCCAGGCCTCTCGGTCTATCACCAACTCTCAGAGTTCACTCAAACTCGCATCCATCGAGTCAGTGATGCCATCTAGCCGTCTCATCTTCTGTCGTCCCCTTCTCCTCCTGCCCCCAATCCCTCCCAGCATCAGAGTCTTTTCCAATGAGCCAACTCTTTGCATGAGGTGGCCAAAGTATTGGAGTTTCAGCTTTAGCATCACTCCTTCCAAAGAACACCCAGGACTGATCTCTGTTAGAATGGACTGGTTGGATCTCCTTGCAGTCCAAGGGACTCTCAAGAGTCTTCTCCAGCACCACAGTTCAAAAGTATCAATACAGGATGTTACAAAACATAAAAACCCATGTCTGAATCTAGAATTTAGTTTATAGTAGGGTATTTTTTGTTTAAGAGGAAGTGAACATAAGGTATGAGCTTGAATGTCATGCCAAAAGAATCAAAACAACTATAGTTATAACGCATATTCTTCTTTTTCTCATCTAATAAACACTGTTTCATCTTCTGTGTGTATGTGCATAGACATAGTCATGTCTGACTCTTTGTGACCCCAGGGACTTTAGCCCTCCAGGCTTCTCTGTCCATGGGGGTTCTCCAGGCAAGAATACTGGAGTGTGTTGCCATGCCCTTCTCCAGGGGATCTTCCCAACCCAGGGGTCAAACCCAGGTCCCCCAGGATGCAGGCAAATTTTTTACTATCTGAGCCACCAGGGAATAATCCTGTATCATCTTACAAAGAATTATTAATGTGGGGGGCCCAGCATATTGATTATATATATTTTATATGTTTTTCTATTTATGGTCCAGTTTTATTCATGGGAATGTGTCTGAGTAATAAAAACCTAATTTGAAAGAAGTGATTCTGCTTTGAGTAAAGGAAGAAAAATTGCAGGTAAAGAACACAAAAAACAGGGCATGCTGTAAACATTGTTGAGTGTATAAGTCATATTACAGCTGCAGAAGTGGGATAGATCTTTATGTATTGAAATGATGGGGTCAAATATAAGCTCTTGGTTCATTAAATCTACAAATCTCACACTAAAAATGCAGGAGTACTCCGAAGGAAATGGGAGAAAAACAAGTGAGAATGTATGGGAAGCTGAAGCCTCACTATCACTTATAGCTGTATCAAACATTAAATATAGCCCAACCTATCAGATTAACATAGTTAACTCATATGGAGTGAGAGAGAGAGTGAGAGATTTATTACAGAAATTGGATCATGAGGTCCTGGGGAGAAAACTCCACGTAGAGACCCAGGTAAGCATGTGATATAATTGAGTCCAAGCCTGAAGGCCTGAGACCCAGAAGCATGAACGTGGAGGGCAGGAGAAGACAGATGTCTAAGCTCCAGCTGAGAGGGTAGATTTGCCTGTCTTCCAGTTTTTGTTCTATTCAGACTTTAGACAGATTGGATGATGCCTGTCTGCACTGGTTAGTGCCATCTTCATTACTTAGTCTATAGACATTGATATTAATCTCTTAAACACCCTCACAGACACATGCAGATATAATGGTTTACCAGCAACCTAGGCGTCCTTCAGCCCAGTCAGGTTAATGTAGAAAGTTAACCATCACACTTGCAGACAAGAAAGAGGATTGTTTTTGATGTAAAAACATATTAAATAAGTGTTTAAAGCAGAAAATTGTGGAAGATATTTTATTTTTCTATTTTTATTCAATAACTTTGTCATATTCAATTTTCAGTTTATACATAAAAATAATGAAATTTCTGAAAATAATGAAATTATCTAATAGGATGCCATAACAAAGTATTTATAAATATATTTAGATGCTTTTTCAGAGTTGTGTTTATTTAACCATTTTGGAATAAATAGAACTGAAACTTCATGGTTTCTATAAAAATAACACATGAGCAAGGATCTGTGACACTGAAGACATGAATTACCCATCACTGTTCTAACTAAAAGAGTCAGATGATCTGCCTATTTGGTGTATCTACACTCAGTTATAGTTGCTGAACCATATATAATTTGAGCTTAAAAATTAAAATAGAAACACTGAATTACAGCAAAAGATAATTCCATTTTTAAGTACCATTTGCCTCTATATTCAAACATTTCAGAGAGTGGTAAAAGTTATTCAATATAATAACCATGTTTCTCCAATTTACTATGCACATGTAGATGCATTCAAATATATTGAAAAGAGGAGAATTCCAATTTTATCCCACTGTTTTAAAGAATACAGATTCCATGAACAATTATAAGTTCAGTTCAGCACAATGAATTTGCCTTTTTAAAAAGCCTATAGCAAACTGGTCTTTAGATCTCCATTTAATTATTATCAGACTTTCAAGAAACCTTTTTTCTGTTTGTGTTTGAAAGGGAGTGAAAATGCCTGAGTATTTTTCCAGTGCTTATAGGTATTTTTTTTGTGGAGACTAGGCTTTGTTAGAGACCATGACCCCTCTGTGAGGTTGTTTAAAGATATTCAAATAGATAAAATTATGATTGTATACAATAGGTCTGGCTTTAGTTATTTCAAAACAGGTATTTCTGTCACATATAACAGTAGGAAAAGAGATACAAAAATGGTAGGTTATGAACTTGATTTGCATTACTGTTCCTATTGCCCTGATTTTTTTTTTTTTAATAGAGAAACCAGTGGCTCATAATTAGAGTTTTTTTATTTAAGTTCTAGAATTCTTTTATAATACATTTTACATAGAGAAAACTTCCCATTAATGATTGAGGAGTGAAAGTGAAGTTGCTCAGTCGTGTCCGATTATTTGCGACCACATGGACTGTAACCTACCACCTCCTCCGTCCGTGGGACTTTCCAGGAAAAAAAACAATTTTTTTCTAGTAGAGTGAGTTGTCATTTCTCCAGAGGATCTTCTCGACCCAAGGGTTGAACCCAGGTCTCCCACATTGTAAAGCAGATGTTTTACCATCTGAGCCACCTGGGAAATCAGTGATTGAAGAGAATCCAAAATATTAATGCTGTTAATTTTTAAAAATTGCTTTGGCAGTGTCCTATGAAGAAACAAACATGTATCTTGAATTCCTTTCATTTTGTCGAATGAGGGAAGTTTAATTAGCAGAGGATTGGGATAGAAGTGATTGACTAAAGAATTTGTGATTAGAATAATTCCTAAAGAGACAGTAGGACTTATCTGACCTGCAATTCCTAATTAGGATAACTAGTACTATGTGAATACAGGGTATCATGGTAGAAACTGTATATATTACACTTGATCAAGAAGGGTCTGACAAAAGTATGAGTCTTGAGTTATTTCTCAGAGCTACTGAGGGTTCAAACCCTTTGGGCCTGAGGGAAAAGACAAGGTTTTAAAAGCTTATAAGTGATTAGAACAGAAACAATGGAAATTCAGTTATTGTGCTGGTCCTATTCTCTGCTTGGGATCTTTGAAGCCTTGGAAAATCTATACATTCAAGACTTGGGCTTGGAATAATTAAAATTTGAATGTCATTTTTTGACACATGTAAGACCAGCCATGCTGTAACTTCTGATGAAATATTCCTTCATTTGTACCTCTTTGGGCATTTTTCTGTGGGGACAAGAAATTGACATTATGATGAAAAGATTATTATTAAATGTTTAAAGTAGCCAAAAATTTAAGGCTGAGGGTTGATATTTTAAATACATTTCATGTGCTGCTCATATTACAGCCTGGTATTACAATTCATTTGACCAAGGAAGCTAAATATAATTCTAGCTGGTGAAAGAAATAAGAACCAATTTAACTTGGGTTTTTCAGTTGTATGTCTTGTACAATCAGATGCATAGGTTTCTAAAGAGCTACATTAAATTGTATTAATACAGGCTTAAGGGACCTGAAAACATCTTATCAAATGTACTATTTTGTTATTAAGAGGAGGAAAAAAAAAATAAGGAAGTGGAACCAAGACTGAATTTTTAGTTTAGATTTTTGATTATCTTGATTCTATTTACTCAAGAAGAACTTGACTTCTATAGTTCTACATCTATGAATGTACATGTTTTCCCTTTTTTCCTTCCTATGTCCCCTCCTTCCTCCCTTCCCTCCTTTCTCTCCATTATTTTATATATGAACTATTTTTTAGGGTTAATAATTTTGTCATATAAATCTCCCATCCCTGACATGAAAGAACTTATTTTATACAGAGTAGAGAACTCAGCTTCTGTAGACATTTGTGATGTATATTTTCAGAAAGTTTCCTAGAGAGTATCTTTCTTTAACCTTTGCCTATCCAAGAATAACTTTAAGTTTCATATAGCTCTGATTTGTTTCCTATGGATTGTTTTCACCAGTGAAATTGATATTTAAAACATATCCTCTTGTTTACTCTAAAATTTGCTCTAAAAGTTTATACTGATGTAGAAGCTTCACAATTTCAAGTGAACCCGTTTACTTAACTGCCACCTTCATTAAGCCAAGAGAGTAAAAATTTAGCACATTAGATGGGAAAAATACTTCACATCTTAGTGAAATACTTTTATTGCTGTTGAGGTTAAATAGTGAGTGACATTTTAATTGATTATTTGCACTTCTTCTTTTGTGAGTTTCCTCTGCCCATTTCTGTACTGAGGTCAGCCACGTGTATTCTCTGACCTGAACAGTCTGTTTCTGGTTTTTTAGGAAGAATGGTGGTAGGTTTTTAAAAAAGTTCAAGTTCTGAAGTAGTTTTATGCATAAGTCCCTGACTTTGTATACAGGATTAGCAAAATACTTTGCCAAAATAATTATTTGGTAAATAAATAAAACTTACTAAATATAAATGTTTACAGTATCTAGGTTTTGCTGTATGAGGGCCTAGACACAAAGCATCTTTATGAACAGTTGTATATATAAGGGCTTCCCGAGTGTCTCAGATGGTAAAGAGTCCATCTGCAATGCAGGAGACCTGGGTTTGATCCCTGGATTGGGAAGATCTGCTGGAGAAGGGAGTGATTTCCCACTCCAGTATTCTGGCTTGGAGAATTCCGGGGACTGTATAGTAGTCCATGGGGTCGCAAAGAGTGGGATATGACTGAGTGACTTTCATGCTTCAAGGTAGATGAAAATTACTATGGTAGATGTAAAACTGTCCAATCTAGACCCCTGTTAGGTACAGCCCCTGGCAGTTGTGAAGGTTGTCTGGAAATGGTTCAGAGTTTCCAGGTATCTACAGAGAATTACCCTAATTGACTAATGGAAGCCACCTCACTAGGAAACTTACAACATTGTCCCTCCCTCAGGGGATGTCCTTCTGTCCATGATTAACTATGAGTGGGTTTAAAAGCCTCACTCCTAACCTAAAATAAAAGACAATCTTGTTTGGTTTTCTCTTTCCCTTTCCTATACTGCTTCATTTTTTTTTTTTTTTTCCCTGAAGAGCTCTCCCAAAAGATTACTCCCAAATTCAGGCATATCTTAACCCCTAAGACTCTGCTTTTAGTGAATCTGTCCTACGTATCCAGGTCACTTAAGATTTTCAAGAAAAAAAGAGGCACTTAGACACAGTGTTATTAATAGTGCTAAAAGGTATTTTTTGAAAAATAAATACAATCATGACTTTCATACTGATCTAAAATTGAAACTGAGTTAGAGATTTTATTAACTCTTGAGGCAATGTAACTGATGATGTAACTGATTCAAAAAAGAATATAAAGAAGAATCACATATATAGATCAAGAATGTTGAAATGATTATGCAAATAAAGGCAAAATATTTTTTTCTTTAGTGGAGGGGTAGTTTACTAGTTGAAATTCTACTGAACATGCCAGAATTGGAATCTCTATAGGAATCATTGACTTGGTTATCGAATACCTTACCTCTAAAGAGTTATGAAGTAGATCAAAGGCAAAGGGAGACTGAAATCAGATCACCTGGAGGGATGTCCTCTAACATTCAGTAGTTTTCAATATCTATTCAGTGAATCACACATCTTTTTTTCTTTTTTTTGCGAAAGCATTTAATCAGTAAATAGGATCACTTGTATACATTTATTTATTCAAGAAACATAGCTAATAATACTCTGTTCCTAATGTGTTTTTCTTACTCTTCCTTTTTAGTTTTCTTTAAAAGGTTGTAGGGAGTAGTCCCATATCAAGAAAAAGGTTATCATCATCCAGCTAGATACCTCCCTAAGAGTAAAATTATATTCAGAGAAGTTGATTTATATGTAAATATAGTATATTCATGATTGAATAGAAGTTAGTGTACTTAACTATGAGTTTCTTGATGAATACTTTTATGCAGCTAAATAATCTCTAAACTGATGTAGTCACCAGTATACAGTGTCATGAATAATATTAAAATGAATAGAATATGGAAAATGAAGAGAGAATTCAATGAAAGAATGGATGCAACATGATTATTCTGCCTTCTCCAGTTTCACCTTTGCCATTTTCATTGCACTCATGAGTTTTAGTGAGTTTATCTGATAACATGCTTTTCTTTTTTCATGTACTATAAATGGTCCTATGGCAAGGACTTAATTTACTCATCATAACACCCTATAACTAGTGCTGAGTCTGTCATAGAAGACTTCAATATATTTATTTTTTAAAACAATAAAGGAAGAAGACCAGTTTAAGAGTATTAAAACTTTTCCTGTCTAGCAGTTCTACAGGAATGGATGTGCCTAGATTTAGATTATACATTAAATATTAATAACTGCCCTTTTGTACTCCTACCATTTTGTTCTCAAAGAAGCATTTTAAATGTCATCTCTATCTCTTTCACACACACACATACACACACACACACACACACACACACACACACACACACATACTTACAAGAAAGAACACAGGGAAGAACATTTTCAGCCCTGTTGATGCCTATTCTATATTCTTAACATACTATTCACAACAGAAAATTTTCACATTGTTCTGAAAATGTCAGTAATATTTATGTCACAACCTCCAAAGAACTTTCCTTTTCTTCTGGGTGTTATACATGTAAATCTAGAAGTGCCTTATGCTTATTCCAAAGAGAAAACTAGTTTTATAATGCATACAATGATAAAGTAAGCTATATATTATATCTATGGAAATGCGATGATAAATGTGATGAGCACTGTTAATTACACTCATACAGATATTTGCTCAATTTGTTTTATGTACCATTGGATAAACTTAGATTAAGCAAATGTAAATATTTAGATAACTTTTGATAGTTATCCATAAATTTTAGATAAAATTATCAGCTTTTAAATTTATATCTATCATGAAAAGTGAATAAACTTATCCAACCTTGGATGTCTAATTATATCAAATCTTGTCCTAGTGATACCTTTGTGTTTCAGAATTATCATGTCTTTTCAATTAATATTTTTAAAAGTTTGTATTATTTATTAATATGTAATTTACATAAAGTATTTTAACCCTTTTTAGAGTAAAATTTTATAAGTATTGATAAATACATACATTTATTCTGTAACCCCTACCACATTCAAAATAAAGAAGGGTCTATCATCCCAAAAAATTTCACTCTGCTCCTTTGATTCAGGCACTTAACATCATGAATGTTCATAATGGTATGGAGAAGTTGGAACTATTTTATACTTCCTCTTAGCAATTCTGCAATACATAAATACTCAAGGGCATTGGAAACACATGTTGAAACAAAAAAAGTTGTTTATCAACCTTCTTAATATCATTATACAAAACAGCCTAAAAGTTAAAAAAAAAAAAGAAAAGTGTCTATGAGTGATTAATGGATAAACAAAATGCAGTCTATCCATATGATGAAATTTTATTGTCATAAATAGTCAACATAGTACTGATACATGTTTCAAAATGGAGATATCTTGAAAATATGTTCAATGACAGAAGCCAGACCAGAGGGAATAAAGTTACATATTATGTTATTTCATTTATAATAAATGTTTGAAATAAGCAAATCCTTAGGCACATAAAGTGAATGTATGATTGCCAGTGGCTGTATGTGGGGAAGACTATGGAATGACTGCTACTATGGGCTTTTTTTTAAGTCATAATGACAATGTTCTGCATTAGTAGCAGTGGTTGCACAACCTTGTGAATATATTAAAATTGCCTAGTTGTACTCTTCAACAAAGTGTATGGTTATAGGAATTATATCACAGTGGAGACAAATCTAACTGCATTAAAAACCCATGACATAACCACATTGAATATCTTCAAGAGGGAAAAAAAAGGAACTGGCCTAAGTATTATTGGAAAATAACATTTTGACTAGAATCTGTAAAGCTAAGGATGAAATGAATTGTACATAATAAACACTGTACTCAAGTTGGTAAGTTAGCTTCTTATAGGCACACAGTTTTAGCATTCTGAAACTGCTTTCAAATGTATACTTGGCTGAATGAATATGTAAAAATATAGTTTATGATGAAATAACTATTCTCACTGTTGGCATAGAAGTTGCAGATAAGCAAGAAGGGGAAGCCTAGAATAAGCTGGTAGGTTAAATTGAAGACAATATGAATTATGTTGAGTTTAATATAAATACATGGGCATAAATGCAGAAACAATTATAGATCTGCATGTATACAAGGCACATTTTACATAAATATGTTCATAACTCTGTTGAAAGGGCTTAAGTTTAATGACATTTCACTAAAAACAGGCAGCATATGCTTCTCCCAGACCTTGGTACTAAATACCATTCCCTAATTAATAGAACCAAGGCTTCTATAAGAAATGACTGGTTCTAGAGCAGGGACAGGGCAAACATGAGATAGATCCATAGCATCTTGCAATACTAAAATATAAGGAACTACTCAAAAAGCAAAAGGATGAGGACGTGAAAGATATAAGAAAAATAAAAAAGTTGGCTTAAAACTCAACATTCAAAACACTAAGATCATGGCATCCAGTCCCATCACTTCATGGCAAATAGATGGGGAAACAGTGGAAACAATGAAGATTTTATGCTCTTGGACTCCAAAATCATGCAGACACTGACAGCAGCCACAAAATTAAACGATACTTGCTTCTTGGAAGAAAAACCATGACCAACCTAGACAGCATATTAAAAAGCAGAGACATCACTTTGTCAACAAAGGTCCGTATAGTCAAAGCTGTGGTTTTTGCAGTAGTCAAGTATAGATGTGAGAGTTGGACCGTAAAGAAGGCTGAGTACCAAAGAATTTGAACTGTGATATTGGAGAAGACTCTTGAGAGTGCCTTGGACTACAAGGATATCAAACCCATCAGTCCTAAAAGAAATCAGTCCTGAATATTCATTGGAAGGACTGATGTTGAAGCTGAAACTCCAATACTTTGGCCACCTAATGAGAAGAGCCGACTCATTGCAAAAGACCTTGATGCTGGGAAAGATTGAAGGCAAGAAGAGAAGGGGACAAAAGAAGATGGTTTGTTGGAATTACTGACTCAATGGACATGAATTTGAGCAAACTCCAAGACATAGTGAAGGACAGGGAAGCCTGGTGTGCTTCATTCCATTGGATTGCAGAGTCGGACACAACTTAAACTGAGCAATAACAACAAAGACATAAGACCCAAACTGAAATAGCTCCCAATGTCCCAAATCTGGGACAATTAAATCACATGTTCCTCCATTTTAATCTCAAGTATATATGGTTTTTCCAGTAATCATGTATGGATGTGAGAGTTGGACTGTGAAGAAAGCTGAGCATCGAAGAATTGATGGTTTTGAACTGTGGTGTTGGAGAAGACTCTTGAGAGTCCCTTGGACTGCAAGGAGATCCAACCAGTCCATTCTAAAAGATATCAGCCCTGGGTGTTCTTTGGAAGGAATGATGCTAAAGCTGAAACTCCAATACTTTGGCAACTTCATGCAAAGAGTTGACTCACTGGAAAAGACTCTGATGCTGGGAGGGATTGGGGGCAGGAGGAGAAGCGGACGACAGAGGATGAGATGGCTGGATGGCATCACTGACTCAGTGGATGTGAGTTTGAGTGAACTCCGGGAGTTGGTGATTGATAGGGAGGCCTGGTGTGCTGCAATTCATGTGGTCGCAGAGTTGGACACGAGTGAGCTACTGAACTGAATTGAACTGATATAATGAATATATATTGATATAAGTGGAGAAGGCAATGGCACCCCACTCCAGTACTGTTGCCTGGAAAATCCCATGGATGGAGGAGCCCGGTAGGCTGCTGTCCATGAGGTCGCTAAGAGTGGGACACAACTGAACGATTCACTTTCACTTTCATGCATTGGAGAAGGAAATGGCAACCCAATCCAGTGTTCTTGCCTGTAGAATCCCAGGGACGGGGAAGCCTGGTGGGCTGCCATCTATGGAGTCGCATAGAGTCAGACACGACTGAAGCGACTTAGCAGCAGCAGCAGCATTAATATAAGTAAGTGAATAAACAAACAACAAGGAGGAAACAGTTATCACAGGTAAATCCCAAATAATACATGTAGGTAATCCTTCTCCAGATGGAGCTTAATATTTCCCCCTTTAATGTGTTGTTGAGATTTAGTGACTCACGTCCAAATCATGAGAGTTTATAAAGGAAAAATAATGATTATAAGGAAAACCTGGAAAGATCTGGCAAACACTGTTTTAACCAAGTTGACAAGCTGAACCTCAATAGCCATGTGATATGGATATCTCATAAGTCCTACAATGATGAGATAAAAAGGGACTTTGCCTCTGTGGAATTCTTGGGAAAACACCTAATTGCACTGCAGTCCGGAGGAAAACATTAAGAAAAACAACTTGAGTAATATACTATAAAATATATGCTCATCACTCATCAAAATTATCAAGATCATGAACAACAAGGAAAATGCAAGAAACTCACAAACTGGAGGGGACTAATAAGACAGGACAACTAAATGCAATGGGTATTCTACATTGCATCTCAGAGCAGGAAAAAAAAAAAATTCTGTAAAAAATGGTGAAATGTAAAGTTTAGTGTTCAGTTTATTTAAAAACTGCCATCAGTATAAGAATTTAGATACAGATTTATCTTTAAAAAATGTATTGATATATAGTAATTTTATTCTAAAAATACTTTGAATTAAAGTGGTTAATGCTCCCCATAATTACAGTAATTGTCCAGAAAAAAGTTAATCATTGTTTTCAAAGCTATAATTTTATTGAGCTGTAGATCTTTAGTAGTAATTAAATAAAATTTAAATGAAATGGAGAAAACTTTTAAGCTAAATAGTATTTTTGAAGAAATGCAAAAAGATGTGACATTTAGGAAATTTACTTAAAATAGTTAACATTAATTTCCTAGAATATATTTACTTACCTGTGTATATATCTTTTGATTAATTTGTTTACAATCTGTGCTTTTTCTACTAAATGTCTTGAAATTCCAAAGAAGTATATATTTTAAAACTTGGATTAATTCTCCCTATAGCTTTTAATTCAAATTAATGACTCATTGGCAAAGACTCTGATGCTGGGAGGGATAGGGGGCAGGAGGAGAAGGGGACAACAGAGGATGAGATGGCTGGATGGCATCACTGACTCGATGGACGTGAGTCTGAGTGAACTCCAGGAGTTGGTGATGGACAGGGAGGCCTGGTGTGCTGTGATTCATGGGGTCGCAAAGAGTTGGACATGACTGAGCAACTGAATTGAACTGAACTGAATGCTATACATTCTGAGTTAATAGTATAATATAAATGTTTTAGTATTTAAAACTCCTATAACATTACAGAATTTTGAAATATATTAAAATAACCACAGTTACAAAGTGCTGTTTAATGGTATGTAAGAACAATAGTACAATGTGGTTCATACATAATTTTTTACAGGAGTGCTCATTTTTAACCAGTAACCAATGTAAATGAATTTAGCTATGACTGCTCAGCAAAGGAGATAGTTTTTTTTTTTTTTCCTTTTGAAAACCAATGCACTCACTTTTATTTAAGTCAATATTAGAAGATTACTGTTAGTTGACTTCATTTATTTCACTATTATGAAGACTAATTATGGAACTCAATATGTTGAACTCAATATTAATTCTATCACCTAAGATGGAAGTAATCACTGCTGTTAATAGAGGTTTTAACACAGAGGTTTAACCTTGAGCACAATGTCCTAGGCAAGAAACTATTGAAGAATTATGTTTAAATATTATCTTAATAGTAAAATAAAAGAAAGGTAAGTCTATATAGAGGAATATAAGGTATTTTGATTCAAAACAAGGAGTTTACAATGTCTTCTTGTTTTTCTTACTGTATATATGAGCAATCATGCTTTCATTTTGATTGGTCATGTCAATCAATGCAATCTGATGGTTCCTAATTTCCACTTCTTTCTCTGTGTGTTTCTCCATTTATCTCTTTGTTATTGTTTTGGCTTGCATGTTTTATAATCAAAGGATTGCATAATCAAATTTAGAATTAATGGTAACAGATAGTCAGTTATATTTTAACCCTTACTATGGAATCACACTGCCTTTTTAAAAATTTGTATTTATGAAATGGATAAATAAAGAATTATGGTAAATTGTGTGCATGATCAGTGGTTCAGTCTTGGGTTACTTCTGCCTTTTGACTGTTGTGAATAATAATGATGTTATGGACATGGGTGTATCTATATCTGTTCAGCTTCTTGCCTTCAATTCTGTTGGTTCTTTTCTCAGAACTTGAATTACTAGAAAATATGGTAATTCTATGGTTATATTTTTTTGAAGAAATGCTGTACTATTTGCCACAGAGGCTACATTACTTCACAATCCTATTAAAAATGCAGAAAGATTCTGATTTCCTCACATTCTCTCCAAAATGTGTTGACTTCCAAATTTTTAAATACTCATCTAAAAGTATTATTTTATTGTGATTTTACTTTCCAGTTCCCTAAATTTAATGATGTTGTGCATCTTTTCACATACTTATTGGCTGTTTGTATATCTTTAGGGAGAAACATCTGTTCAAGTCATTTGTCCATCTTAAATCAGATGATTTTGTTGTTTTTCAGCTGTTGAAGTTCTTCATGTATTCTACATACTCATCTTTTGTCAGATAAATGATTTTCAAATACTGTCTACCATTCTGTGGACTGCCATTTTTCTTGATAGTATTCTATGATGCATATATTTTTAATTTTGATTAATTCAATTTATTTTTTCTTTTGTTGCCTGTGCTTTGGTTGTAATTTTCAATAAATCAGCATCATATCCAATATCATAAAGCATACTCACTGTGTTTTTTTCTGTGTTTTATAATTTTAACTCTTACATTTAAGTTTGTGACCAATTTGAGTTAATTTTTGTATGTAGTATAAATTTATTGCTAAATTCAGACTTAAATTGAAAAAGTAGGGAAAACCACTAGAACATTCATGTATGACCTAAATCAAAATCCCTTATGATTATACAGTGGAAGTGAGAAATAGATTCAAGGGATTAGATCTGATAGACAGAGTGCCTGAAAAACTATGGATGGAAGTTCATGACATTATACAGGAGGCAGTGATCAAGAACATCCCCAAGAAAAAGAAATGCAAAAAGGCAAAATGGTTATCTGAGAAGGCCTTACAAATAGCTATGAAAAGTAGACAAGTGAAGACAAAGGAGAAAAAGAAAGATGCACCCATTTGAATGCAGAGTTCCAAAGAATAGCAAAGAGAGATAAGAAAGCCCTTCTCAGTGATGAACGCAAAGGAGTAGAGGAAAACAATAGAATGGGGAAGGCTAGAGATCTCTTCAAGAAAATTAGAGACACCAAGGAAATTTTCATGCAAAGATAGCCACAATAAAGGACAGAAATGATATGTACCTGAAAGAAGCAGAAGATATTAAGAAGAGGTGACAAGAATACACAGAAAAACTATACAAAAAAGATCCTCACGACCCAGATAATCGTGATGGTGTGATCACTCACCTAGAGCCAGACATCCTGGAATGAAAAGTCAAGTGGCCTTCAGAAGCATCATTACAAATAAAGCTAGTGGGATGATGGAATTCCAGTTGAGCTTTTTCAAATCCTAAAAAATGATGTTGTGAAGTGCATATTGATGCACTCAATATGCTAACAAATTTGGAAAACTCAGCAGTGGCCACTGGACTGGAAAAGTTCAGTTTTCATTCTAATCGCACAGAAAGACAATGCCAAAGAATGCTAAAACTACCTCACAGTTACACTCATCTTACATGCTAGCAAAGTAATACTCAAAATTCTCCAAGCCAGGCCTCAGCAGCACGTGAACCGTGAACTCCTAGATGTTCAAGCTGGATTTAGAATAGGCAGAGGAGCCAGAGATCAAATTGCCAACATCAGTTGGATCATCAAAAAAGCAAAAGAGTTCTAGAAAAAAAGCGTCTACTTCTGCTTTATTAACTACACCAAAGCCTTTGACTGTGTGTGGATCACAATGAAATGTGGAAAATTCTTCAGGAGATGGGAATACCGGACCACCTTGACCTGCCTCCTGAAAAATCTGTATGCAGGTCAAGAGGAAACAATTAGTACTGGACATGGAACAACAGACTGGTTCCAAATAAGGAAAGGAGTATGTCAAGGCTGTATATTGTCTCCCTGCTTATTTAACTTATATGCAGAGTACATCATGAGAATTGCTGGGTTGGATGAAGCAAAAGCTGTGATTAAGATTGCTGGGAGAAATATTGGTAGCCTCAGATATGCAGATGGCACCACAGGTATGGCAGAAAGCAAAGAGCTAAAGAGCATCTTCACAAGAGTGAAAGAGGAGAGTGAAAAATTTGGCTTAAAACTCAACATTCAGAAAACTAAGATCATGGCGTCTGGTCCCATCACTTCATGGCAAATAGATGTGGAAACAGTGGCAGATTTTATTTTGGGGGGGGGGCTCCAAAATCACTGCAGATGGTGACAGCAGCTATGAAATTCAAAGATGCTTGCTCCTTGGAAGAAGGGTTGTGAACAAACTAGACAGCATATTTAAAAACAAAGACATTACTTTGCCAACAAAGGTCTGTCTAGTCAAAGCTATGGTTTTTCCAGTGGTCATGTATGGATGTTAGAGTTGGACTGTGAAGAAAGCTGAGTGCTGAAGAATTGATGCTTTTGAACTATAGTGTTGGAGAAGACTCTTGAGAGTCCCTTGGACTACAAGGAGATCCAACAAATCCATCCTAAAGGAAATCAGTCTTGACTATTCATTGGAAGGACTGATGCTGAAGCTGAAACACCAATACTTTGGCTATCTGATTCTAAGAACTGACTCATTGGCAAAGACCCTGATGCTGGGAAAGATTGAAGGTGGGAGAAGAAGAGGACAACAGAGGATGAGATGGTTGGATGGCTTCACTGACTCAATGGACATGAGTTTGAGTAAACTCCAGGAGTTGGTGATGGACAGGGAGGCCTGGCTTGCTGCAGTCCATGTGGTTGCAGAGTCAGACATTACTGAGTGACTGAACTGAACTGATAAGGTAAAGATCAAGGTTTATTATTTTGCATCTGATTATACATTTTTACAAGCACTATTTGTTGTAAATATTGTCCTATCCCTAGTAAGTGGTGAGAATTAATTGTCTATATATACACTGGTTTATATCTAGATTCTATTTAATTCTATTGATCTACTTGTATATTTTTATGCCAGTTATAAGACTAATTTGATTACTAAATCTTTCCAATAATTTTGAAATCAGGAAGTGTGAGACCTACTTTTTTTTTTTTTTTCAGTATTTTTTTGGTTATTTGGGGTCTGATGAGATTCCTTATCATATCATGGTATATTTTTCTATTTCTGCAAAAAAAGTCTTTTAAATATTGATGGAGAATGTATGGAATTCATCACTTTGAGTTTTATGTTTATCTAACCAATATAAAGTCTTCTAATATGTGAACACTAGGTGTCTTTCTGTTGCAGGAAGGGGGACCAAAACTGGACTTTTGTCTAACACTCAAAAATGAATTGTCCCAGGAGACACATGTGCTAAAAAAGGCAAGAGATTTTACTGGGAAAGGGCACCTGAGTGGAGAGCAGTAGGGTAAGAGAACCCAGGAGAACAGCTCTGTCACATGGCTTGCAGACTCGGGTTTTATGGTGATGGGATTAGCTTCTGGGTTGTCCTTAGTCAAACATTCTGACTCAGAGTCCTTCCTGGTGGTGCAGGCCTTGTTCAGCCAAGATGGATGCCAGAGAGAAGGATTCTGGGAGGTGGTCAGACAGGTGGTGTCTCCTTTTGACGTTTCCGGAACTCTTCTCATTGGTGGAGGTTCATTAGTTGCCTGTTCCTTACCAGGACCTCCTGTCACAAAACAACTTATGCAAATGATTACTATGGTGCCTGGCCAGGGTGGATGGTTTCAATCAGTGTGCTTCCCCTAACAACTCCCCCCTGAGAGACTTCATACTCAAGATAATTATTGGGAATTGGGGCAGATGTCTATTTCTTCTGTAACTTCTTCTTGCTGTGCATTGGTGTAGGCCTGCCTAGCAGAGCAGATGTGTCTCTCTACCTGATCTAAGTCAAGGAATTTTTTTTTTTTCACCTGAAACCAGCATTCACCCTTGTGATAACAGCAATTTAGTTAGAAACTGTTGGCTCCTCTCAGAGTTGAAATAGAAAGGGACCAAAAAGGAGACCTAACAGGATGGTCATCACTGGTCCCCAGAAACAGGAGGCAACATTTGGGGTGAGGGCTGCAGGGTTTGTGACTTTTTGTTGTTGTTGGTTTGATAGGTTGGTGGTAAAGCAACAGAGCTGTGCTCCGGGAATCTTGTGTTTAGTCTGAAGTTACTATCCTCCACCTGGGTGGTGGCTCCAGTTCTGTAGAACTCAAAGACATTGTTATGCATATTTCTTTGAGTAGGAACCAGGACCCTGTCTCAAGGCTGTACCACCATTTGATTGTTTCTCCTCTGTTTCTGTATCCCCTCCCTTCCCTGATTAGCAATTGTTTGGAACTCTTTGGAACTCAGGGAAGGTCAAGGAGGCTGAATAAAGCCTATATCCTACAGATAAGAAATGGAGACCACACAACAAATCTGTACTCCAGAGCCCCACAGAGTCTGCTCAGTTTTAATTTAGGGAACAGGGCAACTATGACTGTGATAACTTCCTGTCAAAATGGGACATAGGACTTCCTCAGCTTGGAGAATAGACTCTGAATTGGAAGTATTTCTGAGTTCCAAGTCCGATACCTGAGCCTTGTATGTTTAAAATCTCAATCCCTTGGTCTGCCATTTTGTTGTAACAGACCCAGTTAGAAGTAGCTGCAGAAGGGAAAACTGGAATTTTAATAGACAGAATAAATCTCATTTCTTTATAGAATAGGTCCAAAACCCAGTCTGGACCTGGTACTTTGGGTAGACTTGTAGCCAGGTAGCCAGTTGCCTAGTTTTATAAAAAGTAAGATTGCAGTTACTAGCTTCCGGCAGACATTGTTTTGAGAATGGTGGCATCTAAGTCTAACACGACTCAGAAAATGCAAGTATTTAGCAATACAACGTCTAATCTGATATTACACTCATATATCACCTAATTATTTCCCAGGATATCTGAACCATAGCTACTCTATTTTGACTTTTAATTGTAAAATTTTTCTTAATAGCCAAAGCAGATGTCACCATTAATGACATCAGTGTTTCTTGTTAGGCAGGGTGGTAGGCTCAATGAGGTGCATAACAGAGTCAGGGACCTGAGTCATGTTTCCTGTTTTCTTGAAGAACATTCCTTAACCAAATAAGGAAAATTTTCTATATGCGATAGCATAAGGAAGGTGTTGCATGAGCTCATTCTGCCTGTCCAATCAGGTATCGCCAAGTACCCTGTAACTGAGACAAAGAACTGACTGTATATAAACCGCCATACTGCTTTGTTCGAGGCTCTCGTCTGATTCCGCTGCGTTGGATGAGGCTTGAGCCCTAGCGCGCTAGAGATAAAAATTCCCTTCTTGCCTTTGCATTACCACGGTGGACTTGTTCACTCTCTCGGTTGGTTTGGAGATACGGGCTCGGTGCATAACATTTCTCTAGGTATGAGAAGATGCAAGAATTGAAACTCATAAAATCTTCTCCTGAAAAGATCTAACTATCTAAAGGCCTGTTCTGCCAGTTTTTTCCAGAGAACAGAATGCCTCATTCCTGATTTTCACCCTGAACTCCTTTCAGGGGCATTGAAAGTCAGCAGTTGCAGCGGCCATGATTTAATCTTTGTAGACGCAGATGATAGCAAGTGTCAGTTTTCAGTTGGCAGAGCCCCTTTTTGTTCATAAACTTGACGATGATTTTGAGGGGGGCATTTCATGACCATTTTATCCCATGGTGCTGAGACTGTCCATTCTCAGGTTTGGCAAAGATTTTGTTGATAGGCCACTCAATGTGCTGTTACTAGACTAAGCCATAAAACAGTATCCAAAATTCTCTGGACCACCTGTCTTACTATCCTCTTGGTCCAGGAAAATATTTCCACTTGTTGCTTCTTCCCCTATCTAGAGTTACACTATTACCATCATTGATCTCATATGGGACTATATATTATTTTATTAGAGGCCTCAGACACACATTTGGCAATGTAAGAAACAGCAATTTTGTAAAACAGGTGAAATACAAATAGCATAGCCAGCAGTATTAGTAAAGTCACAAGTAGGACTTAAGAACTTTCATTAGATGTAGCCCAGTTTATTGCAGGTCATCTGACTTAGTCTACTCTGTAGAATCTTTATCTTTCAGGGAAATTTATATATTGGCACCATCATCTATAAGGCACATAGCCCAGTTTTCTAGTATTACTAGACTGATTATCCCTAGTATGATTTAATTGTTTCCAACACAGAGGAGACTTTACACCTAAATTACCATAGCTTCAGTTCAGTTCAGTCACTCAGTCATGTCCGACTCTTTGCAACCCCATGAATCGCAGCACGCCAGGCCTCCCTGTCCTTCACCAACTCCCAGAGTTCACTCAAACTCACGTCCATCAAGTCGGTGAGGCCATCCAGGCATCTCATCCTCTGTCTTCCCCTTTTCCTCCTGCCCCCAATCCCTCACAGCATCAGAGTCTTTTCCAATGTTCAACTCTTTGCATAAGGGGGCCAAAGTACTGGAGTTTCAGCTTTAGCATCATTCCTTCCAAAGAACACCCAGGGCTGATTTCTTTTAGAATGGACTGGTTGGATCTCCTTGCAGTCCAAGGGACTCTCAAGAGTCTTCTCCAACACCACAGTTCAAAACCATCAATTCTTCAATGCTCAGCTTTCTTCACAGTCCAACTCTCACATCCATACATGACCACAGGAAAAACCATAGCCTTGACTAGACAGACCTTTGGTATTATCTATATAAATCCATCTCATAATTGTGGGAGACTGTTCCTCCTTTGTTAAAACTTTTCTTGTTGCTGTAATTGAGCTTGAGTAATAGAAAAAAAGCTCAATTTTATGGCCACAGTCAGAGCAGACATTATTAATTGTCCTGGTGAGGGGATCTCATCTAGTAATATCACAGTGACCTGAATATGACACTAATTTTTTTTAAGTAAATTTTTTCAGGGCCAACCAGAGTCCTGTAGTAGAGAAATTTACCAAAGTAACCCAGAACTAGACACAGGTAATTGGCCACAAACCCAACAATTGGATTGATTTCTAAAACTAGCATAGGATCAGGCCTATGATAGAAAGCATTTGATTTATATGCAAAGGTCTAAGAAGTCAAGAAAACATTATAAATGATCATATGAATCATGCCCAGCATCTTGGGAAAGCTGTCTACCTCTGATGTTGTCATCTTCTCATCCTGTTGTAATGTAGTTTCTCCTGCTTGAGCATCATTTTAAGGTGAGATCAGGTCAGTTGTCTTCTCTATAGACCAGTCCAATGTAGGGGCCGTTGCAAGTGGGAATTAATGTAAGAGTTAATTTCCCTTCAGTTTCATTGTACATGAGCTAGTTAAGAGTACCCAGTGAAAAATTCCTTCAATCCAGGTTGGAGACAGTCCATTAAATTATGTCTTTTTCCAGTCCTGGTTGCAGGTCATGAGACATCTGATTTCCATCCAAAGATAGATTACTGAGATAAGCTTCAGAAACAAACTTAGGGTGTTCTTTCAGAATTCAATTAAAGTTTACATTAATATCACATAACAGCAAGGAGCTATCCAAGAAATGAGTCTTACTACTTCCATTGGTAGACCTCCATTAACAAACTAGTATTTAACATTTATTGAAACATCTTTTTCTCCCTAAAATTACCCACATTTATATCAAATATAACCAAATTAAGGCTAGCTTGTTTGCAAAATAGGTCTGTTCTCACTAATTTTGGTCTGATGATTTATATAACCCTAATTGATCATAGATTTTTATGTTGCTGAAACATTTATTGAATCTCAGACTGAACTTTTAAAATAAAACAGGGCTGGGAAACTCACACCAAAGTCTTATCAAAGATTTTTCCTAACAACTCTAGGTGAATTCTTCCCTTATTAAGGTCTCAAAAATTCCTTGAGATTTTTGTACCTGTTAGTGAGATAACCTTCCTAATTCATTTGACAAACTTACTGGAAACCTAAGGTTTCCAATTTCTGGAGGAGTCAGAGAGAAAATGTAATTGTTTTGTTTAAAATGTATAATTTTACCAAAGTATTATCATAATTAGGTTGAGAGGAAGATTTTCCCTACTCCTGGAAAACATAAGATTCAAACCTGTAATTTTTCAGACAGAAACCATAAAAGTTATAAGCATATTTGCTGGTTAATTCAGTCCTTTTGGTAACTTTTGTGAAGTCATCACGTTTTCCATTAGAATACCAGGACATATCAGAATGTTAAGAATTCCATATAATTTCTAAGATATCTGTATTAGTAATTTTACCATAAATTATAACATGAGCAGATTTTTTACTCATTGTATAATCTTTTTCATGTAATTTAACCAACCAAATAAACATAGTTTAATATCTCTCTTTGAGATGTTGCAGGGGCCCTCTGAACCACCCCAAAGTTAGCTAGAGGTCAAAAGAACTTCAAAAGAATTCAATTTAGGAAGTTTTATCGAAAAGATCAATTAAAAGGGTTTAGAACATTTGGTCAGATTTAGTTGATGGGTGTATCATTCAGGTTGTTGATATGTCACAATGGGCCTAAATACCAAGGCTCAAGGTCTAGTGAAAGTCAACTCTGCCATCTTGGACCCAGTTGGCTCTAACAAGTTTTCTTATGGCTGTGTCATTCCTAACAAAATCCATTTATCTAACTAATTGTAATCAAATTTTAGAAAATCCTGATCATGCATAACTCTTTTTAGTATTTTGCATACTTTTTTTTAAACTGAAAACACGCTTCCTACTTTCCTTTAGCAACCAAGAACTAACTTTTATATTAGCATTTTATAGATTGGTGAGCATAAATTCCAGTGATAATTTCTAAAACCCTTGCTTTCTTAGAGCATTTTAGGATGGCACCAAATATTATTCACTTATAGTCCCAAATCTCTTTGTTTCTCTAAAAGGAAATTAGTAGTAAATGTTTCAAAACCTTATTTTATTTGGAACTGACCTAACTATTCAATAGACTTCTAACACTTAGCACACTTAGCACAACCCTTAGAAATTCAGTTATGCCAATATGGAGAGACTATTTTAGACAGATATTCCTAAAGAATAATTATTCTTAATAGAGCTTATCTAAAAGCTCATGTCTCATTTACATATTTTTTAGAAGTTTCTTCACTCGAGGTGATGTCCTTGTTGACAAACTTGTAACTGAAATAATATTTAACTTATATTAAAACTAGATATAATAAAAATATTCTACTTAATGTTAATTACTCTAAGACATGTCTATATTAGATAGATCAACAAACAAACATTAATATCAGGTATTTAATACTGAATATTTCCCAGTTCACATGAACCTGGAATTTATTGTTTAATTCAGAATTATTTTGATTTGTAAGTGCTTACCTTTCTTTAAGCCAATTAAATAGAGCTCATTTACAAATTAACCTTAAAAATATTACCTAGAGACAAAGACATACCAAGACATATTTATACAGACACAGTGCAAGATCTAGCTTCATTTTTTAAGTTTAGTCATTAATTAGATATTACAATATAAAATTTACTAGTTTATTAAAAAAAAACAGTTGAAATAAATAAAATTTTTAAAGGCCTTTTCCCCTTTTCCCTCAGTCTCAGGAGTTAAAGATGGTATAGATAAGTGTTCCTGAGAGCCCTGGTCTCAAGGCACAGGGAAAGAAAATCAAGTTCTAACAAAATGGTGGCAGGTCTAAACCAAATGGTGGCAAGACAAAGCAAAATGGCCAACAAAAATCACAGCACAGAACACAGAGTTAAAACACACACATATAAACCTGGCAGTCCTCATCAGACACTCCCTTAAATACAAGAATATAGTCTCAAAGGGAGGAAATGAAGTCAGGTTGAAAGAAGAAGGGGGAGAAGGCGGGAGAAGGGGGAGAAAGGGGTGGCCTTACAGACGTCTCCTGCCACCTGCAGATACCCAGGCATTATGGGACTTTACCCTGGCCTCCAGAGAAGGGAGGACTGGAACTCGGCCCTACCAGAAGAGAACCAGAATTTGAGTTTTCTGCCAAGAGGAGGTGATCAGTCTCCAATCCTCAGTTCAGGCTGAGGCCCTTTGATCAGATTCCTGCGTCCAGGAATGGGGGACTAGAAAAAGGGGGAAGAATAGGAAGGGTTAAGGAGAGGAAAGAGAGAGGTAAGGGGAGAAGTCAATAAAGTCTCTTGTTCCTTTTCAGTCCAGTTGTCCATGTCAGGAGGAGACCTGGGACCAAAGGATCCCAGTTGCGGCTGCTGGGTCTGGTCTATTGGCAGGCAAGCTGGCCCCTGAGTACCCTGAGAGGTCAAGATGTCAGTTGCAGTAAAGAAAAGTCCCCACAAGAGTTGCCATTTGTTACAGGAAGGGGGACCCCTTCCAGGGCCCGAAACTGGGCTCTTGCCTAACACTTAAAAATGAATTGTCCCAGGAGACACATGTGCTAAAAAAGCAAGAGATTTTTATTGGGAAAGGGCACCTGGCTGGGGAGCAGTAGGGTAAGGGAACCCAGGAGAACAGCTCTATCACATAGCTTGCAGTCTCAGGTTTTATGGTGATGGGGTTAGCTTCCTGGTTATCCTTAGTCAATCATTCTGACTCAGAGTCCTTCCTGGTGGTGCAGGCCTTGTTCAGCCAAGATGGATGCCAGAGAGAAGGATTCTGGGAGGTGGTCGGACAGGTGGTGTGTCCTTTTAATGTTTCCCGAACTCTTTTGGTTGGTGGAGGTTTATTAGTTCCCTGTTCCTTTCCAGGACCTCCTGTCACAAAACAACTCATGCAAATGGTAACTATGGTGCCTGGCCAAGGTGGGTGGTTTCAATCAGTGTGCTCCCCCTAACATTTCTTATTGAGTGAATCTTCTTTAATTTATTTCAGCAACATTTTCTAGTTTTCAGTGTAGAAGTCTTCTGCCTCCTGCCTTTTATTAATATATTCTATTTAGTCTACGCTGTAATCTTGTGTTAAAAATGAGCTATCGTAATAATCCATAAAAAGCTCACTTGGAATTATATACCTTAAATACCATAACCATACTTTAACTGAACATATAAAATTGTTTCTTAAGATTAAATTCCACTCACATTCTTTACTAATATAAAAAATACTTTTGTAATATAGATTTCCAAATTCAGTTCAGTTCAGTTCAGTTGCTCAGTTATGTCTGACTCTTTGCGACCCCATGAATCACAGCACACCAGGCCTCCCTGTCCATCACCAACTTCCAGAGTTTACTCAAACTCATGGCCATCGAGTTGGTGATGCCAACCAGCCATATCATCCTCTGTCGTCCCCTTCTCCTCCTGCCCCCAATCCCTCCCAGCATCAGGGTCTTTTCCAATGAGTCAACTCTTCACATGAAGTGGCCAAAGTATTGGAGTTTCAGCTTTAGCATCATTCCTTCCAATGAACACCCAGGACTGACCTCCTTTAGGATGGACTGGTTGGATCTCCTTGCACTCCAAGGGACTCTCAAGAGTCTTCTCCAACACCACAGTTCAAAAGCATCAATTCTTTGGCACTCAGCTTTCTTCACAGTCCAAACTGTCACATCCATACATGACCACTGGAAAAATCACAGCCTTGACTAGATGGACCTTTGTTGGCAAAGTAATATCTCTGCTTTTGAATATGCTATCTAGGTTGGTCATAACTTTCCTTCCAAGGAGTAAACGTCTTTTGATTTCATGGCTGCAATCACCATCTGCAGTGAATTTGGAGCCCCCCAAAAATAAAGTCTGACAGAGTCTCAACTGTTTAATCATCTATTTGCCATGAAGTGATGGGACCAGATGCCATGATCTCGGTTTCCTGAATGTTGAGCTTGAAGCCAACATTTTCACTCTCCTCTTTCACTTTCATCAAGAGGCTTTTTAGTTCCTCTTCACTTTCTGCCATAAGGGTGGTGTCATCTGCATAGCTGAAGTTATTGATATTTCTTCCGGCAGTCTTTATTCCACCTTTTGCTTCTTCCAGCCCAGCATTTCTCATGATGTACTCTGCATATAAGTTAAATAAGCAGGGTGACAATATACACCCTTGACATACTCCTTTTTCTATTTGGAACCAGTCTGTTGTTCCATGTCCAGTTCTAACTGTTGCTTCCTGACCTGCATATAGGTTCCTCAAGAGGCAGGTCAGGTCGTCTGGTATTCCCTTCTCTTTCAGAATTTTCCACAGTTTATTGTGATCCACACAGTCAAAGGCTTTGGCATAGTCAATAAAGCAGAAATAGATGTTTTTCTGGAACTCTCTTGCCTTTTCAATGATCCTGCAGATGTTGGCAATTTAATCTCTGGTTTCTCTGCCTTTTGCAGTTCAGCTTGTATATATAGTAGTTCTTGGTTCACACACTGCTAAAGCCTAGCTTGGAGGATTTTGAGCATTACCTTGCTAGTATGTAAAATGAGTGCAATTGTATGGTAATGTAAACATTCTTTGGCATTTCCCTTCTTTGAGATTAAAATCAAAATTGAACTTTTCAAGTCCTTTGACCATTGTTGCGTTTTCCAAATTTTTGACATTGAGTGCAACACTTGATCAGCCTCAAGTTTTAGAATTTTAAATAGTTCAGCTGGAATTCCATCATCTCCACTACCTTTGTTTGCAGTAATGCTTCCTAAGGCCCACCTGACTTTACACTTCAGGATGTCTGACTCTAGGTAAGTGACCATAACATCGAGGTTATCTGGGTCATTAAGATCTTTTTTTATATAGTTCCTCTGTGCAATCTTGCCACCTCTTAATCTTTTCTGCTACTGGTATGTCCTTGCCACTTCTGTCCTTTATTGTGCCTATCTTTGCATAAAATATTCCCTTGGTTTTTCCTATTTTCCTAAAGAGATCTATAGTCTTTTTCCTTCAACTTTTACTCTATTTCTTTGCATTGTTCACTTAAGAAGGCTTACTTTATCTCTCCTTGCTATTCTCTGGAACTCAGCATTCAGTTGGATATATATCTATCTTTCCCTTTCTCTTTTGCCTTTCATTTCACTTCTTTTCTCTGCTATTAGTAAGGCCTCCTCAGATAATCACATGCCTTCTCACATTTCTTTTTCTTGGAATTGATTTTCATCACTGACTCCTGTTCAATGTTAGGAACTTCTGTCCATTATTCTCCAGGCATTGTAAAAACTACCAGATCTAATCCCTTGAATCTGTTTTTCACCTCAACTGCATAATCATAAGGCATTTGATTTAGGTCATTACCTGAATGGTCTAGTGGTTTTCTCTACTTTCTTCAATTTAAACCTGAATTTTGCAATAAGGAGCTCACGATCTAAGCTACAGTCAGCCCCCGCTCTTGTTTTTGCTGATTGCACTGAGCTTCCCCATCTTCAGCTGCAAATAATATAATCAATCTGGTTTTGTTATTGACCATCTGGTGACACCCATCTATAGAGTCATCTCTTGTGTTCTTGGAAGAGGATTTTTGCTATGAACAATGTGTTTTCTTGAAAAAACACTGTTAGCCTTGCCCCTGCTTCATATTGTACTCCAAGGACAAACTTGTCTGTTACTCTAGTATCTCTTGACTTCCTAGATTTTATTCCAATCCCCCCTATGATGAAAAAGAACTCTTACTTTGGTGTTAGTTCTAGAAGGTCTTGGAGGTCTTCATAGGACTGTTCAACTTCAGGTTCTTCAGCATTAGTGGTTGGAGCATAGACTTGGGTTTACTGTGATGGTGAAAAGTTTGCCTTGGAAATGAACTGAGATCATTCTGTCATCTTTAAGACTGCACACAAGTACCACATTTCGTACTCTTCTGTTGATTGTGAGGGTTACTCCATTTATTCTAAGGGATCCTGCCCACGGGATTAAGATAAAATGGTCCTTTGAATTAAATTTGCCCATTCCCATTCACTGATTCCTAAAATTTTGATGTTCACTCTTGTCATTTCCTGTTTGACCATATCTAATTTACTTTGATTCATGGATCTAACATTGCAGGTTCCAGTGCAAAATTATTCTTAACAGGATTGGACTTTACTTTCACCACCAGATACATCTAAAATTGAGCATAATTTCTGCTTTGATTCAACTTTTGAATTCTTTTTGCAGCTATTTATCTGCTTTTCTCCAGTAGCATATTGGATACCTACTGAAGTGGGGACTCATTTTCTGGTGTCCTATCTTCTTGCTTTTTCATACTGTTCATGGTGTTCTCTAGGCAAGAATACTTAAGTTGTTTGTCATTCTCGTCTCCAGCGGATCATGTTTTATCAGCGCTCTCCACCACGACCCATCCGTTTTGCATGGCCCTGCATAGCATGGATCATAGCTTTATTGAGTTACACAAAGCTTTGATCCATGTGCTTATTTTGGTTAGCTTTCTGTGATTGTGGTTTCCATTCTGGAGGCTCTAAGATTGTAATTCTTGCTGCTTCTTTTTCCCTCTGATGATGAGGGTAAGAGGCTCGTGCAAGCTTCCTGGTAGGAGGTGGATTTGCTGTGGGGAAAATAGATCTTTCTCTTGTGGGCAGAGCCACTCTCTGTAAATCTTTAATCCGATTGTGTGCTGATGGGTGAGCCTGTGCTCCCTCACTGTTAGTTTTTTTTTTTTTTTTTCCCCAAAGTGACCCAGTCCTGGAGTCTACAGGCTCAGTGGTAGGGTTAATGGCAACCTCCAAGAGGACTCCTCCAAGAGGACTAAAGCCAACATGTGCCTCCCAGCACTGGTGCCAACATGCCTCCATCCCCACAGCAGGCCACTGCCAACCCAGACCTCTGCAGGAGACTGTCAAACACTCACAGGCAGGTCTGGTTCAGTCTCCTTTGAGGTCACTGCTCCTTTTCCCCTGAGTCCTGATATGCACAAGGTTTTGTTTGTGCCCTCCAAAAGTCTCCATTTCCCCCAGTCCTTTGAAAGATCTTCAGAGTCATTCCCTGGGGATTCCCAGTCCCTTTGCTGGATCCCCAGGTAGGGAAATCTGATATGATGCCTAGAACCTTCATATCAAAGCAGGGACATTTGGTACTATTGTTCTCCCACTTGTGGGTTGCCCATCTGGCAGGTATGGGATTTGATTTTAACATGATTGCACCCCTCCTACTGCCTCGTGGTTTCTCCTTTGTCCTTGGATGGAGTATCTTTTTTTTGGTGGTTTCTAATGTTTTCCTGTCAATGGCTGTGATTTCAGTGTTCTCCCAGGAAACAATGAGGCACCTTTTTCTACCCTGCCATCTTGGTAACTATGTAGCAGTTATCAGAGTGAATAACCTAGTTATGATCTAGATCCCAGTAAATTCACTTCAACTTTTACCATACAAAATTGAACTCATTTCTCCCTGAACTCTGTTAATATACTCCTCCCAATGTCCATACTTTTCTTTAACAAACGTAGCCATCACTTCAAAATACTTTAAGCCACACAGTAATGTGGGACAAGTTTCAACTATGTCTGATAGATTTGGGTCTTAAGTGATCTGGGTTTCTAGTCTAGTTTTAATTTAGAAGGAAATAAATGAGATCATTATACAAAATTTTTATTGCCATGAAACTAATTATCACAAACAAATAAGCTTAAAATAACATCCACTTATTGTCTTAGAATACTTACAGTCAGGAGTCTAGGCATTTGTGTTAACTTGACTCTAGCTCAAGGGCTAATCAAGTTTGAAATCAAGGTTTTGGTTGGGATGCTTTCTTTATGGCATTTGGTGTCTTTTTTAGAGCTAATATGGATTTTGACCGAGTTCTGCCTTAGTGCTTCTAGCACTTAGGCGCTTGTTCTGTTCCTAGCTGTTGAAGATCCTAGAGGCTACCTTAAGCTCCTTAGCATGTAGTCCTTCTCCATCTTCTTTAGTAGCAATGAAGTTGAATTTCTCTTATACTTTATCTGCTTTTTGAGGTTCTTACATGATCAATTCAGGCCCTCCAAGAAGATTCCCTTTCTATTAACTCACAGTCAACTGATTTGGTACCTTAATTACATCAGCGAAATCCTTTCATGTTTGTGATATAATGTAACCTAATCAAAGTTGTGAAATCTGTCAAATGCACAGAAAGGAGTAAGGATTTATACAATTCATGTGTACCATAGTGTGGAAATTTGGGGCCTATCTTAGAATTCTGCATACAATAGTCAGGTATTAGATAATAAAACTGATACATCCTGGGAAAAGGTCAAAATATTTTGCAATATTCCAGTGTGTATGAAGGTAATGACTGCTGATTACATAAGTGAATGCTTGTTAACATAGACACAGCCTGATAGTAATATTTCTATTGTTATGAAAAATAAGGTCATGGTGTTTTTCTAATACTGTTAATTAGATGACATTAATTTATCACAGTTTTATGCCAAATTTCATGTAAGTGGGTGTTACAATCAGAAAACAATTATAAACAATTATAATTACAAAGTCAAATTTGAAGACTATCTTTTCCTATGAAGTGAAATAAATTAAGTTTCTGATTTGTCAAATTCCAATAATTAGGAAATGACTATATGGTGTTAAGAAAAATAAACAATAAAAACTATTCAAAGAAATTTCTGAGGGAGCCAGAAAGCACATAACCTGACATTTACATAGCAAATAAATTACATTAGGCATTTCATCAAATGCTTTTTCTAAGAGAAATTTGCATCTTTTTTGCTTTTAATTTTTCTAAGCCTTTTTTTTACCTGTCATGAAAAAAATATGAAATGTATATGAGTTAGCAGTGACCTAAATAAAATACTTACCTCATGAGTATTCATATTTAAACATAAATGAATGGACTTTCAATATAATTTAAAATGCTTGAATGATACACTGTGAACATAGGAGTTCTGAGAATCTGGAATCATGACAGGTAGTTTTCTAACTGTGCCTGCTTTCCATTCAAAAGAGTTTCTCTTCGTATATTACCTCTGCCCATCCCCACCAGTGTCACCATTTATTCTTGTGCTACTACTTATATATTCTCCAACTGCTCTGTTTCCTTTCCATACATTCCAGGCCAATCTTAGTCTGTCATTCTGTTTTTTAATTTCTCTCAAGCACCACTGGTCTTGGACTGTCAGTTCTCAAAAATTCTACCCCTCACTTTGCATACATTATCTTTTCAAAGTTTCCCCTGTCACTGCTTACTCTCTTCTTTTTAGTTCATAGCATGAGGATCACATTCAGTCATATAAGAGAAAATGTTAATCTCTCAGTTTTGTCATACTCTTTGCTGTCCCATGGAGTGTAGGCCACCAGGCCCCCCTGTTCATAGCATTCTCCAGGCAAGATTACTGGAGTGGGTAATCATTCCCTTCTCTAGGGGATCTTCTAGACCCTGAGATTGAACCCAGGTCTCTTGCATTGCAGGCAGATTCTTTGTGATCCAAGTAACCAGGGAAGTCTGATGGGAAATATAGAATTATTGAGCATAGTATTTACATGTCAGCCACATTTCTTTTCATTGATTTTGTTGTTCTTTACTCATCATCATAAGACAAATTTATAGAGATATTTGTGAGTTATGGATTTATGGTTATGTTTAGAGATTAGTTAGGGAATATGTTGCTCGTTAATATGAGTGTACTGCATAATTTACTCACAAAACTCTTTCATGACTACGTAAATTTAAATGAAACACAGAAAGTGAGTAATAGATTTATCAAAAGTAATTTTCTGCATTCTCAACTTTGTTTTACTTTCAGTAGATTTATGAAATTCTTCTTAGTTTATATAATGTTTTGAATTATTTCATACCATATTCTTGAAGAGTTCCACCTTTCGATTTTTTTAATTTCTTTTAATATCATCTGCTCTCTTTCTTTTTTATCTAGTCTTCCCTGCCCTCCTTAATAATATTCTTATAGCACAGGAAGTTAACTTTAGTAAAATAAAATGTCAAGGCTCTAAATATTTATCACTTTTATGTTTTAACGAAGATGTGCAGGGCAAACCAATTCACATACTTTGCCAAGTCACATCTCCAGAACATTCTGCCAATAGATCTACCTACTCCATCATTTTAGATTCCTCTTCTAATCTAAGCAAATATCATCTGTCTTTTTACACTTGCAGTCAACTTCCACATGATCTTCCAGATCTTTTTACCTCTACCCATTCTGCCAACAGAGAAGGCACTGACAACTCACTCCAGTACTGTTGCCTGGAGAATCCCATGGCAGGAGGAGCCTGGTGGGCTAGAGTTCATGGGGTCTCTAAGAGTCGGACATGACTGAGCGACTTCACTTTCACTTTTCATTTAATGTATTGGAGAAGGAAATGGCAACCCACCCCAGTGTTCTTGCCTGGAGAATCCCAGGGATGGGGGAACCTCATGGGCTGTCATCTATGGGGTCACACAGAGTCGAACACAACTGAAGCAAGTAGCAGCAGCAGCATTCTGCCAAAGCTTTCTTTAAAAATAAAATATATATTTATCCCTTCTTAGCTTAATTTTTTTTTTCAATTCCTTACCATTATCCTTGCAATGATATCTACAATGTGCAATGTCCCTAAGAAATCTATCATTGTTTATCTCTCTAGTCCCCTTCCCCTTCAATGGGTAAAGTGCAGGGATACCAGCCTTCTTTCATTTCTCAAATCTGCCGAGTTACTCAATCTTTCTTAAAGTTTGAGTTCATCACAGTTCTTCTCCCTAAATTTTTCTTCACATTTCTGATTCTTTTCTTCCTTCTAAAAAATGAAAAACATAACTTTTTATAGATGACATCTCCATTGAGTTATATTCCATATTTTTTTCAAAACTGTATGCTCTATCTTATTTTACAACCTAATATTCCATTGTAATTATTTCCTTATTTATAGTTGGCTTATTTCCTGATGTTCTCACTCAACTCTAAGCATTGTATGGGTAGGCAAGTACCATGTGTGCTTTCAGCAAGATATCTGAAAACTGGCAAATATTTATTGAGTGAATGTAAAAATAAAGTTTTATTGACTGGTACCACTGTACTGAAGTATTTTAAATTGTAATAGTCCTAAATGTTCTTTTCCCAAATAAGGTAACATGTCTTAAAACCTTGGCCCTACCCTCCCACCTAATATCCCATGTTTATGATGTACTTGTCTTCAAAGAGAGGGATCTGTGAGAAACTAACTTTGTTCCTAAGAACACAAGATAGTGGAGGGATACTGGGATAGCTCAATTCAAATCAGCAATTAAAACTGTTGCTGTATACAGTAAGTACCATTTCTTCTTACCTATTCATCTGCAAATAGACATTTAGATCACTTTAATACCTTTGTAATTGTAAAACACGCTGCCATGAACATCAGAGTACATATATCTTTTTGAATTAATGTTTTGTTTCTCTCAGATATATACCCAGGAATGGAATTGCTAGGACATGTAGTAGTTCTATTTTTAGCTTTTTGAGAAACTTCCGTACTGTTTTCCATACTGGCTGCACCAATCTACATTTCTACAGGGTAGGAGGGCTCCCTTTACTTCACATCCTCACCAGCATTTGTCATTTGTGTTCTCTTTGATTATTGCCAGTCTTGCAGGTGTGATGTGGTATCTCACTGTGGTTTTGATTAAAAAGAGTGCCATTTTGTCATTTTGCCATTTGTGCAACATGGATGGGCTTGAAAGTCTAAATGTGAAAGTCAGAGAAAAACAAATAATGTGTGATGCCACTTATATGTGGAATGTAAAAAATATGCCAAACTAGTGAATAAAACAGAAAAAGAACAGACTCACAGATATACCAAATGAAGTAGTGCTTACTAGTGGGGAGAGTGAAGAGAGGGCACTATATGGGTGAGGAGGGGAAAAAGTTATTATGGTTATCTGAAAGTGTGTGTATTAAACTTTTGAAAATTATAAAGGACTATAGAATTGAAAGAATATTTCATTCAATAAAAAGGGATTTAAAAAAGAAAGAAAACACCTGCTAAATTTAAAAAAAAAAAATCTTGCTAAAGACAATTGCAAGTTCAAGCAATAAATTTGAGAACTAATTTTATTCTTTGTTTTTATTGACTCAGCAAAGAATTAAAAACTAAGAAAAAAAAGTCCAGAAACAGGCAAGTATTTGTCAAAAATATATCATTATGTAATACTTGCAGTCAAACACATTCTTCATGACTGAGAATATCTAGAGTAAAAGTTTCTGTCCTAAGATAAGAGGTGAAAAATTAAGAGAATGGGTAATTAATTCTTCTTTACCAGCTTTTCTGCCCCACCACTACCTCCAGCAGATACCTTTTGTATTTTATATACTAGCCCTTGCCTTCCTCTACCTCTAGAAACTGGTATTTAAGCTATTTGTTTTCCCTGGACCAAGTATGTGGGATAAACTTTAAGTACTCGAGATGGCTGAGAATTCTTTCTGCAATGATAGTGATTGGAAAGTGGTATCAGTTCTAAATAGATTGTATTTTTTAACCTTAGTTTGCAGAGGACTCAGAAGTTGAAAACTGAAAATTGTGAAAGCTCCATGATGTAGCAGAAAATAAATTATGCATTTTAACATTTTGATGACCTGGAAATTTCACACATTAATCATATAAAATGTCTTTTGGTTGTATTGAAATCATTTTAATCAGCTACAAATCATATCTTGAATGTAATGTTTTATAATTAAGATTATAAACTTTCACATAGTGATAGAAATAATCAGTGAGTAAATGAAAAAAAAAAACCATAGCTTTCTAGGTCTTCTTCATATAGAGAATATTATTTTTTCTATGGTGATATGCAACACTGCACTGTTATTATTATCATAACAATAGAGATATATCATGTTGTTTAAGTGAAAAAATATTACCCACAATATTTAAAGCATTTGAGGTAAACATTTTTAAGGATGTGAAAGTACTTTATAGGCAAATTATAGGCATTTCATCAGCTCTACTATAGAGCTTCTTGATGAGGGTAAAAGAGTAGTGTGGAAATGCTAGCTTGAAATTCAACATTTAAAAAGCTAAGACCATGGCATTTGATCCCATCAACTCATGGCAAATGGAAGGAAGGGGAAAAAGTGGAAACAGTGACCGATTTTATTTTCTTGGGCTCCAAAATCACTGTAGGTAGTGACTGCAACCATGAAATTAAAGATGCTTGCTCCTTGGAAGGAAAACTATAACAAACTTAGGTGGTGGTGGTAGTTTAGCCCCTAAGTCATGTCTGACTCTTGCAACTCCATGGACTGTAGCCTGCCAGGCTCCTCTGTCCATGGGATTCTCAAGGCAAGAATAATGGAATGGGTTGTCATTTCCTTCTCCAAGGGATCTTCCTCACCCAGGAATCAAACCCAGGTCTCCTGCATTGCAAGCAAGTTATTTACCAAATGAGCTACAATGACAAACCGAGACAATGTGTTAAAAAGAAGAGACACTACTTTGTCCTTAAAGGTCTGTATTTTCAAAACTATGATTTTTCCAGTAGTCATATATGGATGTGAGAATTAGACAGCAAAAAAGGCTGAACACTGAAGAATTGTTGCTTTTGAACTGTGGTGTTGGAGAAGACTCTTGAGAGTCTCTTGAACTGGAAGGAGATCAAACCAGTCAATCCTAAGGGAAATCAACCCTGTATATTGTTTGGAAGGACTGATGCTGAAGCTGAAGCTCCAATACTTTGGCCACCTGATGTGAAGAGCCAACCCATTGGGAAAAAACCCTTAATGCTACAAAGGTTTAGGGCATGGGGAGAAGAGGTCAATGGAGGATGAAATGGCTGGATGGCATCACCAGTTTAATGGACATGAGTTTGAGCAAACTCCAGGAGGTAGTAAAAAACAGAGGAACCTGGCATACTGCAGTCCATAGGGTTGCAAAAAGTTATACACGGTTTAGCGACTAAAGAACAACAACTTAATTTAAAGGTGTTAGTTGATCAAAATAAATGACTCTCATCTTTTTACAAATTTTATTACAACTTTTTTTGTGATTACCAAACAGAAAATGCCTTCTTCTACTCCCATGGAAATATGTTTTTTAAATAAATTCATAATTTTGAATATGTCAGTTCAGTTCAGTCGCTTATTGGTGTCATTGTGACCCTATGGACTGCAGCATTCCAGGCCTCCGTGTCCATCACCAACTCCCAGAGCCTAGTCAAACTCATGTCCATTTTAAGGGTGATGCTATCCAACCATCTCATTCTCTGTTGTCCCATTCTCCTCCTGCCTTCAATTTTTCCCAGCATCAGGATCTTTTAAAATGAGTCAGTTCTTCACATCAAGTGGCCAAAATATTGGAGCTTCCACTTCAGCATGTCTTTCCATGAACATTCAGGACTGATTTTCTTTAGGATGGACTGGTTGGATCTCCTTGCAGTCCAAGGGACTCTCAAGAGTCTTCTCCAACACCACAGTTCAAAAGCACCAATTCTTTGGTCCTCAGCTTTCTTTATAGTCCAACTCTCACATTCATACATGACTACTGGAAAAAATAAAGTTTTGACTAGACGAGCCTTTGTTGGTAAAGTAACAACTCTGCTTTTTAATATGCTGTCTAGGTTGGTCATATCTTTTCTTCCAAGAAGCAGGCCTCTTCTTTCATGGCTGCAGTCACATACCTTTTACAATTAAGCTAATAAACATGAAATTTTACTTCATAACAATTATGTCATTTACATTTTTCCCCTTCAGTGTTTTCCTGGATTGTTGTAAGTTCTCTTTGATTTAGTTTGTTAGAAAACATTACTATAATAAATCTCTGATAATATGAACATATAAATCACTTGGTATACTTATTTCAGCACACATTTATTGGTTGTATAAAACTTAGAATTTATCATGTGTTTAAGACATCACATCAGGATATTTGTGTATTGCAAACATGCTTTTAATACAAATCATCTCTACTAAAACCTTACACTCAGGTGATGGCAAAAAGTTTCCTCTGTGATAGAGTCTTACATTATGCTGTACTCCATAACTCATAAATTTGAATCATAGATTGTGAATTTTAAATAAATGCTCCTAGAGTAGATTGGCTTACTGTGAGTTTTGCTCAAAGCAGGGATCAAGGCAAAGACTTCTCTGTGAGTAGTGTATTTGTGAATGTGATGTCAGAAAGCAGAAGTGAGAAACAGAAGTGAAATGAACTAGAACCCTGCAAAAATTATCACCTACAAACCACAGAATTCTCACATCCATGAGATGACAACCTAATCAGATAATGCCACAGTTACAGGGCAGTGTATTAATAAAATAATTGTTATTACTTTAAAAAATGCTTCTTTAAGACAATGGCAAAATATTTTTTAGCAAAAGAAGCAAAATAATACCCTCACCAAGTCATATCCACAAATGTAGAGATTTAAAAGTAAATTTAAATATAGATGAAGATATGAATATAAAATCCTTATGCATAAGAATTAGAAATTGAAAAATATAGTCCTTTGTTCATTGATAATTAATTTAAAATATCTATTGAACATCTGCTATGTATTTAAGCAATCTTAGAATTCTAAAAGGCTGGTTAACCTGCCCTTTAGCTCATATATTTATATTTAATATTGCATAGTCATTGCAAATTTTTTATTTGTAACTATCAATTGTTATTAGAGTAGTAGAGTCAGCATTGTGCTTTTATATTTAAACATACTTGAATTTAACCTTGCAATTGACAGATCTCTCTGGGCCATATCTGGAAATATTTTCTTTTCACAAGTATTTACCTTTTCAGTGATAACTGTTAAGCTATGATTCATTCCTGACAAGCAAAGCTCTTGTGCGAAACATACTTGCTTTGTGTGTCACCCTGATGATATCTCATAAAGGAAGGTTTGACAGATTATGCACAGTGCTCTTGGTGGTTTATTTTGAATTTTTATGTGGTTTTTACATTATGACAATCCCTATTTTGAAAAGAGACTTTCCTTAAAGATATGATACCTTTTTAACACTAAAGGTTGGAAGCTACATACATTTAAGTTTTATACGACCATACAAGTGTTGAAGTTCTGTAATTAGAAGAATGAATTATAGCTTCCCAAGTTATGTTGCTTACATCAGTATAAATATAAAACCTGTATATTTAAAAGAGGATAAATAGTCAAGGAAAAACTCCCCAAGTTCTTTCAAATAAAGAAAATGATTAATTTAAATTGTTTTGATAATCTTACAAAAGCATTTGCTGCATATTTAATTAGAAAAAAAACTTTGATCATAGTTTTGTTAAAATTTATGATTTTAATATTTGGGGTTTTATGATCAATATAATAGGTAATAAGAACCACTTACTCACTTTCAATAGACGCTTACTCCTTGGAAGGAAAGTTATGACCAATCTAGATAGCATATTGAAAAGCAGAGACCTTACTTTGACAACAAAGGTCCGTCTAGTCAAGGCTATGGTTTTTGCAATAGTCATGTATGGATGTGAGAGTTGGACTGTGAAGAAAGCTGAGCGCCAAAGAATTGATGCTTTTGAACTGTGGGATTGGAGAAGACTCTTGAGAGTCCCTTGGACTGCAAGGAGATCTAACCAGTCCATTCTAAAGGAGATCAGCCCTGGGATTTCTTTGGAGGGAATGATGCTGAAGCTGAAACTCCAGTACTTTGGCCACCTCATGTGAAGAGTTGACTCATTGGAAAAGACTCTGATGCTGGGAGGGATTGGGGGCAGGAGGAGAAGGGGACGACAGAGGATGAGATGTCTGGATGGCATCACCGACTCAATGGACGTGAGTCTGAGTGAACTCCGGGGGTTGATGGTGAACAGGGAGGCCTGGCGTGCTGTGATTCATGGGGTCGCAAAGAGTCGGACACGACTGAGAGACTGAACTACTATTACTAATCACTTTCAATATGCAGTTTTTAGCTGTTTTGCAACTTGTGAACTATGTGACTTTTTGTAAAGTGCTCAAACTCTAAATATATATTTTATTAAAACATGGTGATAATAATTGTTTTATGTCAGAATTATAAGAAATGATGTATATTATTTGTCACACTACCTCTAAGAAGTTCGCAGTAAATTAGCAAAACTATGTATGTCAGAGGTAGCACTTTGCCTCATATTTGACTTCCATTAGCAATTCTCCTTAAAACTCATATACTTTTTACTTTGGACTCTCCAAAAAGGCAATAATTTTTCTCTTTCTGATTTTTATTCCACTTTCAGGTTCTTTTAAAATTACAACCTCCTTGAAAAACCAGTGTCTCATTTTAAATGTCTTTTAATGATAAAGCTCCCTGTCATACTAAGTCAGTGGTACTAAACTAAAAGTAAGCTTTTTGGGTTATTGTTGTCAACATGGTGAAAAGGTTTTTGACCTATCTGTCTCTTTCAGACTTAATGCTAAAAACCCTGTGGATGAAATAATCATTCAGCTGTATTTTTGACTTTGTGTCTAAGTTCTAGACATCTCTGATTCTTGTTTGAATGAAATATATCCCTTGCCTCTTACCTATGATCATGTCATCCAAATAGATTGGTATTTCTGAATCATTACAATATCCTTTACAATTTGTATCCCTTGATCTTCTATCTTGTATAAACAATCATCCTATCTTATGGAATTTTGGGATAATATATTATCTCAGGACATATGATGACAATTATATTTTAAAATAGAAATAAGATTAAGGGGAAAATGTGTATATATTAGCTAGGAAGAGGGGAAGGATAAAGGAGAGGTGAAGAAAATGAAGGAGACATCATAGCTAGCTAATCACCAAATTATCTTATAAAAATTAGCAACAAATTTGATTACTTGTAACATGCTAGAATGTTAGATTACTACCTTAAATTTATTTTAAAAAACTCTTTAAATTATAGCTAAACTACAAAAAAAGAGGATTAAAAATAGTATTTGCTTCTGAGAAAGCATGTTATTATTTCCAGAGTAAATAAATAGAGTTGTCTTAAGACTCTACGCTTAATATAAGAGAAGTTCTTTATGATATTGACAGCATAGAAGTCTATATTGTAATTATTTATGTAAATTTCAAATTGAAAAGATCATTTTTCAACTAAGTTGAGCACCCAACAAATTGCCTTATGCAATTCCTCAAGGAAGCTCAGAATGGAAAGACATTCCTAGGTAGGAATAACCAAATTGCAATGCTACTTAATTACTCCAAGTGAAAGTGTCTTTATTTAACATTTATAGTTTCTGTCAAGAAATGAAATAATTTTCATTTTTATTGCTGTACTTAAACATAGAATCTTCAGTAATAAAATCTTCCAAATATTTATAAGGACACTCTGTGGCCCAGTGTCACTACCTTGATTTTTCTATAAGTCTTCCTGAGATTTTCAAAGACCTTGTTAAAGAAAAGTTTGTTTCCCCTCTAATATTTTCAAGTATTTGATACTGAAGACCATTGAATTTACTCTATTGGAACAGTTTTTGTATACTGTTTATGAGCCAAGCCACCAGAGAAGCCCTAAATCTGTACTGTGGGTCTACATTTTAAATTAGTGTTAACTAGAATAAAATATTCATTCTTTAACTCTCAAACTTACAAGTTCTCTTAAATTATTGAAGATGACTAATCAATAAATACATGAAATAGTAATACTCATGGTCATATTTCAAGAAAGTATTATTTTCATTTGACATCAAGTAAGAAGTATTTCATTTGACATCAAGTAAGAACTTCAAAATTACAACTTGCTGCTGAACAACCATCCAGGAGAATGTTTGATCACACCAAAAAAAGATACCCCAATCCAAAGGCAAAGGAGAAGCACTCAAAAGATGGTAGGAGGGGCAAAATCATATTTAGAATCAAACCCCATACCTGCCAGAGCCACTTGGAGGGTTCAAACGAAAACTTGTGTGCAGCAGGAGACCCCACATAGACTGAGCCAGACATGGCTTTGAGTGCTTGAGTGTCTCCTGTGGAGGTGCAGGTCAAAAGTGGCCTGCCCCAAGGGCAGGGGATCTGGGTGCTGCAGACCTGGAGCACTCTTGGAGAAGGTTGCCATTAACCCCACAATAGAGCCACCAGAGTTTACACAGGACTGGGGAAACGGACTCTTGGAGGGCACAAACAAAACCTTGTGCACACCAACACCCAGGAGAAAAGAGCAGTGACCCCAAAAGAGACTGACCCAAACTTGCCTATGAGTGTCCAGGAGTCTCCAGCAGAGACGTAGATTGAAGTGACCTGCTGCAATGTCAAGGGCACTGAATGTGGCATGGCATGCACAGGATCTTTTGAAAGAGGTTGCCATTATCTTCATTATCTCTACCATAGTTTGGTCTCAGGTCAAACAATAGGGAGGGAACACAGCCCCATCCATCAACAGAAAATGGAATAATTTGATTAAAGATTTACTGATCATGGCCCTGCCCATCAGAACAAGACCCAGTTTTCCCCACAGTTGCCATGAGGAAGCTTCCAAAAACCTCTTATCATTATCCCTCAGAGAGCAGACAGAATGAAAAACCAGTCACAGAAAAACAAACTGATCAAATGGACAACAGCCTTGCCTGATTCAATGAAACTATGAGCCATGCCGTGTAAGGCCACGCAAGACAGATGGAGAGTGGAGAATTCTGATAAAATGTGGTCCACTGGAAAGGAAATGACAGACTACTTCAGCTTTCTTGTCTTGAGAACCCCATGAACAGTAAGAAAACTCAAAAAGATACGACACCTAAATATGAACTCCCAGATCAGTAGGTGCCCAAAATGCTACTGGAGAAGAATGGAGAAATAATTCTAGAAAGAATGAAGAGATGGAGCCAAAGCAAAACCAATGACCAGTTGTGGATGTGACTGGTAATGGAAGTAAAGTCCATGCTGCAAAGAACAATATTGTATAGGAACCTGGAATGTTAGGTCCATGAACCAAGGTAAAGTAGAAGTGGTCAAACAGGATACGGCAAGAGTGAACATTGACATTTTAAGAATCAATGAATGAAAATGGACTGGAATGGGTGAACTTAATTCAGATGACAATTATATCTACTACTGTGGGCAAGAATCCCTTAGAAGAAATGGAGTAGCCATCATAGTCAATAAAAATGTTCAAAGTGCAGTACTTGGGTGTATTGTCAAAAATGACAGAATGATTCCTCTTTGTTTCCGAGGCAAACCATTCAACATCACAGTAATCCAAGTCTATGCCCCAACCAGTAATGCTGAATAAGCTGAAGTTGAATGGTTCTGTGAAGACCTAGAGGACCTTCTAGAACTAACACACCAAAAAGATGTCCTTTTCATTATAGGGGGCTGGAATGCAAAACTAAGATGTCAAGAGATACCTGGAGTAACAGGCAAATCTGGCCTTGGTGTACAAAATGAAGCAGAGCAAAGGCTTACAGAGTTTTGCCAAGAAAATGCACTGGTCATAACAAACACCCTCTTCCAGCAACACAAGAGATGATTCTACACATGGACATCACTAGATAATCAATACTGAAATCAGATTGATTGCATCCTTTGCAGCCAAAGATGGAGAAGCTCTATACAGAAGTAAAAGCTGACTGGGATCTGACTGTGGTGCACATCATGAACTCCTTATTGCCAAATTCAGAGTTAATTTCAAGAAAGTAGGGAAAACCACTAAACCATTCAGGTATGACTTAAATCAAATTCCTTATGATTATACAGTGGGAGTGACAATTAGTTTCAAGGCATTATATCTAATAGATAGAGTGCCTGAAAAACTATGGACAGAGATTCATGACATTGTACAGGAGGCAGTGATAAAGACCATGCCCAAGAAAACTAAAGCACCTCTTCATGCCAAGATGGGAGCGATAAAGGACAGAAATGGTCTGGACCTAACAGAAGCAGAAGATATTAAGAAGAAGTGGCAAGAATACATGGAAGAACTATACAAAAAGGATCTTCATGACCAAGATAATAATGATGATGTGATCACTAATCTAGAGCCAGACATCTTGGAATGTGAAGTCAAGTGTGCCTTAGCAAGCATCACTATGAACAAAGCTAGTGGAGGTGATGGAATTCCAGTTGAGCTGTTTCAGATCCTGAAAGATGATGTTGTGATGTGCTTCACTCAATATGTCAACAAATTTGGAAAACTCAGCAGTGGCCACAGGACTGGAAAAGGTCAGTTTTCATTCCAATCCCAAAGAAAGGCAGTGCCAAAGAATGCTCAAACTACCGGACAATTGCACTCATCTCACATGCTAGTAAAGTAATGCTCAAAATTCTCCAAGCCAGGCTTCAGCAATACGTGAACCGTGAACTTCCTGATAGTCAAGCTGGTTTTAGAAAAGGCGGAGGAACCAGAGATCAAATTGCCAGCATCTGCTGGATCATGGAAAAAGCAAGAGAGTTCCAGAAAAACATCAATTTCTGCTTTATTGACTATGCCAAAGCCTTTGACTGTGTGGATCACAAGAAACTGTGGAACATTCTGAAAGAGATGGGAATACCAGACCACCTGACCTGCCTCTTGAGAAATCTGTATGCAGGTCAGGAAGCAACAGTTAGAACTGGACATGGAACAACAGACTGGTTCCAAATAGGAAAAGGAGTACGTCAAGGCTGTATATTGTCACCCTGCTTATTTAACTTCTATGCAGAGTACATCATGAGAAACGTTGGGTTGGAAGAAACACAAGCTGGAATCAAGATTGCCGGGAGAAATATCAATAACCTCAGATATGCAGATGACACCACCTTGATGGCAGAAAGTGAAGAGTAGCAAAAAACCCTCTTGATGAAAGTGAAAGAGGAGAGTGAAAAAGTTGGCTTAAAGCTCAACATTCAGAAAACGAAGATCATGGCATCTGATCCCATCACTTCATGGGAAATAGATAGGGAAACAGTAGAAAGAGTGTCAGACTTTATTTTTTTAGGCTCCAGGATCACTGCAGATGGTGATTGCAACCATGAAATTAAAATAGGCTTACTCCTTGGAAGAAAAGTTATGACCAATCTAGATAGTATATTCAAAAGCAGAGACATTACTTTGCCGAATAAGGTCCGTCTAGTCAAGGCTATGGTTTTTCCTGTGGTCATGTATGTATATGAGAGCAGGACTGTGAGGAAGGCTGAGCACTGAAGAATTGATGCTTTTGAACTGTGGTGTTGGAGAAGACTCTTGAGAATCCCTTGGACTGCAAGGAGATCCAACCAGTCCATTCTGAATGAGATCAGCCCTAGGATTTCTTTTGAAGGACTGATGCTGAGGCTGAAACTCCAGTACTTTGGCCACCTCATGCGAAGAGTTGACTCATTGGAAAAGACTCTGATGCTGGGAGGGATTGGGGGCAGGAAGAGAAGGGGACAATGAGGATGAGATGTCTGGATGGCATCACTGACTCAATGTACATGAGTCTGAGTGACCTCTGGGAGATGGTGATGGACAGGGAGGCCTGGCGTGCTGCTCTTTGTGGGGTCTCAAAGAGTCGGACACGACTGAGCGACTGAACTGAACTGATGAAATTGAAAGTGGAGAGTGAAAAAGCTGCCTTAAAACTCAACATTCAGAAAATTAAGATCATGGCATCCGGTCCCATCACTTAATGGCAAGTAGATGGGGAAACAATGGCAACAGTGAGATTTCAATTTTGGGGCCTACAAAATCACTACAAATGGTGTCTGCAGCCATGAAATTAAAAGAGGCTTGCTCCTTGGATAAAAAGCTATGATCAACCTAGACAGCATATTGAAAAGCAGAGCCATTACTTTGCTGACAAAAGTCCATCTAGTCAAAGCTATGGTTTTTGGTAGTCATATGGATGTGAGATTTGGACCATAAAGAAAGCTGAGCACTGAAGAATTGATGCATTTGAACTGTGGTGTTGGAGAAGACTCTTCAGAGTCCCTTAGACTGCAAGGAGATCAAAGTCAGGAGGAGAAGGGGACAACAGAGGGTGAGATGGTTGGATGACATCACCGACTCAATGGACATGAATTTGACCAAACTCCGGTAGTTGTTGACGGACAGGGAAGCCTGGCATCCTGTGGTCCATGGGCTCACAAAGACTCAGACAAGACTGAGCGACTGAACTGAACTCACTGAAGAAGTATTTGTAATTCAAGCTAAATTAAACAGCATGTTTCATTGACAATGACTCTATTTTGTAAGTTTAAATGATAAATTTTAACTTAAAAGTATCAAATATGATAATTTTAGCATACATTGGTTTTAACACAAGCTCTTGTGTTAGTTTGTATTGCTGCTGTAGTAAGAGTCAGACATGACTGGACGACTTCACTTTGACTTTTCACTTTCATGCACTGGAGAAGGCAATGGAAACCCACTCTGGTGTTCTTGCCTGGAGAATCTCAGGAACGGCGGAGCCTGGTGGGCTGCTGTCTATGGGGTCGCACAGAGTCGGACACGACTGAAGCGACTTAGCAGTAGCAGCAATTAAATCTTACAGAAAAATCCAGATGAACTTTTTGACTAATCCAATCCTCTCCCACAAACATAGTGCCTTAAAATAATAAAAGTTTATTATCTTAAAATTCTGCAAGCAGAAGTATACAACACATCTTACTAGATTAAAAATGTTGTACGTGATATGCTCCATCTGGGATTCTGAGGGACAATCCATTTCCTTGCCTCTTCCAGATTCTGGATACTGCCTGTGTTTCTTAGTGTGTGGCTCCTTCCATCTTCATGGGCAGCAATAGCTGTTTGACACATTGTCATGATGACATCTTTGATTCTGACACTTCAGCCTCACTCATCCCCATTTCAGTGTGTTCATCTGAATACTTAAGAGCAATCTCCTTATATTAAGGTTAGTTGGTTAGTAAATGTAATTCCATCTGAAATTTAATTCTCCCTTGTCACATAACCAAAAATAGTCACAGATCCTTGGAATTAGAGCACAGAAACTTTTGGAGAACATTATTCTACCTACTCTAGACCCCAAATTAGTTGAGCCTAAATGTGTATTTTTTGGACTTTGTTCTCAGTGCCTAGTGTGTTGATTTCTATTCTTCTATAACATTAACCCATTAATTTACACAGTCTTAGGATCTTTTCTTGCTCCTGTCTTCTTACTCTCCCATCTTCACAAGCCTTCCTTGAATCACTTTGCAAATAAACTACATGAACTCAGATCTTTATTTCAGGTTCTGCTTTTTTTTTTGGAAATCAAAATTTGATAAAGCACATAACAAAATGGAAAACCATAATATCCAATTAACTTATTAAAATATGCTTACTATTATTATTTAAAATAAAGTGATATAAACTAAATCTGTAAGAGACTACAATATACTGATCAGAATATATTGCAGTACCCATAAACAGAAAACAAGATGATTAAATGGGATCACCAACTCAGTGGACATGAATTTGAGCAAGCTCCAGGAGATGGTGAAAAACAGGGAAGCCTGGTGTGCTGCAGCCCATGGCATTGCAAAGAGTCAGACACAACTGATCGACTGAACAACAATAAGCATAAACAGACTCTCACACTCACATACTATGAGGATATGAATAAATGGGAATCCTCATGGTTGGAAGATATATACAATATTCATTTGGAAAATTTCTGGGTACTATTTTGTCAATATCAGAAATTGCAGTGGTTGTAGAAAATAAATGCTAAGTACTAAGAAGTATCATGTAAGTAATCTACTCTCCAGTTATTCAGAAAAAAAAAGCATATATGTTTTAAAAAATACACAAAAGACTTTATTAGGCATGCAACAATTTCTGTTGTTAACTCACCCATACCCTAGCTTACTCTGGAGGTCATATTAATACAAATGTGTAGCAAAAACCTGTGTTTATAGCAGATTTGTTTACAATACACCTAACTGGAAGCAATTGAAATATTCATCAAAAGCTATATGCAAATCATTGTCTATTTATGAATTAAAATATTATATAATAATTAGAATATACAAATTAAAATGAACATTCCAACTAATATTTCTATTGTATCACGTTTTTATCTGCTATTGAGTCAAATTTAAAGTTTTTTCAAGTTATCCTGACCACTTGAACTTTGAATTAACTTAAGCATTCTCCCTAGTTACCATTAAATAGCTGCAGTAAAGCTTAATTGCAGCACTTTTTCCAAAATCTCTTCTCATGGAAGACCTCACCTACCTTTATTCATTCTTCCTTTAAAACTGGCTGGCCAGTCCCATGAAGTCTTCTTCAACCCCTGAATTCTCATTAACATCCCTCTCCTCAAAATTCATTCAGTATTTATAATCGGAAGATACTTATTTTGAGACAAATCTCTCCAATGATTGTAGCACTAGTAAAACTTTAAATTCACCTTTGCATTCCCTAGAGTGCCAAAATAAAGAAAATAATTAAATACAATTCTGTAGGAGGGGGATATAAAAGTGCATGCTTTACATTTTTCTAGTGAATACTTTGTTTAAATGAACACATGATGGATGTCTGAAATTATTTGTATTGCTGTTTCTAGTTTTTTAAGATATACATTCTGCATTCTACAGTATTATCATGCAGCCATTTATAAGGCATTACATTTTCTGGTTTTACATAACACTAAGTAGCTGCATAGTGTTTTAGCTTTAGCCTCTAAAGCTTGCCTCAGATTTTTACTTATGAAACATAAATGATTGCATTCATATACAAAGGACCTTACTTATTGAAACTTTTCACTAAATGAGCTTCATAGGAAGCATAATCATGAGCTACAGAATACTAATACTTCTGTTAGTTGTGTACTTGAACTAGATTTACTTTAATATGTCTGGGTTCTCTCTCTGTCTGTCTTTATCTCTTTTTGTTACCTGCTTTAAAATTCATAATTAGTTCTGGCTCTTCAGTGAGTGCTTTTGTCACCATAATGATCGAGTTTTTATGTATTACATATACATATAGCTGTTAGAATTGAGTTTTTTTTTTTTCTGAACATGACAGAATCCTTGAGCAGCTCGTCTCACAAATATTAATATATGTAGGTTCTCTTTGAATATCATCTAGTTTTATAAGTATCCTTGAGAATTGTTGCCAATGAGTCTGTACCTTAGACATTGCTAAAGAAAGATGTATATGTTTACCTTTCAGTTCAGTTCAGTCGCTCAGTTGTGTCTAACTGTGACCCCATGGACTGCACCATGCCAGGCCTCCCTGTCCACCACCACCTCCCGGGGTTTACTCAAACTCATATCCATTGACTCAGTGATGCCATCCAACCATCTTATCTTCTGTAGTCCCCTTCTCTTCCTGCTTTCAATCTTCCCCAGCATCAGGGTCTTTTCCAAGGAGTCAGTGCTTCGCATCAGGTGGTCAAAGTATTGGAGTTTCAGCTTCAGCTTCAGTCCTTCCAATGAATATTCAGGATTGATTTCCTTTAGGATGGACTGGTTGGATTTCCTTGGAGTCCAAGGCTCCTTAATTAATATTTACCTTTAGATCATGAAATTTTTGCACCTTGTTTTATGTCTCTGGATAAGTTTCAGTGTCTCCCAGTTTACAGTCTTTGGGAACTTGAATTTGTATCCTACTGTTGTGTGAAAATTGTATAAATCTTATGTTGACTTGGTCCACTTTACATTTCACGTCTACTGTATCCTTCTATTTCTCTGTATATTCATTCTACTAATTTTTGAGAGTTTGATACTAAAACTCCAATTAAAAATCTTAATTTATATACTTAAAAACAACTGTAGTAGTGCAACTATATGTAACCTTGTTCTGTATTTTTCAGGCTCCTGTAGATGTGTTATTATACTTTTATATTTTAAAAAATTTAAAAGAGAAGAAAGTTATACATATTTAAAACCTATAGGACTTGTGGAGGCTTGATGTTATCTGACAAGAAACCAAATGCTGATATGAAAATATATAAAACACAAGATAGAAGTGAAGTTAAAAATATTTATTAGAGGAGTAAGTAGTGTTGTGTTCATGCTCAGCCACTCCGTCCTGTCTGACTCTTTGCCACTCCGGACTGTAACCCTCCAGGCTCTCTGTCCATGGGAATTTTCAGGCAAGAATACTAGAGTGGGTTGCCATTTCCTCTTCCAGGGGATCTTTCCAGTCCAGGGGTAGAACTCTCACCTCCTGCATTTCCTGCATTGCTGGCTGACTCTTGAAAGTGAAAGTGAAGTCGCTCAGTCGTGTCCGACTCTTTGAGACCCATGGACGTTAGCCCACCAAGCTCCTCCGTCCATGGGATTCTCCAGGCAAGAATACTGGATTGGGTTGCCATTTCTGCTGAGCAATCAGGGAAGTCCATTCTTGTTAGCATCACTCCTTGACAGAGCATCCCCTCTCAACTCTGAACTTCCTCTCTCCGCCTCAAAGCATGGATAATTGGCAATTCTGGGTGTTTAGTAGGAAAACTCAATGGATCAAATAAGGGTCAGTTCTGTCCATGGTGTTTGTCAGTTGAGTCCCCATAGAGAGGTTTCCTAAGTCTACCATAGATGCAGCATCTGAGTCAGTTTTTTGAGTGAAGCAATCTCATCCCATTTCAGTTCATCACGGCATGTGCTGGGAAATTATCATATGATCTCTAAAATATAAATAATATGCCTTTAAAATGAAAATTAGTGAAAAACAGTACAGTAAGACAAAATGGCAACGTGCAGGTCTTTTGGTTATTGTGTTTAGTACACAAGAACAGGGTATCTGATACATATCAGAGTGTCTGATGTTAAATGTTTAAACTTTATTTTTTACTAACAAAGTATATAGGGGTCAAATTCTGAGAATAAACATAATGAAAGTGAATAGAATTTATAACCTTATCATAAACATTGCTAATATGTTGTATCTTTTTCTGGCACTTTTCTTCTATGTATTACACTATAGATACAGATTTGCAGTATTTTTATGTCACTGTATCTTTAACTATATTAAATCTATGCATTTTATGTGTAATTTTTCTTTAAATAATGATACTACTCAGAAATTCACTCAACATTCTTCTATAAAATCTACATGAATTGCTTCTATTAGGGAAAATTGGTATAAGTTGCCTATGAAAATTCATGTTACCTTTGTAGTTCAACTGTTCATTGTGATTTGCAAATTGTACTAATGAATACTACCATAAACCAAGTAGTAGCTTGTGGTTAAACCTGAAACCTGAACTTGACCTTTCTCCCTCCTTTAATGAAGAGAAGACATAGATTTAATTACTTTTCTTGACCCTCAATGGCATTAGAGTTTTCAAAACTGAGTTCCCTCAGAAATTACTACTACCACTTAATTGCTGTTGCTTCTACTACTCTCCAGTTTATGCTTCCCTGCACATATAAGTAAGTATTTAAAAACTGATTGTGGCTCTTTCCTGTTTAACATCCTCTTTGATTTTAGATAAACTTCAAACTCCTCAAATGTGGATTCTATTAATTAATGTCGAAGTCCATTTGGGCTACTTTAACAAAATACCACGGATTAGGTAAATTATAAACAGCAGGATTTTATGCTTCCAATTTTAGAGGCTTGAAATCTGAGATCAGGGTACCAATATAATCAGGTGAGGGCCCTCTTCTGGGTCTCAGACTTTTTTTTTTTTAATCCTCACATGGTGAATTGTAAGAAAAGCTATGACAAATCTAGACAGTGTGTTAAAAAGCAAAGACATCACTTTGCAGATAAAGGTCTGTATTCAAAGCTCTGTTTTTCCAGTAGTTATGTATGGGTGTGAGAGCTGGACCATGAAGAAGGCTAAATGCCTAAGAATTTGTTTTCAAACTGTAGTGCTGGAGAATACTATTGAAAATCCTTTGGGCAGCAAGGAGATCAAACCAGTCAATTCTAAAAGAAATTAAGACTGAATATTCATTGAAAGGACTGATACTCAAGCTGAAGCTCCATTGCAAAGCTTTGATGTGAAGAGCCAAGTCCCTGGAAAAGACCCTGATGCTGGGAATTACTGAAGGCAGAAGGAGAAGGGGATGACACAGGATGGGATGATTGTTTGGCATCACCAACTCAATGGACATGAATTTGAGCAAACTCCAGGAAACAGTGAAGGACAGGGAAGCCTGGCATGCTACAATCCATGGGATCACAAAGAGTCAGACATGACTTAGTAACTGAACACACACACACACACACAGTGACTGTGGCAAAGAAACTGTCTTAGGCCTCTATTTAAGACCTTAATCTCATTTATGAGGGCTCTCTCCTTATGACGTAAATACCTTCTAAAGGTCCATTTCCTACTATCATCATTGGAGTTCAAATTTCAACATAGGAATTTTGGTGCAACACAAACATTCATGCCAGAGCTCTATGACTCTTTGTTACCTGTTGACCTAAGGTCTTTTGTGTCATACAGACACACTAAAATTTCCCAGTCGCCTGTTCTTTAGCTGGGAAACGTCTCACTTGTTCTTTTATCAAACTGAAACTTTCCTTTTCAATCTCAAATAATTCTACTGGGAATTCTCTTTTGAGTCAGTTAATTTAGGTTAGGGGATTAGATTGTCAATCAACTGAGGAGAGAGTGCATATGAATTTACCTCAAAGCTTATTAGATGGCCAGGTGTATTGGTACTCAGTAAGTTCTTGTGGAATATTTGAATTAATATTTTACTCAACAAATCTCTCATTATTCAAATATCTATTTAAAGGACATTGCTGTTATTTCCATGTTGTACTTCTTTAAACAATAGTTTTAATAGTACTATGTGCATATCTGATGAATTATTTTACTATATTCTAGAGGTTAATTTTGGCAAAAAACAAAAACAAAACTTGATCTTTGACATTTTTAAGACGTCAGGCTCAGAGTCTGCTTAAATTATCACAGAATTCATACCAAACTATACATGTATGATGATGGCATGGATTCAAATAGAGTACTAGTATAGTATTACAGTTTGTGTTATTAGTGTTTCAAATTAAAGCAACTTTTCAAAAGAAGGATGAATATCTTTGTATTAGAATGGAAGTGGAGAAAGCAATTTAATGTAGAAGAAGAGCAATGGGTCTCGAGTTAAGAGACCCTGCCTTAACATACTTCTAATTTGTACATTAGTAAAGTAACAATTTGCAAGTCACTTAATTTTTCTAAGTCATGGCCTGGTTTCCACCTTTCATAATTAGGAAGTTGGATTAGATGAACTATAAAGTTAAGTATCTATGATAAAAGTTCTCAGACGAGTTGAATAGGTTTGAAATAGTTATTTAAGTATGAAAATTCCTTTATGACCTATTATAGTTCTGAGTGACATTGATATGAGCAGTTTCTTCACCTCTTTGTAATTGAGGTTATATTTCACAGTTTAATTCCCCTAGTGGTATAGTGGAATTTTATATATATATATATATATATATATATATATATATATAATTTTTTTTCATATCTTTAGGTATAGCACCATATTATAATTTAACTTGGTATTTTTTAAATTTCATTAAAATGTTGACTGTATTAATGAATTAAATTATTCATACCAAAGTAAAGATACACTGGATACCCCTTATTAAACATCTGTTTATTTTATAAATATAGGGAATATTCAATAAGATATGCTATGTAATTAGCTTATAACAATTTTATATTTTTGTGACACATATGCCATTAGTATGAAGTAACTAGGATAAAATAAGATTGCAGAAATGATTTGTAAAATAATTTGTCTTGTGTCTATTTAACTCTCCATATAAACTATATAAATATATGTATAATTTGCATACACATATATTATAAATATAGAATTCCAGATATTTTCTCTATATTTAAAATATATTTACTCAAGTAAACAGTAAAATAAGTAAATGTCTTATTTAAATGGTATGTCTTTGTTAAAGTAAACAAAATAATAATAATGTAGTATTATATTAAATATTTAAGGACTTAAATTAATACTTTAAAGGCCCTTTATTTTCCTAGACAGAATTTTAAGATCGTCCCAAGTTTCCTTGACTAAGATAAATTCTAAAGTAATATTATTTGTTGTTTAATGTTGCTAAATTTACAGTAATTTTTCTTCAAAGATATAGAAAATTAATATATAAATGTATATTAAAATATATCTCCCTGAAAGTTACATCTGTTATAATAAATGTTTTCAAAAGCAGTCATTAACTTTTATTATTTAATAAATAATTATTGATGTAGGTATATACACATATTGAAAAGTCAGAAAGTCAAGTCGCTCAGTCATGTCGGACTCTTCATGACCCCATGGACTGCAGCCTACCAGGCTCCTCTGCCCATGGGATTTTCTAGGCAAGAGTACTGGAGTGGGTTTCTATTGCCTTCTATGAGATATACATATTAATATTACATAAATTTAACTTTAGATTTTAGTGTGCATTCAAAAATTTCTCATTTCATTCCTCATAACGTCACTATTTTTCATCTATATCATGATTAGAGTAAGAGAGAATTAGCAGAGGAGGTCCTAAGATGGTGGAGGAATAGGATAGGGAGACCACTTTCTCCCCCACAAATTCATCAAAAGAACATTTGAACACTGAGCAAATTCCACAAAACAACTTTTGAATGCTGGCAGAGGACATCAGGCACCCAGAAAGGCAGCCCATTGTTTTTGAGAGGAGGTAGGACAAAATATAAAAGACAAAAAGAGAGACAAAAGAGGTAGGGACAGAGATCCATCCCGGGAAGGGAGTCTTAAAAAAGAGAGAAGTTTCCACACACCAGGAAACACTCTCTCCGGTGGGTCTGTGGTGAGCCTTGGAATCTCAGAGTGCAAAATAACCAGGAGGAAAAATAAATAAAGACATAAAACCCACAGGTTATGTACCTAACAACAACTCCCAGTGGAGCAGCAGCCCCGACATGTGCATCCCCCACTAGCAAGTGGAGGCTGGACAGGGAGGCGTGGGCTGCATTGCTAAGGGTAAGGATCCAGACTGTGGAGTACACATAGGGAAGTGATTACTGGCTAGCTTGCTCTCTCCCCTTTTGATTCCCCCTCTTCTCCTCCTGGTCACCTCTATCTCCCTCCTTCCTATTCTCTTCTCCATGTAACTCTGTGTACCTCTCCAGGTGTCCCTTACTGTGGAGAAACTTTTCATCATTAACCTAGATGTTTTATCATTGGTGCTGTATACATGGAGAAGTCTTGAGGATATTGTAACAATAGGATAGAAAACCAGAGGCAGGAGGCTTAAGCCCAAATCCTGAGAACACCAGAGAACTCCTGAATCCAGGGAACGTTAATTGATAGGAGCTCATCAAACGCCACCATACCTACACTGAAACCAAGCACCACCCAAGGGCCAACAAGTTCCTGAGCAAGACATACCATGCAAATTCTCCAGCAACACAGGAACATAGCCCTGAGCTTCAATATACAGGCTGCCCAAAGTCACACCAAACTTACTGACAACTCAAAACACATTACTGGACACTTCATTGCACTCCAGAGAGAAGAAATCCAACTCTACCCACCATTACACTGACACAAGCCTCCCTAACCAGGAAACCTTGACAACCACCCGTCCAACCCCACCCACAGCAAGGAACCTCCACAATAAAGAGGAACCACAAACTGCTAGAATACAGAAAGGCCACCCCAAACACAGCAATATAAACAAGATGAAAAGGCAGAGAAATACCCAGCAGGTAAAGGAACAGGATAAATGCCCCCCTAACCAAACAAAAGAGGAAGAGATAAGGAATCTACCTGATAAAGAATTCTGAATAATGATAATGAAAATGATCCAAAATCTTGAAAACAAAATGGAGTTACAGATAAATAGCCTGGAGACAAGAATCGAGAAGATGAAGAAAGGTTTAACAAGGACCTAGAAGAAATTTTTAAAAGTCAGTATATAATGACTAAGGCAATAAATGAGATCAAAAACACTCTGGAGGGAACCAACAGTAGAGTAATGGCGGCGGAAGATAGGATAAGTGAGGTAGCAGATAGAATGGTAGAAATAAATGAATCAGAGAGGAAAAAAGAATTAAAAGAAATAAGGACAACTTCAGAGACCTCTGGGTCCATGTTAAATGCCCCAACATTTGAATCATAGGAGTTCCAGAAGAAGAAGACAAAAAAAAAAAAAAAAAAAGACCATGAGAAAATACTTGAGGAGATAATAGTTGAAAACTTCCCTAATATGGGGAAGGAAATAATCACCCAAGTCCAAGAAACCCAGGGAGTCCCAAACAGGATAAACCCAAGGCAAAACACCCCAAGACACATATTAATCAAATTAACAAAGATGAAATGCAAAGAACAAATACTAAAAGCAGCAAGGGAAAAACAACAAATAACACACAAGGGGATTCCCATAAGGATAACAGCTGATCTTTCAATAGAAACTCTTCAGGCCAGAAGGAAATGGCAAGACATACTTGTTGGAAGAAAACAACTCACAGCCCAGATTACTGTACCCAGCAAGGATCTCATTCAAATATGAAAGAGAAATCAAAAGCTTTACAGACAAGCAAAAGCTGAGAGAATTCAGCACCACCAAACCAGCTCTCCAACAAATGCTAAAGGATATTCTCTAGACAGGAAACACAGAAAGGGAGTATAAACTCTAACCCAAAATAATAAATTAAATTACAACGGGATCATACTTATCAATAATTACCTTAAGTGTAAATGGGTTGAATGGCTCAACCAAAAGACAGAGACTGGCTGAATGGATACAAGACAAGACCCTTATGCTGCTGCCGCTGCTGCTGCTAAATCGCTTCAGTCATGTCCGACTCTGTGTGATCCCATAGATGGCAGCCCAGCAGGCTCCCCAGTCCCCGGGATTCTCCAGGCAAGAACACTGGAGTGGGTTGCCATTTCCTTCTCCAATGCAGGAAAGTGAAAAGTGAAAGTGAAGTCGCTCAGTCGTGCCTGACTCTTAGCGACCCCACGGACTGCAGCCTACCAGGCTCCTCCATCCATGGGATTTTCCAGGCAAGAGTACTGGAGTGGATTGCCATTGCCCTCTCCGTTCAAGACCCTTATATATGTTGTTTAAAAGAGACCTACCTTGAAACAAGGGACATACACAGACTGAAAGTGAAGGGCTGGGAAAAGATATTCCACGCAAATAGAGACCAAAAGAAAGCAGGAGTAGCAATACGCAGATAAAATAGACTTTAAGAAAAGGCTGTGAAAAGAGACAAAGATGGACACTACATAATGATCAAAGGATCAATCCAAGAAGAAGATATAACAGTCATAAATATATATGCACCCAAAACAGGAGCACCACAAAATGTAAGACAAATGTTAACAAGTATGAAAGGGGAAATTAACAATAACACTATAATAGTGGGAGACTTTAATACCCCACTCACATCTATGGGTAGATGAACTAAACAGAAAATTAATAAGGAAACACAAACTTTAAATGATACAATAGACCAGTAAGACTTAATTGATATCTATAAGACATTTCACCCCAAAACAATGAACTTCATGTTTTTCTCATGTGCACACAGAACCTTCTGCAGGATAGATCACATCCTGGGCCATAAATCTAGCCTTGGTAAATTCAGAAAAGTTGAAATCATTCCAAGCATTTTTTCTGACCACAGTGTGGTAAGAACAGATGTAAATTACAGGAGAAAACTATTAAAAATTCCAACATATGAAGGCTGAACAACATGCCGCTGAATAACCAATAAATCACAGAAGAAATCAAAAAATAAATAAAAATATGCATAGAAATGAATGAAGAGGAAAACAAAACAACCTCAAACCTATGGGACAGTGTAAAAGCAGTGCTAAGGGAAAGGTTCATAGCAATAGAGGCTTACCTCAAGAAACAAGAAAAAAGTCAAATAAATAACCTACCTCTACACCTAAAGCAACTAGAAAAGGAAGAAATGAAGAACCTCAGGGTTAGTAGAAGGAAAGAAATTTTAAAAATTAGGGCAGAAATAAATGCAAAATAAACAAAAGAGAGCATAGCAAAAATCAACAAAGCCAAAAGCTGGTTCTTTGAGAAGATAAATAAAATTGACAAACCGTTAGCCAGACTTACCAAGAAACAAAGGGAAAAAAATAAAATCAACAAAATTAGAAGTGAATATGGAGACATCAGAACAGACAACACAGAAATACAAAGGATCATAAGAGACTATTATCAGCAGCTATATGCAGATAAAATGGACAACTTGGAAGAAATGGACAAATACTTAGAAAAGTACAACTTTCCAAACTGAACCAGGAACAAATAGGAAATCCTAACAGACCCATCACAAGCATGGAAATTGAAACTGTAATCAGAAATCATCCAACAAACAAAAGCCCAGGACCAGAGAACTTTACAGCTGAATTCTACCAAAAATTTAGAGAAGAGCTAACACCTATCCTACTCAAAGTATTCCAGAAAATTGCAGAGGAAGGTAAACTTCCATTCTATGAGACCACCATCACCCTAATACCAGAACCTGACAGTTCAGTTCAGTTCAGTCGCTCAGTCGTGTCCGACTCTTTGCGACTCCATGAATTGCAGCATGCCAGGCCTCCCTGTCCATCACCATCTCTCAGAGTTCACTCAAACTCAGGTCCATTGAGTCGGTGATGCCATCCAGCCATCTCATCCTCTATCATCCCCTTTTCCTCCTGCCCCCAATCCCTCCCAGCACCAGAGTTTTTTCCAATGAATCAACTCTTCATATGAGGTGGCCAAAGTACTGGAGTTTCAGCTTTAGCATCAGTTCTTCCAAAGAACACCCAGGACTGATCTCCTTCAGAATGGACTAGTTAGATCTCCTTGCAGTCCAAGGGCCTCTCAAGAGTCTTCTCCAACACCACAGTTCAAACGCATCAATACTTTGGTGCTCAGTTTTCTTCACAGTCCAACTCTAGCATCCATACATGACCACTGGAGAAACCATAGCCTTGAATAGATGGACCTTTGTTGGCAAAGTAATGTCTCTGCTTTTCAATATGCTATCTAGGTTTGTCATAACTTTTCTTCCAAGGAGTGAGTGTCTTTTAATTTCATGGCTGCAATCACCATCTGCAGTGATTTTGGAGCCCAAAAAATAAAATCTGACAGTGTTTCCACTGTTTCCCCATATATTTCCCATGAAGTGATAAAGATGCCACACAAAAAAAATGAAAACTGCAGGCCAATATCACTGATGCACATAGATGCAAAAATCCTTAACAAAATTCTAGCAAACAGAGTCCAACAACATATTAAAAAAGATCATACATCATGACCAATTGGGCTTTATCCCAGGGATGCAAGGATTCTTCGATATCCACAAATCAATCAACATAATACACCACATTAACAAATTGAAAAATAAAAACCATATGATTATCTCAATAGATGCAGAGAAAACCTTTGACAAAATTCAATATCCAATTATGAAAAAACCATCCAAAAAGCAGAAATAGAGGGAACATACCTCAACATAATAAAAGCTATATATGACAAACCCATAGCAAACATTATTCTCAATGGTGAAAAATTGAAACCATTTCCCCTAAAGTCAGGAACAAAACTAGGGTACCCACTCTTACCACTACTATTCAACATAGTTTTGGAAGTTTTGGCCACACCAATCAGAGCAGAAAAAGAAGTAAAAGGAATCCAGATTGGAAAAGAAGAAGTAAAACTCTCACTGTTTCAGATGACATGATCCTCTGCATAGAAAACCTTAAAGACTCCACCAGAAAATTACTAGACCTAATCAATGAATATAATAAATTTGTGGGACATAAAATCAACACATAGAAATCCCTTGCATTCCTATACACTAACAGTGGGAAAAAAGAAAGAGAAATTAAGGAAACAATTCCATTCACCATTGCAACGAAAAGAATAAAAAACTTAGGAACCAGTTCAGTTCAGTTCAGTCGCTCAGTTGTGTCCAACTCTTTGTAACTCCATGAATTGCAGCACATCAGGCCTCCCTGTCCATCAACAACTCCCGGAGTTCACTCAGACTCATGTCCAATTGAGTCAGTGATGCCATCCAGCCATCTCATCCTCTACCGTCCCCTTCTTCTCCTGCCCCCAATTCCTCCCAGCGTGAGAGTCTTTTCCAGTGAGTCAACTCTTCGCATGAGGTGGCCAAAGTATTGATTTCAGCTTTAGCATTCTTCTTTCCAAAGAACACCCAGGACTGATCTCCTTTAGAATGGACTGGTTGGATCTCCTTGCAGTCCAAGGGCATCTCAAGAGTCTTCTCCAGCAACACAGTTCAAAAGCATCAACTCTTTGGCACTCAGCTTTCTTCACAGTCCAACTCTCACATCCATACATGACCACTGGGAAAACCATAGCCTTGATTAGATGGACCTTTGTTGGCAAAGTAATATCTCTGCTTTTGAATATGCTATCTAGGTTGGTCATAACTTTCCTTCCAAGAAGCAAGCGTTTTTTTAATTTCATGGCTGCAATCACCATCTGCAGTGATTTTGGAGCCCCCCAAAATAAAGCCTGACTCTTTCCACTGTTTCTCCATCTATTTGCCATGAAATGATGGGACCAGATGCCATGATCTTTGTTTTCTGAATGTTGTGCTTGAAGCCAACTTTTTCACTCTCCTCTTTCACTTTCTTCAAGAGGCTTTTGAGCTCCACTTCACTTTCTGCCATAAGGGTGGTGTCATCTGCATATGTGAAGTTACTAATATTTCTCCCGGCAATCTTCATTCCAGCTTGTGCTTCTTCCAGCCCAGCATTTCTCATGATGTACTCTGCATATAAGTTAAATAAGCCGGGTGATCCTATACATAGAAATATATCTACCTAAGGAAACAAAAGATGTATATATAGAAAATAATAAAACACTGGTAAAACAAATCAAGAGGACACAAATAGATGGAGAAATATACCGTGTTCATGAATCGGAAGAATCAATATAGTGAAAATGAGTATACTACCCAAAGCAATCTGTAGATTCAGTGCAATCCCTATCAAGCTACCAATGGTATTTTTCAGAGAACTAGAACAAATAATTTCTCAGTTTGTATGGGAAAAAAAAAAAAAAAAAAACTTGAATATACAAAGCAATCTTGAGAAAGAAGAATGGAACTGGAGCAATCAACCTGCCTGACTTAAGTCTCTACTACAAAGCCACAGTCATCAAGACAGTATGGTACTGGCTCAGAGACAGAAACATAGATCAATGGAAAAAAATTGAAAGCCCAGAGATAAATCCATGCACTTACAGACACCTTATCCTTGACAAAGGAGGCAAGAATATACAATGGAGAAAACACAATCTCTTTAACAAGTGGTGCTGGGAAAACTGGTCAACCACTTGTAAAAGAATGACTCTAGAACACTTTTTAACAAAATACACAAAAATAAACTCAAAATGGATTAAAGATCTAAATGTAATACCAGAGACTATAAAACTCTTAGAGGAAAAGATAGGCAAAAGACTCTCTGACATACATCACAGCAGGACCCTCTATGACCTACCTCTCAGAATATTGGAAATAAAAGCAAAAATAAACAAATGGGACCTAATTAAAATTAAAAGCTTCTGCACAACAAAGGAAACTATAAGCAAGGTGAAAAGACAGCCTTCAGAATGGGAGAAAATAACAAACGAAGCAACGGACAAAGAATTAATTTCAAAAATATGCAAGTAACACCTGTAGCTCAATTCCAGGAAAATAAATGACCCAATGGAAAAGCCAGCCAAAGAACTAAATAGACATGTCTCCAAAGAAGACATACAGATGGCTAACAAACACATGAAAAGATGCTCAACATCACTCATTATCAGAGAAATGCAAATAAAAACCACAGTGAGGTACCATTTCATGCCAATCAGAATGGCTGCTATCCAAAAGTCTATAAGCAATAAATGCTGGAGAGGGTGTGGAGAAAAGGGAACCCTCTTACACTGTTGGCGGGAGTGCAAACTAGTACAGCCATTAGGGTGAACAGTGTGGAGATTCCTTAAAACACTGGAAATAGTACTGCCATATGACCCAGCAATCCCACTGCTGGGCATACACACTGAGGAAACCAGAATTGAAAGAGACACGTGTACCCCAATATTCACTGCAGCACTGTTTATAATAGCCAGGACATGAAAGCAACATAGATGTCCATCAGCAGACAAATGGATAAGAAAGCTGTGGTACATGTACACAATGGATTATTACTCAGCCGTTAAAAAGAATACATTTGAATCAATTCTAATGAGGTGGATGAAACTGGAGCCAATTATACAGTGAAGTAAGCCAGAAAGAAAAACACCAATATAGTATACTAAAACATATATATGGAATTTAAAAAGATGGTAATGATAACCCTGTATGTGAGACAGCAAAGAGACACAGAGGTATAGAACAGTCTTTTGGACTCTGTGGGAGAGGGTGAGAATGTAATGATTTGGGAGAATGACATTGAAACATGTATACTATCTTATTTGAAACGAATCACCAGTCCAGGTTCAATGCATGATACAGGGTACTCGGGGCTGGTGCACTGGGATGACCCAGAGGGGTGGGATGGGGAGGGAGGTTTGGGGGGGGGGGGTGCAGGATGAGGAGCACATGTACACCCATGGCTGATTCATGTCAGTGTATGGTGAAACCAATACAATATTGTAAAGTAAAAATAATAATAATAAATAAAATAAAATAATTTTTTAAAATAAAATCATTTAGGTAGGAAAACCAAATATTGTTTTCAAGTACATTCTCTGCTGATGTGACAAATTTTATTAAGGGTAAACAAAAAGGAAATAATCTTTAAATAGAATAAAAATAGCTAGATCCAACAAAAAAAAAAAAAAGAGAAAGAGAGAATTAGCTACAAAAACATTGAGGAAGAGGAAAATATGAAGCTTAAGCTTTGGCATATATGTAGGTTAGGAATTTATATATATATACATACATACATACATACATATATATATACATATATTTCCCCCTCTATGTTAAAAGTGGGAGATCATAAAGCAGCAAATTTAAGAGTAAGTTTAGTTCAAAATCTATGTAGATAGGACATATTTGTATTGAATGTCATTTGGGAGATTATGCAGAAAATGTTAATTGTGTTTATCTTTTGTTCATAAATTTAAAGTTGAATTTTTTTTGTTTCTCTTTGTATGTTATAATTTTTCTGACAATCAATGAGTTACCTGATTGTTAGCAAAAATAATAAAACATAACTGTCTACAAATGGAAATTTTAATTCCTCAAATATTGTATCCTTTTTGTTGAGAGGTTGCTGAGGAGAGCTCTCTATCAGTCTTTTAATTATACCACTTCATATAATCCTAACAGTATTTGCATAATTATTATTTCAGTAATGCAGTCAACATATTACATGCCCTGTGATATAAAATAAATATAAAATCCAAAACAATTGTAAAGTGAAAGTCAAGTGATTTAAAGTACCTGCACTATCCATTATCATTATCATTTTTATCCTTCCAACAAAAATTTAAATTCATGAGACTTTCCCAGCAATTTGTAGAGGGAAGTACTTGTTTCTGGTTTAAATCAAAGTATGTTACTCAGATATCTAGATTATATTTTACTGTGATTTCTCATTGTAACATATTTGCTGATTTTATGAATATTTTTGAATTATGCAATTTTCCTGATTTTTTTTTGGTCACATCATATACTTATTATGATTATTAGCTTCTATGTTAATAAACCTATTTTCCTTTTTCAATTAGATTCTCATCTGAGTGAACTGCATTTTCAAAATTCTATCAATGAGTCTTCTCTTTGAAAGTAGAAAACAACCCATTTAGTGTGTGTTGTAATAAAGAATCTTTCTAGCTTAGTGAGGCCTTAGTTTTAATTGAAAGCTATACTGTGGAATATTTTATAGATTTTTTGTATTAGAGAGTTAATTTGTGAAATTAAACTAAGAAATTAAATTAAGAAATTGTCTTCAACATCATGGTGCTAAGCTGAGTTAATATTTTGTCACAGACATTTAAAAAATGTGGTAAAGTGAGTTTTAGAATTGGAAGTGAATAACTATAAATAACTAAGGAGCAAAGAAAGATAGAAAATATAAATATTTTCTAACTCCATAATTTGGATTAGAAGGTAAATCCTACATGCTTATCACTGCTTAAATATCATTTGATTTCTGTAAGCATTTTGTCTAAAAATATTTTTTTAAAAAAAAGTGTTTCAGGGAGTGACAGAAAGCAAGACATTAAGAAAATGTATGAAGAAAAATATGAAGTACTTAAAACATCAATTTTTAAAATCAAGTCACTTCTACATGAAGTTTGGAAAATTGTATGAAGAGTGTAGACACTGAGAAAGCCACTTCCTCATTTGTAATTTCTGTGGTAGGCAACTTCTGAAATGGGTCCCAATGGTCCCCACCCACTGATATTTATACCATTCTGTAATACCCTCCATTTGAATATAAGCAGGGACTAGTGACTGGCTTCTAATAAATATACAGTGGGAAAAGTTATGAGATGTTATTTCCAATAGTAAGTTGCAAAAGATTGTTATTTCCATCTTGCTCTCTTTTGTCTTCTCATTTGCTCAGTCTCATGAATCTACTGGCCCTGTGGGAGTCTTCTAGGAAGATGCCCACATAGTGAGGAGTAAAGGGAGAATTCTGGCCAATAGTGTGCAAGAACTGAATCCTCCAGACATGAGTGAGCTTGGGAATACTCTTTTACTAGGAGTATTCAAAAAACTGCTTGTTAACTGGCACCTGGAAAGCAGTCTAGTGAGTGACCAGACTCAAAAGACCCAGCTTAGCAATGACTTAGATTCCTGACCCATCAAAACTGAGGTAATAAATATTGTTATTGTGAGCCACAATGTTTGGGTATAATTTTTTATACAGTGGTTAATAATTAACACAAGTTTATGCATTGTTCTGATCTCTGTATTAATAGATTCAACAGTTATGAGCTCCCAGCAACTACACATATAATGAAATTTAGGCAAATATATATATATATATATATATATATATGTGTGTGTGTGTGTGTGTGTGTGTGTGTGTGTGTGTATGTACGTACGTACGTTGGAGAAGAAAATGGCAACCCACTCCAGTGTTCTTGCCTGGAGAATCCCAGGAATGGGAGAGCCTTGTGGGCTGCCATCTATGGGGTCGCACAGAGTTGGACATGACTGAAGTGACTTAGCAGCATGTATGTATGTATTTGCTTATACTTTGTGGGCTTCCCTTGTGGCTCAGCTGGTAAAGAATCCACCAGCAATTAGGGAGACCTGGGCTCAATCACTGAGTTGGGAAGATCCCCCAGAGAAGGGAAAGACAACCCACTCAAGTATTCTGGCCTGGAGAATTCCAAATACTGTATAGTCCATGGGGTCACAAAGAGTTGGAGGCAACTTTCACCTTCACTTTTTTCATACTTTGTAATCAATAAGGAATTAAGAAAAAGGTGAGGTAGATATGCATTCCCTACCAAGTTAACAGAATAAGAAATCTTTTAATAATTTATAGACAATTCCCTGCAGGAGGGCATGGCAACCCATTCCAGTATTCTTGCCTGGAGAATCCCATGGACAGAGGAGCCTGTCAGGCTATAGTGCATAGGGTTGTAAACAGTCAGAAATGACTGAAAGAACTTAGCATGCACATATGCACATTCATCAGTATTATATGTGTACTGTGCTGATATTTTGGAGAAGAAAATGGCAACTCCCTCCTGGAAATTTCCAAGGACAGGGGGGCCTGGAAGGCTACAGTCCAAGAGGTCACAAAGAGTTGGACACGACTGAGAGCACTAGCATACATGCTGATATTTATAAGGAAATCTGTGAAAGATTAAAACTACTATATACTGTGGGGCAATTTGTCATTCTCGATTTATTGTTGTAATGTCACTAGTCTTCTCATAACTAGCTGGGGCTTTATATGGTGAATTTCTTGTCTCACTGATGAAGGTGCTGGATGTGATGGTCTTTAAGCTAAAAATTCTAGATAACAGCTAAAAATTCTAGATTATAAATATTGAGATAGAAATCATCATTGGAGATATATACCAAATAGAGATTAGGGCCAAATTAAAACAAAATACATCAAATACAATCAAAAAAATAGAATTGAACTTTCAAATACACCTTAAGAACATTTTATGTAAACTATTTTGTAATTTAAAATCAGGTTAATTACAAAATGCTGTTTCAATTGATTATACTATTCCAGGCTCTGCTAACTTATATATGCACTTTATTATTTGCAGATCAAAAATGATATTAAGTGGCAAGCCTTTGGATACACATTTACTAAGGGATGGAGATAAGATTTAAATATCCATTCCCAAGAGTTGCAATCATGATGGTATTGAAATATATATATATATATATATATATATATATATATATATAATGTTAAAGTTTTTATTTTGATTTAATTTATTTTAAAAGTTAGTTTTCCCTGGTTGCTCAGCTAGTAAATAATCCTCCTCCAATGTGGGAGACCTGAGTTCGATCTCTGGGTTGAGAAGATATCCTGGAGAAGGAACCAGCTACCCACTCCAGTATTCTAGCCTGGAAAATTCCATGGGCTGTATAGTCCATGTGTTCCCAAAGAGTCAGATATGACTGAGCGACTTTTACTTTCACTTTGTTAGGTAACGAAATGTGTTTTTAAATTTTAATTATATTAAAAATTTATTTAGGAACAAACATAAATATCTTTACCAAATAAAGATGTTTCATAATTATAAAAAATAGAAGTTAGTATTTATTTAAAAAATAACACAGAGATTTGACAAAGATATACAGATAAACTTGTGAGGCAGTTGCTAAAATATTTACATATTTCTTACTAATATGTAAAAATAAAATTGGATCATCTCTGTAATAGTGGGAACAACTGAGCTCCTTCCATCTAATAGTAGTGAAGCATCATTGTCTTTCCTCTAAACATACAAATTCAATTAAGGTTGTGTTTAATTTAAATATCAGTTGTTGTTTGTTTTTTTTTAAGTCAAATAAATCCAATTCATTTTAAAGAGAAATTTATGTGCTGGGTAATAAGAATGACACGCTGGCACCTCAGGTGAGGCACAAAGATAAAGACAGCTATATTTAATTTTTAAGTGACGTGACATGTAATAACTGACCTTAAATAGAAAATTTCTGTAATTATATAAATCAGAGAGCTTCCCAGATATGACATAAAACCTTTGGGTAACAAATATTCTGAGTTATATTACTGAAGTGGAAAAAAGCAAAGCTGACAAGCAATGAGATGAAGTAAAGGACATTTTGTGTACATCCTAATGATTAATTTCAAGAGGAAGTGCAATGTAATGGAGGCACCATTCTTTCAATGACCCAAAGGGTCTTTTCACTGTTTTCTTTTTACCATTTCCAAGTATTATTTCATAAGTGGAAATAAATTTTCATAATATGCATTCTATCATACTGACATACTTGAAATTTATCAAGAAAAACTCGAGTCCCTAAATCATATATTCATCACACTCTTTCAAGAAATAGTAAAATAGGTATCCCATAAGTACTTTTGTGTGTTTTGCTCTGTACCATTTATTAGCAATAAAAATGACTTCCAGTATTTCATTCAAGGCTAAATGGGGAGCACATGTACAATTATTTGAACCAGTATAAAAATCAATTTGTTACATCATTTTAATGTCATCTTTTGGTAGAAGGATGGAGAAACAGTTGTAGCATAAACTGTGGACCCAAAGGTCATTTCACTGAATTAAAAAAACAAAGAGAACACTGAGACAGGTCATACATTTGAAGAAATTAAAGGCAAGAGTAGCAAAATAAAGGCAAGTAGGACTAAATCAAACAAAAAGTTTCTGTGTAGCAAAAGAAATAACAGAATCAAAAGGTAACCTATGGAATGAGAGAAAATCAAACTATATATCTGATAAGGGTTTAAAATCCAAAATATATAAGGAACTTCATTAGCATAATAGCAACAAAAAAAATAACCTGATTTAAAAAGTGGGCAAATAATTTGAATAGACATTTTTCCAAAGAAAATACACATATGGCTGAGAAGTACATGAAAATAAACTCAACATTACTAATCATGCTGCTGCTGCTGCTGCTAAGTCGCTGCAGTCATGTCCAACTCTGTGAGACCCCAGAGACGGCAGCCCACCAGGCTCCCCTGTCCCTGGGATTCTCCAGGCAAGAACACTGGAGTGGGTTGTCATTTCCTTCTCCAATGCATGAAAGTGAAAAGTGAAAGTGAAGTCACTCAGTCGTGTCCGACTCAGCGACCCTACAGACTGCAGCCTACCAGGCTCCTCCGTCCGTGGGATTTTCCAGGCAAGAGTACTGGAGTGGGGTGCCATTGCCTTCTCCGACTAATCATGAGGGAAATGCAAATCAAAACCACAATGAGACATTATCTCACACCTGTTAAGAGTGCTATTTTATCAAAATTTATAAATATATACAGGGATCTGAAGAATTGGGATCCTTGTATGCTGTTGATGGTAATGTAAAATAGTACATCCACTCTGGAAAATCAAAAGGTCCGTCTAGTCAAGGCTATTGTTTTTCCAGTGGTCGTGTATGGATATGAGAGTTGGACTGTGAAGAAAGCTGAGCATCGAAGAATTGATGCTTTTGAACTGTGGTGTTGGAGAAGACTCTTGAGAGCCCCTTGGACTGCAAGGAGATCCAACCAGTCCATTCTGAAGGAAATCAGCCCTGGGTGTTCTTTGGAAGGAATGATGCTGAAGTTGAAACTCCAGTACTTTGGCCACCTCATATGAAGAGTTGACTCATTGGAAAAGACTGTGATGCTGGGAGGGATTGGGGACAGGAGGAGAAGGGGAGACAGAGAATGAGATGGCTGGATGGCATCACTGACTCTATGGCTGAGAGTTTGAGTGAACTCCGGGAGTTGGTGATGGACAAGGGAGGCCTGGCGTGCTGCGATTTATGGGGTCACAAAGAGTTGGACACGACTGAGTGACTGAACTGAACTGAACCAATGGAGTTTCTTCAAAAAGTTAAAAATTAAACTATCATATAATCCAACAATCTCATACCTGGGGATATTATAATAAATTTGAAATTAAGATTTCAAAGAAATGTCTGCATCCCTATGTTCATTGCAGCATTATTCACAATAGGCAAGGTATGGAAACAACCTAAATATCCATCTATTGATGAATGGATTAAGAAAATGTGGTGAAAGTGAGAGTTGCTCAGCCTTGTTTGACTCTGCAACCTCATGGATTATACATTCCATGGTATTCTCCTATCCAGACTACTGGAGTGGGTAGCCGTTCCCTTCTCCAGGGTATCTTCCTAACCAGGAATCAAACTGGGGTCTCCTGCATTGCAGGCAGATTCCTCACCAGCTAAGCTAAGAAAATATGGTACATGCACACAATGGAATATTATTTAGCTTTAAAAAAGAAGGAAATCCTGCAATATGCAACAGCATGGATGAACCTGGACAACATTATGTTAAGTGAAAAAATCCAGTCACAAAGGGACAAATCCTATGTCAATCCACTTATATGGAGTATCTTGAAAAGTCAAACACATAGAAGAAGAGAGTAGAATGTTGGCTACCAGGGAAATTGGGAAGTTATTCAAAGATACAGTTTCGGTTATGCAAGATAAATATGTTCCAGATTGCACCAGTAGTTAACAATACTGTATTGTGCCCTTAAATAAATTGTTAAAATAGGAGCTTTCATGTTGTTTACTTACTATAATTTGATAAAATGACCTTTGTAATCTTTGCCTCCCATGTGACTGCTGTGTTTATTTTATATTAAATGGGTGAAGGGGTTTTTTACATATGGAGTTAAGATTACTGGAATGGGTGAATTTAAGTCAGATGACCATTATATCTACTACTGTGGAAAAAAAAAAAAAAAATCCCGTAAAAGAAATGGGGTATCCATCATAGTTAATAGAGGAGTCTGAAATGCAGTACTTTGGTGCAATCTCAAAGCTAGAGAATGATCTCTGGTCGTTTCCAAGGCAAACCATTCAATATCATGGTAATCTGAGTCTATGTCCAGACCAGTAATCCTGAAGAAGCTGAAGTTGAACGGTTCTATGAAGACCTACAAGACCTTCTAGAACTAACACCAAAAACAGATGTCCTTTTCATTATAAGAGATTGGAATGCAAAAGTGGGAAGTCAAGAAACAACTAGAGTGACAGGCAAATTTGGCCTTGGAGTACAGAATGAAGCAGGACAGAAGCTAATAGAGTTCTGCCAAGAGAACACACTGGTCATAGCAAACACCCTTTTCCAACAACACAAGAGAAGCCTCTACACATGGACATCACCAGATGGTCAACATCAAAATCAGATTGATTATATTCTTTGCAGCCAAAGATGGAGAAGCTCTATACACTCAGCAAAAATAAAACAAGGAACTGACTGTGGCTCAGATCATGACCTCCTTATTGCCAAATTCAGACTGAAATTGAAGACAGTGGAGAAAACTACAAGACCATTTAGGTATGACCTAAATCAAATCCCTTATGACTATACAGTGGAAGTGAGAAATAGACAGACAGAGTGCCTGATGAACTATGGACACAGATTCAAGACATTGTACAGGAGACAGGAATCAAGACCATCCCCAAGAAAAAGAAATGCATAATAGCAAAATGGCTGTCTGAGAAGACCTTGCTAGTAGCTGTGAAAATAAGCCGAAAGCAAAGGAGAAAAGGAAAGATATACCCATTTGAATGCAGAATTCCAGAGAAGAGTAAGGAGAGATAAGAAAGCCTTCCTCAGCAAACAATGCAAAGAAATAGAGGAAAAAAATAGGATGAGAAAGACTAGAGATCTCTTCAAGAAAAATAAAGATACCAAGGGAATATCTTATGCAAAGATGAGCTCAATAAGGACAGAAATGGTAGGGACCTAATAGAAGCAGAAGACATTAAGAAGAGGTGGCAAGAATACACAGAACTGTACAAAAAAGATCTTCATGACCCAGCTAATCACAATGGTGTGATCACTCACCTAGAGCCAGACATCCTGGAATATGAAGTCAAGTGGCCTTAGGAAGCATCACTACAAACAAAGCTAGGGAAGGTGATGGAATTCCAGTTGAGCTATTTCAAATCCTGAACGATGATGCTGTCAAAATGCTACACTCAATATGCCAGCAAACTTGGAAAACTCAGCAGTGGCTACAGGACTGGAAAAGGTTAATTTTCATTCTAATCTCAAAGAAAGGCAATGCAAAGGAATGCTGAAACTACCGCACAATTTCAGTCACATCACACACTAGTAAAGTAATGCTCAAAATTCTCCAAACCAGGCTTCAGCAATACATGAACCGTGAACTTCCAGATGTTCAACCTGGTTTTAGAAAAAGCAGAAGAACCAGAGATCAAATTGCCAACATCTGCTGGATCATGAAAAAGCTAGAGAGTTCCAAGAAAACATCTATTTTTGCTTTATTGACTATGCCAAAGCCTTTGACTGTGTGCACCACAATAAACTCTGGAAAATTCTGAAAGAGATGGGAATACCAGACCACCTGACCTGCCTCTTGAGAAACCTGTATGCAGGTCAGGAAGCAACAGTTAGAACTGAACACGGAACAACAGACTCGTTCCAAATAGGAAAAGGAGTTCATCAAGGCTGTATATTGTCACTCTGATTATTTAACTTATATGCAGAGTACATCATGAGAAACGCTGGTCTGGAAGAAGCGCAAGTTGGAATCAAGATTGACGGGAGACATATCAATAACCTCAGATATTCAGATGATACCACCCTTATGGCAGAAAGTGAAGAAGAACTAAAAAGCCTCTTGATGAAAGTGAAAGAGGAGAGTGAAAACGTTGGCTTAAAGCTCAACATTCAGAAAACAAAGATTATGGCATCCAGTCCCATCACTTCATGGCAAATAGGTGGGAAAATAGTGGAAACAGTGGCTGACTTTATTTTGGGGGGCTCCAAAATCACTGAGATGGTGATTGCAGCCATGAAATAAAAAGACAGTTACTGCTTGGAAGGAAAGTTATGACCATGGTAGACAGCATATTAAAAAGCAGAGACATTATTTTGTCAGCAGAGGTCCGTCTAGTCAAGGCTACGGTTTTCCAGTAGTCTGCTGCTGCTGCTAAGTTGCTTTGGTCGTGTCTGACTCTGTGCGACCCGATAGATAGCCGCCCACCAGGCTCCCCCATCCCTGGGATTCTCCAGGCAAGAACACTGGAGTGGGTTTCCATTTCCTTCTCCAATGCATTAAAGTGAAAAGTGAAAGTGAAGTTACTCAGTTGTGTCTGCCTGTTAGACACAACTTAGTCCACCCCATGGATTGCAGCCTACCAGGCTCCTCCATCCATGGGATTTTCCATGCAAGAGTACTATACTGATTTGCTGCCTTCTCCAGTATGGATATGAGAGTTGGACTATAAAGAAAGCTGAGCACCAAAGAATTGATGCTTTGGGGCTGTGGTGTTGGAGAAAACTCTTGAGAGTCCCTTGGACTGCATAGAGATCCAACCAGTCCAACGTAAATGAGATCCTGGGTTTTCATTGGAAGGACTGATGTTGAAGCTGAAACTCCAATAGTTTGGCCACCTCATGCGAAGAGCTGACTGATTTGAAAAGACCCTGATGATGGGAAAGATTGAGGACAGAAGGAGAAGGGGATGAGATGGTTGGATGTCATCACCAACTCAATGGACATTGGTTTGGGTGGATTTCGGGGGTTGGTGATGGACAGGGAGACAGGGCGTGCTGCAGTTCCTGGGGTCGCAAAGAGTCGGACACGACTGAGCGACTGAACTGAACTGAACTGAACTGAGTTAAGATTAGTAATCTTCAGATAGTTAGAAAGAGACATTGAGTGAGTGGGCATAATCTAATCTTATGCTTAAATGGCAGAGTTTTCTCAACTGGTGACAGAAGTCAGATTTGAAGCATGGAAAGGATTCAGTCCATCATTACTGGCTGTTAGATGAAAGTGGCCATGTGATCAGAAACATAGTTGGCCTATAAAGTCTGAGGGCCATCTTTAGCTGACAACCTGAAAGGAAACCAGGACGTCAGTCTTACAGCCACAAAGATTTGAATTCTGCCAACAGACTGAATGAGCTTGGATGTAGATGCCTTCAGATACAAGCTCTATCAATAAACCTCTTGTTTAGACTTTATAAGGCCCTTAGCTGAGAGTCTAGCTGAATTTGACTAGTCTCATCTACAGACTTTTCAAAGACTTATAGGCAGATCTATAAGCTTTGTTTGGAGAAGGCGATGGCACCCGACTCCAGTACTCTTGCCTGGAAAATTCCGTGGATGCAGGAGCCTGGTGGGCTGCAGTCCATGGGGTCTCGAAGAGTCAGACACGACTGAGCGACTTCACTTTCACTTTTCACTTTCATGCATTGGAGAAGGAAATGGCAACCCAGTGTTCTTGCCTGGAGAATCCCAGAGACGGGGTAGCCTGATGGGCTGCCATCTATGGTGTCGCACAGAGTCGGACACAACTGAAGTGATTTAACAGCAGCAGCAGCATAAGCTTTGTTGACTACATGCTTACTTTGTTATTGTACTAGAGAGATTCAAAGAAAAAAAAGAAAAATACAACTTTAACTTAGACTGAACTAGCAGGGAAATTATAACAACACAGTATATCTAAGCCATTCTCCCTTAAGCCTGCATATTACCTTTCTCAACACTTGCATGCATGCACCATTCTCCACTCTCCAGCAAGGCTGTGAGATTGATTATCCTAAAATCTTGCTTTGATTATGTCATTATTCTGTATATTTGATTGTCATTAACTACCCTGAAGTTACATTGTTTTATACAAAATGAAGGTTTATTTTTTGGTTTGATAATTAAGCAGTCACATTTATATTAAACTCTCAATTAAGTTGTTTCTTTCTTTGCCTGCCAATAATCTAGAAAGTAGATGATCTTTCTATTCTATTAGGTCTGTTGTTTCTTTGTCCACCACACATACTAAGGTAATATGCCTCTTATCATAAAAAATAATTTTTTGTGTATTATTTCTTCATTCAAATTTTATGAATCAATTAACTAAACCTACTATACTAAGATAGAAATAACCAATAAAAACTAGATTAAAGAAAGAAAAAGAAAACATATACACCTTCACTGAACAAGAAGATTGAGACATGTTGCATTTGTTTTTCGTAGCATGATCATTTAGTTTCTCATTTATTCCACAAATGTTGATTGACCACTTTCTATTTTCTAGTAGACACCTGGCCTGGCAACTCCCAGAACTTAAGTGTAAGACATTTCCTATTTACATTATTATACAGGGACATGTTCAAAAAGTGATTTATTATTATTACTGAAATTAAATATTCTAAACACCTCACATCTGTGCCCAAAATTTTGCCTACATTTATAACCTGTCCAACTTTAAAGTCTATTTAGTTGCATGTTAAAGAAACTAAAACACAGCAGGAAGGTGATTTTTTTGTGTCATATATTTGAAAAATCAAGCAAGGATAAATTTGTATGCTAAAATGATGTGGTCTGTTCTTTGCTTCTTTTCTTTAGCTCTGGATTTCTTTTCCCTTGATCTTAGTTCCTTTTTCATGCAGCGGTCTGGGTTTAAACACATTTAGATGCAAACATTAAAGTTAAGATGCCAAAGGAAGGTCAGATCACATGGTAAATTGATCTTTCTAGGACCATATCTCTCTCCAGAAAACCAAGCAGTTCTCTCTTTCTCAGCATCAGAAATCATACTGATAGTCACACTGACATACTTTTATTCATTTCTCTCTCTCTGAATAAGGTACTTTGTGCAGGGAAACTAGTACCTCTGACTCAATCTAGCTTGCTTACTCTTTCTTATCTGAGATGAAGATCATACATTAACCCTCATCAAGGAAGAGGTTTGATTACTATTAAAGGGAAAAATGGAAACCACATACGGTTACAAATCTACTACTTTTTACTAGAACTTAAGAGCCAATATAATGTATCTACTTTGGTTTGATGGTATTGGGGTTTGCAAATTTTCATTCATGTTATTTTATTCACATATCCAACTCTTTTCCCTTTTCCACGACTGAGCGATTTCACTTTCACTTTTCACTTTCATGCATTGGAGAAGGAAATGGCAACCCACTCCAGTGTTCTTGCCTGGACAATCCCAGGGACCAGGGAGCCTGGTGGGCTGCCATCTATGAAGTCGCACAGAGTCGGACACGACAGAAGCGACTTAGCAGCAGCAGCAGCAGCATGCTCTTATCTACAATGCCATGTATCTTCTTTATTTTCCCCAAACCTACCATTTTATGAAAGTGTAGTTCAGTTTATGTATCCTATGTGAAACATTTCCTACTCTTTTTAGGTTAAAACGGCCTCTAATTCCCTTGACACTTTGTGGTACTGAATGTTTCTTTACTTATTCTACCATATTACATTGACTTAATGCCTTAATGCCAATAAAGCCTTAAACAATGATATTGTATCTCCTGGAATGTGCATATTACAAATTTGCATATTGTGAAGTATCGATTTTCTTTCAGTTCTCAAAAAAAATTTAGTTACAAATGACTTTCTAAATAGAATCCTTCTCAAGTATAGATATATGCAGATACATGCAAAGCTATGTCTTGCCCTAAGACAGAGTATTAAATATGACTGTTCAAAGACCCTAGGTTATTTACTTTTAATTATGCAGAATAAAATTAACTTATTCTGCTACAACACTTAGAGCTGCTTGTGTCTATCTGTCTCATCACAACAAGCATCTGAGCACATCTTCTAATAGATTCTCATTTTATCACAGTGGAATGTAAAATTTATGTAGAATAAATTTAGCACATTTGTTGATTTAGAGCACAAATGTCCAGGGAATACCAAGTATGATTTATATGGAAGGAGCCAATTAAATGTCAAAGATATATTTAACAAAATTTTGCTCTTCTTAAAAAGTTAGACCTGCCTTAAAAATGAGGTTTCTTTATCCATGGATCAAAAAATTTAATCATACTATTTCTTCAAAGAAAGAAAATAATTTTTGATACTCTCTAAATATCCTGTCAGATAGAATTGCCTGTATCTGGTAGGAAAAGTACAGAAGAGGTTTGCTAATCCTAGTTCATACCCAAGGTGTCCTGATGTATCATGAATGATGAAATATCTGAGGGATACCACTCTCATATTTTCTGATATTCGAAGCTTATTTTATTAGATGGAAGGATATGCTGGTTATTCAGTTAGCTTCTGTTTTGTACAATGTGCCTGAAAGGGATAGAAGCAAATATTGCACTTTCAAGTAAACTCATATTCATATTTCCTATAGATATCTTAACTATAAATACTTGGTAAATAGAATGAAAGCTAAGCTTAAACTACATTACCTGGGCAAGCATAAATAAATGCATAAAGGCATAAATAAAAATATGAAGGCATAGGTTAAAAGTTGCTCTGTACTCATAAAAGAAATTCTAAAGGAATGATATTTCAAGTGTCAAGAAAATACCTCTGAAAGAGACCAGATTTTTTGCAGAGGTTATAAGCAAAAATCATAGTTTGCTTATCAAATTATTTGTCTCCCTAAATTCCCCACATTCTTTTCAATAAAAAAAGACCATGTAGACTTTTAAATCAAAAATATGAAAGAAAATGACTATGTTTTGTAATGTATAACCATGTGAGAAAAAATACAACATTGCTGAAAAATTTTTGATCAAAATGCTTAAAGACTTACTTACTGGATAATATCTGTGTATATATATATACCTATCAAAATACTTATATATATATAGATAAGTATTTTGACAGGTATACCTCCTTTGGAGATTTTTCTGTACAATTTAAATGAATCTGTATCCCTTCTCATCCTTATGCATATATGTAGGAACTAATGTTTCAAAATATGTTTATACACATTTTCCACAAGAAAATATTTCTTCTTAATCTAATTTTAATAAAAATTAAACATCAACCACATAACACTTTAAAATTTCCTTTCACATCTCTAGAAAAATTTTGTTGCTTCATTATCATATATTATGGCTTAATATACTATAAAAAATTACAGGCTCTTCTTATTCATTCTTATATGTTTTGTCTTTCAGTTCATTTCATTTGCTCGGTCTTATCCAAGTCTGCAACTCCATGGACTGCAGCAAGCCAGGCCTCCCTTTCCATCACCAACTCTCGGAGCTTGTTCAAATTCAAGTCCACCGAGTCAGTGGTGTCATCCAACCATCTCCTCCTGTGTCATTACCTTCTCCCCCCACCTTCAATCTTTCCCAGCATCAGGGTCTTTTCCAATGAGTCAGCTCTTCACATCAGGTGGCCAAAATATTGGAGTTTCAGCCTCAGCATCAGTCCTTCCAATGACCATTCAGGACTGATTTCCTTTAGGATGGACTGGGTGCATCTCCTTGCAGTCCAGGGAACTCTCAAGAGTCTTCTCCAACATCACAGTTCAAAAGCATCAATTCTTCAATGCTCAGCTTTCCTTCTAGTACAACTCTCACATCCATACATGACTATTGGAAAAACCATAGCTTTGACTAGATGGAACTTTATCGGCAAAGTAATGCCTCTGCTTTTTAATATGCTGTCTAGGTTGGTCATAGCTTTTCTTCCAAGGAGCAAACGTCTTTTAAATTCATGGCTGAAGTCACCATCTGCAGTGATTTTGGAACCCCTCAAAATAAATTCTCTCACGGTTTCCATCGTTTCCCCATCTATTTGCCATGAAGTAATGGGACCAGATGCCATGATTTTAGTTTTCTGATTGTTGAGTTTTAAGCCAACTTTCCACTCTCCTCTTTCACTTTCATCAAGAAGCTCTTTAGTTCTTCTTCACTTTCTGCCATAAGGGTGGTGTCATCTGCATATCTGAGGTTATTGATATTTCTCCCAGCAATCTTGATTTCAGCTTGTGCCTCATCCAGCCCATTATTTCACATGATGTTTTGTCTTTCGTGATCTAGAAAAGGCTAATATTTTCCTATGTGCATGTACTCAAATGGGTTTCCCCTTGGTTCAGCAGTAAAGAATTCGCCCACCAATGCAGGAGACATAAGTTTGATCCCTGGGTCAGGAAGATCCCCTGGAGTAGAAATGACAACCCATTCCAGTATTCTTCCCTTGGAAATCCCTTGGACAGAAGAGCCTGGCAGGCTAGAGTCCATGGTGTCGCAAAGAGTAAGACATAACTTAGCAACTCAATAACAATTTGTACTCAAATATAAAGTATTTCCAATTAGTGCCACAGTCTTAATAATTATGTTAAAATGTTTTTAGTTTTTTGTGTGTTTAAGAGCAGCATAGTATGATCTAGTCCCAATCTTAGAAAAGTTTCAGCGGAGGACTGGATATCAAATAGTTAGGACATATTTTGCTGGGTTTTTACTTTTCTTTAAATATACTTACATATTTTTTTTTTCTTAGAGCCAGAACTGAGCAGCCATTCCTTCCACTTAGCCTTTAGTGTACTTTGTTTCCCATTCGGCAAATAAAAAATTTTAACTTAAGTACTGTACTCTAAAATATGTTTTTCTTAAGAAGATATAATAATATATTTCCAAAGCTTTCTCTGTACCACATTCATCTGTAAAGCTGATGAAATAGTTGCACTATGAAATTGATTACCTGGGCAATGAAGCAGAACCTAATCTTTGATATCCAAAGATAATTCTCATCCTGGCACAAAGAAGCTCTATTATATGAAGGTACTTTCTATTTTGCATAATCCTGGATGCTCAAAATAGGGAAAATAATTTGTAGTTTTAATCCAAATATATGCATCATTAGTAAAATAATTTTGTATATCATCATTATGTATTAGGGTGGTTAGAAGAAGGCATCTATTTTATTAATTTTAAAGGACTTTTAAAAATATATTTTTGTACATAAAAGATCTGTAATATATTGACTGACCTAATGAAAATGTCTAAAAATCAGGCAAACTCTTCTATGTCTATAGATGCATATCCATCTGTGAAAAGATGGAATTTTAAAAACTTATTAGCTATAATTTATATGCCTATTTAAAAATGAAAGCTAAAGGTCAGTGCATTGCTCATGTCTTAGATTTTTCTATACACATTTGCTGTTGCTTATTCTTTAAGTCATTTTCAACTCTTCGTGACCCCATTGACTACAGCCCACCAGGCTCCTCTGTCCATGGGATTACCTAGGCAAGAATACTGGAGTGGGCTGCCATTTTCCTTCTCCAGGGGACTTTCCTGACCCAGGGATTAAACCTGAGTCTCCTGAACTGGCAGGCAGATTCTTTCCTGCTGAACCACCAGGGAAGCCCTTTATAAATATATCAGTTCAGTTCAGTTCATAATGTTAAAATTAAATCCAGTTATTTTGGGTAAGTATGAAATTTCAAATCAGGTTACCTTAAATCAGAGACGTTACCCAGTGTCAAGTTTTACTAATCATTTCAAGTATCAGTTCAGTTCAGTACAGTTCAATTGCTCAGTTATGTCCGACTCTTTGCAACCCCATTAACCACAGCACACCAGGCCTCCCTGTCAATCACTAACTCCCGGGGTCTACTCAAACCCATGTCCATCGAGTCGGTGATGCCATCCAACCATCTCATCCACTGTCATCCCCTTCTCCTGCCCCCAATCTTTCCCAGATTCAGGGTCTTTTCAAATGAGTCAGCTCTTCATATCAAAGGCCAAAGTATTGGAGTTTCAGCTTCAGCATCAGTCCTTCCAATGAACACCCAGAACTGATCTCCTTTAGGATGGACTGGTTTGATCTCTTTGCAGTCCAAGGGACTCTAAAGAGTCTTCCCCAACACCACAGTTCAAAAGCATCAATTCTTACACACTCAAATTTCTTTATTGTCAACTCTCACATCCATACATGACCACTGGAAAAATGCTAGCCTTGACTAGACAGACCTTTGTTGGCAAAGTAACGTCTCTGCCTTTTAATATGCTATCTAGGTTGATCATAACTTTCCTTCTAAGGAGTAAGCATCTTTTAATTTCATGGCTGCAATCCCCATCTGCAGTGATTTTGGAGCCCCCCAAAATAAAGTTTCCACTGTTTCCCCATCTATTTCCCATGAAGTGATGGGATCAGATGCCATGATCTTAGTTTTCTGAATGTTGAGCTTTAAGCCAACGTTTTCACTATCCTCTTTCCCTTTCATCAAGAGGCTTTTTAGTTCTTCTTCACTTTTTGCCATAAGGCTGGTGTCATCTGCATATCTGAGGTTATTGATATTTCTTCCTGAAATCTTGTTTCCATCTTGTGCTTCATCCAGCCTAGCATTTCCCATGATGTACTCTGCATATAAGTTAGATAAGCAGGGTGACAATATACAGCCTTGACATACTCCTTTCCCTGTTTGGAACCATCTGTCGTTCCATGTCCAGTTCTAACTGTTGTTCTTGACCTGCATATATGTTTCTCAAGAGGCAGGTCAAGTGGTCTGGTATTCACATCTCTTTCAGAATGTTCCACAGTTTATTGTGACCCACACAGTCAAAGACTTTGGCAGAGTTAGTAAGCAAAAATAGATGTTTTTCTGGAACTCTCTTGCTTTTTTGATGATCCAGCAGAAGTTGGCAATTTTTTCTCTAGTTCCTCTGCCTTTTCTAAAACCAGGTTGAACATCTGGAAGTTCACAGTTCACATATTGCTGAAGCCTGGCTTGGAGAATTTTAAGCATTACTTTACTAGCATGTGAGATGAGTGCAATTGTGCAGTAGTTTGAGTATTCTTTGGCATTGCCTTTCTTTGGGATTGGAATGAAAATTGACCTTTTCTAGTCCTGTGGCCACTGATGAATTTCCCAAATTTTCTGGCTTATTGAGTGCAGCACTTTCACAGCATCATCTTTCAGGATTTGAAATAGCTCAACTGGAATTCCATCACCTCCACTAGCTTTGTTCATAGTGATGCTTTCTAAGGCCCACTTGACTTCACTTTCCAGAATGTCTGGCTCTAGGTGAGTGATCACACCATCGTGATTATCTCAGTCATGAAGAGCTTTTTTGTACAGTTCTTCTATGTATTCTTGCCACCTCTTCGTAATGTCCTTTGCTTCTGTTAGGTCCATACAATTTCTGTCCTTTATTGAGCTCATGTTTGCATAAATTTTCCCTTGGTATCTCTAATTTTCTTGAAGAGATTTCTATTCTTTCCCATTCTATTGCTTTCCTCTATTTCTTTGTGTTTTTCGCTGAAGAAGGCTTTCTTATCTCTCCTTGCTATTCTTTGGAACTCTGCATTCAAATGGGTATGTCTTTCCTTTTCTTCTTTGAAGATAAGAGAAACCCAAGTAAGATGGTAGGCACTGAGAGAGGGGATCAGAGGGCAGACAAACTGAAACTACAATCACGGACTACTAGCTAATCTTATCACATGGACCACAGCCTTGTCTAACTCAGTGAAACTAAGGCATACCATGTGAGGCCACCCAAGATGGCCATGTCATGTTGGAGAGGTCTGGGAGAATGTGGTCCACTGGAGAAGGGAATGGCAAACCACTTCATTATTCTTGCCTTGAGAACCCAATGAACAGTATGAAAAGGCAAAATGATAGGACACTTAAAGATGAACTCCTCAGGTTTGTAGGTGCCCAATATGCTACTGGAGATCAGTGGAGAAATAACTCCAGAAAGAATGAAGGGATGGAGCCAAAACAAAAACAACACCCAGTTGTGAACGGGACTGGTTTGGAAGCAAGATTGGATGCTGTAAAGAGCAATATTTCATAGGAACCTGAAATGTCACGTCCATGAATCAAGGCAAATTGGAAGTGATCAAACAGGAGATGACATAGTGAATATCAACATTCTAGGAATCAGTGAACTAAGATGGACTGGAATGGGTGAATTTAACTCAGACGACATTATATCTACTACCGTGGGCAAGAAGAAATGGAGTAGCCATCACAGTCAACAAGAGTCCTAATCTCTTTCAGAACTTTCCACAGTTTATTGTGATCCACACAGTCAAAGGCTTTGGCATAGTCAATAAAGCAGAAGTACATGTTTTTCTGGAACTCTCTTGCTTTTTCCATGATCCAGCGGATGTTGGCAATTGGATCTCTGGTTCCTCTGCCTTTTCTAAAACCAGCTTCAACATCAGGAAGTTCACGGTTCATGTATTGCTGAAGCCTGGCTTGGAGAATTTTGAGCATTACTTTACTAGCATATGAGATGAGTGCAATTGTGTGGTAGTTTGAGCATTCTTTGGGATTGCCTTTCTATGGGATTGGAAACAGGTATGACCTAAATCAAATCCTTTATGATTGTACAGTGGAAGTGAGAAACAGATTTAAGGAATTAGATCTGATAGACAGAGTGCCTGATGAACTATGGATGGAGGTATGTGACATTGTACAGGAAACCGGAATCAATACCATCCCCCCAAAAAAAGAAATGTAAAAAAAAAAAAGGCTGTCTGAGGAGGCCTTACAAATAGCTGTGAAAAGAAGAGAAGCAAAAAGCAAAGGAGAAAAGGAAAGATATATCCACTTGAATTTCAAGTATAGTGTTGTCAGATATTAGGAGAGACCAGGCTGCATAGGTGAAGCATGGTGTTTGGGCTGTCTTGGTTCATCTCTCAGAAATTTTCTTCTCAGACTGCCCCAGCCCAGGATAATAGATGAGCTTTGTACATCATGTATGCATGTGCAGCAGTTTAGTTTATAAGATATTTCTATCTTATAGTCAGATTGTTTTGTAGCTTACATGACAGTTTCCAGGGAAACATGCAGGTAAATTTAGAAATTTTAGGTTTGTCAGCTTTAAGTAAGCCTAGCCAGTCAGATATATTCTACTAAAAGCATTCTGAAGACAAGTCATGTGTTTCTGCCAAGGCCCATATGTTTGTCTTTAATATTCTTAATAGATGAGGCTTGTTTCTGTCTTTGGAATGCCCTTCCCTCTATAATAGGATTAAAAATTTTAGAGTCCAGCAGCGTAATCTTCTCCTTCCCAGGAATATACGAGGATTTTAAACTTTCCCTTTTACTCTAGCAAACTGTAAAAGGCTTCTGTTCCGTCTTCAAAGATGATATTTAATAACCAAGAACATGATTTATTCACTGTCACTGATTTATTCACTGTTGTATATTTTTCAGTCATATAAAATTTATGGATAGTTTGCTAATGATATAATTGTTTACTGTGATTGTCTTGAAGCCAATACAGATATTTGTTTTTTCCCATGAAGCAATTATGACTAGTCCATCAACTTCAATTAAGAGAAAAAAAGTGTATGTTTTAAATGTGAATGATGTAGTAAAAAAAATTTATGAAACATTCTGTAATAGCTAGTAATTATGTTAAAGGTTCCACTTGTGTTTTACATCAATGAGAGGAAGCTAAATTGAAGGGGATTAATACCAAAATGGAAAATAAAAAGGAAATTTCAGATGTTGAGCTATTACAGCTTATTTATTATGTCAGGTTCAAACTTGTTAGTAAAAACTATTATTTATAATGTTGCAATAATAATAATACCCTCTTAAATCCCCAAGATAGTGTATCATGTACTCTTCATAAATTGTATCTGGCCTAAGACTGGACTGATTAAATTTTTGTTGAGATAATGCATTACGTTCCCCAGGGGGTTCAGTGGTAAAGAATCTGTCTGTCAATGCAGGAGACACAAATTGGATCCCTGGGTCAGGAAGATCCTCTGGAGAAGGAAATGGCAACCAACTCCAGTATTCTTGCCTGGGAAATCCCATGGTCAGAGGAGACTGGTGGGCTACAGTCAAGGGGGCTGGACTACAGTCCAAAAGAGTCAGACACGACTTAGCAACTAAGACTAAATAGCAATAACAAATGTTGCATTATAAAAACTACTCAAAATATCAGTAACTAGAAAACAATCACTTACTTCACACTCAGAGTTATGCATGTTGGTTGAGATTAAGCTGATTTCACCTAGGGTCAGCTGGATACATCTGTGCTGGGCAGGGCACCCAACTTTGTATCAAGACCAAGTCACCTCCATGTTATCTTCATTGTGGGACCTTGGCGGAAAGTGGAATCAGTGGAAAATGTCACATTAACTCAGGGACTGCTTTTTCATAGCAGGTAGTAGAAGCTCCAAAGGGACTAAGTGAAACTGGCTGTGTCTCTTACAGCTTTATTTCACAAGCTGACCCACTTTTACTTCTTTCTTCTTTCCATATGGCAAAGTTTCATGCTTAGTCAATGAGGTGTGTGAAAGTATGATGAACTACAATGAAGCCATGGTGAAGTTAGATAGAATAGAAATAAGCTGGGGCAAATAATATAGTCTATCACATACAACAAATAAAATGCAAGTTCTTCAGTGAAGAGGTTTAGTCTACTAGTGCATTTCAACCTTTTACAAGTTTTGTTTACCCAATGAGGTGATAAAATGTTTGTTTATCCTTAAAATTGCCATTGGTGCACTGAGTTCTTGGTGAAGGAGATAACATTAATATATCACTAGAGTAATAAAATGCTAATAGAAATAGAAACCAGCCATGCACTATGGTCGTGTTTGTGATCCACTATGACTTCCCTTGTGGCTTAGAGGGTAAAGCATCTGCCTGCAATGCAGGAGACCCGGGTTTTATCCCTGGGTCAGGAAGATCCCCTGGAGAAGGAAATGGCAACCCACTCGAGTATTCTCACCTGGAAAATCCCATGGACAGAGGAGCTTGGTAGGCTACAGTCCATGGGGCCGCAAAGAGTCAAACACGACTGAGTGATTTCATTCACTTCATGGCATAGGAGTGAGAGGTACTTGCTTTTGTTTTAAATTGGGAAAACTGAAGATGATTGCCTTTTGTGGTGGTTTTGAGGACTGTTTAGTTTTCTATTGATGGGTAACAAATTACCATAAACTTAGTGGTTTGAAACAACATTTTTTATTAACTCACAGTTTCTGTAGTTGAGAAATACAGAAGGACTCAACTGGGTCTCTGCTTAGTTCTCATAGGGTCAAACACAAGAGGTGAAGACAAAAGTTTCTCATAGGGTCAAAGACAAGATGTTTAGCATCATCTTACCTGGGGGCTCTGGGAAAGAATTTTATTCCAGTCTTACTCAGGTTATTGGCAGAATTCAGTTTTTTATCACTGTAGGACTGAAGTCCCTGTTCCCTTTCTGACTGTTAGCCAGGAACTGCTTTCTGATTCTATATGTCACCTGAATTCCTTGACATATGTCCCCTCCATTTTCAAGCCCACAGTGGCATGGGCAGTCTATCTTCTGCTTTGAATCTCTCTGACCTCATCTGCCAACAGTGAGAAATCTCTCTTCTTTTAAAGAGCTATATAACTGGATTAGCACCACCTGAATAATTTCTCTTTCTTTATAGTCAACTGCTCTGTAATTTTCCATACACCTGCAACACCTCTTTTTCCATATAATAAAACATAATCATGGGACTAACACCTGGAGATAAAGGTCACTGGGACTGTCTTAAAATTCTGCTCAACATGAGGAAAATCTTTTTCAGATACATTTGACATTCAAATTAGTAGCAGAATTACAGATTAGCTTTTCAAATATTTTTCCTTGTATCAGGAAAATCAGATTTACTTTTCTCTAGGGAATTTTCTCCAGTTTGCTGTTCAATGACACCAGTTAAGTTTTCTTCATGATTATTAAGAATTGCATATATATTAAAGAGATTGTCATTCATTACTTTTTCACCTTTTTGAGAAAACATAGGCTGACTTGGTAGGCAAGAACTGACATCTTTAAAGGCACAAAAGTATTACAAATTTTTCCCTTAATATTGTAGACACTCAAAGTACTATTAGTGGGCATATCTTGTCACTCCTTAAAAATGAAAGCTGAGCTAGTTAAAATTAATGTAAAAAATCCCTAATATGATACAACCAGTATAGAAGCATTGAATATATCCAGGGCCCTATTTAGATAATTAATCTGTGTGCTTACTTGGGCTATAAAGTTTAGCAGAATTCAAGCCAGGGGATGTCATTACAGACTTTACCACACACACACACACACACACACACACACACACACACAAGTCATTTAATAATTAAAACCTTTTTAAACAGGATACTGAAAACGCTCCAATTAAAGAACACATTGTTATACAGATGTCTGTCTAGAGCAGGATGCTAACACAGAGTTTAATATCAAGAACACAATAGTGATATATGCTTCAAAAATCACCAAACCTTAATCAGTTAACTTGTGAGACATCTTTTCTCTCTTCCTTTGAAACATGAACGAAGTAATTGAAGATCCAAGGCAACTTAAGAATTATTCAATTTTCCCATGAAAATTTAGTCTTTCATTTAGAAAGTATGAATAAAAACAGCACTTACAGGGGACTGTAGCCTGCCAGGATCCTCTGTCCAGGGTCTTTTCCAGGAAAGGAACCCTGGAATGGGTTGTCATTTCCTTCTCCTGGGGATCTTCCTGATACAATAATTGAACCTACCTCTCTTGCATTGGCAGACTGAATCTTTACCACTTAGCCAACTGGGAGGCCCATGATAGGATCTGAGGAACTTTTAAAATAATCACTAATATGACTGTTGCAAATGTAAGTAGCCAAGCTGACTAGCTCCACAATATATAGAGGCTACCTACATTCCATTTTATGTGGCTGCCTCCATTTTTAAGCCAGGGATGGGATGATGAATTCTTCTTGTGCTACAGTTATCACTGCCCAGATCCTATTGATATCAGTCTAGCTTGCTGCAGCCATTCTTTAAGACAGTCTGAAAGTGAAAGTGAAAGTGAAGTCACTCAGTCATGTCCGACTTTTGTGACCCCATGGACTGTAGCCTACCAGGCTCCTCCCTCCATGGGATTCTGCAGGCAAGAGTACTGGAGTGGGTTGCCATTTCCTTCTCCAGGGGATCTTCCTGACCCAGGGATCAAACCTGGGCCTCCTGAATTCTAGGCAGATGCTTTAACCTCTGAGCCACCAGGGAACCAAGACACTCTGAGTGGAGTAAATACCAGGTTTCCTGTAGTTAAAGAACCACAGACTCTCCCAGCCTCATACTGGTCATCCAATGTCAAGTGAAAGTGTTGAGACTATTGCCAGCCATATGTACTGCCTCTTCCCCATGTGAATGATGAAATGGTACCTCACCTACACTCAATGCCTGTAGTTGCCACCAGGATACAGGCACCACCACTAAGGAGGCTCTGGGCACAACTAACCTGTACACTTTATTTAAAGAGCTGTAAAGTTTAGTGTGCAAGTAGATTGTGACACAGACAAATTTGTCAGATTAGCACCCACACACATCTGGTGCGTAACTTCGTTTACCCTTCATTCGTGCTAAATATCCGTTTCCTATCATTGATTTTAAGTCATCATTTTTACTCATGATAACTACATCAAAACTTTGACCTATTCATGCTACATGCTTCTTTATCCAAACAAGCAACTCCTTTTACCACTCACCTTTTATCTGTCAAGGATTATCCTCCTTCTGGAATAGATAAAGTGTAGATGTCATGAGACTTAAAAAAAAAAAAAAAAAAGCAATATATCTCTCCTTCCTCCCAATACTTACTCTTCTCTTTCCTTGCTTGTGTATAGTTTTCCAATCTATCCAATGGAAATTATCCAAATCATGGTTTATAATCAGGTCATCACTTCATCACCTTTTTTCACTCATTGCATTTAAGTAACCATTTTTATCATTCTGCTGAATGACTCATAAATGTGGCCCCCATAAACCCACTGATCAAATGGATGGCTTAATTTGATTAATGGCTTAATCAAAAGGACGCAAGTCAGTGCTTGTTTAATTTTATTCTTAAGCATTCTATACAATTGGCATGTCTTTTCTATTGTGATTTTTTATTCTTTCATTTTATTAAAGACAGGGTTTTCATGTAGTTTTTCTGAACATTCTTTCTCAAGTGTCTTAATTCAGTCTCCTCTCATTATTGGCTCTTCCTAGAATTCTGTTAGTAAACTGTATCTCCTCAACTTCTTATGAACACATTCCCTCATGTATTAATAATTGTAAAATCTAAACTATATTTCAAACCACTTTTGTCAGTTCCAGACATATATTTCTTTGTTAGCCATATCTTTACTGGTTTACCACGAAATTCTTCAGATTCACATCCAAAATAATCCAAAACAAAGAAACAACAAAAAAAGCATACAACATTCCAATACTTAAGTTTTTCTCTTCCAGAAGGGAAAATTAAAAAAAAATAAGTTAGTTTTTTTAAAATAAGTGAATAACTAAAGAACTGAAATTTAAAAGCATTTCAGGTAAAAAGCAACATTGAATAAGTTGAGGAAAAAAATTACACTTTCATTTCTTTTTGTTGTTGTTATTTTATTTTATTTTATTTTTTATTTTTATTTTTACTTTATTTTAATTTACAATACTTTATTGGTTTTGCCATACATTGACATGAATCCACCATGGGTGTACATGAGTTCCCAAACATGAACCCCCCTCCCACCTCCCACCCCATATCATCTCTCTGGATCATCCCCCTGCACCAGCCCCAAGCATCCTGTATCCTGCATTGGACATAGACAGGCGATACGTTTCTTACATGATAGTATACATGTTTCAATGCCATCAGTTCAGTTCAGTTCAGTTCAGTCATTCAGTCATGTCCAACTCTTTGCAACCCCGTGAATTGCAGCACACCAGGCCTCCCTGTCCATCACCAACTTCCAGAGTTCACTCAGACTCACGTCCATCGAGACAGTGATGCCATCCAGCCATCTCATCCTCTGTCGTCCCCTTTTCCTCCTGCCCCCAATCCCTGCCAGCATCAGAGTCTTTTCCAATGAGTCAACTCTTCTCATGAGGTGGCCAAAGTACTGGAGCTTCAGCTTTAGCATCATTCCTTCCAAAGAAATCCCAGGGCTGATCTCCTTCAGAATGGACTGGTTAGATCTCCTTGCAGTCCAAGGGACTCACAAGAGTCTTCTCTAACACCACAGTTCAAAAGCATCAATATTTTGGTGCTCAGCCTTCTTCACAGTCCAACTCTCACAACCATACATGACTACTGGAAAAACCATAGCCTTGACTAGACGGACCTTAGTCAGCAAAGTAATGTCTCTGCTTTTGAATATACTATTTAGGTTGGTCAGAACTTTTCTTCCAAGGAGTAAGCGTCTTTTAATTTCATGGCTGCAATCACCATTGAAGCAATTTTGGAGGCCAAAAAAAAATAGTCTGACACTCTTTCCACTCTTTCCCCATCTATTTCTCACGAAGTGATGGGACCAGATGCCATGATCTTTGTTTTCTGAATGTTGAGCTTTAGGCCAACTTTTTCACTTTCCACTTTCACTTTAATCAAGAGGCTTTTTAGTTCCTCTTCACTTCCTGCCTTAAGGATGGTGTCATCTGCATATCTGAGGTTATTGATATTTTCCCCAGCAATCTTGATTCCAGCTTGTGTTTCTTCCAACCCAACGTTTCTCATGATGTACTCTGCATATAAGTTAAGTAAGCAGGGTGACAATATACAGCCTTGATGTACTCCTTCTCCTATCTGGAACCAGTCTGCTGTGCCATGTCCAGTTCTAACTGTTGCTTCCTGACCTGCATACAGATTTCTCAAGAGGCAGGTCGGGTGGTCTGGTATTCCCATCTCTTTCAGAATTTTCCACAGTTTATTGTGATTCACAGAGTCAAAGGCATTGGCATAGTCATTTATTTATTTTAACTGGAGGTTAATTACTTTAAAATATTGTATTGATTTTGCCATATATCAACATGAATCCACCATGGATATACACGTGTTCCCCATACTGAAGCCTCCTCCCAACTCCCTCCCCGTACTATCCCTCTGGGTCATCCCAGTGCACCAGCCCCAAGCATCCTGTATCATGCATCAAACCTGGACTGGAGATTAATTTCATATATGATATTATACATGTTTCAATGCCATTCTCCCATATCATCCCACCCTCTCCCTCTCCCACAGAGTCCAAAAGACGGTTTCATACATCTGTGTCTCTTTTGCTGTCTCGCATACAGGGTTATCATTACCATCTTTCTAAATTTCATATATATGTATTAATATACTGTATTGGTGTTTTTCTTTCTGGCTTACTTCACTCTGTATAATTGGCTCCAGTTTCATCCACCACATTAGAACTGATTCAAATGTATTCTTTTTAATCACTGAGTAATACTCCATTGTGTATATGGACCACAGCTTTCTTTTCCATTCATCTGTTGATGGACGTCTAGGTTGCTTCCATGTCCTGGCTATTAAATAACAGTGCTGTGATGAACATTGGGGTACATGTGTCTTTCAATTTCTTTTAATCACTAATGATGAGGATGATTGCCACTCAGAATAGCCACAAACCTAGAAAGAAATAAAATGTAGGAATGCTTTTACATGAAAAAACCATCTCAGATTATGACTGTGTCCCACTAAACTTTGATTCATTTGACTCCAAGAGGAAACATTATAGTTTAATAATATCATCTAAGAACATTTGTTATAAGAAAGAGTAAATTTTAAGGTAATCTTGTCTCATAAATACTTAGAAAAAAATGAAAAAATTACTTAAAAGAAAAAAGAAGGCTTTTAATAAGGTTAGTTTGACTTGAAAGAGTAGAAAATCCAGGAAATATGTTGACATATGAAAATAAGAAAATAATGCCTAAATTATTAGTGACGTTTAAACTTTGCTCTCCTAGACTCAGACTATAACGGCTTCTTCAGTCAAATCTCATTAAATGTGTAGGGATATTTAATACTTATGAGAAAAGCTTTATTTCATTATTTAATATTTTACAATGCAATTCTTTATAAAGCTTTAGTAAGATGCAACACAAAAGGCAAAAAGACATTTAGTTTAAATTTTTGTTTAGAAACATGAAACAAAATGAAGTTTCATAGAGAGAAAGACATGATAAGTAAATACATGGAAAATGGATTTTGTTACTCTCTTCCTTGTAGTATGAAATCAGGGCCAGATGAAAGGGAAGAAAAGGTAAACATTGCTATGATCAGGGAAATTATGTGCTTTTAATGTACAGATTATCATATGCATTATCCATCTATTGCTTACAACAGTGACTCTCAAAGAAAAAGAAAAACAAAGTAAGCATTCAAAGACAAAATGGAAATCATTTTGAGTTTATTTTTGTGTATGGTGTTAGAAAGTGTTCTAGTTTCATTCTTTTACAAGTGGTTGACCAGTTTTCCCAGCACCACTTGTTAAAGAGATTGTCTTTACTCCATTATATAGTCTTGCCTCCTTTGTCGAAGATAAGGTGTCCATAGGTGTGTGGATTTATCTCTGGGCTTTCTATTTTGTTCCGCTGATCTATATTTCTGTCTTTGCACCAGTACCATATTGTCTTGATGACTATGGCTTTGTAGTAGAGGATTAAGTCAGGCAGGTTGATTCCTCCAGTTCCATTCTTCTTTCTCAAGATTGCTTTGGCTATTTGAGATTTTTTGTATTTCCATACAAACTGTGAAATTATTTGTTCTAGTTCTGTGAAAAATACCGCTGGTAGCTTGATAGGGATTGCATTGAATTTGTAAATTGCTTTGGGTAGTGTACTCGTTTTCACTATATTGATTCTTCCGATCCATGAACATGGTATATTTCTCCATCTATTAGTGTCCTCTTTGATTTCTTTTACCAGCGTTTTATAACTCAAAATGGATTAAAGATCTAAACATAAGACCAGAAACTATAAAACGCCTAGAGGAGAACATAGGCAAAACACTCTCTGACATACATCACAGCAGGATCCTCTATGGGCCACCTCCCAGAATATTGGAAATAAGAGCAAAAATAAACAAATGGGATCTAATTAAACTTAAAAGCTTCTGCACAACAAAGGAAACTATAAGTAAGGTAAAAAGACAGCCTTCAGAATGGGAGAAAATAATAGCAAATGAAGCAACTGACAAATAACTAATCTCAAAAATATACCAGCAACTGCTGCAGCTCAATTCCAGAAAAATAAATGACCTAATCAAAAAATGGGCCAAAGAACTAAATAGACATTTCTCCAAAGAAGACATACGGATGGCTAACAAACACATGAAAAGATGCTCAACATCACTCATTATCAGAGAAATGCAAATCAAAACCACAATGAGGTACCATTTCACACCAGTCAGAATGGCTGTGATCCAAAAGTCTATAAGCAATAAATGCTGGAGAGAATGTGGAGAAAAGGGAACCCTCTTACACTGTTGGTGGGAATGCAAACTAGTACAGCCACTATGGAGAACAGTGTGGAGATTCCTTAAAAAATTGCAAATAGAACTTCCTTATGACCCAGCAATCCCACTGCTGGGCATACACACCGAGGAAACCAGAATGAAAGAGACACATGTACTCCAATATTCATCGCAGCACTGTTTATAATAGCCAAGACATGGAAGGAACCTAGATATCCAACAGCAGATGAATGGATAAGAATGCTGTGGTACATATACACAATGGAGTATTGTATAGCCATTAAAAAGAATAAATTTGAATCAGTTCTAATGAGGTGGATGAAACTGGAGCCGATTATACAGAGTGAAGTAAGCCAGAAAGAAAAACATCAATACAGTATACTAACATATATGTATGGAATTTAGAAAGATGGTAAAGATAACCCTGTATGTGAGACAGCAAAAGAGACACAGATGTATAGATCAGTCTTTTGGACTCTGTGGGAGAGGGAGAGGGTGGGAAGATTTGGGAGAATGACATTGAAGCATGTATAATATCATATAAGAAACAAATCACCAGTCCAGATTCAATGCATGATATTGGATGCTTGGGGCTAGTGCAATGAGACGACCCAGAGGGATGGTACGAGGAGGAAGGTGGGAGGGAGGTTCAGGATGGGGAACACGTGTATACCTGTGGTGGATTCATGTTGATATATGGCGAAACCAATACAATATGGTAATGTAATTAACCTTCAATTAAAATAAATGAATTTATATTTCTAAAAAATTAAAAAAAGATGGAAAGCATTCTTATTGAAATGGCCCATTGTAGAATATATCTAATTGGTAAGACTACCTTTCATTTATAAAGTTGTAATGCAATAATTATGCTTGACAAGCAAATGTATCTTTCAGTCACATGAATTCAGCACTTCTCCTTTGAGGATTTTGTGTCAGGGATGCACAAAAATGAATACATTATCTATATTGGGATAGATATAGATTATAAAAGAAAGATATTGAGAATAAATAATCTGTCTACAGAGTGTAATAGAATTTAGGTGAAAAACAATTGTCTCATCCTGCTGAGTAAACTTAAGTGACCAGTCTGTTCAGATAAAAGAACAGTGCATATTTTTGAAATTATATAAGACACCACAAAAATTATACAGAAATCTCAACATTTTAGATATTGAACAGGACTTGAAAGTTTAGTCTGCATAATTTATTTGGAATGAAGAAACAACAACCTGAAGGATCATGTACAATCTGAAATACCCTAGCAATAGCATGAATTTTTAGATATTTTCCATACTTTTAGAGATTTTCAGCCTTCCTTTGAAATAAATTCAAGGATTCCTACTTTGCACAGGAGTGAAAAACTTGAAAGTGTGATCTCTTATACTTCCATAGAATGTCTAATTGCCAGTTTTTAAATGCAAATTAATTTTCTCATATGCTCAATTTAAGTATCATCCAATTTTCCTCTCTGTGGCCTTTTGCCTAAGGAGTAATTACATTGCTGACATTTTTAATTAAAACAGTGCTATCTATTTTAAAAAGCTTTAAGCCTGCCATTGATTGTAGATCCTGAATAAAATTTTGGTTGATGAATCAGTGTTTGTGTCTTAATATTCTTTGAAGCCTATATGTATTAGCATATCATTTGAATTGAATAGTATTCAGATAAAAATAATTTTGTAAAACTGAATAATACTATCATAAAAAATTAGGATCTCAATACAATGAAACAAATTATGTATTAATATGTACATTACATATCATATATATATGTATATTTGTGGTCTACTTTAGGGAGGTTGCATATCATCTATAATTTTAATTTATATTTGTCTATTAGAGATTTAACATCTTAGTAATTTTTAGAGCTCTGAAAATAATCTATGATTTACTATATATTTATGAGATATATTTACCAATTCTGAAGAATGTCTCAAGCACTTAATGGACTGAAGCTGTGAGCCGTTTATCCAATCCACTGAGATGTTTGTAAAGTTGTAAAGGATGCTTCCTTTTTCTTTTTAAATGATATTTAACTGAAGTGTAGTTGATTGACAATACTGTTAGTTTCCAGTGTATAGCAAAGTCATTGAGTTATATACACTTCTTTTTCCCTTATAGGTTATTACAAAATATTGAGTATATAGTTCCCTATGCTTTACAGTCTTCGTGATTGTCTATTTTATACATAAAGTATATAGTATGGATATAAGAGTTGGACTATAAACAAGGCTGAACTCCAAAGAACTGATGCTTTTGAACTGTAGTGTTGGAAAAGACTGTTGAGAGTTTCTTGGACTGTAGGAGATCAAATCAGTCGATCCTAAATGAAATCAATCCTGAATATTCATTGGAAGGACTGATAACGAAGCTGAAGCTCCACTACTTTGACCATCTGTGAGAAGAGCCAACTCATTGGAAAAGACCCTGATGCTGGGAAAGATTGAAGGCAGGAGGAAAAGGGAATGATAGAGGATGAGATGATTGGAGGGCATCACTAACTAAATGGACATGAGTTTGAGCAAGCTCTGGGAGACAGTGAAGGACAGGGAAGCCTGGTGTGCAGCAGTCCATGGGGTCACAAATAGTCGGACACAACTGAGTTACTGAACAACAACAAATGTTTATGTTAATCCCCATTTACCCCACTGGGTCTCCTAATTTATCCCATTTCCTCTTTCCCCTTTGGTAACAATAAGCTTTTTTTCTGTCTGTGGGTCTATTTCCCTTTTGTATGTAAGTTCATTTATATCTTTTGTTTGTTTGTTTTAGATTCTACATGTAAAGGATATCATACAATGCTGCATGATATCTGACATCCTTCTTTGTCTGGCTAACCTGATTTAGTATGATAATCTCCAGGCCCATATCCATGTTGCTGCAAATGGCATTATTTCATTCTTTTTTATGACTGAATAATATTCCATTGTATAAGTGTACCACATCTTCTTTATCCATTCATCTGTCAGTGAATATTTAGGGTGTTTCTGTGCCTTGGCTGTTGTGCTACAGTGAACATTGGAGTTTATGTATCTTTTCAAATTCTGATTTTCTCCAGATACATGCCCAGAAGTGGGACTGTCAGATCATGTGTGGTAGTTCTACTGTTAGCTTTATAAGGAACTTCCATGCTGTTCTCCATAGTGATTGCACCAATTTACATTCCCATCAGCAATGTAGGGATTTTACTCCGCACCCTCTCTAGTATTTATTGTTTGTAGATTTTTGATGATGATCATTCTGAGACTTTCACTTTCACTTTCATTCTGACCAGTGTGAATTTCTCATTGTAGTTTTGTTTTCCATTAATAGTAAAATTCTCCAAGCCAGCCTTCAGCAATACATGAACCGTGAACTTCCAGATGTTCAAGCTGGTTTTAGAAAAGGCAGAGGAACCAGAGATCAAATTGCCAACATCCGCTGGATCATCAAAAAAGCAAGAGAGTTCCAGAAAAACATCTATTTCTGCTTTATTGACTATGCCAAAGCCTTTGACTGTGTCAGTCACAATAAACTGTGGAAAACTCTTCAAGAGATGTGAATACCAGACCACCTGACCTGCCTCTTGAGAAACCTATATGCAGGTTAGGAAGCAACAGTTAGAACTGGACATGGGACAACAGACTGGTGACAAATAGGAAAAGGAGTATGTCAAAGCTGTATATTGTCACCCTGCTTATTTAACTTATATGCAGAGTACATCATGAGAAACGCTGGGCTGGAAGAAGCACAAGCTGGAATCAAGATTGCCGGGAGAAATATCAATAAACTCAGATATGCAGATGACACCACCCTTATGGCAGAAAGTGAAGAGGAACTAAAAAGTCTCTTGATGAAAGTGAAAGAGGAGAGTGAAAAAGTTGGCTTAACACTCAACATTCAGAAAACTAAGATCATGGAATCTGTTTCCATTACTTCATGGGAAATAGATGGGGAAAGAGTGGAAAGAGTGTCAGACATTATTTTGGGGGGCTCTAAAATCACTGCAGATGGTGACTGCAGCCATGAAATTAAAAGATGCTTAATCCTTGGAAGGAAAGTTATGACCGACCTGGGTAGCATATTAAAAAACAGAGACATTACTTTGCCAACAAAGATCCATCTAGTCAAGGCTATCGTTTTTCCAGTGGTGTTGCATGGATGTGAGTGTTGGACTGTGAAAAATGCTGAGCGCTGAAGAATTGATGCCTTTGAACTGTGGTTTTGGAGAAGACTCTTGAGAATCCCATGGACTGCAAGGAGATCCAACCAATCCATTCTAAAGGAGATCAGTCCTGAGTGTTCTTTGGAAGGAATGATGCTAAAGCTGAAACTCCAGTACTTTGGCCACCTCATGAAAAGAGTTGACTCATTGGTAAAGACTTTGATGCTGGGAGGGATTGGGGGCAGGAGGAGAAGGACGACAGAGGATGAGATGGCTGGATGGCATCACCGACTAGATGGACGTGAGTTTGAATGAACTCCGGGAGTTTTTGATGGACAGGGAAGCCTGGCGTGCTTCGATTCATAGAGTCGCAAAGAGTTGGACAGGAGTGAGCTACTGAACTGAACTGAACTGAATAATTACTGATGTTGAACATCTTTTCATGCACCCTTTGGTCATCTGTATGCCTTCTTTGGAGACATGGTTTGTTTTGTTTTGTTTTTGGATATTCTGCCCTTTTTTTTTTTTTTTTTTAATTGGGTTGTGAGTGGACATGTGAATTTTGAAGGACAGTAATCTCAGTGGACAAAGGAATCTCAGTAATCTGTAAATGAGAACAAAGCAGAGATCTAGTCAAGTATATAGCAAAAGAATCTCACCAAAAAGTTCCCCAAACCAAAGTTCTGAGACCTAGATAGAGGTGGCTCTTAACCTAATGCTTATGGATCTGTATTACAAAATGGAGTGACTGATCCATCCTTGGTAGTTCTGTATAATTTGACTTTGGTTTCAAGGATCATTCTACTTTTAATACATTACACGGTACAACCAAATTCAATATGCATATCTTAAGTGAATGGCATGAAGAGGAAAATGCTGTTCTTATTTATATCCTTGTATTTGTGCTAGTCACTCAGTCATGTCTGAAGCTTTGCCACTCCATGGACTGTAGCCTGCAGGCTCCTCTATCCATGGAATTCTCCAGACAAGAATACTGGGTGAGCTGCCATTCTGTTTTCCAGGAAAACTTCTTTACCCAGGGATAGAACTCAGGTATCCTGCATTGCAGACCGATTCTTTACCATCTGAGCCACCTGGGAAATCCCTTATTTATATTTACTGCATAGTAAAAGGGACTTTAAAATCAAAGATACCCATAAAGTATCATTTCTGTGATTACCTGCTTACTGCTTACATTCCTGCTAGTGCATCTTTATTCTGTAATCTTCACAATCTGAAATTAAAGAGGCTTGAAAACTCATAAACACACATATATGTGTGTGTGTATAAATATAAATATATATATATGTATATTATAGCTGAATATATCACTGGTATTTAAAGTTTAAATTTAGTTTAAATCTTTCTCACTTAAAAATTACCTAGTGCTTTATATAATCAGACACACAATTTCTCAGAAATTATTCTCCTATCTCACATTTAGTTTTTTAATAAGTTGTCACATTTGTAACACTCATGACTTCATTCTGTCAGTGTCTACTTAACCCAACAATACAACATAGACTTAACTTTCCTCCAATAGTGTCCTCTGATTTACATTTCCTCCACTATGGAAGAATTTGGTATATGCCACATGTGACCAGGAGGTAATTGTGATATTTTTCCACTATGAAAGATTATAGGTGGTAATATATAGTCTCAGAGCCTCCATTTTCTTCTCTAATTGAGCCTCTTTCTGCTAATTCTCATGTTTTTGCAGCTTTAGGCACTAAGCAGTGGGTGAAATTTAATGATGAAAGCTGTCAGTTTTATTAATGCAAATATAGCAGCTGCATCAAATTCCTATTTATAAGATGTGATAGTTGGGAAAGGGGATGGTCAGAACCTGTCTTATTGACTCATGGCTACTTTTCTTATTGAGAGAACACAAAAATATTCTGCCCAGTTAGGAAAGTTTTAGAAGTCATAGGGGTGAGGTGAAACAAGAAACTAAAAGGTAAGGAAAAATTATTAAATATACCACCCATAAATCAATATTTTGATTAAAACTGCATTCATTAATTATTGGTCTCACTGGAATAGCATTTTTTAGTAAGTAATGAAATATCTGGAATTAAAATGAAGTAAATTATTTGATATCTATAATCTAGCTAAGGAAACAATTATTTCAAATTTTAAATATGTCTTTCTGAAGCATTAAAACTGTAAAAAATACTTTCATTTTAGTCATTATTATCTAATTTCATAGGTTAAATCTGAATGATTCAATCTATGTAGACTGCATTTTGAATCTGAATCATAAGGTATATAAATATAGATTTGTGTACATATGGAAAATGTTCTCTGTTTTATGTTGAACATTTTTCTTGGACATTAAAAAATGTGAGACCAAGGAAATTAATTTACTTTTCTCAACTTATATAAACATACAAAGATATTCATCACTAAAGATCAGGAATTTAAATAAAGAATACTGTAACTTTTTTGTACTTCACAACTTTATTGAACTTCACAATACTGCTTTGTTATTGTTATTCAGTTGCTAAGTCACATCCAACTCTCCTTCAGTATCTCCCAGAGTTTGCTCAAAATCATGTCCATTGAATAGTAATGCTATCTAACCGTCTCCTACTTTATCACCCACTAGTCCTCCTTCTTCACATACCAGTTCACATAATGTTAAAGCCTATCTTGAAGAATTTTGAGCATTAATTTTCTAGCATGTGAAATGATCACAATTGTTTGGTAGCTTGAACATTTTTGGCATTGCCTCTCTTTGGGATTGGGATTAAAACTGACGTTTTCCAGTGCCCTGGCCATTAATGAGTTTTGTTCATGGAATATATCTATTTAGATTTTAAAAATTTTATGTGATTCATATGTTTTTTCACACTGAGTTATAGAAGATGGATATGTTTTTCAAAGCCAAGCATAGTTTTAGAAATATTTAGGAGAATTTATTGTAACAAGAACAAGTTTTTGTATTTTCCTTCAAACTACAAAACAATTGCACTCATCTCACATGCTAGTAAAGTAATGCTCAAAATTCTCCAAGCCAGGTTTCAGAAATACATGAACCATGGACTTCCAGATGTTCAAGCTGGTTTCAGAAAAGGCAGAGGAACCAGAGATCAAATTGCCAACATCTGCTGGATCATCAAAAAAGCAAGAGAGTTCCAGAAAAAAACATCTATTTCTGCTGTATGGACTATGCCAAAGCCTTTGACTGTGTGGATCACAATGAACTGTGGAAAACTCTGAAAGAGATGAGAATACCAGACCACCTGACCTGCCTCTTGAGAAACCTATATGCAGGTCAGGAAGCAGCAGTTAGAACTGGACATGGAACAACAGACTGGTTCCAAATAGGAAAAGGAGTATGTCAAGGCTGTATATTGTCACCCTGCTTATTTAACTTATATGCAGAGTACATCATGAGACACGCTGGGCTAGAAGAAGCACAAGCTGGAATCAAGATTGCTGGGAGAAATATCAATAACCTCAGATATGCAGATGACACCACCCTTATGGCAGAAAGTAAAGAAGAGCTAAAAAGCCTTCTGATGAAAGTGCAAGAGGAGAGTGAAAAAGTTGGCTTAACGCTCAACATTCAGAAAACTAAGATCATGGCATCTGTTCCCATCACTTCATGGGAAATAGATGGGGTAACAGTAGAAACACTGTCAGACTTTATTTTGGGGGTCTCCAAAATCACTTCAGATGATGATTGCAGCCATGAAATTAAAAGACGCTTACTCCTTGAAAGGAAAGTTATGACCAATCTAGATAGCATATTCAAAAGCAGAGATATTACTTTGCCAACAAATATATATCTAGCCAAGGATATGGATTTTCCAGTGGTCATATATGGATATGAGAGTTGGACTGTGAAGAAAGCTGAGCGTCGAAGCATTGATGCTTTTGAACTGTGGTGTTAGAGAAGACTCTTGAGAGTCTCTTGGACTGCAAGGACATCCAACCAGTCCATTCTAAAGGAGATCAGTCCTGGATATTCTTTGGAAGAAATGATGCTAAAGCTGAAATTCCAGTACTTTGGCCACCTCATGTGAAGAGTTGACTCATTGGAAAAGATTCCGATGCTATGAGGGATTGGGGGCAGGAGGAAAAGGGGACGACAGAGGATGAGATGGCTGGATGGCATCACTGACTCGATGGACGTGGGTGTGGATGAACTCCGGGAATTGGTGATGGACAGGGAGGCCTGGCGTGCTGTGATTCATGGGATCACAAAAGAGTCGGACACAACTGAGCGACTGAACTGAACTCAAGCTCCAAAGCTGTCATTGGATTAATACTTTCTGGTCAGATAATGATGAGCTATAAAATCAAATATATTTTGCTTTTTACACTTTTCTACTCCTTAAATGGTAAATAAATAATACGAAATGGACAAACTCTTTGGAAAGATACAATATGTTAAGCACTGCCTCATTTGTGTTTGATAAGCATTCCAGAAGCTTGGATCATTGATGAAGATGCAAAAAGGTGAGGGGCGGCGTGCTCTTCAATATGGCTGAACCTTAAAAACACAAGGCTGAAGGGAAGAAGCCAGACATAAAAGGTTCCAAGTTGTGTTGTGGCATTTATATAAAAAGTGCCGAATAGGCAAGTCCATGGTGACAGATTGTTTCCAGAATCTCTCTGTTGCAAGGGAAGAGAAACTTGAAAAGACTACTCAAAGAACACACATTTCTACTCCTATATACACTTTATATATAACATGAACATGCCTACCACTTGAGAAGGGAAGACAGTTTGGGTCTTCTGTGTTCTCAGGAGAAGAGCCAGACATCTTGATGGGCAACGAAAGAATGTACTTTTTTTTTTTTTAATAAATGCTACATTTTTTAGTTATGATCATGTTACTTAATCAAAAAATGTTTATTTTATTTAAAAATAGGATTCTATCTATCAATTAAGAAAGGAAGATAATACATAATTATGGAAGACAATCAGTTCATAAAACATGTTAAGAATGAATAAAACTTAATTAAATCTTTTTACCTACATTTATATCTATCATCAATATCTATTTATTGCATTATTTTAGCGTGCAGTGAAGAAGGCTAGAAAGTATACTGAAGTGTAATTAAATTGGTTATCTCCAAGTTATGAATATACTTATTCTACTTACATACCTTTCTAAATATTTTTTCCATGACTTCTCTAAAGTTAATATTTAAGATAAGCAGTTAAAACACTAAGTATAATTTTAAATGTGAGCAATGTTTTTGAATTGCACATCACTTTTTGGCTCTTTACTACACAAGTATTTTGATCCCATTAATAATATTCTGTAATCAATGTTAATCTGTAAATAAAGGACAGGATAACCATAGTCTCTTCGTAAAATAGTATACATGAAGTTGTAGTGATAATATGGTTAAAATCGTTTATGGCCAAATAATAATGAGGCCCAGTGTGGACAAATATGAAATCTAACATATGTTTAATTATAATGGACAATTTAGTTTCTTCATGTATTTTGAAATAATGTTATTTTTTAGATGCAAAGCATTAGGTAGTAGACTATAGATCTGTAAAGATGATTAGAAGGCAAAAGGACCTAGATACAAAAGGACCAGTATCCAGGAAGGTCCTATAGAAGAGATCACCTTGAGGGAAACACTGGTTCCATCCAGAGACAGAACCAGCCCATAATGTTGAGTCATGGATGAACCTAGAAGAATAAGCACCCTGACATGCCTATGCTGGGGCTTCCCTAGTGGCTCAGATGATAAAGAATCTGCCTGCAGTGTGGGAGACTCTGGTTTGATCCCTGAGTCAGGAACATCCCCTGAAGAAGGGAACTACCCACTCTAGTATTCTTGCTTGGAGAATTCCATGGACAGAGGAGCCTGGCGAGTTACAATTCATGGGGCTACAAAATAGTCAGAGATGACTGAGGGACTAACACTTATTTACTTTCTTATGACGATGCTCCCTTGTCCACTTTCTTCTGAGGTTCCCATTGACTGAAGCTGTCTGAAAGCAGGAAGGCTTGGGAGTCTTTTGAAGCTGTCGTTAAGACTTAAATGAAAAAGTGGGGTGAGGATGTGGGCCACAAATTTAAACAGGAATTATCCGGAAGATGTATAACCACTAATTTATACTTTGAGAGAGTCTATTGCAAGCATTATTTTATGAAGAGTCTTTCATTATTTTTAATATAAGAAAAGAGAAAAATAATATTAAAAAAATAATGGTTAGAAAGCCAGGTTAAAATGATAATATATTCATTGTTGTGCTGGCATGCTCAGTCATGTCTGATTCTTTTGTGATACCATGGACTGTAGTCCTCTATCCTGGAGTGGGTACCTATTTCTTTCTCCAGAGGATCTTCCCAACCCAGGGATTGAAACTGTAGCTTCTGCATCTCCTGAATTGGAAAGCAGATTCTTTACCACTGTGCCTTGGAATTATAAACTTTGTCTGATGAAAATTGTTTTGGAATAAAAAAATTAAAAAAAAAAACATGAAAAGTGAGCAATTCAACATGTACACATACATATTATTTACAGAATAACTCCATAAATTTTCTATCTTGTTTATAAATTCAAAGCATGGGAAACACAGACTCTAATCTGTACACTAAAAGTGATAGATAAATGTGAAAAAGACACATGATTCCTTTTCTCTGATAAATTACAAGCAATTAAAACATTTAGGGACAATTTCGTGATACATTGAATCTGTGCAAAATTTGCTTTGCCCAATTAAATAAATAGGCACAATTTAAGAGATAATCTTCGAGAACAGAAGAAAAGATAGAGATTAACCTACCACTTAGACAGTTCAAAGCAACATACTTATTTTGCATGTAGATTGTAGTTTGCTTCATTGCATGCTTTAAGTCATGGCAAAGATTACCTGCTGAATTGCAAAAATTACCCTTTCTGTTGTGCAAAGGTGTTTGAGGGGAATAATTCATCTTACATGCACTACATTTGGAGCTCCTAAAGGAACCATCCAAGGAGTGGTGGCTGCGCAGGCGCAGGAGGGCCAAGAGGAGCTACTTCACGTTCAAGGTCAGGAGGGGCGGTGATGAGAAGATACTCCTCATCCAAGGTAAGGAATAGCAGCTGTGCTTTGCTGGAGCAGCTGTGAAGAGATACCCCATGTCCAAGGTAAGAGAAACCCAAGTAAGAGGGTAGGTGTTGCAAGAGGCATCAGAGGGCAGACACACTGAAACCATAATCACAGAAAACTATTCAATCTAATCACATGGACCAAAGCCTTGTCTAACTCAATGAAACTAAGCCATGCCGTGTGGGGCCACCCAAGATGGACGGGTCATGGTGGAGAGGTCTGACAGAACGTGGTCCACTGGAGAAGGGAATGGCAAACCACTTCAGTATTCTTGCCTTGAGAACTCCATGAACAGTATGAAAAGGCAAAATGATAGGATACTGAAAGAGGAACTCCCCAGGTCAGTAAGTGCCCAATATGCTACTAGATATCAGTGGAGAAATAACTCCAGAAATAATGAAGGGATGGAGCCAAAACAAAAATACCCAGTTGTGGATATGACTGGAGATAGAAGCAAGGTCCAATGCTGTAGAGAGCAATATTGCATAGGAATCTGGAATGTTAGGTCCATGAATCAAGGCAAATTGAAAGAAGTCAAACAGGAGATGGAAAGAGTGAACATCGACATTTTGGGAATCAGAGAACTAAAATGGACTGGAATGGGTGAATTTAACTCAGATGACCATTATATCTAGTATTGTGGGCAGGAATCCCTTAGAAGAAATGGAGTAGCCATCATGGTAAACAAAAGAGTCCTAAATGCATTAGCTGCATGCAATCTCAAAAATGACAGAATGATCTCTGTTCCTTTCCAGGGCAAACCATTCAATATCACAGTAATCTAAGTCTGTGCCCCAACTAATAACACTGAAGAAGCTGAAGTTGAATCGTTCTATGAAGACCTACAAGACCTTCCAGAACTAACACCCCAAAAAGATGTCCTTTTCATTATAGGGGACTGGAATGCAAAAGTAGGAAGCCAAGAAACACCTGGGGTAATGGGTAAATTTGGCCTTGGAATACGGAATGAAGCAGGGCAAAGGTTAATAGAGTTCTGCCAGGAGGATGCACTGGTCATAGCAAACACCTTCTGCCAAAAACAAGAGAAGACACTACGCATGGACATCACCAGATGGTCAACACCAAAATCAGATGATTATATTCTTTGCAGCCAAAGATGGAGAAGTTCTATACAGTTAGCAAAAATAAGACCAGGAGATGACTGTGGCTCAGATCATGAACTCCTTATTGCCAAATTCAGACTGAAATTGAAGAAAGTGAGGAAAACCATTAGACCATTCAGGTATGACCTAAATCAAATTCCTTATGATTATACAGTGGAAGGGAGAAATAGATTTAAGGGAAGAGTGCCTGAAGAACTATGGCAAGATATTCATAACACTGTACAGGAGACAGCAATCAAGACAATCCTCATGGAAAAGTAATGCAAAAAAGCAAAATGACTGTCTACGGAGGCCATACAAATAGCTGTGAAAAGAAGAAAAGTGAAAAGCAAAGGAAAAAAGGAAACATATAAGTATCTGAATGCAGAGTTCCAAAAATAGCAAGGAGAGATAAGAAAGCCTTCCTCAGCAATCAATGCAAAGAAATAGAGGAAAACAACAGAATGGGAATGAGTTGGATTCTCTTCAAAAAAATTAGAGATACCAAGGGCACATTTCATGCAAAGATGAGCTCAATAAAGGACAGAAATGGCATGGACCTAACAGAAGCAGAAGGTATTAAGAAGAGGTGGCAAGAATACACAGAAGAACTGTACAAAAAAAAAAAAAAAATCTTCATGACCAAGATAATCACGATGGTGTGATCACTCATCGAGAGCCAGACATCCTGGAATGTGAAGTCAAGTGGGTCTTAGAAAGCATCACTATGAACAAAGCTAGTGGAGATGATGGAATTCCAGTGGAGCTATTTCAAATCCTGAAAGATGATGCTGTGAAAGTGCTGCACTCAATATGCCAGCAAATTTGGAAAACTCAGCAGTGGCCACAGGACTGGAAAAGGTCAGTTTTCATTCCAATCCCAAAGAAAGGCAATGCCAAAGAATACTCAAACTACCACACAATTGCACTCATCTCACACGCTAGTAAAGTAATGCTCAAAATTCTCCAAGCCAGGCTTCAGCAATACATGAACTGTGAACTTCCAGATGTTCAAGCTGGTTTCAGAAAAGGCAGAGGAACCAGAGATCAAATTGCCAACATCTGTTGGATCATCAAAAAAGCAAGAGAGTTCCAGAAAAACATTTATTTCTGCTTTATTGACTATACCAAAGCCTTTGACTGTGTGGATCACAAGAAACTGTGGAGAATTCTGAAAGAGATGGGAATTCCAGACCACCTGACCTGCCTCTTAAGAAATCTATATGCAGTCAGGCAGCAATAGTTAGACCTGGACATGGAACAACACACTGGTTCCAAATAGGAAAAAGTATGTCAAGGCTGTATATTGTCACCCTGCTTATTTAACTTATATGCAAAGTACATCATGAGAAACACTGTGCTATAAGAAGCACAAGCTGTAATCAAGTTTGCCAGGAGAAATATCAATAACCTCAGATATGCAGATGACACCACCCTTATGGCAGAAAGTGAAGAGGAGCTAAAAAGCCTCTTGATGAAAGTGAAAGAGGAGAGTGAAAACGTTGGCTTAAAGCTCAACATTCAGAAACTAAGATCATGGCATCTGGTTCCATCACTTCAAGGAAAAGAGATGGGGAAACAGTGGAAAGAGTGTCAGACTGTATTTTTGGGGGCTCCAAAATCACTGCAGATGGTGATTGCAGCCATGAAAAAATGCTTACTCCTTGGAAGGAAAGTTATGACCAACATTGATAGCATATTAAAAATCAGAGACATTACTTTGCAACAAAGTCCATCTATTCAAGGCTATGGTTTTTCCAGTGGTCATGTATTAATGTGAGTGTTGGACTGTGAAGAAAGCTGAGTGCTGAAGAATTGATGCTTTTGAACCGTAGTGTTGGAGAAGACTCTTGAGCGTCCCATGGACTGCAAGCAGATCCAACCAGTCCATTCTAATGGAGATCAGTCCTGGGTGTTCTTTGGAAGGACTGATGCTAAAGCTGAAACTCCAGTACTCTGGCCACCTCCTGGAAAGAGTTGACTCATTGGAAAAGACTCTGATGCTGTGAGGGTTTGGGGGCAGGAGGAGAAGGGGAGGGCAAAGGATGAGAGCCTGGATGGCATCACCGACTCAATGGACATGAGTTTGTGTGAACTCCGGGAGTTTTTGATGGACAGGAAGGCCTGGCGTGCTTCAATTAATGGGGTCACAAGGAGTCGGACATGACTGAACGACTGAACTGAACTGAACTGAAAAGAACCATGATACCACTACACAAGAGAAGAGGATGGCAGTGCTGATTGAGATGTGCATGCCAAATCTTTCAGTTGTGTCTGACACTGTAGCCTGCCAGGCTCCTCTGCCCATAGAATTCTCTAGGCAATAATACTAGCGTGGGTTGCCCTTCTCTTCTCTAGGGGATCTTCCCCACCCAAGAATTGAGCCAGCATCTCTTATGTCTCCTACACTAGCAAGTGGATTCTTTGCCACTAACACCACCCGGAAAGCCCAAAGTGAATGTGTCCAGCTCTACAACCCAACCCCATGGACTGCATCCTCCCCCAACCCCCGACCCCAGGTTCCTTTCTGCCTGTGTCACTGAGGCGTAATGGTGGTGACAGTTCTCCCAAGGGTCTCTTTTCATTGGCAAGCCATAATATACAGGGGATTCTGAGAACCTAGGCCACTGTGGAGCAGGTACATGAAAAGAACTTGGATCCTAGAGTTACCACTGAATAGGAGAGCTATTCAGAAGTGCCACTTGGTAAGAAATATCAACATTTTATTTATAATGAAAAAGGGAGAGAAATGCTGTGGTTATGCACTGAGATTTGGGAGTTGTTTGTTTCAGGAGCTACTGACCATTATTTAGCCTAAACCAGTAATTGATATTAATCAAAATAGAAAAAGAAGAAAAATGAAAAAAAAAAAAAAAGGAGTCAACAGCAACTGTATTAATAGACATAGCATTAGTGCTTATGTATACCATGTATATTTAATGGTTACATTTTGAATACTTTATATAAAAAGTACAAAGTATGTAAATCTGCATGCAGTCTGTTGTTAAAGTAATTTAGTGTTTTATTTCTTTCAGATACTGTGTATTAGTTCTAAAATCTACATATGATTCTATTTTATAGCCTAAAATTTGTTATTGAACTTCTTATCTTTACGTTTATTTGTCATTTCTTATATTGAGCACATTAATAACTCCTTTATACTTCATTCACTATTTGGATTATCACTCTGTCTGTGTCTTTTTAATCACCTTTAACTTATTTATTGCATGTCTGGTTATTTTTTTAAAGAGCCATAGGGCCTTAAGCAGATTTTCTTCTGCCAAGGAGGGCTTTCTTCTCTAGGAAGATAGGGTAAAGAGCTGATCTCAAATTAGACAGCAATCTAACTGGATGATCTTTGGGTTCCAGTCTACATAAGATTCAATCTGCCTGTGGTCTGTCTCTGTTCTTGAGATATGTTATTGGGATATTTTAATCTTTGAACAAGGAGCTTGTCAGATCTCTTTTTCCTCAGCTCTAAAAACCAGGGAGATTATGACCTGTAGATATTTTAAGTTTAGCTCTCCAGATGTTTGCCTCCTCTTGTTTATAAATCTTGCAGACATATTGAAGAGAAAAATAACTGTGTTTTGAGGCAGGTTCCATTTCATTAGTGGACTTGTCCTAAGTATAACATAATCATAGGAGATATTACTCAGTTTAATTGTAAACATACCACCTGCCTACATTATGAGATTCTGAATATTTCCCTTGCAGAATACTGGCTCTCTTGAGGTATGTTTATGTTGTCTTCAAGCTAGGTTTCAACAGTACATGAACAGAGAACCTATTGATGTACAAACTGGACTGTGAAAAAGTAGAGGAACCAGAGATCAAATTGACAATATCTATTGGATCATAGAAAAGTCAAGAGAATTGAAAGCATTTCCCTAAAGTCAGGAACAAGACAAGGGTGCCCACTTTCCCTGCTACTATTCAACATAGCTCTGGAAGTTTTAGCCACAGCAATCAGAGCAGAAAAAGAAATAAAAAGAATCCAAATTGGAAAAGAAGAAGTAAAACTCTCACTGTTTGCAGATGACATGATCCTCTACATAGAAAACCCTAAAGACTCCATCAGAAAATTATTAGAGCAAATCAATGAATAGAGTAAAGTTGCAGGATATAAAATCAGCACACAGAAATCCCTTGTATTCCTATACACTAATAATGAGAAAGTAGAAAAAGAAATTAAGGAAACAATTCCATTCACCATTGCAACGAAAAGAATAAAATACTAAGGAATATATCCACCTAAAGAAACTAAAGGCCTATATATAGAAAACTAAAAAACACTGGTGAAAGAAATCAAAGAGGACACTGTAGATGGAGAAATATACCATGTTCATGGAGTAGAAGAATCAGTATAGTGAAAAGGATTATACTACCCAAAGCAACCTATAGATTCAATACAATCCCTATCAAGCTAACAGCCGTATTTTTCACAGAACTAGAACAAACAATTTCACAGTTTGTATGGAAATACAAAAAATCTCGAATATCCAAAGCAATCTTGAGAAAGAAGAATGGAACTGGAGCAATCAACCTGCCTGACTTAAGGCTCTACTACAAAGCCACAGTCATCAAGACAGGATGGTACTGGCACAAAGACAGAAATATAGATCAATGGAACAAAATAGAAAGCCCAGAGATAAATTCACACACCTGTGGACAACTTATCTTCGACAAAGGAGGCAAGAATATACAATGGAGTAAAGACAATCTCTTTAACAAGTGGTGTTGGGAAAACTGGTCAACCACTTGTAAAAGAATGAAACTAGAACAGTTTCTAACACCATACACAAAAATAAACTCAAAATGGATTAAAGATCTAAATGTAAGACCAGAAACTATAAAACTCTTAGAGGAAAAGATAGGCAAAACACTTTCCGACATACAACACAGCAGGATCCTTATGACCCACCTCCCAGAATACTGGAAATAAAAGAAAAAATAAACAAATGGCATCTAATTAAAATTAAAAGCTTCTGCACAACAAAGGAAACTATAAGCAAGGTGAAAAGACAACCTTTGGAATGGGAGAAAATAATAGCAAATGAAGCAACTAACAAACAACTAATCTCAAAAATATAAAAGCAACTCCTGCAGCTCAATTCCAGAAAAATAAATGACGCAATCAAAAAATGGGCCAAAAAACTAAATAGACATTTCTCCAAAGAAGACATACAGATGGCTAACTAAAACATGAAAAGATGCTCAACATCACTCATTATCAGAGAAATGCAAAAGAAAAAACAAGAACAAAAACACAGTGAGGTACCATTTCACACCAGTCAGAATGGCTGCAATCCAAAAGTCTACAAGCAATAAATGCTGGAGAGGGTGTGGAGAAAAGGGAACCCTCTTACACTGTTGGTGGGAATGCAAACTAGTACAGCCACTATGGAGAACAGTGTGGAGATTCCTTAAAAAAACTGGAAATAGAACTTCCTTATGACCCAGCAATCTCACTGTTGGACACACACAGCAAGGAAACCAGAATTGAAAGAGACACATGTACCTCAGTGTTCATCACAGCACTGTTTATAATAGCCAGGACATGAAAGCAACCTAGATGTCCATCAGCAGATGAATGGATAAGAAAGCTGTGGAGTACTACTCAGGCATTGGAAAGAATACATTTGAATCAGTTCTAATAAGGTGGATGAAACTGGAGCCGATTGTACAGAGTGAAGTAAGCCAGAAAGAAAAACACCAATACTGTATACTAACACAGATATATGGAATTTAGAAAGATGGTAATGATAACCCTGTATGTGAGACAAAAGAGACACAGATGTATAGAACAGTCTTTTGGACTCTGTGGGAGATGGAGAGGGTGGGATGATATGGGAGAATGGCATTGAAACATGTATAATATCATATAAGAAACGAATCACCAGTCTAGGTTCGATGCAGGATACAGGATGCTTGGGACTGGTGCACTGGGATGACCCAGAGAGATGGTATGGGGAGGAAGGTGGGAGGGGGGTTCAGGCTTGTGAACACGTGTACACCCATGGCGGATTCATGTTGATGTATGGCAAAGCCAATACAGTATTATAAAGTAAAATAAAGTCAAATTAAAAAAAAAAAAAGAAAAGTGAAGAGAATTCCAGAAAAAACATCTATTTCTGATTCATTGACTATGCTATAGCCTTTGACAGTGAATCACAGCAAACTGTGGAAAATTCTTAAAAGGGTGAGAATACCAGTCCACCCTTCCTGTATCCTGAGAAACGTAAATGCAGGTCAAGATGCAACAGTTAGAACTGAACATAGAACAACTGACTGATTCAAAATTGTGAAAGGAGTACATCAAAACTGTATATTGTTGCCAGGGTCCAGCCCCAGTGGATCCAGGGTGATTCGAAGGGGAGACGGAGTACGTGAGGAAAAAATTTATTTATTAATTAATATAAGATTAGATTAGGAAGAAATAGTGTAGTAGGAAAATTAAGTGGAGAAAAGAGGCTGAATAACTTGGTTTATGTGGAAAGCCAATCAAGTTCCAGACAAGGATCTTGCACCATCTACTTTAGGCCACTGGCGTCCGTTTGAATATCAGAGAGTGCCCTGCCTTGGGCTCTCTCTCTTAAGGATCTTAGAAGCCGGGACAAGTAAGTAGACATGACGAGCCTCCACGCCCCAGATGGGAATTCAGCCTGAAATTAGAGTAAAGAGGAGACACGGGGGAAACCAGTCCTTCCAATGACTGCCCCCCCCCCCCCCCCCATTGCCCTTCAAGGCCTTTTACACTTTTGATTATTCATAGAGATCAATGGGTAATACAAAGTTAAGCAGCGTTAGCAGCCCAGACTCTTATCAAAACCAGGCTTTTCTCTCTACATACAAGTCTTAGGTGATTTACATCATCTTCCAGCCAAAAGGGCCAATTAACATTTTACAGCCTTTTTTCTTATAAGGGTTTGTCGACCAGAAGACTTATTTGTGTTGTTCTTCCCAAAGTCTGGTGCCACTCTCAGAAAGCACTAAATAAAGTTACATTCTTACATAGCAAAGATAACAGCAATTTATAACAAGTAAAAGGAGTACAGTGATTATAACAACAAAAGAAAAGTAATTAACTCAAAAGTCTAGTGTTGTTAACATCAAAACTATTATATATCCTTTTCCATATCCCGTTTACATTGATTAACATCCTCCCAGTTGCCTAAAAGATAAAGAATATGAGGGCCTGGCAGCAATCATTGAGTCAACAGTGAAATCCTGTCACCAATATGATTTTTGGCTCTTTAGAAAAGGCTCTGTATCTTTAAGATGTTTTTAAGCTTTGCGCCTCTCGCGGATAGGGGGCTGCAAGCAATTCACAAGCTGTTAAGAGGTCAGGGGAACTTGTTAGGCAAGCTAGAGAGTTATCAGAGGGGATTTTAAGCCAAGACATTCTTTTTCAGGAGACTGAAGCCCTGAATTAACTTTTTCCATAGAGTGTCAGAAAAGTAGAAAAGTACGATACGATAAGGCAGGCATATTCTTATTTTTGGGGGGGTACATGCTCAGGAAATATCAGGGGGAAAACCTGAGGCCTGATTTGCCTTGCCCATCAAGCCCTCTGCCGCATGACCTTGTCATGGGTGGGATTCCTCTCGCTGGCTCCCAGCATATTGTCACGCTGCTTATTTAACATTTATGCAAAGTACATCACACAAAATGCTGGGCTGGATAAATCACAAGCTGGAATCCAGATTGCCAGAAGAAATATCAGCAAACTCAGATATGCAGATGATGGCATATCTACCATCTAATAGCATAAAGCAGTGAGGAACTAAAGAGCCTCTTGATGAGGATGAAAGAGGAGAATGAAAAAGTTGGCTTAAAACTTGACATTCAAAAAACGAAGATCATGGCATCCAGTCCCATCACTTCATGGCAAATAGAAGGAAAATAAATGGAAGCAGTGACAGATTTTATTTTCTTGAGCCCCAAAATCACTGTTCATGGTGACTGCAGCCATGAAATCAAAAGACAGTTGCTTATTGGAAGGAAAGCCATGATTAACCTAGACAACATGTTAAAAAGCAGAAACATAACTGTGCTGACAAAGGTCCGTATAGTCAAAGTTATGGTTTTTCCAGTAATCATATACGAATATGAGAGTTGGACCATAAAGAAGGCTGAGCACCACAGAACTGATGCTCTCAAACTGCAGTGCTGGAGAAGACTCTTGAAAGTCTTTTGGATTGCAAGGAAATCAAACAAGTGAATCCTAAGGGAAATCAACCCTGAATATTCATCCGAAGGACTGATGCTCAAACTGAAGTTACAATAATTTGGCCACCAGATGCAGAGTGCTGACTCATTGGAAAAGACCCTGATGCTGGGAAATATTGAAGCCACAGGAGAAGGGGGCAACAGAAGACGAGATGGTTGGATGGCATCACCCACTCATGGATAAATTTGAGCAAATGGTGGAAGACAGGGAAGCCTGTGTACTATGTAGTTCGTGAAGCCACAAAAAGTCTGACATGACTAAATGACTGAAGAACAAAATGAATGAAAAGAAAATCAACAAAATTCTTTATTTTGATAACTGTAAGACTCAGACATTTTTTCATGAAATTTTACTTATACAGAAAACTTCCTTTTTCATAAATAGAAATGAACTATATATCCAGAAATCTTAGGATCAAAATGCATTACATTTTACTTTAATACATGTGAAGACTACTCAGCACTGAGAAAGCTACAAATGAATTCTTCACCCTCTGTATTACTGACAAAAAGGATTAAATAAATACATTTGATTTCTTTTCTTTCTTTTAAAGCATAAGCTAGCTACAATAACGGACAAAGCCTCAGATTCCTTTTTTGTACTATTGCAAAATCCTTACCTAATGTAAATTGATGTTCAACAACTTTTTCTCATGCTTATAGAATTTTGCACCTTAAAAAAATATTTCTCTTTCAGCAGCCTTAAAGTTAGTTTGCCTACTATAAATCTTGTTTTTGCTAAAAATGTATTTTCTCCCTCATTCCTACTATGGTATTGCTTCTGTCTCCTACTTTTTTTCTCACTCTATCTCTATGAATTATCATTGATTCCTCAATATCATGATGATGCATTAAACCCTATGTTATTCATAATTTCATAATCTCTACTTTTAAAAAAATCATTTTTTTAGAAGGGTTAAACCATAAAATGAGTTTGGTATATAAAGAGCTTCATTTTCAATGATTTAGGATCATCTGGCTTTGGCCATTATTGTATTTGTGGTTATTTATAGGAGCTTTTTCAAGTAATGACTCTTGACTAAAAAGATACAAACTGTTACTAAAGCAGATATAAGATTTGTGCCCTACAACACTAGTCATAGGTGAATGCAGTTCCAGTTTCTAAAACATGAAAGGCAACATCCCAAAACCATTATTTGCCCAGGTACATAACCATTTCCCCAACAAGCTGTTCAGTGTTGGGCTCCAACACAAAAGTATGACATGGGATTTCCATTACACTTTGAAACTTTATCTGAAATCACAGTGAATTCCCATAATATAGTTATCCACCATTCTGCATTTTCTCCTCTGCAAAATCGATATGAGGCAGTCATATGGGTTTATCATTAGTGCCTAGAATGTGTTGGTGTTGTCATTCAATTTTGTGATGTTTGCACATATAAGTTAGTGTGTCCACTTTTTTGAGCTAAGGTGCCCACATATTTAATCAAGCAGAATTCTCAGTATCACTCTAAACTGTTCTGTAGATGTAGCTACCATGTAACTATTGTGCAGATGTGTAGATGTAAAATCTGTTGTTCAGTTCAGTTCAGTCACTCAGTCCTGTCCGACTCTTTGCGACCCCATGAATCGCAACACGCCAGGCCTCCCTGTCCATCACCATCTCCCGGAGTTTACTCAGACTCACGTCCATCGAGTCAGTGATGCCATCCAGTGATCTCATTCTCTGTCGTCCCCTTCTCCTCCTGCCCCCAATCCCTCCCAACATCAAAGGCTTTTCCAATGAGTCAACTCTTCTCATGAGGTGGCCAAAGTACTGGAGTTTCAGCTTTAACATCAGTCCTTCCAAACAAATCCCAGGGCTGATCTCCTTCAGAATGGACTGGTTGGATCTCCTTGCAGTCCAAGGGACTCTCAAAAGTCTTCTCCAACACCTCAGTTCAAACACATCAATTCTTCAGTGCTCAGCCTTCTTCACAGTCCAACACTCACATCCATACATGACCACAGGAAAAACCATAGCCTTGACTAGACAGACCTTAGTTGGCAAAGTAATGTCTCTGCTTTTGAAAATACTATCTAGGTTGGTCATAACTTTTCTTCCAAGGAGTAAGCGTCTTTTAATTTCATGGCTACAATCACCATCTGCAGTGATTTTGGAGCCCCCAAAAATAAAGTCTGACACTGTTGACTTTACATAAAAGAGTTTACCTTCTATAATGTGGTTGGGCCTCACACAATAACCCAAAGGCTTTAAGAACAGGTTTCCAGAAAAAAGAAATTCTGCCTCAAGACTATGGCTTTCCACACATAAGTGATATAATATATTTGCCTTTCTCTGTCTGACTTACTATGCTAATTATGGCACTCTCTAGGTCCATCCACATTGCTGCAAATGACATTATTTCATTCTTTTTCATAGCCGAGCAATATTCCATTTTATATATGTACTACTTCTTCTTTATCCATTCCCCTGTTGATGGATATTTAGGTTGCTTCCATGTACTGACTATTGTAAATAGTCCTACAATGAACATTGGGTACATAAATCCTTTCTAACTGTGGTTTTCAAATGAGCTTATCTACAAAACAGAAATAGTTACAGATGTAGAAAACAAATTTATGGTTACCCAGGGAAAAAGGGGAGAGATAAATGGGGAGATTGGGATTGACATACACACTAAAATATATCTAATAGATAGCTAACAAGGACCTATTGTATAGCACAGGGAATTAATTCTACTCAGAACTTTGTAATGGCCTATATGGGAAAATAATTAAAAAAAAAAAAAGTAGGTATATGTATAACTGATTCACTTTGCTGTACACTTAAATCTAACACAATATTTAGATCAACTATACTCATATATATATAGACTGTAGCATTAACATTTATCTGAGTTTCCCACTTGCTGGACTGCCCTAATACCAATTTCCAACTTAACAATTCCACAAATATGTGTGCCATTTCCTTAAAATTAACTTCTTAACACACACTCGCATGCATATGTATGTGTATGTGTGGGTATACACATGGGTATGTATATGTATATAACCTTTTATTGATAATGCTTCTCTGGAAAGCCCTGACTGATATAATCATCTCTGTCTTTTGTTCTTCAGCTTTCCCTCTCTCATCCTCTCTTCTCCCCTCTCTTTCATTTTGTGCATTGACGCTTGTGATAGTGACAAGATCCTAGCCCTTCAGCTTATACAGAAAAGAATTCCTACAAAGATGGAGAGTAATGAGACAAGTTAAGTATTTATTAGGAGGAAAAATGACTTCCCTGATGATTCAGATGGTAAAGCATCTGCCTGCAATGCTGGAGACCCAGGTTCGATCCCTGGGTCGGGAAGATCCCCTGGAGAAGGCAATGACCACCCACTCCAGTACTCTTTCCTGGAAAATCCCATGAATGGAGGAGCCTGGTAGGCTACAGTCCATGGGGTCACGAAGATTCATACATGACTGAATGACTTTACTTTCACATGTGGCTAGACACACAGGTGGAGTTGGAGCAAGAGTCTCACCCTCATGGTAGTCTGAATTACTTTTATGGGGCATTTCTTCTGGGTTTCCTTTAGCCAATCATGTTGAATTGCCTGGTTCAGATTCCATATTTGGTTTGTTTCCTCCCATGTCTACCTATATCTTTTAGCCAAGATAGATTCCACCAAAGAGGCCTATGGGTAGCTGCATTACTTTTCATAGAGTGGTACCTCTTCCTTTTTGACTTCAGGGAGCCTTTCTGTACATGGATAGTTGGGGAGTCTCCTGACTTTGAGAATGAAAAATGTGGTCTCTTACCATCTATCTGGGCAGAGTCCAGCCTCCTCTCTTGATTGTCCTACTATTCTCATCTTAGAGTATCAGCACACAAGGAACAAATCTCCAATTGCTTTACCCTGGAGTGGGGAGCACCCATCTACCTCCTACTTCAGGTCTACCTCAGAGAGAGAGAAGGAACGTATCAATTATAGAGATGTAAGAATAGGAAAAATACCTTCTCTACAGTTATTCAAATAGGAGGAAAAACATCATGGATTGAGTCCTAGGAAAAATTATGAGTTTATTGTTGTCAATATTTGGTTGTCACATTAAAAATCCATCTATTTTATCAATTCTATTAACCTGTATAGCTCATACTATGAAACATATTAAATATAAAATATTAATTAAAAACATGAATTTAAACACATGTTTTATCCCAAGGAATACATGAGGAGACACTGGATCAGCATGGATTTTAGTTCACAGACTTAGAGATTATAATATTCCTTGAAGTTTCTAAGCATAGCAACTCCTGAGGCTTTAACATTTATGGTGTCACCTTAGAAATACAAACATAAAATTCTTTTATACTTTTCCAATCCAGTCATATATGTGATAGACAAAAAACAGTCTTTTTTTTTTTTCTTTAGAAAACTCAGGTAAAAATGAAAAGGATCTGATGTGTACCAATTTGCATTTCCACTAACAGTGTACAAGGATTTCCCTTTCTCCACATCCTTGTAAACATTTGTTATCCTTTGTCTTTTGATAATATTCATCCTAACAGATGAGCAATATATCTAATTGTGGTTTTGATTTGCATTTCCATCTTGATCCAGAAGCCCTATTGACTCAAGTTATATCCCCGGATCCATTTATCCATCTATGCTAAAGAACTGCACGAGGATATTTCAATGGCATCCCCAAATTACCATGTGTAAAAAAATACTAATATTCTTTTCCCCTCACTCCAGCTCATTCCAGAAAACTGATTCTGCGTATATATTTATTTGATTTTAACCAACAGTACAGGGCTTCCCTTGTAGATCAGATGTAAAAGAGCCTGCTTGCAATGGAGGAGACCCAGGTTCTATCCCTGGGTCAGAAAGGTCCCCTGGAGAAAGGGATGGCAACCCACTCCAGTATTCTTGCCTGGATAATTCCATGGACAGAGGAGCCTGGTGGGCTGCAGTCCATGGGGTTGCAAAGAGTCAGACACAACTGAGTGACTAACATACACACAACCAACGTACAAACATTCGAAAATTATCAAATCTGACATGCTTTTCCCTTTGTATTATGGATCAATTATGAATCAATTCCTGACTCTTCTACCTATACTAATGATGACATTTTTTGTTTCTTTGCATCTCTATGGCTAACATCCTACTTCAAATTTTCATGTTGTTTTAAGAAGACTTATATGCAGAGTACATCATGAGAAATGCTGCACTGGAGGAAGCAAAAGCTGGAATCAAGATTGCTGGGAGAAATATCAATAATTTCAGATATGCAGATGACACCACCCTTATGGCAAAAAGTGAAGAGGAACTAAAGAGCCTCTTGATGAAAGTGAAAGAGGAAAGTGAAAAAGTTGGCTTAAAGCTCAACATTCATTAAACTAAGATCATGGCATCTGGTCCTATCACTTCACGGAAAATAGATGGGGAAAAAGTGGAAACAGTGTCAGACTTTAATTTTTTGGACTCCAAAATCACTGCAGATGGTGAAATTGCTGCAGCCATGAAATTAAAAGATGCTTACTCCTTGGAAGGAAAGTTATGACCAACCTAAATAGCATATTAAAAAGCAGAGACATTACTCTGCCAACAAAGATCTGTCTAGTCAAGGCTATGTTTTTTTCAGTAGTCATGTATGAATGTGAGAGTTGGACTATAAAGAAAGCTGAGCGCTGAAGAATTGATGCTTTTGAACTGTGGGGTTGGAGAAGACTCTTGAGAGTCCCTTGGACTGCAAGGAGATCCAACCAGTCCATTCTAAAGGAGATCAATCCTGGATGTTCTTTGGAAGGACTGATGTTGAAGCTGAAACTCTAATACTTTGGCCACCTGTTGTGAAGAGCTTACTCATTTGAAAAAATCTGGATGCTGGGAAAGATTGAGGGCAAAAGCAGAAGGGGACGACAGAGGATGAGATGTTTGGATGGCTTCACCGACTCAATGGACATTGGTTTGGGTGGACTCCGGAAGTTGATGATGGACAGGGAGGCCTGGCATGTTGTGGTTCATTGTTTTGCAAAGAGTTGGACATGACTGAGTGACTGAACTGAACTATAATCTACCGAACTTATTTTCCTGTCTTTATTCTTAAACTCTTTTGATCCCTCATTCAAAGGAGTGAGCATTCTTACTCATAAAATGCAAATCAACTTATTCATTCTGGTGTTTTAAAACTTTCACAGTGGTGTTTATTGAAAATGGAATAAAATTGGAATTATTACTTGAGTTGGAAAAGCCTTCTTAATCCCTTTCTTCCTTTCTCAACAACACTGGTCTCTCTGCTGCTGCTGCTGCTAAGTCACTTCCGCTGTGTCTGACTCTGTGCGACCCCATAGACGGCAGCCCACCAGGCTCCCCCGTCCCTGGAATTCTCCTGGCAAGAACACTGGAGTGGGTCGCCATTTCCTTCTCCAGTGCATGAAAGTGAAAAGTGAAAGTGAAGTTGTTCAGTCGTGTCTGACCCTCAGCAACCCCATGGACTGCAGCCTTCCAGGCTCCTCCATCCATGGGATTTTCCAGGCAAGAGTACTGGAGTGGGGTGCCATGGCCTTCTCCGACTGATCTCTCTAGTGAGATATAGACACCCAAAGGGGACAGAGATAATCGACTAAGGGCTGGAGGAAAAAGATTAAACTTCTATTTTTTTCTTCTCCTAAAATTGAATAATACATTACATTTAGTATCACATTTAATGTACAAGTTCTGTTGTCTCTTTCACTTGGTCTAAATGTCAGACAAGTTCTCTGGGGAAAGAATAGGGGTTTCAAATGCAGAGAAATTAACAACTACCCCAGATTTATTCTTTTCTTTTAGAGTGTTCTGGTATTTTGTCATTTGTATGTGAATAGTTTGCCAATTACATCATTTGACTAAGCTTACTTTTATAGTATGCAAAACTCAAAAGTTTTCTTTGAGTTTCTTTTAAGTCAACTTCCTCCTTCATATTCAAGGAATTACCATTAATATCATTATATGCAAAAGAAAAAATGTGTAGCTTCACATTTTCTCTGCTTTAATGTAAGATATCAGTTTTATTATGAAATTCAATGGAAATTAGTCAGATATAGCAAAAGGTAGGCAAATAAAGTACCTTAGTGCCATTTTTAATTTTTATTAATTTAAATATATTAACCTGCACATTTAGCCTAAATGTATGTCATGCCTACAGATATTAACAAATGATAGTGTGCACAGAGAAGCAACATAACTTTCTAATCTGTTCAACCATTTTTCAAATGAGACACAGTAAGTTTTAAATCCATATTTAAGAACATAAAATTGCAACATTCTCTGATTTGTTTGCAAGAGTTACTGAATGTCCAAAGAGGAGATAAAAGAATAGAGCAATTCTTTTAAAAATGAAAGTTTGGAGAATGGAATTGAAAATGTGAACCCATGATTTCAGTAAGTCTAGCTGAGAATACTGTTCTTCAGTCTGATATTATTATAATATTCTAAGTGAGAGAAAAAATATTATGATTGTTTTTTCTTTGATAAAGTAAAAAAAGATATTTTTCTTCACCCTAATTCTCATTGTTTTACATTTTATGCCTTGTTGTATTTTGGTAATATATACTACTAGTGCACATATTTAAATAATTTAGTATAAGTAAGTGAATGTTTAGGTACTATGAATGCTCAATCTTTTAGAAAAGTAAGGTGTGCATTCAGAAAACTTTGAAGACCACTACTCAAGCCATGTTCTTCTTGCCTTGCTGCTTGTATTGTAGTCACACAGTCTTCTGTTATTTGAACCTATTCTCTGCTACTTCAGGCCCATCTCTCACATTGTTCTTATTTATAGAAGTCTAATTTTAAATTTCTACTGAGAACATTAGCAAGAAAGACAGTATATCAGAATGTTTCTTCAAAGCAAGACCCCTAGTGTCTAGTGTGCTGCTTATCACACACTGACAGTAGGTAGAGTTTTGTTGAATAAATGAACTCTTGTTTAAAGTTGTATTTTCCTGGCTTTGTACATAAAGACAAAGGAATAGTGATGCTTGAAAAGGCTGAAGCACATTAACTTCCCAGTTCATTCGTTAGCAGAGACATTTAATATTACTATAGTGCTTTTCATGCATTAGCTAATTAATATTCAAACAGTTCTAAAGGGTACTTTGGTAAAGTGCCATTTAAAGAAAACAGAGAAAGAGAGCTTAACAATTTGGCAAGGTTTCAGGAACTGGTCAATAGAAGAACCATTTCTGAAAAGCCTAAACTTGAAGTTTCATATTCCTGTGATTGGAAATAAAGTTAAATGATTCAACTCTGTGAAGAAGGAAGAAACTGGCTCATGAAAGTACAGAGATTCAAGGATCTTCATAGGTCATCGAACCAGTCCCCTTTTTCTAAAATACTGCTGAAATCAAATTTCCTCATTGCAGGAACTAAATTTGAATATGTCCTTGAAGAACAATGCCAGTTTTCATATGAACTCCAATATAGAACTGAACTTGTATTATATTTCAGATAATTATTTTTCCAGAGAATAGTTTATAATAATTTTCTAGGAAATTAATTCATTATAATCCAGCAATCCATTATCTATATTTAAAAACAGTGGCCAAATTTCTATTTCTATTAAAATTGTTCTTATCATTATCTAGGTTATGAAAGTCTTAAGACTGTCAGTCCCGTTTAGTTACTAATAGTCTAGCATAGTCTAGTAACTTCACTGGACTCAACCAATTATCTGTTTTTACGTTTCTATGAGAATGAGTAAGTGAGAGCATTCCTTATGGAGGAAACTTAGTGGGTATAACCCTATAAGAAAATAAATTAAAATTCCTTCCAGAAAAGCGATAAAAGGGCTGTTTATTATAAGGAGATGTAATCCTTACTGGATTGTAGGGATCAAAAGGTGGAGAAACACAGAATGATGTGGCAGAGGTGGACAATTGGATCACATGGAATTGGCGATTCCACAATCGCCAATAGGATATTAAACACAAATATCCTAATAAAATGGGAAACCACTGAAGGGTTTTATGCTTTTAAAAATATACACCCTTGATGAGACATAGGTAATACACTTGGAGAAGGTAACCATAATTGAGAGGAACTCAGCAAGGAAACTAGTGTGTAATTTAAACAAATATATGGTGCTGCTTGGAATAGTAGTGGTAAATAATAAGAAAAAAATGTATGTCCTGAAGGATATATAAGACATAATATTAACAAAACATGATGAGAGATAAACTTGAGTATTAAATTTAGAGAAGTATCAGTAGTGAATGTCAAGTTATAGATTGTACAATAGTATGATCATGGGTGGATTTTTCCAGAATATATCTCAGTTTTTCATAGCCTTAATGTCCACAATCTTGATAATGTCAATACACTGTTAGTTGTACTACTAATAAAAGGTGCCTACTTATGTATTATAATGAGAATATAATTGAGACATACAGTTTGGGTAAATAATTGTTTTTAGCTCAGTTGGTAAAGAATTTGCCTGCAATGCTGCAGACCTGGGTTCTATTCCTGGGTTGGGAAGATAGCCTGGAGAAGGGAAAGGCTACCCACAGCAGTATTCTGGCCCAGAGAATTCCACGGACTGTATAGTCCATGAAGTCTCAAAGAGTTGGACACGACTGAATAACTTTCACTTTCACATGATAAGCATAACATGGTTACTCCTTGGAAGAAGAGCTATGATAAACCTAGATAGCATATTAAAAAGCAGAGACATTACTTTGCTGACAAAGGTCTGTATGGTCAAATCTATGGTTTTCCAGTAGTCATGTATGGATATGAGAGTTGGACCATAAAGAAGGCTGAGCACCAAAGAATCAATGCTTTTGAATTGTGATGCTGGAGAAGACTCTTGAGAGTCCCTTGGACAGCAAGGAGATCAAACTAGTGAATCCTAAAGGAAATCAACCCTGAATGTTCACTGGAAGGACTGATGCTGAAGCTGAATGAAGCTCCAATACTTTGGTCACCTGATGCAAAGAGCCAACTCATTGGAAAAGATCCTGATAATGGGAAGGATTGAGGGCAGGAGGAGAAGGGGGCAACAGAGGATGAGATGGTACAATGACATCACAGACTTGAGTGGACATGCATTTGAACAAACTCCAGGAGACAGTGAAGGACAGGGAAGCCGGGCATGCTGTAGTTCACGGGGTTGCAGAGTTGGACATGACTTAGCAACTGACCAACAACAGCAATGTGATATTAAAAAATAAATATATACATTAAAACTTAAAATAGATATACAGATGCTTTAATACTAGTGATGAGCTTTTGAATCTCAAATATACCCATAAAATATAAATAATTACCAATAATAAAGACAAAATGTTATAATACAAGAATAGATGGCTACAGATCCAATGTGTCTTTCTACAACTCATATTTGGGCTTCCCACGTAGTGTTAGTGGTAAACAGTCTGTCTGCCGATGCAGGAGACTTAAGTGACCTGGGTTTGGTCCCTGAGTCACGAAGATCCCCTGGAGGAGGGCATGGCAACACACTCCAGAATTTTTGCCTGGAAAATCCCATGGACAGTGGAGCCTGGTAGGCTACTGTCTATAGGGTCACCAAAAGTCAGACACAACTGAAGCGATTTAGTACGCAATCCCAAATGGGATAATATTTGGAAGCAGAGACTTCATCAAGTGATTGCATCATAAGATTTGAGCCCTGATGAATAGAATAGGATTAATGCCTTTCTTAAAGAGGCCCCAGAGAGTTTGCTTACCCCTTCTTCCATGTGAGGATATAGCACAAAGATGCAATCTACAAACTAGGCCCTCAGTATACACCACATCTGCAAGGACCTTGATCTTGAATTTTCCAACTTCCAGAACTGTAAGAAATTTCTTTGTTTATAAGTCTATGGCATTCTGTTCTAGCAGTATGAATGGACTAAAAGGTAAAAAAGAGGAATGTAATCCAGAAATAATCGCTTCTTTTTCAACAAAATTGATAATCTAAAAGTTACTACTCACAAAGATAACAAATATCTTATACTCACAAATTTAACTAAACTATCCTAAAAATTAAAGAGAATTATAGTAATAGTGAGCTCTCAACGTTATTAATATTTGGCAGCCTGAATGGAATGGGAGAGAATGGGGAGAATGGATACATGTATCTGTATGAGTGAATTCCTTTGCTATCTGCCTGAAACTGTCACAACATTGTTAGTTTGCTATACTCCAATATAAATTTTTTAAAAAATTAGGAAAACTAAAGAGGCCTATAGAAACTCCAGATTCAGGAAAAAGAAATGTTCTAAGACATAAGGAAAATTTCCTATTACCAGACAAAAAATAAATCAAAAGATGTTTCTCCAATATAAGAACAAATTACAAACATGCCTTAAATCATCCTTGAAATGTTGTTTAACTGACCTTTTGTTCATATGCATTGCTTGTATTCATCATTCATATCAGTATTTTGACATCACAAACTAAGCCACACATCCTAATTTGATATTTGAATACTAAAAAAAAAAAAAAAAAATTCCTCTAATATATTCTCCCAAATTCAATCAAAATATTCATCATTGAAATTAACCCACTTTGCTAATGACTAATCTTGGCTATTCCAATATCTGGATAGGAAATTATTAAATTTAAGTAGCTGTTTAAAATAAATTCATCCTTTGATTTCCCTCTTCTGGGAGAGATTGACAATATATAGTCAATATCAAACTTTTTTTCTTAAGAAATATTAGAGAAATGTGGAACAACAGATGGATTTGAATCTTTTTAATGGAAGATTTGTTCTAAATAAAAACGGACTTGGGGCATTGTCTGATAAAAAATAGTTTTCAGTAACAGTTTACAAAAATTAGTACAATTGGAATATTCTAGCAGAGTTTGTTTTTATTAAAGATGTCCACCTACCCCATTTTACATTTTATTTTGTTCTTCAGCTCTATAAACATTTTGTATAATTTTGCAACTTCAAACATTTCTTTTAGCTAATATAACATATGATCACATATACATGACCAATGGCTTTATATATTCATAACCATATTTATTGAACTGGTAGGAAATATAATCTGATTTTTAATAAAGAACAAAATATAATTATACTGAGGTATATTATACTATTTATTCTCCCAAAGGGTAATATTACAAACTGGTTATAAACCAATGAGGGACTCTTAAAGGCTGAATTAATTTACATAAAATAAGAAAGAGAAAAAAAAAAGGCATTTTCCTGGGTTAATCTGTAATGGCACAGGAAAAAGCCTGGCATGCTGCAGTCCATGGGGTTGCAAAGAGTTGGACATGACTGAGGAACTGAACAACAACAGGAAAATAAAATTAAATTGAGGGGTCTCATTTTTGGCTCTCTGGAATGGAAACTCCTCTGTAGAAGGGAAACACAACCCACCCAGTATTCTTCCCCAGAGAATCCCATGGACAGAGTAGGCTGGTGGTGGGCTATAGTCTATTAAGTTGAAAGAGTTGAACATGACTCAGTGACTAACACTTTCACTTCCAGGGAAATTCCAGGCTCTCCTTTCGTATTGTCAGCAGCAATGTCTGGGACTGTGGTTATTCTGTTAGCCTGATTCCTTCAGTGACTATGAAGAGTTGGATTTTCAGAAAAAAAAAAAAAAAACAGAACACCCAGTTAAATTTGATTTTAACAGCAAAATAGTATAAGTATATCCCAAATACTGTATGGAGCATACTTATTTAAAAAGGTATCCATTGTGTTCTGATATTTAAATTTAAGTGAATGACTTGTTTTTATGTGCTACATCAGGCTATTGTATCAAGGCTGCCTGACACATACAATACATGTAACAAGCAAAACAAATTGCTTATTTAAATCATAATATTATTACAATAGCCTGGCTCATTTAGATTTATACATCTACCTAACATCAAACATCAGTTTGTGCCAGAATAGAAGTAATTGTGCTCAAACACATTATAGAGTATTTATATATATAAATTATAGATTTTAGATATATAGAATATAGGATATTTGAATTTATATCTGGACTCTTCCTCTAAATTTTAAGGCCCAGTATGCTTCACATTTGATTAACAGAATCATTCTAATTCATGACTATACACTATTCAACTGCTCCAGCAGAATAATTTACAATTAAGCATTGTTATTTATTTTAAAGTTTGACCATATGCAGGTTTCAGTTTATCATATGTTATGGAATACTGAAATTTATATTTTTGACATTGACTATACATTGACAAACATCTTTTAAAATTAGTATTATATAGTATGTCATCAACAAAAGGCTTTTCAGTACAAAACTCAATGCACTGTAGCCAACTTTGAAGAAAACCCACCAAATGACAGTATTGAAAAGCAATGCTGGAGATATCTACATGATTATTTTGAAAGTGTACAAGGAGACAGATGGTGAATGCACAGAATCATCTTTGCATCTTACTGTGTCTGGATATTCAGATTTTCTGTATAACCACAGGGAATCATTCCTTAAAAAGGTAGGAGAAGAATGAAAAAGTAGTTAAGAGAACACTTTTGTATACTCTGCATGCTTTGCTGTCTGTTTTTACTTGAGGGTAATAAGTATGCATCTTTGAAATTGTAGTGAGGAAGAATATTTAAAAGTAGTTCAGTTTGAGCTCAAGAAAGTTCCATTTGAAAAAGAGGCAAATACAGTTTTTCAGTTAGCATACGCATAGGCTCTTGCATTGGCTTTGAAATACATCTCATAGCAACTGGGACTGGCGCTGATTGATAAAATAGAAAATCTTACCTCTAACTTGAGAAAAATACTTACTATGCCACAGGTTTTCAACATTGCTTTTAAAAACTTGTAATAATTGATCAAAGAGAGGGAAAAAAGAAAGATAGTTGAACACTAGGAGATAAAGAAACTATATATTATAAAGTCTTCAAAAGATAGCTATGTTGCCAATATAGAATTCTTTTTATAATAGGATATTTGCAAATTTCAATCATATCATTTGAAAAGCAAGGCAAATTTAAAATGAAATCAGCAATATTTCAACTCTTTTTTTCTTTTTGAAAATTTACCATTGTAACAGATATTTTTTAATTTAAAAAATTTTAAATTGAGCTTACTGGGCTTACTGTGAAGCAAATATCACCAACATGTCACTTACTAGTTACATTTCCACTAGCAGACAGGGATCCCTGGAATCTGCCATAATAAAGAACCACTATTATAAAAATGAATACATGTCTGATGATTTTCCTTTGCCTAAGACATGTGTAGAAAATTATTTTAGATTCCTCTAGAGAGACTAGAGAAGCATTGTGTATTTACTTTGCAAAGCCTGTTCTTTACGATACACTATTGGCCTATAAACAAATTCATGTGTGAGAGTTATTGACAAGCTAGGACCATGTATTATAATAGAACAAGTAAACATCTAGTCAACATTTATTTTTTAGCCATTAAATCTGGTATAATCATAACAGTAAAAGCAGGGAATGGTTCTGAAATGTTCAGAGGAACAGTACAACAAGAATCTTTGACCACTCATTCTTGGTAACAAATATTATACAAGAGAAATTCAGTCTTTAATAACCTAATTATGGGAATTATACACATTCCTCTCTGCTGTAATATATTGAATAGAAGTCAACCATTAGGTTCAGCCCACATTCAAAGGAAATGGATTGCAAGAGGCATGAGTACTACAAAGTGGGGATAGATGGAGGCACATCTTTTTTTTTAATTAAATTTTTATTTTTACTTTACTTTACTTTACAATACTGTATTGGTTTGGCCATACATTGACATGAATCCACCACGGGTGTACATGCGTTTACTTAAGACACAGTTTTTTTGAGATGAGATTAGAAGTAGGTTAGTGTCATTTAAAGTTATATGTATGGGAAGATACATTTATAAGTTTACTTTAGGCTTAATTTTATTAAAAAAGATTATGTGACTACTATTTATATGACTTAAAAAACATAATTGTATTTTAAAATATTTTCTTGCAATATGGTTGATTTACAATGTTGGGTTAATTTCAGGTATACAGCAGAGTAAATTAGTTTTGTGTATATATATATGTATACACATTCTTTTTAAAATTCCTTTCCATATAGGCCATTATAGAGTACTGAGTAGCATTTCCTGGGCTATACAGTAGGTCCTTTTTAGTTATCTATTTTATCTATAGTGATGTATATATGTCAGTCCCAGTCTTCCAATTTATCCCATCCCTCATTTATCCCTTAGTAACCCAAAGTTTCTTTTCTTCTTCTATAACTCTATTTCTATATTGTAGATAAGTTCATTTGTACCTTTTCTTTAGATTACACATATAAACTTTGTCATATGATATAACTGCATTTTTAAAGGAGCTAAGAAATTTAAAATTTGGAAAAGGATGGCTCAATGATTTTCTATGTCATCTTAACTTAAAAATGTCTATTCTTTCTATTCATCATGTCTTTAAAATATTAATATAAATGTTGATCATAATACTGATGCAAGTTAAAATTAATTGTCAGTAAGATTTAGATGATACATAATATTATTTTGATGTGAGTTGAGGAATATCTGAAAACTGCTTTTCTAATCAACACTTCTCGCAGTGACAATAAATAAATAAATATTGGCTCTAAAAATCCTACTATATAAATTAAGTTTATGTTAACTGAACCTCAATACAGACCCTTGATAAAGCTGATTTAGGTAGAGGGAAGGATGAGGTAAATAAGGAAGGAGACAAAGAGAAAATAAGGGAGATTGAATAATTTATCGATGACACCTAAAAAGCTTTGCCTGACTTTGGTTACCACTTTGAGGGAGTAAACAGAGGAATCAAAAGAATAATGAGGTAATTTTATTGCATTTTGGTCCTTGCCAATACATTTTTGACAATAATAGCATGAGTAGAAAATTTTCTATAAAAAAGATAATATGGAAGATATCTTTGGGGATAACATTTAGTAGTCTGAAGCAAATTATTAGTGAAAATGAGAATACTAGACTGACAAAAGAGTAGCCTCAGGAATTAGTAATGTAGACTTGGATAATTGTTTTGATTCCTTTAAAGAAATTTTGCAAAACACTAAGAAATTAAGCATAAAAAGACATTCATCATTTAGAACAAATGGAATAGGAGTTGGAAACATTACATTCCCCCCTTAATTGAGAGTAGAAATACATCTTGGCAATGAATATTTCAGTTGAAATAAAACTTTTTAAAATTTCCATCTGAATATATGATACAGCTAAATAACCAATTCAGCTAAAATAAAAGTATTAATAATGTTATTTAGTTTCTTTGACAAAAGAATCTTAAAAAAAAAAAGTCATCAAAATCAGGAATTGACAAATAGATGTAACAGAAATGTCTGGCTTACTCTTCTATGATCAATAATTTGCAATATTAGCTAATTATAATAGGGTGCATTCAAAAGCTAATCAAATGTTAGATTGAATTATTTTTAGATTGCTAAATTAGAGATTGAGGAATTAATTTTCTTTATGGTTTCCTGCCTTTTCTGTACTGTCAATAGCCTAAATCCTAGGCAAACTTGTAATATATTTGAGGCTGCCTTCTGGAATACTTCTAAAAGCAGAAGTGGTAAGAAACTGCAGAATTAAGGAAAGAGAGGAGCTTTGTTTTGTATTAGAACATCTGTAATGAGATTAAGATAAAAAAGAGATGAAATTATAACTGGGAGGAAAGCCAAGGTTATAAATCTGAAAAGACAAGATTGTGGAATGGGTAATGATTTAGCAATATAATCTATGGGAGAGTAATTTACCAGAAGAGTTGTAATTTTGAGTGAAGAGCAATGTTACAAAAAGAAGCAATAGAACAGTTGAACAAACTAAATCTCATATATTACTTTTGAAGTCATAAATAATCATTTAGCAGAGCACAATATGTTAAGGTCATAGCATGGTCATAGTGAGGGATTTTGGACATATACTAATAAAATCTGATAGAAAAATATATAGAAGATTTGACAGTGTAATCAACAGATTGCTCACATGTATGTGTTTGTTACTTGTGTGTGTGCAAAAGCCTGTTCTCCAAAATTAGATAATTCACCTATTTTCAAATATATATTTTAAAATTGTGTAAAGAATGCTATATAATGGAATAATAAACAAAGTCTTTAAATACCAATAAACATATAATACATATCACACTATTTATCACAAAGCAATAAATTGATAAATTAGAATACAACTGTAAATCAAAACTTTTTTCCAGTTTGAAATTAGAGAAAGAAAACAGTCTCACTTCTCTAAAATATTGATGAATCAGTGAAAAGATATTTATTGAAAATATTAAACACTTTCAACTGAAAAATATAAAAGTGACACATCAATGCTTATAGGTTTAGCGGTTGCTATACCATGAAAAACAGCTCTAATTTTACAAGTATTTGTTAAAAATGAGGATATTTGACTATTAATATGCAAATTTAGGAGAGGACAAGGAAAAGACAATGAAACTGGAAGAAGAAATAATATAAATAAGGGTAGAAATTAATGAAAAGGAATAAAAAATTAAACACATCAATGAAATCAGACCTATATATAAACACAAATAAAGCAGAAAACAAAATGTCTGAATTTGAACAGTGTCCCAGATGAGAGTAAAATTGTGTAGTAACACCAAATGTCTAGGAAGAAACTGTGAGCAAATTTATAAAATCATTTGCTTTTATTGAAGGTACAATATCCTTCCCTTCGTCAATCACAACTGTGGGAGCAAGGATGTTTGTTTCCTCATGACTCCATATTCAAAACGAAACACAGTTCCTGACACCCAGAAAACTCTTTACATAACTACCTGCTGAATTAATAAGTTATGTAGGAATTCAGTAGAATAATTAAGGAAAGAGAACCAGGATACCATTTGTTGCTCTATTAAAATTTGCTTTCCACTGAAAGGATAAATACTTTTTAAAATTTTGTCTTCAAGAAAAATAAGGTTATGTTTTTTCAGTTTTGTTCCAGGGGCAATTTATTAAGTTCTCTTGGCCTCAAATATAACAATGTTTACAATAAGGAAGGATCTATAGCATTATATCATTACATTATATATTGCATATCTAATTCATAATTACAAGTAAAAACATACTATGAGTAAATTCAAAACTTGAAATTGATGTAATTTCACACTTATAACTTTGTAATTTTCTTCTTCTTCCCATTCCTTTTATCATGCTTCTTGTATATCTGTCCACTTATGATCATATGTGTATTATGTAATTTCAACAAAAATCAAGAAAACTACTGACCTAGCTTTGAAGAATATCTAGTGCAAGAACATGCATATATAATAGATATTAACTTAAAAATTAAGTGATGGGGATAAAGGTGATATAATGTAATTATATCTAAAGCTACAAATGTGTAGTTAAAAATAAATGTTAATGAAACTTCCAGACGCCACAAGAAAGCTCAGAGATCATGAACTGACATTAAATTTTCAGGGGGTTGTTCTAATATAACCCAAACCATCATTAAGGCTAAATTTGTACAAAATCAAGTATGGAATGTATGAAATAGTGCGATCAAACTGTGGGGCTAGATGCATAGATGGTTTCACCCTCACAAGTCCATCAGTTGTCAAATAGATTTATATGAGTGGTTACTTTATCAGTTATGTGTTTACAAGATATTCCTATTCTACTATATTTTTTTCTTATAACTCAGAGGCCATTTTTTCATCCACTAAATAACAGACAGGATTTTCAGCAAGTTGCTCAATAAAGTGCCACAAAATATATATATGAATGAACTTTCGATTCTGGAGTAGCACATGCAATGAAATGGGTTACCAGGAAGAAACTGCTTTTGAGTACACGTTTGTATACCTTGAGTGTTAGTGTTTCCTAGAAGTTCATGAGTTGGAATCCTAATGCCAATGTGGTAGTAATAGGAGATGGGGACTTTGGGAGGTGCTTAGATCATGAAGGTAAAGCCCTTATGTATGAGATGAGTGCTGTTATAAACGAGACCTCATTTCAGTTCGGTTCAGTCACCCAGTCATGTCTGACTCTTTGCAATCCCATGAACTGTGGCACGCCAGGCCTCCCTGTCCATCAGCAACTCCCAGAGTTTACTCAAAATAATGTCCATCAAGTCGGTAATGCCATCCAACCATCTCATTCTCTGTTGCTCCCTTCTCCTCTTGCCCCCAATCCCTCCCAGTATCAGAGTCTTCTCCAATGACTCAACTCTTCGAATCAGGTGGCCAAAGTATTGGAGTTTCAGCTTCAGCATCAGTCTTTCCAAAGAACACCCAGGACTGATCTCCTTCAGAATGGACTGGTTGGAACTCCTTGTAGTCCAGGGGACTCTCCAGAGTCTTCTCCAACACCACAGTTCAAAAGCATCAATTCTTTGGTGCTCAGCTTTCATCACAGTCTAACTCTCCCATCCATACATGAGCAGTGGAAAAACTATAGCTTTGACTTGACGGACCTTTGTTGGGAAAGTAATGTCTCTGCTTTTTAATATGTTATCTAGGTTGGTCATAACTTTCTTGCCAAGGAGTAAGCGTTTATTTAAATTTCATGGCTGCAATCACCATCTGAAGTGATTTTGGAGCCCCAAAAATAAAGTCTGACACTGTTTCCACTGTTTCCCCATCTATTTCCCATGAAGTGATGGGACCAGATGCCATGATCTTTGTTTTCTGAGTGTTGAGCTTGAAGCCAACTTTTTCACTCTCCTCTTTCACTTTCGTCAAGCGGCTTTTGAGATCCTCTTCACTTTCTGCCATAAGGGTGGCATCATCTGCATATCTGAGGTTATTGATATTTTTCCCAACAGTCTTGATTCTAGCTTATGTTTCTTCCAGTCCAGCGTTTCTCATGATGTACTCTGCATATAAGTTAAATAAGCAGAGTGACAATATACAGCCTTGATGTCCTCTTTTTCCTATTTGGAACTAGTCTCTTGTTCAATGCCCAGTTCTAACTGTTGCTTCCTGACCTGCATGAAGGTTTCACAAGAGGCAGGTCAGGTGGTCTGGTGTTCCCATCTCTTTCAGAATTTTCCACAGTTTCTTGTGATCCACACAGTCAAAGATTTTGGCATAATAAAGCCTAAATAGATGTTTTTCTGGAATTCTCTTCCTTTTTCCATGATCCAGCAGATGTTGGCAATTTGATCTCTGGTTCCTCTGCCTTTTCTAAAACCAGCTTGAACATCAGGGAGTTCACGTATTGCTGAAGCCTGGCTTGCAGAATTATGAGCATTACATTAGTAGCGTGTGAGATGAGTGCAATTGTGCGGTAGTTTGAGCGTCCTTTGGCATTGCCTTTCTTTGGGATTGGAATGAAACTTGACCTTTTCCAGTCCTGTGGCCACTGCTGAGTTTTCCAAATTTTCTGTCGTATTGAGTGCAGCACTTTCACAGCATCATCTTTTAGGATTTGAAATAGCTCAACTGGAATTCCATCACCTCCACTAGCTTTGTTCCTACTGATGCTATCTAAGGCACACTTGACTTCACATTCCAGGATGTCTGGCTCTAGGTGAGTAATCACACCATCGTGATTTTCTGGGTCATGAAGATCTTTTTTGTATAGTTCTTTTGTGTATTCTTGCTACCGCTTCTTAATATCTTCTTTTTCTGTTAGGTCCATACATTTTCTGTCCTTTATTGAGCTCATTTTTGCATGATATATTCCATTGGTATTTCTAATTTTCTTCAAGAGATCTCTAGTCTTTCCCATTATGTTGTTCTCCTCTATTTCTTTGCATTGATCGCTGAAGAAGATTTTCTTATCTCTCCTTGCTATTCTTTGGAACTCTGCATTCAGATGCTTTTATCTTTCCTTTTCTCATTTGCTTTTCACTTCTCTTCTTTTCACAGCTATTTGTATGGCCTCCCCAGACAGCCATTTTGCTTTTTTGCGTTTCTTTTCCATGGGGATGGTCTTGATCCTGGTCTCCTGTACTATGTCACAAACCTCCATCCATAGTTCATCAGGCACTCTATCTATCAGATCTAGGCCCTTAAAGCTATTTCTCACTTCCACTGTATAATCATAGGGATTTTATTTAGGTCATACCTGAATGGTCTAGCGTTTTTCCCTACTTTCTTCAATTTAAGTCTGAATTTGGCAATAAGGAGCTCATGATCTGAGCCACAGTCTGCTTTCGGTCTTGTTTTTGCTGACTGTATAGAGATTCTCCATCTTTGGCTGCAAAGAATATAATCAATCTGATTTTGGTGTTGACCATCTGGTGATGTCTATATATAGAGGCTTCTCTTGTGTTGTTGGAAGAGGCTGTTTGCTATGACCAGTGCGTTATCTTGGCAAAACTCAATTAGTCTTTGCCCTGCTTCATTCTGTACTGCAACACCAAATTTGCCTGTTACTCCAGGTGTTTCTTGACTTCCTAGTTTTGCATTTCAGTCCCCTATAATGAAAAGGACATCTTTTTAGGGTGTTAGTTCTAAAAGTTCTTGTAGGTCTTCATAGAACCATTCAACTTTAGCTTCTTCAACTTTACTGCTTGGGGCATAGGCTTGGATTACTGTGATAGTGAATGGTTTGCCTTGGAGACAAACAGAGATCATTCTGTCATTTTTGAGATTGCATCCAAGAATGGCATTTCGGACTCTTTTGTTGACCGTGATGGCTACTCCATTTCTTCTACTGGATTCCTGCCCACAGTAGTAGATTTAATGGCCATGAGTTAAATTCACCCATTCCAGTCCATTTTAGTCACTGATTCCTAGAATGTTGATGTTCACTCTTGCCATCTCCTGTTTGACCACTTCCAATTTTCCTTGATTGGTGGACCTATCATTCCAGGTTCCTATGCAATATTGCTCTTTACAGCATCAGACCTTGCTTCTATCACAAGTCACATCCACCACTGTGTGTTGTTTTTGCTTTGGCTCCACCCCTTCATTCTTTCTGGTGTTATTTCTCCACTGATCTCCAGTCGCATATTGGGCACCTACCGACCTGGGGCATTCCTCTTTCAGTATCCTATCATTTTGCCTTTTCATGCTGTTCATGGGGTTCTCAAGGCAAGAATACTGAAGTGGTTTGGCATTCCCTTCTCCAGCGGGCCACATTCTGTCAGACCTCTCCACCAAGACCCGTCCATCCTGGGTGGCCCCACACGGCATGGCTTAGTTTCATTGGGTTAGACAATGCTGTGGTCAGTGCAATCAGATTGGCTAGTTTTCTTTGATTATGGTTTCAGTGTGTCTGCCCTCTGATGCCCTCTTGCAACACCTACCATCTTACTTGGGCTTCTCTTACCTTGGACGTGTGGTATCTCTAAGAGTCCTTACAGGGTCCCTAACTCCCTTCTGCCATGTGAGGATACAACTGAGATGCCTGAATCTGAAAGAGACCCCTTCACTGACCATGCTGGCACCCTGATCTTGGACTTGCAACCTCCTTCAATGTGAGAAATCTCTGTCACTGTATAAGCCTTTCAGTTTGTGGTAATTTGTTATAGCTTCCTGAATGGACTAAGGCACCATCACACTTCCCTTGTAGCTCAGTCTATAAAGAACCTGACTGCAATGCAAGAGACCTGGGTTCAATTCCTGGGTTGGGAATATTCCCTAGAGAAGGAAATGGCAACCCATTCCAATATTCTTGCCTGGAGAATCCCACGGATAGAGAAGCCTGATGGGGTACAGTCCATGGAGGTTGGGCTGCAAGAGTCGGACAGGACTTAGTGTAAACCACCACTAAATAACAGGGCTTCCTTGATAGCTCAGTTGGTAAAGAATCCCCCTGCAATGCAGAGACCTTGGTTCTATCCTTGGGTTGGGAAGATCCCCTGGAGAAGGGAAAGGCTACCCACTCCTCTATTCTGGCCTAGAGAGTTCCATGGACTATATAGTCCACTGAGTTGCAAACAGCTGGACATGACTGAGCAACTTTCACTTAAGTAAAAATTTGTTTTATTTTTAATGTTTTCATTTCCAGACTTGTTTTAGGGAATAGGCATATGATTTTTCAGTAAATTATGATCTGTTCATGGAATAATCCTGGAGGAGAGCATAGCAATCCACTACACATTCTTGTCTGGGGAATCCCATGGACAGAGGAGCCTGGCAGGGCTACAGTCCAAAGGGACACAAAGAGTTGGACACAGCAGAGTGATTAACAAACACACATTGAATAATAAATAAAATGAAAAACTAAGGGGAGAGGAAATTTAGTGAACATTAGTAAAAATTAGTGAACAACAAAATATTTTTATTATAAAATATCAGTCAGTTCAGTCACTCAGTCACATGTGACTCTTTGCAACTCCTTGGACTGCAGCATGCCAGGCTTCCCTGTCCATAACCAACTCAGGGAGCTTGCTCAAACTCATGGCCATTGAGTCAGTGGTGCCATCCAACCATCTCATCTTCTATCGTCCCCTTCTCCTCCTGGCTTCGATTTTTTCCAGCATCAGGGTCTTTTCAAATGAGTCAGTTCTTCACATCAGGTGGCCAAAATATTGGATTTTCAGCTTCAGCATCAGTCCTTCCAATAAATACTCAGGACTTATTTCCTTTAGGATTTACTTTTTTTGATCTAGTTGCAGTCCAAGGGACTCTCAAGAGTCTTCTCGAAAACCACAGTTCAAAACCATCAGTTCTTACATACTCAGTTTTCTTTATTGTCAGTTTGAACATCCATACATAGCTACTGGTAAAACCATAACTTTGACTAGACGGACATTTGTGGTAAAGTAATGTCTCTGGTCTTTAATATGCACTCTAGGTTGGCCATAGCTTTTCTTCCAAGGAGCAAATGTCTTAATTTCATGGCTATAGTTACTATCAGCAGTGATTTCAAAGCCCAAAAAATAAAGCCTGTCACTGTTTCCACTGTTTTTCCATCTATTTGCCATGCAATGATGTGACTGGATGCCATGATCTTATTAAAATATAATTCCAGCTTATTCAAAAAAAGAGGAGAAATAAAACACACTTACTTTCACTTTCAGTATACAGAAATTTCCATCTAGATGTTTCATTTGTTTTCAAAACTTTTCTTCCTACAATGCAGACTATTCTTAAAAAGGTGAACTAATAGCTACATGTAAAAATAAACTTCTAGTCATTTCAAGTAGTTATTAATTTCAGTCAACCAAATTCTTTATAATCTGAGTTTGGACATACATGTACTGAGATTAAAAAAAAAAAAAAAAGTCTGTGGCAAGCCCTCAGGTAAGGAACTATAGCTCACATCATGGAAAAATAGCACAGATGACCTCACACATTTAAAGTTAACATTGCCAGTAAAACTGGAACATTTATAATCATTGCTACTATAGAAGGATGATTTGATTAATAATTTTACAGGATGATGATACCGTATTCTCATACATTCACTATGTTTATGGGAGTCTCTTTCCAATAGAGGACATGGTTTATTGAAATAACATATCATTTTGTCTATTCAAAAGGAAAAATAAGTTAAAAAAAAGTTTATCTTACAATCAAAAGATTTATTAATGGAAATTGTAAAACATTTTCCTTGAATTTAATTTAAAGATACATGTTTAGAGATTCCAGCTATATTAATCTTGACAAAATGAAATTCTTGCTGGGCTTTATGAGATTTATATCGGAAAAAAAGAGTGTAGGGGTTAACCTTGTTCATCAATAGACTATGGATGAAAATGACAGTGTGTGATTTCTTTGGAAGGAATCCTGTTTCTGCTTGTCCCTCTTGTGCTTCTGTTGTCGTGATACGTGTGTGTGCTCAGTCGCTTCAGTCATGTCCAACTCTGGGCAACTGCATGGACTGTAGCCCACCAGGCTCCTCCACCCTTGGGATTCTCCAAGCAAGAATCCTGGAGTGTGCTACCATGCCCTGGTCCAGGGGAATTTTCCCAACCCAGGGATCGAACCTGCATCTTTTATGTTTCCTGCATTAGCAGACGGTTTCTTTACCACTAGTGTGTTTTGGGAAGCATGCTATCATGATAAGGACATGCATTATGTAACCTGCTAGATGAAAGTGCATGGCAGAAACTTGGAGTTAAATGAGACCCAGCCCAGAGCTTATTGTAATCAGATCCATCTCTGTTCAATCTAGAGCAACCACATTCACCTAACCTGAGAAAAGTGACCAAGTTATGTATTTTTTTCTTTTAAGACATTGAGATTTGGGATATTTTCCTACATATCACCATTGTTTCAGTAGGTGACTGATACACATGAATGGAAACAAAATGTTAACAGTGGCAACATGGCAACTTCTTTTCTGCAATATTTTTTATGTTGGACATTTTCTTTTTATGTTGTAATTAATTTTCATTAAGGAAATAATTATTAAATTATTTATTAAATATATCAAAGCTAGATGTAAATTAAGGTCCTAAGACAAAAAAAAAAAAAAAAAAAACTAAAGCTCATACCCTAAAGATATTTTATAGTGGTAACTAAAAGTTATATATACAAAAAAAAATATGTATGTGAATTTAGAACATGCAGCACAGACAGACAAATGTACAGAAAGGCAATGGATCTTATTTAAATAATAATATTTCTATCATTTTTCTAAATATTTAAAATCTTATTTAATACTAAATGTTTGTACCCCTTATATTCAATCCCTCCTTTCTTAAAAAAAAATATAACATTGATATCTATTTCTTCTTATTGAACCAGAAGGATTTCCTCCAGGAATGCTATGGATATTGATAATGATAACTTGATTTCTTTAATCCATCATCTAATCATCTCTTTGTGGCAGGGTGGAACAAACTGCACCATTTTATGGTCCAGAATTATGCTATTATTATTACTTATAATTCTTTTTTTAATTTCAAAATTTGAGGAGCATTTACTTCTGAACCTTAACAAGTTTATGCCCTTAGATAAGTTCTGTATAGCGTAATCCTTATGCCGTCATTTTACGTGGACCTTGACAGTTAGCTTCTTTCAAAAATAAACCTGTGTGTATTAGAAAATGTGATGGGTTGGGCTATTAAGTCTAGGTTAACTTGTTTTTATACATTTTACTTATCTGTCACAGTCTCTTTTATCTTCCATTTCTTTTCTTTGCGTCAATATTATGATTCTTTAACAGAGGTCTACAAAATCTTTTAAATTCCTCAAGTATATTTGGCTCAAAGAATATAATTACAAAGCATGATTATCAATATTTTAAAAGGACTTTTGAAATGCCAAATGTATGAAATATTATTAACTAAGATATGATATAGTCAGTGGAAGTATATGAGATTTTTATTCAAATCAGCCTGAAACTAAATTGCTGTCCTAGGCTTAATTATCTATATGAGGCTGGACAACGTATTAAACTTACTGGGCTTCAATATCCTTATCTGTAAAACTGAATTTTCAAAAAGCTGAGAATTTTATTGTATCTACTTTCATGAATAATATTAAATGGCCTAACATACAGTAAGTACTACTCATTTTTTAAGGTCTTCATGTCAGTAGGAGGAAGTGAAAAAAATGGAGAAGTCATTTAGGACATGTAATTTTACAGTTGCAAGACATAGAGATAATCTACTCCAACTCCTTCATTTTATAGATGGCTAAAGTGAAGTCAAGAGAAATTTAGTGTTTGTTTGAACTATCTCAACAAGAGATGGGAGGAAGAAAAGCTCTTGTTCCTGATTATGTAATAAATTTAAAAGCTGAGCATGGGACCTTTAAATTTTTGCTTTTCTCTAGGAGAGGGTGGCCCATATATGTTGGCAAAGCTACATTTTAGTATTTAAAAGATTATCTCCAAAGAATTTAAGTATGTTATGGCCAATTATTCTTGCCTGGAGAATCCCATGGACAGAGGAGACTGACAGGCTACAGACCATGGGTTGCAAAGATTTGGACATGTCATCTAGAGCCAGACATCCTGGAATGTGAAGTCAAGTGGGCCTTAGAAAGCATCACTATGAACAAAGCTAGTGGAGGTGATGGAATTCCAGCTGAGCTGTTTCAAATCCTGAAAAATGATGCTGTCAAAGTGCTACACTCAATATGCCAGCAAATTTGGAAAACTCAGCAGTGGCCAAAGGACTGGAAAAAGTCAGTTTTCATTCCAATTCCAAAGAAAGGCAATGCCAAAGAATGCTCAAACTACCACACAGTTGCACTCATCTCACATGCTAGTAAAGTAATGCTCAAAATCCTCCAAGCCAGGCTTCAGCAGTACGTGAACCATGGACTTCCTAATGTTCAAGCTGGTTTTAGAAAAGGCAGAGGAGCCAGAGATTAAATTGCCAACATCTGCTAGATCATGGAAAAAGCAAGGGAGTTCCAGAAAAGCATCTATTTATGCTTTATTGACTACGCCAAAACCTTTGACTGTGTGGATCACAGTAAACTGTGGAAGATTCTGAGAAAGATGGGAATACCAGACCACCTGACCTGCCTCTTGAGAAACCTGTATGAAGGTCAGGAAGCAACAGTTAGAACTGGACATGGAACAACAGACTGGTTCCAAATAGGAAAAGGAGTATGTCAAGGCTGTATATTGTCACCCTGCTTATTTAACTTATATGCAGAGTACAGCATGAGAAACGCTAGACTGGAAGAAACACAAGCTGGAATCAAGATTGCTGGGAGAAATATCAATAACCTCAGCTATGCGGATGGCACCACCCTTATGGCAGAAAGTGAAGAGGAGCTAAAAAGCCTCTTGATGAAATTGAAAGAGGAGATTGAAAAAGTTGACTTAAAGCTCAACATTCAGAAAACGAAGATCATGGCATCCGGTCCCATCACTTCATGGGAAATAGATGGGGAAACAGTGGAAACAGTATCAGACTTTCTATTTTTTGGCCCCAAAATCACTGCAGATGGTGATTGCAGCCATGAAATCAAAAGACGCTTACTCCTTGGAAGAAAAGTTATGGCCAACCTAGATAGCATATTGAAAAGCAGAGACATTACTTTGCCAACTAAGGTCCGTCTAGTCAAGGTTATGGTTTTTCCTGTGGTCATGTACGGATGTGAGAGTTGGACTGTGAAGAAGGCTGAGCACTGAAGAATTGATGTTTTCGAACTGTGGTGTTGGGGAAGACTCTTGAGGGTTCCTTGGACTGCAAGGAGATCCAAGCAGTCCAATCTGAAGGAGATCAGCCCTGGGATTTCTTTGGAAGGACTGATGCTAAAGCTGAAACTCCAGTACTTTGGCCACCTCATGAGAAGGGTTGACTCATTGGAAAAGACTCTGATGCTGGGATGGATTGGGGGCAGGAGGAGAAGGGGACGACAGAGGACGAGATGGCTGGATGGCATCACTGACTCAATGGACATGAGTCTGAGTGAACTCCAGGAGATGGTGATGGACAGGGAGGGCTAGCGTGCTGCGATTCATGGGGTCGCAAAGAGTCAGACACGACTGAGTGACTGGACTGAACTGAAGTGACTGTCACTACTACTACTATAGCTGATTATTATTCAATATTCCTAAAGCTTTCATTTTTATTATATCTCCAAATTGAGCTCTTCTTTAAAAGTCAGTTATGTCAAGTAACTGTAATACAAAAGGAAAAATAGCACACAGTAAGTTCACTCTTTGAAAATTTCCTGTTTCAGCTTTAGTTTTTTGAGACCACCCCCTCTTCTTTTGGTCCAGTTAGCCTACCTAGATCACTAGAAGGATCAAGTGGCACTTTTAAACTTAGCATTACCTTTTTATTCACTTCCTCTAGAAAATAAGACTGTAGATCAGACATTGATTTTGAAAAAACGATAGTCATAATGGGTTTCAATTGTTCCTATTTTCAGCCTTGAAATTCTAATACTACATGCAGTGAATTTAGTAAGAGTGGAAACTCCTTAAACTAACTAAAATTTTAACTTCACTAAGCACACATATTTTAATCCTTCTTCCATTACAAACTCAGGAAGACTTGGTATTCTTTCTTGTAGGTGGATTTATATTTCCCTGGGTCCTGTGTTTCCTAGCTTTAGCTGAAACCATAGAGACAGCTGTTTGTGTCACATTTTCTTCCCAGACACAGTCCAGGATTACTAAAAATCTCACAAGTCATCTTGTTTTTGAAAGATTTACAGCAAGATTTTCTGACCAGATATGTTGGATAAGTTAGCTTCAGATTTGTATCTGAAATGAACTTCCTTACCATTTAAAGTTTATCATGGGTGATACCATCAAAAAGTAGCACACATAGCTTACTTTCACTGGCATGAAAGAGCATTGGCAGGCTGCTCATGAAAGAGAAAATACCTGCAATTCAGAGAATTATGATGACTTTTTTTTAAAGCCTCCATATCTTTTGAAAGTTGCCACTGAATCAGGGCCATTGAGCTCTGCTCTCTACTTTCAGCTGACTTTAACCTTCTCATATGACCCGTGATACAAAAAAGAAACCATGGTAACTGGGAGTTTTAATTATTTCTATCAAGTTTCTGGTGTGTTTGCTGTTCTTCTAGATAATAACAATCTTTTAAGTGAGGTAGTAGTTTTGAAAGGCAAGGACTTTTCAAATTATTGCTCTCTGTTGCTTTCTCAATTGGCTAGCACCCAAATTTATTTGGTGGATGTCTCAAAAATCACCGTTCCTTTGCTTCATGTTTGAAGAATACAGCAGCTGCCATTTGTACTCAAACACACGTTTTTTTGTTTGTTTGTTTTGTTTTGTTTTGTTTTTATCCTATCATCTTTAGTTTTCTTTGGAATTAGCACTTGGAATTGAATAACAGTTTCATAAATGAGGATTTACTTGTTTTCTTCTCGCTACCTCGCCTATTCACTCATCTCTCTTCACCAGGGCTTTCCCAGGTGGCTCATTGGTAAAGGGTCCGCCTAACAATGCTCGAGACTCGGGTTCCATCTCTGGGCGGGGAAGACCCCCTAAAGGAGGAAATGGCACTCACTTCAGCATTCTTGCCTGGAGAATCCCATGGACAGAGGAGCCTGTGGGCCACAGTAATCCATAGGGTAACAATGAGTCAGATGCTACTGAGCATGCATGCCTCTTCATTAGATGATGGAATTGCAAAGACCAAACAAGTCTAAAAATAATTCTTACTTCCCTGGTGGCTTAGAGGGTAAAGCATCTGCTCGCAATGCAGGAGACCTGGGTTTGATCCCTGGGTCAGGAAGATCCCCTGGAGAAGGAAATGGCAACCCACTCCAGTATTCTCGCCTGGAAAATCCCATGGACAGAGGAGCCTGGTAGGCTACAGTCTGTGGGGCCGCAAAGAGTCAAACACGACTGAGTGATTTCATTCAAGTATAAGAAATAAGAAAATAAAGACTATCATGTAGATCTTTCCCTACTTCTTTGCATTTCTGGAATATTGTGCATCAGCTCTTTTCTTCCCAGGACGTTCCACATGTATATATTCTATGGAGTTAGGTTGCCTGGTTCTCTTCAGGGTGGGCAAGTTACTTCACCTCTCCATGCCTCCGTTTTTGCATGCCTATGTAAAATGAGAGAAATGATAATTATTACCTGATAAAAGTTTTTGATGATGGTTTAGGGCAGAATGTGATGCACACAAAATAAAACACTGATTAGGTGTAGATTGTTTTCTATTATTGCATGCCACCTGAAAGTGTATGTTAGTATAAATTAAACAGGCCCAAATTGTTAGATGCAAAGCATTGGACAAAGGGGGAAAAAAATGAAATATAGATTTTGACTTCTTTAGTTTTCTTAATTAAATTTGGAAGACCAACCTGGAATCTGTGAAATCACATATTGCCACTAACTAATCTCGTCCTTTTCTAGAGGGTCCTGAAGTTAGACTCTGGAATGCACAGGAGTAGCCAGAACAAATGAGCTGAATTCACAAGTGTGCATCACAGGGAAGAGAAGAAAAGAAAAGTTAAAAATGCCATGGCTAGATGTAGGGAAAGGAAGAGTATTAGTTAAGTATTCAAGAACAGAAGGAAAAAGGTGGAGGCAGGATTCTCTCTGAGAAGCAAATCAGACCTGGGTTTAGTGGAAGTAGGATGTGAACTGTCTCAGAATGAGTATTTCTGCAGCATTTTGTTTTTGTTTTGGTCTTTCTGTCCCTTCATGGTCACGGTGTATGCTACATTTTTACTAAATTTTGATTGAATGAATTCATTTATCAGGAGATTTGAAATGCTTGGGTTCCATAAAAATAAGTGCCAGTGATTTTCAATTGAAAGAAAACCTGGCAATGAGTATTTTTGTTACTATTTTATCTATTTTTCCCCAGGAAATTATTATCCCCATCCCCTGCCATCCTCAAATGACCAGTAACCTGTGTCTGCAGGATAGGTTAAATCAAATTATCTAGAAGGTATTTAAGTGGAATCATGCAATGTGAACTCTTTTTTATTTGACATTTTTTGTCTTAACATAATTATTTTTAGATGCCTCCACATCTGTACATAAGTCAGTAATTATCCTATTGTAGTATTATATTCAGAGAAGGCAATGAATGGCACCCCACTCCAGTACTCTTGCTTGGAAAATCCCATGGATGGAGGAGCCTAGTGGGCGGCAGTCCATGGGGTCGCTAAGAGTCGGACATGACTGAGCGACTTCATTTGCACTTTCATGCATTGGGGATGGAAATGGCAACTCACTCCAGTATTCTTGCCTGGAGAATCCCAGGGACGAGGGAGCCTCGCGGGCTGCCTTCTATGGGGTCGCACAGAGTTGGACACGACTGAAGCGACTTAGCAGCAGCAGTAGCAGTAGCAGCAGTATTATATTGTATCAATACATCAGCATTTGTTTATCCATTCACTTGATTATGTATGCATGTTGTGCTGCATTGCTTCAGCCATGTCTGACTCTTTGTGACCCCCATGGACTGTAGTCCACCTGGCTCCTCTGTCTGCGGAATTCGCTAGGCAAGAATACTGGAGTGGGTTGCCATGCCCTTCTCCAGGAGATCTTCCTGACCTAGGGACTGAACCCAACTCTCTTATGTCTCCTGCGTTGGCAGGTGGGTTTTTTACAACTAGTGCCACTAGGAAGCCAGTTGATCATATATATTTGGGTTATTTATGCTTTAGGCCATTAGAAATAAGGCTGCTGTGAACATGAACATTAGTCCTCAAGACATATATGGAAATATGCTTTAATTTCTTTTGAATAAATACCTACTAGTGGAATGCCACATTCATATAGTACATGTATACTTGACTTTTTGGAGGGATTACCATTTTTCCCCAAAGTGGATATATCATTTTCTTGTTCATCAGTAGTTCCTCTACAATCTCTACATCTCTTCACAGTGATCCTTTAATTTTAACCAGTTGAATTGGTGTCTAATATTATCTCACGGTTTTTATCTACATTTCCCTGAAGTCTAATGATACTTAATTCTTTTTCATGTGTGTTCCATATTTTGTCTTTGGTAAAGATTTCATTAAACTATTTTGCCCATTTTTTTTTTTTTTTTTCAATGAACAGGTTTCATTGACCTCCATTGCTTTATAGTTTTTATCAAACTGGAAAACCATCAACAATCATTTCATCAAGCATTATTTGATGAAATAAATAATTTCTCCTTTCCTTCAGTGACTCTCTAACCACATGCATATTTGAACTCTTGGAATTTCACACGAGCTTATTGGTAATTATTATTAAATTTTTCATGTGTATTTCATTTTGAATCATTCTCATTGTTATGATGTCAAGTATAGAGCATGCCATTATGCCCATCCAGTACATGTTTCATGTTAGACACTGTTATTTTTATCTATATAAATTCAATTTTAGCTTTCTTTTCCTTTCATGTTTCATACTGTTCATGTCACTTCTAAGCTTTTGAACAAATAAAATATTTATAGTAAATATTTTCTTGACTTTCATGTGCTAATTTTAATCTCTTTGTCAATTCATACTTGGATTGAATTGCTTAGGTTTCCTCATTATTACCAGTTGTGTTTTTCTGCTCCTTTTAATTGCAAATTTTGCCTTTTGATTGCCAGTAATTTTTTATATTCCTACCTGATCTTTGGCTACAATTTTTTGTTTGTTTGCTTGATTTTAGACAGTTTGGTCCATTTAAGTATTGCTTCTAAAATTTTTGAGGCAGGACCAAAATAGTGTTTAGTCTAAAACTATTTCTTTCCATTCCTAAGGCAAGATATTGCTGACTTCTATATCTAAGACCCCATTAACTGTGAGGTTTTCCACGCAGAAAGTTGGGAACAGCCCTGTTTCCATTGCCTATATGAGTCAGGTAAGTTTCTGCTAGTCCCTTCCAAAGATTTTTTTTCTCATCCTCAGGTGATTTCTTTACACGTATTCACTGATCAGTAAGTACTCTGTTGAACTCTTGAGAACAATCTCTGCATAGTTCTGGAGAACTCTTTCTATGAAGTTCTCTTCCCTTCATTACTGTCTTCTGATATCTAGTTCCCTTGTTTTCCTCAAAATGTGATCTTCGTCTCTACTCACAGAATCTATAGGGTTCTACCTGAATTCACCCTTTTATGTCAGAGCCTGAAAACTCAGGTTGTAATCTGGCATAATAAGCTAACTTATTTTTTTCTCTACCTCTGAAATATCACTGATACCTGGTATTTTAAAGACATGTATTTTATATATTTTGTCTTTTTTGTTGTTGCTATTTCTAGCAAGTGGGTAAAATAAAGATCCCCTCTAACCTTGAATAATAATTACATAGATTTGTCAAAATATGACACATTCATTACACAGTTAAAAGTGATTTTCCTTCCTTTTTTTCTAGAAAATAAGAATATGATAAATATCACTAAAACATGGCACATGTATAGGATAGTAAGGACCTGAGAACAAATCGTCTTACTAACGATGAAAAATTGTAAAAAGGAAGAGAAACTAGTGGAAAGCAAGGGAAGATATTGTTAAATAAAGGACAGTATGATGATTAGAGTGTCATTAAATTAACTAGAAGGAGCTTTTAAAAATCTGGTCAAAGTTCAAAATGCTGCATTTTAAGTTGGATGAGTTCTAAGAAGAACATTTGCAGTAGAACCTATGAAATAATAATAAATGAAAAAAAATTTTAAAAAAAGACAAAAAAAGTCTGTTTTCATCAGAATGTAAGTTTAGAACTTACATTTCAGTCTAAGAGCTGGAAAGGGTGATGACCTAGTGAAGTTGCTGACCACTGCTAGCTACAAAGCACTTTAGTAACATGAAGGCACAAAATAGAATGGCTTCTAGCAATAACAAGAACACCATGTAAAGATTTTAATACAATAGAACAGAACTTTGTCTTTGGCTCAAAAGAGGAAAATGCTATAGAATTATTATCACAGATGATTTAAAGACAAAAAAGAAGTAAGAGTGATGTGGGTAATTTTTAACTTTTTCTTTCATGTAAATTCTCATGGAGTTCTCTAAGTGTCTGGATTCCTTGACATGGCTTTGGGAGGTAGTCGAGTTGCCCCTAAAGAGTAGAAAACAGTGCAGCTGCTAGGTTGGCTTGTCACACTTGCATAGATTTGACCTGTAAGAATACAGTAAGTCCAGGTGGACTGAGAAAACAATAAGCAAGATGTGCATGGTGCCAGCTTCCTGTATCCACAAGATGACACCAATTGGAAGGGTTGGAAGGGGAAGATACAGATGACAGTTCTGTCATGAAGAAGTGGATTCTACACTGCAACTAAGAAGCTTTATAGCCTGCAGGTGGACTCTAAGCAGGAGAAGGTTGTATCCTGGTCACTGGAACCAGGGAGATTAATAAGAAACCCTGCTTTCACCCACAAGTGAAGGGAAAATAGCCCTGTGACAGTTCTTCACCAGACTGTCTGCCATATCCTTGGAAGGATTACAGGGTGTTACACAAACACTTGGACTTCTCAGGTGGCTCAGTGGTAATGAATATGCCTGCCAACGTAAGAGCTGCTGCTGTTGCTGCTACTAAGTCATTTCAGTCCTGTCTGACTCTGTGCGACCCCATAGATGGCAGCCCACCAGGCTCCCCTATTCCTGGGATTCTCCAGGCAAGAATACTGGAGTAGGTTGCCACTTCCTTCTCCAAGGCATGAAAGTGAAAAGTGGAAGTGAAGTCTCTCAGTCGTGTTCGACTCTTCACGACCCCATGGACTGAAGCCTATCAGGCCCCTCCATTCACGGGTTTCTCCAGGCAAGAGTACTAGATTCAGTTCCTGGGTTGGGAAGATCCTCTGAAGAAGGAAATGGCAACCCATTCCAATATTCCTGCCTGGGAGATCCCGTGGACAGAGGAGCCTGGCAGGCTATGGCTCATGGGGTCACAAAGAGTTGGACACAATTTAGCAACTAAACAACAACACAAACACTTGGATCAGACTAAATGTCACCTTGTCTGTGTGGTCTGTGGATATAGGCATTGTAGCTGTGGGACCACCATGGTGGAACTATTTTCTTAAAGTGATTTGCTCAGTTACAGAATAGGTGGAGGGTAAATCAAATCGAAATGAAAAATGTAGGAATAGAAAATGCTACAGACTGAATATCTGTATCCCAAATTCATATGTTAAATCCTACTCCCAAATGACGTGGTATTTGAAGATGGCACCTTTGGGAAGTGATAGATTATAAGGATGGAGCCCTTATGAATGGGATAAGTGCTCTAATAAAAGAGACCCTGGGAGTTCCCTTGTCCCTTCCATCATGTGAAGATACAAAAAAAAAAAAAAAAAAAATTTTATACATGAACCAGGAAGTGATTCCTCACCAACATACAAATCTGCAGTTGCCTTGATCTTAGACCACCCATCTTCAGAACTATGAGAAGTACATTTCTGTTGTTTATAAGCTACTCCAATCTGTGGTATTTTGTTATAATAGTCAAAACATACTAGGATAGAAAAAGCCATAGGCCTACATTTCCTGAAGAAAAAAAAATCTCCAAAACAGAAATGAATAATACCATATTAATAATGTGCAAATTTGTGTGATTCCATGGACTGTAGCCTACCAGACTCCTCTGTTCATGGAATTTTCCAGGCAAGAGTACAGGAGTGAGTTGCCATTTCTTTCTCTAGATTATCTTCCTGACTCAGGGATGGAACCTGCATCCCCTGTCTTGGCAGGTGGATTCTTTATCATCAAGCCAACATGGAAGTCCACATGAAAGTTAGGGGAATTCAACTATTCCAAATTTATTGATGAATGAGTAGTCATAGACACTATTGATCTGTATTCAATCCCTGAACAAGAAGGAAGTGCACTGGCATTGCTATCTCCAATTTTGAATACATTTAGTCATTAAAATATGGCAAAGTTTATTTGAAATGTACAATTCCTGATTTAATAAATGCTATAAATATTGGCTTAAAGCTCAACATTCAGAAAATGAAGATCATGGCATCTGGTCTCATCACTTCATGGGAAATAGATGGGGAAACAGTGGAAATAGTATCGGACTTTATTTTTTCGGGATCCAAAATAACTGAAGATGGTGACTGCAGCCATGAAATTAAAAGACACTTACTCCTTGGAAGAAAAGCTATGACCAACCTAGATAGCATATTAAAAAGCAGAGACATTACTTTGCCAACAAAGTTCCGTCTAGTCAAGGCTATGGTTTTTCCTGTGGTCATATATGGATGTGAGAGTTGGACTGTGACGAAAACTGAGCACTGAAGAATTGATGATTTTGAACTGTGGTGTGGGAGAAGACTCTTGAGAGTCCTTTGGACTGCAAGGAGATCCAACCAATCCATTCTAAAGGAGATCAGCCCTGGGTGTTCTTTGGAAGGATTGATGCTAACACTGAAACTCCAGTACTTTGGCCACCTCATGTGAAGAGTTGACTCATGGGAAAAAGACTCATGCTGGGAGGGATTGAGGGCAGAAGGAAAAGGGGACGACAGAGGATGAGATGGCTGGATGGCATCACTCACTCGATGGACGCGAGTCTGAGTGAACTCCGGGAGATGGTGACGGACAGGGAGGCCTGGCGTGCTGTAATTCATAGGGTCACAGAGTCAGACACCACTGAGCAACTGATCTGATCTGATCTGATAAATATCGAGAACTGGAAAAATCTTAAAGACTATCTAGGCCAGCACACTTATTAAATAGATGAATAGGCCGACTTTTTTTAAAGACGAATTACTTTTGCTAAATGCAATGACTGCCAATAGATAGGTAGATGGTACATAGGTAGCTAGGTAGGTAGGTAGAAAACACATTGCCATTTTCAATTTTAAAAGATTCCATTAAACTATTGAAAATTTATGCTTGGAGATGAATGCTTCCTTACAATTACCAAGAGGGAAAAAAAAGAAAATGCATTAAAAGTTTTCAAATGTGTTTGCATATTTCCAGAACTCATAAAGACTAGTACTGCCATCTTGTGTCTTTATGGCTATTTATCAAAAAATTTTGCTTATTTTTATTATCAACATGAAGATGCAATCAAAGCTACATTATATAGTACACATGGTTGTGCATTTCTGATATTACTTTAATTTTGAAATAAAAACTTTTTCATCTTAAAACTAAGATTACAAATTTTAATTGCATGTCAGAATAGAGTTCAAAGTAAACTATTATTAGACAAAAGAAAATATAAATGTATTTCCTGTATGTGCTTTTTTTATATCACAGAGGTCAAGTGACTTTTTTTTTTTTTTTTTGACCACACAATGCATCTTGCAAGATCTTAGTTCCATAACTTGGGACTGAATCCTGCCCTTAACAGTGAAAGCATAGGGTCCTAACCCTGGACCACCAGGGAATTCCCTGTGAACTTTTATATAATGTAAATCACATAATAACGTTAGGCAAAGGCAGACGTATACTGTATATTAACATATTATTTATATTAGCATGTACAATTTGTCTTGTTGTTGTTTAGTCACTAACTCATGTCCGATTTTTTGGTGACCTCATTGGCTGTGGCTCCTCTTTCCATGGGATTCTCCAGGAAAGAATACTGGAGTGGGTTGCCATTTCCTGCTCCAGATGATCTTCCCAAACCGGGGATCAAACCCATGTCATCTGCTTGGCAGGCAGATTCTTTACCACTGAGTAACCTGGGAAGCATATTCATTTTGTAGCATTATAGCTTGGGGTTTCTTGATTTATGGAATATATATTGGATACAAGTAAAGGGATTTTTTGATAAAATTTTGCTCAAGATAAATAGTTTTATTATTGTAAAACTAGGGGAAGTTGTTAAATTTTATAATCACAGAAGATAAACTTATCATGTTTAGAATCTATCTACTCTCTGTGATGAGCAATCACTTTGCTAAAACTTTTAATTTATCAAAATATATTATTATCTGCAGATTAAAGTAAAGTCATTTCTAAAGGATAAAAAGCAAAAATGAATTTTTCATTAATACATTTTTATCTATTAAAATTACATTAAAATATATTATACAAATATATAATAAAATATGTGTATTAGTAAAAACATGTTTATCATAGTCCTTGGAATATCAAGTGTTGAAATAGCAAATATAGTTACTCTCCTGAATATTGTGGATTCAAAGCTCTAAAAAGCAGGTGACTATTTGAGGTCAAATAATCAGCAATTAGAAAAGCAAAGATATCAACCAATGTGTTCTTCCACCAAGTTCATCTGTCTTCCAACACCACATCTGTCTCTCCCAAAGCTATTTATAATCTATTCCTTACTGATATGTACAATGTATAAAATCAGTGATGTATGTGCACGTTTTAAAAAGGAAACCATTCTCCTCTTATGCATTCTCAGTCAAATAAATAGACTGATGTCTTGGACAATGCAGTCTATGTACTTTTACAAAATACTTTGTGCTCTGCCATATTTTAATCAATTTATTTCTCAATTCAAGTTATTTGTCTGAGCAAACAGAATGATTTTATTAAAGCATTTGAAACTAAAGTAGCAATTGACTGCTTCTGTCTGTGAACTACAAAATCAGAAAGAAAAATGTTAGATAAAAGAGATGGCACTTCCTAACATTTTGAATTCTTTAAAAATTACAGAATAAGTGAGTGAGTTGCTGGTTATGCATTTCTATTCAAAAAAACTTTCTAAGACATAAAACAGAGTGAATAATAACTATGACTTTAGTTTTACAAATAGCTCTTGCATGCATTATTCCAGTTGTTCCTCAAAACAATCTTATGAGGCAAGTGTTTCTTTGACATTTTATTGATGAAACTGGGCCTCAGAGAGATTAAATTACTTCCATATAGATTCATACAACTGGTAGATGATAGAATCAAACACAAAACTTTGGATTCTAAATTTGTTCAACTTTCACCATTACTAGATGTTCCCTGTTGTTCAGAAACTAAGTATTGTCCAACTCTTTGTGACCCCATGGACTGCATCATGCCAGGCTTCTCTGTACTCCACTGTCTTCCAGAGTTTGCTCAGATTTATGTCCAAGAGTTAGTAATGCTATCTAGCCACTTGATCCTCTGCTTCGCCCTTCTTCTTTTGACTTCAATCTTTCCAAGCATCAGGGTCTTTTCCAATGAGTCAGCTCTTTGCATTCAAAGTATTGGAGCTTCAGCATCAGCATCAGGCCTGCCAATGAATATTCAGAGTTAAATTCCTTTAGGATTGACTCGTTTGATCTCCTTGCTGTCCAAGGAAATTTCAAGAGTCTATTTAGCACTACAGTTTCAAAGCATCAGTTCTTCCACACTGAGTCTTGATGGTCCAACTCTCACATATGGACATGACCCTTGGAAAAATTATAGCTTTGACTATGCAAACCTTTGTCATCAAGTGACATCTCTGCTTTTTAATATGCTGTCTAGGTTTGTCATGGGCTCCCATGGAAGCTCAGCTGGTAAAGAATCCACCTGCAATGCAGGAGACCCTTGTTTGATTTCTGGGTTGGAAAGATTCCCTGGAGAAAGGATAGGCTACCCACTCCAATATTCTTGCCTGGAGAATCCCCACGGACAGAGGAGGCTGGCAGGTTTCAGTCCATGGGGACACAAAGAGTTGGACATGACTTAGTGACTAAGCCCAGCACAGCAGTTTTGTCATAGCTTTTCTTTTAAACAAGGGTCTTTTAATTTCATGTCTGCCATCACTGTCCACAATGATTTTTAGAAGCAAAACTTTATTTAGGATTGGTATCTAATTTTGATGATTTCTCATGTATTATTCAAATAATGTTTTTGCTTGGGGAATGTGTGTGTGTTGCTATTTTTTTAACTTTTATTAGGGGAAAATTAAAGTTATTAAAAATTACATTAAACCTACCTTATAATGAATTTCCTATCATTGACCCATCTTTAGTGGTCATGATTATTTTTTCATTTTGCATCATTGACACCTGAACCCATCCTTCATTTTATCACTGGAGGGAAACTCCAGTGACCACCTGTGCAATTTTTCCTGTATATATTTTTATTTAGGTATAATTTATACTTATTAAAATTTAATTCTTCTGTGGTACAAATGTTTACGATTTTGAAAAAGTCCAACACTCATATAACCATCAGCACCATGCCCAATTAATCTTCAAGTTGGAATAACAAAATGATGAAATATAAGGGTATAGATAATGTTATTTCAATCATCTAAAATAAAAAACATGTCTAGAAAATCTAAGTCTGTATAGTAACAAAATGAAATATTTTAATTGGGCTATTTTTGTTCCCTGACACAGCCAGGTTAAATTACTTCAAAAACTGGAAGTTTATGCAGCCAGAAAGAGAAAAAGGTGAAATCTATCCCACTGTAAAAAAAAAAAAAACCCATTATAAGGGCAGATCACAGGAATGCAGGACCTGCCATATGTACCAAGTTGAAAAGTCTCAATCTTCACACTCCATAATTACTATTTATTAGATTCCCTATTTGGCTTGTTCTTCTCTGGTCCACACTTTAAGAAGAAAAATTTTATTTTCCTTTCAAGTATCAATTTGATTGTCAATGAAGGCTCATTGTTTAGCTCTGATTTTCAACCCACCGTTATTGACCATGCTACCTAAGTATCCAACTGATTCTGGTGAGTCTTCCAATATTAGGTAACTCTCTGAGCAGGAGCCTGGGTGAAGGGGTGATAAATCCAACCAAGGGTGTCTGTTTCTGCTTTTGGCTTAACAAAACAAACAAACAAATATTAACTGGACTAGGAAAAAAGGAAATTTCTTTTCACCTATATTGAGATTTTCACTGAGTAGGCTGACTTCAGGGCTCAATTCTCTTGTTATGAATAAGCTTCTATCCATCTTTCAGCATTGCCTTTCACTATGGTAGTTTTAGTCTCAGGTAAGTGGGCTTCCCTGGTGGCTCAATGAAGAGCCCATCTGCCAATGTAGGAGATGCAGGTTCTATCCCAGAGTCAGGAAGAAGCCCTGGAGAAGGAAAGGTGACCCATTGCAGTATTCTTGCCTGGAGAATCCTACAAACAGAGGAGACAGGTGGACTACAGTCCCTGAGATCACAAAGAGTAGGAGTTAGAACTAAACAATAGCAACAAATACAACAGACTCAACCTCAGCCCTTGAAACTTTTCTACGTAGTGTATTAGGGAAAGCAATAAGAGTCTCTTACCCAGAGTTCTCATTAAGAATCTTATCGAATCATTTTGCCCTGATTGGATTATGTAACAATACATGAAGTAATCACTGTGCTGAAAGGGATAAGATAAACTGTTATTCTTAGATCTGAACTGGTAAGATGGATACGCACTAAAAGTTTATGGGCCAAACATGGAGAAACGGAAATCTCTAAACTTGCATTTATCAGAAATAGAGCTAAGGAGTCAACATATTGAGTGTACAAAAAATAACAAATGTAACTAGAAAAGTTTGGTTTTATCAGGAAGATAGCTAGCATAGCTAATTAGTAAGATAAAATATTATAAATAAGTATTTTTGTTACTGCTCTAAGATAGTAATATACTACTGAATTCCTTTTGACAAGAACATCATTATTCAACAAATATTGAATAATAAACTTGATGTTTATCATGTTAATATATGATATAATTCTTAGTAGGAAACTAAGTAGTATAACTACTGAGTAGTATAACTCTTTGCAGAAAATTACCAGAATATCTTAAAATAGGCATTTAGTGCCATATTTGATATTGGCCCAGTAATCATTTTAGCATTTTTTTTTTAATATTGAAAATACAAGGAACATGTGTACACCTGTGGCAGATTCATGTTGATGTATGAGAAAACCAATACAGTATTGTAAAGTAAAATAAAGTAAAAAAGAAAATTTAAAGAAAATATTGAAAATAAAATAAATAATTGCAGGAAATTCTAAAAGCATAAATGTTACTTTTTTCAAAAAATATCAACTTGAAATCTTTTGGATGCTTCTTCTGGGTTATGCTATACATACTGGTTTATGCAATGAAAATCAGAGACAAAAATCATCTGAGGGTACACATCATAGATGCATGTATGCACAAGTGCAACATGTGATTGAATTATATGTTATGAATGAAAGAATACATTTTAATTATATAAAATATATAACTTACTGAAATATTATGCTAAATATTTTCTATGTATATAATGTATAAGATCATTATATGTAATATACATTCATTCACGTCAGTTCAGTTCAGATCAGTTCAGTCGCTCAGTCGTGTCCCACTCTTTTCAACCTCATGAATCGCAGCACACCAGGCCTCCCTGTTCATCACCATTTTCCAGAGTTCACTCAGACTCATGTCCATCGAGTCAGTGATGCCATCCAGCCATCTCATCCTCGGTCCTCCCCTTCTCCTCCTGCCCCTAATCCGTACCAGCAGCAGAGTCTTTTCCAGTGAGTCAACTCTTCGCATGAGGTTGCCAAAGTACTGGCGTTTCAGCTTCAGCATCATTCCTTCCAAAGAAATCCCAGGGTTGATCTCCTTCAGAATGGACTGGTTGGATCTCCTTGGAGTCCAAGAGACTCTCAAGAGTCTTCTCCAACACCACAGTTCAAAAGCATCAATTCTTCGGTGCTCAGCCTTCTTCACAGTCCAACTCTCACATCCATACATGACCACAGGAAAAACCATGGCCTTGGTAGATGGACCTTAGTCGGCAAAGTAATGTCTCTGCTTTTGAATATGCTACCTAGGTTGGTCATAACTTTTCTTCCAAGGAATAAGCGTCATTTAATTTCATGGCTGCAATCACCATCTGCAGTGATTTTGAAGCCAAAAAAAAGAAAGTCTGACACTGTTTCCACTGTTTCCTCATCTATTTCCCATGAAGTGATGGGACCGGATGCCATGATCTTCATTTTCTGAGTGTTGAGCTTTAAGCCAACTTTTTCGCTATCCTCTTTCACTTTCATCAAGAGGCTTTTTAGTTCCTCTTCACTTTCTTCCATAAGGGTGGTGTCATCTGCATATCTGAGGTTATTGATATTTCTCCCAGCAATCTTGATTCCAGGTTGTGTTTCTTCCAGTCCAGCATTTCTCATGATGTACTCTGCATATAAGTTAAATAAGCAGGGTGACAATATACAGCTTTGACACATTCCTTTTCCTATTTGGAACCAGTCTGTTGTTCCATGTCCAGTTCTAACTGTTGCTTCCTGACCTGCATACAGATTTCTCAAGAGGCAGGTCAGGTTGTCTGGTAATCCCATCTCTTTCAGAATTTTCCACAGTTTATTGTGATCCACACAGTCAAAGGCTTTGGCATAGTCAATAAAGCAAAAATATATGTTTTTCTGGAACTCTCTAGCTTTTTTGATGATCCAGCGGATGTTGGCAATTTGATCTCTGGTTCTTCTACCTTTTCTAAAACCAGCTTGAACATCAGGGAGTTCATGGTTCACATATTGCTGAAGTCTGGCTTGGAGAATTTAGACCATTACTTTACTAGCATGTTCATATATTACATATACATCATTATATGTAATGATACATCATTATGTAATATACATCATTAATTTATATTATATTACATCATAATATGTAATATACATCATTACATGTACATAATATAGTAAAGTCAGAGAGACAGAGATGGGAATACCAGACCACTTGACCTGTTTCTTGAGAAACCTATATGCAGGTCAGGAAGCAACAGTCGGAGCTGGACATGGAACAACAGACTAGTTCCAAATAGGAAAAGGAATATGTCAAGGCTGTATATTGTCACCCTGCTTATTTAACTTAAATGCAGAGTACATCATGAGAAATGCTGGGCTGGAAGAAGCACAAGCTGGAATCAAGATTGCTGGGAGAAATATCAAGTACCTCAGATATTCAGATGACACCACCCTTTATGGCAGAAAGTGAAGAGGAACTAAAAAGCCTCTTGATGAAAGTGAAAGTGGAGAGTGAAAAGCTTAAATTGATGGCATCTCGTCCCCTCACTTCATGGGAAATAGATGGGGAAACAATGGAAACAGTGTCAGACTTTATTTTTGGGGGCTCCAAAATCACTGTAGATGGTGATTGCAGCCATGAAATTAAAAGATGCTTACTCCCTGGAAGGAAAGTTATGATCAACCTAGATAGTATATTGAAAAGCAGAGACATTATTTTGCCAACAAAGTTCCATCTAGTCAAGGCTATGTTTTTTCCTGTGGGCATGTATGGATATGAGAGTTGGACTGTGAAGAAAGCTGAGAGCTGAAGAATTGATGCTTTTGAAATGTGGTGTTGGAGAAGACTCTTAAGAGTCCCTTGGACTGCAAGGAGATCCAAACAATCCATTCTGAAGGAGATCAACCCTGGGATTTCTTTGGAAGAAATGATGCTGAAGCTGAAACGCCAGTACTTCGGCCACCTCATGCGAAGAGTTGACTCATTGGAAAAGACTCTGATGCCGGGAGAGATTGGGGGCAGGAGGAGAAGGGGACGACCGAGGATGAGATGGCTGGATGGCATCACTGACTCGATGGACATGAGTCTGTGTGAACTCCAGGAGTTGGTGATGGACAGGGAGGCTTGGCGTGCTCTGATTCAAGGGGTCGCAAAGAGTTGGAAGCGACTGAGTGACTGAACTGAACTGAACTGATGGTGAATATCCAAATACTTATGATGATTCCTCAACAGTGAGATTTATAAGGTATCATTTCCAGTGTGTATTTGAAAATATTGTCCCTACATAAACATCTAATATTTCTCAAATTATGTGCTCTATGGAGCAAAGTGTAAGCAGTTTTATTTTCTGTGGTCTAAATATTTAATTGTTCTAGATCTTTAGGTCTAGAATGATAGTTTTTTGTTTCTCTTAGATTCATTTTATTAATCGTTAGTTTGACACTTTGCTTTCTATTCACATTCACACATGCTGTGTGGAACACCAATGATGGTATTTATGGGCATGACAGTGATAGGCTTAAGACTTATCTTTCCATAGTAAAGGACTAGAGAAGTATACAAAATATATGAAATAATGGTTTTTAGTCATTAGGCAAAAGACAGTTCAGGACAGTAATCTCTGAAAAAAAGAGAAATGTACCAAATGAGGACTAGTGCTCTAGTCACTGTATAAAGTGTTTCTCAGCCACAGTACAAGGGAACTTCAAAGAGAGCCAGTCCAGAGATCTAGTTGCATTCAAAGTACAGGGAGGCAAAGTACCAAAGGGGCAAGGCTTGCACAGAGGAAGAGTCCTTCGACCTGTAGAGGTTCCCCTTGAGTCTTTGTGTGCATGGAAGGAACTATAGGAAGGACCACAGAGAAGCAAGATGCAAAAATTATTAGAAATACACACACCTAACTTGTGGCAAGTCTTCCTAATAAAAAAGTTATGGATGGAGAACTCAGAAAGTATTGCCTCAGAAATGGGGCCTCAGTTCAGTTCAGTCGCTCAGTTGTGTCCAAATCTTTGTAGCTCCATGGATTGCAGCACGCCAGCCTTCCCTGTCTGTCACCAACTTCTGAAGCTTACTCAAACTCATGTCCATTGAGTCACTGATGCCATCCAACCATGTCATCTTCTGAGACCTAATTAGCCTTAAATTCAAGGCTGTCATAATGCTACCTAATAACACCTCGAAGGCAAATGACTGAATGATTTTGAAAAAGCATAACTAGGTCCCATAGAAAAATACCAAAATATTTAAATGTGCACGGAAGAGTACAACATCTAATTAAAAAATCACCCAATATACAAATAAAAATGTTATCCATAATGAGATGAAAAATTCAATAGAAAGAAACATAATTAGCATCAGAGAGTGTTAAGCACTTACTTGATACAGACACCCAAGTGTTCTTTCTTTGATTATGGTTAGGGATTAAAAATTAGTGATAATTCCCAAAGTTTTACTTCTTTTTAAGCTTATGGAAACTTTCCATATTCCTGAAATAGAAACCGTTTCTCAAAGAATATTTCTGATTTTTTTTTTTTTCACCACAATACTTTACTTAGACCTCTCCACCAAACATTTTTTTTGTGTGTGTTAGGAGATTTGACAAAAGGACTCAGATGTCTTAGTTATTGTCTTCTGGTCTTCCTGTCTTATCAGCATGATCAACCCATCTGTGTGTGTGTGTGTGTGTGTGTGTGTGTGTGTGTGTGTGTGTGTGTGTGAGGGAATTGGTGGCTTTTGCTGTAAATGAGAATGAAATATGCTACTCCAAAATGTAATACATAGGGATTTGGATTACTTTGAGCTGAAATCAGTCAAGACACAGTGAACTCAGAAAAAGCTTTTTCCTTCTCCCTTAACTGTCTAAAAGAATTTATATAGGACTCCTGTACTAGAAAGAGAGTTATTACCAGAGATTTTTTTTATCTGAAAGAGTTATCTGCATAGAAGAAGGAACATCTGATTACCAAACATTTGCTTTCCTCATCCTCCCATGAATTACCCTCGTTCCCTTGGAAGCCCCAGGCTGGTAGCCCAGTCTTTAGATCAGGATGGTCTGTAAGTCTCAATGGCCTGACCATTCCTGAGTCTCATATTTTTATGAATGCATGGATGAAATTAAATTTGTTTTTCTCTTATCTATCTTATGTAAATTTTAATGATTAGACTAGCCAAAGAAACTTAGATGAGAAGAAGTGAAAAATCCTCTGCCCTTGCATTTGATTGCACTTAATAACAGTTCCCAGGTAGCTCAGATGTAAAGAATCCACCTGCCAATGTAGGAGAGGCAAGTTTGATCCCTGGGTCAGGAAGATCCCCTGGAGCAGAAAATAGCAACCTACTCCAGCATTCTTACCTGGAAAATCCCATAAACAGAGGAGCCTGGTGGGCTACAGTCTGTGGGCTTACAAAGAGTCAGAAATGATTGAGTACATGCACAATGACAATATAAAAGCAGGTTTCCACATGCGATGAGACCAGGATGAGACCTGAGACAGGTTTCCTGACTTTATGCCTCCACCTCCCTTTTCTCAGCGAATTTACTTTAGAAAACTTGCAGTTGTACATTCTTTCTCTGTCTCTTTTCTGAGGCAAATCTTCTACAACCTAGAACTGTCTTTCTCCTTTCTCAATGACCTGAGAGCCTAATGTAACCATTATGAAGAATAAGGTCCCTGTTTCCCATTTCCTGCAGCAGGGTAGGAGCCTAATTTAGATAAAAGACAATTAGTGAACATAGATGGCTCAACTGTATTGGCCACTGTCCCCCATGAAGCCCTCTAGTAGCTCTCCACCAACTCATCCCAGGCTTAATGTCCCAATATTCTATTTCAATGGTCTTCCCAGGTATCACTAGTGGATAAAAACCTGCTGCCAGTGCAGGGAACATAAGGGACATATGTTCGATTGTCGTGTCGGGCAGATCCCCTGGAAGAGGGCATGGTAAACGTCTCCAGTATTCTTGCCTGGAGAATCCCATGGACAGAGGAGCCTGCCAGTCTCTGTTTCAGTGGAGGTGAATTCAGTCTCTCTCTGCCTTAATGCTGTAGTCTCAAGTAAGGTTTCTCTTGTGTCTAACATGTGCCCTCTGCAGTACTTATTGTACAGAGTACAGACCAGTAGCTTTGAATGGATCACTTAAACTTAAGGTAGGAATTGAAAGTTAAAATTTGCTTCTGTACAAAGCTATTCCTGTCTGAACCCTAAGCAGATTTTTTAATAGGTGTGGAATACACAGAGGAAAGCCATATAATGAAGAAGCAGAAAACCCAACATTGATTATGAGGAAATTTTCACAGCTAGGACATCTCCAGGTATCTCTCTTTCTCACACACACACACACACAGATACAGACATACACACACACACTGAAGAAGCTTAGAGGACTCCTGTTTTTGAAATATCAAAGGAGTGAGGGAGAAACTGAATTCCCTACCTGTACATGGAATCCACACATTATTATAAGTTTGAAAATTTAATGAATGGTGGAGACCGTTATTTAAAACAAAAATTGTGCAGCTCTTGCAAGTAACGTCATTGCCCCAGGGGAAACTAATTAGCAAAAGAACAGAGACTATAACTCAGATTTCCCAGTGTTTCACTATCCTAATCTCTCTCTGTTAATTTCTCCCAGACTGTCCTAGAAGGCATGTTTTAAATCAGGATTTTTTATAGGAAGGGAAAAAAAAAGTATTTTTCATGTTTATCACATAATCCCCATAGTTATTGGCCATTAAATTGAACAGTGTACATTAGTACATCTTAACCCATGTCTCTTAAGCAACATCAGGGACTGCATTGTGCTCAATTTCCTATAATATTTCACTGATCATGACCTGGTGCTCTCTTGTACATGCACTTGAGCAGAAATGCATAAACCAAATGACAATGTTAAAATAGCAAGAATTATATAATTATCAACGCCCAATCCAGTTACCTTTGAATTGGATGCCTTATGCTATTATCTGTTTCATTTCTCTTAAGAAAGATTGGGGATCTATCTGCTTGCAAATTGCCTCAGTTGTGGATGGTATACATTGCTATGTTTTCAAAAAGGGAAGGTGGTAAATATTTTTATGTCCTTATCCAAAATTTCATTTGAAAAGCCAGGAAACAACTGTGCAGATTTTCTTTAGTCTCATTTTAATACCATTTCATTGAGATTCAGAGTCTCACAGAGCAAACACTAGACTATAACATATGTAATGAATATGCCTGCATTCATGCATTTGATTATTAATCAAATCGTATAATTATTCTTTAGCATTTTATATTTCTAGCAAGTAACTTTTCCATGTAAGTATGTCTTGATCATGGACTGATAGATATAACAGTTTCTACAGATAAATTTTGCTATGTAAATCATTTCCAAAACCATATAGAAAATCTCAGGCCTCCAGACAGCAATTCACAGGGTGACTGGAGATTTTTTTTGGCACAGGTCTCCTTAGGCTTTCTCTAGTTTTGGCTAAGAGCACTTCCCAGCCTAAGCTTAGTGTCTGCTGTGATGCACCCTGATGAGTGAGAGCTTTTCTCAGCGTGGATCTTATTAGCATTTTTTCAGTGCTTGGCAATAAACAACTCAATACTCCCCATATCGTCACCCCTTCTTTGCCCCTAGCAGATGGGCTACTATTTCTTTAAAGAAGGAAGCATTCTCCACTGGCTGTACAAAAATATTTTTTTAAGTTTGCCCTACTGGAGACAGGTGAAAGACTGACTTTCAGCTGCTGCACAGGAGGCTACTTCCAAGGGTTCTTTGCATTAATATGTAAAGCAATAATCAGTAAGTAGTACCTTTTGACAAACAACAGGTAGCTTTTCATTCTAAAAGAGGCAGTATCTTATTGTGAATCAAAGGTATCCTGCAGTTCTGCCATCACTTTCCTGTACCTCCTACCAGCTTAGGGTATATAGATATCTTCACAAACCAGAGCTGCCTTCCATGTTTAAATTGAACTTCAATGGTCTGTCAAGTCACTTCGCCAGTGGATGCTTTCCTTGCACTCTCAAATTGCAGGGGGCTTTTGAACTTAAAAGACAGGTTTCCTAATCAGAGGAAAGAAACCATGAGAGAGCATTCCCTATAAGAATACTCAACGCTGGAATAAGCACACACAATGCAGATTTTCTTTCACTTTACCCCATGCTTACTACCCAGAACTATGTGCTCTGGATTGAAATGACTCTTACTGAAATACTTTTTATATAAACATGTAATCCAGTAATGAAACAACATCTAGTCATGGATAATGTACAGTGTTTCTTATTTTTTTTTTTGCTATACTTACTTGAGTAAACTAGCAAGATTAAAAAAACTAAGATCAAATTTTGGCCCTTATTTCATTATTTTGTGAGAAATTAATTTTCCAAAGAATAAAATAAAAATGCTTTCATTTTGTCTGTAATGCTATACATCATATTAACATATATAAAGCAGGTTAGTTAGATGTGTATTAATGCAATATGAAGCCAACCTGGAGGTGCCATACAGTGAGACATTGATTCTACCTACCACTTTAGTGAACTGAAAGTCGTTCAGTCCTGTCCGACTCTTTGCAACCCTATGGACTGTAGCCTGCCAGGTTCCTTTGTCCATGAAATTCTATTTCCTTCTCCAATTTATCATGCTTAGTCCTATCCACAAAATAGACATTAGCATAAATGTGTGAAAGTTACCTTTATCTTCCACATAACAAGTAAATTACTGAGAGATGTCTACTGTCTCTTAACAAATATTTTCACCCTTGGGATATTCAAATACTTGTAATCTGTATGGTTAACATCTAAATTGCTTTCTTTTCCATGTCCAAACACATGTTTTAATGAAATACATACAGTCCTATCTCTAGTTCTATTTAGTTATCAAACATCATATTTTGCATGCATTGAATGATACATTAAAAATTCTCCCATATGATACTTTAGTGATATGCAGAAATGTTGAGTTACCTAACATGTAAGGTTAATCAGAGAGTGGAAATTAGAGTTTATTTTAGAGAATTAGTGCACAAATAACACTCTAAGTAAATATATTTGGAGCTAATTGAATTAAGAGCATTTGATCAATAAATCAACATATGTTCCAGGTACTTTACTAGACACTAGGGAATGCTGTATCAACCAGGAAAATCATGAACAGAATTACCTACATACAATTATTTATAAAAAGGAGAGAACAGCTTAGAGTGAAAAACCAGTGAAATATGAGATGCAGAAGACACGAATTTCTAACAACTGTGACATAAACCAGAAATTAGATCTAATTATTAACTTAATTATAAGACTATGAACCTTATCAGCCTGGGGTGTCAAACACAAGCATATTTTCGAACTTCTTAATTGCTTCTTCTTCTTTCTTTAGGCAGCTTTTACAAGAGCAGTCATCCAACAAATAAAGAGCAGACTTAAGATCATGACAACACTTATGGTTACAATGGAATTTTTCAATGCAGACTTTAATCTACAAAAATCTAAGAATTTATAGAAGAAGCTATTTTTGGCTTTTATTTTGTTTCTGGTCTAACCCGGAGCTTAAACTATATACTTCCTCAAATGAAGAAATCAAGGTTTCTCAGTTCAGTTCAGTTGCTCAGTCATGTCCGACTCTTTGTGACTCCATGGACTGTGGCATGCCAGGCCTCCCTGTCCATCACCAGCTCCCGGAATTTACGCAAACTCATGTCCATTGAGTCTGTGATACCATCGAACCATCTCATCCTTTGCTGTCCACTTTTCCTCCTGCTTTCAATCTTTCTCAGCATCAGGGTCTTTTCAAATGACTCTGTTCTTCCCATCAGGTGGCCAAAGTATTGGAGTTTCAGCTTCAGCATTGGTCCTTCCAGTGAATATTCAGGAACTATTTCCTTTAGGGTGGACTGGTTGGATCTCCTTGCAGTCCAAGGGACTCGCAACAGTCTTCTCCAATACCATAGTTCAAAAGCATCAATTCTTCAGTGCTCAGCTTTCTTTAGAGTCCAACTCTCACATCCATACATGATTCCTGGAAAAATCAGAGCTTTCACTAGACAGACCTTTGTTGCAATGTAATGTCTCTGCTTTTTAATATGCTGTCTAGGGTGGCCATAACTTTTATTTCAAGGAGCAAGCCTCTTTTAATTTCATGGCTGCAGTCACCATCAGCAGTGATTTTGGAGCCCCCCCAAAATAAAGTCTGCCACTGTTTCCCCATCTATTTGCCATGAAGTAATGTGATCAGATGCCATGATCTTAGTTTTCTGATTGTTGAGTTTTAAGCCAAACTTTTCATCCTCCTCTTTCACTTTCATCAAGAAGCTCTTTAGTTCTTTTTCACTTTCTGGCATATATGTGGTGTCATCTGCATATCTGAGGTTATTGATATTTCTCCCATCAATCTTGATTCCAGCTAATGCTTTATCCAGCCCAGCATTTCTCATGATCTTCTATGCATATAAATTATATAAGCAGGGTGACAATATACAGCCTTCACATACTCTTTTCCCAGTTTGGAACCAGTCTGTTGTTCCATATCCAGTTCTAACTGTTGCTTCTTAACCTGCATACAGATTTCTCAGGAGGTAGGTCAGGTGGTCTGGTATTCCCATCTTTTGAAGATAAGATACCACGGTTTGTTGTGATCCACATAGTCAAAGGCTTTGTTGTAGTCAATAAGGCAGAAGTTTCTCAAATAGGAATACAGGACTTCCCAGGCGGTGCCAGTGGTAAAGAACTTATCTGCCAATGCAGGGGAGGTAAGAGATGTGAGTTCAATCCCTGGATCTGGAAGAACTGCTGGAGGAGGGCATGGCAATCCACTACAGTATTCTTGCCTGGAGAATCCCATGGACCGAGGAACCTGGTGGGCTGCAGTCCATGGATTGCAGTCAGACACCACTGAAGCCACTTTGGACACATGCACATAAGTAAGAATACAAGAAGGTGCTTCATATGTAGTTAATAGCTGTTTCTGCTTTTTCATATGCTGTCTTGAGTTTGTCATAACTTTTCCTTCCAAGGAGCAAGGGTCTTTTAATTTCATGGGTGCAGTCACCGTCCACAGTGATTTTGGATCCCAAGAAAATAAAACCTGCCACCGCTTTCCACTTTTCCCCCTTCAATTTGCCTTAAAGTGATGGGAACGGATGTCATGGTCTTTTGAGTGTTGAGTTTTAAGCCAGCTTTTTCACTCTCCTCTTTCATCCTCATCACGAGGCTCTTTAGTTCCTCTTCACTTTCTGCCATTAGGGTGGTATCATCTGGATATATCTGAGGTTATTATTTCTCCCAGCAGTCTTGATTCCAACTTGTACTTCATCTGTCCTGGTATTCCACATGATGTACTCTGCACAGAAGTTAAATAAATAAATACTTAGGGTGACAAAATGTAGCCTTGATGTACTCCTTCCCCAATTTTAAACCAGTCTGTTCCATGTTCATTTCTAACTGTTACTTCTTGACTTTCATACAGATTTTTCAGGAGACAGTTGAAGTAGTCTGATGTCCCCATCTCTTTAAGAATTTTCCACAGTTTGTTGTGATTCACACAGTCAAAGGCTTTAGTTAGTGAAGCACTCTGCAACCAGGTGATAATTTACCAGTTTCCCCCCGCTTATTTAAATTTCGTATAGTTTATGGTGGTAGTATTTCCCAAATAGTTCCCACTGTCTTCCATTTTGGAGTAGACTTTCTAGTAGTTTCCTTTTTCTCTCTAGCTCCTATTATTTAAAAATTAATTCATTCTAAGTTGCTGTAAGTTGTTTATTGATGGTAGTCTTTAGTTCTGTCACTTGTTTTGATATCTTTTTCCTCTTCCTTTGTCACTAGGCTCATGTTGTCACTTACATGGTATATTGATTTTAGTTTGTTGCTTCTGTTCCATTCCATTGATTGCTGCCATGAACGTTATTGCTTTGATAAGAAATCCTGTTTCTGACTCTCCTCAGTTCAGTTCAGTTGCTCAGTCGGGTCCGACCCTTTGCGACCCCATGAATCGCAGCCCACCAGGCCTGCCTGTCCATCACCAACTCCTGGAGTTCACCCATCGAGTCTGTGATGCCATCCAGCATCTCGTCCTCTGTCGTCCCCTTCTCCTCCTGCCCCCAATCCCTTCCAGCTACAGCCCTGCCTTTCATGCTTTTGCCTACCATACTTCCCTTGTAGTCTGTTCTCTTTTCACCTGGAATCCAATCAAATAAAGAGATATTTCTGCTGTTAAAAAAAAAAAATTCTAATATGCTGGAATTGTTCTTAAAATATCAATTTAATAATGGTTATTGTTTATTGACTTCATACTCTGGAGTAAGAAGGTTATTTGTGTTTTAATTTCATTCCACCTTTGCAATAGCGTATCTCTTATAGTTTTTATCCCAATCTTTTCAGTGAAGAAACTAAGCCACATGCAGATTAAAAAGTCTGTACATTTTATAGAGTCAAATTAGATACTCAAATCTGTCAGGATTGAAATAAAACACACTCATATAATAGTGTACCATGTCTTTACAGGGACAGGATTTTCCATATTTATAGCTTTTCTCTGAACACTGAGTCATAGATTCTAACAGCCTACCAAAATGCTCTGGTAGAATAATATTATGGACAATTAATATTTTCTCGTAAGCACTAAGACATTTCTGTATTTAAGTGTGAGTTACTCAAATAATGGAGTAGAGAGGCCATGCACTGTGATAAAATAAGGAGAACAGTGTCATAAATGAGCAAATCAGATTATAGTATAGCATGAATTAAAGTCATCTGTCTGTCTATCATCTACCTGTCTGTCCATCAATCATCTTTATGTTTTAAACATTGAATAGCAGGAAATAATGGATACAGAGTCACAGTGCCTCTCCAGTGTATTAATGAGAATTTTAATATAAACTGTGCTTTCAAACATGTCATACTTGAAAAAAAAATGTATAAGGATTCAGGAACAACACACATTATAATTAAATGGAGGTATTTCCAAGGTCACTTGTAATATATGTTATGTAGTTACAGATAAAGAGCCAGCAAAATGACAAAAATTAGGAGTTAATGCTATGATTCAATGTATTGGATCCATGATCTCAGCTGGCAACTATTATAACTGTGTCTAAAGTTACTACTTAAGCTTCTATAGCTATTCTGCAGATAATCCACTTGGATAAATTCACCACTTTATATAATTACGAATTTGTTGTTAATCTAAATATTCCACAGCCAAGAAAACATCATGACCTTCTTTTATGCAGGAAAGGATCCAGTTGTACTAACAACTATGCTGTAACGCTTAATGAAGAGTGTTATCTAAGCTGGTTTTACACTCAGCAGGAGTAAAAGAGATAAGTGGGAAGAGAACATAGCACAACAATACCATGTTTCTAAAGTACCAGCGACTAAGTCTTACAATTTAATGTATTTATGCTAAAACCCCTGTAATTTAAAGCATTTACATGCTTGAACATTATTTCTATTTTTATACTATTGTAGTAATTGTTCTGATCTGATAATCCTTATTGACTGTTTTGAAAATTTTAGAAGCTTAAGCTTTTTAAAATTAATACATTCTTCCTAGAGCTTGAAAGTAAAAGTGAAAGTGTTAGTCATGACCCCATGCACTGTAGCCCACAGGCTCCTCTGTCTGTGGGATTCTCCAGGAAAGAATACTGGAGTGGGTTGCCATTTCCTTCTCCAAGGGAATCTTCCCGACCCAGATATTGGAGTCTCTCACATTGCTGGCTGATTCTTTGCCACTGGGCCACCAGGGAATATCAAGACTCAGATATGATTTTACTCTTCCGGATTTGTACAGGTTTATTTGAGACAGAAGCATATTTGTTATTTCTTAATCAAAAAAGGAAGAAAACCTATTGTATCTGTTTATTTTGAGATTAACAAGGTACTGGGACTCCAATAAAGCACAGACTCGTTTGATTCACACCTTTCTAAATGAGTAGCTATAGATCGTTTTGTTTTCTAACAAGCAAAAGATGCAAGACTGCAGTTTGAAATAAGGTAACGTGAAATTGGACTTTTTCCTTTTTAACTATGTTAAAACTCTGAGTTACTCTCTTACATTCTATTATCAACCTTGTTTTGCCACACAGATTGCCTTTTAACTTTTATTATTAATTATTATTTTCCACCAATTTTGGAGACTTAGTTCTCTCTCAGAGTCTATCAAACAAATTAAGTCCTCTTGGCAACTAATATATTTACACTACTTTTTTTACTTCCTCTCTTCCTAGTCCAGAATACTTTAAAAGTCTAGTCTCTACCAGTAAGATAGACAGCAAGAGTTGCATGTTCAAGTGTTACTCCAGGTCTTTGCTGAGGACTGTAGTCCAGGAGACAATCAGTTAGCCCTAAAGACGTGTTCTGAGGAGGAAGGGGAGAAGTCTGTTTATGAATGATTTTTGGCTAGATAATAGATGTCAAGCTATATCTTGGTAAAAGATTACTGCTAATCACAAAGAACAGATTAAGTGAATGATTTTAGTGATTTTCTATTGTACGAGAAGATGCAAGAATCTGGTGTCATTGAAATTCTTTCTAAGGTATGCATTTATCTAAGAGCCTGCTAGTCCAAAGCACAGATTGCCTCACTCTGTAAAAAAGGGAAAGTTCAGTCACTCAGTCGTGTCTGACTCTTTGCGACCCCATGGACTGCAGCACACCAGGTTTTTTTTGTCCATCACCAGCTCTTAGAGCTTGCTCAAACTCATGCCCATTGAGTCGGTGATACCATCCAACCATCTCATCCTCTGTCCTCCCCCCCTTTCCTTCTGCTTCAGTCTTTCCCAGCATCGGGGTCTTTTCAAATGAGTCAGCTCTTCACATCAGGTGGCCAAGTATTGGAGTTTCAGTTCTTCCAGTATTCGGCATCAGTTCTTCCAATGAATATACAGGACTGATTTCCTTTAGGATGGATTTGTTGGATCTCCTTGCAGTCCAAGGGCCTCTCAAGAGTCTTCTCCAACACCACAGTTCAAAAACACCAATTCATCAGTGCTCAGCATGTTTTATGGTCCAACTTTCACATCAATACACGACTACTGGAAAAACCATACCTTTGACTAGATCTACTTTTGTTGGCAAAGTAATGTCTCTGCTTTTGAATATGCTGTCTAGTTTGGTCATATCTTTCCTTCCAAGGAGCAAGTGTCTTTTAATTTCATGGCTGCAGTCACCATCTGCAGTGATTTTGGAGCCCCCCAAAATAAAGTCTCTCACTGTTTCCATTGTTTCCCCATCTATTTGCCATGAAGTGATGGGACTGGATGCCATGGTCTTCGTTTTCTGAATGCTGAGTTTTAAGCCAACGTTTTCACTCTCCTCTTTCACTTTCATCAAGAGGCTCTTTAGTATTTCTTTGCTTTTTGCCATAAGGATGATGTCATCCGTGTATCTGAGGTTATTGGTATTTCTCCCAGCAATCTTGATTCCACCTTGTGATTCATCCAGCCCAGGATATCCCATGCATATAAATTAAATAAGCAGGGTGACAATATACAGCCTTGACATACTCCTTTCCCGATTTGGAACCAATCTGTTGTTCCATGTCCAGTTCTAACTGTTGTTTTTAGACCTGCATACAGATCTCTCATGAGGCAGGTCAGGGGGTCTGGTATTTCCATCTTTTGAAGAATTTTCCACAGTTTATTGTGGTCCACACAGTCAAAGGCTTTAGTGTAGTCAGTGAAGCAGAAGTAGATGTTTTTCTGGAATTTTCTTGCCTTTTCTATGATCCAACAGATGTTGCCAATTTGATTTCTGGTTCCTCTGCCTTTTCTCAATCCAGCTTGAACATCTGGAAGTTCAAGATTCACATATTGTTGAAGCCTGGCTATTACAATTTTGAGCATTACTTTGTTAGAGTGTGAGATGAATGCTATTGTGCAGTAGTTTGAACATTCTTGGCATTGCCTTTCTTTGGGATTGGAATAAAAATTGACCTTTTCCAGTCCTGTGGCTACTGCTGAGTTTTCCAAATTTGCTGGCATATTGAGTATAGCACTTTAAGAGCATAGTGTTGACTTAAAAGATGTACATTATGAAAGTGACAAGTTAAGATTTATTTGCAGGAAAATGAGGACTGTAGCATGTCAGATACCTCTGAGAAATGCTCCTAAGAGGCAGCGGGGAAGCGTTAGTCTGTGTGAGTTTGGGTGATCAAGTACATTTTCTTCCAAAAGGTTTCTACTAGTTTTGTGAAGCTTTTGCTAGTCATGATGAAGAGTCGTCAATATGATGGATTTAGTGTTTTCCTAGATATGGGGAGGTACAAGAATTGGGCTAATAAAATTGGCTCCTGAAAATATCTAAGAACTCTCTGTCTGAAGAACTCTCCTGTCAGTTATTCCCCAAGCGCAGAGTGACTCGTTTCTGCTCTCCACCCTGAACTTCTCTTAGACAGTGTTAAAAGTCAGCAGCTGCGGCAGCACGTGATTTAACCCTTGTAGAGGTAGTTGACAAGTGCCAATTTGTAGTTGACACTTGCCACCTGGTGTGAACAAATATACAAAAAGGAAACACTTGAATATGTGGATAGAGGGAGACTTAACTGCTGAAAGTTTGATAGATACAAGAATATACTGAGTAACATTCTGGCAGTATGTACATTATGGAAAATAAAGAAATTAACTTTCTGAACAAGCAAAATTATTACTCAAGACATGGAATGAAGTTAACTTCAGAAGCCATGCCCACATAGCAGAGCAATCTAATGCAAGACTAGTTTATAATAAGTAAATTTGATGTACAATTTACAGTTCTGAAAACAAAACTAAACAAAATTTGTCAGCTTTTCTGTTACTCTGTCCCCTTTTCCTTTGCAACAGGGTAGTTTCAAACTCCAGAAGGCTTCCATAATCTCTTTAAAAGCAGCTCTTACTCCCATATTCTCAAATGCAAATGCACTTCAAGATTTGTATTAGATAAAAGGGAAGAATGATAACTGAAGTCATTTTATCCAGTGCATGGGAATTCAGCAGTTTGCATAGGAGAATCTATGTATGTGTCTGTGTTTTTAAAGAGGAAGCCAGTGCCTTCTCTCAGGTCTCAAAAGATGTTACTAATAAGAGGGAGGGGGATTCAGGATGGGGAACATGTGTATACCTGTGGCAGATTCATGTTGCTGTATCGCAAAACCAATACAATATTGTAAAGTAATTAACCTCCAATTAAAATAAATAAATTTATATTAAAAAAAACCACTGGTTGAACTTACATATATTTGAATCTCTTGCCTCTTGACTATTCCTTTCAGGTAGACTGCCTGCTCTTGACATGTGATTGACAAAGAGTAGTCAACCATATCTAAGCCAAAGATTTATAACTATTTAATAGAATCCTATCATATAAAATAACTGTAGAAGAATAAAGTGAAAAAGTGCACTGGAGAATTTCATATACTGTGCTAACTCTGAGTCAAAAAAACAAAAACAAAACTCAAAACTTTTTAAAAAGGTTTAAACCCACAAACACAGATAAAACACTTTTTGTTTCTATGTACGTATAGAATCTCTCCAAAAGTACATTAAATACACTTGCAATATGGGTAATCTTTAAATATCTATGATTTCTAAAAATACTAGAAAGGATATGTTATATTGCCTTGTCGCGGCCAGCACAAGCAAGAGTTGCACCTGCACAGGGAGAGAACGGAGCGTCCCCGCTAAGAAAAATAAGAGATAGAGACAAAAGATGGGGTTGAGAGGATCAGACCACAAATGGCTGATGCCTTTCTTTATTAGGCTACAATATTTATAGGATAAAATACGTGACTGAAGACATGCACAGGATTATTTTTTAACCTCAGGATACAATCACCAGACCCTTACCATTGTGTACAGAGCACTATAAGATTATCTATCTTACATGTTGCAGAAACAAGACATCTTGGGGCTTTAAGGGCTATAAAAATTCTTGAGGGTGGCGGGACAGGGAGCTTAGGAACGTGCCTAAGGCTCTGCATACCTGCCGAGCAGCTCCCAAGACTTAACCCTTCACGGGCAGTCCCCCGCATTGCCTAAAGAATGTATGGGCTAATTCATAATATTTCTGCATATAATCAAGAGATATCTTTTAATTGTCCAGGACTCTTTGTACCATTATGCTTATGAACAAATCATATGAGGTATAATTAGTTGTAAAATTGAAAACCAGTGTAATATTTACACTGTCATTGCTTCTGTGATCACTTTAGGGCAATTAAAACAAATTAAAAATACAAAGAGAAAGTCAGTGTACATCTGGTTTAACAGTGAGAGCCATGGGATATGTTTATGTCTCTACAAGTGACTATTAAACTTCAAACTAGAACAGAGACCTTTGTCCCAAGCCATTGTTAAAAAATTAGTTATTCTTCATTTGATGTTTGCTGAGTAACTCAGTCATGTCCTACATCAATATTCATATAATTAGCTGAAGCCAATGAATTTCCCACAACAACTCAAGAGCATGAATATATTATTCAGATCAGCAATGTACTACTTTATTACTCAAAGAATCATGTTGAAGAATATTTCTTAGGCTAAACCCCAGACTTTATTCAGATTTCACCAGTTTTATTATTAGTATCCTTATCTGTTGCAGGATCCAATCTAAGACACCACATTACAGTTGTTCTATCTCCTAATCCTGCTTTAATTTGCAAAAATTTTTTCAAACTCTTTAATTTTCATGACATTGAGATTTTTGAGGCATCAGGTATTTTGTAGTCTGTAGCTCAGATGAGCTGTATCTGATGATTTATTTATTTTATAGTTCAGAGTCTAGTATCTTAAATTCTAGAATACCACACATTTGTTTTTGTTGTTTTGTTATCTCGTTTTGTTTCTCACATTTGCTGCTTTTCTTCTTCTCCCTTACCTTTCAGTTTGAGTGAGTGACAGGAAAAAAAAAAAGAGAGAGAGAGAGAGAGTTAATGATGTGAGGTGATGGAGGCAATTGATGTGTTAATTATCTTGATCTTGGTAATCATTTCACAATGTGTATTTAATCAAATTATCATGTTGCAGATTTTAAATATATGCAACTGAATGTGCAAATATTTTTGTCTATCATTCCTCAATATATTTATTAAAAAAATTGAGTGAAGGACTTAAAACTCAGTCCTAGGTCCATTGTCTTTTTATCTACCTTTTTCCTTTTGGGAATTTATCAAGTCCTCTGGCTTTATATAAATTGAATGTTGTTTTAAGAAAAGCAGTGTGTGCTTCAACATTCCTCTAAACCACCATAACTATCCTGAATGTTGGTTTGATTGTAGAGGACATAATTCTAAAATACTGGCCTTATGTCAATGTATGGCAAAACCACTACAATATTGTAAAGTAATTAGCCTCCAATTAAAATAAATAATTTTATATTAAAAATAATAAAAAAATAAAAATTAAAAAATTAAATACTGGCCTTACAGGGCCCAGAAGCTTCACCTAAATAATATTTTCATTTTTATTAAATGAATTCAGATATATTGGAAAAGGAAGCCACCATTTATTAAACTATTATTGACTGTTAAAAACTATCTTTGACACACGTGTATTGCAGAACCACAATGTAGTAGAAATCTGATTACTGGTCCATGTTGACATTACTGGATCTGAGAGGAACAGTATAATTTTGAAAGGACGAACTTCAGGCTAGCATTTGCCTATGTGAAACAGATCACAGGGCCTGTCAATAGACATCCAGACATGTCCTGCTAGGAGATGAAGTATGTTCCACAGTTGTTAGAAAACCATTAATCTTAAATCAAGGACATCTGGTCTATCTTCTGGGGCAGTTGGCATGCTCTATCCATCAAATGACAAAATATTCAAACTTTATTTTTGTAGTTGACACAAAGTAATGTAAGTAAATGTAATATAAGTAAATGCATCTGTATGTACACATACTATTTCACTATATTTATACTAAAAAAAAAAATTCTGACAGCTTTGTCCATTCAATCAACAACTCATAGAATGATAAAATGAACCAACATTACAGATTATTTTTTCAGAAATCATTCACTGAGAAGAACTATGTCTGAATAATAAAGCCAAGAGTTATAGATAATAATCAAACCAAGAGTTACAGATAATAATCAAACCAAGAGTTATAGATAAAAACATTTTCTACATTAAGCATAAAAATTTTTCCACAGAACTCATTTAGTCAATAGTCAGAATTGAAATGGAAATATGTCATTTAGGCTGTAGTTGCCTGATAAACACCCAGTTAAATTTGAATTTTAGGTAAACAATGTAAATTACTTTAACAAAATAATATCTGGAACATACTTATGCTAAATAAATTAATCACTGTTTACTGATATCAAATTTAACTAGGAAAAAAATTTTTTTTTGAAATCTAGCGAACCATAATTATGAAAAAAAACCCACCTCTGAAATATTAATTTGCTTATTCATGCAATACTTATTTATTGAGCACATAATGTTGGCAGTAATGTGAAAATACATTCAAGTTTCAATAAAAAGATTTGCCTCAGTTCCTCAAGAGCTTTCCATGTTGTAGAACAGAAAAACAAGGAAATAGGTGCCTCCAAACAGCTTTATATTTGTTTAGCTGCTGTGTCCTGTCAGACTCTTTGTGACCCCATGAACTGTAGCATGCCAGGATTCCTTATCCTTCACTATCTCCTGGAGTTTCCTCAAAGTCATATCAATTGAGTCAGTGATGTCTTTCAACCATTTCATCCTCTATTGTCCCCTTCTCTTGCCTTTGTTCTTTCTAAGCATCAGGGTCTTTTCCAATGAGTTGGCTCTTCACATAAGGTGGCCTAAGTACTGGCACTTCAGCTTCAGCATCAGTCCTTCCAATGAATATTCAGGACTGATTTCCTTTAGGATTGACTAGTTTGGTCTCCTTCCAGTCCAAGGGACTCTCAAGAGTCTTCTCCAGCACCTCAATTCAAAAACATCAATTCTCCAGTGCTCAACTTTCTTTGTGGTCCAACTCTCACATCCATACATGACTACCGGAAAAACCATAGCTTTGACTATATGGACTAATGTCGGCAAAGTAAGTATTTTATTATATATTCGTTGGGTATCAGGGCAATTGCATATGTGACTACCTTAGCTTTTGGGGTTTTGGAAGGTATCAGAAATGGGTCAAAATCTAAGTAAATTCCTGAAAGACAAGTACAGGTTAACCCGGTAAAAATGTCATAATAAAAGTAAGATACACAGAGTTTAGGGAAAGATCTTCAATTTGAAACTAAACATTTTATTTCTGAGTTATGGAATTTAAAAAGTTGTTCAAAAATAGTGAATTCAAGTTCTAGGTTTCTTATCTCTGCATCCTGTCAAGGTCCAGGCAAAAAATTATCATAAAACTGAACAGTTTTTTGAACTGAACAAATTTAAAAGAAAGTATTCTCAATTCAATTTTCATTTCTGTTGTCCTGAATGACAGACTTTCAGACCTCTAGTACGTTATGCTAAGTAAAATTAGCCAGACTCAGAAAGATAAATACTGTATGAACTCTATGGAATTTAAAATAGCCAACTCAGAGAAAAAGAGAGCAGAACGGTAGTTGCCAGGGCCTGCAGAGGTAGATGGGGAGACATTGTTTAAAAGGTACAAAATTTCAGTTCCATGAGGGGAACAATTCCTTGAGATCTAAAGGTACAACAATGTAATTATAGGTAACAGTACATCCTTATATACTTGAAATTTGCTAAAAAGATATAGAATTTAGGTGTTATCACACACAAACACCTGAGATGGATATGCTAATTCATTTGAATGTGATTATTTCATAATATATGTTTAAATCAAATTGCCAAATTTTACACCTTCAGTCAGTCAGTTCAGTCGCTCTGTCGGGTCCGATTCTTTGCGACCCCATGAATCACAGCACGCCAGGCCTCCCTGTCCATCACCAACTCCCGGAGTTCACTCAGATTCACATTCATCGAGTCAGTGATGCCATCCAGCCATCTCATCTTCTGTCGTCCCCTTCTTCTCCTGCCCAAGATCCCTTCCAGCATCAAAGTCTTTTCCAATGAGTCAACTCTTCGCATGAGGTGGCCAAAGTACTGGAGTTTCAGCTTTAGCATCAGTCCTTCCAAAGAAATCCCAGGGTTGATCTCCTTCAGAATGGACTGGTTGGATCTCCTTGCAGTCCAAGGGACTCTCAAGAGTCTTCTCCAACACCACAGTTCAAAAGCATCAATTCTTCGGCGCTCAGCTTTCTTCACAGTCCAACTCTCACATCCATACATGACTACTGGAAAAACCATACCCTTGATTAGACAGACCTTAGTCGGCAAAGTAACGTCTCTGCTTTTGAATATGCTATCTAGGTTGGTCATAACTTTCCTTCCAAGGAAGAAGCGTCTTTTAATTTCATGGCTGCAATCACCATCTGCAGTGATTTTGAAGCCCCCCAAAATAAAGTCTGACACTGTTTCCATTGTTTCCCCATCTGTTTCCCATGAAGTGATGGAACCAGATGCCATGATCCTCATTTCCTGGATGTTGAGCTTTAAGCCAACTTTTTCGCTCTCCTCTTTCACTTTCATCAAGAGGCTTTTGAGTTCCTCTTCACTTTCTGCCATAAGGGTGGTGTCATCTGAATATCTGAGGTTATTGATATTTCTCCTGACAATCTTGATTCCAGCTTGTGTTTCTTCCATTCCAGCATTTCTCATGATGTACTCTGCATATAAGTTAAATAAGCAGGATGACAATATACAGCCTTGATGTACTCCTTTTCCTATTTGGAACCTGTCTGTTGTTCCATGTCCAGTTCTAAGTGTTGCTTCCTGACCTGCATACACATTAAGGGTGTACAATTCTTAATAGTCAAATATAGTTGAATAAAAAAAAAAATTATTTTCCCTTAGTAAACAGCTGCTAAGTAGGGTAAAAGAAAGTCATGTTATAACAGATGTGGTGATTTCAGAAAGCCTCTCTGAGGAACTGGGGTGGGGCCTTACGGAACTGAGACCTAGACCTCTGAGGAGACACTGTGTGCTCGCCTGGTCTTCCTGGGGAGAGTAGATAAACGTTGGGAAAGCTACAAAATACACTCAGCTCCTATTACAAAAAGGAACTGCTGGTGTAGGGATGAGGTGTTCCTGGTGTTCTGGAACACTTGCAGCCCTTAAAAAATAAACAGAAAGGAGCAACTCTCTTCTTCCTCCCCATCTTTGCAGTTTTCCTCTAGTGCTTCTTTTTGGCAGAAACTGTAGGAAGGGTATAAGCAAAGCAGGAAACTGGACCAGCTTCGGCACTGCAAACAACAGAGTGACAGCTCAAATTTGAAAGACAGATCGATAATTAGCACACCTTATAAGTTACTATATGAAGATAATACTGTAGACACTGTATTTCTTTATATTTTTGTGTAATTTTTGCTTTTCCTCATTAAGCTTTTCCATTAAGTCATGGGAAAAAGTAACCTTTTTATGTTCATTGCCTTTTATCATTGACAGTCATACAACATTTTTCTTGACACGCCCAACTTTTCACATACTCTTTTTCCACCAAGATTTGACTTTATTACCATGCAGAATTCTCCCTTTTGCATGTCAATTATATCTCTTATTTTATCAGTCTTTACTATTAGGGAAAAAAATAATGAGACCATGTTTTACCAGTCATTTGATTACTGATGGCACTACAATTCTTTTGTTATTCACTTGAGATTTTCACATTGGAGAGTTTTCTCTTTCTGCTACAAGATAGTAAGTTAAATTAAGGTAAGAGAAAGCTGTGTTTTATTCCTAAAAATGAAGATGAGAAAGTTCTTGATTTTTTTTATTATTGATAGATTAAGCGAGGAAATAATTGAATCCCTCCAATTTTATACAGCAGTAAACAATTTGCCACTATTATTAGCAATTAATGTGACCAAGGATTTATGTCCCCTCCCCACCTTTTGAGCCTCACATTTTGTCCCAACATTGGGACAACTTCAGCTATAAGAAGCAGTGACAAATATTCAAAAATCTTTCATAAAATAGCTATAATCAATAATCAAAGATGTACATCTTACATTTAATATAAAATTACTTTTAATCTCACACTGTATTTTGTGGCATAAGTGAATATTAATTTTTCTCACATTATTGAACATGTAACCAAAATGTATATATGGTAACCCCTATGAAAATAGTATATACTTGAGGCAAATGAAAATTTTGTTGTAAACATAACTAACTTAATGTGACATCATAATAAGCCAAAAAAACCTCTCTTCTAAAAATAGTGAAAATGAAATGCAGATATTAAAGGAAAAGACAACAGGTAGAAACTTCATATCCTCTGGTTTAATATTCAACTCACTGATAATGATATAACTAGTATTATTTTGAAGAAACTGAATTCTTCATTCAAAAGATTTAAAATGATGCTCACATTGTAATTTTCTTTGATAGAATCAGTAAGGCAAAGCATGTAATACATTATCTGTCCCATTAGTAGATATCAGGTGGTTACATAGTCTGCACTGAAAATTGAAAAATGCAGTGAATGTTTTCTTCCACATAGTGTGAAGTAATATTTGGTAAGTTCTTTGTCCTAATTGATGATTCATTTTGCATTAGATGATGTATGTTTAATGTGGCTATGAAATTAAATTTCCAGTCCTTTTAGAAGACATTCATAGGGCTTCGCTGGTGGCTCAGTGGTAAAGAATCCGCCTGCCAACACAGAAGAAACAGGTTTGATGCCTGATCCAGAAAGATCCCAGATGGGATATAGCAACTAAGTCCTGGTGCCACAATTACTGAGCCTGTGTTCTAGAGCCTGGGAGCTACAAGTCTTAGGTTGGTGCAAAAGTAATTTGGATTTTGCATTGTTAAACTTTGCCATTTGATTTTGTAATACATTCTTACATGAATGTGGTTATGCTATATGTCATTTTAATGTGCATTTCTTACTTTATGTTTTTGCTAATGAATCATTACTTGCCATTTATTTTACATGTATTTCAGACTAAGGAAATGATGTTAGGCAAAAAGCAAATTTGAGCAATTTTCTTATCCAAGTTCAAAATGGGTCATAAAGCAGCAGAGACAACTTGCAACATCAACAGAACATGTGGCCCAAGAATGGCTAACAAAGGGACAGTGCAGTGGTAATTCAAGAAGTTTTTTCAAAAGAGAGGATAGCTTTGAAGATGAGGAGCACAGTGGCCAGTCATTGGAAGTTGACAGCAACCAACTGGTCCTCTTACAACTACTAAGAAGTTGCCAAAGAACTCAGTGTCGACCATCCTACAGGCATTTGACATTTGAAGCAAATTGAAAAGGTGAAAAAGCTTGGAAAATGGGTGCTTCCTGAACTGACTGTAATAAAAAAAATGTTGAAATGTTATTCTGTCTTATTCTGCTGCTGCTGCTGCTACTGCTGCTAAGTCGCTTCAGTCGTGTCTGACTCTGTACGACCCCATAGACGGCAGCCCACCAGGCTCCCCCGTCCCTGGGATTCTCCAGGCAAGAACACTGGAGTGGGTTGCCATTTCCTTCTCCAATGCATGAAAGTGAAAAGTGAAAGGGAAGTCGCTCAGTCGTGTTCGACTCTTCCCAATCCCATGCATTGCAGCCTACCAGGCTCCTCCATCCATGGGATTTTCCAGGCAAGAGTACTGAAGTGGGGTGCCATTGCCTTCTCCAACAACAATGAACCATTTCTCTATCAGATTGTGACATGCAGTGAAAAATGATTTCATACAACAACCAGCAATGACCAGCTCCATGGTTGGACTAAGCAGAAGCTCCGAAGCACTCCCCAAAGACAAACTTGTACCAATGAAAGGGTCATGGTCACTGTTTGGTGGTCTACTGACTGTCTGATACACTACAGCTTTCTAAATCCTGGAAAAACAATTACATCTGAGAAGTATGCTCAGCACATCAATGAGACGCATTGAAAACTTCTGTGCCTACAGCCAGCATTGGTCAACAGAAAGGGCACAGTTTTTCTCCTTGACAACAGCCCACAATGCAATGCACAACCAATGCTTCAAATGTTAAATGAATTGGGCTGCAATGGTTTGCCTTATCTGCTATATTTAACTGACATCTCACCAACTGACTACCACTTAGTCAAGCATCTTGACAACTTTTTTTCCAAGGAAAGTGCATCCACAACTAGCAGGATGAAGAAAATGTTTTCCAAAAGTTCACTGAATCCCAAAGCATGGATTTTTATGCTACAGGAATAAACAAGCTTATTCTTTTTGCAAAAAATGATATTAATGGTTCTTATTTTGATTAATAAAATGTGTTTGAGCCTAGTTATAATGATTTGAAATTGATGGTTCAAAATCATAATTACTTTTGCACCAACCTAATACTAAACCCACGTGCCACAGCTACTGAACTCCACCCACATGGCCTAGAGCCTGTCCTCTGGAACAACAGAACCCATAGCAATGAGAACCCTGTGCACTGCAACTAGAGTAGCCCCTGCTCACTGCAACTCTTTAGAGAAAAGCCCTCGGAGCAACAAAGACCCAACAATTCCATAATTAGATATATAAAATTATTTAGAAAAGAGAATTGAGATCACTAGGAGAAAGGGCAATGCAAATATTGGAGTAAATATCTTCCTTTTCCTAATTTCTCAGCATGATTAGCAAAATTTGGGGGATTTTTTTCTCAGGTGGAATAGGGTGAATATATCTCATTGGTCTTGAGGTGGAGTTACCTAGAATGAGTGATCACAATTGCCACTAGTCACTTTTGTCACTCGATTCTCATTAGAAAGTCAGATTAGTTAAATTACAAGTCTCCACTACTTCCTGAAAACAATATTTTTCTGACTCGTAAGTAGAGTAAATGTCCTCAGAATTTAAAAGGCTGCAGAAAAGTCTGAGTAAATAAATGTAAAAACGTTTAGATTCAGTATAGATTTAATACAACTATTTAGCTTGATAGAAGGGAAAATATGTGGATAATAAAATTGTCAGAATGAATTTTATGTTCTTTATGGCTTAGACCATAAAGGAAAAAGCATTAAGGTTTCTTTTGTATCTTATCTTAAAGGAAAGTCATAATTTATAAAGAACATTTATAGTAGTTAAATATGTCTTCTATTTAAGAATATAGTCTCAGTCTAACACAGTCACAGGATTTAGCCAAGGAAATGTACTCAGTTACCCAAACCTTTTGGATGGTTTCTAAAATTGCTGTTTATATTAAAATTTACACAGTAAGGGTATTGAAGCTTTTTTTTTTTTTTAATGTTTACAAACATCTCTCTAGACCTCAGTTCATTTAATACTATTTAAAAAAACTCTAAACAAGACACTATTAGAGATGAAATCTTTCAAATAATGATCATACATAAAAAATGTGTTCCATATGCACTATTATTGCTCTCTTCTGGATATTGAACAATCATTGTCACACTGTGAAATAAATGGGTTCCTGCCTCCTGTGCCAGTTTCAGTGATTTTATTTAGTCAAGTAATCATATGAAATCCAACATGATTTTCTGTGTGGGAGACAGAAAAACAGAGCAAGAAAATGAGGTATGGTGAACCAGAAAAAGAACAAGAGGGAAGAAACACAAGGAAAGGATGAAGTCATGTAGGGAGAAGGATGTCTAACCCGGAAGAACAAAATAAACAAAGATATCACAACTTCTCATTTTGAAAAGTTATTATCTGTATTGATTTTAGTTTACAAGTTCTGAAGTTCTTTGTCTTTCTTTCTCTTTTAAGAAGGTAATATAAAATCCATAAATAATATGCATCCAGAGAATTAGTTTCACTAGATGGATCCAGAAACTGCAGCACATTAATCTTGTGACTGTGCATTGGACCACTCACAAATATAAAATTTAGAATGACCTCTTGAGGGTCTAAAGAAATCAAGCTCACGTTTCTGCCCTCATGGCCCTCCAGAGAAATATTTAATGATGGCAATGTAAACCCAGAATGCTCATGTACACAATCACAGATATGTATGCTAAAGCAGACACACACAGAGATATATACTTGAGTAAGTACGTAAGTTTTATTTGAAATTGTGGTCAGATAAAATATTTATAAAATTAATAGTAACAATTTAGCCACTAGCATTCTCTTTGGTTTGAGCCATTACATTCTGGTTGCCTACTTCATTGTTAGTACATCTCTTTTGACATCTGCTGCTACTAATACTGCTCTTCCAGGCATGACCAACGGTGGGAAAGACTCCTGACATATCAGGCATAGCATAGTGACACAGACAACCAAAGGAAAGCATGCCTTTTATAACATAAGTCCTTTCAGGTTCAATAAGGAAATAACATGGGCTTCCATGGTGGTTTCCATAGTAAAGAATCTGCTTGCCAATGCAAGAGATGCAGGTTTGATCCCTGGGTCAGGAAGATCCCTGAGGGATCTCCAATATTCTTGCCTGGGAAATCTCATGGACAGAGAAACCTATTGGGCTACAGTCCATGGGGTCGCAAAGAGTCTTACATGACTGAGCATTCATGGACGTGACAAAAAACAAAAGGTTTTTCCCAGTTCTTTGCAGTAGCACAAATTGCCAACAACCTTACAGTATTCCCTTAGCTTACAACAACAAAGAGCAGGAGCAGAAGGAACAGGGATTGTAAAGGCAAATGTTTTCTGTTCAGAGTATACATCTTCAAGAGAGTCAGGTGAGGACCAAAATCAGAAAGTCTGGCAACCAATCATTCAAAAAGATGCCATTGAATTAGCCAGCCCAGACTACCCTAAGAGACATGGTAACTTAAACAACAGAAATTTATCTTCTCACAGCCCTGGAGAGTGGAAGTCCAAGTTCAAGGTACCAAAAGTACTGATTTCTGACCACACCACCTTTACACTGTGACCTCGCACAGCCTTCCTTCTGCACATGCATCTGAGGTCTCTTATAAAGACAATCAGTTCAGTTCAGTTCAGTTCAGTCGTTCAGTAGTGTCCGACTCTTTGCAACTCCATGAATCGCAGTATGCCAGGCCTCCCTGTCCATCACCAACTCCCGGAGTTCACTCAAACTCCAGTCCATCGAGTCAGTGATGCCATCCAACCATCTCATCCTCTGGTGTCCAATTCTCCTCCTGCCCCCAATCCCTCCCAGCATCAGTCTTTTCCAATGAGTCAACTCTTCGCATGAGGTGGCCAAAGTACTGGAGTTTCAGCTTTAACATCATTCCTTCCAAAGAAATCCCAGGGCTGATCTCCTTCAGAATGGATTGGTTGGATCTCCTTGCACTAGTCCTATTGAACCAAAGTTCCACTCTATGACCTTATTTAACCTTAGTTACTTCCTTATCAGCCATATTTCCAAATATGGTCACATTATGGGGTAGGGTTTCAACATATGATTTTGCCGGTACACAATGCAGTCCATTACAGCCATCAGGGAGCTTAAATAAGTGCACGAGTTTTCACAAGGGAGTGTCGAGTTTGACTCATGGCTCTGTGCTTATAGCTGTTGACTTTGGATGATATATTTCACCGTTTAGTACTCACAGTCTCATCAGTAAAATGGGGATTAGAGCAATAATTCCTTCATGTGACTTTTCTGAAAGTTTAATAAAACAGTTCATGTAAAGTAAACAGGGCAGATCTAGGTACATAAAAAAAAAATCTATTGATATGACGGTACTTGTAAATATTATTTTATCTAGATGAAGTATACAAAGGGAACAAGTTAATGATGAGATGGTAGCTGTGCAATTATTTCTTTCCTCAGTCACTTGGACAAAACACTGTGTTTGCACCTTTGTTTTCTTATCATTAGGATGATGAAAATGCCTACTCTTCTCATATAACAATTATGGTGTCAAAACAATGAAATCATGCCTATGTAGCATTCTGAGTTTCATATCGATGAGTCTTACTGAAAATATGGATATTAATGTTGATAAGCAGCTGCATATATATATTAGCTTACAAGTAATTTCTTTACAAATGAAAATTTACAGTTCTCCTGATTGTGTAGCAATTGTATGATTATGACTTCTGGACCATATTAATATCAGGAGTGCTTTGTTTTGTTTGATGTTTTTGTTGAACTGTATTTCATTTTGATTTAACATGAGAGGATCCTCAAAAGGACAGAAAAAAGAGGAAACATTCTGAATGACATTTCCTATTTGACTAGGCCACTTCCTAGAACCATGGAACACTGATTTCTGTGTTGGAGAGAAGAACCTGAAGGAAAATCCCTGTCATTTTCTGGCTCCTCCTCTATTTGTAAGTGAATGAAAAATGTAGAGAAAAGGAATTTAGGGGAAAGACAGTAATCAGCAGCCACCTGTGACTTCTACATTCACCAGTCTTCTAAATGAATTTTTCAGTCATCCTATTTGTCAATTATAAGTGTATAACATAATGCATTTTTGAAAAGAATGAAAAAGAACATATATGTGTACTAAACTAAAAGAAAATGATGGTGATTGCTGTTCAGTGTGTCTGCCTCTTTGCGATCCCATGGACTTCAACCCACCAGGCTCCTCTGCTCATGGAATTCTCCAGGCAAGAATATTGGAGGGGGTAGCCATTCCCTCCTCTAGGGCATCTTCCCGACCCAGAATTGAACCCAGGTCTTCCTCAGTGCGCTTCCCTGGTGGCTCAGAGGTTAAAGCGTCTGCCTGGAATGCAGGAGACCGGGGTTCGATCCCTGGGTCAGGAAGATCCCCTGGAGAAGGAAATGGCAACCCACTCCAGTATTGTTGCCTGGAGAATCCCATGGAGGGAGGAACCTGGTAGGCTACAGTCCATGGGGTCGCAAAGAGTTGGACACGACTGAGCGACTTCACTTCCTCAGTGCAGGCATATTCTTTATCATCTGAGACACCAGGGTTGATTCAAAGCATAAAAATATTAACTCAGGTGCCTTGAATAACCATTTTAAAATAAGGGTTTTAAATTCAAATACATAGCTAAAAGTCCCCAAATTACTTTCTGCTAAAAAGATTCATGGAAACATTTTATTTTACTTTGACTTTTTTTTAAAATAGGCTATGCATAAAATTTTAGGCTTAACAGTTTTTAGCTTTATAATCACAAAAGTTTGGGACATCAAAATTAAGCCAATTTTTTATGCCTAGCTTGTTCAAAAATGACATAACATTTTAATTAAAGCATTTTTTCCCCATTTTTCTATTCAGATTGTATGGAAACATTAGACATTTTATATCAAGAAGAGTAGTAATTAAGAGGAATATCAAAACCAAAAATATATAGAAGCTATACTTTTAAAATAGTTATGAAATAACTTTTAAGGATTTCAGAGCTTGTTTTCCATGCTAAAGTTCTAAAAATATATTCTTATTTTAAATTACAGACTTTATTCAGAATATAGCATTAATGACTTGTAGATGAATCAATATTTATATTAAATAATATATATTTTCACTAAGCAAATGCAGGAATCAGTTCAGTTCAGTCATTCAATCGTGTCCAACTCTTTGCAGCCCCATGGACTGCAGCACAACAGGCCTCCCTATCGCCAACTCCTGGAGTTAACTCAAACTCATGTCTATTGAATCAGTGATGCCATCCAACCGTCTCATCATCTGTCGTCCTCTTCTCCTTTCACGCTCAATCTTTCCAAGCATCAGGGTCTTTTCACATGAGTCCATATCAGGTGGCCAAAGTATTGGAGCTTCAGCTTCAACATCAGCAGTTCCAATGAATTTTCAGGATTGATTTTCTTTAGGATGGACTTGTTGGATCTCCTTGCAGTCCAAGGGCCTCTCAAGAGTCTTCTCCAACATCACAGTTCAAAAGCATTAATTCTTCAGCATTCAGCTTTTTTTTATAGTCCAAGTCTCACATCTATACATGACTACTGGAAAAATTATACCTTTGAGTAGACGGACAAATAATGCCTCTGCTTTTTAATTTGCTTTCTAGGTTAGTCATAACTTTTCTTCCACAGAGCAAGAGTCTTTTAATTTCATGGCTGCAGTCACCATTTGCAGTGATTTTGGAGCCCAAAAAATTAAAGTCTCTCACTGTTTCCATTGTTTCCCCATCTATTTGCCATGAAACAATGGGACTGGATGCCATGATCTTCGTTTTCTGAATGTTGAGCTTTAGGCCAACATTTTCACTCTCCTCTTTCACTTTCATCAAGAGGCTGTATAGTTCTTCTTCACATTGTGCCATAAGGATGGTGTCATCTGCATATCTGAGGTTATTGATATTTCTCCCAGCAATCTTGATTCCAGCCTGTGCTTCATCCAGCTCAGCATTTCTCATGATGTAATCTGCATGTAAGTTAAATAAGCAGGGTGACAATATACAGCCTTGATGTACTCCTTTTCCTGTCTGGAACCAGCCGGCTGTTCCGTGTCCAGTTCTAACTGTTGCTTCCTGACCTGCCTACATATTTCTCAGGAGGCAGGTCACATGGCCTGGTATTCCCATCTCTTTAAGAATTTTCCACAGTTTGTTGTTATCCACACAGTCAAAGGCTTTGGCATAGTCAATAAAGCAGAAGTAGATGTTTTTCTGGAACTCTCTTGCTTTTTTGGTGATCCAGTGGATGTTGGCAATTTGACCTCTGGTTCCTCTGCCTTTTCTAAATTCAGCTTGAACATCTGGAATTTCACAGTTCACATACTGTTGAAGCTTGGCTTGGAGAATTTTGAGCATTACTTTGCTAGCATGTGAGATGAGTGCAATTTTGTGGTGGTTTTAGCTGTCTTTCGAATTGGAATAAAACTGACCTTTTCCAGTCCTGTGGCCACTGCTGTGTTTTCCAAATTTGCTGACATATTGAGTTCAGCACTTCCACATCATCTTTCAAGATTTGAAATAACGATTTAAAATACAAGATTACGCTAGTTATTTAAGATATATATTTTAGTTATTAAAGATATTTGGAGATATGTTACTTATATGAATTCTTCTCTGGTATGTATTCCATTTTCATTTAACCAAAAATAATAATAGCAGAGATAACTATGTGAGATGCTCCACACCTTTCATTTATTTGGTTAAAGGAAGATGTTGAAAAGCCCCATGCAATGTGTGCCCATATGTGGTTATATAAGTTCTTACCTTTCCCAAATCCTAATATTAACATATTATTATAAGTGCAGTTTATGTCTACTATTATCTGATATAAAAATCTATCAGAAAGCTATCAGAAAACTGGTATCCAACCCTCTAGCCATTTACCAGAAACCTGGCATTTGGTTTTCCAGAATAATTTTCAGCAGAAAAACTAAATTGTGTTTCTTTCCACTGATGACGTGATTTATTATTACCTGTAAGGATGATTTGTACGAGTAAAGGAGTCTTCAACAAGATTTCTTTTTCTTATGAAGAACTGTATTTTAATTTACTAAACAATTCAGAAAATCAGTTTTTTAATTCTCTGTTAAACGTATCAATGTTTATTCACCTTGAGAAGCTTTGGAGTAAAGTCTTATCCATTTGCTGACAATATTTTCAGAAATTCTAAGCTGCACTGTAACCGAGCGTGTTGTATTCTCTTTTAAGTAATGAAGTCATATGAGTAAATGTGGTGATTTTTAGAGTTCTCAAAAATATTATAATGATTTGAAGAAGTTTAGGAAGAGCTTAATTTAATATCTTAAGTTTTAATCAATTCTTTAATTGTACCTGCACATTGGAATTACACAGTTAATACACTGAGACATAATTTTCTTAAACATCACAAGACTACAAAATACCAAATACGCACAGTTTTTTAACTCACAAATGTAAATAAAATGTTTGATTTTTATTTTCTTTAATGTTTTACAAACTTAATTTGAAATCTTTTCAATGTTAAAATAGCCTTACTCATTCAAGGAAGGTATTTCCCATCTAACTTAACAGGATATTACAGGCAGAGATTTGGGCCAGGTCTGAGACAAAAGCAGCAGACACCCAGAGTGTTTTTCATATTTATAGATTGTAATGCTGATACCTTTGGAATAGACTTAAGACCCTGAAAGAGAATTGTTTCTAAGGTTTTACCTAGCTAAACCCTTTCCCTCCAATAAAAATTTGAAACTTTGTTGTTGGACACACAGTTGTATGTTTCATTTTCTTGATTTCTAAAGTAAATGTTTTCTTAAATCAAAAAAGCTTCCATTTTTTCAGACTCATGAATATAGAAATTTTGATGAATATTTAAGTGATGTCCAGATGATTTGTAGATGTACTACGTCCCATGACCATGTCTTTGTTGCAGTCATTTCTAACATCTCTGAGTGTGGCCATGACTTTCCTGTCCTTGGTATGCTTTCAGCTTAGGCTCCCTATTATTCTGTTCTTCAAAATCTCACACTACACGCTGCTTGAACACAGCAAGTTTGGCCAGATCCCTCACATGACAGACTGGTTGTTTCCAGCCTCCTTTAAAAATACTGAATCCTGTTCCTTGTCACCCTTGGCTTTGGTAGTGTTCTTCATTCAAATAGGTCTTAGGAGCCAGAATTCTGTAACATGCTGGCTTGTGGTGTGTTCAGTGCCATGTGATGCCTGGCAGCATAAGACCATTCTCCCATCAGACACTCTAGATAAAAGCATTTGTACAAATGAAGTCCAAAGGCAACCCCTCCTCTGCAGATTACTATCTGTAATGAAGGGTTAGTCCTGTGGTTGGATGAATCCTCTTACACCTGAATTGCACTCAGTTCTAGTTTCTTCCTTGTAGTCATTGTTTATGACTGAAGTACCAGCAAACCTAGGAACTGACTAGCCAACACAGAAGACATATTTGGTACCTTCAAATAGTCTTTCGACTAAAATATCCTATGTCCTTGTATTTGTTATTGATAACATTTAAGTATCTACCTTCATCTTAAATGTAGAACTCAGAACAAAATGTAGACGAAAGGACTTATATCTTCAGCTCTAAATATCATTGGATTTTCTTCTATTTTTGTATTTGAGTGCTTTCTATAAAGTGAATGCCTTGTTTTTGCATTTTAAATATGTCTTGCATGTGTGTGTGCACCCAGTTACTTCTGACTCTTTGGAATCCCATGGGCTGTAGCCTGCCACGCTCCTCTGTCCATGGGATTTTCCAGGCAAGAATGCTGAAGTGGGTTGCCATTACCTTCTCCACAGAATTATCTTGACCCTAGGATCAATACAACATGTAAAAAAACATTGCAGTAAAAATATTTAAAAATAGCAAGAGCAGAGAATCTCTTGTCTTCATACAAAAAATAATTTATTAAACCTATATGAAAGGTAATAGGTGATCCCTGGGTTGGGAAGACCCACTGAAGTAGGAAATGCCAACCTGCTCCAGTATTCTTGTTTATAAAGCTCCCTGAATAGAGGAGACTGGAGGGCTACAATTCAAAGTGTTGAAAAGAGTCAGACATGACTGAGTGCCTGATTGATTGACGGAGGAAGATCTCTATTTTTCACATTGTTGTAAAGAATCCTCACTGGCAAACATTCAGACCAGGACATGTGTATGTGGGGGTGGGGGAGTGGTTACAGGGTAGTAAGTTATAATTCAAGAAAAATCTAGTCTAGAGCACAATAGCAAATCCATGTTCTACACCAGCAGAAATTGAGATGATCCTTTTAAGAAAGAACAATTAAGGTTCACAAGATCATTACAGAAGGATAGACCAAAACAAAGAGTAATTTTGCCCTGTCATAATTTAACATCCATGTTAGAACTTCCTGGAAAATTTTTTAATTAATTAATTTTAATTGGAGGATAATTACTTTAAAATATCTGATAGTTTTTGCCATATATCAACATGAATCATCCACAGATGCACATATATCCACCCATCCTGAGCTCCCCTACCTCCCTCCCTACCCCATCCCCATGGCAAAATTTTCAATAAAAATTGTTTGAATGAAAATATATGATATGGGGAGTAAAGAGTTTGTGAGGGGAGGAGATAGTAAGGAATCTTTGAAAACTACTGCTTTGCTGGCCAGGACTACATTGCCACGTGCTGTGTGAGGATCTTTCCTTCATCAGGGAAAACAGTTGACTCAACAATTGTCTCTGATGTTGCATGACACATAAATACCTAAACCATTCTCAATAGCTATGAAGGTATGTTGCATCAGTTATATCAATGGGAAACAATAAAATAGTTGGATTTATTTTTTTAGCTTTTACATCTACAGTTAGTTCAGTTCAGTTCAGTCACTCAGTCCTGTCCTACTCTTTGCGACTCCATGAATTGCAGCATGCCAGGCCTCCCTGTCCATCACCAACTCCTGGAGATCACTAAAACTCACGTCCATTGAATCAGTGGTGCTATTCAGCCATCTCATCCTCTGTCGTCCTCTTCTCTTCCTGGCCCCAATCCCTCCCAGTCAAAGTCTTTTCCAATGAGTCAACTCTTCGCATGAAGTGGCCAAAGTACTGGAGTTTCAGCTTTAGCATCATTCCTTCCAGACAATTCCCAGGGCTGATCTCCTTCAGAATGGACTGGTTGGAACTCCTTGCAGTCCAAGGGACTCTCAAGAGTCTTCTCCAATACCACAGTTCAAAAGCATCAGTTCTCCAGTGCTCAGCTTTCTTCACAGTTCAACTCTCACATCCATATATGACCACTGGAAAAACCATAGCCTTGACTAGACGGACCTTAGTCGGCAAAGAAATGTCTCTGCTTTTGAATATGCTATCTAGGTTGGTCATAACTTTCCTTCCAAGGAGTAAACATCTTTTAATTTCATGGCTGCAATCACCATCTGCAGTGATTTTGGAGCCCTAAAAATTAAAGTCTGACACTGTTTCCACTGTTTCCCCATCTATTTCCCATGAAGTGATGGGACCAGATGCCATGATCTTCGTTTTCTGAATGTTGAGCTTTAAGCCACCATTTTCACTCTCCTCTTTCACTTTCATCAAGAGTCTTTTTAGTTCCTCTTTACTTTCTGCCATAAGGGTGGTGTCATCTGCATATCTGAGGTTATTGATATTTCTCCTGGCAATCTTGATTCCAGCTTGTGCTTCTTCCAGTCCAGTGTTTCTCATGATGTACTCTGCATAGAAGTTAAATAAGCAGGGTGACAATATACAGCCTTGACGTACTCCTTTTCCTATTTGGAACCAGTCTGTTGTTCCATGTCCAGTTCTAACTGTTGTTTCCTGACCTGCATATAGGTTTCTCAAGAGGTAGGTCAGGTGGTCTGGTATTCCCATCTCTTTCAGAATTTTCCACAGTTTATTGTGATACACACAGTCAAATGCTTTGGCATAGTCAATCAAGCAGAAATGGATGTTTTTCTGGAATTCTCTTGCTTTTTCCATGACCCAGCATATGTTGGCAATTTGATCTCTGGTTCCTCTGCCTTTTCTAGAACCAGCTTGAACATCAGGAAGTTCACGGTTCATGTATTGCTGAAGCCTGGCTTGGAGAATTTTGAGCATTACTTTACTAGCGTGTGAGATGAGTGCAATTGTGCGGTACTTTGAGCATTTCCTTAGCATTGCCTTTCTTTGGGATTGGAATGAAAACTGACCTTTTCAAGTCCTGTGGCCACTGCTGAGTTTACCAAATTTGCTGGCATATAGAGTACAGCATTTTCACCGCGTCATCTTTCAGGATCAGAAATAGCTCAACCGACCTCCAAGAAGCAGTGTTTGCGCATGCGCAGGAGGGCCGAGTGAGCCACTCCACGTTCAAGGTCAGGAGAAACAGCAGTGAGGAGATACCCCTCCTCCAAGGTAAGGAGCAGTGACTGTGCTTTGCTAGAGCAGCCATGAAGAGATACCCCAAGTCCAAGGTAAGAGAATCCCAAGTAAGACGGTAAGTGTTGTGAGAGGGCATCAGAGGGCAGACATACTGATACCATAAAAACACAAAACTAGTCAATCTAATCACAAGGACCACAGCCTGGTCTAACTCAATGAAACTCAGAAACAATAGACCACGTGAAATATATCTGTGGGAAACTTTCTCAATGGAAACTGGGCTTATTTTGTTTTGCCTCAACTGCTTCATTCAGCTTTCTGAATGAGAGTGTTTAGTAGAACCAGTAACTAAGTAAAAATCTCAAGGAAAATACTTCTAAAGAGTTGAGGCCTGTTGCTTTAACTTTCTCATGTTAGTTCCCTTAAATTCACAAACTGGATACTCATTCTTCACTCTTAATCATCCATCCTACAATGCTCACAGACTTATAAATGCTTTAGAAATCTCCACTCCATGTGACACATGAAAATTAATTAGACTGTAGAAATTATCCCATATAGAATTGAAGTAGAGGTCAGAAAGTATAATCTTTATTACTTTTAAAGGTTTATATTTAATTTAGTCAATTAATGCTAGTCAATTTACTAAGTTAACATTCATTAACAATTTATAAATTTTCTTGGAAGGTTTCAATTTCTTATCCATTTAAGAGCAGTGCTACTTAGCTTCTGACTTTAACATATTTACATTTCCAGGGAAGATATAATACTGAAAATGATGACTGGCTTTCATTTTTTCAGATACTGTGTCCCATCTTTGAAAACATCGTTTAAAATATTTATTTATTTGCTTGGCTGTGCCAGGACTTAGTTGCAGCATATGGTGGGATCTCCACTCTTCGTTATGACATGCACAATCTTTAGTTTTGTCATGTGAACTCCTAGTTGCAGCCTGTGGGATCTAGTTCCCTCCAGGGATGGAACCCAGCCCCCCTTGCATTAGCCATGCAGAGTCTTAGCCTGTGGACTACCAGGGAAGTCCTAAAAATATTTTAATAAATGAAACTACAGAACAAAAAAGCAACTTGATTTTCAGCGTGAATTTTATTTTAATTAAAACTTTGCCACTTTTTTTTAAAAAAATTAGAGCATTCTTGCTGGGTATTAAATATTTTAGATTCTTTTAGCCATGATGGGGAAGAATATCCAGTACACCAACAACAGAGGCCCATCAAATGGTTTTACTAACTTTCAGTGTTATCATATTTTTCTTTCAATAGACCAGTTATACTGTAGAAAATTAACTATGATCTTTAACTCACAGAAAACTATCATTATTGGTTCAAACATAGTCTTCTTTTACTTATTTATTGGTCAGCTTACTCATTTTTAGTTGTGTACTGACCCACACATGAACTCACTACCAACAAAAAAACAAGAACATTGACAATAACTTGACTGGGACAGAAATCGGGGCTTTTCCAAGATATTCAATTATAACTTAACTAATGTGGCAGCAATGTGTTACTAGATTTATTTTTTTAGTACAGAAACATTAAAAGCAAGCAACAATAATTTTAGATAGAGTGAACACTCTCATAGATAATTTGCAAGCATGCTAGACATTCCTGGTATGTTGTAATAGATAATTTACATCAGGAATACAAATGTTTCAGAGGAATCTTACTTAAGAACAAGGGACTCTGGTCACAGCCTGTGAGTTCCATTTGCTTCACAGAATAACAACAGTGATTTTTAAAAAAGCAAAACAATTCCTTGAGGAGCAGTCATGGCTTTTCAGGATTGTAGAAGGAATGTGATAAGTGCCTCTGAAAAGTTTCCTTTTTCAGGGAGCAGATTGAGGCGGTATTACTTTCATGATCTTCTCTGAAAAATAGATTTTTTACATAATTTAAACTATTACCACCATACAGCTGCCAACAGATGACGTATCTTTACTATACATAAGCTTGTATAAATATATGTACCAATAGTTCTCCCAAATTTAGGTAACATTTGCTTGATCTCTGCCATAGATCCTATTTTGTGTGTGTGTGTGTATGTGTGTGATGGAGCTATTGTTACATTATAATAGCAATGCCTTACTATTGCCAGGTCTTTCTTTCAGAGTACCTGAAAATAATGAGATTTTTTTTTCCAGCTTCTGGCACTAGCCTTAACAAAAACAACAAGAACAAAAATGATAGTTTAATTTTAATTATGATATGAGAAATATAGAACATTTCGAGAAAAAAAGAAAAAGAATCACTGTCATAAGAAAAAAAAAATCACTCAATACAGTAGTTGAATTGATTCTGCTAAAACATGTCACATCATCTCACTGTTTTCTTAGGACTTTCAGTATTTTCTCATTTCTCAGGCAATGAGCTGTCAGTTCTAACAGTGACTTAAAAGAGTATCTCTTACCCACTTTCCTGTCAATCAACCCCACTAGCCTCTTGGCTGTTCTAGCATTTACCAAGTGGGATCTCAGTGAAGAACCTTCATACTTACTGTTTCCTCTCCTGACACTAAGCGTTGGTCACTTTGCCTAACAGACTCTGCTTCTAGGTAGCTAGTTGCACTGCTTGCTCTGTCATCTTCATTACCAATGTGCCATACTTCACCTTCACTAGAAAGGTCACGGCCACCACTCTTTTTAAAATTTCAATCCTATTCCTGTATCCCACAAATGCAGTTTCACTATTGTCTCTGTTTACTCTAATTTTCTTTGGAAAAAAAAAAAGCATCCCTGTATAATTTAAAACATCATTTACTTAGCTGTTTTGTTTGTGGCCCATCTTCTTCCAACTGAGCTTAAGAATTCAGAATCTGATGCATCCCCAGCATATAGAGGAGTCCCATCACATAATTTGTACTCAGACACATATAACACTGCTTTTTGTTTTATCTTTTTAATATTATCTTCTGGAATTCTGCTCCCCACCCCCCACCCCCCACACACCCACATGCAGTATTATTTCTTGTCTTTCAGTAAGTTTTGTGTTACCTGACTCTCTGAGGTACCCCTGCCTTCCTCTCTCTACTAGACAGGAGCAGAAGTCATATCTGACAAGATTTCCATAGCCTTCAGGCACTCAGCAGAAGGCATTTTGAAAGTCTGATGTCTTTGTGCCTGAGGGCTCATAGTGTGACACAACTGTCCCCAGCATTTGGTGGTGTTAAGAGGCAAAGCTTCCAGAATGGACTTCATTCTTACCCCCACTCTCCGTAAGCTAAGGTAGGGAGATCTTTCTGCCTATAGTCTTCATCTTTTGCATCTAAGATGAGCAACGCTCTTCACCTGATTTTCTGGCCTATAAGAGAAACCTGGCCAGCATCTCCCTGCTTGGTTGGGCCACACATTCCCTGCAAAGTGTCTTTCAGTGTTTCACCCGAGGAGTGAGAGCACATGAACAAATCAGGCTAGTGCCTGCTTAGCTCACATCCAAGACTCTGACATCTCTGACTTCTCCAGTCCCAAAGATCTACCTCTTTCAACTTACATTTTTCTCTAAGATCAGTGTTTTGAACATTTGGGAATATGTCATGCTGTTAACATGATAAAAATATGAAAGGCAAAGAAAAATGTGTGATTTTGATAGAGTGTAATTTTGCATCTATTACAAGTTCTGCTAGAAATCTTTGGCTGTGACTTGGACAGATAGGACTGCCTGGGACTCAGGTCAAGGCTGTGTTAGAGATTGTGGATATCTGCAAAAGGCCAGATATCCTTGATGGATGGAGGTACCATCAAAGGGACAGCAGTGCTTTCTCCAGAGGGAAGCACATAGCGGCCCAAAGGAGGATTATCACAGCTAGGCTAATCTGCTTTCTCCTTTCTTCTCTCTTTCATCTCCTCGAATTGTGTTACTGCAGAGCTATGCTGACATTACATCTAATGAACAAGAAGAGAAATCATCCTCTAACATGTTTTGGAATGATAAAGATACTTTTTTGATAAGACTAGCCTAGTTGTCTGACTACTAAGACAGGCTATTTTCTGTCTGAAAATAGATGGTACATCCCCTCTTTGGCACAAAAGCTCTTGATCATATAGAGTAAATTCTCTCTCTATAGCCAATGAATTTGTCCATAAAAATTGGAAAGAATGGAAAATTTTCCTCATCATGCATCAGTGTTACCTTTACCTTTTTAGCTTTACCTTAAAGATTTTGTGGATTGGACATAGAAAAAGTTCTAATTATTTGCCCCAGCTCTTCAGGTAGATGCATAAAGTCAGATAGACAACTAAAAAATTCAAAAGTTGTCTTAAACTGATTCTTGCTTCAAAATACAGAAGAGTCACATGGGCATATAATGTTAACATGGGTCAAATTGCTTAGTGATCCACTTTGCACACACCTATAAAATTCAGATTCACTGCTATAGCTCTTACTGGTTTACAGGGTGTACAGATTCTTGATCTTTTCACTACATCACCAGCATTCATGATAATGAGGTTTTGGCATATCTAAAAGAAAGTAAATCTAGTGAAGAAATTATATACACAAGTCAAATTACATTTAAGATGTTTCCCCATTTCTCACTAGAATTAAAGGTGTAATTTAATATGGATTTTTGATTAAAAACAGATGGTTCACATCTGTTCTCAAAATGGAAAAAAAAAACTTAACTGAAATGTATGTCATTGAGGTAATATCTGATGAGGAAGACATGCTGAATATAGTTTGATTCTGTCTTCACAGGTAGGTCTTTATACTTGTCCACTAAAAGAGAAGCTGGAATAAAAATAAGTCTATTTTTTTAGAATAATATCCTCACAGGAATCATCTTATGTTACAAGCAGTTCCACAGCTCAGGTAGGTGAACTTCCAGGCAATGTCATCTTGTCTAGGCCGGTACAGAAAGATCCCAGAACGAATCCAGCCAAAGTCCAAAGAACAACAGATTGAGAAACTGGAGGAGGTGATATGGCCAAATAGTAGGAGATTCAGCTAGATTTGGGGGAAAGAGGTTCTTTGTGAGACAGAGATTTTCAGGTAAGTTTTTTGATTTCTGCCTTTTACATCGTTAAGTTATCACTCCCCCAGCCCCCTGCAACCTTGAGTGTGGCAGGACCATGACTTGCTTGGATTCGATAGAAGACCTTGGCAAAGGTGACAGGACACATGTGATTATATGTACATGATTTTGCCATATAATACTGCAACACACATATTAGGAAGACATTCTTTCTCCTATGATGACCTAAAGAAGCAAGTTGCAATGCTATGTGTCACCACATTAGAAAGCCAAGGAGATAAGGATGATAAAGACAGTGAGAACCACAGTCCACTAGCCTGCAAAGAACTGCATTTTGTCAACAACTACAGGAGTTTAGAAAAATATTTCTCCTTAGTCAGACTCCGTATGAGACTGAAACCTTGGCCAACACTTTGATCGCAAGTTTAAGATCCTGAAGCAGAGGATTCTATTAGCTGAAGCCTGGACCCTGGAACTACAGAGGGTGTAAGATAATAAGTGGGTGTTATTTTAAGCTTCTAAATTTGTGGCAAAACTATTACATGCAATATAATGCAATACATAGTTATTGCAATTATTTTCAGTCTACACTTCATAAGATGTTCCTTATCATTAAAGAAAGGCAAAACACTCAAGTTTGCTATGATACTGCAGGAGATAGATGTAGACTCATGAATAGTTTAAGGCCACAGAGAGGTGTCCATTTCTGAACCCTGAGGAATCACAATAAACAAATTCTACAAAGGTAATACTGCTAAAATTTCCATATGAACCAAGGTAAATATAAGTTATCAACTTAATGGGGTGGTATCTTGGAGGAAATAATCATTTTCTTCATTGATTCAACTTGATAGTGCATCAAGAATGGTAAAGACACATAGGAAGCATCCTTGTTTTCTGTAGAGACTGTATGAATGCAATATCTTTGCAGGATGCTAAGATATTTTAGGAACATAAAGGGAATTATTTCTAAAGCCAAGAGGCAACATTCATATTGGAAGACACCATCTTGAAATACAGATAGGCAAATAACCAAGAATACATTCCAAAAGTATGGCTAATGTTAGAGTACCAGATTGAAGGCAAAAGCCAGTTCTAATAATTTTAACAGTGAATATTTTTATTTGGAAGTTAATAAAATATGTGATCCAATAATTGATCCATGAATATAAAATAAAATTGAACATTAAATCATCTTACAAATATCCGTTCAGTTTCATTTTGAAAAATTAAATAAATGAAATCTGCAAATTATTTTCTAGTCTATTGAATCAATTATAAGTATGCTTTCTCAGATATATGCTAATATATTTTTTAAGTCAAGAATTAAGTAAGCAACTGTATAAAAATAAGAATTATCCATAGTGCCTTTTAACTTACCAAGTTCTTACAAATTTAATCCATTTTTGTAGAAACATTATGTCTATAATGTACAATACATCATTTTCTTCTTGTCAGTTTATTTTTTCTCTCTCCTTTATTGAGAATACATACTTGATAGTGCATTGATACACAATAACTCAGTAGAAAAGCATAAAATAGTTTTTCTCTACAGTGGCAGATGGTAACTAGTTAGGTAGTTGTATATTTTTATATAAGAAGTACATATGTAATGGAAGCTAAAAAGAAATAAAAATGACCAGTAATTTTGTTGAGAAGACAAGAAGATTGAGTTTTAAAAATAAAAAGTTGTACATCACTGCATTATTGACCAAACCATGATATTTTCAAAATATCATTCAATACAATTGGTCAAACTATACCTCAGAAAGAAGAAAAGTCCTACAGAGAGCACAGCTGACAACCTGGTGTGCAAATTCCTAATCAAATCACCACCATCTGCATAACTTGTGATCAAATCCACTTTGGCATTTGGCTTGCTGACTCTTCAAGGATATGAGTCCTAATGCACAGAAAACTTAAACGAACAAGAATAATGGATCTGAAGATGAAAAAGAATGGCATGATACACAGAGAACAAAGTTAAGAGCTACATTTATTATTTCTATAAACTCTTTTTCCGTGTGTTTATGACTGTCTCTCAAGACTTCACTGACTTCACACACAAGAAGGATAATACTTTGCATCTGATCCCTCTGAACTAACTAGTCTGCTGATAATTGATAAATGTTAATTAACTGACTCTCTTGCTAAATACTCACTGGAAAACACAAGGAGAAACCTTGAGAGCAGGAAACTATTTCTGAAGTATCCATAGGGTACTGCCTATTCCTTTCCCACTTTTTTTTCAGAACACATCTAATCTGTGATTTTAAAAGTTTGTTATGTGTCTTTTCCTTTCTTCTCTTTTCTTTCTTTTAAATTCTTGTATCTGGATTGAAGAACTAGGCTGAAGTGCATACATGTGAATAGTGAAATGGATCTTCAGAAATCCATAATACTGTAGCTTGTTTTGAGATGAACAGAGCCATAAATTTAGATACTCCTGAACCTTATGCTATTTAATGGTTTTTAATATATAACAGAACCAGCTTAAATGTACTTCATAGAAAGCAAAAATAGGAATGTATGCGAACTTTGGAACCAAGCAACGTAAAGCCCTTGCCCTTTGTATTTTCTGTTTCCCTATTTATCTCTCTTTATATGTTTTCCCTTCTAGAAACTTCTTTGCTTCTCTAGACCACATGGCAAAATATGCCTGTTCTTATAGTAACCTAGCTTATGTATTATAATCCCAGCATTTTGAACTGGCTAATTGGTCCTAATTGCAAATTCAGGGAGATACAGGATGATGAACAAACTTGGAAAGGTGTCCATTGCTTCTAACTAGAAATGATCAAGAGGATGAACCATGCTGGACTAAAATGGCTTAGAGCAAATTTCCGGGAAAATTTCTTGTAGTGTAATCTTAGAATGAGATCTTATATAACTCCAGATATATACCATTTTAGTGTCAAGATTTTAAAACTTTGAACACTTTTATTACAGTCTCATTTGGCTTAAACTTAGTTATGTCGACGTAGCACCAAGAAAAATACCTGACTTTTGTTTTCTTCCATTCCACATACATAAGTGAGACAGGTGAGGGCAATTGTCAAGGTAAGTTTTATTCAGGTTGAAAGAGAAAATTAGCAGTGAAATCCCTTACCTCCATGGTGTTTCAAATTCACACAACTACACATTGTTAGAAAGGCATTCATACAGAGAGATTTACATAAAAATAGCATAAATTAAAATGGACAATGTAGAGGAAAGATCATGTAATCTTCTAGGTCTGTTTGATTACCTTTAGACAAGACTTTTTTTTGGTCAATTTAAAGAAAGGTGATAAATGTTTAAATCAATTATTTTGAAAATAATATATTATTAATATAATAATATAATTATCATATTGAAAATAATATCAAATTATTTCTAAGCTTTTTTAACTCGAGGTTTTTTTTTCAATTAACAAATGCTAAAAGCTAGTTAAATCCTAATTATTTTACTATATTTTATTATCATATATGTTCTTGAAGTTATTTTGTCTACTTAATCTCTAGTGGAGACATAAATAATGGCATTCTATAGCCCATCACATTCTAACTTTGCATACAGTGATGACACATTGAATTCAGAGTGGTCATAGTGGAGATAGTCACACCACAGAAATCAACAAATATTACATACCATCAATGCTTTTTGTTGTCCTACAGTCAGCTGGTCAGCTGGTTGTTAAACAATTACCAACTTACTGTCTATTACTCCTTAAAAATATGAATTATATATATGGGGGCTTGACACTGGCTTTCTCTAGAGGTGAAGGGATAAACTGAAAATCCTAAAGAGCATGCATGAGGAAAAGCATTTGCTGGGAAAGACAACCTGTTTTGCTTTGTTTCTTTTGCTTGACAACAGTGGTCCTGTTGGGTTGCTGAGAGCCGAGTGCAACAGACTAGAAAACATGGGACGATTGCTTGGACCAGGTTAATTTTGTAAACTGTGGAGATGAGTGATGGATAGTAAAGCAAAGGTTGAGGCAGGATAGACAGTAAAGGGAGTCATGAATAAAGACCAAAATGATTATAAATACTTTTAGAAGATAAATGTGTTAGGTAAGATATAAAGTTTAACACATCCCCAACCTCAGTACAATCTACATTGCCCAAAAAGTTTTTGTACTTGGATTTAATATTTTGTTCTGATGAGTTTGGGATTCATCACAAGACATGGAGAAATTGACAAAACCAAGGCTTCCCTGGTGGCTCAGATGCATGAATCATGGGTTCCATCCCTGGATCAGGAAGATCCCCTGGAGAAGGGAATGACTACCCACTCCAGTATTATAGTCTGGGAAATCCCATGTACAGAAGAGCCTGGCAGGCTACAGTCCATGGGTTGCAAAGAGCTGGACACAACTGACTGACTAACACTTTCACTTTCAAGACAATCTAGCCACATTCACCTTAAATCTATTAGGTTGTCAAAAGTTATCTTACTACATTCATTCTTTAACTCATTTCTTTATTATAAAACAATAGTTTTCATACTGTTCATGGGGTTCTCAAGGCAAGAATACTGAAGTGGGTTGCCATTCATTTCTCCAGTGGTCCACGTTTTATCAGAACTCTCCACCATGACCTGTCCGTCTTGGATGGCCCTACATGGTAAGGCTCATAGTTTCATTGAGTTAGACAAGGCTGTGGTCCATGTGATCAGATTGGTTAGTTTTCTGTGATTGTGGTTTCCATCTGTCTGATGACCCTGTATGCAAATCAGCAAAAAAGACACAGATGTGTATAGCGGACTTTTGGACTCAGAGGGAGAGGGAGAGGGTGGGATGATTTGGGAGAATGGCATTGAAACATGTATACTATCATGTAAGAATCGAATCACCAGTCTATGTCCGATGCAGGATACAGCATGCTTGGGGCTGGTGCACGGGGATGACCCAGAGGGATGTTGTGGGGAGGGAGGTGGGAGGGGGGTTCATGTTTGGGATCGCATGTACACCCGTGGTGGATTCATGTCAATGTATGACAAAACCAATACAGTATTGTAAAGAAAAAATAAAAAACAAAAAAAAGAGTCGGCAATCCAAAATAAAAAAATAAAACAATAAAAAGAGTCTGTAATAAAAAGTATCAACAGATGGTTTAGAGATTAATTCTGTTTACATTATTTTCAAAGACTGCTTATACAATTTTTAGTATCATTGTAATGTAAAAAATGGGATAAGAGTTTAGAGCTATTATCCATTAAAACCAAAATATGTAACTACAATGAAAACATATTTTCAAATAACTTATTTTCCTGAGAAGATGAAGGGCACAAATATATGCTGCAATTGTGTGAAAAATTCATTGTCTACTAGAAGTAATTAATCTATTTTATCGATTAGCAATTGGTATATTTTACCTGCTGGTACATTTAATGTAGAATATAGGATATATCCAATATGAGAGTGACACTGAAAGAATCTGCTTCTGAAATTTCCTTACATTCTGATTTTGCCCTAGTTGAATATACACTGAATGGGTTTAATTTTGAACCAAAAGCATATTCAAAAAGTCTGAAAAGAAAATGGACTCATTTCCATTTTAAATGTCACTGAAATGAAAATACTGAAGTCTTGGATAAGTGATTTCCTTTCATAAGGTTAAATATCTACCAAGAATATTAGCTGAGTTTTCTCAAAATTGCCCTTTAAGTGCTATTGCTGCCAAGAAACAATACAAGGAAGTGAAGTTGATATTGTCTGAAAATCACAGTGCCACTACATTGAATTGCTATGATATTATTGCAGCCAGGATGTCATTGCCAGTGTTTATTTTAATCAATTTTGTAAAGCAATTTTTATTGCCGCTACTTAGTAATATGCTTAGCAACTTAATTACTGCCCTGTAAACTGATAATCTAGTGGGTGAGACACAGTGTAAATAGATCATTGCTGCACAGTGTGTTGCTGCTGCTGCTGCTAAGTCGCTTCAGTCGTGTCTGACTCTGCGCAGCCCCACAGACGGCAGCCCACCAGGCTCCCCTGTCCCTGGGATTCTCCTGGCAAGAACACTGGAGTGGGTTGTCATTTCCTTCTCCAATGCAAGAAAGTGAAAAGTGAAAGTGAAGTTACTCAGTCGTGTCCGACTCTTAGCGATCCCATGGACTGTAGCCTCCTCCGTCCATGGGATTTTCCAGGCAAGAGTACTGGAGTGGGGTGCCATTGCCTTCTCTGGCACAGTGTGTTAAGAGCTATGGTAGACGTGTTAGTAAGGCACTTTGCAGGAGAATGAGACAGGATGCTACCTCCTAGAGACAAGGAAAAGTTTCAGAAAAAGCCATTAATTAGGGTGTCCATTTAAGAATAATGAAAACTTTGTGAAGCCAGGAAGAACTCTCCAAAGAGCTCAAGGCAAAGGCAGAAATCTTGTAGCAAACTCAGGTGATTAGCTAATAGGATGATTTCAATATAACTATTAATAAAAATCATAAAAATTACATTAAAGGAGAAAGCAGCCATTTAAAGCAGTAGAATTTTTGTGTTAGAAAAGAGAGTCTTCACAATTGAAGTAGCTTGGGAAATGACAAACTAAATTAGAGTCTTTGGGAAAAAGGTCACAGGTATTTATTTTGAAAGAATTACCCAGGAGATTTTAGTGGTGTTTGTTAGTAACACAAAATATTAGGTCAAAGCATTATTTTCTAGCAAAACAATATGAATTTTTAATTGTAAAATTTCATATTACAACTTCACTTTCACTGTTTGTCAAGGCTTGTTCCAGTATAGCTATGAATGTATAATATCAACTTGATATTTAAACTACAACTGTTCACAAAAGTCTCTGTGAAAACAAAGAATTTTCTAAATGCTATATGTATGAGGTTTTGATTTTTTCCAGCTTTGTTGAGGTATAATTGACAAATAAAACTGTAAAATATTTTAAGTGTACAACATAGTGATTTGATATATGAAATAAATTATGAAGGGCTTCCCAAATGATGGAGTGGTAAAGAATCCACCTGCCAATGCAGGAGATGCGAAGAGACTAGGGTTCGATCCCTGGGTCAGAAAGAGCTCCTGGAGTAGGAAATGGCTACCTGCTCCAGTAGTCTTGCCTGGAAAATTCTGTGGATAGGGGAGCCTGGCAGGCTACAGTCCATGGGGTTGCAAACAGTCAGACATGACTGAGCAAATGAGCACATGTGTTATTGAAGAGTGAGTGCATCCTTCAAGTTAAGTGACATATTAATCATGTCATATCTTCACATATTTACTTTTGTTTATTTATTTATTTATTTATTTGGTATGAACATTTACATTCTAATCTCTTTGCAAATTTCAACTATAAAGTGTTATCATCTATAGTCACTATACATTCTTATATATAGTGTATACCTGTTATTCCTCAGACCTTATTTATCTTTTAATTAAAACTTTGCTGTTACCAACCTCTCCTTCTTTGCCCCATCCCCTCAACCCCATTTTTCTACGTCTGTTTTTTTTAGATTCCACATATATGTGAAGCCATAGAGCATTTGTCTTTCTCTGCCTGGCCTGTTTCACTTAGACTAATACCCTTCAAGTATATCCATGTTGTCACACATGACAGGACTTCCTTCTTGCAGTGACAGGAACTGACAAATCAATCTTTGTCAAGAACTTAAACAATCAATTTTGATGTAATCAACTAAACTTACCCATTTAATAAATGTAAGTTCTCTTAAAATATGAATATGGTAGTTTTAGAAGTTATCATGCCTTTCTACTAAAAAATCACAAATCTGGAAACACTCAAAGTGCAATCATAACAAATCTTACATTTTGGTAAATATTACAAACAATTTAAAAACAAATATTTGCAATTACTAATGTGATACAGATCTGCAAGGATGCAGGTGTGATTTATAATCTCATATCTGTATCTAACTTGAAATTTACCTAGGCTAGTAGATCAATACAAATGGGACATTGTTATTTTATCAACATGTTAAATTACAGTGAAAAGCAGGTATTATTGAAGTATCAACTCAGTCAAGGACTTTTACAGGCCAGAGTCCAGATCTAAATGCAGCAATGAAGTGATTGAAGGCAATGTATGATGTGGGGTGTGTGTGTGTGTGTGTGTGTGTGGGTGTGTGTGTGTGTGTGTGTTTGTTTATGTGAGAATTTTTAGAAATTTTACCTGATAGACATCCTTCCTCAGTCCTTCGGACTTGTGACCATAAGACATTTTTGTTGATCTCACAGCCATTCATCCCTTATTGTGCCTCTCTTCCACCCCTCAAGAAGTATCTGGACAGTGAATAACTTTCTGCTTCTTATCACAATATTTTCTGTGAAATCCTATCAGGCGTTCACAGTTTTCCACTCATGGTCTCTACTCCTTGGAGTACTTAGTGTCTGGTTATCAGCATCAGCAGAAACCCCACCTCCTCAAAAAATATCCACGTAGAAATTGCGTCAGTTCAGCTCAGTACAGTCGCTCAGTCACGTCCGAATCTTTGCAACCCCCTGAATCACAGCACATCAGGCCTCCCTGTCCATCACCATCTCCCGAAGTTCACTCAAACTCACATCCATTGAGTCAGTGATGCCATCCAGCCATCTCATCCTCTGTCGTCCCCTTCTCTTCCTGCCCCAATCCCTCCCAGCATCAGAGTCTTTTCCAATGTGTCAGCTCTTCATATGAGGTGGCCAAAGTACTGGAGTTTCAGCTTTAGCATCATTCCTTCCAAAGAAATCCCAGGGCTGATCTCCTTCAGAATGGACTGGTTGGATCTCCTTGCAGTCCAAGGGACTCTCAAGAGTCTTCTCCAACACCACAGTTCAAAAGCATCAATTCTTCAGCCATCAATTTCTTCACAGTCCAACTCTTGCATCCATACATGACTACTGGAAAAACCATAGCCTTGACTAGACGGATCTTTGTTGGCAAAGTAATGTCTCTGCTTTTCAATACGCTATCTAGGTTGGTCATAACTTTCTTCCAAGGAGTAAGTGTCTTTTAATTTCATGGATGCAGTCACCATCTACAGTGATTTTAAAGCCACAAAGATAAAGTCTGACACTGTTTCCACCGTTATAGAGTATGACTAAACAAAGACCTATCTATCAACTATCAGAAACAAAAATGAAAGAACTAAGAAATTCTTACCAAAAAGTAAAATGATTAAAAATATGAAGCATTATAGCTAATGAAAAATATGAATAATTAGGCACATTATTTTGTGAAAGTGATCACATAGGAGTAATTTTAGTTTCATTAAAAGAAAGATATATTCCAGCATATTCATTTTATAGATCATATTTGTGATGTTAAAAAAATGTAATTCAAACAAGTAGTAAAAAATCCAAAATTCAAAGCAGCCATTAAAATATATTCCAAACTCATAGAGTAAGAAATTTTAAAATTTAATGTTGAAAAGTTTCATCAACTGAAGTCAACAGAACACAAAAAATGTGTATTCTCCTTTTAAATAATAACATGCTTTCCATTTATCAGTTTAGAAGACCTTTTAAAAAACATATCTTGATGAGAAAATAATCCATGGAAATAAACTTCAGAGTCCACTGGTGATAGAATTTTCTGATCTTATGGATGGCTAAAGAAAGTTAAATGGATATTTCTTAGTTTTGTGATTCCTTTAGCACCATCAGAATTATGCTTTGAGATCTATGTATCATGCAAGATTTCAATTCTAGCCTAGTTTTCCTATAGGGAATTTTTCAACATAAGGATAAGAGCATTTGAATCAGATGTTTGTACAATCACTGTTTTCTTCCAAAAACATATTCTTGAGGTACAAAGAGAGGTGGAAAAGCAAACATCAATCATAGTCATTAGGGGTCTGGTGAATGATTTCAAACATTAGAGTAAATGAGTACACATTAAATAAAAATATAACCTAATTTTACTTTCATTGGCTCCAACACTATAAAGTCTGCAAAGGTAGTGATTGTTTATTGACATATATTTCTTTGGGCATCTCTGATAGATTATAAGTTTTTTTTGGTTGTAAATAAAGTACATTTGCTTTGGCTTGACACATATATATCCAAGTCTAACTCTTTTAGACTAGCATGTTGTTTGTGAGGTTTTCTATTTCTTTAAAATTATCTAGACAGTTCCATTCTCCAACCAACTCAGTAAATAACAACTTTACTGCCCTCCCATTCACACTGAACTATCTTAATATTTAAACTTCAAAAATACTGTTGGTCCATAGTACAAACAGATTCTACTTACAAATCTAAAATTCATTTTTTTGAGTAATCTTAGAAAAGTTAATTAAGTTTTGTATACTTTACATATATTTATTTTTGCATATAAAATCTTAATAAAAATATATTTTATCTTTATTTCAGAACCATTGGTAACTGACCCAAGCAAGTAAATCAAACATAATAGATGACAAAGACAGATATCATTCAGGATATATCTTTCTTGCTATTATCTGTTTTTACCATTATAAACCCTAAAGGAGTTTTGAGTTTCTTCATGTGCCTAATGGAATGAAAGAGGTTATAATCATACTCTAGAATCATTCTAGTCCTTGTTTTCATTCATTATAATTCTGGAAATTGAATTGTTTCCGGAATATTTATTTAGTGCTTGCTAAATGCATGACATTGTGCTAGATTAAGACCAAATGATGAACTTTTACATTCTCCACATTCATTGTGATCAGCTTTGATTTTCATGTAGTATATATGGAATTTCTTAATACATACTCCCTTATCTATAGATTAATTGCTCCCATTTCACCACCATCGCCAGGCTGACCATTGGCAACAAGAAGAACCAAGAGATATGGGGCATCAAATGCCAATTGTCACTGGAGAAACCCAGTTGTCTATGAAGCCTCTATTGCAACATGGTGTCTCCTCTTTTCTTTGAACAGGGAAAGTAAGCCAGAAGCCCAATTGTGGAGAGCTTAGCTATTTTTATTCTTGGTTTTCTGTTGCCTTCCTTCTACAAGTATATTAGAGAACCATTGAAGAGAGAAAACTATGAAGTGTTGCTTTTTAAAAATGACTATGAAAGCTTTTATCACTGCTATACATTTAAGAGCCTAAGCTCTACACTTTTTGAAGTTTTAGGGAGAGTGAGCCTATAATTTCAAGATACCTTAAATAGCAAAATTTGAACCACATCTTCCAAGTGCCATTCTTCATAAATCTATTTAGAATCAAGCTTAAAAATCACCACCAGCAAATCATTTTCTTCTATTTAATTTTTCAGCATTGCTTCATTATAAGACACAGGTTGCAAAAAATAATAAGCCATTTGTATTGTAAGCTGAAAAGAATGAGAATCATAGAGTAGATCTGCAGCAATCTCTTCCGAGGATAGCAAGAAAAATAGACATTCCAACTATGCCTTTAGATTCACAATCAGCTTGATGGAAACAAATAGCCCCAGGTCATTCACCTTAAAACCTAAATAAAGAAACAAACAATTGGCCAACCAGAGGTATAGAATTGGTATAGAATTTAAAGACTCAAGAGACAGTTTCCTATAACAGGTTAACCTGGGGTATCCTCTAATGCACATTAATGAAGTCTCCTTTATGTACAGTTGGGAAGGTCCCCTAGAGGAGGAAATGGCAACCACCCAGTATTGTTGACTAGAGAATCCCATGGACAAAGGAGCCTGGTGGGCTACAGTCCATGGGGTCGCAAAAAGTCAGAGATGACTGAGCAGCTAATACTAATACCGTACATACTATAATTGTCAAAGAGGGGAGTAAAAGATTTTAAAGTGTCTAGTGAGTATAACATTTATGTGAACCTTGTGAAGGTTATAACTTCTTTAAAGAATTAATCTGATCATTTCTACAGCTGAGACCTCTTATGTTTGGCATATGACCTCTTATGTTATCACTTCATTGAGGTTTGATCAAAATTTTCTGGTTCTTTGTACATCTAATGATTGAATTCTGAACATTTTGAACATTATTTTATGTACATTCTGGGTCCATTAAAATGCCTTGAAGAATATTTTGTTTCATTTTTTATTGCTGTTTTTTTCTCTTAAATGTGTAAGTCCAGTTATGTTTAGACAAGAAGTTCTGTCTTACCTTCTGTGGGTATTCTTTCCCAACTCAGTTCAGTTTCCAGAGCCTATGCTATGCTACTTTGTATCTGTCATGTACATATGTTATTCATGGGTTAATTATGACTGTATGTAGGTGCATGCTCAATTGTGTCCAATTCTTTGGGACCGCATGGACAGTAATCTGCAAGATTCCTCTGTCCATAGAATCTACAGACAAGATTATTGGTAGGGATGCCATTTCTTCCTCCAGGAGATTTTCCTGACCCAGGGATCAAACCTGTGCCTCCTCCATTGGCAGGCAAGTTCTTTACTACTAGTGCCATCTGGGAAACCCAATTATGACTTTGTGTATGTTAGTTGCTAGTTGTGTCTGACTCTTTTGTGATCCCATGGACTGTAGCCTGCCAGGCTCCTCTGACCATGGGATTTCCCAGGCAAGAATACTGGAGTGGATAGCCATTCCCTTCTCCAGGGGATCTTCCTGACCCAGGGATTGAACCCAGGACTCAGATAGGGAAACAGCGGAAACAGTGGCTGACTATATTTTTCTGGGTTCCAAAATCACTGAAGATGTTGATTGCAGCCATGAAATTAAAAGATGCTTACTCCTTGGAAGGAAAGTTATGACCAACCTAGATAGCATATTCAAAAGCAGAGACATAACTTTGCCAACAAAGCTGTTTAGTTAAGGCTATGGTTTTTCCAGTGGTTATGTATGGATGTCAGAGTTCGACTGTGAAGAAAGCTGAGCACCGAAGAATTGATGCTTTTGAACTGTGGTGTTGGAGAAGACTCTTGAGAGTCCTTTGGACTGCAAGGAGATCCAACCAGTCCATCCTAAAGGAGATCAGTCCTGGGTGTTCATTGGAAGGACTGATGTTGAAGCTGAAACTCCAATACTTTGGCCACCTGATGCACAGAGCTAACTCATTGGAAGAAGACCATGATGCTGGGAAAAATTGAAAGCAGGAGAAGGGGATGACAGAGGATGAGATGGCTGGATGGCATCACCAACTCAATGGACATGGGTTTGGGTGGACTCTGGGAGTTGGTGATGGACAGGGAGGCCTGGCGTGCTGCAGTTTGTGAGGTCGCAAAAAGTCGGACACGACTGAGTGACTGAACTGAACTGAACTGAACTCCCACAATGCAGGTGGATTTTTTTTTACTATCTGAGCTGAGAATACACAGAACTGTATAAAAAAGATCTTCATGACCAAGATAATCACAATGGTATGATCACTCACCTAGAGCCAGACATCCTGGAATGTGAAGTCAAATGGGCCTTAGAAAGCATCACTATGAACAAAGAGAGTGGAGGTGATGGAATTCCAGTTGAGCTATTTCAAATACTGAAAGATGATGCTGTGAAAGTGTTGCACTCAATATGCTAGCAAATTTGGAAAACTCAGCAGTGGCCACAGGACTAGAAAAGGTCAATTTTCATTCCAATCCCAAAGAAAGGCAATGCTAAAGAATGCTCAAACTACCGCACAGTTGCACCCATCTCACATGCCAGTAAAGTAATGCTCAAAATTCTCCAAGTCAGACTTCAGCAATACTTGATCTGTAACCTTCCTGATGTTCAAGCTGGTTTTGAAAAGGCAGAGGAATCAGAGATCAAATTGCCAACATCCACTGGATCATTGAAAAAGCAAGAGAGAACCAGAAAATCATTTATTTCTGCTTTATTGACTATGCTAAAGCCTTAAACTGTATGGATAACAATAAACTGTAGAAAATTCTGAAAGAGATGGGAATACCAGACCACCTGACCTGCCTCTTGAGAAACCTATATGCAGGTTAGGAAGCAACAGTTAGAACTGGACATCGAACAACAGATTGTTTCCAAATAGGAAAAGGAGTACATCAAGGCTGTTTATTGTCACCCTGCTTATTTAACTTCTATGCAGAGTACGCCATGAGAAACGCTGGGCTGGAAGAAGCACAAGCTGGAATCAAGATTGCCAGGAGAAATATTTATAACTTCAGATATGCAAATGACACCACCCTTATGGCAGAAAGTGAAGGGGAACTAAAAGCCTCTTGATGAAAGTGAAAGAGGAGAGTGAAAAAGTTGGCTAAAAGCTCAACGTTCAGAAAACTAAGATCATGGCATCTGGTCCCGTCACTTCATGGGAAATAGATGGGGAAACAGTGTCAGACTTTATTTTTGGGGGCTCTGAAATCACTGCAGATGGTGATTGCAACCATGAAATTAAAAGACGCTTACTCCTTAGAAGAAAAATTATGACCAACCTAGATAGCATATTGAAAAGCAGAGACATTACTTTACCAACAAAGGTTCGTTTAGTTAAGGCTATGATTTTTCCAGTGGTCATGTATGGATGCGAGAGTTGGACTTTGAAGAAAGCTGAGCGCCAAAGAATTGATGCTTTTGAACTGTGATGTTGGAGAAGACTCTTGAGAATCTCTTGGACTGCAAGGAGATCCAACCAGTCCATTCTAAAGGGGATCAGCCCTGGGTGTTCTTTGGAAAGAATGATGCTAAAGCTGAAACTCCAGTACTTTGGCCACCTCATGCAAAGAGTTGACTCATTGGAAAAGACTCTGATGCTGGGAGGGATTAGGGGCAGGAGGAGAAGGGGATGACAGAGGATGAGATGGCTGGATGGCATCACCGACTCAATGGACATGAGTCTGAGTGAACTCCGGGAAATGGTGATGGTCAGGGCGGCCGCGTGCTACATTTCATGGGTCGCAAAGTGTCGGACACGACTGAATGACTGAACTGAAATGAACTGAGCCACCAAGTATACCCTATTTATGACTTTGGTCATTGTTTAAATTTTGTTTATTTCTCAGAGCTTTTGCTCTCCTGTTTTAGGTCTGTCTCATGCATGTGTCAGTCAAGGATAAGTCTGAGACTTGGATGGGGTTTCAAATATTAGTTTAATTCTTAAAGCCTTTGCAGTTCTGTTTTGAGGTGTGTCTGATACACTTCTTAGGGGTGAACTTGAGACTTGTATGGAATTATATACAGAATTAAAAATTCACTTTTCTAACTGTTTTCTCTGTAGGATCCCTGCCTTTTTTTTTTTTTTTTCTCCTGACAACAGGGTCCCCTTTTACTTATCCAGATATATGAGGTATGTATATGATCCTGAAATATAGAGTATGCGTTAGTGTTCCAGCCATCTATGGTACTGCTCTCTTCAACACTGGTGTGCTTGTAGCCCACCCTTAGGGCAAAATTTTGAAAACTAAAATGGAAAAAAAAAATGTATCTGCAAATTTATTCCTTTCATCACTGCCTATTTTTGCTTAAACTTGTCAGAGTCCTCAGATAGTTGCCAGAATTTTTGTTCCATTCTAAAGGAAAAATAAACCAAAGTGCAGCAGGATTTTCCAGCTATAGCAGGACTGGGACTTGGTCACATTTTTAAAACCGAAACCAGATTTTCAAGTGTGCCTCCAAAAGTTCTGCCCACTGAGAGTAATTCCCCTGATTGTTTTCTTTCAAGACCAGTCCTGAGTGGGGCCACAGAATAGTCTCCATTTATTTCCTTTTCTAATATGAGCATTGAGCTCACCCATATTCACAAACAAACCAAGCCTGGGCTTTCCTTTCCTTCATCCATTGATCAAAATGGGTCCTCCATGCTCTAATGCTACATTGGATTTATGTCTTACTTTCTGGGGCTTCCCAGATGGCGCTAGTGTTAAAGAACCCACCTGCCCATGCAGGAAACATAAGAGACGTAGGTTTGATAGCTGAATCAGGAAAATCCCCTGGAGAGGGACATGCAACCCACTCCAATATCCATGCCTGGGAAATATCATGGACAGGAGAGCCTGGCAGGCTACAGTCCACAGGGTCATACAGAGTTGGACACAATTGAAGCAGCTTAGCACACATCACTCAATTTCTAGTGTGCATGTGTGTCACCAAACTCAGCAGATCACTTACTTGACACTTTTCACTCATTTGGTCCAATTATACTCAGAGGTCCCTGTCACATCAGTAAAATTTTAACAGTCTGGGCCATGTCTGAATATTTCCTCTGAAGTAAAGGACAAATGTATTTCACACATTCCAGCACCAGGAAGGATATGGTAGGCATACTAATGGACCCCCCAGAGATTTCTGTATCTTAATCCCTGGAATTAGTAAATATGTCGCTGTATGTCCCCCAAAGATTTTTGCAGATCTCACTAAGGACCTTGAAAAAGGGAGCTTATTCTGTATTATCTTGGCAGACCAAATTTAATCACATGAGCACAAAGAACTTAGCCTGCTCTGTAGAGAATGTAGTGAGGAAGCAAGCTTGGAAGATGCAACATGGCTGGCTTGGAAGATGCAAGAAGAGAGGCCAAGAGCCAGGGACTGTGAGCAGCCTCTAAATGCATTCCTCCCTAATCCTTCAGAAAGAAATACAGCCAAGCCCACCCCTTAGTATTAGATCTGCAAGATGTGAGTCTGACTATTGACCTCAGAGAACCATAAAATAATGTATGTGTCATTTTAGCTGTTTGTGATAATTTGTTACAGCAGCCATAGAAAACTAATACAGAGGAGGCACAGGGAGTTAATTAGCATGCTGGAACTCCATTAGAGAGTAATTTTGGGATCAGTGCCTATGGGGGAAAGGAAGAAAGCAGGATTGGGAGAGGGAGAAGTTGAGGTCTGATGCAGATCAACTATCACTGTTTCCATCTTTTCCCCATCTATTTGCCATGAAGTGATGGGACCAATTGTCATGATCTTCGTTTTCTGAATGTTGAGCTTTAAGCCAACTGTTTCACTCTTTTCTTTTACTTTCATCAAGAGACTCTTTAGTTCTTCACATTCTGCCATAAGGTTCGTGTCATCTGCGTATCTGAGGTTGTTGATACTTCTCCTGGCAATCTTGATTCCAGCTTGTGCTTCATCCAGCCCGTCATTTTACATGATGTACTCTGCATATGAGTCAACTGAGCAGGGTAACATATACAGCCTTGATGTACTCCTTCCTCAATTTGGAACCAGTCTGTTTTTCCATGTCCAGTTCTAACTGTTGCTTCTTGACCCACATACAGGTTTCTCAGAAGACAGCTAAGATAATCTGGTATCCCATCTCTTTACGAGTTTTCCACAGTTTGTTATGATACATCCAGTTAAATAATTTAGGGTAGTTAATGAAACAGAGGTATATGTTTTTTTGAAATTCTCTTGGTTTCTCTATGACACAGTGAATGTTGGCAATTTGATCTGTGGATCCTCTGTCTTTTCTAAACCCAGCTTGAACATCTGAAAGCTCTCAGTTCACATAATTCTCCAAGCTAGGCTTGGAGGATTTTGAGCATAACCTTACTAGCATGGGAGAAGAGTGCAATTGTCCAGTGGCTTGAACATTCTTTAGTACTGCTTTTCTTAGGACTCGGGATGAGGATTGACCTTTTCTAGTCCTGTGGTCACTGCTGAGTTTTTCGATTTTGAGTGCTGCACATATTGAGTGCAGCACTTTAATAGAATCATTTTTTTCAAGGATTTTAAATAGCTCTGCTGGAATTCCATTACCTCCACTAGCTTTATTGGCAGCAGTGCTTCTTAAGACCCGTTTTACTTCACACTCCAGTATGTCTGGCTCTGAGTGAGAGACTATACCATCGTGATTATCTGGGTCATTAACATCTTTTATTTATTTATTTATTTGTACAGTTCTGTGTATTCTTCCCATCTCTTCTTGATCCCTTCTGCTTCTATGAGGTCTTTACTGTTTCTATCCTTTATTATGCCCATTTTCGGGTGAAATGTTCCTTTGATATTTCCAATTTTCTTGCAAAGATCTGTCTTATCCTTTCTGTAGTTATCTTCTGTTTCTTTGGACTGTTCATTGAAGAAGGCATTCTTGTCTCCCCTTGCTCTTTTCTGGAATTTGCATTTAGTTGGAGGTACCTTTCCCTTTCTTCTTTGATTTTTGCTTCTCTTCTTTCCTCAGCTATTTGTCAAGCCTCCTAAGATGACCACTTTGCCTTCTTGCTTTTATTTTTCTTTGGGATGGTTTTGTTTGTTGCCTCCTGTACAATATTATGGACCTCTGTTCATAGTTGTTCAGGTGCTTTTTTTTTTACTAAGTCTAATCCTTGGACTCTATTTACCACCTCCACTGTATATTCATAGGGGAGTTGTTTTAAGTTATATCTGACTGGCCTAGTGGTTTTCCCTGCTTTCTTTAGTTTAAGCTTGAATTGTTTTGTGTAGAGCTGATGATCTGAGCCACAGTCAGCTCCAGGTCTTGTTTTTGCTGTCTGAAGCTGAAGCTCTAATACTTTGGCGACCTGATGTGAACAACTGATGCCTTAGAAAAGAACCTGTTGTTGGGATACATTGAGGACAAAAGGAGAAGAGGGTGGCAGACGATGAGATGGTTGGATGGCATCACAGATTCAGTGGACATGGACTTGGGCAAACTCTGGAAGATGGTGAGGGACAGGGAGGCCTGGTTTGCTACAGTCATGCACTTGCAAAGAGCCAGACACAACTTAGCGACTGAACAGACAACAACAAAGGCTGTTTGAGTGATACATTATAGAATCCACTACAGTGAATATTGTAATTAGTACTTATGTATAGAAGAAACTTCTTTGTGACCTGGAACATATAATTCCAGAATGGAAAAGCACCATAATGAAATACCTCATTAGCCACACTTAGTCAGGAACATCTGTCTACAACCTGAGGTGACTTAGCCTAAAATTCAAAAGAAAATAGAAAATTTAAAATGCAGGTTTAACTCTGTCAAATGAAATATCCACTGAGTTCTTTCTTTTGAAGTTTGTCTGTATTACTAAATCTAAGGAAGAACTTAGTTCCCTATCTAAAATATGTAGTCATCCATGTGACTGAAGATAAATCATTTTATGAAGGAACTCAATGTTAAATGCCATTATAGTTTAACCCCATAGGTATTTCATTTTTTAAATACGAGGTGGATGTCAATGTTAACACCTCAAACAGAACATGCTGCAGGAAACCCAGCTAAGAGAAATTCAGTTGTAAATCTGAGTCCATGAACATCCTCTTAGAGATATTTATACTTTATGACATGTATCTGGGTTCAGAAGGAGTCTGTCTTACAATAGATATTTGAAATTGATTTGTGATTATGTAAGAGTTGATGTCACTGGAGTTGGTAAGATTGGCCATGGGGTGTGTGTAGAGATTAAAAAGAGAGAGAGAGAGAAATAAATCATGGCTAAAAACTAGAAAATGTTGAGAAACAACCTCAAGCTAGTCAGAGATCAAATCAGAAATCAAGGGAGAAAACAGGGAATCTGTGTTTAAAGAAATAAGAGAACAAAAAAATCAAGAAGTTGACTGTGGTTTATAATATCAAATTGTCTGTGCTTTTATAAAGCCAAATAAATCAAGTACTAATGAAGCATTATTGACTTTGTTAATCAGATCATTAGTGACAATTGGTGATTTTAGTTACACACAATGATAGGAGCAAAATCAATTTATTATATATTGAGATAAAAAATTGAAGTAATATAAGTAGAAATAAGATATTTTTTCTTCAAAGAGAAAAGAGGTAAGGGATTCAAGTTTAGTTAATTGCTTATTCATATTTCAAATTTAATATACAAATATGTATAAGAGGTTTCAAAAACTGGTTTGAGAGATTATAGTTATTAAAATTTAAATGAGATACCTATTGTGAAATGAACAAAATTAATTTGAACAATTGCATCAGGTACATCTTATTTTTTGATATGTAAAAGTAACTGCCAATCATTAAACTAACTGATAATTCAGTTATAAAGAATTATAAAGTCATAAAGGAAGCAGCTTTTAAATCAAAGTCTGGAACATAGGGAAACTTTTACTGTAAAAGCATTTGCTTACAAGCAGGCATATATAGTTTCTTTATGATGTGTGGTAAGCTCAGGGAACTCTCATATTTCTGCTGTTTTAGGTAATCTAAATTTCCTTATAAAACAAAGTTTCACTCAAGGCATCAAGGCAATACTGCAGAGTAGGATTCGTGATACAGAAGCTACATAACAAGAATCCTCTGAATAACTGCTTGATCACTGATCATCCAGGAATCACTTACAAGGCTCTTCTGCTGAATATATGAGCTATAATATTTACTCCAATACTTTGGCCACCTGATGTGAAGAACTGACTCATTAGAAAAGACCCTGTTGCTGGGAAAAATTGAAGGCAGGAGGAGAAGGGGACCACAGAGGATGAGATGGTTGGATGGCATCACTGACACAATGGACATCAGTTTGACCAAGCTTCAGGAGATGGTGAAGGACAGGGAAGCCTGGCTTGCTGCAATCCATGGGGTTGCAAAGAGTCAGACACGACTGAGCAACTGAACAACAACAAATATTTACTAACTTTTTTTTTCATGAAAACCAAGGAAAGTATATAGAGTCCTACAGCCCATGGGGTTGCAAAGACTCAGACATGACTGAGCATGTGTGCATGCACAAGAGTGAAATACCTTTATGTGTTCAAGAGAGATTTGTATGTGCGGAGGCAATTGTCGGGTGTAGCCATCCTGACCCAGCCAGCTTCCAACTTGGGCTGTGAGAACAGAAGGAGCTAGTCCCATAAATTCTATAATACTTCTAATTCTATAATTCTATAATACTTCTAAGTTCTTAGAAACCTAAGGTCTTGCCTCCTTACCTCTCACTCAAAAACTGGCTGAAACACAAAAGTGAAAATGTTCAACTTACTTCCCTTGTTAAGAGTTTGCCAGTCACAGTGACACCTTGGTCAAAAGCTCGTGACTGGGATACCTTGAGTTGCAGAGACCACTTGACAGGTTGAAACAGATGGGTTTTAAGACATGCTACACCAAAATATGGGACCTGAAAATAAAATCACAGAAGCAAGCAGGTCACTCTGACCCTCGCTCCCCACTCCCCAGATCCCTCCACCACACTAATCTTTCTCCACTGAACAAGTCAAAACATATTCAAATGAGAGATCCCTATACCCTAAGAAAGCAAGCATCCTGACCTCCAAAGAAAAAGGGGCACCAAGAAGAATCCTAACTAACAGGACTTGCTAAGTTTCCCTGTTCACTGCACTTTAGTCTGGCAAGCTACAGTCCACGGGATTGCAAAGAGTTGGACACAACTGAGCATATGCATACACACTGCACTTATGTCATACCCTTTAACCTATCATATTCCTCTATGACTGCCCACTCTTCAAACAGCATAAAAATGCACATGTCTAACAGTTTCTTTGGGTCTTTATTTCCTTATGAAGTCTCCTGTGTCACATAATATGTTAAATAAATATGTTTGTTTTCCTATTAACTGTCAGTTTAATTTTATGACCCAACCAGGGACACCAAAACTTCAGTATCTCTGAGATGTGCCTGTCTTACCTGATGCTTATAATCTTTTGCTGTATATGCAGAAATAAGGTATCACCTCAGAGATACTACAGATTTGGTTCCAGATAGCAGAACAAATTTTTTTGGTTTCCCCACTCCAGTACTCTTGCCTGGAAAATCCCATGGACAGAGGAGCCTGGTGGGCTACAGTCCATGGGTCACTAAGAGTCAGACATGACTGAACGACTTCACTTTCACTTTTCACTTTCATGCATTGGAGAAGGAAATGGCAACCCACTCCATTGTTCTTGCCTGGAGAATCCCAGGGATGGGGGAGCCTGGGTGGGCTGCCATCTATAGGGTCACACAGAGTCGGACACGACTGAAGCGACTTAGTAGCAACAGCAATGCTTATAAAAGTTCTATTTGCACTCTATTATATATATTAAATGTTCAATACCATTATGTCTAAAAATTACATTATTTTAAAAAGTCTTTATTGCTAAAAAATGTTAACCATCATATTCAGTATCATGAGGATTCATTGTCATAAATTTTTTGCTGGTGGAGAAACTTGCCCTGATGTCGATGGCTGTTAACTCATCAGTGTGGTGATTGCTAAGGCTTGGGACAACTGTGGAAATTTCTTAAAATAAGGTAGCTAGTGAAGTTTCCCATATTGATTGATGCTGCCTTTCACAAATGATTCTTTACAGCATTCGATGCTACTTAGTAGCCTTTACCCAGAGTAGAATTTCTTCCAAAATTAAAGTCAGTCTTCTTATACCTGCTTTCTCGACCAAGTTTCTATAATTGTATAAATTCTTTATTCTCATTTCAACAGTTTTCACAAAATCTTCACCAGGAATAGTTTCCATCTTAGGAAAAGAGTGTCACTGCTCATTCATAAAAAGCAACTTCTCATCTGTTAAAATTTTGTCATGAGATTGTAACAATTTAGTCACATCTTCAGGCTTCATTTCTAATTCTAGTTCTCTCGCTATTTCTACTATATCTGCTGTTACTTCTCCACTGAAGTGTTGAATCCCTCAAATCCATCCCTGAGAGCTGGATCAACTTCTTCCAAATGCCTATTAATGTTGATATTTTAACCTCTTCCTATGAATCACAAATGTTCTTAATGGCATCTAGAATGGTAAATCCTTTCCAGATGGTTTCTAATTTACTTTTCTCAAATCCATCAGAGTAATTACTACCTATGGTAGCTATAGATTTATGAAATGAATTTTTTTTTTAAATAATAAGGCTTGAAAGTCAAAATTACTCCTTGGTCCACAAGCTGCAGATTGGATGATGTGTTAGCAGCCATGATAATATTAACTTGTTCATCTTCATCAGTTCTCTTGAGTGACCAGGTATATTGTCAATGAGTAGTAATACTTTATGGGCATCCCAGGTGGAGCAGTGGTAAAAAATCAGTTTGATCCCTGGGTCAGGAAGATCTTCTGGAGTAGGAAATGGCAACCGACTCTAATATCATTGCCTGGAAAATCCCATGGACAGAGGAGTCTGGCAGGCTACAGTTAATGGGACCACAAAGAGCTGATTACGACTGAGCACACATTCAGTAATCCTTTATATGTCTTTATAGAGGTATAGTTGACTTTAAATATAATATTAATTCCAGGTGTACAACATAGTGAATTGATATTTTCAAATATTGGGAAGTATTTATTTATTTATTTATTTATTATGTGTATACGTGTGTAATTTATTTATTTATTTATTTATTTATTTATTTATTGGCTTTGGAAAGTTCATTCTTTTTTTTTAATCTTTTACTTTATTTTTTTTTTTTAATTTTAAAATCTTTAATTCTTACATGTGTTCCCAAACATGAAGCCCCCTCCCGCCTCCCTCCCCATAACATCTCTGTGGGTCATCCCCATGCACCAGCCCCAAGCATGCTGTATCCTGTGTCAGACATAGACTGGCGATTCAATTCTTACATGATAGTATACATGATAGAATGCCATTCTCCCAAATCATCCCACCCTCTCCCTCTCCCTCTGAGTCCAAAAGTCTGTTATACACAGCTGTGTCTTTTTTCCTGTCTTGCATACAGGGTCGTCATTGCCATCTTTCTAAATTCCATATATATGTATTAGTATACTGTATTGGTGTTTTTCTTTCTGGCTTACTTTACTCTGTATAATCGGCTCCAGTTTCATCCATCTCATCAGAACTGATTCAAATGAATTCTTTTTAATGGCTGAGTAATACTCCATTGTGTATATGTACCACTGGTTTCTTAACCATTCATCTGCTGATGGACATCTAGGTTGTTTCCATGTCCTGGCTATTATAAACAGTGCTGCGATGAACATTGGGGTACTTGTGTCTCTTTCAATTCTGGTTTCCTCGGTGTGTATGCCCAGCACTGGGATTGCTGGGTCATAAGGGAGTTCTATTTGCAATTTTTTAAGGAATCTCCACACTGTTCTCCATAGTGGCAGTACTAGTTTGCATTCCCACCAACAGTGTAGGAGGGTTCCCTTTTCTCCACACCCTCTCCAGCATTTATTGCTTGCAGATTTTTGGATCGCAGCCATTCTGACTGGTGTGAAGTGGTACCTCATTGTGGTTTTGATTTGCATTTCTCTGATAATGAGTGATGTTGAGCATCTTTTAAATGAATCTTTTCTCTGAGCACTATATCTCAACAGAAGATAGATTTAGATTCATACTTATAACATATGTTTATAAATTTAAATTTCTTTTAATATTTGATTTTTACTGGGTATAACATATTACATTCATTTGTGGCAACTGTTATTAACTTTATGGTCTAAATATTAGAATTTTGTAAAACTAGGGGTAAAAGAATTATTATATCTCACTAGCAAAAATATAGCTAAATTTATGGATTTACTCAGCACTTCAAATAGGTAAAACAGAACCGTGACAGCTGTTTAAATCAAAACAATCTTCCAATCAAAAGTTTCTATACATTACTTGAATATAGTTTCAGGACTTAGCTTGAGTTATATATAGGAATAGGAGGAGAAAAGGAACAGGATAGAGTCTGATGAAATGTCCTTACATAGAAAGTATATATTCTAAAGTTACTGCAGATTAAAATAGTGTGTTAAGTAGCAGGAAGTTGGATTTAGAGCAACATAAAGTAAATCCTCATCTTCACTACCACTGCAGACTGAAATCATTGCAAAAACTAGATTAAGCCAAGTGAGAAAAGTGAATGGAAAAACTGATTATTCAAAATGCCTGTTATTCAAGAAAAGCAAACATCATTTAGCAATTTTTTAAAAAATAATAACCTTTTTTGACTCAGTCAAGTCACTAAATTCTTTGAGTCCAGAGTATATATAAGTACAATATGTGAATCCATAGAAAAGATAATCAGATAAATGCTAGGAACTGTTAACCCATATGGTTGAAAAGCCATTAGATAAAATAACCTGAAAGTTTTACATACATGGGAGCTGTGGGCCCACACACACGTACACACATAGAAACTCTTAGACACAAATAAGGATTTCAAAGCAACATTATGAATCTCTAGTTTTCTGAAGAAATGATTAGATGTCTCTTGAATACGTACTGATGAAAAATATTAGCATTCAAGTTCAAAAGTAGGAAACATGTTTGAAACAGCTTATGTGTAACACGAGAACATTTTTGACAACAGTAGTGTTGATTAATATGCTAAAAACTATGGACAGAGCTTCATAATATTGTACAATAGGCAGTGACCAAAGCCATCCCAAAGAAAAAGAAATGCAAGAAGGAATTACAAATTGTTGAGAAAAGGAGCAAAGGGAAAGGAAAAGGAAAGAAATACCCAACTGAATGCAGAGTTACAGAGAACAGCAAGGAGAGATAAGAAAGCCTTCTTAAGTGAACAATGCAAATAGAGGAAAACAATAGCATGGGAAAAACTAGAGATCACTTCAAGAAAATTAGAGATGCCAAGGGAACATTTCATGCAAAGAGGTACACAATTAAGATAGGAATGGCAAGGACCTAACAGAAGCAGAAGAGACTAAGAGGTGGCAAGAATACACAGAAGAACTATACCAAAAAAAGGTCTTAATGATGGGATAACCATGATGGTATGGTCACTTGCCTAGAGACAGACATCCTGGAGTGTGAAGTCAAGTGGGCCTTAGGAAATAAAACTATGAGCAAAGCTAGTGGAGGTGATGGAATTCCAGCTGAGCTATTCTGAATCTTAAAATATGATGTTGTGAAACTGCTCACTCCATATGCCAACAAAGTTGGAAAACTCAGCAGTGGCCACAGGACAGGAAATGATCATTTTTCATTCCAATCCCGAAGAAGGGCAATGCCAAAGAATATTAAAATTTAGAGTGGTCCTATAGTATCCTAGTTTTAATCAAGTATCAATTAGCCAGTCAAGAATTTTAGGGATGTATATAATAAAACCAAAACAGAAACAAAAATCAGAAGATCTGGGTGGGAACAAGGATTGAGAAAATTATAATGTGATACAAATTTGTAATGAGTAAAACTAAGCTGGGTCATAAGAACAAAGATCTTATTATTTTTAAGATTTTTGTTCCAAATTGCCTCAATATCAAAAAGAATGAATGACTACTCAAAAAAGTATCAAGAATTGCAGAAATAAGATTGGTTAAGGTTGGCTTCAGCAGTACATGAACCAAGAACTTCCAGATGTCCAAGTTGGATTTAGAAAAGGCAGAGGAACCAAAGATTAAATTGCCAACATCTGCTGGATCATCAAAAAAGCAAGAGAGTTCCAGAAAAACATCTGCCTTATTGACTACATCAAAGCCTTTGACTGTGTGGATCACAGCAAACTGGAAAACTCTTAAAGACATAGGAATATCAGATGACCTGTCCTGCCTCCCATGAAATCTGTATGCAGGTAAAGAAACAATAGTTAGAACTGGACACGTAAAGACTACTTTCAAATTGGGAAAGGAGTATGTCAAGGCTGTATGTTGTTACCCTGCTCATTTGACTTATATGCAGAGTACATCATGAAAAATGCCAGGCTGGATGAAGCACAAGCTGGAATCAAGATTGCCAGAAGTATCAACAATCTCAGATGTGCAGATGACGTGACCCTTATGGCAAAAAGTGAAGAAGAACTAAAGAGCCTCTTGATGAAAGTGAAAGAGGAGAGTGGAAAAGTTGGCTTAAAGCTCCACATTCAGAAAACTAAGATCATGTCATCTGGTCCCATCACTTCATGACAAATAGATGGGGAAACAATGGAAACAGAGAGAGACTTTATTTTGGGGGGCTCCAAAATCATTGCAGATTGTGACTGCAGCCATGAAATTAAAAGAAGCTTGCTCCCTGGAAGAAAAGTTATGACCAACCTAGACAGCATATTAAAAAACAGACAGAATACTTTGCCAACAAAGATCCGTCTAGTCATAGGTATGGTTTTTCCAGTAGTCATGTATGGATGTGAGAGTTCGACTATGAAGAGGGCTGAGTGCAGAATGATGCTTTTGAACTGTGGTGTTGGAGAAGACTCTTGAGAGTCCCTTGGACTGCAGGGAGATCCAACCAGTCCATCCTAAAGGACAGCAGTCCTAAATATTCATTGGAAGGACCGATGCTGAAGCTGAAACTCCAAAATTTAGTCACTTTATGTGAAGAATCCATTCATTGGAAAAGACCCTGATGCTGGGAAAGATTGAAGGCAGGAGGAGAAAGAAACAACAGAGGATGAGATAGGTGGATGGCATCACCGACACGATGAACATGAGTTTGCATAACCTCCGTGGGATGGTGATGGACAGGGAGGCCTAGAGTGCTACAGTCCATGGGGTCGCAGAGAGTCAGACATGCCTGAGCAAGCTGAACTAAAGGATGGATCTAGACAGTATCCTATTAAGTGAAATAAGACAGAGAAAGACAGATGGCCTGTGATATCACTTAAATGAGTAATCTAAAAAAAAGATACAAATGAACTTATTTACAAAACAGAAAGAGACTCATAAACTTCAAAAACAAATTTATGGTTATCCAAGGGAAAAATTGGGGGGATATATTAGCAGTTTGGGATTAACATTTATACACTACTGTATATAAAATACGTAGCCAAATAGGACCTGCTTGTGTATAGCACAGGAAACTCTAGGCAATATCCTTTACTAACCTATATGGGAAAATAATCTGAAAAAGAATGGATATATGTGTGTGTATGTTAGTAGCTCAGTCATGTCTGACTCTTTGGTATTTCATGGACTACAGCACATCAGGCTTCACTGTCCATAGTATTCTCCAGGCAAGATACTCAAATGGGTAGCCATTCCCTTCTTTAAGGGATCTTCCTGACCCTGGGATCAAACCTGGGTCTACTTCATTTCAGACAGCTTCTTTATTGTCTGAGCCACCATTTAGCACAGGGAATTCCAGTCAGTATTCTTTATTAGCCTATATAAAAGAATCTGAAAAACAGTGGATACATTTGTATGAGTACCTAAATCACTTTGCTGTACACTTGAAGCTAACACAATATTATAAATCAACTACACTCTAATTTAAAATAAAAATTAAATTGTTTTAAAAAACAGAAATATGGTCAGCTGAAAGTATGAAATAAGCAATCTCTTATTCTGTAATGAAAAACTAAAAATGTTGTATATATTCTGTAAATAATATATTATATATATGAACATATATATGTATATATATATATAATGCTTTCAAAATATACACATGTGCAGATATGTATCTAGTATTTGACTGATTGGATTAGTTTCTGGAAGATGTTTCCTGTTTATCCAGCATCCACTTAAGAAGAGTACCATGCACAATAACAGGAATATCTGCACAAGAGAAAAGAAAGAGGAAAGAGAGAAAAGTATTTCAAAGAATGATGATGTTTCCAAAAATGTCTATATCAAAATCCTGCTTAAAACTGCCCTTGAATTTTACTTTTATAGGAAGACTATAAACAGTAGTCAAAGAAGCTACTGAGTTTTACTTATACTGTAGATCTAAGTCTAGGGAAAATTCTCTAAAGTGTGTAATCTAAGTTTCAGTAACCTGTCCAGTTAAAGATGATTAAATATATTTTAATTCAATAAGCACTTACTCCCCCCTCTAAATACTACCAAGTATACAATAGAAAATATCCTAGGTGTAAATATATATATATGTATGTATATATATATATATATATATATATATGTATGTGTATATATATATACACATATATATTATGTAGCTATGAATTGTCATATACAATTCCATATGTTCATCTCTATAGCCGGTTAATTGTTTTATCCATTTTACACATTGGAATAAATTTCATTGAAAAGAATATGTAGAAAAGTGAGACAAAATCTAAACTGACATTTTGTTTCCAAAGCCAGTGTTTGTTTTTTTGTTTTTGTTTTTGTTTTTTTTTTTGCTAAGTAATTAGTCCTTCAAATCAGCAGCTTCATTCCTCTGTTCTATTTTCTTCTTCACAGTCTTTGATAATATTTTTAAACCATTTCCAATAGAGAAGTAATCTTCCCTACATTTTTGACAGTTTATTATATACAAGAGCCTATAATTAAATTACTAATAATATAATATACCATTTTGAAGAAAATGAAAATTGACAAAGTGAGTTAAAAATGTATCCCTTTGTGTAATTATATATATATAAAATCTCTGGGAGCTGTAAAAATTAAGAAAAAATTTTCATCTTTTTAAGGTAGAGTGCCTAAAAAAGTACAGTGTCTAAAGAATGATGCATATAAGTGTAGATAAACTGTGACATGCTATTAAAGATCTCTTCAATAATTAATCACTTTTACCAGATGGTATTCCATCTGACTGTTGTCAATAATGAGCACCTTTGGTGGCATTGAAGATGGCAGACCTGTTTTATTATCATGGCCTATTTGGACATTTGCCAAAAAGAGTAAAAGAAACAAGTCAGCATCTTATAAACATAATCACAATAGTCTTCCATATTTTCTATTTCAAGTCTTAAAGTGAAATTTTTCCCATGTGGAACTGGACAAAAGAGAAATGCACACAGATTTGTGGAATTTAAATTACTTATTATAACAAACTCACAAATCTAATTCCCTATTCAAGAATTCACTTGCATCTTAATTGGAATAAGGATATTTTCCCAAGAAATAATTATAAAGTCATACATCATTAGGAACGTAAGTGCACATCAGGGTATCAAAAATTAATTTGTAATTAAATATGTTAATGGTTTCAGTAATTTATTCTACTTTTCTACCTTAAGCTTTTTTCTTTTAAATTCTTTTCATGAAGACCATTGAGAATTAAGAATTGCTAATAAAATATCCTTATGCTGTTTTTAAAATAAAGATTTATTTTCCTTATATCACCTTTTTCAGTATCAGATCCTATTAGGAGAAAAATAAAAGACATTTTCATCATTATCCATTAAACTGCTGTAGTTGTAGAGAAATAAATAACAACAGAAGAATACAGATAGAAAGGCAACTAACAGTAAAACACAGCATGGAATTTCCCTTTATATTTTTAATAGCCTGCAGTTTGCTAGTCTCCAAAAATGTTGCTTTGACTTATAATTGAGGCCATGACTATGTAAAGCTGGGAAAATATTAAATTCTTTTAGTTTTAATTAACCGATAATCTAAATTACTTGAATGTTGGTCTTGAATATTTTATTTTTCCCTAAACTTCTTAGTAGGCAAAACAAAACCCCTTGTTAAACTTTCCTCTCCTTAAGAAGTAAAGTTAATATTTAACAAGGAACAATATTCTTAGGTAGCTTCAGAATGACATAATTTAATTTCCTGTTCAATTTGTCAAGTTCTATAACTATTTTTCAGGAGCAGAGTCAGAGAATGGAGTAAAAATTTTGAATGGCTGTAGGAAAGGTAGATTTTATATGTAAAGAAATCAAAGCGATTAGTAGAAATTATTCATACCCAAAAATTGGAAGTTGGATATAATCTCAGAGCAACTGAGCAACCAGAACCTTGATATCTTGAGCAGAGGAGTAAGAAAAGCTCAACTAAGTATTTTGAACAATGTATATTCAAATTCACTGAGTCATTTGTCTACCTTTATACCACAGAACAGCTCAAAGGTAAAGGAATTTTTTTTTAATGGAAATAACTGGGTTTACATATTAAAAAAAATTATTAGTTTACTTTTGTTTTTCATCCTTTTGTATATACTGATTTCTATTTTATCTGAGATATCCATCTACTTCAGGAAAGATCAGACTTGGGAGAACAAAAATGCAAAGAGAAGAACTTGGTGATCTTGAATTTCAAGTGATATTAAGAGAATTTTTTTTCAGGTTCTTTTATGCTCTCATTAATATATCAAGAACTAAGCCTGGCATGCTTCATAGTGATTTTATAATGAAATTTAGAATAAAGATAAAACAAGATATGATAAAAGGGAATTTCCTTCTCTGCAGAAATAAGAAAGGCCCACCCCAACAGAAACCAGGGGAAAACAGAAAAGAATCGATAGCTTGCATTAGTCAAAGACAAGGTCCTCACGTGCCCTCTTCATCAGTGAATGATTCATGTTCTAAAGCCTGAAACTTGAAAAGTGAGAAACTTGGATAAGAAGCCTCTAAATAGGTATGGAGATGATGTAAATATTTAGTCCTAAAAGTCTGCTGAAAATTATTTCAGTGCCTCTTTACTCAGTTCTTTTAAGGATAGTACCTACAATGTATGCCTTAGGACTTTAGCATTTGATTCTCTTTCATAACCTGGTTGAGAAAGGCTGAATCTAGAAGAACTCATTTATTGGGTTGGCCAGAAAGTTCATCTGAAATTTTCCTTTAATATTTACTGAAAACACAACCAAAAAATAATTGGCCCATCCCATTATTTATTTATTTACTTATTGGTCAACATGTGCAACCTGGTAGAAAGAGATAGGATACAGTTAGTACAGGGAAGCAAGCAGAGGCTAAGTCTAATTTCCTATGTCCCATTTATGGCAGAAAAAATACTGAGTTTCCTCAGTTCAGGGAGAGAAAAGCACTAAGAAACTAACTGAACCAGAAAAGGCTCATATGACATGATGATTAATAAAAATAGCCTTATAAAAGAGAGAGGAAAAATAAAACCTTGGTTTTCAGTTGGAATAATTAAATATAAAAGACTTATAATTGTTACAATTCCTTAAGAGTATCAGTTATATTACATGTGTAGTTTATATAATATAAATTATATAGTTTATCATGGTTATTTCTCAGATCTATTTCAGACTGAGTTTTTAAGTGGTTAAGATTGATTGTTCTGTGTTATTAGAATAAGAAAAACCTAAAAATAAACTGACACATGACCCGTCAATCCCAATCCAGGACATATACCTGGAGAAAACCATTTTTCAAAAAGATTCATGCACCTCAATATTTCAGTATCAGTTCAGTCACTCAGTCGTGTCTGACTCTTTGCAGACTCATGAACCGCAGTATGCCAGGCCTCCCTGTCCATCACCAACTCCCAGAGTTTACCCAAACTCATGTCCATTGAGACGGTGATGCCATCCAACCATCTCATTCTCTGTTGTCCTCTTCTCCTCCTGCCCTCAATCTTTCCCAGCCTCAGGGTCTTTTCAAATGAGTCAGCTCTTCACATCATGTGGCCAAAGTACTGGAGTTCCAGTTTCAACATCAGACCTTCCAATGAATACCCAGGACTGATCTCCTTTAGAATGGACTGGTTGGATCTCCTTGCAGTCCAAGGGATTCTCAAGTGTCTTCTCCAACACCACAGTTCAAAAGCATCAATTCTTCAGCACTCAGCTTTCTTCACAGTCCAACTCTCATATCCATACAAGACGAGTGGAAAAGCCATAACCTTGACTAGACAGACCTTTGTAGGCAATAAAAAAAAGAGCAAAATAATGCCAATCGCAGCAACATGGATGGACCTAGAGACTGTCATACTGAGTGAAGTAAGTCAGACACAGAAAGACAAATGTCATATGATATCGCTTATATGTGAAATCTAAAAAGCAAATCTAAAAATCTAAAAACAGAAGTAGAGTCACAGATGTAGAAAACAAAACTATGGTTACCAGGGAATAAGGTGCTGTGCTTAGTCACTCAGCCATGTCCGAATCTTTGTGACCCCATGGACTGTAGCCCACCAGACACCTCTGTCTATGGGGATTCTCCAAGCGAGCATACTGGAGTGGGTTGCCATGCCCTCCTCCAGGGGATCTTTCAAGCCCAGGGGTCAAACCGAGCTCTCCTGTATTCTAGGCAGATTCCTTACCAACTGAACTACCAGGGAAGCTCAGGGAATGGTGAGGGGGGATGATAAATTGAGAGACAGGTATTGTGAGAGACAGGTATTGACATATATACAGTACTATATATAAAATAGATAACTAACAAGAACCTGCTGTATAGTACAAGGAACTCTATGTGGGAAAATAATCTAAAAAAAAAATAAATAAAGTCTACATATGATTTGCTTTGCTGTATACCTGAAACTAACACAACATTGTAAATTTCTATTGATTCAGAATCAGTGGACCATGTTTCTCCAATGACTTACTCTGTGAGAAATCCCATATAAAATATATAAATAATGAAACAGAAAGAATACTTTAGAAGATAATAAAAATGTTTAAAAAAGTTAATTTTGATGGATATATCTCTTACCATTTTTATTATGATTATATAAAAATGCATCTTTTCTTACTTCCTGATAAGATTCTGATTTAAGGACAGATATATTATTCTGTTCACTTGATCATAATTGAAACAAACATAGAATTATAAAAATGGAGGTATGTAAATGTGAAATAGGAAGAAAAGTTGCCTTCCACATGTGAAAAATTTTGGAAAACAGGGAAAGTCAACTTACAAATCCCGAGTAAATGACGAAGTTATGGGGAATAAATAAAACAGATCACATTGGTAGAAGTCAGTTAGCACCTCTACTTTGTAAATGTGAGGCTTGGAGAAGATTGCAGTTTTGTTGGTGACAGTGCATGTAGCACTTCTATTCCGGTTGTACACAACCTTCAAAAGCAGTTCTGCTAAGTGGACCCAGGATAAAGTAGCTATGGGAGTAGATAGGCTTGAGGCCATTCTTTTTCACGTTAAGAGCTCAGAAAGTAGACTCAATGATGTTTTAAGTCACATTGATAAAATCTTGTGCAACAATTTTTTTTTTTTTTTGTCTGCCCTGCTGCTACTGCTGCTAAGTCACTTCAGTTGTGTCCGGCTCTGTGAGACCCCATAGACAGCAGCCCACGAGGCTCCCTGTCCCTGGGATTCTCCAGGCGAGAACACTGGAGTGGGTTGCCATTTCTTTCTCCAGTGCATGAAAGTGAAAAGCGAAAGTGAAGACCCTCAGTTGTATCCAACTCTTAGTGACCAACCCCATGGACTGCAGCCTACCAGGCTCCTCCAACCATGTGATCTTCCAGTCAAGAGCACTGGAGTGGGTTGCCATTGTCTGCCCTGATATTGTGTAAATCAGGAAGAAACAACCCTAGTTTTCAATTGAAAGAAGAGGGAAAGGAAAGGAAGGAAAAGAAAGGGAGGGGAAGGAAAGGGAAGGACACTGTCTTGCTCAAGTTAAAAGAAGAAAAGAACACTGCATTTAGGTCTTCCTTATATGACCGCAAAGAGCCAGACACGACTGAGCTACCGAACTGAACTGAACTGTATGATCCTTTACTCATTGGGTTCTGCCATTTCCTGAGTTAACGTCAGCAGACTGTTAGACATTGGCAACGGAGAGCAGCCTAACCTGTGCTCATTCTTCAGAATATCATCTAATATCTGCTTTATCATACCTCTTTACTTCCTAACCTTTGGAAAAGAAATTCATCATAAGCTTGAATACAATCAGTGAATAAATGGCCAGAAGTTGTTTTAAGCATCGGACTTCCTGTTTGGCTAGACCTTTTCAAACCAAATTAAGGAAAGAAAGGAGCTGGTTTTTCACTCTAAAAGAAAAGGTAAACTATTTGCATTTTGTAAGATTGTGACACAGTTGCTGGGTCTTTTGCCATTTCAAGACCCTGGGTATTCAATACCAGTATCAACCAGTCACCCCATTATTGCGACGATCAAATTTCAGAATGGTTTGTCTCCAAGACTATAAGTTAGTTGTTACTCCCTTTCAGAATCTGGTTTAATTTTCTCTGCCATTAATTGGAGGAATGTTTACATAGCAGAGACAGACAAGATAGTTACTGGGGTTACCAGGGTGGATATGCCTTTCTTCAGAATCAGTAATCATAATTGGAACTTTAACCTCATTAGTGACTTCATAGGGTTATATTAAAATACCTGTTTTTCCCCCAAATGCAAATTTATATTTTTAAATTGAAAACTTAAAAAAAAGTAATTGAAACTGAAATAATGTTAAAATGTTTAGCACTTTGTCTGTTGTATTATGGCTCCCTTATTTTCTTATTAGTTCTATTGTTAGTTTGATAAATATTTTATTTCATTTTTGTATGTTTTCAAAATTCATATTTAGTAGAAAAACCTATAGAGAAAATTCAGGTGAGACAGACTGTTCACATAATTTTACACAGTGTCAATATTAGGTGAGTTAATGAATTAAATGAGTATATCCATCAAAATAGGTCTTGATTGTCTTGAAGACCAAAGAATAAGTTTTATTTATACAAAATGAGAGTATTTTCAGATCAACTCTGCTTAGAATCATCAATTGGTACAAAATAAGATAGGTTTTGGAATCACTTAGATTTAGTTAAAATAATACAAAAAATTGTAAAACAGGAAAATTATTTCATTGTGTAACTTTCATGTGGATGATGTTTTGCTTTAAGCTGACTTGCCAAATAGATAAAATTGATAAATTGCTTTAGGTTGAGAATAAAACTTCATGATTATTGGGCCAGATTTTACAAATGCCTGTTATCTATACATTTGGAGAAAGATTTGAGGGTTTATTCCTCTCATTTTCCCTTTTCTTTTCTACTTTTCACCTATTGCTCTGACTCTGTTAAACAGAGAAGGCATTTTTTAAAAGATAAAATTTAAAATTTAGTTCATGACATATCTTTTTTATAATTATATATAATGTATCCAGCAATTTACACGCCATTATAAAATTAGTACTCAAAAGTTTTACTAAACTGTTTGCTATTTACTAATCAAAGGAACTAAATTATATATTAATTGGGGTTATTAACGTTCTTGTTTCTGAAGTGAAAAGTTTTAATGTAGTTTTAAGTGATTTACATTCAGAAATAATTCAAGTCTATTTTCCTAGACAGGACATTAAAACATACAAAGTTTGCATGTCTGTTTCACCCTTAGTGGCTATAACAATAGCAGTACCTACCCCAAAATATGATTTTATCAAATTTTCATTATGGATAGAGAGAGTATACAGAGGACATTAAGTGGGAAGTGGTTCAGTTTTGAAATGAAGTAAATGGTAAGTTTTGAAATAAATAAATAAATAAATATATATGTGTGTGTGTATGTCAGAGTAACACAATTTCTATTTATGTATGGATTTATTTACTTATTTATATAATGGGATTCACACTGAAAAAGTTTCATAGGTTTGTCTTGATTTCTGTAGATGCCTCAGGATGATCAGAGTATAATTTCATCCTTTATTCATTCCATCATCATTTCCTGAAGATGGTAACCAGGTTATTTTATAATAAAATATCTTCTTTACTTACCCTCAAGAGCAGTTATAATTATTTGTCTTTCAACATGAACAATAAAAATAAATAAGTTCCCAGGAACAAGAGAGTAAGAAAGATATCTTTGCTTTCCATGGAGAAATCAAGCTAAGGAACTGACCTAAATTCTTCTGGAAGTCAGAAGCTTGGTGCCTTAAGGGCTGGAAGCTAGCAAGGGCTGTCCTAACCAGTTTCTGTTCCCTGGTAAATATCAGCATCATCCCTAACTACACCACCACCCCAGGTTCCATCCAAGGGACAGATTGATGGCCACAGATAATGAAGTTCACTCCAGACCTGTCCTGAGAATAGCTTCATCAACACCTGTGAGGGTTAGTCTCAAGTAAGTTATAGATACTAAGCTTTGAAATATCAGTAAAGCTTAATGTGTTTAGCTCAGAAGAGAGGAAATTGACTTTCCTGCCTTCAGAACGGCTGGACAAAGAAAGAACAGGATCAGGAACTATAAAAGACTGAGAAATAGGGGCCTCCTTCTCCTGTCTTGTGACTCAAGTAACTTGGTAAAAATAGAGATAGAGATACAAATACCTATTGACATATACATGAATATACATATATAGATGGTTAATAGATAGATGTGCTGTGCTTAGCCGGAGAAGGCAATGGCACCCTACTCCAGTACTCTTGCCTGGAAAATCCCACTGATGGAGGAGCCTGGTAGGCTGCAGTCAATACTAAAGGTCGGAAATGACTGAACGACTTCCCTTTCACTTTCCACTTTCATGCATTGGAGAAGGAAATGACAACCCACTCCAGTGTTCTTGCCTGGAGAATCTCAGGGATGGGGGAGCCTGGTGGGCTGCCATCTATGGGGTGGCACAGAGTCGGACACGACTGAAGCAACTTAGCAGCAGCAGCAGCTGTGCTTAGTTGCTTCAGTCATGTCTGCCTCTTTGCAACCCCATGGACTATAGCCCACCAGGCTCCTCTGTCTATGGGATTCTCCAGGCAAGAATACTGGAGTGGATTTCCATGCCCTCCTCCAGGGGATCTTCCCTACTCGGGGATTGAACCCAGGTTTCCCACATTGCCAGTGGATTCTTTACTGCCTGAGTCACCAGGAAAGCCCAGATAGACATACATTTTAGGAAAGAAGTTACTATAAATAAGGAACAGATAATTGGGAATATCGCCTGGTGGAGGAAATGGCAATCCACTCCAGTGCTCTTGCCTGGGATATCCAATGCCATAGGAGCCTGGCGGCATGTAGTCCATGGGGCTGCAAAGAGTTGGACAAGACTGAGCAACAGCATGCATATATACAGTGGACCAAATAACAACATCAAGTGGGTTTATTTCCAATCATGGGTACTAGGTTCCAAGCTGTACCTAATTTGCTGAAGGTGTAAACAACCACCAATGTGAAGTGTTGTACAAAGTTCCTACTCATTACTCATTTCTAGAGAAATATATTGTATTAGCTTGCTCAGAATGTCATACCAAATACCACAGACTGGGTTTTCCAAATTGTTGTTGTTTTTCAGTTACCAGGTCAGGTCTGACTCTTTGCAACCCCATGCCCTGTAGCACACCAGGCTCCTTTGTCTTTCACTATCTCCTGGAATTTGTTCAAAGTCATGTATGATAGATAGCATCACTGACTAAATGGACATGAATTTGAGAAGACTCTGGGAGATAGTGAAGGATGGGGAGTCTTACATGCTGCAGTCCATGGGGTCACAAAGAGTCAGACATGACTTAGAGACTGAAGAACAGCAACAAATTTATGGTGGCTGATTTCATAAATGAGAAAAACATTGTTTCAGTTATTATCTTTACCAATACAGCCATTTAACAGCCATCAACATGGAATATTAAGTCTGGCTACTGTGGAGAATAGTCAGTGATGCTATCTAAACATCTCATTCTCTGCTGCTCTCTTCTCCTTTTGCCTTCGGTCTTTCCCAGCATCAGTCTTTTCCAATGAGTTGACTCTTCGCATCAGGTGGTCAAAGTATTGGAGCTTCAGCTTCAGCAACAGTACTTCCAAAGAATATTCAGGGTTGATTACATTTGGGATTGACTGATTTGATCTTCTTGCAGTCCAAGGGACTCTGAAGAGTCTTCCCCAACACTACAGTTCAAAAGCATCAATTCTTCAGTGCTCAGCTTTCTTCCTTATAGTCCAACTCTCTCATCCATACTTGATTACTGGACAAATCATAGGTTTGACTATCCAGACCTTTGTCGTTAAAGAGATGTCTTTGTTTTTGAATATGCTGTTGAGGTTTGTCATAGCTTTCCTTCCAAGGAGAAAATGTCTTAATTTCATGACTGCAGTCATCATCTGCAGTGATTGGAGACCCCAAAAGAAAAGCTGTCACCACCTCCATGTTTTCCCCTTCTACCTGCCATTAAGTGATGGGACTGGATTTCATGATCTTAGTTTTTTGAATGTTGAGTTTCAAGCCAGCATTTTTACTTTCCATTCTCACCTTCATCAAGAGGCTCTTTAATTCCTCTTTATTTTCTGATGTTAGGGTGGTATCATCTCCCTTTATAGCAGACATTAATTTTCTTACAATTCTGGAGACCAGAAGTTGAGAACAAAGTATTGCAGGGTTGATTTCATTCTGAGGCCTCTATCCTTGTCTTGTCGTTAGCTGTCTTTCCCTTTGTCTTTACATGGTCTTTCCTCTGGGTGTTTGTGTCCTCACCTCCAATTCTTATAAGGATACAAGTCATATTAGATTAAGGCCCACTCAATGATCTCACTTTACTTTAATCAGCTCTTTAAAGCTCTAACTCCAAATAATCATATTCTGAGATACTGAAGGTTAGGATTTCAGTGTACAAATTTGCAAGGTGATGCAACTCAGTCAATGACATGGATTTTCTAGTGACACTTAGCTAATACATTAAATAGTACTCATTATTGAATAGACATTGAAATCACTGGTATTTAGAATGGATCTTATTTTCAGTGAGAAAGGATATGAGAAGTTGGGTCAGTTAGGATTTAGCACAGGAAACTGAAATAATACTAAGGTTTTTAAGGGATGCATTATTTAAGGGAATTCTGTATTCAAACAAGAAGTGGGAATCAAAGTCAAGGTTATCAATGAAGGTTTCTAATGAAACTTAATGTGCGCACTCCATTAGGAAGTGCTACATTCCCATTACTCAATCATTAAAAAGGATGAAACAATGCTACTTGCAGCAGCATCGATGAATATGGAGATTATCACACTAAATGAAGCAAGCCAAACAGAGAAAGACGAATATCATACGATATCACTTATATGCAAATTCTGAAAAAAAGAACTTATTTACAAAACAGAAACACTCACAGACTTAGAGAACAAGCTTATAGTTACTAGTAGCAAAGAGTTGGGAAGGGATACATTGTGAGTTTGGGACTGACATTTACATATTATTATAGTTAAGATAGATAACCGAACATGACCTACTGTATAGCACAGGAAACTCAGCTCAATATTCTGTAATAACCTAAATGGGAAAATAATTTGAAAATGAAAGGGTAATTGTATGGGTATAACCAAACCATTTTGCTCTACGCCTGTGACAAAAACACATAAAATTATATAAAAGTTTAAAAGTTAATTAATGAAAAACTTTTTTTAAAAATCGAAAAGTTATTGTTACATTCACGATTCTCTTTTAGGCAGGTTTTCTCCACATCAGGCCTCCATGTGGCTGTTATGGGGCAATATTTTTTTTAAAGATTTTTTTTGTTTATGTGGACCATTCTTAAAGTCTTTACTGAATATCTTACGATATTGCTTGTCCTTATTTTTTGTGTTTTTTTTTTTGGCTGCAAGGTATGTGGGACTTTAGCTCCCTGACCAAAGATCAGACCCACACCCCTGGAATCAGAAGGCAAACTCTCAACCACTGGACCCAGGGAAACCCTGGGACACCATTCTTCAGTTAGTTAAATCCTTGTTGTGTTTTAAAATTTTTAAAGGTATTCTAAAAGGCATTTGGAATGAGAAACATTCAGAAGATATTTAAAAGAACTTTTTCCTCTTTAAAATAATCCATGAGGTCCTAATTAAGATTTTGGAGTCATAACCATGACTTTCTCTTCTGCCTGAAACATTCTTTGGACAGTTTTTATATTTGATCTTTTTCTTGAAGGTCTTTCTGATTTTTAGAATGTTCTGCTGTGAAAGACCTGAGATGAGAACTAGTTAAAATTTTGTGCCTAGAAAGTCCTGGCCCATGACCGATGTTCATAAAACCCTAAGGATACCTTTTGTGTAGCTGAAAGCTTCAGTGAAGCACTGCCTTAAATCTTCCTAAGTTCTTAATAGAATGTCTTACTGTGATACCCTTAGGATTTTTACACTGAGATCTTGAAGTACCATAAAATTTATATTTGCCTTGAGGACTTCCCTCCATTTTTTGTTTGAACCTCTTTCTCTATGTGCAGAGGATAGGGAATAAGACAGTTTAGATTTGATCCACATCTTGAGTTGGAAATATGTCATCCATATTTTCATTGAAAAGTGAACATTTTCTTTTCTAGCTTATATTTAACTTTTTGCGTTTTCTCATAGGAAGCATGAAGAAGTCAATTTGTACTTTCTATACTCTGTGTAGAAATATACCCATGCAAATATACTACTCTGTTAGGTACGCTGTTTTCTGTTTTATCATGAGCAATTATCTTGCCAAAATTTTGACCATGATGTAACCTTTTCTCCAGTCTCCAGTAACATTTCTTTAGTGTCCTTCAAGCTCTCATTAACTTTTCTCAAGCTGTTTTCAAGCTTTTAGGATGAATATCCTCAAGACCTTTATGCTTGTGCCAGCTACAAAGTCCCAAAGCCAGAGCTGCATGAGAAGTTTCTATTATGATATCACACAGATTCCAGCACTAAATTCTGTTTTGGCTCATCTCTACTCCATGATCCCTGTGGCCTTTGCTGAAATGGCTCTAAAGGCTGGGGGCTGGAACAGTTGAACTCCATCCTGTACCTGTTTATACTGTTCCATAAGGTCTCCCAGTATGGCTAGTTGTGCTTCCTCACAGCATGGCAAGGGAGTCAGCTTTCTATTATGACTTGGCACTATAAAAGGAATGTAATAGAAACCCTCAGTCCTCTTAAAAGACAGATTCAAAACAGGCTTGAAATCACTTTTGCCACATTAGTTGTAGAAGCCACAGGCCACCCCAGTTTCAAGTGGAGAAAATACAAATTGTGCCATTTGGGATAAGATTTGTTAAAGAATCTTATCCTCTATTTATAGTGAAAAGCTATGACAAACTCAGACAGCATATTAAAAAGCAGAGGGATCACTTTACCCACAAAAGCCTGCATAGTCAAAGCTATGGTTTTCCGAGTTGTCATATATGGATGTGGGAGTTGGATCACAAAGAAGGCTGAGCAGCAAAGAATTGATGCTTTCAAACTGTGGTGCTAGAGAAGAAATTGAGAATACCTTGGACTGCAAGGTGATCAAACTAGTCAGTCCTAAAGGAAATCATCTATGAATATTTTGGTAGGACTGAAGCTAAAGCTGAAGCTCCAATACTTTAGCCACCTGATGTGAAGAGTTAACTCATTGGAAAAGACCCTGATGCTGCAAAGATTGAAGGGAAAAGAAGAAGAGGGTGGAGAGGATGAATGAGATGGTTAGACAGAATCACCAATTCAATGGACCATGAATTTGAGCAAACTCCAGGAGATAGTGAAGGATGAGGAGTCTGACATGTTGCAGCCCATGGTATCGCAAAGAGTTGGACATGACTTAGAGACTGAACAACAAAAACAAATTTATGGTGGCTGATTTCATAAATGAGCAAACCATTGTTTCAGTTATCACCTTTACAAATACAGCCACTTAACAGCCATCAGCACAGAATATTAAGTCTGGCTACTGTGGATAATAGGTATAATTAAGAAGTCTAGGACAGCTCCTGAGTGTCTGTCATAGGTAAGGGATTAAATGACATTTATTAGCATTTATTAGCTTCCCTGGTGGCTCAGAAGATAAATAATCTGTTTGCAATGTGGGAGACCTGGGTTCAATCTCTGAGTTAGGAAGATCACCTGGAGGAGGGCATGGCAACCCACTGTGGTATTCTGGACTACAGTCCATGGGGTTGCAAAGAGTCGAACACAACTGAGCAACTAAACACAGCACAGAATTTATGAGATACTTGGGAGAATAAATTTTAATTTTATAGATAAACTGAAACACTATACACACATCCACACAGACAGACAGACACACATACACACACACACATACACACACACACACAAAATCCACCGGGTTTATGTGCACTTAATATTTAATTGTGTGACCAATAAACTCATAAAAATAAGAATAGGTTACTTTCAGTCATCTCTTTTATGGAATTTATATTTTCCAAAATCTTTCATTTGGCAAATATTCATTGACTGTGTACTCCCAGGAAGATACTTCTCCTGCCATTAGGAATATATCACTGATCAGAAAATAGCCAGCTCCTAACCTTGTAGATTCTATTCTAATAGGAGAACCGTGTGTGTGCTCAGTTCCTCAGATGTGCTGACTCTTTGCAGCCTCATGGACTGCAGCCCACCAGGTTCCTCTATCCATGGAATTCTCCAGGCCAGAATACTGGAGTCAGTACCCTTTCCTTCCTCTAGGGAATATTCCCAACCCAGGGATGGAACCCAGGTTTCTCACACTGCAGGTGAATTCTTTACCAGCTGAGCCACAAGAGAAGCCCAAAAATACTGGAGTGAATAGCCTATCCTGTTTCCAGTGGATCTTCTTGACCCAGGAATCAAACTCGGGTCTCCTGCACTGCAGGCATATTCTTTACCAACTGAGCTATCAGGGAAGCCCAAGAGTCCTGTAGACAAAGTCAAATCTAGACATTTTGTTAGGAGTTAGTTATTTTCTAATACTAGAAAAATACTCTAAATTGGAGAAAACTTTTAGCTGAAAAAAAAAAGTTGTATAAAACATACATAAAATTTCCTATTCTTTTTCTTAGTAAAAGTAAAAACCTTATTTAAAAACAAAAGCCAAAAACATTATTACCTTCCACATAAGGCTTTAAACATGGATCTAGTTATATTTTCTTCTCCTTATTCCACAGTAAATACAATCCTTTAAAATAAAGATTGTAGCTTAAGTCATTATACTTCTCAGTTTCAAAATTTCAATAAAATGCATTGTTTTACTCCCTGACTCCTCAGTATGCTGATGCCTACAACTTTCTTTATAAGCATAGAAAAATAAAACAGGACTGTACTTTCAATAATGTGGTAGAAAAATTATAAAATAAGTTATAAGTGAGTAAATAGTGTCTCAGTATCTCTTTAGGATATTTATCAAGTCAACTCTATATTCTTGAAAGAAGTATTTCAGAGTATAGGTATTAAAAATGCAAAGAAAGAAAAGAATACATATACAAAGACTGTTTTTTGTTTTTGTTTTTAACTAGGGTATAGTTGCTTTTGGGCTTTCCTGTTGGCTCAGGTGCTAAAGAGTCCACTCTCAATGTAGGAGACCCAGGTTTGATCCCCGGATTAGGAAGATGCCCTGGAGAAGGGAATTATAACTCACTCCAGCGTTATTGCCTGGAAAATCCCATGGACAGAGGGGCCTGGTGGGCTATAAGCCATGGGATCTCAAAAAGTCAGACATGACTGAGCGACTAACACTTTCACTTTCATAGTTGTTTTACAAAGTTGTGTTAATTTCTGCTGTACAATGAAGTGAATAAACTATACGATTCTTGGTTTTTAATTTCTTTGTGTATATGCACAGATGTACTTGTTTTAGATAATATATTTCAGGTACTTGAGGGAATTTGAAAAATAAGATACTATTTGTATAATTTTTCATTGCTGATGTAGCAAATTACTACAACCTTAGTGACTTTAAGCAACAAAAGTTAATTTTCTTACAATTTTGGAGGCCAGAAGTTCAGAATCAATCTCAGTGGAGTAAACTGAAGAGCTCAGCTTCTTTTCTTTTGGAGGCTTTGGGTATAATCCTTTTCCATGTTTTTTCCAGCTTATAGAAGCACATGCCATTTCATAACTAATAGTCCCTTCCAGCATTCACATCACTGTTGCCTCTGCTTTTGTTATCATATCTCCAACTGTGACTGTCTAGCCTCTTCTTTATAGGAACCCTGATGAATAAATTCAGCCTACTCAGACAACATGGCCATCTCAAGGTCTTTAAATTATTGCTATTACCAAAGTTCCTTTTGTCATGTAAGGTAACATACTCACAGCTAAGGTAGCATATTCACAGGTTCTGGGGATTCCAACATGGATATATTTAAGAGGCCATTGTTCAGCCTACCACTTAATACTATTATTGCAAATTTAAATATTTCCTCCCAAGTATTTCTGCTGGTTACTAGAAATTTTAAAAATATCACTACATGCTTTCTAAGAGGAAAACATAGGCAGTGCACTCTTTGACATACATCACAGCAAGATCCTCTTTGAACCACCTGCTAGAGTAACAGAAATAAAACCAAAAACAAATAAATTAGACCTAATTAAACTTAAAACTTGTCGCACAGCAAAGGAAACAATGGTGAAAAGGGCGTACATGCTTGATCTGTTGTACTTTTTTCAACCCCATGGACTGTAGTCTGCCAGACTCCTCTGTCCATGGGATTCTCCAGGCAAGGATACTGGAATGAGTTGCCATTGCCTCCTCCAGGGGATCTTCCTGACCCAGGGATTGAGCTGCATCTCTTGCAGCTCCTGCATTGGCAAGCAGACTCTTTACTACTAAGTCACCTGGGAAGCCCAAAGGAAACAAGAAACAAAAAATAAGATTAGAAGACAGTCCTCAGAATGGGAAAAAAAATAATACAAAGGAAACAACTGACAAAGCGTTCATCTCCAGAACATTAAGGCAGCTCAGAGATCTCAATTTAAGAAAACAAACAGCCCAATCAAAAAATGTGCAGAAGACTTAAACAGACATTGCTCCAAAGAATACATACAATTGGTCAATAAACACCTGAACAGATAATCAACATCACTAATTAATGGCCATTGTAAAAATATCTACAAACAATAAATGCAGGAGAGGATGTGGGGAAAAGGGAACCTTTCGATACTGTTGGTGGGAATGTAAACTGACATAGTCATTTTGGAGAACAGTATGGAGATTCTTTAAAAAAAAAAACAAAACTAAGAATAAATCTACCATATGACCCATCATCCCCACTACTGGGCATATACCCTGAGATAACCACTATTCTTAAAGACACATGTACCCCAAGGTTCATTGCAACACTATTTACAATAGCCAGGACATGGAAACAACCTATATGTCCATCAATAGATGAATGTAAAGAAGTTGTGGTAGATATAAGCAATGGAATATTACTCAGCCATAAAAAGAGCAAATTTGAGTCTGTTGTAATGAGGCGAATGAAACTAAATCTGGTTACACAGAATGAAATAAGTCAGGAAGAGAAAAATAAATACAGTATATTAATACACACACATATATATGGAATTTAGAAAAATAATATTGATGAAACTATTTGCAGGGAAGGAATGGAGGTTCAGATGTATAGAACAGACTTGTGAACACAGTGGAGGAAGCAGAGAGTGGGATGAATGGAGAAAGTGGCAGCAACATATACACTCTATCATGTGTAAGATAGATAGCTGGTAAGAAGTTTCTGCATAGCACAGGGAGCCCAATCTGGTGCTCTGTGATAACCTGGAGGGCTGAGATGAGGACAGGAGGAGGCTCTGGAAGGAGGGGATATATGTATAAGTATGGCTGGTTTGCATTGTTGTATTGCAGAAACCGGCACAATATTATAAAAATTAAAAAAAACGAAAATACAAAAAAAGCAAAAAATAAAAAATGAGATTTTTTTTTTAAAAACCTACCTAAATGTGGGTATTTTGTGTAATTGTATGTGCAATTATATGCACATTTGTGTGCATTTGTGTGCAATTGTATGCACAATTGTGCAATTGTATGCAAATGTGTTTTGCAAATGTTCTATATATTGCATATAAATAAGAGACAGCATTACTTTTACCTAGCTTTAAGGGAGCAGTAGAATTCTTCAATGACTGTTTGAAGTGGTTCAGAAAGGAAAAATAAACTAGTAGGCTTTTTACATCACTGGCAGTACATTAAGACATCCTTATGGGAAATGTTTACATTTATATACCGACTCTCAAGAGACAATACTTATGCTAGAATTCAAAATCAAATATAGTTCCTCAAATTCATTTTTTATTTGAAATAAAAAGACCATATTAGCTCATTTTTCTCTTCCTACTAGTGATAAATTGGTTGTGAAAAACCACATTTTTAAAAGGAACAAAGAATGTAATCAGAATAATTATGGCTCATTGGAATATAAATCACACTTAATTGTATAGTTACAAATATAACAGTGCTATATTTTATTTTAAAATCAAGAGAGACTAAAAGTTCCATTCATTTTATAACTTTCCTTGAAAGAATTTGCAGAATAAAAATTAAGAGAGAAACTCTTACAGTTTCTGCTGAAACAGCAACTCTAGTACTGTCAGTCTAACTTCAGGTATCATTATTTGTAAAGTTGTATTTATAAAAATACTGTCTTAATAAGTCCAGGCACTATGACAAAATACCATAGATTGGGTGGCTTTGACAACAAATATTTATTTCTCACAGTTCTGGAGGCTGGGAAGAGCAAGATCAAGGTGCCAGCAGACTTGGCATCTGCTGGGTTTTCAATATTCTCTGTTGTGTTCTTGACACATCCTTACATGGTGGAAAGTTGAGAGAGTGATCCCCTCTTGTGTCTCTTCTTATACGGGCACTAATCCCATTTATAAGGGCCACATCCCCATGACCTAATTACTTCCCAAAGACCCCAACTCCAAATCCCATTGAGGATTTAGGCTTCAACATATGAATTTGGGGAGATCACAAATGTTAAGTCCACAGTACATGACAGTTTCCACAACATTTACATCTATCCAGGGAGAGAAAAACAACCTGAAATCATTAAGAATTTTGCAATATTAATTTGAACCACAGATTAGACTATACTATATTTATTTCTGATAGGTCAAAAACAGTTGAATTTTGACAGCTTCCTAAAGTTCATTTGAACGCAATTGGAAAGTAGAAGAAAGAGAGAGTGAGCAAAACATCCCAGTTAGAATATAATTTCCCAGTTCAACAGACTGTTTCCAAATTGGGAAAGGAATACATCAAGGCTGTATATTGTCACCCTGCTTATATAACTTATTTGCAGAGTACATCATATGAAATTCAGGGCTGGATGAAGCACAAGCTGGAATCAAGATTGCTGGGAAAAATATCAATAACCTCAGATGCACACATGACACGACCCTTATGGCAGAAAGTGAAGAAGAACTGATTCCTAGAATGTCAGTGTTCACTCTTACCATCTACTGTTTGACCATTTCCAATTTCCCTTGATTCATAGACCTAACATTCCAGGTTCCTATGCAACATTGCTCTTTACAGCATCAAACCTTGCTTCTATCACCAGTCCCATCCACATCTGGGTGTTGTTTTTGCCTTGGCTCCATCCCTTCATTCTTTCTGGCATTATTTCTCCACTTATCTCCAGTAGCATATTGAGCACCTAACCGACCTGAGGAGTTCATCTTTCAGTGTGCTTTCCTTTTGCCTTTTCATACTGTTCATGGGGTTCTCAAGGCAAGAATATTGAAGTGGTTTGCCATTCCCTTCTCCAGTGGACTACATTCTGTCAGACTTTTCCAAAATGACTGGTCCATCTTGGATGGCCCCACATGGCATGTCTTAGTTTCATTTAGTTAAACAAGGCTCTGGTCCGTGTGATCAGATTGGCTAGGTGTTTGTGATTGTGGTTATATCTACTACTGCGGGCAAGAATCCCTTCGAAGAAATGGAGCAGCCATCATAGTCAACAAAAGAGTCCAAAATGCAGTACTTGGATGCAATCTCAAAAACGACAGAATGATCTCTCCAAGGCAAACCATTCAATATGGTAATCCAAGTCTATGCCCCCACCAGTAATGCTGAAGAAGCTGAAGTTGAACAGTTTTATGAAGACATACAAGACCTTCTAGAACTAACAACCAAAAAAGATGTCCTTTTTATTATAAGGGACTGGAATGAAAAAGTAGGAAGTCAAGAAACACCTGGAGTAACAGAAAGATTTGGCCTTGGAATGCACAATGAAGCAGGGCAAAGACTAATAGTTTTGCTAAGAAAATGCACTGGTCATAGCAAACACCCACTTCCAACAACACAAGAGAAGACTACACATGGACATCACCAAATGGCCAACACTGAAATCAGATTGATTATGTTCTTTTCAGCCAAAGATGGAGAAGCTCTATACAGTTAGCAAAAACAAGACCGGGAGCTGACTGTGGCTAAGATCATGACCTCCTTATTGCCAAATTCAAACTGAAATTGAAGAAAGTGGGAAAACCAATAGACCATTCAAGTGTGACCTAAATTAAATCCCTTGACTATACAGTGGATGTGAGAAATAGTTTTAAGGGATTAGATCTAATAGAGATTCTGATGAACTATGGATGGAGGTTTGTGACATTGTACAGGAGACAGGAATCAAGATCATCACCAAGAAAAAGAAATGCAAAAAAGCAAAATGACTGTCTGAGGAGGCCTTACAAATAGGTGTGAAAAGAAGAGAAGTGAAAAGCAAAGGAGAAAAGGAAAGATATACCCATTTTAATACAGAGTTCCAAAGAATAGCAAGGAGAGATAAGAAAGCCTTCCTCAGTGAAAAATGCAAAGAAATAGAGGAGAACAATAGAATGGGAAAGACTAGAGATCTCTTCTTCCTTAAGAAAATTAGTGATACCGAGGGAAATTTTCAAGCAAAGATGGGCTCAGTAAAGCACAGAAATGGTATGGACCTAATAGAAGCAGAAGATATTAAGAAGAGGTGGCAAGAATACACAGAAGAACTGTACAAAAAAGATTTTCATTACTCAGATAATTACGATGGTGTGATCACTCACCTAGAGCCAGACATCCTGGAATGTGAGGTTAAGTGGGCCTTAGGAAGCATCACTATGATAAAAGCTAGTGGAGATGAGCTATCTCAAATCCTGAAAGATCATGCTGTGAAAGTGCTGCACTCAGTATGCCAGCAAATTTGGAAAACTCAGCAGTGGCCACAGGACTCAAAAAGGTCAGTTTTCATTCCAATCCCAAAGAAAGGCAATGCCAAAGAATGCTCAAACTACCACACAATTGCACTCCTCTTACATGCTCATGAAGTAATGCTCAAAATTCTCCAAGTCAGGCTTCAGCAATACATTAACCGTGAACTTCCAGATGTTCAAGCTGGATTTAGAAAAGGCAGAGGAACCAGAGATCAAATTGCCAACATCCCCTGGATCATGGAAAAGCAAGAGAGTTTCAAGAAAACATTTATTTCTGCTATGTTGACTATGCTAAAGCCTTTGACTGTGTGGATCACAATAAACTGTGGAAAATTCTTCAAGAGATGGGAATACCAGACCACCTGACCTGCCTCTTGAAAAAACCTGTATTCAGGTCAGGAAGCAACAGTTAGAACTGGACATGGAACAACAGACTGGTTCCAAATAGGAAAAGAATTATGTCAAGGCTGTATATTGTCACCCTGCTTATTTAATTTATATGCAGAGTACATCATGTATGGATGTGAGTGTTGAACTGTAAAGAAAGCTGAGTGCTGAAGAATTGATGTTTTTGAACTGTGATGTTGGAGAAGACAATTGAGAAGTCCCTTGGACTGCAAGGAGATCCAACCAGTCCATCCTAAAGGAAATCAGTCCTGAATGTTCACTGGAAGGACTGATGATGCAGCTGAAACTCCAATATTTTGGCCACCTGATGCAAAGAAATGACTCATTAGAAAAGACCGTTATGCTGGAAAAGTTTGAAGGCAGGAAGAGAAGAGGATGACTGAAGATGAGATGATTGGATGGCATCACTGACTAGATGGACATGAGTTTGAGTAGCGTCCAGGAGTTGGTGATGGACAGGGAATCCTTGCATGTTGCAGTCCATCGGGTTGCAAAGAGTCAGACAAGACTGTGCTACTGAACTGAACTTCTCAGCTCTTTCTATTCTTTACAAAGTCTATAGGAAATCTTGATAATGTAAAACTCAAAAATGAAAACATACAATACTGTTGAAAGAATTAAGGAATCATAAGTACTGCTGGGGAAATTATTAATTCTTGTGAAACAAAATGAAGTTATGTATTATGCAGCATATTTTTTTTCCAAATGGATCAAAGAGCAAATTTGAATAAATTAAAATAAAACATAAAATTTGTAGGAATGATTTATTTTTTACAAAAATAAAAACTTTGATAAAAAAATCAACATATACAACCACATAAAGCATACATTAAAATGTCATAAGCAGTATTAAAATAAAAATATCATATAATGTGCAAAAACATGACATGATAAGTTAATAAAATTAATCATTAAATCATGGATATCAGTAAGGAAATGGTAACAATCACATGAATGAGTGAGTGAAGTCGCTCAGTCATGTCCGACTCTTTGCGACCCCATGGACTGTAGCGTACCAGGCCCCTCCCTCCATGGGATTTTCCAGGCAAGAGTACTGGAGTGGATTGCCATTTCCTTCTGCAGGGGATCTTCCTGACCCAGGGATTGAACCCTGGTCTCCCGCATTCCAGGCAGACGCTTTAACCTCTGAGCCACCAGGGAAGCCCAGTCACATAGACAAATGAAATGTCTTATATCTGTTGAGTAACAGATTAGTGTTTAATTTTTTTTTTTCAAATTTGCCAGAATTCCATAAACAGATAACACACACATTAGAATGCAAATAACTGACCATAAGAACAGAATTCTTGATATTAAAAAGTGCAAGTTAAACACAAATGTATAATGATTAAAAAATATTCAATACATAATATTGTTTGATTTAACTTTCATAAAGTTTATACTGTAATTAAGAAGGATATTCTTTCTCATAAGGATACTCTATCTCAAAGGATATTCTTTGCTCATAGTAGAACTATAATATTCCAAACAGAGTACCAGCCTTGGGTCTGACAGACTGTACTCTAGACAGCACAACAGCTCCAAAAAAATTGCCAGTCCTTTTCTCCATAGTTATTGCTGATTTCTTACTAAAAGTATATAAAAGCATACATCATTCTGCCCATTTCCATAGCACAAATAAGGCAATCAACCAGTGAGCGGTTCCCACTTCTTTACAGCATCTAAATAGCCCTCATATCCTTGATAATTCCCTAGAATTATTCAGCTCATATGCAGACTCTACAAATGTCATTTCTTTCATAGTATTTTCAGAGATGCCACAGGCTTCCTTTGCTTGTGTTAGCCCCTAGTGCCACAAGCTAAATTCATTTTAGTTCAAGTATGAAAACGTTCCAGTGGTTTTGACTGGTGTGCTTCTGTTAAGTGTTCTTTTTGTACTTTTATATTCATGAGATGACATTCTGGCAATTTTACATTATTTAAAATATTCAGGAAGAAATGTGAACAGGATAAAATTTTAAGGATTTAAATCTTTTTTTTTTTTCTTGCTGAATAATATATATTTCTGAAATAATTAAGGCAAAAAAGACGTTGAATGTATGAAATTTGGATAAAGAAATAATAACTTGTCACAGTGTTCTTTATACTTTTCAATACTTTTCAAGTAATCCTTAAGCACACACAAACATGTATAGTTAAATAAATATGACACAGCCAACATAACAGTAGAAAACAAATGAAAATGTCTGAAAATTTCACAGGTCACTGAAAGAAACCAGGAAATTAAAGTGCCATATTTTGACTAATTTGCTGTAGAAAACCAAGTTCTTACCCCCACATGATGCTTAAACCTTAGTTTTGAAGTTTGTTTTTGAATAACGTTATTATAAACTATTCTAATTATCTTTCATCAGCATTTATGCTGCTTTTAGATTTTGAGCATACTTTGCTTTGGCTATGTCTTTTTTTTTTTTTTGGCTATGTCTTAATCACACAGCTTTTAGTTCATTTTTAATATTAATGCTAAATAATGGGGAAAATTACTTCTGTGAAGCACTAAGTTATTTAATTAAAATTTACTCAATACATGATTGAATTATAACATCCTATAGTACAGTACAAAAGAATATCTTATAAAAATTAAATTTAAATATTTATTATATATTTAATTATACAATCAAGATATAAATATTATCGAAATATCAACACAAGTTTCAAAAAATAAAGATGAAGACAATTCTATTATTTTTGTTGCCATTCCCCATATTCACAGTACCTACCCTTGTAGTTTGGTTAGGTATCCTTCATGTACATTTTCCAGACATCTGCTTACATAAATCATGTATGTCCAGGAGATATGTTAGAACTTAGTCATGTATAATTATGCAGTGTAATTGTATTACCAACTAAGATCATTCTTATAATGTAAGTACTATGTAACTCTAAACCTTGACATGACTTTCTTGCCTAAGATAATGGAGGTGCAAATAACTATTGTTTGTTTCAAGAACTTCCTCAAACTCTCTCTATCTGAAGAGATCATCATCTAGCTCTTATGCAGGTTATAACCCCTTTTTCCAAACAGTAGAGTGTCCATTTAGCTTTATCAAAGGAATTATCATTCTTCAAGTCTTGCTTCAAAAGACTTATCTTGCTGGGTCTGCCCATATAAAGTATATATTTTATATATTGGAGTATATATTTTATTTGCCCAATCCCAATCCATCTCTGTTTTGGAAAGTCTTCTTTATAGATGACTCTGGAAATTTTAAGATTTTCTCAATCTTGGCCTGCACCTTCCAACACCATACTAACAATCTGTCATGGTACTATCTCATTTGCTATAGGTAGCAATAAACTTGACTTTAACAGGGTTTTTGAATTTTTTTTTTTTCAGGGAAGTAAGGAGGTCTTTTTCAGGGAGTCAACAGTGCACAGTCCACAGTGATATGCAGTGAAAACCTCTGTCATCATGGCTTGAGATGTTCACCTCAGAATATACTACATAGGTTTTTTAACCTACCACTCAGGGATTTCCCCAATCACTGCAAAGAAGTATGTCTTTTTTTTAAAATTTTATATAAATTTTTAAATGTCTTTTTTTAATTTTGTATACAATTTCTAAAGGTTATTTTCAATTTACAGTTACTGCAAAATAATGACTACATTCTCCATTTGTACAATCCATCCTTGAATCTGTCTTACACCCAGTAGTTTAAACTTTCCATTCCTCTACCACTCTATTGACCCTCCACACTCACTAGCAACCACTAGTTTATTCTCTATATCTGTGAGTTTGCTTTTTTTTAATTTCATTCACTAGTTTGTTGTATATTTTAGATTTGACATAAGTAATACCATACAGTATCTGTCTTTCTCTGTCTGACTTACGTCACTTGGCATAATATCTCCCAAGTCCATCCATGTTGCTGTATATGGCAAAATTTCATCCTTTCTATGGCTGAATAGTAGTCCACTGTAAGTGGTGTGTGTGCATGTGCGTGTGTGTGTATATGTCTTTATCCATTCATCTTAATCCATTCTTTATCCATTCATCTGTTGGTGGACACTTAGGTTACTTTCATATCTTTTTTTAAAAATTTGAGGATAATTGCTTTACAATATTGTGTTAGTTTCTTCCATACATCAACATGAATCAGCATAGGTATACATACATGCCCCCCCCCTTGGCAACTGTAAATAATGTTGCTATGAACATTGGGGTGCATGTATCTTTTCGAATTAGTGTTTTTGTTTTTCTTCAACTACGTACCCAGGAACAGAACTTCTTGGTCATATGGTAGTTCTATTTTTAGTTTTTTGAGAACCCTCTGTACTGTTTTCCACAATGACTGCACAAATTTACATTCAGGAGAGTATGCTTTGCACTGCGTTTGCTCTCTAATTGGTTTTTGTCAACTTCTTCCACTCTGAAGTCCATTTGCAGTTTTAGGAATAAATAATAGTTTTTTTACAAATTCTTTGATTACCTAAACAAGATTTTTAATTCCTGGTGGAAACCTGCTAATTACTAACAAACAACCCTATATTCTGTGCTTGTCTGTCCTTATCGTCTTTGTTGTGAATCTAAATAAAAACAAGTTACATAGAAAGTAGGATAAGCAGAGACAAGAAATTTATCTGCAACACAGGTCCAAGGACCAGGGTGTCCAGAAGGTCCTCTCATATAAGCATCCCTATGGCATTTTACTTTGAAACTCATATCAAAAGCTTTTGAAAGCATTTCTAAATTTTGTCTTATTTTGATGCTGGGAGTCTGGTTCTAGGAAAGCTCTCTTCTGTACACTTTCTATCTTCTGGAATTCAGAGATGGTAGCATTTAAAATTATGACAACTATGTTCTAATTAAAGAGCCCAAGACATGAGGTCACAAATGAAACTTTGAATCAATTATTGCCAAACTCCCAGGGGTCTGGTTTAGTTTAAGCGTGCATTCCCTGTCAACTAGACTTGAGCTCATTACAAAAGCCTACATTTTTCTATGCTTCATAATTAACCAAGGCTATAATAATTTCCTAGTGACTATTTTGAAGAATTTTAGTTATAAACATTGTTTACTCATTTAAAGATATTTTAGTACAAAAAGGGAGTCAAATATCCAATTGTTCTTCTATTTGCCTTGGTATGAAGACAGTTTAAAAAAAAATGCAGATTCAAAAATTTTTAAATTAAAAGACTTATTGGCCAAAACTAAAATTTTAAAATATGAAAAGCTTGCAGCCTTTATCTTACAATCCCTTTGCCCCCATCAGTTGTTTAGTTAGTAAGTCATGTCCAACTCTTTGCAACTCAATGAACTGCCATAGGCCAGGCTCCACTGTTCATTACCATCTCCAAGAAATAATGTCCACTGAACCATCTCATCCTCTGCAGCCCCTTTCTTCTTTTGTCTTCAATCATTCCCAGAATCAGGATCTTTTCCAATAAGTCAGCTCTTCACATCAGGTGGCCAAAGTATTGGAGCTTCAGCTTCAACTTCAGTCGTTTCAATGAATAATCAGAATTGATTTCCTTCAGGATTTACTGATTTGATCTCCTTGCTGCCCAAGGGACTCTTAAGAGTCTTCTCTAACACCACAACTTGAAAGCATCAATTCTTAGGCCCAAAGCCTTTTTTGCGGTTCAAATCTCACATGCATACATGACTACTAGAAAAATCATAGTTTTGACTATGTAGACCTTTGTTGGCAAAGTGATGCCTTTGCTTTTCAATATGCTGTCTAGGTTTGTCATAGCTTTCCTTCCAAGGAGCAAGCATCTTTCAATTTCAAGGCTGTACTCAAACCATCCTCAGTTATTTTGGAGCCCAAGAAAAGAATACCTGTCACTGCTTCCACTTTTCTCCATCTATTTGCCATGAAGTGATGGTCCCAGTTGCCATGATTTTAACTGTTTGAATGTTGAGTTTCAAACCAGCTTTTAGCCTCTCCCATACAATGATTATTTATTTCCTTCTGCTCCTACTCTTCATTTTGACCTGCTTCTATTCCCTCCTGGGTGCCCAGGAAACCCCAAATCTCAATTTTCTATTGAAGTAAAACCACACCAGAACAGGACAGTCAGTCAAAAATTATTAAAAGCTCTGTTCTCAACTTGCAGTCCCTGTAAAAGGCTTTCTGAAGCCTAAATAAGACAGAAATTCAAAGTAGTTCTAGGAATACAATTCTAGTTATCCCAGTTCTATATTTATTAATTTTTGTATAAGTGGGGACCATAGATGTAAATAGATGAGGAAAAAGAGAATGGAAAAAGCTTGCCTGTGTTAAAAGAGCTCACATTGCATTGTACAGAAACTTAGAGGACATTAGAAAAAGTTTTATATGTTATACAAAGTTTTGTTTTGTTATTTTTCTGGAGGCTATCATCCCTGAAGTCTTTCCTGTGAAACTAGATTAGTCTATAATTCAGTTCTATATATCAGCGATCATCAAACTTTTTTGTACAAGGCCAGATAGTAAATAATTTAGGTTTTTGCTGGCCATCTGGTACCTGTTACAGCTACTAAACTCTGCTATTTTAAAGTGAAGACAGACACAGACAAAACAAATGTAGGCGTATGGCTGAATTCCAATAAAACTCTGTTTACAAAAAAGATAGAAGGTATAGTTGGAAGATTCCTGTTATAAGCAAAAAAAGAATGTACACATTGGAGACTTCTGGGATAAGCTAAGTAAGTATTCAACAGTATATTCTGAAGCAGGTGTGATCCATTATCCCCTCACTTTTTATATATGGTCTATGGAGCAACAGAGGATTTAATGGGCAAACAAATACTAAAATGGAAAACAGTGTCATTGCCAAATTTTCATACCCTGGCTGACCATTTTGAAGAAACCTTAGGAAAAAAGGAACATAAATAAATAAATAAATAAATAAATAAATTGACAACGTTATAGATAATGTAACTGGATGTTTCCACTCCAGTCCCAGAACACCATAGTAGGGAATCTCTTGGTAAAGCCACTTGGAGATACTGGAAGCCAAACAGATATTGAAAAATCAGCTATCCTGCATTAGCCAAGAAACTGAAGAACAAAGGATTCTTTCAAGTGGAACAGAAGTGTCCAATGTCCCATTTTACCCTTAAGTTCACAGGGATAGATAATTGTTTTCCTAACTATAAAGGACAATCTTGAAAATTTAGACTGATGCAGGCACATTCAACGTTAAACCTCAACCATGGTTGCAACTTCTTTCTTGTAGTCAACAAGTTAATTCAGTTAATTCTCTAAAACTGCCCAGAATTCCTTTCCTCCTTGCTCATCATTTAAATCTTTACCCAAGAAACATTCTTTCTCCTTTTTGACACACAAGGTCTAGTTTAATAGGAAAGAATCTATTATACAACTGTGCAAAGAAAATTACCATATTAAATCTCCATTGATAATCTCTTTCCTTAAATCCCTGAGGGGTCCCTATTCAAAAATGAGATCATGGACAATTGGGATATTAACTTATTGGTACTACTGGTCCAAAATAATACTAAAAACAAATATTTCAATGAGTTTCTGGATTCTTGTTCACACAATTTCCACCAATCTTGGTAAAATTATTGGAGTTAAAACCATAAAGATTCAGATGGCTCCAAATATAATATGCACAATATTCTTCCTAAACCACATAACCAAATAGATAAAAGATTTTTCATACCTCAGATTAGCGCTTGGCATATAACAATAATTAAGTCAAAAGGCCAATGAATGTGGATGGGAAGATCCCATGGAGAAGGATGTGGCTACACACTCCAGTATTCTTGCCTGTGGAATCCCATGGACAGAGGAGCATGGTGGGCTACAGTCCATGGGGTTGAAAGAGTCGGACATGACAGAACAATTAACACTTTCACTTTTCATAGATTTGTTCAGGATTTGAGGCCCATAAATAGAAGGGTCATTTTCTCTTTCCCTTTAGTACCAAATCCAAATACTCTCCTTTGTTTTCAGTGTTTCATGAGGTTACACACTTTACAGTATATATATGTTGCCTTTTTAATGTTCCTTAAAGTTGCAGTTATTTGACTTTTTTTCCTGAAAAAAATTAGCAATATACCTGAACAGTTAGTTCCCAGGAGTTTGCTGAGTCATCTTACTGACTACAGTCTCCATCAGACATAAAGAACCAACAGGATTTAATGTGAGTCAGACATGTAGAAAAGCAATTGATATGTTTCTTGTATATTATAAAAACTACTTTCTTTGAAAATTAAAGAAAAATGTTCTATTTATTTGTCAGTTCCTCCCAGTTGAAGATATAGACAAGTACATTCCTGGGTATCTCATTATTTGGAAAAGATTTATGTTATTTTAGAAAATCTTGCTCACAGGAAATTAGGTGTCCACACAATATCAGAAGGGAATGCAAGACTGAGTTTTTCTCCCCACAGTACAAGAGGAAACACTGCAAGAAGGCATGGGAGAAATGTAGGGCTAGATTGTTGGTTTACAGCAGATAGTATCTACATATGTCAAAGCCAACTTAGAGAAGATAACCTGCAGTCTAGGGAACTGTTATGTGTAAGACACAGAAATAAGATTTATTTTTAATTGCAGGGGTGAGGGAAAGTAGATTATGATTTTATATGAGAAAATAGACATCCCCTCCACAATGGTTCAGACCAGAAAAAGGAAGTCAGTAGGCCTTCTTCTCCCTGAAGATAAAAGGCAAGTGGTCTTGGACTATGTTGCTTAATGGAGATCAGTGGGTCCTTCACACTATGGAGTTTAGCAAGTTACTCTGGTATCAGTAATGGGCTGATGGTGCTAACAATGACTGCTTATTCTCAAAATGCCAATTTATCGTTTCTTCCTAATTTTATCTGGCTGTTTGTTCCTCTGTTTTTAAGTTGTCATCCAGTGCTGGCTCAGATTTTGGAATTGAGGGATGACAGAGACAGATTATGACTAGTCTTGAAAAAATCAGCACAGAGGTAAATGGTGTAGAATTAAAAGACAGCAATAAGTGATTAGCAGAAGATGGGCCTACTCCTAGTGTGGATTACACTGCTGCTTGGTTGATGTGAATCAGTAAGGAAATAGACAAGGATTATTTCTGAAATCCAAGAAAACACTGGAGAAATGTAATAGGAAAATACTGGACTTCTCAAAGTGGATGGATAATTTCCACCCACTCAGTTGTTCCTCGTGTGTGCAAACTTTGTATATGAGACTTATTATAAATGAAAAAAATGAAAACTGAAAATTCAGAAATATTCGTGTGGCATTGTTGATAATTAGCTTGATGACAAAATCAAGAAACTGGTTTTCATTTGAACAGAACCTATTTTTCTTCTCGCCCATCAGTGTAGATGATAAGATGAATGTTGAATGGCTCTGAATGGTATGATTATAGGTTTAATTTTGCAATTTTCAGGTAGTTTTGTATTGTATGAAATGTTTAGTGGCACACTGAATAATATATTCTGCATCCTCCTTTGGATATGTCAAATATATTTTACAAAGATATTGTAGCATAATTACATATTTTATAATATATCCCTACTTTGTTTATGCATGCTATTTAAACAGGTCTACAGATTGACACACTCATAATCTGAATAATTAAGCACAACTACACAAATATACAAAACAGAATTCAAACAATGATTAGGACTTTATGGAAGAAAATTATTTAAACAGAAATTTACTATGAAATATGTATTACCTCAGCAAACTTCTTTCATAATGAACAAAAATGATGATGTACATTTCTTACATATTAGACTCAGGATACAATTTTCATTACAATTCAAAAATTACTATTTTTATGAAGCACTTCATTCTAATTATTTATATATATATACTTCTTAAGTGACTGATTTGCTCTACATTTTAGCATATAATTTTTAGAATAAGTTTAGGTTTTCTGCATGACAGTAAAATATTTAGACTGAGAAAACATAACCTATGCTGTGATCAAAAACTTTTAGTGATCTTTCCAATTAATTTTTTGTCTTGCAAGTTTGATTTCATCTTTCAGAACTTTTATTTCATTTGAATTATTATTTCACTTAAGGTCCTATTTTTATAACATCGAGTCATTCTATTTGTAGTTCTCTCTTACTCCTGGAATTTAATTCTATGGAATTTAAATTAAAGCCTGGAATATGTAATGGGGCTTTCCTTTTAAGTAGTACTTGAAATGTAATATTTTTACCCCAAGATTATCATTTGGATAATATAACTGCTCAGGTTTTCACTTTCTTGGCTGTTTATGAGAGTATTGACTTGAAGTTAAAATGGTACCAGACATTATGCTCAACTCTTTGGAGTATCCCTTCTCTTCAGAATCTTGGTACTATAATTCTTTGATGCCTTGAAACTTCTCCAGTGCCTTCAAAAATATTTTGTTTTGAATATTTTTGATTGGGATTTCTAATAGTTTTCAATTATATTGTTAATCTGAAACAAACTGGTTGTGGGAGGCTTCTTATAAAACAGCTCCCAAAGGTTGCTCCAGACAAGGAGAATGTACCAAAAGTGATAGGATGTAACTTCTGAGGTTAGTTTATCAAATATTGTGACTTCCTTCACAGTTTTATTCTTTCTTTCTTGCTGATAGTTTCTTATGTGCTTCATGCTTGACCTTTCTGATGAACCAAGCTGCCATGTTGGAAAGAGCCATGTGACTGGGTCTGCTCCCCAGACATGTAGCAAAGTCCACCTACTGACACCAAGTTATGGTGAAAGACAGTACAGCATTTATAGCAGGGCACCAAGTAAGAACAGGTTGCTTATGCTCAAAAGACCCATATTCTCCAAGGCTTTCAGGGAAGAATTTTTAAAGTATGAGGGAGAGGGTCATGCACTGTGATCAGCTTGTGCAAAATTCTCTGAATGGTTGATGGTAAGATGTCATGGTGATATTTTGAGAATTTTTAATTGTCAACTTTCCCGTTTCAGTCTGTCTGAGTTCTGTGTGCTTGTGGTCAGCGTTTCCTAACTGGTAAGATTCTGGTCTCTGTTCCTGAAACAGTCTTAAGAATGTACCTCAGACACTGAAGATATCAATTCTTTCAGTTCAGTTCAGTTCAGTTGCTCAGTCGTGTCCGACTCTTTGCAACCCCATGAATCGCAGCACGCCAGGCCTCCCTGTCCATCACCAAATCCCGGAGTTCACTCAGATTCACGTCCATCGAGTCAGTGATGCATCCAGCCATCTCATTCTCTGTCGTCCCCTTCTCCTCCTGCCCCCAATCCCTCCCAGCATCAGAGTCTTTTCCAATCAGTCAACTCTTCATATGAGGTGGCCAAAGTACTGGAGTTTCAGCTTTAGCATCGTTCCTTCCAAAGAAATCCCAGGGCTGATCTCCTTCAGAATGGACTGGTTGGATCTCCCTGCAGTCTAAGGGACTCTCAAGAGTCTTCTCCAACACCACAGTTCAAAAGCATCAATTCTTCGGTGCTCAGCCTTCTTCACAGTCCAACTCTCACATCCATACATGACCACAGGAAAAACCATAGCCTTGACTAGACGGACCTTAGTCGGCAAAGTAATGTCTCTGCTTTTGAACATGCTATCTAGGTTGCCCATAACTTTTCTTCCACGGAGTAAGTGTCCTTTAATTTCATGGCTGCAATCACCATCTGCAGCGATTTTGGAGCCCCAAAAAATAAAGTCTGACACTGTTTCCACTGTTTCCCCATCTATTTCCCATGAAGTGATGGGACCAGATGCCATGATCATTTTCTGAATGTTGAGCTTTAAGCCAACTTTTTCACTCTCCACTTTCACTTTCATCAAGAGGCTTTTTAACCTGACGTGAAAACTTCATCCCAGAACATAACTATAAGTTTCTTCTTTCAAAATTTGGTGATTGAGTATAATTAGATGGGTGTTCAACAAAAGCTACTTGAACAAATTATGGAAGGAAAGGAAATCATGTCAGAATTAACTTGAAATAAAATTGCGATAAAATGAAGCTCAACTTTTAATTCAAATTTTATAATTGACTGAGTTATTTCATTTGGTAACCTTGATCTTTTCCCATTAATCAGAAAAGCTTTTCACAGAAAGAGCCAATGAAACTTCAAACAATTAATAACAGTGACTTACTCAAATATCAAACTGCAAGAGATGTTTTTAGGTCAAAACACACTTACCAACGTATCATGGCTTATTTTTATAACAAAATAAAAACTAGAAGTCCATAATAATAGCCTAACACATAATCACATATTTGTACATGTTGGAATCATAACTCTAACTCAAATCTATATACTTCAAATCTGTGTTCCCTTTGTGTACCATGTTGTATTTATTTCTAATTTCTGTTTTCTGCTTCCTTGAATTATTAGTTGAGCTTATTTTTTCTTTACGTTCCCACTTGTGAGTCAATATTTCAGTTAAACTTTTAAGATATGTGCTATCTGAAAAGTATAAAAAAATGAGAAGTCTCATTTCTGATGGAGTTGAAATATAAATACATACACACACTCACACACATATGTATGTGTATATGATAGTGCTGGTTAATTTGAGTGGATATTCTCTCCAATTTTAGACACTGGATTACAAAAGTATCACTCTAGTTAGATTGTTGTTGTTGTCCAGTTACTAAGTTGTGTCTGACTCTTTGCAACGCCTTGTAGCACTCCAGGCTCCTCAGTCCTCCCTATATCTCTCAGAGTTTGTTCAAAATTCATGTCCACTGACTACTTAGATTAGAATTCAGATATAAAGTAAAATTCAACCCTGTAGCTCAATTTTTAAAGGCATAGTATTACTACAAAATGCCATATTGAAAATGCTGCTATCTAAATTTTAGGCAATTCAACCTACTGGTACTAAACAATGTGAACTTTCTTGTTGCTGAACAAATGCTCAGTTAAAATAATAAAATTAAGTGAAAATTTCACAATAGCAAAAATCTCCATTTGTCATTTAAATCCAAATTCTTTTTTTTTCTTATTAAAGTTTTATTTATTTAAGACTGTATGTGCAGAAATTTTAGTGCACTAAGTCTATGTCATTTAAATACTGCATCCTTATAGCAATTCATGAAGTGAAAATAGCACTTTTCCACTGAAGGCTTAGGAAAGTGAAAGTCACTCAGTTGTGTCCAACTCGGCAACTTCATGGACTATACAACCCATGGAATTCTCCAGGCCAGAGTACTGGAGTGGGTAGCCATTCTCCCAGGAGATTTTCCCAACCCAGAGACCAAACCCAGGTCTCCCGCATTTCAGGTGGATTCTTTACCATATGAGCCACCAGGGAAGTCTGAAGGTTTCAGTTCAGTTCAGTCACTTAGTCGTGTCCTACTCTTTGTGACCCCTTGAACCACAGCACGCCAGGTCTCCCTGTCCATCACCAACTCACAGAGTCCACCCAAACCCATGTCCATTGAGTCGGTGATGCCATCCAACCATATCATACTCTGTTGTCCCCTTCTCCTCCTGCCCTCAATCTTTCCCAGCATCAGGGTCTTTTCCAATGAGTCAACTTTTCGCATCAGGTGGCCAAAGTATTTGGAGTTGCAGCTTCAACATCAGTCCTTCCAGTGAACACCCGGGATTGATCTCCTTTAAGATGGACTGATTGGATCTCCTTGCAATCCAAAGGACTCTCAAAAGTCTTCTCCAACACCACAGTTCAAAAGCATCAATTGGTGCTCAGCTTTCTTTATAGTCCAACTGAAGGTTTAGGAAGGCCAATTTTAAAAAGGTGGATTATGGGATTATTATTGGCACTCTTGATTTTTTTTCAATTAATTAATTTATTTTGACTGGAGGATAATTACTTTACAATATTGTGATGGTTCTTGCCATACATCAACATGAATCAGCCACAAGTATCCATGTGTGGCCCCCTCCTCATGCTGAATCCCCCTCCCATTTCCCTTCCCACACTATCCCTCTGGTTTGTCCCAGAGCACTGGCTTTGAGTGCCTGGCTTCATTCATCAAACTTGAACTGTTCATCTGTTTAACATATGATAATGTACATGTTTCAATCCTATTCTCTCCAATCATCCCACCATCGCCTTCTCCCACTGAGTCCAAAAGTCTTTTCTTTACATCTCTATCTCCTTTGCTGTCAAGAATTTAGGATCATCAGTACCATCTTTCTAAATTCCATATATATGCATTCATATACAGTATTTGTCTTTCTCTTTCTGACTTAACTCTGCATAACAGGCTCCAGGTTCATCCACCTTAAATGTGTTCCTTTTTATAGCTGAGTAATAGTTCATTGGAAAAGACTTTGATGCTGGGAGGGATTGGGGGCAGGAGAAGAAGTGGACGACAGAGGATGAGATGGCTGGATGGCATCACTGACTCGATGGATGCGAGTCTGAGTGAACTCCGGGAGTTGGTGATGGACAGGGAAGCCTGGCGTGCTGAGATTCATGGGGTCTCAAAGAGTCAGACACGACTGAGCGACTGAACTGACTGAACTGAATAGTTCATTGTGTATATGTACCACAACTTTGTTATCCATTCATTTGCCAGTGGACATCTAGTTTGTTTCCATATCCTAGCTATTGTAAATAGTGGTGCAATGAACACTGGAGTACATATATCTCTTTCAAGTCTGATTTCCTCAGGGTGTATGCCCAGTAGAGTGATTGCTCGACCATATGGCTGTTCTAGTCCCAGTTTTTTAAGGAAACTCCATACTGTTCATAGTGGCTATATGAGTTTGCATTCCCACCAACAGTGTAAGAGAGTTCCCTTTTCTCCATACCGACTCCAGCATGTATTGTCTGTAGACTTTTTGATGGCCATTCTGACTGGTGTGAGTTGACACCTTATTTTGTAAGCCCAAATTCTTGATTAGATTTTTAATATCTTAGCAGGAAAAGGGTTCACATGTTGAATTTTACATATATACATTTACATACTATATATTATTTTTACATAAACACATATATATACACATTTGGTGTTTTTTCAAAAGCCTATGTGTATTTATTTTATTTTAAAAGGTAAGGTCTATTGAATGCTCAAAAATATAATAATGAGTTGGATAAAACACCATTTGATTTCAGATTACATTTTCAGGAAAACGTGACTAAAAACAAATCAAACTGGAGGACAACATATTATACAGAGAAATATAATATTATTTTTATGTTGAATATATAATTCCTAAATATTTATTTAGAAAGTCAATAACATAGTTAAATATAAAATATTAATTTTTCCTTTCACATATCAAATATTTATTGAACACATATAATATAATATGCACAGTATTAATTACTGTATATTTATCAATAACAAATTGCCCTGCCATTTTTTATTCTAGTGGCAAATGATAAATGGTCTCACAAGCTGGATTAAAGAAAATTTATGAGTAGTAGAATTGATAATTGAGACCCAACTGAAAAATAATCTCATTTACAAAAATATCTTGTCTTCTTGGTCAATGATATTGACCTGCATTTTGGAAACATATTCTCAGTTCTAATTATTTGCTATTTGTATATAATACCAGTTGAAAACCTTTCAGCTATAATTATTATTCAAATAAGCCATCCATCTTACACACAATAAGAAATGTAGAGGATGACTATGCAGACAAATGTCTCTCTTTGTTAACAAACTTATCAGATTGGAAAAACTGATAATGTATTTTTATACAGGAAAACATGGTATCTATAAAATAATTATAAAGCTAATAACAACACTACATTTGTAGTTGATATGAAAGATCTAAGGGTTTCCTGGATAACTCAGTTGTTAAAGAATCTGTCTGCGATGCAGGAGACCCTGGTTCAATTACTGTGCCAGAAAGATCCCCTGGAGAAGGGAGAGGCTACCCACTCCAGTATTCTTTGGCTTCCCTTGTAGCTCAGCCAGTAAAGAATCTGCCTGAAATGCAGGAGACCTGGGTTTGATCCCTAGGTTGGAAAGATCCCCTGGAGAAGAGAAAAGCTACCCACTCCAGTATTTTGGCCTGAAGAACTCCATTGACTACACAGTCCATGGGGTCGCAAAGAGTCGGACCAAGTTGAGTGACTTTCACTTTCATGAAAGATCTATGAGGAAAACATCCATTTCATCACCTTTCCAAATTAACCCCAACCTCCAATCTCCTACCATTTAAATTGTCTTTCCTTCTTAAAGGAATAGAAAAGATTAAAAGCAAGATAATTGTGGGTAAATTATTTGGGTAGAACTCCCAGCTTCTTTCTCATAAGGTTTTGGTGGCATGTTTGTGCACTGAGAGTTAGTCTTCATATATATACACAACACTGTCAAGAACAGCCTGAAATACTCCAGTTCTCATAGTAAGGGAATTTTCTGATAATGACCCCTTTCCTTTGGTTTGCCATCTATCTGTAGACACATTCAAACTATTACATTGTTTATTATGTATAGTTTTTCTTGGAACATTCATGAATTTTTGAGATAATAAACATATTTTTGAAAACTTTCCTAGGAATGAATGTAAAATATGTTTGTTTGAATGTTATAAATATTTTCTCAGTAAGTAGATTAAATAATAAATAATAATAATAGATTTAACCTGTAGCTTCCCATTAATCTGGATTTTATTGGGTAGTTAGGTATTCATATTAATTTATAGATTTTGAGGCACTTTGAAACAAAGGTTAAATCTCAGTAAAATAAATATCTTTAAAGTACAGATCACTGGATAAATCAGTATTTTTAATTATTGATCTTTTACGTGATAGACTAATACTTGATACAATTTTAATATTTGAATGAGATATAAATTGCATTCTACTGACTTAGCCATGTATTAATAATATCTTTTCTGAATATAGCCTTGTGCTGGTGCTAGTGGTAAAGAACCTTCCTGTCAATACAGAAAGACTAAGAGACGTGAGTACAATCCCTGGGTGGGGAAGATCCCCTGGAGGAGGGCATGGCAACCCACTTCAGTATTCTTGCCTCCAGAATACCATGGGCAGTGGAGCCTGACAGGCTACAGTCTATAGGATCACAAAGAGTTGAACACAACTGAAAAAACTTCACAGACATGCCACACATGTCAAAGTCCAAGCCTACTGATTGTGACTGCTTTTTGAGTAAATTCATATAGTAAATTCATATTGTGGCCTCGATGTTTCCTGCACTTTCCCTGGCACTTCTGTTATAAAATTTTGTCAAGGTATTTTGTCATGTTGTAGTCAAAATCAGAGTGTAATTCTTGGTGTGTGGGGCTAACAATAAATGATACAACCTAAAACAGAGTAACTGGTCCAACTATTTTCTGAAATGAGGGTTATATTGACTTTGATAACATCTTCAAATTACTTTGTGCCCATTATTAGACATTTTGACAATAACGTTTCAAATCCAAAGAAAATGGATACATAGGAAACTAATTTGTTTGTACCTTTTAGAAACTGTTAAATAGCACAGTGTCAAATAGATAGGGGCCTCCTATTTCCTACTTCTCCTCCATCTGAGTTTCCATCAAGGATAATGACTGGAAGATGACTCATATCCAAGTATCTCAACTAACTCTAATACTTGTATTATTACATAACTTAAAAATTTTCATAAAATGCTTACATGCAAAATAGGTACAACAAAATGATTATATATAATTTCTCATAAAATATATTTTTAGCAAAATAAATATCTACCCAAATATTTTCTCTGTGCTTTGTAAGTGAAATGAGAAAAGGAAGGGAAATGATACCTTTTTCCTACTTCCTGCAAAATTCTTTTCCAGAGTAACTAAATGCACACATTAGGCAGTGTCCAGACAACCATGAGGTAGGTCTGAATCCCACAGGAAATAAATGTGAGAAAAGAGGAGAGAAGGTAATTTAGTGGACAGGAGAGAAAAGTGTCCAAAGCATTCGAAAGCAGTTTTTAACTCTCTTCAAAAAACTGGAAGGAAATCAAGGCTTCCACAAGAGAATTAAAATGTTTGTTCCCCATATTCCACTCCGCATTAAACCCCGATTTCATTCATCATTCTCTTTGTCCACCGTTCCTCAGCCAGCTGCTGTTGTCACTCCAAAGCAGAATTCTAGGTCTGTAACTTTCAGATATCCAGCCAGCTCTATAATGCAATATTTTCAGCAGCTCATGGATGTCAGCTCTTCACTTTGTTTGTTCTTTCCCCTCTTATCATCAGTAGAGCTCAGATGCTGACTTCACTAGCAGGAATGCATATACCATGTGTTTAGTCCTGATAATGACTATCAATGTTTAATTATATTTTAAAATCATAATGGAAAGAAATTATTAATGAATTGTGGCAACCGTACCAGGTGAAATCTGTAACAGTGTGGTGCTGACATTGTCATCGAATTTTATGACAAAGTTACCAGATTGAAAATCAGTCATGTGTGCCCAGAAAATTTACACAGCTCTTTGCCCAACACAAAAGAGGCAAGTCATTTTTTAACACTTGGATATGATTTCTTGCTCTGCCGTGGCCTGGACTTCTGACCTTGGGCAAGCTAGTTAATTTCTCTATAAACTCAGTTTTTTCTGTTCAAAAAATTAGCGAGAAAGAGATTGCATAATTTCTAAAGTTTCATTCAGGTTTATTATCCTATTTCTCTGACTGGAAAAAGACATCTTTCAGAAGGGTTTTGTAAAATAAACATACTTTTCACATGTCATTATTTGACATAAATGTGCTTGCTTCATTGCTGTTTATAAGCGATACTTATAAATTTGCAAAAGTGGTAATTTTGAGGGTTACAGATGACAGTTATGGGAGATTTATGCATAGCACAACGTGAGATAAAATATATCCTTTTATTATTGACAGCTATATTTTAATAAAGAATGGTGATGAAATTCCCTCTGTCCTTACTCTTTCTTCAAGTCTTCATTTTAATGGAAAAATAATTGACCTCAAAAAATTCTCTTATCTTATTGCCACTAATTAAGTTTTAAGATCTGATTGATCTCTAATATCAAAGAGTGGAAAATTTAATACTCCACAGAAACTGTAATTTAATTCTTCATGGCTGTAATGCAATCCATAAAATTAAATGTTGCCACTCCATGAAGATTTAAAAAAAATTTTTTTTGAGAGTTTATTTGTATTTTACAAATACCTTATACATGTGCTTAAAACTGATCCAATGTATAAACTACTATCTTCTTAAATTAGTGATATCACAGTTATTTGAATGATAGTCAACACTAATAAAATCATACATTCTGAATTTTTAATATAAACATTGATAAAGCAGATTTATTCAAGGCATGCATGCTTACTGAATAGCTATAAGATCTTTACTAAGAAAAAAAGTCACTTTCCTACCTAGCAAGGTATTAAAAACTAATATACAATGATTTTATTTTCCAAGGCCTGGGATAATAAAAAAGAAGCATGATGAAATTCTAGAATTAAAATGTTGACTTAAATATAAAATTCATTAATTAATTCATGAATTTGTGTATTTTTATTCATGATTTGTATACCCTCTTTTATTGATTCCCTGGTTGTTGTTGTTTTAATATACATTTCAAATCAAGCTGAGAAGCTTGGTAAATTCCATCATACTTTCTTTTTATTTATTTATTTTAATTGGAGGCTAATTGCAACAGTGTAGTGGTTTTTGCCATACATTGATTATCATGAGCTGTGACCATTATTTAACATAAAAATGGTTCTGATTACTCTACTTCCAATTCATGCGACTTCTCAACCTTCATTGTTAGAGATCATTTCCGTAATCTTTTATTAATGTATTATACATTGACATCAATTTTTCTAAAAATCTCAAATATGTTCTCCCATCAGCTTCAGTAATTTTTATCACTTCACTTTATGCTGTGCTTTAACTATGTCAAGGTTTTCTGACACAATTTAATATAATTCTAAATTTAACTTCATTCCTCCAACATACACGAAATATTATATCTTCATTAGGAGAATATTTGAAACTTTCAAGACCTCTAGAGCATCACTGTACACTCTTACCCTCACTCTTTATGTTCAGTTCAGTTCAGTCGCTCAGTCGTATCCGACTCTTTGCGACCCCATGAACCACAGCACACCAGGCCTCCCTACCCATCACCAACACCCGGAGCCTACCCAAACCCATGTCCATTGAGTTGATGATCCATCGAACCATCTCATCCTCCGTCATCAGGGTCTTTTCAAATGAGTCAGCTCTTCACATCAGGTGGCCAAAGTACTGGAGCTTCAGCACGTCAGTCTTTCCAATGAACACCCAGGACTGATCTCCTTTAGGGTGGACTGGTTGGATCTCCTTGCAGCACAAGGGACTCTCAAGAGTCTTCTCCAACACCACAGTTCAAAAGCATCAATTGTTAGGTGCTCAGCTTTCTTTATAGTCCACTCTCACATCCATACATAACCACTGGAAAAACCATTGCCTTGACTAGATTGACCTTTGTTGTCAAAGTAATATCTCTGCTTTTGAATATGCTATCTAGGTTGGTCATAACTTTCCTTCCAAGGAGTAAGCATCTTTTAATTTAATGCTGAAATCACCATCTGCAGTGATTTTGGAGCCCAAAAATATAAAGTCTGACACTGTTTCCACTGTTTCCCCATCTATTTCCCATGAAGTGATGAGACCAGATGCCATGATCTTCATTTTCTTAATGTTGAGCTTTACATCAACTTTTTCACTCTCCTCTTTCACTTTCATTGAGAGGCTTTTTAGTTCCTCTTCACTTTCTGCCATAAGGGTGGTGTCATCTGCATATCTGAGGTTATTGATATTTCTCCTAGGGATCTTGATTCCAGCTTGTGCTTCCTCCAGCCCAGCATTTCTCATGATGTACTCTGCATATAAGTTAAATAAGCAGGGTGACAATATACAGCCTTGATGTACTCTTTTTCTGTAGTCCCCTGTTATACCATATGTTCTAATTGTTCTCCCACTTAAGAAGGATTCATTTTCTTCTGTAATTGGGTACAGTCTTCTGTATATGTTCTATATGTCATGCTGATTGATAGACGTATTCACATCTTCCATATCCTTACCTACTTTGGTTTCATTTTATCAGTTCATTTCAGAGAGGCAGTATTAGAGGCTGTCGATTTTGCTTTATGTATTTGGAACTTTTGTTAATGAGTGTCTATGCATGTGCTATTTTTGTATTCTCTTGATCAGTTGACATCATGAGATGTTCTTTTTTAATATCTAATTATATTCTTGTCTTGAGACCTATTTTCTCTAATATTAGAGTGGTCATGTCAGTATTCTTACATATAGTTTTTGCAAGTAATTTTTTCTTTTTTTCTGAATTTACTCTCAATCTATGTATGTCATTGAGAGTCAATTGTTATTTTGGGGTGGTAAATAATGCATAAAGACTTATTTTATAATTAAATATAATAAATTTGCCTTTATTGGGGATTTTTATTTATATTAAATGTAGTTATTGGTATGTTTGGATTTAAATTCACTTCTTGTTATTTGATTTCTATGTGTCCCATTTGCTCCTTGCTTCCTCATTACTTCTCTTCTGTCTTTGTAACTTGAATCAAATATTGCTTTTTGTTCTGTTTTATATGTCTTCTAATGAATTTTTAAGTTAAGCCTCTTTGAATTTTTTTTAAGTATTTTAGTGTACCTCTAACTGATTTGGTCTGTGTTCAAGAGAATTCCATTACTTCATGACTATTCTAAAGACTTTATGATAGTCCCTCAGTATTGTCTTTCTACCCTGTGTGTTCTTATTTTTATATTTTTAGCTCTATAAATGCTATAAATGCACATTTATTTAAGGAACCTTACATGTATGAATAAATATATAGACAGATAGATATATAGATATAGACAGACGGTGGTGGTGGTTTAGTCACTAAGTCATGACCAACTCCTGTGACCTCAAGGACTTTATTTAGCTCACCAGGCTCTTCTGTCCATGGGATTTCCCAGGCAAGAACACTAGAGTGGGTTGCCATTTCCTTCTCCAGGATCTTCCCCACCCAGGTATCGAACCCAAGTCTCCTGCATTGCAGGTAATTCTTTACTGCTGAGCCACCAGGGAAGCCTAGATAGATAGATAGACCGATAGATAAAACATATATCTTACCTCACAGTTTTTAAAAAAGATGTCTTCTCAGACAATTATAGGGTAAGAACTTTGTTGTGCTGGTAGCCAGAGCATCATTCTATATAATATAACTACACCTCTGAGTTTGACTGCATGTATTACATGTAAAACACTTGAAATGAATCTAACCTTACCTTACCTTACTAAAGTAAGGCTAATTGTGAAGCGACAGCATTACCAAATGTCAGACATATTCTTATTATTTTTTATTCTCAAATCCTTTGATATCACATTAGAAAATGAATTACTAGAGCTAATCAATGAATATAGTAAAGTTGCAGGATATAAAATCAACACACAGAAATCCCTTGCATTCCTATACACCAATAACGAGAAAGTAGAAAAAGAAATTAAGGAAACAATTCCGTTCACCATTGCAACGAAAAGAATAAAATACTTAGGAATATATCTACCCAAAGAAACTAAAGACCTATATATAGAAAACTATAAAACACTGATGAAAGAAATCAAAGAGGACACTAATAGATGGAGAAATATACTATGTTCATGGATCGGAAGAATCAATATAGTGAAAATGAGTATACTACCCAAAGCAATTTACAAATTCAATGCAATCCCTATCAAGCTACCAGCCATATTTTTCACAGAACTAGAACAAATAATTTCAAGATTTGTATGGAAATACAAAAAACCTCGAATTGCCAAAGCAATCTTGAGAAAGAAGAATGGAACTGGAGGAATCAACTTCCTTACTTCAGGCTCTACTACAAAGCCACAGTCATCAAAACAGTATGGTACTGGCACAAAGACAGACATATAGATCAATGGAACAAAATAGAAAGCCCAGAGATAAATCCACACACATATGGACACCTTATCTTTGACAAAGGAGGCAAGAATATACAATGGAGTAAAGACAATCTCTTTAACAAGTGGTGCTGGGAAAACTGGTCAACCACTTGTAAAAGAATGAAACTAGATCACTTTCTAACACCACACACAAAAATAAACTCAAAATGGATTAAAGATCTAAATGTAAGACCAGAAACTATAAAACTCCTAGAGGAGAACATAGGCAAAACACTCTCAGACATAAATCACAGCAGGATCCTCTATGATCCACCTCCCAGAATTCTGGAAATAAAAGCAAAAATAAACAAATGGGATCTAATTAAAATTAAAAGCTTCTGCACTACAAAGGAAAATATCAGCAAGGTGAAAAGACAGCCTTCGGAATGGGAGAAAATAATAGCAAATGAAGCAACTGACAAACAACTAATCTCAAAAATATACAAGCAACTTATGCAGCTTAATTCCAGAAAAATAAACGACCCAATCAAAAAATGGGCCAAAGAACTAAATAGACATTTCTCCAAAGAAGACATACGGATGGCTAACAAACACATGAAAAGATGCTCAACATCACTCATATTAGAGAAATGCAAATCAAAACCACAATGAGGTACCACTTCACACCAGTCAGAATGGCTGCGATCCAAAAATCTGCAAGCAATACATGCTGGAGAGGGTGTGGAGAAAAGGGAACCCTCCTACACTGTTGGTGGGAATGCAAACTAGTACAGCCACTATGGAGAACAGTGTGGAGATTCCTTAAAAAATTGCAAATAGAACTCCCTTATGACCCAGCAATCCCAGTGCTGGGCATACACACCGAGGAAACCAGAATTGAAAGAGACACATGTACCCCAATGTTCATTGCAGCACTGTTTATAATAGCCAGGACATGGAAACAACCTAGATGTCCATCAGCAGATGAATGGATAAGAAAGCAGTGGTACATATACACAATGGAGTATTACTCAGCCGTTAAAAAGAATTCATTTGAATCAGTTCTGATGAGATGGACGAAACTGGAGCCGATTATACAGAGTGAAGTAAGCCAGAAAGAAAAACACCAATACAGTATACTAACACATATATATGGAATTTAGAAAGATGGCAATGATGACCCTGTATGCAAGACAGGAAAAAAAGACGCAGCTGTCTATAATGGACTTTTGGACTCAGAGGGAGAGGGAGAGGGTGGGATGATATGGGAGAATGGCATTCTATCATGTATACTATCATGTAAGAATTGAATCGCTAGTCTATGTCTGACGCAGGATACAGCATGCTTGGGGCTGGTGCATGGGGATGACCCACAGAGATGTTATGGGGAGGGAGGTGGGAGGGGGGTTCATGTTTGGGAACACATGTAAGAATTAAAGATTTTAAAATTAAAAAAAAATAAAAAAATAAAAAATAATAATAATAAAAAAAAAAAAAAGAAAATGAATGAAGGAAAAAGTCTTGGATTGAGTGATGTTACTGCCTGCTGAATGTACCTGAACTAGGTGCTTCCACTAGGGGAAGAAGAAAAAATGGATTAAAAGAATATAAAATGGAAGGAATATGACAGAAAATGGAAAGAAGATGCAAAGGAGGATCATGATGCCAGAGATAGAAGTAGTAGCTTTTTACCCAAAAGCATATCAAGAAAAAAATAGCAATACTCAGACTTTCATCTCAGATGTAGAACCGACAAACAACTGATGCTAAGAGTCTACTTGACCTATTTTGTCTGGAGAAGGGAAATTAAATTCTGCTGATTTCATGTTCTGCTTAAAGACTGTATCTTGATAATCTAGAGTATAGATGAGAAATAGAACCCCTTTGTGACTTAAATGGCAGGTGGAAAGTTGTACCTTTCATTGCACTTATGATTAAATAATCTTTATTGATTACTTTTGAATCCCACAGGATGGATGATGCTGACCAGTTGGAGGTGTAGCTGTGAATAAAGGTGTCCTAATGCTGATGCAGTTATCTAGGTGTGATGGGAAAACAGGTTGCTCTCATTCAAAAAGTACATTACAGATTGTTTTTGACTATGACAAATGAGTGTGCACACACTGGCTCTACATGGCAGGGAGTTTGAGTAGGATCAAAAAGTTTGGAAGGGTGGTATTAAGGGGTCATATATCTTTGGAGACTTGTAAGGAGCTACATCTTTGAAGCCCCATAGCACTCTAAGACTGAGTTGTATGTACTGGGGAGTAGACTATATTGGTTAACACTTTCATTGGACAAGCAATACTTTTAGGAGAAACAATGTACCCAAACTGTATCCAAGTTATGAACATATGTGGTGTCAGAACGTGGCAGCAATATATATGTTGGCATAATCAACAATGACTCTACTAGGCCATTCATAAGCAGGATAGATTGTTGAATTCATGAAATCAAACTCTTCATGATAAATTTTGTTATTCAAGTCACTTTGGGTTTTTCTAATTATGCAAATGGAAACATTGACAGATGAGTTTTATTCATGGATCTGGTCTTCTCCAAGAGGACAGTTTTGATACAATTTCTCCACTGGTCTCAATGTGAATAGGATACTTAAGTATTATTGTTTTATTTTAGAAAGACAATTTTTTTTTTCTAAAGCAATTCTTCCAGTCTAAACCAATAAACTACAATAAAGAGGAATTAAGTTCTTAAGGAAATACATTAGGTTCATGCTTAAAACACGTTTGAGCCACTCAGCCTATAGGAAAGTAATCACGGGAAGCAATCTACATTCTTATTCCTGTCCTCAAATGCTAGATTAGAATGCAAAAGAATGGCAATCAGATGAGGAAGATCATCTTTAAATAAAAAAAAATAACTAGAAAGAGCAAAAGATGGCTTTTATGAGATGTCAGTTTCATTCTATTGGAATGGGAAAGGGTGCTTTCAGAATACTGAAGTCACTAGGAATTCACAAGCTCCTTATTGGAAGGTGCTGCCCTGGGCTAATTGCCAGATGCTGTATTAGAGCTAATAGAGTCTTATACTAAGTGCCTGATGGAGCTTGTTTAAGTAATGGATTTTACTTTAGGCCAGAAGAAATCCTGAGATACTTTTACCTAAATAGGAGAAACGGTGATGAAGGGATGGAAAAGAAGACCAGGACTGTAAAATTCATAAGAAAAGAAGTAAAGGCTTGATAAATGGAAGGAGATTGAAACATTACTTTGGTTTTCCATATCTATAACCTGGAGTAGCTTTACTTATGTTGTAAAAGGCTAACTAAATAGGTAATTTTTAAAAATTTTAATAGCATGTGACACTATTTTATAATTATGCTCCAATTAAAACAGTAGTTTTTATAAAGTTACCTAAGAACAATTTTTATTAAAAGTGTTGCTATTTTTTTTTAATGGTTTAAGGTTCTACTTTTACTCTATTAAAGCAATCGTTCAAACTTAATATTAGACACATTTAAAAATAATATAAATTATTGTTTTTAAATATACTTATGGACTTTCCTGGTGGCTCAGATGGCAAAGAATCTGCCTGTAATGCAGGAGACCTGACAAGCTATATTAATTTACTGTATATATAAATTTAAATGTGTATATCTAGATTAACAAATATTTTCTTTAAAATATCTGATTAGAGGGCTTTAACTACTTTCCTATTCATTATAGTCTAAGTGTTTGAACTCATATTTCACTTAGGATAGTGATTAGCTTTGGGTGAGGTAGAAAATAGAGGGATACCATGGGTGTTTGCAGATACTGGTGCTGGTGACTTTGCGATGTGTCATTTAAGCTGTGCTTCTCAGAAGTCCCTTTTCTCTGTGTTTCTGGTATAGTGGAACCACAAGAGATACTCAGAGTCGAAAAAGAAGGAACAATCGCTTGATTTTTACTTTACCATGATTCAATCAGGAACTTTTACGTCTCATGCATGTTATTCCTTGTCTCTTGGCTTGCCTGACTGCTATGGGGCGTCAACCGATCTGAAATGGCTCCACCTTCCGCAATTCCTCTGGATTTCTCCACCTCCTGGGCTGGTTTAATGCAGACGGGGAAATCCAGTGTGAAGGCTGGAGAGTCTGTGAATTGACATAGATCCCTGAGCACCGTGTGGGTTCCAGACTGTCACAGTTCTCAACCACTTCATATCTATCTTCCCTTCATGACAACTTGCCCTGTGGTCTTCAATCCTCAACATCACACACAAAGACAAGAACCTTACAGAGACTGTTTAACCAGCTCACACAAGTGAGCAAGTTCAGTTCCCTATACGGAATCATGTGCTGGTGTGTGTTCATTCACTTCTGTCCTATGTGACTCTTTGCGATCCCATGGACTGTAGCCCACCAGGCTCTTCTGTCCATGGGATTCCAGGCAAGAATACTGGAGTGGGTTGCCATTCCCTTCTCCTGAGGGTCTTCCCGACCCAGGGATCGAACCCAAGTATCTTATGTCTCCTGTTTTGGCAGGTAGGTCCTTTACCACTAGTGCCACTTGGGAAGCCCTAATGAATCATAATATGTTTAACTGATCACTCTCAGATGCACTGGTCAGATGTGTTTCTTAATCAGTTTGTATATTATGCAAGTATATTCAGTTTCTGAAAATACACTCACCTGTACATTTTTGATGCATATACTTCTCTCTATGAAGATCATAATTTAATAATGAATTATTTGGAAGTTCTGAACATATATTCAGGATAAGGTACCAGTCTTCATAATCATTTATGTGTATGAGAAATGGAAAATATGTCTGAAAAATTGTTTTCATCCAATATGCTTTAATTAATCATGAGCACTATATAAGCATCTTTATAGGAGACAAATGTGCTTCTCTCTCTCTATTATATATATATATATATATATATATATATATGTACACACACATACTATTTCTAATTAGGGGATTTCCTGGTGGCTTAGTTGATAAAGAATCTGCTTGTAGTGCAGGAGACCTGGGTTCAATCCCTGGGCCAGGGAGATCCTCTGGAAAAAGAAATGGCAACCCACTCTAGTATTCTTGCCTGGGAAATCCTATGGAGAGAGGAGCCTGGTAGGCTATGGTCCATGGGGTTGTAAATTGTCAGATACATCTTAAGGAATAAACTGCCTCCACCAGTCTTTATAGTTACATGCATATTCATTGAGTTAAATAATTACTGAAATCATTAGTTGTCTATATGTATTATAACTTAATGTATATTTTTAAAATTAACACTTACATTATATCAAATGGAGTTGGTTTGCAATTATTAAATACACAATTAAAACAGCTTAGGAAACCAAGTTCTCAAGATGACCTTTAGGTTAGCAATAGAGGATGTGAATATTTTGAGGTCATCATTATCATTCCAGCAGCCTTGGTGCTAAGAGGCTACCTCAGTAGGAATGAACAGAGAAAGAAACATGAAAGAGGAGAAATGGAGCTAAGACAAGACAATTGGGCAGAGCTCGCCTTTGAAGTGAGCTGTAAATTTCCAAAACGTCCTGATGCTAAGAAGTTTCCTATAGGAAATAATATTCATGAAGATCCAAACTCATTTTTTTAGACAATTTCAGGGGAGGGTAGTAAAGGCTTTAAATCATATAAATAAGTTGGAAGGGGAGTCAAATATAAACTGATGAAGAATAGAGGAGGAGGTGAGGAGAAAGGATTCATGAGAACACTAGAGAGCACTTTGTTGATTCAGAGACTGGTCAACCAGAGAATAGCACATGTGGCAACCAGGCTTCCAGTTAATCTGTCTCTGAATAGAAGCATGACCTCATCTGCTAGATGAAAAGATTCCAGCCAGAAGCTAATGGTTTATGGAGGCACTGCCATGTGCTGCGTAGTTTATAGAGGTTAACTCTTTAATGCTTCCCATTTTTTCTTTTTACCCACCTCCAGACACATGCAGTTTATATCTATCGAAGCAGAGGCTCTGATACACTGAATACCAGTCCAAATGTCTCTGGGTCAAAAATGGAGCAATCCCCCAAATGCAGTTTAATGTGACTTCAGTGATCCTGTTAGTTTCTATAGCATATAGAAACCGTGACTCCAGGTAACTTTAAAAGCCAATACCCACAGGGAGTATAAAAAAGAAAATCCTGGCGAAGTATGCTCATATGCCCTGGATCAGCTGCTTCATCTTTAGAAAATAAAATATTCCACGTTCTGTTTCAAAGCCAAAAAATTCTCAGCCCCTGGAGGCTGCTGCTGTGCTTCTTGATCTGTTCATCATATTGCTGCACTGAATCAGGCAAGAACCTCAGCAACTGACAACAAGGTGTGTGATATTTTTCTGTAATTTAAAAATCTTCATACACCTCAATAGATGTATGAAAAATATATGAAAATAGAAAATAGAGGGAAGTTAGAAAGTTTATATTGTCTACAGTAAAAATTTATCATCTCCCACCTCCCTCCCCATACCATCCCTCTGGGTCATCCCAAGTAAAAAAATAAATCAATAAATAAATTAAAAAAATTATCATCTGATATTAAAGCATGCTTCATATTTTAAAAGTTGATTTTTCATCCAGGTCAGGGCACAAAAGTAATCACTTAATTTCTAGTGCTTCAGTTGAGTTTCCCTTAACTACCTTGATCGTGTTGCCTTCAATATTTGTTCAGAGCTGAAATTTCAGGGTAGATTTTTTTTTTTTAAAGGCGAAGAGTTAATTTTCTGGTAAATTTTCACTGATATTTTAAATTTTGTATTTTAGACATTTTTCCCTCTGTTATTTTAGAAGTGTGTGAATTACAAGTTGAACTCGGAATGAAATAATGAATAGAGTCCTAATTAAGAACTTGCGCTCAGGAGTCAGAATAAATTGAAATTCAAGCTCCACCGATCATTAACTGTGTAATTTTGAACTTGTTACTTAACTTGAGTGTCAAAATAAAATGAGGTTCTTGTCAGTGCTATATGGGAATTAAATGAGCAAGCATGTATGATTAGCCTACATGTTTGATATACTGTAACTATTAACAATTATTTTGGTAAGAGAAGTTTGGTTGTTTTATTTATTTATTTTTAATTTCCTTTTTATTATGATTCTTTATGGCTTTTCAGGTGGCTCAGTGGTAAAAAATCCCCTGCTAATGCCGGAGACCCAGATTTGATCCCTGGGTTAGGAAAATCCCCTGGAGGAGGAAATGGCAATCCATTACAGTATTCTTACTGGGGAAATCCCATGGACAGAGAAGCCTGTTGGGCTACAGTCCATTGTTGCTGTTCAGTCAGCCAGTCGTGTCCAACTCTTTGCAACCCTGTGGCCTCCCTGCCCCTCACCAATTCCCAAAGTTGGCCCAAGTTCATGTCCGTTGCATTGGTGATGCCATCCAGCCATCTCATCCCTCTTCTTCTGCCCTCAATCTTTCCCAGAATCTGGGATTTTTCCAGTGAGTTGGCTTCTGCATCGTTTGACAAAAATGCTGGAACTTCAGCTTAAGCATCAGTTCTTCCAAAGAGTATTCAGTGTTGATTTCCCTTAAGATTGACTGGTTTGATCTCATTGCTGTTCAAGGGACTGTCAAGAGTCTTCTCCTGCACCACAGTTTGAAGGCATCAGTTCTTTGGTATTCTGCCTTTTTTAATGGTCCAGCTCTCACAACTGTATGTGACCACTGAGAAGACCATAACCTTTATTATATAGACCATTGTCAGCAGAGTAATGTCTCTGCTTTTCAACACACTGTCTAGGTTTGTCATAGCTTTCCTGCCAAGAAGCAGTCATCTTCTGATTTCATGGCTGCAGTCACCATCTGCAATGATTTTAAAGCCAAAGAAGAGGAAATCTGTCATTACTTCCATCTTTTCCCCTTCTATTTACCACTAATGGGGCTGGATGCCAGGATCTTAGTTATTTTTTAATATTTAGCTTTAAGCTGACTCATTCACTCTTCTCCTTCAACCTCATCAAGAGGCTCTTTAGTCCCTCTTCAATTTCTGCCATTAGAGTGATGTCATCCAGATATCTGGGGTTGTTGATACCCTACAGTCCATTGGGTCTCAAAGGTCAGACACAACTGAGCCACTGAGCATGCACACATGCATACTATTTCTCTGCCCTGCTTTGCCTTTTCCCTTAGAAAATACACCAGGTGCTCTGGGCCATGCTTTCCTCTCCTTCCTTCTATCTTCTGACTAAAACTGTTGTTTCCCCTTGTGGCTTTGCATGGTATGGCATTCCTAGCAAATGAAATTCATTCTTCTTTCAGTGATGCTGAGACCTGTTTATTGTCACTCAGATACTTTCATAAATTAAAATGAAGTTTGCAACAGAGATGCAACAAAGACATTTATTCAACAGTTATGCCCCTTATCCCTTTCTTATGGGGCTCAGCTCTGTTCATGTAGCAAATTGAACCTTTCCAGGGTATGGATTGTGGTTGGTTTAAACCCCTTATGGTATATTCATTCTGCTTAATTAAAGGTTGATGTGTGATCAAATGCTGGCAAGGAAATTCAAGAAAAAGCATACATGTGGAATTACGCAAAAAACAGGATTCTCCCTGATAAAGGAGAAACTGAAAAGAAGAGAAATCTCTGTAATTTCCTCCACTTCCTTTCTTGCTTTGCCTAATGTTCAAGCCTCTAAGTATGTCAGAGAAACTGGATTAAAGGCCTAAATCCTTGATGACACTGTTGAGTTACCAGGACAATAGCAAGAGAACACACCTCTGGACATCTTGTTAAATGGATTATACATGCCTGTGGCTTCAGGAAGAACATTTTCATATTTGTCTGCTTTCCTGGTGGCTCAGTAGTAAATAATTCACCTGCAATGCAGGATATCACCTGCAATGCAGGAGTCTCAGGTTTGATCCCTGGGTTGAGAAGATCCCCTGGAGAAAGAAATGACAACCCACTCCAGTATTCTTGCCTGTAAAATTCCATGGACAGAGAAGCTTGGCAGGCTGCAGTCTATGGGGTTGCAAGAATAGGACACAAGTTAGCAACTAAACCACCACCACCACCATTTTCATATTCATTACTTATTGAATGTTTGTACTGATTTCATCAAAAGCTGCCCAATGGACCCAGTTTTCAAACCTGTATTTACAAAATGTATTTTAAAAGTCTTAGAATGTTTTAAAAACCTACTCAATATCTCAGTTAACTGGCTACAAATTTGAGGAAATTACAGCAATAAAAATCTACAAGATCAGATAATATGCTCATAATTTCAGAGAAGATTCCATAGTATTATACATGGTAGGGAATTTCTACCAAAATGTGATAGATCTGCAGCATCCAAACCACTCATTTCCTATGACAAAGTTCACTAACATGGTTATTCTATATCTTGCATGTTATTCTGAAACAGAACTGTTCATATTTGGGTTTGGCACATCAATACCATTAAAAATAGCTTGTATATGTGTTGTTGTTTTTGTCAGAATGTGACATTCAGATTGAAATCCAAGTTGCTCTTTGGAAAAGTGCCAACGGCACTTTCCTCTAATTCTCTTAACTTCTATTCAACTTATACAGTGTGCCAGTAGATGCTAAATTATTTTGGATAATTATGTCATTTAAATCACATAACACTAGGAGACATATTTTTGACATTTCCATTTTTATAGATGAGGAAACTGAAGTGGGAAGATGATAGGTAACTTACCCAAGCTCACAAAGCTGAATAATGGGCAATACATTAAGAATTGTAGCCTTCTGAACTGACCACAAAGTCTGAGATCCCAATCAATGTAGTTTACTGTGATATTGCTAGATCAAATTAATTCCTTCTATTATGCCATGAAGTACTGATACATTTAAAGATCAAAAAGTAAAAGGGATATAATAGGATTTTAAAAACAAAACAAAAACACCTAACAAGAACGAACAGTTATTTCAAAAAGAAGAAATACAAATAATCAGTCTGTGTGTTATATGTTAAGATACATTCACTGTTCTTAGAATCCAAAAAATGGAATTGTGGGTGTGTGTTGTGTGTTAATTGCTCAGTCGTGTCCAAATCTCTGCAACCCTATGAACTGTAGCACACCAGGGTTCTCTGTCCATGGAATTCTCTGGGCAAGAATACTGAAGTGGATTACCATTCCCTTATCCAAAGTATCTTCCTGACCCAGGGTTTGAACCCTGGTCTTCTGCATCACAGGCAGATTCTTTACCATTTGAGCTACAGGGAAGTCCTAAAAATGAAATTTATAGGGATTGATACCAATACCATATCTTGTTTTCCTTACCACAAATTTTAGTAATTCTAATGAGAAGTTGCAGTAAAACAATACTCCTAATAAACTGCTATAGTTAATTGTAAATTGGAGTGAATTTCCTGGAGGGAGGTTTCCATTACTCCAAGAGTCTTTAAAAATGTTCAAGTAATAGTTTCTCTAGAAATGCTTTTTTGTGGAGTAATCAGACTTGCCTCAGAGTTTATATAACAAGATTTTCACCAATAAAAGTACAAACAAGTGCCACGTGGCACATTTACTTATCTTAATATACTACTTAAATATCTTTGTATATAATTAGTGACATTGGCAAATGTTTACTAAATAAAGCAAATTTTTTTTTAAATGACATATGTCTTCATTTGCATTTTTATGATATATTATAATATTCCAAGTTATTAATTCTTCACTCAAAGACTTATATTGCCAGGATGGTAAAAAGACTGACTTCGTATGTTCTTAGTTGCCTTCTGAAGTATTTTTGTATTTCTCACTGTGTTTCTGGGCTTTGGCCATTCTTGTTGTTTCTTTGCTGGATCCATTCTATTGATGGTTCACCTTGTACCCAGTCTTAAAGTTACCAAAGCAATTGATTTTACCACTGCCCAAGAATGATCCCACCTATCCTTGCATCCATTGATAAGGAGAGACCAACAATAAGGAAAGCCTTTGATGGTTTATCTTGTCTTTCATGGCTGCTTGCAAATCCTAACACATGATGTTGTGAAAGTGTTGCACACAATATGCCAGCAAATCTGGAAAACTCAGCAGTGGCCACAGGACTGGAAAAGGTCAGTTTTCATTCCAATCCCAAAGAAAGGCAATGCCAAAGAATACTCAAACTACCTCACAATTGCACTCATCTCACAGGTTAGCAAAGTAATGCTCAAAATTCTCCAAACCAGCCTTCAACAGAAAGTGAACTGTGAACTTCCAGATGTTCAAGCTGGATTTAGAAAAGGCAAAGGAACCAGAGATTTGGAACTTGATATGGAACAACAGACTGGTTCCAAATAGGGAAAGGAGTGTATCAAGGCTGTATATTATCACCCTACTTATTTAACTTAAATTGCCAACATTCGTTGGATCATCAAAAAAATAAACAAGAGAGTTCCAAAAAAACTGCTACTTCTGCTTTACTGACTATGCCAAAGCCTTTGACTGTGGATCTCAATGAACTGTGGGAATTTCTTAAAGAGATGGGAATACCAGGCCACCTGACCTGCCTCCTGAGAAATCTGTATGCAGGTTAAGAAGCAACAGTTAGAACTGGACATGGAACAACGGACTGGTTCCAAATTGGGAAAGGAGTACATCAAGGCTGTATATTGTCACCTTGCTTATTTAACTTATATGCAGAGTACATCATGAGAAATGCTGGGCTGGATAAAGCACAATCTGGAATCAAAATTGCTGGGAGAAATATCAATAACCTCAGATATGTAGATGAAACCACCCTTATGGCAGAAAGTGAAGAAGAACTAAAAAGCCTCTTGATGAAAGTGAAAGAGGAGAGTGAAAAAGTTGGCCTAAAACTCAATATTTCAAAAACTAAGATCATGGCATCTGGTCCCATCACTTCATGGCAGTTAGATGGGGAAGAGTGGAAACAGTGAGAGACTTTAATTTTGGGGGCTTCAAAATCACTGCAGATGGTGACTGCAGTCATGAAATTAAAAGATGCTTGCTCCTTGGAAGGAAATTATGACCAGCCTAGATTGCATATTAGAAAGCAAAGACATTACTTTGACAACAAAAGTCTGTCTAGTCAAAACTATGGTTTTTCCAGGAGTCATGTATGATTGTGAGAGTTGGACTGTAAAGAAAGCTGAGTGCTGAAGAATTGATGCTTTTGAACTGTGGTGTTGGAGAAGACTCTTGAGAGTCCCTTGGACAGCAAGGAGTTCCAACCAGTCCATCTGAAAAGAAATCAGTCTTGAATATTCACTGGAAAGACTGATACTGAAGCTGAAACTCCAATACTTTGCCCAAGTGAAGTCGCTCAGTCGTATCCGACTCTTTGTGACCCCATGGACTGTAGCCTACCATGATCCTCCATCCATGGGATTTTCCAGGCAAGAGTACTGGAGTGGATTGCCATTTCCTTCTCCAGAGGACCTTCCCGATCCAGGGATCGAACCCGGGTCTTCTGCATTGTAGGCAGACGCTTTACTGTCTGAGCTAAGAGGGAAGTCCTATACTTTGCCCACCTGATGCAAAGAACTGACTCATTGAAAAGATCCTGATGCTGGGAAAGATTGAAGGTGGGAGGAGAAGGGGACGACAGAGAATGAGATGGTTGGATGTCATCACTGATGCTATGGACATGAGTTTGAGTAGGCCCGAGGAGTTGGTGATGGACAGGGAAGCCTGGTGTGCTGCAATCCATGGGGTCGCAAAGAGTCAGACACAACTAAGGGACTGATGTTAACCAAATTGCTGCCTAAAAGATCTCGAAAAGACTACCCAGAATTGTCTGATTGTGAGGGCCTACAGGGTTACACCCCTGAGGTCCTTGAGATAAAGGACAAGAAAGAGATGGCAGATTAACTGCTCAATCCTCCTTTACTGTCTTTCACAATCATTGAACTGTTTTGAAATGCAGTAGTTCTAAGCATCCTCTTGGGAGATACTCCTAAGTGTCAGAGGAACCAGTTGTGTCTTGAGCTTAAGTTGTCACCAGCTTCGTGATGTATCACTTTGTATTTGCTCTCCCTCCTTCCCCATATCTCTCCCTATACCCCTTATTTTTATTTCCTTGGCAAAGCACCCTGTCAAACAATTGTTAGGAAATAGGCTGTCTGCCTCAGGCATGTGTGTGTGTGTGTGTGTGTGTGTGTGTGTGTGTGTGTGTGTGAAACCCAGATAGTAGTGTTTATTTTTCATGAATTTATCTGGTTCTTTATATACATACCTAGAGGTAGGGTGTGGTTATCTCTGCTATTAAGATACACAAATCTTCCTCTTTTATCCCTTTGCAAGACACTTGCTCTATCTTTCTGCTATGACTTTTTACTCTGGAACCTGGGCCTCTTCTTCAAAGACAGAATTTCTGTTATCAATTGATTCACTGAACAAACTTATAATAAATAAAAGAAAAGGAAGAGAAGCATTGAAGATTATATCTACATTTCATCCAGCTACTAATGTATGCAAATAGAGGCATAAGGGAACAGAAGTAGAATTAAAAAACAAGGAAAATATAATAAAGTAGTTCCTCTAGTTAGTAGGATAGAAGTTAATATCTTTTCCTTTTTTTGTTGTTTAACAATTAGCACTTAACTATAGCAATAAAATTATGTTACTGATTTTGCTATATTATTTTGGCATGTTATGAGAAGGGAACTGATGAGGAAAAGAAATCAGTCATAGGGTCCTAAACATGAAGAAAATTTTGATGAAATGGGAGGAGCACATAGAATTAGACACAAAAGAACACAGAATGAATAAAGAGGGTTAAGGAGAATAAAGATAAGAACTGGAGTGTTGAGTGCTAAATCTCTAAAAGATAAGAACTGGAGTGTTGAGTGCTAAATCTCTTCCTGAAATACCCTCACATACACACACAGAAATAATGTTTTTTTTCAGTTTTCTGACTATTCCTTAATCTGTACAGAAGGCACATAAATTAACCATCACATTGTCTACTGCTGCATTCCGTGGGGTCACAAAGAGTTGTACAGGATTTAGCAACTGAACAACATTTTATTTGCAACATACAATTGATAGTTTTATGTGCAGAGAACCAAATTAATTAACAATCTGCTAGTTATCTGTGTTTTCTGGTAAAGTTCTTACAACTTTCCATAAATTTTGCTTATGAGCGGGTCACAAGCTTATGCTTAACCTGGTCCAATCTGAATATTTTAGTTTCCTAGGGCTAGAGTAGCTAGAAGGTTTAAGCAGTGGAAATTTATTTCCTCATAATACAGGAGGCTAGAATTTCAGGATCAAGATGTTGATGGTGCATTTGTTCTGAAACTTCTCTCTTGGATTTGTACATGGCTTTCTTCCACCATTTTCTTTATAGGATTTTCCCTCTGTGTCTGTACTAATGTCTTCTTCATTTTGCCTTAGGGCCTACTAAAATGACTTCATTTTTACTTAATTACTCTCTCTGAGATGCTGGAGGTTCAGTTCAGTTCAGTCTTTCAGTCACTTCCGACTCTTTGCGACCTGATGAATCACAGCACACCAGGCCTCCCTGTCCATTACCAACTCCCGGAGTCTACCCAAACTCATGTCCATCACGTTGTTGATGCCATCTAGCCATCACATCCTCCGTCATCCACTCTCCTCCTACCCCTAAACCCTCCAAGTATCAGGGACTTTTCCAATGAAGTGGCCAAAGTATTGGAGTTTCAACTTCAACATCAGTCCTTCCAATGAACACCCAGGACTGATCTCCCTTAGGATGGACTGGTTGGATCTCCTTGCAGTCCAAGGGACTTTCAAGAGTCTTCTCCAACACCGCAGTTCAAAAGCATCAATTCTTTGTTGCTCAGCTTTCTTCACAGTCCAAATCTCACACCCATACATGACCACTGGAAAAACCATAGCCTTGACTAGACGGATCTTTGTTGGCAAAGTAATGTCTTTGCTTTTGAATATGCTATCTAGGTTGGTCATAAGGGTTAAAACTTTGGGATATAAATTTGGGGGGCACAAAATTCACTTGGGACACTGGAATAAACTGGCTTCACTCTTAATGAGCTACTTGACACTGGATAAGTTACTTCATATCCTTGATTCTCAGTTTCAGTTAGGTTCACTTCAGTCACTCAGTCGTGTCCAACTCTTTGCGACCCCATGAATTGCAGCATATCAGGCCTCCCTGTCCATCACCAACTCCCAGAGATCACTCAAACTCATGACCATTGAGTCGGTAATGCCATCGCACGATCTCATCCTCTGTCATCCCCTTCTCTTCCTGCCCTGAATCCCTCCCAGCATTAGGGTCTTTTCCAATGAATCAACTCTTCATATGAGGTGGCCAAAGTATTGGAGTTTCAGCCTCAGCATCAGTCTTTCCAATGAACATCCAGGACTGATCTCCTTTAGGATGGACTGGTTGGATCTCCTTGCAGTCCAAGGGACTCTCAAGAGTCTTCTCCAACAACATAGTTCAAAAGCATCAATTCTTCAGCACTCAGCTTTCTTCACAGACCAACACTCACTCCATACATGACCACTGGAAAAACCATAGTCTTGACTAGATGACTTTGTTGGCCAAGTAATGTCTCTGCTTTCGAATATCCTATCTAGGTTGGTCATAACTTTCCTTCCAAGGAGTAAACATCTTTTAATTTCATGGTTTCAATCACCATCTGCAGTTATTTTGGAGATCAAAAAAAAAAAAGTCTGAAACTGTATCCACTGTTTCCCCATCTATTTGCCATGATGATGGGACCAGATATCATGATCTTAATTTTCTGAATGTTGAGATTTAAGCCAACTTTTTCACTCTCCTCTTTCACTTTCATCAAGAGGCTTTTTAGTTCCTTTTCACTTTCTGCCATAAGGGTGGTGTCATCTTCATATCAGAGGTTATTGTTATTTCTCCTGGTAATCTTGATTCCAGCTTGTGCTTCCTCCAGCCCAGCATTTCTCATGATGTACTCTGCACAGAAGTTAAATAAGCAGGGTGACAATATGCAGCTTTGACATACTCCTTTTCCTATTTGGAACCAGTCTGTTGTTCCATGTCTAGTTCTTACTGTTGCTTCCTGACCTGTATACAGGTTTCTCAAAAGGCAGGTCAGGTGGTCTGGTATTCCCATCTGTTTCAGAATTTTCCACAGTTTATTGTGATCCACACAGTCAAAGGCTTTGGCATGGTGAATAAAGCAGAAATATATGTTTTCTGGAACTTTTCTTGCTTTTTCGATGATCCAGCAGATGTTGGGAATTTGATCTCTGGTTCCTCTGACTTTTCTAAAACCAGCTCCAACATCTGGAAGTTCACAGTTCACATATTGCTGAAGCCTGGTTTGGAGAATTTTGAGCATTACTTTACTAGCATGTGAGATGAGTGCAAGTGTGCAGTAGTTTGAGCATTCTTTGGCATTGCCTTTCTTTGGGATTGGAATGAAAATTGACCTTTTGCAGTCCTATGGCCACTGCTGAGTTTTCCAAATTTGCTGGCATATTGAGTGCAGCACTTTCACCACATCATCTTTCAGGATTTGAAACAGCTCAACTGGAATTCCGTCATATCCACTGGCTTTGTTCGTAGTGATTCTTTCTAAGGCCCACTTAACTTCAGTTTCAGGATATCTGGCTCTAGGTGAGTGATCACACCATCGTGATTATCTGAGTTGTGAAGATCTTTTTTGTACAGTTCTTCTGTGTATTCTTGCCACCTCTTCTTAATACTTTCTGCTTCTGTTAGGGCATTACCATGATAGAAGCAAGGTCTGATGCTGTACAGAGCAATGTTGCATAGGAACCTGGAATGTCAGGTCCAGGAATCAAGGCAAATAGAAAGTGGTCAAACAGGAGATGGCAAGAGTGAACGTTGACATTCTAGGAATCAGCAAACTAAAATGGACTGGAATGAGTGAATTTAATGCAGATGACCATTGTATCTACTACTGTGAGCAGGAATCCCTTAGAGGAAATGGAGTAGCCATCATTGTCAACAAGAGAGTCCGAAATGCAGTACTTGGATGCAATCTCAAAAATGACAGAATGATCACTGTCCATTTCCAAGGCAAACCATTCAATATCACGGTAATCCAAGCCTATTCCCCAACTAGTAATTCTGAATATGAATGGTTCTATGAAGACCTACAAGACCTTTTATAACTAACACCCAAAAAGATGTCCTTTTCATTACAGGGTACTTGAATGAAAAACCAGGAAGTCAAGGAACACCTGGAGTAACAGGAAAATTTGGTCTTGGAGTACGGAATGAAGCAGGGTGAAGGCTAATAGAGTTTTGCCAAGAGAATGCTCTGGTCATAGCAAACACCCTCTTCCAACAACGCAAGAGAAGACTCTACACATGGACATCACCAGATGATCAACACCAAAATCAGATTGATTATATTCTTTGCAGCCAAAGATGGAGAAGCTCTATACAGTCAGAAAAAAAGAAGACCGGGAGCTGACTGTGGCTCAGATCATGAACTCCTTATTGCCAAATTGGCAGACTTAAATTGAAAAAAGTAGGGAAAACCACTAGACTGTTCAGATATGACCTAAATTAAATATCTTATGATTATGCAGTGGAAGTGAGGAATAGATTTAAGGGACTAGATCAAATAGACAGAGTGCCTGAAAATCTATGGATGGAGGTTATGACATTGTACAGGAGACAGGGATCAAGACCATCCACAAGAAAAAGAAATGCAAAAAAGCAAAATGGCTGTCTGAGGAGGCCTTACAAATAGCTGTGAAAAGAAGAGAAGCAAAAAGCAAAGGAGAAAAGGAACGATATAAGCATCTGAATGCAGAGTTCCAAAGAATAGCAAGAAGAGATAAGAAAGCCTTCCTCAGCAATCAGTGCAAGTTAATAGGGCAAAACAACAGAATAGGAAAGACTAGAGATCTCTTCAAGAAAATTAGAGATATCAAGGGTACATTTCATGCAAAGATTTTGTATAATTATGTACATATTTGAAATAAGCAAATATGATAGCATGTTGTAAGGAGGAAAGGATAAAATATAAGCCACTTGGTAAAGTGAAATAGTCTAGGTGTTAGAAAGATGTGCTCTTTTCTGGTGAGTGCACATTTCAGAGAAACGGTAGCTTTAATAAGCATCAGTCAATTCAGTCAGTTCAGTTCTGTTGCTCAGTCGTGTCCAACTCTTGCTCACCCCAGTTACTGCAGCATGCCAGGTTTCCCTGTCCATCACCAACTCCCAGACCTTGCTCAAACTCATGTCTATCAAGTCAGTGATGCTATTCAACCATCTCATCCTCTGTCATCCTGTTCTTAGCATAGTATCAGTGATAGTTCAGATACTATATAGCAGGGGTACTTTAACATGGGGAAATGTGAGTATCATTATACTGATTTGTTTTCTCTTCCTGTCCCCTTTGATCAGGATTTCCACATTACTGACAAGTTATAATTATAGATTGATATATAGTTTCTAGTCTGTGATCACCATTGAATTAGGTAGTTTATCTGTCTCATCTACGATTATAATTGGAGTATCTGGTATGATGCTAAAATAATAGTTGAGTTAATAAGTTAATTTGTTTTATACCCTTAATGAATCAGAATCAAGGTGTATAAATATTTTAAAGATATTTAAAGTGCTTACCACTGTAAATGTTTGTATTCTATTGGATATTTATATAGCTATTAAACAAAATCTTCTTCAAAATAGAGTTTGCAATCTTAAAAACATACACTAGAAGTATGTATACAAATTTGTTGATGCCTATGTAAGAATTCTCCTTTGGGGGACAGAAACTTAATGATGTGAGTATTTGAGTGTTCAGGACCTATGTCCAAAGTTACCTCTAAAGTGAGACTGATGGAGATATTGAAGTCTTTGGGTGTCACTGAGACTAGTTGCGCATCGTAAATGACTTAACTGGCTAATGATGATTCTCGTTATATTAGTATATACTTTTAAAGACCTGTTGCCATATTCATATGAATTTAAAATAATTCTTTAAGTCCTGTAGCAGTTATTCTTACTGTCAGTTAATATTTCAACATTCTAACACAATACTGGATTTCTTAAAATTCCTTACAAGCTTGGTTAATGTAAGCTTTCTCCTTAGGAAAGAATTCTCGATGTAGACAAATTGTGTGTTTGGTTCTGTAAGGCTGAAGATCAAAGATAAAAAACTTGGTAAATCATTTAAATAATAAATGCCCATATTTAAGGTTTCTTGTGAAATTTCCTTCTTAATCATGTCTTTAAAATAACTATATGTGTTATCAGAGAACTATTTGTATCTTCATTAAAAAATAATTTTCTGCAGCTCTTTACAGGTTTTTGTCAATGCCCCAGTATTTTAATATAGATTAAACTATTTTATCAAATGAGATTGACTTTAGAAGTTATGTATATGATGAATTACATAAATACAAAAATAAATAGCTAATCTTGGAGAAATTAGAAATCATACAGGGAACAGATAAAATTTAGATAATTCTAATGAGTATCTTCAGTACCTTTTCTGTTCAGTTCAGTTCAGTCACTCAGTTATGTCCGACTCTTTGTGACCCCATGAATTACAGAACTCCAGGCCTCCCTGTCCATCACCAAATCCCGGAGTTCACTCAGACTCACGTCCATCGCGTCAGTGATGCCATCCAGCCATCTCATCCTCAGTCGTCCCCTTCTCCTCCAGCCCCCAATCCCTCCCAGCATCATAGTCTTCTCCAATGAGTCAACACTTTGCATGAGGTGGCCAAAGTACTGGAGTTTCAGCTTTAGCATCATTCCTTCCAAAGAAATCCCAGGGCTGATCTCCTTCAGAATGGACTGGTTGGATCTCCTTGCAGTCCATGGGACTCTCAAGAGTCTTCCCCAACACCACAGTTCAAAAGCATCAATTCTTCAGTGCTCAGCCTTCTTCACAGTCCAACTCTCACATCCATATATGACCACTGGAAAAACCATAGCCTTGGCTAGATGGACCTTAGTAAGCAAAGTAATGACTCTGCTTTTGAATATGCTATCTAGGTTGCTCATAACTTTTCTTCAGTCATGTCCAACTCTTTCTGACCCTACAGACTGTAGCCCACCAAGCTCTTCTGTCCATGGAATTCCCCAGGAAATAATACTGGAGTGGATTGCCATTTCCTTTTCTAGGGGATCTTCCCATCCCAGGGATTGAACCCACATCTCTTATGTCTCTACATTAGTAGGAGGCTTCTTTACCACTAATGCTACCTGGGCTTTGCAGATGAGAAGACTTTTAACATCTTTCACAAGTTAACTAAATTACTGCATTTATATTATATGTGCAACATGAAAAGCAAGGCTCTTACCTTCCTCTTCCTCCTGGCTCTTCCCCTCCCATGGGCTGGAATGTAAATATTATACTAGTGGTTTGTGCAGGTCTCTTAGATTTGAAGATGCAAACCTAATCATGAAGGTGGAAGAGAATCAGAACCAACAAACCTGAGTCCTTAAAACATGGAAGTGACATATTTGTTTCTTAAGAGTAAACTATTAAAGAAGTAAAAAAAAAATTTTAATTAGTTATTTTGATTACTGTCACTACAGCTAAACCTGCATCAAAATGTTAAGTAGTTAGAATAGGAAAAATGAATCCAAAATGGTGTTGACTAAAAGACAAAGAAGGGAAAAGCCTGTAAAAATAGAACAGTGGAATGTCCAAAGGCCAGAGTGAGGACCTCAGGTAAAACAAACAGTCCTCCTGGCTAGCCCAGTTTACATAGGTCAGGCTCAGGGATAGGAGAGAAAAACATAAAAAAAGGAGCCAGAATTGAGCCGGGGGCTTCTCTTCTCTTTGCGTCTTTTGGGTCATCCCACCCTCACTCCTCTAGGTTGTATTCTCCTTTCATTGCTAATTAAACCGAGCTATAACACTGGTCTGTCCGTCTCTTCAAATTTTTGCTGTGGTAAGACAGAACCAAGGAAATTATACACTCCCCTGACCAAAACTAGCACAATACTAAGAAAATGGATGTTAGTAATATGACAATGACATATGATTCTTTTGTCAATAAGAAAGAAAAACAATTGCAAATTTCAGAAAAAAAAAAATGTTCAAGAGTCACGGGGCAAACATAAAGCAAGCTAAAATGAAATTCTGATTTTTAACAATATACAAAATGTAACAGTTGAGGAGGGGGGTTTGTCCTTGACCCTTAGAGACTATTCCTATTTGCATCAAAGAGCACATCTGAATAACAAGGGATTACATTATGTTTATTTCTCTACTGGTCCAATCACATTGGTGGTTTTCGGTAATACAGAAGATGTTCATAATAATTTATGCTCTTCTTGAATGTCTAGACTTAAGCTATAAAGACAGCTTAGGACTAACTTGTTATAATTTTTATGTAAGATTATACACCTTGCCAAAATAAAAACAAACAAAACTGGCTTGAAAATTTTGAAAAGTAAAGGAGCATACTAGAAACTAAGAGAAATTTTAGTGTGCAGATGTCTGCATTTTACTTAAAAAGAAACCAAGATACACTGCTTGCAGTTGATTTAGCAAGAGAAAAAGGAATGAGTATCTTACATAAAAGAGTAATTAATGAAAGCAATTAAGAAAAATATTGCTAATCTATTTAAGAAGGGGAAATAGGATTTATTTACAATTATTTTTTCATAGTAAGGGATTAATCAAATCTAGGCTGACAAATCAAGAAATGGAATTAATGTATTTAATATATTGTGATGCAGGGAATGAACAGATGAACCAATAAGCTGAGAAAGCTAAAATGTGTTTTTTCCTGGCAGTGTCACTAGGGATAAAGCTGACACAAGGCTTCTTTAATATTTCTTTTTTATTATGTACATATATTTATGTTATAATAAAATAGTTCATGAGGTAGACATCTCATGTTTTTAGTTGTTCCAGTCAGTAAGAGGTACTGTACTTACCAGGGATCTGTTTTCCTGATTTTGAAAAACTGTGATAATTCACCCTTAATTGTTCAATCAAAAGAAGCCAAAGTAATCAAGACTTCTCTTTATACTACAGAAAGTGATCTTTACCTGTCAGCTACAAAGTTTCTTAAACTTTAATGCTAAGATAAGTAGCTCAGCTGCAAAATGAGCAGCAATGTCCTTGGTATGCGATCAATTTCTCCACAAATCTTGTTGGGGTGAATTCTAGAGAATAATGCATTTAGTCCTGGGTGTTCTTTGGAATGAATGATGCTAAAGCTGAAACTCCAGTACTCTGGCCACCTCATGTGAAGACTTGACTGATTGGAAAAGACTCTGATCCTGGGAGGGATTAGGAGCAAGAAGAGAAGGGGACAACAGAGGATGAGATGGCTGGATGGCATCACCCACTCAATGGACATGAGTCTGAGTGAACTCCGAGAGTTGGTGATGGACAGGGAGGCCTGGCATGCTGCAGTTCATGGGGTTGCAAAGAGTCAGACATGACTGAGCAACTTAACTGAACTGAATGCATTTAAGAAACTGTTTCTGGAAAAAAGAATTGGCTTTGTTACATTTAAACAATTGGCATTCATAACATAGAATATAATTCGATTAATGCTTTTGGTATTTCAATCAAGCTTGGTGTTTTTAATCATTAATTAGATGTTTAAAAAGAAATCAAAATTAGAAGTCAAGTGTCAATTTAGAGAGAACAGGGACTTTTGCCTTTTTGTTGTACGTTTATAAAGTAATTGTTTTTTTCTTTAATAGTTCCCTGAAGATGTTGGTATCCTTGCAATAAGCTGGTGTAGTAAATTGGTATTTAGATAATATTTTATCAACACTAGAGACCTTGGTTCGATCCCTGGGTTAGGAAGATATCCTGGAGAAGGGCATGGCATCCCACTTCAGTATTCTTGCCTAGAGAGTCCCTATGGATAGAGGAGCCTGGTGGGCTCCAATCCATGGGGTCACAAAGAGTTGGACACAGGACTGAGTGACTAAGCACACACATTTGATACTTGTACAATTACCAGTGATTAAAGATGAGCTGAGCCTCTGTAACCCATATATATGTGTGCCAAGTGGCTTCGATCATGTCCTATTGTGTGTGGCCCTATGGACTGTAACCCACCAGTCTCCTCTATCCATGGAATTCTCAAGGCAAGAATACTGGAGTGGGTTACCATGCCCTCCTCCAGGGGATCTCCTGACCCAGGGATCGAATCCATGCCTCTTAAGTCTCCTGCATTAGCAGGAGGGTTCTTTACCACTAGCGCTGCCTGGGAAGCCCCAACCAATATGTAGCACTTATACATAGCATTTATAAAGTGGTTAAATTTGGATAATTATACAACACTTAAGGTGAATGGTGTCTTTTTTTTTTTTTTTTCCCTGTATTCTAGGAGATAATTTTTACTTAGGCCTAAACTACTGTCGTTATAAATTTTAAAATTTGTTGTTGAGGAATAATGTGCCTATGGAAAAACTCATGTATACTAAATATATAACTTGATGAATTTCAGTCAATATTTTAAAAGTAGAGTGCTAAGACATTTGTGGTTGAAATTCGTAAGAGCTGAAAACTCTCTAATGAGAGAAAATATTAGAAAAATGAGATCCTTAAAATCACAAATGGGCTTCCCTGGTGGCTCAGATGGTAAAGAAACTACCTGCTCTGCAGGAGACCTGGGTTCGATCTCTGGGTGGGGAAGATCCTCTGGAGAAGAAAATGGCAACCCACTCTAGGATTCTTGTCTGGAGAATGCCATGGACAGAGGAGCGTGGTGGGCTACAGTTCATTTGAGTGCAAAGAGTCGGACATGACTGAGCAAGTAACACACAAAATCACAAGTAATTTCAACATATGATGCTAAAGGTGAAAAAATGTGTGTTATATACAATTACCATGGAAAATTACTTGACAAATTATTATATGCTGTGAGCTTTTAAAACTGTGATTTAGAGTTTTATGTTAAAAGTGTGTTTATTTTTCTATTTGATGTGGAAGAGTTGAGAATGTGAATGAATTATAACCTCTTCTATTTGTGAGCCTTTTAATATAATGACATTTCAGGAAGAAAAAAATGAAAAGACAGTTTTAAGAAATATCAAAACTTTTTCAAGATATGTATTTTTCAATATTATAAGAAAGTTAGGAGGGAAAGAGGAAAGATAAATTTCATGTGAATGCCAAGAGAAAAAGAAAATAATCAAGGTGATCAGAGGAGTAGGTAAAGAAGGCCAATACTGATCACCAGCAACTCTTGAAATTTTTAGTAGGATTGTCATTTTATCTATTAATATAAAAAGCTTATTTTCACCAAGAGAGTATGTTCAGGTCAGACATAAAACAGACACTTTTGATAATTATTCCATAGTTGTTCAGTGACTCAGTTGTGTCCCACTCTTTGTCACCCCATGAGCGACAGGCTTTCCTGTCCTTCACTATCTCTCAGAGTTTGCTCAAACTCATATCCATGGAGAAGATGAGGCAATCCAATCTTCTCGTTCTCTGTCAACCCCTTCTCTTTGTTCCCTCAATCTTTCCCATCATCAGCGTCTTTTCCAATTAATCAGTGCTTCACAGCCATCTATGGGGTCACACAGAGTCAGACACGACTGAAGCAACTTAGCAGCAGCAGCAGCAGCGCATCAGGAATAGTTTAGCCAAACTATTGGAGCTTCAGCTTTAGCATCAGTCCTTGCAATAAACATTCAGGGTTGATTTCATTTAGGATTGACTGGTTTGGTCTCCTTGATGTCCAAGGGACTCTCATGAGCTCTCCAGCACCACAATTTGAAAGCATCAATTCTTCATTGTTCAATCTTCCTGATGGTCCAACCTCTCAAATCCATCCATGACAACTGGAAAAACCATACCTTTGACTATATGGACCTTTGTTAGCAAAGGGATGTCTCTGCTTTTTAATTCACTGTTTGTCATAGTGCTTTTTTCCAAGGAGCAAGCATCTTTTATTTCACACCTGCAGCTACAGTCTGCAGTGATTTTTGGAGACCAAGATAATAAAGTCTGTCACTGTTTCCATTTGCAAACACAAAAAGTAAATCAGTATTTTCATTTCAAGTTTAAAAGAGATAAAGGTTTTGTGATAGATAAAAACAAAAGATTTTTATAAATATTTTCCATATGTTATTGGAAATAGAAAAATATTTTCCTAAAAATCTCTGTCTCCTTAAAGGGTAATATTTTCTCTCTCTTTTTAATTTTTTTTTTTGTCCTGAGTTATATTATGAAAATATATTTCTTTATGGCTAAAGCCCAGAAGGAGCTGTAACTCTTGATATCAAAAGCCCTTTACCCCTTAGCAAGCTAATCTTCAAATTCCATATTCATAAAATGACATTTACAGAACTTTCAGCAACTTTTAAAATATGATTAAATTCAAACCAATTCTGGAGTTACTGATACATACGAAAACTGTGACAAACATTTTAGCATTCAGAAGACCCCTGGAGTATGGAAGTGGCAACCCAGTCCAGTATTTTTGCTGGGCGGACAGGAGCCAGGAAGGCTACAGTCCCTGAGGTTGCAAGAGTTGGACATGGGTGAGTGACTGAGTGCACACACACACACACACAACATGAATATGCGTACAATTAAAGAATTTTAAATTTCATTCTTAAAAATTTGATTAGTTTCATGTGATTTAATTATGTCTCAAAGTGAAGAAATGTGTGCCATGTTATCACAAGGAACACATTGTGTACATTAAATGAAATTAATGACATTTTGTTCAATTTTTAAAAGTGAAGACAAAGACTCATGCACATTGAAGAAACAATCTAAAAAGTTCAAAACTATCATTTAACTGTTGAAATGTTTAATATTTTCCCATCAAGTACATTTTCAAGTAAATTGAATTATGTTAGCTAATTTTTCTAAATGCACTCTGTGTCTGTAAAGAAATTCCTATTTTTACTACTTTTTAGGTACAAAAAATGCAAATATCATAAAAGTAGAAATTTTGAAAATTTTCTAGATTAACACTTTTATTAATAAGTTTGAACATTGTTGATTATTATTTGCTTGAATATTACCTTTTTAAAAAATTGTTTTCCTTATGGAAATCTATTATATCTATTATAGAATTTTCACATTTTGGTTCTCAGGTGGCACTTAGGCCCATGAATCACAAAGATGATTTGGTATATATATAAACATGGACTATTAATTCAGCCATAGGAAAAGAATGAAATCTTTCCATTTGCAACAATATGGATGCATCTAGATGGTATTATGCTAAGTCATATAAATCAGGCAAAGACAAATACTACATGATTTTACTTACATGTGGAATCAAAACAACAAAGCAACCATAGAAAACAAAATGAAAATAGACGCATAGGTGTGAGAATAAACTGGAGATTACCAGAGGGGAGTGGAGTGAGGGATGGGAAAAATAAGTGAAAATAATGAAGAGGTACAGACTTCCAGCTATAAAATATCAATAAATGAGTCACGAGGATATAATGTGCAGCATAAGAAATATGGCCAATAATACTTTAACAGTATGAGAACAGATGTTTACTAGGCATTGTGGTAATCATTTTGCAATGCATTTAAATGTTGAACTACTATATTGTACACCTGAAACAAACACAATATAGTATATAAAGTATATTTCAATTCGAAAAAAGGACTCAAGTCATAGCTTCAGAAACTGCCTAATAACTTAAGGGTAATATTGTGGTTTTCTTTCTAATATAAAAACAAATTCAAAGGGAAGTTAAAGGTACATTACTATCAGGAATTATTTTTCCCTAAAGCAGTTGAAAATGAGTTGCAGATCTGATGATTCAAATAGATTAGTATTAATTTTGCTACTAATTATATAATATTATATAGGACATTTGCTTGCATAATACAATCACCTCTACAGTATGATCATAAAAATACTCAATATTAATACTATATAATACAGAGACTCCCACCTAATTTGACAGCTGTGACAATGTTGTCATGATAACAAAGGGCTCAGTTATGAGTTCCTTAATCTTATCTTGATTTCCATGACTTTGACACAAGATGGTTATGTGTGCTTATTTGTTTTATTCAGAATATTCCTTAGGAGTGCTTCTTTACGAATAATTCAGGTTATGTATTTTTTCATGAACATCCTAGAAGTGATGTTTAATTCTTCTGAATGCATTCTTTCAGATGGCATATAGTTTTAATTTGTTCTATTATTGAGAATATTCACATGTCACTGGATTATGGTAATATCTGCTGGGGTTTTTTTCAGTGTGAAGTTACTATTTGTTTCCTTTTGTAAGCAGTAATTATTTTGATTTATACCCACTTTGAAACTACATAAATATCCATTTTATCATACATATTTTTATTGATTTATTTTTCTTTTTATATTCATGGACATTTTGTTCTGTTTTAGCCATATGTTTAGTATGTTACCTTACATTGTCTTCAGTCTGACCAGGGATAACTTTCTCAAGCTGATTTCTGCATCCTTTCAACTTATCTCCCAACTTTATTTTTATTTTTAGCACATTCTTAGCTTCTAGTACAAAATGTTTCCATCATCATCTTGTACTTTTTGTACCAGACTTACAATCAATCATTTCTCCAAGGAGCTGCCCCTTTAGTAGAAAATGACATAGAGAATCCAAGATATAGACACTAAATAGGATCAATGCTATTAGACCGTCACTGATTTTAGGCTCTCCCAAGAGACAAAGCTAGAAATCAAATGAATTTCTGTATCTATATATGAACACATAAATTTTAATCTCTGTGTGTGTATTCACAAATCTACACTGATACTACAATTCCACAGTTGTGGCATATAACATATCATTATTCTGAAATCTCACATATACATCAGTCAGATCCTGCAATCATTTAGCAAAATATTTGGATTGATTTTATTCAGATGGAAAATAAAACTTGCTACAAACATTGGTTCACAGCAGACAAATATCAGTGTGGAGGTACATAATAGTTCATACATATAACCATTTCTCTAAATATCACTCCAATATATGTGTAAAAACTTGAATAGTTATTAGTTTATTGCATTCAATTTGTCTATGTAAGTTCACAAAGAATCAGTAAAGGATGTGATACTTGACTCATTTTCTACTGAGTTAGTCTAACAAGCCTCAAAATCTAAACATATGTAATGATAGAAAATTACAGCATTTATTGTTTTTTATGTCTTCATCATTGAAAGCTTCTTACATTTTGCTTGTTGGAAAGAAAATACACAATTTTACAAGATGTTTGTTTCACTTTACGTAGATCTTGTGTTCAGTAGAGGAACAGATTGTTATTTTCTTCTACTTTTTCTAATTCTTTAACAACAAAGCTAATGTTTTAAAACTATAATTATATTCTAATTTGATTTAAATAAAGTAATCTGAATGCAGTTTTCATTTCCTTTCTTAGGGAAAAAATATACAGACTATTCAGTGATGGTATAATTCCAGTGCTATTGTATTTGATGTTTGGGCTTGATACTTTGACTCATTATGATTTTATATATCATGGTATTTTCAGATGTGAAAAAGAATATTGATAAGTATGTTATATATTTTTAAATTACCTACTTAAAATTGCACTTTAAGAAAAATAAAGTATATCATGTTAAACTGTAATAGAAAATCAAATAATAAAATAAACTGTTAAATTTGATATCTGCTATCTAAACTTTACAAAGAAGGCAATGCCACCCCACTCCAGTACTCTTGCCTGGAAGGTCCCATTGACGGAGGAGCCTGGTAGGCTGCAGTCCATTGGGTTGCGAAGAGTCGGACACAACTGAGCGACTTCACTTTCACTTTTCACTTTCATGCATTGGAGAAGGAAATGGCAACCCACCCCAGCGTTCTTGCCTGGAGAATCCCAGGGGTGGTGCCTGGTGGGCTGCCATCTATGGGGTCGCACAGAGTTGGACACGACTGAAGCGACTTAGCACCAGCATCTAAACTTTAAAAGATTAGAAATAACTTTTATTTCTGAAATAACTTTTATTTATTAAATAACAACAATAGTGCATCTCTTCAGGCTTTTCTGAAGCTGTGATATGGTTGATTACATATGTCTAATTTCCAAAGGTGTTTTAAATTTGCACTTTCTTTTCAGATATTTAGGCAATTTTCAGAATTATTGAAAATAGTCTACTCCTGTCAGGATAAAAATTCTATTTCAATTTATACATTTATTCAACTCTTTATTTATTCTTTATTCACCTCTTCTTTGTTCATTCCATGCTATTTGCTGAGTACATATTTTTTTCCAGGCATTATGCTTTTGATGTATATGAATATGGAAAGAGGTTACTTATACCCAACAAGACCTCAGTTCGGAGAAAAAAGCTATAATTAGCTATTTTATGCAAGGCTAGTTTCTGATTATCATCACTCATAAAGTAGTTACAGCTTTCATGTTAATTTCATATTAGGTCTTTCATAATAACTCCTAATATTCTTACACACTAAGACATTCTAGTTTTGTCAAGAAGAAATCTTACTCTTCCCTCTTTATATCATACTCATATTATTTTCTGGACTTTGCTTATTTGTTTCTTAACCTGGTACACGCAACTTCCTCATCTCTATCTGCAAAACTCTTACTACTTTTTCATCATAATCCTTCTCAAATTTTACTTACTTTGAGAACTCTTAGTGATCTCTCTTATTTGATCTCATTTTCAATGACTTACCATTTAGCAATTAGTTATTATCTATTGAGATGGATAATTATTATGTAATATCTTTGCCATCTTCCATTACTGGGAGATTTTCTATCTTATCATTCCTTTTCTAAACTGAGTGTCATAACTTAGATTTTCAGAAAGTTTCATCTACTCTAAAATTGCCTAATATTAAGGAAAATAATGTAGAATTTAATGGACATTTTATAAGAATTTTATTGACCAGAAGTTAAAATAAGGCATTATGAAGTTTCTGTAAGCATAGTTATTCCACTGGTATCCCATCTATTGACAGTAACTTCTGCAAAGTAATTGAGATTGCTATTCCACAGTATTTATACCAACCTCAAACAGACACCCTGAAAATGTAAAACACATTCAGATGGCCATTTAAATAATTCTAGACCACATCACACTGTATAAGAATTCTGAAATTTATGGCTTCTCTGAAACTATGGAAAATAGAAAGAAATTAAAACCAAAGTAGGATAACTAGAGGATATAGCAAGGAATTGCATGTTAAAGGAACTACTTTTCTACTCTATTTTTGATGTTCCAAAGAACTAGAGGCTAAGTTTCATGAATGAAAATGGAACTTAATAAGCATATCAGTTCAGTTCAGTCACTCAGTCATATCCGACTCTTTGTGACCCCCATGTACTGCAGCATGCCATTCTTCCCTGTCCATCACCAACTCCCAGAGCTTACTCAAATTCATGTTCATCGAGTCGGTGATGCCATCCAAATATGCATACTCTTAAAATAGGATAGAAAGTTTTCAGCAATAGACAAATATTAAAATATGTCAGAGAGAGCTATATTGTACTCAGAGAACATAATCGCAGATTAAAAGTAGCAAAAATTATTACAATGTAAAATGGTTTTATAACCATTACATAAATTCTGGTATGTGTGTGTGTTTGTCAGAGAGAGAGAGAGAGAGAAATTGTCTTTGTGTAATTTATTTCTAAGTGATACTTGATGTTTCTAACCCAAACTTTAAGAGGAGTTTAACTTCTGTTATTTATACGGCAATTGAAATAGAATTACCATGATCGCCTAAAAATGTGAGCATTCATTTATTTCCCATCTTCTCTTCATCCAGTTGGAACTTCAGTGCAAACTAGATGTCATTTTAAAACCCATTATTGTAAAGCTAAATTGCCAGCCAACTCAGTATGATGTCTGAGTACACATGAAGAAAATGTAATTAAGAAACACATTTTTGTCAATATTTCCTACACTTCCCATATCTGTGTATAATTTTATAATATTTAATATGACATCTTATTGATGTGGTATAGAAACTGGTATAAGCTTTCAACATATATTCACCAGTTTTTTTAATTAAAATGATCAAATACGTAGACAATTGGATATTTTTGTTCATCACTACTGACTTTGCATTATTAAGGATAATGAAGTAAAAATAAACACCAGTGTTTAATATCATTAGTAAGATATGTCACTACTGATTCAAATTTAGTTAATAAGTTTTGATTAGGTAACTTTTAGGAATTTTAAATTTTTACCCTGGAACTTATTTAACAATTCATTAAAAATGCATTTATAGTTTTCATAAGTTTCTCAGGCCAGGATAGTAATAAAGTAATTGTGTTCCCTCACTATGATTTGTAAATATTTGAAACTGACAAATATGTTAAGGTTCAGATGACTAGACTAGAAGAAATAAAATACAAAATAAAAGAAAAAATATCAAAATGAAAGGCAAATATATTAAGCATTTATTGAGTACATCATTATTTTTAAAACTGCTTCTTAAGCCTTATTTTTCAAATAAATGAAAAGGTGAATTTCTTGCTATAGAATAGTTGTACTTTTATTTATTATATTCTTGATAGATCTGACTTTAGCATATATCAAGGGTACAAATAAAAGCATATAAAGCATATTTTTTTCTAAATCTTAGTTCTTACAATAACTGGAATGTTTCAACTTTCATATCTAACCATGATCACTTTGTGGAAATTATTATTATATTTTCAAATGTTTAAAGAAACAGAAAGTTTAAAGAATAGTACAACAAACTCCAGTAGTCCCTTCACTTAGAATATTAATATTTTGTTACTTTTTCATCTCTTTTTATGGAAATATCTTTTTTTTCCTCCTGTACTATTTAAATACAATTACAAATATCTAAATCTTTATCCCTAAATATTTCAATGTATGTTTCCTAAGGAAAATTACATTTTTCTGTATAACCACAAAATGTTACCATATTTAAGAAAATCATCAATTATATACAAGTCTGACCTTTAAACCACTACAAAATATATTATTTAAAATATTTTTAAGGATTCAAATAAAATTCTTGCATTACGATAGTTTTTTTTTTCTTTCTTTTTTTCTTTGTCATTTTTCTCCCCAAATCTAGAACAATTGCACCTTTCTGTATTTTCTTTTTTTCTAATTTTTTATTTTACTTTATTTTACTTTACAATACTGTGTTGGTTTTGCCATATATCAACATGAATCCGCCACGACAGATGTATTTTCTTAATGACCTTTGATTTTTGAAGGGTCTCAGGGCAAATGTCCTGTTGGATGTCTCACATTCTGCAGCTTTCTGATTATTTACTCATGTATATATTTAACACAGATATTTCTCGACAGCTGCACTACACAAGGGCATAGTAGGAAAAAGGTTCTTGAATTCAGGATTAAACAGAAGACTGTAGCTCCAGCCATATAAGACTCAAAAACATTACCTGGGATTGCTTTACTCTGTTACATGGGTCTGTGTTTTTTCCATCAGCTACTGCAAGTAATGCCACTGCTTTACACCCAGGCCTGTTCCTGACAGCTGGACAGTCAGGGAGAATATGTCAACTTGTTTTAGACCTCAAAGGTCTGGATTTACTGTAAGAAATTTAGAGGAAAAAAAGGGATTATGTTGAAGGCTGGAAAAGGAATAAATTGCATTCATATACCTAATTACAGTTCAATGTTGATTTTTCTGAGAATTATTTTGATAAAAAGCCTTGATATTTAGAAAGTGTCAGTCATGTCTGACTCTTTCTGACTCTATGAACTATAGCCTGCTAGGCTCCTCTGTCCATGGAATTCTCTAGGCAGGAATACTGGAGGGGGTTACCATTCCCTTCTCCAGGGGATCTTTCTAACCCAGAGGTCAAACCCTGGTATTCTGCATTGCAGGCAGATTCTTTTACATCTGAGTCATCAGGGGAAGCCCTGTATTGAGGTTATGTATTTAAAAAGTGGCGTTATAGCATTTTAATTTGTCTTATCAACCCTAAAGGGAACTAGAAACTATCAAATTCTTATAAATATATGTATGTGCATGCCAATGAACATTTGAAATTATATTTTAATTTGTCTCATGCACATCACAATTTCAATAAAAATTATATTGTTTTCATAAAGCTTTCAAATAAAATAAATTTGTATATATTTATTTATTTTTATATCTAAAAAAATAGTGAGTCAAAGAATTATGAACTAATTTAAAAAATGACCTTGTCTCAAATATCTTTGAAATAATAGTACTAAAATCAAATGATAATATGTGGATGAATTGAACAAATCAGATATAATATTGTTTTATATTTCTCATAATTCCAGTCTATATGGTTGCCAAGTTCATTGTGGTACAACGTTTAAAAATCACCTAGATGAATAAATCTAACAGATTTTAGATTCAACAGGATTATTGTTTGATATAATAAGGTTTCTAAAACTGGAAATTTTCCACTGAAATATACTGGCCTGATTTATCCTAATATAATGCTCATTTCAGTAATACTTTGAATATTTGTATATTTATTCTGCCAGATTAACTAAGTTATCTTTTTCATGAACTTCTTTATATATATATATATATATATATATATATATATATATATATATATATATATATGTGTGTATGTATATCCTTGTCATACAATAGTAGTTTAGAGTTAGGTATGCTACATAATGATTTGATATTTGCATGTATTATGAAGTGATCACCACCATAAATCTGATAACAATGTTAAACTTAAACTTATTATGAACAGTCTTGTTGGCCTGTTTGTGATCCCATGGACTGTAGCCTGCCAGACTCTTCTGACTATGAGATTTTCCAGGCAAAAATACTGGAGTGTGTTTCCGTTTCCTCCTCCAGGGGATCTTCCTAACCCAGAGTTTAAACCCATGTCTCCTGCATCTCCTGCATTGACAGACAAATTATTTGCCATTGAATAATACTATTGAATATATTCATCATGCTGTGTATTGTATCTTCATGGCTTAAAAAAAAGTGGCAAAGTGGGATCCTTGTCTTGTTCCTGATCTTAAAGGAAATATTCTTAGCTTTTTATCAAATGTGATGTTGGGTATAGTTTTGTTGTACATGTTCTTTATTATGTTGAGCTGTGGTTCATCTGTACCAACAATTTGAGAGTTCCTTTTCATAAATATATGTTGAATTTTCTCAAAAGCATTTTGGCATAAAATTCATATGATTTTTATTCTTTAATTTGTTAATATATCACATTCACTAACTTGCAAAACCATCCTTGCATCCCTGGGCTAAATCTCACTTGACACTTTTAATGTATTGTTGAATTTCATTTGCTAATATGTTATTGAGAGACTTGCATCTAAATTTAACAGAAATATTGGCCAGTAACTCTAAAACGAATTCTAACCCAGTTATAGTTGCTCTACAATGGTAACAATAAAAAATGTTTAATATGCTTTAAAAATGAAATACTCAATGGTAAAATTCTATAGTGCTGTTTGATAATTCATTTATTGCTGCCACATACCAACCCACCATAGTTGATTAAGTGATAATATAGAAATACAGCTTACTGAGAAAATTAAAGAAAATTTCTCTAAATATTAAATAATTACACCAGAGTGAAAGTTCAGTTCAGTTCAGTCACTCAGTGGTGTCCGACTCTTTGTGACCCATGGACTGCAGCATGCCAGGCCTCCCTGTCCATCACCAACTCCCAGAGTTTACTCAAACTAATATCCATTGAGTTGGTGATGCCATCCAACCATCTCATCCTCTGCCGTCCCCTTCTCCTCCCACCTTCAATCTTTCCCAGCATCAGGGTCTTTTCAAATGAGTCAGTTCTTAGCATCAGGTGGCCAAAGTCTTGGAATTTCAGCTTCAACATCAACCCTTTCAATGAACATTCAGGACTGATTTCCTTTAGGATGGATTGGTTGGATTTCCTTGCAGTTCAAAGGACTCTCAAGAGTCTTCTCCAACACCACAGTTCAAAAACATCAATTCTTCGGCGCTCAGCTTTCTTTATAGTCCAAGTCTCACATCCATACATGACTACTAGAAAAACCATAGCTTGGACTAGACAGACCTTTGTTGGCAAAACAATGTCTCTGCTTTTTAATAAGCTGTCTATGTTGGTCATAATTTTTCTTCCAAGGAGCAAGTATCTTTTAATTTCATGGCTGCAGTCACCACTTGCAGTGATTTTGGCGCTCCCGCCAAAAATAAAGTCTCTCACTGTTTCCACTGTTTCCCCATCTATTTGCCATGACGTGTTGGGACCAGATGCCATGATCTTTGTTTTCTGAGTGAAAACTAAGAGTGAAAGTATATCTTACTAATTCTTATCTTTTAAGAATTACTGACAAATGTATACTTTAATATATAATTATTTTGGACATAGTAGAATCAAATTTTAAGATATTATACAAGTAGGCATTTTTCTTTAATATTTATTTACTATTTTATTGAAATAAGTGACAATAGGCTGACAGAAGGATTGGAGAATTAGTATATTTTTGTTTATCATTTTAATCATAGTTACAGAAATATAAAAATGAAAAAGATTATAAAGATTATCAATACAAATAAGAAAGATGAGAAGAGGGAAAGACATCAGTAACAAATTAATCTGAAACCAGTCTCTTTTACATTCACTTAATATATTTTCTGAAATACATTTCTATTTGAATACACAATAAATTCCTATTTAAACAAAATAAAGAGGAACTTGTTTTCTATTTTAAAATCAAAGGTCCTGATTATTTTAGAGTCACCATCAGAGAAGAATATACCAAGAAACAAAAGAAGTTTATGTTTCTGAATCTCTTTTGTGAATAAGTTTCTATGATTACAGTACCCCCTCCCCAACCTTATTTGCAGAGAATCATTCTAAGACCTCTCCTGGACACCTGAAATATCATGAATAGCACTGTACCTTGTATATACTACATTTTTTTCTATAGGTGCATGAAAAGTGAAAGTGAAAGTCACTCAGTGGTGTCCAATTCTGAGACCCTATGGACTTTAATCCATGGAATTCTCCAGGCCAGAATACTGGCTGGAGTGAGTAGCCTTTCCCTTCTCCAGGGGATCTTCCCAACCCAGGGATCGAACCCCGGTCTCCCGCATTACAGGCAGATTCTTTACCAGCTGAGCCACAAGGGAAGCCCATAGATGTCTACTTATGATAAAATTTGATTTATAAATTAGGCACAATAAGATACTAACAACGAATAATACAATAGAACTATTGTAACAATGTACTGTAATAAATGTTGCATAAATGTGGTATTTCTCTCTCCCAAAATATCTTATTTTACGAATTGAATGCCTTTTCTACCTAAACTAAACACATCAAGAACTGCAGTTGTAAATTTTGCAGCTTGAAGTATGATGGTGAAATTAGCACATTGTTTTTTTCCTTTTTTGTAATTTAACAGAAGATTTGTTCTTACTGTAAATGTTAGTAACTTCAGCATTTGATTTTTTCTTTCTTTATTAAAGTTGAGCACTTTCTGCTTTTCTCTTAATGGAAGCACTTCATGACTTCTCTTTGGCATATCTGAATGGCCAGCATCACTATAGCATTTTGGGGCTATTATTAGTACCTTTTAAGATGTATTTCTTTCATTTTATGTTTTAGCTATGATGGGTCTTCCTTGCTGCATGCAGGCTTTCTCTGGTTGCAGACAGCTGAGGGTGCTCTTCATTGCGGTGTGCGGGCTTCTCCTTGTGGTGGATTCTGTTGTGGAGCGTGGGCTCTAGGACATGGGTTTTGGGAGGTCCAGTTTGTGGGCTCAGTGGTTGTGACTTCCAGGCTCAAGAGCACTGACTCAGTAGTTGTGGTGCAGGGGCTTGGTTGCTCCGTGGCATGTGGGATCTTCCCAGACCGGGGATTGAACCCTTGTCCCTTGCATTACAAGGTGGATTCCTAACCACTGGACCAACAGGGAAGCTCTGGGGCCACTTTAAAGTAAACTAAAGGTTATTTGAGCATGAGTATTATATACCACAAATGTCTATCTTATAACCAAGAAGGCCATTAAGTTACTAACAAGCTGTATACACTGAATAATGGGTTGATTCATATCCCAGGTGGAATGTGGTGTGGCTTCTCAAGATTTCACACTACTTAAATGACACATGGTTTAATATAAATTGTTTATTTCTGGAATTTTCCATTAAATGTTTTTGGGCTGTGATTTACCATGAGTTAGTAACTGATATCATAGAAAGTGAAACTGCGGGTAAGGGGGGAACTAGTGTACTAGGTTTTGTTTACAATTGTGGAATATTCTAGGTGAATTGGTTGTAGTCAAAGGATTTCTTTGCAAGCTTCTCTAGTAGATGATAGTAATTTTTTGTAGTTTTAATTTATTGTTCTATATAAATATTTGCTATTTCATTTTTTATTCTATATAAATGTCTTTTTTCTTTAAAGAAGGCCTCCCCAAAGTATATAAGCTTCAGGTTCCACTAATCCAGACCTGTCCTATATTACCTGATAGCTCCATATTTTGAAAAATATTTTGATACTTAAATTGCTTAACTAGAAAACAAAATTTAATTCTTTACAAGTACTTATAACATACTTTACACTTTTCTATAGAAATATTTGTGTTTCCCAGGTGGCTCGGTGTTAAAGAATCTGTCTGCCCATGCAAGAGATTCAGATGTGTGTTCAACCCTGGGTTGGGAAGATCCTCTGGAGGAGGAAATGGGAACCCACTCCAGTATTCTTGCCTGGGAAATCCCATGGAGGGAGGGGCCAGGTGGACTATAGTCCATGGGGTCACAAAGAGCTGGACATTACTGAGCATTCTATAGCATACATATACTATTATTTAAAAATCCACAACTTGGCCATTATTGTGAATGTAAGTAGTCATAGAAATACACTAAAAGTATAAAATATATGAACACTTTGGGATCTGTGATGAATTCACAAAGTCAAGAACTTTAAAAAAAATGCATACAAACAACAGAAAAATTTAACTCAGCTTTTTATAGTTTGATATAAAAGAGAAATGTGAAACTATTAAATGCTAAGATTATAATTGAAGGAAATATATATCATGGAAAAGAAATAATAGGACAAACTGCAATAATCATATTAGGAATTCTGTTTAAACAAAGTTGTTCTGTTATCTGTCATTGAAAGTGACATAACTATGTATTTTAATGGTTATTACCAACTTAAATTAAAATAATAAAAATAGATGTGCAGTGCTAAAATCCATTACTTGGACCACAGTGGAAGACATGTAAAATAAGAGCACAGGAAATTTGTTATTTTCTTAAAAATTCAGTGCATCAGACTTCTCAATGAGCAAGGAATCTTTTCCCTACTTTTTCAGATTCTGTGATTAAGTGAAGTCACTCAGTTGTGTCCCGTTCTTTGTAACCCCACGGACTGTAGACTGCCAGGCTCCTTCATCAGTGGAATTTTCCAGGCGAGAATACTGGAGTGTGTTGTCATTTTCTTCTCCAAGGGATCTTTCTGACCCAAGAATCGAACTCAGGTCTCCGGCACTGTGGGCAGACTTTTATCATCTGAGCTACCAGGGAAGGCCCAAATTAGGGTGGGAAGCGTGTGCTATGGTTTACCTAATAAGTCTTATATTTAATTACAAGTACTTGAGTCAATTACAGTTTCTGTTTATTCATAGCTTAGATGATAGCTATAAATAAGTAAGTATAAACTGATAGTTGACCAGTTGTTAGATAATTAAATGTCCATGAGTCATCATGTATGTTTGTTGGTGTGTATGTGTGTTTTTGTGAATTTACCTGCATGTACACTGTGTAATCTTTATCATGTAGGCAGATACCTGGTGAATTACAGATTTTCTCTCTAGCTGACATTTAAAAAGAGAGCAGAATCATGAATACATTACAGTGTATTTATTTTTAGTTTTCATTTGCCAAGGCAAATTGCTTTGATTATAGCAGTAGTAAATTTAAATGTGGTTCTGTTTCATAATTCTTGTACTTTTTATTCCAAGAGCTTTAGTCAGCAAGAAACTATCAGTGGCAATATCATGCAGAGGAGATATATGTGATTTACTCATTAGTTATAGGTAAATTGTCATATATTTTTGTGTGGCAGCTATGCCTTCCTCTAAACCTTACTGGTAAAGTCTGAATTTGTTCCAGTATCTGCATTTATCTGATTCATAGGCAACTTCTCATTAAGTCAATCTTAGTTCTATCCTTTAGAAGGTAACAGGTTTCTGGGATAGTGATGTTACCAGTTTCTGTCCAATGAGATGTGATAGAAGTCTGCTAGAGAATGGTGTGTCTTCTACAAAAGATCTCCTAGCTCTTGAAAACATACAAAGGATGTAGAGCCTTTTATCTGACCCCTAAAATTCCAAGGTCTTGATGTGGCATCTTGTACAACAACTTAAAGATCAAAGCAGTACATTGAATATGAGACTCAAAAAAGATGAAAAGCATTTCTGCTGACGACATCATGTCGACATAATGTCTAATCAATACACTGAATAATATAAATATCTTGGAACTTGTTATATGTGATGAGTGTTGTCATCATTTAAACCACTTTAATGTGCACTTTCTCCTGCATGCAGATGAATGTCCCCTATTAAAAAATATCTTAAGCGTGCTCATGTACATTTGTGAACAAACATGCATAGCTCACATTTTATGCCACATATCTTAAAAGATTGTTGAACAAGCCCATGCTATTACTACCAAAAGTCAAGATATTCTTTTATGATCTATCTTACGTGTCCTCCTTAGCTCTAAAGCAAGACATCTCACAGAGTTATATGATCCATGCATTTTTCATAACTTAATAATAATTCCCTAAAGTTTGTTTCTAATTTGTCTTGCCACTACTGGATTAATATCCCCTTAATCATTGCCACACTATTGTGGTTATCTTTTTAACAAAATTTAGTTTCTTTCCCTTGTGACTGTAATATCAAGAATGAAATACTTAACATTTACTCCTAAGACTTCTACACTTTGACTATCATAGTGAATCTACTGGTAAAATATTAGATTCTTTAGAGAAGGTACCCTAGATGCTATCTAAAATAATATAGAATAAATAATGTTTACTTCTATAGCATCATTGTCTAAAGATAATTTATCTGTTAAGTACAGTTAATAATGAGGCATTTCCTTATTATTAAGCCATCTCTAATATTTGACTCCATGAGAGCTATTTATTATTTTACTAGATCCCAAATTGCTTATAATTCTTACCTAGTTGGTTTGGCATCATACATAATCATACAGTATTTCTTTTAAATGACAGCCAGTCACATATTAACTGGCAAGTTTTACATATTTTCTCAATCTTCTCTTTCCAGGAAAGCCATCAGTAGTATAATTAAAAGTTAATGTATAAAAACAACTGGCAAGTATAGTTTTAAAAATAGTTTACACAAACATCACCTAATTTTCTAGTCATTCCTCATGTAACATAAGTTCTAGACTTCTATCTCTATTCTGTGTACAAAATATATTTCTACATAAGGCTTCACATATGAAGTTACATAGTTGACAAAAGGTGCAGCCCAGGGGCACCATGTCTCAGACTGGTCTTCCTTCCTCTACTAGCTTTTCTTCTTTCCTGTACCTACGTGAATATTTTCCTTTTCTGATTAGTCATTGTTCTGAAGACTGAGTTATACACTTTCAAGTATCTACAATCAATATTTCTTTCTTCACTCTCTTTTCTCTCTATCCCTCTGTCTTTTCTCTGTGTCACACTCTCACTCATTCTGTTTCTCCCTTTACCTTTATCTCTGTTCTTCTCTTGAAAGAATTTTGATAAAAAGGAAGTTCCCTCCTTCTTCTTTCACAACTTCCATTTTAAATGACCTTGAAGGAGGCCTCCAGGGTGTGCTCAAGAATATCCGTAACTGTAACAATAGCTGAAAACTATTTGCATTTATGGATCAAAGACAGTGTGATTCAGAAACCAGAAATTTAGATGAAAAAAAATTTTTTTAAGGTCCTAGTCTATTAGTGCTAAAGCCCTGACATTTAAGGAATCCAATGCTTTGTAGCAGAGTGATTAAACTTCCAGGGTCTCTACAAACCGTAAGGTAAGCCTGTTCTTCTTGACCTAAATGTAGGGCAATCAATAAACAAGATGCCCAGGGACAAAGATCACTAGACTTAAGTACCCTTTCCCATTTATGCTGTCATTTATGCAAGGAAATCTACTCTAATTTGCTAGATGGATCCAGTTAACTCTATCTTTAAGTATAGTTGAAGAGCCAATTTTACTAACCATGGGGAAAATCAATTTATATTCATAGAACAGGATCAGCTAATAAAGCATTTTTCTGCCTGGTAGATGTCATGAGTTAAGTACTGTATTGCATGTACCTCATTAAGTGCCACCACCTTGAATGTCATTTAGGTAAGTAGTGATATTGGAAATCCTCCAAAATGTAAAGTAGCTGTATGCAGCTCATAAGCTGAATCTGGTAAATGCTAGCATCTTTGCTGAATCTACAAAAATGCTGATATATTTTATCTAAATTTAAAGAAAAGATGTTGTACATCTGTGTTTTAGGAGTAGTTCTACAAAACAGAATGATGAGTTCAATGACTATAAAACATTCTTTGATTTCTTAAAAATTTGCCTCATTGTTTGTAACATGCATATTTATGATAGAATTCCAGTGTATGAGACAGTGATGTAAGTTTTATCCTTGCTGAAATGAGAAGTATATAAAAATTATCTAAGACAATTGTTCAGAGAGATGATAACTTGGAATGTTAAGCTTTCTTCTTTTCCAGGTCACATAGAGTTGTAAGCAGATTCCTTGATTCACTACAGGTTGAGGCCAAAAAAGGGAGCTTGGCATGATGGGAAGTGTAGGGACAGCTGAGTTATATTAAATCAGTCTAAAATGTTCACATATCCCAAGAAGAATCCCTTAAGCTGGAACTAAGGGGAAAAAAATATATATTTTAAAATTACTGTTCAGAATTTTAACCTGCAAGAGATACTCCTGATAATAAAAAAGGACAACCTGAAGGAAATAAACATTGAGTTTATGTCATAATAGAACTCAAATTGAAATATAAAATGAACTAGACTTTCCTGGTTTCAGGAAGATACAAGAAGAGTTCCTTGGATATAGGTAGGGAGGAGGGGATAGGAGCTGTCCCCTGAGGTGGAGCCAAAGACAGAAGACCACATTTAGAAACACCATAAGCTTCCCCTCTGGACAGAGCCCTGAAATATAAGTAATGCTCTATCATTAAACCTCTATTAGCTAAGGGGTGTGTGCCTTCATAGAGAGTTGCCAGTAATTTGATTTTAAATTTTCTATCAGAATAATGTTTATCAATGCCCCAGATGGGCTAAAACTCATCTGAACTTTTTAAACTATATGTACATTTTTAATAACCCAGTCATTCAAATCCTCACATGTACCAAATTAAATGCCTAGATACTTGATACACAAGAGCAAAGACAAGGTAGAAGGGAAGGTCTTGGCATTAATACTGAGCAGAATTCCATAGTAGCAAATCCCTCCCCCAAACAAACATTTTACCAATATATTTGCATATGAACTTTCTACATTAAATTATTTTTCATTTATCTAAAATATATTTTATACTGGATAAAATAAACCATTTAAAAATTGAAATATTGAGCTCTTTTTTCTATATTATTTTAGAGAGTTCACAAGAAATTTAGCATATTAGCCACACATTTATAATTCAGAATGAATATTGTGATTTCATGCTTTTAACTTCATCACTCTCTCCAAATACATTACAATGGTAGACAGAAAAGGAAACATATCTGCCTGGAAAATCAAAATTTTAACTTCTTATAAAACAAGAAACAAAAATTAAGAGTTCAAATTACTGTATTATGGTTCATAAATTGTTCTAATTTGATTTGCTAGTTAATAACTGAAATTTGTCTGGAAGCAGTATCCTAGAGAAAACATGCATTCCCAAATTAAAAAAAAAAAAAAGTAAATCTAGATGTGTTATAGGAGTGTAACAAACATTAGTAATAAGAAAATATCAAAACCTGGAAGTGATAAAAGACATATTATTAAAGTGAACCCCAACACAGAAACAGTAAGAAATGTACCATCCAGAGCACTCACTGAAGAAACTATTGAAAAGTATGTATCAGCAAGAAGAAAAGTGTGTGCACTGGAAAGAAATACAAAGAATAAAAGTGATAAGCATAGAAATGGACACTTGGATTGTAAATCTTGCTAATTTATATCTATAGACACAAGAAATATTTGTGGGAATAGATTTTAAATATCTTAGGACATGGATATCTAAGAATTTCGGGTAATCATGAATTTATCAGTATAAAAACAGAAATGGCTGGACAGTATTGCCTATCTGTCCTATTATAATAAGAAATATAAAGGTATCTAGGTATCTTTAGGATGCTTGATATCATTCTAAGCCCCAGATTTAAAAGAAAAAAAAAAAAAAAAAAAGACCAAGACTTGCATGCCCAAACTCCTAACAACAGAGGACATATTATTCCTCCCTTAGGGAAGAATAAGATGGACCATTTGTAAACTTGTATATTTGTAATTTAATTTTGGATTTTCTACCATAGCAACAATAGATTATTTTCTTACTTTTCTTGACTTTAATTCCCCAATTTTCTGAGCTTCACTCTTTTTTTTTTTTTCATTTTCATTTTCCTTCAAAGGACCCATGAAGATCAGATTTTAAAATCCACAATTACATTTGTTGGGAAAATGTAGTTGATGTCATTGTACATTATGCCTTTCATTGTCACGGATGTAAAGCCCATGGAGGGCAGGGGCAGAAATAATTCCGGAAATGTTTAGGTTCCCCAAAGGAAAGTAATGTACTAACGCTATAAGCAATGACAATATGGTTAATGCTTTTCTTAAACTTTTAATTTGAATTTTGATCTAAAATTCAAATATGCAACTCAACCATGTGTATCCCAATCCCTGTCTCTATCTCTCTGGGTGTGTAATTTCTAATCTGTGCTTTGTCATTGCTCTGATCTTCCATTCTTTTGCATTTTTTTTCTATATAAACTCTTCAAATAATTTGGGGTAGTAATTTGTTGATGTATTTTTCAATTCACATAATCAAGTGAGTGAGAGCTGATTAAAATCTCTGTCTCAAAATAGAGGTTTTGAGGAGGAGAAGGTCAGATGTTAGGCAACAGTCGCAAGTGGTGAAAATTAGCAGGCTCTAAAGGCAATGGCACCCCACTCCAGTACTCTTGCCTGGAAAATCCCATGGACAGAGGAGCCTGGTAGGCTGCAGTCCATGGGGTTGCTAAGAGTCGGGCAAGGCTGAGCGACTTCACTTTCACTTTTCACTTTCATGCATTGGAGAAGGAAATGGCAACCCACTCCAGTAATCTTGCCTGGAGAGTCCCAGGGACAGAGGAGCCTGGTGGGCCGCCGTCTCTGGGGTCGCACGGAGTCGGACACGACTGAAACGACTTAGCAGCGTGAATTAGGTGCTGCACGTGCTTCTATCTCAATCAAGCCACGGAGAACATGGATGCAAGCAAGAATTCAAGGCATCCACAAGTGGTTTCAGATAAAATGTGCTAACAGTAACATATGAAATATTTTAAATTGAAGTAAGTTTTCTCTCACCAAAATGAATCTGCTGTCCTAACTTACTTCCTTTTGCCTAAGTTTGAAAATTCTTTACCAAATTTTATTCCGTTCTGTCTCCTCTCAATAGTTCTGCAGCATCTTACTTCCTATTTGACTTAGACACTGTCAATACACCATTTGCAAGTGCAAGTGTGCTTCTCTACAAGATCATGGTCATACCCCCTAATCTGTCTCCTGCCCCTGATCTATTTCACTTCAGTGACACACAGTATACTGTTTTCAGTCATGTTTTTCAAAAACAGCTCCAAATTATTTCCATGTAACTTAGTGGCAGTCCAGTTTATGAAACTAATCCTCATTCTTCAGTCTTTCAAGCAGGGTCCACCATTGCAAGGCTACGAACGCCTTTATGACTGCATCTCCTTCGACTTGCCTCTCCAACACATGATCTTCCTTTTCCTAGAAGATGAGCCTTTCTTCTGTTTTTCTTTTTTCTAAAATAAATTAAACTGCTTCCTGGCTTATCTCATCTCAGATCCTTCTGCATTCAGTTTCTTCCCCTAGAAATCTATTCCTTCCAAGACCAATGTGGCTCAGAATTTATTTCCTGTATAACTGATAGGTGATATATGTTTGTATTTGTTTATATTCATGTCTACCCATTGGAACTTTGTTTTTCTTTTCTATTATGTTATGTACCCAAATGATGGGTTCATGTTCTTCACTGATACTAATAAATAGATATTGTTAATGTAATTGTTTCCAGATTCATGTCTGGCCATCTGATTCATACCATTTATTTTCAGAAAAAAAATCACACATCTTGCTTGTTTTTGCTCAAACAAGCTCTGAATTTTCTTACTTCTACACTCTTATTATATTTTATTCTGATTAGGAGTGTCTTTTCCCCCAAGCACCACATCCTTTGTAATTATTTTAATTCTTCAAGTCATTTTTCTAAATGAAACTACTCCTTATTCTTCCCACCATTATGGCCACATATTCTCATAATATTCAAAAAGGCATAAATCCCTTCATGACATATTATATCATTTATTGTGTTATAGTTATTTCTGACCTTTCTTTTTGCCTTTTAGTAAATGATAAATTCCTTGGTAACAATGCCAAGCACTAAATTTCTGTTATAATTCTTAGAACTTCTAAGACAAATGATAGTACTAAAATGAATCTAAAATATTTCAGCAATAAGTTAGAAAGAATGTAGCAGTTTAATTTGAAATGTTATTTTAAGCACTACTAGAATATATGAAATTGATATTTCAGCATTAAACTGGAGATCTTTTGAGTTTGCTATTAAAATTTATTAAATGTATAGTAATTTGCATTAACTCTGAACCAGGTAAGGTTAAAAAAAAATACATGCACACGTTACAAATCAATAAATTTTATGGTAAGGAGAATAATGTTCTCCAAACATGTCCAGGGCCTAATCCCTGAAGTTTCTTAATGTGTGACACTATGTGGCCAAAAGAAATTTGCAGATATAGGTAAAGGTTATGGATCTTAATATAAAGAGATGATCGTGGATTATTGGAATGGGCACAGTCTAAATATATGAGCCCTCAAAAGCAGAGAATTTTCTCTGTCTGGAAGTGGTAGACAGGAAGGAGGCAAAAGGAGAGGTCAGAAAGAAGAAAAGCATGGTAAAATCTCAACAAACTAGTGCTGACTTTGAAAATGAAAGTGGCCAGAATACAAGGGTATCTTCTAGGAGTGGAGAATCACCCTCATCTGACAATCAACAAAAAGAACCTCAGTCGACAACTACCTGGAACTTAAATCTGCCAACAACCTGAATGTGTCTGAAGGCAGATCAACCCCCAAGCTTTCAAAAAATAATGCAGTTCTGCTGATGTCAGGCTGGTAAGAATCTAAGCAGAGAATTCATGTGAGCTATGCAGAATCTGAACTTCGGACCTACAGAAACTGAAATAACATTTGTTTTATTCTCTGTTGATAGTTGTGTGGTAGTTTGTTAAGGCAGCAATAGAAAAACTATTATACCTGATAGACTGTATTCTAATGAGAAAGGGCAAAATGTACAACTTATGAAAACAAAGCAAATGGTTAATATTAACAATACTTTATTTTTAATATTTTGTTATTTATTTTTATTTTTAATTGGAGGATAATTGCTTTACAGTATGAATCATTCATAGGTATACATATGTCCACTCCTTCTTGAACCTCCTTCCCACCTCCCACCCCATCTCACCCCCTCTAGGTTATCACACAGCACTGGATTTGAGCTCCCTGCATCATACAGTAAATTTCCACTAGCTATCTAATGTTACATATGGTAATCAATATGATACAATGCTACTCTCTTAAATCATCCCATTCTCTTCTTCCGCTGCTGTGTCCACAAATCTGTTCTCTATGTCTGTGTCTGCACTGCTCCCTGCAGGCAGGCACAGTAATTTACATGGGAGTAAAGACTCATGCTGGGAGGGATTGGGAGCAGGAGGAGAAGGGGACAGCAGAGGATGAGATGGCTGGATGGCATCACCGACTTGATGCACATGAGTCTGAGTGAACTCCGGGTGTTGGTGATGGACAGGGAAGCCTGGCATGCTGCAATTCATGGGGTCGCAAAGAGGCACGACTGAGCGACTGAACTAAACTGAAAGACTGAAGAAAAAGAAAGCTTAGGAAAAACAACAGTGAGTGTAGGAAGAGGTCAAAGTGAACTAGAGGTCAGAGAAGAGCTGAGGTACACAGGGTAATATGAGTACAAAATGAGGGAAGCGGGTTGAGGGAGAGTCCATATGGATATATTCTGGAAAATTCCCAGAAAAGGCGCAGCTGGTGCCAAGCCATGATGTAGGAAGACAGTTGGCATATTCCAGGTTCTATTATAGGATCAGTGTGACTACAACTGTATGAGGGATGGAACGAGTAATAGTACATGAGTTACGAGAAGTAAGAGAAGGCCAAATCATTTTAAGCACTTTGGCTCACCATCTACTTTGAAGGCAACAGTGGATTATGAGCAAGAATGACTCCCAGTTTTAAATATAGCAGTTTGTATATGTCAACCCCAACTCCCTAAAGTATAGCACAGGGGACTCTGCTCAATATTATGTAACAATCTAAATGGGAACAGAATTAGAAAAAAAAATAGATGTGATATGCATAAGTGAATCACTTTGCTATACACCTGAAACTAACACATTAGTAATCAACTATATTCCAATATAAAATAAATTGTTAAATAAAAGAATAACTTCCAGTTGAGAGGCTCACCGTGGATGCTATGGTGAGACTAACTGAAGGGAAGAAGGACAGAAAGAAGAGACCAGCTGTGAGGTCATTGGAATTACATAGGCAAGATAATGATGGCTTGGAGCAGGCTGAAGGCAGAGAAAGACATGATAGGTGGCAAGACTCTGTAATTACAAAGAGTGCCTTTGTCTGCTAGAACTGTCATTAAAAAAAACATATCACAGAACTGGGCACTGTTAGCAATAAACACTTGTTTTCTCACAGTTCTGAAGGATAGGAGTCCAAGATCAAAGGACTAGAGTTAGTTTCTGGTGAGACTCTTTTCCTAGCTTGTAGACAGGTGCCTTCTTATTGTGCTATCACATTGCCTCTCATCTGTATCTGCACAAAGTAAAAGAGAAAGATACTGCCACTCTTTACTCATAGTTCTGATGTCTCTTTCTCTTCTTATATAGACATCAGTCCTACCAGATTAGAACCCTGTGTTTATGACCTTCCTTAACTTTAACTACCTCCCTAAAGGTTCTATTGACAAATATAGTCACATTAAAGGTTAGGACTTCACCGTATTAACGTGGGGGTGGGGGGAGAAACTCTGTACATAACAGATAGTATGAACAGGACTGCTGGAGCCATTGCATTTTATAACAGCTTTATTCATAATTTCCAAAACTTGGAAGAATGTTCCTCCATGTCTTTTCATGGCTTGATAGCTCATCTTTCTTTAGAGCTGAATAATATTTCATTGTCTGGAGGTACCCTTATTTGCTTATCTATTCATCTACTGAAGAACACTTGGCATTTTAGATGGGAGAGAAAGGAGTCCATGTTGACTCTAATATTTTTGGTTTAATTAACTGGAAAACTTTAAATTTGATTAACTGAGCTGAGAAAACTATAGGAAAAGCATTACTTGTGAGAATGTGAGTTGGACTTGCTGAGCTGGCTATTTGTAGTATTGAAATTGAGGTACTGAATAGGTAGTAAGATATGTGAGCAGAATACAATAGAGATATCTGAGTAGTAGAGATAAATTTGCAAATTTTCACAAGTGAAGAGTAGTTAAAACTCTCTGTTTGTGTTTAGTCACTCAGTTATATCTGACTCTTTTGCCATCCCATAGACTGTAGCCTGCAAGGTTCCTCTGTGCATGGGATTTTCCAGGCAGGAATATTGGAGTGGGTTGCCAGTCCTTTCTCCAGGGAATCTTCCTAAACCAGGGTTCAACCTGAGTCTCCTGCATTGCAGGCAGTTTAGTTACATCTGAGACATTAGACAATCTTAAACCTCTAGGTGTAGTAAAATCATCAATAGAGTGAGACTAGGTAGGAACAGGAGAAGTTGACAGACTTTTCCTTGGAGCACTTTGTTTGATGTGACAGGGGCAGGGATATAAAGAAGAATCTCTAGGGAGACAAAGCAGGAGAGGTCCAAATGATGAAGACCCAGTGAGTTGAGTGCAATTTAGTGTCCTAGAAGTCCTTTGAAGGAAATATTTTAAGGGAAGAAAATTATAAACTGTGCTAAATTTTTTCCCTTTCATATTTATGCATCTTTAAAAATGTTTCTAGATTATTCCTCACATGCTTAAAAATAGTTATTAATGTAATAATTTTAAGAGTACAAATATATACTTATTACCCAAACAAATATAATACATTTTTATCACTTCCATAGATCTTTTTCTTGAGTGGAAAACTTTGTGGATGCTATGGGACTTCTCAAAATTTTGTTGACTACTTTATAGAGAAGTTGATGGGGAAACAGTGGAAACTGTCAGACTTTATTTTGGGGGGCTCCAAAATCACTGCAGATGGTGACTACAGCTATGAAATTAAAATGACGCTTACTCCTTGGAAGAAAATTTATGACCAACCTAGATAGTATATTCAAAAGCAGAGACATTACTTTGCCGACTAAGGTCCGTCTAGCCAAGGCTATGTTTTTTCCAGTAGCCATGTATGGATGTGAGAGTTGGAATGTGAAGAAGGCTGAGCACCAAAGAATTGATGCGTTTGAACTGTGGTGTTGGAGAAGACTCTTGAGAGTCCCTTGGACTGCAAGGAGATCCAACCAGTCCATTCTGAAGATCAGCCCTGGGTGTTCTTTGGAAGGAATGATGCTAAAGCTGAAACTCCAGTACTTTGGCCACCTCATGAGAAGAGTTGACTCATTGGAAAAGCCTTTGATGCTGGGAGGGATTGGGGGCAGGAGGAGAAGGGGATGACAGAGGATGAGATGGCTGGATGGCATCACTGACTCGATGGAGGTGAGTCTGAGTGAACTCCAGGAGTTGGTGATGGACAGGGAGGCCTGGCGTGCTGCAATTCATGGGGTCGCAAAGAGTCGGACATGACTGAGCAACTGAACTGAACTGAACTGAACTAAGTGTTTGAAGGAAAAAAAAAAAAAGCGAGATATCTATTAAACATGCAGTAAATATCTTGTCAGTACTAATATCGATGTGCTATATATTAATTGTCAAACTGGATCTAACTTTTTGTCGGGTTTTTCAAATATTGAAAATATCAGAACTTGATATTTATGATGGTAATAAAATTGACAAAACTCGCCAATGAATATCTAGTATATATTAGCAACTTTTGATCCAATACATGCTAAAATTGTGTTGATTCTATTAGTATTTCATCTTTTCCCAAACATTGTTCAATAACCAAGTGTAATACAAACAATTTAAGCATTGAATATTATGTATCTGTGTTAGAAATTGTTTTTAAAACTCTTCAGGAGTTCATGTGAATTCATAATTGAATCAGTTGACATTTCATGGCAAAATAACATATTCTGAGAAGTATTTATATGTTCCTATGTTATATGTTCCTACTAAAAATAGTCCTATCTGCTCCTCCAATTATAAAATTATTATATATTCAAAACAAATTATCTCTTACCATGTTTTGCTTTTTACGTAGATTTTTTTCTTCTCCATAAAAATGGAAAAGACTTAGAGAGCAGTTACTCATCATACTTGTGTCACTGTTGTAAAAAGAATTTTGGGTTACCTGAAAAGCCTTAGGATAAAACTACCTGAATGGATGAATATATATATTTTTTAAGCTAGGAAAGCAAAACTCGTAAGCCAGGCTTAAGGAGTAGTAGAAGAAAATGCCCTGTTTTTTGCGTGTTTCCTCTGCAATGTTCTTTACTTGTTAAGCACTTGCTCTGTATTCCTAGTCATTATGTGAGCATAGATTTGCATACAGAAAACAAAAAAGATTTTTATACCTTTTAACCCTAGTTAGTGAAGAAACATTTCCCCAAAATTTCCCAGCTGACTTCACTTGGTTTGAATCAGGAAATCATGTGCCTATTTCTAGGCTGACCACTAGAAAAAGAATCACCTTTGAACACATGGCCTTGGAGGGTTGACCACACCTTACAATTGCATATCTCTTTTCAGCTGCTTCAGTTCTTATTAAGGAGACTTCTTCACAGGCCACTTGGAGGGACTCTGGTTAATTCTACATCAGGAGGTTTTTAACTCCACAAGTTGCTACTCTTTGAGTTTAAAATACTGGAAGCACTATCATTTTCTTAAGTCAAATATTGAGATATAAACATTAATTTCTCAATTTTATTTTTAAACATCCTGAAACTCATATAAATAAAACCTATTTTTACGCTTTTCTTGAAATTGAATTTAGGAAATTTTAGACTCATTTTTTTTTAATCTTTGTAGAATAATTCTCTCAAATTTTAATGCCACTATTCAGAAGATAATTTCAATAGAAAAACACTGGAATTATATACCTAAATCAAACATTTAATAACACAGTCTTTTAATAATAGTTGGAGCTGCATTATCATTGGTTCCTTCAGTTAATCACAGAAAAAGCAGAATAGATAATTACACTATTTTTTAGCATCTCAATACAGATAAATGACTATTTGTCATGTATACTTGACCAAAAACAAAAACAGAAGGTAGACATATCCTTCTTCACAGGAAGGGAAAAATATATTATTGCCATGTGCTAATTATGAAGAGGAAAATTACTATGTCTGACTGAATATTCTACTGCTATGATTTCCAACCAGTTTGCATTTTGTGTTTCAAAGCTTGTGATATTTCAGTTTGGAGCAGCATTTTCATTAGAACAAAAATAATGTTTGAGAAGAGATGAAATATTAAGTCTTTGAAGTAAAAATATGTGCCCCTAATTTTTCAAAATGATCTTTTTAATTCTGTTCAAACATACACACACATATCTTACATCATAATCATAAAGAGAACATAAAGCATCTCACATTTGAGACTAATATCATGCCCTGATATTTATTTCAGTTTTACAAAATGGAATCACTTTTTGATTGATTAATCAATCATGAAAGTTGGGGTATATTTAGGAACCCCAGTTTTCTGGAGCAAAATATACTTAAACATTCCAAAAATCCTACGAAGGAGAGATTTGGTAATTGATTTATCACTGTTGGAACATGGAAATCTCTTTCTAAATTACTCTCTTTTAAGAATCTAACAGAAACAGTGTCACTGCATATAGATAATGTATTTGCTGTTTTTAAGCAATAAAACAACATAAAGAAGCTAATTAATTATCAATAGTTCAATTTCTAGATATGAAAGTAAACACTAAAGGGGTCTATTTATGTAAGTCTACACAAGTATTTTCATAGCTGATGCACAGGAACAGAATTAGAATATTGCACAACCTGTGCTGACTAATTAAAATGATGATATGTTTTGTGATCATTTTAAGTGGCACTTTAAAGGCAAAATATAAGAAGTGTTATTTTTCTCTCTCTTTTTTTTTTCTTTGTTGTTGTTTTTCATAATGGTCTTCTGTTGATGTGTCTCTCTTTCAAAGTTATTTAGAATTTCAGATTGTGTATGTGTGTGTGTGTGTGTGTGTGTGTGTGCATTGCTGATTTGCATGTTGCCCAAATGGTATTTGGATAGACATGAACCACACACAGGCCCTTTTTCCTCACTCTTCTCATGTTCTTTGTAACTGCTTGGGGATGTACTGGAATCTAAATAATACTTTTCTGGGCATTGTATCTGATCTCAGGCTCTGGCCCTGTTCCTCCCTTACAACTTTGTATGATGTGTACCTCAGATGATGACATATTCTGGCATTAAATTTATACTGAAGCTTAAATATAGTCACAGTGATCACGGAGATATCATGCTTCAGCAGCATTCGCTCTTATGATTAATTTTGTGTATGTGTGTTTCATTAGAAATTGGAAAATGACATAGAAAAAAAAAACTTAAAGCTTTTGCTGCATACAATACAAAATAAATGAATTCTTGTTGGCGTTTAATTTTTTACCATCACCTTCTGATGCAGCAACTGAAAATTTGGTATCTGACAGCCTATTTATAAAAAGATTTCCACCATTTGAAAAATTATTTTTTGTTGAAATATAGCTGATTTACAATTTTATGTAAGTTATAGGTGTACAATTTAGTGACACATTTTAAAGGTTATACTCCATTTATAGCTATTATAAAATATTGACTACATTCCTTGTATTGTATAATATATCCTTGTAGCTTACTTTATAGATAATTGCTAATACCACTCAATCCCCGACCCATATATTGCCCATTCACCCTTTCCCTCTCCCCAGTGGGAACTGCTAGTTTGTTCTCTAAATCTGTGATTCAGATTTCCTGATTTTTAGCTGCAACCTTGTACATATCACATACTTTTCACATTATAATTAGTAAGCATGCTAACAAATCACTGTTATCGTGAAAATTTTTACATTTATTTAAACCTTGTTGTCATGATACGTAAAATAGAATCACTAAATTGAAATAATTTACCACAGCAAGAGTGACTTTTCAGTCCAACAGCTGCTGCTGCTGCTAAGTCGCTTCAGTCCTTTCTGACTTTGTGTGACCCCGTAGGCGGCAATCTACCAGGCTTCCCCCTTCCTGGGATTCTCTAGGCAAGAACACTGGAGTGGGTTGCCATTTCCTCTCCAATGCGTGAAAGTGAAAAGTGAAAGTGAAGTCACTCAGTCGTGTCCAACTCTTGGTGACTCCATGGACTGCAGCCTACCAGGCTCCTCCATCCACGGGATTTTCCAGTCAAAAGTACTGGAGCGGTTTGCCATTGCCTTCTCCGCAGTACAACAGAAATTATACCAAACCAATATTTAGATAGAGTAAAATCTTTCAAATGTGTTCTTTCAAAACACAATAATTTGACACAGTGGGTTTTCAACAATTTTGTAAATTCTTAATAACCTACTGAAGACCCTAGCATGTGGAGAAAATAATAAAAAGCATGACATTAAATAGCAAATGTACTTTCTTTGTATAAACTACAATTCAGACCATTAAGCTTGGCACTGTGATATGGTTATATTTAATAATAAAGTCAAACTGTCAAGTTACCTAGGAAAGCTAACTCATACATTTGTATAGAATTCAGGGTCACTAATGAACCACAAACAGTAACAAGGCACTTCAAATAGGAAAAATGATCAACAGTAGAAATATATTAAATTATTTGTGAGTAGTGAAAAGAAAGAATAAAAATATGGCAACAATAAAATAGTTTACATCAGGTACTATTTTTCTTTGCCCAAATAAATTATGTGTATTTTGATTGTTGCTTATTTTGGAATTCTGTCACTTTTCTTAAGAGAATCTGAAGTTTATCCTTAATTCATACTCAAGAGTTGCCACGTTTTTAGACATACCTACCATACCTGCTACTTTGTCATATATAAATGCAGTTACTTTGAAATATACTTTCTTAGACATTTTTGTTTAGATTAGTCACAGCAGAGAAACTTTCAAACAAGTTTGTTAGTAGGAAACATTTGTACATTATCCATTGTGGTTTAATTAGGAAATATTTCTGACCCAATTAATATTAAATATATTAACACACCTAGATTGAAGACTGCTGTGCTATGTGCTAGGTCATGTCTGAATCTTTTGACCCCAGGGACTGTAACCCACCCGGCTCCTCTATCATGGGATTCTCCAGGCAAGAATACTGGAGTGGGTTGCCATTTCTTCCTCCAGGGGATCACCAGACCTAGGTATTCAGCCAGAGTCTCCTGCATTTTCTGCATTGCAAGCAGATTCTTTACAACTGAGCCACCAGGGAAGCCAAATTGAAGACTGCTATTTATACTAAAAGTAAAATTTGCTTGTATACAAAAATTTTGTGAACTTTGATATCTGATAGCATCAGATAGTATCTTCACATATCTTAAAAAGCACCCATGTTACATTCTTTAAAAGATTGAATTTATGTTATGTAAATTATACCTCAGCTCTATAAAGAAAGCTGAGCATTGACAAATTAATGCTTTTGAACTGTGGTGTTGGAGAAGATTCTTAATAATCCCTTGGATGGCAAGGAGATCAAACCAGTCAATCCTAAAGGAAATTAGTCCTGAATATTCATTGAAAGAACTCATGCTGAAGCTGAAACCCCCAAAACTGGCCACTTGATGTGAAGAACTGACTCATTGGAAAAGACCCTGATGCTGGGAAAGATGGAAGGCAGGAGGAGAAGGGGACAACTGACCAGGTGGTTGGAGGGCATCACCGACTCAATGGACATAAGTTTGAAAAGCTCTTGGAGTTGGTGAAGGACAATGAAGCCTGGCATACTGCAGTCCATTGGGTTGCAAATATTTGGGCACTACTGAGTGACTGAATTGAAATTATATTTCAATAAAGCTGATACTTAGAAAAATAATTTAGACTACTGGTAAGAAACTTGGTTGGTAGTGGGCCAAAGAACAATGTTTCTGGCTTTTTGGGCAAGTAGTCTCTGTCACATACTCTTCTCTTTATTTATTTTTTGCAGGAAAGAAATTGGAATACCAGAACACCTGACCTGCCTCCTGAGAAATCTTATGCAGGTCAAGCAGCAACAGTTAGAACTGGACATGGGAAAACAGACTGGTTCTAAATTGGGAAAGGAGTACATCAAGGCTGTATATTATCACCCGCTTATTTAACTTATATGCAGAGTACATCATGCAAAATGCTGGACTGGATGAAGCACAAGCTGGAATCAAGATTGCCAGGAAAAATACTGATAACCTCAGATACGCAGATGACACCACCATTATGGCAGAAAGTGAAGAAGAATGAAAGAGGCTCTTGATGACAGTGAAAGAGGAGAGTGAAAAAGCTGGTTTAAAGCTCAGCATTCAGAAAACTAAGATCATGGCATCTGGTCCCATCACTTCATGGCAAATAGATACAGAAACAATGGAAACAGTGACAGACTTTATTTTGGGGGGCTCCAAAATCTCTGTAGGTGGTGACTACAGCCATGAAATTAAAAGACACTCGCTTCTTTGAAGGAAAGCAATGATCAACCTAGATAGCATATTAAAAAGCAGAGACATTACTTTGCCAACAAGGTCCGTCTACTCAAGGCTATGGTTTTTCCCATGGTCATGTATGGATGTGAGAGTTGGACTATAAAGAGAACTGAGTGCTGAGTAATTAATGTTTTTGAACTGTGGTGTTGGAGAAGACTTTTGAGAGTCCCTTGGACCACAAGGCAATCCAACCAATCCATCCTAAAGGAGATCAGTCCTGAATGTTTATTGGAAGGACTGATGCTGAAGCTGAAATTCCAATACAATGGCCACTTGATATGAAGAACTGACTCACTAGAAAAATCCTGATGCTGGGAAAGATTGAAGGTGGGAAGAAAAGGGGCTCACAGAAGATGAGATGGTTGGATGGCATCACTGACTTGATGGGCATGAGTTTGAGTAATCTCTGGACGTTGGTGATGAACAGGGAGGCCTGGCATGCTGCAGTCCATGGGGTCACAAAGAGTCCAACATGACTGAGTTGACTGAACTGTTATGAACTTAACTATGGAGCCCATTCTAGCCCAAACAGGCTGTGGGCCAGATGTGACCCATTTACTGTAATTTTCCTGCTCTTCATCTAGAACATTATTTCTCAGACTTTGTTTATCACTGAAATCACCTAGAACTTGAACATTCGTGTGCCTGAATTCAACCCTTTTGTTCCTAAGCAAACTGTGGGAATCTTTATTTTTAAGAGCCTTCCTTTGAGCTTCTTAAGCACATACATACAGAAGAAAGACACAAAAATCTAAACTAGTGTATTTATTGCACTTACTTTGTTCCTGATGACACAAATTATCCTTCAGTCTGGCTCACAATTCCTTCCATAAATCATGATACCAATGATATTATAACCAGGGCCTTCTATTTTCTGTCCACGTTTTGCAGTAGAAAATAATTGCTCTTTTCATTCAATTATGTCAGTATACTTATCTTTACCTTTTTACCTATTTATTATCAATTATGACCACATTTTCCTAAAAGAAAAAATGCCCTTACATTAGCATTTTCCAAAATATTTGCTAGAGCTAGACCTATAAAACATTGCAAATAAGTTTAGGAAAATATTAAATAGTTCATTTCCAATTGGAAATGTTCCATATCTTTTAAACAATTAGAATGTCTTGGCTCTCTTGGAAATACTCTGCTTCATTTTAACACAGTATTTCTTTCACTTTTTCTCCTTATTCACCAGCACCTCCCTTTAAAATGTGTTCTTATTAGTGTCTTGGTCATATATTTTAAGAACTCCTGTCTTCGGTTATTTTATTAGGGATATTTAGCTTGACCTGTGATTAGAGACTATAAATACTATCAAGACAGAATTAGTCCACTTCATATTCATACACATATCTGCTGAAAAAATAAGACAAGTCTAAAAAAGTAACAGCACATTTATTAAAAATGAAAATATGAACATTAATCTTCTAAGACTAGAACCAATTCATTTATATCTCAATAGGAATCTATGAATTTAAGAGAAAACTGACCATTTTCTGCATCATTGAATAAAGAGTTCCTCCATCAAGAAAATAATATGGAACTGAAATCTTAGTACTTTTCATCTTTTTAAAACAAAACACAATCAGTAAAATTCTCTCAGGGTTCATTCTCTGTAAAGAGGGCTGCTGCTTGAATACTTCCAATTTCAGACAAAAATAATAGAGAATTATATTTGAACTTGGAAACATGCAAACCATGAAATATTCTGTGAACACTGCTATAAATTTTAAATAAATAAGTATATTAAATAATTTATTTATTTCTTAATTTATGTTTTTGGCTGCACAGCATGTGGGATATTAGTTCCCTGACCAAAGATAAAACCTGTGCCCCTTGCATTTTAAGCATATAGTCTTAACCACTGGACCACCAGAGAAGTCACAAATAAGTCCCCAAAATATCTTAAGATATTGAATTTGTATTTAAATCTCAAGAATAACTCTAAATGATTAAAGAATGTACTCAGACATTTATTTTAAGATATGGAAGACATAAAAGTCTCTGTCATTATTGTGTAGAGTTATTATTTCACTGAATTTTCTTACATTTGACAAATAACAGAAAAAGACACTTTTGATATTTGTTAATTAGAATAGCAACTATTTCAAATCCTGTGTTTTGTCATGCACAATTTACTAGAATTAAATCATTATTTAATGATGTAATTTATGTGAAAGTACATATAAAGTTAACATGAAGTACATATAACGAATCATATACAAATGTAATCCCTAATGACATATATTTTAGATGTATTATGGCTCAGATCGTAAAGAATCTGCCTGCAATGAGGAAGACCTGGGTTGAGTCCCTAGATTGGGAAGATTCCCTGGAGAAGGGAATGGCAACCCACTCCAGTACCCTTATCTGGAGAATTCCATGGACAGAGGAGCCTGGCCGACTATAGTCCATGGGGTCACAAAGAGTCAGACATGACTGAGTAACCAACACCTCACTTTCATTCATTTATAGAAAGTACAGAAGTCGTGAAATGGATATCATATATTCTTAGCACATTTACACTGTGATTATCCCTTTCTGCAATTGAAGTTATTGAAGACCTAAGATTTTTAATTAACTGATTTTCATTACTTATTTAAAGAATGGCAAAGCATGAAGGAATTTCTAAAGTAAAATTTCTTCTCCTCTAGTTTTCAAAAGTATCGTTGATTCGTTAAGATATGGCATTAAAGCATATTTATAGTATGATAACTGACTTGCTGTTTCTCATTCCCTATGGTAGGTAGCATATAATTTGCTCCATAAATATGATTTAAAATTTTTTGACAATGTGGCACAATGACATGGACTACTGCTTTCTTCTTATTCAATATAAGTCTGGAAAATCAAAATAGAGACAAAGTCCTAAAAATAATTCAAATCTTCCTATGACTTTCTTATGGCTAGTTAATATGAATGACACTAGGCTGGTGGGAAGGTGGTTTTATAAGAACTCTGGGGATGAGAGGGGTCGAAATCCAAGGAGCAAGTAAGTACAGGCTGTGAAGATATTTGCCTGCCCTAAGCCTGGTTGAAGGAAGAGTTTAATGAACACCCACCAAGCTCTAGGGACCTGGACCCTGACTAGAATAACGGGTACACAAAAGGGAAAGCAATTGCTGGTAAAACTAAACCCTTTCTTCCCCTATTTCTCACTTCAAACCTTGAAGATCAGAATATTACATTAATTGCAACTAAAATGTAAACTCAATTTCATGTGAGGATGAGTAAACAGTTCATTAGAAAATTCAAATACAAAAATAAAGATATGACCAAAATTGATTGAGACAAGGAGATAGGAATATGAATGTGAGCTTTTAGGGGATGTTGGTGAGAAAGTCTAACATTTGTCTGCTTGGATTTAAGAGAACAAAGAGCCTAAATAATTCTGATCCTCAACATGCATTACTAAAAGAGAGAGAAAGATTTAAAGAATAGTCACAGTTAGAAGGAAAATAACTCCAACAAATATAGTACATAGAGAATTAACAACAAAGTAACTCATATACTCAAAAAGAAGGAAAGCACAGGAGAAAATAGACTAAATGTTTTTTGAGATATCTGACAAACAGATTGCACAAATGATCTATAAATGCATGAAAAGTTGTCAAAATGTGTCAGTGACAAGGGCATTTGAAAATTAAAGTCCATCCATTAGATTATCAGAAAAAATGTTAAAAATTGAACGGGACAACTTTGATTTTGGTAATAAGTTTGAATTCTTGAAACATTTATCCACTGTTAGTGGGAGTACAAACTGGCATTACTTGACATAATTTGAACATTCCATATATCATGACTGAGCAATTTAACTATATAACACACGGTACAAAACTTAATCAAGTATTGCACTGGAAGGTTTTCACATATACTCAAAGACTTGCATTGCTTGTAAAGGTATAAAACCAAAAATAGTCCATATATCATAAAATGGAAATAATAAAAATAAAATAGGTAGATAACACTGTAATATGCTCATGCAACAAATTTCAGCCGATGCCTGAATGCATGGAATGAGAAGGTTGTGCATATATCTCAGGTTAAAAGCCTTTCAAGCAGAAGGAATAGCTGAAGCAAAGGTACAAAAGTGCAATTGCACCTGGCTCATAATAAAGGACCTATTAAATAGCCAGAGAATTACAGGAGAGTGGGAGTCGCAGAAAGGTGGAAGGACAGGTCAAAGTGGTAATGAGGGAGAGACAGTTTCTATAAATCTATGTGGCTTATTTTGAGAAGAGAATCTACTGCACAGTTTTGAGCAGAAGCATGACATTGTCTGATTGAAGTTTTAACGGGATCATATTGAAACAAAACTACAGTGGATAAGGATATAAATATGTCTCCAAGGGAAGTATTTCTGCAATTACTGAAATAACCCTGTTGGGAGACAACAGGGATTTAGGGTAGTAGCTTATAACAAAGAAGCTGAAAAGATGGTCAGATGAATATAGTTGATGAATGGCAATGCAATATGAAGAGTTGGGATGTTTGAGACAGTTGGATCTACTATGACTCTATTTTCTAAAGCCAGTAAACTCTTGAAGGGTCCAGGATTTAGCATTTGCACATTTCTTTCACACATATCAATCGTCTATTTTTTTTTTTTTTCCATTTTGAACAGAAGTATCTCATCCAAGCAGTAAAGTAGGGATACCAGCTCCTCCATTCTATAGCTCTGCCTTTGTCAGACACGCTCTGGGGTTGTCTCTGTACCACCCATCAGAGCACAAAGGAGCACAGAGGATTCTAAGTGTTGTTTATTTCAAGCTAGAACTCGAAGTGGCATAATTCAATTCTGCACACATTCTAATGACTATAATTAGTAACACTGTCTCATCTACTACAGTGGAAATTGGAACATATTGTCTGTAAAGAGGGAGTAAGTTTTGCTAGTCTGTTAGGCACACTGCTACCACAGCCTAACTAACTGACTGAATCAAAGTGCAGTTTACTGAGAAGAGTGCAGATGGAGCTGATTCTTGGAGGGAAAGATTGGAACTTTTGTTTTGGATATATGAAGCTGTAGAAGCATTTTAGATGTCTTATGTTGAGTGGAGTTTTTGATGAGGGACCTGGATGTGTGTATTTTCAGGAAAGGGAAAAGCCTTGGCAACTCATTAAGTTGGCAAAAAGCTATCATCTAAGTGATACTTAAAATCACTGATAGAGTGAGCATTAAAAGGGAGTTGAAGATGGTACTCTGATGCACTCCATTATTTGAGTCCAGAGAAATGAGGATAAATTAACAAAAATGTCTGTGGTAATGGAAGATTGAGTTCACCTGCAAGTTTTTTCTTATTATTCATTGCTTTAAAATCCATCATTGAAAAAGAAATCAAGGTCATTAGTTGAAATGAGACTCAAAGAGGTATTTGAAAAGGGGAGATAAATATGAATTAAAAAAATGAAAGAATACATGGACTTGCTGAAATACAGTAGGATTTGCTGAAATACAGTAGGATTTGCATCAGCAAGAGCATAATTGATGTTATAGTTGCTTCAAAGTAAGAGTACTCCACAAGATTTTATATCTCCTTAGCCACCCACTTTTGCTAGTCTTACTATGGACGTGAATTGGACTTTTCCAACATTATGAAAATAGTGGTTTGTCGCAAGGTAATTATGGTTGTGTGTAAGTGAGGTTTATGACGGTGAAATATGGATCTGATCAGCACTAAGACAGATGCTGAAGGGGCTAAAATATTAAATAGAATATTGTAAAGTAAAAAATAAATAAATAAATAAAAGAAAATGAAGATGTTGAAAGAATGTATGTGAAGGACAATACAAAGTTGACAGAATTGATAGAATTTGAAACTCCATTGCTATAAAGATGATTAAATGATGAGTAAATGAAAAATTATGCTTTTTCATTAATAAAACAATTTTATGTTATATTTTTTCTTTCATATTGATCTACAGGCTAAATGTAATCCCTGTAATAATAATGGCAGGACTTCACTAATGACCTCAAACATTTAACTCTACAAATTTTTGAGTTTATAATGATCCATGAATAATTGGTTGCCACAAAATCATATAGACAAAACAAGATAATTCAGACAGTGAAATTAATAAATGATGATACAGTATTGGAAGCTTAGTACTAGATGCACATGCATATGAGAAATGGTGACATGATAGAAGGGATATAACATATCAGTAGGAAAAGGATGAATTTCTAATGAATCATTTGGAAGAAAAACTTATGAAAAACTAGAGCTATACATTTTTGCTAAGGTACATGGAAGAAAAACTTATTGGAAACTAGAGCTATACATTTTTGCTAAGGTACATAGAAAATAAACCACAATACTGTACTGATCAAAATGTAAATGGGAAAAATGCTTGCTTAATCAAAGAAAATTCAGACAACTTATTTATTAAGGATAGATATGGATATACTAGACAAATCTCAAGATAAGATATCATAAGCAGAACTATCAATTTGACTAATAAGTAAAAATTAAGAATTTCTGTTCAATGAACAACTATCCTGAATAAGAGACAGGTAATGGTGTAAGAGAAGATATTTGCATCAATTAAATCTGAACAGGGATTAATCTCTAGAATACCAAAGTATTCCTCCGTATATTCAGCTTGAGTATTAGAATATTAGGGATAGTGAATAAACAGGAAATCTGTAGAGTTGATAACTCCATTGATACTTTGGGAAATAATTGTCCAATATATTGCTTGTGGGTCTGTTAGTTCATCACTCAGTTGTGTCTGACTCTTTGCGACCCCATAAACCACAGCACGCCAGTACTCCCTGTCAATCACCAACTCCCAGAGTCCATCCAAACCCAAGTCCACAGAGTTGGTGATGACATCAAACCATCTCATCCTCTGTCGTCTGCGTCTCCTCCTGCCCTCAGTCTTTCCCAGAATCAGGGTCTTATTCAAATTAGTCAACTCTTTGCATCAGGTGGCCAAAGTATTATAGTTTCAGCTTCAACATCAGCCCTGCCAATGAACATCCAGAACTGATTTCCTTTAGGATGGACTAGTTGAATCTCCTTGCAGTCCAAGGGACTCTCAAGAGTCTTCTCCAAACCACAATTCAAAAACATCAATTCTTCGGTGCTAGGCTTTCTTTATATTCCAACGCTCACATCCATACATGACTACTGGAAAAAACATAGCCTTGACCAGACGGACCTTTGTTGACAAAATAATGTCTCTGCTTTTTAATATGCTATCTAGATTGGTCATAACTTTCCTTCCAAGGAGAAAGTATCTTTTAATTTCATGGCTGCAATCACCATCTACAGTGATTTTGGAGCCCCCAAAAATAAAGTCTGACATTGTTTCCACTGTTTCCCCCTCAATTTGTCATGAAATGATGGGACTGGATGCCATGATCTTAGTTTTCTGAATGTTGAGCTTTAAGCCAACTTTTTCACTCTCCTCTTTCACTTTCATCAAGAGGGTCTTTAGTTCTTCACTTTCTGCCACAAGGGTGGTGTCATCAGCATACCTGAGGTTATTGGTATTTCTTCCAGAAATCTTGATTCCAGCTTGTGCTTCCTCCAGCCCAGGGTTTCTCATGATGTACTCTGCATATAAATTAAATAAGCAGGGTGACAATATACAGCCTTGACCTACTCCTTTTCCTATTAGAACCCAGTCTGTTGTGTTACATGTCCAGTTCTAACTGTTGCTTCCTGACCTGCATACAGGCTTCTCAAGAAGCAGGTCAGATGGTCTGGTATTCCCATCTCTTTCAGAATTTTCCACAGTTTACTGTGATCCACACAGTCAAAGGCTTTGGCATAGTCAATAAAGCAGAAATAGATGTTTTCTGGAAATTTCTTGCTTTTTCGATGATCCAGCAGATGTTGGCAATTTGGTCTCTGGTTCCTCTGCCTTTTTTCTAAAACCAGCTTGAACATCTGGAAGTTCAAAGGTCAGGTATTGCTGAAGCCTGGCTTGGAGAATTTTGAGCATTACTTTACTAGCGTGTGAGATGAGTGCAATTTTGTGGTAGTTTTAGCATTCTTTGGCATTGCCTTTCTTTAGGATTGGAATGAAAACTGACTTTTTCCAGTCCTGTGGCCACTGCTGAGTTTTCCAAATTTGTTGGCATATTGAGTGCAGCACATCTTTCAGGATTTGAAATAGCTCAACTGGAATTCCATCACCTCCACTAGCTTTGTTCATAATGATGCTTCCTAAGGCCCATTTGACTTCACATTCCAGGATATCTGGCTCTAGGTGAGTGATCACACCATCGTGATTATCTGTGTCATGAAGATCTTTTTTGTACAGTTCTTCTGTGTATTCTTGCTACCTCTTCTTAATATCTTCTGCTTCTGTTAGATCCCTACCATTTCTGTCCTTTATTAAGTCCATCTTTTCATGGTTCCCTTGGTATCTCTAATTTTCTTGAAGGGATTTCTAGTCTTTCCCATTCTATTTTTTTTCTTCTATTTCTTTGCATTGATCACTGAGGAAGCCTTTCTTATCTCTCCTTGCTATTCTTTGGAACTCTGCATTCTGATGCTTACATCTTTCCTTTTAGCTTCTCTTCTTCTCACAGCTTTTTGTAAGGCCTTCTCAGACAGCCATTTCGCCTTTTTGTGGTTCTGTAGAGCAGTATAATCATTCTGGATATCAACCTTGGAAAAATGTAATGAAATTAGACAAATATTCACCCTAGGAGCCAGCATTCCATCCTACATATATACAAATGGAAATGTTTTCCTTAGCCCACAAAGAACACTTTTGGAGATTTTCCTTTCAGTGTAGTTTTCTCTAATTGGTTATTGAAAGTCATATGTGTTTCTTCAGTAGGGAAAAGAATAGAAAAGAAAATGTGATGGATGCATACAAAGCAACATCCTCAGCGATACAAGCAATGATTTTATGCGAAGTAACAACGTGGCTGGAGAATGTAATGGTACACACATCACACGATGCTGAATAGATTACATAATGTTATGTACATAACCCTGACTGATAAACTAAAACAGAAGAACAACAAAAAAGAATGGGAAGTATTTTCCATCACAAATTAAAATCAAAAACATATGAACAAAAATCATACTATGTATTTTTTTTAATGGTAGAGATTATTCTAAGATGTTTATCCAACACATTGAAGTAGTATATATTTTGAAAAAGAAGCGAACAGTAATGTGGATAACCAAAATAAGATAAAAAAGAAAAGAAAATTAGAGTATACTTGCACAGACAGCAATCTAGTTGTTGCTGTTTTCTTGCTAAGCCATGTTTGACTCTTTTATGATCCACAGACAATAGGTGTATGACATAAATTGAGAAAAACAAATATCAAGCTGTACATATCTGACATCTAACTTAAGACATGCTTAACATATACATAAGCTTCACTAATTTTTTTCCTTATTTTCCAGACAAAGCCATATTTTCTATACTTGCCTCATTTTGGAGAATATTTTATTCCCAAATTAATTTTCAATGATTTATGTACATTTTACTAAAATTCTGGGTTCTTTTAAGAGCAGGATATTTACAAAAATTGACATGATTTACAAGGCTGCCTGTTGTTCAAGTAAATAATTTTTCTTGCATCATGACTATAGTAGATTTCTTGCTTTGCTCTTTGTGACTTTTAAATAATATAAATAAAATTAACACTATTTCAAAAGATTTTTAATATTTTCTCCTTTTAGATTGCATCCGATTATCTCAAATGTGCTTTAAAAAGAGAGCATTTTCCCTCTGATTTTTTCTTTAACAATGAGAGTCTGAGGCAGCAGGTGATATAAGTATATCTTATGATTTCATATTTAAATTTGAATTTCTTTAAATCCCCATTCTTTAACAATTCTAGAACTATTTTCTGAAAAATAACTGGATTTCTGAAAAATAAAACTGGATTTAATATGAGTTCTGCAGCTCAGTATCTTTGCAACCGCCAGTTTATATTATATTCCTGGTAGTTTAAAAATGCTTCTAATGTGAGAAATATGATTGTAATAAAATGCAAACTGTATTTTCTTCTACAGAATAAATTAAAATTTAACTATGTTTATATTGGTAGATTCAACCATATAGTTAATATTTTGAAATATTTGAATATGTTTTTCCCTTATTTCACCCTAAATAATGAAAGTTAACTATTGATAGTACTTTTCTTTTTGACTTTCAAATTGCTTTTTCCCTTGTCTTGAATTTAGAAATGGCAGAATCTCAATAGAGTTAAAGGGTAATTTTCCCACAAGACCTGGTTAATTTATAGCTTTCAACACACCAATGACCCCTGCAATTTGGCAGTTGCTTCATTAATTCCTTTACACCTGCTCCATTTATCTTGCAAAAAAAAAGACAGATAAAGGCAGGATCCTCTCTCATCGAAGCTATTGTGAAGGAAAAAGTCCTCCTTGTCTTCCTGAAGTGAATTGTAACCAGTATTGTGGAGAACAAAAAGACAATAATTTCAGATGAATGTTCCCAGTTTGTCACTGGGATGGAGAAGGAAAGTTTGAAAGGCCATATAGTTGAGGAAGAAGTTTTTTCTATTCTTTGAAGTGCTATGCCTCTTCAAAGTAGACTTCCACTTTCACGATGGACTGCCACTTGCTTTACATAATTTTAGAATTTAAAAAATAAATATGAGAATAGTCTAGAGATTTTTTAAAATAATGTATTTTCATACTTTATGTTAAATTATATAGGCACCCTGATCACCTATTATCTATCTGCCCTGCTACATTTATATATTTTAAAAAAGTAGACACAGTTTCAGGTAACATATATTTTATATTTTTAAAATACCAAGCAATTTATTCCCATGAGATATAAATTATAACATGGTTACTTTTAGCATCATAGAAAATGCACAAGGATTTACACTAATTAAAAGTGAAACATTTTAATGTAATATTTAGGAACTCATTTAGTTAGCTAATTAATTACCCAAAGACTTTTTTGCCATTCTATAGTTTTTGTTATTATATCTTTTTTTTGTAGACTGTAGACACCATGAAAACAAGTGCAATTTTTCCTTTTGTCACTATTTTAAGGTAAACAGATTGTATTCTTGGATTCTAGTAGGTGCAGTACATTTTAAAAAAATATTAAGAGAATTAATAAAAAATATTAAGAAGAGCTCTTAAGAACTCATATTATTGATAGATAATATATAGATATTATATAGATAATATATAGATATTAAAAGAGGATATAAATGCAAGTTAAATATAGGAATATGTTTCTACCTCAATTTCATTATTTTATTAAACATGGTTGATGATTGATGACTACTGCAGACTGTGGGTGTTTAATTATTTGGTAGGATCTTCATGTCAGTATTGCCAAGACAAAGGTTTACCTTACACAGAAGCAGTTTCCATTCTTCTATTACCTGGCTATCATATCACTGCTATCAAAAAAAACTGAACAAGAAAATACTGCTAAATCACATCACCTCCATAATCATTAAAATGAGAAAAACTGAAAAATCACACAGATTTATTCAGCACTGGAGCTTTTTTATAACTCAATCTATATTGTTTGGTTATAAGATAAAATACATAATCAATATTTCAGGTACTAGAAAATATTTGTGGCATATATGATTTTAAAAGTAATTCATAAACAAGTATTAGTTTGTTTAGAGTAATAAGAAAAAGAGAATAACAGGAAAAGACAAATATAATAGATATGCATGTCTTGACTTTTCATTTCTCTCTATTCTTTACTGATTCAAAATTCATTCCTAATTTATTTGTTTATTTATTTAAATAAATGTATTTATTTAGTTTGGCCTGTACTGGGTGCATGGGTGCTTTGTTGGTGCAATGGGTTTTTCTCTATTTCTGGCACACTTCTCATTGCAGTGGCTTATCTTGTTGGGCAGTAAGGACTCTAGGGCATGTGGGCTTTAGTAATTTCAGCAGACGGGATCCGTAATTGCAGCTCCCAGGCTCTAGAGCACAGGCTCCGTAGTTGTGGCATACAGGCTTAGTTGTGGCATGTGGGATATTTCTGGACCAGGAATCAAATCCATGTCTCCTGCATTGGAAGAATTCTTTACCACTGAGCCACCAGGGAAGTCCTCCTAATGTACATTAAGGTACTCTGTTAATGGAAATAGAAACAAAGACAGAAATCTAGTGCTTTCATAAGCAGAGTATGAAAAGACTGATACAGCTATTAGCAAAATGATGTTCTAACGATGATTTAAATAAATTATATCATTTATAAAATTGTGATTTTATAAATGGAAACTAATTGATGGAAAGATTGTTTTTTTTCAGTGTGAGACCAGAATGCTTCTTTAGAAATAATTTCAACTAGATGACTTCTTATGAAAGAAATAATATTTCATATAATTATTTCAAAATGCCATTTACTCTTTAAGTTAGACTCTATTAAAATGCTCATAAAATATTTTTCAGTCACAATAAATCATGCATTTATGGTAAAAGATTCTATTTTTATACCCAGAAGTTACTTAAATATAACAATTGTACATAAAGAAATAAAATCTAAATCAGATACTTAACTTATCTGGAAACATTAAGCTACCAGTGGACCAGAATCATGACTAGAATCTACAATCTAGAGCAAGGACTAGGATCTTGGTGTTTAAGTTACCTATTGCTGTGTAGAAAACTATACCTAACATAGCGACTTGATGTCTGGAAGACAATGCCAATTAACTTCACTATTTCTTCAATTCTTTCTTTTTAGAACTGTCTAGACACTTCTTGATACTTTGCAATTCTATATAGAATTTAGAATGTTTGTTTTCACTTTTCTAAGAAAACCTAATTTTTTATTTCTTCATTTTTTTCTTTTTTTTTCACTTTCTTTCACTTAATTTTTGAGGTGTTTGTCTTCCTTGTATGTTTTAAAATTTTTATATGACAGTTCTCTATCTGCTAGAATTCTCTTCCAGGAAGGATTGCCCACAGGTAGTATGAACATTGTCTGTGAGTTAGCTTTTCATTGTTCACAGACCTTACAAAACTAATCTCACATTAGCAGCTAAGCTCTGGACTCTAAATCACAAAATGTTCATTTTCAGAGTTGCATCAACAAAGGACCAATATCCAGTCTTGGATTTTGTAGTGACTGGTTTTACCTTACATTATGGGCCATCTCTTTGCCAGATTCACACATTGGCAAGTAGATTTATCCCAACTGGTCTATATACCCTGCTCATCAGGATTAATGAGTTGTACTACAATAACTTTCTACTATGTAGACTATAAAATTTTAGGTTGTATTGCTATGAACTTTCCCTTTATGGATCACAAAAATGTATTTTTCTTATATTCACCTATATTTTTCTATCTATCATATGTTTAATCTTCTTTTCACTGTATTTGAGGCAAGTAAATATTCATTCTGCACTCCAACAACTGCTCAATGTGGACTTACAACAGGCTAGATGGGGTGTTACAAATATTAGAAAATCTCTTATCTATCTTGCTGTAAAATTCTTATTAAAATATTATAAAATCAGATATCAATTTATGAAACAATTCAACTAATAAGATGGCAGGGTATCTATCTTATTTAATAACAACAAAAATACAATTTACATTGGAAAATGTCAATAATTCAAATAAAAAGAGAAAAAAAAGAGCCATTTTTTTGTACAAAATAGAAAAATAGAGATAATTAAACATATAAATAGAACCTAGCCTCACTAGTAATTTAAGAATTGTAGAATTTGAGTTATAATGAAATAATAGGTTTTAGGAGTTTCAGGCTACCTTGAATAAAAAGTACCCCTCCTCTTCTTATAGCTTCTGAATATTTGATGAAATAAATGGAATACTTATCATTTCTAAAATCTAACTTTATTACTGTTGCAATAAAGCTGTTTATATATTGTTGCTGTTGTTTAGTTGCTAAGTCATGTCTGACTCTTTTGAGACACTTTTGGACTGTAGCCCACCAGGCTCCTCTGTCCATGGGATTTCCCAGGCAAGAAGACTGGTGTGGGTTGTTGTTTCCTTCTCCAGGGGATCTTCCTGACCCAAGGGTCAAACCCGTGTCTCCTGTGCCTCCTGCATTGGCAGGCAGGTTCTTAATGACTCAGCCATCTGGGAAGCCATATATATTGTAGGTTGGAATAAATATTAAATAGATCAGGTAGCTCCACTCTCCGCAGTGATATCCTCGGAAGAGTGCTTTCAAGAGAGTCATGATTCTACACTGTAGGCAAATTCATTCAAGTCTTTATATACTACTGTCCTGGCAAAGGAATACATAGAAATGCATGGAATGTTTACTAACTAGTCTCCGCAAAGTAGGGGGCCTAACGTCAACATGAATGCCCTTGTGATAAATTGCTCCTCAAGAAATCTAGTGAAGTAAATGTATTAGTGTTGTATTTATAAAAATAACAATGCGTGATGTAAGAGAGAAGGAAATTACTAGAATACAATTCTGATAAATGTGTTACTTCTTTGAAAGCAATTTTAATAGTATGAAACTCATGTATGAACATATTCAATGACACTGACTTAGCCACATATTTTAGATAATATTTAGCTGTGTGATGCATTCTTCATTATGTATATAATTCTTATATGCAATAAACTTGAGTCTGCTTTCTACAGAAACCAAATATGAGAAAGAAAAACACTCTAGTTTAATACAAAAATTATCTTTAAGTCTCTATTTTTACCTGATACCGTTGGTTTGAGATTGGTGAACATATTTTGATGGTTAGTTTCTTTAAAAAGCCCTTCATGAAATTATTTGCTGATTTCATTTTTTCCCTCAGTTTTACATACAGCTAAATTATCAGATACATAACTATATTTTACACTCTGACTAGTCAATATACTAAATTTTGATTGAAATAAATTCCAGGACTTCACATTTGTAGCTACTTTTGAAAATCAAAATAAGAAGATGAAGCTAACCAAGCAAGATCCAATAAATACTACTTTAGAAGGTTCAGAATCAATGCAAAATTCACTACTCTAAAGCAAAATGTGATAACTGAAAGTTTGACACTAACTTGTGCTACATTTTTATCTTTATAGATATCCAACTGAGCTGATCAGAGGATAAACTTTAAAGATAACTATACATTTTGATAAACTCCACAGGAGATAAAGAATGATGAAAGTGATTCCCTCATGTTCCAACATTCAAACAGCCATAAATATAACATTGTACACAAAGATATTAGCCAGAATATTTTAAAAAATTTTTAATTCTATACATCACTTTGGCCGTTTTATGAAAAATGCAAATATATGTGGTTACATAAGAGGCAAAAATATATCTCACCTTAAGAAAAGTGTTTCATGAATATTCAGGAATTCTTCTGTGAGCATGAAAGTACAAAACTGTATGCAGAATATGCAAAAGAATAGAGTTTGAATTAAAAATGAAAAGTACCAAGTGTTCCATACCCAGTGATCTATCTGGAAAAATTAATACTTAAAAGTACTAATAAAAAAATAATACTTTCTCCTTGAAAGAAAAGCTATGACAAACCTAAACAGCATATTAAAAAGCAGTGATATTACTTTACCAACAAAGTTCCCTCTAGTCAAAGCTATGGTTTTTCCAGTCGTCATGTATGGATATGAGAGTTGGACCATAAAGAAAGCTGAGTGCCCAAGAATTAATGCTTTCGAACGTAGTGACGGAGAAGATTCTTGGAATGCAAGGAGGTCAAACCAGTCAATTCTAAAGGAAATCATTCCTGACTATTTATTGGAAGTACTGATGCTGAAGCTGAAGCTCTGATACTTTGGCCACTTGATGCGAAGAACAGACTCATTGGAAAAAAACCCTGATTCTGGGAAAGATTTAAGGCAGCAGGAGAAGGGGATGACAGAGGATGAAATATTTGGATGGCGACACTGACTCAATGGACATGAATTTGAGCAAGTTCTGGAAGTTGGTGATAGACAGGGAAACCTGCCATGCTTCAGTCCACGGGATTCGCAAAGAGCTGGACACACCTGAGTTATTAACTGAACTGAACCATATTCAGCTATTTATCTGGAAAATAATAATGCTTAAAAGTGACTAATTCATATTAGTTCTCTTTAAGGTAGATAATGATGGGGGAAAAAAAAGTTGCCCTTATTTATTCTCAATCATCTGCTCACTTAAATTGTCACTTCTTCTACTATTCCCAACACTACTGTTGCAGGAACAGTACTGTTGCAGGAACTGTTGCAGGGCCCGAAACTGAGCTCTTGTCTAACACTCAGAAAACAATGGTCTGAGGAGACACGTGCTGACAAAGCAAGAGATTTTATTGGGAAGGGCACCTGGGCGGAGAGCAGTAGGGTAACAGCTCTGCAGAGTGGCTCACAGTCTTGGGTTTTATGGTGATGGGAACAGTTTCCAGGTGGTCTTTGGCCAATCATTCTAATTCAGAGTCTTTCCTGGTGGTGCAGGCATCGCTCAGCCAAGATGGATGCTAGTAAGAGGGATTCTGGGAAGTGGGCGGACACGTGGTATCTCCTTTCGACCTTTCCTGGACTCTTCTGGTTAGTGGTGGCTTATTAGTTCCATATTCCTTATAAGGATCTCCTGTCATAAAACAATTCATGCAAATGGTTACGTGGTGCCTGGCCATGGTGGGCAGTTTCAATCAGTGTGCTTCCCCTAACAACTGCCCTCTGAGAGACCTCATACTCAAGATACTTCTTAGGAATTGGGGCAGAGGTCTCTTTCTTCTGTAATTTCTTCCTGCTGTGCATGGGCATAGGCCTCCCGAGCAGAGTAGAAGTATCTTTCTATCTGATCTAAGCTGGGGTGTTCCACATCTGAAGCCAGCTTCTCCCCCTGTAGTAACAGCAATTTAGTTTGAAACTGTTGGCTTCTCTCAGAGATGAAATAGAAAGGGATCAAACAGGAGACCTGTTGGTCTCACTGGTCCCCAGAAACAGGAGGCAACATTTGGGGTGAGGGTTGCAGGGCTTTCCTGGTGGCTCAGAGGTTAAAGTGTCTGACTCCAATGCGGGAGACCTGAGTTCGATCCCTGGGTTTGGAAGAGCCTCTGGAGAAGGAAATGGCAACCCATTCCAGTATTCTTGCCTGGACAATCCCATGGACGGAGGAGCCTGGTAGGCTACAGTCCACAGGGTCACAAAGAGTTGGACACGACTGAGCGACTTCAGCTTCACCTGCAGGATTTGTGACTCTTTTTTTTTTTTTTTTTTTTTGATTGGTTGGTGGTGAAGCAACAGAGCTATGTTCCAGGAATCTTGTGTTCAGTCTGAAGCTGCCATCCTCCACCTGGGTGGGGTGGGGGCTCCAGTTCTGTAGATCTCAAAGACATTGTTATGCATATTTCTTTGAGTAGGAACCAGGACCCTGTCTCAAGGCTGTACCACCATTTGTTTCTCCTCTGTTTCTGCATCCCCTCCCTTCCCTGATTAGCAACTATTTGAATCCACCCTTTGGAACTCAGGGAAGGTCAAGGAGGCTGAATGAAGCCTACATTCTACAGATAAGAAATGGAGAACACACAACAGATCTGTAACTCCAGAGCCCCAGAGTCCTGCTTAGTTTTAATTTAGGGAACTGGGCAACTATGACTGTGATAACTTCCTGTCAAAATGGGGCATAGGACTGCCTCAATTTGGAGAATAGACACTGAACTGGAAGTATTTCTGAGTTCCAAGTCCTAGATCTGAGCCTTGTATGATCTCAATCCCTTAGTCTGCCATTTTGTTGTAACAGACCCAATTAGTAGCTGGAGGAGGGATAACTGGAATTTTAATAGACAAAATAAATCTCTTTCTTTTCAGAAGAATAGGTCTCAAACCCAGTCTGGACCTGGCACTTCGGGAAGACTTGTAGCCAGGGAGCCAGTTGCCTAGTTTTATAAAAAGTAAGGTTGCAGTTACTAGCTTCCAGCAGACATTGTTTTGAGAATGGTGGCATCTAAGCCTGACACGACTCAGAAAACTCGTGTTTAGCAATACAACATCTAATATGAAATTATACCCATAATATCATTTCTCAGGATATCTGGGAAATAGTTATTTCCCAGGATGTCTGAACCATAGCTACTCTATTTTGACTTTTAATTGTGAAATTTTTCTTAATAGCCAAAGCAGATGTCACCATTAATGATGTTAGTGTTTCTCTAGATATGAGAAAATGCAAGTATTGGAACTCACAAAATCTTCTCCTGAAAAGATCTAACTACCTGAAGGCCTGTTCTGCCAGTTTTTCCCAGAGCACAGTGTGCCTCATTCCTGATTTCCACCCTGAACTCCTTTCAGGGGTGTTGAAAGTCAGAGTTGCAGTGGCCATGATTTAATCTTTGTAGATGTAGATGGCAAATGTCAGTCTTCAGTTGGCAGAGCCCCTTTTTGTTCATAAACTTGACCATGATTTTGAGGGGGGCATTTCATGACCATTTTATCCCATCGTGCTGAGAATGTCCATTCTCAGGTTTGGCAAAGATTTTGTTGACAGGCCACTCAATGTGCTGTTACTGGGCTAGGCCAAAAAACAGTTTCCAAAATTCTCTGGACCACCTGTCTTACTAGCCTCTTGGTCCAGGAAAATATTCCTTCTTGTTGCTTCTTCCCATATCTAGAGTTATGCTGTTACCATCATCAATCTCATATGGACCTATATTTTATTCTATTAGAGGCCTCAGACGCACATTTGGCAGTGTAAGAAACAGCAATTTTGCAAAACAGGTGAAATACAAATAACATAGTCAGCAGTATTAGTAAAGTTACAAGTAAGACTTAAGTTAAGAGCTTCCATTAGATGTAGCCCAGTATATCTCAGGTCATCTGATTTAGTCTATTCTGTAGAATCTTTATCTTTCAGGGAAATTACATATTGGCACCACCATCTATAAGGCACATAACTCAGTTTTCTAATGTTACTAGACTGATTATTCTTAGTATGATTTAATTGTTTGCAACACAGAGACTTTAAACCTCAATTACCATAGCCTGATATTATCTATATAAACCTACCCCATAATTGTGGGGGATTTTTCCTCCTTTGATGAAATTTTTCTTGTTGCTCTGATTGAGCTTGAGTAATAGAAAAAAGCTCAAATTTATGGCCAGATTCAGAGCAGGCATTATTAATTAGCCTGGTGAGGGGATCCCATCTGGTAATATCATAGTGACCTGAATATGACTATATATATATATATTTTAAGTAAATTTCTTAGGGCCAACCAGTTAGAGTTTTGTAGTAGAGAAACTTACCAAGGTAATTCAGAACTAAACACGGGTAATTGGCCACAAACTCAACAACTGGATTGATTTCTAAAACTAGCATAGGCCTATGATAGAAAAGCATTTGATTTATATGCAAAGGTCTAAGAAGTCAAGAAAACATTATAAATGATCATACAAATCAGGTCCATCATCTTGGGCAAGCTGTCTATCTCTGATATCGTTGTCTTCTCATCCTGGTGTAGTGTAGTTTCTCATGATAAAAAGTTCTTCCATCCAAGTGGAGACAGTCTCTTAAATTATGTCTTTTTCCAGTCCTTATTGCAGGTCATGAGGCATTTGATCTTCATCCAAAGATAGATTACTGAGATAAGCTTCAGAAACAAACAGGGTGTTCTTTAAGAATTCAATTAAATTTTACATTAATATCACATAACAGCAAAGAGCTATCCAAGAAATGAGTCTTACTACCTCCACTGGTAGACCTCCTTTAACAAGCTGGGATTTAACATTTATTGAAACCTCTTTTTCTCCCTAAAATTATCCTCATTTTTATCAAATATAACCAAATTAACACTAGCTTGTTTGCAAAATAAGTATGTTCTCACTAATTTTGGTCTGATGATTTATATAACCATAATTGATCATAGACTTTTTATTTTGCTGAAACATTTATAGAATCTCAGACTGAACTTTTAAAATAAAACAGGGCTGGGAAACTCACACCAAAGGCTTATCACAGATTTTGACTAACAAATCTAGGTGAATTCTTCCCTTATTAAGGTCTCAAAAATTCCTTGAGATTTTTGTACCTGTTAGTGAGATAACCTTTCTAGTTCATTTGATAAACTTACTGGAAACCTAAGAGTTTCAAATTTCTGGAGGAGTCAGATAAAGAGAAAATATAATTTTTTTGTTTATAATGTATAATTTTACAAAATTATTTTCATAATTAGTTTGAGAGGAAGGTTTTCCCTCCTCCCAGAAAATGCAAGATTCAAACCTGTAATTTTTCAGATAGATACCATAAAAGTTATAAGCATATTCATTGGTTCACTCAGTCTTTTGTTAATTTTTGTGAAGTCATCAGGTTTTTCATTAGAATACCAGGACATATCAAAATGTTAAGAACTCCATATATTTTCTAGGATATCTGTGTTAGTAATTTTAACATACAATATAACATGAGCAGATTTATTACTCATTTGATAATATTTTTCATGTAATTTAACCAACCAAATAAACACAGTTTAATATCTCTCTTTGGGATGTCTCAGGGGCCCTCTGAAGCACCCCTAAGTTAGCTAGAGGTCAAAAGAACTTCAAAAGAATTCAATTTAGGAAGTTTTATCAAAAAGTTCAATTAAAAGGGTTTAGAACATTTGGTCAGATTTTGCCAGTGTTGATGGGTGTATCATTTAGCTTATCAATATGTCACATTGGGCGTAAATACCAAGGATCCAGGTCTAGTGAAAGTCAGCTCCGCCACCCTGGACTTAATTGGCTCTAACCAGTTTTCTTACGGCTGTGTCATTCCTAACAAAATCCACTTATCTAACTAATTATAATTCAATTTTATAAAATCTTGATCATGCATAACTCTTTTTAGTATTCTTCTTTTTTTTTTTAACTGAAAACACACTTCCTATTTCTTGTAGCAACCAAGAACTAACTTTTATATTCGCATTGTGTAGATTGGTGAGCATAAATACCAGTGATGATTTCTAAAACACTTGCTTTTTTAGAACATTTTAGGATGGCACCAATCAATATGCCAGCAAATTTGCGAAAATCAGCAGTGGCCACAGGACTGGAAAAGGTCAGTTTTCATTCCAATCCCAAAGAAAGGCAGTGCCAAAGAATGCTCACACTACCTCACAATTGGACTCATCTCACATGCTAGTAAAATAATGCTCAAAATTCTCCAAGCCTGGCTTCAACAATACGTGAACCTTGAACTTCCTGATGTTCAAGCTGGTTTTAGAAATGGCAGAGGAACCAGAGATCAAAATGCCAACATCCGCTGGATCATGGAAAAAGCAAGAGAGTTCCAGAAAAACATCTATTCCTGCTTTATTGACTATGCCAAAGCCTTTGACTGTGTGGACCAAAATAAACTGGAAAATTCTGAAAGAGATGGGAATCCCAGGCCACTTGACCTGCCTCTTGAGAAATCTATATGCAGGTCAGGAAGCAACAGTTAGAACTGGACATAGAACAACAAACTGGTTCCAAATAGGAAAAGGAGTATGTCAAGGCTGTATATTGTCACCCTGCTTATTTAATTATATGGAGAGTGCATCATGAGAAACGCTGGGCTGGAAGAAGCACAAGCTGAAATCAAGATTGCCAAGAGAAATATTAATAACCTCAAATATGCAGATGACAACACCCTTATGGCAGAAAGTGAAGAGAAACAAAAAAGCCTCTTGATGAAAGTGAAAGAAGAGGGTGAAAAAGTTGGCTTAAAACCCAACATTCAGAAAGCAAAGATCATGGCATCTGGTCCCATCACTTCATGGGAAATAGATGTGGAAACAGTGGAAACAGTGTCAGACTTTGTTTTTTTGGGCTCCAAAATCACAGCAGATGGTGACTGCAGCCATGAAATTAAAAGATCTTACTCCTTGGAAGGAAAGTTATGACCAACCTAGACAGCATATTCAAAAGCAGATATATTACTTTGACAACAAAGGTCCATCTAGTCAAGGCTATGGTTTCTCCAGTGGTCATGTATGGATGTGAGAGTTGGACTCTGATCAAAGCTGAGTGCCGAAGAATTGATGCTTTTGAACTGTGATGTTGGAGAAGACTCTTGTGTCCCTTGGACTGCAAGGAGGTCCAACTAGTCCATTCTAAAGGAGATCAGTAGTGGATGTTCATTGGAAGGACTGATGCTAAAGCTGAAACTCCAATACTTTGGCCACCTCATGCAAAGAGTTGACTCACTGGAAAAGACTCTGATGCTAGGATGGATTGGGGGCAGGAGGAGAAGGGGAAAACAGAGGAAGAGATGGTTGGATGGCATCACCGACTCGATGAACATGAGTTCGTGTGAACTCTGGGGGTTGCTGATGGACAGGGAGGCCTGGTGTGCTGCAATTCATTGGGTTGCAAAGAGTTGGACATGACTGAGCAACTGAACTGAACTGAAATATTATTCACTTACAGTCCCAGATCTCTTTGTTTCTCTGTAAAAGGAAATTAGTGTTCAGTTGTAAATGTTTCAAAACCTTATTTTATTTGGAAATGACCTAACTATTCAATAGACTTCTAACACTTAGCACACTTAGCACACTTAGCACCACCCTTAGAAATTCAAGTTACACCAATCTGGAGAGACTATTTTAGACATGTATTCTTAAAAAAAATTATTCTTAATAGAGCTTATCTAAAAGTTCATATCTCAGTTACATTTTCTTTTAGAAGTTTCTTCACTTGAGGTGATGTCCTTATTGACAAACTTGTAACGGCTATGATAATATTTAACTTATATTAAACCTAGGTACAATGAAAATATTCTATTTAATGTTAATTGCTCTGACGTATGTCTATATTAGATCAACAAACAAACATTAAGTATTTAATACTGAATATTTCCCAGTTCCCATTAACCTAGAATTTATTATTTAATTCAGAATTATTTGATTTGTGTTTACCTTTCTTTAAGCCAATTAAATAGAACTCATTTACAAATTAACTTAAAAAATATTACCCAGAGACAAAGACATACCAAGACATGTTTAGACAGACACAGTGCAAGATCTAGCTTCATTTTGTAGGTTTTTAGTCATGAATTAGGCATTACAATATAAAATTTACTAGTTTATAAAAAACAGTTGGAATTAATAAAACTTTTCAAGGCTTTTCCCCATTTGTTCTCAGTCTCAGTGGTTAGAGACAGTCTAGATAAGTTTTCCTGAGGACAAATCCAGAGCCCTGGTCTCAGGCAAAGGTAAAGAAAATCAAGTTCTAACAAAATGATGGCAGGTTTAAACCAAATGGTGGCCAGACAAAGCAAAATGGCCATCCAAAATCACATCACAAAATACAGAATTAAAACACACTCATATAAACCTGGCAGTCCTCATCACATACTCCCTTAAATACAAGAATACAGTGTCTCAGAAAACCTCCTATACTGACACAGAACTTCAGATCCAAGTAGTAACAGAGTAAAGGAAAATAGCTCTTTAAAGATTTCAAAAGGAAGAAAGGAAGCCAGGTTGAAAGAACAGGGGGGAGCAGGAAAGGGGCTGCAAAAGGGAGTGGCCTTACAGATGTCTCCTGCCACTACAGATACCCAGGTGTTATGGGACTTTTCCCTTGGCCTCTAGAGAAGTGAGGACTGGAACTTGGCCCTACCAGAAATCAGACCAGAATTTGAGTTCTCTGCCAATAGGAGGTGATTAGTCTCTAATCCTCAGCTCAGGCTGAGGCCCTTCGACCAGATTCCTATGTCCATGACCAAGACACTAGAAAAACAGCGAAGGATAGGAAAGGTTAAGGAGAGGAAAGAGAGAGGGAAGGGGAGAGAGGTCAATAAAGTCTCTTGTTCCTTACTGGTTGGGGCACTCTGTCCAGTTGTCCACGTCAGGAGGACACCAGGGACAAAAGGGTCCCAGTTGCGGCTGCTGGGTCTGGTCCATTGGCAGGCAAGCTGGCCTCTGAGTACCCTGAGTGGTGAGGATGTTAGTCTCAGCAAAGAAGTGTCCCCACCAGAGTTGCCATTTGTTGTAGCAAGGGGGACGCCTTCCAGGGCCTGAAACTGGGCTCTTGTCTAACACTCGGACAACAATGATCTGAGGAGACACATGCTGACAAAGCAAAAGATTTTATTGGGAAGGGCACCAGGGTGGAGAGCAGTAGGGTAAGGGAAACCAGAACAGCTCTGCTGCTGTTCACAGTTTTATGGTGATGGGATTAGTTTCCGGGTGGTCTTTGGCCAATGATTCTAATTCAGAGTCTTTCCTGGTGGTGCAAGCATCATTCAGCCAAGATGGATGCTAGCGACAGGGATTCTGGGAAGTGGACGGACACCCAGTGACTGCTTTTGACCTTTCCCAAACTCTTCCGGTTAGTGGTAGCTTATTAGTTCTGTGTTCCTTATAAGGTTCAGTTCAGTTCAGTTCAGTTCAGTCACTCAGTTCTGTCTGACTCTTTGCAACCCCATGAATCACAGCACACCAGGCCTCCCTGTCCATCACCAAATCCTGGAGTTACTCAAACTCATATCCATCAGGTCGATTATGCCATTCAACCATCTCATCCTCTGGCGACCGCTTTTCTCCTGCCCCCAATCCCTCCCAGCATCAGAGTCTTTTCCAATGAGTCAACTTGGAAAGTATTCATATGAGGTGGCCAAAGTATTGGAGTTTCAGCTTTAGCATCATTCCTTCCAATGAACATCCAAGACTGATCTCCTTTAGGATGGACTGGTTGATCTCCTTGCAGTCCAAGGGACTCTCAAGAGTCTTCTCCAACACCACAGTTCAAAAGCATCAATTCTTCGGCCCTCAGATTTCTTCACAGTCCAAATCTCACATCCATACATGACCACTGGAAAAACCATAGCTTTGACTAGACAGACCTTTGTTGGGAAAGTAATGTCTCTGCTCTTCAATATGCTGTTTGGTTGGTCATAACTTTCATTCCAGAAGTAAGCGTCTTTTAATTTCATGGCTGCAATCACCATCTGCAGTGATTTTGGAGACCAAAAAAATAAAGTCTGACACTGTTTCCATTGTTTCCCCAACTATTTCCCATGAAGTGATGGGACCAGATGCCATAATCTCAATTTTCTGAATGTTGAGCTTTAAGTCAACTTTTTCATTCTCCTCTTTCACTTTCATCAAGAGGGCTTTTAGTTCCTCTTCACGTTCTGCCATAAGGGTGGTGCCATCTGCATATCTGAGGTTTTGATATTGCTCCCAGCAATCTTGATTCCAGCTTGTGCTTCTTTCAGACCAGCGTTTCTCATGATGTACTCTCCATATAATTAAATAAGCAGGGAGACAATATATAGCCTTGACATACTCCCTTTCCTATTTGGAAACAGTCTGTTGTTCCATGTCCAGTTCTAATTGTTGCTTCTTGAGCTGCATATAGGTTTCTCAAGAGGCAGGTCAAGTGATCTGGGATTCCCATCTCTTTCAGATTTTCCACAGTTTATTTTGGTCCACACAGTCAAAGGCTTTGGCATAGTCAATAAAGCAGAAATAGATGTTTTTCTGGAACTCTCTTGCTTTTTCCATGATCCAGCGGATGTTGGCAATTTGATCTCTGGTTCCTCTGCCTTTTCTAAAACCAGCTTGAACATCAGGAAGTTCACGGTTCACGTATTGCTGAAGCCAGGCTTAGAGAATTTTGAGCATTACTTTACTAGCGTGTGAGATGAGTGCAGTTGTGAGGTAGTGTGAGCATTCTTTGGCATTGCCTTTCTTTGGGATTGGAATGAAAACTGACCTTTTCCAGTCCTGTGGCCACAGCTGAGCTTTCCAAATTTGCTGGCATATTGAGTGCAGCACTTTCACAGCATCATCTTTCAGGATTTGAAATAGCTCAACTGGAAAGTCATCACCTCCACTCTCTTTGTTCATAGTGATGCGTTGTAAGGCCCACTTGATTTCAAATTCCAGGATCTCTGGCTCTAGGTGAGTAATTACACCATCATGATTATCTGGGTCATGAATACCTTTTTTGTACAGTTCTTCTGTGTATTCTTACCACCTCTTCTTAATATCTTCTGCTTCTGTTAGATACATACAATTACTGTCCTTTATTGTGCCCATCTTTGAATGAAATATTCCCTTGGTATCTCTAATTTTCTTGAAGAGATCTCTAGTCTTTTCCATTCCGTTGTTTTCCTCTATTTCTTTGCATTGATTGCTGAAGAAGGCATTCTTATCTCTCCTTGCTATTCTTTGGAACTCTGCATTCAGATGCTTATATCTTTATTTTTCTCCTTTGCTTTTCACTTCTCTTCTTTTACAGCTATTTATAAGGCCTCCTCAGAGAGCAATTTTGCTCTATTGCATTTCTTTTTCTTGGGGATGCTCTTGATCCCTGTCTCCTGTACAGTGTCACAAACCTCTGTCCATAGTTCATCAGGTACTCTGTCTATCAGATCTAGTCCCTTATATCTATTTCTCATTTCCACTGTATAATCATAAGGGATTTGATTTAGGTCATACCTGAATGGTCTAGTGTTTTTCCCTACTTTCTTCAATTTAAATCTGAATTTGGCAATAATGAGTTCATGATATGAGACACAGTTAGCTCCTAGTCTTGTTTTTGCTGACTGTATAGAGCTTCTTCATTCTTTGGCTGCAAAGAGCATAATCGTTTTGATTTCAGTGTTGACCATCTGTTGATGTCCATGTGTAGAGTCTTCTCTTGTGTTTTTGGGAGAGGGTTTTTTTTATGACCAGTGCATTCTCTTGGCAAAACTCTATTAGCCTTTGTCCTGCTTCATTCCATACCACAAGGCCAAATTTGCCTGTTACTCCAGGTGTTTCTTGACTTCCTACTTTTGCATTCCAGTCCCCTATAATGAAAGGATATCTTTTGGGGGTGTTAGTTCTAAAAGGTCTTGTGGGTCTTCATAGAACTGTTCAACTTCAGCTTCTTCAGTGTTACTGGTTGGAGAATAGGCTTGGATTAGTGTAATATTGAAAGGTTTGCCTTGGAAACGAGCAGAGATTATTCTGTCGTTTTTGAGATTGCATCCATGTGCTGCATTTCAGACTCTTTTATTGACCATGATGCCTATTTAATTTCTTCTAAGGGATTCCTGCCTGCAGTAGTAGATATAAGGGTCATCTGAGTTAGATTCACCCATTCCAGTCTATTTTAGTTTGCTGATTCCTAGAATATCGATGTTTACTCTTGCAATCCCGTTTGACCACTTCCAATTTGCCTTGATTGATGGACTTAACGTTCCAGATTCCTATGCAATATTTGCTCTTTACTGCATCAGACCTTGCTTCTATCACGAGTCACATCCACAACTTGGTATTGTTTTTGATTTGGCTCCATCCCTTCATTCTTTCTGGAGTTATTTCTCCACTGTTCTCCAGTAGCATATAGAGCACTTACCAACCTGGGGAGTTCCTCTTTCAGTATCCTATCATTTTGCCTTTTCATACTGTTCATGGGGTTCTCAAGGCAATAATGCTGAAGTGGTTTGCCATTCCCTTTTCCAGTGGGCCACATTCTGTCAGACCTCTCCACCATGACCCGTCCGTCTTGGGTGGCCCCACATGGCATGACTTAGTTTCATTGAGTTAGACAAGGCTGTGGTCCGTGTGATCAGATTGGCTAGTTTTTTGTGATTATGATTTCAGTGTGTCTGCCCTCTGATGCCTGCTCGCAACACCTACCATCTTACTTGGGTTTCTCTTGCCTTGGTTATGGAGTATCTCTTCACAGCTGCTCCAGCAAAGCACAGCTGCTGTTCCTTACCTTGGACGAGGGTTATCTCCTCTCAGCTCTCCTGTGACTGCACAGCCGCCGCTCCTTGAACATGGGCTTGCTCCTCTCTGCCGCCACCTCTGACCTTGGGCGTGGGGTAGCTCCTCTAGGCCACCTCCCCTGACCTTGGGCGTGGGGTATCTTGTCTTGGCCACCGCCCCTGACCTCGGGAGTGGGGTTGCTCCTCTTGGCCACTCCTGCATCAGCACATCTTGGTGCTCTTGGTCACCTCCACTGACCTTGGGCCAGGGGTAGCTCCTCTCGGCCACACTTCTGTGCAGTCCGTCGCAGCCTGTTTGCTTCTACACGGGCTCTCGCAACGGGCGCACTTCTGAGCAGTCCCTTGCAGCCGGGTCTCCTGTCATGAAACCTCTCACGCACATAGTTACTATGGTGCCTGGCCAGGGTGGGCAGTTTCAGTCAGTGTGCTTCCCCTAACACTACCATTTCTTCTCCAGATATTACACAAACCCCTTAATACCCTCCAACTCACCAGTAATCCCTAAATGCACTGTACATAGCTAATTATGTTTATATAATTCCTTTTTTTCTATTCATATTGTGTTATCTTTCAAAACATTTGCAGCCTTTCTCTGCGGTGGAAATTTACATCCACAAGCCATAGACATAAGGTGTAGTCATTTGATTTACAATAACAGACTTTATTCAGGGCACTGAAGTTGAAGCTATATCACATTTTGTACCTCTGTTTTAATTTATTTGGATTGAATGAATTATTTGCTTTTGAAACCTAGAAGATAAGGAATTTTCTTTAAAGACAGAAAAACACAGCAAAAAAAAAGTTTTAGGGAAAACACAGGTTTTAAACATGTAAAATATATATTTTAAAAATTAAAGCAACTCAGATAAAGATTAAATTAATTACCTAAGGAGCTGTCTATTTGAAGATATTGATTATGCAACAGAACAAAACTGTACGAACAGGGCCCAAAAATGGTTGAGTTAAACTAAAACCTTGTCCTATGCCAATTTTATATTAAAACAATATAGCATCAATGATGACAAGTAAAGCCACTAAATGACAAGATACAGCTGTAATTGTGAAAGACCAGGTTAGAAGGCGGGAACTACATTTAGTGAGCATCTACTGTAAACAAGGATCTTAATGTATAATATCTTCTTACTACCTTATGTGATTTAATCCCACAGAAATGATTATTGTTGTACCATTTCAATATGAAGAGTGATGCTCAGGCTTCTCTGGTGGCTCAGTGGTAAGGAATCTGCCTGTCAATGTAGGAAATTTGGTCTGACCCCTGGGTTGGGAAGATTTCCTGGAGAAGGGAATGATAAACCACTCCAGTATTCTTGCCTGGAAAACCCCACAGACAGAGGAGTCTGGAAGGCTACAGTTCATGGGGACTCAAAGAGTCAGATAGGACTTAGCGATTGAACAACAACAACAAAATCGATGATCAGAGAAGATGAACCTGAAGATTCTGCCTACCTTTAAAACTTATATTTTTTGTGCCAAATGTCCTAATCTTTACTTTTACAAAAGAATGACTAGCAAACATAGTCTTTTTTTAAGCTCAAAACATTTTTACTTTTGTGTTATAAAAATACATACAGATAAATTCAAGCAGGTAATGAAATTAATGTTTTGTCAAAGCAACCCATCCTGAGTTCTCTGTTCTAGAATTTATAAAGAAATTAAAGTTTAGGGTGCTTCAACCTTTGTTAAAACAGAGTTCTTTATGATTTTGGAATAGAGTATAAAAACCATGTCTAGGAACTAAATTCCCTAAGATCTTGGGGGAAGAAAAAAATCAATGTTTTTGTTTGTTCCTCAATTTCATCCTTAAAGAGAACACGTTGACCTATGTAAGACTGTGACTTAGCAGATGGTCACAAGGGGGACAATAGGAGCACAGGCTAAAAGCCTATAGAGTGGGAGTTTTGCTAGATGATCTTTCTAGTGTTGTGATTTCTTGTTTGCTTGTTTTATCTGAGTTTACTGCTAAAATAGACACTATATTTAACAGTCTCCTCATTTTTGAAATAAAATATAAATAAACTAAGCAACAGTGAAATTTATAAGTGGATAGGCTTAAAAGTAACTTGGAAAATTAAATTTGTTGCTTATCAATTTAATAAAATCAATCCTTAGCAAACCTAGGCATAAAATTGTGAACACTAAATTGAAGCATGTAACAACAATCTTAGGAAGTCAAATAACCATATATCACTATTATCTAAGCAGATACGTATTGAATCCAAGATCGTATCTACTTTTTGCCCTACATTTAATATAAATAAAAATGTCCACACAAGCATGCTCTCAGTCACACTTCAAAACACAACGTTAGGTTTCCTGAGTACTAAATTAGACCCAACAGTTACAACAAATGTGGTTTAGATAGGGTTGCAAGTTTTAAAAGACTGCAATTTAACTAAAAATATAAAATTATCATTTTTTATGGAGTCTCATTTAGAATGTCTTCAGGTCACTATGTAAGAAGGTGTGGATGATAATGGTGATGTATATATAAAAGAGATTCTGCAAATATCAATACCCAAAAACTATATTTCTGAAAGAGTATCTAAAACTTATAAATTTATAATGTCTTAACTTAAAAAAATATTATTTTTTTCAGAGATTGTTTTTGTACTTGATGCTTTGAATTACTGATTTTTTTTTTTTTTTGCTTTTGATTTACTTTTTTGGATCTAGAAAAAAGACAGAAGAAGACACTTTAATCAAAATATAAAATATTTTAAAAAATTTTTGATGCTTAGTAGAAAAGAAATCACATAGAAAATTATTTTCTAAAGCCAGGCTAAACAACTTACTTCAACTTTTCTTTTCTTTTTTTTTTTTCCCCCCAGTACTTAGAAACAGAATGAGGAGAACAAATTGTTTACAAGTAAATCTGTAGGGACCTGCTGGATAACTTTTGATATCTTTCTCTTCCAATTAAACCCTGATTATCATACAAAGTCAAAATACAAATGCTCCAGTGAGTTTTATTCATACGCATATATAATGAATGAATATATAGCTTAGTGACTAAAATAGTGGTCATAGAATTAAGAGAATAACTACTGTGAGGCCCTAAATGGGAAACCTTGAAAAAAGAAGGGCTAGCTTTGCGGTTTAGAGCTAAGATGGCACCTGGTGGAAGAGATGAGGGCACAGACTAAGTTGTTTGTTAAAATTTTTGATTGGCTCTCTTGATTTCCGTGCACGTGGACAGCACGTGATCACCATAGACTCCTGTTACAATGAAGCATATGACAACCTGACCTTTAACGTGATTGGTGCAACTATGGTATATTAAGATTTGACCTTTAACGTGATTGGTGTAACTATGGCATATTATAATTTGACCTTTAACGTGATTGGTCCAACCCTCGCAAAACCCCCTTGCCTGCCTATATAAACCAAGAGTTTGTGGCAATAAAGCAGAACTGCTTAGACGGAACCCCTGTCGTGTCTGATTGTCTCTCACTCGCTGAGGGGCTGGGTTGGCAGACAGCAGGCTCACCTCTTCTCTGGACCCCTCAGCTTTGCTGAGGGAAGTTTCACTGCCTCTCTCTTTCTGCGGAGCGCCCCCCCCCCCCCCCCCAGTTACACTAGTTTTTGAAAGATAATTGAGAAGGAGATCAGTCTTGGGTGTTTTTTGGAAGGAATGATGCTAGAGCTGAAACTCCAGTACTTTGGCCACCTCATGTGAAGAGTTGACTCATTGGAAAATACTCTGATGCTAGGAGGGATTGGGGGCAGGAGGAAAAGGGGACGGCAGAGGATGAGATGGCTGGATGGCATCACCAACTCAATGGACGTGAGTTTAAGTGAACTCTGGGAGTTGGTGATGGACAGGGAGGCCTGGCGTGCTGTGATTCATGGGGTTGCAAAGAGTCAGACACAAATAAGTAACTGAACTGACTAACTGACTGACTGACTGCCTGAGATCTACTTTGATTAGTGATAATAATCTAAATTGGCTTTAACAGATTTACAATATACTTTAAAATGAATTATTTATTGTGAGTTCAGTTCAGTTCAGTTCAGTCGCTCAGTCGTGTCCGACTCTTTGCGACCCCATTAATCACAGCACGCCAGGCCTCCCTGTCCATCACCAACTCCTGGAGTTCACTCAGATTCACGTCCATCGAGTCAGTGATGCCATTCAGCCATCTCATCCTCTGTCGTATGTGTCAACTCTTCGAATGAGGTGGCCAAAGTACTGGAATTTCAGCTTTAGCATCATTCCTTCCAAAGAAATCCCAGGGTTGATCTCCTTCAGAATGGACTGGTTGGATTTCCTTGCAGTCCAAGGGTCTTCACCAACACTACAGTTCAAAAGCATCAACTCTTCAGCGCTCAGCCTTCTTTACAGTCCAACTCTCACATCCATACAGAAGTACAAAATATATTTAATTATTAGTGTTTATTATTTTGTTCAGTCAGGTTTTTACAGGAGTGGTCAGTAATAGTATTATCCTATGAAAGGCTTGGGTGTCCCTGGTGGCTCAGATGTTAAAGAATCTGCCTGCCAATGCAGGAGATGTAAGAGACAAGGGTTTGATCTCTGGCTAGTGAAGTTTCCCTGGAGAAGGGCATGGCAACCCACTCCAGTATTCTTGCCTGAAGAATCCTATGGATAGAGGAGTCTGGCAGTCTAAAGTCCAAACAGTTGCAAAGAGTTGGACATGACTCTTTAGCAAGCACACATGCATAAAAGGATTTGTTTAAATCCTATTCTCTTATAGTAGTGGGTGGTTGATATTATTTATTGAATAACTACAAATCCTTCAGACAAATCATCAGCAAAGTCTGAGTAATCAGAGAAAATTAACTAGCCTTTGAAAAATGCACTCACCAACCACCTGCCTACAATTTCCCAGCATTTTTATCGTCTTTCTTTGATTTACTCTGATGAATAAAGTTTGGAAAGTACAATCACAGTTTGCAAGCTCAATTTCTAGAAGAAATTTAATTTGAAGGTATGTGGCCTGCAGTACAGATGAAGTGCAATGAAATTTGACACATTCCTCAATAAAAGAATAAAGGACAATAAAACTCACAGAATAAAGGGCAATAAAAGTGGACTAACTGAAGATACTAACTAGAGAAAATTCTTTCATTCTCATCCTGCTTGGTGTTCAAACAGCTATAGGAAAGTATGCCATACAAGAAATAAAAGGTATGTTCTTAATGTTTTACATATATTTTTCCTTTAATATTCACTCCTGTCCTAGAGCAGGAATGCAATCATTGTCTTTATTTTACAAATGAGGAAACTGACCGATGCATGATTAACTAATAGGTAGAACTAGTAATTAAAATTCTTGGGTTTAAAATTAATAAAAATGATTGCCAAGTCCCTGTTGTTAACTGTCACACTAAGGATTATAGGTATAATTGGAGTTCAAGGAAGGGAAGGTAGATAATCTGACAGAATACCAACAACTGAAGAGAAAATGCTAGGAATTTTCAAAAACTGATGCACAACCATAAATAGCAGGTTTTAGAGGCTCTTTTAAAGGCAATATGAATAAATAAAAAGAAAAAGTCCCCAAGGCACATAACAGTAAGTATAATTAAAACATATAATAAAAGCTAAAAAAATAAAATCACATTATTTTCAAAGAAGAATAATAAAACTAATGGTTGATTACCAGATATAGAACTAGAGGCAGAAGGTAATGGTACAATGTCATAAAAGTGCTGAAAGAAAAGAACTGCCCACTTAGAACACTATGTGACTTCCCCTAAAAATACATCTTTCAGAGGTGAAAGGAAATTAAGAATATTTTTTCCAACCCCAAATGGAGAGCAGCTCTGCAATTGAGAAAATTGAGATAAAAATATTACTAAATGGAAGCATGGATATATAGAGAGCAAAGCATATAAAAAGATAGAATGTTATATGGAAATTATAAACTATTGTAGACTATACAAAATAAGACTTTGTAGAGGTTATATATGAATAGAAATAAAATATACATAAAATATCATGCAAGTTTAGTGCAAAATATCAAAGTGTTCCATGATCACTCAATTTTTAATAAGTAATGGAAGTACGAGTTGATATTAGACTTTAGCAACTAAATGGGGTATGTCATAATTTCTAGACAATTGCCAAATGAGCCATGAAGAATGAATTAATTAATAAGCTATAGAAGGAAAAATGAATAATAAAACAAGTAATATGAAAGAAGGCAAGAAAGATAAAAAAATAACATGGAATAAGTAGAATAAAAAGTAAAGTTGTAAATATATTAAAAATATGTATCAATAATATCCCATTAAAATACACAGAATAAATAATCTGGCTAAGATATGCACTATATATATATATATAAAGACCTAGCAATGTTGAAAGTCATAGAATGGGAAGAGCTGAATAATGCCTCTCCTTGAAATGGCCATGCCCTAGTCTCTAGAACATGTAAATTTTACTTTACAAGGCAAAAGGGACTTAGCAGATTTGGAGATGTGAAGATAATGGAATTTCCAGGTGTAATAATCAAAGGTGTCTTTATATAAAGGAGCCTGAAAGATCAGAAGAACAATAGGAAATGTGATGACAGAAGCAACAGGATATCGAAGATCAAGAAAGGACCATGAGCCAATTTCCACCCAGGTGGACATTAGAATCTTTGAAAGGCAAGGAAACATTAGTTATCTTAAATGTTCCTCATCAACACCTTAATTTTAATACACCAAAGATGATTTTTGTATGTCCAACTTCCAGTACTATTAAATAAATCAACTTGTGTTTGCTTTAGTTACTAAGTGTATGGCACTTTGTCACAGTGTGTGTGCTAAGTCTCTTCAGTGGTGTACAACTGTGTGACCCTGTGGACTGAAGCCCACAAGTCTCCTCTATCCATTGGATTCTCCAGGCAAGAATACTGGAATGGGTTGCCATTTCCTTCTCCAGGGCATCTTCCCAACCCAGGGATTGAACCCAAGTCTCAAGTCTCCTGCATTTGCAGGTGGGTTCTTGATCAGTCTTGCCACCTGGGAAGTCCCTTTTTCACAGCAGCAATAGATAGTACACTAACAAAAAAAAAGTGGAAGCTGCCTGGTGGCTCAGACAATAAACAATCTGCCTGAAATGCAGGAGACCTGGGTTTGACCCCTGAGTCAGAAAGGTCCACTGGAGAAGGAATAACTACCCACTGCAGAATTCTTGCCTGGAGAATTCCATAGACAGAAGAGCCTGGTGGACTACAGTCCATGGGGTCACAAAGAATCAGACACGACTGAATATTAACACTTTCACTTGTACACACTAACCAAAACAAAGTGAGTTCAGTTCAGTTTAGTTGCTCAGTCTTGTCGGATTCTTTGCGACCCCATGAACCTCAGCACGCCAGGCCTCCCTGTCCATCACCAACTCCCAGAATTCACCCAAACCCATGTCCATTGAGTCGGTGATGCCATCCAACCATCTCATCCTCTGTCGTCCTCTTCTCCTCCTGCCCTCAATCTTTTCCTGCATCAGGGTCTTTTTAAAGGAGTCAGCTCTTCGCATCAGGTGGCCAAAGTATTGGAGTTTCAGCTTCAACATCAGTCCTTCCAACGAACATCCAGGACTGATCCCTTTAGGATGGACTGGTTGGATCTCCTTACAGTCGACAGGGACGCCTGGCGTGCTGCAATTCATGGGGTCGCAAAGAGTTGGACACGACTGAGCAACTGAATTGAACTGAACTGAACAGTCCAAGGAACTCTCAAGAGTCTTCTCCAACACCACAGTTCAAAAGCATCAATTCTTTGGCACTCCGCTTTCTTTATAGTCCAACTCTCACATCCATACATGACCACTGGAAAAACCATAGCTTTGACTAGATGGACCTTTATTGGCAAAGTAATGTCTCTGCTTTTGAATATGCTGTCTATGTTGGTCATAACTTTCCTTCCAAGAGGTAAGCATTTTTAAATTTCATGGCTGCAATCACTGTCTATGGTGATTTTGGAGCCCAAATAAATAAAATCAGGCACTGTTTCCATTGTTTCCCCATCTATTTGCCATGAAGTGATGGGACCGGATGCCATGACCTTAGTTTTCTGAATGTTGAGCTTTAAGCCAACTTTTTCAAGAAAGTTGCCATAATAATAGAAGAAAGAGTAGACTTCAGGATTAGAAAAATTACTAGATATATAGATGGATATTTCTTTAGGTAAATGTCAGTCAACCAGAAGTACACAAATTTAAATCTACATTCACCTATAGCATAACTTCCAAATATAAGAAGAAAAATTGAGAAAACAAAAATAATAGGCAAATTTGGTAGATTTTTTTTAAAACTTCTCACAATAACTGATAGACAAAGAAATAAAAATCATCAAATATAATATGTCATGAACATGATTGACAGAATGTACACAATGCTATATGTATAAAACATTACTCGTGACATGGGATATTAACAAAAGCAAGTTAAAATAAGTTTTAAAAATTGAAGATATGTTAAATACAAAAATGTAGATGCAAGTGACAAAAGGGAATAACAAAACAACAAAACTGACTAAAAATTATAAAATCTAAATAGATGTGCATTATTAAATAAATCAAAAATATAAAATCTTACAAAGTAATGTCCAAGACCTAAAGTGGGGAATTCTTCCAAACTGAGTGGAACAATTACAGTAATATTTTTTTAAAATAGAGAAGACCAATGTCAGAAAATCTATTTCTTTGAATGAGGCCAACACATAATACAAAAGGATATTGCACATAATACATAGCAATTATTAGAGGCTAATATCTCTTATGAGCATGAGTCCAAAATGATGAACAAAAGATTAATAGAGCAAATTCAATGTCATTAATTATTCATATTGATATTGAGCTTATTTCAAGAATGTGAGGGTCATTTTGCAATTAAAATTCAATCAGTATGATTCATTACATGATAGGAATCCTTATCCCTAAAAATTATATTAGAATAAAATTTTAAAGTAAATTAAGGATAATATTCTGATAATATTGGACAAAAAACATATATTTTTCAAGAGCTAGTCAAGGTAAGAAAAGCCATGGAAGCAAGGAATAGAAATAATTTAGGAATTCCCTTAATGTAATACAGAATAACTACAGAAAACCAAAGCACATCCTGCTTAATTATGAATTATTGACAGTTTTACCTCTAATGTTACAAATACATAAAGCATTTATAATTAGTATATTTGTTCAGTATTATATTCTGGCTTTAGCAAGTAGAATAAGGCAAGCATGTAAATAAAAATTCAAGGATTGGTATGGGTGTGCTAAAATTACTATGATGTAAGACAACATGATTGTGAATGTCTTAATGCCAAATAATTATAATAATCAGAAATAGAGTATAGAAAGATTAAACCTTATTTACAGCAGTAAAAATTTAAATTAAAATATAAAAATTATTCTATTTGCAATCCATAGGCATAAATATAATGAAAATTGTGTAATATTTCTACTAACATACTAATATATTCAAAAAATTAAAAGAGACATAAAGAGCAGAGAAATATAAAATGGTCATGATTTAAAGAAATTCATTTTTGTAAAAAATAGGTTTAATTTAATTTCATTCAAAACCTCAGCTGTTTTTCTGACAGAAAAATTGACAGACTTATTCAAAAGTGAATATAGAAATGCAAGAGATATAGTTGCCAAACAATTTTAAAGTAGGACAAAGTTAGAAGATTTAAAATGCTAGATGAAAATAGTATGGGACTACAGTTATTACAACATTAGTTCAAATATAGATTGGTCAACCAATGGAAAATAGTAGAATTTTGAAACAAAACTACATATTCAGGGATACTTGATTTATAACAAGATGAACATCAGCTATCAGTGAGCAAAGAGTCAGTTGAATACCTCGATTAGGGAAAAAGTGACAAATCAGTTCCAAATTTCATTACTATTAAAATATGAAAATATAAAACTTTTTCTAGAATGGGCTTCCCTGGTGGCTCAGACAGTAAAGAATCCACTTTAAATATGGGAAACCTGGGTTCAATCTCCGGGTTGAGAAGGGCCCTGGGAGAAGGGCATGGAAAACCACTCCAGTATTCTTGCCTGGAGAATTCCTCGGACAGAGGAGCTAGCATAAAACTTAGAATATCCTTTAAAATAAGTTAACATTTTTAAAACAAGACTATAATATCAGTTGCCATAAAGAAGGTAACTGATAAATGGAACTATATTAAATTTAAGAATGCATATTCATTAAGGGCATTTTTTAAGAGGTGAAAAGACTGTCTACAAAGTGGTAGAAGATAGCAATATAAAAGCAACTATATACTATCCAGTCTTCCCTGGTGGCTCAGTAGCAAAGAACTTTCCTACCACTGTAGGAGGTAGGGATTCAACCCCTGGGTTGGGAAGATTCCATCGAATAGGAAATGGCAACCCACTCCAATATTCTTGCCCGGTTAATCCCATGGACAGATGAGCCTGGCAGGCTACAGTCCATGGAGTCACAAAAGAGTCAGACACAACTCAATGACTGAACAGAAACATCTAGTATCCAGAATACATAACAGCTCTTGAAACCAGTAAGGAAGATGGATAATTTTTTAAAAATGGGTAGAAGTCATGAGAAATCTGTATGCAGGTCAGGAAGCAGCAGTTAGAACTGGACATGGAACAACAGACTGGTTCCAAATAGGAAAAGGAGTATGTCAAGGCTGTATATTGTCACCCTGCTTATTTTACTTGTATGCAGAGTACATCATGAGAAACGTTGGACTGGAAGAAGCACAAGCTGGAATCAAGATTGCCAGGAGAAATATCAACAACCTCAGATATGCAGATGGCACCACCCTTATGGCAGAAAGTGAAGAAGAACTAAAAAGCCTCTTGATGAAAGTGAAAGAGGAGAGTGAAAAAGTTGGCCTAAAGCTTAACATTTGGAAAACGAGGAGCATGGCATCCGGTCCCATCATTTCATGGGAAATAGATGGGGAAACAGTGGAAACAGTGTCAGACTTTATTTTTTGGGGCTCCAAAATCACTGCAGATGGTGACTGTAGCCATGAAATTAAAAGACACTTACTCCTTGGAAGAAAAGTTATGACCAAACTGGATAGTATATTCAAAAGCAGAGACATTACTTTGCCGACTAAGGTCCGTCTAGTCAAGGCTATGGTTTTTCCTGTGGTCATGTATGGATGTGAGAGTTGGACTGTGAAGAAAGCTGAGCACCAAAGAATTGATGCTTTTGAACTGTGGTGTTGGAGAAGACTCTTGAGAGTCCCTTGGACTGCAAGATCCCCAGTCCATTCTGAAGGAGATCAGCCCTGGGATTTCTTTGGAAGGAATGATGCTAAAGCTGAAACTCCAGTACTTTGGCCACCTCATGCAAAGAGTTGACTCATTGGAAAAGACTCTGATGCTGAGAGGGATTAGGGGCAGGAGGAGAAGGGGACAACAGAGGGTGAGATGGCTGAAGGCATCACTGACTCAATGGACGTGAGTCTGAATGAACTCCGGGAGTTGGTGATGGACAGGGAAGCCTGGCATGCTGCAATCATGGGGTCACAAAGAATCGGACACACGTGAGCGACTGAACTGAACTGAACTGAGAAGTCATGAGTGGTACTATTCCCCCCCAAATAGAAGTATAAAAAGACAATAAGCGTATGAAAAATTCTCACAATCTCATTAATCACTAGGGAAATGACAAAGAAAACCTCAATGAGTACAACTGCATACCTACTAGATTGATGTAAAAAAAAAAATGTCAATACCAAGTATTGACAAGGATGTGGGCAGGGAAGAGAACACTTCACAAAAATGTCTTAAGCTGTATTCAGGTGGCATTTTGTGGATACTGTCCCTGTCATCTTCTTTTGTTGGATTATCTACTATAGGTTTCAAGATCTCGAGTTTTAGATAATTGTTTGATTTTCATTGCATAAGCTTCTGTAAAAGCCAGTTTTTTTTTTTTCAAAACACCACACCATTAATATTTAATCCACTTGATTATTTAGACCAGAAAAATATATCCCAGCTACAGAGGTATCAATACCTGCTTGCCATTTTTTCTAACTTTACATTTTTGTTTTAAAGTAATTTTCCACATTTTTTTCCAATTGTGTGTTTAGTAGAAATTGTAGTTGCACTTTTGTGATGGACTACGTGTATATAAGTACATCATTATTCCACCCCTCACTGGCCAAGCTGTTTTTTGTGCATCTGTTGGTTGCTCAGCTGTGTCTGTTCTGCAACACCAAGGACTGTAACCCACCAGTCTTCTCTGTCCATGGAATTTTCCAGGCAAGAATACTGGAATGAGTTGCTATTTTCTTCTCCAGGAGATCTTCCCAACCCAGGGACTGAACTGAGGTCTCCTGCACTGCAGATAGATTCTTTAGCATATGAGCCACCAGGGAATCCCTTCATGATCTTAGGGCTGGAGTATATATCTTGTGTGCTGACTGCTTTTGTAAAGGCTGCCTAAAGCTGTGACTGAGGTTCAAGGTAGATCAGTCCAGCTAGGGAAGAGAGTAGTGCATGAAAAGATGTTCCTGAAAGCAGACAACTTGTCCACCAGACTCAAGTATTCGAGTGTGTACTTACTGCAAGAGAGGAGAAAGGGTGCCCATGATATAGCCTCTTGCACTGCATGTCTTCCATAGCCAGTGGATCCATTCCAATGCCAAGGTAGGTAAAGAAGCTGCACATGGCTTATTCTTTGCAGCACTGAAATACCTCAATCTCTCTCCTTTGATATCAGAAATACAGAGAGCAAGACATGCCTGACGGCCATATGTATCACAAGCTTAAGTCTCAGAATAGAGGAGTACACATCCAGTCTAGGACAGGGAAAGATGCTCACACAGTGGAAACTAACCCAGCATTGTTAAGCTCTATACTCCTATTAAAACAAGAAAAAAAGTGATGAGCCCAGCACAGGCTGTGAGGGCTCCCTTTCTCTTGGTACAGACGTGTTCCAAGTTCAAGGCTCATTCTTAAAAGCCTTGGCAGGAAGACTGTGCTGACCATCTTTTCCAGTAATCATGATCGCCCTGGTCATACTAGTGACAAAGGTCTGATAAAGGTCTATATAGTCAAGCCATGGTTTTTCCAGTAGTCACGTATGGTTGTTAGAACTGGACCATAAGGAAGGCTGAGCACAGAATTGATGCTTTTAAATGGTGGTGTTGAAAATGACTCTTGAGAGTTCCTTGGAGTGATCAAACCAGTCAATCCTAAAGGAAATCAATCCTGCATATTCTTTAGAGGACTGAGGTTGAAGCTACAATACCTTGGCCACCTGATGCGAAGAATTGACTCATTGTAAAAGACTGTGATGCTGAAAAAGGTTGAAGGCAGGAGGAGAAGGGGACGACAAGAGCATGAGATGTTAGGATGGCATCACTGACTCAATGAACCTGAATTTGAGCAAACTCTGGGAGATGGTGAAGAACAGGGAAGCCTGGCATGCTGCAGGCCATGGGAGCACAAAGAGTCAGACACACTGAGCAGCTGAACAACAACAACAACATTAGTGACAGGACTCTAAGGAAGTCTCATAAGTAATGTTCATTATTTTGGCAAATTTACCAAAGGCTGTGTTCTTGCCACCAATTCTAACTTTTTTCACAGCACCAAAAATGTCGCATCTTTACAAAGAAGGATCATATTAAAAACACCATTCTTAAATATGAGAAGCAATTCGTACTTGCACAGAAATAGTCACATGTGTTATGACTAACCCATTCTTGCTTAGCATGTATGGATATAAGCAAATTGAAATAGATTTTTATCTCTATTTAATGTTCAGAGGTGAAGCAAATATCTCGTTAGTAGGGTTGGGCCAGCTGATGAGGCAAAGTTACTTAAATCTATAGGTCAAGTTCTTCTTTTAAAAATGTCTCTTGCTTCTTCAATTTTTTTTTTTTCCTATGATTTTCTGGTTGAATGATTGCCTCTCAATGGAACATTTATTTTTTATATATGTTAATTACTTCAAACAGGTAAGAATCTAGGTCAGTTGCCTGAAAAAATGTTTCAGTTTAAAACATATATTTCTAATGTGATATAAAAGTACATTCACTTAAAAATTCAACTCTTAGAAGACATGTTTTGTATTATTAATATTTTTTTTGAATTCTAAGGAGTATACAGTATAAAGCATAATTTTCTTGCCAAGAAATGAGACGTCTTCATCCTTTTTACTGTCTGTAGGTGCTGAAGAAAAGGTAACTAGAACTAATTTAATACTTCTCTACTGCATAGCAATGTTAATTCATGGTATCTCATTTAATCATTACTATGACATGAAGGTGTGTTTGTTATTTTCACTGAAGAAATTAAAGGTCATTCCCCAAAGTCAAAAGTCTCATATGATCAGATCACCATATAAACACAGAAAGCAGGACTTATAAATGCAAAACACTAAGCAGGGTGTATATTTCATAAGTTTAAACACACACACACACATACACTTTAAATGTCTATGATAGCAGCTGTGCTATTCAGAGCTATCAACAGTGGAATTGGTTTTCCCACTTAGTAGAAAACTATCAATTGCTGGAAACCCTCACCCTGGAAATGACTTTGTCATTAGTTTCATAGAATCATTTTACTTGGAACATGGCATTGTCTCTGGACATCTGAAAGAAATACGATTTCTCTTACTGTATCACCATGTTTTATAAGACATGTGACATTGTGGAATAAAATGAATGTCTTTGGGGTCGGAATATATTGTTTCAAATTAACATTTACCTACCTAAACAGCAGGAATAGATAATGAGAATAAAATTTCTGTCATTAAAAATTAATTCCAGCTTTTAATTACGATTTACACTGCACTATGGGAAACTTGGAGTTAAAGGGTTGCAATTTTTCTTCTTTAACAAGAGAGGTGACCTCAACCTCCACTAAGTGCTTAGTGGAAGCATTTAGCACAGCAAAATTTTAAGAGCATCCCAGGAGAAAATGAACTGCCATTGATACCAATGCCCTTTATAGAAAAGGAACTTCAAAACACATTTTACCTAAGTAAAAGAATGGAGATAGTGCTGATTAATTTCAAAGTAATCAAAAGAGTTGTCCAAAACTCTAAGTGGGATATTCTCAAAGCTTTTTTTAAAGAAAAGTAATCAGGAATCTGTATCATGGTAATGATTTTTATCACAAGGTTCTGAAATCTCTGTACATTTAGTCAAAGGAATTATTTCAAGATATAGGTTGCCCTTAGCCTGTTCTACTATGTACTTGCTTTTCATAATAATACCAACACAGAGTTATAATTTCAGAGGATACAAAGAACTTGGTTAAAAAACTCAGAATAGAAAAATATTAAAGTTATATATGAACATATGGGTGTATCTGTTTATTGACATGTTTATGTGTGTGATTTGACAAATGATAGCAGGAAAAAATAAACATTAGTCAAAGTTGGAACCAAAAAATAAGTTGAAAGTGTTTAGTTCTGTAAAACCTCTTGAATACTCAATAGAGATACTATCTTTAACATAGACCACTGGGATTCCAGTGAATTTATTTCCCTGATTATCACTGCTGCTGCTGCTAAGTCGTTTCAGTCGTGTCCGACTCTGTGCGACCCCAGAGACGGCAGCTCACCAGGCTCCCCCGTCCCTGGGATTCTCCAGGCAAGAATACTGGAGTGGGTTGCCATTTCCTTCTCCAATCCATGAAAGTGAAAAGTGAAAGTGAAGTCTCTCAGCTGTGTCTGACTCTTAGCGACCCCATGGACTGCAGCCCACCAGGCTCCTCCATCCATGGGATTTTCCAGGCAAGAGTACTGGAGTAGGGTGCCATTGACTTCTCCGAATAAATCTACAAATCCTTCTAATAACCTCACAGCAGTTACATATGTACCCAAATCTAAGTTCCTACTTTTCAACTTAAGGTGTTTTCTAAGAAATATGTGTATTCAGTTTAAAATTGTAATGTTAATAGCCCAAATCCATTCATAACCCCCAATTATTATAAGAAAAAAAAAAAAAAAGACAGGGCTGAAGGTTCTTTTTTATTAATGACTTTGCTACTTAGCTATGTGTCTTAGCTATACCACCTCTTGCTTACAATTAATAAAAATGAAATTAATTAATCTAAGTAAAATTACACAAGGTTCTTCAAAGGAATCTCCTTGAATACAAGAGGAGGTACACAGCATAGCCTCAAAAAGAGGTTAAAACTAGAGTAAGGTGTCAGAATAAGTGCCACATCCTGAGGCACTTTTCATCTTTTATGTGAAGTGTGTGTTTTTCCATGCACATGCTATGAACTATACTTTTTCTCCATCTGTCTTAGCCAGAGGACAATCAAAACTGTCTTACTCTCCTAGTCACAGTTTCCATATTGTGAGACGCTTCATTGTACTGTCCTAGAGAGATATACCACTTTTTAGCTATATAATAATAAAATTTTGCTATTATTTTTCTTCTGCTTCTTGACAGCTATCTTGCTCTTCTTACTTCAGTTTCTTAAATAAGAAGCTTAGATGATTGAGTTTAGATCCTTTATCTTTTTTGAGCACTACTTTTGCTGCATCCCACAGATTTTGACAAGTTCTATTTTCAGTTAGGTCAAAATATTTTAAAATTTCTCTTCTTTTGTCCATTTGTTATTTAGAAAGTGCTTTCTTTCATCTCCAAATATTTGTGAATTTTTGAATGTTGCCTGTGAGTTTTAGAAGAATGTGTATTCTGCTGTTGTTTGATAAAGTAGTTGATCAGCATCAATTGGATAAGGTTGATTGATGAGACTACTCAAATCAACTGCATTCTAAGTGGTTTTCTACCTGCTTAGCCTGTCAATTATTGAGAGAAGTATCAAAGTCTTAAACAATAGTAATGAATTTGTCAATTTCTTCTTGTAGTCTTATCAATGTTTGTCACATGCATTTTAACACTCTGTTGGATACAGATATTCCTTTAGAATTTTTATTTATTCTTGGAGAATCCACCACTTTATCACGATATAATGCCCCTATTTATCACTGATGATTTTTCTTACTCTAGAATCTACTTTGTCAGAAATTAATACAGCAACTCCAACTTTCTTTTAGTTACTATTAACAGAGTACATATTTCTCTATCTTTTCAGTTTCAACCAACCTGAACCTTACTTTAAATTGATGTCCCTGTGACAACATATAGTTGGTTCTTGTTTATTTTTTTAATCTCATGTTATTTCTCTGTGTTGTAATTGCTATATTTAGATTATTCATATTTCTAGTGATAATTGATATAATTAAATTAATATTCAACTTGCTGTAACAATTTTCCCTTAGTTGCATTTTTTTTCTTTTCCTTTCTGTTCCCTCTTTTAGATTTTCCTTGATTTCAATTGAACATGTTATTTATGCCTGCATGTGCTCAGCTTTGTCTTACTGTTTGGAACCCCATAGACTGTTAGTTCAGTTCAGTTCAGCCTCTCAGTCGTGTCCGACTCTTTGCGACCCCATGAAATGCAGCAGGCCAGGCTTCCCTGTCCATCACCAACTCCTGGAGTTCACTCAGACTCATGTCCATCGAGTCAGTGATGCCATCCAGCAATCTCAGCCTCTGTCGTCCCCTTCTTCTCCTGCCCCCATTCCCTCCCAGCATCAAAGTCTTTTCCAATGAGTCAACTCTTCGCATGAGGTGGCCAAAGTACTGGAGTTTCAGCTTTAGCATCATTGCTTCCAAAGAAATCCCAGGGCTGATCTCCTTCAGAATGGACTGGTTGGATCTCCTTGCAGTCCGAGGGACTCTCAAGAGTCTTCTCCAATACCACAGTTCAAAAGCATCAATTCTTTGGCGCTCAGCCTTCTTCACAGTCCAACTCTCACATCCATACACGACTACTGGAAAAACCATAGCCTTGACTAGACGGACCATTGTTGGCAAAGTAATGTCTCTGCTTTTGAATATGCTATTCTAGGTTGGTCATAACTTTCCTTCCAAAGAATAAGCGTCCTTTAATTTCATGGCTACAATCACCATCTGCAGTGATTTTGGAGCCCAAAGGGATTGTAGCCCTCCATAATCCTCTGTCAATGGAATTTTCTAGGCTAAAATACTGGAGTCCCTTGCCATTTCCTACTGCAGGGGATCTTTTCAACCCAGAATTCAAATCCTCCTCTTTTTAGTCTCCTGCCTTGACAGGCAGATTCTTTACCACTGCACCACCTGGGAGGCCCTCATGTTATTTAAATGATTCCATTTTTTCTCTTCTCTATAATCCTTTTAAAAAATATTTTTAGTTGTTGTCCTAGGGTTTGTAATATGTCTGTATACATATATATAATCTTTTTAAGATTTCTTTCCAGTTTAGGTCACCACAGAGCATTGAGTAGAATTTCCTATGTTATAGAGTAGGTTCTGACTAGTTATTAATTTTATGCATGAGAGTGTATATATGTCAATCCCAGACTACCATTTCATCCCATCCCCCACCCCTCCTTGGTAACCACAAGTTTATAGAGAACAAACTTAATAGGCATTTGTTAGAGACAAACTTCTGGTCATATTTCACAACGTTTATTCTTTTTTCCCCTTTACCGGTGCCATGAGGGATCACATGAGGACCTACCAGTAAACCCATAAAAATCGGAGGAGTTTTTATACATGGTGGGTCCCAGAAATTTCTCCTTCTCTAGTTAATCCATACTCAGATTTCAGCAATTAGTCAAAATTACTGTATAATATTTTCTACAGTTGATGCCTCCAGGTAAGCAACTTTTTGCTGTAATTCCCATTATTAATGTCTCTCTACCAATTTCAAGGTGGGGATTTGTCCTACAATGCCAGTTCTTGAATAGAATAAAGAAAAATCATTGACTTCTCATTTGCTTTGGTTTTTCTTATTGTAAGAGAGTGATGACTTCTCTGCATCTTCTCTCTCTTCTCTTCCTTATTCCCAGTGTTTCTACTCAGCTCAATTTACCATCTACTCTCAGCAGATTTTTTTCGGTAGTAGTCTCTGTCCTCTCAAAAAAGAGTTTTCTTTGGATGTTTTGAGATTTTTAGCCATACCTGACCCCAGTAATTTTCAGATATTCCATGGTAATTTTTTATTCCTTGTTGCTTGTCTATTTTATTTATTTACTTGGCCACCCACAAGGCACGTGGGATCCTTGTTTCCCAACCAGGGATCAAACCTGGGCCCCACACTTTGGAAGCACAGAGCCCCATGAGACTTCCAAAAAGGTCTGTCCACAGTAATTTTGACATAATTTATAGATTGGAACTGTGAAATATTTTCCTGAGTTTTGATGGTCTCTTTCTGATCCACTTACTGAATTGTCCACTTATAATTTTACCAGGGAGAATGAATACGTACCATAGGAAACTTCTGGGTTCTCCAGGTTAAGTTTAAGACCATCACAGTAACTTTGTCCCTTCCCTCTGGACTCTCCTATACTGCTGTGTAACTTGACCTTGTCAATATTTTGACATCATACCCCACACCAATGTTTATATTCTGGCTTCATCATGTTTTGTCTTGGGTTTGTTGTTGTTGTTGTTGTTGTTGTTCTACTTGCTATATAGTTGCTTTGTCAGTATCCATGAGGGAATTTATGGGATTAAAAGACAATCCATCATAATCATTTAATTGCACAAAGAATCTAACCATTGTTTTATTGTTATTTTATTTTTGTAGAACAAAAATTTAATATATTGATTTAGTTGGGAATTGTTTATTCCTGTGAATATATTAGAGACCAATTCTTTTTACTTTCAAGTAATTTTAGACTTGCAGAATATTTAAGAAAAGATAATATAGAACTCACACCCTTCACTTAACCTCCTCTAAAGTTAACATAATTGCAATCTAATTATCATTGATAGTAGTGATATTGATTATATTAACTAAACTATATTAATTAAGACCTTGTTTAAAATCTCAATCTTTTTTTCCTAATGTTCTTCTGAGGATCCCATATTTAATTTAATTGTTGTATCTCCTTATTTTCCTCCAGTCTATACCCATCCCACAGTCTTTCCTTGACTTTCACCATCTTGATTCTTTTGAAAATTAGCTGTATGCATGTTCCTTCATAATACGTCCTAATTTTTGTTTTTCTGTTTTTTTTTTCTTATGATTAGATGAAGGTTATATACATTTTTGACAAGAATATCACAGTATAATGTGGTGTCCTTCTTAGTACACCTTATCAGAGGTTATTTGATGTTCAGTTCAGTCACTCAGTCATGTCTGACTCTTTGTGACCCCGTGAATTGCAGCACGCCAGGCCTCCCTGTTCATCATCAACTCCTGGAGTTCACCCAAACTCATGTGCGTTGAGTCTGTGATGCTTCTTAAACAGATATAATGTAATATCAAATAACTTATGAAGTAATATTAAGTAGTTTAATATCATAAAAATATATAAAACAAAAATTGATGATAACAGTAGAAATAAGAAGCTAGACAGATTTATGGAACAGTTTTTGTGTAATGGTGTTGGAAAAAAGAAAAAAAAAAAAGGATAAACAATGGATCAAAATCAAAGTGAACAGCCTCATAAAGAAATAGTATACCTCAACCAATCCCCTCAGCCCTAGTTATCAATAATATAATGCTTTTTGAGCTACAGTAGTTTTCTGTTCTCAGTTTGATATGGCTACATGATAAATTCTACTAGATTATTTGAAAACTCAAGATATCAAATCATTTAATTCTTTGGATAAATAATTGCAATCTTTTTCACAAAAAAACACATAAAAGTGGTATTGTTCTGACAGAACTTGCAAAACTTAGCATTTATTTTCTGAGACTACAAACTTTCAAAATGTTTACTTAAAACTCCTGAAATCCACCAGCTAACTTGAAAAAAATCATTGTGTTTACCATAAGACTTTGCCTAATCCTGCTATATTACTATGTAACCTCAAGTGTACACAGAAATCTGTGTATATAAGAAACAGTTTTGAGTAAATATTTAAAGTAAATGAAATAAAAGCTTCTGAATGCCAAATATTTTTGAGAAAAAAATGATTTATATGTTATCAATTTTTACACTGTATCATCTATTCTTCTGGGTAATGAAAATGATCAACATCTTATAAGCTCTAAGCTTTCTCCCAAGTTTGATGTAGACATGGTGGCATATCATTACAATTATTTAGTCTTTGTTTTGTTTCATTAGCATTTTGTAACTTTCATTATATAAGCCCTGTACATCTTTTATTATATTTAAACCTAAGAATTTAATCTTTTGGCAATTGTAGCTGTTATTAAGTTTTTAATTTAAGTTTCCGTATGCTTATTGCTAGCATGTAGAAGTACAATTGATTATTGAATGTTGACTTTACCTCAATTATTAGTTTTGGAAGTTTTGTGTACATGCCTTGAAATTTTCTATGTATATAATCATCTCATTTATGAATAAACACAGCTTTATTTTTTCTTTTTCCAATCTGTTTACCTTTCATTTCCTTTTTGCCTCCTGCTCTGACTAGGACTTCCAGACTATATACAGGTGACAAAGAATATTTTTCTTTGTTCTGGTTCTAAGAAGAAAACATTTATTCATTAAACATTTAGTCACCTAGTGATTAATCATTAAATATGTTGGATTTAGTGTTTTTTGTGTGTATGTCTTTACCAAGTTGAAGAACTTTCTAGCTTTAATTTGTTCAGGATTTTTGTCACTAGGGGTTGTTGATTTTTGTTAAGAACTGTTTCTGTATCAATCGATATATTTGTGTAATTTTTATACTGTAAATTATTAACATGAGAAATTATATTGATGGATTTTAGAATACTGAGCCAACCTTGTGTCTCTGGAATAATATCCCCTTGGTCATAGGTTATATTAATTTTTTATATTGCTAAATTTCATTTGCTGTGCATTTTTGAGGAATATTGCACCTATGATCATTGGAGATACTGATCTACTGTTTTATTTTGTTTTTGAACTGTCCCTGTCTGATTTTGGAATTGGAATATATGGATTTATAAAACAAATTGGAAGTATCTCCTCCTTTTTTCCAGAAGAGATTGTGTAAAATTGGTGTTAATTATTTGGTAATCTGTTAGTAAGCTTCTTTGGTGAAACCATTTGTATTTGGAGTTCTTTTGGGGAGAATTTTCTAACTAAATAAATTCATTTCTAAAAATAGATACAATTTAATATTGGTTGAATTTTAGTAGTTAGCATCTTTTAGGAGAAGGCAATGGCATTCCACTCAAGTGCTCTTGCCTGGAAGATCGCATGGACGGAGAAGCCTGGTAGGCTGCAGTCCTTGGGATTCCGAAGAGTCAGACATGACTGAGCGACTTCACTTTCCCTTTTCACTTTCATGCATTGGAGAAGGAAATGGCAACCCACTCCAGTGTTCTTGCCTGGAGAATCCCAGGGACGGGGGAGCCTGGTGGGCTGCCGTCTCTGGGGTCGCACAGAGTCGGACACGACTGAAGCGACTTAGCAGCAGCAGCAGCAGCACCTTTTAAGGAATTGATTTTTGACCACCTGAATAAGTTTCTGCTTCATTTGAACCTCAGTTTCTCTTTTATTTAATTTCCAAATGTTTCTGTAACCTTTCATGATAAACATGGTATTTGCATCTATGTCTTTTGTTTACATTTTTTTTTGCTTTGCATTTCTCATTATAGTTTGAATTCTTGCCATGTTGAGACTATACATTTTCAACCTGCTATCCACCTATGAAAAAAACAAAAACTTATTTTCCCCATCATGTTATCAGAAAACTAGATTTCATACTGATGCCTCATTAAACAAACAAACAAAAAAAAAACACACACTTTCAAACTGCTCTTAAGAAAAACCACATGGCATGTTTGTCCTGTTTAAAAGAAAGGAAAGTACAGAAATGAAACAGGAGCCATAAATGGAGGTTGATTTACTTTATGAAGCCAACATTTGTCTGTGGTATTTATCCCAAATTTTACACAATGACATGAAAGTCAGAAAACCTTTGCCATCAGGAGAAACAGTAAAATACTAAATCAAAACGAAAAAAAAAATTTTTTTTTTATTTTTGAAAGTTTGTAGTTTTAATGCTTAAAGGGAATTTGTCTCTTTAGGCCCATGAATCAAGGCAAATTGGTAGTCAAACAGGAAATGGGAAGAGTGAACATCAACATTCTAGAAATAAGCAAACTAAAATGGACTGGAATGGGTGAATTTATCTCAGATGACCATTATATCTACTACTGTGGGCAGGAATCCCTTAGAAGAAATGGAGTAGCCATCATGGTCAACAAAAGAGTCCAAAATGCAGTACTTGGATGCAATCTCTAAAACGACAGAATCTCTATTCTTTTCCAAGGCAAACCATTCAACATCAGAGTAATCCAAGTCTATGCCCCAATGAGTAACACTGAAGAAGCTGACGTTGAATGGATCTATGAAGACCTCCAAGACCTTTTAGAACTAACACCCAAAAAAGATGTCCTTTTCATTATAGGGGACTGAGACACCTGGGGTAACAGGCAAATTTGGCCTTGGAATATGGAATGAAGCAGGGTAAAGGCTAATAGAGTTTTGCCAAGAGAATGCATTGGTCATAGCAAACACCCTTTTCCAACAACACAAGAGAAAACTTTACACATGGACATCACCAGGTCATCATCGAAATCAGACTGATTATATTCTTTGCAGCCAAAGATGGAGAAGCCTTATACAGTCAGCATACAAAGACCAGGAGCTGACTGTGGCTCACATCATGAACTCCTTATTGCCAAATTCAGACTTAAATTGAAGAAAGTAGGGAAAACCACTAGACCATTCAGGTATGACCTAAATCAAATTACTTATGATTATAGAGTGGAAGTGAGAAATAGATTTAAGGGCCTAGATCTGATAGATAGAGTGCCTGATGGACTATGGAATGATGTTCATGATATTGTAGAGGATGCAGGAATCAAGACAATCCCCGTGGGGAAAAAAATGCAAAAAAGCAAAATTACAGTCTGGGGAGGCCTTAAAAACAGCTGTGAAAAGAAGAGAAGCAAAAAGCAAAGGAGAAAAAGGAAGATATAAGCATCTGAATGTAGATTTCCAAAGAATAGCAAGGAGAGATAAGAAAGCGTTCCTCAATGATCAATCCAAAGAAATAGAGGAAAACAACAGAATGGGAAAGACTAGAGATCTCTTCAAGAAAGTTAGAGATACCAAGGGAATATTTCATGCAAAGATGGGTTCGATAAAGGACAGAAATGGTATGGACCTAAAAGAAGCAGAAGATATTGAGAAGAGGTGTACACAGAATACACAGAAGATCTGTACAAAAAAGATCTCCACGACCCATATAATGAGAATGGTGTGATCACTCACCTAGAGCCAGACATCCTGGAATGTGAAGTCAAGTGGGCCTTAGAAAGCATCACTATGAACAAAGCTAGTGGAGGTGATGGAATTCCAGTTGAGCTATTTCAAATCCTGAAAGATGATGCTGTGAAAGTGCTGCACACAATATGCCATCATATTTGGAAAACTCAGCAGTGGCCACAGAACTGGAAAAGGTCAGTTTTCATTTCAATCCCAAAGAAAGGCAATGGCAAAGAATGCTCAAACTACCTCACAATTGCACTCATCTCACATGCTAATAAAGTAATGCTCAAAATTCTCCAAGCCAGGCTTCAGCAATACATGAACCGTGAACTTCCAGATGTTCAAGCTGGTATTAGAAAAGACAGAGGAACCAGAGATCAATTTGCCAACATCTGCTGGATCATGGAAAAAGCAAGAGAGTTCCAGAAAAACATCTATTTCTGCTTTATTGACTATGCCAAAGCCTTTAACTGTGTGGATAACAATAAACGGTGGAAAATTCTGAGAGAGATGGGAATACCAGACCACTTGACCTGCCTCTTGAAAAACCTGTATGCAGGTCAGGAATCAACAGTTAGAACTGGACATGGAACAACAGATTGGTCCCAAATAGGAAAAGGAGTATGTCAAGGCTGTATACTGTCACCCTGCTTATTTAACTTATATGCAGAGTACATCATGAGAAATTCTGGGCTGAAAGAAGCACAAGATGGAATCAAGATTGCCAGGAGAAATATCAATAACCTCAGATATGCAGATGACACCACCCTTATGGCAGAAAATAAAGAGGAACTAGAAAGCCTCTTGAAGAAAGTGAAAGAGGAGAGTGAAAAAGCTGGCTTAAAGCTCAACATTGAGAAAATGAAGATCATGGTATCTGGTCCCATCACTTCGTGGGAAATAGATGGGGAAACAGTGTCAGGCTTTATTTTTTGGGGCTCCAAAATCACTGAAGATGGTGACTGCAGCCATGAAATTAAAAGACACTTACTCTTTGGAAGGAAAATTATGACCAACCTAGGTAGCATATTCAAAAGCAGAGACATTACTTTGCCAACAAAGGTCCATCTAGTCAAGGCTATGGTTTTTCCAGTGGTCATGTATGGATGTGAGAGTTGGACTGTGAAGAAAGCTGAGTGCTGAAGAATTGATGCTTTTGAACTGTGGTTTTGGAGAAAACTCTTGGGAGTCCCTTGGACTGTAAAGAGATCCAACCAGTCCATGCTAAAGGAGATCAGTCCTGAGTGTTCTTTGGAAGGAATGATGCTAAAACTGAAACTCCAATACTTTGGCCACCTCATAAGAAGAGTTGAATCATTGGAAAAAACTCTGATGCTGGGAGGGATTAGGGGCAATAGGAGATGGGGATGACAGAGGATGAGATTGCTGGATGGCATCACCAACTCGATGGATATGAGTTTGGGTGAACTCTGGGAGTTGTTGATGAATAGGGACGCCTGGCATGCTGCATTTCATGTGGTTGCAACGAGTCGAACATGACTTAGTGACTGAACTGACCTGAACTGAACTGAAAATTGAAAGTGAATTTTCCTCAGTCATGTCTGACTCTTTATGACCCTATGGACTGTATAGTCCATTGAATTCTCTAAGCCAGAATACTGGAGTGGCTGCCTTTCCCTTCTGTAGGGGATCTCCCCAACCCAGGGATCAAACCCAGGTCTTGTGCATTGAAGGCAGATTATTTACCAGCTCAGCCCCAAGGGAAGCCCAAGAATACTGGAGTGAGTAGTCTATCCCTTCTCCAGGGGATCTTCCCAACCCAGTAATTGAACTGGGGTCTCCTGCATTGTGGGCAGGTTCTTTACCAACTGAACTATCCGGGGAAATATTCATTATTTTTATCACAATGTTACTTAGAAAATTTTACTGAGTTTGTTCAACTGGACTTTTCAAATAGGGGGGAAAAAGTCTATACAAATATCTTCAATATTATATCCAGCACCAATTTGTTAAATTAAAAGAAAATGCAATACATAAATGAAATCAAGACATTCTGAAAAACTTCTAGTGCTAGAATAATAGGTAATCTACACAAAGTTGAAATTTCTAACTACAGAGATTTTCGTTTAGAGAATGAAAATCAAAGCCACAGATTTATACAAATATTTGAACATATAAAAAGATGTAAGTTGGAATCCTTTAATAAAATCAGATTTAGGGAGGGGCAACTTTATTTTATTGCAACCATATTTGACCAAAAAAAAAAAAAATTAAATGTTCCACCTACTTTGGCATTATTTTTCTACTTAAATAATCATATGTGAAAAAGTAAAAAGAAAGTAACAATTTAGATATGTATCTGCTTATTTTCCCTTTAAATTGAGTATGCCTAAGTCCTTGTATTAGTTTGAACTAGTCATAGCATCACTGACTCAATGGAAATGAGTTTGTGCAAACTCCAGGAGATGGTGAAGGACAGGGAAATTTGGAGTGCTGTAGTCCATGGGGTTGCAGAGTTGGACATGACTTAGCAACTGAACCAACAACAGCAATAAAAGTCACAAAAATGCTGTGACAAGAAAACGAACAAAACTAACCAACCCCAAAGTCAGTACTTACTACAACAGTCATCATTTATCCTCATGGTTTTTCAGATCACCAGAAAGTAAGTTGGTTTAACCTTGGTTTAATTTGATAGTTCTGCTGAGCTTTGTGTTCCTACATATGCCCAGGGGTTCAGTGGAAATTAGTTAGGGTTTGGCCGATCTAGATTCCCCTCTTGAGAAAAACAAATTGGACCAGGCATGTTTTTCTCATGACAATTTCAGATATCCTGAAGTGTGTACATGCTAAGTCCTTTCAGTTGGTGTCTGACTCTTTGTGACCCTGTGAACTGTAGCCCATCAGTCTCCTTTGTCAATGGGATTCTCCAGGCAAGAATATTGGAGTGGGTTGCCATGCCCTCCTCCAGGGTAACTTCCAAACTCAGGGACTGAAACCAAGTTTCCCACATTGCAGGTGGATTCTTTACCATCTGATTCACCAGGGAAGCCCAAGAATACTGGAGTGGGTGGCCTATCCGTTCTCCAGGGGATCTTCCTGACTAGGAATTGAACCATGGTCTCCTGCACTGCAGAAGGATATTTTACCAGTTGAGTTGAAACCCTCTGTTTCTCTGGAGAACCCCAAATAATACAAATACATTGGCCACTGCAGAAGTTAGCCATTAAGTCAAACCACTGAGAGAAGAGTCTCTGCAGAAACTGGATCATAGAAATGAGAGGTGTGAAAAGGTGAACAAGTGAAGCTAGAGTAATTAAGGACCCATGAAATGGGAAGATCTCTCATGTGGGGATTTTCAAAGAACTCATACAGGTGTGTAATAGGAAGCCATATATTGAGCTATTTGATACCTGGAGGATTGCCTCAGGTCAGCAATAACAAGCAAGAGGAGATGACTTCACTCCTAGTTAGGTAAAAATTTTGCCTCACTTTTAAAATCCTTCTCATGAATCCCCAGTGCTCTAAAGGTTGAAAGCATTCTGAAGAGAAAATTGTGGTTAAAGGAAAATGCATAATTAATGCCCTCTAATTGCGTGTTTCCTAAGGTTTTAGGCCTCCCTGAACTTTGAAGAAAGAGGAGAGGTGATGAGTATTGAATTGGGTGAGCAATTTCTATTTCAAAGTGGTTGATTTTGTTGTAACTTTTTTTTCTATTCAGTTTATTTAAACTAAACAAACAAAAAATATTTCACTCACCTTTCCTACCCTCAGTCCCCTGCCTCTGCATGTACGTATGTTCAGTTGCATTCAACTCTTTAAGACCCTTTGGACTGTAGCTCACCAAGCTCCTCCATCCATGGAATTTTCAGGCAAGAATAATGGAGTGGGGGGATCTTCCCAATCCAAGGATCAAACCCACATCTCCTACTTTGGCAGGCAGGTTCTTTACCAGCCAAGCCACCATGAAATACCCTGCCCTGCCTTCAACAACCTAAAATTTGTTCTCTGGATTTTTGAGTCTTTTTTTTTAGTATAACTTATAAAAAAAGTTTTATAGAACAAACGTTTTAGTGTTTTAAAACAAAAAGTTTTCCATTAGTTCAGTTCAGTTCAGTTCAGTCGCTCAGTCTTGTCCGACTTTGCAACCCCATGAACTGGAGCACACCAGGCCTCCTTGTCCATCACCAACTCCCGGAGTCTACTTAAACTCACATCCATCGAGTTGGTGATGCCAGCCAGCCATCTTATCCTCTGTCATCCCCAACTCCTCTTGCCCCTAATCCCTCCCAGGATCAGAGTCTTTTCCAATGAGTCAACTCTTTGTATAAAGTGGCCAAAGTATTGGAGTTTCAGTTTTAGCATCAGTCCTTCCAAAGAACACCCAGGACTGATCTCCTTTAGAATGGACTGGTTGGATCTCCTTGCAGTCCATGGGACTCTCAAGAGTCTTCTCCAACACTACAGTTCAAAAGCATCAATTCTTCGGCACTCAGCTTTCTTCACAGTCCAACTCTCACATGCACGTGACCACTGGAAAAACCATAGCCTTGACTAGATGGACCTTTGTTGGCAAAGTAATGTCTCTGCTTTTGAATATGCTATCTATGTTGCTCATAACTTTCTTTCAAGGAGTAAGCGTCTTTTAATTTCATGGCTGTAGTCACCATCTGCAGTGATTTTGGAGCCCCAGAAGATAAAGTCTGACACTATTTCCACTGTTTCCCCATCTATTTCCCATGAAGTGATGGGACCAGATGCCAAGATCTTCGTTTTCTCAATGTTGAGCTTTAAGTCAACTTTTTCACTCTCCTCTTTCACTTTCAAAAAGGGGCTTTTTAGCTCCTCTTCACTTTCTGGCATAAGGGTGTTGTCATCTGCATATCTGAGGTTATTGATATTTCTCCTGGCAATCTTGATACCAGTTTGTGCTTCCTCCAGCCCAGCGTTTCTCATGATGTACTTTGCATATAAGTTAAATAAGCAGGGTGACAGTATACAGCCTTGACGTACTCCTTTTCCTATTTGGGACCAGTCTGTTGTTCCATGTCCAGTTCTGATTGTTGATTCCTGACCTGCATATAGGCTTCTCAAGAGGCAGGTCAAGTGGTCTGGGATTCCCATCTCTTTCAGAATTTTCCATCATTTATTGTGATCCACACAGTCGAAGGCTTTGGCATAGTCAATAAATAAGAAATAGATGTTTTTCTGGAACTCTCTTGCTTTTTCGATGATCCAGTAGATGTTGGCAATTTGATCTCTGGTTCCCCTGCCTTTCCTAAAACCAGCCGGAACATCTGGAAGTTCACAGTTCACATATTGCTGAAGCCTGGCTTGAAGAATTTTGAGCATTACTTTACTAGTGTGTGAGATGAGTGCGATTGTGTGGTAGTTTGAGCAATCTTTGGCACTGCCTTTCTTAGGAATTGGAATGAAAACTGACCTTTTCCTGTCCTGTGGCCACTGCTGAGTTTTCCAAATATGCTGGCATATTGTGTGCAGCACTTTCACAGAATCATCTTTCAGGATTTGAAATAGCTCGTAAAGTGTCTGTAATTGATGTATCTTTTAAAACTAAACGTTTCCAGAAAGTTATAGAAGCCACCCAAGAAATAGGAAAGGAGATATTAATAAGCATGATCAAAAGGAAAAACTGGACAGAATTAAAACATCATGGTTATACCCCCTTGAGAGGGAAGAGTCTACAATCCCCAAAACTGGCTTTACTGAAGAGCTCTGTGAAAAATTGCTGCAACTAAATTGTAAGGCAATCAATTTACTATAGAACGTAATGTAACAAATCAAGTCACTTATCTATCATTATGCTAGCTACAAGCCAAGGCTGAGGCTTTGGTGCCTGACAGTGTTAAAAAAGTGACCAATGTTTTTTCAACTATGAATATGCATCGGGCAAATAAGATTGAAGTCAAGGTTCTGTCATTTCATTAACTATTGAAACTAGCCCCAGACAATGACAGGGAAATTACTTCTGTTTCACCAATCATGAACGTTAAAGTAAATAGTTTAAAATTAGGAACCTCTTCCCTAGACACTGATGTCCTTTTCTGCTACCCAAGTATGCAGATGGAAAACAGAAAGTGGTGCCTGTACAATTGCTTCTTTCTCTCATTACAATCCTATTTGTATTTTATCTCTGGAAAATTCAATCTATGCCACCCCCCCACCCCGTTAATGACAACTCATATTCTAAGAAAAAAATTTCCATCTCTGTATTCACTCCAGTGTGAGTCCTGCTTGCCTTTCCTCCTTTCAATCAAATTCATGACTAATGATCTCTTATTTGCCTTCATCCCAGTATGGATGTTCATCTATCAGTACATCTGTAATGTTAATTTGTAAGACTGTTCACTTGTTCGCATGCTTTATTTATGTACTGTATTTTCTGACTCCTCAGTAATTCGATATTTGATATCAGCAAATGTGTTCAGTACATTCACATTCTGAATGACTTGTATGATAATTGAAATGTAGAAGTCCAATATATTTGGGTAGAATGCAGTGGTTTGAGTTTCTTTTTTTGGGGGGGTGAGGGGAGAGGGGTACTTACCTTTTGTCAACCAGTGTGTTGAGTAACGTATATATCCTCATATTATATTGTGGGCTTCCCAGGTGATGCAATGGTAAACAATTGGCCTGCCATTGCTGGGGGCCCAAGAGATGTAGTTTTGATCCCTGGGAGGAAAGATCTCCTGTTGAAGGAAGTGGTAACCCACTCCAGTGGGTTGCCTAGAAAATTCTATGGATAGAGTAGGAATCTAACCATCTTGGGTTTACCCAAAAAAAGATTAAATACGAGATGTACGGTGCAATTTTCTATGGAGAGTAATCAAGTAGAAGCTTTCTATAAGGCTTCTGGGAAGAGTTCTATGTTAGAAAGTAGTAAAGTAAAAGCCTGACTAAATCAAGAAAAAAATCCCATGGACAGAGGAGCCTAGCGGGCTACAGTCCATGGGGTCACAAAGAGTCAGACGACCAAGCGACTAAGTACAGCAACAACATGACAAACTAAGAACTAGTTGGAATACTAAAGCAGTAGAACAAAAAAAGCAAATTGGGTCCCTGGTAAAGAAATAGAATTAAATTCTGGAGGCACATTTATTTCATGTCTTATAATATTTATAATGACAATAATTTAAATTTTTTTTTCTTTCTACCTAAAATAATATTATTTATTTATTTATTTTTAGTCTTTGTTGCTGTGCAAGGGCTTTCGCTAGTTGTGGAGAATGAGGGCCTTTTCTCTCTCTCTCTCTCTCTCTCTCTCTCTCTCTCTCTCGTTACAGTGCGAGGGCTTCTTAATGTGGTGGCTTCCCTTGTTGCAGTGCATAGGCTCTATGTGCACAGGCTTCAGGAGTTGCAGCACATGGACTCAACAGTTGTGGCCAGTGGGCTCTAGAGCGCTGGCTCAGTAGTTGCGGTGTGCAGGGTTAGTTGCTCTGTGGCATGTAGGATATTCCTGGAACAGGAGTCAAACCATTGTCCCCTGCTTTGCAAGGCAGATTCTTAACCACTGGACCACCAGGGAAGCCCCCCTCCTTTTTTTCTTTTTTTTTTTTTAACCAAAAATGGCAAAATTACTTACTACATTATTTTTACCAGCATTCTGAATGTAAAGATATTAAAGTCCAAGGTTTAAGTTAACCATCTGTTAGGACAAGATCAGGACAAGAATTCAAATCCAAGACTTTCTCTCCAAGGCCATTGTTTTACCAGGGTACCATAGAATTCGTGAGAAATCTCAGCATTCTAGTGAGTGGCTCCACTAATTCCACTGCAATGTTCTCTGCTTTTCAAAGCATAGCTACACAAGCATAAGTAGAATAAACAGCACATCTCACATATTTTCAGAAATTTTATCTCGTTATTCCATTAAATTGATACCAATGTCAAACTCAAACCTTTCATCAGTGTTAACAATTTTTAACCATCTCTATTTTTAAATTAATACAAGATACACTTTTCATCCTTGGCTAGCCTGGAGATAGATTTTTTTTTTTTTTTTTTTTAGTGATAACATTCAAAAGAAGCAATGACCTCCTAACATGTGAATAATGTGATTAATCATTTACTCTGTAGTATAGTAAGATTCCCAAAGTAGATTTAATGATAGCAGATATATGATAAACAGATTTAATGATAAACAGATTTAATGATACAATTCACTGGAGAGAAACATGGAGAGGATCATTCAGACTTGCATATTTGAATATATATAGTTTTGAAGTGTACATTTCTTCATATAGATAATAAAAATGGTGCCCTACACTGCTGAGTAGATGAACCTTATAAGAATACATGTATGGAGGGAAAAAAAAAGATACAATACTTCATATTTTAGAAAGGTACATAGCGTTAAGAAAAAAGAATTTAAAACTAGAAATTTCATCAGCATTAGAAAACAGCAAAATGCTCCAAGAAGATATATGTAAGTAAGGCATTCTTGCGATCCCTCTTTTTCAAGTTATCATGAATTAAGTGCTGAAAGGAAGACCAGATTCTTTAGCGGAGGTACATGGCATATGATTACAAATTTGAGATATACATCAAGTAAGGAAGAAGAAAGACAGTTTTACACATAGCTAACTGTATGAAAAAGTCTGCTTCTGAGAAATGACATTAACTGCATGGCAGTGCTAATCACAGTGTAAAGGGTTCAACGAAAGGCAAAAGGTTTCTGTTATATTGTGGCTGGTTCTCCAGTTCCAAGGAAGAAGCAACGATCTCATTTGCGATATTCCCCAGAGCATGTCTTACTTTTCTATCACTTTGGTCTTGGTTGCATTGATGGTACAGCTTCTCACAGTTCTTTGCTTTATGAAAAGTGCAGAGGGTAATTGGATGCAAGGAAATAAAAGAATTCATTTCAAGGCTATGCTCAAACTACTTAACATTGAATTCCACCAATGAAAAATCTGCTAGCTGAAAGCAAACTTGCACTCAGCAAGATGGATGAGTTCTTTGTGGTCTATGATAGAATTTGATATTGGCACTGGAATTTCATGAAAAAAACACTTGATATTTCAGGCAAGTCAGGGGAACAGTTCTATTTAGCCTAAACAATATACAGTAAAATTATAACAACCAGAATCAAAACATAAGAAAAGTATATGTCAACTTGTCAATAAACAGTATGTAATAACCACATATGGATCATCTTTTATGTGTATTAATTGGCTATGAGAAATTATTTATCTTTCCTCTAAGATAATGAATAGAAGTACAATGCAAAAAATAGCAATTCCTGTTTAGCTAATTGCTTTCCTATTAAAAATATACTATTAATACCAGTAGAGGGGCAAGTCAGTCTAAGAAAGAAGAAAACCTCATAATTAAGGGAAGGATATAGTGCTAAATCATTTTAATTTATTTGAAAGAAAGGTACTGATTGCCTTTTACAAACTCTCGTCAAATGTCTCTGCCTGTCGTAGACTAAAGACTTTATGGACTAAAGTTAATTTCCTGAGGATTAAACCAAAAGATTTAATGTCATTTGCTCCATATCACCTACTAAAATAATTTAACTTTTAAAGAAGCTCATCGTAAACTGAAATCCAAATGAAGACAACATTTGGCAGCTCACGTAATGGATGGTGCAAGTTTACATTTTCAGAAGTAACACAAATAGTCTTACCCTGGGAATTTTACACAGTTAGAAAAAGGTAACTGTTAGAACTCAGTGACATTTCACTTTATGAGAAATGAACAATTGTCTGCACCAACAGTACAGATGGTGGAACCCTTGCAAGAAACAGATATGGGGAAGTCTTAATGAGGCATTATCAATGGGTTCAGAGAAGACAGGATAATCTCAAGAGTACTGATGCCAAAGTCAGCAGACTGAAATAACAAGACTGATATGAGTAACTTGTCCGCTATTCTGAAATCATTAGAGTTGAGAGTAAAGAGAGCCTGATATTTTTATTTAATCACAACATTAAAAGAATCAAGTAAAACTGAGTAAACAAACATGCCAGCACTGCAAAACTTTGTGGCTTCCCAGTTAGTTTGTTGTATCTTTTTTCATCCCTGATGCAAGCCAGGGGATCAATGCCGTGTTTGTTTCCACAAACGTGCATGTGTGAGTGTATTGTGTAGGTTTGTAAGTCATCATTAATAAGCATTCAATGACTACAGTTTCAGAGTTTAAACTGCTGCAAGTAAAAAAGTAAAGTTCCCTAAAAAGAAAGCATTTTCAATTTCATTTAAGAGAAAGAGAGGAAGAATAAGATTTGGCATATCTTATCACTCTATTAATAGCATTCAACTTTCAACTAGAGAGCTGGCAAATTTCTGTTCTTATAGATATTTCAGTTCAGTTCAGTGCAGTTCAGTTCAGTCGCTCAGTTGTGTCCAACTCTTTGTGACCCCATGAATTGCAGCATGCTAGGCCTCCCTGTCCATGATCAACTCCCGGAGTTCACTCAGACTCATGTCCATCAAGTCGGTGATGCCATCCAGCCATCTCATCCTCTGTCATCCCCTTCTCCTCCTGCCCATAATCCATCCCAGCATCAGAGTATTTTCCAATGAGTCAACTCTTCGCATGAGGTGGCCAAAGTACTGGAGTTTCAGCTTCAGCATCATTCCCTCCAAAGAAATTCCAGGGTTGATCTTCAGAATGGACTGGTTGGATCTCCTTGCAGTCCAAGGGACTCTCAAGAGTCTTCTCCAACACCGCAGTTCAAAAGCATCAGTTCTTCGGTGCTCAGCCTTCTTCACAGTCCAACTCTCACATCCATACATGACCACTGGTAAAACCACAGCCTTGACTAGATGGATCTTAGTCGGCAAAGTAATGTCTCTGCTTTTGAATATGCTATCTAGGTTGTTCATAACTTTTCTTCCAAGGAGTAGAAGATCTAAATATAAGAGCTAGAATTGTTAGTCTGCAAGGGCAGTATTTATTTTACATTAAGAAAAGATTATATTTAAAATTTTGACATAATTTGATGACAGTAGTAGGAACTTTAAGGCAAGAAAAGACTTAGATTATCATTGATTGTCAACCTGTCCCATCTCACCTGCAACAAAACATATTGACTCAGTGGTAGATTTATAGGAATATTATTTTAAAGTGAGAGCTACTTTTGTGAGAAAATGGGTATAAAAGAAGGAAATATCTTTCATTTGTTTGTATTCATCATGATCTGAATGTTCCATTAATCATGAAACTACATTTTCCCCCACATGAAGGGAGTTGACTATTCATATTTTAAAAACACACATTTCATGTTCTTAAGAAGTGAAACACTGACAGCTCGATAACATTTCCACATAACCCTATTAAATTTTCTATGCATAATTTTTAAGAATTGGAGAAAATGAGAGGTGAAAAAAAAAAAAGGTCATTGTTTAATTCTCCATTTCTTCTTATTGCTGTATTGATAACTTCATCATAGCTGTGTTAGTGTTTAATGGGAATATATTTGTCATAATTATTAAACCTTTAATATTTCTTAATTTTTATCAAATAGCAAACAGGTGATAGGGTCGCCCAAGATTGGCAGGTCATGGTGGAGAGTTCTGAAAAAATTGTGGTCCACTGGAGAAAGGAATGACAAACCACTTACATATTCATGCCTTGAGAACCCCATGAAAAGCATGAAAAGGCAAAAAGTAATGACACTGAAAGAGGAACTCCCCAGGTCAGTAGGTGCTCAATATGCTACTGGAGATCAGTGGAGAAATAACTTGAGAAAGAATGAAGGGATGGAGCCAAAGCAAAAACAACACCCAGCTGTGGATGTGCCTGGTGATAGAAGTCTGATGACATAAAGAGTAATATTGCATCAGTTCAGTTCAGTTGTTCATCATGTCTGACTCTTTGCAACCCCATGAATTGCAGCATGCCAGGCCACCCTGTCCATCACCAACTCCCGGAGTTTACTCAAACTCATGTCCATTGAGACAGTGATGCCATCCAGCCATCTCATCCTCTGTTGTCCTCTTCTCCTGCCCCCAATCCCTCCCAGGATCAGAGTCTTTTCCAATGAGTCAACTCTTCGCATGAGGTGGCCAAAGTATTGGAATTGCATCTTCAGCATCAGTCCTTCCAATGAACACCCAGGACTGATCTCCTTTAGAATGGATTGGTTGGATTTCCTTGCAGTCCAAGGGACTCTCAAGAGTCTTCTCCAACACCACAGCTCAAAAGCATCAATTCTTTGGTGCTCAGCTTTCTTCACAGTCCAACTCTCACATCCATACATGACCAGGGGAAAAACCATAGCCTTGACTAGATGGATCTTTGTTGGCAAAGTAATGTCTCTGCTTTTTAATATGCTACCTAGGTTGGTCATAGCTTTCCTTCCAAGGAGTAAACGTCTTTTAATTTCATGGCTGCAATCACCATCTGCAGTGATTTTGGAGCCCCCCAAAATAAAGTCTGACACTGTTTCCCTATCTATTTCTCAGGAAGAGATGGGACCAGATACCATGATCTTCGTTTACTGAATGTTGAGCTTTAAGCCAACTTTTTCATTCTCCTCTTTCACTTTCATCAAGAGACGTTTTTAGGTCCACTTCACTTTCTGCCATAAGGGTGGTGTATCTTCGTATCTGAGGTTATTGATAGTTCTCACAGCAATCTTGATTCCAGCTTGTGCTTCCTCCAGCCCAAGTTTCTCATGATGTACTCTGCATGTAAGTTAAATAAGCAAGTTAACAGTATACAGCCTTGACGTACTCCTTTTCCTATTTGGAACCAGTCTGTTGTTCCATGTCCAGTTCTAGCTGTTGCTTCCTGACCTGCATATAGGTTTCTCAAGAGGCAGGTCAGGTGGTCTGGTATTCCCATCTCTTTCAGAATTTTCTAGTTTATTTTGGTTCACACAGTCAAAGGCTTTGGCATAGTCAATAAAGAAGAAATAGATGTTTTTCTGGAACTCTCTTGCTTTTTCCATGATCCAGCAGATGTTGGCAATTTGATCTCTGGTTCCTCTGCCTTTTTTCTAAAACCAACTTGAACATCTGGATGTTCATGGTTTACGTATTGGTGAAGCCTGGCTTGAAGAATTTTGAGCATTACTTTACTAGCATGTGAGATGAGTGCAATTGTGTGGTAGTTTGAGCATTCTTTGGCATTGCCTTTCTTTGGGATTGGAATGAAAACTGACCTTTTCCAGTCCTGTGGCCACTGCTGAGTTTTCAAAATTTGCTGGCATATTGAGTGCAACACTTTCACAGCATCATCTTTCAGGATTTGAAATAGCTCAACTGGAATTCCATCACCTCCACTAGCTTTGTTCACAGTGATGTTTTCTAAGGCCCACTTTACTTCACATTTCAGGATGTCTGCCTCTAGGTGAGTGATCACACCATTGTGATTATCTGGGTCATGAAGATCTTTTTTGTACAGTTCTTCTGTGTATTCTTGCCACCTCTTCTTAATATCTTCTACTTCTGTTAGGTACATACTATTTCTGTCCTTTATTGATCTCATCTTTGCATGAAATATAACCTTGGTGTCTCTAATTTTCTTGAAGAGATCTCTAGTCTTTCCCATTCTGTTGTTTTCCTCTGTTTCTTTGCATTGATCACTGAGGAAGGCTTTCTTATCTCTCCTTGCTATTCTTTGGAACTCTGCTTTGAGATGCTTATTGCTTTCCTTTTCTCTTTGCTTTTCACTTGTTGTTTTTTCACAGCTATTTGCAAGGCCTCCTTAGACAGCCATTTTGCTGTTTTGCATTTCTTTTCCATGGGGATGGTCTTGATCCCTGTCTCCTGTACAATGTCACCAACCTCTGTCCATAGTTCTTCAGGCACTCTATCAGATCTAGTCCCTTAAAGCTATTTCTGACTTCCACTGTATAATCATAAGGGATTTGATTTAGGGCATACCTGAATGGTCTAGTGGTTTTCCCTACTTTCTTCAATTTAAGTCTAAATTTGGCAATAAGGAGCTCATGATCTGAGCCACAGTCCGCTTTTGGTCTTGTTTTTGCTGACTGTATAGAGCTTCTTCATCTTTGGCAGCACAGAATATAATCAGTCTGGTTTCAGTGTTGACCATCTGTTGATGTCCATGTGTAGAGTCTTCTCTTGTGTTGTTGGAAGAGGGTGTTTGCTATGACCAGTGCGTTCTCTAGGCAAAACTCTATTAGCCTTTGCCCTGCTTCATTCCGTACTCCAGGGCCTAATATTCTTGTTATCCCAGGTGTCTCTTGACTTCCAACTTTTGCATTCCAGTCCCCTATAGTGAAAATGACATCTTTTTTGTGTGTTAGTCCTAAAAAGTCTTGTAGGTCTTCATAGATCCATTCAACTTCAGCTTCTTCAGCATTACTGGTTGGGTCATAGTCTTGGGTTACTGTGATATTGACTGATTTGCCTTGGAAACAAACAGATCATTCTGTCATTTTTGAGACTGCATCCAAGTACTGCATTTCAGACTCTTTTGCTGACCATGATGTCTACTCCATTTCTTCTAAGGAATCCCTGCCCACATCAGTAGATATAATGGTCATCTGAGTTAGATTCACCCATTCCAGTCCATTTTAGTTGACTGATTCCTAGAATGCTGATGTTCACTCTTGCCATCTACTGTTTGACCACTTCCAATTTGTTTAATTCATGAATCTAACATTCCATGTTCCTATGCAATATTGCTCTTTACAGCATCGGACCTTGCTTCCATCACCAGTCACATCTACAGCTGGGTATTGCTTTTGCTTTGGCATCATCCCTTTATTCTTTCTGGAGTTATTTCTCCACTGATCTCCAGTAGCATGTTGGTCACCTGCCACCTTAGGGAGTTCCTCTTTCAGTATTCTATCATTTTGTCTTTTCATACTGTTCATGGGGTTCTCAAGGCAAGACTACTGAAGTGGCTTGCCATTCCTTTCTCCAGTGGACCACATTCTGTTAGGCCTTCCACCATGACCCGCCCGTCTCGGGTGGCCCCACACAGCATGGCTTAGTTTCATTGAGTTAGACAAGACTGTGGTCTGTGTGATCAGATTGACTAGTTTTCTGTGATTATGGTTTCAGTGTGTCTGCCCTCTGATACCCTCTCACAACACCTACCATCTTACTTGGGTTTCTCTTCCCTTGGACGTGGGGTATCTCTTCACAGATACTCCAGCAAAGCTCAGCCACTGTTCCTTACCTTGGACGAGCATATCTCTTCACGGCCACCCCTCCTGACCTTGGATGTGGAGTAGCTCCTCTAGGCCCTCCTTTGCCGGTGCAGCCACTGCTCCTTGAACATGGGGTTGCTCCTCTCAGCTGCAGCTCCTGATTTTGGGTGAGGGGTAGCTCCTCTCTGCCACTCTTCTGCTTGGTCCATTGCAGCCGCCATGCTTCAGATATAATGGTCATCTGAGTTAAATTCACCCATTCCAGTCAACTTTAGTTTGGTGACTCCTAAAATGTTGATGTTCACTCTTGCCATCTCCTGTTTCACCACTGGTCTATGAACCAAGGCAAACTGGAAGTAGACCCAAGGGCCTATGAACCAAGGCAAACTGAAAGTGGTCAAACAGGAGATGGCAAGAGTGAACATCAACATTTTAGGAATCAGCACACTAAAGTGGAATGGAGTGGGTGAATTTGACTCAGATGACCATTATATCTACTACTGTGGGCAAGAATCCCCTAGAAGAAAAGGAGTAGCCCTCATAGTAAACAAAAGAGTCTGAAATCCAGTACTTACATGCAATCTCAAAAACGACAGAATGATCTCTGTTTGTTTCCAAACAAACCATTCAATATTACAGGAATCAAAGTCTATGACCTGACCAGTAAAGCTGAAGAAGAAAGGTTCTATGAAGACCCACAAGGCCTTCTAGAATGAACACCCCAGAAAGATGTCCTTTTCACTATAGGGGACTGGAATATAAAAGTAGGAATTTAAGAGATACCTGGAGTAACAGGCAGATTAGACCTTGGAGAACTAAATGAAGCAAGTCAAAGGCTAACATAGTTTAGCTAAGAGAACACACTGGTCATAGCAAACACCCTCTTCCAACAACACAAGGAAAGACTCTACATATGGATATCACCAGATGCTCAATACTAAAATCAGATTGATTACATTCTTTGCAGCCAGAGATGGAGAAGCTCTATACAGTCAACAAAAACAAGACTGGTAGCTAACTGTGGCTCAGATCATGAACTCCTTACTACCAAATTCAGATTAAAATTTAAGAAAGTAGGGGAAAGACCTCAAGACCACTCAGGAATTAACTAAATCAAATCCTTTATGATTATACAGTGGAGGTGACAAATAGATTCAAGGCATTAGATCTGATAGACAGAGTGCTTGAAGAACTATGGATGGAGGTTCGTGATATTGTATAGGAGGCAATAATCAAGATCATCCTCAAGAAAAAGAAATGTAAAAAGGCAAAATGGTTGTCTGACGAGGCATTACAAACAGCTATGAAGAGAAGCTAAAGGCAAAGGAGAAAAGGAAAGATATACCCATTTGATCGCAGAGTTCCAAAGAATAGCAAAGAGAGATAAGAAAGCCCTCCTCAGTGATGAACGCAAAGAAATAGAGGAAAACAATAGAATGGGAAAGACTAGAGATCTCTTCAAGAAAATTAGAGATACCAAGGAAACTTTTCATGCAAAGATGGCCACAATAAAGGACAGAAATGATATGGACCTGACAGAAGGAGAAGATATTAAGAAGAGGTGGCAAGAATACACAGAAGAACCATATAAAAAAGATCTTCATACCAAGATAATCATGATGGTGTGATCACTCACCTAGAGCCAGATATTGTGGAATGTGAAGTCAGTTGACCTTAAAAAGCATCACAAAGCTACTGGAGGTGATGGTATTGTAGTTGAGCTATTTCAAATCCTGAAAGATGATGCTGTGAAAGTGCTGCACTCAATATGCCAGCAAATTTGGAAAACTTATCAGTGGCCACAGGACTGGAAAAGGTCAGTTTTCATTCAAATCCCAAAGAAAGGCAGTGCCAAAGAATGCTCAAACTATTGCACAATTGCACTCATCTCATATGCTATCAAAGTAATGCCCAAAATTCTCTAAGCCAGACTTCAACACTACATGAACTGTGAACATCCAGATGTTCACGCTAGAGTTAGAAAAGGCAGCAGAACCAGAGATCAAATTGCCAACATCCGTTGCATCATCAAAAAAGCATGAGAGTTCCAGAAAAACATTTACTTCTGCTTCATTCAACACGCCAAAGCCTTTGACTGTGTGGATCATCACAATCTGTGGAAAATTCTTCGAGAGATGGGAATACTAGACCACCTGACCTGCAACCTAGAAATCTGTATGGGGGTCAAGGACTGGACATGGAAGAACAGACTGTTTTCAGTTTGGGAAAAGAGTATGCCAAGGCTGTATATGTGAAAAAAATATGGCTTAAAACTCAACACTAGAAAACTAAGATCATGGTACCCAGTCCCATCACTTTATGGTAGTGTGGAAACAGTGACACATTTTATTTTCGGGGGCTTCAAAACAACCGCAAATTGTGACTGTAGCCATGAAACTGAAAGATGCTTGCTCCTTGGAAGAAAAGTTATGACATACTTAAACATCATGTTAAAAACCAGAGACATTATTTTGCCAACATAAGTCTGTTTAGGCAAAGCTATGGTTTTTCCAGTACTCATGTATGGATGTTTGTGTTGGACTATAAAGAAAGCTGAGCAACAAAGAACTGATGCTTTTGAACTGTGGTGTTGGAGAAGACTCTTGAGAGTCCTTTGGACTGCAAGGAGATGCAACCAGTCCACCCTAAAGGAAATAAGTCGTAAATATTCATTAGAAAGACTGATGCTGATGCTGAAGCTGAAACTCCAGTACTTGGACCACCTGATGCGAAGAACTGACCCATTTGAAAAGACCCTAATGCTGGGAAAGATTGAAGGTTGGAGGAGAAGGGGATGACAAGATGAGATGGTTTAATGACATCACTGATTCTATGGACAATAGTAAGCTCCGGACATCGGTGATGGACAGGGAAGCCTGGTGTGTCATAATCTATAGGGTTGCAGATTCGGACACGATTGAGCAACTGAACTGAACTAATAAGATACTTATAATTCCATAATAATACATATTAAATTCTAGAATTAAGCACTGAATACAGTTGTTAAGTGATTTAATGTGACGTTTGACATACCCTTGCAACATCAACCAAATTTAATTGAAACCTGTAATAAAGTGCATTTTCATATTGAACAAAATGAGAATACATGCCACAGTGCTTCTAAAATTGCTATAAATTGTTCAGAAAATATCTGGGTATTAAGTTTTCTCCCTTAAAATTAAAGAAATAAAATATAGAAGAAAATTCCTCCCAAAGATCTGGTTATATTTCCAGAGTTTTCTATCACTGTCTTCTTTTAGAAAATAAATATTTCCCTTTTACTTTCAGAACAAAATTCTAATGACTTATCAAAACATGTTTTTCTGGCAAATTTTCCAAACCAGCTAAAGAGAATCAAGATACATTATTTACTTGCAAGGATTTCTTATATTAAGAATCAAAATGTGGGACTTCCATATAGTTTTCCAGTTATGTGAAATATCAAAGCGTCACTCACAGTTTCTAGACCTCCATGTCCTCATTTGTAAATAGTAAAGTGCCTATTCCTGTAAGATACATTTGAAGCACATTTTAAAACTCATAAGTATTTTCCAAAGGGAAGTTTCCTCAGTGTTGCAGAGGAGCAACATGAGAGAGGAAAATTAATGGTGGGTTGTATTGAAGGACACACAGGTTGTAATCTGGCTTCCATTGGTTAGAGTACAAGTTCACATTCATAAAATGGATGTGTTCTCTCTACAAGAAAGCTATGTTGTAGTCAAATGACAAAAGATGTCAACACTGAAATAACAAACACAATCACTGTTTTCTTCTTTTATATTTTAAATTTTATCTATTAGCTTTCTGCTTAAAGGGAGAGATTGATGTCAGTAAAACCTGCTTTTCTTCTCACAAACTCAGAATATGTAATAAGAATTAACACAAAGAAAGGTCTTACAAATTCTATGGATTGTTACTGTTAAGTGTTCCTTTGGGAGCGTTAAGACAAAGAAATCGATTAACATCAAAGTAGTATTGTAGGATTGCCAAAGAGAAGCCAGTTCAAATTTCTATTTGGAATTAAGAATATAAGGCAAGATTTCGGCCTAACCTATAAATAGGTTAATAATAGGCTTAACCTATTATAATTTGTGTAATCAATATAGAGTTTGAATAAATTAAAAGTTACTTTAGTGCTAAGAAAAAAGTTGCTTCTCAATAGAAAAATAATAAATCTTTACCAAAAACCTTATATTCACATTTCTTTCAACCTATAGAAATTTTGTTTATACTAAAACATTAAAATTGTAATCATTGTGTTTATTTATAGAATGTTATATTCTTAACACGGTGCTTGTGCATCACTTTCGGAAAAAACACTTTGTGTCAGGTAAAATAAATAAAAATATTAGAAAATAAAAGAGAAACAAAGGATAATATGTCACCTTAGCAGTTGAGGTTGAACTGTGGATACTGTTCAATTAGAGGAGAGATAAGCTGTCTTTAGACTAAGTAGAATTATAAAATTTGTTTTTATGAGTCGTGCTAAATATTTACAATTAATGTCTAACAGAAAAAGTCTTTTGACAGAGGGTGGGGTGTTCCTTTATGTGTTAATTTTAGAGAAGCAAAAAAAAAAAAAAATCATCTATCTTGAATAGCAATCAATAAATGATTTAAAAAGAATCCTGCCATAGAGGAAAGTCTATAGGATATTATAATTGCTGCTGAGATTCTACAAATAGTTTTCTTTTGATATTGCAGTGTTTCTAATTATATTGGAAACTATCTTATTACATGCTACAGAGGTTCTGAATAATTAAATGTAATAGGATGTAATATCTGACTTTAATAATTGGTGTCAGGGGCTAATATGTTTTCCACATGGTGTATGAACTATATAGCCATTGAAAGCCATTAACCAAAGTTAAATGTCTAATATTACTTTTGAAATTAAAACATATTTTGACATGTAGGAATTCGAAAGCTTCAGCAAATATATGATGGGAATGTTTCTACCTTTTAAAGAATATACTTTTATTCATCTTCAAAAATATTATCTGTCAGTTTTTAGTCATCAGTTCTGTTGAATCTTTCTGTAAACCTAATGAGTCTGCCACAAGCAAAAGGAGAGTGAAAGTACCTAGTTATACACAACAGATAAATTACAGAATGTTTTAAATGTATTGATATCTCATGGGACCTTTTAAAAAATAGCTAAACTTTTACATCATACTGTTTTCTAAATCAACAAAATCAAGGAAATACAAACTCTTCTTCCAACAGCACCCAATCAGAAGGAAGCTCATACACAATTTTATTTTGATATGTTTCTCAAAGTTTACTAGATTAATAAAATAGTATGCATTTCTAAATATACAAGCTTATAATTCTTTATACTATTACATTTTTATTACAAACATCATTTTAGGATATATAGATATGGTGAAATAAATCACATGCAATATATATTATGATAATTTGTAATTCTACAATAAGTAGACTTAATGAAATTAGTAATTGTTTGTTTAGAGACTAATTATCATGAAAAATATTTACTCAATAACATCGTTCAGAATTGCACAGATTGAAACAATAATTTATTTAGACCCTTCTATACTCCCTAATTATTGATATTCTTCCTTGCTACTTCCAAACATGCAAGTTTGGGGTTTTCTATACATTGCTTGCCACTTAGTTTTCCTTTCACCTATAGCTGAAGAAACAGCCCATTCTAAACCCTGGAATAACCACACTAGGAAAACATTATTAATCCTCCCATACCATCAGATGACATTTAAATTATGTCATAACTCTTCTATATGTCAAGCTCTTAATCAGACTTTAAGCCTGCACCCTCTGAGCTGCAATCTTAAGTCCAGTTTTTAGGCCTTCTTTCCTATACTTCTGCTTCAATGAATGATTAACCCTCTATTTTTCTTGCTAGGTCTAGAGCTCTGTTTCAGGTCCCAGTTACTCACCTGATGTATTCTTAACTAACCAACAGACTTCTAACGGCTGCTTGGAGGTCTGCTCTATAAAATATAGTCTTGCAATCAAATACTAACCCTCTTCATGCCTTGAGTACAATTTGTTGCGGAAGAATTTGTTACACTACAGAAACCCACCACTGAAATCGACTGGGTTGCTGGGTTGTATTATACACAAGTTTGTCTTGCAGTGTCTTGTGATTTCCACCTTTTCCAATCAAATCCTTCCTATTTTTCTCACCATTTCTTATTTATTTAAAACAGAGGATTGAACAAGCCCAAAAGAGCTCTGGCAGAGACATTGCTGAAATACCTCACCTCTCTTTTCTTCTTACCTTTTCCTACTCTTGTCTACTCAAATTCATATTCATTTATTGGTCACACAGAAGAGGCTCCCTGGTCTTTGTCCATGTTAAATATATGGGAAATTAAATTTTTTCAAATGTTTTAATGTGTCCATGAATAATGGCTAGAGAATGGTAGCATCTCCTGTTGATGGAAAGCAGATTACTAGTTAATTTTAATGGCAATTTAATACATTATATTAAAAGCAGGCTCTTTTAGCTGAATAGGAAACATCAAGATCAACTTTTAAAAATGAATTCTTGTGTCCTGTAGAATTTTTTAAAAATACATTAATTTTTGTCTTATCTTTCAGGACAAAAATTGAGCAAATCAAATCAACATAATAATTGCCTAATCACATACTTAAATCAACTAGAAGCATATGTACCCTTCTGTAACTGTCACTTAAGTGTACATATATATTTTAGCAGCAACTCCTTTCATGCTTTTTAATTGATTCATAAATTTTCTGTACTTAATTATGCTAGAGGTTGTAGTTGATGACCTCTCTACCATAATGGGGGCTGTCTAAGCATCAATTTATATCTTAAGTTATGTCTTCAGATGGAAATGTGCACCTATTAGAAGGGAATCCTTCTTTCTTCACCCTTCTTACTAAGTCAGTCTCAATCACCAAACAAGCATTTGATTTTTCTTCAAAATAGACAGTATTCTCATTCAGTATTATTGTCAAGGAGAATGATGAGGAAGAGTAGGGTAATAGCAAAAGCAAGCTATATATTTTTGGCTTGTTTCACCATGAGAAGAGTTTAGAAGATGACATTCCTATCCTTACAATAACAGAGAGCTAAAAAAAATGAAAATAAATGACTTTTTGAACTTATCAGAGGACTGAGGTGACAGGGCAGATAGTCAGTCACCTTGAAATCTGGAGAAATTGATGAATCTGCTTTGTCATACACAAGGTCTGCTAAAATCCAATTTTGAGAAATTTTTGCAAGCTAAGAATGGACTGTCCTAAGAATGCCAAACTCCTGGAACTCAGCTTTAAAAAGTTGGCCATTCCTTCATGGGTTTTAACTTCAAAATCCCATCAAAGTTTTCTTAGGAAGAGCTGAGAAAGATACCCTGTTGCTCTGGAAGAAAAACAGCCCTTGTGAATCATCCCCCTGCCCCTAAAATGCAACCCATAGTAAAGCACCTGAGGATATTTAACCAGACTCATCCTGCCTAGAAAAGAAGCATTTCTCCCATTCTATTCCTTTTTAGAGTTTCTATATTAAAATAGAAAAATAACTAAGGAACACTTGTGAAGGTCATGGGTGACAAACCAAAGACAAAAGGCGCAAAAGACTGAGATTTAATATGATATAGTAATATGTTTTTCCTACTACACAAATTAGCACTGCTCATCAGGGCTCCAGGCCAATAATGGGAGCTACAGCTGAAAGAGCTGGAAGACACACACTTAAAGCAGTAGTATTAATACTTAGGACACTACACATTCAACAAATGAAATGAAAAGAACCTTGAGAAATCTGAAGCCTCTGGCAACTGCAACTACAGCAGACATTTGTGAATTTGAAACAACAACAAAAGTAGAAGCTGTGAGATGAGTTTATTCAGTGTCTTACTGAGAACTGTAGCCTTGTAGACAGATAGATGAGGATTTGTTCTCATTTACCTTACATTCAGTGAGAGACAGATAATTACATGAGATTGGTTCTCTGAGATGATAATTAATCAATTAATTAGCAAAAAAGAGAACAGTTAACAACACTGAGTTGCATGTAGGGAACAAGACTCTACCTGGCTTGGAAGTGTCTCTCCAAAGAAGTAAAAGGGAGGAAAAAAAAAAAAAAGACAAGTGCAAATGTGCAGAGCCTGTAAGAAAAACAAACAAACAAAAAAAGCAAAAACAGTTCAATGTGACTGCAGAGTAGAGAGATTCTGTCATCTTGGTACCAACTGTGAAATCAACAAACTGGTATTATCAAAATCTAATTCAAGTGTTAAATTGAAAACTAAGAAAGAAAGTAAAAAGAGTTTTCAGCCAATGTGAAGTAGGAAAGAGCAAATACTAATTACTGACAAGCCTTACAGTTCATGTTTCATAAAAAAATTAGGCCAGATGACTTAGATCTTCATTTACACTTTTGTGGCTATGGCCATTGCAAACGAAACCATGACGAGTAGCAAAAGCAATAACAAAGACAAAACTACATAGTTCATTTAGTGATGTTTTGCCCATTTAAAATGGAAAAAATAGAAAGAAATAGTGATTAAAAAAAAAAAAAGTCTGCAAACATATCCCTGGGAACTAGGAGAGAGAGCAGGTGAAACCCTGAAGAACAGAAACTGCAGGGAAGTGGCAGTTCCATGGGTAGAATTCCAGTTGTTCACATCATGTTTCTCCGTGATCTGAAGAGTGGCCTAAAGGAAATTTCCGTGGCTAATTGCCATGAACTATGTTTAATTTAATAAAGTCACAGCTGTAGGATATTTCAACAGTGAAATCTCTAGGTCTGTATTGCTGGAGGGAGTTGATAGCCGTAAAACCACAGCATTTCCTTGCCTGAGCATTAACTTAAAGTATCTAGAAAAATAACAGGCTTCACGAATTTAGGTACTGAATGCAGTAAATTTGATTTAAGATTAGCATATAACAGCTGTGTGACTTACTCTATTTCCTTGGCTCAAGGCTAATATAAAAGTTTGAAAGTAACAAAATATGAGCATATTGAGCAGATAATATTTATACTATTCCAGATGTATCTATGTTTTAAATATATTTATTTAGATACAGGATAGATTGCATACAGGAATGAATGTTCTAAAACACACATACTTCTTTCCTCTGAAAATAAAGTTCAGATCAGTCGCTCAGTTGTGTTTGACTATTTGTGACCCCATTGACTTCAGCACGCCAGGCTTCCTTGTCCATTACAAACTCCCAGAGCTTATGCAAACTCATGTCCATCGAGTTGGTGCTGCCATCCAACCATCTCATCCTCTGTTGTCCCCTTCTCCTTCTGCCTTAAATCTTTTCAAATATCAGGGACTTTTCCAATAAGTCAGTGCTCGCATGAGGTGGCCAAAGTATTGGAGTTTCAGCTTCAGCATCATTCCTTCCAGTGGATATTCAGGACTGATTTCCTTTAGGATGGACTGGTATATCTCCATGAAGTCCACAGGACTTTCAAGAGTCTTCTCCAACACCACAGTTCAAAAGCATCAATTTTTCAGCACTCAGCTTTGTTTATAGTCCAACTGTCACAGCCATACATGACTACTTGAAAAACCACATCTTTAACTAGATGGACTTTTGTTAGCAAAGTAATGTCCCTGCTTATTAATATGTTGTCTAGGTTGGTCATAACTTCTCTTCCAAGCAGCAAGCGTCTTTTAATTTCATGGCTGCAGTCAACATCTGTAGTGATATTGGAGCCAAAAAAAAAAAAAAAAAAAAGAAGTCTCACACTGTTTATATTGTTTCCCCATCTATTTGCCATGAAGTGATGAGACTAGATACCATGATCTTAGTTTTCTGAATGTTGAGTTTTAAGCCAACATAGTTGAGTTTTCAAATAGTTGAGTTTTCACTCTCCTATTTCACTTTCATCAAGAGGCTCTTTAGTTCTTCTTAGCTTTCTGACATAAGGGTGGTGTCATTGGCATTTCTAAGGTTATTGCTATTTCTCCCAGCAATCTTGATTCCAGCTTGTGCTTCATCCAGCCCAACATTTCTCATAAGGTCCCCTGCAAATAAGTTAAATAAGCAGGGTGACAATATACAGTTGATGTACTCCTTTCCCTATTTGGAACCAATCTGTTGTTCCATGTCCAGTTCTAACTGTTGCTTCCTGACCTGCATACAGATTTCTCAAGAGGCAGGTCAAGTGGTCTGGTATTACCATCTCTTTCAGAATGTTCCATAGTTTATTGTGATCCACATAGGCTTTGGCATAGTTAATAGAGCAGAAGTAGGAACTCTCTTGCTTTTCAATGATCCAACAAATGTTGGCAATTTGACCTCTGATTCCTCTGCTTTTTCTAAATCCACCTTGAACATTTGGAAGTTCACAGTCCACATAGTGTTGAAGTCTCACTTGGAGAATTTTGAGCATTACTTTGCTAGCATGTGAGATGAGTGAAATTGTGCAGTAGTTTGAACATTCTTTGGGATTCACTTTCTTGGGGATTGGAATGAAAACTGACATTCCCCAGTCCTATGGCCACTGCTGAATTTTTCAGATTTGCTGGCATATTGAGTACAGCACTTTCTCAGTATCATCTTTTAGGATTTGAAATAGCTACTAACTTTGTTCTTAGTGATGCTTCCTAAGGCCCAATTGATTTCTCATTCTACTATGTCTGGCTCTATGTGAGTGACCACACCATCATCGTTATCTGGACCATGGAGATCTTTTTGTACAGTTCTTCTGTGTATTCTTGCCACCTCTTCTTAATATCCTATGCTTCTGTTAGGTCCATGACATTCCCATCAATTATTGTGTCCATCTTTGCATGAAATGTTTCTGTGGTATCTCGAATTTTCTTGAAGAGATCACTAGTCTTTCCCATTTTATTATTTTCCTCTTTTTTTTTTTTTGCTTTGATTGCTGAGGAAGGCTTTCTTATCTCTTCTTACTATTCTTTGGAACTCTGCATTCAAATGGGTATACCTTTCATTTTTTCCTTTCCCTTTTGCGTCTTTTCTTTTTTTCAGCTATTTGTAAGGCCTCCTCAGACAACCATTTTACCTTTTTGCATTTCTTTTTCTTGGGGATTCTTGATCCCTGCTGCTTGTACAATGTCATGAACCTCCATCCATTGTTCTTCAGGCACTCTGTCTATCATATCTAATCCCTTGAATCTATTTGTCACTTTCACTATATAATCATAAAGGATTTGATTTAGGTCATACCTGAATGGTCTACAGGTTTTCCCTACTTTATTCAATTTCAGTCTGAATTTGGCAATAATGAGTTCATGATCTGAGCCACAGTCAGCTACTGGTCTTGTTTTTGCTGGCTGTATAGAGCTTCTCCATCTTTGGCTGCAAAGAATGTAATCAATCTGATTTTGGTATTGAGCATCTGGTGATATCCATGTGTAGAGTCTTTTCTTGTGTTGTTGGAAGAGGGTGTTTGCTATGACCAGTGCTGTCTTGGCTAAACTATGTTAGCCTTTGACCTGCTTCATTTTGTACTCCAGGGCCTAATCTGCTTGTTACTCCAGGTATCTCTTGACTTCCTACTTTTGCATTCTAGTCCCCTATAGTGAAAAGGACATCTTTCTGGGGTGTTCATTCTAGAAGGCCTTGTGGGTCTTCATAGAACTGTTCAACTTCTTCAGCATTACTGGTCAGGTAATGGATTACTGTGATATTGAATGGTTTGTCTTGGAAACAAACAGAGATCATTCTGTCATTTTTGAGATTGCATGTAAGTACTGCATTTCAGACTGTTTTGTTTACTATGAGGGCTATTCCATTTCTTCTAGGGGATTCTTGCCCACAGTAGTACATATAATGGTCATCTGAGTTAAATTTACCCATTCCAGTCCACTTTTGCTTGCTTGTTCCTAAAATGTTGATGTTCACTCTTGACATCTCCTATTTGAGCATTTCCAATTTGTCTTGGTTCATAGACACAACATTCCATGTTCCTATGCAATATTACTCTTTAAAGCATCAGACTTAGACTTCCAACACCAGTCACATCCACAACTGGGTGTTGTTTTTGCTTTGGCACCATCTCTTCATTCTTTCTAGAGTTATTTCTCCACTGATCTTCAGTAGTATATTGGGCACCTACCGACCTGGGAAGTTCATCTTTCAGTGTCATTACTTTTTGCCTTTTCATGCTCTTCATGGGGTCCCTAAGGCATGAACATGTAAGTGGCTTGCCATTCCTTTCTCCAGTGAACCACATTTTGTCAGAACTCTCCACTAAGACCCGTCCATCTTTGGTGGCCCTACCCACCATGGCTCATAGTTTCACTGAGTTAGACAATGCTGTCATGCATGTGATCAGTTTGGTTAGTTTTCTGTGATTGTTTTTCATTTTGTCTGCTCTCTGATGAATAAGGACAATAGGCTTATGGAAGCCTCTGAATGGGAGAGACTGACTTAGTCAGTCAGAACAGACTGACTTGTTCTGATGGGCATGGCCATGTTCATTAAATCTTTAATTCAATTTTCTTTTGATCAGTGGGGCTGTGTTCCCTCCGTTTTGTTTGACCTGAGGCCAAACTATGGTGGAGGTAATGAAGATAATGGTGACCTCCTTCAAAATTTTCCATGCAAGCACTGTGGCACTCAGTGCCCCTGACCCTATAGCAGGCCAACAGTGACCCACATCTTCATTGGAGACTCCTGGACACTCACAGGCAAGTATGTGTCAGTCTCTTGTGGGGTCACTTCTCCTTTCTCCTGGGTCCTGGTGAACACAAGGTTTTATTTGTGCCTTCCAAGAGTCTGTTTCCCCAGTCCTGAGTAGGTTCTGGCGGCTCTATGTTGGGGTTAATGGCAACCTCCTCAAAGAGGGCTTATGCCATACCCAGGTCTGCTGCACCTAGAAGCGTTGCCCTTGCCCCTGCAGCAGGCTACTGCTGACCTGTACCTTCACAGGAGACATCCAAACACAGTTATGGCTCAGTCTCTGTGGGATCTCTGGGTCCTGGTGCACACAAGGTTTGTTTGAGCCCTCTGAATGTCTCTGGTGGGTAAGATCTTTGATTCTAAATGCAGTTTCAACCCTCCTACTGTCTTGCTGGGGATTCTCCTTTGCTTTTGGAAATGGGATATCATTTTTTTGATCTGATCTAACATTCTCCAATGATGGTTGTTCAGTAGTGAGGTGTAGTTTTTGCACTCTCAAGGAAGAAAATTTGTGCATGTCCTTCTGCTCCACCATATTCCATTTATCCAGCACCTAAAACTGTATCTTGAATAGAGTAGACATGGAATAATGTTAATTAAATGGACAAACATAAGAACTGTACAGAGATTCAAATATATTCTCATAAAGAGGTGTCACATTCATTCATGCTTATTCAGTAATAATTACTATAGTCATTAAAAGATTACTGAGAAATAATGATATTTAAAGTGATAAGATACATATGCTTAGATGCAGTAAAAATTTAAATTTTGAACAGTCACAGTACGATAGAAATACATTGGGTAAGTTTGCTTAATAGAAAAGACGGATTTTGAAATATGAGTGAAAGACCCAATATATTCTGCATATGAGATTTGGATTTTTCTTCTTCAGTAAGATTATATATATTCTTTTGCTGTGTATTTTTATAAAATTTGTCAAGGAAATTTGAATAGTAGATAATTTAGGGAACTAAGGCTTCTTTGTATAAAAGAAAGTTGGCAGAGGTATTTTATCCATTGCAAGCATCATATTATCATCAGATCTAGTCAAAAGCATTTCTTTCCAAAATTGCCTAAGAATTGCAACCAGTTATTGTCTCCCACAATCACTGATTTCAGTAGAGAGAAAAGAGAAGTAAGGCATTCCAGCATGGAACAACTGAGAGAAAAGTGGAGGTAAAAAAGGACCAGTGCACAGAAAAAAGTACTAGCTAATATTGACTACAGTTATCTATATTAAGAGTATCTGTAGGAAGAATTTTATATGAGGCATGAAGGAGAGATAGTAAGATCATAGGGAGAGAGGTTTTTGGTTAATTCAACAGCTCATAGAAATTTAGGCAGCAGGACACTGATGGCCGATTCTGTACTACTTTCCTACTAAAGTAAGTCCCCTACATATGAACCTGAAGGTTGCAAGCTTTCAAAGATGTGAATGTGCCCAGAGGAAGAACAAAGAGTAATAAGAGGAAGAAGACATAACTGAAAAACTGAAAAAATTCACAATGCAGGAGATGACATGGGGATTTTCTGTATTTGAGGAGGCACTGTTAGTTTTTGAACCACAGGACCAAAACATAGAAAGGTACATGAAAGTTTCAGCACCTGTTCAAAATACAGTCCAGTGCTACCGTGTCACCTATGACGAGCAAAAAATGAGCTACTACCCATATCTCACCTCAAGAGGGCAGATAGATTTGAATCTAGCAAGGAATCTTTCTGACCCAGAGGTTGAACTGAAAACATTTTATATCTTCGGCATTGACAGGCAGGTTCTTTAACAAAACACCTATAATTTTTCATATCTATCATGCAGCATCTTATCAAGGATTATTTCTTTATCATTATAAAAAATGTTTGACACAAAATGACTAATATTTATAAAAGCATATTTATACACATAACATAAATGTAAATGAGTGAATTGCAATTTTTCAAAAAAATCATTCATTGCATAAGTTTAACTTTTAATAATCAATATGATAAAATACCTGTATGATCACCATTTGGATAGTCTCTATCACTTTGGCTGGAATGAATATAAGGAAATATCTGACATAAATAAATTTTAAACAAACAGGTAAAACCTGGAATTTTAATACTGAAGTTAGAAAGTTTTTGACATTTGATAACCTTGGCAATGTAAGTGACCATTATGTTTCAGTTCTAATTAATGGCCTGATGCAGGGGCTCTGGGTGAAGTAGACCTGGGTATGACATAAACCCTCTTGAAGGAGGTCTCCCTTAACCCCACCATAGAGCCACCAGAACTTACACAGGACTGGGGAAACAGACTCTTGGAGGGCACAAACAAAACCTGTGGCATACCAAGACACAGGAAAAATGTGCTGTGACCCCACAAGAAACTGACCCAGGCATGCCCATTAGTGTCCAGGAGTCTCTGGCAGAGGTGTGGGTCGGTGGTGGCCTGCTTCAGGGTTGGAGGCACTAAGTGCAGCAGTGCCTGCATGGGACATTTTAAAGGAGGTCACCATTACCTTCATTACCTCCACCATCATTTGGCTTCAGGTCAAACAGGGAGGGAACACAGCCCCACCCATCAACAGAAAATTGGATGAAAAATTTACTGAGCATGGCCCTGCCTTTCAGAACAAGACCCAGTTGCCCCTTAAGTCACCCTCTCCCATCAGGAAGCTGCCATAAGCCCTTTATCCTTATTCATCAGAGGGCAGACAGAATGAAAACCACAATCACAGAAAACTAACCAACTGATCTGATGGACCACACCCTTGTCTAGCTCAATGAAACTATGCGCCATGCCTTGTAGTCCCACCCAAGACAGAACTATAAAAAAAGATCTTCATGACTCAGATAACCACAATGGTATGATCACTTATCCAGAGCCAGATATCATGGAATGCAAAGTCAAGTGGACCTTAAAAAGCATCACAAAGCTAATGGAGATGATGAAATTTCAGCTGAGCTATTTCAAATCCTAAAAGATGCTGTGAGAGTACTGCACTCAATATACCAGCAAATCTGGAAAACTCAACAATGCCCACAGGACTGGGAAAGATCAGTTTTTATTCCAATTCCAAGAAAGGGAATGCCAAAGAATGCTCAAACTACTACACAATTGCACTCATCTCACATGCTAGCAAAGTAATACTCAAAATTCTCCAAGCCAGACTTCACAGTACATGGACTGTGAACATCCAGATGTTCAAGCTGGAGTTAGAAAAGGCAGAGGCACCAAAGATCAAATTGCCAACATCTGTTGGATCATCAAGAAGGCAAGAGAGTTCCAAAAAATCATCTATTTGTCCTTTATTAACTATGCCAAAGCTTTTGACTGTGTGTATCACAACAAACTATGGAAAATTCTGAAAGAGATGGTAATACCAGACACCTGACCTGTCTGCTGAGAAATCTGTGTGCAGGTCCAGAAGCAACAGCTAGAACTGGACATGGAACATAAGACTGTTTGCAAATTGGGAAAAGAGTACGTCAAGACTGTATATTGTCACCCTGCTTATTTAATTTATATGCAGAGTCCATCATGAGAAATGCAGAGCTTGTTGAAGCACAAGCTAGAATCACAATATCTGGGAGAAATATCAACAACCTCAGAAATGGCAGTGATACCACCCTTATGGCAGAAAGTGAAGAAGAACTGAAGAGCCTCTTGATGAAAGTGAAAGAGGAGAGTGAAAAATCTTGCTTACTACTCAACATTCAGAAAACTAAGATCATGGCATCTGGTTCCATCACTTCATGGCAAACAGACGGGAAAACAATGGAAACTGTGAGAGACTTGATTCTTTTCGGCTCCAGTGTTACTACAGATGGTGACAAAGGCTATGAAATTAAAAGACGATTGCTGCTTGAAAGAAAATTTGTGACCAACCTAGACAGCATATTAAAAAGCAGGGACATTACTTTGCCAACAAAAGTCCATCTAGTCAAATCTACGGTTTTTTCAGTGGTCATGTATGGCTGTGAGAGTTGGACTATAAAGAAAGCTGAGCATCCAAGAATTGATCCTTTTGAAGTGTGGTGTTGAAGAAGATCCTTGTGCATCCCTTAGATAGAAAGGAGATCCAACCAGTCCATCCTAAAGGAAATCAGTCCTGAATATTCATTGGAAGGACTCATGTTGAAGCTAAACTCAAATACTTTGGCCACCTGATGTGAAGAACCGACTTGTTGGAAAAGACACTGATAGAAAAACCCTTTCCTGTTGGAAAAGATTGAAAGTGGGAGAAGAAGGGGATAACAGAGGGTGAGATGTTTGGATGGCTTCACTGACACCATGGACATTTGCTTCAGTAGGCTCGGTGAGTTGATGATCAACAGGGAAGCCTGGCGTGCTGCAGTCCATGGGGTCTCAAAGAGTCGGATATAACTGAGCGGCTGAACTCAACTGATGATTATTATATATGGCCTGTGGTTAAGAACTCAGCTTCTTTCAAATCATATTTATAAAATATTCCTCAATGTTTTAAGATACTCTTTCCTTTTTTATCTATCAAGTGAATTCTAAAATATCTCAGTAAAATAGTATTCTGTCTTGTCCTGCTCTCACAAAGTATAGTTTGGTTGAAGATTTCTTGATTTATCAGTGTATCATGAGTCTAATTTAGCACTTTTCATTTTCCAAAGATTTGTATAATATATGAGGCAAAAGACGAAGTTCTATTGCAGTTCATCATAATCATTTAATCTCACAATTGGCATGGGACCAAGTTGTGAGTGAATTTGGAAAAGAATCTTATAGATAATGAATTATATGGAAGATTATGTTTGAGATTCTGGTATCTCTCTCTCTTTCAAAGAGCAGTGGTCTTCTTGACAAGTTACGTGAAATCAAATCATGAAAATGAGACACGTTTTTGTCTTAAATTTTTTTAAATAAATAAATCTCATTTGGAAATATTTCTCCAGTTAAATGTAGAAATAATACGTACACAATCATTTTCTTTATGTCTTTGGTTTACTTTTTAACATTAGGCACATCCATTTGGAAGTCCTTGAATTTTGCACACATAAATATTCAATAAGATTTATTTTACACTTAAAAATTTTGCAAATGATTTTTCATGAATTTTTTCTAGCAACAGCAATCCAGCACCAAATATGTTGAAATAATGCAATAGCAACAGAAATCATAAACATTTTGCAATTTTAATATAGAAAATGCTCTTTTTAAAGGATTTATTAAAAATTTAGATATTTTTCCAAGCTAATCAACAGTGCCACCAGGTGGTTACATTAATGTAGGAAAAGGACAATTGCTAAAATGATTTAGTATTTTAAAATTATATAAGGTTGCTGTGGCTTATATTTTGCAACAAATTAAGACAACTAACTGTCTGTGAATAGTTTAATGGAAATGATCTAAAGCTTTCTTTAGCTAACTTCTCTCTATTTCTCTTTAGAAGGTTGTTAATTACCCAGCTTCAAAAAGACTTATTGAACCAAATAATACTAATTTGTTGCATGTAATCCCTTCTTTGTTAGTAAGTGTGATTTTCTTCAATTCTGTTAGTTTGAGTTAATGCATAGATTCCAACAGTTAAAAGAGGATAAAGGAGAAATACATAAAATGTGTTAGAATACTGTAATAGAAATTGTTGCTTTCACTGAGGTTTCTCCGGCAGTGATGATCTTTTAATTTAGATGCAATTCTGATTTCATCAAAATCAATAGCTCTTTATCATATATTTTATCACTATTCATAATTGTTTATAAGTTATACTTAATCCAACATTTAAATGAATCAATCTTCCTTCATTAAATACTTATCTTCTTTTCCTCTGTTTCTTTACCCGTGTTCCTAATACCTTTGGCTGGTGATCCTCCACCATCTCACCCACTGAAAGTGTGATTCAGCTAATTGCTATATTTTGAGTGAGGAGGGAACTGGGCTTGCATATTTCTGTCCCTCACTATTCTGCTTTTGCTCTCTCCTAGCTGCACAGAGTCTGTAGCCTAAATTTCTTTTTGCTATGAGTAAACTTTACTTGAATCTATCTTCTTCCAGCTCTACTTCTGGCTAAATCATCATGACTGCCTAATTTTAGAGAAATTGGAAGATACTCAAGAGCATGAATGCAAACTACAGTTTATCCTATCAATATTTTCAATAATAATTATCACATTTTGTTGTGTTCAGTTCAGTTCAGTCACTCCATTGTGTCCAACTCTTTGCAATCCCATGGACTTCAGCACACCAGGCCTCCCTGTCCATCACCAACTCCCGGAGTTTACCCAAACTCATGTCCTTTGAGTTGATGATGCCATTCAGCCATCTCATCCTCTGTTGTCCCCTTCTCCTCCTGCCTTAAAATTTTTTCAGCATCAGGGTCTCTTCAAATGAGTCAGCTCTTCCTATCAGGTGGCCAAGTATTGGAGTCTCAGCTTCATCATCAGTCCTTCCAATGAATATTCAGGACTGATTTCCATTAGGATGGACTGGATAGATCTCCTTGAAGTCCATGGGACTCACAAGAGTCTTCCCCAACACCACAGTTCAAAAGCATCAAGTCTTTGGTACTCAGCTTTCTTTATAGTCCAAACCTCACATCCATACATAAGTACTGGAAAAACCACATCTTTGAATAGACGGACTTTTGTTGGCAAAGTAATGTTTGTACTTTTTAATATGCTGTCTAGATTGGTCATAATTTCTCATTTTCATTTCTCAATTGAATCACCACTCGAGTGGGGGAAAAGTGCTTTTTATTAGCCTCTTTCAACAATCAACAAACTATCTTCATAATGGTAAACGTTAATGACTGATCAAGAACAAACAACTTACTAAACTTGGAAAAGAGAGAGATTTGAAACTTGAGGAAACTGAGCCAAAATTTTTTTTTCTTTTTAATCACAATCAGAAAAATGCAACCTGCTACAAATATGGTAACATAGTTTTTATTGTTTTCTCTATATTTTAGATATTAAATGACAAGTAATATACCCAAGCAATATAAACACAATTATTGATAAATTTCAGCTTTGAGGAAACTTTTAAAGAATGAGGTAATTTAAGTTTTCACATCATGGAAATACTCATTCAAAATCTCAATGTCTTTCATATTGAAAAGAAAGTGTTAATCATATGTAAATCCATTGAAAAAATAAAAATTTAGAAACCAAGAGATTTGAATATTGAAAAATAACATGCTTAAGGGAAAGTTTTGCCATAACTGCAATTTTCACTAGCTTCTGAATAAAACATTAAATTTCTTCCACGCCTTTGGCACCATGCTATCACTTCCCTATAAATACAAAATAATTTATAAATTTTCCTTTTGCTATCACTGAATTTCTGTCCTTTCCAGATTAGTGCAGAGGGTCCTAATATGAATTTAAGAACCTCCACAATGTGACCTAAGTCCTTTTTCCTTCATTACTAGAATCTCTTGTTCCTCAATCTACAGAGAAGAAAATACAAGAAAAGGAATAACAGATGCATTGAATGAGGGTAAATTAATACATTCAAATGTTGCTTTAGGTATAGCCCACAATTATTAATATTGATTAAATATATATAATAAAATAGCTTCCACAGTATTTACAATGATCCCCACAACCTGGTATCATGCCCCGCCTTTTTTCCCCCTCCCCTGGGCTGTGGACTGAGCCTGAAAGAACATAGCAAAAGTGGCGGGATGTCATTTCCAAGATTAGGTTAAAGAAAGGCTCTGGCTTTTTTGGGATTTCTCTGCGAAAAGCTACAAGACATGTTGTGAATTACTCCATCTCTCTGTGGACAAAGGCATGTGGCCAGAAACTTACATCTATGGCCAACAGCTAGGGAGGACCTCTGATCTGCCAAAGCCATGTGTGTGAGCTTCAAGATGGATTCTTCCCCAGTGGAGATGAGTGCAGCCCTGACCAATAGATGAACTATAACTTGTGAGTGACTCGGACCACAAGTGCTCAAGTTAAACTGTTTACATATTCCTGACTGCAGGAGCCAAGATAATAAATATTTGTGGTTTTAAACCTATAAGTCTGGTGTTATAATACAGTTGATAACTAATACTCCCATATACTGATGACTGACATGGAGAGAGGTCACCATGAATGCACACTTGTCAGAGGAACTGGCTAAGGTTCTAGATTCTTCCTGAGGTAGCCTGGTGGATCCATTTACCACAGGTCAGAATTACAGGAGTAAAAAAGATTATGCATTCAACTTTGACCAGTGAGGAGTGGGGGAAGGAAGGATCAATAAGTAATTGTCTTTCACCTTGCTGCAATCCCTCCTCCAACATACAAAAGAAGAATCCAAGATGTAATCATTCCATTTGGTCTCCTTTAGGAAGTTCCCAGATGGAGCAGTCAGTTGTGTATTTGAGAACCATGAGTGACTGGGTAAGATGCATTATGATATTTGTTCTCTTTATTAGCTCTTTCTAAAATGGAGCAGGACCTGTAGTCCTTGCCCCTCCCATGTCCTCCACCTGCCTTTTATCTGTGGAAAAACTTTAGCCAGAGAACAGGTTTAATCAGAGAAGTGAGAAAATGAAGAAACAGAAGAAAACAGTCCAAGAAGATTAGTAACAGTTTAGTCATTAAGCGAAGTCAAGGACCTTTAGTTCCTCTTCAAGGGCTATAGATGATATTCTGATCCATAGCTTGTGAGCTATCTTGTAGATACTGAAACCCCATCAGGTGGAAAAAAATGACCAGACTGTGGCCATGACTATATGATGACCATGCTCTAGCCCTGATATAAGCTGCTGCAATTCTGAAAATTGACCTCAAGGAAATAGAAATGAGCCAGCCCTAAAACTGAAGATTAACTGGACTTGAAACAACCACAACGATGCTGATCAGACCTGAAGATGATTGCCAATCAATTGTCAAACCAATTTCAGGTGATGGTGTTGTTTTTGCATATGGTCCCCCTCTCTCTATAAAAGCTCTTGCTCCCTGAATAAGGGAGTGGGGGTGGCCTTTGGATAGGAGTCCACCAACCCCCTGTGTTACAGGCATCTGAAATAAAGCAAACTTTCCTTTTCACCAATTTTGTGTCTTTGTTGGCTTTTGAGCAGTGAACAGCCAGACCCCACTTTCAGTTACCTTTCTTCTTTCTTCACTCCAGCTTAGATAGGATTACACTCCCAAACAAAACACTAACCCATAAGATTTTTTCCTCAGCTACTCTTTCTCAGGAAACCTGTCTCTAATAAATATATTCCTTAATGATATTTCTGAAACTAAAAGTTCACATGGAAATCTATCAAAACCTAATTTTAATTATCTTTAGACATTCTATAAAATTATATTTAACTCATATATATTTAAAACATTTTAGCCAAAAGAGAATTATAAGGAGCATGATCATTCTGATTTTTCCCCCTAAATATTCAGAAGCATAGTTTCAAAGATTTAGAGTTATATGACATTGCTAATGTGAGGTTACTATGAGTTTCTTATAGTTTTTTGAGAAAAAAAGCATTTCATAGTCTGAAAACCAAAGTTAGGTTTTTTAAAAACTCATGTACCAGATAGATATCTATATTCACATAATGGGCTAGAATGTATAATAAAATTTTGAAAATGAGGTATTTAAGAAATATTGTGCCAGGTTCTGGGTTTAAACTTGAAAATTGGTAAGGCTTGGTAGCATCTCTGACAGATGACAAGTTTATATGAAAAGATAACTTTGTTGTTTTTCTTTATTTCTGTAATCTAAATTGGCTGCCTTCACTATAACATTAGAGTTGCTAAATAATATGAGAAATTAGGGACTTCCCTGATGGTCTGTGGTTAAGACTCTGTGTTCCCACTGCTAAGGGGGCCCGGATTCAATCTCTGATCAGAGATCCTGCATGCTGCAACTGAAGACCCCACATTCTGCAAGTAAGACCTGGTGCAGTCAAACAGACAAATCAATAATTTAAAAATAAATAAACATTTAAAAATAGTATGAGAAGTTATATGAATAAAAGTATCAATAGCAAGAGCAATCACACATTGTTTCAAAACACAAGAGAATGCTGGATAAAAGATATTAAATTTACTCTCAGCAGCTACTTAGGTACCTTGATCATTAAAATTTATTGGCTATGTACAAATTAGAGAGGAGTCAAAGGAGAAAGAGAAAGGATGACCTGAAGAGTTAAACCTGTGCCAGATGTGGATAATAGAGTTGAAATATCTATGGTCATGATCTGGAAGAGGCTGGGACATTCAGCATGTAATAAATTATCACTAATGGGAACAGAAGGTAAGAATACTCAGAAAAATGACTTTGAGCAAATTAACACATTGAATATGTGAATAGGAGGCAGTATGGAAGAGATTATTATACTAAACTTAATCGTGGTTCTGATAACATAGGCAGTTAGCATATATTTACACAAATAATAAACTTCTATGTCATATTCTCAAGGAGATCTTAAAAGTTTCTAAGCAAATTTGGTCAATAGTTATCAAACAATCCAAAAGCAGTGTTCTTATTCAGGAAAAAATTATTCAAAACTGCAGTTTATTGTTTAGCTTGGTAATTATCTTGACATTGTTCCTTAAAGCATATTCTGAACCATTCCATTTCTAAAACACTGGCTTTAAAAATTCATCTATGTAATTATATGGCCAGTATTAAAATTTTGGGGTAAACATACAATTCTACTAGTTAATTGCTATAGAATATATATATTTTAAAATTTCTTTCTTAAATACGATTGTATATTTATCTTATAAAAATAACTTCCCTGGCATTGCTGATTCAAATTGTATAATTGATTGGATTTCCAATAAAGAATATTTTCTATTGATTAAACAATAATTATTTAATTAATTTTTAAAACTTTTATGAACAACTTCAAATTATATTCATATTATGCCAATGTTCTATTACTGAAAAAAAGCATTTAATTTGTAGCGACTTTTTCAAGTAATGTATGTCATTGACAAAAATAATAACCCTGCTGGCTTCATAAATTTAAAGGGTTCCAAGTCATTAACATACAAAATTAATAATAAACCATTTAACATAGACCCTTGAGGGAGACCAGATGTTTCTGCTCAATTAGAGAAGACTCAACCCTAGATGACAGTATATTTCATTTACCTTTTAAAATAAGCATAAAGCCACCCTACAGAGCTTTCACACAGCTAACAGTGACATGTCTAGGATTAAGGAAGACCCAGTGAAATGTCAAAACTATGCAAAGGTTAAAAGAAAAAAAAAATCACACTACCATAAATACAAAAATCAACTTTTTTTTCCATCCGTATGGAAATATAGAGTCCAATTTTTCTGTTGTACATATTATTGAATGATAAAAATTTTAAAAAAATAAAAATTTGAGCAATGTAGTGAGGGGAGTGTTGTGACGTGACACTTTTGTTTTCTATAAGCAAGTCACTAGGGCAGGGCAATTAGGTTGCACTTTTTGAGGAAGAGGTGTTGAAGGATTAGTGGACATACTTTAAAACTATAACAGAGGAGAATAAAGTGAAATTCCTCATTTGAATACCACAGATGTATGAAGTACTTAAAGCTGAAGTATGGAGAGTGAGACCCATAGATGATATGCTTTGAGTGATCATAAATGGCTGCTGAACTTTCTAAGAGAACGTAATGGGCAAAGCTAGCTGTTGCTCTTCTGGCTTTGCTGTATAATAGTTTTTAAGAACCAGGGTTGAATTATTGTGAAAAATAAGATACTGGAGAAGCTATTAACATGATTTCAGAAAGCAGGAACCCAAAGAACTTTGTGATTGAAGTAGAGGTGTCCAAAAGGGAGGCTAAGCTGATACTAGAAATCCTTCACATTAGTTCTATTTAAAGCATCTCTTGTGATATTTATATTTCAGTAAAAAATTGGGGTTGAATCTTTTTTGCATTGTGTGGTCAATAGCATATGAACTCTTGATAAATTCAAATCAAGAGTTATCTGCCCACCATTAACCCTTCACACCTAGGTTATATTAAGCATATTCATTGAAGTTATAAAATCTTTCTCACAAATAATTAATAAAATGAACAATCAGGAAAAATCCATGAAATATATTTAAAATACATTTTTATTTGTCTTTAGTAAATTGTTATATGCTGCTTACTTTGAGGAAAAATGTCAGCAAAACAACACCTTTCATAAGGAGCTTCAGTTCAGTTCAGTCACTCAGTCTTATCTGACTCTTTGTGACCCCATTGACTACAGTACGCCAGGCTTCCCTGTCCTGAACAGAAAATAAAATCACATTTTTCTGCATGACAATACAAAATCTGTCCTTTAATACTGCAGACATTTTAATCATGTGTTAAGACAGATCATTTAAATAGTAAGAGTATTAGGATAAAATCTAGGTTATTCTAACAATAGTCTAAAAATTGTATGGATTTTATGAGATGAAAATTTATTTCTCTGTCACATAGCAGTCTACCCTGTCCAAGCTGTAGGCAAGCTCTGTTTCATGTATTCCCTTTAGAATCTGAGTTTGTCATGTTACTCTGCTATCCGCAAATGTTTCTTTCATGCCTAAATGGCAGAAAAAGAAGCATTGTCCCTGCTCAGGTGTTCTGATATTCAGTCCTTTGCCACCTGCTTGCATTATGCAGGGAGTCTAGTTCCAGATTTCCTATCCAGAGTATCTGTGGGCTTATATCTTGTGTCTAAGGGATTTTAAATCACAAGCACCACGATAATTAATAGATCTGAGACAGTTACCTCCTGGAAGTAAACAAGAGTATCTCTTACTGTTTCCTGTGGAATTCCTTTTTATTACTGGTCCCTGGATAAATTTTCTATTTTAAAATTCAGCAATGTGCTTATTGTTTTTTTTTTTTGTTTGTTTTTTAATGAAATTTTCCTTTTGCTTTCTGAATTTTGCAATGTAATTTAGGGTATAAGTTTTTACTGTGTTCAAAATCTAAGGTATAAATATTCTATTTGTCATGATTCTGATTTTGTCATTTTTCTTCACGTTTTTCACACCAAATATGATCTAGTTGCTATTATCAGTATTAAACAGTGATCTCCATCACATTATTAAATGACAAATTAATTAATTAGGAGTTAGGACATAAAGTGTTATTTTTAAAATTATGGTACATTCACAGATTATCATGAGAGATGGCAATGACAACCCATTCCAGTACTTTTGCCTGGAAACTCCCATGGACAGAGGAGTCTGGTAGGCTGCAGTCCTGGTAGGTTGTGAAGAGTCGGACACGACTGAAGTCACTTAGCAGTGACAATAGCAGCAGCAGCACAGGTTATCATACAGTCATGAAACATTGAATTTTCAAAGAGTATTTAATGACTTGGAAAATAATAAAAAGAAAAAGAAAAAACAACATATGAAATTTCACATAAATATACATATGAAAAGTATGTAATAAATAAGTGAATTGCAAAATATTATTTCTTTTCTCTTTAAGAAATGGGATATGGAATATTCTTTGCATTTTTACTCTAAAATTAATTTATGACCATCATATTGAAACAACTAATTCAAAAATCTATTGGCCATTTTTAATTGCATTCATGTAGAAGACATTTTTATTCTCATATAAAACAATATAATAATTCAGAATCTATAGTTTTTTCTAAGAAACAGAGCTCATTCCAACTGAAATTGTACAAAGAAAGTAGTATATAGAGAATACTGTAATTCTATAACATTTTAAACAAATAATGAAGGTTAAAAAAACTAAATAATTGAATAAATATTCAAAGGGCCAAATTCTTTATAAAAGCAAGGTATTCTCAAGATTAATAATTTCTTAGCAGAACCAAAATTCTATCTTATCCTAAATATCAGCATTACTCATGTCTATTTAATTTATAGTTCTGATCAGTTAAATAAAATGCTCTAATCCTTGGTAAAATTTATTTCCTATCATTTTCTTTTTATATATTCAATATCCAGAACTTTCTTCAATATATTTCCTTTTTAGTTTTTTTCCTTATATCTGTATGTATAAAGTAATGAGCACAGCTGTGTGAAAGTGAACTCAGGACACATTCTTAGTTGCTTGAACAACCAGCCAGCTGGGAGGTGGACTGAAATTTTTAGCTTCCCTCTGTCTCAGTTTTTTGTATAGAAACTCCTGGGAAGTGGAAGAATTTTGATGATTTCATAAGGATATTCTGAGAAAAGAAATGGAGATGCTCAGGCTTTAAGTTAAAAGGAATTTTAATTGTTAGTTTCAGATTTGCAGATATGATAGTCTTTCATTTTACAAAAAGAGAATAGAGTCTTTGTCTCTATGGTGCTAAGGGGCAGGTGAGGTTCATGTTTACTTGCTAAACAAATAGAACTTTATGTGGGAGGAAGGCAACTTTACCTCCTCCTCTCTTCTCTCTTCCAAAAGTTTAAGTTACTGGTCATCTGAATTTTCTGCTTGGCTATTCCTTTACTCCAAAGACTGAAGGCAGGAGGAGAAGGGGGAGACAGAAGATGAGATGGTTGGATGACATCATTGACTCGATGGACAAGAGTTTGAGCAAACTCCAGGATGTAGTGAAGGACAGGGAAGCCTGGCATGCCACAGTCCATGGGTTCTCAAAGAGTAGGATAAGACTTAGCAACTGAACAACAACAAAGAATGTGAAACTCCAATGCTCATCAAAGCAAAATGACCAGTCAGATGATAATCTCTCAAGACTTTTTCCAGTAATTGATTGAGAATGATGAGATTAGGAAAAAAGCACAGGAGAAAATCTTATGAAAACTAGAGCAGTCCTTTGGTTTAACATCCTAATAAATATGAAGTGTACCGCTTCCAAAATTTAAGTTAAAAGTAATCCCTATTTTACAGTGTTTTGGTTGTATAAATATGCTTTTTTTTTTTTAAGTTTAAGACTGCAAAAAGCAAAAAGTATTGTTGAGAATTATATAAGTGATCATAGCTTTGTTGCCTTCTTTCAAGTTCTAATAAGAAAGTTGAATTCGCTGAGAATATGATTTTTGTTCAAATACCTCAAAGTATTTCATTCAGTATTTTGATAGATATTTATTGAATGCTTAGTAATCTTATGGGAGGGGTGCTTGGAGTAGAATAGTTACGAAAATAAAACATTTCTACCCCTTTGAAGTTAACATTCTTAAGGATGGATTCAGTTGTTACTGATGTTATTAGGTGACCAGGAGGTAACAGACACTGTCAGCATTTCTTGTAGTTCTTTGGGCTCATATGTTACATAACACCTAGTGATCATAGAATTTTTCCATATCATGTTATTATTGCCCTTTTATTTGTTTCTTTCCTCCCCAACAAACACATTAGAATAATATCAAATTATATCAGGTTCAAATATTATTTTTGGCTTACCCTTATTTCCTGAGGTAAGATTGTGGCAAGTATATAATTAGTGTTTGTTGAGAATTGAAGGGTTAAAACCAACCTCCTGGAAAGATAACCACTCTTACTTAATCTCAGTTGTTCACAATATTCATCCTCTGTATTTCTTTTTAACTTTCATATTGTTTCAAGTTTGAAAGGCCAAATGAGTGTGCCAGCAGTGTTCAAGGCAAAGAGAACCATGGCCAGAGCATCAGCCAAGCTGAGACAGATCTAATGGATTGTGGCCTGGAGGAAGCAAAATCATTCAGGGTGCAGAGAAACTGCAGAGTGCAAAGCCAGGATCTTCAACTGGATACAAGTTGTGAGAAATGAGAAAACAGTAACAAACACTAGAAAAAAAACGAAAAAGAAAAACAAAACAGAACACCTCTTACAGCATTTCTATGGTAATTTCAGTCTTAATTCATATTAAACAGTGAATGGTGTATATTTAACAGGAACTGACTGCAAACAATATTGTCTGTTGACATTTATTCCTAAGGATTGTTCCTAACTGAAATTCTTGAAGAATCATTCTTTTCATGCAGATTATAAAATTTGATCTCCTGACGAGTTTTGTTTCTGGTTAGCTTCAGAAAGTTAATTTGGAGAACATTAAATGGTAGAGGAACTTAGACAACTACTCATTAAGTTTTATTCTCTGTCTCTTTCTCCTAAAGCATAACACATGACAAGATATATTCAAGATGATGCTTGCTAATTTACATTTTCCCTTTTCTATTCTTTTGCTTTTAACAGTTATATTTCTTGTTGTGGTTAACTCTATGAATAGAATTTACATCCTATATCTTAAAGTTATAGTTTCTAAAACTATTTTAATTTTATTTTAAGTAAATTACTCTATCTCTTGAATAGATACATTTTCTGCAAACTAGGCCAAAAAAATACAGTATTATGTAAGGTAATGTACCAGCATTTTTCTTTACGAGATATTAAATACAATTTATTCTTAAGACCCTTGAATGAAAAGTGCTATTAAATTCCTATGATATAAGAAAAAATTGGCTTTAATTCTGTATTTTTATCAAGTAAGAGGAATGAAAGAGAACATTATGTGGATAAGAAAAGTCAGTTAATGAATGTATGTAAAAATATAAACAACCAAACACACAAATAGAATATTTGATAACTAGATATAAAGATTAATATGAAAAATATATATGAAGTTAAAGAGGGAAAAAGTTTTGAAAGGAAAAGAAAAGAAGGAAAGAAAAAAAGCCTTTGTACAATTGTAAATAGTCTCCATCATGGTCAAATCTCAGCACATTGCTCACTTGAAACTGTGCTATTAATACTTGACTTTCGGGATAATTTTATCTCCTCTTAATATTTTGAATGTGATTGAAAGTGAACGTGTTAGTTGCTCAGTTGTGTCTGACTCTTTGCTACCCCATGGACTATACCTGTGAGGTTCCCCTGTCCTTGGAATTCTCCAGGCAAGAATACTAGAGTGGGTTGCCATGCCCTTCTCCAGCGTATCTTCCTGACGCAGGGATCAAACACGAGTCTTTTGCATGGCAGGCAGGTTCTTTACCATCTGAGCCACCAGACCTGCCTTGGCTAACATAAAATCGTTCACTTGCATTTCAAAATAGCATTTCTCTCTTTGTCAATTTTGGTGCTGCTACCAGTCTTGTCACATTAGTTTTACTGTACTTCTCTGACCACCCTATGTAATTTCTGGATAATGTCATCTTGGTCGTCCATGAAAATAAATCCAGGAGCAATTCCGAAACTGACATCTGCAGCTCTTGAAGCTGAATATGACCTCTGTAACCTGACATCAAATTAATATTTGGAGACAGTTCTGGGTGAAGTAGAAAAGAGGAATAGTTTTAGAAAAAGGAAGCCAGAGCAGGCTAAAGGCCTCAAGACTCTATGTCCCAACCTGAAGTGGACAGTGAGGTTTTATAATTATAGTTCAAAGAATGTGATCACCTCCTGGATATTCTTCTGACTGGTTGATAGTGAGGTAATTGGGAGTCAGTATCATCAACCTTCTGGTTCTAGCTAATCTTGGGTCTACAGTACTTATGGGTATCTACATGTGGGCAGCATACCATTATGTTCTCCCTCCTGATGGAGGCTTCATTATCTTCAAACACTCAAAAGTATTGTTTTGTATATTCCTCAATGGGACTCTGCCTGATGCTGCACTATTGCTTCTCTTAATTATTCATCCCTTGTCTGCACCCCCTCCCTTCTCTAATTAGAGAGTGTTTAAACCTGATCTTTGGAATTTAGGGAAGATCAAGGAGGCTCAATGAAGCCGATTTCCTATAGTCAAGAAACTAGGGACACACGAAGGCTTTTGTGCCCAGGAGCCCTTCAGGGTCATGTACAGTGTCACTCTGATATCATAAGAGCAGTGCTTAGTAGACATCATCATCTGTGAGTCACTTAGTGCTCATTTTAGCTCCTGCACACACAGTCTCATGTTCCTGATTTAAATTCAGGCACTTGCCTTTCCTTCCCTGAAATCTCACACCATGACTCACCTGAATCTCTTACAGGGTTGGTGGTGGCATGTCAGAGAGCTTTAACCAAGAAGATCAACAGGAGACCCAGATCAGCAATCCCAATCCTTGCAATAGCAAGCAAAAATATGCAAACTACTACTTCAGACTTGCGCACAAAGCAAAGTTTTTTAAAGCATAGATGGCTGGACAGCATCACCAATGCAATGAACATGAACTTGGGCAAACTCAGAAATGGTGAGGGACATGGAGGCCTGGCTTCCTGCAGTCCATGGGATCACAAACAGTCAGACATGACTGGGTGACTGAAGAACAATAGCAATCTCAAAGGGAGAGTGGGCTATTTCTGTGAGGTTAAACCAGCCCTCCCATACAGGTACAGGCTTAAGGATGTCTATAAGGAGTTATTCTGTGAGGAGTCAGGGGGTGATCATGTGTGACAGGGGATCGCTATTTGACTGACAGTCTTGAGGCCATAAAAAGTTATTATTGTGCATGCCCTCCCCTTTCATTTGGTAAGAAATGCCCATGGTGGTGGTGGTGGAGGGAACCACGTGCAGATTTTATAATACTGTTGTTATTATGAGTTTGGGCTTTTTAGAGGTGTTAGAGATTTGTCAGACAGACTATATATCTGTCTAGTCTGGGCATGAGCTACTTAGTACAAAATTCAGACTTAAATTGAAGAATATAGAGAAAATCAGTAGGCCATTCAGATAACTGCTAGGTAGTTAGAATAGGAAAAAGGACTCCAAAATGGAGGTGGCTAATAGACAAAAAAGGAAAAAGCCCGTGAAAATGGAACAAAAGAATATCAGCGGACTTGAGTGAGAACTTCAGGTGAAACAAATGCATCCCCTTCTTAGCTAGCCCAATTTGCCTATGGCAGACTCAGGGGAAGGAGATAAAATATAAAAAGAGGCAGCTGACTCCTTTGGGGTAGGCCTGCCCTCATGCCTCAAGGGTGTACTTTCCTTTGCTTGCCTAATAAAAGTCTGAGTTGTAACACTGGTGTGCCTTTTCAAATCTTTGCTATGGTGAGACAGAACCAAGGAAATTACATACTCCCTAGATATAACCTAAATCAAATCCCTAATGATTATATAGTAGACGTCACAAATAAATTCCAAGGGATAAGATCTGATAAAGAATGTGCCTGAAGAACTATGGACAGGGATTTGTGACATTGTACAAGAGGCAGTAACCAAAACCATCCCAAAGAACAAGAAATGCAAGAAGGCAAAATGGTTGTCTGAGGAGGGCTTACAAATAGCTGAGAAAAGAAGTGAAAGGTAATGGAGGAAAGGAAAGATATATCCAACTGAATGCAGAGTTTCAAAGAAGAGCAAAGAGTTAAGAAAGCCTTTTTAAAGTGAACAATGCAAAGAAAAAGAGGGAAAAAATAGAATGAGAAAGACTAGAGAGCTCTTCAAGAAAATTGGAGATATCAAGGGAATATTTCATGCAAATATGGACACAATAAAGGACAAAAATGGCAAGGATCCATCAGAACGAGAAGAGATTAAAAAGAGATGGCAAGAAAACATGGAAGACCTGTACAAAAAAGGTCTTAAGGACCCAGATAACCATGATGGTGTCACTCATCTAGAACCAGATATCTTGGAGTATGAAGTTAAATGGGCTTTAGGAAGCACTACTACAAAGCTAGTGGAGGTGATCAAATTCCAGTTGAGCTATTTCAAGTGCTAAAAGATGATGCTGTTAAAGTGCTGCACTCAATATGCCAGCAAATTTGGAAAACTCAGCAGTGGCCACAGGACTAGAAAAAGTTAGTTTTCATTCCAACCCCAAAGAAGGGCAATGCCAAAGAATGTTCAGACTATCACACAATAGCACTCATGTCACTTACTAGCAACATAATGCTCAAAATTCTCCCAGTCAGGCTTTAACAGTATGTGAACTGTGAATTTACAGATGTTCAAGCTGGATTTAGAAAAGGCAGAGGAACCAGAGATCAAATTGAACAACAAAGTCTGGACATGGGCAGCCCAGGGAAGTTCTCTCATGTCATTCTGCTCCTTGTTCATCAAGTTCAGCTGCCCACTCCCTGACCATAGTTTTCCCCATTATGGGTGAGGTAAGGGGAAGGTCCCTAGGTGGCTGGGTTCGGACTGGACTTTTCCCTCTTACCTTTAGCTAGCATCACTTCTTTTCTGCTATTATCCAGGAAGGATCCCCAAATGGTTGGGTCTTACCTGCTTATTCCCCTCTTGTCTTTTCACCTCTGTCCCTTCCTTGCTGTTAATGTAGCAAATTAGTTATAACTATTGAAGAACTCTACTATTTTTCCAATTAAAATTTTTTTTTCCACTCACTGTTCTCCAGCTATTTTTTGACCACCCTCAATGTCATGATGTATCTTCATTATTTCCAGAATAAACTTAGATTTTTTAACCTTGTATACGAAAGCTTCCTGAAAAATCCCTGACTTTCTTTCCAACTTCAATTCCTACCATCTCTCTTATTAGTCTCCTCTTTTCTACTCTGGTATTTTGGTGAAACTACTTAAAAATTTCCAAAATAATTAACATTCTTTCACACAATTAAGGATTTTAGCTCTTCAGAACTTCCACATGGTAGTTTATGTAACCATTGATGTTCAACAATTTGTCATTTATAAGAACTGTAATTTAATGAAATCCTGCACTTTGGATCTACTTAATGATTCAGATGCTAATGAAAAAGCACACTTAGAAAGCAATCAAGTGTGTCAGAGAAATTAAGTAAATTTGTATGTCTCTGTTAGCATAGATTAGTGATATTATTTATTTCCTCAATTGGAGACTGCAGAGAACACAAACCATGACCTCTTTTAATACAAACTCTGGTTTAGGTCATTAATATTTTAGAACATAAGGTAATAGAGAGAACTTGTATTTAATTAAAAAGAATCTCTACTGAGATATATGCAAAATTTTAATCTCAAGATAGTAAATGCTATTTCATAAACATTTACATATAAATATTTCTACCCTAAAGAGGTCACTCTTTATCCACTGTTTTTCTATAATAACATTCACCAAAAATAAAATAAAATATTGATTCTTCATATAAATATTTACTTCAGTTTATAACATAACCAATCATAATCCCTCAAATTATCAGTGACATGGAATAAAAATGTTAAGAAATTTTCATTGGAACATAATTATTTTTCATTTCTCAAATGTATTATAAATTTTACAAGGCATTTCTCACTCATATGTAAATGAAATATCATGAAATAGCTAAAGAAAATATAGCAGAAGAGCATTAAGTAAAAACATGGGCTTGCCTCAGACAGTGAATTCTCTGATGAAAACATCTATTTATCATCTGTTTCTTAAGGTCCTTATTTCCTTTGAAATAGTCTATAATTTTTCCATCTTCTTTAATGTTTTCACATTTAACTTGTCATTTAACTGAGCTTAAGGGCCCGGGTTCTTTTTTCTTTGTATTAATACCCATGAGGAATCAAATATGTTTACTAATGTTCCCTGGAGAAAGCAAAATAAAGAGACTTGTTTCACTTACCATATCCAAAAATCCATCATTCATGGTGACTGTTTCGTTTTCTTTTTATTCTTCTCCAATAGTAACTCCCTAGAAAAACAATACTAAACAAACAAACTACATATATATATATATCTGTTACACATAAAAAGACTTTCAAACATTACCTCTCAGAATATAGTGAATGCTAAATATTTTAAATGGTAAATTTGTTTAAGGTGTAGCAAGCAGAATTAGAGACTTCTGAAGAGACCTCTACTTTCATTTGTTAATCCAAAATATGCACTAAATCACAAAATAGAATATAGTCTGAGTTGAGCAGTTTTCTTGCATTTAAAGAAATCTCTGACCTTAAGGATTTAGATGATTGAAATTTCAAAGATTGCATTTACAATTAGGCCAAAAATTTTTGAACTAAGCATGCAATTCCATTTTTATAATTGAAGAAAGTTTTTGAACATATTGTGAATGTATCAGTAATTTAAAACATGAAAGCTTTAAATATTGAGCATTCTCGAAAAATAGAAGCTTATTAGTATTATGGATGTAATAATATATAAGAAGAGACTAATTTTTCACGTATCTGGCATTTGAGAGATACAGAAAAGAGGAAAGCCATAATAAATAATTTTACATATTAAAATATATATAATAGTGGTAATTTTCTGCTGAAAATATATGGCTTAAAAATTTTTAGCTGTCATTTACCATATTATAGGAGAGATTAAAGGAAAGTGGAAGATATGATACCTTTAAAAATAAAGTTCATAATTTTTGGTTGAAATGTTTTATAGATTTCACATGTTAATTCCTTTTTTGTTACAGAAATAATTACCAAAAATAATTCATTTCATTGACTGTTAAATTTATTTTTACTATACACTAAATATAAACACTATACATAAAACATCTTTTTTTTTCTTTTTAGTTTTTTATTTTTTTTAATTTTAAAATCTTTAATTCTTACATGTGTTCCCAAACATGAACCCCCCTCCCACCTCCCTCCCCATAACATCTCTGTGGGTCATCCCCATGCACCAGCCCCAAGCATGCTGTATCCTGTGTCAGACATAGACTGGCGATTCAATTCTTATATGATAGTATACATGATAGAATGCCATTCTCCCAAATCATCCCACCCTCTCCCTCTCCCTCTGAGTATTACTCAGCCGTTAAAAAGAATTCATTTGAATCAGTTCTGCTGAGATGGATGAAACTGGAGCCGATTATACAGAGTGAAGTAAGCCAGAAAGAAAAACACCAATACAGTATACTAGCACATATATATGGAATTTAGAAAGATGGCAACAACGACCCTATATGCAAGACAGGAAAAAAGACACAGCTGTGTATACATAAAACATCTTAATTGCCCAGATAACCACAATGGTGTGATCACTCACCTAGAACCAGACATACTGGAGTTTGAAGTCAAGTGAGCCTGAAGAAGCATGACTATGAACAAAATCATGGAAGTGATGGAATCCAGCTGAGTTATATCAAGTTCTAAAAGACAATGCAGTTAAAGTGCTGCACTCAATATCCCAGCAAACTTTGAAAACTCAGCAGTGGCCCCAGGACTGGAAGTCAGTTTTCATTCCAATCTCAAAGAAACACAAAGCTGAAGAATGTTCAAACTACTGCACAATTGTCCTCATCTCACACACTAACAAAATAATGCTCAAAATTCTCCATAGAAGACTTCAGAAGTATGTGATCCAAGAACTTCCATATGTTCAAGCTGGATTTAGAAAAGGCAGACGATCCCGAGATCAAATTGCCAACATCCACTGGATCATCACAAAAGCAACGGAGTTCCAGAAAATCATCTACTTCTGCATTATTGACCACACCAAAGCCATTGACTGTGTGGAACACAACAAACTGGAAAATTCTGAAAGAGATGGGAATATCAGACAACCTTACTTGCCTTCTAAGAAATATGTATGCAGATCAAGAAGCAACAGTAAGCACTGGACATGGAAAATGGTTCCAAATCGGGAAAGGAGTATGTAAAGGTTGTATATTGTAACCCTGTTTATTTAACTAATATGCAGAGTACATCATGAGAAATGCCAGGCTGGATGAATCACACCGGAAATCAAGATTACAGGGAGAAATATCAATAACCTCAGATATGCAGGTGACACTACCCTTATGGCAGAAAGTGGAGAGGAACTGAAGAGCCTCTTGATGAAAGTGAAAGAGAAGAGTGAAAAAGTTGATTTAAAACTCAGCATTCAAAAAATGAAAATCATGGCATCTGGTCCCATCACTTCATGGCTAATACATGGGGAAACAATGGAAGAAATAGCAGACATTTTCTTCCTTGTCTCCAAAATCACTGCAGATGGTGACTGCAGCCATTAAATTAAATGACCCTTTTTTCTTGAAAGAAAAGCTATGATCAACGTTCAGTTCCGTTCAGTACAGTAGTTCAGTCATGTCTCACTCTTTGCAACCCCATGGACTGCAGCACACCAGGCCTCCCCATCCATCACCAACTCCAGGAGTTTACTAAAACTCATGTCCATTGAGTTGATGATGCCATACAACCATCTTTTCCTCTGTTGTCCCCTTCTCCTCCTGCCTTCAATTTTTCCCAGCATAAGGGTCTTTTCAAATGAGTCAGTTCTTCACATCAGGTGGCCAAAGTATTGGAGTTTCAGCTTCAACGTCAGTCCTTCCAATGAACATTCAGGACTGATATCCTTTAGGATGACTGGTTGGATCTCTTTGAGGTCCAAGGAACTCTCAAGAGTCTTCTCCAACACCACATTTCCAAAGCATCAGTTCTTCAGCACTCAGCTTTCTTTAACTCTTCCATCAGTGACCAACCTAGATAGCATATTAAAAAGCAGAGACATTATTTTGCCAGAAAAGTTCCCTTTAGTCAAAGCTACGGTATTTCCAGTAGTCATGTATGGATGTGAGAGTTGGACTATAAAGAAACCTGAGCACTGAAGAACTGATACTTTTGAACTGTGGTGTTGAAGAAGACTCTTGAGAGTCCCTTGGACTGCAAGGCGATCAAACTAGCCAATCCTAAAGGAAATCAGTCCTGAATATTCATTGGAAGGACTGATGCTGAAGCTGAAACTCCAATACTTTGGCTACCTGATTTGAAAAACTGACTCATTGGAAAAGACCCTGATGCTCAAAAAGATTGATGCCAGGAAGAGAAGGAGATGACAGAGGCTGAGATGATTGGATGGCCTCCCTGACTAGATGGACACAAGTTTGAACAAGCTCTGGGAGTTGGTGATGGACAAGGAAACCTGGTGTGCTGCAGTTCATGGAGTCGCAAAGAGTTGGACAGGATTGAGTGAATGAACTGAAGTATAAACACAAATAAATAATACTGACTTGTTACTAAGTTTTCCGAAAAAAAAAAAAAAATTATGAGGCTTCCCTGGTGCCTCAATGGTAAAGAATACACAGTGCAGGAGACAACTATTTGATCCCTGATCCTTGAAAATCCCACCCAACAAGGAGCTACCAAACCCATACACCACAGATACTGAACCTGTGCTCTAGAGTCTGGGAGCCCCAGCTACTGAGCCCATGTGCTGCAACTACTCAAGTCTAGGTGGCAGGAGCCCTGTGATCTTCAGGAGAAGGAGCTGCCATAATAGAAAGTCTGCACTCTGCAACTCAGGAAAAGCCCATGAAGCAGCGAAGTCCCAGAGCAACCTATATATATACACATATATATGTATATATATATATACACACACATATATATTAGTTTTATGAAACAATTTTATCAAAAGAGAAGTGTTAGATTGAGATGAAACAGGGTCCTTCCAGAATTCCAATATTCAGAATTATTTTTAAAAATCAATAAAGTTAAACTGCTATGTTTATTTATTTTGCTAGTTTGATTTTTCAAAGCAAATGTTGATGCTCTAATTTTCCAAAATTTGTCATCTAAGTGTCCTTTTAAGCTGGTTCTTTTTTCATTTTAATATGATTATATTGATAGATCACAATAAACTGTGGAAAATTCTGAGAGAGATGGGAATACCAGACCACCTGACCTGCCTCTTGAGAAATCTGTATGCAGGTCAGGAAGCAACAGTTAGAACTGGACATGGAACAACAGACTGGTTCCAAATAGGAAAAGGAGTACGTCAAGGCTGTATATTGTCACCCTGCTTATTTAACTTATATGGAGAGTACATCATGAGAGATGCTGGACTGGAAGAAACATAAGCTGGAATCAAGATTGCTGGGAGAAATATCAATAACCTCAGATATGCAGATGACACCACCCTTATGGCAGAAAGTGAAGAGGAATTAAAAAGCCTCTTGATGAAAGTGAACAAGGAGAGTGAAAAAGTTGGCTTAAATCTCAACATTCAGAAAACTAAGATCATGGCATCTGGTTCCATCACTGCATGGGAAATAGATGGGGAAACAGTGGAAACAGTATCAGACTTTATTTTTGGGGGCTCCAAAATCACTGCAGATGGTAACTGCAGCCATGAAATTAAAAGACACTTACTCCTTGGAAGAAAAGTTATGACCAACCTAGATAGCATATTCAAAAGCAGAGACATAACTTTGCCGACTAAGTTCCGTCTAGTCAAGGCTATGATTTTTCCAGTAGTCATGTATGGATGTGAGAGTTGGACTGTGAAGAAGGCTGAACATCAAAGAATTGATGCTTTTGAACTGTAGTGTTGGATAAGACCCTTGATAGTCCCTTGGACTGCAAGGAGATCCAACCAGTCCATTTTGAAGGACAGCAGCCCTGGGATTTCTTTGGAAGGAATGATGCCAAAGCTGAAACTTCAGTACTTTGGCCACCTCATGCAAAGAGTTGACTTATTGGAAAAGACTCTGATACTGGGAGGGATTGGCGGCAGGAGGAGAAGGGGATGACAGAGGATGAGACGGCTGGATGGCATCACTGACTCAATGGACATGAGTCTGATTGAACTCTGGGAGTTGGTGATGGACAGGGAGGCCTGGTGTGCTGTGATTCATGGGGTTGCAAAGAGTTGGACATGACTGAGTGACTGAACTGAACTGAACTGATATTGATAGATGACACTGATAGATAACATTTCTTTCTTGGCACAAGTCCAAGGCTCACCATGTAATGTCCAAACCCCAGAATTGGAATCAACCACACTCCTCCAAGTAGACCTGATATATGTAGACATAGCATGTAGAAGTTAAATCCTGGCAGTTGTTCTGTGTTTGCTCATTACTCATTCAGTGGATAGGAAAAGAGTAAAATTAAACACACACACATTTTATCATAAAAAATTTGGAGTATGAAAATGAGATGATGGATGAAATTTAAGTAATGAATATTTTATCAGCAGTTTCCAGTGTGGCTACTATTTAAAAATTTATTAAGTAAAAACACATTCTGCATCCATGTTTAAATATCAATAAACCCAAGAAAAAGCAATTCATTTTTGAGTTTCATTGTACTTCATAAACAACTCAGGATCACCTTTCAAGATATATGTCAGTACAGTTTAAAAGTGAAATACAGTCTATTATCCCAAGGGGACCATGTGTAATCTAAAAGCTTTCTTAAAATGTATGATTGATAGCATACCTTGAATTCATGGTTTAATATTCATTGCTTATACTTGAATCAGTTTGTAAATACTAAGTATCAAATGAATGATATATAATAAAGTGAAAACTTCTGAAGGAACTTGTGAGTATAGCAAAGAGTTTCAAGCACATGAAGGACTTGTAGATAAATGTCTTATTTAGAGCTCTTAAGAATTCCCACTACTAAGTATTTTCCCATTTTATACATGAGGAAACATAAATGTTTAGCAGATAAAAGCGCATTGAGAATCTGATTCAATAGAAATGAGTGAGTTGTGAGGTTATGTAAAACACTATAGTTTGAGAAAAACTGACTTTGAAAGTCTTATTGCTCAAATGTAGCATCTGATGTAAACCTGCATAGTAAAATATAATATACTGTGGACATAAACAAGATTATCAAGAAATTAATCACGTCATAGTTTCAGTTTATATGAAAATAGCAATAGGAAATGACCTTTAATTGATTTTCCCTTTAAAACATAAAGTATATATTTGAAAGTATAAATTAAACAATTAAGTCTTTTTTAATACTGTGTATTATGGAGGAACAGAAGTAAGCTTTGGCACCAAGTTCAAAGTCTAACTGATCTCTCTCTGGTCCTGAAGAATGATTTTCATTCATTTACCCAAGATTCATTAAATTTATTCACAGCTCTGTACACAGAGAAAAAGGCAATATACAAGATGGGTGATGAACTTCATTATCAGCCTTGCCTGTTGATAGGCAAATGGCAATGCATAAATAAATGCATTAATAAAACAATCCCAGAGCATGAATGCTATGAAAAAAAATAATAAATATGGTGATATTATTCCGTGAAAAAGACTTCCCAGGTGGCACTAATGGAAAAGAACCCATCTGCCATTGCAGGAGACATAAGGCAGACAGGTTCAATCTCTGGGTCAGGAAGATCCCCAGGGAAGTGACTTGGCATCCACACACACATTAAGAGAAAAAGGATGGTGCTGCTTATTTTCATAAAGTTGCAGAGGTAATAGATTTGATATAGTTAAGGTAGCAAAAGAAAGTCTGGGATAGATTTTAACTGTGGGTTTACAGAAACTAGCACCATTTTATTTACTGAAATGGAGAAGATTGGGAGGTGTTCTGATTTGGATATTTTAAACTTAAGAATGCCTATTAACCATTCAAATGAGTTACCAAGAAGACAGTTGGCAGTTTAGTCTAGAGTTCAGATTCACTGAATGTATAAACCTGTAAATCTCCAGGCAACGTAGAAGTGTAAATATGTAAACTCAATCCATAGGTTTCCTGTCACCACATTTCAGAGAATTCACTCTGATACATCTTTCCCTCCAAACAAACAGTGCTGTTAAATAAACGGTTAGGTAGAAAACAGCTAAACAAATGCTCATGAATCCTATAGAGATTGAAAACTATTCCCTTCTTCTCTTCTAAGTTCTTTAGCTGGTCTAGTAATTAAAATGGCATAAGATAGATTAACAGCAGATAAACAAATTTTGTTTGTGCCTGAGCCCTATAAAAATATGAGACTCCCTGATAATCAAGTAAAGGGGGTTTAGATATCAACCTGAGCTAAGGAGAAGGGGATGGGGTCTGGGGCTTCAAAGAGGAAGAGGACAATTCATAGGGAAATGTGAAGAGCGAAGATTTGGTACACAAATATTTGTCACATTATGTAGCTATATATTTAGGATATAAAAGTTATCTTTGGTAATAGCACTCTTCCTGGTAAAGAATTCCTAGCTAAGTTTTCTTAGATAGTTAAGAAGGAGGGAATAAGCTCTTTCTGAGTTTGCTGGGCTCTTACTTTTTTCATCAAAATAATCCAAAAGCCAAACTGGCACTTTCTAGGGTGGCTCATTCTGCTTCCCCAGCCCTATAACAACACAAATTTCTTTGTTTTCCAGAGATGAATTAGAAACACAGTGGTAATGGTTGTGAAAGATGAAGGTTTTGTTGTGTTTGACTACACTTCCTAGGGAAGTTTTGGTGACATAGTGCTAAAGAATCTTCTGGCCAATGCAAGGGATGCAAGAGACACAGATTGAAGCCTTGGTTAGAAAGATCCCCTGGAGTAGGAAATGGCAACCCACTCCATGGACAGAAAAGCCTGGTTGGTTACAGCCCATGGGGTTGCAAGGAGTCAGCAGGACTGAGCCACAGAGCATGAACGCACGCGCGCACACACACACACACACACACACACACACACACACATTTTCCAAGGCAAGAAATGGGTAAAGGAAAATAAAAATGGATCCAAAAAGAGAAAGGGTCTTAGCCTCCATGATAAATGGAAGCCAGACTTCCTGATCTTGAAAGGTGATTGAAAAAAGAAAAAAATGCTGTGAAACTCCTTGAGGATAAAGAAATGGGGACTTTATTGCACAACCTTTCAAAGAGAAATTTAGACATATTATCTACTGGGTTTGTGCTATGGTGTAAAAAAAAAAAAAAAATCCAATACACACACACATGCACAAGAAATGGCAGGAAGGATGGAAAGAAGGAATCAACGCAATCAACTTCTGAAATGTGAATTTATTTCAAATGAGGTTAGCTGAAGTTATTGAATTAATTATATAAATGATAATGATATGCTTGAAAGATCAGCTAGATTGGGGAGGGCAACATGTTACTAGCAAGGAGAAGAAAAAACAGATGGGAGAAAGACAATAGCTGAGAGAAATATTACTGATAATTTGCAGAATTAATAAAAAGCATAACCTCACATTGAAGAAGCATCATAAAATTAATACACAAATATAAGCACAGAAATCTGGGGTACATCAAACTCTGTCAGGGAAAAATTGGCCTAGAAAAGTTAAACAGGCAGACCAGAGTTTTTTCAAGGCTATTGAGATATATGTGATCAAACCCAGCTCCACTGAAACACAATAAGAATTTAAGCTTTGAAGTGAACAAGTGGAAGACTTAAGGGTGAAGTGTTTAATGTGATTAGGTCGTCTGCGTTTGCTAAATACAACTTATCAAAGTCAGGCTCCTCCCCCTCCCAGAGAGACCCAGAGGTAGGAGCTCTATCTTTCTGGACATTTCAAAGTGATGGCTCCCAGCTCCTTCAGAAAGACATTCCTTGTTGTACAACTGGCAAGAGTCTAGATCTATCCTTCAAAGAGGAAAAGATTTATAGTTCCAAGTTGCCTTAAACAAATGTTCTAAGAAAAGAAAGTCAGGAGCCTATGGTCAGGAAAAAGTTTCTCTCGAGTTTACTCAAGCAGAGGGTGTAATCAGGCAGGACTCTATGACACCTTCCCAGAATAGACCCCTTACTTATGTCCTCCACATGCTTTTGTCTGTAGAACATTTCAAAGAGTGAATTTAATCAGAGGAGTGAGAAAATGCGGAAAGAAAGGAATACAGTCAAGACAAAATAATAATACTTTAGCCATTAAACAAAGTCAGGGACATTTAGCTTTTCCTCAGGGACTATAGAAAATATTCTGAACCATGTCCTTTGAGGTATCTTGCAGATATTGAAAACCCCTGCTGGGGGAAGAAGTTAACAAAATACTGCCCATAAGCATGTAGACCCCAGACTGGTTTGAACCAGAAGGTAGGTGATGCTATCTCCCAATTACCTCACTACCAACCAATCAGAAGAATGTTCATGAGCTGATCATGCCCTGCTCATTAAATACTGTAAATACTGCTCATGCTATCTCCCACTCCACCCGCCACCTTGGAAGGGATACAGTCTTGAGGGCATTAACATGTTGTGGTGCCCTTTGCCTGTCAAAGCAATAAGTTATTTCTTTCTACTTCACTCAAAACTCTGTCTCTGAGATTTATTTCAGACTGATATACAGAGGTTGAATTTTGGCAACAAGAGGAACACTAACCATATTGGGTAAATTCAAACAGAATAATTTTAACAACAATTGAGTGAAAATTATTTCAGACCAATTACAGTCAAGAATTTAACATTACATACACACTTGACAAAAGAAACACCCAAAGATGTACTTTGGCAAGAAGAAATGTAATCTTTAAAGGAGAAACACGGTGCAGGGAGAAGTAGTGAACCAAGAAATTGGTAACCACATGGATAAATCAAAGGAAGTATGCGTTAGGAAACTAAAGCAATAATTTGCAATTTGCAGCAGGTTAAAACACTTTGAATTAATGTATGTAACAACTAACATGAAATATATTAGAGACGAGAACTCAAGTATTATAATGTTCTTGTCTTTTTCTTGTGGGTAGCTTTTATTTTAAACACAGTTCTATATTAATATTCTAAAGACAAGAAAATAAATGTTTACCTTCTAAAAGATAGTGTTTACTTAAAAAACAAATGCAAAGTGTTCAATTCAGTGAAGTTGCTCAGTCGTCTCTGACTCTTTGTGACCCCATGAACCACAGCACGCCAGGCCTCCCTGTCCATCAACAACTCCCAGAGTCCATCCAAACCCATGTCCATTGTGCCAGTGATGTCACCCATCCATCTCATCCTTTATCATCCCCTTCTCCTCTTGCCCTCAGTCTTTCCCAGAATCAGGGTCTTTTCCAATGAGTCAGCTCTTCATATCAGGTGGCCAAAGTATTGGAGTTTCAGCTTCAACATCAGTCCTTCCAATCAACACCCAGGACTGATCTCCTTTAGAATGGACTGGTTGGATCCCCTTGCAGTCCAAGGGACTCTCGAGAATCTTCTCCAACACCACAGTTCAAAAGCATCAATTCTTCTGCACCCAGCTTTCTTCACAGTCCAACTCTCACATCCATACATGACCACTGGAAAAACTACAGCCTTGACTAGGTGGACTTTTGTTGACAAAGTAATGTCTCTGCTTTTTAATATTCTGTCTAGGTTGGTCATACTTTTATTCCATGGAGTAAGTGTCTTAATTTCATGGCTGCAATCACCATCTGCAGTGATTTTGGAGCCCAGAAAAATATAGTCAGCCACTGTTTCTGTTTCTCCATTTATTTGCCATGAAGTGATGGGACCAGATGCCATAATTTTGGATTTCTGAATGTTGAGTTTTAAGACAATTTTTTCACTCTCCTCTTTCACTTTCATCAAGAGGCTCTTTAGTTCCTCTTCACTTTCTGCCATAAGGGTGGTGTCGTCTGCATTTCTGAGGTTATTGATATTTCTCCCAGCAATCTTGATTCCAGCTTGTGCTTCTTCCAGCTCAGCATTTTTCATGATGTACTCTACATATAAGTTAAATAAGTAGGGTGACAATATACAGCCTTAACGTACTCCTTTTCCTATTTGGAACCAGTCTGTTGTTCCATGTCCAGTCCTAACTGTTGTTTCCTGACCTGTATACAGATTTCTCAGGAGGCAGGTCAGGTGGTCTGCTCTTCCAACTCTTTCAGAATTTTCTACAGTTTATTGTGATCCACACAGTCAAAGGCATTGGCATAGTCAATAAAGCAGAAATAGATGTTTTTCTGGAACTCTCTTGCTTTTTCCATGATCCAGCGGATGTTGGCAATTTGATCTCTGGTTCCTCTGCCGTTTCTAAAACCAGCTTGAACATCAGGAAGTTCATGGTTCACGTATTGCTGAAGCCTGGCTTCGAGAATTTTGAGCATTACTTTACTAGCATGTGAGATGAGTGCAATTGTGCGGTAGTTTGAGCATTCTTTGCCATTGCCTTCTTTTGGAATTGGAATGAAAACTGACCTTTTTCAGTCCTGTGGCCACTGCTGAGCTTTCCAAATTTGCTCGAATATTGAGTGCAGCACTTTCACAGCATCATCTTTCAGGATTTGAAATAGCTCAACTGGAATTCCATCGCCTCCACTAGCTTTGTTCATAGTGATGCTTCCTAAGCCCCAGTTGACTTCACATTCCAGGACGTCTGGCTCTAGGTGAGTAATCACACCATTGTCATTATCTGGGTCATGAAGATATTTTTTGTGCCGTTCTGTGTATTCTTGCCACCTCTTCTTAATATCTTTCTGCTTCTGTTAGGTCCATACCATTTCTGTCCTTTATTGAACCCATCTTTGCATGAAATGTTCCCTTAGTATCTCTAATTTTCTTGAAGAGATCTCTAATCTTTCTCATTCTGTTGTTTTCCTCTATTTCTTTGCATTGATTTCTGAGGAAGGCTTTCTTATTACTCAATGTTTTAATGACGACTTTAGCCCTCGAAATAGTCTCTCAGATGGCTCAGAGAAACTGGTCAGAAGAGGGAAAGGTGGAGACAGAATATGTGTGAATTTTTTGCTGGGAGAAAACATGTAGTCAAGCATCAACAGATTACTGCTAACCACAAAGAACTGACATATCAGGTTAATAATTTTAGTGCTTTTCTGTGAATGGGGAAATGTAAGAATCCAAGATCATTGAAGTGTTTCCTTATATATATGTATCTTAATGGTCTAGGTGCCATATCTCGAGCACAGAATGTTTCCCATGTTTTCTCCATCCTGAATTCCATATGGCTTGATCCTGTAGAACTGGATAACAATCAACATTCTTTTTATTCTTTACAAAAGAAAAATACAGTTTAAGAGGGGAAAAAAATAATGATGATCTCAATAGAAAGCAGCAAAGAGAAAAATTGCTGTTATTTACTCCTAAGGCATGTCCCACTCTGTAACCCCATGAACTATAACCCTCCTGGTTCCTCTGGGCATGGGATTTTCCAGGCGAGAATGCAGGAGTGAGTTGCCATTTCCTTCTCCAGGGAATCTTCCCAACCCAGGTCTCAAACCTGTGTCCTGCACTGCCAGGTGAATTCTTTATTGCTAAGTCACCAGGGAAGTCCAAAGAACAAAATAGTAGCAAATAAAAAGAACAAGAGAGAAAAACTATGCAATTTAAACTGTTTTATACATTACATATTATACAGACTTGTGTGATGAATATAAAGTAATATATTAATTTAAATATAGGCACATTCCACCAAAGGGCAGTGACAGAACCTTTTGTTTTTCATATGAATCAAAAACAAATATGTGTCAGATTTGGAAGGTAAGTACATGAGCATCTTTTATAATATACCAATTTTTTAATTTTTTCAGTATTTTATTTTTGTAATAATTAAGAGATCAAATGGGAGATTAAAAGATATTGTAAAAGTGAAGTAGATAACTGGGGAAATGTTTCAGTGAAAAATATTAGAGAAATGGCAAATCAACCTGGGAAGCCTTGACAGAGTAAGGAGTTTCACTGCTCAATAAAACCTTCTGTGATGATGTAGAACATGATTTAGGGCTGCACTGTTCAATATAGCAGTGGTTTGGACATTTGTAATGTGGCTTGTGTGGACTGAGGAACTGAATTTCCCACTTTAATTAATTTCTTTTAATTAATTTAATTTTAACTAACTTTATGTGACTAGAGTCTACTTTGTTGGATAATTCAGTTCTGAAACATACCTTGTATAATGAAGAAAATGATCTAAAATATAATGTGGATAAGACAATAAGTGAAAGTGTGAAGTCCTTGAGAAGGCAGAAGTGGAAGATATACATACATATACCTACATGATTTTGGGAGTTTAGTCGCTAAGTCGTGTCTGACTCTTGTGACCCCAGGGACTGTAGTCTGCCAGGCTCCTCTGTCCCTGGGATTTTCCAGGCAAAAATACTGAAGTGGGTTGCCGTTTCTATCTCCAGGGATCTTTCCAACCCAGGTATTGAACCGAAGTCTCCTGCACTGCAGGCAGATTCTTTACCAACTGAACTACCAGGGAAGCCCTATACATACATATGAATGTACAAGCACACAGGGGGCAAGTGGAAGGACTGGATTTTAGTAACAAAAATGAAGACAGTTTAATTATGTAAATCTGAAAATTGTTATTAAACACCTACAGGCCGTGATCTCAGTGATATGCTACGAAATGAAGAAGAAAAATAAATATTTAAAAAATATGAATTCCTCAAAGATAATTCCCATGAACAGGTCAGTCTCAGGGTAGCTAGCAATGTCATTTCACAGAAAGAGATGAGAACAAAAGCTTGAATGACACCAACAAAATAGGTAAGCTTATACATGAGTGAAGACCATTATGGTAGCGAAAACAAAATTGGCAAGCCCTTGGGAGAAAACACAAATTGGCAGGTTTGAGGCAGGTGTAAGGACTGTGTAAGCAATGTGCTAAGTGATTAGACTGGACAGGTAGATTGGGGAGAGACATTCTAGGGCATTCATTGGCTTGCAGGCCATAAAGTAATGAGAAACCATTCATGATTTTTTCAATATAAAGATGACATGATTCTGGTTCAGTAATCATTTTCAACAAGTGTTTTAGGAGAAAATACTGTATGTTCTAATGCAGGATATATTTCAAAAATAATTTTCTAACTTGCTGATGGGCAGAATTTAGAGGGACAAGTATAGAAACAGGTAGGAAGTATAGAAACACTTAATTCACCCAGAGAATATATATGGAGTTATTGCTGTAAGCTAAGCACTATTCAAGACATTGGGCATACAGAGGACACGCAGGCTGATACTTAACACTTGTTAGTACTTCCCTGGTGGCTCAGATGGTAAAGAGTCTGTCTACAATGCAGGAGACCTGGATTCGATCCCTGGGTTGGGAAGATTTTCTGGAGAAGGAAATGGCAACTCACTCCCATACTCTTGCCTAGAAAATCCCATGGATGGATGAGCCTGGTGTCCATGGGGTCACAAAGAGTTGGATATGACTGAGCAACTTCACTTTCACTTTCCAATTTTTAAAAATTTTTACCCAAAATAAATGCAATAAATGCATATTAAACTTAATTCCAAGGAATAAATAATGATGTCTATTGTATAAAAGATTAACATGCAAATAAAGGGAGAAGAAAATGGAGGAGAAAGAGAAAGATGTTGAGGAAATATTAAAGAAAACACACAAAAGTTAACTCCAAAAACTAGATGAGAATACTTAATGCCTATTTTCTGTGTGCTGCTGTTGTTGTTTGTACATATGCACCAGTTCAGTTGAGTCGTTCAGTCATGTTCGACCTATTTGCGATCCCATGAATCGCAGCACGCCAGGCATCCCTGTCCATCACTGACTCCCGGAGTTTACCCAAACTCATGTTCATCAAGTTGGTGATGCCATCCAGCCATCTCAACCTCTGTCGTCCCGTTCTCTTGCCCTCAATCGTTTTCAGCATCAGGGTCTTTTCCAATGAGTCAGCTCTTTGCATCTGGTGGCCAAAGTATTGGAGTTTCAGCTTCAACATCAGGCCTTCCAATCAACACCCAGGACTGATCTCCTTTAGAATGGACTGGTTGGATCTCCTTGCAGTCCAAGGGACTCTCAAGAGTCTTCTCCAACACCACAGTTCAAAAGCATCAATTCTTCTGCACTCAGCTCTCTTCACAGTCCAACTCACATTCATACACGACTACTGGGAAAACCATAGCCTTGACTAGACGGACTTTTGTTGGCAAAGTAATGTCTATGCTTTTCAACATGCTATCTAAGTTGGTTATAACTTTCCTTCCAAGGAGTGTCTTTTAATTTCATGGCTGCAATCACCATCTGCAGTGATTTTGGAGCCTCCAAAAATAAAGTCTGACACTGTTTCCACTGTTTCCCCATCTATTTCCCATGAAGTGATGGGACCGGATGCCATGTTCTTAATTTTCTGAATGTTGAACTTTAAGCCAACTTTTTCATTCTCCTCTTTCACTTTCTTCAAGAGGCTCTTTAGTTCCTCTTCACTTTCTGCCATAAAAGTGGTGTCATCTGCATATCTGAGGTTATTGATATTTCTCCCGGCAATCTTGATTGCAGCTTATCCTTCCTCCAGCCCAGCATTTCTCGTGATATACTCTGCATATAAATTAAATAAGCAAGGTGACAATATATAGCCCAGACATACTCCTTTTCCTATTTGGAATCAATCTGTTGTTCCATTTCCAGTTCTAACTGTTGCTTCCTGACCTGCATATAGGTTTCAACAGAGGCAGGTCAGGTGGTTTGGTATTCCCATCTCTTTCATAATTTTCCACAGTTTACATATGTACATTTTCATATGGTGTTTGAATGACCAGATATATTTAATATGTTCTAGTACCTAGTCTAAAATTCACTAATTCCATAATGAAGTTTTTCCTAGTCTTTCTCCCATCCTGCTTCCTCTGTTCATCTTCCTTTTATCATCTGTTCAATTTCCTTAATACAGCCCTTGGTATGTTTTTGACCCCATTTTATCTAGAAAGTGTTCCATTTTCATTAACCTACTCCCTTGAGAGTACCTATGAATGGCCTCCAGGGGCCATGACATTTGCCTCAAAATTTCTGTCATTTTGCCCCTCTTTGAGAGGCAAAATAATTAATATAATACTTAAGAACTCACAAAATTTAATTCATAGAAATGTGTATTTCTATTGATTAATATAAAATTTAAAGTGATTAATATTCAATTAAAACCAAAATGCCATAAATCAGAAATGTACATTATAAAACATAAGTATGAATTTAGAATATCAGTTCCTCACATTTAAATCCCACTTATTTATGCCAGTGTTACTAAAGTGGTCTTTTTGATATTCACTGTATATTTGCAAGTTTTGTCTTGTTATTGAGGAGGATACTTATCATGTTCCATGTTAAGAATGACCACTTCTGATTTTAAATTACTATGTGGACAGAACTGAAATGGATACACAGAGCTTAAGAGAATTTCTCTGCTGTCAACTTCTATCTTTATCCCAAGAATTCTGTGCATTTTCTGTATCCCTTACATCAAAATTTAAGGGATTTCAATATTGTCTGGAGGAAAAAGAATGTAGAAAGTGGCATATATGTAATTAAAATAGATGTTGATTTGCTTGGTAAAGGAGATGCATTTTCATATAGATTTTAAGATGTCAACCCATCATCTTTACAATTCATATTGCCTTGAAATTATATCTGCTCCCTCAGTTTTCTTTCCTAATTCCAAAAACAACTACATCATTCAAAATGCCAAAATCCATTTGAAAATAACCACTATTTCTCTAGATTATTTTCTCCTAGGTTGGATTTATTCTTTTGTAAGTTCAGTCAACTATTCTACACTGAAAAACAGGGGGAAAGGCACACATGATCTTAACTAGAATTGCACTTACTGCAATTGCTTTCTAAGGGCATACTGAGGAGTCATTGTTTAACATGAAATATAGTCTTTAATAATTAATACTGATGTGCACTGGATCCAGGTTGATAGCCGTGAGTGAATGAATTGTTTCTTTTCCTTTTTAAAAATGTCAGTAGCATATATGAATTAGAATATTTCTCAAATGCACTCTAGTGACCTTGAATGCTCACAGAAAAATATGAGCAATTTAATCATTTGTAAAAGACTGTCCATTACAATGCCAGGATAAAAGCCACAAAGAACTTTATGTGAAGATAATGCATGTCTTAAATTGAACATGAACATCCTGAAAGTAACTACAGTCAATGGAGTGATTATGTAATGTTCTCAGTTGAAATGATAATCAGGTCTCCATTTACATTCTCTAACAGCCAGCATAAAATATGCACAGTATTTACCACTGTCCTTAATTGGTCTCAACAAGTCTGTTGGTATTTTGACTCTATTTGAATCACATGCTTTTATGAATATATCTTCTTTAGTTTGTTGTAACTGTATAAGATAATGTGTATATATACACGCACATATATATATGAAAACATCTTATTTAAAATATTCTTTATGTTAATAGATTATGTATATAAGCAATGTGTTAAAAATAAGTAAACTATTTAATTCATGTTATTCTCTCTAAGGGATTAAATCAGAGCTTAATTAACATCCATTATTTTTAACATTTTATACATATGAAATGAAGCATTAGTTTTAGATAGTAAGTAATTTGGAATTCATCTTATCAGTTATCAAGAAGGAGATCTCTTCTTCCTAACTGGAAACCTTCTATTAAATCTTTAATAAAATTGAGGATTTTTGTCTGTTTCTTCAGTCTTACCTTAGGACCCAAAATAGTACCTTGAGATCCTAGATTCTTCATAAATATTTATTCATTTAATTAGAAAAACCCAATCTAATCTAGATATTAAATTAATTTTAGGAGAATGATAGTAATTTTTCATGTCAAAAATAAAGAATTTTCCCCAGTTTTACACATGATAAGCATTCAGGCTGTAGAAATTATTCTTTTATGTACAAATCATTGATTCTAGAAACAGGACATTTTCATTCAACAAGTGGTATATCCTTTCTACCTGTTTTCTGTTGAGAAATGAAAACACAGTAAAAAACTAACCTATATAAATTCTTCTAGTTCTGTTCAATATATTTCCCAAAACTAACAAACAAAAGGCAAAATTATAGCATCTACAATTCAATAACAGAAAAACAAAAAATACCTCAGGTGATAATGTTAACATTGCCTTAAAATATGTAAATAAACTGAGTTCAACTAAGATTTTGATTTTGTGCATAATTCTGCTTCTCATTCTCAATTTATTCTTGATTTTCTCTTTCATGGGATTATTCTATATCTTTTCCATTCTACAGAAGTAGATGCTTTTATGCTCTCTGGAAACATTTACCTCTTGATTTGTAAGGTAAATCAAGACAGGTATTTCAAGATTTTCAATTTATTCTTCTATTTAAAGTTTATGGACCTATAATGACCCTTCTTTCTGCAGAGCTCAGATAAAAACACAGCTTCTATTTGACAAAAAAAATAATAATGGTAATACCTAGATCATAGGGTTTTCATGTAGACTGAAAGGATTAGCACGCAGAACTCAATCAAGTTTAACTTTTAGATGCAGAAGCTTTTCACACTTTTCACACTTAACATTAATGCGCATTTATAGCCCCATTGCCCAAACAAGTCTCAGTTTACACCACTATTCTGGAGTCCTGACCAGTAAGCATCCTTTATCATTCTCAAGTGTTCCAGTTGTCATAGTACCTGAACAAATCAAGTTTCATTCTAGCTGGAACTGCACTTTGTGCAAAGTAATTATATATATTGGGTTATATAATTTTCTATGTGAATAACCAGCTATTTTAACACAAGATGTATTGTTTTCTTAATGCTTTACAATATCACCTCTGTCGAATGTCTCATTTTTATACATAAGTTTCTAGGCTATATTTTCTATTATACTAGACCTATTGTTCATTTTGCACTCATATCATATCTTTTTAATTATTAGAACATTATTAACAACTGCAATTAGATCAGTTCACCCACCCAATTTTTCTACCTAAAATATTCTTGGCAATTATTAGACCTTGGCTTTTCCATGTGATTTAGAAATAACTTTGCAATTTCTCCTTTGAGTGTAAACTTAAATTTCTTGTGTGTGTGTGCTTACACTCATTCATCTCTGACTTTATGCAATGCCATGGACTGGGTCCCACCAGACCCCTCTGTCCATGGGATTCTCAGGCAAGAATACTGGAGTGAGTTGCTATATCCTCCTCCAGGGGATCTTCCTGACACAGGGATCAAACTCGTGTCTCTTATGTCTCCAGCATTGACGGGTGGGTTTTTTACCACTAGAGCCACCTGGGAAGCCTGGAAGTCATTAAACTTTGTAAATTAATTTGGAGATGATTAAAGTATTTTCTCCTCTCCATGAATGTATTAATTTCAATTATTATAGTCTTGTAAGATATTTATAAAGATTATATTTTTCTTTTAATGGTTTTACACACTTTAAAATAGATGTATTGCTGGTTATATTGTAGTTTGGTTGATATTATAAATGACGCCTTTTAAAGCTTTTATTTTCTAATTGTTTCTGGTATATTAAAATGCAATTGGCTTTTGTGTATTGATTTTACAAGGAGTAAAATTAATAAACTTTCTTATCGATTAAAACATTTTAAGTGTATTCTGCTTTGAATTATCTAGGTATAGAATCTCTTTAACCAGGAATAATGACAGTTTTGCTTCTTTCTTTGTAACCCTCACACTTTTATTTCTTTTGAATAAAACCAACAGGGTATCAGAAAGAGTTGGACCATAAAGAAGGCTGAGTACCAAAGAATTTATGCTTTTGAACTGTGGTGTTGGATAACACTCTTGAGAGTCCCTTGGACTGCAAGGAAATCAATCAGTCAAGCCTAGAGGAAATCGATCCTGAATATTCATTGGAAGAACTGATGCTGAAGCTGAAGCTCCAATATTTTGGCCACTTGATGCAAAGAGTGGACTCATTAAAAAAGATCCTGTTATTGGGTAGAATTAGAAGCAGAAGGAGAAGGGAATGACAGAGGATGATATGGTTGGATGGCATCACCAACTCAATGGGCATGAATTTGAGCAAGTTCTGGGAGACGGTGAGGGACAGGAAAGCCTGGAGTGATACAGTCTCTGGGGTCGCAAGCAGTCAGACATGACTGAGTAGCTGAGAAACAACAGGCTCTTGTTGAATATAGGTATTATGTTGTCATTTTAAAGGAAATTCTGACGTTTCAACATTAAGAATTAGATTGCTCTAGGATTTGGTGTATATATTTTAACCATTTCAGAAGTCACTTTTTCCGACTTGGTAAGAGATTTTTTTTTTTTTTAATAATTTTTTTTTTTAATTTTCTCAAATTTTCCTGCAACTATTGACTTTTAATCTAGCATACTTTTTATTACTAAAATCTAGTACTAGCGTTTGTTTGTATGTGTGGTAATGTACAATTTTAATGAACCGTGAACTCCCTTGATGTTCAAGCTGGTTTTAGAAAAGGCAGAGGAACCAGAGATCAAAAAGCCAACATCCTCTGGATCATGGAAAAAGCAAGAGAGTTCCAGAAAAACAGTGGAAACAGTGTCAGGCTTTATTTTTTTGGGCTCCAAAACCACTGCAGATGGTGATTGCAGCCATGAAATTAAAAGACGCTTGCTCCTTGGAAGAAAAGTTATGACCAACCTAGATAGTATATTCAAAAGCAGAGACATTACTTTGCCAACTAAGGTCCGTCTAGTCAAGGTCCGTCTAGTCAAGGCTATGGATTTTCCAGTGGTCATGTATGGATGTGAGAGTTGGACTGTGAAGAAGGCTGAGCACCGAAGAATTGATGCTTTTGAACTGTGGTGTTGGAGAAGACTCTTGAGAGTCCCTTGGACTGCAAGGAGATCCATCCAGTCCTTTCTGAAGGAGATCAACCCTGGGATTTCTTTGGAAGGAATGATGCTAAAGCTGAAGCTCCAGTACTTTGGCCACCTCATGCGCAGAGTTGACTCACTGGAAAAGACTGTGATGCTGGGATGGATTGGAGGCAGGAGGAGAAGGGGACGACCCAGGATGAGCTGGCTGGATGGCATCACGGACTCGATGGACGTGAGTCTGAATGAACTCTGGGTGATGGTGATGGACAGGGAGGCCTGGCGTGCTACACTTCATGGGGTCGCAAAGAGTGGGACACGAGTGAGTGACTGAACTGAACTGAACTGAAGAATCTGAGTTCTAGAGTGCATGCTTAGTCTCTCAGTAATGGCCAACTCTTTGCAACCCTATGGACTGTGGTCTGCCAGGCTCCTCTGTCCATGGAAATTTATATGCAAGAATACTGGAGTGGGTTGATTTTTCCTACTCCAGAGATCTTCCCAATCCAGGGATCGAACCTGCACCTCCCATGGCTCCTGCACTGCAGGTGGATTCTTTACCACTGAGCCACCTGGGAAGCCCCTAAAATCTATTTTTACTAATAAAAAAATAATAAATAATATAATATTCCATAATCTGTGAAAAGTACTTGTTATAAAACTGAAACTGTTCAACCAGAAACAGAAATATTCAGGATGTTAACTACAATATACTTATGTGTGTTTCCTTTGAATCAGATCAAACCTTTATAACTCATAGCAATAACAGCATCCAAAGTGTCATCATAATGCCGCTTCCTCACACCTTGTACTATACAGAATGACACTCCTAACATCTAAATGTCTATACAACAGGCTAACACTACAAGGAGAGCAACTCTGAAGTTATGAATCTTAGAGTTTACTATATAGATTTATATGTGAATGTGCTTAGTCATTTCAATGGTGTCCAACTCTGGGCGACCTCATAGACCAGAGCCTGCAAGTCTCTGTCCATGGGATTCTCCAAGTAAGAATATTGGTGTGGGTTGCCATGCCCTCCTCCAGTGGATTTTCCAACCCAGGGATCGAACCCAGGTCTCCCGCATTGCAGATGGATTCTTTACCATCTGATCCACCAAGGAAGCCCTCTATATATACATATGGGTACATGTATTACATATACATATGCTTGCTGCTGCTAAGTCACTTCAGTCATGTCCAGCTCTGTGCGACCCAATAGACGGCAGCCCACCAGGCTCTGCCACCCCTGGGATTCTCCAGGCAAGAACACTGGAGCGGGTTTCCATTTCCTTCTCCAATGCAGGAAAGTGAAAGTGAAGTCGCTCAGTCTTGTCTGACATTTCGTGGCCCCATGGACTGCAGCCTACCAGGCTCCTCTGTCCGTGGGATTTTCCAGGCTTATACACATATATATTCAGCCCCAATACATATTGGAGTTGAAACATCTGCCCCTCTTCCTCTCTGGAGAAAGAGGAAGAGAGCTTATCTTCTATTCCAGAGTGAAAGCAAATAATTTCCTGGGAGAAGAGGAGAGTGGTCTCTATTCCAGAATATCAGCATTTGGCACCAGGAGAAATGGAATGTTGTATACCTTTGAATGAGACCGAGGCTCTACCATAAAAGAGGCAATGGATTCTGAGCTAATAGCTGTCAAATTTGAAAAGCAAGTGGCTTCAAGGAAGAAAAAAAGGGAGATATTTTCTGCAATTATGGCATGCTAATTTATTTTTGCTTAGGATGCTGAAGCCCAGAAGAAACACCAAAACATCCAGAAAGAAGTAGCTTTCAGTGGACGCCTGCCTCCAAAAGGCAGAAGCTAGAGCCTAATGTTAGTAAAGGTACAGGAATGCAATCAGTCTGGCAATCACTCACCCAGATGATATTTTATGTGGGGAGAAAGAAAATGAAGAATTAAATGCTACTCTTTATTGATATCTGGCATAGGAGGTTGGCAAGTTATAGTCCATGGGGTCGCAAAGAGTTTGACATGACTGACTGACTTAACACATAGCTGGTATAGCTTTGTAGGGGGACCTCCAACTTTTAGAGGCTACAAACTGGGGCCCTGTGTTCAGCACCCACTCTACACAGTGATCAGAGCAGCAGGTGAGCTGATCCCCATATCCAGTTTTCTAGTCTGCTTGCATAGTCTGTCAGCCACTCACTATACCACTAAAAGCTCAACTGTTTAGGGGCAGTCTTATCAATATACATTAGCTGTTTAGTCACTCAGTGGTGTCCTCTCTTTGTAAGCACATGAACTGAGGCACATTAGGCTTCCCTGTCCTTCACCATCTCCCAGAGCTTGCTCAAACTTATGTACACTGGATGGATGCCATCCAACCATCTCATCCTCTGTCATCCTCTTTTCCTCCTGCCTTCATCTTTTCCAGCATCAGGGCCTTTTCCAATGATTTGGCTCTTTACATTAAGTGGCTGAAGTATTGGAGCTTCAGCATCAGTCCTTCCAGTGAATATTCAGGACTGATTTCCTTTAGGATTGGCTGATTTGATCTCCTTGCCATCTAAGGGACACTTTCAAGAGTCTTCTTCAGAATCACAGTTCAAAAGCATCAATTCATCAGTGCTTAGCTTTCATTATGGTCCAACTCTCACATCTGAACATTATTACTGGAAAAACTGTAGCTTTAATTAGATGGACTCTTGTTGACAAAATGATGTCCCTGCTTTTTAATATGCTATCTAGATATGTCATAGTCCCTCCTGCCCCCAAGGAGCAAGCATCTTTTGATTTCATGGCTACAGTCACCAACCACAGTGAAAATAGTATGTCATTGTCTGTTTTCCCCATATATTTGCCATGAAATGATGGGACTGGATGCCATGATCTTAGTTTTTTGAATGTTGAGTTTTAAGCTAGCTTTTTCACTCTTCTTTCATCCTCATCAAGATGCTCTTTAGTTTCTCTTCTCTTTCTGCCACTAGTGTGGTATCATCTACATGTCTGAGGTTGTTGATATTTCTCCTGGAAATCTTCATTCCAGATGTAATTCATCCAGTAAATTTTGATTTCTGACTAATTTCTATTCTTATTGATTTGTTTGCTTAATATATAGCTGACTGGGCAAGTGTGTTGAAATACTCCAAAGATACAGTGGTTTTGTCAATTTTACCTAACATGTAAATAATATTTTACATTTATATTTTTAAAATATTTGTTGAGATCCCATAAATAGATTAAAATCATTTGGATTCTCTATGAGTTTTTGGTAAATTATTCTTTTGTGAAATTTTCCTGTATCTTTTATACATTTTTGCAGGGTTTGATAGAATTTAGGGGCCACCAGATGAGGAAGATCCTCTGGATGAGGGCATGGCAACACACTCCAGTATTCTTGCCTGGAGAACACCATGGACAGAAGAGCCTGATGGGCTACAGTCTATATGTTGCAAAGAGTCACAACTGAAGCAACTTGGCACACAGCTTGCACACAGTCTTTTCTTAAATTATGTTTACTTTATATTTACATTATTTTAAAGAAATACTTGCTATGCTTCTATATATCTTTTATTTAGTGATCTTCAGACTTATCCTTTTGTCTTGAGAATCTACCTCTCAGTATAAATTTTGCCTCTTTATTTTAATATATTTTATTTCTTGTGTATTTTAAGAATCATTTTCTTTAGTGTTCTACAATATTATTAGTAAGTGTGTGTTCAGTTGCTGAGTCATGTCTGACTCTGACACCCCATGAACTGTAGCCAGCAAAGCTCTCCTTTCCATGAGATTTCCCAGGCAAGAATACTGGAGTGGGTTGCCATTTCTTTCTCCAGGGGATCTTCCCGACCCAGGGAAGAAAGCTGCGTCTACTGAATTGACGGGCAGGTTTTTTACCTCTGAGCCACCAGGAAAGCCCTATTAATAAGTGCATAGATGTTGTTTTAGGTGTAAAGATATGACTGGTTTGATTTAATCATGCTTGAACTTGCTGTGCTTCTAAATGAATCCATGTCTTTTACAAATTCTGGAAAATTTTAAATCTCTTGAAATATTTCCTGGCAAGCATTACCATTTTTCTAGTGTTTGCTTTTCTCTTTTAGACTTTCTATTGGAAAAGTGATAAACATGTTTTTAACCTCTGTTTCTTAACCTTTATTTCATATATTCCGTTTCCTTTTCCGTGGAAATTTCAACTCTGTTTCACCATTTAATAATTCTTCCACTGCATGTAATTTCTACTGAACCCATCTACTAAGTATAATCTTTTACCACAGTGTTTTCAATTTCTGTTCTACATATTTTTAAACTTTATTGTTTATTCTTAAACCATGCTTGTAGCCAGTCATATTTAAAATTTCTCTTTTAATACTTGTGTTTATTTTAAAAATCTACATAAGAAATAATTTTCTGACAAAAGTAATTTGAATATGTTTCCACTAATTTCCTTTTCTTATTCTTTGTCATGGTGAATGGGTACAAAAATCCTTTTCAATTTGTTGAAAAATTGGTTTATCTTTTTAAAAATTATGCATTTGTTTATTTATTTTGGTTGGGCTGGGTCATCATTTCTGCAGGCAGGCTTTCTCTAGTTGCTGTGAGTAGGCTACTTTCTAGTTGTGGTGCCTGGGCTTCTCATTGAAGTGGCTTCTCTGATTGCAGAGTGCAGGCTGTAAGAGCACGGGCTTACTCCAAGGCATGTGGGATCTTCCAAGACCAGGGATTGAAACTATGTCTTCGGCACTCTCAGGCAAATTCTTAACCACTAGATTGCCAGGGAAGTCCAAAGTTTACCTTTATATAGTTTTGGTCATAGAATGTGGAGGTGTCTCACAGAAGTTATTTTGCCATTATGGCACACATGAATTACCATATTAGGGTCATATTAACATAAATGTCTTGGCTTACAACATCAGTGAAGATAATGTGGATTTTAACTTAATTCAAAATTTTATGATCTATGGTAGTCCCAAATTAATGAATTACCACAAGGCCTGCTACAGACTGAACGTTTGCACACTCTTAAAATGCATCGGTTAGAATCTAATCTGTGCTTGAGGTGCATGTGTATATGTTCAGTTGTGCTGAACTCTGTGATCCTGTAGACTGTAGCCCACCGGGCTCCTCTGTCCATGTAAATTTTCGGGCAAGAAAACGAGTGGGTTGCCATTTCCTTTTCTAGGGGATTTCCTGATCCATGAAGTGAACCAGAGTCTCTTGCATTAAGTCCTATCTAATCTGTAATGTGACTGTATTTGAAGGTGGGGTCTTTGATGAAGAGATTAGGTCATAAGTGTGGAGCTCTCATGAATGGGATTAGGGCCCTAATAAAAAAGACTCCAAAGAGCCACTCAAAGACACAGCAAACAAAGAAGAGGGCTCTGGGTTTACCAGAACTTTGGTCTTGGATTTCCAAGCTTCAGGAACCTACATAAATAAATTTTTGTTGGTTAAGTCACTCAGTTCATAGTATGTTTTGTTATAGTAGCCAAAATGGTCTAAGACAAGGCCTTACTATTATTATTGTGTGCATGCTAAATTGCTTCAGTCATATCTGACTTGCTGCAAATCCATGGGCCATAGGCCATCAGGCTCTGCCGTCCATGGGATTCTCCAGGCAAAAATACTTGCGTAGGTTGCCATTTTTTCATCCAGGAGATCTTCTTGACCCCGGGATTGAACCTGTGCATCCTACATCTCTTGCATTGTCAGGCAGGTTTTTTCTTTTTACCACTTTAGTGGGAAGCCACACTATTATTATTATTTACATGTAATTTCCAACCAAGTTTTTGAGAGATGGGTTTCTCCATCCTCCATACTTGCTAGGGGATGGAATCATTGTAGCCACTGTTCCCCGTGTGAAACAGAGTTCCAGCATTACACAGGAGTTTTATTTATAGACCTCTGTCATGTAGATCCCAAGGTACCATCTCCTATCACACAACTGCTAAAATATATCTGCTTACAATCCTGATTTTCAGGTTTTTCTTTCCTTGTAAGTACCTAAGTAATACCTCCTTCACTTTTGAAGATAGGACTTATATATGGATGGATAGTTCAGTTCAGTTCAGTCACTCAGTCGTGTCCGACTCTTTGAAACTCCATGAATTGCAGCACGCCAGGCCTCCCTGTCCATCACCAACTCCTGGAGTTCACTCAGACTCATGACCATTGAGTCAGTGATGCCATCCAGCAATCTCATCCTCTGTCGTCCCCTTCTCCTCCTGACCCCAATTCCTCCCAGCATCAGAGTCTTTTCCAATGAGTCAACTCTTTGCATGAGGTGGACAAAGTACTGGAGCTTCAGCTACAGCATCATTTCTTCAAAAGAAATCCCAGGGCTGATCTCTTTCAGAATGGACTAGTTGCATCTCCTTGCAGTCCAAGGAACTCTCAAGAGTCTTCTCCAACACCACAATTAAAAAGCATCAATTCTTCAGTGCTCAGCCTTCTTCACAGTCCAACTCTCACATCCATATATGACCACTGGAAAATCCATAGCCTTGACTAGATGGACCATTTTTGGCAAAGTAATGTCTCTGCTTTTGAATATGCTGTTTAGGTTGGTCATAACTTTCCTTCCACAGAGTAAGCACCTTTTAATTTCATGGCTGAAGTCACCATCTGCAGTGATTTTGGAGCCCCCTCGCCCCCCGCCAAAAAAAGTCTGACACTGTTTCCACTGTTTCCTCATCTATTTTTCATGAAGTGATGGGACCAGATGTCATGATCTCAATTTTCTGAATGTTGAGCTTTAAGCCAACTTTTTCACTCTCCTCTTTCACTTTCATCAAGAGGCTTTTTGTTCCTCTTCACTTTCTGCCATAAGGGTGGTGTCATCTGCATATCTGAGGTTATTGATATTTCTCCCAGCAATCTTGATTCCAGCTTGTGCTTCTTCCAGCCCCAGCATTTCTCATGATGTACTCTGCATGTAAGTTAAATAAGCAGGGTGACAATATATAGCCTTAATGTATGCTCTTTCCTATTTGGAACCTAAACTGGAGGTACTCCTTTTCCTATTTGGAACCAGTTTGTTGTTCCATGTCCAGTTCTAACTGGTCATGGAGGAGAGGTCTGACAGAATGTGTTCCACTGGAGAAGGGAATGGCAAACCACTTCAGTATTCTTGCCTTGAGGACCCCATGAACAGTATGAAAAGACAAAATGATAGGATACTGAAAGAGGAACTCCCCAGGTCAGTAGGTGCCCAATATGCTACTGGAGATCAGTGGAGAAACAACTCCAGAAAGAATGGAGGGATGGAGCCAAAGCAAAAACAATACCCAGCTGTGGATGTGACTCGTGATAGAATCAAGGTCCGATGCTGTAAAGAGCAAGATTGTATAGGAACCTGGAATGTCAGGTCCATGAATCAAGGCAAATTGGAAGACAAACAAGAGATGGCAAGAGTGAACGTCAACATTCTAGGAATCAGCCAATTAAAATGGACTGGAATGGGTGAATTTAACTCAGATGACCATTATATCTACTACTGTAGAAATGGAGTAGCCATCACGGTGAATAAAAGAGTCTGAAATGCAGTACTTGGATGCAATCTCAAAAATGACAGAATGATCTTTGTTCATTTCCAAGGAAAACCATTCAGTATCACAGTAATCCAAGTCTATACCCCAAACAGTAATGCTGAAGAAGCTGAAGTTGAATGGTTCTATGAAGACCTACAAGACCTTGTAGAACTAACACCCAAAAAAGATGTCCTTTTCACTTTAGGGGACTGGAATGCAAAAGTAGAAAGTCAAGAAACACCTGGAGTAACAGGCAAATTTGGCCTTGGAATATGGAATGAAGCAGGGAAAAGACAAACAGAATTTTGCCAAGAAAATGCACTGGTCATAGAAAATACCCTCTTCCAACAACACAAGAGAAGACTATACACATGGGCATCACCAGATGGTCAACACCAAAATCAGATTGATTATATTCTTTGCAGCCAAAGATGGAGAAGCTCTATATAGTCAACAAAAACAAGACCAGGAGCTGACTGTGGCTCAGATCATGAACCCTTATTACCAAATTCAGACTTAAATTGAAGAAAGTAGGGAAAACCACTAGGCCATTCAGGTATGACCTAAATCAAATCCCTTACGGTTATACAGTGGAAGTGAGAAATAGATTTAAGGGTCTAGATCTGATAGATAGAGTGCCTGATGAACTACGGACTGAAGTTCATGACATTGTACAGGAGACAGGGATCAAGACCATCCCCATGGAAAAGAAATGCAAAAAAGCAAGATGGCTGTCTGGGGAGGCCTTACAAATAGCTGTGAAAGGAAGAGAAGTGAAAAGCAAAGGAGAAAAGGAAAGATATAAGCATCTGAATACAGAGTTCCAAAGAATAGCAAGAAAAGATAAGAAAGCCTTCTTCAGCGATCAATGTAAAGAAATAGAGGAAAACAACAGAATATGGATGGATAGGTACAGTCAATTCACATTATTTGCAGTCCTTTTATGTTCTGTAAAGTTATTATGAACACTGAATTAGCAAGTACTGAGCCAGTGCTTGTAGGGTAAATATAGGGTTTGATGGATAAGATCCTCAGGTCACAAAATTTTTATCAACTGATTAATATATTATCTTGTGTTACGTGTTTCTTTTTTAAAAATACCTTATGTAATATATGTGGTTGATTCATTAACATCAAATCATAGCTAATGGTGATGTAACTCTTCCCTGAATTAATCTGCTCTAACTCAGGCATTTTCTCTGTAAGGCACATCACAGCTTTCTTGTGCTTAGGAATTAGCACTATACCTGGGGTCATTTTAAACAGTCAAGTCACCAATAAAAAACACAAAAATGTAAAATTGATAGCAATAATATACTGCAGAAAGGATACAGTATGAAACCTGAAAGAAGGCCAGCATTACCTTATTTGATGTCAACTGGGCATGTACACATAGAGAAAATAAAAAATTTCACTCTATGTATGTCCACAAAAGAACAGGAAAATCATCAGGGAGTATTGATCTGGGGATTACAAGGAAATTTTAGTAAGTAGGCAAAAATACACAGTGTGTGAATATGGAACCCACAAAGAGTGAGGTTGAAGGTAGATAGACATATGTAGACATAGATGTAGGTACAGGGTATACTGACATTTCAAAGTAGCTACAATGTGAAGTGTCAGAAGGAAAAGCATGTATTTTATATTTTTAACAAAAAAATGCAATCCTGATAAACAGATTATAAACTTTCACAAAGTACTGTTGTAGTAAATGGATATAATTTTCTGGAAGTGATTTAGCAACATATATTAAGAAATTTTAAACTATTTAAGCAGATTAATTCAGTCATTACCCTTCAGGCAAAACAATTCTACCAAATTCTAAGAAATATTAACCTAGATTAATATACAGATATATTCACTGTAGCATTATGCTTACTGTATAAAGTTTTTAAAAAGTGCTCAATCACAGGGTAATGCTTACATATATTAGATTTATTTGTATAAAAATTACTGAGAAAGTATCATAGAGTGTTTGAAAGCTACTTAAACTCATCATATGGAAAGCTTATTCTGATAAAAATAAGATAAAATAACATGGATATACTACTTTATCTCAGCTATGTAAATAATTACAAAAGCTAAAACTGAAATCTCTGTAAAAGTTGTTTTAAAAGTATGTATCTTCTGTATTATATTTTATTGTTTTTTTTTTTTTTTTTAATCATGAATATAAGCTTCCCAAGTGTCTCAGTAAAGGATCTGCCTGCTAATGCAGGAGAGATGTGTTCGATCCCTGGGTCAGGAAGATCCCCTGGTGGAGGAAATGACAACCCACTCCAGTATTCTTGCCTGAGAAATCCCATGGACAGAGAAGCCTGGTGGGCTACAGACCATGGGATCACAAAGAGTCAGACACAGCTTAGCAACTGAAAAACAAGAGCAGCAACAACCATGAATATATTACTTTCTTAAGCAGACAAAATTAGTGGACAATGGTAATGCAGAATTCCTGCGAGATGAATGATGCCTAGGTATCTAAGTATTTGGAATCACTGAATATAATATATTTTTGGTGATAGTAGATATGTGCTTGTCAACAACCAAGGGCATGATTGTGGAAACACTTCTGACATTAACACAGTAAATATAATGTGGAAAGACTAGCATATGAGAATATTTCCTCTCTCACTTTATCTTATTCATACTATAACTTGGAATATATTCAAAATCTTGCAATACTTTCACAGAAACATGATGTGGTAAAGTTGTACAAAGAATTTTTAAAATAAATTCTTATTGCCCAAATCAAAAAATTGTTTTTGGACTCTTTGTACACTAAAATCTTGAAAAATCATTTTAACATTGCCTAGTACATTTTACAAGGGACAATTATGACATACAGTGTGCATGCAAGAAAATGTTCATTTTAGAAAAGAGGCACAAAAGTTATTATTGAGGAATTTGGAAAAGAATTACAAAATCACATTTGAATTGACAGAACAATGGATATAATATAGATGTCTTTCATTTCTGAAAGTTTTACCTTAAATAGGCACCACTCACAAAACTGATGGGAGACGATCTAATATTTTAAATGATATAAGAAAGACTTTATGGAGAAAATGTAAGTTTTATATTTTCATCATTTTATTACTTTCATAGTTCATAAATAAAAAATGTATTTACTTGGCATGCTATTTTATTCTTTAATAAATGATGGTTTATTCAAATGTCTGATACAACAGATAGCCATTAAATATTGTATTTCTTGGATAGCCTGCCAAGTGAAAAACATATTTCCCTCTATTGAAAGCTAATTCTTTGAGGAAATTTCTCTTCCTGCAGTTGTGAAACTAATTAATGCTTAATTTCACCCCTACAGCAATGTTGCTGTTATATAGCAGAAAAAGAAGGTTGCCAAAATTTATGCAGAAATGTATTTTTAAGACCTTTTTCCTCAAAAAAATTGGAAGAAAAAAATGTACATCAAAATTTAGAGTTAACATAGAATTTAGGAATTAAAATATAGTTAATGAGAACATGCGGGCTTTTCCGTTGGTGCTAGTGGTAAAGAACCTGCCTGCCAATCTGGATGCGTGAGGCACACATTTGATTCCTAGGTCAAGAAGATCCCCTGGGGGAGGGCATGGCAATCCATTCAATATTCTGGCCTAAAGAGTCTCATGGACAGAGGAACACGCTGGGCTGCTGTCCATAGGACTGCAAAGGGTCAGACACAACTGAAATGACATAGTACACATGCAATAAAAGCTGACAGCTTTTATTTAAACATTTATAATTATGTATACATATTTATATGTAATTTTAATAATTTGATGTCTTCAGTTCAGTCACTCAGTGATGTCCGACTCTTTGCAACCCCATGAATTGCAGCATGCCAGGCCTCCCTGTCCATCACCAACTCCTGGAGTTCACTCAAACTCATGTCCATCGAGTCGGTGATGCCATCCAGCCATCTCATCCTGTCATCCCCTTCTCCTCCTGACCCCAATCCCTCCCAGTATCAACAGTCTTTTCCACTGAGTCAACTCTTTACATGAGGTGGCCAAAATACTGGAGTTTCAGCTTTAGCATCATTCCTTCCAAAGAAATCCCAGGGTTGATCTTCAGAATGGACTGATTGGATTTCCTTGTAGTCCAAGGGACCCTCAAGAGTCTTCTCCAACACCACAGTTCAAAAGCATCAATTCTTCAGCACTCAGCTTTCTTCACAGTCCAACTCCCACATCCATACATGACCACTGGAAAAACCATAGCCTTGACTAGATGGACCTTTGTTGGCAAAGTAATGTCTCTGCTTTTGAATATGCTGTTTAGGTTGGTCATAACTTTCCTTCCAAGGAGTAAGCGTCTTTTAATTTTATGGCTTCAATCACCATCTGCAGGGATTTTGAAGCCCCCCAAAATAAAGTCTGATGCTGTTTCCACTGTTTCCTCATCCATTTCCCATGAAATGATGGGACCAGATGCCATAATCTCAATTTTCTGAATGTTATGCTTTAAGCCAACTTTTTCACTCTCCTCTTTCACTTTCATCAAGAGGCTCTTTTAATTTCTCTTTACTTTCTGCCATAAGGATGGTGTCATCTGCATATCTGAGGTTATTGATATTTCTCCCTGCAATTTTGATTCCAGCTTGTGCTTCTTCCAGCCCAGCATTTCTCATGATGTACTTTGCATATAAGTTAGATAAGCAGGGTGACAATATCTAGCCTTGATGTACTCCTTTTCCTATTTGGAACCAGTCTGTTGTTCCATTTCCAGTTCTAACTGTTGCTTCCTGACCTACATATAGGTCGTACTTTTTTTTTTTAACCAGCATCAAAATAATATTCTTGACTTTGGTAAAAGAAATGATTTCTGCAATTCGCATACACAATTTGAAGTCTAGAGTGGATGGTTCTCTGCCATTTAATCAACCATATTCCCCACATAGAAATTCCACTGATCATCTCTAGAATATATTTAATTCTCAAATCACATTTTTCAACATTTTCGATTAAAAAGCTGTCTTATAAAAATAAAATAACCTTAAATTTGCATCTCCATGGATTGAATTTACTGTTTTGCTTTGTTAAATTAGGCTATTTCTTCTTTGTTTTCTATTTTCTGAAATTGTGATCTTGCCCTAGAGGTGCTACAAAATATTTAAGATTTTCAAGAGACATTGGTCATTTACCATTCTATCTATAACTTGGAATGTTGTCAATTTATCTTGGCTAAAGAATATCATTATGTAATGGATCAGGACCTGATGAGGACTACCTGGTATAGATCCCTCACCTACATTTCTATTTTAGCTTTTGTCTGAAGTATTTAGATACTAACATCCAATGAACAGTTCCTGAGTTGTCACAGATGATAAAATCACTATGGAAGAGATTAACTACTTGATGAGCATGAGTCCTCAGACCTATTGGAGTGTCAGTATTGGTAATGTTAACACTAGGGACAGCACCCTGTTACCTCACTATCGACCAATCAGAGAACTTCGCATGAGTGATCACATACCCTGGGACTCCCTTTTCTCACTTTGCCTCTAAGAATGCTTTGTTGAAACAGAATAGGGTGTTTGGACCTTCTGAGCATTAACTGTCCCAATCTCCTTGTAGTGGAGCGTTGCAGTCAACACTGCACTTTCCTTCACCACAACCCAGTGTCAGAACCAAATCTGAGTTCAGTAACAATTTTAGTACCACCTGAGCCACCAGGGAAGTCTGAATAAAAGCCACTAGTAGTCAGTGTTCAAATTCTTCAGACTGTATTTTATGCCTGTCACATTTTGGTTTGAATTTTCCAAGCATCAGCTACTATTTCTTGTCATTCCAATTTATTTTATCTTTCACTATAAATTGTATTCAAACTACAATAAAAGTATTGTAGATTTAGTGTAGTCTTCTCAGTAGGGTGTGTGTTTTTTTTTTTTTTTTGGACTTATATCAGTTATGCAAGGCACAGATTTTCTATCAACTATTCCAAATTTCCTGATATGGTCTTAAAGATTCTATGGTTATAAAAACGTAAGCTCAGTTAACTTCTTGTTTCACTCCTGAACATGTTAACAATGCCAGATGAATCTTCTGTCCAGAACACTGAGCAACTCCATAGATTTGTCCAAGACAAATGCTCTATGTAATTTGAAGGTCAGGGAAAGTAAAACAATTGTTGCCAAGAATCATTGAGTTTCACTTTACCCTTAATCATCTTGTTTTAGAGACAAAACTTAAAGGAGTTCATTAAGAGACTTTAAGGTATTGGTAAGAGAGATAAGAATGCGAGTAAATGTGTTTTAGGAAGAGGCACAACAGTGTCACATTTAACATGACACTAACTTGTGTTGTGTTGAGATGGAGCCACTGGGAGAAGGAAAAAACCTATTACATCCTCTATGGATATGTTTTACTGTTGTTAAGAAAATAAAGCATAACTATTTCTGAAATTTTCTGTAATAGTAATATGGCAAGTAATATTCTTAACAGACCTTAGAATCCTATGACTAATGAAAATTTTCTATGTCAAAAAAGAACAATTGTAGTTATTTCTAATATTCCTTTTCTTCTACTATCAGTTTGTCTGTTATATTTTTGATTATAAATCAGTATTGATTAATTGGCATGATCTTTGATATAACAATGTAAAATACTCAACAGTTTTCATGGATTTAAAATACACAGGTTTAAAGTAGCTCAATATTTCACTCTTTATTTAAATATGCTAATTAATATTTAGTCTGTATTCACTGAATTTAAAAAATGATAGTTACAATATTCTCCATGGTATGAGATAGTAATTCTTTTTTAGTAATAAAAATGAGCAAACTGTCATGACCTGCATGACTTAGGGAAATGATAGCAGAATGCAAATATTATAATAAAGAGAACTATATTGAATGCCTTGTAATAATTATAACAGAAACTGAAAAATATATGTAGATAGATAGATAGGTACATGTGGGACTTCCCAGGTGGTGCTAGTAGTAAAGAACACCCCTGCAATGCTGGGGACATAAGAGATGTGTTTTTGATTCCTGGGTCCAGATGATCCCCTGGAGAAGGACATAGCAACCTACTCCTGTATCCTTGCCTGGAGAATCACATGAACAGAAGAACCTGGCAGGCTATAGCCCATGGGGTCTCACCTAGTCAAACACAACTGAAGTGACCTAACATACACATGATACATGAATGTATATGTTACATATATATGTATATACATATATATATATACATATATATATATATAAATCACTTAGCTGTATACCTGAAACTAACACACTATGGTAAATCAATTACTTCAGTTAAAAAAGCAAAAGACTAAATGGCACTACCAAAAGTAAGTAAGCCTGTTGAGGCTTCTTTAAATAAGACCATTTCATAATCCATCCTCCTATTTTAGGCTTTGACACTGTAGTGACAAAAATAACTGGATGTTTCTGTTTTATTTACAATATGTCAAATTATTCTTTGTATGTCAACCATGACAGAAACCAACGGATGAATGGAATATACTCACAAACTAGAAATAATACCAGGAATTCCCTACTTTGCAATGGAGATTTTCTTTGTCAATTTTTTCCCTGAAAGAAATGTGTGCCCTATCCCTGCTTTTTTTCTTTACGTTGTTTCTAATTGATCTGTGCCTGTGCATGATAGTTCACTATGAATTTCTAACACAGACAATAGTAAAACCTTCCTTGATTATCTAATAGGAGAACAAAGTGATGTTGAGTGTTACATAAATTATTTTTTCTTTATTACTTAAAAGCTTTTTTTCTATGGACATCCCATGTCATACTAGCAAATCTTATTTCTAACACGTTGGCTTCTATTTTTAAATTTAACTGTATGTATGGCTACTTGCCACTTCTTCAGAGCTTTGCAACCTAGCCCTTCATGCACTTTTATAGTTGAAGTATATTGAATGGAAATGTTAATGCTTTAGCAACTCATGAGGCTTCTGTGAGCAAAATTCTCTGACAAGAAAACAGTACTGTATTTGCTATTCTTGTACTCTCTGTATCATTAAATATAACTGGGATGTGTGTTGCTCACTCAGATAAAAATAAACCACCTTCAAGAATTTTTAAAGGTAAAACAGGGAATAGAATCTTGCAAATAATAGACAGGACATGACTAGTTTCTATGTTTTTAAAGTAATGATGGTAATGCTAGCTCTTTGACTTAGAGCTTGAAGAAAAGAAATGTAGGCTTACTTGAAAATAATCCAAAAAAAAAAAAAAATCAGTATACATTTGTATTACAGTTGAGGTAAAGCATGCATTTCCCATTCATGTCATAGAATTCTAGAGTTTGCCAAGTATGGCTAAGTAAAGAGGCATTGCTCTGGACTCTTCAACCTTTTAACTGGTATTTTAAGTAACTGATATTTTAAGGTGTGTACTGTGTTGAACTCAGTCACTCAGTTGTGGTCAACTCTATTTGACTCCATGGAGCCTGCCAGGCTCCTCTATCCATGGAATTCTCTAGGCAAGAATACTGGAGTGGGTTGTCATTCCTTTCTCCAGAGGACCTTCCCAACGCAGGGATTCAACTTGAGTCTCCTTTGTCTCCTGTATTGGCAGGTGGATCATTTACTACTGAACCATCTGGAAAGCCTGTGCATTCATGCTCAATTATCTGGCAGGATTATTTGCCACCTTCTTTAACTCTAATTTGGATAAATTTGGGGGTCTGGGATGACACTGACACAATATAGCTAGATCTGAACCTCTGAACTACTAATTAAGAATTCCCATTTGAATTATATATGAATGAGTCATTGAGGTTTTTTATTATTTACTTTCTCATGTATAAGAGTTGCATACCTAACATGGAAAATTTTCCAGGATTGTAACCATTTTGCAATCAATTCCTGAAATATAGGACTTCAGCTTTAGCACAAAAAGGAAACTGACTTTTGACCCTTTCCATCTAAGGGGAATGGCTTAAGAAAGAGTGGTAGTATTGTTTTTAATTTATTTTAGGAAGATATCATGTGGGACAGATGAGTTAAAGAAATAATTCATTATCTTGCTGGCATAAATGAGAAAGTCATGAAGAGTATCCAGAGTTTTAGCAACGAAATATTAGGAAAAAAAAGAATGTTTTTAGATATCAAACAATAAAAGATGCCACTGAGAAATAATTTGGGAGGGAATGGATCATTAAGACATAGCTCTATGACAAAGACCAGATTAACAACATGCCTATCCCCAAACTAATATTAAAGGGAGTTTTATCTGCCATGAAAATGGAAGACCAGGAGAAGTGATTTAAGAAATAAAATTCTAGATATATCACTGGCACATGGGACTTTGTAGCAAAAATCAGAATCCTATTGATAATCAAAGAAAGCAAATGTCTAAAATTACACAAACTTAATCCATAAATGCATTTGAGCCTTAGGCTCTCAAACACTCACTGCAGGTGCAGACACAGATGGATATGGACCAAAAAACAAGAGCTATGAGTGAAAAGAAGACATTAAACTTTTATTCAAACAGTCCAAGAGCACTCTTCTGCAGGGAGTAAGTAGCTTAAAAGATTTACATATTAGATTGTGGAGATCAGACGGTTTTATTTCTAAAATGGCTCACTCTTCACATTTTTGGTAGAGGTGAGGGATTTAGATGCATTAGACATGGGACAGAATTGCAGAGCTGTAAGACTGGGGCCGCTGTTTAGCAGATCTTGGTGAGTCAGCTTGAGTTTAACAAGAGGAATGAGGAGGAATTGCTTTGTTAAAGTCAGCAGAAGATTTTGTAAAAGAGGCTAAAGAGTAGATTGTGGTGGACTGCATTTTTTTTCTTTCTTTCTTTACCTATACTCATAATCTTCTCTTTCTGGAAATAGACCCATACCACATTTCCAAACTCTCTCTGGTATTTATGAACATAGGATGGGCACTGCAGCAATGTGCACCAGCCTGAGACCTGGTCCACAGAAACCTCTCACCAAACTTTTGATGAAGATAAGCACAGAGTTCTTAACACACAGGAAAAGGACACTGGAACCACAGATGAGAAGAGTCTAGGACGCCTGAATTACTGCTTGGATCATCACTTCTTGCCCATCAGAAATACCCATTTAAATATCATGTGACGAATAGCTAAACCTCTATTGAGTTACGGCATTGAGACTGTGTAGATTATTTCAGCAGGCAGCTGTTGACTGAAGCTCAATACCTGTATTTTGTCCTGCATTCTTGTTCAGTGGCAGCTTCTGCTCTGCTTTTCTGACCCCTGGCATGCTACGTCTTTGAAAAGTGTTATATTGCATTATATTGGGCAGGAAAATAGCTTTATGACTGGAGAGCTTGCAACCCAACCTTTATTTTCATCAATGGAAAGAATCACAGGTACTATGCTCTTTTGCATGTGAGCATCTCCCTACTTGTAACACTTCTGTAAGCCCATGTAACGAAATATATATATATTTTGGGGGGACTCCTGTTAGTCAAGGATACCTGTTAGTATCCTTGTTAGATACCTGTCAGATACATGTTAGTAACCTCCTGTTTGTCAGTTTACCCTTGAAATACACTGATCAGAAATATTCCCATTGTAGATTAAGTCCAGAATTTCCTTTTATCATTTCCTTTCTCCAGGCTGCTGGCTGATAAAGTTGGCCAATGTGGAAGTTGAAGGTCAGTTAAAAAATACACTCCGATGATTTTTAAAAATCTCATCCTTTATTACTCACCTCTCCCTTTATCTACTATTCTAATCATGGTGGCATTCCATCCCTTCTTTTAGCATGCCAAGTACCCTTCAATCTCAATATGTGGGGCACTATTTTCTCTGCCCAGAATACTCTTACACCTCACTGTATGACTGTTATTTTTGTTTGTTTTGTTTTGCTATACAAGCTTGTTTGTTTTACCATAGGAACTTCAATTCAAATGTTAACTCAGAAAATTTTTCTCCATCTCTTATAAAAAAAAAAAAAAAAAAAACCCTCCACTTATTTTAAATTCCACTAAGCTACTTTGTCTTCCCTAGTGGCTCAGATGGTAAAGCGTGTGTCTGTAATGCAGGAGACTGGGGTTGGGAAGATCCCCTGGAGAAGGAAATAGCAGTCCACTCCAGTCCTCTTGCCTGGAAAATCCCATGAACAGAGGAGCCTGGTAGGCTACAGTCTATGGGGTCACAAAGAGTTCAACACAACTGAGTGACTTCACTTTTACTTTTAAGCTACTTTATTATTTTTATCACTTATCATTATCTGAAATTATTTATTTTACCCATTTTATACTTCATTTACTGAATCAATTTCATAAAATCAATACCCGATCTGTACCCTCAATATTATACTCACAACATTACAATTGTGTCATAATGTTACAGAATTAAACCAAAAATAGCGATTGATGAAAACCTAGAATAGGTTAACTAATACATTAGAGATAAAGAGCAAATAGAGACTATAGTTTGGATTCAAAGCTTAAATTGGGCTTTTTCATTGTAATTCTGCATTGTCCAGTTACTTGCAGATACAGCTGCTGGATAACCATAGGAAATTACATCAGGCCAAGATTCATATTTTTCACTTCTTAAAGTCCTGGCTGGAGAAAGCACAAGCAGGAATCAAGATTGTCAGGAGAAATATCAATAACCTCAGATATGCAGATGACACCACCCTTATGGCAGAAAGTGAAGAGGAACTAAAGAGCCTCTTGATGAAAGTGAAAGAGGAGAGTGAAAAATTTGACTTAAAGATCAACATTCAGAAAACTAAGATCATGGCATCCGGCCCCATCACTTCATGGCAAATAGATGTGGAAACAGTGGCTGATGTTATTTTTCTGGGCTCCAAAATCACTGCAGATAGTGATTGCAGCCATGAAATTAAAAGACTCTTACTCCTTGGAAGGAAAGTTATGAGCAACCTAGACAGCATATTCAAAAGCAGAGACAGTACTTTGCCAACAAAGGTCCATCTAGTCAAGGCTATGGTTTTTCCAGTGGTCATGTATGGATGTAAGAGTTGGACTATAAAGAAACCTGAGCACCGAAGAATTGATGCTTTTGTACTGTGCTGTTGGAGAAGACTCTTGAGAGTCCCTCGGACTGCAAGGAGGTTCAACCAGTGCATCCTAAAGGAGTTCAGTTCTTGGTGTTCATTGGAAGGACTGATGTTGAAACTGAAACTCCAATACTTTGGCCACCTGATGTGAAGAGCTGACTCATTTGAAAAGACCCTGATGCTGGGAAAGATTGAGGACAGGAGGAGAAGGGGAAAACAGAGGATGAGATGGTGGGATGGCATCATCAACTTGATGGAGATGGATTTTGGTGGTCTCCTGGAGTTGGTGATGGACAGGGAGGCCTGGCATGCTGCAGTTCATGGGGTCACAGAGAGTCGGACACGACTGAGCAACTGAACTGAACTGAAAGTACAGTCCTTTCTGCTATATGAATGGCCAACATGCAAAGAGAAAGAGGGAGCCATAACCACATGATTCTGCTGAACATCAGCTGTGTGTGCTCAGTCGCTCAGTTGTGTCTGCCTCTTTGTGACCCTATGGACGTATCTTACCAGGCTCCTCTGTCCGTGGGATTTTCTAAGCAAGAATACTGGATGGGTTGCATTCCCTTCTCCAGAGGATATTCCCAACCCAGGGGTGGAACTCGCATCTCCTGAGTCCCCATCAACTGTAACCACTCCCAAATATGACCGTGGGTAAGTCAATAGGGGAGATGTGAGTGGGTAAGGGGACTGGAGAGAAATTGCAAAAAAAGTTCTCTTCTAGGTAGTTCTCTTCAGTGTGGTGTTAATTAGGACTTAGAAAAATCTAAAGCAGACATATGAAAACAAAACAGAATATAAGGCCTGTTATGGCTGACAAGTCTAGGAATTGAATTAGCCTCAGACTCAACGTGACAAGAGACTTCATATTAATAGTAAGATAATTTAGTTTCTCTTTACCTCTTAACCTTGCATCATTTTTTTTTTTTTTAAATGGGCTACTCTCCTCCCATGGACGGAGGAGCCTGGAGGGTTGCAGTCCATGGGGTTGCTGAGGGTTGGACACGACTGAGTGACTTAACTTTCACTTTTCACTTTCATGCATTGGAGAAGGAAATGGCAACCCACTCCAGTGTTCTTGCCTGAAGAATCCCTGGGAGAGGGTACCTGGTGGGCTGCTGTTTATGGGGTTGCACAGAGTCGGACGTGACTGAAGTGACTTAGCAGCAGTACAGGTTCCTTAGGGTGACCTCAGTCATTGTGATCATTAGTTTTAGTTCTACTGTCATATTAGGAAGAAGGGGACAAAGACTGACTTAAAGTCCTAGCAAAATCTCATTGCATATCTTTGGCTCTGCCTGAGTCCCTTGCACATCCTTGAAGCAATCTCTAATGCAAGGAAACACAGCCTGGTATCTAGCCATTTATGAGCACACACTAACTTCAACAGCTACCATCTTGAGAGGAGCAGTGGTTCCCAAAGTAGATTGTGACACTATTATTTAAAATGAAGTAATAACTTATTGTCATTCTTATCCTTATTTTTAACCACCAAAGGAGTGAAGCATAAGATTTTAATGAAAATATAAAGAGAAAGGAAATTCACATTCACCCCCTATCATGAAATAAAATGTGCTGTATTTTCACAAGTTGAATAATCTGGTCAGGGTCAGACTCTCTTAACACATTCAAGGCTAAGATCAAGAGCATGGAGGCTCATAAATAATTTTTGCAAATGAATAAATTAATCCATGCTATTCAATCATCCAGTCATGTCAATTCTTTGTGACCCCATGGACTGCAGCACTTCAGGCTTCCCTGTGCCTCACCATCTCCTGAAGTTTGCCCAAGTTCATGTCCATTGTATTAATGCCATCCAGCCATTTCATCCTCTGACACCCTCTTCTTCTGCCCTCAATCTTTCACAGCATCAGGGACTTTTCCAATAAGTCAGTTGTTCACATCAGATGACCAAAATCCTGGAGTTTCAACTTTAGCATTAATCCTTCCAAGTATTTATGGTTGATTTCCCATGAGATTAATTGGTTTGATCTCCTTGCTGTCCAAGGAACTCTCAGGAGTCTTCTCCAGCACCATAGTTTGAAGGCATCAACTCTTTGATATTCAGCCTTCTTTATGGTCCAGCTCTCACAATCATACATGACCACTGGGAAGACCATAGCCTTGACTATACGGACATTTGTCCACAGAGTAATGTCTCTGCTTTTCAACACACTGTCTAGGTTTGTCATAGCTTTTTTGTCAAGAAGCAAACATCTTCTGATTTCATGGCTGCAGTCACCATCCGTAATGATTTTAGAGCCCAAGAAGAGGAAATCTGTCACTATTTCTACCTTTTCTCCCCTTTATTTGTCATGAAGTAATGGGGCTGGATGGCATGATCTTAGTTTTTCTAATATTTAGTCTTAATCTGGCTCTTTCACTCTTCTCCTTCATCCTTATCAAGAGGCCTTTTAGTTCCTATTTGCTTTCTGTCATTAGAGTGGTATCATCCACGTATCTGAGGTTGTTGATATTTTTCCTGCCTATCTTGATTTCATACAAGATCTGTTCTATTAAAAGTTATGAATCAAAGAATTATAAATTATATGGAATTTTTATTCCAATTATACAAAATTTGTACAATTTTTCAAAATACAAACTGTGATAAATATAAAGGATAATTTATGATTATATTTTCCTGTAAAATATTTATAATTATAAATTAATATTAAAGGCAAATTAATATATTCATTACAGTGAATGATAAAATTTGTAATCATGCTTAGGTAAAACAGTGATTTGATTTGTTAATGTATATGATGTATTTTCTAAAAACAAAACTATAGCAATAGTTTAACATTTAATGTATATTTTATCACTTTTATATAAAGATTTAATATCATTCTTTATGTGTTATTTCTAGAACTCCATGTACAACTTTAAGCAATATGAATTTTACCATATCGAAAATGTTCCTCACTTGCTATGTCTGACTCGTGCACTTAGCAAAGTATCTTTTAAAATCTAGTATGTGCAAAAACATGTTAGATTCATAAAATATTAACATTTTAATGCCATGTCAGAAGTTGTTTTCACATTTGACATGTGCTTTTCAAAAAGTTTATTTTTTATTGGTGGATAATTTATTTACAATGTTATGTTGGCTTCTTCCATTTATCAGCATGAATCAGCCAGAGGTATACACATGTCCCTTCCCTCTTAACCATTCCTCCCACCTCTCACCCTGTCCAAACCCATCTAGGTTATCATAGAGCAACAGGCTGAGCTCCTTGTATGATATAGCAACTTCCCATTAGCTATCTATTTTTACTTAACTTTCAAGTGAAACTGTTCAGAAAAATGACCCTCCAAGATCTCCCTTTGACAGGCACAGTCAGGACTCTGAACCGCAGCCTTCATGCTTTCTGAACTTGCCCAAGTAATCACTTTAAACTTGCATTCCGTATTGCTTACGTGAAGCACTGTGGTTTGTGTTTTGCTCAGATCAGTGTTCAGAACAGATGCTTTTTAAAATGCCAATGCAGTTTTTAGCCATAATCACTGAGTCAGGGTTTAAATACAACATCTGGCACTATATGTCAGCACCTGAAGTAAATAACACTCTTAGTGATGTACTTGTCTTGCCCAATAAACTTGTTTATTTGAAACTGTCATGAGTAGATGCTATGATTTATTATAGCTCATGCTTCTTGAAAATACTCTACCCCCCAGTTCAATAGAATCTTTAGACAAACAGCAGTGCTGTTTTTCCCAACATCATCTTCTGTTATCCAGGTACTCAAATAGAAAGACTGGAGAACAGAATTTGAGTAATGAAATAGAGAATTCTGTGAGAATGGTAGTTATTTAGTGAGACAAATACAAAATAACATTCAATGGCTACTCCCACAGCATCTGAACTTCCTCTTTGTTTTAATGAAGACCAAATCATTGGAGCTTACCTAAAGATTACTAAAAGATTACCATAAGATTCCTAAACCACCAATACTCATGTGAAATATGTATCTTTGACTTTTTATGAAAAATGATTTTCAGAAGCAACTGAAATAAGAAAACGACTACTTTTAACAACAAAATTGATAGAACAGACTGTATTCAAACAGATGAGCAGATCAGGATATATAAAATGAAACTTACCTGCAGAATAACCCAAAAGATATTACTTATAGTAATCTAAGTAGTAACAGAATATAGACATCTTTTTTGCATTTCAGAAAATGAACCAGATATAAGATAATTAAAAATGGTAGGCAATATTGTGTATTGTGTTATAAGAAATAAAGCCACAACCTTGTAAAAGTTACTAGATCAAAATGTTAAATAACAAAAATTTACCTTTATGGTACAGATTGTTATAACTCACATACTTTTATATAAGATTTTCTTAATATCATAATTTCTTTGCTACCATTAAAATATTACATAGTCATTCTTTTTATTGATTATTGACTTGTAGATAGCTTTTAAAGCTATTGGAGAAGCTAAATGTTCTTTTCGGTTAAATATTTGCTAGTACAAAATATCTTGAAACAAACAACTTATCTATAGTACTATGATGACCATACTTCCAGGTTTGCCAATGCAGGAAATTTGTCAAATATGCTACAAGAAAGTTTCTCACATAAAATATATCTTATATGCAAAGAGTTTCGGACATAAAATTCAGATATAATTGGATTGGCAGAATTTATACTATTAATAACAAGTTTATAAAAATGCTATCATTTACCATGCCTTTATGGGGCTTCCCAGGTGGCTCAGTGGTAAAGAATTGTCCTGCCAATGCAGGAGAACCACGTTTGATCTTTGGGTCAGAAAGACCCACTGAAGAAGGAAATGACAATCCACTCCCATATCCTTGCCTGGGAAATCCCATGGGCAAGGAAGCCTTCCCACAGGGTCACAAAGAGTTGGACACAATTTAGTGACTGAGCATGCATGCACACAATCACTTTATAGTATGCTCAATGAAAAAAAAAAAATCTGTTTTTCTTTTATACATCACGTACTGTTATATACACCAAATGAGCAGAAGGTTGGTATGATGGCATGAAAATATTTGATAACGCACATGAATATAGGCTCATGCTATATCATCAGTCGACTGCCAAATGTTCCTGTTTTTGACAGTTTGAGCATCACAAAGCATGTTATAGGCTTAATCAGAAACAGCCTCCTTCTGACATATTGATTTAACCATGCTTAGTTATCATGACTATTGTGCCTTATTTTACACATAATTTTATCTTATGTGAGTGGTGTGTGGGTGTGTACATGTGTATGCTGTGACTATGTGTAAGTGCAAGTAAATGTGTGCCCTGATCTATTGTAAGATTCATGCATGCAGCTGGAATACTGATTTTATTAGTGCTTGCTTTAAGGGAAAAATAATATTTTTACTACTCCCTGGCCCCAGTTCTTCACATTCACATCATTTAAAATTTTTTTTTATAGTCTTGATAAGTACTATGGTGAAGGCATTAGGTTAGTCAATGATTATCCATTAACATTATTAAACTATATGATTACATACATTTTGTTGGAAAGGGTTGGCTAAAATCTTGATTACAGCAAGGTGCTACAAGGTTTTCTGAAGTGTCAGAAAGTCTCTTTAAATGTATTGAATTCCTTTAATGTCAGAAGTCAGTAAAGAAAAATAAGCAGTTATATAAAGACTTTTGTTATGCTATGTCACTGTCACTTAAGTTGTGTCCGACTCTTTGTGACCCTGTGGACTATAGCCTACCAAAGTCTTCTGTCAATGGGATTCTCCAGCAAGAATACTGGAGTGGATTGTCATGACCTCTTCCATGGGATCTTTCCGACCCAGGGATCAAGCCAGCATCTATTACAGCTCCTGTATTTGCAGAAAAACTCTTTACTACTAGCTCTGCCTGAGAAGCCCTCATTACTCTATGATCTTGTAAAAATACCCAACCTCTGTACCAAACCATGGTACAGAGAGGGAGGAGGGATGGGGGTTCAGGATGGGGAACACGTGTATACCTGTGGCGGATTCATGTTGATGTGTGTCAAAACCAATACAATATTGTAAAGTAATTAACCTCCAATTAAAATAAATAAATTTATATTAAAAAAATGAACATTGGGTTTTCAAAAGAGCTTATTGTAAACTGCAGATTTAAATAGTGTTAGACTTCAATTTATGAGAAAAACACTCCCTTGTGTAATCAAGTTTATGAACAGATTATGAAGTTACTTCTTTTTAATCAACGAAATTATTTTAAGTAATGCAGCTAAAGGCAAGTGGTCAGGAAATACAAAAAGCATAAACCATTTCCATAGCTATTTAAATAATAAAACTTCTTTTTGTTAGCTACAAGGACTAGTATCTTATTTTTTTAAATATAAATTTATTTATTTTCATTGGAGGTTAATTACTTTACAATGTTGTATTGGTTTTGCCATACATCAACATGAATCCGCCACAGGTATACACGTGTTCCCCATCCTGAACCCTCCTCCCTCCTCCCTCCCCATACCATCCCTCTGGGTCATCCCAGTGCACCAGCCCCAAGCATCCAGTATCATGAATCGAACCTGGACTGGCAATTTGTTTCATATATGATATTATACATGTTTCAATGCCATTCTCTCAAATCATCCCACCCTTTCCCTTTCCCACAGAGTCCAAAAGCCTGTTTTATACATCTGTGTCTCTTTTGCTGTCTCGCATACAGGGTTATAGTTACCATCTTTCTAAATTCCATATATATGCGTTAGTATACTGTATTGGTGTTTTTCTTTCTGGCTTACTTCACTCTATATAGTAGGCTCCAGTTTCATCCACCTCATTAGAACTGATTCAAATGTATTCTTTTTAATGGCTGAGTAACACTCCATTGTGTATGTACCACAGCTTTCTTATCATCTGCTGATGGACATCTAGGTTGCTTTCATGTCCTGGCTATTATAGACAGTGCTGCGATGAACATTGGGGTACATGTGTCTCTTTTCAATTCTGATTTCCTTGGTGTGTATGCCCAGCAGTGGGGTTGCTGGGTCATAAGGCAGTTCTATTCTCCAGTTTTTTAAGGAATCTCCACACTGTTCTCCATAGTGGTTGTACTAGTTTGCTTCTCTGGTAACTCACAAGGTAAAGAATCTGCCTGCAATGTAGGAGACCTGGGTTTAATCCCTGTGTAAGGAAGACCTCCAGGAGTAGGAAATAGCAACCCACTCCAGAACACTTGCCTGGAAAATTTCATGGACACAGGAACCTGTTGGGCCAAAGACCAAGGGGTTGCAAAGAGTTGGATACAACTGAGCAACTAATACTTTCACTTTAACTTTCAGAGTTGTTGTTATTCAGTCACTCAATCATATCTAATTCTTTGAGAGTCCATGGCCTGCAGCTCACCAGACTTCCCTATCCTTCACAGTCTCCTGGAGCTTGCTCAAACTCAAGTCCATTGAGTCAGTGATGCCATCCAGCCATCTTGTCCTCTCTTGTCCTCTTCTCCTCCTGTCTTCAATCTTTTCGAACACCAGGGCCTTTTCTAATAAGTTGGGTTTTCACATCAGGTGGTCAAAGTATTGGAGCTTCAGGATCAGCATCAGTCCCTCCAATGACTATTTAGGATAGCCTCCCTGTCCATCACCAACTCTCGGAGTTCACTCAGACTCCCGTCCATCGAGTTGGTGATGCTATCCAGCCATCTCATCCTTGGTCGTCCCCTTCTCCTCCTGCCCCCAATCCCTCCCAGCATTAGAGTCTTTTCCAATGAGTCAACTCTTCGCATGAGGTGGCCAAAGTACTGGAGCTTCAGCTTCAGCATCATTCCCTCCAAAGAAATCCCAGGGTTGATCTCCTTCAGAATGGACTAGTTGGATCTCCTTGCAGTCCAAGGGACTCTCAAGAGTCTTCTCGAACACCACAGTTAAAAAGCATCAATTCTTCGGCACTCAGCCTTCTTCACAGTTCAACTCTCACATCCATACATGACCACTGGAAAAACCATAGCCTTGACTAGACGGACTTCATTACTAAACAATGACAACAATAAAAAATTTAGAGAACACAGTAAGAAAAATCAAATAACTTGTGATGAATAATAGAAAAGTTAAATAGTTCTCCAAATACCTATTCTTGGAAAATTTACACAAGTTTCTGCTCATTCTTATGTCTTAATCCGGGGCTACCCTAGTGGCTCAGCAGTAAAGGATCTGCCTGCTAATGTAGGAGATGGGAGTTTGATCTCTGGTCAGGAAGATCCCCTGGAGAAGGAAATGACAACTCATCCCAGTATTCTTGCCTGGGAAATCCCATGGACAGAGGAGCGTGGTGTGCTGTAGTTCACCTGGTCTCAAAGATTCACATACGAATTAGTGACTAAATAAGAAAACAACAAAATATTTTTTTTTTAATTTAAACTTATTTATTTTAATTGGAGACTAATTACTTTACAATACTGTATTGGTTCTGCCACACATCAACATGAATCTGCCACAGGCGTACAAGTGTTCCCCATCCTGAAGCCCCCTCCCATCTCCCTTCCCATAACATCCTTCCGGGTCATCTCAGTACACCAGTCCCAAGCATCCTGTATTGGACCTGGACTGGCAATTCGTTTCATATATGATATTATACATGTTTCTATGACATTTTCCCAAATCATCCCAACCTCTCCCTCTCCCACAGAGTCCAAAAGACTGTTCTATACATCTGTGTCTCTTTTGCTGTCTTGCATACAGGGTTATCATTACCATCTTTCTAAATTCCATACATATGTGTTAGTATACTGTATTGGCGTTTTACTTTCTGACTCACTTCACTCTGTATAATAGGCTCCAGTTTCATCCACCTCATCAGAACTGATTCAAATGTATTCTTTTTAATGGCTGAGTAATACTCCATTGTGTATGTGTACCACAGCTTTCTTACCCATTCATCTGCTGATGGACATCTAGGTTGCTTCCATGTCCTGGGTATTCTAAACAGTGCTGTGATGAACATTGGGGTACACATGTCTCTTTCAATTCTGGTTTCTTTGGTGTGTATGCTCAGCACTGGGATTGCTGGGTCATAAGGCAGTTCTATTTTCAGTTTTTTAAGGAATCTTCACACTGTTCTCCATAGTGGCTGTACTAGTTTGCATTTCCACCAACAGTGTAAGAGGGTTCCCTTTTCTCCACACCCTCTTCAGCATTTATTGCTTGTAGACTTTTGGATCACTGCCATTCTGACTGGTGTGAAATGGTACCTCATTGTGATTTTGGTTTGCATTTCTCTGATAATGAGTGATGCTGAGCATCTTTTCATGTGTTTGTTAGCCATCTGTATGTCTTCTTTGGAGAAATGTCTGTTTAGTTCTTTGGCCCATTTTTTGATTGGGTCATTTATTTTTCTGGAATTGAGCTGAAGGAGTTGTTTGTATATTTTTGAGATTAGTTGTTTGTCAGTTGCTTCATTTGCTGTTATTTTCTCCCATTCTGAAGGCTGTCTTTTCACCTTGCTTATAGTTTCCTTTGTTGTCCAGAAGCCTTTAATTTTAATTAGGTCCCGTTTGTTTATTTACTTATTTTATTTCCAATATTCTGGGAGTTGGGTCATAGAGGGTCCTGCTGTGATTTATATCAGAGAGTGTTTTGCCTATGTTCTCCTCTAAGAGTTTTATAGCTTCTGGTCTTACATTTATATCTTTAATCCATATTTAGTTTATTTTTGTGTATGGTGTTAGAAAGTGTTCTAGTTTGATTCTTTTACAAGTGGTTGACCAGTTTTCCCAGCACCACTTGTTAAAGAGATTGTCTTTAATCCATTGTATATTCTTGCCTCCTTTGTCAAAGATAAGGTGTCCATAAGTGTGTGGATTTATCTCTGAGCTTTCTATTTTTTTCCATTGAACTATATTTCTATCTTTGTTCCAGTGCCATACTGTCTTGATGACTATGGCTTTCTAATAGAGCCTGAAGTCAAGCAGGTTGATTCCTCCAGTTCTGTTCTTCTTTCTCAAGATTGCTTTGGCTATTTGAGTTTTTTTGTATTTCCATACAAATTGTGAAATTATTTGTTCGAGCTCTGTGAAAAATACTGTTGGTAGCTTGATAGGGAGTGCATTGAATCTATAGATAGCTTTGGGTAGTATACTCATTTTCACTATATTGATTCTTCCAATCCATGAACATGGTATATTTCTCCATCTATTAATGTTCTCTTTGATTTCTTTCACCAGTGTTTTATAGTTTTCTATATATAGGTCTTTAGTGTCTTTAGGTAGATATATTCCTAAGTATTTTATTATTTTCATTGCAATGGTGAATGGCATTATTTCCTTAATTTCTCTTTCTATTTTCTTGTTATTAGTGTATAGGAATGCAAGGGATTTCTGTGTGTTGATTTTATATCCTGCAATTTTACTATATTCATTGACTAGCTCTAGTAATTTTCTGGTGGAGTCTTTAGGGTTTTCTGTGTAGAGGATCACATCATCTGCAAACAGTGAGAGTTTTACTTCTTCTTTTCCAGTTTAAATTCCTTTTATTTCTTTTTCTGCTCTGATTGCTTTGACCAAAACTTCCAAAACTATGTTGAATAGTAGTGGTGAAAGTGGGCACCCTTGTCTTGTTCCTGACTTTAGAGGAAATGCTTTCAATTTTTCATTGAGGATAATGTTTGCTGTGGGTTTGTCATATATAGCTTTTATTATGTTGAGATATGTTCCTTCTATGCCTGCTTTCTGGAGAGTTTTTATCATAAATGGATGTAGAATTGTGTCAAAGGCTTTCTCTCCATCTATTGAGATAATCACATGGCTTTTATTTTTCAATTTGTTAATGTGGTGTATTACATTGATTGATTTGCGTATATTGAAGAATCCTTGCATCCCTGGGATAAAGCCCACCTGGTCATGGTGTATGATCTTTTTAATGTGTTGTTGGATTCTGATTGCTAGAATTTTGTTAAGGATTTTTGCCTCTATTTTCATCAGTGATATTGGCCTGTAGTTTTCTTTTTTTTTTGTGGCATCTTTGTCTGGTTTTGATATTAAGGTGACGGTGGCTTTATAGAATGAGTTTGGAAGTTTACCTTCCTCTGCAATTTTTTGGAAGAGTTTGAGTAGGACAGTTGGCTCTTCTCTAAATTTTTTGGTAGAATTCAACTGTGAAGCCGTCTGGACCTGGGCTTTTGTTTGCTGGAAGATTTCTGATTATAGTTTCAATTCCCATGCTTGTGATGGGTCTGTTAAGATTTTCTATTTCTTCTTGGTTCGGTTTTGAAAAGTTGTACTTTTCTAAAAATTTGTCCATTTCTTCCAAATTGTCCATTTTATTGGCATATAATTGCTGATAGTAGTCCCTTATGATCCTTTGTATTTCTGTGTTGTCTGTTGTGATCTCTCCATTTTCATTTCTAATTTTATTGATTTGATTTTTCTCCCTTTGTTTCTTGATGAATCTGGTTAGTGGTTTGTCAATTTTACTTATCCTTTCAAAGAACCAGTTTTTGACTTTGTTGATTTTGGCTATGGTATTTTTGTTTCTTTTGCATTTATTTCTGCCCTAATTTTTAAGATTTCTTTCCTTCTGCTAACCCTGGGGTTCTTCATTTCTTCTTTTTCTAGTTGCTTTAGGTGTAGAGTTAGGTTATTTATTTGACTTTTTTCTTGTTATTGAGGTATACCTGTATTGCTATGAATTTAATCATAATAAAAATTTCCTCTGTAATGAAAAGACACAATTCTTTATTATTGTTATATTTTCTTAATTCTAAAATGTAAACTTCTTCACATTTAACTTTTCTGAAATCAGGGTGGTTTAGATAAGTGTATAAAAAATCTGTTATTTTGTCAGGTAATCTTCCTATCCTAAAGACAAGAAAATATTAATTTGGCTAGCAATTAACTCTATTAATTTTTATAAGAAAGTGATATAAAATTTGATTGTATTCATAATTATGACATAAAATTATAGATTTAATTGTCCCATCACTTCATGGGAAATAGATGGGGAAACAGTGGAAACAGTGCCAGACTTTATTTTGGGGGGCTCCAAAATCACTGCAGATGGTGACTGCAGCCATGAAATTAAAAGACGCTTACTTCTTGGAGGAAAAGTTATGACCAACCTAGATAGTATATTCAAAAGCAGAGACATTACTTTGCCGAGTAAGGTCCGTCTAGTCAAGGTTGTGGTTTTTCCAGTGGTCATGTATGGATGTGAGAGTTGGACTGTGAAGAAGGCTGAGCGCTGAAGAATTGATGCTTTTGAACTGTGGTGTTGGAGAAGACTCTTGAGAGTCCCTTGGACTGCAAGGAGATCCAACCAGTCCATTCTGAAGGAGATCAACCCTGGGATTTCTTTGGAATGAATGATGCTGAAGCTGAAGCTCCAGTACTTTGGCCACCTCATGTGAAGAGTTGACTAATTGGAAAAGACTGATTTTGGGACGTATTGGGGGCAGGAGGAGAAGGGGAGGACAGAGGATGAGATGGCTGGATGGCATCACGGACTTGATGGACATGAGTTTGAGTGAACTCTGGGAGATGGTGATGGACAGGGAGGCCTGCGTGCTGCACTTCATGGGGTCACAAAGAGTCGGACGCGACTGAGCAACTGAACTGAACTTAGCTGAACTGAACAAACATACACGTAAATTAAAACCCCCAAGTGTGAATTGCAGTTTTCCAGGCCATCAAATGTAAGGACGGTATCTCTGCTTCAAATTGTAATATAACGATGACACAATTTCAATTTTGCAATGTGCTTTACTGAGGTCTTTATTCAAAAGAACAAGCCCTTTCCTATATTTGCTATGTTATCTTTATAGCTTTATTTTCCATTTTTTCTTTCCTTTTCTACATTAATAAACAGAATTTTTAAAATCTCATATTTACTCACAAATTTGCTACAAATATTCAGTTAACTTCATTTAACTGACTTAGTTCAGATCCCAGAGTCTAAACACAATTTTTACCAGGAAGAAGTTAGTTTTGGACTGGGGTATCTGGCTAGATTTGGAATTGAAATAATATTTCTAGTATTTTTTTTTTTTTTTTTTGCTACTAAACATCCCATGTTTCAAATTAAAAACAAATAAACCCTCTTTAGTTAATAGTGTAACTTTAGACACAGAATGTTAATATACCATGCTTCATTTATGCATTACATCTGTGCTTATTCCCCTTAAGTGGATTATACTAATCTTATTAATTCAATTCATACTTACACTGTAGATTTGCTCTTTATAATCAATTATTTCCACATGGTTTTTAGTAAAATGTAATGGTGTGGCATACTAGATTTAGTTTTACTATGTTCAGATCACTTGCTTTTCTGGTCCCATGGGATATCGTGCATGAGTGGCACAGAGGTTTGTGTGATTATCAGTTGTTGTTCAGTCATTCAGTCATTTCTGACTCTTCTTGAACCCATGGAATGCAGCATGCCAGGCTTCCCTGTCCTTCACCATTTCTCCAGTTGGTTCAACTCATGTCCTCTGAGTCAATGAGGCCATCCAACCATCTCACCCTCTGTCATCCCCTTCCCTTATGCCTTCAGTCTTTCCCAGCATCAGGACCTTTTCTGATGAGTCAGCTCTTTGCATCAGGTGGCCAAAGTATTGGAGCTTCAGCTTTGGCATCAGTCCTTCCAATGAATATTCATGGTTGATTTCCTTTAGGATTGACTGGTTTGATCTTGCAGTCCAAGGGACTCTCCGAGCTAAATCAATGAATATAGTAAAGTTGCAGTATATAAAACCAACACAGAGAAATCTCTTGCATTTCTATACATTAATAATGAGAAGGTAGAAAAAGAAATTAAGGAAACAATTCCATTCACCATTGCAGCGAAAATAATAAAATACTTAGGAATATATCTACCTAAAGACACTAAAGACCTATATATAGAAAATTATAAAGCACTGATGAAAGAAATCAAAGAGGACACTAATAGATGGAGAAATATACCATGTTCATGGGTCAGAAGAATCAATATAGTGAAAATGAGTATACTACCCAAGGCAATCTACAGATTCAATGCAATCCCTGTTAAGCTACCAGTGGTATTTTTCACAGAGCTAGAACAAATAATTTCACAATTTGTATGGAAATACAAAAAAAAAACTCGTATAGCCAAAGCAATCTTGAGAAAGAAGAATGGAACTGGAGGAATCAACCTGCCTGACTTCAGGCTCTACTACAAAGCCACTGTCATCTAGACAGTATGGTACTGGCACAAAGACAGAAATATAGATCAATGGAACAAAATAGAAAGCCCAGAGATAAACCCACACACCTATTCGCACATATTTGACAAAGGAGGCAAAAACATACAATGGATTAAAGACAATCTCTTTAACATGTGGTGCTGGGAAAACTGGTCAACCACTTGTAAAAGAATCAAACTAGAACACTTTCTAACATCATACACCAAATTAACTCAAAATGGATTAAAGATCTAAATGTAAGACCAGAAACTATAAAACTCTTAGAGGAGAACATAGGCAAAACACTCTCTGATATAAATCACTGCAGGACCCTCTATAATCCACCCCCCAGAATACTGGAAATAAAAGCAAAAATAAACAAATGGGACCTAATTAAAATTAAAGGCTTCCGCACAACAAAGGAAACTATAAGCAAGGTGAAAAGACAGCCTTCAGAATGGGAGAAAATAACAGCAAATGAAGCAACTGACAAACAACTAATCTCAAAAATATACAAACAACTCCTTCAGCTCAATTCCAGAAAAATAAATGACCCAATCAAAAAATGGGCCAAAGAACTAAACAGACATTTCTCTAAAGAAGACATACAGATGGCTAACAAACACATGAAAAGATGCTCAGCATCACTCATTATCAGAGAAATGCAAACCAAAACCACAATGAGGTACCATTTCACACCAGTCAGAATGGCAGTGATCCAAAAGTCTACAAGCAATAAATGCTGAAGAGGGTGTGGAGAAAAGGGAACCCTCTTACACTGTTGGTGGGAATGCAAACTAGTACAGCCACTATGGAGAACAGTGTGGAGATTCCTTTAAATATTGCAAATAGAACTGCCTTATGACCCAGCAATCCCACTGCTAGGCATACACACTGAGGAAACCAAAATTGAAAGAGACATGTGTACCCCAATGTTCATCACAGCACTGTTTAGAATAGCCAGGACATGGAAACAACCTAAATGTCCATCAGCAGATGAATGGATAAGAAAGCTCTGGCACATATACACAATGGAGTATTACTCAGCCATTAAAAAGAATACATTTGAATCAGTTCTGATGAGGTGGATAAAACTGGAGCCTATTACATAGAGTGAAATAAGCCAGAAAGAAAAACACCAATACAGTATCAGTTCAGTTCAGTTCAGTCGATAAGTCGTGTCCGACTCTTTGTGACCCCATGAATTGCAGCACGCCAGGCCTCCCTGTCCATCACCAACTCCAGGAGTTCATTCAGATTCACATCCCTCGAGTCAGTGATGGCATCCAGCCATCTCATCCTTGGTCGTCCCCTTCTCCTTCTGCCCCCAATTCCTCCCAGGATGAGAGTTTTTTCCAATGAGTCAACTCTTTGCATGAGGTTGCCAAAGTACTGGAGCTTCAGCTTCAGCTTCAGCATCATTCCTTCCAAAGAAATCCCAAGGCTGATCTCCTTTAGAATGGACTGGTTGGATCTCCTTGCAGTCCAAGGGACTCTCAAGAGTCTTCTCCAACACCACAGTTCAAAAGCATCAATTCTTCGGCACTCAGCCTTCTTCACAGTCTAAGTCTCACATCCATACATGACCACAGGAAAAAACATAACCTTGACTAGACAGATGTTACTCAGCAAAGTAATGTCTCTGCTTTTGAAAATGCTATATAGGTTGGTCATTACTTTTCTTCCAAGGAGTAAGCATCTTTTAATTTCATGCCTGAAATCTGCAGTGATTTTGGAGCCTCCCCAAATAAAGTCTGACACTGTTTACACTGTTTCCCCATCTATTTCCCATGAAGTGATGGGACCAGATGCCATGATCTTCATTTTCTGAATGTTGAGTTTAACCAACTTTTTCACTCTCTTCTTTCACTTTCATCAAGAGGCTTTTTAGTTCCTCTTCACTTTCTGCCATAAGGGTGGTGTCATCTGCATATCTGAGGTCATTGATATTTCTCCCAGCAAATCTTGATTCCAGCCTCTGTTCCTTCCAGTCCAGTGTTTCTCATGATGTACTCTGCATATAAGTTAAATAAGCAGGATGACAATATACAGCCTTGACACACTCCTTTTCCTATTTGGATCCAATCTGTAGTTTCATGGCCAGTTCTAACTGTTGCTTCCTGACCTGCATACAGATTTCTCAAGAGGCAGGTCAGGTGGTCTGGTATTCCTATCTCTCTCAGAAATTTCCACAGTATATTGTTATCCACACAGTCAAAGGGTTTGGCATAGTCAATCAAGCAAAAATAGATGTTTTTCTGAAACTCTCTTGCTTTTTCCATGATCCAGGGGATGTTAGCAATTTGATCTCTGGTTCCTCTGCCTTTTCTAAAACCAGCTTGAACATCAGGAAGTTCACGGTTCACATACTGTTTAAGCCTGGCTTGGAGAATTTTGTGCATTACTTTACTAGCGTGTGAGATGAGTGCATTTGTTCGGTAGTTTGAGCATTCTTTGGCATTGCCTTTCTTTGGGATTGGAATGAAAACTGACCTTTTCCAGCCTTGTGGCCACTGCTGAGTTTTCCAAATTTGCTGGCATATTGAGTGCAGCACTTTCACAGCATCATCTTCCAGGATTCGAAATAGCTCCACTGGAATTCCATCACCTCCCCTAGCTTTGTTCGTAGTGATGCTTTCTAAGGCCCACTTGACTTCACATTCCAGGATGTCTGGCTCTAGATAAGTGATCACACCATCGTGATTATCCATGTTGTGAAGATCTTTTTTGCACAGTTCTTCTGTGTATTCCTGCCACCTCTTCTTAATACCTTCTGCTTCTGTTCGGTCCATACCATTTCTGTCCTTTATCAAGCCCATGTTTGCATGAAATATACCCTTGGTATCTCTAATTTTCTTGAAGAGATCTCTAGTCTTTCCCATTCTATTGTTTTCCTCTATTTCTTTGCAATGATAGCTGAAGAAGGCTTTCTTATATCTTCTTGCTATTCTTTGGAACTCGGTATTCAGATGCTTATATCTTTCTTTTCCCCTTTACTTTTCACTTCTCTTCTTTTTACAGCTATTTGTAAGGCCTCCCCAAACAGCCATTTTGCTTTTTTGCATTTCTTTTCCATGGGGATGGTCTTGATCCCTGTCTCCTGTACAATGTCACGAACCTCATTCCATAGTTCATCAGGCACTCTATCTATCAGATCTAGGCCCTTAAATCTATTTCTCACTTCCACTGTATAATCATAAGGGATTTGATTTAGGTCATACCTGAATGGTTTAGTGGTTTTCCCTACTTTCTTCAATTTAAGTCTGAATTTGGCAATAAGGAGTTCATGATCTGAGCCACAGTCAGCTCCCTGTCTTGTTTTTGCTGACTATATAGAGCTTCTCCATCTTTGGCTGCAAGGAATATAATCAATATGATTTTGGTGTTGACCATCTGCTGATGTCCATGTGTAGAGTCTTCTCTTGTGTTTTTGGAAGAGGGTATTTGCTATGACCAGTGTATTTTCTTGGCAAAACTCTATTGGTATTTGCCTTGCTTCATTCCGCATTCCAAGGCCAAATTTTCCTGTTACTCCAGGTGTTTCTTGACTTCCTACTTTTGCATTCCAGTCCCCTATAATGAAAAGGACATCTTTTTTGGGTGTTAGTTCTACAAGGTCTTGTAGGTCTTCATAGAACCGTTCAACTTCAGCTTCTTCAGCATTAGTGGTTGGGGCTTAGTCTTGGATTATGGTGATATCGAATGGTTTGCCTTGGAAACGAATAGAGATCACTCTGTCGTTTTTGAGATTGCATCCAAGTACTGTATTTCGGACTCTTTTGCTCACCATGATGGCTACTCCATTTCTTCTGAGGGATTCCTGGCCACAGTAGTAGATATAATGGGCATCAGAGTTAAATTCACCCATTTCAGTCCATTTTAGTTCTCTGATTCCTAGAATGTCGACATTCACTCTTGCATCTCTTGTTTGACCACTTCCAATTTGCCTTGATTTATGGACCTGACATTCCAGGTTCCTATGCAATATTGCTCTTTACAACATCAGACTTTGTTTCTATCACCAGTCACATCCACAGCTGGGTATTGTTTTTGCTTTGGCTCCATCCCTTCTTTTTTTCTGGAGTTATTTCTCCACTGATCTCCAGTAGCATATTGGATACCTACTGACCTGGGGAATTCCTCATTCAGTATCCTATTAGTTTGCCTTTTCATACTGTTCATTGTGTTCTCAAGGCAAGAATGCTGAAGTGGTTTGTCATTCCTTTCTCTACTGGACCACATTCTGTCAGACCTCTCCACCATGACCCGCCCGTCTTGGGTTGCCCCGCAGGCATGGCTTGGTTTCATTGAGTTAGACAAGGTTGTGGTCCTAGTGTGATTAGATTGACTAGTTTTCTGTGAGTATGGTTTCAGTGTGTCTGCCCTCTGATGCCCTCTTGTAACATCTACCATCTTACTTGGGTTTCTCTTACCTTGGGTGTGGGGTATCTCTTCACAGCTGCTCCAGCAAAGGGCAGCTGCTGCTCCATTACAGTATTAATTAACACATTAATACGGAATTTAGAAAGATGGTAATGATAACCCTGTATGCGAGACAGCAATAGAGACGCAGATGTATAGAACGGACTTTTGGACTCTGTGGGAGAGGGAGAGGGTGGGATGATTTAGGAGAATAGCATTGAAACATGTATAATATCATGTAAGAAACGAATCACCAGTCTATGTTCGATACAGGATACAGGATGCTTGAGGCTGATTCACGGGGATGATCCAGAGAGATGATATGGGGTGGGAGGTGGGAGGGGGGTTCAGGGTTGGGAACTCATGTACACCCGTGGCTGATTCATGTCAATGTGTGGCAAAACCAATACAATATTGTAAAGCAAAATAAAGTAAAAATAATTTTTTTTTTAAAGAATCTTCTCCAACACCACAGTCCAAAAGCATCAGTTCTTTGGTGTTCAGCCTTTATAGTCCAATTCTTACATTGATACATTACTACTGGACTATCAGTGATTATCATGAAATCATCAAAAGAGAAACTGTCTGCCTACACCTGACAGAGACAGATGACCTTTTCAATGGTACACCTTGCATTAGTGTTCTAGGGTTGCTGTAACAAAATGCCACTTTGTGGTACTGACTGTCTTAAACAACATAAATGTATTGTCTCATGCATCAAGGTATTGTCAAAAATATACTCATTCTAAAGGCATTGGGGGAAAAGCTGTTCCAGGTCTCTCTCCTAGCTTCTACTATTTTGCTGATAACTTTTGGCATTTCTTGCCTTACAAATACAGAGCCCCCATTATCTGTCTTCATGTTCATGTGCCATTCTCTCTGTGTACTTCTGTATATGAAGCTAACTAATAACTTCATCTTAGTTAATTACCTTATTCAATGACCTTATATTCAGGTAAGGTTACATCCAGATGTCCTTGGGATTAGGACTTCATATAAATTCTGAGAGGATACACTTCCATTTTTAACACACCTCCAGAAACTAGAGGCTTCCCTGGTAGCTCAGCTGGTTTAAAAAAAAAAAAAAAAAATCTGCCTGATATGTAGGAGACCCAGGTTCTATTCCTGGATTGAGAAGAGCTCCTGGAAAAGGGAACAGCTACCCACTCCAGTATTTTGGCCTGGCGAATTTCATGGACTGTATAGTCTGCGGGGTCACCAAGAGTTGGACAAGACTGAGCAACTTTCACTTTACAGAAAGTAGTCTGTGACACTTTATTTATTCTATGGATTGCCACATGATCTCCTAGCCTCCTTAGAAATTGTATTTGTTTATAAAATGACCGAGGTTTTAAATAACATATGACAAAGGCTTGCTTATACTTTTTAAATATAAAAAAAGCATTAAGAAAAATACTTTATAATAAAAATGATTCCTAATAATTTTAATTTCTTAATATCATTCTTTAGTCCTGTTTTTTGAGCCCTAGAGGTAGGGTTGAGGAGCACTGGGAAGACCATGGCGTCAGAAACAGCACAGATAACTGACGAAAATTGATTCGAAAATTATTTGCATGTCAAAGGATTCTTATTGGTTTTTATAGAAAATAATCTTATTGTTCAAATTATTGTTATTGGTAAAGCATTTTAGGTATTTATGACTTTTCATTTTCAGTTAACAACCTTTGTTTCTATACATTCTGAAATTTAAAACTCAATTGTGTTCTCTACCTGAAAGAAAAGGAAATAAATCCTCAAAATATTTCACGCTGTATTTTTTTGTTGTTTTTTTCATAATTGAAACTTTATCAAAATAAGAGTTCAGAGAAGGCAATGGCAACCCACTCCAGTACTCTTGCCTAGGAAATCCCATGGACAGAGGAGCCTGGTAGGCTACAGTTATGGGGTCACTAAGAGTCAGACATGACTGATTGACTTCACTTTCACTTTTCACTTTCATGCATTAGAGAAGGAAACGGCAACCCATCCAGTGTTCTTGCCTGGAGAATCCCAGGGATGGGAGCCTGGTGGGCTGCCGTCTATGGGGTCACACAGAGTTGAACATGACTGACATGACTTAGCAGCAGCAGCAGCAAAGTAAGAGTTATATTATTTTTTAAGTTCAGAAAGTGGAAGTGAAAGCTTCTCTGTCAATTGAGATTTTTTGTGATCCCATGGATCCATGGAATTTTCCAGGCCAGAATATTGGAGTGGATAGACTTTCCCTTCTCCAGGAGATCTTCCCAACCCAGGGATTGAACCCAGGTCTCTCAGGTTGAAGGTGTATTCTTCACCAGCTGAGCCACAAGGATAGCCCAAGAATATTGGAATGGGTAGCCTTCCTCACGACCCATGAATTGAACTGGGGTCTCCTGCATTGCAAGTGAATCGATTCTTTACCAACTGACCTATCAGGGTATAATTTTAGTACTCATTTTAAATGACTTTTACAACGAACTACTACATGAGCTTTTATAAAATGTAGAAAAAATTGTCTAATTCTTTCAGAGAGGATACTTTTTCATCTGAAGATATTGTGCCCAGAAAACCCTTCTGTGGAGCACCTAAAGTATTCATGTTACATAGATTGAAAAGGCCATGCTCAAGCATCTCTCTCATTACACAGACCGTTAATCAGGAAATCGATGTCTAGTTTTACTTGAAGGCTTTTGGTGTTAGAATCATTTTTTGTAGTCGGAAACATTTTTTTTCTTTCTTTACAACCACTTCAATTTCTGATGGTCCCAGAAAAAATGCTTGTGTCTTTGTTGGATGTAATTTTTTGATGGAATTGTGTTGCTAAATTATTATATTCAATAAACTCTGGAGTTTGATCACTGCCTGTGTATGAATACATGTTTATCTCTGCCATATCAATGTGTCTTCTGAAGATAGAAAGCAATGAGGGTAAAACCACTGAGCAACTAGCACATCACCTGATTAGAAATGTATCTAGTTCTGAATTTAGTATTCAATATATTGGAAAAATGGTTTGCACTTCACTCCACTGAGCCAAATCATTCCCTTAATCCTGATATAAATTTTTACTTTTACCTTATGCCTCTTTTTCACTTTTTAAATCATCTGCTCACTTTTCTTTCCCTCTATCATGAATCAGGATAGGACCTTAGATGATAAGCCAATCTCTTCTACAATATCAATGGATACATACAGCTGTGTTGGTTAAAACAACAACAACAACAACAACCTTGTTTTCTTTATACACGTTATTTGGAATATGAAGAAAACATGAAACCCACTCTTAAAACATTTCAAGTAGAGAACATGTCTGCATATTAATTCTATGGTTTTGATTCTTACATTAATTCTCATCACTCTGATACTCTATCAATAATTTGTCTATATTGCTACATATAAAATATTTTTATAAAATGATGATCTTTTCAAGTAGCTTGTTTAATTGTGTTATTCTTTATGTTAAAAAAGACTACAAGCTACAATATAATTGGATTCATTCTCATTTTAATGGAAAGGCTTTAAAAAACTCTCTTTATACCTAATAAAATGTATGTAATCCCATATTACTTGACACAGGTGAACATAACGTTATAATATCCAGCATAAAAAGTTAGTTAATAGATGATATTCAGATAGTTTGAATTTTATTTTAGTCACTCTATGAATTATCTATGTCATCTTTACAAACTGTGTTCTTTCTTTCTTTGGAATATGACATTTAAGAGATGTTCTTTTGGCATCATTTGCTGATTTTCTTGCATGTTATCTGCCTTATAGCATGAAAGGTTCTGAAAACACACCAAGTTCTTGTATGGCTCAAAATTATTCCTTGACAAATGTCATTTATTGTCTAGTTACATAATCAAGACAAAAACACTCACTCTCAACCATAGCACAAATATTATAGGGAGTCCAAATGATACTAACACAACTAAATAACTAAATAAAAAATGTTAATGAAATTAACAATGTTAATCAACTATACTGCAAAATAAAATAGTTAAAAATTACAACCCATATTCATGTAAATATTACATATGCTGATGCTGCTGATGCTAAGTTGCTTCAGTCCTGTCCGACTCTGTGAGACCCCATAAATAGCAGCCCACCAGGCTCCCACCATGCCTGGGATTCTCCAGGCAAGAACAGTGGAGTGGGTTGCCATTTCCTTCTCCAATGCATGAAAGTGAAAAGGCAAAGCCAATACAGTATTGTAAAGTAAAATAAAGTAAAAATAAAAATTTAAAAAAAAATAAAAAGAACGGGCTAAATAGATATTTTCTCACAAGGAAGGATGTCCAGAATACAATTTACTAGTGTAGAAAGAGCAAGTCCCAGCAATATGTTAATTATTCTTCCCCTTTACTCCATGGACTGCAGCCTCCCAGGATCCTCTGTCCAATGGATTTTCCAGGCAAGAGTACTGGAGTGGGTTGCCATTGCCTTCTCCCCTATTAATATATAGAAAGTATATTTGTAACTGTATAGAAAATTATTTGGAATAATATACACAAAGCTCTCAACTACAGTTTACTCTAGCAAAAAGATTGAGATTGGGGGAAGGAATGAAGTAGAACTTTTAAATTCTATATATTTCTATTCTATCTGAAATTATATGTGCTTTTATTTCTGTTTTGGTTGCAGTGGGTTTGTTTTTCTTAAAAAATAACTGTCTAAATACAAAAAAATACAAACATAATAGAACATACTCCCATATACAAAAAAACAAAAAAGTGAAAGTGAATTTGCTCAGTCGTGTCCGACTCTTAGCGACCCTATGGACTGCAGCCCACCAGGCTCCTCTGTCCATGGGATTTTCCAGGCAAGAGTATGGAGTAGGGTGCCACTGCCTTCTCTAAAATATTACATATGCACACATATAAATATATCTGTATGTATATTCAGTTGGAATATAACATTAAGAGTTGATGGAATGTGTCAAGAAATAAAACATATTAACAAAATATATTTCCATTTGCCCCACATGTTGCTGAACATCGGCACCATGGAGACTGTTTGTATGGATCTGCGGTTCTTATTCTAAGCCAGTGGGTGCTGTCCAGACTTCTAAAGGGGTGTGATGAGGCTGGGATTGAAAGGATGGAAATGAGCTAGATTAAAACCAGCTGCAACTGCCAGTCGATGCTACTGGGGAGCTAGCTACTGGCAGAAACAGCAAGCAAAAGAATAAGGAGTAAATCCGTGTCCCTCTTTCTGATTTCCAATCTCCCTCTATTGTCCTCTATTAGTGTAATGTAACAAGAAGCCAGCTGGCAAAAAAGAAATGTAGCTTGCAGATTCTCATCCACAGCATCACAAAGTAGGACATAGATCATTGGGCTTAGAGTTGAAAGAAAATAGTTTAACAACTGGAAGACTAATAATAAGCCAAGAGCTTTATCGATGCAGCAGCCTTCTCTCTTTGTCTGTGCACTTGTTCTTGTCAAGTCTGTCAATATCGTTCTGGCAGTAATGCAAGAACAGTGTGCTTTGTGCCCTGGCCATGGGTCTCAGTGCCCATTTACCCCATCTCTTCTCTGGAAATGTCCCTGGCTAAGACTTCAACTCCTGATTCAGCTCCAATTCTAGAACTTGAGAAAGTTTTTGTAAGATATCAATTTTTGCTACATTAATCATTAAATTGATGACGTGTTAGTTAAGCCTTCAACTAGGTATATTTTTTAATGGAAAAGATGATATAGCTTGACAGATAAAATAATTTTAATTGTGAAAATTAGGAGAATCTGTCATTTTATGAAGTAACTATCCTGCCTAATATTGTCCAAGAAATAGGCAAATTAATAAGTGAAGAAAATTTCAAGTTCAAAAATACAGGGACCACTTCAGTCTCATATTGAATATAGTGCAGATTTGTTGTATTTTTAAAATAAGATTGCTGTTTCTATAAATGTTTGGACTTATATAAGTTTGAAATATAAGTTTGATTCAACTTCTGTATCCAATAACCAATTAGTAATTTTCTAACTGGGGAATGTCACATAACTTTTTAAAGGCTGATGAAAAAAGGGAATTGTAGCAGTAACTTAGAGTTCTTTAAAGTACAGTTATTGTTTTATATGTTATGAAAATATGACATATGATATACAATATGAATCAGATTTCACAGACAAGGGGGTGTGATTAAAAGAAAAACAAAAAACCTCAAACTGATTAAAGGTACAGAGACAATTTCAATTTAAAAATGGAAAGCCAATAGATTAGATAGACTTCAGTTAAATTTAATAAGAAATTAGGGCTTTTTTCTCTATGCTTCTTTGAGCTCCTCATTCTTCTTTTTCCTTTTATCCTTTAGTTCTTGTTGTTTTTAAGTCGCTCAGTCATGTCTGACTCTTTGTGACCCCAAAGACTGGAGAATGCCAGGATTTCCTGTCCTTCATCATCTCCCCGAGTTTACCAAACTCAAGTCCACTGAATCAGTGATGTCCTCCAACAATATCAGCATCTGTTGTCCCCTTCTGTTCCCACCTTCAATCTTTCCCAGCATCAGAGTCTTTTCCAATAAGCCAGCTCTTCAAATCAGGTGGTCAAAGTACTGGAGTTTCAACTTCAGCATCAGTCCTTCCAATGAAAATTCAGGATTAATTTCCTTTAGAATTGACTGGCTTGATCTCCTTGCAGTCCAAGAGACTCTTAAGAGTCTTTTCCAACACCACATTTCAAAGGCATCAATTTTTCAGTGCTCAGCCTTCTTTATGGTTCTTCAGCAAAATTTCTTCAATAGTCCTGGTTTTACTTACCACTCACTTACCATGGGTACTTTACCATCATGTAGAATAAAAAAGAGACCTCTTCTTTCCCAAACAAAAAATAACAGTCTTGATATCATGTCTAATTTAGCCGTTCTAATGCACATGTGCATTTGAACCAGTAAACCAAACAAAAGACTGTCATAGTTGATTGGCTGAAAATTTCAGAGGAAGTATGAGTTTCAGTTTAGGTTTTACCACTCTATTTGTATGCAGTCTTTTAAACTACCTCCTGCTCTTTTGGCCTCTGTTTCTTCCATGGGTTTTCCTCAAGTTAGGGGCATAGCTACCAGTCACCCAGGGTTCATATTATTACATGACAGCTCTGAAAGCAGAAGAAGCTGATTTTCCACAACCACTTATTGAAAGTAGAGGATTTCATTCTTATTAGCAATCTTGTTTCATCTGAAATAATTACACAGAAGTGGGGATAATAGAATGTTCCTGATTGGCCTGGGCCAATCACAGACAAATTCTGAATTTGACAGTGGAATCATCTAGGTAAATTTTAGCCTGGGAAGAAATACAGACTGGAGGGAGGATGTAGTGTACTTTCTTGTTGTGGTGGTGATTTTGTTTGTTTGTTTTTTACTTTTTATTTTTATTGTTTTTACTTTTTATAGTCGATTTTGCCATGAATTTAAATTAATTATCCTTGGTTGTAAAAAATTCTAACTATAATATAAATATAGACTTGTTTTATCTAGAAAAAACTCTGAAGTGAAATAATAACTTCTAAAGATTACTTACATAAATTATTAAGCCAGCTAGCACTCTCAGGTAACTCTACTACTTAACAGACTTTGGTATCATTTTATTTGGGTGTGTTAGTTTCAAGAGTACATCAAAGTGAATCAGTTCATAGTGTACTTGTATAGAAACAGTGATGCAAAAATGATCAACTGGTGCAATACTTGTCCGAAGAATTCCAGCACTGACTAGGAGATAAATCCCACTTTATTCCACATTAAAATCATCATAAAAGCAAAACCATTTGCTGATTTTTTTCTTCAAAAAACCCAACCCTGTTTTTTTTTTGCTTCATATGAGACATAGAAATGCATTTATTCAATGTTCAATGAATGTGCTATGTTATCTCTGTTTTATTTATATTGCTATATGGATAATATAAATACTATGATCAAATCTTAGTAATTTCAGGAAGTCTCACTCAAAAATGAGCCTGTGATCCAAGCTGGGAATAAAAAGAGAATGAACAGAAGTAATATACCTATGAGTAAAATTATAGGTTCAGTGGATATGTGTACATTTAACTTATTAGATATAATCAATAAGGATTCCAAAATTATTACATCTAAGTTTGTCCTCTTGCTAAACTGCAAGACATTACATGGGTACAATGTATACAGATTGGTCTTATAAGAACTTAAGTATTCATAACAGGAGAAAGACATGGAGTTTGTAGAGAGGAGGTAGGGACAAGTTGAGTGTTTCATGGAAAGCTGATCATTTTCATATGGTAAGAAACATGTCAGTAAAGAAAGAAGTAAAGATACAGGCAAAGAGAGATTAAATATAAAGCAATGTCACAAAACAATAACAAAGTCATCTGATATTCATTTATATAACTTTTTACATATTACAAACATATTACAAACATAAATGAACTATTCTTGATTGTATAAAAATTTCAACTATAATATCAATATAGCCCCATTTTATATAGAAAAATTGTGAAATAATATCTTTCAAATTTACTTACATAAATTGTTAAGCCAGCTATCACTTTTAGGCAACTATACCATTTCAGTTCAGATCAGTCGCTCAATCATGTCCAACTCTTGGCAATCCCATGGACTGCAGCACAAGAGGCTTCCCTGTCCATCACCAGCTCCTGGAGCTTGCTCAAACTCATGTCCATCGAATCAGTGCTGCTATCTAACCATCTTATCCTCTGTCGTCCCCTTCTCCTTCATTTAACAGACTTAAAATTTTTGACATCTTTTTATGTGGGTTTATTGTTGTCGTTCAGTCATTAAATCATGTCCACTCTGTAACTCCATGAACTGCAGCATGCTAGGCTTCCCAGGTGGTGCTAATGGTAAAAACCTGCCTGCCAATGCAGGAGACAGAAGAGAATAGGGTTCAACCCCTGGGTCAGGAAGATCCCCTAGTGGAGGAAATGGCAACCCACTCTAGTACTCTTGCCTGGAGAATCCCATTGACAGAGGAGCCTGGCAGGCTACAGTCCATAATATCCCACAGATTGTGACACAACTGAAGCAACTTGGCACACAGGCTTCACTGTCCTTCATTATCTCCTGGAGTTTGTTCATTCATGTCCATTGAGTTGACGATGCCATCCAACCATCTCATCCTCTGTTGCCTCCTTCTCCTCCTACCCTCATTTTTCCCCAGCATCAGGGTCTTTTTCCAAAGAGTAGGGTCTTCACATCAGGTGCCCAAAGTATTGGAGCTTCAGCTTCAGCATCTTCCAGTGAACATTCAGGGTTAATTTTCTGTAGGATTGACTAGTTTGATCTTGCCATCCATGGGACTTTCAAGAGTCTTCTCCAGCACCACAATTTGAAAGGGTCAGTTCGTCTGTGCTCACCCTTCTTTATGGTCCAATTTTCACATCCATATGTGACTACTCTAAAAACCATAGCTTTGACTACAGGGACCTTTGTCAGTCAGCAAAGTGATATCTCTGCTTTTTAATAAACTCTCTAGGTTTGTCATAGGTTTTCTTCTAAGGATTAAGCATCTTTTCATTTCATGGGCGACAGGCACCATTCACAATGATTTTAAAGGTCAAGAAAATAAAATTTGTCACTGTTTTCAATTTTCCCTGCCTAGTTGCCATGAAGTGATGGGATTAGATGCCATGATCTTCATTTTCTGGATGTTGAAATTTAAGTCAGCTTTTTCACTCTCCTCTTTCACCTCATCAAGAGTTTCCTTAGTTACTCTTCACTTTCTGCCATTAGAGTGGTATCATCGGCATATCTGAGATTCTTGATTATACTCCCAACAATCTTGTTTCCAGGTTGTGATTCATCCTTCTTGGCATTTAGCATGATGTACTCTGCATTGTTGCTGTTGTTCATTCAGTCGGTCGTGTCCGACTCTTTGCGACCCCATGGACTGTAACATGCCAGGCTTCCTGTCTTTCACCATCTCCCAGAACTTGCTCAAACTCATGTCCACTGAGTTGGTGATGCCATCCAACCATCTCATGCTCTATCGTCCCCTTCTCCTCCTGCCTTCAATCTTTCCAAGCATCAGGGTGTTTTCAAATGAGTCAGCGCTTCACATTAGTGGCAAAAGTATTGGAGTTTCAGCTTCAGCAGCAGTCCTTGCGATGAATATTCAAGACTGATTTCCTTTAGGATTGACTGGTTGGATCTCCTTGCAGTCTAAGGGACTCTCAGGAGTTTTCCCCCAACACCACAGTTCAAAAGCATCAATTCTTTGGTGCTCAGCCTTCTTTATATAGTCCAACGCTCACATCCATACATGACCACTGGAAAAACCATAGCTTTGACTAGATGGACCTTTGTTGGCAAAGTAATGTCTCTGCTTTTTAGCATGCTATCTAGGTTGGTCATAGCTTTCCTTCCAAGGAGAAAATGTCATTTAATTTCATGGCTGCAGTCACCATCTGCAGTGATTTTGGAGCCCAAGAAAATGAAGTCTATCACTGTTTCCATTTTTTCCCCATTTGTTTGCCATGAAGTGATGGAATTGGATGCCACAATCTTAGTTTTTTGAATGTTGAGTTTTAAGCCAGCTTCTTCACTCTCCTTTTTCACCTTCATCAAGAAAATCTAGTTCCTCTTCATTTTCTGCAATAAGGATAGTGTCATCTGCATGTCTGAGGTTGTTGATATTTCCCCAACAATTTGATTCTGGCTTGTGCTTCATCCACTCTGGAATTTTGCATCACGTACTCTGCATAGAAGTTAAATAAGCAAGCTGACAATATACAGCGTTGACACACTCCTTTTCCAATTTTGAATCAATCAGTTTTTCCATGTCCAATTCTAACTATCGCTTCTTGACCTGCATACAGGTTTGACAAGAGTCAGGTAAGGTGGTCTGGTGTTCTCATCCTGTGAATAATTTTCCACAGTTTGTTTTGATACACACAGTCAAAGGCTTTAGTGTGTTTAATAAAGCAGAAGTAGATGTTTTCTGGAATTGTCTTGCTTTTTCTATGATCTACAGGATTTTGACACTTTCATCCCTGGTTCTTCTTCCTTTTGGAAAAGTAAATGGCAACCCACTCCAGTATACTTGCCTGGAGTTCCATGGACAGAGGAGCCTGGCAGGATACAGTCCATGGGATCGCAAGAGTCATGCGTGACTTAGTGACTAAATCACCCACTGACTTTTCCAATTCCAGCTTGAACATCTGGAAGATCACGGCTCATGTACTTTTGAAGCCTAGCTTGGAGAACTTTGAGCATTACTTTGTTAGCATGTGAAATTAGTGCAATTGTGCAGTAGTTTAAGCATTCTTTGGAATTGCTTTTCCTTGTGATTAGAATGAAAACTGACCTTCTTCAGCCCTGTGGCCACTGCTGAGTTTTCCAAATTTGCTGGCATATTGAGTGCAGCACTTTAACTGCACAACCTTTCAGGATTTAAAATAGCTCAGCTGGAATTGCATCACCTCCATTAGCTTTGTTCTTAAGTGGTATTTCCTAAGGTCAACTTTACTTCACACTCCATTATGTCTGGTTCTAGGTTAATGATCACACCATCTTGATTATCTGGGTCATTAAGATCTCTTTTGTATAATTGTGTGAATTTTTGCCATCTCTTCATATCTTCTGCTTCTGGTAGGTCCATATCATTTCTGTCCTTTATGGTGCCCATCTTTGCATGAAATGTTCTCTTGGTATCTCTAATATTCTTGAAGAGATCTCTAGTCTTTCCTATTCTATTGTTTTCCTCTATTTTTTTGCATTATTCACTTGGGAAGGCTTTCTTATCTCTCCTTGCTATTCTCTGGAACTCTGCATTCACATTGGTATATCTTTCCTTTTCTCCTTTTCCTTTAGCTTTTCTTCTTTTCTCAGCTATTTGTAAGGCTTCTTCAGACAACCATTTTGCCTTTGAAGTGAAATAAGCAGAGTGCCAATATACAGCTTTAGCATACTCCTTTCCAAATTTGAGCCAGTCTGTTTTTCTATGTCTGGTTCTAACTATTTCTTCTTGTCCTGCATACAGACTTCTCAGGAGACAGATAAGGTGGTCTGATATTTCTATCTCTTTAAGAATATTCCACAGTTTGTTGTGGTCCAGACAGTCAAAGCATTAGCATAGTCAATGAAGCAGAAGTAGATTTTTCTTTGGAATTGTGTTGCTTTTTCTATGATCCAGTGAATGTTGGCTATTTGATCTCTGGTTCCTCTGCCTTTTCCAAGTTCAGCTTGAACATCTGGGAGTTCTCAGTTCACCTACTGTTGAAGCCTAACTTGAAGGATTTTGATCATTACTTTCATAGCATGTGAAATGAGAGCAATTGTGCAGTAGCTTGAAAATTCTTTGGCACTACCTTTCTTTGGGATTGGAATGAAAACTGACCTTTTCAAGTCCTGTGACCACTGCTGAGTTTTCCAAATTTTCTGACATATTAAGTGCAGCACTTTCACAGTATCATCTTTTAGGATTTAAAATAGCTCAGCTGAAATTCAATCCCCTCCACTAGCTTTGTTTGTATGATGCTTCCTAAGGGCAACTTGACTTCACAGTCCAGGAAGTCTGCCTCTAGCTTGGTGACTACACAATGGTGGTTATCCAGGTTATTAAAACTTTTTTTTTTTAAATTTTACCTGTTTACTCTTGCAACTTCTGCATAATATCTGCTTCTATTAGGTCGTTGCCATTTATATCCTTTATTGTGCCCATCTTTCCATGAAATGTTCCCTTGGTATCTGATTTTCTTGAATAGCTCTCCAGTCTTTCCCACTCTATTGTTTTCCTCCATTTCTTGGTGTTGATCACTTAAGAAGGCTTTCTTATCTCTCCTTGCCATTCTTTGGTACTCTGTATTCAGTTAGGTATGTTTTTCCTTTTCTCCTTTGCCTTTTGCTTCTCTTCTTTTCTCTGCTATTTTGTAAGGCCTCCTCAGACAACCACTTTGCCTTCTTACATTTCTTTTTCTTACAAACCTCTCTCCATAGTTCTTCAGGCACTCTGTCTGCCAGGTCCAATTCCTTGAATCTATTCATCACCTCCAATGTATAATCATAAGGGATTTGATTTAGATCAGGCCTGAATGTTATAGTAGTTTTCTCTACTTTCTTCAATTTAAGCCTGAATTTTGCAATAAGAAACTCATGATCTGAGCCACAGTCAGCTCCTGGTCTTGTTTTTGTGGACTGTATAGAGCTTCTCCATCTTCAGCTGCAGAGAATATAATCAATCTTATTTCAGCATTGACCATCTAGTGATTTCCATTTAAGTCTATTAGATAGTGATTAATAAAAACTAATAAATGAAATATATATTTAATCTTGAATTATCTGACATTTCCCCCTTATTAAAGGTAATATGTATGACTGCTTTAGTACTCTAATGTATTAAATTTGGGTATCCTCTAACATAAAGTGTAAAGTTGGCAGTTTGCTTATTCTCAAAAATAAAATTTTATTGGAAACTTAAATGAAATGAAATTCAACTTTAACCTCAGGAATATATTCATATTTTTTTGTATTGTTCAAACCTAGAGAAGAATATTGATTATGATCAGTTCAGTTCAGTTCAGTTGCTCACTCTTGTCTGACTCTTGGGAACCCCATGACTGCAGCACATCAGGCTTCCCTGTCCACCAACTCCTGGAGCTTGTGCAAACTCATGTCCATGAATTAGATGATGTGATCCAACCATCTCATCCTCTGCCATCGCCTTCTCCTCGGGCCTTCAATCTTTCCCAGCATCAGAGTCTTTTCCAATGAGTCAGTTCTTCACATCAGGTGGCTAAAGTATTGGGCTTCAGCTTCAGCATCAACCCTTCCAATGAATATTCAGAACTGATTTCCTTTAGGATTGACTGGTTTGATCTCCTTGCAATCCAAGGGACTCTTGGGACTCTTTTCCAACACCACAGCTCAAAAGCATCAATATTTTGGTGCTCAGCTTTCTTTTGGAGAAGGCAATGACACCCCACTCCAGTACTCTTGGCTGAAGAATCCCATGGATGGAGGAGCCTGGTAGCTGCAGTCTATGGGGTCGCAAACAGTCAGACACAACTTCACTTTCACTTTCACTTTTTCACTTTCATGCATTGGAGAAGGAAATGGCAACCCACTCCACTGTTCTTACCTGGAGAATCCCAGGGACGGCGGGGCCTGGTGGGCTGCCGTCTATGGGGTCGCACAGAGTCAGACACGACTGAAGCGACTTAGCAGCAGCAGCAGCTTTCTTTATACTCCAAAGGACTTCTGGATAAACCATAGCTTTGACTAGATGGACCACTGTAGGCAAAGTAATGTCTCTGCTGTCTAGGTTGCTCATAATTTCCTTCCAAGGAGTAAGTATTTTAATTTCATGGCTGCAATCACCATTTGCAGTGATTTTGGAGCCCCTCAAAATAAAGTCACTCACTGTTTCCATTGTGTCTCCATCTATTTGCCATGAAGTGATGGGACCAGAGGCCATGATCTTAGTTTTTTAAATGTTGAATTTTAAGACAACATTTTCACTGTCCTCTTTCACTTTCTTCAAGAGGCTCTTTAGTTCTTTCCTTTCTGCCATAAGGGTTGTGTCATCTGCATATCTGAGGTTATTGATATTTCTCCCTGCAATCTTGACTCCAGCTTGTGCTTCATCCAGCCTGGCATTTCACATGATTTACTTTGCATGTAAGTAAAATAAGAAGGGTGACAATATACAGTCTTGAAGTACTCCTTTCCTGATTTGGAACCAGTCTGTTGTTCCATGTCCAGTTCTAACTGTTCCTTCTTGACCTGTATACAAATTTATTCAGTTCACTTCAGTAGCTCAGTCGTGTCTGAATCTTTGCAACCCCATGAATTGCAGCACGCCAGGCCCTCCTGTCCATCACCAACTCCCAGAGTTCACTCAAACTCATGTCCATTGAGTTGGTGATGTCATCCAGCCATCTCATCCTCTGCAGTCCCCTTCTCCTCCTGCCCCCAATTCCCCCCAGCATCAGTCTTTGCCAGTGAGTCAACTCTTCGCGTGAGGTGGCCAAAATATTGGAGTTTCAGCTTTAGCATCAGTCCTGTCAAAGAACATCCAGGACTGATCTTCAGAATGGACTGGTTGGATCTCCTTGCAGTCCAAGGGACTCTCAAGAGTCTTCTCCAACATCACAGTTCAAAAGCATCAATTCTTCGGCACTCAGCCTTCTTCACAGTCCAACTCTCACATCCATACATGATCACTGGCAAAACCATAGCCTTGATTAGACAGACCTTTGTCAGCAAAGTAATGTCTCTGCTTTTCAATCTGCTATCTAGGTTGGTCATAACTTTCCTTCCAAGGAGTAAGCGTCTTTTAATTTCATGGCTGCAGTCACCATCTGCAGTGATTTTGGAGCCCCCCAAAATAAAGTTTGACCCTGTTTCCACTGCTTCCCCATCTATTTCTCATGAAGTGATGGGACCAGATGCCATAATCTTAGTTTTCTGAATGTTGAGCTTTAAGCCACCTTTTTTACTCTCCTCTTTCACTTTCATCAAGAGGCTCTTTAGTTATTCTTCACTTTCTGCCATAAGGGTGGTGTCATCTGCATATCTGAGGTTATTGATATTTCTCCCAGTAGTCTTGATTCCAGCTTGTGCTTCTTCCAGCCCAGCGTTTTTCATGATGTACTCTGCATATAAGTTAAATAAGCTAGGTGACAATATACAACCTTGACATACTCCTTTTCCTATTTACAGATTTCTTAAGAGGCAGGAGAGGTGGTCTGGTATTCCCATCTCTTTATTAATTTTCCAGTTTGTTTTGATCCACATACTCAAAGGCTTTAGCGTAGTCAATAAAGCAGAAGTAGATGTTTTTCTGGAACTCTCTTGCTTTTTCAATGATCCAACAGATGTTGGCAATTTGATCTGTGGTTCTTCTGGGTTTTCTTAATCCAATTTGAACATCTGGAAGTTCATGGTTCAGGTTCTTAATATTTACTACTTTTTATTTGATGTTTATAAATTGAATAATTCTTACTTTCAAATATTATTTAATAATAAAATTACTTAAAACAATGGTCTCAGTTTTGTACATGGACAATTATGTAACTGCTGTAATATACTTTTAATAAATTTGGAGTGTGATTTTTATTACCAAAATGAACCATATGCTCAGTATTACAGTTAATTTCTCCAACTTTGCATCACACTTAATCTTACATTCATATTGTATACTATCACTTATTTGGAAAATCTATCAGTTATTTTGGTTACTTGACTGTGAGTATATGTAGGCATATCTACAAGTGATTCCATTTATTTAATTTTTTCAAGTGAAATAATTACATCATTGTTAAATTATGCATAGGATAATATACATGCATATCTGTATGTATAATGCAACATTTGAAGAAAATGATGAAATTTTGAATTTGAAGGATGGATAAACATTTCAAGAAACAGAAGATATATCTAACCCTGCACACTATTTTGAGAAATGATCAAATTCTAAATCATAAATATTGGGAATAACAATAATTAAAAATGCTTACTGAGGTTTTTTTTTTTTTTTTTGAAGGGTATGAAATGCCTGTCTTTTTCATACTAAAATACTACTTTTATGATTTCAATGTCTTACACTTTTCCTGAGTTCGAATTACATGTTATGAATAATGAAGTAATAAATGAGTTTTCCTTTAGCCCAGATAGAGAAGTGTAACAGCCAGATGAATTTATTTATGAAGTAGAAGAGCATGTGTTGTCATTACTTAATTATAAATTTCTAAAGGTTTTTGTTCGCACATTTTGTCTACACTTAAGTAGCAAATTTTGATGTACCCAGAGAGAAATATAAGATAAAGGAATCTCAACTACCCCAGGGTAATCCGGAGAGTCTTATGTACCAAACACCACATAAAGTTGTAACAATTAAAATTCTGTTCCATAATGAAAGTTGAAGAGGAAATAAGTTCAAGATACAGGTGCCCTTAGGGCAGTGTGGATCTATATGATTTTTTTCAAACATTTTTTTCAATGTTCCACTGCTATTATAATCAGAAAACATTTTTTCTTTTATGATCTCTTCATTCTTATAAAGGCAGATTATGTATGTGCAGTCTGTAAAATTTTCTTTAACTGCTGCCAAATGCTTGAGTTTGCCTTTATCACTTACCTCTTTGTGCTTTTTTTCATTAGATTTAACTTACTATTGAAAAACCAGGGGAAATGTGGTGGCATATGGCAAGCACTAGATGTAGATAATATTCTGTTTCTCTGTTTCCAAGAGCAGTGATATACACTGTATTTATCTGGTTAGATTCAAGTCCCAATCTCCCTTAATACTATGGCATAAGAATTATTTGATGTCAGGTAATTTGCCTTTTCTTTCAAATCATAAGAACAGTTCCTTCCCCTTAATTTTACTTTTTAAAAAATATGATACTGGCAGTTTTACAGTAAATGCTTTTACTATTGAGAGCCTGTCACAGACAAGTAAAAACCATTAAGAAATATAGCTATGCACAGAAATTCCAAAAATTATGTTTTCTACCTTACGTAAACTAGACTCATGCCATTTCAATAAGAGAGAAAAATATCTTATATGTTGAGGTCACTTTATGATGAAAAATTGATATTAGGAAAGTAAAACCACAGGCCCTTACAAATACTATTGCTATATGTATGCATGTACCAGTATTCATTATCTTCTACCAGTTGTTAGTTTTGGAAAATTCTTTTAATGAATTCCTTCTCAATTCCTCAAAAGATTTCAAAAGCAAATATGGGTATATATATCCTTTCTTAACAGTCTCTTCTAGAAAACTTATTATTGAACATCAGTGATTTATAATGCAATAATATAGAACTGATGCTATTAATTCTCCCCTTGAAGTTTCAAATGTATGAAAGTATGACACAGAAAGCGATTATCTCCAATATAGCAAGACTTAGATAATTAAGAATTTGGCCACTATTATGCATATAATTAGCCATAACTGGAAGAAAAATGATAATGCTAATGATTAGAACTAGAGACGTCTCCCTCAGCATAAACATTTATTCATTCTCTCAAGATGGATTAACGTGTACTGGTTACTTCTTAAGTACTAGATAGTGATATATTTTATATCCTAAAAAAATATAAATATCTAGTGAGTGGGAAAGTCATGTATGAAAATCACTTAGGGTGCAATGCTGTACATGTAACAATAAATGCATGAACAAAAAGCTAAGGTCAAAGAAGTAGCACTAGCCCAGAGACAAGAGAGTTTCAAACAAGAGATGGCATCTCATATTCTTGTTTATTTAGCTGCTTTTATATAGTGCAAAACTAAACGGATTTTAACCTAATATTGATTGCTCAGTCTATTAATTTTTCAAAAGAAGTAGTGTCTCTTTGGCTATAATATGATTCTCCTCAGGGCTGTCATGGTGCTGGTGGGTGTATCATTTAGCATGCTAATTTACTACAATAAGTGCATGAGATTCGAGGTCCACTGGAAGTCAACTTGTCCACGAGCTTGGACCTATTTAGTTCTAATCAGTTTATGTCCTTTTCTCTTGCTATGTCATTCTTTTAAGGATTGTGCCATAGCCCCTTCTCTCCTGTTTCAGTTTCAGTATTGGAGCATCACCCCAACTGAATACAAGTCCTAGGTGACTTCACTCTGACACTTTTGGTACCTTGTTGATAGTTGATTGTGGCAGTAACCAACAGGCTTATCTGGTGGCTTGGATGATAAGGAATCACCTGCAATGAGGGAAACCTGGGTTCGATTCCTGGGTTGGAAAGATTCCCTGGAGAAGGCCATGGCAACCTACCCCAGTATTCTTGCATGGAGAGTCCCCATGGACACAGGGGCCTGGGCTACAGTCCACAGGGCTGCAAAGAGCCAGAATGACTCAGCTCCAAAGCACACCCGGCAATAACCAGAAACTGCTCCCAAATCCATAACCAAAACAGAGGATATGGGTTTTTCTCCCATAGCTTTCTCTTTCTTATTTCAAGGATGAACACTGCTCATAGAAATGTCCTCAAGATATTTTTCAGGTCCCATAGTACCAGATCATTGCATGCATCCTAGCAGCAAGGAAGACTGGGAAACTGAGTATTTGGAATTTTTAGACTTTATAGAAGAAGAAAAATTCTGCTAAAAAGGCAGAGAATAGGGAAAAGAATTGTAACCAATATTATTTATGGTAGGAGCTAAAATTTCCATTTGTCATTTAAAAACCATAACATAAGGTATAAAATTATTGATTTCTGAGAGGATAGTGAACACATTTTTGAGGTGTATGTAAGTATGTTCAAAACTGCTGAAAATGTGGGGAGCAAGTGCCCCAGGGGAAAGTAGAAAATACTCATGTATCACTCTTTGATTACATGATATATATTTATTCAGATATGTGTGTGTGTGCTTGTAAGATCTTCAATCCCTTCCAAAGATGAACTGAGCTACATCATTTTAGAGTATTACTGTGAGCTGATATTTGCTATCAAATTTGTTCTTTTTCATTAAATTTATTTTTAATATCAAAGGAATTCTGGAGCAGGGGGATGTGCTATACCCTAAGGAATACCATGCATTCCATCTTCTTTCTTATCTGAGTAAATCAAGTTTACTTCAGTAATCATTTCTCATAAGCCTATAGCCTGTGGGGCCCCGACCTCAGAATGGGTTAGTGAGAGGCCATGTCATATCCAGGCAATACAAGGAATTCAGCTCACTCTTGTGGGAGTGTGTATTTAGATCAGTCATTTAATAGAAAAGCCAAATACCGCCCTAACATAGTTCTGTGCATTGGATTTCCCTGGGGTCATCTCGAATACGAAAAAAAAAAAATAATAAATAAGGGGGAGTGGAAGAATAAAAAATAATTATATGAAGAAAAGCCAGAAAACAATTGGTTATTAAAAAATTATTAAATATCATGAAATTTTGGAGCGTTGTCCTTATGAATCCAATTCATGCTTCCCTTAGTATTTTCAAATTGCTACATTTCCTAAAATTTCTCAAAGTGACATAAGAGAAATGATCAAAGTAGGGTTATATCTTTTGTTTTAAAAAATGTGTATATGTATATGATACCTTGTTTATATTGGTGCAGATTTCAAATTTAAATATTTGAAAAGTTATAAGCCACTGAATATTTTAATACCATTCTCATTATGGAACACTGAAAACTACTGAGTTATATTCTTGCCCCTAAGAAAATCTGAATATTTTTCAAGATAAAAACATAGACATATACATTTTGAGAATCTCCAAATATCCAATAAAATTCTCTATAATTTCTGGGGGTTTGAGGTTTATGTCAAGAAGTTAATTTACTTTATCTCATACACAGGAGCTCAAAGAACCAGCATTCTTAGATTTACCTGAATTCATGGTCACTGTAATTTTTTTTCATAATTTTTTTAAAAAATATAAATTTATTTATTTTAATTGGAGGTTAATTACTTTACAATATTGTATTGGTTTTGCCATACATCAACATGAATCCGCTACAGGTATACACGTGTTCCCCATCCTGAACCCCCCTCCCTCCTCCCTCCCCATACCATCCCTCTGGGTCGTCTCAGTGCACCAGCCCCAAGCATCCTGTATCCTGCATTGAACCTGGACTGGTGACTCGTTTCATATATGATATTATACATGTTACAATGCCATTCTCCCAAATCATCCCACCCTCTCCCTCTCCCACAGAGTCCAAAAGGCTGTTCTATACATCTGTGTCTCTTTTGTTGTCTCGCAAACAGGCTTATCATTACCATCTTTCTAAATTCCATATATATGCGTTAGTATACTGTATTGGTGTTTTGCTTTCTGGCTTACTTCACTCTGTATAATACGCTTCAGTTTCATCCACCTCATTAGAACTGATTCAAATGTTTTCTTTTTGATGGCTGAGTAATACTCCATTGTGTATATGTACCACTGCTTTCTTATCCATTCACCTGCTGATGGACATCTAGGTTGTATCCATGTCCTGGCTATTCTAAACAATGCTGCGGTGAACAGTGGGGTACACGTGTCTCTTTCAATTCTGGTTTCCTTGGTGTGTATGCCCAACAGTGGGATTGCTGGGTCATAAGGCAGTTCTATTTCCAATTTTTTAAGGAATCTCCACACTGTTCTCCATAGTACTGTACTAGTTTGCATTCCCACCAACAGCGTAAGAGGGTTCTCTTTTCTCCACATCCTCTCTAGCATTTATTGTTTGTAGACTTTTGGATCGCTGCCATTCTGGTACCTCATTGTGATTTTGATTTGCATTTCTCTGATAATGAATGATGTTGAACATCTTTTCATGTGTTTGTTAGCCATCCATATGTCTTCTTTGGAGAAATATCTACCTAGTTCTTTGGCCCATTTTTTGATTGGGTCATTTATTTTTCTGGAAATGAGCTGTAGAAGTTGGTTGTATATTTTTGAGATTAGTTGTTTGTCAGTTGCTTCATTTGCTATTATTTTCTCCCATTTAGAAGGCTGTCTTTTCACCTTGCTTATAATTTCCTTTGTTGTGCAAAAGCTTTTAAGTTTAATTAGGTCCCATTTGTTTATTTTTGCTTTTATTTCTAGTATTCTGGGAGGTGGGTCATAGAGGATCCTGCTGCGATGTATGTTGGAGAGTGTTTTGCCTATGTTCTCTTCCAGGAGTTTTATAGTTTCTGGTCTTAGGTTTAGATCTTTAATCCATTTTGAGTTTATTTTTGTGTATTAACTTGTACATTTAACTGCTTCTTCATCCAGCAGTAGCTTACTGACCTAGTGGCTCTACTTAAGACTGAAACTATTTCAGCTGGATGTAGATACAGTATACTATTTATTCCGATTCATTAAGTGTGGAGTACTCTCATTCTCTACTGATGGCATGCAAAGTTTGTCAGATAAGGTCACCTGCACAAAACCAAATGCCATAACTGCTCCCCATTTGCTCCAAGTTTGTTTTTAACATAGAATTCCAGATATACCCAAGCCCTCCTTGGAACACATGCTTAGTTCCACACAGAAACTGAGCAGTTATAGTAACTGTCTATGTCAGTAGTTCATTGGATGACTTATTATCTTATTGGTTTTCTTCCCTATTTTTGCAAAAGATTGCAAATAGCCTATAAACTCAGTTGAATTAACATTATTTAGCTAGATGACTTAATTTTGCATCTCATACTTTCCACTTTGAACTTTCTCACCTCAGTTTATATCCTCCCCCCCCCCTTGCTTTCTATCATGCCTAAATGATTATTTAAGAATTTTTGAGTGAATGCTTTATTATTCTAGATATTTGGGAATACTCCATCCATTGTATGCTCAGATGTGTCTGACTTTTTGTGACCTCACAGATTGTAGCCCTCTAGGATTCTCTGCCCATGGGACTATCTTGGCAAGAATACTGGAGTGGGTTGCCATTTCCTTCTCCAGGGGATCTTCCCAACCCAGGTATCAACCGGCATATCCTTCTTGGCCTTGCCTGGCAGATTCTTTACCGCTTAACCCCCTTGGAAATAATATAGTGAAGAAGAATTATCTAGAAGAACGTATGGGTTTACATTACAAATGATGACTTTCCTACAGTTTATCTGTCTTTTTAATTTTACTTATCCCAAATATTTGTCTTTATAAATGTTCCTTTGGACATATTTAGGAGCCAAAGTCCAGCAAAGATTAAAAGATCCCAGCCTAGGATAGGCACAATAGCTTCTACTAGTTAGGACAGGTGGGCTGAACAGATACTCCTTTTCATGTCTCTCCACTCTTCTCTGTTCCCTCAGCCCTGCCCTTATCCAGCCTATTGACCACACAGCTACAGTTCATCCTGGATATTGCAGGAGATTCATTTTTCTTATTTTATTTATTTCCAGATACATAATCAAAATAAAATATATTGTATTGCTCATATAAGTTACAAACAATTCCTGAAGTTTCAGCTTAGGGGAAAGCTAACCCAGTCTATTTTTACTAGTCCCCTTCTTGCCTCCTATTCTCCAATCAAATTGAGTTATTAGGTACTCCATGAAATTGAGCTAGTTCCAGATTTCATGCCTCTGAAAACACATTTTGGTCAAAATAAAGTGGCTTTCCCCTTATTCTTTTCACATTTCCAAGCATTCTTTTAGTTTAATACAAATGATTTTTTTTTTTTTTCCATTTAGGCTTCTTCAACTCTCTAAGCTTAAACATGACTACTTTCTGTGAACTTCTATAGGTTTTTACCTCATTTGTTTTTCTTAAAACATATCCTTTTCTACCTTATGTGTTACAGATTTACATCTATTTTACATTATTTGCTTGTCTCAAGGCTTTCAGAAAATAAGTGCCAGAAGACTAAGCAAAGTATAACCTCTTGCTATTCTCATTAGAAATCAGAAAAAAAAAAAAATTATACAATGCAATAATGTAATGGAAGGAAGAAACAAGGATTTTAATTATCTTTTCTTCATTTGTCTTGATGGGAAAATAGGATATACAAACAGTCAGTAGCAATAAAAGGAATCATATTCTACATAACCTGTTGATTGAAACAGTGTGAGGAAAACAGGTGATGACGATGATGATGATGATGATGATAATGATGGACATGATGATACTGAGGACTTGTCTTTATTCAACATTGATTATTCTACTCAATGAGAATTTTTATAGCATTTATCTCAATTACTCTTTACAACATACCCAGGAGTTTGTCATCCTCATTTTTAAAATGAACTAAACTCGGTTAAGTACATTTTATAAGTCAGAATCAAAATTTAATCCCATTGCTGTCTAGCTCTGAAATCTTTGGTTCATAATAGTTTGTTCAAGGGGTTTCTTGTTTTGCAGGGCAGTGGTCTTGCTGTGATCTATTGAAATTAAGCCCCCAACACAGGGGTTTATTTTAAAAAAAAATAGCTTGTTCATTTTCAAGAAACAAACTAAAAGATACAGTCTACATTCAACATGCAAAATGTGTTTTAAAAAAGATAAATATTCTGAGTTTGCTGAATATACCAATCTATGCAAATTCTAGGTTTTTTAATGGAATATGAACAAGGATAGCTTTATGGGATGAATATTTTTTTATTATTGAGATTTCCTGGGAATACTCAAGGTTAAAATCCATTCCTTGATTTAAAGCTCAACATAAATGTAATATAATACATTTCCTTCAACTATATCAACTCATGTAATTTGGAGACATAGTTATTTTTCTCTGTTTCAAATATCCAACCAGAACAGGTGAAGTAGAAAATGCAGCCAGGTAATATTTTTTAAAGAAAAAATCCCCAAGGAAGTGAAGGCAATATAATAGGATTCATAGACAAAACATTTTCACCTACTGAAAACAAAATGTGATGCTTATTTTGTCATTGTCATCATTGTCATCTTAATAAGTTGGCAGCATTGGATATCATTGACTTCTTCCTTTTCTTGTCCTCATTTCCATTGCATTCTCCTTATGGCATTTTGTTTGTTTCTGTTTGACTTTTAAATTATTTTTTAAGGCCCTCCTCTTCTAACCAACACTTGACGGGGTAGACGATTTTGAATGTTTGAACCTGTTTTGGGTTCCCTTCTCACTTTATATATTCCTCCCAAGTTATCCATTCCCTAAAGTGCAGGTGTTTTCAAAATTGTCTTTTGATTTCTTTCAAATACACACACACACACACACACACACACACAAACAAACGTATGTATATCTGTGGGATTCCATGGTAGCTCAGGTGGTAAAGAATGCTCCTGCAATGCAGGAGACCCGGGTTTAATTCCTGGGTCAGGAAGATCCACTGGAGAAAGAATAGGCTACCCACCCCAGTATTCTTGGGCTTCTCTGGTAGCTCAGATCCTCTCAAGAATGGAATGGCTACCCATTCCAGTTGGGTTTTCTTCATAGATCAGTCGGTAAAGAATCTGCCTGCAATGTAGGAGACCTGGATTCAATTCCTGGGTTAGGAGGATCCCCTGGAGAAAGAAATAGCAACCTACTCCAGTATTCTTGCCTAGAAAATCCGCATGGACAGAGGAGCCTGGCAGGCTATATCCCATGTGGTCGCAAGAGTCAGACATGACTGAGTGGCTAACCCACCCTGACCTACTCTAGTAATCTGGTCTAGAGAATTCCATGGACTGTGAGTCCATGGGTTCACAAAGAGTTGGACACTACTGAACAATTTGAAATTTCCCAGGAGTGAACTAGGAAAATTTGGCATTTTCCACTTCACACTGTTTTCGGTGGTTTAATACCTGATGATGATTGCAGCCATGAAATTAAAAGATGCTTACTCCTTGGAAGAAAAGTTATGATCAACCTAGACAGCATATTCAAAAGCAGAGACATTACTTTGCTGGCTAAGGTCCATCTAGTCAAGGCTATGGTTTTTCCAGTGGTCATGTATGGATGTGAGAGTTGGACTGTGAAGAAAGCTGAGCGCTGAAAAATTGATGCTTTTGAACTGTGGTGTTGGAGAAGACTCTTGAGAGTTCCTTGGACTGCAAGGAGATCCAACCAGTCCATTCTGAAGGAGATCAGCCCTGGGATTTCTTTGGAAGGAATGATGCTAAAGCTGAAACTCCAGTACTTTGGCCACCTCATGCGAAGAGTTGACTCATTGGAAAAGACTCTGATGCTGGGAGGGACTAGGGGCAGGAGGAGAAGGGGAAGACAGAGGATGAGATGGCTGGATGGTGTCACTGACTCGACAGACGTGTGTCTGAGTGAACTCCGGGAGTTGGTGATGGACAGGGAGGCCTGGCGTGCTGGGATTCATGGGGTCGCAAAGAGTCGGACATGACTGAGCGACTGAACTGAATTGAATAATAATACAAAAAGAAAAAGAAAGGATCTGTAAATGCTTATAAATTTTTTCTTCCCTAGAAAAAAATTCAAACAAATAAATAATGATTTATTGACATTAGCACTAAAATTTATTTTTGTGTTATTTTATGAAAATGTACTTTTTGTTATGAAACATAGAGTGAAAATGTTAAAAGAAGAATTAGCATGTCTCAGCTGTAAATTAAAAATCAAACTTTAATAGTGATCTGTCATTGAAAACAGATATAAATTTTGAGAAAAGTATACTTTACTAGGGTTTTTATTTCAAATATGAATGATTATGAAAAAATGTAGATCATCTAACATTCTGCTGCTAAGTCGCTTCAGTCGTGTCCGACTCTGTGTGACCCCATAGATGGCAGCCTACCAGGCTCCGCCATCCCTGAGATTCTCCAGGCAAGAACACTGGAGTAGGTATCTAACATTCTATAATAGTACAAATGATGTTTATGTTTGTAAGAGCAATTTTATTGAAATTTGTAGCTACATATTAAGATCTAGAATTTCTAATAAAGCTACATTATAAGGAATTAAGACCTCTGGTATTATTTTCTTTTACATATTTAGAGTTTATAGAATAAAGTAAAAGGTAGCCACCTGGATGGTAAAATGGTTTCCACACTCTTAATTTGAGAAGAAGAAGAAGATTAGTATTAATAAAAAGAATTAGCAGGTTTATACATCTCAAATTTCCTATAACTTACTAAAATTTAAATTAAATTAGAGTAAATCTTATTCTACCTAAGACCCTCACATGATATTGTTTTTCTTTAGTGTGACATAGTTCAGATTTTTCTAAAATCAAGGTGGTCTATTATTTCCATTTTCTCTTTGGAAATGAAAATAAAGTTCATCAACTTCTTTCTCCTTTCCCACAAACTCTCTCTAGCTTGTATGCAGGCTTTATATTTGATTTTATAACTTAGCTTCTGGAGATTCTTTTTTTAATTGACACCAAATGATTAATCACACCCATTGAGCCCAGTAATTTTGAAAAAAAAGGTTAAACATCACTTGAAAAAATCATGCAGCCTACTTTTCTTATTTTTCCACATGCTAATACTTGAAAGAATTTTTCTTGTAAGTTAAAAATTAATATTGAAAACTAAATCTAAGCTATTCCTTAAAGTTATGAAAACTGCCAAGAAAACATTGCCAGTAGAGAGTGATTAACAGAGTATGGTTGGCAAAGAACTAACAGGGTGGCAAAGAATTGGGAGCCAAATAGGGTTTGGAGGTATCAAGTAAGTTTATGTCAGTTTATGTTTTAACAGTGACATAGAAATTTAAAAGTTTCTTTTGCATATAGGGAGATTTTGTTTAGTCTTTTTGGAATATAAGCACAGCATCTCTGGTTTTAATGTTAACAAAAATTCTAGATATAGATATCAAATATCAGGTTCTGTACTGGACGTTGAACTATAAGGATTAACTATAGATTATCTAAATATCATTGGTTGACCTCATTTCCTTGAACAGTATGGCTTATATAACTGCTTATTGTTTTCCATCAACTCTTGTTCCTTATACAATTTCCTTCCAATGTTTCTTTTAGTAGATATTTCTCTGGAAAGGCTTTGAAACCTATTGTAATAATTAGAACCCAGTTCTTGTTCCAGCTCGAAGCCATCATAGACTTTTGCAGAAGAGGCTGACATTAAAAAATTCATAACATTGTTTATTTAGTAGTGACAGAATCACTCATAAGATGATATGACTTGAATCAAGATACAAAAAGAAAAATATTCAAGATAAGAAATCACATCCTGAATGAGTATTTGAGCAAAAATAAGGGATAAACACTGAAGGGCAAGGATAAAATATTACTTTAGCTATAAACTATTATCTTAAACCACATTTAAATGAAAAAAAAATTTGTAGCAGCAGATCTCTGAAGAAAGAATATTGTCGTATTTTTTAAGAGACCTAAAATGTATTATCACTGAAAGAAATTTAAAAAAAATCTTCCCTGCTGTTCTGAGAATGAAATAAAATAATAAAGTGTCTTAAAGTGTTTGGGAAAGGAGACAGACTAATTCCGTTCTCAAGGTCTTTCCAAAACCCATAATTTTATGAATACTTCATTACCTTTAGTCATATTAAATTAAAACTGTCATAAAACAAAGCTTTATTTCCATGATCATAAAAGTTATATTTTAACCCATAGTATCTTCCCTTTCTGACAATTTCAGAACAACAGTTAATAATACAGTCACATGAAAAATTATTACACAGTTAAAGAAAATAGGTTTAAAGTTCACTTCCAAATATTTAACAAAGGAACAAATTTTGGCCAGTTTTATTTAAAATGTAATCTCTGAATGCATTGGAATATAATATAGAAAAGCAAAAAGCTGTATTTGTGGGTAACATTAAATTTTACAGAAATTCTAATTTGTCCAGAAATAATTTGTATCAATAATGTTTTAACAAATATGTTATAGCACTCTACAATTGAGCAAAATAATTTCACATATGTTTGCATATGCAGTTTCATGTAAATGATCTGTAAACCTGCCTTCCAAAGAGCCCAGGGCTCCGAAAGGAATGCAGTAGGAGTTGCCAAAGATTCTTACCCCACTTGACTAAGAACAACTCCATTTACTTCTGTAGTGTTTTAATTCTGTTTTATATATAAAACTTCATTTTCAAAATGTCTAACTGCATCTAAAAACTTATTGGACACACACTTCTTTAAAATGATTTGTGCAACTCCCAAAAGAGACTGAAAAAATGCAAATGTGGTACCTAACAAGTACATTTGCAACTATGGGGGTTGCAAACCCCTTGAATAAAGCCCTTATTATTGCATTTTTGCATAGCATCTTTATTTAATATTATTTGTTTTAAATACAGAAAGTTAGCTGTGGGTTATAGAAATTTTGGTTTAAGTAAGCAAGTTGTCCTAAATTCTAAATGTTTATTTTTAGAAAAATTATAGATAAGTATTTAATTGTAGGTCTTTCAAATCAGCGGCAATGTTTTCTACTTTCAATTATTTTAATATTTTCAAGAAACTAAAGCCAGTTTATTTGAAAAAGGTTTAATTTTTGAATATTTAGTGCTTATCTGGTGTCTCAGATGGTAAAGAATCTGCCTACATTGTGGGAGACCTGGGTTCAATCCCTGGTTTGGGAAGATTCCCTGGAGAAGGGAATGGCAGTGCACTCCAATATTCTGTCTTGGAGAATTCCAGTATTTTAGCCTGGAAATTTCCATGCACAGAGAAGCCTGGCAGGTTACAGTCTATGGGGTCTTAAAGAGTCAGACATGACTAAGCGACTTTCACTTTTTTGAACATTTATGAAAATAAAATCATCATCGTTAATTTGAAACATTATAAATAGCAAATAAAATAAGTGAAACAAGTTTAAACAGAGGAAAACCATAAACTGTTCCATTTCCTGGTCAATAAATAAAATTTTATCCTGAACTAGAGTTGGATAACCTCTGAAAATTTGATCTTCTTGGTAATTATATTGATGTTAATAAAGGTAGACAATCTGAATTTAATCTGACTTTACGATGATATTAGGATTGAATATTAAAGAGATTCAGTAAGAATTAAATAAAATGCTTTAGTATCTTGAGCCTATCTTTTTAATCTAAACTCTTAAAATTCAGATCTCTTAGTTCTCTAATAAAAATCAATTATTAAGGTTAAAAATACAATGAGGAAAGAAAGATAAGGTTAAGAAAAAGCAAGGAGTGATTTTTAAATACACATTTTTAACCTAGAAAATATGTATTTTAAAGATAAAAACTTCTGTTGACATTGGCATTTATATGTTTGTATTTACATATTTATATTTACTCTTTTATGAAAGCTCTCAGGTCAAGAACAAAATTAATTAATCACTTCATTTTATATCTCTTCAAGTTAAAGAAGAAATTACTTTCAAATTCAATTTATTTCAAAATTAAAACATAGCCTTCTTAGTCTTAAGATAATTTAAATCATTAATCAGATAGTAAATTCATTGGATTTTTAACCCTATCCATCTGATACCTTTCCTTAAATATTTTCATACATCAAATAGAAATGAAGATCTACTCTTAACATTATACATTTAATATTAGAGGGAAAAATGAAATGGTCCTTTCATAACCATCTCCTCTAGATGGGACATTGCTTCTCTTAGTATAGTGAATTTTTTTATATTTCTGCTATGAATGACATGATCACACCAAATACATCTTTTCCATTTTTTATTTTGGACTGGCTTTTGTCTATCATTCTATAGAAATATTTACGACATAGGAAGTTGATGTGTCTTTATGATATTGATCAAGACATCAATTATGAAGGATATTCCTTAGGTTCAGTTTCTCCTGAATTTGAGATTCATAAAATACACTGTCAGGAAGGGAATGGTCCAAACCATGCTGTACCATGCTTTACTAATGAAAAATTTCCAAGCCTGCTTATTCTCAAAAGAAAGATTGGGGTAGCATTGCCAAGAATTCTCTAAAATAGTTATACACAAGTTGACATATGGCAGGTACTCCACATGGTGCACAGGCAAATAACTAATATTTCATTCTGCTAAGAATTTTTTCTCCTCTCCTTTGGCAACTGGGATATACAAGCTTAATTTGAGGTGAACGAGGCGTTATTCACATAATCAAATTGGCAGACACATCATCTGTTGACAGATAATTACTTAGTGACAAATATATAAGTATTGATGAGTGACATAAGGAAGCAACATGATTTTTCAAACCTGAATGAATAAATGACAAAGTGATAGTCATTATAAAAGTGATTAAAATAAAGTAGAATATAGTAAAAAAACATGGCTATAAACTCTATAAAAATAAAATTGAAATTAGTGAAAAATAAAACTAACTATATTAAAGATAAGGCAATATTGATTCCATTAAGATAATTTTTGGGAACAATATTCTGGTTGAATTTATAAAACCAAGATAAACTATATACCACACTACAGTGTATGAATATGAAATGCATATGCCATAAATTTGTAGCTTCTAAAATCATTGTGTTTTTTCCTATTTGAGATAAGCAGATGGGATATCTAAAAATAGTATGGAAATAAATCAGGGATATGAAAATGAATAGTATGAAACAGAAAAATATTTCTGCTAATGCTTCTTTTTTCCTAATACAGAAGCTTAGTTTTGTTGTATGTTAGTTTTGGTTTGGTATTGGCTTTTGGCTTTTCACTTATGTATTTGACTCATTTGGAAAGACCCTGATGCTGGGAAAGATTGAAAATGGAAGGGGATGACAGAGGATGGGATGGTTGGATGATATCACCGACTCTATGGACATAAGTTTGACCAAGCTTCAGGAGTTGGTGATGGATAGGGAAGCCAAGTGTGCTGCAGTACATGGGGTCACAGAGAGTTGGATACGACTGAGTGACTGAACTGATCTGAACTTATGTATTAAATAACATGTGAGCTTTAGTTGGTATTTTTGGTATGCTTTCCCTTTTGACTGTTTTAATGCCACTTAATAATTCCTGGAATCACTTCACACATTTTGTATTGCACATATTTGGATGACTGCATTCAGTTAATCCATAGATCCATGTATGGTGCCCTTGACTGAGAATCTTTCCCTGTTTTTCAGATATTAAAAAAATTACATTTTGAAGAAAAAAGGGGTAGAGGTTGAAAGAATTAACTAACATATCATATATTTTTAAACTATGCTTACATGTATGTGTGACTGGTACTGTTATCCTTTAAAGGGCCTTAGCAGCACAGTGATCCCATCTGCTTCATGCAAGTTTCTGTCTCCTATATAGACTCAGAATCATGTTCTTTTATAAAGAATTTAGTAGACAGAATCAATGGATCAACTGTTACAAATTTTACTACTTGTACTCTTGGTCAGAGCCTGTGATTTGTATTTACAATTCATGAGTACTTTCAGGCCCTTCCAAAAAAAAAAAAAAAAGTTATACTTAATGCAGCATAAGACTTTAAAGCTATACTTATCTCACTAACACTACCACTTATATCTTCAGGTATTTTAACTGATTTAGAATAATAATATAAATTTAAAATATATTATTTTCTAATTATTTCTAGTTTCTCTTCCCGGACATTTTAGAAATATGTTGTTTGTGAAGAGTCTTGAGAAATGTGATAATTCATAAATTTACAAGGAAAAGAGAAAACATATACAACATTGTGTAGTATTTCCCACCATTTTTCACTGGAAAAATTTAGTAATATTAAATAAATGGTGAAGATACCGTGCTAGTCAAGGTTGGAAAAACAAGAGGTTTTAAGAAAGAAATTTGCAAGTCTGTACAAAAATGCTCCTTCTCCATATAAGAAATTATAGTCTTGAGTATTTTCCCCTTCAAAAGCATTCATATATTTCAAAATGTATACAATGAACGTTCATTCCAATAAAATGCAGCCAATGGTATATTGAAAACAGCCTAAAGATTCATTTTGAGGCAGTTACTTACTGAGATTATAGTGTACACATGTAGTTAAAAGATTAAATAACTCAAAGACAAACATGAGAAGGATAGATGAAGAGGTACTTGTGCTTGGGCAGGTAAAGAAACCTATTAGATATTAGGTAAAAAATAAACAAGAAAGATAATTTGCAAAATCACTTTCCAACATACTATTTTTATTTAAAATGTAAACATATAAATGAATTCTGACAGCACTGTTTACAATAGCCAGGACATGGAAGCAACCTAGATGTCCATCAGTAGATGAATGGATAAGAAATCTTTGGTACATATGCACAATGGAATATTACCCAGCTATTACAAAGAATGCATTTGAATCAGTTCTAATGAGGTGGATGAAACTGGAGTCTACTATACAGAGCGAAGTAAGTCAGAAAGAAAAAAACTAATACAGTATATTAACGCATATATATGGAATTTAGAAAGAGGGTAACAATGACCCTATATGTGAGACACAAAAGGAGACACAGATGTAAAGAACAGAATGTTGGACTCTGTGGGAGAAGGCAAGAGTGCAATGATTTGAGAGAATGGCATTGAAACATGTATATTATTGTATGTGAAGTGTATTGTCAGTCCAGGCTCGATGCATGAGGCAGGGTGCTCAGGGCCAGTGCACTGGGATGACCCTTTGGGATGGGATGGGGAGGGAGGTGGGAGGGGGGTTCAGGATGGGGAACACATATACACCCATGGCTGATTCATGTCAATGTATGGCAAAACCAACATAATATTGTAAAGTAATTAGCCTCCAATTAAAAATAAAATGTCATCTTGAAAAAAAATGAATTCTGAGCAGTCAGACTTCTTAAATTTGCTATGCTTTAAGGATCAGATTGATTGGTGGTCTGGTTATATGGATGGACATTTAGTGAGTTTTTCCTTTTACAGAGCTTTGTATTATATGATGTTTTATATTTATAATCAGAAAAAGGTATCAAGATTTTTTTAAAATTTGAAAGTGAAAGAAATACCCTTAATTGTTATTTGTTTAATGCACATGCCATAGTTAATTAAAATATCAAATGATAATATAAGGAAATGTGTATTTATTTACTATAAAATATATATAAATATATATATATAAAGATCTTAGCGTATTTATTTACTATAAAATATATATAAATATATATATATAAAGATCTCAGTATATATATAAAGATCTGATTATTATGTTTATGATTATTATTATTATGTTTACATCATTTTATTCCGTTTCTCTAAGAACCTAAATGAATACTTTCCATAAAATTTTAATAGAGGGCATTTCTTCTTTTTCTGAAGAGTTTTGTTCTGTTCTGTTCAGTTTGTTTTTTTTTTTTTTTTCCCTTTTTGGGAACTCAGCCTTATAACTGATCACATATTTCTTATTGCCAGAATAGTTGACTAAATATTGTTCCCTGATTGTACCAGGTAAGTTCAAGTGCATGACATGAGTTCGGTGCCAGACAAAATTTGGCTCCATCTTATTGACTGACCTTGTTTTCCTTTCCCTTCAGTTTTAACTTGGGTCATTGCTTTTTTAAAAACTACAAATTTTTATTTTACAGCAGCTTTAGATTCACTGAAAAATGGCAAAGATAGTGTATAGAGAGTTCTCATGTACGTTATATCCAGTTTACTTTTTCATTAACCTCTTACAATAAGTTTGGCACATTTGTCAAAATAAATGAAACAAAATTTGGCACATTATTATTTGAAATCTATACTTTCTTTCAGTTTCCTTAGTTTTTAACTAATTATCTGGTCTGAGATTCTGTACACAATATTACATTGCATTTAGTCATCATGTGCCCTTACACTCTTCTTGGCTGTCATTGTTTATAGGACTTTGTTTCTGATGAAACTGACAGTCTGAGGAGTGTTGGTTAGATATTTTATGGAATTCTTCTTAATTGGGATCTGTCTGATGGCTCAGTCATGTCCGACTCTTTGCAACTCCATGGACTGTAGCCTTCGATCCATGGGATTTTCCAGGCAAGAATACTGGAGTGGGTTGCCATTTCCTTCCCCAATATACATACACACACACACACACACACACACACACACACACACACATATATTAGTATGGATTCATGAACATTTTACAGTTTGATTTATATTCCAATAATACTATATTTTTAAGTCATGAGATACATTTTAACATATTACAATCCCCTTATTGTGTTCCTAGGTGTTCACCAAATAGAAAAAATATTTTTATAGTACATTTATGCTTGAACATTTATAACACTTCATTGATATTCACCAAAAACTGAAAGTAAGATAGATATCTTTCAATAGGTAAATAGATAAGCAAAATGTGTTGTGTGCCTACACAATTACTGAGCTATCAAATCATAAAAAGTATGGATGACTCTTACATGCATATTGCTAAGTGAAAGAGGCCAATCTGAAAAGTCTACACACTGTGATTCCAATTATATGATATTCTGGGAAAAGGCAACACTCTAGAGACATTCAATATCAGAGGTTGCCAAAAGTTTAGTAGACATAAGAGAACACCGAGTAGATGAGAAATGATATTTTTTTTGGATTCTGTTTAGTACTATAACTATGGGAACATGAAATGATGCTTTTTTAAAAATGTATAGATCTTTATAGCACAAAGAATAAACCTAAATATGCAAATTTTAAAACATCACTTAGGAGGTCAGGCAACCCAAAATGGAATGCAGAAGTGTAGATAACTGACTGTATTACAGCATGTGAAACAAATTCACTGACTTTTGGAAATGAGAGAAATCTGGAAGATTAAAAGTTAAAAAAAACTATATATAAACACTGCATTCAATTTGATAAAGTTGTTTTACATAGACATATTAGTAAACAATTCTGATGACAATTGGTTTGGTCTGAATGTTTGTACCCTCCCAAACTTCATATATTGAAGTTCTAACCCACACCCCACTCCAGATGATGATAACAGCAGGTGAAGTCTTTGGGAGGTGATTAGGTTATAACAGTGGAGCCCTCAAGAATGGAATTAGTGCATAAAAAAAAAAGAAGTTTCAGAGAGATTCTCAGCCTTTTCAATGCTGTCACCTTGATCTTGGAAGTGCTAGGCTCTAGAACTGTGAGAAATAAATTTCTGTTGTTTATAAGTAACCCAATTAATGGTATTTTATTATAGCAGCATAAATAGATTAAGACATCATTCATAGAGAAATTTAACAGTTAAGTGGATTAGTTAAATGGATGATGGATGGTGGGAGCATAGTAGGAGTAGGAGATTACAGATAAGCAAGGGGATAAGAAGAAGAAAACCCTGTAGCAATAAATCAGAAATTGATATATCACTATCCACTTCTTTCCTTAATGGAGATACAGATGGTTGGTTGCATACAGACAAATGAGTTTTATGTATATATGTGCTGTGCTATGTTAAGTTGTTTCAGTCATGTTTGACTCCATGCAAACCTTTGTACTGTAGCCTGTCAGTCTCCTCTGTCCAATGGGATTCTCCAAGCAAGAATACTGGAGTGGGTTGCTATGCCCTCCTCCTCTTTCTGACACAGGGATCGAATGCAAGTCTCTTATGTCTCCTGCATTGGCAGGTGGGTTCTTTACCACTAGGGCCACCTGGGTAGCCCTATATGTATATACATGGGTTCATAAACACATATAATTTGCTTGATGTCAGCTAAGAGGCCTAGAAGCAATGACACCTCAGTAGTAGTAAGCACACCTAACTTCAGGTCTTGATTTTGAATACCATTCTAGCAAAGAAACAGGGCTCCACGGAGAGATGAGGGACTCCTGGACCGGGGAAGGCAATATGTAAAGCAGACTTGAGCATCTTGTAGCAACCAAAAATAAGGAAGTGCTTAAACATACACATGCACACATAGAGGGAACTTTTCTTTAGCTGAGGCATGTATAAATGGTAAGATCTGAGCATTATAACTATTGAGATTGATGTTAAGAGAACTAATATGGAAACATTAAGGAGATAGAGATCAAGTTTTGAGTGATTTAAATGTGAAGAGTAGGAGGAAGGAAAGTAATGAAAACTGCTGTTCTCCATCCCGAACTCCATGGCACATCCTACAAAGGATGATACATTCTGTTGCTATGTGGTGATGGTTTAGTTGCTAAGTCATGTCTGACTCTTGCCACCACATGGACTGCAACCCTCCAGGCTTCTCTATCCACGGAATTTTCCAGTCAAGAATACTGGAATGGGTTGCCATTTCCTTCTCCAGGGGATCTGCCTTATCCAGAAATTGAATCTGGACATTTTGGTAATCACAGGATGAGAAACATTGAAGTAGAGAGTGTTTAATACTGAGTATTTCTATACATTTTACCTCAAATGTGAATGTTTGAGCTTAAATAGAGCAGGGGATTATTTTGTGATTAATCACTGCAGATGGTGATTGTAGCCATGAAATTAAAGGATGCTTACTCCTTGGAAGGAAAGTTATGACCAACTTAGACAGCATATTCAAAAGCAGAGACATTACTTTGCCAACAAAGGTCCATCTAATCAAGGCTATGGTTTTTCCAGTAGTCATGTATGGATGTGAGAGCTGGACTATAAAGAAAGCTGAGAGCCGAGGAATTGATGCTTTTGAACTGTGATGTTGGAGAAGACTCTTGAGTGTCCCTTAGACTGCAAGGAGATCCAACCAGTCCATCCTAAAGGAAATCAGTCCTGGGTGTTCATTGGAAAGACTGATGTTGAAGCTGAAACTCCAATATTTTGGCCACCTGATGCAAAGAGCTGACTCATTTGAAAAGAACCTGATATTGGGAAAGATTGAGGGCAGGAGGAGAAAGGGACAACAGAGGATGAGATAGCTGGATGGCATCACTGACTCAATGGACATGGGTTTGGGTAGACTCTGGGAGTTGGTGATGGACAGGGAGGCCTGGCATAGTGTGATTCATGGGGTTGCATAGAGTCAGACATGACTGAAAGACTGAACTGAACTGAACTAAACTACATGGAACTGAAACCTAATTTGAGTAAAGAGTTCAAGTGAGTTCAGTGCTCGTTATTGAGAAATACACACTTGTGTTCAAAGAGAGGGAAAGGATTTTTTTATGAAAATGTTTCCACCAGGTTATATTGAGGTGGGAGCAGTAAATAACACTTGCAAATGATCTTCAACATGTAGCTATTTATATTTATATTATTCTGTCTAGAAACTAAAAAATCATTGTTTATTATGCAAATTATATATGAGTTAACATGGGTTGAAATTTTAAAATATAAGCCCTCCCATCAATTGACTGGGATTCCCTGGTGGCTCGGAGGTTCAAGCCTCTGCTTGCAATGTGGGAGACCTGGGTTCGATCCCAGGGTCAGGAAGATCCCCTGGAGAAGGAAATGGCAACCCACTCCAGTATTCTTGCCTGGGGAATCCCATGGATGGAGGAGCTTGTCGGGCTACAATCCACTTGGTCACAAAGAGTCGAACACAACTGAGCGACTTTACTTTCACATCAAATGACTACTAAAACTGGGTTTTGAGCACAAGTCTATATGACTTTATAATTTCTGTAAGATATAATGCCTCTAAGTAAACTATGCTATCTCATAAATTTGTTTCTATTGATTTTCCAGTCTTTGATCAGAATTTGGTTTTTAGAGATATTAAGGAAAAAGAATCATGAGGAATAATTAACTGTAAATAGAGAGAAATGCAATATTGGACAGCAAAATAAGCTGAAGGAGAGAGTGAAAAAAACCTTCTAAAACTGATCAATGTACTATATACCTACACAAACGTATAGCTTATGCATGTGGTATGTGTGTGCAAACAGTTTTTTTTTTTTAAGTGCACTGTTGTAGAGCTTTAAAATATATAATTATTTTTGTGACTTTCATGAACGTGAACCAAAGATTCAACATTGATATTTCATTGGGATTATGAGGGGAAGGGCATCTCAAAGACAAAAGCCCATCAGAGACTAAAACTTGCTTCTGAGTCTTCAAAGTTCAAATGTAATAACCGTTTGCAAGAGCAGTTTAGGGGGTATCAACTGTCATTGAGATTGCATTCACTTAAGAGGACAGTAAAGGAAACCAGACTTCTCACCACATCATAATTTATGGATTTGGCTAGGACACTTGTAATTACTTACTTAGCACTAGAGGATGAGTACAGATGCATGAACTCCAACAGACTTGGATTCTGGGGAATACAGAGCACTTGATTCTATTCTGCTGACAGTCTCAAAGGTATTATATCAATAGTAGCAAATAGGTCAAAATATTATTTTTACCTCTGGCCATAATTGACAAACCATATTAAGAAGGTTACTGTTTTGTTAACAAATCACTAGCTTTTGAAAATATTTCTGGTAAAATTTTTGAAAAAAATATGCTAATGAAATACATAATTTTACTGAAAATTTTTATTTGAACAATGTAGTTGATTATATTGAAGTAAAATTAACATAACAATTACAGAGATGTATAAAATATTCATAAGACTGGAGTATTTCCACTTTAATACAAATAGTAATCATCATTTTTTTCTATGTGTGAGGTCTGCAAATTCAAATATTAAGAAATATTATCTTATTTACTTTCAGATGATGTGTCAGTTTTATTTCAATTTTCTATCCAGTTAAAATAATTAAATGTGGCGACTGCAGAGGTCGGTTCAACATACTAAGTACTAGGAATTTATCATCTATTGACCTCTTATTTAAACCACAACTAATTTATCTGTGGCTAAATTCTGCATTAAAACAATAAAGTATGATGGAAAATCATAGAAAAATACATAGTAAAAAAGCTTTTTGCCAAGAAGTAATGCTTAAAGCTCAACATTCAGAAAACGAAGATCATGGCATCCGGTCCCACCACTCCATGGGAAATAGATGGGGAAACAGTGGAAACAGTGTCAGACTTCATTTTGGGGGGCTCCAAAATCACTGCAGATGGTGATTGCAGGCATGAAATTAAAAGACACTTACTCCTTGGAAGAAAAGTTATGAGCAACCTAGATAGCATATTCAAAAGCAGAGATATTACTTAGCCGACTAAGGTCCGTCTAGTCAAGGCTATGATTTTTCCAGCAGTCATGTATGGATGTAAGAGTTGGACTGTGAAGGCGGCTGAGTGCCAAAGAATGGATGCTTTTGAATTGTGGTGTTGGAGAAGACTCTTGAGAGTCCCTTGGACTGCAAGGAGATCCAATCAGTCCATTCTGAAGGAGATCAACCCTGAGATTTCTTAGGAAGGAATGATGCTAAAGCTGAAACTCCAGTCCTTTGGCCACCTCATGCAAAGAGTTGACTCATTGGAAAAGACTCTGATGCTGGGAGGGATTGGGGTCAGGAGGAGAAGGGGACGACAGAGGATGAGATGGCTGGCTGGCATCACCAAGTCGGATGGATGTGCGTCTGAGTGAACTCTGGGAGTTGGTGATGGACAGGGAGGCCTGGCGTGCTGCGATTCATGGGGTCGCAAAGAGTCGGACACGACTGAGTGACTGAACTGAACTGACTGAACTGAATGAAGATATTTGAAATTTAAAAAATGTCTCATTTAATTCTCTATAATGTACAAGAGATATAAAATTAAAATGAATAATAAAAACAAAATCTTATAAAAACAAAACTGAATTTAGAAATCCTCAGTATATAAATGCCAATTACATAAAGAAGCCATTCTTTTCTTCTGACTACTTAATTGAAACCAGGACTATTTTACATCTGTGATAGCACTATTACTATGACTTTTTCTTTTCCATTTCCTGTATAAATCCTTGCCTCCACATTCAGTTCAACAGAGTTGGTTTGTTCATCAGAAAATATATCAACCTCGATTTCTGAACACCTATGCACTGTATATATATATATATATATATATATATATGCATATTTATATAATTCATATGCAAATCCTTTATATAACTCACAAATGGATGCATATATTTATATAAATATATCAATCATATATAATATAAATTTATTATAAAATATTGAATTTATCATGTCTAAATTAAGATTAGATACACTACAATATATGAATACTTATTCTAGTTATTTTAAATAATTAAGTGTTTATCTTGTATCAGAAATATATCAAAATAATTTTAACATCATTCTGCTAACTGAGTATTAAAAAGGAGGCAAGATGTTCTACATAGTTTGTGATAAATAGTAATTACTGATTCCTTGTAGTGTATAATTTTTTCTTATACTTTAATGGAAATACTGTAATGGTCCCAAGACTACAACTTAATCAATGTGTCACAGATAATAATGATAGAGTATACTGTGTGACTTGAAAACTTATTTCTATATTGCTCTGTGTTTCAATAAACATTTACATGAGAAGATATATTGAGCTTTCAAAGGGAGTTTTGGTTTTCATTTTACAAGCAACAAACTTGGAATTAATAAAAATTTCATTCAAAATGGCTTTCTCCTCCAAAACAGTTAAGAATTTATTAATAAAAACTTATAAATATTTTACACTGAAAATTACAAAAGTAAATGGAGTGCTGTTTCAGGCATTATGTATGGAAGACTCCCTGGTGGCTCAGTGGTAAGTAATCTGTGTGTCAATGCAGGAGATGCAGGTTTGATCCCTGGGTCAGGAAGATCCACTGAGGAAGGAAATGGTAGCACATTTCAGTATTCCTGCCCGGCAGATCTCATGGACAGAGGAGCCTGGTGGGCTACAGTCCATAGGATTGCAAAAGAGTGGAACAAGTTTTCACGACTAAATAACAACAACAACTAAAGGAACACTCAATACTATTAGGTATCAATTTTTCTAAAACTGATCCATAAATTCAACACAGTCTTTGTCACATTCCCCATACAGGTGTTTGAAGTAAGTAACAAGCTTATCCTAAAATTTACATGGAAATGCAGAAAATCTAATTATACTCAAATAAACTAGTCTTACTGAAGACCCAATACAGTGAAATAGTTAAGAAAGTGGGCCATGAAGATATATTTCCTTTCTTCTAATCCTAGCTCTTATTCCTGATAGAATATTTACCTTAGGCAAATCATATCATTTCAACTATTTTTGTACAGCATAATAATTTTTTCTTATATAATTTTGTTAGAATTAAATCTTCCTATCTTTTATCTATCTATCCATCCTTCTACTGCAAATGATACATGAAAAGCACTGTATAAATATTTTCTGTCAGTGTTTATTGAGCTCCCAAAGCCCCATTGTAATTCAGGGTGTTCATGGTGCTAATTTAGTAGAACTTCAAGTTTCTGATCATAAAATATTATCTATGTTTGTCTATCTATCTATCTACCTGTTTATCTATCTGTCTGCCTATCTAAAACTTCTGTTTTCTCTGCTGAGATTCGACATATATTTTATGGAAGAATCCATTATTCAAATAGACGAATGCATTGATAGAAAACTAATTAAAAATATTTCAGTTGTACAGCTATCTAAACTCTTTCTTTGACAAAAATTAGCCAGGAAGAAAAGATATGTCATCCTTTGTCACATAGTTCAATGAAGATTTAGGTTTCCTGATTCTACAGATGGAAAGATATGAATGGTAATTTAGGATAAATGAAACATTAACTTAGTTTGAAACCTTTTTCTCATAGACAGTTGCATCAGATCTTTGGCTTTCTGTGCCTCAGTTTTCTCTTTCATAGAACATATAATCATATCTAGCCCACATCTGTAAATATGCATGCATGTGTGTAGTATTGTAAGAGAATGTATGTGTGTATTTATATCTATGTGTATGTTTATGGGCATATATGTATATTTATGAGTATATGTATGTTTGTGTTGATGCTTTTAAACTGTGGTGTTGAAGAAGACTTGAGAATCCCCTGGAGAGCAAGGAGATCAAACCAGTCAATACTAAAGGAAATCAACCCTGAATATTCATTACAAGAACTGATGCTGAAGCTGAAGCGTCAACATTTTGGCCACCTGTTGAGAAGAGCTGGCTCATTAGAAAAGACCCTGATGCTGGGAAAGATTGAAGGCGGGATTAGAAGGGGATGACAGAGGATGAGATGGTTGGATGGCATCACTGACTCAATGGACATGAGTTTGAGCAAGCTCTGGGAGATGGGAAAGGACAGGGAAGCCTGGTGTGCTCTAGTCCATGGTGATGCAGAGTCAGACATGACTGAGAAACTTAAAAAAATGTTTGTGTGTTTGTGTCTGTATACATATCATATTGCCAGGGGATGATGACTTTTATTTATCTAGGATAGAAAAATTAGAAATATAGCAAGATATTTTTGAAGCAGAAATAATTATAAAACATATTTATTATAATTATTTTACACCTATAATACTCTTGACATTTCAAATAGTATCACACTATTTACAAAGATTAAGCATAACTGAGTTTTATATTTGGATAATAACTCCCCCAACTAATCATTATAAATGAATCCAATTACTGCTACGGGATATGTTGTAATTCAATTGGATTTAAATGTTTATATTTAACAGTTCCTTACATCCTCAGGTCCACTGAGAAATACATATCTCAATATGTATAATACATCTTGAAACAGAGTTGGTTAATGAAGTCTCTATGAAGTTCACATAATTACTAGTTGGAAGCACAATATAAATTTTCTAATGACTTTTTCAGTCATAACTTAAAGTGATAGAAATATGACACTGAAATGGATGTACTGTCAGGGTATATTCTGATGACTTGATTATTTCCATGAGATTATGACATTGATGGTTTTTAATCATTTGGTTAAAAGGGAGAAAAAAGAAAACCTTTCTCTTTCACCTTGATAATGCAATTGTGATTAAAAACTGATTATCTAACTATGACCATAGAATCAATCATTTCCTAACACACACTCTCAGGAAAAATTAAATTAACATTGAAAAAGAGAAATATGAAAATAGCTTGATGACATTTGTTGGACAGAAATGACTGAAGGCCAGGCCAGGTTTCTCATGATTTAGTCTCATGTGTCCAAGGATACATATAGTTGCTGAACCATGGTTGCAGAATAGTGAGGATAATGCTTGTCTGGTAATGTAATACTTTGCTGCTAAAACAAATTATCTAAATTATCAGTGGCATAAACAGCTCACCTATTTCTTGTTCAGTCAGAGGTCATATCATTTTGGGTGTCCTTCCTCGAGAGGTTCCAACCAAGTAGTAACGCAAGATTAGCTTCTTTTGTATGGCTTTATGTATAGCTTCTGTATGGCTGTTCATATTCTGGTCCTTACTGTAAGTCAGTGAAGACTGTGCATGAAGAAACAGCCCCTGATCTCTAGGGATATTTACAGAGGACAGGGTTAGATTTAACTGGAATTGAGGTTCAAGAACTCTATTCATATCTAAATGGCTAGAATTAAGCAGTCCCCAATTCCCTCTGTACTAAGATTGAAAAGCATAGTCTTCCTATATCTTCTCTGAGACTTTTCTATAAGCCAAATAGAACTAGTAGGTTCAATAGGGATCTATTATTCTTGACCAATTGTACAATGAGGATAAGCGCCTGAAATATTTTTCATTATATGCTAATAAGCAATATTTTAAGGTGTAGCTAGCTATCTATCAAAATATCATGCCAATATGTTTCATTTTTTTCTTAAGTATATATATATATATTAATGTGCATGAACTCCTTATGGCCAAATTCAAACATAAATTGAAGAAAATAGGGAAAACCACTAGACCATTCAGGTATGACCTAAATCAAATCCCTTACGGTTATACAGTGAAAGTGACAAATAGATTAAAGGGATTAGATCTGATTGACAGAGTGCCTGAAGAAGTATAGATGGAGGTTCATGACATTGTAAAAGAGGCAGTGATCAAGACCACCCCCAAGAAAAATAAGTGAAAAAAGGCAAATTGGTTGTCTGAAGAGGCCTAACAAATAGCTATGAAAAGAAGAGAAGGAAAAGGCAAAGTAAAAAAGGAAAAATATACCCATTTGAATGCAGAATTCCAAAGAATAGAGAGGAGAGATAAGAAGGCCTTCCTCAGTGATCAATGCAAAGAAATAGAGGAAAACAATAGAATGGGAAATACTAGAGATCTCTTTAGAGATACCAAGGGAACTTTTCATGCAAAGATGTGCACAATAAAGGAGAGAAATGGTATGGACCTAACAGAAGCAGACACAGAAGAACCATACAAAAAAGATCATCATGACCCAGATAACCACAATGGTGTGATCACTCACCTAGAGCCAGACAATCCTGGAATGCAAAGTCAAGTGGGCCATAGGAAGCATCATTACGAACAAAGCTAGTGGAGGTGATGGAATTTCAGTTGAGCTAATTCAAATCCTAAAAGATGAAGCTGTAAAAGTGCTGCATTCAATAAGCCAGCAAATTTGGAAAACTCAGCAGTGGCTACAGGACTGGAAAAGGTCAGTTTTCATTCCAATCCCAAAGAAAGGCAACGTCAAAGAATGCTAAAACTACTACACAATTGCATTCATCTCACATGATAGCAAAGTAATGCTCAAAATTCTCCAAGTCAGACTTCAACAGTACATGAACCATGAACTTCCAGATGTTCAAGCTGGATTTAGAAAAAGCAGAGGAACCAGAGATCAACTTGCCTACATCCACTGAATCATCAAAAAAGCAAGAGAGTTCCAGATAAATATCTACTTCTGCTTTATTGACTATGACAAATCCTTTGACTGTGTGGATCACAACAAACTGGAAAATTTTTAAAGTGATGGGAATACCAGACCCCCTGATCTGTCTTCTGAGATATCAGTATGTAGGCCAAAAAGCAATAGTTAGAACTGGACATGGAACAACAGACTGGTTACAAATAGGAAAGGAGTACATCAAGGCTGTATATTGTCACCCTGCTTATTTAACTTGTATGCAGAGTACATCATGAGAAATGCTGGATTGGATGAAGCACAAGCTGGAATGAAGATTGCCGGGAGAAATATCAGCAACCTCAGATATGGAGATGACACCACCCTTATGGCAGAAAATGAAGAAGAACTAAAGAGCCTCTTGATGAAAGTGAAAGAAGAGAGTGAAAAAGTTGGCTTAAAGCTCAACATTCAGAAAACCAAGATCATGGCATCTGATCCCATCACTTCACGGCAAATAGATGGGGAAACAGTGGAAACAGTGAGAGACTTTATTTTGGGGGCTCCAATATCACTGCAGATGGTGACTGCAGCTGTGAAATTAAAAGACACTTGCTCCTTGGAAGAAAAGTTATGACCAAACCAGACACCATATTAAAAAGCAGAGACATTACTTTGCCAAGAAAGATCCAGCTAGTCAAGGCTTTGGTTTTTCCAATGGTCATGTATGGATGTGAGAGTTGGACTATAAAGAAAACTGAGCTCTGAAGAATTGATGTTTTTGAACTGTGGTGTTGGAGAAGACTCCTGAGAGTCCCCTGGACTGCAAGGAGATCCAACCAGTCTATCCAAAAGAAAATCAATCCTGAATATTCATTGGAAGGATTGATGCTAAAGCTGAAAGGCCAATACTTTGGCCACCTGATACAAAGAGCTGACTCATTGTAAAAGATCCTGATGCTGGGAAGGACTGAAGGAAGAAAGAGAAGGGAACGACAGAGGATGAGATGGTTGGATGGCACCATTGACTCAATGGACATGAGTTTGAGTAAACTCTGGGAGTTTGTGATGGACAGGGAAACCTCACGTGCTGCGGCCCATGGGGTCACAAAGAGTTGGACATGCCTGAGCTGCTGAACTGAACTGACTGATATATATATCAATGTAAATATACATATATGTGTGTGTGTGTGTTTCCAATCAGTTGAGTCTTACTCTTAGCAACCCCATGGACTGAAGCCTGCCAGACTTCTCTGCTCATGGAATTTTCTAGGCATGAACAGTGAAGTGGGTTGCCATTTTCTACTCCGGAAATAAATAAATACATATATATATATATATATGTATATATGTGTGTGTGTGTGTGTGTGTGTGTGTGTGTGTGCGTGCGTGCGTGTGTGTGTGTGTGTGTGTGTATTTGCAGTAATGTAAAAGTGAAAGCTTTAAGGAGTTACAATCTCAAGAAACCCAATTTGTTCCTCACTTAAGGCCTTGAATTCGTTTCTGTTGTCAGTGTCATTTTAGCCCCTAGTACTCAGTCCTTAATTTTTCCTTTGGAATTTCCATAATTATCTGAAACTTTTATCTTCAGTAACACTTTTTTAAGTAGCCAGTCCTTCTGGCATAACTTCTTTTGATGGCACTTATAAAAAGTATTTTGCTTCTTAGAAAAGAATAGCTAGATTTGTATTGCTCCTGGGTTTCAGTGTTCCCATTAGAAACGTCTTTTATAATGAGAATGATAAAGGAATTATGCCAAATGTTTATAATATTTCATTTTCTTCCTTTTCCTACAACTTATACGTGCCTTTAATAATTCATTCTCTATTACAAAATGTTTTAATTGTAGAATCCTTCTTATTAAACAGAGAGTAATTTTCTTGAGTTAAAAAATAGATAACAATAATTGGCATACTTTTCATTTCTGCACAAGAAAACCTTCAATCTGAGCTTTTGACAAGAGATTATTAGATAACAGCTACTTTTCAAGTAACTTCACTTTGATTCATTGTGTTTCAAATAAAACATTTTCTGAGAACACTGTTCTTGTGAAAGAGATTTGAAATTATATTACATTTCTCATAAAGAAACTTGGTATGAACATTTGGAAACTATGCATTTGCTCCTTTCTATCCAATAATGAATCCCCAAAGAACTCTTCAAGATTTTATCAAATTTTGTATTAATGGTAGCCGTGAGGAAAATTTTATAAGCTCTATGGAAAAAATGTTCCATGACTGTAAGTAAACCACTTTTTTTCAGTGTACACAAAATGTCTTCATATTTCTCTAGTGACAGTAAAAAACAGAGTTTGCTTCTTTCGTCAAGGAATAGAAGTTTGTGTGTGTGTGTGTGTGTGTGTGTGTGTGTTTTTGTATTTGTGTTCTTCTTTTATGTATCAATCAAGATTTAATTCAGTTCTTAGCATCACTTTCCGAATTTTTGAATACTTGAGTTAATATCGTCCTTAATTTATTGTAACTTTAATTCTTCCCTGACTCTGTATTCATTTCAAGCAATATGTTCAGTATTAATATAAAGAAGATTGACTCAAAGGATTCACTGACAAAAAGTATAAATGATGGAAATATTCTACAGGGAAATAGAATAATTGACCAAAAACCCAGGGATCACAAGTATGAATCTAAGTGTCCATTCTTAGGAACTCCAGAGCACTTTCAATTTCTTTTAAAATAGGACTGGGTTCTAGGAATGAAGATCTATCAGATATAATGTATTTCAACTGCTGTGCTCAGCAAATATCTAATCTCGTATGTAGCACAGGGCAAAGTTGAATGCAAAATTCTGGGAATTTTATTCTTAAGAAGCAGTCTCAAGCTAAAAACTCACACTCTTAGATTTAATCTGGAAAATTAAATATATATGATATATTTTTTATATATAAAAGAAAAAAGAGGAATTTGAAAAAGTGGAAACTTTTTTTGGGAAAGGAAAATAAATAATTGTATCTAAAATGAGAAATCCCATCGGGGAGATCTCTAACCAGAATAGAAGTGATTTTCAATGATATTGTAAAAATGACACCATAACGTGGCAGATGAATGTTTTATGGTGGTGGTTTAGTCGCTAAGTTGTGTCCGAGTCTTGTAACCCTAAGGACTGTAGCCTGCCAGGCTCCTCTGTCCATGGGATCCTCCAGGCAAGAATACTGGAGTGGTTTGCCATTTATGGTGTCAGATTATTAACACTTTTCTCATCCATGAGTGGGTTGTCAGAAGAATTATGAAACTTTGCAAGATTCAAGGATACATAAAATGTATGTTCATCAGATGTGTTATTAATTTTCAGTTTTGATCCAATGACAAATGACCAAAGAAGTAAAACAGTTGATTGAATATGTCTGTGTCTTAGTTTGGGGACCAGGCCCCTATGCAACTAACTGGCTTAAGGTATATGGACCACATACCTAAATAAGATACGATTTTGCTCAAAAATCTTACAAAATTTCCAAAATATAGAAGTCTGAGCTGCTAATTTAAAACTCAGGGACCAAAGATTTTTTTTAAATCAGAGACTCTCCCAGGTTTGAGTACATTTAAAAAAAAAAAAAAAAGAGTTTAGGCAAGAGCAATTTAAGTGGCCTTAAAGTTCCAACTTCCTGTTCATCCAGGTTTATTAAGCATCTACTATATACTCAGAAGTTGTGGTAGAAGTCAAAGAAATTCCTGTTCTCAAGGAACTCATGGCCCAAAAGATGAAATCAGACTTGTGAATATATAAGTGCAGTAAATTATTACTAGCAAGAGGCTAAGAACTGAGAATATTGAGTTCTTTGTAAAGGAGAGAATATTTCTACCTGGAGAGCAGGTGCGTAGGGGAATTTTTTTAAAGTTTAATGTTAATTTGTTAACTATTTTTCTTTGCCTGCATTTGTCAGGGAGGTTAACAAATTTTCACATAGAATAGCACACAAATTTCAATTTATGGGATATTAGCTTTCACATGGGCTTCCCAGGTTGTGCTAGTGGTAAAGAATTGACTTGCCAATGCAGAGAGGTAAGAGATGCCAGCTAGATCCCTGATTCAGGAAGATCCCCTGGAGGAGGGCATGGAAACCCACTCCAGTGTTCTTTCCTGGAGAATCCCATGGACAGTGAAGCCTGCCTGACAGACTACAGCCCATGGGATCCTAAAAGAGTCATACACGACTGAAGTGACAGCAGCACGCTCACAGATTCTCACATATATATTCCTTCATTTAGCAAATGTTCACAGAAAATTTATTTTGCAAATTATGGGACATGTATGTTGTGACATGGAAATTATTAAAACATTTTCTGACTTCAAATGTTTGTGATTTTAAGAGAAAATACAGTATAGTGCAGTTTTTACAGTGAATGAAAGACATCCTTATTTAAAGTCATTCCATTTTGAATATTTTTTTCTACACAACCCCAAAAGAGCCCTGATTTTGGCAACATACATCTGGAATTTGCAGAGTGTATGATTCTTGGAGTCTATGCCCTTGAGAATGATGGTTGTGCTGGAAATGGGCCAAGTGTTCTGATAGGCTTATTGGATCACTGTCAAATTGGAAGATACACAGGTAAGGTAAGAAGAAGCTGCTACTGCATTGCTATTGAATTCAGGGTTTTTTCTTTCTTTCTTTCTTTATCCTATTTTTAGCTTTTTTTTTTTTTTCCTGTGTCTGTATTTTTCACACAAGAGAGATTTAGCTGGGATGAGTCTCCCAGCACTCTTCCCAATGGAAAACACATAGAACTTCAAAGTTAATAGCAAAAATACAACCCTGCATCACCAACTGAATACAGGAAAAGATGTAGTGAGTTTTTTCATGTATTTCACTTATTCATCAATAAATTTGACCATATGAAAAAAATATAGATTTATTAATAATAAAGGAAAAGTGTCCTATATGAGGTCCAAACAAGACTATATGCTACAGTCTTTTCTTAATAATGTGTATTTCCAGATATATTACTGTAGAGTCTATGTGTGTGCATGTTCAGTCACTCAGTCATGTCTGACTCTGCAATCCCATGGACTGTAGCCCACTAGGCTCCTCTGTTAATGGGATTCTCCAGGCAAGAATACTGAAGTATGTGGCCATTTCCTCATTCAGGGAATCTTCCTGACCCAAGGATCAAATCCATGTCTCCTGAACTGCAGGTGGATTCTTTACCACTGAGCCACTGCGGAAGCCCATAGATTGATACATACACATTGGTACATAGAAATTCTGCTTACTCTTTACAAGGAGTACTATTTTGAGAAACTATTAAGGCCATGACACGAAATCTTAAAATTTAAAGAGATTAGATTTAGTATCCATTTAAGTCAAGGTTAAACAAAAATGTTTATATAGTAAGGGTGCAAGAAAGGCCACAGGCCTTTCACTACTCATAGACTGATTATATAAAAATAAATCTTAATTCTTACACAAATTTCTACTTAATGATTGAAATATGTGAACGTTAAAGAATAACTTTTTAATGTACTAACATTTAATTTCATCTTGAAAAACATGTAGAAAAAAATGAATAGCTAGATAAGAAAAAACTGGTTCTTGAATTACAATAGTTTGACTTACTATTTTTGGACTTTTCACTAGTGTGAAAGCAATACCAATTCATTAGAAACCATACTTCAAATTTTAAATTTTTACTGTTTTCCTAAGCTAGCAATATACTGTATGATACTCTCTCCTGGTTCTGGGCAACAGTAGCTGGTACCTAGTAAGTTATATGTTTGCCAGGATAAACAACCAATAATACACTAACAACCATTTTCTATTTTGCTATCGGCACACCATCAATAAACCCCATGGGATATTCAATACTTTGTATACAGTAGGTTTTGTTAGATAATTTTGCCCGATGATAGACTACTGTAAATGTGCTGAACAAGTTTAAAGTAGGCTAAGCTAGGATGTTTGGTAGGTTAGGAGTATTAAGTGCATTTTTATCGTCTGTATTTTCAACTTAAGATGGATTTATGGAGTTCTAATATCATGTATGGATGTGAGAGCTGGATCATAAAGAAGAGTGAGTGCAGAAGAATTGATTCTTTTGAACTGAAGTGCTGGGGAAGACTCTTTAAGAATCTCTTGGACTACAAGGAGGTCAAACTAGTTAGTCCTAAAGGAAATCAACCCTGAATGTTCATTGGAAGGACTGATGCTGAAGCTACAGCTCCAATATCTTGGCTACCTAATGTGAAGAGCGAACTCATTGGAAAAGAACCTGATGCTGGAAAAGATTGAAAGCAAAGAGAGAAGGGGGCAACAGAGGATGAAATTATTAGATGGCATCACTGCATCAATGGACATGAATTTGAACAAACTCTTGGAGATAGTGGAGGACTGAGGAACCTGGTGTGGTGCAGTCTATGGGGTTGCAAATAGTCAGACAGGTTAACAACAGTAACAACAATCTCATTATAAGCTGAGGAAGATTTGTAAAGCCAGTCACACTAAGATATATATAAATGCATGTTAAAAATATTTAATTTTAATGTATACATTTCTTATTGCTTTTTGATACTATTAACATATAGATTTAAATTAACTTTGAAATTTTAATTTTTCCCTCCAAAAAGCTTCCTTCTAACTGAAAGAATTATAAACATGTGAGTACTTATTAAATATAGAGGTACAGAAAATGTCCAATTTGTCCAAATGCTGAACTGAAACATCATGAGGCATTTGACTTGTCTGATTCAGCTCCTCAAATATAAGTGAATATTCAACTTGAATCTTCCATTGTTGTATCTAGGCTAATATTGTCTGATAAGATAGATTGATTGCAAATATCTCCATTGTTTTTAACTATTCCTTATACAGTTGATTTTTTAAATATGATTATAAAGCAACTCCTTTTAAAATGTTTTTTTTTTTTTTTTCCTTGCCTTTTAAATCTTTACTGGCTTCCTCACTTACTTCAACCTACAGATGATAGGCGTGGTGATATATCAACTCCAATCCCAGGCATCAGTATAGCCATGCACACTTCTGCTCAGTAATTAGAAAAGTGCTCCATTACTCTGGAAATGTTGTTGCTGTTGTTCAGTCACTAAGTTGTGTCTGACTCTTTGTGACTTCATATACTGCAATAAGTTAGGCTTTCCTGTCCTTCACTATCTTTCAGAGTTTGCTCAAACTTATGGCCATTGAGTCAGTGATGCCATATCATAGAAAACCTGACAAAGCTATGGTACGTTTTACCATGGAATTGACAAAGTCTTGTTTACTCAAAACAGTGTGAGAACTGCTTGGGTAGGAATAAGCTGTCCTATTTGAAGGCTGTAAATAATCTTTCATTAGTCATTCTTTTACAACAATATATTTGAAGTCTTTTTTTTTCTTTTTTATTATTATGATTATATATAGCTGATATCAATCCTCTTATTTGACACTAGTATAATTATAATAAGTATACATTGATGCCATAGGTGGCAAGCCATATGTTTTCATATAATAAAAATTAAATTTGAATGTAATATTGACTACACACCTTTTAAAAATTCAAAGCTGTTTGAAGTTACTTGAGATTTCCCGTTGTGCAAAGATATGACAAGAAAATAGTCTAGGAGAGAGGAAAAAAATATGGTAATCGAGAATTCACTACAAAAAGTCATGTTCAACAAACACCTCCCCAGGGAATAGATACTTTCTTTTGCTGGCTAATGATATTTTCCTGTCATTGAGCTTCAGTACCTCCACATTTTGGTTTCTACTGCCCAGAGTCAAATGAAAAATCCTAATTGTTCTGTAACATTTCTGTTATATCTGTTTAACTCTTGACTATTTTGCCAGAGGTCTAACTATGCCAATAAGCCATTTAATGTTGTTACACCTAAGTGGAATGATACGATAAACACACAAGTCATTTTCTTTTAAGGGTTTCTCATATGCATTTAATCAACAAAAGTTTATAGAGTATCTATATTCTTTTGTACACTATATGTACTATGGTATACACTATATATATATATATATATACACACACACACACACACACACACACACACACACACACATATATATATATATATATATATATATATATATATATATATATAACTTATTGGGTACTTAGATTTTTCAAGATACTCTGGATCTAAATTTATTTATAGGCATAAAAGACAGTAACACTATGAAGCATCAATCTCTGCATACGAGGAAACCAAGGTACAGAAACATTAAAATGACTTGTGTAGTGCTCAAATACAAGTATGAAGCATCAAAGTTAAGATCTGAACTCACATATCTTATTTCCAAAGCTAATGACTTCATCATTTGGATATTCTATTTCTAAAGTCAATTAAGCAAACAAAAAACATTTCCCTAAAAGTGTCAAAGACAATGAAATCACTAAAAGAAAAAAAAAAAAAAAAGAAGAAGAAGACTTCTGTTAACATCCTCAGTTCAGTTCAGTTCAGTCGCTCAGTCCTGTCCAGCTCTTTGCGACCCCATGAACTGCAGCACACCAGGCTTCCCTGTCCATCACCAACTCCCAGAATTCACCCAAACTCTTTGTCCATCGAGTCGGTGATGCCATCCAAGCAATCTCATCCTCTGTTGCCCCCTTCTCTTCCTGCCCCAATCCCTCCCAGCACCAGAGTCTTTTCCAAGGAGTCAAATCTTTTCATGAGGTGGAGAAAGTATTGGAGTTTCACCTTTAGCATTAGTCCTTCCAAAGAACACCCAGGACCGATCTCCTTTAGAATGGACAGGTTGGATCTCCTTGCAGTCCAAGGGACTCTCAAGAGTCTTCTCCAACACCACAGTTCAAAAGCATCAATTCCTCGGCACTTGGCTTTCTTGAAAGTCCAACTTTCATATCCACACATGACCACTGGAAAAACCATAGCCTTGACTAGACGGACATTTGTTGGCAAAGTAATGTCTCTGCTTTTGAACATGCTATCTAGGTTGGTCATAACTTTATTTCCAAGGAGTAAGCGTCTTTCAATTTCATGGCTGCAGTCACCATCTGCAGTGATTTTGGAGCCCCCAAAAATAAAGTCTGACATTGTTTCCACTGTTTCCCCTTCTATTTGTGAAAAGTGATGGGACCAGATGACATACTCTTAGTTTTCTGAATGTTGACCTTTAAGTCAACTTTTTCACTCTCCTCTTTCACTTTCATCAAGAGGCTTCTTAGTTCCTCTTCACTTTCTGCCATAAGGGTGGTGTCATTTGCATATCTGAGATTATTGATATTGCTCCCAGCAATCATGATTCCAGCTTGCACTTCTTTCAGCCCAGCGTTTCTCATGATGTACTCTGCATGTAAGTTAAATAAGCAGGGTGACATTATACAGACTTGATATACTCTTTTTCCTATTTGGAACCAGTATTGTTCCATGTCCAGTTCTAACTGTTGCATGCTGACCTGCATATAGGTTTCTGAAGAGGCAGGTCGGGTGGGCTGGTATTCCCATTTCTTTCAGAATTTTCAACAGTTTATTGTGATCCACACAGTCAAAGGCTTTGGCATAGTCAATAAAGCATAAATAGATGTTTTTCTGGAACTCTCTTGCTTTTACCATGATCCAGCAGATGTTGGCAATTTGATCTCTGGTTCCTCTCCCTTTTCTAAAACCAGCTTGAACATCTGGAAGTTCATGGTTCACGTATTGCTGAAGCCTGGCTTAGAGAATTTTGAACATTACTTTACTAGCATGTGAGATGAGTGCAATTGTGCAGTAGTTCAAGCATTCTTTGGCATTGCCTCATAGTCAACAAAAATGTCTGAAATGCAGTACTTGGGTGAAATCTCAAAAATGATAGAATGATCTTTGTTCATTTCCAAGGCAAACCATTCAATATCACAGTAATCCAAGTCTATGCTCTGACCAATAAAGCTGAAGAAGTTGAAGTTGAACGGTTCTATGAAGACCTACAAAACCTTCTAGAACTAATACCTAAAAAAAGACATCCTTTTCATTACAGTGGACTGGAATGAAAAAGTAGGAAGTCAAGAAATACCTGGAGTAAAAGGCAAATTTGGCCTTGGAGTACAGAATGAAGCAGGGCAAACACTAAGAGAGTTTTCAGCAGAATGCACTGATCATAGCAAAACCCCTCTTCCAACAACACAGGAGAAGACTCTACACATGGACATTACCAGATGGTCAATACAGATATTAGATTGATAATATTCCTTGCAGCCAAAGAGGGAGAAGTTCTATACAGTCAGAAAAAAACATGACCAGGAGCTGACTGTGGCTCAGATCATGAACTCCTTATTGCCAAATTCAGACTTAAATTGAAGAAATTAGGGAAAGCCACTAAACCATTCAGGAATGACCTAAATCAAATGCCATTCAATTATACAGTGGAAGTGAGAAATATATTCCAGGGATTAGATCTGATAGACACAGTGCCTGAAGAACTATGGATGGAAGTTCCTGGCATTGTACAGGAGGCAGAGATCAAGACCAAGCCCAAGAAAATTAAATACAAAAATGAAAAATGGTTGTCTGAGGAGGGCTTACAAATAGATATGAAAAGAAGAGAAGCGAAAGGCAAAGGAGAAAAGGAAAGATACCCCCAATTGAATGCAAAGTTCCAAAGAATAGTGAGGAGAGATAAGCAAGACTTCCTCAGTGATCAATGCAAAGAAATAGAGGAAAACAATAGAGTGGGAAAGACTAGAGATCTTTTCAAGAAAATTAGAGATACCAAGAGAATATTTCATGCAAAGATGGGCACAATAAAGGACAGAAATGGTATGGACTTAACAGAAGCAGCAGATATTAAGAAGACGTGGCAAGAATACACAGAAGAACCATACAAAAAGATCTTCATGACCCAGATAAGCATAGTGCTGTGATCACTCACCTAGAGCCAGACATCCTGGAATGCGAAGTCAAGTGGGCCTTAGGAAGCATCACTATGAGCAAAGTTAGTGGAGGTGATGGAATTCCTGTTGAGCTATTTCAAATCTTTGAAGATGATGCTCTGAAAGTGCTGTACTCAATATGCCAGCAATGGAAAACTCAGCAGTGACTATGGAACTGGAAAAATCCATTTTATTCCAATCCCAAAGAAAGGCAATACCAAAGAATCGTCAAACTACCACACAATTGCACTTATCTCACATACTAACAAAGTAATGCTGAAAATTCTCCAAGCCAGGCTTCAACAGTATATGAACTATGAACTTGAATATGCTGAAGCTGAATTTATAAAAGGCAGAGGAACCAGAGATCAAATTGCCAACATCTGTTGAGGCATCAGAAAAGCAAAACAGTCTCAGATTTTTTTTTCCTACTTCTGCTTTATTATCTATACCAAAACATTTGACTGTGTGGATCACAATAAACTGTTGAAAATTCTCAAAGAGATGGGAACACCAGACCACCTGACCTGCCTCCTGAGAAGCCTGTATGCTGGTCAAAAAGCAATAGTTAGAACTGAACATGGAACAACAGACTGGTTCCAAATAGGAAAAGGAGTACATGAAGACTATATATAGTAACCCTGCTTATTTAACTTATATGCAGAGTACATCATGAGAAACGCTGGACTGTATGAAGCACAAGCTGGAATGAAGTTTGTGGAAGAAATATCAATAACCTCAGATATGCGGATCACACCACACTTATGGCAGAAAGAGGAAAAGAACTAAAGAGCCTAGTGATGAAAGTGAAAGAGGAGAGTGAAATAGTTGGCTTAAAGCACAAGATTCAGAATACTAAAGTCAATGCATCCAGTCCCATCACGTCATGGCAAATAGTTGGGAAAGCAATGGAAACAGTGGCAGACTATTTTTTTGGGCTCCAAAATCACTGCAGATGGTGACTGTAGTCAAGAAATTAAAAGACACGTGCTCCTTGAAAGGAAAGTTATGACATACCTAGACAGCATATTAAAAGGCAGATCTTAATTACTTTGCCAATAAAGGTCTGTTTAGTCAAAGCTATGGTTTTTCCAGTAGTCATGGATGGATTTGAGAGTTGAGCTATAAAAAAAAAAAGCTGAGAATGGATGAATTGATGCTTTTGAACTGCAGTATTGGAGAAAACTCTTGGGAACCCCTTGGATCACAAGGCTATCCAACCAGTCCATCCTATAAGAAATCAGTCCTGAATATTCGCTGGAAGGACTGATACTGAAGCTGAAACGCCAATGCTTTGCCCACTTAATGTGAAGAGCTGACTCATTGCAAAAGACCCTGATGCTGGGAAAGATTGAGGGCAGAAAGAGAAGGGGATGAGAGAGGATGAGATGGATGGCATCACCGACTCAATGGACATGAGTTTGGGTAAACCCTGGGAGTTTTTAATGGGCAGGGAACCCTGGCTTGCTTCAGTCCATGAGATTGCAAAGAGTCAGACATGACCGAGTGACTGAACTGAGCTAAACTCACACGTCTAGAGATTGAAACTTTAAAACATAGATTATTGGAGTATAGGCATTTTACAATGTTGTATTATTTTCTAATGTAAAACAGTGAGTCATATATATATACATATATATTTTACATATCCATATATAAAATATCATTTCCATTGGGATTTCTTTGCCATTTAAATCACCACAGAGCATTGTGTAGAGTTCCCTGTGCTATACAGTAGGTTCTCATTAGTTAAAGGTTTTATATACAATAGTGTATGTGTCGATCCTAATCTCCTAAATTAAGTTTAAAGTTCATCAAGTTAAATAGAAAAGAATTCTATTTTCATAAGTTGCTTTAGATGAACAAATAACTAACAAATAAGAGAGTGTTAAATTTGTTTTCTTTGTGGCTGAAGATATAGTAATAAGATATGTTAACTGGATTCTGAATTGTAGTCATGTTAGTAAGTCATTTTTGTTTTTTTTTATGCAACCTCCACAGGTTACAGGAAATGTCAGAGGAAAAATTAAAATGCCATTGTATAAATTTACATCAAACATTAAATTCAGACTGACATGAAACTGGTATGTATAATAAATGAATTCTTTTAGAAAAGTGTTTCACCAGAATCATCAGCTTTTGATATACTAAAATGTATATTTCAATTTGTTTGAATGCTGTCACCATGTAGAAAATGCTCTAAACAGCTTTAGTAACAGTTACATCAGCAGGAAGATTCTTCTCAAAATAAATATTTATCAAATATTGTTTGCAGTCTCCTATTTGCCAAAACAACTGATGTCACTTTGAATTATATCAGTTGAAAGCAAAATGCTGAATGGATAAATGTTGATGATCAGATAAATGAATTTGCAGAAGAGTAAGCCATAAAAATCTTATGATCAGTCAAAATAACATATTAAAAGTGTTATTATTTCTCATATAAAATTATAAAACAAATTGCTATCTTTCAATTAGCAAGTTTATATTGCTACTCATGTATCACTATTTGCACTGGGACAACCCAGAGGGATGGTAAGGGGAGGGTGGAGGGAGGGGGGTTCAGGATGGGGAACATGTGTATACCTGTGGCGGATTTATGTTGATGTATGGTAAAACCAATACAATATTGTAAAGTAATTAACCTCCAATTAAAATAAATAAATTTATATTAAAAATAAATAAGTAAATAGAAAAAAAAATTATAAATAAAACCACATTTTTAAAGAGTTACTTAATCTTTTTTGTAGATTTTATTTTTAATAGACCCTGCACTTTCATTTTGCCCTGGCACCTGCAAATCATGCAGCCCAGTCCTGGTTGCAATAATAGATTGGAATAAGTTCAAAGTGGAGGTAAGGGAGAAGCAGAGGCAAGGATTATAAATGACTATTTTATGGTGTTTCTATAACAGGTAGCATAGAAATGGGCAATGGAATGGGACAGATAAATGAAGAAAATAAAATCATGAAAAGTTAGGACTAGAAAAGGAGTGTTTTTTTTAAGACAGGAACTAATAGATTAGGTCTGTGGTCTTATGAGAGTGATCCAGTGGAGAAGGATAAATTGATATTGTAAAACAGAAAGATAAGTTCAGTAATGAAACCTTTAGAAAGATATTCAGGGATCCAGATCACACATAAACGAGTCAGGCTTTGAGAGGTTCAGAGACACTTTCTTTTCTGTCACAGATAGGAAAAGAGAGATTACTGAAAACAAGGCTGGTGAGCTGGCAGTTTTGGCAACAGGCAGACAAAGAAAAGAATGCCTAGGCTTTTCCCTGAGATAATACACGAGGAGCTAAATTCAAAAATCAAAAGAGAGAACACATAGATGGAGAGAAATGTATGGAAAGGTTGAGTTTCTTTGTCCATGATAGTGTTGGAAGCAGATGACTGACAGAATATTAAAAGATTGAAATAGTTACAAGAAAAAGCAAGGAAGTTACTGGGGATTCATAGTAATACTGGCTATACTTTGACATATATGGTTAGAGAACACAATTTTTTTAAATTTATTTAATTGCAGTTTAACTGCCTTACAATGTTGTGATAGTTTCTATGTGTTTGTGTTAGTCACTCAGTTTTGTCGACTCTTCAAGAACCAATGGACTATAGTCTTGCCAGGCTCTTCTGTCCATGGAATTCTCCAGGCAAGAATACTGGAGTGGGTTGCCATCTGATGTAAAGCAAAACTAATAAGCTATGTATATACCTATATACTCTTCCTTTTGAGCCTCCTTCCACCCCAATAGAACATGAACTTTTATTGCTACATTTATATGCAGTTGTGTGATTTTATTTGTCTATGTTTGTTGTCTTCCAGTAGTGTCTGGGAGGCTAGATGAGGGGTAGAAACACTGGGCAGTTAGAATTCTTTGTGGCTGGAGTTAAAGTAGCGTGGGAGAATGACATTAGGTCAAAGTTGCTGTCCACAAAAGGATTTCTAAAAAAAAATGCTTGAAATTATGGATCATAGGTCAAGTATGAGGAGATTAAAAAAATGAAAAGATTTCAGAAGACTAATTAACTACTGATAAAGGATGAAAAACCATGGAAGAGCTTGGATCCAGAGTGCCACATTTGAGTTTAAGATTTTAGAGGTAAGATAGATCTCAAAAATGATCATGTTCTATCAAGCATAAGAATGGCTGAAATAGAGGAAAAATCCCTAAAACCATATTTCCATAGGTAATAATTTTGTATAACTGTAATTTTTTTGTACAGTTATACAATTTTTACATTTGGAATGGGCTTCCATGGTGGTTCAGATGGTAAAGAATCTGCCTCCTATGCTGGAGACATGGGTTCAGTCCCTGGATCTGGAAGATTTCCAGGAGAAGGGAATGGCAACCCACTCCAGTATTCTTACCTGGAGAATTCCGTGGACAGAGGAGCCTGGCAGGCTACAGTCCATGGGTTCACAAAGAGTTGCACACAACTGAGTAACCAACATTTTCACATTTTTGTACAAAGCAAAATACAACTATATTTACTTTCATGAATAAACATATAATTCATAGAGTTAATTACTTTGTTTCTCATTGCCTTTATTTTTGATGTCCCTATCTTTATTTATCACATGAGTATCCTGTGCCGTGCTGTGCTTAGCAGCATCTGACTTTTTCGATCCCATGGACTGTAGCCCACTAGGCTCTTGTGTCCATGGGGATTCTCCAGGCAATGCCCTCCTCCAGGGGATCTTCTCAACCTGGGGATCGAACCCAGATGGATTATTTAGCAGCTGTGCTACCAGGGAAACCCCCGGGGTATCCTAGAAAGAACTGAAAGTTTTAATTATGTTCAACTATATCAGGTTACATTTCAGGTTGATTTTCCTACCTTGAAGAATAAATTACTGGGAGACTTTAAATTTATCTATATGTTCAAGAATTGGAAAATATTTAGTAAATGGCAAGTTCAAAAGTGACACAATTCTCGGGGATGGGGACACAAAATAATCCTCTACTTTGAAAGTGCACGCTTGGGAAATTTGGAATTAGAATTAGAAATTTGAAATTTGGAATTAGAATTAGAAATTTGGAATTTAGAATCTATGCTTGAGAATTTGTCAGCATTTCTAAGCCATGAAATTTTGTGTCTCAGGCAAAAAGGAGATGGTTGATTGTGGGGTGGAGATCATAAAAAAAAAAAAAAAGAATATGGTAGCTGCAGTTCTGTACTGAATATTGATTAGATTATCTCTTGGATCAAATTATCTAACCCAGGAAAGCAGTGGTGGAGGAGACTTGTTTGAGCAGTGAATTCTATTTTAGCCCCAAAGATCTGTACAGAAATGTGTTAGAAAAAATCATAATGTAACTATAAGAAGTAGAAATGTAAGGAAAATAAGGAATTCAGGTTGAATAGCAAATTTTCAGAATTTAAATAACTATGCTTGAAAATATAATCATTAGAGAAAAAAATTGACCAAATGATAAAATCCATTAATGGGATATAAACTTAGCTGATCTTTCCTGAAAGAGGAAAATAAACTGTTAGAGGAATATACCACTACTGGTGAAAAGAGGCAGCAGGATGTTTTACTCAGAATATTTGTTTTATCCAGCAGCTGAATAAAGGTGCAATCTTGACAAGCACAGAGCGAAGTGATCAGTTCACCTTAGGTTGTTAGCTTTTAAATCATCAGTGGGAGCTTCAGGCCAAGAAATTTCTGCAGCTAATTCTGCCACTGTAACAAATGGTGGGGAAAGAGAAAATCCTTCCCTCAGAAGCAGTTTTTACAGATGCTAATCTACCCTACAGCAAAAAGCAGCCACTGCATCCCAGAACTTAAACCTCTAGATCAAAACAGATAGGAGAAGAGTCCACTGCCAAAGCAGTAATGTTGTTCATTTGCTCAGCTGTCTCTGACTCTGTGATCCTATGAACTGCAGCACGCCAGGCTTCCTTGTCCTTCACTATCTCCTGGAGTTTGCCCAAACTCATGTCCATTGAGGCAATGATGCCATCCAACCATCTCATCCTCTGTTACCCTTTCTTGTCCCATCCTCAAACTTTCCCAGCATCAAAGTCTTTTGCAATGAGTTAGCTGTTTGCATCAGGTGGCCATTACAGTGGTATCATCTGTATATCATCTGCATATCTGAGGTATCATCTGAAATCACTTGTATGAGATGGTCATCAATCTGGGCTCAAAGGGAATAAGAAATGAAAGGATTCTGAGCATGCTGGAAGGAAAACAAGATCTCCTGTAAAAAGACCTCTTAGTGGAGTTGTTTATCCCATACATTTTTAAATTTTGCAGAAAACAGAAGTGTGGCAAATGCCACTTTGAGAGAAAAGACAGAATGACAAGATATGACATGTGTTCCCTGCAGACCATAGTGATTATATTGTTGAATAAGGTGACTTTTTGTGGGAAATTGAGTTTCAGTTAAGAAAGTGAACTCTAGTCATCTGGCATAGACTGGCCTCATGGCAAGCTAAGCACCAGTCATTTCTGCATTAGCTATCTTTCCTTAGATAAAATTCAGCCTCTGCTTTGGTCTTTCACAACAAGAAGTACAATGTGACCTTTGAACAACATGGCTTTGAACCGCACAGGTCCACTTATAGGGATTTCTTTGAATAGTAATTACTGCAATACAACAGATCCTTAGTTCAGTGAATTCAAGGATGTGGAAATGTGGCTATGGAGGGTCGACTTTTAATGGAAGAGGAGTCAGTGACTTGAACTTCTAAGTTGTTCAAGGGTCAATTTTACTGACTTTAGACACAGATTTTTTGTTTGTTTGTTTTGTTTTTTAAGGGGTGAGCACAAATAACTGCTTTAAATCCTAGTTGTGTGTGGGCTAAGATGCTTCAGTCCTGTCTGACCCTTTGCAACTCCATGGACTGTAGCCTGCCAGGATCCCAAGTCCATAGGATTTCCCAGCAAGAATACTGGAGTGGGTTGCCATTTTCTCCTCTGGGAGTCTTCCTGACCCATGGATCGAACCCATGTCTCTTCTGTCTCCTGCATTGGTAGGTGATTTCTTTACCACTAGCGTTTCCTTGTTTTCTAAATTTGGTGTGCATATAGCTAAGGCTTTGATAACCTTTTTCATCTAATTTTGCTGTGTATATTCTACAGAATGAGTACCATGAGATACTTTCAATCTTGAGGCCTCAAAAGAACTACTCCCAAACTTGTGGAAGACACACAGCTATTCAAGAAACTAGTGCCCTTCCATCACACTCCAATGGAGACTGAACAGAGGAGGGATACATTTGGACTTTTCATTTTATTACTTTTGAATAATCAGGGCAGGGATTAGATTTTTATCTTTGATATCATGGGGTTTTTAAAAAACATTGAATACTCACTTGCCAAAAAGTTTAATATTTGGACTTAAGTATTTCCATAAAAATGTATAATGAGAGGAGGTTTATAATAAAATTTGTGGCATCCCTATGTGGCTAGCAGTTTTTACCATTGCAGAGTTTTTATAATGTCCTTTGATCTTTTCAAACAGCTTTTCAATTGACATCTTGGTCAGTGTGACTGGACATAATTTGCAACGGGACATGCAGTATGGTGTAAACTTTTGGCTTGACATTGATGCAGTGGATGCTCTGCTCTGTTGAATGTCAGAGCCATCTGCTGCCAAAAGATACACAGTCTACCTGTGATCCCAGGTGGATATATAAATAACTGGTTGGTGATTTGCTTCCATGTAGAGATGCCCACTGGCATCTTATTCCATTACTTTGTGTCCTTTTGTTCCAGACTGCAGGGTCATTTAATCTACTTTGGAAGGATAAATGGGGACTGGCTCACCAGTCTCTTTCCCCTCTTCGTCTTGTCAGTGAGTTTCCCTAAGCGAGGAAAGATTTGCTATGTTTTCTTCCTTCACACCACAAATGTTTTTCAGCTAAGGCTCAGCCATCCTTTAGCAGCAAAACCTTGCTTTCTCAGTGCCACCAGTCGTGAGGTGAGTGCTTCTGTCACAGTCTGGTGTTTGGCTTAACGAACTTGACTTGGCCACCAATATGTCACATTCTTCAATATGAGAATTACCAGTAGTAAAAGTAGTAATTCTTTTCTTATCTGAGCTGCTCTTTTCAATCATTTTTTTTCAATGAGCTCAGTACTCCAGGAGGGTAGACTCAATCTCCAAAGCTTTTAATCATTAAAATAATTGTTTTAACCACTGCCTTTAATGACAGAGGTTTTCCTGAGATGTATGATAATTCTTTGTTCTCTGCTCATATTTAGAACAAGGCACTAAAAACTTTGCTGACAGAAGTCCATATAGTGAAGGCTATGGTTTTTCTAGTAGTCATGTATGGATCTAAGAGTGGGACCATAAAGAAGGCTGAGCATCAAATAATTGGTTCTTTCCAATTGTGGGGTTAGAGAAGACTTGAGAGTTGCTTGGGGCTGCAAAGAGATCAAACCAAACAGTCCTAAGGAAAATCAATCCTTAATTTTCATTTGAGGGACTGATGTTGAAGCTGAAGCTTCAATACTTTGGCCACCTAATGCAAAGAGCTGACTCACTGGAAAAGACCCTAATGATGGGAAAGACGGAAGGCAAAAGAAGAAGGGGGTGTCAGAGGATGAGATAATTAGATAGCATCACTGACTCAATAGACATGAATTTGAACAAACTCCAGGAGATAGTGGAGGACAGAGGAGCTTGGTGTGCTGCTGTCCACAGGGTCTTAAAGAGTTGGACATGACTTAGAAACTGAACAAAAACAACACTAAAATCTGACTGGAAATATGGAGACTGCTTTAATACTTATGAGCTGATTGTAAGTGTAATTAACTCTCAGATGCCTGTATCTATTGATCTTTTCTCTAAGGGCATTTATTTCCAAATTCTTCCCTTGGGTTTATAAGTCAGAATTTCAGCTCTTGGAATCTTAAATGAAATGTAATGTGTTTTACCATTCAAAGTATAGATTTTCGATCATTGGAAGAATAGTGCTTAACCTCTGGCCCATTATTTCCAATTCCACAGCTTCTAGAATTCTTTACTTCTGAAATAGGTCTTTATTCCATTTAGCTCTTAGATAACAATTTGCTTACATATCAGAAAGACTCTCTAGGTTGTAGAAAGTTAAAAAATGTTCTATGTTCTGCCATTGTCCCTGTCAACGACAAATTGGCACTTGCCATGGGCAATTGCCATCTACTTCTGTAAGCATTAAGTCATGTGCTGCTGGAGCTCCTGACCTTCAATACCCCTTGAAAGGAGTTCAGGGTGGAGAGCAGAAATAAGGCACTCTGTGATGGGGAAAAAAATGACAGGAGAGGTCTTCAGATGTTAGATATTTTCAGAAGCCGATTTTTGTGAGCCCAATTCTTATATCTCTCCATATCTAGAAAAGCACTAAAATCCTTCATGGTGATGATGATTCTTTGTGACTACCAAAGGTTTCATGAGACTAGTAGAAACCTTCTGGAATAATAAGTGCTTGATTGCATGTATGTAGCCCTTCAGCAAAAATTAAATATATACTGACATCCCCTGACCCCCACCTCCACCCTACTTCTTTGGAGCATTTTCTCAGAGCTATCTGAAGGTGTCCAATACTGGGCTACAGTCATTTTGCCTCCAATAAAACTTAACCCACAACTCTCACTTTGTGCATTTTTTTTTTTAAGTCGACATCATTGTATCCCAGATAAGAAAAAACAAAAATCTATTTCCAGAAAATTTTCCTAAAGGTTAAACATCTTCACAATATATACTTCTGTATAAATATTTTGGGAACTTTTCAGCACTCCTATCAGATTAATTCGTCTACTCATATGACAGTCTTTTCTTAACATATTATGGTAATTACTTTAGACTATTTCTAACCCTGGCTTAATTTTATATTTTTCTGGATTATAAAATTTCTAAGAAAATAATACTCATCTTCCCCACCAACATAACCTCCATGTCTATCAAATACTTGGCACAAAGTAAAAAACAGTAATGTATTGAATAAATAGGCTCTGTCTCTTCCATCTTGTGAGGGTCATTGCTTCTTTCCCTGAGTCCTGGTGCCTACAAGGTTTTGTTTGTGCCCTCCAAGCATCTCTGGCAGATATGAGGTTTGATTTTAAACATGATTGTGCCCCTCCTTCCATCTTGCAAGGGCTGCTACACCACGTCCGAGGTCAGGGGCGGCAGCTGAGAGGAGCAACCCCACCTCCAAGGAGTAGTGGCTGTGTGGACACAGGAGGGCTGAGAGGAGCTACTCCATGTTCAAGGTCAGGAGAGGTGGCCATGAGGAGATACCCCTCATCCAAGGTAAAGAGCAGTGGCTGTGCTTTGCTGGAGCAGCCATGAAGAGATAACCCACGTCCAAGGTAAGAGAAACCCAAGTAAGACAGTAGGTGTTGCAAGAGGGCATCAGAGGACAGACACACTGAAACCATACTCACAGAAAACCAGCCAATCTGATCACATAGACCACAGCCTGTCTAACTCAATGAAACTAAGCCATGCCATGTGGGGCCACCCAAGACAGGCGGGTCATGGTGGAGAGGTCTGAACAGAATGTGGTTCACTGGAGAAGGGAATGGCAAACTAACTCAGTATTCTTGCTTTGGCAACCCCGTGAACAGTAGGAAAAGGCAAAATGATAGGATTTGAAAGAGGAACTCCCCAGGTCGGTAGGTGCCCAATATGCTATGGGAGATCAGTGGAGAAATAACTTCAGAAAGAATGAAGGGATGGAGCCAAGCAAAGACAATACCCAGTTGTGGATGTGACTGATGAAAGAAGCAAGGTCTGATGCTGTAAAGAGCAATATTGCATAGGAACCTGGAATGTTAGGTCAATGAATCAAGGAAAATTGGAACTGGTCTCACAGGAAATAGCAAGAGTGAATATCAACATTCTGGGCATCAGCGAACTAAAAAGGACTGGAATGGGTGAATTTAACTCAGATGACCATTATATCTACTACTGTAGGCAGGAATCCCTTAGAAGAAATGGAGTAGCCTTTATGGTCAACAAAAGAGTCCAAAATGCAATACTTAGATGCAGTCTCAAAAACAACAGAATAATCTCTGTTTCCATGGCAAACCATTCAATATCATGGTGATCTAAGGCTATGCCCCAACCAGTAATGCTGAAGAAGCTGAAGTTGAACGGCTCTCTGAAGACCTAAAAGACCTTTTAGAACTAACATCCAAATAAGATGTCCTTTACATTATAGGGGACTGAAATGCAAAAGTAGGAAGTCAAGAAACACCTGGAGTAACAGGCAAATTTGGCCTTGGAATACAGAATGAAGCAGGTAAAAAGCTAATAGAGTTTTGCCAAGAGCACACACTGGTCATAGCAAACACCCTCTTCCAAAAACACAAGAGAAGAAGCTACACATAGACATCACCAGATGGTCAACACCAAAATCAGACTGATTATATTCTTTGTAGCCAGAGATGGAGAAGCTCTATACAGTCAGCAAGAACAAGACTGAGAGTTGACTGTGGCTCAGATCATGAACTCCTTATTGCCAAATTCAGACTTAAATTGAAGAAAGTAGGGAAAACCACTAGACCTTTCAGGCATGACCTACATCAAATCCCTTATGATTATACAGCAGAAGTGAGAAATAGATTTAAGGGACTAGATCTGGTAGATAGAGTGCCCAATGAACTATGGATGGAGATTCGTGACATTGTACAGGAGACAGGGATCAAGACCATCCCCATGGAAAAGAAATGCAAAAAATCAAAATGGCTGTCTGGGGAGGCCTTACAGATAGCTGTGAAAACAAGAGAGGCGAATAGCAAAGGAGAAAAGGAAAGATATAAGCATCTGAATGCAGAGGTCCAAAGAATATCAAGGAAAGATAAAAAAGCCTTCCTCAGTGATCAATGCAAAGAAATAGAGGAAAATATCAGAATGGGAAAGACTAGAGACTTCTTCATGAAAATTAGATATACCAAGGGAATATTTCATGCAAAGATGGGCTCAATAAAGGACAGAAATGTTATGGACCCAACAGAAGCAGAAGATATTAAGAAGAAGCAAGAATACACAGAAGAACTGTACAAAAAAGATCTTCACAACCAAGGTAATCACGATGGTGTGATCACTCACCTAGAGCCAGTCATCCTGGATGTGAAGTCAAGTGGGCCTTAGAAAGCATCACTACAAACAAATCTAGTGGGGGTGATGGAATTCCAGTGGAGCTATTTCAAATCCTAAGAGATGATGCTGTCAAAGTGCTGCACTCAATAGGCCAGCAAATTTGGAAAAGTCAGCAGTGGCCAGAGGACAGGAAGAGATACTTTTCATTCCAATATCAAAGAAAGGCAATGCCAAAGAATGCTCAAACTACTGCACAATTGCACTCATCTCACACGCTAGTAAAGTAATGCTCAAAATTCTCCAAGCTACGATTCAGCAATATGTGAACTGTGAACTTCCAGATGTTCAAGCTGGTTTTAGAAAAGGCAGAGGAACCAGAGATCAAATTGCCAACATATGCTGGATCATCAAACAAGCAAGAGAGTTCCAGAAAACATCAATTTCAGCTTTATTGACTATGCCAAAGCCTTTGACTCTGTGGATCACAATAAACCATGGAAAATTCTGAAAGAGATGGGAATACCAGCCCACCTGACCTACCTCTTGCAGAAACCTGTATGCAGCTCAGGAAGCAACAGTTAGAACTGGACATGGAACAGACTGGTTCCAAAGAGGAAAAGCAGTACATCAAGGCTGTATATTGTCACCCTGCTTATTTAACTTAAACGCAGAGTACATCATGAGAATCGCGGGGCTGGAAGAAGCACAAGCTGGAATCAAGATTGCTGGAAAAAATATCAATAACCTCAGATATGCAGATGACACCACCCTTATGGCAGAAAGTGAAGAGGAGCTAAAAAGCCTCTTGATGAAAGTGAAAGAGGAGAGTGAAAAAGTTGGCTTAAAGCTCAACATTTGAAAACAAAGATCATGGAATCTGGTCCCATCACTTCATGGCAGATAGATGGAGAAACAGTGGAAACAGTGTCAGATTTATTTTGGGGGCCCTTCCAAATCACTGCAGATGGTGATTGCAGCCATGAAATTAGAAAATGCTTACTGCTTGAAAGGAAATTTGTGGCCAACCTAGATAGCATATTCAAAAGCAGAGACATTACTTTGCCAACAAAGGTCCGTCTAGTCAAGGCTATGGTTTTTCCAGTAGTCTTGTATGGATGTGAGAGTTGGACTGTGAAGAGAGCTGAGTGCTGAAGAATTGATGCTTTTGAACTGTGGTGATGGAGAAGACTCTTGAGAGTCCCTTGGACTGCATGGAGTTCCAACCAGTCCATTCTAAGGGAGATCATCCTGGGTTTTCATTGGAAGAACTGATACTAAAGCTGAAACTCCAATACTTCTGCCACTTCATGTGATGAGTTGACTCCTTCGAAAAGACTCTAATGCTGGGGGAACTAGGGGCAGGAGGAGAAGGGGACGACCGAGGAAGAGATGGCTGGATGGCATCACCGACTCGATAGACATGAGTTTGAATAAATTCCGGGAGTTGGTGATGAACAGGGAGGCCTGGCATGCTGTGATTCACGGGGTTGCAAAGAGTCGGACACGACTGAGTGACTGAACTGAATGAATGGCAGGCTGACTAGCACCTCCTGAATGTTTTAAAAATACTTGAGATATGAAAGAAAGCGGTTACAAAAGACAACATGTTGTGTAACTCCATTCATATGAAATGTCCGGAATAGGAAAATCCACTAAGATAGAAAGTAAATCAGTTACTGCCTACAGAGCAAGGAAGTGAAATGGAGGGGATAAAATTGGCTGCTAATGAGTATGTGTTTCTTTTCAGGATAACAAAAATGTTCTAGAATTAGATTGTAATGCTAGTTGTACAACTCTGTGAATAGACAAATAATCAGTGAATTGTATACCATAAATGAGTGAATTTTATTGTACATGAATTATATCTCAGTAAAGATGTGTAAAGAAAGACTGAATCAGAGCTAAAATTTCCATTTATATTGCTACACATTTATGTTTCCATTAATGTGAGAAATAATTGTTCCTGTGTGGTTTGTTGTTCCTTTACACCTTGATTTGATGCGACCATTAATTGAAATGAATTCTACAATGTATAATACTGTCAAATATGGAATTGCTATTTCTAAACCTCCAATTGTTCCTAAAATGTAAATAAATTTGTCCTAAGATTTATTAAATGATTAAAAATGGTTATGTGAATTAATGAGTGTTTTGCTTTACTTTTTCAACATAATATTTAACTACAAAACTTTTATTCTTAGCCATATATTAGGAAATCTATAAAACATGGATTTAATGCATACTACATACCTTGGGTTTCTGTGGTGGCTCAGACTTTAAAGAATCTTTCTGCATTGCAGGAGACCTGGGTTCAATCTCTAGGTCGAAAAGATCCCCTGGAGAAGGCAGTGGCTACCCTCTCTAGTATTCTTGCCTGGAGAATTCCACAAACAGAGGAGCCTGGTGGGCTACAGCCCATGAAGTTGCAAAGTGTCCGACGTGACTGAGCGACTAACAATGTTCACTTTTACCACATATTACCATGTGTTATTTTAATTTATCAAAATATTGACTCCTTAAGGCAGAATTTTGCCTTTATTGATTGGTGCATTGCCAAAACATGTAGCAGTCTACCACAAAGTACACTCTAAATATGTACGTATTAACTGACTGCTTACTATTTTATTTTTTTATAGCAGTTTTTATTAGTTTCATGGAGCAATCAGGGAGATTACTACATTTGGTTTTTCCAAGTCATTTTCAGGTTTAAGTCACATATGGAATTAGATGAATCACCTTCAAGTAAACACCTCATTAAAATTAAATAGTGTTAGGAATGCTTTATAGAGTTTTAGAGAGATCAGATGCATGGATTAACATTATATTTGTAAGAAATGAGTGATACCCACAAGCGTATGAATCCCACTCCCCAAGTCCCCACTCCAGGAAAAGAAACATTACTTGAATCTTTCATTCTGGTCCTTTAATCTTTTCTACTATTAAGATGTAAAAAAAGAGGAGAGTATCAAAATAAAGTGAAAGTGAAGTGAAGTCGCTCAGTCGTGTCTGACTCTTTGCGACCCCATGGACTGTAGGCTACCAGGCTTCTCTGTCCATGGGATTTTCCAGGCAAGAGTACTGGAGTGGGTTGCCACGCCCTTCTCCAGGGGATCTTCCCAACCCAGGGATCGAACCCAGGTCTCCCGCATTGCAAGCAGATGCTTTACCATCTGAGCCACCAGGGAAGCTCATCAAAATAAAGTCAGGATAATTATTTAGCAGAAAAAGGAAGAAAAGATGATAAATTCTCCATTTTAATTCCTACTTTTGACACTGAGGTGAAATTTGCTGATGGTTGTGTTTGATGCCGAGGATTTAATGGGGGAAGAGATTAACTTTGCCATGAAGCATACCAAGCAGTGTGAGCAGAGTACAAACATATTTTCCTATTCAGGGGTTTGTCAACCACACAGTCAAAGTACACTTCTGTTTCCTATTTTATCAGCCTTTGTGACTTTACAGTAAAGCAAGCACTGGAGTTGCCAATAGTTAAAAAACCTCTGTTACTTACATCTTGGGAATGAAAAGCAGTAGTTTTCCTCAGTACTTGAGTCCTTCACGGGGCTGACAGCTCTGACACCAGAGAATCCAGTTTTCACAGTGAAGAGAAGCCAATAAACATTTGAAGAGTCGTATTGTATTCAGCACCAGTCAGTGATTCTTCAATAGTAGTTTTTCTTTTTTTTTTTTCTGGTCTGACTGCATACTGGTCACATCCTTAGTATAATTTTCATAGTTAGCTACTCGTTACATGTAATGAGTGAGAATGCAAGCATAGTTTAGAAAATATGTTCCTTGTATAAACTCTAACAAAATTCCTCATCTCTGCTACTCCCCCAAGTTCTGGAGACTTACAGAGACCATAAATAGTGGATTTTATTTCTTTTTTCAAGTTAAATCTTTTCCATTTTATTCCCACCCATAACCCCTGGAGGAGGCATGGCAACCCACTCCAGTATTCTTTATTGAAGAATCCCATGGAAAGAGAGCCTGGTAGGCTATAGTCCATAGCATTACAAAAGAGTTGGATGAGGCTGAAATGACAGCACTCACACGTAATATTGTAATGTTCATGAAATAATCAGATATCTGTATTTTACTGTCGCACTGATGTTTTCATCTCTCTATTAATATGTATCTACAATTTATCATTGGAGGAGGTGTGGCACCCCACTCCAGTACTCTTGCCTGGCAAATCCCATGGGTGGAGGAGCCTGGTAGGCTGCAGTCCATGGGGTCTCGAAGAGTTGGACACGACTGAGAGACTTCCGTTTCACTTTTCACTTTCATGCATTGGAGAAGGAAATGGCAACCCACTCCAGTGTTCTTGCCTGGAGAATCCCAGGGACAGGGGAGCCTGGTGGGCTGCTGTCTATGGGGTCACACAGAGTCGGACACAACTGAAGTGACTTAGCCACTAGCCACAATTTATCATAATTATATATTCAGCAAATACTCCAGTGTCTAATTTCTCATTCATAATTTTGTTTGTACACAATAAGACAGGCTACCTTAGTACTGTAGCAAACACACATATCTAAAGGATAAACAAATGCAAAAAATTAAATAGTTTTTGTAAAGACAACATTCTATGGATCTACCAGAATCCATTTCCTTTAATGCTAAAACCAACAATTTTATAGAATCATTTTTACTATAAACATATTTGGTAAAGACTGATAATTATCTCTTGAAATTCCAGTATGTGGAAAATATGGCTTCTCAGTTTGAAGGAAAGAAAGTCCCTAAAACACTGCCCAGAGATCTCTTCTTCTTTGTCTTCCCTTTCCTGGAGGCACTAATTGGAAAAAGAAGATGGAAAACGTTGTTTTGGGGGGCAATTCTTCATAGTATTTCTGCACATGTATGAAAGTTCTTATTCAAGACAATATTTTCAAGGATTTTTTAAAAATATCAAAACCCCTGAAAGATAAAGCTTTGTTTTATATTGCAAAATCCGTTGTAAGATAGAAGGACAGAAGGCATTATTTCCTGAGATAAAAGGAATAATATCTCCCTCTGGGCCAAATGTTAGGTGGGTTTACTTACAGACCCTTTTATAAAACTGGGGTTATCTTAAGCTCAGGGTGTCTCAACTATAACACTAGCCCACTGAGTGCAGCTGTACTCACCTCTGTACCTTTTTCTTGAAATTTGTGGGACAAGGGGAACAAACAAAGCAAATATGAAGCTGGTACTGACCCAGGAATCTTATACCTCTACCAGTATCTATAAAAGTGTGATAACCTAACTTATTAGGTTGTAAGTAGGACAAACTCTCAGACCTTTTGTAACAATTTTGGAGGTAGTTGAAGGATGGAATACCAACAGAGACATGACTTTCTAACAGAAGAAAGTAAAAGGATTTTATGTTTCTCATATCCCCAGGTTAAAGGATATGAGAATACTTTCCAGGACTTGTAGCAAATGCTCTCAAGTTCTGGGCAAGAAGTGATGGGTTGAAGTTAAGAACAATCCTATAACTTTTAATGATGCTTCAGGGTAGGAAGTAAGCTTGAAACAAGCTACCCAAATGAGTCTTTTGCTTGTCTTTATTCCTCTAGGTAGGAAATGGATGAATCAAGGAGTCCCAAAGCTGGTACATAGGGCTTTGGGTAAACTGAAAACAGGGGAAGTTTGATTGAGTCATATGTCTGTTTGAAATAAAAAGTAACTGTGACTTACTTACTGGTAGAAAGCTGCTTTCTGTCTTCACGGCCACTGTCAGCTGCTTTGAGAAAACAGGCTGAGTATTCATTCGATGGATATAATTTGGGAAAATAGATCAGGGGAGGGAAGGACTCAAACTTTTTTAACTCTGTTAGATGGAGAAGGAAATGGCAACCCACTCCAGTATCCTTAACTGGAGAATCCCAGGGAGGAGGAGCCTCTTGGGCTGCCATCTATAGGGTCACACAGAGTCGGACACAACTGAAGCGACTTAATAGGAGTAGATGCAGATACCCAAATCTCTATCTTACCCAGACTTGTGTGAGGAGGAGACATCTGGATTCAATTGTTGGGATTCAGCAAGATTCATTGTGGGAAAAGAAAGCTAACATGGTCGTATGTTTGGGGGCATTTGGGCTAATTCATTGCACTGTTTTGTTGCATCTAGACCTGCCTGTATGGTAGGAATTGGTGAGTTTTTGGAACTTCCCCGTTCTACAAGTGCTAGAAAATCAGTCTGATTATGGAAGAGCTCACATAGAGAGAGACTAGTGAATACAATCTTTCTTGGCTTTTACCACAAATGAATGGGTCATGATTTAGCATGAGATTCTTTCCCACTTGAGGCCTGAGGCTTTCCTTTACAGATGATGTCTGTGTGTGCTAGGTCAGAAGCAGGAGTCTCAGTTGTCCTATTAACATATCTCTGTCATCAATGTAATGATGCAATCCATTCCTTTGATAAGTACCAAAGTGTTTTGGGACTATGTGGGAACATTCATGATTATCCATCCAACAGTCAAGGAAAAACTATTGTCTCTTTGGATCGCAGGCATCAAAAAAGGGGGACTAGCCCCTTGTTGGGCATTTTGGACAAAAAGACAGAACAAGTCTCTGTGACTGATGACTGTTGATTGGAACCTCTGGAAAAAGAGACAACCTCTACCCAGAGGTGGTACTTGGAGTTTTGAACTTAAAATCTCCCTGTTAGAGCTTCCAGGTATACTTCTTTTTTTTTTTTTAATTGGAATATAATTGCTTTACGATGTTCTGCTAGTTTCTGCTTTGAAAAGCGAATCAGCAATACATACACATATATTCCCTCAATCTTGAACCTCTCTCACATCTCCTCATCCCACCACTCTAGCCATCACAAAGCACTGAGCTAACTCCCTATTCTATGCAGCTGTGTCCCACTAGCTATCTGTTTTACACGTGGTGGTGTATATATGTCAATGCTGCTTTCTCCATTTATCCCACCTTCCCCTTCTAACCCTGTGCCCACATGTCCCTTCTCTACACAGTGTCTCTGTTCCTGCCCTGCAACTAGGCTCATCTATACCAGGTACATTTCTTTTGAAAAGTAGATATTTATCTTGTTGTTATTCAGTCACTAAGTATTTTTCGATCTTTGTAACCCCATAGACTGCAGCACACCAGGCCTCCCTGTCCTTCACTATCTCCCAGAGTTTGCTCAAATTTATGGCCATTGAATTGGTGAGGCTCTCTAACAATCTCATCAACTGTCACCCTCTCCTCCTTTGCCTTCAAACTTTCACAGTAACAAAGTCTTTTCCAGTGAGTTGGCTCTTCGCATTGAAAGGTTGCTGCTGAAACACAAAAGACGCCAGAATTCTTGGCCTCCGGAGAAGAATTCAATCCGGGGCCAGAGACGAGGCTTGATCGCTCAGCGCTTTTGTTTAATAAAGTTTTATTAAAGTATAAAAGAGATAGAGAAAGCTTCTGACAGACATCAGAAGGAGGATGGAGAATGCCCCCTCCTTAGTGTTAGCAAGGGAGTTATATATTTTTTAATTAGTTATTACAATGAATCAAAAGAATGTCTGGAGGTTGTAAAGATCTTACTAGACCCAATCCCATAATTTACATTTTAAGATAACAGGATAAGCCAGATTTTTAGGAAGTAGAAACTGTCCTCAGGCTGGATACATTGTTGTTGTATAACCCTTTTTTTTTTTTTTAAATCTTTAATTCTTACAGGCGTTTCCAAACATGAACCCCCCTCCCACCTCCCTCCCCATAACATCTCTGTGGGTCATCCCCATGCACCAGCCCCAAGCATGCTGTATCCTGCGTCAGACATAGACTGGCAATTCAATTCTTACATGATAGTATACATGTTAGAATGCCATTCTCCCAAAGCATCCCACCCTCTCCCTCTCCCTCTGAGTCCAAAAGTCCGTTATACACATCTGTGTCTTTTTTCCTGTCAATCCTTCAGTTAAGTTCAGTCGCTCAGGTTTCCGACTCTTCACGACCCCATGAATCGCAGCACGCCAGGCCTCCCTGTCCATCACCAACTCCAAGAGTTCACTCAGACTCACATCCATCGAGTCAGTGATGCCATTCAGTCATCTCATCCTCTGTCGTCCCCTTCTCCTCCTGCCCCCAATCCCTCCCAGCATCAGAGTCTTTTCCAATGAGTCAACTCTTCGCATGAGATGGCAAAAGTACTGGAGTTTCAGCTTAAGCATCATTCCCTCAAAAGAAAGGCTGAAGGGCTGATCTCCTTCAGAATGGACTGGTTGCATCTCCTTGCAGTCCAAGGGACTCTCAAGAGTCTTCTCCAACACCACAGTTCAAAAGCATCAATTCTTCGGCGCTCAGCCTTCTTGATGGTCCAACTCTCACATCCATACATGACCACTGGAAAAACCATAGCCTTGACTAGATGGACCCTTGTTGGCAAAGTAATGTCTCTGCTTTTGAATATGCTATCTAGGTTGGTCATAACCTCCAAGGAGTAAGCGTCTTTTAATTTCATGGCTGCAGTCACCATCTGCCGTGATTTTGGAGCCCCCCAAAATAAAGTCTGACACTGTTTCCACTGTTTCCCATCTATTTCCCATGAAGCGATGAGACCAGATGCCATGATCTTAGTTTTCTGAATGTTGAGCTTTAAGCCAACTTTTTCACTCTCCACTTTCACTTTCAAGAGGCTTTTTAGTTCCTCTTCACTTTCTGCCATTAGGGTGGTGTCATCTGCATATCTGAGGTTATTAATATTTCTCCTGGCAATCTTGATTCCAGCTTGTGTTTTGTCCAGTCCAGCGTTTCTCATGATGTACTCTGCATACAAGTTAAATAAGCAGGGTGACAATATACAGCCTTGATGTACTCCTTTCCTATTTGAAACCAGTCTGTTGTTCCACCTCCAGTTCTAACTCTTGCTTCCTGATCTTCATACACATTTCTCAAGAGGCAGGTTAGGTGGTCTGGTATTCCCATCTCTTTCAGAATTTTCCACAGTTTATTGTGATCCACAGAGTCAAAGGCTTTGGCATAGTCAATAAAGCAGAAATTGATGTTTTTCTGGAACTCTCTTGCTTTTTCATGATCCAGAAGATGTTGGCAATTTGATCTCTGGTTCCTCTGCCTTTTCTAAAACCGGCTTGAACATCTGGAAGTTCACTGTTCACATATTGCTGAAGCCTGGCTTGGAGAATTTTGAGCATTACTTTACTAGCGTGTGAGATGAGTGCAATTGTGCGCTGGTTTGAGCATTCTTTGGCATTGCCTTTCTTTGGGATTGGAATGAAAACTGACCTTTTCCAGTCCTGTGGCCACTGCTGAGTTTTCCAAATTTGCTGGCATATTGAGTGCAGCACTTTCACAGCATCATCTTTCAGGATTTGAAATAGCTCAACTGGAATTCCATCACCTAAACTAGATTTGTTTGTAGTGATGCTTTCTAAGACCCACTTGACTTCACATTCCAGGATATCTGGCTCTAGATGAGTGACCACACCATCATGATTATCTGGGTGGTGAAGATCTTTTTTGTACAGTTCTTCTATATATTCTTGCCACCTCTTCTTAATATCTTCTGCTTCTGTTAGGTCCATACCATTTCTGTCCTTTATCGAGCCCATCTTTGAGTTTAAACTGAGTTGTTTGTTGTGTAATCATTAGTTCCAGGCTTAAAGATTAAAAAGTTTTATGTGACTAAGACTAAGGAATGTAGAGAAAAAAAAAAGTTTGTCCTTTCCTCTTCCTTGAGAATTCCAGAACCCCCTCTCCTTGGGGACCCCCAGACTTCTTATCAACCTGCCTAGGAATTGACCCTCAGCATCAAGTAGCCGAAGTATTGGAGCTTCAGCTTCAATATCAGTAACTCCAATGAATATCTAGGGTGGATTTCTTTTAGGATTGATTGTTTTCTTTTAGGATTAGCCTGCTATTGGGCTCTTGTTGAAAGTAAATGCCTGATGCATAGAGGTCATGTGACTCTCTGGCCTGGTATCTGCATTTTGTGGTAGATCTGCTGGGATCCAATGATTATCATAGTATTAAGGGCCCAAAATGAAAATGGCATATTCAGAAACACAGCTGCTGACCCCAGTTGTATCTTGGCTTTATTAAAAACAAACAAACACACAAAACAAACTGACAGCTATACCTTAGTTGGTGAGGCCTTTCTGCCTCAGGCCACCTCTTGAAGTGGTGCTACTTAAACTAGGGTGTGTGATTCATAGTGGCTCCCCTAAGTGCCTAAAGTTTGTTCACGGATTGTTCAGCTAAGCAAAAACCAGATGTCTCCTAGGATGCTGCAGATTTTTAGCCTAATACTCAGCTCTGCAAACATCAGTCAGTATCAGATGAAGTCATTCTGTTTAGAAATCAGAAATCTGACTCTTGCTATTTATGACCTAGATTTTTGGTCTATCACATGGAAAACTACTACATTAAAAGTCACATGTAAAATAAATAGCTAGTGAGAATTTGTTATATGCTGTTGCCCTGCAATTAAAAAAGAAATAAAAGTCAACCCTCTTTGGGGTCATCAATTGTGGAAACAGATTACAGTTGTTGACTGAACTATCTGGGTCATTCACATAGATTCCCATGAAGAAAAAGGGCCCATTTTCTGATAAGATCTATGGTAATCAAATCATGGATAGAGTCTGGCTCTGATGATAATAACAATAATACCTACTTCATAGGGTTATTTGCAGGTCAAATGGGATTAGATGAATTATAAAATTTCAACAGTTTCTGGAATATAGTTAGTTCATATAAGTGCGAGCTATTCTTAATATTATCATTGGATTTCTTATCATAGGGGCTTCTTTATTTTCTTTCTCAGCATTGATGGAAGTCATTGAACAATTAACTTTATTCCCTGTCTCAAAACAGAAACTCATTTGCAGGTTGTAGCTTCTCAAACAGTGGGTATTGCTGTATTTCTGTGAACATTGGCTGTACTTAAAAGTAAGGGAAACTGTGGGCTCCTACCTTACTGCCTTTCTTCCATCTAGGTTTATCTGCACTATATCTCAGACTCCTCCAAATTTGAGGCATGTTGATGACTTGATTGTTTTTTTAAGCACCTTTATAAATTTCCACTGTATGAAACTATCCCTTTAACAATTTTAGGCAGATTCTAGAAAAATCTTGTTCTTTTTAATTCTTAACGTTTGAACTATTAGTACTAAAGAAATAATATTTTTTAATTTCTCTACAGACTTTATACCAGAAATATTATTAATTGTGAAAAGTATAGATGTTATCAAGAGACAATACTGCACAGAAAATATAAAGGGACATATTCAAAATTTATTGATTTTTAATAGAAAACATTCAGAAAATTATCTGCACAGAGATGGCTGAACTAAGCAGAGATGTCACAGTGTATTTCCATTTGGAGGAGCTATCACCTGAGTTGATCAGATCTTTGTAGGGATGGAAAGCTACCACTGACATCTTCTGAAAGTAGCAATTATTTTAACAGGTCTAAGTTCTAATCTCCCAACCATTCTCTGGAGTAAGGTTTCCTTATATGGCAACTCAGCTATGTGCTTCCTATGAACAAGAAATAATGAGGCTGCATGAGTTGGGGGTTAATATGCAGTAATCCAAAATTTTAAACTAGAATCATTTCATAGGAAGCCCAGAGTCCTACCACGTAGCAGGAATTATTGCTGTAGTATGCAAAAATATAATAATCACATTAGTAATTTTGGTTTTTATGTAGGTTTGTTAGATCCTGAGTCATTGAACAAAGAACTCAAAAAATTTAAAGCAAAGTGCTTTGTTTCAAAACATAGTTGAAACTATATATTTTACTTTCTAAAGTGCACTATAGTAATTTGTTTTCTATGAATTAAAAGAAATCATTCTATTGACTAGTGTCGTATTGTATGTATACATAAAAGGAAGATTCAAAAATGAAAGTTGTAATTCCTTTTCAAGTCAAGATGGAATGCTAGGAATTGGGTCTATTTTTCCAATGAAAACAAATACAAAAACCAGACAAAATACATAAAATAATGGCTTTTAAGACATTGGACATCAGGCAATAAAGTTTAATGATCCTTAGGGAAAATGAAACAAATGAGGTGAGTCTTGTAATTAGCCTAACTCAGTGTCTACAGAGAGCTTCTAGGCCACAGTGCCAGGACAGTTAATCCTTGTGGAGTCTGGTATTTCCCTGAATTTAGGAATCAGAATTAGAATGCTGGAAAGAATAAGGAGGCTAGGGCTTAGAGTACTGAATACCGAATAGGAGAGAGCTAAATCAAGGGACAGCTCTGGGGATCTATGGAGGGTCTCCCACAGGTTTTCAGCTGAATGATGACTAGGGAATACATGGGAATGAATCATCCAGGATCAGAGAAAGAACCATCAGAAAGAACTGTAACACAGCCAATAACTCACATAGAATAGAAAAATCACATAATTCATGGGACATTGGGAAAATCACTCAGAAGCCAGCTATCCTCAAAAGGATCCTAACATTCCAAGAAACTTAACTTCATCCAGAATATAGTTTAAGAATATTTTTCAGAATAAAAATATCCATCACTTAATAAAAGTCAGGAGCTGGAATTCAATAAAAAATTGCCAGGTGTGCAAGAGGAAGGAAAATATGATCCACAATGAGGAGAAAACCAGTCAACTGAAGCAAATTTAAAAAAAAAAAAAAATGTTGCTGGTGTTAAACATATGCATAAGAATCTTATGAGTTCTTATAATTTTATGCTATATATTCAAAAAGATAACAACTGTACATGTTAAGTAGACAATGGTAGTGGTTTAGTTGCTAAATTGTGTACCACACTTGCCACCCCATGGACTGTAGCCTGCCAGGCTCTTCTGGCCATGGGATTCTCCAGGCAAGAATACTGGAGTGGGTTGCCATTTCCTTCTCCAAAGTAGACAACGGGAGACATAAAAAAGCTTCACATCAGAATTCTAGAGACGAAAATTCTAAGGTCTGAGACGAAAACAAAAAAAAAAGAAAATTAAACTAGATGAGATTAATGATATAATTTAAAAAAAAGGGGGGGAGGGGAAAGAGAGGAAATGTGCTTGGCTGACTTTGTTTTTCTGGGCTCCAAAATCACTACACAGGATGATTGAAGCCATGAAATTAAAAGATGCTTACTCCTTGGAAGGAAAGTTATGACCAACCTAGAAAGCATATTAAAAAATAGAGACATTACTTTGTCAACAAAGGTCTGTCTAGTCAAGGCTATGGCTTTTCCATTGGTCATGTATGGATGTGAGAGTTGGACTATGAAGAAAGCTGAGCACGGAAATATTGATGGTTTTGAACTGTGGTGTTGGAGAAGACTCTTGAGAGTCCCCTGGACTGCAAGGAGAGGCAATTAGTCCATTCTAAAGGAAATCGGTCCTGGATGTTCATTGGAAGGACTGATGTCGAAGCTGAAACTCCCAATACTTTGGCCACCTGATGCAAAGAGCTGACTCATTTAAAAGACCCTAATGCTGGGAAAGATTTAGGGCAGAGGAGAAGGGTATGACAGAGGATGAGATGGCTGGATGGCATCACTGACTCAATGGACATGGGTTTGGGTGGACTCTGGGAGTTAGTGATGGACAGGGAGGCTTGACTTGTGGTGGTTCATGGGGCCGCAAAAAGTTGGACATGACTGAGCGACTGAACTGAACTGAACTATACTAAAAAAGTGAATGAGAGATTAATGACAGAATAGCCGTTGCATAATAAAAGACGAAAATACATGAAGAAGTATTAGTAGAAATTATCAAAAAGAAAATGGGCACAGCATTTACGAACTGTGGGCCAACTTCAGGTTGCCTAACCTACCAATAATTGCAGTCTCTGAAAGAAAGAAGAGGAGGGGATCAAAAACAAACAAACAAGCTGTGACTAAGTAATGGTCAATTCTAAAATTTATGAATATTGTAAACTCACATATGTCAAAAATTCAATAAAAATCAATTTCAAGAAACATGAGATAAACTCCACCAGGTTATATTGTAAACTAGCTGCTAAAAAAACCCATATATAGAGAAACAGAGAAAAAAGACACATTACTCATGAGGAGTGATAGCAGGTTACTCATTGACACCATACAGACTGAAAAATATTTTGGTGATAACTTATAAGTATTTAGAAAAAAAAAACAATCATCTCTGAATTGTATACCCAATGAAAATAGTTTCAACATTCAAAACAAAAATAATGTCCTTTTTAAACATAAGATAAAAGAATAAATTTATGACCTAAATCCATGAAGAGATGTTAAAGGCAGAAAGAAAACAATTCCAGTTTGAATCTGGAGCTAGGCAAAGAATTAGGAGCACTGAAAATTTTGTGGGCAAATGCAAAACATTTTTTTTTTCCTATTATTGAATCTCTCAGAAAGGGAAAGTACTAATTTGAAGGAAAAGCAACAAAAGTGAATTGTGACTTTTATAAAATAGAAAGAAAGAAAATGTAAGACAGCAGAAGCATCAATGCCAGGAAAGGAGAAATTGACATAGACTGTTGTATTTATTATTATTATTATTATTATTATTATAAGTGAAGTGGTAGATCACTTAAGAGTAGAGGGTGACAGATTAAAGATGTTCAACAATCAAATTAAAAATTATTATAGTTAAAAAGTCAACAGAAGACATAAAATGAAATCATATAATATGTTCAGTGAAATAAAATGAAGAGGCCCAAAGTTCTATTTGATTTAATTCTATCCTCTTTTTCAGCTTCCCAAGTGAGTCAATGGTAAAGAATCTGCCTGCCAATGCAGAAACCCTGGGAGATGTGAGTTTGTTTCCTGGGTGAGGAAGATCCCTGGAGGAGGAAATGGCAACTCACTCCAGTATTCTGGCCAGGATAATCCCAGGGACAAGAGGTCACAAAGAGTCAGACCCAACTGAATGACAGTGCCTGCTTGCCTTATCCACTTTTTATGTTCTATGTATCAATAGAGTAAAACTAGATGTTCAATAAACATATATTAATTAAAATATTTGAAGTATTGTGAGACATTGAGGAAAGACAGAATAGCCATGTGAATCTCTCAAGCTTATAGTTGGTGCTAGGATGGACAAATTGATGTTACAACATGTTCTAATGAACTTCCCTGATAGCTCACTTGGTAAGGAATCCACCTGCAATGCAGGAGACCCCAGTTCAATTCCTGGGTCGGGAAGATCCCCTGGAGAAGGGATAGATTACCCACTCCAGTATTCTAGGGCTCACCTTGTGGCTCAGCTAGTAAAGAATAATATGCTTGCAATGCGAGAGACATGGGTCAGATTCCTGGGTTGGGAAGATCCCCTGGAGAAGGGAAAGGCTACCCACTCCAGTATTCTGGCCTGGAGAATTCCATAGACTTTATAGTCCATGGGGTCACAAAAAGTCAGACATGATTGAGCAGCTTTCACTTTCTTTCAAGTTCTAAAATTCTTGGTAATATGAGAAGTTGGCCTGAAAAATAGAAGTGAGAAAATGCAAACCAGAAAGTGATATAGATCTATAACCTTAGCTTAAGTGACAGGGCATTTTTCATCAAGGTTGGTAATCAATGAGACAGTGTACCAATTTGGCACATTTAATTTTTTCAAGGTCTGTCATTACTGTCAAAGAGTTTCCTTTCATTTTACTTAACATAAATGCAAAGATAAGTTTAAATAGGCAGAAGTCAATAAAGCATTATTCCTGTCCATCTCTCAATAACTGGAGGCATCTTTATATTATTATTTCACATCAAGAAGTTCCTTGGTATCTTAACTAAAGTACAACATAATTGTCTCTTTAAGGTTGTGGCAAATTCCTTGGTTGGTTGGTTTTATTTTTTTAAGGTCATAGAGACAAAACTCAACTAAAATGAAGAACCTGAACATTTCTTAGCTAGAATGATTTCCACTGTCAAAAATCATTATACACACACTGTATTATGTTTTACAGCTTACAATATTTTACCATTTTCTTTTAGGAGATAACTTAAATGAAAAAGTAACTTGTAACTACACAGGGATCAAGTAAGGTGATTCAATCTCTCTTGGATACTTGGTTATGAGAAAAGCCATGTTCAGGGATATTTGTAACTGAAAAAATAGATGAGATGACCCAGAAATAAACTTATCTTTTACCATATTTAACATTGCACAATTAATGCACACAAGCTAATCTATGTTTGAAACAATCATGAAATATTTAATATAAGTTTTAGAAATCAAAGTTATATGTTACTCACAAGAAATGAAAAAAATATATTAGTCTTATAAGGCAGAAATTGGCACATTCATTTGTTTAATGAAATTAAAAAGAGTGCAATGACTATTTCATTTAGTTATTGAAATTTATTTTAATTCATCCTAAATTTTCAAATTCTAATTGTTATAATGTTAAAAATCTGAAATGAAAATGATACTTTGAAATGGAATACCTTGTATCTAGAAATGAATTAATAGCAGAGGATTAGTTTCATATGTTAGTTTATGATACTAAATACACATTTTCACATATATTAACTGGTGAATCCTATTCTCTTTTGATAATTAAAAAAGCAATATTTATGCAGTTCTTGGTAATCCATTTACTTTGAGAGAAATAAATTTTTTTAACTTGATAATTTCTGATTTATTGTATCAGACATAAGGTTAAGTGTATGAGTACTTACAGAAGTTGTATACTGTCTGTGCAGCTTGAATTTAAGTTCATAAATTAGTGCCATAATAATCAATATCTACCTAATGCACTCCTTAAACTGTGCATATATCATTAATTTTGCATTAGTTCAACTATCTTAGAGATCCTGACTAGTATTAAAAATGAAAGCATCCTCGTTAATGGATGATTTATTGTAACACAGTATACAAAGAAGACACTCAATTGCCTATTTGCCAGATTGTAACAAGGTGAAATACCATTGATAATATCTACCTGTGCATTTATATAAATCCCTTAACCCTCTTCCACTGTATTTCTAATGTGATTATCTTGGTCATATATGTTTCCCTCTATTTTCTCTGACTCTATCTCACTAACCTTTTAATCTGCTAGTTCTTTGTGTATTTAGGGACCATCTCCAACCATTTTCCTTTATTGTCTATATACTTATCTCTGCTTTTTTTCCTGCTCATTTCAGCCAATAAATTTTCTTGAATATTTGAGTGTCTCCAAACAAAAATGCATAATTCATGTAAAAAAGAATTCTTGGGTTTAAATCCTGACTCTAAAGTTTTCTAGTTGTGTGATCTGTTTTTCAGTAACTTCATTAGTAAAATGGTGAGAATAACAATATCTACAGCATTGAAATATGTATATTACCAGACGTGAAATCACCAGTCTAAGTTCGATGCATGAAACAGGGCACTCAAAGCTGGTGCACTGGGACAATCCTTAGGGACGGGAAGGGGAGGGAGGTGGAAGGGGAGTTCAGGATGGGGGAAATATGTACACCCATGACTGAATCATGTCAATATATGGCAAAAACCATTACAATATTGTAAAGTAATTAGCCTCCAATTAAATTAATTAATTACAAAATAATATCTACTTCTTAGAGTTTGTAGCTTAAATGAGGAAAAATGCAAGAGCATTTTGAATCATGCTTGATACTATAGTAATATTTGCTATCATTATTCTTACAACCAATATATTTAATTTAGGAAGCCAGACTCAAACTGCCATTTGCAAGTAAACCTGTTCAATCTAATTAATATGATTGTTTTCATGAAATTATTGATTCTGTAAAAAGAACTGAATAATTCATAAAATATTTCTGTGGTATAATTTAACATTATGTAGGAGAAAAATTTTAAAAGTTTATTAGCCTATGCATCTGCCATTTTATCCTCTGGTTTATATCTTAAGGCAATAGTCAAATAAAAGAGAAAATTAAAAATATATTTATCAGTTAGTTAGTTAGTTCAGTAGCTCAGGCATGTCCGACTCTTTGCGACCCCATGAATTGCAGCACACCAGGCCTCCCTGTCCATCACCAACTCCCAGAGTCTACCAAACTCAGGTCCATTGAGTTGATGATGCCATCCAGCCATCTCATCCTCTGTTGTCCCTTTCTCCTCCTGCCTTCAATCTTTCCCAGCATCAGGGTCTTTTCCAATGAGTCAACTCTTTGCATGAGGTGGCCAAAGTATTGGAGTTTCAGCTTCAACATTAGTCCTACTAATGAACACCCAGGACTCATCTCCTTTAGGATGGACTGGTTGGATCTCCTTGCAGTCCAAGGGTCTCTCAAGGATCTTCTCCAATACCACAGTTTAAAAACATCAGTTCTTCGGTGCTCAGCTTTCTTTATAGTCCAACTCTCATATCCGTACATGATCACTGGAAAAACCATATCCGTGACTAGATGGACCTTTGTTGGCAAAGTAATGTCTCTGCTTTTCAATATGTTATCCAGGTTGGTCATAACTTTCCTTCCAAGGTGTAAGCATCTTTTAATTTCATGGCTGCAATCACCATCTGGAGTGATTTTGGAGCCCCCCCAAAATAAAGTCTGACACTGTTTCCACTGTTTCCCAATGAGCTAACCAAACTTTGTTTATGATATGTTCTAAAAATGGGAAAACTTAATGTCTAGGGATAATAGAGTGATTCAAAAACTACTATATAACCATATAAGGAGAATGGGCAGATATAAAAAATAATACTCTAGGTGCTTATCTCTTAAGCACCATAGAAAATATGTTTTGGTTTTTTTCCCCCCATATTTAATAACATAGGCTTTGAGGCCAGATGGCTTGTCATCAAATCTCAGCCCATTCAACCTATAATTCTGGGCTTGGACAAATAATCTCTCAAATCTTTTTTTTTTTCCCTAGGTAAAATAAGTTTGTGAGGATTAAACATATCATTAATTTGAAATAGAATTTAACACATTAAAGATGTTTCATAATAATAAAAGTATTAATTTTTACTTTTGCTGCACAAGAATATTTCAAAATTTTCTAGAAATTTGTACTTTGTATCTCACTTTTCAAAATGATCATGCTGAATTGAAAGATCTATTTTGTAAATATAAAGAATTAGTGGAACACATGTAAGAATTAAAGATTTTAAAATTAAAAAAATAAAAAAACTATATAAAAAAAATACTGATGCCTGGTTTCTGGAAAAAAAAAAAAAAGAATTAGCTGTTTCTAAATCTGAAATTCCATAATCTCATCTAAGCTTTACAACTTTGTTTCAAATGCCTGTAGTGTTGATGTATTGCTGTCTGTATGCATGCTAAGTCACTTTAGTCATATCCAACTCTTTGCAACCCCATAGATTGTAGCTCTCCAGCCTTCTCTCTCCATGGGATGCTCCAGTTAAGAATACTGTAGTGGATTGCCATGCCCTCCTGCAGGGAATCTTTCCAACCCAGGGATTGACCCAGTGTTTTTTAAGTCTCCTACATTAGAAGCCAGGTATGTTCCCACTAGCACCTCCTGGGAAGCCCTATACAGCTGTTTTATTGCTGTTCAGTCACCCTCATGGACTGCAGCACATCAGGCCTTCCTGTCTCTCACCATCTCCTGAAGTTTGTCCAAGTTTATGTCCATTGCATTGGTGATATCATCTCATCCTCTGATGCCCTCTTCTCCTTCTGCCCTCAATCTTTCCCAGTATCAGGGACTTTTCCAATGAGTCAGCTGTTCTTATCAGGTGACCAAAATACAGCTTCTGCATCAGTCCTTCCAAGGAGTATTCAGGGTATATTTCTGTCTGGGTATTGCTAAATATGCAAACTCAGAAATTCCAACTATGCCCTCATAATCTCCTTCACATCAACTTTCTCTTCTGCAGTCCTCTATTTGTTAATATATTGCTATCTAGGAAGAATTTTAAAAATGATTGGCTCAGATTTCAATAAATTTCTCTTCCTTGTCTTTCATATCAAATTGGTTACTCTGAACTGAATGATATCCTCCTGGAAGGGTTACGTTGAAGACCTACTCTTAAAGTGACTATATTGGAGATGAGACTCCTGGAGGCAATTACAGTTGGATGATATCATGAGGAAGGATTGTGGCTTTATAAGAAGAGTTAAGAGAGATACTGTTCTCTCTGCCACATGAGGACAAAATTAGAAGGCAACAACCCAGGAAGAGCGTTCTCCAACCAGGAAACTAATCTATCAGGAACTTGATCACAGACTTGCTAGGTTCCCAAACATCTATTGTTCAAACACCCATGCTGTTCTTGGTTGCTTCAGTCATATTTGACTCTGTGAACCTATCGACTGTAGCCCACCAGCCTCCTCTGTCCACAGCATTTACCGGACAAGAATATTAGAGTGCATTCCCATTTCCTCCTCCAGGGGATCTTCCCTATACAGGGACTGAACTCAAGTCTTTTGTGTTTCCTGCATTGGCAGGCTGATTCTTTTCACCTTTGAGCCACCTGGGAAAACTTGTTTACCATAATCTAGTCTATGATATTTTCTTATAGTAGCCCTGGCAGACTAGGTTGTCAGGAATCCACTTATGCAGATTAGTTTAAGATCTCTATCTCTAATCAGAGTATCACTACATCCTCCTCACTGTCTTTGTAAGGTATGAATCTTCCCTTTACAATATTTCTATCAAATGTTACTGAACATTTCTTTCCAGCAAGTAATTTGATAATATCACTCCTTTACAAAAAGCAAAACCAAATTTATCTTTATTTCAGGTTATTAAGTGTAAAAACAATCTATACTCCTTACTTTTAATACTGATTGAGCACAAAATAGGTAAACACACAAATATTAGCTTTAGGAGTGCCTAGAAAGTGATTGAAACATTATGGTTAATGTGTTAGCTATCCCTGCTTAGTTTAGCTGCTAAAACTATAGCAGATGTTGCTGATGCCCCAACACAATTCTCTTCCATGGCATGTGTGCTCAAATCTCAGCTTCTGTGAGTTTTGGTTAATAATTCATTGTTGCCCCCTCTATGGTGACCATCCTTTGACCAAATGGGAGCCTTCTAACATTGGAGGCTACTCCCCAGCCCTTTCCCCCAACCTATCTTCCTTGGACAAAAGGCCTCTGCCAATGATAAGTTTATACTGGAGTAGGAAATGACCTGCCTTTCCTTGGTAGTGCACAAATATGTGCTTTAGGCTTCTGGATCAGAGATATTTCTACTTACCTGAATCCCCTAACCTGCTTCCTATACTCCATTTTCCCTTAGAGCATTTCCTTAATAATCACTTTATAAGAATTCCATGCCTCAGGTTTTGCTTCTCAGAAACCCCAAATAAGGGAAACAACACTATCATTATTATTCATAAGTTTGTAGATCAGTCGGATGGTTCTTTGGGTCCTGGGTGACTGTGCGTTTTGTCTGTGATTGCCTGTGGGCTTGGAAGGTAGCCCTGTTATTGTGCCTGGGCTCTCTCACATGGTTGGGGTTGATTGGCAGTCAGCTGCTCCTGGGCAGCTCAGCTCTCTCCCAGGTGTTCTCTTACATCTCTTCAATAGGCTCACCTAGACATGTTTTCAGTAGATCATAAAGGAGCAAGAGAAAGAAGTCCAAAAGACCTCTCCAACTCTCAGTCACCTCTGAACCATTTAATTCAAGAAAGCAAGTTACAAGCCAGCCTATCTTTTATTTCTGATCATAAAGTAAAAGATCTTTGGTGTTTGAAAGCTTTGTGTCTTCACTCAGCTTATATTGTACCTTTTGTCAGAATGTCTTCAAAAGGAGTGAAAGAGTGACAGGTGGAGAAAGGATCTTTGGTAAAGAAACCTGGATCCAGGTCATTATTTGTTTGCATGTTTATCCTTCTTATTACATTGGGTTACTTTCCCTCAGAGGAAAAGTAATTAATAGGTCAGTCCTATTAATGATTATGTTGAATTTATTTATTACTCAAAGACTCATTAAAGTCCCATATGTACCCATCATTCTATTAGGCACTGAAGATTTAAATTTCAATCAATTTTTCCTTTTATATTTTTCTTATCCATTTCTTTTGAATTCGCATTTACTTTACTTTTTTTTTTTAGAAAGATGTCACATTCATTCTCCTGTCAAACTTTTCAAAGTTATATTGCAAATCTCATTCCCATCAGTCCAGGCTCCATTATAGGTATATTTTGAAGCAGGTCCTTTTAAGTTCAACAATCATATTAACTGACAAGTTAAAGACAGGAGTAATTAGAGCATGAAATATATACTTCAGGGTCACCCTACATTTGCAGTGTAAGTCATGATCCAAAACACTAAATCACCTAGATTTTGACAAGGAGCCTTCAGTTAATTTCCTTATCTTTGGAGGAGTACACCCTTTACCTTGTTAGTAGAAGTTGCTGATATTGGAAATGTATAAACAGGATGAGCCCATCCATGCATATAGGCACCTTCTTCTTAAAGTAGAAATTTTCTCTTTCCCTTGCATAATAGTTTACTGAAAAGTCTTTTTGATTTATGCTCTTTGGTTATGTTCTGAATAAAAGGAAGGAAGGGTTTTACTCTCTTATTTTGTATTCCTGATATAGAATGTGGGAAGATCAAATGGTAAGTGAGACAATCAAATTAGTTGTTATTGTTTCCATAGATTTTCATACTAAACAGAAAATTTTTTCTTCTGAGACTACTTTTAGAGAGAAGAAATAAAAGATCACTCAAACCTTATGTAAATAACTGGAACAGTGATGATTCTACCAAAAATCCTTACTTCTTGTGCTTATTGAGTTAAACAGTATGCAAAAGTATACCAGAGTGTGATATAAACTTTGATTAGAAAATACTTTTAAATGCTCCTACCTCTAACAAATGCAAGAGAGTCAGTTCACCTTCACTACAAATATAAATATCACTTATAGATGAGTGAATTGATCATCTAAGATGTCAGAATACCCAGGCATAGTTTAGACTGCTATGATAGAAAAATATCATTTTCACTGTGAGTACAGACTGTTTAATTTGTATCTATCCACCTGCAATGCAGGAGACCCCGGTTCAATTCCTGGGATGGGAAGATCCCCTGGAGAAGGGAAAGGCTACCCACTCCAGTATTCTGGCCTGGAGAATTCTATGGACTATATAGTCCATGGAGTTGCAAAGAGTTGGACATGACTGAGACTTTCACTTCACTTCACATGATTAAACAAAAGAACATAAGTTTTAGAGCTAGACAAATTTAGGTTTTATTTTGTGATGAACCATCTACCAGCTGAGAACTTTAGTAAATAATTTAACCACCCTAAATGTCTCATTTATTTTTCTGAAATTATGGATGTTAATATCTCTTTTAAGAGTTAATTGTGAGGTAAAAAACAATCTAGACATTTAGCTTAATTTCTAGCATTGAATATACAATATGTGCAACTTGCTGCTGTTATTATTGTTATGAATGTTGTTTTATTGATGTTCTTATTATTGAGAAAATAGTTCAAGGTAATAACTCTTACCAGGCAATTTATTTTAACAAGTAATTCTTATATAAAAAGTAAACAACTAACTCTAGAATACTTGATAACCTGCCCATGTTTAAGGTAATTAAAGATAGCACTGGGAAGAAAAGATTTCTCTCTAGTAAGTAGGTGCATACTCCAAAAATCTTGACCTCTTAAGCAATGATAATTTAGTAAAAGTCAAAGCAGTATTGATTTTCTGAACTGAGAGGAGTTTTGCCCAATTAAATAAATTGTTAGCAATGTTTATTAAACTGTATTCCAGTTAACTTAAGAGACTGATTCCTAAAAGCAGGCTGAAAAAGAGGAAAATATGGTCCAGTGAATGTTGACTTTAATGTAGCATTTAAGTTTATTCCTTCTAAAGTAATATGAAGAAAACAAAATCAGACAGGGTTCACTTTAACACTTTTTTTTGAGTGAAATGCCTTGTCAATTACTTGTTCTTTAGTTCTCTATTTGAAATCGTATGAAAGTAAAAATATTTTTAAAGTGAAATAATGAAAAAGAAATTATATGCAATCACCCTGCTCATTAATGTAACATTTTAAATTCTTACTATGTTATTTCTTCTAGAATGATCAAATGCTAGATTCATATAAACATTTAAATAAAGGTACTACAGGCAGATTTTCAAAGGAAAATAATATTCTGAAAGAAGCATGTCATGATAATGTTTAAAAATAAAACTGGAAAACATGCTTTATCAAAAAATATTTTCATATGGATAAAGAATTTTGATAAATTAATGATAAAATGCATTTATATACTCCTTAAACTTAGAAAGTACCTTTCCACTATGTAAATAAGCATGACAGCATTTTTACAGTCATTGTCATCCCTATTTTCATATTATCGTATTAGATTAATTAAAATATTAATTTCTAGAGGTTCAGAGTAAAACCAATTTCCATGATGCGATTATCAACATATATTTTAATGAAATCTTATAAATATAAAATACATATCATAAGGAAAAGAAATGTTTTAAAAGCGTAAAGACAGAACTATCAGAGATACATAATATATGAAAAACAACTTTTTATCTTTATGTCATTGCTCAGTGACTAAGTTCTGTCTGACTCTTTGTGACTCCATGGACTGCAGCACACCAGGTTTCCCCCTGTCCTTCACTAACTCCCAGAGTTTGCTCAAACTCATGTCCATTGAGTCGGTGATGCTATCTGACCATCTCATCCTCTGTCCACTTCTCCTCCTGCCCTCAATCTCTCCCTGCATCAGGATCTTTTCCAATGAATCAGCTCTTCACATCAGGTATTTTGTTGGTTATCATATTATTTAAGTTTAATGCATGAATTTTAAATTATAAATTCTTACCTATTTCATAGTTTACTAACTGGGCTAATCAGTTCTAACTTGCAAAGTATGTTTCCCTTTTTTCACTATGTTAGAAAGCATATAAGATTTGTACAAGATATTCATAAAAACTGGAAAGTGTTTTTTTCTTTTTTTTTGAGATTTGAATTATGTCACCTTAACTGTATGAATATCTTGGTGTTTTAGAAATTTCAAAAGAATTTGCAGGTGCAAGCTACAACCTTTTAAAATATCTTGCTAGGCATACTAACTTTTTTGCGTAATCATCTTTCCCTTTATAAACTATCTTCACAATGTCTTGAGAATTTTCATCATTAAGGCATACTAGAATTTTTTGAATGGGTTTCCCAGGTGGCTCAGTAGTGAAAAATCCACCTGCCAATTCAGGAGTTGCAGGAGATGCGGGTTTGAATCCTGTGTCCGGAAGATCCCCTGGAGGAGGAAATGGCAACTCACTCCAGTATTCTTGCCTGGAAAACCCCATGGACAGAGGAGCCTAGTGGGCATGGAGAATATTTGAGTGGTATTCAGATGGTTTCTTGCCAATAAAAGAGCCTTTAAAAGAAAACATGTTTGAAACCTATGTGAAAGTGTGTCTATTTGTCCTTTCAGTATCATATTGCACTATTAACAGGCCCGCCCAAAGATTATTTGATTTTCTAGGGGAGAAAACAAGATTTTTATATTGACTTTATAGGCCAAGTGGTTAGAGCTTAGACACTGGAAAGTTATATGCTTACTTACAGATATCTGTCAAGTAGAAAACATATTACCAAAGATTATGATTTTCTTGTTAGGATACAAAAACCAGTTATGGGGTAACTTAATGATCTTATTCTAATATTACATTTAAATGCCTTTCCTTATAGACTATGCAAATACTTATTCATCAGATGTTCTTCGAAGCAGCCTTCTCATATTAACAGTCCCTTCATTAGTTAATGAGTTGAATAAAATCTTTGATATGCAATTATTCTATGTTTGTATAAGGGTCATGTATTAAATTCTGAAAATTATATTTTGATAGACTAAAGCTTAAAAGAATAGTGCCCATTAAATTTAAAATGATTAAAATTTAATAATTAAACTGAGTATTTTTATTAAAATGAAATTTATTGCAAAATTAAATTGTATTTAAAATGTATTCATGATTTTAAAATTTAAAACACTGGTATAAACCCTGGAAAACTCACTGTCTTTAGTTTCTTCTATATAAGCTTATATTGTCTTTAAGATTAGCTGAAGTATTATTTCATTTTCTATCATTTATTATGTGTCTTTCCTCACATCACCAGTAATCTATTATCATTGGATGTGCCTGTTTATGAAATATCCATTTTACTGTATTCTTACAGTTCAGAAAAAAGAGACTTGAGAAAGAGGATGGATCTGATTGAGGGAATCTGACTGTTTCTAGAAAGTGAAGTGCAAGTCTGGTTGTGAATGTTAAGTGCCACTGGCTACAGCTCTTTGGAGCCATATTTCTTGTTCCTGTCAGGTGAGTTCAACAAGGTAGAAAAGTTATGATCTACCTGGAGGTTTCACTTGTAAAGAATGTTTACTTGTAAGGCCATTTGACTGCACTTAGTGCACGGAAGAGCAAGCCTTTGACCTCATGACAAGTAAAGGAGGGACAGAATGAAATGTTACATTCAGAGGGCGCAGCACTCTGTCAGAGCGCCGGCCAACTCCTGTTTAATTATTCAAAGAACTCACACCATTAAAGACTTCAGGCTTATTAAATCCAGAGAGAAAACAGTGATTTACAGAATGGAAAAAAAAAAAAAGTGTAATGTTTTAGTGCCTTAGGACTTAATTGAAAATAATGGATAGAGTTTATTTACAGATTTAAAAACTGTCCATTTGCTTTTTTTTTTTTTTTATGGAAAGTGAAAAATGTTAGTCGCTCTAGTTGTGTCTGACTCTTTGCGACCCCATGGACTGTAGCCTCTGTTCATGGGATTCTCCAGGCAAGAATATTGGAGAGGGTTGCCATTGCATTCTCCAGGGGATCTTCTCTACTCAGGGATGGGACCCAAATCCCCTGCATTTCAAGAAAACTCTTTAACGCCTGAGCCACCAGGAAAACCCACTTTTTTGTTGGTTTATACTGTAATCTAACATTTCATCTGTGGAGAAAGGCCATTAATAGTTCATTTCAGTTCAGTTCAGTCTCTCAGTCATGTCTGACTCTTTGCAACCCTATGAATTGCAGCATGCCAGGCCTCCCTGTCCATCATCAACTCCTGGAGTTCACTCAGACTCACGTCCATTGAGTCGGTGATGCCATCCAGCCATCTCATCCTCTGTCGTACCCTTCTCCTCCTGCCTCCAATCCCTTCCATCATCAGAGTCTTCTCCAATAAGTCAACTCTTTGCATGAGGTGGCCAAAGTATTGGAGTTTCAGCTTTAGCATCATTCCTTCCAAAGAAATCCCAGGGCTGATCTCCTTCAGAATGGACTGGTTGGATCTCCTTGCAGTCCAAGGAACTCTCAAGAGTCTTCTCCAACACCACAGTTCAAAAGCATCAATTCTTCGGCACTCAGCTTTCTTCACAGTCTGACTCTCACATCCATACATGACTACTGGAAAAGCCATAGCCTTGACTAGATGGACCTTTGTTGGCAAAGTAATGTCTTTGCTTTTCAATATACTATCTAGGTTGGTCATAACTTTCCTTCCAAGGAGTAAGCGTCTTTTAATTTCATGGCTGCAGTCACCATCTGCAGTGATTTTGGAGCCCCCAAAAATAAAGTCTGACACTGTTTCCACTGTTTCCTCATCTATTTCCCATGAAGTGATCAGACCACATGCCATGATGTTCATTTTCTGAATGTTGAGCTTTAAGACAACTTTTTCACTCTCCACTTTCATCAAGAGTATTAGAGAGTTAATGGTGATTATAATAGATACAACCTCAAAGTACTGTTGGGAGGCTTAAAGGAGGTCGTGTATGTAAAACTTTTGATACTTCAGTTGGCAAACATTGAAAAATTATATCATATGCTATTTTATTATAGGCTATAGTAGGTTGAAAATAAAGGACTTTCTTTTTTATATACTCTGTCAAACTTTTTTGCCTCTATTTTTAGAATCTCACTCTCATTCTTTTGTGACATTTTTTCTGTGCTTATTATTTTGGCTACCTTTCAACAGCATTATTAAGCAAAACAAAATGTGGCATGAATTCACTAGATCTTAAACAATCTGTATTACTTTCCCATACACTCATCAGAACCACAACTATTATACAGCAATAAAAAAATAGTGAAGAAAAGTACAATTAAATATTGAATAAGAATTATTTTTCAGCAGTTTTGCATTCTTAAATTCAATATGAAGTAAAAATGGAGAATATTAAAAATGGTGTTGAATGAATCAATTATTTGAAATAATCTGTTTTCTTAAAAGTATCTTCAAATCTATCATATACTAACTCTATGGTACATAAATTTTACACTACTTAACTACATTTGATTTCGGGACTGGATGAAAGAGTTCCGATGAACCACGTTTATTGATTGGGCTTTTCCAGGTGATAAAGAATCTATCTGCCAATGGAGGGGGCACAGGAGAAGTGGGTTTGATCCCTGGGTCAGGAAGATCCCCAGAGGAAGAAATGGCAGCTCACTCCAGTTTTCTTGCTTGGAAAATTCCATGGAGAGAAACACCTAGCAGGCTTTAGTCCATGGAGTCAGACACGTCTGGGTGAGCGTGCACACACACACATACACACCCACATTCCCTTAGAGTTCTTTGATCTTCAAGCTGATGAGTAACCGCCAAATGATAGAAGAATTTGAAAATTCTGAGAAAAGGGATGGATATAAGAGAGAGACTAGCCTGAGGTAAGAAACTGACTGTCTTCACCATTATGATAAGAGAAGAGGAAAGAACATGCTTTCATATAGATAAAATGTATAATAATAAATCATATATTCATATAAATGCATGCATATCTATTACATTTCCAAGAGGGGATATAAAATATGTATAAACTTTGTTGAAACTATGTTCTTAAACATAGAACAACCTTTTTCCTGAATGCAAAATAACTTATGAACAAGCATTGAAAAAATCTGTTTTACAAATGCTGCCTTGAATGGAAGAATGATCGTTGAAAAGTGTAAATGCTATTTGGACATAAGAAAAAAGCATATACATCCTTGCAGCTGGAAAGACTTATGGATGTTTATAGTATTTTTAAACTGTTTATTTATTACATTATTTAATAAGTATTTACTTTTTATTTTAATAAGAAGATTAAAAGGAGCTTTTGAACACTTTTTCTAAGTTTACTAGTGGCTTTCACTGAATTTAAATGCTATTATGGTTCATGCAAATAGATGTGCCTGTAGAATCCATATCCCTGTTCTATCTTATTAATTCATGATGTCTCTAGCCTTTTTATGGATTTATAATCTTTAATGTTGTTTTCTCTTACTATTTATTTTCCACATGCCTTGTTTTGACTATGCTTTTCATTTACTTGTTGATTCCTACATATTCAACTTAAAAAAAAAATCACTTTGTTTTGAGAACATTTACTTCTGAAGGTAACATATATGGGTGTTAGTGCTTAATCTAGTATGACAGGATTTGTCTTCTAATAGATTAATTCCTTCCTTCATTTCATTTCTAGCTCTCTCTTTTTTCATTGACATTTTAGTTTCATTCTATGCTATAAAGTGTTTTATGTGACTTTCCCAATTTTTCCATTTTCTGGCATTTAGTCAGATATGAAAATACATCATATACATTAAACTTACAGTAAACTACAGGACAGTATAAGCTGTTCTAGAATTTAATACATAAGGCAACATCAGTAGTTGCTACTTTCAGAGTTTTCTTTGGGGAATAATCTATTGCAACATAACATTTCAGAGTAAATTCTATCTTTAGGAGTAGACTTCTGAAGAGAATCAAGAGTACAACAGTACAATATTTTTATAGGTCTTATGTGACAGGTTATGCGTAGCTGAAAACCATTTCTACACATTTTTTTTTCAAGAGACCTCAATGATGAAGATGAATCATTACTTTCAACTCTATTGTACTAACATAAAGTCCTAATAGCTTTCAAAATGGCCTCAGGAGAATTTGGACAAAAAGTTGGTCCAGGATATGTTCTATTTCTTTGCTAGTTCCCTTATCCATCTCTGTACTTTGGTGAATTTGAAATTGATCATAAACAGTACCAGAAGCTGAGAGATGGATATACTTCTGTTCAGAGCCCTTTATTAAGCCACATTTCCTCATATCTAAAAGAAACTTATCCAACATTCCAGGAAATTTAATTTTATGGTTAAAAGAAATAATTTGAAATTCTAAATCTTAAATCTAATCTAAACAATCTAAAATTGTTTAGAAATCTGCAAATAGATTATAAATACATGCATGTGCTGAAATGGCATTTTCCCATAAGTCGTTAATAGAGAATGGAGCCTAAAGATCAAACATCATATAACCATGTGTGCATGCATGCTAAGTGCTTCAGTCATGTCAGAATCTTTGATGCTATGGACTGTAGCCTACCCGGCTCCTCTATTCATGGGATTCTCCAGGCAAAAATTATGGAGTGTGTTGCCATGCCACCCCCCAGGATATCTTCCTGACCCAAGAATAAAATGCATCTCTCTTACATCTCCTGCATTGGAAGATGGGTTCTTTACCACTAACACTGCCTGGGAAGCCATTTAAATCCATATATATAAATCCATTTTTATAAATAAAAGTATATATAATTTTATAATGTTTTATATTATATGAATATATATAAAAGAAATGTAAATATAAAATAGTATATAGTATACATTATATATTGTATATATATATACATGTCTGTGTGTAAATTGCATAAATATCAGTTTATTTACACCACTATCCATACTATCAATCCACTATACCATCTTCTCTTCATTGCTACATTTTGAGGCCTCATTTGGTTAATGTTTGCTTTGGTGGTAGGTTGTTATTTTTTAATTTCCAAGCATTTTTCTTAGGCATATAGTTGAGGATTGCACTTTTAAATTCTGGCATCTCTTCAGACATCTTTGTGCATCTGAGATCCAAATGACATGTGAGTAAACTTGGAATTTCTGGGCTGAAATCCTTTTATTTCAGTAGTTCATAAGTGGCTAGCTGCCAATAATACAAAATGTCAGTCGGATTTATTTTCATCTGCTTGTAGCTTATTTTTACATGTGGAGAATTGTAAAACTATTTCTCTATCACTAGAAATGATGTGTTTTATCAGGATAGGTATTCTTTCTCATCAGAACACCCTAGAACTCAATGACCTCTCTCAATGTGAAGACGCAGTTCTTTCAGCTCAGACAATTGCCTTCAATCAAGTGTTCTGCTTTTCCTGATTCTCCATCTGTCCCTTTCCTCCTTTTGAAATTTCTATTCTTTTCTTGCTAATTTTCCTGAAACTCTTAGTTCACTAACTTCAGTCTCAATTTCTTCTCATTTAATCCAGTTTCTGAGTGTGTCCTCTGAAATGCTTAAAATAAACCAGGTGTCCATCTGTCTCCAGCAGGTCTTTTTCTCTTCCCATGTGTTTCAAACTTTCCATCTTCTGTTTCTCTCTGGCTCCTGAGATCTCCTACAAGGACATCCAACCAGTGCATCCTAAAGGAAATCAGTCCTAAATATTCATTGGAAGGACTGATGCTGAAGCTGAAACTCCAATACTTTGGCCACCTGATGCAAAGAACTGACTTATTTGAAAAGACCCTGATGCTGGGAAAGATTGAAAGTGAGAGGAGAAGGAGACAACAGAGGATGAGATGGTTGGATGGCATCACCAACTCAATGGACATGAGTTTGAGTAAACTCCATGGCAAAGGACTCTGGTTTCTGTAGGCTGCCCTCATCAATGAGGTAAGTGGCAAAAAGGTAAAGTATGATTTTTGGTTTGTCCTCCTGTGTTTCCAGTTTTCTTGCTATCTTCTCTTCCTGTTTCTGGACTTCAGATTCCACTATTAGAAGCAAAAACACCCTTGCAGAGACACTTTAGTGAACCCTCATATTTCCATAAATCATTTTCTGTAATAAATATCTCACTGATTGAGCTCTTCTGATTGAACTCTAACTGAGAAAAAAGGAATAGAAAAACACAAGAAATGTGAACAAATCTAAATGGAATAAAAACATGAATTAAGGCACCACTTTGGAAAATCAAGGAATGCCAGCAAATTTGGAAAACTCAGCAAATTTGGCCACAGGACTGGAAAAGGTCAGTTTTCATTCCAATCCCAAACAAAGGCAATGCCAAAGAATGCTCAAACTACCACACAATTGCACTCATCTCACATGCTAGTAAAGTGATGCTCAAAATTCTCCAAGCCGGGCTTCAGCAATACATGAACCGTGCTCTTCCAGATGTTCAAGCTGGTTTTAGAAAAGGCAGAGAAACCAAAGATCAAATTGCCAACATCTGCTGGATCATGGAAAAAGCAAGAGAGTGCCAGAAAAAACATCTATTTCTGCTAAGCCTTTGACTTTGTGGATCACTATAACTTGTGGAAAATTCTGAAAGAGATGGGAATAGCAGACCACCTGACCTGCCTTTTGAAAAAGCTATATGCAGGTCAGGAAGCAACAGTTAGAACTGGACATGGAACAACAGACTGGTTCCAAATAGGAAAAGGAGTACGTCAAGGCTATATATTGTCACCCTGCTTATTTAACTTATATGTAGAGTACATCATGAGAAGCCCTGGACTGGAAGAAGCACAAGCTGGAAACAAGATTGCTGGGAGAAATATCAATAACCTCAGATATGCAGATGACACCACACTTATGGCAGAAAGTGGAGAGGAACTAAAAAGCCTCTTGATGAAAGTGAAAGAGGAGAGTGAAAAAGTTGGCTTAAAGCTCAACATTCAGAAAACAAAGATCATGGCATGTGGTCCCATCGTTTCATGGGAAATAGATGGGGAAACAGTGGAAACAGTATCAGACTTTATTTTTTTGGTCTCCAAAATCACTGCAGATGGTGATTGCAGCCATGAAGTTAAAAGACGCTTACTCCTTGGAAGGAAAGTTTTGACCAACCTAGACAGCATATTCAAAAGCAGAGACATTACTTTGCCGACTAAGGTCCATCTAGTCAAGGCTATGGCTTTTCCAGTAGTCATGTATGGATGTGAGAGTTGGACCGTGAAGAAAGCTGAGCATGAAAGAATTGATGCTTTTGAACTGTGATGGAGAAGACTCCCTTGGACTGCAAGGAGATCCAACCAGTCCATTCTAAAGGAGATCAGCCCTGGGATTTCTTTGGAAGGAATGATGCTAAAGCTGAAACTCCAGTACTTTGGCCACCTCATGCGAAGAGTTGACTCATTGGAAAAGACTTTGATGCTGGGAGGGAATGGGGGCAGGAGGAGAAGGGGACGACAGAGGATGAGATGGCTGGATGGCATCACTGACTCGATGGATGTGAGTTTGAGTGAACTCCATGAGTTGGCGATGGACAGGGAGGCCTGGCATGCTGTGATTCATGGGGTCACAAAAAGTCGGACACGACTGAGAGACTGAACTGAACTGAACTGAACTGTACCTAATTCCCAGATTTGAACCAATACATAGACACTAGAGACCCTGGAGTAAAGGAGCAACTGAATTGCCTTAAAGGTGGATCCTGGTAACAAAAATGCAAATACATAATGGATATGTTCTCCTCAGTTTTCTCCAAGGGGTCTTGTGAACATTTTCAGGGTAATTTGCTTTAGACAAAGAAAAGTGTCCAGATCTTTAAGTGTTACTCAAGGCATACCTCTAAGTTGACATGAGTTTTTGATTGTCTAAAAGGTTGCCACACAACTTTAGTCAAAGTGCGGGCTTATGGAGGTCAGTTGAGAAATAATATCTTGGCCTGAATCCATCTCTTAGTGCCCTAAGTAAATGTGTAAATATATTCTGTAGTTATAGCTCCAAATTTCAAATATATAGCTAAAATATCTCCATAACTGGCAGAATTTCTACTCTGCTTTCCTGAACCGTGGGGCAAAGGCTGTTATGGTATGAAATAAAAGTGGAAGTCTCTGATTCCACTACATCCAAAAATGAAACAAACCAAACCAAACAAAAAAATCCATGATGCAACCTCAAAAAATGATTGTTGTTCAGTTGCTCAATCAGGTCCAACTCTTTGTGACCCCATGGGCTGTGACATGCCAGGCTTCCCTGTCCTCACTATCTCCTAGAGGTTGCTGAAACTCAGGATGCTAGCAAAGAATGATGCTACCATCAAAGACTTGAAAGATATAAGAATGGTGAGTTCTAACTTATTTCCATTTAAAATGCCACTTTGGCTGTGAAGAAATATCAGTGCTGGAGAATGAAAGGGAATTATTGGAAACTTGATTAGAAATTGCTTGCAATTCCAAGTATCATTTCAGATGCACTCAATATACTGGAGCAAATAGCATAAAGGTGAGTTGTTGTTCAGTTGCTCAGTGGTGTCTGACTCTATGTGACCCAATTGACTGCAGCATGCCAGGCTTCCCTGTCCTTCACCATCTTCCAGAGCTTGCTCAAACCCATATCTATTGAGTCAGTGATGACATTCAAACCTCTCATCCTCTGTCATCCCCTTCTCCTCCTGTCTTCAGTCTTTCCCAGTATCAGGGTCTTCTTTAATGAGTCAGCTCTTTGCATCAGGTGACCAAAATATTGGAGTTTCAACTTCAGCATCCGTCCTTCCAATGTACATTCAGGATTGTTTCCTTTAGGATTGACTGCTTTGATCTCCTTGCAGTCCAAGGGACTCTCAAGAGTCTGCTCCAACACTGTAGTTCAAAAGCATCAATTCTTCACCACTCATCTTTCTTCATAGCCAAACTCTCACATCTATACACGACTACTGGAAAAACTATAGCTTTGACCAGATGTACTTTTGTTAGCAAAATAATGTCTCTGCTTTTTCATATACTGTCTAGGTTTGTCATAGTTTTTCTTCCAAAAAGCAAGCATCTTTCAGCATCTTGCAGTCACCATCTGCAGTGATTTTGGAGCCCAAGAAAATAAAGTCTGTCATTGTTTCCATTGTTTCCCCATCTATTTGCCAAGAAGTGATGGTACCAGTTGCCATGATCATATTTTTTTTTTTTTTTGAGTGTTGAGTTTTAACAAGCTCTTTCACTCTCCTCTTTCACCGTCATCAGTAGTAATTGATAAAAAGTTAGTAATGTGATGAATACTTGCATCTATATTTTAACTAGGAAGGATCACCAGAGAGTGTGCTTTCATATGTCATAAAATACAGTATTCTATACATTATTACCTCAGGAATATATCAGCTCTATTCTATGTCACAGTGCAGTACACTGGAATCATATGTCACCATTCCTTTGAGTATAATACTATCATACTAGAATGATATTATAGAAATTGGATCATTGGTGATCAAGACATGGAATATAACCTTTAGAAATGTTTGTAAGTTGTATGTGCCAAATGGTGGAAGATAAATAAGTTTTGTGAAAATTCAGAAAGGAAGACTGTTATGCAAGGAGTCACTAAGAAGAACTGCCCTTAAGTAGGGCCTGTGCTACTGAGTGACTGGGGACTCCCTGGTGGCTCACATGGTAAAGAATCTGCCTGTAATGCAGGAGACCTGGGTTCAATCCCTGGTCGGGAAGATCCCCTGGAGAAGGGAATGGCTATCTACTCCAGTATTCTGGCCTGTAGAATTCCACGGATAAAGAAGGCTGGCAGGCTATAGTTCATGGGATTGCAAAGATTCAGACATGACTAAGCAACAAACACACACAACTGAGTATGTGTGACTAATCTCCAGCTGCAAAGGCTAAAGCTAAATTCCAATAGGAGGTCATTTCCCAAGAGAACCACCCAGATGCCTGATGGTAGTTGAATTATATTTAACCTCTTCCTTACATCACATAGGGGAGATGGATAGGGACAATAAATAATTCACTAAAATTGTCACTCAAGTTAGAAATGTTTTTGCCTGGCACAAATTCTTTCAGGATCACTCTTACTGACCTATTAAGTACTTTATTTAACACTGTAGTGTTCACACAACACAGTTCCTGACTAAATAAACTATTTTGCAGTCAATAAAGAAAGAGAATTTGCTTACTATCATGAAGTTTCTTGTTTTTCTCATATACCCCCATTCCTAGAAGCAGCAGGACTAATACAAATTGAAAAGGGCACTGAGGACTTAGTTGTTATGCTAGTTGAGTGACAAACACTCGTCACACTACAATGACTACTATATATCTAATATATATCAAATATATACCAAATATTGTAATAAATGTAAAAGTTTTGGATTTTTTCTTGCCTCTAGTAGTAGTAGTGTGTGCATACTCAGTTATATCTGACTTTGTGATCATGCTCAGACATGTGACTTTGTGATCCCATAGACTGTAGCTCATCAGGCTCCTCTGTCCATGTAATCTTTTTTTAATTAATAGGTTTTTAATTAATTGGTTAGATTCACTCAAATCAGTATAAGTTTTTGTATTTTGTAAAAAGAGGAGAGATTGTTTCTAGAAACAAGAGAAGTATTCGAGGAGTTCCAGAAAGATCCAATGGATAAAACTTTGCAACAAATGTTTTAAAGTCTATTTAGTTTTAAATAGAATGCCACTTTAAAAATATCTGAGAAAGTTTGTATGGATGTTAGGTGATTATGTTGATTATGTGTAGTTATTAGTGGCCATTAGATGAGCGTATCTGTCATTTAATCTGTCAGTTTATCATATAAAAATTGTTTGACACATTGAACTTTTGACCATTACATCATTTTAATGTGTTTTTATTTTTATTTAAATATATTTTTGTTTATAACGGTCAAAGAAGAAATTCTTGGTGGCTTAGGACAAATTTCACATTTTGCAAATATTTTGAATATTGTTTTGAATTCACTAAACTTTAAAAGAACTTTATGACTGAGAAAAATTATTAATATACAGCAAGATCCATGGTTCTAGTGACTAGTGAGAAATGAGCTCTTCTTTCATGTATGGCTGATTAAGATATCATAATAATCCTCTATTTTTGCCATGCAAGTGAAAATCAGATTTGAATAATTATGTTGGCAAAATAAACAGCTGCTACACCTGCCAAACCAAGCATAACAAACGTAACAAAAAAATCAAGCTTTAGGAGTTAATATTGGTATAGGACTTTTACATTCTTTGGAGAAACAAGTAAAGAAAATTGCAAAATATGAGAAAAATTATTTTTAATGAAGTTGAAATAAGGGTAACCATAAAAGAGTCAAAGCAAGGATGGAGACATAATAAATCATACATTACTGGGTTTTGATTATGACTGTCTTTGGCAAGACTAAGTAAATTCTGATAAGTTCTCAAAAACAGACCGACATTATCAGTGTGCATGAGACATCAGGCATTTTATTTATCTTCTGCTCATAATCTCATGGAATTTATATTTTTTAAGAATTGGTTTTCTACCAAAATGCCCTTCATTTAATGGAATTTTATTGTAAGATCTAGAATATTAATATTTTAAAGGATAGAATTAATATAAGGAAATATTATTTCCTCCCTCCAACAATTACATGTCTCTATAGAGGTTTGAGATAATTTAGGATTACAGACTTCTAAAGAGAAATAATCCTGTTATTTTCTTGATGAAAAATCTATGTGGATAGTTTTCAAATTTAAGAAATAAATATATGTATATAGATATGGTTATCAATGTCCATAGACTAATAGTAACCTCATGAACATATTGATTTTACTCAAAAAATGAGTTTTTGAATCAAGGTAGACATTTGCTATTTTTGTATCTGAATAGCTTTTTCTTGTGCTTTTCAAAATATAGTATGTAAGGAAATTCAAAGTGCCTCTGGTTGAAGTTTGAGTGGGAGCTCTGTAGTCTACTCTACTAAGTTTCATTCCCCCAAATTCTTAAAAATATACAATAAACCCCCAAGCTTGATGGAGTAGTATAAAGAGATTAAAGAATTTTTCAACATTTGTACATGTAATAACTGATGAAAATTATATGAGCATATATAGTTTCTCTCATGTCAGGACACACACAAACACACGTACTGGTAGCTCAGACAATAAAGACTCTTCCTTCATTGCAAAAGACATGGGTTCAATCCCTGGGTCAAGAAGATCCCCTGGAAAAGGGAATGGCTATCCACTCCAGTATTCTTGCCTGAAGAATTCCATGGACAGAGAAGCCTGGCAGGCTCCAGTTCATGTGGTCAAAAGAGCTGGACATGACTGAGGAAGACTTCCACTTTTTCACATAGATTTGCTCTCATGCCAGGACACACACACACCACAGACTCTCTCACTCACTCTTCAAATCAGTTCAGTTGCACAAGTGTCCTTAAGATTTGGCAAGGAAAGAACAGAATGATTACATTGTCATAGGAGAAAGGATAAATGCAACTGGAAGAAATCTTTCAAGAATCTTGAGTTGTGGATGATGCATAGCAAATTCCTCCAAAATTTGAGAAAATCTTGAAGTGTGCTTATGAACATTTCAAACTTCTAGACAAGCTTATCTTAAAATTTGTATTCCTCTTTCCATATTTCTTCCATCCATAAGACTGGTAATATTACTTGTGAAAATTTCCTATATATGTTCTTTTCAATGGCTGATGCCTCTGATAAGATCTCTATTAAGATCTCTGAAGGGTTTGAGATTTTACCCTACTGGCAAACTAACAAGTTAGCATGGCATAGTTTCAGAGATATTAGCAGATGATCTAAAACTCCAGGGTCAGAAACAGAGAGCAGTTTATTGCTCCTTGAAATGAGAATAGCCAGAGCATCAGAATTTGTCTTGATTTCTCAAGCCCTAATTTCTAAGAGCTAATGTGACGAGATAGATTATTACAAAGCAGAGATATTACTTTGTCAACAAAAGTCTGTCCAGTTAAGGCTATGGTTTTTCCAGTGGTCATATGTGGATGAGAGAGTTGGACTGCAAAGAAAGCTGAGTGCCGAAGAATTGATGCTTTTGAACTGTGGTGTTGGAGAAGACAATTGAGAGTCCCTTGGACTGCAAGGAGATCCAACCAGTCCATCCTAAAGGAGATCAGTCCTGGGCGTTCATTGGAAGGACTGATGCTGAAGCTGAAACTCCAATACTTTAGCCACCTGATGCGAAGAGCTGACTCATTGGAAAAGACTCTGATGCTGGGAGGGATTGGGGGCAGGAGAAGGGGACGACAGAGGATGAGATGGCTGGATGGCATCACCGACTCGATGGACATGAGTTTGGGTGAACTCCGGGAGTTGGTGATGGACAGGGAGGCCCGGCGTGCTGCGATTCATGGGGTTGCAAAGAGTAGGACACAACTGAGTGACTGAACTGAGCTGACTGAATGTGAAGAGAAGTGACACCTGCCTACACTGTGGATTATAGTATACAGAATCCATGATGGACATGTACACACTGCTATATTTAAAAGGGATAACCAGTTTGACCCTACAGTATAGCACCAGGAACTCTGCCTGATGTTAGTTAGGTGGCAGCCTGGATGGGAGGGGAGATTTGGGGAGAATGGATATATGTATGCTTGTTCCCTGATGGGCCTGTGGTAACGAATCGCTATAGTGCAAGAGACTCAGGAGATGCAGGTTCAATCCTTGGGTTGGGAAGATCCCCTGGTGGAGAAAACGGCAACGACTCCAGTATTCTTGCCTGGAAAATCCCAAGGACAGAGGAGTCTGGAAGTCTATTGTCCATAGGGTCACAAAGAGCTGGACAGCACAGAGTGACTGAGCATGCACGGATACATGTAAATGAATGGCTGAGTCCCTTTGTTGTCCATCTGGGACTATCAGAGTATTGTTATTTGACTATACTCCAATACGAAATAAAAAGTTTAACAAAGTATATAAAATATCAATCGGTAAGCATGCCTGTCCCATGTTCCACAGAGATGTTCTTTATTCCTCAAGACTCCAAACCAAACTGCTTCTGCTTCCATGTGGAGGGAGTTACTGGGGGACATGCTATCTCTGTTATCCAAGACTGTTTGCTGTTCAGACATCCTTGAAAAGATAGTTCAGAACAAAAGCAATTGTACCTCTACTCACAAGACATCCAAAAATGCAAGAGACTCGTGGACAATTGCTTCCCAGTGAAAAATGTCACTTTTTTTAAAAAAAAAGAATAACCTCTAAAAATACTGCTAGGAAAAGTCAAAACCACGTACTCAGGGAAGTATTCCTGAGACACTCAGTGTCCGCAGAGGACTGCCTCTCTCCACAAGGGTTCCAGCCCTTTCTTTCAAACAACAGCAACACTAAACATATTGTGATATGGTTGTCACCAGAATATTCATCGTCTGCATTATTTTAAAAGTAAAGTTTCAGCTTATAGCAACTATTCTGATGTATACTGAATTCACAATGACAACTTAATCTTTATTTTTCACAGTCCATTAATATCCAATGAAGTGAAATCATATAGAAATAAGACATTGTAATCACTATCTGCAATGCTAAGAAGCAAACATTTATTTTTCATATATCTGCCTTTCAGTTCCAAAGAGCCAATGACTGTGTATACAAAACTGAATCAAACATTCTACATCTATTACTAAACATATCCTTGCAATCCCAGGCAAGAATTACAAAGCTAAACTCTCAAAGCCACCAGTAGAAATTTTTCTCAACACATATAAGAGAATGATTTCAGATAATTATTTTTTATAATTTTGGGGAATCGCTCTACTTATGACTTTTAAGTAAAATATGTAAAATCGGCAAATATGTTTTTAAATGGAATTCTAATTGATTCACACTAACACTATAATCATATAACTGTTAGCTTTATAATTGATTCTTAATTGCTCATATATGTAATGCCTTCACTACTAATCATAATGAAAATATAATATTAATAAATTACATATTGTCACAGTTTAAATTCTTTGTAACACCATGACCTGTGTCTTTTTTTTTTTTTTTAAATAAAATGCTTTGTGAAATAAGTGAGATTTTGGCATGTGATTTTAGAAATAGTGGAGACTGGAACTGGCCTTTTTCACCCAACATATTGGAAGTTAATTAAAGACTTGATGCACATGAATCTAACACACCAAATCAGCTGGTTCTATCCTTGCTAGCCCTGGAACTCAGATTCCTCTGCTATTTCCATTGATCCTTGCTCTTTGGGTGCTAGTAAATGTGCTGATGCTGAGTTGGCAGTGAAGATCTGCTTGGCTGGTGAGATATGCAATAGTTAATAATCAACTTCGGAGGTAGAAAAGCTTAAGATCATGAAACTTTAGAATTAATGAAGCTTGCAATGTACCTTCTTAAAAGACCTGTTGTTGCTTAGTCACTAAGTCACATCTGACTCTTTTGCGACCCCATGGACCGTTGCCCACCAGGTTTCTCTGCCCATCAGATTCTCCAGGCAAGAATACTGAAGTGGGTTGCCATTTCCTTTTCCAAAGGATCTTCCTGACCCAGGAATCAAAATCTCGCCTCCTGCGTCTCCTGTATGGTAGGCAGGTTCTTTACCACTGAACCATCAGGGAAGTACCTTAAAGGACTTACTACATTTTAAAAAACTACCCCTCCTCTAAATAAGTAGAGGCCAGAAGCATAAAGAGTAGTTAAATCCTACAAAGCAAGTGATATAAGCCTTAAATTTAAATCCTGCTTTTTTAATCTTACAAAGATTGCGCAGTTATTTTTACTTCGTAGTCTTAATGGAAACTTGGCTACTCCTGAAATTTGATTAAGAATCTGACTCAACTCCAGTCAAAATATTGAAAGTAGATATTGTTTTACTTGCTGAAGAAACAAAGAAGAATAAATATACTCCTCACCTCAGGAAACCTGTTGTATGGGGCAAAAGTAGCAAGTAACTGGAAAAAATAAAATTGTCTATTATACAGATGAAGTATCTTTCTCAAATAAACTCATTTGTTTTACCCACTTTTATTAGTATTAGAATTTCATCAATTTTTGTTTTATATCCATAGCTTAAAATAATTTTTCAAGACTTAAGATTAATGATAATTTATATCAAAAGTATGCACTTTTTATCCTGAAGGCATCAACTAAAAAATGTTAATGATCAAAAATTATATGCTGTCAGAGAAATAAAAGTTCTTGCAACTAAGTTCAATCTATTTTAAAAGTTCATGGGATAGCAAGGCATTCTAAAAAAGTTTAGTGATGGACAGCTTGACTTCAACCTTTGCTTGTCCTCCCTCTTTTAGGATAACCTCAGCATCTTGGCCAGAATATCATTATTTTCCTGTTTACTTTCTGAACTTATGACTGAGTCAATCACAGTAATTGAATAAATAGCAACACTAACATTAAATTACAATACAATCTGCTGTAGTTTATGGTGAAATTGGGATGTAAGTGATGCACTTTATTGGCTTTGCAGAGTAATTCATTATAAAAAATTTTATCCAGTGATAAGCAAAATGTTTCAGTTTTCAGTATCACTAAGAAAAGTGCATGTATGACAATGTATTAATTAATGACAGATTTTACTATTTTCTGCCAAATCAACATATGCTTTAATTCCTATCACAATCTCATTTATTTCAAAGCATCAAAATGGTGAAAATAAGTAATTTGATTGGTATAACTATTTTCCAAGCTTCCCTGGTGGCTCAGATGGTAAGGAATATGCCTGCAGTGCAGGAGACCTGGATTCAATCCCTGCATTGGGAAGATACCCTGGAGAAGGGAATGGCTACCCACTTCAGTATTCTTGCTTGGAGAATTCCATTGACAGTGGAGCCTGGCAAGCCACAGTCCATGGGGTTACAAAAGAGTTAGACAAGACTAAAGCACTTTCACTTTCATTGTTTCTCCAGTGCCATCATCAATATTAGTAAAAGCCTTTTAAAATAGTAGTAAATTCTGATTACTATTTTTCTGCTACCACTAGTAAGATATAATTTTTTCTCTGAGTCTGACTTTGAAGTCTGAGTAGACCTTAAAGTTGATTGCTGTCTAAAATGCAGTTTTCAATGAAATTAAAAATAAAAGAAATATATAACCTGCATTGTAAATTCAATACTACATAATCATTAGATCTTACCAAATAGAAAAGTAAATCTAAATCATTCACTTTTCAGTATTTCTTACAATATTATACATTTCTAAGAAAGATATTATATTAAAACAAAATCTAACTTTAACTTTTCATATATGCTATTATTGTCCATAAAATTTTTAATTAATTTTATTGCAGCTCTATATTGCAGGACAATAGAGAAAGCTGAGCACTGAAGAACGGAGGCTTTTAAACTGTGGTGTTGGAGAAGACTCTTGAGAGTCCCTTGGACTTCAAGGAGATCCAACTAGTCCATCCTAAAGGAGATGAGTCCTGGGTGTTCATTGGTAGGACTGATGTTGAAGCTGAAACTCCAATACTTTGGCCACCTAATGTGAAGAGCTGACTCATTTGAAAAAACCCCAATGCTGGAAAGATTGAGGGCAGGAAGAGAAGGGGATGACAGAGGATGAGATGGCTGGATGGCATCACCGACTCAATGGACAAGGGTATAGGTGGACTCTGGGAGTTGGTGATGGACAGGGATGCCTGGTATGCTGTGGTTCATGGGGTCACAAAGAGTTGGACACGACTGAGCAACTGAACTGAACTGATTGCAGCTCTATTAATATAGTCCAAGTTATTTTCTGGCTCTAAGTGTTCAAATATTTTTGACTGAAAAGTCAACCTGTCTAAGCTTCTATCAAAACTTGAAATAACCAAACCTCTTAAACCTACAAAAATAAAATAGAAAATGTATGAAGTGAAGTGAAGTTGCTCAGTCATGTCCGACTCTTTGCGACCGCATTGACAGTAGCCAACCAAGCTCCTCTGTCCATGGGATTTTCCAGGCAAGAATACTGGAGTGGGTTGCCATTTCCTTCTGCAGGAGATCTTCCCCACCCAGGGATCGAACCCGGGTCTCCCGCATTGTAGGCAGAGGCTTTACCATCTGACAGGGAAGTTTAAATGATGATATCCAGAAGTGTTATGAACCATAACTCATTGACATTAGTATTTCTGTAGCTGGAGATCATTGAAGAGCTATTTACTTAAGAAGGTATCTTTGCCATATGATTCTCACTTCTTTTTTGACCTTCAGGCAAATCAATAATTGAATACATGTATTCTATTAACATTGGAGACCATATATGAAAAGGATCATTTACCTAATCACCTATTCCTAGGTTAGCACTCCATAAGAATCAGCACAGCTTCAAATTTGGCACAATATATGAGTACATAAAAATGGAAGATGTAATAGTTCTAACCCACAATAACTTAATATTTGTGTCAATCATACAGTTGACTTTTTAATTAGAGTACCCATAGTTCCATATTGTAGAGGAATGATCCCTGAATCAGGAATAAAAAAGTCTGAGCTTCCATCTAGGCTCTGCTATTTGCTGACTTACGTGATTGTGAGATGAATTCTTAACAAGATCTGGAACGAAAAAAGAGCTTACAAGATATTGATTCAGAATTTGAAACTGACTAATGGAGACAAATATCCAGATAAAGGAATGGTAATGCATTAGTGTTCTGTGCTGCATAGCAAACAACCACACATTTAGCAGCTTAAGATAGTACACATTTATTTTCTCACAATTTCTATAAGGTAGAAGCTGTAGCACGGCCTAGCCAGGTCTCACCAGGTTGAAATCCTTATGTTGACCAAGGCTGTGATCTCATCAGAAACTGCTGGAAAAGAATCGATTTGCAGAGTCTCTCACTTGCTGGAAGAACTCAGATTTATGGAGGGCAGAGAGGTCCTCATTTTCTCATTGGCTGTTGGCCAGGAACTGTGCTCAGCTCACAGAGGTTACCCAGAGTTCCTAGCCACATGGTTTTCTCCATATACTGGCTCACAATGTGGAAGCTTCTTCAAAAACAGCAACAAGGAGAAAGACTCAACCTCAAGCAGTCAAGGGTCTCTTTTAAGGCTTTTTACCCCATTTAGCAGGCCCACTTAGAATACTCTCCATTTTGATTAATTCAAAATCAACTTATTTGAGATCTTAATTACATCTAAAAAATTCCTTAACCTTTGCCATAGCATGTGTTCTAGAAGCAAGTCACATTCAAAGAGAGAGGATTATATAGGACTGTGAATACCACAAGGTGGAAATCTCTAGGGTCCACTTCAGGGTTCATCCGCCAAAAGATGAAATTTGGATGATCAAGTTCAGATGTCCAGCTTATCATTGTTAACATATAACAAAAGTGGAGACAAACTTCAAGGAGGTCACAGTGTCCTAAGATAGAATGTGGTAAGTACTGGGGTGAGAGAAAGTCAAAAGAGTTAACAGAATACTGACAGTATGCAACCATGGTATAGCAACCATAGTGTTCCTTAGGGCTCTCTTACCCACTAGATAGGGTTTCTCTGATAGCTCAACTGGTAAAGAATCCACCCTCAATGTAGGAGACCCAGGTTTGATTCCTGGATAAGGAAGATCCACTGGAGAAAGGAGCAGCTACTCACTCCAGTATTCTTGGGCTTCCTTTGTGGTTCAGCTGGTAAAGAATGCACCTGCAATATGGGAGACCTGGGTTCAATCCCTGGGTTGAGAAGATCCTCTGAAGAAGGGAAAGGCTACTCACTCTAGTACTTTGGCCTGGAGAATGCCATGGACTGTATAGTCCATGAGGTTGCAAAGAGCCAGACATGACTGAGCAACTTTCATTTTCACCCACTAGATAGCTGCTGCACCTAACCACCTATCATTTGTTGTTGGAAATAAAATGGTCTGAAAGGAGAGATATAAGTTGCTCCAGGAAAATTTATATTGATAATCCTTATTTGTAATTTTTCTGTAAATCTCTATTTTCCTAAGATGTTGAGCTCAGCTAAACAATAATGCCATTTACCTTTCTTTTAGAAAAGACACTGTCTTCCCTATAAGAATTAATTCAGGATGAATAAAATTATGTTTTTCCAACAACTCATCCCCCAAAATTAAGAGAAAAACAGAAGTGCTTGATTAAGCTTCATGGAGGGAGAAACATTTTTAGAAATTATATTTCCCACATTATTCAGCTTATTTTTAGAAAGCCGACATATTTTGACACGTTTTCCCCTGCTACAGTATAAATAACTGAACATGCTGTAAAAGTAGCAATACAGTTTCAACTTTTTCAACCTGAAATGCTATCTCCTGCCATTTTTCCAGCATAGGAGGGCATCACCTTTGAGCTGAGAGTTGCTTATCATCCATCTGCCAGAAGGACAAGGTTACCCAGCAGTGAGCTGCTAACTTCTCCTTTCCAAAGTTTTGGGTTTTAGCAGGACTGCATCTGAACCTCAAATCCAACCTCTAAAGTGTAAGAAGAGGACAGAAAATGTCCTAATTATATAAATTATTTTTTTCTACAAATATCTGCCTTGGAATATAACATAAAAAATTGTCAGGTAATCAGGTAGAAATTGTTGTGTAATTTTATTTGAACTATTAATTACAACAATGAAAAGCTAAAAAGCCATTATATTAAAAATTTTCTTCACTTAGCACCTGTTATATGCTGAACAGTATTTTAATTTCTGAGAACTGAAGATTCAACCTGAATATCTAACAAGCATGGAATCATTAGGCATAATAATGGAGTATATACTATGGTGTTTCTAAAGAATTGTTAAGATTTTTTAAAACATAAAAAAAAATAAAAAAAATAAAACATTAAAAAAATTAAAAAGACTAAAAATATTGTTTGTATGGGAAAATTGTAATACATTCACCCAATAAAATATGATATAATAGATATGATATAATAGTAGAAATGAATGACCTAAAGAGACACATCAAATTCAGTTAATCTCAAAAATAATGATACATGTAAAAAATAAATTACAGAGGAATGATAACAGCATAATCACATAATACTATGTAGTAAGAGTGAAAGAATGTATGGATGTGAGAGATGGACCATAAAGAAAGCTGAGTGCAAAGAATTGATGCTTTTGAACTGTGATGTTGGAGAAGACTTTTGAGTGTTACTTGGATTGCAAGGAGATCAAACCAGTCCATCCTAAAGGAAATTAGTCCTGACTATTTATTGGAAGTACTGATGTTGAAGCTGAAGGTCTAATACTTTGGCCACTTGATGCAAAGAACTGACTTATTGGAAAAGACCCTGATACTGGGAAAGACTAAAAGCAGGAGAAGTGGATGACAGAGGATGAGATGGTTGGATGGCATCACCAACCTGATGGACATGAGTTTGAGCAAGCACAAGGAGTTGGTGATAGTTAGGGAGGCCTGGCATGCTTCAGCCCATGCGGTCACAAAGAGTCAGACACGACTGAGAGACTGAACTGAAAACTGAAATAAATATATGTAAACAATGAATAACAAATTTTGTCTAGTGTTTAACTATGTGGGCTTGCATGCTAAATGGATTCAGTCATGTCCAACTCTTTGCAACTGCATGGACAGTAGCCTGTCAGGTTCCTCTGTCCACAGAATTCTCCAGGAAGAATACTGGGGTAGGTTGCCATTTCCTCCTCCGGGGGAACTTCCTGACCTAGGAATTGAACCCGCATCTCTTATGTCTCTTGCACTGGCAGGCAGGTTCTTTATCACTAGCACTACTTGGGAAGCCCAAACATGTGGAAGAAAGAATTAAAGTGATTCCAGCAAGGAATGAAAGGGTCTTCATCACTGAGGTAATGTTTTATTTATTTCCCTTTAGGTGGGCATATGGAACATAGTAATATTTTTTGAAACCTGTTTTTATTCACTATTATTTTTAAAAAGATAAATACAAGAGTAAAACTACCACTAGGAAAGAACAGTGTATGATATATAATTCCGTTTGTTAAGTAGCAGGGTTTTAATTTTTTTTTTCACATTTTGATTCTCATCTTTCTTTCTATTCAATAACCATGTGTGCATTTTCATAACTAGAAATAACTGTCACTCAAAACAGTTTAAATGAATCACTGTTAATGTACAATGGTAAGGAGCAGGAATTTTAGAATCTCCAGTGGGGCTGGGTTGTCATTTGGTCCATACCAGAGCTTTCTCTTTTTATTGAATTAACAATTACTGAATTTCCAACTGTGGTTTTCATTTTCTAAGGGCGATTGATGGTTTTTTCTAGCCATTTTTTTCCTAAATTATAATCTTGGGAAAAATCCCTTTGGAACATGACAGGTTTGGCTGCTGTGGGTCCCTTTAGGGGGCTTTCCCAGAGGCTCAGTAGTAAAGAATCCTTTGGCAATGAAGGAAAGGTATGAGATGTGGGTTAGATTGCAGGGTCGGGAAGAACCCCTGGAAGAGGGCACTGGAAACTCACTCCAGTATTCTCGCCAGGATAATCTCACGGACAGAGGAGCCTGATGGGCTACAGTCTAGTACATAGAGTCACAAAGAGTCAGACATGACTAAGGCGAATGAGGATGCAGGCACACAGTGTCCCTTTCGGGACAGATTTCCTTGTAGAAATATCAGTGAAGTAACTTCTAGCATCTAGACAGTCAAGTTTAGAATGTCACAGATTCTGAATAACTGTTAAGCTGTTATTGTGGATATTGCATCCAGTAACTCCTAAATATAGGCGTAGGGCCTACTTTTAATATTATTTTCACTGGAAGTCAGGAAATTAGGTTGCTTTCCCATCGTTCCAAAATCATGAGCTACTCTGAAAGCATATTTACTATCAATATCTATATTGGCAGTTTTGTCCTTGGCTAAAGTACAAACACATATAAGAGCATATAATTCAGCTTGTTGGTTCAAAGTAGCCATAGGTAAAGATGCTGATTCAACAACATCAAAAGAAATCGTAATAACATATCTAGCACAATATTTACCATTGTCAGCATTTAAATAGGAATGGCCAGTGAAACATGAGAAGTAAGCATCACTCTTAAGGAATTTCCTGTAGATCATCATAAAGAGTCAGGAGATGGTCTGTTGGGATTAAGCAGTTATGAGAAATATTGAGCATGATGAGAATTTAGGAGAGCTTCTACTGAATGAGATACAAAAGTGGTTAATTTTACAGTGACTTTTTTTTTTTTTTTTTGTAGCCTTAACTGAAATGGCAGTGACTGTGATAGCCTTAAGGCAAGAGGAGCATTCCCAAGGCACAGGGTCCTGAGGCTGGCTATACTCTCCTTTGTGTGTGGTGGTCCTTGTGTTACTGGGTGAGTATCCCAAGGGCATTCCTTTCCTTTTCATTTACAAAAAAGAAATGGAGAATCTGTTAATTGGAATGTCTATGGGCAGATAGATTCGGCAGTTTCTTTTAAAGCCTTGAAAATTGTAATTTGGTTCTTTCCATAAAATTGGAGTTGTATTTTTATTGTTGAATAGAAGACAGAGGTTTGGCCATAAGAGAGAAATTTAGAATCCAATTTCAGCAATAATCAACTAGTCCAAGATAGCCTCCAAAATGGTACTTAGTTTTAGTTCTAGGCCATGGAGTCTATCTGGATATTGGTGGTAATGTTTGTTCTGATGTCAAAGTCCCTAAATACCAGACCCAGGCTTGGGAAAAACTGCAGTTTTTCTTTGGCAGCCCTATATCCCTTTAGGAAAAAGCTTTACCCAGTGGATGTTCTCTTCCTATGAGGAGGCTTGAGAAGGAGAGCAAGGAAGCAAACCATCCATATATTACAACAACGTAGAATGTTACTGCAGGGGATACTATATCATCCATATCAGCTTTTGAGATTTGCATTAAATAAGGACTGTAAGTAAAACCCTGAGGCATTACTATTCAGGTGAATTGTTTTTCTTCCCAAGTGAAGGGGAAAAATATCAATTAGCTTCATTAGCTGAAATACTAAAAAATGCACTGCATGAATCAATTATATTAAATAATTCACTTCCAGTAGGAATGTATGTTAGTGACATACAAGGGTTTTGAGCAACCAAGTGACAAGAGATAACAATGTAGCTTACTGCTTAGAGGTCCTGAACAAATCTCCACTCTCAGCCTTTGAATTTTCTTACTGATAAAATGGGAGTATTACAGGGGCTAGGTCAAGGGATGATGAAGCTTTGCGACTTGTAACTTTCTGTTATAGGCTTCATGCATTGAAAAGTGAAAGTGAAGCCGCTCAGTCCTGTCCGACTCTTTGCCACCCCGTGAACTGGGGCTCACCAGGCCCCTCCGTCCTTGGGATTCTCCAGGCAAGAATACTGGAGTAGGTTGCCTTTTCCTTCTCCAGGGGAACTTCCTGACACAGGGATCAAACCCAGGTCTCCTGCATTACAGGCAGACGCTTTAACCTCTGAGCCACCAGGGAAGCCCTCATACATTGAAAGACTTCTTTATTTATAGAGTATTGATTAATTATTGAAAGAGGTTTTGAGAGGTCTATTTGATGAGAGGTGCTCTGTGAACTTTTCCAACATCAGTTGAAGATGTTGCCCATAAGAAATGTGATAGCTGATTTAATAGGGATGAATGATTGGTATTTTCAGAATCATCACTAATACTACAGAGACAGAACAAATAAAAGATGTCAAAGAGTTATTTTATTTGCCTAGTGGGTTACTTTGATAACTACTATCAATTTCAGAATTATTTCTCACTTTTGGAAGAAATTTCAGCATGGTACTTCTATAAGAAATCTCAGCCTGATAAATAGATGAGAGGAAATACTAAGGGGACAAGGGTGTATGCCTCTAAAAGAGTCTAAAAAATGGGAATAGGTTCAGAGACAGGAACCTCTTGAGGTTTATTAGAGATCCCCACTATTTGAACTTCTTAAGTATTCTGATGGAGAAGGCAATGGCACCCCACTCCAGTACTCTTGCCTGGAGAATCCCATGGACGGACGAGCCTGGTGGGCTGCAGTGTTCTGAGGTAGGAGCTGTGTTATTGTAGTGAGATTGGACACTGAGAGAGGGGTTCCCTCCTGTGTCAGAAAGGACTAGTCAACTCCATCCTGGAGAAATGTTTCTCCTAAGACAAAGGATTGGGGAAAGCACCTGTATTTCCTCGAGCCCCTATCTGTGAGTCAGATGTCAAAGGCTGGATACTGATATATTTAAAATGGATAACCAACAAGATCCTACTGTATAGCACAGGGAACTCTGTTCAATGTTATGTGGAAGCCTGAATCAGAGAAGCATTTGGGGAAGAAGGGATACATGTCTATGTATGATTGAGTCCCTTTTCTGTCCAGCTGAAACTATCACAACATTGTTAATTGACTATCCAATATAAAATAAAATGATTTTATTTTTAAAAAAGTGGATAGATGGCTGAAGATGCTTAAAGTGCTTCATTTATAACTCTTTTTTCCAATGGATCATTTCAATAATAACAGAATATGGATGATGGATTTTGGTTTTCTTTAGGAGCCTTCCTTTTTCAGAGTTGAAGATTAAGAATGTTGGCAGTCTTCCTCTAAGGCAACCCCTCTGGAGTGCAAGAGAGCTGATTTACCAGATTAACTAAATCTAGAGTGAGCATAGTTTTCCATTTCATTCTATTTTTAAAAATTATTTTTATTATTTTTTACTAGAAAGGATAAGTCACAGTATAGCTGATTAATAAGCAAAGAGTTAAAAGCTACCCAGATAGAATCAACACTTGAAGGAAGATCAGAATTTTCTTTAAAAATTGTCTAAAGTTGATTTTATAAATCATGAACAGGTTCATCAGATTTTTGTGTGCCAGACTGACTTTTGTTCCGCAGAGGAGCCTGGTGGGCTACAGCCCATAGGGTCACAAAGAGTTGGACATTACTAAGCGACTTAGCACACAACATAGATTAATGGGAAGTGTTGATGATAGTCTGCAATTTCAGGCAAGACTCTTAAATCAGCAAGGCCAATCTATTTAGTTTTGCAAGTGCACAAGTGGAAAGAATACGGTATTTAAACATCCAGGAGCACCTGTAGGATGGATTCCTCAAAATACTTAGAAAACTGATATCCTATTTTCATAGGTTTTTCTCTAAAGAATAATTCTCAAACTGCTTACTGAACAAAGGGCTCAGGTTCCAACTGCTTGCAAGCCTGAATACCAGCCAATTCTAAGGAAACAGCTTGCTCCCAGGGGAGCCAGGTCAAATGGTTTTTCATGCAATTTCCAGAAAATGGTCCCTTCCAGAGGAATGAGCTGAAAGCTAAAGGCATTTTCAGTGAGCTTTAGGTGAAGCAGTTCACCAAAAGCAATTCTGATCTCAAAATAAACCAAGGTGCCAAAGGAGTGCTTGTATACAGAAGGTGAAGGTGAAGGTGAAGTCGCTCATTCATGTCTGACTCTTTGCGACCCTGTGGACTGTAGCCTACCAGGTTCCTCCATCCATGGGATTCTCCAGGCAAGAATACTGGAGTGGGTTGCCATTTCCTTCTCCAGAGGATCTTCCTGACCCAGGGATCGAACCCAGGTCTCCCACATTGGAGGCAGACACTTTAACCTCTGAGCCACCAGGGAAGCCCAAGGTCTTAATCTGAAAGATAAAACCTTAAAAACAAATTCCAAATAAAACCTGGAGAGTTTCAACTGCAAAGAAGGAATGAACTTGAATCATGAAGAAAGATACAGGTTCAACCCCAGGGTAAGTGAGAAAGCAGTGACAGTAGTCTCAATTTCAAGCACCACACATATTTGCTCACTAGATGCAGACCATTAGAGTGTTTTCTCTGGTCCCTGAATTGGTCACCAAAATACTGAGCTGAAGTAAATAGACAGTTATTTATCTAGCAAAAGTGGGCTTATTCAGGATTAGTAAAGATGTACAGGGTCTGTGACCCTGGTGAACCATGTGTAAGTCCCCAAAAGTCAAGGTAAGAATTAAAACACTTTTATAGAAGGGGGGAAAGGAAATTGAAAGGGTTACAGAAAGCAGAGTGCATTTCTTTTCACTGTGAATTCTTGTCAGGGAAGAAGAGGAGTCTTTCTTCTTTCTGATGGGCAGTGTTGACATCACAGGACATGGAACCTCTCCCTTCTGGTCTCCTGATTCTGTTTAATTAAGCTGTTTATTACTTTTTAATATGGGAAACCAATGTGACCAACACCTTGATCTTGACTTCTGGCCTCCAGAAATGTGATTAGGTACATTTCTGTTGCTTAAGCCACTCACTCTGTTATTTTGTTACGACAAGCTAGCCATAATTATGGAAAATGAAAGTCTCACAAAATCTAAGATGATATATGACATGAAATAATAATAATAGTAAAACAAATAGCAATAAGCAGATTTTTAAAACTTTCCTTAGAAGCATTGTATTATTGAAGAAATCAATAATAAAATTGCTTCAATAAAATGAGAGCACAAACCCAGTGGCTAAAGGATAAGATTTAGGAAAAGGTCGATGGCAGAAGTAAATATAGAAATGTATGACAATGCTAAATCTATTAAATAAATTTAAAAAGTGACAGAACTAGGATGAATACAGTTGAAAACTAAATTTTAATAAAGGGAAAATGTGTCAGAAGCCATAGTGAATATAGAAAAAGTCAAAGGTATTAAATAATACAAAGAAAATTTTATATGTGAAAAACAAATATAATGCTTTATAATATAAATATAATGTTTATAATATAAACAAATATAAGTTTATTGGTGTTTCTGAAATAACCCATACAAATAATATTCACAGAGATATAGGGAAAACAATTTCTTAAATTACCTAAGAAATGAAGGAATAAATAGAATCATACATTGAAACAAAAAACCTTTCAAGATTTATGCTATATCAAGAAAAGATGATTTCAAAAAATCAATATTGAGTTTTATTCTGCATACCCAAACACCACTGAATTTAAAAGGTAATTTCTCAGAGCCCAAATAGTGAGAAAATGTCATTTATAAGGGTAAAATGAGGCTGGCCTTAGATTTCCCACAGAAATGCTCTTCACTAGAAGATAAGAAAAGCAATGATTGCCATCCTGAAGGAAAGTAAGTGTGATCCAAGAATATGAGACCATCTCAATAGTTATAAATTAATTAAAGCTGACACTCTATAATAGGAAACATTTAGAAACTGTAAATTGAATACTCTAGAAAAATATTCCTGGTAATTAATTCAACAATCAAAAAAAATATGGACTCAAAGCTTATTTCAGTGATTTATTGGTAATGGACATTAAATTAACTTAATTATAGAACCAAAAAATAAAACCCTGAAAAAATGTGGCTCATTAATAGCAATTCTTTCTGACAAAATACAAATAGTATAGATGCCAAAACGGATGGGTACATAAAGATGTTGAAGCAATATAGGTTTGCTATGTGTCTGATATTTTTCAGTCCAGGAAGTCATTTTACTCTTTTATATACACACATAATTTTGGTGCCTTAAAATTCGATATATATATGTGTGTGTGTGTGTGTGTGTGTGTATATATATATATATATTATAATATATGGTAAAATTTAATTTATGAAAATGTGAAGGAACATGTATTTATATTCATCTCTGGAAAAAAGCTATACATTTAAGTCTCTGTTATTTCTAAACAGTGGAATTAGCAATTTTGATTTTGTTTCAGTTTTCCTGTGTTTCCAAAAACCACTAAATACTGCTTTAAAGTGAAATAATTTAGAAGAAATATAAAAGGTTATGATAGAAATCTAAATATAGAAATGTTAAAAAATTAAACAAATCACAGAAAATTAATTATTTTTCCCAGGTTAAAAGGCCATAGAAATGTTGTATGGTCATGTATTTTATAATATAGCCTATGCACATTCAAAAAGCACTTTGCCATGATATTAATCATGGCATAATGAAAGTCAGAGTGTTGCATAGTGCTGGTATGAACACTGGAGGTTTCTCATTATTGTGTACCAGTGTACCACACAAACATGTCTTTGCCTGGGGAAAGTTTCTTAGGGAATGCTTGGAGCCTCAGTGGACGTGCATTACACTTGTTATTTTTACTTATTTGTCTTTGATAAGCTAAAATACACAGGAAATTGTTCACTTGGGGAAAAGATTAACTAATTCAAGCCAAAAAATTCAATTTAGCAAGCCACATTCATTTGTAAACCATATTCTGACCATCTGATAGAAAAATTTGAATTAGGGACAAACTGATTAAGACTAATCAAGAAAGGTGTTTTTTTTTTTTTCTTTAGAATAATAAATAATTTGATGAGATATTTCATACCTTATTTTCTTTTCTTATTTTACTATAGGTTTTCAAAGATGCTTACCCACACTTTTATTCATCCACTATACTTAGTGGGTGTGACACTGTATTTCTCTTGAATATTTATACTTCATTCTAATTTTTTAAACTAAGCCAGATTCCATCTACAAATAAAGCAAAAGATGCTCCATAATTGTTACCACCTAAAAATGTCTTGTAAGCTCATATATACCAAGAATAATTCAATTTCCTTTCATTTTCTAAATCTCTCCCTCCTGGTAGTATCACAATATTCAAGGCATTTATGTGCCAACTCTTCCTCAGAACACCTGGCCAATCCTTTAATGCCAGATGGACCTGCTGATGCAGAACAAAACAGGGAATAGTTGTAATAAATATGTCTGTGGGGGATATTGTTGGTAACATTATTGGTTGAGTCTGCCTTGACTGAAAATTGTAGCAATACATAGCCTCTATTTATCTGTCTACTACTAGCAAATTATTCAGAGGGGTCAGAAAGCAGGATGATATAATGAAAGAGCTCTGATGTGTAAGTTGGTAGACTGCACAATCTGTGCTACTTATTCTATCTCTTTGGGGCTCACTTTTCTATCTCTAATTTGAGAGAATTAAAAATTGAGAAAATTGAGTAAGATACTTTAGTACTTTTCTCAGTTTTATGGTTCAAAGTCACAATGTGAACACAACATTTTGGCATCAGCAAACTAATAGACTTTTAATGTCATATATAAATTAAAAGGTCTTCGCTGGTAGCTCAGGTGGTAAAGAATCCTCCTGAAATGCAGGAGACCCTGGTTCCCTCAGAGGAGGGAGTGGCAACTCACTCCACTATTCTTGATTGGAGAATCCCCATGGACAGAGGAGCCTGGAGAGCTACAATCCTGCCAAGGGGCTGCAAAGTGTAGGACACGACTGATCAACTAAGCTCACACGCAGCATAAAGGAAAAACTTACACTTTTCTACATCCAGAGTTTCAAAAACTTTTTGAAAAATGCTCCCATTTTAACAAAGTCATTTAATAAAATTCAGTGAACAGCTACTGAAAGATTTTTTTTTAGATTTTATTGCTGTTGAACATTAGCAATATTACTATGTGCCAGGCAACATGGCATGAGTTTAGACCCTATTAAACACTACAAACTGAGGTTGATAATTGTACTGCTAAGAAAATAGCAGAAGGGCACCAGCGCAGTGAATAGGGAGCAGCAGAAGTGTAGGTGGTGGGTATGCAAGTAGAAATCTCCTGACAGACATAAGCTGACTACATTCTCACTTGTCAAGAGGGAAAGGAGTAGCCTGAGAATTTAGTAGAAGTATGTTTCAAATGCCAATAGGTAAGTGTACACAGGAATTAAATTATAAGAGCTTTTGTCAGATAACCAAAAAGTTAATAACAGAAAGGGTGACTGTCACATTAGAGACAAAAAATTAAGTGCACAAACAACTTAAGGAGTAAAGTTAACCCTTTATCAATGGTTATTAATGGATTTCCAATTTCAGCTTCAGTATCTAAAGAGTTTAGAAGCCATCACTCCCATGATAATAAGAAATGGTTGTAAAGCTAAAAATAGATGATGTTTCTTGGATCTGTCAGAGAACTGATGTTGCAAGGGAAACTGCCACCTTGAAATCTGGACAGACAAGCACATACAGAGAGTTAGGACTAATATATGTTTATGAGGAGCCAGGCAACCTATAGTCCATAGGGTTGAAAAGAGTTGGACACGACAGAAGAGACAACACACAGGAAAAACCACTGGAGCCAAAAACTGATGGAAACACAAATGTTAATATTAACACATGGCTGGAAACTGTGTGGACTAGTTTGAGAATTGTAAACAGCTGGGGACTGGAGTCTGGGGAAAGGGACGTATTTTATGGGTTTATCTAGGCACCCACAGTAAAGCTCTGAGAAATTTCTACTGGTTTTATCAGGGGAAGGGAAAGAGAGAGTTCTGAAATATATCCGGAGATGCCATTACAAAGCCTTACTCTTCAGGAAAAATAATTAATCAGAACTTATCCCACCCTAAAAAGGGGGCATTTTCCCCACTTCTAGGGCCCTCTAGATTTCCTGTTTCACCTAACAGGAGAAGAAAAGCTATGAAACAATTCTGAAAGTCACAGTACAGGGAAATAGACCCATTAAAAGAATGATATGCAGTCATAATACAGCATGCTTCCTTTGCCCTACAACTTATCCCCATATGAACAGGGATCCAGTGGGTTTGCAGTGGAAATAGCTGAAAGATAAATCTTCTGAGGGAACTTCTTAGGGAAGTCGCAGATTAACAGAGGAAATTAAAATAAGGTCACCAATGCCTGCGGGCTGAGTTGTGTCCAGCTCTTTGTGCCCCACTTTACTGAAGAGCTCTGTATTCAGTTGGGTTCTGCTGGAAGTTCACACCTCTGGGTAGACTCACCTTCCCGTTTGTTTGGAGGTTCAATATTGGCCAAAAGTGGTAAATTAAGGCATTATTAGAGCTTTTCTGGGTATGCCAAAGCATTGTACATACATGTCTTTCTGGGGCTTCCCCAGTGGCTCAGGGGTAAAGAAGCTGCCAGCAATGCAGGAGCCACAAGAGATGTGGGTTGATCCCTGGATCAGGAAGATCACCTGGAGAAGGGCATGGCATCTCACTCCAGTATTCCTGCCTGAGAATCCCATGGACAGAGAAGCCTTTTAGGCTACAGTCCATAGGATCACAAAGGTTTAGATATGACTAAAACAACTTAGAACACGCAAGTGCTCTTTTTAGATCACCAGCAACGGAAGATTATTTGTATGTACCTCCCTCATTTTCCTTAAAAAAAAAAAAAAAATTATTTATTTTTCTGCTCTGATTGCTTTGGCCAAAACTTCCAGAACTATGTTGAACAGTAGCGGTGAAAGTGGGCAGCCTTGTCTTTTTCCTGATTTCAGGGGAAATGCTTTCAATTTTTCACCACTGAGGATAATGTTTGCTTGGGGTTTGTCATCAGTTCAGTTCAGTTCAGTCACTCAGTCGTGTCCCACTCTTTGCAACCTCATGAATCGCAGCACGCCAGGCCTCCCTGTCCATCACCATCTTCCGGATTTCACTCAGACTCACATCCATCGAGTCAGTGATGCCATCAAGCCATCTCATCCTGGGTAATCCCCTTCTCCTCCTGCCCCCAATCTCTGCCAGCATCAGAGTCTTTTCCAGTGAGTCAACTCTTCTCATGAGGTGGCCAAAGTACTGGAGTTTCAGCTTTAGCATCATTCCTTCCAAAGAAATCCCAGGGTTGATCTCCTTCAGAATGTACTGGTTGGATTTACTTGCAGTCCAAGGGACTCTCAAGAGTCTTCTCCAACACCACAGTTCAAACGCATCAATTCTTCAGCACTCAGCCTTCTTCACAGTCCAACTCTCACATCCATACATAACCACAGGAAAAACCATAGCCTTGACTAGATGGACCTTAGTCGGCAAAGTAATGTCTCTGCTTTTGAATATATTATCTAGGTTGGCCATAACTTTTCTTCCAAGGAGTAAGCGTCTTTCAATTTCATGGCTGCAGTCACCATCTGTAGTGATTTTGGAGCCCCCAAAAATAAAGTCTGACACTGTTTCCACTGTTTCCCCATCTATTTCCCATGAAGTGATGGGACCAGATGCCATGATCTTCGTTTTCTGAATGTTGAACTTTAAGCCCACTTTTTCAGTCTCCTCTTTCACTTTCATCAAGAGGCTTTTTAGCTCCTCTTCAGTTTCTGCCATAATGGTGGTGTCATCTGCATTTCTGAGGTTATTGATATTTCTCCCGGCAATCTTGATTCCAGCTTGTGTTTCTTCCAGTCCAGCGTTTCTCATGATGTACTCTGCATACAAGTTAAATAAGCAGGGTGACAATATACAGCCTTGACATACTCCTTTTCCGATTTGGAACCAGTCTGTTGTTCCATGTCCAGTTCTAACTGTTGCTTCGTGACCTGCATACAGATTTCTCAAGAGGCAGGTCAGGTGGTCTGGTATTCCCATCTTTTTCAGAATTTTCCAAAATTTATTGTGATCCACAGAGTCAAAGGCATTGGCATAGTCAATAAAGCAGAAAGAGATGTGTTTCTGGAACTCTCTTGCTTTTTCCATGATCCAGTGGATGTTGGCAATTTGATCTCTGGTTCCTCTGCCTTTTCTAAAACCAGCTTGAACATCAGGGCATCCACGGTTCACGTATTGCTGAAGTCTGGCTTGGAGAATTTTGAGCATTACTTTACTAGCATGTGAGATGAGTGCAATTGTGCGGTAGTTTGAGCATTCTTTGGCATTGCCTTTCTTTGAGATTGGAATGAAAACTGACCTTTTCCAGTCCTGTGGCCACTGCTGAGTTTTCCAAATTTGCTGGCATATTGAGTGCAGCACTTTCACAGCATCATCTTTCAGGATTTGAAAGAGCTCAACTGGAATTCCATCACCTTCACTAGCTTTGTTCGTAGTGATGCTTTCTAAGGCCCACTTGACTTCCCATTCCAGGATGTCTGGCTCTAGGTGAGTGATCACATCATCATGATGATCTGGGTCATGAAGATCTTTTTTGTACAGTTCTTCCGTGTATTCTTGCCAGCTCTTCTTAATATCTTCTGCTTCTATTAGGTCCAGACCATTTCTGTATTTTATTGAACCCATCTTTGCATGAAATATTCCCTTGGAGTCTCTAATTTTCTTGAAGAGATCTCTAGTCTTTCCCATTCTGTTGTTTCCCTCTATTTCTTTGCATTGATCTCTGAGGAAGGCTTTCTTATCTCTTCTTGCTATTCTTTGGAACTCTGCATTCAGATGTTTATATCTTTCCTTTGCTTCTCACCTCTCTTCTTTTCACAGCTATTTGTAAGGCCTCCCCAGACAGCCATTTTGCTTTTTTGCATTTCTTTTCCATGGGGATGGTCTTGATCCCTGTCTCTTGTACAATGTCATGAACCTCATTCCATACTTCATTAGGCACTTTATCTATCAGATCTAGACCCTTAAATCTATTTCTCACTTCCACTGTATAATCATAAGGGATTTGATTTAGGTCATACCTGAATGGTCTAGCAGTTTTCCCTACTTTCTTCAACTTAAGTCTGAATTTGGCAATAAGGAGTTCATGATCTGAGCCACAGTCAGCTCCAGATCTTGTTTTGTTGACTGTATAGAGCTTCTCAATTTTTGGCTGCAAAGAATATAATCAATCTGATTTCAGTGTTGACCATCTGCTGATGTCCATGTGTAGAGTCTTCTCTTGTGTTGTTGAAAGACGGTGTTTGCTATGACCAGTGCATTTTCTTGGCAAAACTCTATTAGTCTTTGCTCTGCTTCATTCCGCATTCCAAGGCCAAATTTGCCTGTTACTCTGGGTGTTTCTTAACTTCCTACTTTTGCATTCCAGTCCCCTATAATGAAAAGGACATCTTTTTTGGGTGTTAGTTCTAAAAGATCTTGTAGGTCTTCATAAAACAGTTCAACTTCAGTTTCTTCAGCATTACTGGTTGGGGCATAGACTTGGATAACTGTGATATTGAATATTTGCCTTGGAGACGAACAGAGATCAATCTGTCATTTTTGAGATTGCATCCAAGTACTGCATTTTGGACTCTTTTGTTGACCATGATGGCTACTCCATTTCTTCTGAGGGATTCCTGCCCACAGTAGTAGATGTCAATGGTCATCTGAGTTAAATTCACCCATTCCCGCCCATTTTAGTTTGCTGATTCCTAGAATGTCGACATTCACCCTTGCCATTTCTTCTTTGACCACTTCCAATTTGCCTTGATTCATGGACCTGACATTCCAGGTTCCTATGTAATACTGCTCTTTACAGCATCAGATCTTGCTTCTATCACCAGTCACATCCACAACTGGGTGTTGTTTTTGCTTTGGCTCCATCCCTTCATTCATTCTGGAGTTATTTCTCCACTGATCTCCAGTAGCATATTGGGCACCTAATGACCTGGGGAGTTCCTCTTTTGCTATCCTATCATCTTGCCTTTTCCTACTGTTCATGGGGCAGACACACTGAAACCATACTCACAGAAAACTAGTCAATCTAATCACATTAGGATCACAGCCTTTTCTAACTCAATGAAACCAAGCCATGCCTGCGGGGCAACCCAAGATGGGCGGGTCATGGTGGAGAGGCCTGACAGAATGTGGTCCACTGGAGAAGGAAATGGCAAGCCACTTCAGTATTCTTGCCTTGAGAACCACATGAACAGTAGGGTTTGTCATATATAGCTTTTATTATTTTAAGGTATGTTCCTTCTATTCCTGCTTACTGGAGGTTTTTTTATCATAAATGAATGTCGATTTTTGTCAAAGGCTTTCTCTCCATCTATTGAGATAATCATATGGCTTTTATTTTTCAATTTTTTTTTTAATTTTAAAATCTTTAATTCTTACATGTGTTCCCAAACATGAACCCCCCTCCCACCTCCCTACCCATAACATCTCTGTGGGTCATCCCCATGCACCAGCCCCAAGCATGCTGAATGTGGTGAATTACATTGATTGATTTGTGGATATTGAAGAATCCTTGCCTCCCTGGGATAAAGCCCACTTGGTCATGGTATATGATCGTTTTAATGTGTTGCTGGATTCTGATTGCTAGAATTTTGTTAAGGATTTTTGCATCTATGTTCATCAGTGATATCAGCCTGTAGTTTTCTTTCCTTGTGGCATCTTTGTCAGGTTTTGGTGTTAGAGTGATGGTGGCCTCATAGATGACTCTGGAAGTTTACCTTCCTCTGCCAAATTGGAAAAGAAGAAGTAAAACTCTCACTGTTTGCAGATGATATGATCCTCTACATAGAATACCCTAAAGACTCCACCAGAAAATTACTAGAACTAATCAATGAATATAGGAAAGTTGCGGGATATAAAATCAACACACAGAAATCCCTTGGATTCCTATACACTAATAATGAGAAAGCAGGAAAAAAAAAAAAAAATTAAGGAAACAACTCCATTCACCATTGCAATGAAAAGAATAAAATACTTGGGAATATATCTACCTAAAGAAACTAAAGACCTATATATAGGAAACTATAAAACACTGATGAAAGAAATAAAAGAGGACACTAATAGATGGAGAAATATACCATGTTCATGGATCGGAAGAATCAATATAGTGAAAATGAGGATACTACCCAAAGCAATCTACAGATTCAATGCAATCCCTATCAAGCTACCAGCGGTATTTTTCACAGAGCTAGAACAAATAATTTCACAATTTGTATGGAAATACAAAAAACCTCAAATAGCCAAAGCAATCTTGAGAAAGAAGAATGGAACTGGAGGAATCAACTTGCCTGACTTCAGGCTCTACTACAAAGCCACAGTCATCAAGACAGTAGGGTACTGGCACAAAGACAGACAGGTAGATCAATGGAACAAAATAGAAAGCCCAGAGATAAATCCACACACCTATGGACACCTTATCTTCAACAAAGGAGGCAAGAAAATACAATGGTTTAAAGACAATCTCTTTAACAAGTGGTGCTGGGAAAACTGGCCAACCACTTGTAAAAGAATCAAACTAGAACACTTTCTAACACCATTCACAAGATAAACTAAAAATGGATTAAAGATCTAAATGTAAGACCAGAAACTATAAAACTCCTAGAGGAGAACATAGGCAAAACACTCTCCGACATAAATCACAGCAGGATCCTCTATGATCCACCTCCCAGAATACTGGAAATAAAAGCAAAAATAAACAAATGGGACCTAATTAAAATTAAAAGCTTCTGCACAACAAAGGAAACTATAAGCAAGGTGAAAAGACAGACTTCTGAATGGGAGAAAATAATAGCAAATGAAGCAACTGACAAACAATTAATACAAGCAACTTATACAGCTCAATTCCAGAAAAAATAAATGACAAAATCAAAAAAAATGGGCCAAAGAAATAAATAGACATTTCTCCAAAAAAGATGGCTAACAAACACATGAAAAGATGCTCAACATCACTCATTATCAGAGAAATGCAAATCAAGACCACAATGAGGTACCATTTCACACCAGTCAGAATGGCTGCGATCCAAAAGTCTACAAGCAATAAATGCTGGAGAGGGTGTGGAGAAAAGGGAACCCTCTTACACTGTTGGTGGGAATGCAAACTAGTACAGCCACTATGGAGAACAGTGTGGAGATTCCTTAAGAAACTACAAATAGAACTGCCATATGACCCAGCAATCCCCCTGCTGGGCATACACACGGAGGAAACCAGAATTGAAAGAGACACATGTATCCCAATGTTCATTGTAGCACTGTTTATAATAGCCAAGACATGGAAGCAACCTAGATGTCCATCAGCAGATGAATGGATAAGAAAGCTGTGGTACATATATGCTATGGAGTATTACTCAGCCATTAAAAAGAATACATTTGAATCAGTTCTAATGAGGTGGATGAAACTGGAGCCTATTATACAGAATGAAGTAAGCCAGAAAGCATACAGTATACTAACACATATATATGGAATTTATAAAGATGGTAATGATAACCCTATATGCGAGACAGCAAAAGAGACACAGATGTAAAGAACCGTCTTTTGGACTCTGTGGGAGAGGGAGAGGGTGGGGTGATTTGGGAGAATGGCATTGAAACATGTATACTATCATATAAGAAATGAATTGCTAGTCTAGGTTTGATACAGGATACAGGATGCTTGGGGCTGGTGTACTGGGATGACCCAGAGAGATGGCATGGGGAGGGTGGTGGGAGGGGGGTTCAGGGTTGGGAACTCAGGTACACCTGTGGTTCATTCATGTCAATGTATGGCAAAACCAATACAGTATTGTAAAGTAAAAAAAAATAAAATTTAATTTAAAATATATATCTTTATTTATTTATTTTTTGCCATGCTAGATCTTCTTTCCTGAGAATGGTATACACTCTAAGTGTGGTGCACAGGCTTCTCATTGCTATGGTTTCCCTTGTTGTGGAGCAGGAGCTGTAAGCATGCAGGCTTCAGTAGTTGCAGTGGTGGGCTTAGTAGCTGTGGTACATTGAGGCTGCTGCCCTGCAATGCATGAAATCCTTAAGTTCAAAGGATCAAATCTGTGTCACATGCATTGTCAGGAAAACCTCAACTACTGGACCACTAGAGAAGTCCTTGTAAGCCCCTTATTTTCATCTCATTACTCTGATGTTGTTCTGAGTTTTTGTCTAGATTTTTGATGGCCTGATTGGTGTCACTGCCCTCAGGCAGCTATGATATTTAAAAAAAAAAAAAAGTTCAGTTCAGTCACTCAGTCTTGTCCAACTTTTTATGACCCCATGGATTGCAGCACGCCAGGCTTCTCTGTCTATCACCAACTCCTGGAGCCTGCTCAAACTTATGCCCATTGAGTTGGTGATGCCATCCAACCATCTCATCCTCTGTCATTGCTTTCTCCTGCCTTCAGTCACTCCCTGCATCAAGCTCTAGTCCCATGAGTCAGTTCTTCACATCAGGTGGCCAAAGTGTTGGAGTTTCAGCTTTCAGCATCTGTCCTTCTAACGACTATTCAAGACCAATATCCTTTAGGATGGACTGGTTGGAACTCCTTGCAGTCGAAGGGACTCTCAAGAGTCTTCTCCAACACCACAGTTCAAAAGCATCAATTTTTTGGTGCTCAGCTTTCTTTATAGTCCAACTCTCATACCCATAAATGACCACTGGAAAAACCATAGCCTTGACTAGATGGACTTTTGTCGGCAAAGTATGTCTCTGCTTTTTAGTATGCTGTCTAGGTTGGTCATAGCTTTTCTTCCAAGAAGCATTCTTTGACTATATATATATATATATATATTTCTTCCAATATATATGTATTTCATTTGAAAAGTGCCCCAAGGAAAAGATTATTCTGAACATATTTAAATTTAGGTTGAATAAAGACCTGCCCTGAGATGGAGTGTTTCAGGGAGCTGCCAGACAGGTCAAATAGTGAGAGTTCTCTGGGAATCAGACTTTTTGTTGAGCTCCACACTCATTCTGCTCCCTCCATTGGCTGCTATTTTACTGTTTTTCATGCATATGATAGTATTGCTATCGGATTTCTAGGCTACAAAGTTGTTGAGGAGAATAAGATTTGAATAGAGCAAGTTAAAATACCACAAAATAGCTTTTTACAGAATACTGTTTACAGAGATTTAGACATTTTTTTCTTGGATAAACACGAGTGCATTTAGTGTATTTCAAATGCTCTGAAAAGGACAATTTTTAAAAGTTTTATCATTTTTCTCATTGCTTTTATGGGGGAGTGGATCTTTGGATGTTCTTTCTGTGCCATCCTGGAACTGCTACATTGAAATGCTAATAACTATTGAGAGATTGGTTTAGATAACTTCTTACCTACCTGAGTCTGATATAGAATATTGTAAGATGTTTTTGTCTGTGAGGTTTGGAATATTATGAAAACTAAAAATTTTTTTTTCTTTCCTCTTCTGAACTGTAGAAATGTGTTTCCTAAAGACTTATCTCTATAATTCCTTTTGGAACTCTATTGGGTAAAGACCAGATACGTCTTGAAGTAAAATAAAATATTTAACTCTCTTCAGATGCCATTCTTTAAGGTGGTGGTGTATCTTCTGCTCTCCTTCATTTATTTCAGTAAGAAGTAAATATACTGTGCTGAGAACAATATCTTGAAAATAATTTTTGATATTGACATTATCTAATCAACCTTGTATATTCATTGGAAAGATCGATAAAGAAATTGAAGCTATAATACTTTGGTTACCAGATGTGAAGAGCCAACTCGCTGGAAAAGACCCTGATTCTGGGAAAGAATGAGGGCAGGAGGAGAAGAGGATGAGATTGTTGGATGGCATCACCAACTCAAAGGACAAGAGTTTGAGTGAACTCTGGGAGATGGTGAAGGACAGAGAAGCCTGGCATGCTGCAATCCATGGGGTCACAAAAAGTCCGACATGACAGAGCAACTGAACAACAACAGCAAAGTGGAAATTTTAAAATACCCAACTCATGGTCAGATAGCAAATAATCATTGATCGAATTCTAAGATCTTGATCTTTGAATTGTAAACGTATTAGGATGAGAGAGCCTGCCCCTCTCATTTAGTTCTTCCTAGTGGTGTTATTTATCAGGTGTCTGCAACCTCCAGGATCTTTTGCCTGATGATCTGAGATGGAGCTGATGTAATAATAAAAGAAATAAAGCGCACAATAAATGTAATGCACTTCAGTCATCCCAAAATCATCCCCCCTCCCTCCCCAGGTCCAGGGAAAAGTTGTCTTCCATGAAATCTGTCCCTGATGCCAAAAAAGATTGTTCTATAGGATCAAATTTCTAAACAATTCTCAATCTCTGTTTAATCAGTTATTCTTTATTTCAGTTGCTGTTTCAAGAGATGACTATTTTTTGTTCTCAAGGACAGAATAAGGTACTCACTGTTCTGCATTGCTAATATTTTTTCCAAAATTGTTGATAAAATATAATTCAGAAATATATGTATTCACTGATAATTTAATTTGTGAGTGAATAATTCATTTTTTTTCTTATTGTACAATTACTCAGAGACCATATTTTCAACCCTGAGAAAATTAAAAGCAAAATTGCCCATAAGTCTCAAACTCTATTATAAAATGTCAAAAATTTCAAAGTGAACTAGTTGTTTCCAATTCTCTGATCATTGTAATTAAGTAGAATTTGTTCCTTTGAAGAGGTGAAGGATCAATATCTGTTTGTTTATGAAGCAGTTAGAAATAAATTAATAGAAAGATGATAGCCTTAAACTAAACATGAATACTGTTCATCCGTATTTTTTCCTAAATCAAATCTTTGAAGTAGTTCAAAACTAAACCAAAATTATAAATATAAGTATTTTTATACAATATTGATATTATATACAATTTAAAATCACAAAGAGTAAAAGTTTGCTTAGTTTCCTGTCACGATAATCAAATCATATAAACAGAGTTAAATACTTGGTATATAAAACTTGCACCTTCATTACATTTTTTTGACTCTTATAAACAACCTGTATGGACTGTGTTAAATTGAATGAAATAAACAAAAAACTTTGACTAAGAATGCATTGTCATTGTATGGAAGAAACTTAAATAAAACACTTCTAATTTTTAAAGCCAGGGTTTTGTATATTTCTTTTATTTAAATTTAAATCATATGAAAGCAGGAAAGAAATGAGTTACAGTTATTTGAAATTTTAGACAAAAATTGAATTAGAAATTAAAATTTTTGAGACAGTATTTATTCCATTCCATATATTTAAAGGTAATAAATGCACTAGAAAAAATTAAGCAAATAGTTTAAAAAATCAAATCTTTTCCAATCCAATCAAAATATTTTGAAGGCAGGGTTTTACTTTATTTTATTTTATACTGATTCTTCTATTGTGTACCTTAAAGGTTAAAAACTGATGCTGGTCATGAGGTCATGTGGAAAACAACTCAAATGAAATTTAATAAGCTACATGACAAAAGGCTGATTTTCCTAAATTGAGAAGAGGGTTGTCTTCATAACAGTATAATATTTTTATTAAAGTCATCAAGATTATATCAACAAACCCATGAGTAACACGATTTGGGATAGCATGCGTTGTTAATTCCTAGTGTATGGTGTGCACAAATGATGTTGTATATTGTTGTGAGTATTGATGATTAAATTAAAAAATACATGTCATTTCATTTAACTTAACTATCAACATTGTTAAGGTACCTGATATGTTTCAAAAAATGCTAGATTTTGTGAGAGATACAAAAAAGTAAAAAAAAAACAAGCACCTCAATTTCTACCTATTTTCAAAGAGTTTTAATGCCAGTATGAAACATGTCATCCATTCTAAAGGAGATCAGTCCTGGGTGTTCTTTGGAAGGAAAGATGCTAAAGCTGAAACTCCAATACTTTGGCCACATCATGCAAAGAGTTGACTCATTGGAAAAGACCCTGATGCTGGGAGGGATTGGGGGCAGAAAGAGAAGGGGATGACAGAGGATGAGATGGGTGGATGGCATCACCAACTCGATGGACATGAGTTTGAGTGAACTCCATGAGTTGGTGATGGACAGGGAGGCCTGGTGTGCTGCAATTCATGGAGTCGCAAAGGGTCGGACAAGACTGGGAGACTGAACTGAACTGAGCTAATGAAACATGTCATATAAACAGATGGCTGTAGGAAAATATAAAACAAGAGAAAGGTAGATATTTAGGGTCCAAGTGTCTTGAGAACTCAGAAAAGGGGGAAATGCCAGTTAGCTAGCAAATTTGTCTCACTCTGATGCTGCGCTGAACAGAGTAGGAGGCTATATCAACTGTGTGACAGCAAAATTTAGCTACTTATAACCGAAGTACAATGTGCTGAACCTCTTCTGTTATGAGTTATTTAATGCACAAGCTCAAGCTCATGCTGAAAGTCAGGAAAGAACAAAAATATTAATATAGTTACCTCATATGCGGTTCCTATTTGGCCCAGGTAGTAAAGCAATGATTTAGTGTATTGTGCTATTCTACCACTTTGCATTATAATTAGTATATTCCATTGGATGTAGCTTGCTTTTGAAAAAAAAATATTATTTTTTAAAAGTGTTGAGAGAAGTAAAATGGAAAAATCTTGATCTAATAAAGAAAGCATGGGTTATTGAATTAATCAAGCATCTGTCAGTCCAGTCTCTCAGTCATGTCCGACTCTTTGCGGCCCCATGAACCACAGCATGCCAGGCCTCCCTATCCATCACCAACCCAGAGTTTACTCAAACTCATGTCCATTGAGTAAGTGATGCCATCCAGCCATCTCATCCTCCACCACCCCCTTCTCCTCCTGCCCTCAATCTTTCCCAGCATCAGGGTCTTTTCAAATGAGTCAGCTCTTCGTATCAAGTGGCCAAAGTATTGGAGTTTCAGCTTCAACATCAGACCTACCAGTGAACACCCAGGACTCATCTCCTTTAGGATGGACTCGGTGGATCTCCTTGCAGTTCAAGGGACTCTCAAGAGTCTTCTTCAACACCACAGTTCAAACACATCAATTCTTCTGCACTCAGCTTTATTTATAGTTCAACTCTAACATCCATACATGACTACTGGAAAAACCATAGCCTTGACTAGACAGACCTTTGTTGACAAAGTAATGTCTTTGCTTTTTAATATGCTGTCTAGGTTGGTCATAACTTTCCTTCCAAGGAGTAAGTGTCTTTTAATTTCATGACTGAAGTTACCATCTGCAGTGATTTCTGAGCCTCCCCAAAATAAAGTCAGCCACTGTTTCCCCATCTATTTGCAATGAAGTGATGGGACTGGGTACCATGATCTTAGTTTCCTGAATGTTGAGCTTTAAGCCAACTTTTTCACTCTCCTCTTTCACTTTCATCAAGAGGCTCTTTAGTTCTTCTTCACTTTCTGCCATAAGAGTGGGATCATCTGCATATCTGAGGTTATTGAGATTTCTTTCAGCAATCTTGATTCCAGCTTGTGCTTCCTCCAGCCCAGTACTTCTCATGATGCACTCTGCATATAAGTAAAATAAGCAAGGTGACAATATACAGCCTTGGTGTACTCCTTTTCCTATTTGGAACCAGTCTGTTGTTCCATGTCCAATTCTAACTGTTGCTTCCTGACCTGCATATAGGTTTCTCAAGAGGCAGGTCAGGTGGTCTGGTACTCCCATCTCTTTCAGAATTTTCCACAGTTTATTGTGATCCACAGAGTCAAAGGTTTTGGCATAGTCAATAAAGCAGAAATAGATGTTTTCTGGAACTCTCTTGCTTTTTCAATGATCCAGTCGATGTTGGCAATTTCATCTCTAGTTCCTCTGCCTTTTCAAAAACCAGCTTGAACATCTGGAAGTTCACGATTCATGCATATTGAATTTTAAATCCAAAAATGTCAATCTAGTAGCATTGACTTATTTAATTCAATCTCAATTTTATCATGTCTTGAAAGGAAATAATACCTTTGTGATTATTCTATTGATGACGATTGGTATTAAGAGAAAAAGATAAATTGTTAAGTAGTATTTGACAGTAAGTGCTTAAAACATTTTATTTCTTATTTTTAAATCTCAGCCAACATCATTTTTGACCTTTAATTCATTTTATTCTTTTTAGATCAATGTTTGAAAGTTGACAGCATTATTGTACTGCAGTTTCTTTTCCCCTAGGATAATATTATGAAGATCTCTGCCGTCACCTCCTCCCAGCCTAGAAAATTTTATTATTCAATCTCTCTGGTTAAAAGGTATTCATGGAAATGTTACAAGCATATTTTAAACTATCAAAAAAATAACAAAAGTTGAATATAATTAACAAAATTTAAATTACAGCTATTAAATTCAGCTTTATTTCATAACCAGACTTTTCAATTAATGATTCCTAATTGCCATTAACATTATCATTTAGCTATTCTTATTGCTGTTCTGAGCCTTTCCTTGTGGCTCAGATGGAAAAGAGTCTGCCTGCAATGCAGGAGAGATAGGTTCGATCCCTGGGTTGGAAGATCCTCTGGAGAAGGGCATGGCAATCCACTCCAGTGTTCATGCCTGGAGAATCCTATGAACAGAGAAGCTTGGTGGGTTACAGTCCATGGGGTCCCATAGAGTCGGACACAACTGAGTGGCTGACATACACATTATTTTCTACATTCCTTTCACTCTTTTACTAGGCATTTTGCATGTTGCTAGCAATTTGTACTTTAATTATACCATTAAATAGCTATCAAATCTGTTTATTCTACTAGAATAAATCATTTTAGTGAAAAATTTTGGCCAAATTAAAGATTCTTTCTTATTTATTTATACTACAGGCATAATATTATTAATTTAAAACAGTAGGGTGAATCTTATTTGGAAATAGTAGCAAGTTTACTTATAATATGGCATGAAATAATTTAAAATTTTAAGACTTTTTACTATTATTTTCATTTTTTGAATATACTTTATCAATGGTCCACAATAGGATTCATTTTATTTCTATTGCTTTTGTGTTATGATTTAGTATTAATCTTCATCTCAAAGCCTCTTTCCAATTAGATCCAACTGGTAAAAACAGATAGACTCAAGTTCAATTTGTTTAACAACTTTGGGGTTGTCATGAATAAAATTGAAATAAATCAGTAGTAAGCTATCATAGTCATTTGATAGAGACAGGCTTTGAAATCAATATAATTTCTTGTTTCAGTACTGTTTATTCATGACAACCCCAAAGTTCAGAGAAGCTAAATAACATACCCAGGGTAATCCAACTGCAAAATAGATAAACAAATTGAACTTGAGTCTACCTGTTTTAACCAGTTGGATCTCATTGGAAAGAGGCTCTGAAATGAAGATTAATTAGTAGAAAAGTTAGGTTATGAGAAGTCTATCAGTTTATCAGATGAATGAATGAATGAATGAATAAAATGTGCTATACCTATACAGTTGAATATTCAGTTCAGTTCAGTCACTCAGTCATGACCGACTCTGCAACCCCATGGACTGCAGCACACCAAGCTTCCCTGTCCATCACCAGCCCCTGGTGCTTCCTCAAACTCATGTCCATCTAGTCGGTGATGCCATCCAACCATTTCATCCTCTGTCATCCTCTTCTCCTCTTGCCTTCTGTCTTTCCTAGCATCAGAGTCTTTTCCAATGAGTCAGCCCTTTGCATCAAGTGGCCAAAGTATTGGAGTTTCAGCTTCAACATCAGTCTTTCCAATGAATATTCAGGACTGATTTCCTTTAGGATTGACTGGTTGGATCTCCTTGCAGTCCAAGGGACTCTCAAGGGTCTTCTCCAACACCACAGTTCAAAAGCATCAATTCTTCAGTGCTCAGCTTTCTTTATGGTCCAACTCTCACATCCATACATGATTACTGTAAAACCATAGCTTTGACTAGACAGACTTTGCTTTTTAATATGTCTCTGCTTTTTAATGTGCTGTCTAGGTTTGTCATAGCTGTTTTTCCAAGGAGCAACAGTTGAATATTATCCAGCATGAACTGAATGAACTAATTTCTAATGGGTTTTAACAAAAGAAGTAGTATTAGGTCAAAAGATAACTTAGGATGTGATAAACTCAGAAAATGTGTCAGCCAAACTGGAATGACCCTTCAGAGTTGTTCCAAGATGAGGCACAGAACATAAAACTTTATGATAGATAGTACAGCATAGAAGAACCTTGAAACATTATGCTAAGTGAGAGAAAGCAATCCCTGGGTAGGGAAGATCCCCTGGAGAAGGAAATGGCAACCCACTCCAGTATTCTTGCCTGGAAAATTCCATGGACAGAGGAGCCTGGTAGGTTACAGTCCATAGGATCACAAAGAGTCAGACAGGACTGAGCAATATCACTTTCACTTTCAAGTGAGAGAATACAATCATAAGCCCTCCTCAAGGGGATTGTCCCAACCCAGGGATCAAACCCAGTTCTCGCACATTGCAGGCAGATTTTACGGACTGAGCCACCAAGGAAACTCATTAAAATTCAAATATTGTACAATAATTTTTATGTGAAATTTCAAAACTAGGCAAAGCTGTAAAGATAGAAAATGTTTGAGGTTGCCAAGCACAGAGGACTTTTGGGGGAATATTGAATGATTACAAATGAAAACAGAAATTATTTTCGAGTGATGAAAATATATTAAAATTGACTATGGTGATTTTTGTAACTACTATACTAAAATCAATGAATACTGTACTTTAGATGAGGGTTTTGTTTTTTTTTTAAAGAAGTTTCTCCGAAAGTACTTGTATATGGGTTTTAACGAACCCTAGTATTAAGTCAGGGGAAGGTGATGGCACCCCACTCCAGTACTCTTCCCTGGAAAATGCCATGGGCGGAGGAGCGTGGTAGGCTGCAGTCCATGGGGTTGCGAAGAGTCGGACACGACTGAGCGACTTCACTTTTATTTTTCACTTGCATGCACTGGAGAAGGAAATGGCAACCCACTCCAGTGTTCTTGCCTGGAGAATCCCAGGGACCGGGGAGCCTGGTGGGCTGTCGTCTATGGGGTCGCACAGAGTTGGACAAGACTGAAGCGACGCAGCAGCAGCAGCAGCAGCAGCAGTATTAGGTCAAAAAAAGCTTAGGATGTGATAAACTCAGAAAATGTGTCAGCCAAACTGAAATGACCCTTCAGACTTGTTCCAAAATGCAGCAAGGAACATAAAACTTTATATCACTGCATCAAATGGTCTTTGAATGCAGGCTGCCCTTGGTGAAGGGGCTTTGTCACTGCCAAGATAGCTCTCAATGGCCAAGGAAATTTCCAGAGAGGACTTCCAGCTAAGGCTTATAGTCAGCTTTATGCCAGCAAATAGAGAAATAAATCCTTTAATCTTGAAAGGACGCGTGTTTGTCTAGTACATCACAAAATCCACTACTCCATTCCTTCAAAATCATGCTTTCTGTGATGCTATCCTGTCAATCAGAATGCTGTATCACTTTGATCACATATGGCTGATGTAGTTGTAGAAACAATAAGCTTTTCTTTTTGTAGAAGAGTTTCTCTTTCTTTACTAAAGGAAAGCTTAGCCTTTAGTAATCTAAAGAGCTCTAGTAATCTAAAGTGCTTTAGTAATCTAGAGCTCAGCGCATATCACTGAGTTAATGTGAAAAATAGAGGAGATGATTAAAGTGTGGCAGCACAAAATCTTTGTTTTGAATTTCAAATCTACAGGGCTCCCTACAGATAAGTTTATTTATCTAAAGACACATAAGCAATGTTTTTGATTTTTGAATTCTTTTACTTTTGAAATTACAGTTTCAGTTGTATTACATATTAAATTGTATAATGTAACACAGATAAGCTAGTCATTCTCCAACAAAATTTTCTTTGTCTTCTGACATCACAGTGAGGCTGTATTTCCCAGATTCTCCTACAATTGGACTGGCCATGTGGTCAAGTTCTGATAAAGGGAAAATGTATCTGTTTTGATGTATGCTGCTTCTAGAGATGACCCATAGATAAAAGTCATCCACATTCTTTTCCCATGTTCTTTTGCTCGGAAGCAGAGAATAGAGGATGGTGGAGCTACAAGATGAAAGCTGTCTGTTAAACTACCACTTTTAGGAGAGCTGTTGTCAGGTCACAATAAGCTACTTTGAACTTCCATGCCTAGGAAATAAATTTTCATTTTTGGGAGACAGTAAAATTTTATCTCAGTTTACAGTGTGTGTGTGTATTAGTCACTCAGTTCTGTCCAACTCTTTGTGACACCATGAACTCTAAGCCTCCAGGCTCCTCTGTCCATGAGATTCTCCAGACAAGAATACCAGACTGGGTTGCCATATCCTTTTCCAATCTCAGTCTACTAGTGATAACTTTATTAATATTGGTGACATTTAGCACTTCACTTTATGTCTGCAGAATGTTTTTAACTTTGTTTTCTTTCTTAAATATATTTAAATTTATATAATGTGACTATAACTTATACTATATATTTAATATACCACTGTACTCAAGAAAAACAGCATTAAAATCTTATAGTGATTTCACCTTTTAAAAGCTATTTTGTTTTATTCATAATGCTATTTATGATGACCAAATATCTTTTCATTTGCTTATTATTTGTATATAGTCTATTAATATATTTCTTAATCTAAGAAGTTTGATGAACGCTTCTTTGAAATTTAATGTAGAAGTGAGACAAAGATTAATTCCATTGTGTTATCTTTTTTTTTTTTACTTTCAAGTGATTTTTTGTGATCAAATAATTTTCCTCAAAATATCACAAAGTATTAAGATATTCACTTCAATACCCTGTATCCATTCAGAGTCTTTTAAGTACAAGAAATGAGATTTCCTATCTCGCCCCCTCCTACTTCCTGACCCTCCCTTTTGGGGAGGATATGAGCTGCTTCCAATACAACTCATAATAAGTTGGTACAAGGTTGTTTGGCAAGATTGAAGATACGTTTGTAGTTTGGAGAGTAACATTTAACATGGCCCTTGAAGATGAATCATGCTATAATGAGCAGGGAAAGAAGCTGGGGCAGGGATTCTTTAGTAGTCCAATGGTTAAGAATCCTCCTTCTGCTGCAGGGGATGCGAGGACATAAGTTAGATCCCTCGTCCGGTAACTAGGATCCCAGATGCTGTGGGACACCTAGGTCCTTGCACTGCAACTAAGCCCATGACAGTGCTCTAGAGCCCATGCTTTGCAATAAGGGAAACCCATGTGCCACAACTGGAGAAAGCCCATGCACTGCAATAAAGAGCCAGTACAGCCAAAAAAAAAAAAAAATCAAATCAAAGAGATGGGGCAAATGTGAGGTAAGGCAAATAGGATGGGATAAGAACATTCTACTCTGTGCTAACCATAGACTGTGCAAAAGCATAGAGGTGACATATTTTTTGGCATGTTCAGAGAACCAGGAATAACACAAGGTGGCTGGGGTAGAGAGGATATGTTAGTATGTGATGTATGAGATAATTTGTGAATGATTTTCACTTTCAACCTTTAGAATTTGGATATTACATATTAATCTCAATGGTTATTACAATATTTTCTCTGTCTCTCTCTTTTCCCTTTCTAAAGAGAATTAACAACATCATATCTGTATTATTAGATATACTAGGTGGATTGTGGTTAGTATGAAAGAGATTATATAAATTCAGATAAGAGATTGGGAAGATCTGAATGAGGAAATAGATAAACCAGCATATTTTGAAAGTTTAGCTTCAAAATGTTTCACATGATGACCTTTCTTTTTGTTCTTTTTTTATTTTAATAAACTACTTTTTCTTAATAGTAACTTAAAGAATATTTATTTTTTAAAGAAACATATGGGAGACACTGTCCTTGTCTATTCAGTCCCCCTTTTGTATATGGTGATCACAAAATTTGTTGTTCTTTTGCTATTTTCAGGGGTATTGGGAGAGTTATTAATAATTGAAATGGATGATAGTTGAATTATAAATAAAATATTAATTATAAATAAACATTTAATTATAAATGAATAAAATTATAAACACAAAATTTTCCTAACTCTCCAGGGAAAATTGGATACTATATGAAGGGGATGAAAACTTTTAAAATGAATACATATAATAATAGGATGAAAGAAAGAAAATAGGATACGTATTAAAATGCAAATTTCAATGACTTGTAAAATTCTATTACCAAAGAATTTCCCCTCTGAGCTTTTATGAATTTTTGAACAGAAAAGAAGTACAATGAAATTGAGGATAATGTTTCCCTTCCCTTTTTACATCTTCATTCTGTTCTTCCTAATTGTTTTCCAAAGTCATCCTTTTCTTTTCACCCTATCCTTTCTTGATTTGTTAGAATGCTTAAGGGAAATATAAATGCTCAATTTTAAGTGCTATTTTCATTTATTAAACTTGCTGTAGTTAACCTTCTACTGAAAAATAAATTCTAAAGTACTTTATTCTTAAATTAACAGTGCTATATCAGCATATGTATAACTTGTGGTAAGTTGTCTCAGTTATTTTTGGAAAGACCAAATTATACATAAAGAAGATGTTCATATGTATGTTAATTTATACATAACATTGATTATATGAGATGATATAAATGTTCAAGTTTGGAGGTTTACAGTGCTAGATTTTCTCACTTTGAAAATATTTTGGAGTTACCACAGCTTTGAATCTTACCTTTTTTTTTTTTTTTTTTTTCTTACTTTGAGTTAATCCCAGAGTACTAAAAGTGAAACTGAAAGCCACTCAGTCAAGTCCATACTCTTTGCAACCCCATGGACCATACAGTCCATGGAATTCTCCAGACCAGAATACTGTAGTGGGTAGCCTTTCCCTAGAGTACTAAAAAACACTCACCAATTCAAATTCGTAACATACAGAATATGCACAAATATGGAATAGAAACTTCTTAAAGTCAGTACTAATGTGACCAGAACATTTAACTAACAAGGTAAATCATTAGCCCTCTAGAAGATCTATATTTAAGCACACAATGGATGGTCATGTATTTGGTACTAGATTAAGATGTGAAGTGAATGATTTATTCTAGTCACTGAAAAATTTAAATATTAAGGACTTTATTTAGAAACAGCTGCTAAGTCACTTCAGTTGTGTCCGACTCTGTGTGAACCCACAGACGGCAGCCCACCAGGCTCCCCCATCCCTGGGATTCTCCAGGCAAGAACACTGGAGTGGGTTGCATATAGCCATTATTTGTATAAGTTATAAGATCAAATACAAGGTCACATCTCTCTGATAACTTAAGAAAAATAATATTCAGATTTGACTTTCTGAGGGGAGTCCAGCTAGCTCAGTAGAAACTGACATATGATGACAATAGCCAAAATATAAACAAATACAATATGAAGCCTAGGGAGAAGAATCATGTATACTTGAAGAATCATGTAATAGAAAATTCTAGCGATGTTAGTTACTTTAGAATACATTGACACTTCTCCTACACAGCTATTCTTATTTTTATGATAAATAGTTATAGGGATTCTTATTTTTCAAATAGGTAAATGGCCCCTGAAGCCTAGAACCTATGCAATCACGTATTTATTTCTTTCCAAAAATAAATCTAATTCATTAATTTTTTTGGACATAAATTCTAGAATTGTAGAAGAATGAAATGTGTCAATGTGACAACTATTCATCATGCATAATACTTCAGCTATATAAAACATGAATCTACAAATTCACACTTAATACAGCTATTTTAGTTTGCATACAAATAATGAACCATTTCTGTTTAACATGGATTTTATGTGCTATTTTCTACTTTATAGCAAAAAGAAAATATAACTCACATTTCATCTTTATTTAAGTTGTTACCACTTAACTTTTGGTTTTATCAAGTTACTTAAGAGGATAAATTAGTTTAGACTATAGCAACATGAATTCATTGGGTCTTATGGTATTTTTATATACAAACTTTGAGAAGGCTTATAAAAATCCTACACTTGACTAAGAAGGTAATCTGAAAATCCTAGGAAGATGTCCAGGTATGGTGGTGAAAAAATGTTTTTTTTTATTTCTCTCTTGATACCTGCTGCACTTAATTCACAATATTGTACCTATGGAAGAATACTCCTACTACAATCTTCATGACTGGTTGAATATCTTTCAGTTTGGGGATAATTAAAGAAGCTTTCATATAAAGCTATTCAACCAATTATGAAGATTGCAAATATATATCTTTGGGCTTCCCTTTATATATATATAATTTTATATATTTAAAAAATATATTATAATATATAAAAATTATAATATATTGTTAATATATATTAATTTATATATACTTATATAATTATATGCAAGTATATAGTTATAAAATTAATTGTAACATATATAATTTTATATATTAATAAATATATTAAATATTATATTATATATAATATCTAGAAATCTTTAAGAATACTATTTAATAGAATACTATTCTAATATAATACTACTTTTCAATAGTATTCTGTAATTCTATGAAGTTTTGTAGAAGTGTGATGTAGAATTGCTATTAAATTATGTAAAATTTCAAAGAACAGATAAATAAAAGGTGTCATTTGTATTGTAGCATACAGACTGATGGCAGCATAATGCAGGATTCCATGATCAGCATTAGTATCCAATTTCCTGTTACAATAAGGAAGATGATAGTAGTTAATATTATATGACATTTTCACATTTTAAAAATCTTTAAAAAAATTTCCCATAATAGCACTTCATCCTAAAAGTAGAAAAAAGAAACCATGTTTTCACATGGTTAAGAGAAACTGAAATTCAAAAAGACAAATGCATCTCAATGTTTGTGGTAGCATTATCTACAATTGCCAAGGAATGAAAGCCACCGAAGTGTCCTAGAGATGATTGGATAAAGAAGACGTGGTATATGTATGCAATGAAACATTACTCAGCCATAAAAAAGAAGGAGATTTTTGCCATTTGCAGCAACATGAATGGACCTGGTGGACATTAAGGTCGTGAAATAAGTCAGACAGAGAAAGGTAAATAATGCATGAGATTACTTATATATGAAGTCTACAAAATACAACAAACTAGTGAATATGACAGAAAATAAACAGACTCACAGATATAGAGAACAAACTAGTGGTTACCAGTGGAGAGGTGGGAGGAGGAATATAGGGATGGGAAAGTGGGAGACACTAACCATTGGTTAAAAGACAGGCCCAAGGATATATTACAATGTGGGGGTTATAGCCAATATTTTGTAATAACTCTAATTGGAAAATAACTTTTAAAGATTGTATAAAAACTTAGCTTCATTTCCCCTTTGGGGGTAAAAAAAAATAGTAAACTGATAATGTGATAGAGTAAAGATGTGTGAGACATGTTTCAAATAGAAATAAAGAAAAATTGCTTAGGAAAATTTGGGAGAATTCTGAAAGTACACAGTGTGTGTTAGCAGTTCAGCACATGAAATCTTAGATGCCAAATCACAAAATGCAGCAGAATTTTGTTTACTTTTATTGCCATCATCTGCTAAGCAAAGCATGCAACCAAAAAGCCATTTACTTAAAAATAATCAGATATAAAAATAAAATCTTAGTTATTAATTTAAAACTTATTCTTTTTTGCATAGCTTGAATATTATGGCTGAAGTTCAGTATTAAGGGACTTCTCTTTTATAACTAGTCTAAATGTTAAGAATTAGAACTTCACTAGCTTGAAGCTTATTTCAGAGGCAGTTTGAAAAGAGTTTCACAAATCATTTTCTTAGTTTCAACCAAACCTTGAAGGCTTAGATTTAATTGAAAATGTTAAAGTTTCATTTCAGGCTTCAGAGATCAAATCTTTTGAGAAAAGAAGGGCAATTTAAAGACAATTATGTTCTTTGGAATGTAATATGAAATCATCCTTATTTTCAAGTTAAGGATTTCCATATAAAGATCACCTCTAGATTATGGCTGGTAAATAGTACATTGATGCCATGAACACCTGTGGGTACCTTTAAAGTACCTATAAGTTAATTAGTTCCCTCACCTCCTGCTGGTTCTCTAATGAAGAATGATGCTTTGCCTAAATTTAAAGGGACTCAATGTTCTGGCTCTTTTGAAATTGATCCAAGTGTAGATTAATTTCTCTCTATGGTACCACTGTGGTGTTGTGGTACATCTTAGATGCATAATCAGAAGGCTGACTTTCCAGGCTGGTTATGCTAATTTAGAGGCTGTTTTATCTTACACATCTTTTTAGACCATGTGAGTCTCATTATCTTTAAATCTTATAATGATAATATTTCTACTATCTGTTCTTTAATGGGGCCTGTATATTTTGAATCTTTTTTGTCTTCAGAGGGTAGATTTAAGTACACCCATGGTGCATTCATGTTGATGTATGGCAAAACCAATACAATATTGTAAAGTAATTAGCCTCCAATTAAAATAAATAAATTTAAATTAAAAAAAGAATAAACTGGAATTATCTATACCATAACAGTTGGTAAGTATACAGGGTTGTACAGCTGTTTAAAAATTGATTTTTTTCTGATGTACACAGAAGCTATAAAATTCAAGGATGCCCAGTGACTGTAGACTAATTCTACAATCTACAGATTAGTACAGTCTACTAATTCTAGCCTACAGATTGTAGACTGTGTGATGGCTAGTTTTCTGGGTCATCTTGGCTGGGCTATGGTGTCCGAATGTGCACTCTAACATTGTTCTGGGTGTTTCTATCAGAGTGCTTTGGGATGGGATTTACAGATAAATTGTTGGACTTGTTGTAAAGTAAATTGCCCTCCATCATATTAGGTGTGAGACATGAATAGAAAAAAGTCTGACCTCCCCTGACTCAGTTCTGCCACAGAAGGCCTTTGGACTTGAACTTAAGACTCAGCAACTCCTTGATCTCTAGTCTGCTATGCCAACCTGCAGATTTTGAACTTGCCAACCTCCATGATTACTGTAAACAGTTCATTAAATTAAATCTCTTTCTCTCTTTATGTGCCTATTCCACGTGTTCTGTTTCTCTGGGGAACCTTAACACACAGCAGAATACCTACATATTAAAATGAGAGAAATTTAGAGATTACATTTATGTAACATTAAAGCATTTATGTAGTGTCAAAGCGTATTATTTAAAAACAATATCACCTTTCACAACTTAGGTTTTGTTTTGGCTTGGGCTTTGTTTGTTTATTTATGGTAGATCAGTTCAGTTCAGTTGCTCAGTCATGTCTGACTGTTTGAGACCACATAGACTGCAGCACACCAGGCTTTCCTGTCCATCATCAAAATGCCAGAGCTTGCTCAAACTCATGACCATAGTGTTGGTGATGCCATCCAATCATCTCATCCTCTGTCACACCCTTCTCCTCCTGCCTTCAATCTTTCCCAGCATCAAGGTCTTTTCCAATAAGTCAGTTCTTCACATCAAGCAGTCAAAGTACTGGAACTTCAGTCCTTTCAATGAATATTCAGGACCAATCTCCTTTAGAATTGACTAGTTTGATTTTCTTGCTGTCCAAGGGACTCTCAAGTGTCTTCTCCAAAACCATAGTTCAAAACCATCGATTATTTGGTGCTCAGCTTTCTTTATGGTCCAACTCTCACATATGACATCAAGTCATGAGCACATGATATCTGCTTACTCCTCTTTAAGTTATACTATAATTAACCGATTGGTTGAAATGTTAAGACCTTTCCATTGCAACTTGAACTTTTGATTCTGTAATCTTCATTTAATCTGTGGAATGTAATTTGGCATAATGCAAATATCCATATTCCCATACTAATCCACCAAAAATGTTCTTGATAAAATTTCCAGTCATTTTGATGTTACTAAAACAATGGACAAATTTTACCTATAGCTTAATCAAACCATAGCTTTTGACAGAGTTTCTCTTTTCTTCTTGTGGCAAATTCTTCACTTGACTTTCAGAGTACTATTCTTGCTTGATAATCACTTTTTCATCTCTGCCCTCTCTGCAGACACTTTTCTGGTTTGTACAGTTCTTATTAACTCCTAAACATTTGAGGATCCTATGAACTCTGACAAATTTTGAGATTCAGTAGTATATATATATATATATATATATATATATATATAAGATTTTTATTGTAGAAAGTGTTAGAAAGTGTATGAATTTTTACAAACTCAAAGACCAGGGATTCTGAAAATAGACAAGCTGACGATGTTATACCTGAACAAGATCGAAGAATGAATATTTACATGGCTGTTTAAAAATACTGACAGGAGGTTATGATCACAAAGAGAGAGAATCAGTTCACCAAGAGCATGTCATGTCTGATTAGCCTTGTTTCTTTCACTGACAGAGTTACTGAACTAAAACAGATTTTTATCAAAGCATTTGACAATGACTTTCAATGATATCTTTTAGATAAAGGAAAAGAAGAAATACATATCTAAGAAAAGATAACTAGGGGATTAGCAAATGGTAGGACAAACAATCAAAGAATTGCATTAATGAAAACTTGTCCACTAAGAGATTTCTGTCTGGTGGATCCTGAATCAAAAAATGAAATGCAAAAACAAAAGATGAAATTGCAGGATCCTAAAAGCTCTGGAGTTTTCTTTCTTCTGTCTAAAGTAATGATTTTTGATTTGAGATTATTTTGCTCACATGGGGTATTTGGTAATATCTGATAACATTTTGGGTTGTCACAACAGGAGTTACTGCTGGAATACTGTGGCTAGAGGCCAGGGATGCTACTAAACATCCCACAATGTACAGGACAGACTTCTAAAACAAAGAATTATCCAGTCCTGCAATATCATTATTGCTATGATAGAGAATCATGATCCAGTACGCAGTTCAGCAAGATATATACTAAAATGGGAATGACATAGAGAAGATTAGCAAGGAACCTGTGCAAGAATGACATACAAATTTGTGAAGCATTCTATATTTTTTAATAAATAAATAAAGAAAGAATCTTGATCTATACTCACTCCCTTGTGATCTCATCAATCCCAAGGCATTGAATATTAAAATCTAATTACTCACTAGACAGCATATTAAAAAGTAGAGACATCACTTTACCAACAAAAGTCCATCTAGTCAAAGCTGAGGTTTTTCCAGGAGTCACATATGGATGTGAGTTGGACTATAAATAAAGTTGAGCACCAAAGTATTGATGCTTTTCAACTGTGGTGTTGGAGAAGACTCTTGAGAGTCCCTTGGACTGCAAGGAGATCCAACCAGTCAATCCTAAAGGAAATCAGTCCTGAATATTTATTGGACAGACCAATGCTGAAGCTGAAACTCCAATGCTTTGGCCATCTAATGTGAAGAGCTGACTCATTGGAAAAGGCCCTGATGCTGGGAAAGATTGAAGGCAGGAGGAGAAGGGAATGACAGAGGATGAGACGGTTGGATGGCTTCACCGATGCGATGGACATGAGTTTGAGTACGTTCCAGGAGTTGGTGATGGACAGGGAAACCTGATGTCCTGCTGTCTGTGGAGTCACAAAAAGACAAGACAGGACTGAGCAACTGAGCTGAACTGAATGATTTCCAAATTTAATCTCCCTCATTCTGACTCATAAGTCTATTGTCCACTATCTGTCTCAGTTTAGATGACTAATAAATATTTCAAATTTAATATGTATTAAAGGAATTTCTAATTCCCTCTAAACACATCCTACCCAAATCCTTCCTAATTTTAGTTAATGGCAATATATTTTAAAGCAAAAAACAAAGAAACAAAAAGGGTCATCCTTGATCCTCTTCCATTCAACTCCATGTGTTTGATCAGTATTTACTATTAGTTCAACCTCTCCAGTCAAATCAGTTTTCATCACATTCTCTGATTCAAGCCATCATCATTTCTTTTTTAGATTATAGAAGTAGTTAGCATTTGAGTACCATGCTTTGAATCTCAAATATTTTATGGGTCTCCTCTTATATTAACATTTCTAAATCACCTGGTATGTTTTAACTCTTTTCAACTTCCAATACATAAGCCATAATTTAATTCATTTTATTTATTTAAGATCTGTCATAGATGTGACATCTTTTTTGTTCATTAATTGAGGGAAGACTTAATTAGTTTACCTGAATGTAACAGAGTGTTCAGTACACAGTAAGTGTTTAATAGATTAGTATTTTCTAACAGTGAATATGACAGTAAACTCAGCATCCCCCCTACAAATCTACAGCATAAATTAATGTTTAAAGTCAAAATAAGACTCTTCTGTTTAGAAATAAATGTGTTAAATTATTAAATTATTTGGCTAAAATTATACTAAGTTGAATTCAGTATGCACATCAATATTTAAGAAAAATTAGTATAGATCAACTTATATGCTGTTCTAATTTACTTTAACAATCTATTATCAGCAAGAAAATATTTTAGACATTTTGAATATTTGTCGATGAACTAAATAGCATCAACTTATAGAGGTTTATTTGTGTTTACTAGTTAAAGCTGATCATGTATAACTTTAATTAAAAGTGGGAAATGTGTTTTTTTTAATGCAACAGGGTAATTGGAACAGATAAAAAGAAAGTTTGATAATTAAGTGTGTCCCTTTTTCTTACCCTGAGACAAATGGATAATACTATGAATCGTACTTCCTCTATTTCATTTTAATGGAAAATATGGCCTCAGTGTCTCTGTAGTTCCTCTAATATTAAGGACTTTTTCCTTCTATTAAATGTATTACATTCTGATGCAAGTAATTATTTCTATTACTTGTATAATAGCTGATCTCATTAGTGATTAGGTTATTGCCAAATTCAATTTATGCTTTTCAAAAACATGCAGCCAAATTCTTCATGATCATTCATTTTTAAAGTATCCTTTTTGACATCTCTTCTTGCAGCAAATTCCTAAATTCAAAGCTTTATTTACAGAAACACATTTAGATTTTATAGATATGATAAGATAAACACATATTAAAAGATTGATTATATGTAAAAAACTGTTTAGAAGAAAATTATAAAGACATCATGCTGAATTATTTCTATTCAAAATAAACACATCAAAATGCAATACTTTGACACAGTAATTTATCACTATTTTATTATTTAAAAATAATCTTTTTATTTACTGAATATGCAAATGATAAGACTATACATGAAGTGAAGTGAGAGTTGCTCAGTTGAATCCAAGTCTTTGTGACCCCATGAACTGTAGCCTGCCAGGCTTCTCTGTCCATGGAATTTTCCAGGCCAGAATACTAGAGTGGGTAGCTGTTCCTTCTCCAGGGGATCTTCCCAACCCAGAGATTGAACCCAGGTCTCCCACATTGCAGGTGGATTCTTTACCAGCTGAGATATAAGGGAAGGCCAAGAATACTGGAGTTGGTAGCCTATCCCTTCTCCAGCAGATATTCTCAATCAGGAGTCAAACCAAGGTCTCTGGGATTGCAGGAAGCCCCACCTGAGAAAGCATCAGATAATAAATTTATTGATCATGCTTCAAATTGAGCTAAATCTTGTTACATGATCTATTAGTTTCCTAGTGCCCCTGTAGGAAACCACCACAAGCTAAGTGTCTTAAAATAGAAACTCACTCTTTCATAATTCAGGAAGCCAGAAATCTGAAATCAAAATGTCTTTAGTGATAGTTTCTTCTAGAGGTTCAGAGGAAAATTCTATTCTGTTTCTATCTTCTATCTTCTGGCAGTTTCTGGCAATCCTTGGCATTCCATGGTTTGTAGATCACTGCAGTCCTTGCCTTCATCTTCATATGGCCTTTCTCCTTGTGCGTCTCTGTGTTTCCTAAGCTACCCACCCCGCTTATAACATCACCAGTCAATTGCATTTAGGGGCTTGGCAACCCACTCCAGTACTCTTGCCTGGAAAATCCCAATGGATGGTGGAGCTTGGAGCAGGCTACTGTCCATGGGCTTGCAAATAGTCGGGCACGACTGAGCGACTTCACTTTCACTTTAGTCTAATATGACAACAACTTAAATAATTACAGTTGCAAAGACTCTTTATCTGGAAAGGTCACAATCTGAGATTCTGGGTAGATGTGAATTTGGGGAGACTCTGTTAAGTATATGGAGACACTGTTTTATCCAGCCTTGTCTTCCCTCCCCCAAATTCATGTCCATCCTACATGCAAAATGCATTCACCCCATCGCAACATCCCATAAAATCTTAACTTGTTTCAGCATTGACTCTGAATCTCAAATCTTCTCTGCCCTTGAAATCATTCTTCCCTTTCCTGGACACATGTTGACAGCTGAGTTGCTCTATTCTATCTCCTGCCTGTAGAACCCCTGTGCTCCCACTCCACTTCAGATGTTACTTGCAGATCCTGTGCTTCTGACCAATTGGCTATAAATCTGAGGTCCTCATCAGCTCCTTCTAAGTTTAGATTGCTTTACTAGAGAGGCTCCTGGAACTCAGAGAAACACTTATTTTTGACTGCTGTATCTTGTAAAGGATGTGATAAAGTGTACAGATGAACAGCCAGATGAATAAATACACAACTCAAGGTCTGGGAGGAGTCAGAGCACAGGAGTCTCTATTCCTCTGGAAATGGAGAACATCACCTTCCTTGTAAGTGGTGTGTTTACCGATCTGGAATTTCCCAAACTCCATACTTTGGTAATTTTTATAGTGGTGTCATCACATAGGCATAATTGATCATTAACTCTATTTCTAGCCCTTCTCCTTTCTCATGAGAAGGGCGGGAGGAGCCGAGGATTCCAAGCTCCAGTCAGGGCTTGGTCTTTCTGATAACCAGCTCTCATCCAGAAACCCACCCAGAGTCAACTCATTAGAACAAAGACCCTCCTATCACCCAGGAAACTACAAAGATTATGTAAGCCCTGTGTCAGGAACTGGAGTCAAACAGCAAGTATTAGAATAAAAGGTGCTCTTCCCACTTAGGAAATGACAACAGTTTCAGGAGTTCTGTGCAGGAACAGGGGTCAGAGTCCAATATATAATTTCTGTTATCTCACACAACATCTACAAATTATCTTTACAGCAATACTTAAGACAGTGGTTGATAGCTGAGTATTATAGTCTAGCTAGGTTGACACATAGAATTAGCCTTTCCACATAGTTTAATGGCTTCCCTGGTGGCTCAGATGGTAAAGAATCCACCTGCAGTGCAGAAGACCTGGGTTTGATCCCTAGGTTGGGAAGATCCCCTGGAGGATACCAACACCAGTCTTCTTGCTTAGAGAATCCCAATGGACAGAGGAGCCTGGCAAGCTACAGTCCACAGGGTGGCAAAGAGCAGGACACGACTGAATGGCTAAGCACTGCACATAGTTTAAAACTTTTGTTGCATTTTAACATGCATATTAAAATTATATTGTAAAACTGGCCCATGTTCAAGTAAATTTTTAAGAAAAACACATTTTCACATGCCAGTTATATTGGTAAATAAACACGTCACAAAAGTAAAGGTAACTACACAGGATGTGGGGGTTTTCAGGTGGTTCAGCTGGTAAAGAACCTGCCTGCCAATGGAACAGACTCAAGAGATGCAGATTCCATTCTTGAGTCAGGATGATCCCCTGGAGGAGGGCATGGTAACCCACTCTAGACAGAGGAGGCAAGTGCACTTCAGTCCATGGAATCACACGAGCGTGCACACACACACACACACACACACACACACAGAGGATGTACTTCTTCATTATTGTGTCTAAAAATTAAAGTTGTTTTAAATACCACATTTTCAATCACAGAAACTAAAACTTTGCATGTGTATTTTTAACTTATGTAAAAGATAAAATAAGTCTAAGAATTTTGCAAAGTGCATTTTCTTATCCCAAACAATGCTTTTAATTATTTAGCTTCTTACAGTAATCACATAACAGAAATTGACAAATCCACATTCTTTTTCACTCAGTCGTGTCTGACTCTTTTGCGGCCCCATGGACTGTAAGCCGCCAGGCTCTTCTTTCCATGGGATTTCCCAGGCAAGAACATTGGAGTGGGTTGCCATCTCTTTCTCCATACAAAGTGCATTTTGTCTTGAATTTTTACATTGTTAACAGTCCCTTTTTTTTTTTTTTCTAAAGTAGTCTTTTATTTTAAGATTCTAGTCAGCCATAAGGTATTTCAATTATTCTGGTTATAAAACAGATTCATGATAGGCTTAAGTTTCATGGCAAACACTGAAAGACAAATGGTCAGTTTTATAATTACTTACTCTCTATATATAGTCTAACTATTCTTTATATACGCTCTGTGGCTAAAATAGAATAATATTTTCTGAATCTATCTCAAATTATGGAACTTTTAGTTTAGAATTAAGTTAGTCGACTAGGAAAACATTTAGTAATAAGGAGCTGAGTTATTCTTTATAGCTTCTCATTTCATAGATTTAAAGAAACTCATTATTTTATTTAATACATGTTCATTTGCAGATATAACTCACAAAAATAAACACTTTATTGTGACTGAGTTTATGGATGTATTCTAAAGGTTATATTGTTTGAATAATTTTAAAAAGTGCAAATGAGCACAAAGTAAATGGATTTTCTTTTGACCTTGTTACTTTTCTAATTACTGTACCTGAATTGGTCAGCCAGGAAGTAAATGATAATCATTTTGCAGTCCAGGTGCTTCCATGCATTACATGATTGCTTACTGTTTGGCAAATAAAAGAAATGGGGTGACCAAGGAGAATTTCCAGCAGCATTGCTGGACAGGGTCATTATGATAACAATATTATTCTATTTTAAATCACATAATTGAAAAATAAACATAACAAATAAACATAAGGAATCAGTAGGCCTCTGGATAAATACCAAAGAAGTCTCATTATTATTTTTGTTCTTCCTGAGTGGCTCTGATGGTATTATAATGCTTACATCAATATTTTGCTCTTAATAACTTCCATATATTTATGGGGTCTCCTCATCAGAGGAACTAAAACATTCATAAACAGCAAGCATTTAAGAAATCCTTTCTCATGCCCTTAAAATGCTGTTAATATTTATTATAGATATAGAGAAAAGCTCTTGTGTTAAGCGAAGTGTCAATATGTCACAGTGGTTGTCTAGATAGTCTCTAAAAAAAAAAGAAAAAAAACATAAAATGTCTGCTTCTACTGATATGTTCAAACTACTCACAGTCCTTTCCTTTAGAGCAAGCTAACTCACTCCCTTAACTCAGTTTCCATACTATAATATGGGAATAATAATATTTACTTCTTAACCACACTTATGGCAGAAAGTGAAGAGGAACTAAAAAGCCTCTTGCTGAAAGTGAAAGTGGAGAGTGAAAAAGTTAGCTTAAAGATCAACATTCAGAAAACAAAGATCATGGCATCTGGTCCCATCTCTTCATGGGAAATAGATGCGAAAACAGGGGAAATAGAGGGGGCAACAGTGGAAACAGTGTCAGACTTTACTCTTTTGGGCTCCAAAATCCTTTCAGATGGTGACTGCAGCCATGAAATTAAAAGACGCTTACTCCTTGGAAGGAAAGTTATGACCAACCTAGATAGCATATTCAAAAGAGACATTACTTTGCCAACAAACGTCCGTCTAGTCAAGGCTATGATTTTTCCAGTAGTCATGTATGGATGTGAGAGTTGGACTGTGAAGAAAGCTGAGCACTGAAGAATTGATGCTTTTGGACTGTGGTGTTGGAGAAGACTCTTGAGAGTCCCTTGGACTGCAAGGAGATCCAACCAGTCCATCCTCAAGGAGATCAGTCCTGGGTATTCATTGAAAGGACTGATGCTGAAGCTGAAACTTCAATACTTTGGCCACCTCATGTGAAGAATTGACTCATTGGAAAAGACACTGATGCTGGGAGGGATTAGGAGCAGGAGGAGAAGGGGGTGACAGAGGATAAGATGGCTAGATGGCATCACCGACTTGATGGACGTGAGTTTGAGTGAACTCCGGGAGTTGATGATGAACAGGAAGGCCTGAAGTGGAAACAGTCAGACACGACTGAGCGACTGAACTGAACTGAAGCCATAATATGGAAATAATTCAAATAATGTATATGAAACATATAGCCAAACATAAAATTAAGAAAAAAAAAAAACTCACTAGATATTAACTTCTAAATTTCAGCATTCAGAAAGGTCTATTTGTATATTATATATACATATATATATATATGTATGTGTGTGTGTATTTTTAATAAGTTTATACCATCATCCTCAAGCTTTTCCTTCAAACACATCTTCCCGTTCCTCTCCTCCTTGCCTATACTTTCCATGATGCTGTCTAAGTTCCCTTTCTATTGTTGGTCAGAATATCCAACACTCAGAAATATTTCAGAGAACTCCACCTAATAGCCTTAAGTGAAACCTACTAGTTCTCCAATGATGCTGTCCCTGCCCTTGTTCTATTCACATTACCAAGGGGCCCTTTCAGTTATTTTTCCTGAGACTTGGGGGTGAAACCAAACATTGCCCTGTGCAGCTCCCTGGCATACAGGCATTTCTGTCCCCCATTTCTTACAGGCAAATCTCCAGCATCTATGACCTTCCTCAAGTTCCAAAAGATTTGAATTGTTTAATCAAGGGAGAAGCCTCCAAGAGACAGCCTGTTGCTTTGCAGTCTCTCAGTCATGTTCAGCTCTTTGCAACCCTATGTACTGCAGCATGCCAGTCTTCCCTGTCCTTGATTATCTCCCGAGCTTGCTCAGACTCATGTCCTCCGAGTCGATGATGCCATCCAACCATTTCATTCTCTGTCGCCCTTCTCCTGCCTTCAAGTCTTTCCCAGCATCAGGATCTTTTCTAATGAGTCAGCTCTTTGCATCAGATGGCCAAAGCGTTGGAGCTTCAGCGTCAGTCCTTCCAATGCATATTCAAGGTTGATTTCCTTCAGCATTGACTCGTTTGATATCCATGCTGTCCAAGGGACTCTCAAGAATCTTCTCCAGTACCACAATTTTCAGTCAATTATTTGGTGCTCAGCCTTGTTTATGGTCCAATTTTCACATTCATACATGACTACAGGAAAAACTATAGCTTTGACTGCTGCTGCTGCTGCTGCTGCTAAGTCGCTTCAGTCGTGTCCGACTCTGTGCGACCCCATAGACGGCAGCCCTCTGTGTGACCCCAAAGATGGCAGCCCACCAGGCTCCCCCATTCATGGGATTCTGCAGGGAAGAATACTGGAGTGGGTTGTCATTTGACTATATGGACCTTTATCAGTGAAGTGATGTCTCTGCTTTTTGATACACTGTCTCGGTTTGTCATAACTCTTCTACTTCACCAAAAACTTTGTCTCTAGAATTTGATTTGGCACCAGTGTACAGGGAAGTTGAGTTTTTGGTAACACGGGAGTCCCTGGGGAGGGGGACAATGGTTTTGGTTACGTACTTTCCCAACCAAAATTTAATTAAGGAGATTGGTATCATGAATAGTGAAAGGAATGAGCACCTAAATAGAGGTTAGTGAGGCAACAAAGTTTTTGTAGTTGTAAAGTTGTAGAAATCAAAAGAGTAAGTAGAATTATCACAGCCCAAAGATTAAGTTTACTCAGTGTATTAGTTTCATATTTTGGATTTAACAAATCACTAAAAATTGTAGTGTCTTAGAATAGTGTAAACAATGTTTTGAAGCAAGAAGCCTGAAATCAGTTTCATTAAGCTTAAATCAAGGTTATGGCAAAGCCACACTCTCTCCAGGGGCCTACAACAAAATTTTATTTCTAGCTTGTGTTTTCTAGCTTCTAACACTGTGGTCCTTGTATTTTATGCCTGGCAACCCCTTTCCTTATCTTTATAAACTCTCAGTTAACATCTTGTTTAGTTATTATATTGTCTTCTTCTTCTGCAATAAGATCTGCTTCTAGTTTCCTTTCTTAAAAGCACTTGTGATTACATTTATGGTCCACTCAAATACTCCAAGATAATGCCAATCTCCTTATTTCAAGATTGTCTTAAAATTACATGTGAAAAGTCTTTTTTTTTTTTTTTTTTCCAATGAGGCTAACATTCAGAGATTCCAAGGATCAGGGCTGACATTTTGGGTGGTCATTTTCCATACTCCCACAGTCTTCCCTTTGACTCTCAAAGACTCACATTTATCCCACATGCAAAAACCAGTCACGGCTTCTCAGCATCCCCAAACATATCAGCTCAACATATCATCATTCAATTCAAAATCTTATCTAAATATTATGAATTCAAAAGTCCAAGACCTCACTATCTGAATCTTCTAAATAAGATGCAGAAGAATTTTTGAGTATGATCCATCCTAGAGCAAATTTTCTCTCCACCTGTGTACCTGTAAAACCAGAAAACAAATTTCCTGCTCATAAAATACAACAGTGGGTCAGATATAAAATGAGTCACAGACATTTGCATTATAAATGAGAAAAAAAGAAATGAAGAAAGGAGTTACCAGTCCCAAGCAATTGTGAAGTCTGACTGAGCAGTCTCCATTTGGTTTCAAAACCTGGCAATAATCCTCTCTGGATCTTGACTCCATCCTCCAGGTCTGGAGCCCCAATCTCTGGGTCTTAGCAGTGGGAGGAAAATAGACAATAAAAGCTATCTTTTTTTATTATTAATCTTCTGACAGGAAATATCACTGCATGTGTTTGTGTGTGTTTGATGTAAACAGGTACTTTGTGAAAAGTGTTTTATCACAATAATAATTTTATACATTTGGAAACATCTACACAAATGAAGTAAATTCTCTTACAGGACTAAGCTGGGGTACTGCCAGTTGTTATGTTTTATTCCTTTGTCCTGGGATCACATGTTTCTCTTTTTACCATTTTCTATATAGACCCAGGGAATCTACCTGCTTTCATCTCCTTTATAAGCCTGTGTCTTCCTGCACCTTTTCTTAGAGTTCCTTCCTATGTCTTCAAAATTCATGACATTGTAAGACATATTTTTTTTTCATGCCCTTAAAATAAATCAAATAGTAGATTTTTCACTGATTCAAGTGAAGTAATAGAAAAGCCAATAGTTAAAGGGTGCCTAAAAAAGTTAGATATTGGGGTATATGATGTATGTGTGAGTGCGCTGGGGTTTTGTTTTTTGGATCAAACATTTAAGTGTCTCTCTCTCATTCTTAAGATCTTTGTGGGATTGTCAGAATTGGGGCCCTACGTGTTCAGTTGCTTCAGGAGTGTCTGACCCTTTGGGACCCTATGACCTGTACCCCCACCAGGCTCCTCTCTCCATGGGCATCCTCCAAGCAAGTATAATGAGGTGGGTTGTCATTTCCTTCTCCAGGGGATCTTCCCATCCCAGGGATCAAACCCACATCTCTAATGTCTCCTGTTTTGACAGGGAGGTTCTTTACTGCTAGCACCACCCTGGAAGCCCTGGGGCCCTACACCCATCTCTAACAACGGTTGAATTCAATGTAGTTGCTAAAATGAGGAGTAATTATTGAAGTGAGTGAGTGAAGTCTCTCAGTTGTGTCCACCTCTTTGCCACCCCATGGACTATAGCATACCAGGCTCCTCTGTCCATGGGATTTTCCAGGCAAGGGTAATGGAGTGGGTTGCCATTATTGAAGACACATCATTAATATGAAAAGTGAAAGTGAAAGTGGCTTACTCGTGTTTGACTCTTTGCAACCTCAAGGTCTATGCAGTCCATGGAATTCTCCAGGCCAGAATACTGGAGTGGATATACTTTTCCTTTTCCAGGGAATCTCCCTGACCCAGGGAATGAACCTGGGTCTCTGGCATTGCAGGTGGATTCTTTACTAACTGAGCTATTTCTTCATTTACCTATAATATAAATATATTAATAATTTAAAAATTAGTTTTCAAACTGATTCATCTAAACTGTAAGATTAAATTAAGTGATTTTAAAAAATGTGTTTAAAGTCATGCCAGAATTAATATCTTACTTTTGTGCAAGGAATATTTCTGCAGTTTAATAAAGGAATAGGCATGGAAGTGGTATGTTGTGGAAGAAAGAAAAGAAATTCATATGGCTTTGAACTAATCATGGCATGAGAGTCATATTTGGTTGAAAGAAATTCTAGGCTCAGATCAGCTCTTCAGGAGCTGATACAAGAACATAAGAACATAAGAATATACAAGAACATAAGAATAGCTGGTCACCCCCAAGGGCTAAAACTGATAACCAACTGTGAAACACACAACTCTGGCAAAAATCTAGGTAATATGCATAGGAAATCCTGATTAAAATTCTCTTTATAATTTCTGAATGTTTGCCAATATTTATCCATGGAAGGTAAAAGCAATTCTAATATTCTCAAGTACACTTTCAAAATTATTTCATAATTGCAGCTATTTACTGTAATAATATGATGTAATTGCCATTGATAAAATATAAAATATCTATATATTGACTAGTAAATACAAAAATGCATAAAAATAAAAACAAATTAGACACATTTTGTCAAAATCTGAAATTTCACCTTTTGATCCTTTATGCACCTCTAGAATTATGGAGGTTTACCAAAACTTTTGATTCCAGCCTTAAAGAGAGTTATAATTTCTACATTTTATCTTTCAATAGATAACTAGCTGCATTTTTCTGTTACTCAAATTACGACCAAACACTTTTGACATAGTTTTTCTGTTCAACTGAATATGCTGATGCTGTCAATACTTGCAGAAGCATAGTATAATGGTCAAGAAGCCTGAAGATCTCCTTGCCTCCATTCCTGACCAAAGTGAAAGTGAAAGTGAAGTCGCTCAGTCGTGTCCAACTCTTTGGGATCCCGTGGACTGTAGCCCACCCGGCTCCTCCGCCCATGGGATTCTCCAGGCAAGAAGACTAGAGTGGGTTGCCATTTCCTTCTCCAGGGGATTTTCCCGACCCAGTGATTGAACCCAGGTCTCCCGCATTGCAGGCAGATGCTTTAACCTTTGAGCCACCAGGGAAGCCCCATTCCTGGCCAAGGCCTTGTATAAAAAGGACTCTCAATGACCATTTATTGGTGCAAATCTTCATTTTCATGATGTCAAAAGCTCTATGCAAAGTACAAAATTTCATCAATCACATATGAATGGTTTTTCCCTATAGACACCCATCATGTAAACACAGAAAATATACTGTTGCAGCTTTACTTTGTGTTTCATAACCACTAACAACTTTCAAGCACTCTTTCTGCATTTTAGAATGAACTACCTAAGACTATTCCTTCCCAAGCAGAGGCCATAAATGACATTCTAGCCTTCCCTTGTAAGCAGACGACAGGCACATAACTTGACTCCTATCAGTCAACAGGTGTGATTTTTGGTCAGAAATAATAAACACTTTGTGACCCTGTGGACTGCAGCATGACAGGCTTCCCTTTCCTTCCCCATCTCCCAAACTTTGCTCAAACTCATGTCCATTGAGTTGATGATGCCATCCAACCATCTGTCACCTCCTTTTCTCCTGCCCTTAATCTTTCCCGGCATCAGGATCTTTTCCAATGAATCGGCTCTTCATATCATGTGGCCAAAGGATTGGAGCTTCAGCTTCAACATCAGTCCTCCCAATGAACATTCAGGATTGATTTCCTTTAGGATGGACTGATTGGATATTCTTGCATTCCAAGATTCTCTCAAGAGTCTTCTCCAACACCACAGTTCAAAAACATCAATTCTTTGGCACTCAGCTTTCTTTATAGTCCAACCTCACATTCATACATGACTACTGAAAAATACATAGCTTTGACTATATGGACTTTTATCTGCAAAGTAATGTCTCTACTTTTTAATGTGTTGTCTATATTTGTCATGGAGAAGGAAATGATAACTCACTCCAGTACTTTTGCCTGGAGAATCCCATGGACAGAGGAGCCTGACAGGCCACGGTCCATAGGGTTGCAGAGAGTCAGAGACGACTGAAGTGACTAAGTAGGCACACATACTAGGTTTGTCATAGATTTTATTCCAAGGAACAAGCCTCTTTGAATTTCATGGCTGCAGTCACTGTCCACAGTGATTTTGGACCCCAAGAAAATAACTAGATCAGATCTTCTTTCTTGTAATGAAGGTCGTGATGGAGAAAATAGACTTGGGGATCATCTAATAAACTTTTTTTTTTTGAATACCTGGCAAAATATGCTGTTCAGTGTTTGAATATACTTTCTAAGATTCACAGCCAGGCAGGTAAAAAAATCAGGATTAGAATCCGTATCTTTCAAATGCAAATCCTAAGTATTCCCTTGGTGAAGGGGAACTGCCCATAATGTTTTGATATTTTGTTTTGTCTTTTAAATTCCAGATGATTTAAAATAGCTTATTGTCTGAATATCTTATTCCACTTCTAAATTTACAGCTTCATGAATTCACTTATTTTGTCTTAGCAATAGATTTAAAACTGGGGCTTTACTAACTGTCCAGTGGTTAAGACTCTACACTTCCAATATAAGGAGGCGCAGTTGCATCCATAGCCTGGGAACTAAGATCTCATATGTTGTCCATTGCAGCAAAAAAAAAAAAAGAAGAAGGAAGAATATTTTAAAAAATATAAATTTCATTTTAAAATATATAATTAAAATTAATTAAAATGTAAATTTCTTTTGTGGAATTAAAACTACAGAGAAAGAAACTGATCACATCTTAGCAATTGCGACAAGAAAGCTCCTTGAATTTCTAGTCATTTGCTACAGAAAGGACAATGCTAGGTTTGCCAAACTATCAATTAAATAGATGCTAGAGGTGAGGCTACTTACTTTCCATTGCTCCCTGGGCCTTTAAAAAAACTGTTATCATGAAATGATCCAAGGAATGTTTCCTTTGGGTCACAGTTACTAAGCTTTAAAGCTATTATTTTTAAAAAGGAATGATAAACTACAGGAAATTATTTATAGGCTAAGATTGTCCTTCTCTGTAATTTGTGACTTGCCCCCCTGACCTGAAGGTTGGTTGTCTTGGGTCTTTTAAAATATATGGATGAATGAATTTTTGAGCTAAGAATCATATTATGGTAAGCATCTTTCTCCTTGAATACTTTTCATTCTGCTCTCAGCTCTCTAATTCAGGAAATATTAGATGAGAAACACTAGAAATTCTCAAAGGTTATAGCTGCATATGTGAAGAAAAATGATCTTAAAGATAGCTAAGGACTAAGCCACATATCAAAACTAACACTTGCACTGCTCTGAGAAGCAAAATGGCTCCCCCCACACTCTATAGTGCAAGCCACATAACTCACAGGGGAGACGTGATTAAGGAAATCACATATATCATGGACATAGCACTCCAAAATGTCCTTTTAGGAACGCCCTGCAAACGTGTGTTGTAGGAATCTATTCTTGAGAGTTAAGTCATAGAAAAATGTAGATTTTGCCTCTTAAATTTAAAAAGCATAACATAATATTTACACATTTGCAATGTGTGTTATCTCCTGTTTATTATATATTTTTAAAATTTATTTCCTTTATATATATCTATACAGCTCCAATGTTCAAATTGCTATACTAGCACCTACGGCATTTAAAGGATATGATATGGACAAAGATCTCTCATTTATGGAACATATATTCCAATGAGAAAGATAAAAAATTAGAAAAGAATTATAATTACTCTGATAAATTCCCAGGGAAATGTAACAGTGAAACACATACATGGACATCTAATATAGGCTATTGTATTCAAGCAAAGCTTCAAAGTATATATAAAGTTTGAACTAAGACTTGAATCATGAGTGGTATTTAGTTAGATGAAGAAACAAGAAAAATGGCTCAGGAAAAGAATATATTCAAACTGGACCTGACCTTAGGCTCAGCTTTGAAATTTGGTAGTTGATTTGATAACATGCCTAGTCACATGGCTTTCATCTTTCCTGATTTCTTTCCTAATGCTTATTTATTTTATATAGCAACATTGGTGTGCATTCTACCTCTTATATATCCTGAAAAATCCTATTACTCTTCTCTTCCCAATGCCATTGCTTTACTTGGGACGATATGATTTCTTTTTTGGGGATTACCAACTAACATCTAGTGGATGCCTCTGTCCTATGCTATGAGTTCCTGGTTCCTCTACCTTCTTCCTCTTGGGTTCACCCTTCACACTGAAGCTAGTAAAAATATTTTTAAAACATATTAAAAGTGACCTTAGCTCTCCAGTAGGTAAAATGCCACATCACTGATATATTTGTTTAAAATTTGAAGACCTTAGTACAAAGATCTTGGCTATATTTTTTGACCACCAGAAAATTTTGAACATTTTTGCTACTTTGGGGGAGTTAATAAGTTAAAAAAAAATTAACATAAGTTTACTGACTTTTTAATTGAATTATACTTGATTTATACTATGGTGCTAATTTCAGGGGTACAGCACAATAATTCAGTTGTGTGTATATACATATGTGATATATATATATATATATATATATATATATATACATTTATCTTTTCACATTCTCTTCCCTTATAGGTTATTACAAAGTAATGAGTATATATTTTGCTATATAGTACTATATAGTAGGTGCTATATAGTAGGTCCTTGTTGGTTATCGTTTTTATACATAGTAGTATGCATATGGTAAAATTTACTGATTTTAACCAGAAAAGGTTGACTATACTTTAATTCTAATTATGTTAAAACATTATTAGATCTTTATGGACAAAGACTTATAGATATTCTGAGCCCTTGTCAGAAACAGTTGCAGATTTTCTTTGTTCATCTAGAGCAAAATCCACATTGCTTCTCTGGCTATTCAAGGTTTTATCTTTGAATTAGGTCATATAATCAGTAGGTTTATGAAATCTCACTTTTATTTTCAATAAATTTTTATTCAAATTTCTAATGTATGTATCAAGCAGAGAATCTACGTGACTTTCTTCCTTGACCCAAAGCTTGGTTGGTTGTCTTGGGTCTTTTAAAATATATGGATGAATGAATTTTTGAGCTAAAAATCATACTATGGTAAGCATCTTTCTCCTTGAATACTTTTCATTCTGTTCTCAACTCTCTAATTCAGGAAATATTAAATTAGAAACACTAGAAATTCTCAAAGATTATAGCTGCATATGTGAAGAAAAATGATCTTAAAGATAGCTTTTATTAATTTTATGCTAACAAAAGATAACACATTTTTCTTCAGAAAGTTTCTTCTTATGGAACATCCTATGTAGCTTTTGTTCTAAGTTGTGTTTCCCTCAAGAAAATACTCACTGGACAAGACTGTATCATAGCTGCAGGTTGTTTACAAGCGTAAAAATAAAGATCCATTTGAAATTCCTTTCAGATCTCAGTTTGAAAATAGTATTTGATACATTTTCAAACTTTTGAGATGATTAAAAGAAGTGGGAAAAATGAAGGTAGAACTTTTAAAAAATCATGTTACAATCAGGGTATCAGTTTTAATTTAGAAGCTACTTGTTTTAGGAAATTTTTCTCCCTGGATGAAGTATATGAATGCTGTGACTACTTTCCGACTTCCTTATTTTCTCTATCATAATATTTGCAACAATTTATGTTGCTTATTTGCTTGTTATCTCCATTAGAAATTATGTGTTACAAGCTTTGTAAGAATTCAACCATTCTGTCTTTGAAAATATTCTATGTTCAGAGTGGTTAGTAACTGTCAGACACTTTTAACCTGAAAGCATGTTCGATGTATGAATCATCAACATAATAAAATAATGGTACATGTGTGAAACCACATATGCCCTTGAATGAACATTGAATGACTGTACATTTCTATTCTGTGACTGCCCTTCCTCAGCTTATGCTGCTGGAAGAGGTATATCATTATGGCAGCTACCTTTTACCTTTGCCACTGTAGCTTTGATTTTTCTTTACAACATTCCTTGACTTTGAGCAAACGCATACTCCCATATATCAAAAAATAAAAGTTAAAAGCTGAAGGGGTGTGTGTATTTGTGTTTGTGTGTGTGTGTTAGTTGCTAACCATGTTCTACTCTTTGCAACCCCATGGACTGTAGCCCACCAAGCTCCTCTGTTCATGGAATTCTCTAGGCAAGAATACTGGAATGGCTGGCCATTCCTTTCTCCAGAGGATTTTCCTGGTCCATGGATTGAACCCAGGTCTCCTGAATTGCAGGCAGATTCTTTACCATCTGAGCCACCAGGAAGCTTTATATACAAATGTATAGAACTTCCTGACATCCAGGCTCCAATATCCCAAACAATCTGAATTTCTAACTTCTATAATTCTTCTCTTCCTATTCGTCTCACAGTCTGATAAAACATAGCAAAATACTAATGAGATACCTCTACTTGGATACATGATAAACATCATCTCAAATTAGGGATAAAAAATAATTGAGTTGTGATCTATATTACCACCCTTCCCCTTGCTCCTTTTTCCTTCTCTAATGGAAAGCCTATCTTTCATTTTTTTGTATCCCAGAAGCATGACTCAACATTTTTTTTTTTTCCTTTTTCTCTTGCAGCTTGCATTCAATTCATCAGGACTCTGTTATGGTTTTTTTTTTTTTTTTTTTTAAGTTTTTTATTTTTTTAATGTTAAAATCTTTAATTCTTACATGTGTTCCCAAACATGAACCCCCCTCCCACCTCCCTCCCCATAACATCTCTGTGGGTCATCCCCATGCACCAGCCCCAAGCATGCTGTATCCTGCGTCAGACATAGACTAGCGATTCAATTCTTACATGATAGTATACATGATAGAATGCCATTCTCCCATATCATCACACCCTCTCCCTCTCCCTCTGAGTCCAAAAGTCCGTTATAGACAGCTGCGTCTTTTTTCCTGTCTTGCATACGGGGTCGTCATTGCCATCTTTCTAAATTCCATATATATGTGTTAGTATACTGCATTGGTGTTTTTCTTTCTGGCTTACTTCACTCTGTATAATCGGCTCCAGTTTCATCCATCTCATCAGAACTGATTCAAATGAATTCTTTTTAACGGCTGAGTAATACTCCATTGTGTATATGTACCACTGCTTTCTTATCCATTCATCTGCTGATGGACATCTAGGTTGTTTCCATGTCCTGGCTATTATAAACAGTGCTGCGATGAACATTGGGATACATGTGTCTCTTTCGATTCTGGTTTCCTCAGTGTGTATGCCCAGCAGTGGGATTGCTGGGTCATAAGGGAGTTCTATTTGCAATTTTTTAAGGAATCTCCACACTGTTCTCCATAGTGGCTGTACTAGTTTGCATTCCCACCAACAGTGTAGGAGGGTTCCCTTTTCTCCACACCCTCTCCAGCATTTATTGCTTGCAGATTTTTGGATGGCAGCCATTCTGACTGGTGTGAAGTGTACCTCATTGTGGTTTTGATTTGCATTTCTCTGATAATGAGTGATGTTGAGCATCTTTTCATGTGTTTGTTAGCCATCTGTATGTCTTCTTTGGAGAAATGTCTATTTAGTTATTTGGCCCATTTTTTGATTGGGTCGTTTATTTTTCTGGAATTGAGCTGCATAAGTTGCTTGTATATTTTTGAGATTAGTTGTTTGTCAGTTGCTTCATTTGCTATTATTTTCTCCCATTCAGAAGGCTGTCTTTTCACCTTGCTGATATTTTCCTTTGTTGTGCAGAAGCTTTTAATTTTAATTAGATCCCATTTGTTTATTTTTGCTTTTATTTCCAGAATTCTGTTTTATTTTTAAAATACATTGAAAGTCCCACTCGTTTCCCCCATCTCTGTCACCACTAACCTGGCTCAAACAACAGTCTCTCAACTGGATTATTGCAATAGCTGCCTGAATGATCTTCTTTCTTCCCCCTTTGCCCTCAAAAAGATTACTCTCCAAGGAGCAGGTAGAAAGATCCTATTAAATTGTCAGTCAGAACACATCACTACTCTGTTCAAAACCTGTTAACAATTTCCATCTCACTCAGTATCGAACCTGAACTTCTGGCCACGGCTTTCAAGGTCTTGTACAATTGGATTCCTTGTTAAGTCTGTGATCTTATATCCTAGTTCTCTCCCCTTTCTCACTCTGAACAAGCCTCAAAGGCTCTTGGGCTCTGTCACTATCTCTTGAATGTGCTAAGGGTACTTTCACCACACAATATTTTATTTGTTATTCCCTCTGTCTGGAAATTTTTCCTTAGCTATCTGTCTGATTCAATTGTTGCCTTTTTGAGTTCTCTGCTCAAATGACATTTTACCAGTGATGCTTTTTCAGGACCCCTTATAAAATGATCTCCTAATCAGATACTCTCTATTAGTCTCTAGATACTGTGTTTTTCTTTATATATTTGAAAAATGCATTTCCTGTAATTTCATTAGGATATAATATTGAGAATGGAGACTTTGTTTGCTTACTGTTATAAACAGAGTAATCAGAAAAATAACAGTGACAGTTTGGTAATTTAAAGTGATAAATAAAGTGTCCACACACCATGTGAACTGTACATCTATAATATCTGTTTACCTACTTGCTTATTTGCCAAGTTTAATATTAAATCTGCTTAAAATTCTCAGCTTTTATGGAAAGAAATGGGAAGAAAACAAGCTGAATACTTTTGACCTCTAGTGCTCTCTTTCTTTTGTCTCTTCTTTCTATTTTTATTTTCCTGAAAATGTCACCAATTTTAGGATAAGTTTTTTTTTTTTTTTTTTCCCAAACATCATGCTGTGTCATATGTCCTTTCTTGTGTTATCTGTAGAAACAATAGCCAGTAAAGAATCTGCTTGCAGTGCAGGAGATCTAGGTTCAATTCCTGGGTCAGGAAAATCACCTGGAGAAGGGATTGGCAATCCAATCCAGTATTTCTGTCTGGAAAATTCCATGGACAGAGAAGCCTAGTGGACTACAGTCCGTGGGTTTGCAAAGAGTAGCACTTTCACTTTCATAAACAATAGCATGCCATAGACTTGATGGATACTATCTTTTGGTTATGTATACACATTTCCTGATGCCTTTACACAAGCTGCAATACTTATTCAACCTAAATATAAAGATGATAATATTAGTATGATCATTGGAATTTGGTTAAAATGAGCAAGCAATAGAAAAAGTAAAATTTTTGTTGCCTCATTATCATTTTATTATTCATCAAATATTTATGGGTCCCTTCTGTGTGTCAGACGCTATGTTGGACTACACAAGGCAAACGAGTTGTGTTCCTTTCATGGAACCTAGCATTTTCTAAGGATTACACATACTAGATGAAAGCATACAAGAAAAAAAATTAAAGTGGTTATGTAGAAAATGAGAGGATCCTATGGAGATACATCAATGAAATAGAATAAATGAAAAATATATGGTATTGTCACGTGTGATAAAGACACAGATGAGTGTGTCAAAATCACACGCTTGAGTTGTATGATGCAATACATGACAAAGCTAGAGAGTTAATTAAAATTGTGCTTCCAAATAAAATAATTTCTTTGTAACTTTTGATCAACCATCAATGGATCAACCACAACAGCAGTGCCATCAAATTATATAAAATAGCTGTAAAAGAAATTTATATTTCTCTAACTAATTACAGGAAACACAACTGACTGTCAGTTATGTTAACGTATTTTTCCCACTAGAAAATATTCCATGAAAGTATTTTGAAAGTTCAATATCAGGTAGATAGTTTGTCAGGTGTTTTTACACCACACAGAATAAATCTTATCTTTGCCAGACAAGAATAAATGTGCAAGTTCTTTGTATTTTGACTTTTCAGTTTATGCCAGAAGTGCCGCTGAATTCAACTTCTGACTAGAGGAGATAAAATAAACTCTCCAAAGAGCTGAGCCTGTCAAAGTAGATGAAAAAAAACATCTCTCTCGGATGCTCAAATAATGGATGCTGCATACATAAGTAAAATTCAAGAGAAACTCCAGTTCTTCTCACATTTAAATTAAGTTTTCTTGTTCGAGCCTGTGCTAGATTTCAGCATCTTTACATAGTCACCCAAGACAGAAAAATGTATTCGGATCCATAAATATTAGAGTTTCATTGATATGATACTGAATTTCTTTTTACCATAATGAGGCAGATTCTGGTGGAAAAGAAGTGAATGAACTATATGCAGGACTTGGTTGCTATGGAAACAAGCAATATCCTTTCCTCATGATTAGACATTGAAGTAACTGATATTTTTCTTTTAGTGCAGAGGAATTTATCCTTTTTTTGTTTGTTTGTTTTTAACTTCTAAACTAATCTACAATGTTTTCCTTTTGCACTAAACTCTATGGGCTTTATTCCAGGAGTCTCTGAATTACTATTAGTTACACATTGAAACCTTATTGTTAGGCAGTTGTATGAAAAATAACAATGCTGGGTTGTCATTTAACCCTGAAATTGCTCTGAAACTGCTGTTGTAAGAAATAGATGACATGAAAAACTTTATCTTCAAGGAAACAGTTTCTACTTATTGTATCTAATCAGTGTGTAGTCTACCTGTAGACATGGACATGTATATTTACAGTATATGTGACAAGATGTATTTCTGGAAATAGGCACTTAAAAAAATTAAACTAACATATCAATAATTTTGAGCTCTCTTAACTTCAATATAATTAAAAACAAAAACTCTTCTATTAAGACACTGTCACCTGAAAAAAGAGAAGACCTCCCTATACATAAGATAATCTGTACTGTGTCTTTGCATAGATATTAATGTCAAATAATTTATATCAGTTACAGTTTTTACACATTAAGAAAAATTTAGTATTTAATCTTTGAAATGAGGAAGTTCATTGTTGCAATCTTTTGGAAATTGCAACTTTGATCAACAAATTTGAAAGGCTTTTTTTTTCCTCCATAAATATTTGAGTTTAGCACATCTCACTGCACAAAAAATAGCAAATCTACTTTCTCTCACTTAAGATTTCTTCCTTATGTGGTCACCTATCTTTAAGTTTATGCTGAAGTGCATGCTATGAAAATTGCTTTGGCTGTATTTTAATGTAAATCTGGACATGTTGAAAGCAATTTCCAGGCATAAACATTCTCCTAATTAATGTATTCCTTAGTTACTGCCTACAAATATAATACATATGTATTTGGATTATAATAATGTTAAAAGGATTAACAGTGGAATAAATTTTATAATGTCCTCATTTTTTTCTATGCACTTTTTCATATGCATTTTTTCATATGAACTCTCATATGAAAGAGATGGATGCGATTTTTTTTTCAATGCTTTCTTATCTTATCAACATTATACTTAATCCTCCTCCCAAAAGATAAACTTTAGTTGGTTTGTACTTTCAGTCTAAATGCCAGTTCTGATTGGGCAGAATCTACCATTCATTTTAAATGTCATTTGAAGTCTGAGAATTAATACAAACAGCTGCCTAATGGACTAAAGAGAATTAAGGATGTTCCTGTTCTTTATCTCAGTGACAAGACTAATCACACAATTTGAAAACTTGAGTCATTCAAACTATCTCAGTCCTCACATGTAATCATGAGTAAGTTCTACCTTACTCACATCCATTCTTTCTTTCTCCACTCCTATCATGAATGTCAGAGATTGGAAATTCATTTTTTGTCTGTTAGGCTATTACAATAGTCACCTATTTTGCAGCACATTGACCTGACTCAATCTTATCTATTAACCAGTCTAATTCTGATTAATCAATCTAAAGAATTGATTAGTGAAGTTGCTCAGTTGTGTCCGACTCTTTGCAACCCAGTGGACTGTAGCCTACCAGACTCTTCCATACATGGGATTTTCCAGGCACGAGTATTAGTGTGGGTTGCCATTTCCTTCTCCAAATCTATCTAAAAGAATTTGGTTTTGCCTAGATCTGCTTGAGAGATGTTATTTTTCCTGAAGACATTTTTCAGAAAGTATTTGCCCCTATATGCCTCTTCTTGTCACTGCCACCTGAGAACTGCCTCTATCTTTTTTTACACAGTTTTCTTAGAGGTTGATGTGCATCTCTTCTGCTTATTTTCTCAAAATATTCATGTTCAGATCCATGGGTTTAAACTTAACATCCCTGCATTTAAACTTGGACCCTTGGTGATAAGACAAGAAATTTGAATTTCATTTTAATGCACCCATACAGATGCAGGTAAACTGCTCCTTTCTGAATGCAGTTTGAGATTGCTCATGAAGAGTGGCAAAGATCTAGGCAGAGATCATTATAATTATTATAGATCTCACTTCCCTCTGCTACCCCACAACCATAAGATGTCATATTTTTCATGTTATCATTCAGTATAATTTTTTGCTGATTTCTTAAGTCAATATTGTGATTATAATGTTATAAACTCAAAGTAAATATAGCTGAACTATGTACTGCTGTATGATTACATTGGCTGTCATAATTATTTTGTTTTCCTTGGAATTAATAGTTGCCTGTTTTATGTACTTAGTGCCTAATTTCATTTATGCCTGCTATCATAGTTTTCATAATTTATTCATCATCATCTTCTGCTAGGAAAAAAGTCAAACACATCAGTTATTCTGTCAGATTCATTTGCATTTCTGTTTGGAAGCAAATTTCCTGAAGTCCTTTGTCATTTTGCTACTACCTAGGCAGATTTTCCTCTAAATCAGCTTCAGGTGGTCATCCTGGGTACTTCCTAATATAATTCCTGTGAATTACCATCCATTTCACCTCTTTGTTTCTAATTCCATGGCTTTCTGTTCTACAGTTCATACCTCACTTTGGAGGATATTCATGTCCTCTGGGTATAAGGAATTTTCTAGTATTAATTATTTAATATATTTTCTCCTTCCAGTTGTGACTTTCACTTTTATTTATGTTTTTTAAAATTTTTCCATAAGAATAGTTTCCTGTAGGTATCCTGTTTTCTTAATATTGCATTGCCAGCACGTTTTATTCTCAAATAATTTTTTATGCCCTACCTACCCTACCAAATATCTTTATTTTTTTGCCTACTGGTCTCTTTTAAGGACATAATCTCTCTTTTTTTGAAGATTCAGTATTTCTTCTCTATTTGATTATATATATTGATATATCTCTGTATCAATATTTTCAGGTTTTTTAACCATAAAGAACTAAAAATCTGAATGAAAACTCTGTGTTCATATCTCAGGCTTATCTATGCCTGAACTTTTCTTCAAGTGGATCAGTTGAGAACCAAGTGGTCTCAGTAAATGGAGCAGGAAGGAAATGTTAGTGTCCCTATGTCTTTTCTTTTTTTTTTTTTTAATTGATTATCCATTTTATTTTATTTTATTTATTTTTTTAAGTTGGCAGGTGAAATTTATTTTATTTTATTTTTTTTACATGTGTTCCCAAACATGAGCTCCCCTCCCACCTCCCTCCCCATAACATCTCTGTGGGTCATCCCCATGCACCAGCCCCAATCTATTGGTCAATTTCACACACAAGAAGCATTCTGTCTTCTGGGCAGAGGTTAATAATATGGACTACAACATAATATTATATTTATAATAGATTATAGAGTCTTAACATTTATTATATTTATTATTACGTAGTATTTTAAATTTTAGTTGTGGCACCTATTCCCTGCCCCCAGAGATACTTTTTGACTTCAAGGCTAGAAAAAATTTAGTTTCAATCATACAGTTTCAGGATGGGAACTTCAACTTGAGAAAGAAACTAAGAGATTGAACCATTTTTGTATCCAACAGGATGCCTAATATCCTTATTTACTGAATGTTCCCAACTTGCTTTATTCTTGAGTTCTTCAATACCACTCGAATTTAGTTTCCAGCTTCCTTCACTCTACTTATTTGTTGCTTGTTTATCAATGTTCCACTTACTGAGCCTTTTTCTGCATTTCTTATAGACTGCTGCCTCTTTTCCTGCTCCCTTTGTCATTGTGGAATCTTATCTTTGTTGGGAGATGTGGTGGGGTTAATCTTTTAGTACTGTTTTAGTGGAAATTGCGAATGGATTGAAGATAAATATATGTGTTCTACCTGAATGTTTATAAGCTCTTTATTTTGTAGTGAAAAATTAAGGATGAAAAATGAAAAATGACTTGTCCAAGATATTACACATTTGGGCTAAGATTCATCCCAAACATATTTTGTATAGCCTATGCTCTTTCAACTATAAATAATTATCTGTTTATTAGAACTCTATAAGTTCTTTTAATTACCGTATACAGGAGATAAGGCCTAAACTTCCTGATCTACTTTCCTTGAAACCTCAGAGGATCTGAAAAATTCTGTTTAGGATCACCATGTGTGTATAACAGCTCCACTAACCTTCATGTTGTGTTCTATCTAAATGATACTCCTGGATTTGTAAAATGTGGTGGCCTTGATCCACATTAACTACAGAAACTTAAAGTCAGACTGAAATTACTGGGTTCCTAATTCATGCTTAAGGTTGTTTATCTCTCTATCAGCCCTGACTCAAATCTATTCCAGGCCCATTTTAGAAATCACGACAGTAGTCAATTCCTGTAAGCAAGTTTAACTTCAGGATTCGAAGTTCTAGGGTGCAGCCTGGAGAAGGGAAACACCACTAGTGAAAAGTTTGTTGTAAACCTACTGCCTTCATGATGGATGAGTATCTACCAGAATAGCTCTCTATTTCCTGATTATTTTAGTCTCTCTTCTCTGCCATTAAGAAATAATTCCTAAGTTCTTAGAAAATTTTTCTTTCTACCTATATGTCATTTATTTTATATTTTGAAAGTTAATTTTATGTAATATTTCATAGCGTATTATTTGTTTTATATTGTATGAGTGGTGGCCAGAAATGAAGAAAATAAACTTTGTACATAAAGTTTACAAATTGTTTTTAGAATAGTAGATGATTTTAAAACATTCAATGTAGATATGTGACTGGGTTTTTATAAATAAAAAATAAGATGTGAAAAGTAGCACGATACTGACCCTGAACTGGATATATTTCAGTGATCATAATAGATGAACAGTGCTGATCCTTGCTTACTCAGACTGAGTTTACTAAAGCAAAACCTGAGACAAGGATTTTTGTTCAAAGCACTTTGCTAATGGAGTACTCTCTGCAAAATGCTGTGAGTGACATCAATTTTGGACAAGGAAAGAGCACTAAGCTACAATATAGTCCCAGGGGCCAATAGTACCTTAAAGATTGGGATAAGGGGCCTGTCTTCTGTATCCTCATACAAACCAGGTCTATAGGAAGGTTGGGATGAGCTGGAATGGGCTGTAAGTTCCTGGGCAAGCAGCTTTCATTTGGCCAAGGACTATTCATCTGAGAAGGGAGAAGCTATGACTTGGTCTCAGCCAACTCTCATAGCCCCTGGGAAATGGGCAGTAGGGTGGAATACTGATAGCATTCTTTATACTTGCCAAGCATGATGTGGGCTACATCTTCTAGGTTTTGGCATCATTTCATGAGTCTGTTATTATAGCATGTCCACTGGAGAAGAAGAATTGTGAATAAATAGATCCCCAAAGTTAGCAATATAAATCTTACTTCACATATGCATTCTAGAGTCTGTAGAATTATATTTATTTCCCTAGCCAAACTCCTAATAAAACCAAATCACTAGTAAGAAAAAAGGCAATAGGCCCTGTTATTTCAAAATAATGAAAGAGACAAAAAAGAAAAGGAAAGGAAAAGAAAGGAAAGACATTCAAGACAGTCACTGAAGAAAAACAGCAATTAGCATGACTACAAATTCAAGTACATTGATATGTTCTGTTCAAATATATTTTCTCCTAATAGCATTTACTGATCCTATACTGGGGACAGCAATGCCTATTCAATGGGGAAAATATTCTTCATATTCCTGACACTTTAGATATAAGAGGAGGTTTTAAATGCTTGAAACAACAAGGCAGCTTTGAAAATTTCTCACCAGATGACAGGTCTAAACTGGCCTTGCACCTGCCCAGTGTACACTTGGGTAATATGGTCAAGGAAGACTATGAAGGCTGACACTAAACTGCAATCACCTAATTTCATAGTTGATAACATTTTTGGTCAGAAAATTTCATGTATTTGATAATATGTAGAGGAGGGAGGGAAGAAACCTAGAGTGCATATAACTGATACTTTTAGTGGAGTTATAATATATTTTCTCCAAATTAGCTATCACTTTAGTAGGCCATCCATTACCACAATGATTGTGCATTTGCAGAAAGAGAAATGTTCAGTTCAGTTGAGTTCAGTCACTCAGTCGTGTCCGACTCTTTGCGACCCCATGAATCGCAGCATGCCAGGCCTCCCTGTCCATCACCAACTCCTGGAGTTCACTCAGACTTGCGTCCATTGAGTCAGTGATGCCACCGAGCCATCTCATCTTCTGTCGTCCCCTTCTCCTCCTGCCCCCAAACCCTCCCAGCATCAGAGTCTTTTCCAGTGGGTCAACTCTTCGCATGAGGTGGCCAAAGTATTGGAGTTTCAGCTTCAGCATCATTCCCTCCAAGGAAATCCCAGGGCTGATCTCCTTCAGAATGGACTGGTTGGATCTCCTTGCAGTTCAAGGGACTCTCAAGAGTCTTTTCCAACACCACAGTTCAAAAGCATCAGTTCTTCAGCACTCAGCTGTCTTCACAGTTCAACTTTCACATGAAACCATAGCCTTGACTAAAAGGACCTTTGTTGGCAATGTCTCTGCTTTGAATATGCTATCTAGGATGGTCATAACTTTTCTTCCAAGGAGTAGGCATCTTTTAATTTCGTGGCTGCAATCACCATCTGCAGTGATTTTGGAGGACCCTAAAATAAAGTCTGTCACTGTTTCCACTGTTTCCCCATCTATTTCCCATGAAGTGATGGGACCAGATGCCATGATCTTAGTTTTCTGAATGTTGAGCTTTAAGCCAACTTTTTCACTCTCTTCTTTCACTTTCATCAAGAGGCTTTTTAGTTCCTCTTCACTCTCTGCCATAAGGGTGGTGTCATCTGCATATCTGAGGTTATTGATATTTCTCCAGACAATCTTGATTCCAGCTTGTGCTTCTTCCAGGACAGTGTATTGCATGTTGTACTCTGCATAGAAGTTAAATAAGCAGGGTGACAATATATAGCCTTGACGCACTCCTTTTCCTATTTGGAACCAGTCTGTTGTTCCATGTCCACTTCTAACTGTGGCTTCCTGACCTGCATACAGATTTCTCAAGAGGCAGGTCAGGTGGTCTGGTATTCCCATCTCTCTCAGAATTTTCCAGTTTATTGTGATCCACACAGTCAAAGGCTTTGGCATAGTTAATAATGCAGAAATAGATGTTTTTCTGGAACTCACTTGGATTTTCCATGATCCAGCAGATGTTGGCAATTTGATCTCTGGTTCCTCTGCCTTTTCTAAAACCAGCTTGAACATCTGGAGTTCATGGTTCACGTATTACTGAAGCCTGGCTTGGAGAATTTTGAGCGTTACTTTATTAGCGTGTGAGATGAGTGCAATTGTGCAGTAGTTTGAGCACTCATTGGCATTGTCTTTCTGTAGGAGTGGAATGGAAACTGACGAAGATGCTTTTTCAGAGTATATCCTGATTCCACTGAGAAATACTCATAGCTTCACTTTGTAAATTAAATATAAGTGCTGACATATTCTCCTCATAAAATGCAGAACTTTTTCCTCTGCCTTCAAAGACAGATTGATGCATGACTGATCAAAGTTGTTGAGAAGATGGGGAGGTTATATAAGGATAACTATGAACACTAAGCACTCTGTTAATTTCTCTCTGACCTAGAAATTACAAATATCTATTACAGTATGCAATGCTAGCTTGAGTAAACTTTACAGAGCATTAGAAAGAAAGAAATTATGCTAAAAATTTCTAGTAGAAATACTACTGAAACTTCTCACTCAATATTAAGCTACAGTGATTTAAAAAGAAAATAATATAAATGAATATGTGAAAGCCATACAAAGCATATTAAATGCATAATATTAACAATTATGTGTATTATAATGATAATTACTACAATTATCATTACTATAATATGGTGCATTTATTTAGTGCTTACTATGCAGATAACACCATCCTTCTGGCAGAAAGTGCAGAGGAACTAAAAAACCTCTTGATGAAAGTGAAAAAGGAGAGTGAAAAAGTTGGCTTAAAGCTCAACATTCAGAAAACGAAGATCATGGCATCTAGTCCCATCACTTCATGGGAAATAGATGGGGAAACAGTGGAAACAGTGTCAGACTTTATTTTTTGGGGCTCCAAAATCACTGCAGATGGTGACTGCAGCCATGAAATTAGAAGACGCTTACTCCTTGGAAGAAAAGTTATGATCATCCTAGATAGTATATTCAAAAGCAGAGACATTACTTTGCCGACTAAAGCCCATCTAGTCAAGGCTATGGTTTTTCCAGTGGTTATGTATTGATGTGAGAGTTCGACTGTGAAGAAAGCTGACTGCTGAAGAATTGATGCTTTTGAACTGTGGTGTTGGAGAAGACTCTTGAGAGTCCCTTGGACTGCAAGGAGATCCAACAAGTCCATTCTAAAGGAAATCAGTCCTGAGTGTTCATTGGAAGGAATGATGCTGAAGCTGAAATTCCAGTACTTTGGCCACCTCATGTGAAGAGCTGACTCAATGGAAAAGACCCTGATGCTGGGAGGGTTTGGGGGCAGGAGGAGAAGGGGACAACTGAAGATGAGATGGCTAGATGGCATCACCAACTTGATGGATGTGACTTTGAGTGAACTCCGGGAGATGGTGATGGACAGGGAGGCCTGGCGTGCTGCAATTCATGGGGTCGCAAAGAGTCGGACATGACTGAGCCACTGAACTGAACTGAACTGAATGGATACATTGTTATGGGCTTCCTTGTTGTCTCAGACAATAAAGAATCTCCCTGCAATCTGGGAGACCCAAGCTTGATACCTGGTTCTGGAAGATCTTCTGGAGAAAGAAGTGCCAGCCCACTTCTGTATTCTTGTCTGAAGAATTCCATGAACAGAGGAGTGTGGCAGGCTTCAGTCTATGGCATTGCAAAGAGTGGGACATGGCTGAGCGACTAACACACACACACAAATGCACATACACAATCACTATTATAAGCACTTTTTTTTCCACTCATTTATTCATGACAATAACTTAAGTGGTCGGTATGTTTATTATCCTAACATCACAGATAATTAATATTAAAACCTAGAGGTCTAAGTAGAGACATGCTGTGCCAGTCACTTCATTCGTATTAGACTCTTTGCAACCTCAATGACTGGGGCCTGCCAGGCTCCTCTGTCCACGGGATTCTCCAGGCAAAAATACTGGAGTGGATTAAGTATAGATACTAGAACTCTAATCTTAGTGCTTCCATAATATGTACTTCCATTTTGCAATAATATTAGGAATTAAGACGATTGTAATCTAAATGTTCATTTTGAGCCATTTTAAGAAAATACTTTCTTCCCATTCATGAGTTACTTTGTTGTTGTTGTTGTTCACTTGCTCAGTCATGTCCAATTCTTTGTGATCCCATGAACTGCTGCACACTAGGCTTCCCTGTCCTTCACCCTCTTTCAGAGATTGCTCAAACTCATGTCCATTGAGTCAGTGATGCCATCCAACAATCTCATCTTTTGTCAAACCCTTTTCTTCCTGCTCTCAATCTTTCCCAGCATCAGGGTTTTTTCCAATGAGTTGGCTCTTCGCATCAGGTGGCCGAAGTACCGGAGCTTCAACTTCATCATCAGTCCTTCCAATGAATATTCAGTGTTGATTTTCTTTAGGATTGACTGGTTTATCTCCTTGTTGACCAAGGGACACTCAAGAGTCTTCTCCAGCACCATATTTCAAAAGTGTCAACTCCTTGGCACTCAGCTTTCTTTATGGTCCAACTTTCATATCCCTATATGACTACTGGAAAAACCATAGCTTTGACTATATGGACTTTTGTTGGCAAAGTGATGTCTCAGCTTTTTAATACATTGTCTAGGTTCGTCATACCTTTTTGTCCAAGGAGAAAGCATCTTTCAGTTTCATGGCTGTGGTCACTGTTCCCAGTGATTTTGGAGCCCAAGAAAATAAATTCAGTTGCTGTATCCATTTTTTCCTCATTTATTTCTCATGAAGGGATGGGAACAGATTCCATTATCTTAGTTTTTTAAATGTGTTTTAAGCCAGCTTTTTCACTCTTCTTTCACCTTCCTCAAGAAGCTCTTTAGTTATTCTTTGCTTTCTGCCATTTGGGTGGTGTCATCTGCATATACTAAATTATTGATTTGCTTTTTGATATTCATTTGAGTTATCTTCTAGTACACAGTTTAGTATGAGATGTTCCTTCCAGTGAATGGTAAGTTATCCCTATAAGAAAAGGTCAGATGGGTGTCCACATTACCTTAACACCTAAGAGAGAGAGAGAAATAAGACTTTGTTTATGGAGCTATAAATAATGCTGACTGCGGATGGGGATGGCCATAGCTAAACACAGTCTACATCATAACCGGATATTAACTCTAGTCAAACAGAAGCACAAGTCTCACATATTAACTTTGTGCTAAAAATAGTTTATCTAGTCTGTTCCCATATATGCTTCCGTAAGATTTCCTCTCTAATTGTCTAAGCAAACAATAGGTAGCATAGAGATTTTTAAAGTTCATAAGGGGGAGAAAAGGACTTGGTTGTTTGAATTGTAATTCAGTATGAAACTACAATGCAATATAGCTTCTAAATTTTGTAGGGAAACTGCACTAGGAAATAGATACAGTTAAGATCAGTACAAATCATGTCAATGCTAGGCAGTCTCTAAAATACTGTGTTCAATTCTTTGAATTGTGTTTAACAGTGATAATGGAAAGATGTAAACTATGCTGATGAAGGATCCAGAAATGATTTTTTCAGGAGCATACATTCAACTACTTTTGATTCAAAATATTTTACTGAACAGTTTTAACAGCTCAAGTCAAGTGCTTTCTCAGAACTTGTCCATTCATTATCAACCTAATCTTTACTATGACTTTTTTGAAGTGAACCTTATTTCCTCATTCACAAAAACGAGCATTATTTTCTCATTTTATTGATGATGAAACAATATTTCCAATAAGTGAAATAATTTGACCAAAATTCACAAAAATAAGACTAGTAAAGATAATTACAATGATAATTATTATAGTATTAGATATCGTTTATCATTGATAAGTGCTAGGTGAAGCTTTCTTTAATAACATATGGAATTTAAATCATTCAGTTCAGTTCAGTCGCTCAGTCGTGTTCAACTCTTTGTGACCCCATGAAGCGCAGCACGCCAGGCCTCCCTGTCCATCACCAACTCCTGGAGTTCACTCAGACTCATGTCCATTGAGTCAGTGATGCCATCCAGCCATCTCATCCTCTGTCGTCCCCTTCTCCTCCTGCCCCCAATCCCTCCCAGCATCAGAGTCTTTTCCAGTGAGTCAACTCTTTGCATGAGGTGGCCAAAGTACTGGAGTTTCAGCTTTAGCATCATTCCTTCCAAAGAAATCCCAGGGCTGATCTCCTTCAGAATGGACTGGTTGGATCTCCTTGCAGTCCAAGAGACTCTCAAGAGTCTTCTCCAACTACGTTCTTACTATAACCCTCAGAGAAAGTTTCTAATGAAGGCTAGAGTCTGAAATCAAACCATGTTCTTTTACATTAAAGCTTATGCCCACTCATGAAGGTTTAAAGAAGGATACATAGCCTGGTGGCTCAGTGGTAAGTGTCCACCTGCCAATGCAGGAGATTTGGGTTTGATCCCTGACTCCCTGAGTCAGGAAGATCCCCTGGAAAAGGAAATGGCAACCTACTCTACTATTTCAGCCTGAGAAATCCTATGGACAGAGCAGCCTGACAGGTTACAGTCCATGGAGTTGCAAGAGTCCAACACGATTTAAAGACTATACAACAACTCTTAACCTGGGAAGGAGGTTTAGGTGAGAAGTAGAGCTCTGTGACTATGTGCTGTTCAATCTAGGCACACTGCTTTTCCTGTTTGGACCTTGGTTTCTTCCTCTAAATTGAGATGATGACTATGTCACAGTGTTTTTGTAAAAATTGTTTATTCTCTGCATGTTACTGACTATATTCTTCTCTTAATAATTTTACTTACTCTCATCTGAATGATTTTTTTTCTAAATGTGCTCCAGCAAGATTCACAAATTCTGCTTAAATTTCACTGTATTTTTCTCATAGCTTGTTGATGTCTTGTTTCATAGACCTTAGTGATTTGCAATTTGCTTTAGAACGTGAAATTGTTATCAGGCTTTCATTCTTTCATTCTGTTTTCCTTTTAAAATTACTCTTTTCAAGAATCTTTTGTATATCATCTTCCATATACGTCTCAAAGACTTGGCATCAGGTTTCCCTTTTTTCTAAGTATTTAATCTAATGGGTCTTTTTTCTTAATGTAAGTTATTTCTTTTAAAACAGTTTCTATTCACCCTACACATTCATATTCTACTTGATTGCTTTTCTCATTCCCCTGGTATTTCCTGACTGATTCTCACTCCACTCCAGCTACTTTTCCATTACAGAGCCAAATCTGGATATTATCACTTGAAATTATTAGTTACTGGAGTCATTAGCTCAAACATTTCATTCTCTGATAACCACCTCTACTTCTGCCCTATTTATGCACTTACACCCTTGACACCAATAGTTTAACTTTCCAACGTCCAAAATTTTAATGTTTAATTGACCTTTACATCCCAGGTAGATGGATAGATAAGCAAAGGATACATACCCTTGTCTTTTTTCCTCTTTATGAAGAGGGTCTCATGGCTTATTATTTCAGTTACTCTCTTGCAAATGTTCCAAACTTTATCCTTCATCTGTTGAACTTAATAATAATTAACTTGGTCTTTCCCAATACATCAAGATTCAAGTCATGATACTCTTTATTTTATTTTAAGTTGCAGCTATTATTTAATTTTATGGATTATTTTCAACTCATAGTCTTTACTTGCAGTTTTCTTTATCTCTAGTAACCATTTTTACTTCTTTCCTTCAGAAATATTAACTAAACTGCATGTATCACACCCTGTGTTATACATGTGGAACACATCCATAACAAAAGAAATAAAGATCTCTTACCTGTTGGAACTTTACATATTATTGGATTAGGTACACTAATTATTATGCATTAATATATTATATAACATATTAGAGAATAATAAGTGCAATGGGGGAGAGGGTTTGGGCAAATTAGAAGAATCAAGGGAACTAGAGAATATGGTTTCAGAATAAATTTAAAATAGGTAAAAAGGTTAGTCATGAGAATATCTGGAAGAAAAACATTTCAGCAGAGATAACAGTTAGAGCAAGTACCATAAAACTGACATTTGCTTCTCTCTTCCTGGCTCAAACAACTTATTTGACTAAGCTCAACGAGCCCCTGGAAGAGGCAAAATAACTTTGCCATTTTCCCCCAAATTTATCTGTCACTGTGTTAATTTTATCATGTCCCTGGGTTAATTACTATGTGACTCTCAACCTCAGAGTCCCTCTCAACAGCTCTTACATCTGTTCTTCTGTAAGCAAGAAGTGGATGAGATGAAAAAGCCTGGGAAGAGTGTATCTCATCTTGCTGCCCCATGGCCATATGACAATTTGCATACCATCAGCTGGAGCATAGTTTTATGGTTAACCCTAAATGTAAGGAACATTGGAAAAATAATATTATGTATGGCCATATACCTAGCTAAAAATTCCATAATGATGTAAGGTGAGTATATTTAAGAAAAGCAAAAGAGAACTTTCTACTTCTACTGTTTCACTGAAGAATTGGTTGATTGAGGATTATAGCAAGCTACAGGTGATTTTAAAATTTCAGTGAAAAGATTTCTAAACCGACAGAAAAGAGTATGGTATTGAGAAGAAGGAACAAGTAGCAGCAAAACTTACTCTGAAAACTCAGACAGGAAGGAAATATGTATAATAAGGTCATTAAGTGCCTACTCATAGACTGATTGAACTCAGTGATTGCTTGGACTTACGGAGAGCAAGAGAAGGTCCATTACTTGAAAGCTGAGGTTTATAGGTGGTTTATTTAAAAACCTATGGGTCATGTTTTTGGAAAGAAGAAGTAGAAGACAGAAATCTGCTTTCAATGATGAGGCAACAGTTCATGCTAAAGCCAAAGCTGACTTAATGTTGAATCATCTAAATTGCAACCTAGATTGTTTTCATTGTTCAGTTGCTAAGATATGTCCAATTTCTTCCAACTCCATGGACTGTAGCACCCCAGGCTTCACTGTCCTTCACTATCTCCCAGAGTTTTCTCAAACTTATGTCCCTTGAATTTGAGTTTTCTCAAATTCATGTCCCACAAATCCATGTGACATGGACCATAAGTGGGGAAATCAGTCCACTAATGCCCTCCCTGTTCGATTTTCTATGTTTTATTTACAAAAAGCCAATATCAGAACTAATGCATTCCTTACTCTAGTATCCATGTACCTCCATCAATTTTTGCAAGACACATGTTGAAATGGTGCACCATGCTCCTTTTCTATGGACAGAAGTGTGGGAGATTTTGAGAGCTCGTTGTGTTTAAAAAATACAGATAATACTGTCATTCAAGTTACCAATGAAATACATATTTATAATATCATATATATATACATAATCTGCAATTGTATATATAGTTCATTTTGTACAACACAATCAAATCCTCATTTTTAAAATTGTGATTATGATCAACTTCAAACACATATACTATTTAGGATACGAAAAATTTAGTCAATAATTTAAAGAAGACCTTCTTATAGTGTCTTGGCATAGTTTCCTTTCAATATTTTAAATAAATGTTTCAGAATGTCAGATCTAAAGAAAGCATGTCATCTCCATTTCCCTGCCACCCTTGGGAATGCTTGTGTGTCCAACCATGGTGAAATACATACAATATGGTGGTGAAATCATTAAAGGCTCATTGTAAACTAGATATTTTGCTAATTATTTTTATATATTTGTTTATTTAATTCATCCAATTATCATTTTTTCAGATAGGAATCACTATTATTTTGCATTTTTATAAGAGAAATGAGGTTAAATAAGAGCAAATTGAATAAAATTCACAAAGATAGTAAGAGGAAGAGTAAGGATTTGAATTTAAAATCCTTAGTTTAGCTCCATTGTTATATACTGAATAGAAGCAATCACATAAACAAACAATATGCATACACATTCATATAGGAACACATACACATACTTATGCATATGTATGAAAAACTCATGAGCATGCTTTCCCCATGATTTTCAAGAAAATGTATTTAAAAATAAGTATAAGATATATTTTAAATTTGTACATACTAATAACATCTGCTATCTGAAGATAAATGTATTCCCTTGCTTTTAGTGATTTAGACATGTTCTCATAAAGAAGTGGCGTATATGATGAAGTTTTATTTAGAACTTCAGCAATTACCCAATATGTTACTGGAGGACAGTGGAGAAATAACTCTAGAAAGAATGAAGAGATAGAGCCAAAGCAAAACAACACCCAGCTATGGATGTGACAGGTGATGGAAGTAAAGTCCAATGCTGTAAAGAACAATAATGCATAGGAACCGGGAATGTTTTAGGTCCATGAATCAAGGCAAATTGAAAGTGGTCAAACAGGTGAATGGCAAGAGTGAACATCAACATTTTAGGAATCAGTGAACTAAAATGGACTGGAATGGGTGAATTTAACCCCGATGACCATTATACCTACTACTGTGGGCAAGAATTCCTTAGAAGAAATGGAGTAACCCTCATAGTGAACAAAAGAGTCCAAAATTCAATACTTGGATGCAATCTTAAAAATGACAGAGTGATCTCTGTTTGTTTCCAAGCCAAACCATTCAATATAACAGTAATCCAAGTCTATGCCCCAACCAGTAACGCTAAAGAAGCTGAAGTTGAACAGTTCTATGAAAACCTACAAGACCCTTGAGAACTGAAATCCCCCAAAATGCCCTTTTCATTATAGGGGACTGGAATGCAATAGAAGGAAGCCAAGAGATACCTGGAGAACAGGAAAATTTGCCCTTGGAGTACAAAATGAAACAGGGAAAAGGCTAATTGAATTTTGCCAAGAGAACCCACTTGTCATAGCAAACACCTCTTCCAGCAACACAAGGGAAGACTCTATACAAGGACATCACCAGATGGTCAATACCGAAACCAGACTGATTATATTCTTTGAAGCCGAAGATGGAGTAGCTCTATACAGTCAGCAAAAACAAGACCGGGAGCTGACTGTTTCTCAGATCATGAGCTCATTATTGTTGAATTCAGACTTAAATTGATAAAAGTAGGGAAAACCACTAGACCATACAGGTGTGACCTAGATCAAGTCCCTTATGATTAAACAGTGGAAGTGATTAACAGATCCAAGGGATTACTTCTGATAGAGTGCTTGAAGAATTATGGGCAGAGGTTTATGACATTGTACAGGAGGCAATAATCACAACCATCCCCAAGAAAAAGAAATGCAAAAAGGCAAAAAGACAGTCTGAGGAGGCCTTACAAATAGCTGAGAAAAGAAGAGAAGCTACAGTAAAGGGGAAAAAAGATAGATATACCCATTTGAAAGCAGAGTTCCTAAGAATAGCAAAGAGAGATAACAAAGCCTTCCTCAGTGATCAGTGCAAAGAAATAGAGGAAAACAATACAATGGGAAAGACTAGAGACCTCTTCAAGAAAATTAGAGATACCAAGGGAACATTTCATGCAAAGATGGGCACAATAAATGACAGAAATGGCATGGATCTAACAGAAGCAGAAGATATGAAGAAGAGCTAGTGAGAATACACAGAAGAACTATACAAAAAGATCTTCATGACCAAGATAACCACGATGCTGTGATCACTCACCTAGAGTCAGACAGCCTGGAATGTGAAGTCAAATGGGCCTTAGGAAGCATCACTATGAACAAAGCTAGTGGAGGTAATGGAATTCCAGTTGAGCTATTTCAAATCCTAAAAGATGATGCTGTGACAGTGCTGCACTCAATATGCCAGCAAATTTGGAAAACTTAGCAGGGTCCACAGGACTGGAAAATGTCAGTTTTCATTCCAATCCCAAAGAAGGGCAATGCCAAAGAATGTTCATACTACCACGCAATTGCACTCATCTCACACGTTAATAAAGTAATGCTCAAAATGCTCCAAGCCAGGCTTCAAATGGCAACCCACTCCAGTACTCTTGCCTGGAAAATCCCATGGATGGAGGAGCCTGGTGGGCTGCAATCCATGGGGTCGCTAAGAGTCAGACACAACTGAGTAACTTCACTTTCATTTTTCACTTTCATGCATTGGAGAAGGAAATGGCAGCCCACTCCAGTGTTCTTGCCTGGAGAATCCCAGGGACGGGGGGAGTCTGGTGGGCTGCCATCTATGGAGTATCACAGAGTTGGACACGACTGAAGCGACTTAGCAGCAGCAGCAGCAGCAGGCTTCAAAAGTATGGGAACCATGAACTTCCAGATGTTTAAGCTGGATTTAGAAAAGGCAGAGGAACCAGAGATCAAGTTGCCGACAACCATTGGATCATCAAAAAAGCAAGAGAGTTCTAGAAAAACATCTACTTCTGCTTTCTTGACTATGCCAATGCCTTTGACTGTGTGGATCACAAAAATCTGTGGAAAATTCTGAAAGAGATGGGAATTCCAGACCACTTGACCTGTCTCTTGAGGAATCCGTCTGCAGGTCAGGAAGCAACAGTTAGAACTGGACATTGAACAAAAGACTGGTTCCAAATCGGGAAAGGGGTTCGTCAAGGCTGAATATTGTTACCGGCTTATTTAAATTATACACACAGTATGTCATGCAAAATGTTGGACTGGATGAAACACAAACCAGATTCAAGATTTCTGGGAGTAATATCAATGATTTCAGATATGCAGATGGCACTACCCTTATGGCAGAAAGTGAAGAGGAACTAAAGAGCCTCTTGATGAAAGTGAAAGAAGAGATTGAAGAAATGGCTTAAAACTCAACATTCAGAAAACTCAGAACGTGGCATTAGGCCCATCACTTTATGGGAAATAGATGGGGAAACCGTGGAAACAGTGACAGACTTTATTTTGGGGTGCTCCAAAATCACTGCAGATGGTGACTGCAGCCATGTAATTAAAAGACGCTTACTCCTTGGAAGAAAAGCTATGACCAACCTAGACAGTATATTAAAAAACACAAGCATTGCTTTGCCCACAAACGTCCATCTAGTCAAAGCTATGTGTTTTCTAGTAGTCATTTATGGATGTGAGAGTTGGACTGTGAAGAAAGCTAAGCACTGAAGAATTGATGCTTTTGCGCTGTGGTGTTGGAGAAGACTCTTGAAAGTCCCTTGGACTGCAAAAGGATCCATCCAGTCCATCCTAAAGGAAATCAGTCCTGAATACTCATTGGAAGGACTGATGCTGAAGCTGAAACTCCAATCCTCTGGCTACCTGATGTGAAGAACTGACTTATTGGAAAAGGCCCTGATGCTGGGAAAGATTGCCTGCAGAAGCTGAAGGGAATTACAGAGGATGAAATGGTTAGATGGCATCATCAATTTGATGGACATGAGTTTGAGTAAGCTCGTGAAGTTGGTGATGGACAGGGAAGCCTGGCGTGCTGCAGTCCATGGGGTTGCAAAGAGTTGGACATGACTGAGCGACTGTACTGAACTGAAGTAAGACCCTAAGAACTGAATTTTAAAGTTATATCTAACACATTTCAAATAATTGATGTCTCTCAAGGCAGTTATGTTTAGATATTTTTTTATCCAGTAAATACGTATTATGAAGTTTTAAAAATGTGAGAAAATTTGGATATGTTTTTCAACGTTCGTGACCAAATTCAAATCTATATTAACACCAGAAATCTTGATTCTGCCATCATTCACAGTTGACAGTCAATCAATTTTCTATAAAGGAATAAGTGTAAAAATGAATGAATGAATAAACTATTAATATTTTTAAATGGCAATGAAAACAACTAGCATATCTTTTATTTTGAGAGAATACCATTAACAAACAACTTTGTATATACATTTTTATCACATTAATTTTAAAATGTACATTTTAAGTGTAATGTGTTAATATTAAATGTGATAATATTAAAATGATTCTCATCTTTGTACTCCATTCCCCTTATTCTGAAGATGCCTGGAGAATCACCTTGGAAATTTTATGTGAAGCATGATGGTCTGTACTTGGAGCTATGAGGTTATCTCCTTTCTCACCATGATTTATCCTAATTATCTTTTTTTTTTCCTTGTTGGTTATACATTTTATTTTTTTTTAATTTTTATTTTTACGTTATTTTACTTTTCAGTACTGTATTGGTTTTGCCATACATTGACATGGATCCACCATGGGTGTACATGCGTTCCCAAATATGAACCCCCCTGCCACCTCCCTCCGCATAACATCTCTCTGGGTCATCTCCGTGCACCAGCCCCAAGCATCCTGTATCCTGCATCGGACATAGACTGGCATTCGTTTCTTACATGATAGTATACATGTTTCAATGCCATTCTCCCAAATCATCGCACCCTCACCCTCTCCCTCAGAGTCCAAAAGTCTGCTCTACACATCTGTGTTTTAATTGAGTGTTTCAATAGGGTTGCACTGGAATGACTGTTCTAAAAACTTAAATCATTAAAGACTTCATTAATTATACTGTCCTTCAAGACATTTTGGAGAAATTTCTATTTTATTTAGACATCTGAAAATAAATTGAAAATGAACACAGAAAGATAGCAAAGCTTAGAAGACATGTTTTCTTACTGACTATGAAATTATCTTCATCATAAGAACTTTGGAAAGGAAGAAAATCAGAAATTCTTATAAGACCCGGAGTTTTTCCTCTCTTAGGACTTCTATATTGAGAAGGGACTCTTATTTACTTTTTTTGTTAAAAAAAAATACTTTGGGTTTGAAAAGAATATGCTATGATTTAAAGAACATTGTTCATGAAGACTCAGAAACACTACTGTAAATCTGAAGCCTGTGAGTTTACTAGTTTGTGAATCCTGTGGGGATTATGCAGGTCTTTCAATGCTGTTTCTTCTTGTATAAAAGGTAGAAGTAAATGAAATAAATACATCTTATTTCTTATTCTGATTTCTGTATTTCTCATTTCTTATTTCTCTGTCTGAAACAAGAGATCTACCCTTGAGCACAGAAAATTTTATATTTCAGTTGTTTAAAAAGTTTAGGGGAAAATATCCTTGGTATTCTGATATGACAAGTTGACTAAGAAAACAAAAAAATACAAAAGTTCATTGTTTAAATGTGAAAAATATAACAATCTATTTGAAAAAAAGTTGTATATTAAAGAATAATTCAAGATGATATAAAATATCAAATTTATTAACATATTTTACCTCAATACATAAGAAAAAATTTATACATACATGATTGCTTCAATAGATGACAAAAGGAATATATTCTTATTTAATCAAGAGACCAAATATTTATTCTTAAAAAAAAATTTTCTTTATGTATTTTTCTTTAACACAAAACATGCCAATGAAAATCATAATTAAGGCAGAGATGAATTCTATAAGCATTATACTTAATTTTAAAATAATTTATTAAACTGAAATTTAAGTAATTATAATATTGTTCATATACCTATTACTAATAAAAAATTACATTTACTAAAATTAGTGCAGTTTGTAGAATGGCTATACAGAAATTTAAGTTAAATATATTCACTATTTATCTTCACTAACCTGATAAATATGTACATATATATATATATCATGAAAACAAATTTATAAATTGTTTTAATAGTTTTATTCTTTTTATTAGATTTATTTCCTTTAATTAAAAATGAGCAAACCCATAGCCATAATAAGATAATTGTTTGCATAGTAGTGTAAAGAAAATGAATACATGAAGAAACATATTATGATTTGGAATTAGAAAAATACAAGATCTTATGAGGATTTTCCCAAGATGGAAAATTTGCACATGTTTGCTAAGTTGCATAACATTGTCCAGTTCTTTATGACCCCATAGAATGTAGCCAACCACATTCCTCTCTCCATGGGATTCTTCAGGCATGAATGCAGTAGTGTGTTGCCCTCTTCCAGGGGATCCTCCCAGCCCAGGGATCAAAGCACCATCTCTTACAACTCCTGCATTGGCAGGAGGGTTCTTTACTGTTAGAGCCACCTGGGAAGCCCCTAGTTCAGTTCGGTTCAATTCAGTAGCTCAGTCGATTCTTAACTCTTTGCAATTCAATGAAGTGCAGCACTCCAGGCCTGCCTGTCCATCACCAACTCCTGGAGTTCACCCAAACTCATGTCTCTCGAGTCGGTGATGCCATCCAGCCATTTCATCCTCTGTCTTCCCCTTCTCCTTCTGCCCCCAATCCCTCCCAGCATCAGTCTTTTCCAATGAGTCAACTCTTTGCATGAGATGGACAAAGTATTGGAGTTTCAGCTTCAGCATCATTCCATCCAATGAACACCCAGGACTGATCTCCTTTAGAATGGACTGGTTGGATCACCCTGCAGTCCAAGGGACTCTCAAGAGTCTTCTTCAACACCACATTTCAAAAGCATCAATTCTTCGGTGCTCAGCCTTCTTGACAGTCCAACTCTCACACCCATACACGACCACTGGAAAAACCATAGCCTTGACTATATGGACCTTAGTCGGCAAAGTAGTGTCTCTGCTTTTGAATATGCTGTCTACCATGGTCATAACTTTCCTTCCGAGGAGTAAATATATTTTAATTTCATGGCTGAAGTCACCATCTGCAGTGATTTTGGAGCCCCAAAAAATAAAAAGTGACACTGTTTCTAATGTTTCCCCATCTATTTCCCGTGACGCGATGGGACCAGATGCCATGATGTTCGTTTTCTGAATGTTGAGCTTTAAGCCAACTTTTTCACTCTCCTCTTTCACTTTCATCAAGAGGCTTTTTAGTTCCTCTTCACTTTCTGCCATAAGGGTGGTGTCATCTGCATATCTGAGGTTATTGAGATTTCTCCCGGCAATCCTGATTCCAGCTTGTGCTTCCTCCAGTCCAGTGTTTCTCATGATGTACTCTACATATAAGTTAAATAAGTAGGGTGACAATATACAGCCTTGACGTACTCCTTTTCCTATTTGGAACCAGTCTGTTGTTCCATGTCCAGTTCTCACTATTGATTCCTGAACTGCATATAGGTTTCTCAAGAGGCAGGTCAGGTGGTCTGGTATTCCCATCTCTTTCAGAATTTTCCATAATCAAAGGCTTTGGCATATTCAATAAAGCAGAAATAGATGTTTTTCTGGAACTCTCTTGCTTTTTCCATGATTCAGCGGATGTTGGCAATTTGATCTCTGGTTCCTCTGCCTTTTCTAAAACCAGCTTGAACATGTGGAATTTCATGCTTCACGTGTTGCTGAAGCCTGGCTTGGAGAATTTTGAGCATTACTTTACTAGCAGGTGAGATGAGTGCAATTGTGTGGTAGCTTGAGTATTCTTTGGCGTTGCCTTTCTTTGGGATTGGAATGAAAACTGACCTTTTCCAGTCCTGTGGCCACTGCTGAGTTTTCCATATTTGCTGGCATATTGAGTGCAGCACTTTCACAGCATCATCTTTCAGGATTTGAAATAGCTCTACTGGAATTCCAGCACCTCCACTAGCTTTGTTCGTAGTGATGCTTTCTAAGGCCCACTTGACTTCACATTCCAGGATTTTTGGCTCTAGGTGAGTGCTCACACCAGCATGATTATCTGGGTAGTGAAGATCTTTTCTGAATAGTTCTGTGTATTCTTGACACCTCTTCTTAGTATTTTCTGCTTCTGTTAGGGCCATATCATTTCTGTCCTTTATCAAGCCCTTCTTTGCATGAAATATTCCCTTGGTATCTCCAATTTTCTTGAAGAGATGTCTAGTCTTTTCCATTTTGTTGTTCTCCTTCATTTCTTTGCGTCAATCGCTGAGGAAGGCTTTCTTTTCTCTCCTTGCTATTCTTTGGAACTCTGCATTCAGATGCTTATATCTTTCTTTTTCTCCTTTTTTTCACTTCTCTTCTTTTCACAGCTATTTGTAAGGCCTCCTCAGACAGCCATTTTGCATCTTTGCATTTCTTTTTCCATGGGAATGGTCTTGATCCCTGTCTCCTGTACAATGTCACGAACCTCCGTCTATAGTTCATCAGGCACTCTATCAGTTCTAGTCCCTTAAATCTATTTCTCACATCCACTGTATAATCATATTTGTTTTTATTTAGGTCATTCCTGAATAGTCTAATGGTTTTCTCCAGTTTCTTCAATTTAAGTCTGAATTTGGCAATACGGAGTTCATGATCTGAGCCACAGTCAGCTCTCTGTCTTGTTTTTGCTGACTGTATAGAGCTTCTCCGTCTTTGGCTGAAAAGAATATAATCAATCTGATTTCGGTGTTGACCATCATGTGTAGAGTCTTCTCTTGTGTTGTTGGAAGAGGGTGTTTGCTATGACCAGTGCGTTCTCTTGGCAAAACTCTATTAGCCTTTGCCCTGCTTCAGTCTGTACTTTGAGGCCAAATCTGCCTGTCACTCCAGGTGTTTCTTGACTTTCGACTTTTGCATTCCAGTCCCCTATAATGAAAAGGACATCCCTTTTGGATGTTAGTTCTAAAATTTATTGTAGGTCTTCATAGAACTGTTCAACTTCAGCTTCTTCAGTGTTACTGGTTGGGGCATAGGCTTGGATCACTGTGATATTGAACGGTTTGCCTGGGAGACGAACAGAGATCATTCTGTCATTTTTGAGATTGTATCTAAGTACTGCATTTCGGACTCTTTTGTTGACCATGATGGCTACTCCATTTCTTCTAAGGGATTCCTGCCCACAGTAGTAGATATAATGGTCATCTGAGTTAAATTCATCCATTCCAATCCATTTTAGTTCCCTGATTCCTATAATGTTGACGTTCACTCTTGCAATCTCCTGTTTGACCACTTCCAATTTTCCTTGATTCATGTACCTGACATTCCAGATTCCTATGCAATATTGCTCTTTACATCATCAGACCTTGCTTCTATCACCAGTCACATCCAGAACTGGGTATCGTTTTTGCTTTGGCTCCTCCCCTTCATTCTTTCTGGAGTTACTTCTCCACTGATCTCCAGTAGCATATTGGGCACCTACCAACCTGGGGAGTTCCTCTTTCAGTATCCTATCATTTTGCTTTTTCATATTTTTCATGGAGTTCTCAGGGCAAGAATACTGAAGTGGTTTGCCATTCCTATCTCCAGTGGACCACATTCTGTCAGACCTCTCCACCATGACCTGTCCTTCCTAGGTGGCCCCACACGGCATGGCTTAGCTTCAGTGAGTTAGAAAAGGCTGTGGTCCATGTGCTAGATTGGCTAGTGTTCTGTGATTATGGTTTCCGTGGGTCTGCCCTCTGATACCCTCTCTCAACACCTACCGTCTTACTTGGGTTTCTCTTACCTTGGACGTGGGGTATCTCTTCAGGGCTGCTCTAGCAAAGCACAGCCGCTACTCCTTACCTTGGACGAGTTACCCCTTCTGACCTTGAACGTGGAGTAGCTATCTCGGCCCTCCTGTGCCCACGCAGCCACAGCTCCGTGAATGTGGGCTTGTTATTCCCCACCGCCACCCTTGACCTCCGTCATGGGGTAGCTCCTCTTGGCCGCTGCCCCTTAGGTCAGACAGCGCTCCTGCCTCTATAAGAATGCTAAGGCATAAAAGTATGTGTTTATAGGAGCTGATTTTTCAATAATTTGCTTTTGGAATTTGCCTGAGGAATAACCATACTTGTTTTAAACATTGTCAAAAATGTAAAAATGAAGCCATTACTTCGACAGTGAGATAGTTTTGCTTGATGAATTTATTTTTCCTGCTCTCTTCTTCTCTTTTGATGTATGCTTTCAGAGAATTGCCAACTGAGCCTTGACATTCCACAGATTTCCTTAGATTTTTTTTTAAACTGTTTGGATTTGAGAGCAAAACCATCTTTAACATAATCTGAAAGTTTTTCTTTTAAAGTTTTAACACTTCTGACAATATTACCTTCTTCTTTAATATTTAAAAATTGCCTATTCTCTGAGACTTTTCTATGTAACTTTTCTTATCCTAATAGATGGGGAAACAGTGGAAACAGTGTCAGGCTTTATGTTTTTGGGCTCCAAAGTCACTGCAGATGGTGATTGCAGCCATGAAATTAAAAGACGCTTACTCCTTGGAAGGAAAGTTATAACCATCCTAGATAGCATATTCAAAAGCAGAGACATTACTTTGCTAACAAAGGTCCATCTAGTCAAGGCTATGGTTTTTCCAGTGGTCATGTATGGATGTGAGAGTTGGACTGTGAAGAAAGCTGAGCACTGAAGAATTGATGCTTTTGAACTGTAGTGTTGGAGAAGACTCTTGAGAGTCCCTTGGACTACAAGAAGATCCAACCAGTTCATTGTAAAGGAAATTAGCCCTGGGTGTTCTTTGGAAGGAATGATGCTAAAGCTGAAACTCCAGTACTTTGGCCACCTCATGCGAAGGGTTGACTCACTGGAAAAGACTCTGATGCTGGGAGGGATTGGGGCAGGAGGAGAAGGGGACGACAGAGGATGAGATGGCTGGATGACATCACCAACTCGATGGACATGAGTTTGGGTGAACTCCAGGAGTTGGTGATGGACAGGGAGGTCTGGCATGATGCGATTCATGGGGTTGCAAAGAGTTGGACAAAGAGTCTGACTGAACTGATGCCAAGAGTCAGTTCAGTCGGACTGAACGACTGAACTGAACTGAACATTGACTGTTTCCCTGATTTTCCATCTGAGTACAAATCTTCTTCCCTTTAGAGTTTCATATCATCTAAATATTCCAGTATCTACTACTCTTTCTGAAACTACCTATATATATATATATTTTTTTTAATTTTCAGCATTTTTCAAGGACATTGTCAAACAGTATAGTATATCACAGATTGCATTAATTTTAACCCACGCTAATGCTAATGGCTAGTTATGTAATAATAAGCAAGTTATTTAAGTTATTTCCCTTCAATTTCCTTATCTATAGTGTGCGAATATTTAATGCATCTATTTCATAGTGTTGCTATAATGATTACCTGACATATCACTGTATTATGTTATTGTTTTTATGATTTGCAGTTTTACAATTGTATTTCTGATTTGCTCTAATATCTATGTGGATAATCTCTTCAACATAGCCTCTGAAAAATTTTCCAATTAAGAAAAATTACTACTGTTCAAGCACAGTCTATGTGCAACCTTCACAAATATTAGACTAATTCCAGAAGAAGTCTGGTATTAAGGAGAACTTCACCAAATTGTCCAAGGGGGTTCTGAAAGGAATATGCAGTGTCCTATTGAAAACTATACCAATTAAACCAAATTGGTCCAGGATCCAGGGAAGACTTCTATTAATATTACGAGATATTGTAAGGTTAACAGAAACCATATCATTAAACTGTATCTTTAAAACAGTTCACAAGCTGGTTCCATACACAGAAAACAGCATGTCAATAAGTCAGGGGGTAAGTGAGAGTATGATACACTTAAGAAATTAGATTTACAGTCTAGTACAGAATGTGAGAAAGATAATAGTTGGGGATAAGATGATGAAACAAGTTGGGTATAGACAGTATTGAAAATCCCTGTGTATGAGTGTGTGATTACATTAGATAAGAGAGATTTTAAAGCAGTGAGATGTTATATCAAATTTGTTCTCTTTTTTTTTTTTTTTGACTCACACGGCATTTGTAATAAGTAAATAGAAGGAAAAAAATAAAAAGGATTAGAAAAGATTAAAAGCCAGTAAGCCAAAATGAAAGAGACTTGTTTAAGTGAGTATTAGGAAGTTAGAATAGGAAAAAGGAGTTCAAAATGGAGGTGGTTAAAAGACAAAGAAAGGAAAAACTTTGAAAATAGAACAAAGAAAGGTCTGAGGACCAGAGTGAGGACCTCAGGTAAAACAAACAGCTCTCCTGGCCAGCCCAGTTTACATAGGACAGGCTTGGCTTGTGGGGAGGAGACAAATGTGTAAAAGGAGGAAGCCTAGAAGGATTGAGGGAAGAAGGCAATGGTAACCCACTCCAATACTCTTGCCTGGAAAATCCCATGGATGGAGGAGCCAGGTAGGCTGCAGTCCATGGGGTCGCTAAGAGTAGGATACAACTTAGCGACTTCACTTCCTTTTTTTTTTTATTTTTTTATTTTTTTTTAATTTTAAAATCTTTAATTCTTACATGTGTTCCCAAACATGAACCCCCCTCCCACCTCCCTCCCCATAACATCTCTATGTTTTTCACTTCATGCATTGGAGAAGGAAATGGCAACCCACTCCAGTGTTCTTGCTTGGAGAATCCCAGGGATGGGGCAGCCTGGTGGGCTGCCATCTATGGGGTTGCACAGAGTCAGACAAGACTGAAGCGACTTAGCAGCAGCAGCAAAAGGATTGAGGCCTCCCTTCTCTTTGTCTTTTGGGTCTGGCTCAAGGGTGTACTATCCTTTGTTTTTTCTAATAAAACTGAGCTGTAACACCGATTCATCCATAGCTTCAAATTTTTACTGGGGCGAGACAGAACTGAGGAAATTACACACACCCCGACAGTGAGAGATGATGCTCGTTTGCTCAGGAATGGAGAGAAATAAAGTGAATAGATTTCAAAAATGATGAGAGGTTAAAATTCAGAAGACTTGGCACATGTTTAAATGGAGGTGGGGATGTCCATCTTAACTGTGTAGCAGATTATGTTGCAAATCAGCAATTTAGTTTCTTACCAACCTAATCTCCCAATTCCATATGAATGCTGCTTTCACATAGCTTTCACAAACTTAGAATACATCAGTTGCAATGAAGACATGTACACTCACCCCCATGCACAATCTAAACAACCCCCCCCCCCCCCGCCCTGCCCCCAAAAGAAGAGAGCAAGAAAGAGAAAACACCAAATATAATTCTCATAGCATGGGGCAGAGTGATTGGTATGCCCTGTAGAATGGGCATGCCGAGAATCATAGAGTGATCATTTCTGAACCTTAAAGATCAATATCCCATTATTTTCCAGCAATCACGTAACCTTTCTGCTATTCTCACAATGGCTGCTTTATAATTTCATTGGGAATTCCAAGCCTTCTATCTCTCCCTTAACTTTGGATCCATTTACTACTTCCTGATATCAATTTTTTTTTTCTATCTATCCTAACACATGGCCGATCACTTCAAACATTTCTCCAATTTGGAAGGTGCTGGAGTGACAGCTACCAGCTAACTCAGAAATCTTTTCTTAAATCTACTATTACACATTTATCACCTCAGGGACTACAACAACTCACCTGGGACCTGCGTAATAAGCAGGGGTAAGTGCTTTAGTCATGTAAACAGAGTAGAAATATACTCTACTTTTATGGATACACCAGTCAGATTCTTAATTATGGTGAAAGAATCAGATGATGAGAAAGAGCAGTGCAAGCAAGTTTTGTGTTATGGAATCTGGTTTCCCATCTCAAGCTTCACCCTTAACATGTAATTACATTTCCTGAACTAACATTTGGTTTTCTTTCTAAATTGAAGGTAATACACTTTTGTTTCTGGTTATATCACAAGCATGAAAACAGAAGGACGTAAATGTAAGTGAATATAAATGTCTTATTAATAATCCAAAAACTGCAACTATAGTTTCATTGACATAGGCATTCATTATATTACTAAGTCCAAAAGTAAGTATTTAGTTTAATATGTAATTTTTTTCTTACCCCTGGAATTTTCTAGGAAACTTGGCAGTCCTTGTCTTTATCATTGGTAAATTTTCTATGCATCCTCCATGTTCTTTTCCCTGTTATTCAATATTTGAAGACAATTGGGGATGGAAAAGTTAATGACTTTTTCTAAACCGTATAGTCAGTTAGTGGTTGAAGCTAAGCTAAAAACAAACAACCCAGTCTTTCTATCTGAAAGTGCAATGTTAGTCACTCAGTCTTGTCCAACTCTTTGTAGCACCATGGACTCTAAATTAGCAGGCTACTCTGTCCATGGAATTCCTCAAGCAAGAATACTGAATTGGCTAGTCATTCACTTCTCCAGGGGATTTTCTCAAAGTCTAATACAATTTTCCTGCACGTAATAAGAATATTAGAATTTGCTGCTTATAATTTTTGTACTCAGTGGTGTTCACAATACAAGTCTGTATAATATAGAGATCCAGTATAATACAAATGGTTGACATTTATAGACAAATTAATGCTACAGCTTACTTAGATACCTACTGCAGAGATTCAACTTATCTTACAGCTGGATAGATAATGCAAGTTTTCTAAAATATCCAAGCTTATTCAAAATAAAAATGAAGATCAATATTAAGCAGGATAACAACATCTACACTAATTCAGGTTTCTAAAACTTTGGACGAGAATAAAAGAAGACCTTCAAAATCTTCACATTTTCAGTATTTTTGAAGCCTATCAATTGTTTTATCATCACTTCACACATTATACAGTAAGATCTACTGATACACATTTGCTCCCATCAAATATAATTATTTCTTAGCTTTTAAGCAGGAACATACCTTCCTCGTGTATTAAAAATTGAAGAAGATACATCATCTTCAACATTTAGAAAAATTTCTCAACCTATAATATACATCTTCACATTTAAGTATTCATCTATATGATATAAACATAATTCAGAGAAGTAAAGCAATAATCATAAATTCATTTGTTTAGTATTAAGGAAATACCTTTCAAATTAACTAAAACTTCCCAGATTGTCAGCATTTATTTTATTTGGCAGAATTAAATACTTTATTACAAAGTGAGATCTGAAAATATTTCAAACGTAGTGCACAAGCTCTATTGCTTTCCAATGGCACTTTTGAGAATGGAATATACATTACTCTAGGGGTTCTACCACCATTTGCTTTAATTTCATCCATTTAATTAAATCAAATAGTGTTATAATCCTCAAGAGGGAAACTATGCCACTTATGATAACTCCATTAGAAATACTTGAAATATGAGTATTTTTATAGTGTACATTAAGAGCCTTTTGAAAATTTCAGTATAAAAAAGAAATGAACTTCTAAGGATCAGTAGAAATGCTATATTTTATGCTTTTGTTAACCAAGAAAGTGACATGAAAGTAAAGCTTGTAAATAACTGTAACAAAAAATAATAAATGTTGTAGCAGAAAACCACATAAAATTCTGTAGAGTGATTTTATGTAAATTAAAATCAAAATGCATCTACATGGAACACATTTGCCATTCAATGCTGCTATATGTCTTGAAGCACACTAGCATCCCTATTATTTAAAGTAATATTTCCTCAAGTTCCATTTAGTGCTTCCAATTCAACTCTTTACATTACTGATCACTTGCTCTTGGTGCATCGCTGTGTTACCACACACTCTTTCTTACCTAACATCTTTATTCATCTTACCATGTCTATGTGATGTTTAATCTTCCTGAGCAGACTATTCCCCTAATTGGGTGGTAGGCTCTGTGAGAGATACTTGAGATGAAGATTGGGCTGAGTTTGAAGAAGTTTATGGAAGTCTCAAGGATAATGCAAGGGTGTGACATCATCAATCAATCAAAGATCAATTTTATGGATGACTGTTAATTTATTTTAGTTGAAATGGGAGGAATTAAGATCAGATAAATCAGCAGTACAGTTCAGGTTAAAGTCTGACATGTTTGAATACTTGAATTTCAACCACTTGGAGAAATCATTGAATATAAATAAGCTCCAAGCCTGGCTATCAATAATAAAAAAGGTAACACAGAAGTAAAACATAGTAAAACCAATGTTTATAGCAACACTCTGCTATTTTAAATGGGTTATCTTATTATTTATCATCTTAATCAGGAATGCCATAATGAAAGTTTTATATTTATTTTTACTATCAGCATAATATAAGAAAGGTAGTTTCCTATGTTTATATACCAAAAGGAAACATACACACACACATACACATAATGTTTTAAACTTGCCCACCACAGTCTCTATTTCATTTGGTACAATATCACAGCTTCTTTGGATGCAACAATGAATTATGTGCATGCCATACCAAATAAAAAGCATTTTTTCTTCTTGAATACATTGGATTGACACATATATTTTCATATTTGTTAATCTGTACCCCTGTGGAAAATACTACCTTTAGAGTTAAGGGCTTACATATAGTTCCTTTTGCCTTTAGTTTTACCGATTGCCCTCATTTTCAAAGTTTCTTAAGCCAGTATTTTCCCTCATGTTCATGTGTGACAGTTTAGAAGAAATAGTCTCACCATACTCTCCAGCAATTATTCTCATAAGTATGTGCATGTGGTAAGTCACTTCAGTCATGTCTGACTCTTTGTGACTCCATGGACTGTAGTTTGCCAGGCTCCTCTGTCCATGGAATTTTCCAAGCTAGAATACTGGAGCAGGTTGTCATTTCCTATTCCAGGGGATCTTCCCAATGCAGGGATTGAACTTGTGTCCCTTAGGTCTCCTGTATTGGCAGATGGGTTCTTTATCACTAATGCCAGCTGTATTTATAATACAGTAAGACTCTTTTGTGACAGTGGTACACTTTAGAAGACATAGTCTTACCATCCTCTCCAGCAATTAGTCTCATAAATATTTGCTTAACTGGGTCTTTTCCAGGGCCTCAGTGGTAAGAAATCCACCTGCCAATAAAGAAAACACAGGAGATGCAGGTTCCATTCCTGCATTGGGAAGATCCCCTGGAGGAAGAAATGGCAACTCACTCCAGTATTCTTGCAGGAATATCCCATAGACAGAAGAGTCTGATGGGCTACAGGCTGTGGGGTCACAAAGAGTTGGACATGACTAAGCAACTGAGCACACACACCCACATTTGCCCAATTAATTAGAACGCTGATATTCACACATACACACAAGTCTGCACAGAACTATTTATTCCAGCTTTATTGACAACTGCCACGAAGCTGGAAACAACCAGCTTCTGTCTAGCATACTTTCACTTGACAATGAGCATTTGAAAGCACCAAGTTTGAATATGTTTACTTCCATTTCTGTAATTGGAATTTTCTCATGTATTTTGTCTATATGTTTACCTTATGTGCTGAAAGTCTAGAGACAATATTTAATGTTAAAAAAATCTGCTACTGAACAGTGAAATATGTCAAATATAGATTCATACCAAGCAACGGCAACTCTACTGTAGCAAGTGCATTCAGACAACTCTATAGTAGGTCTGCTCAGCCTCTGTTCTCTGGATGTATTTTTCTAGTATAACCTATCTATAATTTTTCACTTTTTCCTCTTATTCCCAGGCTATTAGCTTGATGGTTCTCTGCTAGTCTCAGCATAGACCATGATGCCATGGCTTGCACATGAGGTGGTTGGCAGAGGCAGCAGCAATAAGTATTTTTCCTGCCATCATTGAAAACAGTAAGTAGTTGGCAGTCCCTGACAGTTACATTCTGAGTGAAATTCTTTTTATCACTAGGCACCTGCATGCTATCCTTGGAAAGGAAGTGCAGTTACTTTGTGTATTGAAAGAGTTGCCAAGGAGTGATTGTCTTTGAGATTTAGCTGAGAGCTGATGTGAGAAATCCATTCACCACAAGTATGTCTTAACATACAGCTAGATGATAACAAGGCATAAGCTAAAAGCAATAAGTATACTTCCAGTAAAGCAAAACTGGCATGTTTTGATACAAATTATCAATAATTCATTAGAATTTAAAAAAAAAAAAACAGAAATCCATATGGACAGAATGATTACACAAGTGTATACTGGCACTGTCTGATACAAATCTGTACATCTGGTCACCTTATATAAATACATGCACTTTTGAGCAGTGTAGTTCATGTTAAGGTGAAGTCACTTTAATCTTTGGCTTGCCTTGGTGGGTTTTGTTCTTCACTTTCAGAAAGAAGTGTCTTCTGCTCAACACAAACATGTAAAATTAGATATCTTGATATGGTCAGTATAAAAAGAAGATAAAGCAGGACAAGAGACGAGACAAACCAGCACATTTGGGCTCATCTGAAAAGAGATGTGGTCACTCAAATTCATGTGGTCTCGATGGCCAGAAATCAATACTGGAAAACCGTTTCTCAAATGTACTTCTAAGATCTGTGTTCCCACATCATGAAATTTCAGTATTAGCTGCCCCTCCACACAAACAAAACTGGTAATTTTCCTATTTTCAAGAGTTTTATGAAAATATTTCCTCCCATTTTATATATGCTTTTCCTTTATGGAACTAAACCTGTCTTGAGTTTACATAATACACAAAACAATATCACCTGTGTTTTTACAAAGAGCTTGAAGACAAAAGAGACCACCGAAAGTGTGACTTTTAAATAGCTTAAAAGACAGCTCTTCATATTTATATTTTTTAATGGGTGAAGGTACAGCAGTGCTGGTTGTGATAATTTAGAAAAGCAAAGGGAGTGGAGGATGCGGTGTTGAGAAGAAGAAGAGGCTTGTTTAAGAGGTGCTCTGAGCCTGCTGGTGTGAGGGTTCACCCTCCCAGCACTTCAATACAGCAGTAAACTTAATTCCAAGAGACCCTTTTGCTATGGCAAAAGAGGATGGCTAATTCCATTTCTTTACTGGGGACATTATGAGTTACTCTGCTTATATGATGAATGAGTCTGCTGTGACTTCAATACCCTCATCCTTAGATGAGTCTTTCAGTTCAGCCAGTTCAGTTCAGTCGCTCAGTCATGTCCGACTCTTTGCGACCTCATGAATCGCAGCACGCCAGGCCTCCCTGTCCATTCACCAGCTCCCAGAGTTCACTCAAACTCATGTGCATCGAGTCGGTGATGCCTTCCAGCCATCTCATCCTCTGCCGTCCCCTTCCTCTCCTGCCCCGGATCCCTCCCAGCATCTTCACACAATGTTTCCATTCTCACAGATCAGATGATTCAGCCTCAGTCTGGTTAAAGTTCACATACCTAATTGTGAAGCTGTACACATGAGATGATTCTGTCTGCCCCTGTCCGTTACGGCTTTTCTTAGACTTTTAAAAGTGACTAGGAGTTATTAAAAATCTCTCCATCATTAGAACTACCCTTTATTAATTAGCATATTTTTTAAAAAAATTAGAAAGAGTGGAATCCCAGTTCTGCAAATTTTATTTGCCATTAACCAGTTGTTTACAAACCATATAAGACATTAAATGTGGTATAAAAATATGAATGCATGAAATTCTATAAAATTATTAGTATTTCATCTTTTCCTCTGGTGAGTGAGTTATATTGTATCCTATTGGGCAATAAGCATGGAATTTTTGGTGTCACTTATTATATATTCATGTCTCTGCTAATAAAAGTCAACTGTCCTTTTACTTACAATTTGCATTAACAGCTCATCAATATGAACGAAAATGATTTATCAAAATATTACTGAGTAGAGACCGAATGGCTCAGGGGATTGGTTCATAATGGGATATGTAGTCTTTTATTTCTAGGTCACTGGTTTGAATTACATTTTGGCAGAGACTGGAGGCTATTCAGTGACATATGGTGTGTGGAATGGGGTGGCGATGTCAGTCTTATTTTCAGTAAGTGCTGTCCATTTAGATTTCAATATTTCAAAGAAACAGCACTTGACTCTAAAGCCTGTCTCCATGGATTCAAAACTTTAATATATATGTGTGGGTGTATGTCTGTGTGTATAAAAGTATTCATGAGATTAATGTTACCAAGAATACAAAAAATTATAATCCATTGAAACATTTGCAATATGAAAAATTTTTGCAAGACCTATGTGGGTAGGTTGGACAAGCCTGAAAAATCAATCTTTCAGGATAATTTAAGTTCACATGCTCTTTTCAGGCTTTTTTTTTATTATTCTTAATGACCTCAGGAAATACAGCTCTTTTGAAGTCAGACTTCAAGTTTATTTTGCTATTAAAGTGTTAAGATATTTCATAGAAGTAAAATTTAAAATCTTCTGACCAAGAGTCATAGATCAAAATTTGTAATGTTATACTTGAGAAATCTCTTTAACTAACATTATTTTATGGATGAAGAAAGTAAGTATAAAGCTGAAATGACTTCCCCAGTATCATACAGCTGACCTGAGCTATAACTGAACTGTAAGTTTCAGATCAAATCTCTTCTCACTGATTGTGCCATCTCTTGTTTAAGCTGGAGGCCTAATTCATAGGCGAAATACCATTTCCCATTCTTTTCAGGCCAAAATTAATTGAGGAAAAAAAATAGGTAAAAAGATTTAAGAGGAGTATTTGAAAATCTAATGACTATACATGAAGCAAATCTATAAATATGCAGTCCTACTGTTTGAATTAATCAGGAATTTAGCAAGATTGCTCAAAACAACTTCAATCAACAGATATCAATTTTATTTCTATATGTCAGCAAGAGAGATTTAGAAAATGCTTTTTTTGGAAATGACAACCCACTCCAGTATTGCTGCCTGGAAAATTTTGTGGACATAGGAGCCTGGCAGTCTACAGTCCATTGAGATGCCGAGCGACACAGCTGAGCAACTGAGCATGCACTTGTGCACATTTTTAAACGTAAAATTCAATAACAACAGAAATACTTATAAATAAATCAGCTAAAAGTTGTGTAAAACCTCTACACAGAAATGTATGAATCATTATAAAATATCTAGAGAAATGAAAGAATATGACATGTGCCTGGGTTGGCCTTCTTAACTTTGTTACAACTGTCATATCTCTTCAAATAAGTCTTTTGACTCAGAGCAATGCCAATCAAACTTCAGTGTATTTAACAGGGGATGGTGGTGCAAAGTATTGACAACTTTCTTTTAAAATTTTAAGGAAATGCAATGATGCAAGAATAAGGAACATAAAAAATCAAATACTGACACTAAGACATTGTCTGGCAAAGACAAACAGCATGTATTTTAAAGTGAGGTCTGGCCAGGTAATTTGTTTTAACCAACAACTGTGACCAAAATTATATATTTTGTTTGCCAAAAAGAGGTAAGGAGTAGTAATGCCTGCCACAGACAATTCTAGGTTTTAGCTTGGATGACTGGGAGAGGATGAAAATGCATTTATAGCATGATCATCCACAGAGAGGAGGACATAATGAGATGTGTTTATTTCTATTTTCTTAGCAGAGCAAATATGTTGACATCCATTGACCTTAGAAGCTAGATGAGGACAAGTACCTATGCCAAGGTAGACAATCACTCAAAATAACCTTTAGGAGTGAAACATAGACATTTATGAAGAAGAATGACTTATATCCATGAAAAAACTATATTATTATTGTATTATGTTGTTTTCTGTAATAATTTGATAAGGTAATCACTTAAAATTCAGTTTTTATATATTTTAAAATATGGAAAAATTCAAAACTGTCATTCTTACCGGTTCTAATATTTCTTTTGTGTACAAAAATTTGCATCAAACAGTTTTCCATTAATGTCTCTGAGTAAAAATAGACCTTATTTTATAGCACAAAAATGCCTTATGAATACATCCTTCCATCTTTGTATTAATTGCATGCTCTGTGTGTGCTTACAGTGGTCCAATTTTCTCCTTTATTTAGGTTTCTGAATGGTGTACATATTAGTATAATGGCCAGCATACTGAGATGCTAATTGCCAGGTTTTCCGTAGGTCTCCCTTTCTGCCTAAACAATTTTATAGATATAATTTAAATCAGTTTAATTCTGTTGAAACTCTTTCCCCGCCATGAAGACAATATTCACATTGAGGGGAAAAACCTTAGAATATATCTTAATTAACAATTTAGAGATGGAAAACCGATTAGTGGTTATCTAAGGTTGGCAGTGGTTGGGGAGGTGAGTACTAGAGGGTTTATTTGAGGGTGATGAAAATGTCCTGAAATTGAATGTGGTGATACACAACACTGTATGTCAATTATATCTTAGTAAAGTTGTTAATGTATATGTACACACTTATATACAAAATTTCAAATATATTCTACATATAGTGATGCACATATATATATTTTTTCCTGGAGTTTACATGTGTTACCACTGGTAAGGGCTTAGATAATATGTCATCTTCCAAGGCCACAGTTTGTCATTGATGGTATAAATTAATGCCACTTTACTTAAAACGATACAGACATTTTTTTGTTCATCTATTCATTTATAAACTATAGGATGTAAGCAGGGAGGTAACATTTTGTACAAAACAACAAAATTCATATTCATTTTGAATTTTTAGTAAATATAAGGGAGCACTAATGCTTCAGTCCATAAATATGAAAGAATAATTTATTTCATTCACTATTTATGTTTCCCCAATCTTTATGATGTTCTCATAGTTGTACTCAATGCATTTGTTAAGTAAGCTCCAAAATTTAATCTTGTTCTTCCCAGGTGGCACTAGTGGTAAAGGACAAGACTGCCAATGCAGGAGACATAAGAGACATGTGTTCAGTCCCTGGGTCAGGAAGAGCTCCTGGAGGAGCGCATGCCAACTCACTCTAGTATTCTTGCCTGGAGAATCCCATGGACAGAGGAGCCTGGAGAGCAATGGTCCGTATGGTCACAAAGAGGTGGATATAACTGAAGCAAATTAGCACACATGCACATGAGATTGTTTCTATCTTTGCTTCTATTCACTTTCCTTCTATACTTAATTAGTTTACCTTCAGAAATACAGAGGTACAAAATGTACTTTGGGGCTCAGTTCAGTTCAGTCGCTCAGTCGTGTCTGACTCTTTGCAACCCCATGGACTGCAGCACATCAGACCTCGCTGTCCATCACCAACTTCTGGAGTTTACTGAAACTCATGTCCATTGAGTCAGTGATGCCATCCAGCCATCTCATCCTCTGTCATCCCCTTCTTATCTTGCCTTCAATCTTTCCCAGCATCAGGGTCTTTTCAAATGAATCAGTGCTTCGCATCAGGTGGCCAAAGTATTGGAGTTTCAGCTTCAGCATCCGTCCTTACAATGAATATTCAGGACTAATTTCCTTTAGGACTGACTGGATTGATCTCCTTGCAGTTCAAGGAACTCTTCTCCAACACCACAGCTAAAAGACATCGATTCTTTGGTGCTCAGCTTTCTTTATAGTCCAATTCTCACATCCATACATGACTACTGGAAAAAACACAGCTATGACTAGACAGAACTTTGTTGGCAAAGTTAACATCTTTGCTTTTTAATATACTGTCTAGGTTGGTCACAACTTTTCTTCCAAGGAACAAACGTCTTTTAATTTTATGGCTACAGTCATCATCTGCAGTGATTTTGGAGCCCCCCCAAAATAAAGACTGTCACTGTTTCCATTGTTTCCCCTTCAGTTTGCTGTGAAGTAATACTTTGGGGTTTGCTACTATATAATTGAACTTAAAGTTAGTATATTTTTATTTTTTTAATTTTTTTATTATTTTTTTATTTTTATTTTTACTTTATTTTGCTTTACAATTCTGTATTGGTTTTTCCATACATAATGTTAACAATTAATACAAAAATTGAAGAAAATAAAGTCCTAGAGAGTTAATTGATAATAGACCGAATTCCTCAACCATATATGTGTAAATATGCATATTACAACTACCCTAAAAGCAGGTCTTCAATTAAAACAAAAAATTTGGAATTTTTTAAGAAATCAAACCCCTTCGTATTGAAAACGAAAAGCCTTTGATTTTAAAAGAAATTGTTATTTCCTATAGATTTATAACTTTAACATTTTTTTTACTTACACAGCAATAATAAAATTTTTGTTAGAATTTGTTATTATTTAATTGCTATGTTCTAGGAAGTTTTCCAAAGGAGGAGTGAAAATCTGAAAAAAATCTTCATTTATGTCAATAGTATTATATCATGTATGCCAATATTTAGACAATCTTTAAAACTTTAGAAAAACAAATTTACTTTTGGTGTATGAGAAATAATTAGAGATGTCAAAAAGAGTAAGAACAGCATTTTGACAAGTCTCTGTTCCAAAAAATCACTCCATTTGAACACATTTCTGGGCTCTTTCTTTGCCTCCTCTGAGGTAGAGAAGCCAAAGGGAAATTCTGGTGTATTTTTCTAAGATATGCAATAAATAGGAAGGGATACCAACTGAAGATAATTTTTTACTAACTGGATAAAGTTGAAAGAACAATTCAACCACCCAAAATTTCTATCTCCAAGTGTCTATTAACATGCAAGTAAAAAAATACACAAATACATAAAACAGCATCACCACCAGAGGCTAAATATTAAATTTGAGAAAATCACAAAATATAGGAGGACTTGAATGGAGAAGGCAATGGCACCCCACTCCAGTACTCTTCCCTGGAAAAATCCCATGGAGGAACCTGGTGGGCTGCAGTCCATGGGGTCGCTGAGTTGGACACAACTGAGCGACTTCACTTTCACTTTTTACTTTCATGCATTGGAGGAGGAAATGGCAACCCACTCCAGTGTTCTTGTTTGGAGAATCCCAGGGACTGGGGAGACTGGTGGGCTGCCATCTATGGAGTCGCACAGAATCGGACACGACTGAAGAGATTTAGCAGAAGCAGCAGCAGCAGCAGGAGGACTTGAAAAAATCAGCATGTCAATAAGACTGGCAAATGAAACACATTAATGGCTAATAATGGTTACCTCATACAAGCTACCATATTTCTTTAGGTGTTGCTTTGTGACCATCAAGAAAGGAAAAAACAATAACACTCTTTATTAAAATACGAGCGACTAAACTTTCACTCCAGCCTTTCATTTAGGAACTTCCCTGGTGGCTCAGACACTGAAATGTCTGCCTACAATGTGAGAGACCTGGGTTCAATCCCTTGGTCGGGAAGATCCTCTGGAGAAGGAAATGGAAACTCACTCCAGTACTCTGCTCTGGAAAGTCCTGTGGATGGAGGAGCCTGATAGTCTACAATCCATGGGGCTGTAAAGAGTCAGACACTACCGAGCGACTAAACTTTCACTTTTATTAAAATCAGTGCAATCAATATGTTGTAATTCTGAGTTGTAATACTCAACTCACTTTCAAACATCAGCATATGTGAAAATCTACATGGCTTAAAACTTGTGAATGTGATAATAAACCAAAATATGAGGAACACAAAGCAAATAAAATTTATTCTCATCCCGCAGCTAGGTGATAGGAAAGTTGCAGTAGTATGGAAAAGGGAACTAAGAAGACACTCAAGTGACAATGCTTCCAGAAATATATCATATCTACAAATGATTACCTAGCATTAGATTCTAGCTGATGGTTTAAATGAACCTCTGGCCTCAGCCTTAATATAGCATCAGTGAACCAGACAGGGATAGTATATAATAAAGCCATTTGTCAGCAGACTGATCCCATCAGCATGGTCAATTACAGGACAAGAACAAAGAACTAAGTAAGAAATTAGTGGCCTAAATTATTCCAGCTCTTCATGTTTCCATTTGCCTCGGTGTACTAATGTTATTTGGATGAACAATAACTTTTCAATAACTTCAGTAACTTTAACTATATTCTGTAAGGGATTTGTCCTTCTTCTCTGTGATTTCACTTGAACAGATGTGTCCTCAAGACATAGGTCTTCGAATCAGGCAAGCCAGTGTTTGAAAGACTGGAATGGGCTTCACAGCCTGCTGAGAAATATTTGTTGGGTTTCTGAAAAGACAAAGCATTTAAAGACTATACATGTCAACACAGGCTCTGATTATTCATCTGACATGAAATTCTGCTAGCATCCTCACCCTTGCGAATTTTAAAGGCTGCCAGACTTTCTAACATTATTCACAATTGCCATTGTGGCAGTAGAAAGACTAACTTCGCAGATTGCTATGGGAGGGTAGGTCCACGGTGTGGGTGCAGCTGTCTTCAGTTCAACAGAGAGGAAAATGAAAACTTCATTTGACCTTGAAAAGTGAAAGTGAAAGTGAAGTCGCTCAGTCATGTCCGACTCTTTGCGACCCCATGGACTGTAGCCCACCCAGCTCCTCCGCCCTTGGGATTCTCCAGGCAAGAAGACTGGAGTGGGTTGCCATTTCCTTCTCCAGGGGATCTTCCCGACCCAGGGATCGAACCCAGGTCTCCCGCATTGCAGGCATATGCTTTAACCTCCGAGCCACCAGGGAAGCACTTAAGCCTGTGCAAAGCCTCTGATTCAGTTTAGCAGAAACATTTTATTGTGGAAAAATGCACGTGGAAGTTGTAAACTTTATACTTGCATCCCCAGTGGAGCCCTCCTTAACTTGTAAGAACCCAAAGGAGAGAGATGCAATCAGCCATTTTAACACCTATGGAAATGAACTAGCACTTAATTTAAATAACTTTAATATGATTATATCATCATCGTGATGACTTCAAACTTGAATCACTAAATTAAACAATTCAGTATTTACTAGTGGAGAAAATGCATTTTTGAAAATAATTTTGCTAGTAGATGATTAATGAAGGTTTTTTCCCTTTCTCCAAAAGATGACACCACTGCTATTTTTTTTTTTTTTTTTTAAAGTCAAGGTCTCCTGCATTGCAGGTTGATTCTTTACCATCTGATCCACCAGGGAAGCTCTTAGTCTTTCTTATTCAAGAGTTGTTTCAATTAAATTTTGCAGAAGCATTTTAATTGTACTTTTCCATTTGCCATTAATTTCCACAAAAAAAGTAAAATTACTTTAAAGCCATATAACTTGACTCTTGAACAGTCAACTCAATGTTTTCAAATAAATTCTTATGCTCAGGGGAGAAATATCTTTCCACTCTTCAATAGCTGTTTCATTTAAAAGCCTTACTAAATAATGTTCCTGTCTATGATTTCTCTTTGAGCACTATTTCCTTTCTTGATCTCGAATTGTTATTGCAAAGAAGAATTTTTTTTTTCTTTTCTTTTCCAGTAGAATAACAAGGAGGAGAATAGATTAAATGTATGAACAATAATGGGCTTCCCTGGTGACTCAGTTGGTAAAGAATCCACCTGCAATGCAGGATGCCCAGGTTCAATCCCTGAGTCATGAAGATCAGCTGGAGAAGGAAATGGCAACCCACTCCAGTAAGCTTGCCTGGACAGAGGAGTCTGGCAGACTATAGTCCATGGAGTTGCAAGAGTCAAACACGACTTAGTGACTAAACCACCACCGCCATTAACAATAATCATACAAAGATGCAAAGATCAGAGAGGGTAGGGTTATCAGTTAAACAACAGGAAACCCAGCTATGTTTGAACTTCAGGTAAAGAAACATTTTGTGAGATATAAAAATGTCTCAAATATTGCATCCTATATTTTTATTTACTAAATCTATGTATCGGTAAACTGAAAGGTTATTTATGGTGATCTTTGTCAGGTAGCATGTCTTCCAGGTGACTGTGGTGGTTAATTTTCTGTGTAAGTTTGACTGGGCTGAGAGATACCCAGATATATGGCAAAACATTATTTCCAGATGTTTTTGTGAGATTGTTTATGGAAGAGATTAGTATTTGAATAAATGGAAAGAGTAAAGTCGCCCTCACTGAAGTAGGTGGTCAGCTTCCAATCTGTTGAGTATCTGAGTAAAACAAGAAGGCTTATACTGGCAAAATAACTTTTCATGAATTTTATATAGGTTCTAATGTGTTAATACCATATGATATTTATAATGACATATGTAACTTAGGATCTCATATGAGAACATTAATACATGATCCCACAGATAATGAGATCAGTTTTACTAAGAAGTTCCAGAGTTTTAAGAATTTTAGAACAATTATACCTTTTACATGCTCCAAGACAATGTTCCTTACTCCTTAAAAAAAAAAAAAAAAATGGGGAAGCTTTTCATAGTGATCATTTTCTGAAGAGAATGCTATCCTCAAATATTAGGTTAGTCTTATGTGATTTGATGTAAAATGAGGCAGAGAGACAGTAGCAGATTCCTGGGTATCAAAGTCAAGCTCCAATTTTCCTAACTGGGAGATCTACACATTGACATTTATGGCAGGGAAACACTTTGTTCAGGTGGTGGTGATGGTGGTGGTGGTGGGTGCTACCCATTCATTTTAGCGTGTTTAGCAGCATTTCTGGCGTCTACCACTGGGTGTCAGTAACAACACCCCTCCCCTAGCGGGGTAGCCAGAAAAACGGCTCCAGGCATTACCAAACGTCCCTCACAGGTGGAGAATAAAACTGCCTTAAGCTGATAACCATTGGTCTAGCGAATAAGCCAAATGAGATACTTACTTACTGATTTAAAATAATTTTAATCGACTTTAAAGCACTTTTACATTTATAGCAAAACTGAGTGGAAGTTACAGAAGTCTTTGGTGTATCCCTTACCCCACACATGCATACCGTCCCCCACTATCAGCATCCGGCCCCAGAATGATACTTTTGTTAAAATCAATGCACCTACATGGGCACATCAATATCACCCAAAGTCCATAGTTCGAATTCTGATAAATTCCCAGTGTTGGGCATTCTGTGACTTTGGACAAATTTATGACATATATCAACTTATATAGATTCACAGAGTACTGCTCTAAAAATCATATTACTGTCTCAACAGTTTTGCCTTTTCCAGAATTCATATTGTTGAAATCCTACTTGCATAACTGATAAATCCCACTTGATCTCAGTGTCTAATTCTTTATGTACATTGCAAAATTGCTAATATGTTGAAGTACCATTAACATTTAGTCAAATTATTGATATGATCGAATTAACCTTTACCATAATTTCTGTGTCCTTTATTTCTATTTTTATTTCCCCCTTTTTTCTCTCCTTTTGGGTTTTAAACTGAGCTTTTTATATGATTTCATTTTCTTTTCTTAGCTTATCAATTATACTTTTTGAACTATTTTTAGTGGTTGCCCTAGTCTTTGCAATATACATTTACAACTGAGTCCACATTCAAGTAATACTACACTCCTTCTCAGGTAGTGCAAGTGCTTTATAATAAGAAAATAATCCGAATTCCTCCCTCCCATCACTTTTATCATTGCTGTCATTTGTTTCACTAATATGCAAGCATGCAACTGAATACACTGATGCTATTATTACTTTGAATAAACTGTTAATTCATATCAATTAACAATATGACAGTTAAAATTTTTATTTTACCTTTATCTTTCCTCCCCTGGTGCTCTTCCTTTTGTTATGTAAATTCGAAATTCTGTCATTTTCATTAAGTAATGTAAGATGTGCAGAGAGGGGAAGTGTTTTACAGACCTATAATAAGATATGTCTTTTAATGAGCTTTTTCCTGTAGAGTATGAGCTTTACAAGTGATTCACAAGTTGTTTTCTTTTATTTTTTTTCCCCCATCTTAGGTAGAGAGGATGGCAAAAGTGGGCTACAGTTGGTCCTTTCTCTTTCCCTAGATCATTTGTATTCTAAAAAAATAGCTTAGATTCTAGTGGTGGCTCAAAGGGTAAAGAATCTGCCTGCAATGCAGGAGACCCAGGTTCAGTCCCTGGATTGGAAAGATCCCCTGGAGAAGGGAATGGCCACCTACTCTAATATTCTTGCCTGGAGAATTCCATGGGAAGAGGAGCCTGGCTGGCTGCAGTCCATGGAGTCACAAAGAGTCAGACAATGATTGAGGGACTAACACTTCCACTTCTTCACTTTAAGAACTTCCTAGCTTCACATTCCTGAGCAGAACTGGAAGTTAAGATTCCAATTATTTTTTAAATGTTCATTAAGGTCATTAACCTTAAGGCTTAAGGCTTAACCTTAACCTTAAGGCTAAGGCTTAACATTAACCTTAACCTTAAGGCTCATTAAGGTTCATTGGAGGCTTCCCTTGTGGCTCAGTTGGTAAAGAATCTGCCTGCATTGAGGGAGACCTGGGTTCGATCCCTGGGTTGGGAAGATTCCCTGGAGAAGGAAAACTCTACCCATTCCAGTATTCTGGCCTGGAGAATTCCATGGACTATACAGTCCATCGGGTTGCAAAGAATCGGACAAGACTGAGCAACATTCACATTCACGTTCAATGTATGTTTTATAATAAAAATGTATCCCCTCCCTTCTTTCTCACAAAGTAATCTGTATGAAGCATTAATTAAAATCATCATGTTTCTTACATTTTATCTACTGACAGACATGTAATATTTTATTTCAGTACCTTGTGGAAAGTCACTTCTTCCCCTATGGTAGAGAAATTAAGCTTTATTTACTGACACCCTACAATTTTTAAATTACTATACTTTACAAACATTACTTAATTTTCCATTCATACTACAAAAGTAAATATATGTTATTAGAGAAGGGTTTTCTTAGAAAAAAAAATATGCTATGAGATTAAGTACATTGTTCAGAATGGGAACTATTTATAGCATTTATTTGATACTATATTCATTGGATGGTACAATATTTTCTGGAGTTGAATTCCAATAGTATTACTAAACTTTGGTGTAGCCAGAAATATAATATCAGTAAATATGGATGCTTATAAAAATTATCTCAAAATGATATTCATCACTTAATTAAAAAGGAGATTGAAGCAGTTTTAAAAATTTAACTATAAAGAAAAAAATATATTTAGGATTTGACTAAATGCTTATTTGGTTACTCTTCTTTTCCATTTATATACATGATTTTACGCTTCTCTGGTGGCTCAGAGGGTAAAGCATCTGCCTGCAGTTTGGGAGACCTGGGTTCGATCCCTGGGTTGGGAAGAGCCCCTGGAGAAGGAAATGGCAACCCCCTCCAGTATTCTTGCCTGGAGAATCCCATGGACAGAGCAGACTGACAGGCTACAGTCCACAGGGTCCCAAAGAGTCGGACACAACTGAGTGGCTTCACTTCACTTCACTTCACAGGGTTTAGAATTAATGTGTACATATTCAGAAGCAACAAAATTTATGGACTTATCTATGCTGAGAAAATTACAAATGTTTTTGACTAAATTTTATGTTGCTTTTGTTTTCCACAAATTAATTTTTTTTTTTTCTGTAAAGGCCTGTAAGCCAACAAGTTACTTTATATGTGTAGTTTCAAATTTTCCAAAGACAGCTTGACAGCTTTTTCAATACGTCTAGTCTTATAACTGTATCCACATTATTGGTATTCTATGTTTTCAAAATTTTAAGAAGTAATTAAAAAAAAAAAACTGTTGAAAAACCACAGTTTAAAATGATTACTTACTTCTATAAGTGCCTACCAAGCTATTTTTTCTTTAAAGTGCTCTGAGGAACTTGTGCCATGTAACTATTTAAAATTACAATAGAAATTTAAAAGAATAAGAGAAAACATTAATTAGAGCTCATTTAAAAGCTTCCTGACAGGCCAACACTAAAATATAATAATAGTTTAAAATGACTAACTATTCAAATCTGTTCTTTGTATTTTCACAAAGGCACTTACAGTGTCATCTAAAAGTGCTCCAATATAAAATGGTTAATGCTATGAAATTACTCATTTATTCAGCAAATACGTTCTATTTATTAAATAATGCTTGATTAAAATGCAAGTAAATATATTTTTAGAAAGTAAAATTCTAAAAGTGTCCATGATTCTATAATCTTAGCCTAAACCCAATGGTTATTACAAAACTCTTCTTCAGTGTAGCTCATAAATAGGTGTGAAATAGTTTCCAGGTGGTTCAGTAATAAAGAATCTGCCTACGGATGCAGGAGACACAGGAAATGCAGGTTTAATCCCTGGGTCAGGAAGAGCCTCTGGAGAAGAAAATGGCAACCCACTCCAGTATTCTTGCCTACAAAATCCCATGTAGAGAGTAGCCTAGTTGTCTGTAGTCCAAGGGGTCACAAAGAGTCAGACAATGACTTAGCACTCACATATCCGCAATAGTTTTCACAGTCCCTATTTTTACTTTATAAACTTTTTTTTTGGTAAAAAGTCCTCTATCATATTTGTCACCTAAAAATCAATACATGAACTTTCTGTGGCAATTTAAACTGTAAAATATCAATTTCTGATGTAGGCCTAATTTATAGGCATAAAATCAAAATAACAATCTTCATTTCTAGTTAATTCAGTTACGTAAGTGGTGGTGTCTAAAACTCTGTGCAAAATTCTTATTAATTTTACTATAATAATTGAAAAACTTGGTCCTAGAAAATAGGACTGAGTAATATTTATAAAAATATTTAAAACATAGCTATATATTTTAACATGCTAGATAAACAATTTAGAATTTAAAATTAATTCCAGGTAAAGATTATTGATGTATTTTCAGACAATAGAGTTGTATTTAAAAAATAAAGACACTAGAGACTTCATATTATATCTAGCCACAGAATCAAAAGGATTTTTATAATTTTTGCTATTCTAATATATAAGATATTTAAACCATAAAATAATATTTTTCACATATGGTATTATACTTTAAAAGAAAAAAAAGAAATACTAGAATTTACCACAAACTTTAATATAATTTAATATAGAAAATGTCAGTAATATTGACAAGGAGTTTCCTGTATATAAAAACTAATCAGCTTAAAAAAAGAGTCTTCTTATAATTAATAAAATATGCAAAGTATTTCAGAATTAGTTTAATAAACAATATAGTCTTGCATATAGGAATAACGCTATAAATTTTCTAGGGGAATTTTAATAAAAACAAATTAGCAACTGAAGAAGCTCATTAAATGTTGTAAGTCTCCTTTATGGACTTTATTTTCTGTGTTTATTCCTTCAATCTGATGTCATGTATTTCTTGCATAAGACATTCTATTTTACCCCGAAGCATATTGTTCTCTCACATAAATTACTATCTAGTGGATAATAACCCCCTCTTGAGCCACAGATACTTGTACCCAACAGTCTTTTGGACATGCTCACTTGGAGCCCTAGAGAGACCAGATATTTAGCATATGAAAAAGTGGAACAACTCTTTAGAGCACTGCAGTGAGCAACTGAAAAATGTGAATTCTTTTAAAATGTGCATGACATATTTATACAAATAATTAATATACTAAACTATAAAACAAGTCAAAATAAATCTCAAAGATGAAATTATAGACAAAAAATTTATCAGGATGCTATTAAGTTGATATTAAGCACAAACATAATAATAAAAATTCTACATAGAAGGAAATAAGAATCATAATTCTAGCTAAGCCACAGGCAAATAAATAAGTTGCATATAATTAGAAAATATTTTAACTAAATGATAATACTAATATTATAAATTAAAACTTGAAATCCAGATAAATCAGAAATTATAAGTAAAGTACTTATATATATGGGGCTTCCCTTGTGGCTCAGTGGTAAAGAATCCACCTACTACCAATGAGGGATATGCAGGTTTGATCCCTTTGTCAGAAAGATGCCCTGGAGAACGAAATGGCAACCCACTTCAATATTCTTGCCTGGGAAGCCCCATGAACAGAGGAACCTGGTGGTCTACAGTCCATGGGGCTGCAAAAGAATGGGACATGAATTAGCAACTGAACAGCAACAACTTACATATGGAAATAAAGAAAGACAAAAATATTGGCATGAAGTATCTTTTTATTATAGAAAATTAGAAGATTTTCAGGAAAATTACCTCCAAAAGAATAAAAGGAAAGAAATAATAATAACAACATAAATCGATAAAAACAAATCTAAAATTGAGAAGATCATCAAAGCCAGGAACATTTTCTTTAAAAATTTTTTTTTAATTATTCAAATTGCTAAATCCATTATGAAACTGATAATAACATAATTCTACATCTGGGACTCAGGTTTCTTACATAACTCAAGATCTCAAACCCACATTCTGGATTGTAAATTTCACTTTATTGGATATTTTCTATAAAGCTTATTCTTCCTAGATTTAAAAATGAATATATCCTCAATAAATAAATATTTTAGGTTAATAAAATTTCTAAGTAACAAAAGTCCTTACAATCCTAAGAAATAAATTGAAATATAGGAAATATTTTGATGTATCAGGCACAGGGTTGATTCTCTTGATATTTAAATATCTCTAGCAAAAATAACAATGCTATTATTTGGGTTTTTTTGTGCAATTTTATCCAACATTAAAAATATGTATTATGTTTCAGCCAAGGAGATTTACAGATTTTGGGTAATCTTTAAACACCTTAAGAATCTAAAATTAGAAATTTAAGGAATTTCCTGGTGGTCCAGTGCTTAGGACTCTGCTCTCATTGCTGTGTATCTGGGTTCAATCCCTGGTCAGGGAACTAAAGTCCCACAAAACATGTGGAGCTTCCCAAAAGAAAATAATTATAAAAATAATAAAATTGAAAGAATAAACTAAAAATTAAAATATATGAGTCCACAAATGGGCAACAGTGAGTTGAGGACTGAGCTATAAAATGTAAATATTTTATTAGAGAGTTGGCAGGAGCAAATTGGTCAGCAATTTGAAAAACTCCATGTTGCAAGGTACAACATTATGTGATTTCAGCTCTTATGAAGGATTTATCAATTTTAAGAATTTTTTCAGATATCCAACTTATATCTTTAATGGTTAGCTCTAGTTTGATGCTTTTTGTTTCATTATGTTGTCATCTTTACTGTTTCCTTCCTTTCTTAAATGTAATAGAGTAATGATTTCTTAGGTGGGCGTGAAATTCCTGCTTGTATTCTATAGCTGTGTAACAAATTGCCACAAATTGTGTGACTTAAAACAGTTTCTTTTCTGCTGCTGTTTAGTCAATAAGTCGCGTCTGACACTTTGTCTACAGACCTGGTCCATAGCCCCCTGGTCTGTAGCATGCCAGGCTCCTCTGCCCATGGAATTCTCCAGGCAAGAATACTGCAGTGAGTAGCCATTCCTTTCTCTGAGAGATCCTCCTGATCCAGGGATCAAACCCAGGTCTCCTGTACTGCAGGCAGATTTTTTATTATCTGAGCCACTAAGGAAGCCCAAAATTGGTGCTTTACAATTTTCAAAAGTTCCAAATACATAATTTCATATTTGTTGTTCAGTACTCAGTCATGTCCGATTCATTAAGACCCCATGTACTGCAGCCTGCCTAGCTTCCCTCTCCATCACCAACTCCAAGAGCTTGCTCAAACTCATGTTCATCAAGTCAGTGATGCCATCTAATCATCTAATCCTCTGTCATCCCTTTCTCCTCATGCTCTCAATCTTTCCCAGCATCAGGGTATTTTCCAATGAGTCAACTCTTCCAATCAGGTGGCCAAAGTATTGGAGCTTCAGCTTCAGCTACAGCATCAGTCCTTCCAAGGAGTAATCAGGGTTGATTTCCTTTAGGATTGACTGATTTGATCTCCTTCTGGGGCAAAGGAACTCTCAAGAGTTTAGGTTCGATACAGAATACAGGATGCTTGGGTCTGGTGCACTGGGATGATCCAGAGAGATGATATGGGGAGGGAGGTAGGAGGGGGGTTCAGGATTGGGAACTCATGTACACCTGTGGTGGATTCATGTTGATGTATGGCAAAACCAATACAGTATTGTAAAGTAAAGTAAAATAATAATAATAATAATAAAGATTAAAAAATAGAGCCTTCTCCAGCACCAAAGTTTGAAAGCATCAATTCTCTGGTGCTCAACCATCTTTATCGTCCAACTCTCATGTCTGTACATAACTATTGGAAAAACCAGAGCTTTGACTATATGGACATTTGTCACCAAAGTTATGTCTCTGCTTTTTAATGTGTTATCTAGGTTTGTCATAGCTTTTCTTCCAAAGAGCAAGTGTCTTTTAATTTCATGCCTGTGGTAACAATTTGCAGTGACTTTGGGCCCAAGAAAATAAAGCCTGTCATAACCCCATAATAATCCTTGTTTTCTCTCAGTCCTATATTTTTTTTGCCTCTTACTCATCCCCACTGGTAACCACTGGTTTGTTCTCTGTCTGTCACTCAGCTTCTTTTTTGTTTTATTCACTAGTTGCCTGTATTTTTTTTGTTTCATATATTAAGCAATATCAAGCAGTATTTGCCTTTCTCTGACTTATTTCATATACCACATTGCCCTCAAAGGAAAGGCAAGAAAGGTAATGCCAAAGAATGTTCAAACTACTGCACAATTGCACTCATCTCATACACTAGCAAAGTAATGCTCAAAATTCTCCAAGCAAGGCTTCAACAGAACATTAACCAAGAACTGGCAGATGTTCAAGCTGGATGTAGAAAAGGCTGAGGAAGCAGGTATCAAATTGCCAACATCCACTAGATCATAAAAAGCAAGAAAGTTCCAGAAAAATATCTACTTCTGCTTTATTGAGAACACCAAAGCCTTTAACTGTGTGGATCACAACAAACTGTGGAAAATCCTTAAAGACATGGGAATACCAGACCACCATACCTGCCTCCTGAGAAATCTATATGCTGGTGAAGAAGCAACATTTAGAATCAGACATGGAGCAATGGACTGGTTCAAAACTGAAAACAGACTACATCAAGGCTGTATATTGTCATTCTGCTTATTTAATTTTTAGGCAGAATAAATCATGTGAAATGCTGTGCTAGATGAAGCACAAGCTGGAATCAACATGGTTGAGAGAAATATCAATAAACTCAGATATGCAGATGACACCACCCATATGGCAGAAAGTGAAGAAGAATTAAAGAACCTCTTGATGAAAGAGTTTCTTTTCTTTTTTTTTTTTTTTTTTTTTCCCCAAAAACCCAAGATCATGGCATCTGGTCCCATCAGTTCATGGCAAATAGATGGGGAAACAATGGAAACAGTGGTAGACTTTATTTCCTTGGGCTCCAAAATCACTGCAGATGGTGACATGCAGCCATGAAATTAAAAGATGCTTACTTCTTGGAAGAAAACTATTACATATCCAGACAGTATATTAAAGAGCAGAGACATTACTTTGACAACAAAGGTCCACCAAGTCAAAGTTACAATTTTTCCAGTAGTCATCTATCAGTGTGAGAGTCGGATTATAAAGAAAGCTGAACACTGAAGAATTGATGCTTTTGAATTGTTGTGTTGGAGAAGACCCTTGAGAGTCCCTTGGACTGCAAGGAGATCCAACCAGTCCATTCTGAAGATCAACCCTGGGATTTCTTTGGAAGGAATGATGCTAAAGCTGAAACTCCAGTACTTTGGCCACCTCCTGTGAAGATCTGACTCATTGGTAAAGACTCTGATGCTGGGAGGGATTGGGGGCAGGAGGAGAAGGGGACGACAGAGGATGAGATGGCTGGATAGCATCACTGACTCGATGGAGGCGAGTCTGAGTGAACTCCAGGAGTTGGTGATGGACAGGGAGGCCTGGCGTGCTGCGATTCATGGGGTCGCAAAGAGTCGGACACGACTGAGTGACTGAACTGAACTGAACTGATGGTAGTTTCATCTTTAGTTTGATAAACATCTATACTGCTTTCCACATTGACTGAAACAATTTATATTCCCACCAATAATGTACAATGGTTCTCCTTCCTCCATATCCTTAACGACATTGGTTATTTTTGTTCCTTTTGATGATAGTGATTCTGACAGGTGTGAGGTGAATATTTTATTGTAGTTTTGATTTGCATTTCCCTGTGATTAGTGATGTTGAGCATCTTTTTATGTGCCTAGAAAATGTCTATTTAATTCTTCTGCCCATTTTTAAATTGTTTTAGATTTTTTGATGTTGTCCTCTGTGAACTGTTTATATATGTTGGATATTAACTCTTTATCCATCATATAATTTGCAAATATCTTTCCTTCTTCAGTGAGTTGTCTCTTCATTTTGCTTATAGTTTCCTTTGCTGTGTAAAACCTTTTAACTAGGTTTGGGAAGATCTCCTGAAGAAGAAAATGGTAACCCACACCAGTATTCTTGCCTGGGGAATCCCATGGACAGAGGGCCTGGAGGGCTACTGTTCATGCAGTCTCAAGGATCCGGACATGACTGAGTGACACTTTCAGACTTTCTTTCACATTCCATTTCTTTATTTTTGTTTTTGTTTCCTTTGCTTTAGGAAATATAACTTAAAGAAACATTAATGTGATTTAAGTCAAGGAATATTCTGCCTATGTTTTTATCTGGGAATTTTACAGTATTCAGTTTTACATTTATATTTTTAATCCATCTTTAGTGTGTTCTTTTTTCTCAATATTGTTCAAGGTTTCTTGTTTTTGTAGTTTTCATGCAAATTTTCAAATTATTTCTTCTGGTTTTGTGAGAAATACCTTGGTATTTTGATAGAGCTTGCTTTAAATCATAGATTGCCTTGGTTAGTATGGTCATTTTAACAATATTGATTCTTTCAATCCAAGAACACAAAAGTAAGTTTTAAGGGCACACCTGCAAGGTAACACACACACAGCATAATTTCCTTGTCTTAAAATCACTGTGCTGTATAATATAATGTAATTGCTAGTGTTACCAGTCTATCATATTTGCAAATTCCAGACATTATAAACAAAATATATGAGACAGGGTGGGAATCATTGGAACAAACTTAGAATTGTGCCAGTCACATTTGTTAAGAGAAAATAAAATATAAAATATTTTAAATATTAAACTAAAATTCACATTATGAGCACACACATATCACTAAAAATAATTGCATCAAGATTCAAAGTTTTCTTCATCTGTGTCTAACAATTTTTCTTTTTATGTTTTCATTTCTTATTAAATGACTTTTCTACTTTAACATTAGTTAAATAATTACTATTTTATTAAATCTTCTTCCAACATTATTGTGGATATTTTCAGTTTTATTATATCAACACAAGTGCAAATTTTGGCTGATAACCTTTTTGTAAGAAAAAATAAAATAATTGTAATTCTGTTAGTAGAAGGGAACTCATTTTGGAAATTTAATATATAAGAGCAAACTGCTCTTTTCAAAACAGATTCATTTGCATATAATGAAAATGGAGAAGTTGATATCACAAAAATATTGTGATAAAACCATGTATAATAAAAAAGAAAATATTCTTTTCCAAATGACCATTCTGTTAAATTTATATTTTCCTATTGAATTTTAGTTCAAATGAAAATATTCTTACCTATTTATCTGTTACATGTACCACTCATTCTGATTATTATGAAACCCAAAGCTGACTTTACTCTGCAAGCCACACTGCTTATAGTGACCTCCTCCACTCAATAGTCAAACTGCATACTTTCATGGAATTGAGACTCATCTTTCCTTTAATTAAAGGAGAACAACAGGAAAGGCAGAAATGGTAGACATCATACTACAATCTGAAGCCAAATACAAGGAAATTTTCTTTATACATTATAATAAAGCATGTATACTAGAGTTCTTTTCCATTATACAGAATTTTAAAATGTATCTCTCTATTGATATGCCACAATACTTTCATTATCATTTATAGATTTTTACTGTTTTCATTCTTTCTCATAAGTTTTTAAATTCCTTGCTATTACAAAAGGAAAAGAATTAACTCTTTTAGAACTGAACTAGAAATGCAACTAAGTCTTTACTGTCCTTTAAAAAATAAAATTATTTAAACAGTTTGTAAGAATTGTTTCACTAAAAGCTTAAGAAGAATATGTTTGCACATAGAATAGGTTTATATCAAATTTTGCTAAATATGTTATCATAATTTTATTTCCCAGAAAATAGTGTCTATAATATATAACTGATTTCATGTATTTTTTATTATACCTTTAGTTTGATTGCAATTATTCTTAGCAATGACATCTAAGTGGAAATGTCAACCATGTATTTATAAAATAAAATATACATGTATTAATACCAAATATGGTTATCTATTAAATTATCTAATGTAAATACATGTTTAGTATTCAAATCTCATGTATTCTTTTAGTGATGAAATCTCATTTTACTCAAGTTGGTATTATTTTGCAGCACATCTGACATGTCTATTTTAACTAACTTATGAAAATTTTACTAACTTTCACTTACTGAATTTTTACTAATTTTACTAACAGAAGATTTTTAACTACTTATATTTTAAAATCTCTTCTAAATTTAGACTGTAAAAAAATTTTTACCTTAATGGTCTTCACTTCATTTTGGCAAAAAGATGTCAACCTTATAGTTGTTCTAAAAATGAAAGACCTGAATGAAATAGATAAATATATTAACATCAGTATTCTGACACAAATGTTCACACATTAATTTGTATGTTTATGGAAGAACTCAGAACATTTAAAAATCAAATATCAAGATTTGGGAATTCTGTTTTAATAAATTCAGTTCAGTTCAGTTCAGTTCAGTCACTCAGTCGTGTCCAACTCTTTGCGAGCCCATGCATGGCAGCATGCCAGGCCTCCCTGTCCATCCCCAACTCCCAGAGTTCACTCAGACTCACGTCCATCGAGTCAGTGATGCTATCCAGCCATCTCATCCTCTGTCGTCCCCTTCTCCTGCCCCCAATCCCTCCCAGCATCAGAGTCTTTTCCAATGAGTCAACTCTTCGCATGAGGTGGCCAAAGTACTGGAGTTTCAGCTTTAGCATCATTCTTCTTTCTGGAGTTATTTCTCCACTGATCTCCAGTAGCATATTGGGCACCTACTGGCCTGGGGAGTTCCTCTTTCAGTATCCTATCATTTTGCCTTTTCATACTGTTCATGGGATTATTAAGCTTTATTATTTAATTTAAAACTAAATATTCACTATTTCCAGTATTATTTTTAGTTAGTTTAATTTGCAAGCAGATATTTTATTGCACAGTATTATATTAACTTACAAATGCCATTATTACCTTGCTATTTTTGAGGATTTTTGTTTTGTTTTGTTTTGATTGCTAATAATTTTGAATTTGAAGTATATGTGATACTTCAGAGTCACATTTCTGGACTTAACAAATACCTGTTATGACTCAGATCTGAAACTCTGAATTGTTATATTCAGAACACGATGTCATATTCCTTCCCCATTTCAGTCTTCCCCGTTTCAGTCTCCTTTCTGTCTCTGGTTGACTCCTGCAAGCAAGAGGGCCCACCTACTAACTCCACAGCACATTTCTTCAATGTCCCTTTCTCCATCATCATTACGTTAGTGAATAGAGCAGTTCTACTAATGTATTCCGCACCCCGCCCCCCGCGCAAAGACTTTCCTTGTTATTCCCTATCCTCTCCTCCCACCCAAGAACACTGAGCCCCTCTATAGCAGAATGAAGTCAACTTTGTATTTTAAATTTGTCCACCTGAATCTACTTCACATGCTGTTTTAATGAAAATTTCTAAAAGACTGCTTCAGCACTGTTCTTCAGCCTTAGCAGCACTGCTATGGTGCTGGGAACCTGTTCACATTGGTTAGCACCTTTGTCTTCAAGCTCACTAAGTATTTTGAATTATCACTTAAAAAAAAATTTGACTGATTTTTGTCTGCACCAGGTCTTTGCTGCTTAGCTCAGGCTTTCTCTAGGGGAGTAGTACTCTTTGTTGTGATGCACAGACATTGCTGTGACTTCTCTTGTTGGAACACAGGCTCTACACGTAAGGTCTTCAGTACTTGTCACTTGCAGGTTCTGCAGCATGGGCTCAGTGGTTGTGCCACAGGGGCTTAGTTGTTCCATGGTATGTGGAATATTCCTGGACCAGAGATCAGTCACCTTTCTTCTGCATTGACAGGTGGATTCTTATCCACTTGCACCATGAGGAAAGTATCATCATTTCAAGTGCCACATAAGATGATGAATCTTAAGTGAACATGATTAAAGAACATCTTTCTGTTGATAACAATTGTTAAAATATTGATCTGTATTATCACAAGTTGTTAATTAAGGAATTACATGATAAAAATCACTTATCATTTGAGAAATTCAATATAATCTTTTACATATGTGGTTGTTTCACATATTTTCATAAAGGAGTGAAGTTTTTTGTCTATAAATAATTGTATTGATCAATTTAGTATTTGAAGCACTTAGTTAACCATAAGTTTGTGGGGAAACCACTCTTCTGAATATTCACTACTATTTGTTACATTTTATTAACTTCATAATAAATTTCAGCTGTCAGATTCTGATAATGAAACATAAAATTACTTTAGGCAGGAAAATGAAAAAATTATGCTTTAAACTGAATGCATGTAGTGACAAAGAACTTCATTTTAAAAAAATTTTAATGGAAACTATAGAATCTAAGATTTAATAAGGAAGAAAGACCCCTGAGGTCTGAGTCAGCAATGGTTTCTGATATTTATTTTTTCCTGATTAGCTGTAGTACTCAGTAATCCCCATTATTATTTAAATTTTATTGTCCTTGAACATAAAATCAGAGGAAATTAGAAATTAGATATCTCCCTTTTACCTTTAATGTTACACACACACACACACACACACACACACACACACACACACACACTTCCAGTTAGTGATCCCAGTTAATGAAACCTAACTGGGAGGGGAAAAACACCCAATTTCTGACATATACCATTAGTATCTTCCTGTAAAATGTGAGGAATAGCCAGAGTCCAGTTGATACTTTGATGGGCTTTGAATTTTAGCATTTGACTTACTTTTTGACCTAGTCATGGTAAGGAACAGAATCATGTGCAGACAAATTTATCTATGAAGTTGTAAGTGTGAGGGTAGGGGTTTAATTAGAGCTTAGAGACATTTATCTTGCTAACATTTCAAAACTATGAAATTTAACTTTCATGTAAAGAAACATGTAAAAACTTTGAATATATTACATGTCTAATCAATTAGCATTTTTACTTCAAAAAATTTTGGAAAATTATATGTGAAGGGATGAGTTCAGAGTAGCAATCAATATGCACTGAATATTCATATAAATCATATTATTTCAAATTATTAATACTTTGTAAAAATTAATAATAAAAGATTCTTAAAAGATAACTTCAGCCTCTTTATTTTAATTTATTATCAAGTTACTGAATGACTTTTTATTCTTTAATAAATGTTCTATCATTACTTTACAGCTTTTGACCAAATTCATTTGCATACATTTTCTTCATTGTTCATTTTTTTCTCAAAGTCAATTTAGAATATTTTTGTTAACTCTAAATTTCCATGAAAAAATTCACATGCTACCAGGTTAGTTTTGTTTACCCATTTAAAATGTGAAATTGTAAAAGAAACCATAGTAGTTGACACTGCAAAGCAATCCAGGGGCTAAGCCAAAGCAACTCATTCATTCATTCATTCATGTAATTATTAATTTTAAAAGTTCTTTTTATGAAGTTTATATTCCAGAGACATGAAAGTAGCTCAGTTGTGTCCAACTCTTTGCAACCTCATGGACTATACAGTCCATGGAATTCTCTAGGCCAGAATACTGGAATACTGGTAGCCTTTCCCTTCTCCAGGGGATTTCCCCAACCCAGGGATCGAACCCAGAGCTCCCACATTGCAGATGGATTCTTTACCATCTGAGCCACAAAAGAAGACCTATATTCCAGGAAGTAAATACAATAAGTAAATCTCTTATATATACACAAATTTCATAGTATTTTAGAAAATATATATTTTGGAAAAATCAGAGTAGAATAACTTAGATCAGGAGCACTAGCAGCTATGCAAATAAACTAAAATGATACATTTTTCAAAAGAAATATCAGTTGTCTGAGAAAAGATATCATTAAATTGGTATGTAAAGTTAGAATCACAATGTTTTTTACTGAGGAATCCAAAAAACATCTGTTTGTCATATTCAGGATCAAGTAGGTAAACAGAATGAAACAGCTCAAAACCTTTTACCACACACATGCACTAGACAAATAAAATAACTATTTGCTGATTTTTACCTAGTTCACAATGTACTGAAACGTAGAGGTGTGAAATAAGCTTGTTATTTTGATAAGCATGTTTGATCTTAAAGACTAACTTTGACTGAAACAAATTTTTAGTGAAAAAAACTACACTTTTCCATGATAATGGTTTAATGAGTATTTGTCTCCTATAAAATATATCACTAAATGTAGATTTAAGTTTTAGTTTATCTAGGGTTTTCTACTTGGCACATAATCAAATATATGCTTTCCAGTAAATCCAGCAATGATCTTCTGACTTACAGAGCTTTATGGGAAAACTATCTGATAAGGGGAGAGGAGGACAGAGCAAAAGAAAGAATTAGGAATCTTCCATGAAAGGTAAATTTTAAAAGGTCTACATTTTCTTACTTTACCTGTTTTAAACCTAAAAAAAAAAAAAACTCAATATTTTATGATGAATAAAAGTATTCTAGACAGTAATATTCTGGCCAAAAAACCTCAAACAGAAAATGAATCATTGCTCCAAAAGGCAATGCATTCAATCACAGAAGAAAAAAAAAAGTCCTCTTCCCGTAAGTGATGAAATAATGGCTTGGTCCCCTCAGACATTTCTATCTAACTTAGAAAATTTGATGCTCTTTCAAAAGAGGTAGAACTCAAGATCATTAAAAGGAAGATTTAATGGAAGTTGAAGTATCTTCTATAAATCAAGTGAGGCTCTTGCAGAATTATAAGTCATAAGTAGAAGCAGTTATAGCATCAATATTTGGTTGTCAACTAAAAGTTATTGGACACGGCTAGTGTCACTATTAGAAAAAAAAATGTTTAAGAAACTGTTGAAATCATGTGTGTGCATGTACAGTCACTTCAGTAAAATCCGACTCTTCGTGACCCTATGGACTGTAGCCCCTCAGGCTTTTCTGCTGCCCATGGGATTCTCTAAGCAAAGGTACTGGAGTGCGTTGCCATGCTCTCCTCCACGGGACTTTTCTGACCCCGGGGTCAAACCTGTATGCCTTGTATCTCCTGAATTGCAGGTGGATTCTTTATTGCTGAGCCACCAGAGAAGACCTGTTGAAACCATGTGAAAGAAGACCTGTTGAAACTCTTTTAAAGGAACTGGTGGGAGAAGAATCAGTTATGGTTAAGAGTGAAATGATGAAATTTCACTTTATATATATATATATATATATATATATATATATATATGTATTAAAAAGTGAGTGAAGTCGCTCAGTTGTGTCCAACTCTTTGTGACCCCTTGAACTGTAGGAGCCTACCATGCTCCTCTGTCCATGGGATTCTCCAGGCAAGAGTACTGGAGTGGGTTGCCATTTCCTTCTCTAGAGGATCTTCCCGACTCAGGGATTGAACCCAGGTCTCCTGCACTATAGGCAGATGGTTTACCATCTGAGCCACCAGGGAAGTAAAAAATATATGTATTAAATGCCTGTATATATAATCCCTATATAACATATATAAATATATATATTATATAGGTAGATATTATATATACACAGGGATTTAATTTTGAAATATTAAGATTACTTGAGTAATTTTATAGAAAAGTCAGTTTGCCTTTGAAATAATTTTTCTGGAACATTTGTTATTCAATAAGTAAATATTACAAGTGAAAAATTTACTGTTGCAAATTGAATTCTCCAGAGTAGTAATTAAATAACATGAAACAAGCTTGCATAACAATTTGGGAGCTTAGTCCTTAGCTGCAAAGAAAAGGTAAAAAATTCATTGGGCCGTGCGAAGGGAGACACCACTTCGAGGATTGGTGCCAGGTGGCCTGTTGCTCTGCCCGGGGCTGGGATTCCTGAGACCAAGATTTGCGAGGCTGCGAGTTATCTGGGAGTGTGATCCAGGAATCTCAAACTCACCATGACCAAATGGAGTCACATCTTCACCCAAGATTGTTCCTGGTGTAACAGTTGTCCATCTGGGTTAGAAACCTTCATCTTGCTGTTCTCAGTGACCTTCTTAGTCTTCAAGTTCCAGCTTAAATTTCACTTTCTCTGTGATTCCTCCCTTCACTAGTGCAGAAATGAGCACAAAAGCAGAACAGCTTCTCCATCATGCCAGAAATGTCAAATCTGAAGAAGACAGCTGTTAGAAATCATGGAAAGGAATGAACTAATTTCTGAAATTAACTGCAAAGGAGGAAGTTCAGTCTAATTTGGGCTGGACATCTCTTCAGCTGGCATGCTATTTTGAACATAGACAGGTGGTCAAGGATCTGTTAAAAGACTGGTGCAGAAGTAAATGTATTAAATGACATGTGAGACAGGCTACTTCATCGGGCTGCTTTTAAAGGATGAAAGTTGTAAAACCATGACCACAGTCCAGTTTTGGAATATTTCCATTCAGGGAGAAAGTTTCCTCAGGCCTGTTTGCATCATTTCCTGATTGTTGATAAACCTCAGTTCACTTCAGTTCAGTCGCTCAGTCGGCCGTATCTTTGCAACCCTGTGAATCGCAGCACGCCAGGCCTCCCTGTCCATCACCAACTCCCGGAGTTCACTCAGACTCACATCCGTTGAGTCAGTGATGCCATCTAGCCATCTCATCCTCTGTCGTCCCCTTCTCCTCCTGCCCCCAACACCTCCCAGGATCAGAATCTTTTCCAGTGAGTCAACTCTTCACATGAGGTGGCCAAAGTACTGGAGTTTCAGCTTTAGCATTATTCCTTCCAAAGAAATCCCAGGGCTGATCTCCTTCAGAATGGACTGATTGGATATCCTTGCAGTCCAAGGGACTCTCAAGAGTCTTCTCCAACACCACAGTTCAAAAGCATCAATTCTTCGGCTCTCAGCCTTCTTCACAGTCCAACTCTCACATCCATACATGACTACTGGAAAAACCAAAGACTTGACTAGATGGACCTTAGTCGGCAAAGTAATATCTCTGCTTTTGAATATGCTATCTAGGGTAGTCATAACTTTTCTTCCAAGCAGTAAGCGTCTTTTAATTTCATGGCTGCAGTCACCATCTGCAGTGATTTTGGAGACCAAAAAAATAAAGTCTAACACTGTTTCCACTGTTTCCCCATCTATTTCCCATGAAATGATGGAACCAGATGCCATGATCTTTGTTTCCTGAATGTTGAGCTTTAAGCCAAATTTTTCACTCTCCTCTTTCATTTTCCTCAAGAGGCTTTTTAGTTCCTCTTCACTTTCTGCCATAAGGGTGGTGTCATCTGCATATCTGAGGTTATTGATATTTCGCTCGGCAATCTTGATTACAGCTTGTGTTTCCTCCAGCCCAGCATTTCTTATATTGTACTCTGCATATAAGTTAAATAAGCAGGGTGACAATATACAGCCTTGACGTACTCCTTTTCCTATTTGGAACCAGTCTGTTGTTCCATGTCCAGTTCTAACTGTTGCTTCCTGACCTGCATACAGATTTCTCAAGAGGCAGGTCAGGTGGTCTGGTATTACCATCTCTTGAAGAATCTTCCACAGTTTATTGTGATCCACACAGTCAAAGGTTTTGGCATAGTCAATCAAGCAGAAATAGATGTTTTTCTGGAACTCTCTTGCTTTTTCCATGATCCAGTGGATGTTGGCAATTTGATCTCTGGTTCCTCTGCCTTTTCTAAAACCAACTTGAACATCAGGAAGTTCACGGTTCACGTATTGCTGAAGCCTGGCTTGGAGAATTTTGAGCATTATTTTACTACTATGTGAGATGAGTGCAATTGTGTGGTAGTTTGAGCATTCTTTGGCATTGCCTTTCTTTGGGATTAGAATGAAAACTGATCTTTTCCAGCCCTGTGGCCACTGCTGAGTTTTCCAAATTTGCTGGCATATTGAGTGCAGCACTTTCACAGCATCATCTTTCAGGATCTGAAATAGCTCCACTGGAATCCCATCACCTCCACTAGCTTTGTTCATAGTGATGCTTTCTAAGGCCCACTTGACTGCACATTCCAGGATGTCTGGCTCTAGATGAGTGATCACACCATCGTGATTATCTGGATCATGAAGATCTTTTTTGTACAGTTCTTCTGTGTATTCTTGCCCCCTCTTCTTAATATCTTCTGCTTCTGTTAGGTCCATACCATTTCTGTCCTTTATAGAGCCCATCTTTGCATGAAATATTCCCTTGGTATCTCTAATTTTCTTGAAGAGATCTCCAGTCTTTCCCATTCTGTTATTTTCCTCTATTTCTTTGCATTAATCACTGAAGAAGGCTTTCTTATCTCTTGCTATTCTTTGGAACTCTGCATTCAGATGCTTATATCTTTCCTTTTCTCCTTTGCTTTTCACCTCTCTTATTTTCACAGCTATTTGTAAGCCTCCCCAGCCACTAATATGCTTGCTCTCTCTAGATATTTGCTTTTTCTAGAAATTTCTTATAAATGAAATCATATAAACATTTGTGTCTAACTTCTTTAGTATAACATAGTTAAGGTTCATCCATGCTATAGTGTGCATCAATAATGTGTTCCTTTTTAGGGTTGAATAATATTCTGTGTATAGTTATACCACATTTTCTTAGGCCAGTTCTCTGTTTTTTTGGAGAGACTTTTGCCTCTATATTGCCTTGACAACTTTGTTGGCAATCAGTTGACCATAAATGTGTTAATTTCTGTACTTCTTTTCTGTTGGATCTATATTCTATCCTTACGCCAATAACAAACTGTCTTATTATAGTAGCTTTGTAATTAAGTTTTGATATTGAGTAGTGTAAGTTCTCCAACCTATGATCTTTTAAAAAATTATTTTGTCTATTCTCAGTCAAAAGTTTGTTTCTGTATCAGTTCAGTTCAGTTCAGTTCATTCGCTCACTCATGTCTGACTCTTTGCAACCCCATGAATCGCAGCACGCCAGGCCTCCCTGTCCATCACCAACTCACAGAGTTCCTCAGAGTTGCATTCATCGAGTCAGTGATGCCATCCAGCCATCTCATCCTCTGTTGTCCCCTTCTCCTCCAGCCCCTAATCCCTCCCAGCATCAAAGTCTTCTCCAATGAGTCAACTCTTCACATGAGGTGGCCAAAGTACTGGAGTTTCAGCTTTAGCATCATTCCTTCCAAAGAAATCCCAGGGCTGATCTCCTTCAGAATGGACTGATTGGATATCTTTGCAGTCCAAGGGACTCTCAAGAGTCTTCTCCAACACCACGTTCAAAAGCATCAATTCTTTGGCGCTCAGCCTTCTTCACAGTCCAACTCTCACATCCATACATGACTACTGGAAAAACCATAGCCTTGACTAGACGGACCTTAGTCAGCAAAGTGATGTCTCTGCTTTTGAATATGCTATCTAGGTTGGTCATAACTTTTCTTCCAGGCAGTAAGCGTCTTTTAATTTCATGGCTGCAATCACCATCTGCAGTGATTTTGGAGCCCCCAAAAATAAAGTCTGACACTGTTTCCACTGTTTCCGCATCTATTTCCCATGAAGTGATGGGACCAGATGCCATGATCTTTGTTTTCTGAATGTTGAGCTTTAAGCCAAATTTTTCACTCTCCTCTTTCACTTTCATCAAGAGGCTTTTTAGCTCCTCTTCACTTTCTGCCATAAGGGTGGTGTCATCTGCATATCTGAGGTTACTGATATTTCTCTCGGCAATCTTGATTACAGCTTGTGTTTCTTCCAGCCCAGCATTTCTCATGTTGTACTCTGCATATAAGTTAAATAAGCAGGGTGACAGTATACAGCCTTGACGTACTCCTTTTCCTATCTGAAATCAGTCTGTTGTTCCATGTCCAGTTCTAACTGTTGCTTCCTGACCTGCATACAGATTTCTCAAGAGGCAGGTCAGGTGGTCTGGTATTCCCATCTCTTGAAGAATTTTCCACAGCTTATTGTGATCCACACAGTCAAAGGTTTTGGCATAGTCAATCAAGCAGAAATAGATGTTTTTCTGGAACTCTCTTGCTTTTTCCATGATCCAGCGGATGTTGGCATTTTGATCTCTGGTTCCTCTGCCTTTTCTAAAACCAGCTTGAGCATCTGGAAGTTCACGGTTCACATATTGCTGAAGCCTGGCTTGGAGACTTTTAGAATTATTAAGTCAATTCCTATAAAACCACTTGTTGAAATTTTGATAGAGATCGTGTTGTCTTGAACCTATAGTTAATTTTGGGAAGAAATTTGCCAGATTAAAATATTGTCTTCCACACCAAGGACAACAGATACCTCTCCATTTATTTAGATTTTTTATTTTGCTCAGAAATATCTTGCTGCTTCAATAGATCTTGTATTTTTTGGTTAAACTTATTCCTACGTGTTGTATTTGTTTTGCCGCTATGTTAGATGGAGTTTTTCTCTTAATTTCTTTTTCATTTTTTATTGCTTCTATACAGAAAGACAATTTTTACATTGTTCTTTTGTCCTTACTGAACTTGCTTGTTAGTGCTAGTAAGTTTTTGAAGATCCACAGTATTTTCTATATAGTGGATCATACCATCTGCAGATAAAGACAAAAACTTATTTCTCTCCAATCTGGATCATTTTCCCCCTCTTTGTTTTACTAATTAGATTCTAGTTCAGTGTTGAAAACAGTGAGAGGAGAAATCTTTGCCTTGATTACTTTATCTTTGGGGAATAGGATCTAGTTTTTACCCAGTAAGAATTATGTAAATAGTAAATTTCTCTTAGATGCCCTTTATTCTGTCAAGGAAACTTTCTTCTGTTTCTAGTTTGTTTTTTGTTTTTGTTTTTTCTTTTTTTTATCATGAATGCCTATCATGTCTTTTGAAATCGTAATGTGATTTTTGTTTATTACTCTCTTAATATGGTGAGTTAATACAATGGACTATAAAGAAAGCTGAGAGTCAAAGAATTGATGCTTTTGAACTGTGGTGTTGAAGAAGACTCTTGAGAGTCCCTTGGACTGCAAGGAGATCCATTCTAAAGGAAATAAGTACTGAATTGTCATTGGAAGGACTGATGCTGAAGCTGAAACTCCAATACTTTGACTACCTAATGCGAAAAACTGACTCACTGGAAAAGACCCTGATGCTGGGAAATATTGAAGGCAGGAGGAGAAGGCAACAACAGAAGATGAGGTGGTTAGATGGCATCACCGACTCTCTGGACATGAGTTTGAACAAGCTCTGGCAGTTGATGATGGACAGGGAAGCCTGGCATGCTGCAGTTCATGGGGTCACAAAGAGTTGGACATGACTGAGCACTGAACTGAACTGAATACAGTGAGTGTGTGTTTAGTTGCTCCGTCATGTCCAACTCTTCATGACCCCATGGCCTATAGCCCACAAGGCTCCCCTGTCTATGGGATTATGCCGGCAAGAATGCTGGAGTGGGTTGCCATTTCCTCCTCCAGGGGATCTTCCAACCCAGAGACTGAATCTATGATTCCTGCTGCTCCTGAATTGGCAGGCAGATTCTTTATGACTGAGACACCTGGGACAATAATTTATATGGTGTATTACATTAATTTGGAGATGTTAAGCCAGCCTTGTGTCCCTATATAAGACCCACCTGATGTTGATTAATCACATTTGTATGTTGCTGGATTTTTTGATATTTTCTTAAGGATTTTTTGGGTCTGTATTCCTGAGAGGTACGTCTCTGTAGTTTTCTTGAGATATGTTTGTCTGTCTGTGGTAACAGGGTAATACCAGCTTCATAGAATGAGGTGAGAAATTATTTTTCCTCCTCTGCTTACTGAAATAACTTATGAAGGATTGGCATTATTCTTTCTTAAATATTTGATAAAATTCACCAGTGAAACCATCAAAACAAAAAAAAATTGAAAACAACATTTCTCAGACACTGAGATCTTTGAGCAAGAGCTGCATTTTTCACATATTACTAATTTCTGGTTACTTACTTTTTATCTTTGTTTTGAAATGTTCAAAGGGCAAGAATTTATGCTAAAATTTTAAAGGCACAGCATAAATATATTTATTAGCCATGAGCATACTATACTTTTATTCATTTGATTCATTATATTGTTACACATGCACAAGGATGTAAGTGTGTGTGTATGTGCATATGTATATTGTAAAATCAATTAGCCTATAGTTTTGGATACAGAAATGTGATCTACTAAACATACGGGACTCAACTTTTAAAAAATATGTAAGCTAGCAGGAAATTGCAAAGGGGATATTTATGATAATTAGCTTGTATTTAGCTTATTAAATAAGTTGAAAATTCATTTCAATTATTTACAAATTATTTCTCTGAAAACTTTAACCCAAGCAAGGTACTCTGGGTACCTTGGTACTTTACATTTAATGGGCAGTCTGATAATACACCTAGGCAAAAACCTTGTACTACATTTGTCTTTATCTCACCTACAGTATACCCACATACATAACTACTATGTTAGAGTTTATATCTAAAAGTTATCCAAAATTAAGCTTTTGTACTTGCATTCTAAGGAAACAGATTTTGTCACCCCAAAATACATATGAATATTTCTGGGAAGAAGAAATGATGCACAAGTGAATGTTAATCTAGAAGCAAAATAGCAATCACATTTCTTGGTATAAAATTCAGGAATGTTCAAGAGTTATTGTCATGAAAAGTTATTAGGAAATATATCTACCATGTTTTTTTTTTTTTAATTGTGTTGTTGTTTAGTTGCTCAGTTGTGTCTGATTCTTTGTCAGACACAAAGAGTCTGGCTATAATCCAGGCTCCTCTGTCCACTGGATTTTCTAAGCAAGAACACTGGAGTGATGTGCCATTTTCATCTCCAGGGGATCTTCCTGACCCAGAGAACAGACCAACGTTTTCTGCATTGATAGGCATTGGCAGGCAAATTCTTTACCACTCAGCCACCAGAGAAACCCTTGTTAGAACTTAATAGCACTGAATTAACTTTAAAGTAAGAAATGCAGAATTACATTTTTATCCATGTATGTTTCACTACAGTTACTTTGAAAAGTAAGAACTGTTTTTCCTTGTACTTGTTTAGGAAAATATATTAATCAGAGTTATTATTCCTGAAGAAAAAGTACATAGGGAAGTTCAAAATAATTATAGTAGATTAAATATTAGAGTGGAAGTTTCTTTGCTCAGACCCGGCAGAAAATATTCCCTATGTTAGAAGCATGAATCGACTTCTTTCTTCTTTCATAGTGAACTGCTACCATTGCATCTTGAATTTTGGAATAGGTACTGCACTTCTGATACAGCTGCATGAAATAGTCACTTTTAATTATTTTGTATTACCTGACAAAAATTCATCTGTCTACTTAGAGACATGGCATATTAGTCTATAACTTGTGTGTATAAAAGCTCTAAAGAACAAAATTGAAAAGATCTAAGCTAGTTCTTTGATCTTTTTATTTCCCCTCTAATTGATTATACAGCTTTTGTAGAAACTCCATTTTATGGTTGAATGCCTAATAATGCTGTAATAATAGCACTGACATATTAATAATTTATTTCAAAAAATCTGTCCCTACAGTGTTCACAAACTTTTGGGAGGTAAGTGGTGTTCTTACCGTTTTACTGATGTGAAGTTGAGATTCAGAAGTCAAATTACTTATTTAAGGTCCCAAACCTCAAAAATGGCAGTTTTGTTTTGGGTTCAGAAGTTAAGTTCCATGCCCATGGTATTATATCTCCAAAGACTTGGACCCTTTGTTATTAAATACATTGTTATTTTAGTTAAGGAAGCTCCCTTTCAAGCTATTTCAGTTCAAAAACATTGCTCAATAAAGACTAAGTGTCCCTCATACTGTTAACCATTGTGCACAACTAATTTATTATAATTGATTTGTAAAATGATATGAGCTCTTCCTCTTTTTCTTCCTTTTACCATGTTTTTTCAGTTTAGTTTAAAATAATTAGCTTTGTTTTGGTGTTAGCCTAACTGGTCTTCTATCATATTTGATCATAATGAATACCTATTGTAATAGATATATCCTACATGAAGTATAACATATATATACAGCATACCATGTGTGTTCAGTCATGTCCTACTCAGTCATGTCCATATATATATATATATATATATATATATATATATATATATATATATATATAACATGGCAAAATGGTTAAGATTGTGGATTCTAGAATCAAATGGATAGAAGCTATGCTGATGGGTATATTTGAAAACACAGTATGTATTTGACTAAAATTAGTACATATAAATTAATATTTAAACAATATAAATGATTATTTAAATTTTAATTTAATTTTAATAAAGTTTAATTTCTTATAATAATTAATAAAATTTCATTTTTAATTGAGATGTAGCCAAGACATATTTTTCATTAGTAGTGATTTTGGGGTAATAATTCTTTATTTTCATTTTCCCCATTTTCTACAGTGTCAATTCAAGCTATAGGTAAGCCATAAAGAAGACACATATAAGAAGTAATAACAGAGAGGCAATATTGTTGTTCAATCACTCAATCATGTACAACTCTTTGTGACCCCACGGACTGCAGCATGCCAGGCTTCCCTGTCCTTCACCATTACCTGGAATTTGCTCAAGATAATGTCCATTGAGTTGGTGATGCCATCCAACCATCTCATCTTCTGTCAGAAAGGCAATGCACAGACACAAATTTTGTGAATAAAAACAATTTTTCTCCTTTAGTCCATAGCAAAAGAAAACCCAGTGAGATATAATAGGATTCACTGAGGTTCACAGGAACCGAAAGCTAGATGAAGTAAAAAGTGAATATAAAAGGTCAATCTTACACAAACTAATGTAGTGAATGCAGGTGCACCAAGAGCTTGGAACCAAAGTTCAAGTCCAAAAGGCTGTATTTTCTGAGATTTCCATATGAGCTCCCAGGAAACAGATATAGTGGATGAGAGTTGACCATGTGACACAGTTCACATGATCTCAACTACTGTGTCACATGGTCTTTCTTTCCTTTTCCTCTTTCTTCTCTCCCTTCCTTCCTTCATTTTGTTCTCACTGGCTCCCTTCTCCCCTCCCTCTCCCTCTCCTTTTCTCACCCCACTTTCTTTCAATACACTTTTTTTTTTTTTTAACAGCAACTTTAGTTAGGCTCAGCAAAACTGAATGAAAGATACAAAGATTTCCCATGTACCCCATTCTCACACTTATGCATAACCTATTACATTATCAGCATCCTCCTAACAGAGTGGTACATTTAATTTTAATTTGTGAAGTTATATTGACACATAATTATCACACAAAGTACAGAGTTTACATTAAGTTTCGCACCTGGTATTGCACATTCTTTGAGTTTTAACAAATTTATGGCATGTTTCCACCATTATAGTGTCACGCAGAGTAGTTGTACTTCTCTAAAAGCCTTCTGTGTTCTGTCTATGTATCACTGACCCACACTCCACTCCCTTGACTGCACCTGGCAACCTCTGAACTTTTCACTGTCTCCATAGTATTGCCTTTACCAGAATATGGTTGGGAGGCTATGTGGCACTGTCCCTTCTCCAGGGACAGAGAAGACCGAGCAAAATAGTAGGCAGTGGAAAGGTCGCTGAACAGGCTGACAGACTGAAAACCACAATCATAGAAAACTAAGCAATCTGATCACATGGATCACAACTTTGTCTAATTCAGTTAAACTATGAGCCATGCCATAGGGCCACCAAAGATGGGCAGTTCATGGTGGATAATTCTGACAAAACATTGTCCGCTGGGGAAGGGAATGGCAAACCACTTCAGTATTCTTGACTTGAAAAGCCCATAAACAGCATGAAAAGGCAAGAAGATAAGGCATTTAAAGATGATCTCCCCAGGTCGGTTCAGTTCAGTCACTCAGTAGTGGTCAACTCTTTGCAACCCAAAGGACTGTAGCAGGCCAGGCCTCCCTGTCCAAAACAAACTCCCAGTATGTACCCAAACTCATGTCCATTGAGTCGGTGATGCCATTCAGCAATCTCATCCTATGTTGTCCCCTTCTCCACCTGCCTTCAATTTTTCCCAGCAACAGGGTCTTTTCCAATGAGTCAGTTCTTCTTATCAGGTGGCAAAAATATTGAAGTTTCAGGTCCAACATCAATTATTCCATTGAACACTCAGGACCAATTTCCTTTAGGATGGATTGGTAGGAACTCCTTGCAGTCCAAGGGACTCCCAAGAATCTTCCTCAACACCACAGTTCAAAAGCAAAAATTCTTCAGCACTCAGCTTTCTCTAAAGTCCAACTCTCACATCCATACATGACTACTGGAAAAAGCATAGCCTGGACTAGACAGACCTTTGTTGGCAAAGTAATGTCTCTGCTTTTCAATATGCTGTGTAGGTTGGTCATAACTTTCCTTCCAAGAAGTAAGTGTCTCTTACTTTAATGGCTGCAGTCATCATCTGCAGTGACTTTGGGGCCCCCTAAAATAAAGTCTGACACTGTTTCCCCATCTATCTGCCAGGAAATGATGTGACTGGATGCCATGATCTTAGTTTTCTGAATGTTGAGCTTTAAGCCAAATTTTCACTCTACTCTTTCACTTTCATCAAGAGGCTCTTTAGTTCTTATTCACTTTCTGCCATAAGGGTGGTGTCATCTGCATATCTGACGTTATTGGTATTTCTCCCAGCAATCTTGATTCCAGCTTGTGATTCATCTTTCCCAGAGTTTCTCACAATGTACTCTGCATATAAGTTAAATAAGCAGGGTGAGAAAATACAGCCTTGATGTATTCCTTTTCCTATTTGGAATAAGTCTATTGTCTGTACAGTTCTAACTATTGTCTCATGTCCTGCCTACAGATTTCTCAGGAGGCAGGTCAGGTGGTGTGGTATGCCCATCTCTTTCAGAAGTTTCCACAGTTTGCTGTGATCCACACAGTCAAGGCTTTGGCATAGTCAATAAACTAGAAGCAGATGTTTTTCTGGGGCTCTCTCTCTTTTTCCATGATCCAACAGATGTTGGCAATTTAATCTCTGGTTTCTCTGCCTTTTCTCAATTTAGCTTGAACATCTGGAAATTCATGGTTCTCACATTATTGAAGCCTGGCTTGGATAATTTTGAGCATTACTTTAATAACATGTGAGATGAGTGCAATTTTGCAGTAGTTTGAACATCCTTTGGCATTGCCTTCTTTGGGATTGGAATGGAATCTGTCCTTTTCCAGTCCTTTTCCAAATTTGCTGGCATATTGAGTGCACCACGTTCACAACATCATCATTCAGGATTTGAAATAGCTCAACTGGAATTCCATCACCTCCACTAGTATTGTTCGTAGTGATTTTTCCTAAGGCTCATTTGACTTCACATTCCAGGATGTCTGGTTCTAGGTGAGTGATCTCATAATCGGGATCATCTGGGTGGTGAAGATCTTTTTTGTATAGTTCTTCTCTGTATTTTTGCCACCTCTTAATATATTCTGCTTCTGTTAAGGCAATACCATTTCTGTCCTTGACTGTGCCCAATTTTGCATGAATTTTTTCCCTGATATATCTAATTTTCTTGAAGAGATCTCTAGTCTTTCTCATTCTATTGTTGTCCCCTATTTCTTTGCATTGATCACTGAGGAAGGCTTTCTTATCTCTTCTTGCTGTTCTTTGGAACTCTGCATTCAAATGTGTTTATCTTTCCTGTTCTCCTTTCTTTTTCGCTTCTCTTCTTTTCACAGCTATTTGTAAGGCTTCCCTCAGACAGCCATTTTGCTTTTTGGGATTTCTTTTTCTTGGAGATGGTCTTGATCCCTGGCTGCTGTACAATGTCATGAACCTCCATCCGTAGTTCCCCAGGCACCTGATAGATCAGATCTAGTCCCTATAATCTATTTCCCACTTCCAATGTATAATTGTGAGGGATTTGATTAAGGTCATACCTGAATGGTCTAGTGGTTTTCCCTACTTTCTTCAATTTAAGTCTGAATTTGGCAATAAGTAGTAAAATCCCATGGACGGAGGAGCCTGTTGGGCTGCAGTCCATGGGATCACTAAGGGTCAGACATGACTGAGTGGCTTCACTGTCACTTTTCACTTTTATGCATTGGAGAAGGAAATGGCAACCCACTCCAGTTGTTCTTGCCTGGAGAATCCCAGGGACAGAGCCTGGTGCGCTGTCGTCTATGGGGTCGCACAGAGTTGGACATGACTGAAGTGACTTAGCAGCAGCAGCAGTTCATGTTCTGAGCCACAGTCAGCTCCTGGTCTTGTTTTTGCTGACTGTATATTGCTTCTTCATCTTGGCCGCAAAGAATATAACAATCTGATTTTGGTGTTGACTATCTGGTGATGTCCATGTGTAGAGTCTCCTACAATGAAAAGAACATCTTTTTCGGGTATTAGTTCTAAAAGGTTTTGTAGGTCTTCATAGAACTGTTCAACTTCAGCTTCTTCAGCATTACTGGTTGGGGCATAGACTTGGATTACTGTGATATTGAATGGTTTGTCTTGGATACAAACAGAGATCATTCTGTCATTTTAGAGATTGCATCCAAGTACTGCATTTCAGACTCTCTTGTTGGCTATGATTGTTACTCCATTTCTTCTAAGGAATTCTTGCCCACAGTAGTAGATATATTGGTCATCTGAATTAAATTCTCCCATTCCATTCCATTTTAGTTTGCTGTTTCCTGAAATGTTGATGTTCACTCTTGCCATCTCCTGTTAGACCACTTACAATTTGCCTTGATTCATGGACATAACATTCTAGGTTCCTATGCAATATTGGTCTTCACAGCATCGGACCTTGCTTCTATCACCAGTCACATCCACAACTGGATGTTGTTTTTGCTTTGTCTCCGTTTCTTCATTCTTTCTGGAGTTATTTCTCCACTGATCTCCAATAGCATGTTGGGTACCTACCAACCTGGGCAGTTCATCTCCCAGGCCCTATCTTTTTGCCTTTTCATACAGTTCATGGGTTTCTCAAGGCAAGAATACTGCAGTGGTTTGCCATTCCTTTCTCCTGTGGACCACATTTTGTGGGAACTCTCCACCAGGACCAGTCTGTCTTGGATGGCCCTACATGTCATGGCTCATAGTTTCCTTGAGCAAGACAAGTCTGTGGTCCATGTGATTAGATTGGTTTTCTGTGATTGTGGTTTCTGTCTGTCTGCCCTCTGATGCCCTCTGTCCATGTCTACTGTCTAACTTGGGTTTCTCTGACCTTAGACATGGGGTATCTCATCACAGCCCTGCTCCTGATCTTGGGTGTGGGGTATCTACTCGTGGCCCTGCTTCTGACCTTGGACATGGGGCATCTCCTCTCTGCTGCTTGCCACTCCAGTGCTGCACAGCCTTTGCCCCAGGTCAGTAGGTGCCAACTATTCTACTGGAGATCAGTGGAGAAATAACTCCAGAAAGAATGAAGAGATAGAGACAAAGCAAAAAACAAAGCCCAGTTGTGGATGTGGCAAGTGATGGAAGTAAAGTCTGATGCTATAAAGAGCACTGTTGCATAAGAACCTGGAATGTTCGGTCCATGAATCAAGCCAAATGGGAAGTGGCCAAACAGGAGATGGCAAGAGCGAATGTTGACATTTTAGGAATCAACAAGCTAAAATGGAACAGAATGGGTGAATTTAACTCAAATGACCAATATATTTACTACTGTGGGCAAGAATCCCTTACAAGAAATGGAGTAGCAATCATAGTCAGCAAAAGAGTCCAAAATGCAGTACTTGGATGCAATCTCAAAAGCAACAGAATGATCTCTGTTCATATCCAAGGAAAACCATTCAATATTACAGTAACCTAAGTCTATGCCCCAACCAGTAATGCTGAAGAGGCTGAAGTTGAATGGTTCTATGAAGACTTACAAGACCTTCTAGAACTAACACCCAAAATAGATGTCCTTTTCATTATAAGGGACTGGAATGCAAAAGTAAGAAGTCAAGAGCTACCTGGAGTAACAGGCAAATTTGGCCTTGGAATACAGAATGAAGCAGGGCAAAGGTTAATAGAGTTTTGCCTAGAGAACACATTGCGTATAGCAAACACCCTCTTTCAAGAGCACAAGAGAAGACTCTACACATGGACATCACCAAATGGTCAATACCAAAATCAAGTTGATTATATTTTTTTGCAGCCAAAGGTGGAGAATTTCTATACAGTTGGCAAAAAGGAGTCTGAGAGCTGACTGTGTCTCAGATCATGAACTCCTTATTGCCAAATTCAGACTTAAATTGAAAGTAGGGAAAACCACTACACCATTCAGGTACAACCTAAAATATAATTTCTTATGATTACACAGTGGAAATGAGAAATAGATTCAAGGGATTAGATCTGATAGACAGGGTACCTGAAGAATTATGAATGTGACATTGTACAGGAGGCAGAGATCAAGATCATCCCCAAGAAAAATAAATGCAAAAAGGCAAAATGGTTGTCCAGGGGGGCCTTACAAATATTTATGAAAACAAGAGAAGTGAAAGGCAAAGGATAAAAAGAAAGATATACCCATTTGAATGCAGAGTTCCAAAGAATAGCAAGAAGATTTAAGAAAGCCTTCCTCAGTGATTAATGCAAAGAATTAGAGGAAAACAATAGAATAGGAAAGACTAGAGATTTCTTCAAGAAAATTAGATATACCAGAAGAACATTTCCCGCAAAAATGGGCACAATATAGGACAGAAATGGCATTGCCCTAACAGAAGCAGAAGATATTAAAAAGAGGTGGCAAAAATACACAGAGAGTGAAAGTGAAGTCACTCAGTTGTGTCTGACTCTTTGCGACCCCATGGACTGTAGACTACCAGGCTCCTCCATCCATGGGATTCTCCAGGCAAGAGCACTGGAGTGGGTTGCCATTTCCTTCTCCAGGAGTTCTTCCCAACCCAGGGATTGAACTCGGGTCTCCCTTATTGCAGACGGATGTTTTATCATCTATATATATATGTTAAAACTCAAAAGTGTACACACACACTCTGTGCAAAAGGTCCATTTTTACTGTATATAAATTCAAAAAATAAAATTATGCTTTTCAACAAATGGTGCTGAAAGGAAGAATTATGCAAAAAAGATCTTCACCACCCAGAAAATCATGATGGTGTGACCACTCACCTTAAGCCAGACATCATGGAATGCGAAGTCAAGTGGGCCTTAGGAAGCATCACTACGAACAAAACTAGTAGAGGTGATGGAATTCCAATTGAGGTATTTCAAATCCTACAAGGTGATGCCATGAAAGTGCTGCAATCAATGTGGCAGAAAGTTTGGGAAATGCAGCAGTGGCCACAGGACTGGAAAAGGTCAGTTTTCATTGCAATCCCAAAGAAAGGCAATGCCAAAGAATGTTCAAACTGCCACACAATTGCATTCATCTCATGCTATCAAAGTAATGCTCAAAATTCTCCAAGCCAGGATCTAACAATACATGAATTGTGAACTTCCAGATGTTCAAGGTGGATTTAGAAAAGGCAGAGGAACCAGAGTTAAAATTGCCAGCATCCTCTGGATTATCCAAAAAGAGAGAGAGTCCCAGAAAAACGTCTACTTCTGCTTTATTGACTATGCCAAAGCCTTTGACTGTGTGGATCACAACATTCTGGGGAAATTTCTGAAAGAGATGGGAATCCCAGACCACATGACCTGCCTCCTGAGAAATCTGTATGCATGTCAAGAAGCAACAGTTAGAACCAGACATAGGAAAATGGACTGGTTCAAAACTGGGAAAGGAATACACCAAGGCTGTATATTGTCATCGTGCTTATTTAACGTATATGCAGGGTACATCATGAGAAATGCTGGACTGGATGAAGCACAAGCTGGAATCAAGACTGCCAGCAAAAATCAGATATGCAGATGATGCCACCCTTATTGCAGAAAGCAAAGAAGAACTAAAGAGCCTCTTGATGAAAGTGAAAGAGGAGAGTGAAAAATTTGGCTTAAAACTGAGCATTAAGAAAACTAAAATTTGGCTTAAAACTCAACATTCAGAAATCTAAGATTATGGCATCCAGTCCCATCACTTCATGGCAAATACATGGGAAAACAGTGGATAGAGTGACAGACTTTATTTTGGGGGGCTCCAAAATCACTGCAGATGGTGACGGCAGCCATGAAATTAAAAGACACTTGTTCCTTGGAAGAAAAGTTATGACCAACCTAGACAGCATATTAAAACGCAGAGACATTACTTTGCTAACAAATGTCCAATGTCTTGTCAACATCTTGTCAAAGCTATGCTTTTTCCAGTAGTCATGTATGGATGTGAGAGTTGCACTATAAAGAAAGCTGAGCACTGAAGAATTGATGCTTTTGAACTGTGGTGTTGGAGAAGTCTCTTGAAAATCCCTTGGACAGCAACGAGGTCCAACCAGTCCATCAAAAGGAAATCCTGAATATTTATTGAAAGGACTGATGCTGAAGCTGAAACTCCAATACTTTGGCCACCTGATGTGAAAAACTGAATTCTTTGAAAAGACCTTGATGCTGGGAAAGATTGAAAGCAGGAGGAGAAGATGACGACAGAAGAGATGATTAGATTGCATTACCAACAGATGGACATGAGTCTGAGTTAACTCTGGGAGTTGGTGATGGACAGGGAAGATTGGAGTGCTGTAGTCCATGGGGTCGTAAATAATCGGACATGACTGAGTAACTGAACTGAAAGGAACTAAGAATATGATTAGTATCAATAAACAGCACTTTCAGTATATTATTCAGTACATAGTATTTTCAGATTGGCTTCTTTCAAATTCAGTAATATGAATTTATGTGTTTTTCATCTCTTTTCATTGGTTTAGAGATCATTTCTTTAGTTCTGAATAATATTTCATTGTCTGGATGTGCTAGAGTTTACCCATTCAACTACTGAAAGATATCTGTTTTGCTTCCCAGTTTTGGCAATTATGAATAAAGCTGCTACAAGTGATTCACTAATAAACAACTTAATCTGTTAGTACAGCCAAGAGTCCATTATGTGAACGTTTTTGTGTGGATGTAAAATTTCAGTTCCTTTGGGAATTACGAAGGAACATGATTGCTGAAGCAAATTTATGGTAAGGATATGATACCTGCAAACTCTCTCCCAAAGTGGCCGTACCATTTTGCATTTCCATGAGCAATGAGTGAGAGTTCTTGTCAGTGTACATCTTCAGAAACTTTTGGTGTTGTCAGTGTTCTGTATTTTGGCCATTTTAATAGGTGTATAGCACTATCAGTTTCTTTTGAAATCCGAGTAATATATGTGTTATCTTTCTGTGAAGTTTAGCATTGTGGACATAAAGACTTTTTTCACCTAGCTATATACTTTGACCACCTGATGTGAAGAGCTGACTCATTTGAAAAGACCCTGATGCTGGGAAAGATTGAGGGCAGGAGGAGAAGGGGACGACAGAGGATGAGATGGTTGGTTGGCATCACCGACTCTATGTACATGGGTTTGGGTGAACTCTGGGAGTTGGTGATGGACAGGGAGGCCTGGCGTGCTGCGGTTCATGGGGTTGCAAAGAGTTGGACACGACTGAGCGACTGAACCAAACTGAACTGAAGTATATACTTAGTCCCATTCTCTCGTCCTTGTTACACTGACTGCTTTTTCTAAATATTTTTTTTTCCTAATTTGCTCCTCTTCTACTGCTTTTACAGATAGAAGTGATTTAAAACATTACTAAACTAGTCTCATTTTCCAGATTAATTACTAATCTTTCTCCAGATTAATTATTCACATCTTTTGTCAAAACTAATGAAGACTTTCCTGATTTTCCCACAAAATTTCCTAAATGTTTTTATTGACCAATACAAAAGGAAGCCACCTTTGTAATTTTACCTTTATTTTCTTATTATCAGTAGCACTCTTGTTTATTCTTACACAGATGAACTTTATGTTAATCATGCTCTCTCCCCATAACCACAAAATTTTGTCCCAACAATTTTCTTAAAAATTTCAATTTTCTTAAAAATTGTATCCCATTAATAATTTTTATAAAGCATTTTATAAATAGTAGACACTCTTGTGTGCGTAATAACTTTTTAATAGATTTTATTACCTGTTCATTTTTACTCTCATAATGGACTCTTGGCTCTTCTATTGACTCATGTAAAGCCTAATTTATTTTAACAACTTAAAAGGCCATACCTTATCTAGTGGGAGTTCCTTTCAGTTAACATATCATACATCTTCATGACAAATCTTACTCTTTCTTCAAAAATGAAAGTGATTTAGACTACCTTATTTTTCTCTATTCCAAATGCATGACATGTTCCCCAATTTTTCTGCATCCTTCCCTTTCATTTCCCAACCACCCTGAAGTTGGGTGGAAGCCCAGTTCTTGATAATGTATTGTGGGTAAAATTAATGTAGATGACCATGCAGTGATGATTCTAGAAGCCATATGCAGATAAGGTAGTATTACATAAGAAGGATGTATCCTCCATTCCTAAGTCACCAGGTCAAGAAGATCCTAAATCTTGTATGAATAAAAAAATGGTGTGGTCACACCTGAGATTCAAGGCTTACATTCAATCAAAATTGCATTGCTATAATACAGAAATGGTTTGAAATCATCAGTGAAGACAGAAGAGAAAAAAAGACATTGAAACAATGAAGCAATTAAGAAATAATTACAAAGATGATTTTTATAGAATTGGATACATAGTCTAACAGATTGCCAGTGTTTATCAAATACAGAATACGACGAGTGGAATAGAAAGCTATTCAAAGATGCAGTACAGACTATTTCCTTGGAATGAAAGCAGAAACAAATATACAAAATAAAAAAGAACCACAGCCCGTGATAAATGAAGCCGCAAACTGTGATGGATCATTATTGACTGCTTATTATGTAGAATTTCAAAGATATGGAAAGAATTCTTCAAGCATACAGGCAGAAAAAGCAAAGCCCACTTCAGTCAAGATGGTAACGTAAATTCACATGTTAAATATTTCTTCTTTCTGAAAAGATAGCTATTAAAAAATCATAGTTGCCCTCAGGCACAAGATAAAGAGCTCTTGGGCACGACATGGAATATAATCACCATGGTAAGAAGCTGAAGCCATGAGACTGCTCTGACTCAGGAAACAGGCATAGAATAATATAAGTGGGACTCCTATAAAGCATTAGGATCTAGAAACACTTTGAGTCCAGCAGGGTACCTAAAGTAAAGTCACTCAGTCATGTCCAACTCTTTGCGACCCCAAGGACTGTAGCCTGTCAGGCTCCTCCATCCATGGGATTTTCCAGGCAAGAATACTGGAGTGGGTTGCCTTTCCTTTTCCACGGGGTCTTCCCAACCCAGGGATTGAAAACAGGTCTGCCACACAGCAGGTAGACTCCTTACCATCTGTACCACCAGAGTCCTGGTGCCCTTTACTGAATTGAATTTGGAATTGCATTTTCCTCCCATAGGAAGCCATAGATTTCTCTGATCGCTGTTTAATATTGTGACTTTATATCTTAGGTATCTAATTTGGAGGAATAGAAGCAGAAAATGTCATGAAGAGAGTACTCTGAACTTGCTGCAATATCATGACCTGAATGCAAATAAGTTGATTCTCTTCCTGGGTGCCAAAGTGTGAGTGATTACAATAGCAAAATAGAATTGTTATGGTAGGCAAACATAGGGAAAGAAAGTGGATAAATGATAAAGTAAATCTAGTACATGAGAGCAAGAGCATTAAAAAAGACAATCCCCAAAAGTAAAAAAAAAAAAAAATTGCAATAAGTAATAGTGAAACAAATTAATTCAGTATGTCAAATGCAAAGGACAGAATAATGTCAAGTTGATTTTAAAGGAAGTGGGTTAAGAACCACAGAATTTAAGCAAAAGTATATGAGCCATAATAATCAAGAAATCCTGGAACAAAAATAGGCTAACCTAATTTTAATTTGGATTTTGAGCTAGCTAAAGATACATAGTAAGTTGCAAAATAAAACCAAGAGCATGTGTTCTTATCTATGAAAGGATCCTGTTCATCACTTGGATTCTTCTGATGGTGATATGTTACCAAATTACAGAACACAATGAAAACCAGGAAATTTTAATGGGTACAATAAATCAACTCTGGGATTTCTTTGGAAGGAATGATGCTAAAGCTGAAACTCCAGTACTTTGGCCACCTCATGTGAAGAGTTGACTCATTGGAAAAGACTCTAATGCTGGGAGGGATTGGGGGCAGGAGGAGAAGGGGATGACAGAGGATGAGATGGCTGGATGGCATCACTGACTCGGTGGATGTGAGTTTGAGTGAACACCGGGAACTGATGATGGACAGGGAGGCCTGGCGTGCTGCGATTCATGGGGTCGCAAAGAGTCGGACATGACTAAGTGACTGAACTGAACTGAACTGAACTGAACTGAACAATAAAATTGGTTAGACTACAAGACTTAATCATATTTCACCATGTTTTGCATGCACATGTTTTTGCATTTGCATTGTATACCCTTAAGTATATTTTTATGACTTTATCACTTGTATGTGAACGTGTGTTGGTCAGTCATGTCCAACTCTTTGCAGCCCCATGTATTGTAGCCCATCAAGCTCTTCTGTCTATGGAATTCTCCAAGCAAGTTACTGGAATGGGTAGCCATTCCCCTCTCCAAGGGATCTTCCTGACCCAGGGATTGAACCCAGGTCTCCAGCATTACAGGCAGATTCTTTACCATATGAGCCACCAGGGAAGGCTTATCATATGTATGCATTTTATAATCACCACCATTCATGACATTTTATTTCCTATAAATGTAGCATGGCTCTGATTGATTTTCTTCTATTCCATACCGTGTGCCAATAAATGTACCTAAAGTTCTTTAAACATTTGCTGCATTTTTAAAAAAAATCAAAATCGCATCTGTTTAAAGACAGTATTATTTTGTGTATCACTCAGGAGGAAAATGCCTGACATAATGCTTTCTTATCATGTACAATTTTATATTTTTTATTTTTTGCAAAAGCTACATCTAACTTATTTAGATATAAATTGTTATGATGTGTCATCCTTGTGCATAATATAAAGGAACATATACACTATGAAATAAATTGAATAAGATTTGCCTGCAACTCACTGAATTTTAGTGTGACTTCTGAATTCCAAATCTCAGTTTTCCTTCTCAAAGTTTTTCATACAATATTGGACTCAGTGTCACTAAAGGTGTTTGTGACATGGTATATCTTAAGAGTACTCAAATAGTGTCTCCTGAAGAGTCAAACCCAAAACCCAGAACCCACTGTCCATGTTTGTGTATGTATGTATAGACTTCAACAACCTTATCATCATTGACATATGGCTCTCAGAAATTATTAGAGGTGTTCTGATTCAGAAATAATAAAACATGAGTCAATTTTCACTTTGGTATTAATAGAAATGGAAATCTTCCCCCACAAAATAATTAAATAAATTAGTATCCCTTGTTTGCACATTCTTCCCTATGACCATAAGAAAGGATTTCTTGTAGTTATCCAAAACCACAGGATCAGTTGAAAAGGGTATCTTCTATATTTTGTATTTATAACATGTCTGATTTTTTTCCTGAAAAACTGTTTTGTTTTTTTTTTCTGAAAAATGTTTGAGGTCTAGAAATAGTTGACTCTTTTTACTTGTAAAGATTGCTAATTTCTGATTCTCTATCCCTCTTTCCTCCCTTCTCTGAGTTATATTTTGGAGATTTTTTTCTTGTAATATCTTCCCCACTGCAACAAATAAATGCCAACGCATATCACAATTCCTTTTATCTACTTACCCTGAGCCACAGGACTGGTATGCACGAGGCTTGCTGCTACTTGACTTGGGTCTCCATCTATTTAGCTTCTAATATCAGTTTGCATTCAATCACTAGTTAAATGAGCTCTTTATTTTCTCTCACTTAGGCTCAAGGAACCTATTTTTAAATTGGTTAAGGATGAAAATATATTAGTTGCCATATGAGACAGAGCCAAGAGTCTCAGTGGTTATGGGCTGATTTAGATATAGAATTTAATATGGATGTTCCTGATAGATAGAAAAGCCTCCTCCAAGTGGTGATTCAGGGACCATCATGTATCTTCACCATCTGTACCATTCAACTTTGCAAATTCATCATTTTAAGATGCATTAATCTTATAAAATAGAAAAGAATATTAAGAATCAAATAAGGAATAATTCTATGACACAAATCTGTGTCTTGACACCCTCAGGAGTTCCAGGATGTACTCTGAAACCATCCCCCATGCACGCATTTTTACTCTATGCATGTTGTTTTAGATTATTTCAATAATATTTTCAAGACTGTACCCCATTATCTTTCAACCTCTCACCAGTTTGAGAGGTTTTTTTTTTTTTTCAGTAATTTTAATATTATGTGAGTGAGTGAGTGAAGTCTCTCAGTCGTGTCTGACTCTTTGTGACCCCGTGGACTGTAACCCACTAGGCTCCTCCATCCATGGGATTCTCCAGGCAAGAATACTGGAGTGGGTTGCCATTTCCTTCTCCAGAGGATCTTCCCAAGCCAGGGATCAAACCCAGGTCTCCCACATTGCAGACAGTGTGTACATATAACCAAAAATATCTATACATAATTTTCACTGTACAAATTTTATACTATATAAACATATAGATTCAAATATATTTATTTCTTCTACCAAAGAAACTGTTAGAAGTTTCAGCAGAAGGGGTTGGAGGATGAGAGTGGGAAGGTAAAAATATTCCTGGCAGTAAAAAAATAAAAAATATGTTTGCTTTGCAATAAATTAGCTTAAGCTCTATTTTCACAGGATTTTATTCTATAACCCACTCTTATTTTGTTGCCAAGAACACACTGATGTCATTTTATTTTGGAACTAGAAATAATCAGATGAGGGTAACTATTTGGAAGATTAATTATGGGAAGAAAGAAAGAAATATAAGAAATATTAAGTTACTAACTGTAATGTTCCATCAAAGGGGCCTAAATAAGCAAAACACAGTAAGTTTGTAAAAGAAGTTATGACAGTTGAATTTTCTATTCTTTTATCATCTGACCACTGTTGAAAATCATAGGATTAGTGTAAACAATTGTAGAGGTTTTTTTTTTTTTTTTCATTTCTGCACTAATCAAGACACCTCATACAGGGAGGCAATAAAACATAACAGATAAGAGTATGGCTCAAGATTCCAATTAAGATTCTAGAATAACTGTAATATTCTAATCTTTAGAATCTAAAAAATGTCTAATTTTAAAAGGTTATTATAATAATAAAATAAAATAATATATAGACAGAGCTTAGAACTTTCAAATGATAGCTAATAAATGGTAACTACCATAAACAAACACAACAAATAGAATCAGGGCCCTATACTTCAGAAAAACCTTTATAGTTCATTTATATGCAGTGGTCTGGGAATCCTTTAGAATTCTATGAGTCTAGAAGCATGGCTTTAATTATAGAACTATAAACTCACAGTGGTGTAGTTGAACAGTTCTTAGAACAATACTAATAGTAAACAAAAATAAGAAATAGATTCAGACAAAATTATACCATGAATATGTTTGTATCTGTCTTGTATAAAGTTATCTAAGTTTGTGTAAAAATGGGAAAACTCAAAGTACAGTATTGACTTCATGTTTCTTTTAGTCTGTTACTATACAAGAGTGAGATATTTAGTAAAGAGAAGCCTAGTAATGTGTTTGCAATCTCATCTAAATTCTAACTTTAAACAATTTTTGACATTTACATCATTAATTATTAAAATGATTATGAAGGTTTTAACTAACATTATAACTATGATTTTTATGATTTAAGAGCTTATTAGAGACCAAGTACCTTACTAAAATATATATATATATAATTACAATACATTCATAGAGACTGTTAATTGATATGTATACAATTATTTACTTTAATAAAATTGCATGGTTTCACTATTGCTATTGGTAATTTATACATGGAGGAACAAAAGTATCTTTACCAAAGACTCATGGTGACAAAGACAAAGTTAGGATAAAAGTCTGCATCTATTGAAATCCAGAACTAATGTTTATGAGAGAATGATGACTTGCTTGAAAGTGTATGTGCAGTTGCTCAGTCACATCTGACTCTTTTTGAGACCCCATGGACCAGCCCACAAGCCTTCTCTGGAGGTACTGGAGCTGGTTGCCATTTCTTGCTCCAGGGCATCTTTCCAGTCCAGGGATGGAACCTGCGTCTCTTGCATCTCCTAATTGGCAGGCAGATTTTTTATCACTGTGCTATGTGGGAAGCCCCTATACCACACTTGATCTAAACTTGCTTGAATGGATTAAGTCAAAGTGGTGAAAACTCAGGAAACTCTTACTCCTATATTTTAAAAAGAAATCATGTAAAGGTCAAAATGTCAGGCTGCGTATGCATAGCAGATACATTGCTATAACAGACAAAAAATTAAAATTAAAAAACAATTTGAGATATTTAAATAAAAAGGTATTTGTCACAATCTAGTTTTTTAATATAAATTTATTTATTTTAATTGGAAGTTAATATATCTACAATATTGTATTGGTTTTGCCATACATCAATGTGAATCCGCCACAGGTATACACGTGTTCCCCATCCTGAACCCCCTCTCCCTCCTCCCTCCCCGTACCATCCCTCTGGGTAGTCCCAGTGCCCCAGCCCCAAGCATCCTGTATCATGCATTGAACCTGGACTGGCGATTCATTTCATATATGATGTCATACATGTTTCAATGCCATTCTCCCAAATCATCCCACCCTCTCCCTCTCCCAGAGTCCAAAAGACTGTTCTATACATCTGTGTCTCTTTTGCTGTCTCACATACAGGGTTATCGTTACCATCTTTCTAAATTCCATATATATGCATTAGTATACTGTATTGGTGTTTTTCTTTCTGGCTTACTTTACTCTGTATAATAGGCTCCAGTTTCATCCACCTCATTAGAACTGATTCAAATGTATTATTTTTAATGGCTGAGTAATACTGCATTGTGTATATGTACCACAGCTTTCTTATCCATTCATCTGCTGATGGACTTCTAGGTTGCTTCCATGTCCTGGCTATTATAAACAGTACTGTGATGAACACTGGGGTACATGTGTCTCTTTCAAATCTGGTTTCCTCAGTGTGTATGCCCAGCAGTGGGATTGCTGGGTCATAAGGCAGTTCTATTTTCCAGTTTTTTAAGGAATCTCCACACTGTTCTCCATAGCGGCTGTACTAGTTTGCATTCCCACCAACTGTATAAGACTCCTAGAGGAGAACATAAGAAAAACACTCTCAGACATAAATCACAGCAGGATCCTCTATGGCCCACCTCCCAGAATATTGGAAATAAAAGCCAAAATAAACAAATGGGACGTAATTAAACTTAAAAGCTTCTGCACAACAAAGGAAAGTATAAGCAAGGTGAAAAGACAGCCTTCAGAATGGGAGAAAATAGTAGCAAATGAAGCAACTGACAAATAACTAATCTCAAAAATATACCAGCAATTCTTGTAGCTCAATTCCAGAAAAATAAATGGCCCAATCAAAAAACTGGCCAAATAACTAAATAGACATTTCTCCAAAGAAGACATACAGATGGCTAACAAACACATGAAAAGATGCTCAACATCACTCATTCTCAAAGAAATGCAAAACAATCCAGTTTTTTATCTTTAGAAATGACCTGCAAAAAAGAGTTGTAACCTGATGGGTCTGAAATTCATACTTTTGATTCACTCTAATCTGCTAGTCTAACTTTTTTATTACTTGCTGACTGCCAAATTTAATAGATTTACTATGATCATTATCTTAATAGTCATTTTATAGAATATGACTTTGTAAATTACTTTTTCTTCTGGAAACTTTCTTCTCCCAACTGATTTACATGATACCTTTTGCTTTATTTAAGACAGAGGCTAAGCTTCTGTAATATAGAAATTAAAAAATGAAAAAAGAGTGGATATATAGTCAGAAAAGTTCCATGATTAATGAATAGCTTTGTTCCATTATGTGCTCAATAGACTTACATTTCTTCTTTACCATCCCACCATTTTCTAGATGTGGTATTTATCCAGAATGCCAAAACCGATTACCATCCCTATCTTCATGTCCAATCTATGTGAAGGTGAAGAAAATGGAGAGCAAAAATTGCCTCAGTAAAGTTCTATTTCTCTGCCATTGAACAATATGTAGAGATAGTGAAAGGACAAGTGGACACAACACAGGAAGGAGAGGCTAGGAGAAACTGAGAAAGTATCATTGACATATACACATTATTGGGTTTCCCATGTAGTGCTAATGGTAAAGGACCCACTTGCTAATGCAGGAGGCATAGGAGACTCAGGTTCAATCCCTGGGTCAGGAAGATCCCTTGGAGGAGGGCATGGTAACCCACTGCAGCATCTTGCCTGCAATATCCCATGGACAGAGGAGCCTGGGAGGTTACTCCAGGGTCACAAAGAATTGGACATCATGACTCAAGTGACTTAGCATGCACACACACATGTACACTATCCTGTGTAAAATAGATAACTAGAACGAAGCTGGTGTATAACACAGGAAGCCTAGACTGGAGCTCTGTGACTACCTAGAGGAGTGGAATGTTGGGGAAGGCTCAAGAAGGAGGAGATATACATATATATACACGAGTCCCTTGGACTGCAAGGAGATCCAACCAGTCCATCCTAAAGGAGGTCAGTCCTGGGTGTTCATTGGCAGGACTGATGTTGAAGCTGAAACTCCAATTCTTTGGCCACTTGATGTGAAGAGCTGACTCATTTGAAAAGACCCTGATGCTGGGAGGGATTGAGGGCAGGAAGAGAAGGGGACGACAGAGGATGAGATGGTTGGATGGCATCACTGACTCAATGGAGGTGAGTTTGAGTAAACTCCAGGAGTTGGTGATGGACAGGGAAGCCTGGCATGCTGCAATCCATGGGGTTGCAAAGAGTTGGACATGACTGAGCAACCGAACTGAACTGAACTAACCTGAATATTGTGGCTGATTTGGACTGATGTATGGCAGAGACAGGCACAAAAATGTAAAGCAATTATCCTCCAATAAAAATAATATGTAGTTCTATAGCCATATTTTCCTTAAAGAGAGGGTGGAAAATGTAGTGTCTACCAAAGTGACCGTGAAACCTTCTAAACTCACAGGTTACTAGTATAAGTAAGATAAGAAGGGTCAGTGGATATTGGGGGGAAAGTAACAGTCTCTATTACATTTTTCATCTTCCTACTTAGAATTCTATCATTTGAATTACTTGGGCATCTTGTTTATCTCTGTTCACAAAATAAGTGTTTTTCTCTTGATTTTCATGTCTTGCTCAACTTAATTTGAACCCTCTGTAGTGTGTCTACTCCTTGCTTAGTAGATGAAAGACTAAGGATTACATTTCCAGTTTCCTTTACTACTTGATGTCTTTAAAATTACAGAGAATAGATATCCATGTATAGCATCTGTGAAGTGGAATTAAACTAGCTTAGGTGAAGACTACGCTTTGGCTTTTGCTGCTTCTTTCTGAAGCTTGGTTTTCCTGTGACAGCTGTGGCAGGGATCTAATACCAGTCCCTAGCTTTGGGGAGTGAGATATTTGACACCAAGTATGAATAACTACTTAGCTGTCATGACTCTGCCTTTAGTTGATTGATAGTTTTGAAAAACACGTAGCAATCCCTGGGTCATGGCAAAGGCAATTTACTGATGGAGACATGTTTGTAGGCTCTTCTGATTATCAATGGAATGTAGGATTGATATTATACAACCTGGAGACATATCTCTGAAACCCAAGAAATTTTTTGAGGAGCGTCATAATATAATACCAGCACAATCGGGAGTATTTGTACTAGATTACATGAACTTCATTCAAGCAGGACCTAAAAACATTCTAAACTTTCAATGTATTTGGGTTTTACCATCAGTAAAAGAATACTGGCAAGTTAAAGGGTTGAATAGGGCAAGAAAGAAACATGAAATGAACAATAAAAATATTATAAACATCTGGTTTCATGACAAGTTGAATAAATGAGGGCTATCAAGTTGCTCTGGAAGAACTTCCTCATTTTCTTCCTTTTTTAAAAAAATTATACTTTGTGTTATCTAGCTAGTTAGCCATAAAATACATATAATAATTATTTTCCTCTGAAATTTTATATGAACATTTTGGTAGTACAACATATGACTTAATATTCCATTCTTTAGTTTCCATATATTTGTTTAGACTAAGAGAGGTGGAACAAATATCATTCAAAATGGTTAATGATTTATCCTTCTCCTATTTAAGAAAGGCAACAAACACTCCTTCTTATTGGAAGTATGGTTGCATTTATTGTAGGAAGTATAATTGCATTACCTTAGAAGAGAGATTATAGGTATTTCATTCCAGGTTGGAAGTTTAACTAGAGAGGGATTGTACATTTAGAGACTCTGAGTTATCAGTTATTGTGAGGAAGATTTTGTTACCCAACTTTTTCCAAAACTTCTGTAGTATGTTTTGTGTTCTGTGTTTGTTCAGTTACTCAGTTGCGTTCCACTCTTTGCAACCTCGTGGACTATAGTCCACTAGTCTCTTCTGTCCATGGAATTCTCTAGGTGAGAATACTGGAATGCTATTTCCTCCTCCAGGGTATCTTACCAATCCATGGATTGAATTCTTGTCTCCAGTGTCTCCTGAATTGGCAGGCAGATTCTTTACCAGAGAACCAACTGGGAAGTATGTTTTCATGTAAATTTATCTAAAAAGTTAAATATGATATTTTTTAGAGTCTTTCGAAACTTTTCTGCCTGTAACATAACGTGCCAAATACATTTATACTCGAGATTTGAAAGGCAAAAATGAGCATCATGTCATGAAACCTGCTTCAATTAATAGTCCTGGTGACATACGTCTGTAAGTGTGGAGCTTGAGCGTCCCTGGTGGCTCACATGGTAAAGAATCTGCCTATAATGCAGGATGCCTGAGTTCAATCCCTGGGTCAGGAAGATCCCCTGGAGAAGGAAATGGCTACCCACTCCAGTATTCTTGCCTGGAGAATTCCAAGGACAGAGGAGCCTGAAGAGCTGTAGTCCATGGGGTCACAAAATGTCAGATATGACTGACTAAAACAGAGAACAAGTTTGATTTTCAAAGATGCTGATTACTAGGATACTGGCATCTTATTTTCTGATGTGGATGATAACGAGGACCTAGTTGCCTACCATTTTGGCTGAAGCTTTCTGGGTCTTTAGCTTCCTGGTCATGGCAGATACATGAGTAGACTGGATGAGACTGGAAGAGTGTTTTTCTTTTTTTGGGGGGGGGGGAGTGATTCTGAAAGTTCAATGTGAAATCTATCTATTTTGGCTTTGCAATAGCAGCGTGTATCATAACATCTGATTGCCTTAAATTGTTTCTATTTTTAATAGCTAGGATGAAATAAACAAGCTTTCAAATGACCCCCAGTGATTTCTACCTTCAGTTAGTCACACTCTTGTCTAACTTTCTTCCCTTGAATATTCCTGGGGTTTAAGACTTCAGGAAAAGCTGTGGAGCGTCACATCCATGACTGGGTTACAAAGGATCCTAGCTTCTGTCTTCCCTGCAGACTCAACAAGGACTCTGTTTCCTGTTGTCTTTGATGCACACTGCTGCATTGTGATTTAACTTATGAATAAGGAACTGAGAGCAGAGTCCAGCTAACAACCTACAAAAGCAGAGTTTCTCAGTCGTACAATCCACCCCAAAAAAACACATTATTTCAAAAATTACATCAGGTTGGAAGTAGGTTCCTTCCCCATCAGAGGTCTGCAGTAAGACCAAAGGCTCAACTGGCATCTTGATGGCAGAGTTTTGGAGATCCTGGTTGAGAATACTCAGATAAACCATGAAAGGACCAGATAAACCATGCTGGACTCCTTTCACACAGAAATTGTGAGATAATAAATGTATAAGCTGCCAGTGTGTGATAATTGTTACTTAACAAAAGATAAGCAATGAACATACCTATTTTTTTCTGTTAAAATATATCATCAATTAAATAAAAGGGATGTCATTATTTTGAATTGAAAATTTTGAAATTTATTTATTCACCTCAATTTTTTTTTTCCTGGTGCCTGTCATGTAGTCACTGACTCTGAGCAACACTCCACAATCTGCCCTACTCCACTTTTATAAGATTCTAAAGAACATTTGTTTTGTATATCAAGCTAAACATCTGATAAACACCATGGAAATATCTTTAAACCTTGAAATATGTTTTGATATTAATAAGAATCCTATCAACAAAGGTGTGCTTGAAGGTCAAATGTTTACAGAATGCCCTGTTTCACAAATTATTTTGCCTGATCAGTGTTAATAAAAGATGATAAAGATCAGGGGAAAAATGAGTTAATTTGCCAGATTTTATGCATAATTTTTTTAAATAGATTATTTCTAAATTATAAGAAAAACATCCGAAAAAACTTGCTGTTTCATAAAAAAATAATACCAAAAGTAATGGATTGTGGAATGACAAAGTGCTTGAGGTTATAAAGCTATTTAATAGGGAACCTAGATCTGAATTATGAGTTACTGCATCTTGCTTCTTAAAGGAACGAAGGCTTGAAGATCTAATCCTGTTATGAAACTTTCTGTCTGATAGACATGTTTTTGGATTCATTTGCATTAGCTGCTGATATTTTTATCCTGAGCTGGTAAGTAGCACATATGCTGGAATATGTTGTCAGAAAAACTGATTTTATTTCATCTACAAGGTGGTTTTGTGTTAATTTCCATTCTGAAACTAAGGAATTAATTTATTTGAATATGTTTTGATTACTTTTTGACAACTGAAAATGCTTGTTTTTAGTTCTTTGGGGAAATTCATCTGGATGTTTGGTTGTACAGCAAAATAATTAAAACTTTTTTTCTATATAACTGTCAGTCAGCATTAGCTTTTATATAGTGATTTAATGTCAATGGTTTCAGTATAATTCAATGGAATCCATGCTTATATTACCTTATTCATAAATTGTATACCTTCAATTTCACCTATCAAACTTAAAAATTTGTTATAATTTGAATCCATGTTTATTACTTTCTCACATCTATTTCATAAATTCACAGATATTCATTTAACTACCATATGTTTCTGGATATGTGTTAATTGCTAAATATAAATATACCTACTGCTTCATATAAAATTTGTGAGGTTTTTTTTTACAAATATTTAAGTTTAAATGAAATAAAGTCCAATATTAATAAGCTAAATATGTAACTTAAAATTACTACACCAAAATATGCAGAAGGAAAGTAGAAGGAATCAACTAATATAGATAAGAGCAGAAATAGCTGAAATGCAAAATGAACATTTAAAATAGGATATAAATCAAATAAAAGTTCCCTGCCACCCTCTCCACAAAACAAAGCAAAACAGGAAAGAACAAAAACACAGAGACTTGTGGAAAGACCGTTGAACATCTGATGAAAAAGAAAGGTGTCAGCAATAAAACTAGGAAATAAAAACAGAAACATAATTACAGGAAAACAGAGTTTATAAAGCAAATAAGGAAGTATTATGCTCAAATACTACAGTAAAATGTAGGTGATATGGATTAATTCTTACAAAAAATTTAAGCTAAACTGACTCAAGACAGTAAAGGACATTATAGGATGCTTCAGGAAAAGAAAACTACAGATCAATCTCACTCGTGGACAGAAATGTAACAATTCTAGAAAGCACAGTATTTGTTTTCCGAAATAAGGAAGCCAATGTTATTCAATTCTATTTACTCACTTGTTTTTTCAATAATATGGTATGATTCACTTCATTAAAAAAAAAAAAATGTGATCTTAAAAATCAAGTTTCTTTGTACAGGTTGCAGATTTTTTCTTTCTATTGTCAGCAGTTTATTTTTACCACTTTTTAATATTCTTATTAAATTAGAACGTAGCTATAGAACTTTTCACCTTACAATAGTTATAAATTTGCCACTTTATATTGTTTTATATTATTTTATTGATATCTCTGTAATTTTATAGTTTTTCATATTTTCTAGATATACAATTGCATTTTAAAAAATAAAACAAGGTCTATTTCTTGTCATTCAATGCTAATTATGTCTACTGTTTTATTTTTTCTTGTTCCGTTTATTAGAATCTCATCTTAATATTATGCTTAGGTTAATTGTATTTAAGTAGATTTAATTTACTTATATTTATTTAGCATATTTCCTAGGAAATTAGACAGCACATTAAAAAGCAGAGATATCACTTTGCCATCTAGTCAAAGCTATGGTTTTTCCAGTGGTCACATATGGATGGGAGAGCCAGGCTATAAAGAAAGCTGAATGCCAAAGAATTGATGCTTTTTGAACTGCACTGTTGGAGAATACTCTTGGGAGTCCCTTGGACTGCAAGGAGGTCCAACCAGTCCATCCTAAGGGAAATCAGTCCTGAATATTCATTGGAAGTACTGATGCTGAAGCTGAAACTCCAATACTTTGGCCACCTGATGTGAAGAACTGACTAATTGGAAAAGACCCTGATGCTGGGAAAGATTGAAAGCAGGAGGAGAAGGGGATGATAGAGAATGAGATGATTGGATGGCTTCACCAGTTCGATGGATATGAATTTGATTAAGCTCTGCAAGTTGGTGATAGACAGGGAAGCCTGGCGTGCTGCAGTCCATGGAGTCATGAAAAGTTGGACATGGCTGAGAGGCTGAACTGAATTAGGAATGATTCTGTGTCATATAAAGTGACTTCACTCTATTGTCAACATCATAAAACATTTTTCCTATAATTTGTTGATGTTATAAATTACACTAAAATATTTTCTGGTTTTTAACTATACTTGAGCAGTCAGGATAAACATTCCTGATACTTGTGGATTACTTATTTGAAAAAGTAATTGGGTTCTATTTTTAAGTAACTTACCAATATTCATATTTTTCCTTCTATATGAATAAGATAATTTCAAAGCTTTCAAAATTGGGTTTAATGTGTTACGCTTTTAAATGAATAAAATACATTGGGATTTGTGTATTCCTGAGCTGCTAACTAAATTTTATTCACTTTTTTCCTTTCTTTGTCATTTTGAATTTAGATAATCACTAAGTTTCTCTGAACTTCAAATCTGTGAACAATTTTGCCTTTCTTTCATATAGTGGTGCAATATTTTATTGAAGTATATTTACTGTACAACATTATATAAGCTAAAGGTATACAATAATGATTCACAATTTTTAACACTTGTAATCAATTTATAGTTATTAGAAAATATTGGCTATATTCCCCATGTTGTACAATATATACTTGTACCTTATTTTATACCTAATCATTTGTACCTCTTACTCACCTACCCTTACATTGACCCATGGATAACCACTAGTTTTTCACTATATCTGAGTCTGCTTCTCTTCTGTTACATTCCTTAAGTTTGTTGTATTTTTTAAATTCCACAACTAAAATGATATCATACAATATTTGAATTTATAGATATGGGATTTCACCTACCATAATGCTTGCCAAACCCATCTTTGCAGTTGCAAATGGCATAATTTCATTCTTTTTAATGGCTGAGTAGTATTCCATTGTATGTATGTGTATATATATATATATATAATATAAATATGTACATATATATATACCATATGTGCCATATCTTTATTCCTCCGCTGATGGACTTTTAGATTGCTCTCATATGTATTTCAATTTCATATCAGTTCCAGTCTATTTCAATTTCATATTAGTGCTGACAATTATAAACACATCTTTTCAAATTAGTGGGTTTTTTCAGTTGTATATTCAGAAGTGGAATTACGGAGTCATATAGTATTTTTATTCTTAGTTTCTTGTGAAATCTCCCTATTGTTTTACACAGTGGCTGAACCAATTTATATTCCCACCAACAGTGCCTAAGAATTCCCTTTTCCCCATATCTTCTTCAATGTTTGTCATTTGTATTTTTTTTTTATGATAGACATTCTGACAGGTGTGAGGTGATGTTTTACTGTGGTTTTGACTTGTATTTACCTAATGATTAGTGATGTTGAGCAAATTTTTATTTGTCTATCAGCCAACTGCATTTTTCCTTCAATAAAATGAGTACTCAGTACTTCTGCCCAATTTTAAATTGTGATGTTTGTGTTTTTGGTGTTGAGTTGCAGGTTGAATACTAATCCCTTATCAGTTATATCATTTGTAAATATTTTCTTCCATTCAATAAATTATCTTTTCATTTTCCTTGTTTCATTTGCTGTGCAAAATATTTTACATTTAGTTAGGGCCCATTTGTTTATTTTTTCTTTATATTTCATTTAGGAGATCAATCCAAAAAATATTACTGTGATTTATGTGAGAGTGTTCTTCATTTTTTCCTCTAGGATTTCCTTTATTATAGTATCCAGTCTTAAATGTAGGTCTTTAATCCCATTTCTTGGTGAACAATGGAGAAAATGAAGGGGAAAGCATAATTGTTAATAATTAACACGGCACTTCTTGTAAAACATAAATGCATTCTGAAGGAAAGATCCAAAAGGAATACAATAGATTTAGGACTCTTCAAATTAGTGATAGCACCTTTTATTTATTACCTTGAAACCATAATAGAAGAGCTGACCATATTTTTCAGGGTATTCAAATGTTCATTTGGATCAAAAGTTCTGGTAGTTTGTTGAATACAAAAACAGCCACTAGCATAACCAATTTCTTATATGGCTCTCGAGTAAAAGTAGTAGATCTCTTGTGGTACGACTGATCTTCAAAATTCTCTCCTTAATCTGACAATTTGTTGTTGCTCTTCAGTCACTCAGTCCTGTCTGACTCATTGTGACCCCATGGACTGCAGCACGCCAGGCTTCCCTGTCCATCACCATCTCCTGGAGTCAGCTCAAACTCATGTCGATCCAGTCAGTGATACCATCCAACCATCTCATTCTCTGCTGTCCCCTTCTCCTCCTCCCTTCAATCTTTTCCAACACCAGGGTCTTTCTAATGAGTCAGCTCTTCCCATCAGTTGGCCAAAGTATTGGAGATTCAGCTTCACATCATTCCTTCCAATGAATATTTAGGACTGATTTCCTTTCAGATTGTCTGGTTTGTTCTCCATGCAGGGACTCTCAAGGGTCTTCTCCAAAACCACAGTTCAAAAGCATCAATTCTTCAGCATTCAGCCTTCTTTATGGTCCTTCTCTCACATACATACATGACTACTAGAAAAACCATAGTCTTGACAATTCAGATCTTTGTCAGCAAAGCAATGTCTTTATTTTTTAATATGCTGCCTAGGTTTTTCATAGCTTTTCTTCTAAGGAGCAAGTGTCTTTTAATCTCATGGCTGCATTCACCATCTGCAGTGACTTTTAAAGCCCAGGAAAATAAAGTCTGTCACTGTTTCCATTGTTTCCCCATCTATTTGCCATGAACTGATGGGACCAGATGCCATGATCTTCATTTTTGAATGTTGAATTTTTCAATTCTGTTCAGTTTTGTCACCCAGTCATGCCCAACTCTTTGTGACCCTTGAAACACAACAGGCCTCCCTGTCCATCACCAACTCCCGGAGCTTGCTCAAACTCACGTCCATTGAATCAGTGATGCCATCCAACCATCTCATCCTCTGTCATCATCTTCTCCCCCAGCCTTCAATCTTTCCCGGCTTCAGGGTCTTTTCCAATGAATCTGTTCTTCATATCAGATGGCTGAAATATTGGATTTTCGGCTCCAGCATCAGTAGTTTCAGTGAATATTCAGGACTGATTTCCTTTAGGATGGACTAGTTTGATCTCCTTGTAGTCCAAGGGTCTCTCAAGTGTCTTCTCCAACACTACAGTCGTTATGTTTAACTCTCTTATAAGTAGAAATAATTTCATTAATACTTCTGAAGCTTCATCACAACTTTGTTAATGGTTCAGAGTAATCCAGGGGACTGCTGTGAATCTTAAATGGAGTTCCCATGATTTGGAAAGAATAATTAAAATACTCTCCTACTGACCTAAGTGATGGATAAAATGAAAAAAAGTGTGATAAAAATGTGTTCCTTGAAGCTATACAATACTTTAGTTGTCCTTGATTAATCATACAATCTCAGACTCTCTGCCTCTAGCAGAATTATGATTTATTTCACCACCAAGTCAAGCTCAATGCATTACTGTTTAAAAAATCTTTTCATATAATAAAACTCTTAGCCCTACTTTAGGAAGTGCCAAATTGATTTTCGATTTCTCTGGGCGACTGATGTCTGCCAGTCATCTGGCCTAACAGAGACCCGTGGGTCTTTCCTGGTAGCTTAGCAGTAAAGAATCTGCTTGCAATGTAGGAGACATAGGTTCAATTCCTTGGTTGGGATGATCTCCTAGAGGAGGACATGGCAACCCACCCTTGCCTGAATACTCTGGCCTGGAGAACCCCATGGACAGAGGAGTCTGGCAGGCTACTGTCCATAGGGTTGCAAAGAGTCAGACATGACTGAAGTGACTAAGCAGCAGCAGCAGCAAAAGAGACCCATAGAATGGTATTCTTTTCTCTGCATAATAATAATGATAATATTACTAAATAAGATTTTTAAATTCAGAATTTTATGTAAAACACCACTTAATTATACTATCTAGAAATATCTATAAGGATTCTGAACATGATATAGTACTTTTTCAGTTAAGTGGCTTAATTCCCAAAGTAGCAGAATATTAGTTATGTTATTTTCCTCCTTAATCCCATTGCCATAATAGGAAGAACACCAGCCATAACATTGATTCTTGTGAGATAACAAGTGGCATTCAGATTAATGAAGATAAAAGGAAGCACACCAAAGTTAACCAAAGCAACAAACATTTTCTAAGCAATTAGAAGGAAGAAGCTTCTGTAGAAAACTGGAGATCATAGTTCACTATTTAAAAAGATAATTTGAGAAAGATTAGAGGAGACAAATATAAGATAGAAAACTAATCTTCTCCTTGAGGCAATAAATTCTCCTATCCCCTTTCCCCATTCCACCCCCCAAAAGAAACACTCAGAAGTGAAGTGAGAGAAAAATGACAAAAATGAAATTAATTATACTCAATGCTGACAAGTCACCTGGCCAAATCTTGAAAGACACCATTAGCTCTTCATTAAGATGTTAGATAGATGATAGATAGATGTTTGGTTGGGGTAAACATGTAATTGTTATAAGTAACATTATATTGCTATAGGGGATAAAAATATGTCAGCTACATTTCTTAAAAGTCTGTCTTATCCAGTTTTGCTTTGCCTTTTTTATTTTTTTTTACTGAGTGTACTGTGTATTATACTTCAGTCCATTACTACACTTTGACACCTGAAATCACTGACATAGCATGAATAAATTTCAGTTGACCTTCCCCAGAGCATGTTTGTCTGAATGAAAATCACTGTGTTCCAGAGGGACTAGGCCTCTGTAGACAAGAAGTAAAAGTCAGTGTAAACTAGAGAATGAAGAATATGGCTGGGAAATTTATGCTTTTGGCTCCTTATGTCACTTAAAATTTGATTTAAACAGATAATGTTTACATCAAGGCATTAATATGATTTCCATTAGGGAAACTGTCTTTCTGTTGGAGGAATTAAAGTTTTTCTTTCTTTTGCCTGATTATTCATCATTTTAGAGGCAATTAATAGATTTCACTACAACTATAGATAGCTTAAGATTAATAGCATATAGTTTATCATGTTATATGTTATCTATAAAAGCTGAATTTGAGAAAGAAATGCAATTATGCATTTTCCCTTCCTAAAAATATGTCAAACTTGAAAGAAATCACTATGAAGATTTTCAGAGAAAGATATTTTGATAGTTTTCTATAGTGTGGCCTATGGTAGAACTGATTGGTGATTTCTAGGTACTAATCTGTGCCTAGTACAGACAAACCTCAGAAATATTGTGTGTTCAGTTCCAGACCACCACAGTAAGGAGAAAATCACAATAAGATGTGTCACACTAATACTTGGTTTCCCAGTGCATATAAAAGTTAAGTTTATACTAAACTCCAGTCTATTAAGTCTAATAAAGAAATTATTAAAAAATATTTTGTTGCTAAAAAATGCTGACTGTCTGAGTTTCCAGTGAGTCATAATCTTTTTGCTGGTGGTAGATATTGCATCCATGTTGATGACTGTTGACTGATCAAAGTGGTGTTTGCTGAGGGTTGGGCTGCATTAACTTCTTAAAACAAGAGAACAATGAAGTTTGCCACATCAGTTGACTATTTCATTCATGAACCATTTTTCCATAGTGTGCAATACTGTTTGATAGCCTTTTATCCATAGTAGAACTTTTATAATTGGAGTCAATTCTCTCAAACTCTGCCACTGCTTTATCAACTAAATTTATGTGATATTCTAAATTTATTGTTCTTATATAAAAATCTTCATAGAGTTTTCACCAGAAGTAGTTTCTATCTTAAGCAACCAATTTCTTTGCTCAATCCTAAGAAGCAACTCTACATCTGCTGATTTTTTTTTTCATTAGACAGCATCAGTTCAGTCATATTTTCAGACTTCACTTCTAATTGTAGCTCTCTCACTATTTCTACCACACCTGCAGTAACTTTTTCCACTGAAGTCTTGAAATCCTCAAAGTCATCCATGAGGGTTGAATCAATTTCTTCCAAACTCCAATTAATGTTCCTACGTTGACATCTTCTCATGAACTACATGTGTTTTTTATGGCATCTACAATAGAGAATGCTTACCAGAAGGTTTTCAATTGGCTTTGCCTGTATTCATTGGAGGACTCACTATATATGGCAGTTACAATTTTACAAAATATATGTCTTGAATAATAAAACTTGAAGTCAAAATTACTCCTTGATCCATGGACTGCAGAATGGATATTTTTATTAGCAAACTTGGAAACAATATTAATATTATTGCATATTTCCATCAAAGCTCTTGGTGACCAGGTGCATTGTCAATGAGCAGTGATATTTTCAGAGAATTCTTTTTTTTTTTTTTTTCCTTGAGCAGTGAGTCTCAATAGTGATTTTAAAATATTAAAGTAAACCATGACGTAAATAGATGTGTTGCCATCCAGGCACAGTTGCTTCACTTATAGAGCAGAGGCTAAATCACAGAGTAGACATAGCACAATTCTTACGGGCCTAGGATTTTCAGAGTTGTAAATGAGCACTGGCCTGTATTAGCCCCTAGTGGAAAAAGCAGCTGGTCCTTTGAAGCTATGAAGGCAGACATTGACTTCTCTTAGCTATGAAAGTCTGAGAGAGCATTTTCTTTCAATATAAGATTGTTTTATCTACATTGAAAATCTGTTGTTCACTGTAACCATTTTCATTAATTATCTGAGCCATATCTTCTGGATAATTTCCTGCAGCTTCTCCATCAGCGCTTGCTGCCTCACCTTGTACTGTTATGTTATAGAGACAGTTTCTCTCCTTAAACCTCATGAACCAACATCTGCTTGTTTCACACTTTTCTTCTGCAGCTTCTCCCCCTCTCTCTTAGTCTTCATGGAAGTAAAAACAGTTTGGAGAAGGCAATGGCAACCCACTCCAGTACTCTTGCCTGGAAAATCCCATGGACGGAGGAGCCGGGTAGGCTGCAGTCCATGGGGTTGTTAAGAGTGGGTCACGACTCAACGACTTCACTTTCACTTTTCACTTTCATGCATTGGAGAAAGAAAGGGCAACCCACTCCACTGTTCTTGCCTGGAGAATCCCAGCGATGGGGGAGCCTGGTGGGCTGCCGTCTATGGGGTCGCACAGAGTCGGACACGACTGAAGCGACTTAGCAGCAGTGGCAGCAGCAGCAGCAGCAGGGCCTACTCTAAGGGGATGCTTTGGCTGGCTTGGTCTTCTATCCAGACTACTAAAACTTTTTTTCCATATCAGCAATAAGGCTGTTCCTCTATCTTACCACGAGTGTGTTAACTGGAGTAGTACTTTTTCATTCAAGAACTTTTCCTTTGCATTCACAACTTAGTTAACTGTTTGACAGATGAGGCCTAACTTTTGACATGCTTGACTTTCAAAATGCCTTCCTCACTAAGCATAATCATTTGTAGCTTTCAATTTAGTGTGGGATATGTGTGACTTTTTTTCATTTGAATAATTAGAAGCCATTGTAGGGTAGTTAACTGGTCTAATTTCAATATTATTGTATCACAGGGAATAGGGAGACCCACGGGGAAGGAAAGAGACAGAGGAAAGACCAGTCTGTGGAGCAGTTAGAGCACATGCAACATTTACTAAGTTTGTCCTCTTATATGGGCATGGTTCATGGTGCCTCAAAGCAATCACAATAGTAACATCAAAGATCACTTATCATAGATAGCTATAACAAACTTAACAGTAGTGAAAAAAGTTTGAAACACTGCAAAACTTACTGAAATAGGACATAGAGATTTGAGTGAGTAAATGTTGTTGGAAGAATGGCACGGTAGACTTGGGTGAGTAAAAGCCATGCGCTTAAATAATTCATAAATTATCACACGTTGATTTATTCCACAACATTCATTTTTATTTTTTTCATATTAGCACTGATTAATTACATTGTTATAGTTAAGATTTTCACAAAATCTTTGTGTTAAAGACAAAAGTAGCTAAATATATGTTTTGTGTGCTATTGTAATATTGTTATTGGTAACCAATACACAGTAAATAATTGTTGACATCTAAAATTCAAAAAATTGTTTTCTTTTTCTTCCAGAGAATATGATTTGTTCCGCACTTAAGGATTTTTCCATTGTATCATTAAACATTTTGTGCATCTTCCATACTGTATATACCAAACTTAATTGGCTTAACAAAATTAGTTATCAACCTCATAATCTGAGGTCATATCTGACAACAGTTTAAGGTCAAGTTTGGTATATGTTTTCTTAATTTCTACTGTCTTGGATATATGCAAAAATAGTGACATAATATTTGAATTATTGAAGAAACGTCCCTAGTGTCCTAACTTGATCATTCTTCTGCTAAAAAACATTTCAAAATTTTTTAAAATATTTAAATTAAATATTAATTTTAAAATTAATACAAATATTAATAATGAAGACAATTTACATTTTACAAGTGCTTTAACATGATATTAACCCTAAGGAAGTGTACAGTCAATATAAACAAAGATAGTACTGGACTTCTTTCTTTCTTTTTTTTTTTTTTAGTACTGGACTTCTTAAAGCTATTCTTGGAAATCTTGGGTGGAAGAGGTGTTAATTATTTGCATAAGTTTTAACAATTATCTGAATATCTCTAGAATTCTTCTAGTCTTGGCTTCTTTGCTTCCAATTCTCCTCTTCTCTCTTGTAGCCTTAGTCTCTGTCTCCCACTAATATTCACCATATTCATGTGGTAGCCATGGTGTGGCAATAAATGACTCCATGCTGGTACATCTATATTCTAATGATTTAATGCCTCTACTGATCCTTACATATCATTATTTTTAAATTTCTATCTTCATTACTCTTAGGGGTGGATCAAAAAAGAGATTTCTGCAATTTATGTCAGGGAGTGTTTTGCCTATGTTTTCTTCTAAAAGTTTTATAGTATCTGGCCTTATTAAAGACCATTTAGGTCTTTAAACCATTTTTAATTATTGTATAAGATGTTAGGAGGTGTTCTAATTTCATTCTTTTAGATGTAACTGTTTAGTTTTCCCAGCACCACTCATTGTAGAGATTGTGTTTTATTCATTTTATATTCTTGCCTTCTTTGTTATAGGTTAGTTGACACAACTAAAGCGACTTAGCAGCAGAAGCAGTTGACCATAGGTGTGTGAATAAGGATGTTCAATGTAGCACAGGGAACTCTACTCAGTACTCTATATTGATGTATATGGGAAAATAATCTTTAAAAGAGAGTGGACATATGTACATGTATAACTGATTTTTTTTTTATTCACTGACCCTGTGGGAAAATATAGCTTTCTCAATGAGTTACAGCTTCACAGTCATTTAACATTCAGTGATATTCTAGAAAGCATCTAGAATATAGATTCTTTCTTTATTAAAATGCCTAATTAACCTGTATCTTAATCTAAATCCAAGTGTTTAACTAACAGAAAGTGCTTTTAAATGTTGACAATTTTTCACTCTTTTACCTTTCTCCTTCCCCTTCCAGATTTCCTCTTCTTTTCTTTTTTACTCTTTCCAGATGATACCATGTGAGCAAACAGTTGATATGAAGATGCGTCTGTCATGAACGGAAACAGTTGTGTGGAAGTAACTGTTTGCTAGGAAAGTTATAAAAGTTGTAATTAGAATTATAGTGAAGACAAAGGGGGGATTCCCAGGTAGCACAGTGATAAAGAATCCACCTATCAATGCTGCAGGAGACACAGGAGACACTGGTTCCATCCCTAGGTCAGGAAGATCTCCTGGAGAAAGAAATGCTAACACACTCCAGTATTCTTGCCTGGAAACTTCCATGGACAGAGGAGCCTGCTGGGCTATAGTCCATGGAGAAGAAAAGAGTCAGAAGTAACTGAGCAAGCACAGGGGAAGGAGGGAAGCTCAAAGCCAGTGCATAGAATTTAATGACCAAGTTGATAAGATTAGATCTTATCCTCCAAGAAACAGGACATCAATGAAAATGTCTGTGAGTGAATGCTGGGGGAAAGTTTTGGTGGATTCATATGATATTTCATGAAAATTACTCCAAAAGGAAGAGTGATAGATGAAAACCAGTGTAAACAATTAGGAGATAACCATGGCATTAACTTGGAGAAGGCAATGGCAACCCACTCCAGAACTCGTGTCTGAAAAATCCCATTGACAGAGGAGCCTTGTAGGCTGCATTCCATGGGATCGCTAAGAGTCGGACACGACTGAGAGATTTCACTTTCACTTTTCACTTTTCTGAAAAGGAGAAGGAAATGACAACCCACTCCATTGTTCTTGCCTGGAGAATCCCAGGGACAGGGGAGCCTGGAGGGCTGCCATCTATGGGGTCGCAGAGTTGGACATGACTGAAGCAACTTAGCAGCAGCAGCAGCCTGGCATTAACTTGGTTTCATTGTCATAAACATGGATATCTCATGGTATTAGCACACAGTTACAACTGTATAGTGAAGGAAAAGTGAGAAGTCCAATTGTAGATAGTGGCAAAGCAAATGGTTAGGAAAAGGTGAATGCATGAGATTTTTCAGGAGAGAATGTACTTACTTTGTAATTGATACTTTGGGTAGAGAAGTAAGAAAATCAAGGAGAATTTTAAGGGTCTCTGTTTTTTCCACCAATTTTATTGGTAGAATTACTATATTACTACTTAAAAAATCTAAACGCAAGCTTGTTTATATTTAGAGCATAACATGATAAGTAATGTTTCCAGTGTAAGACAACTAATGTCAAAAATAAAGTCTTAAATTGATATAATGATTCTAAATAAGAGTAGAATACAATACTAAGACAAACGGCAACTAAATAAAGATATGGTATTGACAAAGAGGGAAAAAAGAAATCTAGAAATATTTGTGCAAACTGCAATCAAACTATGGTATTATTACTGAATATTTAAATAAGCAAGTTTGAGATATGAAGGTATTAAAGTCTCACATGATACATGAACCAAGATAATAATGGCCTCCATATAAACTTTTTTTTTTTTTTTTCAAAAAGAGCAATACTACTTTTTCATATATTATGTGCATTGCTATTGGGTAGATAATGTATAACTAGAAGTTATATGAACTATTTATGCTGTTCATTAACTCATTGTGTAGAAGCAGTGAGCTCTTATTTCTATATTGGTTATAAATCAAGTGATGAATCCATGCAAATATAGCCACCCTAGAATGCAATGCACCCCTGGTGAACCAAGGTCTATGATACATATTCAGCCTAAGAGCCTGCATACATATTCAGCCTAAGAGTCTGCATACATTTTCCATGCTACACAAACATGCATTTATTAGCTTAGCAGACTCTGCCAATACAAAGCTATATAAAACAACTCAAAAGTTGTGTCTTTGAACACTTTTACTAGTTAAATAGTGCACAGAAATTATAAATGAAGGAATAGTTTTAAAGACCACACGAAAGTGTGCATTGGTCTCAAAGGAAATTATTATAAATTGTGTCATTTTAAAACATAACTTACCCTTTTTACTATACTTGAAGTTATGTCACTTGAGCTTCCCTTATATCTCAGTTGGCAAAGGATCTGCCTGCAATGAAGGAGACTCAGGTTCGATCCCTGGGTTAGGAAAATAACTTGGAGAAGAAAATGGCAACCCACTGTAGCATTCTTGCCTGAAGAATCCCATGGACAGAGGAGACTGGCAGGCTACAGTCCATGGGGTCGCAAGAATCGGACACAACTTAGCAACTAAATCACCACCACCATGTCAATTAAAATAATAAGAATTCAGTAGTTTTATCAGTTAATGAGATTCTATACATGCCACTATTTCATTGGTTCATAAACTGTGTCCCTTATTACTTTAACATCATCCCGTTTAATGCCATACACACAAACCGGCACTTCACTCTGTTAACCAAGATAAATTATGTTAATATTCATCTAGTTAATGGCAGATATGTTAGAAACAATTTCAGTAGTCAAAGCAGGAAAAAAAAAAAAAGACAGAATATCAATGTGTATAAGTGAAGAAAGTATGATGCAAGTTGTTGGTTAAACTACAAAGAAAATGCTGAGATGCCACACAGGGAAGGTATTGCAACTCACAAATTACCATAACAGGAAGTTTCCATTCCCATAAACTGCGAAAACTTGGAGATGGAGACTGGAGACAGGACGGTGATACTGGAGCCCAGAGGCCAACATCACATGACAGAGGTTGGAATCAGGTGAGTTTATCTGGCTGGAGTGGACTTGAAGGAAATACTGCCTCTGCTAGAAAATGACTCCTGAGACAGAGTAGGAGGGAAAGTAAGAGTCTGGCTGCTCTGGGAGCCTTGCTAGCCAATCCTCGGCTAGTTCTTGCCAGAGGCAGAACCCAGAGGAAAGTCAATTGACCTGAGAGACTGGGAAAGAAAACTTCTGACGTTCATGTTCCTGAAACACAGACTAGAGGAGCTGAAGTGCAAAGGGAGTAATAAGGGGGCAAACAGGCCCTCAGATTAACTGAAATTACAAGGCTTCACAGGTGACGCTAGTAGTGAAGAACCCACCTGCCAGTGCAGGAATGTAAGAGAGATGGATTCAATCCCTGGGTTGGGCAGACCCCCTGGAAGAGGGCATATGAACCCACAACATTATTTTTGTCTGGGGAATCCCATGGACAAAGGAGCCTGGTGGACTGCACTCCATAAGGTCACAGAGTTGAACAGGACTGAAACAATTCAGTACGCAAGCACAGGGAAATCTGCTCGTTTGAATTCTGAGAAATCTGCTATGTCCATTAATTGAGCATTGTGCAATAAAATTGTCTAAAATGTTGACCAACGATTCAAGTCCTACACTTAGTGCAGAAGGAGGACTCCAGAAGAATGGTTAGAAAATTGTGTGTTGTGAATAACATGAATTGACTTCAACTCTTAGGATGGTACATATATTTTGAAGCATCTGGCTGAAAGGAAAAAATGTGCTTTGCTAAAATTAATAAAACACCATTTATCCTTCCTTCCTACATACAGAATATTTACTTAGACTATTTGATCTCATTTTAATTTTAACTTTTCAAGGGTCCTGAAATAGGAGAAAGACTACCTGTTGTAGACTAGAGCCTTCAGAACAGGATTTGTTTTCTGATTATGGCATTTGCTGGCTCAGTACCTTTTGGTAAACTATTACTTCTCTGAGCTTTATTTCCCTTCTGTAATAATGACTGCTAGGTATACCTTACAGAAGTATTGAGTTCAAACAAGAAATGTTACCCATTTTAAAAACCACAAGGTATATTAAATTATGAAACATAATATTTAATATTTTAATCTTTATGAAAATATGATTATAAAATTGAACTACATTTAGATCTTTATTAAAATGTTAACATGCCAATTATTTTCAATTATTGTTCTGAGAAATTCAATTATAATATGAAATTAAAAATAAGAGTCAAGCAAAAACTGATAAGGCAAAAAAATTGTTTATGAAAAAAATATCTATAGAGCTAGGGGTACTAATTTATCTTAAGAAGGAATCATTATGTTTAGACTGAGGTGGTTTAAAAATTATGCCCTTAAATTATTTCATGATAAGTAAGTCTTTTATAAAGTTACATTTGTTTTATTATAATACAGAAACCCATTATATCTAGTAGTTTACAAATATCATAAATAAAGTCTTTTTACAAAGAACCTATAGATATTTTGAGCTCACATTGAAATTTTGTGAGTATATGTCTGTGTGTGAGTGTGTTTGTGTGTGTATGTTGTGTGTTTTCTGAAAGAGAAAAATTTGGTTTAGCCTTGATCCAAGATACAGGCCACTTTAAATTCATCCAGCACCATTAAAGAAGTATACTTTAAATCAGTTTGATTTTATCAAGGCAATTTATTTTACCCTCATACAAATGCAGGAAAGATTTATAATGAGTGTCTTTATCTCATAAAATAACTAAATGAGTTTTCTCCTTTAAAAGTACTTAAATCATAACAGTTCCTCCATTTATGCAACAATTTATGCTTTCAGCAATACAAGCATGATATCAAAATCTGTTATTTCTTGTATCTTTTTTTATAAGTGAATTGTTTATAACTCAGTTTAATCGAATTATTCTTTGTTGTGTTTCCTAAAACCAGTTGTGTATTTATCACCAAAAGTCTTATCTATATCACCATTATCGTTAATCATTTGTGAATTACTTAGCTTCTTAAGCATTTTATGGCCTCCATTTCCTTTACTATCTGGTCTTCCCCTCAGTTCAGTTCAGTCGCTCAGTCGTGTCCGACTCTTTGCGACCCCATGAATTGCAGCACGCCAGACCTCCCTGTCCATCACCAACTCCCGGAGTTCACTCAGATTCACATCCATCGAGTCAGTGATGCCATCCAGCCATCTCATCCTCTGTCGTACCCTTCTCCTCCTGCCCCCAATCCCTCCCAGCATCAAAGTCTTTTCCAATGAGTCAACTCTTCTCATGAGGTGGCCAAAGTACTGGAGTTTCAGCTTTAGCATCGTTCCTTCCAAAGAAATCCCAGGGCTGATCTCCTTCAGAATGGACTGGTTGGATCTCTTTTCAATCCAAGGGACTCTCAAGAGTCTTCTCCAACACCACAGTTCAAAAGCATCAATTCTTCAGTGCTCAGCCTTCTTCACAGTCCAACTCTCACATACATGACCACTGGAAAAACCATAGCCTTGACTAGACAGACCTTAGTCGGCAAAGTAATGTCTTCCCTTAGAAGTAGCTAAAATCAAATGTTTTCAACTTAGGGTAGCTTTTTCAGTAAAATATTTCAAAATTCTATCAGTCTTCCCTGTATCTGAGCAAATAATCTTGCATATTTTTCACTGATATAATCATAGAACAATTTTGTTGACTTAATAGTGATCTTAAATTTAGCAAAAAGAAATCACAAAAATCCAAATGAAATAGTAAAACTTGAATGTTTTGTTGATAATTGGAAAAATTTCTTTTGATCACAATTATTTGTGGCTCTTTGGCATGGTGGAGCCACGAAAGTCACATTTTCTTTTAATTTTGCCTTCCAACAGTGACATGCCTGACAAAATATGAGTCAATATCCCATGTCAGAATAAAAACACAGTGACAACAGTGAGCTAGGTGTAGGTGCTGGCAGGTAATAGAGGAAAAGAATAGCTGACCTCTTTGAGTATAAAGTGAAGATTTTTGAAAAAATGACACTACACCAATATGCAGGCACACTGGAGGCATTTTGTGACTGTCCCTCTTTCTGTAATTGTCAATCTGTCTTGGCAATACGTTTCAAACTTTTGCAAGGACACAGATTCTTAGAGTTATAGGGCAAGTATTTAGAGAAAATCATGTCCAAGTGCCTTAAAATAGTGATTGAAAATACAGAGACACTTGTTCTTTAGCTAATGAGCTACAGATGTGAAGCTGATGTGCTTAAGCTTTGAACAAGTACCAGCATCATCACAGTCACGTATGTTTGCCAGGAGAGTCTGCTTCTCATCCTGAGAATGGTCCACTCTGTCTACCAACAGTTGGTTATCAGGGGTCATCAGAGTCCTGTCCTTCTAGGTTTCCTGAAGGCTAATAAAGGCCTCTTTCACCAATACTTTGACAGCCCTTCTGTTGGTCATATATAATTAAGTCTCTGTAATAAATTTATGCTCTTTGAAATAACTAGAACAGTTTCTGTTTTTCTGAAATAAACAGAACTTATATATCATAATTCTGTTAGAGTCTGTGTCCCACAACTTATTGAGAGCAAGAACTGATAAAAATTTATTGGACCGTTCAGTTAGAATATTATAGCAGAAAATACATATTTAAGCCATGTGAGGACAAAACATTGGATTTATATAGATATATATGAAGCCTTAAAAAGATGCTTTATATGAGAAATATATACAGATTTTCTATATTGTAAACTAATATAAATGTATTATTGATGTTTCACATTATCAAATTATTTGGCTCAATTAAAAATGTTAGTATGCTATCAAACTAATGTATGTGTATATATACACATACACACACACATACGTATATATATTCAATATTTTTGAATAGTTACATGGACCAAGATTCTGTTATAAATACTCTTCATTTAATAACTCATTGAATTCTCAAAAAGGTTCTATTGTACATTTTTATTCATTTTGCATCTAAAGAAACTGAATAAAGTGACATTTATAAATTAACATTTCAAAAGATAGAAATTAAATCTATTCAATCTATCTCCTGAAAAAAAAAAAAATGCTCACACACCATACTTTCCCTCATGACGACTTTGTTCCCAAATCTAATCATTTAGGAATACAGTTTGAATGATGTTTATTTTACCACAGTTTATGTGATAAAGGGGGCTTCCCTAGTAGCTCAGTTGGTAAAGAATCCGCCTGCAATGAAGGAGACCTGGGTTCAATCCCTGGGTTGGAAAATCCCCTGGAGAAGGGAAGGGCTACCCATTCCAGTATTCTGGCCTGAAGAATTCCATGGGCACCCCATTCCAGTACTCTTGCCTGGAAAATCCCATGGACGGAGGAGCCTGGTGGGCTGCAGTCCATGGGGTCACTAAGAGTCTGACATGACTGAGCGACTTCACTTTCACTTCACTTTCATGCATTGGAGAAGGAAACGGCAACCCATTCCAGTGTTTTTGCCTAGAGAATCCCAGGGATGGGGGAGCCTGATGGCTACTGTCTATGGGGTTGCACAGAGTCGGACACCACTGAAGTGACTTAGCAGTAGCAGCAAACAGTCCCTGGGGTCGCAAAGAGTGGGACACGACTAAGCGACTTTCACTTTATGTGATAAAATTAATATTGTTAGTTATAAAATACATTTTTTATATAACCAACTTAATATATTTTATAACTGACATAAATGTCATAAAATATATTTGAGGGGACTTATTTTATGGTTGTTGGCAAGTAAAATTTTCTAATATTTTTATCTGCATAAAGTGTAATAAAATAGATGTCAGACAGACTTAAATTAAAATAGAAAGGTAGCTGTAGCCATTGATAGAAAAAGAGGGAAAAAAAGAAAACCTCTCAAGAACAACAAAAATAGTAGCTATATAATTCTGATTTAAACTGCTGTGTATGAGAAATTGAGTTGAAATTTTACTTCAAAAAAAGGTAGCTATTAAATACATTATCTTTTGAAAGTATATATTATATCTGTTCCTGATATATATTTTGAAAACAGAAATATTGGTCTTAAATAAGAAGTAGGGATTTAGAATGCATAGATCTATAGGTGAATACAAAGTCCACGGCACATTTTGCTATTGATGTTCTTCTCCATGGCACTCACAGGAGTGAAACAATGAAAGTCTGGAAGCACTGGGGGTAAAAATCTGTGAATTTTCTGGAGGAAAGTTTCCATCACAGATGGGACTTCTTTAAAAGGATCTCATGTTGCCCTTGATGGTACCATTGCTTGATGGCCTGTCTCGACCACAATTAAGCTGCTGCAATCACAGTGGAAAATGGAAGAGCAGAGCAGAAGGAATTGTAAGAATCATCTGTTAGCTGCTTATAGATTTTTTTATAAATTTTACCCAGTCCTCTCTCTTTAACCTTCTGTTGATGCTTTGAATAACTCTATAATTCTAAACACCTGCTCCTTGCAACAACAAATCCAGGTCTCATATGTCTATAGTGAATATATGGGAAGAAATTTGCTGACGAACTCAGTTGCTTTGTCATTTTAATTATTAATATGACATATCATGATACATTATTTAAAGCTATATTTCTCTAATACTTGAGTTCACATAACATAGATTTCAAAGAAATTTCTATTTCTCATGATCTTAAAATATAGAATGAGTGGCCTTCTCATACGTTTCCCTGTAATGAGGTGCTGCCTTGGGCTAGCCTATTCCAAAAACATTGCCAAGTGAAAGTGATATCATTATTAGGCTAATATTGATGTCTCTAAGTATATATATGTACTTCTCTAAGTGTGTGTGTGTGTGTGTGTGTGTATATATATATACATATATATATATAAGGAGGAAATGGCAACCCTCTCCAGATTTTCTTGCCTGGAAAATTTCATGGACAAAGGAGGGTGGTGTGCTACAGTCCATGGGGTTACAAAGACTTGGACACAAATGAGTGACTGAACACACACATACACATGTGTGTGTGCACATATGTATATATATGTACATGTATGTATATATGTATGTGTGTATGCATATATATAACTACCACAAATATCAGTGCTAATTTTTGACACATAAATCACAACTAAATTGGCAGTTTTTCTGAATTTTCTGACTTAAGCAATTAGCAACTAGTAAATCTTATGTTTTCAGAACTGATACTCAGTAAAGCAAAAAAAACAACTGCCATTAGTAACTCATAAATGATTTAACATGCATATTTTTTTCAGGCTCAATGAAAGCTGTACCAAAAAAGATGCAAAGATATGTACACATTTTTTCATCTGAAAAAAATAAAAGCCAGAGGCATGATATTATATGTTTGGAAGAATAACACTTCTACATCATCACTGTTTTTTGGACTCAACTTAAGCTTTTATGGCTACATTCAAGATAACTTTAAAAAAAACTCATATTGAACTTCATCCTATAAATAAATATATATATTACAAATATCAGTATATATATATATCTTACTTATAGTGTATATATTTATACATACATATATTAAACACTAACACATGCAGATGTACACACATATTTATATCTATCTATCTGGTTGTTTTATACAAGTAGTCTATGAATTGAAACATCTAAAACAGTAAGTTAACTTGTAAGATATTCTGTGGAATATCAATAGAATGTTGATTTATAAAATTCCCTAATTTAATTGTATTACTATTTGAGTTAAATTCTGTCAATCATAAAGGAAAACAAGGAGCATGACTCAACAGAAAGAGATTTAAGGGAATAGAAATAACCAAGAAACTTATCTGAGGTACAATTTATACTATTTTGAATAGCTTTTTCACTCTCCTCTTTCACCTTTTCAAGAGGCTATTTAGTTCCTCTTTGCTTTCTGCCATTAGGGTGATGTCATTTGCATATCTGAAATTATTGATATTTCTTCCAGCAGTCTTGATTCCAGCCCAGCATTTCACATGATGCACTCTGCATGTAAGTTAAATATGCAGTGTGACAATATACAGCCTTGATGTACTGCTTTCCCAATTTGGAACCAATCCATTCTTTCATGTCCAGTTCTACCTGTTACTTCTTGACCTGCATTTAAATTTCTCAGGAGGCAGATAAGGTGGTCTGGTATTCCAATCTCTTTAAGAATTTTCCATAGTTTGTTTGATCCATACAGTCAAAGCCTTTGGCATAGTCAATAAAGCAGAAGTAGATGCTTTTCTGAAACTCTGTCGCCTTTTTGATGATCCAACAGATGTAGGAAATTTGATCTCTGATTCCTCTGCCTTTAAATCCAGGTTGTGCATCTGGAAATGCTTGGTTCACATACTGTTAAAGTCTAGTTTGAAGGATTTTGAGCATTACCTTGCTAACATGTGAAAGGAATGCAATTGTGTGGTAGTTTGAGCATTCTTTGGCATTGCCTTTCTTTGTGATTGGAATGAAAACTGACCTTTTCCAGTCCTGGGTCCACTGCTGAGTTTTCCAAATTTGCTGGCATATTCAGTGCAGCACTTTACCAGCATCATCTTTTATTTGAAATAGCTCAGAAGAAATTCCATCATCTCCACTAGTAATGCTTCCTAAGGCCCAATTGACTTCACATTCTGGGATGTCTGGGTCTAGGTAAGTGATTACACCATTGTGGTTATCTGGGTCATCAAGATCTTTATTTGTAATTTTTCAAAAATGATTTTTTTTCATACATCTTATTTGAAAAAGTAGCCTTCCATTTGTACCCAAAGTGTTTTAAAGGAGTAACATATAAAAAATTTAAAACATTAAATAGAGGTAAATAGAGATACATATTATATTGATTATATCAACAAATGTACTATAGTCTGGATTGTTTTCCTCATAATTTGTATCATGAAACCCTACTATCTAGTGTGATGAGATTTAAAAGAGGTCATAAATATAGGGAGCCATAATAGGATTAGTGTTCTTAAAAAGTGGGCAGAAGACCTAAATAGACATTTCTCCAAAGAAGACATATAGACGGCCATAAGGTACATGAAAGATGGTTCAGTTCAGTTGCTCAGTCGTGTCTGACTATTTGCAACCCCATGAACTGCAGCATGCCAGGCCTCCCTGTCCATCACCAACTCCTGGAGTTTACCCAAACTCATGTCCATTGAGTCGGTGATGCCATCCAACCATCTCATCCTCTGTCATTCCCTTTGCTTTTTAATATGCTCTCTAGGTTGGCCATAACTTTCCTTCCAAGGAGTAATTATTCAACAAATGCAAATCAAAACTACAATGAGATATCACCTCATCCAGGTCAGAAGAGCCTTCATAAAAAATTCTATAATTAATAAATGCTGGAGATGGTCAAGAGAGAAGGGAAATCTCTTATATTGTTAAGAGGAATGTAAATTGGTGCAGCCACTATGGAGAAAAGTATGAAGTTTCCTTAAGAAATTAAAAAGAGACTTACCATATGATATGGCAATCCAACTCCTTGGCCTACACCTGGAGAAGAAGATGGTCTTGAAGGAACCATGTACCCCAATATTCAATACATACAGCACTGTTTGCAACAGCCAAGCCATGGAAGCAACCTAAATGTCCATCAACAGAAGAATGAATCAAGAAAACGTGGTAAACATACACAATAAAATATTACTCAGACAGTACGAAGAATGATATAAGGCCATTTGCAGCAACATGGATAGACCGACAAATTGTAATGCTGAATGAAATAAGTTAGATAAAGACAAATATCATATGATATCACTTGCATGTGGAATCTTTAAAAAATGTTATAAAAGAACTTATTTACAAAACAGAAGCAGACTCACAGACTTGGAGAATGAACTTATGATTACCAGTGGGGAAGTGTGGAGAGGAGGAATAGTTACGGAGTTTGGGACTGACATGAGCACATTGCTGTATTTATAATGAATACCCAACAAGGACCTATTGTATCGCACATGGAACTCGTCTCAAAATTCTGTAACAACCTAATTGGGAAAAGAATTTGAAAAAGAATAGAAATAGAATAGAATAGTTGGTGTATAACTGAATCACTTTGTTGTGCAGCTGAAACTAACACAACATTGTGAAAGAACTATACTTCAATATAAAATAAAGTTATTAAAAATAAAAATAAAGCAACAACTCCTCGACAAACACACACACAAAGAATTGACAATGGAGGATACATTCTTTCTCTACCACGTGAGGACATAGTCAGAAGGTGACTACACATAAGCTAGGAAGAGAGCGATCAAGAGAAATTGACCTAGTTGGTATCCTGGGTTAGGCTCCAGCCACTAGAACTATGAGAAGATAAATCTCAACTAAGCCTCCAGTGTATGGTGTGCTGCTATAGTAGCTGAGTAGATGAAGCCAATACACCGAGAAAGACTTTTGTAAATATGACTAAATATTCCTGAAATATAAACAAGTTGATATGATCTGTTTGGTTCAGTTCAGTCACTCAGTCATGTCCAACTCTTTGTGACCCCATGAATCGGAGCACGACAGGCCCCCCTCTCTATCATCAACTACTGGAGTTCACTCAAACTCATGTCCGTCGAGTCAGTGATGCCATCCAGCTATCTCATCCTCTGTAGTCCCCTTCTCCTCCTGCCCCCAATCCCTCCCAGCATCAGGGTCTTTTACAATGAGTCAGCATGAGGTGGCCAAAGTACTGGAGTTTCAACTTTAGCATCAGCCCTTCCAATGAACATCCAGGGCTGATCTCCTTCAGAATGGACTGGTTGGATTTCCTTGCAGTCCAAGGGACTCTCAAGAGTCTTCTCCAACACCACAGTTCAAACGCATCAACCCTTCAGTGCTCAGTTTTCTTCACAGTCCAAATCTCACATCCGTACATGACCACTAGAAAAACCATAGCCTTGACTAGATAGACCTCTGTTAGCAAAGTAATATCTCTGCTTTTGAATATGCTATCTAGATTGGTCATAACTTTCCTTCCAAGGAGTAAGCATCTTTTAATTTCATGGCTGCAATCACTGTCTGCAGTGATTTTGGAACCAAAAAAAAACAAAGTCAGACACTGTTTCCACTGTTTCCCAATCTATTTGCCATGAAGTGATGGGCCAGATGCCATGATCTTCATTTTCTGAATGCTGGGCATAGCGCAACTTTTTCATTCTCCTCTTTCACTTTCATCAAGAGGCTTTTTAGTTCCTTTTCACCTTCTGCCATAAGGGGGGTGTCATCTGCATATCTGAGGTTATTGACATTTCTCCAGGCAATCTTGAGTCCAGCTTGTGCTTCTTCCAGCCCAGCATTTCTCATGATGTACTCTGCATAAAAGTTAAATAAGCAGGGTGACAATATACAGCCTTGACATACTCCTTTTCCTATTTGGAACCAGTCTCTTGTTCCATGTCCAGTTCTAACTGTTGTTTCCTGCCTACCTACAGGTTTCTCAAGAGGTAGGTCAAGTGGTCTGGTATTCCCATCTCTTGCGAATTTTCCAGTTTCTTGTGATCCACACAGTCAAAGGCTTTGGCATAGTCAATAAAGCAGAAATGAATGTTTTTATGGAACTCTGTTGCTTTTTCAATGATACAGCAGATGTTGGCAATTTGATCTCTAGTTCCTTTGCCTTTTCTCAAACCGGCTTGAACATCTGGAAGTTCACAGTTCATATTGCTGAAGCCTCGTTTCGAGAACTTTGAGCATTACTTTTCTAGCGTGTGAGATGAGTGCAATTGTGCTGTAGTTTGAGCATTCTTTGGCACTGCCTTTCTTTGGGATTGGAATGAAAACTGACCCCTTCCAGTCCTGTGGCCACTGCTGAGTTTTCCAAATTTGCTGACGTATTCAGTGCAGCACTTTCACAGCATCATCTTTCAGGATTTGAAACAGCTCCACTGGAATTCCATTACCTCCACTAACTTTGTTCCTAGTGATGCTTTCTAAGGCCCAGTTGACCTCACATTCCAGGATGTCTGACTCTAGGTGAGTGATAATACCATTGTGATTATCTTGGTCATGAAAATCTTTTTTGTACAGTTCTTCTGTGTATTCTTGCCATCGCTTCTTTATATCTGCTGCTTCTGTTAGGTCCATACCATTTCTGTCCTTTATTGAGCCCATCTTTGCATGAAATGTTCCCTTGCTATCTCTAATTTTCTAGAAGAGATCTCTAGTCTTTCCCATTCTGTTGTTTTGCTCTGTTTCTTTGCACTGATTGCTGAGGAAGGCTTTTTTATCTCTCCTTGCTATTCTTTGGAACTCTGCATTCAGAAGCTTATATCTTTTCTTCTCTCCTTTGTTTTTGGCTTCTCTTCTTTTCACAGCTATTTGTAAGGCCTCCCCAGACAGCCTTTTTTCTTTTCCATGGGGATGGTCTTGATCCCTGTCTCCTGTACAATGTCACGAACCTCCATCCATAGATCATTAGGCACTCTCTCTATCAGATCTAGTCCCTTAAATCTACTTCTCCTTCCACTGTATAATCATAAAGGATTTGATTTAGGTCATACCTGAATGGTCTAGTGGTTTTCCCTACTTTCTTCAATTTAAGTCTGAATTTGGTAATAAGGAGTTCATCATCTGAGCCACAGTCAGCTCCCAGTCTTCTTTTTGCTGACTGTATAGAGCTTCTCCATCTTTGACTGCAAAGAGTATAATCAATCTGATTTTGGTGTTGACCATCTGCTGATGTCCATGTGTAGAGTCTTGTGTTGTTGGAAGAGGGTGTTTGCTATGATCAGTGCATTTTCTTGGCAAAACTCTATTAGTCTCTGCCCTGCTTCATTCCACATTCCAAGGCCAAATTTGCCTGTTATTCCAGATGTTTCTTGACTTCCTACTTTTGCATTCCAGTCCCCTATAATGAAAAGGATATCTTTTGTGGGTGTTAGTTCTAAAAGGTCTTATAGGTCATCATAAAACTGTTCAACTTCAGCTTCTTCAGTGTTACTGGTTGGGGCACAGGCTTAGAGCTCTGTGATACTGAATGGTTTTCCTTGTAAACAAACATATCATTCTGTCATTTTTGAGATTGCATCCAAGTATTGCTTTTCAGACTCTTTTGTTGACCATGATGGATACTCCATTTCTTCTAAGGGATTCCTGCTCACAGTAGTAGATATAATGGTCATCTGAGTTAAATTCACCCATTCCAGTCCATTTTAGTTTGCTGATTCCTTGAATGTCAACGTTCAGTCATGCCATCTCCTGTTTGACCACTACCAATTTGCCTTGATTCATGGACCTAACATTCCAGGTTCCTATGCAATATTGCTTTTTACAGCATCAGACCTTGCTTCTGTCACCAGTCCCATCCTCATCTGGGTGTTATTTTTGCTTTGGCTCTATCCCTTCATTCTTTCTGGAGTTATTTCTCCATATTAGGCACCTATCAATCTGGGGAGTTCCTCTTTCAGTATTCTATCATTTTGTCTTTTCCTACTGTTCAAGGGGTTCTCAAGGCAAGACTACTGAAGTGATTTGCCATTCCCTTTTCCAGTGGACCACATTCTGTCAGACCTCTCCCCCATGACCCGTCCATCCTTGGTGGTCCCACACAACATGGCTTAGTTTCATTGAGTTAGACAAGGCTGTGGCCCATGTGATCAGATTGGCTAGTTTTCTGCAATTATGGTTTCAGTGTGTCTGCCCTCTGATGTCCTTTTGCAACACCTACCGTCTTACTTGGGTTTCTCTTACCTTGGACAAGGGGTATCTCCTCACGGCTGCTCCTCCAGACCTTGAACGTAGAGTAGCTTCTCTCAGCCCTCCTGCACCTGCTCAGCAGCTGCTCCTTAGACATGGGGTTGCTCCTCTTGGCCGCCTCTCCTGACCTCAGGATATGATTAATATAAATTATATGAAGGGTTTTAATTAAAAAATAAACATGCAAAATAGTGAGATAGTAAAAACTGGTACAAGTTCATGCAAGATATAAACATAGGCAAACTTGCCTGTGAAGTTGGAAAATGCAAATTTAAAAATATGTCTACCTAGATGGGGAAACAGTGGAAACAGTGAGAGATTTTATTTTTTAAGTACTCCAAGATATTGCAGATGGTGACTGCAGCCATGAAATTAAAAGATGCTTGCTTCTTGGAAGAAAAGTTATGACCGACCTAGACAGCATACTGAAAAGCAGAGAACATATTTTGCCAACAAAGTCCATCTAGTCAAAGCTATGTTTTTTTAGAAGTCATGTATGGATATGAGAGTTGGACTATAAAGAAAGCTGAGCACCAGATAACTGATGCTTTTGAACTGTGGTGTTTGAGAAGACTCTTGAGAGTCCCTTGGACTGCAAGGAGAGCCAACCAGTCTATCCTAAAGGATATCAGTCCTGAATATTCATTGGAAAGCTTGATGCTGAAGCTGAAACGCCAATACTTTGGGGTTAGTTTCAGCTGAAGCTGAAACTCCAATACTGATGTGATGATCTGACTCATTAGAAAAGACCCTGATGCTGGGAAATATTGAGGGTGGAAGGAGAAGGGGATGACAGAGGAGGAGATGGATGGATGGCATCACCAACTCAATGAACATGAGTTTGAGCAAGCTCTGAGAGTTTGGTGATGGACAGGGAAGCCTGGCATGCTGTAGTTCATGGGATCACAAAAATTCAGACATAACTGAGCAACTGAACTGAACTACCTGTTTATCATTTATCTATTTATCTATCCTTCTATCAAGTTGGGTTCAGTCACTGTTTATTAGTGTGTAGAATACGTAATGCTCCTGGAGTAAAATCTGTTAATTTTCAGTGTGACTAGGAGATCATGTCATGATCTTCCACTTAAAAATGCAATGGCATTTCAGTGTTCACTTCAGCAACACATATACTAAAATTGGAATGATACAGAGAAGATTAGCATGGCCCCTGCACAAGGATGACACCCAAATTCCTGAAGTGTTCCATATTTTTAAAAAATACAATGGGAATTTAGAATTCTCTGCTTCTATTTAGACTTCATTGTGCTGTGTATATGTCTGTAGAGGGGTTAGGGGGGAAAAATAGAGAACTTGCCCATGCATTCTCAAGATTACTTAATATAATCCCAGTACTTTAGAATATTATCAACCAAGTTATTCATAAAATATTTTCCAAATTCCTTCATTTATGGACTTAATTTAGATCATATGAAGAGGATGAGAAGGACATTTTGGAAGATTGATTGCATGAGCAGTGGTGCATGAGCAAAGCCATGGCAAGTTGAAGATAGTAATGAGATTTATCCTGTAAAAAGTCTTACAGATTATATAAGGAGAAAATTGTGAACGGGTAATATAAGTCTCAAATAAGAATAGTCTGAGTAATTCTTATAATAAATTTTCACTGTTATGCCTGAGTAGATGATAAAAATTATAACACTCAGAACTCAAGTAGAATATTTAATTTCCTTATTTAACTTTAAGGGGACAAAATTTTTAAACTTCAGACTGTCACAGTAGAAATATATGCATAGGCTCCCAGTATCAAAATAAAAAGTGCATATTAGTCTTTGCATTCAAGGGTATGGACAACTGAACTCTACTCATAGTGCTCATCAGACAACTCCAGTTACCAATGACATATCCCTTCATCCTGGACCACAGAGTCCTTTGACTAGAACTGGTTCTACTACTTTCATACGGAGTTGGAGGCTGGACATCTGTGATAAGGCTAGGATCTTTAGTGGATTAAGTGCACCATACACTCATTCTTTTGAAGTCTTTTATTCTGTGCTAGACACTAGTGTGGAATCTGTGATCTGGCCTCATTGAACAAGAACTTACTCATCTTAGTTGTTATTCTTTTTTTATTTTCAACTTTGCTGGCAATCAAAGTCTTTTCTCTTGCTCTAATCTATTCAAGGACATAGAGAAAAGTCCAATAATTTAGATAGGTAAAAGGAGAAAAGATAACAATATTAAGATGAGAGTATTCATAGACTAGCTAATAGTCTTTAGGAGTGTGAGAAAAATACACATCTACTGTAATACAAATTCACTTATCAGAATATTATCCTGTTGCATGGAGAAATCCATTTCTTCATCTTTGTCCTTTCAACTGTACCTACTTCTCCATAATCTTAGCAATAACCCATAGAGATAAGAGTCTTCAAGAATAACCGTTGATCACATGCAAAAACATTACTTTGATGGATTAAAGTTTTCACTGATTAATACTGGATGTTTGATTTTTTAATGAGGGCTTTATCAGTTAGACTTAGGTTCAATTGAATCCAACATACATATTCAAACTAATAGCTATAAAAAGATAAAAATGGACTCCTTTCTTATAACATGATAATACAGAGGTAGGCATTTTGAAGGTAAACTAGCTCAGGATTTTGTGTTTTGTTACTCTACATTCTTAGATAATGCCACAAGATCCAAGATGGCACCTCTGAAAGGCTTCCATCGTAATGCACAAATCTAGCAATTACAAAGAGAAAGTGCATTTCTTTTCTAACAATTAACTCCGTAGACATTCTATGGACAACTTTACATCTATTACATTCCAAACTTAATAACATGGGCATACTTACCTAAAGTCAAAGATGAAAAATGTAAGCTTTATACAAATTGGAAATGTTACCGAATTAAAATCTGTTTTGTCACTAATGAAGTTAAGCAGCATGGCTATTAAGAGAAAATGAATTGTCTCTGACCAAATCTCTTCACTATTTATCTGAAATATATGTCAAAGAAGAAGATGAGCTTTAAGTTTGTATTTTAGGAGCATAAAGAAAAGCTTCAAATAGCCACAATCATGTACATAAGTACAGAACTTAATGATTTGACATTTTTACTGGTCTTCAGTTCACTTCAGTCGCTCAGTCCTGTCCGACTCTTTGTGACCCCATGAATCGCAGCACGCCAGGCCTCCCTGTCCATTACCAACTCCCAGAGTTCACTCAGATTCATGTCCATTGAGTCACGGATGCCATCCAGCCACCTCATCCTCTGTCGTCCCCTTCTCCTCCTGCCCCCAATCCCTCCCAGCATCAGAGTCTTTTCCAATGAGTCAACTCTTCGCATGAGGTGGCCAAAGTACTGGAGTTTCAGCTTTAGAATCATTCCTTCCAAAGAAATCCCAGGGCTGATCTCCTTCAGAATGGACTGGTTGGATCTCCTTGCAGTCCAAGGGACTCTCAAGAGTCTTCTCCAACACCACAGTTCAAAAGCATCAATTCTTCAGCGCTCAGCTTTCTTCACAGTCCAACTCTCACATCCATACATGACTACTGGAAAAACCATAGCCTTGACTAGATGGACCTTAGGACCTTAGTCAGCAAAGTAATGTCTCTGCTTTTGAATATGCTATCTAGGTTGATCATAACTTTTCTCTCAAGGAGTAAGTGTCTTTTAATTTCATGGCTGCAATCACCATCTGCAGTGATTTTGGAGCCCCAAAAAATAAAGTCTCACACTGTTTCCATTGTTTCCCCATCTATTTCACATGAAGTGGTCTTAAAATGAATAAAAATTCTCTAACACCATTACATCTGACATATTTATTCTTTATGTTTCTCCAAGACTCAATGTTTTTCTTTACGTTGGAGTAATGATTCCATGTTATCTAGAATGAATATTGGGATCTTTCTTTTTGACTAAATACATAGATTAGGCAGAGTAATAGCCCACTCAAATATGTCCATCCACATCCTAATCTCCCAAACCAGTTGAAAAAAAAAAAAAAGCTAATTTATGTGGTTAAGAATTTTACAGAGTTGACTGAATTATCTTGAGATGGGAAGATTATCATCTGCTATCACATTGGGGTCAACATCATTCAAAGAGTCTTTGTAAGGAGGATGCATGAGTATCAGAGGCAGAGAAAAAGTAATTTGAGAATACTATACTGATGGTTTTGAAGAACCGGGGAGAGGTCATGGGCAGAGGAATGAAGGCAGACTCAGAAGTCGGAAAAGGCAAGGAAACGGATTAATTTTCAACTGCCAAGGAACTCCAGAAGAATGAAGCCCTATCAGTTTTACTTTAGCCCATTGAGACTCCTGATGCACATAATAGTTAAATATAAACTGTTATTGTGTTAATCCACTAGTGTTAGGAGCTCAGTGGTGTCTGGTTCTTTGTGATCCCATGGACTGTAGCCTACCAGGCTCTTTTGTCTATGAAATTCTCCAGGCAAGAATACTGGAGTGGGTTGCCATTTCTGTCTCCACGGGATCTTCCTAACCCAGGGAATGAGCCCATGTCTCCTGCACTGCAAAAAGATTCTTTACCTTGTAAGCCACTAAGTTTGTGGTAATTAGATCCTTGGCAGTTGAAAACTAATATGTTATATAACAAACAGCACTGTTAACACAACCTAAATGAACAAACAAAATTGTGTTTCTTTACTTTCTGAAATGTACTTAGTTTTCCTCGTGAATGATTATTCTCTTGGAGTAAAGAGGAAAACTGAACTTTCCGATTAATTACATTTCATGTAAAGTGTCTTCCCTGTAAAGTGTCTTTTTCTAATTATTGCTCACACTTTCATATGACCTCTTTGACTTCCTGATTACCTCCAAGATGGTATCTCTGTATACTTGTGGGCTTAAGAGATCCAATAGCAGTGAAGTAAAGGAGTCCAGTATCAAATACAGGCTCATGGTTTCTCTAACACTGAATTAGAACCTACGAGCTAGACCTGTTCTTGACTAGATCATCAGTCATAATGCTGGAAATCTATTTGAATCTGACAACAAATGCTGTGGACTTTATTTGTTGCATCTAAATTTGCTATCCATGGACCATTTCAGCTCATATATAACCACTCTCCAAACATGAGCAATCATGAACTTCTCAGTCACCTGCACATTTCTCACAGCCTCTCAGGAGCCATGAGTTCTTCCATACACTCATTCAAGTAAACACTTTCTTGGGCAATATTTCTCTCTTACTACATATTAGAGAATTGTTCCAAGTTGAATGTGAGACTGTGAGCCTCATTAAGAAGCTTAAAATCAGTTCAGTTCAGTCACTCATTCCTGTCTGACTCTTTGCAACCCCATGAACCGCAACACGCCAGGCCTCTCTGTCCATCACCAACTCCCAGAGTTTACTCAAACTCATGTTCATTGAGTCAGTGATGCCATCCAACCATCTCATCTGCTGCTATCCCATTCTCCTGCCTTCAATCGTTCCCAGCATCAGGGTCTCCTACACCTCAGTTCAAAAGCATCAATTCTTCAGTGCTCAGCATTTCTTTATAGTGCAACTCTCACATCCATATATGACTACTGAAAAAACCATAGCCTGGACTAGATGGACAATTGTTGGCAAAATAATGTCTCTGCTTTTTAATATGCTGTCTAAGTTGGTCATAGCTTTTCTTCCAAGGAGCAAGCATCTTTTAAATTCATGGCTGCAGTCACCATCTGCAATGATTTGAGGGTCCAAAAAAATAAACTCTGTCACTGTTCCCATTGCTTCACAACACATTTGTCATGAACTGATGGTACCAAATGCCATTATCTTAGTTTTCTGAATGTTGAGTTTTAAGTTAAATTTTTCACACTCCCCTTCCATTTCATCAAGAGAATCTTGAGTTCTTCTTCATTTTCTGCCATAAGGGAGGTGTCATCTGCCTATCTGAGGTTTTGATATTTCTCCCGGCAATCTTGATTCCATCTTGTGCTTCCTCCAGCCCAGTGTTTCTCATGATGTAGTACGCATTTAAGTTAAATAAGCAGGGTGACAATACACGGCCTTGACGTACTCCTTTCCCAATTTAGAGCCAGTCTGTTGCTCCAACACCATTTCTAACTGTTGCTTCTTGACATGCATACATATTACACAGGAGGCAGGTCAGGTGGTCTGGTATTCCCATTTCTTGAAGCATTTTCTAGTTTGTTGTGATCCTCACATTCAAATCCTTTGGCATAGTCAATAAAACAGAAGTAGATGTGTTTTTCTGGAACTCTCTTGCTTTTTTGATGATCCAGTGGATGTTGGCAATTTGATCTCTAGTTCCTCTGCCTTTTTTAAAACCAGCTTAAACATCTGAAAGTTCATGATTCACGTATTGCTGAATTTTGGCTTGGAGAAGTTTGAGCATTGCTTTACTAGCATGTGAGATGAGTGCAATTGTGTGGTAGTTTGAGCATTCTTTGGCATTGCCTCTCTTTGGGTTTGAAATGAAATTTTCCAGTCCTGTGGCCACTACTGAGTTTTCCAAATTTGCTCTCATATTGAACGCAGCACGTTCACAGCATCATCTTTTAGGATTTGAAATGGCTCAACTGGAGTTTCATCACCTCCACTAGATTTGTTCCTAGTGATGCTTCCTAAGACTCACTTGAATTTGCATTCGAGGATGTCTGGCTCTAGGTGAGTGATCCTCACATTGTGATTATTTGGGTCATGAAAATCTATTTTGCATAGTTCTCCTGTGTATTCTTGCCACCTCTTCTTAATAACTTCTGCTTCTGTTAGTTCCATACCATTTCTGTCCTTTATTGTGCCCTTCTTTTCATGTTCCCATGGTAGCTCTAATTTTCTTGAGGAGATCTCTAGTCTTCCCAATTCTATTGTTTTCCTCTATTTCTTTGCCTTTCTTACCTCTCCTTGCTATTCTTTGGAATCCTCCATTGAAATGGGTATATTTTTCCTTTTCTCCTTTGCCTTTTGTGTATCTTCTTGTCACAGCTATTTGTAAGGCTTTCTTAGCCAACCATTTGGCCTTTTTGCATTTCTTTTTCATGAGGATAGTTTTGATCCCTGCCTCCTGTACTATGTCATGAACCTCCATCTATAGTTCTTCAGGCACTCTGTCTATCAGATCTAATACCTTGAATCTATTTGGCACTTCCACTGTATACTGGTAGGGATTTGATTTATGTCATACCTGACTGGTCTAGTGGTTTTCCATGCTTTCTTCAATTTAAATGAATTTGGCAATAATGAGTTCATGATCTGAGCCACAATCAGCTCCCAGTCTTGATTTTGCTGACTGTATAGAGCTTTTCCATCTTTGGCTTCAAAGAATATAATCAATCTCATTTCAGTATTGATCATATGATGATGTCTATGTGTAGAGTCTTCTCCTGTGTTGTTGGAAGAGGGTGTTTTCTATTATCAGTGTGTTCTCTTGGAAAAACTCTGTTAGCCTTTGTCTTGCTTCAATCTGTACTCTAAGGCCAAATTTGACTATTATTCCAGATATGTCTTCACTTCCTACTTTTGCATTCCAGTTCCCTATAATGGAAAGGACATCTTTTTTGGATGTGACTTCTAGAAGGTTTTGTAGGTCTTCATAGAACCATTCAACTTCAGCTTTTTCAGCATTACTGGTCAGGGCATAGACTTGGATTACTGTGATATTGAATGGTTTGCCTTGGAAACAACAGAAATCATTCTGTTGTTCTTGAAATTGCATCCAAGTACTACATTTCAGAATCTTTTGTTGACTACTATGGCTACTCCATTTCTTCTAAGGGATTCTTGTCCACAGTAGTAGATATAATGGTCATCTGAGTTAAATTCTGCCATTCCATTCCATTTTATTTCGCTGATTCCAAAAATGATGACATTCACTCTGGCCATCTCCTGTTTGACCACTTCCATTTTGCCTTGGTTCATGAACCTAACATTCCAGGATCCTATGCAATATTGCTCTTTACAGCATCAGACTTGACTTCCATCACCAGTCACATCCACAACTGAACTGGTTGTTGTTATTGCTTTGGCTCCGTCTCTTCATTCTTTCTGCAGTTATTTCTCCACTGACCTCCAGTAGCATTTTGGGCACCTACCAACCTGGGGAGTTCATCTTTCGGTGTCATATCTTTTTGCCTTTTCATACTGTTCATGGGGTTCTCATTAAAGTGATTTTCCATTCCCTTCTCCAATGGACCATGTTTTGTCAGAACTCTCCCCCATGACCTGTCTGTCTTGGATGGCCATACAGGGCATGGTTTCACTGAGTTAGACAAGGCTGTGGTTCATGTGATCAGATTGGTTAGTTTTCTGTAATTATGGTTTTCAGTGTGTCTTCCTCCTGATGAGAAAGATAAGAGGCTTATGGCACCTTCCTGACTGGAGAGACTGACTGAGATTCAAACTGGGTCTTGTTCTGATGGGTGAGGACATGTTCAGTTCAGTTCAGTCACTCAGTCATGTCTGACTCTTTGCGACCCCATGAACTGCAGCACTCCAGGCCTCCCTGTACATCACCAACTCCCGGAGTCCACCGAAACCCATGTCTATTGAGTTGGTGATGCCATCCAACCATCTTATCCTCTGTCGTCCCCTTCTCCTCCTGCCTTCAATCTTTCCCAGCATCAGGGTCTTTTCACATGAGTCAGCTCTTCGCATGAGGTGGCCAAAATATGGGAGTTTCAGCTTCAACATTAGTTCTTCCAATGAACACCCAGGACTGATATCCTTTAGAATGGACAGGCTGGATCTCCTTGCAGTCCAAGGGACTCTCAAGAGTCTTCTCCAACACCACAGTTCAAAAGCATCAATTCTTTGGTGCTCAGCTTTCTTTATAGTCCAACTCTCATATCCATACATGACCACTGGAAAAACCATAGCCTTGACGGACCTTTGTTGGCAAAGTAATGTCTCTGCTTTTGAATATGCTGTCTAGGTTGGTCATAACTTTCCTTCCAAGTAGTAAAAGTCTTTTAATTTCATGGATGAATCACCATCTGCCACGATTTTGGAGCCCCCCAAAATAAAGTCTGACACTGTTTCCACTGTTTCCCCATCTATTTGCCATGAAGTGATGGGACCAGATGCCATGATCTTAGTTTTCTGAATGTTAAGCTTTGTGCCAACTTTTTCACTCTCCTCTTTCACTTTCATCAAGAGGCTCTTTAGTTCTTCTTCACTTTCTGTTGGACATGCTCAGTAAATCTTTAAATCAATTTTCTGTTGATGTTGATGGCTGTTGCCCCTTGCTGTTATATACCTGGGGCCAAACTATGGTGGAGGTAATGAAGATTACAGCGACCTCCTTCAAAAGGTCCCATGCATGCACTGCTACACTCAGTGCCCCCATCCCTGCAGCAGTCCACCACTGACCCATGCCTCCACCAAAGACTCCTGGACATTCACAGATAAATCTGGTTCAGTCTCTTATGAGGTCACTGCTCCTTTCTTCTGGATCCTGGTATGCACAAGGTTATTTGTGCCCTCCAAGAGTCTGTTTCCCTAGTCCTTTGTAAGTTCTGGTGGCTCTATAATGGATTTAATGGCACCCTGCTCCAAGAGGGCTTATGCCATACCCAAGTCTGCTGCACCCAGTGATAACCCATGCATCCAGAGCCCCTGACCCTTCGGCAGTCCACTGATGATCCATACCTCAACAGGAGATACTCAAACACAGTTCTGTCTCAGTCTCTGTTGATTCTCTGTGTCCTGGTGCACACAAGGTTTGTTTGAGTCCTCTGAGAGTCTCTGGCAGGTATCAGGTTTGATTTTAAATGTGATTTCACCCCTCCTACCATCTTGCTGAAGCTTCTCCTTTGCCCTTGGATGTGGCTGCTGCTGCTACTGCTGCTGCTGCTAAGTTGCTTCAGTCGTGTCCAACTCTGTGCGACCCCAGAGATGGTAGCCAACCAGGCTCCCCCGTCCCTGGGATTCCCCAGGAAAGAACGCTGGAGTGGGTTGCCATTTCCTTATACCACAAAGTCACTCCAGTGCCACACAGTCACCGCTCCAGCACCAACCATCTTGAGGGGCTTCTCTGCCATTTGGACATGGAGTATCTCCTCACAGTAACTCCAGTGTTGTGCATCTGCCGCTTTAGTGCCTTCCTTCAAGTCTGGACCTGAGATGAGCAGTGGTTGCCTGCTTTCAGACTCACTCAGCAGCTCAAAACCCCCTTGGGCTCCTCTCTAGCTGCCTCAGGCATCAGTTGCCTATCCAGAGGAGGAATTTTATATGGAAGCAAATCTTTTAATATATGCATTTTATTTTCAATGTAACTACTGATGCAATAGACTCTTTCACTTTTTTCCAATTTCAGACAGCTTAATTTTCAGTGTAATTATTGTTTATCCTAAATGGAAACTCTTTGGCAACTTTTTGCCTTATTTCCACAGTGCTCATAAATCAATCATGATTTCAAGTTATCAACTTTTGTCAGCAACAAGATGCATAACAGTGATGAATGATATAGATTTGTTTAAAACTGCTAATTTTTCATGGACAATTTCTGCTAATAGGTCAGGCATATGGTACAGTAAAAATATAGTTTATGCCCTGTAGTAATTTCTAAAATATCAATCTGTATTTGTACCCTTCAGAAAGTTTGATTCTGCTTGATGGATCATGGAGGTTACACAAATTTAGTATTTTGTGTCATGCTTGACTCTTTTGGAGCAAGAAACCTAACTTCACTTTCTTTTATTTGCACAAAGTTCTTTCTGCATAAATATTCCAAACTCTCACCAAAATAAACTAAATTTCCAGGGCTTACCTATGCAATGTGAGAAAATAAAATGTGTGTTTTTTCAGTGTTTAAAAAAGAAAATTTAAACTGATAATAATAATAAATGGGAACATATGACAATGAATTCAATTTGAAAAAAAGATGTACAATTTATTTCTATGCATATGTAAGTATAACTATAATATTTACATACCTCTCTATATATATCTATAGCTATACAAACATTATATATACCTTAATATAAATTATATGATAAATGGATAGAATGACATAGGGAATGCATGCATACATACGTATATATGTTTATATATGTTGAACCTGGATCTCCCGCATTGTAGGCAGATGCTTTACCATCTGAGCCACCAGGGAAGTCCATATATATGCTAACCTATTTTTCCTTGAAGAAGTGCTATTAATTTTTCAAGTTGTCTCTGTTAATATGGACTTCCCTGGTGGCTCAGATGGTAAAGCATCTGTCTACAGTGCAGGAGATCCAGGTTCGATCCCTGGGTTGGGAAGATCCTCTGGAGAAGGAAATGGCAACCCACTCCAATACTCTTGCCTGGAAAACCCCATGGATGGAGGAGCATTGTAGGCTACACTTCATGGGGTCGCAAAGAGTCGGACACGACTGAGCGACTTTGCTTTCACTTTCTTTCACTTTCTATTAATGTAGCTATCTTTATGAGTTATGAGAGTGAAAGTGTTAATCACTTAGTCCTGTCTGACTCTTTGCAACCCCTTGGACAGTAGCCACTAGGGAAGTCCCTTTATGAGTTATACTTGAAATCAAGTAACAATTTATCCTTGAAGTCAAAAAACTTTGAAATTGTTTTTACTGAGAACATAGTTCCAATATCTGTATGCTTCTGCATATTTAAAAGATATAGATAGAAAAATTCTCTATAATTATTTACTTCCATCTTCTTTAATATATGTTTTTTTTATTCTAACAATAGTGATATCAACTTAAATATTTAAAGTTTTGGAAATCACCAAGGCTTCTTTGGTGGCTCAGATGGTAAAGAATCTGCCTGCAATGCAGGGGACCTGAGTTTGATTCCTTGGGTAAAGAAGATCCCCTAAAGAAATGAATGACTGCCCATTCCAGTATTCTTACCTGGGGCATCCCATGTACAAAGGAGCCTGTCAAGTTACAGTCCATGGGGGACTCAAAGAGTAGGACACTACTGAGTGACTAACACACACACAAATACTATTGAATTTTTAAAATGCTAACTCTACATGAATCCGCTACAGGTATGCACGAGTTCCCCATGCTCAACCCCCCTCCCACCTCCCTCCCCGTACCATCCCTCTGGGTCATCTCAGTACACCAGCCGTAAGCACCCAGGATCATGCATCGAACCTGGACTGGCTATTCGTTTCATATATTATACATGTAGATGTATAGCAAAACCAATACAATATTGTAAAGTAATTAACCTCCAATTAAAATAAATAAATTTATATTTTAAAAAATAAAATAAAAATGCTAACTCTTTCTTACATGTAAGCCTGCTGCTCCAGATATTAAAGACACTATTCTTTTTATCAAATAAATATTAAAGATAAATTTTCAGAAAAATACATTGGCAGGAAAAGAATATCAGCAGCTCAAGAAAAATAGAGGATGTGAGCCTCCATGTTTGTATTGAAAGAAGAATCAGCAGCATGCTTCAACATCAAGAAATCTGGAATAATGGTTGGGAGATCTGAGTTATAGTCACACATCTATCAACTGTTTACATAAAACTGAAAAAAAAATTTTGAATTCATATCCATAACTATCGAAAGAGTAAAGTGCCAACATTAGAAGTTGCAGAATCAGCACAAATTTATTCTGCATTGAGGTCCAAATGATAATCATGTAAATGGAATTTCTAAAACAAATATCTTTATATAGCCACTTTTTTATAAAAGTATATAAAACACTCATAGTCTGTTTTCCTATTTCACTGCATTACAAAATTTTCCTCAATCAATTTCCATCAGGATTTTAATAGTTAACAATGAAATCAAGTATTAAATGATGTATCTTGTCTAAGAAACACTGGTTAATGGCAAAGCTCATGATTCAGATAAATTTTCTCAGAGATAAAGAGCAAATGAGGAACACAGAAATAAGCCAAAAAAAAAAAAAAAAAAGGCAAGTTCAGTATCAGATGACAGATTTGGAAAAAATTATTAGAAGATTATGCATCAGATTGTATGATTAAACTGTGAACTATGCTAAAAAAGGCTGTTCTATTATCTATCTCATCACTTAAAAATTAAAGCATCAGGAATAAAATTAAAAGTTTTTCAACAGAGAGGGATTTTGAAGAGTTTTCTAGTAATTAATATCAACTATGAACAAGGTTTAAGTATAAATTATTTCCAGAGTTAAAGTATTCATTTATATACAAGTAAGTTTTTCTACTGGTTCAGCTAGAAACTCAAATTTTCTATCAGTAGCAGGATTAAATTCAGATTGCTCCCAAGATCTACTTCCACTGTTAAAGAAACATTAATCTTCCAAACCTGATTATAAAGCTCTTTAAGTTTAGGGCTTGATTTCTATTCTCAGATGTAGAGATGAATCCTAGTTCTATGCCTTGGAAGTCAACTATGGTAAATGCATTTCAAATGCAACAGAATGCTTTTCCAAGGGATTAAGATGTATGTGTTTAGGAGGAAAATGCATTTTGAGTTTCTGTGGCTATAAAAGATGTGAAATGGTTAAACTCTGAGTGCTATCATAGTAAGATTTTTCAAAAAGACCTGATGTTTTGTCAATACTGATTCAAGTTTCTCAGTGTCACTGGAGTAAAAATAATAAAGTTCTGTTGCTGCAGGGACATGAAGGAAAAAAGTTTGATTGATTCTTTCATTATCCAAAGACAGCTATTATAAAGCAGAGAATAAGAATGGCAATTAGATGCTTGGTCTAAAGGAAATATATGAAATTGTGTAAGAATTTAATGAGTGGAAACAGAAGTCTGAAGATACAAAAGGAAAATATTCAAAATCAAATAAGTCTAATTTCACAATAAGAATACTATAATTATTTTACTAAGTACAACAAATGATATACATTTTTCTTTCTTATATTTAAAGCCATGTTGAATTTACTATAAAGTAAAGATGCTAAATAATTTAGCAAGTTTCATTGAAAAAATAATTAATAATGAGATCAATTTGAATAACATTTCTAATTGTCTCCAAAAATAATAAATGACATCTCTTATTGTAAGGGACACTATAAGATACTAAAGATAAAATAAGCACAATGCCTGCTTTCATAGAGAAAGGGAAAATAGATGTTGAATAAGTGAATCACGTGTTATTAAGAAGAATTACTAACTAGTCTTAAATATGACATGAGAGGAAGAAAATGATTACTAGGAAAAAAAAAGAAAAGCAGCAGATATTAACCAGAAAATGTATGAAGAACACTTCAACAGTAGAAAATGGTAATGTAAATAAATGAGGCAGGAGATAGAACAAATCCACTTGAGGAAATGAAAGAAGCCCTGCAGTGGATGGACCTTACCTGGCCAGGGAGGAAGAAACACAAGCTATGTCTGAAAACAGATGCAATAGTCAATCAGGAAATGATATATCATGTTTAGCATTTCCCATAAGGGCAAAAGGAAAACATACAGTTATATTTAAACTGTGAATCCACATGAACAAGTTGCTACTTTTAACAGAACCACTCTGGTTCCAGTGTGCATAAGTAATTAAAAGGGTGCAACACAGTCATTGAATTTCTCATTGGTAAACTGTATTTACATAAACAAAGTCCATAGATGTGATTTTCAGTCACACTGCTCAAGAATTTGATTCTGTACTCATTATTCTTTCCTATCTCTTGATACTGAGTTGGATATCAGTTGCTATTTCTCATGATAGTATGATTTTTTTTTAATTGGAGAATTAAGAAGTAAAGTATTGCTCTATCCTCTGCCTCTAACAAAAATGGGAAAGTAAAGATATACCAAAATGCCCAAATATTTTGATAAAAGTGAAAGTTTTAGTCATTCAGTCACATCTCACTCTTTGTGAACCCATTGATTGTAGCCTGCCAGGCTCTCCTGGCTACTGAATTCTCCAGGCAAGAGTCCTGGAGTGGGTTGCCATTTCCTACTCCCGGTTATCTTTCCGATTCATGGATCGAACCTGGGTCTCCAGCATCACAGGCAGATTCTTCAGCATCTGAGCCACCAGGGAAGCCCTCAAAATATTGATATGTGATTAATGTTCAAAACTAACTTTATACATAAATTATATGACTAAAACAGGTATTTGGAAACCATTAGGTAAAGCGTCTGCCTGCAATGTGGGAAACCCAGGGGTTAGGAAGATCTCCTGGAGAAGGAAACGGCAACCCACTCCAGTACTCTTGGCTGGAAAATCCCATGGATGGAGAAGCCTGGTAGGCTACAGTCCATGGGGTTGCAAAAAGTTGGACACGACTGAGTGACTTCACAGTTGATTTAATAAATTATCTGTTTGTGTCATTTTGGGTTTTAATCCTGATATTCACATTTAGGAAGATGGAAACTTCATCTATCATAAGAAAAAGAAATGGAATTCCATGAATTTGGAAATTACTCAATACATTGAATAATCTGTAAATTTACTTTTGGTACCATTGAGTGAGTGAGTGAGTGAGTGCGTGAGTGAAGTCGCTCAGTCGTGTCCGACTCTACGCGACCCCATGGACTGTAGCCTGTCAGGCTCCTCTGTCCACGGGATTTTCCAGGCAAGATTACTGGAGTGGATTGCCATTTCCTTCTGCATGGGATCTTCCTGACTCAGGAATTGAACCCGGGTCTCCCGCACTGCAGGCAGACGCTTTACCGTCTGAGCCACCAGGGAAGCCCCTTGGTACCATTGGTCAAGTATAATTATCTTGATTACATTCTTTCACTCTTTCATTATTTTTTTTCTGTCAGAAATGTCTTCAAACTTTATCTATGTATATTGGCATTAAATAACTGCCCTAGGATAAGAACCAGCAAAGTAATGCCATTCAGCACAGTTCACTGTTCTTGAATTCATTGGGTTCTAACATCAGTGCCTCTTGTTTCCACTCCAACATTCTGGGGAAAACTCTCATTCTTGTGAGAAATGTTGCCAAAGTTATTGAGGTGACTTTGTCCTCATTCTGTCTGTCATTATCAAAATGTGGCTGCAGCAATTCTAGGAATCATCTTCTGCTAAGTCAGGAACTGGTCTTCTCCACAGTACCTGCAACATAGACGTGGGGGTAAAAAAGTCAAGTTGTAATCATTCCACAGCAAACTTCTTCATTCGTATGACCAGCACTGAATCATACACTGTATGAGCCAAGGGTAGTTATTAGAAAATAAGCATCTTTCCAAAGAGGAGTAATTGTTCATTGTTGTTCAGTTGCTAAGTCATGTCTGACTCTTCATGACCCATGGACTGCTTCATGCCAAGCTTCCCTGTCCTTCACTGTCTCCCAGAGTTTGCTCAAATTCACATCCATTGGGTCTATGATACTGTTTAATCATCTCATCTTCTGCTGCTCCCTTCGCCTTTTGTCCTCAGTCTTTCCCAGCATCAAGGTCTTTTCCAGTGGGTTGGCTCTTTGCCTCATGTGGCCAAAGGATTGGTACTTCAGCATCAGTCTTTCCGATGACTATTCAGGGTTGATTTCCTTTAGAATTGACTGGTTTAATACCCTTGGTGTCCAAGGGACTCTCAAGAGTCTTCTCCAGTATCACAATTCCAAAGCATCAATTCAATTCTTCAATGCTCAGTCTTCTTTATGGTCCAAATCTCACATCTGCATGTGACTGCTGGTAATATCATAGCTTTGATGCTTTTTTTTTAAACTATTTTTTAAATTGAAGGATAATTGCTTTACAGAATTTTGTTGTTTTCTGACAAACCTCAACATGAATCAGCCATGTGTTTGTGTGTTAGTCACTCAGTTGTGTCCAACTCTTTGCGACCCCATGGATTGTAGCCCACCAGACTCCTGTGTCCATGGGATTCTCCAGGCAAGCATACTCAAGTGGGTTGCCATTTCCAACTCCAGGGGATATTCCTGATCCAGGGGTCAAACCCAGGTCTTCTGTACTGGAGGCATAGGTATACATATATCTCCTCCCTTTTGAATCTCCCTTCCATTTCCCTCCACATCCCACCCATCTAGCTTTGATGCTTTTTCATACACTGTTTAGGTTTGTCATAGCTTTCCTGCTAAGAAGCAAGTTTATTTTAATTTCATGGCTGGCAGCCACCATCAACAGTGATTTTGGAGGCCAAAAAAATAAGTTTTACTGCTTCTGTCATTATCAGGAATAATATCTACCTAATATTACATTTATTTCTATATGGATTCAGGCTATATTGTCTATTTTAACCAATAAGCCAAAAATATACAATAGGATAAAAAAGAAATGATAGAAATAATCTATTTCACACATAATAATTCTGTGTTTCAAAGAAGTGTCCTACTGTATACAAATGGTCTCCTCAACCATCATCATCATTATCACCTGGTAGCTTGTTCTGAATGTATACTTTTAGACCCCTCCAAAGCATAATTTATAAGAAACCCTCCTGATCTCTGATTTGACAAGCTCTTTGGTTGATTTTGAAGCACACTGTATTTAAGAAACTCATGGAGGCTTTTGCCCATATCAACATGTGGCTCCCAAGATCAGCACAGTGATCACCTTCCCAGTTGGTGAGAACGCAACTGGAAAAGCATGAGAGTGATGTTCTAGATCAGAGCTGGGGTTAGCACTTATAACTTCCATTCATTTCCACTGGATAAAGCTCAGTCATATGGGCACACACAATTTTAAGGCAGAATGGGATATATAGTCATGCTCTGCCTTCAGGGAGATGAATCAGCGTGTTTTGATGACAGGTTAGCAGTCTTTTCTATATCCTCAAGCTTTGTTCACATTATACCTTGGTTTACTCCATCTGTAACTGAAAGTAGGGTCTGGCTGCACGCTGATCAAAAGCCAACAATGAGGCCAGGCTGGTGGAAACGAAAGTTTGCTTTATTTTGGATGAGAATAACTGGGGTGTTAGGGGGAGGGCAGATGCCTGTCCAAAGGCTGACTACCCCTCCCCCATTGCCCTGACAATCAGGAGCCAAGAGCTTTCACAGATGGAAGGAAGAAGCTATATGCAGAAACAGCATACATACAGTCATCTTGAACTTGGTCATTGGTGGTCTGACCAACATCATCTTGACTGTTTTAGGTACAGTTAATCTTCACTTCCATGGTTGGTTTGTTTCCATTTCTTTGAAGCCAATTCTTAGAACTGTGGCAGTTCGTGTCCTGGTTACAGTCTGGTTATCATGTAATTAATGTCTTCCACCTGGTAGAGGCTTCAGTATTTATAAGACAGCTCACAGGATATGGCCCAGAATATCATTTATAGCCCTTGAGAAGGAACTAAATCCCCTTGACTATGCTTGACTTAGGTCATACCTGAATGGTCTAGCGGTTTTCCCTACTTTCTTCAATTTAAGTCTGAATTTGGTAATAAGGAGTTCATGATCTGAGACACAGTCAGCTCCTGGTCTTGTTTTCATTGACTGTATAGAGCTTCTCCATCTTTGGCTGCAAAGAATGTAATCAATCTGATTTCAGTGTTGACTATTTGGTGATGTCCATGTGTAGAGTCTTCTCTTGTGTTGTTGGAAGAGGGTGTTTGCTATGACCAGTGCATTTTCTTGGCAAAACTCTATTAGTCTTTGCCCTGTTTCATTCCGCATTCCAAGGCCAAATTTGCCTGTTACTCTAGGTGTTTCTTGACTTCCTACTTTTTCATTCTAGTCCCTTATAATGAAAAGGACATCTTTTTTGGGTGTTAGTTCTAAAACATCTTGTAGGTCTTCATAAAACCGTTCACCTTCAGTTTCTTCAGCATTACTGGTTGGAGCATAGACTTGGATAACTGTGATATTGAATGGTTTGCCTTGGAGACGAACAGAGATCATTCTGTCGTTTTTAAGATTGCATCCAAGTACTGCATTTCGGACTCTTTTGTTGACCATGATGGCTGCTCCATTTCTTCTGAGGGATTCCTTCCCGCAGTAGTAGATATAATGGTCATCTGAGTTAAATTCACCTATTCCAGTCCATTTTAGTTCGCTGATTCCTAGAATGTCGACATTCACCCTTGCCATTTCTTGTTTGACCACTTCCAATTTGCCTTGATTCATGGCCCTGACATTCCAGGTTCCTATGCAATATTGCTCTTTACAGCATCGGATCTTGCTTCTATCACTAGTCACATCCACAACTGGGTATTGTTTTTGCTTTGGCTCCATCCCTTCATTCTTTCTGGAGTTATTTCTCCACTGATCTCCAGTAGCAAATTGGGCACCTACTGACCTGGGGAGTTCCTCTTTCAGTATCCTATCATTTTGCCTTTTCACACTGTTCATGGGATTCTCAAGGCAAGAATACTGAAGTGGCTTGCCATTCCCTTCTCCAGTGGACCACATTCTGTCATTCTGGAAAAGGTCAGTTTTCATTCCAATTTAAAGAAAGGCAATGCAAAACAATGCTCAAACTACCACACAATTGCACTCATCTCACATGCTAGTAAAGTAATGCTCAAAATTCTCCAAGCCAGACTTCAGCAATACGTGAACCATGAACTCCCTGATGTTCAAGCTGGTTTTGGAAAAGGCAGAGGAACCAGAGATCAAATCGCCACCATCCGCTGGATCACGGAAAAAGCAAGAGAGTTCCAGAAAAACATCTATTTCTGCTTGATTGACTATGCCAATGCCTTTGACTGTGTGGATCACAAGAAACTGTGGAAAATTCTTCAAGAGATGGGAATACCAGACCACCTAACCTGCCTCTTGAGAAATCTGTATGCAGGTCAGGAAGCAACAGTTAGAACTGGACATGGAACAATAGACTGATTCCAAATAAGAAAAGGAGTACGTCAAGGCTGTATATTGTCACCCTGCTTATTTAACTTATATGCAGAGTACAACATGAGAAACGCTGGACTGGAAGAAACGCTGGACTGGAAGAAACGCAAGCTGGACTCAGGATTGCTGGACTCAAGGTTGCTGGGAGAAATATCAATAATCTCAGATATGCAGATGACACCACCTTTATGGCAGAAAGTGAAGAGGAGCTAAAAAGCCTCTTGATGAAAGTGAAAGGGAGAGCGAAAATGTTGGCTTAAAGCTCAACATTCAGAAAATGAAGATCATGGCATCCGGTCGCATCACTTCATGGGAAATAGATGGGGAAACAGTGGAAACAGTGTCAGACTTTATTTTGGGAGGCTCCAAAATCAGTGCAGATGGTGATTGCAGCCATGAAATTAAAAGACACTTTCTCCTTGGAAGAAAAGTTATGACCAACCTAGATAGTATATTCAAAAGCAAAGACATTACTTTGCCGACTAAGGTCCATCTAGTCAAGGCTATGGTTTTTCCTGTGGTCATGTATGGATGTGAGAGTTGGACTGTGAAAAAGGCTGAGCGCTGAAGAATTGATGCTTTTGAGTTGTGGTGTTGGAGAAGACTCTCGAGAGTCCCTTGGACTGTAAGGAGATCCAACCAGTCCATTCTGAAGGAGATCAACCCTGGGATTTCTTTGGAAGGAATGATGCTATAGCTGAAGCTCCAGTACTTTGGCCACCTCATGCAAAGGGTTGACTCATTGGAAAAGACTCTGATGCTGCGAGGTATTGGGGGCAGGAGGAGAAGGGGACGACCGAGGATGAGATGGCTGGATGGCATCACAGACTTGATGGACGTGAGTCTGAGTGAACTCTGGGAGATGGTGATGGACAGGGAGGCCTGGCGTGCTGTGCTTCATGGGGTCGCAAAGAGTCGGATACGACTGAGAGACTGAACTGAACTGTTGCTTGACTAATCCACTCCAGTATTCCTGCCTGGAGAATCCCAAGGACAGAGTAGCTTGGTGGACTATAGGCCATGGTGTTGAAAAGAGTCAGACTCGACTGAAGTGACTGAGCACACAGGCACAAAAGCTCAATGACTAAACTATTAGAATTTTGCTTCTTTTGACTGTTTCCCTTTGTGCATTCTTTCACTTCTCTGATTAAACTTATTGTTCGGCTAAAGATTTTCCACAAACACACGCATACACACAAAAGTAAGTGGAAGACATGGGGGACAGAGGACTACAGGGTCCCTCTCCATTACATATCCTTCTACAGTGTTTCTAACTGTGCTACTCTTGCTAATAATGTTCCTACTAATTCTTCAGTTTTGTCATTTTTTTTGGTTGCTTAATTACTACTTATCCTCTAGATTCCATCTCAAATAACATTTCTTCAGGAAAGCAACTATATTATACCCTCTTATTATATATGCTGATGACACTGTGTTGCTTTATATTATAATAGTAGTTATGACTTGATGTTGCATCTTTATAAGTATTTAAATTATGATGTGTCTTCTCTACTTGAAATCTAGGTCCATTCCTGGTTTTATTCACTTAATATAATCACACTTAGACCTTGCATGGAAATATTAGAAACTCAATAATTTGCTTCTGATGAATATATGATCATATATGTATATTTTTTGAGTTAAAATTGTCTCTACATGTCTTGGACTTCCAGTAATGGTTTAGTGATAAAGCAATATCCTGCCAATGCAGGATCCTCAGGAGAGGCAGGTTCGATCCTTCGGTCAGTGATATCACCTGGAGAAGGAAATGGCAATGCACTCCAGTCTTCTTGCCTGGAAAATTCAATGGACAGAGAAGCCTGGCAGACTATAGTAATTAGGGTCACAAAAAGTTGGACATGAATGAGTGCACATCCATATACTTGTCTTATATGTGCTAGGACCTCTAGATAGAATTATTTTCATAAAAATTTAAAAAATGAATAAATTTATTTTTATAACAAAAGGAAAAATGCTAAAAAATATAAATGACAATGGCCACTTTTGTTTTATATCCCCCTTATTGTGAACTGCATTGTTTCTCCTTTAAATTTCCTCCTTATTAGCAAGTCTATTCTCCATTTTTTCATGATTAAAAAGGCAGCTTTTTTTAAAACCTTAACTCCTGTCTGTCAATTTGCAACCCCCATTGAGATAGAGACAGCTGAAAATAAGCTTGCCTTAGAAAAGAATATTGAATCGTGATTCAGAGAGAAAAGTGAGGGTATTGAAGTCTGTGGCATGGAGGCTGATTCTAAATCTGAGATATTAATTTATACCATCTCTTTAGGAGGTTTTTATCCCCCATTCCTGGGCTCCCATTTCTCTGAATCTTAATATTTATAAAAATAAGATGAACGATGTCCAACAGTCTTAGAAGTAATATTCCCTATAAATTTGTATCTGACCTAAAATGTGAGCTGTTTCTGATATATAACAATGTCTCTCTAAATGTTCAGCTGCAAATCCTTAATACCAAGAAGCCAGAAATGTAGCAGTTCTTGTTATAATCATCACCCACAATGGAAATATAAACTTGAAGAAGGTCAGAGTTGTAGATGAGGGCTCTGCTATTTTTAAGGCAGCTAAACCACTTTGACTTATTACTTCATTTCATAACAAAGATTGCCATGAATTCCAAATGATTGAGTATGAGTTTCCTATCAAGATGATGCTCCAACTAATTAACCCATCCTCATGGCAATTTTAAACCTATCATCTGAGGGTTATTTGACACCCTTCACAGGTTATGTGCAGAAAGAAGAAATGTCAACCTATATTTATGTTCTAACCAAAGGTGATGAAAAAAGTTATGACACAATCAGTACTTTTGTTAGTTATTTTTTCATGTTAGTGAAACTTTCCAAAGAAGTGTGAATTAATGTTTATAGAAATCAAAAATATTAACCACATGAAATAGACAGTTTTATGATGTTGCCTACCTGCTCATGCATCAGACCAACAAAAAACAATTTATAATTTTCTAACTGTATTATATCTTAGCCACAGCAACCAAAGGCTTGAGCTACATTGAAAGTGGCTACTGGAGACATAATTTTGGTCATAGCTATTCCACCATGATTGATAAGTAAGATTGGATTCTTACTGTGATAGTCTCAGTCTGCTTAGGTTGAAATGAATGTATCAGCCAATTGGATTTTCAGTAACCATGGCTTTATATCCATGCCTTACCTTGACGCTTTGTAGTGATATTCTATAGTCGAAGGAGTTTTTGCTGCAAAATCCTATTTTCTATGCTTGTTTAAATGTAGACTGTCTTGATAGATTCTACATGAAAAAGAAGTGTACCAGGAAATACCCAAGGGATCCATTTTCCAAATGACATTATGCTACTCAAGTAAAAGGTAAATTTCCCTGAACTGTGACAGAAAGCAATTTGTTGTCTCAATCATTTTGTTAAACTTCATTTAAATTACACTTGATGCTTCCCAAATGAATGTTCACACCTGTGTTTTTTTTTTTGTACTTTGAAACATTAGTATCATTTTGATTTTTTTTTTCTATCCAGTTTGTTTTAAATAAAAATTGCAGGTACTCATAAGAATGTAATACACCCTGTTACTTTTATTTCCACATCTTCTTTTGTTACCTTAGAAGTATGTGTGGAGGTGGGAAAGAATTATAAATATATTTATCTGTGGAGGTAGTGATTGTTCTCTGATATTACAGAAAAACACTTTTTTTAAATACAAAAAAGGATTTTTTAAAAAATAGAAAAATTGTGTGGTATATCTGGAAGGTAGATGACCAAACATAAATATGTTGAAAAAACAGCATTTGAAAAGACTGAATAATTTTCAAAGCCATGTTATATAAACCCACTAATACTGTGTGTGTGTATATGTATATGTGTTCATGTGTGTTTATCTACATTCAAATCAAAGCATCTCATGATTCATCTAGTGTGCATATTTATTTATTATTTCAGTTTTTCTTACATTGAATAAACATGAAATAAACCATTTATTATTAAAAATATAAAATATAGTTACATTAATACAAAATATATCTACTAATTCCAATAAGCTTCATTATTTCATGCTAGGGATGTTTGTGTATTTTATATTTAATTGATTCTATATTTTCAATTTAAGGTGAAACACTATTCAACATATTACAGGATTTCTTTGGAATACCACAAAACAAAATTGCATATTTTTACAAATCTATGAAGAAGGCAATGATCTTTATATTTTCCCATAGACCTCAAACATGTAATTTAAAAAATTAACATTTTACACGCTTAACTGAAATTGAGACGCTTCTTGACTTGGAAATATATACTAAGGTGAGACCATGTTGAAATTAACAGACAATATACTGGACTTGTCTAAGTAATTACAATGTGGACAGCCCAAACAAAGGTCACAATATGAGTATGAGAAAGAATGGCATATCAGTTGAATTAGTGTATTTTATTTAAGACATCTCTGTTTAAATGACCCCTCTGCCCTACTCCTATAAAAGGGAGGTGCCTGTTATCCACCGTCAAAATCAAAAGAGGCATTTTTATGTCAGAAGTTACTTTTCCTTTTGCTTCACTCTTAAAAGCCATCTACTCTAACATGAAGCAAAATCTTTAGGCTTTCTAACACACCTCCGGGCTCCCTCCAAAAAGCAATTTATATCAGCTGGCAAGGTCATTAAGGAAACAGGTCAAAATGCAGGTGGGAAATGCAATCCTGTTGGGTAGAGTCTTAATGCTTCCATTTATCAGGAACACAAGGTTATAGTAATGGTGCTGAGTATTAAACTTTGACTTTCCCAGAATTCTGTGGCAATTTCCAATTTGAGACAATCTAAAATATGTTAGGAATACAAGTCTGGAGGTATATTTCTTATAAATATGTGTAACTATATATATATGCTATATGCATATATATAATATTTTAATGGTAATATATGAGTTTATTTCAGGACCAATATGAGGTCAAATATTTTTCTGCAAAATAATATTGCAGCAGGTTGTATACTTGTGGCAATTTTAATAAGGCTTCTCTTCTACTCATTGATTTTTAATATTCCGAGCTTCTCTTGGAAAAATCACTAAAATAGGCTGACTTATCTTCCAAGTGCCCAGTATAGTGAGTTCCTGGTAGAGAAGAAACTACACACATACAGAATAATATACACTGGGTTTTTCTGGAACAGCTGAAGGAATGCTTCAGGGCCTTTTAAGACATTGTGCCCAAGATCATTAAGACTTGGTAGAGACAGTATCTGTCTTGTTGAATGGACTATGTTTAGTCTCTCAGTCGTGTCCGACTCTTTGCAATCCCATGGACTTGAAACCGGCCAGTTCCTCTGTCCATGGAATTCTCCAGGCAAGAATACTAGAGTGGGTTGTCATGTCCTTCTCCAGGGCATCTTCCCAACCCAGGGACTGAACCCAGGTCTCCTGCATTGCAGGTGGATTCTTTACTGTCTGAGCCACCTGGGAAGTCCCCTTACATTAGAGAGGGTAACTTTTCTATTCTTCAGGGGATCCTCCCAACCCAGAGATTGAACCCAGGTCTCCCACACTGCATGTGGATTCTTTACCAACTGAGACACAAGGGAAGCCCAAGAATACTGGAGAGGGTAACCTATCCCTTCTCCAGTGGATCTTCCCGACCCAGGGATTGAACCAGGGTCTCCTGCATTGCAGGCAGATTCTTTACCAACTGAGCTATGACGGAAGCCTAAAACCTAAAGGCAGGGCTCATCTGGGACAGCTCTGACCAAATCAAGTTTCTAAAATTAGTACTAGATCTATATAAAAAAGGGAAATTGAAGTGGAATTCTTTTATAATTATTTTTCCTTCCATTTTTTGACCCCCTCATTAAACCTGTGCTCATAGGAATCTTCTTGGGGTCTCTTGTTGATCCCTAGACCCCACTAATATTAGTATACTTGGGCCAATCTCTCACTTGGGACTTGTTCCTTCTTTTTAGTCTCCTCTGCTCTCAACCCTCTCCCCCCTTATACACCTGTTTAAAAGAAAAGTAAAAGAAAAACATACTTACATACAAATATTTTTAGTCAATGCCCTTGAATATGCTAATTATTACTAGTGACAAACCTCCATCCAAAAAAGTTACGTATAATAATTCATATAAAGTGTTCAAGTCCAGGTAAAGCATTGAAAATCATTAGGTACAAAAGAAGTTGCAAGGATATATTCTACATCACAGGGAATATAGCCAACTGTTCTACAGTTATTATAATTATAATGACTATAAATGGAATACATTCTTAAATTCTGAATCAATATATCGCAGACATGTAACATATTATTGTACATCAATTAAACATGTGTGTGTGTGTGTATATATATATATATATATATAATCTTCATTACTTCCACCATAGTTTGGGCCCAGGTAAAAAAAAGGGAAGGAACACGGCCCCTCCCATCAACAGAAAATTGGATTAAAGATGTATTGAGCATGGTCCTGCCCAGCAGAATAAGACCCAGTTTCCCCCTCAGTCTCTACCATCAGGTAGCTTCCATAAACCTCTTATCCTTCTCCATCAGAGGGCAGACACACTGAAAACCATAATCACAGAAAACTAACCAATCTAATTACATGGACCACAGCCTTGTCTAACTCAGTGAAACTATCAGCCATGCTGTGTGGGGCCACCCAAGATGGACAGGTCATGCTGGAGAATTCTGACAAAACATGGTCCACTAGAGAAGGGAATGGCAAACCACTTCGGTATTCTTCCCTTGAGAACCCCATGAGCAGTATGAAAAGGCAAAACGATAAGACAATGAACAATGAACTCCCCAGGTTGGTAAGTGCCCAAAATGCCACTGGAGATCAATGAAGAAATAATTCCAGAAAGAATGAAGAGACAGAGCCAAAGAAACAACAACTTCAAGTTGTAGATGTGACTAGTGATGGAAGTAAACTCTAATGCTGTAAAGAGCAATATTCCATAGGAACCTGGAATGTTAGGTCCATGAATCAAGGCAAATTGGAAGTGGTCAAACAGTAAATGTCAAGAGAGAACATTGACATTTTAGGAATCAGCGAACTAAAATGGACTGGAATGGGTGAATTTAACTCAGATGATCATTATATCTACAACTGTGTGCAAGAATCCTTTAGAAGAAATGGAGTAGCCATTATAGTCAACAAAAGAGTCCAAAAAGCAGTACTCAAATGCACTCTCAAAAAGGACAGAATTATCTCTGTTCATTTCCAAGGCAGAACTTCAATATCACAGTAATCCAAGTCTATACCACAACCAGAACTGGACATGGAACAACAGACTAGTTCCAAATCTGGAAAGGAGTATGTCAAGGTTGTATATTATCACCTTGTTTATTTAACTTATATGCAGAATGCATCATGAGAAACACTGGGCTGAGTGAAACTCAAGCTGGAATCAAGATTGCTGGGAGAAATATCAATAATTTCAGATATGCACATGACACCACCCTTATGGCTAAAGAGCCTCTTGATGAAAGTGAAAGAGAAGGGTGAAAAAGTTGGCTTAAAACTCAATATTCAGAAAATTAAGGTCATGACATTTGATCCCATCACTTCCTGGCAAATGAAATGGAAACAGTGAGAGATTTAATTTAGGGGGGGAGGGGGTTCCAAAATCACTGCAGATGACTGCAGCCATGAAATTAAAAGATGCTTACTCCTTGGAAGAAAAGGTATGACCAACTTTGACAGCATATTAAAAAGCAGAAACATTACTTTGTCAACAAAGGTCTGTCTAGTCAAAGCTATGGTTTTTCCAGTAGTAATGTATAGATGTGAGAGTTGAACTATAAAGAAAGTTTAGAGACAAAGAATTGATGCTTTTGAACTGTGGTGTTGGAGAAGACTCTTGAGAGTCCCTTGGACTGCAAGGAAATACAACCAGTCCATCCTAAAGGAAATCAGTCCTGAGTTTTCATTGTAAAGACTGATACTGAAGCTGAAACCCCAATAATTTGGCCACCTGATGCAAAGAACTGAATCATTTGAAAAGACCCTGATGCTGGGAAAGATTGAAGGTGGGAGAAGCAGTCAACAGAGGATAAGACTGTTTGATGACATCACCAACTCAATGGACATAAGTTTGAGTAAACTCTGGGAATTGGTGATGGACAAGGAGTCCTGGCATGCTGCAGTCCATGGGGTAGAAAAGAGTAGGACATTACTGCGTGACTGAACTGATACATGTGTGTATATATACACACATATATATAATAAACTACACTCATACTGATAGATATATATATGTGTGTGTGTATATATATATATATATATATATATATATATATATTTGTATTTTTTAGTGTATACCAATAAGGAAGACAGATTTTTATCCTTAAGTTTTAGAGGTCAGATATTTTGATAAATAAGTATATTTTGTTGAACTACAAAATTTAAAAAGTTATAATCAAGGTAAATATTCTGTGATAGACTAATACCAAAAACTTGTGAAACAGAATCCCAATTAGGAAAAAAAAATTCACAAGACAGAGAGGCATTATACTGCATGGGATGACTGAAAAATATGAGTGATTCAGGTCATTGGGGAGGAGTCCTCCTGACATGATATGTCATTTAGATTCCTCTGTGAAGCTGTCACCAAGATGGAGTTAGATGGTGATGAGATTTATCTGAGGATAAAGAGTTAGGAACCTGAAATAGGTGAGGTAAGCCATCAGTCACCTGTGAAAAAGAGAGAGAAAAAGGAAGATTGGGTAGAAAGAGGCTGAGAATGTAGCAAACTCTGAAAAAGACTAAACCAGACAGGAATTGTCTTGAATGAAAGATTACCTACTTAAGGAGCCCTGCATCAAGCCGTAGTGATCTGGATTTGATGCTGGTCATTGTGCTGAAGGTAGTCAGAGAAGCATGACTTTAAGATGAAAGTTGATGGTGAATGAAAGTGAAAGTAGTGGGTGACTTTGAGCCCTCTACACTCATCAAAGCAGCTCCTCTTGAAGCGTGGTCTGAGCAGAATCCTCGCATCTACCATACAGGTCTGGGAGTTATCTACAAACACTGAGCTGCACAGGGGGTTTCAAAATTATATGATAAAATTTATGTTGAAGTCAGTAAAATACTTAGCCATTCTATGCTATTAATGTGTAGCCCTGTTGGTATTTTAAATGAAATAAATTTCTCCAAACCCTCAGGTTCTTTTGTTGTTGTAGTTTTGGGTTTTTTTAAGGTGTAAACAATGTGGTCTTTAGTAGTGGAGCTATTTCATTTGACAAAGGGTGACAAAGATGAGAAGTACAGGAAAATTTTCAACACTTGTTTTCAATGAATGGATGTAAAATACCCCACAAACTGATCTCAAGTGTATTTTAAATCTCAAATCCAAGCACTACTGGAAAGGAAATGTATGGTTTCGTTATAAAAGGTATCCATCATCCTCTGAGTGTTTTTGCCACTTTTCTATTTCTGCTCATGATGTTCTTACCTCATGTGTCTTCAATGTGTCTTCAGTTAAGAAAACAAAAATCTCTACAACTTTTGTGAAGTGTTTCTGGGTTTTTCTAGATTACCAGAATTTAATGCATCTTTCTCTGCATCAAAGTAGCATTTTCCTTATGGCCCTTACATTGCATATTTACACATGCACAACTTTTTTTTACTAGAAGTTTGGCCTTATTTCTTCAAATTATTTCAAAGACTGAAAACATAGCATATGCATATTCTATATGCAAGGTTACTCATCATAAACTAGAAAATATCAATCTTTCAATGAAATATTATGAACCAAGAAATATTGATCAAGAGTACATAATGACCCTTAAAATCTACTCTTCAAAAATATCACTAAAAGTTGGTGCTTCTGCCCTAAACTTGTGCTGCAGTAATAATGTTTTAGTAAGTGACAACACATAGATTATCAAGAACTGTCATTTATGAGTGAATTACTATTCTCCATGGTATTATCTCCATGAAAAAAAAAATTAGAGTGACCGATGAACTTGGTGATATTGAAGTGTTCTGTGCATTTTCTGAGCAGTCTCGCTACTATTCTTTTCTTAATTATTGTTGCTCACTCTCTAAGTTGTGTCCAGTTTTTTGTGACCCCATGGACTGCAGCAGGCCAGGTTTCTTTGCCCTTCACCAACTCCCAGAATTTGCTCAAACTCATGTCCACTGAGTTGATGATGCCATCCAATCATTCACCCTCTGTTGCCCCGTTCTCCTCCTGCCCTCAATCTTTCCCAGCATCAGGGTCTTTTCTAATGAGTCAGCTCTTTGTATCAGGTGGCCAAAGTATCTCAGCATCAGTCCTTCCAATGACTATTCAGAGTTGATTCCTTTAAGATTGACTGGTTTGATATCCTGTGGTCCAGTGGGCTTTTAAGAGTCTTCTCCAGCTCCAAATATGAAATCATCAATTCTTCACTGCTCAGGCTTCTTTATGGTCCAACTCTCCATCCATACATGACTACTGGAAAAAATATAGTAGACTATATAAATCTCTATTAGCAAAGTGATGTCTCTGCTTTTTAATATTCTACCTAGGTTTGTCATAAACTTTTTTTCCAAAGGAGCAAATGTCTTCTAATTTCATGGCTGCAATCGCCATCTGAGTTAGTCTCAATAAAGAGCTAAGAACTGAAACTTGACCAAATCGTATTAAGCTCAAACTTATCAATCGTGCAATGAACCTGAACTAGAAAATCTCTAGAGAGAATCAGCTATGGGTTAGACATAAAAACATGCAAAACAAAACAAAAAACTACAAGCTACCAAAAAGAAGATGATGTCTCATCCAAATAGGAAAAGGAGTACGTCAAGGCTGTATGTTGTCACCCTGCTTAGCAGAGTACATCAATAGAAAAGCTGGGCTGGAAGAAGCACAAGCTGGAATCAAGATTGCCAGGAGAAATATCAATAACCTCAGATATGAAGATGACACCACACTTATGGCAGAAAGTGAAGAGGAACTAAAGAGCCTCTTGATGAAAGAGGAGAGTGAAAAAGTTGGCTTGAAGCTCAACATCCAGAAAACTAAGATCATGGCATCTGGTCCCATCACTTCATGGGAAGTAGATGGGGAAACAGTGGAAACAGTGTCAGAGTTAATTTTTTTGGATGCTTACTCCTTGGAAGGAAAGTTATGACCAACATAAATAGCATATTTAAAAGCAGAGATGTTACTTTGCCAACAAAGGTCCATCTAGTCAAAGCTATGGTTTTTCTAGTGGTCATGTATGGATGTGAGAATTGGACTGTGAAGAAAGTTGAGCACCAAAGAATTGATGCTTTTGAACTGTGGTGTTGGAGAAAACTCTTGCGAGTCCCTTGGACTGTAAGAAGATCCAATCAGTCCATCCTAAAGTAGATCAGTCCTGGGTGTTCTTTGGAAGGACTGATGCTGAAGCAGAAACTCCAATACTTTGGCCATCTCATGCACAGAGTTGACTCCCTGGAAAAGACCCTGATGCTGGGAGAGATTAGGGGCAGGAGGTAAAGGGGATGATAGAGGATGAGATGGCTGGATGGCATCACTGACTTGATGCACATGTGTTTTGGTGAACTCCGGGAGTTGGTGATGGACAGGGAGGCCTGGCATGCTGCAATTCATGGGATGGCAAAGAGTCAGACACCACTGAGCAACTGAACTGAACTGATGAAATCTGATATATTTTGGATAGAATCTGATACCTTGATTTAAGAGACAAAGAGGATGAATTTATTTGGATTTCAATGAAGAACAATGACATGAGAACACCTCCTGTAGGAATTTAATGTCATTTCACACTACATGCCTTGAACTTAGGACAGGTCATGAGCCTGTTCTGTGGAGAGCTAGTATGGACTGTACATAGCTGATTATTTAGTCATTTGTCACAAATGACATTGTTCAGTTCAGTTCAGTCGCTCAGTCGTGTCCGACTCTTTGTGACCCCATGAATCGCAGCACGCCGGGCCTCCCTGTCCATCACCATCTCCTGGAGTTCACTCAGACTCATGTCCATTGAGTCCGTGATGCCATCCAGCCATCTCATCCTGGGTCGTCCCCTTCTCCTCCTGCCTCCAATTCCTCCCAGCATCAGAGTCTTTTCCAATGAGTCAACACTTCGCATGAGGTGTCCAAAGTACTGGAGCTTCAGCTTCAGCATCATTCCTTCCAAAAAAATCCCAGGGTTGATCTCCTTCAGAATGGACTGGTTGGATCTCCTTGCAGTCCAGGGGACCCTCAAGAGTCTTCTCCAACACCACAGTTCAGACGCATCAATTCTTCGGTGCTGAGCTGTTTCAAATTCTGAAAGATGATGCTGTGAAAGTGCTACACTCAATATGCCAGCATGTTTGGAAAACTCAGCAGTGGCCACAGGACTGAAAAAGGTCAGTTTTCATTCCAATTCAAAGAAAGGCAATGCCAAAGAATGCTCAAACTACCCCACAATTGCACTCATCTCACATGCTAGTAAAGTAATGCTCAAAATTCTCCAAGCCAGACTTCAGCAATACGTGAACCATGAACTCCCTGATGTTCGAGCTGGTTTTAGAAAAGGCAGAGGGACCAGAGATCAAATTGCCAACATCTGCTGGATCATGGAAAAGGCAAGAGGGTTCCAGAAAAACATCTATTTCTGCTTGATTGACTATGCCAAAGCCTTTGACTGTGTGGATCACAAGAAACTATGGAAAATTCTGAAAGAGATGGAATACCAGACCACCTGACCTGCCTCTTGAGAAATCTGTATGCAGATCAGGAAGCAACAGTTAGAACTGGACATAGAACAACAGACTGGTTCCAAATAGAAAAGGGTGTACGTCAAGGCTGTATATTGTCACCCTGCTTATTTAACTTCTATGCAGAGTACATCATGAGAAACGCTGGACTATAAGAAACACAAGCTGGAATCAAGATTGCCAGGAGAAATATCAATAACCTCAGATATGCAGATGACACCACCCTTATGGCAGAAAGTGAAGAGGAGCTAAAAAGCCTCTTGATGAAAGTGAAAGAGGAGAGCGAAAAAGTTGGCTTAAAGCTCAACATTCAAAATATGAAGATCATGGCATCTAGTCCCATCACTTCATGGGAATTAGATGGGGAAACAGTAGAAACAGTGTCAGACTTTATTTTGCAGGGCTCCAAAATCACTGCAGATGGTGACTGCAGCCATGAAATTAAAAGACGCTTACTGCTTGGAAGAGAAGTTATGACCAACCTAGACGGCATATTCAAAAGCAGAGACATTACTTTGCCGACTAAGGTCCGTCTAGTCAATGACATTGTTAGACCCTCTCAAAATTAATACTGTTGAAGATTCCAAACTTGAAAATTAAGCAGAAAGAAATATCATTTGTCCTTTGCTTATTATTGTGATTTGTTTGTTCTTTCTGTTCAAGATTGACTTGAATTATTTTCTAATTTTCAGTTAAAGGAAGAAGAAAACTGAAGCTTATAGAACATTAATTATAAAGATTAGAACAAATCACATTTTAAAATCTTGCTGTGACACAATTTCTCTAACAAAAGCAGTAAGTGGTACATAATCTAAAAATAATTAGTCTACCTCAGTTTTCATTCCAGTTCCAAAGAAAGGCAATGCCAAAGAATGCTCAAACTACCCCACAATTGCACTCATCTCACATGCTAGTAAAGTAATGCTCAAAATTCTCCAAGCCAGACTTCAGCAATACGTGAACCATGAACTCCCTGATGTTCGAGCTGGTTTTAGAAAAGGCAGAGGGACCAGAGATCAAATTGCCAACATCCGCTGGATCATGGAAAAGGCAAGAGAGTTCCAGAAAAACATTGATCTCTGCTTGATTGACTATGCCAAAGCCTTTGACTGTGTGGATCACAAGAAACTATGGAAAATTCTGAAAGAGGTGGGAATACCAGACCACCTAACCTGCCTCTTGAGAAATCTGTATGCAAATCAGGAAGCAACAGTTAGAACTGGACATGGAACAACAGACTGGTTCCAAATAGGAAAAGGAGTACATCAAGGCTGTATATTGTCACCCTGCTTATTTAATTTCTATGCAGAGTACATCATGAGAAATGCTGGACTGGAAGAAACACAAGCTGGACTCAAGATTGCCGGGAGAAATATCAATAACCTCAGATATGCAGATGACACCACCCTTATGGCAGAAAGTGAAGAGGAGCTAAAAAGCCTCTTGATGAAAGTGAAAGAGGAGAGTGAAAAAGTTGGCTTAAAGCTCAACATTCAGAAAACGAAGATCATGGCATCTGGTCCCATCATTTCATGGGACATAGATGGGGAAACAGTAAAAACAGTATCAGACTTTATTTTTTGGGGCTCCAAAATCGCTGCAGATGGTGACTGCAGACATGAAATTCCAAGACACTTACTTCTTGGAAGAAAAGTTATGACCAACCTAGATAGTATATTCAAAAGCAGAGACATCTCTGTGGGTCATCCCCATGCACCAGCCCCAAGCATGCTGTATCCTGCGTCAGACATAGACTAGCGATTCAATTCTTACATGATAGTATACATGATAGAAGGCCATTCTCCCAAATCATCCCACCCTCTCCCTTTCCCTCTGAGTCCAAAAGTCTGTTATACACAGCTGTGTCTTTTTTCCTGTCTTGCATACAGGGTCGTCATTGCCATCTTTCTAAATTCCATATATATGTGTTAGTATACTGTATTGGTGTTTTTCTTTCTGGCTTACTTCACTGGGAGGGGGGTTCATGTTTGGGAACACATGTAAGAATTAAAGATTTTAAAATTAAAAAAATAAAAAACTAAAAAAAAATAAAAATAAAAATAAAGTCACACACAGGAAAAAAAAAAAAAAGCAGAGACACTATTTTGCCGACTAAGGTCCGTCTAGTCAAGGCTATGGTTTTTCCTGTGGTCATTAATGGATGTGAGAGTTGGACTGTGATAAAGGCTGAGCGCCGAAGAATTGATGCGTTTCAACTGTGGTGTTGGAGAAGACTCTTGAGAGTTCCTTGGACTGCAAGGAGATCCAACCAGTCCATTCTGAAGGAGATCAGCCCTGGGATTTCTTTGGAAGGAATGATGCTAAAGCTGAAGCTCCAGTACTTTGGCCACCTCATGAGAAGGGTGGACTCATTGGAAAAGACTCTGATGCTGGGAGGGTTTGGGGGCAGGAGGAGAAGGGTACGACAGAGGATGAGATGGCTGGATGGCATCACGGACTCGATGGTCGTGAGTCTGAGTGAACTCCGGGAGATGGTGATGGACAGGGAGGCCTGGCGTGCTTGCAGTTCATGGGGTCACAAAGAGTCAGACACGACTGAGTGACTGAACTGAACTGAACTGAACATGCAGACAGAATATACTTTGACTAATCCTAAATCATTAGCATTAGACCAACATTTGACTAATCCTAAATTCTTATCCTATTGCCCTGTCAGCATTACAAGCAGGAGCAAAGAAAACCATCTCTATTCTAATATATGCTCTTAGTATTCTTTTATTCTCCCAATAAAAGAGCGAGACACTTTATATTTGCACACTTTAAATTATGAGACATGCTTTTGATTACTATCCATTTTTTAAACATACAAATTGGGATCTGATTTATAATCATAAATATATTCATTTAAATTACAAAATTCAATAGTTCTAGATTATTAACAGAGGTGTACAGCCATCAACATAATCTATTATTTGAGTCTTTTCATCATTCAACCCAATAAATCTTATATCCAAGACCAGTTACTCCTTATTTTGCTCCCCTCTCAAGCCCTGTACCTGAGCCAGTTCTGAGCAACCACTGATCTACTTTTTGCCTCTGCAGTTTGCCTACACAGGAGGGTTCATCTAAATGAAATTATACAATTTGTTTAATCAACTGTCTTAATTTTAAGGCTATGGAAACTTCTGACTCAGATGGCTAATATTTGATATTTTGCTATATGGCATCTATGACATTTTGACACTTTGTTCAAAATGATTACCTGTATTCTTTGCTCATATTCTTTGCACAATGCTTTTATATGCTTTAATTATTCTTTAAATTAGTAATTTTCTAAAGGGAGACTTTGGGGTTAAATCACTCCAGTAATATCACTTTGAGAGCCAATGGGAAAAAAAGAAATTTTTTCAAGTCATTATCTGAACTAAAAAAGAAAATTATTCATTGTTCATTATGGATTAAAGAATAAAACATGTAAGAATACTCTTTATAACTTAGATTCAACTTGATTTTCCATTGCTTCTCTGAGGTAAGGACAAGTTTAGCAATGACTTGGTTATACAGCCAGGCATCTGGAAGGGGCAAGTTAGGAAGATTGAGAATAGCTATGTATGAAAAAGTAGAATGAAAATGCACCAGTGTAGTGAGCCACCCAAAGCTAGTGGATTGTTGTATACCACATCATCACCTACCAGAGTGTCTACTGTGGTGGAGATGCTGGGAAACTAAATGGAAAAGATGATTCATTCAAAGAAGTTCAGGCTGCACTTGTTGTCAGTCATCCCATGCTCTTACAATGGGGCAGCGGTGGCTGGGCTGGAAACTATAAATAGGGTTATTAGCATGTGCTTCCTCTCATCAGGGATAATATAATTACTAACACTAATAAAATATCTCACCTGTGAGTATCAGACATTAACACTGAACATTTGATACCATTACTAGAGGAAAGCATCTACTTAATATTGATAACATAGAATCCTAAACTTTGCATCTATCAGAGGTGATGGAGAAGGCATTAACTTTCTCCCATCCTGGAGAATGCAGTAATTCATCTTTTTGAGATTCATATCTGTATTGGATCTCATTTTGCCTTCGATCTACAATACCTCTACTAGGGTTTCCTCAGTGGTTGAGATTCTGCAAAATTTTACCTTGGATCAAAGGACTGAGTTATTATTAAGAATTTCGACAATGGATAATTGAAAAAGGAATTCATTGATCATTCTCTATCTATCACCCAATAGTTACTGGCCTGATAGAATATGGAATGACCATTGGACTTCAATTTCAGCCAGAGCACATTTTTCAGGGTTGTCAGTCTGTCCTCTGGAGTGAAAGGTACATGTTGAACCAGTTGAGGTTAAATCATGTGGTATCTCCAAGAGCTAAAAAGGAAAAGAAGGGATGGGAGTAGGATTGACTTCACTCATTATCACTCTCTGTGACCCATTTGAGACGTTTAGGATTCCTAACACTGCAGCTTTATGCTTTGAAAGCTTACAGGTCATGTTCCCCAGATGGAATGAAGTGTGTATGGGAGAGGTTTATACCTATGGATGCAATCAGAATTTCTGTTTTCCTAGTACTATAACTGTCATCTTATAATCTGGGGACTCATGCTGATCAGACATCAATCACAAAACAGTCACTAGGCCTTGGCTCTCAACAGTAATTGTCATGCAGAGCTAGAGTTGCTGCAGTGTAATGGGTGCAGGAAGCAATATGTTTGAACTTGAACTTGAAGCATTGATCACAGTGCTTCTTGGGGCATCCCTGCCTGGTGATATCTGTAAATAACAATTATATTCCCAAGGCAGGATAAGCAGGGCTCAGGTACAGGCAAGCCACCTAGACATGCAAGACTGCCAACCAAAGATATAGGAAATAGATGATGGCTAATGGGAAAGGAAAATTATTAATGTTCATTATGACCTCAGAATACAGATGCTTTCATTAATCTTTCATTTTCTGGCTTTTTTAGAGGTTGCAACAATTATCCTCATATACAATTCAGGTTGCTGTAACAAAAGTACCATACTGAGTGGCTTAAACATTTATTTCTCCAAAGTCTACAGGCTAGAAATCTGAGATCACAGTGCCTGTGTGGTTGGGTTCTTGGTAAGGGCTATCTTCCCAGTTTGTAGATAGCAGCCATCTTGCTATATCCTCACATGACACAGAGCTTTCTCCCTTGAATCTCCACTTATGATGACACTGATTATGTTCATGAAGGCTTCACCCTCATGACTTAAATACCTCTCAAGAACCCTTCCTCCAAATTCCATCACATTGGGGAATAGGAATCCAATATATGAATTTTAGAGGACACAATCAGTCCATAACCCCCAAAGTAACAGAGGGCACTTATATAAGATATGTGAAAAGTGAAAAGAACAAGCAGTAAGTTTTAATATTTTCCACCTGATATCTGCTCACACCATTTCAGAATTTGCCTGTAGCTTCCATGGAAAGTTTCCTGGATGCGTCATGCTGACAGTTTCCTGTTCTCAAGCACCTGTATATTTCTCTTTTTCTCTGCATTAGGTCTTTCTCAGGAACCACAAGACCACTGTCTGCCATATCAACTCAATCTGAAATTGTGCTTCTGTTCATTCTTCTCAGGCTAACCATTAAATAACAAGACTTAGGAGTCAGGAGAAAATGCCCAGATCTCTCTCTGCCATCTTAGCTTCTTAAGGGAAAGTCTGATGTATTTGCCAAAATACAGTTTTGCCAAAAGTTCACAGAGTGAGCCCAAGTTGCTAACATTGTTATTAGTTAATGGATTCTTTATTATTTTTTCTTCCTTTAACATACTAAAATCCCCACTTCTTCAATAGCTCTTCCTAGGATCACCTACCAAATAAACTGGGTGAATTCAGGTCTTTCTTCAGTGCCTGCTTTGTTGTGGCTACCAAACACAAGCAGTATGATTATTTGGAATTATTTATTTAGTTTTTATGATTTAGATGAGCATAACTTCTAACATGACCTCACTTGGAGAATAAATTTTTGTGAAACTTCTGTCTTTAAAGTTTTGATTCATATTCCCAAAGCAATAATATTATTTCAGATATTAGGGCAATGTGCTTAGTCGCTCAGCACTCAATCAAGTCTGACTCTTTGTGACCCCATGGATTGTAGTTCACCAGGCTCCTCTGTCCATGCCATTTTTCAGGCAAGAATACTGAAGTGGGTTGCCGTTTCCTTCTCTGGGTGATTTTCCTGACCCAGGGATCGAACGCATGTCTTCTGTGTCTCCTGCATTGCAAGTGGAGTCTTTACTTGCTGTAAACAACACAGAAACCTGATTTTCAGTATTTCAGTGAGTATGATAGTCAATACAAGAATCTTTCCCCCTCAGTGATGTCCATGTCCTAAAGTCCATTTTGGTTTTCTGATGAGGTTTCAGATAATAAATTTGTGTTGTTCAAAGCCACTAAGTTTGTGCAAATGTGTTCTAATGGCAATATGAAAATAATAAAGTAAATTTAAATACATGGCTTATAAAAGAATCTCCATCTAAAATGGAATAAAATAATATAAAATATAAAATCTAATGTGTGTCTCAAGAAAGCAAAACTTAAGGACTGAGAGACTGATTTCCCATAAATGCATCATTTTTACAAAAATGATAATTCTGAAATTTTCTTAAATGATGGGGAATTGGCAAATCCTTACATACATGTGTGCTAAGTCACCTCAGTCATGACCAACTCTTCGAGACATTATGGACTGTATCCTGCCAGGCTCTTCTGTCCATGGTATTCTCCAGGCAAGAATACTGGAGTAGGTTGCCATGTCTTCTTCCAGGGGATCTTCTGATCCAGGGATCAAACCAACGTCTCTTATGTCTCCTGAATTTGCATTTGGTTTCTTTACTACAAGCCCCACCTGGGAAGCCCCCTGGTAAACTCTTACCAATTTCCTATTTTATCACTTTGGGAAGTTTTGCTTATGGTTTCCAGAGGCATGAACAAAAAATGAGCCAGATTGGGTTGATCTTGCAAAATAAGCTGAATTGGGCTTTGTTTGTATGACTGGGCTTTTATTATCTTCTGGGAGAATTTTTAAACTGATTTTCATTTGGTTTTGATTTTAACAGAATGTAACTACACTCTCCCTTCTTTATATTTCCTATCTATCAACATAGCCTACTCCCGAGTAAATAATAATTTCTGTTTCTTTAAGCCACTTAGCCTGTATTATTTTGTTGTTGTGGAGTCACAGCAAATGAAAACAACCTCCAAATATACAACTGCTTAGAAGAACAAACAATTCACCTTGAAAGAACAAACAATTCACCTAGAACTGCCTGAATTGAGGGTGAAAATAAGATAAAGAGTTAAAACCTGACCTATGAAAAACCTTCTTATGTTCAAATGGAACACTTTAAACTCTATACCAAGCCACAAGCATATCCAGGCTGCAACTTCAACGGTATCTCTGGGGCAGTCTTTGGTCTAAGAGAGGGCAGAAAGCATGTACCAGGCAGAATAAAAATCTCTTTAATTGGTATCCTGCTGTAAAATTAATTACATCAATTTGTAAAGCTAAGATAAACATTTTTTAAGTTAAAATTATTTTAAAAATTTTCAGTCAAGAACATTAGATTGAACTAAACACTGAACATCTGTTGCATCTTTGAATGTATATATGAATATATATGTATATATATTTATATAAATATTCAAATACAAATATAAAGTATATATCATATTATATATGCAGAGAGAGAGAGAAAGAGACAGAGACTCACAGAATGTCCTGGCATATTGGTGAACTTCCGTGCCACCCTCCTAGGACTCTCCATATTTAATTCTGCCTCAGTTCTCATAAGGAGAAGAATCTCTGAACTGACCATTTCAATTTATAACAGTCAGGAACCTACCAATCAGGAGGCCCATGAGTGAAGCTGAGGATCCAAGGAGAGTTTACAAATACAGTTTTCAGACTAAATATGCCTCAATAAGCTTTCATCCAATGGGACACAATAAAACAATAGGTAAAGGAAATAAAATCAATCATAACAGAAGGTAATAGTGTGAATGCTAAAGAAAAGACTTAAGAAATTATAATTATTTTTACTATTAGTTTAACTAAATAGGATATTGACCTTCTGAGAAAAATAGAAAGAACATCTTATAGATGGATACAAAAATAGAGGTGGATGTGATTAGGACAGATTGTCAGGAAACCACAAAGATAATGTAATTAAACATTACCTCATTAGTAGAGAGTATAAATATGTGGTGAAGAATATAAAGATTGTTCTCAGGTCATAGAAGGAAAAAAAGACGAATGAAAAATAAAGGAGAAAGAAGAAAAGAAGAATAGAGTTCTAACTGAGAACTGGACACTACTGCTTCCCAATGCAATATTTAATTTTTAAAATGTTTTAATCTATAAATAATATTTAGGGGAAAATGCCTCTAATTTATTTCATTGAGTGAAAGCTGTTAAGTGTAATGAAATAGATGAGACAGTGTTTTAGTACTGCCTACTTCCTACTATTTTGTATTTTCTGAGATCAAATGTTTTCATGTTAATTTCAGTTTTTCCCAGTTGGTTCTTAGTCTAGGGTAGCTTCTATGATTAAATATCTCAGGCATCTCATTCTCCTCCTACTTCTCAACAATGACTTCTAGTAACTCAAATACTTGTTCTCTGCTTGGAGACATCTGAAAAGAAAACTGTATTACTGCTATGTTGAATAGAAATATCTCGCCTACCCATAAGCACAATGATTAAACAAGCAGTTTAGTGCAAAGCTCTTCTATATCTTAACACAAGGTCTCATATTTGCCCATTAATTTTCATTAAAATGTCATTCAGAATATGTTTTACAATGAGTTTTTTCTTTCCCCCAAACCACACTTCTTTATGGAACAGTGTTTCAAATTATATAGGAAATCATTTATGTTTTAATGATATTTCATCAAGTTGTTTTATGTTTTAAAGTATTTGTTCACCCATATTTTCATCATTATTAGATCAGATTGACAAGCAGTGACTAGGGAAAATACAAAAGTATTTGTGCTTCCATCTTCAAACAAAAACCTGCCCTTAGCACACACACATATACATGCACAGGCATAAGCACACACACACATAAAGACAGGTTTGTTAAGGAAGTAAAATCAGGCAAGATCTTTAAAATACATTTCTAATTACCTTTTCTTCTCATGAAAATATTTCTTTTTAAAAAATAATTATCTCATCAGTTGAAAGAGTAATGAGAACACTGTAGTAGAATAATTTATGTATTTCAATTTGCTTTAATTTAGTAGGTGATGTTTTGGAGATTTTTTTAAATCTGTTCTACTAGATATGTTTTCTCCAGAGTATGTCTGTATAAAAACATGTCAGAGACATGCAAAGATACTGGCAAAATTTTGTTGGGTGGAAATTATGAATATTGCAATTAATGCACATTTCTTGTGCGGGTTGTTTGCCATTTGTGAAAATGGCAATGGTATAAAATTACCATTAACTATTGAAAAGGTCCTAATTATGTCATTAAAGCCTGATTCATATTTTGGAAAAAATGAGTTATTTTTGCAAATCAACTAAAAGTATGACCCTACATAAAATGTTTGAAAATATCTGAGAAAATATATAATCACTCTAAATTTCTGTTGCCTGATAGCTTATAATTAATGGCAAAACTTATTCTTATTTACCTCAATTTACACTGTGCCCAGAACATAATAAGTACTAAATAACTGTTGAATGAAATGAAATGTTGTGTAAATTTTCTATAGTAATTTATGTCTCACTATGCACTTTTCACGTTCATGGATTGGAGAAGGAAATGGCAACCCACTCCAGTGTTCTTGCCTGGAGAATCCCAGGGACAGGGAGCCTCGTGGGCTGCTGTCTATGGGGTCTCACAGAGTCGGACTTGACTGAAGTGACTTGGCACTAGCAGCAGCAACATGCACATTTCTTCTCCTCCTATGCATCCACTTTTCTCTCCAGAGAAATAAAACATTATTGGAAAAATAGGAAGGGGCATAAAAATTTAATTTATTACATACTCATGGTCTCTAAATTTGATTTTGTTTTGGATAATCAATATTTTTATTAATCTTTCATTGTACCACTTAAACCCTCATTTCTTCTCATGCCATAATATTCTGACTGAATGAATGACCCTCATTCAACTAAGGTCATTTCTTAGTTTATTGAGAAAAGATTGAGATAATCTGTCATTAAATATCTCAATAACCCTTATAATATCTTTCTTAGTATATAAGTAACTTTTTATTGTTTCTTTTTTTCTTACCTGTTACCGGGGATTGAGAGAAAAAGAGAGAACCCTTCAAATAGAGAAATAGATCAATTTCTTTATTTCAATCAGAATCTGAATTAATTATGTTCCTTTCTAAATACATTTCACTTTCCCCCTACTATGTCTGTATCTTTAATATTCATTTGCATTTTACAAAACCAGATAATTTAGAGTTATTATTTACTATTCCAGTGTTTTAATCTTCACATTAGTTTCCACGCTTCTGTGGTTTTTTTCCTGAAATGTCACTCATCTCGCATTTAGAATGATAACAGGAATTAAAAACAAATAGATGCACTTTACAGAAAAGTAATTATTAACATATCAGTCATTTTGAAGGTCTTTGTAGGAAATATAGAATATAGAATTGATGTAAGAGATAAACCAAGCTAGAGGAAAAATCACAATCTGAACCACTGTGAACTACTGTGAACATTCAAGGTGTTTACTGGGGTTAATTATTGAAAATTGGTTATTTTGAAGAACACAATGTGCTCTTTCTTCTAATGGCCTACTGAAAAGTCAAGCCACTTTGTGCTGGCTTACGTCACACATTGTATTTTTAGAAAATGCTAGCTAGTATCACTATGTGTTCAGCAACCTACTTTCCAACATAACGTTTCAAATTAGATCCTATGCAGAAGGCATAAACAAGTTTAATGGGCAAGGTGTGCAAAATCTTTAAGAATAAAATTGCCTTATGGAAGGCTTGGGAACATTAAGAAAGAGCTGGTCACTTGTATGTTTCACAAAGTAATGCTGCCTCTAATGAAATTAGTTGGCCACTAACTTTGCTTCTCCCAGTTTTAAAAAATCAGACTTGAATTTCTGTACACCAGTGACACATCAGATTCCATAGGAAGCTTAAGAGCAAAACATAACAGAAGAAATAAAGAAATAAACAAAGGAAATACTTTAAGAACACAATCTGAGTAAAATTAAATAGGAATTTCTAGGAAATTTGTCAATTCATCATTATATTTTAAAATTTTTCAGTTGATTCTAATGTCCATTTAGGATTCAGAACCACTGGTGTTAGAAAATTCAGTTGTTTCATCCAGGTGCTTAATAGAAGATTTTACACATGGGTTTTTCCTCAGGAATGTTGCCCAGACTGTCTATCTTTCTGGAGTGAGAGTGCAATAACAGTGCCAGAAGTTTTCCACAAAGTGACAGGATATAAGGGAAAGACAGTTCAGCATTTGTGGTGAACAACAACAACAATCTGTGAGAGTCATTTCCATAGAATGGAATAGTATCAACTAAGCAATTAAAGCAATAACATTGACTGAGACCTGAATATGCATGCCCAGAGATAAAGATTTCTTGTTTATAAAAGTGGCATATTTTGTGTCCCAGGAGATAACATGGATTATTTAAGTAAGATATTATAGCTACTCATCATTGTCCAGGACACAATGTGTACTAAATATCAGTATCAATATCCAACGTTCATTAAGTGTGAGGTCTGTTTGCCCATGCTTAAAAAGGATATCATCTGTTTATACATTTGCTAAATCTTAAATCTGTGACTTTTTTTTTTAACTTAACATATCACTAACTCTTTTTCAAGATATTTCTCAGGATGAACATGTTAAACTTATTATGTTAAATTTATTTTCTAGAATTCTCTCAGAAGTGGTTTGTAGTGGAAATGGTACTTACAGAAAGCATGAACAATGAGAGAGTGTAGTGATCCTGTAGAAAATCTCAATAGTGAAAATGTGAACGACAATGAAAAAATTAAACTACAGTGCATAGGCTCTGAAAATTTTAATGACCATTCGGTGTAAGCAACCAGTAAGGAGGGCTTCTCTGATGACTCAGACAGTAAAGAATCCACCTTCAGTGTAGAAGACCTGGATTTGATCCCTGGGTTGGAAAGATTCAACCAAATCCAGTATTCTTGCCTGGAGAAATCTATGGATGGAGAAGCCTGATGGTCTACAGTTCGCCGAAGTCACAAAGAGACGGACATGCCGGAACAACTAACACACACACAAACGCGCACACACACAATCAGTAAGGATGCACGTAATGAGCATTTAGTTCAGTTCAGTTTAGTCGTTCAGTCGTGTGTAACTCTTTGGGATCCCATGAACCTCAGCACACCAGGGCTACTTGTCCATCACCAACACTCGGAGTTCATACAAACCCATGTGCATTGTGTCGGTGATGCCATCCAACCATCTCATCCTCTGTCATCCCCTTCTCCTCCTGCCTTCAATCCCTCCCAGCATCAGGGTCTTTTCAAATGAGTCAGCTCTTTGCATCAGGTGGCCAGGAGTTTCAGCTTCAGCATCAGTCCTTCTAATGAATAATTAGGACTGATTTCCTTTAGGATGGACTGGTTGGATCTCCTTGCAGTTCATGGGACTCTCAAGAGACTTCTCCAACACCACAGTTCAAAACCATCAATTCTTTGGTGCTCAACATTCTTTAGAGTCCAACTCTGACATGCATACATGACCACCGGAAAAACCATAACCTTGACTAGAAGGAACTTTGTGGACAAAGTAATGTCTCTGCTTTTAATATGCTGTCGAGGTCAGTCATAACTTTCCTTCAAAGGCGTAAGCATCTTTTAGTTTCATGGCTGCAATCTCCATCTGCAGTGATTTTTGAGCCCAGAAAAATAAAGTCTGACACCGTTTCCACTGTTTCCCCATCTATTTCCCATGAAGTGATGGGACCAGAGGCCATGATCTTCGTTTTCTGAATGTTGAGCTTTAAGCCAACTTTTTCACTCTCCTATTTCACCCTCATCAAGAGGCTCTTTAGTTCTTCTTCACTTTCTGCCATAAGGGTAGTGTCATCTGCATGTCTGAGGTTATTGATATTTCTCCTGGCAATCTTGATTCTAGCTTGTACTTCCTCCAGCCTAGCATTTCTCACGATGTATTCTGCATATAAGTTAAATAAGCAGGGTGACAGTATACAGCCTTGACATACTCCTTTTCTTATTTGGAACCAGTCTGTTGTTCCATGTCTAGTTCTAACTGTTGTTTCCTGACCTGCATATAGGTTTCTCAAGAAGTAGGGCAGGTGGTCTGGTATGCTGATCTTTTTCAGAATTTCCCACAGTTTATTTTGATCCACACAGTCAAAGGCTTTGGCATAGTCAATAAAGCAGAAACAGATGTTTTTCTGGAACTCTCTTGCTTATCCAATGATCAAGCGAATGTTGGCAATTGATCTCTGGTTCCTCTACCTTTTCTAAAACCAGCTTGAACATCAGGAAGTTCACGGTCCACATATTGCTGAAGCCTGGCTTGGAGAATTTTAAGCATCACTTTACTAGCGTGTGAGATGAGTGCAATTGTGCAGTAGTTTGAGCATTCTTTGCCACTGCCTTTCTTTGAGACTGAAATGAAAACTCACTTTTTCCAGTCCTGTGGCCACTGCTGAGTTTTCCAAATTTGCTAGCATATTGAGTGCAGCACTTTCACAGCATCATCTTTCAGTATTTGAAATAGCTCAACTGGAATTCCATCACCTCACTAGCTTTGTTTTTAGTGATACTTCCTAAGGCCCATTTGACCTCACATTCCAGGATGTCTGGCTATAGGTGAGTGATCACACCATCGTGATTATCTGGGTCATGAAGATTTCTTTTGTGCAGTTCTTCTGTGTATCCTTCCCACCTCTTCTTAATATCTTCTGCTTCTGTTAGGCCCTTACCATTTCTGCCCTTTATTGAGCCTATCTTTGCATAAAATATTCCCTTGGTATCTCTAATTTTCTTGAAGAGATCTCTAGTCTTTCTCATTTTATTGTTTTCCTCTATTTCTTTGCATTGATCGCTGAAGAGAGCTTTCTTGTCTCTCTTTGATGTTCTTTGGAACTCTGCATTCAAATGGGTATATCTTTCTTTTTCTCCTTTGCTTTTCACTTCCCTTCTTTTCACAGCTATTTGTAAGGCCTCCTCAGACATCCATTTTGTTTTCTTGCATTTCTTTTTCTTGGGGATGGTCTTGATTTCTGTCTCCTGTACAATGTCATGAACCTCCTAAGCATAATTTGAATTAGAGTATTTGAGACTAAGACAGAATTCTGGCGGAAAAGGCAATGGCACCCAACTCCGGTACTCTTGCCTACAAAATCCTATGGATGGAGGAGCCTGGTAGGCTGCAGTCCATGATGTCGCTAAGAGTCAGATACGACTGAGCGACTGTACCTTCCCTTTTCACTTTCATGCATTGGAGAAGGAAATGGCAACCCACTCCAGTGTTCTTGCCTGGAGAATCCCAGGGACGGGGAAGCCTGGTGGGCAGCCGTCTATGGTGATGCAGAGTCGGACACAACTGAAGTGACTTAGCAGCAGCAGCAGCAGCAGAATTCTGGGGGCTGTCTTATTAAATTTATAAGATTGTATATTTCACCTATTTAGTGAAAGCATTGGTAATAACTGGAATAGAACAATGCTTTTAGACAAGCTGTAACTGATTGATTTGACAAGCCATTAAACGTATGACAGCTCTATTAAAGTTATTTTAAATATAATTACTAAAAAATTTAGAGGCTCTTCCAATAGTGCTGCAATTTCTTAAAATAAAATAAGACATAATATGGATGACATCATTTACAAAATAGGTCAACACGTCCCAGAGACACTAAGTTTAAGAGAATGAGAATGCCCTTTGGATGCAGAGAGCATGAGCAAATCATGCAATCACTTAACAATTTCCCTTATTTATCTTGGAGAAGGAAATGGCAACCCACTCCAGTACTCTTGCCTAGAAAATTCCATGGATGGAGGAGCCTGGTGGGCTACAGTCGGGATCGCAAAGAGTCGGACACGACTGAGCGACTTCCCTTTCCCTTTATCTATCTAATGTGGACGATTGTATTTATTTTTTAAGATTAAATAAATAACATAATTGGTAACTACATAGTTGATAGTAAGGATCATAGAATACTATGATAATAATTATAAACAATGATACATTTATTTCAAAATAAGTTGATTCCTTTTTTTAGAGGTAAAATTAATAGAAAAACAAACTAAAGTGACAATCTTTTAGTTGAATGGAGATTCGTGTTTCTTCCTGAATAAATTAAGCAAACTAATAAAGCTATCTTTTTAAAGACAGAGTAATGAGAAACTTAAATTAGTCAAAATGACCGACAAATGAAATCTAATTTATTTCATTTTTATCTTTTATTATTTATCACATATTTGTTGAGGGGACTCATATATACTCTTATTCAACAAAAAAATTAAAATAAGAAAATAAAAAATATTAAAACAAAAGTTATATTTCACATTAGTTGTTATTTCTGATTTTGTGGGGTAAAGGAAATTAAGATTATACAGATAAAGACATAAAAGTGACTACGTTATATGGATGTTTAATATTATGAAATTTTATGTATTTATTTGCAAAAGTATTTCAACCATTATTAACATATTCTTTCATTAATGCATGCAACTAGCCTGCTTTGTGAACAACATGAATTTTATCTGCTTCTTTTAGCCATCCTAAGAGAAAAACACAATGTTTGTTAAGTAATTGCTGCTTTAAAACTATCTACTACCCATGCATTCCCTTCCCAACGTGACTCTTCAAATCCCTCTATGTGGCAATTTCAGTGCTGACTCTCTTTGAAAAATATTGGTCAAAATTAATTTGTCCCAATTTTTCTAATGGTAATATCTCTGCTGGAATATTGATTTTTAAAGGTGGAATATAATATTTAAAAAGTCATTATAAACAATAAGCTTCAATTATGATAAAGATCCTCTATTAAAACTTTCCTCATGCTCGCTGAAAGCAGGCAAGAAAATTTCATCAAGGTTTGGAATGGATATTTTTGGTTGCCATCCAGAAGGTGAAGGAGTGGACTGATTTTCTAAGGCGACTTCTTCAAACCTCATTTTATTGAGAACACTTAGACCTATTTCTTTTCTGTGTTGGCGATGCTTCCTTAAAAAACACAAACAGACGACCTTCTAATGGTTTCTCTTTCCAGCCAGGAAATGTCTTACTGTATGATTTCAGTGTTTTTGTGTGGCTGTTTTAGGCACTTTAGTAACGTCAAAGGGATTATGCACACAGCACTGCAGAGTGTGACTTTAGCCATGGAGATGTGTCAATACTCATCTTTTCACTCAAAATCTGCTATCCCTATGCTAATAGATTTTCCCCATTATTGAGAGCTATATGTGACTGTTTCTTGAGAAGGTCTAGGAAACACTTTGTGTTGAATAGATGTGATATATAAATATAGGCAGATATTAACTATATTCAAGCTTATTTTAAAATTAATTTTATTATTGATACATCCAATTGGTTAAATCATTAAAATTTAAACATAGTGAGTAGTCAACCTCTGTTTCCTGTGTATGACAGTCCATTTTTCTAACACCAACTCTCCCACTCTAACGCACACACGTGAGCAGTGGTTTTCAGCACTTGTATTTTCTTCCAGAGATTTCTTTTAAGGAATAATGCAATAAAATACAAGCATATATTCTGAGTTTTCCTCTTTTTTCACACAACAGAACATTCATTCTACACACTATTCTGCTTCTTTCATTCAATAAAGTATTTTGGAGACCTTACCATATCAGAATGGAAATATATTCCCCATTGTATTTGACAGCTACATAGCATTTTATTATATGAATATGAATTAACATATAATCAGCACCCAAGCATTGATTACATAGTTGTTTCCAATCTTTTGTTAACACAAGTGATAGGCCAATGAGTAACCTTGTACAAATATCATTTCATGCATGCTATTACATCTTTCAAGTGGATTCTCGGATATGACATGATATTTCCACTAGTAAATGTCACAGATATTTCCAAATATCTATAGATATTTTCAGTCGTAAGAATTGAACCAATCTGCAAACTCACCAGCAATATATTAAAGTTCTTGTTTCCCTAGAGCTTTTCAAAGTAAATGTATTATTAAACATTCACTTTTTTGTCATTTTATTACATCAGTCATTCTCAATCTTAGTAGACCCAGTGCTTCCTTTTCATTAAAAAAGGAATTGTAATACTCTCTTGCACTGTGCTGCAGTGAAATTCATCCTGTGCCTTTATATCTACATAATTTTATAAGCATGTCAATTCAGTGCTCTAACTTTAATGCAAGTGGAAATAGAAACTTTTAAGAAAATGTGTGTCTCAATGTATAAATACATAAATGTACTCACATGAGAAGTCATAATTAAGTAGTTAGATGTGTGTACTAAGTTGAATTAATGATCTGACAGAGGTATGTTGGGTTAGTAACTCATACCTCACATAGAGTTGACATGGCTGATGTGATTATAAAAAATTGTGGCCAGCTCTTGACAAAGCTGCAAAAATAGATTAGACACTTCTATTGATTCACAGAATAGTTCTATTACTGTAATATTCAATGAATCCCTGATCTTAATATTTAGTAAAAATATATAAGTTTGATGGAGATTCTAGACTCAGATAATTATAAAAAACTCTTTAATATGTAAATACCTGGTAAGACATTTGGAAATTGTGTGAAATATCACTAATTTAGGGAATCCTGCATCATTGTTTCCTATATTCTAAATATAAGTGACCTTAAATCTATTTTGTCAACTAAAAATATTCCCCCAAACTTTCAATAATTTCTTATTGGAGATTAAAGCTGATATTATAGATTAAATTGATATATTACCAGAGCTTTAATTTTTATCCATTTTATTAAGAGGGAGATTGCTAAAGCTTTGTATATTTAAAAGCCACTTGTTTCATTTCTGTGACCTTTAACACTTTATTCATATTTATTAGTAATTATTATGTTTCTAAATAATTTCCATATATAATAGAAATCAGTTCTTTGTGATAGAAGTCACAATCCTTTCTCAGTTTTTTTTTTAAATTTGATTGGTTCTTGTTTTTTCTCTAGGCCTTTGTGTGATTGTTTTCTACTTGTTTTCAAATTATTTTTATATTTCACTCAATTAGCAAAAGAACAATTAAATTATATAAATGTCTCTGAGCACAGTTTAAGTTGCATTCTCTAGGTAATGTGTTCATTTTTGATGCCTGCTAGTCTGAAATCTCAATTCTTTTTACTCTGTGACCCCAAAATTACTTAGTAGCATTTTGAAAGTTTCATAAGCCAGAGATGCTTAAAACTCTCTCTTACTACATTTACATTTAATATAGTGCTGGTAGGTATTTGTGTTTGTGTGTGTGTGTGTGTGTGTGTGTGTGTTTAACTCTTTGCAGCCCCATGGACTGTAGACCACCAGGCTCCTCTGTCCATGGAATTCTCCAGGCAAGAATTTGGAGTGGGTTGCCATTCCGTTCACCAGGGCATCTTCCTGATCCAGAGATTGACTCAGGGTGCCAGCACTGCAGGCAGATTCACTAGCATCTGAGACACTAGATGGCTGCTAAATGGGAGCAATTCTCAGAACTGAAAATATCTGTATTTATTTAGAAATATTTGTAACATTTTGTAATGGAAATACTATCTCACATTTGAGGATTCATTTAACAAATTTATATTTTGTTATGTTTCTAAACATGTACACTATGATGGTATAAATATTTTTGTGTTATCTCTACTTTTTCTATAAGTTATTTATGATCTCTTTATGGACTAGTACTTGGTGATTGCAGCCATGAAATTAAAAGATGCTCGCTCCTTGGAAGGAAAGTTATAACCAACCTTGATAGCATATTCAAAAGCAGAGATATTACTTTGCCAACAAATGTGCGTCTAGTCAATGCTATTGTTTTTCCAGTGGTCACGTATAGATGTGAGAGTTGGACTATAAAGAAAGCTGAGAGCAGAAGAATTGATGCTTTTGAACTGTGGTGTTGGAGAAGACTCTTGAGAGTCCCCTGGACTGCAAGGAGATCCAACCAGTCCATTCTGAAGGAGATCAACCCTGGGATTTTTTTGGAAGGAATGATGCTAAAGCTGAAACTCCAGTACTTTGGCCACCTCATGCGAAGAGTTGACTCATTGGAAAAGACTTTGATGCTGGGAGGGATTGAGGGCAGGAGGAGAAGGGGACGACAGAGGATGAGATGGCTGGATGGTATCACTGACTCAATGGACGCGAGTCTCAGTGAACTCTGGGTGTTGGTGATGGACAGGGAGGCCTGGCGTGCTGAGGTTCATAGGGTCCCAAAAAGTCAGACACGACTGAGTGAATGAACTGAACTGGAGTGAACATAAGAATATACCACATAGCTCTCTATTGATAGATAATAAAAATACCTAATTAGTTATGTTATTTAGTTATAAATCATTGTTAATGTATCTTTTCAGTTCATCATACATAGCTGTCCTATAGTAATCTCCTTAAAAAGATTTTTTTTTTATTTTTCTACATTTATATCTGTGTATCTTGGCATTTTGCTCAGCACAGATCTAAGTATTCTCCTACAAAGAACTGTCCTGTCTTCAGATAACAACTAAAAAATACATTTTTTAAAGATCTGAAGATCTCAAATGATGCACATATGTACACGGAATCTGAAAAACAGTCAACAATTGGAGGTAGGGACTAACAATAGAAAGGTTTCTTAGTTTTACAAATGTTTGCCTGAGAGGGTAAAAAAAATGTCAACTCTGCATAGAGACTAAAACTTTCATGTGTGTGTGTGTGTATGCACATGTGTGCACACATGCACTTAAGTTGCTTCAGTCATGTCCAACCCTATGTACTGTATCTCGTCCATGGGGTTCCCCAGGCAAGAGTACTGGAGTGATTTGCTATGCTGAATTCTGGGGGATCTTTCTTCCCAATCCAGGGACTGAACCTGCATCTCTTACATCTCCTGCATTGGCTGGCAGGTTGTTTACCACTAGTGCCACCTGGGAAGCCCAAACTCTCATAGAAAGCATGTATTCTTTCCAGATATAAGAGCTGGAGGACAAAATATAGAGCAAGCACAACAGCTGAAAATGAGAAGGGAGTTCACAGACAGGAGATATTCTCAGTTCAGAAATCTAGTTTCCATTTAAACTCTAACTAAATATCTGTTCCTGAATCAAGCATGCGTGGGTCACATTTAACTCATCCAGCTAAAAGTTATTAAAAAAATGAATTGAGATTTAAGTTTCTGCTAAAGAATATTTCTGCTTTATTGACTATGCCAAAGCCTTTGACTCTGTGGATCACAATAAACTGTGGAAAATTCTGAAAGAGATGAGAATACAAGACCACGTGACCTGCCTCTTGAGAAACCTATATGCAGGTCAGGAAGCAACAGTTAGAACTAGGCATGGAACAACAGACTGGTTCCCAATAGGAAAAGGAGTACGTCAAGGCTGTATATTGTCACCCTGCTTGTTTAACTTATATACAGAGTACATCATGAGAAACACATGGCTGGAGGAAGCAGAGCTGGAATCAAGATTGCTGGGAGAAAAGTCAGTAACCTCAGATATGCAGATGACACCCCCCTTATGGCAGAAAGTGACGAAGAACTAAAAAGCCTCTTGATGAAAGTGAAAGAGGAGAGTGAAAAAGTTGGCATAAAGCTCAACATTCAGAAAACTAAGATCATGGCATCTGGCCCATCACTTCAAGGGAAATAGATGGGGAAAGAGTGGAAACAGTGTCCGACTTTATTTTTGGGGGCTCCAAAATCATTGCAAATGGTGAATGCTCCCTGGAAATTAAAAGATGGTTACTCCTTGGAAGGAAAGTTATGACCAACCTAGATAGCATATTCAAAAGTAGAGACATTACTTTGCCAGCAAAGATACGTCTAGTCAAGGTTATGGTTTTTCCAGTGGTCATGTATGGATGTTAGAGTTGGACTGTGAAGAAAGCTGAGCACCAAAGAATTGATGCTTTTGAACTGTGGTGTTGGAGAAGACTTTTGAGCATCCCTTGGAATGCAAGGAGATCCAACCAGTCCATCCTAAAGGAGATCAGTCCTGGATGTTCTTTGGAAGGTCTGATGCTAAGGCTGAAACTCCAGTACTTTGGCCACCTCATGTGAAGAGCTGACTCACTGGAATAAAACTCTGAGGCTGGGAGGGATTGGAGGCAGGAGGAGAAGTAGACGACAGAGGATAAGATGGCTGGGTGGCATCACCGACACGATGGACAAGTGTTTGTGTGAACTGCGGGAATTGGTGATGGACAGGAGGCCTGGCGTTCTGCAATTCATGGTGTCGCAGTCGGACATGACTGAGTGACTGAACTGAACTGAACTGAACTGAAAGAATATGAGTTTACAGTTTGAGCCCAATCTAGCTAAGTGACTACTTAAAACAAAACAAGAATGTTTAAAGGAATGTGGCAGAATACTGTCTTTGTATTCAAGCTAAAATTTAGAATTGATCAAAATATGAATGATAAAAATCAGGAAACACAATCAACCAAAATCAATGACTTGATTGTTACAGTTAGCAAACACAGATTTCAAGGTAGTTAATATCACTATGCTCAATATTAACGAAAATTATAATCACATTGAAAGAAAAGATATGAAATCTTTAGCATTAAACTAGAAGATAGGTCAATGAAATCATTCAGTTCAGTTCAATCGCTCAGTAGTGTCCGACTCTTTGCGACCCCATGGCCTGCAGCACCCTAGACCCCCCTGTCCATCACCAACTCCCTGAGTTTACCCAAACTCATCTCCTTTGAGTTGGTGAGGTCATCCAACCATCTCATCCTCTGTCGTCCCCTTCTCCTCCTGCCCTCAATATTTCCCAGCATCAGGGTATTTTCTAATGAGTCAGTTCTTCGCATGAGATGGCCAAAGTATTGGAATTTCAGCTTCAGCATCAGTCCTTCCAATGAATATTTAGGACTGATTTCCTTTAGGATGGACTGGTTGGATCTCCTTGCAGTCCAAGGGACTCTCAAGAGTCTTCTCCAACACCATAGTTCAAAAGCATCAATTTTTCAGTGCTCAGCTTTCTTTATAGTCTGATTCTTACATCCATCCATGACTAACGGAAAAACTATAGCTTTGACTAGACGAACATTTGTTGGCAAAGTAATGTCTCTGCTTTTTAATATGCTGTCTATATTGGTCATAACTTTCCTTCCAAGGAGTAAGTATCTTTTAATTTCATGGCTGCAGTCACCATGATTTTGGAGCCCCCCAAAATAGTCTGTCACTGTTTCTAGTGTTTCCCCATCTATTTGCCAAAAATTGGTGGGACCAGATGCCATGATATTAGTTTTCTGAATGTTGAGCTTTAAGCCAACTTTTTCACTCTCCTCTTTCATTTTCATCAAGAGGCTCCTTAGTTCTTCTTCACTTTCTGACGTAAGTGTGGTGTCATCTGCCTATCTGAGGTTATTGAAATTATATCACCTGAAAAACAGTGAAAAAACTTTAATAAAAAACCCTACAACTTCCGCAAACTTTGCATTCTTTCAAAGAGATAAACAAATGTACTCCCTTGGACTTTAAGATGCAAATAAGATAGAAAAAGTAAGAAAGAAAAGTATATAATAAAAATAATCAATTTTTACCCATATATGAAGAATTGATGCTTTTGAACTGTGGTGTCGGAGAAGACTTTGAGAGTCCCTTGGACTGCAAGGAGGTCCAGCCAGTCCATTCTGAAGGAGATCAGCCCTGGGATTTCTTTGGAAGGAATGATGCTGAAGCTGAAACTCCAGTACTTTGGCCACCTCATGCGAAGAGTTGACTCATTGGAAAAGACTCTGATACTGGGAGGGGTTGGGGGCAGGAGGAGAAGGGGACGACCGAGGATGAGATGGCTGGATGGCATCACTGACTCAATGGACGTGAGTTTGAGTGAACTCCGGGATTTGGTGATGTGCAGGGAGGCCTGGCGTGGGGCGATTCATGGGGTCGCAAAGAGTCAGACATGGCTGAGCGACTGAACTGAACTGAATTGAACTGACCCACGTATGATGAAGGTCATGTTTATTGAGTTTCAATCAACCAAGTAACATCCAAGGAGGCTAAACATGAAGGAAATCCGCATGTCTGCATATCTGGTATCATCTGCATATCTGATGTGATTGAAATCATATCACCTGAAAAACAGTGAAAAAACTTTAATAAAAAAAAAACCCACAACTTCTGCAAACTTTGTAATCAATCCTTTCAAAGAGATAAACAAATGCACTCTCTTGGACTTTAAGATGCAAATAAGACAGAAAAAGTAAGAAAGAAAAATATAATAAAAATAGCCAATTTTTTACCTACATATGATGAAGGGCATGTTTATTGAGTTTCAATCAACCAAGTAACTTCTAAGGAGGCTAAACATGAAGGAAATCACTTCGTCAGAATAAAATATTATTTTCTTCTGGCCCATTGGCTTCCCTGGTGGCTCAATTGGTAAAGTGTCTGCCTACAATGTGGGAGACCTGGGTTCAATCCCTAGGTTGGGAAGCTCTCCTAGAGAAGGAAATGGCAACCCACTCCAGTCTCTTGCCTGGAAAATCCCACGGACGTAGTAGCCTGGTAGGCTACAGGCCATAGGGTGGCAAAGAGTCGGACACGACTGAGCGGCTTCACTTTCACTTTCACTTTCCGGGCCTTTATCATTGATCAATGGTATGACTTAGCAACTAAGAACCATCACCACATAGCTTCAGCTGCAGTGAATAGCAACACTAAAATCCAGTAGTCTGACTTCTTCCTTCCATCAATCCCTTGCTCTCTTCCTGTCTTTCTTTCTAGCAACTTTATTAGAAGTATAATTTACATATAGCACTTTTTAGTCCCTTTGTCTTCACTTTATTTATTTCCCATTATCTATTCTCTTTATCTTGTTCTGTTTTTTTGTTCCCCAGAAGCTTTTATTTTTCCATTCCAGTCATTCTTTCAATTTATCTTTATGTGTGATTATTTCATTTTCTCTTCTTTCCTGATGATTGGTAGCTTATATATTTCAGCCCTTTATCCCATCCTCTCTCTCTCTGGACATTTAAATTAAGATAACAGAGTCATTTATTTTATTTAAACAGCCACAAAGTGTTTTCATGTTTTTATTCTCTGTACTCATGTTTTCATATTTTCTGTTAGTCTTCATCATGTTAGTATGTTTTTATTTGCCTTTTTATCTTCTATACTAAAATAGCTTTGCTTTGAGGGTTTCTAGTTCCTTTGTATTGCTAATAACAAATTGGAGGTTTCTTGGATTGAAAATATTCCCTGGGGAGTGGATTGGGCAAGTGTCTAGAAGGCCTTCCTCTTTTCTGCTGTCTAGAAGCCATGTGGATGGTCCCTTGTATAGCCATGTTGTCTGTGTTTCTTTTAATCTAACCGGAGCAGGTGACTTGCTTTTCCACATCAAGCAAGATGCTATCTAGGGGACAATAGATGTTTGTTGGGATATCTAAATGTATCTAAGATGTCCTGCTGCTTAGCTTGTCCACATAGTTTGTGAGCAAACTCAACTTTGAAGAGACTTATTGACTGCAAGGATTATATATGTCTCCCAATTTCACTAAAAATGGTGTTGATATGTTGTTTTCTTATGTTTTTTGGTGTTGCTTTTGTTCTTTCTCCAGGAAATAAAGAGGATAATGTTGACTCATTATTAGAGTTATTATTATAACTCTATTATTATTAGAGTTATTGTTACACAGAAACGTGATACTATTGTACATTTACTAAAGGGTTTCAGTTTTTCTCTTAAAATCAATCCAAAGTGCTATGTTAATTTCTTTTTAAACAAATATAGAATTTTGGTAGTCTTGTGATCTGAACCACTCAAAAGAAGCTATTTGTTTTATGAGGAAAGGCTTATGGCATTGTTCAAAACAGGATATTGGACTTAAATGGGCATTTTTCTTTTCTTAGGACTATATATCAATTCTACTATAAAAAATAAGAGGAAATTTTAAAATGAATTAAATTCTCTCAAATATTTTCCTCCAATTTGAGGTGTGAATTAGTAATTTAAACTGTCCACATTGTTGGAAAAGTGAGTTTTTGAGTGATTAATAGTGGCAGAAGTTATTTCTTTTGCACTTAGGATGCTAAACTTTTTCTGATAAGCTAAGGATCAAAATAATTTCAAATCATGAATCAGTAACCTAAATATGAAATTTGATTCATTTACTCTACTACAAAATAAATAAAACTTATTTTAATTCACAGAGAGTGCTCATGTGTTGGAGATGCATTTCTCAAAAGCCCTCATAATCTTCAAAATATATACTGCTTGTTCCTATTTAAGCTGTCTCTTTGTGGAAGAAAGATCAATAATCATCTAACTGAGATTTTAAAAGAGAAAGATAAAGAGCAAAATCCACAGCAACTTCACACTAATACATAATTGGAAATAGAATTTGAATGTTTTCCAAACAGACAATTGTACCTTTTCCTACATGCAGCAGACATTTTCATTAAATAGGTTCCTTGGTAATAAATTGTATATTTACAAGGGCTTTGTTTGCAGTGTCCCTATGAGATGATATATCAAGTTCAGAAGCATCAATAAAAGTGACTTTAATATCCAGGAAAATACTGATGCAGCTGTTTGTTTTCCAGCAGTGCCAGTGACTCATAAATAATAAAGTAACACAGGCATACCTTGGGCAAAGTGGCTATATTATCCTTTCTATGACTCTAATACCAGTAAATCAGTTACTGACTTCAGCTTTCTTAGAAAATCTGCCTGCTAGTTCCAGACAATGTTCAAGTCTAAAACAATAATGCCAGAAACAAAATCACTTACCAAATAAATGATTATTTCTAAGTTACATGAAGTTGAACCACTGTTTAACAATCACAGAAATTTGGGGTCATTCAAGACTTTTAAAATCTCATTATTTAAAGAGGAGGAATGCTTAATCTGTCTCAAGAGTCATCAAAAATGAGAATTTAAACCAAAGAAACCATATGCCCCAAAACACATAAAATAATGATATCCTGAATTTAATGTTTTTTCAAACAGGTCAACATTTATATATACAGACATATATATATATATATATAATGTATGTATGTATGTATATATTATACATATTCATTAAATTCCTATTGTATTTGTTGTTTTTGTTCAGTCCCTTAGTCTTGTCCAACTCTTTGTGACCCCATGGTCTGAAGAATGCAAGGCTTCCCTCTCCTTCATTATTCCAGAATTTGCTTAAATTCATGTTCATTGAATCCATGATGCTATCTAATCATCTCATTCCTCTGCCACCCCCTTCTCATTTTGCCTTCCAATCTTTCCCAGTGTCAAGGTACTTTCCAGTGAGTTGATTCTTGGAGTTCTTGGATTCTTGGAGCTTCAGTTTCAGCATCAGTCCTTCCAATGAATAGTTAGGATTAATTTCCTTTAGGATTATATTTGTAGAGGTAAGTATCCTTGCCCCAAGGGAATTAGGTACTTTTAATTTGTAGTCTTTGAGTCAAATGCAGTCTGGAGCAAAATATAAGAATATCAAACCCTAGAGTTGATATTCTTGATAACTCTAGAGTTGATATTAAGACTAAGCAGTGTTATTATTTTTAAAATAGGAAGAATTTGTCCTTCCACTGTCCACCTCACCCCAGGATCCTTGACTATATTAAAAAAAAAAAAAAATGTTCCTACAGATTCCCACAGAAGTTTACTTCCTTGGGTAGTTTTCCATAAACCCACCTCTTTTATCAAGTGCCTACTTATATTCTTTACTCAGCTAGCATTTTCCTTAGCTATATTCTTTGGTTTGTAACTTTGTAACTTTCTTGATTTCCCTTATAGCTGCATTTTTCCCTCTGTCTCTAAAAAGAGTCACATTGACAAATTTCCACTAGTCACAATTTTACTGCTAATTTTCCAGGTAAAAACCAAATTACCTAAATATGTATCTCCCTAAATTAAAAAAAAAAACAAAACAATAACATTTAGGGTCTGGCAATGGTGAAAACATAGCAAATAACAAAACAAAAAAGCAGCGTGCTTACAAAATTCCCTATCTTTGGTTTCTGTACCCTCTTGTCTCTTGTGAGTTGTCCATAATTATATACAGGTTAAATATTACTTTATATTTAGTTTTAAAATTATTTTAACATTTCTCACCTTCCAAGAGTATTTTTTTTTTTTTTTTGGTCTTATAAGCTTTCATTTCTGCTAAAGGAATTGTATGGATCTTACATTACTTGGGAGAAAGACTTTGAGAGTCAAAAATCCTGAAATCAAAGCCCATGGAGACTGTATCATCTACCTATATACCAGAACTCTTTTTCTACTAGCTGTTCTACTAATAATGTAGTACTCTGTACGAAGGTCTTCAAAATGATCAGGAATAAAGTCATCAGCATGGTGAATATTAGTCTTACTGAAAGAAAAGTTACATTGGCATTAAATATTACATTTTAAATAAGTCTAAGTACATCTAAGCTAGTATCTCATATGGAATGCTACCATTTATTTCATTTATAACAATAGATGATATGATCGGAGGGGAGATGCATGTTTGTTTCTTTAAGAGTCAGAATTGATGAGATTACTGGGTTAGAAAAGTGAAGCTAGTTATTGAATTATAAATTCCATAATTGGATCTGTCTGGTTCTCTTTCCTCTGAGTGCAATGCAGAGACATTAAACACTGCCGTTTACCCTCTGGATCTGAGTGTTCCATATAAATCACTTTATCGGCAGGCTTTTTACTGTTCTAAAACACTGAATCTCTGGAGACAGTTTATTACAAAGAAAAATCAAGAAACACTAAATCTTCATCTATTTCTGCTGAAAAAGAATTATTTTTTCAGTCATTTTTCTGGTAAGCTTAATATAGACATCAGTATGCACAGCTGTCACCTTGCAACTTTGATATTTTTATGTACAAAATCAAACTGGTTCATCTGTGAGATTATTTCAGAGAGTGCTATAGAAGATAAAGCTACCTAAGTAAGTGGTTTAAAAAATACAACCTTCCCTTCTTAAGTTTTCAACAAAAGACAGCTTAGAGTTAAATATTTTAATATTCAGATCTCAAATTTAAAATCATATGATGTTTGATAGTGTTATGTTTAAGATATTTCTTATAGAGATATAATAGATATCTTTGAACTACCCCCTTTTTAATTCATTGAATTGAATACTCGGAATTTATCTCCACTCATATCTATTATCAATATCAATTTCTTGTCTAGAATACTCTTAAAAATGATAATATTGAACATGCAATTTGCCCTTACTATGTACGCTAAGTTACTTCAGTTGTGCTTGACTCTTTGTGACCTCATTGACTATAGTCTACCAGCTCCTCTGTCAATGAGATTCTCAAGGCAAGAATAGTGAAGTGGATTGCCATGCCCTTCTCCAAGTGATCTTCCCAACCCAGGTATCATACATGCATCTTTTATGTCTCCTCTGTTGCCAGGCAGGTTCTTTACCACTAGTGCACCTGGGAAGCCCTTACTGTGTGCCATAACATTTTATATTTGATCTTCTCTTCCATACCACTTCAATGTAGACATTACTATTTCCATCTACTAGTAGGGAAACTGAGACTCAGAACAGCCGTGTAAATTGCTTAAAAAAAACAACAACAACAACAACAAAACTAGCTTTTACTCTCGCTGATTTTTTCCTCTGTTGATTTTCAGCTTATAATTTTATGGACTTCTGCTCTAATTTTTTATATTGATCTCCCCTGCTGTGGTGCAGAGATTAAAGCATCTGCCTGAAATGTTGGAGACCTGAGTTCGATCCTTGGGTCAGGAAGATCCCCTGGAGAAGGAAGTGGCAACCCACTCCAGTATTCTTGCCTGGAGAACCCCATGGATGGAAGAGCTTGGTGGGCTACAGTCCACAGGTCGCAAACAGTCAGACACGACTGAGCAACTTCACTTTCACTTTCACTTTTCTTTCCCCTGCTTTAGAGTTGCATTCATTTTTTCTCTCAATTTTTGGGATGGTAACTTAGATTATTGCTTGTAGACCTTGTGTCTTTCCTAATATATAGGTACATTATCATAGATTTCCTTGTGAGCATTAATTTTACAGCATACCTCACTTCAGTTCCGTCACTCAGTCCTGTCCAGCTCTTTGCAACCCCTTGGGCTGCAGCACACCAGGCCTCCCTATCCATCATCAACTCCTAGAGTTTACCCAAACTCATGTCCACTGAGTCAGTGATGCCATCCAACCGTTTCATTCTCTGTTGCCCCCTTCTCCTCCTGCCTTCAACCTTTCCCAGCATAAGGGTCTTTTCAAATGAGTCAGCTCTTTGCATCAGGTGGCCAAAGTATTGGAGTTTCAGCTTCAACATCAGTCCTTCCAATGAACACCCAGGATTGATCTCCTTTAGGATGGACTGGTTGGATCTCCTTGCAGTCCAAGGGACTCTCAAGAGTCTTCTCCAACACCACAGTTCAAAAGCATCAATTCTTTGGCACTCAGCTTTCATTATAGTCCAACTCTCACATCCATACATGACCACTGGAAAAACCATAGCCTTGACTAGATGGACCTTTGTTGGCAAAGTAATGTCTCTGTTTTTTTAATATGCTATCTAGGTTGGTCACAATTTTCCTTCCAAGGAGTAAGCGTCTTTTAATTTCATGGCTGCAATCACCATCTGCAGTGATTTTAGAGCCCCAAAAGATAAAGTCTGACACTGTTTCCACTGTTTCCCCATCTATTTCCCATGAAGTGATGGGACAGGATGCCATGATCTCAGAAAATGTTGAGCTTTAAGCCAACTTTTTCACTCTCCTCTTTTACTTTCATCAAGAAGCTTTTTAGTTTTTACTCACTTTATGCCATAAGGATTGTGTCATCTTCATGTCTGAGGTTACTGATATTTCTCCCGGCAATCTTGAGTCCAGCTTGTGCTTCTTCCAGCCCAGAGTTTCTCATGATGTACTCTGCATATAGGTTAAATAAGCAGGGTGACAATATACAATCTTGACATACTCCTTCTCCTATTTGGAAGCAGTCTGTTGTTCCATGTCCAGTTCTAACTGTTGCTTCCTGACCTGCATACAGGTTTCTCAAGAGGCAGGTCAGGTGGTCTGGTATTCCCATCTCTTTCAAAATTTTCCACAGTTTCTTGTGATCCACACAGTCAAAGGCTTTGGCGTAGTCAATCAAGCAGAAATAGATGTTTTTCTGGAACTCTCTGGCTTTTTTGATGATCCAGCGGATGTTGGCTATTTGATCTCTGGTTCCTCTGCCTTTTCTAAAACCAGCTTGAATACTTTTACACATAATCTAAGTTAGTTTTCAAGTAACACCATCTACTTCACGGCTAATGAGGGTGACTTAAAATACTCTGGTTACTGCCTTTCATTCTCTTATAATGCTGTTGTCATTCGTTTCACTTACCCATTGAAACACACATTATTCCTATTATTATTTTCAAGTAACAGTGACCTATAACCTAAGAACAAGTAAATACAATTTTGTGTTCATTTTTTTTTTCTTTTCTAATGCACTTGCTTTCTTCATAAAGCTCTGATCTTCTGACCAATATTGCTTTTATTCTCTCTTAAGAACTTCAAAGAGTCATTTGTGTGAGATAAGACTACAGGTAACATATTCTCTCAGTTTGTGTCTGATGAAATCCTTTATTTGTCACTTTTGAATGATAATTTTGCTGGATATAGTGTTCTAAAAACATAGAAAGTTTTTATGTTCAACTTTTAAAATATTTTGCTTCACTCTTGTTTGTGTAGTTTCTGGTTTTAAAAAATCTGATAATTTATTATCCTTATTCTTCAATAAGTAAGATTTTATCTTGCCTTCTGATTCTCCCCTTGATTTATTGGCCTATTTCAAGATTTCTCTTGGACTTTGGTTTTCTATAATTGGATATGATATGCCTAACTATAGAATATTTTGCTATTTATCCTGCTTGGTGTTCTCTCAGCTTTCTGTATCTGTGATTTAGTGTCTGTCATTAATTTGGGGGAATTTTCAGACATTGTTTCTTCAAATATTTATTTTGCTCCCTTCTCACTTTCTTCTTCTAATATGTCCTTTACACATACATGTGTTTAATAATAGTCCGAAAGATTGAATCTTCTTTTCCATTTTTATTCTTTTTTCTCTCTTCATTTTGATTTTTGGGAGTTTATTGGCTATCTCTTGGAACTCACTGATTCAACTTTAGCTTTTTTCAGTCTCTGATGAACTCATCAAAGGCATCTTTTATTTATGTAATAGCGTTTTTCCCCCCTGTGGTGTTTTCTTTCATTTTACATTAGGATCTTCATCTGCCTGCTTAAATTAACCATCTATTCTTGCATGTTGTCTCCTCTTTCACTAAAGCCTTGAACATATTAATCATAGTTATTTAAGTTCCCTGAGGCCTTCCAGGTGGCACAGTGGCAAAGAATCTCCTGCCAATGCAAAAGACACAAGAGACATGGGTTCAGTCCCTGGGACAGGAGGATCCCCTGGAGTAAGAAATTGCAAGCCACTCCTGTATTCTTGCCTGGAAAATTCCATGAACAGAGAAGCCTGGAGGGTGACATTTGTGGCGTCATAAAGAGTCAAACATGACTCAGCTCACACACAAGCATATTTAAATTTTCTCTCCCATATTTTCAATATCTTTGGCATATTTGAGTCTGATTCTAATGCTTGCTTTTTCCCTTAACCTTTAGTTTTTCTTGTTTTTGAGGATACAATGTAATTTTTTTTAAAGGCATACATGACATATCGGGGAAAAAGAACCAAAGTAGATAGATTTTTACTGTGATATTATATAGATAGATAGATAGATAGATACAGATATATATTTGGCTATGACAGATCTAGACAGTTTATTAAAAAGTAAAGACATCACTTTGCCAACAAAGGTCTTTATAATTAAAGCTATGATTTTTCCAATAGTCATGTACAGATGTGAGATGTGGACCAAAAGGAAGGCTGAGTGGCAAAGAACTGATGCTTTTGAACTGCGGTGTTGGAGAAGACTCTTGAGAGTCCCTTGGGCTGCAAGGAGATCCAACCAGTCCATCCTAAAGGAAATCAGTCCAGAATATTCACTGAAAGGACCGATGCTGAAGCTGAAGCTCCAGTACTTTGGCCACTGATGCAAAAGGCTGACTCATTGGCAAAGACACTGATGCTAGGAAAGATTGAGGGCAGGAGAGAAGGGGGTGACAGAGAACGAGATGGTTGCATAGCATCACAGACTCAATGGATATGAGTTTGTGTAAACTTCAGGAGACAGTAAATGACAGAGAAGGCTGGTGTGCTGTAGTCCATGGGATCACAAAGAGTCAGACATGACTGAGTAACTGAACAGTAACAACAATATATTTGGCTAGGAACTGGGCTGTGCTTAATGCTTTCTGTAGCTGTAGATGTTAGAAGTGTCAGTTTCTTCTAGTTTTCTATTTTTTTTCCCACTTCCAATGTCCTTTAGTTTGGGGTTTTCCCTAATAACTCTTTTTTTTTTTTTTTTTTTAATTAACATCTTTGTATGTTTGCTCTCTTAGTAGTAATCTTTGTTATTATATTGGAACCCATTTTGTATGGTGTGAAGATGCTGGGCAGCAAAAGCATTCTCAAATGTTATTATTATTAAGTCTTAGTTTTTTCTTTGACCTAGACCCTGGGCAGGGCTGTGACTTTCAGAAGCGTTTCTTAGCCTTTGTTTTCCGTTTCCTATGTGAGAGTGTAGGCTGGAGGCAACTGGAGTTGTCCAGTTACACATTCCCAAGAGAGATCAAGCTCTACTCAAATAAAGGTGCTTATATATAGTCTTTTGTTATGCAGATCACACATTAAATATTGCAGAATTTTTACTTTCCCCCTGGGCATTTTTCAACATGTTAACTTTTCCCTTTATCATGTCCACAAGAGGAGAAGATTTTCTCTCTTGCCTTTATAGTCAGAATGTGGTAAAACTCTGGAGATAATACTCACAAAGGTGTGGTGCCACCATTAATGGTTGGCCTCCCAGTGATTCCTAATACTCAAGCTCCTCCTTCAGCAATTTGTCAGTTACCCTTCTGTCTCTCTCTACCAGTTATTTTTCCCAGTGTTACCTGTACCAAATCATAGCTGATACTGACTGTGGTTTCTGTATATGTCTGTGATTCTAGATTCCACAGTGGCATTATGCCCTGCGATCTTAATTTTCCAATAGATCTGGGGAAAAAAAAAAAAAAGAGCTTTAGTTTGTTCAACTTCTTGTTGTGAGAACAAGAGTGATGACTTCCAAAAGTTCTTTATGTACTACAGGTGAAACAGAAAGTCTGACCTGGCACTTGTGGTAAGTGGCATTCAACACTTAAGGTTAAAAAAAAAAAAAAAAAAAGTGAAATATTTTAAGCCAAGTCAAGTGATTATACAGTGAGAAAAATACAGCAATAAATGAAATTTTGAATTGTTTTTCAAACTCAGTAGTTCAGGTTTTTTGTTTGAATTTGTTGGTATATTACATTACCACTAATTTTTATACTCCTGAAAGCAGGATTGCATCTTATTTTTATTTGTTACCTTCACAATAACTAGCACTGGGTAAAATCAATATAGGTTTATCTGTATTAAATTGAAATAAATTATATTGAAATGCAGACTTTGCTCTAATTATTACCTTACCATTTTGTAGAGAGATCGATACAGTTAATGGATCTTCGCTTATATGGGACAAATGTAAAGTGATCTTTAAGTGACTTTCTTCTATTTCATTAGGAAAAGCCTTCATAACCAAATGAAAAAAACCTAATTATATTTTACTTATCAGTTATTGTGGCTCCTTCCTCCAATAATAGATTTATATAAGCTCAGAGAAATTTTCCAAGCTACTTATAATATTAAACATATATAATATGGTTAATGTTAATATTAATCATAACTATAAATTGCCAAATAGATTTACATTCCCTTTTTTCTTTTAATATTATAAGAAAAAAGTATTTACTTTTATTATTTAAGACCCTTGACACTTGGATGTCCTCAACTCCTATATACTGCCATCCTCTGGGACATAAAAGCAAATAACTTTCATGTTTTCTTTATCATTTTATGACATTCACCATTTCTTAGTGTTGCTAATAAGATTCAGTACTTTAAAAGAAATTTTTCAAATTTAGGAGATCAAGTATACTAGAACAAAATTGTAGGTGCTTATTTTTCCTCTCTTTTCAAAAAATATATATTTATATATTGATATGTATGCATACATTTGTATACATGTATCTATCTGTATATCCTAATTTATGTGATCATATAGTGAGTGTATAAACACACACACATATACACACATTAAGAATAACATAGTTGCTTATATTAAAATATGAAATGTACATGTACATTTATAGCTATATCTCTTTGAATAAAAGGAAATATGCCAGTCTCTGTTATTGTAATTCTAAACTATATTTAAGCATGCAGTCTACATTTAATTTATACTGCTAAGCATCATACAAATGAAGGAAACAGAAGTAACTAAATTTAATGATAGATTTTTCAAATTTCGGAAGAAAGAGGTAATACACTAAAACTGGTTTTGTTTTGTTTTGTTTTGAGCAACTACTTTCAATTAATTTTTAACTAATGCAACAATATTGCTTTCTTTTCTTTCCCCTAAATTTAAAGCAGCATTAATCACATGTAAAAACTTAGGAATATTGTGAAACAGGGTAATTATACATGTGACTAATTGTGATAGGTGTGTTTGTACAAATTCAACCCAAATTTGGCTTTATAAAATGGTTTCTATTAAAGTGGAATGCATCAGAAAGGAAAATGAAATATCTATGTCCATCTCTTTCCTCATGATTTTCAAAATTAACACCAATCTCCCATGAAACACCATCTGCTCTCTCAATCATGTTTATAGAAAAGCCTTATCAAAACTGGAGGAGATTTTGAGGAAGCAAAAAGAAACAATAATAAAATTTTGTTACAAACTAGAAAGGATGACCATATCAAATTTTGAAATAAAATCTCTGAGTTTCCAGCAGACAAAACCAATATTTGCTGAAAACCATGTATTTATCCTAAACTTATGCCATCCCAGAGATACTAATGTAAATGATACTTGGCCAGAAAGTTTCATTTAGGAGATAATAAAATGATGCTTTACCTGTTATACCTAAGTTTCTATAAAGAAATAAGTTATTGACAGAGTTGAAATATGCCACATTATTGAAAAGCCTATTATACTGATCTATTATTGTATTTTTTTTTTTCTGGTGGCTGAAATTTACAATTTATCTTTGCCTTTGAATTTCTTTACATCATTTTCATCTTTAAACTATTAATACATTAATACCTTGACAAGTTAACATAAATATGTGACAAGTTATAATGACTTGTTTAACTTCTAAACACATAACTGAAAGACTATTACTATCCACGACATTGCTGCTATCCCTTCAGAGTCTTCTGAGGAAGGAGGACTATACATATTTCCTCCCTGGGAAGCACAAAGAATTAGGATCTGAAAATGTTGAGAAAAACAGTCCTGTTATCCAGCCTTGGACATCTCTCCCACACCTGGGCAGTGAACAGACACAGCCTGCCTGCCCACTTGGCCACTTAAATTAGGCCTCAGACTTGGAGCACTTTAATGCTAAAAGATAAAAACTCCTAATAACCTGTGCTGGACTTAATGCTTTCCATGGGAATACCATTCTCAGTTTCAGATTCAACATGTACTGTGTTGTTACTTTGTGTGTCATCTAGCACCCAGCCAACTCCACTATTTCTGCTGCCTGCAAGGAGGGGATGAGATCCTCAAACTCCTGTGCCAGAGGAATGGATGCAGAATGATCACGCTGAATCAGCCTTCAGGAGGGACTGGTTGATGATGGGGGACCAATGCCTACTACAGAAGTTCACCTTGCTCTGTCTCTTCTCTAAGGAGTCCAACCTGTTTCATCCAGTTCTTGACTGTGCTGTGTTTTTCTTGATGACTTTCATACCAGGAATCAGTGGCAGAATTGCTTGGACTACAGTAGATAACAGATGCTCACGGGTGCTCAGTCGCTTCAGTCATGTCCATGTCTGATTCTTGGTGATCCTATGGACTGTAGCCCACAAGGCTTTTCTGTCTATGAGACTCTCCAGGGAAGAATACCAGAGTGGGTTGCTATGTCCTCCTCCAAAGGATCCTCTGGACCCAGGGATTTAACTCGCGCCTCCTGCATTGCAGGCAGATTCTTTACCAAAGAGCCACCGGGGAAGCCCAGCTAATAGATGCCTCTTGCTTAATACAAGTGACCAAAAGAAGCTTTATTAGTCAGTATATAAATTCCTATTGTCTATTTTTTCCAGTCTCTGTGATTGAGGAAGCCAGCATTGAGGTAAAGTCAGGATCCTTATGTGATAACAAGCGATGCTCTACGCTAAACCACATGGACATGCAGTATAAGCAAGAAATCAACTGTGTTTGGGCTAGTTTTCCTGGTGTTTTTTTTTTTTTTTTTTCGTTTTGATTTGTTTTCAATTATTGCTACCCCGTGCTTTGCTAAATGATTTAAGAATGGAGCTTTACTCGGAAATAATCTGAAACAGTGATTTTAAGTATTGCCATTTTCCATTTTGTTCAGTGAATTTTATCATACTTGCCTCTGTTGTATATATCACACAAATATTGCCAAATACATCACACTTAATTTCAGTGTCCCTAAACTTGCTCTATCTTTGTTCAGATTGTTCTTACTCTAGATATCTACAACGCTCATGTTCTCATAGCAGTTCTCTCTTCAGAGACACCTTTCCAGAGAGGTCAGCCCTGACCACTCTATTAATGAGTCCTCTTAACTGGTTAGTCTGTTACTATACTTAATTTTGTCTAATTATTTATGTATTTACACCTGTAGTATGCTATGCATTCACTAAAATCAAAAAAGATTTTCTCTCTTCTTATTTATCATTATGACTCTTGGAGCAGTTTCTGACAAGTGCTTGATACACACACACACACACACACACACACACTTATTATGGATAAGAAATGAGCATATTGCTTTCAGACTTAACATATTCACCAGTCATGAAGGAAGAGTTAAAAAGGCGATTCACATAAATGGCCTTTATCTTGGAGTTGGTCTTGATCACTGCCTCTTGTACAACGTCACTAACCTCCATCCTTAGATCTTCAGGCACTCTGTCTCTCAAATCTACTCCCTTGAATTTATTTGTCACTTCCACTGTATAATTGTAAGGGATTTGATTTAGGTCATTCCTGAATGGTCTAGTGGTTTTCAACATTTTCTTCAATTTAAGCCTGAATTTGGCTTAAATTCACATACTGGAATGTGAAGTCAAGTGGGCCTTAGGAAGCATCACTAAAAACAAAGGTAGCGGAGGTGATGGAATTCCAGTTGAGCTATTTCAAATCCTAAAAGATGATGCTGTGAAAGCGCCACACTCAATACGCCAGCAAATATGGAAAGCTCAGCCATGGCCACAGGACTGGAAAAGGTCAGTTTTCATTCCAATCCCAAAGGAAGGCAATGTCAAGGAATGTTCATCCTACCACACGACTGCACTCATCTCACATGATAGCAAAATAATGCTCAAAATTCTCCAAGCCAGCCTTCAGTAGGATGTGAACTGTGAACTTCCAGATGTCTAAGTTGGATTTTAAAAAGACAAAGGAACCAACATCTACTGGATCATCAAAAAAGGCAAGAGAGTTCCAGAAAAACATCTACTTCTGCTTTATTGACTATGTCAAAGCCTTTGACTGTGTGGATCACAATAAACTGTGGAAAATTCTTAAAGAGTTGGGAATACCAGACCACCTGACCTGCCTCCTAAGAAATCTGTATGCAGATCAAGAAACAATAGTAAGAGCTGTACATGGAGCAACAGACTGGTTTCAAATCAGAAAAGGATTACATCAAGGTTGTATACTGTCAGCCTGCTTATTTAGTGTATATGCAGAGTACATCATGAGGAATGCTGGGCTGGATAAAGCAAAGCTGGAATTAAAGCTTCAGGGAGAAATATCAATAACTTCGGATATACAGATGACACCACCGTTGTGGCAGAAAGTGAAGAACTAAACAGCCTCTTGATGAAAGTAAAATAGGAGAGTAAACAAGTTGGCTTAAAACTCAACATTTAGAAAACAAAAGATCAGGGCATCTGGTCCCATCACTTCATGACAAATAAAGGGAAAACAATGGAAACAGTGATAGACTTTATAATTTTGGGCTCCAAAATCACTGCAGATGGTGACTGCAACCATGAAATTAAAAGATGCTTGGTCCTTGTAAGAAAAGTTATGACCAACCTAGACAGTATATTAAATAGCAGAGCTATTACTTTACCAACAAAGGTCTGTCTAGTCAAAGCTATGATTTTTCCAGTACTCATGTGAGAGTTGGACTATAAAGAAAGCTGAGCAGCAAAGAATTGAAGCTTTTGAACTGAGGTGTTGGAGAGGACTCTTGAGAATCCCTTGGACTGCAAGGAGATTCAACCAGTCCATCCTAAAGGGAATCAGTCCTGAATATTCATTGGAAGGACTGAAGCTGAAGTTGAAACTCCATCAGTTTGGCCACCAGATGCAAAGAACGGACTCATTTGAAAATACCTTGATGCTGGGAAAGATTGAAAGCAGGAGGAGAAGACAATATAGGTTGAGATGGTCGTATCACATCACTGATTTGATGGGCATGAATTTGAGTAAACTCTGGGAGCTGATGATGGACAGGAAGGCCTGGTGTGCTGCAGTCCATGGGGTTAAAAAGAGTCAGACATGACTGAGCAACTGAGCTGAACTGATATATGGCCTACATCTACAGCTTATATTCAGCATTCTTGCTGGAAGGAAAGACAACTTTGGAGAGGGAGAGAAGGGGTTCCAAATGTTGGAACACGATATCTGAGACTGTTTATTCAGAGGTAAGCTTGAATAGGAAAGAAAAGAAAAATTGTTGCTCATGGGAAAATATGAAAGAAGAGTGGTCATATAGGAAGGCACCCAATGATTTTATTTTCTTAAAGGAATATTTGTGAAAGATTTCCTTTTGCGCTTGCATACATCAAAAATGAACTATTTGAAAATGAAATTGGGATAGCAGTCTCATTTACAGTAGTGTCAAAAGAAATAAGATACTTAGGAATAATCTTAATTGAGGGGGGAATTGTTTACATTGAAAACTATAAAACATTAGTGAATTGAATGAATACAAATACAAATAAATGGAAAAACATTTCACATTTATGAATTGGAACACTTAATCTTTGTTGTTTCAATTTAGCATATATTCCTGTCTTTTTATAGGCCTCTATCAAATGTTATGGCTGCCTTTGGAAGTCAAATGGAATTTGGAATGTGGAAACATTCTACATCTGATTTTCACTGGCTATTTTCTTTTTGAAAATATTCATTATCTGGTTGATTTCTATCAGACAGACTTTTACTTTTAGTTCTTGTATTGTTCTCTTCTTCTCTTATATATTACATGTAATTAGATACTGGCAACGAAACTTTACTCAATCATTCTTCCAAGTCAGCATTCCATGTCTAACGTTTAAAAAAAAGAATGTAGTTTTCTCCAGAACATTTCCTTAAAGTCCCATCCTTAAAAATTTGTCTGCTGCACATTATGAATTGGCTATTCAAGCACCCTCCACAACCTTCTCCCTGACCTTCCTCCACTAGAGAGACCAGTAAGCTAAAATGTTTACTTTTCCTGCCTCACAGAGCATGGCCAGGTGACACAGTTCAAGCTAATAAAATATTGGTAAAAGAGGGCTTTCTTTCCTAAGATCAAATCATAGCCAAACTGAAGAAAATAGTTTACCCTTTTTCTTCTTCCTGTATGTTGCATAGATATTCTATCTGGAAATCCAGAAACAGTTCTGAGATCAGGAGGAGAAGACTGTATAGAACAGCAAAGTAGAAACCTACGAGGAATTGTCTATGCCTGGCCATCTAGTTATGAAAGATAAGTAAACCTCTGTTCCTTTTTGTTAGGCTTCTTGGCATTTACAGTATATGGTAATATCTTACCTCACTTCCTTATGTTTTATTGTTTACTGTTTTCTTCTGTACTTTGTTTTGAACACATTTTAGTATCACCTGTTTAGGAAGAAGATGACATTGACATGAATTGAGCATCCCTGACATTGAAAAAGGTTAAGTCTTAACTGTTCCTCCACAGGCCAGTCTCTGCCTCAACATTGACTTGATTTCCTTTCTTCACATACACTCAAAGAGATCATATAGATGACTATTTTAAAAATATTGTTTCTCTGGGTATTATAGGTTTTAGATGACCATTATGTAACTATAAATTTAAAGAAGGGAGGATGGCAGCTAGCTAATTTTCAATTATATGTCAGAATCTCTGTTAAATCATTTATGCAGTGTAAAAATGTCTTAAGATAATTATGCTTTTGTATCTAAGGAAGTGGAAACAATTTCAGAGATCAAAGTATCTATCTTAACATTTTACCATCAATTTTGAGTCAAAAGATTTCAAAGTAGTGTTTCTCCAAGTGCATTCTCCAGACCACCAGAATCAGTTTTGTCTGAAAACTTGCTAGTAACACAAATACTTACTCAATCCCAAAATACTAAATTAAAAATTGGGTGTGAATCCCAACTATCTGTTTAACAACTTCACTAGATAATGCTGATGCACACAAAAGCTAGAAAAGCAACAAATACTAGGGTTTGCATATTAAGCATAACTAGAAAATTTAGAGCATAAAACCACAATCAAGTTTTAAAATACTAAAAATGTTGTTTTATACTATGGTTTCCCAAATAAGAGTACATCCACTATGACAACACTGCAACTATGATGGGCTATGATTTCCAAATTAAGTCAGTATAAACCCGGTACATATGAAGAACAATTTACATAAAATTCTATATTTTCAAGATATTGGGTAAGACACTTGATGTCAGCAAAAGGGCCAAGCACTTAAAAGAATTAGGCTGCTGGAACTAATTTACCATCAAGATGCAGCATTAAAAGCCAGCAGGGCTTGTGGAGGAGCTTGTTGTATTTAAGAGCTTATACATAAACCTGCTGAGAAAATACTAGTCTTTAGCTTAAAGCTTGGTTTCATGCTGAAAAGAAACAGCTTAATTGCCTTTTTCAAATCCCGGAACAGGTAATATATTAATCTGAGATTATCATTTTGTTTGTATCATTTACTTTCCATTGTAAACCAGAAGGTCTGGGTCTGTTCAGGGGACCTGCAATTTAAATGCCCAGTTTTTAAGAAAGTAAAGCTTTAGGTTCAAATCTAGGTGCTGCTTCTAAGCAAAATTGGGCTCATCAGCATATATTAAGTTTTCTGTCATATAGACTTCTCTATGTCTCATTTTCTTTATTTTTTTTAACCATCTCTTTCATTGGCTAGTTGTAACTTGTTGGCATAGCATTATAAATAACCATCCAGTCACTTACTCTGAATTTAAAAGCACTTGTCATTAGAAAATCATAACTATTAACATGAATGTGCTGCATTTTTACCACTCTTCAGCAATTTTTAATTTTTAAGTCATTTTCTGTGTATAATATATTTCTTCATATTGATTAAAAGGACTTTGCTAGCAGGTATTCCCATAATGTTAAATTTTAAGTATTATATCCTACACTGGAAAAAAAAAACACTTGATAACTGGTATATATAAATTATAATATTTTACTCCTTTCTAAAAATAATTATTATGTGAGTTTCCACAACTCTTTGTGAGAGATTATACTACTGTTCCCTAGATTTTACACGGTTAGCCTTCCAGCCTGGGAGATCCATCTGGTTTCTGAAAATTTAAAATAATTTGTGTGGTTATTTAAACTTTTATCTCAAGTTTCCTTTAAAAAAAAATTAGTGACATATAGCCGATTTACAATGTTGTGTTAGTTTCTGGTGTACAGCAGAGTGAATCAGTTGTACAAATACATATATCCACTCTTTTCAGATTTTTTTCACATATAGGCCATTACAGATTATTGGGTAGAGTTCAATGTGTTATATGGTAGGTCCTTGCACATGTGCATCCTAAATCGCTTCAGTGGTGTCTGACAGTCGCCTATCAGGCTCCTCTGTCCATGGGATAAAGAAAGCATTTAGAAAGATCACTTAACATGAATCCGCCACAGGTGTATGGCAAAACCAATACAATATTGTAAAGTAATTAACCTCCAATTAAAATAAATAAATTTATATTAAAAAAAAGAAAGATCACTTAAAAGTGGGAGGGAGACTTAGGAACTCAGATTTTTTCAAATTACAAACGTGAAGACCCTCAAACATTGTCTATAGAATTTCCAGGTTAAAACTGTGACCATAAAAAAAAAAAAAAAGAATACTAGAGTGGGTTGTCATGCCTGCCTCACAGGAGGTCATTATTAATCACCTGTTAAACATATAGTGTTGAGTATGTGTCAATCCCAGTCTTCCAATTTATCCATCCCCACTCCTCACACCCTGGTAACCAAGCGTTTTCTTTAAGGAAATGACTGAATATTATAACTGATTATGCTACAGCATGTTTATTATAATTAGTTTGTCCATTTGACTAACTTTATTTCCATACATATGTTGGCAAATTAAATGCATATACATCCAAAATTTGAAAAACAGATTTCTTGAAGTGACAATATTATTTAACTGTGCTTTTCATTGTATCCAATTTTTGGTTATTATTTTTCTTTAGCGAAAATTGCTAAATGTATGATAAACTATATTGAAAACACTGCAAAATATTTGCATTTTAGCTACATGGTTATTTTCCCTTTTACTTTCCATTCCATTTTCTTTCCTACTTTACTACAAAAAAGAAGGATACTTTCAGATATGTAAGTCAATTTTTTTTTAAGTAAACACAGGGGTGTGTGTGTGTGTATATATATATATATATATATATAGTCTGCTGCTAAGTCTCTTCAGTCTTGTCCGACTTTGTGCGATCCTAGAGATGGAAGCCCACCAGGTTCCCCGTCCCTGTCCCTGGGATTCTCCAGGTACGAACACTGGAGTGGGTTACCATTTCCTTCTCTAATGCATGAAAATGAAAAGTGAAAGTGAAGTTGCTCAGTCGTATCCTACTCTTAGTGACCCCATGGACTGCAGCCCACCAGGTTCCTCCATCCATGGGATTTTTCCAGGCAAGAGTACTGGAGTGGGGTGCCATTGCCTTCTCTGATATATATATACAGCCAGCCACTTTTAAAAGGGCAGAAAATAAAGGATATGTGGTAAGCAAAATGCAAAGCGGAGTGAAAGCAAGGTTCTATGGGAAATGATTAATCAGAGGGTAAAATGTTATGATAGAGTAGATAGTAGGAAGAATTTTGGAACCAAAGATAGTATTTGATTACTGGAATTTTCAGACTTTTTTTTCAGATATTAAGATTTATTTTTTCTTTAAAAAAATTCCAAGTCTATTAACATGGATTTTTTAAATTATTCAAAAGACCATTCTTTCTCCTAAACAAACATTCTTCTTCAAATTTTTCCAACTATGTCCTTCAAAAGCTATTGTCTCCTTCTTATTTGGTTTGTTTGTTCCCTTGTAAACAAAGCTATTTAAAGCATTTGCAAGACTTTCATTTTCTTTATCAAAATACCTCTTTGAGTGCCTCTTTCAGCAACAGTGCTATTCCTGTGATATGAAATTTAATTATCTCTACTGACATATTTGAGTCATTTAACAAAAGCAGAGAAAAGTTAAAATGAATTGTAAAAACATAACTTACATTTGAATGAAGAGTGCATTAACATACTTCCCGTCTCCTCGTGTGCATTTAAAATTATTTTTAGACACTATATTTAAATTTTGGTTTGCGTTAGCATGTTCCTACTAATTTTCAAATAATGCAAAGCTAAAAATATATCCTGTTTATTTTAATGTTCTTCAAAAAATAGCAGACAAAATTTCTACATAATATCCCCCATTATTTACTTGAGATGGAATTTAATGTTTTACACTTTTACTCTCTAATATAATAACATTTCTTTAACACACATGAAACGTGATTGACTATCTCTGTGAAAGAAATCAGAATTATTTATGTGTGTTTTCTCCATGAATCTATGCATTTCCTTTATATAAAAATATTTAGCTGGCTCCTTTTAGATGCCAGTGATTGAGCTACATGCCAAGAGAACAGATTAGCATCACTGTTTCAACAGAACATCACTATACCATTATATTGGGAGCATTGTTGTGCTTTGTAAAGTATTATGTGTAGTGAAAGTGAAGACATTGTTTTTCCTACACATTGCATATTTTTCTGAATACTAATTCAAATTTTCACCTTTATTTTTAGAGCTGAGTGAGCAGTAATGCTGAATTTGTTTTGGTGATGAGGGCAGAAGTCAGGGAGGAATACGCTGAGTCAGAATAGGGTCAGGTGAGTTCAGTTGCTCAGTCGTGTCTGACGCTTATCAATCTCAGAAAAAAATTTTTTTTTCCACACAGTCAAAGGCTTTGACATAGTCAATGAAGCAGAAACAGATGTTTTTCTAGAACTCTCTTGCTTTATGTGATGATCCAACGGATCTTGGAATTTGACCTCTGGTTCCTCTACCTTTTCTAAATCCACCTTGAACATCTGGAAGTTCACAGTTTAGGTCCTACTGAAGCCTGGCTTGGAGAATATTGAGCATTACTCTACTAGTGTGTGAAATGAGTGCAATTGTGTGGTACTTTGAGCATTCTTTGGCATTGCCTTTCTTTGGGATTGAAATGAAAAATGAAAGTTTCCAGTCCTGTGGCCACTGCTGAGTTTTCAAAATTTGCTAGCATATTGAGTGCAGTGTTTTCACAGCATAATCTTTTAGGATTTGAAATAGCTCAACTGGAATTCCATTACCTCCACTAGCTTTTTTCTTAGCGATGCTTCCTAACACCCACTTGACTTCACATTTTAGGATGTCTGGCTCTAGGTGAGTGATCACACCATGGTGGTTCTGTGGGTCATGAAAATCTTTTTTGCATAGTTCTTCAGTGTATTTTTGCTTCCTCTTCTTAATATCTTCTACTTCTGTTAGGTCCATACCATTTCTGTCCTTTATTGTGCCCATTTTTGCATGAAATGTTCCCTTCATATCTCTGATTTTCTTGAAGAGATCTCTAGTCTTTCCCATTCTGTTGTTTTCCTCTATTTCTTTGCACTGATCACTGAGGAAGGCTTTCTTATCTTTCCTTGCTATTCTTTGGAACTCTGCATTCAAAAAGGTATATCTTCCCCTTTCTCCTTTGCTTTTCACGTCTCTTCTTTTCACAGCTATTAGTAATGCCTCCTCAAACAGCCATTTTGCATTTTTGCATTTCTTTTTCTTGGTGATGGTCTTCATCCCTGTCTCCTGTACAGTGTCATGAACCTTTATCCATAGTTCATCAGGCACTGTCTATCAGATCTAATCCCTTGAATCTATTTCTCACTTCCACTGTATAATCATGAGGGATTTGATTTAGGTTATACCTCAATGGTCTAGTGATTTTCCCTACTTTCTTCAGTTTAAGTCTGAATTTGGCAATAAGGAGTTCATGATCTGAGCCACAGTCAGCTCTCAGTCTTGTTTTTGCTGACTGTATAGAGCTTCTCCATCTTTGGCTGCAAAGACTATAATCAATCTGGTTTCAGGGTTGGCCATCTGGTGACATCCATGTGTAGAGTCTTCTCTTGTGTTGTTGGAAGAGGGTGTTTGCTATGACCAGTGCATTCTCTTGGCAAAACTCTATTAGCTTTTGCCCTGCCAAGGCCAAATTTGCCTGTTACTCCAGGTGTTTCTTGACTTCCTGGTTTTGCATTCCATTCCCCTATAATGAAAAGGACATCTTTTTTGGATTTTAGTTCTAAAAGATCTTGTAGGTGTTCATAGAACCATTCAAATTCAACTTCTTCAGCATGACTGGTTGGGGCATAGACTTGGATTTCTGTGATATTGAATGGTTTGCCTTGGAAATGAATACAGATCATTCTGTCATTTTTGAGATCGCATCTAAGTACTGCCTTTCAGACTCTTTTGTTGACTATGATGGCTGCTCCATTTCTTCTAAGGGATTCCTGCCCATAGTAGTAAATATAATGATCATCTGAGTTAAATTCACCTATTCCAGTCCATTTTAGTCTGTGGATTCCTAAAATGACCTAAATTGAGTTAGACAAGGCTCTGGTCCATGTGATCAGATTGGTTATTTTTCTGTGATTGTGGTTTTCATTCTGTCTGCCCTCTTATGGAGAAGGATATGAGGCTAATGGGAGCTTCCTGATGGGAGAGACTGACTGAGGAGGAAACTGGGTCTTGTTCTGATGTGTGTCGCTATGCCCAGTAAATCTTATTACAACTTTCTGTTGCTGGATGGACCTGCGTTCCCTCCTGTTGTTTACCTGGAGCCAAATTATGGTGGCAGAATAGGGTAGCATTTTCAAAAGGGCAATTCTAGAGTATGTGATTCTACTTACTTGAAAGTAGTTTCAAGACTCAGCCTAAATACAATTTTCCTAAGTGGCAGAGGTCTTTCCTTTTTCCCATAGTATCTTGTCATTTGCCCATTACTGTACTGATTACACCTGATTTTAACTTCATGTTTGTTGGCAGTCCCATTTTCTGCAGGTACCATTAAGATAGCAGCTTTGCCTTTCCTCTTCATACTTCTATCTTCAGTACCTACTATAATGCTTGACATGGAGTGGCTATTCCATATGCTCTGGAATAACCATATAATATATATCACATCTTCCTTATCCATGCCTCTGCTGATGGACATTTATGTTGCTTCCATGTCTTGGCTATTGTAAATAGTGCTACTTTGGACAATGGAGTGCATGTGTCTTTTTGAATTATTGTTTTCTCTGAGTATATGTCCAGAAGTGGGATTGCTGGGTCATATGGTAGTTCTATTTTTATTTTTTTAAGAAAACCCCATACTGTTTTCCATGGAGATGTGGCACATATATACAATGAAACATTATTTAGCATAAAAAGGAATGAAATTGAGTCATTTGCATAGAAATACAGAGTGAAATAAGTCAGAAAGAGAAAAAAATGTATATTAATGCATATATGTATAATATAGAAAAACAGTATAAATGAATTTATTTGTGATGCAGAAACAGAGATACAATTGTAGAAAACAAATGTATGGCTAGCAAGGGGGAAAGAGGAAGAGTGAGAGAAATCAGGAGATCAGGATTGACACATATATATATATTATTGATACTATATATAAAATAGATAGCCAATGAGATCATATTATATAGGACAGGGGACTCTAATGCACTAATGTCCTAACTAAGGGAAATCCAAAAGGGAGTGGGTATATATATGTGGCTGATTGACTTTGCTATGCAGCAGAAGCTAACACTACATTGTAAAGTAACTGTACTTCAATAAAATTAACTGGTTTAAAAATAATTGTGTAATAATAGTTTTACAATGAAAGTATGAGAGGAGAGAAGCCAATGGTGAGGTAACAAGGAAAATATGAGCCACTTTATATGTCGATTTATATATTTTCATCTGTTTATTTTACAGACTTCATATTTTATTTTGTGATACTTATGCAGTAAATCTGGTACACTGATAGATTTTCATTCTTGTTGGGTCTTACTTTTTTCCTGCTGTCAAGGATCCAGTAAGGTCAGTTCATTTAAAATTTAATTCATGAGATGTCTAATCTCCATCTGTTCAGGTATTCAGTGAAATATGGTTTGTTTGTTTTACAAAGATGCCCTGATAGATTAATATTATGAAAAAAAAATTTAAACCAACACATTGTCATTTTTAGTAGTGGTGTCAAAGGTTAATTAGTGAAATTCTAAATATAAGACATTTATTATGTATCTTTTGCATCTGAATATAAATGCTCTCCAGCAAATATATGCATCTCCTCATGCCCCAAAAACTTATCAAAAAAACCCCCCACATTTTCTGATGTGCAAACACATTATAAAATACAAATAGTAGAAAGGACTTTTTGCTATGAATACTAACCATGCAAGTTGAACTTGAACTCTCTATGCGTGAGTCAGATAATATCTCGTTGAGAACTTCAGAAAGGATCCCTTGACTTTTTAGTCAATTATGAAATAAGAATGAGAATTTGTCATCTAAATTGAAACTTATATGAAGATCATTTATTTAAAAATATTTACTGTGCATCTTCCTTGCATAACATATTCAATTCAGGCTTTAAAAGTACAGTTTTAAGGAAGAGCCCATTATAGAATTAACTGCTCCTACACATTGATCCTTTGCTTCTGAAGCAAACTGCACAGATTACATATGCCTCCTATTAGCACATATCTAACATTTAAAACGAAATCATTGATAAACATGTGGGATTAAAACTGTGAATGTCTACTATCACCTTTATCCCACTTATATTGCATCACATTTTTATTACACCGAATTTAAGCCATCGACATCTTAATGGTCGGCTGAACAATCTTATAAACTCAGTCTAAAATATTTTCATTTAATACACACTCTAACAAGCAAATTCCTAATGGAGAGCACACTTGCAATGTTGCCTCACTTGGCATATTGCATTCCATCTGGCTTTCAAAGTAGGAGCTGTGGAAAAATGCCAGTGCACACTGTTTCTGTCCAAGTAATTCATTGATTTCTTTCATCTTCAGCTAGTTTTGGTAACTTGAGGTGGTTGCATGGCAATAGGTTGTCCTTTTATTACCTAAGTGATTCCAGCAAAAAGGAAAGTCATTTCTTCCTTTGACAACCTTAATAAATTAATAAAGGCAATAAGTGTCATGCCATCTGTACCTTAAGTGTGACGGATATTAATCAGGGCAGGCCTCCTGGCTGGGTGCATCCTTAGTGTATATCCACCTGAAACACAAGCAATGCAGTGGATCAAGTCATAACAAGATCAAATTGAGTTAACCATCCTGCGTTAGGCCTAGTCTGTAGGGATTCCTGTTTACCACAGAGTTGCCGTTGTATTTTAAATATCCATCCACATCAAAAAAAAAAAGTTGGATATATTTGAATAGTCCATAAATATGTTTAAAAATGAAATCAACCCTGAATATTTATTGGAAGAACTGATGCTGAAGATGAAGCTCCAATACTTTGACCACCTGATCATTGGAAAAGATCCTGATGCTGGGAAAAAGTGAGGGCAGGAGGAGAAGAGGATGGCAGAGGGTGAGATGGTTGGATAGCATCACCGACTAAATGGTCATGAGTTTGAGCAAACTCTGGGAGATAGTGAAGGACAGGTAAGCCTGGTGTGCTGCAGTCTGTGGAGTTGCAGGATTAGACACAACTTAGTGACTGAAAAACAAGTTTTAAAAAGTTTCAATTAACCATAAAATAAAATTAACACCAGTGGAATGTAGAAAACAAGGATAATTTAGTACTGTGGGAAAGGAAAAGTGTACCACCAAATTCAGCTTGTAAAAACTAATGGTTAGAGTATTGGTTTCAAAATGCTGACTAGATATTCTGCAGTCATTCCCAATCCTTATCAGGAAATTTCCTTACCAGTTGAAAGGTCTAATGTGAGAATTTAGTGATGTCAGTTTCCATCTGAGTACTGCTTTAGCTGCCTTCCACACATTTCTTACATTGTGTTTTCATTTTTGTTCAGTTCAGTGTGTTTTTAATTCTCCTTGAGTTGTCCATCTCTGACTCATGGATTAATTCAAAGTGTATTGCTCAGTTTTCAGTCGTTTGGAAATGTTCCTATTATCTTTCCATTATTGATTTCTGGCTTGATTTCATTGTTATCAGAAAACATATTTAATTATTTTAATTGTTGAAGATGAATTTGTTGCTCAAGAAAAAGTACATCTTGATTTATGACCATCAGCATTTAATAAGAGTGTCTATTTTGGGACTTCCTTGATGGAGCAGTGAACAAGAATCTACCTGCCATTTCCAGGGACATGGGTTCAATCCCCAATCTGGAAAAATTTCACATGTCAGAGAGCAACTAAACCTGTGAACCACAACTACTGAGCCCACCTGCCATGTTACTGAAGACCTTGAGCACAACTACTGAACCCCACACGTCTAGAACCTGTGCTCAGCAACAAGACACTAGCACAATGAGAAGCCCACACACCGTAACAAAGAGCAGCCCTGATCATCTCAACCAGAGAAAGCCTGCACCAAGCCCGAAGCCCTAGCACAGACAAAAATAAAAAAAATAATAATAATGAATCCAAAATTATTATTCTTTTCAAAAATAATATCTGTTTCATTGTTTTATTAAATGTTGATTACCTACTATTTATTGATGACTCTGTTAATTACTTCTATACCCTTCATAATTTTTTATTTCATCCTCTCAATTAATGAGAAAGGGGTATCAAAGTCTCCAACTATAAATATAGACTTGACTATCTGTTTCAGTTGTATAAGCCTTTTTTATCTTTTTCCTTTATATTGGAGTGCAAGTGATTAATAATGCTCTGTTAGTTCCAGGTGTTTAAGTAAAGTGATACAATTATACAGATACATGTGTTTATTCTTTTTCAAATTATTTTCCTGCTTAGGTCATTACATAACATTGAGTGGAATTCCATGTGCTATACAGTACCTCTTTTTTTTAAATTTTATAATTATTTTTATAATTTTTATTTTTACTTTAGTTTGCTTTACAATACCGTATTGGTTTTGCCATACATTGACATGAATCAGCCATGGGTATACATGAGTTCCCACTCCTGAACCCCCCCTCCCACCTCCCACCCCATATCATCTCTCTGGATCATCCCCGTGCACCAGGTAAGAAACGAATAGCCAGTTTATATTTGATACAGGATATAGTACCTCTTTGTTGTTGATCAATCACTAAGTCATGTACAACTCTGTAATCCCATGAACTACAATACCACAGACTTCTCTGTCCTATACTATCTCCCAGAGTTAGTTCAAATTCAGGACCACTGACTTGGTAATACTATCAAAACATCTCATCGTTTCTGTCCCCCTTCTCCTTATACCTTCAATTTTTCTCAGCATCAGGCTCCTTTCCAATGAGTCTCCTCTTTGCCTTGGGTGGCCAAAGAATTGTAGCTTCTGCTTCAGCATCAGTCCTTCTAGTGAATATTCAGGGTTGATTTCCTTTCAGATTGACTGGTTTGATCAAGGGACTCTGAAGAGTCTTCTCTAGCAACACAATTCAAAAGCTTCAATCTTTGGTGTTCAGCCTACTTTATGGTCCAACTCTCACATTCATACATGACTAATGGAAAAATTGTAGCTTTGACTTTATGGATCTTAGTTGCCAAAGTGATGTCTCTGTTTTTTAATACACTGTTTGGATTGCAATAACTTTCCTTCTAAGGAGCAAATGACTTTTAATTTCATGGCTGCAGTCATCGTCTGCAGTGACTTTGAAGCCCAAGAAAATAAAATCTGTTACTGCATCCACTTTTCCCTTATCTATTTTCCATGAAGTGATGGTACTAGATGCCATAATCTTATTTTTTTGAAAATTGAGTTTTCAAGTTAGATTTTCACTCTCCCCTTTCTCTTTCAAGGAGGTTCTTTAGTTTTTGTTCACTTTCTGCCATTAGAATGTTATCATCTGCATATCTGAGGTTGTTGATATTTCTCCCACCAATCTTAATTCCAGCTTGTTATTCATCCAAGCTGGCATTTCAAGTGATATACTCTGCATATAAGTTAAATAAGCAGGGTGACAATATACAGCCTTGTCATACTCCTTTCTCAATTTGGAATAAGTTAGTTGTTTCATGTCCAGTTCGAATTACTGCTTCTTTCCCCCCCGTCCCTTGCCCCAACTCCCACTTACCAGTTTCTCAGGAGATAGGCAAGGTAGTCTGGTATTCTCATCTCTTTAAGAATTTTCTACAGTTTGTTGTGATCCACACAGTCAATAGCTTTAGCATAGTCAATGAAGCAGAAGTAGATGTTTTCTCAGATTTCGTTGCTTTTTCTATGATCTAGCAAATGTTAGCAACTTGACCTCTGGTTCCTCTGCCTTTCCTAAGTCCAGCTTGTGCATCAGGAAGTTCTCCAGTTCATGTATTGCTGAAGCCTAGCTTAAAGGATTTTGAGTACAGCCTTACTAGCATGTGAAATGAGCACAATTTTTATGGTAACTTGAACATTCTTTGGCATTGCCCTTCTTTAGGATTGGAATGAAAACTGACCTTTTCCAGTTCTGTGGCCACTCTTGAGTTTTCCAAATTTGCAGGTATTTGAGTGCAGCATGTTAACAGCATCATCTTTTAGGATTTAAAATAACTCAGCTGAAATTCCATCAGTTTCACTCGTTTTGTTCTAGTAATGTTTCCTAACGCCCACTTGACTTCACAACCCAGGATGTCTGCCTCTAGATGAGTGACCACACCATCATAATCAACTGGGTCATTAAAGCCTTGTTGTATAGTTCTTCTGTGTATTCTTGGCACTTCTTGTTCATCTTCCCTGATTCTCTTAGGTACTTACTGTTTCTGTTCTTTTTCATGCCCATTCTTGCATGAAATAGTCCCTTGATATCTCCAATTTTTGTGAAGAGGTCTCTACTCTTTCCCATTCTGTTGTTTTCCACTATTTCTTTGCATTATTTATATTAAGAAGGCCTTCTTATTTCTCCTTGCTAGTCTGTGGAACTCTACATTCAGTTGGGCATATCTTTCCATTTCTCTCTTTTATTTCACATTTCTTCTTTCCTCCGTTATTTGTAAAACCTCCTCAGACAACCGCTTTGCCTCCTGGCATTTCTTTTTCTTTTGGATGGTTTTGGTCACTGTCTCCTGTTCAATGAGATGAATGTCTGTCCATAGTTCTTTAGGCATTCTGTCTACCAGACTTAATCTTTTGAATATATGGACTTGATTTAGCCCTCCTAGTTGACAAAAAGAGTCCAAAATGCAGTATTTAGGTGCAACCTTAAAAATGACTGAATGATCTCGAGTCATTCCCAAGGCAAATCATTCACATTCACAATAATTGAAGTCTATGCCCCAACCTCTAATGCAAAGAAGCTGAAGTTGACCAGTTCTATGAAGACTTACATCACCTTCTAGAATTAACACTGGGAAAAAAAAAGAAAAGAAAAGAAAGGTGTCCTTTTCACCACAGGGGATTTGAACACAAAGGGAGGAAGTCAAGAGATACCCAGAATAACAGACAAGTTTGGTCTTGGAGTACAGAATGAAGCAGGGCAAAGGTTTACAGAGTTTTGTCAAGACAACATATTGGTCACAGCAAAATCTCTTTCAATTACCTAAGAGATGACTCTACACATGGACATTACCAGATGGTCAGAACTGAAATCAGATTGATTATGTTCTTTGCAGCCAAGGATGAAGAAGCTCTATAAAGTCAGCAAAAACAAGACCTAAAGCTGACTGTGGCTTAAATCATGCCCTCCATATTGAAAACTGAAACTTATATTGAAGAAATTATGGGAAACCACCGAGCTATTCAGCTACATCTTTGTTAGTCATCTATTTTAAATATACAAGTGAGTACATATCAATCCCCAACTCCCTAACTTTTTTTTAAATAAGCTTTTTTCTTATATATTTTGGTTCATCTATCTTCTTTCTTTTTTTTTTTTTTTTTTGCTGAGACTCTGTAGTTTTCATTCATTTTAATTACATACATGATTCCTCTTCATTTAAGTCTTTTACTCATCACTGCTTTAAAAATCATTTCAAGTGATTCTAACATCCCTATCATACTTCTATTTCTCCTCTCATTCTAGTGGATACCTTCCTGGTTCTTGATATGATAAATGATTTCTTAATGGGACCTGGGCATTTTGAGTATTATAAGAGTCTGGACCTTCTGGAAGTCCAGAGCCCAGACTAGACATTTGCTGGCACATTGGGAATGGGGGCTGTCCCTCCCTGATATTGCACAGTGGTTGAGTGAGTATGTGCAGAGTTGTTTTTGGATAAAAGTATTCTGACTTCTAGGCTTTCTCTTTTCTGGCCCTTTGCTTAGGAACAACATTTTGGTGGTTTTTTTTTGTTTGTTTGTTTGTTTGTTTTTTTGCCTGCATTCCTTGGTAATGTTGGATTACCAGCATCTCCATCACCAGTAATGGGATATATGTGCCAAAAAGAAAACCCAGGACTCTAACTTCTGCATCATTCCTTAGGTGCCACCATTCCTAGCTGTTCTGCCATCTACTTTCTATTTCAGGATTTCTTTTATGTTTATTTTATATATAATATCCAGGCCATTTAGTTGCTCTTTGTCAGAGAAAGAGGGAAAATAGTTTTACTTAATCTTCATTGAAGCACAATTCCCAATACATAATTTTTTGTAAAGTGTCATGATACAAGAAAATATCTTTGGAATGAAAAGTGTAATCATTTTAGTTAATGACTGTAGATGATAATTATGATGAAAACAATGAATGAGAAAGATTTTATTTTTATGATGTCATCTCAAAACCATTTCCTGAAAAGTATGAATGATTTAAGAAGACTACTGATGAAATGGCACTACCTTCAATTTTTTATAAAATGCAGTATATATAAATATCACTTAGGCAAAACAATGAAATAAATGGAAAACAGCCTATGATGTACTACACTTCCAGACTGAAAAAGCTCTTCAAGAGAAAATGTATATATATATGGTTTATAATGATAACCTACACTGAGATATTTCACATTTATAAGCCACATATCAGTGATTTCAAATGGTTAGAAGTAAGTGAAACCAAGCAGGACTCTGTGGTGCCCTCCTGGATACAAAAACCTTTCTTTGTCCCTCATTTCTTTATTCTTTTTTTTTTTTTCAGATTTTATTTTATTTATTTTTATTTATTTATTTTTTTACCTTACAATATTGTATTAGTTTTGCCATACATCAGCATGAATCTGCCATGGGTGTACACGTGTTCCCAATCCTGAACACCCCTCCCACATCTCTCCCCGTACTATCCCTCTGAGTCATCCCAGTGCACCACCCCCAAGCATCCTGTATCCTGTATCGAACCTAGACTGGTGATTTGTTTCTTATATGATATTATACATGTTTCAATGCCATTCTCCCAAATCATCCCACCCTCTCCCTTGAAAAGAACTTTCAGCCTACTATACTTTTCCTTGAGTTCCAGAGGGTAGATTCAGAATGCAAAAACAAAAGGAAAGGCCATCAAGGTACCATAATGCAATAATAGAACAAGGTCTTGATTTCTCCAGGAGGGATGTGCATAGCAATCCGATACATATCTCTAGGTTCTCTAATCTATGTGGAGGACTGAGGTGAGCACAAGCATGGACCCCAGACTGATTGGAATCAGAAGGCTGATAACTGAGATTCCTGGATGACCACCTTGTTTCTTCCCCTCCAACCAGTCAGAGAAAGGCCACATGCCCTACAGACTTCCCTCCAAGTTTTGCCTGTAGAAAACTGTTCCCAGAAAACTATTGGAGAGTTCAGGCTCTTTGAGCTTAAAAGCACCCACTCTCCTTCTTTGCCCCTGTTAGTAAAACTTTCTTTTCTCTAAACTTCAATGTTCCAGTGTGTTTGCCCTCTTCACAAAGGGCATATGAACTTGGTTTCCACAATATATATAGTTATTTCCATGTATCTTGAGTGGAAACAAAATGAACATTTAAATTTTATGTTCATGTTAGCAATACCTTATTTTATTTATCATTTTTTTTATAAAAAGAAATGGGCTTCCTGGTGGCTCAGATGGTAAAGAATCTACCTGCAATGTGGGAGACTTGGGTTCAATTCCTGAGTCAGGAAGATCTCCTGGAGAAGGGAATAGCTACCCACTCCAATACTCTTGCCTCAGGAATTCCATGGACAGACAAGCCCTGGTGGGCTACAGTCCATGAGGTCACAAAGAGTTGGACACAAAAAAATGACTAACAATTTCACTTTTCACATAAAAAAGAAACTTATTTGAATTGTCAGTCATATTCTTCATCATCCAGGCATTCCAAGTGTCCTTAGGATATGGAACTAAAGTGAAAACTGTCTTTTCAGGGTAATGCCAAACTTTTTACAATAAGGACATTTTTCACTTATTTACTTCTTCAGACACCTTTAAACATGATAAAAGAGCTATTATGGGTTTATTTAATAGTACATTTCACACAATTCTATTTGAGAATGTTTGGTTTCAAGGCATATCATTACTTCTGCACAAAGTATCAATGATTCTAAATCATGTATTCAATATGTAAAACCCATGTCCTTTTAAACTTATTTCTCCACAGAAATAAAAGTAATAACCTATGTATCAGGCATAGTTATGGATTTTTTTTTATCATATTAGACCATTGGGTTTTTTTTTTTTTTCAGATAAACGCTATAGATAATCTTTTGAAATGACCAAGCATCTTGCAAACTGAAACATATATGGAAAGTAATTTTTATGATGAATGGAAGTGATAAACTGGTATAATTCAATTATACTTGTGGCATGTTCATTATTTATATTAATAATAATGACTGTTAAGTGACAAGGAGGGAAAAAGTCATCATTATTTTAATAATACATCAAAGGTAGATGAACTTATAAAAAATTTGAATTTTAGTTCCAGAAATACTTCTGCAGTGCTCATATGTGCAAATTACTTTCAGAGGAACCACAGAAGGAAGAACTAGAGACAATTTCCTCTGAAGCATTTGGCTATAGATTCACATTGTATTACAGACTTACGAAGTTTGGGGGAAAATAATAAATAGCAAAGGAAAGACAATTGTTCAGACAAAATTTATGGAAAGAAACATTTATTTTATATAATTCCATGCTATTATTAAGACTATAAAGTTAGTTTGTTCTAAATAAAATTTCTTGTTATTAATTAAAATATTTCCCATGCTTTCTTATTTACCACAGTGAAACTCCTGGACTCTGAAGTTTTTACTTCAAAATTCTTTTAAATTTACAATAGTTTAAAACAAACTTGAGTTAGTGAGAGAAAGAACAGATATTTATCTGATATCTAAACCATGTAATTAATCATTCTAATTTTTTAACTTATTCAAATATATTGGGGTTTTTAAAATTACCAAATCACAAAATTGAAGATTTTGTATCCTGAGAGTTTCTCTGAAATATAGGTTTTCAGCAGCCACTGACTGAAAAAAGCAATCATAGAATTCTTTCTATTAATTGATAAACTCATTTGCCGTTTAAGACAGAAGATGGATATCTGAATAACTTAAGTCTGATAATCTTATACATGTATAAAAGAGACATGCAAACATTAGCTATTATACAGAATACAATTTGTGGATGTTTGTTATTTGTACCCATATGTTTATGTTGTGGTGAAGAGACTCTTTAAGTGTGTACACTCAATAGGATTCTATTCTTACCTTTGCTTTCCTGCTATAGTCTCCATTGACAATAAGACCATTAGTCATGACTTTAGTTATCATTAACACACTGATGACTCTCAGTTCTGCAGGTACCTCCTGAGATTTCTCAAAGGCTGCTTTCAGCCAGCTGTCAAAGAATTCTACTTGGATTCATTAGCACATCAAACTCGGATATTCAAATAAGATAATGACATTGCAAATTCTTATTGACGTTCTACTAAATTATCCTGTTTACATAATTGTTTTACTACCCATACTGCCTTAATTCAGTTCAGTTCAGTTCAGTTCAGTCACTCAGTCATATCCGACTCTTTGCGACCCCATGAATCGCAGCCCGCCAGGTCTCCCTGTCCATCACCAACTCCCGGAGCTCACTCAGATTCACATCCAGCGAGTCAGTGATGCCATCCAGCCATCTCATCCTTGGTCGTCCCCTTCTCCTCCTGCCCCCAATCCCTCCCAGCATCAGAGTCTTTTCCAATGAGTCAACTCTTGGCATGAGGTGGCCAAAGTGCTGGAGTTTCAGCTTTAGCATCATTCCCTCCAAAGAAATCTCAGGGTTGATCTCCTTCAGAATGGACTGGTTGGATCTCCTTGCAGTCCAAGGGACTCTCAAGAGTCTTCTCCAACACCACAGTTCAAAAGCATCAATTCTTTGGCACTCAGCTTTCTTCACAGTCCAACTCTCACATCTATACATGACCACTGGAAAAACCATAGCCTTGACTAGATGGACCTTTGTTGGCAAAGTAATGTCTCTACTTTTCAACATGCTATCTAGGTTGGTCATAACTTTTCTTTCAAGGAGTAAGCGTCTTTTAATTTCATGGCTGTAGCTACCAATAAATATGCAGCAGGACCACAGTCGGGAAGAGAAAGGACTTTGAAACTACGCCATTGGTTCATATCCTGGCTCCACCACTTACTAGTTACATGACCTTGGACAATTTACTTAATCTTTCTGAGATTCAGTTTTCTCATTTGTAATATGTGATAACAGAGATAAATATATTACCTAAATCATAGCATTTTGACCTGAAAAGTACTTAGAAAATTATCTTATAGTATGTGTTAGAAATCAGCTATTACTACTCATTTCTTGTCTGTATGGATAAAATAATTCCATATCCTTACCTGCTTATGCTCTGCCATTTAAAATCCATTTTCACAAGATATTGCTAGAATAATTTCTTACAATGGAAAGCTCATCATTTCACTTTTCTTCTTAAAATACTTCTATAACTCCTATATATAAGAAAATTCTTTGAGAAGCCTACAATCCTCTTGGTGAACTAGCTCATGAATGTTTATTAAATTAAACTTCCATCAGTTCTTGAATATTCTGGAAACCAGACTCTGAAAGCAGTGTGTAAGAGGTTCATTAGAGCTCACTCTTGGGATTAACATCGGTTAGGCAAAGGACAGAAATGGTGTTGAGCAGAAAAAGTTGAGATATGCTATAGTCACATAAAAGGTCTCCGCTGAATTTACAGGAAAGTCTGAAACAGAAATGATCTTCAGACTTTTCCATGCTTATTAGATACAGGAGGGCTGGTGTTTATACCCTTGTGTCTATGAATTCAGGGTTGTAGGGAATGGCTTCTGTTGCTCTCACAGAAAGTGCACTTTTTGATTCTTCACATGAAGTATTATGTTTTTTGTCTCCTGATGCATAGTTCCCTCTAGATAAAAAAATTACTTAGGTATTATATAAAAGACAGGCATTTTCCCCATTGCCTCATTTTTAGAGGATGGACAAAAAGGTACTCATCTTTGAGAAAGTCCCTGGTTCATAACTTGGTAAGAACTTTTCTACTTTTCGGTGGCCTACACCTATCATTTATACATAAAATAACTGCTGCAGATAAGATGTTATATATTTTTTACTTTAAAAATATGAGGAATCAAGAGTCAGGATTCTTTATGAATCATGCAAAATTTTTCATGATATAGTACAAGATGCAAAAGTTTAAAGAAAATCATGTTTTATCTTTGTTTAAACCATATAAATTATCATTTTCTAATGAAAAGTTAAGCTTTCCCACAGATAATTTATAAAGCCTATATGTCATAGATAAAGAAAGCAATATTTCAGACAAGGACCCAAAAATGTCCCCTTTTCCAATGCATGAGAATCACCCAAGACTATTTTACATAAGGAAACTAAAAGAGAAGCACATCAATTAATGACTCAAAATAGTATTCCATCACACAAAGCTTGCTTCCCCTTTTACGCAATATGTCCACTGAGAAACAGAAGTGGCTACAAAACTTGTGTGCTGTCAATGTTACCTATACTAAAGAAAAATATTAAAGCCCTCCTACCCAGGTTCTGCTGAGCATGTATTTTGTGATTAACCTTGCAATCCTCTTTATTTAAATAATATCTTTGCAAAATGTTAGATCACAGATAATTCCTCAGTAAATCATTAGGCATTTGCAAAAATTATAAGATTACATACATTTTGCTACAGCCAATTAGAGACTATAGCATGTAGTTCTACTAAAATAGCGATTGTGGTCAATAAGGTTATTTTTCACAAATATTCACCATTTTTCTTCTCTTCCACAGAGTGTATATCTCATCTCTTTTGTTTTGGGAATTGGCCATACAACTTACTTTGACATCAGATTGGATGAAGTATTCTTCTTGCCCTTTTAAGCTGAGCTTAACCATATGATTCATTTTGGCTGGTAGGATTTTTGCAGACATAATTCTTTAAAATATATTTTGAGTTTCACATTTGCACTTTTATTCCTTTGTGATCAGAATAAGAAGAGCATTCCTGGGTTAGCCTGCTGTCCCAAGTGAAAGGAAAAACATGTGTTATTAGAACCACACTCAGAGAGCCTCATCTAGATCAATCTTCCCTTAAACACTAAGGAGAATTAAACAAATGCTTGTTGTAGTCTACTGAGACTTTGTGTTATTATTATTATCACTCTTATTTAGTACTTTTTGTGATGATAGCAAACTCATAAAGTGATATTAGAATGTTTACACCAAACTTCATAGTACACATTTATTACCAAATTTTTAAAAAAGGCTATTATCTTTTAAAATTTAGCTTCACTATATATAGAAAATACAAGCCTTCTACATGTATTACATGTCAATGTCATATCAATCATTTTATAGAACTCTGATTTTTAAATTCTGGAGCTGTTGACAATAACCTAGATGTCACAGCATTAAATAAAATCAGATAACAAGTGTATACATACTGGATATAATGGCTTATAATAAAAATAGAAGTGCTAGTTGCTGACCCAGAAAATATTTCTTTCCTATTAGAAATGTTCTATGTCATGACAAAATATATATATATTTTTGTTTTCTGTTCCTTCATACTCTCCAGTGTTGTTTTATTTACTTCAGTGGTACTTAACTTGATCCAACATAATTACTTTAATTTTTTTTTAAACTTTGAGTTAGTATATTATGGGAATAGAGATTGACTATTCTGTACATTGAAATTCTAAAAACATCTCACAAGTTACAAAAAGTAAACTTGTTAAGAATTTGGATAATGCCAGTGTGAAGCTCTGGAGAAAATCACAAGTGTTTATCTGCAGCTTTGGACTGGCTTTGTAGCTTAATCACTAAATGAACTTTTTTATCATTAATGGTATATCCATCTAGCTATACCCTGAGTTAAAACTTAATTATATAGCACTGTACTAAGCGTTGCTTAAATAAATGACATCACTGTTTAATAAAATACATATGCATAGTTCAGTGTTTAACTTCTCCAAATATATTTTTATAGGCATAATATAAAAATAGTTTGTGGAGCCTATCAAATCTTGAGTATTTAAGACTTTTTTTAAAAATATAAATTTATTTATTTTAATTGGAGGTTAATTACTTTACAATATTGTATTGATTTTGCCATACATCGACATGAAACCACCACAGGTATACACGTGTTCCCCATCCTGAACCCCCCTCCCTCCTCCCTCCCCATACCATCCCTGACTCCAAGGAATGTTAATTGACAGGAGTTCATTAAATGCCTCCATACCTACAATATTTAAGACTTTTGAATCAAGCAAAAATGGATCAAAACACTACTCAAGAATGCACAAAATCTACTTTTAAATTAGCAGTTTAAAAATCTGGACATCAAAATGCTAATATATGTTGTTAAATATTTTTCATAACTCCATGGCTCCTTGAGACTTCTGGAAAAAAATTACTCATAATACAATTGTTCATTAATATGCATGTGCATAATAGTAATGTCAAGATGCATATTCCAAAAGGTTTCTGAGCATAGAAATTAGTTGATTACACTAAAGTCTACTTTTCTTTTGGAAATTAGTTACCCATGAATCACTCTAAAAGAAATAGCAACTATAAAAATGCATCCCTATTTATCAATAATTTGCATGAAATGGACACTGAAATATTGGTATCAGAATTACTTCAAATTAAGTGATAATTCAGAAGCTTCTTTTAAGAAAATTAAAATTTGAACAAATAGTAATAAGAGGTAACATTCACATCAAATAAAATATTTTTTCACATTTATTTTATATTCCCTTACATGAGATTAATAATGCTCTTAGTTGAAGTTTTTCTTAACAGATGTTGGGTTTTGTCACATGTCTTTCAGATTTGATACATGTCCATTTGTCTTCAAAACAACTGAGGAAATTCTAGTAGCAATTTGATTTTGAATACTGGCCCATATACTGACCATAGACCATCAGAATAGCTTAATGAACCAACATATGAAAGTATCTTCAGGAGATGTAAGTATTAAATATTTATATACATATCCTCAATATAGTATGGTTAGAGGGAATGTGTCATAAAAAATAGTAGCTGGGAAGAAATTAAAATTCTGTATTGAGGTACTGGAAAGATAGTTTTTTTCCTAATAAATATAAGTAAGAAAAACAGATTTTATGACACATAAAAAGAAAGCTGATCTCTAAAAATTTGATGCTGAACTCTTAAAAATCTCTTGGACTGCAAGGAGATCCAACCAGTATATCCTAAAGGAGATTTGTCCTGGGTATTCATTGGAATGACTGATGCCAAAGCTGAAACTCCAATATTTTGGCCCCCTGATGCGAAGAGATGGAGAACTATTATACAGTCAGCAAAAACAAGACCAGGAGCTGATGGAGGCTCAGATCATGAACTCCTTATTGTCAAATTCAGATTTAAATTGAAGAAAGTGGGGAAAACCATTAGACCATTCTGGTATGAACTGAATCAAATCCCTTATGACTATACAGTGGAAGTGAGAATTAGATATAAAGGACTAGATCTGATAGACAGAGTGCCTGATGAACTATGGACGAAGGTTCATGAAATTGTACAGGAAACAGGGATGAAGATGATCCCCAAGAAAAAGAAATGCAAACAAGCAAAATGGCCCTCTGAGGAGGCCTTACAAATAGCTGTGAAAAGAAGAGAAGCAAAAAGCAAAGGAGAAAAGGAAAGATATATCCATTTGAATGCAGAGTTCTAAAGAATAACAGGAGAGATAAGAAAGACTTCCTCAGCAATCAATGCAAAGAAATAGAGCAAAACAATAGAATGGGAAACACTGGAGATCTCTTTAAGAAAATTAGAGATAGCAAGGGAAAATTTCATAGAAAGATGGACTAAATAAAAGACAGAAATGGTAGGGACCTAACAGAAGCAGAATATATTAAGAAGAGGTGGCAAGAATACACAGAACTATACAAAAAAAAAGGTTTTCACAAACCAGATAATCACAATGGTGTGATTACTTACCTAGAGCCAGACATCCTGGAATGTGAAGTCAAATGGGCCTTGGGAAGCATCACAATGAACAAAGCAAGGGGAGGTGATGGAATACCAGGTGAGCTATTTCAAATCCTAAAAGATGATCCTGTGAAAGTGCTATGCTCAATATGTCAGCAAATTTGGAAAACTCAGCAGTGGCCATAGGACTGGAAAAGGTCAATTTCCATTCCAATCCCAAAGAAAAGCAATGTCAAAGAATGCTCAAACTACCTCACAGTTGCACTCATCTCACATGCTAGTAAAGTAATGCTCAAACCCTCCAAGCCAGGCTTCAGCAACAAGTGATCTGTGAACTTCCCAATGTTCAAGCTGATTTTAAAATGGGCAGAGGAACCAGAGGTCAAATTGCCAACATCCGCTGGATCATCAAAAAAGCAAGGGAATTCGACAAAAACATCTATTTCTGCTTTATTGACTATGCCAAAATCTTTGACTGTGTGGATCACAATTAACTGTGGAAAATTCTGAAGGAGATGGAAATATCAGCCACCTGACCTGCCCCTTGAGAAACCTGTATGCAGGTCAGGAAGCAACAGTTAGAACTGGACATGGAACAACAGACTGGTTCCAAATAGGAGGAGTACGTCAAAGCTGTGTATTGTCACCCTGCTTATTTAACTTCTATGCAGAATACATCCTGAGAAACACTGGGCTGGGAGAAGCACAAGCTGGAATCAAGATTGCCGGGAGAAATATCAATAACCTCAGATATGCAGATGACACCACCCTTATGGCAGAAAGTGAAGAGGAACTAAAAAGCCTCTTGATAAAAGTGAAAGAGGAGAGTGAAAACGTTGGCTTAAAGCTTAACATTCAGAAAACGAAGATCATAGCATCTGGTCCCATCACTTCATGGGAAATAGATGGGGAAACAGTGGAAACTGTCAGACTTAATTTTTGGGGGCTCCAAAATCACTGCAGATGGTGATCGCAACCATGGAATTAAAAGATGCTTACTCCTTGGAATGAAAGTTATGACCAACCTAGATAGCATATTAAGAAGCAGAGACATTACTTTGTCAACAAATGTCCATCTAGTCAAGGCTATGGTTTTTCCAGTAGTCATGTATGGATGTGAGAGTTGAACTATAAAGAAAGCTGAGTGCTGAAGAATTGATGCTTTTGAACTGTGGTGTGGAGAAGACTCTTGAGAGTCCCTTGGACTGCAAGGAGATCAAACCAGACCATCCAAAAGGATATCAGTCCTGGGTGTTCTTTGGAAGGACTGAAGCTGAAGCTGAAACTCCAATGCTTTGGACACCTGATGTGAAGAGTTCACTCATCGGAAAAGACCCTGATGCTGGGAAAGATTGTGGGCAGGAGGAGAAGGGGACGACAGAGGATGAGATGGTTGGATGGCATCACTGAGTCAATGAACATGTGTTTGGGTAGACTTCAGGAGATGGTGATGGACATGGAGGCCTGGCATATTGCGATTCTTGTGGTCGCAAAAAGCTGGGCACAACTGAGTGACTGAACCTGAACAGGGTGAAAAGAATTGACTCATTAGCAAAGACCCTGATGCTAGGAAAGATTGAAGGCTGGAAGAGAGGGGATGCTAGAAGATGAGATGGTTGGGTGGCATCACCAACTCAATAGACATGAGTTTGAGTAAGCTCTGGGAGTTGGTGATGGACAGGGAAGCCTGCCGTGCTGCAGTCCATGGGGTCACAAAGTTCAGATTCGACTGAGTGACTGAACTGAACTGAACTGAAATAGAGGGAATGTCGTACAATTTGTACCCAGCAGTAAGGTTAGGGGAGGATGCTGGTGTCCTGTAAATTGTGTTAACACAAGGATTTTTGTTATACCTGAAGAGTCACTGGTTTTTGCAAAGAGGTGGCTACTAAGATTTACATTTTTGTAAAGTAATTTTGGTAGGAGCAATGCAGGACAGGATCCAGGTAAAAATCTGTATACCAGTTAAAATGCATTATTGTACTCCATGGAAAAAACAAGGGACTGAATTAGGGCATGGAATTGCAAATAAAGAGGTGCCAAAGGTAAAGCTACTTAGCAGATTAAACAGAAAGAAAATGGAGAATATTTTAATGTGCTAGGAGAGTAGCTAGGAAGAAATTAAAATTCTATATTGAGTTAATGGCAGAATAGTTTTGTTTTTTTTCTTTCATAAATATAAGTAAGAGAAGCAGATTTTATGACACATTATGAGCTCAGTGTTATTTATATTTAAATCACAGGAATTTGGGGGGTGGGTGGGGCATGATCTAATTGAAGAAAAGATGAAAAGAGTGTGATCTGACCAGGAGCAAGCCAGGTGCTTGGGTACAATGCCTAGAAATAAAAGCTAATCACTAAAAATTAGTCATTTATAATGTGTAGACAACTTATGTTCCTCTCTACAGATTAAAATAAACTATTTAGAGTAATTTTTCTTCTATTCTTTATGAACTGAAAGGGTTTTTGTTCTGATCTTTCAGAAGATAATACAGTCTAGCCTTTGGAGCTGTCTAAAATATAGTTGAGGGTTATTTTTAGTCGACACATTAGACACATTGCTGTAGTTTGCATTTCTCATCAAAGAAAATGAATAGGCAGTAAATATAAAGTACAAAAACTGCCATGGAAAAGAAGATTAATAAGGAAGGATTGTCATTTACTTTCAAATCCAATGGCTCATTTTAAATGGTCCTCAAAACTATTAGCTTCACAGTATTTGGATTAGACAATAAAAAACATACCCTTAATGCTATCCTTTCATTTAGTCATATATTTTCTTTGTATTCTAATCTGTACTTAAAAAAATAGATAAATAGAAATTATAATGGGCCTTTGCAACAAATTCTGATTCTGAAATGTCTATCAATATATAGTCAGTCTCCTAAAATTATTATTAATAATATGTACTAATGAGAAAATTAAGATATCATCTCAAATACTTTAAGATCAGACATTTTTAATAAATTTCATTTTAAATTTCATTTTAAAATATGCTATTGCTAAGTATCTTTTTAAGCTTTATTGTAGTGTAATTGATATGGAAAAACTGAACATGTTTAACATGTATGTCTTGATATGTTTGGACACACACGCAAACACCAAATATAACATCTTTTACAATGTCAGGTTTCAACACAAGCTAAATTCATAGCTATGAGTCTTAAGTAAAATTTAGGCTATTGATACAGGAAAGTGGGAGAAATGGAATGTGTGTGTTCAGAAATAGTCAAAGATTCAAAGAACATTGAACGGACCTCCTGCAATGAGCCGGACCTCCTGCAATGAGCCAGACCTCCCGGTTGACATCGCCCATCCATTCTGTCCCGAGAGGCTCTCTCTCCACTTTTAACAATATTGGCTGGCTTTGCCAGTGGATGTTGAGAGAGGGAATTTCTTTTCAAGGAGAAGCCAGAGGGTAACATTCAGTTCAGTACAGTTCAGTTCAGTCGCTCAGTCCTGTCCAACTCTTTGCGACCCTAGGGACTACAGCACGCCAGACCTCCCTGTCCATCACCAACTCCCTGAGTTTACCCAAACTCATATCCATTGAGTCATTGATGCCATCCAACCATCTCATCCTCTGTTGTCCCCTTCTCCTCTTGCCTTCTATCTTCCTCAGCATCAGGGTCTTTTCAGATGAGTCAGTTCTTCACATCAGGTGGCCAAAGTATTGGTGTTTCAGCTTCAGCATCAGTCCTTCCAATGAATATTCAGATCTAATTTCCTCAAGACCAGTTGGATCTCCTTCCACTCCAAGGGGCTCTTTGAACCACAGTTCAAAAGTATCAGTTCTTCATCACTCACTACATATATATATATATATATATATATATATATATATATATGTATATGTATTTATTTATTTATTTATTTTAATTGGAGGTTAATCACTTTACAATATTGTATTGGTTTTGCCATACATCAACATGAATCTGCCACAGGTTCACCTTTCTTTATACTCCAACTCTCACATCCATACATCACTACTGGAGAAATGATAGCTTTGAATAGATGGACCTTTATTGATAAAGTAATGTCACTGCTTGTTAACATACTGTCTAGGTTGGTCATAACTTTTCTTCCAAGGAGCAAGCTTCTTTTAATTTCATGGCAGCAGTCACCATTTGCAGTGATTTTGGAGCCCTCCAAAATAGTCTCTCACTGTTTCTGATGTTTCCCCAAGTATTTGCCATGAAGTGATGGGACCAGATACCATAATCTTAGTTTTCTGAATGTTGAGCTTTAAGTCAACTTTTCCACTCTCCTCTTTCATTTTCATCAAGGGGCTCTTTAGTTCCTCTTTGCTTTCTGCCATAAGGGTGGTGTCATCTGCATACCTGAATTTATTGATATTTCTCCCCGCAATCTTGATTCCAGCTTGTGTTTCCTCCAGCCCAGAGTTTCTCATGATGTACTCTGCATATAAGTTAAATAAGCAGAGTGACAATATACAGCCTTGACGTACTTTTTTCCTGATTTGGAACCAGTCTGTTTTTCCACGTACAGTTCTAACTGTTGCTTCCTGACCTGCATACAGATTTCTCAAGAAGCAAGACAGGTGTTCTGGTATTCCCATCTCCTTCAGATTTTTCTACAGTTTAGTGATCCACACAGTCAAAGGCTTGGCATAGTCAATAAAGCAGAAATAGATGTTTTTCTGGAATTCTCTTGCTTTTTCCATGATTCAACGGATGTTGGCAATTTGATCTCTGATTCCTCTGCCTTTTCTAAAAGCAGCTTGAACATCTGGAAGTTCACAGATCACTTGTTGCTGAAGCCTGGCTTGGAGAATTTTGAGCATTACTTTACTAGTGTGTGAGATGATTGCAATTGTGTTGTAGTTTGAGCATTCTTTGGCATTGCTTTTCTTAGGGATTGGAATGAAAACTGACCTTTTCCAGTCCTGTGGCCACTGCTGAGTTTTCCAAATTTGCTGACATATTGAGTGCAGCACTTTCACAACGTTATCTTTTAGGATTTGCAATAGCTCAGCAGCAGCAGCAGCAACTGGAATTACAGTTGACTTAGCTGTTTCTATTTTAAAAGAGTGTGTGTGGGTTAGTCACTCAGTCTTGTCTGACTCTTTGCAACCCCACGGACTATAGCCTGCTTTAAAACAGTACTCAGTGATTCAAAGAAACTGGAAAAACAGGACTTTTTTTTAACCTCTGGGGTCACTGCAGCAAGTTGGATTATCTCCAGAACCGGCACTAGCTCTGTTGGGATGAAAAGTTGAATTGCCAAATATTCAGTGTTAGCAGTGATTCCTAGTGATAAGATTCAGTCACACATGAAGACATTTGTCCATTATGCACAAGCAATACTGCAAAATCATTTTCTCCTTAGAAAACTTATTTTACAACATGTTTTAATCTCACTTGAGAATTAGAACAAACCATAGTATCTTTGGCTCACTAGAGTCAACTTTTGACTTTTGAAGTGCAAAGTCAACTCTAGTCTTTTGAAGTGCAACTTATTAATACTAGGTAGAACAGTCAGAAGCCTTTACATTAGCATGGAGTCACAAAGAAGCTAACAGAATAATGTTGGTCTTCACTGTAAGTCATGCTTAAGAACTGAGGACCAGGAATTTCACTTTGCATATTGCAAGTGAGTTTTCACTTTGCATATTGCAAGTGAGCTTTCATTGAACTTCTCCCTAGACATTGTTTTTTCTCAAAGTTTCATACTGAGGCTGCAATGAAATTCTCACAACACTATCACACTTGTGGTTGGTTCTCTATCAGCCACCTGCTCCAGATGCTCTAGAATACCTGTAGGGCAGATGAAGTAGAAGATTTGGTACATATATTCCCCCTGAAAGTGTTGTTCTCCATCCTCTTTTCTTGTGAACAAAACCTTCCATAGTTTCACATAAAAAGATGGTTAAGATTTCACCTTCCAATGCATGGAGTGAGGGTTTGATTCCTGGTCAGGGAGCTGGGATCTCAAATGCCTTGTGGCCAAAAAATCAAAACATAAACAGAAGCAATATTGTGACAAATTCAATAAAGACTTTGAAAGTGGTGCACATTTTTTTAAAACATCTTTTAAAAAAATAGATATTCTCTCTCTACTTAGCATCAACACTAGTTTTTTGTTTGTTTGTTTGTTATTTTGTTTTTTGTTTTTGCCCTGATCCAGGAAAAAAAAAATGGGGGTAAAAATTTGTCTAGCTGAAGGAAATACTGTTAACAAAGAGACAGATTTGTTTGAGAGTCACAAATACTGGGGTTAATTCAACTGACAATTTACTATGAACTCAACTATCTGCCCTTCATGTTTAAGGAAATTGAAAGGGCTTAAGTTCAGAGACAGAGAAATCCACTGTAAACAAATTCCTATCAATTAAATAACAATGTCTGTTATTTATGGGGTCTCCTCAGCTTCTCTTCAATTAGTTCATGAAATTATTTTATAATCTATGTCTTATTTAAAGGAAATGAAAATGTCTTGCTGAGAATCAGCCTCAATCAGAAGAAATAAAGCATTGACAAAATTAGACAGCATTTTAAAAAGCAGAGACATTGCTTTGTCTACAAAGGTTCATATAGTCAAAGCTAGTCTTTCCAGTAGTCATGCAAGGATGTGAAAGTTGGACAATAAAAAAGGCTGAACATCGACGAATTGATGCCTTCAAACTGCAATGCTGGAGAAGACTCTTGAGAGTCCCTTGGACTGCAAGGATATCCAACCAGTCACTCCTAAAGGAAATCAACCTTAAATATTCATTGAAGGACTGATGCTGAATCTGAAGCTCCAATACTTTGGCCATCTGATGCAACAAGCTGACTCATTGAAAAGCTCCCTGATGCTAGGGAAAGATTGAAGGCAGGAGGAGAAAAGGATGACAGAGGATGAGATAGTTGGATGGCATCACTGACCCAATGGACATGAATTTGAACAAACTCTTGGAGATGGTGAAGGACAGGGAAGCCTGTTGTGCTGCAGTCCATGGGGTCGTAAAGAATCAGACATGACTGAAAGATTGATCAAGAACAACCCCATTTTCAAAACAAGAGATTTATAAAATTGTGTTAATTCTTGCTACAGACATGAAATTGATTAAAATAAGTAGCAGACATTACATAGGGATACTCATACACACACACACACACACACACACACACACACACACACATATTTCCATTTCCTATGACTGTTCTGACTCCTGTGATTAGTGTGTTTTCTAACCTAATTCTCAGTTCGAATTCCATGCTGGTTTTTCCACTTAGCAGCAGTGTTCACAAGTTTTAACAATGAAAAGTCATTTTCAGATTTTTTTAGATTAGAATTGATTAGAGTAATATTAAATTTATAGATGAATTACCATTGGACCATGGCCAGTCCTATGGTGTGAATTTGTGTGGCATTCTAAAAAGCAAATCTGTCATTAACCTTCTAGCCCATTCTGGTATTTAGGCAAACGGTAATAACCCCTTACAAGCATGAAATGTAGTAATGAAAAGCCATGTGGAGTTAGGTAAGTTGCATAAGAATAAGGTCAGTTAAAATCAAGTAGCATTTAATAAACACAAAATTTGAAGTTGCAATGTTAGTATTTATAGTGATTATTTAGTAGTCAGTGTTCCTAGGATGGTCACTCTAGTGACCATCTATGTATTCTATGTATTCTTGCCACCTCTTAATATCTTCTGCTTCTGTTAAGTCCATACCATTTCTGTCCTTTATTGAGCCCGTCTTTGCATAAAATGTTCTTTTGGTATCTCTAAGTGTTTCTCTGGGTACAGGTCTATAAGTGGAAAGTGTAATAGGAAAGAAAGCTTAAGGGATTTTGTGTGAAAAACTAATGCTATTAGTGTATAAGAATCATGGATGAATAAGCTAAAATGAGGGGACAGAACTATGTCTGACGCAGGATACAGCATGCTTGGGGCTGGTGCATGGGGATGACCCACAGAGATGTTATGGGGAGGGAGGTGGGAGGGGGGTTCATGTTTGGGAACACATGTAAGAATTAAAGATTTTAAAATTAAAAAAAAATAACATAAATAAAATAAAAGCCAGAAGGCACAAAGTAAATAAAAAATAAATAAATTAATTAATTAATTAATTAAAAAAAAAATAAATGTAGTTACATGAACATAAAAGCATGTGCATATTTTCAAATGCTGATGACATCTTAGTGGATTGGACAGGATTCCTATAATTTGATTTGACAGGTCATATTCAGTTCAGTTTAGTTCAGTTCAGTTACTTAGTTGTGTCTGACTCTTTGTGACCCCATGAATCGCAGCATGCCAGACCTCCCTGTCTATCACCAACTTCCTGAGTTTACCCAAACTCATGTCCATAGGGTCGGTGATGCCATCCAACCATCTCATCCTCTGTTGCCCCCTTCATCTCATCCTCTGTTGTCCCCTTCTCCCCTGGTCTTGTTTTTGCTTATTGTATAGAGCTTCTCCATCTTTGGCTGCAAAGAATATAATCAACTGATTTCAGTGACAGCTCATATTGTTTTGTAACTATTATATTATACATTAACTTTTAATATGTTCATGGTATATAATACTTTATTGTTCATAAATCCACTTTAGGATTTTTTAATGTTCATTGAAGATTGGATAAAACACTTCAATGCTTTGCTTTATTTAGAATATTATTGTTTATGCTCACTCATATATTGCAAAAAGTAATTCAATATTTATTGACTTGTCAGCTGCTATAATCTTTTTTATGTGTTGTGACAAGGAAAAATAGTAATCGTTGGTGGTTACTTCTGTCAACTTGAGTGAGGGCTCCAACATTAAAGAATCTGCCTGCAATGCAGGAGACCTTGTTTCTATCCCTGGGTCAGGAAGATCCTCTGAGAAGGGAATGGCAAACCACTCCAGTTATTGCCTGGATAATTCCATGGACAGAGGAGCCTGGTGGGTTACAGTCCGTGGGGTAAGACACAAATGAGTGATTAACACTTACTTACTTGAGAGGTCCTCTTGTATCCAGTGTGGTGGTTTAGGCCCTAAATCTTGTCTGACTCTTGTGACCCCGTGGACTGTAGCCAGTTAGCCTTCTCTGTCTGTGGAATTTTCCAGTAAGAATATTGGAGTGGGTTGCCATTTCTTTCTCTAGCGGATCTTCCCGACCCTGAGACCCTTCCTCGGGTCTCCTGCACCACAGGCAGATTCTTTACTAACTGAGCTAAACATTCATTACTGGGGTATATCTATGAGGATGTTTCTGGATGAAATTAGCATTTGATTGGCGAGACTCAATAAGTACACTTCCCTCCCCAGTGTGAGCCGGCATCATCCAGTCCACTGAGAGAGTGAACAGAACAAAGCAGAAAGGAGGGAAGGATTTTTCCCTGTTTGTTTTTTTTCTTTCTCACTCATTGATCAGGGAGATCTATACTTAACATCTCTGACCCTAGACTAGAACTTCAACCATCAGCTCCCTTGATTTTCAGGCCTTTGGACTCAGAATTGCCCTTCTGGTTTTCCTGGGTGGCCAGCTTCAGTGGTAGATGGTGGGACTTCTTAGCCTCCAAATAAATGTGTGTGTTTCCATTTTTGTGTGTGTGTTCCCTGTTGGTTTGATTTCTCTGGAGAAATCTAGTATACCAACTTTGTCATTTTGCATGTATTTTATTTCTGTTATGAAATTTAAAATTGAGATTATTTTCAAATATAAACAAGTGGAAAATAGCATAATGACCCCACATAGGCATCAAAGCTTCAAAAATTATGAATATCCTGATGTTTCATCTCAACATATATGCATTTTAAAGCAATATTTAACGTTTAAATCAAAAATAAATCTAGCTACCAAATTTTACTATTCTTCACACAGATATAAACATAAATTTAAAATAAATGCAATATTCTACAGTAGGCATTAACTTAGTGTTAACAATATGCATATTTAAGTAAGTGTATGTTGTTACTCTTTTTCCTAAAGAACAAGTAGATTGTGTGTGGAGAACTGATCCATGCACATTTGTGCATATTGTATTCTCCATACATATAGACACATGTATACTTAAATCACAAAATGGGTAAGTCACTAATAAGTACCAGATGACTTACAAATAAACCATAAAGTATACAAAAAGAAGAGAGTGACTATAGAGAACTAGAATAACTGGGAAAAAATTATTTGAAAAAAATATTGAACATAAATAAAATGTAGCCGTTGTTCTCGTACACGAACAGGATCCACCTCAAAACTGAATGATTTACCATTTAGCAGCTGAAGGTGCTGGCAGCTGACATCTTTCAACTATCAGTCATCTCTGAGCATTGCCTTACACCAAAGAGCTTTGCTTGTCAAGGGCAGATCTCATTTCCAGAGCTGCCAACGTCTAGCGACAAGCATACGTTGTGGGAGTACAAGGCTCCACTCCCTCACCACCATGTGAAGCTACCTCCATAAATTATTCGAGCCTCAGTGTATTTAGAACACTGGTTGAAGCCCTTGCTGGGTCTTCATCATAAACCACCTTCTCCCTTGCCCAATCTTGCTTCCTTTCCCTCCATTTTAAAGGAGTAGATACCTTAAGGATACCACAAGGAACCACCTTCCTAAGAAATATGCAACTCAAGTCTATTTCCAAGTAAGACAATTTGCAGTATCAGGGTTGAAAGTAATATGGAGACATCAAGCAGACGGCCATCAAAGAACACAATCAGGACAAGATGGTTTCCAGTGTTCTTGAAAGACAAAACTTTTTGATTTAACTAAAAATTAGGGATTTTGGTAAAAGCTGTTTCTCAGTGTAAAATTTGAGAACCACCTGTATCAAATTATAGTTTATAGTCTCTCCCAAATTTTTATTTGTGTGCAAGGGTGTTTAGGGTAGGAGAGATGTGGCAGTACCTTGGATCTACAGTTGTTAAAAATTATTAGGATTCTACGCATCCTAATGTGACACAAATTGCTTATAGTTCATAAATCAGGGAGGAAGACTATCTCGGGAGTGTACCAGATATATATTCTGGAAAACCTCTTACTTTATATACATTTGTGTATACACATTCATTTATTGATGTTGTTGTTTAGTTGCTGTCATGTTCAACTCTTTGTCACCCTATGGACTTTAGCCCATGGGGCTCCTCTGTCCATGGGATTCTCCAGGCAAGAATACTGAAGTGGGTTGCCATGCCCTGCTCCAGTGTATCTTCCCAACCCATGAATTGAGCCCATGTCTCCAGAATTAGCAGAGGGACTGTTTATCACCTGGGAAGTCCCGAGCACAAATTACAAAGCTCATCCCTCACTATTTTATGTACATAAGTGAATTTCTCCTCTGTTAATCTCTGAGTCACCTTGCCAAACACTGTTGTTTTCTTAGCTCTTGTGTTACCTGTATAATCAATTTCGTGCCCTGAATTTCCTCTGTATTAAGTACTTATCCTGGTTTCTTTTTATCTGGTCAGGCTGCTCATGACATATAACCACAGGAAAGAGAGGGACATTTGTGCTAGTCAAAAAACTGCTGAATAGGGTCAGCTATTTATATTTTAATCAAAATAAAATTTTTAAAAAGTAACAGCCATAACAAAAAGTACAGCTTAAAATTATTTACTGCTCCTCTGATTCTGAAACTTCAAAAGATTCAATAAGATATATCAACTATTAGGTTCATTTGAACCAAGTCCATACAACAGTGTCCTGTTTTGTCTCAAAAATCTTCCAAATTTTAGCATCAGATTTTTTTTTTAATTTAATAAGCTAGAAGTAAAACAATACAACTGTTTGTAACCTGTATAGTATTTTACACCATGGGGGTTATTTTCAAAGTCTGGCGATCAGGACTCAGGGAGTGTTAACACCAAAATATCAATATTAGAGCTTAGATGACTATTTTACATAATGATTATATAGAAAAATGTGTGTGTGTTTCCTCAGTCACGTACAACTCTCTGGATCAAACCTGAATCTCTTGTGTCTCCTGCATTGGCAGAGAGGTTCCTCACCATTAGCAACTCCTGGGAAGCCCGTATGGAAAAATGTGCTGTTCTCAGATGCTCAGTCATGTCCAACTCTTTGCGACCCCCTGGACTGCAGCCCACCAGGCTCCTCTGTCCATGGATTCTCTAGGCACGAATATTGGAATGGATTGCCATGTCCTCTTCCCAGGGATCTTCCAGCTCAGAGATTGCACCCGTGTCTCTTGTGTCTCCTGTTTTGGCAGACAGATACTTTACCGCTAGCACCACCTGGGAAGCCCGTATGTAAAAATACTGGTAATAAAAATAATTATTTCTGCCTCTTAAATACACACACACACACACACACACAAACCAATAAGCAGACAAACAAACAAACAAAAAAAAGAAAACCCCAAGATTTGAAAATCTCCAACTTAGATGAATTTGTCGGTTACCTGAGGATTTAAGTTAAACAGAAAATTGAAAGTGTTACTTGCTCAGCCGTGTCCTACTCTTCGAGACCACATGGAATTATACCCCACTAGGCTCCTCTGTACATGTGATTCAAGAATACTGGAGTGGGTAATCATTCCCTTCTCCAGGGAATCCTCCCAACCCAGAGACTAAACCTGTGTCTCCTGCATGTCAAGTGGATTCTTTTCTGTCTGAGCCACCAGGGAAACCCAAATATATGTTATCTTTATTGTCAATCAGAAACAGTAAACTTATAAATTCACCAGAAAAATTACTTTCCTAGGCCTGATGAAATAATAAGGCATCTTACTACGTATTAAAATCTTTAAAATTTAAAGTAATTCATATATATTGATAATACAATTTGTTTCAGCAAAACACCTGACTGACATTTTGTGATAGAAATATTTCAAAGTATAGATTTAAAAAAAGAAGGGTTTATAGTCAGTGTCAATTGTAAAATCAATGAAAAATAGTGATAAAGTCACATATTTCATACAGGATATAAATGTGTAAATAAAATTAATTCCATGTAAGTTGTTTAAAACTTTACATTAGCTATTTTAAAAAAATGTCAGCTTTTATTAGTGCTTATGTTTGTTGAACTCATTAGGGTTTGTTTCTTTTGCAAGGAATCCATCTGCTGTCACTTCATTATGGCCTAGAAAATAAAAGGCAAGAAGATGAATAATATATAAAACTTCAAATGTTTTCTAATATTTTAATACATACTTTCATGAGATCCTCATTAGACAATTTTATCTTTTGAATATAGTTGCCTTATGACATTGAAATCCTTACAGGGAAATCTTTATGAGATAAAGATATTTAAATATTCCTTTTTAAAAAATGAACAATATAACTAAGATTATATGTTTGAATTTTTCAAACTAACCCAATCTCCCCAGTATTGACTAGCTGCTGCTTCTGCTAAGTCTCATTAGTTGTGTCCGACTCTGCGACCCAGATGGCAGCCTACCAGGCTCCGCGGTCCCTGGGATTCTCCAAGCAAGAATACTGGAGTGGGTTGCCATTTCCTTCTCCAATGCATGAAAGTGAAAAGTCAAAGTGAAGTTGCTCAGTCGAGTCCAACTCTTAGCGACTGCAATGGACTGCAGCCTACCAGGCTCCTCCGTTCATGGGATTTTCCAGGCAAGGGCACTGGAGTGGGGTGCCATTGCCTTCTCCAGCATTGACTAGAGATATTTAAAATTTTTTATCAAAAAAATAATAAAAAATTAAACTGCAACAATATTGTTTTTATCATGGTAAAATGAAGAAACATTTTGGTTAGCATTTTTAGGCTGTCTTACATTTTTAAGCAAATAAATATTAAATAGCTGAATATTACTTCGGTTCAGTATATCTCTGATAAAATAAGCAAATAAAAACAGCAAGCAAAACAGGCTCCAATTATCAATTTAAAGTATCATTTCTTTGTGCTCAGATAAAATTAGTATATTTTAAATAATTCATTACCTCTCAAATTTTGCCTGTATTTGAGAAGAAAGAAAGGAAAATATTTGCATCTAAAATAATAAAATCAGTAAGACATGTTATTACTAGTTTTATTCACACAGCCCTTCAAAAGCTTTCTCACAAGTTTTGTCCCTGAAAACCCTACTCTGCCCAAATGCTCCAAGAAATACGGCTCCATGGTCAAATAAGTTTAGGATGTACTGTGTAACATATTTCTCACTGAATAGTCACTGAGCATTTTGCATCTTAAAGCTTTAAAAGTAATGATAAATTTGGTTCCAAAGAAATGACTTATGCTAAACCAAATGATATTCACATTTGAAACAAATCTTGTTTTTGTCACTTACCAACGTTATATAAGCTATCTCCTGAAAGACTTATTTACAAAGATGATGGACCATATTTTGCTTGCAGTTTACTTTTTTTCTAAATAATAAGTTCATATTTCTCTCACAACATTGAGAGCTAAAGGTAGTTTGTGGTATTTAAAGTGAATTAAAAATATATGTGTGTGTATATACACACACATATATATACATATAATACACACACATATACATATATATGTGTGTGTATATATATACACACATATATATACATATAATACACACACATATATACATATATATACACACACATATATATATACACACACATATACATACATATATATATACATATGTATATACACACACATATATACACATATAATACACACACATATATACATATATACACACACACACACACACACATATATATATATATACACACACACACACATAATTTCCTGAAGCAGAGGTAGCCAGTGTCAAAAATTAAAATACAGAGTTATTTAAAGCATACATTTGACTGGAATACTAGAAGGCTAATGTATGGGATGCCTAAAACTTAAGATATCATAATATGCAGGCAGCCTATTGTAAAAATAATGTTTTTCATAAAGATGAAGCATCTCATTTTGATTCTGCTGAAGTGCTGCCTTCCACAGGAAATATTGAAATGACATAATTGAATGAGATAGAATACTTTGACTAGTGTGAATTTCATGAGAGTTGAATAAGAGATTACATCTTACTTTCAGTTTAGTCATTATTGTTTTATGTTATGCTCTTAGACTGGAAATGTTGGGTTTCATCACCTCCATGAAAACTGAGAGTACATAGCATATAACCAATCCATTACTTGAGATAAAATCTGGAGTTGAAAAAAAATGTTAACTAGTTTCTCTTAAAGAGGAGAACTTACCAAAAAATAATTTAAGAGTCTGCTTGATTTTGCCTGTAGACTGGTGGAAGACCAAGGTTGTGTGAAAACGGAGAAATTTGACTTCAATATAAGAAATCTTTTAACTTTTTGAATTATGAGGAATTAAATAAATTTAAGAGTTTATCCCTACTCTCATCTCCTTTCCCTTTTATTGTGGTTTCTCTCTTTTTTCTTGATATTGTATCCTGCAAAGAATTGACTCTATGTCAATGGTGTTGAATTAGCTATCTCAGAAGCAAGAACATGTTTCTGTGAAAACAGCCCTTTAGAAATGTCAGTTTTATTAGGGCAAGCCTATTTCCAAGTAATAGGTCTAGCACCTAAAATTCAGGACTGCCACATAGCAAATAGATGAGAGAAAATAAAATTGTAGGAGATTAAGATTTATAGGAGAATAATTTTCTACCTGATTTCTGTTGTGTTCTCTTGAGCTATAGTATTGTTTGTATATTTGTGGGTAATTTTTGTTTTCATCTAATTTAAAATGCACACCTTCATAAATGTTCACTTTCTTTATCTTCCTATAAATAGTGTCATTTTCTCCATGTTTTTATGAAGGAGTAGGAAAAAGAAAATAGCTTCTTTCTCAAAATATATGGGTATTTAAGAGCACTGCAGTTCCAACAGGGCATAACAAAATATAATAAAATCACAGAGATAGAGTCTAATCAATCAGTGAACATGAGTTATATTTGTCTTTTTAGATTGATGCAAAACAAGGCAGTTGAAAGAATTTAACAGAGGTTTAAAAATCTGGCTCTGGGTAGATTCTTCTGTCCCATCCTCAGACTTTATTCTCTTGGAATGAAGGAGAATATTCTAGGCAGAGCTGAAAGGGCATCGGCCCCTTCTATCTCTGACATCCCATGGCCCTTGTATGGGCTGTGAGCCACCTGAGACCAACTGCTTACTCTAGAAATATTTTTGCTTAGAGGAAAACCTTCTAATGTATGATTGATAGTATATTAAAAGCATGGATTTTCAAATAAGCTGAAGAGTAGAATTTTTTATATGCATCTACCTCTATCAGGCCCCAACACACACAAACACACACACACACACACACATACACACACACATATTCTCAAACACATAACACTCATAAATATATACAGAAATAATTCATCAAAATGAAACATATAATCCCTCCACCTCACCCCCCAAAATCACAACTACACAGTATACAGTTCCTGGAGGCAGAAGTGTGAACTCTTGCTCTGGAGTGACACCCAAGCCACCCTAAACTGTTGAAGTGAAAGATATCTTAATATATTCAGTTTACAGAGAATCATTACATGCACTTTTCCTTTTCACTAAAATCCGCAGGGCAGCCTTTGGTAATGCATAGGACTTCCGTAGTGGCTCAGACAGTAAGGAATCCTACCTGTGATGTGAGAGACCAGGGTTCGATCCCTGGATTGAGAAGAAAGTGTCAACCCACTCCAGTATTTTTGTCTGGAGAATTCCATGGACAGAGGAGCCTGGGGGCCTAGTCCACGGAGTCGCAAAGAGTCTGACATGCTAAGCAACTAACGCTTACTTTAGTGAATTCTCAAAACTTCAGTGAATGTGACTTGCTAAGATTGCCTTCATATGAGCTCTTGATTACACATTAATCTTTGTGCTGGCTGTATACTTCCATCATTGTCTTATTATTCAAATATAAAGAAGAGGGAGATACAAGTCCAGGAGCCATTTGGGGACCAGTTGGAATAATATGTAGGATAATATCAATGATTATAATGTTATCATTTATTGTTTTCATTAGTGAGCACTAGTCTATACATTGTATACTTATTAATGTAGTCCTAAAGCATAAGCATCCCCATTTTAACAGTGAAGAAATTAAGGCATAGAGATGTGAGTTAACTTGCTGGACACCGCACAGCTAGAATACACATACTTTAGGAGAATCTCTTGGTGTTCAGTTATTCTGCCATCACTTCTTCTGTCTCCTGCATCACAGGCAGATTCCTTAGAGAAGAATGGAAGAGAAGAATGGAGTTGGGGACCCTGTCATGTTCAAAAATGCAATGAAGGTACTAAACTAAGCTTTTGGAAATGAATTAAAGTAGACAATTTTCATGCCTAGTTTTTTAAAAAATTATGTGCATCTAATTTTGTCATCAGGTCTTAGTTGCTGCACACAGAGTCTTTGTTGCAGTGCCTGTGGGCCTCTCTCTAGTTGTGATGTGTGTCTTCAGAAGTTGCGGCATGCAGTCATGTGCCCCACAGCAAGTGGGAGCTTAGTTCCCTGGCCAAGAAACCAACTTGTGTCCCCTGCATTGGGAGGCAGATTCTTAACCACTGGATCAACAAGGGAAGTCCTGCTCTGACTAATTTTAGATTGCTACAAGAAAATGACTGCAATAAGAGGAATGAGAATATGGGACTCCCCAAAGTTGGAAGGCATCTCCCATCAATTCTGTTGAACTTTGGTGCCTTCAGTCTTCTTCAGGTTGTTGTATTTGTATCTGCGGCGAAATACCTACTTACACAATTTTAGATGACGGAAGTGACAGTCAAATGCATAATTTTCCTCAAGCTGGCTTCATATTAATTGGCTTTCAATGCTTATCAATGTTCTTAAGCCAAATTATTGTTTAAAAAACCATGTTAAGTGTGTGTAAGAAAAACAAATGCTTTCCATCTTCTCTCATGGGAACACCCTCCCAGAAAAGAAAGTGTTTTCCAAAATTTTATCTGTTCTACTATAGTTTAGCTTCAGTTATTTAAGTACTATGTTCATACCCATATCCACTGAATAAGTGACATAGACATTACCTATCGTATACTTCCTTTTATGTATTTGTGCTTAGTTGTTCAGTTGTGTCTGACTGACTCTGCAACTTTTGGACTATAGCCTGCCAGGTTCCTCTGTCCATGGGATTTTTCAGGCAAGAATACTGGAGTGGGTTGCCATTTCCTTCTCCAGGGGATCTTGCTGACCCAGGGATCGAACCTGAATCTCCTGTGTTTCCTGCATTACTGGTAGATTCTTTACCCACCAAGCCTTTGGGGAAGCCCCTTGAGCCATTAGGGAAGTCCCACTTCTATAATGGTACATGGAAATTTAGCCCTGCTTCACTCCCTCTCCTCTTTCTCATTCATTCATACAAAAGAGTGAGTTATTGACCTACTGCCTGCCAGTCACTTCTCTAAGAACTGGAAATAGTACTATGGAAGTACAATTCTATTCGGAAAATGCAGACAATAAACAAATAATTAATTATGCCAAGTAGTAATATATGCTAGCATGAAAAATAAAATGAGATAAGGGAATAGAGAGTAATGAAGGGGTTAACTAGGAAATGTCTCTGTCATAACCTCACATTTGAACAGAAATCTGATGAGGTAAAGAAGGATCTATGTGAATATCAAGGGAGAGAATCCCAGGAAGAAGGAACAAAAATTGAGAATTTTAAAGCAGGAACATTCCAGGTGTATTCTGGAGTTGATTAAGACTAAGAGAGCCATGCCAAGACTACGAAAGGGCAAATCTTAGAGCCTAATATTAGAGATCAGATCATAATATTAGGGACCAGACTTTAAATCTGACATGACAACCTTCTATCTTTTACCAGTGTCACCCTGAGCCAAACTACCAGCATCTCTTTTTTCTTTTTTAAAAAATGTATTTATTCATTTTAATTGGAGGCTAATTACTTTACAATATTGTAGTGGGTTTTGCCATACATTGACATGAATCAGCTATGGATGTACATGCGTCCCCCATTCTGAACCCCCCTCCCACCTCCCTCCCCATCCCATCCCTCAGAGTCATCCCAGGGCATCAGCCCTGAGCGCCCTGTCTCATGCATGGAACCTGGACTGGCAATCTATTTCACATATGGTAATATACATGTGTCTATGCTACTCTCTCAAATCATCCCACCCTCACCTTCTTTGACTGGACTAATTCAGTTGCCTTTTAGCTGGTCTCTCTGCCATACCCTCAGAAACAAAATAAGCATTAATCATTTGAAATAAGTAAAATAAATACATGGTTACAAGTAGATTGCTGTTATAGAAAAATAAGAAAAAAAATGGACAGGAAGAGGATTGGGAATGCAAATTCCATGTGAATGTGTTTTGAAAAGACTGCAATAGAGAGTGGTCCTAATAGGCCTCAGCTAGAGAGCCAAGGGTGTTCCAGGTATAGGGAACAAGTTCAAGTTAGAACAGAAAGATAGTGTGACTGGAGCAGAATGAGGAGTGGGTAGATTAGTAGAGGAGAATGTCTGAGGTGAAAACGCCTGTTTTTTTACTTAATCTATATTTTATGCCACTATTATCACATGATTATTTATAAAATGTACACCATATGAAGAAATTTGACTTACTTTGAGCGAAATGCAGAAGCATTGAATATCTTGAGCAAAGAGGCACCTTTTAAATTTAATTCCACATGAATGTCTCTGAATACTGTGTTGAAAGGAGACTACAAAAGAGAAAAGGTGAATGGAGACAATCCGTTGAGAGTCTACTGCAGGGACTTAGGCTCACTATGACGAGTGACTCAACCGCGGTGACATATGAGGAATTAAGAATGAGATTTTGGATGCACTGGAGATAAATTATTTGATACATAATGCTTTAAAATGTCTTTATCCACCTTTCTACAATTTTATTCCATTTTGCCTGTGTATAAAATTCAGGCTGAAAATTATTTTTCTCAGAATGTTAGAAGCCCTTGCTCCATTGTCTCTCAGCTGTGGTAGAATATTTGGATGTCAATTTTCTTTTAAAACCTCAGTAAAATTCATGTTTTTCTTTCTTTGAAACTCTTTGTATCTCCTCTTCATTTCAAATATTGTGAAAATTTATGGTGTTTTGCCAGAAATTTTGTAGTAGAAATTTGACTTGCATACTGTGAGGATCCTCTTTAGGAATATACGTTTGTTTTGTTTTGTTTTGTTTTGTTTCTTTTCTCTCATCTCCAATGTCAATTATTAGTCTGTCTTCACATATTCACATATTGGTATTCAAAATTACACTTATCTGCCAGTTTCATCAAAAATAGTTGTACTCTTTCTCAAATTCTTGTTTACAAATTATTCCTTTTAACACACAGTAAGCTGAAAATATCAAATAGAGCTTGAGACCAAGAAATTAGAGGATTGGGAGTGCAAATTCCATAGGAATCTCTTTGGGAGACACTGCAGTAGAGAGTGGTCCCAATAGGCCTCAGCTAGAGAGCCCTAGGAAAAGAAAAAATATTTTCCAAGTCAAAGAGAAGCCACAGTAATTTGTAAGCAGTTTAGCCTTGATCATACCAAGTTTAGCATTCACTGGATTATGTCATACCTCTTTTCTCTACCTGTTGATTCTGTCCTTCCCTATCTTCTATTCTCTTTCCAAAATATGTATCAATTGAGACAGGAATTCTCACTTTTTTTGCAATGTGCATCACTCAGATATGTCCATAACTTTATTTTTTTTTTTTAATTTTTTTTCCTGTTAAGATACTATGTGTTGTGTTTTTTTTTTTTTTTAATTTTAAAATCTTTAATTCTTACATGTGTTCCCAAACATGAAATCTAAGTGTCCAGTTCTTTGATACTTAACTATGAGTTAATTTTTGTTCAATGGATAACGTGTATATTAACTTATCCATTCCTGTAGTTCCTTCCTGTAATGTTTATCCTTAAAAGCATTTATTTTTGATCTTTTAATACTTTTTCTTTATTCTCTCAACCCCTTCACAACTACTAAATCCATTTATCTTCTCTCAAATTACTGAACACTGGGCAAAGTGAAAAACTATTATGATAATTTGTCTGCATTTGCTCCATTAAAGAGCACATGAGAATCTCTAATTATAAACATACTATTTCTACTTAATATGCTAAACTGCTCAAAGAAATCTTTATTCACCAATTTTCCACATGGAAGTAAATGAATGAATTTAACTCTATGGGCAAATTTGCACTTTAGTAAAATGATTATTAAAATTTTAAAAAGCACATTTTCCCTCAAAAATTTATTATAGAAACAGAAGCAAATTAAATATTAATATGTTTTATATTCCCACAAACTAGAAATACACATTATAAACTTCAACACTTTATTTTCTTCCCCAGATACAACATAATATCCTATATCAAAAATGCCCAACTGTTATTATTAAAGTTTTTTGTTGTTGTAACTTTTTTCTTTGCTCACTTTCTCATATATTTATTTTTAGGTACTTTGAAGTAGAATAAAATAAACTTACCCAACATGTGCTGTGAAAATACAGGTACTAGATTAGATCAAGCTGGCAATTTCCAATTTAAATCCTTGATAAAATGACAAGTAAAGAAGAATAATGGAGACTTTGGTATTTTAAAGGGACATGTGGTTCATGATTACATGTTTATTGGATTTTAAAGAGAGTGTATTATGTTATTCCTGAAAAAATTCTACCTCTTGAGAGTCTTGCTCCCCACTTCTCAACTCTTTTGGTGACAAGCTATTTACTCTTAAAGGTTACTCCTGACCTTCCAATCTTAGGAGACTGCTTCTTTCATGTGTAAGCCTTAGTCATATTATATCTGATATTTCTTTATCCACTCATACTACCAGCTACATCAATGAAAATCATACTTAACCATTTAATACATTTATATTCAGATTTTGTGTTTACCTTTTAGAACCATAACTGAATATTAAACATGATTAAACATATTCCAATTATAAATGCCTAAGAGAGCTCACCAAAATCATTGTTTCCTGGAAAAATTCATATCACCAATTCAACAACAGAATGAGACCAATGTTTCTAGTATCTTGTTTTCAATGACCAAGTGATCGGGAATTTTGAAGGTTAATCATAGTACATATTGCTAAACAATAAAGTTTTATATAGCACACAGAAGGTAAACTTCTGACATGAATGAAAAGTCCATTTGGCAAAAAATATCTGAGATTTATATGAAGAAGAACAAAACAGTAGGTCTATGGATGTCATTTCAATACCAGTACCGATACTCATTATAGAGCTATATAAATATGACAGATTAAACTAGTAAAGCAGATTAAGAAGTCCAAAAAGTATATGTGTATCTGATAACATAAAAAGGAGTATTTCATATTTGTGGTGAAGGGGTAGATTTTTTTAATGGTTTAGAGAAAATGAGTTAACATGGAAGAAGTAAATTAGGGTGCAAAATTTGCACCAGAGTCAAAATTAAATTCAATGCATTCATGCAAAAAATCATAATGTTTTTAGAAAACAATACAACAAAATATTTTTGTCTTTTTTAAATATAAATGTATTTATTTTAATTGGAGGTTAATTACTTTACAATATTGTATTGGTTTTGCCATACATCAACATGAATCTGCCACAGCTATACACATGTTCCCCATCCTGAAACCCCTCCCTCCTCCCTCCCCATACCATCACTATGGGTTGTCCCATTGTGCCAGCCCCAAGCATCCAGTATGAAATCATAAAGGAAAAAGAGATAAATAGTAGAGAAATTTCTATATGGACGTAAATAGGAATACTAATTTTTAAAATGCAAATGATATAGGCATTGAATTGGAAACTATTTTCATCAAAGTGCATTATAAGGGATCTTTTAAAAAGGAAAATCTGTTTTTCAGTATTGTAAAGTAAAATAAAGTAAAATTTTTAAAAAATGAAATAAAAATAAAAAGGAAAATTGGGAGAAGATATTTAAAATTTAAATAAAAAATTATATATATATATATATAGAGAGAGAGAGAGCTAAACTTTAAAAAAGTGTTAAAATTTAAAAGCAAGAACTTCAGGATAGTGAAGGAGATGTATGGCTGATCAAATGAATATCATTAGAAAGTAAGGAAATCAAAATTAAAATTATAAGATATAATCTCATAGCAATGTAATTAAAATTTAAGGGGTCTACAATATCAAATATTTACAAGTATGTGCAACAAGAATAGCATTCATATGCAGCACAGTAAGAATAAATTAGAAAATGTGTTTTGCATAATAGTAGCAATTCCCAGTGCAATGGAAAAATTCTATTTATGGATATTTAGTTTAGATATGGGCTTCTAAGGTGGCAATAGTGGTCAAGAACCCACCTACCAATTCAGAAGACATAAGAGATGGAGTTTTGATCCCTGGGTCAGAAAATGCCGTGGAAGAGGGCATGGCAACCGACTTCAGTTTTCCTTCCTGGGAAATGCCATGAGCAAAGGATCCTGTCAGGCTACAGTCCACGGAGTTGCAAAGAGCTGGACACTCTTGAGCAACTGAGCATGCGCACAGTCTAGATAAATGTAAGCGCGTGTGCATTTTTAGACATCTGATTGAATGTTCATGGCGTCACTGTGTAAGAAACTGGGAAGATGTCAAAATTCCATCAAGACTAGAATGAAAAAGTAATCTGTAGTATGTGGATAGAGTAGAATAATATTCAGTAATAAAAATGAATGAACTTTAGTTACATAGAGCAATAAAGTCAAAGATACAAATCACAGAATATATCCAGTTATTCAATTTATATAAAGTTTCAAGTTAGGCAATACTTAATAAAATATGCTTCAGGAAAGATGCATAGGTGAAAAATTATGCAAATATAAACAGGATGATTAAAAGAAAAGTAAGTATAATGGCGCAGAGACAGGGTGTATTTTTAGGACAAGAGATTTATATCCAGAGAGCAGAACTTCTAAATTACCAATAATGTTGTGTATTTTAATTTAAAATATTATAATGGCATTCATCTTATTGTTATTAACTGTACACTAGTTTTCACACAGTAGCATGTGTGTATATGTCTGCACTACCATTTCAGATCTGGCCAGGTTTCCAAAAGAGTTAAATGCAGTTCATGCTCAATTTTAGCAGTACTTATGAAATTATATTTTCAAATACATGTTTAAGAATTAAATCATACTCTTGTATTCTTTTAATGAAGATGCAGTAAGAAGCTCAGATATATATTCATTTTGTCTTTGTCTTTTATTTATCTTTCTATTGGCAGGACTTAGAACTAATAGTTTTAGGAATGGATGAACACAATTTGACAAATACAGCACCTACACAAATGTCATGGATTTGGAGTTTGAAATTGAACTCAAGCATTTCAAGTTTCCAATTCCACTTGCTACTAGAGGAAAATCAATTCTTGGTTCAAGAGCCTGTATCTTTTAAGGTACTATGAGCATTTAATGTATTCTATATTTAAAAAATATTTCAGTAATTAAGTTTGGTAATTCCAAAGCTTAAAATATTTTTATTAAAGTATAATTGCTTTACAATGTGTTAAATTTCTGCTGTACAGCAAAGTGATTCAGCTATACACATATACACATTTTTAATGTTCTTTTTCATTATGGTTTATCTCAGGATATTGAATATAGTTCCCTGTGCTATACAGCAAAATTTTGTTGCTTCAAAACATTCATTTCACAGCTAAAATAATATGACTGGTTTTAAGATATTTTAATTGTAATTTTAAATAAAATTATTACCCTAATTTTATAATACCTATTTTATTTTTCATACTACCAAGCCATCTGTGATTTAACTAAGGTTCAACAATTGTCAATACCTTGATTAAGACAGGTGACATGGGAGAAAAAAATAGGCAGTTTAGATTACTATTTGCTTTTCTAAGCTTTACCCTCTGTACAGATAGGTAATAATAGATAATAATAGAACATAGCAAACCTAGACAACATATTAAAAAGCAGAAACATCATTTTGCTGACGAAGGTCCACATAGTCAAAGCAATGTTTTCTCCAGTAGTCAGGTATGGATATGAGAACTGGACTGTAAAGAAGCTGGAACACTGAAGAACTGATGCTTTCAAATTGTGGTGCTGGAGAAGACTCGTGAGAGTTCCTTGGACAGCAGGGAGATCCAACCAGCAGATGCTTTACCATCTGAGCCACCAGGGAAGTCACCACCTAAAGGAAATCAACTCTAAATATTCATTAGAAAGTCTGACAGTGAAGCTGAAGCTCCAGTACTTTGGCCAAATGATGCAAATAACTGACTTACTGGAAAAGGCTTTGATGCTGGGAAAGATTGAGGACAAAAGGAGAAGGGGGTGGCAGAGAATGAGATGGTTAGATAGCATCAATAAGCATGAATTTGAGCAAACTCGGGGAGATAGTGGAGGACAGAGAAGCTGACATGCTTTAGTACATGAGGTTGCAGGGAGTCAGATACAACTTAGAGAATGAACAGCAAAGCCAATAATAAAATATAACATATGCAAAATATATGATCATATTCTACTAAAGAAAATTATTTTGTCATTTAATGTTAAACAAAATATTAAGTTGCTGAATTGCCCAAATGATAGGGATAATATTTACAACTAGCAAAAAATTCTGGAAAAATTAAGAAAGTTTCATCATCATTGTTCTAAGGAATGAACCACAACTCAAAACTTTCTATAGAAAACTATGTGGTTCTAGTAACCGGTTTTTAAATATATTCCATCACTGCTTTAAAATATTTCTAATATGTACATTTTAATATGCCTCCCAAAAGGAGTTTTAACAATGACTTTCATGCTTATAAACTTGGGGTATTAAATTCTTATAAATGCTACTTGGATAGACTTGTGAGATACATACTAAGATAACTCATTCATGATCGTAACCTAAAGGCTGAAGAAAAAAGTTAAAAGCTTCTGCACAACAAAGGAAAATATAAGCAAGGTGAAAAGACAGCCTTCTGAATGGGAGAAAATAATAGCAAATGAAGAAACTGACAAACAGCAAATCTCAAAAATATACAAGCAACTTATGCAGCTCAATTCCAGAAAAATAAACAACCCAATCAAAAAATGGGCCAAAGAATTAAATAGGCATTTCTCCAAAGAAGACATATGGATGGCTAACAAACACATGAAAAGATGCTCAACATCACTTATTATCAGAGAAATGCAAATCAAGACCACTATGAGGTACCATTTCACGCCAGTCAGAATGTCTGCGATCCAAAAGTCTGCAAGAAATAAATGCTGGAGATGGTGTGGAGAAAAGGGAACCCTGTTACACTGTTGGTGGGAATGCAAACTAGTACAGCCAGTATGGAGAACAGTGTGGAGATTCCTTAAAAAATTGCAAATAGAACTGCGTTATGACCCAGCAATCCCACTGCTGGGCATACACACTGAGGAAACCAGAATTGAAAGAGACACATGTACCCCAATGTTCATCGCAGCACTGTTTATAATAGCCAGGACTTGGAAACAACCTAGATGTCCATCAGCAGATGAACGGATAAGAAAGCTGTGGTACATATACACAATGGAGTATTACTCAGCCATTAAGAAGAATACATTTGAATCAGTTCTAATGAGGTGGATGAAATTGGAGCTGATTACACAAAGTGAAGTAAGCCAGAAAGAAAAACACCAGTACAGTATACTAACACATATATATGGAATTTAGAAAGATGGTAATGATAACCCTGTATGTGAGAGAGCAAAAGAGACACAGATGTTTAGAACGGACTTTTGGACTCTGAGGGAGAGGGAGAGGGTGGGATGATTTGGGAGAAATGGCATTGAAACATGTATACCATCATGTAAGAAACGAATCGCCAGTCTATGGTCGATACAGGATACAGGATGCTTGGGGCTGGTGCACGGGGATGATCCAGAGAGATGATATGGGGTGGGAGGTGGGAGGGGGATTCAGGATTGGGAACTCATGTACACCCGTGGCAGATCCATGTCAATGTATGGCAAAACCAATACAGTATTGTAAAGTAAAATAAAGTAAAAATAAAAATTTTTTAAAAAAAGAAAAGAAAACAAAAGGTTGATAAAGATGAGTGAAGGAGGAGAATTCAGCAGCGAATCCAAGATGAAAATTCAATTTCTAAAGCATTAAGTTAGAAAAAGACTGAGCTAGGGAAAATGTTTTAAGGCATAAAAAATTAATGTGTTAAAACCGGGTACCATAAAACTCTTAGAGGAAAATACAAGGAGAACACTCTTTGACATAAATCACAGCAATATCTTTTTGGATCTCTTCTCCTAAAGTAAAAGAAATAAAAGTAAACATAAACAAATGGGACTAATTAAACTTAAAAGCTTTTGCACAGCAAAGGAAACCATCAATAAAATGAAAATACAACTTATGGAATGGAAGAAAATATTTTCAAATGATATGACTGATGAAGAATTAATATCCAGCATATATAAATAGCTTATACAACTCAACATCAAACAAACAAAGCAATTTAAAAATGGGCAGAAGACCTGAGTAGACATTTTTTCAAAGAGGAAATGCAGATGACCAGCAAGCACATGGAAAGGTGCTCTGCATCACTAATCATTAGGGAAATGCAAATCAAAACTGCAATTAGATATCACCTCACACCTGTTAGAATGTCGTTGTCTAGTCGCTATGTCATGCCCAAGTCTTTGCCACCCCATGAACTGCAGCATGCCAAGTTTCCTTATCTTTCTCTATCTCCTGGAGTTAATGGCTGTCAAATGTCTTTGACAAATATATATGACAGATGTCAGTGAGGATGTGGAAAGAGGGAACCCTATGCACAGCTGGTAGGGATGTAAATTGGTACAGCCACTGTGGAAAACAGTATGGATGCGTCTCAATAAACTAACAATAGAACTATCATGTTAACCAGCAGGTCCACTTCTGGGTATATATCTTTTAAAAAAAACCCAACAATTCAAAAAGATACATGCACCCCAATGCTTATAGTAGCATTATTTATTACTATATTTGCCAAGATAGCAATTCAAGTATCCACTGAAGCAACCTACATGTCCATCAGCAGATGAACAGTTAAAAATGGATGTACATAAAGTAGACAGAGAAAGCCAAATACTGTGTTACTTATGCGTGGAATCTAAAACTACAACAAAGTAGTGAATAAAACAAAGAAAGGAAACTCACAAATGTAAATAACAAACCAGTAATGGGGAAAGGGTAAAACAGAAGTGGGGGAGTGGGGATACAAGCTATTGAATGCAAGATAGGTTCAAGGATGTTATTACATTAATACAACACAGGGGATATAGTCAATATTTTGTTATAACTGTATGTGGAAAGTAACCTCTAAAATTATATATAATTTTTTAAAAGAATTTTAAAACCCCCCAAATTGTAGAGAAATAAATTATACAGGATTCTGGGCTTCTAACCCAGAAACAGGTCAGCTAACTATAACAGAATATCAAATATTGTTAATATAGAATTCAGTGAATCTCTCAATCACCTCTCACTTAATGATTGCCTCCTAATGTGATGGACCATGTTAGAGTTCAGTGATACTGAGAACAAAGCTCAGTTTTGCCCTCAAAACTCTCATGATTGCTTGAAAAATATTTCTCTCATTCACAGTAAAACAACAAATAGAACAAATAAGAATTAATATGCAGAGCGATTTAAAATATAAATCAAAGTTCTAACTCATTCTGACGGGTTAAAGATAAAGGTATGTGCCTTGAACCACAAGCATGATGATGTTCAAAGTTGAGGTTTACAAATATCATTACCAATACTGCTAAGAGTATGTACAAAGGCACGACGTAGAAGAAAAATTGTCCAGGAATGGGACATGAACAAAAAGAGGATCAGAACACTGCAGATGATAAGACTGAAAAAATAGAAGGACCGACACATGAAGTTTTTGTATGAAATACTATAGGTTTTAAAATTAATCATGAAAGCATTGTGTAACTCTTGGATACAGTAATATAAGAAAGTGAACTGATGCTAAAGACTATTCTGTCAGCAACATAGTATTTGCTGCTGCTGCTGCTGCTAAGTCGCTTCAGTCGTGTCCGACTCTGTGCAACCCCATAGAAGGCAGCCCACCAGGCTTCCCCGTCCCTGGGATTCTCCAGGCAAGAATGCTTGAGTGGGTTGCCATTTCCTTCTCCAATGCATGAAATTGAAAAGTGAAAGTGAAGTTGCTCAGTCGTATCTGACTCTTACCGACCCCATGGACTGCAGCCCACCAGGCTCCTCCATCCATGGGATTTTCCAGGCAAGAGTACTGGAGTGGGTTGCCATTGCCTTCTTCAAATATAGTATTTAGGGGACACACCAAAATGAAGCAAACATTTACATGCGCCCTGCCATGCTGTGCTAAGTCACTTCAATTGTGTCTGACCCTTTGCGACCCCATGGACTGTAGCCCGCCAGGCTCCTCTGTCTATGGAATTCTCCAGGCAAAAATACTGGAGTGTGTTGCCATTTCCTCCTCCAGGGAATCTTCCCAGCTCGGGCATTGAACCCATGTCTCTTGTGGCTCTTCCATTCCCGGCAGATTCTTTACTGCTGAGCCACCGGGGAAGCCCAAACATTTGCATATGTCCCCCCAAAAATAAAATATGGTCTTCAAAAGAAGATAGAATAATTACAGATTTCTAACTATATTTCAAAAGCTACAGTAATAGCACCTAGCGCCAATTTAAATATGGAGGTGATAAAACAAAGATGATTTCAAGTTTCTGACTTAATTAATAAATTTAAGCCTATTTCTCTCACTTATTCCCACCGACTATCCTGCCTTCATTCAGTTTATGACATGGTCCCATGTAAGAATTCACTCGGTGAAGTATGAAACATGATGGATTGGAAGAACTGGGACCTAGAAGTCTTTAAAAGTTATAGTTTTTCACCAAATGGGTGCAGTATCTTCTGTGATCCACTAGCTATTAACACGTTACTGGTCTTGCAGATATGGGTTTCCCTGGTGGCTCAGATGGTAAAAGCATCTGTCTACAATGCGGGAGACCGGGGTTCGATCCCTGGGTCAGGAAGATCCTCTAGAGAAGGAAATGGCAACCCACTCCAGTATTCCTGCCTGGAGAATCCCATGGATGGAGGAGCCTGGTGGGCTACAGTCCATAGGGTCGCAGAGAGTCAGACACGAGCGACTTCACCCACTGGTCTTGCAGGTATCTAAGCCCACAGGCTTTCAGTAAGCATAGGGTGAAATAGTCTAGGGCTGTGTTCCTGTGATAAAAATCATAACTGTTAACACATATGTATATGTTGTTTGCTGCACATCATTGTAAACTCCTTATGTCTATTAACATGTTTAATCCTCTGTACTGGATTAGAATTAGATCTACTAGATTAGTAGTGTTAACTATTTTCACTTGACTCAAGAGATGACTAAGGGATAGTGAAATTACAGAAACTCTCCTAAGAGCACAGGACTGCTTTTTGTTGTTGCTGTTTAGACACTCAGGGGTGACGCATTCTTTGAGATTCCAAGGACATTAGCCCACCAGGCTCTTCTATCCATGGGATTCTATCTCTTTTGTCCATTTAAGTGCTACCAAGATTTGAACCCAAATAACTAGGCTTCAGAATTCATTCTCTACAGTGAATATTTAGTCTTTTTACTTCACTTGTGTGTTTTCTTCTCAAAGAGAATTTTAATTAATAGGAATTATAAATTCATGGCTATAAAGATAGTAAGGAACTTCATGACTCTTGACAGCAACAGCTTTAAACTTCTTTTTTATTTCCAGTTTACTGGTGAAGTTGTTGCTCAGTAGAAAAACATACTTTAAGTATAATCATATGTCTTGAAGCTCAATGCATCATTCACAGTGAAAGCAGTGAGAAAAGGTAGCTTGTGTTCACAGAAATACACTTGCACAAATTGGAAAAGTCAATAATTGCTAGGTGTTACTAAACAATCCAAATGTAAGTGAAGTTCACACCATGAAAAGTCATTTCCCAGCAGGTGACAACGTGATTCTACTATGCTTATATTTGTATAGAATCAAAATCCGGTAGCAATTGACAGCTCTAGGGAGACTTTACTATATCCTTTTTTTTTTTTTTTTTTGCGTTTGTAACAGAGATATCACAAATTGTATGTACTTCATCTAAATTGAGGTAAATTCCTGCAGACTTGATGCAGTAATCTTGCAATGTTTGGAGATTTATTTCAATTATATTTGTGACCCATGTTGAGAAGATGTTTCAGAAAATATAGGGCAGCACCTTGTTGGAAAAGGCAACATTGGTCTGATGGGTCTTTAGAAATTTGGTTGTTTTAATCTCATGTTTTTGAGCCCTCAAAATATTTTCTGGGTCTTCTCTCTGAATTTCCAATCTTCAGAAAAAACATTTACCATTCAGTTTTCAGAAGTACATCCACAGGAAGAAAGTGTGAATATATCACTAGGAACTGTTTTTAGATCAGTACTGACAAATGTTTCTCCCTGACTTCTCAATAAAAATGATGCGGACTTCCTAACTGATCTCATTCCATTATTTGAAAAGAGATAAGGTTTAATCCATTTCTGAGAGGAATGGAAATATTGGTGTGATGTAAAAGATAGAAGCAGTGCAGAGAAGTGAGATAGCCACTGAAGAAAAGCTTCCTACAAGGACATTTGTGCTTGCCATGAACCTGGTGCTCTTGAAGTCAGTTTCTTAATTAATTCAGCAGCATGTAGCAATTCCACCTCTAAGAAGGCTGATTCTCAAATTTTATCTGACAAAATAAAGCCAGAGGTTTGCTTCACTGTTCTTGAAGAAAAATGTGGTTTGAAGAATCATCACACTAGGGTAGATTTGAGAAATTCCAGTTTGGAGCTATCAAAGTGACAGTCAATTTCACTTAGCATGCCTCGTGGATGACTGGCTTAGTAAACAAACTCTCAATTTTATTTTGTTTATAACATCTCAAAAGTTATTTGATATCCGAGACATCACACTTTTATGGAGACTTCCTTAACAAATAGTAAATGTTTTAATAGGAAATTTTGCCATTTTGAGATCACTGAGAGCTTCAGGCTTCAAAATGTAATAATCTTCCTGCTTTCTATAACAGAAACACTTTTTTTTTTTTTTTTACTTAAACAGTGGTAATTGAATAAAAAGCATTAAAAATATTTTATGGTTCCTTTTCATAGACTACAACTCTGCTCTTAAACTATAATAAACAAATTTGACTTACATTTTTCCAGACCAAAAATAGTCTTTAAAAACTCTATTTTTCTCCTGCTCTCAATTCAGATGCACATATTTTGTTTCTTAAGAACCTTGCTTATTGAAAAGTGGTGCTACTTCAGAACGAGAGATAATAGAGAAATCAATGTTAGAAGCTGTTTTTACAGTCACTGTAGGAAAATCTAGACTCCAATTATGACATTTTAGGTAAAATAATATTTCATCGAAATTAAAACTAAAAGAACTATTCAGACTTTTTTTTATAAGATGGTCTCACTTTCCTACAAAATAAAATAATGTAGTATATGTTTAATTAACATAAAGTTACTTTATTCAATTGAGACATTTATTAAGCACTTCCTATTTATTATGAAAGTCTGTATCCTGGAATAAATATAATGATAGTAAGATAAAAGCCTTTCTACAATGATAAAGTATAGAAGATTTTTAAAACATACAAAATAATAATTATAATACAAAGTAAAATATTGTTAAGTGCCACTACAGAAGTGCTAAAAGTTACATGAGTGTCTCAGGAAGGAAGAATCACTCTTGGAGCCTTTCGAAAGGTAAGAAATTGCATTGAATCTGCCCTTGAAGTTTCACAGAAAGGCATCTGAGGCCAAGTCAATAAATTAAAATAGAAGCTTACATACCAGAAAAGGAAAGATACAGGAATGATTTAAACATTGCTTGCTTATCACATCAGGTATGTGTTCATCACATAAGAATATGAATTTCAGACTGTCAAAGACAGTAGGAGGAAGTTGGATTTGATAAGAAATGAAAGACCACTGTGTATGTGTATGATATATATGTATATTATATGGTGAAGAGATTTGACAAAGGTTACAATATTAGAGATTAACTTAGTAAATATCTGTAGAAACTTGAGATGAAATAGATGGGTACATATTGAGGAAGCTGTCTTATAATAATGGTGATAATACTAATGACCTAAATAAAAAATAACAGTAGAACTAAAAAAGAAAAAAAAGATAGGAGATGCCTAATGGACATAGAATGACATAAAGTGTATGTTTGAGGAAGACGAAATTATCAAGTATTGCTCAAAGATTAATTATTTTTCATTTCTGCATTCAACCATCTATCACGTTTTTTAAAACATTAAATTTTTATGTATATGACTATGTTATAAAGAGAAACCCATATGCATAAGGTTAAGACTAATGCTAGTTACAGGACAGTCTTATCTGATATCTTTCTTTCTTAATATTGGCATTAACTAGGGTTTTGAATAAATTATTATAATCAGGTGGTACATATTTATATCTTTGTACCCGGAAAAATTCCATGGATGGAGGAGCCTGGTAGGCTGCAGTCCATGGGGTCACTAAGAGTCGGATACAACTGAGCGACTTCACTTTCACTTTTCACTTTCATGCATTGGAGAAGGAAATGGCAACCCACTCCAGTGTTCTTGCCTGGAGAATCCCAGGGACAGGAGAGCCTGGTGGGCTGCTGTCTATGGGGTCGCACAGAGTCGGATACGACTGAAGTGACTTAGCAGCAGCAGCTCAGTCACTCAGTTATGTCTGACTCTGCGACCTAATGGACTGTAGCCTACCAGGTTCTTCTGTCCATTGAATTTTCCAGGCAATAATACTGGAGTGGGTTGTCATTTCTTACTCCAGGGGATCATCCTGACCCAGGTGTCAAACAGGCGTCTCTTGTATCCTTGCATTATCAGGAAGATTCTTTAGCACTAAGCCACCTGGGAAGCCCACTTTTTGTCATTGCTAGAGCAAAATAGAAAAGATCCTCCTCTGTGAATTAGTCACATCCACTGTTTGCAACTATAAATCATCAGTAATGAAACTATATGGAAATGGTTAACCTTACCCAAGTCAGCAATGTATTTGAATCAAGAAATTGACAGCACTTGATTAATAGGTTCAAGGACTGCTATACTAGCAAAATTAATACATATATTCAAGCAGTAGATGTTAAGGGTGTAAAAAGAAAAGCATTGACCCAACTGTCTCCCTCTGTAAATGAGATACCAGTTAATATATATCTTTTAATTAACATTATTTGGTGGTTTTATTTAACAAAATCAATGACCTAAGTTCTGACCTTCCAAATCAGATACACTTGGAGAATGAAAGTCAAAGACATACAACAGTCTCCAGATATTTTAAACTCAGTTTCACCTTGAATTAACAGAGGATGGAGGATATTAACCAGTATGTGACCCTGAGTTAATGATTTGATCACCTATCTTGTGCTTTATGAACATATATTAGGGGACAACTAGAATGCCTTATCAACTTCTTAGCAAATAAAGAGAAGATTCTTGGGAAAGAGTAACTCAACTTGAGTTGAAAAGCAATTTGAGGTTAATTGCCTTATCTTGAGGCAGAATTACTAGTTCTCCAGTCTCCAGGGCAGAAGTTAAACCTTAATGGAGAAAGACTATTACTCCAGGAGGAAGTATAATGACTCTACTTGGTGAGTCTGTGATTGCAGGAGCAATGATCTGTTAAATGACACATAATACTCCAGAGAGGACCTCCCTGATCCAGAACTCAGTAATGAAAGTTAGATCAGGGACAGAACCATTTACGTGCCCTCCCCTGCTGACATTTCTAATGTTTAGGGAAACTGTAGAAAAAGGTGGTCTTCCCTCTGAAGATCTTCACATAATTAAAGAACCATACCACAAAATAAATGCAGTGGGTTTAGTGGAGAAACACATTGGAGAGGACTCTCAGGAATCATCTACATGACTCATCCTCTAGTAGGAGCAGAAGACAATGACATTTGGGATATGTGTGAGACACTGCATAATTACATGTTACATCATATTTATGAAATTTTATTTTAATACACTGCTCCTAATATGTATATGTTAAAGCATAATTTGGACTTCCCAGATAGTGCTAGTGGTAAAGAACGTGCCTGCCAATGCAGGAGACTTAATAATTTAAATTTATTTCTATGCATCAAAGAATAATTTTTCCAGATTCTCTGGGCAAAAAATGTATCAGTCAGTTCAGTTCAGTCGCTCAGTCATGTCCAATTCTTTGTGACCCCCATGGACTGTAGAATGCCAGGTTTCCCTGTCTGTCACCAACTCCTGAAGCTTGTTCAAACTCATGTCCATCAAGTCAGTGATGCCATCCAACCATGTATGATACCATAATAATATTTCTTAAGCACAATGTAAACTATGCTGTCAAATGAATAGATAAATGGTTGCATTCTCTATAACATGACACCATTTACCATTCACAAACATATCAATCATGGTGTAAAATGCTGAGTGCTGACATCACATATCTTTGATGACACTATTAACTCTTGATCATCTTATACTAAATAAACAGAACTCATCATTAGATGATAAATTGAAGGGACTGCATTTAGACAATAGTTATTCTTAGAGAAAATTATTTAATAAAAAAACTTTTTTGTATTATGATCTTTACTAGCCTTGATAATTATTTGTATTTATAAGAAATATTGAGTGCTTCAGTCTTTTAATATAATTTAAATTTTACACTATATACTTTTAAAATGAATATTTCAGCTACAGCTACTTTATATGAGAAATTTGCATTTTATAATAAAATTTCATATTTATTAACTCATTTATTGCTTAAACATTCCTTTGCATTTTTCTTATAGCTATATTTTTTATTGAAACTCACTTTCCTAAAAGTATTTTGAATATTTTCCTAATATTTTCAACTTCTTAGCTAACAATATTTATTTTTGATAGTCATTATTTCATTTTTATTTTTGATTTTGTGATTTCATCCATCTGTATACTTTGCTTTTTACTCTAAAGAAGAAACAATTACTAGAAATTTGCTTCCCTAAGCTATTTTGATAGTTTCATCATTTCTCAACTTTGTTTTGAGTAACAAACATTCAAAAGATTATTAAAAACTGGTATTTGGGTAAAAGATGTGGTCTGAAAAGGCAAGTTTTCCATTAAAGACAGTTAAAAGATTCCTTTACTATAGTTTCCAGGAAAGTTTCATTTGCTGACTTGTACTACGAAAAGAAGGACTTCCCTGGTGACTAAGACAGTAAAGAAACCTCGTGAAGTGGAGGAGACCTGGGTTTGATCCCTGGGTTGGGAATGTCCCCTGGATCAGAAACCATAATTCCTTGGTGAGCATAGGGAATAAGAATTAGATTTAAAACATGCCTTTGGATCCTCTTATTCAAGTTTTAAAAGTTAATTATATGTAAATTGCCTTTTCATACTCTTCATGGGGTTCTGACCACTCTTATGGCAGAAAGTGAAAAAGAACTAAAGAGCCTCTTAAAGAAAGTGGAAGAGGAGAGTGAAAAGTTGGCTTAAAACTCAGCATTCAGAAAGCTAAGATCATGGCATCCAGTCCCATCACTTCATGGCAAATAGATGGGGAAACAATGGAAATAGTGACAAACTATTTTTTTGGGCTCCAAAATCACTGCATATGGTGACTGCAGCCATGAAGTTAAAAGACCCTTTTTCCTTGGAAGAAAACCTATGACCAACCTATGAAGTCGCTCAGTCGTGTCCGACTCTGACCAACCTAGACAGCATACTAAAAGCAGAGATATGACTTTACCAACACAGGTCCATTTAGCCAAGGCTATGGTTTTTCCAGTAGTCATGTATGGATGTGAGAGCTGGACTCTAAAGAAAGCTGAGTACTGAAGAATTGATGGTTTTGATCTGTGGTGTTGGAGAAGACTCTTGAGAGTCCCTTGGACTACAAGCAGATCCAACCAGTTCATCCTAAAGGAAACCAGTCCTGAATATTCACTGGAAGAACTGATGCTGAAGCTGAAACACCAATACTTTGGCCACCTGATGAGAAAAACTGACTCATCGGAAAAGACCCTGATTCTGGGAAAGATTGAAGGCAGGAGGAGAAGGGGACGGTAGAGGGTGAGATGGTTGGATGGTATCACCGACTGGATGGACATGAGTTTGAATATGCTTCGGGAGTTGGTGATGTACAGGGAAGCCTGGAGTGCTGCAGTCCATGGGGTCGCAAAGAGTCGGACACAACTGAGTGACTGAACTGAACTGAATATGTAAATAATTATCCATCTGCTATGCAGGAGACTCGGGTTCAATCCCTGGGTCAAGAAGATCCCCTAAAGAAGGCAACCCACTCTAGTAATCTTGGTATTCTTTCTTGGAAAATCCCATGGACAGAGGAGCCTGGTGGACTAGAGTCCATGGGGTCGCAAAAGTCAGAGACAACTTAGCAACTAAACAATGACAATAATAATCATAGGTATGGATAAAGAATAGCTACAAAAAAAAAAAAAAAACCAACACACTCCTCAGTAGCCCAAACCAAAAACACTGCAATTGTGGCTCTGAGTTAGGACCAGAGCAGTAAACCACGGTACATTCACCCTGAGGAGGGCTCTGCAGCCACTAAAATTAGGTTACCAAAGAAGATAAAATTCCATGGAAAATGTTCACTATTTATGGCTATTTTCTAAAGCCGGTATTTGGTAATACATATAGCATGAAACAACTATTCTAAAAAGAACATATATATTAAGTAAAAGATAGGAAAATATCTGCCAGAATGTTATCAGCTTTTACCTCTGTGTGATGGAATTGCTTCTTTTGGCCAATCTTTTATTTTCCAAATTTTCTATAATGAGCATGTATTATTTTTACAACTATAAAATACAAACATTAAAATGAAAGAAAAAAAAGAAAGGGAATGGCTACCCACTCCAGTATTCTTGCCTGGGAAATCCCAAGGACAGAGGAGCCTGGCAGGCTGTTTTTCATGGTGTCAGCAAAAAGTTGGATATCAAGCGACCAATACTTTCACTTTTCTGCTCACTTCATTATGAAAGAGAGATAAGTTTTACAGTTTTACAAAATATTTGACTAAGCTATTCTGTTTTTATAGTCTGTTTTTATAGCTAGGCTTTCCTGGTAGCTCAACTGGTAAAGAATCTACCTGTAATGCAGACCTGGGGTTCGATTCCTGGGTGGGGAAGATTCCCTGGAGAAGAGATAGGCTACCCCCTCCAATATTCTTGGGCTTCCCTGCTAGATTAGATGGTAAAGAATCTGCCTGCCATGTGGGAGACCTGGCTTCAGTCCCTGGATTGGGAAGATTCCCTGGGGAATGGAATAATGACCCACTCCAGTTCTTGCCTGGAAAATTCACATGGGCAGAGGAGCCTGGTGGGTTACAGTTCCTGGGGTCGCAAAGAGTGGGAGGTGACTGAGTGACTAAACACAGCACAGAAGTAGTCACTAAACATATTTTGTAAAATTATGCATGACTGAAATAGTACCCTTTTTTAAAAGGTATAGGTAAATTAAGTGTTGACTCTGTGATCCATGGACTATAGCCCACAAGCTGTCCATGGAATTCTCTAGGCAAGAAAACTGGAGTGTGTAGCCATTCTTTTCTCCAGGAGATCTTCCCCATCCAGGGATTCAACCCAGGTCTTCTGCTTTGCAGGCAGCCTCTTTACTTTGTGAACCACCAGGGAAGTCTATTCTTTAAAGGTATAGGTAAACTGGGTTCCATAGTTATTATAATTGACTATTCTTTGCAGTTGTTTCTTATAATGTCACTTTTATCATTTTCTCTACAAGACTGCTCAAGATTTCTTTATTATTTGACTCTTTCTTGACAATTGGGTGTTGAGAGATAAAAAAAATTTTCACCTCAATGAAATCAGTAGGAATTATGAACTATATTATAATTTTGAGACTTTTTGAGTAATATTTCTAGTAATTATTTGAGTAAACATCTTTGAGCACTCATATGAACCATACACTGCAGTAGGAGCTGATGAAGAATCTAAATGCAAAAGTTGACATGACTTTTAAACTCACAGGGAAATAGATAATACTCAATGAATCATTTGAGGAAACTAAAGATATTCCAATCTGAGAAGTGCTATTAAAAAGTTATATAAACAGGGGAGAAGGGAAATTGCATTGTTCTCTGTGAGCTTGTACTTGAAAATCTTCAGTTATTATTAATTAGAGAGCAAAATGATAAATAGTTTTAAAAAGGTTCAGGGGCATATGGGAAATGCGGCTAGGGATAATTTCTAGACAATGAAAGTTCAAGCGGTGCAGTAGCGGGGAACATAACCTAAGTAGGAAACAAACTTTAAAGTTAGGCTGGTAAAGAGAGCTGCGGAGGGTAAAGTAAAGCTTGCTCAGAAAATCAAGTTGTTAAAATAATTCCCGGTTAACTGGGGGAAAGTGTAGGTATGCTGGGACTTTGATATTTATGCTAATATAAGCAAGTGAAATATCTGAGTGAAAGATGAGAGAGAGAAAGGCTGAATAAAGCCAAGTTTGTGAGTCCGTCTCTACTGCGATGAAGTGAATGGCATTAGCTTAGTTAGTCAACAAGGAAAAGAGACAAGTTTAAGTACAAAACAGGGAGGTGTTAGTAGACAACATGCTTTATGAAAGTTGCTGTATACTTCTCAATATTTATCAGCATAGAATGAGGCTGATTTTGCCATTGATCTCTATTTCAAAGTCAAGATTGTTTTAGAAAACTGTCGGCCAACAAATTTTAGAATAATATTAGATAAATTATTGCAGGAAATCACAAAAGAGTGAATGAAATGTTTATATATGGTATATTGCTTACTGGTTTAGAGCCTAGACTCTGAAACGTTTGGTACATTATACAGTCAGTTCCCCTATGGTAAATATTCCTACCAATACTTCATGTTGGCATATTTTTGTTGTTGTTTTTGTTATTTTTAGAAAGATTGTTGGTATGTTGTTACTACAAAACTGCTGATTATGACTAATGAACATTCATAGCATTTCTGTATGAAGACAGTTCTATACTAAAGACAGTCATAACTTTTTTTCTATCCATTGGCATACAAGATTTTCTTACAGTCCAGTTTTATGCTTTAAGCTGATATGCTTGAAAATGCTGTGTACACAAAATTTCATTAATAAAAGTGAACACATATGGGTAACATTTAGGATGCCAATGATATTATTTGTAAAGAATTGTCATGAATCAGAAGATTTCTTATGGTCCACATTCCTTGAAGTTACATATGAAACTGGAAAAGATTTTAAAAAGAAAATGCTGCTTTACTTAACATATAATATGTAACTCCCAATGCATTGGAAGGAAATCAGATATTTTCTTTGAATCTTCATCAATCTCATCACTTTGACACTTAAAATGAAAAGAAGTGGGAGGTAGTAGGTTGCTAGAAATCTAAAAGATCAATAAATTAAACTGCTTTAATATTCACTTTGTGAAATACCATTAGCATTCATATCATTATCCAATAAAGCCATTGCTTAAATATTATATATTTAGAATAATAATTAAAATTTAATACAGTAAGAAAATCAATATGCATGATTCTAATGTCTGTGCAATGTAATGTAGTTGATCATGTAACATTGTTGCAGATTATGATTGCAATTTAAGTAATTAGATTGTTAGAGCACAATGATTTAATATGTACTTAGACATATACACAGACACATACTTAAAATATTTCTCTGTTTGAAATGCTGTTTTTCATACCTGTATTCTATGGATGAAGTTTGAATTCATTAAAAAATTACATTATTTAAGACACTAATATGAGATCACTTATTTATTTAAACTGCATAGTTTGAGCCTTCTCATGAATTTCTTAAAAAAACAATAGTGTGAAAAAAAAAATTTAAACACATCAAATTCTATGTGAAAATCAAGGTCTACCAAAATAGGGAGATCGGGAGTTTTCTCTTTGAAAAAAAAAACTTCTGATATTATAAAAATCAGCAATGTATAAGGCAACATCAGATTCTTACAATTACCTATTATTTAAAATTGAGAATATAATGCACATAATTACATATGTTCATCTTTAATTCAAAATAAACTTGAGCTTCTTTGGCAATACTTTTCAGTTTTACTCTGAGAAAATTAAAAAATTTAGAGTCCTTATTAAGTTTAAATAGACACGCATTTTACAAATTGCTTATGATTCTTGAATGTCATTTTACAGAAGCTGAAATTAGGCAAAAAAGAAACACAATATTTTCTTAGAAAACTCAATGAAAGTGTAAATAACCAAAATGTACAGCATGAAGATGAAATAGGCTTATGAACAACTTGACCAGGGTCTGCAATACAACCAGGACTTTCTACTATTTTTCTTTCAGTATATGCAAGTTAGGAAGCAACAGTTTGAACTGGACGTGGAACAACAGACTGGTTCCAAATAGGAAAATGAGTACGTCAAGGCTGTATATTGACACCTTGCTTATTTAACTTCTATGCAGAGTACATCATAAGAAATGCTGGGCTGGAAGAAACACAAGCTGGAATCAAGATTGCCGGAAGAAATATCAATAACCTCAGATATGCAGATGACACCACCCTTATGACAGAAAGTGAAGAGGAACTAAAAAGCCTCTTGATGAAAGTGAAAGAGGAGAGTAAAAAAGTTGACTGAAAGCTCAACATTCAGAAAACTAAGATCATGGCATCTGGTCCGATCACTTCATGGGAAATAGATGGGGAAACAGTGGAAACAGTGTCAGACTTTATTTTGGGGGGCTCCAAAGTCACTGCAGATGATGATTTCAGCCATGAAATTAAAAGACACTTACTCCTTGGAAGAAAAGTTATGACCAACCTAGATAGCATATTCAAAAACAGAGACATTATTTTGCCAACAAAGGTCCGTCTAGTCAAGGCTATGGTTTTTCCAGTAGTCATGTATGGACGTGAGAGTTGGACTGTGAAGAAAGCCGAGTGCTGAAGAATTGATGCTTTTGAACTGTGATGTTGGAGAAGACTCTTGAGAATCCCATGAACTGCTAGGAGATCCAACCAGTCCATCCTAAAGGAGATCAGTCTTAGGTGTTCTTTGGAAGGAATGATGCTAAAGCTGAAACTCCAATACTTTGTCCACCTCATGTGAAGAGTTGACTCATTGGAAAAGACTCTGATGCTGGAAGGGATTGGGGGCAGAAGAAGGGGATGACAGAGGATGAGATGCCTGGATGGCATCACCAACTCAATGGACGTGAGTCTGAGTGAACTCCGGGAGTTGGTGATGGACAGGGAAGCCTGGCGTGCTACAATTCATGGGGTTGCAAAGAATTGGACACGACTGAGTGACTGAAATGAACTGAACTGAACTGAACTGAAGCTGTCTTCATCTTCTTTCACTGTTTGGCTTTTGCCAAACAGTAGGAAATGTAACCACTTAAACCTCTACTGTTTTTAAGACTTATAACTTTCATCAACATCAAAAAATTGTCTTTCTTCTAGAGTAATAGCTTGAAAAAGTTCAGGTAAAAACTCAAAACAAATGTGGCCAATTGTCTGCCTCTGGACAAATCAAAAGCAGTGTATTCTTACTAGCTTAGTTGGATTCTGAGTTAAGGGGCTCCATTTCTCATGCAATAAGGATCTTTTCTCAGACTCGAGCACTTGAGGGTCCACTTATTTGAATTAGAGCTTATTACAGACAAGAAGAAAATAATGTGTGTCTTAAACCACCACAATAGATCTGCTAAATTTTTCTGATGTTTCACATGCTTGGAGCAAAATTACATTGGCACTAGTAGTCACAAACCAATATTTCTCTTGCTTCGTTATTATCTGTAGTTTAGAAGTACCTATCATCTTAAAATATAACCTAATATTTCTCTGAAATACCAAAATCTAGCTCAATTGCATCCCATGAGCCAGTTTTTCTTAGTCAGTACTCAAATAAAATCCACAGTGTCTTCTTTTGCTGCTCAAATTCTGTCTGATGAAATCACATTTTTATGACAATATCCAAAGAAGTAGTTATGCCATTGTTGCCTATCAAAGGTCTCCCTGCCCACTGAAATAACTATTGCTGCTGAAGTCCTTTTCCAGTACTGCTGAGGTTTTCCATACTGTATGCAAAGAGTGCAGTGTGACTCCAAGACATTACATCTTCCTTCTTAAGCCAAGCTGCTTGCACCAAAAGTGATGAAAACAGTTATTTTCAATCTCTAATGTGACACAGACAAGAATTAGTAGAGCATAATCAGAGCTTTATGTTTGGTCTTAGGCAGAGAAAGAGACATAGTAAGTAGGACAAGTATTGGGAAGGTAAGTGCAGACCAGCAGAACCGATAGCCTAGGTCCTTTCTTGACAAGAGCAGAGCAGTTTTTCCTTTATCCCGGGATAAAATGGAAGAATAACTCACTAAACATAATGTGAATATTTGTAATTGAGAACAACTGAGACTGTTTGTATAGAATTTGGAACAGCAGAGTGAAGCCACCATAATTTTGGCATTTGTCTAGATGAAGAGAGATGTCCAGACCCAGCTGCCACTGGCACTGACTCATTAAAATGGAGTTACACGGTGTGTCTGATCTCTATATAGATCTCTCCCAGCCCTGCCCACTCAAGTGATGCATCTACTAGAGGAAAAAAAAAGCAAAAACTAATGGGGCTAGAAAACCTGCAATAACTGTCTATACTAAAAAATCTGTGACTTTACCTATAAATATAATTGAACATATAAAACCATTGACATCTAAGAAAAAGCAACAGCAGTAAAAGTAGGAACTGAATAGTAAAGATATTAGAGAAGGTGTAAATTTAGAGAATAAAAGGGAACTTAATTATAAGTAAAGAAATGCTGGGGGAAAAAACCTCAATTAAGGCAACTGCAGAACTACGGAATCTTTCAGAATATGGGGCGAATACTGAAAGAGGTGATAAGTGAATGACATTTTAAGAGAAAGGGAGATTAACTCAAGAACTGTAACATGAGTTTCTCTTAAAGCAATTGAGAAAAAAAATAGAAGATAATTAATAACAATATGAGTATCTAAAAAGGTCTTAATCTCTCAAGAAACTATTGGTTTTCAGGTTGAAAGGCCCCAAAGAGTACCATACCAGCATGGGAAAAATAATTTAGCACTCATAAACATTATTGTGAAAGTTTGAAACAAGGATAGAGATAATACCAGTAAATAGTGATAGAGATAATCATAATTAAGGTTATGGATAATGGAATAATTTATCAACATAGTTTTAACCTGAAAATTAAATGCTAGGAGAAAATTGTTATAGATATATGTTATATGATAAAATGGTTTTAACACTACAGTTTTATATACACTGAAAGTATTAATCAAGAGTAAATTTTAAATAACAATAAATAGTGATAGAAATAAGAAAGAGAGTCCAGAAAAACATCTACTTCTGCTTTATTGACTACGCTAAAGCCTTTGACTGAGTGGGTCAGAACAAACTGTGGAAAATTCTCAAAGAGATGGGAATACTAGACTACCTTACCTGCCTCCTGAGAAACCTGTATGCAGGTCAAGAAGCAGTTAGAACCAGACATGGAAGAAAAGGAGTAGGTCAAGGCTGTATATTCTCACCCTGATTATTTAACTTCTGTGCAGAGTACATCATGTGAAATGCCAGGCCGGATAAAGCACAAGCCAGAATCAAAACTGCTGGAAAATATCAATAACCTCAGATATGCTGATGATACCACTCTTACAGCAGAAAGTGAAGAGAAACTACAGAGCCTCTTGATGAAAGTGAAAGAGGAGTGAAAAAGCTGGCTTCAAACTCAACATTGGAAAAACGAAGATCATAGCATCCAGTCCCATTGCTTCATGGAAAGTAAATGGGGAAACAGTGACAGACTTTATTTTCTTGGGCTCCTAAATCACTGCAGATGGTGACTGCAGCCATGAAATTAAAAGACGCTTGCTCCTTGGAAGAAAAGCTATGACAAACCTAGACAGCTTATTAAAAAGCAGAGACATTATTTGCTGACAAATATCCGTCTAGTCAAAGCTATGGTTTTTCCAGTAGTCATGTACGGATGTGAAAGTTTGACCACAAAGAAAGCTGAGCGCCAAAGAATTGATAGTTTTGAACAGTGGTGTTGGAGAAGATTCTTGAGAGTCCCTTGGAATGCAAGGAGACAATCCTAAAGGCAATCAGTCCTGAATATCCATTAGGAGGACTGATGCTGAAACTAAAGCTCCAATACTTTGACCACATGATGCAAAGAACTAACTCACTGGAAAAGACCCTGATGCTGGGAACGATTGAAGGCAGGAGGAGAAGGGGACAACAGAGGATGAGATGGTCAGACGGCATCACCGGCTCAATGGACATGAGGTTGAGCAAGCTCCAGGAGTTAGTGATGGACAGGGAAGCCTGGCATGCTGCAGTCCATAGTGTCACAGATAGTCAGACATGACTGACTGACTGAATTGACATGAAATTTTAAACTAACATATTTTCTGAAATACAGGTCTAAGAAATCCATAAGTTCAAGAAAACCATAATTAAAAAGTAAATATTTCTTTTAGACATCATCAAACCAATCTTAAAATTGATACGGAAAGGCAAAGTTTACTACATGGTGTTCAAGTTTACTACAAAGATAGTTGTTTAGTCACTAAGTCATGGCCAGGTCTTGCTACCCTATGGACTGTGGCCCATCAGGCTCCTCTGTCCATGGGTTTTCCCAGGCAAGAATACTGGAGTACTTGCCATTTCTTTCTCCAACGGATCTTCCTGACCCAGGAATCAAACCTACATCTCCTGTATTGCCAAGCAGATTCTTTACCACTGAGCCACCAGGGAAGCCCACAAGAAAACATGATATTGGCCTAAGTATGGACAAGTAGATCAATGGCACAGAGTAGAACATCTAGAATCAATACACATATGGTCAAGATCTTTGAAAAAGGTGTTAGCAGAAATGTAAAGTGGCCCAACCACTTTGGAAAATAGGGAACTTTTTGTTGTTGTTGTTTTTAAGAAATTAAATATAAAACCACTATTCAGTTCAGTTCAGTCAACCAGTCGTGTCCCACTCTTTGTGACCCCATGAATCACAGCACACCAGGCCTCCCTGTCCATCACCAACTCCCAGAGTTCACTAAGACTCACGTCCATCGAGTCGGTGATGCCATCTAGCCATCTCATCCTCTTATAGCACCCCTTAATTCCACACATTAATTATTTACTCAAAAATATAAAAGCATATATCCTTAGGAGAATTTGTAAATGATTGTCTTTGAAAGCTTCATTGATAAGAGTTAAAAACTAGAAGCAACCAAATGCACAAGAGATGCATAAACGAAGGTGGTCTAAATATATATAAGAGACCTGCTCAGCAAGAAAAAGGAATAAAACCTAGAACAATGATGTTGATTGAAATAAGCCAGATTTTTTTAAATTACAAACTATATAATTCTATTCATTCAACATTCTAGAAAATGCAAATGAATGCTTATGACAGAGAACAGACCAGTGTTGCCATAGAGGTAGGTTGAAGAGGGGAAGGGTGGGGAGAGGTGAGGTCAGGGGCTTAATACAAAATGAAAGGGTGGAAGAACACTTAGTAGGAGATAGGCTCATTGTCTTCACTGTGGTGATGACTTCACAAGTATTACCTATGCTAAAACCTAACTATTATATGCTTTAAATATGTGCAGTTTATAAAAGTTGTGTATTAAAAAAGCTTTATATTCCAAGCACCAGCAAGACTTTGGAGAAAGCAGAGCTCTCTTCTATTGCTGGCAGGAGTGTAAAATGATTTGAAAATAAGAGACCATTGTTATCTATGGTGTGTGATGGTGATGCAACTAGAAAAAAAATTAAAAACAAGCTACTTTTCTTTTCTTTTTATGGTATCTTACATGTAAGGAAGAAGGAAGACAAGTATGTTACCAACACTGAAACTGGCAGCAGAGAAGGTCTAGCCCTGTATGGTCTTAAAAAGTATCCCACACATGGCTATTGAGCACCTACAATGTGGGTAGTCCAACTTGAGATGTGCCATGAGTGTAAAATACACACCAGATATTAAAGGCTTAATATGGAAAAAAGAATGTAAAATATTTCATTCATAATGTTTATATTGATGACATGTTAAAATAATATTTTTGATCATTTAAAACTAAAAAAAAAAGACAAAGTATCTTTTCTAGCATGTTGTTATAGAAAAATACAATTGAATTTCCATAAAGGCAAAGACTAAGATTTCAGCATTCTTGCAGCAGTAGTCTTGTAAAAGATTTTTACAGGGAAAGAGAGACAAAAATAAAGAATGAGAAAGGCAGGAAGGGAATGGAGGAGAAGGATATTAAGGCAGGAGGTGGCAGGTGTAGTGAGCAGAGAAAAGGCATAAGAAAACAAGAATAGTATCAAGGGATTAAGAGAAATGGATCACTCATCATTATATTAACACCCACTCAACACTGATCTCCCCCTCTGGAAACATCCTTATGGCATATTTAACCTGCTCAGAGCTCTGTCATTCTCCAGGCTTGATTCTGCTTTATTCCTACATACTTTAACTGAATTTTAACCTTTGATTAAAGGTAGTTTTCAGACTTGTAGGACAGAAACGCCTTGCAATATTCCCTGGGATGATACCACAAGAAGGTCAATTTGCACATGCATCCTAGAGACATATGTGGTTTGAAACATCCCAGGGAAATTCAGAATCACAGGGAAATCAGCAAGGGTGGACTCCCACGCCAACAAGAGAAAGATGCAGTCATGAATAAAGGGAAGTTTGAAACGTTTTTTTCTCTTTTCATCTCCTCCCCTCCAGTTTCAGAAAACTGAAACATCTCTATCTGGTCATTTAGGCTGCCTGCGGAGCTCTAATGACTACTCTGCTAAGAAACCTAGTGAGCTGGAGGTAGAAAATAATGACTATCGGGCAGAAGATGTCATCCCGAAGGTCAGAGATCGAAACTTGCAAGGCTTCAGCATCTGAATGAAATGCCATCCCTGTGCAGCTACTGTGGTGGATTCAGTCTGGCACCAAAGTAATTTGTCTCTAGGCAGCCTCTGGTGAAGTAGAGAAACTCACATCACAGCACTTGTAACTGAGATGGGTTCACAGGGTGAGTGATCAAATTGCAGTTATAAACTACCCATGAGTTCACAGATCTTGAAATCAAAAGTCTAGATCACGAATGCCAGGTCCATTCTATTTGTTTGGGTTTTACAAACTGAAAAGCAAACTGTGTACTATTTTAATGTATTCCTTTCCAGGTTCATATATAGCGTTATCAAAATAGCAAAGTTTATAACCCTTAGAAGTCTTCAAACAAATATAAGTGAAGAAACACGCAGCAGAGGAATCAATATGAGTGGGTTTTGTACCCAAAATGCATTATGGATTTTGACATTCTTTTTCATTCAGTTTATTGAAGATTATTATAAAATAAGCCTCTTAATTCAGTTAGGTCTCTTAGTAGTTCTCTTAATCCAAGTTATTTTGGATGAGAATTTACAAATTTGTTGTTATGCTAGACTGACCACTAGTTTATGGCATCTTATCCCTGGTGCTCAGATGGTAAAGAATCCACCTGCAATGCAGAAGACCTGGGTCTGATCCCTGGGTCAGGAAGATCCCCTAGAAAAGGGAATGGCAACCCACTCCAGTATTCTTGCCTGGAAAATTCCATAGACAGAGGAGATGACAGGCTACAGTCCATGGTGTTGCAAAGAGTCGGACACAATTGAATGACTAACACTTTAATACCACATTTCAGTTCTCCTTTAAGATGTCAGGACATTAATCTCTCAGGGGCAAAAAGATTCATCAACATACTGTTTGTCTCTTTAGGTCACAGAAGCAATCATTTTTCCATCTACTCTTTGGCCTCTAGAAGTTGATGGAGGCAGTGTGCATATACAAAGATTTTTTTTTTTTTTTTCATTTGAATCTGTTACAAATGTGGCAGTGAGTGGATCAGCCTAAAGAACAGTAACAGGAAAAAAGCATTGGGTAAACATGTGGCTATTTGAGGAGGAGAGACACCTTTCAACATTTTTTCTAAGTAATGTTAGGAAAAAGAAGGAGAGAAATAACCTGTGAGTATGTAAGGACTTGATAATTTTTTGTGTCAAAATGGATGTATAGGTGTTGATTTGAGTGATTAAAAAGCATTACATGTTCCTTGTAAAATTTGAAGTGAAATTATTTGGAAATGCATCAAAGTTTAATAAAAGTGTATTTTAGTAAATATTTATCAAGTGTGTACAGTGCCCTATATATTACTAAGCACTACATATACATTAAGAGTTAATATTACCAATAATTGTTGGATTCACTGATAGATGAGGGAATTGAGATTTATAAAACCTAACACTAAATAACCTACCAAAGTCTCTTCTGCTGTGATTGATGAACCAAGCTGTTTAACCCTATAACTCTATCCCTAAACACAACCCATTGTTGTTTCCTTTAGCAGTGATTTTAAGTTAATCACAATAACTCCCTTAGAGACAACTGCAACTGTTGTAAAGGCTGTTATATGGAATATCATTCTGTATTTTTACATTTATGCATTGTTATAAATTGACATATTAATGTAGACAAATAGGCATCTCTTTTTAAATTCTAGATGAAATATATTTTATTCAATTTGATAAATTGGTGAATAATTGTTTTACAATTGCCGGGATTCAGCACGGGAGATCCCACCCATGACAAGGTGGAGACACCTGATGGGCAAGGCGAGTCAAGTCTCAAGGGGTCCTCTGCCTGAGCCTCTACTCCAAAACCAAAATCTATCTGTTTACTGTCTGCTATATCATACTCTTCTGACGTTACAGGGGGCTATCCCCGACCACCTTTCTCTGGAAAAAGTTAACTTAGAGCTCCAACTGGTCTCCTGCATATGAAAGGAATGTTTCAGCTCATATCCCTCTGATGGCTCTCTAACTTGCCTGACAGGTTCCCCTGGACTTTTACAACTTGTGATTGTTTACAGCCCCCCAACCACGAAAGGCACGAAGCTTAAAACATCTTAAAGATATAGAGCCTTTTAGAGCTAAGAATTAGTTTGGTGAAGGATTTCATTGTTGAGTTAATGTTTACCGCCAGGCCTCCATATTCTTTTTCTTTTAGGCACCTAAAGGATATTACTCAATGTAAATGGGATGCAGAAATAGGAATATAGTAGTTTTGATGTTAACAATACTAGACTTTTGAGTTGATGAATTTTCTCTTTGTTATAAATCACTGTACTCCCCTTTCTTTGTTATAAATTGTTGTGTCCTTGCTATGTAAGAATGTAACTTTATTTAGTGCTTCCTGAGAGTGGCACCAGACTTTGGGAAGAACAACAATATTAAGGCAAATAAGCTTTCTGGTTGACAGACCTTTATCAGAAAAGGGCCATAAAATGTTAATTGGCCTCCTGGCCAGAAGATGATGTAAATCACCTAAGACTTGTGTATACAGCTAATTATGCAGAGAGAAAGCCTGGTCTCGATAAGAGTCAGGGCTGCTGATGCTGCATAATTTTGTATTATCCTTTGATCTCTATGTACAACCAAAAGTATAAAAGGCTTTCCCGAGCAATAAAGGAAGGGCCAGTCACTGGAAAGACTGGTTTCCCCTGTGTCGAATCTCTCTCTCTCTCTCTCTCTCTTTCTCCCTCTCCCTCCCTCTCCTTTTCAGGCTGAATTTCCATCTGGGACATGGAGGCTCTCCGAGTCTACTTACATGCCCTGGCTTCTAAGACCCACGTGAGAGGGAGTCAAAGGTGGGGCACCCTCCGCTATTCAAGTGGGTGCTGGTGGCCTAATGTAGACGGTGCAAGTTCCTTGCCTTGGAACTTTATTGGTTTTCCCCGTAAACCAAGTTATTCAGCATCTTTTCTCCACTAATTTTCCTACTACACTATTTTTTCTAATCTTTCTTTATATTTCTAAATAAGTAAGTTTTTCCTCGCCAACTCCATCTCCCCTTCGAATTACCCTGGATCCACTGGGGCTGGACCCCGGCATATAATGTTGTGTTAGTTTCTGCTGTACAACATGAATCAGCTATATGTATACATATATCCCCTCCCTCTCAAGCCTCCCTCTCACCCTACCCTCATCCCACCCTTCCAGGTCCTCATAGAGTCCAGAGCTGAGCTCCCTGTGTTAAACAACAGTTTCCCACTAGCTATCTATTTCAAACAAGGTAGTGTATATATGTTAATGCTAGTCTCAATAAATGAAATATCAGAGACAGTGATTTATTTTCATTTCCATACATGCAGTCAACATCCATCATTTTACTGACTGCATAATCTTATACTGCTGCTGCTGCTGCTAATTCGCTTCAGTTGTGTCCGACTCTGTGTGACCCCATAGATGGCAGCCCACCAGGCTCCCCCGTCCCTGGGATTCTCCAGGCAAGAGTGCTGGAGTGGGGTGCCATGGCCTTCTCCAATTTTAAACTACCCTGAGGCAAGAATACAGGAGTGGATAACTTATCCCTTCTCCAGTGGATCTTCCCAACACAGGAATCAACTTGGTCTCCTGCATTGCAGGCAGATTCTTTACCAACTGAGCTATGAGGGAAGCCCTCAAATTAATCTGTAAGAATGGAAAAGGAGTTAGGGAGAGACACCATATACTAACATGGAGTAAAATATTTTCTTAAATGTCTAAAGGTATTGTCTCTACACAAAGATGTATCACTGAGCATTGAGGTTATAGCAGTGAGTGAAATATGCACATTCACTGCTCCTTTGGAGATGATTATCTATTGGGTAAGACTGAGAATAATTTCTAAAAATATACATATATTAAATGCAGACATATTTAATTAAAGTCTACCAAAAAAGAAAGATGAAGAGTACTGTGAGATAATAGGGCCATCTGGGAAGCTTCCATGGAGAAATGTCACCCAAACTGGACACCAAAAAAAAAAAAAAGATTGCAAAAGGCCTAAGAGAGAGAGAAACAGGTGGAAATAATAGCACTGGTCCACAGTGAGCATAGTATGTCCATGGAAAGGAATAAGGTCATGGTATGAGTCTGAGGAGAAGGGGACAACAGAGGATGAGATGGTTGGATGGCATCACCAACTCAACAGACATGAGTCTGGGTCAACTCCAGGAGTTGGTGATGGACAGGGAGGCCTGGCATGCTGCAGTTCATGGGGTCGCAAACAGTCGGACATGACTGAGCGACTGAACTGAACTGAACTGATAAGTTTGAAGTTGGCAGGGCAAATAATTTATGGTATGGGATCCACAATAGTCGCTTAGTTTCTATGCAAATCAAGGGAAGTCAAATTAAGAGACTAAACTAAGTAATGTCATGATCTGATTGCAATCAAAAATGACGTCTCTGCATGTAGAAGGCAAGAAAGGAAGTAGGAAGGCTGGTTAAGTGATTCATGCCTGTGCAGTAAAGAAATTCTGTGACTATAGTAGAGCATAGGATGGCCTGAGCTAGGGAGAAATAGAAGAATTTGAAGCATGTTTAAGAGGATGCAGCGGGTGATTCTCTGGTGGCTCAGATGGTAAAGAATCTGCCTGCAATGCAGGAGACCTGGGGTCCATCACTGGGTTGGGAAGATCTAGAGAAGGGAATGGCCAACCACCCCAGAATTTTTGCCTGGAGAATGCCATGGACAGACCATGGGGTCACAAGGAGCTGCATACAACCAAGTAACTAATACTTGGTGACGCAAATGCACTTTGTAACTGACAAATGATGGGAAAGAGAATTACTGGATCTAGGTTTAGGGTTTTAGGAAGGAGCCAAAAAATTGATACTGCTGCTACTGCTACTGCTAAGTCACTTCAGTCGTGTCCGACTCTGTGCAACCTCACAGACGGCAGCCCACCAGGCTCCCCCGTACCTGGGATTCTCCAGGCAAGAACACAGGATTGGGTTGCCATTTCCTTCTCCCATGCATGAAAGTGAAAGTGAAATTGATACTAGCATCAGCTTAATAAAACTTTACGAGGGAGGAACAGATTTAAATTAGAGGGGGAATGGGAAGTATTAAGTGAGAGAGGTGTAGAAATAGTATCGAATTTGCTTATATGCATTTTGTTAGATAAAATCCTGGAAATTTTAGCAGATAATGTTCAAATTTTATTACATACTGAACAATTATCCTTTAAGAGCACTGTAGCTGTGAAACCAACCTCAGTATATGGATCACCTATTTCATCATATCCTCAATACCATTGATGTCATAATCTTTTATTTTTTTTCAATTCTGCTTATCTGATAGAGTAAATTTTATATCCGGTTTTTATTTTCTTGCATTTGTTTTACTGATGACTTGAAGAGTCTCATGACTGTGGGCCATTTGTGCATTTATCTTTATTTTTATGAAGTTCATGATGGTGTATTGATTTTCCTAGTGTGTTCATTAATCCTTGCCTTAATCTTGGCAGGAGAGTGTAATATAGCCATTGGTCCACACACTTTGGAGCTGCACTGCCTTGGTTCAAATCCTGGCTCCACCATTCAGTAAAATATGACCCTTGGCATGTTTTAAAAATCTTTGTGCCTCAATATTTCAGGATTTAAAATGGGGATAATAACAGTCTAAAGTCATCGTGATAATTAATTGAGTTATTTTGCCATCCACTTAGAACAGTGGCTAGCATAGTAAGCTATTTAAACTGTACTGCAATCTCATTAGTCCAACACCTCTTCTACTTATTCTTCCAGTTCTGATTTAATGTCATACTTTTTATAATGAGTTTACAAAGATGCCCAAACCCATACATGATGTGGGACTAAGCTCTAGTTGTGTCACTCCCTTGGGCCTATACAGGGTTCCTTACTTTCATTATCACATCATTCATCCAGCTGTCTTGTAATTGTTCATTTAAGTCTCTATCTCAACCACGATGTTTGGGACAAGGGAACGACCATAATAGTATACTCATCACCTAGTTAAAACCTGTGAAATGAATGAGCAGATGGTGTACTTTTAAACTTTACTGCTTTTCTTTAAGCTGTTCTCTCTTAAATGCTTTTATCTGTCAGTTTCCATACTTGGCCTTAGGAAACACACAAGACTACTTAAAACTGTATGTTATCACATAGCACAGATTCCTTTATATGTTTTTTCTCTTATTCTTGGAATGTAAAATGGTGGGGTCAGAAATCTACTTGATAAACTGAATGAAGCTGTTATATTCAAAGACCTGCTTCACCACAAAGGAACACACAAATATGCATGTTTTACATACAGTTGGGGTAATGAAAAAAATCCTCTAGGATACATTCATAAAGCAGTTAAATTCTGTAGTCACTTCCAGTATGACATCTTTGTTCAGGCCTACCTTCACTTCTTTCTCTAGTCTACCCACAGGAACAGTAAGATTTTCAGGTTTGCCAACTATCTCTTCCATTTTTTCCTTTTTATCAGTCTGTCGTTCTTTAAAATGTTCTCTGTGCACTGCCACATTAATTTAATACCAATTAATTATACTAGGTAGCTCTTTTTTTTATGTCACATGGTACTTTTTAAAGAAATTTTTAAATACTATTTTAGTCAGGAAATTGTTCAAAACTGTTCCAAATATAGCTCTCTTTATTTAAAGCAAAATAATCTGATGTGCATTGGTATTTAAGACATTCCATCCATATTCACAACCTATGCCTTTCAGTCATTCATTAGACAAACATGCCTAAATGTTATCTATGTTTTCAAATTTCCCAATACAAGCAATCCTTTTAAATTCCCTGCTGAGATGAAACTCAGTTTTGTCCTGATATTACACTCATTGTGAAGCCTTCCAGCTGAGACTGCAGATCTGCTTTCACATTTTAATCTGAAGCTATACTATTTGAAGGTATAATTGTTGACTCACACTGGAAGAATTGATGCTTTCAAACTGTGGTGCTGGAGGAGACTCTTGAAAAGTCCCTTTACCAGCAAGGAGATCAAGCCAGTCAATCCTAAAGAAGATCAGTCCTGAATGTTCATTGGAAGGATTGATGCTGAAGCTGAAGTTTCAACACTTTGGCCACCTGATGCAAAGAGCCAACTCATTGGAAAAGACCCTGATACAGGGAAAAATTGAGGGCAAGAAGACAAGGGGATGAGAGAAATGAGACGGTTAGTTGGCATCACTGACTTGATGGATGTGAGTTTGAACAAAGTCCGGGAGATAGTGAAGGACAGGGAAGCCTGGCATGCTGCAGTCCACGGAGTCACAAAGAGTCAGGCATGACTTAGTGACTGAACAACAACTGGAAGGATGAAAAGATAATCTAGTTTCCCAATCCTGTTTCCAATATATTTTTATACACCATTCACAAGAGCTCATCATTGACTCTAAATTCATTTACCTATTCTTGCCTGGAGAATGGATGGAGGAACCTGGCAGACTACTGTCCATGGGGTCACAAACAGTTTTAGATGACTGAGTGACTGACACGGACCATCTATCATCCTACTTGACTTCATCTGCTGACCACCATGATTTTTAAATCTTTTTTTTTTCCTTACTCTGATATCAATACAAGACTTTGATACCCAGTCCTCAAGACCTCAACTCCCCAGAAACTCACAGTTTGCTCTGGGTCAACAGGAAGTAAATGAATATCAAGGTAGAGAAATTTCTTTAATGTTATGCATGGAGTGCAAGGATAATGCATAAAAAAGGAAATAACACCTGAGTTTTAAAAGAAGTGGAATTTATATAGGAGAGTGAATTAAGGTGATAAAAATAATAACATAAGCAACAGTATGGTGTTTACAGCAACCTTCCAAATCATCAAGTGCATGAGTGGGGATGGTAATGGTTGAGGCCAGATAAAAGACCACAGGAATGTTACAAATCTCAACCAGAGGTTCCGGCTGTACTTCACGGCACAGCAATTCTTTTAAAAGTTTTAAGGACAGAATGTTTTTAGACAAACATAATATGGAATCAATCTAACTTGAGGGATAATTTAAAACTGAAAGGAAGGATATTAAGCAGCAGAAAAATTAATATGCTGGATGAAATATTGGAAGAATCTAAATTAAGGTAGCAGTGATAAGATAATCTAGAGAAGTTTAGGAATTTCATCAGACTGACATTTATGACTAGCTTGGAGTAAATGGTTTGAAATAAAAAATAATTTAGAATCACTCAAATATTTCTGCCTGGAGTGACTAAGTAGAGTACATCATTACTAACTGAGTGTAGAAATAAAAGATTCACAAATTTTAGGGGGAATCTATGTTGAGGAATTTGCTTATGAACTGTATTCACGTCAAGAAGCAACAGTTGAAACTGGACAAGGAACAACTGACTGGTTCAAAACTGAAAAAGGTGTACAATGCTGTATAGACTGTCACCCTGCTTATTTAACTTATATACAGGGTACATCATGTGAAATGTTGGGATGGATGAATCACAAACTGAAATCAAAATTCCTGGCAGAAAAGTCTACAACTTCAGATATGCAGATAATGCCACTCTCATGGCAGAAAGTGAAGAGGAAGAGCCTTTTGATAAGGGTAAAAGAAGAGAGTGAAAAAGCTGGCTTGAAACTCAATATGAAAAAAAAAAAAAAAGATCATATTATCTGGTCCCATCACTTCATGGCAAATAAATGGGGAAAAAGTGAAATTAGTGACAGATTTTCTTTTCTTGGGCTCCCATATCACTGTGGACAGTGGCTGCAGCCATGAAATTAAAAGACACTTGCTCCTTGGAAGGAAAGCTATGGCACACCTAGACAGTATATTAAAAAGTAGAGACATCACTTTGCCAACAAAGGTCTGTCTGTATGGTCAAAGCTTTGGTTTTTCCAGTAGTCATGTACAGATGTGAGAGCTGGACCATAAAGAAGGCTGAGCACTAAGGAACTGATGCTTTCAAACTGTGGTGCTGGAAAAGACCCTGGAGAATCCCTTGGACATGTAAGGAGATCAGACCAGTCAATCTTAAAGGAAATCAACTCTGAATACAATGAATATTATATTGGAAGGACGGATGCTGAAGCTGAAGCTCCAATCATTTGGCCAGTTGATACAAAGAGCCAACTTACTCATGCTGGATGCTGGACTCTCATGCTGGAAAAGACTGAAGACAAAAGGAGAAGGGAGTGGCAGAGAATGAGACAGTTAGACAGCACCACCGACTCAATGGACATGCATTTGAGCAAACTCTGGGGTATAGTGGAGGACAGAGGAGACTGGTGTGCTGCAGTTCATGGGGTTGCAAAGAGTCATACATAACTTAGCAACTAAACAAAGATGGCAATCCAAACAGACATATCTTGTAGCTACTGGAATATTTAAGTGTAAAGGATAAAGAGCTGAATAGTGATGTAAAGAAGCTACAGTGTTAATTAGAGCCAAGAACAAAAAGTAACCTAGGAAGAATCTAAGAAAAAGAAAAATATATTAGCTAGAGTTTTTGACCGCACAGACTAGAAAAATCATATTGGTTGCCGTAAGTAAAACATGGCGACAGAACTGAAATTGGCATTGGAGAAATAGTGGCCAGTAATCATGGGCACATTAGAACTTTCAAGAGTTTATTTTAACAAACACAGGTTTTAGTGTGTAGCACCAAACAAAGTGTTAGAGATGTTCCTCAGACAGCTAGAGGAAAGGTTATTACAGGGCAGACACAGAAGCAAAATAAGAAAACTATTTGATTGGCTATCGCTTAAATGATTGCCTTCTTTGGAAAAGCCTAGCAGGCTTTTTGTGGTTGGTTATTCTTTGGCCACCTCATGCGAAGAGCTGACTCACTGGAAAAGACACTGATGCTGGGAGGGATTGGGGGCAGGAGGAGAAGGGAACGACAGAGGATGAGATGGCTGGATGGCATCACGGACTCGATGAACATGAGTCTGAGTGAACTCCGGGAGATGGTGATGGACAGGGAAGCCTGGTGTGCTGCGATTCATGGGGTCGCAAAGAGACGGACACGACTGAGCGACTGAACTGAACTGAACTAATTCTCAAATTTCATTTTCTTGGATAAGAGACAGGAATTACTCTGGCTTAGGTTTTGGTTTGCTTACTTCAGCTATCAGGGCATTGAGCCACCTCAGTCAAATAGCTTCCTGTTTAATTGCTTTAACTGAAGGCAATGGCACCCCACTCCAGTACTCTTGCCTGGAAAATCTCATGGACGGAGGAGCCTGGTGCGCTGCAGTCCATGGGGTTGCAAGGAGTCGGACACGACTGAGCGACTTCACTTTCACTTTTCACTTTCATGGACTGGAGAAGGAAATGGCAACCCACTCCAGTGTTCTTGCCTGGAGAATCCCAGGGACGGCGGAGCCTGGTGGGCTGCATAGTCCTGTCTAAGGGGTCTCATAGCGTCACACACAACTGAAGTGACTTAGCAGCAACATACTAATAATCCATTTGATTTGGAACTTAGTCTGGTCAAAGTCTGAGACATCAGAGACATCTGTCTAGATCATGGGTCTATTCCCTTTATGCCCTTGTTATCAGTGAATGGATGAGGTACTTGACCTTGCCAACCTTTGCCTCTTCCAACAAAAGCATTTTACCTAAAGGGACCAAAGCAGTGTGAAGAGGAAAGAAGGCAGGGGCAGGAATAAGAAAGAAAGGAAGGAAGGAAAGAGGGAAGAAATATGGGAGAGAGGGAGAAAGAACGAAAATGAAAGAACAAAAAGCGAGGGAAAGAGAAAGAAAGAAATGATGAAAAAATTATTAATACAAAGAGTTATAATGGAAACAAGTAGTGAATTTTGTCTTGGAAGTAATAAAATTAAAAATTTCAGAATATAAGGGCACACACATACCATACATGCACATATGGTTCAAGAAGACAGATAACCAAAATAGATTTAAAATTTTCAACTAAACTATAATTTGTAACATGTAGATTTTCATTTCATATTTAATATAACAAAGCCAATTTTGTTCTCTTAACAGAAGAACTCCACTTTCAAAGTTCTCATATCTTTTAAAACATGATACTTTAGGAATTTTTATTTGAAATCATCAATGAATATATCTGTCATTATTTCCCTCCTGCTATAATGCTGAACTTCAACCTTGACATGCAAAACCTTGACCTTCAGCTATAAGACATGGTTTTCTGAAAGTATAAAACTACAGAAAGCTGAAATTTAGCAGTCCTACAATTTAAAAATCTATATATAATTTCAAATAAGTTTGTGTACTATATTTAATTGTTTTAATAACTTTCTTTGGCTCACATTTCTAAGAACCATAATCTTATAAGATCTGTAGTTTAATAAATAATAAAATTCCAAGATTTAGAGCTATATATTTTATAATCCCAGATGTTCCAAGTCTTTAGCAGTGTGAAAAATGTGACAATATTTTGCTAGTCTTAAAATTATAATTATATTCAAACTAGAATGCAAGATTGCTAATAGTAAAAATACTATCTTTGAAACTGAGTTAAAGAGTTTACATCTTAACCTCCTTTGTTTTCAAATTCTTTCCTAGTCTTGCATTTGTATCATATCTAATGTTCCATTTTCTCTGCTCTTCCTCAATTGTGTTTTCCCTACTTCATCTTATGAGAATAAATAATGGAAATCTTTAACTGTGAACAAAATTATGTGTCAAAATAAATATTAAAATAAATAATTGTCTTTTAAAAGCAGGGGATGATGGAAAAGATTAGGAAAATTTAAGGAAAATATATTTAAAAGCAAAACATAGAAATTATTGATCCTGAAAAATAATTTCACACACAAAAAATTTTAAGTACTGGATAAAATGTTTTTAAAAGAAATGTCAAATGTATGACTGACTTGGTACCAAAGTAAGGAAATCTTCAGGCCAGAGTGAGGAAAGGGAAGTACTCCAGAGAGAGAACCAAGCAGAGGAGCTGGAGGCTGCCCTGAGGTTGTGGGTATCATCCAGCTGACAAGCAGCTTTGTTTCAGTGGACACGTGCTGGAAAGGAGACAGAGCCTCCAGCTTGTGCATCAGGATCCCTGAGTACTGCAACTTCAGGATAAAATAAACCCTCTGTACAAAGAGAGATGGGAAAGAGAGTCATCTGTTTGGGCTATTTGCTATGGATGGAAATAATAAAAAAAAAAAATAGAATTGTGATAACAGTAAATCCCCTTGATCCACATAAAACTCAATTATATCCACATTTGTATGGTCTGTTGACTAAAACAAATAGACTGTCATATATTTCTTCAGCAAAGATAGGTTTATTTGGCATCATCTGTGCATGTGAGGTGAGGTTTGTGCAAATTCGCACACAGCAAGGGAAGGAGAAAATTTTTATAGGGAAGAAAAGTTAGAAAAGGGAAATGTGGTAAACAGACAGTCCATGGGTTTTCATTGGCTGAGTTCTTGCCAGGAAAGAAGAGTCCTCTTGTTGGGTTCTATTGTCACAGGGCTTGGGAGCACCCCCTTCTGGCCTTCCTACTGTATTCAAGATTTCTGTGTACTTTTTTTTTTTTTTGCAGGTCCAAAAGTTAAATAATTATGACATAAACAGCAATTTTAATAGCCATTATACAAGCAAAATGTATTTTTAAAATTTACTATCAATTCAATTGTTAACAATAGTATATCAATAGCATTACCATAACGATTATAAATAATTTCAGGCAAAGCATTCATCATAACTTGGGTTTAACATGTTATCTCAGGTATTAGGCAGCTTTGTGAAGCAAAGTAAATAATGAGATGAAGAAGCAAAATAAAATAATTTAAAATAAAGCAAACATTTAAACTCTCAGAAGAGAGTTAAGAAGGATTTTTATGGCTTCAAATTACAAAAAGATTAAATAAGACTCAAAAATGTTAGTATATAAATTATCAAAAGAAAAAGGAAAACAAGCTTGCAGACTACAACAAAAGAATCTAAGTTTAAATATGTGATAATGCAAATATATGTTGCAAATAGTGGCGCAGATAGTAAAGAATCAACCTGCAATGTGGGAGACATGGGTTTGATCCCTGAGTTGGGAAGATCCCCTGGAGAAAGGAATAGATACCCTCTCCAGTCTTCTGGCCTGGAGAATCCCATGGACAGAGAAGCCTGGGAGGCTATAATCCTGCTGCTGCTGCTAAGTCACTTCAGTCGTGTCCGACTCTGTGCGACCCCGTAGAGGGCAGCCCACCAGGCTCCCCCATCCCTGGGATTCTCCAGGCAAGAACACTGGAGTGGGTTGCCATTTCCTTCTCCAATGTGTGAAAGTGAAAAGTGAAAGTGAAGTCTCTCAGTCATGTCTGACTCGTAGTGACCCCATGGACTGCAGCCCACCAGGCTCCTCCGTCCGTGAGATTTTCCAGGCAAGAGTACTGGAGTGGGGTGCCATTGCCTTCTCCGAGGCAACAGTCCAGGGGGTCACAATTTAAATTATTTATGTAGCTACTTCCCCCTTTAGTAGGGGGAGTATATTCCACCTTACTTGATTTGAAGGCTGGACTTTGTGACTTGTTTCTAAATGAGTTTGGAATGAAGTAGAAATTAACTTTTCAATGGAGACAATTGCTAAATACTATTTTTGCAGGTGATCAACATTAATATCATCAGTGATAAATAATATTGATATCATCTACCCACTGGTATGATATCATGAAAAGGACAACACTATGTTATTATTCCCCAAAGTCCATAATATAAGACTAATCATGAGGAAAATATCAGGTAAATCCAAATTGAGAAATACTCCACAACATACCTGACCAGTACTGCTCAGAGCTGTCAAGATCATCATAAAAAAAAAAAAAAAAAAAAACACTAAGAAACTCTAACAGATCTGAGGAGACTAAGTGGACATGATAGCAAAATAAAATGTGGTATTTTGGCCTGAATTCTGGAATAGAAAAAGGACATTAGTGGAAAAACTAATGAAATTCTAATAAACTTATATGTGTTTAGCTAATAGCAAGCTATCAATATTTACTTCATAGTTATGAGAAATATAGCATAGTTATAAGCTTAGCAACAGGGAAACCTCTGGAAGGGTATGTATATCTTGGCAACTTGAATTTAAAGTTATTCATAAATTAAAAGTTTATTAAAAATAGAAGTTTTTATAGCATTTTGTTCTTTCTTGCATTATAAGAAAGAAAATGCTACAAACTGGGAAAAATAGTTTAAACATTGTTAACCCACAATTCATTAGTAGACAAAACATAAAATTACTACCAATGAGCATACATTAGCCAAAGTGAGAAAAAAATGGCTAAAAGATTTTAACAGCATTTTACAAGTGAATATATATATATATATATATAAAAGGGAGTATATGAGGGAGTAAAATACTCCCTTATATAAATCATGGATATTTATATGAAGATGCTCAAACTCATGAGTTATCAAAAACATTAAAATAATTATAGAAAATTAGGCCTTAGAGTGGGAAGCAATGTAAGAGTTGAGTAATAAAATGGGTTGACCATGATCTGGAGTCCCTTGAATTCATATTCTCCTTATGAACTAGTTCATTTATAGAAAATAATCTGGCAGACAATTTGGCATCTTCTTCCAATGGAGTATGTGCATACTCTCTTATGAAGTAATTTCCTTCCTAGGTATACAAATTCAATGAGTCACTATGAGTCATAATAAGATTTATCATAGCAAGATAGTTTGTAAATGAAACAAATTATAAATTATTAAATTTTCAATCAAGAGTAGAATGGATACATCTGATTATTCATACCACTGAGCTCTCTACAGGAATTGGACTGTGGCCACATGTGCAAACAGAGGTGACTTCTACAACATTACACTGGTTTAGAAAAAGCAAGTAGTATAAGGATTAAGTGTAATACTATTCATTTAATAGGAAAAGATAACCAAGTAAGTCTGTTTACAAAACTAGGGTGGAAAGCAAAGTAATATTAAATAGAATAGTCAGAAATAAGAATAGCTTGAGGGGTTCAGCATGGAATGTGATTTTGAAGAGGTTTCAAAGGTATCATGAATATTTTACATGTAAAACTATGTGGTGATATATAGCTATTTATTTATATATTTTCATTATCCCTTAATAATTTTCTATATTATGCATATATGGAGACTGCAGTATTACAGTAAGCAAAAGTAAGACCAGCAGGACAAGTACTTTAAAAATTCCATACAATTCAGAGCCAGAGATATTTTTGCACATTTTTTTAACATTTAAAAAATATTTCATTATTATACCTGGCGGGCCACAGTCCATGGGGTCACAAAGACCCCACAGAGAGACTAATTTTCTGTTTTACCATATTATTCATTATTTATTGTTTCCATCATATTCATTTATTACATTTTACTTATCCATTCTTTTCATGATGGACAATTTGGAGGACTCCAGCATTTAATAGTAGGAGAACAATGCTTCAACAACTATCTTTGTAGCTGTCTCCTTAAGGATGACTGCTGGGTGCCAGGATATACCCTGACTTAATGTTCTCCCACCAATAGTTCATGAGGCTTTTAATAATTGATATTATTTGATTTTTTTTTCTTTTCCAAACTTTAAACATTTTCTTTTGTATTGGAGTATGGCCAATTAACAGTGTTGTAGTAGTTTCATGTGAACAGCGAAGGATTCAACCATACATATACCTGAATCCATTCTCCCCTAAACCCCCTCCCATCCAGGCTGACACATAACACTGAACAGAGTTTCATATGCTATACAACAGGTCCTCACTAGTTATCATTTTAAATATAGCAGTGTGTACATGACCTTGCCAAAGTCCCTAAATATTCCCTCCTCCTGACAACCATAAGTCCATTTTCTAAGTCTAATATTTTAAAAAAATGTAAAAGAATGAGAACACATTGCTTAACATTAAAGATCAAAGATAGGAGTGGGTAATTGGAAACTAACATATCAAGAAAGGAGTCTTAGATCAGTCTTTTATTCAAAAGCAGAAATGAATCATTTCATAGCAAATGCTGGCAATGTCAGTGAAATTTTTATCTCTCATGGTGGTAGTTAAATTGGAAACCATCTCTTTCAAGGTTCTTGCTCAGTTTGAGAAAGAAAATCCTAAAAACACTTTGCAAGAGGAAGACATAGCAATAAAGAGGAATATGAAAGATTTTTAAAGTAGTTTGTAGAGAAACAGTCAATTAAAGGTTTCAGCTTTGGGACTCAAAGAATTTCAGGTGGCTTACTCCTGGCCAGAGGAATAGTAATAATAATATATCTAGACCTGTATGCCACTGGCAGGCTTCCCTGGTGGCTCAGTTGATAAAGAATCTGCTTACAATGCAATAGAGCTCAGTTCGATACTTGGGTTAGAAAGAACCCCTGGAAAAGAGAATGGCAAACCACTCCAGTATTCTTGCCTGGAGAATTCCATGGAGAGAGGAGCCTGACAGGCTAAAGTCTGTGGAGTCCCAAAGAGTCAGACATGATTGAGCAACTGACTACACACAGCGCATATGTTGCTGGCAGCTACTCTAAGATCTGTTAGTCTCAACCCGGTCCGACTCTGCAATTCCATGGGCTCTAGCCAGCCAGGCTCTCCTGTCCATGGAACCTTCCAGGCAGGAATAGTGGAGTGGGTTGCCATTTCTTTCTACAGGGGATCTTCCTGACCCAGGGATCGAACCTACGTCTCCCACATTGTAGGCAGAATCTTTATGGTCTGAGCCACCTAGGAAGCCCTTGCTAAGATGAGTGGTACCGAAAATATATGAGAACTGAAGCAAGTTGCCATGATAGAGTTTAAAAATTTGTATTGATTTGTTACAGATCATATAATAGGAAGAGATGGTCAGAGACATGCACCAATTCATAGATAGCTTTTAAATCATGTTAAATATACCTTTTAAAGATGTTGAGAAAGTTCTTCAAGTTTCAAGGCACAGAATCAGTCTTGAATTCCATTGCTCTTTGGAAGAGAATTTGAAAAAAGAATTTGTTAGCCATAGTCTAGCAAGAAATTTATGTTGACTGGATTAAGATGGTGGCAGTAGGCTAATGAAGTGTATAAATTCAAGAAATATTCAAAAACTTGACTTAAGAGGACTCTGTAGTTGTCTGCCTCTGCTATGACTCAGCAATCCTACTGCTGGGTATACACACCGAGGAAACCAGAATTGAAAGAGACACATGTACCCCAATGTTCATCCCCTCACTGCTTATAATAGCCAGGACATGGAAACAACCTAGATGTCCATCAGCAGATGAATGGATAAGAAAGCAGTGGTACATATACACAATGGAGTACTACTCAGCCATTAAAAAGAATACATTTGGATCAGTTCTGATGAGATGGATAAAACTGGAGCTGATTATACAGAGTGAAGTAAGCCAGAAAGAAAAACACCAATACAGTATACTAACACGTATATATGGAATTTAGAAAGATGGCAAAGATGACCCTGTATGCAAGACAGCAAAAAAGACACAGATGTGTATAGCAGACTTTTGGACTCAGAGGGAGAGGGAGAGGGTGGGATGATTTGGGAGAATGGCATTGAAACATGTATAATATCATGTAAGAATCGAATCGCCAGTCTATGTCCGATGTAGGATACAGCATGCTTGGGGCTGGTACACGGGGATGACCCAGTGGGATGTTGTGGGGAGGGAGGTGGGAGGGGGGTTCGTGTTTGGGAACACATGTACACCCGTGATGGATTCATGTCAATGTATGGCAAAATCAATACAGAATTGTAAAGTAAAATAAAGTAAAAATAAAGAAAGAAAGAAAAAAAAATGAAGAGTCAAAGAATATTCCAAGAATAGTATGATTTTATGCAATTATGTTGATTAGTCATAGGCTGAATCAGATTATAAATGAGGATGAGAAATACCCCTGTGTTAATATGTGGAGTATCAACAAAAAATACTTACAACTTGAGATGCGAGTTAAGTTTTATTTGGGCCACAATGTGACTAAGAAGCAGCACTTCAGATGGCTCTGAGAAACTGCTTCAAAGCAGCAGTGGAGAAAGGCCAATATATAATGTTTTGGTGAAGGGGGAGTTAACACCAAGAAGGTTTTATTAACAAAAGGTTTTTTGTTTTTCATGAGGATATGATGTCACCATGAAAGGATTCAGTGCTTCTCTGGATATGAGGAGATGCAAGGATTGAGATAATAAAATCTGTTCCTAAAAACATCTTAAAGAGATCTCTTCAAGAAAATTAGAGATACCAAGGGAACATTTCATGCAAAGATGAGCACAATAAAGGACAGAACTAGTATGGACCTAACAGAAGCAGAGGATATTAAGAAAGGGTGGCAAGAATACACAGAAGAACTGTACAAAAAAGATCTTCGAGACGAAGGTAATCACGATGGTGTGAGCACTCACCTAGAGTCAAACATCCTGGAATGTGAAGTCAAGTGGGCCTTAGGAAGCATCATTATGAACAAATCTAGTGGAAGTGATGGAAATCCAGTTGAGCTATTTCAAATCCTGAAAGATGATGCTGTGAAAGTGCTGCACTCAATATGCCAGCAAATTTGGAAAACTCAGCAGCGGGCACAGGACTAGAAAAGGTCAGTTTTCATTCCAGTCCCAAAGAAAGGCAATGCCAAAGAATGCTCAATCTACCGCACAATTGCACTCATCTCTTACGCTAGCAAAGTAATGCTCAAAATTCTCCAAGCCAGGCTTCAACAGGACATGAACTGTGAACTTCCATATGTTCAAGCTGGTTTTAGAAAAGGCAGAGGAACCAGAGATCAAATTTCCAACATCAGTTAGATCATCAAAAAAGCAAGAGAGTTTCAGAAAAACATCTATTTCTGCTTTATTGACTATGGCATAGCCTTTGACTGTGTGGATCAAAACAAACTATGGAAAATTCTTCAAGAGATGGCAGGTCAGACCATCTGACCTACCTCCTGAGAAATCTGTAGGCAGGTCAAGAAGCAACAGTTAGAACTGGACATGGGACAACAGACTGGTTCAAATTTGGAAAGGAGTATGTCAAGGCTGTATATAGTCACCCTGCTTATTTAGCTTAAATGCAGAGTACATAATGATGAATGCTGGACTGGATGAAGCAAAAGCTGGAATCAAGATTGCGAGAAGAAATATCAATAACCTCAGATATACAGATGACACCACTCTTTTGGCAGAAAGTAAAGAACTAAAGAGCCTCTTGATGAAAGTGAAAGAGGAGAGTGAAAAAATTGGCTTAAAACTCAACATTCCAAAAACTAAGATTATGGCATCTAGTCCATCACTTCATGGCAAATAGTTGGGACAACATTGGAAACAGTGAGAGACTTTATTTTGGGGGCTCCAAAATCACTGCAGACGGTGCCTGAAGGCATGGAATTAAAAGACGTTTGATCCTTGGAAGAAAAGTTATGACCAACCTAGACAGCTTATTAAAAAGCAGAGACATTTGCCAACAAAGGTCCATTTAGCCAAAGCTATGGTTTTTCCAGTAGTCACGTATGGATTTGAGAGTTGGACTATAAAGAAAGCTGAGCACCAAGTAATTGATGCTTTTGAACTGTGGTGTTAGAAAAGACTCTTGAGAATCCCTTGGACAGCACGGAGATCCAACCAGTCCATCCTAAAGTCCATCCATTGATGTAGTCCAACCAGCATCAATCCTGAAGCTGAAACTCCAATACTTTGGCCACCTGATGCGAAGAGCTGACTCATTTGAAAAGACCTTGATGCTGGCAAAGATTGAAGGCAGGGGGAGAAGGGGACAGCAGAGGATGAGATGATTGGATGGCATCACTGACTCAGTAGACATAAGTTTGAGAAACTCCGGGAATTGGTGATGGACAGGGAAGCCTGGCATGCTGCAATCCATGGGGTCACAAAGAATTGGACTGATTGAGGGATTAAACTGAACTGAACTGAAAAACATCCAACTCTCTAAAGACCTGACCCTCCAGTCCCTAGAGCACAGAGTGCCTCAGTCCACCCTGAATTCCCTCAAGGCTTGTTGAAGGTCAACAGCTATTGTGGCATGGGGTTTAATCTCCATAGATATAGATGGCAAATGTCTTTCTCACTTAGTCATTCACAATGCTCTTGTTAAGTGCTAATTTGTAGTTCACAGGAGTATGAAGTGTCTAATGAATCTCTTTGGGGAAATATCCAGAAAACAGTTAAGCACCCACAAATGAAGAGGAGAAGGATTCAAAGTGGAGAAATAAATGTAGACCTAGTCAGACTGTGAACAGTGCAGCCACTGAAATACATACTATTGTCATTGTAGAGTGTGCAGAGTAGAAAGAAAAGAAGGTGAGACAGAGCCTTGAGAATTCCACTCTTAAAGGTGTGTAAGATAAGTCTGAAGTGAGGAAGGGAAAGCCAAACCATCCAGAAGGTAATTAAAACTATCCATGTTAGAATATGTCAAAGGATAGGAAAGTTTCAAATGTTTCCATCAATTAAATGTGGTTCTGATAGTTTCATGAATTTTCCAACAACAACAAAAAAGGAATCTCAGTGGGATGATGGATTGTGAGTGGATGAAATGAGCAAAAAATAAGTGTAGGATAAGCAAAAGTTGGCAGGATACAGAGAATGTTCGTTCCAAATAATTATCTTCAAAAGAAAAGGGAATTTTGTTCTACCAGTATGTAATTGAAGTTATAGGACTCTGATTCAGAGGCCAGAATTCAAGGAAAAATATTTTTCCAGAACTTCTTGTGAAAATTTGAGTTAAATAAAGAAGATAATTTGTAATCAATATAAAGTGAGCTTCAAAATTTTATACCAATCACTTTTTTTTTTTTTTTTTTGGCATTTCACTTGAGCCCAAATGACTGGATTGAAAGAAACAAATACATTTGACATAGTTGTAGTCATTATCATACTAAATCATATGAAAGTATTAAAATGTAAGTACGTATAATAGTTACTAAAAATACTTGTGCACATGACTAGTGTATTTGTTAAGAATTTTGTGTTTAATAACTTTACACAATAGTAATTTTAGTAGTATTTAAAGCTTTATGTATGCCTTGTTTTAGCCTTAATAATTCATTTTTGGTACTACATTTCTAAATGCATTTATTTCACAAAGGCTGTTTGGATGGATTTTTATGTTCTTGCTTTGCCATGTAGTCGTTCATCTCAGTAAAAATGACTTCACTTAAAACTGCATAGTATTTAATAGATTTAGAATGTGCTGCATTAGACATGCTATGTAAATCTCAAAAAAAAAAATGGGGAACTATTTGAGTGATGATGAATTTCAGGTTATTTTTTCACATTTCATGCCCTGAGTACTTGTTTGCATAGTGGGGATTTCTCTGTTTGTAAAGATTAATTTCTGAGCACAGAGGCTTTAAGGCAGTATTTTCTGGGACAAACCTACTCCTTTTTAAAAGTGAGAGATTCATCCTCAGGTATACTTTAGTTCAGCAAGCATGCATATGCCAATGAATGGCTGAAATCATCAATAACTACAGAGCAAAACCTGGGAGAAAATGTTAAACATTCACTTGAAGCTATAAAAAACAATAGCAACAAGGTACAATTGACCAAATTCTTCACTCAAGAAATGACTTATTTGTAGCTTATTAGGAAGCAAATTATTAAATTCTATGTTATTTCATCATTCAGTTGGCTGCACATTTTACCTTTTCTAAGTATATACAGCTCAGTAGAGAATGTATTTACTTGGGACAAAAGCAAATTATGATTTACCAGATTTTTTAAACATTTTTAAAAATATAACTATGTAAAAATATATTTTTTCCTTATGAAAATATTTTCATTAGGAATATTTAGAAAATATTGCCCAGTAAGGAAGAAAATCAATTTGTCTCTCACGCACCTAACTAGAGGTAACCGCCAAAACAACTATGTTTTATTGAATACGTGTTCAATTATTTCAAATTTTTATCTCAGCATTTTCCTATATGTGTCTATGAGTGATATAGATGTGTGCAAAACATCAGTATGACTTTCAAGCATATAAAGAACTTTAAATTTTATAATTTGATGTTATTATTTCTAACATTTTAAAAAATATCTGTTATAGCAAATAAGCTGAAACTAATACAATTGATCTTTGGACAATACAGTTAGCAGTGCTGACACTTCATTCAGTCAAAAATCTAAGTATAATTTATAAGCAGTCCTTCATTTCCACAATTCTGAATCCTTGGACTCAACCAACTGTGTTACTGTAGTATTTACTATTGGAAATATCCATGTATAAGTGGGCCTGTGTGTTTCAAGCCCATGTTGTTCAAGGGCCAACTGTATTGCATTTTATTTCATCTGGGTTTAATAATACCTATAGGGAATTAGATACTATCACATTAGTAGAAGGTGAACACCATTGTTGCATTTTTTTTTAAGTGTTTTTATCTCCTGTGATTTTCAGGTACACATGTCAGTTTGAGTGAAATAACATTTTCCCTCATATAACGTGAACACTTATCACCCTCTGAGTGAATATCACTTTACTTGTTGGTTAAATGACCCTGTGCTCTTCTGTGTACATAGCAGGAGTGAAATTTCACTGTAGCTGCTTAGTAGTAATGAAATCAAAATATTCCATTCTTCAATTACCAGTCAACCTATATGAACCTAGTTTTTTGCAACTGAATAGAGTATAACTTGTCCAGATCATTCACAAATATAATTCAAAACAGATTTCATGGAAGGGAGAAGAATGCATGGTTTTTTTTTCTCAAAATGGAAGCATCTGATCTTCAAGGTTAAGGAAAACAAAGCTGCTTTGTATAACAAAGTTTTAGTAGGAGATGCCATCGTATTGTAATTAACAACTGTTGTTGTTGTTTAGTCAGTAAGTCATGTTTGACTTCATATTAATGTATTCAACAATCCTGCTTAGCCTTATCACACTCACAAGTTCACTTTCATTGCAAGGCTCTTTGTCCCTCCAAGGTCTCTCCTCCTGAATGTTTATACGCAAAGAACATATCCATGCAATAATTGATATATTTATTCTAAACAGTTGTTCATTATTTGAAATTTAAATTTAATTTTGCATCATATATTTTATCTGGAACTCCTACTAAAACAGGAATCTGAGTTATTTGACCACAGAGCTGAAGAATGTACTCCATGAACATGTAAACAAACAGGGTAGCTAGAGAATAAGATTTATTAGATAGGACGAAAGTACAAAGCTCTCAGCACATACACTGAGGTGAGGTAAAGTGAAATCATTCAGTTGTGTCTGACTCTTTGCAACCCTATGGACTGTAGTCCACCAAACTCCTCCTCTATCCATGGGATTTTTCAGGCAAGAATACTGGAGTAGGCTGTCATTTGCTTTTCCAGGTGATTTTCCCTACCCAGGGATCACACTCAGATCTCCTGCATTTCAGGCAAGCTTTTTACGCACTGAGCCACCAGGGAAGCCCCTGGTGAGATGAGGTAAGATGTGAGAGAGTCCTCAAAAAGGCAGGGATTACAGTAGTTCTATATCTTTATCGGTATTACTCCGTACATTTTTGGTTGGCTCCTATTCTTAAACAACATATATCTAAACAATCAGTTAAAGGTTAAGATGCTTAATTTAGCATCTTTACGACTACTCTTGATCTTTGGATTGCACTCATGTCACACGCTAGTAAAGTAATGCTCAAAATTCTCCAAGCCAACAGTATGTGAACCATGAACTTCCAAATGTTCAAGCTGGATTTAGAAAATGCAAAGTAACCAGAGATCAAATTGCCAACATCCGCTGGATCATTGAAAAAGCAAGAGAGTTCCAGAAAAATATCTATTTCTGCTTTATTGACTATGACAAAGCCTTTGACCATGTGGATCACAATAAACTGTGGAAAATTCTGAAAGAGATGGGAATACCAGACCACCTGACCTGCCTACTGAGAAACCTATATGCAGGTCAGGAAGCAACAGTTAGAACTGGGCATGGAACAACAGACTGGTTCCAAATAGGAAAAGGAGTATGTCAAGGCTGTATATTGTCACCCTGCTTATTTAGCTTATATGCAGAGTACAAAATGAGGCATGCTGGACTGGATGAATCACAAGCTGGAATCAAGATTGCTGGGAGAAATATCAATAACCTCAGATATTCAGATGACACTCCCCTTACGGCAGAAAGTGAAAAATTAAAGAGCCTCTTGATGAAAGTGAAAGAGGAGAGTGAAAAATTTGGCTTAAAACTTAACATTCAGAAGACTAAGATCATGGCATCTGGTCCCATCACTTCATGGGAAATAGATGGGGAAACAATGGAATCAGTGACAGACTTTATTTTTTGAGGCCCCAAAATTCCTGCAGATGGTGATTGCAACCATGAAATTAAAAGACACTTACACTTTGGAAAAAAGCTATGATCAAACTAAGCAGCTTATTAAAAAGCAGAGATGTTACTTTTCCAACAAAGGTGTGTCCAGTCAAAGCTATAGATTTTCCAGTAGTCTTGTATGGACGTGAGAGTTAAACTATCAAGACATCTGAGTGCTGAAGAATCTATGCTTTTGAACTGTGGTGTTGGAGAAGACTCTTGAAAGTCCCTTGGACTGCAAAGAGATCCAACCAGTCAATCCTAAAAGAAAACCGTCCTAAATGTTCATTGGGAGGACAGATGCTAAAGCTGAAACTGCAATACTTTGGCCACCCAATGCAAAGAACTGACTCATTGGAAAAGACCCTGATGCTGAGAAAGATTGAAGGCAGGAGGAGAAGGGAATGACAGAGGATAAGATGGTAGAATGGATCACTGACTTGTTGGACATGAGTTTGAGCAAGCTCTGGGATTTGGTAATGGACAGGGAGCCTAATGTGCAGCAATCCATGATGTTGTAAAGAATCAGACATGACTGAGCTACTGAAGAAAATGAAAGAGGAAAGTGAAAAAGTTGGCTTAAAGCTCAACATTCAGAAAACGAAGATCATGGCATCTGGCCCCATCACTTCATGGGAAATAGATGGGAATACAGTGGAAACAGTGGCAGATTTTATTTTTCTGGGCTCCAAAATCACTGCACATGGTGACTGCAGCCATGAAATTAAAAGATGCTTACTCCTTGGAAGAAAAGTTATGACCACAACCTAGATAGCATATTCAAATCAGAGACATTAATTTGGCAAGAAAGGTCCGTCTAGTCAAGGCTATGGTTTTCCCAGTGGTCATGTATGGATGTGAGAGTTGGACTGTGAAGAAAGCTGAGTGCCAAAGAATTGATGCTTTTGAACTATAATGTTGGAGAAGACTCTTGAGAGTCCCTTGGACTGCAAGGAGATCTAACCAGTCCATTCTGAAGGAGATCAGCCCTGGGTGTTCTTTGGAAGGAACGATGCTAAAGCTGAAGCTCCAGTACTTTGGCCACCTCATGCGAAGAGTTGACTCACTGGAAAAGATTCTGATGCTGGGAGGGATTGGGGGCAGGAGGAGAAGGGGACGGCAGAGGATGAGATGGCTGCATGGCATCACCGACTCAATGGACGTGAGTTTGAGTGAACTCCAGGAGTTGGTGTTGGACAGGGAGGCCTGGCGTGCTGCGATTCATGGGGTCGCAAATAGTCAGACACGACTGAGTGACTGAACTGAACTGATATATGTACTTTGTTCAGGGACCCTATTAAAGTAAATTCACCCATAGATTTTAAATGTGAAGCAATACATGTAATGTGTGTGTGTGTGTGTAGAGAAATGAGATAAATGCGTACATGTGTGTTTTAGATAAATCAATTACTATTGTTTTTCACTGGAATGATTTTGACAAGAAGGCTCTTTGTGCCATCTACATCAGAGAGGCTTTCAACTTAAAAAGAAGGGCACTATAAAATTTTCTTTTGTAAATATTGATACATATTTCTTTTCCTCATGTAAGAATAGCAGTTCCTATGTGAGTCAGATTTTATTTACATAGAAAAGCAGAAGTAAAAATAGCAATAGGGCATATGCTTACTCAGTTTGTACATTTGTTTATATTACATTTGTGGTCATATATACATTATGATCAGGGAAAGACAAAATCATTTTATATTCTAGTATGGTTTGCACTTTGAATTGTCTTAAGCATATTAACACTGGAAGTACTTTAGATCATAAATGTTGACGTCCTCCTTGTGTCAATATTTTATCTAATAAAACAGCTTTTCCTGGAAAAGGAAAGAATCCTGTACTTGTTAAAACAAATCAGCAGTAATTTTTGAGCTTCTCTTTGTGGCAGAACATTCTACATGATGAAAAAATGTGATTCAACATGAAAAAAACAAAGCAATGTTAATGACAAACTCCATTAAACATTTCAGTTCTTAGCAGTAGAATTTTATGAATTGGTATTTCATAAAATGAATCTTTTTAGATATTATAAGAAGAAGCATGACTGAAAATAGGTGGAAAGTGTGAATTTCAAGAGTGGAAATTATTGATTCAGTTTTACATATGTGTGTATATATACATATATATACATATATATATATATATGTATGTATGTATGTATATATGTCGGAGAAGACAATGGCACCCCACTCCAGTACTCTTGCCTGGAAAATCCAATGGATGGAGGAGCCTGGTAGGCTCTAGTCCTTGGGGTTGCTAAGAGCCAGGCACAACTGAGTGACTTCACTTTCACTTCACTTTCATGCATTAGAGCAGGAAATCGCAACCCACTCCATTATTCTTGCCTAGAGAGTCCCAGGGACAGAGGAGCCTAGTGGTCTGCCGCCTATGGGGTTGCACAGAGTCAGACACGACTGAAGCGACTTAGCAGCAGCATAAATATATATATATATATATATATATATATATATATTTATGTATTCTTTTTTAATATTATTTTCCATTACATTTTATCATAAGATACTTAATATAGTTATCTGTGTTATGCAGTAGGATCTTGTTGTTTATCTGTTCTATATATAAGAGCTTACATTGGCTAACCCCAACCTCCCAGCTTTATTATTAGTGAAATAATACAGAACATGACACAAATGGGTTACAAAATGACCTTCTTTGTGGACTCCCTGAATATTACTCATCTTGATTAACAGGAGAATCTGGACTCCTCTACATTTTACAGTAAAGAAAGTTAATGCTTGAGCTCTGAACACAGCTCCTTTTAGGTAGGTCTTCAATGGCCTGTGCAATGCATGTGCAGTTCCCTCTCTCAAATAAAAGAAAAAGCTCATTAGGAAAAGCATGTGGTGAGTGAGTGCTGTATGAACAAAGGATGGAAATAGTTACCCATATCTTTCCCTCTTGAAGAGTAGAAAACAATGGCAATGGCAACTCTCTCAAGAAAAAGAGAAAGAAGTTTGCTGTACACAGCTGTAACTTTAGGGGCCCTAGAAGGCATCCAGTCCCATCACTTCATGGGAAATAGATGGGGAAACAGTGGAAACAGTGTCAGACTTTATTTTGGGGGGCTCCAAAATCACTGCACATGGTGACTGCAGACATGAAATTAAAAGACGCTTGCTCCTTGGATGAAAAGTTATGACCAACCTAGATAGTATATTCAAAAGCAGAGACATTACTTTGCCGACTAAGGTCCGTCTAGTCAAGGCTATGGTTTTTCCAGTGGTCATGTATGGATGTGAGAGTTGGACTGTGAAGAAGGCTGAGCACCGAAGAACTGATGCTTTTGAACTGTGGTGTTGGAGAAGACTCTTGAGAGTCCCTTGGACTGCAAGGAGATCCAACCAGTCCATTCTGAAGGAGATCAGCCCTGGGATTTCTTTGGAAGGAATGATGCTAAAGCTGAAGCTCCAGTTCTTTGGCCACCTCATGCGAAGAGCTGACTCATTGGAAAAGACTCTGATGCTGGGACGGATTGGGGGCAGGAGGAGAGGGGGACGACCGACGATGAGATGGCTGGATGGCATCACGGACTCGATGAACATGAGTCTGAGTGAACATGCTGCAATTCATGGAGTCGCAAAGAGTCGGAAACGACTGAGCGACTGAACTAAACTGAACTGAGAAGGTTCTGACCCCCTAAAACTTTGTGCAGGGTATACCGGGAGTTTCGTCATTACCCCATTCTACATTTATCTATTGTGTATACACTGCTTTCGTCTTTCAAGAATATGGAAGAATTAAGCCAGTGGCCACTAACAATATTTGTTAATCAAGGGATAAAATTTTCATTTTAGCACATTGAAGGTGTATGTTTCAAGCTATTTTACTAATTTGAAGAATAATTTTATTAAAAAAAAATACCCAGTACTTGCATGAAGTTTTTGGGTGGCAGACATTGTTTTCTCTTCATTCATTAAGCAGGTATTCATTCAAATCCAGGAGACAGTGATTCAGGTGGTGGTGGTGGTTTAGTCAGTAAGTCGTGTCCGACTCTTGTGACTCCATGGACTCTAGCCTGCCAGGCTCCTCTGTCCATGGAATTCTCCAGGACTGGAGTGGGTTGCCATTTCCTTCTCCAGGGATCTTCCCAACCCAGGGGTGGAATCTGGGTCTCCTGCCTTGCAAGCAGATTCTTTACCTTCTGAGCTATGAGGGGAGTGTTTTAGAGGTCTATTCAAAGGCACACTGTTTTGGGGAATTGGCACAATGTCTACTGATAGTCCTTAATTCTAGTCATTTTCTGAGTGGGATAGTCTCTGCACAGCTGATATTCCTGAATTTGAACTTTTGTAATAATGTGCCCAGTTATGGGAGCTTGGATGGAAATACAGAGTTTGAAGTTTTGGGGGGTTACAAAATCCCAAGTGGTATGGCCTATGAAATATGAGCCAGAATAGTGAGCAATGATGGAGATGCTACTGAAAAATGTTGGTTCTTTTCTAAAGACGGTTCCTATTTTCCTAAATACAGCTTAGAGTCTCTCTCCCTTATAGGCATAGAAAATTTTTCATAGATTTAAAGAAAAATACAACTAAGATTTCTATTCACTTTTATACTAAACAAACTGCATTCCTCTAAGCAATTTTCAGTCAAAAAGCATGCACTCCATTCTGTAGTACTACATTTCTACTCTTCTGCCTGCAGCTAACATTAGCGATGCTCTTTCTAAACTGGATGGAGAGCTCAGTTATCAGAATCCCCAGATGTACCAAGCCCTTGAAAAATGATGAGAACGTGGCAGAACGTGGCAGGTACTGCTCCTTCTCTGGCTGGCTAGTTATTCTGGCTTTTAAATTCCTGAGAATGCCAAACTTATTCCACACTATTCATTTAACTTTTCTCTTCAATCTTCATCCATAAGAATGTCCATAGTTTAGGTATTTGTTCCTCTCTTTGCTTTCTAAGATTCGTTTTGTTTTTAATAATCATAAAAGGGTCCATCCTTGCCTTATAAGAGTCAATGAGTACATCAAGGGCAGGATTTAAAAATAGCTAAACAATTTATTACCTGCCATGTCTAAGTATATTGATGCTAAGATATTTACACAACACTGATGAAATGAATTCTTCACAACCTGGACTGAAATATATGTGTTCAGAATAACGTATCAGTAAAAATTATCTGTCTGTTGCTTCTATTTTTCCAAACATAATTAAGTACAGACGGAACCAAGCACAAATAAGGTATAGTACTAATGTATGGTGACTTCCCTTTCTGTAATTTCTTCCCACAAGTGTACTTTGAGTAATATCCCCTTCTAAAATCAAAATAAGAGTTTATTAATGGTTATTTAACTATATTGAACAGAAAAATGGATACAATTTTTTTTCTTTCTGTATAATATATGTATATTTTTGTTCCTAGCTACTACAAAATTTCATAGCTTGCACCCTTCTCATGATTTTGGCAACCATTTCCTAACCCTGTTGGATCACTGTGTGGCAATCCCTCTGATACCAGCCCCCTACACTCCTGGTACATCACACAAGCCTTCTTATAAGTCTTTTCTTGCCTTGAAACAAGAAATATATTTAATTATTTCTTATTAAATAGACTCATATTCTTATTAAACAGACTCTTATTCAATAGAGTCATAATTTATTTGAGAAAACAATAGTTTGCATAACTGAAAATTAAGCATAAGTAAAAATGTTTAAAACATTGATATTTCATTAACACAAATAATTATTGGTGGGGTATTACATATAAATTTACATTTCAATGATTTTTATTTTTAAGCTGAGAAAAGTTTAAAAGGAATAAAAAAACTGCTGCTATAGAAAAAGAACCATGGTCTAAGTGGTGTTATCAATAAGAAAATTGTTTTACCATCAACTAATGAAAATAGTTGATCAAGGAGATCAAACCAGTCAATCTTAATGGAGATCAACCCTGAATATTCACTGGAAGTACAGAGGGTGAAGCTGAAGCTCCAATATTTTGGTCATCTGATGCGAACAGATGGCTCATTGAAACAGTCCCTGATGCTGGGAAGGAACAAAGGCAGAAGGAGAAGAGGATGTCAAAGGATGAGATGACTGGATGGCATCACCAACGCAATGAACATGAACTTGGGCAAACTCTGGGAGATGTTAAGGGACAGGGAGGCCTGGCATGCTACTGTCCATGGGGTTGCAAAGAGTCAGAACTGACTGGGTGATTGAACAACAACAAATGAAAGTAACTATAAAAAACTTGGGAAAATATTTTCCATTTTAAGAGTCCCAGGAATTTCCAAACTCAATGAAAACATCCTAAGGACAAAGTTATCATAAATGAGTATTAAGGTTGGTTTATTTTTATTCACCCTTCTATTTGAAAGCTTAGTTTATAGATTATTTTCTCTGAATATTTACTTGATAGAATATAAAATATTAATGGTATATAATGGACACACTCATGAAAAACACTACATTTGAACACCTATGAAATTTCAAAAGAAAGAAATCCCATGAACAGAAGAGCCTGGCAGGCTACTGGGATGACAATATTTATAGTGATAGTTTTTATAAATATTATATAAGACCATATTTTTACTGCCATGATTAACTCATATTCATCTCTATATTCCATAGTTTCTGCTTCAATATATTAATATAGTTAAAATGTCAACTAATAACTAGATGAGTGTTTTTAATATGCTTCTTTGAGTTTTTTGTTCTTGTAACGATACCAATATGGTCAAAACAGTTCAATTAATTAGCATTTGCTGCTGCTTCTAAGTCACTTCAGTCGTGTCTGACTCTGGGCGACCCCATAAACGGCAGCCCACCAGGCTCCCCCGTCCCTGGGATTCTCCAGGCAAAAACACTGGAGTGGGTTCCCATTTCCTTCTCCAATGCATGAAAGTGAAAAGTGAAAGGGAAGTCACTCAGTCTTGTCAGACCCTCAGCGACCCCATGGACTGCAGCCTTCCAGGCTCCTCCGTCCATGGGATTTTCCAGGCAAGAGTACTAGAGTGGGGTGCCACTGCCTTCTCTGAATTAGCATTTAATTACCAGTTATTTAATTCATTTATAACGCTTTCAAAAACAAACAAACAAACAAAAATCACTAAAAAAAATCATTACAAACTATTACAAATATGTAGGTTTAAATTAGGCTTCCCTGGTGGCTTACTATTTCTTATCATTACAAAGAACAAAATTTGAATATCGCAAAACACATGAACAAACAAATTGGGTGAAATAAAAACAAAGCCTCTAATATAGAAGGAGGAGAAAAGAAAAAAACAAATACATAAATTCAGAGTAATCAATTCCAGTAAATTCAAAGTAATTGCTTGTAAAGCTTTGCTTCACTGGCTAATGTTGTTCATTGACTAATGTTGCTAAGTTGTGCTTGATTCTTTACAACCCTATGGATTGCAGCTCTCCAGGCTTCCTGTCCTTCACTAACTCCAGGTGTTTGCTACAATTCCTGTTCACTAAGTTGTTGATACTTTCTAACCATCTCATCCTCTGCCTCCCCCTTCTCCTTTTGTCTTTAATTTTTCCAAGCATCTGGGTCTTTTCCAATGAGTCAGCTCTTCACATCAGGTGGCCAAAGTATTGGAGCTTCAGGCTCAGCATCAGTCCTTCCAGTGAATATTCTGGGTTGATTTCCTTTAGAATCGACTGGTTTCACTGGCTATAATCTCTGCATATGCTTTCATCTGATTAAAAAAAAAAAAAAGTTGAAAATGAAACTAGCCAATGATAAAGTAGGATTAAAAAAGAAAAAAAAAAAAAAAAAAAACCTATAAATTCCTGTGGTAGTAATACAAACTTTGATAAGTCAAGAAACATTCTTCCAGAACAGAGCTCCTTAACTTTAGCACTACTGACAATTTTGGTCAATGATCTGTTATGGAGGCTGCCCTGTGACTATCAGAATGAACGTATGGTAATATACTTGACATCTACCTTCTAGATGTCAGTATATAGAAGAAATTGCCTTATTCACCAATTCCTATGAGAGCCCAAACTGTCTCCAGATGTTGCCAAAAGTCCTCTAGGGGAAAATCATACCCTTTGAGAATCATTAACGTAGACAATTCTATAATCAAAGCTATGGTTTTTCCAGTAGTCTTGTATGAATGTGAGAGTGGTACCATAAAGAAGACTGACCATTGAAGAATCATGCTTTTGAACTGTGATGCTGGAAGAGACTCGTATGCTAAAACTGAATCTCCAGTACTTTGGCCACCTGATGCAAAGAGTCGACTCATTGGAAAAGACCCTGATGCTGGGAAAGATTGAAGGCAGGAGGAGAAGGGGACAACAGAGGATGAGATGGTTGGATTGCATCACTGACTTGATGGACATGAGTTTGAGCAAGCTCTGGGAGATAGTGAAGGACAGGGAAGCCTGATGTGCTACAGTCCCTAGGGTGGCAAAGAGTTGGACAGTAGTCAGTGACAGAACAATGAAAAGGTACGCAATAGAACTCTGCTATACTACACAAGGACCTTAGAATGAAAAGTAAAAGAAACTGAATCTCAGTCATGTTCAATTCTTTGTTATCCCATAGACTGTATCTTCTGTCCATAGAATTCTCCAGACAAGAATACTAGAGTAGATAGCCATTCCCTTTTCCAGAGGATCTTCCTGACCCTGGGACCGAACCTGGAACTCCTGCATTGCAGGCAGATTCATTACTGTCTGAGCCACCAGGGAAGCTCTTAGTATAAAATGCATGACATAATTCTGTTAAGTCAGAGATTACTTACATATTTATGCAATCATTTGCAGTTTACTGAAAGTGAAGGCAAGAATATCTTATTTCCTGGCACTGTGTTAAAAAAGCTTGTAAAGTTTTAAAGGAATTATTGATTTTTAAATCCTGCTTTTCCTGAGTTTACATATTTGAGAGCTATGGCAAGTAACAGAGTGATACACTTAGTAAAAACTAATGTGCTGAAAATTTGAGGCAGGATTGTGTTTCATTCAGGGTGAAAGTTAGTGATTATCATTGTCAATTATTCTAACACTATAACTTGAAATACCTCTGTAAGGAAATAATAAATTATTTACTGCTTCTCAAAAAATAAGAATCAAAGAAAAGTGGTATCTATTTCAATAAAACTCTTTGACTGTATTTACTGAATTTATTTTCTATTGTAACATATAATTTTCCTCAGCTTCATATTGTATGCCCAGAACTCTCCAAAGAGCCATATTCCTTCTCTTTTTCTGTTTCATGTCATTCTTCCCTAGAGGATAAGGTATGACTTTCTTGATGGGTGGGCAGAAAGTGAGCCTGGGGAGATAGATCAGCCCTTTCTCTCTACATATTCCTACCAACAAGCATGGACTTTCTTCCTAACAACTTAAAACCTACAAGAGTTGTGGGATAGGCCTGCGATTATCCAGCTGTTTAAATGACTGACTGGATGTCTACCTAGTTCAGAGATAATATATTTGTAAGCAGAATTATCTATATAGGGAAAATAATACCAAGTTTTAGCTGGTCTCCATGTCTAACAATTGGTTTTGAACAGAAAACAGAGTATTCTGTATTGAATTTTAAATGATTATGAGAACGTCTCTGTGGCGGAGACCTGGAGCTTCATAACATCTTCTAGCTGTGGAGTACTGCATAGTTAGGCATGAGGCATGGTTCAGTCAGGTAATGGAAGATAGAAAACTAATGTGCCTTATATCTAAAAAACAAAGTTAAAAATGTTCCTTCAATGTCTTGGAATGTAAACCATGCATTGACTAAGACCATGGTGTTTGAGAAAACTGAAGGGAAGATTCAGAATATTGGTGTGTGTTGGCTGCTTTTGGCTACTGTGAGAAAAGCCCTACAAGAGAGATAATTTTGATGTAGAGACAGATTGGAACACAAGAGCTTTGATAAGTAAAACATTGTAAACTGCCTGAACACCCCATTTCTGGAGACTACATAGCAAGGCCAAAGAAGTTATGAACCTCAAAACTGTGGTCTTAGTAGGATATGAGACTTAAGGTTTATGAAACTCTGGAACCTGGAGAAAGGGATTGTATTAAGGTGCTGCCTTTTAACCAAAGTCCATGGCTTTAGGTAGCTTCAACAGCAATAGAGACTTGGGAGGCAAGGTAGCCGATGATTCCATCTTGCCCAGGACAGAAGGAGCCCTGAGATGCAATTTTTCCATTTAAAAATCAGGTCAGCTTTGGCCAATGAGAGGGAACTAAAAATCCCTGGATAGAGCTCAAACAACCATAATTATATATTAATCTTCAAGTTTAAAAAGTAAGTCTAAACTAGATGATTTATAGTGACCTGATGTGGCCAAAGTAAAAGTGCTCTTGGCAAGCCAGTTCTGAGTTGCTTTCCTGGGAGTTGTCCTTGGAGAATCAACTTCCCCAGATTCTACCGTTGCAGGGAGTAAGCCAACTTTGACTCCATGTCGGAACTGTTTTCTTTGACTTGCTTTTCATTTCTTTTGTTATTATAATCATATGGAATGGTTTGCCTCAAAGAATCCTGCCCCTCTGCCTGGCTGTTAAGCTAGAGTGCCTTTGTTCAGACCCCTGTCCACCTGTGGATGGCAGGAAGGAAGAAATTAACACACCCCTTCCTGAGGCTTGCCATTCTAGGAGATGTTTGCAAAATTAATGGCCTTTTTACTTTGCTTCCTCACCTCCCTTCATCTCTGATCTATAAAAGAATCTGGTATCCAGACACCGATAAGATGGTTATTTTGGAGTGCTAGCCTGCCATCTTCATGGTCTGCTGCCTCTCCAATTAAAGTCTCTTCCTTCCCTCAACACCTCATCTCTTGGATTCATCGACCTGTTGTGTGGTGAGCAGAGCAAGCTTGGACTTGGTAACACTATGTCTAGTTTAATGTCAGGAGCCACATGTGATTGCTGAGCACTTGAAATGTTAAAATGTGGGGATTACAAATTGAGACATATTTTAAATGTGAAAAATACAATATATAAACTACAGTACTAAAAAATAATGTAAAATATCTCATTCATATATTTATACTGATTATTTGCTGAAATAAATATTTTTTATATATTGGGTTAAATATATTATAAGAACTTAATGTTACCTGATTCTTTTCATGCTCTAATGTGGTTACTAGGCAACTTAAAAGTCTAGATGTGGCATAAATTATATTTCTATTGGATAACACTGTGCTAGACATTCTAATGATATTTTTTAGCTCATAATCTCCTGTTAAATTCTAAAATTCCTCTGCTAGTAATTGATAGGCTTACATAATACTTTTCTCATTTCAAATCTGAAAACTATTTTTGAAGCTTCTTCAAAAAATATCACTTGAAAAGAAACTCATTTCCAATTAAAAAAAAAATCACTCAAAATATTATGAAAGTCATATCTCATTGCCTAAGACGTAAATACAATGCATGCATAGATGTAGTTAAACCACACAGATGTTCATTGCATATGTGAGTTTTGAAACCTCCTGATGGGCTAAATAAATTACATAAATTAGTACTGTTAATTACTCTCCAAAGGGCAATGTCAAAATGATAGATGGATAGTTCTGATTATTGAATGTTCTCTGTCAAGCATAGAAGAATGAATTTGATCAATATAACCAGAGTGATTTTTTTGAGGTACACAGTGCTTTGATCAATATTTTCCTCTGGGCTTTTTCTTCTTTCTTAGTTTTCTCTTATGATAATCATTAAAATAAACAGCTCACCATAATCTACTAATTGTTAAGCTGGATTTTGGAATAATCTTCATTAAAAAAAAATGAAATGGTAATATCACTAATTAGCATCATGCTGCTGCTGCTGCTAAGTCGCTTCAGTCGTGTCCGACTCTGTGCGACCCCATAGACGGCAGCCCACCAGGCTCCCCCTGAGATTCTCCAGGCTAGAACACTGGAGTGGGTTGCCATTTCCTTCTCCAATGCATATAAGTGAAAAGTAAAAGTGAAGTCGCTCAGTCGTGTCTGACTCTTAGCCACCCCATGGACTGCAGCCTACAGGCTCCTCCATCCATGGGATTATCCAGGCAAGAGTACTGGAGTGGGGTGTCATTGCCTTCTCCAAATTAGCATCATACATATTCTATTATCATTATCCATAGCCTTTTGTTTTTATCCATTCAATTCTTCTTTGTTTTTTAAGCATAGGAAATTACAAACGTTAGAACATAACAAACGTGCCTTAACTCTTGCTTGTCATATATTTGTCAGGGAAACTTTTCAATCACTTTTTCCTGAACACAATGCTTATCATTTTATAGACAACAATTCATGATCTGTTGACAATTTATGAACCTCTGAAAAAAATATGATGCTAATGGGTTAATGTATAACAACTGAGAAAAGGATTTATCAGCTGGCTGGAAAAGGATGAGTGTCCTAAGTGATAGCAGAGGAAGAAAGAATTGACATCTTTTCCATATGACCATTGTTGAAACCCAGTTCTCCTAGGCTAAGAAAGTATAGCCCACAAGTTAAAACCAACATGCAACATACTGAAGAGGTAGCGATTCAGTCCAGGAGCTAGAATGGCAAATATGAGTGATCTTGCTAGATGAAAAATCGGTTCCAAAGAAATTTACCCATTATAGGAACAGCAAGAGAGATGCAATATTCTGTGAGATCTTCTTGACTGGTAAGTGGGTTACAGAATTTTCTTTGTATCAAATCCTTGAAGTTTTATTTGGGTGAATAAGGGATGGTGTGTATATTGCACTAGATGGTGGAACAAACTTGAGTAAAATAGATAGGCATTTACTGAGACATGGGGCTTTCCTGGTGGCTAAAGTGGTATAGAAATATCCCTGCATTGCAGGAGAACTGAGTTTGATCCTGGATTGGGAAGATACCCTGGAGAAGGGCATGGCCACCCATTCTAGTATCCTTGCCTGGAGAATCCCCATGGACAGAGAAGCCTGGTGGGCTAAGGACCATGGAGTCACACAGAGTCAGACACAACTGAGTGACTAAGTGCAGTTTTACTAAGACATACAAAGAGGAAAAACTCCCTCTTGTTCTTCTTCTTTACCATCCACATTACCCACAGATACTTTATTTCTACTTCTGTTGAGTTTATTTTTTCCCTCATACCAAGCAACTATTTGACTACAGCTGGGTTCCTACAATTGGATTTAGTTCTTATCCTATCTATGTGAGAGTGACATCAAATCCCATGGAATCCCTCAGAAGAAATGGAGTAGCCATCATGGTCAGCAAAGGAGCCCGAAATGCAGTACTTGGATACAATCTCAAAAACGACAGAATGACCTCTGTTCATTTCCAAGGCAAACCATTCAATATCACAGTAATCCAAGTCTATACCCCAACCAGTAATGCTGAAGAAGCTGAAGTTGAACAGTTCTATGAAGACGTACAAGACCTTTTAGAACTAACACCCAAAAAAGATGTCCTTTTCATTACAGGGGACTGGAATGCAAAAGTAGGAAGTCAAGAAACACCTGGAGTAACAAGTAAATTTGGCCTTGGAATGTGGAATGAAGCAAGGCAAAAACTAATAGAGTTTGGCCAAGAAAATGCACTGGTCATAGCAAACACCCTCTTCCAACAACACAAGAGAAGATTCTACACATGGACATCACCAGATGGTCAACACTGAAATCAGATTGATTATATTCTCTGCAGCCAAAGATGGAGAAGCTCTATACACTCAACAAAAACAAAACCTGGAGCTGACTGTGGCTCAGATCATAAACACCTTATTGCCAAATTCAGACTGAAATTGAAGAAAGCAGGGAAAACTGCTAGACCATTCAGGTATGACCTAAAGCAAATCCCTTATGATTATACAGTGGAAGTGAGAAATAGATTTAAGGGCCTAGATCTGATAGATAGAGTGCCTAATGAACTATGGAATGAGGTTCATGACATTGTACAGCAGACAGAGATCAAGACCATCCCCATGGCAAAGAAATGTGAAAAAGAAAAATTGCTGTCTGGGGAAGCCTTACAAATAGCTGTGAAAATAAGAGAAGCAAAAAGCCAAGGAGAAAAGGAAAGATATAAGCATCTGAATGCAGAGTTCCAAAGAATACCTAGAAGAGATAAGAAAGGCTTCTTCAGTGATCAATGCAAAGAAATAGAGGAAAACAACAGAATGGGAAACACTAGAGATCTCTTCAAGAAAATTAGAGATTCCAAAGGAACATTTCATGCAAAGATGGGCTCAATAAAGGACAGAAATGGTATGGACCTAACAGAAGCAGAAGATATTAAGAAGAGGTGGCAAGAACACACAGAAGAACTGTGCAAAAAAGATCTTCACGACCCAGATAATCACGATGGTGTGATCACTAATCTAGAGCCAGACATCTTGGAATGTAAAGTCAAGTGGGCCTTAGAAAGCATCACTACGAACAAAGCTAGTGGAGGTGATGGAATTCCAGTTGAGCTGCTTCAAATCCTGAAAGATGATGCTGTGAAAGTGCTGCACTCAATTTGCCAGCAAATTTGGAAAACTCAGCAGTAGCCCCAGGACTGGAAAAGGTCAGTTTTCATTCCAATCCCAAAGAAAGGCAATGCCAAAGAATGCTCAAACTACCGCACATTTGCACTCATCTCACACACTAGTAAAGTAATGCTCAAAATTCTCTAAGCCAGGCTTCAGCAATATGTGAACCGTCATCTTCCTGATGTCAAGCTGGATTTAGAAAAGACAGAGGAACCAGAGATCAAATTGCCAACATCCACTGGATCATGGAAAAAGCAAGAGAGTTCCAGAAAAACATCTATTTCTGCTTTATTGACTATGCCAAAGCCTTTGACTGTGTGGATCACAATAAACTTTGGAAAATTCTGAGAGAGATGGGAATACCAGACCACCTAACCTGCCTCTTAAGAAATCTGTATGCAGGCCAGGGAGCAACAGTTAGAAATGGACATGGAACAACAGACTGGTTCCAAATAGGAAAAGGAGTATGTCAAGGCTGTATATGGTCACCCTGCTTATTTAACTTCTATCCAGAGTACATCATGAGAAACACTGGACTGGAAGAAACACAAGCTGGACTCAAGATTGCCAGGAGGAATATCAATAACCTCAGATATGCAGATGACACCACCCTTATGACAGAAAGTGAAGAGGAGCTAAAAAGCCTCTTGATGAAAGTGAAAATGGAGAGTGAAAAAGTTGGCTTAAAGCTCAACATTCAGAAAACAAAGATCATGGCATTCGGTCCCATCACTTCATGGGAAATAGATGGGGAAACAGTGGAAACAGTGTCAGACTTTATTTTTGTTGGGCTCCGAAAGCACTGCAGATGGTGACTTCAGCCATGAAATTGAAAGACAGTTACTCCTTGGAAGAAAGGTTATGACCAACCTAGATAGTATGTTCAAAAGCAGAGACATTATTTTGCCGACTAAGGTCTGTCTAGTCAAGGCTATGGTTTTTCCAGTAGTCATGTATGGATGTGAGAGTTGGACTATGAAGAAGGCTGAGTGCCAAAGAATTGATGCTTTTGAACTGTGGTGTTGGAGAAGACTCTTGAGAGTCCCTTGGACTGCAAGGAGATCCAACCAGTCCATTCTGAAGGAGATCAGCCCTGGGATTTCTTTGGAAGGAATGATGCTAAAACTGAAACTCCAGTATTTTGGCCACCTCATGCGAAGAGTTGACTCATTGGAAAAGACCTTGATGCTGGGAGGGATTGGGGGCAGGAGGAGAAGGGGACGACCGAGGATGAGATGGCTGGATGGCATCACTGACTCGATGAACATGAGTCTGAGTGAATTCCAGGAGTTGGTGATGTGCAGGGAGGCCTGGCGTGCTGTGATTCATGGGGTCGCAGAGTCGGACACGACTGAGCGACTAAACTGAACTGAACTGAAGATCAAAACAAAACGACCCACCCCACAACACTCACAGGCACATACTTCAAATGCCAATCTTGTGATTGCAATTGCCCATGTACTTCTGACTACCGATATAAGTTAAGTGTTCCCAAGACCTCCATAGTTCTGTTTAGTCACTCAGTCATATCCAACTCTTCGAAAATCCATGGACTGTAGCATGCCAGGCTTCCCTGTCCATCACCAACTCACAGAGCTTGCTCAAACTCCTGTCCATTGAACCATGATGCCATCCAATCATCTCATCCTCTCTTGTTCCCTTCTTCTCCTGCCTTCAATCTTTCCCTTTGGGTTCAATTATTTTGCTAATGCTTGTCACAGAACTCAAGAAGAATTTATGTGCTTGATGACCAGTTATTATAAAAGGATATAACTCAAGGTGAGTTGAATGGAAAAGATGCATAAGGTATGTAGGAAGAGGCTCAGACTCCAGGCACATTGCCTTCCCATCTCCAGGAGTTTATTCACCTAGAAACTCTCTGACCCACACTTTCAACCGGAGTTTTTATAGAGGCTCTATTATGTAGGTATATTCAATGAAGTTACTGGCTTTTAGGGATTAAGTCAATCTCCAGCCCCTCTCTCCTCCCTGGGGGTCAGACAATGGGGGCTAGGCTGAAAGTCCCAATCACCTTTGTCGTTCCCCTAGCAAAAAATCCCCAAACTTAGAGAATTTCCAAGCCACCTCATTAACATAAACTCAGGTGTGGATGAAAAGAGGTTACTACAAATAACAAAGGATATCTTTATTTCGCTTATAACTTAGGAAATTTCAAAGTTCTTGGGAGCTCTGTGACAAGAACAAGGACCAGGACAAAATACGGTCCCTGGTGGCTCAGAGATGAAGAATCTGCTTGCAGTGCAGGAGACAGCTTCAATCCCTGGGTTGGGAAGATCCCCTGAGGAAAGAAATGACAATCCATTCGAGTATTCTTGTCTGGAAAATTCCATGGACAGAGGAGCCTGGCGGGCTACAGTTCATGGGGTTGCAAAGAGTCAGATACCACTGAGCAATTAACACTTTCAAACTTTTAAGATCAAATATACAGTATATATCACTGTCTGTCATAGAGATACAAGGATAAAGAATGCAGGAAAATAAGAGAGTCAGAACACAGGAGGAGGGCTGGACACAGAGAGAAATTAAGTTGCTTTCAGTTCAGTTCAGTCGCTCAGTCGTGTCCAACTCTTTGCAACCCCATGAATCACAGCATGCCAGGCCTCCCTGTCCATCACCATCTCCCAGAGTTCACTCAGACTCACGTCCATCGAGTCCATGATGCCATCCAGCCATCTCATCCTCTGTCGTCCCGTTTTCCTCCTGCCCCCAATCCATCCCAGCACCAGAGCCTTTTCCAGTGAGTCAACTCTTCACATGAGGTGGCCAAAGTACTGGAGTTTCAGCTTTAGCATCATTCCTTCCAAAGAAATCCCAGGGCTGATCTCCTTCAGAATGGACTGGTTGGATCTCCTTGCAGTCCAAGGGACTCTCAAGAGTCTTCAACACCACAGTTCAAAAGCATCAATTCTTCGGTGCTCAGCCTTCTTCATAGTCCAACTCTCACATCCATACATGACCACAGGAAAAACCATAGCCTTGACTAGACGGACCTTAGTCGGCAAAATAATGTCTCTGCTTTTGAACATACTATCTAGGTTGGTCATAACTTTTCTTCCAAGGAGTAAGCATCTTTTAATTTCATGGCTGAAGTCACCACCTGCAGTGATTTCTAAGCCCAACAAAAATAAAGTCTGACACTGTTTCCACTGTTTCCCCATCTATTTCCCATGAAGTGATGGGACCGAATGCCATGATCTTCGTTTTCTGAATGTTGAGCTTTAAGCCAACTTTTTCACTCTCCATTTTCACTTTCATCAAGAGGCTTTTTAGCTCCTCTTCACTTTCTTCCATAAGGGTGGAGTCATTTGCATATCTGAGGTTATTGATATTTCTCCTGGCAATCTTGAGTCCAGCTTGTGTTTCTTCCAATCCAGTGTTTCTCATGATGTACTCTGCATAGAAGTTAAATAAGCAGGGTGACAATATACAGCCTTGACATACTCCTTTTCCTATTTGGAACCATGCTGTTGTTCCATGTCCACTTCTAACTGTTGCTTCCTGATCTGCATACAGATTTCTCAAGAGGCAGGTTAGGTGGTCTGGTATTCCCATCTCTCTCAGAATTTTCCAAAGTTTATTGTGATCCACACAAGTCAAAGGCTTTCGCATAGTCAATAAAGCAGAAATAGATGTTTTTCTGGAACTCTCTTGCTTTTTCCATGATCCAGTGGGTGTTGGCAATTTGATCTCTGGTTCCTCTGCCTTTTCTAAATCCAGCTTGAATATCAGGGAGATCATGGTTCGCATATTGCTGAAGCCTGGCTTGGAGAATCTTGAGCATTACTTTACTAGCATGTGAGATGAGTGCAAATGTGCTGTATTTTGAGCATTCTTTGGCATTGCCTTTCTTTGGGATTGGAATGAAAACTGACCTTTTCCAGTCCTGGGGCTACTGCTGAGTTTTCCAAATTTGCTGGTGTATTGAGTGCAGCACTTTCACAGCATCATCTTTCAGGATTTGAAGCAGCTCAACTGGAATTCCATCACCTCCACTAGCTTTGTTCGTAGTGATGCTTTCTAAGGCCCACTTGACTTTACATTCCAAGATGTCTGGCTCTAAATTAGTGATCACACCATCGTGATTATCTGGGTCGTGAAGATCTTTTTTGCACAGTTCTTCTGTGTGTTCTTGCCACCTCTTCTTAATATCTTCTGCTTCTGTTAGGTCCATACCATTTCTGTCCTTTATTGAGCCCATCTTGCTTGGAGAATCCCATGGACAGAGAAGGCTGGCAGGCTACCATCCATAGTGTCACTTTAGCCCACTAAGCAAGAATAACTGGAATGGGTTGCCATGACTTCCTCCAGGGAATCTTCCTGACCCAGGGATCGAAACTCCATCTTTTATGTGTCCTGATTTTCCTGACCAGGGATCAAAGTGAATATAGCTTGTTTCTCCGGCACTGTCAGGCGAGTTCTTTACAACTAGCACCACCTGGGAAGCCCAAAGTAGAGCTAACAATCTTATTATCTTACATGAGTAAGTGCACATGAGGAAAAGAATGCACAAAGACACTTTAAAAAGTAGGAGAACATTTCCTCTAGTGTTACTGTAGTTTTCACATAATTCTTTTAAAGAATGCATTAATTTATTTACTCAAGTTATACTTATTGACCATCTACCATTGACCCTCTTCTCCCCACCACACATCTGAATGTTCCAGGGAATAAGATAATTCTGAGATTGTTCTTGCCCTTTAGGTGCCTATACTTTTATTGGCTTACATTCAAAGAAACTGGCATTTATGTTCAGTTGTTAATTACTCATTTCCATTTCCATCTGTTTGGCTTAACATCATGAAGCACTTGCTTGCTTGTGGTCATTTTAAAACACACAGATTTGCACAAACTTGAGTCATGTCTCATAATACTGATGTCACAGTCTGTACACACCTCTGAGTTGGTACTTGATGATTCTCATACAGCCTGCTGGTTCCAAGTTAGCACTAATTCTATTTAGGTTATCTTCCTAGTAATTGTGAAAGTGAAAGTGAAGTCGCTCAGTCGTGTCCGACTCTGCGACCCCATGGACTGTAGCCTACCAGGCTCCTCCCTCCATGGGATTCTCCAGGCAAGAGTACTGGAGTGGGTTGCCATTTCCTTCTGAAGTTTTGTTTAACTTGACAATGAACTAAATACACAAAGGCATCTGTTATTTACTATTTGAGTTAGATTCTTCCTTCTTTTAAACCTTTTACAGTTTATTCCATTTGTGCTCAGTCACTCAGTTGTGTCCGACTCTTTGGGACTCCATGGACTATAGCCCATCAAGCTCTTCTGCCCATGAAATTTTTCAGGAAAGAATATTGGAGCAGGTTGCCATTTCCTCCTCCAGGGGATCTTCCTGACCCAAAGATTGAACCTGTGTCTCTTGCATCTCCTGCATTAGCAAGTGGATTTTTTTTTTTAATCACTATGCCACCTGGGAAGCCCCCATATTACACTTAATCTTAACTATAAGCCCGAGAAGGCACTGAGTTAGTTGGTAAGATCAATGTAGGTGTTTAATGATAAGAGGAATATCATAAATGATTTAAGTTAATGAACATGTAATCCATTGATTAACAGTTTTTTTTAGATAATTACATACACATTTCTAGGCTTCCCTGGTGGCTCAGCAGTAAAGAATTTGAGCGTGGGGAAGACACAGTTTCTATCTCTGGATTGGGAAAATCCCTTGGAGAAGGAAATGGCAACCCCCTCCAGTATTCTTGCCTGGGAAATCCTATGGACAGAGGAGCCTAGTGGGCTACAGTCCATAGGGTGTCAAAGACTGAGCATGCAGCACACAAATATGCTTCTAATTTAAAGTAGTTTTTCACAAAAAGTGTCAGATTTAAAGATCAGTATCACTATAAAAATGTTTAAAACAAAACAAAATTAAAACAAAACAAATTTCCTTCTGAAATCTCATGACTGTTAATATAATATTATGTTGAGCTTTGAATACTACAGCAGTATTCTGCTTAAACTCACCCTTCTTTCTCTTTCACATACATATTCTCATACACACACACACCCTCCCTCAGCCTTTACAAAATTCCACTCCATTTCCTGAGTACTGAAAAGCTAAATGATTTATGAATTCACTTTTTGAGAAGTATCTTTTTTCCTTTGGGTACCTACTATGATGGAAAACATTTTTGAGATAATTTTTTTTTGTTGTTTTGGAATTAAAGTTTAAGATTACTGACATAATGTGAGAGATTTTAAAGTCATTTTTAGAAATATTAGGCTCAAACTCTCTTTGTGTGAAATTACACTATGAATGAATCCGTTTGACTACTTGAAAGAATATTTCCACTAAATATTCTATACTTCTGTAGAGAACTAGAAACATTATTTTGCCCTATTAGATCCTTGAGAGTATATTCTCTATGGCCCAATTGATTTCTCAGGATTCTCTCTTTTTTAGAAGAGTATGTCAGCTCTCAAGTGTCCACTAATTCTTTTTATCTGGTGTGGTCTCTTTAAAACTTGCAAGCATGTTTGGGTTATCAGATCTCACATGTAAGAATTAAAGATTTTAAAATTAAAAATAAATAAATAAATAAATAATAAAAAATAAATGCTGCCATTCACCTGTTCAGTTTAATGCTTGCTCAGGAGGAGTTGCAGTATTGACTAAAGTCTATGCCACAATGCAGCCTGGAAAATGAGAAAAGAAAGAAAGGCAGGCCCAGGCTAAGTATACCATTAACTCTGCCTAAGACTCCGACACATCAATAGCACATTAGACCTAATCATGTTTTATACAGTTAGTCAACCACAGAAAAGAATAATCAGAGTTATTTATTCAGAAAGAAACACATTCAGTCTTTCAAACACTTGCTATTCTTTTCACCCTTGAAAATGATGTGTTCTGATTAGTTTTCATCTGGAAGATGTGTTTTTTGCTCTTAAAAATTAAAACATGCCCTACTTGAAAGAATAGAAATACAAGAAAAAAGATGTCACTTTTGCCTTGTACAATGCTTAAAAAAATCTTATTAAACAGAAATAAATAGACTAAGGACATTCTTACTGGCAGATAATATTATTGTGTTATATATTGATTGAAGAGGAATGAAAATGTGGCCCCTTTTCAATATTCTATGGAACAGACCTACTTTATACTTGTTAATACCCATTCAGTCTCAAAGCAGTAAAACTTGTTTTTTATTTACAGTAGCTATTATAGAAGAAATTCACCAAAATGATACTTATGTTGACAGCCTGTAGTGAAGAACAACAACAAAAAATGTGCATGCTGAGGCACTTCAGTCATGTCCAACTCTGTAACCATATGGCCTGTCGTCTGCCAGGCTCCTCTCTTCATGGAATTATCCAGGCAAGAATATCAGAGTGGGTTGGCATGTCCTCCTCCAGGGGATCTTCCCAACCCAGGGATCAAACCCATGTCTATTACATCTCCTGCGTTGGCAAGCAGGTTCTTTACAACTAGCACCACCTGGGAAGTTATAATGCGTATGTGTGTATACACACACACACACACACACACACACACATATATACTCACACACACACACACATGCATATATATGACTTCCTGTGCAGCAAGTTTCAACCACTGCTTAAAGAAAATATAGGTATTCTGTGAGCTGTAATGATTTATTATTTCACTAAAATATTTTCTCAATTCTCAGAAATAATCAATACATATGATGCTTTCCATTTTAGGTTTTTCAAGTCATTTTTCCTACACTATTGACAATTGCCACCTCTAACCAAATAAATGACCAAAACCTAATACAATGTTTTGAAACTGACAGAGCAAAATGGCATCAGATTCTCTTTCCTCTTATAGACAAATAGAAGTTACAGAAACAATATAGAAAATAGTTTAACGTATCACTGATGTTTTATGAATATCAGCTGAACTGGTACAGGAATCGTCCACTTGCTTCAGGCACACACACATATGGAGGAAAACGCACATGTGCACGTGATAAAGTTAAACTTGCAACTAGAAAAGAAAGTATTCTCAATACAAGAAACAATGGATTCAAAATCATAAAAATCAAGAACGGTTAAAGTCTAAGAACTCATAAGAGAAGCAGAGATGCATGCACAAGTTTATGAGTAAAGTCTGGAGTTTGCAAATTAAAGCCTTTTTGGGAAGAACCTGTTTTCTAGTGCTTGGAATAATGGAATAAAGCTACCCTGAATATCAGAATTCCTAGGGACTGAAGAAAACAAAAACAAAAAAAAACAAAAAAGCTCTCTTCAGATAAGCTTAGGAAAGCAGCAAGCATATTTGTGATGCATCTTTCATAGAGGGAAATTATAGGAAAAAAGTGTCTGCAAGAATTAGGAAATGCCTTCCTGAGTTGCTCATGGTTGTTAACCATCATAATAAATGATATCTTAATTAATTATTTTCCTAATGCTTATTTGTTTGTGTGCAAGAGTGCTAATATACTCAGAAAAGTAGCTGGATTTTCTAAATATTTTAGTAGTTTGCAGATTTTCCTTGACCTTTTTTTATGAAGACAAGCTTAATTCTATGAAAATAAGGACAATTTTTTTTAATTTTTATATTTTTTTCTCTTTCTGGGAAATTAGATAGTACTTCTATACAATTTTGAATAAAAGATATGGTAATAGGAATTCTTAACTTGCACCTGACCTTATATTTCACTACTATTAATACTGTGTGCAATAAAATTGTCATTCTGCTATATTTTGGACATGCATTTGAATGTCACATATATTACAAATTCAAATCTCAAAATTGGCAAGTATAGTACTAAAAAATACTTTCAATCATTTAAGAGTAAATTACTGATCTACTATTCCATTAACCCTTAATATAATATGCAAAATTATCCTATATAGACATAATAAAACTATCAAAATCAGGAAATTAATATGGATATATTTTCACTACCTGATCCTTAAATTCCATTCAAGTTTTAACAATTTTCTCCATAACTTTATAGAAAAAGCATCTAGAATGAATCATGTCTTGAACTGTCTAGAACAGAATCTGAGTCTTAATTTAACATTCATGACCTTAATACATTGAAATTTACAGCCAGATATTTTGTATACTACATTTTGAGTTGTCTGATTTTTTTCATAATTAGATTTAGGTTATGCATTTTCAGTAAGGATATAGTCATACTATTAATTTTTTTTTCTTATTACATGGAGGACAGGGATGCAACTAAAATTCTACAGTGAATAGATCAGTTGCTCTCACCAAAAAGTTAACCACCCCAAAATATCAATATTGCTATGAGTGAGAAATTTTGTCTGTTTTAAAGGCAAGAAATGATTATTAAGTCTGTATTCTCTTTCCTGAAGGTGACAAACCTGGGCCATCATTCTTCTTAGCTCTTGGTTCTACCCATTCATATGTATCTCCATGTCTCCCATCCTCTGGCCATTTCTAAAGAGGACATTTATAACATATACCCTTCTCAGTGGACAAGCAAATTTCTCCAGCTATTCCCAATGTGGAAACCAAGGGTCTAGATGTCATTTTATAGTTTGAATAGTCTGAGTTTGTTATGCCAGGCTGGCAGCATTTCCAACAATACAGTTAATGTCAGTATTTTATATAGTAAATTGAGTATGCTCCATGTTCCAAGTATCAAACTCATAAGGTTTAATATTTTTAACTATATGAAAGTTATAATTTGCTATTCTAATTGGTAAGTAATTTAACAATATAAATGTATTTTAAATGAAGTTAAAATGTTTGAAAAGATATCATGTGTACACATATATGTCTACATGGTTTTTTGTATATATATATACACACATATACACATATATATCACATGTCATATACATATCATATATAATGATATATACATCATTTATCATGTATATATAATATATAATACATATGTGGGCATGCTCAGTCACTTCAGTTGGGTCTGACTCTTTGTGACTGGACTATAGTCTGCCAGGCTCCTCTGTCCATGGGATTCTCCAGGCAAAAATACTGGAGTGGGTTGCCATTTCCTCCTCTAGGCAATCTTCCTGAACTAGGACCAAACTCACACTTACTGCATCTCCTGCATTACAGGAGGATTCCTTACCGTTGAGCCACTGGGGAAGCCAGTATTTAAGAGTACCCATCAGGAAACACATTAGTATATTAAAATTCACCAAAGACTTCTCTGGTAGTCCAGTCAATGGTTAAGAATCTTTCTGCCAATGCAGGGGACATGGGTTCAATCTCTGGTCCGGGAAGATTCCACATGCCAGGAAGCAACAAACCCCGGGCTGCACAATAACTGAGCAAGAGAAGCCACTTCAATGAAAAGCCCATGCACAGCAATGAAGAGTGGCCCACACTCGCTGCAACTAGAGAAAACCCACACAGAGCAATGAAGACCCAGCATAGCCGAAAATAAATATTTTTTTTTAAAGGACACCAAAAAGAATCCTTTACTTTTTTTAGATCTGCAAAACTCTAAACAAAAAATACTTGTATAATAAAATCATGTGTTGGGTTAAAAAAGGCTGCAAAATATTCAATGTGCATGTTATCATATTCTGGCAGGAGTGGAGTCAATATTCTCACAGAGGTGGACTCCATCTCCTCTGATAGGCAAAGATAGTGAAGGATATTGATTAGAAGAAGAGCTTAGGAGACTGACATTTATAGTAAAATAGATCAAATTTAATGAGAAGACTTCCTACCTATCAATAGGAGGCATAACCTTATCCCCAAATTAGTTAGGCACTATTGTGCAAAATTATTTAAAGTAGATTAAATGATTTATTGACTACACATAAATGTCTGGAAGAAGATAAACATTAGTTTCCTCCTGATGGGTTGTTTTCAGGATGTTGAACACATTTCTCTGTGTTTATGTCTTTCATACACCATAAGGTATAAAAAAAAAAGGAAATAAGTTTTATTGTATCAATTAAAAATGAATTTTGATTTTAGAATAAAGTACAACCAAATTATATATCCAATCCTTAGATATAATTTTAAAATACGTTCCACAGTAAGTTCCTAATAATGTTTTTGGAAACTTGCCCCACTAACTATATTTCAGAAAAGTATTTTGAATATAGATATGTAAGAAAATAAAATATTTATTAAGTTGTTTGTTTCGCTCTAACCATAGTAGTTGCCAAGAATTCAGGTACAGTCTTTCTAGGCTTATACATTCACCAAATTAAAGAAAATTGATGAAGTGAATATCTTTCTTCTCTAACCACTGCTGCTGCTGCTGCTAAGTCGCTTCAGTCATGTTTGACTCTGTGCAACCCCATGGACTGCAGCCTACCAGGCTCCTCCATCTAACCACTAAGATAAGTTAAAAATGGAATCAGTTCTGTTCAGTCACACAGTCGTGTCCAACTCTTTGTGACTCCAAGGACTGCAGCAAGCCAGGCCTTCCTGTCCGTCACCAACTCCCAGAGGTTACTCAAACTCAGTGATACCATCCAATCATCTCATCCTCTGTCATCCCTTTCTCCTCCCACCTTCAATCTTTCACAGCATCAGAGTATTTTCCAATGAGTCAGTTCTTCACATCAGGAGGCCAAAGTATTGGAGTTTCAGCTTCAACATCAGTCCTTCCAGTAAACAATCAGGACTGATCGCCTTTAAGATGGACTGGTCGGATCTCCCTTGCACTCCAAGGGACTCTCAAGAGTCAACAGCACAGTTCAAACACATTGTCAATTCTTCAATGCTCAGCTTTCTTTATAGTCCAGCTCTCACATTCATACATGACTACTGGAGAAACCAAAGCTTTGACTAGATGGACCTTTGTTGGCAAAGTAATGTCTGCTTTTTAATATGCTGTCTAGGTTGGTCAAAACTGTTCTTCCAAGGATCAAGCATCTTTCAATTTCATGGCTGCAATCACCATCTGCAGTGATTTTGGAGCCCCCCAAAATAAAGTCTATCACTATTTCCCTGTTTCCCCATCTATTTGCCATGAAGTGATGGGACCAGATGCCATGATCTTTGTTTTCTGAATGTTGAGCTTTAAGCCAACTTTTTCACTCTCCTCTTTCACTTTTATCAAGAGGCTCTTTAGTTGTCTGTGCTTTCTGCCACTAAGGCGGTGTCATCTGCATATCTGAGGTTATTGATATTTCTCCCAGTAATCTTGATTCAAACTTGTACTTCATCTAGCCCCAAATTCCTCATGGTGTACCTGCATATAAGATAAATAAGCAGAGTGACAATAACAACCTTGACAAACTCCCTTCCCAATGTGGAGCCAGTCTGTTGTTCCATGTCCGGTTCTAACTGTTGCTTCTTGTCCTGCATAGAGGTTTCTCAAGAGGCAGGTCAGGTGGTCTGGTATTCCTATCTCTTTCAAAAATTTCCACAGTTTATTGTGATCCACACAGTCAAAGGCGTTGGCACAGTCAATAAAGCAGAAGTAGATATTTTTCTGGAACTCTCTTGCTTTTTCAATGATCCAGCGAGTGTTGGCACTTTGATCTCTGTTTCCTCTGCCTTTTGTAAATCCAGGTTTAACATCTAGATGTTCATGGTTCATGTACTATTGAAGCCTGGCTTGGAGAATTTTGAGCATTACTTCACTAGCATGCAAGATGAAGGCAATTGTGTGAAAGTCTGAGCATTCTTTGGCTTTGCCTTTCTTAGGGACTGGAATGAAAACTGACCTTTTCCAGTCCTGTGGCCACTGCTGAGTTTTCCAAATTTGCTGACATATTGAGTGCAACACTCACAGCATCATCTTTTAGGATTTGAAATAGCTAAACTGGAATCCTGTCACCTCCACTCGCTTTGTTCTTAGTGATGCTTCATAAGGCCCACTTGACTTTGCATTCCAGAATGTCTGGCTCTAGGTGAGTAATCACACCATCATGATTATCTGGGTCATTGAGATCTTTTTTGTATAGTTCTTCTGTGTATTCTTTCCACCTCTTCTTAATATCTTCTGCCTCTGTTAGGTCCATACCATTTCTGTCCTTTATTGAACCCATCTTTGCATGAAATAGTGGCTTCCCTGATAGCTCAGATGGTAAAGTGTCTGCCTGCAGTGCAGGAGACCTGGGTTTGATCCTCGGGTTGGGAAGATCCCCTGGAGAAAGAAATGGCAACCCACTCCAGTACTCTTGCCTGGAAAATTCCATGGATGGAGGAGGCTGGTAGGCTACAGTCCGTGGGATCGCAAACAGTCAGACATAAAAATGTTCCCTTGATATCTCTAGTTTTCTTGAAGAGATCACTAGACTTTCCCATTCTATTGTTTTCCTCTATTTCTTTGCACTGAACACAGGAAGGCTTTCTTATCTCTCCTTGCCATTCTTTAAAACTCTGCATTCAAATGGATATATCTTTCCTTTTCTCCTTTGCCTTTTGCTTGTCTTTGCTTCATAGCTGTTTGTAAGGCCTCCTCAGACAACCATTTTGCCTTCTTGCACTTCTTTTTCTTGGGGATGGTCTTGATCCCTCTCTTCTGTACAATGTCACAATCCTCTGTCTATAGTTCTTCAGACACTCTGTCTATCAGATCTAATCCCTAGAATTTGTCACTTCCACTGTATAGTAGTAAGGGATCTGATTTAGGTCATACCTGTATGGTCTAATGATTTTCCCTACTTTCTTCAATTTAAGTCTGAATTTGCCAATAAGGAGTTCATGATCTGAGCCACAGTCAGCTCCCAGGCTTGTTTTTGCTTACTGTATAGAGCTTCTCCAACTTCAATTGCAAAGAATATAATCAATCTGATTTTGGCATTGACCATCTGGAGATGTCCATGTGTAGAGTCTTCTCGTGTTTTAGGAAGAGGGGATAAATACAGATAAAATTGAGATACAACTGGAGCAAAAATATTCAAACTTTAAATGAAGTTAATATGCAAATATGATAAGCTTTATTCTCATTTATATGAGTACATAATTTCTCCCAGCATACACTGTTTACATTAATTCAGAGTATACTTTTTCAAGCCCATTTCCTTATTTCTAATCATTTTGTGCATTTTATGAACTTTTGACTCTTCCTTAGGTTTTAGAATAAAAACAATATCCGTCTCTTTCTTAGGTTTGTGAATTTGGAGGAACTGGCTACTTATTTGTAGGATAGAGGCCTGTCCTCTGGAAACCAACTCTATCTACAACATTGTAACTCTTCAGTATGTAAGTCCTCAATATCCCCTTATTTATTTTAGTTGTTATTGAAAAAAACAAAATTGCATACAGAAAAATACCCAAATCTTCATTGTAAAATGTGACAATTCTTGGAAAATATATGTGCTACTGTAAGCAATACCCAAATCAAGGTACAAATTTTATAATCCCAGAAATTTCCCTCACCACTCTTTCTGGTCTATACCAACCCCTGGATTAGGATACTTCTGTTCTGTTTTCTATTATAACTTCTAGGTTATAAGGTTTATGTTTTGCTTTAATGGAACATTTTTTTTTTTCCAAATTTGCTTCCTTTAACAAGTAACATATAAGAGGTTGATAGTTTCAAATGATTGAGAGTGGTCAATGTTGTTAGACTTACATTTTAGCCATGCTACTGAATGTATAGTGGTTTTGATTTTCATTTTTGTGATAACTAATGAGGCTGTGAACTTTTTATGTGTGTTGTTTTTGTTCTCAATGTTTCCTATTTATACATCTTTCATTGTAAATGGTTTGTTCAATAAACTTCCACTTTTTATTGGGATCTTTATGCTTTTATTTTTGAGTTATAAAATATTTTATGGACTCTAGATATAACTCCTTTTTTCAGATATATATTTTATAAATATTTTCTCCTAGAGTTGTTGTTATTCATTCGCTTAGTCACGTCCAACCCTTTGCAACCCCATGGACTGCAGAAAACCAGGCTTCCCTGTCCATCATTATCTCTGGGAGTTTGCTCAAATTCATGTCCATTGAGTCAGTGATGGTATCTAACCATCTCATCCTCTGTCATCCCCTTCTCCTTCTTCCCTCAAGCTTTCGCAGCATCAGGGCACTTTCTAATAAGTCAGTTCTTTGCATCAGGTGGCCAAGTACTGGAGCTTCAGCTTCAACCTTCCAATGAATGTTCAGGGTTGATTTCCTATAAGATTGCCTGGTTTGATATCCTTACTGTCCAGGGGAACCTCAAGAGTCTTCTCCAACACTCAGTTTGAAAGTATCAATTCTTCAGTGCTCAGCCTTCTTCATGGTCTAAAATCCATACATGACTACTGGAAAAATCATAGCTTTGACAATACGGACATTTATTGGTAATGTCTCTGCTTTTTAATATGCTGTCTAAGTTTGTCATTACTTTTCTTCCACAAGACTAGGGAAACAGAGGCTCGTGAAGGGCACAAACAAAACTTTGTGCATATCAGGACCCAGGAGAAAGGAGTAGTGACCCACAAGACTGAGCCAGACTTACCTGTTGTGCTTGGGAGTCTCTGGAGGAAGAGTGGATCAACAGTGGTCTGCCTTGGAGTCAGGGGCACTGACTACAACACTCCTTGGAGGCATGGCATGCTGGCATAAGTCCTTTTAAGGGAGGCTGTCATTACCACCATTACCCCTACCATACAGGGAGGGAACACAGCCCCATCCATTAGCAGAAAATTGGATTAAAGACTTACTGAGCATGGCCTTGTCACCAAACAAGACCCAGTTTTCCCCACAGCCAGTTCCTCCCGTCAGGAAGCTTGCACAAACCTCTTATCCTCATCCATCAGAGGGCAGAGAGAATGAAAGGCACAATCACAGAAAACTAACCAAACAGATCATATGAACTACAACCTTTCTTAACTCAATGAAACTATGAGTCATGCCACATAGGGTCACCCAGGACAGACGGGTCATGATGAAGAGTTCTGAAAAATGTGGTTCACTGGAGAAGAGAATGGCAAACCACTTCAGCATTCTTGCCTTGAGAACCCCATGAATAATAGGAAAAGGCAAAAAGATATGACACTGAAAGATGAACCCCACGGTTTGGTAGGTGTCCAATATGCTACTGGAGAAGAGCGGAGAAATAGCTCCAGAGGAAAAAGAGGCTAAGCCAAAGCAGAAACAATAATCACTTGCAAATGTGTCTGGTAGTGAAAATAAAGTCCAGTGCTCTAAAGAACAATATTGCATAGGAAGCTGGAACGTTAGGTCCATGAATCAAGATAAGTTAGAAATGGTCAAAGAGAGGATGGCAAGAGAGAACATCAACATTTTAGGAGTCAGTGATGTAAAATGGACAGGAATGAATGAATTTAATTCAGATAGACATTATATCCACTACCGAGGACAAGAATTCCTTGGAAGAAACGAAATAGCTCTCATAGTCAAAAAAAGAGTCTAAATTCAGTATTTGGGTGCAGTCTCAAAAACGACACAATGACCTCCTAGAGTATGTCTTGCTAATTCATTTTCTTAATAAGTAGAATAAGTAGAAATTTAAGGTAAGGCAAAGAGGGGCTTAACAATTGGCCTTTTATGATTATTGCTTTCTGCTTACTCAGTTCTGTTCTGTCGCTCAGTCATGTCTGACTCTTTGTCACCCAATGGACTGCAGCATGCCAGGCCTCCCTATCAATCACCAATTCCTGGAGTTTACTCCAACTCATGTCCACTGAGTCAGTGATGCCATCCAACCATCTCATCCTCTGTCATCCCATTCTTCTCCTGCCTTCAATCTCTCCCAGCATCAGGGTCTTTTCCAATGAGTCACTTCTTCGCATCAGGTTTCCACAATATTGGAGTTTCAGCATCAGCATCAGTCCTTACAATGAATATTCAGGTCTGATTTCCTTTAGTATTGACTGGTTGGATCTCCTTGCCATCTAAGTAACTCTTAAGAGTCTTCTCCAACACCACAGTTCAAAACCATCAGTTTTTCAGTGCTCAGCTTTCTTTATAGTCCAACTCTCACATCCATACATGACTACTGGAAAATAAATAGCTTTGACTAGACAGACCTTTGTTCATAAAGTATAATGTCTCTGCTTTTTAATAAACTATCTAGGTTGGTCATAGCTTTTCTTACAAGGGGCAGTTCAGTTCAGTCGCTCAGTTGTGTCTGACTCTTTGCAACCCCATGAATCGCAGTACGCCAGGCCTCCCTGTCCATCACCAACTCCCAGATTTCACTCAAACTCACATCCATCGAGTTGGTGGATGCCATCCAGCCATCTCATCCTCTGTCATCCCCTGCTCCTCCTGCCCTCAATCCCTCCCATCATCAGGGTCTTTTCCAATGAGTCAGTTCTTCACATCAGGTGGCCAAAGTATTGGAGCTCCAGCTTTAGCATCAGTCCTTCCATTGAGTATTCAGAACTGATTTCCTTCAGTCCAAGGGAGGAGTCCTCTCCAGAACCATAGCTCAAAAGCATTGATTCTTTGGCACTCAACTTTCTTTGTGGTCCAACTCTCACATCCATACAAGACTATTGGAAAAAACGTAGGTTTGACTAGATGGAGTATGAATATGAATGGTCCCTTCTAAATTGACTAAGTTTACCATATGCAAATAATACCTTAAAAATTAAAGAAAACTGATGTTACCAAATATTTAAAAGTATAAAAACATGTTAATGAGCATTAATTCTATAAAATGTTTTAAAAATTTATACAGTAAGATTTCATTTTTATGTTGAAATCATGTATATCTGCAAAGAAATAAAATTATAATATGAAAATTTTATACTAAATCTCTAACTCAGGTACAAAGTCACCAGAATGGGTAAAATGAGAAGAAGGACTAAAGATACCATTTCCTAGAAAGCATTTGTTATTGTTCAGTTGCTAAGTTGTGTCTAACTCTTTACAACCCCATAGAGTATAGTTCACTCTGTCCACAGTATTTCCCAGGCTACAATGCTGGAGTGGATTACCATTTCCTTCTACAGGATATCTTCCTGATCCAGGGATCAAACTCAGATTTCTTGATTGGCAGGCAGATTCTTAATCACTGAGCCACCAGGGAAGCCCCTCTAGAAAGGAGGTGTAGCCACAAACTAGCAAACACTGCTGGTGGTATGTTTATTGCTAGAATCAGCTGGGAAAGTATTTGGCATTATGTACTAAATCTAAGCAAAAATCTCACCTATAAAGCACTGTTTCTAGGTATAAACTGAAGAGAAACACATGCGTAATTCCACCAACACAAGTACAAAAATATTTACAGCAGCATTTTTCTTTTTAAAAAATTTTTACAGAATTGTGTTGGTTTCTGCCAAACATCAACATGAATGAGCCATATCAGCAGGATTCTTTATAATTCCTATAAATGAAAAGAGGACAAATATCCATTAACAGAATAGTGGATAAAGCATCTTGGGGTTTTTACATAGCAGAATGTAACACACACAGCATTATAAATTAACTAACTACTTCTATACAGAACAGTATATGTAGTTTTCACCAACTATATAATTCCATTTCCAAGAAAATAAAAATCTGGCAATATTAATCAGTGATAGAAGCCTGAATAGTGATTGCCTTTAATTGAAGATAGTTTATTAAAGGCTCAAGTTTGGGGAGAATGAGCAAGTTCTTCTGTTATGAAGAAAATATGCAATATCTTTATCTGGGTAATACTTAAAGACATACACAATGACAAACATATAATATACGTACACGTATGAGCTATCAAGATTTCTGCATCTGACTCTAGAAACATTAACCTCCATAAACATTATTGAAAATAAAATGCTTTAAAATCTTACAAAAAGTAATGGAATGTCAGGATTTTATGTAATAGAAATAATTCTGTCTATAATTGCTGATAGAATTAAAATTAACTCAAGTACTCTTAAGCACAATCTCACAAAATCCAATAAATTTAAAGCTATTTGGCCTTAAAACTCGGAGAAGGCAATGGCACCCCACTCCAGTACTCTTGCCTGGAAAATCCCATGGACGGAGGAGCCTGGAAGGCTGCAGTCCATGGGGTCACGAAGAGTTGGACACGACTAAGCTACTTCACTTTCACTTTTCACTTTCATGCATTGGAGAAGGAAATGGCAACCCACTTCAGTGTTCTTGCCTGGAAAATCCCAGGGATGGGGGAGCCTGGTGAGCTGCCATCTATGGGGTCACACAGAGTCGGACACAACTGAAGTGACTTAGCAGCAGCAGCAGGCCTTAAGACTCAGCACTTCCAGATTAATCTTAGTGAAGTGCTGATTTTAATACATTAGGATACATATATTAAAATGTCTAAACTAGCATTTTCACATAATATAATATCAATAGGTATAAAGATAAATGATCTAAGGTCCTAAGTATATTACAATCACAATTTTGAAATAAATAATGCCAAATAGTTCATATAGTATGATGAATTTGCATAACATGAAGTATAAAAACCATATTATATAATTTAACTGCTGCTGCTGCTGCTAAGTCACTTCAGTCATGTCCGACTCTGTGCAACCCCACGGATGGCAGCCCACCAGGCTCCTCCGTCCCTGGGATTCTCCAGGCAAGAACACTGGAGTGGGTTGCCATTGCCTTCTCCAATGCATGAGAGTGAAAAGTGAAAGTGAAGCCGCTCAGTAGTGCCGAACTCTTAGCGACCCCATGGACTGCAGCCTTCCAGGCTCCTCCGTCCATGGGATTTTCCAGGCAAGAGCACTGGAGTGGGGTGCCATTGCTATATTAAAATTAGGTTTCCCATGTGGCACAGTGGTAAAGCAACCATCTGCCAATACAGGAGCCGTGGGAGATGTAGGTTCAATCCCTGGCATGGAAAGATCCCCTGGAGTAGGAAATGGCAATCTGCTCCAGTATTCTTGCCCGGAAAATTATATGGACAGAGGAGTCTGAAGGGTTACAATCCATGGGGTCACAAGAGTCAGACATGGCTGAGCACATGCACACATATTAAAAGTATAATGAAACACATGGAATAAAACATTATGAAAATTCTTAATCTGGGAATAAGGAATCAGAATTCAACTGTATTATTTATATTTTATTTTTTTAAACTGGGGGATGTGTAACCAAAGCTTCATTATTTTGATATACATGTAACTTAATACATAAATATTTTTAGAATGAATATTAACAGGAAATGTGTAAGCTAAACTACAAAGTAAATCCAATAAAACATAGCTTCTATAGAAATTCTACAATCACTAATCTTTAAAAAGAAAATATTAATAATGACAAAAATGATTGCATGCATCTGACTGAATATGATATGAGGAAAAACTGGCATGTTCATTAACACATGGCAAACAGTGGATATGTTTCATATCTCTGCAACTAACATGTAAATAAAAACTGTATTTCCCTACTGAAATATGGTTTAATACTGTCACGTTTACTGCTACCAAATGCATGCACAATGACAGCAGAGAGAATGAGTGTCGTTGATCTACTTATCTCATTAAATGCATATCATATTTGAAGGAGAGCAGAATGCTCATTTTCTAGTCATTAATCCAGATCAACTAAGAAAACTGGAGAATAAAAAAAATCTTATAGCTTATAGCTTCTTTACAAGGTGAAATTGATTAAATATATGAGCAAAGAACCAAGAGCTTTCATGGAATTCCTATTCAAAGGCTGTGTTCAGCATCTTTATAAGAACAGGAGACAAAATAAATTAAAGACAAACATTGGTTGGAAGAATTAAAACAATTATTTTGAGAAACCAGGAGGCTGAATAAAAGCAGCCACCTATATGTCCATAAATCATAGGGGAAATTGTTGTTATGAAAGCTGTACTCGGTATCTTAGCACATGAGTGGAAACTTTCTGGTATCCTCAACACACAAGATATTTTTATCTGTTTCTTGTTGTTTGAAAATCTAGGTTGCTTGTTTCTTAAGCTGTTTCTCAGTTCCTGGCCAGGTGTCCATGGACTGTTTTTCCTTTCTGTATCCCAAGGTTGCAGTCTGCTTTACTTCTCAGGATACTTATTTCCAACTGCTCTGTTCCGAAGCTTCTCAGTAAAGATTGAATGTGGGGTAGAGCATATTCACTCCCATATTTCCTTCTCTGTGAACGCTAAAGTAAGCACCAAAGCTCATCATTGTTTAATGAAAAAAGGCTATTAATTATAATATGAATATACCAATAAAAAGGAAAGAGCACTACTTATCTTGGACTGCTAGAGCAAAAATACCATGGACAGAGTGACTTAATAAACAGTTGTTTCTCACAGTTACAGAGGCTGAGAATTTCAAGATCAAGGTCCTGGCAGATTTGATTCCTGGTAAGAGCCTTCTTCCTGATTTACACACAACATTCTCTCAAGACATAAAAGAGGAAGAGAGCTAAAGAGCTAAAGAGAAAAAGCAAGAGAATTCCAGAAAAAAAAAATCTACTTCTGCTTCATTCTGCTAAAACCTTTGACGGTGTGGATCACAACAAACTGTGGAAAATTCTTAAAGAGAAATGGGAACACTAGATCACCTTACCTGCCTCCTGAGATATCTGTTTGCAGGTCAAGAAACAACAGTTAGTACCAGATGTGGAACAACAGACTGGTTCCAAATTGGGAAAGGAGTACGTCAAGGCTATATATTGTCACCCTGTTTATTTAACTTATATGCAGAGTATATGCAAAATGCTGGGCTAGATTAACCACAAGCCAGAATCAAAACTGCCAGAGAAATATTAATAACCTCAGATATGCAGATGATACCACCCTTATGATAGGAAGCAAAGAGGGACTAAAGAGCTTCTTGATGAAGGTGAAAGAGGAGAGTGAAAATGCTGCCTTAAAACTCAACATTCTTTTCTCAACCATTAAAAAGAATACATTTGAATCAGTTCTAATGAGGTGGATGAAACTGGAGCCTATTATACAGAGTGAAGTAAGCCAGAAAGAAAAACATCAATACAGTATACTAACACATATATATGGAATTTAAAAAGATGGTAACGATAACCCTGTAATAACACACGAATTCTAGAAACATTAACATGCAATAGTAAACCATTTGTGTCCCAGGTTCCTGACTGTTTTCTTACATAGATCTGAAAGTTCTCCCAGGATATCCTGAAAAATAGGCTAAATTTCACAGTTTGCCTACTGACCTCAATTTCTATGTTTTGTTTTGTTTTTTTCCTTCAACATTATATGAATGCAGAGACATGTTTTATAGATCAGACATTGCTAAGTATGAATTAAACAATTTATGATTAAATACTCCTCACATTGGGTCAGGGTCTGGAAGAAGTGAGGCCAAAGTATCATGTTTTTATAAAATAAACTCTACAATATGGACTCCACCAGGTAATCATAAACACACACAAACACACACACACACACACACACAAACTTGTCCTTCATCTTAGTCTTCTCAATAGCTTTTATCCAAAGCTTATTTTGTCTGATAAACAGCCTTTGAGACTTTATTTCCAGTAGAAGAGAAATCACTTGTTAATATACTATTTGAATAGATAAATTATTAACACATTTGGGGCTTATCTTTCTATCTCACTTTCTATCTCAGTTAAACAAACAAAAACCTGAAAAACTTATATCTTCTGTTTCACCATGGAAATGATACGTAAATGTTACAGCTATTTTTTAAAAAGTTAATTAATGGGGAAATGGATATTATCTTCAATCATATGACCACTCATCATGAATAAATGAAATTTCTGTAAATGTGGAAAGGATTCAGAACTATGTGACAAAATTTTGATTTCATATATAGTATAATATTTAATTTATAATAGCTAACTGGTTTAAACTTCTTATTTAGCACAGCAAAACCAAAATACATCCTATTAAAAGCTTATCAATATTTACCAAGCATTTTTCCTAAAACATATACAGAGCTATAGAAATATGTTTTCATTGTTGAAAGCCACTAGATAAATAATAATTAAAACAAAAACACTTAATATTTTATAATAGGCAATGATGAAGTAAAAAAATTACACATTCTGAGTAACAGAACTGAAATAACAATTTAAAATGATTTAGAATAATTTAGAATTGATTTTAAATGATTTAGGATGGTTTCTTTTAAGGAACTGGCTTATGTGATTGTGACTACTGGAGCTGGCAGTTGTGTGAAATTGATAGGGAAAATTAGTACCTAGAACTCAGGCAAGGTTTCTATTACAGCATCAAGTTAGTAGTCGTCCTTTCTTCTAAAAACCTCAGTCTTTGTTCTTAAGGCTTTCAATGAATTGAATGAGGTCCAATCACATTTTGGAAGCCAACTTGCTTTACCTAAAATTTTACTGTTTATCAGAATTAATCTCATGAAACATGAACAGTTTGATTAGTGTTGACCAGATAACCAAGGCCATCACAGTCTAACCATGTTGAAACATAAAAGTAACCATCATAACGTATAAAGCATTCAAGTTAAAAAAAAATGACACAAAATTATGAATTGTTTAACTATTGTTTTTCATATATTGTTGTTCAGCCACTAAGTCCTGTCTAACTCTTTGTGACCTCATCAACTACAGCATACCAAGCTACTCTGTCTTCCATTATCTCCCAGAGTTTGCTCAAATTCATGTCCATTGAGTTTATCTAATCCTCTGCCACCCCCTTCTCCTTTTGCCTTCAATTGTTCCCAGCATCAGGATCCTTTCCAATGAGTCAGCTCATCGCAATAGGTGGCCAAAGTATTGGAGCTTCAATTTCACCATCAGTCCTTCAAACGAATATTCAGGGTTCATTTCCTTTAGGATTGACAAATTTGATCTACTTGCAGTCCAAGGGACTCTCGAGAGTCTACTCTAACACCACAATTTGAAAGCATCAGTCCTTTGGTGCTTAGTCCTCTTTATACTCCAACCCTCATATCCATATATGACTACTGGGAAAACCATAGCTTTGACTATATGGACTGTGCCAGCAAAGTGATGTCTCTGCTTTTTAATACACTGTCCAGATTTATTAAAGCTTTCCTTCCAAAGAGCAAATATCTTTTAATTACATGGCTGTAGTCACACCATCCACAGTGATTTTGGAGCCCAGCAGTTTTCTCTACTTTCTTCAATTTAAGTTTGAATTTTGCAAAAAAGGAGATCATGCTCTGAGTGGCAGTCCTGTCTCAGTCTTCTTTTTGCTGACTGTATAGAGCTTCTCCATTTTGGGCTGAAAAAAACATAATCTACTTGATTTCAATATTGACTATTGCGTGATGTCCATATGTAGCGTTCTCTTGAACTGTTGGGAAAGGATCTTTACTATGACCAGAGTATTCTCTTGAAAAAACTCTGCTAAGCTTTCCCCTGTTTCATTTTGGACTCCAAGGCCAAACTCGCCTGTTATTTTGGGTATCTCTTGACTTCTGCTTTCACATTCCAATCCCCTCTGATGAAAAGGACACCTTTTTTTTTTGGTATTAATTCTAGAAAGTGTTGTAGGTCTTCATACAACTAGTCAGCTTCAGCTTCTTCAGCATCAGTGTTTGGGGCATAGACTTGGATTACTGTGATTCTGAATGGTTTGCTTGGAAACAAATTGAGATCATTCTGTTGTTTTTGAGATTACACCCAAGTACAGCATTTCAGGCTCTTTTTTTAAGCATGAGGGCTACTCTATTTCTTCTAAGGGACTCTTGTCCACAGTAGTATATATAATGGTTATCTGAATTAAATTCATCCATTTTAGTTCACTGATTCCTAAAATGTTGATGTTCAATCTTGCCATCTCCTGTTAACCAAGTCCAACTTACCTTGATTCATGGACCTAACATGCCAGGTTCCTTTGCAATATTGTTCTTCAGAGCAACAGAATTTGCTTTCACCACCAGACACATTCACAACTGAATGTCATTTCCACTTTGGCCTACTCATTTCATTTTTTCTGGAGCTATAAGTAATTTCCCTTTGCTTTTCCTCAGTAGCATATTGGACACCTTTTTACCTGAAGGGCTCATCTTCTGATGTCATATCTTTTTGCCTTTTCATACTCTCCATGCGGTTCTCCAGACAAGAATATGGAGTGGGTTGCCATTTCCTCCATGGGACCATGTTCTGTCAGAACCCTCCATTATGACCCATCTGCCTTGGGTGGCCCTGCATGGCATGGCTCATAGCTTCATTGAGTTATGCAAGCCCATTCATCATGACAAAGCTATGATCCATAAAGGGGATTATTTCACATATAACAGCTTTCCCTAAATTTGTAAAGAGGAGTTTTACTACTTCATGTGTACATATATTCATATAGACATTCACATTCATATATATTCATGTTAAATATTTTATATAAAATATATGTAATATATGTATATTTTGTGCTATTAGGTGACATATTCATAGATGAAAGTATATGCATTCATACACTTGTATATATACTTACCATGCATATTCATATATGTAAGTATCTGCATATCTTTGTATACTATGCTACTGCTAAGTCACTTCAGTCGTGTCTGACTCTGTGCGACCCCATAGATGGCAGCCCACCAGGCTCCCCCGTCCCTGGGATTTTCCAGGCAAGAACACTGGAGTGGGTTGCCATTTCCTTCTCCAATGCATGAAAGTGAAAAGTGAAAGTGAAGTCACCCAATCGTGTCTGGTTCTTAGCGACCCCTTGGACTGCAGCCTACTAGGCTCCTCCGCCCATGGGATTTGCCAGGCAAGAGTACTGGAGTAGGGTGCCATTGCCTTCTCCATTTGTATACTATATATACCCACAAAATTATTTCATATTGCAGTAGGTTCTAATAATTGAATGTATACTTTTATGCAGTTAGTGCCAATACAAAAGAAAAAAGCTTGCATTATTTTTCCTTGTCATATAAGAGAAAGAAGTTTAGGACAGGAAAAGTCACAGATGACCTCAATACTGAAGCAGAATGGATACGAAAAAATTAGATTATAAAATTAACTTGTAATACTATAATAATAATAATTAAAATGTATACATATTAACAAATATTACCACTAAAAATTGTCACATATTCAAGCAATTGTTTATATCCAAAATTTGAAATTTAGGCTATTGAAACATCTATATTTCATAGGAACAATAAAGCAATTTCAATTTTTGTAAATCAAAGTGCATCACATATGAAATAGACCTTGAACTCTTTCCATAAAGCTCATGAATGGTGTCATTAATCAAAAATAATGATCTCTGTTCCTAAAAATATTTTAGTGACTTTAATATAACATGCAGCTTTCTTCTGCCATTGAAAGAATTTGAAGCACTGTAATTGTGAAAAGAAGCGGCCAACCTATACTTGTTACACATAGTGGGAAATCAGAGTCTTCTGTTAAATTTAATAGCATTATTCTGAATACTTGGAAACTGACATCACCTACAACTTGCAATGAAAAGCTGTCTATACTGAATTTTTTTTTTAGCTTCCTAACAACATACCCTAAATATGATACTGAATTAAAGTGTAAAATATGATTTTACTCTGCATGACACAGAAATCATTTTTCTAGAATATATCCAGAACTGTAAGAAGATGTAACTTTTCAGTTTTACATTTTTGTAACAGGATAGGTATGTCACAGGACTCAGAAGAAAATTAAAAAAACATTTGTTATTTTAAGAGAGAAAGTTACATTAAAATTGTGATGCTCTTCTTGTAGTAAATCCATTGGGTATCACATATACACTTCACTAATTAGTTCTAAACTGGGTATTCAAATGAATAGCTCAGTTAATCCTATATGTTAACAGTTGCTTCTTGAAATAATTACTGTTTAGGTTTTTAAAGTATTCATTAAATGTCTGCCAAATTACTTAAAAATCATAATAGACATTTAATGGGTGCTTTAAAACCAAAATAGAAATTACATTTGATTATAAGTAACTATAGGTTTATAAAGCTATCATTATATGTCTATTAAGACCATTTAACTTAAGTGTTACATAATTAGAGAAGAGCCAGGATTTTAATTGCACATTTGCAGACTGCTAGCTTGCTTTGCTAAATATTCATTTCATCCATTGCAGAAAAGTATGAGTAAGGTATGAAGATTTTGTCATTTATTTTCCTTAAGCAATTTTCACTACATTCTGTGGGATATAACCTAACAATTGCATATCACATATGATAATGAGACCATATGCAAAAATTTAAAAAGATATTTATATTGAAGTGAATCTTCCAAAGTAGGATACATTTCACTGATGCTCCTCTCCTAAAAAAAAAAAAAAAAAAAGGCTCTTGACTGGCCAACAGGTTTTTCTTTGTCCTCCTCTAATGTGGATGATTAATATTGGTCCTGCAACCAAATAGCTGTGATAGAAAATAATTGTTATCAAACTATGATTCAGCATGTACTGTCTTGAGTCTAGAAAGTACATCCCAAGTTGCCAATAAAAAAGCACAATTTCCCATTAATTACCTCACTAAACAGTTGCTTGTTATCACTGAAGTTAAGTGGGGATTAAAAGAGATACTAAATTGAACTTTTATGCCTTGAAGTGCCAACTCATCTTTAACTCAAGATTGGGATACAAAATGCAAAGAGAGTAAGATTGTAATTTGGTTGCAGGTTCAATTCAGTAGATAAATAATGTGCCTCCAACAGCAGGCTTTTAGAGGCACTAAAACTACTTTCGCAAAGGTATCCACTTTTAGTTCCTCAGTATATCTCCATTAGGCTCCAGAGGTTGCCTCTTGCAAAAGTGAAGAAGAAAACATTCTGCTGAGAGGAAATTTATTTCTATATTATTTCTTCTGTGATTTTTTTTTCTTCTGGAAACATTTGCATTTAAACAAACTTTTTATTTCACTGGAATCCATCTGCCCACACTTACCCTATTTTTTTTACCCCTGAATAAACATCACATGTGAAGTGTTGTAAACATGGTTGCTATTCCATTTCCTTAATTTTGTACAGATCTATCTAAACTCAAGGTAGAGCTTGACTCATTTAACGTGGGACATGGAGGTAGGAATTTTAGTCTTTCCATGTATTCTTAGTTATTCACGGTAATCTGACTAAGGATTCATAACCCACTTGCTATCTGCTGATCCATTTTTAGGAAAACTAATTAAGGGAAAGAAAGCTTACCAAAGGATATTATAGACCTAAATTTTCATGGCAGTCCACTGGCTTTTCACCATCCCATCAGAATGCCCTAAATTCAAGCTATTCCACATACTAACAAGTCTCCTTTTTATTTATTTATTTGTTGGTATTTCTTTTTATCTTTTAGTTTAAATCATTACAAACAAAGTTGTCTTTTGGAGTCAACTTACCACTATTCTTAGCCTCAACCATTGTCTAGGACTAGTCAGAAGGCCACATTTGATGAATTTTATTCACCTTCAAGTGCATCAAATTTGGTGAAACTCAAATGTTCAGTATTCTAAAGGAGACATTTTTCTTGAGAAAATAATTTTAATTTGTTGTTAATACTTTTAATGGAAGCTTTATAATAAACCCTATGCTCCTCAGATTTCTTCAAAACAGAAAAATTTAGCAATAGTCAAATACTCTGAATAAGAATTTGAATGGATTTGGCTGCTTTCCATGATACTAGCCAGAGTCTCAAAGTCACATCATCCCTGATAATCAATCAATGATAATGAGTCTGGAAGATACCATTGATAATTATACTTGCACTATTGTTTTATTTACACAGATCATTTCATTTATTCACACTGCTATTTCTCCCCTATAGGTGCAGTTTATATAACACCTGCCTTAAATGATGATCTCTAGATTCTATGATGAGTACAGAAACATATTTACCATGAAATAGTAGTTTCCTTTAACTTGTACAGATCCTAGGAAGGGGCAATGTGTTCACATCATCCTATGCTTATGTAAAAATTACAAAAGTAAGATGTTTTCACATTTTTTTAAGTATAAAGAAAGGCTCTCAGGCTTCCCCAGTGGCTCAGTGGTGAAGAATCTGCCTGTGAATGCAGGGTACATTGGTTTTATCTCTGGGTCAGAAAGATCCCCTCCAGTAGGGAAATCCTATGGACAGAGGAGCCTAGCAGAGTACAGTTCACAGGGCCACAAAGAGTTGGACATGACTGAGCGGCATCAGTCTTCACAAAACCTGGAACTAACACTGGCTATATGAAAATGAAATTCTAATCACAGTCACCCACAGAATGGAGTAAAACACGTCTTGTGAAAACTTTTTTCCTATTAGTTCCCTAGGAGACAGTCTGAAAAATCTCATAAATTAACAACATGATGTTTTCATGGAAGAATTTGAAAAAACATTAAATAGATGTATCCTTTGCTTACAGGGCATGTTATTTCTTGCTGCAGATATAGAAATGTGATCCCTGACTTTGTCAACAAAAAGTCAAAAATATGGTCCTGAGGAAATTAATCATTAAGTTTGGGTATGAAAATGCAATTCTAATGAATCTAGGATGAATACATCCTGTTTCCCTTTTATCTAACTCTCATTAAAGCTAATTTTTGTGGATACTGTTTCATAGAGGAACACATTTAAAGCAGATAGACGTTTGCATTTTTAAGCTTCAGGAGGGAATGAGTGAAAGGAGACATCTATATAAAGTCAAATAGAATCGTTCAGCCCAGTGGGTTTTAGAAATGATTTCCTAGCAGTTGCTGATATTCACTCCCACAATGATTCCAAGATATTCATTCCTTTTGAAGCAGCTCTTTGATATTCTGTGGTGTTGAAAAACAAGCTAAAAAAGAAAGAACTGAGGATGAGATTAAATAACTTAGAAACTTTTTTTTTTTTTTAATGTTAAGAGTGTGTGCTAAGCCCACTTGCGAGTCCTACTCTTTGCAACCCCGTGGGCTGTAGCTCTTCTATCCATGATTCCTCTATCCATGGGAATCTTCAGGCAAGAACACGGGAATGGATTGCCATTTCCTTCTCCAGGGGATCTTCCTGAACCAGGGATCGAACCCGCATCTCTTCTGTCTCCTGCATTGGCAGGTGGGTTCTTTACCACTGGTGACATCTGAGAAGTGCTTATGTGCCCAATAAAATCAAATCTTTAAGGAACAAACTGTAAGAAAAGTCAGAATTTTTTATTGACTGAACTTCATGTAGACACTGTTCCCTTGTTTTGAAAAGGGTTTTGGTTTCTCGTCTTTTTCAGTTTCTGATAAGCCGCCTTTCAGTATTTAGGTATTTATTTGTTTGGAAGAGTGCTCTTAAACTGAGGCTTCCTCCACCAGACTCTGGGCAGCAGTCTCCCTGTGAATTACCCCGTGGATGTACATTAGGGCAGTGGTTGGGGAGCCAGCTCACTCGAACTGAATGAATTATGTGAAAAGTTTGCTCCCTTGCCTCTGTGGACATTAGACTCCCAGGTTGCCGTGCAGAGGGTCTTTGGATTCTTTATCATCAACTCTGCTTTAAGCAAATTGTGTTAGAAAGGCATGCCTTTGCTTGGGCTAATTGCGAATTTCCGTTCAGAATAGAATAAAGATTTTAAGAATGCAAAAAAAAAAAAAAAAAAAAAAAAAAAAGTACTTTTAAACATTTTTCATTATAATATAAATAGAAGGAGGTACAAAAATAAAATTAAAAATATATGACTCATTAATTTATCACAAAGATCACACATACATTTAATTACCACATTGTTCAAAAAGTGGACTTTATCAGCTCCTAGACTCGATGGACGTTGAGTCTGAGTGAACTCCGGGAGTTGGTGATGGACAGGGAGGCCTGGCGTGCTGCGATTCATGGGGTCGCAAAGAGTCGGACAAGACTGAGTGACTGAAATGAACTGAACTGAACTGAACTGAACTGAGAAGCCCCTTCCTTCCCCCTTCCAATTTTCTTTTGCCCATGGCAGCCACTATCCTGACGGAGTAGCATGGGATTGCTGTGCTTGTTTGAATTTGATTGGAGTTGAATACGGTGTGTGTATTCTGGGGTAATTAGTACAACAGTCATTCTTATACATATGCATGTTTTTATTAATGTAATTTTGGTGCACATATGAGCATTCTTGTAAAGAACATGTGTATTTTAGGTATTCCAGCGGAGATGTCATGATAATAAACTGAACTTCTACAGTTACTAATAAAATTTAATCCATTGGCATATTTACTCATCATTTGGAATATCACCTTTTGCAGGTGGCTGTTAAAGTGCTTTTTACAACCCATTTTCATTTGGACTTGCTTGTTTATTTCTTTAAGTTATTATGAAACAATTTTAAATTTAGAAAATAATTTCAAAGAAGGTACAGAACAGAGTGTTTCTTTATACCTTTCCCTCAAATTTCCTCCAATTCCCCCCAATACTAATATCATGCATAATCCTGGTACATTTATCAATACAGTACTAAGTTGACTGATACTCAGTGTCTTAATTGGGGCTTCTAAGGTGGTGTTGGAGAAGGCAATGGCACCCCACTCCAGTACTCTTGCCTGGAAAATCCCATGGATGGAGGAGCCTGGTAGACTGCAGTCCATGGTGTTGCTAAGAGTCAGACACAACTGAGAGACATCACTTTGACTTTTCACTTTCATGCATTGGAGTAAAAAATGGCAACCCACTCCAGTATTCTTGCCTAGAGAATCCCAGGGATGGGGGAGCCTGGTGGGCTGCCGTCTATGGGGTCACACAGAGTTGAACACACAACTGAAGTGACTTAGCAGCAGCAGCAGCAGCAAGGTGGTGCTAGTGGGTCAAACACGTCTGCCAATGCTGGAGACATGAGAGACATGGGTTCTATCCCTGGGTCAAGAAGATCCCTTGGAGAAGGGAATGGCAACCCACTACAATATTCTTGCCTGGAGAATCCCATGGACAGAGGAGCCTGACAGGCTACAGTCCATGGTGTCGTAAAGAGCTGGACACAACTGAAGCGACTTAGCATGCGCACACATGCACAATGTCTTAATAACTGATTTACTGGTATATCTTGTAATTGATTCAGGGAAGAAGTGTGAATACATTTCCTGTTGTTCCATTTTGACTAAAAGCAAAATGTTATTATCTCTTAATAATATCTACTTTATTAATGGAGTATTGAATTGTGTAAATATTTTAGAATATAAAACTTTATTTCTTCCATGAAAATATCAATGGAAGGGTCTTGTTATTTTTATTCTGAGTAAATTAAAACTTGCTGAAGATCCACAAATAGAGTACTGATTATGACATATGTTAAATACAGATTACTAGCAGTATGACAGAGTAATTTTAAATCCCACTAATTTTTGTGAAAAGGCTTCCTGAAAATTGTCATTTTTTGGCTAAATTCTGAAGGGCATTTAGAAGTGAACTAGACAAAGAAAAGAACACAGTAAATTAAACTGAGAAAATAGCATATAGGATTCATACACTATATTTGATGAGAGGCTACTGCAAATGGTTTAATAGAGTTGCAAATGACAAATATCCAGAAAATGCCAACAGAGAAAGTTGAAGATATGTAAATAAGCTAATTAAAAACATCAGTAGAGAAAATATATTCATTGTAGGCTAGAGAAGATGTACACATTGAAATTCCCATTTAAATCTGCTTCATCCTTCATGTTGAATTTATCAGAATAAATTATTTCTGACAAGTACTCCTATTGTCACTCAAATGCCTGTCTTTTCTTTTTTAAACACCTTTCTATATAAGCTAACAAATTTACCCTGAGTAAACTTGAAAAGTTTGAAAATGTTCTTGACTCTAGGTAAATGTTGAGAAAGTTTTATTCTATACCTTTAATGAAGAATATATGACAGTCTTCAGTTCAGTTCAGTTCAGTCGCTCAGTCGTGTCTGACTCTTTGCGACCCCATGAATCGCAGCATGCCAGGCCTCCCTGTCCATCACCAACTTCCGGAGTTCACTCAAACTCATGTCCATCGAGTTGGTGATGCCATCCAGCCATCTCATCCTCTGTCATCCCCTTTTCCTCCTGCCTCCAATTCCTCCCAGCATCAGAGTCTTTTCTAATGAGTCAACTCTTCTCATGAGGTGGCCATACTACTGGAGTTTCAGCTTCAGCATCATTCCTTCCAAAGAAATCCCAGGGCTGATCTCCTTCAGAATGGACTGGTTGGATCTCCTTGCAGTCCAAGGCACTCTCAAGAGTCTTCTCCAACACCACAGTTCAAAAGCATCAATTCTTTGGTGCTCAGCCTTCTTCACAGTCCAATTGTCACATCCATACATGACCACAGGAAAAACCATAGCTTGACTAGACAGACCTTTGTTGGCCAAGTAATGTCTCTGCTTTTGAATATGCTATCTAGGTTGGTCATAACTTTTCTTCCAAGGAGTAAGCATCTTTTAATTTCATGGCTGCAGTCACCATCTGCAGTGATTTTGGAGCTGGAGGGCAAACGTTTAACTTTGAATAAGGTTGGTAGAGTTGAGAATGTTTTTATGCTCAGTCGTGTCTGAGTCATTGCAATCCTTTGGACTGTAACCCACGAGACTCTTCTGTCCATGGGATTTTTCAGGCAAGAATCCTGGAGTGGATTACCATTTCCTCCTCCAGAGGATCTTCCCAACCCAGGTATCAAATGCAAATCTTCTACATCTCTTTCATTGCAGATGGATTCTTTACTTGCTCAGCCATCAGGGAAGCCCAGAATGTTTTTACGTCAATGTTAATATCCCAGTTTTGATCACTGTGCTGTGATTATGAACATTGTTACCATTTGAGAAGCATTATGAAGTGCATTTGGGAATTTTTTGTGCTGCTTCTACTTCCTGTATATACTTTTGTGTACATGCCAAATCATTTCAATATGGAAATTCAAGTACAAAAAAGAGAATTATTCCAATAAAAATTGAAGCTACAAAAGGAGAAAATATCCAGGGGCAGTAAATTATTCTTGTGACATACTCCTTAAAGCCCCAGTTCTGGTGCTGACAATGTTACTAATGCCTTGGGGGCACTTCTGCCTCCTGCTCATTCTTCATTATGTAGACCTTTCCATCCCATTATCAGTGTCTTATGTGCTCTCAAACTTCTTATCTTTTGTTTTCAGCTACAATGTAGAATTTTAAAGCCCTACTTGCAAGGCTGACAGCTATCCCAGGTCTATCTGACTTATGAAAATAGTTTATTTTCAATGCAAAAGAAGCAACATTTATATATTCTTATATTTTATCCTTCACCCAATTATGTCTAATGTTAATGAAATAATTTTCAAGAATACACGTGACATTTCACCTTATACCATTAATGTAACCTTTCTAATGTGTATATTTATTATAAAAAAAAGATACTTGCCATGTACAAAATGCCACTTAGAATGTAATGTTGAATATTTCTTTATTATGATACAGTTTTAAAGATTTTGGCTATTGTATTAACTTTAAGTGGAACTCTGAGTTACAGAATGACTTACAAATGTTGTTGTTCAACTGCTAAGTTATATCTGACTCTTTGCAACCCCTGGTCTGCAGCACATTAGGCTTCCCTGTCTTTCACTATTTCCCGAAGTTTGCTCAAACTCATGTCCATTGAGTCAGTGATACAATGCAAACATCTCATCCTCTGTCACCCCCGTCTCCTCTTGCCTTCAGTCTTTCCCAGCATCAGGGTCTTTTCTTGTGAGTCAGCTCTTCACATCAGGTGGCCAAAATATTGGAGCTTCAACTTCAGCATCAGTTCTTCCAGTGAATATTCAGGGTTGATTTCTTGTTTCTCCTTCTCACAAACTTGGTATTCTAGAGCTCAGACTGCAGTTTCACAAGCACTGTTGACCCAGTCCATGTTATTGCTCAGCCACCTTCAATCTTTTGCCTTCACCTGGTGGTCCAAAGTGCCTGCTCTAATGCTGGTCCCATGACAGCATCCCAGCTTTTAGGGACACAGACATGAGAAAAGTTTAGTCTTTCATAAAAACTGCTTGCACAACATTTGTTTGTGTCCCATTGGCCAAAAAGTAATTATAGGCTCACAGAGAAAAGTGAGAGAACCTGGGAAATACAGTCTACTCAAGGCAGCCCAGTATACAGGGGTCCTGTTATTCTACAAAAGCAGAATAGATGTTGGGCAACAGCTAGCTGTTTTAATAAAAATTACTTAATGGATAGATAGAAAGAAAATAGCATCTGTAACCTATCCAGATAAGAAACTTTATTTGATACACAATTTCAAATAATTTCTGTCTTTAAAAGTTCCATAACAGCCTTTTTCTTTTATACAAAACAACAAAAATGCTGTCACTTATTGATAGTGTCTTAATCATTACCTTCTTTAAATTTAAAACTCTACTTAGATTATTGATCATCTTGGAAGAGGAAGAGGGTCATGATGAAGAAGGATGTGAATGGGTTTCTGTAACACTGAGAATGTTATGTCTTAACCTCAGTGGTGATTAAATGAGTGAATACTTTATAAATATTAGCTATGTTTTCTGTAACCATTTAAATGTATGTTTTATTTTTCAATGCAAAATTAAATACACATATATGTGTGGAAAGCTAAAATAAAACTCAATACTTAAAATGAGTAAGCTCATTAAAAAAGAAATGTTGTCTCTCATTATTCTAGAATTCAACACAATCCCAGGGCAGAAAAACAGTTCTTACAAACATTTGACTAAACCGTTGAATGTGTTCAAATTATATTGCACTGAGCACATTTATTAAGGATTCATATTCACGATGCCTATTTATCTTAACCTATCATCTCTTGGACAACTTCACTGTATATGCCATAGAAATATGTCATTATAGACTTTAATTGCGTGCATTTTATGGCTACTGCCAACATAAGGGTAAAAAAATTAATCACTTCTGCACTTAGTGAACATACTAGGGCCTTTTAAAGGTTTCAATCTTGTTCATTTTTCTGAAGGGTTCATTTGAATGCACAGAAGTACATTTTGATTGACTACCTTTCCCACTATTTCAATGATCAAACTAAAAGCCAAGACATTTATCAATAAAAAGAAAAACCCACTAGGAATACAGTACACCTGGGAGTAAAAATTTGAATAAAGCTTGCAATTTTGGTTGAAAGACTCTTGCATTGTTTCAAATAAAATGGCAAAGAAATACCTCATTTTTTAAGTATTTATTTTTTCCAAAATGGCACATTTATATATGTTTAAAGGTTGTAAGAGAATTAGAGGATACTACGTGCTTTTAAGATGTTCTAAAACAAAAGTACAATTCAACTTTCTATCAAACATTGAATTGAACAGTAAGCAGAACTTTCCGTAGATTAAATAAAAATTGTTCTGTGCTCAATTCTGCTGGTGTCTATGACCCCTGGTTAACTTTTATGCTTTCAGTTTGGCTTTGTTCTAAAACACTTTTTCCTGCATCACTTACTTTCAGTTACTCTGGAGGGGAAAATGTATTATCAAAAGCAATGGCTGTTTATGACACTGCCTCTAGAATATTAGAGCTTGATAGCTAATCTTAGGTTCCTGCTATTTAAAACAGATTCTAGGATTTTGTTTTTCTTTTGTTCAGTCATGTCAAATCAAATATTATTAACTTGCTAAGGAGAAAAGCTTCAAATAGTTTATGGCACTGGTTGACCGGTGAATAGGAAATGCTTTCCAATGAGTGTAGGAAACAATGAAATGTGAAGGGTGTTGTAACTGACTAGATCAGAGCACAATAGACTGAAATCCTTAAATTCTACCTCTGTACATCACATTGTCACACTCACCCTACAGTAAAACCTCAGCATTTTTAGGATCGTTGCTCCAGGTAACATCTTACATGGGGGAAAAGGACACCAAAAGTATCCATGTAGCATAGCTCCTCAGATTATCTTGTTTCTTTTCCCACTGAGATATGTCTTGACCCATAGTTCTAAGATCAAAATTCCTTGTTCTAACATGATACATGCAATAATTTCCTTGGAGAAGAAAAGTAATTTTTCAGTGATGGAGGAAAGAAAAGGATGTTAATAATACGATTTGAAAATTATTTGACATATCAGTAAATCAGCACTTGGTAATGATTAAGTAAATTATTTTGTAGTTAACTTGGAGGTGTGCCCAGATTATGAACAGATTCTCCTCTAAATTTATTTTCTCACACCCAATAGTTGTTTTGAAAGCATAAATGGACATTGGGAATCTGCTGAGAGCACATACCCATCATTGCATTTTCTATCCTTATTGTAAACAGAATGACTTCAGCTTTATGCTAGTGAGTGAAAGTCATTCAGTCGTGTCCAGCTGTTTGTGACCCCATGGCTATGCAGTCCATGGAATTCTTCAGGCAAGATTATTTGAGTGGGTAGCCTTTCCTTTCTCCAAGGGTTTTCTTCCCAACCCAGGGATCAAACCCAGGTCTTCTGCATTGCAGGGTGACTGTTTACCAGCTGAGTCACAAGGGAAGTCCAAGAATACTGGAGTAGGTAACTTATCCCTTCTCCAGCAGATCTTCCCAACCCAGGAATAGAACTGGGGAGTCCTGCATTGCAGAGGGATTCCGTACCAACTGAGCTAAATTTATGCTAATTCATATACAAATATACTCTAATTTAAATTTAAGTACTGCTTTATTGACTATGCCAAAGCCTTTGACTGTGTGGATCACAATAAACTGTGGAAAATTCTGAAAGGTATGGGAATACCAGATCACCTGACCAGCCTATGCAGGTCAGGAAGCAACAGTTAGAACTAGACATGGAACAACAGACTGGTTCCAAATAGGAAAAGGAGTACGTCAAGGCTGTATATTGTCACCGTGCTTATTTAACTTCTATGCAGAGTACATCATGAGAAACGCTGGACTGGAAGAAACACAAGCTGGAATCAAGATTGCCGGGAGAAATATCAATAACCTTAGATATACAGATGACACCACCCTGATGGCAGAAAGTGAAGAGGAACTAAAAAGCCTCTTGATGAAAGTGAAAGTGGAGAGTGAAAAAGTTGGCTTAAAGCTCAGCATTTAGAAAACGAAGATCATGGCATCTGGTCACATCACTTCATGGGAAATAGACGGGGAAACAGTGGAAACAGTGTCAGACTTTATTTTTCTGAGCTCCAAAATTACTGCAGATGGCGACTGCAGCCATGAAATTAAAAGATGCTTACTCCTTGGAAGAAAAGTTATGACCAACCTAGATAGCATATTCAAAAGCAGAGACATTACTTTGCCAACAAAGCTCCGTCTAGTCCAAGCTATGGTTTTTCCTGTGGTCATGTATGGATGTGAGAGTTGGACTGTGAAGAAAGCTGAGCGCAGAAGAATTGATGCTTTTGAACTGTGGTGTTGGAGAAGACTCTTGAGAGTCCCTTGGACTGCAAGGAGATCCAACCAGTCCATTCTAAAGGAGATCAGCCCTGGGATTTCTTTGGAAGGAATGATGCTGAAGCTGAAACTCCAGTAGTTTGGCCACCTCATGAGAAGAGTTGACTCATTGGAAAAGACTTTGATGTTGGGAGGAATTGGGGGCAGGAGAAGGGGATGACAGAGGATGAGATGGCTGGATGGCATCACTGACTTGATGGACGTGAGTCTGAGTGAACTCTGGGAGTTGGTGATAGACAGGAAGGCCTGGCATGCTGTGATTCATGGGGTCGCAAATAGTCGGCCACGACTGAGCAACTGAACTGAACTGAACTTATAAAGAATTTCCTTAAATGTTTAGTGACAAATATTTTTCTAAATTGATCATTATCATAAATTTGCCTTTTAAGTTGTATATAATCCTTAACCTGATAAAAAACTACATGTTGCTATCCCATAAGCAACCATCACATGTGGATATTTTTTCTCTTTCCACTTTGAACTTTCTACAGAAAAGAGAGCAACAACTAGGATTATATAATATAAAATTATGCACAATCCTATAGTGTCAACAAGTAGTATAGGAAATTTCTAAAAAGCACTAATAAAATAGCAGAGAGGCAAAGTTGGGATCTTTGATTTCCCTAATTCTAGCAGACTGAAGAGACCTTTGTAAATAGTGTAGCTGTTTTGATACAGGTGAACTGCTACCTTGATTTCCAGGTAATCTGAGTTTTCATTGACAGTCTTCCTCTTTGCTGCTTGGTACAGCAAGCTGCTAATATGACAGAACTGGCTATTTGCTTCTGTTTCTGTGGTTATAGGTGCCGAAACAAAAGTAAAATGATTTCAAGTCTATTCTGTAAACTGTGTGTGGGAAAGAGAATAATATCCATCCCATCCCTACAAAAATGTTCATGCCATAATTCCTGAAAGCTAAGAATCTGTTGTATTACATGCCAAAGATCTCTGTGGGTAAAATGGAGCTCACACACTTTACTGAGATTACCCTGAATTGTCGGGATGAGGCCAATGTAACCATATAGGTCTTTAAAAATGGAAAAGGAAGGCAGAAAGTCAAAGTGAGATGGCAATGGAAGAAGCAGGAAGTGATTCAAAACATGAAAGGGGCTAGATCTGTCTTGGCCAACTTTGGAAAAAGGAGGAGATGGCCAAAAGCCATATATAGATAGTCTCTGGAATGCACGCATGTAGTGTGTGTGATGTAGCCATTCGACTCCTCACCACTTACCGGACAGAAATGAAAACATATATTATACATAGACTTGTATATGGATGTTCATAGCACCGTTAGCCTGAAATGGAAATGACTAATATTTTTATCAACAAGTGAACAGATAAATATATATTTAATACATAACCATACAAGGAAATACTACACATAAAAACAGGAATTATTACAACATGCTACTCCACATATGTATCTCAAATAATTATACCAAGTGAAGAAGCCAGACAAGAAAAATAATATATACTTTTTAGTTCCATTTATATGAAAACTATAGAAAATTAAAACTAATCCCAGTCACATGGACAGAGGTGCCTGGCAGGCTATAACCCACGAGACTGAAAAAGAGACATGACTTAGGGACTAAACAATAATAGTGACAAAAATCTCACAATGTTTGGTGGAGATCAAGGAGGCGCATGATACAAAGATAGGCAAGAATGAAGGATTACTTAGTGGCACATGGAAACTTCTGCAAGTGATGGGTATTATATCTTAATTATCTTGATATTGCAGGTAGTTTTAGAAGGGTAAAAATCTATAGAATCCCTCATACTGACATTTAAATACATGAAGTTTATTTCTATGTCAATTGCCTCTCAATCCAAGCCAATAAAAATCCTAGTAATAAATGATACTTAGATGTCTCAGTAAGCAAGATGCTTCCATATGATTTGAATGAAATATTAACTCTAAACGCTTTGCTATTATAAATACAGTAAAAATACATTTTTGCTGGAGGCAAGTAAACTTTGTGTATGTGATGTCTTAAATATCCATTATCTGCTTTAGAATGTTACACAGAATTTTTAAATTGTCAGTAGATTATAGGTAAAATACTTAGACTCTCAGCTCCTTGACTGAAATCTCTAGTGAATGTTGAAAGCAGTAAAGTGGTAATATACTACAGTGTTCTATTGCAACGCATTTACATTTTAGTGGCAAGTGAGGGGCACGTTTATGGGGTCTAGAGGACCCCACAGAATTTTTTAGTGTAGAGTTTACATCTAATATATTACGTTTATTATGCCAAGCAGATGTTTGCAATTGGTCATTTCCACACACTGGACATAAGAACTTGAAAATTAAGATTTTTTTGAATTTTGGAAAGAGTTAATTATATATGTATAATTTTAGATAATATGCTTTATATTGTCTTAATGACAGTAAAATTTGACTGGGCTTTTTAAATTACAGATTTTAAAATAGTATAATGCATATAATCAATTATAAACTCATGGGAATAATATAAATTAATTGTTGTTGTTCAGTCGCTAAGTTGTGTCTGTCTGGTTGTGACCCCATGGAAGGTAGTAAGCTGGATTCTTCTGTCCTTTGGAAAAGGCAATGGCACCCCACTCCAGTACTCTTGCCTGGAAAATCTCATGGACGGAGGAGCCTGATGCGCTGCAATCCATGGGGTCACTAAGAGTCGGACATGGCTGAGTGACTTCACTTTCATTTTTCACTTTCATGCACTGGAGAAGGAAATGGCAACCCACTCCAGTGTTCTTGCCTGGAGAATCCCAGGGACTGGGGAGCCTGGTGGGCTGCTGGCTATGGGGTCGCACAGAGTTGGACACGACTGAAGCAACTTAGCAGCAGCAGTAGCAACAGTTTGCTCAAATTCACATCCATTGAGTTGGTGATGCTATCAGCCATCTCATCCTCTGCCACTCCCTTCTCCTTTTAGCCTTCAATCTTTGGCATTAGGGTCTTTTCCAACAAGTTGTCTCTTTGTATCAGATGGCCAAAGCATTGGAGCTTCAGCTTCAGCATTAGTTCTCTCAATTAATATTCAGGACCTATTTCCTTTAGGACTGACTGACTTGATCTTCTTGCAGTCTAAGGGACTCTCAAGAGTCTTCTCCAATGCCATAGTTCAAAAGTATCAGCTCTTCAGTGCTCAGCTTTCCTTATGGTCCAGCTCTTACATCCATACATGACTACTGAAAAAAATATAGCTTTGACTATACAGACTTTTGTCAGCAGAGTGATGTTTTTGCTTTTTAATATGCTGTCTATGTTTGTCATAGCTTTCTTCTAAGAGGCAAGCATCTTTTAATTGTATGGCTGCAGTCACCATCCATAGTGATTTGGAGCCCAAGAAAATAAAATCTGTCACTGCTTCTGTAAAACAATACAAAACTCAATAATCTAATTTTAAAAACAAAGGCATTTATCTCTAGTATTTCCAAGGTTTGAATTTCACCAACTTGTATTGACAAATATTATCTCTAAAAATGTCACCTTCTCATTTACAAATTAACAGAAATACTCATAGAAAATAATAACCACATATATTTAGATATTCAGTGCTCTTTCAAAGGTTGGGAAAAAAAGACAAAAAGTTTTTCAGGCCCTTTGTCATGTCTAGAAAATATAAACAGAAATTTTTTTCCAATTTTACCGTCCTTTTGTACATATATGTGAAAAGTTTACTCCAAATTTTAATAAGTTCTATTGAACTCAAAAGAATTTCTGAGAGAAGAAAACAGTATTGTTTATTTTACAACTATTTTCTAAAGGGATCTAACTTCAAGATATAAAAAATGTTTTTCTAATTATCTTATTTATATCAAATATCCACTATTTTGAAGGACTTTATATATTCCTTTGCATATATTTTCTTCTCAATCTATACTGTTATTAGGCATCCATGATGATGTAATACTGGGATTACAGGGAGAATCAGTATAAATTCCTGTTATTCCACCTCTTCTCTTGTTTAGTCACTTAGTCATTTCTGACTCTTTTGTGACTCCGTGGACTATAGCCCACCAGGCTCCTCTGTCCGTGGAATTTCCCAGGCAAGAATACTGGAGTGTGCTGCTATTTACTTCTCCAAGGGATCTTCCTGACCCAGGGACTGAATACGTGTCTCTTATGTCTCCTGCACTTGCAGGTGGACTCTTTACCACTAGGGCCACTGGAAAGCTTGAACTGTAAGCAAGCTCTTCCTATGCTCAGACCTATGCTTTGATCAACAGCAAGTCACTGCCACCAAAAATGGACTTCTCCTCTCCAATACTGGTGTCTTAACTTCTATTAAAATTGAAAAAATATGATAATTAACATGAAAATATGAAAGTGTAACAAAAATACCATCTCCTAAGAACTCTTTGCCTATTTAGGTGTCCATGAGATATTAACATCACTTGTTCAAGAGTTTCCAACACACAAGCTTTTATTTTTTTAAAAATGTGTTTGTTTTGAATGCACGTGGTCTCTGTTGCTGCACAAGGGCCTTCTCGTTGCCGAGATCAGGGGCTACTCTCTAGTGGCAGGGCTCACGCTTCTCATTGTGGTGGCTTCTCTTGTTGCACAGCATAGGCTCTAGGCACCCCGGCTTCAGTAGTTGTAGCACACAGGTTTAGTTGCCCCGAGGCGTTGGTATTTTTCTGGCCCAGCAATTGAACCAGGGTCCCCTGCTTTGCAAGGGGGACTATTAACCAATGGACCACCAGGGAAGCCTTCAAGTTGTTCTTTGGGTCTGTGATATCTATAGAAGAGATGGTCATGCATCTGGTTAATGGTGTTTCTATTTGTTTATTGTTATACTCTCAAAATTGAACAGCATGATTCTACTATCCAGACACATGTCATTTTCTTGGGACGATTGTTACTTTGGTGTTCAGAGTGAATCACTGGAATGAACTGTGTAAGCACACATGCCTGGGAAGTCAGATGCCAGGGCAATCGTCACTAAGCAAAGGATGACTATTCCTCAAGGGAAGTCAAATCTCTTACCCAGATTATAGAGAAGGACATTTATTAATCTGTATTCATATTTTAATAAATGGAACAGAATTCTTAGGACACAGTGATAACTACACTGAAGTTGCTATTTACTCAATTCATTTGAGAAAAAACAAATATTTATTTATATTTTTAAACTTTACTCTCCTAGGTGTTGATTAAATATTTTACTAATAAAATATTTTCATTAAATACATTTTATTACATATGTTTTTTACTTCTCACATTCTATTTTGAAGCATAAAATTCTCCCTTTCTGTATGTAGTCTAATATTTTTTTTATTTGAAATTCTATTAGAATGAATCAGATGATATATAGAACTCAATACAGATTTACTAATAATGGCCCTGTGCAAGCTTTTGAAATAATTGTAATCAGTTTTAATTTTTAATGAAATTAATTCTAATTAAAAGTTGTATCTGGGGTGAACTTTGAAAAACAGATATTTTTAGGCTTTCAATATTATATGGAAATTTTTATAACATATTTTTCAAACTGCCTTCTGATTTTTAAAAGTTATTTTGTCATTTCTTTTCATTTTTAACAGTTGTCCCCCCTGAAAATTATCTATTAATCTGAAATATCACCAAAATAGTATTTTTAATATTTAATCTCAGCACAAAGTTAATAGCACTATGTAAGAGTATCTATTCCATGTTATACTATGAAGGATTTTAATTGATTTGGTATAAATTGGGGCCATTTTATGATGTTTACTTTCCATCACTGTAAGTGTTTAAAAGCTGATATAAACTTCAATCTGGGAAACAGATTTATGAGGACATTTTAAAATACATTTTCCATTCTCTGAATAACAATTCACTTGGCTTTGCAATAGATCAAGTTTTGACATTAAAATTTGGATGTGATACTGCTTGTCATGGAAACTCATTTGCACTCATTAAAGTCTCTACATTGAAAGAAAGATATTTCACTTTTTAAAGCAATAAATTCAATTAATCATATTTTAAAGTATATAACTTAATTATAATTGCAGCCTAAAAATCATCCTTAGGTTAAAAAATTTTCAGTTCAGTTCAGTCGCTCAGTCATGTCTGACTCTTTGCAATCCCATGAACTGCAGCATGTCAGGCCTTCCTGTCCATCACCAACTCCCAGAGTCTACATAAACCCATGTCCTTTGAGTTGGTGATGCCATCCAACCATCTCATCCTCTGTCGTCCCCTTCTTCTCCTGCCCTCAATCTTTCCCAGCATCAGGGTCTTTTCAAATGAGTCAGCTCTTCACATCAGGGGGCCAAAGTATTGGAGTTTCAACTTCAACATCAGTCCTTCCAATGAACACCCAGGACTGATCTCCTTTAGGCTGGACTAGTTGGATTGCCTTGCAGTTCAAGGGACTCTCAAGAGTCTTCTCCAACACCACAGTTCAAAAGCATAAATTCTTTGGTGCTCAGCTTTCTTTATAGTCCAACTCTCACATCCATACATGACTACTAGAAAAACCATAGCCTTGACTAGACAGACCTTTGTTGGCAAAGTAATGTCTCTACTTTTTAATATCCTGTCTAGGTTGGTCATAGCTTTTTTTTTTTTTTTTTTAGGAGTAAGCATTTTTTAATTTCATGGCTAAAGTTAACATCTGCAGTGATTTTGCATCCCCCCTCAATGTAGAGTCAGCCACTGTTTTCACTGTTTCCCCGTCTATTTGCCATGAAGTGATGGGATCAGATGCCATGATCTTTGTTTTCTGAATGTTGAGTTTTAAGCCAACTTTTTCACTCTCCTCTTTCGACTTTCATCAAGAGGATCTTTAGTTCTTCTTCACTTTCTGCCTTTAAGGTGGTGTCATCTGTGTATCTGAGGTTATTGATATTTCTCCTGGCAATCTTGATTCCAGCTTGTGCTTCTTCCAGCCCAGCGTTTCTCATGATGTACTCTGCATATAAGTTAAATAAGCAGGGTGACAATATATAGCCTTGACATATTCCTTTTCCTATTTGGAACCAGTCTGTTGTTCCATGTCCAGTTCTAACTGTCACTTCCCAACCCACATACAGATTTCTCAAGAGGCAGGTCAGGTGGTCTAGTATTCCCACCTCTTGAAGAAATTTCTACAGTTTATTGTGATCCACACATCAAAGGCTTTGGCATAGTTAATAAAGCATAAGTAGATGCTTTTCTGCAACTTTCTTGCTTTTTCTATGATTCAGAAGATGTTGGGAATTTGATCTCTGGTTCCTCTGCCTTTTCTAAAACCAACTTGAATATCTGGAAGTTCATGGTTCACATATTTCTGAAGCCTGACTTGGAGAATTTTGAACATTACTAGTATGTAAGATGAGTACAGTTGTGTGGTAGTTTGAGCATTCTCTTTTAAGATCCAATTAAAATACATATCTTCTTCTACATGAGAGTTTTCAAAAATTTGAAAAGTAGCTCTTTTTCTACTTCTGTTATATATTCCAGTCTTCCATATTCACTGCAAATTTAAAATATTTAAATGTCCTTCATATCAAGATGCTTTTTCTTGGAATTTAACTCAAACTAAATGTCTTTAAATTTATTTTATCCATTACTGACACCGATTATCTATATGCAATATAACCTACAGAAACAAGAGTAAAATAATGACTTCCCATAATGCAAATGTCATGCTCCTTATGTTAGCACTAAGATCACATTCAGCCTATGGAATGACCAGCTATGCTATTCAATAAAATCCTATGCCTTTCTCACATATGCTGCCCGAGCCTCACATCTCTCTCATCATGATCTCTTATGGTGGACATTAAAATTTCAGAGAAACATATAGTTTTATTGTTTATGAAGAATTTAGTCAATAACAAACCTGGGTGCCCTATACACTTAACATTATTTTACAAATTAATTTATTGAATTCAAATAATTTAGTTTTTTATTAAGAATATGGGCTCTATTGGCAACCTGTGTGGAACTTGAGACTAAGCTTCATCATCTATGAAGTGAGGATTATATTCAACCTTACCATGAAAGAACACTGTATGGACTAAAGAGATAATTTTCTATTTTTTTCCCATATTTACTAGCATGTGATAAGTCACTTTAGTCATGTCTGACTCTTTGCAACCCCATATGGACTGTAGCCTGCCAGGCTCATCTGTCCTTGGGATTCTCCAGGCAAGGATACTGGAGTGACTTGCCATCCCCTCCTCCAGGGAATCTTCCCCACCCAGGGATTGAATCCACATCTATTAAGTCTCTTGAATCAGCAGGTGGGTTCTTTACCACTAGTGCCACTTGGGAAGCCCAATAACTAGCACAGTCAGCACTAAAATGACAAACATGATGGCAATGATAGAGCCAGAGATCTCTCACTTGTCATTTACATCTCTTTTTAAAGTTTTTTAAAGCTATAAAGCACTAAAATCTGTCATGTCATAACAGGGAAGAATGGACTTCATTACCCTTATAAGAGCTCTTTACTAATGAGATATAGACATGCAAAAGTAAAAAGAAATTAACACAAAAAATATATGTAATGTATGTCCTTGACAAAAATGGAATATTGATGTACCCAGGTATATCTACAGTAATCAAGATAGTGTTTCCAGGGGAAACAGGACTTCAGTCAAAACAGAAGATGAATGAGAAAATTTCAAAACTGAAAATTAAAAAAAAGTGAAAATGTTAGTCACTAAGTTGTGTCTGACTCTGTGCAACTCTTTGGACAGTAGCCCACCAGGCTCCTCAGTCCATGGAATTCTCCAGGCAAGAATACTACAATGGGTAGCCATTTCCTTCTCCAGGGCATCTTCCAGACCCAGGGATCAAACCCAGGTCTCCTACACTGGAGGCATATCCTTTACTATCTGAGCCACCGGGGAAGCCCCAAGAAACTTTCAAGCAGACCTGTAAATATATGATGTCCTGGGAAGATCAGAGTAATTGCCTAAAGCTTTAAGAAAGCCTGGCATTGTCAGGGATGAGGAATGGTGAAACAGAAAATGTGAGGAAGCAACGGGAGATGAGAAGACCCATCAGATTGACAGTACCTGATGAGAGTTCAAATTAAATATAAGATTTTGGATTTTTATTTCACACACTAAGGGAAATTATGGGACTAAGTAAGCAACTATCATAACCATAGTAATGCCAAAACCATATTCCAAAGTTTGTGAGATGAGTGTCATAGAAATAGAACATGTGAAATTGAGCAAATGTATGCCTATGGCAGGGAAATTTGTAAGAAAGAATTGGAACTATTAAGTTAAGAAAATTGTTGATCAGTCACTAAGTCATGGCCAACTTTCTGTGACCTCATGGACTGCAACCGCCAGCCTCCCCTGTCCTTCACTATCTCCTGGAGTTTGCTCAAACTCATGTCTGTTGAATTGGTGATGCCATCCAACCATCTCATTCTCCATTAAGAAAATATGAGATTCTAATGTAAGAAATAGAAATTAGAAAACAAATAACAAATAAGTGTCAGGGATATTTTCAGAGAAATATTGAAATATTAATATGGGGTCTTACAAGCAAGAATTTGGAAGAAAATTGAAGTTTACTGTTTCTTGACATAGGAGAAATGATGCTTTATTCTGTGAAATAGAGAATAGGGAATGGATACAAGTTGGGAAACATAAGAGATTATTAGATTAAATGTTAAACTTAGACTGAAAGTGTTAGACCCCAAATAAGGATGAGGGGAAATGAGAGGGATTCTGAGAAACAGTTCCAATAAATGAGAGTCTAAGAGACAAAGTATAATTGCTCAGATAGATGCTGAAGAATAAGGAAAGCTCAAAGTACAAGCTAAGTACAAGTCCCATAGAAGGTCAATGATGACTAGATATGTTTTGATGTGTGTGCTTGCATGTGGAGGGAAGAAGTGAGAAGGTAGATTTGAAGGTACCCACAATTGAGCTAAATCCCCAGGGGAAATTGAAGTGATGTTATGTTATAAATGCTTATGTTGAAGCATAAGTCTTAACAGTTCTGAGGTCTAAGGCAGGTCATGTGATATCTCAACTTCCTCAACCATGTCATAAGAGGTAGATATCTAATAGGGTTTCTGTGAGTATTCAATGTTAATAATATATCACTTCACTTAGATGACTGTCCTTATATAATAATAATAAAATTTAATAAACATTGAATTTTAAAATACTTAGCATTAATCAAAAACATTATTACCACTAGATTAAACCAGCATTGCAAATAAATAAAGTGAGTGAAGTGAGTGAAGTCGTTCAGTCAAGTCTGACTCTTTGCGACCCCATGGACTGTAGCCCACCAAGCTCCTCTGTCCATGGGATTCCCCAGGCAAGAGTACTAGAGTGGGTTGCCATTTCCTTCTCCAGGGGATCCTCCTGACCCAGGGATCGAACCCATGTCTCCCGCATTGCAGGCAGATGCTTTAACCTCTGAGCCACCAGGAAAGCCCAATTTAGTGATAGAACCAGTGCTAAAATATAGGCTCCTTCACTTTACATATCAATATTTCTTCCCATTCCTCAATGAAAAGGAATTCATGAGTTTAGTTCTAAATGAAATATTACATTGTCATAAAATATAAAATATATTTGGCTTAACTACCCAGTAGTCATGTATGGATGTGAGAGTTGGACTGTGAAGAAGGCTGAGCACCGAAGAATTGATGCTTTTGAACTGTGATGTTAGAGAAGACTCTTGAGAGTCCCTTGGACTGCAAGGAGATCCAACCAGTCCATTCTGAAGGAGATCAGCCCTGGGATTTCTTTGGAAGGAATGATGCTAAAGCTGAAGCTCCAGTAATTTGGCCACCTCATGTGAAGAGTTGACTTATTGGAAAAGACTTTGATGCTGGGAAGGATTGGGGGCAGGAAGAGAAGGGGACGACAGAGGATGAGATGGCTGGATGGCATCATTGACTCGATGGACGTGAGTCTGAGTGAACTCCAGGAGTTGGTGATGGATAGGGGGGCCTGGCTTGCTGCGATTCATGGGGTTGTAAAGAGTCGGATACGACTGAGTGACTGAACTGAACTGAACTGACATTCCAGAAAAATTCTGTTTTCTTTGTTTTGTTTTGTCTTGATACATGTCTCTACTCAGTACACAGAAAAATCCTAGATTTAGTAAATCCATTTCAGGCAGGAAAAAGCAGAAATATATTTGGTCTGGTTAGAGAAAATAAAAAGATAAAAACTTTAATTTTCAGTATTAAGTACAGTTAAATTGTAACTTTTAAAGGATTAAATACTTTCTTTCCATTAAAACTTAAAAAATAGAGACTAAAATAATTGTTATAAAACCTCTTTTAAGTTATTCTGATTAATAAAGCAATCTAGAGGAAATAATTGCTTCCAGCTTTTAAATTGGAACGTGATAAAAGAATAATACAGATAAACTAGACAGAAAGAAGAGATTACAGAACATACAGAGATAATAGTCTTAACAAAGACATCAAGCTTATTAGATGGATATAAGTAATTGGTAAAGTTAACTTTGCAACAGGAGATATTAACATCTGTTTCATAATTCTTGAATCTTCCTTGTGTGTGGAAAAACACAACTCATAAAAAATATTTAAATCTGTCATAAGAAAAAACAAGGCAGTCATGAGAAATATGTTGTTTAATGTAGTACTGAGCTCTGTCACTATCTTCCACTGAATTATGAAACGTTAGAAATAATGTCAAGAAGCTTAGCATATAAAATTTTTGATATAAACTACTCAAGACATAAACATAAAAGATGTTTATTCAGTGATGCCAAAATATACAAACCAGGGAATATCTGATACAGTAATCTTAAATTCAAAAAGTAGGAAAAAATATGTTCAAGTCTGTAGCTGATCCTGTATAAATAAATCATATTTCTATGAATAATTGTATGGACAGATCAATTCATGGAGCATAAAATATAAAAAGACAGTTTGATGAGTTTGTATCTATTTTATAAAACACTCTCCTTGCCAGATACATGCAGTTTCTCACTTTTTAAATCATCTATAATAAAATTTATATGTATCTCCAAGGAAGTGTATATGACCTAGAACTTTCTCTTCTCAACATTGATGAACAGAGGTAAAAGGAGAGTGATGACTATCAAACAGTCAAAAACCATTATTTTGAAAAATTTAAAAAAAGAAAGAAAGAAAACAAATATACTGAAGAGAAAAGCAACAGCTTTCTTCTTTGGCAACTGGTGAATGTCAGATCTAGGACTAAAGCCCTGGTCCCATAACTTCACACTGTGTAACTTCACTTTTAAAATATTGTACTTACAGCTGATAAATGTGCCATGTGTTTTCAGTGGAAGTCACAAAAATGTCTACAGCATATAATTGAGAGTTTTAGAGATCAGGGAGTGAACAGAGTTGGAAGAAATGATTTCCAGGGGGCAGTCCTAAGATGGCGGAGGAATAGGATGGGGAGACCACTTTCTCCCTCAAAAATTCATCAAAAGAACATTTCAACGCTGAGTAAATTCCACAAAACAGCTTCTGAATGCTGGCAGAGGACATCAGGCACCCAGCAAAGCAGATCATTGGCTTCAAAAATAGATAGGAAAAAATATAATAAGACGAAAAAAGAGACAAGGTAGGGAGGGACCTCCGTCCCGGTAAGGGAATCCCGTCCCGGGAAGAGACTCTTAAAAAGAGAGGTTTCCAAACACCAGGAAACATTCTGGCAGCTGAGTCTGTGGTGAGCTTTGGAAGCACAGAGGGCAACATAACAGGAAGAAAAAATAAATAAATAATTAAAACCAACAGATTACGAGCCCAACAGTAACTCCCCCAGTGGAAAAGCAGTTCAGACGCCTGCATCTGCCACTAGCAAGTGGGGGCTGGGCAGGGGGGAGGAGCAGGAGGCGTAGCCGACAGTGCTTTTTAAGAGTCGGGCCGGGGGAGGCACGGGCTGCAATGCTTCTTTGAGAATCGGGCCGGAACGCCCCGCATGTGGACAGAGCAAACTAACTTAGGCTAGCAAACCAGACTGTGGGATAGCTACCACGCGAAACGCTCGAACATAAGACACCGCTAGGACCGCGCACAGAACAAAAGACAGATCGGAAATAGCTGGCTGCAGACCATCCCCCTCCGGTGACAGGCAGCCAGAGCCTTAAGGGCTGAAAGGGGGCAATCGCAGCCCAAGAGAGACATTACCTACCAAAATGCAAGCAGGCTTCTTTGTTAACTAAGACTTCTGGGGGTTCTGGACAGTCATCATCCGCCTGAGAAGGAACGCCAGCGGTATACCCAGAAAACTGAGCAGCAGGGAAAGGCCATAGTCGCAGCGATTGCGCTTGCCAAACTCCTGAGCTACTCGGACCTGGGAAGGGCACAAAACGCAGGCCCAACCAAATCTGCGCCTCTGAGGGCTACCTGAGCACCGAGCCTGAGCAGCTTAGACCGGGGAGGTGCATGAAGCCTAGGGTCAGCCTCAGACGGTTCCCTGGTGGAGCTACGTAGAGCCTGAGCGGTGTGCACTGTGAGCAGGGGCAAGCCCAGAGTGGATGAGACACTGCAAGCACATGCCAGTAATATTTGTTTGCGGCATCCCTCCCTCCCCACAGCGCGACTGAATAGTGAACCTAGTGTGTCCACCACCACCCTCCCTGTGTCAAGATGGAAGTCAGTCACTGAAGAGACCAGGAAACAGAGGAAGTTAAACAGAGGGAACCGCCTTGGAAGTGACCCCACACAACCCACAACACCAGAGAAAGGGCCAGATATACCTTTACTACTTTTATAATCTTTTGTTTGTTTGTTTTTGAGTTGATGGAGTTGCGTGATTGTTTTTTCTTCTTTTTTTTGTTTTTCCTCTTTTTTTAACTTTCTTAAATTTTTAAGTACTTTATTTCTCTAATTATTTTTAATAATTCTTGTGGTTTTGTGTTTTTTGTTTGTTTGTTTGTTTTGTTTGTTTGTTTATTTTTTCTTTCTTTTTCCTCTTCTTCTTCTTCTCTTTAATATTGTATTTCTGAAAATCCAATCTCTACTCCAGATTTTTAATCTTTGCTTTTTGGTATTTGTTGTCAATTTTGTACATGTAAAAACCCAATCTTCAGTACCCAATTTTACCTGAGAGCGAGATTACTGGCTTGACCACTCTCCGCTCCTTTGGACTCTCCTTTTTCTCCACCAGGTGTCCTCTGTCTCCTCCCTCCCCCTTCTCTTCTCTATCCAACCCTGTGAATCTCTGTGTGTTCCAGACGGTGGAGAACACTCAGGGAACTGGTTACTGGCTGGATCTCTCTCTCTCCCTTTCATTTCCCTCTTTTATCCTCCTGGCCACCTCTGTCTACTTCCTCCCTCTCCTCTTCCCTGTATAACTCCATGAACACCTCTGAGTGGTCCAGACTGTGGAGCATACATAAGGACGTGATTACTGGCTAGCTTGCTTTCTCCTCTTTTGATCCCACCTCATCTCATTCCAGTCACCTCTAACTACCCCCTCCCTCTTCTCTTCTCCATGTAACTCAGTGAACCTCTATGGGTGACCCTCAATGTGGAGAAACCTTTCATCTTTAAACTAGATGCTTTATCATCAGTGCTGTATAGATGGAGAAGTCCTGAGGCTAGGGTAAAAATAAAACTGAAAACCAGAAACAGGAGGCTTAAGTCCAAATCCTAAGAACATCAGAGAAATCCTGAATCCAGGAACATCAATCAATAGGAGCTCATCAAACACCTCCATACCTACACTAAAACCAAGCACCACCCAAGGGCCAACAAGTTCCAGAACAAGACATACCACGCAAATTCTCCCGCAACGCAGGAACACACCCCTGAGCTTCAATATACAGGCAGCTCAAAACTACTCCAAAACCATTGACATCTCATAACCCATTACTGGACAATTCATAGCACTCCAGAGAGAAGAAATCCAGCTCCACCCACCAGAACTCCAACACAAGCCTCCCTAAAGAAGAAACCTTGACAAACCACTGATACAACCCCACCCACAGTGAGGAATCTCCATAATAAAGAGAACTCCACAAATTCCCAGAATATAGAAAGGCCACCCCAAACGCAGCAATATAACCAAGATGAAGATATAGAGGAATACCCAGCAGGTAAAGGAACAGGAGAAATGCCCACCAAACCAAACCAAAGAGGAGGAGATAGGGAATCTACCTGAGAAAGAATTCCAAATATTGATAGTGAAAATGATCTAAAATCTTGAAATCAAAATGGAATCACAGATAAATAGCCTAGAGACAAGGAATGAGAAGAGGTGAGAAAGGTTTAACAAGGACCTAGAAGAAATAAAAAAAGAGTCAATATATAATGAATAATGCAATAAATGAGATCAGAAACACTCTGGAGGCAACAAATAGTAGAATAATGGAGGCAGAAGATAGGATTAGTGAAATAGAAGATAGAATGGTAGAAATAAATGAATCAGAGAGGAAAAAAGAAAAATGAATTAAAAGAAATGAGGACAATCTCAGAGACCTCCAGGACAATATGAAATGCTCCAACATTCGAATTATAGGAGTCCCAGAAGAAGAAGACAAAAAGAAAGACCGTGAGAAAATTCTTGAGGAGATAATAGTTGAAAACTTCCCTAAAATGGGGAAGGAAATAATCACACCAGTCCAAGAAACCCAGAGAGTTCCAAATAGGATAAACCCAAGGCAAACACCCCAAGACATATATTAATCAAGTTAACAAAGGCCAAATACAAAGAACAAATATTAAAAGCAGCAAGGGAAAAACAACAAATAACACACAAGGGGATTCCCATAAGGATAACAGCTGATCTTTCAATAGAAACTCTTCAAGCCAGGAGGGAATGGCAAGACATACTTAAAGTGACGAAAGAAAATAACCTACAGCCCAGATTACTGTACCCAGCAAGGATCTCATTCAAATATGAAGGAGAAATCAAAAGCTTTACAGACAAGGAAAAGCTGAGAGAATTCAGCATCACCAAACCAGCTCTCCAACAAATACTAAAGGATATTCTCTAGACAGGAAACACAAAAAGGACGTATAAACCCGAACCCAAAACAATAAAGTAAATGGCAACGGGATCACACTTATCAATAATTACCTTAAACATAAATGGGTTGAATGCCCCAACCAAAAGGCAAAGATTGGCTGAATGGATACAAAAACAAGATCCCTATACATGCTGCCTACAAGAGACCCACCTCAAAACAAGGGACACATACAGACTGAAAGTGAAGGGCTGGAAAAAGATATTCCATGCAAATAGAGACCAAAAGAAAGCAGGAGTAGCAATACTCATCTCCGATAAAATAGACTTTAAAACAAAGGCTGTGAAAAGAGACAAAGAAGGCCACTACATAATGATCAAAGGATCAACCCAAAAAGAAGATATAGCAATTATAAATATATATGCACCCACCATAGGAGCACCTCAATATGTAAGACAAATGCTAACAAGCATGAGAGGGCAAATTAACAATAACACAATAATAGTGGGAGACTTTAATACCCCACTCACACCTATGGACAGATCAACTAAACAGAAAATTAGCAAAGAAATGCAAACTTTAAATGATACAATAGGCCAGTTAGACCTAATTGATATCTATAGGACATTTCACCCTAAAACAATGAATTTCACCTTTTCCTCAAGTGCTCACGGAACCTTTTCCAGGATAGATCACATCCTGGGCCATAAATCTAACCTTGATAAATTCAAAAAAATCGAAATCATTCCAAGCATCTTTTCTGACCATAATGCAGTAAGATTAGATCTCAATTACAGGAGAAAAACTATTAAAAATCCCAACATATGGAGGCTGAACAACACGCTTCTGAATAACAAACAAATCACAGAAGAAACCAAAAAAGAAATAAAATTATGCATAGAAACGAATGAAAATGAAAACACAACAACCCAAAACCTGTGGGACACTATAAAAGCAATGCTAAGAGGAAAGTTCATAGCAATACAAGCATACCTCAAGAAATAAGAAAAAAGTCAAATAAATAATCTAACTCTACTCCTAAAGCAACTAGAAAAGGAAGAAATGGAGAACCCTAGAGTTAGCAGTAGGAAAGAAATCTTAAAAATTAGGGCAGAAATAAATGCAAAAGAAACAAAAGAGACCATAGCAAAAATCAACAAAGCCAAAAGCTGGTTCTTTGAAAGGATAAATAAAATTGACAAACCATTAGCTAGACTCATCAAGAAACAAAGAGAGAAAAATCAAATCAATAAAATTAGAAATGAAAATGGAGGGATCACAACAGACAACACAGAAACACAAAAGATCATAAGAGACTACTATCAGCAATTATATGCCAATAAAATGGACAACGTGGAAGAAATGGACAAATTCTTAGAAAAGTACAACTTTCCAAGTAGAAGCAGGAAAAAATAGAAAATCTTAACAGACCCATCACAAGCATGGAAATTGAAACTGTAATCAGAAATCTTCCAGCAAACAAAAGCCCAGGTCCAGACAGCTTCACAGCTGAATTCTACCAAAAATTTCGAGAAGAGCTAACACCTATCCTACTGAAACTCTTCCAGAAAATTGCAGAGGAAGGTAAACTTCCAAACTCATTCTATGAGGCCACCATCACCCTAATACCAAAAACTGACAAAGACGCCACAAAAAAAGAAAACTACAGGCCAATATCACTGATGAACATAGATGCAAAAAATCCTCAACAAAATTCTAACAATCAGAATCCAACAACACATTAAAAATATCATACACCATGACCAAGTGGGCTTTATCCCAGGGATGCAAGGATTCTTCAATATCCGCAAATCAATCAATGTAATTCAACACATTAACAAATTGAAAAATGAAAGCCATATGATTATCTCAATAGATGCAGAGAAAGCCTTTGACAAAATTCAACATCCATTTATGATAAAAACTCTTCAGAAGGCAGGAATAGAAGGAACGTACCTCAACATAATAAAAGCTATATATGACAAGCCCACAGCAAACATTATCCTCAATGGTGAAAAATTGAAAGCATTTCCCCTAAAGTCGGGAAAAAGATAAGGATGCCCACTTTCACTGCTACTATTCAACATAGTTCTGGAAGTTTTGGCCACAGCAATCAGAGCAGAAAAAGAAATAAACGGAATCCAAATTGGAAAAGAAGAAGTAAAACTCTCACTGTTTGCAGATGACATGGTCCTCTACATAGAAAATCCTAAAGACTCCACCAGAAAATTACTAGAGCTCATCAATGAATATAGTAAAGTTGCAGGATATAAAACCAACACTCAGAAATCCCTTGCATTCCTATACACTAACAATGAGAAAGCAGAAAAAGAAATTAAGGAAACAATTCCATTCACCGTTGCAACAAAAAGAATAAAATACCTAGGAATATACCTACCTAAAGAAACTAAAGACCTATATATCAAAAACTATAAAACACTGATGAAAGAAATCAAAGAGGACACTAATAGATGGAGAAATATACCATGTTCATGGATTGGAAGAATCAATATAGTGAAAATGAGTATACTACCCAAAGCAATCTACAGATTCAATGCAATCCCTATCAAGCTACCAGCGGTATTTTTCACAGAACTAGAATAAATAATTTCAAGATTTGTATGGAAATACAAAAAACCTCGAATAGCCAAAGTAATCTTGAGAAAGAAGAATGGAACTGGAGGAATCAACTTGCCTGACTTCAGGCTCTACTACAAAGCCACAGTCATCAAGACAGTATGGTACTGGCACAAAGACAGAAATATAGATCAATGGAACAAAATAGAAAGCCCAGAGATAAATCCACACACCTATGGACACCTTATCTTTGACAAAGAAGGCAAGAATATACAATGGAGTAAAGACAATCTCTTTAACAAGCGGTGCTGGGAAAACTGGTCAACCACTTGTAAAAGAATGAAACTAGATCACTTTCTAACACCACACACAAAAATAAACTCAAAATGGATTAAAGATCTAAACATAAGACCAGAAACTATAAAACTCCTAGAGGAGAACATAGGCAAAACACTCCGACATAAATCACAGCAGGATCCTCTATGATCCACCTCCCAGAATACTGGAAATAAAAGCAAAAATAAACAAATGGGATCTAATTAAAATTAAAAGCTTCTGCACAACAAAGGAAACTATAAGTAAAGTGAAAAGACAACCTTCTGAATGGGAGAAAGCAATAGAAAATGAAGCAACTGACAAACAACTAATCTCAAAAATATACAAGCAACTCATGCAGCTCAACTCCAGAAAAATAAACAACCCAATCAAAAAATGGGCCAAAGAACTAAATAGGCATTTCTCCAGAGAAGACATACGGATGGCTAACAAACACATGAAAAGATGCTCAACATCACTCATTATCAGAGAAATGCAAATCAAAACCACAATGAGGTACATTTCAGACCAGTCAGAATGGCTGTGATCCAAAAGTTTACAAGCAATAAATGCTGGAGAGGATGTGGAGATAAGGAAACCCTCTTACACTGTTGGTGGGAATGCAAACTAGTACAGCCACTATGGAGAACAGTGTGGAGATTCCTTAAAAAATTGCAAATAGAGCTGCCTTATGATCTAGCAATCCCACTGCTGGGCATACACACCGAGGAAACCAGAATTGAAAGAGACACATGTACCCCAATGTTCATCGCAGCACTGTTTATAATAGCCAGGACATGGAAACAACCTAGATGTCCATCAGCAGATGAACGGATAAGAAAGCAGTGGTACATATACACAACGGAGTATTACTCAGCCATTAAAAAGAATACATTTGAATCAGTTCTAATGAAATGGATGAAACTGGAGCCGATTATACAGAGTGAAGTAAGCCAGAAAGAAAAACACCAATACAGTATACTGACACATATATACGGAATTTAGAAAGATGGTAATGATGACCCTGTATGCGAGACAGCAAAAGAGACACAGATGTTTAGAATGGACTTTTGGACTCTGAGGGAGAGGGAGAGGGTGAGATGATTTGGGAGAATGGCATTGAAACATGTATACTATCATGTAAGTGCCAGTCTATGTTCAATACAGGATACAGGATGCTTGGGGCTAGTGCATGGGGATGATCCAGAGAGATGATATGGGGTGGAAGATGGGAGGGGGATTCATGATTGGGAACTTGTATATACCCGTGGTGGATTCATGTCAATGTATGGCAAAACCAATACAGTATTGTAAAGTAAAATAAAGTAAAAATAAAAAAAATTAAAAGCTCAATATTCAGAATACTAAAAAAAAAAAAAAAATTTTTATTTTTTTAAAGAAATGATTTCCACAGTTTGGCCCATGGCTACTGTATACCATCAGTAAGAAACTAGAGAGATTTTTAAAGCAACATAGTTCAAAATGCTTGAAAATTGGCTACATAATAACTAACATTAAAATTGCTTTAAATTTGTATTAAAAGATGAGTAAATGGAATTCTTCAGGCTAGAATACTGGAGTGGGTAGCCTTACCCTTCTCTAGAGGATCTTCCCAAACCAGGGATCAAACCCAGGTCTCCCACATGGCAGATAGATTCTTTACCAGCTGAACCACAAGGGAAGCCCAAATGGATGATACAGAAATAGCTCACAAAATGGCACCATTATTCCTTGTGATAAATTATTTTCATAGGTTCCAAAAATATTTCCATAAGAAATCATTGAGGTAAAACTCCAGGTTCAACCTATCAACATACAAATATTAATGCAGAAACAGCTAAAGATCTACATTTAACACGGATAACCAGATTTGGGTAGAACAATAGCTACTAAAAAGTGACTTCTCTCTGATTTTCACTGTATGCTTACTTGATTCAGTATTACGATTAGCTCTAAGTAATTTATACAAGTTTATCATTTTCACAAAAATCAGTTTCAAAAACCAAATTAGAAATTACTTCATCTGAAAGCTTCTCATAGAAACTGGTTCAAACAAAAGTTTATATTCCATGAAGGTTCACAAAGGTTGCCCGCAGGGAAGCACAAGCACCCCATGGATATATGCCAAGAGAATTAGAACAGCTACATAATTTTAATATAGTTTTAAAAATATTCTGCCAGTGATTGTGTGATAACATGCTTCTGAAGGCTTATGTGAAACACTAGCTTTAACTTCCATTTTGTAGCTTTTGAAAAAAATACTCCTGAAAAGAAATAATTGGGTTTTTTTTTTTGGGTTTGGGAAGTGGGGCACATTTTAGTAGCATAATTCTGAAAATTGCCTAATGCTCTCTGTATTACAGGGCAGATAGATATGTAAAATCCACTTCAGTCAGTTCATTTCAGTTGCTCAGTCATGTCTGACTCTTTCAACCCCATGGACTGCAGCACGCCAGGCCTCCCTGTTCATCACCAACTCCCGGAGCTTGTTCAAGCTCATGTCCATTGAGTCGGTGATGCCATCCAATCATCTCATCCTCTTTCATCCCCTTCTCCTCCTGCCTTTAATCTTTTGCAGCATTAGGGTCTTTTCCAGTGAGTTAGTTCTTCACATCAAGTGGTCAGAGTATTGAATCTTCAGCTTCAGTATCAGTCCTTCCAATGAATATTCAGGGCTGATTTTCTCTAGGATTGACTGGTTTGATCTCCTTGAAGTCCAGGGGACTCTCAAGAGTCTTCTCCAACACCACCGTTCAAAAGTATCAATTCTTCAGCACTCACTTTCATCATGGTCCAACTTTCACATCCATACATGACTACTGGAAAAGCCATACCTTTGACTAGATGGAGTTTCCCGGCAAAATAATGTCTCTGCATTTTAATATGCTGTCTATATTGGTCATAGCTTTTCTTACAAGAAGCAATTGTCTTTTCATTTCATGGCTACAGTCACTACCTGAAGTAATTTTGGAGCCAAAGAAAATAAACTCTGTCACTGTTTCCATTATTCCCTCATCTCTATGCCATGAAGTGGTGGATGCCATGATCTTAGTTTTTTTGTATGTTGAGTTTTAAATCGTCTTTTTCACTCTCCTCTTTCACCTTTATCAGGAGGCTCTTTAGTTCCTCTTCAATTTCTTCCATAAAGGTGGTGTCATTTGCATATCTAAGGTTATTGACATTTCTCCTAGTAATCTTGATTCCACCTCATGCTTCATCCAGTCCAGCATTTAACATTTAACATGATATACTCTGCATATAAATTAAATAAGTAGAGTGACAGTATACAGCCTTGACATACTCCTTTCTGAATTTGGAACCAGTCTGTTGTTCTACATCTGGTTCTAACTATTGCTTCTTGACCTGCATACAGATTCCTTAAGAGAAGGTTAGGTGGTCTGGTATTCCCATCTCTTGAAGAATTTTCCACAGTTTATTGTGATCCACCCAGTCAAAGGCTTTAGTGTAGTCACTAAAGCAGAAATAGATGTCTTTCTGGAATTCTCTTGCTTTTTCTATGATCCAATGGATGTTGGCAATTTGATCTCTAGTTCCTCTGCCTTTTCCAACTCCAACTTGAACATCTGGAAGTTCTTGGTTCATTTACTGTTGAAGCCTATCTTGGAGAATTTTGAGCATTACTTTGCTAGCGTGTGAGATGAGTGCAGTTGTACGGTAGTTTGAGCACTCTTTGGCATTGCCTTTCTTTAGGATTGGAATGAAAACACCTTTTCCAGTCCTGTGGCCACTGCTGAGTTTCCCAAGTTTGCTGGCATATTGAGTGCAGCACTTTCACAGCATCATCTCTTAGGATTTGAAATATCTCAGCTGAAATTTCATAATCTCCACTAGTTTTGGTCATAGTGATGCTTCTTAAGGCCCACTTGACTTTGCACTCCAGGATGTCTGGCTCTAGGTGAGTGATCACACCATCATGGTTTTCTGAGTCATGAAGATCCTTTTTGTATACTTCTTCTGTGTATTCTTGCCACCTCTTCTTCATATCTTCTGCTTCTGTTAGGTCCATACCATTTCTGTCCTTTCTTGTGCCCATCTTTGCATGAAATTTTCCCTTGGTAAATCTAATTTTCTTGACAAGATCTCAAGTCTTTCCAAATTTATTGTTTCCCTCTATTTTCTTGCATTGATCACTTAGAAAATTTTTCTCCCACTGGAGAAAGAAATGGCAAACCATTTTAGTATGCTTGCCTTGAAAATCCCATGAACAGTATGAAAACCTCAAAACCCCCTTACGGGAAAACATAGACAAAAATCAAAGAGATTACATGTATTCAAGTGATAGGAATGCAACAGTCAGACTGAGGCCAGTACTGCCTTGAGATGAGGTGACTAAAGAGAGTAGAATCACCTATAAGCATGTAGCAAATGTTGTGTTTGTTTAAATACTGGATCTTAAAATAAAAATCATAATGCTTGTATTAGTCCGTACATTAAGGTGAATTGGAAAATACTATAAACTCTCTATGTATTTATTTTCAGTTGATTTCAATTTTATATTTTCTGTGAATGGTTTCTAATGGCCATAACCTTGCAATACATTATGCAAATCCATGCACACACAAAGCCAATAATACAAACACATTCGCTAATAATTATTTTTCAGATATGGCAAATGATCAAAAATCTTCAGATATTTCTGCTTTAATAGACGTGAAGTTTTTCCTAGGAAATTTGACTGTTCTAAAAAACGGCAAAGAGTTTAACAAGGAAGTAGAGAATGTTGTCATAGGTTAGTGATAAAACAGAGACCAGGAAATAGTTTTCAGCACAGATAAGACTTTGGTGGAACAAAGCTTTAACTAGTGAAAGATAAAGCTGGATTTTTTTCTAAGTAAATAAGAAACTCACTTTATAGCAAGATGCAGTTACAAATCGACCACAGAACAATATAGAGAACATACAGCAAAGAAACAGCAGCTTCTAAACCAGTGCAAGAGAAGAAATAGTATACAGTGTATAGGTACAACAAAAACATAGAAAAACCCAGACCAGCCCTTCTTAAGATAATTCAAAATAAAGTGCAAAAAAAGAATATAGCATAGTGATTAAGAACACTTTGTAAACTGAGAAATGGGCTCCATATTTCAGTTCTGTCTGTTACTGCCTGAGACCTCAAATTTGTCACAAAATCTCCCTAAATATCTCAGCATAAATCCCTGCATCTGGGAAGTGGGTATATTTCTTGTTTCCTTAAAAGATATAACAAAATAATGGGTATGGTATATTTAGCTCACTTTCTGAAGTATTTTATGCACTCAATGGAGAGCAGCCATGAATAGAAGTAGTTTTACTGGAATACATACATTGATTTATAACTGCTGTCAGAAATGATCAAGATGGAAAATAAGAGAAAAGGCAATATATTTTAAAAATTAATACGTCAACTGCATCAAGTTTAGGAAAACAACTTGGTATTAAGTTAAGTAATCCATCACTGGTAGAGTGAGTTGAGTGGTGGCCCCACGAAAAGATATACCCACATTGAAATTCTCAGAACCTATGAATGAGGCTTTATTTGGAGAAAATACAAATCTTTTGGCAGATGCATTTAAGTTAAGGTCTCAGGATGAGATCATCCTTCCTTATCCACTAAACCCAAGTATCCTTGTAAGAGACATACAAAGAAAGATATACACAGCAGAGAAGGTCATGTTGAAAAGAAGGCCAATTTGGAGTTTGAAGCCACAAATCAGTGAACTTACAGAGCTACTTGAAATTGGAAGAGGCAAAAAAAGACATCCATTCTAGGACTTTAAGTAGGGGTACAACCTCCAGACTGTGAGAGAGTAAATTTCTATTGTTTTATTAATAAATTACCACGTTTTCATGATGATTTGCTATGGCAGTCTTGGGAAACCAATAAAATTGCTTAAAACAATAAAGGATTAGTAGTTTAAAGTCATTGCAAATATTGATACATTTATCGAATACAATGTGTCTGCTATATATCAAAACTGTTAGGACCCATAAAAGATGCAAACATGAATAGCTCCTAGTGATTAGAGATATTTGATACCTAGGTAACTCTTGAAGAACAGTTTTTTTTTTAACCTTTTAATTTTTGTCTGTTAATGTTTGTGTTCTGGACAATTTTTGTAAAGGATTTCATTTTTGTAGAGATACCCGTTATTAAAGTAAAAATGTCCAATATCTAAGGGTTCTTTCAGAGATGAAAAACGTATCCTCTGCCCTCTTAGGCTCATTGTCTGGGAGTATGTGAATTAAACCAACAAGAGGCAGATTAACAGGAGGAAAGGCAAAGAATTTTTGTTAACATTCACATGGGTGGGAGTTCACAGAAAAGTGAAACTCATAAAAATGGTTAGAATTGGGGACCTATGTACCGTCTTAAAAAAGGAAAAGGGATTTGGGCTTCAAAGAAGCATCAACTGGGAACATGACTAGGAACTATATGGGGAAACCAATGGAAGTCAAGGGTTATTTCAATACAGTTTGTTTATGAGTGCTCATCATGCTCCTACTCTGTCTGCAATGATGAGTCACTCTCTTCCTCCAGGTAAAGGAGGAAGGGACACCCTCACAGGGGAAAATTGTGTTGCCTTCACAAAGGAAATCTATATCCTACTTTTATGTGGAAAAGGGAAGAGTAGAGAACTTCTGCATCCGCTCATTCTCAATTGCTTTCAGCTCAAAATAATCCTAGGCCAAAATGACCTATTTTGAAGTTAAATATTCTAGACACTTTCAGTCCTAAATGGCCACCTTACTCGAATTTTATGGCCCATGAATAAATTAACCAACTATGTAAATATGCATATACTTGCTAGCATAGTTTACAAGATGGCTATTATTATCTACTAATTGCAGTTAAAAAACTGTGGTTTTCCAATTTTCTAAGGTCATGGTGGCATTTAAAATTATAATCAGCACTCAGACTAGCATTTGTCTGAATGAAGCTTGCATTCTGAATCACTCCTCTATTGCCATGTAACCTAGTCTCATATGGCATAGCTCATTATAATACAGGAAGTGGTGAATCATTTTCATTGTGTTCTTATCATATTTAATTTTCATTTATTGCCATATGCACTCAACTATAATTTTTGTTGTTACAAGGTTTAAATGCCAGCAACCAGATAAGTGATAAACAAGTTGGCACAAGATTATCATTTTCTCCAGAAAGATATTTCTTAAAAATATTCCCTAGATGTTTAGGCAGCAGATGGTATCTAATAAGTTAAACTCAATGGCAGTCATGACTGAGCGATGATTAACTTTTAAATCAAATCATGTTCTCAGATGTATCTTGATATCTTGTTTTATTTGTTAATTGCACTCTGAATGGTTCCAGTCTTAGAAATAATCAATGCAATTCCATGTGTCTACAGTTAGTAAGAAATGTTCATTTGGAAATTTGTACAGATAATCAGAGAGTCATAGATTTATAAAACCATGTTTGCTATTTCATTTAACAATCCCAAATATATTGAGCTGTTAATATATGTTGAACTCCAAGGCAGGTGAAAGGGATAAATAATACATGATTCTTCCTGCAGGAAACACCTAATCTAATAAGAGAGACTAAAATAAAAGAACACGGGAATTTCAGAATGTAAAGAACAAATAGTCATTGTACAAAAATGGTGATGAAATACATTTTGGGGTAGGTCAGAAATTGATTGTGAAAGGTGAGTAGGAATTACCTGGCAGACAAAGCAAAGGCATATATTTAAGGCAATGAAACTTCCATAAACCAGATTAGAAATAGCATAGCTAACCTTGAGGATCAGCAAGTTTTTCTTCTTAGCAAGCAACATTTATTGTACACTTACTATCAGGTGAAAATGTAGAGGGTTTAAAATTTACACACATTACCAATGGGAATGTGAAATGGGACAGCCACTTTTTAATTCAGTTGACAATTTCTTAAAAAGTTATGCCTATGCCCACAATATGACCTGGCCATTCAAATCCTTGGTACTTACTCAAAAGAACTGAAAGCATATATCAAGACAAAGACTTCTACACAAACATTTAAAAAAGAATTATTTGTAACAGTCTGAAACTGGGAAAAGCTCAGATGGTCATCAATAGCTGAATGGATTAAAAAATTGTGAAATATTCATACAGTGAAATACTACTCAGTAATAAAAAGGAATTAGCTATTATACATGTCAGTGTGGATAAATCTCAAAATAGTCATGCTGAATCAAAGAGGTTTAATTTATATAAAATTGTAGGAAATTCAAACAAATAGATTTTGACAGAAAATTGCTCAGTGCTTACCTGGGAATGACATAGGGACTGAGAATTGGGTAAGAGAAATGGATTACAAAAAAGCACTGAAAATCATTAGGGAGCAATGGATATGTTATCTTAACATATAACAAATAAGTGGTTTCATAGGCATATACATTTGTCAATACACCTCATATTTACATATTAGATATATGCAGTTAACAGTATATAAATCATACCTCCATAAAGTTGTCAAAATAAATGCTCAAAAGTTGACAGACTCAAGAAATGTACAGATCTATGAACTTATTTATGCATTATGAAAATGTCTCTCTGTAGTTAAAAGAAAAATCAGTAAGAAAAAAAAAGACACGAAATATTATGCCTAAAACACTCTACTAATTCACCTGAATATAATAATGCAGGCAACAGTGGTAGCGTGAAAATTTATTTAATAGCAAGTGAAAAAATTACACTAAAAACATGAGGATGGGGTAATAAAGCAAGTAAAAATAAATTTTGTATGACTCATATAATACAATGTTATAGTGTCTGACTGTAGTAGTACTAAGCTAAAATATATAACCAAAAAATAACTAGAAAATTCTCAATTATTTAGAAGTTCAAAAGCACACTTCTAACTTATCCCCTTAGGTCAAATAAAATATATTAATGGAAACTATACAATTTTTTGTTTGCATAATGAGAAAATAATGTAAACACAACTTCTAGGATTCACTTATGTTTGCTAGGAAATATGCAATTAAATATCTATACATTGTATGTGCATGATCCGTCCATCATTATGTTCAAATAAAACTCAGTTTCCTTTGTACGTATTAATGCTTCTCAGAATCATTGACTAGAAGGTTGAAAAGATGTATTTACCCAAAGGCTTTCATTTGTGATATTTGAGAGTTTCCTAGGGGAAGTATATCCCTAGTATTTGTATCTGTCAACAGTCTCCTTTAATCCTATATGTCAGCATTTTGTTGTCATGTTCTGTCCTTCAGTCATGTCCAACTCTTTGAAACTCCATGGACTGCAGCATGCCAGGCCTCCTTTTCTTTCACCATCTCCAACTCATGTCCATTGAGTCAGTGATGCTATCCAACCATCTTGTTGTCTGTCATTCACTTATATTCCTACAGTCTATCTTTCCCAGCATCAGAGTCTTTTCCAATGAGTTGGCTCTTCACATCAGGTGGCCAAATGATCGGAGATTCAGTTTCAGCATCAGCCCTTTAATGAATTTTCAGGGTTGATTTCCTTTAGGATTGACTGGTTTGAGCCTTTACACTCAAAGGGACTCTCAAGAGTCTTCTCAAACACCATAGTTAGAAAAGATCAATTCTTTGGCTCTCAGCCGTCTTTATGGTTCAAGTCTCACATCAATACATGACTACTGGAAAAAATCACAGCTTTGACCATGAAGACCTTTGTTGGCAAAGCAATGTCTCTATTTTTTTAATCAACTGTCTAGGTTTGTCATAGCATTTCTCTCAAGGAGCAAGCATCTTTAATTCCAAGGCTGCAGTCACAGTCCTCAGTGATTTTGGAGCCCCTCAAAATAAAGTCCATTTCTATTTTCACTGTTGCCCCATCTAATTGCCATGAAGTGATGGGACCAGATGCCAAGATCATAGTTCCTTGAATGATGAGTTTTAAACCAATTTTTTCACTCTTCTCTTTCACTTTTATCAAGAGGCTCTTTAGTTCCTCTTCACTTTCTTCCATAAAGATGCTGTCATCTGCATATTTGAAGTAATTTATGTTTCTCCCAGAAACTGTGGTTCCAGCTTGTTGTTTCATCCAGCCTAGCATTTCCCATGATGGACTCTGTATATGAGTTAAATAAACAGGGTGACAATATGCAGCTTTGATGTACTTCTTTCCCAATTTGGAACCAGTCTGTTCCATGTCTGGCTCTAACTGTTGCTCCTTCAGTTGCATGCCACTTTCTCAGGAGGCAGGTAAGGTGGTCTGTTGTTCCCATCTGTTTAAGACTTTTCCACAATTTGTTGTGATCAACACATTCAAATACTTTATGTAGCACAGTCAATGAAGCAAAAGTAGATGTTTCTCTGAAATTCTCTTGCTGTTTCTAAGATTCAATGGACATTGGCAATTTCTTCTCTGGTTTCTCTGCCATTTCTAAATCCAGCTGGTATGTCTGGAAGTTCTTGATTCACTTACTGTTGAAACCTATCTTGAAGGATTTTGAGCATTACCTTGCTAGCATGTGAAATTAGTTCAATTGTGTAGTTGTTTGAACATTCTTTGGCATTGCCCTTCTTTGGGATTGGTATGAAAATTGACTTTTTCCAGTCCTATGGCCACTGCTGACTTTTCCAAATTTGTGGCATATTGAGTGCAGCACTTTCACAGCATCATCTTTCAGGATTTGAAATATTTCAACTGGAATTCCATCACCTCCAATAGCTTTGTTCATAGTGATGCTTCCTAAGGCCCACTTAACTTCACATTTCAGGATATCTGGCTCTAGGTGAGTGATCACATCATGGTATTTATCTGGGCCGTTAAGATCTTGTTTTGTATAGTTCTTCTGTGTTTGTGACCTCTTCTTAATATCTTCTCCTTCTGTTCAGTCCATACCATTTCTGTTATTTATTGTACCCATCTTTGCATGAAATGTTCCCTTGGTATCTCTAATTTTCTTCAAGAGATCTCTAGTCTCTCCCATTGTTTTCCTCTATTTCTTTGCATTGTTCTTCCAAGCCTTAATTAGAGTCAAAAGACAAAATGGGGTGCTCTGACATCCTGTGACCATACTGAAGCCCAGCATAAAGAAGGGAGACTCCTCTCCCTTCCAGGCAAGAACTCAACCAATGAAAGCCATGGACTCTTAGTTTACTGCAGTCATCTCATCAAACTTTCTTTCCCTCTTTATAAATGTGTTCTCCTTCCTTGCTGTACCAGAACTTATACATGGCTCACCCCAGACTCTCAACTGTAATTTTCTGTTGATCCAGAATAAACGCATTTTTGGCTAGAGAAATATCTGGCAGTCTATTTGTTTTAGATCAATATTTAACAACTTATAGCATTCCCTAGCATAATATTGCACTTATAACAGTCACAATATTTTACTTTTATTCTATTATCTTCAAGAGTTATGTTAATGATTTTGTTAAACATGGAAGGTAAATTTTAATCAATGTGTACACTCTTGCTTATTACCTAGTTTTGAAGTCTTACAGTATTTCCTTTTAAATGGATTTATAATTATATGAATAATCAAAATTGCTTGTTGAAACTTGAGCCTAATATAGATTTTGACATAACACTAAACATATATGTGATAATGCATGCTTAGTTGTGTCTGACTGTTTGCAACCCCAGGGACTGCAGGCTTCTAGACTTCTCCGTTCATAGATTTTCCAGGCAAGAATACTGTAGGAGGTTGCCATTTCCTACCCGAGGGGATCTTCCTGCCTGAATGATCAGAGCTGTGTCTCCAATACCTTCTATATTGCAGGTGGATTCCTTACTACTGAGTCATGGAGGAAATATGTGATAATAAATACCAGCAATTACAAACTATATTGCATTGTGATTAACAACATGCAGTGTCTCTTTGTTCAGAACCTTTGAATTTATTAGCATAACTTTTAAGCATGTATTGCGAATCATATATTTACATTGTAAAGTGCATGCTTTGGGGAATAAAGTAGGTATGCCTATCATTTCTGATAAGAAATATCAATTGTCACTTCAAAAGTCACATTTATAAATGTCAACACTTTAATACAAGTCTTCTCGTGTTTGAGGTGCCAGTGTGCTAGCAGATTAGTTACTTTCATCCAGAAATCCCACAGCTCAATATCCTCAGGGAAAATAGCACAGGATTTTAGAAGAACCAAAGGCAACAGGATTACATGGACATGCATATAAAAGATATGAAATAGAGAAACTACAAAGAATTTTAACACAATAAAATCACCTCTGTGTAACAAAGCAGACAAGGGCTTATATACATATAATATACAGTTATTGCTTAGTATCTGTGGGATTTGTTCCAGGATCCCCTGGAGAAGGAAATGGCAATCCACTCCAGAGGAGCCTGGTAGGCTACAGTCCATGGGGTCACAATCTTAAGTTCTTTATATAAAACCATGTTCATTTTCCACATAATTTAGATGTATATTATTTATAATCCCTAATACAATGTAATTTGTTGTTTAATCACCAAGTCATGTCCAACTCTTGCAATAGCATGGACTGTAGCTCACCAGGCTCCTTTGTCCGTGGGATTTTACATATTCCAAGAATACTGGAGTGGTTTGTCTTTTCTCTCCAGGGGATCTTACTGACCCATGGATAGAACTCTGTCTCCTACATTGCAGGTGGATTCTTTATAGCTAAGAAATCAAGGAAGCAATACAATGTAAGTGTTATGTAAATAGTTGTAAATATAATAGTTATAAATGTTACATAAATAGTTGCCAGGGCAAGGTAAATTTAAGTTTTTCTTTGGAGAACTTTTGGGATTTGTTTTCCCTGCTGGCTCAGATGGTGAAGAATCTGCCTGCAATGCAGTAGACCCAGGTTTGATCCCTGGGTCGGGGAGCTCCCTTGAAGAAATGAATGGCTATCCACTCCAGCATTCATGCCTGAAGAATTCCATGGACAGAGGAGCCTGACAGGCTACAATCCATGGGAATCACACAAAGTGTGGGACGTGACTGAGTGACTAACACTCTCAAAAATATTTTCACCTCATGTTTAATTGAATCTGTGGATATATAGGACTCTGAGATATGGAGAGGTGATTGTGTTAATATGTATCTATCTAGCAGGGTTATAATTTTGATTTTCTTGAAACAATGAGTGGTAGTCAGATTGTGTTGTTCAAAGATCACCATAAAAATACTTCTCATTCAACAAGATGACTAAGAACACTACCATAATACTATTAAAAAATATTACTAATCCTCTCCCTTAAATTTGTGTTTGTACCTTGCTAATGACCAAAAGAATCAGTGGCAGAAGTGGAAGTCAGCAGCTTCCAGAGATAAAAGAGATGCAGCTTCTGCATTGTTCACTGGAACACTAATGCTGAAGTCCTCCACCATCATGTAGAAAATCTAATGGCCTGAGACCACCATTGGACGTCCCTGGTGGCTTAGAAAGTAAAGAATCTACTTGCAATGTAGGAGGCCTGGGCTCAATCTCTGGGTCAGGAAGATCCCCTTGAGAAGGGACTGGCAACCTGCTCCAGCATTCTTGCCTGGGAAATCCCATGGACAGAGGAGCCTGGTGCGCTACCATCCATGGGGTCACAAAGAGCTGGATGCTACTGAGAGATATTTCCTTCTTCTCCTAAGACCACCATGCTAAAAGAAAGCCTGGGTCGTATGAGAAGCTCCCTATGTAGGTGTTTACACTGACTATCTAGCTGAGATCTAGGCCAACAGCCAGCAGTAACCACTAGACCTGTGAGTGAATATCCTTCAAATCATTCTCTCTCCATGCAGTTGAACACACTAACCTATGATTCAAAGTCTTCTCAACTAAAGCTCTAGCCATTGTGGAGCAGACTGCTGTCTCCATAACAATTTTTTTCTGAATTTTTGACCTTGGAATAGATTATGAAATATTTTTTTTTAATCATTAAATTTGGGGAATATTCTACTAAGCAGCAGAAGAAACTAAAACAAACAAAACACTTATTAACTGTATTTGAAAATTATTTGTGACAATTTGTGACTCAATTCCAGCTATTTTCAGATGTATTGATGTGAGCTGAGCAGTGTGTCGGTGTGATAGTTACTTTTTACTGGTGACTGTTATGAGTTCATGATATTAGCTCCCAGTGAACAGTTCATGTGTTTAAATTCTTGTAAAATGGTAATATGGAGATAATATCAGAAAGCTAAGAACTGAGCATGAGTGTGGTTGGAATCACTTGAAAAGGAACAAATTTTTCTTCATTAGCTTACTCAATGAATGACTATCCATTTCAGAGACATAAAAGTAAAATAATTTTATTTTTAAACTAGATAAAATACATATCAATGTAGTATGTTTTTTTTTATATAAATACCAAAAATATTGTTGTTTTTTGGTCACTAAGGCACCTCTGACACATTGTGACGCCATGAACTGCAACACTCCAGGCTTCCCTGAACCTACAATAAAATATTGAATATACAATACAAGCATTTTTTATTTAGTTTGTATTATAAAGTTTAAAGCCTTACTTAGACAAAGCAAATTTTTTCAGCAAAGAACTCTAAAAGTTACTTTAAAATATACCCAAATTATCCATGTGTGCTAATATCTCATTTTAGTTTTGATATACATTTTTGAATGTTCTGATGCTTAGTGATGTTGAGCAACTTTTCATATACTTGCTGACCATTTGTATGTTTTCTTTCAGTTCCGCTGCTCACTTTTAATTGTGTTGTGGGGCGGGGCGGGGGGGGGGGGGGGAGTTGCTATTGAATTGTATGAGTTCTTTATATATTTTGTATATTAACCACTTATCAGATATAAAGCTCCTCTTGGCCGCCGCCCTGACCTCAGGTGTGTGGTAGCTCCTCTCAGCCGCCACCCCTGACTTTGGATGTGGGGTAACTCCTCTCGGCCACTCCTGTGCCGACACAGCCTGGCACTCTCCGCTGCCACCTCTGACCTTGGGTAAGGGGTAGCTCCTCTCGGCCATGCTTCTGCACAGTCCGTCGCAGCCAGCAGCCGAGAGGAGCTACCCCACGTCCAAGGAGCAGTAGTTGCGAGGGCGCAGCAGAGGGAGAGGAGGTACTCTATGTCCAAGGTCAGAGGGGCGGGCGTAAGGCCCTCATCCAAGGTAAGGAGCAGCAGCTGTGCTTCGCTGGAGCAGCAGTGAAGAGATAACCCACAACCAAGGTAAGAGAAACCCAAGTAAGACAGTAGGTGTTGTGAGAGGGCATCAGAGGGCAGACACACTGAAACCATAATCACAGAAAACTAGCCAATCTGATCACATGGACCACAGCCTTGTCTAACTCAATGAAACTAAGCCATGCCATTTGGGGCCACCCAAGACAGGTGGGTTATGGTGGAGAGGTCTGACAGAATGTGGTCTACTGGAGAAGGGAATGGCAAATCACTTCAGTATTCTTGCCTTGAGAACCCTGTGAACAGCATGAAAAGGCAAAATGACAGGGTACTGAAAGGGGAACTTCCCAGGTTGGTAGGTGCCAAATATGCTACTGGAGATCAGCGGAGAAATAACCTAGAAAGAATGAATGGATGGAGCCAAAGCAAAAACAATACCCAGCTGTGGATGTGACTGAAGATAGAAGCAAGGTCCAATGCTGTAAGAGCAATATTGCATAGGAACCTGGAATGTCAGGTCCATGAATCAAGGAAAATTGGAAGTGGTCAAACAGGAGATGGCAAGAGTGAACACCAACATTCTAGGAATCAGAAACTAAAATGGACTGGAATGGGTGAATTTAACTGAGATGACCATTATATCTACTACTGTGGGACAGAATCCCTTAGAAGAAATGGAGTAGCCATCATGGTCAACAAAAGAGTCTGAAATGCAGTACTTGGATGCAATCTCAAAAATGACAGAATGATCTCTGTTCATTTTTTAAGGCAAACCATTCAATATCAAGGTAATTCAAGTCTATGCCCCAACCAGTAATGCTGAAGAAGCTGAAGTTGAACGGTTCTATGAAGACCTACAAGACCTTTTAGAACTAACACCCAAAAATGATGTCCTTTTCATTATAGGGGACTGGAATGCAAAAGCAGGAAGTCAAGAAACACCTGGAGTAACAGGCAAATTTGGCCTTGGAGTACAGAATGAAGCAGGGCAAAGGCTAATAGAGTTTTGCCAAGAGAATGCACTGATCATAACAAACACTGTCTTCCAACAGCACAAGAGAAGACTCTACACATAGACATCACCAGAAGGTCAACACCAAAATCAGATGACTATATTCTTTGCAGCCAAAGATGGAGGAGCACTATACAGTCAGCAAAAACAAGACCGGGAGTCGACTGCGGCTCAGATCATGAGCTCTTTATTGCCAAATTCAGACTGAAATTGAAGAAAATGGGGAAAACCACTAGGCCATTGAGGTATGACCTAAATCATATCCCTTATGATTATACAGTGGAAGTGAAAAATAGATTCAAGGTACTAGATCTGATAGACAGAGTGTCTAATGAACTATGGACAGAGATTCGTGATATTGTACAGGAGACAGTGATAAAGACCATCCCCAAGGAAAAGAAATGCAAAAAAGCAAAATGGCTGTCTGAGGAGGCCTTACAAATAGCTGTGAAAAGAAGAGAAGTGAAAAGCAAAGGAGAAAAGGAAAGATATAAGCATCTGATGGCAGAGTTCCAAAGAATAGCAAGAAGAGATAAGAAAGCCTTCTACAGCGATCAATGCAAAGAAATAGAGGAAAAGAACAGAATGGGAAAGACTAGAGATCTCTTCAAGAAAATTAGACATACCAAGGGAACATGTCATGCAAAGATGGACTCGATAAAGGACAGAAATGGTATGGACCTAACAGAAGCAGAAGATATTAAGAAGAAGTGGCAAGAATACACGGAAGAGCTGTACAAAAAAGATCTTCAAGACCCAGATAATCACGATGGTATGATCACTCACCTAGAGCCAGACATCTTGGAATGTGAAGTCAAGTGGGCCTTAGAAAGCATCACTACAAACAAAGCTAGTGGAGGTGACGGAATTCCAGTGGAGCTATTTCAAATCCTGAAAGATGATGCTGTGAAAGCGCTGCACTCAAAATGCCAGCAAATTTGGAAAACTCAGCAGTGGCCACAGGACTGGAAAAGGTCAGTTTTCATTCCAATCCCAAAGAAAGGCAATGCCAAGGAATTCTCAAACTAGTGCACAGTTGCACTCATCTCACATGCTAGTAAAGTAATGCTCAAAATTCTCCAAGCCAGGCTTCAACAGTACATGAACCGTCATCTTCCAGATGTTAAAGCTGATTTTAGAAAAGGCAGAAGAACCAGAGATTAAATTGCCAACATCTGCTGGATTATCACAAAAACAGGAGAGTTCCAGAAAAACATCTATTTCTGCTTGATTGACTATGCCAAAGCCTTTGACTGTGTGGATCACAAGAAACTGTGGAAAATTCTGAAAGAGATGGGAATACCAGACCACCTGACCTGCCTCTTGAGAAACCTATATGCAGGTCAGGAAGCAACAGTCAGAACTGGACATGGAATAACAGACTGGTTCCAAATAGGAATAGGGGTATGTCAAGGCTGTATATTGTCACCCTGCTTATTTAATTTCTATGCAGAGTACATCATGAGAAACGCTAGGCTGGAAGAAGCACAAGCTGGAATCAAGATTGCTGGGAGAAATATCAATAACCTCAGATATGCAGATGATACCACCCTTATGGCAGAAAGTGAAGAGGAACTAAAGACCCTCTTGATGTAACTGAAAAAGGAGAGTGGAAAAGTTGGCTTAAAGCTCAACATTCAGAAAACGAAGATCATGGCATCTGGTCCCATCATTTCATGGGAAATAGATGGGGAAATAGTGGAAACAGTGTCAGACTTTATTTTGGGGGGCTCCAAAATCACCGCAGATGGTGATTGCAGTCAAGAAATTAAAAGATGCTTAATGCTTGGAAGAAAAGCTATGACCAACCTAGGCAGCATATTATAAAGCAGAGATATTACCTTGCCAACAAAGGTCCATCTAGTCAAGGCTATAGTTTTTTCAATGGTCATGTATGGATGTGAGAGTTGGACTGTGAAGAAAGCTGAGTGCCAAAGAATTGATGGTTTTGGACTGTGGTGTTGGAGAAGACTCTTGAGAGTCCCTTGGACTGCACGGAGATCCAACCAGTTCATTCTGAAGGAGATCAACCCTGGGTTTTCTTTGGAAGGAATGATGCTGAAGCTGAAACTCCAATACTTTGGCCACCTCGTGAGAAGAGTTGACTCCTTGGAAAAGGCTCTGATGCTGGGAGGGATGGTGGGCAGGAGGACAAGGGGATGATTGAGGATGAGATGAGTAGATGGCATCACCAATTCGATGGACATGAGTTTGGGTAAACTCCAGGAGTTGGTGATGGACAGGGAGGCCCAGTATGCTGTGATTCATGGGGTCTCAAATAGTCAGACATGACTGAGCGATTGAATTGAACTGAACAAGATATACAGCATATATATATTTTCTCTTATTAGTAGATTGTCCTTTCATTTTGTTGATGGTTTCTTTTGCTGTGCAGAGTTTTCTAAACTGACTTACTTCCATTTGATGTCTGTCTTGTTAATCTCAGAGCATAATGACACCTGTAAATAATAACTATATTTTGATTTTACACATATCAACCATCAATTAAGACCTCCTGCTTTTGTTATAGTTTCTGTTCTGTCGTTGCCTGTTTGTGTTCAAGACTGCTAAATTGAGAAAGTGTGTGCTCTATTTATTGGCTCTGTGCAGTATTGCATGAGATCTGGGTGGACCTTTTATTATTTCTTTCCTCAATCAGTTTAGTCTCCACTGGTGGTTTTAGTTACTTCTTGGCACTCTACAGTAATTGTAGCAGCTGTTTCTCTTTTGCTTTTCTCTCTCAAGATAATGACTTTATAGGAGTTTAATGCATTGTAAAATGTTTGTTGACCAGATTGATATGCTTCTTCACCGTAGTCTATAAAAACACATATTATGCAAAATTTGCAACAGGTCAGTTCAATTCTTATGTAACCATGCCACTGTACAGATACATAGAAGAACTTTTATACTATCTCCTGACATGGGAAAACTTTATGTTACCCACTGACACGTAGGAAGCCTTTATGTTACCCATTAGCTAAATGAATATGTTAATTTCTGGAAGGATTTTTACCCTTATGGAATTATACCGTAATAAGGAATTAAAATCCCCATAATTAGGGAGCTATTTTATATAAGATGAAAATCTGCTAAGTTTTACTGCTATGAGAATGGGAATTTGTAACACTGGAAAAAGAAAATCTACGTGACTTTTTTTTAATTTCAGTTTTTAGCATAATGAATGTAATTATTTTTTAATTGAAGGTTGTCTAAAACAAGACTAAAGTGCATATACTAACCTGTTCTCGAGTCAGTTTTAAACATTAAAATATTGCAAACAAAATAGTTATTGAATATAAACTTTAATTCAGAAAATATGGTTACAATAAAATGACTAGGAAGAAAGAATATAAGAAAATATAAGTCAAAATATATGAATTAGAGGGAAAAAACACAAGAAAAAGTTGTTTGGGAATCAAAAAATTAGACAAATCCCTATCAAATTAAAGCAAGAGAAAATACAGAGGTCTTAAAAATGATTAGAAATATATATAAGATAAAATAGTCTTGAACAGAAAAAGAAATATTGAGAGAACTGTTTCATTACAATGCACTGCAAAGATGTCCAAGAAGACCTGTCACAAAAGGTATGCAATCAATGTAATTTTTTTGTTTTGTTTTACATGTTATATCAGACACATAAAAATAAATGTCCAAACTATCTTAAGAACAAAAAGACCATTTTGGAAAACTTCCCAGGTCATTTTATTAGGTCATCAAAATTTTAACTCCAAAACCTTATAAAGTAGTACAGATCAACACTATGAATAAAAATAAATAAATACTGCACAATATATTTTGAAAAGTGCATCTTAAGTATAGTAGATAATGTTGTACTTAAAAAAAGATGATTTATTCAGAAAAAATATAGCTCATTATTATAAAACTATTTCTCTAGTACATCACTCCAGTAGGTTAGAGAAAAAAGTCACATAGTTAAAACACCATTAAAAAAAATAATATAAGGCATGTTTTAAAAATTCAACATCAATTTCTCATGTTAAACCACTAAATGTGACAAATATATTTTCTTCATAAGATATTGAGTAAGTATCATTATTAATAAAAAAGTTCAATACCACAATATTTAAGATATTCAGACATTTACTTAAGAATGGATATACATGGAAGTCCAGCAGTTAAGACTTTGACTTTCAACGTAGGCTCTGTGGGTTCAGTCCCTGGCTGAGAAGCTAAGATCCCACAGGCCTCCTGGCCAAAAAATCAAAACATAAAACAGAAATAATATTGTAACAAATTCAAAAAAAACTTTTTAAAAAATGAATGGATATGTAAGATATATGAAACTAAAATAAAAGAACAAATGTAAGTCTTCAATAAATAAGGGAAGCACCAAGTTAGATGGCTGGCAATTGCCAGTATTCCAAAATTCATCTGTAAGTTCATCTTCATCTTACATCAAAATAAATTCTAAATTAATAAAAATATAATTATGGATAATCATTAATCAACATGTGGAGTAACAAGGATTAGATGTAACGTCTCACTGTAAATAAGAAAACTGCAAAATACATGAAATGGCTAGTCTCTGGCATTATACACCAGCTGAATAGGACGGGGATTACTAGGAAAAGAAAACCAGTGGGGAGACTGGGTTATTCTATCCTTCTGCCTGTAGATAATTATTGTTCCACAAACACAGGGAAACTGTACAAGCTGGGGAAATAAGGAAAGAGGAGCTATAAACCTAACAGTTCTCAGGGCTACACAGAATGGGAGACATCTGAGCTCAAAACAGAGTGAAGAGTAATATCCTAGTGCTTTTTCCCAAATAAAAAATTTTCTGTTTCATGTTTCTCTCTCTTGAAATGTCTTCTCAATTATTTATTTTGACTCAGTTCATACAATTTGGATTTGCCTCTATTGCTTAGAGACTCAGATAATTTATCTTGTCAGTATTGCCTATGCACAAACTGAAAAGAAAAATAAAGCCCAAACACTTTCCACTGGAACATTTTGTCTTTGTTAAATAAAACACTTTCTCTTTCTGTTGATGGCCATTCAGATAGTCCCTTTGTTATAGAAGCCCATATATCAGGGTAAAAACTGAGGTTTATATTTATGATGGGACTAAGCAAAATCCAGCTTTGTGCATGCATGTGTGTCTTTCTGTTAGTCTAAGTGCTAAATCTTGAAACTCTGCAACCGTACTCATGAAGAAGAGATTGTTTTTTTTGAAGTATGTAAGCACACAAAGTAACTTTAGTAAAGATAAAAAGGTTTTGTGAATATTGATTTTCAGAAGTGCTCAAGATTTAAACTGAGAGATGAAATTTTAAAATAGGATCTGTAACATGAAGCCAAATGCATAAAAATTATTTTATATATTTGCACTCAAAAACATTAAGAGGTAAGATTATATGTGATGATCACTTTTTTCTTCATACATCCCTATTTAATTTTACATTATGTTTATATTATGTTTATAACTATCTTCTATTTATTATATTAAAATTTATTAGCAGTACATTTGTTATTATTGGTTCATATCACTTCCTTGGTACAACAACCAAGTTAATCACATACCTGTAGTCCTGTCTTGTCTTCTCATAATTATACACATTAACTTGAAAGTAAAAAGTGAAAGTGTTAGTCGCTCAGTCGTGCCCAACTTGTTGAGACTCCATGGACTGTAACCTGTCAGGCTCTTCTGTGCATGGAATTCTCCTGACGAGGAAACTACATTTGATAGCCGTTCTCTTCTCCAGGGAATCTTCCCAACCCAGGGATCAAACCCAGTTCTCCCACACTGTAGGCAGATTCTTTACCACCTGAGCCACCAAGGACACCCATATAATGTAGTCATTCTTTAATTATTAAGTATAGTATTTTTTCTAGATGTTATGGAATTTCAATGCTTATCTGCATTCCTACCAGGGAAAACCAGAGAAGCCAGAATTGACATATGTAGGTACATTGTGTGTGTGTGTGTGTGTGTACATGCACATACACATGAGTACAAATTAGGAACTGATGAGCCTAATGGTATGTGATGGACCAACATCACATGAAGAAGGAACTATGGTGAGATAAGCATATATTTTGCTCATACTTTTTCTTCAAGAGATGTTCCTATTCTTTCCAGAGGTGGGGCAGAAGTTGAAAATAAAAACAGAGGGCCAGAACATAAAGCAATTACTGCTAAATGACAAATAACTCATCAGAAAATTGGCACTTTCATAGTATTTGAAAGAGAAAAATTGAAATTCAGAGCTACAGAGGCAGCTAGGATTTGGGAAGGGGGTAAATCTGTCCCCACATCAATATTAATATATTAAATCTTAACCTCCTTACCTCAGAATATGCTTATTTGGAGATAGGACTATAAAAAAAGGTATTTAAAGTGAAATAAGATTTACAGACTTAATCCAATATGACTGGTATCTATATAGGAAAAGGAGACAGGACAGAGCCATAGGGAAGACCTTGTGAAGATGCTGAAGAAGCCAGCCAACTACAGGCCAAGATAGAGATCACAGAAAAAAAATAAATCTACTAACACTCAGATCTCAGATTTCTGGCCTCCAAAACTACAAGAAACTATATTTCTATTGTTTAAGCCTTCCAGTCTATGGTACTTTGTTGTGACTTTGTTACAACTAATACAGATTCTATTGAGAGGGAAATCATAAAGTTTTGAGCCCAATCTGGTTTTTTCTTCGATGCATTGGTCAAGTTTTTCAACTACAAAGGTATATGAGAGAGAAGCAAAGCAGAAGGGTGAAGGGTAAAATAGATATATCAGGAATATCATGTATTGAGGAGGTCATATCTTCCAATATCTCAGTTAGGAAACTTGGAAGATCTTACCCTAGGATCTATTACAATCAGGGTGGACAAACCTCTCCCAAAACAACAGCCCAGTTTTGAATCTGCTCTGGCTGAAGTCATGATAGAGTGATGTACTGGACTTCCCTGGTGATCCAGTATTTAAGAACATGCCTGCCAATGCTGGGAACATTGCTTCTATCTCTGTACTGGAAGATTCCACATGCCATGGGGCAACTAAGCCACAACTACTGTCTATATATTCTAGAGCCCGAGATGCAACTACTAAAGCCTGTGCAATGAGAAGCTCATGCACCACAACTGGAGAAAGCGATGCACAGCAACAAAGATTCAATGCAGCCAAAACCAAATAAAATATATTTTTTTAAAGAATGATGTACCAGCACCTTTTCTTCCTACACAGAGTAAAGTGAACTCCCTCTGGTGTGAGATGGTGCTATCCAGTCCCTCCATAATTTGTCTCTCACAACATTAGCCATATAAACAATTATTTCCATCTGTATGGAGGAAAAAAGTCACACAAAAATTACACCCTAGAAGCAAGCCTACAGGTGATTTACATGTAGGAGTTATCATAAATAACTTTAAAGTTATAGTGGTTAAAATATTGTGGTTAAGGAAAATAGAGAGCAAGATATATAGAAGTGATTCAATTTTGGTGAACATTTAGGTGTGGAGGCCAAAAATTTTGTAACAAAATGTTTGATGTAGATTTTAAGAGAAACATGGTTCCTGTAGACTGAATGCCGAAAACTCCTATGTTGAAATCTTATGTGATGGTGTTAGGAGACAGGCCTCTGGGAGGTGATTAGGTCAGGAGTGGGGAGTCACCATAATATTGTCCTTATAAATGAGACCTTGAGGAGCTCCTTTCCCTGTCTACCATGTGAGAACATGATGAAATATGGTCCAGGCTGTGGGCCCCAACAAAACATAGGTGACTTGCTCTTGCTTATTCTTGGAATTATCAGCCTCCAGAGCCACAAGAAATACACGATCATTGTTAAAGTCACCTAGTCTATGGCGTTTTCATTATAGCAGCCCCAAAACACTATGAAAACAGGAAGTTAGGATGATACCAAGATCTCAAGTTCTTTCTTTACATGATGTCTTTTGTAACACTCGTCCTCAGACATTAACTATACATCCAATAATTCAATTCTGATACTAACTAATAATATTTAATGCAAACCTCAAGAGTTAAGGGCCCATTTCCACAAGTCTGTCCCTACTTCACTGGCCAGTCACAAGTTCGAAGACCAATCCCACATATGGCCAATTGGCTGTAAGTCAAGGGTTCCCACAACTCCCTCTGTGGGCTTGGTAATTCAATAGAATGTTCACAAAACTCAAGGAAACACTTTCTTAATGATTCTCCATTTATTATAAAGGGTACAAGTCAGTTCAGTTCAGTTCAGTCACTCAGTCATGTCTGACACTTTGCGACCCCATGAATCACAGCGCACCAGGCTTCCCTGTCCATCACCAACTCCCGGAGTTCACTCAGACTTGCATACATCGAGTCAGTGATGCCATCCAGCCATCTCACCCTCTGTCATCCCCTTCTCCTCCTGCCCCCAATCCTTCCCAGCATCAGAGTCTTTTCCAATAAGTCAACTCTTCGCATGAGGTGGCCGGGGTACTGGAGTTTCAGCTTTAGTATCATTCCCTCCAAAGAAATCCCAAGGCTGATCTCTTTCAGAATGGACTGGTTGGATCTCCTTGCAGTCCAAGGGACTCTCAAGAGTCTTCTCCAGCACCACAGGACCAGCCAAATGGAGGAAGTGATGGGGAAGGTACTGGGAGAGAAAGATTTTATGCTGTCTACTGGTGTGCCAAACTCTCAGAACTCTATTATATTCATGACCTGGAAGTTCTCAAAACTTAGCTTTGAGTTTTCAATGAGGATTTGACTAAGTAGGTGTGATTGATTAAATCATGGGCCACTGGTTATTGAATTCACTTTCTAGCCCATTGTTCCTCCTAAAAGGGTGTAGGTGAGGCTGAAAGTTCTAACCCTCTAATCACATAGTGATTTTTACTGGTGACCAGAGCTGCCCTAAAGGTATCTGGACACACACCAAGAGTGACCTCATTAGACTCAACTCAGGGATAATGTAGATGAAAGGAATTCCTTCTAAATAACAAAAGATACTGCTAACACTCAGCAGATTTCAAGGATTTCAAGAGCTATGTGTCAGGAACTAGGAATAAATACCAAATATAATTTTTCTTTTAATTTATTTGTTTTTAATTGAAGGATAATTGCTTTACAATACTGTGTTGGTTTCTGCCATACATCAACATGAGTCCACCATTGATATAGATATGTCCCCTTCATCTTTAACCTCCCTCCCATACCATTGCACTCCTATAGATTATTACAGAGCCCCAGATTGAGTTTCCTGAGTCAACAGCAAATTCCCATTGGCTATCTGTTTTACATATGGTAATGTAAATGCCTCCATGCTACTCTCTCCATTTGTTCCACCCTCTTTCTTCCACCCTCCTGCATGTCCTTAAATCTGTTCTCTATGTCTGTGTCTCCATCGCTGCCCTGCAAATATGTTCATCAAATATTCTTTTTATTCTATACATAAGATTTGTTACCTGAACACCTGAAAGGATGTAATTGCCATTAATTAAAAATGGGGAAAATTCCAGTAGTTTACAACTTTGAAGGAAAACGATAGTTTAGCTTTGAACATATTTACTTTGAAATGTCAAGTAATATTCCAAGAGATGCTGAGTTTATGGCTATATCAAAAACCATAAACTAAATTAAAATTTGACAGAATATCCTATAATCACTGATATAAACTGCAATAAAAATTTTATTTAAAATAAGCTTATCAGTTCAATTCAGTTGCTTAGTCATATCTGACTCTTGCGACACCCATGGACTGCAGCACGCCAGGCTTCACTGTCCATCGCCTACTCCCAGAGCTTGCTCAAACTCATGTCCATTGAGTTGGTGATGCCATCCAACCATCTAATCCTCTGTCATCCTCTTCTCCCACCTTCAGTCTTTCCCAGCATCAGGGTCTTTTCCAAGGAGTCAGTTCTTCGCATCAGGTAGCCAAAGTATTGAGCTTCAGCAAAAGTCCTTCCAATATTAAGGACTGATTTCCTTTAGGATAGACTGGTTGGATCTCCTTGCAGTCCAAGGGAGTCCCAAGAATCTTCTCCAACGCCTCAGTTCAAAACCATCAACTCTTTGGCACTCAGCTTTCTTTATAGTCCAACTCTCACATCCATACATGACTACTGGGAAAACCATAGCTTTGACTAGATGGACCTTTGTTGGCAAACTAGTGTCTCTGCTTTTAATATGCTGTCTAGGTTGGTCAGAGCTTTTCTTCCAAGGAGCATTTTCTAATGTCATGGCTGCAGTCACCTTCTGCAGTGATTTTGGAGTCAAAGAAAATAAAGTCTGTCACTGTTTCCATTTGTTCCCCATCTATTTGCTATGAAGTGATGGGACAGGATGTCATGACCTTAGTAGTTTTAATGACAAGTTTTAAGCCTGCTTTTTCACTCTCCTCTTTCACTTTCATCAAGAGGCTGTTTAGTTTCTCTTCAATTTCTTCCATAAGGATGGTGTCTGCTGCTGTTCCTGCTAAGTCATGTCAGTCGTGTCCGACTCTGTGTGACCCCATAGACAGCAGCCCAACAGGCTCCTCTGTCCCTGGGATTCTCCAGGCAAAAATACTGGAGTGGCCTGCCATTTCCTTCTCCAATGCATGAAAGTGAAAAGTGAAAGTGAAGTCGCTCAGTCATGTCCAACTCTTAGGGACCCCATGGACTGTAGCCTACTAGGCTCCTCTGTCCATGGGATTCTCCAGGCAAGAGTACTGGAGTGGGGTGCCATTACCTTCTCCAAAGGGTGGTGTCATCTACATAGTTATTGATATTTCTCCTGGCAATCTTCTTTCTAGCTTGTGCTTCTTCCAGTCTGGTATTTCACATGATGTACTGTGCATAGAAGTTAAGTAAGCAGGATGACAGTATACGGCCTTGACATACTACTGTCCCAATATGGAACCAGTCCATTTTTCCATGTCTTATTCTAACTGTTGCTTCTTGAACCAAATACAGATTTCTCAGGGGGCAGATAAGGTGGTCTGATATTCCCTTCTCTTGAAGAATTTTCCACAGTTTGTTGTGATCCACACACTCAAAGGTTTTGGCATAGTCAATGAAGAAGCAGCAGATGTTTTTCTGGAATTCTCTTGCCTTTTCTATGATCCAACAGATGGAAATTTGATCTCTGCTTCTCCTGCCTTTTCTCAATCCAGCTGAACATCTGGAAGTACTTGGTTCACATACTGTTGAATCATAGCTCATACTAGTTAAAAAAATAAGCTCATACTAGCTAAAAAAAAAAAAAGGGCATCCAAGGTGGCATTAGTGGTAAAGAATCCACTTGCCAATGCAGGAGACTCAAGAGATGCAATTTCAATCCCTGAGTCAGGAAGATCCCCTGGAGTAAGAAATAGTAACCCATTCCAGTATTCTTGACTAGAAAATTAGATGGACAGAGGAGCCTGGTGGACTACAGTCCATGGGGCTTCAAAGAGTCAGACATGACTGAGCAACTAATTACAGCACCATAAAAAAGGAAGACACCAAATTTAGAATAGATAAATTTGAATATGTTATGCCACTAATTACAGTAGAACCAAAAATTCGAATATATCTATTGAATAACTCATTAGCTAATAATCAAATTAAATAAAATGTGATTTTGTTTCAATACAGCAAGAAATTAGTATTAAAATTGGAAGAGGTAAAAAATTATAATACATTGATGAGAATTGTGCAGTCTTCAGTAGTAACAGTGATAGGTAGTTAGACATTAACAGCAAGGAGGTGACAAATATGAAAAGACGAGAGGGGAATCATCGTATTACACCCCAACCATCTGAAGAACAGGTGATATTATGGTCAGGTGGTGGGCAACTTATCCTGATAAAGAGGGAGCACAGTGGCACGCGAGAACTTTCCCCAGACTAGACAGGGACATAACCTCTAGTAAACCCAAACTTATCAACATAAAATCTACATGTGATTTCACCACTCCCCAGGTGGGCTTTTCTTAACACATCTAGGCTAAAGGCAGGCACAATAATAATTTGTTACAGAACTTGAGACAGTCAACCAAATAGCGATGGCCTATTACTCATCAAATATCACACTCTGCCTTCTCCCCCTTCACTTGCCCATTGACCACACCTGTCTTCTTGAAAAACAGTTCCTTATAAACACTCTTAACCCTGTATACAAGGGCTGGCTTCACCTCAAAGTAACTGCCCACTCTTCCTCTGGGAGTGTATCTATGCTTTAATAAACTTTGCTTTGTGCTTAAGCCCAAGGCAGTAGTTTGCAAATTTTTGCTTGCTATGGCCAGGACCGAGATTGCTGGTCTGGATCTCCCGTTGACCTCCTGGGTTGGAGCCTTCTGTCTGACACAGCACGCCAACCTGGTATTACTACCATAGTTTTCATGGAGAAAAACTCAGCATATCAAAGACATAATATATTCATTCTCTTGCATGTATTAATAGTAACTTGTTTTCTACTTTTAAGGGAAAAAAGGCTTTTGAAGGAACTACATGTGGAGTACTATGATTTATTTTTCTTCCTTCTCAATGGTTTATTAGGATTGAAAGGAACTGTAGTTATCTAGAATACAACATATCTTACCCCTTTTTTCTTTGCTTGGGTTTCTTTAAATCTTGTCTAAATCAATTGAAATTTTCTAAAATCCTATGCTCTAAGTACAGTGGCTGAAATAAATAAATGCTTCCTAACCATGAAGAAACAATTTTCCTAGTTTCCTAGGGCCATAACAAATTGCCACCAACTTGGTGGCTTAAAACCACAGAAATTTATTCTCTCATAGCTCAAGAGCACAGAAGTCTGAAATCACATTATGGCAGGTTGCTTCCTTCCAAGTCTCCAAGACAAACTGTCCCATCCTCTGTTAAAAGATGAACTGACACTTATTAAATTTTAATAAGTTTATTTGAGCAAAAATCTATTTCAGTCAGGCAATGCCAAACCAGAAATAATTAGGAGCTCTCCACCAACAGGAGCTAGGGGCAAGACTTTTCTAGTGAAGTCACAAAAGCAAAACAGGGAAATTATATTTGATTGACTACAGCTTAAGTGGCTGCCTTATTTGGGAAAGCACAGTTACCCTTTGCAGCAGGCTGTCCTTAGGTTTTTATTTCTTAGCCTCAAGCTATTTATATGTTTGTTTTGTTGTTTATATGGGTTACTAAGACAGAACTACCTCAGCCTAATGGAGGGAGGTTTAAAAAAAAGCCTCCTTGTTTAACGTAATACCTCTCTCCTAAGATTTGTTGGTTGCAAACAATCTTCGGCATTCTACCCCAGTATTCTTGGGGCTTCCCTGGTGTCTCAGAATGGTTAAGAGTCTGCCTGTAATGCCAGAGTCTAGAGTTTGATCCCTGGGTTGGGCAGATCCCCTGGAGAAGGGAATGGCTACTCATTCCATATTCTTGCCTGGAGAATAGTCCTTGTTGTAAAGAGAGGGACACAACTTTCACTTTGAGCTTCCCAGGTGTCACCAGTGGTAAAGAACCACCTGCTGGTGCAGGAAATATAAGAGATGAGGTTAACTAATTAATGGAAGATAGTTAAAAGAAGGAAGATGAGGGCAGTTTCTATTTAAATACCACCACATCCTAGCCTCCATAGAAACATTTCACATGAATTCTCAAATTTAATCAAGTACGTACTATAGTAAGCCCTCAGTGAACATTTTTGGATGTAAGTATCAATAAATAATACAGCACTTTAGGGATAAAATATTATTTAGTTAAGTTTAGTTCAGTCACACAGTCATGTCTGATTCTTTGTGACCCCATGGACTGCAGCATGCCAGGCCTTCCTGTCCATCACCAGCTCCCGGAGTTTACCCAAACTCATGTCCAACTTCACATCCATACATGACTACTGGAAAAACCATAGCCTTGACCAGACAGACCTTTGTGGACAAAGTAATGTCTGTGCTTTTCAGTATGCTGTCTCAGTTCAGTTCAGTTCAATCCCTCAGTCGTGTCCGACTCTTTGCCACCTCATGAATTGCAGCATGCCAGGCCTCCCTGTCCATCACCAACTCCGAGTTCACTCAGACTCACGTCCATCGAGTTCGTGATGCCATCCATCCATCTCATCCTCAGTCGTCCCCTTCTCCTGCCCCCAGTCCCTCCCAGCATCAGAATCTTTTCCAATGAGTCAGCTCTTCGCATGAGGTGGCCAAAGTACTGGAGTTTCAGCTTTAGTGTCATTCCTTCCAAAGAAATCCCAGGGCTGATCTCCTTCAGAATGGACTGGTTAGATCTCCTTGCAGTCCAAGGGACTCTCAAGAGTCTTGTCCAACACCACAGTTCAAAAGCATCAATTCTTCGGTGCTCAGCCTTCTTCACAGTCCAACTCTAATATGCTGTCTAGTTTGGTCATAACTTTCCTTCCAAGAAGTACCGTCTTTTAATGTAATGGCTTCAGTTACCTTCTGCAGTGTTTTGGATCCCCCAAAAATAGTCAGCCACTGTTTCGCCATCTATTTGCCATGAAGTGATGGGACCAGACGCCATGATTTTTGTTTTCTGAATGTTGAACTTTAAGACAACTTTTTCACTCTCCTCTTTCACTTTCATATTCATATTCAACAGGAGGCTCTTTAGTTCTTCACTTTCTGCCATAAGGGTGATGTCATCTTCATGTCTGAGGTTATTGATGTTTCTCTCAGCAATCTTGATTCCAGTTTGCGCTTCATCCAGCCCAGTGTTTCTCACTATGTAGTCTGCATATAAGTTAAATAAACAGGGTGACAATATACAGCCTTGACATACTTCTTTTCTTATTTGAAACAAATCTGTTGTTCCATGTCCACTTCTAACTGTTGTTTCCTGATCTGCCTACAGGCTTCCCAAGAGGCAGGTCAGGTGGTCTGGTATTCCCATCTCTTTCAGAATTTTCCACAGTTTATTGTGATCCACACAGTCAAAGGCTTTGGCATAGTCAATAAAGTAGAAGTAGATGTTTTTCTGGAACCCTCTTGCTTTTTTGATGATCCAGCAAATGTTGGCAATTTGATCTCTGGTTCGTCTGCATTTTCTAAAACCAGCTTGAACATCTAGAAGTTCACAGTTCACATATTGCTGAATCCTGGCTTGGAGAATTTTGAGCACTACTTTGTTAGCATGTGAGATGAGTGCAATTGTGTGGTAGTTTGAGCATTCTTTGGTATTGCCTTTCTTTGGGATTGGAATGAAAACTGACCTTTTCCAGTCCTGTGGCCACTGCTGAGTTTTCCAAATTTGCTGGCATATTGAGTGAATGCAGCACTTTCACAGCATCATCTTTTAGAATTTGCAATAGCTCAACTGGAATTCCATCACCTCCACTAGCTTTGTTTGTAATGATGCTTCCTGAGGCCCACTTGACTTCATATTCCAGGATGTCTGGCTCTAGGTGAGTGATCACAACACTGGAGCAGTGAGCAGTGCTTAAAAAATCTAAAATGTTTGTCTCCAAGTATAAAAATATCCCTGTCTTCAACTGTTACTAAAATGATGAATTACAGAAGCTATGCCACTGTAAGATTTATTTCAAAAAACTTCTTATATTAGAAATATGGCTATATTTTAGCCATAAGTCTGCAACTATGAGTTTCCACACATTTCTCAAAATGGTCACTAACAATTTTATAAGACCTTATGTTCCTTTGAATTCATTAATCAACTAAAATTTAAATATTCTTGCTACTTTGGTCAATCTTTTGTGATTATATATGAAGCAATCTATATTACATCATAATTTATAATGTTGATAATAAAGAATACACATGAAAAAATTTCAGAAAATATAAAGACCCATAAAAGTGAAATTTCAGAATGAATAATTTTTTAAAAAAATACATATTTCCATAAGGGGGAAACATTGTCAATCAGACAGTAGCAAAATTCTCAGTGGAATTCTACTTTCCAATATCTCAGTTAGTCTAGAATCTTTAATGTGCCAAAAGAAAACTTTTTTAGTCTTGAAAAACATATGCATTCAGTTTATAAATCTACATACTTCATCTAGAATTGCTCAATCAATTTATTTCTTATGAATTATTTCTTGGGATGAACTTGATTTTAATACCAGAGTTTAAACCTAAAAAGAAGAAAACCTGGGATTGGTGAAAAAAAAAAAGGATACAAGTCATCAATGGAAACCGCAGGATGACAGTGATTCAGAAGGACTGGAAAAAACAAGCTCCTCCTGACTGTATACCATCCAGAAAATATGTCCCAGAAAAATAATAGGTCTAATATGAAAGCAAAGAATAAAAGTTTCTGGACAATAGTGTAAGATAGTAACTTAATGCCATTGGCATTGGAAAAGATTTTGTAAACAGGATACAAATCTACTGACTATAAAATAAATAATAAAATCAACTGAACTGTATTAAAAAATAAGAACTTCTAATTATGAAATTACATGTGATTTAAAATGTGATGTAGTCAACAGAAGTGTCACTTGAAACACATTTAAATAAATCATATAGAGATGTTATTGTCATCAATAAGAAATTTGGCAGACAACTCAATAAAAATAAAATGAAAACAAGAAGCTTAAATAGACACTTTGTTGTTCAATCATTCAGTCTTGTCCAACTCTTTTGACCCCCCATGAACTGCAGAAGGACAGGCTTCTTTGATCTTCACCAAGTGCTGCAGCTGGCTTAAACTCATGCCCATTGAATCAGTAATGCTATTCAGCCATCTTATCCTCTGTCATTCCCTTCTCCTCCTGCCTTCAGTCTTTCCCAGCATCAAGGTCTTTTCTAATGAGTTGGCTTTTTGCATCAGGTGGGCAAAGGATTGAAGTTTCAGCAAGTCTTTCCAATGAGTTGTCAGGACTTATTTCCTTTAGGATTGACTGGTTTGATTTCCATGCAGTCCAAGGGACTCTTCAGAGTCTTCTCAACTCCACAGTTCAAAACCATCAATTCTTCAGTGCTTCTTTATAATCCAACTCTCTCATCCATACATGACTACTGGAAAAACCATAGCTTTGATTAGACTGACTTTTGTTAGAAAAGTGATGTCTCTGCTTCTTAATATGTTGTGCAGGTTGGTCATAACTTTTCTTCCAGGGAGCAAGCATCATTCAATTTCATGGCTGCAGTCACCATCTACAGTGATTTGGAAGTCCAAGAAAATAAAGTCTGTCACTGTTTCCATTGTTTCCCTATCTATTTGCCATGAAGTGATGGGACTGAATGCCATGACCTTAATTCTTTGAGTGTTGAGTTTTAAGCAAGCTTTTTCACTCTCCTCTTTCACCTTCATAAGAGGCTCTTTAGTTCCTCTTTGCTTTCTGCCATAAATATGCATCATCTACATATCTGAGGTTATTGATACTTCTCCCAGAATTTTTCACTTCATGTGTGCTTCATTCAGCCCAGCATTTCACATGATGTACTGTGCATAAAAGTTAAATAAACAGCATGACAAATACAACCTTGACGTACTCCTTTCCCAATCTGGAACTAGTCCATTGTCCATGTCCAGTTCTAACTGTTGCTTCTTGACCTGCTTACAGATTTCTCAGGAGGCAGGTAAGGTAGTCTGGTATTCCCATCTCTTTCAGAATTTTCCAGTTTGTTGTGAACCACACAGTCAAAGGCTTTAGAATAATCAATAAAGCAGAAGTAGATGTTTTTTCTGGAATTTTCTTGCTTTTCCTATGATCCAACAGATGTTAGCAATTTGATCTCTGGTTTCCCTGCATTTCTAAATCTGGCTTGACTATTTGGAAGTTCTCAATTCATGTACTGCTGAAGCCTAGCTTGGAGAATTTTAAGCATTACTTTGCTAGTGTGTGAAATGAGTGCAATTGTGTAGTAATTAGAGCATTCTTTGACATTGCCTTTCTTTGGGGTTGGAATGAAAACTAACCTTTTCCAGTCTTGTGGCCACTGCTGAGTTTTCCAAATTTGCTGATGTATTGACTGCAGCACTTTAACAGCATCATCTTTTAGGTTTTGAAACAGCTCAGCTGGAACTACATCACCTCCACCAGCTTTGTTTGTAGTGATGCTTCCTAAGGCCCACTTGACTTTTCACTCCAAGATGTCTGGTTCTAGATGAGTGATCACACCATTGTGATTATCGAGGTCATTAACATCTTTTTTGTATAGTTCCTCTGTGTATTCCTTCCACCTCTTAATATCTTCTGCTTCTATTAGGTCTATACTGTTTCTGTCCTTTATTATGTCCGTCTTTGCATGAAATGTTCCTTTGGTATCTCTAATTTTCTCAAAGAGATCTCTGGTCTTTCCCATTCTATTGTTTTCCTCTATTTCTTTGCAATGTTCACTTAAGAAGGGTTTCTTATTTTTCCTTGCTATTCTTTGGAACTCTGCATTCAGATGGGTATATATATTTTTCTCCTTTGCTTTTGCCTCTTTTCCTTTCTCAGCTACTTATAAGGCCTCCTATCACAACCATTCTGCCTTTATGTATTTATTTTTCTTGGAAACACTTGGAGACACTTTGTACAAGTGTAAATGCAAACACGCCAAACATATAAAAAGAAGTTAAAATTCCTTAATAACCAGAGAGTTAAAACCAAAGAAAAAACACCATAACCTATTTACAGCATATTTAAATATAATAACTAAAGTTCTATAAGTTGTTGATAAAGGAGAGCCCTACAAATTTGCATATAACATTGAGAGTAACATATGCTTGTACCTCCACAGCTATAAACCATTTGCCAATATTATTAAAAACTTGATTTATCATGTTTAAAGCAATATTTATTTTGGACAAATTTATTCTTGGTTAACAAGTGGCTTAGCATTATATTTAGGAATTAGGGCTGATTTCAGCTTGAGTAATTTTTCCTGGTTAAAGCCACTGAAGGAATTTTTATAGAAGATGAAGTGGATTCAAGAAAGTGGAAAAATGATGAACTAAGCCAGCATAATGTAAGCAGTTAAATATAATCAAGAGATTGACATTGTCTTTCAACAAATCCACTTGGCCATCTCCCAGTCTGTCTCATACACAGAATATTTTTGGTTCTTTCCCCTCCCATTTGTTCAATTTTTCACTTAATTGTGTATTCATCTTTAGGTCTTATGTGCTAGTTTAGTTAAAAGAAAACACACACATATTACCATCTAATGTGATGCTGGAGAATACACATGAGAGTCCCTTGGACTGCAAGGAGATCAAATCAGTAAATCCTAAAGGAAATCAATCCTGACTATTAATTGGAAAGACTGATGCTAAAGCTGAAGCTCCAATACTTTGACCACGTGATACAAAGAGCCAAGTCATTGGAAATGACTCTGAGGCTGGGAAAGATTGAAGGCAAAAGGAGAATGCCGTGGCAGAGGATGTGATAGTTAGACAGCATCGCCAACCCAATGAACATGAATCTGAGCAAACTCTGGGAGGTAGTGAAGGACAGGGGAGCCTAGCATGCTACAGTCCATGGGGTCTCAAAGAATCAGACATATGACTTTGCCACTGAACAACAATCACCATCTAGACCCTTACCTGTGTCTTTGAATTCTCAATTTCCAAGAAGAGGCTGTGTAGAAGATGCTGTTGTGTCACAACCATACTCCTCAAGAAGTAACGTTTCAGAGCATCCCAACTCTACTAGAATTTTTTCTGGGGAGGGCCTGAGACGCAGGTGTGGGCTACCCATGCCTGTGTGTACTGCAAGCTGACTATGCTGAACAATTAACACACCCCTAGCGGCAGCCCTCTGAAAACACCAAAGAGAGTTTGTGCATAAAGATCAAACTCATTTGTCCCTCAGGATAGGAAATAATACTTTTGTTCTATACTATCCCCCAAGTTTCTATTGTAGGATCAATCTCTAGTTGCCCCAGGTGGTAACTTGACTAATAATGTATCATTATTGTCATCCTGCCATTCCCTTTCCCATTTATCCATTCTTACTAGTGTTTCCTACGATTACCTTCCAAATAAAATAAAGTATTTACTCTTGAATTCTTCTCAGGGCCTGTTTGTGTAAAACAAAACTAAGATCAATACAGTCTCTATTTAAACAAGTTGATCTCTGTGAGGATTTTTTTTTTTTTTTTTTTTTTTTTTGCTGAGGTATTATACCTTTTATGATGATAAAAAATATATAATTTTTGTTCTTTATTCTTGGCCAGTGAAGGGATGTGCTACCAAGTAGAATGTGTATATATAAGTTTCTGGGACCTACCATGTATAATGGCACTAAATTTACAGATACTTCATCTGCACTGATTATCAGTATCATATTTGGATATTTGTAATAAGTTTGCTTACCAGATCCCTGAAAGGATGTTAAAGTTGAAGATAATTTTGTATACACTGTCTAATAAGAAATAACTAAAAAGCACAATTTGTGGTTATATCACTTTTTATTGCTTATAATGTTGGTTTGTCTGTGGTAACAGTGGTAATAAGGCAAGTAACTTCCCAGATAAGACCATTATTTTTTTTTTTTTCTTAATGAACAAGCTCCAAGTTGTTTGCTTGTTTCTTTTGGTTTGGCTCTCATACTCAATAAGGTAAAAAATAAAGGTTCAAGCCAATTTGAATATGTTTGTGACATTTTTAATCCCATTACCAGAATTATCTTATGTTGCCCCATTGTGAACTTGATACCATCGCAAACCACAGTCTTGAGCCATATGGATAGCCTAGAGGAAACATACATGTTTCTTAGTTTGATTTATCATTTCCTCTTTTGCTCAGGTAAGGGCATAGACCAAACAAGTAAGATAACAAAGAAGAATCAGAGAGGTAAAAAGATGAATATCTGGTGTTTGGTACGGATTTATCTGCACGTAAAATAGAATTTGGGCTATGAATTTGATGTTTCTTTAAAGGAGATCACAATTTTTGTCTTATATAGTTTTTAAATAAACTTGTGAACTCAGTCAGAAGACAAGTAAAAAGAATGTAAGTTGCTTCCTAGACTACAGAACCAGCTGATCTATGTTTTTGGGTTTTTTTTGAGATCTTACAGTCATTTCTTTTTATTTATACTTAGTCTACTTATCTTATAATTCTCACAATACTGGTACAGAAATTGCTTCTGTTAGCATGAGACCACAGTATCATTTCAGAAGAAACTTTGAATTGATCTCTGCAAAGCCCTTAGAAGGATATCCTTGGTTAGAATTTATGTTTAGTAAACAGAATCCAGGATCTATGAGCCATGGTCCCCCGGAAAATGTCTCATAAGCTGTATAAGTCCTTGGGCTTATAAATGAAGACTTTCCATAATTTAAACACACTCAGCTGGAAAAAAAAAAAAAAAACTGCAGGAAAAGGACTAGGTTGAAGAATTTCATGAATACTTGAAGGAACAGCATTTTGAGTTGATTTTGGGAAAACTTAAAAAAAAAAAAAACATGTAATAAAACCTGCTATGATATTTTCATATATTTTTAATCCCCTATCTTCTGTAGCTAGTTTTGTGCAAGGAAGGAGCTGGAGGGAGGGGGGAAACGGTGTCACAATGTATATGTACTGTCCTTTTCATCATAAAGGAGCTGCCAAGAATAAATTTTCAAAATTAGCCAAAAATTATTAAGGGAAAGTGTAAGTGCATTGAAATTTACTAGTGTTTGGAGATAATAATAAACAGCACAGCAGAAAATGGGACAGGGATTTCTATGCTTCCACTATAAGTGAGTGAAAGTTTTAAAATAATCTTTTTACATAATAATATGTAGTTATTAGAAAGAATAAAGCAGCTTTCTGCACTGATACTGAATATATTTAAATATTTCAGAATAAACTTAATTTGAGTCTATAAAACAAATATACTCAATCATGATATACAGCAGCCCCACCAACTGTGTATTTTCGCTTTTCTAGGAACGTCTATCCTGATACTAAAAATCTTTAAAATTCATAAAATACATGTCTTCATTAAGTTACAGTGTTGAGCATTGTCACTGAATTCATCAGTCTGCAATAAAAAGGGAAAAGAAAAACCTCTTATCTGATTAAGCTATGCCAAATTAAAAGGATGTAAATATCTGAAACTTTTAGTAATTAAATTAGATTCTTTATTATATCACTTTTCTCCCCTGTATTGAAACACAGACATGAATGCACAGAGAAGTACTACATAGATTTTTGACTTGCATTACTCTGATATTCTTTATTGTTCCTGTTTATTTAACAGGAGACAGCCCTGGATATTTATTCCCCAGATTGCACTGATAAGCATTGATATTTAGTTAAGAAGTGCATTTTTAAGTAAGTCATTAAGGGAAAACACATTTTGTATATTTTAATGTATATATGTGGAATCTATAAAAATGGTACAGGTGAGTCTATTTGCAGGACAGGAATAGAGAATGGACATATTGACACAGAGAGGGATGGGAGGGTGGGATGTATTGGGATGGTAACGTATATGTATATATATACACTACCATGTGTAAAATATAGAGCTAGTGGGAAGCTGCTGTATAGTACAGGGAGCTCAGTTCTGTGCTCCGTGTTGCCCTAGATGGGTGAGAAGGAAAGGAGTTGGAGAGAGGTTCAAGAGCAAGTTGATATGTGTGTATATGGCTTATTTGCTTTCTTGTATGGCAAAAACTAACAGAATATTGTAAGGCAACTCTACCTCAATTTTTTTTTTAAAGTAAATTTTTATGTGCCATATTGAGTGATATGTAACTTTTGTATAAACAGTCAACAATTTTCAGTTCAGTGAACAAGAGATATCAGGATACTACTTGGAATAATCAGAAAATAAACAGCAGCATGGACCAAACCACATTCATTCATTGCATTTTCATGTATTTGGAGGTATAATATGTAATCTCACTTTCCTAACTTTGCAATTGAAATCACACCTTTCTATTCTTACACTGTTAGAGAGAAGATTGTTTTACAAATCCAGAGCTAACCCAACTCCTATAGTTTTGTTCCCCCCGCCCCCCAACACCCTTAAAAAGAAAAGGAGCTAATTGTCCAAAATCCTTCAAATATCAAAATACTGAGGTTTACTTCTAAAGTCCAGACTGGGTTCTGAATGCTACTTGATATATAGAAACACATTTCTCTGAACTCAGCTGCTCACTTGAAAGAAAGAAAGCATCCTATGACTTTTTTAACTGGTTCTTACAAGGACTCATTCTCTTTTAAAGGTCAAATGCCTGTGAGCACCTTGGTTTCAGGTCAATATGTTTTTCTCTGGAAAGTATAAAGGGCAAAGGGCTAGCTAAAATGAGTAGCTGTCTTTGATTCCCAGCTGTGATGTGGATATGTGCTGATTGGAAAACAAAGACTGCAGAAGCTGAGCTAATTTTTCTCATTCAAGACCTGCTGTTGAGATGGCATCTGGCCCTTATCATTCCAATACTGGATAGCCACAATCTGGTTAGGAAATTCACAGTAGCTATTGAATTATAACGCTCTGGTAAAGCAAAATTAAGTAAGATCATATCTGAGATTTGGATACTTTGAGATGCGTATTGTAGGTATCTTTTTTTTTATTTAAAATATCACACTATTTAAAAAGTGTCGAAGATTGCAGCCAATTCTGAATACAAAACACAAAATGAATGGAAATTATTTTCTCCCATCCAAGTACTACCGGCCCGACCCTGCTTAGCTTCCGAGATCAGATAAGATTTAGAGCGTTCAGGGTGGTATGGCTGTAGACTGGGAATTATTTTCTATTTCATTTTAAAAGAAAGATGAAACAAAACAAATCTACAGTAGTACATTTGAACCTCATCTCAAGAAAGATCAAGAATATATGCAAATATTCAGATAATTTTCTAGAAATGCATATTTCTTAAGCATTAGTTACCCGACTGTGGAAAAATGTGATAAAGCTCATATTTCCTTTAGAAAATTCATATCCTGTTTTAACAATTTTTGTTCTAAGTAATCATGGGTTCATGCTTCCTTAACTAGCTCTATTTCAGGATATGTAAGACTAGTATAAATATAATTTCAACCAAGAAAACTTTATTAAACTTCCATGTTATATATATTTAGGAGTACTCAAAATAAAGAATCCTCAAAATAACATTTATTAAACAAAATCAAAGAAAATAGGATTTTCTGACCTTTGCATTTCATTTTGTGATGTGATTGAGAGGTACAAAAATGGTTAATCAAGGTCTGTTGTTGTTTTATAGTTGCAAAGTCATGTCTGACTCTTTGAGCTTCGTGGTTATAGCCCACCAGGCTCCTCTGTCCATGGGATTTCCCAGGCAAGATTACTGGAGTGAGTTACCATTTCCTTCTCTAAGGGATCTTCCCAACCCAGGGATGGAACCCTAGTCTCCTACATTATAGATGGATTATTTGCCAGTGAGCCACCATGGAAGCCCCAATCAAAGTATACCAATGTACATTTTCAGGAAAGAAAAGAAAAAGAATGAACTTACAATACTTGGCTAATTCATTAAAATACTAAAACACACCTAAATCAATGTCCATATCATCTGCTGTCATCTTATATGTGAAAATCAGGCTTGAAATTAAATATTTATAGATCTTTTCTTGAAGTTTTGAGAACATATTTTTAAAAATAGTCATTGGTTTTCTTTTTTTTTTTAATTTATTTTTTTTAATTTTAAAATCTTTAATTCTTACATGTGTTCCCAAACATGAACCCCCCTCCCACCTCCCTCCCCATAACATCTCTGTGGGTCATCCCCATGCACCAGCCCCAAGCATGCTGTATCCTGCGTCAGATTTAGTGAAGGCTTTGTGTGTCTCCCACTTGTGAATTTATACGTCTTAAAGGTAATATATATTTTATGTTTTTAAAGAAAGTCTCTCAAATAACCTTGCTTGAATAGGAGAAACAGTTAGAGTGTGTAGTTTATTTATCTTTTGACTTTAGAGAACAAAGTGCAGGTCAAAGATGGAACTTTTCAAGAAATCAAAATACATTTATTTTTTAAAGAATATGTATTTATTTGGCTGCACAGGATCTTAGTGATACCACCTGTAATATGCATTGTGACACGTGGGACCTTTTTCTAGTTGTGGCATGCAAACTCTTGGTTGAGGCATGTGGGTTCTAGTTCCCTAAGATCTAGTTCCAGGGAAGGAACCCTGGCCCCCTGCATTGGGAGCATGGACTCTTAGCCACTGGACCACCAAGGAAGTCCCTAAAATACATTTCTTAACATAGAATGTTACAGAAAGGCAATTCAAATAATTTGTTATTTTACTTATTTGACTGTTTATATGGATAAGCTTTTCACCTCAAGATGAATCTCTGACACTAAGCATTTTTAATTGTTTTGGTCAAAAATGAAATTTCACTGAATCAATATAAACTTAATGCCAGAGGCAAATCCTATTATCTCAGGAAATCATGGAAATTTCTGGAGAGGAGATTCTCTTAGTGCCTATGTGTGTGCATGCTGTCGTGTCTGACTTTTCACTACCCTAAGAACAGTAGTTGGCCAGGCTCCTTAGAAATTTTATTTTAAAAAGTGCATTGAAAACCTATGAGATAAGCAAGGAATAAGTAGTTTCTTATTTCTATGAACATAAAACACTTTGCTCCCCACAAGGACATATTATTTACACTATATGGTTTTGACAATTAATGAAGCACTTTAGTTAATGAAGCTTACAGTATGTGAGAAAATCTCTTCTTTGTCTCCTTATCATACTTCATACATTCCAGACTCTAATACCCTATTTAGACTTCCTCTCTCCTTGATTTATCTATATTTGAACTACATTCCAACTTGACTGTAACTTGCATATACCCTTAATTTTAAGCTATGTAATAGAAATGTTCCTTATAGACTCATAAACTAGAAAGACCAATTTGGTCAGTTCAATGTACAAAGAGTAACATGAAATTCTTTCTTTTTTAAACTTGTGTGTTGTGTTCTGATGATGATTTTTTTTTCAATGATTGTTTTTTAATAGAAGTTCTTTTCTACAGTGACAACTTCTAAAATTTCTTAGAATTTTTACTAACTTGTTCAGTATGTGCTCAGTCACTTAGTTGTTCAACTAAGCTGTTCGGCTTAGTTGATTGTTTGACTCTTTGCATCTCATGAACTGTAGCCCACCAGGGTTCTCCATCCATGGAATTTTCCAGGCAAGAATACTGGAGTGGGTTACCGTTTCCTTCTCCAAACCTGTTCAGTATAGCATTTGTGAAATCTTAAAGCAGAATAAAAATGAAATAATACTCTCTTATTAAACATACTTTGTAGTAGCTAAATAATCATTTCAGAAATGAAATCAAGCCTAAAACATAGTCATGTAATGTAAGTGGTGAAATATAGCTTTGAGATTATCTAAATGCACGTGCTTATTTTACAAATGAGTTGTGTGTGTGAGGCCTATAAAACTTAGTAGGCTTAACCTTACATGGTAACAGATGTATTTTATTCTACATAAAATATATGTCATATTTTTGAAATGTTCATTAGTGATGTTTAGTTATTACTTTTACTATAAACTGTTTGAATTTGATTAATATTTACATCATAATACTATTATTTACGTGAAATGGGTAGATAAGGACAATACTGATGAAGATACAATTTTACCATGGCTTCATGTCTTTTCCCTCTTATGAAATGATATTTTTATAGTACTGTAATAATCTACCTTTCATGGCCATATGAGAAACCTAAAAGGCTTTTAGTATTCCTGACAGGGTAGCAATTTAGTATCACAGTAGATCTGTAAAGGCAGAGGACTGAATAGGGAAAGAAATGAGGAGGTGGAAGAGTCACAAAGTGGGAGAATCTGGCTCCCTGGGAAGCAGATTCACTGTGCTAAAAGGATGACGGCCTGAGCAAATCTTTCCCCGCATATGCTGACATGATGGCGTGCCTTATTTCATGCTCCATTGAGAGAGAATGCGGGAGTTCAGCGTTAATGTTCATTGTCACTTTCCTCTCTCCTACTGATATGAGAATCTTCATTACTGGATGTAAATGCACTGCAGCATGCAAAGTAATATTCTGTGGGTCGTATTTTGCTTTGTCATTATCTAGCCTCTAAAATGGGTGCACAGTTTTGCTACACAAGTTCATTTCTGTATTCCATGCTTCAAACCACGGCTGTCAATTGGCAGTAAAAATGTGCAAAATGACTTCCTCTAGATTCAAATGCTATAGATCAGCCAAGGTTTGCTGATAATAATGCATAAAGTTTTTGTGATGAGAAGCATAGTATAGTATAAAGAACATGGTCAAAAAATATGTCCAGGTGGAAGCCCTGTGGCTCACTAATTATTGTACTTCTGGAAAGGAATGTTTGTTGGCCCAAGTTTTTCCTCTCTAAATTATGACAATCATGCCTCTTCTGAAGAATTATTATAAGGAATAGAAACAATGATTGTTAAAGGCTTTTACAGTACCACATGGTAGTTATAACTAGAGAAAGTCTTACAAATTTATCAGTTAGAGTTTATTCGGAGAGACAGAACTGATATGAATGGTATAGAATCATGGACTCATTACAGGGATTAAACCTTAATAGTTTTAAGAATAGATACAGACATCTATGAAATTGCAGTGATTACTCTAAGATTGGGAACACAAGAAGCATTGTGAGAGAAAGAAAGGAAAAATTGGATTCCATGAGCCCAAATTGAAATTCACAAGGACAAACTAGATTTTTCACTCATCTATTGCCTTCTGAAGGCTCTAGCTGCAGGTAGGTACTACCGCTTTCCATGAAGCTGCATAAGTGTGGCCTGGGACTCTGAGAAAGATCTCCGAGCAGCTGCAGGAGTTCCTGAGCCAGCTGCTACCAGACTTCATTCAACAAAGTAAACCAGCAGATCAGCAAAAATGTATGCAAACCACCAGGCTGCCCAGTGCCCTAGTTTGACCGCCAGTACGTGCTGGCTGCCACTTTGCTTCTGTCTTCTGAATCTCATGTATTTTTCTCTTATGTCCTGTTCTAATCCAGAATGGGACTTCTCAGGTGACTCAGTGGTAAAGAATTTGCCCGCAGTCCTTTGATCCCTGGGTCAGGAAGATACCTGGGAAAAGGAAATAACTACTAGTATTCCAGTATTCTTACCTGGGAAATCTGGTGGACAGAAGAGCCTGGTGGGCTACATTCCATGGGGTCACAAAAGACTTGGACATGATTGAGCTACTAAACAACAAGAGCCTAGAATCATGTAGAGAAAGAAGTACTAATAAGCACAGTTCTAGCATAGCTAAACTGACATAGTACAAAGATACTCCAATAGGACAGGTTATGCCATCTTTTTTTTTTTTTTTGTCTTTTCCAAATCTTGAGACTTAAGTCAACAGGATTTATTTCTTATGAGAGTTACAGGTTAATACTGTGTCTGTGGTAACTGTATTCCACATCCTCCTTCTTCCTGGACTGGGTCTGACAAAGCAGAACCTGGCATCCATCATGGAAGAAGAAAAGAAATAACATTAAACAATGTGCTTGCTCATAAAGCTTTTGTGCAGAGATGACATAATTTATTCCTGCTTACTTTGATTGACCAAAACAAGTCATAAAGACCAAGTCTGATGTCAGTGAGGCCTCAAGGAAGAGGGAAGCAGGTATTTGCAAATGATAGTAGAGTCTTTTACAGTCAACTATTGTTGCGAAAACTATTTGGTGTAGACTTTTCTCTATATGCAAGTACACTCAGATTCTCCAGGGTAGACCAAACAACATGTAATTTACTAATGGCATCAGACTCAATCCAGGTGTCTGTAGGTTTTCTAGATCCAGAAACCTTGCCACAAACAACAACAACAACAACAAAACCTCACAAAACAACATCGAGTTTTCCTGGTGGTTCAGTGGGAAAGAATTTGCCTACCAGTGCAGGTGACACGTGTTCAGTCCCTGACCCAGGAAGATCCCACAAGCTGTGGAGCAAATAAGCCTGTGTGTCCTAGAGCCAGTGCTCTGAAACAAGGAAAGCCATCATAATGAGAAGCCCCCACGATTCGATCTGGCTCTTTACACATTTTTGTGGTGATCTGCCACCCAACAGTCGCATGTTTGATTTCTTTTCATGGAGTCATTTCCTTCACCTGAAACCTTTCTTGTTTACTGCCAGCCAGACTATTAATTTGGTTTTTGATATAAAGCTGAGTTTTCTTTTTTTCTTTCTTTTTTTTTGGGGGGGGGGGGGGGCCTTGTCACTCAGATTTTATCTCAGTCTTATATTTTAATATTTACAATTGATAGGAAGTTACCCTGAAGTTCCTGAATTTCTGGTCCTACTTTTATTGGAGGACATTTTTCCATCAGTTTATCCCTTTTGCACATCTCATGGGTGAGACACTGACTCCTTACTTTCTCAAAGACATCTAAATAACTAACAGCCTTTGAAGAAGATATAGTGTCCTCCCTCGAAAGCATAGTATAGGTATGCTTATTGTCCAAACTGAAGCTGAAATGTTTTGTAGAGCAGGGGAAATCACATTTATTTTCTATCATAAAATATTTGTTTTTCCTAAGCTCAGAATTCCTCTATTGTAATGCAACCCATTGAATGTGCAGATGCCATCTGGCCCTCTTCCCAGAAGTGTATGAACTTTGGGCTTAAGAAACTAGCACAAAATGCTGATACTCTGACTACTATTACTTCCATAACTTTGACCCAGAAGTCTCATGTCTTCTTCTACCAAGAGTAACCCATGAAATCATGGCAGGCTAACTATAATAGTTAGCTTGCAAGTAGTGTATAGCCTCAGACTCCTGAGAGTTCTTAATATGTCTGTGTTATTTATGAATGCAAGCTGGACTTTTTTGTTTTTTTGTTTTTTTGTTTTTTTTTAGTGAGCTCATCTCTTATGCACTCAATTGCCAGATTTAGCCAATGAAAACAAAGCATTTTACTATTACTTCACTTCTCAATTTCTTGGCATGAAATATGCTCAACAAATTATTGCCTTTTAAATTGTCACCAGTATCATACAATTCACAGTGGATTATGCACGTTTTATCACCTAATAAATTCCTCACTACACTCTATCTAGCTCCTAAATCCATGTTGTATATTGGCTTTGATTTGTTTTCAATTTGTTGTTGTTGTTACATCAGAAATCTATCTCTCTGATCCACGGAATTAGTTCTCATCTCATTATCCATTTTGCATCTACCGGAAAGACTTAAAATATAAATTACTAGTGAAGATCTTTATTATTGTGTTTTTACCCTATTTTAAATGTCACTTTAGCGGGATTATAAAAGGGAGAGATGATGAACACCTACATTTTTTATAAAGCCTTGTCATGATTTTTTAGTTCCATTAAAACTTCTCTCTTCTATTTCTCTTACAAAAATATTCTGAGGCAAGATTCTTGACTTAACTAGCACTGCTGAAAAGAAAGAAGGAAAAAATTTAATTTACACAGATTTTATAGTTTAAAGCAATTTTCCAACAGAAACTTTAGATTAAACTCTAACTATAGATAATTCTGAACTTTTTGAACTTCATAACAACTCAGTATCAAATAAACTCTGGTATTTGCATGGTTTAATGATGTCTGTTGGTTACTTGAAATTGTATATTTTCAACTAAGGATTCACATTATTTCATTTTTCATTTAGCTCTACATATTTCATTCATTAAAAGTTAATTGTCATTCCATAATTTATTTTAATTGAAAATTCAAATTATGTACTGAGTGAAGCAATTAATGGAATGACTTCAAATAGTCCTAACTCTCCCCAATATAAATACTGTTGTGAAATGAAAATATACAAAGCAAAACTTTTTAGTATTGACTGTAAGACTATAAGTATTAAATAAGAAAAAAAGAAATAAACTTAGGCCCCAGTTGCTGTTTGGTTTAGGGCCAGCAACCTGTAAGGTCTTTCCTTGTGGCTCAGTGGTAAAAGAATCTTCCTGCAATGCAGGAGACTTGGGTTTGATCCCTATGTCAAGAAGATCCCCTGGAGGAGAAAATGGCAACCTTCTCCAGTATTCTTGCCTGGAAACCCCATTGACAGAGGAGTTTGGTGGGGTTGCCAAAGAGTCAGACACAACTAAGTGACTAAACAGCAACAAAAATAACCTATACTCTTCATTTCTTATCTGTCATGATGAGTCTTCTCTGATCCACACCACAAATGTATACTCCCTCTTTCTGCTTCTTTCAAATTGTATACTGTGTAGGGGTGCACATCTTCAGCCTGGCAAACTTTGCTGTTATAAAACACCTGCACACTTGGCTTTGGCTCTCTCAGTCCTAGACTTCCTCTTAGAGTCATGCTATACCCTTAGCTTCAGGATTTTGCTGCCTGTGTTATAAATATTTTGATCATACCTAAGTAAGGCTAGACTAAGGTCAGGAGCTTTGACATCTGGAAAGAGAGTTTCTCCACACCCCAGTGAGGTTTCCATGACACTGATAAATATAAAACTGATAGTAAATCATGTTTATACTGTCCTATATGGATACATATATATATATACACATATATGTGTATTTTAACATTTTCAAGAAATTTTGTTCATTTTATAGACAACTGAGTTGTAATAATCTATTTATTTTATGAAGCGAAACTGCTTTATTTCCTCATGTGGATTCTTTAAAGTGGAGAAATGAATACTAGTTATTTTCACTCAGTTAAAGTATAGGAATATAGACTACTTAATTGCATTATATTTATAACTTTAAAATAGATAAAAGGGCAGAATAGTCACTTATGCTTTAAAATTGTTTAATATATATCTTATATTTAAAGATATATGTCAATAATATTTGATTTTCTAAAAATGGAGTAATTTGCTAAATTTTTCATTATGAGCTTGATGAACAAATACTCTTGTTCATTGTATCTGAATTATCTCACAAGGCTAACTATCATTACCAATCAATTATTCTCAGTTCAGTTCAGTTCAGTTGCTCAGTCGTCTCCGACTCTTTGCGACCCCATGAATTGCGGCTCGCCAGGCCTCCGTGTCCATCACCAACTCCCAGAGTTCACTCAGACTCACGTCCATCGAGTCGGTGATGCCATCCAGCCATCTCATCCTCTGTCATCCCCTTTTATCCCTGCCCCCAATCCCTCCCAGCATCAGGATCTTTTTCCAGTGAGTCAGCTCTTTGCATCAGGTGGCCAAAGTATTGGAGTTTCAGCTTTAACATCAGTCCTTCCAATGAACACCCAGGACTGATCTCCTTTAGGACGGACTGGTTGGATCTCCTTGCAGTCCGTTCTGAAAGAGACGGGAATACCAGACCACCTAACCTGCTTCTTGAGAAAACTGTATGCAGGTCAGGAAGCAACAGTTAGAAATGGACATGGAACAACAGACTGGTTCCAAATAGGAAAAGGAGTACATTAAGGCTGTATATTGTCACCCTACTTATTTAACTTATATGCAGAGTACATCATGAGAAACGCTGGGCTGGAGGAAACACAAGCTGGAATCAAGATTTCTGGGAGAAACATCAATAACCTCAGATATGCAGATCAATTATTCTACTTACATAAAACTTCTAGGTCATGTATCAATCTTCTTTACCCACAAAGAAAAGCATCTGTCTAAATATTGGTTGAATTTATGGCACATCCACCATTGTATAGCTACAGGATTTCTTTCTTCCCACTGTCAAAATCTAAACCCTTACAGCTAAAATTAAACAGTTAATATTACCTGGCCAACCTTCCCTTTATAATTCTTCCTAGTGAAGGCAAAACTAAGAAAATAATTCCCCAATTAAAGTGAGAGTATGTATCTTCCACACTTTTACACATTCTTCATCACCTGCTAAACTCACTCTACGGCTTTTTATTATTCATTGTTTAAGAGTGAGGCATATCATGGAAACAACTTACAGTGTGTAAGAACATCTTATCTCACACTTCTACTCTGGAAACTGTTTCTAATAAGTAAAGCTAGCAGTATCCTCTGATGTTTCAGTGGACTTCCTCTTATAGGTCCTTTCCATGGGCCACCTCGCAGAGAGAGGACCACTGCAGAGGATTTCCTTACCCTCCAGTTTCCTTCCTAGTTCCCATCTCCAAGAACTGGATATGTGGAAGTATAGTCTTTCTTAAGGGTCCACGCAAAGGCCCACATCCCAGGATACATCTCATAGCTGAGAAGTTTATGGGCACACCATTAAGTGCCTGCCTTTTATTGGTTCCAAGACTTCAAACAACTGCACGTCTCTTGACAGCTTTTCTTCCTTGCTTTTCTCCCTACAAGGTCTGGCTGACCTGTACATTTTCTCCTGAATGTACTGGCTCCTTAGACTTCTATAAGCTAAACTCTGGCTACTGAGGCATTAGAGAAGAATGATTCAGGAGAGATTTTTAGAGCCAGAAAAGGTAAAGGTATATCTTAATTCCATTCTTGCAAAACATGGGCTATGTAAACTTTGCTCTGTTATCTTATCCATAAAAATGAAGAAAAAATTGTAAACTTAACCCTAAGGATTGGTGTGAGAACTGGATGAACTCGATATCTCTAAAGTACTTGTTCAGTCGCTAAGTCATCTCTAACTCTTTGCGACCCCATGGACTGTAGCACACCAGTCTTCTCTGTCCTTCACTATCTTCCAGAGCTTGCTTGAACTCAAGTTCATTGAGTCAATAATACTATCTAACCACTTCATCCTCTGCTGCCCACTTCTCTTTTTCCTTCAGTCTCTCCTAGCACCAGGGTCTTTTCCAGTGGGTTGGCTCTTGGCATCCGGTGGCCAAAGTATTAGAGCTTCAACTTCAGTAACAGTCCTTAAAGAAGTGATGAAGCTCGAAGGTAACTTTGTATAAGTTTGAGTACATGTTAAAATTCCTAGAAAATAAATCATTCCTACAGTTTCTCCTTATAATTAATAATTACAACTTGACACTGATATTACCTCTTTTCTGTAATTCATATATTATGAAAATGTTTCTTCCTTACCCTGTAGTATAATCTAGTTAGTTGTCCATCTTCAGAATTATAAACTCAGCAGGGCATAGTTTATTTAGGCTGAAATTATTCCACTAAAATTGCAGAGAATATTTGTTCAGTTCAGCTCAGTCACTCAGTCGTGTCCGAATCTTTGCGACCCCATAAATCACAACAGGCCAGGCCTCCCTGTCCATCACCAACTCCCAGAGTTCACTCAGACTCAAGTCCATCGAATCAGTGATGCCATCCAGCCATCTCATCCTCTGTCGTCCCCTTTTCCTCCTGTCCCCAATCCCTCCCACCATCAGAGTCTTTTCCAGTGAGTCAACTCTTCACATGAGGTGGCAAAAGTACTGGAGTTTCAGCTTCAGCATCATTGCCTCCAAAGAATATCCAGGGCTGATCTCCTTCAGAATGGATTGGTTGGATCTCCTTGCAATCCAAGGGACTCTCAAGAGTCTTCTCCAACACCACAGTTCAAAAGCATCAATTTTTCAGCACTCAGCCTTCTTCACAGTCCAACTCTCATATCCATACATGACCACTGGAAAAACCATAGCCTTGACTAGACAGACCTTTGTCGGCAAAGTAATGTCTCTGCTTTTGAATATGCTATCTAGGTTGGTCATAACTTTTCTTCCAAGGAGTAAGCGTCTTTTAATTTCATGGCTGCAATCACCATCTGCAGTGATTTTGGAGCCCCCAAAAATAAAGTCTGACACTGTTTCCACTGTTTCCCTATCTATTTCCCATGAAGTACTGGGACCAGATGCCATGATCTTTGTTTTCTGAATGTTGAGCTTTAAGCCAACTTTTTCACTCTACTCTTTCACTTTCATCAAGAGGCTTTTCAGTTCCTCTTCACTTTCTGCCATATGTTTGTTATTAGTTGGTAAAAATTAAAACACAAGGGAAAGAAGAATTGACAAAGAATTAACAAATATAACAATTAATTAAGGAAATATATTTTTTTCTAATTTAGATTGCAAAAATTCATTAGGAAACAAATGGCTTTGTATCATCAGTTCAAATAAAGAAATCCCCTCATGAATTATTTTATTTATTGAGCATTTAAATTATTCAGAAGTCTCCTCTATATTGTATACCTCATAAACTTCTCACTCTCTTGACATTATGATAGGTCTTTTGACAATTTCAAGCACATTTTTTAAAAAGACAATTGCTACTTCTATATTTAGTCCTGAACTGTCTTCTTAATACTACTTCAAAACTGTTTTTACTTGGAATTATGTTACGTCTCCCATAGTAAGGAAAATGTGTACTTTTTATGTAATTTTAAAAGCAATTAAGTTAATATTCACAGTATCAATATATGTATTTTAGAATAGTTTTATTTATTTCTTATTCATTCAGCAAACATTGTTGTGCATATTATGTACCAGATTTTGTGCTATGTCATGGGGATATGAAGAAGATTAAATGTGTCTCTGATTTTAGGAGTGAACGACCTCATAAGCAAGAGAAATAAAAAACATAAAACTAACTGAATATGAATTAGTGTGACTAAGATTGTAATAAAGATCTATACAAATACCTTGAAGGAGTATGTCTATATAGGGAAATTGAGTATGCCATTACTCAAAAAGTGGCACTTGAGCAGAAATATATCTATATTTCTAATATTAGATTTTATATCTATATTTATCTAATATCTATATTTCATTTTCTAATAATTTATTTTTTACATATATTCTACAATTTTAAAAAATCAATGGCAAACCACTCTAAAATAGTCTATTTAGAAACTAAGATCAATGACTTTCTTTATAAGCTTATACTCCTAAGTAAAGAAATCATCGTAATCAACACAATCTTCATCTTAGACTTGCGTAACTGGAAGTGTTAAAATCCTAGGCTCTCAACCTTCTTAATCACTTTCCAAGAAAAGAAAGCACATTGATTGTTTTTTTTTCCCTCCCTATCAGTAAGTGCATAATGACTCTTCATTGTGCTTCCTATGGCCTTCAAACCCCTGATTCAGCTCTGCTGCTTCTGCTCTTCCATGCTCCATCCTCTCACTCAGTGTCTAGCATAGAATGAAAGTCATCAGCACTTCTTCCTAGAGTTTAGACCCTATGTGCACATCATTACGTAGGGAGTGCTAACTTTCTGTCTTCACCTGTAGGTCTTTATTCCCACCAACTGAAGTTAAATTGTTTCCCAGACAAAAGATATTGGATTAGACCTATACACAAACTCACAGCTACACTATGCAGAAGTGATGTATAGTATAGCCACACTGTACTCTGAAGTGTCTATGAAATGGATTTCTCTCCCTTTCCTACAGTAGTTGAAGAGCCTCAAACTCAGAAACCATGTTGTTTCTATGTTCATTTTCCTTGCTGCTTTTCCACATATTCCATACCTAGATAGTAGCAAACAACAATTAACACTAACTCATATTCAGTGATGACCATAATGACAGTGCTCCATATATCCTTTGGAAGTAGTTGAACGTCCTAAAGTTATTTTCTTACTGAATCCAGTTTTATAAACTGATTCTAAATAGCTTTAAAAAGCTGGTGTAAAACTCCACATTCAAAAAAATGAAGATCATGGCATCCAGTCCCATCACTTCATGGCAAATAGATGGCAAAAACAATGGAAACAGTGACTTTATTTTCTTGGACTCCAAAATCACTGCAGATGATGATCACAGCCATGAAATTAAAAGACCCTTGCTCCTTGGAGGAAAAGCTATGAAAAGCCTAAACAGCATATTAAAAAGAAGAGACATTATTTTTCCAAAAAAGGTCCATATAGTCAAAGCTATGGTTTTTCCAGTAGTCATGTATGGATGTGAGAGTTGGACCATAAAGAAAGCTGAGTGCCGAATAACTGATGCTTTTGAACTGTGATGTAGAAGACTCTTGAGAGTCCCTTGGACTGCAAGAAAATCAAACCAGTCCATCCTAAAGGAGATCAACCCTGAATATTCATTGGAAGCACTCATGCTGAAGCTGAAGCTCCAGTCTTTGGCCACCTGATGCAAAGAACTGACTCATTATAAGACACCCTGATGCTAAGGAAGATTGAAGGAGGGAAGAGAAGGGGACGACAGAGGATGAAATGGTTGGATGGCATCACCAATGCAATGGACATGAGTTTGAGTAGGCTCCAGGAGTTGGTGATGGACAGGGAAGCCTGGCATGCTACACTTCATGGGGTTGCAAAGAGTTGGACATGGCTGAGCAACTGAACTGACTGAACTGATGGAATCAAATTCCTCAATATACTTTCTATACTTTCAAACATATTCAAAGCTATATTGCTAAGTTTTGGTTGACGTAAGTTTGAATTCCTTCAAAATAGATTAAGCATTGTCATCACTCATTAACTAAACACAATGGCAATCCTATGCTAAGAGGAGGAGTTCTTTTTTTTAAGAATATATAATAATTCTGGCTAAATTGATTAATATTAAAGGTTGTATTCTATTTTTAATGTGTATTTATAGTTTTAATGACATGCTTACTAAGGTTTCACCAGTATTTCTTTATCCACATATTATTTTGTGTTTATTAAATGTCAGAAGTTGGCAACCTTAATCTTGGAAAGGCCGTCACAGTGTTATAGTGATAAAATTGTGGAACTTTATAATACCCAGAGATAAGTCTACGGTTATTATTTTAATAGCAAACTAGAAGCATTTTAAAAAGTTGATTTTACTCAGTACTTTGTTAAGTTCCCTTACACATTATTTCTGGAGAAATATTCAGTGATTAATTCTTGCTCAATCCTTTGGAAAGAAAATTCTTACCTGCATTTCCTGACAAGCAATACAAGTGAAATATAATATTCTGGATAAAAATTAGAATGGGATCTACAGTCTAAGAAATATACACATAGCAGACAGAATTGTTCAATAATTGCACATTTTGAACTGTAATTTGCTTAGCATCTCTTTTTTAAACTCATAAATCATACGCAAAACCCCAAACTCAATATTTTATTTTGTTTATCTGGGATCCATAAGGCAACAAGGTACAGTATTTAAGTGTCTGTATTTCTAATATAGCTTAGTTTTAAAAATAAATTTACTTCATTTTTACATGAGACAGAAGTTTTATTGCAAGAGTCACCATTACGGCACCCACATGCATAGCTTTTCTGCTGCTGTGGGTGTAGAGCTGACAAACACTCAGCAAACAGATGGCTAACCCTCTGAATGACATTATTCATGTTAAACAAAATAGCTTTTTGACGATCATAATGTAGCACCTGCTCTGGTGTTCTTCTTCTAAGGGCAGAGGAAATATGAGATTTGGTGAGACTGTCAAATACTGTATCAGGCTTATGTTTGCTGATGGCCTTATAAGAAAAGAAATTGCCAATCAATTAGGAACAACTTCTCATCTTTTGATACTCATCACAAAGCTGGAATAAAATTTAATTTGTCAAATGACATATATATATTTGTTGATATCAGTAAACAAAAGGACATTAACTTTCCCCCAAATGTACTAAAAAGTTAAACTAAACCCATTACTATTATAATTTTAAATGAAAACAAATACATATCACAATATTCAATTTTACCCTTATCCACTTGGTAGTACTAATTTTCCAATCTTATTTCAAATATCTCATCATAATATTTCACCATTTGTACTACATGGTTATTTTATGAACCTAAATTGCTCATCACAAATACACCCTTTAGACTGGATTATTTTACACTCTGCATTTCTGATAAGCCCTTTCAATTTACAACAACCGTCTCCAGTGAAATGTTAGAACCATTTACTCAGAATTCATTATCAGTGATCAGTGAAATAAAGTGGGTGCCCCCCAAGGTTTTACTTCTCTCCACTAATTGATGCTTATTCTGTTAGCATATTTTCACAGATGTGCTGTGCTGCGCTTAGTCGCTCGGTCATGTCTGACTCTTTGTGACCCCATGGACTGTAGCCTGCCAGGCTCCTCTGTCCATGGGGATTCTCCAGGCGAGAATACTGGAGTGGGCTGCCATGCCCTCCTCCAGGAGATCTTCCCAACCGAGGGCTTGAACCCAGGTCTCCTGCATTGCAGGTGGATTCTTTACCATCTGAGCCACCAGGGAAGTCCCATTTTTCACAGTTAACTTTCCAAAATTCTTTAATCACTCTAGGTCTGTTCTCTGGCTATTGCTGCCAGTCCTTACTATTACTCAGATATATGGGTGCAACATACGTGCTGCTCCATCAAGACTAATAACACATTTGAAGGAAAAATCGTCCCCCCAAGATATTGTCCCATATCACCAAAAGCTAAGTATACAGACATTGTATTTGATGCACTTGCCTACTTCAATAAACCAAAGTATTTATCAATAATTAGCATAAAATATATGTTTGCTATGTTTTATTAGTAATGCAAAGTTTATTTCATAGTATCTTTTCCAGATGAGAAGTATCCATTCCATTAAGTTTAGAAAGGTATTTGATTATGTGTATATTTCTACTTTTACACCTAGACTTCATAGAAACAGTTTAAGGCATATTTCAATCTGTTATATACATAAACAATGTTAGAATGAAAAACAAACTTTTAGTACTTAAAGTAACAGAAATTACTCACTTTAATACCGATTGTACATGTCTTTAAACTTAATGTCTAAAATACAGACAAATTCTTAAATATATGTTTGCCTGCCTCGCAAAAAACAAATAAATATATGTTACTCTCACAGTCCAAATGCCTGAGAAAATGGAGGGTGAGACATTTACAGACCAGCTAAAAGGGTTCACCTATTTGTGATTGTGTGACAGGTTGAGAAAATGTTGGCTATCGCTGAAGTTCTACTGACATTCTTTATCACCTTCCTTGTCAATTTCCTTTGGAAATTGATTTTTCAATGCCATTTCCATGCAGAACATAAAATAATTGCCAACCTACCTTAAGGGTAATTTCTTAAAATTTTATTTTTTAATTTAGAATATTATACAAATCATAAGAGTTATAATGTGGTATAAATATTATAATATCTTAAAACACAAGATTTGGGATGGCAGTATTGATAGCATCTACTGCAGGTAAAAAGATAAGAGTTAACATGAATGCTTTGTTTTTATAAGTAAAAGATTGATGACTATATAATATTATAAGAAATAAAGAAGAAATAAGTACTATATTGACCTGCAAAAATTTCATAAAAATTTTGTCAGATAAGTTAGAAATTATTTTGACATTTTATATCTCTATCTACAGCTACATTTATACTCAAATTTATTTAGTTTTATTTTGATTATGTTTCTTGAGAAGTCAGGTTCACTGCCGTTGACCCCAGCTCCCTATACAGAGAATAAACATATTTCTCTAATCAGGTAATAAAGTTTTACTCTTAGTAACATGGAAACAACCTCAAATGAAAATCAGTGGTTTGTGACTAACCGCATCTGCCTTAAGGCCAATTTGGCTAATACATGTAAAAGCTATGCTCAAAGCAATAATATAATATTTTTGAAACTTTCAAGCCACATTTTTCCGTGTTGGACAGTATTTTCTGAAAAAAATTTTGACCTACCTTAGAGTTCTTTTTCGGAGAAGGCAATGGCAACCCACTCCAGTACTCTTGCCTGGCAAATCCCATGGACAGAGGAGCCTGGTAGGCTGCAGTCCATGGGGTCGCTAGGAGTCAGACAGGACTGAGCGACTTCACTTTCACTTTTCACTTTCATGCATTGGAGAAGGAAATGGCAACCCACTCCAGTGTTCCTGCCTGGAGAATCCCAGGGACGGGGGAGCCTGGTGGGCTGCCGTCAATGGGGTCGTACAGAGTCAGACACGACTGAAGTGACCTAGCAGCAGCAGCAGAGTTCTTTTTAAGGCATGTCTTTGACTTCCTTCATTTTATTTGCATTTTATTAACTCTGTTCTAGTTTGAGACGCTCGATTCCATTAACAGTTGCCGTCCTACTTCCTTCTAGATTGATTATCAAAGCACAAAGATCTGCCTTTAATTTCCAATGCTAAGGACAACATAATTTAAATTTTTGTAAGAATGTCACACGTCCCCTAAAAGAAAGGAAAGAAGGAAAGCATTATCTTGAAAATATGGGCTTGAGATTCTTTAAAATAGGATGTTTTTTAAAAAGTGAGTCATTTTATTTAGAAAGTACTCTTTGCTAATATCAGTTTAATACCATGGTAACCAGACACATATGTGACTATAGTTCTCAAGAGATCTGACTTCTAATATTTCTGTGCTGTGGAAATATCTCAATCCATTTTCACACTCAGAGGGGTCATGTTGCTCAGTAAGATCTATGTAGCAAATATTCATTGTTTTTGTTTCTGGAGAGTAGCAGCTTTCTTAAATTAATTTCATCCTTCACCTTCCATTAGCTTTGTTATTGTTTAGTCGTTAAGTCATATCCAATTCTTTTGTGACGCCATGGACTTTAGCCCATCAGGTTCCTCTGTCCAAGGAGTTTCCCAGGCAAGAATACTGGGGTGGGTTGCCATTTCCTTCTCCAGGGTCCTGTGCCAGAGGTTGGACCTGTGTCTGCTGCTTTGGCAGATAGATTCTTTAACACTGAGTCAGCAGGGAAGCCTGTAGCATACTCATAAGCAAAACATTTACCTCTTCAAATATATTGGGATTTTTCACTCTTCAAGTCTTTAAGTTCAGTGCCTAAAATATTCCAAGTTGAGTTTGCTTATTCCTCCTTTTTTACCTTATTTGTTTAGTTTAGATGTCAAATAATATCAAACCAAGACTGCTAAAAATAAATACCCTCTATTAGATAGATTACTTGGCCATTTATATTTATTAACAGTATTTCAGGCTACATTTTAAACTTGTTTGTTGTGTAATCAAATGTATTAGAAGCAGTATAAACTACTTTCCCAAAGTCCAAATGCGTGACAGCTGCTCTAGCTCTTTCCTCCATTAATTGTGCAATTGTATTTAAATCTGTCAAATGAATCTGGAATGACTGATTATTTGAATCTCATGCTATTAATTATACCTCTATATCATTAAAATTTATAACATTTATTTTAATGTAAGCATATCTTATTAACAAGAGAGAAAACTTACAAAAACATATTTTATATTTTTGCCTCTAATCTTTCTATTATAATTCTTCACTTTTCTATTATTTTATTGATTCATCACTTTTCAGTAAAGGATTCAAAAGTTTCATCTATTAATCTTTGTGTTAGCCACATATTGCACTTACCTAGTTAGTAAAAATATTCACCCATTTGTTTCAAATCCAAAACATTTAATGTTACTAAATGACTTAAATTTAAATTTTGATATTTCTAATGTATTTTACAATAAGACCTTTACCATCCCAGGTGGCTCTAGTGGTAAAGAATCCACCCGCCAATGCAGGAGATGCAAGAGATGTGGGTTTGATCCCTCGGTCAGTAAGGTCCCCTGGAAGAGGAAATGGCACCCTACTCTTGCCTGGAAAACTCCGTGGGCAGAGAAGCCTGGTGGGCTACACTCCAAGGGACCTCAAAGAGTTGGACACGGCTGAGCACATGACAGAAAATCTAGCATTTGCCTTCATTACTTGTCTTCCACATATCTTCTGTATCTATTCTCTCTTTCAAATGTCTCTCTAGTCTGTTCAACATTCTATATTTTTACAGCTACAATTGTAGTTCAACCATTGCCATCTTCCTCTTGAGCTGCAAAAATGGTCCCTGAATTGTTATCCTCACTTCCTTTCTTGTTGCTTCATACCAATTAATTCCTTATATAACATTCAGAGGGTCTTCCCTGGTGGCTCGGCCATAAAGAATCTTGCCTGCAATGTGGGAGACCTGCAGATGACACAGGTTCGATTTCTGAGTTGGGAAGATCCCCTGGAGGAGGAAATGGCAGGTCACTCCAATATTCAGAATTGTTGAATAAAGCGAAACAAAGCAAAATGAAATTTTTAAAAAAGGCATGAGTTGGGTTAGATCAGTGGCCTGCTAGGAGTGTTTTAATGGTTTCTCTTTTTCCTCAGAACCCTACATTATATATCTATAACAATGTCTTAACCCTCTTGTTGAGCTACTCTGCCCAAATCCATAGTCAGTACACTACAGCTCTGCTCTAAATGACAATCAGTCCAGGTGATTTTCCTTCTATTTGCAGTTCACTGGCTTGATTTGTATCATGTTTTCATTTCTCAACTTGGGTAAGATTTCAAGTCTCAGCACGTTGGCAGGTGGTATAACACTGTGGTTGTGGAACCAGACCACTTACATCCTAATATCAGTTCAACCTTTCATCACCAGCATGGCATCTCTGTATTGCATTTTCTTCATTATAAAATGTGGCTAGTAATAGGCCCAACCTCAAAGATTTGTCAAAAAGAATAAATAATTTAATATATGCAAAGCACTATCAAGGCTGTTTAGTATGTTTTAAGCACTTAAGTCAATTATTAGAGCTTTATCTTAATAAAATGTCCTTGATGAACCCATTAATAATTAATAAAATAGTAGCAATAATGTAAGTATAGCTAACTCTTCAGTAACTTGATAAGATTCAGTCAATCCGTGAGTTCAGTTGCTCAGTTGTGTCCGACTCTTTGTGACTCCATGAATCGCAGCACACCAGGCCTCCCTGTCCATCACCAACTCCCGGAGCTTACCCAAACTCATGTGCATCGAGTTGGTAATGCCATCCAGCCATCTCATCCTCTATCATCCCCTTCTCCTCCTGCCCCCAACCCCTCCCAATATCAGGGTCTTTTCCAATTAGTCAACTCTGTGCATGAGGTGGCCAAAGTATTGAGTTTCAGCTTCAACATCAGTCCTTCCAAAGAACACCCAGGACTGATCTCCTATAGGACGGACTGGTTGGATCTCCCTGCAGTCCAAGGGACTCAAGAGTCTTCTTCAACACCATAGTTCAAAAGCATCAATTCTTTGGCACTCAAGCTTTTTTAACAGTCCAAGTCTCACATCCATACATGACTACTGGAAAAACCATAGCCTTGACTAGATGGACCTTTATTGGCAAAGTAATGTCTCTGTTTTTTAATATGCTATCGAGTTGACTCATTGGGAAAGACTCTGATGCTGGGAGGGATTGGGGGCAGGAGGAGAAGAGGACGACAGAGGATGAGATGGCTGGATGGCATCACTGACTCGATAGACGTGAGTCTGAATGAACTCCGGGAGTTGGTGATGGACAGGGAGGCCTGGCGTGCTGCGATTCATGAGGTTGCAAAGAGTTGGACACAACTGAGCGACTGAATTGAACTGAACTGAACTAGGTTGGTCATAACTTTCCTTCCAAGGCGTAAGGGTCTTTTAATTTCATGGCTTCAATCACCATCTGTAGTGATTTGGGAGCCCAAGAAAATAAAGTCTGACACTGTTTCCACTGTTTCCCCATCTATTTCCTATGAAGTGATGGGACCAGATGCCATGATCTTAGTTTTCTGAATGTTGAGCTTTAAGCCAACTTTTTTACTCTCCTCTTTCATTTTCATCAAGAGGCTTTTTAGTTCCTCTTCACTTTCTGCTATAAGGGTGGTGTCATCTGCACATCTGAGGTTATTGATATTTCTCCCTGCAATCTTGATTCCAGCTTGTGCTTCTTCCAGCCCAGGGTTTCTCATGATGTACTCTGCATAGAAGTTAAATAAGCAGGGTAACAATATATAGCCTTGATGTACTCCTTTTCCTATTTGGAACCAGTCTGTTGTTTCATGTCCAGTTCTAACTGTTGCTTCCTGACCTGCATATTGGTTTCTCAAGAGGCAGATTAGGTGGTCTGGTATCCCCATCTCTTTCAGAATTTTCCACAGTTGAGGGACTGATGCTAATGCTAAGTCACTTCAGTCTTATCCGACTCTGTGCAACCCCATAGACGGCAGCCTACCATGCTCCCCTGTCCCTGGGATTCCTCAGGCAAGAACACTGGAGTGGGTTGCCATTTCCTCCTCCAATTCATGAAAGTGAAAAGTAGAGGTGAAGTCGCTCAGTCGTGTCTGACTCTTAGCGACCCCATGGACTCCAACCTACCAGGCACCTCTGTCCATTGGATTTTCCAGTCAAGAGTACTGGAGTGGGTTGCCATTGACCTCTGCTGCTGCTGCTAAGTCACTTCAGTCATGTTCGACTCTGTGTGACCCTATAGACAGCAGCCTACCAGGCTGCCCCGTCCCTGGGATTCTCCAGGCAAGAACACTGGAGTGGGTTGCCATTTCCTTCTGCAATGCATAAAAGTGAAAAGTGAAAGGGCAGTCACTCAGTCGTGTCCAACTCTTCGCAATCCATGGACCGCAGCCTACCAGGCTCTTCTGTCCATGAGATTTTCCAGGCAAGAGTACTGGAGTAGGGTGTTATCACCTTCTCCAGCCATTGACTTCTAGTCCTCTCTAATTTAGATTCTTTATGTTAGTCTCTATTATAAAATCCTGATTTAAAAAATCACATTAATATCTTAAATATATATTTGTTGACATGTGTGTATAATCTACACAGTCCAATAAACTCTAATGTCCAGGCAAGTAAGTGCTACATCTGTTTTGTCGCTGTACAACTAGCTCTTACAAGCAAAATGGAGACCAATAAATATTTTTGGATGAATGAACATTACTGATAGAACTGAGTTTCTTTAATCAACCAAGTAAAGCAAGCTTCTGAGACTCAAGGGAGAATTCCCATACATGAGAAGAAAGGAAACCCACACACCTAATAGGAGTGGCTGAAGAAGACAATTGGCAGATGACTTTTAGTAACAATTGGACTTTCAGACAAGATAGCAATTAGCAGATTCAATGACAAGTTCCAACTGAAACGCTGGTGGATGAGTTGAGGTAGTGTGGGAGACACCCATCAGTACACAGTAGGCTACCAGGTAGCCTCTAGGTAGATCTGCCAGTCATTTGTGTAGATATCTGATCATTTGAGCTGTTTGGTTCCGGGTCAGGTAAAGCACTCACAACAAGGAATGAGATACAGGCAACCAGGTAGGAATTGGTATACCAAGTGGAAATTTTGTCATAAAAAGTGCAATAAAAGCTTATAGCCAGCAACATACTGTGATGATAGCATAACGCTGATGAAGGTGATTCGACTCTTGTTTCTTCAAATAGTCATTGATTTTTTTCTTAACCTTTGATTTCCCTTATGTCCTCATTAAGGGATATTTATTTAGGGAAAATTTGGAGGGTTATAAACTACACTAGGCATGCTGGAAAGCAAATTAGACAAACCTTCCTTCTGAAATGAATGAAGTTACATTTAATGTGTATTCTGTGTGATGATTTCATTGTGTTCTGCTTTGTCTTTGATTTTCTCACTCGAATTAAATCCTTGTAGCAATTTTTTCTTCGCTCTGCCTCCTCTGCCAAGCATCTGATCTCATTTGAATTAAAAAAACAGCTGTCTTCATCAATCTTTCATGGTATATATGGATTTAAAAAATAAATTTCTAAGTACAAAAACTCATGACATTATTCAGTTTATGAGCTAATTCAAGATTTGTTTGTCATGATGTAGCTGGTTCCATTCCTATGCAAATTCTGCTTTGTTCTTAATATTGACATTTTCCCCCATTTCACAGTAGGCAGAATTAAAAACAGACTATAACATTATAAATAAACTCCCATTATATCAATGAAAAAGCTCAAGCTATCCTAATTATGACTATTAATATAATTAAACTACAAACAAATGCCAATGCCATTGTTAGTTTCTGTGACATGTCAATCATTTCAAATTATTTATCTTTCTTTGGATTCTCTGTTTTCACATCTCTAAAGTGATAAAAGTTATACAGAAATATTTGAAAGCTTCTGTGAGTTACCCACATTGCCTATGAAGCATTAAAGATTAAATTTTAAGTAATTAAGCTAACATTGACATTCACATTATTCACACATTTGAAAATAATTTTGGAAGCTGGAATAACTTTTATGCATCTGACTAAAATTGAATGTTTATCATTCCTTTTATACCAGAGTCACCTATGTAATTAAGGAGAAATGGAAATATTTTAGAATCAGTTCATTGTATTTGATGTGAATGAGAAGATGCTGTCAAAACAATTCATATCTAAATGAAAAAAAAAATTATTGCACATTTGCAATTTGCCAACAGCACTGGATTTGTGAAGAAATACTATACATGCTTTGGGCATATTCTTATTTTCAAACTTTTAAACAAATCAGAATATGCCATTTTGGTAGTATCATAACTCCCTCATCTCTGAATGCATTCAATCATATCATTAAAGCATATTAAATTAGTATTAACCTGTCTCCACTACATATAACTTTATAAAGAATGATATTCCTATCTGTCAACTAACTGCATCAATAAACTTCACTACAGTGACATAATTAATAGACCATAATATTTAAGAAGGTGACATTTCTTATTTTTTTAGAACTCTCAACTTAGAACTTGAAAAGAGTAAGTTACTGATATCAAGGTTTTAATCTAGAGTAGTATCTAGTTGCCAAAAAGGCAATGGCACCCCACTCCAGTACTCTTGCCTGGAAAATCCCATGGATGGAGGAGCCTGGTAGGCTGCAGTCCATGGGGTCGCTAAGAATCGGACACGACTGAACGAGTTCACTTTCACTTTTCACTTCCTGCATTGGAGAAGGAAATGGCAACCCACTCCAGTGTTCTTGCCTGCAGAATCTCAGGGTCGGGGGAGCCTGGTGGGCTGCCGTCTATGGGGTCGCACAGAGTCAAACACGACGGAAGCGACTTAGCAGCAGCAGCAGTATCTAGTTGGCAGTTAACTGAAACAGCTTTCTTTCCCTTAGCAGCAATGAAATAGAAAGGACTAATTACCCCTTTTATAGGTGCAATTGAAACCTAAAACTCTAGAGACAGTATGAACCATAAACCACTGATATAGGCTATTTCACCATCTGCACCTCAAAACTATAACTAGCAACTCAATAAACAAACAAAAACTAAATCATGCTAAATATATTATTCCAAGTTTTGAAATTGTTCATTAACATTCTGTGCTGACACTGAGCAGTTAAAACAGATATTCATTTTAAAAAGAAAATCAGATTTTCGTTTCATTTGTATTTTTAAATAAGAGGAACCTTCACCACTAGACACTTAATAAGTCATAAATATGTTTTAGATCTTTTTAAAAATAATTTTAAGATTTCTTTATTTGTATTGCTTTTTCTAAGAACATTTACTTTAGCCGAAAAAAAAATTGTCCCCTCCAAAATCCGACCATTTAGAATGCTTTAAAAATTATGATGCAGTGCTCTCTTCAAAACAGAAACCAAACATGATAGTCAAAAGTGCATTTATGTGTTGAGATACTTACTATCTTCAAACAAGACAGTTTGAAATATATCCATGGACACAGGAATAAATGTGATGAAATAATTCTAGAATGTAATAGTAATGTTCTTGGAATGATTTCAGATATGATATATAAAGTCACTTCCATTATGGACTTAAGTTTTCAAAACCAAACTTTAAAAAATATGAGTCGAGTTAAAAATACATTTTTTCTACTTAACTTCAGTTAGAAGAGTTTAAAATAAGATCAGGATTAAAGATATGGTATGTGAGGCTTTAAACTTTCTTAAATAATTCATTTTAAATTTCAAATTGGTTTGATACACTTCTGAAAAAAGTTAATAGGAAGGACTCCTTTATAATCTGAAGCTACTTTTTTTCCAGAATCTGCTCATAATTTTTAAAATTGCCCCAAATTTATTTTTTTAAAGTAGTCATTCTGCAAAATTCCTAGAAAATCCCTCTGAAAATTATCTCCTATCTTCTGAATATATATATCAATATATATAATGAAAAAAATTGCTATACACCTTAAACATTGTGCATCAACACTGTGTGTGTGCTCAGTTGCTTAGTCGTGTCTGATTCTTTGTGTCCCCATAGGCTGTAGCCCACCAAACTCCTCTGTCCATGCGATTTTCCAGGCAAGAATACTAGAGTAGGTTGTCATATCCTACTACAGGGAATCTTCACGACCCAGGGATGGAACCATAGTCTGTTGAATCTCCTGCATTGGCAGGCAGATTCTTTACCACTGAGCGACCCAAGAAATCAACTGTACTTTAATAGAAAATACTAAGCATCATTTCTTATAGAAACAAATCTGATTATTAAAAACTATATATATTCAGTACAGTAATATGGATGGGTCATAGTGTTTGGAATTGAAAAAAAAAGTTAGAAATCACCCATGAAATTTACGCACAACTAAGAAGTTCCCTTTATAACTTCCATTTAGTGTTTCTACTGTTTCTGTTTCAACAGCAAAATAGAGAATTCACAACATTTTCCAACATCATATTTCATTCTCAGACACCTCCAATGCTTATATATGTATTTGTCATAAGGATTGAATTTTTCTCCTTCATTCTCTATTTGCTACCGAATAGTATCACTGTATTTAAAAACATTTATAATTCATGAAATATATTTTTTCCATACTGTAGGGTTTTTTGTATTGGAATATGACCATTAAACTTTTACTTTCCATCCCACTTCCCACCTGAATTCTTCACAATAACCAGACAGTATTTCACCTGTTGGGCCTAAACACTCAATCAGTTCAGTTCAGTTCAGTCTCTCAGTCGTGTCCAACTCTTTGCGACCCCATGGACTGCAGCATACCAGGCCTACCTGTCCATCACCAACACCTGGAATTTACTCTAACTCATGTCCATTGAGCTGGTGATGCCATCCAACCATCTCATCCTCTGTCGTCCCCTTCTCCTCCTGCCTTCAATCTTTCCCAGCATCTCGGTCTTTTCTAATGAGTCAGTTCTTCGCATCAGGTGGCCGAAATATTGGAGTTTCAGCTTCAGCATCAGCTGTTCCAATGAATATTCAAGGTTGATTTGCTTTTGCATGGACTGGTTTTATTTCCTTGCAGTCCAAGGGACTCTCAAGAGTCTTCTCCAACACAACAGTCAAAAGCATCAATTCTTTGGTGCTCAGCTTTCTTTACAGTCCAACTCTCATACCCATACATGACTACTAGAAAAACCATAGCTTTGACTAGATGGACTTTGTTGGCAAAGTGATGTCTCTACTTTTTTTTAATATGCTGCCTAGCTTGGTCATAGCTTTTCTTCCCAAGGTGGCTGCAGTCACCATCTGCAGTGATAAACACTCAATATTTTCTACAAATTCATCAGTCAGAGTACTTGTCTTTAAATGTGTTTTAGTTGGTTAATCTGCTGTTTAAACTATTCCATGTATATAAACTATTCTAACTATGGTGGAGTTCTGGTTGCAGTACTTTTATTAGTACTGCTGAATACTGCTCTAAGTATTATCATATTGCCGCCCTAAGTGAGCTTACCTTTACCCCAAATAAGTAATACTTTTAAAAATAATATTTGCTGTTTAGCTATATCCGTGTCTCACTTTTACTTGTCTTTTGGTATTATTTGATGGAGAAGGCAATGGCAACCCACTCCAGTACTCTTGCCTGGAAAGTCCCATGGACGGAGGAGCCTGGTAGGCTGCAGTCTTTGGGGTCGCTAAGAGTCGGACACGACTGAACGAGTTCACTTTCACTTTTCACTTCCTGCATTGGAGAAGGAAATGGCAACCCACTCCAGTGTTCTTGCCTGCAGAATCCCAGGGACGAGGGAGCCTGGTGGGCTGCCCTCTACAGGGTCTCACAGAGTCGGAGATGACTGAAGCGACTTAGCAGCAGTAGCAGCAGGTATTATTTGAAGTGTAAGATTTTCTACTTTTACAATTATCCATGTTAAATTTTACAATGTAGTTTTTAGCACTATTTTTTTCCTAACACACTGATTCTGCCAACTTATACGTTTCTATCCCTCCCACGTTGATGTTATGTTTGAATTTGATAAGCATGCCAACAAAATTCCTCTTCTATCATTAATTTAAACACTGTTGACAAGAACAAAGTTGAGGACAGAGACTGGTAACTTAAGGCTTAAAACTACCAAAAAGAATCATTAATAGGCACTGTTTTCTCGTTGCCACAGTAAAACCACTTCTCTGATTTAAATTATCCCATAGTTCTCCTTTTTAACATAAACACTTTATGAAAAATTTGAACAAATGCCTTTCTTTAAAAAAAAAATGTGCTCAATATATATCCTTTATTTTTCATTATCACTATATTTTAAAAGAATAACAATAGTTGGATTTTCTTTTTTACTTCAGTCTCATATTTTTTTCTATAAATGGAGCATTTTAACCATTGACATTTATTGTTGATACTTTTATTTGGGATTTTTTTCTTCTGTCTTATTTTATACTTTCTGTTTGTTCTTTTATGTTTTCCTTGCTTTTTATTTTTCTTTTTTTAATTTAACCTTGGTTTGTGTTTTCTCTTTACTTTTTGTTTAATTGCAGAATAATTGTATTACAATGTTTTATTGGTTTCTGCCATAAAACAATGTGAACCAGCCATAAGAATACATATGTTTCCTTTCTCTTGAACCTCCCTCCAACTCCCTACCCCTCCGCATCCCTGTAGATTTTCAAGAGCACGGGGTTGATCTCTCTGCATTATACTGCAACTTCCCACTAGCTACCTATTTTACATATGGTAGCATATATATGTCAGTGCTACTCTCAGTTTGTCCCACCTTCTCCTTTCTGAAATGCTCATACACAGTATGTACCAATCAACTTCTTAAATCATAGGCTTATTGACACACAGAAAATGGCCCCACAGTTCAGTGTACTTTTGGTTGAAGTAACACAATTTGAATACTCGTTGAAAGGACTGATGCTGACGCTGAAGCCCCAGTATTTTGGTCATCTGATGCCAACAGCTGACTCATGGGAAAGTCCCAGATTCTGAGAAAGATTGAGGGCAGTAGAAGAGAGCATCAAAGGATGAGATGGCTGGATGGCATCACTGATGCAATGGACGTGAACCTGGGCAAACCCCGGGAGATGGTGAGAGACAGGGAGGCCTGGCATGCTGCAGTCCATGGGGTCGCAAAGAGTCAGAGACAACTGGGCGACTGAACAACAATGACATAAATCTGACCAAAAACTAAGCAAAAATAAATAAGACTATTTAAAGGATAGTGAACTATTTTATGGACTTTTATCCAAGACCTCAAGATAAAATGAGAACTAGGTCTTATGGGAAGAGAGGGGGTCATTATGCTTTTTATTTGGCTCATCTCTGTACATTTTCTTCTCTCTTCTCGATCTGCCTCCTATCTGAATCAACACAAAATATAAAATGTACATATTTCAGTGTGGTTTTTAAGAATAATTTTCTTTCACTAATTCCAAGTTTCAAATTCCCAGAAAACAATCTTCAACTCACTTTGAGAGCCAATAAATAATTAAACTGAACTGAACTAAACTGAATTAAACTATCAGCACTGAATTAAAGGAAGCAGTTTCCAGAAGAAATAATTATTTGTTCAGACTTATTCAATCTCTCTCCCCTAAATCAATAACAAATAACCTATACAAGTAAAAGCACTTAATAATCACAATTTAATTAACTGAATGGTGCATACTCTGAAAGTTAAAAGGGGGGAGATTCTCTTAAAATGTTTGAAAATGAAGTTGAAAAAATAGATGGTTAAATGGTTTAGTAAAGTGTACAGTTTAGTGTGTTCACATATATTTTTTGTCTATTAAAATGCCCAAATATAGATATCAAAATCCGACTATCTGTTGTACAACCAAAAACCATGTAGAAGCTTACCAATTCCTCACCAGCTAGCTCTACCGTATAGAAACTTTACCATAGATTCACTTTTCTATCACTTTAGACTGCTTAGGTGGTCTCCAATACTATTCTCTCATCCAGTTCAGTTCACTCAGTCATGGCTGACTCTTTGTGACCCCATGGACTGCAGCATGTCAGGCTTCCCTGTCCTTCACCATCTCCCAGAGCTTGCTCAAACTCATGTCCATTGAGTTGGTGATGCCATCCAACCATCTCATCCTCTGTCATCCCCTTCTCCCCCTGCCTATCTTTCTCAGCATCAAGTCTTTTCTAATGAGTCAGCTCTTCACATCAGGTGGCCAAACTATTGGAGTTTCAACTTCAGCATCAGTCCTTCCAGTGAATATTGAGGACTGATTTCCTTTAGGATTGACTGGATGGATCTCCTGGCAGTCCAGGGGATTCTCAAGAGTCTTCTCCAATGCCACAGTTTGAAAGCACCAACTCTTTAGCTCTCAACTTTATGATCTAACTCTCACATCCATACATGACCACTGGAAAAACCATAGATTTGACTAGATGGACCTTTGCTGGAAAAGTAATGTCTCTGCTTTATAATAGGCTATCTAGGTTAGTCATAGCTTTTCTTCCAAGGAATAAGCATATTTTAATTTCATGACTGCAGTTACCATCTGCAGTGATTTTGGAGCCCAAGAAAATAGTCTCTCATTGTTTCCCTTATTTCCTAATATGTGTGTATTAATTAGGATATCAAGACTTTTTCTCCTGTAAGTGACAGAACCTAACTCAAACTTGAAATCCATTGGCATTGTCAGATAGAAACTGAAAGAAGAATGGCTTAGGAAAAGTGAGACACAGATGCTCAAAGAATATCCTCAGGAAAATGTCTTTCATTACATTTTAGATTTATTGATTTCTCTAGCAGGTATCTCTTCTCATCCAGGAGCAAAAATAACCATAAAAGCACCCCGCACTTGTATTTTACCAGTTTGCCATTTTTGATGTACAGGTATCTCTCTTTTTCAATTTCATTAGCTGAAATTATGTAACTGAATTTGTTTGTCTTTGTCTAAATCACGCCTTCCTGAAGTTACCTTTGCAGTTAGCATAGCTTAAAAAAGTCTAGCTGACTATACAGAACTTTGTGGGGGTCACCAAAAAGAACAGTCACATTCTGTACACCACAAACAGGATACTGGTGGGGGTACTACAGACATAGTAGGCTTCCTACTGGGTTTCCTTACCCTACTGCTCTCCACCCAGGTGCCCTTTCCCAATAAAATCTCTTGCTTTGTCAGCACATGTATCTCCTCAGACAATTCATTTCCGAGTGTTAGACGAAAACCCAGTTTCCGGCCCTGGAAGGGGTCCCTCTTCCTGCAACAAATGGCGACTCTGGAGGGGATTCTTCTTCACTGAGACTGACATCCTGACCACTCAGGGTACTCAGGGGCCAGCTTGCCTGCCAATGGACCAGACCCAGAGGCCGCAACTGGGACCTTTTTGTCCCTGGTCTCTTCCTGACGCGGACAACTGGCCAGAGTGCCCCAACCGGTAAGGAACAAGAGATTTTATTGACCTCTCTCCCCTTCCCTCTCTCTCTCCTCTCCTTAACCCTTCCTATCCTTCCCTGATTTTCTAGTCCCCCAGTCCTGGACACAGGAATCTGGTTGAAGGGCCCTCAGCCTGAACTGAGGATTGGAGACTGATCATCTCCTCTTGGCAGAGAACTCGAATTCTGGTTCTGGTCTAGTCTGATTTCTGGTAGGGCTGAGTTCCAGTCCTCCCTTCTCTGGAGGCCCAGGGAAAAGTCCCGTAACGCCTGGGCATCTGTAGGTGTCAGGAGACGTCTGTAAGGCCACCCCTTTTGCCCACCTCTCCCACCTCCTCCCCCTTCTTCTTTCAACCTGGCTTCCCTTCCTCCCTTGAAATCTTTGATGTTACTACTTGGATCTGAAGTTCTGTGTCTCTATAGGAGGTTTTTTGAGAGACTGTATTCTTGTATTTAAGGTTTCCCTGGAGGTACAGAGGTTAAAGCGTCTGCCTGCAATGTGGGAGACCTGGGTTCGATCCCTGGGTTGGGAAGATCCCCTGGAGAAGGAAATGTCAACCCACTCCAGTATTCTTGCCTGGAGAATCCCATGGATGGAGGAGCTTAGTGGGCTACAGTCCACAGGTTGCAAAGAGTCAGACACGATGGACTGACTTCACTTTCACTACAGATATAATTATCTATAGAAAACTGGTATGCTCCTGTGGAAAAGGCAAAGGATAGCTTTACCTTTTGATATCTTGGTCTGTGAATCAGTCTTTTTGGTTAGTATTCAAATCTATTGTAACTTTGCTTTAACACTTGATACTGTACACCATCTGATCAATTTAAACATGCCCAAGTCAAGTGAGTCTTAGGAAACATCATTATGAATAAGCTAGTGGAGGTGATAGAATTCCAGTTGCATTATTTCAAATCCTAAAAGATGATGCTGTTAAAGTGTTTCACTCAATATGCCAGAAAATTTGGAAAACTCAGCAGTGGCCACAGACTGGAAAAGATCAGTTTTCATTCCAGTCCCAGAGAAAGACAATGCCAAAGGATATTCAAACTACTGCACAATTACACTCATTTCACAAGCTAGCAAAGTAATGCTTAAAATTTTCCAAGCCATGCTTCAGAAAACAGTATGTGAACTATGGAGTTCCAGATGTTCAAGCTGGATATAGAAGAGGCAGAGGAACCAGGGATCAAAATGCCAATATCTACTGGATCATCAAAAAAGCAAGAGAGTTCCAGAAAAACAACTACTTCTGCTTTCTTGACTATGTCAAAGCCTTTGACTGTGTGGATCACAACAGACTGTGGAAAATTATCCAAGAGATGAAAGTACCAGACCACCTGTATGCAGGTCAAGAAGCAACAGTTAGAACCAGACATGGAACAACAGACTGGTTCCAAATAGGAAAAGGAGTACATCAAGGCTATATATTGTCACCCTGCTTATTTAACTTCTATGCAGAGTGCATCATGGGAAATACGGGGTTGAATGAAACACAAGCTGGAATCAAGATTGCTAGGAGAAATATCAATAACCTCGGATGCAGATGACAACACCCTTATGACAGAAAGTGAAAAAGAACTAAAATTCTGTTGATGATAGTGAAAGACTAGAGCAAAAAAGTTTGCTTGAAACTCAACACTCAAAACATGAAGATCATGGCATCTGGTCCCATCTCTTCCATCTCTTCATGGCAAATAGATGGGGAAACAATGGAAACAGTGACAGACTTTATTTTCTTGGGCTCCAAAATCACTGCAAATGGTGACTGAAGCCATGAAACTAAAATCACTTGCTCCTTGGAAGAAAAGCTATGACCAATTAGGCAGCATATTATAAAGCGGAGACATTACTTTGCCAACAAAGATCCATCTAGTCAAAGCTATGGTTTTTCCAGTAGTCATATATGGATGTGAGAGTTGTACTATAAAGAAAGCTGAACACCAAAGAATTGATGCTTTTGACTATTGTGTTGGAGAAGACTCTTGAGAGTTTCTTGGACTGCAAGGAGATCAAACCAGTCAATCTTAAAGGAAATCAGTCCTGAATATTCATTGGAAAGACTGATGCTGAAGCTGAAGCTCCAATACTTTGGCCACCTGATGTGAAGAACTGACTCATTAGAAAAGACCAAGATGCTGGGAAAGATTGAAGGCAGGAGGAGAAGGGGACAACAGAGGATGAGATGGTTGGATGGCATCATCAACTCAATGTACATGAGTTTGAGCAAGTTCCAGGAGATGGTGATGGACAAGAAAGCCTGACATGCTCCAGTCTGTGGAGCCACAAAGATTCGGATACAACTAAGCAACTGCACTGAAAGCAACTAAAAAGGAAAAGAGCAAAGTACATTAATCTGATCATCAGTCTCAAATTAAGGTTATCCTGCTGGATTTGTGTGGTAGGAGAACTGATAATGCAAAAAATGAGCATCAATTGGCTATTTTCTTCTTTGAAAGTGGAGTCATTTTCAATGACAGTTATGCCAGTGGAGTAACGGAGCATACTTTCTGGAGAGTAGAAATCATTAACAAGAGAAAGGATGTTTCCTAGACGTTGTCCTTGAGAAGATGACTAAGAATGAAATCAGTCTCAAATGAAAGTATGTGTTGATCATGTCTAGGAGCCAAGATGTTTTATCCAGAGAAACAGAGTGGGAACAACATAATCCACAGGATCAATATATTAGATAGATGTGATGATGGAAGCTTTCAGAAGCAATCTTCAATATATATTTTTATTTTCTCAGTTTAAGAGAAAGTTCAAATGTGAGAAGTTAGGGGAAGTTTGGAGGTTTGGGAGCAGGAAAGACAATGAAGTAGTTGTCTCAGAGACCAGAGGAATGACTGGGCCAGGGAATGCCACATGATAGACAAGACCGCTTATGGTCCAGTTGATATAAATTGTCATAAAGGTAGAAAGAGACCAGAGTCTTGTTCATCTGTATACAAATAATAAAGTGTTGGATTGTTTCCAACATAAAACAAAAGGAGAACTAGAAAGAGAATTAAAGATTGATCTATAGTGTTTATAGATGAACCACATGGTTTAATCTGTATGAGAAACTATGAAAGAAGAAATCTCAATGAAAATGTAGCAGGATCATTGAATTGTAGGTATCGGGTGAGTTTGAAAGATTGGGTGTTTTACAGTATGTTTTGGAAAGATAGGAGGTGGTGTTTAGAAAGTGAATGCATCTGTTGATTGTTGTTTGGGGAAAGAGTTGTATTGAATGCGTAGGCCAGTGTAAGAACTGGATACAGACTATCGAGGATTAGAAATCAAGATCATTGAGTAAAAGAAGTCAAGACATTGAGAGTCCAAGTGACTTGAAATATCACTGACAACCGATATGAATATATAAGATAGGAACTGTAACAGTAGTAGTTAGGAGATGGTAGTGACTCAGGTAAAAAAAAAATCTTCAAGAAAATCATGGGGTATGTTTGTGGATGGAGAAGAGGAATGACTAGAAATTGGGGCATTAACTACAACAAGAGGAGTTTTGGCTCGTACAGTCTGTAGATCTGAAATCCAAAACAAGAGGAAAGAGGAAAGACCTAGATGAACAGCAAAGAGACAAGGACGTGTCTTCCTCTTCAAGGACTATGGTATTGAGAACACAGATGAAAAACGCCCCATTTAAAAGCCTTGAAGGGAAGTAGTGTTCTCAGCGGAGACAAAATTCTCATAGAGCAAAACATGAAGTAGTGGCATATACCATAATATGCATGTATTATTATTTGCATTTTTGAAATACCAAGCTTTTGGAATGATCTCTTCATTCTGGATTGTTTTGATGCATTTCAGAGAGGGAAAAGCCTATTTTTACAAAGTAATGCCAAGTTGAACAGAACAAAGGAGTAATGTAGGCATTAGTATCTAAGCTTATGAAAATATCTTTTTGTAATATGTTTTGACATTTTTGAAAAATAAATTGCCCATGAGTAATTAATCAACTGTTCTCCTTTAATTAAGAATTCCAAAAAAAAAAAAAGTAACTGAACAAACAGCAGGGAAGAGAAATGAAATCTTACATACACTCATCCATAGTCATTTGTGGGGTGGTGGGGTGGGAATAAATCAGAATGTTTATGAAATTTTAGATTTGGATATGAACTTGCAACATATGAACTTACATCACCATGCTTTCATATCGGCGTAATCAAAACTCAGTTTCATATTTCCCCCTTTTGATTTCACCAATGAATACAGTTTGTTGAAAATTCAGAATAATCACTATCACTTTCTTTTTACGTCTAGTCAAAATATACAGTAATTTTTCTGAAATAATCAACTCGCTTTGGTCACACTGATAAGTGGAATTAAATAAAAATATAATGCATGTAGTAAATACCAATGTGTGGAGAAATAGAGGTCTATATAAATTAATGTCAGGGCTTCCCAGGTGGCTACAGTGGTAAAGAATCCTCCTGCCAATGCAGGAGACACAAGGGATGCAGGTTTGATCCCTGGGCTGGGAAGATCCCCTGGAGTAGGAAGTGGCAACCAACTCCAGTATTCTCGCCTGGAAAATCCCATGGACAGAGGAGCCTGGCCGGCTACAGTCCATGTGGCCACAAAGAAGCAGATGCAACTGAGCACACATAACGTTAGTAGAATTACTTTGCCTGTTATGTTTATCTGATAAAACTGAAAAAATAGCTATTTAGCAATATATTCAGCAAATAAGTTTAATTCTTCATTTTCCTACACAGATTATTGAACCACACTACTATTTGCTTCTTCTAAACAAGACTTTTTTTTTTTTATTAAATAAGATAATTCTGCAGGACATTGACATACAACTCTTTCCTTTAGAGTAAGCACTTAGTGACCCATATAACCATCTCAAAATTTCTTGTTTTTTTCTTTTCTTTTTAAATTTCTTAAATAAACTTGCTGTAAAACAACAGATAAATAATGGTCTTGTGCATTAGTCTTGCAGAAAGGTTATGTTAGAGATGAACCAAATTAGAATTGAAAAAAATAAAAGAAAATAACTTCTGTATGATTGTAAAAGGAGGGTAGTACCTACCTGTCTAGAAAACTGAACCAACCAGTCTGAGAGTCTTTGAAATTATAAATGCTATTCCCATCTATGTGGACCTCAGCACTTTTGTCAGGTTTTAGTATTGACATTTCTGACTCAGTTATTTAGTTATAATTCTTGCTTTCAGTAATAAATAAATACAAGAATAAAATAAATCCCTAAGCACTCAAATTAATTCATAGTTATTCAAAGTCATTGTGCAAGGATGCCTCTGTTGAATGTTTCTTGTAGATTTTAATTTTTTTCCAGAACAATGCGATATGAGATCAATTCAACAATTGCATACTGAGTATAAATTTTATTCAAGTCACTGGATACAGCAAGGTAGCAAAAAGTCTATGAAAACATACTCCTATCATAAAAAAGCTAATAACCCCTCCCAGGAGACATGAAATGTTAAAGTGTGATTCCCACATTATTTATCTGTGTTTTAATTACTTCTTAACTTTCATATACATTTCATTCACTTCTCATCCTAGAATTTTGAGGGAAGAAGCATTTTCTGTTTCTTCTACCACATTTAGAACTTATGTCTTGCATACAAAGTGGTGAATATCTGCCCTAGGAATAGTTCTATATATGTTTCAATGAATGAGTCATAATACAGTTTGATTTCCCCGAAGAAGCACATTGGGGCTTTTCAGGTGGTTCAGTGGATAAAGAATCTGCCTGCAATGCAGGAGATCTGGGTTCGTTCCTTGGGTCAGGAAGATCCCCTGGCGGAGGGCACAGCAACCCACTCTAGCATTCTTGCCTGGGAAACCAGATGGACAGAGGAGCCTGGTGGCCTACAGGCCATGGGGTCACAAAGAGTCAGACACAAAGAAGCGATTGAACATGCACAGCATGCAGCCAGGAGCCCATTATGAGATAAAGATAACACACAGAGGATTTATTGACATTTTTAGGATTAACACCTATGGAAGGATAGGGCAAAAAACAGGAATAAGCAGGGGGAGGAGTTGCTCTGTGATACAACCTGAATGAAGAGCTCCACAGTTGATTTACAAGGAACTCTTTTAAAACAGCCTGCATTTGGAGAAATGGTGCTGGCATTCATATCCACTTGCTAATCAGTCATTGATTCAGGATGCAAGGAATGGAGTGTGCCCTTGGGTGAGGCCCTGCTCCTCAGATAAAGCAGTCCCTAAAGCTGGATGACATTTGAGGGCTGTCTGCAGTCCCACTCCCAGAAGTTGAAATAAGGAAAGCCCTAAAAGGGGCTCCAGATGGTACACATCAGCACCTATCAGAGATGAATAAAATATAGGTTCATCATGTCCTTAGCATGCTAACAGATACACAAAATGTTAGGGAGAGCCAAAGGAAAGAAAGATAATATATGGATGGAAATATTAAGAAAGGCTTCATGAAGCCTTTGTTCACTTGAGCTATCTATATACGTTACATCTGAGATGCCTGTTGAATGACAAATACGAATACAATGGGTACACATGTGCATGCTCAGTCGTTCAGTAATGTCCAGTGTCCAAGTCTCTGCAAGTCTGCAGACTGTAGTCCACCAGGCTCTTCTGGCCATGGGATTTTCCAAGCAAGAATAATGGAGTAGGTTGACATTTCTTCCTCCAAGGGATCTTCCTGACCCAGAAATTGAACCCATGTCTCCTGCATCTCTTCATCTCCTGTAAGAATTGGCAAGCAGATTCTTCCCCACTGAGCCACCTGGGAAGCACAGAGAAAAATTTTTGGTTAAGTAATTATCATGAGCAAATCTGCAAAAGTGGGAATGACAAGGAACCTTTTTAAAAAATAGTTTAATTTGGTTGAAGTATTAAAAGATAGGGGAAACTAATTGTGAATTTCAAATCCATTCATCTCTTTTTTTTAAAGTGGTTCCATTATTTTAATGGAATGATAGTTTTATTGTACTTGTTTCCTTATAGTAGTTTGAGGTCAATAACCATAAATAGTAAATAAATTCCACATAATTTGGAATCAGAATAAATTAGGTCTTAGAGAATATTGGTGCCATTAGTAGAATAGTAACATCAGAACAAACGTGCTGGGTCACATTTTTCAAAGACCACACTCTCACCTGAGGTTGCAACTCCTTCCAACTCTAATCAGAGTTCTGCAAACTGTTGGATCCACTGGGAGCAAGACTTCATTAATAATACAGTCAGTCCATACCAAGCCTGACTCTGCTAAGAGTTTGACTCCTAGACCTAACTGTTCTAAAACCTGCTATGCCTCCCTTGCTACACTGGGCTCCTGCTCACTCACAATTTTAATTTTTTCATCAATCTACATTTTTTTTTACCTTTGTTCTTTTTTTAAATATAAATTTACTTATTTTAATTGGAGGTTAATTACTTTACAATATTGCATTGATTTTGCCATACATCAACATGAATCCACCACAGGTATACACGTGTTCCCCATCCTAAACCCCCCTCCCTCCTCCCTCCCCATACCATCCTTCTGGGTCGTCTCAGTGCACCAGCCCCAAGCATCCAGTGTCATGCATCAAACCTGGACTGGCAACTCGTTTCATATATGATATTTTACATGTTTATGCCATTCTCTCTAATTATCCCACCCTCACCCTCTCCCACAGAGTCCAAAAGACTGTTCTATACTTCTGTGTCTCTTTTGCTGTCTCACATACAGGGTTATCGTTAATGTCCATCAGCAGATGAATGGATAAGAAAATTGTCGTACATATACACAATGGAGTATTACTCAGTCATTAAAAAGAATACATCTGAATCAGTTCTAATGAGGTGGATGAAACTGGAGCCTATTATACAGAGTGAAATAAGCGAGAAAGAAAAATACCAATACAGTATACTAACACATATATATGGAATTCAATCTCCATTTTTATCTGAAATTCTTTACCCCTTTCAAGCTTTCAATAGCTTCCTGATTTCTTATATCAGTATTTCTTGTTTCCCAGGATCCATATAATTTGGTAACATCTTTGGCAATATCTTCTCAGCTGAAATGGATGATGGTCAAAAAATATCTTCTAGGCTAAAAGAAGCAGGTAGGTGGGAGAGATTAAAATAACATCTCTCTTCCAGCATAGGCAGCCTCATTGAAAGGATTCCCTGATAGTTTAATGGGATGCCACCATTTTCTAAATGCACCTTTCTTCCACTCCTCCACGCCTTCTCCTGAGCTGCTTTGAAACCACAGAACAAACCCAAATTAGCCCTATCTTGTTTCTTACAAGACACTGAGTTATCTTTTGGAGACAACAGAACAAGACTGTAAATCATGCAGCTGAAGGACATAGAGAGGGGAGAAAAATGACTCTAAATAACACCCAGAACCAAAGCCACCCTATCCCCTAAAAGAACCAAAGGACTAGGGCAAAATCTAAACCTGAATGCAGGAAATCTTTCAGAATGAAGGGTTCACTATCCAGGAAGATCTGGTGCTAAAACCCCTTTATCCTACCTAACCATAAGCAGCTAAATTCAAAAGCCCTTCAGTCAAACCTTGCCCCATCAGTGCTTCAGCACACCAATTCTCCTTCCCTAACTCAAATAAATTTGACTGAACCCCTCATGGGGAGATAGACTGAGCACCTTGCCTTCTGTCTCTTGCTGTTGACCTTAGGATAAAGCTCTTTCCTTTCTCCAAACTCAGGGCCATGGTGTTGGCTATAATGCACCTTGGGCTGCAAGTCCTTGCCTTAAAACATTTCCTCTCCTGAAAGCTTTTCACCTATTGGCTTCTTCTCCCTCTTCGTTTAATTATTATTACTATTGTTTTTAATTTTCAGCCCCTCCTCACGGTATGTGGGATCTAGTTTCTCAACCAGGAATCGAACCCATGCCCCTTGCATTGGAAAGGTGGTGAAGTCGCTGAGTCATGTCTGACTCTTTGTGACCCCGTGGACTGTAACCTACTAGGCTTCTCCGTCCATGGGATTCTCCAGGCAAGAATACTGGAGTGGATTGCCATTTCCTTCTCCAGGGGATCTTCCCGACCCAGGGATCGAACCCAGGTCTCCCACATTGGAGGCAGACACTTTAACCTCTGAGCCACCAGGGAAGCATTGGAAAGGAGAGTCTTAACCACTGGATCTCCAGGGAAGTTCACTCTCCCTCTTAATTTACCTAATTTTTTATTCCATTCAAACTTCAACCTTGTTGGAGCTTCATTTGAGTACTTAACCTTATAGCTTAGCATTATATTTCCTTTTTATATAGTTGATAACACTACACAGAAATGAATTACACTTATCCTTTTTAATGAGGTTTTGCTGATTATTTTTAAAAGAACTATGACCAAAGCAAGACAACTTCATATAAACACACTTTTACAGCAATGTCTACAATAACATCTTATTGTCTGATGTTATTATACAAACTTGTGAATTACAATTTTTCTCTGAGCTGAATTCATACTTTAATTATGGTTTGAGCTAGAGAAAACCAGCCACTTGCACACCCAGCCCCAGGACCTTCTGCAGGAGGTAGCTTAAGGCCTTCATGGTCAAAGGCTGCACCATAAAGAGATAGCCCAGGATTTTGTGTACTCGGTAATCTCTAAGATGTTACAAAGAATTTAGCTTCTATATTTGGACCAAGGATCTTCTATGTGATGGCAGTTGTATCACAGACTACATCATCAAAGACATTCATGTGTGATAAGATGTTTGAAAAGTATAAATCTGAAGGCTTCAGATCTACCAGGTAATATAAGGCTCTGATGCCTGAAAGTGTTGGCTGCTAAGTCGTATCCGACCCTTTGTGGTCCTATGCACTGTGGCCCACCAGGCTTGTGTGTCCATGAGATTCTCCAGGCAAGAATACTAGAGCCAGTTGCCATTCCCTTCTCATGGAGATCTTCCTGATCCAGGGATCAAATCTGGCAAATTCTTTACCATCTGAGCCAACAGGGAAGCCCCCTGATGACTGACACATGGAAGTAAAGGGAGAAAAAGAAATCTCCCCAGTAGAAAAATATGAAAATGACATCAACATTAACAAAAACGGAGCTGAATTTGTTGTTGATTTGTTTGAGTAATCTCCAGGAGTTGGTGAGGGACAGGGAAGTATGGCATGCTGTAGTCCTTAGGGTCACAAAGAGTCGGATATGACTGAGCAACTGAACTGAACTGAGCTGAGCTGTGTGCACTAGACCGTCACCTTTAATTTTTGCTGTACAGCAAATGCACCTTCTGTTCATGGTTAAGTTCCTTACACATGCTATCATTGTCCAGATTGCACATATTCTTTTTCACTGGCTAAGTTCCCAAGAAAGACATGGGTAGGCCCTATTCCACTCTGTCCTTATTTACTAATCTTGTCTTTCAGTTCAGTTCAGTTCAGTTCAGTCGCTCAGTCGTCTCCGACTCTGCGACACCATGAACCGCAGCCTGCCAGGCCTCCCTGTTCATCACCGTCTCCCAGAGTTCACTCAGACTCTCGTCCATCGAGTCAGTGATGCCATCCAGCCATCTCATCCTCGGTCGTCCCCTTCTCCTCCTGCCCCCAATCCCTCCCAGCATCAGAGTCTTTTCCAATAAGTCAACTCTTCGCATGAGGTGCCCGAAGTACTAGAGTTTCAGCTTTAGCATCATTCCTTCCAAAGAAATCCCAGGGTTGATCTCCTTCAGAATGGACTAGTTGGATCTCCTTGCAGTCCAAGGGACTCTCAAGAGTCTTCTCCAACACCACAGTTCAAAAGCATCAATTCTTCGGTGCTCAGCCTTCTTCACAGTCCAACTGTCACATCCATACATGACCACAGGAAAAACTATAGCCTTGACTAGACAGACCTTAGTCAGCAAATCTTGTCTTGGACCTACTCTTTTGGTCTGGTTATGATGTCCTGGTGTTCACTTTTTAGGTGATTGATTGACTGTCTTCTTTAACAGATTATCAGACATGCTGAAGATTTGGAGGTCATCCCAGAGCATCCCAGATGGGAGGTCATCTCAGTGCAGGTCTTTGAAGCTAACAAGTTTAGGTCTCTGATGACTCCGGTGAGCACTCTCATGAGACAGCTAGCTGCAATAAATACCAAACTCGTTAAGGACAATAAAATTCTGTTTACTATTGTATCACCAGAGGCTAGTATGCTTTGGTGATCATACATGTCAAAGGAGATGGTAAAGGAATGATAAAATTTGAGGCTGAGTAAAAACAAAAAGATATGTTCATTGTGGAATAAGCTGAGTTTGAAAATGAAGCAAATCACCATTTTTGAATTGTTTAGCAGGCCTCGTGGAAATGCAGGTCTGTAGCTAAGTGCAACTTTCTTAACAGATATCCACATTTTTAGGACATATGCATAGTCACTCGGTGAGACAGAGAACATGGGTGAAATTGCAGAAGCAGCAAATAGGGTGAAGGACAAACTGCTCAGATCTATATTATGGGCTTGTTTGCAATAAGTATCCTGGTCTTTGATTTTCTTGTACTATGCTTTTGTCTCTTTATGTTTCTTTTATCCATATTTTAAAGGGTATATATTATGTATAATGGGCTTCCCTGGTTGCTCAGTGGTGAAGAATCTGCCTGAAATGCAGGAGACATGAGTTTAATCCCTGGGTTGGAAAGATCCCCCAGAGAAGGAAATGCCAACCTACTCCAGTTTTTACCTGGGGAATCCCATAGACAGAAGAGCCTGGCAGGCTACAGTCCACAGCATTGCAAAAGGGTCAGAGACGATTTAACAACTAAGAAATAACAACAATTATGTATAACAGGTAATATGATTTGCTGTATTTCTGGGATAAGGCAAGATTAGAAACGAAACGGAAGCGCAGAAAAGAGGACTGACTAGTCATTGAGTAACAGAAGGACTAAGATTGGATCAAGACAGGAAGAAACAAGTTTTAAAAAGCAGGAACCATAGGGACATCTGAGAAGAAGCAGTGGAGAGAGAAAGCACAGGATTTTATCTTCGCTGTCAATATGACTGTGGAGAGCAGCCTTAGTGCACTGGTCGGGGTTGGGTCCAGGCAATGAGACAGAAAGGAGCTATTCTGAGACAAAAAACTGGCAGTAAGTGTGTGTTTGTTCTGACCACACAGTGAAACTGAATTCAAGTTTTCTAAATTTATCCAGACTAGAAGCATGTTTGATCCTGAACTGTGGGCAAAGCTGAGCCTGTGGGCAAGGGTCAAGTGATTAAAGAAAGCATACCAGGAGCTAAAGCCAAAGAATTTAATTTGTGGCCCTGGTCTCCCCAGGAAACAGTTTTGCTTTCTATTCAAAGCAAACTGACTATTACCTTCACTCCTGGTAGCTACTTTGATACACAGTGTAAATCTAACAAATCTATTGAAAATATAGCTCAAAGAACATGTGCTCTTGATGTAGAGTTGGCTCTGTGACCTCAAAGTCCTGTCAATGCCCTGAAATGGAGCCCTTTTCTGGCAAGTTGCCTTTTCTGGTTCATTTAAAATGTTCATTTTCTTTATCAAGATTCCTGTGCTTGTCTGGTCATGAATTTAATGACTTGACCTCTTTCATGAATCAGGCTCTGATACTCACTTCAGTCATACTAAGTGTTTTTCTTTCTTCATTAGATACCTTTGTCTGGAAATTATGTATATTTTCTTTTCATTGTAGGGAATGTAGGTATAATGTATATTCAACCAAGTATCTCTATATAACTTAGACTTTTGGTAGTCAAAGAGGCCCATAGTAAGTTGTGTGAAGACAGTGTCTTAATGTTTGTTCTTTGAAAAATAATTCCTGAAAGAAGTGCTTTTGTACTAAGGGTTTATTTGAAAAGGAATCCAGGCTGAAGCTGAAACTCCAGTACTTTGGCCATCTGATATGAACACCCAGATCATTGAAAAAGACCCTGATACTGAAAAGATTGAAGGCGGGAGGAGAAGGGGACGACAGAGGATGAGATGGTTAGATGGCATCACCGACTCAATGGACATGAGTTTGAGCAAGCTCCAGGAGATGGTAAAGCCTGAGGAAGCCTGATGTGCTGCTGTCCAAGGGATCACAAAGAATCAGACACAATTTAGCAGCTGAATAGCAACAGCCAGAAGGATGGTGAGAGAGTAGGAATGTGAGACGGATAAGGAGGCATAACTGAAAACAACAACAACAAGAAGATACACTAGTGACCATTACATACACATTAGAAGCCCCTGCAGGAACTAGACTTCGATGCCAATGAACAACTGTGTTGAAAATATTTCAGAATTGTGCCCTGATAGATGACTAACTTAGGTTGGTTATTTACCAACACTCCTCCTTGTAGTTTGAAGGTTACTACTGCAATCGTTAGCCCACTGGCACTTCCGAACTGTCCTACAGACAAGTTGATCTTGCTCACGTAGGCATTGAACACTATGAAACAGATAAAGGCACATAATACAGGAAGGCATTACATACAGTGTGACTCCATCCAAGTAGCAATGATCATCTAGGGTGAACTAACTAAGGGAATTGGAGTGAAGTACCAAGCACTTCTTAGGTTCATCCTGCAGTCTATGCCTTGCACAATTTAGACATTAAATACCCTTTGCCCTTCACTGATTCTTCAAGGTAATCAATGGTCATGATTCCTAAGAAAATAAGATCTGCCACAGAAGAGTTACTAAAACTAGAGTTTAAACTGTCAGAGTAAATTCTAAGAAAATAACTAGTATTCATTGTCTTCCTTCTACCACTTCCTTTATAGTTTCCTCATATTTACCTAGCATTTTTGCTAGATTGTTTGACTAGTGAGATTATATAGATCTTGGACTTAAGATGTAATAGAAAGGACTGTGTTCTAGGTTAATATATCCTTGTCAGATCCTGACTGCTGTAACTTCCTGTTCACCATTATTCCTGAGCATAGAGACATCATGAGATACACAAATAAATATCTTATAGGTATTATATACAAGCTTCTGTACTTCCATTATGTAACAGCACTGCTAGTTCCCTGTAATAGTCAAGGTCAAAAATCACAGGTATGATAATAATATTTATCTAAACTTTTAAACTACAACTCCACTTGGCCAACAGGGAAAGAACACAATGATTAGGGGCTGTCAGTTAAAATGGTAAATGGAAGTCTTACTACATTATCTGATGGAAATTTTCATGCATGCATACTAATCTGTTTCAGTTGTTTTCTAGTCTTTGCGACCCTTTGGATTATAGTCCACCAGGCTCCTCTGTCCATGGGATTCTCCAGGCAAGAATACTAGAGTGGGTTGCCATGCCTTCCTCCGGGGGATCCTCCTGACCTAGGGATCAAACCCGCGTCTCTTACTTCTCCTGCACTGGCAGGCAAATTCTTTACAACTAGCCCTACCTGGGAAGCCCAGAAAATAGTGTATAATATACTAAATCCATACTTTGGTGCATTAGCTTCTTAGCACTTCTTCTATGTCCTTGGCATAAGCTCTGCAGCCAGAGAAAGCTCTCAAGTAGAGATACATTTTCATAAAGTAGGAAGCCGTTGGCGTATATAGCAGCTGTCCTGCAAAGCTAAGGGGGCAAAAGAATTCAAGGCAGATGCTGGCTGCTATACCTTGATAGTTAAATATTAAGACTACAACTGGTATGTATGTTTATGTTCCTTCTCTTGGGAGATGAAGTATCTGACAGTATTGTAAATGATGACTATATAATTTATAATACAGTGGTAATGAGGTATACTGAGGAGAATGGTAAGTGGTACAGCCCATGACCAGAACTCTCTGGTTCTAAGGACAGGGAGAGGGAGCACTGGAGGAGGGGCTAGAAGTAAGTGAGGTTAGAGAGACCTCTGAAGTCCAGATATTGAGCCCACATATACTGCAAATGGTTATGGGTTTCCTTGTGAGATAAGGAGTCTCTTGTTAGAAATTCAGTGAACATAGTTTTTGTTTACTCTTGGAGTTAATGGTTAGGAAGAAGTCATCCTTTGGAATTTGATTCTGGGTCACTGACTTGGTGCCCAAATCAGTTTCAACTGTTCAATGCAAGGGTCTATGATCAATTAATAACAATATAATAGTTACAACATTTTTAAAAGAAAATCTGAGGTCATTATGTACAAAGAACTAGGTTATATATACAGAAAGAAAGAGAAGGTCAAAATCGACCCCTGAGTAACCCATTAGAATACTGTTTTACAGTGGTAATTACCTAACATCCCTAATACAGTTTGAGTCTACTGAAGATTATTTCTCTTTATTAATGATGTGATCATAATCTTCATTATAAGCTTGATAAATAAAGAAAAGTAAATTCTAATTATTCAATCCCAGTAGCTATTGGAAACTCTGGCAAGAAGAGGTAGAAATGTAATTTGTATTTAACATGTATGTATCAGACTAAAACAGAACTTAATTTTCATGATTATCTCTTTCTACATTGATTTTGCTTTATCTTTCTCTTACCCCAATCTCTCTCTACCTTGGCAGGTTTGCCTGTGCCTCCAATTTTGGATCTATAATCTCCTGATCGCTTCTAACCCTTAATACTGAAAAGTAGTCCAGTTGATGTTTATGGTACCATCATGACAGATAAGTATAAAATAAACAAGAATTGAAGATTATTTTTTTTAATTTCTCAACAATTTTTATTTTTAATTAATTTATATATTTTTTTCTAAAATAAACTTATTTATTTTAATTGGAGTCTAATTACTTTACAATATTGTATTGGTTTTGCCATACATCAACATGAATCCACCATGGGTAAAGATTATTTTATATTTATAAATCTGACTGTAAATTGCCTATATCATAAAACACTGTTTTAATCATATCTGATATTTATGCTTGTGTATTTTAGGTGATTTTAGCAACCTGCAGAGTAAACTACCTCTAATACATATATTTTCTGAAGCTTTCAAATGCAATTTATAAAGATAAAGTGACAGTTTTTTTCACCTCTGGTAACTGCAGTAGGTTGTTGTTGTTTTACTTTTATAGCTCTGAATGCATGCTATCTCTTACCAGGGAATATAATGTTGATATTAGTTGTCGCAAGCTAGATAATAACAATATAAGCTTTTCAAATTGGTATCAACACACAGGTTAGTGAACAACTCAACATTCTAACAAAGCTACATTGAATTTCTTTAATTGCCAAGTACAGTTAATTAATTTCTAAAGTATATATTAGAATATAAGGTGTTATATTTCATATTGCCTCTTGAAAAATTCTCAGCATTTATGTGATAAGCAAGTTGAAAGAAACATTTTCCCTAAAATTTTCCATTAATATTGAAACTATTTTATAAATTTTAAATTTATCAACATTATTGCATAGTATTTATGGAACACTTCTTACATTATACCAAGTCTTCATCCTTCCTGATAGCCTTGCCCTTTTCCAAGAATTTAACAATTTTTCCCTCAAACATATGTGCTTGCCTATGTCTTGACTTTGGACTCTGTGATTTGGTTTAGCCAATGGGATATTAGTACATATGACACAACCAGAAGCTTAATGCATTAGATTTGTTCTCTTTATTCTTTATTTATTTCTTCCTTAGACACCTGAAGAAGAGCCACCTTGGTGAGCTCTGGTTAAATGCTTGAGTCAGCCCAGCAGAGATCTGAAGGACTGCCCTAGTCAATTCACAGAGGCTTAAGGAGAAAAAGTTATTTTATTGCCACTAAGATTTTGTAGCTCCTTGTATTATACCAACAGCTATCTGATACAGATGCCTACAGTTTGTGGCCTGCAATGATTCATGTTAAAGTGGTTACAATTATATGAACAAATATAATACTATATGATTATGACACTACGTCAGTGTTTAAAGAGTACTAGCAAGCAAATATATGGAAAAACAAACACAGATTGTCTTCAGCATTGTGATCAGATACTTGGTCTTATGAATATGTTTATATACATAAGACCAAGTATGAGTTCTTCCAGATGTTCAAGCTGGATTTAGAAGGGGCAGAGGAACCAGAGATCAAATTGCCAACATAGTCGGATCATAAGAAAAGAGAGTTCCAGAAAAACATCTACTTCTGTTTCATTGACTACCATAAAGCTTTTGACTCTGTGAATCACAACAAATTGTATAAGATTCTTAAAGAGATGGGAATACCAGACCACCTTACCTGCCCCCTGAGAAATCTGTATGCAGGCAAGTAGCAACAGTTGGAACTATACATGGAACAATGGACTGGTTCCAAATTGGGAAAAGAGTACATCAAGGTTGTATATTGTCACCCTGTTTGTTTAACTAATATACAGAGTACATCATGTGAAATGCCAGGCTGGAGGAAGCACAAGCTGGAATCAAGATTGTTGGGAGAAATATCAATAACCTCAGACATACATATGACACCACCCTTAGGGCAGAAAGCCAAGAGCAACTAAAGGGATTCTTGATGAAAGTGAAAGAGAAGAGTGAAAATGTTGGCAAAACTCAACATTCAAAAAACAAATATCATGACCTCATCACCTCATGGCAAATAAATGGGAAAACAATGGAAACAGTAACAGACTTTATTTTCTTTGGCTCCAAAATCACTGTAGATGGTGATTACAGGTGTGAAATTAAAAGACATTTGCTCCCTGGAAGAAAAGATATGATAAACTTAGACAGCATATTAGAAAGAAGAGACATTACTTTGCCAACAAAGGTCCATCTAGTCAAACTATGGTTTTTCCAGTAGTCATGTATGGATGTGAGAGTTGAATCATAAAGAAAACTGAGCACTGAAGAATTGGTGCTTTTGAACTGTGGTGTTGGAGAAGACTCTTGAGAGTCCCTTGGACTGCAAGGAGACCAAACTAGTCAACCCTAAAAGAAATCAGTCCTTAATATTCATTGGAAGGACTGATGCTGAAGCTGAAGCTCCAATAGTTTGGCCACCTGATGTGCAAAGAGCTGACTCATTGGAAAAGCCTCTGATTTGGAGAAAGATTGAAGACAGGAGGAGAAGGGGATGACAGAGGATGAGATGGTTGGATGGCATCACCAACTCGTTGGACATGAGTTTGAGCAAGCCCCAGGAGTTGGTGATGGACAGGGAAGCCTGGTATGCTTCAGCCTGTGGAGTTACAAACAGTCAGACATGACTGAGTGACTGAACTGAACTGGCACATTTATAAATTCAAGAATGATTGTTCTTAACTAGCAATTTGGCATTTTGGTACATTTAGAGAAGTAATATGAAAATTTAGTGTGGTAATCACAGGGATTTCTGAGGTCTGCTGGTTGCCCTCCTCTCCTTCTTATACAAAGTGAAAGTGTTAATTGCTCAGTGGTGTCTGATTCTTGGTGACCCCACGGACTATAGCTCACCTGGTTCTACTTTCCATGGAATTCTCCAGGTAGCCATTCCCTTCTCCAGGGGGATCTTCCAACCCAGGTATCAAACCCAGTTCTCCTGCATTGCAAACAGATTCTTCACTGTCAGAGCCACCAGGGAAGCCAAGCAAAGACAGAATCACCCAGCCACACTTGCAGCTTCGTGTGGCCATATAACCTGGAATCTGATTAATGTCATGTAAACAAAAGGGCTGGATTTGACTTTCAGGAAACTCTTTAAAGAAAGCCCACTCAGCTGAAAATGCAACGTTTCTGTGGTTTTCACCACCCGCTTGTATTGAGGTGTGGACCTGATATCCTGGTAGCCAACTTGGAGCATGAGTCGACCTGATGGTGGATATTATGATGATAGCATAGAAAAACACAGGAATCCTGACTCCTTTCAAAGGTAGACTGCCCTTTAACTTCTGTCTCTGGTATTTTTCTTTTAAGAGTGTTTCAATCATTCTTATTTTGAACTTTTTAGTATTTTGAGTATTCAAAGAGGCTATCCCTAACAAGTCATGAAGTGCAGATGAACATGCTCCTGAAAATAAATGTAGATGTGAAACAGTGTTTCATTCATATTTTAACTCCCAAGGCATCTAGAAAAGTTTGTTTATTTGTTTGTTTCCCTAGTGTCAGTAGTTAGGACATAATACCTCTAGCTTCCGTACCTGCACCTTAAGTAGCACTTCTGAATCTGCTAATGCTATGTTTCATCTGCATTCTTCCTATTAATTCTATCAGTCAAGAGGGATCTGAAATTTTCATTCATTGACTCAGGGCATATTCATTATTTATAAAATTTCACTATGTCACATACTCAAGGTCTGTATCCTTTGGGCAATGTTGGAAACTTAAAGTTAAAAAAAAAAAAAGAATATCGAATATTGGAGCTCTTGATGTTCAGAACATACCATGTAAAAGTTTGACATCTTCAACAAAAATGTTTCAACATTATTACTACTCTTCTGTATCTCTTAGATAAATATTTTTTATTAAAAATGAAAGTTCAGATCACTGAATTGAGAGATGTATTTTGTTTTATAACTGTCAAGACCGAACCAAATCTCCAACTTAATCATTCTTAGTCATTTATAAATATTCATGAGAAAATGAAAACAGAAGGAATAAAAATTCATCCTTTTTAAGACCAAGTAGGGCAATTTCCATTATTGACTAGGACTTATCTCATCAGCATTCCTCCTCACCCTTACATCCTCCTTCAATGATTGTGGCTATTTGCCAGCCTCAGTTGAAAAAATATATATATTATTCCTCATAAGCCCTGCCTTATTATTGTTGAGGAAATAAGCATCTCTTTCTATTCCACTCCAAGTGCAAAACCTTCTCTTTGTACCTTAATACTTATTTTTAGATGATTTTTTATTGTTTATATTTTGGCATTTATGTTTCATTTTAGTTCATTTTTGTATATAGTTTGAGGTATAGGAGATTTTCCCCCCTATGGATATCTGATTGCTCTACCATGATTGTTAAAGTGACTATCCTAACTCCACTGAATTACTTATATACCTCTTTTTAAAAATCAATTCATGTTAATTCACATTTTTGCCTTTAAGCCTGATACTGGATAATAGCATTTGATATTAGCTATAGATAGAGAGAGTTACCTTCTCTTCTTGGTTGGCTGAAAATTTTTAGCAAGAATGGATGTTAGATTTTGTCAATTAAAAACAAAACAAAAGAGGCAAAGGGTTTGAATAGACATTGCACCAGAGAATATATATAGATGATGTAAAAGTCTATGAAAGGGTGCTGAACATCATTGACCATTAAAAATTTTTCTTGAATCTATAGGGAAAGTCAGGATGAATTTACATCTTAAAATTACTGCATCTCCAGACCCATGAACATGGTATATCTCTCAATTTAAGTCTTCTTTAATTTCTCTAAGCTATATCATGTGATCTATATCAGTTCCTAGGGAACAGGTGTTTCACTTTTTTTTTTCTGTTACATTCCTAAATATTTTATACTGTATCCTATTAAAACTGCAAGGTAAAACTTCTTTCAATTATGCTATACACCTATTAGAACGGCTTACAATTAAAAAAGCCAATCATACCAAATATCTTGGGGAGAATGAGGAACTGGGACTCTCACACCCTGCTGTTGAAAATGTAAAGGGATAAAGCCACTTTGTAAAACAGTATGGTAGCTTCTTAAACAGTTAAATATACATCTCAACTTAATGAGTCATCCCTTTTTAAAAAAAGATTTTTTTGATGTGGACCATTTTTTTAAGTATTTATTGAATTTGTTAACTATATTGCTTTTATTTTATATTTTGCTTTTTTGGCCTCGAGGCATGTTGGATCTTAACTCTCCAACTAGGGACTGAACCCACCCACATCCCCTGCATTAGAACGTGAAGTGTTAACCACTGGGCCTGCAGGGAAGTCCCAGGTGCAATCTCTTCTATTGCTAGACATTTACTCAAGAGAAATAAAAGCACATGCCTATAAAATGACTTATAAACAGATGTTGTGAGAAGCATTATTTGTAGTCATCAAAACTGTAAACCACTCTAATGTCCATCAATAGATCAATGGATAATCATCCACATATTGCAAGCAGAAACGAGGGAACTGTAAATCATTCATCTTAGCCTTTAGGTTTTGGGAGAAACAAGACAGACTCTCCAGGTAAATCTGAAGCATTACCACCTAGTTGAGTTGTTTTTCTTCCTAAGTGAAGGCAAAAATGTACCGGCTAGCTTCATCAACTAGAGAATGTACAACATACATCAATTACAGTAAAAAAAAAAAAAAAAATTACTTCCAGTGGGAATGTGTGTGTTTTAGTTGCTCAGTCATGTCTGACTCTTAGTGACCCCATGGACTGTAGCTCGCCAGGTTCTTTCCTTCATGGGATTTTTCAAGCAAGAATACTGGAGTGGGTTGCTGTTTCCTTCTCCAGGAGATCTTCCCAACCCAGGTATTGAATCTGGGTCACCCACATTGCAGGCACACTCTGAGCCATCAGGGAAGCTCTAGTGGGAATAGATATTATTAATTTATGAGAATTAGGAATAACATTGTTAAGGGATAACAACCATGTTCATTGCTGAGAGATCCTGGCAAATCTTTACCGTCAATACTTAGGTTTTCTCACCTATAAAATGCAAGTGTTAATGTGTGGTACAAGGGACAAGGAGGCCTTGAGACTTGTAATCTTCCATTATATCCTTTATGCCTTGTAGTGTTTCTTTCCTTATAGGGTATTGATTAGTAAATGGCCAGAGGTTTTGAGAGTATGCTTGAATCTTGATTGGAGGTGCATTGTGAATTTTGCCAATAACAGTTGGAGTTTCTGCCCATAAGAAAGGTGGTAGCTGATTCAATAGGGACAAATGTTTCCAGAATTGGCTCTAGCAGCTGCTATCAGAGTCGGAACAAACAAAAGATCTCAAAGTGCCATTTAATACACCTGGCTGGTTACTTTGATGATTACTGTCAATTTCTAGGTTATTTTCCTTTTTGGGGAGAAAAATATTTTAGCACAATACTTCTGTTATAACTTTCAACCTAATAAGTGGACAAGAACACAAGAAATAAGGAGAAAAGTGTGTGTCTCTCAAAGTGTCTAAACAAAATGAAAAGTTCAGAGACAGAATCCTCTAGAGGTCCATTAGAGAGTCTCTACTATCTGAATGGTTTTAGTACTAGAAAGCAGGGTCTGTTTTTAGTAGTGGGGTTGAGCACCAACAGTGTAGCTCTGTTGCCAATTAGGACTGGAAGAGATTTGTCTCCAATCTGGAGAGATGTTTCTCCAAAACAGTTAAGAGGAAGGACTGGGAAGAGTGCTATAATTCCTCAGATCCCTGTCATTGAGAATTAGGAGTTTGCTTTGAGGTCTGAAGGCACTTAAAGTGCTTATTTGTAACAATCTCTTTGCCAATGACCTGGATCCTTGTAATAACAGCAGAAACTAGGAGGACTTGGTTTCATTTAGGAGGCTTCATTTGCTGAAGCTGAAGATTAAGAATTTTGATGATCTCTCTTGGAGATGACTCATGTAGAATATGAGAGAGCTGATTTGCCAGAGTAACCAAATCTGGAGTGGACATAGTTTCTCATTCCTTCCTGGTCCTTTTTTTACCAGAAAGGAAAAGTCTAACTTCAACATACAGTTAAAAGCTAGTTGGGTGGAACCAACATCTGACAGAGACCAGAATTAAAAAAAAAAAAAAAGACAACAATCAAACAATCAACTGTTCATAGTAGTAGTTAATGGTAGGTTCAGCAGATTTTCTTGTTCAAGTCTAAATTTTCTTCCAATCAACAGGCCTTTAAAAAGCCCTAGGAATTGCTTGCTGAAGTTGCCTAATGATTGTTGATTGATCATTTAATAAACTAGTAGGCTGGTTTCCAAGTTGTAATTCTAGATCTTTCAGGATTTTCCCAATTAGTAGTTTTCATTCAATACTGGCACTTGTTTTCACTGAGAAGCAAATGAATAAGCTGATATAAGTCAGAGAAACAATGTCTGAATGACTATATTAAATTATTCAGCAAACGTGAGAAATTTCTTAAGTTATTTTGGAAAAATGTTTGACTATGGCTCACAGTTCAGCTTTAGTACAGTGAATCTAAGAAATGAAGGGTTTAGCCTCAGGGTCCTCAGAACTTTAATTTTGAAGGAACAGATTCTGATAAATTTAGAGGAAAAGGGAATGGAGAAAGTTTCAGAGAAAGTAGGAAGCTTGCTGGGAGCGTTAGTGTGGTGAACTTGAGGGTATTGTGGTGGTATAGAAAAAATAAAGGAAGATGACACCTGAGACAGAGAAACTCAGGAAGAAGAGCTCTAGGTATCAAGGGCCATTTTGTTTTTCTTAATTTTTCTTTTTCTTTTTTTTTTTTTTTTTTTGGTCCAAATCTTAAAATCTAATTTTGAAGAAAGGCAATTTCTGGTTCCTGATAATGTTGGGGAATTTCAAAATGGAAATAAGCATTGCACTCACTTTTGGAAAGTTTTGAGCTGTTTTAGTGCAATTCGGTTTTAAGGAAATTAAGCATGGGGATTTCACAAGTTCCCCACAGTAGCCACTAATATCCTAAATTGCCTTTAGTCAGGCATGTTTATTTTAGTTCGAAATATTCATGAGGAAAGACCTCAGTTTTTAAACATAGTCATTGTGAAGGGAGCACCCTCAAAATACTTAGATAACTGAGATCCCAGTTTCTAGAGGCCTTTCCGTCTAGACAAAGAACATTTTTCAAGCAGCCTACAGGACAAACAACTTAATTCAAAGAGCTTGCAAGCTGAACCCAGCCTATCTAATGGAGACAGTTTGGTCTCAGAAGAGCCAAGCCAAAGATCTTCTTTTTTTTTTTTTTTTTTTTTCAGCCAGTGTCTAGAACACAGCTTTCCAAAGGAGTAGGCTAAAGGCTAAGAACCAGGCATGATTTCAGAGAAACAACACTTGTTCAAAAAGGAATGGGTCAAGACTGGACAGCTTCAAGAGAAGCAATCCCTGTTCTGAATGGAATAGGCTATAGGCAAACCAGTTTTAGGGAAACAGTGTGATCTTGAAATCAGACTAAACAGCCAAATGAGTACTCAGAGACAGAATAAGACCTTAACCAGAAAGGTAAAATCTTAAATGGATCCCCAGTAAAGTTTGGAGAGGTTTAAATGTAAGGAACACAAGAGTTTGGATCCAGGAGGAGGATGTACCTTCAAACAGCAAGCTCACTGAGAAAAGAGCAGTGAGTGACAATGGTCTCAATCATGAATACTGGACTTTTTGCCCCCAAGTTGTGAGAGGTCCCTGTACAGGCCTCCAAAACATTGAGTTGAAACAATATATAACCAGGTATTTCTCCAGCAATGATTAATTTATTTATAATCAGTAGAGAATTGCACAGGGCTTCCCTGGGTGGCTTAGTAGTAAAGAATCTTTGCTAACAAAGAAATCGTGGGTTCCATCCCTGGGTCAGGAAGATACCCTGGAGAAAGAAATGAGTTGGATATGACTTACAGAATAAACAACAACAAAAAAGAATTGCAGTTCAGGATCTGCAACCATGGTGCGTGAGTGTGTGCAAGCTGCTCCAGTCATGCCTGATTCTTTGTGACCCCATGGAGTGTAGCCCACCGGGATCTTCTGTCCATGTAATTTCACAGGCAAGATTACTGCAGTGGGTTGCCATGCTCTCCTCCAGGGGATCTTCCCAACCCAGGAATAGAACCCACGTCTCCTGCACTGCAGGCAGATTCTTAACCATTAACCTCTTCTGATGAGCCACATACAAGTCACCACACGGAAAGGGAAAGAAAACACTTTCATAGAGGGGAAAAAGAAGCTGGGAGAGATATAATAAACAAAGTCCATCCATGGTTTTTCACTGCTGAGTATTTGCGAGGAAAGAAGAGTCTCTTTTCTTCTTATTGGGCTTTTCTATTGTCACAGGGTGGGAGAGCATCTCATTCTGGTCTCCTAACTCCACTGAACTCAGGCTTCTGTTTATTACTTTTTTTCAAGATCATGGTTTGAAAGAAAACAACAAAGATCTATAAAGCAATTATCATTAAATTTAAAGAAAAATGATCATGAAATGAGTAGAACTGACCCTCTCCAATACAAATGGGATCAGTTGAAAGACTGAGTAGCCAAATGATTGACCCTCTAGAGAGTAAAGGGAACTCCTCCTACCTGACTGCCTTAGAGCTGGAACATGAGTTTAGTAATGCCTTCAGACTCAAACTGAAATATAGGCTCATCTTGAGCCTACTCTATTGACTCTCCTGGGCCTATAGCTTTCTGGCTGCTACTCTTGGGACTATAAATGGTTCTGTTTCTTTAAGAATCTTGACTAACACAGAGTTTTATACCAAGAATGATTAAAGAGAAACAGATTTGTAAGGATAAGTTTTCTAATTTGATTCAAGGGTTTCTAGAATTGGCTCTCAACTCTTAATTATATTTAAAGATATAAATGACTTTATTTCCAGTATTAAAAGAGATCATTGGTAGTCTACAGTATGATCTAGCAATGGAAGTACACAAAATGTCATCATTGGATAATCCCATTCAAGTTTTTGTGAAACAAGGAGCTGGATAATTGTGCATTTGGTACTTTGTTGTTGTGTTGTTTGTTTTTTTTTTCAAACTAATTGTCAGTGAGACTGACTGGTTGCTCCGAATGTCACTGGACAAAGTAGGAAAAGAAATGAATGAAGTCAGGGATTTTATTTCTAAGGTCAAGAGCTACATGAAGACCTGAAAACTTATGTGTGTGCCCTGGAAAGAGACTCTTACCTTTGATTGACACAGGACTGAGAATATTGAAAACCTAGCCCAGAATTCCTTCCTGCCAATGGATAAATTTCCATGTAAATTAAATTTCCAGCCTCACAGTGTCTACTGTGAATGTGATGGCATTAATTTGTAAAGAATGGGATCTTATAAGCTGGAGGGGATTTGTGGGAAGATTCCAATAAATATGGAGATATCAAGCCCCTAAATTCTGATGAGTCTTAATTGCCATGGAGGAGGCCTGCCTATTCCCGGTGGAAGGAGACTTCACACATCCTGAGTAGAGTGCCTCTCTACCATGTCTGAAAAGATGATCTCTGCATTCCATGAGGAAATTGTAATGACCTCCCCAGAAGCAGTTGTTAGGCAAGACAATGCAGGTTGCCCTCAGGATTCAGCTCCCCTCCCCCAGCTTTCTTTACTTCTAGGCCTATAACTATACTCAAGACTCAGCAGGCTTTTAAAAGTGCAGAACAAATTGTATCCCATGAAGAAGTACACTAGCACTTCAAAAAAACTTTTCAAGTTTTCTAATTTACACCAACAGAAGTTTGACAAACACATCTGAGAATGGATGAGTGTGGGATATTGGAAAAACATAGTTGGACCAGGCTGAATTTTCTGATATGGGCTCTCTAAGCATCAGTCATTCAGTTCAGTCATTCAGTCACGTCCAACTCTTTGCAACCCCATGGACTGCAGCCCAGAGCTTACTCAAACTCATGTCCATCGAGTCGGTGAGGTCATACAACCATCTCATCCTCTGTCCTCCTCTTCTCCTCCTGCCTTCAATCTCTCCCAGCATCAGGGTCTTTTGCAATGAGTCAGTTCTTCGCCTCATGTGGCCAAAATATTGTAGCTTCAGCTCTAGGTTCAGCGTCAGTCCTTCCAATGAATATTCAGGACTGATTTCCTTTAGGATTGACTAGTTTGATCTCCTTGCAGTCCAAGGGACTCTCAAGAGTCTTCTCCAACACCACAGTTCAAAATTGTCAATTCTTCAGCACTCAGCTTTATTTATGGCATATTCTACATTTAACACTGCAACTTGGAGAGATACAAATAACTAACAGGTTGCTTGCCTAATCATTGACAGATGGTCCATAATGAGTGAGTTAGAAATGGCTCAGAGACAGTGATCACCTCATGGACATTCTTCTGATTGGTTGTTGTTGAGGAGAGTGGCAGTCAGCATCATCAACCTTCTGGTTTCAACCAGTCTGGGGCCCACTTGCTTGTGGTCAGCATATCATTATTGTTTTCCACCTAGTAGGGCTTCCCAGCAGGTGCTAGTGATTAAAAAAAAAAAAAAATCACTTGCCAATGCAGGCAATGGAAGAGTCATGGGTTCAATCCTTGAGTCTGGAAGATCCCTAGAGTAGGAAATGGCAATTCACTCCAGTATTCTTGCCTGGAAAATCCCATGGACAGAGGAGCCTGGTGGGCTACAGTCCAAAGGGATGCAGAGGCAGACATGACTGAGCAATTGAGCACAGTGAGGGTTCCAGTATCCTCAAAACAGCTCAAAGATATTGTTATCTATATGCTTTGAGGGGAACCAGGACCTAGACCCAAGGCTGCACTATTGCTTCCTGACTGTTCTTTCCTTGTCTTCCAATCTCCTCCCTTCCCTAATTAGCAGCTGTTTCTCAGAAAAGGTCTTGATTAAATATCCTGTAATCAAGAAATGGGGAACACATGAAGACTTTTGTGCCCCAAAGCCTCACAAGGACACGCTCAGATTCAGGACCTGTCTTGATTTAATATAGGAGAAGTGATTCAAAGGCTTAGCAAGATTAGGATTTTAGAATAGATCTGTCTTTTAGAAACTACTCACCCACATTGGAAAGGTCCAGAGACACAACTGTTCACGGGGTTCTCAAGGCAAGAATACTGAAGTGGTTTGCCATTCCCTTCTCCAGTGGACCACATTCTGTCAAACCTCTCCACCATGACCCGCCCTCCATGCGGACATGGCTTAGCTTCATTGAGTTAGACAAGGCTGTGGTCCTAGTGTGATTAGATTGACCAGTTTTCTGTGAGTACAGTTTCAGTGTGTCTGCCCTCTATGCCCTCTTGCAACACCTACCATCTTACTTGGGTTTCTCTTATCTTGGGTGTGGGGTATCTCTTCACAGCTGCTCCAGCAAAGCACAGCTGCTGCTCCTTACCTTGGATGAGGGGAATCTCCTCCGTCCACCCTTCCTGAGCTTCAACGTGGGATGGCTCCTCTAGGACCTCCTGTGCCCACACAGCTACCACTCTGTGGACATGGGCCCTCTTCCAACAATACAAGAGAAGACTCTACACATGGACATCACCAGATGGTCAACATCGAAATCTGATTGATTATATTCTCTGCAGCAAACGATGGAGAAGCTCTATACAGTCAACAAAAACAAGACCAGGAGCTGACTGTGGCTACAATCATGAACTCCTTATTACCAAATTCAGACTCAAATTGAAGAAAGCAGGGAAAACCGCTAGACCATTGAGGTATGACCTAAATCAAATCCCTTATGATTATACAGTGGAAGTGAGAAATAGATTTAAGGGCCTAGATCTGATAGATAGAGTGCCTGATGAACTATGGAATGAGGTTCGTGACATTGTACAGGAGACAGGGATCAAGACCATCCCCATGGAAAAGAAATGCAAAAAAGCAAAATGGCTGTCTGGGGAAGCCTTACAAATAGCTGTGAAAAGAAGAGAAGCGAAAAGCAAAGGAGAAAAGGAAAGATATAAGCATCTGAATGCAGAGTTTCAAAGAATAGCAAGAAGAGATAAGAAAGCCTTCTTCAGCGATCAATGCAAAGAAATAGAGGAAAAGAACAGAATGGGAAAGACTAGAGATCTCTTCAAGAAAATTAGAGATACCAAGGGAATATTTCATTCAATGATGGGCTCGATAAAGGACAGAAATGGTATGGACCTTACAGAAGCAGAAGATATTAAGAAGAGATGGAAAGAATACACAGAAGAACTGTACAAAAAGGATCTTCACGACCCGGATAATCACGATGGTGTGATCACTCATCTAGAGCCAGACATCCTGGAATGTGAAGTCAACTGGGTCTTAGAAAGCATCACTACGAACAAAGCTAGTGGAGGTGATGGAATTCCGGTAGAGCTATTTCAAATCCTGAAAGATGATGCTGTGAAAGTGCTGCACTCAATATGACAGCAAATTTGGAAAACTCAGCAGTGGCCACAGGACTGGAAAAGGTCAATTTTCATTCCAATCCCTAAGAAAGGCAAGGCCAAAGAATGCTCAAAGTACCCCACAATTGCACTCATCTCACATGCTAGTAAAGCAATGCTCAAAATTCTCCAACCAGGCTTCAGCAATACGTGAACCGTGAACTTCCTGATGTTCAAGCTGGTTTTAGACAAGGCAGAGGAACCAGAGATCAAATTGCCAACATCCACTGGATCATGGAAAAAGCAAGAGAGTTCCAGAAAAACATCTATTTCTGATTTATTGACTATGCCAAAGCCTTTGACTGTGTGATCACAATGAACTGTGGAAAATTCTGAAAGAGATGGGCATACCAGACCACCTGACCTGCCTCTTGAGAAATCTGTATACAGGCCAGGAAGCAAGAGTTAAAACTGGACATGGAACAGACTGGTTCCAAATAGGAAAAGGAATACGTCAAGGCTATATATTGTCACCCTGCTTATTTAACTTATATGCAGAGTACATCATGAGAAATGCTGGACTGGAAGAAACACAAACTGGAATCAAGATTGCCAGGAGAAATATCAATAACCTTAGATATGCAGATGACACCATCCTTATGGCAGTAAGGAACAATGAACAAAAGAGCCTCTTGATGAAAGTGAAAGAGGAGAGTGAAAAAGTTGGCTTAAAGCTCAACATTCAGAAACCAAGATCATGGCATCTTGTCCCATCACTCCATGGAAAATAGATGGAGAAACAGTGGAAACACTGTCAGACTTTATTTTTTTGGGCCCCAAAATCACTGCAGGTGGAGATTGCAGCCATGAAATTAAAAGACGCTTAGTCCTTGGAAGAAAAGTTATGAGCAACCTAGATAGCATATTCAAAAGCTGAGACATTACTTTCCCAACTAAGGTCTGTCTAGTGAAGGCTATGGTTTTTTCTGTGGTCATGTATGGATGTGAGAGTTGGACTGTGAAGAAGGCTGAGAGCCAAAGAATTGATGCTTTTCAACTGTGGTGTTGGAGAAGACTCTTGAGAGTCCCTTGGACTGCAAGGAGATCGAACCAGTCCGTTCTGAAGGAGTTCAACCCTGGGATTTCTTTGGAAGGAATGATGCTAAAGCTGAAACTCCAGTAATTTGGCCACCTCATGCGAAGAGTTGATTCATTGGAAAAGACTTTGATTCTTGGAGGGATTAGGGGCAGGAGGAGAACGGAATGACCAAGGATGAGATGGCTGGATGGCATCACTGACTCGATGGACACGAGTTTGAGTGAACTCCGGGAGTTGGTGATGGACAGGGAGGGCTGGCGTGCTGCGATTCATGGCATCACAAAGAGTTGGACACGACTGATCGACTGAACTAACTGACTGAGAGACACAACCCTCATGACAAGAATGAGGAATACATTTGTAAGCCCTATGACACTCTTTGCTATAGAATAGACCTTATGCTGCTGCTGCTAAGTCACTTCAGTCGTGTCCGACTCTGTGTGACCCCATGGACTACAGCCCACCAGGCTCCTCCGTCCATGGGATTTTCCAGGCAAGAGTACTGGAGTGGGTTGCCATTGCCTTCTCCAATAGAATAGACCTTATAGTGACCTTGTAGTGGTCACTGAATTGGAAAAGCTAAATACAAAGTGATGATCAAGTATAAATGATCCTAGAGGGGTAGGGACCAAATGTCAGCTGCTGCTGCTGCTGCTGAGTCGCTTCAGTCATGTCCAACTCTGTGCGACCCCATGGACAGCAGCCCACCAGGCTCTGCAATCCCTGGGATTCTCCATGCAAGAACACTGGGGTGGGTTGCCATTTCCTTCTCCAATGCATGAAAGTGAACAGTGAAAGTGAAGTCGCTCAGTCGTGTCTGACTCCTTGTGACCCCATGGACTGCAGCTCACCAGGCTCCTCCATCCATGGGATTCTCCAGGCAAGAGTACTGGAGTGGGGTGCCATTGCCTTCTCCCCAAATGTCAGCATCAACCACCAAATGCCAGGTGAGTGTGATTCCTATCAATGGACCACAGGATGAAACCAGTAATCAGAATCGTCTGACTCAAAGAGACCTATAAAACTGGCTAGTTGATTCTGGAGTTTCTAGAAGCAAAACAGAAAATCTATTAAAATATTACTTGATCTGTAAAAGCAGAAAAGCTCTAGAACAAGCGAACAAAAAGTCTGAGCACTAAGTTTCTTCAGTCATATTTGACTTTTTGTGATCTTATGTATTATAGCCTGCCAACCTCCTCAGACTCAGTTTAAACTCTGTACTAAGGATTATATAACAGCAATGTATCCTGCCTGAGGACAGTTTCTCCTTCCCTACAACCTTCTGGCTAATGCTTTTAACTTAAAATGTAAATTATGAGAGTGGGTCTAGTCAGATCTTTACAACCTTGAAACATTCTTTTTATTTATAATAATAACTAATTAAAAAATTATATAACTCCCTTGCTAACACTAGCAAGGGGGGCACTCTCCATCCCCCTTCTGATATCTATGTCAGAAGCTTTCTGTGTCCCTTTTCATACTTTAACAAAACTCTGCTACACAAAAGCTCTTGAGTGATCAAGCCTGGTCCTTTGTCCCGAAGCTAAATTTTCTTCTTCGAGATCACAAATCCAACACTGTTCACCCTGAGCTATCAAGAGACTTGCCTGACAGAGTGTGGGGAAAAATACTACAAAAAGTCAGGATAAGTTGTTATATCTGGCCCCTCCTATAACCAGAAAAGAGGAACAACACCTAGAGGATCTCTCTTGAATTTGGAGGCAGCATATCTCTCACTTGGGTGTGTTACTCTGGTCTAATCACTGAGTAATCTCCAAAGCTGCTAGTTTTGAGTGAGGCCTAGAACAAGGGAAGAGTTCTCAACAGACTTAGGCTACCATGCAAGCTGTGTGGCTGCTTGGTCCATATGATCTAGCAGACCCAATTGTATTTGAAGTGGCAGTGGCAGAGAGGGATGCTGTTTAGAGAGTTTTGCAGGCCTATAGGGATATACCCTGGATAAAGAAATGGCAACCCACCCCAGTATTCTTGCCTGGAGGATTTCATGGACAGAGGAGCCTGGTGGGCTGCAGTCCATGGGGTCACAAAGAGTCAGATACAACTGAGCAACTAACACAGACATACACATAGGAATATAGGTGGATCTCATTGCAGGATCTCAAGATTTTGGAGCAAAGCCCTGCTATCCTCTGTGAATTATTATCCTTCTGACAAAGAGCTGTTGGCCTGCCATGAGCTATTGGGCAATAGCAGAGACTAGACATTAAACCATGGGCTGCCAAGTTGCCTGATAGCTGCCTATCATGAAATGGGTATAATCTGACCCACCAAGCTATAAAGTTAGACTCCATCTTTGAATGGAAATATACATGATAAGATTTGAGCTAGCTTTGAAGGCACAAGTAAGTCACATGAAAAAGTGGCCCAAATGTTTATGGTTCCCACTTCCACTTCAGTTTTCTCTCTCCCAGCCCACACTTTTGACCACTGGAAAAATTTCCTAAGATTGGTTGAAAATCTTTGGGGCCTAATTTATAGATGTTTCTGCATGATAGACAGGTACCACCTTAAAGTAGACAACTTCAGCATTACAATCCTTTTCTGAGACAATCATGACAGATAGTGGTGAAGGGAAATCCTCCCAATGGACAGAACTTTGAATGGTTCACCCAATTGTCCACTCTTCATGAAAGGGGAAATGATCAGTCATGAGGGTATATACTGATTCATGAGCTGTGGCCAGTGTTTGGCTGGATGGTCAAGGATTTGGAAGGAACATGATTGGATAATTGGTGACAAGGAAATGTAGAGAAGGAGTATGTTGGGAGACATCTCTGAATGCAAAGACAATATGTTCCATTTGAATGGTCATCAAAGAGAGCATTTCAATAATCAAGTGGATAGAATGACCCATTCTGTGGCTATCAGTCAACATTTTTCTTCAGTCATCCCTATCATTGGCCAATGGACTCAGGAACAAAATGGCCATGGTATCAGGGATGGAGGTTATGCATGCATTTAGCATCACGGACTTGTATTTGCTAAAGCCAACCTGGATTCTGTCACCACTGAGTGTCCAGTCTGCCAGCAGAAGAAGCCAACACTGAGCCCTTGATATTGGCACCATTCCTTGGGGTGGTTATCTAACTACCTTATGGCAGGTTGATCATATTTGTCATCTTCTATCTAGGAACAGTTCAGAGAAGGCAATGGCGCCCCACTCCAGTACTCTTACCTGGAAAATCCGGTGGATGGAGGAGCCTGGCAGGCTGCAGTCCATGGGGTCGCTAACAGTTGGGACAGTCAGTGTCTGATTCTGATTGAAACAGATGCTTACTCTGGATACAAATTTGCTTTCCTTACAGGCAATGCCTCTGCCAAAACTGTCATCTGTGGGCTTTCAAAATGCCTTATCCACCATCCTGATATTTTACACAGTGTTTCTTCTGAGTAAAGAATTCACTTCTCACAGCAGAAAAAGTATATCAATGGGATCATAATCATGAACTTCACTGTTTACCATGTTAGAAGGGTAGAATGGCTTTTTGGAAATTTGGTTACAATACCAGCTTGGTGGAAATACTTTCAAAACTGAGGTGAGGTTCTCCAGAGTCTACACATGCTCTAAATCGCCATCCAGTATATGGTACTGTTTTTTCCACATGCAGAATTAATGGGTCCAGAAATCAAGAAATGAGTGGCACCATTTACTTTTACCCCTACAGGCATACGCTCACAAAATTTTTGCTCCCTGTTACCATGACCTTATGCTCTGCTGTCTTAGAGGTTTTAGTTCTAAAAGAAGGAATACTTTCACTATACATCAACGTTTCCATTAAACTGAAAGTTAAGATTTGCTAGACCAGTTTGGGTTCCTCAGGCCTCAAGTAAACAGGAAAAAAAGGGAAATAATGTATTGTCTGGGGTGATTGGTCCTGACCATCAAGGGGAAACTGGACAACTACCCTACACTACAGGTAAGGAAGAATACATCTAGAATATAGATTTCTTAGAGCATCAAATAGTAGTACCATGTTTTGTGAGTATGGCCAGTGGTAAACTACAGTCCTGTCCAAGCAGGACTAAAATAGCTCTGACTCACCAGGAATTCAGAAATAATGGTGTGAGTCACCCTACCAGGTAAAGAACCACCACTAGCTGAGGCATGCTGAAAGCAGAGGGAATACAGCATGGGTAATAGAAGAAGACAGTATAAATACCAGCTTTGAGCATACAACCAGTTACAGAAATAAGGACCTCTTCATTATGTTGTGACTGTGTTGGATGGTGTGTGTGTGTGTGTGTGTGTGTGTGTGTGTGTGTGTGTGTGTAGAAAATAGCTTTGTTTTCCTACCTCTCTTATTCTCTTACTATGTGATATGAGAGGTGCTGATTTTATATTATAGTATAAAAAAATTAAGTATTGTCAAATCTATATTATAGTATTTAAGTTATGGGATATCAAGAAAATTAAACATCACTCAAGAAATTTTCCTCTGGGGAAAGAGTTAGTACATTTTTAAATTATATGCAGCATAGCTATATCATATTAGGTAGAATTATGACCTAATCATTATCTTTCTTTGGAGATTAAGTACGGCTTAAGGAGATGCTTATGGGTGCCATATTGACAAGGGGTGGTCTTATGATAGCTAAATTGGGTCAACTTGACTGGGTCCCCAGGGTGCCCAGACATTTGGTCAAACATTATTCTAGGTGTGTCTGTGAAGCTGTTTTTAGGTGAGATTAACATTTGAATTAGTGAATAGAGTCAAGTGACTGTCCTCTTTAATATGGGTCAACATTATCCAATCTTAAGAAGACCTGAATAGAACAAAAAAATTGATCTTCCAGAGAATAAAGGAATTTCTCCACACCTTGCTGCCCTCAAGCTAGGACACTGCTTTTTTTCCTACCTTCTGACTCAAGCTGAAATATCAATTCTTCCTAGATCTTGAGTTTGCCAACATTTGGACTTTAAATACACTACCCACCCTCCTGGTTTTCACCGTGCATACAGCAGACCTTGAGACTTGCAGGCCTATATAATCACATGAGCAAATTTCTTATATTCTCCTTCTCTCGCTCTCTCTCTTCTATTTGCTCTGTTTTTTCTGGAGAGCTCTGACTAATACAGAGGAGGCTAATAGTTTTTGTTTTCCTTGAAATCATTCCAGTTTGTTCATCAAATTTTGTAGACTTTTCTTCTCTCCTCTAGTGAGAACTGCATAAGACATTATATCAATTAAGCTCTATATGCTAAATATTGATAGGGATTTCATGGCTATCCCTTAACTATAAGATAGAGGTTAGCTGAATCATATGAATATGCCAAAATATAATCATTTATAAAACTAGAAATCTCAGATCTTCTTTGTAAAGAGTCCTAGTTACTTTTCCAAATGTGATGAATCATTCTAACTATAAATGTGGACTTGGCAAATGATTAGCAGAATTAATGTCTCCACTTCTCTTTGGCCTCAGAAATCTTTAAATTTTACTAGAATTGACTGAATGGGAACTGAGGTTATGTTGAAACTTGTTAGGGCAAATGTGATGTCAAGGGAACTTCATAGCAAGGAGCTTATGGCTCTCAGGTGGCTCAGAGGGGAAAGAATTTGCCTGCAACATAGGAGATGCAGGAGACATGGGTTTGATCCCAGGGTAGGGAAGATCCCTGGAGGAGGGCATGGCAACCCACTCCAATATTCTTGCCTGGAGAATCCCATGGACAGAGAAGCCTGGCGGGCTACAGTCATTAGAGTCTCAAAGAGTCAGACATGACTGGGCGACTAACCAGCAGCATGCCTTGCTTTGCCCAACTCGTGCTGCCTTCTATCCTTGACTGTGAATAATACACACTAACTTTCAGTCTCTTTATTGTCCTGGTCCATATTTTAAGTAACTCCCAGAAAGAATTCATCTGGTCTTTTATTAAAGACTAAGTGCTCCTGTGATTTGGTATTATACAGCTGCTGTGGGAATGAAGCATCTCTCCCATTTGTGAAGCTATCCCATCCTTCACTCTCTTAGCTGTTGCAAATGTCTGATGAAATCCTGAGCTTATTGTCAAATGCAAAAAAGGCTCTAAGCTCTCAAATTTCTTTCTATACATTTCCTGGGACATGTGTAGGTTTAAATAACTCAATCTCCTATTCATCATATTTTTAAGCACTAAAAATGTAACCCAGTTGACTGGAGTTGGAAACCATTTTAAGAGGATGTTTTTCCTTCTACATCAAAGTCTATGGTTATACCTCATACTTTAAAAGAGAAAGTAAGAGCTAGAAGTTGATCATTGATTAACAGAAGAGTTTGGGTAAAAAAATAAATTGTCAACAAAATATCTCTAAATATTGATAATGATAGGATTTTAAATATTAAAAAAAACAACAACTGTGCTCTTCTTTCTATTGTGCTTGCTCTTTCTTCCATGACTATTTCCATTCAGAACTTCAAAAAAGTGGTTTCATATGTGTATAAATTTGTATGTGTGTGTATGTATGATTGGATTGAAACTTTAGTTGGCAAGATGATTACTAAAAATTCATGTTTCTGTTGTAATTTTATAGGTTTATGTACACTTAAGGTGCTATAATGGGCTTCCCAGGTGGCTTAACTGGTAAAGAATCCGTCCGCAATGCGGGAGACCTGAGTTCGATCCCTGTGTTGGGAAGATCCCCTGGAGAAGGGAAAGGCTACCGACTGCAGTATTCTGGCCTGGAGAATTCCATGGACTATATAGTCCATGGGGTCACAAAGTAGGACAGAATTGAGCAACTTTCACTTTCTAACTTCTTTCTTTCTAAGGTGTTATAATAAACCATATCTTTTGACAAAATTTATAAGCCCTTGACAAAGTGGATTGCCAAGCATTATTTATCTGTTTTATATATTTCAATTGACCCAACATTTTTAATTAATTTGATAAAATTTACCAACGACCTTGAACTAAGATGAAGATGTCACTGTGTTTATTTTCACCAGATATTTCTCAAGCAGCCACAGTGTATTTAGAAGGCAGGAAAATGTCATTCTGTTTGAGATATAACATTAAACCTGACACTATATAGTGCTGGACTCTCAGCAATGTTATTCGATGGTGGCAATTCAAACTATCACAGCAATGAAAATTGTCATAAAAAACCAGTAAGTATTCTAAGAGTGACTGACAAAGTACTGCCTGTCAGTATGTATTCAAATCATATATTGTTAACTTTATTAATAGAACTTGTAGAAGTCTTTTCAGTATTGACCTCTGCAAGTGACAGTCACTGCTTTATGTTCTCTCTTTTTATTAGACAACATATGCTCCATTTGGACAAATAGTGGTAGAAATACTTGTAGAACAAAATGACTAAAGGGAAATAATCTAGTGCTTTAAATTAGTGTGACCTTTAAAAACTATTTTAAATGCCCAGCTCAATAAGGATTTGTCCTTCATCATTACCCAAGGTCTTAGTGTGATTTGACAATAAACTTATTAACAAAATTAATAGTAGGTTATGCAGTCGGGGAAAATAATAATTTTATGTAGTTTATATTGGGTAGATTAAGACTAACTATAAATTCTTTGTATATCACATGTACACAGATGTTTTATAAAATTAATTGAAATGGCATACATAATTTCCAGGCAATAAACCTTCACGTCTTTGTAGTAAAGCAATATTAATGTATCAGCCTCTTGTGCCAGGGATAGGAAGCCAAAAAGAAAATAAGAAAGCAATCATGTCTAGAAAGGCAATCAATATGTGTCCACATTTACTCAATTGTTATCTAAATCAGGATAGGTTCAAGATCTATTAGTGGCTGGAGTTATTCATCTCATTCCTCTTTTTTTCTTAAGTATAAAGTATTCACAAAGCATTATCTGCCTTTCATGGTAGTCTCCCTGCCCCTCCCCACCCCCTGCCACCCTCTGACACACACACAAAACCTAAAATGTGCTAGAATGGACACAGTTAAGAAATCCAGTCAGTTCTGAAGGGCATATTAGGGATGACAGAACTCTGATTTTGATTTCTCTCAGACTCTAATCCTCTTTAAAAAGTATCACACATGTTGTTTTGTAATACTTCAGGGAACCAAAAAAAAAAAAAAAAAGGAATTTAATGAACACATCAACCGAGCAGCATTTTGTTTTTGAATCAGAGGGAAAAGCTGTGCCACTAATGAAAATTACAAAAGTGTTGACTGATTCGTTTTTGTCATAAACACATTGTGGCATTAGCAGAAATGTTAACAGGAAAGAAACAGCTAAAAGATGATGCTCACTATCCTATCATAAGATTACAAATGATTGTTCTTTGGGAGCAGACAGCAATCAGTCAGTGGAAAATAATGTGACTATTATGAATGATTCTCAATAATACTTTTAAGCTTAAGGCCTAAGATAATGAAAATGTTTCCTAGGATTTACAAGCCTGGTTAAGGTGAACTTTACAAAATGAAAGGTGGAAGAAAAATAGATGAATTATCTCCCTGAAGAAAGATACGTCTTCACTAAAGATTAAAGAGGTTATGAATTTAAAACACTTACAGTAATGTTTACTATTTTGCTTTAGTTTCCCATAAAAGAAGGACAGGATAGGTAGATAGATAAATGATAGATGTTTATAAATACATACACATATATATTTGAGTTTTTCTTTAAGTTTGGTAGTGTTCCTAAAATTTTAGATATTGTGCATATAAATACATTGAATACACATGAGTACAACAAGAGCCTTATAAATGAAAATATTTAATCCTAATTGTTACCAATTGTTACCAATGAGACCTAAGCCATCTCATATTGGAAAGGTAATTAGCCTACTCCTGAGTACACTGTATCTTCTCTAATTCTGAGAGAGTTCACTTACCACTGACAGTTCTCAAAGAATTTCTATTTTAGCTTGTTCATCTAATCTCTTTATAATACACTAGAGTTAAGGAGATTTTAATCTCCTTAAAATACCTTCAGTTCAGTTCAGTTGCTCAGTCGTGGCCGACTCTTTGTGACCCCATGAACTGCAGCACACTAGGACTCCCTGTCCATCACCAACTCCTGGAGTCCACCCAAACCCATGTCCATCGAGTCGGTGATGCCATCCAACCATCTCATCCTCTGTCGTCCCCTTCTCCTCCTGCCCTCGGTCTTTCACAGCATCAATATCTTTTCAAATGAGTCAACTCTTTGCATGAAGTGGCCAAAGTATTGGAGTTTCAGCTTCAGTATCAGTCCTTCCAGTCAACACCCAGGACTGATCTCCTTTAGGATGGACTGGTTGGATCTCTTTGCAGTCCAAGAGACTCTCAAGAGTCTTCTCCAACACCACAGTTCAAAAGCATCAATTCCTCAGCGCTCAGCATTCTTTATAGCCCAACTCTCCAGTGACTACTGGAAAAACTATAGCCTTGACTAGACGGACCTTTGTTGGCAAATAATGTCTCTGCTTTTGAATATGCTATCTAGGTTAGTTTCCTAACCTAGTTGCTATCTAGTTTCCTTCCAAGGAGTAAGCGTCTTTTAATTTCATGGCTGCAATCAGCATCTGCAGTGATTTTGGAGCCCCAAAAAATAAAGTCAGCCACTGTTTCCACTGTTTCCATCTATTTCCCATGACGTGATGGGACTGGATGCCATGATCTTCGTTTTCTGAGTGTTGAGCTTTAAGCCAACTTTTTCCACTCTCCTCTTTCACTTTCATCAAGAGGCTCTTAAGTTCTTCTTCACTTTCTGCCCTAAGGGTGGTGTCATCTGCATATCTGAGGTTATTGATATTTCTCCCAGCAATCTTGATTCCAGCTTGTGCTTCCTCTAGCCCAGCATTTCTCATGATATACTCTGCACAGAAGTTAAATAAGCAGGGTGACAATATACAGCCTTGATGTATTCCTTTTCCTATTTGGAACCAGTCTCTTGTTCCATGTCCAGTTCTAACTGTTGCTTCCTGACCTGCATATAGGTTTCTCAAGAGACAGGTCAGGTGGTCTGGTATTCCCATCTCTTTCAGAATTTTCCACAGTTTCTTGTGATCCACACAGTCAAAGGCTTTGGCATAATCAATAAAGCAGAAATAGATATTTCTCTGGAATTCTCTTGCTTTTTCCATGATCCAGCAGATGTAGGCAATTTGATCTCTGGTTCCTCTGCCTTTTCGAAAACCAACTTGAACATCTGGAAGTTCACAGTTCATGTATTGCTCAAAGCTGGATTGGAGAATTTTAAGCATCACTTTACTAGGGTGTGAGATGAGTGCAATTGTGTGGTAGTTTGAGCATTCTTTGGCATTGCTTTTCTTTGAGATTGGAATGAAAACTTACCTTTTCCAGTCCTGTGGCCACTGCTGAGTTTTCCAAATTTGCTGACATATTGAGTGCAGCACTTTCACAGCATTATATTCCACGATTTGAAATAGCTCAACTGGGATTCCATCACCTCCACTAGCTTTGTTCGTAGTGATGCTTCCTAAGGCCCACTTGACTTCACATTCCTTAATTTTCTTGATTATCTGGACCCCCGATTGCATAAAGTACTCACTTCCTTCATGAAAAGCCAGTTTCTTATTTATCTTTATTTTCTTTTTAATTGAGTCCTTTTGGGATCTTCCTATTTTATATTCCCATGATACTCTGTTCTCTAGGCTTATGTTAAAAACTTTGTAAATAAAGACATCAAAATGTAATGGTACCAATATAAATTGCTTCCCTTGTGGCTCAGTAGTAAAGAATCTACCTGCAATTCAGGAGCCACAGGAGACATGTGTTCCATCCCTGAGTCAAGAAGATCCCCTGGGGAAGGGCACGGCAACTCACTCCAGTATTCTTGTTTGGAGAATCCCATGGACAGAGGAGCCTAGTGGGCTATAGTCCATAGGATAACAAAGAGATGAACATGACTGAAGCAACTTAGCATGCATGCACCACCATTAAAAATTATTTGTGCTATGTACTAAATGTGAAAAAGTGAAAGTGTTAGTTGCTCAGTCCTGTCTGATTCTTTGCGACGCCATGGAATGTAGCCTGCCAGGCTTCTCTATCCATGGGATTCTCTAGGCAAGACTAAAAGATTAGGTAGCCATTTTCTTCTCCAAGGAATCTTCCCTAACTAGTCACATGTAACGCCACTAAAATTTATTTCTCTTAGGTGCTAAATGTGCTATCAGTCAAAAAACTCAACTTTCAAACTGACGAGTAGCCAGTTAAACATGTAAATGTTCAATAGTTTCAAATGAGAAGACAGAAAAATATCATACAGTGCAAGCATCATCCACCAATAACTGGATATTAAAATGTCAACATTGAGAAATGCCAATTTAATTATTAAAAAACTATAGATTTTCAACCTGGTAAAATGGAAAGCATAATCTACATTTAGATTCAAAGAATGAAGAGAAGAAATTGTACACCATTCTCTTTTGTAATAAGTTCTTTGGCTGAAATGTTTAACTTTCTCAAATAAAATCAAGGAAAAACCTATTTTTATTATAAATTTGTCAGCAAAGTTGAATCAATTTTAAAACCATGACTGATTCATTAAGCTGAAGATTTTAACATAATTTAGACATAAGTTTTAAGAAATCTACATAGCTGTCTTGCTGACTTGAGGGAAAAAAAGATTTAAAATTTAGTGTTTGCTCAGTATTATTTTTGATGAAAAATATCTATTAGTTATTTCAAAGATAAATGGATTTTTTATCAAATTATTTTTCTTGAAATAGTTTCTGTTAATAGATGGTGAGCTTTCCTCTTCCTTTATGTCTGATACCCCTCTAAAATATGTTCATCTACGCTGCCTCCTGAGAAATTGTTATACAGGTTAAGAAGCAACAGTTAGAACCAGACTGGTTCCAAATTGAGAAAGGAGTACGTCAAGGCTGTATATTGTCACCTTGCTTATTTAGCTTATATGCAGAGTACATCATGCAAAATACCAGGCTGAATGAAGCACAAGCTGGAATCAAGGTTGCCAAGAGAAATATCAATAATGTCAGATACACAGATGACACCACCCTTATGGAAGAAAGCCAAGAGAAACTAAACAGCTTCTTGATGAAAGTAAAAGAAGAGAGTGAAAAAGTTGTCTTAAAATTCAACATTCAAAAAAGTAAGATCATGGCATCTGGTCCCATCAATTCATGGAAACAGTGACAGACCTTTATATTTGGGGGACTCCAAAATCACTGCAGATAGTGACTGCAGCCATGAAATTAAAAGACACTAGCTCCTTAGAAGAAATCTATGACCAACCTAGACAACATATTAAAAGGCAGAAACATTACTTTGCCAACAAAGGTCCATCTAGTCAAAGCTATGTTTTTTCCAGTTTATGTCTTTTATGGGCTTCCCTGATGGCTCAGATGATAAAGAATCTGCCTTTAGGAGGTTCTTTATGATTTACGATTCTCCTGAATCTGAAATACAAGAGACCTGGGTTTGATTTCTGGGTTGGGAAGATCCTCTGGAGAATTAAATGGCAACCTATTTCAGAATTCTTGCCTGGAAAATTCCATGGACAGAGGATCCTGACAGGCTACAGTCCTTGGGGTCTCAAAGAGTTGGACGCAACTGAGCAACTAACACTTTCACTTTTTGTCTTTTATAGAGTCATTACAGACACAGCTGTGTAAAATATTAAAGAAGATAAGGAATGGTGAATCACTCTTTCCAATTGCACTTGGGTAAATTTCTTATCATAAGTATAGTCATATTATTAATAATGCTTATCCTTACATGCATCAAAGACTAAAGGAAACTTAATGGTTAAGAAAATGTGAGAGTATCCTCTAGTGATAATCGCTATGTTCTGATGCACACACATGCGTCTCTCAGGAACAAGGGTATAGTGTTCAATATAATGTTGACTCCGTACAGGAAAGTCTTCTGTTGCTTTCACATCTGTAATCCACTAAACACACTCAGACTTGAAAAAGGCTGGATTAGAAGAAGGTTAGTTGTTCAACACAGAGATCAGATTCTGAACATGGCTTTAGAACATTCTTAAAACTAATACAACTGTATTCAATGGCTGAAAGAACCATTGTTGTAATAAAGTAATAACAAGAACACCAGTATAGTACATATGCTAATAAGTGCAGTTGTTTTTAATTCTGTATTTTTTTTTCTTTTTTAGAAACTCCATTCAGATTGGTGTATCTACTGTGAATCAATGAGGCATAGCTAAATTTCTGGAATTCTCAGGGAGAGAGATGGTTTGGGTAATGAACTATAAAAGTATATATAATTGAGCTATTGGCAGTATGTAATGTTTTAGCATAATGTAGAAGTCCTTTTTGTGCTACAGGTAAATGGGAAAATTCTTTTCAGTGTATAGGGAGTGAAAATTTGACTATCCAAATTGTAGGAAATAAAACAGCTTTTCTTTCTTTTACATTTTTTTGTTTGTTTTTGAGCCAAATGTTAGGAGCTGAAAGAATTGAAAATAAATGTATTAAAGACAAAAAGAATAGCAGTGGAAATGATATATGCCCACCGCAGCAAATATACTGGTGATAGGAAGAAGTCAGTAATTAAAAGCCAAAAACAGAAAAAGAAAAGTTGCTGTCCACTTAATCCAGGAAAACATAAGACATTTGATAACTTGGATTTTTTTGACAGCACAGGATGGTTCAACCAATCGACCTGGGATATAGGAGCTCTAGAAATACTTGTGAGCAAAATTATATATACCTTAACCAAAGTTTGATTAAGCACTAAAGAGTGGATATTTTGTTTTTCATATATAGCATTTATCTGCTATTGACATCTAAATATGAAGCAATTTTTTCATTGCTTTCAAAAAATACTGCAATTGTTAAACTATATTGTTTGCTACTAGATTAGTGCAGCTGCTAGTAAAGATAATATATATTTATATTAAACATATATTCAGTGCATTGTGACACTATCCTCCTGTAACCAAGTCTTTCTAGGGTAAACGAGCCTGGGTATCATTGTGGGTGGAAAACAGAAAATACATGGAATTTTTTCTACTCTAAATGGAAACATGGATTCTCCCAGACATTTTCAGTCTGGGTTTTGATGGAATAATTACATGGAAACAAAAATTTTCACTTGGATTCACGCTATTCCTGGGACCACTGTGCCTTTGGTCTCTATGGATCACTACACCAGTCTCCTACCTGTCTCTGAAGAATTTATGTCAGTGTCCCTGTTTTCCTTCCTGCATAGTTGATTCTATTAGAACTTCTCTAGTCAATCAGACACAGTTGTAGAAATCTCAACCTTAATATGTATTGCTTCTCACGAAGTTCCTAGATTCCCTTCAGAGAGGACATTGACCTTGCATGATGTCAAATAACCCTTAATGGTAATTATGGCTGCTAAGAATCTTTAAAAATATCAGAGAATATGGATTCAGGGTAAATAGGTAAGATTTAAAGTGCTACAACTTCTGATTCAACCAAAATGCACTTCTATGTGTTTATATTGGGCTTCCCTGGTGGCTCGGACAGTAAACAATGTGTATGCAATGCAAGAGACCCAAGTGTGATCCTTGGGACTGGGAGATCTCCTGGAGAAGGGAAAGGCCACCCATTCCAGTAATCTTACTTGCAGAAGTCCATGGACAGAGAAGACTGGTGGGCTACAGTCCATAAGGTCACAAAGAATCAGACATCACTGAGCGACTAACACACACACACACACACACACACACACACACACACACACACACACACGTGTTTATATTGATTCTTTCATTATTTTTGTAGCTTTAGTGAGTCTTGACTGAGAAGAATAATGTTAGTCTCTTACAAAACCCTTTTGGAAATTCCCCTAAATAGGTAAAATTATACCTGAAAAAAACACTTTGTTTCTTGCAGTAATTGTAATTTCACCACTTCAATTCTGGATGTTAATAGTCAAACAAAAGATAATTGACAATTTTGTAGAATATTTTTGTTTTGATTGGAGAGATATGGGACTGGATAAAAATCCTAGAATTCTTTGGCTCTGAGTTAAAGGTTCTTTTTTGGCTTAGATGAGTCAGGGAGGCAAAATCCAAGTAAAATTGAACTTTAGAGCTGACTTTCCATCTTAATCTTTCTATGGCACTAACATTGACTATCTTCAATTATCTGAAGCACTCTCCTTTGGTTTCTATGTCATAGCTGACTCTATTTTTTTTTTCTTCTAAGTTTTAAATTCTTTCCTTCTCTTTCCTTTGCTCATTTTCCTTTGTTTATGAAGTGTTGTGTTATTCAAGGTTTTATACTTGTCTTCTTCATTATTCTTCACACAAACAATCTCAGTAGGCTCAAACACACAGTCTTAACTGCCCCTTACATATTTAAGAACAAATATCTATGTAGGATAATTTCAAGAGCTTCATTTAAAAATATTCAATAACCTCTTTACCACACATGGTTATCTCAACCCTTTCTCAACATCAAATGTTCAAAAAGCAACTCGTTATCTTTTTTTTCTGTATTTCATAACATACACTCCCACTTCAAAGGGACAAAGTTTGCATTCTAACTTGGCTTCTTAAGGATTTCTCTATGCTTTCAAATCTTTTTCTCTAACATCAGGAAAATGATACCTGTATCAGAGCACTGTTTGAAAGTGACTCAGAATTGAGATTCAATAGTCATTACTGTTAGTAGTAGTAGTAATACTGTTAGTATTGTTAATAAGGCCTCAAATCCACCCAGATATAGTAACAGAATTATTCTGTTCTTATGGATTCTTTCAGTGTCCCAACATAAATCTCTCATAAAATACTGACCTACTGCTTGTTGTTGTTGTTTGGGTTGCTAAGTCATGTTGGACATTTTGAAAACCCATGGACTGTAGCCCACCAGACTCCTATTTCCATGGAATTTTCCAGGCAAGAATACTGTAGTGGGTTGCCATTTCCTTCTCCAGGGGATCTTCCCAACTCAGGGACTGAACTTGCATCTCTGGCATTGGCAGGCACCACTGTGCCACTTGGAAAGCTGGGACATACTGCTTACTGGAGATCAACAGAAATAAAGGATTAAAGTATGTTTGGTTGTTATAAACATATAAATGGTATTTAAACTACTAATTAGGGATAGGATATAAGTATAAAAGAAAATATTGCCTTCTGTATCATGTGAAATATTTTATTATCTGATTTCATTCAATTCACCCCTCTAAGTTTCATGTCTTTCTATAAATGCCAGGAATTTTCTCTGATTAACAGAACCAAAATTCAATATTTTGGTGTAAACACTCCATATGATTTATGATGTTTTCTTTATCCTGAAATGCCTTCTAAAATCCTCTTTCATGGCACTTTATAGCACTATATTATATATTTATTTACCTGTGCTTACAGCTGCTAGATGGCGAGCTCCTTGAGTATGAGAGATGTATGTTTTTCACCAGTGTAATTTCAAACTCTTAGTACAATACCTGGCACAAAAATTATAATCAACTAATGCTTGTTGTGAATTTTTTCCCTTTATTTTCTGTGTCAGTAATTTATGGCCAGAGACTTCTTACATGATGTAAATAGATCTTGTTCTCAAAACAATTTACTAGATGTATAATGATTTAGATGCTACACTAAAGGTGATATACAAAGAGGGACTAAGGAACAGAAATCTTAAAAATTTTAAAAAAAGGCCTCCTTTTATACTTTGTATATTTGTTGAGATGAGAAGGGCTATCTTTCAGGACTGCATTCTAAAAGTATAAAAAGACTTGGAGGAGATAATTGTATAATTATCCAGTAACTTCTATGCCAAAGTAGACAAATAGAAAAGAGAACGTTTTAAAATTATTTATGTATGGAGTCTTAGAGCTTAAAATACATAACTAATGTTAAGCATAAGCATAAAAATATTTAATATTACTTTATATCAGCAAATTGTTTACTTAATGCTCTTTGAAAACTATTTATGTAAAGTCAGTATTTAACACATTTATAAAATAAAATTTATGTGAGTAGCAATAAAAATCAATAGTAAGTTACTGTGCAAAGGCCAATAACCTTTACTTAGCACAAGTAAAATACATCCTAATCATAATCAAACTAATAGAATATATTCCTGCTCTATCCATTTATTTTTCTTTGTAAGAACTGTGATATTTTGCCTTTTGCTTCAAGTGGTTTCGTATTTTTTTAGGACTGCACAAATAGTTATGTAGAGAAGGTATTCTTCTATTTCAAAAACCACACTGTGAGAACTATAAATTCTGGACAAAAATGATATATTTTAAGAATTTGCTTAAAAACATTGGAAGAATTTCTAAGACTACTAGGGTTTGAGGGGGAGAAAAAACAAACTCTCAGAGAGAAGACAGTCCCCTGGATATCAGACCAATATTATTCTTAGTTCTCCATTTTAGGTTGTTTGCCAGTCTCAACACTATGGATAACAGGGTAAAAAGCTGAAGAGAAATATTGGAAAACTAATAGAACCAGACAGATGAAAATTGCAGCTTAGGGTCTACCAAGGATGAAGGACCCTGTAAGTTACACAGACTTTCGACTGTGCATAAACCCTAGGAGTGAGTTGAACAGAGTATAGATTAATAACCACAAGAAGTAAAGTTCAGATAAATATTTGATGATATAACCTCAATCTAACTGGCAGACTAAACCAAAACAATCCTCTATGAAGGAAAATATTATATTAGGTATATTAAGTATTAAAATATATTTGCAATTTTTTAATCAAAAAGGTCTCTTATTCAGCTGGAAAATAATAAAGTAAGCATAAGAATTGACCTGAAGTAATAAAAAAGCAAACCTGGAATACAAACTATTCTATGAGACTCATATGTTGAAGTCATTTTTATAAACATTAAAATAACTATCAAGTGTATGTACAAGGACAAAACATAAACCTGGTGAATTTTGACAGAGAAATGGAAACTTTAAAAAGTCAAATGAATGTTCTTTGCTGAAAAATAAAATAAGTAAACTTTTAAAATTCATGGATAATTTTAACAGACAACAAAGTTTAAAGGAAATATAAAGTTTAAAATGGAATGAATAAAAATCTCTATAAGAAGGATAAAAATAAAGAAAAAGCATATAAGATACACGGAAAACGGTGAAAGCTTCTAACATTAGTCACTGAACTCCCAAAAGGAGAAAAAAGGGAGAATGGGGCAAAAGCAATGTAGAAAACAAAATGAGAAAAACTGTCTCAAAACTGCTAAAAGACACCAAGTCAAAGTTTTATCAGGCAATTAAATTTTGAAACAAACAAATATGAATGAGCTAACATATACATATATTACTGCTGTAAATCAGACAGAGAAAATACGATAAAATGCAGAGGGAAAATGTACATTACCCAAAATGAGAAAAGTAAGTCACAATTAGATTGAAAACTGAGACCTCAGAAAGAAAAGGAGAAATAAAGAAAGAAGGAAAGGAAGAAAGAAAAGAAGAGAGGGAGGAGATGAAAGAAATAAAGAAGAAGCCATGTAAGTGTTGAAAAATATCTTCCAGCGCTGAGATTTAAGAAAAATTGAGACCCTAAGGTTATATGTCTAGAGAAAATAAACTTTCAAAATAAAGATGAAACCTAGTTATATTTTACAAGGAAAAACTGAAATAAGTGCTCAGCAGCGGCTCACAATAAAGAAAATAGTATAGTGAATCCTCCCAGCTGAAGACTAGTATCCCAGTGAGAAGTCTGTGCAGTATAGGCATCCATACATTGCCTAAGGTCTTTATGTGAACATGAGAAGTACACAACCTCATTAGTGACCAAAGTCATGTGAATTAAAATCACAAAAACACAACTGGATACTATTATATGCACAAGATAAGAGCTAAATTTATATACAAAAAGTTACATACAAAAGCCATGTATATAACTGTTGATATAGAGAAGCATACACAGATAGATAGGTAGATAGCTAAATAGATGGTAATACAGATATATAGTGTATGAGCAGTGATGTGGAACAAAATACTAACTTTCAAAAGCTGCTTGTAAAGGAAAAGATTCTTACAAACTATTGTGGCAGTATGTGACAAAGCCAAACATGCTGTAAAACCTATAATAGTGCCTGGTACTAATATTTGCATATAATGACAAAAACCACATGTAAAACATGTTCAGTACATTTTATTCATAATGGCTTCAAACTGGAAACAAATTAAATGTTTATCAAAAAGTAAGATGAACCATTGATGAACCGTTTAGTGCTGCACGAAAAATATAGGCAAATCACACAAAGGAAACATAACACTAAACAAATCAGAGATGACTAAAGAATATTATTCTATCTCATATATATATATAAGGAAGCAATACTAATCTGTGATGATAAAATTTAGGAGTGTGGTTACTTCTAGGAGGAAGGTTAGGAATAGCTGGTATGGGTATTAGGTATTGGTAGGAAACTTTGTGATCTGAATAGTGATTATAAGACTGTTTTCACATTTTGAAAATTTTATAAGGAAGTACATTTTTATTGTTTTAGCCTTTCTCTATGTGTTTTATTCTTTAGTGAAAAGAATAATAAAATAATTGTAGCTTTTATAGAAGAAGCCTCTGATTTCTAACTGCCCTAAATACGTCACTTCTAAAATAAAATGAATATTCATTTCTTTTTAACAAAACGTGTAACATGCATTTAACGTTTCCTTCATTAGTCAAGCATGCTTTCCAAAGTTAACACTTTGACCTGTATAGTGAGGCTAGATGTTCTCCCCTACTCTAGACCTGAGTAGGAGCGGGATATTTTCTAGCTGATAGTCTCCCAAGATGAATTACAGCTCCTAGAATTTTGAGAACACTAGTTAAATTAAAACAATAGTATGTTTTAAAAATATACAACCACATACATTACCAAAATTTATTAGACTGGCGTCTCAAAAAAGGATGAGAAACATTTCATCTCTAAATAAAGAAAAAATCAGTTCAGACTCTTTCAGTTCTGGTTAAGTGAAATTAAAAGGGTAAATTCATTTGGAAATTATTACTCTCTCTTCAGCACATGATGCAGCAAAAAACTAAACAAAGAAACAGAAACAATTAAAACAAACCAAAAGAAACCCTAAGCTTTGGTTAAGGAGTTAAAAAGAGTCAATTCATAACATCAATGTAACAACTATTAATAAAATCTATATCGTGTGAAGCAGAACATAATGGCTTGGCTTCCATGATTGCAGTTCTCTACTAAGAAATGCCTGTGCACAAAGATGTGTCATGTGATGCTGTGTCAATTACAGGCTGCTTTGGAAGCCCCCAAAAGACATTGGGAGCACAGGGCAGAATAGGATTTCTTTAAATATAAAGAGTAAAGCTATTTTAAGAGTGTTTGCATTTTAGTTGTACTTTAAGAGAGTAGGTTTATATAGGAAAAACACAAAGGCTTTCTTATACTTGAAACAAAATGGCTCAACACATCCTTTTAAATGAAGAATAATCATTAATTTTCTAAAGTTTGCATTATGATACTTGCTTGTTACTGTTTAGAAAGGAATTTGTATGTTAAAATGATGCCATTATTTTTGATATTTATAACAGCAAATAGTTTCATATATGAGTTGTACACATACTAAATATTAGTCATAAATCTTGGTGAACAAAGAAGGAAGAATCAGGTAAAATCTAAGAAAATGCTCAAACTTGGAAGTGCCTCCTTTTTGTTAAAATTCCTCATTCAATGGTAAATCTTAGATTATTTGCAAACACTGATAGCCACAACTTATACCAAATTAGCAACATAGTGTATTAGTTAACATAATGTTACCTGTTGCAACAAATTAAATACAGTTGACCCTTGAACAACAAGGGTTTTAACTGTGAGTCCACACATATGCAGAATTTTTTCAGTAAGTATGTACTACAGTTTTACTACAGTTACTACATGACCCACAGTTTGTTGAATCTGAGGATGTGGAACACAAAGAGGTCTGACTATAAAGTAACAGGCAAATTTTCAGTGGCCCAGGAGTTGATGTGCTTCACTCCCATGTTATTCAAGGAGAGAGAGTCTTCAAACATGCTGACCTCTTTTTTTTTTTATTTTCCCCTCAGAGAAAATCCAAAATGCCAGTTCTTTTTTAATTGGTGAGTTCTCTATAAGTTGTGTGTGGGGGTGTTTCTTTCTTTTGCATATTTTCAGGGGGTAAGGAGGAACATAGACTGCTTTTGTATTTATTTCCATCTTCAGGGTGTGATTTCCAAAACTTCTCCATTATCATTGCTACCAAGCTTACTAAGAAGAGAAAACTTAGAAGGGCTTGCATAGAAGGTTTTGATGGGCCTTCATTTGAGGTGGCATTGCTTAAGCTCCAATACTTGGGCCACCTGATGTGAAGAGCTGACATGTTTGAAAAGACCCTGATGTTGGGAAAGACTGAAGGCAAAAGGAGAAGAGGGCAGCAGAGGATAATATGGTTAGATAGTATTACTGACTCAATGTATGTTAATTTGAGCAAATTCCAGGAAATAGTAGAGGACAGGGGAGCCTGGCATACTGCAATACATGCGGTCACAAAGGGTCAGATATGACTTACCAAACAACAGCAAAAAATGGTACTATAACTCTCTCCATTGATGCCAGGTCAGTTACATGGCCACATCTCACTGAAAAGATAGTTGGAAAATGTAATATAACTGTGTGCCCTTAACAAGGATAAGGAAGGTTAGTAATTACTTAGCCCATTTACATAATGAATTAAATTTACTCACATTCTTGAGCAGATAAGTCAACTGGCTAGAGCTGTCATAAGCATTGTGCTAGGTACAAAACAAATCATAATGCTTTCTATCTAATAGCTTATAACTTGAGGAAGAAACTATATGAAAAATGGGGAGACAAAATATTGTAAAATATAATTTAAAATTTTCAATTAAATTTAAAGTGATCAGGATTTTACATGTTCAAAGAAAGAAAACCAGTTTGTTGAGACTGTTTTATAGTAATACTCAACAGGATGTGCTCAAGATCAATAGGGGTAGACATATTTAAAAAACACTGCTGTTTAGTTTAAGATAAAAGACCAATTAGATGAAGAGACTTTGAAGGCCATTCTGAGGTATAAAAGCAAGGAAAACATAAATGTTTTCAAGCTGTGTGTGCTTGGGCTAAGTTGTGTTTGACTCTTTGAGAGCCCCATGGACTAGTTAGGCCCCTCTGTCCATGGGATTTCCCAGGCAAGAATACTGGAGTGGGTTGTCATTTCCTTCTCCAGGGAATCTTCCTGACCCAGGGATCAAACTCGTGTCTCTTGCATCTCCTACATTGGCCTTCACGTTCTTTACCACTGCATCTCCTGGGAAGCAGTAAACTGGTTCAACAAAGTTTACAATTTAGAATAGATTAAGAAATGGAAGTTCCTATAGTCTTAATGATTCAGTTCAGCTCAGTTCAGTTCCTCAGTTGTGTCTGACTCTTTGCAACCTCGTGAACTGCAGCACGCCTGGCTTCCTTATCCATCACCGACTCCCAGAGTTTACTCAAACTTATGTCCATTGAGTCAGTGATGCCATCCAACCATCTCATCCTCGGTCATCCCCTTCTCGAGACTCCTGCCTTCAATCTTCCCCAGCATCAGGGTCTTCTCAAATGAGTCAGTTCTTAACATCAGGTGGCCAAAATATTGGAGTTTCAGCTTCAGCATCAGTCCTTCCAGTGAATATTCAGGATTGATTTCCTTTAGGATAGACTGATTGGACCTCCTTGCAGTCCAAGGGACTCTCAAGAGTCTTCTCCAACACCACAGTTCAAAAGCATCAATTCTTTGGCACTCGGCTTTCTTTATAGTCCAACTCCCACATCCATACATGACTGCTGGAAAAACCATAGCCTTGACTAGATGGACCTTTGTTGGCAAAGTAATGTCTCTGCTTTTTAATAAGTTGTCTACGTTGGTCATAACTTTTCTTCCAAGGAGCAAGCATCTTTTAATTTTGTGGCTGTAGTCACCATCTGCAGTGATTTTGGAGCCCTCAAAATAAAGTCTATCACTGTTTCCCCATCTATTTGACATGAAGTATTATTTATTAATATACAAAATAAAGATGATTTAACAGTCCATTTTTAAATACATCATCAATATTGACCTGTGTCCAGCTTGGATAGTATTAACTGCTTCTCAAGGATAAATGATCACAGAGCCAGAAAAATAAGAAAAGTAGTAGTGATAGGTTAAATACAACCCAGAAGAATGCACTGTCAAGCAGAACTTTAGCTTGCATTACCATAGGCTTCAAAGAGCAACCAAGAGATTGATTAATTCATTGAATTTCAAAACACAGAGCTTAAATGAACACAAATCTACAGTGAAGTACCATCTCACATCTGTCAGAATGGCTGTTATCAAAATGACAAATAATTAGTATAAGTGTATGGATGTGAGAGTTGGACTGTGAAGAGGCTGAGCGCTGAAGAATTGATGCTTTTGAACTGTGGTGTTGGAGAAGACTCTTGAGAGTCCCTTGGACTGCAAGGAGATCCCACCAGTCCATTCTGAAGGAGATCAGCCCTGGGATTTCTTTGGAGGGAATGATGCTGAAGCTGAAACTCCAGTACTTTGGCCACCTCATGCAAAGAGTTAACTCATTGGAAAAGACTCTGATGCTGGGAGGGATTGGGGGCAGGAGGAGAAGGGGATGACCGAGGATGAGATGGCTGGATGGCATCACTGACTCGATGGACACGAGTCTGAGTGAACTCCGACAGATGGTGATGGATAGGGAGGCCTGGCATGCTGCAGTTCGTGGGGTTGCAAAGAGTCAGACACAACTGAGCGACTGAACTGAACTGAACTGAGGATATCGTGGAATAAGAACCTCCATACACTGTTGGTGGGTTTGTAAATCGGTACTGTATAGCTATGTTAAACAGTATGGAAGTTCTTGAAAACAATTGAAAATAAACTACCATATGATACAACAATTCCACTTTAGGTAGTCATCTAAGAAAATGGAATAAGAAATCAAAAACATATATGCACCCCTATGCACATTCTAACATTAGTTAGGATAGCCAAGACATGGAAGCAACCTATGTGCCCATGAATAGATGAATGGGTGAGGAGGGGGGGTATGTCTATTCACAATTTAATATTCAGTTCAGTTCAGTTCAGTCACTCAGTTGTGTCTGACTCTTTCTGACCCCATGAATCACAGCACGCCAGGCCTTCCTGTCCATCACCATCTCCCAGAGTTGACCCAAACTCATATTCATCGAGTCGGTGATGCAATCCAGCCATCTCATCCTCTGTCGTCCCCTTCTCCTCCTGCCCCCAATCCCTCCCAGCATTAGTCTTTTCCAACGAGTCAACTCCTTGCATGAGGTGGCCAAAGTACTGGAGTTTCAGCTTTAGCATCATTCCTTCCAAAGAAAACCCAGGGCTGATCTCCTTTAGAATGGACTGGTTGGATCTCCTTGCAGTCCATGGGACTCTCAAGAGTCTTCTCCAACACTACAGTTCAAAAGCATCAATTCTTCGGCATTTAATATTACTCAGCCATAAAAAAGAATGATATCTTGCCATTTAGGATAATATGGGTGGACCTAGAGTGAAATAAGCCATGGTAAATAATCATGGTGAAACAATCATATGGTAAATAATCATTTATCATATGATTTCACTTGTATGTGAAATATAAAGACAAAACAAGTGGAAGTGTTAATCCCTCAGTCATGTCCACTCTTTGTGACCCCATAGACTGTAGACCACCAAGCTCCTCTGTCCATGGAATTCTCCAGGTAAGAATACTGGAGTGGGTGGCCATTTCCTTCTCCAGGTTATCTTCCCAAAACAAAAACCAAATGAACAAACAGAACAAAAACATAAATAGACACATAGATTCAGTGAAAAAAACAGGTGGTTCCAAAAGATTTAGGAGTTGTGGAATGAGGCAAACAGATAAGGGAGATTAGAGGTACATACGTCCAGTTACAAAGTCAATGAGTCAGGGTGTTGAAATGAACAGCATGGGAAATGCAGCCAACAATATTATAAAAATAAATAAATAGGCAAACAAAAATATATAAATAGAGTAACAGTTGTCTCAAAATGTAAACACTTGTGAATATGCTTTGAATGAAATTATTCCTGTCCTTGCTTAATTAGTATCCAGCAAATTGTTTTGTTTTGTTTTGTGTTTTGGGGGGGAGACCCAACTCTTTCCTTCAGTTGAACATTAATTGATCCACCAAACCACACTTTGTATTTAGTTGTAACACATTAAATCTACAAAACACATTGAAAATGCTTCTGTTCTGCTTGACAACACATAATTTTTATATCATGCACCATAGATAAGTGAATTTTTAAGGCATCAGTCTGTAACAACCCGAGGTGTTTTTTATTATATATGAAATATATTTCAAGGTGTGAAATATGTAGTAATATATTCCACCTGTGTTTTCTCCTATCACTTGCTATTCCTTCAAAGATACCTCTGTTGCATCTATCATTTAAAATACAACATTTTAAGCTCTACAAACACAGTGATTCTAATCCCACTGTGTCAGAAGAGGACACTGAATTTACAGGTAAGTCAGTTCAGACAAAAACCTGGAAAATAAGAAAAATGTAAGAAGACTTTTGAGAGTCCCTTGGACTGCAAGGAGATCCAACCAATCCATTCTGAAGGAGATCAGCCCTGGGATTTCTTTGGAAGGAATGATGCTAAAGCTGAAACTCCAGTACTTTGGCCACCTAACAAGAAGGGTTGACTCATTGGAAAAAAGACTCTGATGCTGGGAGGGATTGGGGGCAGGAGGAGAAGGAGATGACCGAGGATGAGATGGCTGGATGGCATCACTGACTCGATGGACATGAGTCTGGGTGAACTCCAGGAGTTGGTGATGGACAGGGAGGCCTGGCATACTGTGATTCATGGGGTCACAAAGAGTCAGACACGACTGAGTGACTGAACTGAACTGAAGTAATAATAATGAAGGATCATGTAGATGTGAGGGAGACATCTTAAAAGTTTCTCAGAATGTACATATTTGAAAGCTGCTATGATTGTTGAGAACAATCTGCAGAATCTTTGATTCTTCAGAGGGTCTTGCTATACTTCTGTACACTTAACTTCAACCTAAGAATATTTTAATGAATATTTTATTTTATCACTCAGAAAGACCAAGATGATTATGCCACTTATGAAGAATTCTAAATATGAGTTTATGATCTGACAGCTTGACTGTTGATTCTCACTCTCACAGGAGAATATGAACATTCTTTAAATACTGAATATAATCAAAGTTAAGAAAAATACTTTGTAAACTGATATTAGGGGAAACATCATATGAGAACATTACCTGAAATGTGTCAGGTGATTAAAAGTTTGGAAATGGCATATTCTCAGTCAGTCAGTTCAGTTGCTCAGTCATGTCAGACTCTTTGTGACCCCATGGACTGCAGCATGTCAGGCTTCCCTGTCCATCACCAACTCCCAGAGTTTACTCAAACTCACGTACATCGAGTTGGTGATGCCATCCAACCATCTCATCTTCTGTCATCCCCTTCTCCTCCTGCCTCAATCTTTCCAAAAATCAGGGTCTTTTCAAATGAGTCAGTTTTTCGCATCAGGTGGCCCAAGTATTGGAGTTTCAGTTTCAGCATAAGCCCTTCCAATGAATATTCAGGAATGATTTCCTTTAGGATTGACTGGTTTGATCTCCTCGCCATCCAAGGGATTCTCAAGAGTCTTCTCCAACACCACAGTTCAAAAGCATCAATTCTTCAGCACTCAGCTTTCTTTATGGTCCAACTCTCGTATCCATACTTCACAACTAGAAAAACCATAGCCCTGACTAGATGGACTTTGTTGGCAAAGTAATGTCTCTGCTTTTTAATATGGTGTCCAGATTGGTCATAGCTTTTCTTCTAAAGAGCAAGCTTCTTTTAATTTTATGGCTGCAGTCACCATCTGCAGTGATTTGGAGACCCCCCAAAATAAAGTCTCTCACTGTTTCCATTGTTACCCCATCTATTTGCCATGAAGTGATGGGACCAGATGCCATGATCTTGGTTTTCTGAATGTTGAGCTTTAAGCCAACTTTTTCACTCTCCTCTTTTACTTTTATCAAGAGGCTTTTTAGTTCCTCTTCGCTTTCTGCCATGAGTGGTGTCATCTGCATATCTGAGGTTATTGATATTTCTCCTGGCAATTTTAATTTCAGCTTGTGCTTCATCCAGCCCACATTTGGCATGATGTATTCTGCATATAAGTTAAATGAGCAGGGTGACAATATACAGCCATGATATACTCCTTTCGCAATTTGGAGCCAGTCTGTTGTTCTATGTACAGTTCTAGCTGTTGCTTCCTGACCTGCATACTGATCCCTCATGAGGCAGGTCAGGTGGTCTGGTATTCCCATCTCTTTAAAAATTTTCCACTTGAGGCATATTCTAGGCCCCAAGATTTACACACTACCTCTAAGTAAGGCAATCATATTAAGTCAGGCTGATCATACCCAGGGATATTCCTTAGAGCTAAAATAAAATCTAAGAAGATAATAAGTAAATTTGTGTCACAACAAGAGTAAGTTCATCCACTTTACTTCATTTCTTGAAATATTACCCATTAGATAATGTAGTTATTTCTAACAAAGATATGACATTACTTAGTTCATATTATCATTAATGGATATTAATATTTCCTTAATAATTTGAACTCATTATTGACTATCATGTCAATTTATACCAGCTGAATTGAACTGAATATGTCCTTTGATGAATAATTAATACTCTAAAATCTTTCCTTCTCATTTTACACTAAAAATTACTTCAAACTACTAGAGAGATCATTTAAACATTATATATCTTTAAAATGATACAATATTTGAAACTTGGCACATAATAGATCTATTATATTCAGCATAAAGTCATACATTTTTATGATTTACAATTAATTATAAAATAACTACCATTGTGCCCTTAAAAATGAGTCACACCATAAAGAAACTAAAGACAAAGAGAAGATCCAATATATTTTTTCTTTGAAATAGTATCAGGTTATATGCCAGGCTCTTGATTGTAAAATTTTGCTGAATAGAAAAGGAAGATACCCTTTGCACTAAAAATTTTTATCTTTTAAATCTTCTGATTTCTGAGCATCAGACATTATTCACATGAAACTTTCTTTTCATTTAATTTAATATCTTCTTAATTAAAGCTATTAACCTAATAGTGGAATCAGGGTATTTTGAATCACAAATAGACACCAAAAATATCGAAATACAAGAACTCCATAGTGAGATTTATTATTTGGCAATAATTTTATGATTCTAAGGACAAATCATAAGAAAGTCATTAGAATAAACTGTACCCTCTAGTTATAGTTTAAAGCTGGCCAGAATAAATTGCACAGTTGTGAGAAAAGTTGACAATGTTCCTATCATTCAGAGCTTTCTGTCAGAATAAAAATAGGAATGCATTAATGCTTAAGGCTTTCCAGAGAAACGCTGTTGTTAGCACCATGTATATTCCTGCCAAGACTCGGGTGGTGTGAGTCATCTTGTGTAATGACTGATGCATCACTTTGGCAGTAACATATCATCCAGCCTCAAGTAGAAGCACTGAAGTCCTTGGCAGTGATAAACTGTGTTTCTGTATAGAATACTGTGAAGTTGGGAGGTGTGAGTCAGACAATAAGAACAGACCTCTTCAGTTAGAATACTCTTCTTTATGACACAAGACTTTCAGATTTTATAGACTAAAACTCAACTCAAAGAAACACTTTTTAAGGATTTATTATTATCCCACTTATGTAAATACACACACACACACACACACACACAAACTAGTCAAAGAACAGTCTGGTAACAGAAAAGAAATCAATCGAATACCGCTAATTGTTTCTGTTCTGTTGTTGTTCAATTACTCAGTCATGTCCAACTCTTTGCAACTCCATAGACTGCAGCATGCCAGGCTTCCCTGTTCTTCACTATCTTTCAGAGCTTTCTCAAACTCATGTCCATTGAGTCGGTGATGGCATCCAATCGTCTTGTCCTCTGTTATCCCCTTCTCCTTCTGCCTTCTATCTTTCCCAGCATCAGGGTTTTTTCCAATGAGTCAGCTCTTCACATTAGGTGGCCAAAGTATTGGAAATTCAGCTTCAGCATCAGTCTTTTCAATGAATATTCATGGGTAATTTCCTTTACAATTGACTGCTTTGATCTCCTTGAATTCCAAGGGATTTTCAAGAGTCTCCTCCAACACCACCACTCAAAAGCATCAGTTCTTCAATGCTCAGCCTTCTTTATGGTCCAAATCTCACATCCACACATGACTACTAGAAAAACCATAGCTTTGACTATATGGGCTTTTGCCAACTAAGTAATGTCTCTGCTTTTTAATTTGCTTTCTACATTTGTCAGAACTTTTCTTCCAAGGAACAAGTGTCTTTTAATTTTTGTGGTTGCAGTCACCATCTTCATTGATTTTGGAGCCCAAAACTCCTTCTAGAAATTCAAAAGCTTTATAAACTCATTTTGTTTTGCTTTACAACTTGTAATTATGAGAAAGATAATATGAAAATGACATATAAAATGATAAGTGCAATGTTTTAGGATATCACAATTTGTCATACATTTTTTAATTTTCCTTGGCATTCTGTGGCAAATTAACAATAGTCTCTACAGATAAGGCAGATGATAGCTACTTGAAGCTCTTGTCAGAGGTAATGAATAATACTTTTTCTGTTTAATGTAAATATTATTATAAATTGTTTTATGCATTTGTTAATATTTCAAAAGCTGAGAGGAGTTTATAAAGATATCAATAATAAAATCTCTTAACCCGAAAATAATTATGGATTCCAAATAAAGCATTATACAAAATTAAGACAAATACTGGAAAAAAAGTAGTCTAAGAATATATTTTCTGTGGGTTTCAGCTGAATCAGAATGGGACGATTTTACTAAATACTGGCACTCTTCAACACTTTTTCCAAAACCAAATATAACTCAATATTTGTCTTGTGGTATTAGTTGGCTTTGGTGAGAAACGAGCTACACATACACACACACACATACACACACACACACAACCAATAAGAAGTTTGGGGTTAGTAAAAAACTATAGTTTAATATAGTTCTAGAGGATATGTATGCTTAATTTCTTCATAGGGATTTTAGATACATTTACTGACTTTGTCCTCATAAATAACTGTATGAAAGAGAAATTAAATCCCTTGATAAAATTTTTGAATGATATTAAGCTGGAAGAATGTAGAGTAGACAGAAATGGATTTTAAACTCTCCATAAAGTTACTACACAATTGACTTAAAACAGAAAGAGACAGTCATTTCAAGAGAAGAACTCAAATTATTATTCAAAAATGGCTTCAGACTAGAAATCAGCATATTTCATACAGAATGTAAGATATTTGCTGAGTACCTATGAGTGAATCCATTCACCTATTTCATTTTTCAATTGTCTTTTGTAGATGCAGTAAATACTACTCTCCTCTTTCTTCTCATGTGGCTTGAAGTCACCAGTTCTTCAATTTTCCTGTGGATCAGCATCACCTACAAGAAGTAAAAGACTGATTGCCATTTTCACAGTCAGAGATTCTGATTCAGTATGACCTGGGTGGGCCATATTTCAGCAAGTTCTCAGATGTCACTGATGCCCTTAGATAGACAATCACCTTTGAGAGCCATGTCCCTAGAATAATGATTCAAACTCCATGTAGGTTAGAAATTTAAAAAAGAAATCAGTGGGGGAGGGAGTATTTAAAAGTGAAACAATTGATACAGTTCCTACTGGACAAAGCTAGAATAAGTTGAACAACAAAATAAATTAGTAGTTTTTTTTTTTTAATAACCCATTGTATAAAATAAATACCAAGGTATCCACAACGATATGGATGATTGTATAAGTAAATAACTGAAAGAAAATAGACACATCTGTAGAATTTCAAATATTTTATGTAGATACTCCCTCCTTGAGGACATGGAGCATAATTCCCCATCCTAAAGTGTGTGTTGTACAAAGTGACTTCCTTCCAAAGAGGATAGTGTGAAAGAGAGAAGTTTTATAGCAGAAAAGCCTGCCAAAACTATCTCGGTCAAGCAATCATTGATAACATCATGTCAACACAATGTTGACAGTATGTATCCTTGATATAAAATGTGATGAAAAATCACTTTACCTCTGCGATCTTCCTCTCAAAATCCCATAAACCAACTCTAATCATTAGAAAAAATAGGACAAGTTCCAGTTGAGGATATTCTAAACACTAACTGAGTCCTCAAAGCTGTCTAGGTCAAACAAGAAAAGTCTAAGAAATTGTTAATAATCAAGTTGGACTTCAGGAGAAATGAAGGCTAAAGAGACACGTGAAATCTTCAATAAAATTTTGGAGTTCCAAAAAGACAATAGGTAAAAACTAAGGCAATCTGAATAAAATGTAGATTTTAATTAATAACAATGTATATCCTCGTGCTCAGTCATGTCCAACTCCTTGGGACCCCTGACAGGTCCTTGTGAGCCTGATAGATTCCTCTGTCCACGGAATTTTCCAAGCAAGAATACTGGAGCGGGTTGCCATTTCCTACTCCAGGAGATCTTCCCTAACCAGGGATTGAACCTGAATCTCTTGAGTCTCCTGCATTGGCAGGCAAGTTCTTTACCATTGCACCACCTGAGAAGCCCTACAACATGATCAAGATTAATTAATTTTTTATTAATATAATTTAATAATAAAGTAGAATGAAATAACAATTGGCAGTATTTGCAGCATGAAACTTGGAAAAATTTCAGATTCTAAGGCCCCTAACCCAGAATTGTTGACTTAGAATACAATTATGTTAACTAATTGTGACAAATGAAGCAAGGCAAAAGTTAACAGTTTTGCCAAGAGAACACACTGTTAATAGCAAACACCCACTTACAACAACACAAGAGAAAACTCTACACATGGACAATACCAGATGATCAATTCTGAAATCAGACTGATTATATTCATTCCAGCCAAAGATGGGGAAGCTCTATACAGTCAGCAAAAAGAAGAACGGGAGCTGACTGTGGCTCTGAACTCATTGCAATATTCAGATTTAAATTAAAGAAATTAAGGAAAACCACTAGGCCATTCAGGATGACCTCAATCAAATCTCTTATGATTATACAGTGGAAGTGACAAATAGATTCAAGGGATTAGATCAGATAGAGTGCCTGAAGGATTATGGTACAGGGAGCAGTGATGAAAACCATCCCCTAGAAAAAGAAAGGCAAAATGGTTGTCTGAGGAGGCCTTATGAATAGCTGAGAAAAGAAAAGAAGTGAAAAGCAAAGGAGAAAAGGAAATATATATATACTCTTCTGAATGCCAAGTTCAAAGAAGAGCAATGAGAAATAAGAAAGACTTTTTAAGTGAACAATGCAAAGAAATACAGGAAAGCAACATAATGAGAATCTCTACAGATCTCTTTAAGAAAATTAGAGATACCAAGGGAACATTTCAGGCAAAGATAGGCACAATAAAAGACAGAAATGGTATGGACCTAACAGAAGCAGAAGATATTAAGAAGAGGTGGCAAGAATACACAGAAGAAGTATACAAAAAGGTCTTCATGACCCAGATAACCACAATGGTGTGATAACTCACCTGGAACCAGACATCCGGAAATATGCAGTCAAGTGGGCCTTAGGAAGCATCACTACAAACAAAGCTAGTGGAGGTGATGGCATTCCAGTTGAGCTATTTCAAATCCTGAAAGATGATGCTGTGAAAGTGCTGCACTCAATATGCCAGCAAATTTGGAAAACTCAGCAGTGGCCATAGGACTGGAAAAGGTCAGTTTTCATCCCAATCTCAAAGAAGAGCACTGCCAAGGAATGTTCAAACTACCATACATTGTACTCATTTCACAGGCTAACAAAGTAAATCTCAAAATCTGTCAAGCTAGCTTCAACAGGACCTGAACTAGGAAGTTCCATATGTACTAACTGAATTTAGAAAAAGCAGAGGAACCAGAGATCAAATTGCCAACTGCCGTTGGATCATAGAAAAAGCAAGAGAATTCCAGGAAAACATCTGTTTCATTGCAAACAGTAAAGTTTTTGACTCTGTGGAGCACAACAAACTGTGGAAAATTCTTAAAGTGATGAGAATACCAGACTACCTGACCTGTCTCCTGAGAAAGCTGTATGCAAGTCAAGAAGCAATAGTTAGAACTGGACAATGAACAACAGAATGGTTCCAAATTGGGAAAGGAGTACATAAAGGCTGTATATTGCCACCCTGCTTTTTTAACTTATATCAGGAAACATTATGTGAAAACAAGTCTGGACGAAGGGCAAGATGGAATCAAGACTGCTGGGAGAAGTATCAATAAACTCAGATATGTAGATGATACCACACTATGGCAGAAGCAAAGAGAAACTAAAGAGTCTCTTGAGAAAGGTGAAAGATGAGATTTACAAAGCTGGCTTCAAATTCAACATTCAAAAAATGAAGATCATTTCATCTGGTCCCATCATTTCATGGCATATAGATGAGGAAACAATAGAAACAGTGACAGATTTTATTTTCCTGGGCAACAAAATCACCGCAAACAGTGACTGCAGTCATGAAATTAAAAGATGCTTGATCTTTGGAAGAAAAGCTATGACAAACCTAGACAGCATATTCTGAAGCAGATGCATTACTTTGCCGACAAAGTTTCATATGGTCAAAGCTATGGTTTTTCTAGTGGCCACATATGGAAGTGAGATTCGGACCATAAAGAAGGCTGAACATCGAAGAATTGATGCTTTTGAACTGTGGTGTTGGAGAAGACTTTTGAGGGTGCCTTGGACTGTCAATCCTAAAGGAAATGAATCCTGTCAGTCAAACCAGTCAATTCTAAAGGAAATCAACCCTGAATATTCATTGGAAAGACTGATACTGAATCTGAAGCTCCAATATTTGGCCACCTGCTGCAAGGAACTGACTCACTGGAAAAGACCTTGATGCTGGGAAAGATAGAAGGCAGGAGGACAAGGGGATGACAGGATGAGATGGTTGGATGGTTTCACCAACTCAATGGACATGAGTTTCAGGAAGGTCCAGGAGATGGTGAAGGACAGGGAAGCCTGGCGTGCTGGAGTCCATGGGGTCACAGAGTCAGACACGACTGAGCAACTGAGCAACAACAACAAATTATACCACAGTAACAAGCTGGCTTTGGAAAAGGCAGAGGGACCAGAGATCAAATTGCCAACATCCGCTGGATCATGGAAAAAGCAAGAGGGTTCCAGAGAAACATCTATTTCTGCTTTATTGACTATGCCAAAGCCTTTGACTGTGTGGATCACAAGAAACTGTGGAAAATTCTGAAAGAGATGGGAATACCAGACCACCTGACCTGCCTCTTGAGAAACCTGTATGCAGGTCAGGAAGCAACAGTCAGAACTGGACATGGAACAACAGACTGGATCCAAATAGGAAAAGGAGTACATCAAGGCTGTATATTGTCACCTTGCTTATTTAACTTATATGCAGAGTACATCATGAGAAATGCTGGGCTGGAAGAAGCACAAGCTGGAATTAACATTGCCGGGAGAAATATCAATAACCTCAGATATGCAGATGACACCACCCTTATGGCAGAAAGTGAAGAGGAACTAAAAAGCCTCTTGATGAAAGTGAAAGTGGAGAGTGAAAAAGTTGGCTTAAAGCTCAACATTCAGAAAACGAAGATCATGGCATCTGGTCCCATCACTTCATGGGAAATAGATGGGGAAACAGTGGAAACAGTGTCAGACTTTATTTTTTGGGCTCCAAAATCACTGCAGATGGTGACTGCAGACATGAAATTAAAAGACTCTTACTCCTTGGAAGAAAATTTATGGCTAACCTAGATAACATATTTAAAAGCAGAGACATTACTTTGCCAACAAGGTCCGTCTAGTCAAGGCTATGGTTTTTCCAGTGGTCATGTATGGATGTGAGAGTTGGACTGTGAAGAAAGCTGAGGGCGGAAGAATTGATGCTTTTGAACTGTGGTGTTGGAGAAGACTTTTGAGAGTCCCTTGGACTGCAAGGAGATCCAACCAGTCCAGTCTGAAGGAGATCAGCCCTGGGTATTCTTTGGAAGGAATGATGTTAAAGCTGAAACTCCAGTACTTTGGCCACCTCATGTGAAGAGTTGACTCATTGGAAAAGACTAATGCTGGGAGGGATTGGGGGCAGGAGGAGAAAGGGATGACCGAGGATGAGATGGCTGGATGGCATCACTGACTCGATGGACGTGAGTCTGAGTGAACTCCGGGAGTTGGTGATGGACAGGGAGGCCAGGCGTGCTGCGATTCATGGGGTCAGAAATAGACACAACTGAGCAACTGAACTGAACTGAACTGAATGCTATCATACAAACAATAGGGGAAACTGGATTTGGGGGTATATGTAAATCTATTATCTTCACAACTTCATAAATCTAAAAATATTATCCAATAAAAAATAAATTACAAAAAACAAGTAGTGAGGATGGAAATGGTTTAGAAATTTGGAGGCTGGGGAAAATGGCCTATTTTGTCTATAGCTGTTTTGGTTTTTATAGAAACAAAATTTCTAGCCAGACACACACATATACACATGCACACACAGAAGAGAGAAAGAGGAAGTCTGGAGAGACAAAGGGAGAGAGAGTAGTGAAGTAAGTCTCATTGTACTATTTTAGTGGGTTTTTAACTTCTTTTTTTTCCAATACCTATTATCTTTCCAGTTAGCCATTCAAACTTTCCCTATTGAATTAATATGTTTTAAAGAAATTGATTCCCCCATGGTACAAGGAGTGAGATGTGTGGCCAAAATCTAAGATAATTAGCTGAATTTCATCATTGGTGCCACGGATATTGACAGGTGTAGGTTCTAATTCAGGAAAATATCTGAACAAGACTAGTACTGAAAGCTTCTGGGGAAAAAGTCTACTGAACATATAACAGACAGACATGAAATCTGGAACGGCTATTGCAAATTTCCCAACATTAAGAATTCAACTTTTGGATAAAACTACTGAAAAAGGGTAGAAGGACAAAAGAAAGAAAAAGGGAGAGAAAAGAGTGAGAGAGGGAGAGATTGGAGGAGGAAGGAAGATAAAAAGATGAGAGAGAGAGAGACAGGAAGGGAAGAAAAAAGGGAGAGAGAGAGAAAGGAAGGGCAAGAAATGGGAATAATAATAATAGGTCATTGATACTATTATTGAATGGCTTAAATGAAACCAACCCAGAAACTTTTCTAACTTCAAACTTCACAGATACCTAGACTAATAAATTCACTTTACAGTTTAAATAACTTCGAGTTAAAATTTCTATTTCTTGTGACTGGAAACATTAAAATTGATTTAAAAAGTGAAAATATATTCTATAAACATAGATCAGCTTAATATATTTTAACATACATACAATAATTTGAAATACATTTTTAAGGAACAAATGATACAGCATGTAGCTCATCTAGGTGACACAAACATTAAATTTCACCTGTACTAAAGTACGCAAATATGCTTGTTATGAAAATTTTGTGACTAGTAATAGAATTTCTTTACTGCAAATATATGTATATATATGCATATATATATGTAGTATTTCTTCTTCCTATTATTATTAATTCATGTTTTCACACTGACCTGTTAGCCACTAAACTATTATTTTGATAAAATTCAGATTCATTTTGAATACTATGAAAATATTCTTAAAATTACATAATTTGTAAAATAATGACTAAATCATTCACCAAATTATTTTGTAAAAGTAACCAACCTATATTTAAAGAGAGGAGATAGTTTGTAAGTAGCATCAGAATACAGAAACTAGGAAAAAAACTCATTATTAAAAAAGAGAATGGCAAGGATATCATCATAGCAGAAGATTCAGCTGTGTGCCTAAGATGATATACTGAATGATTTGAAATTTTCCGTTGTGAGAAAGCACCCCTTAATAGGTATCATTAACTTAGGATATTTCAAGAAGGCCTGATATGAGTTGGGGACCTTGGAGAAAGGAGCATTGATGCAAATCAGTCCCTGAAGAAAATGGATTTAATTAAACTTCAGGTAAAACTGTCCCTTAACTAAAGTGCAAACAGGGTTAAGTGAAATCAAAGTAAAAGCTGCTGAAATAAATACTCATGTTCATGCAGGATATTGCTAAGTGTGTTTCTCTGAAAATATTTGGAAATATAAAATGTCTATGAGTCCCTAGGATTGTGTGAAAATGTATGCCTTGCACACACATTTGGTGGAGAGCAGGAAATAACGGCAATCCCGAACACACCTCCCTCTCCAGTGTAAGGTTTCGAATCCAGATTTGAGGCTCTCCCATCTGATTTTGTTGGTCTCAGTGCTCTGGGAGCCATATATGTTTCTTTCATCAGAAGAGCTAGGCACAGTTTATCAGTGGCTGGCACAGAGATCTATGTCACGATTTACAAGCTTCTGATGCTCTAGAGAATCCTGTCTCTCCTCATTGAGTTCACCTTTGGAACTGCAGAAAACCAAAATGATAAAGCCATTCATTTTTCACTTCATTTTCTTGCTTCAATTCAGATTCCAGCATCCCAGTAAGTAGAGTCTGACACCTCTGGCAAGCGCTTCAGGCATTTTGTAATCTGGACAAAGGTGCAACAATGTGTTTCTTAGAAAAACACTGGCTTTGCCTGTCACTTTCTTACATTTCCTGAAAAGACACCAACACCAGAATACAAAGGCTTAACATAGTATCCCACTCAACAATCTCAAAGAGTGTAAAAATTATAATTAAAACTTATTTTAGCTATTTTAATCATGACAGTTTATGCAACCAAGAAATTTCAGTTCAGTTCAGTTCAGTCTCAGTCGTGTATGACTCTTTGCGACCCCATGAATTGCAGCACGCCAGGCCTCCCTGCCCATCACCAACTCCCGGATTTCAGACTCATGTCTGTCGAGTCAGTGATGCCATCTAGCCATCTCATCCTCTGTCGTCCCCTTCTCCTCCTGCCCCCAATCCCTCCCAGCATCAGAGTCTTTTCCAATGAGTCAACTCTTCGCATGAGGTGGCCAAAGTACTGGATTTTCAGCTTTAGCATCAGTCCTTCCAAAAAAATCCCAGGGCTGATCTCCTTCAGAATGGACTGGTTGGATCTCCTTGCAGTCCAAGGGACTCTCAACCAAGAAATTTAGGGCACTTCAATTTAATCCTCTCACCAAAAATATTATGAATAGCAAGGCTTGATCAATTACTTACCACTTGACCTTGAAGTCTTAATTATCAAATTCTTTAGTGTCCATTCTGAGACTGATGAGTTTTTACCATTCATTTTTCAATTCCATGCTTTTTATGAAACAAATCATGACTTTGTCTACTATTTTATTGATTTGCATGTTCTTTGTTAATATATAGATTATATACTATTTTGGGGATATTAAATATATCACTTAGATATAACAAGTGGCTACAAAGGAATGGTCACATATTTCAGTTGAAGTAGTTCCATTTGTCATGATAGTAGGCTTTAGACTCCACTGGCTTGATGGAATCCTTAAAAATGCTTTTCTTTAGTAAATTTTTTTAAAATACTAAAATTGATGGTTAATTTTTAGAATTAGGCAAATGCAGAAAGAAATGACAAAAGCCACTTCATTCATATGTTGTAACAACCCTCAGCAAATTACAATGGCAACTATGAGTCAAACTAAAGGGAATCTGTTAACTACTGAAGTGTTCAAGCCTTGTAAAGAATATTCTAGTTTTCTTAATACTATGCATAAAAGGAGAAAGGAAATGGAGAAGGAAATGGCAACCCACTCCAGTGTTCTTGCCTGGAGAATCCCAGGGATGGAGGAGCCTGGTGGGCTTCTGTCTAAGGGGTCGCACAGAGTTGGACACGACTGAAGCAACTTAGCAGCAGCAGCATGCATAAAATAGATGATTAATGAGAACCTACTGAATAGCACAGGGAACTCCACTCTATGCTCTGTGGGTGCCTAAATGGGAAGGAAACCCAAAAGAAAGGGAACATATGTATACACAGAGTTGATTCACTTTGCTGTGCAGCAGAAACTAACACAGTGTCATAAAGGAACTACTCTCCAATAAAAACTAAACAAATAGATAAATATATGTGGGCAATCTATTCAGAATGGGCTCAAGCTCTAGAAGGACTCATCTGGTTGAGGGTCTTCAAGTTGTTGTAAGTAGCATGCACTTGGATTTTTTTCATTTAGACTGTGCATTTATTTGAATAGCTTAAGACAACATTCAGACAGATGAGCAGAGTGTGTGTCTTTAAGGCTAATGGATTCATTTTTCTTTAGAAGGGAAATCTAAAGCCTCCCTAGAAGCTACCCTTGGCATCTCCATTATTTAGATCATAAAACAGTGCAGCCTCTGAGCTGACCATGATAATGCTGACCTGTGAGTCCCATTTACTCTTCTTTCATGACCAGGAGATGCTCCTTCTGCCCTGGCCTCAGACAGAAAGACCTGGCTGTTTTCTGATCTTGCTTACTTGAAGGACAGCCTGTCTTTGGCTGCTGTGAAATATAACTGCATTACCTTAAGTCTTGCTGTTCTCTGTCATGTGCAATATGACCCATGCTAATATGTGGCAGTTTTAGTATTGATTTCCCCTCCTTTTGGATTTCGTTCTGCCTATGTCAAATATAGATTAAAAATTTCTATATATGCTGAACTTACCTAGTAACTACAACCACAAATAGACTTCAATATATAAAAGTAACTTACATGACCTTAAGAAAGAATGGACGCTTCTAATTTAGGCTTAGCTCTATCATCCAACTCTTGACTCATGAGTGCATTGTGAAAACACAGCAAACACATCTGAATTTGCCTTGAAAATGGTATTGAGAAAATTGTCCTAGAAATGCCATGTGTTTCATGGTCCATGAGTGCCCTCCACAGGGTGCAATGCAGAGATTTTATTTTAGTGTTGTGTCTGTTTAATTTTCTTGAGTGTTCTGTCTAGGATCATTTCTGCATTAGAGAAAATTCATAAAGGCTTGAAAAGAAATTAAATTCCTTGATCTAATTTAGTGAAGGTTTAATCATTTAAGTTAGGAAGCAAAATGTCAATGCCAGCCTAACCCTCACTCTCACTGTACATCATTCTGCTGCATCCAATTGTTTGATAAGGAGCTTCTGAAAAATGCTATTTTGCTTCTTAAACAACAGGTAATGGATTTTTAATAGTTTTTTTTTTTTTCAGCTGTTCCTTCTGTAGGAAATTGAGTTAAGAGCGTCAATGTTGGCAATTACTCTTGTACTCCACAGCATTTGTTTGGAACTACTACTTAATAAATTTATTGCAGCATTTATATTCTTTTAGACTATTCCTTCCAAGCCCCTTGCATAGATTCCTCAACAAACAGAGAGACCTCCTGACTCTTTCAAGGGAATATTGTGAAAGAATTTAAACAAGGGAGAGCAAAGATCCAGCTACATTCACATTCACTCATTTTGCACAGTAATAATTTGATATGGATAGAAACAAATCATTGTGTATTGCTTGAATAAATAGAAGGAATATGCAAAGCCCACATTAAAGGGTAATTCCTTTTGAAAATGCCCTCCTTAGAGTAAGTTCTGGAGAAAGTAAATGAAGATAAACTTCAGGTGAACCAAACAAAGAGAACTCAACAACAATGTTTTGATCAAAATGGCTCTCTCAAAATAACCACTGAGAATGCATTGTCGTTTTAGGAACAGATGCAGAACAATGACACCCATGTGTTGTGCTTAGTCACTGAGTTGTGTCTGACTCTTTGTCACCCCATGGACTGCAGCCCTCCAGGCATCTCTGTCCATGGAGACACTCCAGGCAAGAATACTAGAGTGAATTGTCATGCCCTACTCTAGGAATGATACCCATATTCCCCTAAATATTAAAGGAAAGGAAGGCTTGTTAGTAAAACAAGGGCTGGGTTGACATGACAGGGTAAACATTAGACAGCCCAGGACAGCTCTTCTCTTTGCAGCAGAGGCCCTGGTCTGACCAGTCATGAGTTCTGGCAATTCTGAGGTTCCTGCAGGCCCAGGTTGATCCCTAAGGCCTTAACTAGAGATGTTCCTTTCACAGCTAAAGCCACAAATGCCACACAAAATCCTGGGGTGAGATGAGCAATATACTCCCTGCTTTGGTAAAACACAGCAAACACACACCCACACAAATGTGCTTAATGTTGAAGATTATTTCTTAGCCATAAATTTAATTTTCTCATTTTAAGAAGGATAAAGACAAAAATAAGAAGGCTGACTGATGAACTGAGCTCTGCTATCACTAGTATACCATTTAGAACATCTTCAAATTACCTTTAGAATTATGCGCTTTAGTTGATTCCAAGACTGCCAGAATCGATATATAACATAATTTTAAGAAATTTGAGGAGGTTAGTCGATTTCCATAAGTGTTTTTAAAAGAAGACAGCACATTTGTAAGCTATATGGGCTCAGGTTTCTCTCATCTCGCAGCTACATCATCTATGAGAGATGGCTTTCAAGGTACAACAATGGGAAAGACAAGCCTGAAGGCACATTGCGAATTGATTTTTTAAGAACAAGAACTGGAGGGGGCTTACCTCACCTCTGCCCATAAACTACCAACCAAAACTCAGCCAGTTACCTCTCACTCTGACCACAGACAGGTGTAGGAAGGATGACGATCTAGTAAATGTTTTTCTGTGTCTACAGAAGAAACAAACAGTATGATGACGGTGTAACCTTGTCCCTGAACCACTTTCCTGTATGGGATAAGCAACTGAGAACAATCTCAGCACATTGCTTTCATGCTGGGCCAGTTTGTCTGTTAATAGTATTACAGAAATCATTACTGTTTTCCTTAGCACATTCATATTTGCTAAATCTCTCAATATTTCATAATGCAAGGTCTTAAGTTTAACAAACGATTACATTTCCTTTGTCTTCCTATTCCAAAATGTTTTATCTAATAGGCCAATGGGTTCTGAGGTATTTCTAAAGATGCATGCTTTCAAATTGTGGTGGTGGAAAAGACTCTTGAGAATCCCTTGAGCTGCAAGGAGATCAAACCAATCAATCCTAAAGGGAATCAACCCTGAATGTTCATTGAAAAGACTAACACTGAAGCTGATGCTCCAATATTTGGCCATCTGATGGGAAGAGCCAACTCATTGGAAAAGACCCTGATGCTGGGAAAGATTAAAGGGCAAGGTAGAAAGGATTGGCAGAGGATGAGATGGTTAGATAGCAGCACTGATTCAATGGAAGTGAATTTAATCAGACTCTGGGAGATAATGGAGGACAAAGGAGCCCAGTGCGCTACAGTTCATGGGGTCTCAGAGTCAGAGACAAACTCGTGACTGAACAAGAACAACGAAAGAAGCAAAGCTTTGGGATAATATTGGGTTGACCAAAAAGTTTGTTTGGGTTTTTCCATAAGATCTTTTAATATATTAATGTTCAGTTTGGGATACTTCACTTATTTAGGTCAAAGAGTTAGGAAGAAGCCCTTTATGGCGCTTACTGGAATATTAAACCCAATTTTACAATAATGAGATAAAGTGAAAGAAATCCTAATCAATTTAATAGAAAAATCATCATCAGAGAGAATTCTATTAGCTTTGAGCTTTGCAGCAAAGCATGTTTATTGCTTGATTAAGTATTAATATGATTAGAGGTCATGCTCTTTGGTAAAATCCCATTAGAAACACACAGTGGAGTAAAAAACATTCAAAATCAGCACTATTTGTGATACATTTAGGACGATGGGACTAACAGCCAAAAAGCGAAAACTTGCGTTTAGTTGCATATGTAACCATAGATCAGGCACTATTATAGTGCAGTAATGTCAAAATGAGATTTTGTGTACAAGAGATAAGCAAGGACGAGCTTCATTCTTCTGACAGTATAGACAGGCCAAAACCATATTTCAAGTCTAAGTAGATCAAATGGCAGTTAAAGTAAGTACATGCGTCTGTATTAACTAATCAGCAGGTTATGATCATACAGGCTAATTAGGTAGGCTGAACTGTATCCTATCACAAACTGGTGATTAAATGATAATAAGGAAAATCTGGCTCTGGATCTGAACCTGGCTTTGTTAATGCAAACACAGATTAATGACTGAGGTCCTTGGTACCCATTTCTCCATGTATAACAGCTTGGCATGCTGCAGTCCATAGGGTCTTAAAGAGTCAGACCCGACCTAGCAACTGAACAACACAACACCAATATAATCCCTACCTGGGCCTGATAGCTTTAGGATATTTTTAATAAAGAGATCCACTGACTATGAATGAAGGTTCAAATGCAGAATATGGAAAAGACCAATAATAAATCTACAGAAAACATAAAGACAGCTTGTCTATGGTATCACTAACATTTCTGATAAAGACCAAAATATAAATATATCAACATTGAATTGTTAGTTAAAAACATGTCATTCAATTAAGAGCTACTAAGGTCATTTTCTAGCTTAGTATTTATGCTGTAGAGGTACTTAGAGATCCTTTTCAATTGCCATTGATAAAAATGTCTCTAAACTATATTGTGAGCAGGCAATTTATTTTCATAAACTTTTCTACTTGAACAATCATCATTTGAATTCCTTTCTGAGGAATTTCTCTCCTGGTATCTTAATTTGATGGCATACATTTTCTGACAAGATATCAGGAATCCAGGATTATAGACTATTAACTCTTTAAACTTATTTATTTATTTATTTTTGCTCATTATGACCTAATGTTAAGACATTCAGAAGGCTAAATCACACACAATTTAAAGTCAGGCACCTCTTAAAAGCTGATAGCTCTTTTTCTTTTTTTTTAATCTTTAGAGGCTTAAGCACAAAACATTGCAGAAAACACTGCCTCCTTTTTTAGTTGTATTATGGATCTATGAATATGAATGAAATTGGGATGATATTGTTACTTGAGAAATAAGATAAAACATCACTACAGGTGTTCCCACAAGTAAGAATCTGGGAATTAAGTGAACAAGATAGGCCTTGATGTTAAGATCTAATTCAATTAAAATTGATATCTCCTTCTGGATTGCACAAGGGAATACACAGAAATTGGGTATCACACATACTTCATACAGGAGTCATTTATCTTATGCCTTTAACATGCTACTCTTTCAAAGATGGTCTGTGACTTCATAAAGGATCTGACTGTCCATGCTAAAGATCACTCGCTTATGTGTATCCATAACATAGGCATCCACTGTGCACATTTCTCCACAAACCCAGCATTCATGTGTGAACTACACACATCCTGAACTGATGACAACAGGGTATTTGTTGCTCTTGGTTTCCAGGGAAACGACACTTTATAGGATCCGCACTTATGCTGCTCCATACGAAGCTGCCTTAGAATCGCCTTCAAAGAGCCCTTATCTCCATCTGTGAGCTCGAGGTAAAGTGCTGTGATGGCAGCTGCTAATGAGCTGACTCGCCTCCATCAGGGCAGCCTTGAATTTATTTCTGCTGTCCCCCTAGGGAACTGTCAACCAGGAATATGAGTGAAAGGAGAAGAAATGATTGCCCCTTCCCAGCAGCATGGCAGTCTCTCAAACACACAGGCTAATTTGATAGTTACAACAAAAAACGGGGAAAAGAAATCCATGTACATTTGCTGGTATTGCAATGTCAGCTAAGTGTTTGCTTACTAACTTTTCCAGGGGCAGCTTCACCCTGCCTAGCTCACTGCATGTGCCCGTGACTCTTCATTTTGTCAGCTGAGCTTGCTTCTAATTGCAGATTTCACATAGTGTCCCATTTCTGGAGGCCTGTGTCCCCATGCTCCTAACCTGCAACAGATGACAAAGAATTTTAACAGAAGCTACTGGTAACATAAAAACATATGTTTCAGATGACTACTTAAAAAAATGTTTTTGATCTAGTCATATCTATTAATTGGGCACTGCAACAGGAGTGTTAATGGTGGGGGTCCTCTGTTCACATGGTTCCACTCCAGGGCCATGACTGTGAATCAAAGACACAGGATGTTAGGCTATGAAGGCTTGATTCTGAGAGATAATTAGATAAATTCTGCTGAGATTGGAGCAGATTTGTGTGAGTGATAACATGTTTCTGGCTGAATATTTTCCAGGACTGTTATATTCCATTTGGAGATTACTTAAAAATAATGAAAGTGGAGGAAAATAGGATTCTTACTAAAGGCACCCTATTAGAGCAAGCATTGTGTAAGGGAAAAAATTGATAAAAATATGACTGACGACTAAATTTACAGAAGGTGAAACAATTGGTATCTGCTGAATTTGACCCTCATTTACACATCAGCTATCACTCCTCTAGCTGGACTTACCGTCTCTTCTAGAACAAAACATAATCTAGGTGGCCAAGCCTTACACGACTCAGTTAGGAGAAAATGATGGCAAGATTTAGATCATTTAGGCTTCCAGAACAATTCATTTCTTCAGGAAGCCTTGAAGGAGGCAGCAGAGAATATTAATAGGATATAAGATTATCTTTAGGTTCAGAAAGCTAGTATAGTAAAATTATGCTAAGAAAATATTTATTTCCTATATAACTGAATGTAATCCTTATGACAGCATAGCTAGGGATTGTAGCTGATGGAAATAGAAGCATCCAGGAGAATGTATCTGAAAGTTGGGTTGGGTTGAAAGGTGAATGGAAAAATATCCCTAACAAAAGTGATTCTATAGGTGTAAAACAAGAAAGCCACCAGTGGAGAGAACAAAATGCTCCAACGCAGGTCATTTTTTACTTTTCTCCCTTCCAAAAATTTTTTTTTCCAAATACCAGTGTTTCATTGAAAGAATAAATTACAGATTTTCCTCAAAAGAAAATATAAAGAAATTCAATGATGCCATGACTAAGGATCTGACAAAGATGGAAGAATCAAGGATGGCTTCTGAAAGACCTAGAGGGGTGGGATGGCAGAGAGGCTCAAGAGGGAGGGGATATATGTATACTTACGGCTGATTCGTGTTGTATGGCAGATACCGACACAGTATTGTAAAACAATTATCCTGCGATTAAAAATTTTAAAAAATATAAAAAATAAAGTTTAAAAAGACAGAAAAGAATTAAGGCTAATGCCCTAATGAGAGGTTCTTTCCAAAGAAACAGAATAGGACATAGGCTATATAGGCTACACGCTATGGGGTCGCAAAAGAGAGGAAAACAACTTAGTGACTAAACAACAACAATGGAGATTTATTACTCGGAATTGGCTTGTGGAGGCTAATAAGTCCAGCCAGCTTGCTGTCTTCAAGCTGGAGCCCCAGGAAAACCCGTGGTGTCATTTCGGTCTAGTTCCTAAGATTTGAGAACCAGGGAGGCTGATGGTACAAATCTCAGTTCAAGGTCAGGAAAAGACACACAGCCCAGTTTGTGCAGACAGTCAGGAAGCAAAAGGGACTAATGACTCCCTCCTCTGCCTTTTTGTTCTATTCAGGCCCTCAAAGGCCTGGATGATGCCCATCCACACTGGGGAGCACACCAAATCAAATACCAATTTCATCTGAGAATACCTTCACACATACACTGAGAAACAATGTTTTATGCTGGCACCCAGTGGCAGTATAACATTGACACATGAAACGAACCATCACCCCAAGGAAGATATAAGAACTTACTGTCTTTCTAAAATAAAAGATACAGGTAAAATAAATAGTGGAGAAATTTAAATAAAGTGTGGAGGCTTTTTGACCTCCATGAGGACTATTATATAATTATTTGTCACAATATTCAATATACAGTAATCAACAACTACCATCTTTACTTTTTTCCATTTCTTTATCAAAGATGCTTATTTTTCTAGACACATAATTACTTCTGCCTCATAATGGCACACCTTTTCCCTCCTTCTTATTTGAATCTTTTTCTTCTTTATAGGTATGCTTTCATTCAACCATGCATATAGTCTTGGAGGAAATCAGTCAAGTGCCTCTTGACCCAACTTCTCTAAAGGAAAGTAAGTACACAATGTGTTTCTAATGTGTGTTGTAAATGAATCAGAAATCATGCTCCTTAGTGAAGACTTTCTGGAGACGACCCCTCAGGAATCTTCTCTGATTGCTCTGTAAAGAAGAGAAGAACGTTGTCAACACATACACAGAAGTGTAACTTGGCACCATGAGAAATTTTAGCTACCGTATTAGCTACTGATTGAACGTTTCCCATTTAGCAACTTTCTAGTAAGATAATTCTACCTAAGGATACCTGTTCTATGCAGCTATTATTCTCAGAAGTGCTAGAAGAGTTGAATTGGTCAACTATATCATACTCCAAGAAAGATGTGACTAGGGAATTTGTTTAAGAGTAACTACCCCTACTGTTATTTATATAAATATATAAATAAACATACATATATATATATGTTTGTATCTACACTGAAACTTCAATAAAGATAAATATATCAAAGATAACCTTTGAACCATTGTTAGTAACCAAAGAAATTAGAGCTAAAGGAAAGCAAATGAGATAAAGTTAATGAGATCTAAAAAAAAAAAAGAGAAGAAAATTAAGAGTAATATGACATTAAGAATAACACACAGTAAATAGCTCTATCTATAGAAACTACCCTTTTGTGTTTGTTTGCTTGTTCAGTTGTTTTCTGAAAATGCCTATATTCAAAGGCAGCTAAGTTTTTAAGAACTAGGAGTGGATCTAGATTTTTAACTGTGTGGATCACAACAAACCATCAGCAGAAAGGGGAAAAGTGGAAGCGGTGACAGATTTTACTTTCTTGGACTCCAAAATCACTGCAGACAGTGACTGCAGCCATGAAATTCAAAGATGCTTGCTCCTTGGAAAGAAAGCTATGACAAACCTAGACAGCATATTAAAAAGTAGAGATATCACTTTGCCGACAAAGACATCACAAAGGTCCGTGCAGTCAAAGCTATGGTTTTTCCAGTAGTCATACACAGATATGAGAGTTGGAGCATAAACAAAGCTGAGCACCAAAGAATTGATGCTTTCAAGCTGTAGTGCTGGAAAAGACTTTTGAGGGTCCCTTGGATTGCAAGGAGATCAAACCAGTCCATCCTAAAGGAAATCAGTCCTGAATATTCATTGGAAGAATTGTTGTTCAAGTTGGAAGCTCCAATATTTTGGCCACCAGATGTAAAGAGCCAACTCATTGGAAAATACTCTGATGCTGGGAAAGATTGAAGGCAAAAGGAGAAGGGGATGTCAGAGGATGAGATGACTAGATAGGATCCCTGAATCAGTGAACATGAATCTGAGCAAACTTTGGGAGACAGTGGAGGACAGAGAAGTGTGGCATGCTGCAATCCATGGGGTTGCTAAGAGTAGGCCATGACTTAGCACCTGGACAACAAAAACAGCTAGCTTTTTAGTATTCTCTTATTTTCCTGAGGAGTGAAACAATTAATTTTACTATACCATGGCAAAAATATCCTCAGTGATTAAATATTGCTAGTAGTTGTGAAAGCCTTATCTTTAGTCTCTCAAGCTGGTTAGCATAGTCATAGATATGAGAGGACGACGTCCCTTCCCTGTGGAGATTACTGGGATCCTAGTGGTCTAGCTCTTTTCTGTCTGTTCTCCAGATCAAGGCCTTTGTTTTGCCATTGTCTCAACTGTTTCTAGGTGGAGGCCCTGAGATCTATATCTAACCTGAAGACTGTTTCCTGTGCTCCTTGATCCAGCAGACAAAAATTTTAAAAATTGAGAACCTTCCTATGAAAGCTCAGTAGTTTCCAGCTACTTTTAAAATAATCCAAGAAGGTACAGCAAAAGTGAATCTCTCTGGAGATTTATGCCAAAGCTATACTTAATTCAACAGAATCCCCATCAGTACCTGTTATCTAGTACCTGATTCAGTTCAGCAGTTGGAGACCTCTGAATGGCTTCTTAAGGCATTTCAACTTTGGGCTCTTAAATATCTTGATCCTCTCTTTCCTTGAGCCTGTAGATAAATAAACAATTTTCACTTTTTAAAAACTGTGTATATCTGGACTATTGTAAAGAAGGGCATGACAACCCACTCCAGTATCCTTGCCTGGAGAATCCCCATGGACAGAGGAGCCTGAAGGCTACAGTCCATGGGGTTGCACAGAGTTGAACACAACTGAGTGACTAACACACACACGGGCTATTGTACACTTTATTTTATCCCCTAAATCATGCTTAGTTCTCTAAAGATTTAAGTTAAGCTTAGAATATATTCAGGAAAGCACCTAAAAGTGTTACTAGGCAAGCAACTATAATGCATTAGTGATATGACAGAATATTGCTTGGATTTGTACTTTGAGAAAACTGATTTCTAATACACAAGATAAGCTGAAAGGAAAACCTGGGGATTAAAGTTCAAGTGTTAGTGTCTCTGTTGTGCTCGACTCTTTGCGGCCCCATGGAGCCTGCCAGGTTCCTCTGTCCATGGAATTCTCCAGGCCAGAATACTGGAGTGGGTTATTATTTCCTTCTCCAGGGTACCTTTTTGAACCAAGGATCAAACCCGGGTCTCCTACCTTGTAGGCAGATTCTTCACCGTCTGAACAACCAGGGAAGTCTATGGAGGATTAAAGGAAAGTAGTAAAATCGGAGCTGGAGAAAATAAAGAAATCAATCATCAAAAACTGAAAAAAAGTTTTTAGTTTGCTTTACGTCTGTGTTAAAAGTGACTTTTTAAAATTTTTCATTTCTCAGAGAATGAGAAAATAAATGCATTTATCTAAATTACTGAAAAAATATATCTTTAAATGTTAAAAAGATCAAATGTTTCACAAATGTACATATTTCTATAATGTTTCAGAGCCAAAGACTTGTAGAAAGTCAAAATAGCGATAGAAAACTAGTGCTTATGGGCGCTTGCCCTCCTGTCTCTCCTGGCTCTCTGCTTTCTCTCTGTCCTCGCATGGTTTTCCTGAGACAAAAAAGAAGCAATTTGTCTCAGGTCTCTTCTTAGGGCACTAATCCTATCATGAGGGTCCACTCTCATAATCTGATTACTTCCCAAAGGCCCCATCTCCAAATACCATTACAATGGCATTTGGTATTAAGGGTTTCCATATATGAATTTTTGGGGAGACACAAGCATGCAGTCCAAAACACTGGGTCAAAGGGTATTTATGTTTTACATTTTAATAGTTACTGCGAAATTACCTTCTTAAAATATTGCCATCAACAATAGAATAAAGGATATATTTTATTATTATTTTATTTATCAAAAAGATCTCAATTCAATGCTTATACTGACCACCATTACCAAAACTAATACTTCTGACTACTTATACCACCAGGGTACAACATGCTTGTCTTTCTCAAGGCTTACTATGGTTGCAGTATACATTTATTTCTGAGATCCATTTGATTATGTTTCTTCATCTGACTCCTGTGCTATGCTGTACTCAATCACGTCAGACTCTTTGCAATCCCATGGACTGAAGCCGGCAAGGCTTCTATGTCCCTGGGATTTCCCAGGCAAGAATACTTGAGTGAGTCGCCATTTCTTCCTCCAGGGGATCTTTCTGACCCAGGGATCAAGCCCACGTCTCCTGTAGCTCCTGCATTGTCAGGTGGATTCTTTACCTCTGAACCACCTGGGAAGCCCCATCTGACTCCTAAGCTTCATAAACATGTAGGAGGATTTTTCCTTGTTTTTTTCCACCTTCACTGTTGAATCCCAGGACCTAACAGATTACTGGGGACACAGTAGGTATTCAACAAACATTTGCTGAATGAATTCTCTTTGGTGAATGAATGAATATCTTGCTCATTGCTTAATTATTGCTAATGCTACACTGCTTTGACTCCAGTTATCATTCTGGATCTTTTCTACTTTTTCTGTACTTAACTTTATATGGAATCTTTACATAAAAAACAGCCAAAATAGTTGTCTCAATTTATTTTAGAAATTAGGTAGGATATAAATTAGGCAAATAATAATCAATAAATTGTCAATGCATTTGGCAAATTCCAACACGCACAGAAAAAATATTTGTCTTATTGTAGATATTGTGCTAGCAATGAAATCTGATATTTATTACATTTTAGGAACTAATTCACTGTTGATATGTATGGGACTCAGAGTTGTTTTCTTTCCTTTTTTTTTTTTTTTTTTAATCTAAGGCTTTTTTAACCCATTCTTTGATTTTGTACTTGGTTGAACAAGGTGTTCCATTTATCACTATCAAATATTTTGGTTTACTTTATGGATTCCAACAAGTCAAAATATTTTTGGAGCTTCATGATGAATTCAAACTCTAGGATCCAGAGTGCCATGGCCTCTTGAAAGAAACCATTCTATATGAATTTTAGGGCTTTTCCTGTCAGTTTGAATAGTAGGTCTAAATAAAGCTGAAAATATGGCCATTTGTACAGATATGGCCATGGAACTATTAAGGTATCTTTTTCATGATTTTATCATCTCTTTTCTTTGTATAACAAACATCCTGAAAAAAACTGAAAATGGAAGTATTAATCACTCAGTCATGTCCGACTTGCAACGCTGTGGACTGTAGCCCGCCAGGCCCCTCTGTCTATGGAATTCTCCAGGCAAGAATACTGGAGTAGGTAGCCATTCCCTTCTCCAGGGAATCTTCCCAACCCAAGACTGAACCCGAGTCTCCTGCACTGCAGGCAGATCCTATTCTCCCTTTTTTCATCCCCTCTTTATTTGACTAAGTAAAGGAAATGTATCTTAAGCATGCATGCAGGTCTGGCAATATTTATTTTCACAATAATTTGTACATTGTTGATCAAAAATGTATTCATTCAACCATTTAAAAAGTATAGGTTGGATTCCTACTTGGATTCCTACTCTGACTTATAAACTGTGCTACTTTTTTGATGTTTGTATGTGAATAAGACACACAGGATTGGAGAATGGGAGTTCACAGTTCTAGCAAGGTGGCAGGCATGTGAAGCATCATGAAACAACTAAAAATGCAATTGTAGCAATATGCAAAGAATATGCGTCAAGTGTTAAATTGAGTTGTCAAGTGTTAAATTATTTGGGGGCCTGAATTCCTAGAATAGCAAATGATAGTATGAGATCCAGAAGCAATCAATCAACTTCTACTTCACCCTATACTGAGCTCTTCATAGATCTTTCCTCGCCCAAAGAGAGGTTCTCAATGTTATTAATCATGTTACATTATGTATATCATACTGTATCATATCATCAGTATTTGGGAAGACAGTGAATGTTCTACATGTTCTCATTGTAATCCTATTTCAGCTAAAATGAACTCTTCTTGTCCAGACCTTGGAAATGTATAGAATTTTTCAAGGCATTTATAGGAACATTTTATTAAACTCTTTTTTATAAACCATAGTTTTACAGCAAAATCTAGGAATTTATCACAAAAATTTTATTTTTATCACAAAAATTTGGGTTTTTTCACAAAAATCAAGTTATTGTACTCTCAGTTGCTCAGTCATGTCCTACTCTTGTGACCTCATGGATTGCAGCCTGCCAGGCTCCTCTGTCCATACCATTTCCCAGACATCTCCTTCTCCAGGGGAATCTTCCTGATCCAGACAGAGATCAAACCTGTGTTTACTGTGTCTCCTGCATTGGCAGGGAGAGTCTTTACCTCTGAGCCACCGGAGAAGAACAATCAAGTTACTGAAAAATAGATACATGCTGTGAGCTCTTCTTGCATAAGATCTTGAAGGAGGAAATGATGGTGGTATGTCAAGATAGTTGTTGAATAAATATTTTTTAAGCATATGCCATGGATTTGTAGCAGTGCCATGTAACACAAAAATAAGAGCTCTTGCCCATGGACAATAAAGTGTAAACACAGATTTATATACTCGTTCATTTATTTAACAAGCATTTATGGAATGTCGAATAAATATTAGGCATTAAACTGAGTTCTGGATAAACAATAACACATGTTCTTTTTTTTTTTTTTTAATTCAATCAAATCTAAGCGGAATGGAGGAAATAGACCCAAAAAGCCAATGACACTATGTTTTACATGTTGAAGCAGAAATATGTACAGGGTTTTATAGAAACAGGGAAGAAGCATGCAGCCTGTTTGCAGCACCAAGTTAACGTGGAGGTCTGAGATTTAAGGAAAGTTATCTCAAGGTGACTTTCGAGCTGAGTTTCAAAAATTGGAATCTGTAGTCTTGCTAACCATTGTAGAAAGGGCATTCCATGAAGAGGGGCAATGAGAACGATGTCAAACAAGGGAGAAAATCCTAGAATCAAGAGGATCAATTTAGGGAAGTAAAACAAGAATTCTAGAAAAATATCATGTTGCCTGAACTAGGATAAGAGATAAAAGGAATAAGAAGGAAGGGATTCAAAATGTTTCTAGATGTTTTGGTGAAGGATGAATGTGAGAAACTTAGCCATTCAGTTCAGTTCAGTTGCTCAGTCATGTCCAACTCTTTGAGACCCCATGAATCACAGCACGCCAGGCCTCCTTGTCCATCACCAACTCCCAGAGTTCACCCAAACTCACATCCATCGAGCTGGTGATACCATCCAGCCATCTCATCCTCTGTCATCCCCTTCTCCTCCTACCCTCAATCCCTCCCAGCATCAGAATCTTTTCCAATGAGTTAACTCTTCGCATGAGGTGGCCAAAGTATTGGAGTTTTAGCTTTAGCATCAGTCCTTCCGCAGAACACCCAGGACTGATCTCCTTTAGGATGGACTGGTTGGATCTCCTTGCAGTCCAAGGCACTCTCAAGAGTCTTCTCCAACACCACAGTTCAAAAGCATCAATTTTCAGCGCTCAGCTTTCTTCACAGTCCAACTCTCACATCCATACATGACCACTGGAAAAACCATAGCCTTGACTAGATGGACCTTTGTTGGCAAAGGAATGTCTCTGCTTTTGAATATGCTGTCTAGGTTGGTCATAACTTTCCTTCCAAGGAGTAAGTGTCTTTTAATTTCATGGCTGCAATCACCATCTGTAGTGATTTTGAGCCCCCCAAAATAAAGTCTGACACTGTTCCCACTGTTTCCCCATCTATTTCCCATGAAGTGATGGGACCAGATGCCTTGATCTTAGTTTTCTGAATGTTGAGCTTTAAGCCAACTTTTTCACTCTCCTCTTTCACTTTCATCAAGAGGCTTTTTAGTTCCTCTTCACTTTCTGCCAGAAGGGTGGTGTCATCTGCATATCTGAGGTTATTGATATTTCTTCCAGCAATCTTGATTCCAGCTTGTGCTTCTTCCAGCCCAGCATTTCTCATGATGTACTCTGCATATAAGTTAAATAAGCAGGGTGACAATATACAGCCTTGACGTACTCCTTTTCCTATTTGAATCCAGTCTGTTGTTCCATGTCCAGTTCTAATCATTGCTTCCTGACCTGCATACAGGTTTCTCAAGTCATGTCCAACTCTTCGTAACCCCATGGACTGTAGCTCTCCAGGTTCCTCTGTCCATGGGATTCTCCAGGCAAGAAAAGTGGAATGGGTTGCCATTCACTTCTCCAGGAGATATTCCAAACCCAGGGATCGAATCCAGATCTCCTGCACTGTAGGCAGATTCTTCACTGTCTGAGCACCAGGGTGTGTGAGAGGAAGAAGGTTAAAAGATAACTCCCACATTTTCAGGTTGATTGTTTGGTTGCATGGTGATGCCCAAACAGAATTTCCAGGCCAGTATGGTAACTGATTGAAATTCAGCAAACATTATGGTCCCCTTAGCTCTGAGAATGATTAGTGAGACTAGGGATAGATGAACCCCTCAACATGTGCCCACAAAACTTGAAAAGCGAGACGCCTGCTACATTTCTTCAAATGCATGTTACATATTTTCATTTCCTAAGAATCATGTGGTACAGGAAAATTTAGAAAGAAACCCCATGGAGAATTTAGACACAAAAAATAATTCTGACTTAGTAAATACCATGCCATAATAAATCTTTCAGAGAAGAAACATTGGTGGTACTTTCTCTTTTATTGAATTCATATGAATAAGATATACGTGTGTGTAGTAGAATCAGTTAAGATTTTTTTCAACTACAATTAAGTCTAAAGTTGTTCTGTTTTAAGACAGTTACATAGTTTTAAATCTTAGAAAATTCATTATAATAGTCCACAATTAGGACCTTAAAATATTAAATAGAATATTTTATTATAATAAAACATCCTAATAGGTACTTCATTACAATGAAATTAGTTGGTGATTTTTTTTTTGTGATGGAGAAATTAAGAAATACACCTTGTAAATCTTGTAAGCATTCAATCTTGTAAGCATCCAATATAAAATATTATAACCCTAAAGAAGTCCACAATCAAGCTCATAATCTCCTGCACTGTTCCCCACACATTTAATCCCCATTGCTGCTGCTGCTGCTGCTAAATCGCATCAGTTGTGTCCGACTCTGTGCGACCCCATAGACGGCAGCCCACCAGGCTCCCCCGTCCCTGGGATTCTCCAGGCAAGAACACTGGAGTGGGTTGCCATTTCCTTCTCCAATGCATGAAAGTGAAAAGTGAAAGTGAAGTCGGTCAATCGTGTCTGACTCTTCGCAACCTCACGGACTGCAGCCCACCAGGCTCCTCCATCCATGGGATTTTCCAGACAAGATAGGTTAAAAACCCTGGCACCATCTTTAATTGCTATTCAGTTAGGATTTAGGGGAAAATGTTTCTCTGAAAGAGGATGATGAATTCGGATTAGGAAAGGCCAACCAAAGCTTGATGAAGATAGGGTACAGGAGTTCAGGCAGGAAGTCTACACATGTTGACACATCCTGCACCAAGTTGGAGGAGGCAGTTTAGCACTGAAGTAAGCAACATTTGATCAACAACAATCTAGATACAGGAGGTCAGAGCACGGCAGTCAATCAGCTAGACAGGCAGTTGGAGAATCAAAAGTACACAAGTAGTGAGTTTCTAGAAAAAGATGCTGGGTGAGTGAAAGGCTGAGCAGGTAGTCAGGTATCCGAAAATTCAAAGGAAGCAAAGAGCAGAGTGAGGTCAGAGGGTCTGCAACCAGATCAGCAGGAGAATGAGGGAATTTGACAGGCGGGACGTCTCACCAGCAGCTTTGCACCAGTCGGGATCAAATGCAACCAGCAATCTTGCTGCTCTGCTATTTGTAAATTACAGAATATTTCAGACTTTTAATGTCTGGTTTTTTCAAGGTGGAAAAAAATGAAAGCCCGTAAAGCTAAGTGACGAAAGCAAGTAGGTTTAGAACATTAGTCAACAGGCTCTACTCTTGTGACACCTCTCAGGACTATAAAAGGGCTTAATTTGCTTTTCATTTGTTGTTTGACTTAAACAGGCACTTTGACAGAACAGGCTTCCAGGTGGTTCAGTGGTAAAGAATCCACCTGACAATGCAGGAGATGCAGGTGACTTGGGTTCGATCCCTGGGTCGGGAAGACCACTTGGAGATGAAAATGGCACCCCACTCCAGTATTCTGGCCTAGAGAATTCCGTGGACAGAGGAGCCTGGCAGGCTACAGTCCATGAATTCTCATAGAGTTGGACTCGCTGAGTGACTAACACTTTCACTTCAACCTTCTCCTTTTCCTTTTTGGCAGCAAACAAGCAATCTACTTCACTAAATATTATAACATAATGCTTCCTAAATATTACAACACAATATCCCCTAAATACTATAACACAGTATTTCCTAAATAATAAAGAGCAATATTTCCTAATCTTATAACACACTGATTAAACCTGATAGTAATCCCTTGATCCTAATTCCTATTTATTTCATTATCTGTATTCTCAACTAATAATTTACTCCAGCATCTATTTCCCCTTCTCTCTTATTCTGTTCTATCAACATATCTCCATTACTCTGACGAAATAACACTTTTCAATAAAGCATTGACCTGTTCTTAATTACTTAGCTCCATGATATTTTCCCCAGCTCTCTTGACCTATTTTTAGAGTTTGACTTCAGAGAATCCCTCAATCTATGCTTCTGGTTAATTGATCTCTTCTCTCCTATGCATATCTAAGATGATCATGTTGCATATTTCATTACTGGCTACTCTTTCTCTAACCACTAAATTCAGATTAACACATATTTTAGCCTTTAGTTCCTTATTTCCTTTTTTCCCTTTCACTCAAAAAATGTATCCTCTCCTGATTAAGTTAGCAATTCTAAATATAACTATTAAATCTATACTGACAGTCTAACACTTCTCTGCAGCTCTGCCCTGCATTCTGAAAAGAATCATTATATTTAATCAATGAAACACATTTTAACATATCTAAAACTGAACAGATTTTTCTGCCTTTCATTCTCAGTACAAATCTACTTCCTCTTCCTTTTGTTTCATGTCCTCTAGGCTTACATTTTCTTAATTGCTTCTCATCTCCCACCCCTTCTGTTGTTTTTCAGTCACTAAGTTGTATCTGACTCCTTTGCAACCTCATGGACTTAGCCTGTCAGGCTCCTCTGTCCATGGGGTTTCCCAGGCAAGAATACTGGAGCGGGGTGCCATTTCCCTCTCTAGAGGATCTTCCCGAGCCAGGGATAGACCCTGCATCTCTTGCAGCTCCTGCATTGCCAGGCGGACTCTTTACCACCGAGTCACCTGTGAAGCCCATCCCTTCTGAGACCTCCACATTTAATCAACCCAAATCCATATTGTTTCCTATTTCTAAGTCACTTCTCTTTTTTTGTGGTTCAGTTGCTCAGTCCAGTCTGACTCTTTGCGACCCCATGAAGTGCAGCACTCCAGGCTTCCCTGTCCTTCACCATCTCCTGGAGCTTGCTCAAACTCATGTCCATTGAGTTGGTGATGCCATCCAACCATCTCATCCTCTGTCATCCCCTTCTCCTCCTGCCTTCAATCTTTCCCAGCATCAAGGTCATTTTTAATGAGTCAGCTCTTTGCGTCATGTGGCCAAAATATTGGAATTTCAGCTTCAGCATCAGTCCTTCCAATGAATATTCAGGACTGATTTCCTTTAGGATGGATGGGTTGGATCTCCTTGCAGTCCAAGGGACTCTGAAGAGTCTTCTCCAACACCGCAGTTAAAAGCATCAGTTCTTTGGTGCTCAGCCTTCTTTATGGTCCAACCCTCACTTCTCTTTTAGTCTTTTCTTTTTTATATCCATAACCACGGATCTGATTAAGGCTCATAGCACCTCGAGTTTGTTCTATGAAACAGATTCCTCAAAGGCCTTCCCTTACTTGAGTTTCTCCTCCTATGAATCTGTCTTGTAAGCAGATTAATTGTTCTAAACACTGCTTTGATCATGCCACAGATCTGATTCCAACATTTTGGATCAAATGAAAGCATCTCAACCTGGAATTCAAGGTCACTTGTAGTATATCCCTGATGCATCTTTCTAGATTCCTCCAACTACTCCTCCCTTGCCCCACTCACCAAAACAGACAGCCTTGAACATTGACTGGCATCTGTTCTATGTCTGGGCCACCCAGATCTCTGAGTCTTCCCACGTTTTAACATTCTCATAGCTTATTAGACGTTTCTGAAAATTTCGAGACCAAGTTCAAATTCTAACCCCTGTTTATGAACTATCTTGATTTAGACCAACTCATGATGATCTCCTAAACTCTATTCACATAAAATTATGCAATATATTCTACCTTGACATGTATATTGTGTCTCCACAACTCCATTTCAATTATTTCCTTCAGAGAACATGCCTCATATTTCTATGCCAGTCATTCACTGTTGGTTCATATTAAGGACAGTAAGATATCTATTGCTTTTTAAATTTTTAAGTAAGATCACAACATTAATGAAACATAATAATTAACTTCCTTCTCTCTCTCTGATATGTTTATGTTACATGTATGCATATAACACAGTATTTAATTGTAGGTATTTCTTTCTTTCAATTTTATTGGAAAAATATTTCTTTATCTCCATTTTTGCCCCTAGATATGCACATTGTTAAAGATAAGGAAAAACCAGGCCACATAACTTGTCTCCTGAGAAAACTGTATGTGGGTCAAGAAACAACAGTTAGAACTGTACATGGAACAGCAGACTGGTTCAAAATTTGGAAAGGAGTATGTCAAGGCTCTATATTGTCACCCTGCTTATTTAACTTATATGCAGAGCATACCATGCAAAATGCCTGGTTGGATGAATCACAAGCTGAAATCAACATTGTCTGGAAAAATATCGACAACCTCAGATATGCAGATAATACCACTCTAATGGCAGAAAGCCAAAAGGAACCAATGAGCCTCTTGATGAAGATAAGAGAGAGAGTGAAAAGGCTGACTTGAAACTCAACATTCAACAAACTAAGACCATGGCATCCGGTCCCATCACTTCATTACAAATAGATGGGGAAAAGGGGAAATAGTGACAGGTTTTCTTTACTTAGGTTCCAAAATCACTGTGGAGAGTGATTGAAATCATGATATTAAAATACACTTGCTCCTTGTAAGAAAAGCTATGACAGACTAGTTAGAGTATTAAAAGGCAGAGACATCACTTTGCCAACAAAGATCTGTATAGTCAAAGATATGATTTTTCCAGTAGTCATATATGGATTTGAGAGTTTGACGATAAAGAAGGCTGTGCACCAAAGTATCGATGTCTTCAAATTGTGGTGTTGGAGAAGACTCTTCAGAGTCCCTTGGACAGCAAGGAGATCAAACCAGTCCATCCTAAAGGAAGTCAGTCCTGAATATTCATTGGAAGAACTGATGCTGAAACTCCAAAACTTTGGCCACCTGATGAAAAGAGTCAATTCATTGGAAAAGACTCTGATGCTGGGAAAGATTAAGGGCAGGAGAAGGGAGTGACAGAGGATGAGATGGTTGGATGGCACCATCAACACATTCAGCCTGCGTTTAAGCAAACTCTGGGAGACAGTGAAGTACAGGGAAGCCTGGCGTGCTGCAGTCCTTGGGATCACAAGAATCAGACACAACTTAGCGACTGAACAAGAACAACAAATGTACACATTGACACATATATATTTACCCTCTAACTTTTCTGAAATTTAGATAAGCACTGACATTTTGCACATCAATTTCTTTCCTATTAAGCTGGTGATTATATTATTAACTGTCTTTACTGTCTCACTTTTGGGTATAAACATGAATATGTACTGTGTTACTAATGTATACTATGTGTTTATAAATATTAATACATCACAGCCCTTCTGAGGAAAGTTAGTCTATGCAATTAAATTGTTAACACCATTATTATTTGACATTATGAGGAGTTAAAAACCTTTAAAACTGTAGATAACAGGACCTATCTAAGCAAAACTGTTAAATTCCAGGAATATTTTCTTATTTATGTCCATTTTCTCCCTGAATGTACATCTCAAAGACGAGTACAATTAGCTTGAAGGAAGTGCCGGCTTAAGTGCTCACAGTTTTCAAATTTGTCTGATAAATTATATTAACTGTAACGAATTTATTTTTCTTCTTTTAGAACATTTCGAACCACTATCCAAACTTGCCAAGTTGAACCCCTGTTATTTACATCTTCAATATTTATTACAAGTACACGCTGGTTTGATATAGAGCAGTAGTGCCCTCTAGTGGCCACCTCATTTCTTACACTGTTTATAGTTACCTTAAATAATGTTAACCACTTTTTGACTGTTTTTAATAGAAGTTTTCTAGTGAAGCGTGTCGCAAATTATAACTGGATACACATTTAGAATATATCAAAACAAATTCAAACATTAATTTAATGATTTTTCAAGGATTTTTTTTAATGTTGAAATCAAATCTATAAAACATTTCTGACAACTTTTCATTGAAATCAGTTTCAATTTATTGCCAAATATGACCATAAATTTAATATATATGTGAAACGTTGAGACAGTTGATACAAAGCATTTTTTAAATGTATTTTATCTATAGTAAATTTTAGTATAAATGGCTAACAGAACCATGAGGAAAAGGAACAGCCTGATAATAAGTCCAAATAGATAACTCCCTATTACTAAGCTGCCCAGAATACATAAGGTTGTTCAAAAAATAATTTTCTTCCACTGACTTCCATACCTAGGAAAATTAGCAAATGTCTACTTTCAGTTTAATTCAATTAAATAAATAATTATCAATTCCCAGCACTGTTTGGTGCTGATACACTACTAGTGAAGATACGCTGATAAATGTGCTTCAGTCACAAACAGCATTTCCCCCGCGCTTGTTTTATTGATATAATATTCCACAGGCCTTCCCTGGTGTCCAGTGGTTAGACTTCCCGCTTCCACCGCACGGGGTGCAGGTTCAATGCCTAGTCAGGGAAATAAGATCCCACATTCGGCACAGGGCACGGTCCATAAATAAATAAGTATTCCATAGTTATTTCATTAGGTTCTTGGATATTAATAATCTTCCCACTGAACCAGTAAAACAATTAGATGGAGAAAGATCAAAATGTGTCCAGGTGCATTTGACTACAAGGAGCAACACTCAGGTAGACATTTAGCATTTAAATCTTAGAATACCTGTCAACCTGTGTGATGTTTTAAAATACATAATTTATAAACACATGTGCACATCCACTTTAATCAAAAATGTGAAAAATAATTCCATAAGACGTCAGATGTTTAAAGCTTTCATGATAGGTCTATAACTTTGAGAATATGTTATTAAAAGCTATGCCGTTGTCATTAACTCCTCAATTATTTTTAAAAGACGGAGTTGTTAAACATTTTATTACTCTGGACTTCATTTGCTAATGCCTTCAAACTGCAAAAGTGGCTACAAGTGATTTTCATGAAACAATTGAGATTTCGTTTGTGCTGGATGTGCCTCCTTTGACTCCAGATCATCGCACCCTTCTCAACCTTGCTCTGAGTGCTGGCGGACTGATATATATGCCCTGCGGCAGTGGTCTTCCGGGACTTCTCTGGCGGACCAGTGCTTAAGACTATGTGTTCCCAATGCAGCAGGCCAGGGTTCAATCCCTGGTCAGGTAAACCAGAGCCCACAGGCTATAACTAAGACTCAGCTCAGACAAATTAAAAGAGAGGAAGAAGATAAGAAAGAAAAAAAGAAGTGGGTGTTCTGGTTTTCCTGTCCCTCCCAGGAGATGAACAAAGGGAAAGAAGAATTCACTGCCCAGCCTCCCTTCGTCTGAGGCTTTGCTTTTTCTCTTTTCTCTCTTTCTCTTTTTCTCTCCACCGACATTCGTAGCTCCTGTCCGGTTCTCTCTCTGCAAGGCCTTCTCTGCCTAATGCTGCTGCTTCTCATTTCTGCATACTCGCTTTGCCAAGAGCATTGGTGTAGACTGAACTGAGCCCCCAAATTCATATGTTGAAGCCCTAACCCCAGCATCTTATAAAGTGACTTTATTTGGCTATATAGTCATTAAGAGGTGGTTAAATTAAATAAGGCTCTAATCCAGTCTGCCTGGAGGCCTTCAAAGAAGAGGACATTAGCCTAGACAAGAAGGCATGGGCAACTAGGTGAAGCCTTCCTCAGGCAATGAGAAAGCAGGCATCTGCAAGCCAAGGGGAAACCCTCAGGGAAAACCAAACCAACCAGCACCTTGAGCTTGGACTTCCATCCTCCAGAGTTGGCAGAAGATAAATTTCTGTTGTTTAAATCTCCAAGTCTGTGGTATTTTTTATGGCAACCTTGGCAAACTAATACCTGAAAATTTCCTGACAGCCTGATCAAACCAATACAGATCTGTTTGTTACATTGTCTTGAATACCCTATTAGAGTCACATGGTTCCTAATTGACTCACCCTTTTATGGTAGCCCTGGGTCTTTTTGTTTTTGTATTTGTAAGTTAATGGCCATGATAGTTTCCTAGAACAGTTTGGGTGACTAGCTGAAATTGAGATTTCAACAGGACTTTACTCATTCTGAGAGTTCTAGGAGAAATTTATCCTCGCCTCTTCCGGTTTCTGTTGCTCCAGAGGTCCTTAGGATACATGACTCCAATCTCTGTGTCCATTTTCACATATCAATCTCTTCTATGTCTTCCCTTCCCTTCTTGTACAAGCATATTTGTTACTGTATTGAGGACCTATCCATAATCATCCAAGATATTCTTATTTCAAGGTTCTTAATTACATCTCAAAGACTTTTTTTTTTCTAAAGGTCACACTTAGAGACTCCAAGCAAACTTTCTTCTGGAGGGATAACACTCAACTTACTACAGATAGGAAAATAAATCTAAAAATGAACTTAATATCTTCTCATCTGATTTATTATATTCAGTGAAGAATCTCTCTTGAGAAGAATAATACAGAAGTATCATTATTAGAAAGCATAAGATCTCATCGAATTAATATAGAAGTATAAGTTACTACATGTCCATACATGATTTTAACTCAAAATAAGGTGCAAGAGTACTTAAGCATATAAAAATGTTAACTAAGAGAATTTTAGTGATTGAAATATGTATTTAACACATTTTAACAATTAAATAAGGAACCATAACTATTTTAAAACAGCATCCTATTGACTCATTCACAGAGTGCTTTTATACCTACTATTTCCAAGGCCACACCTTTTCAAAAAAAAAGACTAATGGTTCTTAAGAATCTATGAGAATTAATTTTAGAAGATGATTTAATATAAGCATTTATTTTACACATGAGAAAATCAAATCTTTATTCATAAATCGTTTTCATCTCGGCATGGGTTTCATACTCAAATTCCTCACCACACATCAACTATTTCACATTAGCTATGTTATGGTTTTTTGCCTGTTTTCTGGTTTTAGTTTTTTGGGTTTTTTTCTGGTTTTAGATTGTTTCGTTTTTTAGTTTTAGTTTTTCTGGTTTTAGATTGTTTTAAGATTTTTTGTTGTTGTTTGGTTTTTTTTTTTTTGATGGGCTGGCAAATAGAGAACACTCTAATTGAACTATTCCTTCTCTCTGAAAATTGATAATGTCTAATGAGAGTCCCTTGGACTGCAAGGAGATCCAACCAGTCCATCCTAAAGGAGATCAGCCCTGGATGTTCATTGGAAGGACTGATGCTGAAGCTGAAACTCCAATTCTTTGGCCACCTGATGCAAAGGGCTGACTCACTGGAAAGAGATCCTGTGGGATGCTGGGAGGGATTGGGGGCAGGAGGAAAAGGGGACGACAGAGGATGAGATTGCTGGATGGCATCACCAACTCGATGGACGTGAGTTTGAGTGAACTCCAGGTGTTGGTGATGGACAGGGAGGCCTGGCGTGCTGCAATTCATGGATCACAAAGAGTCGGACATGACTGAGCGACTGAACTGAACTGAAAGAGGCATATATAAACACACAGGTCCAAATTGAGCTATTAAAGCTGAAGTTGGTCAGTTATGGTCAGAGAAATGAGTGCTTAGGTAGTTTTCATATTTTTATTCTTTTGCAAGAAATGGAGAAATCATTTCTCTCTAAGGACTTGTGGTCTTGAGGAGTCTTGTCAAGTTTTCAAATATCATGTGGTTAAGAAAGATTGTTTTAAAACCTGATCGTGGTGTTTAATGAACCCACTGTGCATCAATTAGAAATTCACAAAAATCTGGTCTTACAATGCTCATGACAAAAATATAACTATAAAGCATTTCTGGTTACCTCCATTTCCTCTTCCTGTATAGTTTTGATTTGACCAAAAAATTCATTCAAATGTTAAGGGAAATCCTGAATGTATTTTTGGCCAGCCAATATTATGCCCCACTTATTTCCCTCTGTTTTTCCAAATGAGGTATAAAAAGAATGTTGTTCTCTAAACTCTGAGATGTTTATTTCACATGAGATTTGATGATGCTTTAACATTTCAATCAGACAAAATCTTTCACATTACAATTATCTTGAATAGACCTGGCAGTTTGTGAAGAAAAATTAATATTGCTCCATGGTTATGTAATTATAATACAAGTCCTTCAAATAAAACTGTTTTGTCAATTTAAAAGCTTCTTTTGATGATAATAAACTTCAGGGAGTCATTCTAAAATGTTACAGAATTAAGATATTTTTATTTTACTTGTACGTGTTCCCTAAACATTTCCCTTCTGCCCAGGAAAAGGAGACTCTAGCACTAAGCCAGTCTTATTTCTGGTGCCTCAAGAAAAGACTAGGCAAAAAAGCAAAAAGTCAAAAGAAATCAAAGCATTTCCTCTCGGGAGGCAGGCATTTCCTCTCTGGTTTATACACAGATTTATACACAGATTCAGACCTTCCTATTACATTCATATTCATCAAAATGCCTGCTGAAGAGTGACACAAACATTGAATATGGCTTGTGTATTTCCACAGGGGACTGCAATCCACATCAGGCACTTGGTGCAGTGACTTTTCATCTTGGTGTAGCTCAAGGCTAGCTAAGAAGATGCCATATGGTGGTAGAGTCATTAAATTTCTCCCCCATGGACATGTGAGTTAACTTCATTCCAGATTCTTTACTTACAAAGAAATATGTAAGTTTAAGTGATTATTACTAAAGATTCAAAAATACAAGTACCTTTGTATGCAATCATCTGTGTAGTAACAGTACTAGCTGCCTTGGTTAGCATCAAAAGTAAGATGGTGTGAACAACCACGGAGTCACTGATATCTTGAAAAGTCAAGGGTGTGGAAAGCATCAGGATCAAACAGGATGTCTTTCTTTTTGTCATTATTTAGTATAGTGAACTTTACAATACAAAGGTAGAGAAGATATTTAGGAAGGAATTATAAAATGAGATGTACTGGATATGTACAGATTTCATATCAAAGCTAAGTGTATCTGGCTTTTCCTCACCATAAAAAAGGAAATCCCAGGCAGAAAAATTTCAGCTTCATGTTAATTGTGAAACTCAGAGGGTAAACAAAATTCACAAAAGTTGTTAGAGAATAGGTATACCAGGTCAGTGACTTCTGCACTGTTTCATCATGCCTTGCTGAGACTCTGCAGTAAGTTTCCTGTTTTTCTTCCCAATAATGTCTGCTACAAGTCGTAGACACATCATTGTTTTCCAACTTTCTAATTAAAGTTCATGATTTCCTTCTTTCTCCCCCTATCTTTAAGTCACTACCAAATAAAGATATGCCCTGAAATAATTTGTGCTTATATATTTCTAAGTGTGTCTTTGTTTTCCCACCCCGTAGCACGATGCCTGACACACATAAATGCTCAATATATTTTGAATTGCTAGTAATTCTATCATGAAAAACTATAGCATTTTGTTTTTATCCAAAAGCTATGTGTGCATCCTAAGTTGCTTCAGCCATGTCCAATTCTTTGCAGCCATATGGACTGTTGCCTGCCAGGCTCTTCCGTCCATGGGGTTCTCCAGGCAAGAATACTGGAGTGAGTTGCCATGCCTTCCTGCGGGACAATCTTCCCGGCCTAGGGATCAAACCCGTGTCTCTTATATCTCCTGCATTGGCTGGCCCATAAGCAATTTTTGCACCTTGGGCAAGTAACTCATTCTCTCTAAAGCGAGCTCTTAATCAATACAGTCAATTGTTTTAATCAGAACTAAAATTTTATGGGTCTAATAGAATCAGAAGAGCCCCACAATTAAAAATATAAAGCAGTAGTCTTAGAATTTTAAACGAAATAGAATCTCGGCCTTTGGAAACTGTATTCAGGATTGAGAAAATAAGATTTGTCTTTGAAACCCCAGAGAAAATCTACATCCTTACCATGCGTGCTTAAAATCAAAAGCCTGGTGATCATCATAACTAGCAGCTAGGCATGCGTTAGTTAGCAGCACAGCGAAGGCTAATTGGTCTGGGAAAATAATATTTGATTATAACTGCCAAGCGCATGTGATGCATCACGATGAGTGAAATAAGCCTAGTGCATGCTCTCCTCCCCCTGCTCAGCTGTTGTCATCAGTGACTGCCTCCCTCCCTGCCTCCAGCAACATCAGTGTCTCTAGAGCCCCTGAGCCCATTTGCTTTCTGTTCACTGCTTGCCACTCTGCCTGCAGCTGTATTAATACATCCCAGAAGAATTTGTTCCCATCAATCACGGTAGATGTTGTAGCCACAGTTCTGTGACACAGCAACACTACTGCTAGCAGACAAAAAAAAAATAATAATAAACTAAATAAAATGAAAACAGACTCAACTCATGAATAAGTGCAATTAAGATGCTGAGATATGAGAAGAACAGAAAAATGAAAGGTATTTCTGCTTTGCAAGATGAATTGATGCCTAAGATGTTTCTAGACACAGTACAAGAATGATTTCTGGAATGATCAATGCACTTGGGGTTAAATTTTTAGAGCGAGACTAAACCATAAGAAGGAAAGGTGTATAACCCTGGAGAACCAGACTAATTATTTCAAGTGCTTAATTATGACCCCCTGAGTTTTATACTTAGAAGGTTAATTTTCCTCTTAGGAATTTCTTGTTAAACTTGTATTTCTGCTACCAGAAATTATTTGTAAAATAAGAAATGCCATAACTGATCAACACTGTGTTGATCAACATTATGGTGTTGCTAAGATTTGAATAATAGTCCTAGAAACAAAAAAGAATGCTTTAATACATTATTATTGTAATTACTTATGACTTATATAGACTCATAGAATTTTAAGGGCAGAAGAAAATCTGGATGTCATGCAACTACACCAATTCATTAATGAAGAAACATAAATACTTTACCAGGGTTCTAGAGGAAATTAGACCTGATCATAATAGTCTATTAATACTATAACCTGCTCATTGCTCCCTGAATACCCCCAATCTCCTTGACTTTTATCTACTTTTTTTAACTTACAATTTCCAATATCTCATCAACTCTACTTATTCATTTTTTATTATTTGTCCCCTTCTTCCCATTACAATGGATTCCCTAAGAGAACATGTTCCTTTGTCTGTTTTGTTTGTTAATGTGTCTAAAATATCTAGTGTAGTATTAATGCACAATAAGGACTGAAATAATGCATGCTGAATAAATAATAAAGGGATGGGATAATTTATGGGGAAAATTTCCTCTCTGGAAATAAGGACGGAAATAGGAGAAAATACTCTCAGGCATGTAAGTGGAAAGACACTTTCTATGAATAACAATCAAAGAATGAGTTTCGATATGGATAAAGTGGCTACAGATGAGGGTCTTCATATTTTAATATAAAAACCATTAGTTTTTTTCTAATATTTTTTCCAATATTATTTTATTCCAAATGAAGTAATTGGACAAGAATATCAGTTAAAAGTGAGAGTTGAAACATCACGGAATATAACCCTTGAAGAGACTGTGAAGAATTAAAATAGCCAGTGAAAAAAATAGGAAAGAAACTCCCCAGGAAGTGGATCCCTTTAAGAAGCACTGGGAAGATGGAAGGTGAATATAGTATCTACAGTTCAAAGGACTCTTCAATATGCTTGTATATGAAAGCAACCCTTCCTTGGTAGTTGTAGGGAAGACAATCAGTAGTGACAAAGATTCAGGCCTCTACTGGTCTCATGTTGGAGAGATGAAAGAATGTAGATGCTCTAGTGAAAATAGCTGATGTGATCTTGATACCAAGGGTCAAAGGAAATCTGCACTGGATGGAGGAGAGCAACGGTAGCTGCAAAGATGGAAGGCTGTCTTCAGGAGGCAGGATGTTGAAATTTGAGATAAGAAGTGCAAGAATTAAGGTCAAAACGACATAGCTGTGACCATAGGCCCCAGCAAACAAGATACTTTGTATTTATTTCTTCCTGGTCCTCTATTCTTCACCCCACAAAATCTTTCTGCCTTCTACCCCATTTTGCATTTCTCTGAATGGAGACTGTGTGCTTCATGAAGAGTTAAAAATGTTTGTATTACCTAAGCTGTCTTTAATACTTTAAAGACACACTTTACACAAATTTGAAAAATTTACAGAATGGTCCTATTTATAACATTAAATATATTTCTTTTTATCCTCACTAATGCCCTTTTGTCTCTGTCAATATTTCACTTTGTCATTTTTTCACTTTTTTATCAAGATATAATTGAATATAACATTATATTAGCTTCAATAGTACAATACAATGATGTGATATATGTACATAGTATGAAACAATCATTGCAGTAAATCTAGTTAACATTAACTGCCACACATAATTATAATTTTTTCTTTTGATGAGAACATTTACAATCCACTCAACTTTTTCATTTGACAGATACAGAGTTTATTAAAATGTGCTCTTTTACACAGGTAACATTGAGCAAATCTTTTGTTTTTAAACTTCAATTTCCCAGTTTTTAAAATATTGGTAATTCCTCATAGAGTTTCTGTATAAATGAAATGAAATATTCTATTTTAGTAGTTCTCCTGGAACAAAATAAGACCTTACTATTACTCTGTAACATTTACTACTACTACAAGTAGCAGTTTAAAAATTCTGTTTCAACTCTAGAATAAAACAGCTTCCGTGGGGACTTCTCTAAACTATTTAAAGAGGAAAAAATATAAATATATAAACTTCCCAAGTATTTTTGCAAGAACTTCCAGAGTGCTGAAAAGTTATGAGACTAACATGATTTTAAGATCAATATCTTAAAATATGAGACAGGAAAGGAAAACTACAAATGTATCTCATAAAAATATTATCAACTATGGTACAACAATATACAAAAAAGGTGATAAATTATGACAAAGTCTGGTTTATTTCAGGAATTCAAAGGAAGTGAATATTTATAAATCAATTAATATTATCCACAGTGTTAATAGAATAAAGTAGAACATCTGTTTTGTTGTTGTTCAGTCCCTCAGTCTTGTCTGACTCTGCAACCCCATGGACTGCAACTTGCCAGGCTTCCCTGTCCTTCACTGTCTCCCAGTTTGCTCAGACCCATGTCCGTTGAGTCAATGATGCCATCAAACATCTCATCCTCTGTCATCCCCTTCTCCTCCTGTCCTCAATCTTTCCCAGTATCGTGTCTTTTACAGTGAGTCAGCTCTTCACATAAGGTGGCCAGTACAGGAGCTTCAGTTTCAGAACCAGTCCTTCCAATGAATATCAGGGTTGATTTCCTTTAGGATTGACTGGTTTGCTCTCCTTGCTGTCCAAGGATTCTCAAGAGTCTTCTCCAATACCACAGCTCAAAAGCATCAATTCTTTAGCACGCAGCCTTTTTTATTGTCCAGTGCTCACATCCATACATGACTACTGGAAAAATCATAGCTTTGACTGACTATACAAACCTTTGTACACAAAGTTATGTTCCTGCTTTTCAATATGCTTTCTAGGTTTGTCATTGCCTTTTTCCCAAGGAGCAAGCATCTTTTAATTTCATGGCTGCAGTCAACATCTACAGTTATTTTTGAGCCCAAGAAAATAAAGCCTGTCACTGTTTCCATTTTTTTCCCCATCTATTTGCCTTGAAAGGGGACAACAGAGGATGAGATGATTGGATGGCATCACAGACTCAATGGACATGAATTTGAGCAAGCGCCAGGAGTTGGTGATGGACAGGGAAGCCTAGCGTGCTGCAGTCCATGGGGTCGCAAAAAGTCAGACATGACAGAGTGAGTGAACTGAACCGAACTGATAGGACCAGATGCCATGATCTTAATTTTCTGAATGTTGAGTTTTAAGAAAACTTATGTAATTATCTTAATAAATGCTGAAAACCATTTAACAAAATTCTGGTCTCAATCATGATTAAAAACAAACAAAATAGCTTAGCAAAGTTACTAATAGTGTTGAGTTTCTTTAACCTGAAAAATTATACCTACAAAAGACATGTAGCTAAGATTATACTTGATGAGTTTTTCCCATTGACTTTAAGAATGAAAAATAGAATGTTCACTATAATCCCTTTTTATTCTACATTATATCGAAGATTTTAGAGTTAAAATATGAAAAGAAAAATTAAAGATACAAATAAAGAGAAAACAAAACTGTCACTCTTCAGAGATTAACAGATTCTGTGCATAGAAAATCAATTAGTTTACCAAATGTACTGGATACAAGTCAATATGAAAATATCAATTCTATTGGTCTTGTTTACTAACCACAAATACATGGAAAATGAAATTTTAAAAGATACAATTTATAATAGGAACAACATATCAAGCAAATTATACACAATTTTAATGAAATATATATATATAAGAACTCTATATTAAAACACAATTAACTAAGATAAAATAGATTTAAGTCAGCATAAAGGTGTCAATTCCTCCTCATCTGATATGCAACTAAAAATCTTTTATGCAATAAGAGGAAAATGGTAATCTGATTCTCAAATGTATCAAGCGATGCAAAGGACTGAAAATAAGCATGGTAATCTTGAAGGATAAGAACAAAAACAGAAACATGCACACTCGTAGATATTTTATAAATTTACAGTAGTTAATTAAGACTGCATGATGAAGCTGTTGTTGATTGCCTGATGATTGTGTGCTAAGTCACTTCTGTCATGTCCAACTTTTGAGACCCTGTGGACTATAGCCTGCCAAGCTCCTCTGTCCATGGGATTCTCCTGGCAAGTGTACTGGAGTGGGTTGCCATACCCTCCTCCAGGGGATCTTCCCGAACCAAGGATCGAACCAGCATCTCTTATGTCTCTTGCATTGGCTGGGGGATTCTTTACCATTAGCGTCACCTGGATAGATAATTATGGTAGAAAATAGATAATGGAAACAAAATATAGAATACAGAAACCGAATAACACATACAGGATCACCTTATTTATGTCAAGTGGCCTGCAATATAATGAGGAAAAGTAATTCTTTCCAATAAATGGTGTTCAGTCAATTGGAAATCCAATTGGAAATAAATTATATCTTAATTCATATATACACATCACATTAGATATAAAAATATACCTGATGATTTACATATCTAACTATATAAAGTACATGAATCAATCAATCAATTAATCAATATTAATGTTTTTCTGCATGAGAAAGATACGGTTAAAGTTGGGAGCAAGTTTGTAACCTATTTTCTCACTTTATTGCTAACTCTTGAGAAATGAAATAGTCTGATCAAACCCCTTGCAATTATGCCAGTAAACAAATGTACTAGTAAAGACATTGCAAAACCTCTCAAGTTAAATCCAAAACAGAGCATTTCTAAATGCAAGAGATGAAGAGCATTTGAAGAGTAAAACTGACAATCTTGGACCCCATCCGTACAAAGCCTACCCATGTTTTTTTCTACTGCCTGTACACTCTGAATCATTAGAAATTTGATACTGGGTAAGATTTTTTTAATTCCATTCTATCTGATATGACAAATTAAGCTTTATTGTAGACAATGATTTCTTAGCTCACCAAGTAGCACATCCCTTCTAAGAAGAGATAAGTGCACTGTGTATAGAGCAATAATCTTCAACCTTATGCAATCATATGGATAAATATTACAAAGATAACTTTTTGAGAAAAAAAAGGGTGAGGAGAGATATAAAGTCATACATACTATAATTCCAAGTATATAAAGTTTTAAATCAAAGATTAGTTGAGAAGCCTAGTTAATCTTTGGGCTTAGAAGTCAGAATATTGTTCATCTCTGATGATTAGTTACTGGATGTGAACACAAAAGAAGCTTCTAGGATGCTGGTAACATCTTCTCTATTGGATTCTGGTTACGTGAATGTGGCCACCTCGAGAAAATTTATTGATGTATATGCAATGATTTGTGCATTTAGGTCAGGAAGCAACAATTAGAACTGGACATGGAACAGACTGGTTCCAAATAGGAAAAGGAGTATGTCAAGGCTGTATATTGTCACCCTGCTTATTTAACTTATATGCAGAGTACATCATGAGAAACGCTGGACTGGAAGAAGCACAAGCTGGACTCAAGATTGTCGAGAGAAATATCAATAACCTCAGATATGCAGATGACACCACCCTTCTGGCAGAAAGTGAAGAGGAACTAAAAAGCCTCTTGATGAAAGTGAAAGAGAAGAGTGAAAAAGTTGGCTTAAAGCTCAACATTCATAAAACGAAGATCATGGCATCTGGTCCCATCACTTTATGGGAAATAGATGGGGAAACAGGGGAAACAGTGTCAGACTTTATTTGGGGGGGCTCAAAATCACTGCAGATGGTGATTGCAGCCATGAAATGAAAAGACACTTACTCCTTGGAAGGAAAGTTATGACCAACCTAGATAGCATATTCAAAAGCAGAGACATTACTTTGCCAACTAAGGTCCGTCTAGTCAAGGCTATGGTTTTTCCTGTGGTCATGTATGGATGTGAGAGCTGGACTGTGAAGAAAGCTGAGTGCCAAAGAATTGATGCTTTTGAACTGTGGTGTTGGAGAATACTGTTGAGAGTCCCTTGGACTGCAAAGAGATCCAACAAGTTCATCCTAAAGGAGATCAGTCCTGGGTATTCTTTGGAAGGATTGATGCTAAGGCTGAAACTCCAATACTTTTGCCACCTCATGCAAAGAGTTGACGCATTGAAAAAGACTCTGATGCTGGGAGGGATTGGGGGCAGGAGGAGAAGGGGATGACAGAGGATGAGATGGCTGGATGGCATCCCCGACTCGATGGACGTGAGTTTGAGTGAACTCCAAGAGTTGGTGATGGACGGGGAGGCCTGGCATTCTACAATTCATGGGGTCGCAAACAGTCGAACAAGACTGAGCGACTGAACTGAACTGATATATGTCCTGGTTCAATTTTTTAAAAAGATTACGAAATAAAATCTAGAGAAGTGAGACAAATTGTCAAGAAACACATATTTGCTTTAAGAAAACAGGCTCAGATAATATTCAGGTCTTATCCTACCTTTTTATTAATGAATAAATATGAATAATACAAATATGCAAAATTCACAAGTGTTTAAAGAAAGTTTGTATTTCAATTTTCTAATAATGTTGATGGGTTTGCCAACAACAACCAAAAAAACAAAAAGTATGCTATATAAATACCTCTAAAAGAGAAAAAATTATGTCGCACACCTTAAAAGACTTACCCAGGATCACAAAAATACCATGAGGTAACAAGTGTTAAAACAAAACCTCTGATATTAGAACCAAAGGGCTGAATCATAAGCAGTTGCTAAACATCAGAGTACAATCTGCTTTAGTTGAGAAATAGCCCAAGGTACAGAGAACCTAAGTGCTAACTGTTCAGAAAAGTAATAAATAGCAGTGACAAGTAAAGACCAGCTACCCGTTGCCTGGCTTAAAAATCACATCTTGTCTGAAATTTAGGATGCTTTGGGAAAAATAAAAGAGGTAAATAAAAAAATATAGAGAATAAATATTCTTTTTAAGAATTTCAAAATGTTTCAAATAAAATATCAATATATTTGGTAGGGAATGTAGAAATTTTGCATAACAACTCAATGAGGAAAAATTAGAAATTTCAAGGAGTAAAACCTACCTGGGAACTAGAGTCACTAATAGTCCACCCATAGCTACTTGGAAAGAATGAACTTTTGCTATTCAAGGCCCAAGACTTTAGAGATAATCTAAGAGTACGGAGGGAACAAAAAGAGATAGAAGCACGTTCAGTTCAGTTCTGTTCAGTCACTCAGTCGTGTCCGACTCTGCGACCCCAGGAATCGCAGCACGCCAGGCCTCCCTGTCCATCACCAACTCCCGGAGTTCACTCAGATTCACATCCATCGAGTCAGTGATGCCATCCAGCCATCTCATATTCTGTTGTCCCCTTCTCCTCCTGCCCCCAATCCCTCCCAGCATCAGAGTCTTTTCCAATGAGTCAACTCTTCGCATGCACGTTAGGATAAGTAAATTATAAATAAGAAACAAGACCTTAACGTTGAATTTAGGAAAGAATGACTCCTTATAGAAAAAATACTGCATCTTGAGCTGTCAAATTGGAAAAGAGTTAAGTGCTCACTCTTGAAAGAAAACAAATGTAATTAATAAAATTCCATGTCAGATTTCAAATATTTTTTGATGTTAAAATGGAGTTGAGGATGCTTGCTCTATCTGTGTATTCATTCAGCATTTGGACTTCACGAAGATAGTAAGAGAAATAAGTATATTTAGGCACAAAAGATTTTAAAAATCTTCATTCTGGAGTGTTCAAAACAATCTCCAAATAAGATATTTTCCTCAGAGTTTGAAATTATACTATTTACCCTAGGCACACTCCAACCAAAATTACAATTATCAAAAAAAAAGAAGTATTAAATTGAATAAAATTAGGAAATCTGATTTGCAAATGTCCTCTCTCTTTAGATAGGCTGTCTATTTGTATTGCTAATATTTTGTTTTGTTTTGTTTCTGTGAAGAACTTTCTTGTTTGATGCAATCCCATTTGTTCATTTTTTACTTTTGTTTCTCTTATCTGAAGAGACATATCCAGAAAGACATTGCTAAAATCCATGCCAAAGAACATGCTGGCTATGTTTTCTTCTAGGGGCTTTATGCTTTCAGGTCTTAACATTCAAGTCTTTAATCCATTTTGGGTGTGTGTGTGGGTGGGTGGGTGGCTGGGTGGGTGCGGTGTGAGAAATGGGTCTAGTTTCATTCTTTTGCCTGTAGACATCCAGTTTTCTCGACACCACTTAGCTTTCTTAATGGTGTTGTTTGTTATTTACAAATTATATCTGATAAGGGGTTAGTGTCCAATATATAAAAGGAACTCCAAGCTCAGCCACAAAAAAAACGAACAACCTAATTAAAAAATGGAGAGAGGAGACCAGTAGACATTTTCCAAAAGAATATGTACAGTTACAATGACTATTACCTGGCTACTGTCAATAGCCAATGTTGGAGAGAAAAGGAAACACTTTTGGTGGGAATGTAAATTGCTGAAGCTACTATCAAAAACAATATGGAAAACCTTTAAAAATCTAGGAGGAGAACTATCATATGATTCAGCTGGACTTCCCTGGTAGCTCAGCTGGTGAAGAACCTGCCTGCAATGCAGAAGACCTTGGTTCGATTCCTGGGTTGTGAAGATCCCCTGGAGAAGTGATAGGCTACTCACTCTAGTATTCATGGGATTCCCTTCTGGTTCAGATGGTAAAATAATATACCTGCAATATGGGAGACCTGGATTCAATCCCTGGGTTGCAAAGATCCCCTGGAGGAGGGCGCAGCAGCCCACTCCAGTATTCTTGCTTGGAGAATTCCCATGGACAGAGGTGCCTGGCAGGCTACAGACCACGAGATCGCAAAGAGTGGGACACGACTGAGCAACTAAGCACAGTGCAGTACATGATTCAGCTATTCCACTTCTGGATATTTATCCTAAGGGGGGGAAAAAAAACTGATTTAAAAAGACATATGTACGCTTATGTTGATGACAGCATCATTTACAATAGCCAAGATATGGAAAAAACTTAAGTGTCCACGGACAGATGAATGAGTAAAAAAGACATCGTGAATTTCACATCTTTGACTTCTCAGTGCATCGGTGACTTCCATGGTTGTCCACACAGTCTTGGCTTTGATGCTAAAGATGGCATCTATCATTGTTACTCCATAGATGATTGCATGCAAACTTCCTTGTTCTTTCAAACTTTTAGTAGTAAATCCTTAAATGAAATAATTTTTACTTAGACATTAAAAAAAAGGTGAAATCTTGCCATTTAGTACAATACCAACAGAACTTGAAAATATTATGCTGAATGAAATGTCACATGGAAAAAGACAAATACCATATGATTTCACTCATTCATGGAATAGAAAAATTAAAATAAAGATATAAATGAACAAATAAAACCAAACCTAAACAAACACATGGGGAATAGAGTAGGGATTATCAGAGGAAAATAATTGGGGAGGGGTGAAATGAGTAAAGGGGGTCAACTGTTTGGTGATGGGTGGAAACTGAACTTCTGGTGCTGAGCATGTTGTAGTGTATACAGAAGTCAAAATATAACACTGTACATGTGAAACATATAATGCTATAAACCAGTGTTGTCTTAATAGAAAAATTATGAGAAAAGTAATGCTTTCTAAGAATATATGCTTATTTGAGAACATATTCAAGATACACTATTCTTAGTAGTGTAAGAATAGTGATTTAAATTCATACTTTCTGCAATCAAATTCATATGGGTGTAATCAAAATCACTGATCAAAATGTATAACTCTCAGTTAAATTTAGTTTATCAGTTACTTATATTACATAAATAATAAAAGTGAATAAAAAATAGAAGTAACATAATTTCAGTTTAAGTATATTCACAGTAATAAATGTTTCTATATAAAATTATTGAAATTATAGCTATCATATATAAAATTACAATACTAATATAATTTTCAAAACAAGGGTAACTAAAATAACAATGAGTTGTATAAGATAAAAGTTTTTCATATTCAAGTATATCTGAAAAAAAAAGTGTTTAATTTATGAAACAAATAATTTCTAAACACTTGCTTTCATGTTTTATTTTTTCTCCCTACTGCATTTGATTAAATATATTAAGATTAATTCCTACTGAAACCAAATCTGCCTTGTAGCTATAAAGCCTTGAAATAAGCACTTGATTAAATGATATATGTATTGTTTTGTCTGCCTGTATTGCTATACAAAGTTTGAAAAAGATTGTTTTAAGTTAAAACAAGAGAAAAGGAGGTTTCCCAGGTGATGCTAGTGGTAGAGAATCCATCTGCCAATTCAGGAGATGCAAGAGATGTGGGTTTAATTCCTGGGTCGGGAAGATCCCTTAGAGTAGGAAATGGCAACTCACTCCAGTATTCTAGCCTGGAAAAATTCCACGGACAGAGAAGCTTGGTGGGCTACAGTCCATGGGGTCACAAACAGTCAGACACACTTAAGCACTTATCACCAGCAGCAGCAGGAGAAAAAAGGAAAAAATAATTAAGGGATAATAAGATTGAACCATACATAGGGCTGGAAAAAAAATGCCAATGATTAAGACTTGACTTTTCGTTTTATCTCAAGATAAAATTATTTATTTTCTGATCTCTCTCTTAGTTCTGCTTTTGACAACCTGATAATTTGAGTACAAAGTTTATTTGACAACACTCCCTACCTCTGACATCAAGCATGAATCAGCAAAATGTCACATCAAGGAGCAACATAGATTATTCTACAACTGCACATTATATGTAACTTAATAAACCATATATTTCTTCTTTGATTTATTAGAATAAAACAGATTATACATAACATCTGGATAACCTAGTGAATTTGATTAAGGACTTTATATACTTTATTTACCTCACAAGTTTAAATTTATGCTATCAAACCAAGTATTTGGCAAATGAGCAGAAGGAAGCTCAGAACAGTCAAGAAAACAGACTGAAGTCATCTGACTGATGATCAAACAAAAGAAGAACTATAAACATTATTACTTTATACTTAAGAAAGTAAAGTCTCAGAAAGTTTAAGTAACCTTCTAGTGGCCATAATTATCAAATGGCAGAGCCCAGATTCAAATCCTGGTGTGTCATCTGATCCTAGAATTCACTACAATTGGCCCTCAGGATCCACAGATTCTGCAAAGTTGGATTCAGTCAACTGCAAATGGTGTACCATGTTAGGTTTTGTGGCTGGTTAAATCCAAAGATACAAAGGGCCAACTATCAGGCTTGAATATCATCTGATTTTGGTATCTGAGGAGGTTCCTGGAACCCGTCCCCAGTGAATTACCCAGGGACAATTGTATAACAATCATTACCCTATGCTTCCCCCATTACAGGACTCTTGGGATTGTGTTATATGAGTACATGCAGGTTCACTGCAGCATTATTTACAATAGTCAAGGCATCGAAGAAACTTAAATGTCCATCAACAGAGGAACGGATAAAGAAAATGTAGTACATATGTGCAATGAAATATCTGTTGTTGTTGTTTTAATTGTTAAGTCATGTCTGACTCTTTGCCACCCCAAAGACTTCAGCTCACCAGGCTTCTTTGTCCATGGGATTTCCCAGGCAATAATACTGGAATGGGTTGCCATTTCCTTCTTCAAGGGAACTTCCCAACCCAGGGACCCAACCTGCATCTCCTGTGTCTCCTGCACTGGCAGGCAGATTCTTCACCACTAAGCCACCAGAGAAGCCAGTGGAATATTACTCAGCCATTAAAAAGAACAATATAATCGCATTTGCAGCAACATGGATGGACCTAGTGATCGTCATACTGAGTGAAGTACACCAGACAGGGAAAGAAAAATATATGATATAGCTTATATGTGGAATCTTCAAAAAAAGGGTACAAGTAAACTTATCTAGAAAACAGAGTTACAGATTTTAAAATAAACATATGGTTACCAAGGGTTAAGCGGGGAAGATGGATAAATTGGAATATTGGGATTAACATATACAGATTACTATACATAAAATGGATAACTAGTAAGTACCGCTGTATAGCACAGGGCACTCTACTCAATATTCTCAGTTCAGTTCAGTCACTCAGTTGTGTCCAACTCTTTGCAACCCCATGGACTGCAGCACCCCAGGCTTCCTTGTCCATCACCAACTCCCAGAGACTGTTCAAACTCATGTCCATTGAGTCAGTGATGCCATCCAACCATCTCATCCTCTGTTGCCTCTTCTCCTGACTTCAATCTTTCCCAGCATCAGGGTCTTTTCCAATGAGTCAGTCAGTTCTTTACATCAGGTGGCCAAAGTATTGGAACTTCAGCTTCAGCATCAGTTTTTCCAAATCAATATTTAGGACTGATTTCATTTAGGGTTGACTGGTCTGATCTTCCTGAAGACAAGGGACTCTCAAGAGTCTTTTCCAACACCACAGTTCATTTCTTCAGCGCTCAACTTTCTTTATAGCCCAACTGTCAAATCCATACGTGATTACTGGAAAAACTATAGCTTTGACTAATCAAGCATTTTTTGACAAAGTAATGTCTCTTCTTTATAATATGCTGTCTAGGTTGGTCATAGTTTTTCTTGCAAGGAGCAAGTGTCTTTTAATTTCATGGCTACAGTCACCATCTGCAGTAAGTTTGGAGCCCAAGAAAACAGTCTCTGTTTCCATTGTTTCCCCATCTATTTGCCATGAAGTGATGGGAAAGAATTTTAAAAAATAATAGATACGTGTATATGTATAACTGAATCATTCTGTTGTACACCTGAAACTAACACAATATTATTAATCATCTATACCCCAATATAAAATAATTTTAAAAAAATTTTTGATATTAAGATTATTTTATTTAGACAATTAAATTCTATTAATGGGACTACTGATGACTCATATGTTTAATCTGAATAAGTCATGTTTCCTTTTGTTCTTTCATTATGCTATCTTGTTGATGAGTCAGTCATTTTAGAAATAACGACTGAATAGGTAACCTCCACCAATACTTATTAATATAACAAGAGCACATGAAAATGAAACAAGAGTTAATATTCTTTATCTTGTTCACTTGCTTTGAATTTAGTATTAATGAAGCAGAGTCATTAATTTAAATCCCATTTGAGTCCCATAAATTTTCTAGACTTGATAGCTACCTATTGCCCTCTCAGATCCAAGCTAGTCATTTCTTTCTAACAAATAAAGAAGGCTGATCATGAGGGAGGCAAGATAAGAGCTTACAGTGGAGCCTTCATCATCACACAGGCAAAACAACTAAAGTCCATCCAGTGATGTCCAGTCATCTCATATTTACTTAAAAACTGTACTTGTAGATGTTAGCAAAATTCAATCCCACTTTAAGAATATATCACATATTCCTTTGAACTTTGGTATGTGCATAGTTGATATGACATAACCTGGGCTAGTTAGTCTACAGAAAGCTTATAAAATCTCCCAGAGGGTCTACTGTAAAAAAGCCATTATCAGCTTAAAGCATCACTCAAAAGAGAGTCTGAAAGACATGTAAACACCATAGATGAACTGGACTGAGAAGTTCCTCAGGATCTGAGAATGCCAGTGCTAAAAGCTGCAATGTCCAGCACTGACTGGGAGAGCTGGCCACCACATTATTATGATAAGCATTTGAAAAAATTAGAGAATTTTTTAATCACTTTATTTTAATTGGAGGATATGGAGAGATTTAATGTGAAATAATTCAGAGAGAAAGTTGATGCTGGATGAGTTCTTTCTGGCTGTCATAAGAAAATGCCACAGACTGAGTGACTTAACAGAAAGGTATTTTCTCACAGATCTGGAGACTGGAGGCCTGTGATGAAGGAGTTGGATAGTTTGTTTCTCTCTGGGACCTTTTTTGCTTGCAGATGACTTCACCTGGTCATCTCTTTGTGCATGGTCACTTACCATGTATTCAAATTTCTTCTCGTAAGGACACCAGTCATACTGGATTAGGCCCCAATCTAAAACCAGTCAATCCTAAAGGAAATATTGGAAGGACTGATGCAGAAACTGAAACTCCAGTACTTTAGCCACATGATGCAAAGGACTGACTCCTTGGAAAACACCCTAGTGCTGGGAAATATTGAAGGCAGGAGGAGAAGGGGACAACAGGGGATGAGATGGTTGGATGGCATCACCGACTCAATGGGCATGCATTTGAGCAAGTTCTGGGAGTGCTGCTTAAACGGAAGCCTGGTGTGCTACAGTCCATGGGGTACCAAAGAGTCAGACATGACTGAGCAACTGAACTAAAGTCCTCATCCTAACTTAATCATCTGTTTAAAAACTCTATCTCCAAATACAGTCACATTCTGAGGCAATCAGGTAAGAATTTCAATACATAAATTTAGAGGGAACACAAGTCAGCTTTTCATGCAAAGATGGGCACAATAGAGGACAGAAATAGCAAGGATCTAGAGGAAGCAGAGGAGATTAAGAAGAGGTCTAAAGAATATAGGGAAGAACTATACAAAAAAGGACTCAATGGCCTGGATAACCATGATGGTATGGTCACTCAACTAGAGCCAGACATCTTGGAGTGTGAAGTCAAGAGGGCCTTAGCAAGCATAACTATGAACAAAGATAGTGGAGGTGATAAAATTCCTAAGAGCTGATCCTGTTTAAGGGCTGTACTCATTGTGCCAGCAAATTTGGAAAACTCAGCCATGATCACAGGACTGGAAAATGTCAGTTTTTATTCCAATCCCAAAGAAGGGCAATGATAGAGAATGTTCAGACTACCATAAAATAGAGCTCATTTCACATGCTAGCAAGGTAATGCTCAAAATCCATCAAGCCAGGCTTTAGCAGTACATAAACTGAGAACTTCCAGATGTTCAAGAGGATTTACAAAAGACAGAGGAACCAGAGATAAGTTACCAACATCCACTGGATCGTAGAAAAAGCAAGAGAATTCCAGAAAAACATTTATTTCTGCTTCTTTAAATATGCTAAAACCTTCGACTGTGTAGATCACAATAAACTGTGGAAAATTCTTCAGGAGATGGGAATGCCAGACCACCTTACCTGTCTCCTGAGAAACCTGTATGCAAGTCAAGAAGTAACAGTTTAAACGGACATGGAAAAATGTACTGTTTCCAAATTGTGAAAGGAGTACGTCAAGGCTGTATATTGTCACCCTGCTTCTTTAATGTACATGCAGAGTGTACCATGAGAAATATCAGCCTGGATGAATCAGAAGTCCATGGTGTCACAACGGCTGGACACAACTGAGAGACTAAACAACAGCAATGCCCTGACCACCCTTGGACTGAGGTCTTTCAGAGTTCTTGTTAAGATAGGCAAATCAATATCATTATTATTATCTAACCATTAGTCAGGCACTCTGTTACTTTTAGCTAAATGTCCTCCTTGACATGTTTATCAATGGTCTACTGTAATTGACAAAGAAAGCATTCTTCTGGTTGTAATTTTAGTGCAGCAATGCCTACTGTAGATCTTATAAACCCACAACACAGCAAAATTCCTTGAACACAGTAAATGCTCAATAAGTATTCATTGATTTAATGACAAATGACAGTAATAGTTTGGCTTTGGTCTAAAATAATTTGGATTTTTAAGCTTGGAAGTTTTCCTGTAATTTTTTCTGTCCCTCCCATTACTTAAACAAACACTGCAAAAATCACTTATCTGTTTATTTTGATGTTATAGTGTTTTTTTCCCTTTCAAGAATATTTCTCTCCCACAAAGATTTGAAATATATTTTTCTACCACATATCCAAAAATAGTTTTATATGGAGAAAAATCTGGGGTTGCAGTTTGAAGTCATAAAATAATACATGCTAAAAATGTGGACTATATGTATCTTCTCTTGTCAAGAAGTATTTATAAACGCCATCTAGAAGGACATCATTTCTCAGGATGTTCTAAAACCCTAACTCAGCTATTTAATGGCAAAGAATACTAAGAAATATGATTCAGATAAAATAGCTTTATGGCATATAATTCTTTTTTCATATATAATTTCTTAATGCTGTGTGAATGTTCGTATAATTCAGATTTACATATAATACATCAAACAGTTTTTTGGCTTCTTTGCAACACAGTAAAATACAATTCTCATTAATACTTAACTTACTATAATCTGCATCACCAAGGCTTTTGTAATTAATGTAGCATTTCTACAGTTCTGTCAATAAAATTAACTCTTACATTTAATAGATATAGATAAGGATCATAATTTTATTGAGGAAATAAAATCTGTACGAAGTCCAAAAGTGGTATTAAAAAAAAACCCAAAAGTTCAAGCTATTACAAACTGTAAGTCAAAGCAATTGCTCCCTTGATTTTAGTACATCCACTTTATCTTAAAAATTATAGCACTTGCTGGTAGTGATTGATAAAGATAGCAGTTTTCAGCTTAATAATATTGCTATTATTATTCAAAATAATTTATAATTTATTTATTATCCATTTATTCGAAACCAATGGAGGAAAAATCAGCATTTTTTAAAATTAACCTCCCTTTGATTGCTGGGAGAAATATCAATAACCTCAGATATGCAGATGACACCACCCTTATGGCAGAAAGTGAAGAGGAACTAAAAAGCCTCTTGATGAAAGTAAAAGACGAGAGTGAAAAAGTTGGCTTAAAGCTCAACATTCAGAAAATGAAGATCATGGCATTCGGTCCCATCACTCCATGGGAAATAGATGGAGAAACAGTGGAAACAGTGTCAGACTTTTTTGGGGGGGCTCCAAAATCACTACAGATGGTGACTGCAGCCATGAAATTAAAAGACGCTTACTCCTTGGAAGAAAAGTTACGACCAACCTAGATAGCATATTCAAAAGCAGAGACATTACTTTGCCGACTAAGGTCCATCTAGTCAAGGCTATGGTTTTTCCAGTGGTCATGTATGGATGTGAGAGTTGGACTGTGAAGAAGGCTGAGTGCCGAAGAATTGACGCTTTTGAACTGTGGTGTTGGAGAAGACTCTTGAGAGTTCCTTGGACTGCAAGGAGATCCAACCAGTCCATTCTGAAGGAGATCAACCCTGGGATTTCTTTGGAAGGAATGATGCTAAAGTGGAAACTCCAGTACTTTGGCCACCACATGCGAAGAGTTGACGCATTGGAAAAGACTCTGATGTTGGGAGGGATTGGGGGCAGGAGGAGAAGGGGACGACAGAGGATGAGATGGCTGGATGGCATCACTGACTCGATGGACATGAGTCTGAGTGAACTCCTGGAGATGGTGATGGACAGGGAGGCCTGGCGTGCTGCGATTCATGTGGTCGCAGAGTCGGACACGACTCAGCGACTGAACTGAACTGAACTTTCTCCTTCATTCTGAAGTGATTCAGAGAAAAATTATATTTTAAGTATAAAAATATTGATTCTAATTCACTATTTTTACTTTTTGTTCACCGTAGCTGGACTATTACATGAGTCTATATAGAAAGATTAGTCATTTCTAATTTGATCTGAATCATTTATAAATGCCATTTCCAAATTGTTATTTCTATTTACACAAACACTAAAAATTTCCAAACCTGGAATTTCCCTCATCTAGAGCTTGGCTAATTAGCTCTTCCTAGCTTCTCTGCAAAATTCTTTTTGTTGATCATGATAGCCAGTTCACATATCATATTATTAAAAATATACATATTGTTATTGTTGTTCAGTCACTCAGTCATATCCAACTGTTTGCAACCCAATGGACTGCAGAATGACAGGCTTCCCTGTCCTTCACTGTCTCCTGGAGTTTGCTCAAACTCACGATAAAGAAAAAACTATATCTTTCTTTATATTGTTGCCTACCTACTTATCCATGTAACTCTGTTTATATATGGATAGATGGATAGAAGATAGATGGCTTAAGTATTGCTTATAGATATATGGATATTATATCTCTCTATATATGATGTATATTGAAGCATATGACATTTTATATATTTCATAATACACACAGGGTTACAGTGGACTTAAGCATTGCTCATTTAAAAGTAAAAAGTCTGACCACATTGAATAATTCAATGATCATGTACATATAACCTCTGTTTAATGCCAACTGACTGTACCAGTAGACTCAACCACATACCAATGAGACTCGGACCAAGAAAGAGAAAATTCTTGAGAGCAACCTAGTAGGAATAGTCAAGAAAAAGTCGGTAGTAAATTATATCAATAAAATAAACTTTCTTGTTCATTAATAAAAAATACATTAACAAGAAGTTTGCCATAATTTACCAAAAAAATACTTACTCAGTAATTAATTATAATATGTAGTCACCTGGGCTTCCCAGGTGACATTAATGGTAAAGAACCTGTCTGCCAATGCAAGAGACATAAGAGACATGGGTTTGATCCCTGGGTCACGAAAATCTCCTGGAGAAGAAATGACAACCACTCCAGTATTCTTGCCTGGAGAATCCCATGGACAGAGGAGCCTGCTGAGCTATAGTCCATGGGGTTGCAAAGAGACACAACCGAAGCAACTTAGCACTCAGAAAAGCACATACTTGCAATCACTAAGATGGAAGAGAAAAATTAGAAATGGATAGTTTCATGGTATGTAATTGGTGTTATAATCATTTGTATAATCAATTTTATTTTCTTTATTAAAAAGAGTAGTTGTCTTACCCAATTCCCTGGAGCTACTATAGGACCCTTTTATAAAGATAGGTTTATTCAAAATATTTATGTGAAGAAAAGATAGCCCAAAGAAGAATTAAAATACATACACACATATCCATTTATAAGAAATACCAAAAAAAGTAGTGAAGTGAATAAAAGATTATTGTAAAAAACAAAAAAGGCGTAGTTGTGTCTGTATGGAAACAGCCTACGGACTCTATCAAAAAATGTAAGGACAAATCTAAGGCTCATAATCACAAAATGCACATTTTATAAATTAACATTCGCTAACCATCCTGAGCTGAATTTTCAAATAAGCCATCTTTTGCTCTCAAATAAGCCTGCCCTCTGCTCTCACTCCAGCAGGCTGACCACAGTGATCGTGTTGCCTTGTTGACCCCCATCATGTTACTGGATGTAATTCTCCTGTATTTTTTTTCTTTTTCCCACATGTGGCTACATTGGAAAACCCTCCTTGGCTTCTGCCTTGCAGAGAGAGACCTCAAAAATCTGGAGCTGACAACTTGCATCAATATCCCTGGCATGTGAGCAAGCAGACTTCACATTCAAAGTGATTTTGCTTTTTAAATAACTAACTTTGGTTGCAAAAGTCCCAATGAAGATTCCCCTTGTTTTCAAATATAGGCATATGCATTATTTGTAGGACATTTGTTTGAGATGTTGTATCTATACCTTATGCATATTCATGAGTGTATGCTTATCTCTACACTCTGTGTTTGCTAACTGGGGCAAATATTACTTGGTCCTTAAGAACCATGAAAATTATGACCTTTACAGAGACAGAGATTTAGACCAGTAACTTTTATTTGGTGGTACAAACTGTTAACAACAATAACAAAAAAAACTAAAATAGTCAAGAGAGTGGTGACTAAGTAGGAGAACGGCTTATCTAGCACAATAGCAGCATAGATACTATAGACAGAAAAAATATATATAATAAATTCATAAACATGATATAAAACCACAAGTAGAATACTAAATGCTTCCTTTTTTTTTGGTATAAAAAACAGTGTTGTTTTTTTTTTATTTGTTTGTTTTTTTTTTTTAGGAGATACTGTGTAAAATTGATCCCAGGAAATTCAGTGGTAAAGAATCTGCCTGCCTAGGCAGCAGACAGGAGATGCGATCCCCTGGATTCGATCCCTGGGTTGGGGATGATAACCTACTCCAGTATTCTTCCCTAGAGAATCTCGTGGACAGAGGAACCTGGCAGGCTACAGTCCATGGGGTTTCAAAGAGGCAGATACAACTGAGCAACTGAGCACACATGCACGTTTATTCTTGATGCCGCTCTACCGACTTCAGACTATTGAAACTGACATTTCTGCCCTGACATTGAAGAAGCAGAGTTCCATCTGTTAGTTTATTCTGTCATGTGTTCCATGGTGTCCGGATAACTTCTTCTGTAAATATATCAATCATCCCTGGATAAGAGAGATCTTCACTTCAGTTCAGTTCATTCGCTCAGTCGTGTTTAACTCCTTGCGACCCCATGAACCGCAGCACTCCTGGTCTCCCTGTCCATCACCAACACCTAGAGTTCACCCAAACCCATGTCCATTGAGTCAGTGATGCCACCCAGCCATCTCATCCTCTGCCGTCCCCTTCTCCTCCTGTCCTTAATCTTTTCCAGCATCAGGGTCTTTTCAAATGAGTCAGCGTTTCCCATCAGGTGGCAAAAGTATTGAAGTTCCAGCTTCAACATCAGTCCTTCCAGTGAACACCCAGGACTGATCTCCTTTAAAATGGACTAGTTGGATCTCCTTGCAGTCCAAAGGACTCTCAAGAGTCTTCACCAACACCACCATTCAAAAGTATCAGTTCTTCAGTGCTCAACTTTCTTTATAGTCCAACTCTCACATCCATACATGACTACTGGAAAAAACATACTCTTGACTAGATGGACATTTGTTGACAAAGTAATGTCTCTGCTTTTCAATATGCTGTCTAGGTTGGTCATAACTTTCCTCCCAAGGAGTAAGTGTCTTTTAATTTCATGGCTGCAATCACCATCTGCAGTGATTTTGGAGCCCAGAAAAGTTAAGTCATCTACTGTTTCCACTAGTTTCCCATCTATTTGCCATGAAGTGATGGAACTGGATGCCATGACCCTGGTTTTCTGAATGTTGAGCTTTAAGCCAACCTTTTCACTCTCCTCTTTCACTTTCATCAAGAGGCTCTTTAGTTCCTCTTCACTTTCTGCCATAAGGGTGGTATCATCTGCATATCTGAGGTTATTGATATTTCTCCAAGCAATCTTGATTCCAACTTGTTCTCCTCCAGCCCAATGTTTCTCATGATGTACTCTGCATATAAGTTAAATAAGCAGGGTGACAATATACAGCCTTGACGTACTCCTTTTCCTATTTGGAACCAGTCTGTTGTTCCATGTCCAGTTCTAACTGTTGCTTCCTGACCTGCATACAGATTTCTGAAGAAGAAGTCAAAAACAATGATGCTAACATTTACAAACTTTGTGACTTGTCTACTTCCAGACCAATCCTTTTAAGATCCAAAGAAAATCATTCTGTGGGTACTTAGCACTAAAATATTTATGGGAAAAAGCCTTTAAAAAGTATTTCAGGTTTTTGACACTGCATTTTGAGCCTCTGGCTTTGTTTTTAACAATGTTGTATATTCAATATATGATTATTTACCCTGTGTATCTCCCATTCATTCATACTTCTTTTCCTTTCTTCCTAATGCCTACATATAATATAGTTTATCGCTATCAGTAAATGCATACAAAAAAAAAGAAAAGAAAAATAAAGAATTAAGTGAGATGTATGTGAGATCAAAGAGTAGACCTTGTCAATATTAATTTGCCCACAAATGAATTTTAAGAGTTTAAGCTATTCTTATTTTGCTTGTTTTATACATACTGATCATCTTCTAGAGTATCACAAAGAGAAAACAGTTCAGTGCAGTTTAAGCATAGAAGCACCATACAGTAATATGGAAATTTGTAGTCATTAGCCATGGCCTTCAATATTCTTAAAATTTTATAAGAAAAAGGAAACTTTTGAAATAGTATTGCAATTTTTGTTTTGTATATGAGAAGGAACTATATGGCATCAAGTACTGGGATCTGGAATTGTAAGAAAAAATAGCTACAGATGACCTAAAGTCCCAAATAAAAGTTAGAGGAGAATGAAAGAAATAGAAAGTGAATAATATGGGTGCTTTAGCATCACTTTTCTTTGTGAAGATATCCCCTACTAATCCTCATTTGTTCCACAAAGTAGATGTGTTCACTTGAAAATTTAATAAAACACTCAACTACCCTTCTATTTCTGCTTTAGTAACTACACCAAAGCCTTTGACTGTGTAGATCACAAAGAAACTGGAAAATCCTGAAAGAGATGGGAATACCAGATCACTTTACCTGCCTCCTGAGAAATCTGCATGCAGGTCAAGAAGCAACAGTTAGAACTGGACATGGAACAACAAACTGGTTCCGAATCAGGAAAGGATTATGTCAAGACTGTATATTGTCATCCTGTTATTTAACTTGTATGCAGAGCACATCATGTGAAATGCTGGGCTGGATGAAATGCAAGCAGGAATCAAGATTGCCGGGAGAAATATCAATAACCTCAGATACACAGACAACACCACCCTTATGGCAGAAAGCGAAGAGGAACTAAAGAGCCTCTTGATGAAAGTGAAAGAGGAGAGTGAAAAAGTTGGCTTAAAACTGAACATTCAAAAAACAATAAAAACAGTGAGAGATTTTATTTGGGGGGGCCCCAAAATCACTGCAGATGGTGATTGCAGCCATGACATTAAAAGACACTAGCTCCTTGGAAGAAAAGTTATGACCAACCTAGACAGCACATTAAAAAGCAGAGACATTACTTTGCCAACAAAGGTCCATCTAGTTAAGGCTATGGTTTTTCCAGTAGTCATGTATGTATGTGAGAGTTGGACTATAAAAAGAGCTGAGCACCAAAGAATTGATGCTTTTGAACTATGGTGTTGGAGAAGACTCTTGGGAGTCCCTTGGACTGCAGGGAGACTGCAAGAAACCTGTCAATCCTAAAGGAGATCAGTCCTAAATATTCATTGGAAGGACTGATGCTAAAGCTGAAACTCCAATACTTTTTCCACCTGATGTGAAGAACTAACTCATTTGAAAAGACCCTGATGCTGGGAAAGATTGAAGGCAGGAGGAGAAGGGGAGGACAGAGGATGAGATGGTTGGATGACATCACCGACTCAATGGACATGAGCTTGAGCAAGCTCCAGGTGTTGGTGATGGACAGGGAAGCCTGACATGCTACAGTCCATAGGGTCACAAAGAGTTGGAAATGACTGAGAGACTGAACTGAACTGAATCCTTCCTTTGTCTCAGACCCAAGTAAATAACAAAAGATGATACATTTTGAACAATTTTCCAAATTATCAAAAGTTAATAATTATTCTAGTTCTATTTTAGCTTTTCTGGTAATTGAGAAAATTCAGAATCTTTTTGCTTGCTATAATGTGAAAAATAAAGTTATCTTTAATAAAGATACAGAGCTATATTGCATTTGCACAGATAGTATACAGTGCCGAGTCCGAGTCCTATGATTGAAATAAGACCATTTACTTAAAATTTTACTGCACACTTCTGTTGCCATTCCCACAGGATTACAGAACAGTTTATAGGAGACTCTCTAAATTAACGTTGCCAGTTAATAGCATTAAATTCCCATCAAAATACATTATAATATGTGGCTCTTGCACTATATACATTCACTCTTCCTTGCATCATAGTTTTAACTATTACAAAGAATATTATAACCATAATTTAGGGGCTTTCCTGGTGGCTTAGTTGGTAAAAAATTGCCAGCAATGCAGGAGACCTGGATCTGATCCCTGGGTTGGGAACATCTCCTGGAATAGGAAATGACAATCCACTCAAGTATTCTTGCCTGGAAAATCCCTTGGACAGAGGAGCCTGGTGGTCTCCAGTCAAAAAAAAAACATATATCGAGATAGATTTACATGATGATTTATTATAAAGATCTAAGATTTTGACAAATTTTTCTTAACAAGCTAAGCATAGAATTTAATATTTGTGTCCCTGACAAATAACAATAATAATATTGTTAATATTATTATTATTGTTAATAATATATTAATAATTTATCCAAGTGATTCTTTTTTATGCTTAAAATGCTGTTTCAAGGTCAAAGCAGACAAACTGAATTCCAGGGAAATTCCAGAAGTTAAGGTGTCAAATTATACAGGAAAACATATATTGTAACCTATCAATATCTGAAGGTTAAATTTAGGCATTCAAACACTGAAGAAGGAAGTAGCCTCCATCTTTTATTATAAACATTTATTTGCGCCCAAAAGAAGTCTATAATCATCTATACCCTCTTCCCACCTCTAACCAGTATTCCAGGTAGTTGACAAATAAAAGAAAACTGCTGGAAATGCAGCTATAGTGAAGGCTGCTTTCATCATTTCAGGGGGACCCAGGAACCACAGATTTCAACAACCAACTCCTGTTGCTTTCTCCTCTGGCATTTTTGTTAAAGCATGTGAGTTTCTACTTTATATACATGCAAATTTTATTAGCACCAGAATGATTTATTTTCCATTCAGAGGAAGTCATAACTTAAGACCATGACTGAATATTCTATATTTTGTTTTGCTTTTCCAAACTGAAAGTTACTACCAGAACACATTTATTGAACTTAACAGGGTGCAGCTTTTTCTGTGAAAGGTAGAATTACATATGGTACCATACTGAGGTCTTGAGAAGCTAAATTAAAAGCTAGGGAACTAAGTACACATACAAAGTATACATAGTACAGTTACTCATTTATTGTAAATGAAATAGAATGAACAGTGAGTGTGGGTAAAGGAAACAATTACCTGCTTATGAAGTAGTCCTTATATTTTTCAAGCTTTGCCTCATTTCTCAATTTGCAACTTAAATATGCCTTACAAACATATATAATGAAAACTTCTTAGAAATAATTCATGAAGCAGATAAAAAATATGCAAAACTCTCAATGAAAACTTAAAGGTTCCAGAGAGTTTTAGAAAGAAGCCAGTAAGTGATGTTGCAGCCAATGAGCAACAGAAATGTCTCCTACACTGACCAGCAATTACGTAGCAATTATATATCAATATGAAGTGGCTGGTGTACTTCCATAATGAAAAGAGAGCAATGGCTTATTTTTTCCCAGCTTTATTAAGGTATGATTGATAAGTAAAAATCATATCTATTTAGGCCGTATAGGGTGATGTTTCAGGTTTTTGATACAGTGTATAATGTGATGGTTAAATATACTTTTCCATTGTGAAATGATTACCACAATCAAGCTAACACATCCCTTAACTCAAGGGTTCTCAACCTCCAGGATCTAATGCCTGATGATCTGAGGTGCAGCTGATGTTATAACAGTAGAAATAAGCCGTGCAATAAATGCAATTGAATCATGAAATTATCTACCCCACCCCCCATCTGTGGAAAAATTGTCTTCCACAAAACCAGTTCCTTTTCTCAAAAACGTTGGGAGCTGCTGCATTAACCCACATAATTTGTATGTGTGTGTATGTAAGTGTGTAGTGAAAATAATTGAGATTTACACTTCTAACAAACTTCAATCATATGCAATACTGTATGTGTAACTGTAATCACCATGCTGACTATTGTATCCCTGGAATTTATTCATCTTATAACTGAAAATTTGACCAACCTCTCTTAATCTCTCCCACCACCCAGCCCTTCACATCCACCATTCTAATCTATGATTCTGAGTTTCACTTTTTTACATTCTATATGTAAATGAGATTAGAGAGTCTTTCTTTCTGATTTATTTCACTTAGCATAAAATCCTCCAGCTTCATCCATGTTGTTGCAAACAGCAGGATTTCCTTTTTCAATGTTTGAGTACTATTCCATTGTGTGTATATCATACCACAAAATTGCTAACAGGTACATGAAATAGTGCTCAACATCACTAATCATCAGGGAAATACAAAGCAAAACCACAATGAGCTATCACTTCACACCTCTTTTGATGGCTAGTATCAGAAAGACAAGGTACAACAAATGTGAGCAAGGGTGTGAAGAAGAGGGAATAGAGATTGGTACAGCCAGCATGGGAAACAATATGGAAAATGAAGAAATACTGTCTAATCCAGCATTCCACTTCTGGGTCAATGGAATCTGCATTATGAAGGGTTATCTACATGCCCATGTTCATTGTAGCATTATTCTCAGTAGTCAAGATATGGAAACAACCTAAGTAGTGCTTCCATGAATGGATAAACCAATTGGGTATTTTGCCTGTGAGTGCAATGCCCTGGAAAGAACACAGAGGAAAAAGCAATGGCACTAAGTCTAAATCACCCACTGAAAGGAGTCTCTTTTTTCCCTTATTTGTAAATGAGTGGGTTGGAACAGAGAACATCAATTATCCACATAAGCTTTCTAACTCTCTAAAGAGCTAAGAATGAAAATAAAATCTCAATGTTCTAACCATTCTGAAAATGGAAATCTGTAGAATTCATTTGAATTACCCAAGTGTATATTCTATAATTTTGTTATTTTAGTAAATATGGTCTCATTGTAACTTGAGCAATTGACTGGAACTTTCCAGTGAAATTTTCAACAGTTCTTTTATTTTTATGTAAAGATCAGCTTTATTCATAATCACTAAACGCTGGAACCAACATAATGTCCCTCAATCGAATGTGATATCCATAAAATGGGATACTACTAAAAAATAGTCCACTGATAGTAAAGCTAATAATATTGATGGATATTAATTGCATTATAATAATTTAAAGAAGCAAGACTCAAAGACCAAATATGCTAAAATTCTAGCTAAGGACATTCTTGCAAGGAAAAGTTTTGTACACAAAACATTTACATGATCTCCAGGGGCAGCAATAGGGGAAGTCTCACCAGGTCGTTTTCTTTTTTCCTCCTTCCCCATCATCTCTCTCCCTCTCTCTCTCTCCTGTATCTTTCTCTTCTGTTTTAATAAAAATGAACTTAGAGAAACACTGAATTCTGAAAGACTTTCCTTTTTTCTGGGATTCAGTTCAGTCCAGTTCAGTTACTCAGTCGTGTCTGACTCTTTGTGACCCCATGAATCACAGCATGCCAGGCCTCCCTGTCCATCACCATCTCCAGGAGTTCACTCAGACACATGTCCATCGAGTCCGTGATGCCATCCAATCATCTCATCCTCTGTCGTCCCCTTCTCCTCCTGCCCCCAATCCCTCCCAGCATCAGAGTCTTTTCCAATGAGTCAACTCTTCGCATGAGGCGGCCAAAGTACTGGAGTTTTAGCTTCAGCATCATTCCTTTCAAAGGAATCCCAGGGCTGATCTCCTTCAGAATGGACTGGCTGGATCTCCTTGCAGTCCAAGGGACTCTCAAGAGTGTTCTCCAACACCACAGTTGAAAAGCATCAATTCTTCGGCACTCAGCCTTCTTCACAGTCCAACTCTCACATCCATACATGACCACAGGAAAAACCATAGCCTTGACTAGACGGACCTTAGTCAGCAAAGTAATGTCTCTGCTTTTGAATATACTATCTAAGTTGGTCATAACTTTTCTTCCAAGGAGTAAGCGCTTCCTTTTCTTTTTACTCCCCTATCTTCTTGGTTTCACATATTAGTAGGATCCACAAGGCAAAACTGTGAGATAATATCCTCATCATATTGTCTTAAGTCATTGATTCATGGTCCTGATTGACCCCCACCCTCCACTTCATCCAGACACAGAATTTCTCCCTCATGATTAAACCTGTATTTCTCAGTCTCAAGAACTCTATAGTTTCTCCTCTTTTTAATCCTCCTCTAAAACATTTTTCAAGAAAAAAAAAAAAGACTTTTTCAAACATTAATTATTTTGTATTAAAGTAATTCAGTTCAAATCAGTTCAGTTCAGTTGCTCAGTCATTTCTGACTCTCTGTGACCCCATGAACTGCAGCACGCCAGGCCTCCCTGTCCACCATCAAGTCCTAGAGCCTACCGAAACTCATGTCCATTGAGTCGGTAATGCCATCCAACCATCTCATCCTGTCATCCCCTTCTCCTCCTGCCTTCAATCTTTCCCAGCATCAGGGTCTTTTCAAGTGAGTCAGCTCTTCATATCAGGTGGCCAAAGTAGGTGAATCATTCTTATTAATCAAGGTTTATTACTTGGCAAACTCATGTTTGTTCTCAAATTTTAGCTCCATGATAGGTAACTGTGTGCGTGTGTGCTAAGTCACTTTAGTTGTGTCCAACTCTTTGCGACCCCATGGACTGTAGCCTGCCAGGCTCCTCTGTCCATGGGATTCTCGAGACAATACTGAAGTAAGTTGCCATGCCCTCCACCAGTGGATCTTCCTGACCCTGGGATCTAACTTGTATCTCTTGCATCTTCTGCATTGGTAGCAGGTTCTTAACCACTGACACCATCTGGGAAACTCGATAGGTAAGTAGGATTTGTTTTTCCTTTATCTGAGATTTCAAGCTTTGATGTTCAGGCAAGAGTTTCTCTAAGTGAAAGCTGTTTCTATAATCATTTTTCTTTTTCTTCCTTGCGCATCTTATGTTTATTTTCCTTAGACCAAATTCAAGTTCTCAACATCTTAAAAGATAATTTTTAAGTATGTTCTGTCAAAATGTTTCAAAAGTTTTTTTTTCTTTAATAATATGTGAGATGACATTCAAAGACTGGCATTCTTTCCTCTTATTTGTCCATTTATGAACACGATGATTACTTGATTGTGTCCAGTACTAATTTTCCTCACAAAATTGGTTCTCTTCTGGGTATAACATAACCACACAACTAGGAGACCTGCATGAGAAATGTCATGGTTAAAACAGCAATTCCAACTAGAGATTGTGAGACTATCTCATACTTTCTTTCATAGGGCAAAGGTTTGTAGAAACACACTATTAGAATTTATTGTATTAATAATTTACCACATTGTGTTTTATATTGCTATTGTACATAATCATGAATAATATTTTAATGCAACTTTTAATTTTCTTTCAAGACTTCATTTCTCAAAACCCCAATAAACTGCAGCATTCTGTGACCTTGAGTGCTGGTTAATTTTGTCTCTTTTTAGAATGAAAAGGTATTTTCTTTGTACTATCAGAGCTGCAAAAACATCTAAGTTACGATTCTTTCCCTATCACTGGAATGTGTACAACTACATTAGAAGGAATAAATTTGAGTCATATCAGAATTATGAACAAAATAGAGCAAGATATAATGACTCAAAAACACAACATTTAGAAATTTAATATATTTGATGAAGGCAATCTTGCATGAGGTTAATAAAATTTTGTTTTTGTAAATAAATAAAACAAAGGTGTAGAAATTTCTTTTCCAAGAGCAGAAGGTTATGGCTCTTCTATAACACACAGAAGTGAATTCCAGTCAACTGCAGTTGCTGTTGTTCACTCATGGAGTTGTCTGACTCTTTGCGACCCCATGGACTGCAGCACGCCAGGCTTCCCGGTCCTTCACCATCTCCCAGAGCTTGCTCAAACTCATGTCCATTGAATTGATGATGCCATCCAACCATCTCATCCTCTATTGTCCCCCTTCTCCTGCCTTCAATCTTTCCCAGTATCAGGGTCTTTTCCAATGAGTTGTTTCTTCGCATCAGGTGATCAAAAGATCAGAGCTTCAGCATCAGTCCTTCCAATGAATATTCAGGACTGATTTCCTTTAGGATTGACTAATTTGATATCCTTACTGTTCAAGGGACTCTCAAGAGTCTTCTCCAGCACCACGGTTCAAAAGCACTGATTCTTCAGTGCTCAGCCTTCTTTATGGTCCAACTCTCATATGTATACATGACAACTGGAAAAACCATAGCTTTGACAATATGAACCTTTGTTTGGAAAGAAATGTCTGTTTTTTAATATGCTATCTGGGCTTGTCATAGCTTTTCTTCCAAGGGCATGCATCTTTTAACTTTGGCTGAAGTCACCATCCACAGTGATTTTGGAGCCCAAGAAAATAAAGTCTGTCCCAGATTCTTTATTATGTTATTGACAGCAGAAAGAAATATAATTGATTTTTAAAATTTGGCATTCTGTCACAGAAGAAAATTTTAAAAATCAATTATATTTCTTTATGCTATCAATAATGTATTGTTTTTTAATCCACATATAAAAGGCATCAAACAAAATTCTCAAAAATCAGATTAGCCTATTGAGAGAGTGAATTCCTAGGCAGGTTGATAAGAAGTCCTAGAGTGTCCAAGGAGATAGGGGTCTGGAATTCCCAAGGAGGAGGAAAGGACAAACTTTTTTTTTTTTTCTTCTGTCTACGTTCCTTAGTCTTAGTCACATAAAAGTTGTTTTTTGTTTTTTTTTCTTTAACCCTGGAACTGATGCTTACACAACAAACAAGTCAGTTTAAACTCTGTATGAGGGGTTATATAGCAACAATGTATCCTACTTGAGGACAATTTCTCCTTCCTGGAAACCTTCTGACAACTGTGGTGTTGGAGAAGACTCTTGAGAGTCCCTAGGACTGCAAGGAGATCTAACCAATCCATTCTGAAGGAGATCAGTCCTGCATGTTCAACGGAAGGACTGACATTGAAGCTGAAATTCCAATACTTTGGCCACCTCATGAGAAGAGCTGACTCATTGGGAAAGACCCTGATGCTGGGAGGGATTGGGGGCAGGAGGAGAAGGGGACGACAGAGCATGAGATGGTTGGATGGCATCACCGACTCGATGGACATGGGTTTGGGTGAAATCCAGGAGTTGGTGATGGACAGGGAGGCCTAGTGTGCTGCAGTTCATGGGGTCGCAAAGAGTCGGATACGACTGAGCAACTGAAATGATACTGAATCCTGATATTTTAGCATGTATATTATGGGAGTGGGTCTGGTAGGATCTTTCTATTGTTAAATTCTAATCCCATTATACTAAAATGTAAATTGTGGGAGTGGGTCTGATAAAATTTTCACAAACTTAAGACGTTCTTTTGATTTATTGTAATGACTAATTAAAAAAATATATAACTCCTTTGCTAACACTAGCAAGGGGGGCACTCTACATCCCCCTTTTGATGTCTATGTCAGAATCTTTCTCTGTCTCTTTTCTTACTTTAACAAAACTCTGCTACACAAAAGCTCTTGAGTGATCGAGCCTGATCCCTGGTCCTGAAGCTAAATATTCTTTGGAGATAATGAATCCAACATCATTCACTGTAAGCTATCACTATTGTATGTAATACCCCCAAACTTAAAATTATAAAACATCTCTAAGATAAGTTTTGAAAATCTAAATAGCTGGAGATCTTTACAGATTAGAAAAATCAGTATGTTTAGTCATTAGTTCTCCCCTGATTGATATATTCAAAAACAATTTTCACCAGAATAACAGCAATTTTTAAACAGCAAATTTTAAATTATAAAATTTACATAGAATAAAAGACCAAAAATATTCAAAACAGAACAATGCATTGGCAGGATTTACACTATTTGACATATATTTTTTCTTTAAAACTATATTAATTAAGAGATGAGATATTAGCTTAAGATAGACATATAGATGGACTTCTCTGGCTGCTCAGCTGGTAAAGAATCCACCTGCAATGCAGGAGACCCTGGTTCGATTCCTAGCTCAGGAAGATACCCTGGAGAAGGGATAGGATAACCATTCCAGTATTCTTGGGCTTCCTTGGTGACCCAGATAGTAAAGAATCCACCTGCAGTGTGGGAGACCTGGGTTCACTCCCTGGGTTGGGAGGATCCCCTGGAGAAGGAAATGGCAACCCACTCCAATATTCTTGCCTGGAAAATCCCATGGATGGAGGAGCCTGGTGGACTATAGTCGAAAAGAGTCGGACACGACTGAGTGACTTCACTCACTCATAGATATTACAGAGATGGCATTCAGAGATCACCCTTAACCCTTTCTTTGGCTGTGAAATGCATATCTTTTGTAGTATGGTGTTAATTTTGAGTCTTCCTATTCTTAGAGACAAGCTCACTTCTCACTTGTTTATCTTCTGTCACACATCAGAAATTTCCTTAATGGAAATATTTCGCCCAAGCACTTTGTAAAAACAGTCCCATCTTTTCTGAGTTCTTCTCTGACATTTATTAAAAGATATCTGGCTAGCAGTAATCAACTTCATCTTTTCAAAGACTGGTTGAGATTTTTAGTTTGAAATCTCAAAGTTCTAACACAGCTCTGGCCCAGTGTGCATTCCGGAGTCAAATGTCTAAAGTTTTCTCAACTTGAACATGGCTGCCAAAAGTAGACTTTAATATGCCTTCCCAGTGATACCACGCTCACTTTTGTTTGGAGAACGCCCGAGCACTCTAATCCTCCTATTTTTTTCCTCCCTCATGTACAGATTCCAATGTGCTGTGCTGTGCTCAAGCATTCAGCTTTATCTGACTTTTTGCAACCCCATAAACTGTAAACCACCAGGTTCCTCTGTCCATGGGATTTTTCAGATAAGAATACTGAAGTGAGTTGCCATTTCCTCCTCCAGGGAAACTCCCTGACCCAGGGATCAAACCCACATCTCCTGGGTCTCTTGCATTGGCAAGCAGACTATTTACCACTAAGCCACCTCAGAAGTCCACAAGATTCCAGCAGCCATTTCCAAATAGTGTCTGAATTAGACAAATGACAAAAAACGAATGGAGGAATGACTTTATCTCAGTCCTCCTTATCCTGTCATTCTAATTGAATTACTTCAACAATAGCCGTAAGGCGATTGAGAAAGGGATAAGCGTTAATCACTCAATCCTGTCTGGCTCTTTGTGACCCTCTGGACTGTGGCCTGCAGGCTCCTCTTTCCATAGGATTCTCTAGGCAAGAATACTGGAGTGAGTTGCCATTCCCTTCTCCAGAAGGGAAAGCCTATTGAAAAATAGGCTTATTCGCTTCTGATCAGTGAATTTAAAAAGATGTAGCAGCACTGACTATACATCGGTTAAACTTCTCACCTTGGTCTCAAAGCAATATTCTCTCCCAGTCTGGGCTAAATCATTTCTAATAAAGTATATTATTGACAATGTAAGTGAGAGAGTCATTTCCTAGGCAGGTTAATAAGAAGTCTAGGGGTCCCCAAGGAGAGAGGGGTCTGGAATTCTCAAGGAGGAAGAAAGGACAAACTTTTTTCTTCTCTACATTCCTTAGGATTATACAACAATGTATTCTGCCTGAGGACAGTCTCTGGATTAAACCTTCTGGCTAATTCTGTAAATTATGGGAATAGACCTGCTCTTTACAAGGATTATATAACAACCATGTATTCTGCCTAAGAACAGTCTCTGGATTAAACCTTCTGGCTAATTCTGTAAATTATGGGAGTAGACCTGCTATTTACTAGGATTATATAACAACAATGTATCCTGCCTGAGGACAGTCTCTGGATTAAACCTTCTGGCTAATTCTGTTATCTTAAAATGTAAATTATGGGAGTAGGTCTGGTGAGGTCTTTACAACCTCCATACATTCTTTGGATTCACTGGAGAGTATATAACTCCATTGCTAACACTAGCAAGCGGGTAATCTTTCTACCCCCTTCTGATGCCTATGTCAGAAGCTTTCTCTATCTCCTTTATACTTTAATAAAACTTTATTACACAAAAGCTCTGAGCGATCAAGCCTCTTCTCTGGCCCCGGATTGAATTCTTCTCCTCTGGGGGCCAAGAATCCCGGCGTCGTGATTCAACAACAACCTTTCATAAGGCCAAACTAAAGATGTAAGGCCATACTAACAATGGAAGTGGCCCTTTCCCTAGAATGGAACATTATAGTTTTTGACCTACCAAACTGATTTGATTGTTCAAAGTTTGTCCAAGTGTTTAGCCTACAAACTGTTAACCATATATATATATATGGTTATATCAATTATTACCCCATCCATTGATAAGAATTCAGTCATCTTCCATTGGTTTTAACCGCTGGCATTAAAGTTATCCCCTGCTTCTTTAATGACCTATCATTGCTAGAAAAAGAAGGCATAATCTTGTTGCCTGTTTACAATCAAGTCCTTCTTATTAGAATTGAAAGCCTGCTTCTTTTTAGCCCATTTTACCTTTTTTGCTGAAGCTGTTTTGTTACTTCAAGATTTTAAACTTCCATTATTAATGACTAGTGTAAGATTGTTACTTTGAAAAAATAAAGTGATGCTAAACATTGTTTTGTAGTCTGAAGCCTTCAGGCCAAGATAATCACACAGAAAAAGTGAAGCAATTTCCTGTCCCTAGGTAATCCTATGCCACCTAAGGTTCTTAATCAGCACCCATTCCAAATTAAGTGGAGGCACAGAAAGCTGCTTATGTGTGCCTGTTCTGAGGCAGAACTTTATTTCTCCCAGGTGAACTGGGATAAGTGAGAAATATGTGTCTCCAAGAGTGGCCTACTTGAGCAGAAAACTCAAATATTCTAAGGTTGACAACCATCCACATTCTAACTTTCATTCTTCGTATGCAAGTCTGTATGGAAAATCACTGTGATAGTAGATCACATGGATTGAGGCCCTTGGTATAAACACTATGCTCAGCAAGTTCCATGTAATTTTTCCAATGCCTTCAGCTATCCTGTGATACAATTATAATTCTCTGTACATTTCACAGTGAGGAAACTGAGGCTTAAATGAGTCAGGTGCTTTACTGAAAAGGTCGCACAGTAAGGAATGCAGAACAAATTCATATGCAAATCTGCCTGATTTCAGAGCCCACCTTCTTAATCACAACCTTATATATTTTCTAAATGTGATGGGCTACAATATGGAAAATTTTATTTTGAATCTTGGTTGCCAAATTCAGGCAACTTAAACATCTTACTGTGTGGAGCAATATATCTTACATGGAAGAATGTTATTATTATTATTTTTTAATTAACTGCTCACATCTTAAAAGAAAAAGGAAAAAAAAACTTTGAAAAATTTCTGTTAATTTGCAAATGTATTATCAAAGTTAATATGTTTATTCCAAGAATAAACTTTACTGACTCTTATAAGCATCAGTAGCATTACTTAATTAAATGATGTATTTATGTCTTAAATTCATGAACAATGTTCAACTCTAATTAACAATTTTAATCAGCACTGTAGTAAGAATCTTGCTAAATATCTGTACTGTTTCTTCATGAATTTTTTTTTTTTAATGAGTATCTTACTTTTCTGGTTTGTGTATATATTGGAATGTAGGAAATTAGATAGCTGCCTTCAGTTCCATTACTAAATTCCTTCTAAAACACAAAATTGTCCAGTTCAAATGTCTTAAACACTGAGATATACAACTGGCACAATACATGGACTTTATGTGTTTTATATGTTTTATTAAAGTGAATTCAAAATGACATAATTTTAACTGTTACATTTAAAGTCTTATTTGACTAATAATTTCTAAGATTAAAAATAAATTTGCCTAAGTAGTTGTTCAATGAAACTGTGAGGCTTCACAATCATTCTATTTTTAGGCTTGGTAATAAATGCTGAAGTTCTAAGAAATCTTCTAGAGGAGAAAGTTAATCCCTGAATTCCCTGTAAATATTTTACTGACTAGTTAAGTTTCCTTCTTGTGAGCTTTTTAAAGTTATCTATTAAATAATTCTGTATTATCTGTTCAAAAAGTAATTTCAGTCATTTCATCTCTTTGAAGAAAAATAATTATTTAACTTTTCTAATTAAAGGATTGCTTCCCATGTTAATTGTATTCATTCAGTTTTATTCAAGGAATTCATTTTACTTTAAATAATTTACAAAGGGATTGGTTTATTTATTTTAGCAGTCTATAAGTAGTTAGAACTTAATGATTCTTAGAAAATCAAATCAAATGGTGTCTAGATTGTTATTCAAAACTATACAAAGAGAGATATTGTATTTTTACTACCCTTTGGTCCTGATTTCACCCTCTCAATTATTAAAATTAGTAACTATTATTTGTTACCCCTTTCTCCTAAAATATTTTAAATAACTCCACTTCTTTCTGCAAAACTCACTGATTTTCATTATTAATACTGGACATAAAGCCAGAGTCTCTTGCTGAGGAATTTAAGCACAAGACTAAAAGATGAGCAGCTATTCCTTTACAAGGAGAAAATGTTCAAAAGTTAATTTTTATAAATGAATCATTTCAAGGTCTGGGATGCTTAATAAGGATTTAGAAACCAAAGTTCTGATATATCTGGTGAGTAGAAGTCATGACTTCACCAGATCAATTATTTCCTAACAGCAGATAAGATACATTTTTCATGTAACTCAATTGTTGATGAGGAAGTATCTAGAACTTATCTAATAACTTTTTATGAAGGGTTACAATTATATGATTCTATTGACAATAACGGAGCTTTAATCAAACCATTAAAATGAATCTCACATGCTCCTAAGAAGAATTCCAACTGAAGGGTAAAAATCATATCAGGATAAAGTATTAATACATAAACAAGGGAAAAAATGGTACATTCAATATCTAACCAGTTTTTCTGAAAAATGGTTTTCAAATGGCCCAGATTTCAAATTAGAATTTACTTCACAAGTATGAGCATCCTCTTTGGAACTTTGTAAAGAAAATTTGAGTTCTTTATATTTATTCAAATATTCCAATATTAAATTTTCAATACTCACAGCTCTACCTTTGATAATTAAGTCCACAGAGCTAAGGATAAGTATGAAAATGTTTACTGTTGATTATAGTATCAATTTTGTATTGAAATTGTTATCAGTTAGTTCACATTTATTTGTATTCTTATTCAATAATACAGCCCTCAAAATCAAGATATCCTATTGAATCTTTTCTTCAGTTCAGTTCAGTTCAGTTCAGTCGCTCAGTTGTGTCCAACTCTTTGCGACCCCATGAATTGCAGCACACCAGGCCTCCTTGTCCATCACCAACTCCTGGAATTCACTCAGACTCACGTCCATCGTGTCAGTGATGTCATCCAGCCATCTCATCCTCTGTCGTCCCCTTCTCCTCCTGCCCCCAACCCCTCCTAGTATCAGAGTCTTTTCCAATGAATCAACTCTTCGCATGAGGTGGCCAAACTTAATTTTATAAAAATTTTTTAATTGGAGAAAAATTATTTTACAATGTTGTGCTGGTTTCTGCCAGAAAAAAAAAATGTGACTCAGTCATAATTTTAAATATATATATATATATAATCTCCTTTAAATATATATATATATAATCTCCTCCCTCTTGAGTCTCCCTTCCCTCCCCTCACCATCCCACCCCTCCAAGTCATCAGTTAGTACACACAAGTTTGAGAAGTAGAAATAAGTTGCTTAAGCTATTCTCTACTTACAACTCAAAGACACACACACACACAGGCAAGGTGCATATTATGCAACATTAAGATTCAATAGGATGGAGAGGAACCTGCTGAATCTTAATGCTGCCTAATACATGCCTTCCGTGTGTGTGTTTATGTATCTGTGTATCTTTGAGTTATAAGTAGAGAATAACCTAAACAAGTTATTTCTACTCCTCAAACCTATGTTTGCTAATTTAACAAACCACTCTGAGGAAATTACAAACCTGAAGAATACTGATGTATGGGGTTTTTGTGTGTGTGTGCGTTCAGTCTCTCAGTCATGTCCAGTGCTTTGCAACCCTGTGGACTGTAGCTTGCTGGGCTTCTCTGAATATATGGGGTAAGGCTCAACTAAGTCCCTAACACTTCCAGAGTCTATACATTTGTATTAATGCTGTTACATAATATTAGCTCCTTTATTGCCAGCTGATCTCTCTCTGAGAACCCCAGAGTAGGAGGTAGATTGTCCATCCTGCAGTGGTTTTCAGGAAGTCTAGAGGGAATTTTTTTCTCAAGTAAAATTGTAACAAGTGTTTTTAATTCAATTGCATCCATTGGAAGCAAAACAATCACAATGAGAGGATAAAATCACAAGTAGGAAAGTAATTGCTTTGTACATGCCTAGTGTGTGAACCTTGACACTGGACTGACAGTAATGATTTCCTCTAAATTCACCAGAAACAAAGCTTATATCCAGTAATTCTGTTTTCATCTTGAAATGCTATATGAAAACTGAAACTTTTCCTCCAGGGGAGTATACAAAACAGAGTCAAAGAAAAAAAGCAAAAGTAAATTTAATAACAAGTAACATATGCTTGTGTCTAGAAAAGCACAAGCTCTGCTGTTAAGATTTTTTTTTGTAATTGCAGAAAAGAACTGTTGTAGGAAAGGCAAACCAGATCCTAGGTAAGCACAGAGGACCCTTCTATACTAGAAATGCAAGTTAGCTTGAAGACTTAAGTGCTGCACATGGGGAAACCAAGATTTATCCCTCCTGCTAAGAATATTGGGCTTCCCTGGTGGATCAGATGGTAAAGAATCTACCTGCAGTGCAGGAGACCTGGGTTCCATCCCTGGGTTGGGAAGATCCCCTGGGGAAGGAAATGGTAACCCACTCCAGTATTCTTGCTTGGATAATCCCATGGACAGGGGAGCCTGGTGGGTTACAGTCCACGGGGTCGCAAAGAGTCAGACATGACTAAGAGGCTAACACTTTCAGTAAGAACTTTGAATTTCATTTTGGAGAGTTTACATTTAAAGATATATACATGTGCAGTTTTGTACAATATCATAACTTATCATCTTATAAAAGAGATGTGGCAGGTAAATCTATGAACAATCCCCTAAAATCCCTGAGAAGGAAATGACAATCCACTCCAGTATTCTTGTCTGGAATATTCAAAGGACAGAGAAGCCTGGCGGGCTACAGTTTAGGGGGTCAAAAAGAGTCAGACACGACTGAGCGACTGAGCACAATCCCCTAAGATCTTAATAAAAAAGGACACAATTCAGTAGGGTTTTTGTGAACTACCTGAAGTAAAAATAATTTCATAACAATTGGCAACCTGACAGTAGTTTTTAGCACATTAGTTCATCTTACCGGTTTCACGTTCTTCATGGACCTTTTATTAAGAAGTGCCCCTTATGTAGGTAGGTCCAAACTCCCAGGGAACTGAAGAACTGTATTATAATAAAGTCCTTGACAAAATCACTGCATCTGAAGTGAAAAAGATGCACTCAGTGTTTTTGTTTTTGCTTTTAGAAAGTGGGTCAATCTGCATAAATTTGATGGAACATTGCATTGTAATTTGGTCCCAGTGATTAATTATGGATTAGCTTGAAATGAATAGGATAAAAATGTATAATTTATATTGAATATCCCACATAACTATAGAACTGATTATCCAGGTTCGAATATTAGAATGTCTCCCTGGCTTTGCTCTTGTTTACCACATATACATGGACTAAATATTTATATCCCAGGCCCATATTTAACTGGGTTTCACCTGACAGATGTAATAACTTCCAGTATTTTATGTGAAAAGGCTGGAATTTATATATACACATGACAATCAAACCCCTGAGGCTCATGCCAGAGGATGCCAGGAGAATACTGACATTTAAGGCTGCTGTGGATTTTTTTTCCCAGCCGAAGGAGCATTTAAGTGGGTCATGGCCTGAAGGTATTGAACGTCTTCCCTTGCTGACAGCTATTTACCAGAGCACAGTCAAGTAAAGGAAGAGGATTAAGGAGCTCCAATTGATCAGAAAATAGCATTCAAAGTTGAAACCTGTCTCTACTCCCAGAACTCAGCTTTTGAAAATCTTTCAGTGAAACTATTGTCAAGGGAGGGTATAATCACAGAATGAAGCAAGAAGAAGATTTAAAATTCTTAAGCAGACAAAAAGGCACTGAGAGTCTCAGTTTTAAGGACTCATAGGAAATAGCCAAGTGAAACTGAATCACAAGGAACAGTCATTGATCCTTTCAAACTATAACAAAAGTTTTCAGAAGAAAATATATCCTCCCATTCCACAATCCCAGATGGATTAGAATGCTAGAAAAATATAGGAAATAATGGCATACGCATTTTATTTAATTTGAAATAATTCATATAAGCAGTAAAATACTGGTTAAGATTATATTTATTAATTTGAAAATGAATATGCATTGCATATAAAAGAATGTAAAAAGTGTATTGAACCACTATGTTCTTGGCTGTTTATTTCCTTCAAGCTTCCATTCAACCAATTTCTACCACAAGTTGAAAATGAAAGAGGTAAGCAAAATGCAAGTGATGGAAACCTGAAAAGTACCAGTTTTAGGAAAAAACTGGACTGACTCATAAAAATGATACATATGTTTTTGTTCTCTTTTCTAAGGATTATTATTTCATTTTATGTGGATTTGTTTTTGTTTTGGAAGATAAGATTGGTGAGTTTCCTGGGTCATCTCAGAGTGAAGACATTTCTAACTGAAGCCTATAAAATGAGCTTAGAGTCATTCAAGGATGACTCTTATGAAGGACTGGATATTTATCATTGCTCAGATATTCACAACTTCAAAAGTCTGGTTTAAAAAATGAAATGACAATAATAAGTGAGAGTCACTGCCTGCTGTCATATACCATAGCTGTGTGTTAGTCACTCAGTCATGGCCACCTCTTTGTGACCCCATGGACTGTAGCCCACCAGGCTTCTCTGTCTAAAGAATTCTCCAGGCAAGCATACAGGACTGGGTTGCCATTTCCTATTCCAGGGGATCTTCTTGACCCAAGGATTGAACTCGGGTCCCCCACATTGTAGGCAGATTCTTTACCATGTAAGCCACCAGGGAAGCCGTAAACACTTTACATGAATTAGGTCAATTACAGTCACAGAGTCCTGGGGAAAGGAATTCAGTATTTCCATCTTATGATGGAGGAAACTGAAGTAAATAAAAGTTCAATAGTTTGACCAAAGACCCACAATTAATTAGTAAGTGGTGATATTAAGAACTGAACTCAATAATGTTAATTCTTGTTTACACATTAAAGTATTGTTAGAAGTTGCAGTGATCTTGAAATCAGAAGACATACGTACATGTAGTGCTTTGAAAAGTCACCCCAACTAGGAGCTATTTTTCTTCAGTGAAATTGTAACAGAGCAGGACCCTGTGGGGTCTTCCTGAGACAGACCCCTCCCTCACATCCACTGTATTAGCTCCTCTCTGAAGTACCTAGATAAGAGTATCTGATGCTCATTTCCTGAGTTGTTTTACAGATGCTAAAACCACCAGCAAATGGAAGACATTAACTACTTGATGACCAAGAGCACTTACCCCCTCCCCACAGGCCTACTGAAGTATCAGTTCAGTTCAGTTCAGTCGCTCAGTCGTGTCCAACTCTTTGCAACCACATGAATCACAGCATGCCAGAACTCCCTGTCCATCACCAACTCCCAGAGTTTACTCAAACTCATGTCCATCGAGTCGGTGATGCCATCCAGCCATCTCATCCTCTGTCGTCCCCTTCTCCTCCTGCCCCCAATTCCTCCCGGCATCAGGTCTTTTCCAATGAGTCAACTCTTCGCATGAGGTGACCAATGTATTAGAGTTTCAGCTTGAGCATCAGTCCTTCCAATGAACACCCAGGGCTGATCTCCTTTAAAATGGACTGGTTGGATCTCCTTGTGGTCCGAGGGAATCTCAAGAGTCTTCTCCAACACCAGGTTCAAAAGCATCAATTCTTCAGTGCTCAGTTTCCTTCACAGTCCAAATCTCACATCCATACATGACTACTGGAAAAACCATAGACTTGACTAGATGGACCTTTGTTGGCAAAGTAATGTCTCTGCTTTTCAATATGCTATTTAGGTTGGTCATAACTTTCCTTCTAATGAGTAAGCACCTTTTAATTTCATGGCTGCAATCACCATCTGCAGTGATTTTGGAGCCTAAAAAATGAAGTCAGCCCCTGTTTCCACTGTTTCCCCATTTATTTATTATGAAGTGATGGAACCAGATGCCATGATCTTAGTTTTCTGAATGTTGAGCTTTAGGCCAACATTTTCACTCTCCTCTTTCACTTTCATCAAGAGGCTTTTTAGTCCCTCTTTACTGTCTGCCATAAGGGTGGTGTCATCTGCATATCTGATGTAATTCATATTTCTCTCGGCAATCTTGAGTCCAGCTTGTGCTTCTTCCAGCCCAGCGTTTCTCATGATGTACTCTACATATAAGTTAAATAGGCAGGATGACAATATACAGCCTTGACATACTCCTTTTCCTATTTGGAACCAGTCTGTTGTTCCATGTCCAGTTCTAACTATTGCTTCCTGACCTGCATACAGATTTCTCAAGAGGCAGGTCAGGTGGTCTGGTATTCCCAGCTCTTTCAGAATTTTCCACAGTTTCTTGTGATCCACACAGTCAAAGGCTTTGGCATAGTCAATAAAGCAGAAATAGATGTTTTTCTGGAACTCTCTTGCTTTTTCCATGATTCAGAGGATGTTGGCAGTTTGATCTCTGGTTCCTCTGCCTGTCCTAAAACCAGCTTGAACATCTGGAAATTCATGGTTCACATATTGCTGAAGCCTGGCTTGGAGAATTTTGAGCATTACTTTACTAGTGTGTGAGATGAGTGTACTTGTGTGGTAGTTTGAGCATTTTTTGGCATTGCCTTTCTTTGGGATTTGATTGAAAACTGACCTTTTCCAGTCCTGTGGCCACTGCTGAGTTCTCCAAATTTGCTGGCATATTGAGTGCACCACTTTCACAGCATCATCTTTTAGGATTTGAAATAGCTCAACTAGAATTCCATCACTTCAAATAGCTTTTTTCATAATGATGCTTTCTAAAACCCACTTGACTTCATACTCCAGGATGTCTGGCTCTAGGTAAGTGATCACACCATCATGATTATCTCAGTCATGGAGATATTTTTTGTACAATTCTTCTGTGTATTCTTGCCACCTCTTCTGCTTCTGTTAGGTCCATACGATTTCTGTCTTTTATGGAGTCCATCTTTGCATGAAATGTTCCCTTGGTATCTCTGCTGCTGCTGCTGCTGCTGCTGCTAAGTCGCTTCAGTCGTGTCCGACTCTGTGTAACTCCAGAGACGGCAGCCCACGAGGCTCCTCCATCCCTGGGATTCTCCAGGCAAGAACACTGGAGTGGGTTGCCATTTCCTTCTCCAATGCATGAAAGTGAAAAGTGAAAGTGAAGTCACTCAGTAGTTTCCGACTCCTCACGACCCCATGGACTGCAGCCCACGAGGCTCCTCCGTCCATGGGATTTTCCAGGCAAGAATACTGGAGTGGGGTGCCATTGCCTTCTCCGTTGGTATCTCTACTTTTCTTGAAAAGATCTCTAATCTTTCCCATTCTGTTGTTTTCCTTTATTTCTTTGCATTGATCGCTGAGGAAGGCTTTCTTATCTCTCCTTGCTATTCTTTGGAACTCTGCATTCAGATGCTTATATCTTTCCTTTTTTCCTTTGCTTTTTGCTTCTCTTCTTTTCACAGCTAGTTGTAAGGCCTCCTCAGACAGCCATTTTGCTTTTTTGCATTTCTTTTTCTTGGGGATGATCTTGATCCTTGTCTCCTGTAAAATGTCATGAACCTTCATCCATAGTGCATCAGGCACTCTGTCTATCAGATCTAGTCTTTAAATCTATTTCTCACTTCCACTGTAGAATCATAAGGGATTTGATTTAGGTCATACCTGAATGGTCTAGCGGTTTTCCCTACTTTCTTCATTTTAAGTCTGAATTTGGTAATAAGGAGTTCATGATCTGAGCCACAGTCAGCTCCCAGTGTCGTTTTTGCTGACTGTATAGAGCTTCTTCATCTTTGGCTGCAAAGAATGTAATCAATCTGATTTTGGTGTTGACCATCTGGTGATGTCCATGTGTAGAGTCTTCTCTTGTGTTGTTGGAAGAGGGTGTTTGCTATGACCAGTGCATTCTCTTGGCAAAACTCTATTAGCCTTTGCTCTGCTTCATTCCGGATTCCAAGGCCAAATTTTCCTGTTACTCCAGGTGTTTCTTGACTTCCTACTTTTGCATTCCAGTCCCCTATCATGAAAAGGACATCTTTTTTGGGTGTTAGTTCTAAAACATCTTGTGGGTCTTCATGGACCTGTCCAACTTCAGCTTCCTGAGCATTACTGGTTGGGGCATAGACTTGAATTACCTTGATATTGAATGGTTTGCCTTGGAAACGAACAGAGATCATTCTGTCATTTTTGAGATTTCATCCAAGTACTGCATTTCAGACTCTCTTGTTGACCATGATGGCTGCTCCATTTCTCCTAAGGGATTCCTGCCCACAGTAGTAGATATAATGGTCATCTGAGTTAAAATCACCCATTCCAGTCCATTTTAGTTTTCTGATTCCTAGAATGTTGATGTTCACTCTTGCCTTCTCTTGTTTGACCACTTCCAATTTGCCTTGATCCATGGACCTGACATTCCAGGTTCCTATCCAATATTGCTCTTTATAGCATCAGACCTTGTTTCTATAACCAGTCACATCCACAACTGGGTATTGTTTTTTGCTTTGGCTCCATCCCTTCATTCTTTCTGGAGTTATTTCTCCACTGACCTCCAGTAGCATATTGGGCACCTACCGACCTGTGGAGTTCCTCTTTCAGTATCCTATCATTTTGCCTTTTCATACTGTTCATGGGATTCTCAAGGCAAGAATACTGAAGTGGTTTGCCATTCCCTTCTCCAGTGGACCACATTCTGTCAGACCTCTCCACCATGATCTGTCCATCTTGGGTGGCCCCACACTGCATGGCTTAGTTTCATTGTGTTAGACAAGGCTGTGGTCCATCTGATCAGATTGGCTAGTTTTCTGTGAGTATGGTTTCAGTGTGTCTGCCCTCTGATGCCCTCTCACAACAGTTACCATCTTACTTGGGTTTCTCTTACCTTTGATGTGGGGTATCTCTTCACAGCTGCTCCAGCAAAGCACAGCCACTGCTCCTTACCTTGGACAAGGGATATCTTCTCATGGCCGCCCTTCTTGACCTTGAATGTGGAGTAGCTCCTCTCGGCCCTCCTGAGTCTAAGGATTGATAAAGATTAACCCTTAGACTTCACCCTGTTATCTCACTATCAACAAATCAGAGAATTGTATATGAGAGGATCACCTATCTTGGGACTCCCTTTCCTCACCTAATCTCTAAGAACGCTTTGCTGAAACCCACTGGAGAATTTGAGTTTTGGGGAATTCGAGTTTTTCGGTTGGACTCCTTGCTTGGTGCCTTATAATAAGTGCTGCACTTTCCTTCAAAACAACCTACTGTTAGTAGATTGGTTTTACTTCATCTGGGAGAGAGGACATAGGTTTTGGTTTATTAAAAAAAAAAAAAATGGATTAGCAGTCCCCATCTCACAGCATTACTATGTGCATGGAATAGAATTCAAAATATGAAAGGTTGTTTTTTTGTGTGAACTGTTAAATTTTGTATTGTATATAGAAATTCTATTTTTCATATAAAACTACATTTTCAAAAACTCCTGGAATTAGGTCATAATTCATTGGATAAATAGTAGCCTCTTCCCTTCTTTTTCTCAAATAAAGGAACAAAAAGATCAGCAAATTTTCGCAGTGTGACCTTAGGTCAGAAGAGCAATTTATGTTCATATATTTTAATTTCTCAAATTCTTTAATTTCTTTAATTTAATTCTTTAATTTCTCAAATTTCTCAAATTCTTCATTTTCCAACTAGTTTCATATAACTCATGTATACCAAAAGCATAATTATCAGACATGTTTTGAGAGTCATTCTTGTTTCAAAAAAAAGAATTAAACATACTAATATATTGTAAAATATCAGGCCACTTTCAAATCATTGATAAAAATGTTTTATGTTACTATGTAGTAATTAATTTGTTTGGTTACTAAGCCTAACAGCAGAAACAGTAAATAACAGCTTATCTAAGAATAGTCTCAGCATTACAAATAAAAGTTGTAAAACAAATGCATATATAATGGATTCTGGGTGTCTGAATATCAGAATGAAGCCACATAGCAAATGATTTAAAATTATATAAATGCCTCATGTTGTTATTATAAAGATTTCTTTGGTGGTTCAGTGGCTAAGACTCCATCTCCCAATTCAGGGGGCCAGATTCAGTCCCTGGTCAAGGAACTAAATCCCACACGCCTCGACTGAAAGATCCTACAGGTCACGGTGAAGCTCAAAGAGCCTAGTTTTAGTGCTGCAACTAAAACCTGGCACAGCCCAATAAATAAATAAATAAATAAATAAATAAATAATTTTTTTTTAAAGCATCTTCTTGGATTCGCTAGGGCAAATGAAATCAGAATGCTTGGTGATGGGTCCGAAAATATATATCTTTTAGTCTAACTTTAACAAAATCCCCAAATAATTCTCAAACCCATGATATTTGAACAACTCTATATGCTTTCAAAACAGGATACAATCTGTGTTCTCAGCCCGTAAAACATACACAATAGGTAAACTCAATAAATATGTTAAACAAAATAAATAATGTATGTCAACAAATTCTTTCCTTTACAAATCAATACTAAATAAATGTGTTAGGTAGGTAAAATACGGAAAAGGAGTACAAAATGGCAGTGGCTAAAAGACTAGGAAGGTCCAAGGACTGGAGTGAGGCCTTCAGGTAGAACAGCACTCCTGACTAAGCCCAATTTGCATAGGGCAAGCCCAGAGGGAAGAAAAACAACATATAAAAAGAGGAGCCAAACGACTCCCTCTCTCTCTCTCTCTCTCCCTCTCTCCCTCCCTTCCGCATGCGTATGCTTTTTCTCTCTCTCTCTCTCCCCAACACCCCCCCCCCGGCCCCCACCCTCACCAGTGCGCTCCTCCACTCTCGTCTTCAAGGATGGAGTCTCCTTCTATCTTTTAAATAAAATAGAGCTGTAACACTGATTTTTCTAAGAGCTATGACACGGTTTGCTCAAGACCCGAGAGCTGTGACGCGCCAAGGGCTTTAGTGTCCACCACCCCAAATCATTGTTGTGACGAGACAAAGAACCGAAGAGCATACACTCACCTGACATGTATTAAAAGCAAATGTATTTGCCATAATAGATGCCCCCATATGCATATACATTAAATCAAACCAGCTTTCTTGGCTTCTTTCTGCTCTCATTTTGCTTCACCTATTCCACCACCAGGTCAATCACTCCTGCACACTGCTCTAGGATTGATGAAATACAAAGGTGAAAAACTTTGGAATTATTTAAATATAAATAACTGCTTTGCAAAACAAACAGAAATCTCCTGTGAGGATCATATATGTCTAAAACACCAAACTTAGTATTTTTAGAATTAAACACAGACAGGGAAAATATAAATATTCTCATTTTTAAAATTATAATTTTCACTGTCAACTTTCTGAAACAACTGTGACTTTTATTTCATTTTCTTTTAATTTTTTTAATAATTTCCAAAGTTGTCTTTGTATATACAAGTAAAGGGTATCCCAGGTGGTACTAGTGGTAAAGAATACATCTGCCAATGCAAGAAGCCCAAGAGACACATGTTCAGTCCCTGGGTTGGGAAGATCCCCTGGAGGAGGGCATGGCAACCCACTCCAGTATTATTGCCTGGAGAATCCCATGGACAAAGGAGCCTGGTGGTCTATAGTCCATAGGGTCCCAAAGAGTTGGACAGGACTGAAGTAACTTAGCACACACATACAACTACAAGTCCCAGTACAAAATATCACATGACTGGGTGGTATCTTTAGGCATCTATGACAAAAGAATACTCTCCTTTCCCACAATATTGGATATTTATGTTTTTTTTTAAATATATGAATGTTTATTACTTTATACTGAAATGATCATTAGAGAATGCCATACATCTATGGTTATCTGTAACTTTCCCTAAAAGTGATTGGGTTAATCACATGTTAGTTGTTGTTTGAAGACAAGATATATAAATTTGAAATGCCAACCTTGGAGAAGCTGTTTCCTTAGATAATGAGTTTGAATACCAAAGATGATTCTGCTTGTGCCTAGATGGTATTGATTACTGATGATCTCTGCCCTATCATCAGTAATGGGCATGAAGACCAAAACCAGGGCATGAAGACCAAAACCAGGGCATGAAGATTTTCCTTTTTTGGACTGTAGGTATAAAATAGTTGTCTTAGACTATTCAAGCTGCTATAAATAACAAAAGACCATAGTTTGAGGTGTTGGGGGTGGTGCTTAAAAATAACAGAAATTTATCACTTATTTCTCACAGTTCCGGAGGCTAGAAAGTTGATGATCAAGGACCCTGCAGATTGTGTCTGGCGAGACCTCCTTCCTAGTTCAGGGCTGGCTGTCTTCTCTCTGTCTTCACATGGCAGAAGGGGTGGAAGAGATCTCTGATGTCCCTTTACAAGGGCAACTCATCCTATTCCTAAGGGCTCTATACTTACGACCTAATCACTTTCCAAAGGCCCCACCTCCAAATACTTTCATAGTAAGAAATAAGCTTCAACACATGAATTTTGGATGGGCACATTCAGTCTACAGCTGCGAGTTGTTTAAACCAGATTATTCTCTTACAAGTTCCTATTAAACTGCTGTTAGTGGCTATCACCTGCTATTTATAAGTTCTTGACTTAAGCTGTGACATATAATGGTAAAGAGTCGCTCCCCTTGAGGCCAGATTTGATAGTAAGAGCAGCAAATAATGTTCAGGGGAAATTAGCCAAGGGAGAAGGGACTCATGGCTAAACTGAGTCTCCCCCATTTCCAACAGAAACTTCAGAACTTTACTTTAGAAAGACAGCAGTCTTGTAATTTCTCTCCCTCTAGATTTAGTATGTCCCCTTGTTTCTTCTCTTGTTCTGTTTCCTCATGTCTTGTTATCCTACACTTATTTGATTAAAGTTAGCTTGTTGGTTTTTTCTTAACTGTATACAAACAGAGGCTTCTGCAGTGGCTCGGTGGTAAAGAATCTCCCTGTAATGCAGGAGGCTCACAAGATAAAGTTTCTATCTCTGGATTGGGAAGATTCCCTGGAGAAAGAAATGGCAAACAAACAAAATGTCCCTGGGTAATCTTCAGCGGTGGGGAATATACAAGGCCAACATATCTGAACGTAATTGGTACCATCTTACAGAGTCATCTGCTTTCCCTAACCTGTTCAATAACTTTTCTCATAATACCTTCTGATGACTGTATTTATCATATCCAGAGCTGATTTGTTTAGGCTATATAGAATTTATAAATTAGAAACACACTAAATGGATTCTACTTTGGCACGTATTTTATTCACACAGAACACTATCTGTGTGAACCTCAGAATGAAACAGTCCTAAAAAAAATTGATTTTGGCTGTGCCACACGGCTTGTGGGAACTTAACTCTTCAACTAGGGATTGAACCTAGGCCCCTTGCAGTGGAAGTGCATTGTTCTAACCACTGGACCATTGCTGATGGACAGGAAAGCTTGGAGAGCTTCAGTCAAAGGGGCTGAAAAAAATCAGACACAACTGAGTGACTGAACTGAACTGAACCACTGGACCACCAGAGAATTCACACAATAAAATTCTTGATAAATAGTTTGACTTTAACTTAGAAAGAATTATCATTGACTACCTGAAAAAGAAAATAGACTGTAATATTTCGAATTTTTGCTCAACTAGCTGAAAAACTGAGAGAGCCTCATCAGCTGTTCCAAACTTGCTTTGATAAGAAACAAGATTTTCAAGGTTGTGGGGCTTTGGCCTTGTATGATGGAGATTAACTTTCTCTCCTAAGGATGCCTACAGAAATTGTGTGTCATTAAAGAAAACCTGCGTTTCCCTGGTGGCTCAGCAGTAAAGAATCTGCTTGCAATGTACAAGACCTGGGTTTGGTCCCTGGGTCGGGAAGATCCCTTGGAGGAGGGCATGGCAACCCACTCCAGTGCTCTTGCCTAGAGAATCCCATGGACAGAGGAGCCTGGCAGGCTGCAGTCCATAGGGTCACACAGAGTTGGACATGACTGGAGCTACTAAGCAGCAGCAACAGCAAAGAAAGCCTAGCATTGATGATCATGAATAATTTCTCTAAAACTACAAATAATTAATAGCTTAATTTCCATTTTAGAATGTAAGTTTGAAAAAGTGAATGAAAAATGCCTATGAGGAGAAAAATACAAACAAAAGCATTTGTCGATTCACATAAATAGTCATGTGAAGCCAGACTGTTTTACTGCTTAGAGTAGATAATCTGCTTGATAACCATAATTGTGTGATCACTCACCTAGAGCCAGACATCCTGGAATGCAAAGTCAAGTGAGCCTTAGGAAGCATCATTACTAACAAAGCTAATGGAAGTGATAAAATTCCAACTGAGCTATTTCAAATCCTAAAAGATGATGCTGTGAAAGTGCTGTACTCAATACGCCAGCAAATTTGGAAAACTCAGCAATGGCCACAGTCCTGGAAAAGGTCACTTTTCATCCCAATCCCAAAGAAAGGTAATACCAAAGGACGTTTAAACTACCACACAATTGCACTCATCTCACATGCTAGCAATGGCACCCCACTCCAGCACTCTTGCCTGGAAAATCCCATGGACGGAGGAGCCTGGTAGGCTGCAGTCCATAGGGTCATGAAGAGTCGGACACGACTGAGTGACTTCACTTTCACTTTTCACTTTCATACATTGGAGAAGGAAATGGCAACCCACTCCAGCGTTCTTGCCTGGAGAATCCCAGGGATGGCGGTGCCTGGTGGGCTGCCATCTCTGGGGTCGCACAGAGTTGGACATGACTGAAGAGACCTAGCAGCAGCACATGCTAGCAAAGTAATGCTCAAAATTCTCCAAGCCAGACTCCCACAGTGAATCGAGAACTTCCAGATGTTCAAACTGGAGTTACAAAAGGCAGAGGAACCAGATATCAAATTGCCAACATCCATTGGATCATAGAAAAAGCAAGAGAGTTCCAGAAATATATCTGCTTTTTCTTTATTGACTATACCAAAGCCTTTGACTGTGTGGATCACAATAAACTGGAAAATTTTTTAAGAGATGGGAATACCAGACCACCTTACCTGCTTCATGAGAAATCTGCTTGTAGCTCAAGAAGCAAAAGTTAGAACTGGACAAGGAACAACAGAGCTGGTTCCAAACTGGGAAAGGAATACATCAAGGCTGTGTATTGTCACCCTGCTTATTTAACTTATATGTGGAGTACATCATGTGAAGTGCTGAGTTGGATAAAGCACAAGCTGGAATCAAAATTCCCAGAAGAAATATCAGTAACCTCAGATACGCAGATGACACCACCCTTATGGCAGAAAACAAACAGGAACAAAGGAACCTTTTGATGAAAGTGAAAGAGGAGAATGAAAATGTTGACTTAAAGCTCAACATTCAGAAAACTAAGTTCATGGCATCTGGTCTCATACTTCATGGCAAATAGATGGGGAAACAATGGAAACAGCCCAAGATTTATTTTCTTGGGCTCCAAAATCACTGTGGATGGTGATTGCAGCCATGAAATAGAAAGGGGCTTGCTCCTTGCAAGAAAAGCTATGACCAACATAGACTGCATATTCAAAAGCAGAGACATTACTTTGCTGACAAAGGCCTATCTAGTCCAACCTATGGTTTTTCCAGTAGTCATGTATGGATATGAAAGTTGGACCATAAAGAAAGCTGAATGCCGAAGAATTGATGCTTTTGAACTGTGGTGTTGTAGAAGATTCTTGAGAGCCCCTTGGACTGCAAGGAGATCAAAATAGTGAATCATAAAGGAAATCATTCCTGAAAATTCATTGGAAGGACTGATGCTGAAGCTGAAACTCCAATACTTTGGCCACCTGATGTGAAGAACTAACTCATTGGAAAAGACCCTGATGCTGGGAAAGACTGAAGGCAGAAGGAGAAGGGGACGACAGAGGATGAAATGGTTGGATGACATTACCAACTCAATGGACATGAGTTTGAGCAAGCTCCAGGAGTTGGTGATGGACAGGAAAGCCTGGCATGTTGCAGTCCATGAGGTCACAAAGAGACAGACACAACTGAATGACTGAACTGAACTGAGATAATCTGCTAACAAATGCATTAAATGTGTCCACACAGGTAGTTAATGAGTAGCAAATTAGGAAAAATATCAATATTTGGAAAGAGCTGTATTTGATGGAGAGATCAAAGAAGATGTGGAAATATTTTTTTTTAGTGAAATTAATGATAATAACACTCAGGATAGCTATGAAAGAACATTCAATCATGTTAAAATTTAAACTGTGTCATTTGGAAAGATAGGAATTTAATAACAGAAAAGATGATCATCGTGAAATAAGGATACAGGAAGAGGAAAAAAATGAATAGAGATTGGCTTAAACTAAGGAAAAACTTGCTCATCAGAGAAGGGAATTTAATAAAATCGAGGTATCCTAAAGCAGATAAGTTTTATCATCTTAATTTTCTTCCAGAATCTCCTACATGTCCAATTGTTCACAGAGTTCATCTTAACTCTTGCTTTTGGGCAGTGCCTTGATCATTTTGCAACATTAAAATAATGATCTTTTATGCAGAGAAAAAAAATATCATCAATCACTATGTTATACTGATTTCCTTTCTAATTAGATCTTTAAAGAACGGAAGGAAAGCTATCATAATAAACATTCATATGAACTAACTAACATTCATATGAATAGGTCATGACAAAAATTTAATGAAGCACTATTTGAAATTTTAAAATATACCACTATTCAAAATGCATGAATACTGTCTAATTGTTTAATAGATTGAGGGGTTTTTTAAATTATTTAATATCAAATTTTAAAAATTATCACACTTCAAAGTATATCCAGGATTCTTATATATAACAGATCCATGAATCTGACATGGAAATAGAGGTTTCAGTACTTACAATCTCAATGCTTTCTCCTTTCGGGTTACACAGACCCTCTGTACTGATCCTCATAGAAAGATATACTGTTGGGCTGCACCCCACAGGCCTACAAGATTTGCAGTTGCCCAGCTTTGAAACTGAAGAAAGAACCCAGAGACAACAGATATATCAGTGGTTTAAAGGAGAGAGGATCTTACATGTCTGAATCAAGGACGTGGAGCCTGACAGGGCAAGACATCAAGGTAGCAGTCTTAGCTGGGGTGGAGGCATAGGGTGAGGAGGGGATGAACTGACAGTTATTGGGGAATTGGTTGGTTTCAGGTGGACTCATTTGTTACCAGAGAAACCAGTAGAGGGTCGTACCCCTCAGCACTACTTTGATAAGAACAATCACTATTTCTGCCTTCCAAATAAGATCATCTATACCATTTTTCTAGATTCCACATACATGAGTTAATATATGATATTTGTTTTTCTCTTTCTGATTTACTCCACTCTGCATGACAGTCTCCAGGTGTATCCATGTCTCCACAAATGACCCATTTTTTTTAATGGCTGAATAATATTCTATTGTACATATGTACCACATATTCTTTATTCATTCCTCTGTTGACAGACATTTAGGATGCCCTGACTGTTGTATACAGCACAGTGGAAACTAACACATTATACTCCAATAAAAATTAATAATAAAAAAGAACAATCAGTAGCTGGGGCTTGGAGCAAGTATGTACCAAGGTCAGTCATCTGTGTAACATATAGGTGAGGTGGGCCCTGGTCAAATGGGGATGTACAGAGAGCAATAGAATAGCCATCTTGGGTGGCCTGACCATACATATCTGCAGTTTTTCCAAATAAATTCACATAGGTAAGATTTGTCTACAGGGATTCCCTGATGGCTCAGTGATAAAGAATCTTCCTGCCAATACTGGAGATGTAGATTTAATCCCTAGGTCACGAAGATCCCCTGGAGAAGGAAATGGCAACCCATTCCAGTATTCTTGCCTGGGAAATCCCTATGGACAGAGGAGCCTGGTGGGCTACAGACTGTGGGGTCACAAAGGGTCTGACATGACTGAGTACACACCTACAAGATTTGAACATAACTTTCCCTGAGCACTTTGTCTGGGAATCCAGCAACCCCATGCTCTATAATTATAAGACATCATGATAACTCCCTACCCTCTTCGCAACAATCCCACATGAAAATATTCTATGCCCTTTAAGTCATTATCTCAGACCTCTACTCTCTGTTCTCCAGTGATTTCTAGCTTTGTATAAACTTCTCTGAACTGGGTTGTACAGCTAACCACTCAGAAAACTTTGCATTTAAAAGGAGATTTGAAGATGATAGCCAGTCTCTCTCCATGCTTTAATATGCTATAATTTTCTGCTTCTAAATCTAACCAGTCTGTTCTTGTCCACCTATAAATACAATGTAATATATGCCTCTCCTTAACCTGTCTCCCTGTTATTGACTTTGAGCATGATACTTTTATAACTCACCTTTCAAAATCTTATTTCTCTAAGAAAAGGTGATGAATGCTATTTGCAATGGAAAATACTATAAGTGTGAAATTTCTCAACTATATATTTTATAGTTTGATGACTCCAGAACTTAAATGTTTTTAAATAAAATTTAAAACTTATTCACTATTCTTACCTGAAATTCTTCCAAAACTTTATTATACATACTGAAAAAAGACCACTTCAAAGAAAGAAGACTGCTGAAAAATAGATATCCTTGCCTTGATATGATTAGCCAACTGTTCCCTTGTTGACTATTTGTGGGTACATTTTTTAAACCCTTAGAACTAAAGTTTCTCCATCAATAGTATGATCACAGAAATCATTCTTTTCTTTTGGAGAAGTTAGCAGAATTACATTAATTTCTAAATGTAATGAACCATTTAAATGCAAAGCCTTATAACAGACAAACAAAAAAGGGCCATTTGCCATGGGTAAATTTGTCAAAGCATATACAGAGATGAATATGCGTAAATCTCAAATGGCCAGCAGTAACTCCTGAGGAGTATAGAAGAGATTTTATCTGAAAGTGGATATGAAGGGAGAATTGACTTTTTAGAGCAGATTGTTTTCATCATTGTTCAACCCTAAGAAAAAAGATTTATAAGAAAGAATGCAGAGCACAGATTAATTAAAAGATTTCAAAGAAAACCATATGGATTAAAGGGCTTCAGACTTTAAAAAAGAACAAATGAATGATCTATAACATTCCGCAATAAAGCATTCTTTTGTGATGATTTGAAGTTGTTAATTAAATCTAGTTCAGTGTTCTCATAGTGAAATTTCAACTTCCTTTAAATGGCGGCAGCAAAAAGAAACCTAAGTTGATGTGCATCCACAACTGACATGCAAATTTTCTGCTTTAGATCTATTTTCTAGGCCAACACGTACAATGCATTAGTTTTCAAAACCACACCACTCAGATTTACTCATGCATGCACATGCAAAAATGCATTCATGCGTGCATATATTTTGTATATAATAGAGTATGATTGGATATTAGATTGTTGCTTTTTTTCTGTTAATCTCCCTCCTGTGACTCAGAACCAGTTTTATAATGTTAGTAGTAATTTATAGTATGCAATGTCAGGTGGTTCAGTGGTTAAGAATCCACCTGCTATGCACGCGTCTCAGGAGATGCAGGTTCAATCCCTGAGTCAGAAAGATTCGCTGGAAGAGGAACCCACACCAGTATTCTTGCCTGGAGAATCTCATGGACAGAGGAGCTTGGCGGACTACAATCTGTAGGTAGCAAAGTCAGACACGACTGAAGCAACTTCACATGCATACAGTGATATGAAAGCCCTTGAAAAAGACCCCATAAAGCACCACACAAGTGTAAAGCAATATTTATAGTTGTTACTTAACCACTTTTATACCTTTTAGCTTACCACATGCTGATATAAAGGATGATCTGAAGAGACATTGGTAATTATATTAATCTCCCCTTGAATAATTATCATTTTACTGAGTAAAGTGGAATAAAATGCTGGACAGATGTTTTCAAATATTCAGGATGAGACAACAGTTAATTACAAAACTCCTACAAAACTTCAGAACAAATAAAGTTTTCATGAAAATGTACAGAAATAATGTCAGTGCCTGAAATGTATATCTGAATATATTTGGCCTTTACCAAAAATAAGAGGTGACTACTTTTGAGGAGATAGGCTAAATCTTTGTTATTTTTAAGAGAAATGATGTGACAAAAATTCCAAGACATTAATCAAAGAGTTTCTCCTACTTCTTTATTTTCAACACTACCATGTAGAGCATGTGAATAACATCAAACCAGCTGCATTCCACTATTCTTGAAACCTCTTTTTTTTTTCCCATAGGTCACAGAGGATTAGGCCACTCCTCCCCATCATCTGGGCCATTGGACAGTTCTAAGATTAAAAGGACAGATGCTCTTGGCAGTGGTAAGATCAGGCAATGTCTCCATTGCTCCAGGGAAAGCAAGTCTCATGAATAGCACACTTGCTATTATTTAATATTAACATTAAAAGAGTAAATTTGTATGCTTTCTGAACTGAGATTTTTTTACCAGGGTATTTAGCTCAGTTAGTAAAGGATACATCTGCAATGCAGAAGACCCTGGTTCAATTCCTGGGTCAGGAATATCTGCTGGAGAAGGGATAGGCTACCCACTCCAGTATTCTTGGGTTTCCTGTGTGGCTCAACTGGTAAAGATCTGCCTGCAATGCCGGAGACCTGGGTTTGACCCCTGGGTTGGGAAGATCCCCTGGGGAATGGAAAGGCTACCCACTCCAGTATTCTGGCCTGGAGAATTCCATGGACTGTAGAGTCCATGGGGTAGCAAAGAGTACAACATGACTGAACAACTTTCACTTATTTTAGGTTTTACATGTTCCATTTCTTTGCAAATAAGAACTTCAATAAGACAGAAATCTTTGTGTAACTTAATAAAAATAGTTGTCATAAATGATTACTCCCAATTTTTTGAAGGAAAAAATTATATAATGATTGATGAGTATAAAAGAGAATTTGACTATTTCTCATATTTAAGATATCCTTATGCATCAATTTCCTAGACTTCAATAACCAAGTACCACAAAATATGGGGCTTAAATGAAGTCCAAAATCAAAGTATCAGCCAGGCTGTTGTTTAGTCACTCAGGCATGTCCATCTCTTTTGTGACCCCATGGACTATAGCCCACCAGTCTCCTCTATCCGTGTACTTTTTATGACTCCATGGTTATAGCTCACCAGACTCCTCTATCCGTGGGATTTCCCAGGCAAGAATCCTGGAGTGGGCTGCCATTTCCTTTTCCACGGAATCTTCGCAACACAGGGATCGAACATACTCACCTGCATTGACAGGCTGGTTCTTTACCACTGAGCCACCAGGAAAGCCTCCAGCCAGGCAGTACTCTCTCCAAAACCTCTCAGGGAGGATCTCTTCTTGTTTCTTCCAGTTTCTTAGTGCCTCTGACATTCTTTGGTTTGCGGCAGCATCAGTTCAGTTCAGTTCAGTCGCTCAGTCTTGTCTGACTCTTTGTGACCCCATGAATCGCAGCACGCCAGGTCTCCCTGTCCATCGAGTCGGTGATGCCATCCAGCCATCTCATCCTCTGTCATCCCCTTCTCCTCCTGCCCCCAATCCCTCCCAGCATCAGGGTCTTTTCCAATGAGTCAACTCTTAGCATGAGGTGGCCAAAGTATTGGAGTTTCAGTTTCAGCATCAGTCCTTCCAATGAACACCCAGGACTGATCTCCTTCAGAATGGACTGGTTGGATCTCCTTGCAGCCCAAAGGACTCTCAAGAGTCTTCTCCAGCACCACAGTTCAAAAGCATCAATTCTTCAGTGCTCAGCTTTCTTCATAGTCCAACTCTCACATCCATACATGACCACTGGAAAAACCATAGTCTTGACTAGATGGACCTTTGTTGGCAAAGTAATGTCTCTGCTTTTCAATATGCTGTCTAGGTTGGTAATAACTTTCCTTCTAAGGAGTAAGCATCTTCTAATTTCATGGCTGCAGTCACCATCTGCAGTGATTTTGGAGCCCAAAAAAATAAAGTCAGTCACTGTTTCCACTGTTTCACCATCTATTTCCCATGAAATGATGGGACTGGATGCCATGATCTTAGTTTTCTGAATGTTGAGCTTTAAGCCAACTTTTTCACTCTCCTCTTTCTTATATGTTACATAACTTATAAGAATCAAATGAGGATGTTTCCAGACCAGAAGAACTTTTTTTTGTGCAAGCAATGTACTTGCGTGCATTATTAGAGACTTCATATACTAATGTGAATCATTTCTTCCCATGTAGCAAGAAAGAACAGCAGAAGCTGCACTGGTGACACTGACCCCACCCTGCTTTCCCTGTGCCTTGGACCCTTGAAATGATAGGAGACCACAAATCTAGGTTAGATCACTGCTCTGTGTGTGTGTGTGTGAGGCTGATGTTGACAGTCCAATAATGTGTTATGTCACCAACAAACAGAGCAGCAGATGGTGACAATTGTGATCACGCTTCATTTGAAATGTATGGCATAAGTGAAATGCAGATACTGTCAGAGATGGCTCTTATTAAGGCACACCAAACAAGCCAAAAAGTGCTCAGGTGTGTTTGACCTATTACAGCAGAGATGAATGGATCAATCCACTTAGAATTCAATCTTCCTTTCAGGTCATCATCAGTATATTTCCTGTTTACAAAATTATAACTAGACCTATGATCAAGTAACAGAAAGTTGACCAAAGGAAAAAATAATTCCCTTTTCTGTTTTTACTAGAACTAAATGTTTTTAGCAGAGACTTATAACTCTTCTAAGAGAAAATACCTAAACTATCAATATCAAAATAATATGGAACTTCCTTCAAGGAAAAAAATCACTACTTATTGTATATGATACTACTCACTAACATGGATACACATCTAATAGGTAGCTTAACTCATAGCCCCAAATTTTACTGCCTCCTTAAAAAGAATTACTAAGAATGGCAACTTTTATAACTATGGCTGACAGTAATACTGTGTAAAGTTGTTTGGGGCTAAGGCTCATCAGTCAGTGATGATAAATATAATGGGATGATTTATGAGCTAAAAACACATCCATATACATATGCATATTTTTAATTAGTTGCAGTCACGTTCAGTGAACTAAAACTATATCTAAAATCAAGAAATGATTTGAACAGAAAAATCATATCTGAATTTAAAATTCTTAATGAATGTGAGAGACATCAAGAGATCCAATGATAGTAGAGTATGTTGGATGATTTTTGAAAGAAAACTAGATGAAACTGCTAATACAAGGCAAGTGATCCCTACTTACCAAAACTAGATTTGAAACTTGGTTCATCTAAGCAGGACCTCAGAAAGATCATTCCAGTCACTCAAAAGCAAAACAGAAGATTGTTAGAGCGGAAGACTCAATACAAACTTCCTACTACAAGATATTAAGGAAAATATTTTTAAATATTTTAAGTAAAAAAAATAAGAATGAACGCTCACTCTCCTTGACTGGTAACAGTGGTCTTGAAAAGACACATGAGACACCATTAAAAGTCAGGATCAAGCTGACTAGCTTATTTTTTTTTTCTTTTTTTTTTTTTTTTATGAAAGGCCAGGCACATTTTTAAAATTGATTTCTGGCTATCCTGGCTCTCAGTTGTGACACATGGCCTGTTCACTGCTGCCTCAGGCTTTCTCTACTTGGCGGTGAGCAGGGACTACTCTCTAGTTGCCACGTGTAGGCTTCTCATTGGAGTGGCTTCTCTTGTTGCAGAGTACAGACTCGAGGGCACGTGGATGCAGTAGTTGTGGCCACAGGATTAGTTGCGCATGACATGTTGGATCTTAGTTCCTGGCAAAGCCATCTTCCCTGCATTAGCAGGTGGATTCTTAACCACTGGATGACCAGGGACAGCCCGAGTTGCCTTACCTTTAAGAAAGGATCCAAGACAAGTCACACAACATGTACAGTGACAGCTAGTGGAGGTCCAAATCACTCTGCATTTGGGGCACATGTATGCTAGTTAGTGAAAAGGCTGAATGAATGGGCACCCCCTCAGCTTAGGGAGGTTGTCAACCCAGGAATCCCTTCCAGCCTCATATCTTTCTCATCATATAGCTTCTTTGAGCTGTCTAGTGCCATTCTCCAGTGTGGCTGCATCTCATCCATTACTAGTTATTCAGTGCTTACAGAATCTTAGGAAGAATCTTGCTAACCCACAAGACAGGCCCTGAATTGGCATAGAGTATATTCTGCAATGTTTTCCACTGTTCATTTTGATTCTCTGAATGTTCCTTAAGTTGGTGTTGCAAGAGGCATTTCACCAGAGGAAATGTCACAGATCCGATAGTAATTCTTTCTTTCTGGAGAAATATCTCACCATGATTTCCAATTGGATTAAATGAAGGAGAAAATTTTGAGACAATTAAAAACTTTTCAAATGAGCAACATTTGTACCAAATTGAAAAGCTGAAAGAGGTATGCTGAATACTAAAGACATATAAATCAAGGACATAAAAGACCAGCTGAAGACACTGGGCACCAGAGGAAAAGCCTATGTTTGTGTGTATGTTTACACATGAATATTTATTAAGTAGTAAATATTATGCATATGAAAATTTAAAATTTTAAGAAGCGTGGTTACTAAATATAGATGCTTTCTTATATGTGAATTGGAATTTCTAAAAAAAAAATTACATAGGGGCTTCCCTGGCAGTCCAGTAGTTAAGACTTCACCTTCCAATGCAGGGAGTGCAGGTCAGGGAGTTAAGATGCCACATGCCTCCTGGCCAGATAACCAAAACCTAAAACAGAAGCAATATTGTAACAAATCCAATGCAGGCTCTAAAAAAAAAAGAATTACAAAGAGGAAGAAAAGGGAATAATTAAATAAATATTAATAATAGAAGAACACTTTCCTGATTAAGTCGGACACGACTGAGTGACTGAACTGAACTGAACTGAACTTCCTGATTTAAAGAAAGATTTGAGCAAATGCATTTATTAGGCCAACTTTATAATAAAATATAAATCCCCCGACACATTTTAGTGAAACTTTTTGAATTTTAAAGATCTGGCAGGAGAGGACATAACAAAGTTATCATGGAAGAAGCACATTTGCCACAAGTAGTGCTTTGGTCTTGAACATCACCAAAATCTGCTCCTGGATAAGACAAAGGAGTTAAACCAAGAGCAATAGAACCCTGCATCTATGACATTTTCTTGACAGAAAATAAACCAGTGAATGGAAATACGATGGGACAACCTTTGGTGAAATCAAGCAGCGCTGATCAGTTCTGCTTCTGGTAGTAAACTTGTAATAAATGGCTGTGACTAAGGTCCTCCACCAGCTGTGACTACAACAAAATAGTTTTTATTCACATGGAGCCATCAAACAGGAGGGTCTGCTTGAATCAAAGCAGCTGCTTAGTGATATAAAGAGGTAAGAATTTTCTTTTTAATCTTTAGCATATTGACTTCGTTTTCTTACATATAATAGCAAGTGAGTTGAGAAATGTAGAAAATGGGTAGGTCAAAGATTAGACTAACCATGATGGTTTGCTGCGGGCTGCATACTTCGACACCCTCCTCAAATTTGGGGTTCTGTTAGCAAGGAAGCAGGGAAGCAGAATTTTGGTTGTGCATCTAACCCTGTATGCCATAGACAGAGGCAGATGATCAAGTGGTAGGCAGGGCTGAATCCATTCTCAGAGGACCATTGCCATGCATACCTTACCTGTTAACTTGACTCTTAAAGCAGATCACTTTCTCTGTAAGAACCAACTAAACCAACAAGCAAAACTGTTGCAATGAAAGGGATTCCAATGACATATTTTATCACAAATGCAAACTCTAACTAGGATTAATTGACCCTAAACCAGGCATGGTGGAGGATGGGAATGGGAAAGGAGACTTTTCTTTTTTTACTTTTCTATTTCATAACATTAAATTGTTTTAAAAAATTTTTGTCATTTAATGCCTATGGTAAGAAGAATTCACATTATGACAATGTGAGTAAGCTAGGAAGAATTGAAATATATTATCATTATGCTATTAGCATAATTGGTGAACCAGTTGGCAACACATTTTCCCACCTCTTTATTTTTCAAAAATTTTTTTTTCAGCTGTGCCCTTATTTTCCCAACCAGAGATCATAACTGGGCCCACAGCAGTGAAAGTATGAAGCCCTAACCACTAGACCACCTAGGAATTCCCTATTTTTTCAAATTTTATCATTGAAAATATGCAATTTTATAATGATGGGACTCTTTGGAAAGCAGGAAATAATATAACCTGAATTCAACAGAATTAAATAATGGAACAAATTTTATTGAGATGGTCAATCTATCAGAAAGGATACTTTAGTAAAACCAAGAAGTAGGAAGTTTTCTAATTGGTGAGCAGAAGTCACTGAATTCAATTCCTCATTGAGCCTCTCATTACACATCACAACATTGCCCAGAAGAGAATGTAAATGTGACCAGATCAGCTGACTCCAGAATCTGCCACTTACTTGCTAAGTGACAATGCAAGAGTGAATTAACTTCTCTATTTTTTGGTATCCTCCTCCATTTAAAGGGAATATTATTATTTCCTACCTTATAGAATACATATGCTGGAGAAGGCAATGACATCCCACTCCAGTACTCTTGCTTGGAAAATCCCATGGACGGAGGAGCCTGGTAGGACTGAACGACTTCACTTTTCACTTTCATGCATTGGAGAAGGAAATGGCAACGCACTCCAGTGTTCTTGCCTAGAGAACCCCAAGGATGGGGGAGCCCGGTGGGCTGCTGTCTATCGGGTCGCACAGAGTCAGACACGACTGAAGCGACTTAGCAGCAGCAGCAGCAGCAGCAGCAGAATACATATGCAGATTAAATGAGGTTATATCTGTAAGTATTTAGGGTATCTGTCACATATCTATATGTGTGTATATTTATACAGACATAGATCTACATATATACCTAGTGGCTAAATAAGAGTTTATGAAATAAAGTAAATGTATGTCTTTGGAGACAGAAAGGAAAACAAAGACATCATTACAGGGAAAAAGGTATGAAGAGTTAAAAAAGGTTTCTTGAAAATATTTAGGGAGGAAATAATTATATCAATACAAAGAGATATTTTGTTAACATTTATCACGTTCATAGCATTGAGCTTGTGCAGAGCCAAAAATCAATGTTAATGTCTTTCTCTTTCCCACAAAATAATGTATTTTTGTTTCATTCAGGTTTTTGACACCAAGCCTGCTTGAAGGTCAGAATATCAATATATCTGAATCATCAAAATTTCCAAGAGAAAGATGTACAAGTATGTGATGTAACGTATAATATTATTTAGGTCTTGGTGGTTCGGATGGTAAAGAATCTGCCTGCAATGCGGGAGACACAGGTTTGATCTCTTGATCAGGAAGATCCCCTGGAGAAGGGAATGGCTATCCACCCCAGTATTCTTTCCTGGAGAATACCATGGCCAGAGGAGGCTGGCGGCTAACAGTCCATAGGATTGCACAGAGTCAGACACAACTGAGCGACTAACACTTTCATTTTTTTTCAATATTATCACAGCATTTAAAACTTTGAGAAGTTCTTATCTGCATATATATTTGGTGGTGGTTTATTCGCTAAGTAGTGTCTGACTCTTGCGAGCCCATAGACTGTAGCCCACCAGGCTCCTCTATCCACAAGATTTTCCAGGCAAGAATACTGGAGTGAGTTGCCATTTCTTTCTCCAGGGGATCTTCCTAAACCAGGGATTGAACCCTGGTCTTCTGGACTGAAGGCAGATTCTTTACCAACTGAAAGGGAATTCGTGTGTGTGTATATATATATATATATATATATATATATATATATATATATATATGTATGTATATATTTAAACTTCTCAAATGGTTTATATATGTAACTACATAAGTAGTTGCTAAATAATAAGATATTACTTATGATTTGCATGCCATGCAAATCAAGACTGACCGAAACAGACACATCGCAGGAGAAACCAAAAGAGCCATAGTTTCTCCAACAATAGAGATATTTTAGGTTACTAGTGGAAACTGCTTGCTCAATGAAAATTTACATTATGGGACTTCTTTTCTTTCTATCCCTTATTTTTTAAATTATTCTTAAAAACTGTAATAAATATTGTAACCTAGGCAGATTTTCTCTAAGTTTCATTCAAAGGCAAGACAGCAGAAAAGTTTTGAAAACCTACTATCCATAATTTTAAATTCAGATTTGACTGTGGGTTCCTGCCAGGCAGATTTGCTGATTGAAACAAAACATGGATGGCCAATCAATATGGATGCAAATTTCAATAAGAATACTTTTCTGCTGGCAGGCAGTTACTTTACTACTTTCTTTGAAGAGGTTATAGTGTCAGCATTCCAATGTGTCTTCCTTTATTTTGGCTTCTTTGTGAACAGATACTATTCTGTGTTGTATTAGTCGTACATTGCTAGGGAATTCTTTGCCCTGAAAATCTCTGGCATCTTACTTTTTCAACATTCTATTCAGTCCCCTTTGTTTAGTTTTTTCATCCTTTCTACTGCTGTATTTACATCAAGAAAACATAAACACCATGCAACTTAGTAAATTGCCCTTGCTTTTCAGCCTTTTTTCTAGCTGTTGGATTCCCAGCCCTTTTTGAACCATCAGCTGATAGCTTGCAACTTTTCACAAAGCATAATTCATTCACGTGTACAGTCTTCTTTGCCCTACTGCTCCTTTTGTCAGTTCTTTTTTGAATCTGCGGAGTTGGCATTGCTTAGCTCTGATTCTGAATTAAACCTATCAGGGACTTGCTTACTTTGTGTTTCTTATTTTAAGCAAAACAGCAGCATAGATTTTATGAATCAAAGGATTAATGAGCCCTCTGTCATATTTTGCAAGAATGCCTCTGTGAATCACTTTTCTGACTTTAACTGGCACTGGGAAATTACTACCTGTAAATAGACTCTCAGAAATATCAAACAAGAGTGTAGCATAAAGGAATGTCTGTATGGTTTCTCCACAACGTTTGGCTGGACTGAGAGCTTTGTTAGACCACTGGGAGACATCTGGGCACTGGAGGTTAAGCAAGATGTTCAGGATGTGAAAAGGAGTATGAAAGAGCTGCAGAATAGAATTTTCTTTCAAATGAGCAGAGGTTATGAGCTTTGGAAATTATTGCTGAGCTAAATGGAAACCAAAAGAATAAATACAAGGTCTCAGATAACATTATGTATCTATTGGTGAACATTTAAATCATTTTCTTTGGAAGTGGAAAATATAATGGCTTTCCATTTGAGAATTTACAGAGGAACTCTCTATAAAAATATTTAGGCAAATTCTTGACACCTAGTTGAAATGACTTTTTCTTTAACTAAAGCAGCTTTCCATTTTGGTTCATGTTGTGATTAGTCTTCCATTAAGGAGGATGAAGATCAAGATGAGGTTGATATGAAACATCACTGAGTGGTCTTAATGTCCCTGGCATCATGCTAAACACATTGAGTTGTAACCTACTAATATAAGGAAAGAGCTACTTTTATAGATAATTAGTATTTTTATTTTAAAGAGATATATATTAGTGAGGATTCTACTAAGGAATAAGAACCACTGAATAAATAAATTCATTTGGGGGATTAGATTCTCCCCAGTTATGAAAAAAACCACCAAAGGAAAGATCAGGAAATGTATGGCTGGAGGATGAGAGAAAATTTACTAACAAAAAATCACGGACAAGAGTTGGTGAAATGTATGGAAAACTGTTTGCAGAAGGAAATAGCAACCCACTCCAGTATTCTTGCCTGGAGAATTCCATGAACAGAGGGGCCTGGTGGTCTACGGTCCACAGGGTCGCAGAGTCGGACACATCTGAGTAACTAACACACACATAGAAGACTGTTGCCTCTGCATTTGGAAGTGGACAGACAATAGATCAGCAGGGTTGCACCTAAAATGAAAAAAAATTGAATAAGAACCCATGAGGACAAACCAAAATCCACAGGGATTAAACTAAAACCTGTATTTTCATTCATTCTTTCCTTATTGTCTCTAACGCAACACATAGCTTTGAATGACCTGCAGAAGAAGCTGGGGCCCTTCACTTTGGCACTGCATAGGAGCCTGGCTGACAACTTAAACCAGAGGGAGTTCTGTGCTGGCTGCCCATGCTGAGATGAGCTAGCCAGTCAGCAGCAATGTGAGACCCACAGTAATGCCTGGATCCTTTGCACCAATCTCCTATTAATAGCTTACTAGCTGCTTTTTCATACCCATCTTCCAAATCTCATTCATTTATTTGGTGGCCACCCTAGCCTATGTCGACTTCAAAAATGTAAAATGTGACAGTTTTGAGTTAAGTTTTATTTGGAACAAAATGAATACAATAGACAGAGAGGCAGCATTTCAGATAGCTCCGAGAAACTGCTCCAAAGAGGTAGGAGGAAGGTCAGTATTTATGTGACTTTAGTGAAGGGAGAGTACACACAATCAAGCACGTATTCTTTGCAGAAGGTTTCTGCTAATCTCATGAGGTTACTGCTAATCATGAGGCTCAGATGTCACCTTAAAGGAATTTAGTGCTTTTCTAGATATGAGGAGATGCAAGAGCTGATGAGATGATAAATCAGCTCCTAGAAATATCTGACTACTTGAAGACTTGTCCTACCAGTTTTTCCCAGATCACAGAGTGCCTTATTTCTGCTCTCCACTCTGAACTCTTCTCATGGAGTGTTGAAGGTTAGCGGGTATTGAAGGCCAGCAGGTGCAGCAACACATGATTTAACCCTTGGAAAAATAGACAACAATTACCAATTTGTAGTTGACACCCAGAACCATACAGAGAAGGACACTTGAAACATCATGCTAATTTACATAAATGGACACATGTAAAACCATTGAATTTGCTCTTTAAACCTAGATTACTTGAATTTCCTGTATTTGGTGTTTACTGGCTCTAGTACCTCAGGCTACTCAAATGTTCAGTGTCTCAGTTTCCACATCCGTCAAGTGGGAATAACAGTAAAACCTTACCCATAGTGTTATTATAAGAAGCAAATAAGTAAATACATGTAAAGTTCCTAGAATGACACATAGCCTAGAAAATGACCATTAAATATAAGTAATTACATATTATTTTATTTAATCTCTTTTTACTATATTTTCAAAATAGTCTCCTGAAATGGTGTCTTGAGATCTGTTCTTAAATAGCATGCTTCTTCTCTAGTTAGAGCATGCTGTAATTTTTAAAAACCATAATACGACAAAATATCAAGACTCCAAGGGTTTTATTCTCTATTTATTGTCTATTAGGGGTAATACATTGCTTTCAGCCCTCTGCTTGAAGGCAGAAACACCAAAAGTGTAAGAAGACTTTTGCTCGAAGCTGGCATTATAATTTTCAGTGGACATAGCCAAAGGGATGTGTCCATGACAATTTTTCTCAGGGCGGTGAAGGTTGAACTTAAAACAGATGATGAAATCTACTTACAATCTCCCTGAGACTTAATCCGTTATCATTCCAGGCAAAATTTGATATCAGAAAAATGCTACTCAGACCTTAAACAAAGGAGCAAACTATTCCATAATAGAGAAAGGATAAATACACTCATTGGTATAGGAGAACTATCCCCAAACAAAAGGATGGTAATTGCACATGTTATCTTTTATCTTTAATGAAACTGGGTAGCTATCTTCCAAAAATATGCTGACCTCTGGCATGCCTAAATTAAAACACTAGGCAGAATCTTATTAGAACTGTAAGAAAGGAAACATTGTTATCTGACCAGGCATAACAATATCTGGTATCAAAGGAGAACTTTTTTGAAGTTTTCCTGTAACAGATAATTATCATATCCATTGTATTGATGAGGAAACCAATGGTCAGGGAAATTAGGTAAAATCTATTTACATCTTTACAATTAGTAACAAGAGGCCAAGATCTGAACTCAAAGTCAGTGTATTTTTTTAAATAAAGCAATGCCTTTGATTCACAATCAGCAGGGAACATTGAAAACTGTGGTCAAGGTCTTAGAACATAAAATTACAGATTCTTATATGCTAGACCAAGAGCTGATTTGAAATGTTTAATATATTGCATATTTTTATATCATTGCAGGTCACATTAATTCTTTATTAATGCTCTTTCTCAAAATTAGCATTTATTAATATTTATTTTCTCAATGTTTACAATTATTAGTAGGTAGTATTCCCCAGTAATACTCAGTACTATATTAGTCCCAAGTCAGATATTTAAAATAACAGTTAAAAAAAGAATTTCTGAGTTTCTCCCTAAGCTTATTCTTTGAAAAGTCTGTACTTTCAGAACTTTTATATGCATATAAGTCATCTGAGCATCTTGCTAAAAAAGAGATTCTTGGTAAATTATTCGGGTGAGATTCTGCATTTCTAACAAGCTTCCAGTTGATGTTCAGAGACTTAACTTTGAATGGTAAAGGTATAACCACTTCATGTCCTCTCTAGATAGCTCATGGGAGAGAAAGAAAGCCCACATACCAGGAAACTCTTTGATTATATATTGCTGGGACTGACTGCAGTGAGGTCTCTAATGTCACTAAGCCCCAGGATCACATCTACATGGTGAATCCCACTAGGAGTATCTTCCCACTGCCCAAGCCTGGCCATGCTATTTATCCTAAACAGAAAATCAGAGATCAAAAGCTTGTTTTACACAGCAGCAAGATCAAGCATGCTTGCTATATGTTACACGTCTTAATCCAGTATGGTGTCATAAAGAATAACAATATCACTAAATCAAATTGCTAATTATTTGAGGAAGTATATGAGTTTTACTATGTGTAAGGTAGTAATGGTGATTGATCTGATTCTTACTACAACCCATGAATTTATATTATGCCTCTTAAATGTTGAAGATTTTTTTTAAGCACATAGAAATAGCAAATTCAGTTGAGTTTTTATTCTCTCCAACTACAAAGTAACTTCCGATTACCTAATAAAGAAATAATGAAAGGAAAGATTATGGCAAAGCTTGATCATAGAGTTAAGGGTTAAATGTTTGTGTTTCTCCCAAATTCCTCCAAATTCATATGTGTACCTCCAATATTCATATGTTGAAATCTCAGCTCCAAAAGGTGGGGGCTTTTGAGAGATGATTAGCTCATAAGGTGAAGCCCTCATCAATGGGTTAAATGATCTTAATAAAGGGACCGCAGATTGCTCTCTTGTCTTTTCTGCCATGTGAGGATACAATGAGAAAATGCCCATCTGCAACCAGAAGGGAACCTTCACCATAATTTGATCATCTGACACCCTGATCTCAGACTTCATACTCAGTTCAGTTCAGTCATGTCTGACATTTTGCAGCTCCATGGACTGCAGCACAGCAGGCCTCCTTGACCATCACCATCTCCCGGAGCTTGCTCAAATTCATGTCCAACAAGTCGGTGATGCCATCCAACCATCTTATCCTCTGTTATCCCCTTCTCCTCCTGCCTTCTACCTTTCCCAGACTCAGAGTCTTTTCCAATGAGTCAGTTCTTTGCATTAGGTGGCCGAAGTATTGGAGCCTCAGTCCCTCCAATGAATATTCAGGACTGATTTCCTTTAGGATTGACTGGTTTGATCTCCTTGTTGTCCAGGAACCATCAAAAATAAATTTCTATTGTTTATAAGTCACCCAGTCTATGGTATTCTGTTGTTAGCAGACTGAAAATAAAACAAATGGTGACTTTAGGAATGCTGCTTAAGGTTAGTCTTACCATAGACTCAACAATGTTATAGCTGGCCAACTTTGTCTCATCCAAAATATTCACTGTATAAATGCAGAAAGTGAAACTTGAATAATTCAGTTAAGTTGTTTAGTCAAGAAAAGGATTCTAAATTTTTAGCTCTTAGTCTGGTGTTTAGGGAAGAATGACTTTCTATTTGAATATACCTACCTCCACTATGGGCGCCAAAGAATTGATGCTTTTGAACTGTGGTGTTGGAGAAGACTCTTGAGAGTCCCTTGGAGATCCAACCAGTCCATCCTAAAGGAAATCAGTCCTGAATATTTATTGGAAGGACTGATGCTGAAGTGGAAACTCCAAAACTTGGGCCACTTGATGCAAAGAACTGATTCATTTGAAAAGACCCTGATGCTGGGAAAGATTGAAGGTGGGAGGAGAAGGGGATGACAGAGGATGAGATGGTTGGATGGCATCACCAAATCAATGGACATGAGTTTGAGTAAACTCTGGGAGTTTGTCATGGACAAGGAGGCCTGGTGTGCAGCAGTCCATAGGGTTGCAAAGAGTTGGACATGACTGAGTGAACTGAATGACTGACTGACCCCACTATTACTATTAGATCAATCAGGACAGGCCGAGCTATGCTGCATTAGAAAATGATTCTCAGGTCTCAGTGGCACACAACAACATCCCTTTCTTACCCATATTGCATGCCCACAATTGGCTAGCTGTGACTCTGCTTCATGTTATCTTCATTTTGTGGCCCAGGTTGATAGAGCAGTCCTATGTGAGAGACTGCTTTTCTCATCACACAGGGGAAAATAATGATTTTTTCCACTCACATTTCATTAGTCCAAAACAATCATAAAATGACTGCATGCATTTTCTATTTGCAGAGAGGAACATAGCAAGGGCCATGGTCACCCTTGATGTCAATGGAGTAGAGAAGAGTATTTTCCTATTAAGTTAGTGTAAAGAATTCCCCTGGTAGCTCAGACAGTAAAGAATGCACCTGCAATGTGGGAGACCTGGGTTCGATCCATGGGTCAGGAAGATTCCCTGGAGGAGGAAATGTCAATCCATTCCAGTATTCTTGCCTGGGAAATCCCACAGACAGAGAAAACTGGTGGGCCATAGTCCATGGGGTCAGAAAGAGTCAGAAATGACTGAGCGACTACTCTCAATACTTTCAGAGTAGTATAAATAGTATTTTTAAATGACACAGTTTTCCACAATTACAAATAGTGTCAATTCTGTTGCTTTGGCATAGATCTAGTGCTTATAGTATATACTCAATAAATAGCGCATAATTAGTCCATTTTCTTCCCGTGGTGGTTCCAATTTCAATGATGTTTGCTAGCAGAGATTGGTCAGGTTTATTCTGAAGAACTGAAATGAGAGTATCCTCTTTTGTGAACTAAAAATATAGCTTACATATATATGTGTGTATGTTTGTGTATATATATATATATAAAATAATTATCAAAGCAGTTTTGTTTGCTTGGTATCAGCAAAAGGCAACATCTACGGGAACCTCCAAGCACAAGAAGGTTGACTCAAGCTTAACGTTATAGCCCAGACGTCTGATGTATACATGTGGATAATTCACTCTCACAAAGACGTGACCACTGTTATTTCTACTTATGTACCTATAACGTCATCAAGAGTCTAACTCACTGGCTACAAAATGACACCCTCATTCCAGCTGGCCACTGCAGATAAAAATGAGAAGATGCAAGAAAGACCACAGGGTACTTCTCAGAAGAAGGACAACTCCCTCATGCCTAATCCACAGAAGCAGGGTACCCCTTAGACTCTTTTGGATATTGTCTGCCAGTTAGTACTAAATATTAAAGTTGATGGATGAAATGAAGCCAGAGGGGAGGGTGTGTTTGGGAAAGTTGGAGAGAAGGTATCATTTCTTTTGTGTTCATTGGTTATGACTGAGAGAACAAATGAATAACACATTTAGTTGCCATTTCTCTAAAGAAAGAGACCAGGATACAATGACTGTTTTTCTTAAATCACTAGGCAAGTTCAGTTTCTTCCAACAGCTCTGCAAAGGGAAGATCAGCTCTTCAATTTCTTCTAATGGATTACTTGTGAAATAAATAAAGCATTTTTAGCAATTATACTTTAATACACTTATGTGTGTGTGAATATATGTCTGCTCTTGCAGGAAAATGTATGGATTCTGAGTACGTGTGTGTATGTGTGCACGTTTATGTGCAGGTGCATGTGTGTACTGCTTATGTGCGTGGCTGTCCATGTGAGTCTGTGTACATGTTCATGCTTATATGTATGTAGGCTACCAGTCTGACTGACCCTTTAAAGCTGTTTATGATGATAACTTCTCATTATTTTTATAACATGATCCATTCACACTAAGCAACAATAGTTTCTGACAATCTATTTGAATCGTTGCACTGAATAGTTTATTTTCTAGATCAGAAACATCTAGATACAGACATATGAGAAGGCTGAGTCTGTTTTAGCATAAGGTTGCTGAGTTCAAATTGCATTGTGAATATAGCAAAATTTGTTTGACACAGATGCTACTTAAGTAATCATTGAAGTAAAGTGCTTCAAAAAAAATGTTTGTTTGTTTGTTTGTTTTAAAGTAGTCTTCTGCTATTGAAAGGAAATGTGGTAGCTATTTCGACTGCACTGTGTGCTTTAATTGAACATTTTAATTATATAACCATGTTTGGGACTCTCTTCCCAAGTGGCGCTAGTGGTAAAGAACCCACATGCCAGTGCAGGAGACATAAGAGATATGAGTTAGATCCTTGAGTCAGGAAGATCCCCTAGAGAAGGGAATGGCAATGCACTCCAGTATTCTTACCTGGAGAATCCCATGAACAGAGGAGCATGGCAGGCTACAGTCCATAGGGCTGCAAAGAGTCGAACACAACTGAGGCAATTTAGCATTTAGCACTGAAACATCTCTTCTTTTATTTCTTTTTTCTAAATGAAATATAGTTGATTTAAAATGTTGTGCCAGTCTCTGCTGTAAAGCAAAGTGACCAGGTTATACACATATGTACATTCTTTTATATAGTCTTTTCTATTATGGTTTATCTTGGGATACTGAGTATAGTTCCCTGTGCTTATGTTGCTGCTACTGCTGCTAAGTCACTTCAGTCATGTTCAACTCTGTGCGACCCCATAGACGGCAGCCCACCAGGCTCCCCTGTCCCTGGGATCCTCCAGGCAAGAACCCTGGAGTGGGTTGCCATTTCTGTCTCCAATGCATGAAAGTGGAAAGTGAAAAGTGAATGTGAAGTCGCTCAATTGTGTCCAACTCCCAGCGACACCATTGACTGCAGCCTACCAGGCTCCTCTGTCCTTGGGATTTTCCAGGCAAGAGTACTGGAGTGGGCTGCTATTGCCTTCTCTGTGCTTTATGATAGGATCTTGGTATTTATCCATTCTGTATGTACCAGTTTGTATCTACCAACTCCAACTTTCAGTCCATCCCTTTTTATCTCCTCTCCCCATTGGTAGCCACAAGTCTGTTCTGTATGTCTGTGAGTCTGTTTTTGTTTTGTAGATAGATTAATTTGTGCCATATTTTAGATTCCACATATATATGATCTTATATGGTGTTTGTCTTTCCTTTCCTGACTTACTTAGTATGATAATTTGTAGTTGAATCCATGTTGATGCAATTGGCATGATTTCATTCTTTTTTTATGGCTGAGTAGTACTCCATTGTATGTGTGTATTAATACCACATTTTTTTTTTTATCCACTCATCTGTCAATGGACATTTAGGTTATTTCCATACTTTGGCTATTGTGAACAATACTCCTATGAACATAGTGGTGCATGCATTTTTTTAAATTATAGTTTTGTCCAGGTATATTTCCAGGAATGTGACTGCTGGATTATATGGTAATTCTATTTATAGTTTTCTAAGGGACCTCCACTGGTTCTCATAATGGCTGTATCAATTTATATTCCCACCAACAATGTAGGAGGATACCCTTTTCTCCAAACCCTCTCCAGAATTTGTTATTTTTAGACTTTTTGAGGATGGCCATTCTAACTAGTGTGAGCTGGTAATTCATTGTCATCTTGATCTGCATTTCTCTAATAATGAGTGAGGTTGAGCATCTTTCCATGTGTCTACTAACCATCCGAAGCAATGTCTCTATTCTTTATCTTTAGAGACCTCAGGTGGGCTGTCATTGCACCTGCTTACTTGCTCTGGCATAAATTTTTATACAAGGGAGACAATAGTAGGATTATGTAAAGTGCAGGAATGGTTCATTTTTGCCTTCTTATCTTCACAAAGTGGAGATTTTCTGATTGAATTTTTAAGAACATATTTTTGGTGAAAAGGGGTAAAAAAAAAATTTAAAGCAGAATGGACAAATAAATGGTGATTAAACATGTCCAAAATCTTGAAACCATTTTATGTAAATTTGGCATAAATATTACAATCAATGTGACTTTTTGATTACAGTTAATTCTATATCCACTCACTTCAAGCTGCTATATCACACAAAAACATTAACCTTACAATTATCAAAATGTGAATTGATATGATCATTTTATCATTATCATCAAAGAGATAGAAAGTGGACTGGCCCAACATTTCAAATTAATCTAGTGTGAGCAGACTTTGCCTTCAGAATTAATGTCTTAAAACCTCATTAAGGCAACATAAAGATCATTGAAAATGTGTCTACAACAGACAAGTACATTCAAGGTATCAACAGGATACAAATGTGTATATTCTTGAATGAATAAGCTTATTATATCCAATAGCAAGAGATAAAGAAAATCAAAAGCTCTGGGTATTTTACAGCAAAAAGTAAGAACACATTTTTAAAATGCTTTAGAGTATGCTGCAAAGAGCTTGTGACTTTATCAAAGAATTTCACATTGTGGCTAAATATTAGAACTCCACAAACTAAAGTATCATTCTCACTTTGATAATAGTATAGATAAATCTATACTGTTAGGAATCAAACCAGGTCTCCTTCAATGCAGGTGGATTACTTCCCAAGTGAGTTATCAAGGAAGCCCATAGATAAATCAGAGGGACTCAATCACACATGTCCACTATTTAAAAGATATTTAGGATGATCAGCGGAGAAGGCAATGACACCCCACTCCAGTACTCTTGCCTGGAAAATCCCATGGATGGAGGAGCCTGGTAGGCTGCAGTCAATGGGGTCACTAAGAGTCGCACCCGACTGAACGACTTCACTTTCACTTTTCACTTTCATGCATTAGAGAAGGAAATGGCAACCCACTCCAGTGTTCTTGCCTGGAGAATCCCAGGGATGGCGGAGCCTGGTGGGCTGCCGTTTATGGGGTCGCACAGAGTCGGACACGTCTGAAGCGACTCAGCAGCAGCAGCAGCAGGATGATCAGAGTTTTAATTTAGGATATCCTGGAAAATTAACAGTTAAAATGGAGTATAAACACTGCAAAATCATAAGAATTAGAAAAACTTTGAAAGAAACTAAGGAAAAATAGATAATATATTTTAATTAATATTCTAATGGCAGTGTATTAAGTTGAGAACAAATACATTCCTACACTTGAATAATTACTCATGGAAAAGAAAATGTTATCAAAATATCATAATTAGAGAATTTCTATTTTTAAATAAACAAAGAAACATTTTCTAAGATGTTTTTAAAATCTTTTAAAAGTATATCATGGATTATATTGAAATTCCTCATAAAACTCACAGTAACAGTTTACTGTATAAATGAGATAAAGAAATAATAAGTTGATTAAATAACACAGATGTTTGTTTTCCTCTCTATATTAGTGCAGACACAAAGGACCAGGGCATGTGACTGGCTCTGCCATTCACAAGTATTAAGAGTTTCCAAGACCACTACTTTTCCTCATTTTCTAGCCTTTAGAAAAAAAGGAGAAAATTCTAGCAAGTCTCTATAAAGAGATGATCCAGAAGTTGCACATGTAACCTTCTCTCATACCCCACTCTCCTGAAATTAATCACATGGCTACATCTAAACTGAAAGGGCTGTTGCTCGTGGCTCACAGGGAAAACTCAGGGAGTTCCAAGATTAAAAGGATGAAGAGAAAGTGAAAACAGGGAAAGACTGATCTCCACTACATTTTTGTTTACATAATTTTTTTCTTATTTTAATGCAATCTCTCCAATGACATAATGTAAGAAATCTTAGTTAATATATAAATATATATCCTGCTTAATTACTGATACCTAACTAACTTTGCCAAACTCATGCCTCTGTCATTGACTTTGCATCTTAAAATAGTGGCTTAAGATCAAAGCTACACTCCTGGTTACTGCAAGTTATTTTATTTTTAATGTGTATAATCCCCTCTTAGCAGTAGCGGCAAGAAACATTCATTAAACACACAATTCTGGATACATTACATTATTTAAGCAAAAACTGCATACCTGACCACTTTCATCTAGAAACTAACACTCAATAAAAAAGAAGTAAACAAAATTCATATAAAGAAGCTATGCATTGATATTTACTGATATTTCCTGGTGGCTCAGAGGTAAAGAATCCGCCTACAATGCAGGAGATTCGGGAGATCCCTGATTCAAGAAGATCCCCTGGAGGAGGATATGGCAACTCACTCCAGAATTCTTGCCTGGAGAATCCCATGGACAGAGGAGCTTGGTGGGCTACAGTCCATGGAGTTGCAAAGAGTCTGACATGCACGCATTACACTTACTTAGTAAAAATATTGCCAAAAGAATTTATCTGGGTGTCATCTAAAAAGGCATAGTCATAGAAAATGAAGTGCAGAATTTTACATGGGAGGTTGAGATCTGGATCAAGGTGGAAAACTTTAGTTTTCTTAAGTAGATGATTTCTTAGTTGGATTTTTATTTTTTTAGTTAGGAAAGAAAAGAAAATGAGCTTTCTGGAACTGTTTTAATGACAGGACAGTGAAAACTGCTTTAGCAAGTTGATGTGGAAAACTTGTTCTATGGAAAAACTAATGCTTGATAGAAAACTTTAGTGATGATAGCAGGGCAAGTAGATGAAAAGGAATTGAGAAAATTTGACAAGTAGGCTGATTCCCTTTCAATATCCAAAAATCTTTTGACCTCCAGGAACTAAGATGATTAAAGTAAAAAGAAACATGGTGAGATGATAAAACCAGCCTGAGCTACAGATGTGACCATCTCAACAATATAAAATCGTGGGGTTGTGAATTGGTTGGGATTCTGGGTACATAGGGGGTTTCTTTGAAAATGACCTAAACTAGCTGCTTATAGGGAGGAACATGCTGATATTTTTTCAGAGCTCCCTACTAACCAACTAAAATGCTATAAAAAGTGTGGTAACCCCTACTAGGAAAAACCAATCTCTCCCAGCCTAGTATATTTTTCTTTCCTGAAACACAAGTCTATTTTTCATTGCTGTCATTAATAGAGTTCTCTTTCGAAACAGTTAAGCGTTATGCAGTTCAGCATGTCCTGGTGTAATACCTTTGATTTAAAAGTTTCATAATCCACTTTACAGACAAAAGTAGATTAGGGAGATAGGCTTGGTGTGAGTGACTTTCATATAGCAAGGTAAGAAGCTACATGCAGAGCAGGAACAAAGGATGAAGAACTTCAACGCACAATTTGCATTAGCAAAGGGAAAGTAAATAGGGTTTCACTGTCCTCAGACAAGAGAAGGATAAAAAAGAAACAGCAGTGAGAATGAAAGGTCAGTGGGAGAGATGAAGGAAAAGATCTTAAGAAAATGTTTGAAAAGACATTGTCTCACATGGATAATTTTTTGGTGAATCTCTGAAAGAAATTTGGGAAACAAAGACTTTTAACGTGAAGGGTCATAAATCATATACTTTCCTTTGGAAGGCATCATAAAAGTCATAAACTCAGGAAATTTTAGAAATAAGGCTGATTTTAAGGTCAATAACTGTTCTCCAGATAATAAAACTGAAGCTCAAAAAGAGGTTTAATGGAATGCCCCAGGTGCATGGTAAGGGTCTATGGCTTTACATAAAGGTGAGCTTACTGTCTACAAGACTAGTGCATTTTCCATAACCTCACACCCCCTTCTTTGAAAGGAAAATACATTTTTTTAGCAATTTGAAGACTGCAGTTTTACAATTTAGACAGAATATTTCAGTATGTAAAAACTTAAAGGAATTTCTTTTTACTATCAGCCTAAAAGTAACAGAGAAACCCAACAACTGGTTGATGGGACTGTAAAATGATGTAAGAGGTTACTATAAATTGAAAGGAGTGTTATTCTCTTCATTTTCAGTTTTCATGGATGTACCTTTTGGTAAACTAATATTTAGCTGAAAACATGGTCCATAAGTGAACTTGGTACTATTGTATCCTCGGACTTTTTCAGAGCCAAGAACTTTTGATATGATATATAAAGTAATGTTTCAGTATAGTTTTAGTTGAATAAAATTGGTATAGTCTTTAGGTCTGAAATTACAGTGGATAGACTTTTGAGTAAAGTCTGAAATGAAGCTTAACACATCCTTCTCTAGAATGTAATTAAATGAGTCATAAACTAGTTATAAGCTGAAACTCACCAATGGGAGGGAGGATGGGGTGGTGCAGAAACAAAGCAAACAAACTAACGACAACAGCAATAAACAAAGTTCTTGGCAAAAACTTTGTCCAATAGCAAGAATATTATGAGGCTCAATCTGTCTCTCTTTTTCTATTAGTTACCTAACAAACCCTATCCTCCCCACAACCCTTTGGACTGTAGCACACCAGTCTCCTCTGCCCATAGGATTTCCCAAGCAAGAATCCTGGGTTGTCATTTCCCCCTCCAGGAGATCTTTCTGACCCAGAGATCCTGAGTCTTCTGCATTGCAAGAGGATTCTTTGCCACTGACCATCAGGGAAGCTCCCAATATTGCTGACAAGAACTAAAAATAGTTTAATTTTTTTTAATATCTTGCAATCTGTAGAAAAGCAGGTCAAACTGGTGAACCAGGTAGCGGTAGTGATAAAGAACCTGCCTTCCAAAACAGGAGTGTAAGAGACGTGGGTTTGATCCCTGGGTCAGGAAGATCCCATGGAGAAGGAACTGGTAACCCAATCCAGTATTCTTGCCTGGAAAATTCCATGGACAGAGGAGCCTGGTGGACTACATTCCATGGGGTTGCAAAGAGTCTGACACACTGAAGCAATTTGGCACCCAGCACAGTGATCCCTAGTGACTACTGACTGCTAGGGCATCTCAGTGTAGACAAGTAGAAACCACAGGGCCTTGTGATCTCTCAGTGCAATTCACAAATTTGTAGGAAAGAGTATAAAGCACAGTTGTACCTCACACACATTCACAAACAGAATAAACCCCCACATTAGTACAGGGGGAACTTTGTTGTAGGTTGTTTGACAAAATTGCAGGAGAGAAAGAAACATGAATGGTCATAAATATGGAATAGATAGCTTCTATGAGTTTGTTCTCCATCCTCAAAACCTCCCAACCCCTCAGCTTACAAAAAATAAAAAAGCATATTGTATGAATTCCTCAAAATGTAGCTCCTACAAAGGCATGGGGAATTCACCAACTCTATGGGAAAACTATGGGAAAGAGTCTAAGAAAACGAAGCAAACCAAATAAAAAGAAATAGCATGGCAGCCATGCGAATAAACCTCAGAAGGAAAGAAGAGAGAAGGGAAGAGACTAATTTATAAAACGTTGTCCAAAAATCTGACTCTAGAAGTTTCAACCAAAGGAAAGTCTTCTACAGTTTTGTTGTTGTTATTCTGTTGCTAAATCATGTCCAGCTCTTTACAACCCGCGGACTGCAGCATGCCAGGTTTCTCTGTCTTTCACTATCTCCTGGGGTTTGCTCAAGTTCATGTTCATTGATTTGGTGATGCTATCCAACCATCTCACCCTCTGCTGCCTTCTTCTCTTTTTGCCTTCAATCTTTCCCAGTATCAGAGTCATTTTCCAATGAGTCAGCTCTTGGCATCACATGGACAGAGTATTGGAGCTTCAGCTTTAGCAACAGACTTTCCAATGAATATTCAGGATTGATTTCCTTCAGGATTGACTGGGTTGATCTCCATACAGTCCAAGGAACTCTCAAGAGTTTTCTTGAGCACCACAATTTGAAAGCATAAATTCTTCAGTACTCAGACTTCTTCTACAGTACTAATTATTAAAAAATATGTTAATAAGAAAATAAGTTCAAGATAGTAATAAATCAACAATAAGGTAATAAAACATAGAATTGGTTAAAAAAGAAAGATTATTTAAGAAAAGTGCAATGTGAATCAACAGCATTATACAAACTATCAATAAATTAGAAACAACAGAACAGAAAGCATAGAACTGAACATCATACATAATTAAAATATATGAGAAACTTACAGATATGGTAATAATTAGGAGAAATGTATAAATATACAGAAATTACTGAGATAATACAACCAAAATAATTGGGCTCCAGCCCCCAATAAGATATCCAGTAAATTGAACAACACAAAAATTTTTAAAATTTTAATAAAAGAAGATTAATTTTTATTTATTTTTTAAATTAAATTTATTTATTTTAATTGGAGGATAATTACTTTACAATATTGCATTGGTTTTGCCATACATCAACAGGAATCCACCACGTGTGTACATGTGTTCCCCATCCTGAACCCTGCTCCCACCTCCCTCCCCATACCATCCCTCTGGGTCAGAGACTTCAATCATATGCTTCCCCTTTCATTATATATATATGTTGTGCTTAGTTGCTCAGTAGTATTCAGCTCTTTGCAACCCCATGGACTGTAGCTGGTCAGGTTTCTCTGACCATGGGGATTCTCCAGGCAAGAATATTGTGATGGGTTGCCATGCCCTCCCCCAGGAGACCTTCCCAACCATCAGAGCCACCAGAGAAGCCCAAGAATACAGGATTAGGTAGCCTATCCTTTCTCCAAGGGAACTTCCTGACCCAGGAATCAAACGAGGGTCTCCTGCATTGTAGGCAGGTTCTTTACCAGCTGAATTACCTTGGAAGCCCATAGGAAGTGAAAGTCGCTCAGTCGTGTCCGACTCTTTGTGACCCCATGGACCGTAGTCTACCACACTCTTCCGTCCATGGGATTTTCCAGGCAAGGGTACTGGAGTAGGTTGCCATTTCCTTCTCCAGAGGATCTTCCTGACCCAGGGATCAAACCCAGGTCTCGCGCATTGTAGGCAGATGCTTTACCATCTGAGCCAGCAGGGAAGCCCATATATATATATAAACGTATATATAAACTCTCTCCAGTGTTCTTGCCTGAAAAATTCCATGGCCAGAGGTGCCTGGTGAGCTGTAGTTCTTGGGGTCACAAAGAATCAAACATGACTGTGTGCACATACACACATACACAGACATACATATATTGTGTGCACACTCAATCGTGTTTGACTCTTTACGGACTGCAGCCCAACAGGTTCCTCTGTCCATGGGATTTTCTCCAGGCAAGAATACTGAAGTGGGTTGTCATTTCTTCTTCCACGGGATCTTCCCAACCTAGGGATGGAACCCACATCTCCTGCATTGAGAGGCAGATTTTTTAACACTGAGCCACCTGGGAAGACCATACATATATGAAAGTAATGCAAAAAAACTATTAATTCATGTGTCCCAATCATCTACTTTTGTCAAGTTAACATGGTTCATTAATTTATTTCAAAAATTTAAAGAGAATCAACACAATGCAAATACAGTTGAAGTCCCCTTGGTTGGTATTCCATTCCCACACTATCCAATCCCGTTCTTAGCTAGAAGTAATCATTATATTGAATTTTTAATTTATCATTCATATGTAAACTTCCATTACATGTAACTACATCCCTACACAAATTATTTTCTTTTTTACTTTAAAAAAGCTTAACACTGCATATATTCTTCTGCAACTTCTTTCTTGTTTTTACTGAAATATAATTTGACATACAATGATATATTAGCTCCAGGTGTGCCACACTGTAGCTGACTTCTAGTTCACAGTCTCTAGTCTCATCTCATAAGATGCTTAATATGAGTTCAATCTTCTTAAGTTTGATAGGATTGTTTTGCATTTGGTCTAGTATTTGATCTATCCTGGAGAATGTTCCACATCCCTTGAAAAGAATGTGTATTCAGCAACATTTGAAAGGACCTTCTATCTGTCTGTCTGTCTGTCTGTCTGTCTCTCTGTTCGTGGACGTGGCTAGATCTTGGGGTTTAACTGGTTTCTTTATGTAAAATGTTTATTGATTATTTCCAAACTTTTACATAGATTTCCGAATTGTACACTTGTAACATGTGTAATATTTTATCATGTAAAAAGTACAATTCATTTCCCTATTGATGGACACAAGGTTTCTCTCTACTTTGTGAGGCTTACGGTAGTTTCATGATGAATATTGTCATATTGTCTCATTATCTGCATGTGTTAGAGTTTCTCTAGGAGGTAATTACAAGATGAACTTGGGAGTCCAATTCTATGTGTATATTTAGTTTTGAAAAATACTACCAAATTGCTCTTCAATATGATTTTAATTTTCTTTCTCACAACTAATAGTTGCCACTGCTTAGCAATACTAAGGATGTTAAATGTTGCTAGTATATTTGAAGTCAATAATATTTCATTTTTTTATTTTAATTGGAGTTCTATAATTATTATTGAAGTTGACCATCTACTAAAATTGACTGCCTATAGACGTTTGTGTTTTTGTGTTTTATTTCTTTAAAATTTGTTAGGATTTGTGCTTTTGTTAATTTCTTGGTGTTTGTCTTTTAAATGTTATTTAGAGAAAATTCTCCATGAATTCTTGAAAATATTTCTCAGTTGGAAACTATAAGGGTCCTCCCCATATGTGCTCTCATTCATCTCTGCAAAATGAAAGCAATTTTTCATGAATGTTCGTACACACACAAGATGAGCTGAAAGTAGGAAAGTTAAAGCCCCAGAAACTACTGTCTGCCAGTGAGCAAGCCTATTTGGTTAATAAACATCCCTGCTTCCTTGCCCATTAATTGGGGTAATCCTGAGGACTTTTCTCTCTGTTTCACACAGTCCACAGCAGGATTATGTTCCTGAGCCTACAGTGGTTTCTGGCTTGATTATAGTTTTTTTGCCTTGATTGTTCCCCACTTTTCACTTCCCAACTCTTCTCATGGACTTTGTTTGAATTACCTTCCAAATAAATTTGAGACACTCATACAAAATCTTAGCCTCAGTTCTGTTCTGTTGTAGTCAAATAAAAACATACACAGTAAAAAATGAAGAAAAAAAAAAGGAGCAATGTACTTTGTGTTTTGTTTTTACTTTCATTGTATGTCTTCTGTTTAAAATCCAGTTTGAGTTATTATTGGCTAAATTTATCAATATTCTTCCTAGTTCACATTTTTAATAAAATGACAATTTCTGTAGTTTTTGGTTTATTTATCCACCCGGAATTTATTTTTCTTATGATGTGAGATAAAGATCTAATTTTATATCCCTAGAAGAATAACCTGATGACCCAGCATTATTTATGAAATAGCATTCTTCTTCACATATTAGTGAGACTATCTTTTTGACATATGAAATTTCCATATATGAATCAAGTTGCTTATGAATTCCTTATTCTGTTCTACTGGAATATTTTTTCACTTTTGGCCCAGTATCACTCACTCTATATTATAACTGAGTAATGAGGTTTGTTATCTGAGATGCTGAGTTCTGGGCTTCTCTAGGAGCTTGGGGGACTTCCCTGTGGCTCAGATGGTAAAGAGTTTACCTGCAATGTGGGAGACCTGAGTTTGATCCCTGGGTAGGAAGATCCCATGGAGAAGGAAATGGCAACCCACTCCAGTATTCTTGCCAGGAAAATCCCATGGATGGAGGAGCCTGTCAGGCTATAGTCCATAGGATCACAAAGAGTGGGACATGGCTGAGTGACTTCACTTTCTTTCTTGTAGCTCAGCTGGTAAAGAATTCACATACAATGCAGGAGACTCCGGTTTGATTTCTGAGTTGGGAAGTTCCCCTGGAGAAAGGATAGGCTACCTACCCCAGTATTCTTGGGCTTCCCTGGTGGCTCAGATAGGAAAGAATACATCTACAGTGCAGGAGACCTGCACTCAGTCCCTGAGTTTGGGAGACCCCCTGGAGGAGGACATGGCTACCCACAAACATGGCTGAGCAACTAAGCGCAGCACAGCATGACAAGTTCCATTTTATTTTAGTAACTTTTTCAGTTTCAAGACATATAATTTGTCCTTTTTCATATTAACCTTTCGTCTTCTTTCAGTCTGTCCTTCATATATCAACATCTTTTTAAAGAAAAGCTATTGCTCCACTCATTTATCTGAACATAATAAGCATAGTCACTTAAAGCATATAATTTGAGGAAAAATTATAATATGAATGCTGATTTCATTTCTGAACATAAGTATATAATTGATGATTTTCAATCTTCTGTTTTAATATATTATTGCCCTATGTGGAGGATAGTGCATGAACTAATTTTGCTATCCTTTTCTTCCCTTATATAAAGTCAAAAGAAAATTCTACTTGGTTTTCTGAAAGCAATTGCCAATGCAACAGCTATAATGAAGAAAACAGTCAATTATCTCCATCTTATTGATTCCCCAAATTCAAGGGGACCCTCTCACGTCTCCCATTGTATAGGAGGGTCTCACCTATCATTAGAATCATCTCCTAGAACATAATGAAGATGAAGCTCTCCCAACTCCATCCATGGTTTCTCTCATTTCATGTGTATTTTAAAGTGATTAAGAATACTTAGTATGAACTTAGTTAAATAAAAAATATAAATATATTCCATGACATACCTTTATTTATTTATATTCCAAGTTTTATTAGTAAGGCTTTCAGAAAGCAGCATGCGGTTCTTTTTATTCAAGAGTAAAGAAGAAGAAACAAATAAGTTATTGCTTATTTGAGCCAATATAATATGCCACACTTTCAACACATTAACCCTGGACCTAGTACTTCCTTGCCTCTGACTAGTTTTACTCGCGAGAACTAGAAACAAATTGGCTTACTTCAGAACAAGTTTGGTTTTATTTATTAATTTGAATTCTAAATTAATTGTTATTCAAAGTGTGGAAGGCCTCATGATGAAGTGTACTTTTATTACCAAAGGACAGTCTTGGTTTTCACATAACTATCATCATGAGTGTGGTTATCTCAACCTGTCCTGTCATTATTGTGGGGATATTTAAAATAGTAAAGTTCAAGGCAAGTGAGTAATGTCTTCCCCACCCAGAATACTTCCTTAAAAGAGAAAAAAATGCTTCATTCCTCCCGCAGCAGTTACTCTTGTTCATTGATAACTACGTGAGGACATTAAAATGTTGGCATGTGATGCCTTGTTTACATGGACTTTCCTTTAGGTTAGATCAATACTCCCTTGCATTGCGAAACTTTAGATGGGTGACATAATGAAGATTGCCAAATTTGTGATTGCTTCATGTTTGACTCTTTGTGACTCCCATGGACTGTGGCCCACCAGGCTCCTCTGTCCATGGAATTCTCCAGGCAAGAATACTGGAGTGGATTGCCATTCTCTTCTCCAGGGAATTTTCTCCACCCAGGAGTTGAATCCAGGCCTCCTGAATTGCAGAAGGATTCTTTATCATCTGAGCCAACAGGGAAGCTCCCAATTATATATGTATATATAAACATATATATAAATATATATATGTTTATATATATACACAAACATATTCTCTCAATATATATATTGAGAGAGAGAGAAAGAAAGTGGGAGAGAGGGAGGGTAGGAAGAGATATAAGCATTAATATATATGTTAGGCTATTTATCTGTGCTTAAAAGTTATCTTTAGAATGTCTAAACCTACATAAAACAGGAAAAATGCCTTAATAATGACCTGAGTCAGAGGGTAGAAGGTTAATCTGTTAAGGACTTACTACAAATATCATGTGTGTGCCCAATGACTAATTTGACTATCGTGAATTTCATATTTCTTCTACCAGTTCTCAAAATGATAAAGTTTCATTTTTGTTTACAACATGCAGTTAATTTCATTCACATTGACACTGACCTGCTTAGGTGATTAACATTTATGGCTCTAAACACCTCTGTACTCACTAATATTTTATTAAAGATTAACTTCTTAAAGATTAAAGCTAGTTAATGTATAGAGATGTAATGCTGCCAAAGGGACATACACACTTATATACACTGACTAGTAAGACTAATGTAGATTTGTTGTTTGACAAAACTTCTTGGAAAACTAGAGAGTTTCTGCTCTTCAACTGCTGCAAGCTTCTGTGCTCTTCCAGACTCCTTAGAGTAGCAAACCTTCAAAAACCAAAAATGGGGTCAAAGCGAAGTGTACCATCAAGGCGCCATTCTCTCACCACCTATGAAGTCATGTTTGCAGTTCTCTTTGTCATATTGGTGGCACTCTGTGCTGGATTAATTGCAGTGTCCTGGCTGTCAATCCAAGAATCAGAAAAAGGTAAGTTACATAAGGTTGGCTACAGAAAGTGCTCACAGGTGAATATATACACTTCAGTCTCCAGAATCCTGCCAGCATTTTATATCCATTGCTTTGACTGATTTCCTGGCAAGGTATTTTTATTGCATCCAGATGCTTCACCTTAGTTCACATCATAGGAATTTTTTAAGTTGGTATATAATTTTGAATTTAATTCAGAATTTGAATATGAGACTAAGTATTTAAAATTTAAAAATGATTAGATTCTCAGTTTCAACATATAACAAAGTAGGTTCATAGCCTTTGGGTCTATTCTAATAGAATTTAAATCATAAACACATTCAAACCTTGTTGACTATAGAAGTGGCTAAATAGGCCAATTAAAAAAAATATTGCTTATTTCTAGAGAATTATATCTTCATTCTTATTAGTACACCAATTTTAATTATAACAATATAAGGGACTCTTGGTATGATTGTGGATTTATAAACGTCTCAAGATGCCTGAGCAGCAATTTGTGATTAACAGAAAAAATAAATAAGGAAAAGAAACTCTTCTTTAGAGCTAAATGGCCTGTGTTGTGAAAGTCACCCAGTCATGTCCAACTCTTTGTGACCCCATGGACTGTAGCCCACCAGTCTCCTCTGCCCATGAAATTCTCCAGGGAAGAATGCTGGAGTCGGTAGTCATTCCTTTCTCCAGGGGATCTTCCTAACCCAGGGATCAAATCCAGATCTCCCGCATTTCAGGCAGATTCTTTACCAGCTGAGCCAGCCAGAAGTCCAAATTACCTGTCCCAGCTGCTTTTAAAAGCTCTACAAATGTATTCTCTTGTTACAACAAACCTATGAGTTAGTTGCTATTGTTATGCCCATTTTACAAGTGAAAAACCAGAGGCAGAATTTAGGTAACTTGTTTCAACTTAGAGCATTGCCAGGTAGTACAAACTAGATAATCTAACTGGAGAATGTGCACTCTACCATTCATTCATTTATATGATTTTTTAAAAAATGTTAGCATAGCAAAAACCTTGAATATTGGATTTATTTTTTCTGAGAAAATTTTCACATTTTTATAAAATGATGAATTATATGGTATATTAATTCCTTCAAAACCATTTAATGGTAGTGATTTTGGTTTTACTGAGAAAATTCTCAACATTTGAGTTAGTTCTTTTCCCTTAGCAAATAAGTTTAAATTAGAAATAATAAACATGATTTATAGTTTTATAAAAGAATTCCAATATAATCCCTGGTTTATATTACTACTATGCTAAGTCACTTCAGTCGTGTCTGACTCTGTGCAACCCCATAGACGGCAGCCCACCAGGCTCCCCCGTCCCTGGGATTCTCCAGGCAAGAACACTGGAGTGGGCTGCCATTTCCTTCTCCAATGAATGAAAGTGAAAAGTGAAAGTGAAGTCGCTCAGTCATGTCCAACTCTTAGCGACCTCATGGACTGCAGCCTTCCAGGCTCCTCGGTCCATGGGATTTTCCAGGCAAGATTACTGGAGTGGGGTGCCATTGCCTTCTCCTATAGCTATATACAAAGAGAAGGAAGTCTTGTGAGTATAAAATTAAATAAAATTTAGAAGTTCCCTGAGCCTTTTAGAAAAGTGACCACTTTGGTGTTAAATGCCCTGTGAATACCTTCAAGGACATGTAATCATTTGGAAGTCCATTGGAATGTTTCATACTCAATGAAAATACAAAAGTTAGTTTTTTACCAGGAAAATTTAAAAAAAAAAAATACTTTTAAAAGCTAGTGTGATTTAATCATGAACAACTGAATGTAAGAAGAGATGTGAAATAAAACTATAACACTACACCACAGGATGTAAGACTCACTTTCAATACATACTTTAATATTTGTTGTTGTTCTTCAGTCGCTAAGCCTGTTGTACTCTTTGAGACCCCATGCACTGCAGCATGCCAGGCTTCCCTGTTCTCCACTGTCTCCAGAACTTGCTCATGTTCATGTCCACTGAGTCAGTGATGCTTTCTAAAACCCATCCTCTGCTGCCCTCTTCTCATTTTGCCTTCAATCTTTAGTTTACTTTACACTTACTTTAATGTATTTCATACTATACACTTGAATATACTTAACACTTTTACTGGAAATCATTTTAGATTTCAAAAAGTTGTAAAAATTGTAGAATTATTTTATAACATTCATACAAGTTCCCCTAATGTCAGTATCTAGTATATACATATACAGCTATCACAACCAAGAAATTAATACAATTGCTACAATAATATTAGCTAAACACTCTATTCAAATTTCACCAGTTTTTCACTAATGGCTTTTCTTGTTCAGGATTCAGTACAGATTCCTACACTGTATTTTGTTTCCATGTTTCTTCAGTCTCTGGCAATCCATGACAGTTCCTCAGTCTTTCCTTGTCTTTTAGATACACAAATCTACATATTATTTTGAGTATTGTTTAAAATATTAATTCTAAGGTTTCTTCTGAACTAAGAGATTTGTGTCAATATTAGCAGCAGCAGCATACAATATGGGAGACCTGGGTTCTATCCCTGGGTGGAGAAGACCCCATGGAGAAGGGAAAGGCATTCTTGCCTGGAGAATCCCCATGGACAGAGGAGCCTTCCAGGCTACAGTCGGCATGGGGTCGCAAAGAGTCAGACATGACTGAGCAACTAAGCACAGCACAGCATGACAGATCTTGAGGTTTGAAATCAGTCAGTCCTTTGCAGATGACACCACCCTTATGACAGAAAGTGAAGAGGAACTAAAAAGCCTCTTGATGAAAGTGAAAGAGGAGAGTGAAAAAGTTGACTTAAAGCTCAACATTCAGAAAACGAAAATCACGGCATCTGGACCCATCACTTCATGGGAAATAGATGGGGAAACAGTGGAAACACTGTCAGACTTTATTTTTTGGGGCTCCAAAATCACTGCAGATGGTGACTGCAGCCATGAAATTAAAAGACGCTTACTCCTTGGAAGAAAAGTTATGACCAACCTAGATAGTATATTCAAAAGCAGAGACATTACTTTGCTGACTAAGGTGCATCTAGTCAAGGCTATGTTTTTTCCTGTGGTCATATATGGATGTGAGAGTTGGACTGTGAAGAAGGCTGAGCGCCGAAGAATTGATGCTTTTCAACTGTGGTGTTGGAGAAGACTCTCGAGAGTCCCTTGGACTGCAAGGAGATCCAACCAGTACATTCTGAAGGAGATCAGCCCTGGGATTTCCTTGGAGGGACTGATGCTGAAGCTGAAACTCCAGTACTTTGGCCACCTCATGCAAAGAGTTGATTCATTGGAAAAGACTCTGATGCTGGGAGGGATTGGGGGCAGGAGGAGAAGGGGATGACCCAGGATGAGATGGCTGGATGGCATCACAAACTCGATGGACGTGAGTCTGAGTGAACTCCGGGAGCTGGTGATGGACAGGGAGGCCTGGCATGCTGCGATTCATGAGGTGGCAGAGTCGGACACGGCTGAGCGACTGAACTGAACTGAAGTGAATCCTTTGTCCAAATTACGTATCTGTCACTTTTATAACATTGAAAATTTTTCTTAGTGAGTCTAATCCCCAATTTGCCCAGCTGGAAAGAAAAAAAGAGAAATAGCATCTTCTCATATCAGGTCAATGCATCATTATTAGCACATTTATTAATGATCTCATCATTGTACGAGCCTCATCTGAAGCAATTTGTTTTGAAGATACATTCAAGGAAAATAATCACATAATAGTATTGTATTAGACTTAATGGCATATTTTATTTCCCACATCCCTACCCAAATTGTTAGCTTTTTTAAACATATTTTTCATATTGAGATAATTATATTTTCTGCAGCATTCTCGAAAACTTCCCCAATAATGACAGTCCCCATCTAATGGCAAAAGGTTATACATGTCAAATTTATAATTATTAGAATGAAAGAAGTAGTTTCAAAGCTATGCTTCAAAGTAATGCACACACTGAAATCCTCACAGCAATCCACATGTAGAAAACCAGCAGTGTCCCTTGATGCTAGGTGTTCAAGAAGTATCTGAAAGCAACTACAAAACTTTTAATGGTGCCTTTCTCACCATGTTTCCCTGAATCAGTTCCCATAATTGGTGGAAGTTGATCATTCCTGTATCTTCCAACAGGAATCTCAGTAACAAACAAAAACAAAACAAAACTTGGAAGTTTGCAGAGCTGGTTAGATTTCAAAGAAAAGAAAAAATATATACAATGGGACAGAGATGAAGTTTTAATTTTCAATCTTTTAAAACAACTAGATAGCTAAGAAAAAAATTAAAAGATAAAAGCAGCTGATGATGAAACAGGAAGACTAAAAAGAAAAAGCAAGAACTCCAGAGTCAACACATTAAGTAAGAACTTTGCTTCTGTGTCTTAACCAGAATGTGCATATTTTCTTACTCATCATTCACATTTTCAGTTTTGTTTCTTATAAAATCATCTAGATGCAGCATTTGGAAAAAGTCATGAAGCCAGAGGGACATTGAAAATAATATCTGGAGCTACTTATAATTCTCATTTGCAAGACAAACTCTCAGTGGACTTCAAAGTTCTTGCTTTTGACATTCAACAAATGGTAGGAGACTTTTTCTCTTTAACTATGTTAAAATTTCATAACATAATTTCACTAACTACTTGCTAAAGATACATAGATCTTGAAAGTGAAAGTGAAAGTCACTCAGTCATGTCTGACTCTTTGTGACCCCATGGACTGTAGCCTGCCAGGCTCCTCTGTCCATGGGATTCTCCAAGCTAGAATACTGGAGTGGGTAGCTGTTCCCTTCAGGAATCTTCCCAACCCAGGGATCGAACTCAGGTCTCCCATGTTGCAAGCAGATTCTTTACCACTAAGCCACCAGGGAAGCCCACATAGATCTTATTCTCTTTGAAAAAAGTCAGCCAATAAATATAACTGCTCAGGATACTTAAATATGAAATGTATTATCACAGAGAAGGAAAGTACCCCAAAATAGTTCTAAGAAGAATATAAAAAAAATTTGTTTAATGTTTTACTTAATAAATAAAATATTAAATTTAATATGTCTTTTTAACTTTCAGATAGATGATATCTTTCAATCAAGTAATCTGAAAAATGAATATAAAAACTCAAGAGTTTTACGATTTGAGTGAGTATAACTCAAAATTTTTATATAAATAGAAAGCACAGAATCACATCATAGTACTCTCTTTGCTGCTGCTGCTGCTGCTAAGTTGCTTCAGTTGTGTCTGACTCTGTGCGACCCCGTAGATGGCAGCCTTCCAGGCTCCCCCGTCCCTGGGATTCTCCGGGTAAGAACACTGGAGTGGGGTGCCATTTCCTTCTCCAATGCATGAAAGTGAAAAGTGAAAGTGAAGTCGCTCAGTCGTGTCTGACTCTTCGCGACTCCATGGACTAATATTTGTAAAAAGAGCATCACAATTTTTAGGAGAAAATGGAATATTTTACATTTTCAACATTTTCTGAGAGGGTTGAGGAAAGTGGCACAGTATGGACTTCTATATTGGTAGAAAATAACAATGCTAGATAATTGGTCTCATATTAACATATTCCCTTCATGTGAGTACAAAATCTTTCAGAGACACATGAAGAAGAGTGAGGTTGATTTTATGCAGATGTCTAGGAGTCTGACAGTTAACCTATATCCAAGGGAAGCCATATGGGAGTCCAGGTCATTGGAGAATACAAAGAGCATCACTTTATTTTATTAATTAATTAATTAATTTACTTATTTCCAAGCTTCCCCGGTGGCTCAGTAAAGAATCTGCCTGCCATTGCAGGAACCTCAGGAGATGCGAGTTTGATCCCTGAGTGGGAAAGATTCCATGGAGGAGGAAATGACAACCCACTCCAGTATTCTTTCCGGGATAATTCCACGCACAGGGGAGCCCAACAGGCTACAGTCCACAGGCCTCAAAGAGTCAGACATGACTGAGCACTCATGCAATCTATCTCAGATCAGAAACAATTAAACCAGAGAGTCTACCACCAAAGATACTTGTTACATGGTCTTCACAACAGTCCTAACATTTGTATAACAGTCCTTTGGTTCACAGGGACCAAACAGAGATAGGTCAAGTCAAAGAAAAAGAGATTATACTTAGAAGAACAATGACAGAAGGTCAAATTAGTTAATGGGCAGAAGGAAATGTTAGTCCTTGCCATTTCTTGTTGGGACAAAATGAACAAAAGCACAAAGCTTTATTTTACCAAATACAAAAAAAAAGAAAAAAAGGCTATTTTTCACCTACTTATCTATTTATCTTTATCATTCTTTATCCCAGATAGCATATTCATGATATCTTAGTCTCAGTAGCCAGTCAGCTCCACCCCATCTACTGTCTTCATTCCTGTCCACAACACAGAGGCCTTGACTCCTGTTTTCCAGGTTTATGATCACTAATAACCTCTTTCATAACCTAATTTCAGGGCTAGAAGGAGACATGTGGCCTCTCAGGAAAGATTTACTAGTGTTTCTTGTTTGTGTATTTTATTCAACATATTGTTTTAAAATATTTATTCAGTATTTATTCCGTGTAGGTAAAGCCATGAATGCAAGCTTTTATTTCCCTTTAAGTGAGTTATCTATTTAGAGTACGTGGAACTGATTTCTCTTTTCCAGTTTTAGAGCGACTGAGTATGGAGATCTGCATTAAAGCTTCAATTAATATTTAGTTCTTAAAGGTTTTGCATAGATTCCCCTGGAGAAGAGACTGGCTACCCACTCCAGTGTTCTTGCCTGGAGAATTCCATGGACAAAGGAGCCTAACAAGCTAAACCCATGGGGTCACAAAAAGTCAGACACGACTGAGCAACTATCACTTTTACGGAGCGGAATCCCATGTTCTTCCGCACCTTCAAAAGGCTCTGCCCAGTGAAATCCACGCTAAGCACAGTGTGTAGTGCAGTTTATTAGGATAGTTTCCCTAATGGGACTATTTGTCTTCTCTTGCTTACAACCTCCTGGATAACTTCGTTTTTACTCAACTGGGAAATTTTGCTGAATACAGACTTTTATATAAGGTCTGGTAGTTAATCAAAACCCTAGCATTTTCTTTGATATTTATTAAGTAACCTTACATTTCTCTAGATAGTAAAATCACTATATTTGAAACTGTAAATTATTTGAGCTGAGGAATTATTTCCTTCCCTTCCTTTAAACCACCTAGGAGACCAATATAGTGCCTAAACCTTGATACATATTTTATAGCAATTCTCAAATAATATTCTTCATCAGTATAGGGAAACTTTCACCTAGTTGTAGCTGAACTACTTTTAAATCAGAAGTGAGTTTGTAAAAGATGCAACGCAAAGGAATTTCATGAAAATGTCTGTAAGATAAATTACAGGTAGGTGCTTTGGGAGACTGAGAAGAAAAGGAGGAGAAAAGAAATTTAGAAGCAGGAAAAAAAGTAACAAGCAAACATTTAGGTTTACTTTAACTAATATGATATAAAATGACATATTCCAGTTACAGAAAAAAGTGAAAGTATTGGTTGCTCAGTCATGCCCAACTCTTTGCTACCGTGTGGAGCGTAGCCCACCAGGCTCCTCTGTCCATGGGATTCTCCAGGCAAGAATACTGCAGTGAGTTGCCATTCACTTCACCAGGGGATCTTCCCAACCCAGGGATCGAACCCGGGTCTCCATTAGGCAGATTCTTTACCACCTGAGCCATCAGAGAAGCCTATAGAAATAAGTGGCAGACTCTTAACTGTTTTTATAAATTATTTGCACTTTAAACTGATTGATAAAATCAAGAAACAGAAATAACTGACTTCTCAACTAACAGTAGCCATATCAACTCTGAAAAATACATCTAAAAATTCTTAAAAATGCCTATTTCATTTTTTGTTACTGATTTTAATGAAACACACACTTTATGCATGTGTATATGGTCAAATTATAACACTCAGAATATTACACTTAGTCATTAACCTATCTCTTCTTCCTTTTAAAAATATTATTTAATGTCAACTCTTTCCTCCACCATTAAGTTTTGTGTACATGTGTGTATGTGTGTGTGTTGAGCTATCCTGCAGGACAAGCAAATGGTCTACCCATGTCTGGGAAGCCTTTTATTACTCTGCTTTGTGGAAAATGCTTTGACTCAAAGAGCATTTAAGAGTTGATTCTTTTAATAAAGTGCTGTTTACCCTTTGTAGCAATAGGAAGCTTATTTTGCCCTTTGAGCACAGATAAGTCATCAAGTTAGGAAAGGAAAGACTTTTGTTTACTCAGCAATCCTAGAGGTTATCAATGTCATTAAGGAAAATAAGAGATAAGAAACATTTGATTTATTGCACACAGGCTTTCTGTATAATGATAGGATTTATCTTTTTTTTTTTAAAAAAAAGGATGAACTCAGATATTCCACTGAAAAAGGGCTTTGAAATAAAAGTGGTCATTGTTTCCTTTTTTTTTGTTTTCTAAAGGAAAAATTCTCATTTTATTAATAAATTCAGTCTCACAGCTGTGGTAGAGATGATTACTAAACCACATAACAGCTTTATTATTAGGTGAAGCATACATGTTTAATATGGTTTCCCTGATTTCTACTGTATATCTTTCTTATCTCAATATTTATACTGAATAAGAAACAAATTTTAAAGAATGCAATTGTGTGTGGGTATAGAATGTGTAACTCCTGTCTTTGCAAATGAATTTTTAAATGCAATATATAATTAACAACCAAAAAATCCCCACATCTTTCATGCAAAGATGTTTTATGTCTGAGAATAAACTAATCCATTCACTTTCAACTCAGTGAAAGAAAATTCCAGATTTGTATGCTCTCTGCCAAAATTACCTTACCTCTTCTACTCCCTAATTCAAATAAAATAAAAGAAAGTGGTAAGTGAAATTAAATCTGTGAAAGTTACATAAAGAGAAAAAAACTGTTTTAATCAGAATTAAAACTATATGCTGGGTAACCAAGGATGAGTTGGCAATGATGAATTGAAGACGGACATTGTTCACTCTCACTTTATCTTAACCACATTTAACTCCTATTCATTTAAGAAGACTGGGATAAAGATTGGTAAGGAGACAAGGAAAAAGAGAAGGAAGAAGAGGAGGAAAAGATGGAGAAAGAGTGAGAAGAAAAAGAAAAAGATAAAGAGCTATTAGAGGAGCAAGAGAGGAGGGAGAGAAAAAGAGGAGGGAAGATCCTGTTTCCCAAAAGTGTGAAGGCAATAAACTATCCATTCGCCATCCCAATTCCAACCAACCATTTCCCCCATCTCTTTGGATGTAAAGTTCTGGTAACAACGCAAGATAATAAAAACATGGACCTGCATCTAGGTAAATGTATTATATTGTCTTCTGTATTAATAAATAGTTCATAATGGTGTTAATAGCAGTGCGGGGGGGGGGGAATCAGAACTATATCAAAACACATCTGGGACACAGAGTTTCTGGGTTTTATTCCTCTATCTAGGCACAATTACATAAATGACTCTAAGTTTCAGTCTCCTTATTGCTAAAATTAGTGTTGGCCAACATCAGGTGAAAAATACTAGAGTCATTTTCCTTTACTCAAGCTTCTGCTTAAATAAATATAGCATGAAACCTGAGAGTTATATGCCTGTTAGGATTTTTTAAATAGCAATTAACAGAACACATGGTTGAAAGTACCCTAAACAAAAATGATTATCATGCGACATTACAAGAAATCTGTAGGTTTCAGAAGAGGTTAATTCAGTGATACAATGATTGTGACATGATCAAAAATGTATGTGTTTTCAATCTTTTATTATGCTATCTGTAGCTTGACAATCATAACTTGCTTCATGGTTCCAAAATAGATGCAACAGTTCCAGCAATTACATGTAGACGTAATAATAATCAACAACAGAGTAGTAGTCCACTATGAGCCTTTATTACATTAAATATGGAAACATTTCCTAGAAGTTTCCAATCAGTTTTGCCTTATATTCCATTGGCCAGGTCCTGCCATGAATAGTCACATGCTCATAAATAAAACTATCATTGACATGAGCAATGGTTGCAGAAGTTATGTGAAAATGGAGCATTATTTTCAAATAAAAAGAGAGACTGACCAGCACGGAAAAATTCACGAGTGTGGCGGAGTATGTAAAAACAGTGTCTGTGATGAAATCTACTTTTATCATGGATAGCAGGTGATTTACATGTGTAGGTGAATTTGCGACATTGTTACTTAGTAAATAGTTACTAAGGAGCCTTGCCATTTAAAAGATTTGGATAATTCGATTTAATCAAATGATTGGAAAGTTAAACATTCTGACATTTAAAAATTCTATACTTAATAGAGGAGAAATGTGCAATTATTGATCAGTCTGTTCACATCAATCATAAAAAAATGCTGCTGCTACTGCTGCTAAGTCACTTCAGTCGTGTCCAACTCTGTGTGACCCCATGGACGGCAGCCCACCAGGCTCCCCTGTCCCTGGGATTCTCCAGACAAGAACACTGGAGTGGGTTGCCATTTCCTTCTCCAATGCATGAAAGTGAAAAGTGAAAGTGAAGTCGCTCAGTCCTGTCTGACTCTTTGCGACCCCATGGACTGCAGCCTAACAGGCTCTTCTGTCCATGGGATTTTCCAGGCAAGAGTACTGGAGTAGCTACATAGAAAGGAATTACTTCTAAACTGTGAACTTGAATAGTAGCACAGAAACTAAAAAGGAATATCCTACCGAGGGGAAATGGTGATCTACTGTGATCTTTCAGGGACATTTTGATCCTGTATTTAGTCTTGGAGAGGAAAAAAAAAATACCTACATATATATTGTAGGTGTTACCAAGACATATATACATACAGATACTTAAAGAACCCTTCAGGAGTTGATGAAGCCCTTGAAGAAACTAATTTACTTACAGATATGAATATAAATGCCTAAATTTCAGAAATAGCAAACATACTATGCAAAATTCGGTTCTTTAGTCTGCCTTTTTTTTTAAAGATTCCATTCTCTTGAATGGATATTTATATATTTTTGGTTGCACTTTGGTTTTACTTATTTTATTTATTATTTTTGCTATTTGATTACCATTTATTTTATTGTTATATTAATATTATATTTTTATTATTTTGCTATTTTTATCTTTATCTACTATTGTTATTTATTTTATTAATTTATTATTTTTGTTGCATTTTTGGTTTTATTTATTTTTAGTTGTGTCATGCAGGCTTCTCATTTTGGTGGCTTCGTGTTGTGGCTCTCACTTTATACTTGCTGGCTTCCATAGTTGACGTGCTCAGGTCTTAGTTGCCCTGCGACGGGTAGAATCTTCCCAGACCAGAAACTGAACCTGAGCAACATCCCTGCATTAGCAGACATTTTCTTATTCATTGTACCACCAGAAAGTCTGTTAGTCTGCCTCTTTTTTTTTTTTTACTTTATTTTACTTTACAATACTGTATTGGTTTGCCACACGTTGACATGAATCCACCATGGGTGTATACAAGCTCCCAATCCTGAATCCCCCTCCCACCTTCCACTCCATATCATCTCTCTGGATCATCCCCATACAGCAGCCCCGAGCATCCTGTATCCTGTATCGAACATAGACTGGCACTTCGTTTCTTACATGATAGTATACATGTTCCAATGCCATTCTCCCAAATCATCCCACCCTCTTCCTCTCTCTCAGAGTCCAAAAGTCCGTTCTACACATCTGTGACTCTTTTGCTGTCTCGCATACAGGGTCATCATTGCCATCTTTCTAAATTCCACATATATGTGTCAGTATACTGTATTGGTGTTTTTCTTTCTGGCTTACTTCACTCTGTATAATTGGCTCCAATTTCATCCACCTCATTAGAACTGATTCAAATGTATTCTTTTTAATGGCTGAGTAATACTCCATTGTGTATATGTACCACTGCTTTCTTATCCATTCATCTGCTGATGGACATCTAGGTTGTTTCCATGTCCTGGCTATTATAAACAGTGCTGCAATGAACATTGGGGTACATGTGTCTCTTTCAATTCTGGTTTCCTTGGTGTGTATGCCCAGCAGTGGGATTGCTGGGTCATAAGGCAGTTCTATTTGCAATTTTTTAAGGAATCTCCACACTGTTCTCCATAGTGGCTGTACTAGTTTGCATTCCCACCAACAGTGTAAGAGGGTTCCCTTTTCTCCACACCCTCTCCAGCATTTATTGCTTGTAGACTTTTGGATCACAGCCATTCTGACTGGTGTGAAATGGTACCTCATTGTGGTCTTGATTTGCATTTCTCTGATAATGAGTGATGTTGAGCATCTTTTCATGTGTTTGTTAGCCATCCGCATGTCTTCTTTGGAGAAATGTCTATTTAGTTCTTTGGCCCATTTTTTGATTGGGTCATTTATTTTTCTGGAGTTGAGCTGCATAAGTTGCTTGTATATTTTTGAGATAAGTTGTTTGTCAGTTGCTTCATTTGCTATTGTTCTCTCCCATTCAGAAGGCTGTCTTTTCACCTTACTTATAGTTTCCTTTGTTGTGCAGAAGCTTTTAATTTTAATTAGATCCCATTTGTTTATTTTTGCTTTTATTTCCAATATTCTGGGAGGTGGATCATAGAGGATCCTGCTGTGATTTATGTCAGAGAGTGTTTTGCCTATGTTCTCCTCTAGGAGTTTTATAGTTTCTGGTCTTACGTTTAGATCTTTAATCCATTTTGAGTTTATTTTTGTGTGTGGTGTTAGAAAGTGATCTAGTTTCATTCTTTTACAAGTGGTTGACCAGTTTTCCCAGCACCACTTGTTAAAGAGATTGTCTTTACTCCATTGTATATTCTTGCCTCCTTTGTCAAAGGTAAGGTGTCCATAGGTGTGTGGATTTATCTCTGGGCTTTCTATTTTGTTCCATTGATCTATATTTCTGTCTTTGTGCCAGTACCATACTGTCTTAATGACTGTGGCTTTGTAGTAGAGCCTGAAGTCAGGCAAGTTGATTCCTCCAGTTCCATTCTTCTTTCTCTGCCTCTTAAGGACCCAAGTAAACCCTGAGCAGCCCTAGCTTACTGAAGCGTACAGAATGAAGACCAGAGCTAAAGTTCGTTTTCCAAACAGTTGTATCCTAAAAGCACATTGCTCCTGCTCACCCACTTCAGTCGTGTCCAACTCTTTTGCGACCCTATGAACTCTTTGCCACCAGGCTCCTCTGTCCATGAGATTCTCCAGACAAGAATACTGGAGTGGGCTGCCATGCCCGCCTCCAGGGTATCTTCTTGACCCAACGATCGAACCTGAGGCTCCTGCGTTGTTAGTGGATTCTTCACCACTGGGCCACCAGGGAAGCCCTTAAAACATAGTAGCAAAGTAGAAACATAGACCAGAGAGCAAAAACATCTGACACATTTCCACTGGGCCAAACATGTATTCTTTTTTCGATTCTTTAAACTATAAACAAATTACCAGTGAGGAAAACTTTAAAAATGCAGGTTTCAGAGGAGGAGAGAAGAGATGATGACTTGGGTCATGTAACTGAACTCTAACATCATGGTCAGAGATGAACAGACAACATAATCCCAACTCTTGACGATGACAGTATAGCCCACAACTTCCCAGTACCCACATATGCTTGTCTTCTTTCTGCTCTTTGAAGTCAGGAAATATTTCAATATTTTATATAAAGAATGAAGAAGAAAAAGAAGACAATTTATTAACAGTTGTTATAAGCTTGCCATCAGGCCTTTGTAAACTACACAGAAAATATTTTTTTCTGAAATCAGTGTAACTACTTTAAACTTCCTACTTAGAAATCATCTGTGAAAATAAAAAATCCAATTACAAATCCTCATGTTTTCAAACAGTACAATAGGAATAAATGTCATGATATCATGTGATTTTGTTTAATTTGACACAAGTGACTGTGGTTTGGCCTAGGGATTAGTGTGCTACTGTGGAACTGAGAAAAATTGGGTTCTAATTCTGGATATATCTTGTGCTCTTGTAGAAACAGTCATTGTTTAAGTTCTCTTTCCTCCACCTGTGAAATAAAGATAACACTTGACATGACCTTCCTTGTACAAGTGTGATAGGATTAACAAGGTGATGACCATAGAGAGTCAAACACAAATCATTTGAAGAGGGCTGAGTTTTTTCTCTTATGTCACTTTTTGCTTTGCAGAAATGGCAGCATTATAGTCATATTTGACCTTCTCTTTGTCCAGTGGGTATCAGATAAAAATGTAAAAGAAGAACTGATTCAAGGCATTGAAGCAAATAAATCCAGCCAACTGGTCACTTTTCACATTGACTTGAACAGCATTGATATCACAGGTATCCGTGAACCTTATTTGATACTTTGAATCAATAAGCCATGAAATTAAAATTCTATGTACCAAAGGAGCAGTGGGATCACCCTGGACTTTTGGGAACCTGTCTTATTGCATGAGTAACACATTTACATAAGGATAGTGGAATATGGAGAAAATGTATTAGAAAAAAAAATGCCAATGAGAAAATCTTTGTAAAATATCAAATAACAAAGAAGTTCTGAAAATATTGGCATACTTAAATGTTTGTGGGCCTAATCACACTTTTGGCATTGGCCAAGCACAGCACTGATTTTCCAGGAACCCTCCATCTGAAAGTAACACATTACTTTCTGATAGTCATATTGTTGTTGTTTAGTCACCAAGTCGTGTCTGACTCTTGCAGCACCATGGATTGACTGTAGCCCACCCGGTTCCTCTGTCTATGGAATTTTCCAGGGAAGAGTATTGGAGTAGGTTGCCATTTCCTTCTCTAGGGTATCTTCCCAGCCCAGGGTTTGAATCTGAGTCTCTTGAACCTCCTACATTGGCAGCTGGATTCTTTACCACTTCACCACCTGGGAAGCCCCTAGAAAACTTAATCTACCTCTAAATAGCTGCATTATTTAAGGAGATTTACCAAAATTTTCTGTATGTTTGTTATCTCATCTGGAAAATGGGACTAGTAAAGATACTGTGTAGTAGCATTGGTTTCAGGGGTAAATGTGTTGATATAAAAAACACTTGTTCTAGCTAATAATAGTTAGTAGTATTTTTCAGCCCATTTGAATTAGACAAAAAACCAAAATAGTCTCTGCTCCAGCAGGTGTGCCAGAGGGGACCAAACCATCAGTAGAGGAAGCACTTAAGAACTTGAGTTGCCTTCTCACTAAACAGGCACAGCAGGATAAAGCAGGAAACTGGATAAAAGTAAACTGTGCTTGATGAGCCCTTGCTGTAAAAAAAAGCAGCTAGAGGTCTGCAATTTTATATCTACTATTACAAAATCAAAGAAACAAAGCACTCATGTCTTTATATATTTGCTTAAGAGCAAATCAATACTGACTTATGCTGAAGTAAAACTATTTGAACTGGCAATAGGCTACTTAGAGTGTGCATATAAGTGGATACTTATATATTGATGAGCTTTCTAACATCTAAAAATTTCTGAATTCAAAAGCATATTTAGCTGAAGGTTTACAGAAAAGAGATTTTTGATACAGATGGGCCTGGTATTTCGTTTTAATATTTATTTGCATCATGTCAATTTTCAAGTTTGTTACATTTGAAAATTGGTTAATAATCCCACAAACATCTTAGATTTTTATACAGTAAACTGTCAAGCCAGACACAATGAAAAATTAGGGTATTATCTTCTTTAAGAAAAATTCTTATAAAGTTGATTTTATCTTCTTCATTAATAATCTACCACATATTTATAAAACTGTTACAGGTCTTTTACAAAGAAGACAATGCAGTAATGAAGAAATAATGCGATAAACCATCTAGTTAGTAGAAGAAGACCTACCTCTTAGCCCACTTACTATAAATATTGTTTTGAATAAAAGCAAATTCATTTGATCAGGGCTTCTCAGAAGATATGGTTTGGTTTCCTCTATTTTTAACATAGCTGTCATGGTGTCTTTAAAAATATTAAACATGTTAAATGGTGAAGAAAATAGCTATTTTTATCTTTTAAGTGAAAATCACTTTATGCTTAAACAGTTCTTAGTTCTCAATAGATATTATCGTGTACCAGATTATTTTGGCATCCATTTGTTTCATGCAAAACCATTGATTCTAGGTCCCACAAGATTGCGGGTATTAGATTCTCTCTCTTAAATATAAATTATTCTATATAATTTTGATGAATAAGAAGATATCCTTCTTAAATGAGTAAAATAAATGAAACATTCTATATATGTAAATTTTATAGAAAGACTATATAAAGATTCTGAAAATTCATTGCATGTATCATAATCAAATAGTAATTAAGTAAATAGGAACATTCAGGGTAAGAAAGGATGAAATGGAAACTCTAGATCAGACGCCCTTTGGATAACTATTTGAACTGCACTTGATGTTTTGTAATATTCTAAACACTATATTCAAACCAACTTTATTCCAGCCCCTTTGGAGAATTTCTCTACGATAAGTCCTGCAACAACGTCAGGTCAGTACTTAATGACATTTTAAAATATAAAACTCGGTGACCATAAAACTTTATGACATTAAGCAAGGATTCTATTTTTTTCTGGTGGCTCTTGCTAAATGAGGTATTTAGTCTTCGTTTAAAAATGTAAAAAGTATACATTTGGCCTGGAATAATCTAGTTCATAGTATGCAGGATTCATAATGCTTAGGTATATATGCAAGGATATGCATTTCAAATTGCAATTGTCCTTTCATATTTTAAACTCTATATACATATGTACACATATATGATGTGTGTGAATATGTGTGTGTGATCTCAAAATATGACTCTGATTATGCAGCCTTGGAAATGAAGCCCTGACATTGCTAAGGTCACTATGAATGAGGGAAAGGAGTTTTAAAGATAATGAAATGATAACTTTCAAAATATATTATACTGTTTGGAAAGGACAATCTAAAGTTTAATATTAACTTTGCTCTATTCCAGCATTTTCTTCACTCTCTCTTTCTAACTACAATTGGTTACTGTGGCTCATAAAATTGAGGACTTCACTTTGTCTTATCAAGATCATACTGATTATCGAAAGAGAGCTTTGAGAAATTATCATTTTAAAATTAACCTGAGTTATCTTAAAATGTAAAATCATTTTGTTGTAGAAATCTTATTCAAATTGAAGTCAAAATATCTGAACACTAATCCTGTCTCTGCCAACTATCAGAATCACTGAGCATTTCACCTTCTGAAAATCTGTTTCCCATAAATTGTGAATAATAAAAGTTTTCTAAAAATGTTAAAAGTCATCCCAAACATCAAATTCATAAACAAGTGCTTTTAAACTGTAAACTGTTATAAAACTATAACCATATTACTTTTTATATCACTTGTAATCATGAACACTTTTATAATACTTTAAAAATATATTTTAGGTACTGTATTTTACAAACATTATCTCATTTAATTCCCAGAATGATTTTGTAGAGATGTAATACTTTTTCTACTTAAAAATACATAAGTAATAAAGAAAGTGCCCAGAGTCACACAGTTTAAATTTATCAAAGTCGGGAATTAAAAGTAATTCTCTGGACTCCAAGGCCAATAGTTTAAGCATATCTCAAGCTCCTATTTCAAATAGCATCCGATTAATCTAGAACATTTATGTCTACAGCCATTATGAAATAAGTGAATTCTTATATTAGTTAATTAATTATTGAAAAAATCTTTTTTCCTTAAAAAAGTGAACACATCTAAAAATTTCTGCTATACAACTCTAAAAATCAATAAAAAACATAAAAGATTTATTTTTTAGATCCAGATACAAATGATATATTAAGTTAATGAACATTAATAGTGAAGTGAAAGTGAAGTCGCTCAGTCGTGTCCGACTGTTTGCGACCCCATGGACTGTAGCCTACCAGGTTCCTCCGTCCGTGGGATTCTCCAGGCAAGAGTACTGGAGTGGGTTGCCATTTCCTTCTCCAGGAGATCTTCCCAACCCAGGGGTCGAACCCAGGTCTCCCGCATTGCAGGCAGACGCTTTACCATCTGAGCCACCAGGGAATAATTCATGGTAATTTTAAAAACTCTCACATAAAGTATTAAATGAGGAATTCCTAATAATCGGTTTAAAAATGTAATTTTTATTTATGTTATTTATTTTTACAGAAAAGCTAACAACCAGCATTCCTCTGGCAACCCCAGGTCAGTTTTAATAATATAATTTCTCTTGTTTTTTAAAAAGTTTTTGTTATGTTTCATTTTGGACTTCTGAGAATTATCTGATAAACAGCAGTTAACAATACCCTTATCATAGATAAGAAAACTAAAGCATGAAAGTTTATAGTTAGCCTAAGTTTTTACCAAAAGGCAACAACATATTTGAGGTTAATTAATACCTGTATTATCTAATCTCACTCCAGTCCTCCATCTGTTAGAATCACGGTTATTATCTTTTGCTAAGTGTGCCAAGAGTAGGATCAAAATGTTTTCCAGAAAGGATATAGGTTTCATCAGGTGTGAGGGACTTTTCTCTCTAATTATTCTCTCTGAATACAAGTGACACATACTTGCTCTCTCCTTTTAACATGGTATGGTGGCCAAATCAGTACCAAAGTTGCCTTGGATTCATTCATTCAACAATTTTTCATTAAGTGACTGCTTCATACCAACACATGGCATGAAGTTTTTAAGTTTTCATTGGAGTACAGTTGCTTTAAATGTTGTGTTAGTTTCTATTGTACAACAAAGCAAATCACTTATACATATACATATATACTTTTTTTTAGATTTCCTTCCTATTAGATCACCACTGAGCAATGAGTAGGTGACTAGAGCATTGAGTGGAACAGTAGTTCCCTGTGTTATTTGGTAGGTTCTCATTTGTCATCTTTTTTATACATAATAGTGTATCTATTTCAATTCCAATCTCCCAATTCATCCTACCCACATTTGGCTCTCAGTTTGTTAAGTTTGTTAACAAACTTAAGCCTTTTCTCTACATCTGTGTCTCTATTTCTGCTTTGCTGATACATCCATCTGCACTATTTTTCTAGATTTCACAAGTAAGCAATCTTGTATAATATTTGTTTTTCTCTTCCTGATTTCCTTCATTCTGTATGATAGTCTCTAGGTCTGTCCAAGTTTCTGCAAATGGCTCTATTTCACTCCTTTTTTGTGGTTGAGCAATATTCCATCGTATATAGGTACCACATCCCCTTTATCCAGTCCTCTGCTGATGGACATTTAGCTTGCTTCCATGTCCTGGCTATTGTAAACAGTGCTGCAATGAGTGCTGGGTGCATGCATCTTTTTGAATTATAGTTTTCTTTGGTCATACCCAGGAGTGGAACTGCTGGGTCAGGTGGTAGCTCCATTTTCAGTTTTTTGCAGAACCTCTATTCTGTCCTCTAGAGTAGCTGTGCCAGTTTACAATCCCACCAACAGTGTAAGAGAGTTCCCTTTTCTCCACACCCTTTCCAACATTTGTTGTTTGTAGAATTTTTGATGATGGCCATTCTGACAAGTATGAGGAGATGCTTCATTATAGTTTTGCTTTTCATTTCTCTAGTAATTAGTGAGGTTGAGCATTTTTTCATGTGCATTTTAGCCATCTGCATGTCTTCTTTGGAAAAATGTCTATTTAGGTCTTCCACCCATTTTTTTATTAGGTTGTTTTTGTTTTGTTTTTTTTTTTATATTGAGCTACATGAGCTGTTTGCATATTGTGGAGATTAATCCCTTGGCAGTTCCTTTGTATGCAATATTTTCTCCTATTCTGAGTGTTATCTTTTCTTTTTGTTTATGGTTTCCTTTGCTGTGAAAAGCCTTTAAAGTTTAATGAGGTCCCATCATTTATTTTTATTTTCCTTACTCTTTAGTTCAGTTCATGTCATGTCCAACTCTTTGCAACCCCATCAACTGCAGCACGCCAGGCCTCCCTGTCCATCACCAACTCCCAGAGTCCACCCAAACCCATGTCCATCATGTTGGTGATGCCATCCAACCATCTCATCCTCTGTTGTCCCCTTCTCCTCCTGTCCTTAGACTTTCCCAGCATCAGGGTCTTTTCAAATGAGACAGCTCTTCGTATCAGGTAGCTAAAGTATTAGAGTTTCAGCTTCAACATCAGTCCTTCCAATGAACACCCAGGACTGATCTCCTTTAAGATGGACTGGTTGGATCTCCTTGCAGTCCAAGGGACTCTCAAGAGTCTTCTCCAACACCACAGTTCAAAAGCATCAATTCTTCTGTGCTCAGCTTTCTTTATAGTCCAACTCTCACATCCATACATAAACCATACCCTTAACTAGATGGACTTTTGTTGACAAAATAACTCTTAAGAGGTGGGTCAAAAAATATCTTGTTTGGATTTATGTCGAAGAGTATTCTGCCTATGTTTTCCTCTAAGAGTTTTATAATATCTGGTCTTACATTCAGATCTTCGCTCCACTTTGAGTTTATTTTTAAGTTTTGTGTACGTTGGTATGTGTCTTTAACATCGTAATTTTTCCAAATTCTTAATAATTGTCTACTTTGCCTTTGTCTATCTGCTGCTTAACCAAAGTGTCTTCTCTAGTCCTCACTTAATCTTCATGTTAAACAGTCTGAATGTGTACCTAATCTCTTTAGGTAAATTCCATGCAGGCAATATTGTATAACCCGTCAGTTCCTAAAATAATACTGCTATTTTCATGTTATTAGAATTTATATCAAATATTATATAATACAAGGAGAGAACATTTGTGAAATTATAAGTGGTCTCTGGGTAAGACTTAGCAATTCCTAGATGAAACAGTAGGTGTAAAGTTTGAAAAGCAGAGTGATATGTGAATAATGTATCTATCAAAATACTTTATGAAACAAATCATCCGCCCTCTAAACCCATGGAGAGCTCTTATGGTAGGACAAGCCTGCCTGGAGTTGTCTTTTGATGTTGTCCAGAGAGCAGCACAACACAATGAAAGATGGAACTGCTCTTCAGCCCACTGTCCCTTATGCATTGCAGAAAACTGTTTACAGCATCTAAAATCACCTTTCAACACACTCTCAAAAAGTGATTTTAAGATGAATAATGACCAATTCACTTAATCTAAAATCTAAATAACTTTATATATTTTAAGAAACATTTCTATAACTTTACAAGTCGGCAACAAATGCCAAAGTTAGTGCTGTGTTTTCTATTTACCTGTTTATTGATTCACTGAGTGATTCATACAACCCGCAGTTATTGAGGACCTCTTTGGTGTATAAAACGCCCTAAGGGAAATATGTGGAAAGACATAGAAGGAAAAAAAGTGCTAGAGCAAAAAATCTCTGGACTTAAATTTTCCTTCTTACTCTCTTGAAGACAAGCCCACCAAAAATATGAAAAGTGACTGAACAATATGCCCAGTTTCTTGCAAGACTTTTGGTCCTATCCAGAATGCCCATAAGGCATCTGCCCACACCAAAATGGTCCTTGATAATTTGGTCCTGTCCAGAATTATTTGAAGGACTTCCCTGGTGGTGCAGAGGTTAAGGATCTGCCTGCCAATGTAGGGAGCATGGGTTCAATCCCTGGTCCAGGACGATTCCACGTGTTGCAAGGCAACTACACACGCACCGCAACTACTGAGCCCATGTGCCCTAGAGCCCACTTGCTCTGCAACAAGAGAAGCCGCCACACTCAAGTATAGAGATGCTCACACTCACTGCAACTAGAGAAGGCCCACATGCAGCGACAAAAACCCAGCTCACCCAAAATACATTAAGAAACAAAAAAGCAAACAACAGCAAAACCCAAGCCATTTGAATGGAACAGATATGCTCTTGGACACTTTTTGTTATTTTTTAGTCATTCAGTTGTGTCTGACTCTTTTGTGACCCCTTTTACTGTAATCTGCCAAGGATCCTCTGTCCAGGGATACTTTAGATAGGAGCAAATATTAAGGAGCTTTTGGAATGGATCAAGTGTTTAAGAACCAAATGTCTTCTGGACCAAAATATCCCACAAACCAAATGTATTATGACATTTTACGTGCTATGTACACACACACATCGTTGCTCAGTTGTGTCTATTTATGACCCTGTGGACTATAGCCCACCAGGCTCCTCTCTCCATGGGATTTCCCAGACAAGAATACTGAAGGGGTACCCATTCCTTTCTCCAGAGGTCCTCTTGACCCAGGGATCAAACTCAGGTCTTATGCATTGCAGGTGGATTTTTTTATTTTCTGAACCACCAGAGAAGCTGGGTAGGATCAAACTTTGGCTAACAGCCCAGCTTCCGGCAAAAGGATAGGGTGGAAGGGAAACACAGAGTGTGAGGGTAATACTTGACCAGCACTTTTCTTTCCCAGAGAGTGGAACAGAAATCTTTCTAACCTGTAAACTATAAGAATGGAATCAGTACATATTTATTTATATCTTTCACATTTTACATGAACAGTTGATAATCATAATAAAGACCAAAAAGTAACATATAATTTTCAAACATTGAAAGTGTGTAGGTGAATCCACCTTAACTATTTCCACCCATTACTGTCACATAATGTTTGGTAAGCCACCTAGTTCTTGAACTTTGTATTTATTATCTGAAAGACAAAGATTTAAATATATGTCTTAAAGAGCAGTCATGAAGAAAGGAAATAATACAGATACCAATTCATGATTGGCATAAAGGAGGGCCACAACAACAGCAACAAAAATAGCAAGTTGTATGCTTTTTGAAAAAGATCTTTTAAAAACTAGACTAAGGTTAAAACAAGATTGTTGTATTCAGTAGTGCTCGTTTTAATCTGATTATTTCTTTGTCCTCAAAAACTCCATTTCCAAAGCTTTCCTATTATTGGAGACCATATTGAATTACCTTCCTCAATCCTGAAGAATTCTCATAATGTAAGTAGGTGGTAAAATATCACGTTCCCTCTTTTACTGGATCCATGAGTCCCCAGTCACCATTCATTCCTATTCATTCCTCTCACACAGCAAGATACTCTAGATTTATAGAGGGGAACGAGGCAATTAAACTTCAAAACCACAGTTTCCAAGCAGTAATTTATTATGAATATGACTTTCAGGGATGTTAAGTTTATTCTCATTTTTATACGCCTGGAAGACAGAGTTTGAGAAAAATCAACAAATGCATGCACCATATACCTGGCATTAGCACTATTATAAATTCTGCCAAAGAGAATTTTTATTTGATAGTGGGTACAAAGTCCATGAGGATTATGTTCTATTGTTCAACTGCCTTTGTTGCCAATTACTGTAAAGTTTTACTAACCCATTCGAAAGAGTAAAGGGAGAGATGGGAACTAAGGTTGCATTACACCGACTGATTTCTAGCTGTTGCAGTGTGCCCAAGAGGGGCTCTTTTGCGCAATTGTTCATATGCTTGAAGGGTTTCTAGAATACAGCTTGTTCTACTCTTTTGTTGCTTACTGGGCAGGCAATGATTGCAGAAAAACAAGATTAACTATCATGGGCTTTCTCAGTCTCAACAAAATGTAATTTGCTATAGTTCCACCACGTGGAGGGGTTTGAGGGTGGAAGGAAAAGAACTGGCTAATTTAGTAAAGAATGTGAAATTGGTTCAAGAGAATTTAAGGCAGAATTATACTCTTCAATTGAATTGATTGTCCCAGGACTCAGAAACAGGCACTGCAACCAACACCAAATGTTTTTTCACTTCAAGTATTTGTTTTCTCTGCATCTGAGAAAACAACATATATATACTGCTAAGCACTCTCCTCTAATTTAAGACACTCCTACACAAATAATAACAGAACCATTAAAGTATTTTCCTACTTTAATTTCATTTGAACTGAACAGCCACAGTCTTGCTAAAATGATTAAATTTGTTCTTTTAAAGTAGAGGAGAATTTCTGTAAAGTGATATTTCCCAAACACAGTACAGTGAAATGAACTTGGTCTCTTAAAGCAGGCATTCATGCATTCAGATTCTGATTTCATTACTAAGTAAGCTATTAAATCTTGGGTTTAATTTGTCTCATATTTGGTCACCAAGGATTATTACACCTATTTTTAGGGAAAATAAAAATCAGGGTAAGATGATTTGGGAGAATGTCATTGAAACATGTATAATATCATATATGAAATGAATCACCAGTCCAGGCTCGATGCATGATACTGGATGCTTGGGGCTGGTGCACTGAGACGACCCAGAGGGATGGTACGGGGAGGGAGGAGAGAGGGGGGTTCAGGATGGGGAACACGTGTACACCCGTGGCAGATTCATGTTGATGTATGGCAAAACCAATACAATGTTGTAAAGTAATTAACCTCCAATTAAAATAAATAAATTTATATTAAAATTTTTTTAAATTCAATTACAAAAAAAATCTAATATTTCCCAAATATGATTTTCAAATTACTGTCTTGTATGTAACACTTCTTATAACTGGTTTGGTTTCAGTCTTTTTTTTCTCCACAATGCTTAGTCCAGAGTCTGCACGAGAGATTCCTCACCTCAAGTCACTGGACAGTGTTGACCGTGCATTACTCTGAAGTAATCACATTTGAGTGTATACTGAATCCTTCATGATACAAATATAAATAGATGATAACACCTTCAATTTGCAGAATTACAAATAATACTAATTTATGGTGGGTTTCCATATTATGCCAAAAATTAATATCCTGAAGATTAAAATGGCATATAACATAAAAATATGCTAATCTTTTTTCCACTCAAGAAAACAGCAACTAATATTTAGATAATTTGAACAGATCTTAATAAACAGAATCAATTATTATTTTTGTACACATTTCCTTAAATAGAAATCCTTAACTGTTTTGTTAAATAGTCCTCAAAAGAATCACAGTAGAGATTCCCAAGAGAAAGAGATGTACTAAAGTAAAAACTAGTGGGTGAAATGGCAAACTAAATAGTCCAGTCAAAGAACTCTAGTTTTAATAATGGAAGCTTACTTTAAAAACTGGCATCTGGCTAATTTCTGCAGCAGTTAATGTTTTAATCAATGGTTTTGTTGGAAATGGACATCATACCTGTGTATGTAAGATGAGAGGGAGTCAGAACACTAGGTAAAAATAAAATCTGATAAAATCCTAAAACATACTTTCTTTATATAAGAAGACTATATTCATATTTTCTTTTTTTTAATTTATCTATTTATTTATTTTACTTTACAATATTGTATTGGTTTTGCCATACATCAACATAAATCTGCCATGGGTGTACACGTGTTCCTCATCCTGAATGCCCCTCCCACCTCCCTCCCCATCCCATCCCTCTGGGTCATCCCAGTGCACCAGCCCCAAGCATCCTGTATCATGCATTGAACCTGGACTGGCGATTCATTCCACATATGATAATTTACATGTTTCAATACCATTCTCCCGTATCATCCCACCCTCTCCCTCTCCCACAGAGTCCAAAAGACTGTTCAATACATCTGTGCCTCTTTTGCTGTCTTGCGTACATGGTTATCGTTACCATCTTTCTAAATTCCATATATATGTGTTAGTATACTATATTGGTGTTTTTCTTTCTGGCTTACTTCACTCTGTATAATAGGCTCCAGTTTCATCCACCTCATTAGAACTGATTCAAATGTATTCTTTTAATGGCTGAGTAATACTCCCTTGTGTATATGTATCACAGCTTTCTTATCCATTCGTCTGCTGGTGGACATCTAGGTTGCTTCCATGTCCTGGCTATTATAAACAGTGCTGCGATGAACATTGGGGTATACGTGTCTCTTTCAATTCTGGCTTTAAATTAGAGGAATTTCTCTTTATTCATGGACCAAGACATATGAAGGGTGCTTATACAACAGAATATGGAGATATCAAGAGTACAATCTAAACAAGAGTGTAATATTTCCACCTTCATATCTAAATATTTCAAACTAGAGTCATTTACTAATCCCACCAGCTGTTTCTCTGACAATGCCTATTGTGACTAATGAACACCGGTATTTCATGACCACTGCAAGTGCATCTACCATTCTGAGCATCCTTTTCTCCACCCCCCTTCAGCCAGGAGCATATCTGGCCACTAAAGCTCATCAATCCTACTTGTAAAATAGCATTTGAAATATATCCCCATCTCCCCTGCTAGTGCAAGAGTTCCAGCTCTCATCAACTTTCACCTTGAATGTTGAAATGGTTGCTCAGTTGGTAGCAGAATTGTCTTTATGAAATATGGACTGGTCATATCACATATATATGTTAAATTTTTCAGTACTGTTATTTACAAAAAATATTTTAATATGTTAAAATGATTTGTAAAATGTCCCCCAGAATTTGACTAAACTCCCTTCCTGCCATAGTTTCAGTAAGCATCCCAACATCTAGATAAGTTAGATGCCTCTGCTTTCCCTATAGTAATGTGACCTCTCTTCATTGTGCATTTATTTCTAAACATCTTTCAAATTTTAATTTATATGAAGATGTTTTCAATCCCAGACTCAGAAGGAAGATACTCCATGGCATAGCCCAGTTTTGATGTTCCCACATCACTTTTTTCTACCTCATTTACAAAATTTGCTAGCCAATGAATCAGTTGCCCACTAAACTCCAAACTCCATAAAAAAGTCATCCTATTATTTCTATCCCTTAAAAAGCCATGATTGCAAATAAATAGGAAATAAATACTTGTAAAGTGAATGAATAATCATTAATGAGGTAAAATGTTTCAAGGGGTATCTCTTGACAGTGTGGTTTTGCAGTTCAATCTATAAATTTCAATAAGCAATAGACAAAGATATGAAACATCAGTAAGTGAAGTTTCCATAGAAAGCATTAGATCAGACAAAATCATAATGTCTCTAGTTAAATGCCCAAATCTATTCTCATAGATGCTGAATACCTAGAACTCCTTCAACCACTGTTTAAGAGACAGTTACTACAGTGATGTCCTTTTTCTCATTATTTTTTACCAAGAATTTTTTGAATACTATCAACATGACACCTCTTACGGATTAGTGGCTCAATAATTAAGAACTCTTGATGAATATCTCATATGTGTCATAATATACAAGTTTATTTAATATATTTTAAAAAAATTTTTTTCTCTTAAATGAGAGTATTTTAGCACTTGGAAATAATTCAGCTTTATCCTGTCCTATTTTAGATGTTAGGTGATCCATAAATTTCCCAAAGGTTTATATCTATTTTAATTACAATTATAAAAGACCAATTTAGTTGTATTTATATCCAGCATCTCTGTCTATAATGTTCTTAATTAAGCATTACCTTAGCAGATTTATTAACAGAAGCACTTTCCCCAATTTATTTCTTGGAGCCTAAGAGAAATTTCAGAATCAAATCTATTTTTAAAACCCAGCAGATGGCAGTACAATGCTGGCTTTAAGATTAAGGCCAATAACAAAAAGAAAAGAAAAAATGCTATTGAGCTTAAAGATTTTCCAAAAACTTTAAATTGTCGTTGTTATTCTAATCATAAAGAAACATATTGAAATTATCACATGGCTCAAAAAATTAAAAACATATGTGGTTACCCAGTGGTCATATATTATTAGGATTGCACCTAAATTTTCCAAGTCAATTTCTAGAAGGAAAATGTGTTTCTCAGTCCATTTCTATATTTAGCAATGTGGAAAGAAGCAGGTGAAGGACAAGACAGGCTAAGAGGTGCAAATTTATCAGATCCTGGTCAGAGTATGACATGGAATCCTTCTGGGGGATGTTTGCAACTTTCCTCCTAAGAAACCCTGACCCAAGAAGCAAGGAGATAATGAACAGAAGACAACCATTGGGTTTTCTTGTTCAATGTACTGTGGACTTTAAAGTTTCATTTTACTATAAAATAGTTTTCATTGTTCTGCAGGATACAAACCTTAACTTCAACCACTATATTTTCAAGTCATAAGTTTATAAGTAAATGAAGTGGCTATTAGATACTGTAGATGATGAGATATGCATTTTAGCAAATTGCCCCACATTACACTTAACAATCCTAGGAGGTGTAAATATTGGGGACCAAATAATGCTCCAAATTGTAGCATTCATTTATCAAGATTAAAAATCAACAAAGTAGGGGCTTCCCTGATGGCTTAGTGGTAAAGAATCTGCCTGCCAATCCAGGAGACACAGGTTTGGTCCCCGATCGAGGAAGATCCAACATGCCTCAGGCAATTAAGCCCATGCCCCACAGATACTGAGTCTGTGTTCTAGAGCCTGGGAGCCAGAAATACTGAAGTCCACATGCCTGAAAGCCCATCCCTCCCTCAACAACAAGAAAAGCCACCTCAATGAGAAGCCAGTACACTGCAACTAGAGAGTGGGTGCACTTGCCACAACTAAAAAAAGCCTGTGCAGCAACAAAGACCCAGCACACACAACCAAAAGCAAATGAATAAATAGACAATCTTTTTTAAAAATCAACAAAGTAAGCATCATATTTAATATCTATGAAGAAATATGTATCATTTCTTCAAAATTTAAAACTGTAAGATCAATTCATTAAATGAAATAAATATTTTGGGGTGAAGTTGAAATAATTATAAAGAAGCATATACTTACTTGGGCTTCCCTTGTGGCTCAGCTGGTAAAGAATCTACCTGTAATGCGGGAGAGCTGGGTTTAATCCCTGGGTTGGGAAGATTCCCTGAAGAAGGAAAAGGCTACCCATTCAAGAATGCTGGTCAGGAGAATTCCATGGACTGTATAGTCCATGTGTCTGCAAAGAGTCAGACACAACTGAGTGACTTTCACTTTCAATTTCAATATCAGTTCACCTCAGTTCAGTCGCTCAGTTGTGTCCGACTCTTTGCGACCCCGTGAATTGCAGCACACCAGGCCTCCCTGTCCATCACTAACTCCCAGAGTTCACTCAGACTCACGTCCATCAAGTCCGTGATGCTATCCCGTCATCTCATCCTCTGTCGTCCCCTTCTCCTCCTGCCCCCAATCACTCCCAACATCAGAGTCTTTTTCAGTGAGTCAACTCTACGCATGAAGTGGCCAAAGTACTGGAGTTTCAGCTTCAGCATCATTCCTTCCAAAGAACACCCAGGGCTGATCTTCAGAATGGACTGGTTGGATCTCCTTGCAGTCCAAGGAACTCTCAAGAGTCTTCTCTAACACCACAGTTCAAAAGCATCAATTCTTTGGTGCTCAGCCTTCTTCACAGTCGAACTCTCACATCCATGCATGACCACAGGAAAAACAATAGCCTTGACTAGACGGACCTTAGTCGGCAAAGTAATGTCTCAGCTTTTGAATATGCTATCTAGGTTGGTCATAACTTTTCTTCCAAGGAGTAAGCGTCTTTTAATTTCATGGTTGCAGTCACCATCTGCAGTGATTTTGGAGCCCAAAAAAATAAAGTCTGACACTGTTTCCACTGTTTCCCCATCGATTTCCCATGTAGTGATGGGACCAGATGCCACGATCTTCGTTTTCTGAATGACGAGCTTTAGGCCAACTTTTTCACTCTCCACTTTCACTTTCATCAAGAGGCTTTTGAGTTCCTCTTCACTTTCTGCCATAAGGGTGGTGTCATTTGCATATCTGAGGTTATTGGTATTTCTCCTGGCAATCTTGATTCCAGCTTGTGTTTCTTCCAGTCCAGCGTTTCTCATGATGTACTCTGCATAGGAATCAAATAAGCAGGGTGACAATATACAGCCTTGACGCACTCCTTTTCCTATTTGGAACCAGTCTGTTGTTCCATGTCTAGTTCTAACTGTTGCTTCCTGACCTGCATACAGATTTCTCAAGAGGCAGGCCAGGTGGTCTGGTATTCCCATCTCTCTCAGAATTTTCCACAGTTTATTGTGATCCACACAGTCAAAGGCTTTGGCAAAGCCAATAAAGCAGAAATAGATGTTTTTCTGGAATTCTCTTGCTTTTTCCATGATCCAGCAGATGTTGGCAATTTGATCTCTGATTACTCTGCCTTTTCTAAAACCAGCTTGAACATCAGGAAATTCACAGTTCACATATTGCTGAATCCTGGCTTGGAGAATTTTTAGCATCACTTTACTAGCATGTGAGATGAGTGCAACTGGGCAATAGTTTGAGCGTTCTTTGGCATTGCCTTTCTTTGGGATTGGAATGAAAACTGACCTTTTCCAGTCCTGTGGCCACGGCTGACTTTTCCAAATTTGCTGGCATATTGAGTGCAGCACTTTCACAGCATCATCTTTCAAGATTTGAAATAGCTCCACTGGAATTCCATCACCTCCATGAGCTTTGTTCGTAGTGATGCTTTCTTTCTAAGGCCCACTTGACTTCACATTCCAGGATGTCTGGCTCTAGATGAGTGATCACACCATCGTGATTATCTGGGTAGTGAAGATCTTTTTTGTATAGTTCTTCTGTGTATTCTTGCTACCTCTTCTTAATATCTTCTGCTTCTGTTAGGTCCATACCATTTCTGTCCTTTATCGAGCCCATCTTTGCAAGAAATATTCCCTTGGTATCTCTAATTTTCTTGAAGAGATCTCTAGTCTTTTCCATTCTGTTGTTTTCCTCTATTTCTTTGCATTGATCTCTGAGGAAGGCTTTCTTATCTCTTCTTGCTATTCTTTGGAACTCTGCATTCAGATGCTTATATCTTTCCTTTTCTCCTTTACTTTTCACTTCTCTTCTTTTCACAGCTATTTGTAAGGCCTCCCCAGACAGCCATTTTGCTTTTTTGCATTTTTTTTCCATGGGGATGGTCTTGATTTCTGTCTCCTGTACAATGTCATGAACCTCATTCACTCTATCTATCAGATCTAGGCCCTTAAATCTATTTCTCACTTCCACTGTATGATCATAAGGGATTTGATTTCGGTCATACCTGAATGGTCTAGTGGTCTTCCCTACTTTCTTCTATTTAAGTCTGAATTTGTAATAAGGAGTTCATGATCTGAGCCACAGTCAGCTCCGGGTCTTGTTTTTGTTGACTGTATGTAGCTTCTCCATCTTTGGCTGCAAAGAATATAATCAGTCTGATTTCGGTTTTGACCATCTGGTGATGTCCATGTGTAGAGTCTTCTCTTGTTTTGTTGGAAGAGGGTGTTTGCTATGACCAGTGCGTTTTCTTGGCAAAACTCCATTAGTCTTTGCCCTGCTTCATTCCGCATTCCAAGGCCAAATTTGCTTTCAAGTATATACTTACCTAAATGACAAAGAATACATAATAACCTTTAAATTCAATCTTTTTTTTTTTAAGGAAATGTCTCAATAGAGTGCCCACCTGATTCAAGGCTGTGTGGTGATGCTCTAAAGTGCATAGCAATTGATTTATTTTGTGATGGAGAATTAAACTGTCCAGATGGCTCTGATGAAGACAATAAAACTTGTGGTAAGTAGTTAACTTCCCTTCCTCGCTGTGTCCACACACACACACACCCCTCAGGTACCAGAAATTACTGGAGATTGAGATACACCCTTAGTCATGTTTATGAGTTAAGACAAAAACATAAAAGTAATCATATTAATATTCTTAAACTTGATCTTGTTACATTAAACCTATTTTAGTTAAACAGAATTCCATTTGACAAGTATAGAAAGAATGCTGTGGTTAATAATATCTGAAAGAAGAAAATGACCTTATATTTCATCCATTATTAAATTGCTGTGAACTATTATGAATTTGAATGTTTTTCACCATCATATCATAATACAGCTCACTTTATTTTTGCCATGTTAACAGTCTTTAACTCAGGAATCATCACTCCTTAATTAAAATTGATGCCTTTATTCAACTTTTGGCAAAGAAACAAAAAGTAGGAAAAAAGTGTACTTGAGTAGTAGTTCTGTGAGTAAAGGAAATCAGTTAAGAAGAAGATCTTCATGTCTGTTAAACTAAATATCTGCTTTATTTTGTTTTTGTAAATACTGGCATTTGTTTAGAGTGCTAATAGTTTTTAAAATCACTATTATTACTGTTAGTTAACACTTAAGTAGCACTTACTAAATGCCGAACATAGCTGCAATTTAAACATGTAACTTAAATATGCAATTTAAACATATTTCTTTTTTGGCTTATTTCATTTTATTGCCTGTGTAATACAATGTATATACAATTGCTAAGTAATGTGAGGAACTACTTGAACAATTCTAACCTACAATTTATTCTTGAAAAATTAAATAGCAGGAATTGAGCAATTTTTTGGTATAGTTTATAATCAGTTTAAAAATTGACCATGAGCACTGTTAGTTCCCGAAATGTGTAAAGGCTTTGGTTACAATTTACTTCACTTTACTTGTTATACTTTGCTCTTCTTTCTGATATTAATTTAAGACAAATGCTCGAATACCAACTGAAGTTTCAAATATTGCCTATCCACTCAGGATATACTTGAAAAGATAGGCAGTTGGTCTGTTTCCCAGAACCAACTCAAAACCCAGCAACTTGACTAAAGTGTCCTCAACTAAGCACTCCTAGTTCAAATGTTCTTGGATGAAATTCAAACTTTAAAGTTTAACTGCATACTTTGAAGTGCACTCAGAGCATGCTGGAAGAAAGTGCAGGCTACAGAATATTTTTTAATCTATCTTCTATAACTAAATTACTCAAAGAAGAAGAAAGCAATGTCTTTGTTTGCTATGATTTTCAGGCAGTTTTCAAAACCTTTTCAGTGGGAATGTGATACAAGTGTGCCATCATGAGGTAATAGAGGTGATGTTCCCCCAATTTATATTTCAAATATTATGTGTATCAAAGTAAGCCCCATACCTTTAAGTCTATGTGATGATGATCACTAACTGTACATGGGGAGAAATGTCTAAGATGTATAATCAGAAAATGAACCATAGCTATTATGTGCTCTCTACTGTTACAGGTTTTATAATTTTCATAATGAATTAGTATCCATGCATATCAAATAATAACCATAGAAATACACTATATGTGGCAATTTGTCCTGAAGTAGGTTATCAGGCCATGGATTATATTCCTGAGTCACTATAAATGCATGACATGAACTTCAGTATGAGAACTGAATTCTGTAATTATGATTGTGTGTTTGTATTAAGTATATAACCAAACTGCATCATTATCAATATCATGAAGGTTTTGTGTTAATTGAATCTTACTATCAATTCACCATCCAAGTGATTAACTTTCTGAAGCCTATAGATCCTTGTCTGTCATTTTTCTTGATTCTCTGTATTATTTTCACTTTAAAGTTAGCATTGTATCTATTTTTTTTTTTGCAAAAATAATATAAAGTCTTTGTGGAATAAAGAAGAGAAAACATCAATCAACTATTCTATCTTTATCCCGGATTTACAGTCATATAGGTTGTTTTATTCATTATTTGGCTTCCCTGGTGGCTCAGATGGTAAAGAACCCACTCACAATACAGGAGATCCCAGGTTTATATACTTGGTCAGATGCCTGAGTTGGGAAGATCCCTTGGAAGAGGAAATAGCAGCCCACTCCTATATTCTTGCCTGGAGAGTTCCATTGCCAAAGGAGCCTGGTAGGCCACAGTCCATGGGGTCACAAAGCATTGGACATGACTTAGCAACTAACACTTTCACTCTCACACTTTCATTCATTACTTAATCATAAATGATTGTGAGTATCTCACCTCAGCCCCGCCTCAAACTTGTGCTCAAACTGTAGCACAATTTCTAGAAGAAAGCCCTCTCCATCAATTTACATTCACTGAAAGATGATTTTGGAGAAGGAAATGGCAACCTACTCCAGTGTTCTTGCCTGGAGAATCCCAGGGACGGGGGAGCCTGGTGGGCTGCCGTCTAGGGAGTCGCACAGAGTCGGACACGACTGAAGTGACTTAGCAGCAGCGAAGATGATTTTAAGAGAACTATCTGTGTAAAACTGACCTATGCTCTCACTTCTCTCCCTTATTCCTCCAGCTGTGAGCTCTAATTCTAGTCGGTGTTATTAATAGAGTCATATTAATGTTAAATTCCTAAACAGCTTCCTTTTTAGGCTTTAATTATTTAGGTTTTCACAACTTATAGCTGACGATAGCAGAACCAAGATTTCTTTAAATTGTTTTTTTCTTCTGATGAGGATTGCATCAGCAGGAAAGTTCACTTTTTAGCTGACCTGTGAGAAAAAAAAGTGCTGACCCACACCCTTCAGGCCAATGTTCAGGCCTATTTTGGAAGGTGGCAAGTGTCTCCATAGGTTGTTTGTCTGACTCATATGTACATGCAAAATAGACTTGGGTGGATGGGCAGAGATCATGTTTGATTTATATGTGTGTGTGTGTGTGTGTGTGTGTGTGTGTGTGTGTGTGTGTGTGATAGTCACTCAGTTATGCCTAACTCTTTACTACCCTATAGACTGTAGCCTGCCAGGCTCTTCTGTCCCTAGAATTCTCCAGGAAAGAATAATACTGGAGTGGGTTGTCATGCCCTTTTCCAGTTTGCTGTATATTCCTGGAGAATTCAGTGTACTGAGCAAACACACTATTGAAAAATAATGAGCCAGCAGAGGGAGCTCTCAGTGGGTCCTAAGAACACACCTATATGAATCCCATTCCATTATAGTCAATTTTGGATATTGCAATAGAATTGCTGATAGTATAATATTGGACAGGTTCATTTATCTCCCACCGAGAGTTTTTTCCTAGCACCACACTAAAAAGCACTTAGTAGTCTAAAAAATTATAATTCTGAATGCTTAGTAATCATACTCAGTCATGGCTGGGTTATATCTGTTTTTCCAGAAGTATGCCCTGCTCCATGTCTTATGTAACATTCAGTTCGCTTCAGTTGCTCAGTCATGTCCGACTCTGAGACCCCATAGACTGCAGCTTGCCAGGCTTCTCTGTCCATCACCAACTCCCAGGGCTTGCTCAAATCATTGAGTCAGTGATGCCATCCAACCATCTCATCCTCTGTCGTCCCCTTCTCCTCCTGCCTTCAATCTTTCCCAGCATCAGGGTCTTTTCTAAAGAGTCAGTTCTTCGCATCAGGTGGCCAAAGTACTGGGGCTTCAGCTTCCACATCAGCCCTTCCAATAAGTATTCCTGACCGATTTCCTTTAGGATGGACTGGTTGGATCTCTTTGCAGTCCAAGTGACTCTCAAGAGTCTTCTCCAACACCACAGTTCAAAAGCATCAATTCTTCGGTGCACAGTTTTCTTTATAGTCCAACTCTCACATCCAGACATGACTACTGGGAAAACCACAGCTTTGACTAGATGGACCTTTGTTGGCAAAGTGATGTCTCTGCTTTTTAAGATGCTCTCTAGGTTTGTCATAGCTGTTATAAGTAGTTCAATACTATTGTAACTTTATTTTAAATGCCTTCAGGAATGTTCTTCTTAATCTTTTCTCAAATGCAGAAATTCCCACAGTTCCTTTAGAGTATAAATTGATCTATAGATTATCCATTTCCACTAAAACTCAGCAACTTCATAGAAAACTGAACACACAAACTGATCATGTCCTTAAGGGCAAACTAAATATTATGAAAGAGGAGAGTGAAAGAGCTGGCTTAAAACTCAACATTCAAAAAACAAAGATCATGGCATCTGGTCCTATCACTTCATGGCAAATAGATGGGGAAACAATGGAAACAGTTACAGACTTTATTTTCTTGGACTCCAAAATTATTGTGGACAGTGACTGCAGACATGAAATTCAAAGACGCTTGCTCCTTGGAAAGAAAGCTGTGACAAACCTGAAGAGCATATTAAAAAAAAAAAAAATGGCATCACTTTACTGACAAAGGTCTGTCTAGTCCAAGCTATAGTTTTTCCAGTAGTCATGAATGGATGTGAGAGTTGGACCCTAAAGAAGGCTGAACACTGAAGAATTGATACTTTTGAACTGTGATGTTGGAGAAGATTCTTGCGAGCCCCCTTGGACTGCAAAGAGATCAAACCAGTCAATTCTAAAGGAAACTAGTCCTGAATATTCATTTAAAGGACTGATACTGAAGCTGAAACTCCAATACTTTGGCCACCTGATGCGAAGAAATGACTCATTGGAAAAGACTCTGATGCCAGGAAAGATTGAAAGAGGGAGGAGAAGGGGACGACAGAGGATGAGATGGTTGGATGGCATCACCAACTCGATGGACATGAGTTTGAGCAAGCTCTAGGAGATAGTAAAGGACAGGGAAGGCTGGTGTGCTGCAGTCCCTGGGGTTGAAAGAGTCGGATACGACTTAGTGACTGAACAACAAAAATACTATGATAAATAATCTTAATAATATAAGAAAATTACAATTTATCACTGACACTGTAATTCAAGGAAGATGGCAAGAAGCTGTGCTCTGAAGCATTCAGGATTCCAGTGCCTCCACCATACCTTCTGAGCCAAGTTCTCCCCTGGATTCTTTGCAATCTGCTGACAGACAATGGAAGAATGTTACAGGAGATCTTTTCAGAAATCATATCTGGAAATAAATACAATCATTTCCACCATAGTTGATTAACCAGACTATGTCATGTGACCCATGTGGAGGTATTCAACCTAGTCATGAACCTAGAAAGGGATCGAGTAAAGGTATAGCAACATACAACCATCTTTGCCAACATGGACATAATTCAGTGTTTTTTGAAGTTTATTAATCCCGTTGTGCAGCCCAAAGCTGTTGATACCTTTCCCCACAAGTATGTAGTGAGTGGACGAGGCTGCTGCTGCTGCTAAGTCGCTTCAGTCTTGTCCGACTCTGTGCGACCCCTAGACGGCAGCCCACCAGGCTCCACCATCCCTGGGATTCTCCAGTCAAGAACACTGGAGTGGGTTGCCATTTCCTTCTCCAATGCATGAAAGTGAAAGTGAAAATTGAAAGTGAAGTCAGTTGTGTCCAACTCTTAGCAACCCCATGTACTGCAGCCTACCAAGCTCCTCAGTCCATTGGATTTTTCAGACAAGAGTACTGGAGTGGGTTGCCATTGCCTTCTCCAGAGTGGATGAGGAGGATTACTAAAATGTCATCATCTTTGCAAATAGGATTTATACATTCTAAAACTGGTCTTGTTTTGTTCTCTTTTTTACTCCATATTTGTTTTTCTTTGTATTTCTCCTGTTTGTTGCAAAGTGCTATTGCAAATGTGATCTATATTATAATTTTAAAAACACTGGATTGATGAAATTCTCTTAATTTCATTTCCTCTTTCATTTACAATTTCTCTCTCTCTCTCTCACGCACACACACACACATGCACACACACACCCCTGCTTTTCAACTGAAAGAGATTTGAGTGATATCATTTTGATAGCTTTATATATTGTGGTGTTAAGATAATATTAGGTATTGGGTAAGACTGCCTGTCTTTGAATCGTTGCTTATAAGCTGAGAGAACTTATGGTACTTACTTAACCCTCTGAATCTCAGTTTCCCCACCTAAAACATCATAAGTTTGTGGTGAAGAGAACACTAGTAATACTTATATAGTGACCTTTAGGGCAAGGCCAGTACATAAGAAATACTCCACCAATGCTAGCAGCTGTTATTTTATTGCTGGTAGGATTAATTGCTCTTCCTCACTGAGTTCCTGAGTATTATAGTTTAAATAGAAACTATTTACAGTAGTAGTGGATTTTCATGCATTGCCAATAATCTTGGGAGTCCACATGTTTCTTTACAAACTGTGATTAAAAGGCTCCATATATCATTTAAAATACAAGCAGACATTATTCTTGCTTTTATGATCAATGAAGCTAAGGGATTAATGGTCTCATTTCTTTGGTGTGGTTTGTGATAGACAGCTTTGAATGAACAAGGGAGTTTTTTACAACTAGAAAATTGTTTAGTTCTGCCTTAAAAACTCATATTTTCACTGTTTACTTTCAAGTCATATAAACTAGCCTTAATTGTCCTTTTTGCTCCAGTAAGTATAACACACCAATTGAGTCAGTTTTCTCAACAGATCACAGATTTTTCCCTTTTATTTCCTGAAATCTGTGATATTAGGTTATTATCTTCCCTGTTCTTCATTCGTTCTTTTTTTCTTTCGTCACCTTCTGGGAACTAGGCTACAACAATCCCATGCACGACCCAATACAATTAACTCCTAGGCCATTGTTCTTAACAGACTTTGAATCTTAAAATGTACCTACCTTTTTTATGCCTTTACCTTATATACCTTTAAAACAAATATGCCCAAAGTAGTAAAAAGTCAACCAAAATGCAAGATTTTTACCTAGATTTCCATGTGCTGTTCAATTTCTTTCTTTTGTTCATGTGAAATATTTCATGTCATGTAATAGCTTGTATTTTATAACTTGAAGGCATTTTTGTATAATGTTAGGATGGGCTTTTCCATCTATCAATTTAGGATTAGCTTATGCTAGCACTCATATTGCAAGAGCAGCAAGCTGATTTTGATAAATTTCTTTGATTTCCCTGCCCTCCATCAACATGTCTGGCATTAACAACATGCCAAGAGATAGAGGACACATTTCAGAAGTCTTTATTTTAGAATATTATGAATGTCAATAGAACTAAGTATACAGAAAATAACCTAAGAAAAACATTAATTTTATTTTTAATATATATGATACATAGCAAGTATAAAATGAAAAGCTGTTAATTCATGACTCCCATGCTTTCAAAAAGGTTTACTCTAACTGGAAATGATTCATATGAAAACTAAGATCAGTAGTAATGTATGACATTAAAGAGAATGGCTTCCCAGGTGGTACAGTGGTAAAGAGTCCACCTGCCAATGCAGGAGACGCAAGTGACACGGTTTTTATTCCTGGGTCGGGAAGTTCTCCTGAAATAGGAAATGGCAACACAGTCCGCTATTCTTGTCTGGAGAATTCCATGGACAGCAGAGCCTGGTGGGCTAGAGTCCACAGGGTTGCAGAGAGTCAGACATGGCTGAGCACTGAACACTCCGACACTCTGATACTTTAACACTTTGACTTGACATAAATATATTCATGCTACAAGAATTAAAAGAGGAAAGTGAGTTGTCGTAGAAAGGAAAAACACATTCAGATATCCTGAATGAAAACACTGAACTAGATCATGAGTCCATATAAAAGAAGCAAAAGTGAAGTCTAGAAGTTGTGTGTAGTAGAATTTGAATGGAAAGTTCTCTTCAAGCCACTTGCACCGTATGTTTCATTTGCCTGGTCGTATTCTGACGATTTTCAGGAAGAGAGATCACTTAGCACACGTAGTTGAAACTCACTCTAGCTCCAACTTAATGGGGAAAATAAAATGAAGAACACAGTAGTTATTTGTTTAAATTAGAAGTTTATAATTCAGATATATATATTTTTTACAAATGTGGAAGGATATACTAAAATGCAACTTAGTTATGGGTATTTTAGAAATAGAATGCTTTTCTATTTTTACGGACTCAATGATGGGCTGTGTAAAAGTATCTGAAAATGATCAATAGATTTAAAACATGAAATTTGATCTACTTCCATTTGATCATTTGGGTTTTGTGAAATAGCCTCCTATAGATTTAGTCATGAGTGTTCTATGAAGATTCATTAGCCAATTTGAATCCCATTTCGTTTGTGAAGTGCTTCCAAGATGGTTTTTGTCTGAAATTAATTTTCTCTTCTTCACAGCCACAGCTTGTGATGGAAGATTTTTGTTGACTGGAACTTCTGGATCCTTTGAGGCTCTACATTATCCCAAGCCTTCTAATAATACAAACGCTGTTTGTCGGTGGATTATACGGTAATAGTGAGTGAAGTCACTCAGTCGTGTCCAACTCTTTGCAACCCCGTGGACACCAGGCTCCTCCGTCCATGGGATTTTCTAGGCAAGAGTACTGGAGTGGGTTGCCATTTCCTTATCCAGGGAACTTCCTGACCCAGGGATCAAACCCAGGTCTCCCACATTGTAGACAGTCACTTTACCATCTGAGCCACCGGGGAAACCACCTTTTATTCCATGTACTTAAGTCATAAAGTCTTTCTCTGATGCAGGAAGTCTTAGCATCTGTAGTAATGCATTTATTTTCTAGACAGTTGTTTCCATTAGCTACAAAGCAAAGTCTTCCCATCTGATATACTGTCTAAGAAGTTTCTCTCTCATTCTTAACCTTTTAAAAAGAACTTGGCCCTATAAATGGGGCCATCTCATTGGGCTCTGTAGCAAATTTTTTCTTTTTTCCCCCATATGGTTGTCACAAATCAAGTGCTACCAAAATGAACAGCACACATGTGTATCTGTATATCACAAGAAACCATATTTCCTTCAGCTGCATCCTGACTGCAGAATAGTTCCTTTCTCATTATGCTTCGTATCTGTATGAAATCTCCTATGTTGTGATTTGGTCATGCAGATCAAGATCTGAGATACCCTCTGTACTCATCCTCTTTGCTGTATCTTAAATAACACTTAGTTCACTTAATATATATTTGACCTCCAAGTCTTAATTCAGTTGATGAATGCAATCATTATGATAAATAAAATAATCAAACTGCTGATAGCTAGTCTACCTTAATATATGCCTAAGCATTTTTCACAGAGGAGTAATGTTTCTCCCAGATATTCCAAGAGAAGTATCATTTGTACTCAAATAAATATAAGCAATACTGAAATAAACTCAAGTGCAAGACTTCTCATAGCCTTAGATAAGTTAAGATGCAAGTAAATCTCCCCCCAAATATACAGCTGACTTTGAACAACAGAAGGCTTAGAGGTGCCAACACCCTGTGCAGTCAAAATCTGTGTATAACATTATAGTTGGCCTTCTTTTCTGTAGTTTCCTATGGTTTGTGTAGTGTTGTAGTATGCTGCTGCTGCTGCTGCTGCTGCTAGGTCCCTTCAGTCGTGTCCGACTCTGTGAGACCCCAGAGACAGCAGCCCACCAGGCTCCCCCGTCCCTGGGATTCTCCAGGCAAGAACACTGGAGTGGGTTGCCATTTCCTTCTCCAAAGCATGAAAGTGAAAAGTGAAAGTGAAGTCGCTCAGTCGTGTCCGATTCTTCAAGACCCCATGGACTGAAGCCTACCAGGCTCCTCCATCCATGAGAGTTTCCAGGCAAGAGTACTGGAGTGGGGTGCCATCACCTTCTCCAGTTGTAATATGCACTTTTTGAAAAAAAAAAAATTCACATATAAGTGGACCCATATTCTTCAAGCCAGTATTGTTCAAGAGTCAACTGTATATTTCCTATTAAGCCACTGAAATTTTCCCCCCACAGAGTATTCAACACACATGTTCTGTGGAATTCACTTTGAGAAATGAATTCTAGTTCGCTCATTTCTCTTAACAGCTGGAAGGGATTTTGGTTTCCCAATCTGACCTACTATATATTTATTTTAATCATTATGATGACTCAATAGAAAATGGGGAATCAATATAACAACTGATCAAACAAGGTTGAAAGACAGAGCCTCGGGTTCTTGCCAAACAAGTGATAGGAAATGGCCCCATAAATACTCACAAGAGTTCTTTTCCTGTGTAAACATATTCCAGAGAGGACATGAGGTATGAAGGGAAGATTGTTCTAAACACATTTACTTGGCATTATTCAGGGAACAAAGAACATGCTGTCCTGTTTAAATAATTTCTATTTTGGAGCTCAGCCCCATGGAAGTTATGTGATATAACTAGAAGCACACTTTCTTCTTTTCAGTGCTCTAAACAACATGTTGTTGCTGTTGTTTAGTCGCTAAGTCGTGTCCAATTCTTGCTACTCCATGGAACATAGCCCACTAGGCTCCTTTGTCTATGGTATTTCCCAGGCAAGAATACTTGAGTAGATTGTCATTTCCTTTTCAAGGGAATATTCCTGACCCAGGGAACAAACCTATGTCTCCTGCATGGGCAAGTGGATTCTTTAACCCCTGAGCCACCTGGGAAGTACCTAAACAACACACTATTTGTGTGCAAAAGATAAGATTTTGCATATTAAAAATGGCAGTTCTAAGTAATTCTCAAGTGAAAAAATTTTTTTAATTTAATATTTATTTAAAAATATTAGGACATCATTTCTGATAATCACATTTAAAAAGAAGGTTTATAAATGGCTATTAGTACTGTTTTTAGTACAATGAAAAAATATTCCATTCTTTACCTAAAATGTCAGCAGAGAGTCTTAGAAAAATCTTAAATTACTTCCTTTAAAAAAGGGAAATAAAATGAATTCTAACTGATCTATGATGCATTCCTAAGTGCACAATGATTTCTTCATGAAATCTTTGGAATTTTATTAACACTAAATAATAATAATTTAATTTTTATGTAATTAATATTTAATCATCCTCCACTTCTTAGTAAAGCTATGTCAAGTCTTCAGGGAAGTCTTATAAGCAGACCACAATAAACAATATTATTTTTGCTGCAATAGTAATATTTATGCATAATCAATATTATGTTAATTAAAGATTTGTATGGTCTGTTCTTTTTACTCCCTTTCAATCACTTAATTTTTAAAACTATTTTAAGAAATCCATCATTAATTAGGGATATTTTTAAAACCTACAAAATCTAAAATATTACTCTAAGTAAATACTGTATTGTATCATAAAATTATTATTTAAAAGTATATAAATTTTCTAAGTGTATTTTCTTCTCCAAACTGATTATTACATTAGATGGTGGTTTGTTTTTCCTAATGGTGGTCAAAGTAGGGTATAAAAGCAATAATGTTTTCTTACAAGCTTGGAAACCCAGTAGCCAGTAGAGAAATGGTTATGATACAGTTAAGCTATATTTTGGAAATATATTAAGGCCCCATGTAGCAGAGTGTCAGTGATGAAGGATGTGAGTGCTGAAGACAGTCTGTGTGGCTTCAAACCTGGCCTCCTCACATTCAACATCTACGATATCAGGCAAATGTCTAAATCGCTTAGACTCAAAATTTCTACGTCTATAGAGGTCAGGGCCTCTAACTACAGGGGTCAAAGTCATCATGAAATGTAAAAGACTTTATGCTCTATTAGGTGCTCAATAAAAGTGGGCTCTAAGAAGAGTAGCTATTGATACAAAATGTAAAATATAAAAATGACATTTAGAAAAGTACCCTTTCCCTTAAAAAATTCACAAGGTAGCCATGGCTAAAATTACCATTTAATCTGACCTTTATAAATACCTGTGTTTTATTGCAAGTAGGTTGTGTTTTCTGAATCAGAAGTAGAACACAGCCTGCACTCAGTTCTCTCCTCCACCTTCAGTTATCTATTTTGAAAAAAGTAAAGGGCTTCTAAACAAGTTTCTAAGGGAGTTTTTCTTGATGCCTTAGTTTCAAGGCTTAAAAATAACATCAATTGTTGAAAAAAAGCATCACTATTTTCTTGCCTGGAGACACCAAAACTTTCATTAAAAGAACAAAAATCATTCCTGAGGGGGCTGCTTATTTCTTCTTCATCTGTCTTCTTCTTTGATGTTAGATTCCCTAAAGGTCTCACTCGCAGGCTCACTTCCCCCAATCCCTGAAGAGGCCTATAGGAGGTGGAATTCCTCTAAACAGCTGCCACCACCTGCTTTGTTCTTATCTCAGTCTGGGCTGGGAAGAGCTCATACTCCTCATATTGATCTCCTCCCACCTCTGTCAACCTCCTGTGGTTACTGAATACATCTGAGGGTAGCCCATGAGCACAGCATCCTCTGTATCTGCCCATCTTCCTCCAATGGCCCTCACACCTGGAGCATATAAAAATACACATCCCCTAATCCACTCCAGAACCACTGAATCTGATACCCACAGCTGAAGTCCACATGTCAGTATTTAAAAAAATAAGCAACCTGCCAGTGCTCTACCCTCACTTTCCAGGCAATAAACACTGGTCAGATCCAAAAACCTAGATTTCTACTTAGATGTCTTTTAATCCTGCACTGCTGGTCATGGCTATTTCAGTCTTGTCAGCCCCACTCCTTGAAGACTAAACTCTAGTCTTGCCTCCAGCCCATCATCAGGAATATTATACAACGAGGTAGTGCTCCAACTTGACATTTTCCTACCATGAAATTCAGAGTTTCAAAATTAACTATATTTGTTTTTTTAACTTTCAAGTAATAGATTTTATTTTATTAATTTTATTTTTATTATATTTTTAATTTTATTTTATATTTTACACTAAGACTTTAGTGAAGTCGCTCAGTCATATCCGACTCTTTGTGACCCATGGACTGTAGCCTACCACGCTCCTCCATCCATGGGATTTTCCAGGCAAGAGTACTGGAGTGGATTGCTATTTCCTTCTCCAGAGGACCTGCCCGACCCTAGGATCGAACCCTGGTCTTCTGCATTGTAGGCAGACGCTTTACCATCTGAGCCACAAGGGAAGTCAATCCTAAATAGAATTGATAATATCAAACTTTTTTTTAAATTGCTGATGTTATTAAGGGTTAAAAGTGTGTTGGTCTTAATTTTTTTCTTTTAATTTTTAATTTTTTCTCCTTTATCACTGTTATTTTATTTGTGATGAATGTCCCCAGTTTCTCAATTGACTGAATATTACTGATAACTTACCAAAAATGTGAACTTGCCATGTCCCTGGCCAGGAATCCTGGTTCAGTCAGTAGCCTCCACAGTCAGCCTCTGAAGTCAAGAGTCTTTTCAGTCTCCTTATCTTTGGAGATTAGCCATCTCCCTATTATCAGCCCTTTCAGTATTTAGCCAGCTTCAACATTATCACCCATGTTTTGCTCTACTGCTCAGCTTCCTCCTTTGTGAAGAGTTCAGGGGAACATTGCCCCTCCAAAACACTAAAGAATTATTCGCATTTCTGATCCCACACTTCAGTGAAACAATGTAATTATAAATAGGCATTGCCCTAGGTACATTTCCTCAATCTGAAAATTAAAATTTGAACACTTTCCCCATAGAGCATTCAGTATAATGTAGATCAGCCATTGGCAGTTTGATTATTGTGATCATCATAACAACTGAACCATTCAACCAAATCAAGAGTTTAAAGATCAAATATATAGCAACTGATCCAAATTTTATTCAAGACTTAGCAAAAAGGATGTATATAAATGGTGTTCCCAAATTTTAACCTTTATTAATAAATCACACCATAGGAGATTTTCATACAGATGAGAAAGGAAATATTCTATAGTCAGGAATGACTCACCTTTGTTCCCACACAGATATATCAAGTTAACAATGAAGTGTGGACCAAAAGATATTTATGAAAATTCCAGAATTCAATTTAGAAGTTGCATGCCCTGGGTGAGTGCAAAGACAAGAACAGCTCCAAGAAATGGGCAAGAAGATTAAGTTCATTTTAACCTCCATCAGCCTTTCCCCCAACACAGCACAGCCCAACACAGGTCTTAACTCTCTCCTTCTTCCTTGGAAGGAAAGACGAGGGTGGAATATGCATCCAGTGTCCCAGCTTTTCCAAGAGTTTCCAAAGGAACTATTTTCTGTTCTCATATATATAATGAATGGACCTGGCATTGTTTGAATGCCTGAGAGATACTGAGAACAAATAGGAGTGGGTGCAGCTTGCTATGATCAGCAGGACTTGATACAATTATGAAAGCATGAACAAATCAAGACTTCTCCCTAAAGGTGAAAGAAAGAAGTGCAGGAAGTTTCCAACATTCTAGCTATTTCAACAACTTCCCCAGCAACTGGCGTGTACTTGCATGAATGGGAAGCTGATGAACCAGCACAATTTGCATGACCTGGTGGCTGCAGAGAATAAGGGAGAGTGGGGTGACTTGCTGTGGTAGGAAGAGAAAACTTGCAACCCACATTACAGACACCAGAGAGAGTAAGAAACAGAAACTACCAAAGAAGAAACCTGCCAGCCTCTTGTTGTTATTCTTCAGTTGCTCAGTCCTGTCTGACTCTTTGTGACCCCAGGGACTGCAGCACCCCAGGCTTCCCTGTCCTTCACCATCTCCTGGAGCTTGCTCAGACTCATGTCCTATGAGTCAGTGATGCCATCCAAGCATCTCATCCTCTGTCATTCCCTTCTCCTCCTGCCTTCAATCTCTCCCAGCATCAGGGCCTTTTCCAATGAGTTGACTTTCTGCACCAGATGGCCAAAATATTGGAGCTTCAGCTTCAGCATCAGTCCTTCCAATGAGTACTCATTGTTGATTTCCTTTAGGACTGACTGGCTTGATCTCCTTGCAGTCCAAGGGACTCACGAGAATCTTCTCAAACAACACAGTTTAAAAGTGTCAATTCTTCAGCATTCAGCCTTCTTTAGGGTCCAACTCTCACATCTATACAAGACCACTGGTAAAACCATAGCTTAGACTATATGGACCCCTGTTGGCAGAGTCCTGTCTCTGCTTTCTAATACACTGCATAGGATTGTCATAGCTTTTCTTCCAAGGAGCAAGAGTCTTTTAATTTCTTGACTGCAGTCACTGTCCAAAGTTATTTTGGAGCCCAAGAAAATAAAGTCTGTCACTGTTTCCATTGTTTCCCCATCTATTTCCCATGAAGTGGTGGAACCAGATGCCATGATCTTCATTTTCTGAATGTTGAGGTTTAAGCCAACTTTTTCACTCTCCTCTTTCACTTTCCTTAAGAGGCTTTTTAGTTCCTCTTCACTTTCTGCCATAAGGGTGGTGTCATCTGGATATCTGAGGTTATTGATATTTCTCCCAGCAATCTTGATTCCAGCTTGTGCTTCATCCAGCCCAGCATTTCTTATGATGTACTGCTGGGGTCCAGCCCTGGTGGATCCAGGGAATTCGAAGCGGGGACAGAGTTGGGGTCTGGGAAAGGACTATTTAATTAGAAATATAAAGAGATTAGGAAAGAATAGTGTAGTAGGAAAATTAGTGGAGAAAAGAGGCTGAATAACTTGCTTTATGCAGAAAACTAATAAAACTTCGAGACAAAAGGTTTACACCATCTACGTTAGGCCACCGTGCCCACTTGAATAGCAGAGGGTGCCCTGCCTTGGGCTCCCTCTTGCATGGATCTTAGAAGCCAGGGCAAGTAAGTAGACTTGGCGAGCCTCCGAACTCCAGATTGGAATTCAGCCAGAAAAGGGGAGAAAAGAACGACATGGGGGAGCCCAGCAATGGTGCAAGACTCAAGACTTTATTTTCAAAATCAGCTTATATATCCCAAGTTGTACATAAAGAAATAATGGAATATGCAGAGTTATGCAGGGGCAGCAGTCCTGACCCTCATTGAGATCAGGCTTTCTTTTTACATACCTTCCCATATACAAAAGGTCTCAGGTGGTTTACATTATCTTCTGGCCAAGAGGCCTGTTAACATTTTTATGGCTCTCTTCCTAGATAAATGTCTATCAACCAGAAAACTCTTTTTCCCTAGAAGTGTTTTTTCTTAACTCTGCATCACCCTCAAAGTACTAAATAAAGTTGCATTCCTGTAGAACAAAGGTGCAGTGGGTTATAACAAAGAAAGTACTTAATTCAAAGATCTAATGTTGCCAATTCCAGGTCTACTACCTGTTTTTTCTATATACCAACTATATCTACAAATAAAAGATATGAAAATTTGGCAGCAAGTATTGGCTCAACAAATGAAACCTTTAATCAGTCCTATTCTAATGATTTTGACTCCTCAGAAGCCCCTACATTCCTAGGATGTTTTAGGCTTCCTGTGCCTCTCACAGTGGGGAGGCCGCAATCACATGCGCAGCTGTAAGGGTCCAGCAGGCAGGCTAGAAAGCCATCAGAGGAGTTTTGGGATTGAAACACTCTTATTATGCCCAGGAGATTTATTATCTAAAAGCTCTAAATTAACTTTTTCCGGAAAAAGGTGGTGGGGGGACAGCCCCCTGTTAATGTCAGAAGAGTAGGTGGAAAGCATAACACAGTAAGCAGGCAGACTCTGGTTTTGGGGGCTGGATGCTCAGGAAATTCCAGGGGGAACCCCTGAAGCCTGATCACGCCCTTGCATTTTGTCAGGCTTCCTTCCTGATGACTTTTGCCACGGGTGGGATTCCTCACGCTGGCTCCCGGCAATGTACTCTGCATATAAGTTCAATAAGCAGGGTGACAATATACAGCCTTGATGTACTCCTTTTCCTATTTGGAACCAGTCTGTTGTTCCATGTCCAGTTCTAACTGTTGCTTCCTGACCTGCATATAGGTTTCTCAAGAAGCATACTAACTGATGAAAAAGCAAAGACTTTTCCTCTAAGATCAGGAATAAAACAAGGGGTGCCCCCTCTCACCACATTTATTCAACATAGTACTGGAAGTTCTAGGCAGAACAATTAAGCAAGAAAAAAAAAATGCAATGTATCCAAATAAGAAAGGAAGATGTAAAAATCTCTGTTCACAGAGGACAAGATCTTATATATAGAAAAACCATAAATTTCACCAGAAAAAAAGAGAAAAAATGTTGAGTAATAAAATAATTAAGAAAAGTTACAAGATACAAAAATTCACATAGAATGATCACTTGTGTTTCTACACATTAATCATGCAAAAAGAAAATCAACAAAATAATCCCATTTACAATAGCAGTGAAAAGAATAAAGTATAATACTTACAAATAAACTTAATCAAGAAGGCAGAATGTTTTTTTTTTTAATTTTTATTTTTACTTTATTTTGCTTTACAATGCTGTTTTCATTTTGCCATACATTGACATGAATCATCCATGGGTGTACATGAGTTTCCAATCCTGAACCCCCTCCCACCTCCCACCTTATATCATCTCTCTGGATCATCCCCGTGCACCAGCCCCAAGCATCCTGTATCCTGTATTGAACATAGACTGGCGATTCATATCTTACCTGATAGTATACATGTTTCAATGCCATTCTCCCAAATCATCCCACCCTCTCCCTCTCCCACAGAGTCCAAAAGTCCATTCTATACATCTGTGTTTCTTTTGTTGTCTCGCATAGAGGGTTATCATTACCATCTTTCTAAATTCCATATATATGTGTTAGTATACTATATTGGTGTTTTCCTTTCTGGCTTACTTCACTCTGTATAATAGGCTCCAGTTTCACCCACCTCATTAGAACTGATTCAAATGTATTCTTTTTAATGGCTGAGTAATACTCCATTGTGTATATGTACCACAGCTTTCTTATTCATTCATCTGCTGATGGACATCTAGGTTGTTTCCATGTCCTGGCTATTATAAACAGTGCTGTGATAAACATTGGGGTACACGTGTCTCTTTCAATTCTGGTTTCCTCGGTGTGTATGCCCAGCAGTGGGATTGCTGGGTCATAAGGCAGTTCTATTTGCAATTTTTTAAGGAATCTCCACACTGTTCTCCATAGTGGCTGTACTAGTTTGCATTCCCACCAACAGTGTAAGAGGGTTCCCTTTTCTCCACACCCTCTCCAGCATTTATTGCTTGTAGACTTTTGGATCACTGCCAATCTGACTGGTGTGAAATGGTACCTCATTGTGGTTTTGATTTGCATTTCTCTGATAATGAGTGATGTTAAGCATCTTTTAATGTGTTTGTTAGCCATCCGTATGTCTTCTTTGGAGAAATGTCTATTTAGTTCTTTGGCCCACTTTTTGATTGGGTTATTTATTTTTCTGGACTTGAGCTGCATAAGTTGCTTGTATATTTTTGAGATTAGTTGTTTGTCAGTTGCTTCATTTGCTATTATTTTCTCCCATTCAGAAGGCTGTCTTTTCACTTGCTTATACTTTCCTTTGTTGTGCAGAAGCTTTTAACTTTAATTAGATCCCATTTGTTTATTTTTGCTTTTATTTCCAGTATTCTGGGAGGTGGATCGTAGAGGATCCTGCTGTGATTTATGTCGGAGAGTGTTTTGCCTATGTCCTCCTCTAGGAGTTATATAGTTTCTGGTCTTACATTTAGACCTTTAATTCATTTTGAGTTTATTTTTGTGTATGGTGTTAGAAAGTGATCTAGTTTCATTCTTTTACAAGTGGTTGGCCAGTTTTCCCAGCACCACTTGTTAAAGAGATTGTCTTTCCTCCATTGTATATTCTTGCCTCCTTTGTCGAAGATAAAATGTCCATAGGTGTGTGGATTTATCTCTGGGCTTTCTATTTTGTTCCATTGATCTATATTTCTGTCTTTGTGCCAGTACCATACTGTCTTGATGACTGTGTCTCTATAGTAGAGCCTGAAGTCAGGCAGGTTGATACCTCCAGTTCCATTCTTCTTTCTCAAGATTGCTTTGGCTATTCGAGGTTTTTTATATTTCCATACAAATCTTGAAATTATTTGTTCTAGTTCTGTGAAAAATGCCGCTGGTAGCTTGATAGGGAGTGCATTGAATCTATAGATTGCTTTGGGAAGTATACTGATTTTCACTATATTGATTCTTCCAATCCATGAACGTGGTATATTTCTCCATCTATTAGTGTCCTCTTTGATTTCTTTCATCAGTGTTTTATAATTTTCTATATATAGATCTTTAGCTTCTTTAGGTCGCTATATTCCTAAGTATTTTATTCTTTTCGTTGCAATGGTGAATGGAATTATTTCCTTAATTTCTTTTTATACTTTCTCATTATTAGTGTATAGGAATGCAAGGGATTTGTGTGTGCTGATTTTATATCCTGCAACTTTACTATACTCATTCATTAGCTCTAGTAATTTTCTGGTGGAGGCTTTAGGGTTTTCTATGTAGAGAATCATGTCATCTGCAAACAGTGAGAGTTTTACTTCTTCTTTTCCAATTTGGATTCCTTTTATTTCTTTTTCTGCTCTGATTGCTGTGGCCAAAACTTCCAGAATTATGTTGAATTGTAGTGGTTAAAGCGGGCACCCTTGTCTTGTTCCTGACTTTAGGGGAAATGATTTCAGTTTTTCACCATTGAGGATAATGTTTGCTGTGGGTTTGTCATATATAGCTTTTATTATGTTGAGGTATGTTCCTTCTATGCCTGCTTTCTGGAGAGTTTTTATCATAAATGGATGTTGAATTTTGTCAAAGGCCTTCTCTGCATTTATTGAGATAATCATATGGCTTTTATTTTTCAATTTGTTAATGTGGTGAATTACATTGATTGATTTGCGGATATTGAAGAATCCTTGCATCCCTGGGATAAAGCCCACTTGGTCATGGTGTATGATCTATTTAATGTGTTGTTGGATTCTGAATTTTGCTAGAATTTTGTTAAGGATTTTTGCATCTATGTTCATCAGTGATATTGGCCTGTAGTTTTCTTTTTTTGTGGCATCTTTGTCAGGTTTTGGTATTAGGGTGATGGTGGCCTCATAGAATGAGTTTGGAAGTTTACCTTCCTCTCTGGAATAGTTTGACTAGGATAGGTGTTCGCTCTTCTCGAAATTTTTAGTAGAATTCAGCTGTGAAGCCGTCTGGACCTGGGATTTTGTTTGCTGGAAGATTTCTGATTACAGTTTCAATTTCCATGCTTGTGATGGGTCTGTTAAGATTTTCTATTTCTTCCTGCTTCTATTTTGGAAAGTTGTACTTTTCTAAGAATTTGTCCATTTCTTCCACGTTGTCCATTTTATTGGCATATAATTGCTGGTAGTAGTCTCTTATGATGCTTTGTATTTCTGTGTTGTCTGTTGTGATCTCTCCATTTTCATTTCTAATTTTATTGATTTGATTTTTCTCCCTTTTTTTCTTGATGAGTCTGGCTAATGGTTTGTCAATTTTATTTATCCTTTCAAAGAACCAGCTTTTTGTTCTGTTGATTTTTGCTATGGTCTCTTTTGTTTCTTTTGCATTTATTTCTGCCCTAATTTTTAAGATTTCTTTCCATCTACTAACTCTGGGGTTCTCCATTTCTTCCTTTTCTAATTGCTTTAGGTGTAGAGTTAGGTTATTTATTTGACTTTTTTCTTGTTTCTTGAGGTATGCCTGTATTGCTATGAACTTTCCTCTTAGCACTGCTTTTATAGTGTCCCACAGGTTTCAGGTGGTTGTGTTTTAATTTTCATTCATTTCTATGCATATTTTGATTTCTTTTTTATTTCTTCTGTGATTTGTTGGTTATTCGGCAGCATGTTGTTCAGCCTCCATATGTTGGAATTTTTAATAGTTTTTCTCCTGTAATTGAGATCTAATCTTAATGCATTATGGTCAGAAAATATGCTTGGAATTATTTCAATTTTTTTTTAATTTATCAAGTTTAGATTTATGGCCCAGGATGTGATCTATCCTGGAGAAGGTTCCGTGAGCACTTGAGAAAAAGGTGAAATTCATTGTTTGGGGGTGAAATGTCCTATAGATATCAATTAGGTCTAACTGGTCTATTGTATCATTTAAAGTTTGCATTTCTTTGTTAATTTTCTGTTTAGTTGATCTGTCCATAGATGTGAGGGAGGTATTAAAGTCCCCCACTATTATTGTGTTATTGTTCATTTCCCCTCTTATACTTGTTAGCATTTGTCTTACATATTGCAGTGCTCCTATGTTGGGTGCATATATATTTATAATTGTTATATCTTCTTCTTGGATTGATCCTTTGATCATTATGTAGTGGCCTTCTTTGTCTCTTTTCACAGCCTTTGTTTTAAAGTCTATTTTATCGGATATGAGTATTGCTACTCCTGCTTTCTTTTTGGTCTCTATTTGTGTGGAATATCTTTTTCCAGCCCTTCACTTTCAGTCTGTATGTGTCCCTTGTTTTGAGGTGGGTCTCTTGCAGGCAGCATATATAGGGATCTTGTTTTTGTGTCCATTCAGCCAGTCTCTGCCTTTTGGTTGGGGCATTCAACCCATTAACGTTTAAGGTAATTATTGATAAGTATGATCCCATCGCCATTTACTTTACTGTTTTGGGTTCGGGTTTATACGCCCTTTTTGTGTTTCCTGTCTAGAAAATATCCTTTAGCATTTGTTGGAGAGCTGGTTTGGTGGTGCTGAATTCTCTCAGCTTTTGCTTGTCTATAAAGCTTTTGATTTCTCCTTCATATTTGAATGAGATCCTTGCTGTGTACAGTAATCTGGGCTGTAGGTTATTTTCTTTCATTACTTTGTGTATGTCCTGCCATTCCCTCCTGGCCTGAAGCGTTTATATTGAAAGATCAGCTGTTATCCTCATGGGAATCCCCTTTTGTGTTATTTGTTGTTTTTCCCTTGCTGCTTTTAATATTTGTTCTTTGTGATTGATCTTTGTTAATTTGATTAATATGTGTCTTGGGGTGTTTCGCCTTGGGTTTATCCTGTTTGGAACTCTCTGGGTTTCTTGGACTTGGGTGATTATTTCCTTCCCCATTTTAGGGAAGTTTTCAACTGTTATCTCCTAAAGTATTTTCTCATGGTCTTTCTTTTTGTCTTCTTCTGGGACTCCTATAATTCGAATTTTGGAGCATTTCATATTGTCCCAGAGGTCTCTGAGATTGTCCTCATTTCTTTTAATTCATTTCTCTTTTTTCCTCTCTGATTCATTTATTTCTACCATTCTATCTTCTATTTCACTAATCCTATCTTCTGCCTCCGATATTCTACTATCTGTTGCCTCCAGAGTGTTTCTGATCTCATTTATTGCATTATGCATTATATATTGACTCTTTTTTATTTCTTCTAGGTCCTTGTTAAACCTTTCTCACCTCTTCTCATTCCTTGTCTCTAGGCTATTTATCTGTGATTCCATTTTTATCTCAAAATTTTGGATCATTTTCACTATCATTATTTGGAATTCTTTCTCAGGTAGATTCCTTATCTCTTCCTCTTGTGTTTGGTTTGATGTGCTTTTCTCCTGTTCCTTTACCTGCTGAGTGTTCCTCTGTCTCTTCATCTTGGTTATATTGCTGCATTTGGGGTGGCCTTTCTGTATTCTGGGAATTTGTGGAGTTCTCTTTATTATGGAGTTTTCTCACTGTGGGTGGGGTTGTATCAGTGGCTTGTCAAGCTTTCTTGGTTAGGGAAGCTTGTTTTGGAGTTCTGGTGGATAGAGCTGGATTTCTTCTCTCTGGAGTGCAATGAAGTGTCCAGCAATGAGTTGTGAGACGTCTATGGTTTGGGGGTAACTTGAGCTGCCTGTATATTGAAGCTCAGGGGTGTGTTCCTGTGTTGCTGGAGAATTTGTGTGGTATGTCTTGCTCTGGAACTTGTTGGCCCTTGGGTGGTGCTTGGTTTCAGTGTAGGTATGGAGGCATTTGATGAGCTCCTATCAATTAATGTTCCCTGGATTCAGGAGTTCTCTGATGTTTTCAGGATTTGAACTGAAGCCTCCTGCTTCTGGTTTTCAGTTTTATTTTTACAGTAGCCTCAAGACTTCTCCATCTATACAGCACCAATGATAAAACATCTAGGTTAAAGATGAAAAGTTTCTCCACATTGAAGGACACCCAGAGAGGTTCACTGAGTTACATGGAGAAGAGAAGAGGGAGGGGGTAGTTAAAGGCGACTGGAATGAGATGAGGTGGGATCCAAGGAGGAGAGAGCAAGCTAGCCAGTAATCACTTCCTTATGTGCACTCCTCAGTCTGGACTGCTCAGAGATATTCTTGGAGTTATACAGGGAAGAGGAGAGGGAGGAAGTAGACAGAGGTGACCAGGAGGATAAAAGAGAGAAATGAAAAGGAGAGAGACAGATCCAGCCAGTAACCAGTTCCCTAAGTGTTCTCCATCATCTGGAACACACAGAGATTCACAGAGTTGGGTAGAGAAGAGAAGGGGGATGGAGGAGACAGAGACAACCTGGTAGAGAAAAAGGAGAGTCCAAGGGAAGAGAGAGTGGTCAAGCCAGTAATCTCGCTCTCAGGTAAACTTGGGTACTGAAGATTGGGTTTTTAAATGTACAAAATTGACAACAAATACCAAAAAGCAAAGATTAAAAATCTAGAGTAGAGGTTGGATTTTCAAAAATACAATATTAAATAAAAGAAGAAGAACAAGAAGAAAAAAAAAAAGTCAAGAGAATTATTAAACAACAACAACAACCACAAAAATATATATATATGGAATTTGCTTTAAAATTAGGGTCTTTTTTTTTTTTGAAAAGTGATAGTAGGTTATAAAAATTAAAATTAAAGGAGTCAAAATAGAGGACTTAAAAATTTTAAAAAGTTAATAAAAAAAGGAGAAGAAAGAGAGGAGAAGAAAGAGAAAAGTAGAAAAAACAATCAAACAACGTCAACAACAACAAAAAGAGAGAGAATGGTCATAAATATAGTAAAGATATTTCTGGGAATTTCTCTGGTGTTGTGGTCAGTGTGGTGTCACTTCCAAGGCGGTTCCCTCTGTTTAGCTTCTTCTGTTTGCTGGTCTCTTCAGTGTCCGATTTCTGCCCTGACACAAGGGGGGCAGTGGTGGACTCTTTTTTTTAGGCTCACTTGTTCAGTCGCGCTGTGGGGAGGGAAGGATCCTGCAAACAAACAACACTGGCGTGTGCTCGCAGTGTCTCAGCCACACTGGGCATGCCCCTGCACACAGCGCACACCGCTCAAGCTCTACGTTGCTCCGCCGGGAACCGTCTGAGGCTGGCCCTGGGCTGCATGCCCCTCCCAGGTCTAAGCCACTCAGGCTCGGCTCTCAGGGGGCCCTTAGAGGTGCAGATTCGGTTGGGCCTGCGTTTTGTGCCCTTCCCAGGACCAAGTAGCTCAGGTGTTTGGCGAGCGCAGTCACTGCGACTTATCGCTTTTCCCTGCTGCTCAGTTTTCTGGGTGTACCGCGGGCACCCCTTGTCAGGCAGATGGTGACTGTCCAGAACCCCAAGAAGTCTTAGTTAGCAAAGAAGCCTGCTTGCAGTTTGGTAGGTAAAGTCTCTCTGGGGCTCCAATTGCCCTCTTCCAGCCCTTTACAGCTCTGGCTGCCTGTCAGCGCAGGGGATGGTCTGCAGCCGGCTATTTTTGTTCCGTCCTTTGTTCTGTGTGCAGTCCTCCTGGTGTCTTATGTTAGAGCTTTTTGCGTGGTAGCTATCCCAGTCTGGTATGCTAGCCCAAGTTAGCCGCTCTGGTTACATTCAGGGCATTCCGGCCCAATTCTTAAAAAGCACTGCAGCCCGTGCCTCCCTGCCTAGCCCCCACTTGCTAGTGGTGGATGCAGGCGTCTGTGCTGCTTCTCTGCTGGGGGAGTTACCACTGGGCTCGTAATCTGTTGGTTTTAATTATTTATTTATTTTTCTTCCCTGTTATGTTGCCCTCTGTGCTTCCAAGGCTCACCACAGACTCGGGAATGAGAGTGTTTCCTGGTGTTTGGAAACTTCTCTCTTTTTAAGACTCCCTTCCTGGTGGGACTCCCTTCCTGGGATGGAGCTCCCTCCCTACCTCCTTTGTCTCTTTTTAGTCTTTTATATTTTTCCTACCTATTTTTGAAGACAATGATCTGCTTTGCTGAGTGCCTGATGTCCTCCGCCAGCATTCAGAAGTTGTTTTGTAGAATTTACTCAGCGTTGAAATGTTCTTTTGATGAATTTGTCAGGGAGAAAGTGGTCTCCCCATCTTATTCCTCCAGCATCTTCTGAATTCCCCAAGGTAGAAGTTTTAAACAGTGAAAATAATTAGACATGACTGACGTAATTTAAAGACAAATGGAAAAGCATCTCACATTTATGAATTGGAAGATAATGCTGTTAAAATATAGTAACATAATATAATAATGTCTCTACTACTGAAAATGATCTATAAGTTTATCACAATCCCTATGAAAGTCCCAATGACTTTTAAAAAACTTGGAAAAAAGAATCTTAAAATTCACATTGGATCACAAAGGACCCAAAATAGCTAAAACAATTTTGAGAAAGAGAACAAAGCCTCACATGTCTTGATTTCAAACTATATTACAAAGCTATGGTAATCAGTATGTATGCTGCTGCTAAGTTACTTCAGTCGTGTCCAACTCTGTATGACCCCATAGATGGCAGCCCACCAGGCTCCTCCATCCCTGGGATTCTCCAAGCAAGGACACTGGAGTGGGTTGCCATTTCCTTCTCCAGTAAGTATAGTTCCAGCATAAAAATAGACATATAGACCAATGAAGAAGAACAGAGAGGACAGAAATAGCCCACATATATATGATCAAATCATCTTTAACAAGGATGGAAAAACCACAAGATGGGGAAACAGCTTTCTCTTCAACAAATGGTGTTGGTAAAACTAGATATTCTAATACAGAACAAAATTTGCCTTTATCTTACACCATACACAAAATCAACTCAAAATTAAGTAAAGGTTTAAACATAAGACCTGAAATTATAAATCTCATAGAAGAAAATATGGAAGGAAAATTCATAGCTTTGGTCTTCACAGTGATTTCCTGAATTTGTAAACAAAAGCACAGGCAACAAAAGCAAAAATCAACAAATGGCAGTATATCTCATTAAAAACCTTCCAGACAGTAAAGGAAACAGCATGAAAAGGCAATCTAAGGAATGTATGAAAATATTTGCAAACCATTTTCTAATAAGGAGTTAATATCCAAAATATATAAGGAACTCCTTCAAAGCTCAATGGCAAAATAAACTAAATAAACATTGGGCAGAGGTCTCAATAGATATTTCTTTTTTAAAAAAAGACATACAAATGGCAAACATCAATAATCATCATGGAAATGCAAATCAAAATAATAATGGTCATTATCAAAAAAATCAGAACATTATAAATATTGGTGAGGATGTGGAAAAATTGGAACACTTGTGTGCTGTTAATTGGAATGTAAAATAGTAAGTCATTATAGAAAGCAGTATGAAATTTCCCTAAAGAAATAAAAATATAACTACTATATGATCTGGCAATCTGATTTCTTTGAGTATTTATTCAAAAGAATTGAAATCAAGATCTCTAAAAGATACACTCTCCCATGTTCATTATAACATTACTCACAATAGCCAAGAGGTAGAAACAGCCTAAATTAGAAACAGCCTACACAGCCTAAAACATTTATTACTAGCCTACATGTTTATTGACAGAAAAATGGATAAAGAAACTATGGTTTCACTATATAAACAGTGGAATATTATTCAGTCATTAAAAGAGGGAAATCCTATCTTTACAGCAGAAGAAAAACCTGTGATAACATGGTCGCACCTTAAGGACATTATACTAAGTGAAATAAACCAGTCACAGGAGGACAAATCTTGCATGATTTCACTTACATGAAGTATCTAAAGCATTCAAAATGATGGAGACAAAAAGTAGAGCAGTGGAAACAGTGGGGAGTTACTGATCAGGGATACAGAGTTTCAGTCATGCAAATTAAGAGTTCCAGAGAGCTGAAGAACAATATTGTGTTACAAATACCATTCTTTACATTTAAATATTTGTTGAGTGTCCATCACAGGTTATATATTTTTATTACATTTGGAATAATACATTAAAATTTGAGAATGCATTGAGTTGTGCCAACTGTTAAATGTTTAATAATCTATTTTTTTTTTTGCTTTTAATTTAGTGTAAACCAAGGACTTTCCATTCAACTGAACTTTGATTATTTTAATACATATTATGCAGATGTATTAAATATTTATGAAGGAATGGGTTCAAGCAAGATTTTAAGAGGTAAGTTAAAGCAAATATACAGTTCATTATCAAAATGAAAATATGTACAAAATTTATGGAGTAGATTGTGCTTTCACTTTGATTTTGAGCTGAATATGAATTTTTACTTTGTCTCTAAAAGGAAAAACTGATCTTCATTATAAAAATTAATAATTTAGTGCTCTGCATAATCAATCTTCTTAGTAATAAAAGAGATACTGTTTCACATGATCCTCTTCATGTGGAATTTTACTCTATCCTGTGTTACTTCTCATTAAACAAAATTCAAACAAACCCTAAAAATGACTATTTTTCTTCAACATTTGATTTGTTTTTTCTCTTTTTAATATGCACTCTGCTTCTCAGGCTCTTTCAGGACTATTACCAATAAAATGGATAACACAATGACTAGATCAAGATGTAAGCTCTTTAAGTGGATGGTTTGGATGGTATGGTGCAACCATTTGTCATTGTGGACATAGACATCAGTGGGAGCTGAAAAAAGCACCAATAATATATGTGTGGCTACTCCACTTTATACCATCTGATCCCCAAATGCATAGACCTATTCATGGTAGCCAAAAAAATGGGAGTGAAAATAAAATAGGAATGAAGGAGGAAATAAAATAAGGACGAATGTGGCAGTGAAATCCAGGGAATAACTAGTTTTCCTCACACTTTTGAGAAATAATCAAGTGCAGAGCTAAGATGAGGTTACAAGAGGTATCTCTCATTAAAGTTTAAATCATAGCTCCATATATTCATGAATGTCAAGTCATTTCAGTTGTGTCTGACTCTTTGCGATCCTATGGACTGTAGCCTGCCAGGCTTCTCTGTCAATGGAATTCTCCGGGCAAGAATGCTGGAGTGGGTTGCCATGCCCCCCTCCAGGAGATCTTACTGACTCAGGGGTTGGATCTGTGTTTCCTGCAGCTGCTGCACTGCAGGTGGATTCCTTACCGCTGAGCCACCAGTATAGCTGAGCTGTATATATATATATATATATATATATATATATATATATATATATAATTTTGGATTTTTAAATTGCAATTATGAGCAGTGAAAAGTAGGTCTTATCTAACACATGCTTTGATTGACCTATTGATCTGACAAGTATTTGAGCATATGATAATAACATGTACTTATTATTGGGTGCTTTCAGTGTGGCACTCAACATACTGAGTGCTCTATGTGGATATCTTATTTAACATTTTTAACAAATCTGCAAAATATGCATTACAAGAGAGGAAAGTGATGTCCAAGAAGTTAAATGACAACAAGTCCACAAAGGTAGTTAGTGTTGGAGATAGAAATCAGACTCAAACAGTCTTGACTTCAAACACAGTGTATTAATTCATTGTGCTTTAAAAGCTCCAAGTACAAATATAATAATGAGTATACATAAAACAGATGAACTCATGGTAAGTCACATTTGGACTTAAATAAATGGACCAGTCATTTCATAATCTACTTATTTCTGTAGTTGATAAATCAAGTTCATTCCAATTATGTCAATATAAATATTTACATAGCTGGATAAATAACCCAGCTCATATAAATTTCTCCAAGGGCCAATGTGATGTTAATAATAAAATTTAGCATACTTTGATCACTTGAAATATTCAAAGTAGTGTAATCATTACCTTAACTCAAAAAAAACCTCCTGTAAACCATATTATGTAGGTGTTGTTACAATCTTTATTTTACGGATGATAAAAACTAAATTCATAGAGGTTAACTGGCCAAAGTGGTAGGTGAAATTACCCTCATGCTCTCTTCTCTACAGCTACAATTTGCCTGAATGCTATTTTTACTTATTTTCACAAGCTTAGATCATCAGAAATATATAACAAAATCTTCGAGTCATTAGATTTAGTGATATGAATAATGCATAAATAATTGTCATAAATATCCAATAAGAAAACTAAATATCCAAATAGAAAATAGAAAAAAAAAACAAGAAAACTAATTTAAATTATAATAAATAGGTAGTTTTTTAGTTTTTAGGGTCTTTTTGAAATATGAAAATATTTCAAAGTTTTTTAAATTAAATATATTAGTTTAACTTGAAAAAATATGAGAAATGGCATTGTTATTAAAATTACATTTTAAATTTTAAAATAATACCTTGTTTGAAGATAGGTTAAACTATCTTACCTCTAGATTCTAGCACATGCCTGATATATTGTAAAGATTTTGTATTTTTTATTTAAATTCAAACCAACAGGTTTATATATTATGGTATATAGTAGTTAATCAATGGAGATCAATAATTTTTATTACAGTTTTAAAGGTATTTTGTTTTTTAAATATGCTGATACTTTTATCTATTTTCTAAATATTTTAGTAAGTTTCTTTCTGTGAGAGATATGTACAAACTTACTTTTATTAAATTACAATTCAGAATAAAGATAATTAACTTTATAACATGGAAATAAACAGATATTTTAATTAAAGCAATGAAAATCAGATTATGTAAAGAAATATAAGAAAATACAAGTTTCCAGCACCATAAAATAGCTACTGCATACTTGATTAGGAATATGTCAGTATAAACAAATTTTAAAGGGGTTTTTCAGTCATTTTTATATAAAGTCATGATGTAAAAGTTCTCTTGTGAAAGGTTTCAGAGGAAGATGGGCATTTCATAAAGACAGACAATATAGAGAGCAGTAGGAAGTATTTGGAAATACTTATTTCCAAGTAAGTTTGAGAATCAGGGTAAATTAGAATAAATTAACAGAATAGTTCAAAAATGTTTTCAGTTGTAGTTATAAAGGAACAATATTAAATTCATTAGTGTTAATTATTATCAGTGCTGGGTATTGAAATGGTTTAGTTCAGTTAGGTCGTTCAGTCATGTCCAATTCTTTGCAACCCCATGAACTGCAGCATGTCAGGCCTCCCTGTCCATCACCAACCCCTAGAATTTACTAAAACTCATGTCCATTGAGTTGGTGATGCCATCCAACTACCTCATCCTCAGTCTCCCCATTCTCCTCCCGCCTTAAATCTTTCCCAGCATCAGGGTCTTTTGCAATGAGTCAGTCATTTGCATCAGGTGGCCAAAGGATTGGAGTTTCAGCTTCAACATTAAGTCCTTCCAGTGAACACTCAGGACTGATCTCCTTTACGATGGACTGGTTGGATCTCCTTGCAGTCCAAGGACTCTCAAGAGTCTTCTCCAACACCGCAGTTCAAAAGCATCGATTCTTCGGTGCTCAGCTTTCTTCACAGTCCAATTCTCACATTCATACATGAACACTAGAAAAACCATAGCCTTGACTAGACGGACCTTTTTTTGGCAAAGTAATGTCTCAGCTTTTGAATATGCTGTCTAGGTTGGTCATAACTTTCCATCCAAGGAGAAAGCATCTTTTAATTTCATGGTTGAAATCACCATCTACAGTGATTTTGAGCCCCAGAAAATAAAATCTGTCACTGTTTCCACTGTTTCCCCATTTTTGCCATGAAGTGATGTGACCAGATGCAATGATCTTTGTATTTTGAGTGTTCAGGTTTAAGCCAACTTTTTCAGTCTCCTCTTCCACTTTCATCAAGAGGCTCTTTATTTCCTTTTCATTTTCTGTCATAAAGGCGGTGTCATCTGCATATCTGAGGTTTATCATATTTCTCCTGGCAATCTTGACTCCAGCTTGTGCTTCATCCAGTCCAGGGTTTTTCATGAGGTACTCTGCATATAAGTTAAATAAGCAGGGTGACAATATATAGCCTTGAAGTACTTCTTTTCCTATTTGGAACGAGTCTGTTGTTCCATGTCCAGTTCTAACTATTGCTTCCTGACTGCATATAGGTTTCTCAAGAGGCAGGTCAGGTGGTCTGGTGTTCCCATTTCTTTCAGAATATTCCACATTTGTCGTTATCCACACAAAGGCTTTGACATAGTCAATAAAACAGAAATAGATGGTTTTTTTTTTTCTTTTCTGCAACTCTCTTTTTTTTTCAATGATCCAGCGGATGTTGGCAATTTGATCTCTGGTTCTTCTGCCTTTTCTAAAACCAGCTTGAACATCTGGAAACTCACAGTTCACATATTGTTGAAGCCTGGGATAGAGAATTTTGAGCATTGCTTTATTAGCTGTGAGATGAGTGCAATGGGGCAGTAGTTTGAGCATTCTTTGGCATTGCCTTTTGGAAATGAAAACTGACATTTTCCAGTCCTGTGGCCACTGCTGAGTTTTCCAAATTTGCTGGCATATTGAGTGCAGCACTTTCACAGCGTCATCTTTTAGAATTTGAAATAGCTCAACTGGAATTCCATTACTTCCTCTAGCTTTGTTCGTAGTGATACTTCCTAAGGCCCACTTGAGTTTGCATTCCAGGATGTCTGGCTCTAGGTGAGGGATCATACCATCGTGATCATCTGGGTCGTGAAGATTTTTTGTATAGTTCTTCTGTGTATTCTTGCCACCTCTTCTTAATATCTTCTGCGAGGTCCATACCATTTCTGTCCTTTATTGAGCCCATCTTTGCATGAAATGTTCCCTTGGTATCTCTATTTTTCCTGAAGAGATCTCTAGTCCTTCCCATTCTATTGTTTTCCTCTATTTCTTTGAGCTGATCACTGAGGAAGGCTTTCTTATCTTTTCTTGCTATTCTTTTGAACTCTGCATTCAAATGGGCTTATCTTTCCTTTTCTCCTGTGCTTTTCACTTCTCTTCTTTTCACAGCTATTTGTAAGACCTCCTCAGACAGCCATTTTGCTTTTTTGCATTTCTTTTTCTTGGGGATGATCTTGATCACTGTCTTCTGTACAATATCATGAACCTCCGTCCATAGTTCATCAGGCAGTCTATCTATCAGATCTAGTCCCTTAAATCTATTTCCCACTTCCACTGTATAATCGTAAGGGATTTGATTTAGGTCATACCTGAATGGTCTAGTGGTTTTCCCCACTTTCTTTAGTTTAAGTCTGAATTTGGTAATAAGGAGTTCATGATCTGAGCCACAGTCAGCTCCCGGTCTTGTTTTTGCTGACTGTATAGAGCTTCTACATTTTGGCTGCAAAGAATATAATCAATCTGATTTTGATGTTGACCATCTTATGATGTCCATGTGTAAAGTCTTCTCTTGTTTCATGGAAGAGGGTGTTTGCTATGATCAGTGCATTCTCTTAGCAAAACTCTATTAACCTTTGCCCTGCTTCATTCTGTACTCAAGGCCAAATTTTCCTGTTACTCCAGGTGTTTCTTGACTTCCTACTTTTACATTCCAGTCCTCTATAATGAAAATTATAGAAGATAATAAATATTCAGTTAATATTTTATTCAAAAATACATATATATATTTATGGATCTGCAAAGAAAGACATAAAAAAACAGCCTTTAGAGAATGCTGAAAGCAATTTCAAGTTTCCAGTCTCAGAAATTCATTTTTTCTGTGTGTGTACTTATTACTCTTTTCTTTATATCCTAAATGCTTAGCTGTTATTCCATTCCCAAAGGACTGTTAGACCTAAGGACTGTTATTATCATATTCTTAGTATTGGAAGTTATAGTTTAAGACTATGTTTTTAAAACTGAATCACACAAAAATGGAAATAGTATAGCTGAAGATATGTAATAAACATAATGGATCTTCTTGAGGCTCCTCTTGAATTGTCAACTTGTCCGATGACAAAAATAACCACAGTGTGGTGTGTGTGTATTAGTCATTCAATCATATCCAACTCTTTGCAATCCCATGGACATTAGCCTGCCAGGCTACTCTGTCCATTGGATTTCCGAGGCATGACTATTGGAGTGGGCTGCCACTTCCTTCTCAGGGTATCTTCCTGACCCAGGGATCAAACCCACGTCTACTGCATTGGTAGGCAGATTCTTTACTACTGAGGCATGAGGAAGTCCCTATTGAACCAATAGCCACAGTCAGATTCTACCAGAAGTCATTTTTCCCAAAAACTTTATTGCTATAGAAAAGAAAGCAAGAAACATAGGCAGATAGCTTTGAAGCAAAATTTCTTAAATATTCACATCCTTTAAACAACTAGACATTTATGGACTACAAAAAGTTTCAGTGTGGGAACCATTGGCTTGTGTGTGTGTGTGCTAGCTGCTCAATCATGTATAGCTCTTTGCGACCCCATCGACTGTAGACCAGCAGGCTCCTCTGCCCATGGAATGCTCCAGGCAAGAATACTGGAGTGACATGTATACCTGTGGCAGATTCATGTTGATGTACGGCAAAACTAATACAATACTGTAAAGTAATCAACCTCCAGTTAAAATAAATAAATTTATGTTAAAAAAAAGAGCAAATAGAAAAAAAAATTAATAGATATTTAAAGGTTCCTTTCTGGCTAGTTGAAGATGTGGGACAAACTTTTGTTTGTGTGTATGTGGGACAAATCTGTGTATGTGAGACAAACTTTTTAAAGTTAATTAAAGACAATTAACTTTAAAAAAAAAAAAGAATACTGGAGCGGGTTGCCATTCCCTTCTCCGGAAGATCTTCCCTACCATGGGATTGAACCCCAGTCTCCTGCATTGCAGGCAGATTAGTTACCATCTGAGCTACCAGAGAAGCCCAACCATTTAGACTACACAGCTGCATATGCTAGTAGAAGGAATCCAAATAACCAATGGAATTCTTCGTGAGAGAATACTGAAAGAATGACATACAGCTTTATCGGGAAAAAGAGTAAAATATAAGTGAAAGCTTATCCATGGCTTTCTTTCCATTAGATGTTATTGAAATTGTCATGCATGTATCACATTTTTTACTGATTTCTACACAATAAGCACAGAATTTTTGAGTAGTTTTGAAAGTATTTTTCTTTGGAACTCAGTAAGTAACAGTGATGCTTTGTCTTCAACTTGCAAACATAGTAACTTTCATAAACTTGAATCTGATACCCAGTTCAAACTGTTACACTAAAATTTAAGCTACTCTTTCCTACCCTATTTTATTATTCCTACTAAGAAACTTTTTAGATTGTTTTCCCCCTGCTGCTCACCCATGAAATTTTAATATCTCAGATATTGTCTATACCTGTACTGTATGAATATCTAAGAATTTTTCTTCTGCTTCTGATAAAAATTTTACCATTTATAGTTTTTTAGCAATTATAAAAACTAAGAATTTTTCTTCTGCCCCTGAAAAATTTTACCATTTATAATTTTTACCATCTAAGAGGCAATATTACCCCTTTTGAGAATGTATGTGCTAAAAGCAAATTTTTATAAAAAGAAAATATTATATAACAATACTTTTTTAAAAAATCACATGAGTACTTATTTCTCAAGCACTATATAAATTCGTGAGAATCAAAGATTTTGAAAGGTAATACCTTTTGTAGCTAGAATTAAGATAGAAAACTGACTAGATCAATATGGGCTTCCCTGGTGCCTCAGACAGTAAAGAATCTGCCTTCAATGTGGCAGACCTGGATTCGATCCCTGAGTTGGGAAGATCCCCTGGGGGAGGGCATGGCGACCCACTCCAGTATTCTTGCCTGTAGAATCCCATGGACAGAGAAGCGTGGCAACAGTCCATGGGGTTGCAAAGAGTTGGACACGACTGACCGGCTAAGCACAGCACACAAGATCAATATAGAATTCTGTAGAAACAATACTTAAGTTGCCTGGGATTTTTGTGAGGTCCTGCTACGTTGCTTCAGTCGTGTCCGACTCTGCGACCCCATAGACGGCAGCCCACCAGGCTCCGCCGTCACTGGGACTCTCCAGGCAAGAACACTGGAGTGGGTTGCCATTTCCTTCTCCAATGCATGAAAGTGAAAAGTGAAAGTGAAGTCACTCAGTCATGTCCTACTCTTAGCGACCCCATGGGCCGCAGCCTACTAGGCTCCTCTGTCCATGGGATTTTCCAGGCAAGAGTACTGGAATGGGGTGCCATTTGAGGTCCTACAGTTATGTAAATAAAAAGAGAAACAGATACCCTTATTTCTATTATTTTGATGAAGTTTCAGTTCAGTTCAGTTCAGTTCAGTTCATTTCAGCCGCTCAGTCGTGTTCGACTCTGCGACCCAATGAATCACAGCACGCCAGGCCTCCCTGTCCATCACCATCTCCCGGAGTTCATTCAAACTCAAATCCATCGAGTCAGTGATGCCATCTAGCCATCTCATCCTCTGTCGTCCCCTTCTCCTCCTGCCCCCAATCCCTCCCAGCATCAGAGTCTTTTCCAATGAGTCCTCTTCACATAAGGTAGCCAAAGTACTGGAGTTTCAGCCTTAGCATCATTCCTTCCAAAGAAATCCCAGGACTGATCTCCTTTAGGATAGACTGGTTGGATCTCCTTACAGTCCACCGGACTCTCAAGAATATTCTCCAACACCACAGTTCAAAAGCATCAATTAGCCCCTATTAGTATAGCATGGGAAATACTGATAGTATTAAAGTCATTTTTCGTTTCTTAACTTTTTAACATATACTTCTAATTTGAAACATTATTATAATAGAACAAGGGACATTTTATTTCAAATAAATTAATTTTAGGACTAATGCTTTCAGTTAACCTTAGGATCAGATGAATGGATAGATGAATGTTGAACACATCAATTGATAAGTGAATAGATACATATGTACATATAACATTCTTTCTTTTTTCTTTTCTTTTTTTTTTTAATAGCTTCTCTCTGGTCAAATAATCCTGGCATAATTCGGATTTTTTCCAATCAAGTTACTGCCACTTTTCTTATACAATCTGACGAAAGTGATTATATTGGTTTCAAAGTAACATACACTACATTTAACAGCAAAGAGCTTAATAGTAAGTACTGTTTATTCCTTAGCCTTTGAATCTTCAGGTGCTTTAATGCTATAATGAAATTTTGAAAGCAACAGAACCTAATATTTTAGAAAAGGATCATTATCTATTTCATTGTGCAAGTTCTTCAATGAGTATCTCTTACGAACACCTTTCTCCACTTGATACTTGGAAAGAAATGAGAATTTAGAAAATCACTCACATCTTTCAAAACAACGAAATAACCAACTTGAAAAAATATATAATTCAATAGAAAAATTAAATTAAACTTTTATACTGCAAGTATTCAAAGATTTAAAATTAGCATAAAACTAATTCTGAGAATGTTCCACATCAGTTCAATTTTGACCAGATTATTAAATTTAGTAAATAGATAAGGGGAGGAAAAATGGGGACAAAGTTTATGCAGGTAAGTCAACAGAGGTAAGCTATAAAATTTAAAGAACAATAAGAACAAAAGGCTTGTCTTGGCTAAAGCCGTAATGGGGCATACGAAACATATTAACACTGTTGGCAACAAAAGCTTTTTTTTTTTTTTTTTAACTAAATCAAATTAAACAGCCAGCATTAATTTTAAAAAATAATTCTGTGCATGCCACTTGATTATAAATGGTATGAGTATATATTTTTTTCAATTCAATCTATTATACTTAGTCATATCATTGACTCAATTTTAAGCAAATTTTTAATTTACAGATTATGAGAAAATCAACTGTAATTTTGAAGATGGCTTCTGTTTCTGGATCCAGGATCTAAATGATGACAACGAGTGGGAAAGGACTCAGGGAAGCACCTTTCCTCCGTCTACTGGACCAACTTTTGATCACACTTTTGGCAATGAGTCAGGTATCATTCATATTTAACTCAGAAACCAAGAAGAAAGTGCAGCATCCTGTTCCACAGTTCAAATTGAGCAGCATTAAATGCAGATTTTTTTTGATCATGAACTAATAAAATGAATTTAACTGAAAATGGTATCAATTAGGCAAGTAAAAGTATTTCAAGAAATGTGTTTTTTAGCTTATATATTCATGAAATGTTGAAAAGAACACAGAGGCCATTAGAGACAAAGAGACAGGTTGTCACCCTAGATTTGCCACTTATTATTAACTAAGTGGACTTGTGCGAGGTAATTAACTTTTCTGAACTTTGGTCTACTATGTCTTAATTTCACTTTCTCATTGTTCACTGCTAGTGTATAGAAATCCAGTTGATTTTGGATATTGACCTTGGGCCTTGCAGCTTTGCTGAAATTAGTTTTTTAAGACTTTTCAATAGATCAATATCATACCATCTTGAAATACAGATAACGAGGCAGGTTTACTTCTGATAAGCCTTCTTAGACTGTTCAGGCTGCTATAACTGAATTTTAGAGATTGATTTTCTTAAACAATCAATATTTATTTTTCACAATCTGAAGACAGGAAGTCCGAGGTCAGGGTGCCTGCATGGTGTGGTTCTGATGAGAGCCCTCCTTTTGGTTCACAGACACCAGCCTTCTTAGTATATCCTCATGTAGCAGAGAGAGAGAACATAGAGAGAGATCTCTCCTGTCTCTTCTTACAAGATCACTTATTCCATCATGAGTGCTCATCTTCATGAAGTGGTTACCCTCCAAAGGACCCATCTCTACTCTCATCACATTTGGGCTTATGGTTTCAGCATATCGGGGGCAGGAGGGAGACCACCATTCAGACCATAAGAGAAAAACTATGGAAGATCTGATTCTAAAGCATGGTCCTAGAGGATAAGATGGTTGGATGGCATCAGCGACTCAATGGACATGAGTTTGGGTAAACTCCGATAGTTGGTGATGGACAGGGAGACCTGGCCTGCTGCAGTCCATGGGGTAGCGAAGAGTAGGACACTACTGAGCGACTGAACTGAACTGAACTGAAGGGAAAGGTGATATTTTGTAAATATATTTGTCACATAAGTGAGATATTAGAACTGGATTTCAGGTGGAAACATTAACATTAAGATAATAAAATTTGACTGAGAAAACCAGAAATTATTGGGGATTATTAAGGAATAAGGAACTTCTAGTGAAAAGGCCAACTACATATACCTTGGATGCATGTACTCATAATATTTGTTATTGTTGTTCAATCGCTAAGTTGTGTCTGACTCCTTTCGACCCCATGGTCTGCAGCACACCAGCGTTCCCTGTCCTTCACTGTCTCCCAGAGTTTGCTGAGATTCATGTGCATTCAGTTGCTATCTAACTATCTCATCCTCTGTCACCCCTTTCTCCTTTTGCCTTTATTTTTTCCCAGCATCAGAGTCTTTTCCCAATGAGTCAGCTCTTCACATCAGGTGGCCAAAGTATCGGAACTTCAACTTCAGCATCAGTCTTTACGATGAATATTCAGGATTGATTTCCTTTAGGATTGACTGGTTTGATCTCCTTTCTGTCCAAGAGACTCTGAAGAGTCCTCCATCACCAAAATTTAAAACCATCAGTTTTTTGGTGCTCAGCTTTCTTTATCATCCAGCTCTCACAACCATACATGATGCAAAAAATCATAGCTTTGACTAAATGGACTTTTTCGGCAAAGTTATATCTCTACTTTTTAATATGCTGTCACGTTTTGTCATAGCTTTCCTTCCAAGGAGAAAATGTCTTTTAATTTCATGACTGTAATCACTGTCATCAGCAATTTTGAAGCCCAAGACAATAAAATCTGTCACTGCTTCCACTTTTTTCCCTGCCATTTGCCATGAAGTGATGGAACTGGATGCCATGATCTTATTAATAGTTTTCTGAATGTTGAGCTTTAACACAGCTTTTTTGTTTTCCTCTTTAACCCTCACCTAGAAATTTGTTATTTCCTCTTCACTTTTTTCCATTAGAATGATATTGTCTGCCTATCTGAGGTTATTAATATTTCTTCCAAGAGTCTGATTTCAGCTTGTGATTCATCCAGCCCATCATTTCAGTGATTTACTCTGCATATATGTTAAATAAGCAAGGTGACAATATACAGCCTTGTCATACTCCTTTCCCAATTTTGAACCAATCTGTTCCATGTCCTGTCTGTTGCTTCTTGACCTGCATACAGGTTTCTCAGGAGATAGGTAGGTGGTCTGGTATTCCCATTGCTTTAAGAATGTTCCAGTTTGTTGTGATCCATGCAGTCAAAGGCTTTAGCATTGTCAATGAAGTAGAAGTAGATCTAACTGCAAATCCAGATGTAATATGGATCTTACAAAGTAAAGTGAAAGTTGCTCAGTTATGTCCAAATCTTTGCAACCCCATGGAGTCCATGGAATTCTCCAGGCCAGAATACTGGATTGGGTACCCTTTCCCTTCTGCAGGGGATCTTCCCAACCCAAGGATAGAACCCAGGTCTCTGCTTTGCAGGTGGATTCTTTACCAGCTGAGCCACCAGGGAAGCTCAAGAATATGGGAGTGGGTAGCCTATCCCTTCTGCAGCAGATCTTCCAGACCCAGGAATCAAACCGGAGTCTCCTGCATTGCACGTGGATTCAATTCAAAAAAGCAATGCAGGTGCATTGCTTTTGATCTTACCAGCTGAGCTACCAGGGAAGCCTTTTAAAAATCAAAGAAAATTACAAAGAGGACAGAATAGAAATTCATGCTTTTAGATGATTTTCTTAGACAAAATCAATCCTATACTGTGTTTTACTACTGAGATTTCAATTCAATTCAAAAAACACATATTAAATGCTTCTTTTAACTAAACATGGTTCTAGGTGTTGAGGACATGGATCACACATCATAATTTCTACAAAGCCTTTCTGGAAATTCCAAGTTAAAATCTTCCTTTCCATTAAGCTTTAAAGCACCTCTTTTATTTTTCCTATCACATGACCTTATATCTGCTCATTTGTTTCTTTTCATCACAATGTTCTCTTCAGGAGCAAGAACCTTGTCTTTTTCATCTTTGAGACGCTAGTGCATTTTCAGTGCCAGAGTATAACATGTAAAATTATTTTTAGTTAATGAGTGAATGTCTACAGTTTTGACTCAATAAGTCATTTTTTAATAAGTGATTGACTACATGAAATTGCTTATAACATAAAAATAGCCTGAGCACATGTGCATTGTAATTTAATATTCCCTGGTGACTCAGACTGTCAACAATCGACCGGCAATGCAGAAGACCTGGGTTCGATCCCTGGGTTGGGAAGATTCCCTGGAAGAGGGCATGGCAACCCACTCCAGTATTCTTGCCTGGAGGATCCCCATGACAGAGGAGCCTGGCAGGCTACAATCCATGGGGTCGCAAAGAGTCGGACATGACTGAGCAACTAAGTATAGCAGCACATATTACATAGATCAATATCCATGTTTTAATAACCTGAAAATTAACTAGCTGATCTAATGTCAATTGCAAATTACACCTAGTAAGAGCACACCTTTTTTATAGTAGAAATGTATCTGAATAATCCTAGTTCCTTAGAAATGCAGCCCAGGATAACAAAATACAGTTCACACAAATTACAGTTCATGAAGTATTTCTTAACAAGAATGTGACTGCTTTTGATCTATTTCTCTAAGAAATCATTGAAACTCCCACTCCATGTATTCATTCACTCCTTTATTTAAGAAGTATTTTTTTGAGTCCAGGCCCTATTCAAGACCTCTGGATGTATCTGTGAATAAAAGAAACCAGATTTTCTTCTCTTACAGAACACATTTTATAGCAAAGAAAAACAGAAAATAAGCACTATGCATCACAAATCATTACATTTTCGGCATCTGTTTAATGTTAATGAGTACTTAGGGGAAAATACAGAGCTTGGTAAGGCCAATGGGGAGGGCAGATGTTGAGGTGTTTCTGCAAATTAAAATACAGTCATTAATTTAAGTCTCATCGAAACAATAAGTGACATTTGAATCAAAACTTTACGGGAAATACAGATTACTCCAAGCATAGGAAACACGCAGAGTAAAGGCTCTAAAAGACGCATGCCTGACCTGCATGAAGGAAAGCCAGGAAATCAGCATTGCTGAAACAGAATCAATAGGGCCAATAGGGTTCAGATAATAATGAATCTTCCATGGCTCTGCCCTTTTCCCCAGTGAAGTGAGGAGCCACTGACGTTTAAGTGTAGGAATGAGAAGATTCACTTTGATTGCTAGAATAGTTTATGGAAGGGCAAGAGAGTTGTCAAGGAAACCAGTGAAGAGTTATCACTTAATCCAGAAAAGAGGCCATGGGACTCACATGTGGTGATATGAGGTCAGATTCTGGATATAATCTAAAAGTAATGTTAATAGGATCCTGCTAAATTAGTTACCAGTGTGACCCTATGGATAAAAAAAATACATATATGCTTTGCATAGATGGCCAATCTCATTAGACTTACATGCTTAAAACTAAATATTATGACATGCATCATCTTATGCATAATTATTCTCCTTTGAATCAGTGATTTCCCACAGCCTGGTCCTCTAGGGATAAATTAGTAATCTGCACAGTTGAAGATTAACCCCCAGGTCATAATCACCCCCAACTCTCTAGAGAATCCTGCCCTAAAACAGTCAAATAATTTGACCACATTTTTTCCTTAACTATAATAATAAAAAAAAAAATTCTCTCTCACACTTGGAGTAGTTAGAGGGAAGTACAGAAAGCACCTATATCTATTGACTCTGACAGATAGCTTTTATGTAGTTGAAATCTTTGATGTTCAAATTATCATTTCCTCCTTTTATGTCATCATAATAAGAGAGAAAAATCATTCCACTGATATTTGAAGACTATAAGCACATTAGAGGAGAAAAATGATTTCAGCTTGCCAACAGATTAAATCACAAAAGAAATAAGATGAAACTGACCAAAGTGAGACAGGTTGAATGTCAGGTGGAGGTTTTAAATAGTCGGGTTGGAAATGCAGTCTCAGGAGAAGGTTGTGAAGCAGGAGTTATTTAAAATGAGATGAGTCAGAGCAGTTGAGAGCCCGCCAGAGGCAGCAGTGTAATGAGAACGGATGAGAGGCCTTAATAGGTCCTTCCCAAGTCTCATACCAGTGATTTCATAATCTAGCAGTCATTCCCCTCCAAGGGGTATTTTTCTTCCAGCTTGCTTTTTATGTGTCAGACATCCTGCCTCTGAGATGGAAGGGAATTAAGTCTTTCCTGCTGTTCCTCTTATCCATGCAGGATTTTTTTTTGTTCTTTACTTTCACTTTAAATGACAGGTAGGCCTAAATGAAACAGATAAACTTTGAATTAACATTGCTTTAGGGAAGAACAGCTAAACCCTTTAACTCTCTAAGTCTTTCTGAAGAAGTTTATCCTGGTGGAGCACCTGCTTTGAAATCTTTGTCAATGCTCCGTTTCTCTGTTCTTAGAAACAAAAGCAACTGGTGGAGACATTGGTGGTGATACAGGGCAGCAGCCTGGGGTGCTCAGCAGAGACCCATTTGTCCAGAACATTCAGGGATATGAGATGAGTAACATAAAAATTTCAGAAATGGAGGAGTCACAAAAGAGCTAGAAGAGATGAAGAAAGTATTTTTTGTTGGCCTTTCTCAATGAAGTCATAATCATTCCAACACTTGGGGGGTAGCTAGCACTGTATAGTAGTAAGGATCATTAAAATAGAGACCCTGAAGTCATAGCTAGGTTTACATTTGAGCTTTGCATTTAAATCTACTCTGTTAGATGACTCCTCATCATTAATGATCTCATCATCTATCTCAGTTTCCTCATTGGGAAAGTGGGTTGATGATAATAGAACCTGGCTTTGGAGGAATATTATGAACATTAACTTAATATGTTTTTAAAAATCTTAGGAAAATGCCTGACGTATGAAAAATGCTTTACACATATTAGGTATCATATATTTTCTTTGCATACCACAGAAACATTCAACAGAAACAAATTGGCTGTAATACTATTCTAAATATGATATCAGAGAGGAAAATAGTTATAGATTCAATTTTCAAAAGTATGTTAAGTCTTTGGGATATCTGCATTTTATTTAGCCTACAAACCTATTCTAAAATAAGAGTAATTTCAGTGTTTCAAAGTAAAATTGTCCTTATGTCCTTATCTTTCCTGTGATGTTGAATTTCAGAAAATAATGTTGCTCTTTAATATTGAGAGAATCTGGCTGAATTTGCACCGTTCTCAATCTGAAACTTTTGATATTTATCTACCAGATTCGTGTCTGACTCTTTGCGACCCCATGGACTGTAGCCTACCAGGCTCCTCTGTCCATGGGATTTTCCAAGCAATAGTACTGGAGTGGATTGCTATTTCCTTCTCCAGGATCTTCCCAACCCAGGGATTGAACCCGGGTCTCCCAGGTCGTAGACAGACACTTTACCATCTGAGCCATCAGGGAAGCTTCAGTTAATTTTATATCCACCCACAAACTCACAAAGTGATTCTTAGAATAGTGTTTTCTTTTTGAGATGGCCTTCCAGTTTTCCAGAAAGTTCTACCCTCTCTGCAATTTCTGCTGTCTCTACATCAACATCCAACACTACTCCCCTTTGAAAGAGAAGTAGTGCTACAACTTCTTTGGAGGCTGGAGTGTTTGAGGGGCAGAGGTTAGGTTCAGTTCATGAAGAAACAAGCAGAATAAAAGGATAGATGGACGTTGTAAGAGGAACCAAATGGCTCACAAAAACTCACGGAATGCTTAACTTACAAATTTTGAAGCTGACTCTGAGGTTAATTCCAAGAATTCTCAAAGATAGTTTAAACGAATTATCATTTAAGCTATAATTCCCCATAGGGTGTGGAAAATACCTATGTAATTATTTTAATTGTGTAGTAGTTTAATAAATTTAAAAATAAAAAGCCAAGTTAATGTAGCATGAATATATTGAATAATATTTAGCTAATCCACACAGAGAATTAAGAAAATGTACCAAATGTCTTTCTTTTATCCAAACTTCTAACAAGTTTTTAACATCACATATGAATATAAATTTAATACACGGTGGAATACTCTAAGTGACATCAGAAGTACAAGTGTAACTAAGAATTCAAGAGTCACATCTAGTTGGGAAGACCAAAAAGGATTTTCTGAAGATGTTAATTTGACTTAAATGACCTCTAAAATTAGTGACAGGTACAATTGTAAGGGAAACTCCAGTAGAAGAAATTGAACTTTCCCTTTGAATTTGTATTTAAGTACTTGCCTTAAGTGAGTTAGTCCATCAGCATATCTAAATATCTTCATGGTCCTATTGTCTCTAAAGGAGTGAATACTCAAAACATCTAATAAATTGGAACTAAAGTGGTATTTGCTCAAAGTAATAAGATGAAACAGTCATGTGAACTCTTAGTAACTTAGATTTTGTTATATCCTTAAGGATGTTCCAGTTCAAGGCTACTGGGAAGTCCAAAGTTGAGAATTGACTTTCTTAAATAGTAATTGATTATGGAAGTTGCCTTCTGGCTTGTAGTATAGCTCCTTTCCATTCTATCTAAACATGTTTCTTGATATTTTCATGTTAAAGTTGTGCTTTCCTGTTTATAAATTATATAGAAGGAAAGAACAACTGTCATTTCACACCAAAAAAAATTGCTAATATTTAAGTGAAGCAAAATGTTTTTGTTGTTTTTTACAGGATTTTACATTTCCACCCCAACTGGACCAGGAGGAAGACGAGAAAGAGTAGGACTTCTATCTCTCCCTTTAGATCCCACTCGCGAACAAGCCTGCCTTAGTTTCTGGTATGTTGTAGACACATGTTAAGTAACATCTTACTTAATGAGGGATGTTGCTTTTCTTACATTGCCAGGCTCAAATTTTACAAAGATGTTGCCCCAAGTTTTAATGCACTAGTCATTACTTTTCCCATTCATAAAGTAGCAAATACTGAAAACTTTCTTTTCTCTAGCAGCTCCTTCACCCAAGAGAAAAGAGGTGTTTGAATGAAGGATTTAGAAGAACCCTAATATATCTACATATATGTGAATATATATATATATTTTCTAATGTTGTAGGAATTGATTAATTTTTGCTTGTTTCCAAACTAGGTATTATATGTATGGTGAAAATGTTTACAAACTAAGCGTTAATATCAGCAGTGACCAAAACACAGAGAAGACAATTTTCCAAAAAGAAGGAAATTATGGACAAAATTGGAACTATGGACAAGTAACATTAAATGAAACAGTGGAATTTAAGGTGGGCAAAACAGTTTATAACCATGTATTTGTATTATAAAATGGTGATACAATTATAGTTTATGGTGATATGTGAAAAGCCACTTACTTTCTGGGTATAGCTAAGTCGTTTTCTCTTCTTTCCTTATCTTCCTCCTTTTTTTTAATTTTTATTTTTACTTTATTTTCCTTTACAATACTGTATTGGTTTTGCCATACATTGACATGAATCCCCCACGGGTGTGCATGCGTTCCCAAACATGAACCCCCCTCCCACCGCCCTCCCCATAACATCTCTCCGGGTCATCCCCGTGCACCAGCCCCAAGCATGCTGTATCCTGCGTCGGACATAGACTAGCGATTCGATTCTTACATGATAGTATACATGTTTCAATGCCATTCTCCCTAATCATCCCACCATCTCCCTCTCCCTCTGAGTCTTTTTTTTTAATATTTGAGTTCCTCTATTTTCAATTATTCACTGACATTAAAAACCACTTACTGAGGAACAATTTACTACATGGAAGTACTACTTATAATGAGCCATAAAATTCATAGAGAACTTGAAGGATATTTCAGCTTTCTTCAGCAACTTTCTAGCACAAGCCAACCAAGTCTTCCTAACCCACTGCCTAACTCGGTTTTCCAACTTTTCAAAAACACCACCTAAATGACCCATACACTTTCCTAGGGAATCACCTTTTCCTGTTAGGACATCCACACCCACCAGTATCCACACACGCTGCCCCATTCTGACTTAATCGCTACATATTTCCTTTAGAGACAAGTTCTATGAGCTGTATCATTGGGAAGTCTCTGATCATTTATTTCACTTTAGGGTGAATTAACTTTTCACATAATAGCTTAATGTGTTCTCTTCCCAAGGGTGTTTGCAATTAAAATATAGGATCATATAAGCTAATAGCTTGACCAAATTAACAATGTTTTAATTGGGCAATTTCAGATACAAGAGTATAACTTTCAGAAGATGTATGTTTGGACAGACATCGTCGTCAGTGAAGATTCAGTGCTTTCCTGTGACTTGATATAAAGCAGGCGATAATCAATGACTCTCATTTTATTCCTCCCAGCTTTCTTTTCTTTTTTCTATCCTTTTTCCTTATCCTCTTTCTTCTGATTCTATAATTCTGTAAAGTTTTCTTTTCCACCTTAATTTTCTGACAATTCAAAGAAGAGTAAAGGAAAATGGAACATGAAGGAACAAAAAGATGGCAGAAACAGGAAGATAGGTATTGCAATAACTAAATCTTGGGCAACTCATGGAGAGTCTTAAAAGTCACAAAACTGCATCCACTTTTTCATCAGGCAGAGTAAGAGGACTGAGTTCTATAAATATTTACACCTTGGCTTTGCCACTTCAGTTACAAAATCTTGAAAAAGTTACTTTAGTCTCTTTGACATTCAGCGTGTGTGTATCTGAAAGGCAAAGATACCGTGAAGTAGGTAGAATGAATGAACAAACGAGTGAATAGATGACTGTAAATTCAATTTAATTAGTGTTGGAAAAATTAAATAAGATAATGTACACAATGCACCTTGCATAGCAGTGAGCACATCAGGTATTCCGTTTATGTCTTTCCTTTCCCAGACAGGAGAGGATCCAACAAAGTCCAGTCAAAAATACCCACTGTTCTTAAGAACCCAATATGTTTCATCTGAACACTGGGCCTTCCCCCAGGTCTGGGTCTATGTCCTCTGGTCATCACCTTTGTAATATATCTCACACAAACTTCCCAGGCCAATTACGACCAGTACCAGCAGGCATTCCCCACTCCAGGGGATCTTCCCAGCCCAGGAATCTAACTCTCTTGTGTCTTCTGCACTGGCAGATTCTTTACCACTAGAGCCACTATCTGGCTCTGAAGAACTATATCATATTCATATTTTCTCTTGTTTTCTTCTTCTCTCTTTTAAATTACCTAATCAATGTGTCTTCTCTTCCGGGTTGTATGCTCTAAGGGTTTCTCTGATAGCTCAGTTGGTAAAGAATCCACCTGCAATGCGGGAGACCCTGGTTCAATTTCTGGGTTGGAAATATCCCCTGAAGAAGAGAAAGGCTATCCACTCCAGTATTCTGGCCTGGAAAATTCCATGCACTGTATAGTCCAAGAGATTGCAAAGAGTTGGACATGACAGAGTGACTTGTACTCTCTTCAGGGTTGTATGCTCTAGGAAGGCAGACAGCTGCCTGGATTTTTAATAATGTTGTGGAAGGAACCTAGAATAAGGTTGCTGTCCCTGCAAGACGATGTGTATATGTGACAGAGTACAGTGGAGCATGACAATATCATGAAAGAAAGAGCTAGAAACATAGAGAAATAGTGAAGACGTTGCCTAACACAGAAAGAGGACACTAGCAAAAATTTAGACCACCGTGAACGCAGTTAGGGAGCTGGGCTCAGCCGAAGGACCTTGAAAAGCAATATTTCACTGTGTGATAACTTGTCCACATTTACTTGGACATGACAGTATTGATTCTCCAGAGAATACTGGGCTACAAGAAGAATCAATCAGAAAAGATGAAAGTGGAATCATTTTATGTACCTCTCTGAATTACAGGTTGCTTTCTATGGGTTTAAAAACCAGTTCCTGAGTGATATAGCATTGGATGACATTAGCCTAACATATGGGATTTGCAATGTGAGTGTCTATCCAGAACCAACGTTAGTTCCAACTCTTCCGCCAGAACTTCCCAGTAAGTAACCTTAACGTGTGTTTTCCCTAATTAGGTTCTTAGTATTTCCAGGTAGCTCTCTCTCTGACTTATTTTTTATTATCTTGCCATAGTGCTGTCTTTTCACTGAAAATCAGAAACTTTAAGATATAAGTAAAATGGAAACTAGTAAAATATTGCACATTAAATATAGATCACTCATGAAATAATGCTGTACATCCTGTTATGCTTATGTTTATGATAGTTTTAGTACATTTTCATTTTTGAAAATAATTTAGGTGCTGATTGCCATTTTGTTTTCAATTTAATACAAACTAATGCTAGGTGTGGGGCTTCCCAAGTGGCCTTAGTGCTAAAAAAAAAAAAAAAGAAAAAAAATCTGCCAATGCAGGAAAAGTAAGAGACGCAGATTTGAGCCCTAGTCAGAAAGATCCCCTGGAGGAGGGCATGGCAACTCAACTCCAGTATTCTTGCCTGGAGAATCCCATAGACAGAGGAGCCTGGTGGGCAATAGTCCATAGGATCACACAGAGTCAGACATGACTGAAGTGACTTAGCATGCACGCAATGCTAGGTGCATGTATGGATTATACATAAATTCTTCAATATTTGAAAGTCATTCAAATTTTATAAATATTGCATACAAAGCATTTCATAAGAAAATGTAAGATTTATCAATAACCACTATTACAAGGAAGAATAATCCATATAATATTAAATACAAAAAGCAACATATAACTATGTGCACCTAAAATTAATACATGAGACACTTAAGTGGTAGAGTACTTTGGAGAAGAGAGTGTGAGCTGGAAAAAGCTTCAAGGAAACACTAAGTTCAAGCAACAGAATGACACAAAAAAATTGAAACAAAAGAAGGAAAATACCAAGTGTGCCTGTATGTGTGCATGCTCAGTCATTTCTATACAATAATATTGCCCCCAAAATTGTTTTCTTGACACCAAACTCGATCTTAATCACCTTTGATTCACTGTTGTCTGGTTCTTAATATTGCATATATAGATCATCAATAAATACTGTTAGGTATAAACTAAAACCTCTCTCTCTCTCTCAGCTGTTTGTTCCTTTTGGTAACAAAAACATTTCTGCCAAACAAAATTTTAATACCAGAAATAAAGCTTGCAAATGATGGTGGGGCTAGCGATAGAGAAAATATCAATCTGAAACCAATAATTTGGGCTTCACAACATTGTTTAAAAATAATTGTCTCACTTGATTTTGTGAAGGAGTCTCACATCCTTCTGGTCTATTATATAAAACTTTTTATATGCAAAAGTATTACAATCATTAAAATCATTGCTGATTTGATAGATAATTGCTATGGATACCAAACATTACCAACATCTTGCTATTTTGATACTGCAATCATTTAAAAAACAGACTGTCTTCACAATCTTTTCTGTTAGCTTGTTTCTCTATTCCTCAATAAGTTGTCAGGAAGACAACTTTTCTAGGTGAAAGTAACATAGTTTCATAGAACTGATATTTTAAAAGCAGCCAAATTTCATCACTATACAAAATAGAAAATTTGAGATAACTTTGAGATAACTTTTATCTGTAGAATCATACATATATAATTAAAACTTTAATTTTTTTGTATTAAAACTTTATCTGTGTAATGCATAGTCCACTTAATCTATTCCAACATGAAAGAGAAAAATATAATACCTCAATGTCAAGGAAGCATGATATACCTGCATATTTTCACCATATTGAAATTATAACAGTAGAATAATTCATCTGATTTTAAAATATAAACTTTAGAATTTGCTCAGAGTGTATCTGTTCCAGTTTCCAAATGGTTCACTTCAGGGCAATATTTAGCACAGCAAAAAATGTTAATTACCATCAAATGCATTCTGAACAATTTCATTCAAATGACATTTGCAATTGGTTCAGTGAAATTCTTATTTGAGCAAAGCTTTTCTGGTTCCAGATCCGTGGTTTGTTTAAGCAGAAACAAAAGGAAACCATGGCTGACTGCCTAATAGTCTTTTCTTTGGCTCTTAGAGAGCATTTAAATAAGAAAATATTGCCAGTCGAGTAACTGACTAGCTAAGGCCATTTTTCTCTGTTGTTTCTAGGGATTCAGGTTGTGCCCTGTTTAGGGAAATATAAGTTCAGTTTTCCAAACTACAGGGATTTTTTTTTTTTCCTTTTCTTTTTATCACTTGCTGCTACATCAGCTCTATCATTTTTGCCCTGTGACATTGGCACAAGTAATTTAAATATGGGGACTATATTAAGAACACTTTAAAAAGTAAACATTCCATTACACAAATATAATGCCAACTTGCAACACAATCAGAATGATAAATCACAAGTCCTTACTAAATTATGCATGCGTGTGTGCTAAGTCACTTCAGTCCTGTCCCACTCTTTGTGCCCCTGTGACTGTAGCCTGCCAGGCTCTTCTGTCTAAGGATGCTCCTCTGTCTATGGGATTCTCCAGGCAAGAATACTAGAGTGGATTGCCATTTCTTTCTCCAGAAGATTTTCCCCAACCCAGGGATTGAACCTGCATCTCTTGCAAACCCTGCCTTGGCAGGCGGGTTCTTTACCACTAGTGCCACCTGAGAAGCCCACTAAATACTGTAGATAATACAAAAAGAAATTCACATTTTAGCCCCTGGCTTATTTCTGAACTCTTAAAACTAATTTAAAAGAAGAAGAAGAAGAAGAAGAAGCCAGTTTTAACTATTGTAAAACAGTTACAGTTTTTGCTACAGTTTTGTTCTATTTGGACATTATTAAGCCATTTTCCATTTCCAAAAACAAAATAAAAGTTAATTTGGAAAGTTTCATGGGCTTGGTATTATACTTAGAGCTAAATAATCTTTGACTCTTGTTATTCATGTAAAATGAATTAGTACCTATTCAATTATTTTATAATTGATGGTCATGTAGATCTGCTTGCCTTTTATATCATTAGTATGATTCAATATTCAAACTCTTAGCAAATTCCAAATTAACTGCACTCATATGCTCCTATCAGTGTTTTTGACTATTCTATTGTTTTATTCTTTTTCCTTCAAAACAGCCTACTTATTAGATCTATTATTGGCTAGATTGCTATTAATTATAAATAAAATGAAAATCACTGGGAATAAAAATTGACCTTTATTGCCACAAATATAATAAAAATATTTATATTATGACTGGTCACTGTAACCTGTGAATGGAAATAAAAATTTTGACAAACCGAACTCCAAATTTTCTTTTGATATAGCAACCTAATCTTTTAAAATGTTGTCTGTAATATTGTAGGACTTATGTATTACTATGATTACAAGAAAATTCCTAATTTTAAAAATTATCCCCTTTGAACATATTCAAATATCAATATGAGTAGTATTTCTTAAACTGCACCTATTATTTCCCTCACATAAAAGTAACAATCAGAAACCTACTTTTATCACCCTTATTTCTTGCTTGAAATATCTTGTCAGAAATAACTTTAATTTGAACCCTTTTATTGTAAGTGAAGGTCTGACTCTCCTTCTTTCCACCATACAGTAAATGCCTCCACATTGACACATATCTCATTTATGTTAGAGGGTTAAGCATGGATTAAAAATGATGTGCCTCAAGGAAAATATCTATCCCTGACAACCACTTTGCAAAGTACTGCATATTATTTACATATTGCATGCAGTGAAGATCCCTACTGGCATAGGAAGAACTTAATCAGAAAACAAATCTTTGAGAGAACAGCTCCAAAAATAAGAAAAATGGGAAAGTTTAACAACCCTGAATAGTGTTCCCCATATCAAGAGGCTATTTGACTCTCATTCTCTGAGTGGAGATGGCTTATTAAATGACACAGCAGGACCTTGATCTCCAGAATTACATTTCATGAGTCTTTGGCTCCTCTATTAAGAAGCACATGCTACATCTCTGCTATAGCAACACTACCATTAAAATCAACAGTGTCACCATGTTTAGAATGGCTGAAAGTGCCTTTGCCAATTTCTTACATCCATTTATATACCAGGAGTAACTGATACCCATCTTATAAGGCCAATGAACAGAGATACTTATTAATCAGTTATATGATGTAAAATTACATTTGAAATGTATTTCAAAAAGTACTTCTTCAGGATTTTATTATTTTTAAAAGACCTTTAAAGTATTGAATTTTCCAAGATTGCTATTCAGAAGAGAAATGCTAAGTCAACTGCCTGCCCTGACAGACTTAACAATACACTTAACAGCATTTTAGTTCTGATCGTGTGTTTAAGTCTTATGGACTCATCTACATATAATATAATGTACTGTCAAGTGTTCATAGAGGTGAACATGTAATGCATTATCCAAAATTTTGACCATTTACTGTATGAGTATACAATTTAGAAATTGTCCTGTTCCTTGAAGAGAAAATGAGAATGATGTTTAAACAGCAGCATCCCTAGTCTCCACACTGGGTATGGCTAAACTTACAAAGTAGAAAGAGCTGGCTTTCTCCCTCCCCCACCCTCCTTCTTCAATCTGCCGTGTTACTTTTGTCCTTGTAGTTACATTCTCCCTTTCCATCAATTTCCTAGATGATTGAAGGAAGAATTTCAAGGCACTTAGAATTATAGAAAATTACAGACATTGTATGTGGGGAAGAGTTGAGTGGTTGTAGTGGATCCCTTTTCAGGAATCTTTGCAAGACAACAAGTCACACAATCAAGGAGATGACTTGCCTCCAAGGGACAAATGCCTGGGAGCTCGAAGTTTCTTCAGCCTTTCTCAGTGGAGAAACTGCCCTAGTTCTGAATTACCACTTTCTTAAGAAATTGTCCTTGTTCTGAATTACCACTCTCTGTCGTTCCAACGTCTTCTTCAGCACCCCGTATACTCTGCTTTCTTCCTTCTATATCTGTTCATCATTGACTTTCCTTTTTAGAGATCTCATCCAACATCCCCTCTGTCCTCCTTCTCCTTGTCACCTACCCATCAAGTATATATCACCTACCCACCAAGTGCCATTTACTGAGATGCAGTCTAAACCCTGCCTATGGCTTGGACCAGGTGGTTAAAATGATTCCATTTAATCAACCCAATAGGAGACAGTAACATACTGTGAGATGAGCTTGAGGTTCACTGAGTTGAAGCCTTGACACTAACTGAATGTGCAAAGCATTAGCAATTAATGGAATACCTCCAAAGTCTAGATTGCCCATTTAAAACTGAAATAGTCATAGTAATTACCTATTTCCCAGAGGTGCATTGAAAATCAGTACTGAATGTGCCAGGCATTTTTCACAAATTATTTCTGATTTTTACAACAACCTTGAAAATCTCTAATATATATCTAGTTTATATATGAGAAGACCCAGTCTCAAAAAGATGAGAAACTAACACAGAGAAACCGTTTTACTCCACCAGCTACAACACATCTTCCTTTTGCACACCGTGTTCTCTCTCCAGATGAGACAATGTGCATGGACCATGTGCAAACAATGAGTTTTTAGAAAGATTTTATTATTCCTGCTGAACTCATCTGTTTCTGGATAAGCCAGTCCCAGGAGTTCATATAAGTTAGGCCAAGCCCTATCACCTAACAGAACAGGATATATTGGCAATGATACTAGTTAGAGCCGCAGTAACTGTTTCTGTCCCATTGTGCATATCACAAAACCCAAATCAAAGAACATTATTACCTACAAGCTTAAAAAATGCACATAAATTGGAAGGATTCACATAAATAAGGCAGATGACATGTGAAAGAGGGATTAAACAAGAGTGTCTGATAGAAGGCACTGCTGTAGATGCAGAGACATTTAATTTTCCCTTCTCTAATCTGATTTATATGTTATTGGGAGTAAATATACCATTATCAGGCTCCCCTGGTTGCTCAGCTTGTAAAGAATCTGCCTGCAATGCAGGAGACTCTGATTGGATTCCTGGGTCAGGAAGATCTGCTGGAGTAGGGCTAGGCTACCCACTCCAGTATTCTTCCTCTTCACTGGTAGCTCAGGCAGTAAAGAATCTGCCTGTAGTGTGGGAGACCTAGGTTCAATCCCTGGGTTGGGAATATCCCCTGGAGGTGGTCACGGCAACCCACTCCAGTATTCCTGCCTGAAGAATCCCCATGAACAGAGGAGCCTGGCAGGCTACAGTTCGTGGGGTTGCAAAGACTCGGACATGACTGAGTGACTAAGCACACAGCCATATCATTATCATCTGCTTTAATAATAGGAAAATACATACTTATCTTGATTCTCTATATTCTTTTCTTTAGGTTACTTTTATTCTTTTGCTCTTAAATATAATATGATATTAAAAAGTAAGAACTGGTTTTACATTACTTTAGAATGGTCTTCTAATAAGCAAGATAAATAAAAATAAAGTAGGTTACACATTTCAAAAAGTTAGTTTACCTACTTGAAGCATCATACTCTTAACTGGAAGATCAGTGCTGTTTTTTCTTATAAATTTGTGCTTAGTTCAGTCCCAACTTCACTCCTAGACAATCTACGGTAACTATTTAGAAAGTAGCAATTGTGTTTGTCTCCCTTTCTTGACCATCAAACGCCTCAATACAGTATACAGAATGGTGAAAAGTCTCTACTAAAGAAAAGTAGGAAAAAAAGAAGAAACAAGAAATGATAGGATTAGTTATTTACTAGTCCTTCTCATAAGAGAGAGGCATATACTGTGTTTGTTCCATTACAAAGATTCATCTATTTTTTCTAAAGCAAGGAATTGATACTTTATTTCATGAAGACTACCTATAAAAGATGCTTGTCAAAATTGTTTCTTTGCCCAGATAATTTTGGAAAATGCAGAACACTATTACGCCTTCTTGGGGAATCACAAAGAGCATAAAAATATATAAGGGTTTGAGAAATTCTTCAGTAAAGAAAGCTGTTAGCCTATATTTCCCCTTATACAAGCTCTAAAATGTATCTGCCAAAACCAGTATTCCAAGAAATAAAGTTGGAAATTTGCTGGCATATAGTATTACAGCTCTGAAATAAATATTATGTTACTAATGATTTTTCATTGCTTTCCTTTTCAGCGGACTGTGGAGGGCCTCATGAACTGTGGGAGCCAAATACAACATTCACGTCTATAAACTTCCCAAACAACTACGCTAATCAGGCTTTCTGTGAGTCATTTCTTTTCCAGATCATGGAAAACAAATGTATATACCAAAGTTAGATTCTCCCCTTGACACAGCAAACTAGATTATAAACTTGCTATATCTGGATCCAACTACTCCAGCTATGAAATCACTTAATATGGTGAGAAGAATAATGATTAATGACTAACATTTTTAGCATTTATTTTATGCCAATCACAGCACTAGTGCTTAATATAACTTATTTTAGTCAGTTCTTACAATAATTCTTTAAAGCAGGTGATATTGTGATAATTCTCCTATTTAAAAAAATAAGTAAAAGCGGTAGTAGCCTTATTCCAGATACCAGTCCCCTTGATTATGCATATGTTGTTTATCTTGTGTATAACAAGTTTGAGTTACATAGTATAAGATCAGTGGAAAGTACATAAAGCAAAGAGCCAATTGTGACACCCACATTTTTTTTTCCCAATGTTAAGTGCTATTTATTTATAGATATTTTAACAAGTGTAAAAGGTGAACAAAATTATTCTATTTGCTTAGATATTACCATTTCTGTTACTTTTACTTCTTTCTTGGCATTCCAGGGTCCCCTCTGCTATCATTTTTTTTTTACCCCTATGGACTTTCTTTAACATTTCTTTTAAAGCAGGTCTACTGGCAATGAATTCTCTTAATTTTCTTTCTTTTGAAAATGGTTTTATTTAATTTTCATTGTTGAAGGATACATTTGTTGATTAAACGATTTTGGGTTGATAGTTTTCTGTTTTGTTTTCAAAGCACTTTATAAATAGTGTTTAACTATTTCTGGCCTCCACAATTTCTTTTTTTTTTTTAATTTATTATACTTTTTATTTTGTATTGGCATATAGCCAGTTAGCAATGTTGTGATAGTTTCAGGTGGACAGCAAAGGGACTCATCCATATATATATATATAACTACAGATTAAAGAGAATAAAGCTGGCAGTGATTAAAATCCCAATATAAAGTGAAAGTATTAGTCTCTCTGTCATGTCTGACTCTTTGCAACCCCACCAGACTCCTCTGCCCATGGAATTCTCCAGGCAAGAATACTGGGGTGGATTGCCATTCCTTTCTCCAGGGAATCTTCCCCACCCAGGGATCAAGCCCAGGTCTCCTGCATTTAAGGCAGATTCTTTATCACCTGAGCCACCAGGGATAGAGGATGAACTAATATAAAGGATACTAAAAAATTCTAAGCCTAGAGAGAAGAGGCTTGTAAGATAAAACCAGATAAAGCTTATATCTAGGTCATTAGTCCTAAATAGAGACGCTTATTAGAACTGCACAGAGATTGTTAGTGTTAAAGATGAAGATTCCACGGCCCGTCCCTCCAAAGATTCCGCACTAGTATTTTGAGAAACAGACATGTTCTTCCCCTGCCTTCCATGGCCCCTGATAGCACCACCAACCTAAATGGAAAATTCTACCAGTGAAAAAATACCCCAATGACAGTGAAAAACATGTTATTAGAAAACGTCAGTGTTTCTTCCTTCAAATGATCCAGAGATCATATCATTTTGATAGGTTAATAGAGTCACTATTATAGGGAGATATCTGATTAAAAAAATAAACAACTATTAATCTAATTTGACTTGTATGGGGAACCAGAGATTATCATCTCTACTTAGCATAGAAACTATCTTTTAAACATTTGTACAAAGTAATAATGTAAAAATATGATTTGTACATTATCATTTGTACAAAGTAATGATGTAAAAGTATCCAAAAATAAGTGGAACATTGAAAGAACAATTTGGAGACATTTATTAAATTTATTAACTTATACATGAAATATTTTTTGAGAGCTTTATTTGTTAGGTACTGAAGTAAGTAAAGGAGAAACAAACAATTCAGTCTAGATTAGGATTCAGATAAGTTGTCAGGCATCGCACAATGCCTAAGGCCCTGTTTGTAATAAGGGCAAAGACAGGAGGCTGTGCAGGAACATAAGAAGTATTTAACATACAAAAGTTCAGAAGTAGAAGACCTTGATTTTTTTCTTAAATCTTCAAGCAAAATTAAGTAATGATAACAAATGAAAATGAAATGTGAAGTTATCTCACACCGTGTTAAGCAGTTTGAATTTTATTCTGAGAGCACTGAGGAGACTTTCAATGGCTTACAGGAAAATAGTGATAAAATCAAGTTTGCGTGTTAGATGGATCCATCCTTTTGTATTGCAGTCCATGGGGTTGCACAGAGTTGGACACTACATGGTGACTGAGCAACAACAAATTCTATTGCAGGATCAGAGACTGGTTGAAAGGGAGCAATTAGCCTCACGAATTAGGAGATGAAGAATAACAGTGACTTGAACTCGGATAGTGGCATTGGAGACTGAGAAGGCAATGGGATCCCAGGGATATAGGAGCTAGTATTGGCAGCCTTGGTAATTGATTGTATATGGGAGGAGAGAGGTCGAGGAAGATGAGGAGGCTTCTGGTGGAGAAAACTGTGAGTGGATGATTAGTGGTACTATTCACTAATAGGAAGAATGAAAAGAGGAATGAGTTGGGGAAAGAGATCACTGTGTGTTCCCTTTATTACTTGTTCAGTTTGAGATACTTACATTTATACACAGTAAATATTGGATAACTGGATCTACTTCTCAAGAAAATGTAGAAGATAATTTAGAGGTCCATTACTATGTCAGTGAAATGACTTCCTTAAGACTGAATGAGAAATTCATGTAGAATGAAGAAAAATTCGGGAGCAAAATCTAAAGACTAAATCATTTAAATAATCAATAAAATACAAGGAGTGTTTATTGACACAAGGCCGGTGGTGGTGGTTTCATCAGTAGTTCAGTTCAGTACAGTTCAGTTGCTCAGTCGTGTCCGACTCTTTGCGACCCCGTGAATTGCAGCATGCCAGGCCTCCCTGTCCATCACCATCTCCTGGAGTTCACTCAGACTCACACCCATGGAGTCAGTGATGACGTCCAGCCATCTCATCCTCTGTCGTCCCCTTCTCCTCCTGCCCCCAATCCCTCCCAGTATCAGAATCTTTTCCAGTGAGTCAACTCTTCATATGAGTTGGCCAAAGTACTGGAGTTTCAGCTTTAGCATCATTCCCTCCAAATAACACCCAGGGCTGATCTCCTTCAGAATGGACTGGTTGGATCTCCTTGCAGTCCAAGGGACTCATTAAGAGTCTTCTCCAACACCACAGTGCAAAAGAATCAATTCTCCAGTGCTCAGCTTTCTTTATAGTCCAACTCTCACACCCATACATGACCACTGGAAAAACCATAGGCTTGACTAGATGGATCTTTGTTGACAAAGTAATGTCTCTGCTTTTTAATACACTGTCTAGTTTGGTCATAACTTTCTTTCCAGTGAGTAAGCATCTTAATTTCATGGCTGCAATCGCCATCTGCAGTGATTTTGGAGCCCAGAAAAATAAAGTCAGCCACTGTTTCTACTATTTCCCCATCTATTTGCATGAAGTGATGGGACTGGATGCCATGATCTTAGTTTTATGAGTGTTGAGCTTTAAGCCAACTTTTTCACTCTCCTCTGTCACTTTCATCAAGAGGCTTTTTGGCTCCTCTTCACTTTCTGCCATAAGGATGGTGTCATCTCCATATCTGAGGTTATTGATATTTCTCCAGGCAATCTTGATTCCAGCTTGTGTTTCTTCCAGCCCAGTGTTTCTCATGATGTATTCTGCATAGAAGTTAAATAAGCAGGGTGACAATATACAGCCTTGACATACTCCTTTTCCTATTTGGAACCAGTCTGTTGTTCCATGTCCAGCTCTAACTGTTGCTTCCTGACCTGCATACAGATTTCTCAAGAGGCAGGTCAGGTGGTCTGGTATTCCCATCTCTTTCAGAATTATCCACAGTTAATTGTGATCCACACAGTCAAAGGCTTTGGCATAGTCAGTAAAGCAGAAATAGATGTTTTTCTGGAACTCTCTTGCTTTTTTGATAATCCAGCAGATGTTGGCAATTTGATGTCTGTTTCCTCTGCCTTTTCTAAAACCAGCCTGAACATCTGGAAGTTCAGGGTTCATGTATTGCTGAAGCATGGCTTGGAGAATTTTGAGCATCACTTTATTAGCATGTGAGATGAGTACAATTGCGTGGTAGTTTGAGCATTTTTTGGCATTGCCTTTCTTTGGGATTGGAATGAAAACCGACCTTTTCCAGTCCAGTGGCCTTAGTCACTAAGTCATGTCTAATTCTTTTTGGACCCCATGGGGACTAATACTTCCCCGGGCTCCTCTGTCCATGGGATTTCCCAGGCAGGAATATTGGAGTGGATGGCAATTCCCTTCTCCAGGGAGTCTTCCCAACTCTGGGGTTGAACCGCAGATAGTGAAGAGGAACTAAAAAGCTTCTTGATGAAAGTGAAAGAGGAGGGTGAAAAAGTTGGCTTAAAGCTCAACATTCAGAAAACAAAGATCATGGCATCTGGTCCCATCACTTCATGGGAAATAGATGGGGAAACAGTGGAAACAGTGTCAGACTTTGTTTTTTTGGGCTCCAAAATCACTGCAGATGGTGACTGCAGCCATGAAATTAAAAGACGCTTCCTCCTTGGAAGGAAAGTTATGACCAACTTAGATAGCATATTGAAAAGCAAAGACATTACTTTGCCAACAAAGGTCCATCTAGCCAAGGCTATGATTTTTCCAGTGTTCATATATGGATGTGAGAGTAGGACTGTGAAGAAAGCTGAGTGCCGTAGAATTGATGCTTTTGAACTGTGGTGTTGGAGAAGACTCCTGAGACTCCTTTGGACTACAAGGAGATCCAACCAGTCCATTCTAACAGGGATCAGTCTTGGGTGTTCTTTGGAAGGAATGATGCTAAAGCTGAAACTCCAGTACTTTGGCCACCTCATGTGAAGAGCTGACTCTTTGGAAAAGACTCTGATGCTGGGAGGGATTGGGGGCAGGAGGAGAAGGGGACGACAGAGGATGAGATGGCTGGGTGTGATCACTGACTCAATGGACGTGAGTTTGCGTGAACTCCGGGAGATTGTGATGGACAGGGAGGCCTGGCGTGCTGCGGTTCATGGGGTCGCAAAGAGTCGGACATGACTGAGCAACTGAACTGACTGACTGATTGAACTCCTGCTTTGACAGGCAGTTTCTTTACTGCTGTGCCACCAGGGATTCCTGATACTAAAGCTATAAATGTTTTTTTCATTTTGTTTCAAAATGAACTGTCATCATATAACATATATAAATAACAGCAACATTTACTTAAAGAAATATTAAAGTTTAGTTGCCCTACAAATTACATTTTAATTACCTCATTTCCTCTACATTTAATCTTGGCAATAAAATAAATAGTATAATATTCATATCTTTTGACATTCATATGTTTTAGATTGTAGGAGTAAGAGGCAAAGTATTTCATTTATATGAATAAAATAAATTCAATTAGAATAAATTATCTCAAATTTAGTTGAAATTTTACTATAAGTATTCTAGAATAGATGGAATATATCTTCACACCGACAAATAGTTTGGAATATTAGTTTTATAAAATGAAAAGATTTTTGAAAGTGGTTTGAAATTCTCAGAAGGTTGAAGTAAGAGAAATCAAAAGACATATATTTAAACTAACTTTATTATTTATTACTTTTAAGGTGTTTGGAATTTAAATGCACAAAAGGGAAAAAATATTCAGCTTCACTTTCAAGAATTTGACCTGGAAAATATTGCAGATGTAGTTGAAATCAGAGATGGTGCAGGAGATGATTCCTTGTTCTTAGGTAAGTCTCCAGTTTATTGTGAAATTTGTATGACTCAAGACAGAGTAATGGAGAGGGAAAATGAAAGTGAAAATGGTTCGTTTGTGTCCGACTCTTTGCCACCCCATGGACTGTAGCCTGCTAGGCTCCTCTGTTCATGGAATTCTCCAGGCAAGAATACTGGAGCGGCAGCTTCTCCCTTCTCCAGAGGATCTTCCCAACCCAGAGATTGAACCCAGGTCTCCCGTATTGCAGGCGGCTTCTTTGCCAGCTGAGCTACTAGGGAAGCCCATGGAGAGAGAATTTCTCAATACATATAGTCACCTTTTTACAAAGAGCAAAGTGAAAACACAAGAGTAAAATAACACATCAAATTGTATGTGGCATTTCCAATATGGGGAGTGTTCACAACGATGACAGAAAAATATTCTTGAGACTTCTTGGAATATCAAGATTCATAGTGTTGAGTCAGCAGGTCCTAGTGATACTAACTTACTATAATAAGCATTATACTTTAGAGACTAAAAGCCAAGAACATCCATTATGCAGTTTTCTATTCCATGCATTTTGTATACATTGTATGTCCAAAGATAGCTATTATAATACATTTTATTTCATTTCAAACTGAAGGATCAATTATGTTTATTATGCAAAATTTTGAAGTGATATTTACTTTGTGTTTCACTATTACTTTGATTGTGTCTCTAGTACTAGCTTCTTCTATATAAATACCTGAGAATGAGTCAAAAATTGATCAAATTGATTCTTCCCAATCATTTATTGATCACCAATTTTTAATAAACATGGAGGAAAACTGTACTATTTGAGAAGTTATTATACCTAGATCATAAATATCTTTTAATATAATAAAGTTTTATGAAATAGAATGACTGCTATTAACTACCAACTTTTAAGAAAGAAGTGTCTCTTGATAAGTCATGCAAAACAGCACACTTTTCAGAAGTGGTTTATCTAACTGTGCTTTGTGCGTGTGCTCAGTTATGTCTGACTCTCAAAAGCCTCCTAGGAGAGGAGAGCCACACACAAAACAAATAAGAATGAAAGTCTCGGTGGACAACAGTCCCTTGTACCAACAAGAACTGAGGAACTTTAAGTTTGACTTTCAATACAGTTATAAATGCATCTTGAGTAGTTTTTCCATTTTCACTTTATGTTGTCATTATAATAAAAATTTCTGTTCTTGTGATCTAAGAATAATCAGTTTTTATCATTTCACCTCTTAGTGTTTCCATCAATCATTGAAAAGTAAATAAGAATTCCAAAAGGATCTCATAATCATTGTTTTCAAATTTATCAGCAAGAAGCTCTTTTGATATAGAATCACTTTCAAGTATTCCAACATATAAAATATTTAACACAATGAATGTATTTTTAAATTAACTGAAGCCAGTACTTTTTAACAGGGCTACCTTTGTGGCTCACCTGGTAAATAATCTTCCTGCAATGCGGGAGACCTGGGTTTGATCCCTGGGTTGGGAAGATTCCCTGGAGAAGGGAAAGGTTACCAAGAGGATTTTATTGTTTATGAAGCCCTGTAGCCCTAGGGATTAGAGGGGGAAAAATTGAATACCATCATTTAGGTCTACGTTATCTGTCTCTCTAATATATCTTTCAGATAAGGTTAGTGATTCAATTTATAAAAAAAATCAAATGAATTTAAACAAAAATTTATTAAAAAGGCAATTGAGTTATTAAGATAAAAATTCAGACTAAATTTATTGAGACAAAAATTGTAAAAAATTATTTATAATCTTCATTATTTTATAAAGGTCTTTAAAAGCAGGCAAATAATTTTCTGGGGTAGCATGAGCTTTGAATAGTACTGGTGCTAAGTTAGACAATATTATGAGTAATTTCATCATTAAAATTCTAGAGCTGCAGAAACCTTAAGTAATACTGGAAAAGATCAACAAAGAAGTTGGCTTTCTTAGAAGCAGTGTCTAGAATATAAGAGAATGTACACATTTACCTACATGTGGGTGCTTCTTGAGCAAGCCACCCTGCATGTTGCATATGTCTGGGGGACAGAATTCAGAAAAAGGGTACATTTCCTTCTAGAGACAAATTATTATCTAACTAATTATCCCATTTTCTTTGGGAGCAGCTGTGTACACAGGCCCTGGTCCAGTAAAGGATGTGTTCTCAACCACGAACCGAATGACTGTGCTTTTTATCACTGATGATATGTTGGTAAAACGGGGATTTAAAGCAAATTTCACTACTGGCTATGGCTTGGGGATTCCAGGTAAGTAGGTTTGGGATTACATGCGCCTTATAAGTTTTGGAGCCAAACAATAGAAACAGCCAGAATTTAACTTCAGTGTTTGCATTCTAGGTCATTCGTTCATTTTTCCTCATCTTAAAGGAGAAATTCTTCCTTCCTTTATACCTGATTAACCACTAGCTGACTTTGCTTAAAGCAGGAATCCACAGGGGTTTTCAGCAGACCCTTTCGCACTTCTCTGCTATGTAAAGAGTTATGCATCTTGTATCTGAAGAGGGCCATTTTAAACTGTAAAGGGGGGGCTTCTTGGCACTGTGAGGAAGGAAGATTGTCCATAACATTCCTTTTGCCAAGAACGTTTTCAGAGAACAGCAGGGAAACAAGCAAATGAGCCGTTTGAATGCCAACAACATCCAATTAAAAAATTAACATTAACTTCTTGGAGACAGTGTAAAAAGGCACAGCCATGAAGGCAGAAGGAATTTGATACTAATATTTGCTGGAATGCACAACCTTTTAGGTGGCTCAGATGGTAGAGTCTGCCTTCAATGCAGGAGAACCCGGTTGGATCACTGGGTCAGGAAGGTCCCCTGGAAAAGGGAACAGCAACCCACTCCAGTATTCTTGCCTGGAGAATCCCATGGACAGAGGAGCCTGGCAGGCTACAGTCCATGCGATTTCCTAGAGTCAGACAGGACTGAGCAGCAAACACTTTCACTTCACACTTTTCACAGCCTTTTTACCCTATATTTTTGATTACACCCATGACATAATCAGCAGGAGAAACAAAATCGTGACCTGCCTGCTCATCATGGAGTGATGTCGATGTAGCCGTAGATGCAGATACAGATATTTTCATTCATGTGGGTGAGATTTAAGTCTGCACTCAGTGGTCTAAAGAGAAGTTTTATGTCTCGCTGCTCCCCCTGAACTATGATTTTTTAAAATACCTCTGCCCCACCCCTTAGTGGTTCTCTAGGTGGGACTATGTCAGGCAGACAGAATACACATGGCTTCCTACGTCTACATTTCCCTTCCATAGGAAATGGTGCTCAGTCTGTCTTTAATTAGAACGCTTAGAAAAGAGGTAGGATTGTAGTAGTGATCACCGTCTGGCCTATTAATACTAGAATCATCTGCACAAATATCTGTTCCTCTACTCACAACCTAGACCTCATCCCCGAAAGTTGTGTGCTTTGAACATTACTGCAAATGTGAAAAATGACCTGTAGCTTATCTATCCTCTGGACCTGAATATTAGTCATAACAATCGTTACTGTCTAAGCTACTCGGATGGGAATAAGTGGTAGCTTAGAAAATGATGCTATTCTTCTGCCATTTGTGATTGGTATTAGATACACCTACTTAGGATTTATAAGCAACATTGACATGAATCAACCAAAAAATCAACCAGTGAAGTAAATAAACTAAACATCAATTACAGAGGTGAACAAACAAAAACATTAAGGCCTGTGAAAGACTATACAGCACCAAAGAAAAAGAATAAAGACTTCAGAACAACTGAAAATTAGAATTTATCTTAAAAAAGAGTACATGAAAAATGAGAAACACATAGAAAGTAATATGATTTACAATTATTTCAATATACAAAGAAAATTATTTATTTTAAATTACATTTATAATTATCTTTCAAAATAGCAAAAAAGAAAATATATTGATATGAAAATATAAATAGAACTCATGCTGCTGCTGCTGCTCCTAAGTTACTTCAGTCATGTCACACTCTGTGCGACCCCATAGACAGCAACCCACCAGGTTCCCCCATCCCTGGGATTCTCTAGTCAAGAATACTGGAGTGGGTTGCCATTTCCTTCTCCAACACATGAAAATGGAAAGTCAAAGTCAAATAGATGTCATATGTTTGTGTAAATATAATGTGTAAGATATATAGAGAGAGTGATGTAGATAGATATCAGTTCAGTTCAGTTCAGTCACTCAGTCGTGTCCGACTCTTCGCGACCCCATGAATCACAGCACGCCAGGCCTCCCTGTCCATTACCAACTCCTGGAGTTCACTCAGACTCGCATCCATCGAATCAGTGATGCCATCCAGCCATCTCATCCTCGGTCGTCCCCTTCTCCAACTGCCCCCAATCTCTCCCATCATCAGAGTCTTTTCCAATGAGTCAACTCTTCGCATGAGGTGGCCAAAGTACTGGAGATGCTTTAGCATCTTTCAGCTTTAGCATCATTCCTTCCAAAGAAATCCCAGGGCTGATCTCCTTCAGACTGGACTGGTTGGATCTCCTTGCAGTCCAAGGGACTCTCAAGAGTCTTCTCCAACACCACAGTTCAAAAGCATCAATTCTTCGGCGCTCAGCCTTCTTCACAGTCCAACTCTCACATCCATACATGACCACTGGAAAAACCATAGCCTTGAGTAGACGCACCTTAGTCGGCAAAGTAATGTCTCTGCTTTTGAATATACTATCTAGGTTGGTCATAACTTTTCTTCCAAGGAGTAAGCGTCTTTTAATTTCATGGCTGCAGTCACCATCTGCAGTGATTTTGGAGCCCAAAAAAATAAAGTCTGACACTGTTTCCACTGTTTCCTCATCTATTTCCCATAAAGTGATGGGACCGAAAGCCATGATCTTTGTTTTCTGAATGTTGAGCTTTAAGCCAACTTTTTCACTCTCCTCTTTCACTTTCATCAAGAGGCTTTTTAGCTCCTCTTCACTTTCAGCCATAAGGATGGTGTCATCTGCATATCTGAGGTTATTGATATTTCTCCTGGAAATCTTAATTCCAGCTTGTGCTTCTTCCAGTCCAGCGTTTCTCATGATGTACTCTGCATAGAAGTTAAATAAGCAGGGTGACAATATACAGCCTTGACATACTCCTTTTCCTGTTTGGAACCAGTCTGTTGTTCCATGTCCAGTTCTAACAGTTGTTTCCTGACCTGCATACAGATTTCTCAAGAGGCAGGCCAGGTGGTCTGGTATTCCCATCTCTTTCAGAATTACCCACAGTTAATTGTGATCCACACAGTCAAAGGCTTTGGCATAGTCAATAAAGCAGAAATAGATGTTTTTCTGGAACTCTCTTGCTTTTTCCATGATCCAGCATATGTTGGCAATTTGATCTCTGGTTCCTCTGCCTTTTCTAAAACCAGCTTGAACATCAGGGAGTTCACAGTTCACGTATTGCTGAAGCCTGGTTTGGAGAATTTTAAGCATTACTTTACTAGCATGTGAGATGAGTACAATTGTGTGGTAGTTTGAGCATTCTTTGGCATTCATTGCCTTCTTTGGAATTGTAATGAAAGCTGACCTTTTCCAGTCCTGTGGCCACTGCTGAGTTTTCCAAATTTGCTGGGATATTGAGTGAAGCACTTTCACAGCATCATCTTTCAGGATTTGAAACAGCTCAACTGGAATTCCATCACCTCCACTAGCTTTGTTTGTAATGATGCTTTCTAAGGCCCACTTGACTTCACTTTCCAAGATGTCTGGCTCTAGATTAGTGATCCACCATTTTGATTATCTGGGTCGTGAAGATCTTTTTTGTACAGTTCTTCTGTGTATTCTTGCCACCTCTTCTTAATATCTTCTGCTTCAGTTAGGTTCATACCATTTCTGTCCTTTATCGAGCCCATCTTTGCATGAAAAGGTCCATACCATTTCTGTCCTTTATCGATCCCACCTCTGCATGAAATGTTCCCTTGGTATCTCTAATTTTCTTGAAGAGATCTCTAGTCTTTTCCATTCTGTTGTTTTCCTCTATTTCTTTGCATTGATCTCTGAAGAAGGCTTTCTTATCTCTTCTTGCTATTCTTTGGAACTCTGCATTCAGATGCTTATATCTTTCCTTTTCTCCTTGGCTTTTCACCTCTCTTTTTTTCACAGCTATTTCTAAGGCCTCCCCAGACAGCCACTTTGCTTTTTTGCATTTCTTTTCCATGGGGATGGTCTTGATTTCTGTCTCCTGTACAATGTCATGAACCTCATTCCATAGTTCATCAGGTGCTCTATCTATCAGATCTAGGTCCTTAAATCTATTTCTCACTTCCACTGTATAGTCATAAGGCATTTGATTTAGGTCATACCTGAATGGTCTAGTGGTTTTCCCTACTTTCTTCAATTTAAGTCTGAATTTGGCAATAAGGAGTTCATGATCTGAGCCACAGTCAGCTCCGGGTCTTGTTTTTGTTGACTATATAGAGCTTCTCCATCTTTGACTGCAAGGAATATAATCAGTCTGATTTCGATGTTGACCATCTGGTGATGTCCATGTGTAGAATCTTCTCTTGTGTTGTTGGAAGAGGGTGTTTGCTATGACCAGTGCATTTTCTTAGCAAAATTCTATTAGTCTTTGCCCTGCTTCATTCTGCATTCCAAGGCCAAATTTGCTTGTTACTCCAGGTGTTTCTTGACTTCCTACTTTTGCATTCCAGTCCCCTATAATGAAAAGGACATCTTTTTGGAGTGTTAGTTCTAAAAGATCTTGTAGGTCTTCATAAAACCGTTCAAGTTCAGTTTCTTCAGTGTTACTGTTTGGGACATAGACTTGGATAACTGTGATATTGAATGGTTTGCCTTGGAGACGAACAGAGATCATTCTGTCGTCTTTGAGACTGCATCCAAGTACTGCATTTTGGACTTTTGTTGACCATGATGGCTACTCCATTTGTTCTGAGGGATTCCTGCCCACAATAGTAGATATAATGGTCATCTGAGTTAAATTCACCCATTCCAGTCCATTTTAGTTCGCTGATTCCTAGAATGTCGACGTTCACCCTTGCCATCTCTTGTTTGACCACTTCCAATTTGCCTTGATCCATGGACCTGACATTCCAGGTTCCTATCCAATATTGCTCTTTCCAGCATCGGATCTTGCTTCTATCACCAGTCACATCCACAACTGGGTATTGTTTTTGCTTTGGCTCCATCCCTTCATTCTTTCTGGAGTTATTTCTCCACTGATCTCCAGTAGCATTTTGGGCACCTAATGACCTGGAGAGTTCCTCTTTTGGTATCCTATCATTTTGCCTTTTTATCCTGTTCATGGGGTTCTCGAGGCAAGGATAGTGAAGTGGCTTGCCATTCCCTTCTCCAGTGGACCACGCTCTGTCAGACCTCTCCACCATGACCCGGCCATCTCTTTGCCCCGCAGGCATGGCTTGGTTTCATTGAGTTAGACAAGCCTGTGGTCCTAGTGTGATTAGAATGACTAGTTTTCTGTGAGTATGGTTTCAGTGTGTCTGCCCTCTGATGGCCTCTTGCAACACCTACCATCTTACTTGGGTTTCTCTTACCTTGGACAAGGGGTATCTCCTTACCACCACCGTTCCTGACCTTCATCGTGGGATAGCTCCAATGTATACAAAATCAGAAACTAACTTAGGAGATAATTAAATCACTGCTTTGGAAAGTAGTGATCAAGGCAATTTTGAGACCACCTGTTTTGGACTAAGTCACTTTTCTATCTCTATAGCCTGTTCTCTTCCTTGGGGAGAGGAATTTCTTGTTGAAACGCTACCACAACCAAATTATTATTTCTGACTCCATCAGAGGTTTTTGGTAATCATGTGAACTACACAGATTTTTGGTCAATCCTATACCTATGCAAAAACTCTGACAGCAAAATCCCACATTATCACAAAAACGCTGCACACAAAGCATGATCAAGAGTCAAAAATGATAGGTAAAGAGATGGAAATATATGGAAGTCTCTGATGTGCATACAGGAAAAACACCAACACACAAAATGAAAGTAATAGTCATTCCCAAAAGAGGAGAGCCAATTAAAACTAACACTAAAATTTATAATAGGAAAAAAACAATATAATTTCTAGATCTGATTAAAGTGTCTGAAAAATCATGAAATATGATTGCTTACTGTAAAAATTTATAAGTAGGAATCAGTGTCAGAACATTTCATATTTAAAAATTTAAAGGAAAGTTTTCATAAAATTTTAAAAGAAAATAAGCAGAATTAGTTTTTAAAGATGTTAAAAATCAGTTCAGCTCTACATTTTAGTCATTTCATGATGAATATTTTAAAACAGTGGCGTGATGTTTCTAAATTTTCGAGGAGAAACTTCTGCAATAAAGAAAATGTGTGACATCAGTGTCATTGTATTTGAATGAAATACAATTATGTGCTTGGTTCTCTATTTTAAAATAGAGCAAGAAAATACCTAATAGTTACTCTATTGGAGAGGTGGGCTTCCCAACTTTTTTCCAAAGATGTCATGGAAGGAACTTTTGAGGAGTACTGTAAATGGCACCCCACTCCAGCACTCTTGCCTGGAAAATCCCATGGAGGGAGGAGCCTGGTAAGCTATAGTCCATGGGGTCACAAAGAGTCGGGCACAACTGAGTGACTTCACTTTCACTTTATATGCTTTTTAAATTTATTCTAATTATTTTATTTATTATTATAATAAAATTCATTTTTCAGTGTTTATTTCCAGTGAGCATAAAACACAAAATAAACCAAAAACTTGTAGCATATTATATTAACTGCAAATTGAGTTATTAGGTGTTTAATATTGTCCCATATCTATTCATCAAATTAAAATGAACTTCAGTTTTTTCTACTTTCTTTTTTTATTGAAATATAGTTGATTTACAATATTGTGTTATTTTCACATATATAGTACACTGATTCATTTATATGTTACATATATTATATATATTCCTTTTCAGATTCTTTTCTCTTATAGATTATTATAAAATATTGAGCACAGTCTCCTATTCTGTACAGTAGGTCCTTGTTGATTTTCTATTTCATATATAGTAGTGTTCATGTTAATCCTAACTTCCTAATTTATCCCTGTCTCTACCCCATTTTCCCCTTTGATAACAGTAAGTTTAATTTCTATGTCTGTGAGTCTTTTTCTGTTTTGTAAATAAGTTCATTTGTATTCTTTTTAATTTTTTTTAAAGTTTTTGTTAGAGTATAGTTGATTTACAGTGTTGGGTCAGTTACATAGAAAATAATAAAGACACTACCAGAAAATAATAGAGCTCATCAATGAATTTGTTAAAGTTCCAAGATACACAATTAATACATAGAAATCTTTTGCATTCTTATAAATTAACAACAAAAGATCAGAAAGAGACATTAAGGAACCAATCCCATTTACCATCTTACCACTGCACCAGAAAGAATAAAATATTTATCATTATTTTAGAGTCCACGTATAAATAATGTCATATGATACTAGTCTTTCTCTGTCTGACTGAAAATTACTATATTTTTAAAGAAATGAAGATGAATTGTAAAACCAATTGAACTAATGAGATTAAGAAAAACTAATAGCTGTAACCAATAAGGGAGTGAATGTATCCAAAAAAGTAATTATTGACCATCTCAGTTCAGTTCAGTTCAGTCACTCAGTCATGTCCGACTCTGCAACCCCATGAATCGCAGCACGCCAGGCCTCCCTGTCCATCACCAGCTCCCGGAGTTCACTCAGACTCACGTCCATCAAGTCAGTGATGCCATCCAGCTATCTCATCCTCTGTCGTCCCCTTCTCCTCCTGCCTTCTACCATCTGCAAAAATCAAAATATCTTGAAACAAAATTTTAGAGAAATAGTAGGTCTTTAAGCCATATTTTAAATTGTAAAGGAAAAGGGAGGAAAGAATTATAAAGGGAATAGGTTGGGGAAAGGAAGGCAGCAACACCTCTTTCATCAAAAACATTACAGTTGCTAGCTTTATTCAAGTCTTCTAATAAGGTAAATACATTAGGACTTTGAAAAATATTACAAGCAATTTCTAGTCAAGATAAAAGCCAAAAGAACATAATCTATGGCTTACAACACAAAATAGATAGGAGATTTATGGCCTAGGTATTGTTTTTATTTGTTTGCCCTTTCAAAAGGCTTCAGTTACTATGATAATGTTATTTAGGCAATAAATCATTTAGAGAAAATTTCCTGGATTGAAGCTAAAATGGAGTCTTCCATGACCATCACTCTGTGTTGAATATGTTGAGAATGTGGTCTCACATTCTTCTTGGCGAGGGACGTATGCTGTTAGCGAATAGAAAATGGAGTGATTGAGTCATTATCAACAAAATCTTCTCCCAGAGGGATTTTTTTACACCAAAAGGCTGAAAAGCAATTACAGACACAGTGAACTGGCAGTGGCAGATAATCACACTGGTAATGGAAGGAGAGATTAGGCACACACATCTTTACATTGGTGTCCTGCTTTGCTGGTCATTTTAGGAAAAAAAGGAGCAAATATCATAAATATGGAGCATGAATGTGCTTCATTTACCTTCTAAGATATTTTAGGTCCACCTTCCAAAGCACTTAAGTGACATGTAAAACTATTGTACAACATATTTTTGTATCTCCTTTCTTTATCTTAGTTTTCACATTATATTTACATTAAACTAGAGTATAAGAAATAGGATTTATTAAGATCACTCTCCTCTGAATGTCCCCTCATTGCTCTTTTCTGAATCTCAGAGTCTTACTTTGGAACTCAATAGTGCTTATCTGGCAACTATGGAAGTGGCAGCTGGTTACATTTAGGGGTTCAGCACCCTCCCCAGATCATGTGGCATGTGCCTTAGAGATCAGTTCAGTTCCATTTAAAACCAGGCATATGTTGACTAAATGAGGCAGGGCTATTGGAGACTTCATAAAAAGGAGATGGGGAAATTTAGTTCTTAGCAATATTTCTTTTTGTCTCTCTCACTATGGGCATAAAATGATCAGAAATAAGACTCCAGAGGACACAGAGAGTTAAACTTTTGGATTAAATTCTTGAAGTCGAATTGTTACATGCTGGAAAGAATCAGGATCCAGTTCATGTACATAAAGATAAATTTTGAAACAATTAATTTAAATTTCTCAGAATTTGTCATTTATTTTCAGTTCAGCAGCAATAGATTATTTTTTTTCCCATTCAGCATTTTTTTTAATCCAACAAACTCATCGTATGAAGATGGGGTAATTTTTCTATGTTCATTTGATATAACACTAACAGCTTTGGCTAGAGCAGAAAAATGAACTACAATTTTCAGATATTTGCACATACTTTCATTCATGTTTTTATTCAGTTATTTATATTTTAATTCAATGGATACATGCTTTTTGAATTAAATATAGCCTGGCTATACCAGTAAAAGAGTAAAATTATTAATAAATTATCAATGATTAAATTATCAGCATTTAAAACTCATTTTTACCTAATGACTTAAAAAATCTATGAAAACAAAGTAATGGGATAATTTAAAAATAACTAGTGGTGACTAACATTCTATAAGTATATTAAGTTATTTGATTACGGATATAAAATTAGGCTGTCAGCTTTTAAAATAAATATAATATATATTAAAACATAGATTTAAAATAGATTTAAATTCAACACATGTATGCCTAGTTTTAAGTATTTCTGCTTTCTAAACTCAATACTGGAAAGATTAAAATATAAAGTCAGTTAAAACATTGAAGCTTGCCTGTAGAATAAGTAGCTGTCTTTGCCCATATATTGTCTCACTAATCTGGTTTAGAAATATGTGTTTGTGAAATAAATTGATAATTGCATTTACAAGAACCTTCCTAATAGTATTATATTTGATATATGTAACCTACGCTCAGTGGATAAACATTTGTAGAAGCAGCTATTCCAATCACGCCTTTCTTAAAGTATTTTTTATTAAAGTAACTTAAATTTGGGTTGAAAAAATATAGGCTTTATCAAAGTTTAAAATAACAGATACAAATACCTCCAATTATTGCTGTGAGATACCTGGTGGAAAGCATTAGGTATGATTTCTTGCATTATCTGGAGAAGAAAGTAGCACATAGAAGTATCAATGAAAGGATGACATCTTAGTATTAGTAGTACTACTAATACTTAGTAAGTATTAAAAAGTAGTACTACTTTAAAAAGTACTTTTTAAAAGTAGTGCTACTTCTACTGTTAAGGATAAACTTTATTCTGCATTCAGTGTATTCATATCGGCACAGTTGCTGCTGCTGCTGCTAAGTCGCTTCAGTCGTGTCCGACTCTGTGCGACCCCGTAGACGGCAGCCCACCAGGCTCCCCCGTCCCTGGGATTCTCCAGGCAAGAACACTGGAGTGGGTTGCCATTTCCTTCTCCAATGCATGAAAGTGAAAAGTGAAAGTGAAGTCGCTCAGTCGTGTCTAACTCCTAGCGATCCCATGGACTGCAGCCTACCAGACTCCTCTGTCCATGGGATTTGCCAGGCAAGAGTGCTGGAGTGGGTTGCTATTGCCTTCTCCAATTGGCACAGTAAATACATTCAACTTTTTAAAAAATGATTCTCATGATATACCTAAGATATAAGCAGGATTTACCCCACTTTATCAAAGAAACTGAGTTTCTAAAAGATTAGTTTATTTGTCCAAGGTCAAAAATAAATAAAAAGAAAATGTTTAAATTGAAGGTTAAATCAGTCACATGATTCCAGAGCTTATGTTTTAACCTGCACCCAATTTCAAACAATTAAATTTTATCTTCATAATTCATAGATTTGATTTTTATTTTTCAAGTCAATAGTTATCATCAGCCAATCAACTGTTTACTTTTTAAATGTATTTTTTGAAATCATACTTTTAGTGATTTCTTCGTATTGTGTTTATTATTAATGTGCCTGCTGATTTTTGAGGCATACCCACTTACCTAATACAAATTAATTCACTTAACATTTAACAAATATCTACTGATTTCTTACTTTGTTCCAGTCATTTTGTGAAGTCCTAGGCATATAAAAATGAAAAAACAAGGCATATAGATATTACAGCTAGTAAATTACAGATTCAATTTAATGAATGGACTCAATGAGAGCATTCATAGAAAAAGCTTTACTTTTACCCATCTTTGTTGTTGCTCAGTTTTGTTCAATCCTTTGTGATGCCTTGGAGCAGCACACCAGCCTTTCTTGTCTTTCTCCCAGAGTTTTTTCAAACTCATGTCCATTGAGTCAGTGATACCTTCCAACCATCTCATCCTCTGTCGTCCCCTTCTCCTTCTGCCTTCAATCTTTCCAAGCACTGGGGTCTTTTCCAATGACTTAGCTCTTCACATCAGGTGTCCAAATTATTGGAGCTTCAGGATCAGTCCTTCCGATGAATATTCAGGGTTGATTTCCTTTAGGATTGACTGGTTTGATCTTCTTGCTGTGTCCAAGAGACTCTCAAGAGTCTTCTCCAGTACCTCAGTTTGAAAGCATCAGTTCTTCTGCACTCAGCCTTCTTTATGGTCCAGCCTTTCATCTGTACATGACTACTGGAAAAACTATAGCTCTGACTATACAGACATTTGCCGGCAAAATAATGTCTCTGCTTTTTAATACACTGTCTAGGTTTGTCATAGCTTTTCTTCCAAGGAGCAAATGTCTTTTAATTTCATGGCTGCAGTCACTATTTGGAGCCCAAGAAAAGCTTCTTAATACCCAACTGCTATTTCCTTTCTCAGAAAATCCAGATTCCACATGGCCCCAATGGAGATTCTAATATCAGGATGTAGCTACTCCTCCCAAGCCACAATCAGAAAACAACTCTAGGGTAGCAAACCCTTCTTTTCCAGTGAGATGAGGGCTCCCCCAGAGCAAAACTCCATAGAATAAACAAACATTTCCAGGAAACATAGTTCTCACTCCCTTTAAACAATGACTACTTCAAGTACATATTTTTTGCACAACTCAAATTCTAGAAGCAAGCACTATATGTATTCCAATCCTCTCTTGTACAGCCTCTTCATTGTCCTTCTGTGTTTTCACGTCCAAGCACATTCCCAATAACTCCAGCCGTGCTTTCCCTGTTTTCCTTTCAAATTACTGCTATTGCATTTTCCATTTCTTTAGATGACTTTTTCCCACCTGACCATGCTTTAATTAAACTATTTCCAGCTTGGTTCAACTTTGATTCCACCAAAAGACAGCTTCCACATTTCTATGTAAGAAAGGTTTGGAGGTATCATTTAGATGGCAAAATCAAGATATCTCTCTATGCTTGTGAACATTCCAGTGGTTGTTACTTGTATACTCACATTCATTGGGTTGGAAGAATTTATAAGATTCACAGAGACGGTGTGGGATGGTATGTCCAAAATCTCTCACACATCGCTTGGAACTGCCCTGCCCTCTGCTGCAAAGGAGATGCTTAAGGTTTTGTTCATATTCGAATTAAACCATGTCTCTAGCTTTATTTGGAGCAATTGTTTCGTCATATTCAATATCAAAGTCAGCTTAACCAAGGACTGTGGCAAAGAATGGATGTTTAAAGGGACAGAAATGGATGGGTACTCCAGAATGGTCTATTTGTCATTTCATTATCCTATACAATACATATTTTTTCCCTCCATAGAACCCTGCAAGGAAGACAATTTTCAGTGTAAGAATGGGGAATGTATTCCACTGGTGAATCTCTGTGATGGTTTTCCACACTGTAAGGATGGCTCAGATGAAGCACCCTGTGGTATGTTTTATTTTTAGGAAAAACTTTGATCATCTTAATTTCTACATTTGGATTCTACAAATACAAAAGGAAGATTATGACTATTTTTATTAGGACATATGTTGGTACTTATGGGTTATGATTTCCTGGTGATTTTACTGCCTCTGCCATCATTCTGGTTATAAGAAATGCTAACACGCAAACTTGTTTCTGTTTAAAGTTGACTACATTTAATACCTTTAAGTCTGTGTGTGTTAAGTTGCTTCAGTCGTGTATGAATCTGTGCTACCCTATGGACTACAGCCTGCCAAGATCCTGTGTCCATGTGATTTCTGAGGCGAGAATACTGGAGTGGGTTACCATTTGCTTATCCAGGTGATCTTCCTGACCCGAGGATCGAACTCAAACCTCTTAGGTCTCCTGCTTTGGCAGGTAGGCTCTTTACCACTAGCACCACCCGGGAGGCCCAGCTTTAGGTCTGCTGCTGCTGCTGCTGCTGCTGCTAAGTCACTTCAGTCATGTCCGACACTGTGCGACCCCATAGACGGCAGCCCACCAGGCTCCCCCATCCCTGGGATTCTCCAGGCAAGAACACTGGAGTGGGTTGCCACTGCCTTCTCCAAGCTTTAGGTCTAAGACAATGCATTTTCAGGTAAAAAGCATAAAACATCTCAGAAAGAAAACAGCGCATGCCAGCCACTCTAGCCACCACTCTTACTCCTGTACTTTGTACATTGCCTATACTCAGAGGTCCCCTCATGCTCATTTATAACTGACTTTCTTAGACTTGTCCTTGCATTCTTGATTCTTCAGTATCTAATTCTCCTCCTGCCTTGAGTCTCCTGCCCATCCCCTCTCCAGCTCTCTGTCGGGAATAATGACTACTTTTACTCTGTCCTACTTTTATTTCAAAAAAAAAATAGTAAAAGCTATTTATGATGTACATGTACTATAAAGGGGTGTTGTAAAATGATCTTAACATAATTGGAATTAACTCTGTTTCAGTGAAAACTGAGGCTTGGAGGACTTAAGTAGTTGCTAAAGATCACACCTCTAGTAAGGCTTAGGGCTACGTTTTCAACCCAAGTCTGTCTAAATCCACAGGCAATATCTTTATTCTTTTTATCATCAGAAAAAAAATGGTAAACGTAACAAACACAGAATTATTGTATGGCATTTGCGGGTAAAACTACGATGGGTGAAATTTTATCTATTTGATAAACTAACTCTCTTAGCCCAGTCTCCCACCTAGCCTCTAATGACCTTAACGCTCTGTCCAAAATGGTTGTAAATTGAAGGGGGAATGACAGAAACCAAACAGCAGAAAAATAAGGTCAAAGAAAATACCTTCTGGAGAGAGAAGTAAGAAAAATAATGTTTAAAGTTGTTCTTGAATTTGTTTCCTTCTTTTGGTAACTATGCTTATAAGATAAGCTCTTCAGATAGCTTTATTTTCTGTTTATGTGCTGTACTGATAGGCAATGAACTTACATATCTCTGCCAGTTCTATCTTTATAATCACATGAAAAAGCAAAATTCATACTACCAAACATCGTTTCCAACTTAAGACTTACAGCATGTTCTTAAATCATACACTATCAATCTCTAAATGTTAAGAACATTACATGTTTAGCTTAAGAGTCCAGCATTTGCTTATTGGCTTGGGTCACAGTGACCCTGTGAATGATCTCATCTTTTTAGTGCGTCTCTTCAATGGCACGACAGACCGCAGTGGTTTGGTGCAGTTCAGGATCCAAAGCATATGGCATGTAGCCTGTGCTGAGAACTGGACAACCCAGATCTCAGATGATGTGTGTCAGCTGCTGGGACTAGGGTAAGTAATTCCACTCAGCTCTCAAATTATTCTCAAGCTATTTTATGGGTTTCAAATTGGGTTTATTAAGAAATTTAAAATTTGTGGAAGTCATGAATTTAGAAAATACATGTGCTCAAAAGGAAGAAAACGTAAATCTTGTTTAAACCCATTCTCAAAAAGACAACCACAGTTAATAATCTTTCAAGAAATATTACATAAATATGAGTATACATAAATAGTATATTATAAAATCATGCAAAATACCATATTATAAGCTGTTTTGTAACCTATTTACACACGAACATTTCTCATGTCGTTGAATACTGTCTATAAATTGTCTTCTTTAAGAAAAGGGAATATTCCATTTTATGCTCTATTATAATGTATATAATTAATCACTTGGGTAATGGAGAGAACATGCTTTTGCTGTGTCTTCCTGACCCATTCATGACAATTGTTTTGGAAAATTTGAGGAAGTATTATTGTCACGAGAAAGAAAATGTGCAGGATTGCAAGACTTAATTCAAGTAATAATTCCATATTAATGACTCTCAAAAAATTACTATCAGTTCAGTTAAGCCACTCAGTCGTGTCCGACTCTTTGCTACCCCATAGACTGCAGCAAACCAGGCTTCCCTGTCCTTCACCATCACCTAGAGTTTGCTCAAACTCATAGCCATTGAGTCAGTTGGGTGTTGGTTATGGGGCATAATGTTTTTTAACGAAAAAGCAACAAAACTCTGAAATGGATAGTTGTATATCCTCACTTCAAGTAAAGCACTGGATAAGTGGCACTGACTCGAGATTCCTACTTTTATGTTGCTTTTAGTTAAATAGTGAGTCCATGCAGGTGAGGCCCTAGGAAGTTATTTGCTTCCACTCAGTTCAGTTCCCTTGACCAGTCATGTCTGACTCTTTGTGACCCCATGGACTGCAACACGCCAGGCCTCCCTGTCCATCACCAACTCCCGGAGTTATCCAAACTTGTGTCCATTGAGTCAGTGATGCCATCCAACCATCTCATCCTCTGTCTTACCCTTCTCCTCCTGCCTTCAATCTTTCCCAGCATCAGGGTCTTTTCCAGTGACTCAGTTCTTTGCATCAAGTGGCCAAAGTATTGGAGTTTCAGCTTCAGCATCAGTCCTTCCCATGAATATTCAGGACTGATTTCCTTTATGATGGACTAGTTGGATCTCCTTGTAGTCCAAGGGACTCTCAAGAGTCTTCTCCAACACCACAGTTCAGAAGCATCAATTCTTTGGTGCTCAGCTTTCTTTATAGTCCAACACTCACATCCATGCATAGTTATTGGAAAAACCATAGCTTTGACTAGATGGACCTTTGTTGGCAAAGTAATGTCTCTGCTTTTTAATATGCTGTCTAGGTTGGTCATAATTTTTCTTCCAAGTAGGAAGTGTCTTTTAATTTCATGGCTGCAATCACCATCTGCAGTGATTTGGGAGCCCAGAAAAATAAACTCTCTCACTGTTTCCATTATTTCCTCATCTATTTCCCATGAAGTGATGGGACTGGATGCCATAATCTTAGTTTTCTGAATGCTGAGTTTTAAGCCAACTTTTTCACTCTCCTCTTCCACTTTCATCAAGAGTCTCTTTAGTTCTTTGCTTTCTGCCATGAGGGTGGTGTCATCTGCATATCTGAGGTTATTGATATTTCTCCCGGCAATCTTGATTCCAGCTTGTGCTTCATCCAGCCCAGCATTTCTCATGATGTACTCTGCATATAAGTTAAATAGGCGGGGTGACAATAAACAGCCTTGACATACTCCTTCTCTTATTTGGAACCAGTCTGTTGTCCCATGTCCAGTTCTAACTGTTGCTTTTTGACTTGCATACAGATTTCTCAGGAACCAAGTGAGGTGATCTGGTATTCCCATCTCTTTAAGAATTTTCCACAGTTGCTTCCACTACTTCATTTGCTAGTCATGCTGAGGACCTGTTCTATAGACTCAGGAACTTAGCACAGTTTAGGCTAAGGAGATTGGCTCCTTGACCTTGTGACCACAGTTGATGGACCTAAATGCCCTGGATGATTGGGCTTTGACTGTACAGGAGCTTGAGTTACAGGTTACTAAGTATCACTATATGATTGTCAGCACAGTTGTTCTTTCCCCTGTGGTGTGTGAACCTTAGCTAAACTGTCTCCTCAAAGAGACAATGTTGGTGTTAAGGTGAAGCCTTTAGAAAGATCAAAGATATCAAGATCTTCTTTGGCAAAAATATTTTTAATGCGTTTGAATAAAATATGTTGAGTGATAGCATAAAGCTGACTCCAGTTGTATGCAAGAGCATATTGGAAAGGGAACATTTATCTTCATTATTTTTTCTAACAGTTGCTAATAGAAACACATTATTTTGATTATTCAGTTTAGAAGTTTGTGCATTGGGAATGATAATGTGTCTTGTCTTTGGATAAGTAAGACATAATTTTTACTTAAAATGCTTATGTGGTGGAGACAGACACAGAAATAGAGAATTATAATATATTGTGATAAATACAACGTCTTGTAGGAGAACCTCTACTCAATTTGGGCATGTCAGGGAAAGCTTTCTAGAAAGTGGCCTGAGCTGTATAGATGACGGCCAATTCCACATGACCATATACTATCTATTTACAAGTTTTTACCTCCAGCCAGGTTTTACTCTCTAGTTCACTGACCTCATTTCTAATGGATCACAGTCACAATCACAGAGAGGGACAGAGACTAGATATTTTTTTTTTAGTGTGTGTAAAGCAAGCAGTACACCCCACTGCCTTCAATACAATGTTTTTCATGAGGTCAGGCACTCAGCTCTCATTAGAAATGAGTCAGGTAATCTCTGCAAAGACTTTAATCTTTGGACCAGCACTTATTAACTAGTCTCCCTAGTGCTCTAGTAATTGAAAGAAAGTTACAGCCTTGATGAGAATTTGTGTAGGTTGGTGCATGCTAATGGAAGAAAACTTAGTGAGTTTAAAATGATGTGTTTGGTATAGAGTAAAGTAATTTAAGAGTCAATTTATTAAAAGGGCACTGTAGCCTATCAAGATTATTTACACAGTTAGGGTACAAAATGCAATTCCCCACAGATTCTAGTAAATTATATGAGGCAGATTTCATCAGCTTTCCTATTTTTAATGAAATGTTTTCATTCCCCACCATTGATCGCTGCCTAAGTAAAAAGAATTTTGAATAACATTTTCATGTCTCTGATCAAAGTATGAAAGAAAACATTTTAGACTGATGCAAGAATAAATGTTAAAGAAATATTGAGCAGTGATTTTTAGAATATTTCCTAGGAAACCACACTACCCTGTTATTAACCCAATAAATGAACGATGCAGTTGATGTGCTCTGCTAAGGCATTAAAATCAAGAAGTCATCAGGTCTGCAAAGCTCTACAAAATTTAGGGAATGCTAACACTTTAAAAATAGAATTAGTTATATGTATCCCCATGAGGAACTGATGTTAATTTTTAAATCCCATAGTAGTCTTGTGCTAGATACCTTCAGTTCAAATATCAAAAACATCTAATTGAACATCTCATTCTGAAACCCACAATTAGAAATAGAACTACTTCAATGTTCTCCCATTTCAGAGGTGTTTTGAAAATGTTGGGAGGTGAGTGGTAAATATTTTTTTAAATTAATGTTTCACATACATAGAGCATAATAATTTAACTTCCTGTGTAAGCACTAGAACAAATTCGTATTCATAATTTGGCACTAAAAATAGGTTCATAGAAAATCGAAAGTAGAATCTGTGTTTCCTATTAGTTTAAGAAATTGGTAGACAAATAATGCTCCTGTTCTTGTACATATTTTCTGTCACTATCCCCAAATTTTCAACTATGAAAGCAAAGCCTTAACACAAGAAAACAATAAAGATTAGATATAGGAATTAGTAGAAAAAGTATAACTGCTACATAAAATTTAAATTATTTTTTATTTGTTAACTTTATACAAAAAATAATAAATAATATTCTCTGTTATTTTAAAATTTTAATTTATGAGTTCAACATGCAAAAAAAATTTTAATTTTATTCTTAACTATGTTCCTTGGGTGGAATGGTTGAGGCAGTGGGCTAGTTGGGTAGGAACGGCTGTGGGCAAAATGGTGAAAAAAAATTTTATTTTATTTGGTTTAACTGACCAAGCTGAAAAGCTAATCATTTGCCTGAATTGCAATTTGTACCTCTGATTTGTTTTTCCTGTTTTAGAATGAGAAATACATTAATTAAATATAAGCGAAGAGAAAATAATAGCAAACTATAATAATTTATAACTTCCTAAGATTAATCTGTAAAAGGCATATCATCTCACAAAGATGTGGAAAACACAGTGGTAGATAATTATATCTGCTATGGGCAAGGGCATGAAAACAAGTATACCACTGAAGTGTAATCCAAGAGCTGGATCAACAGTTCCCAAACCTGATGATACATTAAATTCACCCAATCATGTTCCCAGACATTCAGATTCAGGGTGTTCTAGGTCAGCGGTTCCCAGTGTTTCATTTTAAAATCAAATTAGTAACTGAATCACTTTTCTTTACAGCAGAAATTAACAGAATTTTATAAATCAACTATACTTCTATAAAGTAAATTTTAAGAAAGACAAATATTATATGATATCACTTATATGTGAAAATTAAAAAGATGATACACATGATCATATTTACCAAACAGAAACAGATTCACAAACTCTGAAAAGCAACTTATGGTTACCAAAGGGGAAAGTTTGAGGAGGGGGATAAAGTAGGAGTTTGGATTAACATATACACACTACTATATGTAAAATAGATAATCAACAAGGACATACTGTATAGCACAGGGAACTCTACTCAATATTCTATAATAACCTACATGGCAAAAGAATCTGAAAGAGAATGAGTATATGTATAAAACTGAATCACTTTGCTGTATACCTGAAACTAACACAGCATTGCAAATCAACTAATATACCTCAATATAAAATAAAAATTAAAATAAACAGTAAGATAAAAAAAGAATTAGCAGCATCTGTAACAATCACCTGGGATGCATGTATACAAATTTGCATTCTGGAGCCCCGCCTCAGACCCACTCATCTGAAAGTCTAGAACAGAGACCAACAGTTTACATTTGAATAAGCCCTTAAGGTGATTCTGATGCTCTGTATAGTTTGAGAATCACTATCAAAGTGTGGTTGTCCTTAACCTTCTATGTGTCGTGGACATTTCTGGCAGTCTGGTGGAACTTACCAACCTCTTCTTAGGTGCATATTTTTAAGTTGCAAAAGAGTAAAATACACATAATTTTGAAGGAAATTCATTTCATTGAAAAAGCTATCAAAGTTTTAAAAATATAGTATGGTATTATATATTTCTTTTTTAAGAGAGTAAATAGGATATGTTGGTGATTCTAATAATTGCTGTGCTATCATAAGTGATATTTTTAGGAGAATGCGCTAAGATCTGAAGATATGTATAATTTGTCTTAGTGACAAAATTATTGGTGCTGCTAATAATATTGTGGTTAGTCACCTACATTTGTAGCAGAAATAAAGACTGTGTTTCAATTACAAGTTAGTAAAAATAAAAATATCATTATTTCTCCTCCAACTATAAACTGACTACATGTTACCATGAATTGCTAGGGGCTCCATAGAACTCAGGCTGGAATTTTGGCTAGAGTAAGAGCCAGAGGTCTTGGTTCTTTCAAGAACACTGGATGATTCTCCTGCCACAGGAAAGTAGAACTGTCATATCAAAAGAACCCAAGAAATCTTGTATATTTGTTTCAGTAGAAAACAGAAATTATACAAAACATCTCTGAAGTTTGGCAGTTTGATTTCATCTGGTATTAAAAACAAAGTTCAGTTCAGTTCAGTTCAGTTCAGTCGCTCAGTCATGTCCGACTCTTTGCGACCCCATGAATCGCGGCACTCCAGGCCTCCCTGTCCATCAAACTAATTAAACATTTTTTCTCCTACTAAGAACATGTGTGCTAAGTTATGTCTGACTCTTTGTGACCCTTGTGGACTGTAGCCTGCCAGGCTCCTCTGTCCATGGAATTCTCCAGGCAAATATTCTGTTGTGGGCTGCTGTGTCCTCCTCCAGGGCATCTTCCTGACACAATAAGCAAACCCTCCTCTCTAACTTCTCATGCATTGACAGGTGTGTTCTTTACCACTAACACCACCTCGGCAGCCCAACATGAATTCTTAGCTTCCCTATGTGCAGGTCAACTCTGGCTTAATCCAGGGGATTCCTCAGCTTTTCATTCTGACACTAGCCTCTTTTAACTTCTCTAGAAAACTTTTTCGCTCAGTAAATCAAAACAAAATTAGAGTTTAAAAAGACCACTATAAGTAGGATATCATTAAAATGGTATTTTTTTCTTTAGAAAAAAGAAAAAAAATCAAGGCTAAGATTTCAACAAACACAGGTTGGTATTATTGCTTGCTTGGGAAAAATTCATTCCTGATGTATGCTAGTAAGTATTTGAAAGAATATTATTGGAAAATAAAGGATTCTTTTATAAGAAATCACTTATTTTTATTAATTCAATTTAGGGAGCAAACTCTTTGTTGCCTTTAACTTTTATTTTGACTTAAACATGAATGGGTATTTTGCAACCCAGAGAAATTTATGGGGCAAGGAAATTGCTAAGAATATAATTATACACATAAAGAGATAGAATTTCTTCTGGTCAATTGTGAATCACCTACCAATAAATTTTCTGCAACTTAGTTGTCTAGTGTGCAAAAGCCTGTTGTAGAGTTGGAGGTTTTTCATTTGGTTTTTGTTGCTGTTTCTGCTTTTTTAATCAAAGGCTTTTTTTCTTCACTTAAAATTGTTACATAAAAATAACAAATATTATAGTTTTCCCCAAGCCAAAATATCTTTCACCATTCCCTTAAATCCTGATGTTGCGGAGAGGGAGGGAGGTGTCTATATTCTAAAATAGAAACAGATAAGAGCAGGAGAAAACTATCATTCCCTGAATGAGTAACAAAAGTTTTCTTGTTCAGTCTGAGGTTGTTGTTTAGTCATCTGTAAGCTGTGAGCTGAGAGTTGTGTCCAACTCTCTTGCGACGCCATGGACTATAGCCCACCAAAGCGTCTCTGTCCATGAGATTTCTCAGGCAAAAATACTGGCCTGGGTTGCCATTTCCTTCTCCAGGGATCTTCTCTACCCAGGGATGGAACCTGCATTTCCTGCATTGGCAGGGTTCTTTACCACTTAGCCACCAGGGAAGCTCCTTGTTCATTTAGCCTCCTTCCTAAAAATTATTTCCAACTGATCAAACAGTAAACAACATGCTATATTTTTTGAGGTCGAGGACAATTTTGGATTCAATTGATGAAATCAAATGGGATAATATACTCTTTTCTCCTTTCCTTTAATTGCACCTTCCTCTTTCTCTTACTTACTTTCTTCCTTATTTTTTTTTTTTTTTGCTTTCGTCCTCACTTCCTTATTCCCCTCAACTTTTCATCTTTATTTCCTTCCATTCTCTCTTCTTTTCTTTACAGTCTTATATTTTCAAAATAAACTGTATTGATTTATAACAGAGTATATGTGGTAAACTTAATACACTAGAAAAGTAAATAAGGTCTAAGAAAGAAGGGACCAAATCGATACAATATACAGGGCCAGCACAATTACTAATACATGTGTTTTAGATTTCCTGGAAATCCATGCCAAAAAGAAAACATTAAAAACCACATAACTTTAATTATGAGATAAGCTGAATAATACCAGTTCCATAGAAGGTAATGGCACCCTACTCCAGTACTCTCGCCTGGCAAATCCCATGGGCGGAGGAGCCTGGTAGGCTGCAGTCCATGGGGTCACGAAGAGTCGGACACAACTGAGCAACTTCACTTTCACTTTTCACTTTCATGCATTGGAGAAGGAAATGGCAACCCACTGCACTGTTCTTGCCTGGAGAATCCCAGGGACGGGGGAGCCTGGTGGGCTGCCGTCTCTGGGGTCACACAGAGTCGGACACGACTGAAGTGACTTAGCAGCAGCAGCAGTTCCATAGGAAAACAGATTTCTTCTGAACCTTCAATTCTAAAGGAAATTTTGCATGTATGACCTTAAAATATAGTAAGGCATTAAAAAGCAAGCACTAGTGTCAGACTTTATTTTGGGGGGCTCCAAAATCACTGCAGATGGTGATTGCAGCCATGAAATTAAAAGACACTTACTCCGTGGAAGGAAAGTTATGACCAACCTAGACAGCATATTAAAAAGCAGAGACATTACTTTGCCAACAAAGGTCCGTCTAGTTGAGGCTACGGTTTTTCCTGTGGTCATGTTTGGATGTGAGAGCTGGACTGTGAAGAAGGCTGAGTGCCGAAGAATTGATGCTTTTGAACTGTGGTGTTGGAGAAGACTCTTGAGAGTCCTTTGGACTGCAAGGAGATCCAACCAGTCCATTCTGAAGATCAGCCCTGGGATTTCTTTGGAAGGACTGATGCTGAAGCTGAAACTCCAGTACTTTGGCCACTTCATGCGAAGAGTTGACTCATTGGAAAAGACTCTGATGCTGGGAGGATTGGGGACAGGAGGACAAGGGGACGACAGAGGATGAGATGGCTGGATGGCATCACGGACTCGATGGACGTGAGTCTGAGTGAACTCCGGGAGATGGTGATGGACAGGGAGGCCTGGCGTGCTGCGATTCATGGCGTCCCAAAGAGTCGGACACGACTGAGCGACTGAACTGAACTGAAGAAAATTTTATAGTAAACATGGAAGTGTATATCGTATACCTCTTGCTGCTGCTAAGTCGCTTCAGTCGTGTCTGACTCTGTGCGACCCATAGACAGCAGCCCACCAGGCTCCCCCATCCCTGGGATTCTCCAGGCAAGAATACTTGAGCGGATTGCCATTTTCTTCTCCAATGCATGAAAGTAAAAAGTGAAAGTGAAGTTGCTCAGTCAACTCTTAGCGACCCCATGGACTGCAGCCCACCAGGCTCCTCCATCCATGGGATCTTCCAGGCAAGAGTACTGGAGTGGGGTGCCATTGCCATCTCCAGTATACCTCTTATTCAAAGATAAATAAACTGCAGGGAGTGAGAAAACAATGTTACAACTGAATCAAGAATATACTACAAGGGATAAATATCATTTTATCCAAGGTGCTGTCCACAGAGATCCCATCTCCCACGATCGAAGTATCACTTTTCTCAGCCATGTTTTTAGTTTTTAGTAGGAGGTACAAGGAGTTTGTCTCCTTGCAAATACCATTAATATGGTAGAGAGTGGCTACCAGACTGACCCTATCAATTTCTCTCTGGTTCTTAATACAGTAGCTTGTACAAAGGGGTAAATTGATCAGGGAAAGAAAATTTTTTCTATGGCATTTATTTTTCCTTTTGTGTCTCATGAAATTTTGAGTTGAGATCAGAAAATCTAAAATTAATTAAGCTTACTTGTTTTCTAAGAGCTAACATATGGCTGGGTAAGTGCTAGGTGAGTTGTTATAAATGAATAAGCTATTTTGGTTACATTTTGGTTGCATGTGTCCAGTTCAGTCATGATGCTTATGGAATTGCCCACGAGTCCCCACTCTCCTAGTTGGATGCTTTGCAATCCATTGCCTCAAATTCCTTTCATTCATCTTTCCCCTGCCTATTAAAATGCTCTCTCCTACCTTCTGTCCTGCCAAATCGATCCCCCTCTTTCCCTCCAATCGAAAGGGAAGGCCCATTCTTCTCCTAAAACATTTTCAGACTAATCCCATCTGGTTCCATTCATTACTTAAACCTTTTGGGGTGTGAAATGAGCTACAGTGCCTGACTGCAGCATTTGCAACATTTGTTATTCTTTGCAGCTTTAGTGAGTCCAAAAGCTTAAAACATCCCTACCTAAGCTCCAGCTTCAGGGAGGAATTCTTATCACAGTATACACAGTCGAAGGAGGGAGAGGAAAGAGTGGAAACCTACAAGGGACCCGAGAAGAGGGGCAGAAGATTTAATACTGTGCAAGACGCCTGGGGATAGGCTTCTTTTTCTCACTAGAATTCCTCTCTGAGTGTATTTTTATACTCCATATATGACCTCAAAAATAATAATGGTGGGCTGCATTTATATGCTTCTTTTCTCACAGAGAATAAGGTTCCCCTGAAGCCAGGGGAGCCCTTTGAGGGTGCACAATGTATAAAAATGGTAATAAAGTCTTAGAAATAGGCAGTCAGGAGGCATTACCATGTCATCAAGGTGATGCTATATGGATGCATTTTTATGTGGCACCAAACTGCAGATTTCAAACAGTTATGCAAATATGCACAGAGTTATCTAAATCTGCAGAGCTGGGACCTTTTCAGAATTTTAAAAAAAGCAAACTCCAGTTGTAATCTTGACAGAATGCCTCTCAAAAATGAACAACTAGTTTTCTTGCAAAAAGGAAACTGAGTCAGGGAGTGCCTCAGTTACATGCTTTAATTAAAGAACTGAATATAATATATTTTCAGCAGTTCAATTTCTCAATTCTGAGACTTTATTTCCATGAACTAAACAGTGACTTAACATATGGTTGTCAACCTTTTATTTTGCCAAGAATATTTTAAATGCATCTTCATTATCTCCATCATTTTCTAAAATAAGAAATAGTTTATCATAAACTTCCTCTGCTGCTTATATTTTGTTTATTGTGAATACCAATTGGAAGACATCGTGTTTGGTTTGTAAAAGGTGAATTCAGCTTGGCAGGGTTTGAAATGCAGGTACTCTCTCTCAAATTAAATTCTAACTTTTAATATCCAGCACTGATGCCTGGAAATGTTTGTATGAACCAATGGGCTCTATACACCACCCTTAGGTTGCTGATATCAATATTTACAATAAAAATTAATTATGTGAGTACTTTAGAAGTTTTTTCCAAAAGAATGTTTGACCCAGTTGTTCTGAGTAACCCAAAACAATATACGTGCACCATTAACTGCAGGTTTTTTCTCATATAAGGTTTGAGTTTGCAAATTTAGAACACAAGCTTAAAATACAAGGTTTATGTGTGTCATTTTGTCCACATACATACATAATCTATTTTTCTTAGCCAGCTATTGAAAACATAACTATGAAATGGTACCTGAGAATCCCAGGTAGAACATTCAGCATTTACTAAATATTCTTTGTCCTTAAAGCTTTGCCTCTAGTCTTCCTTTCTTCTAGGATAGGCTTGTGTTAAAAATGTAACTGAAAATCCCACCACAGTGCAGCGCCAGTGGTTGGTGTGTGATGAACAGGTATTAGATTAAACGCTGATTTATAAATAATTTTCAATATTTTTTCAATTTCATTTTGCTTAGACTTTGCTTTGAATTTCCACAGAAGTTAATACATCTCCTCAGGATCTATCTTTAATAGACAGTTAAGCAATAGACTAAAAGCAGCCAGAGACAAAGGAAGCCTTAAATCCACAACCTCAATGTGCATTTTTAATGAATAACTCTTCTGAATGTTCCCCCATGTAGTCACAAGTGCTGTCAAATGACAAAACTAAACCAATTCAATAACAAGTGGATGTCCTTTATTCAAGGGGAAGGACTTCCCCCAGTGGCTCAGTGATGAAGAATCCACCTGCAGTGCAAGAGACGCAGGAGATGCAGGTTCCATCCCTGGGTCAGGAAGATCCTCTGGAGAAGGAAATGACAACCCACTTCAGTATTCTTGCCTGGAGTATCCCATGGACAGAGGAGCCTGGCAGGCTACAGTCCATGGGGTTTCAAGGAGGCAGACATGACTGAGCACGCACATACACCATGCATTCAAGAAAAAATAGCCCATAGATTGGAGGGGACAATACCTCACAAGCGGTGTAGCACTATTACTGAGGGATCTGGAGCAAGAGTGAGTTGAATGTTAGAAGAGGCAAGGGAGAAACAGGGTACCACTGGCTAAAAGGCCAAGGATATCCTTATAGGCTTACAGGCTACCAGGTCCTATTTTCTAGGGTAAGGTGAGCCAGCTAAGGCAGAAAGTGAAGAAGAACTAAAGAGTCTCTTGGTGAAAGTGAAAGAGGAGAGTGAAACATTGGCTTAAAGCTCAACACTCAGAAAACGAAGATCATGGCATCTGGTCCCATCACTTCATGGCAAATAGATGGGAAAACAGTGAAAATGATGGCTGACTTTACTTTTGGGGGCTCCAAAATCACTACAGATGGTGATTGCAGCCATGAAATTAAAAGACACTTCCTCCTTGAAAGGAAAGTTATGACTAACATAGACAGTATATTAAAAAGCAGAGACATTACTTTGCCAACAAAGGTCCATCTAGGCAAGGCTGTGGTTTTTCCAGTGGTCATGTACGGATGTGAGAGTTGGACTGTGAAGAAAGCTGAGTGCCGAAGAATTGATGCTTTTGAACTGTGGTGTTGGAGAAGACTCTTAAGAGTCCCTTGGACTGCAAGGAGATCCAACCAGTCCATCCTAAAGGAGATCAGTCCTGAGTGTTCATTGGAAGGACTGAGTTGAAGCTGGCCAATACTTTGGCCACCTGATGCGAAGAGCTAACTCATCTGAAGAGACCCTGATGCTGGGAAAGATTGAAGGCAGGAAGAGAAGGGGATGACAGAGGATGAGATGGTTGGATGGCATTACCAACTCAATGAACATAAGTTGGTTAAACTCTGGGAGCTGGTGAAGGACTGGGAGGCCTGGTGTGCTGCAGTCCATGGGGTCGCAAAGAGTCGGACATGACTGAGAAACTGAGCTGAGCCAGCTAAACCTGAGTTGGAGGCTTACGACTGGTGTTACATTTTCTTGACAGTGAAGCACTTCCTGTAAGTGCAGGTTGACTTAGATTTAGATTAGTAACATGGACCAGGCCCCTGGGTGATATTCATTTTGTGGATCCTGATTTATGAGTTAATTTATCAGTGCCTTAAACAGATTGCTTATGTCCATCCATTTTGTCACAATTGGCAAAATTTTATTCTTTTGTATCCATTCCTCTGTTGATGGCCAAATAGGTTGCTTCCATATTTTGGTTATTGTAAATAACACTGCTGTAAACACTGAGGTGCATGTATCTTCTTAAGTGAGTGTTTTCCTTTTCTTTGGATGTCTTTATTCCTGTTTTCTTTTCTGAGCTATAACAACTATATTTTATATAAGTCTTTAAAAAAGATAATTATTCTTCCCACATGGAATGAATATATTAAACTTTAGCAATAATAGTACTAAGACTCATTTTCCCTTTGGTAAATCCATTTTAGATTTTATTAAAGGACTGGTCATTGATTTGTGTGCTTCAGTTACTTTCATCTGTTTATAAAATGAAAGTGCAAGTGCTAAATTCTGGGACATTACATAGGAGTTTCATCGTTCCAGCTTTCTGTTCAGTGGATGAAAGCTACTGGACACTTTCAGTGTCTTTAAGGTATTGTCTTACCTGAAAGAGAGAGGAAACACCCTCTCCTTATTTCTTTTCCTCTTGCTGATCATAATAGCCATGAGTCTTCCTTGGAAACTCCTCTGTGTACAGAGTTAGGAAATGGTCAGCATTGACTATCGTCCAGGGAATACACTGGAGCCTCTTTTAGAGAGGCAGTGGGTGGGTCCCTAATGATATTCCAAAAGATAGGAACCACATCATCTCCCTGCCAGCCAGGAGGAGAGAGCAGGCACCAGGATGTCTCTAGCCTAAAGGCATAGTTTATATGAAGATTGAAATCTAGAATAAATAAAAGGCAGGAAAAATATTAAAAACTCAGAAGTTAAAGTTTCTAGCCTAAGCCTAGGAAAGAGTAGATAATTAAAATAAATCTTCCATGAAGGCTCACAGTTGACAGAATGGCCATAATAGGCTTTCAAGGACAAGAAAAGCCAGTAACTTAATGTCTTTTGTCACATAAAGTTGGGTAGCCCATTCTGTCTTGCTGGTTGACACTCAGAAGTCCAGGCTACATACTCTGTCTTTTAGAACAATCACATAGCTTCTGACTTTAAATTAAGATACTTATTAATAGGCTTTGCATTGAATAAAATATCAAGAACAGAGCGACTAAAATAAACACTGATATTTTAAAAAACCTTTTTCTGCAAATAAACCTTTTTCTGCATTCTTAGACAATGTGCATGTTCTTAAAAGGTGAATTACACTCAACAGGAAAAAATGTTTAATAAATTATGGTGCAGGAAGTCTGTGAAGTTGTCATTATAACTGACCATTATGGAACTTTCTGGACAACATAGAAAAACTCAAATGACAAACTCAGACACTCAAGTGATGTGTGCACTGATCTTAACTCAGTTAAATAATAAATATGAGCAGGCAAATAAGAACCAGAAGTATTATACAAACATTATCGTCCAGTGTATTCCCTGCATGATAGTCAATGCTGACCATTTCCTAACTCAGTACACAGAGGAGTTTCCAAGGAAGACTCATGGCTATTATGATCAGCAAGAGGAAAAGAAATAAGGAGAGGGTGTTTCCTCTCTCTTTCAGGTCAGACAATACCTTAAAGACACTGAAAGTGTCTAATAGCTTTCATCCACATTTTATGTCATTGTGAGTAATTCTTCTACAGATCTATTACATCTTTTAAACATTAAAACACTTGAAGTTGAATATTAAAATGTTAATCTCTTTGTCAGAAATTTGATAGTTTACTTCAATGTCCACAGCATTAAATAACTAGTAGTCTAATTTATGTTTTTGTTTGTTTGCTTGTATTTTTATTTCGTTCCTGGGTTTTTCCCTAGGACTGGAAACTCATCCATGCCAACATTTTCTACTGGAGGTGGACCATTTGTAAAATTAAACACAGCACCTAATGGCAGCTTAATACTAACGCCAAGGTAGGTTACAAAATGTGTTCTTTGATTAGATGTACATGGACCAAATAATAGATTTCAAAGCCACTCAGATTTTGAAGCCATCCCATACTGGCCATATAACTTTGAAAGGTATTTAACTTTTTGTTATTCAGGTAATTGCAAGAAGTATCTAATCCATCCTATTGGATAACATTACCTAATCCATATATATGGTAAGATGGTCAAATGAAGTATTGTAGTGTAACTAGCAACCAGAGATTCAAAAAGTTTTACATCAATATCTTTTTTATCCCTACTCTTGGATTTAAAAAAAGTAAATCCCATAGACAGGCTTCCCTGGTGGCGCAGATGGTAAAGCGTCTGCCTGCAATGCGGGAGACCTGGGTTTGATTCCTGGGTCAGGAAGATCCCCTGGAGAAGGAAATGGCAATCCACTCCAGCACTCTTGCCTGGAAAATCCCATGGACGGAGGAGCCTGATAGGCTATAGTCCATGGAGTCGCCAAGAGTCGGACACGACTGAGCGACTTAAATTGTGAGAGTTGAGATAAATAGGTACATATCAGACTAAACAGAGTGATGCCATTATGTATCATCAAAAGAGAAGAGAGAAAAACAAAAGTCATGGTATTCTTTTTCCTAGCAAATGTGTTCATGCTAAGTTGCTGCAGTTGTGTCAAACTCTTTGTGATCCTATTGGCTGTAGCCTACCAGGCTCCTCTGCCCATGGAATTTTCCAGGCAAGAATACTGGAGTGGATTGCCAGGAGAGTTCCTTACCACTAGAGCAACCTGGGAAGCCTCTTCCTTGCAAACAGAACATGGATATTAACTGAAGGAATCCAGACTCTAAGTCGTGTCTGCATTTCTCTTTTACTCTTTAAAATTAGGTTTGCTTTTACTCATGTTTTAACAGCAGCATCTTTCCTGTATTCAAATATCTGTTTTAGCTTAGAGTATGTCATTTCTTCTGTTCAGGCATTAATGATAACTTCAGTTATTAATTAATTAATTTGACTGGCTTCAAATTTTACAGCTCCATTAAAGGCTAGCTTGGGGGTGGGTGGGTTCACGGACTCGATGGACGTGAGTCTGAGTGAACTCCGGGAGTTGGTGATGGACAGGGAGGCCTGGCGTGCTGCGATTCATGGGCTCGCAAAGAGTGGGACACGACTGAGCGACTGAACTGAACTGAACTGGGGGTGGGTGAAGAAAGTTACTTTAAGAAAAGACTATAACTACAAGAATTTAAGATATTATTGCTGGTACATTAGGTTGTAGTTTTTGGTTTAACATATTAAATGGTGAAAAGTGAAATTATATAATTCAGTTATTCATGAAAAGTTGCCATTTCTGTAAGTTCAACCAGTAAAACAAATGTTAAAGGAGTACTTTTAGTACCAAAGTGCTTTGCAGTTGAATATTTTATATGAATGCTTGCACAGCCTTAGCTGATATTATTTGTCTCATTGGGGATGAAGCAAAGAATCTGCAAGATCTCCTTTCACGGATTTCCTTTTTATAAGGCATGTCTAAATTTACATTACCATTACAGTTGCTGAGCAGCTTGTATGTTGAGAATGCCTCTCATTTATATTTTACAAACATTTAAGGATGAGTTAGGAAACAAGGGGAAAATATTAAATCTTTTCATATTAATTATATGCATGTTTAAAATAAGAACTAGGTTATTCTATGCTTATCAACAAAATGCCAGTATCATTGTACATTGATGTCTCTATTGTATGTAAGTTTGTGTTATTTGAAAGAGATACCATTTATAGACAGAGATATTTGAAACTTTCAGTATATCAGTAGGCCAAGACATTCTTAATCTCTTTCTTGATTAGCCACGTATACTGCGTTGGCAGGAAATCAGATATATTTGCACTTAGTTAATTTATTGATATATTTATTTGTTTTTTGAAGAGACAGGTTTACTGCCCCATGTAATGGAATGTTTTGAAAATGCTCTTTCACTAGTGGTCATAATAAAAATATAAGAAAAGGAAGAAGATATCAAGGAGGATGATTCTTCTAACTACGGAAGCAACTTGACCTGAAATAACTGGAAATGTAGAATTGCGCTCCTTCCAGTACTGGGCTTCCTTTTTCTTTGTCTGGTAGTCCTAGACATAAGCAAATTTTGATCTGACACATGTTGGTTGAGAGTGTATTCTAGATACAGGATGTACAGTGCTTATCAACACTTGGCCCCTCAGTCGCTCAATCATGTGCAACTCTTTGCGACCCCATGGACTGTAGCCTGCCAGGCTCCCCTGTCCAGGCAAGAATGGAATTTTCCAGGCAAGAATACTGGAGTGGGTTGCTATTTTCTCCTCCAGGGAATCTTCCTGACGCAGGGATCAAAACTGCATCTTCCGTATCCCTATTACATTCTGCATCTCAGTTAAACGTTACTATGCTACTGCGGGTATTTCCAGTTCATATAAAACCTCTGTGACTTAGGTAGTACTTCTGTACTCTAAGGTTAAGGACACAAGCCTGGTGTTGATAAGTGATTTGGACACTTTCACAAAGCTGGAGGCAACAAGAGATTTTAAGCCTTCCACTTTCCATTCTACCCTCCTATATTGTGAATGCTCCAAGGCAGCATATTACTTTAAATAGCAGTTTTAGAAAGGAAAAAGAAAGAAACAGGGCCAGTGTTGTTGGGCAAATATAGGGAGAGAATTTAGTTCACTTTGTCAACACAGCAGATACAGACATCCATTTGTATCCCAGTGTTGCCCCACTGGACTGGGAGTAAGACACAGCATCACGGCATTGCCTATTTTCCCATAGAGGGGAATAACCTACTTCTCACTCCAGGACCGAAGACCAAAACAGTTACTCTATTTTTCTCTAAGCTCTCTAAATATACCTAGACAAATGGACTCACTGCTCACTCTGACTGGAAGTGAAGCCTCTTACTGCTCTGTTCTGAGACTACATACGTGCTTGTGTATGAAAAGTCTGATTAAGCAAAACACGTGAAGAATGAGGTGCTAGTTCACTTTAATTTTCTGGTTAAGTTAGCCAAAATCTGTTAAGTTAGCCAAAAACTTTTCTGTGCTTGCTGAAGAGAAATCCATCCATTTTATACAAACAACATAACATTAAGTATTGTTCAACACCTAAGAATAGAAACCATTTTGAATATCAGTTTTTATTGATAAGTATGGTAAATGTAGTAAGTTTGGATGAAACAGGACATCATCGTGGAAAATATCCTAAAAACTGCTTATCTCCTAAACCTAGGTGGATAATAGAAGGAGAGTTAACTGAGGCTTCTTCTTTGGGGAATGTTAGATGCATACTGATACATCTACAGAAAGTGAAATTTGCTCAGTCGTGTCCAACTCTTTGCAACCCCATGCACTATATAGTCCATGGAATGCTTTAGGCCAGAATATTGGAGTGGGTAGCCTTTCCCTTCTACAGGGGATCGTCCCAATCCAGGGATCAAACCAAGGTCTCCTGCATTGCAGGTGGATTCTTTACCAACTGAGCTATCAGGGAAGCCATATAGATACATCTATATCTAGATAGATATACCTACATGCACATTGCTATTAATAAAATATACGTTTCCTTATATTTCAGTTGAATATGTCTACTCTAAAGAATTTGTCCATTAGACAACATGAATGCCTGTGATCAAATACTTACCATGTATGTTCCAAAAACATTGAATTGCTCTGATTGTATTTATTATCTTACATGGATCTTGGGTCATGTTTCATGTTTTTTGATTTGGTCTTTTCTAAAATTTCAAGCATCTAAACAATGTGCACAAGAGGAGGTGTAAATATTTAAATAGAAACTTAAATTACATACATATGTGTGTTTTATTATAAGCGATAGCTACATAGCTGCATCAGGAAAAAGTGGTGGCAAGCTCTTTAATTCCTTGTATTATACTGATCTCTAGTGGTTGGTAAGTATAACATTTTAAAACAATTTTTCTTTTAATTTCTTTAAACGAGAATTCTTGGCTTTGAAAAAAGTCGGTGTCCAAATATTTAAACAGGTAGTGAGTTTTTAATTATTTATGCCTGCACTTTATGTGCCTGTTTACACATCTGTCTCCTTTGAAGGTAGGACCTATGATTTATTCATCATTGAATTCTGTGAATAAGTACACAGCCTCACACACAGTGTTGGGCACCAAGGCATATTCTGTGTTATAGAATGATGAAATCCAAGGTTGATTCACAGACGCTAACAGTAGGCATGGTTTATAGAATACTCATTCTGTATAATGCACAATAGTAATTCCATTGCAAATATTTCTTTATTTCTCACAAAACTCCAATAAGGTACTATGCCCCAATTAATGGATATTAAAACTGAGCCTTGGGGATATTGAGCAACTTATCTAAAATCACCTGCGTTGCAGAGTTAAAGGTTCAAACTCAGCTTTATTTGACTTTCAATTGAAGATTCTTTGCTGTGCATTTCAACCTCCCTACATTTTGAGTATGATATATTTAAAAGCCCATTGTACTAAAGAGAAAAAATAGGATAACCTATAATACTATGTTTTGTTTGAAATGTTATGTGCACCATTTTTTAAATATAGTTGCTCTTCTATTACAGCCAACAGTGCTTAGAGGATTCACTGATTCTGCTACAATGTAACTATAAATGTAAGTAAATATTTCCTCTTGTTCTCCTTCAAGCCTTCAGTTTAATGTCCTGGAGTCGCTGTCACCTTAAATTATTTTGTAATGGCCCATTCAATTTTCAGGATCAGAGGAAATTCACTGAAACTAACTAGAGGCTGTTTCTTCAATTATCTTAATAGCATGTGGGAAAAAACTGGTGACTGGAGAAGTTAGCCCGAAGATTGTTGGAGGAAATGACTCCAGAGAAGGAGCCTGGCCTTGGGTCGTTGCTCTGTATTTCAATGATCAACAAGTCTGTGGAGCTTCTCTGGTGAGCAGGGACTGGCTGGTGTCAGCCGCCCACTGCGTGTATGGGTAAGTGTGACGTCACTTCCCCAACGAGGTGACCCTGGCAGACCCTGTGCATCCCATTTCAGGCAGCCTCCCCAAATCCTCCCAGCAGGGAAACGTCCCCACTGTTTATAACACTATAAACTGTCCAGTAATTTTCCCATGAAAGTCATGTGTAAAAATAAAGTACAATTAAAATTCATTTTCATTAGAGTCTTACATCAAGTATTATGTTTCCCACATACATAAATATTGAAATTTCCACTTATTCACAAGGTAAGCATTTTTAAAGGTATAAAATGAGCTTTTACCATATAATTTGTGCTGGTTATCAGTCATTTAGAACAATATTTATTGTCATTAAGTCATCAGTGTCAAAAAAAAAAAGCATGTATCAATAGATCTGGAGTTACAAACTAAAAAGTGTGCTCTTTGAAATTCATATGTAAGCACCTTGCTGTGAATTAGCTTAAAAAGGTTTCTTTAGTTCTCAAGTCAGATCTGTTTTGATGCTGGTGCTGCTGCTGAGTCGCTTCATTTGTCTCCCACTCTGTGCGACCCTATGGACTGCAGCCTGCCAGGCTCTTCTGTCCGTGGGATTCTCCAAGCAAGAATGCTGGAGTAGGTTGCCATGCTCTCCTCCAGGGACTCTTCCCAACACAGGGATAGAACCCAGGTCTCCTGCATTGCAGGCAGATTCTTAAGCGCTAAGCCATCACAGAAGCCCGTTTTGATGCCAACCGTAACTAAAACTTAGAACTAAGAATCAACCATGTCTAAGGCTCTTCTTGTAGTATGATTTTACAAAGTACATGCGGAATTCTAGGATTTGTCTTCTCCCTGTAGAGCAGCCATCCTTAGAGCAGTGCCTCAGGAGAAATGAAAGTGGATGGAGGAGGTAGGAAATACACATCAATATTCCTGGGCCCAAGAATGTGCTAATTTCTTCATCTACCTGAAAGATGTCACCTCTTTATGTAATTATACTCCAACATTTCTGAATTAGGTCAGAAAAAGGTAGCTTCCTCATAGATTCCTGAGACCTCACAAGGGTGATTTCCTGCCCCTGATTGAGTAGGAGAGGCCTCCAGGAAATGACCTTAACTGTGAGGGTTAGAATGAGCTGCAAACATCGAGAATCTCTAAGTGAAAAAGTGCCGTGTGTGTGCAGAATGGAGGAGACAACTGCCGTTAATCAGTTAAAAGACTAACTTTGTACAAACACAGACACTGAAAGTTCTTGGATGAATGGAGATAAATCAACCACAAAGGCAGTCAAAATTGTTTGGAAGACACGGAGGGCCAGGGAGAATGAGTATTAATGAATTGAGACTAATGTGAAATACCCATCATACCAGAATGAGAGCAATCTCACACCAAGAATGCTGGGAGCCTAGAAGTAAGGACCCTAATTTGTAGTTTGGCCAATTACCTTCATGAGGACTCTCCAAGGTACTGTCTGCTTCAAAAGTTCTCAGAGTCTGTGCATTACACTCTGTATCTGGGTGACAATACTACAGCCTCTCCCATATCTAAACTGCACCCTGACTTTGCTGCTTCTTGATAACTCTATTTTAATCTTTTTTTTCCTACCATATCATAAAAAAAAAAAAAAAACATCTGTAGTAGTCAATTTTCCCATTCCCTGCTAAACAAGACTTCAACCTTTACCTACACATGCTCTATGCATTGGGCATGTCACCAATGGGTGACCTGTATCCTAACTATGTTACAGGTAAAAGGTATCTTTAGCTGGAAATTCAATGTTTTCTGCTGCACCATAGGTAGTTCTTAGTAAGAGATCAATCTCCTGTATTAACGTCAGATTTGGTAAATCCATCCATTCGATATTCTTGCAGAACATATGTTTTCTAAATATCAACCAGGCTTGCTGTGATGTTAATGACATCTTTCAATTATCTGCTTTACAGCTGTACTTATTTTGGGTTAAGGATACCAATAGCATCTTTTGAAACCATGAATACATGAAGGAAATGGAAAAACATTTTTATCTAATATAAACACATGTTCAGTCATACAGGATATAAAATGACTTTTCATACAGTTTTAAATCTGAACAAAGGCAAGCAAGTGTAAGCTGTAATAGAATTGTGATGGCTCAGACTTTTCCTCAGCAACTTTGCATTGTTCGTACTCTCCTTAGCCCCTCAGTGGCATTATATCTCATTCTTTTTCAGTTGCCAGGAGTTTTCTTGCTTTCTTATGTATATCTCTAACCAAGAAAGTTTCTGATATTATTTCAGAGAGTTTTATCCAAAAAAACTATTCTTATAAATATGCTAATACTGACTCTGATTTTTAAAACTCTACTTATACAGCAAAAAGCTTAATTTCTTAATAAAAAGGAGAACCCAAATCAAGAAACTTACTGAAACTAAACCATACAAATAACCTGTACCTGTGTGCATGTTAAGTCACTTCAGTTGTATCCAGCTGTAGCCCACTAGGCTTCTGGGCTCCTCTGTCCATGGGATTCTCCGGGCAAGAATACTGGAATGGATTGTCATGCCCTCCTTCTGTGGATCTTCTTGACCCAGGAATCAAACACTGATCTCTTATGTCTCTTGCATTGGTGGTGGTGGTGGGGGGCTGTTATTTACCACTAGGGCCACCTGGGAAGCCTCACACAAATTACTTATGTTTGTACTGCATGCTAAGTTGCTTCAGCCATGTCTAACTCTGTGCAGCCCTATGGACAGTAGCCCTTTCGGCTGCTCTGTCCATGGGATTCTCCAGGCAAGAATACTGAAGTGGGTGGCAATGCCCTTCTCCAGAGGATCTCTCCGACCCAGGGATCGAACCCACGTTTCTTATGTATCCTGCATTGGCAAGTGGGTTCTTTAACACTAGAGCCACCTGGGAAGCTAGTGACCTGATCTGACCTGACCTCGATGTAAATCTGCTCCAGGAGTTTCCACCTATGGATAGTTAAATGCTTTAATTGAAGAGTTCTTCTCTGTCTACATTTGTATGTTCACACCCCCTTTCCCATCCCTCAGCTTCAGTATTCCTGAATGTCACTAAATTTCCCTGTGCTTGTTCCATTTCTCCTTTGCTATTGTGTCTGGTTTTGTTTTGTTTTGTTTTGTTTTGTTTTCCAAACTTAAAAGAGATATTTGGAAAGTATGAGCCGAATTTGCTCGATTTAAAGACAAGGTGGACTTCAACTCAGAGAATAGGATTTTGATCCAACCTATGGTACTGACTGAATGAAGGGTACTTATGGTACTGACTAAAGGGGAAGCCCCCTTGTGGCTCAGATGGTAGAGAGTCTGCCTGTAGTGCAGAAGACCCAGGTTTGATCCCTGGGTTGGGAAGATCCCCTGGAAAAGGAAATGGCAAACCACTCCAGTAATCTTGCCTGGAAAATCCCATGGATGTAGGAGCCTGACAGATACAGTTCATGGACTCACGAAGAGTTGGACACAACTGAGCGACTTCACTTTCCCTTTTACTCTTTCATGGCACTGACTTTGTGTGACTTCGAATCAATCTGTGGGTTTCAGGATCTCATCTGTAGAGTGTCCACAGAATATCTACCTCCTAGGGTGATTGCCAGGGCAAAATTAAGATGCTGCAATGCTTTTGTGAATTAGAGAAATGTGCAACAAAATTTTTATTGTTCCTGCTCAGGAGATGTCCTTGGAAGAAGACTCGAAGTCTTGCCCATGAGATATTCAGCACATTTATTTTCTACATTTTTTATATTGATATAATTTCAGACATGCCCCCAAATTGCAAATAATAGTACAGAGAACTCCTGTGTACCTTCACTGACATTTACCATTTGTTTACATTTTATGCTATGAGAACTTTCTCATTCTTTCATTCCCTCCACTTTGGAGAAATATTTGTTTTCTGAATCATTTGACAGTGGGTTAAACATGTGCCTCTTTACACTGTATTCTTTGTTTTTTTTTTTAAACTAAGAACAAGAATATTTTCCTACATAATCACAGAAAATCATGGAAATTAACATGCATGCAATACAATTATCTAATTAACTAACACAGTATATATTTACTTTTGTCAATTGTCCCAAATATGTTTTTTAGAACATTTGTAGCTGGTATGTTTTCTCCACCCAAGAACAAATTAAGTATATGGCACTCAATTTGGTTGCAATGTCTCTTTCATCTTTAATCTAAAACAGCCTTTCTGTCAGCCTTACTATCTTTGTCTTTGTCAGCCTTTTTTTCTTGTTTTTGATATCTTTTTAATACAAGCAAGTTATTTTATAGAAAGTCTTTATATGTGGGGAAACCCTTCAAGCTTGCTCCCTTGTTGGTCTTGATATATCCCCATTCTTTGAGAACTTCCTTACTTTCTGGCAAAATAAAATGTTCCAGGTTCATCTTGTACTTTCCCTGCCCTTGCCCTCAAATTAAGCTTTCTATAAGAAACCCCAAATCCATTCAGCAATTTTAGTTCCTTCTGCATTTAAAAAATAATATCATCTACAGGCCTATGGCTGCTGGTATGCCCTGATCCTAGACCCTCTCAGTGGGCATATCTCTATACTCTTACAGCTCTATAAATATGAACTCAAAATGGAACAATTCAAATAAAACACAATAGAATACATTTCAGTCTTTTCTCCTTCTATATTTGTAACTCATCTCCAATTATGACAAAGCTTATTTATGCTGTCTACAAAATAACTATGGATTTGCTCAAGCTTAGAATGGAAAAGTAGTTTGAAAATTGTGAACCATAGCACTGTCTAAAGCAACCAGAGTTTAACATTGCTTTCATTTTTTCCCACTGACATATGCAAAATGCCTAATCTTAAATGTCTAATTTGATTAGTTTTAAAAATGCATATGTCTGTGTGACCACACTCTCATCAAGACATAAAACATTTCCACCACCTGGGAATTCCCCCCTTACTGCTTCCCAGTCATCACCATCCTTGAAGGAGACTCCAGAAGGGACCACTGTTCAGTCTGGGTGGGTCACTCATTTATAATTTACAGTATGGATCACATCTATTGAATAGACATCTATTCATGATGAAATTCCTGGAGGAGGAAACGCACCCCACTCCAATATTTTTGCTGGGAAAATCCCACAAACAGAGAAGCCTGGTGGACTCCAATCAGTGGAGTCACAAAGAGTTGGACACAATTGAGCGACTGAGTACAATAATGAAATTATCATTGACAAGAAGCCTCTTGTCAATCTTCCATTCTTTAATTTGCTCTCAGAGATGATCAAATGCACCATATGGATTACCTCATTTCTCATTAAAACAATTTATTGAAACAGGTGTTAACATTTCCGAAATAGATGATTTCATAACCAGGTGTTTTGGTGTATGACAAGAAATACACACTACTATTTATGCTTTATTTAGTGCTAATTTAATTTAACTTATAGTGATAATAAAACTCTGAAAACCAACTTTTTAAACAGTATTGACTACAGTGAGCAATAGTCATTCAGTTGTGTCCGACTCTTTGTGACCCCATGGACTGGAGCCTGCCAGGCTCCTCTGTCCATGGAAATCTCCTGGCAAGAATACTGGAGTGGGTTGACATTTCGTTTTTCAGAGAAACTTCCTGACCCAGGGATTGAACTCGTGTCTCCTGGATTGCAGGCAGATTCTTTACCATCTGAGCCACCAACATTAATTAATTAATTGATGCTGCAATTACAGTTTAAAATTTGGATTCTTTTTAATGCCTCAAACAGATAGATCTAGGACACAGAATCTACCCAAATATAATGTTTTAAAAATTATTTCATTTCTACTTAAACATACTCTAAAAAAATATTGTGGGTTTAGTTTCTCTATCTACCTATTCTTATGGTTTTATGAGATCAGCTAATAATAAATTATCTCCTTCAGGTTGCAGAAATCCTGTTACACTTTTCCAAGATTTTAGTAATTTTTACAGATCAAAAAAAAAAATGAAGAGTATTTTCCTAAGCCAGTAGGGATGTCAAGATTAGTGACTTATTGGGTTTTGGTTATGGCATGGATCTTGATTCCTTTTCTAAGAGATGCCAATTTCTAATCTGTTGTCATCTACTTAAAGTCACCTTTGGCCCATATCATATAACTCATTTCCTTCATAGTATTCTATCAGCACTACTTTTAATAACATACTTTTATTAACAGGTAACTTATTATTAGTCCATTCAGAAGTTTTATTTCCTAAATGTTTCAGCATCTGATCTCTGAAGCTACTTCTTCTTTGAGCATGAATTCTTCGTCTTGGATGGCATTACTGTGTGCTCTCTTCCCTTATTTATTTTGTGTAATCACGTGTGCTGATATGGCTTGATCTGCACCTCGTCTCTCTACCTGGCTGATATGTGTAACCACTGGTTGTGTCAATCTTTCTGACTCCTCGATTGCATCGTTTTTCATATATTGCTTCAGTCATTTTTTGTTCTGCTTTTGGCTTCACTGAGTCTTCACTGAGGTGTGTGAGTTCTCTATTGTGGCCCATAGGCTTAGTTTTGGGCTCCTAGTTCCCTGACCAGGGGTGTAACTTGGGTCCCCTGCGTTGGAAGGAAGATTCTTAACCACTGGCCCACTAGGGAAGTCCCAGGGAACACTTGCCTGTGCCAAGCACTGTTCTAAGTTTTAGGGATAATAATGTTCACAGACCAACAAAGTTTTTGCCCAAATGATGCTAATATTACAAGGTAGGGAAGAAAACAGAAACACTGAGAAACCTTTCTACCACTGTTAATCAGGAAGTGATTGACGGTGGGGTAGGAACAAGATATGAGATGTAAGCAAGACCATATCCTAGGCCCTGAGGAGGACTCAGTTGACTGCAGTAAGTGGGATGTGAGACTGTTTGGAAGGTGGAAGAGTGACCTTGTCTTGTCATCTGTGTAGAGATTCCACTGCTGAGGGGAGCAAGGATAAAGTTGGGAGAACCAGTTAGAAAGAAACAATGGTGGCTCGAAGATTATGTTAGAGAAAGCTGGACAAATGTCTGGATCTTATTAATATGCTCAGATGCTGAGAGTCATCTAAAGTTGCTAGTGATCTCAGAAAGTGAAGAGGAACTAAAGAACTTCTTGATAAGGGTGAAAGAAGAGAGTGAAAAAGTTGGCTTGAAACTCAACATTAATTAAAAAAAAAAACTAAGATCATGGCATCCAGTCCCATCACTTCATGGTAAATAAAAAGGGAAAAACTAGAGGCAGCGACAGATTTTATTCTCTTGGGCTCCAAAATCACTGCAGACAGTGACTGCAGCCACAAAATTAAAAGATGCTTGCTCCATGGATAGAAAGCTATGACAAACCTAGACAGCATTTTAAAATGCAGAGACATCACTCTTGAGAGTCCCTCAGACAGCAGAGATCAAACCAGTCAGTCCTAAAGGAAGTCAACTGTGAATATTCATTGGAAGGACTGATGCTGAAACTGAAGCTCCAATAGTTTGGTCACCTGATGGGAAGAGTCGACTCATTAGACAAGACCATGATGCTGGGAAAAGTGAAGTTGCTCAGTCATGTCTGACTCTTTGCAACCCAATGGACTGTAGCCTACCAGATTCCTCCATCCATGGGATTTTCCAGGCAAGAATACTGGAGTGGGCTGCCATTTCCTTCTCCAGGAGATCTTCCTGACCCAGGGATCAAAGCTGGGACTCCTGCATTGCAGGCAGACGCTTTACCATCTGAGCCACCAGCAGATGCTAGGAAAGAATGAAAGTAAAAGGAGGTGTGGGCGGCACATGATGCGATGGTTGGATAGCATCACCAACTTAATGAATATGAATTTGAGCAGAACCTGGAAGCAGTGAAGGTCAGGGGAACCTAGCGTGCTGCAGTTCAAGGGGTCAAAAAGACATGATTTAGTAACCAAACTACAACAACAGATAGAAAAGGAGAAGAATAAAGGGTTTGTCTTTAAGCAATGAGATGAGTGTTGATATCATTTATTGAGATGATGAAAATGAGAAGAAACAGGATTGGAAAGGGAGTAAAAGTTCTGATGTTTTGTGTATTAAATTTGAAACTTCCTTCCAGAATCCAGGCTTCCCAGGTGGTGCTAGTGGTAAAGCACCTGCCTGCCAATGCAAGAGACACAAGAGACATGGGTATTTCTGGTATTTAAAGTCATGGCATTGGATAAGATCATCACTGAAACTAATGTTAGTGAAGAAAAGAAGAAGGCAGAAAGCAAATTCTAGAGTATTCTAATATCTAAATTTTTCAGAAGAAAGGAGCTGGGAAAGAGAAACTGAGGAAGAGTAGAGTGTGAAATGAGAGGAAAATCTCAAATCTGTGGATAGTCCTGGGAATCAAGTGAAGAAATGCACTCAAAGATGATTTCTTAAGTTTCCAGATATAATCCTTGTTGTTGTTCAGTTGCTAAGTCATCTCTGACTCTTTGCGATCCCATGGACTATAGTCTACCAGGCTCCTCTGTCCATGGGATTCTCCAGGCAAGAATACTGGAAGGGGTTGCTACTTCCTTCTCCAGGGGATCTTCCTGACCCAGGGACTGAACCCACATCTTCTGCATTGCAGGTATATTCTTTAACACAAAGCCACCTGGGAAGCCCAGGAGTAATCCACCAGATCAAATAGTGCTGAGGATTGTTTGGCTTAATCTTTGTTCCCTGTACTTATTTCTCTTTTCACACTTAAACACATAGATGCATAACTTTATTTTAAAAACATCAGTTCAGTTCAGTTCAGTTGCTCAGTCGTGTCTGACTCTTTGGGACCCCATGCATCACAGCACACCAGGCCTCACTGTCCATCACCAACTCCCAGAGTTCACTCACACTCACGTCCATCAAGTCGGTGATGCCATCCAGCCATCTCATCCCCTGTCATCCCCTTTTCTTCCTGCCCTCAATCCCTCCCAGCATCAGAGTCTTTTCCAATGAGTCAACTCTTCTCATGAGGTGACCAAAGTACTGGAGTTTCAGCTTTAGCATCATTCCTTCCAAAGAACACCCAGGGCTGATCTCCCTTACACTTAACAGATGAAATAAAAATTCCCATATGTATGAAACTCTTTCCTATTCATGAGAAAGGATAATAATGGAACACAACCTTCCTGTCTACCTTCTTTAACAATACATCTGCCTTTTTACACACTTGGCTTTTTTTCTTTTGAGTTTCTTTATGGATTCATGGCCCTTTATTAAAAATGTATTTTATTAACTAGAATAATTATTGTGATTACTGAAGGAGAAGCTCTATACAGTCAACAAAAACAAGACCAGGAACTGACTGTGGCTCAGATCATGAACTCCTTATTACCAAATTCAGACTTAAATGGAAGAAAGTAGGGAAACTGTTAGACCATTCAGGTATGACCTAAATCAAATCCCTTATGATTATAGGGTGGAAATGAGGAATAGATTTGAGAGCCTAGATCTGATAGATAGAGTGCCTGATGAACTATGGAATGAGGTTCATGACATTGTACAGGAGACAGGGATCAAGACCATCCCCATGGAAAAGAAATGCAAAAAAGCAAAATGGCTGTCTGGGGAGGCCTTACAAATAGCTGTGAAAAGAAGAGAGGTGAAAAACAAAGGAGAAAAGGAAAGATATAAGCATCTGAATGCAGAGTTTCAAAGAATAGCAAGAAGAGATAAGAAAGCCTTCTTCAGCAATCAATGCAAAGAAATAAGGAAAAGAACAGAATGGGAAAGACTAGAGATCCCTTCAAGAAAATTAGAGACACCAAGGGAACATTTCATGCAAAGATGGGCTCGATAAAGGACAGAAATGGTAGGGACCTAACAGAAGCAGAAGATATTAAGAAGAGGTGGCAAGAATACACAGAAGAACTGTACAAAAAAGATCTTCATGTCCCAGATAATCACGATGGTGTGATCACTCATCTAGAGCCAGACATCCTGGAATGTGAAGTCAAGTGGGCCTTAGAAAGAATCACTATGAACAAAGCTAGTGGAGGTGCTGGAATTCCAGTTGAGCTATTTCAAATCTTGAAAGATGATGCTGTGAAAGTGCTGCACTCAATATGCCAGCAAATTTGGAAGACTCAGCAGTGGCCACAGGACTGGAAAATGTCAGTTTCATTCCAATCTCAAAGAAAGGCAATGCCAAAAAATGCTCAAACTACCACACAATTGCACTCATCTCACACTCTAGTAAAGTAATGCTCAAAATTCTCCAAGCCAGGCTTCAGCAATACGTGAACCGTGAACTCCCTGATGTTCAAGCTGATTTTAGAAAAAGCAGAGGAACCAGAGATCAAATTGCCAACATCTGCTCGATCATGGAAAAAGCAAGAGAATTCCAGAAAAATGTCTATTTCTGCTTTATTGACTATGCCAAAGCCTTTGACTGTGTGGATCACAAGAAGCTGTGGAAAATTCTGAAAGAGATTGGAATACCAGACCACTTGACCTGCCTCTTGAGAAATCTGTATGCAGGTCAGGAAGCAACAGTTAGAACTGGACATGAAACAACAGACTGGTTCCAAATAGGAAAAGGAGTGTGTCAAGGCTGTATAGTGTCACCCTGCTTATTTAACTTATATGCAGAGTACATCATGAGAAACGCTGGACTGGAAGAAACACAAGCTGGAATCAAGATTGCCAGGAGAAATATCAATAGCCTCAAATATGCAAATGACACCACCCTTATGACAGAAAGTGAAGAAAAACTAAAAAGCCTCTTGATGAAAGTGAAAGTGGAGAGTGAAAAAGTTGGCTTAAAGCTCAACATTCAGAAAACGAAGATCATGGCATCTGGTCACATCACCCTCATGGGAAATAGATGGGGAAACAGTGGAAACAGTGTCAGACTTTATTTTGGGGGGCTCCAAAATCACTGCAGATGGTGATTGCAGCCATGAAATTAAAAGACGCTTACTCCTTTGGAAGAAAAGTTATAACCAACCTAGATAGCATATTCAAAGGCAGAGACATTACTTTGCCGACTAAGGTCCGTCTAGTCAAAGCTATGGTTTTTCCTGTGGTCATGTATGGATGTGAGAGTTGGACTGTGAAGAAGGCTGAGCGCCGAAGAACTGATGCTTGTGAACTGTGGTGTTGGAAAAGACTCTTGAGAATGCCTTGGACTGCAAGGAGATCCAACCAGTCCATTCTGAAGGAGATCAGCCCTGGGATTTCTTTGGAAGGAATGATGCTAAAGCTGAAACTCCAGTACTTTGGCCACCTCATGCGAAGAGTTCCCTCATTGGAAAAGACTCTGATGCTGGGAGGGATTGGGGGCAGGAGGAGAAGGGGACGACAGAGGATGAGATGATTGGGTGGCATCACTGACTCAATGGACGTGAGTCTGAGTAAACTCCAGGAGTTGGTGATGGACAGTGACGCCTGGTCTGCTGTGATTCATGGGGTCGCAAAGAGTCAGACATGTCTGAGCGACTGAACTGAACTGATATGATACTAAAATTGTTAAAGCTAGCCAGTGTTATCCCATTTAATCTGGCTCCTTTGTTCTTTTAAAATTACCTCTGATACTCTTGAAAACTTTCTTGCTCTCTGACAACTGTAGCACATTTCAGTGGCATTTCAATTCTTTCTTGCCTTTGAAAATTGAAGTTGGCAATTTCATTAGGAATTCTTTTCCATTCATGGAGAATGATAATAGAGACTAAAAGTTCTGTAAACATATGGATGGGTTGGCAGTGGGCAAACTTGCTGAGGTTGATTTATGCCACCATTAGTAATGGGAGAAAATTTAAAAATTCAGTTTATAGTGTGCATTCCCATTGATCTTCTTTTTTTTCCTTTTAGTATATTGTGCTGCTCCATGATAATTATGTTACCATATTTACTTCCTACCGCAATGAAAATCCCATTTACAAATGGACATTCTTTATTTTTTTAAGGATTTTTACAGATCAGATGACTATTTCTATTTACTTTTGACCATGCCAAGTGGCATATGGGATCTTAGTTCCCCAACCAGGGACAGAACCCATCTCCCTGCAGTGGAAGTGTGGATCCCTAACCACTGACCACCAGGGATGTCCCCTGGTCATTCTTATGTTTAGATTAGTGAAGTTATATACATCCCAGGACAGAGCAACAAACAGTGGACAGTATTAGGTCATCCCACCCAGGGCAGCATTTCTGAAGCACCTACTATATGCCATGAGGTGCACAGTCTTTGAAGTTGCAGATGTCAGGAACACACACATTTGTATTTCATTTCAACCTACGCCTTTCTTTCCCTCGCTACTGAGAAAAACACTTTGCTTGAACAAAGCAGATAAATATGAAATGTAGCAGAAATTCAGACCACTCGCCCTAACTAAAAATACCCTATTTCTGCATCTTTAGCTTCTGCTGGATTGGGTCTGCCTATCCAATGGGGTTATATACTATTCCCATCCCAACCTGTCTTCTGTCCTATAGCTTTTATTTGCTGTATGAGATTACAAATGCTTTAAGACAAAAATATTTTTGAAATATAACAAGTCCCCTTGCTTCATCTGTAGTGATTCCTCTGAAGATTTTCTTCCCCCATCTCTTGGCTCTGGATGAATGGAAAAGCTAGGAAGGATTCGTATTGCTCAATATACCAATAGTAATTATAAAGTACGGATTCTTGTGTCCCATGCCAACCTTCTAATTTAGAATTTCTAGAGATAGAATGTAGGAACCTGAATTTTTAGCAGATTTCTCCATTCATTCATAAGATTTAAGTACCATTGGTTATGACTTCTATATTTTCAATTCTTTGTGCTCAGAGAAAAGGATGTAGTCATTTTACTGTGCTTGTGCTAACGTGGGGTCATGCTGGGGGAAGTTAGTTACATAGACACAGAAAGTTATGCAGAAAGGACATGAGAGAGGTGTGCAAATGACACATGTTGGAGAGATATTTCTTATCCATAGTGCTGCTTACAGATGGTGGAAAATTAAAAACATGGAAGAGAGGCTCTATTCATTGTAGCACAATAATAATTTCAGAAATCACCAAGAATTATGTCAAAACAACATTGCTGAAAGCCACATTAGACAAGAAGATTAAAACATGCATGTTTAATCTTAATAGTTTGCTGTTTGTGCAGCTTTTCTATTTGAAATACCAAAATAATGAGAGAAAATGGTGATTGCTAAACTTTGCATTACCTACAAGTTCTCTCATTTCAATAGTTCTCAGATAGAGTACGGTACATACAAAAGAGATAATTTGGGAATTTAGCTACTAAACTGCATTTTATCCGAGCTGCATTGTTTTATCAATTTAAATTGATAGCAAATAAATTGAATATACCACTGAGAACTTTTATGTATTTTTTCTGAATATAAAATATGTAGAAACACTTAAGGAGACAATCATTTTTTTAAGTAAATGTACTCAACTTCAAAATGAAATCTATAAGATGGGGTCATACTTCCTTTGAGCAAATGTTAATAGTTATTATTGAAATATTATGCCATTAATATAGTGTTATAGTATAATAATTAGTATACCAATTATACGAATTAATAAATAATACTTTATTATCATTCTTAATAAAGTCAATAATCTATTAAATGAATAACTTATTTCAGTATTTATAAGTGATTTGATTATGAGTTACTTAATTATAAACAGTAAATTTAATAATTTATTGATAATAAATGAACAAAAGTAATAATGATTTATTATGACTAAATAATACTAACTATAAGTGATTAGTATGTATAATTTAATACATAAATAATAATATAATGCATTGGTTATATAAACTATAATGCAAGATACAATATATATAAATAATATAATTAAATGCAAAGTAGGAAAATAGTGTGGCAATTTTAAGATGCATTTTTAGTAAATATAAAGTAAATATATAAATTAAATGCTGAGTAAAAATACATACAACTTTTTCAGAGGCATAATTGCCCATTATTTAAGAGACATACACAAAGTAATGAATAAATAGAAAAAAACATAACAGATGGACTTGAAATAACTTCATGCCCTTTATGTATTTACATATATTTGTAGGTGACTTGGATTCTAATATTTGAAGTACCATGTTAAACTAGGCATTTGTGACCACAGAGAATTAAATGACTAGTTCTGCTATATTGCAGTTATTGGAAATTTCACTTCATTGTGAATATGGCTCAGTTGGCTTAATACCAGTTTTCCAATGGTAATTTCTTGGCATGAAGATGTTGCCGACCAACAGCACATTGAGGAATTTCTGTACACTTTCAAATTCTAATACAATCTCCAATTTAATCTGCCTATAATACAAATGTTATCCTTTACCAGTACATTATCAGTAGTCAACATTGTGTATGAAAATTTATGAGTTCATTATGTGTGGAAACTGCTCAAGTTCACCTTATAAATATAATAGGTTTTATTGTTTATGTGACCTCTGTGAATTCAGTGATCCCCTAAACAGGAGGTGCTGCTGAACCTCCTTTCATTGTTACCATAGCTACTGTGGTTGCTGGAAGAAGCCTTGGACCAAGAGGTGGTCTCCACACTGGAATGTGATCTATAGCAGTGGTTCTAAACCTTACCATCAACAAAGAGATTTAATTTAAAAAAGAATATTTAAAAATGCCTCTCTCTATCCCAGACTCATTAAATCAGAGATAGGGAAGAGAGAGAAGTGTTATTTAAAAGTGCAACAGGTGATTCTAATGGGAAACATAAGTTAAAAAACCACAATCTAGTTCAGTTCAGGCGCTCAGTCGTGTCCAACTCTTTGAGACCACATGGACTGCAGCACTCCAGGCTTCCCTGTCTATCACCAATCCAGAGTTTGCTCAAACTCATGTCCATTGAGTTGGTTAGGCCATTCAACTATCTCATCCTCTGTCGTCCCTCTTCCCCCCGGCTTCAATCTTTCCCAGCATCATGGTCTTTTCCAAGGAGTCAGTTCTTTGCAGCAGGTGGCCATAGTATTAGAGCTTCAGCTTCAACATCAGTCCTTCCAATGAACACCCAGGACTGATTGTCTTTAGGACTTAGGTGTTTGATCTCCTTGCTCTCCAAGGGACTCTTAAGTGTCTTCTCCAACACCACAGTTCAAAAGCATCTTCAGCACTCAGATTTCTCTAAGGTCCAAATCTCACATCCATACATGATTATTAGAAAAACCATACCTTTGCTGCTGCTAAGTCGCTTCAGTCATGTCCAACTCTGTGCGACCCCATAGACGGCAGCCCACCAGGCCCCCCCATCCCTGGGATTCTCCAGGCAAGAACACTGGAGTGGGTTGCCATTTCCTTCTCCAATGCATGAAAGTGAAAAGTGAAAGGGAAATTGCTCAGTCGTGTCAGACTCTTAGCGACCCCATGGACTGCAGCCTACCAGGCTCCTCCATCCATGGGATTTTTCAGGCAGCAGTATTGGAGTGGGGCGCCACTGCCTTCTCCAATACCTTTGACTAGAGGGACGTTTTTCTGCTTTTTAATATGCTGTCTAGGTTGGTCACAGCTTTTCTTCCAAGGAGCAAGCCTCTTTTAAATTTCATGGCTGCGGTCACCATCTGCAGTGATTTTGGAGCCTCAAAAAACAGTCTCTCACTGTTTCCACCGTTTCCCCATCCATTTGCTGTGAAGTGATGGGACCAGATGCCATAATCTTAGCTTTTCGAGTGTTAAGTTTTAAGCCAGCTTTTTCACTCTCCTCTTTCACTTTCATCAAGAGGCTCTTCAGATCCTCTTCACCTTCTGCCATAGGGTGGTGTCATCTGAATATCTGAGGTTATTGTTATTTCTCCCAGCAACCTGGATTCCAGCTTGTGCTTCATCCAGCCCAGCATTTTGCATAATGTACTCTGCATGTAAGTTAAATAAGCAGGGTGACAATATGCAGCCTTGAGGTACTCCTTCCCCAATTTGGAAATTAAAGGAAATATTTTTAAAGAAGAATTCCTCAGAGAAGTGCAAGATTACCTGAGGATAGGAACAAGTGGTTCTGAAATATCTACTGTGAATTTCTCTAGAGTCTAACTGTGGTGGATGGGAAATTTCTTATTCTTTTGTTTTCATAATCTTTAGGAGAAATTTAGAGCCGTCAAAGTGGACAGCAGTGCTAGGCCTGTATATGGCATCAAATCTGACTTCTCCTCAGATAGAAACTAGGTTGATTGACCAAATTGTCATCAACCCACACTACAATAAACGGAGAAAGGACAATGACATCGCCATGATGCATCTTGAATTGAAAGTGAATTACACAGGTAAGAGAAATCAGCTTTAGTCATCTTATCTGATCAAATTAATTCAAAATCATATTTGAAATATTATCAGTACCAGTGTATTAATAGTCCATAAAAGTTGGATAATTTGTTATAGACATCATTATAATTTAAATGGAATTGGGGAATGGAGAGAAACATTAAATTACTTTCATCAAGATGCTTAAATCCAGCTTTCTGGAAAATTGACCAATAAAATAAAACTCTCAGAGCCCTGTGTAACAGTCAGCTCCAAGGAGCAACCCAGAGAAAATAGGTCATGCTCTGCTGCACGCCACCTCTCTTTCTCATGGAAAAGAAAGGTAGGTTCACCTGCTACAAATTCTGGGATAGGACAAAGTGAAACGAGCACGTGTTCAAAGAGCAAAGGAAGTGAGAATGGCTATTGGGCTGTGTGTGTGTGTGTGTGTCTGTGTGTCTGTGCTCAGTCATGTCTGACTCTATGTGACCCCATAAACTGTAGCCCACCAGGCTCCTGTGTCCATGGAATTTTCCAGGCAAGAGAACTGGATTATGTTGCCATTTCCTCTTCCAGGGGATCTTTCTGACTCAGGGGTTAAACCCATGTCTCTTCTGTCTCTTGCACTGGCAGGTAGACTCTTTACCACCCTGCCACATTCAAAAAGAGAGTCAGTCATATTAATGAAATGGCAGATGGAGGGCTTCCTCCAAATATGTAAATAAGGTATAAGAAATCACCTGAGAGAGTAAACCTTATCCTGAAGGGCTCTGCTCAGCTCCAACCTTTACTCTGAAGACTTTCCAGTCCCCAGTCAGGAGAAAGTGTTGGAATTTCTGTGCTTCTAAAGAATTTGGTCTCCGTGTGTAGGAATATGTGTTAGTTGCTCAGTGTGTATAACTCTTTGTGACTCCATGGACTTTAGCCTGCAGGCTCCTCTGTCCATAGGATTCTGCAGGCAAGAATACTGGAGTGGGTTGCCATTTCCTTCTCCAGGGGATCTTCCCCACCGGTCTCCTGTATTACAGTGGATTCTTTACCATCTGAGCCACCAGGGAAGCCCCCACATGTAGGAGAGCACTTCTCAAAGGCACATGTTTGCTGCAGTTGGTTGTATTAGCCTATCCTTTTATTTACTTTTGCGTCTGACCTGTGTTTTACATGTCTTGGATGCTGAATAAACGTTAGGAGGCTTGAAAATTGTTGGAGAAGGGCTTAAAAAGTCAGAAACCTGTGCTAATGCCTCCAAAGTACCCTGTAAAACAATCACCTAAGACCCTTTTTAATGTGGGGATAATTGGGGGAAAGAAAAATCCCCCATAGAACATTTGCCCAAATTTATCTTAATTAACCCTGAAAAAACAGCCTTACCAAGATTTTCACAGAACTGGCACCACATTCTATTAAGTACCATGATGATCTAAAAATCAAATGTATATGACTAATTCCAGAACTAAGATGTGTACATTGCAGCAGAGTAATTGAGACAATGTGGAGGATCCTAAAAGGCCAGCAGTGGTACCTAATCCACCTTCAAAGAAGTGCTGCTCTGCAATGCTTCTTTCCCTTACGATTGATGTCTAAACCATGCCCAGGCAGCATAAAACGAAAACACAAGTGTTTTTTGGATGAAATGTTGAAAAGGATTGATTTTTTAAACTTTTGGAAATGCATGTGTATTTGTTCTTATTTTATTTTCTTTCATATTTCTAGATTATATACAGCCTATTTGTTTACCAGAAGAAAATCAAGTTTTTTCCCCAGGAAGAATTTGTTCTATTGCTGGCTGGGGGACACTTGCATATCAAGGTAAATTATCAGACTCAAAAGAAAATATAAAAAGCTTGCTACTGCTCTACCCTGTGACTATTTTTAAAAGACTCATATTATAACACTTTTCTGCAATGTCTCTTAAAAGCGCTGTCAGGCTTATATTCATATGTTCTGTATTTGTATAGTTAAAAATTTTATTTCCAAACTGCACGTGCCATATTATAAAACAATAATTATTATAAGAGGGAAATCCAAGCATCCCCCAAGCTCAATATCTAATATTAATATTAATATTATAAACTATCTGATGAAAGAATGTACTCATGGAAGTGAATACAGCCAAAAGTTACAAAAATGTATTTTGGTAAAGCATATGGATAAAGTCTCATCAGAAGCCAAATTATTTTCTTTTTAATTAATTTTTTATTGAAGGATAATTGCTTTACAGAATTTTGTTGTTTTCTGTCAAATCTCAACATGATTCAGCCATAGGTATACATATATCCCCTCCCTTTTAAAGCTCCCTCCCATCTCCCTCCCTGTCCCACCTCTCTAGGTTGATACAGAGCCCCTGTTTGAGTTTCCTGAGCCAACTGCAAATTCCTCTTGACTATTTTACATATGGTGATGTAAGTCTCCACATTGCCCTCTCCATACATCTCACCCTCTCCTCTCCTCTCTCCTCATCCGTAAGTCTGTTCTCTACGTCTGTTTCTCCATTGCTGCCCTGTAAATAAGTTCTTCAGTACCATTCTTCTAGATTCCATATATATGTGTTAGAATATGATGTTTATCTCTCTCTTTCTGACTCGCTTCACCCTATATAATAGTCTCTAGGTTTATCCACCTCATCAGAACTGACTCAAATGTGTTCCTTTTATGGCTGAGTAATATTCCATTGTGTATATGTACCACAACTTCTTTATCCATTCATCTGTCGATGGACATCTGGGTTGCTTCCATGTTCTAGCTATTGTGAATAGTGCTGCAGTGAACAATGGGATACATGTGTCTTTTTCAATTTTGGTTACCTCAGGATGTATGCCTAGGAGTGGGATTGCTGGGTCATATGGTGGTTTTACTCCTAGTCTTTTAAGGAATCTCCATACTGTCTTCCATAGTGGCTGTATCAATTTACATTCCCACCAAGAGTGCAAGAGTGTTCCCTTTTCTCCACGCTCTCTCCAGCATTTATTGTTTGTAGACTTTTTGATGAGGGCCATTCTGACCAGTGTTGAGGTGATATCTCATTGTAGTTTTGATTTGCATTTCTCAGATAATGAGCGATGTTGAGCATCTTTTCACATGTTTGTTAGCCATCTATATGTCTTCTTTGGAAAAGTGTCTGTTTAGGTCTTTTTTCCACTTTTTGACTGGGTTGTTTGTTTTTCTGGCATTGAGTTGTATGAGCTGCTTGTATATTTTGGAAATTAATCCTTTGTCAGTTGTTTCATTTGCTATTATTTTCTCCCATTCTGAGGGTTGTCTTTTCACCTTGCTTATAGTTCCCTTTGCTGTGCAAAAACTTTTAAGTTTAATCAGGTCCCACTTGTTTACTTTTGTTTTAATTTCCATTACTCAAGGTGGTAGGTCATAGAGGATCCTGCTTTGATTTATGTCATCAAGTGTTCTACCTATGTTTTCCTCTAAGAGTTTTATAGTTTCTGGTCTTACATTTAGGTCTTTAATCCATTTTGAGTTTATCTTTGTGTATGGTGTTAAAAAGCGTTCTAATTTCATTCTTTAACATGCAGCTGTCCAGTTTTACCAGCACCATTTATTGAAGATGCTGTCTTTGCCCTGTTGTATATTCTTGCCTCCTTTGTCAAAAATAAGATACCCATGGTGCATGGGTGTATTTCTGGGCTTTCTATCTTGAGAAGCCAAGTTATTAACTACTACTTTTCCCAAAGCAATGAAAGTATTTGTATTAATCATAGAAATTACATAATTTATATTACATAAATTATCATATATGTGTTTGCATAATAAATCATATAATTAATCATATAAATGTAAAGATGAGTAAAAAATTCTTTTCAACATGCTGATTCCACCTATTGACAAGAAGACTCAGATATGGCATGAATGATACACTGAATACTATAAATTAATAAACCATTGGCTCACTAGCATTTTTTGATAGCATGCTTTCCAAACAAAGGAAACATGCCCATATTAAAAATAATCAAGCATTTAAAAAAAAAAGCATTCTAGTACTTCATACCCCATAAATGTAACTGCAAGTTTCATTGGTTTCAAAATTCCTCATGAGAGTTAACTCCATGTAGGAAAATTTGACCATTTATTCATAGCTAAGCAAAAAGTTAAAGAACTATTGTCAGGTGGAAAAACCTGGTCTCTAGAATCACAACAGGTCATTGCCATCTTAAGTAAAAATCCTAATTGCATTTAAGATGAAAACACACAAAATCCTGTGGAGAAGAGCAGGTCCCCAAAGCAAAAGATACACAGCTAAAATATCATTACTTCTTGTAGGAGAGAGTATAAAATGTGAGTCAAATCATTGCCTGATGGTTCCAACAAAGGTTCTCTACTGCAATTACATTATGTAGCTGAAATGCTTTGCTTCTGCTGCCCGGAAAGTATATTGAAGTCAAAGACTGTTTATTATTCTATTTCCTCCATTTGAAAAATGTCATGACTTATTAACTTTGAAATCTGAAGAGTAAAAATGATTCTTAGATATTTTTTCTATCCGACTTCAAGCTAAAAGACATTTATGACTACAATGTACTCTTTAAAAACAAATTATCTACTAACAAAATTTAAGACTTTATTGCATAAGAAATTATTTTTTTAAGAGTTGAGTAAACTTGTTCAGATTTGCTTATTGTTACTAAAGATATGCATTTAATTGACTTAAGAAAAGACTCTGGGAGTGGTATGGAGCCAAGAAAAAAAATCTGCATCTGAGATCAATTTCACTTAGAAATAAACAAATCATATTTAAATACTTCTTGGGTGCTGGCAATTTTAACATTTTATGAACTTTGTCTTAGGGTTTCCATCTATTTCTAAAATCCCAGTTTTTCCCCTTTGAGTATAATATACTAGTTAATTTTCTAAGAAGATTATGAACATATTGTTTACAAAAAAAAGAAATAAGTATTAGTTGATTAAATCAAGGCAACTAGTAATATTAAAATAACTTCACCAACATTTTTGTGTAGATTTTTTCTGTGTGAACATGTGTATTTTCAATTGTCTTCTTGATAACTCATGTTGACAAGTATTAACTGTAAGATCACTGCTCAAAGTTTTTTAACTTTTTAAAAAGTTTTATCATATAGCCAACCAATTTTTTTTATTTCTTGACAAGCAGCAAAATTGTCTTTGATTTTTATCATAAAACTAAGTCCACCAGGCCTTACTCAATCTTCATAGAATAAATGACAGTGAGATGCTGAAAGTTCTCCTCCATCGTAACCTCTATAATTCACTTTTTAAAGTCCATTGTCAAACTTTAAAAGTCATCCAGCCTCTGAAGTCACTGGCACCAGTTGGAATCAGTTCCCAAATACATGTTCACTGTCATACTGATGCCTTGAAATTGACCATGGTTGGAGTGCTTATAACAGGCACATTGACAGACGATACATACTGCGGCTTTGTCTTCATTTCTTGAAAACCAGTTATTGAACATTTACAAACATACCACTGGGTTATTTATACATTGCTTTGCACCTAAATCACACACACACACACACACGCATGTGTGTTTCTCATCTTTTAGTGTGGCAATGAAACGTAACTGGAAATGAGGTCACACCAACACTGGCCGTCACATGCGCTGGCTGATTTTCAACTTTCTGCCTCTCTTGAGAAACCAAATAGAATTGCTAATTATTGGAAAGTGCTTATCATGTACCTTTTCTAGGGCACTAGACACCTGCTTTCTTCACATCCCTCTTAGGACTGGTGTTTCAGTAAACAAGGATTCATGCTTTCAGTGGATGAGTCACTTTGTAAAAAGCATGGAAGTATGGAAGTATGATCTGCTACTCAATGCCTCCTTTCTCTCTGCCTGCACGTGGATGACAAGCTGATTGCCCTGAGACCAGGGCACAGTTCTTCTGAGCTTTGTCTCCTGCTAAGTTCGCACCTGTTTGCTCACAAAGGAGCTGAATACCATCATAAGGGAGCACCTATTCAGGTGGCAGATGAAAAGCACTTCTGGATTTCTGAGCCTTTGCTAATTTTCATGAATGAAGCTTTTTGTGTTGGTGGGCTTTTTTCCCCCATGAACCATGTGATCACCGCTTGAAATTACTGAAAATACCCAAAGACTGTTTAGTCCAGTCGACCATCCTGCTAACTCTTGCCAACTGAAGAAAGTGCTTTACTGTCACTCATTTGGCAAAATCCACAGATGGGCTTTATTATGTGCTTTAAAGTACAAGGTTTAGCATTTAGTTTCATTATATATGCACACAGTACTCAGTAATGAGACGGAACTGTTGAAATAAATAAGACTGATGGTGGCTCATTCACTGATGCATGTTGATCACTTCTGACTGGCTGGCTGCATTATCCATCTCTAACAGGTTCTACTGCAGACGTACTGCAAGAAGCTGACGTTCCCCTTCTATCAAATGAGAAATGTCAGCAACAGATGCCAGAATATAACATTACGGAAAATATGGTGTGTGCAGGCTACGAAGCAGGAGGGGTAGATTCTTGTCAGGTAAATATGTAAAATTGCTCACACTCAATTTCCAAAAAGCATTGCTACATGATGAGTTCATCATTTAAGATGACCAGGGAGTACAGAACTCACCAGGATCTTAAGTATTTCTTTTTTTACACAGCTGTGACTTTTCACTTTTATTTGTGGCTTATCTGAATAGTCCTCCAGGGTAGACCTGAGCATTAGAAACAAAGCTAATTTTACCAACAAGAGTTACAAGTCAGATGTTTTTAGAGGCTAGGCATAAAATAAGAATGTGTTCAACTGCCAAGTGAAATAGAGAGGGCCTATAGGGGTGGGTGGGCTGGAGAGGTGCACCATAGCTAGAAGCATTTACTTTCAGATTTCCAATTCTTTTAAAAAAGAGAAAACCCTTATACAAGCAAAACAGATCTGTAGGCCAATTTGGCCTATACTTCTCCCATTCTCAACCCTTATTCAGAGTCTGGTCACCCAAAATAATTTCTGGATGAAAACCAACCTGGAGAGCGTGCAAGGTATTTGAAGTATCACTAGCTTTTGACTTGTGTGACTTTCAGAGGAAACTCTTACCCACAAAATAACCCTCATGGAAAATAAAATCATCTTACCCCCTAGAAATAATGTAGCCATCTATCAGTTCTAGGAAATCTACATACACTCAACAAATAAAAAGTAAATTCTGCTAGATTTTAGAATTTAATTAATTTTAGGTACAGCATGAAATAACCATGAGGGCATGGATTCTACACTCAAACTATTTGACCCTTGCTTTAAAACTTACCAGTGAGAGTGGGCAAGTCACATAGGTATGATTCAAGTGAGTTTTAAATGCAGTAACACATGTAAGGCACTAAGTAAGCACTCAAAAAGAGTAAACATTTTTATTGTAAGACTGTAAATAAATTTTGTGGCATGCTTTCTATATTTGAAAATTAATAAAATATTTATGCACTAACATCTACTGGATTAGATTAAATCTGATAACAAGATTGTGAGGTTTGTCATGTCTGACTCTGTGACCCCATGGACTGTAGCCCGCCAGGCTCCTCTGTCCATGGAATTCTCCAGGCAAGTATACTGGAGTGGGTAGACATTCTCTTCTCCAGGGGGTCTTCCCAACCCAGGGATCAAACCCAGTTCTTCTGCATTGCAAGAGGATTCTTTACCATCTGAGCCACCAGGGAACCCCATGTTTTCTATATTTGAAAATTAATAAAATATTAATGTATTAACATCTACTGGTTTAGATTAAACATGATAGCAAGATTGAGCCAATGAATAATTCACAAATGAAAATGTAGCAATTTATCCAGTGCAGAAATGGCTTCACTTTGTTAAGGTGTAAATAACTTGTTATATACATGAACACGTATTAATACATATGTCATAATAATCTGATTTGATATAAGACTTTCTTAGACACTTAAGCTGGTAGATCTGTATGTGTCCTCTAGTTGAGTCCATCTATCATGTCATCTTACATGTTCAGCTTAGTTTTACATTTATTCTGCTTTGATGAACACTTGCACATTCAAGATGAATAGGATTGCATTCTTCTTTAAAATTTATCTCTGATATCTACTACCTTTTAAAATGAAAAGTGTGCTAAAGGTAAGATATATTGCCACTTAGAGGGAGATTTATATAATTATTGTTTAGAAGGGAAATCAGTAATACACCTTCGATTAGAGTTAATGGGGGTTGTGTAGTGGACCCCCTCACACGTGAGGTAGAAAGTATTACTGCTGGTGCTATCGATGCTCGGGCTATATTAAGCCAGTAACTCATGCCAGATCTCTGAAATCTGTTTGGCTCTGGTTTCTAGAGAGTCAAGTGTGTTATTCATTAGCAAGTAAGAAAGCTCCCACACAGGACAATTCTTTGTAACATAATATTGTCGTGATTGAGGAATTGATAGTCTGGAGATTACATGATTTTCTTTTTTTAAGAAACTACTTAATAGATGTTGTTAAAAATGGGATCACATTCTAGTTAAAGCCACTCGATCTATACTAAGAGAATTACTTGGTTTTCTTTGTTCAACTTTAATATTGTGTTAAAAAGAAAGATTGATTAAACAAAGATACATTATTTTAAATTATGCCTATGTTATTATTGGTACATCACTTAAGTTCTTTGAAACATTATATTTTTCCCCTCTAGTGGTGAAGAATTTGTCTTAGTCATTCACATATTCTTCAATATCTTCCAGTTTCCCAAAGGCTTGTGGTTGCTAAACAGTTGTTTGGATTTTACAGCACTGTGATTAGCTGTCAAAAGTCCCCGTAAAACTAAGTGAATGACATACAAAGAGCAAACCTGTTCTGCCAACTATTTTGATCCTTATTCTATAAACTGGTTTTCAAAGCATGGCCTCCAATCCAGATTAGCATCACCCAAATACTTGTTATAGGTGCAGATTCTTAGCTCTGCCAGAGAGCCACTGAGTCAGAACCTCTAGAGGTGGAGGTCCAGAAATGCATGTGTGTGCAAGCCCCCCCAGTGATTCTGATGCAACCCAATGTTTAAGAACCACTACCCCAAACAAAAATGGTCTCCAATCCTCCAATCCTCATACTCAGATTATTAGTCATAGAAGTTAGTGATTTTTGTTTTCTTCACAAATATAGCATCTCAGTGGAAACACACTTTAGATTAATACTTTGTGTTCTGAAAGTGAAATTGAAAGTCACTCAGTTGTGTCCGACTCTTAGTGACCCCATGGACTATACAGTCCATGGAATTCTCCAGGCCAGAATACTGGAGTGGGTAGCCTTTCCTTTCTCCAGGGGATCTTCTCAACTCGGGGATCAAACCCAGGTCTCCCTCATTACAGCTGGATTCTTTACCAGTTGAGCCCTCATGTTCTGAACTTTCACTCATATTTTTGAAGTAGTTACACACCTCAGAGATAGTGGAAGAAGATTATACTTTCATTGAATAAATCAGAAAATAAAGGCAAAGAGAAGTTACATAGTGGGACTGACACGGTGGATTTTGATGATGGGAAGAAATAGCCCCAGACGTAGGTCTCTCAACCAGACGGACCACCCAGCTGTTTGGCCTCAAGCCTGCTGGTGGATTCTTCAAATAATTTCAAATGAGCCAGTCTCTGCTGGGTAATTTAAAATCCTTGTTCATGTAATCAGCATCTGGATTCTGCCATCTATTAAAAAATTATTTTGAAAATATGAAGAAAACCAAATGAGTCCTTTTGAAAGTACCCAAAGAGTTGGAGTTTATTTTTACTAATTTCTAAGTCACATATCACTTAAGAGTCAGTATTTATTCTTATCTTGAATTGACACTGTTCCATAAATATTTCTGAACCTATATTATGGACTAAGGGTTGAGGATGTAGAAGTATTAATCAAATCACAAGCTCTGCCTTCAAACAACTTGAGTGCATTTGTTACATCTAGGAAAGAAATTAACCAGTGGTTGCCAATATGACTTATGCTCCTCTGCACTCAGGAGAGAAAGGGTGATTTTCTAAATACATTTTTTCCCCTTAAATGTAGGCTTCAAAGGTAATCAAGAATCAGGCAAAAAAAAAAAAAAAAAAAAATCTCTCAGGATAATTTTTTAAATAAGTTTGTGTGAAATATTCTATTGTACCAGTGATTTCAACCACAGTATACAGGGCTTTATGTTCCTTCATAAACATAAAAAAGGAAAGGTTAATTAAAATGTTTCACAATCAATGTGGGAAAATATTTGTCAATTCTCTATCATTAAATAATGGTATTATACATTTGCATTATATTCCTTTCCATTACACAGGAACAGTCATGTGTAAGTAAACTATGTAAATAACTAAGAATTGCTATAATTAATATTTATTAAAATTACAGACATTCCATCAATTAAAATCTCAGATGAAAACATGTGTACCTGTCACTAGAAATTATATTATAAATGTGCCCATTTCCATTGAAGTATTATTTTTTCAAATCTGATTATGCTTGTCTAATACCCAAACCTAATGCTACTCAATAGAATTAAAATCAATTTTATGTGTGAGTTCTTAGTCATCCTAAAGCACGTAATGTGGAATAACTGTCTTCCCACAAAGTCCCTCATAATACGTGGGATAAATTAGTATCTCCTTTAATAAAAAGATTAGCTTTTAACATATATTTTGATTGGGGCGCTCTCAGAGTTGTGCCTTAGAAAGTATCTTTGTTGTTTAGTTCCTAAGCCATGTCCAATTGTTTGAGACCCCATGTAATGAACCCCACCAGGCTCCCCTGTCCATGGGATTTCCCAGGAAAGTTTCTTGGTACCCATTAAAATGCCATAATTAAAGGGAATGCTTGCTATAAAAGTGAATCATAAAAAATTACATACAAATTTTGTTTTAGTTGTCATAGTTTCTGTGTCCTTACTGACAAGCTAAATGTTTTCATTCTTGATCTAGTGTGATGATGAGACTATTCATAGATGACTTGCAATGAAACCATATTTTTGATCTTCAGTTTTGGATTTATTTGCTAAACAATTATATACACATTTATATCAACTGACCACACATCGATGATTTTCTTTGGCAATTTACTGTTTAGGGGGATTCAGGCGGACCACTCATGTGCCAAGAAAACAACAGATGGCTCCTGGCTGGCGTGACGTCATTTGGATACCAGTGTGCACTGCCTAATCGCCCAGGAGTGTACGCCCGGGTCCCAAGGTTCACAGAGTGGATACAAAGTTTTCTACATTAAAGTGTTTCGAAAAGCAAAGATGAAAATCAGGCAGTTTTCCCATTGCACTTTAAGAAGCATGGAAATTGAGAGTTTAAAAAAAATTATTTATAAAAGTCTTGATTCTTACCTAAGCCACTAAAATGCTACAGGAAAAAAAAAAGCAAAAACTAATCTTTATAATACAAAGTAACTGTAAAATAATAAATTTTGATTTTATTGTAAACAGTTATTCTTTCACAGACATCATTATTTCCTTTGTTCTTAATCATTATTTTTATCATATTCTCTTATTTAAAGAAATGTTATTTTAAAGCATGTAATATAATGTTTAAGCAAAATTAGGAAGAGACATGAAATAAGCTTTTACACAAAGTATGGTATTGTTTGAAATAGATTGCTATAAGTTATCTAATTCTAGGATGCTGCTGCTGCTGCTGTTGCTGCTGCAAAGTCGCTTCAGTCATGTCCGACTCTGTGTGACCCCATAGACAGCAGCCCACAAGGCTCCCCTGTCCCTGGGATTCTCCAGGCAAGAACAACGGAGTGGGTTGCCATTTCCTTCTCCAGTGCATGAAAGCGAAAAGTGAAAGTGAAATCACTCAGTCATGTCCGACTCCCAGCCACCCCATGGACTGCAGCCTACCAGGTTCCTCCGTCCATGGGATTTGCCAAGAGTACTAGGATAGGTCAGTATTAACAGCATCTCAATCATCTTGCTGTTTTTCTATCCAAGTGCGTTTTCAATCCATCTTGAGCACATCCCTAATATTTTCCCCATAATAAAATATATTTATTGTAAGCTCATGTCACAAGCCTGGACTAAACTGATTGTACAATCTTTTCAAATAAGCTAGTTAAACAGCAAACTAGCACAAGTCTACACATTGCCCTTGCATCAAAATAAAAGCTAAACTAATTAACATTGTCATTCTCTCATCAGATCATTTTTACTTGGATTATTATACCACGGTCCATTTATTTCAAGCTGGCATTTTTTGGGTTTCCAAAAAGTTATCAGTCATATCAAAGAGATACAAGTATTACAAACGTGGGTTTTCTCTGACAGATGTGTTTATAGTGGGTATTTCTAACATGTCCAAAGCTTATTTAGACACAGCTGAATTGCCCATTACAAGGCCAAAAATGTAGAATAAATGCATTTGTTCCACAGTTTTAATCTCTTGGATCACTTCCAAAGTACAAACCAATTTAGCTCACCCCACAAAATCTACTAATTTATTCAGAAAGAAAAAATTTATACGAATTAATACAAACACACACACACACATTCTTACATGGGTCTGTATGGTCCAAAGTAATAGAAAAGTTTCAAGCAGTTGAAAGAAGAGATCCATCAGTTCATAGGGAAGAAAGGAGACTTGGGCTAGACCTGAGTGAATAGTCGTTACTGATGGACTAAAAAGGCATCAGCACACGTAGGTGACTCCCATGTAGGTGAGAGTGGCCCTAAAAGTTCAGAGAGAAGGGACGGTAGACAATCATGAAATGTCCTAGTAAAAGGGGTTCTTTCTGGGCAATGGTCAGAGAAAGGGAAAACAATGTCATGATAAGAAGGTATGGCCAGATGATTGAGGACTACATGCTCATGGAATTTATTATTAGAACAAAAATTGGGAATCCTTGAACACACTGTTCTTTTTAAGACCTTTCCAATGACCTGTTGTTCTTAATAGAAAGGATGAAGTGATTAGGAAGGATAGAGCATCAAGGGTAGAGTGTGTTATTTGATTTTATTCCCCAAATATTATTCCACAAATGTTTCACCTGCACTTCAAAACATTTATTAGAAGTATGTTCTGAAAATTACAACAGATCTATCATGCACTCCTTTTTATTTTTCAAAGGTCAGCTTTAGAAACCCTTAGGACAGTCACTCTTTACCATCTTCTATTACGAGAGAAGTTCCTTATCCCATCCCTAGGAACTTTTGGGTTTAGTAATTGATACCAGAAGAGTAATCCAGGTCTGGAAAAGGATAAAAAGCAAAACCAAGTCCCTTCCCCATTACTTTGCCTCTCCCTCCCTGCAGCTGTTGTAGCTGTGGGTGGCACAGACGTTGGGGAAAGCCCAGTTTCCCTCCATCCAGTCTGGACTGAAGGAAATAATGTATGGTGGGAGCTTGGAGAAAAGAGGTGGGTCTCAGCAGCTGGTCTCCTATTCTGCCCAGAAAGATGGGTCTCCAAGAAAGGAAAGAGGAGTGTTAAATGTGGGCAGCTGTAAGCTTAGAAGGCAGCTGCCCATTTTCTCAGTCTCTAAGCAGCTGAAAACGGACCACTGCCCACTAATTTCTATTTTGTCTCTTAATTTTACCAAACAACTGGAGTTGTGAATTCCCACAATGAAAGCACGTTCATTATCTAATTGAAAAGATGAGGTTTAGAACACCCTGCAACTGTAACTTCCATTCTTACCACACTTAAACAGTCATTTGTTTCCATGCATTATTGCAAACACATCTGTACTTTGTTCATGTAAGAGATTTAGACAGCACCAATGATCATTCTTCAGAAACAAGAACTTTTTATTTGGTTAAAAGGAGCACAGAGACATTTGAAGACCAGATAGTTACATCTCTCTCTTGAGAGGAAGGAGCCACAAGCATTGAAGAAACTAGAAGATAGTACAGAGCCACCCCAATTTATTCTCCCAGCCAAATCCTGGACAGGGAACACATGATCACTGATGCCTACAAACACATTTTTACACCATTTCAGTTTCTTTCCTCGTGGAAATGTCAACGTGCTGTGCTTAACTCCACACTCATGGTGACCACTCAACTAGTCCCCACTCTTAAACCCCCTTATATGCTGATAGAGGCTAAACAGAGCCAATCAAGCTCTGCAGGAGTTTGCCTCCAGAGTCAACACCAGAACCATCTTTGCTTTGCTGGCAAGAGAGGGACTGATTTCAGAACCCTCGGAGAGCTACTTGTAGTTATACAGGCAACATGTGAAGACATTATCTTGATTGTGTATGCCACCTTTTTTGTTCTAGATTGAGTATATTATTGTTTATACAGCTATTTAACAAAGTTATTACAAAATCTGTTGAACTTTAAATTCAAAATAATTGTAAGGCACATGTCTTGCACAATTGAAATCAGACAATTCTTGCCTCTAAGTAAAATATTTGAGTAGATACCACAGTTAATGAAATAACTTCTTATTTCTGAAGACATTTCCTAAACTTCCTCTGACCCAAAGCAGAGAAACTGAAAGAAGATGAGCCATTTCTAGAAAATGAAACTTTTTCTACGGTAATAGATTTATGTGTGTGTGAATTCTGTTGACAACAGCGATACATTTCTTTAATCAAAACAGCATGTATTGAAAAATGAGACATCATAAAAAATAAATACTAGAACAGTCCATTCTATCAAACACTCATGTAACAGAAAAATATTTTGCACACTGTAAATTTCAATGCAATTTACATTAACTAGATTACAACTTATGAAAGATGAAAGAGACAAAGATAACTGCTTCCAATGCACACATTGCTCTGATGTGTTCACAGCAATTTTATCTGCATCTTATCCATCCCATTGACTTGAAGTTTTTGGATGCATCCTTTAGCAAAATAAGCATGTCTCACTCCATGATTAGCACAGCATTATTTTATAAATGAGATAATGAACATATAAAAATTATTTTAGTATTTGCCTCAAGGGGGAGCTTACATTTCATCTTGCACATCCTTTGAGATTTCAAGCCATTCCAAGCTAATGTTCTGATGCCATTCCTTATACAGATCCAGAATTATAAAACTCTATTTTCTTTTCTGGAGCCAAGTCAATGGATTATTATACTTCCATGCCACTTTCTTTCCTGGTGCTTTTTGAAATCCACAGTGTGGACTGGTTTGGGCTAGTTTTTGTTCTTCCTTTACTGAAAAATAGAAGAAGAAGTAAATTCAATATCTGAGACTTCTCATCAAACTAGGCATGTCTTGGCCCAAATGGAGCTTTGTCAGACTTATTATAAAAGTATCTTTCTTCTCTCATCAGCAGATTTTTTCATTCCTACAAAAAAATCTAGATTATTCCAGTATGTGAAGAGGGTAAGCAGTTCATATAAGATAATGGAAAAAAAATCTCTCTGACCCTTCATATTTTAGAATTCAGACACATTCACAAATATATTTAACTCAGTTTCAAAATGTTTATTGTAATCACCAATAAGTCTTCATTTTCTTTGATCAATTATTTTTATAATTTTGCTTTGTGAATAATCTGCAGTTGTTAAAGTACATATGATGCACTTTAACGTCAAATCATCAAAATAGTGTTTTTGTCCTACGTATAAAAACTGTCCTATCCCCTCCACCCATCACTTTTTTTGTGTCCTATAGTTAAGTCATTTAATTCCTCAAAGCTTAATTTTGCTATAGTTTCTGAAACAAAGGCAGTTCAAGGCAGATTCAGGCCTGAGAGAGTTCCTCTAGCTCTCAGGCTGACCTGCACTCCATCCTATCCCTCAAGGTGTGATGTCTTCTAAAGTGAAAAGTGAAAGTGTTAGTCATTCAGTCATGTCCGACTCTTGGCAACCCCATGGAATGCAGCTCCTGTCCATGGAGTTCTCCAGGCAATAATACTGGAGCGGGTAGCCATTCCCTTCTCCAGGGGATGTCTTCTAAGTTTTTCCATAAGATGGCCACTTCTTAGACTCTTGCAAATGTGACTGTTTCTGAGTTTCTCCCTTCCTGAGTTGAAGAGAAGTCAGCCTCGTCAAGATACTTATCAAGATTGAGGCTTTTTTTGATTGTTTCCTGGGAATGAGCCCTCGCCTAGATCACTAACCCCTGGTGGTTCCTGTTCATTTTCTCCTGTACTTCCTTGCTCCTATAGATGCTTCCTTCAATAGCATCTGCCTCCACCCCACACCTCAGGCATTCCTCCTACTCGATCCCATTTGATCTCTGTCTACAAGACACTGTATTGCTGAATTCCTTCAAAGAAAGAAATAGTCTTTCTAAATAAGCCTGAGCCATAGAATTTTATAATATTACTTAATCGACTTCAATTTAACTGTAAATTTATTGCTAACACATGATTGTATCTAAATGATACATTTTGGAGATATGCATCCAAATAAGTAAGATCAACACACCTCTACCTAGGAAGTTATTTTACATGAATGGAAAACAAGCCAAGCAAAGTTGATGAAAAACATGAAATTCTCCTCAATGGTTGAAACAAAAGAGTGGTTAAGTTATTAATGTGGCTTTGGGGTAGCATTAGTATTTACTTGATTTAAGAGTTATCATGGGTTAAGGAAACAAGACTTCTTATTTTGAACTTGACATGGAATGACAGAAGGCATCATGTGTACCCAACCGGAATTTAAACTTTCTGCAAGGAACTCAGATGACAATGGATTGGAGTCTTTGATGAAGTTTTTCCTTGCTTTCCTGCAAGAAAGGAAAATGGGAGGATCTAAGAGAGAATGAATTAAGCACTAATAGCTAATTCTGGTGTCTGGAGATGGCTTATGTTTGAGTGAGTATATTCCTCACCCTTGAGAATTTCCAACATGTGAAAACTCCAAGGTCTTCAAAGTATAAAAACCTGGAAGACTTGAGAATGAGCAGAGTCTCCACAATAATATACTATTTTAAAAGAAGGAAAGCAAACTTCAGAGAAAACTCAGTTACTGATACTTTGGTAATTTTACTTTTAGAAATGAGAAGATCTACATAATTTTTCTCAAATCTTTGTTCACAGCGATTAGCTATTTACAGCTCTTCATTACAGTTTGGCTGGATTATGGAGGGGGGGATTTATATCGAATCTTCCCTCTGCTTCATTGTTTTTCATACTGATAATTTATCTTTTCATCTATAGTCAGAATTAAGGGTAAAAGTCAGATACTTACTATTGTTTTTATTCTGTATAAAATATTGAAAACATATATATGTATATATATAAACTGAGTACTCAAAATATAGTATTAATTTGCCAAGCTTTATTTATCATTATTCAAATATAGCTTCTTTAAACAGTCAATATATCACAGCTTGGATTCTTTAAAAAGATTTCTTGTGTACCATTTAGAGTTTATATCTATTTAACTTTTTTTTTTCCTGGAGATTTTTAACTCAGTAAATTCTTTAGGGTTCATGAAAAAGAAAATGAAGTTAAAAGAAAAAATTACTTATCTGTATGTCCTTCCCTGTTGGAAACATTCTATCATTTTTTATTTAGAACACTGACAAAAATGTCTAGTTTATTCTAACAAGCATGTACAAATTAGTACATAATCCATATCTTCTTTTCTTTGATACATACTTATATTTTACATATTAATGTTTTATTTTAACTGTCAAACTGACACATAGGAAAAAATTTCACCTGTAATTCAAGGGTATGAGTAAACAGATATAAAAGAATACTCTCAAGAGTCTTGATGTTAAGATATATCACTTTATTTCAAGATGCCTACTAAAAAGTGACTCATTTTACCATTGTTCCTATACTTAAAATATCCTTTGGAAATAAAACAGAAGGCTGTTTTTGCAAAAGGTACTACAAAGTTCACATACAAAAATCAAGTCTGGCATGCAACTTGAGGCCAAGATTAAAAGGTTTAGCATTATTGCCTGTACTTAGTAGAAAGAGACAGTACAGTATAGTTGCTTATGTTGTGGACTTAAAAACATTCACATTTCAGATTCATCAAACATATTAGCCATGAGACCCAAGGCAAACTGTATGACCCATTTAAGCAACCATCTTCTTGAAAAAGAGAAAACAGAAGGATACCTACTTCATATGGCCTGTGAGGATGAAATGAGATAATTCATAATCCTACGGTCAAGGTATATGTTATTAGATTATATATACTGCATTTGTACTGAAAGAATAAGAATCACAATTTTCTTAAGTTTTTCTTAAAAACATAACTTTTTAAAGAATTCTGAAAACGTATTTAAAGTTTTTCAAGTTGTCTCTCCATGTATGAATTATTTACCTTTTATGCAGCATCTGGAAACAGCAGGTTCCAAAAGCAACCAGGATCAGTAAGAGCAAAGGGATTGTTGGTATAACAACATAGATTAGATTGGGAATTATTCCTACAAAAGTAAAACAGTCTTAATGTAAACAGATAGTTGAGGCAGGATTCTGACATTATGGTTCTATAAAAGCTTTCCAAAAAATTAAGGCAAAATAGAATGATTATCAATAAGCAGATACCAAGTAAGGTCTTCCCAAAATACTGAATAATCTAATGAAGTAATATATTTATGTTTGGTTAAAAGTTAAAAACAAAATCATGCTGCATGGTTGCCATGCTTCAGTTAAATGTCCATATTTCCAAAACTATTATTAAATTTGCAATTCAGATAGGGGCTGGCTTTCATAACATATTAATAATCTTAGCTATCTCACTCCATAAATCCTTCTCAGTTATTACTTTGAAAACAAGCACTGATTATTAAAGAATAATCATGATTAAAGTAATTGTTGATTTATTGGATATGTAATTATCCTAACTAATAAGCTCAGTGCCATGATGACATGCATAACTCTCTGGGATTAAGCCAAAATACGTAAATATTAACTGATGATAGAGTCATAACCTAGAGACATAAGACTCCAGAGGCATAAATATTTGATCTTAATTAAATTCTAAGATGAATCACTTTTTAATCCTGTTCCATCACACTAGATAATGTTTGGTATTCTTGGAAAAATAAAAAACTGCCACACAGAACCCCCATATAGCTTGCAATGACTTTATTACACAATTTTTCAATGTCATAAGAGGGAAAATATTCCTAATATAATTATTTACTGATCTGTTTGATTAGATTTACATGGTCTGAATGGTTTTAAAATCAGACGACTGAAAGTGAAAAGCACTAAGGTTTAATATCACATCCATACAAGAAAAGCAAATTAGAAAGCTATATATTGAGATAGCAAATTGAAAGCCATTATCTTAGTCTAAGTGCGTGTGTGCTCCGTCACTCAGTCATGTCTGACTCTTTGCAACCCCATGAATTTTAGTCCACCAGGCTCCTCTCTCCATGGACTTTTCCGGGCAAGAATACTGGAGTGAGTTGCCATTTCCTCTGCCAGGGTTCGAACCCACATCTGCTGTGTCTCCTGCACTGACAGGTGGATTCTTTACCGACTGCACCATGCTAAAACAAGCCCCTCACTGATACTAAGAACAGTTGTTCACTAAAAAGAGATTTGCACTGGGATTGTGTTGTGTGTCTTTTGCAGACAATGGTGTGCCAATAGGCACTGAGTTGAAAGCTCACTGTATGTGTCCACTACCCAATCTGCTCTTCAGTCATGTCACTTGGTAGCTGGAAATTGGCCAGGGTGGCAGTTTTCCATACCACAGAAAACTCAAAGCCTACAAATTGGACTTTTTAAATCCTAGCTTACTCCAGTCAATCCCTAAACATTTACCAGTTCCTTACTGTTTATAGGCTACTGAATGTGCCAATTTACATCATAACACCTACAAATTGGGGAAGATCTTTATGAATCCACATTTTAACATGGGATACTTAGTTTAGTATTAGATACAGAAAACAAAATTTCTATTCAAAAACTGGCTTAGGGGACTTCCTGGATGTCCAATGGTTAGGACTCTGTGCTTCCACTGAAAGGGGCGTGGGTTCGATCCATGGGGAACTGGGGAACTAAGATCTCACAATCCGCACTGTGTGGCCAAAAAAGAAATACCCACAAAAACTAGCTTAGCATCATTTGTTCCAATGCAATTCTAAAGTAAATTTCCATACACCTATCTTTAGTGCACTTTTTCACTAAGCAACAAGAAAATTGGGGCCAACATGAAGCAAAAGTGAACTGAGAGAGTAGCACTGACATATATTCACTACCATGTGCAAAATACATAGCTAGTGAGAAGCTGTTGTGTAGCATGGGGAGCTCAGCTCAGTGCTCTGCGATGCTCTCAAGAGGGAGCTCAAGAGGGAGGGGATATATATACACACTCATAGCGGATTCACATTGTTGTACAGCAGAAACCAATACAACATTATCAAGCAATCATCCTCCAATCAAAAAAAAAAAATCCAGTACATTTTCTTCTCCTTATAGGTGAGTTAAACACATATGAACTAATTACCTGCCTCAGTAACAACTACATTTTGATGCGTGTCTCCAGGTTGGTTGGTAAAATACGTCTTTTCTACAGGAGCTGTTGGATTAATTTCTGTAAATAATAAGTACAGTTATCACATATAATGATAAATAAGACAGATGCAAATGTAGATGAAAATAAAAGCTTATTACAAAACAAAATAAACATTGATTTCTGAGCAACTTCCAGCTAATTCTATTTTGAATTTAAATTTATATGAAATGGTTTAACAATAAAGGCAGCATTTAATTGTCTCTGAATGAAAGATCTGCCTGGTAACTCTTTGCAACTTGGATCCACTGGGTGAATTCCTGTAACCCCAGACTGCATTCAACAATCCAGAGCATCTGTGCTGATGATAACCTATTACAGGTAATAATGACAAAGAAGGTATAAAAGTAGGCAAAGATAGGCAAGAATTGGAAAGCATAAGAAAGTGAGGCACTAGCTGTGAAGAAAGACCAACAAAGATGATTTCTACACTGCTGTTGTTTAGTCGTTAAGTCACATCTGACTCTTTTGCAACCTCATGGACTATAAGCCTGCTAGGCTCCTCTGTTAGTGAGATTTCCCCAGCAAGAATACTAGAGTCAGTTGCCATTTCCTTCTCCAGGGGATCTTCCCAACCCTGGGGCTGGCAGACGGATTCTTTACTACTGAGCAACCAGGGAAGTCTTTATACTATTATGGTATATAATTTAGATTTCTCCTCACAACAAAAAAACACCAGATAACTGCATATGGACAGTATCCAGAATTGATGATTCAAATAAAAATGTTCTAAAGCACATTTCTGTCCCCTACGAAAAATGCCATCCTTAGATTTCCTTCTCAACCACATCTACATCTTTAAAAAATATATCATAAATTAAGGCTTGCAAATTGTTTCTCTCCCTGCTTTTTCTGAGGCAAGATTTTTCCAATTGCCACACACTTGAAAAATACTGATTTTTTTTTTTTATAAACAATCTGGTACTGCTCTCTTGTCCAATATATTTTTCTAGGGCACTATTGTTAAGAATCCACCTACAGTGCAGGAGACCTGAGTTCAATCCCTGGATTAAGCTGGAGGAGGGGATGGGAACCCACTCCAGTATTCTTGCCTGGAGAATCCCCATGAACAGAGGAGCCTGGCAGGCTACAGTCCATGAGGTTGCAAAGAGTCAGACATGACTGAGCAACTAAGCACAAGCAGTGGCTGAATTAATAGATATATTAAATAGAATTACTAAGAAATAACCTGTACATTTGTTATATTTGTTCCAAAAGTATAACTCTGTTTATTTTTCTCAATTAATGGAAAAGAAAAAACACATGCAGCATCTTACGTTAGTTTCAGAATATTAAACCACTTCAATGTAATCTTTACTATTCCAGTTTGGCCATATAGTCTCTCTTCATTAGAAACTTAACCATACACCATCCTATAATAATATTTACTATTCTTTTAAACATATCTTACCCTGACACTTTGCCTCCTCTAGTCTTCAGTCCTACCCTACACTCATTCTTCTACAGAATTTAGACACTCCTTGCTTCTGGTGCTCAACTGGTATTTGCTGCACAAATAATACAGATATTATGCAATTTATCAATAGAGAACTGGTTATATTTTAAATAGTTCACAAGTTTTAATGTAATTGCTGATTGAGAAAATTTTAGAAATACAATCTAATACATACTGTTTTTATTGTCTAAGAATAATAGTGCTTAATGTAATTTTAATAAATTTAAAAATTGGATTCAATATTCAGAAAACTAAGATCATGGTATCCAGTCCCATCACTTCATGGCAAATAGATGGGGAAACAATGGAAACAATGACAGACTTTCTTTTCTTGGGCTCCAAAATCACTGCAGATGGTGATTGCAGCCATGAAATTAAAAGATGCTTGCTCCTTGGAAGAAAAGCTATGACCAATCTAGACAGCATGTTAAAAAGCAGAGACATTACTTTGCCTACAAAGGTCCATCTAGTCAAAGCTATGATTTTTCCAGTACTCATGTATGAATGTGAGAGTTGGACTATAAAGAAAGCTGAGCACCAAAGAACTGATGCTTTTGAACTGTGGTGTTAGAGAAGACTCTTGAGAGTCCCTTCGGCTACAAGGAGATTCAACCAGTCCATCCTAAAGGAAATCAGTCTTGAATATTCATGGGAAGGACTGATGCTGAAGCTGAAACTCCAATACTTTGGCCCCTGGATGTGAAGAATGAACTCATCGGAAAAGATCCTGATGCTGGGAAAGATTGAAGGCAGGAGGAGAAGGGGATGACAGAGGATGAGATGCTTGGATGACTTCACCAACTCGATGGACATGAGTTTGAGCAAGCTCCAGGAGTTGGTGATGGACAGGGACACCTGGCATGCTGTAGTCCACAGGGTTTCAAAGAGTAGGACACAACTGAGCCACTGAACTAAACTGAAAAATTGGTTTCAGAAGCATCCTCTTAATAATGTCTCTGGATAACAGTGATAGACCCAAAGAATAAATATGCAGCTCATAGTAACAAAAAATGTTGGAGAGGAAAGTGAGAAAATTTAGAAATGAATTATTCAGTTTCTGTATAACTAGGCTAATTTTTTTTAACCACTTTTGTATATCAGTAGTCATACTCTTGTGGTGCTAGAGAAGACTCTTGAGAGTTCCTTGGACTGTAAGGAGATCAAATCAGTTAATCCTAGAGGAAATCAGTCCTGAATATTCATTGGAAGGACTGATGCTGAAGATGAAGCTCCAATACTTCAACCAACTGATATGGAGAGCTGACACATTGGAAAAGACCCTGATGCTAGAAAAGATTGTAGGCAAAAAGAGAAGGGGGAGATAGATGATGAGATGGTTGGAAGGCATCATCGACTCAATGAACATGACTTTGAGCAAACTGTAAGAGATAATGAAGGACAAGGAAGCCTGGCATACTGCGTCCATGGGGTCACAAAGAGTCGGACATGACTTAGCAACCAAACAACAAGTCACGCTATTAGATAATATACAGGAGCAGAAAGCGGAGACTAAGTTCAAGTCACATAGTACCTCTGATATAGTTGGAGAATAAAGTTCAAAATATTGTTACAATTTGTAGATTAGTTTTACTGCTTGCTTCTCTAATCCCCACACCACTAAAAAGCTAACTGCTCACCACCAAAATAGCATTGACTATACAAGCAGGGAATTTAATCAAGCCAACATTCTTCATAAATAAGATACTAAGCTCAAGGAAAGAAAATCAGTTACATATGTGTGTGTGTGTTAGTCACTCAGACATGTCCAACTCATTAGTGACCCCATGGATTGTAGCCCACCAGCCTCCTCTGTCCACGGGATTCTCCAGGCAAGAATACTGGGAGGGGTTGCCATACCCTTCTTTACCGCTGAGTCACTTGGAAAGCCCTCTCCATCAGTTACATATAAGGTAAATACAATGAAAATAAAGTACATAAATTCTAAGTACATTAATAAGACCAACCATGGAAGTGTTCAAGTACTTCAAAAACAATAAGTACATAAAATAATCTTGCTCAAAAGCTATCCATATTTGAAGATTTAGGTAGAATATAGAAGATAAAGGAAAAAATAATTTTAAGTCTAAAATGCTGTTCCACAAGTAGTATAAACTTAGACTACCTAATACAAAACAAGATTCAGAGGTAACAGTGTCCTGAATAAGGTGGTAAGTGTGATGCAAGATAAAATAGTGTACAAGGGTCAGCTAAAAGTTCAAAGAAAGGAGAAGATAATATTGTATTAAGAATATACCATAATATACTTTGTTTCATTTAACAGTTTCAAGCACTTAGTGTCACAAAGTTAAAATGTCAGAGAATTTCAACTTTATATTTTTCTAAGGAAAAAAATCTAGACAAAGAACCTAAGTGCAAAACAGATTTCATTTTGCAAAGGCTTCTAAGAGGGTAATGATGGATTTAACCACCAAGAGGTTTAAAGAATAAACTCACCAGGGATAAAGAGAGAAGGCTAATATACTCAAGAGCAGAATAAATATAAGAGAAGGGTAAATCTAATCCAAGTAATCCCTTGTGCTTTACAGTCTTATGAGTAAAGAAGAAGTATAATTTCAAGAGAATAATGGAAATAGCAGCACTTGATTATAATTGCCTACCATGAACATATGCTTCGAGGTCAAGCAGACAGCCCTTGGGAGAGTTCAAATGAAATTTCCAAACACTGAGAGGAGAAAAACAGCAAAAAGACCTCAAAGCCTAAATGTCTAAGTTGACTTTCTCAGATCATGAAAAAGATGAGTTTACATAGTTCTGATTAGTCTCTTTTTTGGTCAAATTTCAATTCAGTTCAGCTGTCCTGTGCAAAGTAACTCAAGTTTACCATTTCAATAGGAAACCATACTACCGTAGCTCAGGTCAGAGCAATCTCTCCATGTTCTGCATAGGGTAAGAAAGTTGGAGACTTCAAACAGAAGGAAACTGAGGAGGCATATTCCATAGACTGAGGGCCACAGCAAGAACGTGGCACACGCCCCTACTTTTCTGCACCAGGGTTCTCTGACATTCAGATTTTCACTGAGGAGTACAAGCCAAATATCATGCCATTATATGATAAGCTAATATCCTAGAAGAATGATGCTTGGTTCCCTTAAATATACCTGAAAATGTCCTCCTGCTGCTGCTAAGTCATTTCAGTCATGTCTGACCCAGTGCAACCCCATAGACAGCAGCCCATGAGGCTCCCCCATTCCTGGAATTCTCCAGGCAAGAATACTGGAGTGGGTTGCCATTTCCTTCTCCAATGAATGAAGTGAAAAGTGAAAGTGAAGATGCTCAGTTGTATCCGACTCTTAGCAATCCCATGGACTATAGCCTACGGGGCTCCTCCATCCATGGGATTCTCCAAGCAAGAGTACTGGAGTGGGTTGCCATTGCCTTCTCCAGAAAATGTCCTAAAAAACTACTAATGACATGTGTAAACTCATAGGTGCTTTGGTAACATACCTACTTCACGTGCACTATACTAAATGCTCAAATGTTTGTAAATAGATATTTATTCTTCATAAAACCTATTTATGAAAACACAATTTGGCCTTAATATTAAAAATAATTACTGTCTCTTAAAGACACCTCTCTGGATATTTCTAGATACTCCCTTCTATTTAACTCATTGGACAGTTGTTTGCTTTATAGCTTACTGTGCTTTAATATTCTGTCATCAAACTGCAAAGTAATTTTGTATTTCACTGCAGAAAAACAAAAAAAAAAAGCCCAGGTAGCATAGGTTAAAGATGAAAAATATAAGCCAATACACATATACAATCTGCTCCTACTGACTTACAATGCTTCCTACCTGGTTCATACTTGCAGATGTAATTGTGCTTCATGTTGCACCTGTCGTCATTCCACTGGTAAAGGTAGGGGCCCCCAAGGCCAGGGTTGGCCGTTGGCTGATGATACATCACAACACACTTCTCACTTCCACAGGAAGGTTCATCAGTGTACCAGTTTCTGCAAGGACAGAGTACCAGGGACACTTCTCAGGGACTTTGCCTGTTCTACTCTGACATCCTCTACAGGTAACGGACATCTCCCCCCATTCTTTGCCCTCTGAGTCCCCTTAGAGACCTCTGCCTCCACAGGATCCCCGCTCACCGGTACTGGGAACTGCTTCCATCCAACCACTGGTAGAGATCTGGGCAGGCACCGGATGTTTGCCGCTGGCCATTTCTCCAAAGCCCTATCCAGAAATCACTGTCAGACATTCCTATTCCTGGCTTTGTCAGGTTCTGCAACACACTTTCTATTAACTTCTGTTCTGCTTCATTCTCCAAGCTCAGAAGGGCTCCCCCTTCGCTCTCACAAGCCAGCCGTGCCTCCTGAAAGCTCACGCGGCTGGACAGCTCGTGAAAGTAGGCCACCTTGTAGCAGAGATGCTTGAAATCAGCAAAACATAATTTTTGGCCTGAAAAAAAGAAAAGATGTCCATGTACTGATTATCTGAACTATCTTCATAATGCTACTTACTACACGTTAAAATGAAAGAACGGATCAAAACAGAAAGATTCTACCAAGAATGTTTCTCCCACTGAACCACTGCATAAAGTCTAGAAAATATTCTAGATTCCTACTTCAATCTACTAAAGCTAACTGATTCCCTAACAAACTAGTAACCCAAACTTTTCAAAACAGGGAGAAAGAAAGTATAAGTGGCTCAGTCGTGTCCAAATCTTTGCAACCCCATGGACTGCAACGTACCAGACTCCTCTGTCCATGGAATTCTCTGGGAAAGAATACTTCAGTTGGTTGCCTTTCCCTTCTGAACCAAGGGATCTTCCTGACCTGAGGATTGAACCCAGATCTCCCAACTTGCAAGCATATTCTCTACCATCTGAGCCACCAAGGAAGCAGTACAACTAGGAAATTTTTGTAAAGAGAAGTCATAATTCTTCTGGCTTACCTTTTGCAAACTGATAGCTAGAGCAAGTGAAAGTAGATAAAGAAATGTCAAGTACAGACAGTAAAGGAAGCTAAAAGGTCAAAATTATGAAATAAGAATCACAATTCACAAAGGAATTAATAAAACGTAAAGTAAAAAAGCAATTTTTATTTTTATTTTTATATTTTTTTTAATTTTAAAATCTTTAATTCTGACATGCATTCCCAAACATGAACCCCCCTCCCACCTCCCTCCCCATAACATCCCTCTGGGTCATCCCCATGCACCAGCCCCAAGCATGCTGTATCCTGCGTCAGACATAGACTGGCGATTCGATTCTTACATGATAGTATACATGTTACAATGCCATTCTCCCAAATCATCCCACCCTCTCCCTCTCCCTCTGAGTCCAAAAGTCCGTTATACACATCTGTGTCTTTTTGGCTGTCTTGCATACAGGGTCGTCATTGCCATCTTTCTAAATTCCATATATATGTGTTAGTATACTGTATTGGTGTTTTTCTTTCTGGCTTACTTCACTCTGTATAATCGGCTCCAGTTTCATCCATCTCATCAGAACTGATTCAAATGAATTCTTTTTAACGGCTGAGTAATACTCCATTGTGTATATGTACCACAGCTTTCTTATTCATTCATCTGCTGATGGACATCTAGGTTGTTTCCATGTCCTGGCTATTATAAACAGTGCTGCAATGAACATTGGGGTACATGTGTCTCTTTCGATTCTGGTTTCCTCGGTGTGTATGCCCAGCAGTGGGATTGCTGGGTCATAAGGTAGTTCTGTTTGCAATTTTTTAAGGAATCTCTACACTGTTCTCCATAGTGGCTGTACTAGTTTGCATTCCCACCAACAGTGTAGGAGGGTTCCCTTTTCTCCACACTCTCTCCAACATTTATTGCTTGCAGATTTTTGGATCGCAGCCATTCTGACTGGTGTGAAGTGGTACCTCATTGTGGTTTTAATTTGCATTTCTCTAATAATGAGTGATGTTGAGCATCTTTTCATGTGTTTGTTAGCCATCCATATGTCTTCTTTGGAGAAATGTCTATTTAGTTCTTTGGCCCATTTTTTGATTGGGTCGTTTACATAAGGCATCATGAAGTGAATACATTTAAATAATTTAAATAAAGTGGCAACTATAAACTGTAAATATTTGTTTTTCTTGTATATATCTGAGAGCAAACATATTAAAACTCAAAGTTAATAGAAGTCAGTATAAAGGTAAGGGTAATAATAATTTATTAATATAGTGTGATATTAGAAGTGACAGGTAAACTTTCTAGAGTACTCTAGGATACTCAGAATTTGGAACAGAAATTTTAAATGCAAATTTTCACTTGTATTTTAAAGGTTTTTTTAAGTCACAACACTCAGTTCAACCATCTATGCTGATATCGATGAATGATTTTAAAAGTCACTATATAGAGAGAGAATACAAATTTATGTCAAGATATTAGACTGAACCACAAATGAAGTTTAAGATAATTCTCAAGAGTTCTTAATGAAATATCACCTTTTATCAAGCTTCACTGCTATGTCATCACTAACAACATCTGTGAAGACTTAAATACATAGGCAAACAAAAGTTTGACTTAAAAGGCCTCTCAAAATTGAATTTCACATACCTCTACATATAGACCAGAATGAATACTCCTAATTATTTCATGACAGAACTACAAATATGAATGATCACACTGCATCATATAAAAGCCGTATAAATGACAGGAATAGTGTCCAGGATTTAGCAACGAAATTCCTATTGTTCTCTTGTTTGCACTTGCCTCTTTTTATCACCAAGTCAGTATGCCAAGATTATAGACACAGCCTTCACAAAGGTCATGCTGCTTTGTTTTTTTTTTCATTAGCTTCCATGATTCACCTTAAATCTTTGCTATCAACTTTAAAAACCACCATGGCTCTATCTCTGTCATTATTCCTTATCCCCTATCCCCAGCCTGCTGTCCACAGTCTCCACCTCCCTTTCAGTCTCTCATTTCAGCTTGAGGTTTGCCCTTGGAAAATAGCTAGTATTTTATGTAAAATCAAGGCCAGTTACTTTATACCAAGAAATCAAGACATAGCTTTACTGCTTACAATTCTTATTCTTCTTGGGATTGAAGGCTTTATTCACTGTGTATTTAATTTTGTAGCTGATCAAGAAAATCTGTCAGTATTAGAGGGCTGTTATAACACTGTTTCTAGCCAGTGTTATAATATTTAAAATAAAGCATTAAAGCTTTATACTCTTAATTACAGTACATCACACTGAGCCAGTGTTTGTATCACATCCATTCTCCCCCACAATCAGCAATTAATGACCTCTGATGACACTTAGAGGCAGGAGGGAAGAAATCAGTGGAAGGCCATTAACCTCACACCAGTGTTTGAGTGATAGGCATTCAGTATCTTGATAGAAGCTGAGAACAGCCAACTAACAACACAGAAGTTCCATCAATGCAAGCAAGACAGCCAGGTGTCCTCTCTGTCTCATTAACTGTGATCTGGACTCAGGAGTAACGCACTGAATAATAAGAACAAATTAAGAGACTGCCCCAACTAACTGTTAATGAAAAATAACATGTTCATATGAATGACTACAGGAAACTTGAATTAAAGAGACACCAGACAAATCAGCCTGAAATAAATGATCTGGGGGAGATGACATGGAAGTCCCAATAGTTGATCCTAATACAATTTTTTTTTAATTTTTAATTTATTATTAGGGTTTGTGATGATGTCAATGTTCAAAATGGTTGTCCCTGGCAATACTTTAGTAATGCCATTAAGCCTAGTGATTTTTAGGCTTGTATTTTTAAAGCAAGGCCTATCTCTATTTTCATTTCTACATCTTTTACATACTTCTAAATCTCAAAATATATCTGAGCTGCATTCCCTTGAGCTTTCAATTTGTTCAATTTTCCACCCAAGAACTCTCAGACTTCAATGTGATCCTAGCACTTTTGAAATATTAACTTGCCAGTGAGATTGTTTGGCAAGATAACAGAAAGAAACCAAATTAAAAAAAAAACAAAAACGATTAGCCAGAAATTTTAATGAGTTAAAAATTATTTATGTAACAAAGCCAGCAACAGTAGTTCAGAGGATATGCCTAGTTCACTTTATAAGCTAAAATTCTCTGCTCATTATCTTTGACATATTGAAAAATAAATGTAGAGATTTATTATTTATGATGAGGATACAAGAAAAATGATGAAATTTAATTTATAAAATTAAAATAGCACTTCTAATTAAACGCATAAGAGAGCTTTAAGTGTCCTGTGGAAATTCCTAATACCACTACTAGGTATTAGAAATGTCAACCTGTAGATAAATGTTAGTCTATACAGAAATAATAATAATAAAGGAAAAATCTAGAGACAGGGATTATATTTTAAACAGTTAAGAACTAATACTGTAGGAGCCCTGGACAATAGCTAGCCTTTGCACTCTCTGAGCCAGGTACCATTTCTTTGGCAGTGGATGATGGAATGGTCCAGGATCCTGGAAGATGGGGTGTAGACTGTGGTGGCTGCATATCAGGGGGACTCTTAGAGGATGAGGACAATGACCAATTACCAATTACAAATATATGTTAACTGCAAAGTGTATTAGTTGAATATCAGCTGTGTCCACACATTTTAAAACTGAAGTTACTAGCAGTTCAGCTTTAGCAAGGCAGTTTTGAGGAAATTATTAACTATATGGAACATTTTTATGGTATTTATATATAAAATCAGTTAAAGCTGACACTGAATTTCTTCACATTCAATTCTGTTTTATTATCGACTTCCACCTTATTCAGCAAACTTGGTCCAAGTTGCAGCAAAATCAGCAGAAGCAACTGCTACTGAACCACTCACTACCATTTCAGCTGACCACACTTGGCTGTAAGAGCAGTGGAACTTTCAACAGCTGGGAAACAAATGTTGCCCTAATTCCCAGAAAAGTCCCATTAATACGGGCCTTCTGGAAGCAACTTTCCCACTTCTCTGAAGGCTAATCTTCTTAGGGAGGCATTATGACTACATCCCTTCTCATTCTGTGAGATCACATGGAAAATTTCCTTTTCTCTTGTTTTTAAATATTCAGAATAAACCCTGCATTGACTTTTTTGAACAACAGGAAGCTAGTCTTCCACTTACTACATATAACTCCATCTACTACATCTAATCTTCCACCTACTATTCTAGCACCTGTAAAATAATCAGATAACTGCCTAGCAGTTTTTATTACACTAAGGCTAGCTTGATGACAATTTACTAAAACTTACCTAACATCTGTGGTGGGAAATCTCCCTTTATTGTTGGCTTATTTACAAAAGAGAAAGCCTTTTTACCTAGGAGTCCACAGCTCCTGGTTTCATACATACATTCATACATGCATGCATGCACACACACACACACTCATACAACTACATAGACACATATGCACTTTAATTCAGCAATAATTTTTAGTATTGCCTGCTAAAATAATCATTCCTATCATTGTCATAGCTAAGATTCTACTATTTCCACAGATAATTCTGTCTTTTTTCTTAGTCATAAAAATTCCTGTAGATCTAAATATTGGCAGAGTTTTAAATGTTTTTAGTAACAGTGTAAAAGTGGGACCAACTCATAAAGTCATGGCAAGAACTTTTCTTCCTGAATAGAAAGGATCTATGATTTGGTTTGTGGGTGTGCATGTTAAGTTGCTTCAGTTGTGTCCGACTGTGTGACCCTATGGACTGCAGCCTGCCAGGTTCCTCTGTCCATGGGATTCTCCATGGACAAGAATACTGGAGTGGGTTGCCATGCTCTCCTCTGGGGGATCTTTCCCACCCAGGGATCGAAAGCCGTGTCTCTTACGTCTTTTGCATTGGCTGGTGGGTTCTTTACCATGAGATCTACCTGAGAAGCCTATGATTTGGTTGGGTTTCACTTATATTTATTAAATTTCTGAAAGTTGAGTCCTCAGTTATTAAAGTAACAACATTTTTTTCTTATGCATCACACTATAATCACATACTATCAACATTAAATAAGTATTGAATTTTATCATTTTTTTCAATAAAAACATGGAAGTTGTACTATGAATTCCAGTTGTTCAATTATGATCTACCTTTAGTTGCAAAGAAAAAAGCAAGTTGTACAAAAGAGGACCTACATGATAAATCTTCCCCAAATCAGACTAACTGGACTTTGGACATTTCACTAGAATACCATAAACCAATGTGCTTTTCATGGTTCTTTTTTACTGTACTCAAAATCAAAGGCATAAATATGCTGAAACTGTAACATACAATGTGACATGACTTCTGATCATAATGCCCAAACTTTGAAACTAAAAAGGAAAGCTACCAATTATTCGTTCTGCTTTTACTGTTCAATATTGCACCAACTTTTTAAGACATTTTCACCATAAAAATGTTTTGCTATAATAAACTTTACTTTTGCAACAGATTTTGTAATATAATTAATTGCATAGTGCACTATTAAGATTGTGCTGGAATCCGTCTTCCTATACTGACAAACAGCGAAAACTATAGTCTTGGCCATTGGTTGAATAAAGGTGGCATCAGTAAATCCTAACTCTCCACCTGGGAAACACCACAAGTCTTCTGAGAAGGGGATGAAATGTATTTCATTAACCCAGTATTTAAAATAAGATCTAAATAATACATGTAAACCAAGTAATCATGTGAGTGAAGAATTCAAGCATTGAATCACTAAGAGCTGACTTCAGTCAATAAGAGCTTTACTTGAACAGTGGAAATATTAGGGACATTATTTAAAACTTTTCTGGCCTCAGTTTTCTTACCTAAAAAGTATGAGTAGCTCGGCGATTTAAAGAAATAATGATAATAGCCTGAGATTTATCAATAGCTAAGTGTGCAAACCCTCACAGCTAGCACAATCCACTGTTGTTTTTCAGTCGCTAAGTCTTGTCCAACTCTTTGTGGCTTCATGGATTGCAGCATGCCAGGCCTCCCTGTCCTTCACTATCTCCTAGATCTTGCTCAAACTCATGTCCATAGAGTCGGTGATGCCATCCAACCATCTCATCTTCTGTTGTCCCCTTCTCCTCCTGTCTTCAATCTTTCCCAACCTCAGGGTCTTCTCCAGTGAATCAGTTCTTCACATCAGGTGGCCAAAGTACTGGAGCTTCAGCTTCAGCATCTGTCCTTCCAATGTATATGCAGGACTGATTTCCTTTAGGATTGACTGGTTTGATCTCCTTGCAGTCCAAGTGACTCTCAGAGTCTACTCCATGCCTTTGGGTAAATTGGGAAAGAGGATCTCTCCTGGTGATATAGGCTGCTCTCCTGTAGGTGGCCTCAGTGATAGCTATGGGGCCTGAATTCCTGAGTGCCCTCTCACAGCTTCTTGGTGGAGCCTGTGTCCATGACATGACCTGCACTATTGTGTTTGAACCCCTTTAACCCCACAACTGGGATGCTGGGAAAGATTGAAGGCAAAACAAGAAGGGGATGGCAGAAGATGAGATGGTTATACAGCATCACCAATTCAATGGACATGAATTTGAGCAAACTCTGGGAGATAGTGGAGGACAGAGGAACCTGGCATGCTGCAGTCCATGGGGTCACAAAGAGTCGGACACCACTTAGCAACTGAACAACATCAACAACAACCCCACAGCAACCCTGTGGTGTGGATGCTGTTATCCCATCTTAACAATGAAGCAAGGGAGACACAGAAAAATTAAATCATTTGCCAAACTCACACAGCTCATAAATGGTTAAGTGTTTGGAACCAGGCAGTCTGGGTCCACAGTTCACACATGTCCCCAAATTTCGAGGCTGCCTCCATGGAGGTCTCAGGTATATTTTCCTAAGGTGAACAAATTCATGAATAAAGGGACTGATTCATATATCCATAACTGGTATAACCTATGCTCTCATGTTTAGCATTGGCTCATGATTGATTACCAGATGGCTAACACATGCTCAGGGTTGTACACGTAGAGTTTCCCTCTAAGCAGAATGCAGAATTTCTTTCAGTTAACATTTAGACATAGGTTTCCTATTGCAAAATCTATCTCAGATTTTCAGACCCCATATCTCCTCAATGATTTTTAAGTCTAGACCTTCTATTTCCAAACAACATAGACAAGGGCCAATCTGAACATCTCCCCAACAACAAGGAATATCAGTTCAGTTCAGTTCAGTCACTCAGTCGTGTCCAACTCTTTGCGACCCCATGAATTGCAGCACGCCAGGCCTCCCTGTTCATCACCAACTCCCGGAGTTCACTCAGACTCATGTCCATCGAGTCGGTGATGCTATCCAGCCATCTCATCCTCTGTCGTCCCCTTCTCCTCCTGTCCCCAATCCCTCCCAGCATCAGAGTCTTTTCCAATGAGTCAACTCTTCGCATGAGGTTGCCAAAGTACTGAAATTTCAGCTTTAGCATCATTCCTTCCAAAGAAGTCCCAGGGCTAATCTCCTTCAGAATAACTTTAGTCAAATTGTCAGGCTATGTTCTATCATCAGTGATATGTTAGAACATGAAAGAAACAATCTCGCCTGATAGTTGTATCCATCATTTACCTGTGTGCTAAGCATCTAACCCAGAAGACAGAGAGTTGGAGAAGGTCAACATTGCTAATGAGACCATCAGCTGAATTTCCACTTTGAACATCTTTATATAATACTGTCCCTTTTTAATGTTAATGTAACAGATATTACCATCTTCCAGTAAAAGAATTATGAAAATAAAACCATAAAATAATGAAAAATGGCAGGTAAGGATTAATGAATATGATGAATGTGTAGTTTATTAAGTGACTGCTAATAAGATTAATTCATTCCTCTCTTGCCCAAGAGATACTTAAAGTAATTGCATCTTTGAAAACTGCACTGTCATCACTTTATGCTTTGATGATGTCATGGAATAGTACCACAAGCTGGAATACTCTCAGCAGTTTTTTGCAATTAAAAAAAAATCTTGTATGTCCCTTGGTATTAATCTATGGGCTACTGGTCACCACCTATGATTTTGCAATATTCTGTGTCATTTAGGTGATCAAAATGGAAGTCTCTAAATCGTTCAGTCTTCTAAATAAAATGTTTGCCAATTTCAATAATTTCAAGTGAATACATATTAAAGTGTTCTGCATAAATGTGGAGATACCCTGAAACATACGTAATGCACTTTGCAGTATAAACAGGTTAATGGGTTACTGCTGGGTGCACTTAAAAAGAGAAAGTAAACACACACACATTACTTCAGAACACTGTAAATGCTTAAGAATATCCATGTGCTCTTTAGATATATTCTCCCATCTTAGAGACCTGAATTTTGAATTATTTTTCATATGTATGCATATACCCCCACAGTAAAATCATCTTACCTTTGTCCTAAAGAAGATGTCATTATCCTCCAGTCACTTCATGAATTTAAATGATTGCACCCCCCCCCCAGAGATATCCTCTACACGAGGGATCCCCAACCTGCCTGATGCTCTGAGGTACAGTTGATGTAATGATAATAGAAATAAAGTGCACAATAAATGTAATGGGTTTGAATCATCCCCAAACCACCCCCCTACCCCACGTTCCATGGAAAAACTGCCTTCCACGAAATCAGTCTCTGGTACCAAAAAGGTTGGGACCATTGCTACACATCTGTGTAGAGCAACAAATCAGTACTGGTCCAAGATCTTAAAGTAATTCCCAAACTAGAATTAAAAATTCACTAGATATTCTGTGATCACTATCCTCATGGTTATATATTTTTATTGCATATTCATGCATCAAAATAAGCATAGCCAGGAATTTATAACCATATTTTTTTATTACTGCTAGATACTATGAAATCTTATGAGGCAGGTTAAGATAATGTTTCATAAGCTTATTCTCCTTAAAATGCTTTCACTTCATTTATAAATAATGCTCTCAACTTTTAAAAAGTGGTGTATGTAACAGTATTGGAAAGTATCTTATTGAATAAAGTTATGAGTTCTTATCTTTTTTCCCTAGGATAAATGGTTATTTTTCATACATTATATGGAAATTATAATGGTTATAATGATCTTCAATAACTAAAAAATGCATTCCATATATTGTAAGTATGTTCCTAATAATGGCCCTAAAAAGCTTGTTTCAGTTGACAGACAGTTAAGTAGAATTTTGGTAAATGGTCCCTAGTGGCATGAAAAAGTTGACGCACCTTTCAAAGCTTAACAGCATCCAGGGAGACATTAGACCTAATATTTCCGAAATATCAGGCTTTAGACTGCTCTGTTCTCATGCCATTATGGCTGATATATACATTTTTAAAAATTAGTCTTCAGAGGATAAAATTACAAATCAATTTATAATGGTTAGATTTCAATGTGAGTTTGTATGGCAAAGACAAATTATTCACAAGAAGAACATAATTTGGTAATTATTTTACTATCAAGTAAACATCATCATTTATGTTAAATTGAATAAATCATGTTCACTTAATTAGAAATTTTCCAGATGTCACCTACAAGATGTCTATAAATACTTACTAGAAGAACACAGCAAAAGGTTTGTAAGCATTTATGCAGTAATAGAACACAACATAAACTTTTCATCAATGTTTTTTCTCAAGGTCTGCTTTATGTATTCTTCTTCTCCCTTTGCAAATTTTAAGAGATGAAACAAGAATATACCTAATAGAGACTATTTAAATCAGTGAAGTTTTTCCATGTGTTTAAGAAACACCTTAAGCTCAGAGCCTGATCTCTGCTGTTCATTCATTTGCACGAATAACTCTGACAGAGACAAAGGCAGTCAGATGCTTAACTCACACATTCAAATGAGTTTGTATGCTGGACTTTTCTTTGAAGCTAACATCGGCAGGAGGAATCCAAAGCTGGGGCTTGTGTAACCTTATTTGGTTCTGCAATGTTTTCGTTTTATATTTAAATAATAACAGCCTGGGAAAAAAATGTAAGCAACATGTATTTCCAAGTGACCTTTCACACAATGTATTTAATTCCAGTATTTCCAGAGGGCCCAAAAGTTAGTGGAGAGTGATTGATACCCAGACGTTGAAGGATTGTATTCAGAAGATGCAGAACATCACATTGCTGAGGGGAATATCAGTAACAATTAGGCTTAATAGGCCAATTTCTAAAGGTCTGGCTTCACTACTGATTAAGTCGCTGTCATCTGTCATCTACCTCTAGTGACACCTGTTATACAGACGCACAGAATGTGAAAAGGAATCTGTGCTTTCCACATTAAAAAAAAAAAATTACACACTGAAAACACAACCCACATACCTTCAACAAATGTCTATTGCAACACTATAATTAGCATCACAAGAAATTTCAATAAGGGTAGCTATGCTCAATTTTCCTGTAAGGCCCGATTCATTCATCCTAGGCTTTCGAGAATCTTCGCTGTTTTTTTTTTTTTTAAGAGACCTCCCCCAAAAGTAAGGGAGAGTGAATGTGGTATGAATTGCTCAACAACAGGACAGTATAAGTCGCCGAAGAAAAAAAAAAAAAGCAAAGCAAGGGCCGGGAAACTTGCCAATTCTGATCCCTTTACTTTGCATAGATTCGAATCGACCTAATTGGGCACCTACTGTGTGCATAGACCTGCACTGATTATCATGCACACCTCAACCCAACTCGAGCTGATTTCGTGTTCTGAGACGTCCCCAACTTGCAACAAGGTGTGTAAAAGAAAGATCTCCTCCCACGACGACCAGTGGCCTGGTCTTTGTCAGCCCTCCTGAGAACAAAGGCTGAGCACCCCGGGGTCGGTGAGCCACCCACAGCGAACAGGTCTGGTCTCAGAAATCAGCTGCATGAACCCCGTGCGGGCGGGCGGGGACTGGAGTCGAGCCAGGCCAACAGGGGGTGGCATTTCTGCAGCAGCTCTTCTGTCTCTGGGCTCTGTCTGCCTCCGCGGTACCCCACCCCTTCTACAGGTACCAGCCCTGCGGCCAACTCTCTTACAAAGAAAGTCGAAATAAGTCCTAGAAAATGCTGTACTGCCCAGGATGAAGCAAAGCTCGCTTCGCAGCTACTAAACCAGGCACTTCCAAAAGAATGTAAACTTTCCTGGGTGTTTAGGGAGGGATGGGGAGAAAGCAGCATGCAATCAATTTCCTCCTGACTCCTCCGGCCACCTACCTACCCCTCACGGGTTTCCAAGCCCTGGGAGAGCCTCCACCCCTGGACACGCAGGCCCTCGCCCGCGCGCCCCGCGATCCCCTCTCCCGGCTTGAGAGCCCGGCGGGCTGCCCCGGACTCACCGCTGACCACCCGGCGGCAGAAAGCTCCGTGGCCGCAGAGCAGCGCGGCGCCCAGCAGCAGCGAAACCACGCGGCTCATCGCGACGGGGCGGCAGGTGTGGCGTGGACCGAGGGTGGCCTCTGCCCGCCTGGAGGCCCGGCTCTAACCCCGCAATCCCCCTGCCTCCCCGTAGGAGGCCCTACTCCCGTCGCCCGAGCCCGGCTGCCCGGCCGCCTGAGAGCATCGCCTCGGGCCGGACCTAGCGCCGGGCGCGCTGATGCCGCGCGCGAGTGTGCCGGGTTGGAGCGCACGACCCTGCGGGTGCGCGTCTCCAGAGAGGCACCCGAAGTGAAGGGGTCCCGTGTCTGTCCCAGAGAAGAAGGAGCCCCGGTGAGGCCCGCACCGTCCCCCTGACTCCTCTCCTCGGTCTCTGGCCAGCGAGGGGCTGAGCCCGTGCGCCCAGGTCGTGGCTCCTACAGACGCAGCAGCAGCTCTGCGCTGCAGGCGCCGTCTTATATACCCACGTACCCGAGCTTCCAGCCCCTCGCCAGTAATAATGTTTAACTACTTCGTCTCTCCTGCCCTGCGGAGCATCCTTGGCCCCTCCCCTAAAAACTGGAGCCACTTTGAAAACAGTCCAGTCAGCAGCCCCACCTCCTCGCGCTCTCCTCTTTCCATTCGCTAGCAGACTCATTTGTGTAAAATGAGACAGGTTTGCTATTAAACTCTGGCAAAAGTTAGATCCATTTGATTTTCTCCAAGATTAATGGCCACGGGGATGCCAAGTTGTGGGGCCTTTCTCTCTCTCTCTCTCTTTTTGGTGCGATATTACTTGATCATATGTATTGCTAGATGCAGGGCACTAGCCACTATTTAAGATGGATTGGTGGAGTGGGAGCCAAAACCTATTCGGTGAATTATACTGTTTGGCAGGTTTTCTGCCACCTCGGTTCTGCAAGGAGATTACTTCCAAGCAGGGTTGTTTGACTAAATTGCCACAGGAGTAAATTGAAGAGAATATTTGAAACACAGTTTTCCCAACAGATTTTCATTTCAGTATTCTGGAATACTTGGGAATTTCCTGGACATAAAGGTAAGTATTTCTTTGCAATCATCTATCAGTGAGGTATGGTGCTGGAGAAGACTCTTGAGAGTCCCCTTGAACTGCAAGGAAATCAAACCAGTCAATCCTATAGGGAATCGGTCTTGAATATTCATTGGAAGGACTCATGCTGAAGCTTCAATACTTTGGCCACCTGATGGGAAGAACTGACTCATTAGAACAGACCCTGATGCTGGGAAGGATTGAGGGTAAGAGGAAAAGGGGAAGGCAGAGGATGAGATGGTTGGATGGCACCACTGACTCAATGGAGTTTGAGCAAACTCTGGGAGACAGTAAAGGACAGTGAGGCCTGGCTTGCTGTAGTCCATGGGGTGGTAAAGAGTCAGACACAACTGAGCGACTGAACAACAAGAACAAATCAGTGAGGTATGGTTAACAAAAGAAGTAAACCCTACTACAACCCGCAAACGAACTTTTCCATAACCTGATTTGGTCTCTATTGTAACAGTCCACTCAAGGATGCTAAATTTTCCTGGAGTACTGAAAAGAAGTTCATGAGAGTTTTATCTGGTCCATTATAGGAACTCTGAGTATGGTCTCATAGTGGGCTTCAGTAGGACTGATATTTTGCCATTATGTTGCTTTAAGAGCATGAGAACTTTTTAAATAAAATCCTCTGTTTCTAGTTATTTTAAAGTTCTTTGGCTTTTATAACACCTCCCTGACTTTTGTTTTCATAAGCCATGAGTACACTCAACATTTGTTGGACTGTTTTCTTAGGGAAAAAGTTAGTCTACAGTTAAGACAGATCTTACAGAATAAGACATTTTAACACTTGGAAGGATCTTATGGAATATTAAGTCCACCCTACTCAAGTAGAATCCCAAAGTGATTATAATGTCTATTGTTTTATTTTCCTTATGGAACCATTAGAAATACTAGTTTATTCTAGGGTCAGGGCAATTAACAAATCATGTAAAGAATATGGGTTTTCACCACTATCTACAGATCCAAAAGAAAGAGTTGTTGCTGGGATTTTGATTGGAAAATGGAAAACATAAGTCCTCAAAGCCATGAAGGAATATATAGCTCAGTCTGTAAGCCATGTCAAAGAGTGTCCCTGGGTGTGGCTATGTCAGAAAGTTGCTCTAGGGGTTCTAGAGGGGCATGTTTTTGGGTCTCAGACTGTGGACTTCTGGTTAGGTCCTCAGGTGAAGGAAAGAAACCTAAAGAGCTTTGGGGGTATCTTTAAAAAGGGCACTAGTTGCTTTCATGAGAGTTCTACTCTCATGACCTGATTCCTGCCCAAAGGCCTGATTTCCTAATACTATCATATTGAGAGGTAGAATTTCAACATGTAGATTTGGTTGGGGGGCAGGAGTGGGGATACGAACATTCAGTTCATTGCAAATGGCTACAAAGGAGATTTGTTACATTTAAAATTATTACAGCTTTATATGAATATATTTGAAATGTCACTGGAATTCAGTGGTAACTAATTTACTCATTCTATTACAGTTTAAAGATAGTAAATGATTCTTATGAGGACTATCAATACCATTGGTAGGACATAATAACATAAATATTTGAAAATGAAAACATAAAGCTATAACCACATCAGTAGTAGGCACAAACTGTTATTTTATTTTCTTTTCTAAATAATAGTTATCAGTCACTTCCAGGAAGAGACCATTGAATCCAAGGTTTTCTTTCCAGTTCTTCAGAGGTGACACCTTGGCATCTGTTCAGGCCTACAACTGGCTCAAATGCAAGGATGAGCATTTGGTCAAATTCTCCCCAGATTTACTTTCGCCTTTCAAACCATGTCTGTGCTCTGGAATACATGACCTGCCTCATTCAAGGGCCAGTTTTACTCTCCCTCATAATTCTAGGAGAAGCCTTAATTGTTATAGGGTTATCTTATGAGCTTCAGTGTTCATCATGCTGTTTGAAATTTAATGAAGAATTATGTGTGTGCATGTTTCATTGTGTTCAACTCTTTGCGATCCCATGGACTGTAACCCACCCTGTTCCTCTGTCCATGGGATTCTCTAGGCAAGAATTCTGGAGTGGGTTGCCATACCCTCCTCCAGGGGATCTTCCCAAGCCAGGGACTGAACCCCCTTCTCTTACATATCCTGCATTGGCAGGCGCCATTAGCACCACCTGTGGAATGAAACCTGCCTTCCTATCATTTAAAGTTTAAATTCAGGAACTCTTAAGTCTGTTACACGTTTTAACCATTCAGGTGATGAGTTAGTATTTATGGAACTCAATTACTAGAAGTATGTTATCAGATCTGAAGATTCATATGAATTTATATGAATATGTAATTAAATATCAACTCAGTAGATTGAAATTTCCTTTTAGTGCCTCTTTATTAATTGAAAGCAATGCATTCAGTACCACTGCTACCCATTTATCATGGGCCAATACTTTTTACTCTAATCTTTGCTGAAATACTAAATCTGATCTCAATATACATTGATACAAACAAGCAAAATTGAGGTAATTAAACCAGAAAAAAAAAAAAAACCTATAAGCTAAAGTCATCCTTACTTCAAGTGTCCAGCTTGAATTCTCTAGGTATGTAATTGACAAACTCCTTCCTGTGTATTGAAGTATGAAAAAATTACTTGGCTAAGAGAATGATTAATCTAGATTTAATATGATCTTAGGCAAGTTTCTTCATTTTTTTGGTTTTGAGTTTTAAAATATACAAAGAGAATGAGTTGAAGTTTTGTGCTCTCTGACTGGTTGGCATTCTTGCCCAGAAAGGTTTATTTCACAACATTTTCAAATATTAATCTTTATGTTTACCAAGAATTATCCCCAACCAAGATAAGTAATGATGTATATAATTGCTGTTGTTCAGTCACCAGTCATGTCTGACTCTTTGCAACCCAATGGACTGCAGCACGCCAGGCCTCCCTGTCCCACACCATCTCCTGAAATTTGCCCAAGTTCATGTCCGTTGCATCAGTGATGCCATCCAGTCATCTCATCCGCTGACACCCTCTTCTTCTCAGTTTCAGTCTCAATTCAGTTGCTCACTTGTGTCTCACTATTTTCGACACCCAGGTCTTTAGTATGCCATGATTTCCTGTCCATCACCAACTCCCAGAGCTTGCTCAAACTCATGTCCATCGAGTCAGTGATGCCATTCAACCATCTTATTTTCTGACATCTACTTCTCCTCCTGCCTTCAATCTTTCCCAGCATCAGGGTTTTTTCCACTGAGTCAGTTCTCTGCATCATATGACCAAAGTATTGGAGCTTCAGCATCAGTGCTTCCAATGAATATAGGAATAAAGGACTGATTTCCTTTAGAATTCACTGGTTTTATCTCCTTGCAGTCCAAGGGATTCTCAAGAGTCTCCTCCAACACCACAGTTCGAAAGCATCAATTCTTCGGCATTCAGCTTTCTTTATGGTCCAACTCTTACATCCATACATAACTACTGGAAAAACCATAGCCTTGAGTAGACAGACCTTTGTTGGCAAAGTAATGTCTCTGCTTTTTAATATGTTGTCTAGGTTGATCATAGCTTTTCTTCCAAGGAACAAGTGTCTTTTAATTTCATGGCTGCAGTCACCATCTGCAGTGATTTTGGAGCCCAAGAAAAGAAAGTCTGTCAATGTTTTCATTGTTTCCCCATCTATTTGCCATGAAGTGTTGGGACCGGACGCCATGATCTTAGTTTTATGAATGTTGAGTTTTAAGCCAGCCTTTTTACTTTCCTCTTTCACTTTCATCAAGAAACTCTTCAGTTCTTCTTCAATTTCTGCCATAAAGGTGGTGTCATCTGCATATCTGAGGTTATTGATATTTCCCCTGGCAATCTTGATTCCAACTTGTGCTTCATCCAGCCCAGCGTTTCTCTTGATGTACTCTGCATATAAGTTAAATAAGCAGGGTGACAATACACAGCCTTGACATACTGTTTTCCCAATTTGGAACCGGTCCATCGTTCCATGTCTCATTCTAACTGTTGCTTCTTGAACTGCATACAGATTTCTCAGGAGGCAGGTCAGGTGGTCTGATATTCCCATCTCTTGAAGAATTTTCCAGTTTGTGGTGATCCACACAGTCAAAGGCTTTGGCATAGTCAATAAAGCAGAAGTAGATGTTTTTCTGGAACTCTCTTGCTTTTTTGATGATTCATCAGATGTTGGCAACTTGATCTCTGGTTCCTCTGACTTTTCTAAATCCAGCTTGAACATCTGGAAATTTCTCAGTTCATGTACTGTTGAAGCCTGGCTTGGAGAATTTTGAGCATTAATTTACTAGCATGTGAGATGATTGCAATTGTGCGGTAGTTTATGTACTCTTTGGAATTGCCTTTGTTTGGGATTGGAATGAAAACTGACCTTTTCCAGCCCTGTGGCCACTGCTGAGTTTTCCAGATTTGCTGGCATATTGAATGCAGCACTTTAACAGCATCATCTTTTAGGACTTTAAATAGCCCAGCTGGAATTCAATCATCTCCATTAGCTTTGTTCATAGTGATGCTTCCTAAGGCCCACTTGACTTTGCATTCCAGATGTCTGGCTCTACATCTGGCTCTACATGTCTTCTCCTTCTACCCTCATCTTTCCCAGCATCAGGGACTTTTCCAATGAGTCAGCTTTTTGTATCTGTTGACCAAAATACTGGAGTTTCAGCTTCAGCATCTGTCCTTACAAGAAGTTCAGGGTTGATTTCCCTTAGGATTTCTGGTCTGGTCTTCTTGCCATCCAAGGAATTCTCGGGAGTTTTTTCCAGCACTGCAGTTCGAAGGCATCAATTCTTTGGTGCTCCACCTTCTTTATGGTCTTTCTCTCACAACCGTATGTAACCACTGGGAAGACCACAGCCTTGACTATATGGACCTTTGTTGGCAGAGCAATGTCTCTGCTTTTCAACAGCCTGTCGAGGTTTGTCATAGCTTTCCTGACAAAAAGCAGTCATCTTCTGGTTTCATGGCTGCAGTCATGACCCGCAGTGATTTTAGAGCCCAAGCAGAGGAAGCCTGTCACTGCTTCCTCCATTTCCCCTTCTATTTGCCATGAAGCAGATGGTGATTGCAGCCATGAAATGAAAAGACGCTTACTCCTTGGAAGAAAAGTTATGACCAAACTAGATAGCATATTCAAAAGCAGAGACATTACTTTGCCGACTAAGGTCCGTCTAGTCAAGGCTATGGTTTTTTCAGTGGTCATGTATGGATGTGAGAGTTGGACTGTGAAGAAGGCTGAGCGCCGAAGAATTGATGCTTTTGAACTGTGGTGTCGGAGAAGACTCTTGAGAGTCCCTTGGACTGCAAGGACATCCAACCAGTCCATTCTGAAGGAGATCAGCCCTGGGATTTCTTTGGAGAGAATGATGTTAAAGCTGAAACTCCAGTACTTTGGCCACCTCATGCAAAGAGTTGACTCATTGGAAAAGACTCTGATGCTGGGAGGGATTGGGGGCAGGAGGAGAAGGGGACGACCGAGGATGAGATGGCTGGATGGCATCACTGACTCGATGGACGTGAGTCTGAGTGAACTCCGGGAGTTGGTGATGGACAGGGAGGCCTGGTGTGCTGCGATTCATGGGGTCGCAAAGAGTCAGACACGACTGAGCGACTAAACTGAACTGAACTGAACTGAACTGAATGGGGCCAGATGTGGCCACATTGTTTTCCAAATTTATACAGATGGAAGTTTAATTTTTCAGCATCAATAAATTCATAAAGCTCTTTTCCCTACATTTTTTTAATCAATATTTACTTAAAGAACAATTGTTATTATGTGGGGTCATGCAATAATATGTCTAGTAAAATTACAGCATCACAGTCATAGAGGTAGAGAATCACTAAAGCATAATACATTACCTCTAAATTTCCTTTCAGCTTTACAACCTGTTCTCTCTAATGTTAGGAAAATCTAACACTTGTCTTTCTTACTTCAACTTTGCTTTTCTTTCTGCTTCCCTCCCTCCTTTACTGTCTCTTTCTATTAAAAAAAAAAAAAACAGTGTCAATTTACAATGAGTGGATACACCCCATCATTTGATTTCCAAGTTAATCAGAAGATAGGAATCCTGGAAAACTTTCCTACGATCTTTTGAGTATATTGCAATTGCCACATAAATTGAAACTCCAAACATAGCAAAATAAAACTGAGTGCCAGGTTGAGTGAAATAAAATGCAATTAAGAGACTATAAAACTGTAAATAAATATTTGATGAACTCAGATTTTTTTCTATAAAAGTGCTCCATTTTATTCAAAAGGAAATTGTATCAGAAAGAGAAATAGCTAAAGACCCAGAAAAAAATGCCTTTGTTGTATTCACAAATATTCAGTGTTTTTCCAAATATATCGAGTCACTAGAAAACAATGGTGTCAGAGCAACCATAATAGAAATAAACTGAGTTATGTGGAATGACATATTGGGGGGCAGAAATAAAGGTTTTGGGACCAAAAAAAAAAAAAAACCAATTTAAATTTCCTTCTGGAGGTACATCTGTCACTGCGATATTTGTTCATATACTGTTTCTAAGGGCAAAGGCTTATGTGCCAAATGCATGTTTATACTGCAGCACAGCAAAATGGAAATTGTAGGAAAAGCAAGGAACACGCTGTCAGGTAACTCGTAGTTACTGGCATCCATAAAAGTCTCCTTATCCTCTAAACTACGCTTTTTAAAATACACATATACAAGTTATCATTTATCTGTGTGTGCATGCTCAGTTGCTACAGTTGTGTCTGACTCTTTGTGACATAATAGACTATAGCCCTCCAGGCTTCTCTGTCCTTGGGATTCTCCAGGCAAGAATACTGGAGTGGGTTGCCATGCCCTCCTTCAGGGGATCTTCCCCACCCAGGGGTCGAACCTGCATCTCCTGCATTGCAGGAGAATTCTTTACCACTGAGCCACCAGGGAAGCCCCATTTATCTGTAAAAAGTTCTAAATATTCTGCATTGTAAACAAACTCTTTTATAATAAACCTGAACAGAAAGGGGGAAAGAAAAATAAAAACAGCAAAAGTAAGTACATTTCTATGGTGAAATATTTTACATCAGAAAAAATAAACTGGCCATATTACATAAGGAATTGATGCTATATTTCTCTCCAAAGAATGGACACATAAGATTCGTGAGACAGATTTATTTTCCAGCGTTTTCAAGATCAGAGACAAGTTAGGGACAGTTAGAAAGTTTGGGATGGACATGTACACATTGCTTTGTTTAAAATGGATAACCAACAAGGACCTATTATATAGCACAAGGAACTCTACTCAATATTATACAACAACCTATTGGGAAAAAATTTTTTAAAGAATAGATAGATGTATACGTATAACTCAATCAGTTTGTTGTATGCTTGAAACTACTGCAACATTGTTAATCAACTATACTCCAATACAAAATAAAAAGTTAAAAAATAAAGAACAGAGAGGCAAAAAATCATCATGAATCTATGAGCTAAGTATCTTCTATCTTTTCCAACACTTAAGGGGTCATTTAATTGGATACTAAATGATTGAAAAAAAATTAGTTTAGATTTTTAAATGTTTGTGAAGTCAAATAATACAACTGTTGCAAAAAGGTATAAAGTTCTTAATACAAACTGGGATGATCATTGTGGATTCTCGTTCATCCCCACTGGAGGTCATTAGCCTGTAACCTAATGACTTTAAATATATATATTTAGGGAATAAAACGGGGAACAGAGGTAGCGGGGAACAGAGGTAGCAGGTCTGGATGTCTTCATCCCCAAATAATTTCCCGACACACATGCATCAACCCCTCCCTAAACAGGTCACTTACTCTAACACGTTGAGGGCCACTAGAATGCTGGAGTCTTCTTGCAGACTCTACATTGATTTCTCTAACTAACTCGATTTAGTAGTTCATGGGGCTAAGAAGCTCTTTATGATGACCATAAAGGAAGTGAAGACACTGTCCTCCTTTTCTGCCTAGACCTCCAGAAAGATCTCCCTTGCGACACAGTCTGAGTCTACCCCTTGTTTATCTCTCTCCCAGTTTTTCCAGTGACAGCATCTGTTACTCATTCAACAAACATTTAAGGAGCACATGTTGTACTTTTCTTCCTGTTAAAATCGGGGGTATACCTGTTTAGTTGTTTAATGCTTGCCTGTCCCTCTTAGGTTATAAGTTCTGAGCTGGTTTTATTTTCCATCAGTAGGTGCCTGATAATTATTTATCAGGTAAACAAGTGAAAGGATGAGTGAATCTCTGCATTAAACTTTTACCTTCACCTGAAGCCAATTTTGGCACTTCTCCCTTTTCCTTTTCTGCTCACAGGAAAGGGTGGTGGGAGTGGGAGGGACCTCGCATGTGGCCTCCAGCACAGAAAGGACAGTCTCTTTCCCTCCATCCTTACTCCATCACCTGGCAGGGATGAAAAGAGGCTTCCGCAATTCTGAAGAACTCTTCAAAACCTTATTTCCCTTGACTGATATTGACAGATCTTATGCTTGCAAATGGAGAGAGGTTTTCAAGAGTAATTCACCTCACTTGCATTCAAGAATCCTAGTTTAAACCTTTCTTCCTAATCTGCAGAAATCGTGGTCACACACATTTTAGCTAGATATTTTTTTGTGAGAGAGTGAACGTGAATCTAAAATTCCAATATACATTCCTCGATGATAATGTTAGAGGCTTTAAATTTTGTTTTTCTATCTCCACACACCTCCACACACCCATCAGTAACATCTTCCATGAAGATGGTATCCACACATTCCAATTTGTCTGGCAAAGTTCTGCTTTGCCCAGAACATTGCCTGTCCACACCTTGATGGATGACTATCACTTTCTATATGAAGCTTATTTTTTAATTTCCAGAAAAGAAAATATTTTCTTGCTCTGATTTTTAAAAAATATTATACTATATTTTTCTCCAATACTTAATTGGGTACATTATATTTCTTTATGTAGACACATCAATTTCCTTTAGGGTAGATTCCTTGTCATTAATATCCTGCAGTGCCTAGGAATTCATACATGTTAACTTCAATTAAGCATTCTCAAAATCCTACAAATAGAAGTTACAGAATGAAATTTAGCCTATTTGAAGGTTAATATAAAATTTCACTATTATTATATATTATTATATAATTGCTTCTTTACCAAAATTATGCTTAATGTTTTAGGATGACTGTGATTATTTTATCATGACTATCTTTGCTTACATTTTCCTGTTTAGTGTTTTACCACATTTATCCTTTCATATTCTATTTTTTACCTTTGAGTATAAGAGACTGAGGATATCTTATAAATACAAATAGAAAATATGTATTTATTGCTCAAATTTTTATCAAATTGCTGCAAACATTTAGAATTCTGAAATTACCTACTCTTTTGCTGAGTACCACAACTTCAATTTCTAGTGTGGTGGTAAGGTAAAAATCTAAAAGAAATAGAAAGCACCTAAACCAACTAACCATAATAACCACACTTCCTTTCAAAGAAACCTTAGAGACACTTTGTGAAACACTTGGGATTTATAAAGCACATTTTGAAAACCAGAGTTTCAATCAATAAATAGCTATCATATGCTGAGCTAAGGGTCAAAATGTTCTGAATCTACCAAAAGCAATCAAAACTCAAGTAGATGAAGTAGACTTTTGAGATTTAAAAATAAAGGATGGTTGACTCATTTAATAACCAGCAGATGATGCAAGTATAACTGGATATTCTAAATCTATATGATTTTAAGGGGGAAAACTATTCAAAACATTGTTGAACACCAAGGAATTTCAAATTTTCCCCTGGATTTATAAAATTTAAAAAAATTAAAAAGAAATGCCATCTAGCTAAATAGGAGCTATTTGTCTGTCTTTTTTGTCTCACCTTTAATACTCTAGTTTCCAATTGCTCTTGTAGGTTGTCATGGCAACAAAATGCTATTTTCAATAAGTTTTGGTAGAAAACCTGTGTGGAACACCTAATTTAGTATAAGTGGAGTACATTAAGTTGGTTGCATGTATGACAGATAGTTTAACTTTTTTACAGAATTATTTGATCATATTATTCCTGATGAGTACTGCTTCTTAAACTTTTTATGACATAAAATAACTTTTACAATTCATTGACAATACTAGGAATAACTTCAGTGCAGACATACCTATAGCCAATCCAAACAGCTGCCTGGGATTTAGGCTTTGGCTTCCCCCAAACCCAATACAACCAATTATCCTCTACACCAGCAACACATTGTTTGTCTGAAATATAGATTTCTCATATATTCATTATTTTAAATTCTTAATTTGCTTCCACTATTAATATAAATATACTTGTAGAAAACAAGACAAATATCAGAAAGAAAATATATGGATGATGCCACTACCAAAAGCTCCTGTTACACACACACACACACACACACACACACAGAGGTTTTCACATATTTTACATCTCAAAAGTTTTCAATTACATTCTGGCTGGTAGAATAAAATTTTAATTCTTTTGTGCTGCATCCAAAGCCCTCCAATATTTGACCCTGTTTACCTTTCTAGATTTATTCCCACTTCCTACTTTCATACATCAGCCAATACCACCAACCAGGTGACTGACAGTCTGTCTTTATGTTTTCTCACTTCAGTGCACACTGCTACAATTTTCCACACCTTTTCATGCTTTTCTCTCTCACCATACCTATCATAAACATGGATTCCTCTTTTCTCAAAAAAAAAAAAAAAAAAGCCACTCAGTTAACTTCTTACCTTTCCCAGATTGAAAAAGAAAAAAAAAAAAACTTATTTGTCCTTTAATAGAATCTACTCTGTAGGATGTTTCATATTATCAATTTTCACAAGTTACTTAGCTGCTTACATGCAAGTATTTTACCTTCTCAACTGGAAGGTAAGTTCATTCAGAAATAGAACTATATTTGGTGTGTCTTTGTTCCAACCCAACAACAATTTTGTCTATTTTACTAAAGGTGAAAGATGAGAGTGAAAAAGCTGCCTTAAACTCAACTTACAAAAACAAAGATCATGGCATCCAGCCCCATCACTTCATGGCAAATAGATGGGGCAAAAATGGAAACAGTGGCAGGCTTTATTTTCTTGGGCTCCAAAACCACAGTGGACAATGATTGCAGCAATGAAATGCAATGTGAAGACTCTTGCTCTTTGGAAGAAAAGCTATAACAAACCTGCTACTGCTGTTGCTGCTAAGTCGCTCAGTCGTGTCCGACTCTGTGCGATCCCATAGATGGCAGCCCACAAGGCTCCCCTGTACCTGGGATTCTCCAGGCAAGAACACTTGAGTGGGTTGCCATTTCCTTCTCCAATGCATGAAAGTGAAAAGTGAAAGTGAAGTCACTCAGTTGTGTCCGACTCCTAGTGACCCCATAGACTGCAGCCTACCAGGCTACTCCGCCCATGGGATTTTCCAGGCAAGAGTACTGGAGTGGGGTGCCATCACCTTCTCCGATAGCAAACCTAGACAGCATATTAAAAAGCAGAGACATCACTTTTTCCCAGCAAGGGTCCTTATGGTCAAAACTATGCTTTTTCCAGTAGTCATATACAGATCTGAGAGTTGGACTATAAAGAAGACTCAGCACCAAAGAATTCATGCTTTCAAACTGTGTTGCTGAAGAAGACTCTTGAGAGTCCTGTGGACAGCAAGGAGATCAAACCAGTCAATCCTAAAGGAAATTCATTTGAAGGACTTGTGCTGAAGTTTCAATACTTTGGCCCCCTGATGCAAAGAGCCAGTTCATTGGAAAAGACCCTGATCCTGGGAAAGATGGAAGGCAGGAGGAGAAGGTGGCGACAAAGGATGAGATGGTTGGATGATATCACTGACTCACTGGACATGAGTTTGAGCATACTCTGGGAGACGGTGAGAGACAGGGAAGCCTGGCATGCAGAAGTCTATAGGGTGGCAAAGAGTCGGACTGAACAACAACTTAATAGACGAGACTTCAGGGTAGAAGTGGTATTCCAGATCCTTCCTGACTTCCAGTGATGCACTCTAATAATTCACTTTACTGCCATATGTTATCAAACATATGGGAACACTGTTGGGGAATAAAGGTGAAAGAATGTATTGTCTCCTCCCTCTTTTAATTGTATTCTCTTATTTATCCGAGATACTGCATGATTGCTACAAACAACAACTTCATGAGTTACCTACCTAAGAGGTCCTTAGCATACACCCATAATATACACAAGGAAAGCTAGAAAAATGGGTTAAGAGCTAGGAAGCAATATCAGAAACATGGGTGTTTCTTTTCTGTTTAACTACCAGTCCAGTTCAGTTCAATTGCTCAGTTGTATCTGACTCTTTGCGACCCCATGAACTGCAGCACCCCAGGCCCCGTTGTCCATCACCAACTCCTGGAGTCCACCCAAACCCATGTCCATCGACTCACTGATCCCACCCAACCATCTCATCCTCTGTTGTTCTCTCTTCCTCCTGCCCTCAATCTTTCCCAGCATCAGGGTCTTTTCAAATGAGTCAGCTCTTTGCATCAGGTGGCCAAAGTATTGGAGTTTCAGCTTCAACATCAGTCCTTCCAATGAACACCCAGGACTGATCTCCTTTAGGATGGACTGGTTGGATCTCCTTGCAGTCCAAGGGACTCTCAAGAGTCTTCTCCAACACCACAGTTCAAAAGCATCAATTCTTCAGAGCTCAGCTTTCCTTATAGTCCAACTCTCACATTCATACATGACTACTGGAAAAACCATAGCCTTTAGTAGATGGACCTTTGTTAGCAAAGCAATATCTCTGCTTTTTAATATGCTCTCTAGGTTGGTCATAACTTTCCTTTCAAGGAGTAAGCGTCTTTTAATTTTATGGCTGCAATAACCATCTGCAGTGATTTTGGAGCCCAGAAAAATAAAGTCAGCCACTGTTTCCACTGTTTCCCCATCAGTGATGGCACCAGATCCCATGATTTTCGTTTTCTGAATGTTGAGCTTTAAGCCACCCTTTTTAATCTCCTCTCTCACTTTCATCAAGAGGCTCTTTAATTCCTCTTCACTTTCTGCCATATGGATGATATCATCTGCATGTCTGAGGTGATTGATATTTCTCCCAGCAATCTTGATTCCAGCTTGTGCTTCTTCCAGCCCAGCATTTCTTATGATGTACTCTGCACAGAAGTTAAATAAGCAGGGTGACAATATACAGCCTTGACGTACTCCTTTTCCTATTTGGAACCAGTCTGTTGTTCCATGTCCTGTTCTAATTCTTGCTTCCTGACCTGCATACAGGTTTCTCACGAGGCAGGTCAGGTGGTCTGGTATTCACATCTCTATCAGAATCTTCCACAGTTTATTGTGATCCACACAGTCAAAGGCTTTGGTAGAGTCAATAAAGCAGAAATAGATGTTTTTCTGGAACTCTCTTGCTTTTTTGATAATCCAGTGGATGTTGACTATTTGATCTCTGGTTCCTCTGGCTTTTCTAAAACCAGTTTGAACATCTGGAAGTTCACGGGTCACATATTGCTGAAGACTGGCTTGGAGAATTTTAAGGATCACTTTACTAGGGTGTGAGATGAGTGCAATTGTGCGGTAGTTTGAGCATTCTTTGGCATTGCCTTTCTTTGGGATTGGAATGAAAACTGACCTTTTCCAGTCCTGTGGCCACTGCTGAGTTTTCCAAATTTGCTGGCATATTGAGTGCAGCACTTTTACAGCATCATCTTCCAGGAGTTGAAATAGCTCAACTGGAATTCCATCACCTCCACTAGTTTTGTTCGTAGTGATGCTTCCTAAGGCCCACTTGACTTTGCATTCCAGGATGTCTGGCTCTAGGTGAGTGATCAGACCATCATGATTATCTTGGTCTTGAAGATCTTTTTTGTACAGTTCTTCTGTGTATTCTTGCCACCTCTTCTTATTATCTTCGGCATCTGTTAGGTCCATACCATTTCTGTCCTTTATTGAGCCCATCTTTGCATAAAATGTTCCCTTGGTATCTCTGATTTTCTTGACAAGATCTCTAGTCTTTTCCATTCTATTGTTTTCCTCTATTTCTTTGCGTTGATCACTGAGGAAGGCTTTCTTACCTCTTCTTGCTATTCTTCGGAACTCTGCATTCACATGCTTATACCTTTCCTTTTCTCCTTTGTTTTTCACTTAACTTCTTTTCACAGCTATTTGTAAGGCCTCCTCAGACAACCATTATGCTTTTTTGTATTTCTTTTTCTTGGGGATGGTCTTGATTTCTGTCTCCTGTACAATGTCACGAACCTCCATCCATAGTTCATCATGCATTCTGTCTATCTGATCCAGTCTTTTAAATCTATTTCTCACTTCCATTGTATAGGCATAAGGGATTTGATTTAGTCATATCTGAATGTTCTAGTAGTTTTCTCCACTTTCTTCAATGTCAGTCTGAATTTGGCCGTAAGAAGTTCATGATCTGAGCCACAGTCAGCTCCCAGTCTTTTTTTTGCTGACTGTATAGAGCTTCTCCATCTTTGGCTGCAAAAAATATAATCAATCTGATTTTGGTGTTAACCATCTGGTGATGTCCATGTCAGGCAGTTAAGCCCAGTTTCTTGACAAGATATTCTACAATTTAAAGTTAAAAAAAAATGTGACTTGTTTTCTTGTACTTTAGTTAATGCATACAGTTAACCAAGAGCCTTGGGCATGAACATTTTCTTTATCTTAGCATTTTAAAAGTTAAGCTTTATTGATTCATTCTATGAATAATATAATTTGGAATATCACCCTTTAACATATCACTAAAGAATTTAAATACCATGCAGTCTGTACTATGTTTTTTTGAAAGTTGTAGTCAGTCTATAGACAGTATTTTACTGACTTAAACATTTAAGCTTTGATAGGTTATTTTAAGTTACAGTGTAAAGCAATAAATAATACAATCTTGCATATGAAATCTTTTCATTGGCACTTCAGAAGAGCAGAAAAGAAAATGCATAAAGCCTTACCAGAAGGAGCCTAAAAATTATAAATTAAAGCCAAATTATCTAAGTAAAAGAAAATTTATATATATATTCAATATATTCAAAATATTTGGCTTGATGTTTTAGCAAAATATTAGATGAGCCATAAAAACTAAACTCAGGCCATCATATCATATAATATTATGGAGACTATGAGTTTCATAGGAGAACAATAATAATGATGATCAAATCAGTTTATAGTTACAATGAGAACAGGAACTATTCTGAAAGATTTATATTGTCAATACATTGCATCCTCACAAAATCATGATGTTCCTGTTATTCTATTTATTTTATTCTAAAGATTTTTTTTGATGTGGGCCATTTTTAAAGTTTAATTGTATTTTGTTGCAATATTGCTTCTTTTTTTATGTTTTAGCTTTGTGCCTGAGAAGCATGTGAGATCTTAGCTCAGCAGGCAGGAATCGAACTAGTACCCCTTGCACTGGAAGGTGAAGTCTTAATCATTGGACCACCAGGGAATTCCCCCACTTCTCAAGATAAAGAAAATGAAGCACAAGGATATTAAGCGACTTGTCCAAGGCTACACTTGGCAGAAAGATGAGAGCGGGAATCTGAACCCAGGAGATAGGTTCTAGAATCTTGGCTTTTAACACAACATCAAACCAGCTCTCAAGGGTAAGCCCTCCTGAGTGATATACACAGAAAGACTGGAGCTTTCACAAGCTTCTGTTTCCCAACACAGACTTTTTATCCATTTCATATACCTAATCCTCCATCCATCACACACCCATCTACCAACACTTTTAAAATTTTAATAGCTATATGTTAACCTTTATGTGTATTAAGAAATCAGCATAATTAGCACATCAACCACATGATCATACAGATATGAACTAGACTGAATAGTGAATAATTTAGATCATTTTAAAGAAAAAATATTAAGCAAGTAATAGGACAAATGGGGCAGAAATATTGAAGATGGCATGTAACCAATGGATATTTGCTAAACATTGACCTCAGCAGTGCTTTTTTCTGAGAGCTAAATTTCCAGATAACCAGCCCTAGAGTGTCTCAATTAACCTAAGGCAGAATTATTCTAGTTGCATCTCGCTTGCCACCATTTTTCTTTTATTGGAATATAATTGCTGTACAACATCGTGTTAGTTTCTGCTCTACAAAAAAGTGCAGCAGCTATATGTGTACATATATCCCCTCCCTTTTGAGCTTCCCTCCCACTCCCATCCCAGCCCTCTAGGTCATCACAGAGCATCTTATCACAACCACCCAGGGTCGCCAAGCAGTCATATGCATTTTTCAACTGTGGTCTTTCCAAATAGAAGCCTATCTAGCACCCAGTGAGGCTCATGTCTCCTTTATTTTCAGAACACCTAGCCAGGTCCCTCTGTAGAGGCCCAAGCAGCAAAAATAAGGCTTCCCAGGAGGCTAAGTGCTAAAAAATCTATCTGCCAATGCAGGAGATACAGGTTCAATCCCTGGGTCAGAAAGATGTCCTGGAGAAGGAAATGACAACACACATCAGCATTCTTGCCTGAAAAATCCCATGGCCAGACGAGCCTTGTGGGCTACAGTCCGTGGTGTCACAAAGAGTCAACCACTGCACACACACACACACACAAGCAGCAAACAAGGGTATACATGAATAGAGATGAAAAGGAAAAGGAACTGTGATTCTTGGAAGATGAAAAAGGGGAAGCACTTACACTGTGCTGACTACTGTCTTCAAAGCACTGTACCAACTAGGTAGTTTACCCTTCCAAATAACTGATCTGAAGACATCATTGTCCCTGTGTTTTAGAAAAGGACACCAGAGCCCACAAAGCCTCTTTGATTCTGAAGCTGAAGGATTTCTACTGTAGTGTGGAATAGAGGCTGAAGAAGAGAAACAATACATAGTGAAATGAAGCTGAAAGAAACCTCGAAATGATATATTTCACATCTTTTTAATAGATTAAAAATTAAAGTAATGCAGAGCCAAATGGCCATGCACCCAGACCTACAACATGGATATTCAAACAGCCAGTTCAATGCTCTTTCTAGCACCCTTTTCAGAAAGGCGTAGGTATTGGCTAAGGTAGAGAAAATGTTTGGCTGAAGAAGATGCTTAAATTAAGTCAAATGGAAGGAAGATTTGCTGTGCCAAGTCACAGAGTTAGTACACGCCCAGTGGCCAGCAGCCATGGAAACAATTTCTGCTGAATAGGTTATAAAACAAATAGGCGACTGCAGGGAACTCTCCAAGCACTATCATTTCATGATGTTGGAACCAAAAACACTGAGCATGTTAGTGGACTGGCAGGGAGAGGAGCTGACAGTTACCTTGTCAAAATCTGTATTAGAAGTACCATTACTTTGTTGTAACATTGATTAGTACTTTTTCAAAATTTAAAAAGCTGAGTAAATTTGCTTCTTCAAAGACAAGCTACACCAGACATTCTCCCCAGTGAACCATAATATCACCAACCATTATATCCCCATATCGTCATGCCCATGATTGTAGATATAATTTTGTTGAATTGAAGCAAACACATTATAAAGGTTGGAACACCTGTGCAGGAATAAATGAAGATCCTCTAAGTGTAAGTGAAAGAAAAATCAGAAAATAAAAAAGTATTTGTATGTCTAGTAGTTTGTATTTATCTTCTTTTAGAGATATCTTTTGAGAAAGTCATTATCATAAAAATAACTTTGGCCAATTATGATATATATTATGCTAATATTATAACTCTGCTACTCAATGACTCATAGTCATATTTTACCTTCTTCTTTGGTATTTTAATGCATAATGCTGCTATTAAGAGGCACATTAGCCCACCTTGTAACTCCAACAGTCCTCTAACCAAATTTTTATATATAAAATGATACTGGATATAAATTTTCTGTTATGTTAATTCCTTTGCATTTGTGAGTATTTAATTCCACTTTGTCTTTCTTTTAACATTTTATAATAAATTATAAAGCCATATTATATGGAGTCAATGAACATTAGCGGTAATAAACTCCAGGTAATCGAAAGCCTAAATACTTAAAATTCTTTTTAGTTTCTACTTCCCTTTCTTTTATTTAGTGATCACAGAAAGTTAGAGCTATTTAAAAGGTCACAACCTCCCAAGGAATTAATAATGCTAATTTTGTAATCTTGAAGTATGTGATTCTCTGATTGAAAATAACCTTTTCAAGGGAATACAAAACAACTATCAGAGGCATACCATTTGAGTGGTTTTTGTTTTGCTGTTTTTGTGTGGTTCTACTTCCTGGCTTTTTTCACTACAAGGAGTATTCTAGCAAAGCCAGATCTTGTGTAGAACTAGAACTATGAAGACCCTGAATGGCATTGAGAAAATTTCCCAAAGAAACAAATGAAGATATTGTAAAGGTAAGAGCTTCGACTTAGCGTAAGTTCAGAAACTTTTTCCCGCTAAATTCCATAAGTACGTTTGATCTGGCGACATTGCACTTAAGCATTTGACATAGATTGTAGTATTTGTTTTTAGTCACTAAGTCATATCTGACTCTTTTGCGACTGGGATTTCCCAGGCAAGAATACTGATACTGAAGTGGGTTGCCATTTCCTTCTCCAGGGGATCTTCCCAATCCAGGGATCGAACCTGCATCTCCTGCATTGGCAGGTGAATTCTTTACCACTGAGCCACAGGGAAGCCCTATGGATGTTTCTAGTTTCACAAGTATTTACTCCCCACTTGTGCCTTCCACAGGAGGAGTAACATTTCCCATTTAATTTGTTTCAACTTGGGTCATGTGACTTACTTTGGCCAACAGTGGGAGAGAATGTGACATAAGCCACTGTGCATAGCAAGTCGATTCGGTCATATCCAACTCTGCAACACTATGGACTATGACCCCCAGTCTCCGCTGTCCATGGGATTTTCCAGGCAAAAATACTGGAGTGGGTTGCCATTTCCTACTCCAGAGGATCTTTCTGACCCAGGGATCAAACCCACGTCTCTCATGTTTCCTGCATTGGCAGGTGGGTTCTTTACCACTAGTGCCACTGTGAGGCCCGACATAAGCCATATCAAAGCAAAAACCTAAGATATGCTTGGGTGATTTTTCTTGTTCTTTCACACTCTAGATCTTTCCACAAAGATCACTCCCGAGCCGAAATCTCTCCCTATCTATTAACACAGATAAATCCTGTGTTATCCTAGCACAGGATAACAAAGACCTGGCACCAACCAGATCCACACGGACAGCCTAGAGCAGAACCTCTGCAGCCTCCACACACAGGACCATTTTTAGAGATTAATTGTATGTCATTGCAAGTTACCGGCATGCTTCAATCCACTGTTACATACCATCAGTATAGCAAAAACAAATACAGATATTGTTACCAGAAATGGGATGCCTGAAGGAAAATGTAAAATTAATGACAATGGTTTTAGGGCCAGATGTGGGTGGCCAGGAAACTTATATTTTTAGAGATTAGTCTCCTGTTCCATCTCTGGATATTGCTTGGAGATGGGGGAGGGGCAGCTACGATGTAGAGGCTACCACACAATTTTGAACTTCAAGTATGATGCCATAAAAGCATAAAACTTTGAGGGAAGGAAAGGGTCTTCACTGGCATAGGGATGAATACATTTTATGGGTGGAACAAAGGAAAGGTGGGCTTCCCTGGTGGTCCAGTTGTTAATCTACCCGCCAGTGCTGAGGACGTGGTTCGGTCCTTGGTCTAGGAAGAACCCACATGGTGCAGGACAACTAACCCCATGTGCCACAACCACCGAGCACTCAGTCCAGAGCACGTACTGCACAGTGAGAAAAGGCACTGCAGTGGAAGCCCGCACAGGTGCCGAGAGAAGAGCCCCCACCACTCAGCTAGAGAAAGCTTGCACACAGCAGTGAAGGCCTAGCCCAGCCAGAAAGAGAGTAAAAGTCAACATCTGTCTTCCAAAGAACAAATTATAGATTGCATAATTATAGCACAAATATTCATTCTCCCAACCCACATTACTGGAGAAGTACATATTTTCACACTGTTGATGTTTGCCTTGACCACCGGAATATGACAAACAGCCAACTCAGACTGAGGCTTTGAAGGTGCTTATGTGTTTTTGGTTTGGCCTTATATCTCTTCTTTTCTGCCATGAGAATAATATGCTCTGGTTAGCTTGCATCTTAGCATGGCAGATATATTGAACACATCAAAACACACCTAGAGTCTCAAGAAGAGACTCCTCAGCCCTCTATAGGACCTTGAGTAAGAAATGAATGTTTTTTGATGCAAGTCATGGAAATAAATATTCATGTTTTGTGACATTATCACAGAAAACGACTAGTATACAGTTTCAAAATAATGTGTCTGTAATCTATACAAATCCTACTTTTGCATTCGAGTCCACTATAATGAAAAGGACATCTTTTTTGGGTGTTCATTCTAAAAGGTCTTGTAGGTCTTCATAGAACAGTTCAATATCAGCTTCTTCAGTGTTACTGGTTGGGGCATAGACTTGGATTACTGTGATACTGAATGGTTTGCCTTGGAGACGAACAGAAATCATTCTGTCGTTTTTGAGATTGCATCCAAGCACTGCATTTTGGACTCGTTTGTTGACCATGATGGCTACTCCATTTGTTCTGAGGGATTCCTGCCCACAGTAGTAGATAGAATGGTCATCTGAGTTAAATTCACACATTCCAGTCCATTTTAGTTCACTGATTCCTAGAATGTCAATGTTCACTCTTGCCATCTCTTGTTTGACCACTTCCAATTTGCCTTGATTCATGGACCTTACATTCTAGGTTCCTATGCAATATTGCTCTTTACAGCATCGGACCTTGCTTCTATCACCAGTCCCATCCACAGCTGGGTATTGTTTTTGCTTTGGTTCCATACCTTCGTTCTTTCTGGAGTTATTTCTCCACTGATCTCCAGTAGCATATCGGGCACCTACTGACCTGGGGAGTTCCTCTCTCAGTATCCTATCATTTTGCCTTTTCATACTGTTCATGGGGTTCTCAAGGCAAGGATAGTGAAGTGGCTTGCCAGTCCCTTCTCCAGTGGACCACATTCTGTGAGAATAGAGTTTTGCCAAGAAAATGCACTGATCATAGCAAACACTCTCTTCCAACAACACAAGAGAAGACTCTACACATGAACATCACCAGATGGTCAACACCAAAATAAGATTAATTATATTCTTTGCAGCCAAAGGTGTAGAAGCTCTATACAGTCAACAAAAACAGGACCGGGAGCTGACTGTGGCTCAGATCATGAACTCCTTATTGCCAAATTCAGACTTAAATTGAAAAAGCAGGGAAAACTGCTAGACCATCCAGGTATGGCCTAAACCAAATCCCTTATGATTATACAGTGGAAGTGAGAAATAGATTTAAGGCCTAGATCTGATAGATAGAGTGCCTAATGAACTATGGAATGAGGTTCGTGACATGGTACAGGAGACAGGGATCAAGACCATCCCCATGGAAAAGAAATGCAAAAAAGCAAAATGGCTGTCTGAGGAGGCCATACAAAGAGCTGTGAAAAGAAGAGAAGTAAAAAGAAAAGGGGAAAAGAAAGTTATAAGCATCTGAATGCAGAGTTCCAAAGAATAGCAAGAAGAGATAAGAAAGCCTTCTTCAGAGATCAGTGTGAAGAAATAGAGGAAAACAACAGAATGGGAAAGACTAGAGATCTCTTCGAGAAAATTAGAGATACCAAGGGAACATTTCATGCAAAGATGGGCTCGATAAAGGACAGAAATAGTACGGACCTAACAGACGCAGAAGATATTAAGAAGAGGTGGTAAGGATACACAGAAGAACTGTACAAAAAAGATCTTCACTACCCAGATAATCACGATGGTGTGATCACTCATCTAGAGCCAGACATCTTGGAATGTGAAGTCAAGTGGGCCTTAGAAAGCATCACTACGAACAAAACTAGTGGAGGTGATGGAATTCCAGTTGAGCTGTTTCAAATCCTGAAAGATGATGCTGTGAAAGTGCTGCACTCAAATGCCAGCAAATTTGGAAAAGTCAGCAGTGGCCACAGGACTGGAAAAGGTCAGTTTTCATTCCAATCCCAAGGAAAGGCAATGCCAAAGAATGCTCAAACTACCACACAATTGCACTCATCTCACATGCTAGTAAAGTAATGCTCAAAATTCCCCAAGCCAGGCTTCAGCAATACGTGAACCGTGAACTTCCTGATGTTCAAGCTGGTTTTAGAAAAGGCAGAGGAACCAGAGATCAAATTGCCAACATCCGCTGGATCATGGAAAAAGCAAGAGAGTTCCAGAAAAACATCTATTTCTGCTTTACTGACTATGCCAAAGCCTTTGACTGTGTGGATCACAATAAACTGTGGAACATTCTGATAGAGATGGGAATACCAGACCACCTGACCTGCCTCTTGAGAAATCTGTATGCAGGTTAGGAAGCAACAGTTAGAACTGGACATGGAACAACAGACTGGTTCCAAATAGGAAAAGGAGGACGTCAAGGCTATATATTGTCACTCTGCTTATTTAACTTCTGTGCAGAGTACATCATGAGAAACGCTGGACTGGAAGAAATACAAGCTGGAATCAAGATTGCCAGGAGAAATATCAATAACCTCAAATATGCAAATGACACCACCCTTATGGCAGAAAGTGAAGAGCTAAAAAGCCTCTTGATGAAAGAGAAAGAGGAGAGTGAAAAAGTGGGCTTAAAGCTCACCATTCAGAAAACAAAGATCATGGCATCCGGTCCCATCACTTCATGGGAAATGGATGGGGAAACAGTGGAAACAGTGTCAGACTTTATTTTTTGGGGCTCCAAAATCACTGCAGATGGTGATTGCAGCCATGATATTAAAAGACGCTTACTCCTTGGAAGAAAAGTTATGACCAACTTAGATAGCATATTCAAAGGCAGAGACATTACTTTGCCGACTAAGGTCCGTCTAGTCAAGGCTATTGTTTTTCCAGTGGTCATGTATGGATGTGAGAGTTGGACTGTGAAGAAGGCTGAGCGCCGAAGAATTGATGCTTTTGAACTGTGGTGTCGGAGAAGACTCTTGAGAGTCCCTTGGACTGCAAGGAGATCCAACCAGTCCATTCTGAAGGAGATCAGCCCTGGGATTTCTTTGGAGGGAATGATGCTGAAGCTGAAACTCCAGTACTTTGGCCACCTCATGGGAAGAGTTGACTCATTGGAAAAGACTCTGATGCTGGGAGGGTTTGGGGACAGGAGGAGAAGGGGATGACAGAGGATGAGATAGCTGGATGGCATCAGTGACTCGATGGACATGAGTCTGAGTGAACTCTGGGAGTTGGTGATGGACAGGGAGGCCTGGCGTGCTGCAATTCATGGGGTCGCAAAGAGTCAGACACGACTGAGTGACTGAACTGAACTGAACTGAATCTATACACATAAGAAAACAGTGATATTTCACCTGATCTTGTGTTCTTCCGTTTCCATATGTTTTATATGTGCAATTTTTGTAGTTTTATTTGTAGGTCTGTTTCACCATACTACAAAAGTACACTTTTGTTGGTGTCTGTTGTATTCACCCATGCTTCCCTAAGACATCCAAGGGACTTGGAATATTCATAAATTGTTGGGCTTGTGAGGTCAACCAGATAGACCTTATAGAAGATTTGTCTTTTTGTAATAAATTATGGAAGTTTTACATTAGCCACTACTTTTATTTGGTGAGTTAAATAACAACACAACCTTTGTACTGCATCTAATAGTAACATAATTCATAACCTACATACATTTATGTCAATGATTTAGTTGAAATAAGCTATCGTCTATAATCCTAAATATCATTATTCAAAACTAAAGAGAAAAAGCTTTTGATAAACCAACCAATTTAAAGACAGAAGTACATCAGAGTAGATTATTAGGGTTTTAGGATTTAAGAGTTATCTTCTAACCACTGGCAGAATTAACAAGAGAATTAAGTTGGCTTGTGAACACCTTCTCGTGCCAAAGTAGACATCAGGGAACTGAAAACACAGCTGGGATGCTTAGATTATGTGTGTGACAACCCCACAAGGGACTGCCAACCAGATGCCCACAGAAACTCCAGCATTCCTTGTGCTGTGTAGACATGAAACTAACGATGCGATACATGATGTAGCCATTGAGAGAAAACCATCTGTTGGTTTATTTGCCCACCATTTTGTCACTACAGATGAGCATTAAGGAAAAAACATGGCATAAAAAGTAATTTACATAGGGAGGTTTGTGGTGTGTAGACACTCCCTAATGACTATATGCAACCATAAATTTGCAACTGTCCATCCACAGCACTGTCTTATGTTACACTACCTACATAAATTATGCTTGTGACTCCAGCAGGTTGCAAAATTAAACTATTGGCTGCAGTAAGTAAGCCATCAGATCAATTAATTACTATAAAATCTTGATGTGAGGTATACAAAGCCTTGAGAAAAGTCAGATTAAAAAGTTGACTTTTTAAAAACTGTAAACAAATAGCATTGCCACACTGAATGGTTGGGTTTATTCCTATCAAATATAAAGATGCAAAACTGAAAAATTAGCAGCCCCAACCATAGCCAACACAATATTCTGAATGCTTGTGTAGTAGTGATACTTGTAATAGAGACTTCAACACAAAAGTCTCGGTCTTTTAGAAAGCTTAAAGTTTTTTCACAAACCACTATTTTCATTCAGATATTGTCACTCACAATATTTTGCTTTGCAGATATATATAGCATTGTGGAGAAACAAATTTTCTAGTTAACTTACGCTATAAGCAAGTGAATAATAACATTTTATAAATAACTACAATTTAGAAAATGTTTTTATACAATTTTACAGGCATACCTGAGATTGCAGGTTTAGTTCCAGACCACTACTATAAAGCAAATATCACAGTAAAGTGAGTTACATGAATCTTTTTTCTTATGTATATAAAAATTATATTTATACTACACTGTGGTCTATTAAGTGCACAACAGCATTATGTCTCAAAAATCAATGCACATACAGTAATTAAAAATTTATTTTGTTGCTAAAAAATGCTAACCATTGCCTGAGACTTCAGCGAGTCCATCAAACAGCAGTGATCACAGATCCCTATAACAAGTAAAATAACAAAAAAATTGAAATATGTTAGAATTACCAAAAGTGACACAGACATGCAATGAAAAAATGCTGTTGGAAAAATCATGATGATAGACTTAACACAGTGTTGCTACAAAGCTTCAATTTGTAAAACAAACAAACAAACAAAATCCCACAACATCTGGGAAGCACAAAGAAGGTATGCCTGTGTGGTTGATTCAATTAACCACCTAGTGTGTTAGTTACTATTATCTGCATTTAACCATGAGGCTCCTGAGATAGGGAGAGGGGCATGACCCTGTCTTCCTTCCCCATCACAGAGCTGGGAATTGGAAGAATTTAGACTTGAACCTAGATTTTTCTAAATCCAAATCAAGTTGAATCTCTGATAAGCAAACAGATTGTTTTTATTTACTAGTTAAATTAACATGTTTTCTCTCTTCATATGAATATTACATTAACAAAAGTTAAATACCCACTACATAAAACAAGTATGCTTAAACAATAATATTAAAGAGTATTTTTAATGTAAATGTCAGACACAGGAAATCTTGGCAAGTTTCATATTAAGAACCTTGATTCCACAGCAGAATTATTTTACATTTACCACCATTAGAAACGTTTACATTATTTAGGTCACTTAAGTTCAAGTTCAGTCGCTCAGTCGTGTCTGACCCTTTGCGACCCCATGAATCGCAGCATGCCAGGCCTCCCTGTCCATCACCATCTCCCGGAGTTCACTCAGACTCATGTCCATTGAGTCAGTGATGCCATCCAGCCATCCCATCCTTGGTCGTCCCCTTCTCCTACTGCCCCCAATCCCTCCCAGCATCAGAGTCTTTCCCAATGAGTCAACTCTTCCCATGAGGCGGCCAAAGTACTGGAGTTTCAGCTTCAGCATCATTCCCTCCAAAGAAATCCCAGGGTTGATCTCCTTCAGAATGGACTGGTTGGATCTCCTTGCAGTCCAAGGGACTCTCAAGAGTCTTCTCCAACACCACAGTTCAAAAGCATCAACTCTTCGGCGCTCAGCCTTCTTCACAGTCCAACTCTCACATCCATACATGACCACAGGTCACTTAGTTTCCCCAAAATCTGTTTGACAAGAAGATGCAGATAAATAAGAATTGAAAGAATTGATGCTTTCAAATTGTGCTGTTGAAAAGACTCTTGAGAGTCCCGTGGACTGAAAGGAGGTCAAAGTAATTAATCCTAAAGGAAATCAACCCTGAATATTCATTGGAAGGACTGATGCTGAAGCTCCAACAGTTTGGCCACCTGATGCGAAGAGCCAACTCATTCGTAAAACTCTGATGCTAAGAAAAATTGAAGGCAAAGGGAACAGGGGGTAGCAGGGGATGAGATGGTTAGATAGCAACACCAACTCAATGACATGAATTTGAACAAACACTGAAATATAGCGAAGGACAGAGGAACCTAGAATGCCGAAGTCCACGGGGTCTCAAAGAGTCAGACAGAACTTAGCGACTGAACGACAACAACAAAAACCTAAGATTTTAGGAGCTTGATGCATACAAATGATGAACCTTTTCTCTGGGATATATAACTATTATTTGGTTTTTTTTTTCTCTTGCCCCAGAATTTTTTTTTAAATTTTACTGCTTTAAAATAGACTTTAAACAACTACTTAAAATAAATGGATCCATATATTTATTTTATTACAAATGACAGGAAACATGAAAATTTCCACAGGACTATAATAAAAAAAATCAATTTATATAAAAAACAAGATATTATAGCTTCACTTCAATGAATATTGCTAAGAGACAGGAAGACTATCTTCTATTTAGGATAGAAAAAGCAAAACATTTCCTTTCAATCACAACTCATTTTCTCTATAACTGAAAATAATGAATCCATCCCTTGGAACTGGCAGAAATAAGCATTCCATCTTCCCAAGCGTGAAGGGGAAGAACCCTTGTGAAAATGATGTCCTTCAGGTTTTCCCCAAACTTGGCAGCCCTTACATTCATTAAAGGACATACTTAACAACGCAGTAGAGTTTACCTTTGGCCCCTGTCCCATATCACTTTTAGATCCCTCCTCTTTCCCCTCTTCCTGTCTTTTCTTCTGATGCACTAGATTCCCTTGCTAACAGTATTATGTGTCCAGATGGACTTTATTGTCTGTGTGTATTCATTTATTTTACATGGGTCTTGAAGATAAATACCCCTAAAATCTAAAGAATTACTATCTTAAGACAGTTACGGTGTGCTTGTGTGTTAATTTTGAGCATGTGAAAGTCAAAGTGATAGCTGCTTAGTTGTGCCCAACTCTTGGTAACCCTTGGACTGTAGCCTGCCAGGCTTCTCTGTCCACGGAATTCTCCGGGCAAGAATACTGGAGAGGGTTGCCATTTCCTTCTCCAGGGGATCTTCCCAACCCAGGGATCAACCCAGGGTCTCCTGCATTGCAGGCAGATTCTTTACAGTCTGAGCCACCAGTGAAGCCCAATTTTGAGTATACAATCAATTTATATTTTTCATTAACTTGAAATGAAAGATACATAAAGTGTCACCTTGCTTCAATTGCTCTCCAAGTTTTCCTGGTTTCCACTCATCCCACCAAAAGAAAAAGTTACTCTATCTGTCTCATGTGTTCTCTCAAGTATATTTTAAGCATATGTAAGAAAAAAAAATAGTCTATCTTCTTCCCTACTAAAATTGAATAATGTACAAATATTTATGTTGCTTTTTTTAAAAAGTTTACAGTATATTCCGAAGATATTGCATTCAACTGCATAAGAAATCTTTCTCTTAAATTGTTAAAATATATTTCACTTATATTAACAATATAAGAAGGTCTGTATGTCTTCAAATAGTTTAAATAGTGAATAAAATAATAATTAGAGAAATGCAGTTCAAAACTGCAATGAGGTATCATATCACATCAGTCAAAATGGCTACCATCAAAAAGTCTACAAAAATAAATGCTGGAGGGAGCCTGGAGAAAAGGGTACCCTCCTACACTATTGATACGAATGTAAATTAGGAAAGTATGGAAAACAGAATAAAAGTTTCTTAAAAAACTGAAAATGGAGTTACCATATGATCCATCAATCCTACTCCTGGGCATACATTTGGAAAAGATGAAAGCTTTTTCAAAATGTTACATGCACTCCAATATTCACAGTGGTACTATTTACAATAGTTAAAACATGGATTCAACCTAAATGTCTGTCAACAAGCAAATGGATAAAGAACACGTGGCATACACACACACACACACACACACACACACACACACACACACACACACGAATATTACTCGGCCATAAAAAATAATGAAATAATGCCATTTGCAGTAACATGGATAGACCTATAGATCATCACACTAAGTGAAATAAGTCAGACAAAAAAAGAAATAATATTTCACTTATATGTGGAATCTAAAAAACATTAAACAAATAGGGAACTTTGCTGATCATCTAGTGGCTAAGACTCCAAGCGTCTAATGCAGGGGGCCCAGATTCCATCCCTGGATAGGAAGGTAGATTATGCAGGCCACAACTAAACATCCTGCATGCTGAAGCTAGGACCCACTGTGGCTAAATAAATGCTTTTTAAAATTATACAGATATGTTTATTTACAAAACAAGAATGCTCAAACATAGTATGATGACCAAAGGTGGGGGGAGGTATAAATTGGTAGTAGGGATTAACAGATGCATACTACCATAAATAAAATAGATAAGCAACAAGGTTTACTGTATAGCACAGGGAATTATATCTTATAATAGACTATAATGGAATAAAATTTAAATATATGTATATATATACACACACTCATATAACTGAATCACTATGCTGTATACCTGAAAGTCAATCAAAATATTTGTAAATCAAATATTTGTAAATCAAAAATACTTCAATTAGAAAAATATTAACACCTAATCAAGTTGCATAATTCATTTAACAGAACTTTCTCCACTGGTGGGCAAATTGAGTCTATAAGGTAACACCTACAAATAATAGGCAACTGCCCTTAAATACAAGACCAAACACATTAGATACACAATCAGGAGTAAACAAAAGACCTGGTTTTTTTTTTTTTTTAAGAAAGACAACATTTTAAGTGAACATATGTATGTTTAACTCAAATGAAATATGTCACCTTTAATAATTGCACACTTAAGACTATTACATAAATAACTATTTTATGCAATATAACGATTTATGTAATGCCACAAATCATAAAATGAGTATGTGTGTGGGGAGGGGTGTAAAACTTTTCCAATATAGTAGAAAAATCAACTCTGTAATGTAAAGAATACTAAACTGCACTTCTATCCAAGCCTTTTTTAAATGTAAAATTTAGGAAGTAAAACGTGCATTCAGAAGAGTAAACATATCATCATAAGTGTTCAATCCACGCGTTTTCACAAAGTGAACATACCTGTGTAATCAACATCCTCATAAAGAAACAGAAGATTTACCAGCGCCCTGAAGACTTATCCTGAGCTACCCTGGTGGCTCAGATGATCAAGTCTGCCTGCAATGCACGAGACCCAGGTTCAATCCTTGGGTTGGGAAGATCTCCTGGAAAAGGAAATGGCAACCTGCTCCAGTATTCTTGCCTGGAGAATTTTATGGACAGAAGAGCCTGGAGAGCCCCAGTCCATAGGGTTGCAAAGAGTTGGACATGACTGAATGATTAACACCTCACTTCAAGATTTGCCCATGTGAAAAAAAAAGAAAGAAAGAACAGGCAGAGGTACTAAATAGACTTAAAAAAAAAAAAAAAGGAGAACAGCTGCCTTTTATGAGAAGTTGAAGAAAAACCATTAAAACTCTAAAAATATTAACTCCAACACCTCACCTCTCTCTCTCTTCATTTATATATATAGGAGGTCTATAACTTCCTACCCTCTCAGTTTTTATACAATGCTGAAAATATACTTGATGTTTGAAATCCAAGGAGTGTGCAGGTTTGAAGAGTGGGACATATTCAGGAAGGGAGAAAAAAAATGCTAATTTCTCAATCCTAAGGGAATAAAACAAACTCCCTGCTAATTTGTATCTAGGATTTAAATTTCAGAGATTAGATCCAAAATGGAAAACCAGGAAGTGCCAGGAACAGTGGGCAATTACAGCAACTACTTGTTAATTACAGCAATTGACAATAGGAGGGCAAAAATGACTGAGAATTTTGCCATGACAGAAAGTATCCTAGGCACTTTATAGGATTATTTCATTTAATCTTCATATCAACTTTATGAGATCAGAATAATTATTATCTCTACGTTAAAGATGCACAAAGGTAGAGAGGGACTGAAGTGATTAAAAAAGCAATTTGGAACAGTTCATCCAGCTTGGAGGTGTTGGAGGCAGGATTTTATAGCCAGTCAGTCTGATTTCCAGCACAGCAGTGGCTCAGAGCAAGTCTCTAACAGGAGTCTGAGGTATGGAAGAGTTAGCTTGGCAAGAAATAGTGAGCATGTGAGGGACCTCAGTCAATCAGACAGCAGTGGACTATACGGCTCCAGGCACAGGAGCTCAGAAAACTGGGGTTCAACTCAGTAGTCAGAATCCCAAGGAAATTAGCATGGTCAGTGTTGGGGTCCTCATGTCTTTCCACTGTGACTCCCTGACAATAGTTTAGAGGGTCTCCAAAATTGAGGTGATTTTCCTCTAGCAGCTGGTATTCTCTCAGTCAACCTCTAAAGCTGGCCTCTTAGTAATGATAGATGTCTTTCAGTTTTATGATCCTTTCCACAGAGGTATCATAAGGCTCATAGATATATTTTTTCTTGAGAATTCCTTGACTTCTTGTATTAAAAATATATCTATGTTAATATGTATTTTATAACTCAATACCTTTACAACAACAATATTATTTTATGATCATAGACTCTGATATGGGTTCATTTAATCTTTTAGTTATGCCATCTGCCACTGGTGAGAACTGATAGACAAATGGCAGAAGCACACCTACTGAGAACTGCCTGAACCCGTAAGTTCTAACTGCAGAGGAAGCTGGGGAGCAGAGTGCGACACATGGGGTTTGGTGGACCCTATGTGCCCACCACAAACAGCCTACTCTTTCAGAAGTTAGACATTTCTGTCGCCTTTTTTTTTTGTTCTCGATTATTGATTTTGGCATTCTAGTTGATCCATTTTGAGTCTCAAATTTCACAGGCCATGTCTCCTCAGAGGCCTCCAAGTCCCTTGTACAATTGTATTTCTGGTAGGGAATGCTGTGATATCCCAATGTGGATATGATCCTCTTTAAAAATATGAAAAATATTAATATAATTAGAATTCACTTTGAAACTCAAGAAAAAAAAATCTATGGTTTTCTCTTGGTGCCAGTGACTGCACTTTACAGATATTGCAGATAAAGCTTCCTAGAAAATATACTGAGTTCTTTGGACCAGTAGCTTTTGTTTCTAAATTTCCATGACTTTTACTGATTATCACTCTTCAATTTCTGATCATTTCTCCCATTTATGTGATTAAAAACCTTCTAGTCATTGGTGCTTTCCAGTTTGTAATAGTTTTGCTACTCAATTCCTCTTCAAATGAAATATTATGACAGTTTCATATCAATAATATAGAATTTTACTGGCAGTGAGGTTCTTTGTATCCCTGTATTTATGGTGTTCCTAGAAATTTTCTCTTGCCTGGTTGTACTCAAAATTCACTGTCTGACTCCATTTACAAAGGTGAATGATAATAATGTGTGTGCATGCATGCTCAGTCATATCCAACTCTTCGCAACCCCCTGGACTGCAGCCCAACAGGTTCCTCTGTCCTTGGGACTTTCCAGACAAGAATACTGGAATGGGTTGCCATTTCCTACTCCAGAGGATCTTGCCTAAATCAGGGATTGAACCCATGTCTTCTGTGTCTCCTGCATTGCAGACAGATTCTTTACTGCTGAGCCACCACAGAAGCCCTGAAAAAGCCATGGTTTTTGTTCAGTCATTAAGTCATGTTTGATCTTTGCGACCCCGTGAGCTGCAGAATGCCAGGCTTCCTTCACTGTCTCCCAGAGTTTGCTCAAATTCACGTCCACTGAGGTTGGTGATGCCATCCAACCACCTCATCCTCTGTCCCCAATTCTCCTCCTGCCATCAATCTTTCCCAGCATCAGGATCTTTTCCCATGAGTCAGCTCTTTGTATCAGGTGGCCGAAGTATTGGAGCTTCAGCCTCAGTCCTTCCAATGAATATTCAGGACTGATTTCCCTTAGGATTGGCTGGTTTTATCTCCTTGCTCTCCAGGGGACTCTCAAGAGTCTTCTCCAGCACCAAATTCAAAAGAATCATAGGGTAGGAGGGTTAGCTCCATCACCTGAGCACAAGGGACTCTCAAGAGTCTTTTCCAACACCACAGTTTGAAAGCATCATAGGGAAGGAGGGTTAGCACCACCCCAACTGAGCAAGTTTATTTTGGAATCATAGGAGTTTCCCACTGGAGGTGACTCAGAGAACAATACTTTTGCTTATATTGGTAGAAATTAAAGGATATGAGCCTGAACTCTCTCTTCCACCCATGAATTACTTAACATGAGCCCAAGTGTGAAGGGAATATTGAGGCAAGATGCTTTCAGATCATGGAGAGCTACCTCAAGCCACAGCACTTTACCAAAATTATGCTTCGTGTTTTAGGATGACCGCTGTTATTTTATCATGACTATCTTTGCTTATATTTTTCTGCTTAGTATTTTAATCTACCAATTTTATCCTTTTTGGATTATACTTTTTACCTCTTATTGTTCATGTGTTGCTAATTCTACTTTCTTGTTATTTCCACACTCCTCTTTTTTAAAAGTATCACCCAAATGAAACCATCAGAGCAGGGGCTATGATGGGAGCCATAGGTGGGAGATTGATCCATGCTGTAAATCAAGCATATTAAGTGACTATCTCATTGTGATACTGGCCAAAGCTCAAATGCTGTCTACACCGAGCTAGCCCAAGAGGGATTCCTCTAGCAATAATGATGCTCAGAAGAGTGCCTGGAAAATTTTAGATGCTCAAAAATTATGTACGCAGTCAATGACTGTCTTCCCTATGTCATCCTTGTTTGGATTTCATAACTATAAAATTAATCTATAGTGAGATTAAATTGGTGGTGGTGGTTTAGTTGCTCAGCCACATCAGACTCTTGTAATACCATGGACTGTATCCCTGCCAGGCTCCTCTGTCCATGGGAGTTTTCAGGTAAGAATCCTGGAGTGGGTTGCCATTCCCTTCTCCAGGGCATCTTCCCGACCCAGGGATCAAACCCAGGTATCCTGCATTTCTGGCAGATTATTCAGCACTGAGCCACCAGGGAAGTTACTGAAATCAAATTATCCCCCTTTTATTTACAAATAAAGAACTGAGGGAAAGACAGGTTTAGTAATCTGAGAACAATAAATGATCCATTGAGTCTGGCTTAGAATTTGTGTAAATATCAAGTAACCTTATTGAAACGATGTCAATTAATGATTACTATAGGCAAACCACTTTGCTAGATGCTAGTGAGATAGATAATTAAGACATTCTTCCTATGCATATTAAGCTTACACTTTAACTGGTAAAATATAGAAACTGAAATAAAGCATGAAATAAGCACTACTTAGCCTTAAAGAAGCAGAAAGTCCAGAGGAAGATGTGACTCATTATGATGAATAGACCTAGTAAACCTTTAAAGATGAGGTGACTTAACATTCCTTTAATGGATAAGACTTTAAAAGGTAAAGAAGGGAGAATGCTGAGCTAATGTAATAATACAAGTCATAATTCAAACCACTGCAAGCTGAAGGAAATTGGATATGGGGAGAAAATAGATGGTGATAAAGTTAACATTACAAATTTATTAGATTCCATGGACAGAGAAAAAAATAATTTCAGAGACCGTAGACTCATTGAAATTTTTAAGGCAAGACTTGTCATCAGTTCAGTTCAGTCACTCAGTCATGTCCGACTCTTTGTGACCCCATGAATCGCAGCACGCCAGGCCTTCCTGTCCATCACCAACTCCCGGAGTTCACTCAGACTCACGTCCATCGAGTCCGTGATGCCATCCAGCCATCTCATCCTCGGTCGTCCCCTTCTCCTCCTGCCCCCAATCCCTCCCAGCATCAGAGTCTTTCCCAGTGAGTCAACTCTTCCCATGAGGTGGCCAAAGTACTGGAGTTTCAGCTTCAGCAACATTCCCTCCAAAGAAATCCCAGGGCTGATCTCCTTCAGAATGGACTGGTTTGATCTCCTTGCAGTCCAAGGGACTCTCAAGAGTCTTCTCCAACACCACAGTTCAAAAGCATCAACTCTTTGGCGCTCAGCCTTCTTCACAGTCCAACTCTCACATCCATACATGACCACTGGAAAAACCATAGCCTTGACTAGATGGACCTTTGTTGGGAAAGTAATGTCACAGCTCCCCATATATTTTAGAATTTCTAGGTTGAACCCTTCCAGTAGAGGAAGAATAAACTAGCTGAGATACCACGGATCCCTCTCCTACATTTCTCAATCTAGTTCACTGTTTAGAGTGGTGGGAATACTGCCCCTTCCTGAACACTGACAACTATTGAATAAACTCATTTTGACCTAACCCATTGACTGGGTTCAGTTCTTATTCCAGTGTTTCAATTTTATAGATAAAAATCCTTCTATTGGCATAGTTCATTGAAATCTCCATCATGTATGGATGTGAGAGTTGGACTGTGAAGAAGGCTGAGCGCCGAAGAGTTGATGCTTTTGAACTGTGGTGTTGGAGAACACTCTTGAGAGTCCCTTGGACTGCAAGGAGATCCAACCAGTCCATTCTGAAGGAGATCAACCTGGGATTTCTTTGGAAGGAATGATGCTGAAGCTGAAACTCCAGTACTTTGGCCACCTCATGGGAAGAGTTGACTCATTGGAAAAGACTCTGATGCTGGGAGGGATTGGGGGCAGGAGGAGAAGGGGACGACCGAGGATGAGATGGCTGGATGGCATCACGGACTCGATGGACGTGAGTCTGAGTGAACTCTGGGAGTTGGTGATGGACAGGGAGGCCTGGCGTGCTGCGATTCATGGGGTCACAAAGAGTCGGACACGACTGAGCGACTGAACTGAACTGAAGGTAGCCTTTAAGATGCACACCCAAAATTAGAACAGATGTCCCCAGGTTCTTAGTCTCTGGGCTTGTTTACCCCACCCCTGTTTTATTTTATACTTAGTCTCATCTCATCTCCCTTCACACCCAAGCCTATCCCCAACATTTTCATTTCTTTTATCTTCCTATTAATTTCTTCTACCTCAAAGTTTAGTCCACCAAATGACTGCCACCGTGCTAAGATATCTGAACCCTACTGGTTGCGATGACAAAAAAGCATTCTTTGTGTGCCAACACAGGCAAAAATGAGAATTGGTGAATAATAGCATTTGTTGTTTTATTGGTGTATACTAAATAAGATAAAATGATCCATCGTCCCTTTGGACATTTTGTTTGAATTCTAGATCAGAAAGGATTGCTTTCTATCTCCTTAGAAATTATACCCATTTTGGTCAGGCTAATAATCATTTCAAAAACAATAAGCAGTCTGTACTGATACAAGCCTTACAGATATTACATGCTGAAAATGTACAAACAGCCATCTAAAGCAGCAAGGCTGGTTAAATTATAAGAGTGTCTCAAAAGATGTACCTTTGATCAGAACATTACTCACAATTCCAGTAACACATGCCAAAAGAAGAATTTTTCATCTATCAGAAATTGGACCCAGGTAATTTGCTTGACATCACCTAACAACTTAGAAAACAAATAAATCATTGCACTTTGTTAGTGTTTCCTGAATGATGAAAGCAATCAATATAAGTGATTGCTCTTTAAATGAGAACTCCATCACTTCTTCCAAATAATGTGATGGTCTTTGGCTTTTTGCTTTCATCTTCGTTTGTATGTCTAGCTAAGATAAACAAGGTATTTATACATGCCAGTGCAGGATAATTAGCAATTTCCCTTTGAAGACAAATATTTTAAAATATGATACTGTCATAGGAGAATCTCAAAATATAACATGTATAAAGAACAAAAGAGACAAATGGAAACTATTCTCATTTCAAGAAAATATTTACAGAAATCTTTCTATAAATTTGTTTCTAGATTCAGTTTATTTTTAAAATCCATATTTATCTCAGTATATTTTGATAATTTACTATTTAAGCTATAATTTATGTTGCTCTGAATTTATTTTGAACATGATTATTTAGTTGTGGCTTTCTGAATTCTTTCTGTTTAATGCATATTTTCAATGTAAATATGTAGACTCATTAAATAATAACAAAGTGTAGATGCCTGTTGGCACTGTTTTAAGTCTAAATTTACAGACTTTAAAAATAAACATTCTTGTTTATATTTAGGTTTCAAACTAATTTTAAATTTATCGAGATTGCCATGATCAAAAGCAACCTTTGCAAGATGTGATATATTGCTCAATACTCATATCTAAAACCAAAAAGACTCTCCTATTGATCTATTGACTTCTGAGGGCAATTACGGTGGTTTCAGACTTTAAAATTGCTATTAACTATGATATTGTTTGGGCAGTGGTAAAGCCATGCTATTAGTTAACGATCAGACTGATATTGATTGGCTTTTTTGACAATAAATATAAACTTACTAGACATCAATGTTCAACTATTTCTTTTCTGACAGTTATGGAACTAGCAAAAAGAGATTCAAAACGTGTGTTGCATGACCAAACCCATACCTGTGCCACAATTAATTACTGCTTTATTTATGCCCATATAGCACTCTGTATATGCCTTGAGTAGCACACTTACTACCTCATATTTATTGTTTACTTTGTACATGAATTCTAAGTTCTTTAAAATTCCAGGGTCCTACTTACTTGGAAGGCTTCCATATATTCATCATGGAATAAATATTTTTAAATGAATGCACTTATGATAGACAAATTCCAATCAGCAACAGTAAGTCTAGAGAGTAGTATCCAATAAAATTTTGAGTGCAAATTGAAATGTCCTAGATCAATGCTGTTTAATACAGGAGCCACCAACCACATATGACTGTTACACACAATATGTGACTACTACCACTGAATTTTAAATTTTATTTTTCTTTAGAATTAAATTGAAATATAAAGAGACATATTGCAGTTATTGTACTGGACAGGACATTTCTAGATGCTCTTTAAGGAAGACACTTTATCTATACCTCTGAAATATTGCCAATTCTCTTCCCAAAATGTCAGGAAATCATAAAGTTATAATGGGAATTCAACCGGAGATGTTATAGTGACGTCTGCATTGATGGAGATCAAAAAACACCAGAATTTTAAATAAAGAGTGAGAAGATAACCCACAACCAAATCTAAAGACTCAAAAACTGTTGCCTTTTGCTGCCATGTCTATTTACTGAGCCCCAAAGGAAAATTGAACTGAAGCAGATGAACACAGAAAAAGGAAATTAAATGTACAAGAGGGTGATGACCAATAGAATTGGCTATTAAACAAACAGTGAGTATAATCAGAGTTCATCCTTCTTAAAACATGCAGACCTCAGACATGAATTTCCAGAATGTAATAGGCAAATTCACAATGCGCCAAGACCACGTGCTGTGCCACCAAATTTCCCTGGAACTATTACGACTCTGACATTAACCTTCCTTTTGAACTCATTGTTTAGCCACTGAGTGCTTTTAATTTGACTTGCTTTCCTCCAACTTAAGTAATTCATTCGTTTAATGGTTATTGGGTATCACCTTACAGGCTGTTTAGTGTCCCAGACACTGGGGTACAGATCTGAACAACAAAAAAAACAAAATCCCTGCTTCCTAGAGCTTACAGTAAGGGAATAAAAAAAATGAACAAATGACACAATTGAAATATGCTAGCGGATGACAAGGAGAAGGCAATGGCACTCCACCCCAGTACTCTTGCCTGGAAAATCCCATCGATGGAGGAGCCTGGTATGACTGAGCAACTTCACTTTTCACTTTTCACTTTCATGCATTGGAGAAGGAAATGGCAACCCACTCCAGTGTTCTTGCCTGGAGAATCCCAGGGACGGTAGAGCCTGGTGGGCTGCTGTCTATGGGGTCACACAGAGTTGGACACGACTGAAGTGACTTAGCAGCAGCAGCAGCAGCAGTGGATGGCAAATGCTATGTAACAAAACCAAGCAAGAATATGGTGTGTGTTTGTGTGTGTGTGTTTAGGAAGCCTGTGTACATGCTAAGCTGATTCAAAGTCTGACTCTTTGAAACTATATGGATTGTAGCCTGCTCCTCTGTCTCTGAGATTCTCCAGGGAAGATTTCTAGAGTAGGTTGCCATGCCCTCCTCCAGGGGATCTTCCCAATCCAGGGATCGTATCCATGTCTCTTATGTCTCCTGCCTGAGCAGACGGATTCTTTACCACTAGCCCATATGTTTAGGATGCAAGGCAACAAAACATTTAGTTCAGTTCAGTTCATTTCAGTCACTAAGTCGTGTCTGGCTCTTTGCAATCAACTGGACTGCAGCACGCCAAGCTTCCCTGTCCATCACCAACTCTTGGAGTTTACTCAAACTCATGTCCTTTGAGTCAGTCATGCCATCCAACCATCTCATGCTCTCTCTCCCCCTTCTCCTCCCGCTTTCAATCTTTCCCAGCACCAAGGTCTTTTCCAATGAGTCAGTTCTTTGCATCAGGTGGCCAAAGTATTAGAGTTTCAGCTTCAGCATCAGTCCTTCTAATGAATATTCAGGACTGATCTCCTTCAGAATGGACTGGTTGGATCTCCTTGCAGTCCAAGGGACTCTCAAGAGTGTTCTCCAACACCACAGTTCAAAAGCATCAATTCTTCGGCACTCAGCTTTCTTTCTGGTCCAACTCTCACATGCATACATGACTACCGGAAAAACCATAGCTTTGACTAGATGGACCATTGTTGGCAAAGTAATGTCTCTGCTTTTTAATATGCTATCTAGGTTGGTCATAGCTTTTCTTCAAAGGAGTAAGCATCTTTTAATTTCATGGCTGCAGTCACCATCTGCAGTGATTTTGGAGCCCAGAAAAATAGTCCGTCACTGTTTCCATTGTTTCCCCATCTATTTGCCATGAAGTGATGGGACTGGATACCATGATCTTAGTTTTCTGAATGTTGAGCTTTAAACCGACTTTTTCACTCTCCTCTTTCACTTTCATCAAGAGGTTTTTTAGTTCCTCTTCACTTTCTGCCATAAGGGTGGTGTCATCTGCATATCTGAGGTTATTGATATTTCTTGATTCCATCTTGTGTTTCTTCCAGCCCAGCGTTTCTCATGATGTACTCTGTAAATAAGTGGGGTAACAATATACAACCTTGACATACTCCTTTCCCTACTTGGAACCAATCTGTTGTTCCATGAACAACAGAAAACCATATGAGTACTTAAAGGAAAGGTTTTTCAGTCAGGGGTAAACATAGGGATGGGGGCAGAGCAAGAAAACTGTGTGTATCTGGAACAGAATACAATAGCAGAGAAGTAGGAGGCAAATCAGAGAAGTAATGAAGGCTAAAGAGTATAGACTTTGAAGATGATTTTAAGGACTTTTAATGTTTATTCTGTAATATAGATTTTGATGGGATTAGTCTGCACTCTGACTACTGTGTTAAGACTGCAAAGAGTCAAGGGAAAAAGGAATCAGGTTCAGGAGCTCAGGATTAAGAGACTTTGCATTTGCTCAGGTAAAAAATGATCAATTTCTAGATACAGTTTTAAGGTACATCTAAGGGACTGGATGAACTGGATGGATCTACTGTAGATTTGAGAAGAGTCAAGATGTTTAACCTGAATAACTGATTGGAGTGGTATTTATTGACATAGAAGCAACTGAAAACTAGGAATTTGGGGAGAGACTTATCGGGAGCTAAAATCTGAATTCAGTTGATTTGAGATATTTCTTAGACATCTGTGTGTAGTCACAGATTTTAAAAATTCTAGAGTTTAAAGAAAATGGGGACAAGTCCAGATATAAATTTGGGAGTCATCAAAATCTAAACTCTGTTTGAAACCCAAAGGCATCATGGAAGACTACTAAGACCAAAAAATAGTAAAAAAGTAAAAGTGTTACTTGCTCAGCCATGTCTGACTGCAACCTCATGGACTATAGCCCTCTAGGTGCCTCTGTCCATGGAATTCTCCAGGCAAGAAGACTAGAGTGGGTAGCCATGCCTTTCACCAGGAGAACTTCCTGACCCAGGGATTGAACCTGGGCTCCCTGTGTTGCAGGTAGATTCCCTACTGTCTGAATCATCAGAGAACCCCACTAAGACCAAAGAAGGATACAACTGTTTGCAGGGAATGCAGAAGTGTCCATGATGAAAGCAAGGTGAAAGGCATTTCCTAGAAAAGCCATGAAACCTAAAGATAAGAATAAAAGAAACTGATGTTGCTTACTGGCACATGGGAGGGTCAGAGGGCAACAGATAAAGATCATAATGATGAGCCTGAATTCCTAAAAGAGGAAAAACTTTGCATGGTATTCATAATATATGTTCATTCAAAGGGAAAATCTGAATTAAATTTTTAAAGTGTTCTCCTATAAAGGTTTGCATATAAACATTAACCTTTTTTTAATTTTCAGTAATTTGGAAAATCTAGTTGAAGAGACATATACCTTACCATTCTAAAAACTGAAATGTTACTGTTATCCCCACCTGTGGTATGTGGTCCACTGGAGAAGGGAATGGCAATACCACATCAGTATTCTTGCCTTGAGAACGCCATGAACAGTATGAAAAGGCAAAAAGATAGGACACTGAAAGATTAATTTCCCAGGTCAGTAGGTGCCCAATATGCCCAATATGGAGAAAAGTGAAGAAATAAATCCAGAAAGAATGAAGAGACATAGCCAAAGCAAAAACAACACCCAGTTTTTGATGTGACTAGTGATAGAAGTAAAGTCTGATGCTGTAAGAATAATATTGCATGGGAACCTGGAATGTTAGGCACATGAATCAAGGTAAATTGGGGGTGGTCAAACAGGAGATGGCAAGAGTGAACTTTGAAATTTTAGGAATCAGTGAACTGAAATGGACTGAAATGGGTGAATGTAACTCAAATGACCATTTTATCTATTACTGTGGGCAAGAATCACTTAGAAGAAAGTAGCCCTCATAGTCAACAAAAGAGTTGAAAACGCAGTTCTTTGATGCAATCTCATAAGGAACAGGATGATCTCTGTTCATTTCCAAGGCAAACCATTCAATATCACAGTATTCCAAATCTATGTCCCAACCACTAGTGCTGAAGAAGTTGAAGTTGAAGAGTTCTATGAAGACCTACAAGACCTTCTAGAACTAACAAGAAAAAAAAAAAAAAAGATGTTCTTTTCATTATAGGGGATTGGAATGCAGTAGTAGGAACTCCAGTAGAGATACCTGGAGTAACAGGCAAGTTTTGTCTTGGAGTACAAAATGAAGCAGGGCAAAGGCTAACAGAGATTTGCCAAGAGAATGCACTGGTCATAGCAAACCATCTTCCAAGAACACAAGAGAAGACTCTACACATGGACATCACCAGATAGTCAATACTGAAATCAGACTGCTTATAATCTTTGAGGCCAAAGATGGAGAAGCTCTATACAGTCAGCCAAAACAAGACTGGGAGCTGACTGTGCCTTGGATCATGAACACTTTATGGCCAAATTCAGAATTAAATTTAAGAAAGTAGGGAAAACCACCAGACCATTCAGGTATGACCTATCAAATCCCTTATGATTATACAGCAGAAGTGACAAACAGATTCAAGGGATTAGATCTGACAGCACGCCTGAAGAACTATGGATAGAGGTTCATGACATTGTACAGGAGACAGGGATCAAGACGATCCCCAAGAAAAAGTAATGCAAAAAGGCAAAATGGTTGTCTTAGGAGGCCTTACAAATAGCTGAGAAAAGAAGAGAAGCTAAAGGCAAAGGAGAAAAGGAAAGATATACCCATTTGAATATGGAGTTCCAAAGAATAGCAAGGAGAGATAAGAAAGCCTTCCTCAGTGATCAATGCAAAGAAATAGAGGAAAACAATACAAGGGGAAAGACTAGAGATCTCTGAAAGAAAATTAGAGATACCAAGGGAACATGTCATACAAAGATATGCAGAATAAAGGATAGAAATGGTATGTTAGAAGCAGAAGATATTAGAAAGAGGTGGTAATAAAACAGAGAAGAACTATACAAAAAAGATCTTCACAACCCAGATAACCATGATGGTGTGATCACCCACCAAGAGCCAGACATCCTGGAATGCAAAGTCAAGTGGGCCTTAGGAGGCAACCCTGCGAACAAAGCTAGTGGAGGTGATGGAATTCCAGTTGAGCTATTTCATATCCTAAAATATGATGCTGTGAAAGTGCTGCCCTCAACATGCCAGCAAATTTGGAAAAGTCAGCAGTGGCCACAGGACTGGAAAAGCACAGTTTTCATTCCAAACCCAAAGAAAGGCAATGTCAAAGAATGCTCAAACCACCGCACAATTGCACTCATCTAACACACTAGCAAAGTAATGTTCAAAATTCTTCAAGCCAGGCTTAAAAAGTACATGAACCATGAACTTCCAGCAATCCAAGATAGATTTAGAAAAGGCAGAAGAATACGAGATCAAATTGCCAACGTTTGTTGGATCATCGAAAATGCAAGAGAGTTCTAGAGAAACATCCACTGCTTTATTGACTACACCAAAGCCTTTGACTGTGTGGTCACCATAAAGTGTGGAAAATTCTTAAAGAGAGGAATACTAGACCACCTGACCTGCTTCCTGAGAAATCTGTATGCAGGTCAAGAAGCAATAGTTAGAACAGAACATGGACCAACAGACTGGTTCCAAATCTGGAAAGGAGTACATCAAGGCTGTACATTGTCACCCTGCTTATTTAACTTAAATACAGAGTACATCATGCAAAATACCATGCTGGATGAAGCACAAGCTGGAATCAAGATTGCCGGGAGAAATATCAATAACCTCAGATATGCAGATGACACCACCCTTATGGCAGAAAGTGATGACAAACTGAAGAGCCTCTTGCTGAAAGTGAAGGAGGAGAGTAAAAAAGCTAGCTTAAAACTCAGCATTCAAAAAACAAAGATCATGGCATCCGGTCCCATCACTTCATGGCAAATAGATGGGAAAACAGTGGAAGCAGTGACAGACTTTCATTTCTTGGGCTCCAAAATCACTGCAGATGGTGACTGCAGCCATGAAATTAAAAGACATTTGTTCCTTGGAAGAAAAGCTATAACCAACTTAGACAACATATTAAAAAGCAGAGACATTACTTTGCCAACAAAGGTCTGTCTACTCAAGGTTATGGTTTTTCCAGTAGTCATGTATGGATGTGAGAGTTGGACTACACAGAGAGCTGAGCACCAAAGAATTGATGCTTTTGAACTGCAGTGTTGGAGAAGACTCTTGAGAGTCCCTTGGACTGCAAGGAGATCCAACCAGTCCATCCTAAAGAACTCAGTCCAGAATATTCATTGGAAGGACTGATGCTGAAACTGAAACTCCAATACTTTGGCCATCCAATCCGAAGAACTGACTCATTTGAAAAGACCCTGATTCTGGGAAAGATTGAAGGCAGGGGAAGGGGACGACAGAGGATGGATGTTTGGATGGCGTCACTGACTCAATGGATATGAGTTTAAGTAAACTCTGGGAGTTGGTGATGGACAGGGAAGCCTGGTGTGCTGTGGTCCATGGTGTTGCAAAGAATCAGACATGACTAAGTGAGTGAACTGAACTGTGGTATGTGGGAAAATTAAGAAACTTTTAGACAATAGTTAACAATGCTGTATTATGTGCTTGAAAGTTGCTAAGCAAATAGATCTCAGAAGTTCTCAGAACAAGAAAAAATTTTGTAACCACATGAAGTAATGTATGTTAACTTGCTGTGATAATCATTTTGCTATATGTGTATAAATCATATTTTCCTTTATACAATGTTTTATGTCAATTATATCTCAAAAAAACTGTGGGGTTACTCAGACAGGACAACAAACTTGTCTTGTTCTTTATCTTATTCTTCTACCCCATCTGCTTATTGAGCTTTTAGAAAGTTCAGAATTATACATTATTAATGAACTCAACTTTTTGGACCTACCATCTTTAGCCTAAAGAAATTATTTTTTTGTACATAAATTTTAAAAACAACCAAGTGACGCCTATTAAGTAAACCAAATCTTTGCTAGAAAGCTTAAGTGTCACTGGAATTAGCAACTCCGTTTTCTCAATGGCGATCTTAATTCAGGAGTGTTTCGTAAAGACGTAAACAGGGTTGAGCAGATTGTTCTCTTTCCCGAGGTTACAGTCAAACGGTGGCCACAGAAAAAAAATAATTTCCAAGAGTTGCTTTGTTTGATCCATCAGGGAAGGAGGGAAAGAAAATATTTTAATAGTTCTATATATTGATAGTTTGTTAAAAGGAAAGCCTGTCTCCGCTATTTTGTAAAGCTGTCCAAACCCTACGCTTCATGTCCTGAAATTCACTCAGGGATGCTGAGTGTTTTCTCAGGTACTGTGTCTCAGAAATATTAAACTGCAATGGGAGAAAAATGGCATATGGTTCACATTAAAAAATAAACTAAATATCATGGAATGGCAGAATCTGACCTTTAATGTGGCTGCAATATGTCTGGAAGTATGAGTATTACTGCCATAATTTTTAGTTACCTATTCCCCAGATAACTGTAGTACTCATTTTAAAACAGTCTTATAGGACCTTGGTATGATTTAGAATCAAGAATCCATAATGATGTCTTAACAGTTTCCAGTAAGATTTCAGCTCCTATCAGTTTCTTTTCCCCTTCCATAGCCACAACTTTTTTTAAAGTACACAGAATCTTAATTGGTAAACTACAGAGATCCCTTGAGATTTTTTTTTTGTCCCAAAGTTTAAAAAATTTCTAAATAGAATACAAAAAAAGAGGCAAAGTTTAATTTTTCTTTTTTTTTTCAGTGAGCTTATATTTTTTAGGATTCTTTTTTCAGTCACTGACTTCTCCTTTAGATACCACTTTGTGTGTTAGGAGCTCAGTCGTGTCTGACTCCTTGCAACCCCATGGACTGTAGCCCACTAGGCTCCTGTATCCATGGAGTTCTACAGGCAAAAGTACTAGAGTGGGTTGCCATTCCCTTCTCCAGGGGATCTTGCTGACCCAGGAATCGAACCTGGGTCTCCTGCATTATAGGCAGATTCTTTACTATTTGAACTACCAGGGAAGTCCAAGAGTATTAAAAATTCATAATAGTGTAATCTGAAAAAGAGAATATATATATATATATATATATATGTATGTATATATATATATATATAACTGAATCAATTAGTACCACTAAAATTAACACAACATTGTAAATCAACTATACCGCAATAAAAATGTGTAATAGTAGACTTTGATTAATCTGTTACTTTTAATTGAAACATTTCTATTGAATTCATTTCTGAATCCTATAGTGACTTTTGAGTGAAAATAAGGTATCAAATAACACCATGTCAGGTTATTTTGGCATAAATTGCATGCAAATACTACCCTAAGATTTATATCAATTGTCTTCAAGATGGTACTTCTCTATGAGTTTATCTAGGAGCACAAGAATGAGGTCCAAAAAATTAATATTTCATAAGTATGAATCGTAGTCATACCTTTGCTGTGGATGAAGATACCCAGGTTGTCTAAAATACCAGACTGTCTTTAACTGAAGTTATATCAACTTACTGGCTAAACTTAATGTGTCATGCTGAGCAGAGCACACTATTGCATGCGTTTCATTAATATAAAATCAGTTGTGTATTATCTCTAAATCCTAGTTATGATCAAAACCTTCCAAAATATATGATAGGTGAAAATAGTATTTCTAATTTTCATTGGAATGTAGATTTACAATATTGTGTTAATCTCTGCTGTACAGCAAAGTGAATCAGTTACACATATACATATGTCTTCTCTTTCTTATGTATATATAGGTCCTTACGGAGTATTGAGAAGAGTTCACTGTACCATATAGTAGGTCCTTAGTAGTTATCTATTTTATATATATACTGTGTATATGTCAATACCAATCTCCCAATTTATCCCTACTCCAGCCCCTGCTTTCCCCCCGGTAACCATGTTTGTTTTCTACATCTGTGACTCTATTTGTTTTGTAAATAATTTCATTTGTACTATTTTTTTAGATTCCACACATAAGTGATATTAAATGATATTTGTCTTAGCGAGAAAAAGTAATTAAAAAAAAAACCCCACCCTTAAATGAAAAACTTGGAAATGATAGAGTTCTAAGAAGCCATGATTAAAGACCTCAGGTTAACATAATCAAAAAACTCTATAATTTCACTTGTAATAAGATGTACAATGCCATCTAGAAATGAAACTTGAAATTATAAATCATAACAAACTTTTTGTCAATTTAAATGCAACTTGGAAGAACGTTTGAAATGTTAAAGCAAACTGTATGATTGCTTTTATGTATATGTACATTTTTACTTGTAAATTATTTGGCAATCACTTGAAAATATTGCAGAATTTCATTCAAAAGTTGAAAAGAAAGATATATCAGCTGTCTGAGTTGACTTTTCCTTCATAAGTCAAAAGCTAATGGATATACAAATGGCTCTTAAACTTTGTTTCTATCCTCACTCTTTCCCTTACGATCACAAAAATAAATCAGCAAGGATCCTCTAAGAATTTAGTGAAACAAAATTCTGGTGAACCAAAAGATCACCAAATAACAAAGAGAATAATTCTGATAGTTTCTAGATGGATTTGATCTGCACATCCAGAAACCCACTGTTTTTCAAATTCAGAGTTTAATGACTAGATTAATCTTTACCATCTAAAGTATTATTTTTGATTTATGTTGGCTGACATTCTCTAACAATGATTTTTCAAGATGAACTTTCCTTTTGAATTATTCAAGTTCATCACTGACATTGAATGATCAGCTAGTTTCAGTAGATGTAGACACATGCAGAGTATTTACTGTCCATGTTAAATTGTGCAGGATATTGTACTTTTAAGGGCCAAGATGGACGAAAATGAAAATCTGGTCTTGTTTTGTTGAAAACAAAAAAGGTTTTTTTCTACTAGCCTCTGTCTATTTTATCAAGAGTGAGATTTATATAAAATTACTAAGAAACATAAAGTATTCAATTAAGAACTAATCCTGAGGTTGTGTGTTTTCCATTTTCCATTTACATCATCAGTAAATCATTTTAACTTGGAATGCATTAAATAAAACTATTTCATAATCTAAACTTCCACTTTCTCAGGATTTATTAGAATAAAAATTACTTTTTAGAATAACTTTTTAACAATTAAAAGCTATCATAAGAGCTTTTGAACTTTAACAAAAATTATTTATAAAACATAAACTTCAAAATGTGCTTCTGCCTTTCTCTCATATATAAGAAAGGAGGTGGGAGAAACTATTTGGAAATGATGTGACTGACAAGGGATTAATTAATTCAAAAAATATGCAAACAGTTTATACAGCTCAATATCAAAAATAAACAAGCAAATAAAAACATGGGAAGGAGATCTGAATGGCCAGTTCTCAAAGAAGACATACAGATGGCCAAAAGGTATATAAAAAGATTCTCAATATGGCTAATAGAGAAATACAAATCAAAACTACAATGAGATTATCAATTCACACTGGTCAGAATGTCCATCATCAAAAAGCCTACAAATAAGAAATTCTGGAGAGGGCATGGAGAAAAGGGAACCCTCTTACATTCTTGGTGAGAATGTAAATTGGTGCAGCCACTATGTAGAAATATACAGATGTTCCTTAAAACACTAAAGAGCTATCATAGGATCCTACATCCCACTCTTGGGCAAATGTCCAGAGAAAACCAAAATCTGAAAAGATATATGCACATCAATGTTTACTGAAGCACTACTTATAATAGCCAAGATATAGAAGCAACCTAAAAGTCCATCAACAGATGAATGGATAAAAAATGGTGTATGCATGCTAAGTCGTTTCAGTTGTGTCCGACTCTTTGCAGCCCTATGGGCTGCAGTCTGCCAGGCTCCTCTGCCCATGGGTTTCTCCAGGCAAGAATAGTGGAATGGGTTGCCATGCCCTCCTTCAGGGGATCTTTCCAACCCAGGGATTGTGTTTCCTGTATTGGAGGTGGGTTTTATACCACTAGCACCACCTGGGAAGCCACAAAGAATGGTATATATACACAATAGAATTTACTCAGCCATAAAAAGAATGAAATAATGCCAATTGCAGCAACAAAGATGGACCTAGACATTATCACATTAAGTAAGCCAGAGAAAAACAAATATCATGTCTCTTATATGTGGAATCTAAAAAAAAAAAAAAAAAAAAAAAAAACACACACACAAATGAAGTTATTTTCAAAACTGAAAGAGACTCACAGATGTATGAAGACAAGCATATGATTACCAAAAGGGAAAAGGTGGGGCAGGGAGAGGAATAAATTAGGAGGCTGGGATTAACTTACACACATTACTATATATAAAATAGGGAACCTACAAGGACCTACTAAATAGCACATGGAACTATAATCAATAATATATAATAGTTATAAGAAAAAATATGTATATAATGAAATTAAAAGACATTTACTCCTTGGAAGGAAAGTTATGACCAACCTAGACAGCATATTGAAAAGTAGAGATATTACTTTGCCAAAAGAGGTCCATCTCGTCAAGGCTATGGTTTTCCCAGTGGTCACATATGGATGTGAGAATTGGACTATAAAGAAAGCTGAGTGCCGAAGAATTGATGCTTTTGAACTGTGGTGTTGGAGAAGGCTCTTGAGAGTCCCTCAGACTTCAAGGAGATCCAAAAAGCCCATCCTAAAGGAAATCAGTCCTGAATATTCATTGGAAAGACTGATGTTGAAGCTGAAACTCCAATACTTTGGCCACCTGATGCAAAGAGCTTACTCATTTGAAAAGACCCTGATGCTGGGAAAGATTGAGGGCAGGAGGAGAAGAGGACGACAGAGGATGAGATGGTTAATGGCATCACCGACGCTATGGACATGGGTTTAGGTGAACTCCGGGAGTTGGTGATGGACAGTGAGGCCTGGCATGCTGCGGTTCGTGGGGTCGCAAAGAGTCAGACACGACTGAGAGACTGAACTGAACTGACTGATACACACATACACATGCATATATAAATACATATAACTGAATCACTGTGTTGTACAACTGAAACTTGCTTGATGTCGTAAATCAACTTTAAATTTTTTTTGAAAAGAAGGCACAACATAAAATTTAAGAAAATAATTTTATAAAAAGACTCTTAAATGTAAAAACTTGGGAATGGGCATTATCTCTAAATTCCAAATGGTTTTATGCATTTAAAGGATGGAGTTTTTAGAACATGGATTAAGTCAAATAATTTATTAATTAGATGTTCACTGTTGAATTAGAAATGGTTCCAGTCCTAGTTTTATATGTTAAAGAAAGAAAACACTTTTCAAAATAAGTGTCTATGAAATGCCTGGTTGCTCATATCCTCATTCAAGGAATTTCACTAAGTCAGCTAACCTTCTGGCCTTCACACGAAAAGACTTCTGTTATTCAGTTAGCACCAAATTCATAAGTAACGTACTGTATAGTTCACTTTGATCTTTCTTGTGCATCTGTGTGCAAAGTCACTTCATTCATGTCTGAGTTTGTGCACCTCTATGAACTGTAGCCTGCCAGACTCCTCTGTCCATGGGATTCTCAAGGCAAGAATACTGGAGTGGGTTGCCATTCCCTTCTCCAAGGAATATCCCCCACCTAAGGATCGAACCCTCATCTCTTACATCTCCTGCACTGGCAGGTGGATTCTTTACCACTAATACACCTGGGAAGCCCTTCTTGTGTGTTTGATTCCCTGCAAATTTTAAGATCCCAAGGGCAGGGATCTTTGTTTTGCTCACTGCAATAGTTCAGGAACAATGCCAGACACACAGTATATACTCAATATATTTTGGACAAATTGCATAGACCATATCTCCACAAATTAATAAGCAACTAGTTTCCAATATAATAAGGTTAAATTTTGATCACCTTTCCCAATTCAAGTAAATTATTTTGTACCATAAGAATTTTTGAAATAAAAATGTATATGAACATTTTAACAATACACTATGAAATCCAAGCACTGCAATTTTTAAACCCTAACATGTTTACAGTGGTGAAATAATGAAGAATGAGTACCAATGCAAAAAGAACAGTGACTTATCTATAGTTAAGGGCTATACTCAGCTTCATTAAACTGATGGCCTGTTTCTTTATATCACTGTGTTACTGAGAGTAAGATATTAACCAGATATTGTTGCTGTTGTTCAATCACCCAGTCATATCCAACTCTTTGTGACCCCATGGGTGCAGCACATCAGGCCTTCCTGTCCTTCACCATCTCCCAGAGTTTTCCCCAGTTCATGTCCATTGAGTCAGTGATGCCATCCAACCATCTCATCCTCTGTTGTCCCCTTCTCCTTCTGCCTTCAATCTTTCCCAGCATCAGGGTCTTTTCCAATGAGTCAGTTCTTTACATCAGGTGGCCAAAGTATTGGAGCTTCAGCTTCAGTTCTTCCAATGAACATTCAAGTTTGATTTCCTTTAGGATTGACTGGTTTGAGCTTGTTCTCCAAGGGACTCTCAAGAGTCTTCGCTAGCACCACAGTTACAAAGCATCAATCCTTCTGCGCTCTGCCTTCTTTACATCCAACTCTCGTACCTGTCTGTGACTACTGGAAAAACCGTAGCCTTGACTATATGGACCTTTGGTGGCAAAGTGATGTCTTTAATATGCTGTCTAGGTTTCTCATAGTCAGATATTATTCAGATATTAAAAATATTCTGTCTTTGCTGCTGCTGCTGCTAAGTCACTTTAGTTGTGTTCGACTCTGTGCGACCCCATAGACAGCAGCCCACCAGGCTCCCCCATCGCTGGGATTCTCCAGGCAAGAACACTGGAGTGGGTTGCCATTTCCTGTCTTTGCTAGGGCTGCCTTAAATTATCACATAGTAAGTGACTGAAAGCAGTAGATATTTATTCTGTCACAGTTCTGAAGACTAGAATTCTGAAACCAAACTTTTGGCAGGGCCACATTTCCACTGAAGGTTCTAGGGAAGAAGACGTCCTTGCTTCTTCCTAGCTTCTGGTGGCTCCTGGACATCCCTAGAATTCTTGACTTGCAGCTACATCATTCCAAGCACTTTCTCTGTCTTCACATGGCTTTCTCCTTGCCTGTGTGTTTGTATGTGTGTTTGTATTCTCTTCTTATAAGAATACTAGTCATTGCATTTAGGGCCCACCTCAAGATAGGCTCAGATGGTAAAGAATCTGCCTTTGATACAGGAGACCCAGGATCAATCCCTGGGTTGGGAAGATCCCTGGGAGAAGAGAATGGCAATCCACTCCAGTATTCTTGCCTGGGAAATCCCTAGGACAGGCAAGCCTGACAGGCTACAGTCCATGGGGTCTCAAAGGGTGGGACAGGACTGAGTGACTAACACTTTTGCTTTCACTTTCAAGATCCTTAATTAAATCTACAAAGACTTTTCAAACACAATCATATTTACAGATAATAGGAGCTAGAATTTGAACATGATTTTTTGGATTACAATTCCGTGGACTGCAGTCTCTAAGTAGTTAGACTGAAATATTGACTCCATTCAATCCCTTTTCTATTTTAAGAATTCTTTTTTTTTTTTTAATTTTAAAATCTTTAATTCTTACATGTGTTCCCAAACATGAACCCCCCTCCCACCTCCCTCCCCATAACATCTCTGTGGGTCATCCCCATGCACCAGCCCCAAGCATGCTGTATCCTGCGTCAGACATACCAAGCTCCACCCAAGGGCCAACAAGTTCCAAGACAAGACATACCACTCAAATTCTCCAGCAACACAGGAACACTCCCCCGAGCTTCAATATACAGGCAGCTCAAAATTATTCCAAAACACTTGACGTCTCATAACCCATTACTGGTCACTCCACTGCACTCCAGAGAGAAGAAACCCAGCTCCACCCACCAGAACTCCAACACAAGCCTCCCTAACCAGGAAACCTTGACAAGCCACTGATACAACCCCACGCACAGTGAGGAAGCTCCATAATAAAGAGAACTCCACAAACTACCAGAATATAAAAAGGCCACCCCAAACGCAGCAATATAACCAAGATGAAGAGACAGAGGAATACTCAGCAGGTAAAGGAATAGGAGAGTTGCCCACCAAACCAAACAAAAGAGGAAGAAGTAGGGAATCTACCTGAGAAGGAATTCCAAATATTGATAGTGAAAATGATCCAAAATCTTGAAATCAAAATAGAATCACAGATAAATAGTCTAGAGACAAGGATTGAGAAGATGCAAGAAAGGTTTAACAAGGACCTAGAAGAAATAAAAAAGAGTCAAAATATAATGAATAATGCAATAAATGAGATCAGAAACACTCTGGAGGCAACAAATAGTAGAATAACGGAGGCAGAAGATAGGATTAGTGAAATAGAAGATAGAATGGTAGAAATAAATGAATCAGAGAGGAAACAAGAAAAACGAATTATTTTAAGAATTCTTAAGATTTTGCCAAATATATCACATGTCTAAGGTATGTGAAAGAGCATCTCTGAGAGAGATAAAAAGATGGGAATACAGACCACCTGACCTGCCTCTTGAGAAATCTGTATGCAGGTTAGGAAGCAACAGTTAGAATTGGACATGGAACAACAGACAAGTTCCAAATAGGAAAAGGAATAGATCAAGGCTGCATATTGTCACCCTGCTTATTTAACTTATATGCAGAGTACATCATGAGAAACACTGGGCTGGATGAAGCACAAGCTGGAATCAAGATTGTCAGGAGAAATATCAATAATCTCAGATATGCAGATGATACCACCCTTATGGCAGAAAGTGAAGAAGAACTAAAGAGCCTCTTGATGAAAGTGAAAGAGGAGAGTCAAAAAGTTGGCTTAAAGCTCAACATTCAGAAAACTAAGATCATGGCATCCGGTCCCATCACTTCATGGCAAATAGATGGGGAAACAGTGGAAACAGTGGCAGACTGTATTTCCTTGGTCTCCAAAATCACTGCAGGTGGTGACTGCAGCCATGAAATTAAAAGATGCTTACTCCTTGGAAGGAAAGTTATGACCAACACAAACAGCATATTAAATACCAGAGACATTACTTTGCCAACAAAGGTCTGTCTAGTCAAAGTTATAGTTGTTCCAGTAGTCAGGTATAGATGTAAGAGTTGGACTATAAGGAAAGCTGAGTGCCAAAGAATTGACACTTTTGAACTGTGGTGTTGGAGAAGACTCTTGAGAGTCCCTTGGACTGCAAGGAGATCCAACCACTCCATCCTAAAGGAAATCAGTCCTGAATATTCATTGGAAGGACTGATGCTGAAGCTGAAACTCCAGTACTTTGACCACCTGATGTGAAGAACTGACTCATTGGAAAAGACCCTGATGCTGGGAAAGACTGAAGGCAGGAGGAGAAGGGAATGACAGAAGATGAGATGGTTGGATGGCATCACCGACTCAATGGACATGAGTTTGAGTAAACTCTGGGAGTTGGTGATGGACAGGGAGGCCTGGCGTGCTGCAGTACATGAGGTCGCAAAGAGTCGGACACAACTGAGTGACTGAACTGAACTGAACTGAAGGTATGTCAGAAATGAGGTGGAGGATATAAAGGGGAAAATTAGTTATCTTTATTTATAATTACTTCTTATATTCATCTTACTCTCTGAAATTAATTGTATACGTAAAGGAGTAAAAAGTATCTTACCCTCAATAATTAAAGTACATTCTTCAAGAATAAAAACAAAAAGAGCAGTTAGAAACATACTGTATTAAGATTTTTACCTTGAAATAACAGCTTACTTAGAAGTTTAATTTAACAGACTATTGAATTAATTTATATCCTAATTTTATACATTTGTCAGTGTAATTCTTTAGATGCAATTATATCTACCATTTTTCATTATATAAATTTTATTGTCTTAATGGTATTAAAACTATGAATACTGAAGAGACTTTTTTTTTTAAAGCCCTGAATCAACACTAAGCCAAAATCGCTGATGGCTAAAATCCAAAAGAGCAGGCAGTGAAAAAGTGAAAAATGCTAGCAAAAATGCAGAGCAAGAAGAAAAGTTGTTCATTGCTGGTGGGAACACAAAAGTGTATAGCCACTTTGCAAGACAGTTTGGCAGGTTCTTGCATGCATTTTATCATAAGATCCAGCAACAGACTTCCTACATGCTGCTGCTGCTGCTGCTAAGTCACTTCAGTTGTGTCCAACCCTGTGCGACCCCATAGACAGCAGCCCACCAGGCTCCCTCATCTCTGGGATTCTCTAGGCAAGAATACTGGAGTGGGTTGCCATTTCCTTCTCCAATGCATGAAAGTGAAAAAGTCAAAGTGCAGTCGTTCAGTCGTGTCCAACTCTTAGCGACCCCATGGACTGCAGCCTACCAGGCTCCTCCGTCCACGGGGTTTTCCAGGCAAGAGTACTGGAGTGGGGTGCCATTGCCTTCTCCCGAGCTCCTACATACTTATCCAAATAAACTTAAAATATATATCCACACAAAAATCTTCATATGAGCTATAGAACTTTCTTCATAATAGTTCCAAACTGGAATCTACCAAGATGTCCTTTAAAAATGAACGGGTATACATATATTTACTGTTCATGGAGTTTTCAAGGCAAGAATACTGGAGTGGTTTGCCATTCTCTTCTCCAGTGGACCACATTTTGTCAGAACTCTGTCCATGGGGTCCCAGAGTTGAACATGACTTAGCAACTGAAGAACAACAATCTATACATTTGTATACCAAGGGGGTAGGAGGGGGATGGGATGAATTGGGAGATTGGGGTTAACAAATATCCATATTGATACTACGTATAAAATAGACAGCTACTGAGAACCTACTGTATAGCGCAGGAAACTATTCAGTCTTCGGGGTGACCTAAATGGGAAGGAAATTTAAAAAGTTAATATATACATATATATATATATAATATAACTATATATATAACTAATTGACTTTGTTATACAGTAGAAACTAACACAACATTGTAAAGCAACTATACGCCAATAATTTTTTTTTAAGTGAATGAGTTAAACTGTGGCACATCAATACAATGGTAAATTATTCAGAAACAAGAAGAAACAAGCTATCAAGTCATGAGAAGATATGGGGAAGCGTAAAAGGATATTGCTGATAAAGAAATCTGAAAAGGCTATACACAATGATTCCAAACACATGACATTGTAGAAAATGCAAATTTGTTGACAGTAAAAAAAAAAAAAATCAGTGATTACCGGAGGTTCAGGGAGGGATTGGATGAATATGTAGAGTACAGGGGATTTAAGGCAACAAACCTACACTGCATAATCCTAGAATGGTGAATACATGATATTATACATTTGTCAAAAACATATTGTGACAACCTGGAGGGGTGAGATGAGTGGGAGGTGGGAGGGAGGTTCAAGAGGTAGGGGACTTATGTACACCTATGGCTGACTCAAGCTGATATATGGCAGAAACCAACACAATAATGTAAAGCAATTATCCTACAATAACATACATTTAAATAAAAAAAGAAAAGAAACACATAGAACTACAAACACAGAGTGAACACTAATGTAAACAATGGAATTTATTTAATGACACATCAATATTGGTTCATCAGTTGTAAGAAATGTACCACAATCACCAAGATGCTAAAGTGAGAAACTGTGGAAAGAGGATGTAAATGTGAAAGAAATACTCTGTACTCAATTTCCTGAAAATCTAAAACTGTTTTAAAAATTAGAGTTTATTAATAAAAAATATCATGTTTTTTCTTAATCCTAAATCAAGTTTGATTGAAAAAATGCAGCCCTTGAGAATGATGTAGGATTACCCTCCTGACCCAAGCTGCCTGGTTTATGAGCAATCATTCTATTTTCTTCTTTTGTATATTTTTGTATACTTTTGTCTATTTTTGGGAGCTCTGTTACAGTGATATCTAAAACCCAGAAAATAAATCTGTATTTGAGAACTAAATCTCCAAATGTAAACTTATTAGCATTTTAGATTTTCTATCCAGCAGGAAATTACTTAATCAATTTATTTTAATTCTTTGGCCTGTAAGATCTCTCTCAATATCTTTAAAATGGCATTAGACAGGGGCTGAAATTTTCATTTTTAAAAAAAAAAGTCATTTCAGATTTATTTTATAATATTTTGGATTCAAGGATAAGTGTATGCGTTAAATGACAATGCCGATACTCTAATATGTACATTATTTTTCATTTCCTCTATGTCTTTGAGCATCCATTGGGGCAGAGCTATCTAATGCAACTGAATGTGTCTTTTCCCTTTTGATGATATTGTTATAGCCCTTCTTTGAAGGTTTCTATATTTGTGAAATAATACATAACATTAACATGAGGAACATATCTGGGAGTAACACAGAAAAATAATGTGACTCCCAGACATGCTTCTTAAGTTAATGTTATGTATTATTTCACAAACTCAATATTGTTAAGTAGTTAAGTTAGTTAAGTCGCTCAGTTGTGTCTGACACCTTGCGACCCCATGGACTGTAGCCCACCAGACTCCTCCGTCCATGGGATTCTCCAGGCAAGAATACTGGAGTGGGTTGCCATTTCCTTCTCCAGGGGATCTTCCCGACACAGGGATCTAACCCAGGTCTCCCGTATTAGAGGCAGACGCTTTAACCTCTGAGCCACCAGGGAAGCTCCATTGTTAAGTAATTAGCCTCCAATTAAAATAAATAATTTTTTTAAGTATGTTGTTTATCCTTCTAAAATACTACCACAAACAGCAAAAATTTTTGAGTGCAAAACATCAAGAAAACCTGGTCTTTGAGAGTCTGGAGATTATTTTTTTTTTGTATGGCAACAATTATGCCAAACAACAACAAGGTCAGATCACATTGACTAAATTTATTATGATTTCAATGAAGCTGTATTATTTTAAATAACTGTAATAGTGCCTTCTGTTTTTAAAGTTCTATAAAGTTCATGGTAGACTTTGAGATACTAAAGGGGAAAATAAACAATTTCAATAACTCTTTGTACTATTTTAACCTTGTTGCAACATTTGCATTATCTTCTGTAAAATGAAGCATATAATCTTGCTTTGATTTCCCATTTCACCATGATTAATAGAATGCAAAGCCTCCATAAAGTATTATATCTACCTAGAGAATACAGGAGTTCTTTATGTAATGTACTATGTTGCATCTAACTGAAAAGTCTAATTAATGTAGATAGTAGAGGAATCTATGTGCTTTCAATTGTCTGTTATTTGCTGACCTGTAGATAACTTTCAGCTTGCTATTTTCAAATAAATAATAAATTCCACTAATAACAATAGCTTTTCATTAACTAAATGCCCTGTGATTGTCAACTCAACTGTGTGCCTCTCTCCTTAATGGGGACTCAAAATGCTTAGGTAAGTTTAAATCATCATGAAATATTTATTTGGTTGCATTTGCAAATTATATAGTACTCACGTGAGTAACTGTAAAGTAGACAAAGCTATGTTTGCTTTTCCTTCCTTCCATTTGATGGCCCTTTGATCAGATGCTTTTGGCCTTAATTATCATTTTCTTGGCTTCCTTGGAACTTGTATGGTGGCAGTTCTGTATGGCATTCAGTGTGCTATAAACTTGGGTATTTTTCCAAGACTTGTTGGCAAGAACATGAGCTCTCAGCAAGCATCAGTGACCCTATGGTGCAGGCTTCTGCAGCCCTCAACAACATAGACCTAGTTGTGCTTAGAAGGCATGGGTGAGGCAGTGATTATAAAGGGGGGGAAAAAAAACAGTTTATTGGTGTTTGGGTTAGATAGAAACAAATGCACTTCCCTAATTACGCCACTTTTTATGTTGTATTGATCTATCTTGAGACAAAGGAATGAACTCCAGAGGGGCTAAATTTGGATTATTATTTGTTCATAAGCTCAACAATCACCATGTCACATGGTCCCACTTAGCTTCTAAATAGTCTTATTGTATAGTATAAATAGTATATATGAGAAAGTAGTCTTCCCATGGATGCAGCCCTATCAGGCTTACGTGCTTTCTTGGGAAGAGGTAGTAGAGATGACCTTGTGCACAGGACTAACGATGTCTGCTTATGAGAGGCGGCCAAAACTTTACTCTTAGATATACCCCACACTCAGTTCAGTCCTGGGGTGCCAAAAGCAAAGCATTTAAGCAAAAAATTAGGAGGGCTTTTATGGACTGTAGCCTACCAGGCTCCTCTGTCTATGGAATTTTCCAGGCAAGAACACTGAAGTAGGTAACTATCACTTTTCCGGGGATTCCTGACCCAGGGATGGAACCCGAGTCTCCTGCATTGTCTTAGATTCTTCACCATCTGAGACACCAGGGAAGCCCAATTGAAAAAGAAAGGAACCTCAAGTAAGACCTTTGATGGGGGGTTCTAATATGGCACATTATAAACTTTGCAAAAAAAAAACACACATCTTTTTCCCAAACACCATTTGCTTAGAGAGGAGGTAATATTCACAGGTGGGCCACGGTCGTAATCCAAATATGATAGATTCACAGTGCCAAAATTAACTTGTCCCAGTAGGTTCCAGTTCATTTCCAAGATTCAGGTTAGGACAATTGGTAGTAACTGCTATCCTGGCAAAAACAACACTGAGATGGTATCCTCAGATACCACCGAGTCCCTGTTATGTTCCTCAGCAAAAGATACTAGGTTTTGGAAACATAAATTGGCCTGTGATAACTGCTCGGGAAGATGGAAATTTGCTTGTGTTTTTAACTTAGTTTGATGAAGGCAAATGCTATTGTAATCTATGTCTTATTAAGTCTTTGGTCTCTTTAAAAAGTCAAGCCTGTGATAAACCATACCAATGTTTTCTTAGGTCAGCTTCCAAAGACAACAGAAATAAAGGCAAAACTAAGCAGATGGGATCTAATCAAACATACAAGCTTTTGTACAACAAAGGAAACCACAGACAAAAGGAAAAGACAACCTGCAGAATGGGAGAAATGTTTGCAAACAGGGAGAACAAGGGATTAATTTCCAAAATACACAAACAACTCACACAACTCAACAACAACAAAGAAGACATATAGATGGCCAATTGGCACGTGAAAAGATGCTCAACATCATTAATTATTAGAGAAATACAAATCAAAACTATGAGATACCACCTCACATCTGTCAAAATGGCCAGCATTAAAAAATCTAAAAATAACAAATGCTAAGAGAGTGTGGTGAAAAGGTAATCCTTCTATACTGTTGGTGAGAATGTATGTTGACGCAACTACTATGGAAAACAGGATAGAGGTTCTTCCAAAACTAAAAATAGAGTTGCCATATGATCTGCAATCTCACTCCTGAGTATATATATATCCAGACAAAGTGAAAGTGAAAGGCACTGAGTCATGTTCGACTCTTTGTGACCCTATGGACTATATAGTTCATGGAATTCTCTAGGCCAGAATCCTGGAGTGGGTAGACTATCTCTTCTCCAGCAGATCTTTCTGACCCAGGAATCTAACTGGGGTCTCTTGCATTGCAGGTGGATTCTTTACCAACTGAGCTACCAGGGAAGCTAAATAATTCAAAAAGATACATGCACCCCTATGTTCATAGCAGCACGATTCACCATAGCCAAGACATGGAAACAACTTAGATGTCCAACAAGAGATGAGTGGATAGAGAAGATGCGGTTTATATGGACAATGGAATTCTATTCAGCCATAAAACAGAACGAAGCTAGAGATTATTGTACTAAGTGAAGTAATTCAGAAAGTGAAAGACAATACCATATGATATCACTTATATGTTGAATCTAAAATATGACATAAATGGACTTATCTAAGAAACAGACTGTGGTTGCCAAGGGGAAGGGGAAAGGGGAAGGATGGATTGGGAGTTTGGGGTTGGCAGATACAAAACAAGTACCTATAGGATGTATAAACAACCATGTCCTACAGTATAATATAGGGAGCTATATTCACTATATAGTCACATTTTAAATTAATATTTTAATTTAAAATATTGAAAATGTATATGTATATACATACATATACATTTTAATATTTTTCACCATCATGGTTTTTCCCAAGATATTGAATATAGTTCCCTGTGTTATACAGCATATATATATACATATATAATCACTTTTATGTATGGCAGAAATTGACACAATGTTGTACATTAGCTATACTTATACTAATTAAATTCATCCAATCCTCTCTCCTCTGTTCCTAATCTTGTTTAGGTTGTCATGATCTGGACCATCATCATGCAGGGGAACAACTGCCTTATTTCTTGCCAATCTTATATAGACTTTTCACACCATACTGAGGACACTTCTAAAATATAATCATCCCAATCCTCTGCTTAAAATCAGTCAGTAAGTAAAGCCTCATCTCCTTAAAAATCTTTCCACACACACGTTCTATCACTTGTCCTTTTATATTCTGTTCCATTATACTGAATACATCATACATATGCGAGTGTTCTTTTGCATCTAAACTTTTGCACAATATTATACAAACTAAAATACTGCTCCAACAGCTCCACTTCTTCTTTACCTGACTATTTCTATTAATCTTGTATAGTTCTAATTATATAGGCTTTCTTCAGGAAGATTTCTCTGACATCTAAACACCAGTCTAGGTGCTCTTTCTAAGCTTACAGTCAATCATGTCAAAGTTGGTTTTGAGACTATAGAAGCCATTGTGTAACTGATTCCACTCCAGACAGACAGAGCCCAGCTCTCTAGGTATTAAGAACATCTCTAATTGAGAGTCAGAGAAAGACAGGGAAGAAGGCTTTGGATTTTTCACTCACAAAGGATGGCAGAAATTTGGATTTCAATCTGTTGGCCATTGGACTTCAATTTGCAAAAAGAATATTTTAATATTAATTTTCCCATAAAATTGATGAGGCAGACATATTCAACTTTTTATATCCCTATGTTGCTAACATTTTGTTAGTGAGCTATGAACATTTTTGTTGAAACCTCTTTATGCTATATTTACTGAAACATACAGAAACTTTTGATGCAACTGGATAAAGTTTTAATGCAACTAATTAAAGTGTAATTAAAAGAATTTCAGTGTTTGTTGCATAGTAATCATGGATTCATTGTCCCAGTCAAACAATTTTAAGAGTCTTTTTTTCCCCAGAAAGATACTCACAGATATAGGGGATGGAATCAGGGGAGTGACCTCATGAAAGTGGCAGCTGGAGAATCAGATGTAGCTAATTTGAGGGCTATATCCAGGGGGCTGCCCAGGTTTGGTGCTAGTGGTAAAGAACCCACCTGCCAATGCAGGAGATGCAAGAAACATGGGTTCCTTTCCTGGGTTGGGAAGATCTCCTGGAGGAGGGCATGGCAACTCACTCCAGTATTCTTGCCTGGAGAATCCCATGGACAGAGGAGCCTGGTGGGCTACAGCCCATAGGGTCACACAGAGTTGGACACGACTGAAGCGACTTAGTACAAATGCAGGAGGGCTATATCCACACATGACAGACAAGATAATTTTGGCTCTGTGGCTCTCTCATCTCTAGATAGTACCCCACCTATATACAATATCTCTTCTCCAAGAGAAGAGTATTTGAATAAAAAAATACTGTATTCTTTCAAAGTTTAACAGAGAATAAAGCTTTGGGAAATATTAAAAGAAAATGACTGTTTCCTTCTTTGTGGAATTTCATTGGAAAGTGTAATATTCTAGCCTCTCTCCATGCCCTTCAATCACTCTGTCCAATGGGAGATGCAGTGACTTTTCTAATAGGTAAATGTGATGAGGCTATACTGGGATTACTCAACTTCCCCCACTCGCCCCTCTCAGGAGCTGCTTTTTGCCTATAGAATGGAGACTTTCTCTGATTCTACAGTAAGAGTTTGACTTAATGCTTAAAAGCCTTCTTCAGGTCTTGTTTTGTCATAATTGAATAGGTTCATCTGTCTAATTCTGGTGTTCATTTGCCAGGCCCATTGATGATTACCTTAAGCTATATACTTCAGCTTCTACTAGCATTTCCTGGTGACTCAGTGGTAATGAATTCATTTGCAAGGCAGGATACACAGAGATGGTAGTTCAATTCCCTGGGTTGGGAAGATCCCCGGGACAAAGAAATGTCAATCCATTCCAGTGTTCTTGCCTGGAAAGTCTCATGAGCAGAGGAGCCTGGCAGGTTGCAGTCCACGAGGTCTCAGAAAACTTGGATATGAGTGAGTAAAATTGTTTATGTTTTCTGTACTTTTTTTTTTAATCACTTTTTTAGATCCCACTGAGGAAAAAAGAAAATAGTGTTTGGTACCCTCAAAGATTCCACACCTGTGCTCAGTCTAGCATCTTCAAACATATCTAACAGTTGTGTTTTAATTGGAGTAGTAATGAATTCATTCTCCTCAAAAGTATGAATATTACTAATCAATACTACCAAAAATAAGAACAGGAATCATATCTCACATATCATTATCTCTCTGGATAATGCTTTCTTGATGAATGTTTCATTTTAAAATCCAAATTTCAAATAATGTATATTTTTCTCAATATAATACTGATCAGCTGATGTTTAAACAAGGTAGCTTTTAACTCTGTCTCCAAAACTCAATGAGATTATATTAATGTATGGGGAAAGTTTTGGATTATAATCCAGATATGATTAACAGGACAGCATCAGACATTATGTATTATGTATAGAAATTTTGAGGAGGATACCAAGTATTAACATTGGGCAAGTATGTCTGAGATATCACTGCAGTCAAAGGAGGTATCAAGGCCTGATGGATCACAAAGATGATAGAAGAGACACTCTTGAAAGTGATGGTGGTACAATGAAGAGCTGCTATTCTTAAAACAGTTTCTTCTTTCTGAAACATAATCACCAGAAGAGTAGAAAGTCCATTTTACAGTTTTTCATTCTCATTCATTGACCACCTCCACTGAAGCTATGATAAAGCACTCATGGCCAGGAAAATCATCACTCCTAAAAGTGTTTTTACAAAACTATCTCCTCCTTTGATATTTGCTTGATGTTTTTGCTTTTTAATACATTTTGTTGCTGATGTTTATTCCCCAGGTTCTTTTACAGGTATGTGGAGCCACATGACATAGACCTGGCCAATGAAATATAAATGGAAGTCTGTGTGGCAGCATTTGTGGGAAATCTTTTATTATTATTATTATAAGTTTCCATCCATAACCATATGGTTGACCCTTCCCACTCATTTTGCCCATGTCCATGTCCCTTTATCACCAAGAAAGACATTTTCAACCATTCAGCTTATGTTTTAGTTTTGTTCAACTTTGCTTGGTGGGAAAACATTATGTAACATTTTCCAGTTGTTTTATTGTATTTTTTGTCTATTTTTACTGCTTTTAAAGATAAATTTATTTAATGTCAGGTATTCACCGTGTTGTAAATATAGTATTTTTGACTCTATAAATTTTACATGTTAATTCATACCAAGCAATTTTTAAAATATGAGCATAAACTGATATGCTAAGCATTTCACATATGTGTGTTACATGCATATACATACATATGTGCTCACTCAGTCATGTCCAACTTCTGGTTTTCCCATTTGAAAAAAAAAATGGAACCAGGATTAAGCTCCTATTTAGCACTGTCACCCAAAACATCTGATTTTCAGAAATAGATTGGTGTTAAAATGCATTCTAGGAAGCACTGTCACCCAAAACATCTGATTTTCAGAAATAGATTGGTGTTAAAATGCATTCTAGGAAGCACTTCTCAAATCACACAATATTAGTACATACACACACACACACACACACACAGAGTGCTAATTTAAAATACACGTGCTAGTTGGACCTGCATGTATAAGTTCTCAATTGCTTTCAGTTCCCAGTATGACTGCTTTAGAATAAATTACAGAATTTAGACAAAAATACTCACTTTTATGAACACTATTGGTAAATTGAATTATTGGGCTGTGATGCAAACAAGCTATGGGCTTTAACAATAGTGCATTTGGAGAACTATATTCAATATCCTGTGATAAATCATAATGGAAAAGAATATGAAAAATATATAAATGTATAACTGAATCATTTTGCTGTAGATCAGAATTAACACTGTAAATCAAAAATACTTCAATAGTTTTTTTAAAGCTAAAATAAATAAAAAACAGGGAAGTCACAAACAAAGCAATGGTTCATTTTCATTTAGGGATTTAGATATCAGAATCTTAAAACTCAGATACTGTTAAAAACTCAGAGACTGGGATAGACACACATACACTATTGATACTATGAATAAAATAGATAACTAATGAGAACATACTGTATAGCTCAGGGAACTCTACTTAATGCTCTGTGGTGATCTGAATGGGAAGGAGTTCCATGAGGGTGGGCATGTATGTATATGTATGATGATTCATTTTGCTGTACAGTAGAAACTAACAACACTGTAAAGCAATTATACCTCCATAATTTTTTTAAAAAATTAGTTATTACTTCCATCTGATCATTAGAAAAGATAGACCCCAAAAATATAATTTCCTATAAAATTCAGAAATGTAACATAAACAAGTTTATATAATTATTTAGATATTCAAAATACAGAGAAATACATATGCTAAACTGTTAGATATTAGAATTAATTATTGGAAAAACTTGGTCATGTGACATACTATACACAAAAAATTTCTAATTAAAAAAAAAATGAACCACCTCAAGAATTTGTGAAGTATTTCATTTCCTGTCTCCAAAATCCTACTACACCTTGTGGTTTTCCATACCTTCTGGATACTTTTAATAAACCTCCCGTAGGGAATGAGCAAGAAGTCATGGGACTTCCTTGGTGGTTCAGTGGTTATGACTCCATGCTTCAAATGCAGGGGGCATAGGTTTGATCCTTAAATAGGAAACTAAAATCCCACATGCCACGTGGGAAAAAAATAAAGAGCCTTAAACTCAGTGTTCTCATTAGGCTACTTTTCTTCTCACATTATTCGTGTATCCTGATTACTTCCTCCACTGGGAGGTCCCTCAGTTACCTTTATATTATGATTACTCTAAATCTATAATCTCTAGCCCTTACCCCTTTTGAAAATAACTCTACACAATCAACTTATGAACATTTCCACTAAATGTCCAACAATTCACTGTTTTCTAAATAAGCCCTCCTATATTCTCTAGCTCCATAAATACTCCACCATCTGCCATGATATACAAAGAAGAGTGAACTTTACTCAGGTCTCACTGAAACTCACGTGTAATCATCAAATCTCACTGGCAGCATTTCAATAATACTACTTAAATCCATCCAATTCTCTCCACTCTGTTCCTAACCTTGCTGAAGTTGTCATGACCTGGACCATCATCCTCCACTGGACCAATTTCCTCTCTTCTTGATCTTAATTAGGTATTCACACTATACTGAAGACACTTCTGAAATATAATCAAGCCAATCCTTGCTTAAAATCAGTCAATAAGGACTTCCCTGGTGGTTCAGTGGTTAGGAATCTATCTGCCAATTCAGGGGACATGGGTTCGATCCCTGATCTGGGAGTCCACATGCTGCAGAGCAACTAAGCCTGTGAGCTACAACTCTTCAGATGCACTCTAGAGCCCGGGAGTCACAACTGCTGAAGTCCATGCACCCTAGAGTCCACGCTCTGCAGAAAGAGAAGCCACACAATGAGAAGCCCAAGCACCACAATCAGAGAGTAGGCCTAGCTTGCCACAATTAGATAAAAGCCTGAGCAGCAGCAAAGACCCAGGATAGCCAACAAATAAATAAGAACAAATTTTAAAAATCAGTCAATAAGAAAAACTGAAGTTCTTTAAATACCTTTTCAGACACACCTTCTATCACATGCCCTTTTATATTCTATTCAACCATACTGAATGCTTCCTACCTACATGCTATTTTACATCTAAACCTTTGCAGAAGGTTACACAAGCTGAAATACTGCTCCAACAGCCCTACTTGTTCCCTTACTTGACTACTTCTATTATTCTTTTATAGTTTTATTTCGATAGGCTTTCTTCAGGAAGATTTCTCTAACATTGAAATACTAGGCTAATCTTTATCACTTACTACTTTGAACTGTAGTGGACCAATACTGGGTTGAATCTTTCGCTGGTTACAAACATTATTTCAGGCACCTTGTCCTTTTTTTTTTTTTTTTTTATAGTTTTTTATTTTTTTAATTTTAAAATCTTTAATTCTTACATGTGTTCCCAAACATGAATCCCCCTCCCACCTCCCTCCCCATAACATCTCTGTGGGTCATCCCCATGCACCAGCCCCAAGCATGCTGTATCCTGCGTCAGACATAGACTAGCGATTCAATTCTTACATGATAGTATACATGATAGAATGCCATTCTCCCATATCATCCCACCCTCTCCCTCTCCCTCTAAGTCCAAAAGTCCGTTATACCCAGCTGCGTCTTTTTTCCTGTCTTGCATACAGGGTTGTCATTGCCATCTTTCTAAATTCCATATATATGTGTTAGTATACTGTATTGGTGTTTTTCTTTCTGGCTTACTTCACTCTGTATAATCGGCTCCAGTTTCATCCATCTCATCAGAACTGATTCAAATGAATTTTTTTTAATGGCTGAGTAATACTCCATTGTGTATATGTACCACTGCTTTCTTATCCATTCATCTCCTGATGGACATCTAGGTTGTTTCCATGTCCTGGCTATTATAAACAGTGCTGCCATGAACATTGGGGTACATGTGTCTCTTTCAATTCTGGTTTCCTTGGTGTGTATGCCCAGCAGTGGGATTGCTGGGTCATATGGCAGTTCTATTTCCAGTTTTTTAAGGAATCTCCACACTGTTCTCCATAGTGGCTGTACTAGTTTGCATTCCCACCAACACTGTAGGAGGGTTCCCTTTTCTCCACACCCTCTCCAGCATTTATTGCTTGCAGATTTTTGGATCGCAGCCATTCTGACTGGTGTGAAGTGGTACCTCATTGTGGTTTTGATTTGCATTTCTCTGATAATGAGTGATGTTGAGCATCTTTTCATGTGTTTGTTAGCCATCCGTATGTCTTCTTTGGAGAAATGTCTATTTAGTTCTTTGGCCCATTTTTTGATTGGGTCGTTTATTTTTCTGGAATTGAGCTGCATAAGTTGCTTGTATATTTTTGAGATTAGTCCTTTGTCAGTTGCTTCATTTGCTATTATTTTCTCCCATTCAGAAGGCTGTCTTTTCACCTTGCTGATATTTTCCTTTGTTGTGCAGAAGCTTTTAATTAGATCCCATTTGTTTATTTTTGCTTTTATTTCCAGAATTCTGGGAGGTGGATCATAGAGGATCCTGCTGTGATTTATGTCTGAGAGTGTTTTGCCTATGTTCTCCTCTAGGAGTTTTATAGTTTCTGGTCTTACATTTAGATCTTTAATCCATTTTGAGTTTATTTTTGTGTGCGGTGTTAGAAAGTGATCTAGTTTCATTCTTTTACAAGTGGTTGACCAGTTTTCCCAGCACCACTTGTTAAAGAGATTGTCTTTACTCCATTGTATATTCTTGCCTCCTTTGTCAAAGATAAGGTGTCCATAGGTGTGTGGATTTATCTCTGGGCTTTCTATTTTGTTCCATTGATCTATATGTCTGTCTTTGTGCCAGTACCATACTGTTTTGATGACTGTGGCTTTGTAGTAGAGCCTGAAGTCAGGCAAGTTGATTCCTCCAGTTCCATTCTTCTTTCTCAAGATTGCTTTGGCAATTCGAGGTTTTTTGTATTTCCATATAAATCTTGAAATTATTTGTTCTAGTTCTGTGAAAAATACCACTGGTAGCTTGATAGGGATTGCATTGAATTTGTAAATTGCTTTGGGTAGTATACTCATTTTCACTATATTGATTCTTCCAATCCATGAACATGGTATATTTCTCCATCTATTAGTGTCCTCTTTGATTTCTTTCATCAGTGTTTTATAGTTTTCTATATATAGGTCTTTAGTTTCTTTGGGTAGATATATTCCTAAGTATTTTATTCTTTTTGTTGCAATGGTGAATGGAATTGTTTCCTTGATTTCTTTTTCTACTTTCTCATTATTGGTGTATAGGAATGCAAGGGATTTCTGTGTGTTGATTTTATATCCTGCAACTTTACTATATTCATTGATGAGCTCTAGTAATTTTCTGGTGGAGTCTTTAGGGTTTTCCATGTAGAGGATCATGTCATCTGCAAACAGTGAGAGTTTTACTTCTTCTTTTCCAATTTGGATTCCTTTTATTTCTTTTTCTGCTCTGATTGCTGTGGCCAAAACTTCCAGAACTATGTTGAATAGTAGCAGTGAAAGTGGACACCCTTGTCTTGTTCCTGACTTTAGGGGAAATGCTTTCAATTTTTCACCATTGAGGATAATGTTTGCTGTGGATTTGTCATATATAGCTTTTATTATGTTGAGGTATGTTCCTTCTATTCCTGCTTTCTGGAGAGTTTTTATCATAAATGGATGTTGAATTTTGTCAAAGGCCTTCTCTGCATCTATTGAGATAATCATATGGTTTTTATTTTTCAATTTGTTAATGTGGTGAATTACATTGATTGATTTGTGGATATTGAAGAATCCTTGCATCCCTGGGATAAAGCCCACTTGGTCATGGTGTATGATCTTTTTAATGTGTTGTTGGATTCTGATTGCTAGAATTTTGTTGAGGATTTTTGCATCTATGTTCATCAGTGATATTGGCCTGTAGTTTTCTTTTTTTGTGACATCTTTGTCAGGTTTTGGTATTAGGGTGATGGTGGCCTCATAGAATACAACAGACAACACAGAAATACAAAGGATCATAAGAGACTACTATCAGCAGTTGTATGCCAATAAAATGGACAGTGTGGAAGAAATGGAAAAATTCTTAGAAAAGTACAATTTTCCAAAACTGAACCAGGAAGAAATAGAAAATCTTAACAGACCCATCACAAGCACGGAAATTGAAACTGTAATCAGAAATCTTCCAGGAAACAAAAGCCCAGGTCCAGACGGCTTCACAGCTGAATTCTACCAAAAATTTCGAGAAGAGCTAACACCTATCCTACTCAAACTCTTCCAGAAAATTGCAGAGGAAGGTAAACTTCCAAACACCTTGTCCTTTTTATATTCCCAGTGTTTGGTGCAGATATGAGCCAATAGTAAGTGCTCAACCTATATTTCCTAAAATTATTGAAGACTAACAGAAAAGTAATATCACAGCCAGAAACAGGGACATTGACAATGGAAGCTGACTTAGGGACTAAAAATTACTTCTGTTTAGGAATACATTGAGATTAAAGCAACACTGGGATCCCTAAGGGAAACGTTTTGATAGAGATTTGGTAATATAGAATTGAGCTTACAGGTGTAGGTTTTACCCACACAAATTTTAGTGGAAACTGAAGTGGTGAAAGCAAACTAGATTCTGAGCATAAAGGAAAAGCAACAAATCTTTGGAAGAAATTATGAAGGAGTTTAAATGATTCCTTTTATTGTTTTGTGTAGAAATCAATATTTCATTTGGCTTTCTGTTAAGAGGGTGGAGGTAGTAGTAGATTTGTTTGCTTTGCTGGCTAGCTTCATAAATCAGCTGATATAAAGTACATTGTTTATTATCAGCCTTTACTTTTCCTCAGAATAATAAAGTACAAAAAAAATCCAAAGATATTTTGATTACTATTACATAGGTACTTTAATAACTATTCTGCTATTACAAAAGAGTTAATAGTACACATTTGACACATTAAAAAGAATATCTTTAAGATGATAGAGAATTTTATGAATTTCTGTTAAGGGATCCTTGCTAAAATTGATGCAGTTGGTCACAGGGAATGAGGAAATTATTAAATAAGAAGAAAGTGTTTGTGATAATAGTCATAAAACTATGTTTATATGATACAAAGTTTAATGGACAGATGTTTAGAAGAACATTGCTTTTTTTCAATTTTAGTTTCACAACGTTTTCAGGAAATGGGCAGAAACTGAGTGAAGATATTTATATTTCTCTAAACAATTCCACTTTCCCAAATGGTTTCATATTGATTTTGTGAACACTTCTGCCCTCCTTCAAAATTATGTTTGTCAGTTACATACGCCAGTCACCACTTACAGTTAACTGTAACCCAGCAATGCTATAGGGCATGGAAATAAATATTTCCAGATGAAGACATATTTGAAAATCTTCCACATCAATAAAAGAGGAAATTTTTCCTGGTATTTGGAAATGCTGTCATTTTAAATTCATTTTAATAAAGGTTTTATGTTGAAAATTTTATAGTAACAACACAAGTTGTTTGAAATATAGCTGGTAATAAACCATCTTAAAAGGGAATATAATTTGAGTTGATTAGAAAAACTTTAGATTAGGAATAACAGGCAGGATATTTTTGACGTTATTTTCCGTAGTGGTTGTACCAACTTAAAAATCCCATGAGCAAACCAAAAAGGTTCCCTTTCCTAAATATCCACACCAACCTTTTGGTCTTTCATAGTGCTATCAGTTCTAATGTAAGCCAGTATTTAGGTTTTTCTTCAGTTTTTATTTAATTCATGCTTTTTTTAACTTTATTTCAGTAAACTTAAAAATCTTATCACAAATTTCTACTATACAAGATGTTAATGAGTTGCAATATGTAGTACAGAAGTAATTCTAACCTTAGAGTAAAATAACTTTAAAGTGAGCCTCTATTATAAAATAACTAAACACGCCTTATGATTCTTGAAGTTCACCTTTTCTTATAAGTTTTTAAAACTTGTAAAGGCAACATAATGTCTTAAAAACAGGATTAAATTTTCTAAAGGTAGGGTCAGTAGACTTAATTTTACTTTTAATTTTACTAAAATAGATTTTAAATAACTTTATTTACATACATGAAATCTTATTGACCATGTCCAAAAGTAAAATTACCAAAACCTTAAGTTTAAGCAATACAAACAAAAATACAGACCACTACTTATTTATTTTTAATTGAAGGATGACTGCTTTACAATATTGTGTTGGTTTCTGCCCTAGTCAAAATGAATCAGTCATGGGTATACATATGTCCCCTCCCTCTTGAGCCTCTCTCCCACCTCACATTCCATCCGACCTACCTAAATTGACACAGAGTACCAGTTTGAGCTTCAAGTCATATAGCAAATTCCCATTCAGTTCAGTCGCTCAGTTGCGTCCAACTGTGCAACCTCATGGACCGCAGCATGCCAGGCTTCCCTGTCCATCACCAACTCCAGGAGCTTACTCAAACTCATGTCCATCCAGTTGGTGATGCCATCCAACCATTTCATCCTCTGTTGTCCCCTTCTCCTCCCACCTCCAACCTTTCCCAGGATCAGGGTCTTTTCCAGTGAGTCAGTTCTTCACATCAGGTAGCCAGAGTATTGGAGTTTCAGCTTCAGCATCAGTCCTTCCAATGAAAATTCAGGACTGATTTCCCACAGGCTATCTATTTTATGTATGGTACTACTGCTTCTTTTTATACAAGGCTTTGAGAATCCAGTTCCTTGCAAATTCAGCAATAGAAACATCAAGATTTATTTGCATCATGATTTTTGCAGAGTTTACATTTCTTTTTTTAATCTCTTAAAAACATTCAGGTTAAATATAGGGTTGATCAATTATGCAAATGCATTGGTTTCTTGATCTTTTTAAATTAGGTTATATAAACATGAAAAGGTGTTCTGCTTGAAACCATAATAAATATGGAAATTTACATCTTTAATGTGAAAGCTATCCTTGTTTTTTTGTTGTTGCTATTGATTCGAGTTTTTGCTGTCTTAATATTCATTTTGGGTCAAATGTAAGCACACATATTTCAAAATGAGATTATTTCCTTTTTTGTTCATGATACCTGTAAAATATGAAAACTCTTGCTCATATGTATAAGTCAGAAATTGAAAAATGTTTCTTGCTGTCCTGTGAATGGCTGGCTACCCTTCTTCACATAAATCCAGAACTTACCTGGAAGCAGATCAGTAATATTATCTTGAGTCTGATCAGACTACATTTCCTCTCTCAAACTCACATTTCCAACCCAAGCAGAAGAGTCAGAGAAAAGATTCTCCGCTGACACATACTTGTGTTGAAAGGCAAGGACACTAATGTTCAATGTTAATCAGTTCTCCCAGGTAATTTCAGTAACACTTGACATTTGCCTTTTCTCTAATCTTGCCTTTTTCTCAGTCAAACGCAAGCAGCAGCAAAAACATTAAGATTTATTTGCATCATGATTTTTGCAAAGTTTACATTTTTTTAATCTCTTAAAAAATTTAAGTTTTAACAATACTGTTGTTTGTTTGTTGACCATAGATAGTCTACAGTCTTGTTGACTATAGTTGACTATAGATTTGATGTTGTTCAGCAGATCTCTAGAACTTACTCATCTTGCATAATTGAGGCTTTATGCCTGTTGATTAATATCTCTTTATTTCCTCCTTCCCCTACCTCCTGGCAACCATAATTCTACTCTGATTCTATGAGTTTAACTATCTGCAGTTCAGTTCAGTCACTCAGTTGAGTCCAACTCTTTGCAACCCCATGGACTGCAGCAGGCCAGGCCTTCCTGTTGATCATCAACTTCCGGAGTTTACTCAAACTCATGTCCATTGAGCTGGTGATGCCATCCAACCATGTCATCCTCTGTCTCACCCTTCTCCTCCCCTGTCTCCCCCTTCTCCTCCAACCCTCAATCTTTCCCAGCATCAGGGTCTTTTCAAATGAGTCAGCTCTTTGCATCAGGTGGCCAGAGTATTAGACTTTCAGCTTCAGCATCAGTCCTTCCAATGAACACCCAGGACTGATCTCTTTTAGGATGGAATGTTTGGATCTCCTTGCAGTCCAAGGGACTCTCAAGAGTCTTCTCCAACACCGCAGTTCAAAAGCATCAGTTCTTCAGTCCTCAGCTTTCTTTATAGTCCAACTCTCACATCCATACATGACTACTGGAAAAACCATAGCCTTAACTAGATGGACCTTTGTTGGCAAAGTAATATCTCTGCTTTTTAATATGCTGTCTGCTGCTGCTGGTGCTAAGTCGCATCAGTCATGTCCAACTCTGTGCGACACCATAGACAGCAGCCTACCAGGCTCCATAGTCCCTGGGATTCTCCAGGCAAGAACACTGGAGTGTGTTGCCATTTCCTTCTCCAATGCATGAAATGAAAAGTGAAAGTGAAGTCACTTGGTCGTGTCTGATTCAGCAACCCCATGCACTGCAGCCTACAAGGCTCCTCCGTCCATGGGTCCATGGGATTCTCCAGGCAAGAGTACTGGAGTGGGTTGCCATTGCCTTCTCCGAATATGCTGTCTAGGTTGGTCATAACTTTTCTTCTAAGGAATAAGCGTCTTTTAATTTCATGGGTACAGTCACCATCTGCAGTGATGTTGGAGCCCCCAAAAATGAAGTCTGACACTGTTAACTATTTTAGATACATCATAGAAGTAAAATCATGCAGTATTTCTTTTGTTTTATTTCAGTTAGGAACTCTTACAAGTTCAAAAACTAACAGAGCTACACTTTAGTAAACATTTCACTGAGGAAAACATGCAAATAACCAATAGGTATATGGAAACAAGCTAAATATCACTAGTCAGAGAAATATGAATCAAAACCACAATAAAATAGCTTTCACACCTGTTCCTAAAGCTATTACCACTTTCCTTGAAAGTGGAAGAACCTTGCCACTTGAGGTCAAAACATTTCCCCAAGGCCTTGCAGAGACTTGGCAACTGATTCACATGATGAAGAGTGTTTTCTAAGTAGTCTTGTTTCAGAGCCATTTGTCATCTTCAAGGAACTCTGCAAAATCTGGCCTTTAAAAAAAAAAAAAGTCTTCCCACAATTTACCTGTCAGAGCTCTGCTGCTACTAAGACAATAAATTTCTGTAGTATGAAGTCATTTATGGCCCCTTAGTGCAGGTCTCCAGTTTCTAACTCACTCTTGAGTGATAACAAAATAAAACTAACAATTTAATAAAGTTAACACGTTTACACTATCATCCAGAGCTCTATTTTATCTCTGAGTTTTCAAATGAGCACTCTCTGAGGAAAACAGGGTGCTATGACTGTTTGAATTTTTTTTTCTTTTACTATGGAGGTAAATCTTTTATGGAGCCAGTATTGATGGGCTACAATCAGTACAGATGCAACTATCGATTCTTCAAAAGAGGCCTTGCTTCCAGTTAAGATAAAAATGAAGTAAATCTTAGCATGCTAATATCAGACAACTCTCTCTAGCAGAAAAAATTCTTGAATTTCACTATCATAAATCTTATAACCGGTACAACATAATTATTGGTAAAACCTGATCATTCATTAATCTGAACACAAAACCCATCATTTATCAGTTTATTACATGAAATCTCTTTAGCCTTTTGTGATTAATATAATATAGCAGTTAAGAGTGGAACTTTCTCAATTTCTTCTACTGTATCTTTCCCTAACATTTCACTTTCTGTAATTTTACAACCACCCTTAAACAGGTTATCCCCAACAGCATAACTTCTTTTTCTGAGAAATAAAGTCTCTCTCTGCTACTAAATAGCACTCTTCCAGAGATTTTTCTTTAAACAAAAGCTTTATTCTATTTTGAGACTTCAATAACCATTTAAACTAATCAGCACCTTTACTTGTCAAATGAGTGGGATTTGTAATGAAGTATCTCTTCAATTTTGCAGATGCCATTGATAGATTTGCATTTTACACAAAATGCAAAAAAATAAGCCCGTTTGGATGACCAGTCAACAAACGCTCTATTGATAAGTAGCTTTTGTCATAAAGGATTTGTGTTGCACCCCTTGTTGCATTGGTGCAGTGATGTGGTTCATGTGATTATACATACACCTCAAACTAGAATCTTCTCTTTACAAACACCACATCGGATCACCAGATGTATTTGTAAAATACAAAATCCAATAAAATATAAGACAGGCATAAATAAGTAAATGAGAAAAAAAATCACCAAATACATAATAAAACTTTGTAATTAATTATAGTCTAACATGCATCAATTCAGTTCAGTTCAGTCACTCAGTTATGTCTGACTCTTGAGACCCCATGAATCGCAGCAACCAGGCCTCCCTGTCCATCACCATCTCCCAGAGTTCACTCAAACTCACGTCCATCGAGTCAGTGATGCCATCCAGCCATCTCATTCTCTGTTGTCCCCTTTTCCTCCTGTTCCCAATCCCTCCCAGCATCAGAGTCTTTTCCAATGAGCATAATCTAAAATTTACAACTGTTAAAGAAAAAAAGAAAAAAGAAAGAAACTATAGGCCCAAGGAGGAGCCACTTAACCCAGGGGCCGCAAAATAACCTGACAAAATTAATTTCCAGGTTTTTGAGTGGGAAACCTCAGCTCTAGGTTCTTTCACACTGGAAACTGCTGTTAGTTTAAGCTGTAGTTTTCCACCTGTTTGGAACATTCCCCAGATTCCACGCTGAGAACTGTTGATGGTTACAAGCTGGAGTGGGATTGGGTCTGACTTAAAAATGGACTGGCTCTAGGACTGGGCTAAGTCCAGTTTAAAAATCAGACTGGATATGATTTAGACTAAATTACAACCAGTCAGGGATTTCCCAGGTGGTGTTGGAAGTAAATAACCCACCTGTCAATGCAAGAGAAATAAGAGACACGGGTTCAACCCCTGGATGGGGAAGATTCCCTGGAGAAGGTCATGACAACCCACTCTAGTATTCTTCCATGGAGAATCTCATGGACAGAGGAGGCTGGAGAGCTACAGTCCATAGGGTCACACAGAGTCTGACACAAGTGAAGGGACGTAGCACACATGCATCCAGTGAGGGGACTAGATGGATAAGATTTTGTTTAAATGGGATCCTTTATATCCAGGAAGTGCACAACCTTCCTGGTGGTGGTTTAGTTGCTAGCTCAAGTCCTGTCCAACTCTGTGCAACTCCTTGGATGATAGCCCATCAGTTCCTCTGTCCATGGGAATTTCCACACAAGAATTCTGGAGTGGGTTGACATTTCCTTCTCCAGGGGGTATTCCTGACCCAGGGATCAAACCCCAACTGCTACACACCTGCTTATTTTATGTCTGAGAACTGTGAGAAGTTATTCAGTTCAGTCACTCAGTCGTCTTCAACTTTTTGTGACCCCATGGACTGCAGCACACCAGGCTTCCCTGTCCATCACCAACTCCCAGAGCTTACTCAAACTCATGTCCATCGAGTCAGGGATGCCATCCAACCATCTCATCCACTGTCGTCCCCTTCTCCTCCTGCCTTCAATCTTTCCCAGCATCAGGGTCTTTTCAAATGAGTCAGCTCTTTCAATCAGGTGGCCAGAGTATTGGAGTTTCAGCTTCAGCATCAGTCCTTCCAATGAATATTCAGGACTGATTTCCTTTAGGATAGACTGGTTGGATCTCCTTGCAGTCCAAGGGACTCTCAAGAGTCTTCCCCAACACCACAGTTCAAAAGCATCAATTCTTTGGCCCTCGGCTTTCTTTATAGTCCAACTTTAACATCCATACATGACCACTGGAAAAACCATAGCTTAAACTAGATGGACCTTTGTTGACAAAATAATGTCCCTGTTTTTTAATATGCTATCTAGTTTGGTCATAGCTTTTCTTCTAAGGAGCAAGTGCCTTAATTTCATGGCTGCAATCACCATCTGCATTGATTTTGGAACCCCCCAAAATAAAGTCTGCCACTGTTTCCACTGTTTCCCCATCTATTTGCCATGAAGTGATGCACTGGATGCCATGATCTTCGTTTTCTGAATGTTGAGTTTTAAGCCAACTTTTTCACTCTCCTCATTCACTTTCATCAAGAGGCTCTTTAGTTTTTCTTTGCTTTCTGCCATAAGGGTGGTATCATCTGCATATCTGAGGTTATTGATATTTCTCCTGGCAATCTTGATTCCAGCTTGTGCTTCCTCCAACCCAGCATTTCTCATGATGTATTCTGCATATAAGTTAAATAAGCAGGGTGACACTATGAAGCCTCGACGTACTCCTTTCCCGATTTGGAACCAGTCTGTTGTTCCATGTTCGGTTCTATCTGTTGCTTCTTGACCTGCATACAGATTTCCCAGGAGACAAGTAAGGTGGTCTGGTATTCCTATATGTTTAAGAATTTTCCACAGTTTGTTGTGAACCACACAGTCAAACACTTTGGCATATTCAACAAAGCAGAAGTAGATGTTTTTCTGGAACTCTCTTGCTTCTTCAATAATCCAACGGATGTTGGCAGTTTGATGTCTGGTTCCTCTGACTTTTCTAAATCCAGCTTGAACATCTGGAAGTTCACGTTCATGTTGAAGCCTGGCTTGGAGAATTTAGAGCATTACTTTGCTAGTGTTTGAGATGAGTGCAATCCTGCAGTAGTTTGACCATTCTTTGGCATTTGGTTTCTTTGGGATTGGAATGAAAACTGACCTTTTCCAGTCCTGTGAGAGAAGTTGTAGATACTTTCAAAGATGATATTATCCTAGTAAGCTTGCTTTGTGTCCTGAGAGCTTGTCTTGGTAGCTGTCAGATTGGAGACTCAAAATAATTGACAAGTAGAAATGTAAGTTGTGCCCCATTTGCAGCCAGACATGGCTAGACCAGTTGAACTCCATTTGCAGCAAGGGACCTACCAACTCTTGTCAGCCCTCAAGGGAAATTACTATGGCCATTATGGGGACTATTCCAAATAGGTACGATTTGAGAAATGCACTTAAAATCAAAAGCTTCTAAATCAAACAAACAGAACAGAAATAAATAGAACAGGGTATCTATTTTAATTAGTATGCAGAAACTTGCAAAATTCATCATGGAATGGTTTCAAAATGCAAATAAAAAGTTAAAATGATAAAGGATATCTAAAAAGAAGCTAATAATTATTTGAGGAATTGGAAACTGTTTATCTAGCAAATCTCTGCAGGTCACAGAAATTCAAAGTTCATCCACACCACACCACCCCCACCCCCCCACCCCCCCCCCACACACACACACCACTCCTCTTTTTCTTTTTCCTCTGGCCCTCTATCAAACCTTACCTATTTTTCTCATAATGCTTGAAAAGATCAAGACAAAGAAAACAGAATTGTCCGGCACTTAACTTGTGCTTTTGTGATGTAGATTTCCCACATTTATATTTTCTAGAACCTAACAACAATTCTTTGAAATGTAAACTTTGAGGAGAAGAAAAAAAGAGAAACTTAGAAATTAAGCTAATGAGAAATCCTACAATCTTTACAAATATTAACTATAATTTATGTCTGTCTGCCCATATGTTATACGTGTGTCCATATAAGGATATTGTAGATGTGTAACATTTTTCTATTTCCAGATGATATTGCCAAAATTGATTTGTTAAAAAAAAAAAAAACAACTCTATTTAGTAGGTTTGAGGAAATAAAAAGCCTCTTGGTGACAGTGAAAAAGGAGAGTAAAAAATCTGGCTTGAAACTTTACATTCAAAAACTGAGATTATGGCATTCAGTCCCATCCCTTCATAGCAAATAGATGGGGGGAAAGTGTGTTAGTTGCTCAGTCATGTCTGACTCTTTGCAACCCCATGAACTATAGCCTGCCAGGCTCCTCTATATGTGGAATTTCCCAGGCAAGAATCCTGGAGTGGGTTGCCATTTCCTTCTTCAGGGGATCTTTCTGACCCAGGGATTGAACCCATGTGTCTTGCATTGTAGGTAGATGCTTTACCATCCAAGATTTTATTTTCTTGGGCTCCAAAATCACTGTAGACAGTAACTGCACCCATGAAAGTAAGACACTTCTTCCTTGGAAGAAAAGTTATGACAAACTTAGCGTATTAAAAAGCAGAGACTGGCGATTCGTTTCTTACATGATAGTATACATGTTTTAATTCCATTCTCCCAAATCATCCCACCCTCTCCCTCTCCCACAGAGTCCAAAAGTCTGTTCTATATATCTGTCTCTTTTGCTGTCTCGCATACAGGGTTATCATTACCATCTTTCTATATTCCATATATATGTGATAGTATACTGTATTGGTGTTTTTCTTTCTGGCTTACTTCACTCTGTATAATCAGCTCCAGTTTCATCCACCTCACTAGAATTGATTCAAATGTATTCTTTTTAATGGCTGAGTAATTAATACTCCATTGTGTAAGAAATGAATCGCCAGTCTAGGTTGGATACAGGATACAGGATGCTTGGGGCTGGTGGACTGGGATGACCCAGAAAGATGATATGGGGAGGGTGGTGGGAGGGGGGTTCAGGATTGGGAACTCATGTATATCCATGGTGGATTCATGTCAATGTATGGCAAAACCAATACAGTATTGTAAAGTAAAAAAATAAATAAATAAATAAAAAATAAAGAGCCCCCCCCCCCCAGAAAAAAAGAAATCTGAATAAAGTACAAATGTTAACTAATTTTAAAAAAAGCAGAGACATCACTTTGCTATGGACTGTATGGCAAAAGCTCTGGTTTTTCAAGTAGTCATGTATGGATATGAGAACTAAACCATAAACAAGGCTGAGCACCAAAGCAAGAATGGATGTTTTCAAATTGTGCTTCTGGAGAATACTCTTGAGAGTCCCTTGGACAGCAAGGAGATCAAAGCAGTCAATCTTAAAGGAAATAAACCCTGAATATGCACTGGAAGGACTGTTGCTGAAGCTAAAGCTCCAATACTTTGGCCACCTGATGACCCTGATGCTGGGAAAGATTGAAGACAAAAGAAGAAGGGGGTGGCAGAGGGTGAGATGGCTAGATACTATCACCAACTCAATGTACATGAATTTGAGTAAACTCCAGGAGATCGCAGAGGATAGAGGAGCCTGGCATGCTACTATCCATGTTGTCACAAACAGTTGGACAGGACTTCGTAACTGAACAGCAAAGTTGGTTTGAAGGCAAGCTCTTAAAGGATTGAATCATTCTAAAGTCCTCAAAAATATAACAGGAATCAACCCAAATGCTTTTCAAGTTCATGTGTTCCTGGATAATCTTCAGTAATCTAAGTTCATTGATTTAATTAAAACAGACATATCTTTTAACTTATCAACATTAAATATAATGCAGATAAACTGTACTTGGGTTTACTGGTCAAATTTATGTTATCTCTGTTGTGATATGTCATTAAATAACAACAACAACTTACGATGATGACTGATTTTATCTACTATCTCATGAAGTTTTCATGGATAACCTAAAATTATTCAGAGCAAGTGATGTACATGTAAGGGGGATAAGAGTGGAATTTTTCACAACAAAAATATTCAATGGTATGTGTACTAAAAAACAGCTTTCAAAACTTTTGTTTACAAAATTTATTTACCATGGTAACTGGTTCACTTTAGTTACTAAATCATATGATAGAAATTTATTAAATATGTAGATCATTTCCAAGTAAAATATAGTGAAATATTGATTACTGATCATAGGTTTAATTGCTTTGGGTCACCTACTGCAAAGAAAATAAAGGTAAATTTGGCTCTATTAGTAAACATTTTGAGTAATATTGAATGACTGTACTGTGAAGAAGCATGATTCTAGAGATAAACAAAGCTGCCAGTCAAAAAATTCTCTTTGATGCAAGTTTCACAGTTGTTACTTCTTAGTTTTCACTAGACATTAAAGTTTCTAAGGTTTAAAAATTCTAGCATATGTATTACAGCTACTAGAAATAAGGTAAACAACTCTGCATATAAGAAAAGCAATATGTCTTTTTTTGGTTAAGAAAAAAACCCAAGAACCAGGAGTGGGGGTGCCGTACAAACTGCTAAGCAAGGGCAACCTCTAGAGCTCTGAGAAGGAAAGGGCCATGAACAGACTATAAGAACAAGAAGTGCAGTCAGGACTGTACTAGCTAGAGGCTGCTCATGGGATCAATGTTTGGTTTTGAAACAAGTGGAAGTTTAAGACAGAATCCATAATAATTTAAGGAACTGTGTCAGGGTACCAAAGTCATTGTTCATACTCCTGAAAAGAAAATTCCAAACTAAAGCACCAAGACCACAGTTCTGTACCTTACTTCCCTGGGAAGCCCAGCTGGGCCTCTTCCACTCCTAAATGCCTCTCTCAGACATGTCATTTCCCAGCTATACTCTGTTCATGGGTGGATGTAGGTAAGCTGCTGATGTGAAAGCTCTCTCTCTCACTTGGTTCTTGTTAAAGAAAATGCGAGTAATTTTATCTGAACTAAAACTTTTTATTATTTCAGAATAGGAAAGAAGTAAATAAAGGACAAGCTAAGGACAAAAAGATGGGAAGAAGGAAAAAGAAGGAATCAATCCTGTAATCAAGCTGGCTAAAACTGAATTGTTATTGTGGGAGTTTTAAGAATGAGGTTTAATATCAATTGTGTACTTACCTAAAAGTAACTTAATTTTCTTTCATCTGCTAAAAGAAGAAAACTTTATTGGATTATTGGCCTACTCTAGGTAAGAGATAATGAAAGATTTTCTTGTGGCATATTTAGATGAGTTTCATTATGAAGTGACATTCAGTTATGTAAAATCACTGAACAAGTCACTTGGCTTAAAAGGGTGGGGAGGGAGGTGGGGGTGGTTCGGATGGAGGGGACACATATATACATATAGCCGATTCATACTGATGTATGGCAAAAAAAAAAAATCACAATATTTTAAAGTAATTATTCTCTAATTAAAATAAATTAATTTTTTAAAAAATGCTGTGATTCCTTCAGTGGGGGCTTTGATTGGTTTGAGTCTTGTGGACCATGACTCCAAAGTGCATTCTAAACATTGGGCATTATTCTCCTTATAGTGTCTTTGGTGTATTATATTCCCTAAAAAAGCTTCAAATGCATGTTGTCAGCTGCTAACTATCAAACAAACAATCTCCTCAAGACTGGAATATCAGAAAAGCAAAGAGAATGACCAACTAAAGGATTATGAACCTGAAACTTTGACCTGTGAATGTCATATGGAATCAGGAGAAATGTCATGCTCTGTGATGCAACCCCAAAAATCAACAAAACTGAGAAAACTACTGAGTGGTAGCTAACAGTGGTCCTTCTGCCTTAAATTTCTCACATTTCCCAGGCTGATATTTTGATAAAAGGAAGATTTTTTTAAAAAGAAAAAAGAAACTGCAGACCCAGGAGGAACCACCTGCCCCCAGGATGGCAAACCAAGACTTAATTGAAGTTTCAACCTCTCCTCAGAGTGGCAGTCAGCATAGTGATTCAACCTTGCCTGCAACAATCCTGTCTTCCATTAATAATCTTCTTGTCCTGCCTTGTTTTAATAAAAGCCTTCCATTTTGTCAATTCCTCAGAAAATCTTTCTATTTACTAAATGGGTTGCTGCCCAATTCATGAATAATTGAATAAAGACAACTAAGCTTTTACATGTACTCAGTTGAATTTTTTTGAACATAATATTTCTAACATAAAAGGGAGAGTTAGGAGATAAGTTATGAGGCAAAAAATTCCTTGTTTAGAACATCCTTCCAATTTTCTATTATACCCAAAAGTTAACTTCTTTTAGTCTGCAGTACATAAGGGTAGACTGTGTGAAGCAATTTGTGAGTGATAGGCTGTCATCAGTTTATCACCTCCATACAATTCAGTGCTCACCAATCATTAACAGTTTTTCAGTCTTGCATTGAAAGAATGAGACTAAAGGAGAATGGTGGTCCTACCATTCTCCTTTAGTCATATGGGACAGAAAGATCGCTAATAAATTTGATCATGTCCATCACCATGAGTACTGATATCACATGATGTGTTAAGTTCTTATGGTTTTTTCAATCTGACTTCATTGTGTAATCCCAAAGTTCTGTGGAATCCCAGTTAAGAATCAAAGATCTCAGTTGTTATTTAAAAACACACATTTATAAACCTGAAATTTCTGGATTTATGGAGTACATCTACACTGAGGAATCAAAGTTAGTCATATTAGCAAGTATAGATACTGAGTCTCCAGAATTTAGTGGCTCCCCTAAATGGCTTATAAATTATGGGGGCCTTGCTCAGATTCTCCAAAATATCTAATTATATCTAGTTTGGAAAAGAGCATTTAAGATGCTGCCTGTGATGTTGTGAGGCATCCCAGATAACAGTGTGGTATCTGGTACTGCTTCATTCTTCCACACATTCTTATTCAAAACTAACTTTTATTGATAATTAAGATTTACATTTTCTTTGAATCAGAATGACAACTTATCCATTGTGATAACATAAAAGAAAATAAAATTTTGTTCCGGTTAAATTTGAAGTGCCTATTAAAACAGCCATGTAGAGATATCAAATAAGGAATCAAATATAGATTAGCAAACCCAGAGTTGCAGTGTAAGTCAGAGTTATATACACTTATATTTAGGCTCTCAATATATATGTGCATATTTATGAACATGAGTATGAATGAAATAATATAGGGGGATGAAGTCTAAGAATAAACCTGCATTATTACAATATTTTACAGATGAAATAAAAGAAAGAACAGATCAAAATAAGCTTAAATGTAGTCACCAGTAAGAAAGTATATGATTGTTATTGTTCAGTTGCTCAGTTGTGTGTGACTTTTTGTGACCCCATGGACTGCAGCACACCAGGCTTCGCTATCTTTCAGTATCTCCTGGAGTTTGCTCACACTCATGTCTATTGAGTTAATGATGCCATCCAACCATCTTATCCTTTGTTGCCCCTTTTTCCTCTTGCCTTTTCCACTATCAGGGCCTTTTCCACTATCAGGATCTTCTCCAATGAGTTGGCTTATCACATCGGGTGGCCAAAGTATTGGAGCTTCAGTTTCAGCACCAGTCTTTCCAATGAATATTCAGGGTTGATTTCTTTTAGGATTGACTGGTTTGATCTCTTTGCCATCCAAGGGACTCAAGAGTCTTCTTCAGCACCACAGTTCAAAAGCATCAATTCTTCAATGCTCAGTGAAAATATCCAGTTTAGGATATTATCATAAAATCCAACAGAAAAATGTGCTTCAAAAAGGAGAAAATGGTCCCAATTTAACTAATACTGATAAACACCAAGAAAGAGGAATATGATAGATTTAGAAACAGGAAATCCTGAAAAGAGCAATCTCAATGTAGTGTTGTGATCACTCCACTGTTAAGGAAATGGAGATAAAACTTTAAGTCAAGGAGGTATCTTTAAGATATAAAAGTTCAGTTCAGTTCAGTCCCTCAGTCATGTCCGACTCATTGCAACCCCATGGACTCATTGCAATCCCATGGACAGCAGCTGACCAGGCTTCCCTGTCCATCACCAACTCCCGGAGCTTGCTCAAACTCCCAACATGTAAGAGAGTAAATGAAATTCATAGGCTGATGGAAATGAAACACAGGGAGAAACCAACGGTGTAGGGGTAGCAATCGTCCCTAGGAAGTTCCCATTTTTTCAGCAATAAACTCTCTTACGTGTTTCAGTGAGTGTGGTTCTTGTTATCTTGCAACTGAATAAACCTGACTGATACAAGCCACCACTGGGATTATTTAGAAGTTGGAGACACACTGAGAAATGAGAAGCTACTTCCAGCAGTTCTCCAAATAAAAGCGAATCAACCAGGGAGAAATCTTGTGAGTATTTGCCAATCTGAAATGATAATGGGGTCTTGACATTTTTTGTGACAAACAACTGGTTCCCATTTATCCACAACTTTCTAGGAAAAAATGGCTGCCAAGACAAGCCTAAGGAATTTGGACTCTTACCCCTGGGCTTTAGAAATTTTGGTGAAAAGTCCCTGTCCCCAGTTTGCCCTGAAGGATGGTAACTCACCCCTGCCCCCAACTTACTGAAAATCAGAATCCAAATTTGGGGATTTACAAAACTTTCTTTATTTGGGGATTTACAAAGTTTCTCTCCCCCAATATAGTATTTGATATTAGGTAGTGTTCAGCCCTAATGACTTAGAACTTGGAGTCAGATTCAGTTCAATTTAAAACAAATAAATAGTTGTGTGTGTGTGAGTTTTTTTTTTTTTTTTTCAACTTTGTACCTTGTATTGTGGTACAGCAACCCACTCCAGTATGTTTGCCTGGGAAATCCCATAGACAAAGGAGTCTGGCAGGCTATGGAGTCACAAAGAGTCAGGTACAACTAAACAACTAAACAACAATAGCCAATTAACAATGTTGTGATAGTTTCAGGTAGACAGCAAAGCAACTCAGCCAAATGTATACATGCATCCATTCTCCAAGGGATGGGAGTTTGGGAGAGAACAAATAGATTTTTTTTTTTTTGCAATTTCATCAGTTTATACAATTTAGCATTGTGGAGAAAATTCATACCAAATTCATACCAAAAATTCATACATATTTGTTAAACCAATGCCTGGTTGAGACTTTGTAAAATTAAATATGTGTTTAAAGTCTTTTTTAATTCCTCAAAGTGTGCTTTTATAAACGATAAGAATTCTAACTTGATTTTTCCCAATTTCTCAGTCTGAATTTTACTTAGTATTATAATGACCATCTACATATGTTCTGTGTTTCAAAAATAAAAAGGTCTGCTCCAAGACAGCAATATAAAGATCTTGAACTCATTGTCTTCCAAAGACATGTTGGCTCTAAATGTACAGATAGAATACTTCCTCCTGAGAAAGAACTGAGGGCTGATGGAACAGCTTTTGCACAAAAGATGCTAGAGGGACCACGTGCAGATTGGTAAGAGAGGTGGAGACCTGGTACTCACAAAAACCGCATCCCCTGACACAGCAGGCTGCAATAGGGAGGGATATCACTGAGTGGTTTGAATGCAGACTTACCTGTCTAGGCTCACAAAACAAGCAAGCAAATGAAAACTACACCCACCCCAAAATAAACAAACGAACGAAAGCAGCAGCTTAAAGGCAACTAGACTATGTATGTGGCTTCATTCATAGCCCAGAAGGTAATGAATTCACCTGTGATGAGGGAGACCTCGATTCAGTTCCTGGGTTGGGAAGATTCCCTGGAGGAGGGCATAGAAACCCACTCCAGTATTCTTGCCTGGAGAAACCCTATAGACAGGGGAGCCTGGCAGGCTGCAGTTCATGGAATCACAAAGAGTTGGACACAACTGGGCAACTAAGCATAGACTATACATGAAGGAAATCCACTTACCAGCATCTGCCAAATGGGCAGGGAAGTACTAGAACTCTCTCCAGGTTTGGTGGCACCAGAGAGCACCATTTTTATGTCCTCCCACCTTGGCTTTCCTTGTGGCTCAGAGGGTAATGAGTCCATCTGTGATGAGGGAGACCCGGGTTCAATCCCTGGGTTGGGAAGATCCACTGGAGAAGGGAATGGCAACCCACTGTAGTATTCTTGTCTGGGGAATCCCTGTGGACAGAGGCACCTGGTGGGCTACAGCCCATGTGGTCACAAAGAGACACAACTGAGCGACTCACACATACCATCTTGATAGCTCAGGTAGGGACAGAGTCTAGTCACTCTAGCTGGCCTGCCAAGCACCCCCACCCAAGCACACATTAATTCATCAGTTCAATTCAGTCTCTCAGTCATGTCTGACTCTTTGCAACCCCATGGACTGAAGCACACGAGGCTTCCCTGTCCATCATCAACTCCCAGAATTTACTCAAACTCATGTCCATTGAGTTGACAATGCCATCCAACCATCTCATCCTCTATTGTCCTTTTCTCCTCCAGCCTTCAATCTTTCCCAGCATCAGGGTCTTTTCAAATGAATCAGTTCTTCAAACCAGATAGCCAAAGTATTGGAGTTTCAGTTTCAGCATCAGTCCTTCCAATGAATATTCAGGACTGATTTCCTTTAGAATGGACTGGTTGGATCTCCTTGCAGTCCAAGGGACTCTCAAGAGTCTTCTCCAACACCACAGTTCAAAAGCATCAATTCTTCGGCACTTAGCTTTCTTTATAGTCCAACTCCCACATTCATACATGACTACTGGGAAAACATAGCTTTGACTAGATGGACCTTTGTTGGCAAAGTAATGCCTCTGCTTTTTAATATGCTGTCTAGGTTGGTCAATGGCAACCCACTCCAATATTCTTGCCTGGAGAATCCCAGGGATGGGGGAGCCTGGTGGGCTGCCATATCTGGGGTCGTACAGAGTTGGACACAACTGAAGTGACTTAGCAGCAGCAGGTTGGTCATAGCTTTTCTTCCAAGGAGCAAACATCTTTCAATTTCATAGCTGCAGTCAACATCTGCAGTGATTTTGGAGCCCCACAAAATAAAGTCTGTCACCGTTTCCACTGTTTCCCCATCTATTTGCCATGAAGTGAGGAGACCAGATGCCATGATCTTCATTTTCTGAATGCTGAGTTTTAAGCCAACTTTTTCACTCTCTTCTTTCAATTGCATCAAGAGGCTCTTTAGTTCTTCTTCGCTTTCTGCTATAAGAGTGGTGTCATCTGCATACTGAGACTATTGATATTTCTCCTGAAATTCTTGATTCCAGCTTTTGCTTCATTCAGCTCAGCATTTCTCATGATGTACTCTGCATTTAAGTTAAATAAGCAGGGTGACAATATACAGCCTTAATGTACTCCTTTCCCTATTTGGAACCAGTCTGTTGTTTCATGTTCAGTTCTAATTGTTACTTCTTGACATGCATACAAATAATTCATTAGGTAAATGAAAATCAAAACCATAATGAGATGTTACTTCTTACCTGTCAGAACGGCTATCATCAAAAAGATGAGAACTATGATGATGGCACGAAAAAAGGGAACTTTCATGCACTGTTGATGGGAATACAAACTGGTGCAGCCACTATAGAAAACCATAGGGAGGTTCTTCAAAAAAATCAAAAATACAATTACCATACGATTCAACAATTCTACTTCTGGGTATTTATCTGAAGAAAAGAGAAGCACCAATTCAGAAAGATACATATACACCCCTATGCTCATTGTCACATTATTTATAATAAGATATAGAGGCCTCATGGACTTCCCTAATAGCTCAGTTGGTAATGAATCTGCTGGCAATGCAGGAGACCCCACTTCAATTCCTGGATCAGGAAGATCTGCTGGAGAAGGGTTAGACTACCCTTTCCAGTATTCTTGGGCTTCCCTTGTGGCTCAGCTGGTAAAGAATCTGCCTGCAATGTGGGAGACCTGAGTTCAATCCCTGAGTTGGGAAGATCTCCTGGAGAAGGGAACGGCTACCCACTCCAGTATTCTGGCCTGAAGAATATCATGAACTCTATATTCCATGGGGTCGCTAAGAGTTGGACATGACTGAGCAAATTTCTCTTTCATAGAATCCTTATGGGTATGAAGGAAAGGGAAGCCTGGTATGCAGCAGTCCATGGGGTTGCAAAGAGTTGGATATGACTTAGCAATTGAACAACAACAGAATATGGAAGCAACCTTCATGTCCACTGATAGATTAAAAAATGATATAGTAAGTAGGTGGTGCTAGTGGTAAAGATCCACCTGCCAATGTAGGAGACATAAGAGATGCATGTTTGATACTTGGGTCAGGAAGATCCCCTGGAGGAAAGCATGGCAATCCACTTCAGTATTCTTTCCTGGAGAATCTTATGGAGACGAGCTTGGCAGGCTACAGTCTGTAGTGTCAGAAAGAGCTGGAAATGATGGAAGCGACTTAGTTCAGTTCAGTCGCTCAGTTGTGACTGACTCTTTGCAAACCCATGGACTGCAGCAAGCCAGGCTTCCATGTCCATCACCCATTCCTGGAGCTTGTTCAAACTCATGTCCATCGAGTTGGTGATGCCATCCAACCATCTCATCCTCTGTGACCCCCTTCTCCTCTTACCCTCAATCGTTCTCAGCATCACGGTTTTTTCCAATGAGTTGCCTCTTTTCATCAGGTGGCCAAAGCATTGGAGCTTCAGCTTCAACATCAGTCTTTCCAATGAATATTCAGGGTTAATTGACTGGTTTGATCTCCTTACAGTCCAGGGGACTGTCAAGAGTTTTCTCCAACATCACAGTTCAAAAGCATCAATTCTTTGGTGCTCAGCTTTATGATCCAACTCTCACATTCATATATAACCACTAGAAAAACCATAGCTTTGACTAGACAGACCTTTGTTGGCACAGTAATGTCTCTGCATTTTAATATGCCATCTAGGCTTGTCAGGGTTTCCCTGATAGTGCAGTTGGTAAAAAAAATCTGCCTGCAATGCAGGAGGCCTGGGTTCGATCCCTGGGTTGAGAAGATCCCCTGGAGAAGGGAATGGCTACCCACTCCAGTGTTCTGACCTGGAGAATTCCATGGACTGTATAGTTCATGTATTAGCAAAGAGTCAGACATGACTGAGTGACTTTCACTTTCACTAGGCTTGTAATAGCTTCTCTTTCAAGGAGGAAGCCTCTTTTAATTTCATGGCTGGAGTCACCATCTGCAGTGATTTTGGAACCCAAGAAAATAAATTCTGTCATTGCTTCATTGTTTCCCCCTCTATTTGCCATGAAGTGATGGGACCAGATGCCATGATCTTAGTTTTCTGAATGTTGAGTTTTAAGCCAACTTTATCACTCCCCTCTTTCACTTTCATCAAAAGGCTCTTTAGGCCTTTTTCCCTTTCTGCCACAAGGTTGTGTCACATGTATATGAGGTTATTGATATTTCTCTCTGCAATCTCGATTCCAGCTTGTGCTTCATCCAACCTGGCATTTCACATGACATACGCTGCATATAAGTTAAATAAGCAGGGTGACAATATACAGCCTTGACATACTCCTCTCCCAATTTGGAACCATTTTGTTGTTCCATATCCAGTTCTAACTGCTTCTTCTTGACCTGCATACAGATTTCTCAGGGGGCAGGTAAGGAGGTCTGCCACTTAGCACACATGCAAACTATTATACAATGGTATATCTTTCAGCCATAAACAAGAATAAAATCTTGCCATTTGTAACAATATGGGTGGACCTAAAGAGTTGTCTGGTAAGTGAAATAAGTCAGACAGAAAGCCAATTACCATGTGATTTCACTTAAGTGGTACATAAGTAAAGAAACAAGTGAACATAAAAACAGAAACAGACTCTGAAAACAAACAGGTGGCTTCCAGAGAGGGTGGGGGCAGGAGATGGGCAAAATAAGTGAAGGTGTTAAGAGTTGCAAACTTCCAGTTATAAATGTCACAAGGATATAATGTACAATATAGGTAATCTAGTCAGTAATATTATAATTATGTATGATAACAGATGGTAACTAGACTTACTGTGGTCATGTCGTATATAAAAATACAGAATCACTATTTTGTACACCTGAGCTTAATATAACATTGTAAATAAATTATACTTCAATTACAAAAAATAAAACATCCATATTTCAAATTTATGTTTTTGTTCAGCTGCTAAGTCATGTCCAACTCTTTGTGACCCCAAGAACTATAGAATCATGTCAGGCTCCTCTGTCTTATATATTTGCAAAAGAAATCTTCAATCACTATAATTAGTTACATTTGGAGAAAACTTTCAGTTGCTTTTTAAAATCAGCATCCTTCCCTCAAAATCAAACTGAGTTTTTGAGGTTTCCTTATGTGATACATTTTACCAAAACATAAGAAAAATGTATGTACAACTGTAGATAATATATTATTAGGAAGTGTAGTTGAAATTCAAATATGAATAAATCACATAGTTAAATATCATTTGCCCCCCCAGATGAAAACAGTAGCTTTGGCAAAGTAAGCCTCTAACGTTATGTTTCAAGAGATTGTTGTCAGCTCATGGGAAATATATTTCTCTGTATAAAAGAGAAATAGGTTTTCTAAAACCTAAGACTTAATTGTTGCAAAAGAAAATTCACATTCACATGACAAAAGTCACAATATCAAAATAAGTCGGTTTTTAGTTTGTTGGTTTTTCCAATGCCTGGGTTGGGAAGATCCCAGGGAGAAGGAAATGGCAACCCACTCCAATATTCTTGCCTGGGAAATCCCATGGACAATGGAGCTTTGAAGGCTACAGTCCATGAGGGCGCACGGAGTTGGACACAACTGAGCAACTGATCACACACATATGAAATGTTAAATACAGTTTTCCTGGCCTACTCTGTAGCCACTGCCCCCCCTACTTAGATAACATATAAACCATCAAAGACAGACCCTTCCTAAAGGATTTCCCTTTGTTACATCAGTGTGCATAGAATTATGACATTTTATGTGTACAAAACTATTCTTATCAGCGAATGCAGAGAATAGAGAGAAAAGCATTGCTTTCTTTTTCCTGTGGCCCAAGAAGCTTGAATCATTAGTGCTTTTTTATTGCAAGTAATAAAAGCTCAATCTAACTTAGAGGGGGGAAAATGGAAGGAAATAAACTGAGGATGTCTTGGATATCAAAGGCAGTTATCAGAGTTGGCTTCAAGAACTAAAATCTCCATCTCTCTAGCTCTCTCCCTGTTTCCCTCTTTCTAGATATTTTACTTTATATATTTTTATTTTTCTGTACTGAGACAACACAATAGAAGATAGTTATGCCACAGTTTCAAATTGGCAAAATTTATCCACAAGTTTATCCTGAATTATAGCTGAAATCCCTTGGATCCAGTTTTAAATTTCTGGGAAAGAAAGGGACATGATTTAACACAGTTTGGGTCAACCCCTGGTCCGATCTCCTATAATCACAAGATAGTAAGGTCATAGGAACATAGCTATAATATAAACAGATATTTTAGGAAGCACCTCAAAAAGCTTCATGAACAAATATGGAAAAAAGTGGAATGCATTCTCAGAGAGAGACAACCCCAAAATATATCTGTTCAAAATAAGTTTAAAGTGTATTTAGAAAACAATATGACAGGTTATCCTCTTTTTCAAGTCTTTGGAGACTGCTTTTATATTTATATTTATTTATATGACAATTTCATCTTTTCTGCACTTAAGTGTTAGTAGCTGAGTCATGTCCAATTCTATGACCCCTGGACTGTAGCCCACCAGACTCCTCTGTCCATGTGATTTCCCAGGCAAGAATACTGGGGTGGGCTGCCACCCCTTTCTCCAGGGATCTTCCTGACCCAGGTATTGAACCCAGGATTCCTGCATTGCAGGCAGATCTTTACCATATGAGCCATCAGGGGAACCCTGCACTTGGATCATGTCTAATCTGTCTGCCCTCAGAACAGTAGTTGTTGTTATTGTTCACTCACCAAGTCATGCCCAGCTCTTTGCGAACCATGGACTGCTGCACGCCAGGCCTCCCTGTCCTTCACCATCTCCCAGAGTTTGCCTGAGTTCATTTCCATTGAATTGGTGATGCCATCCAACCATCTCACCCTCTGTTATCCTCTTCTCCTTCTGTAGTAGCAGGAAGATAACCTCTTGGTTTATCTCCAAATACCTTGGCTCAAACTAACATTGTGATACACACGTGGACAGAGAAGGTAGGAGGCAAGGTAGAACCCACAATACTTCAACTTGACTATGTCCATAGAATAAAATGACAATAGGATGACCAAGGATATTGCTGTGTATTAAATAGTGGATAATGCAGCCCTAGGAATGACTAACATACTTGCTTTTAATTTGGAATCACTTTATACAAAATTGATTAAAAGGGTGTGAATTTCCATTATCTACTTAGGCTTTTCCATGAGTCTATTTTTCACTAGGCTCTATTAAAATATAGAACATTAATCATGGAAAACAAGGTATACTTGAAAGAGAAAATTCAGAACCAATAGATTCTTAATGAAACTCAACCACTCTGTGTCCCTTGAGAACATCTTACCACTGTGGAAAAAGCACAGGCTTTGGAGCCAGTTAAACTCAGGCTCAAATCCTGACATCTGCCCTCACATTATCCTTTGAGACATCCTTGAGTAACATTCTTAAATAATGTGAATGCTAGGTTCTTTCTTCATCATGGATTTCAAAAGGAAAGTTTAAAGTGATATTCCTGTAGATTAAAATTGGTAACTGCATGTTGCTAAGAGGAATGTAAAATGGTGAAACTGTTTTTAGAAAACAGTCTGGCACCTTAATTTAAAGGTTAAATACTGAGTTAACATAATACCCAGCATTTTCACTCCCATGATATGTACCCAATAGAACTCAAAACATAGTTCTACAAAAAAACGTATGCCTGAATGTTCATAGTACTATTAATAGTCAAAAATGGAAATAACCTATATATCCATCAGCAGATAAGTAACAATATGATATTTACACAATGGAATATTATTCAACAATAAAAGGAAATAAGGTGTCAGTACTTGAATGAGCCTTGATGATATTACCCTAAGTGAAAGAAGCCATTCACAAAAAATGTGTTGTATTATATGATTATATTTATTTGAAATGTTTAGAGTAGGCAGATCTATAGACAGAATATAGATTAGTGGTTGCCTAGGTCTGGGGAAGGGGAACAGAAAGTGACAAAAAACAGGTACAAGGTTTCTGTTTGATGTGATGAAATGTCCTAAAATTACACTGTATAACCTTTGCCAACAAAGAAAAGGTTCAGATCATCAAGGCTTTGGTCTTCCAGTAGTCAAGCATGGATGTGAGAGCTGGACAATAAAGAAGACAGAGCACTGAGGAACTGATGCTTTGGAACTGTTGTGCTGCAGAAGATTCCTGCAAGTCCCTTGGACTGTAAGGAGATCAAACGAGTCTCAATCCTAAAGGAAATCAACCCTGAATACTCCTTGGAAGGACTGATACTGAAGCTGAAATCACCTGATGCGAATTTCTGACTCATTGGAAAAGACCCTGATGCTGGGAAAGATTGAAGGCAAAAGGAGAAGAGGGTGACAGAGGATGAGATGGTTAGATGGCATCATCAATTCAATGGACATAAACTTGGGCAAACTCTGGGAGATGGTGAGGGACAGGGAAGCCTGGTGTGCTGTGGTCCATGGGGTCACAAAGAGTTGGACACAACTGAGCAACTAAACAACAATGTAGATAACTCTGACTACACTAAAAAGACATTAAATGGAATACTTTAAATGAATAAGTTTAAACAAATCATATTTCAGTAAAATTCTTTTAAAAGGTGACAATGTGCAAAATACATCAATTTATAATTTATTCATGCCAGGATAAACTTTACATGTAAACTTTTCTTTCATATTTCTAATTATATCACTCCACCATGGCTTAGCATAAAATGGAATACAGCAAATAATACTCTAAGTACTAGTTAGATGTTTTAAATCATGTTAGTAATACTAACTAATAATATTATTCATAAAAATAGCTATAAATTATACTATGTACTAGGCACAGGGCTAAGCCTTTATATTTATTAATTAAATATTCTTAATAATTTTATGAGAGGTAAGCACTCTTAATCCATTTTACATATAAGATGGGGCTCAGAAAGTATTGATTAACTGCCTCAAATTATACCTTTGTTAAATAATAAAGTAGAAAAACCCAATGCTCAGTTCAGTTCAGTCACTCAGTCATGTCCCACTCTTTGTGACCCTATGAACTGCAGGACGCCAGGCCTCCCTGTCCATCACCAACTCCCAGAGTTCACCCAAACTCATGTGCATCGAGTGGTGATGCCATCCAGCCATATCATCCTCTGTTGTCCCCTTCTCCTCCTGCCCCTAATCCCTCCCAGCATCAGAGTCTTTTCCAATGAGTCAACTCTTCGATGAGGTGGCCAAAGTATTGGAGTTTCAGCTTCAACATCAGTCCTTCCAATGAACAGCCAGGACTGATTTCCTTTAGAGTGGACTGGTTGGATCTCCTTGCAGCCCAAGGGACTCTCAAGAGTCTTCTCCAACACCACAGTTCAAAAGCATCAATTCTTCCGCACTCAGCTTTCTTCACAGTCCAACTCTCACATCCATACATGACCACTGGAAAAACCATAACCTTGACTAGACAGACCTTTGTTGGCAAAGTAATATCTCTGCTTTTCAATAACCCAATGCCAGCTGATTGTGTAAGTCAAACTCTTAAACAACAGGTAGCCTCCCTTTTAGTGGCCTGATGGGTGGGTATATGTAAATGGTTTTAGGATATCTGATTTAATCATATATTTACAATCTCCCTCCCCGTATTTCAGGGGATTTATATAAGCTAGAATGAAAAATATTGTTTCTTTCTGTACATTTTCAGTACCTTCAGAGAATATGAACTCTTCTGAGTTACATATTGTAGTGATGTGCATACTCTTGATTACTGATTGATTTGTACAAACCAGTGTCACATCAGGAGGCTCAACAGCACCCCTTTACACAGATAATAATGAAGTTTCATCATATATCCTTAACAGGATTTCCTTCACCACCATTGGGTCACCACTGCGATCCTGAGTGATGCAGCATGCCTCAGCAACACTGGCAGATCGTGTGTATGTGTGCTCAGCTGCTCAACTGTACCTGACTCTTTGCGAGCCCTGGACTGTAGCCCACCAGGCTCCTCTGTCAATGAGATTCTCCAGGCAAGAATACTGGCATGGGTTGCCATGCCCTCCTCCAGTGTGTATCCAATAACAGCCCACGTTTATGACATTGACAAACATGTTACTGATATATTATTAATAGCTGAAAAATCATTCATTTTGTTAGTTCAGAACACAGACCCAGTCATGCAGATCCCTGTTAAAATCAAACAGAAGGGAGGCTGCCAGCCATCCAGAATATTTTTTCTGGTATTTTGATTCATTTGTATCATTTTCTGATATTGCTAGTGGAAAGAGTTCACTTTTAGTGCTCTCATAAGTCCTTTGTGAAATAGAAGGAAAAGGAGAGTAGAGGGAAAAGAAATGCTATCATCACACCTTAAGTGATCCCTACATAGGAACAGGAACAGGAGAGTTAAGATAAAACAATTCCCCCGAACTATTCTTAGGTTAAATCTATATGATATTGCCCTGACTAGCCTGGTAGGAACAAAAGGGCAAAGGCAAGTTTCTGCTAATCTGGATTCAGTTCAGTTCATTCTCTCAGTTGTGTCCAACTCTTTGCAAGCCCATGGACTGCAGCATTCCAGGCTTCCCTGTCCATCACCAACTCCCGGAGACTACTCAAACTCATGTCCATTGAGTCGGTGATGCCATCCAACCATCTCATCCTCTGTCATCCCCTTCTCCTCTCACCTTCAATCTTTCCCAGCATCAGGGTCTTTTCAAATGAGTCAGATCTCTGTACCAGGTGGCCAAAGTATTGGAGTTTCAACTTCAACATCAGGCCTTCCAATGAACATCCAGGACTGACCTCCTTTAGGATGGGCTGGTTGGATCTCCTTGCAGTCCAAGGGACTCTTAAGAGTCTTCTCCAACACCACAATTCAAAAGCATCAATTCTTCGGCATTCAGCTTTCTTTATAGTCCAACTCTCACATCCATACATCACCACAGGAAAAACCATAAAATTGACTAGATGGACCTTTTTTGGCAAAGCAATGTCTCTGGTTTTTAATATGCTATCTAGGTGGGTCATAACTTTCCTTTGAAGGAGTAAGCATCTTTTAATTTCATGGCTGCAATCACCATCTGCAGTGATTTTGGAGCCCCCCAAAATAAAATCAGCCACTGTTTCCATTGTTTCCCCATCTATTCCCCATGAAGAGATGGGACCAGATGCCACGATCTTAGTTTTCTGAATGTTGAGTTTTAAGCCAACTTTTTCACTCTCCTCTTTCAGTTTCATCAAGAGGCTCTTTAATTCTTCTTCACTTTCTGCCATAAGGGTGGTGTCATCTGCATATCTGAGGTTATTGAGATTTCTTCTGGCAATCTTGATTCCAGCTTGTGCTTCCTCCAGCCCAGCGTTTCTCATGATGTACACTGCATATAAGTTAAATAAGCAAGGTGATGATATTCAGCCTTGACATACTCCTTTTCCTATTTGGAACCAGTCCGTTGTTCCATATCTAGTTCTAACTGTTGCTTCCTGACCTGCATACAAGTTTCTCAAGAGGCAGGTAAGGTGGTCTGGTATTCCCATCTCTTTCAGAATTTTCAAGAGGACAGACAGACTGAAACCACAGTCACAGAAAACTAGCTAATCTGATCACACAGAACACAGCCTTGTCTAACTGAGTGAAACTAAGCCATGCCGTGTTGGGCCACACAAGATGGACAGGTCACGGTGGAGAGATCTGACAGAATGTGGTTCACTGGAGAAGGTAATGGCAAACCACTTCAGTATTCTTGCATTGAGAACCTCATGAACAGTATGAAAAGGCAAAAAGATAGAACAAGTCTTGATGACCAAGACTTATCCCTAGATAATTTTTCAATTTACATCTATTCTTTGAATTGAATAGGGAATGAGAGTATTAAAACATCATACTAGTGCTCCTGTTGAAAGTAAATGTTTTTTTTTTTTTAAATTTGGACCCAACTAAATAGCTTTTTCAAAGATTAGCAAATTTGTTTATAAAGTGAGATTCTAAATCAACTGAGTAAACTCAATTAACTTTTCCTGAAAGTGTATTATAAATAATTTACTGTTGATGTGACACTTTAAACCAGTTGAATAAACAACTTACTTATATTGTAAATTAGATAATTGATCCAATATTAAATAAGTTTTAAAATCAGCAAAACTTTGGTAATTATTTGTTGTTTAGCTGCTAAGTAATGTTCTACCCTTTGAGACCCCATGGACCAGGCAGGCCTAGTTAAATTAAGTCTATGGAAAGAATTTACTGACTATATCGGTATCATTTGTTTTATGTATGTTGGCATATTTTCTGATTTTATCAGGCATCCATGCGTTGGCTGAGTATTTTAGTTTTGAGTCAAATATAATTATTTTGTGAAGTAGGTTAATATGAAATTGTCATGAATTCCATTGAGATAAGGTCAAAATGTGATGTTGTAAATTCTAGGGTATCAAGAATTATGCTGAAACACATACAAGCAAAACAGAAAAAGCAAATGATAAAAATCTGCATCGTAGAAAAATCTTGTGAAGTAAAAAGGATTTAGATGTGTCCCAACTCTAATTTCTTCACTGTTTCAAAATTTTAGACAATATGCACAAACTTTTTCAACCTTATTCAACATAAAAATAGGTTTAATAACACCTGCCTTGTTGGGTTGCTAAGAGGATTTACAATGATACATATAAACCCCTTAGCATGGCACTTAGCACATAATGAAAGCTATAGAAATTTGCTCTTGCTAACATTTGTGTGATCATCATGCTGTGAACTCATGATCAGAAATTATACATTTCATTTAGTTTTCTTAGTATAATTCTAATATATTTTGTTATTAACACATAAATTCTCTTATTTTATTAGTAAGGAGGTACTGAATCTTTTTCCAATTTTAACTATGGTTTCTGGGCTTGACAAAAAACAGCCTTTCTTTAAACTACTTAGTATATACTTCAATACCCTTTTATTCTATGTACCATGTAATATTAACATGCATCTATTTTAATAATACTTTTTAAAATATAAATTTATTTATTTTAATTGGAGGTTAATTACTTTACAATATTATATTTGTTTTGCCATACATCAACATGAATCCACCACGGGTATACACGTGTTCCCCATCCTGAACCCCTCTCCCACCTCCCTGCTCATACCATCCCTCTGGGTCATCCCAGTGCACCAGCCCCAAGAATCCTGCATCATGCATCGAACCTGGACTGGCAATTCGTTTCATATATGATATTATACAAGTTTCAATGCCATTCTCTCAAATCATCCCACCCTCTCCCTCTCCCACAGAGTCCAAAAGACTGTTCTATACATCTGTGTCTCTTTTGCTGTCTCGCATACAGGGTTATTGTTACCATCTTTCTAAATTCCATATATATGCGTTAGTATACTGTATTGGTATTTTTCTTTCTGGCTTACTTCACTCTGTATAATCTGCTCCAGTTTCATCCACCTCGTTAGAACTGATTCAAATGTATTCTTTTTAATGGCTGAGTAATACTCCATTGTGTGTATGTACCACAGCTTTCTTATCCATCCAATAAAATACATTCATCTGCTGATGGACATCTAAATTACTTCCATGTCCTGGCTATTCTAAACAGTGCTGCCATGAACATTGGGGTACATGTGTCTCTTTCAATTCTGGTTTCCTCGGTGTGTATGCCCAGTAGTGGCATTGCTGGGTCATAAGGCAGTTCTATTTCCAGTTTTTTAAGGAACTTCCACACTGTTCTCCATAGTGGCTGTACTAGTTTGCATTCCCACCAACAGTGTAAGAGGGTTCCCTTTTCTCCACACCCTCTCCAGCATTTATTGCTTGTAGATTTTTGGATCGCTGCCATTCTGACTGGTGTGAAATGGTACCTCATTGTGGTTTTGATTTGCATTTCTCTGATGAGTGATGAGCATCTTTTCGTGTGTTTGTTAGCCATCTGTATGTCTTCTGTGGAGAAATGTCTGTTTAATTCTTTGGCTCATTTTTTGATTGGGTTGTTTATTTTTCTTGAATTGAGCTGTAGGAGTTGCTTGTATATTTTTGAGATTAGTCCTTTGTAAGTTGCATGTATATTTTTGAGATTAGTCCTTTGTCAGTTGCTTCATTTGCTTTTATTTTCTCCCACTCTGAAGGCTGTTTTTTCACCCCGTTTATAGTTTACTTTGTTGTGCAGAAGCTTTTAATTTTAATTAGGTCCCATTTGGTTATTTTCCTTTTATTTCCAATATTCTGGGAGATGGGTCATAGAGGATCCTGCTGTGATTTATGTCAGAGAGTGTTTTACCTATGTTCTCCTCTAAGAGTTTTATAGTTTCTGGTCTTACGTTTATATCTTTAATCCATTCTGAGTTCATTTTTGTGTATGGTGTTAGAAAGTGTTCATTTCATTCTTTTACAAAAATGAAAACAAGTGGATGACCAGTTTTCCAGCACCAATTGTTAAAGAGATTGTCTTTCCTCCATTGTATATTCTTGCCTCCTTTGCCAAAGATAAGGTGTCCATAGGTGTGTGGATTTATCTCTGGGCTTTCTATTTTGTTCCATTGATCTATATTTCTGTTTTGGGTCAGTACTATACTGTCTTGATGACTGTGGCTTTGTAGTAGAGCCTGAAGTCAGGCAGGTTGATTTCTCCTGTTCCATTCTTCTTTCTCAAGATTGCTTTGGCTATTCGAGGTTTTTTGTATTTCCATATAAATTGTGAAATTATTTGTGCTGGCTCTGTGAAAAATACCTTTGGTAGCTTGATACGGATTGCATTGACTCTATAGATTGCTTTGGGTAGTATACTCATTTTCACTAAATTGATTCTTCCAATCCATGAACATGGTATATTTCTCCAGCTATTCGTGTCCTCTTTGATTTATTTCACCAGTGTTTTATAGTTTTCTGTATATCGGTCTTTAGTTTCTTCAGGTAGATATATTCCCATGTATTTTATTCTTTTCGTTGCAATGGTGAATGGAATTGTTTCCTTAATTTCTCTTTCTACTTTTTCACTATTAGTGTATAGGAATGCAAGGGATTTGTGTGTGTTGATTTTATATCCTGCAACTTTACTATACTCATTGATTAGCTCTAGTAATTTTCTGGTGGAGTCTTTAGGGTTTTCTATGTAGAGGATCATGTCATCTACAAACAGTGAGAGTTTTGCTTCTTCTTTTCCAATTTAGATTCCTTTTATTTCTTTTTCTGCTCTGATTGCTGTGGCCAAAACTTCCAAAACTATGTTGAATAGTAGTGGTGAGAGTGGGGACCCTTGTCTTATTCCTGACTTTAGGGGAAATGCTTTCAATTTTTCACCATTGAGGATAATGTTTGCTATGGGTTTGTCATATATAGCTTTTATTATGCTGAGGTATGTTCCTTCTATTCCTGCTTTCTGGAGAGTTTTTGTCATAAATGGATGTTGAATTTTGTCAAAGGCTTTCTCTGAATCTATTGAGATGATCATATGGCTTTTATCTTTCAATTTGTTAATGTGGTATATTACATTGACTGATTTGCGGATATTGTAGAATCCTTGTATCCCTGGGATAAAGCCCACTTGGTCATGGTGTACAATCTTTTTAATGTGTTGTTGGATTCTGAATGCTATAATTTTGTTAAGGATTTTTGCATCTGTGTTCATCAGTGATATTGGCCTGTAGTTTTCTTTTTCTTTCTTTCTTTTCTTTTTTTTTTTTTTTGTGGCATCTTTGTCAGGTTTTGGTATTAGGGTGATGGTGGCCTTATAGAATGAGTTTGGAAGTTTACTTTCCTCTGCAATTTTTTGGAAGAGTTTGAGTAGGATAGGTGTTAGCTCTTCTCTAAATTTTTGGTAGAATTCAGCTGTGAAGCATCTGGACCTGGGCTTTTGTTTGCTGGAAGATTTCTGATTACAGTTTCAATTTCTGTGCTTGTGATGGGTCTGTTAAGATTTTCTATTTCTTCCTGCTTCTAGTTTGGAAAGTTGTACGTTTCTAAGAATTTTTCCATTTCTTCCACGTTGTCCATTTTATTGGCATATAATTGCTGATAGTAGTCTCTTATGATCCTTTGTATTTCTGTGTTGTCTGTTGTGATCTCTCCATTTTCGTTTCTAATTTTCTTGATTTGATTTTTCTCCCTTTGTTTCTTATGAGTCTGGCTAATGGTTTGTCAATTTTATTTATCCTTTCAAAGAACCAGCTTTTGGTTGATTTTTGCTATGGTCTCTTTTGTTTCTTTTGCATTTATTTCTGCCCTAATTTTTAAGATTTCTTTCCTTCTACTAACCTTGGGGTTCTTCATTTCTTCCTCTTCTGGTTGCTTTAGGTGTAGAGTTAGGTTATTTATTTGACTTTTTTCTTGTTTCTTGATGTATGCCTGTATTACTACCACTATTATTGTGTTATTGTTCATTTTCCCTTTCATACTTGTTTGCATATGTCTTACATATTTATGTTGGGTGTATATATATTTATGATTGTTATATCTTCTTCTTGGATTGATCCTTTGATCATTATGTAGTGTCATTCTTTGTCTCTTTTCACAGCCTTTGTTTTAAAGTCTATTTATCGGATATGAGTATTGCTACTCTTGCTTTCTTTTGGTCTCTATTTGTGTGGAATATCTTTTTCCAGCCCTTCACAGTCTGTATGTGCCCCTTGTTTTGAGGTGGGTCTATTGTAGACAACATATATAGGGGTCTTGTTTTTGTGTCCATTCAGCCAGTCTTTGTCTTTTTGTAGGGGCATTCAACCCATTCACATTTAAGGTAATTATTGATAAGTATGATCCTGTTGCCATTTACTTTATTGTTTTGGTTTTGAGTTTATACACCCTTGTTGTGTTTCCTGTCTCGAGAAGATCCTTTAGAATTTGTTGGAGAGCTGGTTTGGTGGTGCTGAATTCTCTCAGCTTTTGCTTGTCTGTAAAGCTTTTGATTTCTCCTTCATATTTGAATGTGATTCTTGCTGGGTACAGTAATCTGGGCTGTAGGTTATTTTCTTTCATCACTTTAAGTATGTCCTGGCATTCCCTCCTGGCCTGAAAGTTTCTATTGAAAGATCAGCTGTTATCCTTATGGGAATCCCCTTGTGTGTTATTTGTTGTTTTTCCCTTGCTGCTTTTAATATTTATTCTTTGTGTTTGATCTTTGTTAATTTGATTAATATGTGTCTTGGGGTGTTTTGCCTTGGGTTTATCCTGTTTGGGACTCTCTGGGTTTCTTGGACTTGGGTGATTATTTCCTTCCCCATTTTAGGGAAGTTTTCAACTATTATCTCCTCAAGGATTTTCTCATGGTCTTTCTTTTTGTCTTCTTCTTCTGGGACTCCTATGATCCGAATGTTGGGGCATTTAACATGGTCATGGATGTCTCTGAGATTGTCCTCATTTCTTTTAATTCATTTTTCTTTTTTCCTCTCTGCTTCATTTATTTCTACTATTCTGCTTCACTAATCCTATCTTCTGCCTCCATTATTCTATTTGTTCCCTCATTAGTGTTTTTGATCTCATTTATTGCCTTATTCATTTTATATTGACTCTTTTTTTTTTTTTACTTTATTTTACTTTACAATACTGTATTGGTTTTGCCATACATTGACATGACTTTTTTATTTCTTCTAGGTCCTTGTTAAACCTTTCTTGCATCTTCTCAATCCTGTCTCCAGGCTATTTATCTGTGATTCCATTTTGATTTCAATATTTTGGATCATTTTCACTATCGTTATTTGGAATTCAGCTCTGACGGCTGGCGCACTCAGCACAAGCGGCTGCGACGGCCGGTGCACTCAGCACACAGCCTAGAGGAGCTACCCCATGTCCGAGGTCAGGGGCAGCAGCCGAGAGTGCCAGGCTGTGACGGTGCAGGAATGGCCGAGAGGAGCCACCCTGCATACGAGGTCAGGGGCAATGGTCTGGAGGAGCCACCCCCCCGCACAAAGCCAGGGTCAGGGGCCGGAAGGAGCAACTCCACCCCTTAGGCCAGGGGCGGCAGCTGGAATATCAACCCACATCCAAGGAGCTGTGGCTGCACTGGTGCAGGAGGACCTACAGGAGCTATCCCACGTTGAAGGTCAGGAAGGGTGGCAGTGAGGAGATACCCTACATCCAAGGTAAGGAGCAGCGGCTGCGCTTTGCTGGAGCAGCTGAGAAGAGAATACCCCATGCCCAAGGTAAGAGAAACCCAAGCAAGATGGTAGGTGTTGCAAGATGGCATCAGAGGGCAGACACACTGACACCATACTCACAGAAAACTAGTCAATCTAATTACACTAGGACCACAGCCTTGTCTAACTCAGTGAAACCAAGCCATGCTTGCGGGGTACCCAAAACAGGCGGGTCATGGTGGAGAGGTCTGACAGAATGTGGTCCACTGGAGAAGGGAATGGCAAACCAATTCAGTATTAATGCCTTGAGAACACCATGAACAGTATAAAAAGGCAAAATGATAGGATACTGAATTAGGAACTCCCCAGGTCAGTAGGTGCCCAATATGCTACTGGAGATCAGTGGAGAAATAACTCTAGAAAGAATGAAGGGATGGAGCAAAAGCAAAAACAATACCCAGCTGTGGATGTGACTGGTGATAGAAACAAAGTCCGATGCTGTAAAGAACAATATTGCAAAGGAACCTGGAATGTTAGGTCCAGGAATCAAGACAAATTGGAGGTGGTCAGACAAGAGATGGCAAGATTGAATGTCAACATCCTAGGAATCAGCAAACTAAAATGGGCTGGAATGGGTGAATTTAACTCAGATGACCATTATATCTACTACTGCGGGCAGGAATCCCTCAGAAGAAATGGAGTAGCCATCATTGTCAACAAAAGAGTCCGAAATGCAGTACATGGATGCAATCTCAAAAATGACAAACAGAATGATCTCTGTTCGTCTCCAAGGCAAACCATTCAAATTCACAATTATCCAAGTCTATACCCCAACCAGTAACGTTGAAGAAGCTGAAGCTGAACGGTTTTATGAAGACCTACAAGATCTTGTAGAACTAAAACGCAAAAAAGATGCCCTTTTCATTATAGGAGACTAGAATGCAAAAGTAGGAAGTCAAGAAACACCTGGAGTAACAGGCAAATTTGGCCTTGGAATGCGGAATGAAGCAGGGCAAAGACTAATAGAGTTTTGCAAAGAAAATGCGCTGGTCATAGCAAACATCCTCTTCCAACAACACAAGAGAAGACTCTACACATGGACATCACCAGATGATCAAAACTGAAATTAGACTGATTATATTCTATGCAGCGAAAGATGGAGAAGCTCTATACAGTCAACAAAAACAAGACCAGGATCTGACTGTGGCTCAGATCATGAACTCCTTATTACCAAATTCATACTTAAATTGAAGAAAGTAGGGAAAACCTCTAGACCATTCAGGTATGACCTAAATCAAATCCCTTATGATTATACAGTGGAAGTGTGAAATAGATTTAAGGGCTTAGTTCTGATAGATAGAGTGCCTGATGAACAATGGATGGAGGTTCATGACATTGTGCAGGAGACAGGGATCAAGACCATCTCCATGGAAAAGAAATGCAAAAAAGAAAAATGGCTGTCTGGGGAGGCCTTACAGTTCAGTACAGTTCAGTCACTCAGCCATATCCGACTCTTTGCGACCCCATGAATCGCAGCATGCTAGGCCTCCGTGTCCATCACCAACTCCCAGAATTCACTCAGACTCATGTCCATAGAGTCAGTGATGCCATCCAGGCATCTCATCCTCTGTCGTCCCCTTCTCCTCCTGCCCCCAATCCCTCCCAGCATCAGAGTCTTTTCCAATGAGTCAACTCTTCGCATGAGGTGGCCAAAGTACTAGAGTTTCAGCTTTAGCATCATTCATTCCAAAGAAATCCCAGGGCTGATCTCCTTCAGAATGGACTGGTTGGATCTCCTTGCAGTCCAAAGGACCCTCAAGAGTCTCCTCCAACACGACAGTTCAAAAGCATCAATACTTCGATGCTCAGCCCTCTCCACAGTCCAACTCTCACATCCATACATGACCATTGGAAAAACCATAGCCTTGACTAGACGGACCTTATTTGGCAAAGTAATGTCTCTGCTTTTGAATATGCTATCTAGGTTGGTCATAACTTTTCTTCCAAAGAGTAAGCGTCTTTTAATTTCATGGCTGCAGTCACCATCTGCAGTGATTTTGGAGCCCCCCAAAATAAAGTCTGACACTGTTTCCACTGTTTCCCCATCTATTTTCCATGAAGTGATGGGACCAGATGCCATGATCTTCGTTTTCTGAATGTTGAGATTTAAGCCAACTTTTTCACTCTCCTCTTTCACTTTCATCAAGAGGCTTTTGAGTTCCTCTTCACTTTCTGCCATAAGAGTGGTATCATCTGCATATCTGAGGTTATTGATATTTCTCCCAGCAATCTTGATTTCAGCTTGTGTTTCTTCCAGTCCAGCGTATCTCATGATGTACTCTGCACAGAAGTTGAATAAGCAGGGTGACAATATACAGCCTTGACTTACTCTTCCTATTTGGAACCAGTCTGTTGTTCCATGTCCAGTTCTAACTGCTGCTTCCTGACCTGCATATATAGTTTCCCATTAATTAGAAATAAGTTTGGTACCATCCTCCCAACACTGTGCTACACTCAGTGGAGACAAAGGAAACAGTGTTTATAAGTTCGGAATTTGTATATAATTATGGAGTCTAGCTGGGGATACACATGTAAACATGATGTGCTATGGAGAGTGTCAGGATGCCAAGATACTGTGTTATAGTTACAGTTACTGCTTTTCTAAATGATATTAACTAAGGTACAGCTGAAAATAAACTTACTTTAAAAAATATTCTAGGAACAAGTTAAAAAGATGAAGCTGAAAATCCTGACATACCATAAAAAGACAGCAAAATTCTGCAATTTGCTCAATGTGAAATGAACTCAGAAAGGAATAAATATGAAAAAACACTTCTTACTCAAACTCAATTGATGTTACCTTATGGCTTAGTCCCAGATGTTAGAGTGGTAAGGATTGACTCTAGCTTCCTGTTGAGAACTTAGGCCTTTCAATGAATAGTTTCCAGCACCCGTATTGATACATATCTTATTTGACTTCAGTTCAGTTGCTCAGTCCGTTTCAACTCTTTGTGACCCCATGAATCACAGCATGCCAGGCCTCCCTGTCCATCACCAACAACTGGAGTTCACTCAAACTCATGTCCATCGAGTCAGTGATGCCATCCAGCCATCTCATCCTCTGTCATCCCCTTCTCCTCCTGCCCCCAAACCCTCCCAGCATCAGGGTCTTTTCAAATGAGTCAACTCTTCACATGAGGTGGGCAAAGTATTGGAGTTTCAGCTTCAGCATCAGTCCTTCCAATAAACACTTTAGAACTCCTTTAGAATGGGCCGGTTGGATCTCTTTGCAGTCCAAGGGACTCTCAAGAGTCTTCTCCAACACCACAGTTCAAAAGCAGCAATTCTTCAGCCCTTGGCTTTCTTCACAGTCCAACTCTCACATCCATACATGACCACAGGAAAAACCATAGCCTTGACTAGATGGAGCTTTGTGGGCAAAGTAATGTCTTTGCTTCCAATATGCTATCTAGGTTGGTCATAACTTTTATTCCAAGGAGTAAGCGTCTTTTAATTTCATGGCTGCAATCACCATCTGCAGTGATTATGGAGACAAAGAAAATTAAGTCTGACACTGCTTCCACTATTTCCCCATCTATTTCCCATGAAGTGATGGGACCAGATGCCATGATCTTTGTTTTCTGAATGTTGAGCTTTAAGCCATCTTTTTCACTCTCCACTTTCACTTCCATCAAGAGGCTTTTTAGTTCCTCTTCACTATCAGCCATAAGGGTGGTGTCATCTGCATATCTGAGGTTATTGATATTTCTCCCGGCAATCTTGTGCTTCTTCCAGCCCAGCGTTTCTCATGATGTACTCTGCATAGAAGTTAAATAAGCAGGGTGACAATATACAGTCTTTTTTTTTTTAATTTTTATTTTTACTTTATTTTACTTTACAATACTGTATTGGTTTTGCCATACATTGACATGAATCCACCACGGGTGTATATGCGTTCCCAAACATGAACCCCCCTCCCACCTCCCTCCACATAACATCTCTCTGGGTCATCACCGTGCACCAGCCCCAAGCATGCTGTATCCTGCGTCAGACCATGTTACAATGCCATTCTCCCAAATCATCCCACCCTCTCCCTCTCCCTCAGAGCCCACAAGTCCATTATACACAGCTGTGTCTTTTTTGCTGTCTTGCATACAAGGTCGTCATTGCCATCTTTCTAAATTCCATATATATGTGTTAGTATACTGTATTGGTGTTTTTCTTTCTGGCTTACTTCACTCTGTATAATCGGCTCCAGTTTCATCCATCTCATCAGAACTGATTCAAATGTATTCTTTTTAATGGCTGAGTAATAATCCATTGTGTATATGTACCACAGCTTTCTTATCCATTCATCTGCTGATGGACATCTAGGTTGTTTCCATGTCCTGGCTATTATAAACAGTGCTGCCATGAACATTGGGGTACATGTGTCTCTTTCAATTCTGGTTTCCTCGGTATGTATGCCCAGCAGTGGGATTGCTGGGTCATAAGGGAGTTCTATTTGCAATTTTTTAAGGAATCTCCACACTGTTCTCCAAAGTGGCTGTACTAGTTTGCATTCCCACCAACAGTGTAAGAGGGTTCCCTTTTCTCCACACCCTCTCCAGCATTTATTGCTTGCAGGTTTTTGGATCGCAGCCATTCTGACTGGTGTGAAGTGGTACCTCATTGTGGTTTTGATTTGCATTTCTCTAATAATGAGTGATGTTGAGCATCTTTTCATGTGTTTGTTAGCCATCCATATGTCTTCTTTGGAGAAATGTCTATTTAGTTCTTTGGCCCACTTTTTGATTGGGTCGTTTTATTTTTCTGGAATTGAGCTGCATAAGTTGCTTGTATATTTTTGAGATTAGTTGTTTGTCAGTTGCTTCATTTGCTATTATTTTCTCCCATTCAGAAGTCTGTCTTTTCACCTTGTTTATAGTTTTCCTTTGTTGTGCAGAAGCTTTTAATTTTAATTAGATCCCATTTGTTTATTTTTGCTTTTGTTTCCAGTATTCTGGGAGGTGGATCATAGAGGATCCTGCTGTGATTTATGTGGGAGAGTGTTTTGCCTATATTCTCCTCTAGGAGTTTTATAGTTTCTGGTCTTGATGTACTCCTTTTCCTATTTGGAACCAGTCTGTTGTTCCATGTCCAGTTCTAACTATTGCTTCCTGACCAGCATATAGGTTTTTCAAGAGGAAGGTCAGGGGGTCTGGTTTTCCCATCTCTTGAAGAATTTTCCACTGTTTATTGTGATCCAAACAGTCAAAGGCTTTGGCATAGTCAATAAAGCAGAAATAGATCTTTTTATGGAACTCTCTTGCTTTTTCCATGATCCAGCAGATGTTGGCAATTTGATCTCTGGTTCCTCTGCCTTTTCTAAAACCAGCTTGAACATCTGGAAGTTCACAGTTCATGTACTGCTGAAGCCTGGTTTGGAGAATTTTGAGCATTACTTTACTAGCATATGAGATGAGGGCAATTGTGTGGTAGTTTGAGCATTCTTTGGCATTGCCTTTCTTTGGGATTGAAATGAAAACTGACCTTTTCCAGTCCTGTGGCCACTGCTGAGTTTTCCAAATTTGCTGGCATATTGAGTGCAGCACTTTCACAGCATCATCTTTCAGGATTTGAAACAGCTCAACTGGAATTCCATCACCTCCACTAGCTTTGTTCATAGTGATCCTTTCTAAGGCCCACTTGACTTCACATTCCAAAATGTCTGGCTCTAGGTGAGTGATCATACCATTGTGATTATCTGGGTCATGAAGATCTTTTTCTGTACAGTTCTGTGTATTCTTGCCACCTCTTCTTACTATCTTCTGCTTCTGTTAGGTCCATACCATTTCTGTCCTGTATCGAGCCCACCTTTGCATGATATGTTCCCTTGGTATCGCTAATTTTCTTGAAGAGATCTCTAGTCTTTCCCATTCTGTTGTTTTCCACTATTTCTTTGCATTCAGGTATGACCTAAATCAAAGAAATTTTTTTAAAAAATGCAAGCGACCTTGAAGGAATTACATTTGCCAGCACAAAGGAGATGGTGGTCCACTCTATTATATCTATACTAGAAAAAGGGTAAATAATTAAAGTTTATGTAGAAATTTGAATCTCCTATTGACAGAAATAATTTAGCTCTAATATATAGGCATACACAACCACCATGAACTTCTACTCTACTGTCCTAACTTTCTAGTGTCTGATTTTTTGAGAATACAACTAATAGATCATCTTACGTACTTACCATAATGATGGTCCCAGAGACGCTGACCTCACACCCTCCAAATACTTTTGTTCTTCCTATTTCAGTCCTTGATCTTCACTTTATATACTCCTTCTAGGTTTACTATTCACGGACCTACCCACCAGAGCAAGACCCAGTTTTACCCACATCCAATCCCTCCCACCAGGGAGTTTCCACAGGACACTTATCCTCATCCATCAGAGAAAAGACAGAATGAAAACCACAATCACAGAAAACTAGCCAAACTGATCACATGGATCACAACCTTGTCTAACTCAATGAAACTATAAGCCATGCCATGTAGGGCCATCCAAGATGGATGGGTCATGGTGGAGAGCTCTGACAAAACCTAGTCCACTGGAGAAGGCAATGGCAAATCACTTCAGTATTCTTTCCTTGAGAACCTCAAGAACAGTATGAAAAGGCAAAAAGATAGGATATTAAAAATTGAGCTCCCCAGTTGGTAGGTGCCCAATATGCTATCGGAGAAGAGCAAAGAAATAGCTGCAGAAAGAATTAAGAGGCTGAGCCAAAGCTGAAACAGTGTGCAGTTGTGGATGTGTCTGGCAGTGAAACTAAAGGTTGATGCTGTAAAGAACAATATTTCATAGGAGCCTGGAATATTAGGTCCATGAATCAAGGTAGAGTGGAAGTGGTCAATCTGGAAATGGGAAGCGTGAGCATTGACATTTTAGGAATCAGTGACCTAAAATAGACTGGAATGGGCAGATTTAATTCAGATGGCCATTATATCTATTACTGTGAGCAAGAATCCCTTAGAAGAAAAGGAGTAGCCCTCATAGTCAACGAAAGAGTCCAAAATGCAGTGCTTGTGTGCAATCTCAAAAATGACAGAATGATATCTGTTCGTTTCCAAGGCAAACCATTCAATATCACAATAATGCAAGTCTATGTTCCAAGCACTAATGCTGAAGAAGCTGAAGCTGAACAGTTCTATGAAGACTTACAAAACCTTCCAGAACTAACACCAAAAAAAAAGATGTCCTCTTCATCAGGGATGGGAATTCAAATGTAGGAAGTCAAGAGATACATGGAGTAACAGGGAAGTTTCAACTTGGAGTACAAAATGAAGCAGGGCAAAGGCTAACTGAGTTTTGCCAAGAGAATGTACTGGTCATAACAAACAACACACAAGAGTTGTCTCTTCCAACAACACAAGAGACAACTCTACACATGGACATCACCAGATGGTCAATACTGAAATGAGATTGATTATATTCTTTGCAGTTGTGAAGATGGAGAAGCTCTATATGGTCAGCTAAAACAAGACCGGGATATGACTGTGGCTCAGATCAAGAACCTCTTATTGCAAAATTCAAACTTAAATTGAAAAAAGTATGGAAAAGCACTAAGCCATTAAACTATGACCTAAATAAAATCCATTATAATCATATAGTGAAAGTGACAAATAGATTCAAGGTATTAGATCTGAGAGACAGAGTGCCTGAAGAACTATGGATGGACATTAGTCACACTGTACAGGAGGTGGTGATTAAAACCCTTCCCAAGATAAAGAAATGCAAAGAGGCAAAATGACTGTCTGAAAAGGCCTTACAAATAGCTGAGAAAAGCTGCTAAAGGCAAAGGAGAAAAGGAAAGATATAAGCATCTGAATGCAGAGTTCCAAAGCATAGCAAGGAGAGATAAGAAAACCTTTCTCAGTAAACAATGCAAAGAAATAGAAGAAAACAATAGAATGGGAAAGGCTAGAGATCTCTTTAAGAAAATTAGAGATATCAAGGGAACATTTCTTGCAAAGATGGGCTGAATAAAAGACAGAAATGGTATGGACCTAACAGAAGCAGGCGATATTAAGAAGAGGTGGCAAGAATACACAGAAGAGTTGTAAAAAATAATGATCTTAATTTCCCAGATAACCACAATGGGTGGTTATCACAATGTGATCAGTCACCTAAGCCAAACATCAAGTGGGCCTTAGGAAGCATCACTATGAACAAAGCTAGTGGAGGTGATGGAATTCCAGTTGAGCTGTTTCTATCCTAAAAGATGATGCTGTGAAAGTGCTGCACTCAATATGCCAGCATATTTGGAAAACTCAGCAGTGACCACAGGTCTGGAAAAGGTCAGTTTTCATTCCAATCTCAAAGAAAGGCAATGCCAAAGAATGTTCAAACTACTGCACAATTGCACTCATCTCACACCCTGGCAAAATAATGCTCAGAATTCTCTAGGCCAGGCTTCAGCAGTACCTGAACTGAGAACTTGCAGATATTCAAACCGGATTTAGAAAAGACAGAGGAACCAGAGATCAAATTGTCAATATCCACTGGATCATAGAAAAAGCAAGAGAATTTCAGAAAAACACCTACTTCTTCTTCATTGACTACACTAAAGCCTTTGACTGTGTGGATCACAACAAACTGGAAAATTCTTCAAGAGATGGGAATACTAGACCACCTTGCTTACTTCCTGAGAAATCTGTATGCAGGTCAAGAGCAACAGTTAGAACCAGACATGGAACAACAGGCTGGTTCCAAATTGGGAAAGGAGTATGTCAAGGCTATATTTTGTCACTCTGCTTGTTTAACTTATATGCAGAGTATATCATGAGAAATGCCAGGCTGGAAGAAGCACAAGCTGGAATCAAGATTGCCAGGAGAAATATCAATAACCTCAGATATGCAGATGACAGTACCCTTGTGGCAGAAAATGAAGAGGAACTGAGGAGCCTCTTGATGAAAGTGAAAGAGGAGAGTGAAAATGTTGGCTTAAAACTCAACATTCAAACACTAAGATTATGGCATCGGGTCCCATCACATTCACATTTCCCATCACATTCATAGCAAATAGATGGGGAACAATGGAAACAGTGAGAGATTTCATTTTCTTGGGCTCCAAAATACCTTCAGTTTGTGAATCCAGGCATGAAATTAAGACATTTGCTCCTTGGAAGAAATCCTATGATCAACATTGACAGCATATTAAAAAGCAAGGACACTACTTTGCTGACAAAGGTCTATATAGTCAAACCTATGATTTTTCCGCAAGTCATGTATGGACTGGAGAGTTGGACCATAAGGAAGGCTGAACATCAAAGAATTGATGCTTTTGAACTGTGGTGTTGGAGAAGACTTTTGAGAGTCCCTTAGACTGTAAGGAAATCAAACCTGTCAATCCTAAAGGAAATCAGTCCTGAATATTCATTAGAAGAACTGATGCTGAGGCTCCAATACTTTGGCCACCTGATGTGAAGGGTTGACTTATTCGAAAAGACCCTGATGCTGAGAAAGATTGAAGCCAGGAGGAGAAGGGGACGACAGAGGACAAGATCATTGGATGGCATCACTGACTCAATGGACATGAGTTTGAGCAAACTCCGGTGTTGGTGATGGACAGGCAAGACTGGCGTGCTGCAGTCCATGGGGTTGCAAAGAGTTGGACGTGACTGAGCAACTGAACAACAACAAAGGTGAGCTCATTAAATATAACCCACATTCTGTTATTTCCTAATTTTTTCTTTATGCTCAGACTCTTCTGAGTTCAAAATACATGTATTCAACTATCTACTAGACATTTCTGTATGGAAATCTTGAAACATTTAACAGAATTAACATATTCAAAACTGATCTTTGGATTTCCACCACCACTACTAAGATGCTATTTCTCCCACTACTGCTTTGATATCTTCTTCAGCTTTTTTATTTTGAACAAGTCAAGGTCTTTCATCCCTTGATCATCTTTCACACGTCTATAGAGCACTACCAGCTAGTCTCTGATTCTTAAAATTCAAGGTCAGTTTTAATGCACCTTCTCAAAGACTACTCAACATAATGGTGTAGCTTCTTCTCTGGATATATCTATCTCAGTACTCTGTTTTACAGAATTTTTTTACACAAGTTTCAGATAAAAAGCAACTGATGAAATAAAATATTTATCTCCTTTATCCAATTATAAATTCTGTGAGGGCAAGGACTATATCTTTCCTGTTCAATAATCTAGCTCCAGGGTCTTTCCGGTATATAGTAGTATCTCTGAAAACATTTGTTAAATGAATAAATAAATGCAAAAAAAAAAAAAAAAAAGCACTGAGTGACTATGTAAAATATCACAGTGAGAATGTCTTTACCAGCTACTTTCAAATTGCATCTGTACTGCATATAGGAAACCTCAACATAAAAGTCACATTACAAAGTAAATAACTTAATAAATGGTAACTTTCATACAGTGTTCACTTTGGTTTAACTGCTTTATAGATATTAACTACTTAATCTTCTTTCAAACTTATGGGGTAGCAGCTAACATCACACACACATTACAAACAAAGAAATGGGGCAGGCGGTGGGGGTGGGGGTGGTGGTAAATCTATGTCTTGCCCAGAGTTACAGAGTTAAAAATAGAAAATCCAGGATTGGAATGCAGGCAGTCTAGCTGCAGAGTCTGCCTGCTAGCCCAACCACAATAGCTATGCCAAAATGCTTAGCTAGGTATATAGTAATATACCTAATAACTAGGTATATCTTAATGTTGTTGTTTTAACTTTTAATTGGCAGATAATTGGTTTACAATATTGTGTTGGTTTCTGCTGTACAACAATGTGAAATCAGCTACAAGAATGCATATATCCCCTTCCTCTCAAGCCTCCCTCACACCTTCCCATCCCCCATTTCACCCCTCTAAGTCCTCACGGAGTACTAAGTTGAGCTCCCTGTATTACACAGCGACTTCCCACTAGCTAGCTATTTTACACACAGCAGTGTATATATGTTAATGCTACTTTCTCAGCTTGTCCCACCCTCTCCTTCCATAGCTGTGTCCATGAGTCCATTCTTTATATCTGCATCTCTGTTCCTTCCCTGCAAATAGGTTCATCAGTACCGTTTTTCTAGATTCCATATATATGTGTGTTAATATATGATATTCACTTTTCTCTTTGACTTACTACACTCTGTACGACAGATTCTAGGTTCATCCACCTCACTAAAACTGACTCAATTTCATTTAGCCTTTTAAAAAAAAAAATGCAACTCTATTTGAATAAAAAGTGAGATGTGCAAGTAAGCCCTCGAGACTTTATCTGTGGTATAAAATGAAGTAGAATTGTATTCCTGTCCAGGCCTAACAAACTCTGCCAGGTGAGAACGTATATATTTTTCCCCTCATTGACTTAAGTGGAACCTGTTTGGTCCAGTCCTTTCTAATTAGAAAAAGCCATTTCGTCATTTAACATTTTTGCACAGTCATACATTCATCCATTACTTATCTCCAAAAGCCCTGTCAGCAAAAATTGTATCTTCCAGAAATGACAAGAAAAGCTTATAAACTTGGCCTTACATATGAAAGTTAATGGCCAAGAGCAACTGTGCTTCCTAATCCAATGCAGTCCTGAAAGAATTCTAGAATTATTGATGCCATAAAATTCATATAATTAGAACTTTAGCATTAAGATTCGAGGAAAACTAGTAGATATTCAATCCAATTCTTGGAATAGCACTTAACCTAGTATAAAAACCTTAATGCTAAGAAATAATCCCTTTGTGTTACTTACATATAATTTTCAAGCCCAATTACCATATTTAGTGTTACACTGTGTTTTTAAGAATTTTCTTGAGAAAATGTGAATGAAAATAAATCACTATTCTGAAAGGCTTATCAAATACATCCTGTATATGCATCAAGAAAATTTTGTTTAGAATACTTCAGATGGTTAGAATTTTCTGTTTGAAGTTATTAATCACTATTTTATAAGCGATTGATGGTTTCCTTCATAATTTCTACTTTGTCAGGGATAAACAGCAGTATTGTAAGGATCTTATAAGTCAAGAAAAGTAGGGCTAATCATGTACATTTCAATTGTCTTTCAGTTATATAAGTGTAAATTTAAAGCCTTAATTTAGGTCTATAAAGGATACCGTTGTGATATAAAGTTCACCATTGTCCCCCGCATTATAGTGGTCCCCAACCTCTTTGGCCCCAGGGACCAGTTTCATAAAGACATTTTTCCATGGACTCTGGAGATGCTTTCGAGATGATTCAAGTGCATTATGCTTCACCTCAGATCATCAGGTACTAGACCCTGATTGGGCACTCCTGCAAAATGGCATATAATGTATCCTGAGAATGGGCTTCTCAGATAGCACCAGTAGTAAAGAACCCACCTGCCAATGAAGGGGATGCAAGAGACATGGGTTCCATCTCTGGGTCAGGAAGATTGCCTAGAAGAGGAAACGGTAACCCACTCCAGTATTGTTGCGTGGAGAATCCCCATGGACTGAGGAGTCTGGAGGGCTACAGTCCAGGGGGCCACAAAGAGTCAGATTCCATGGAGCTCACACACAAACATATCCTGAGAAAATTACCATTCATGGGAAATGTGGTATTAGATGTATTTATACTTTCTACTTCTCTTTTGTCAAGAAAATTGTTTCTACCAGAAGAAAGCCAGTGCAGAGTTATGAGTATAGATTAGTGTACTGAGCATGGCACTGGAGGGGAACACAGTTGTTTACGTTATAGTAAGTCCCCGACATGAGCAAACCTTGTAAGAATAATACTATCAAAACGTTTCCTGTTACATTGGGCATTAGAGTTTGACTATATTAATCAGTTGGGATTCACTCAATCTACTATTACACTATAATAATGCTTGAAATCATTAGGAAATTATGAAAACAAAAATATGAATTGAAAATTACCAAACCAATTAATGGAATGAGAACTTTCAGAGTTTACTATTTGGGGTAGACAATCCTATGATGATCCTTGAATAATGTCCTCCTCTTGAGTGTACACAGGACCTTTCACCTGCTTGTAAAGAACAGACCATGGCAAAGGTGATGGGATATCACTCCTATGATTATGTTGTCTTGTATGGCAAAGATGAAGGGATTTGGCAGATGTAATGAAGGTCCCTAATCAACTGGATTTAAGTTAGTCAAGGGGAAACGAAGAAATTATCAGTGGAACTGTATAAACAAGTAAGCTTTTTTAACAACCAGTCTAGAGGTTTCATGAGCTTCCCTGGTAGTTCAGACAGTAAAGAATCTCCTGGGAGAACCCAGGAGACCTGGGTTCAATCTCTGGGTCAGGAAGATCCCATGGAGAAGGGAATGGCAACCCACTTCAGTATTCTTGCCTGAAGAATCCCATGGACAGAAGAGGCTGGCAAGCTCTTCTCAGTCCATAGGGTCACAAAGAATAGGGCACGACTGATCAACTAACACTTTCACTTATTTTTTCTAGAGGTTTGAAGTCAAAGAGATACTCTTTCTGGTGTCGAAGAAGCAACCCACCATGTTGTAAACCGCCTATGGAAAAAGGTAGCTGCTAGGAGATGAGAACCTCAGTCTTACAAGTAGAAGGGATTCAGTCCTGTCAATATTAAGCTTGTGGCAGGACCATAAGCTCTAGATGAGAAGCCAGCCCAAGATGACATCTTGATTTTAGCCTTGTGAGACTGAGCAGAGGACCCTGCTGATCACCACTTAGACTTCAGACATGCAAAACAGTGACATGCTAACTGCGTATGTTTTAAGTTATGAAAGGTGTGGTAGTTATGCAGCATAGAAAACATACTGGAAGGCAGGACTTCTAGAATGGGGGAGGAAGTACATCTGAAAATCTTCTCCTCCATAAAAGCAATAAAAACACTAAAGAAGATTTTCAAAATCAACTTTCAGAACTTTAAAGAAAAAAAAAAAAAGACATACCAATCTGAGTATTGTCTACTCCAGGAAAACTGCTGAATCTCCTAAAGAACAGTCATGTTGGGTTTCCCTGATGGCTCAGTGGTAAAGAATCTGCCTGCCAATGCAGGAGACACGGGTTTGATCCATGGGTTGGGAAGATCCCACATGCCACGAAGCAACTAAGCCCCAGCACTAGAACTACTGAGCCTGTGTTCTAGAGTCCAGGAGCTGCAACTACTGAAGCTTGTGCACCCTAGAGGCTATACTCCACAACAGGAGAAGTTCCCATCTGCAAGAGAAAAGCCTGAACAATAAAGACGATCCAGCACAGCTAAAACTAGATAAATGTTTGTTAAAAAAGAGAATAGTCATGTTTTAACCTACATTAATCCCAGCACCTTCTCCCCATTTCTGGCCTTGAATAATTGGCCTTATAACTAAAATCACTATGAAAATTGCAAGACAAGCAATCACCAGCTGGGAAAACAAAACAAAACAAAACAAAACAAAAAAGATTTTGAACTGTTTTGAACTGAAATGCTCCATACCCAGAGAACGTTCATTATTTGACCTATATAATGACTCCCTGAAAACCTACACTCGTAGGACTTGTCTTTATTTAACCAGGTTGAGAACTCTCTCACAGCAAACAACTTTTCTCTTATGTTTATTTTTGTCAGGATAAAAAGAAAATCAGTTGCAATTGTCTAACACCACACCTGCTTAAGCAGGAATAACAATGGAAGCAAATAAGAAGCTTAAAATCTGTTCTTTCTGTTTAGTTGCTCAGTCATGACTCTTTGCAACCCTGTCCATGGGATTCTCCAGACAAGAATACTGGAGGGGGTTGCCATTCCCTTCTCCAGAGAATCTTTCTAACCCAGGGACTGAGCCCATGTCAGCTGTGTCTCCTGCACTGCAGGTAGATTCTTTACCTGCCGAACCCTTGGGGAAGCCCAAAATGGGGGATAGAGCGAGCATTTAAAAGGAAAAGCAGTGGAATGAGATGCCTTTAAGGAAGTTTTAAAAACTGACATATTCCTGGGAATGTAAAAGGTCTTGAAAACAGGGTGATGCTGAGTAAAGGCCTGAGAGCCCCTTATTCTCCCATCTGTAGCTCACCTCCAGGATATCCACAGGCAGGAAGTGACCACTAAGATAAGCAATAATTGCTGGGGCAATTGAAGGTAGGCCCCAGCCCTCCCAGAGTTCTTAGAAAAGCATGGAAGAGTTACACTTTCGAGTCTTTTAAGGCAAATTTTAACGCAAATTTGGTCCAATCATCAACTGGCCACTAAGCTAACTGGGCAGAGAAATCAGTGGCCACACTAAAAATGTAGGCCAGCAGCAACAAATAAAGGTGTGATTGGGGGCGAGGTCTGATTTTCAGAAATATCACATTTAAACTGTCTAATTTCCAGACAAATTTCAAGATATTCCAAAAAAAAGAAAAAAATCAGGTTGCATGGCTGTACACAGGGGAAAAAAATCAGAATCTGTTACTGAAACCCAGATATTGAACTAAGATTTTAAAATCAGTTCAGTTCAGTCGCTCAGTTGTGTCTGACTCTTTGTGACCCCATGAATCACAGCACGCCAGGCCTCCTTGTCCTTCACCAACTCCCAGAGTTTACCCAAACTCATGTCCATTGAGTCGATGATGCCATCCAGCCATCTCATCCTCTGTCGTCCCCTTCTCCTCCTGCCCCCAATCCCTCCCAGCATCAGGGTCTTTTCCAATGGTCAACTCTTCCCATGAGGTGGCCAAAATACTGGAGTTTCAGCTTTAGCATTAGTCCTTCCAATGAACACCCAGGACTGATCTCCTTTAGGATGGACCGGTTGGATCTCTTTGCAGTTCAAGGGACTCTCAAGAGTCTTCCCCAACATCACAGTTCAAAAGCAGCAATTCTCTGGCACTCAGCTTTCTTCATAGTCCAACTCTCACATCCATACATGACCACTGGAAAAACCATAGCCTTGACTAGATGCACCTTTGAAGGCAAAATAATGTCTCTGCTTTTTAATATGCTATCTAGGTCATAACTTTCCTTCTAAGGAGTAAGTGTCTTTTAATTTCATGGCTGAAATCACCATCTGCAGTGATTTTGGAGCCCAAAAAAATAAAGTCTGACACTGTTTCCACTGTTTCTCCATCTATTTCCCACGGAGTGATGGGACCAGATGCCATGATCATAGTTTTCTGAACGTTTAGCTTTAAGCCAGCTTTTTCACTCTTCTCTTTCACTTTCGTCAAGTGGCTTTTTAGTTCCTCTTCACTTTCTGCCTTAAGGGTGATGTCATCTGCATATCTGAGGTTATTGGTATTTCTCCTGGCAATCTTGATTCCAGCTTCTGCTTCTTCCAGCCCAGAGTTTCTCATGACATACTCTGCATATAAGTTAAATAAGCAGGGTGACAATATATAGCCTTGATGTCCTCCTTTTCCTATTTGGAACCATTCATGGGGTCACAAAGAGTCAGACTCAACTGAGCAACTCGACTGAACTGAAAATAGTTACATCTAAATATGCTAAAATATGTTAAAAGAACTGAAGGAAATCATGTCTAAAGAACAAAGAAAAATATGAGAATGAAAGAGACAGTAATTAAATAGAAATTACTTTTGAAAAGCACCAAATAATAATTCTAGAGCTGAAAAAAAAATCAACAGTTTGCAAAAGAAAATAGATTAGAACAGAAATAAATGAAATGGGGTTGGGGTTGGGGGGGCAGGCAATAGAAACACCATCAAAACCGAAAGTGATCCTTTGAATTACTTGGTTCCAGCACTGACACTTCCTAGCTTCAAAACCAACTATGAACCTAAGTAATCAAGACAATGTAGTTCTGATATAAGAATAGATATATATAATCAATAGAAAAAAAAATCAAGGAAAATGGCAAAAAAATTTTAGCTAAACAAGAAAGTGAGACAAATCACTAAAACGGGAATGAAAACAGAAGACACATTACTGTCCACCTTACAGAAATAAAGATTAAGGGAATATTATGCTCAATCTTGTCAGCCAATTAAATAACTAGATAAAATGGACAAATATTTAGAAAGACAAAGTATTAAAACTGTCTGAATTAACCTATAATAAGACACTAAATTAGTAATCAAAAAATTCTCACAAAGACAGGCCTTGATGGCTTCACTGATAAATCCTGTTAAACACTTAAATTAGTAACAATTGCTCACAAACTCTTAAAAAAAGTTGAGACAGAACTCTTCCCAACTTACTTCATGAGACCAGTCTTCCTAGAGTTTCAATACCAGTCAAAGACCTCTTTAAGAAAAATACTAATATCTGTTATAAATATAGACACAAATTTTCAAAATACCAGAAAATGAAATCCAGCAATATATAAAATTTTAAAAAATGATCAAGTGAGATTTATTCTAAGAATGTAAATCAAAATAATAACTTCTTAACACAATGCGGAGATAGTCTTTTCAACAAATGGTGCTTAGTCAACTGGATATCCAAAAACTTTCCTAAACCTACATTATATAAAAAGTTCATGTTTGGGAGCTCATGTACACCTGTGGTGGATTCATGTCAATGTATGCCAAAACCAATACAATATTGTAAAGTAAAATAAAGTAAAAATAAAAATTAAAAAAAAGAAAAAAAAGAAAGTGAAGAGGAGCTAAAAAGCCTCTTGATGAAAGTGAAAGAGGAGAGCGAAAAAGTTGGCCTAAAGCTCAACATTCAGAAAACGAAGATCATGGCATCCGGTCCCATGGAAAAAAAAAAAAAAATTAGCAAAATAGACCATAGAGCTAAATGTAAGACCCAAACTATAGAACTCTTAAAAATGTGTGTCTTGTAACCTTGGATTAATGTTTCTTAAACATGACACAAAAGCATTCACACAGGTAAACTGGACTTAAAAAGTACAAAAATTCAATGGCATCATCAATAAAGTGAAAAGAAAACCTATTGAATCAGGAAATATTTGCAATTCATATAGCTTACAAGGAATCGGTATTCAGAACATAGAAAGAACTCACAGTAAAAAGACAAACAACCAGATTTTGAAATGAACAAATGATTTATATAGACATTTCATCAAAGACAGCACACAAATAGCCACTAAGTTGAAAAGAGCTTTACCATAAGTCATTAGGGAAATGCAAATATCAATTGTAATGAGATACTATTTTGCCACACCAGAATGGCTAAAATAAAAAGACAGTTACCAGTGTTGACACCTCAAGCTCTGGAGAATAAATGCTTGAATTGAAATGCAAGTGTTGCCATGCACTAACCAAGACCCTCAGAATAGTGGTTCAGGATCCCTTATGCCTCAGTTCTTACTGGAAAAAAAATGTTAGTAATAGTCTACTTACAGACTTGTTTTAAGGTTAATTCAAATAATAAGTATAAAGAGAAAAAACAGACAGACAAAAAACTTTTAAAGTGGTAGAAGCATATAAGGGGGCTTCTCTGGTGGCTTAGATGCTAAAGAATCTGTCTGCAATGTTAGAGACCCAGGTTCAATCCCGGGGTTGGAAAGATCCCTTGAGAAGGGAATGGCAGCCCACTCCAGTATTCTTGCCTGGAGAATGCCATGGACAGAGGAGCCTGGCAGGCTACAGTCCATGGGATTGCAAAGAATCAGACACGTAGAAGTATATAAAATACTTTAAAAGTTGTAATCAAAACACCTCACAAAAAATCTTATTTCCTCCCCAAAAGAGAAACACAAAACATGAAAGCAGAAATGAGAATGGTAACATAGCTATTTAAAAAAAAACAACAACTTTAAGAATTCTAATATTGATCTTGCCTTAGCTGTATATAACAACATTTGAAAAACTGATAAAATGAATTACTAAACTGACCCTGGAATGACAAAAACTAACCAAGTTGTTTTACTAGAGAGGAAACCAGGGGGAAAATAAAAAAACTAAAACATTTTAAAAAGGAACAATCTATTCCTTCCACCTTCCCCCTCCCCTCCACAGTGCCATCCCCTCACCAAAAAAACAAACAAACAAAAAAATTCCAATGCCTAAATCTTTTCATAGGTACACGTTAGCAAACTTTCATGGATCAGGAAACTCCATTGTTATTTAAACCATTCAAAATATTAGATGGGAAATTCTTTACAGTACCAGCACAGAATTAATTCCAACATGACTAGCACAATAAAAGAGATTGACACAATCAATCTTATCAATAAATCATGATACAAATTCCTAAATAAAATTATAGAATTCAGTAACACCAATTGAGGTCATTTTGGGAATATCAGGATAAAATATTTGAGTGTCTATTAATGCAACTTAGCATAATACTAATTTGGAAGAAAAGACCTCTTAGAAGACAGACCTAGGCTACCCTTATATTACACAGACCTACAAACCTCAGAGTTAGCATGATACTTAATGAAGCATTATAAACATTGTATGGTAGGCAGAATTCTAAGGTGGTTAAGATTTCTGCTCCCTTAATGTACATATCTCACATAATTCTCTTTCATTGAATGTGGGCAGAACCTGTGTATATAGAACATCATGGGATGTCATTCCCATTTTTTTTATTATACACCAAAGGGATTTTTCCTGGATAATTCAGGTTACCCATCAGCTGATTCTGAGCTCACAGAAAGGAGATTATTCAAGTGGGCTTATCCTGATCATGTTGAGTCCTTTAAGAGCACTTCCCTGAAAAAGAATACATCTGAAGTGTGAGAGGATAGGTGGGTGAGCAAGGGGATCCAAGCAGAAACTGTGGGCTGCCCCTAGCAGCTGGGAGCTGCCACCAACTAACAACCAGAAAGAGGAAAATACGAGTTCTTCATCCTGTACCACCAAAAACTGATTTCTACCAACAATCATGTGAGTTAAAGAGGACTTCAAGTTCCAGAAATGATGTAGCTAACAACTAATAACTTATTCACAGTCCTGTAAAACTCTGAGCAGACAATCCAGCTAAGCTGTGTCCAGGTTTCTGATCCACAGAAACTGTAAAATAACTTTTTGTTGCTTCAAGCCCTAAGTCTGTGATAATTTGTAATACAAAACAAAACCAATACACATTTTTCATTCAAGTTAACAAAAATGTCCAACTTGACTCCCAACTTAATATTCCTCTTGAGATAGTGTGGTAGTAGTGTTCTCTGAAAAAAATGGTCACTGTAGTCATTTTAATCCCACAGATCCTTCTAGGATTTTATCATTCCTTCATCACAGGTGATTTTTCCTGTCCTTGAAAACTTGGTAGATTTGTGACTCTTCTGATGAATATCACAGAAGTGACACTGTATGAATTCTGAGGTTAGGTTCTTGGCTTTCACCAGGTTCTCTCCCTCTTGGGCCATTTCTCGGAAGTCAGCTATCATGTTGAAAAGAACCCTACTGTCTAGGCTTCTAGCCACTTTTGTGGACATGAGTAAAACAGAGATGAGGTGTCCCTGCCAACACCTACTGCCCAAACTTCAAATTCGTAAGCAAAATAAGTATTGTTAGTTTTTAAATTTTTTAAAAAAGTAGCAATAGATACCAGAATAAACAATAATTTTAAATTTTTAAAGATTGAAAGGAGGCAAAGTTATATGTGAAATGGTGAATTACATTATAACAAAACATCTAAATGAGTCAACCAGAAAAATACAAAGTACCTCAAGTGGGCTTTGTGGTTGTTAATTTTATGTCAAGAGGTAATAGGTGCATTCCTGGTGGCATGATAAAGAACATGCCTGCCAATGCAGGAGATATAACAGAGGTTCAATCCCTGGGTTTGGAAGATCCCCTTGGAGGAGGGCATGGAAACCCAATCCAATATTCTTGCCTGGAGAATCTCATGGACAGAGGAGCCGAGGGCTACAGTCCACAGGGTCACAAAGAATTGGACACAACTGAAGCGACTTAGCATGCAAGCACACACACACACACACATGCACACCCGGTGGCTCAGCAGTATTCTCCTGCAATGCAGGCGATGCAGGTTCCATCCCTGGGTAGGAAGACCCCCTGGAGAAGGAAAAGGCAACCCACTCCAGTATTCTTGCCTGGGAAATCCCATGGATAGAGGAGCCTGGCAGGCTACAGTCCATGGGGTCCCCAAAGAGTCGGACATGACTTAGCAACTGAACAACAAATATATATCAGTTCTAATCTCTCAATTCATGCCACCCTCTCCTTTCTCCCATCTCTCCCCCTCCCACTCTGTGTCCACCATGTCCATTCTCTATTCCTGCCCTGAAAACAGGTTCATCTGTACTGTTCTTCTAGATTCTACATATATGTGATATTTGTTTTTCTGACTTACTTCACTCTCTGTGATAGACTCTAGGTCTATCCATATCTCTACAAAAAGTACAGGAAGCTCAGCTTGGTGCACTATGTTGACCTAGTTCAAGTGGGAGGGGGTGGGGTGAAAGGGAGGGCCAAGAAGGAGGGGTCATATGTATACATATAGTTGATTCACTTCATTGTATAGCAGAAACACAACATTGTAAAACAGTTATATTCCAATAAAAGAGAGGTAATAATCAATTGTAGGAATGCAGCAGTTCTGAACAGGGGTTCATCTCTCTCCCCCGCCACCAGCATCCACACACACAGGACAACTGTCAATGTCTGGAGACATTTTGCATTCGTAACTGGCAGAGTGCTATTCACATCTTGTGAGTAGAGATCAAAAATCCTGTTAAACATCTTTACATGTCCACAGTAAAGACTTCTTTGCTCCAAGATAAATGGTACCAAGCTTGAGCAAACACTAGCCTGTGTAATGGCAATGCAAAAGAATGGGCATCTTCAAGGTACAGTCAACACCCAACATCCTCAGGGGACTGCCCACCTCCCAACCCGAGGATACCACAATGCAAGGATGCTCAAGTCCCTTATATAAAATGGCTTGGTACTATATACTGGAGAAGGAAATGGCAGCTCACTCCAGTGTTCTTGCCTGGAGAATCCTGTGGACAGAGGAGCCTGGTGGACTGTTGTCCATGGGGTCGCACAGAGTCGGACACAACTGAAGCGACTTAGCATGCATACATGCGTTGGAGAAGGAAATGGCAACCCACTCCAGTATTCTTGCCTGGAGAATCATGGGGACGGAGGAGCCCGGGGGGCTGTCATCTATGGAGTCGGACACATGTCGGACTCAAGTCACACAGAGTCGGACATGACTGAAGTGACTTAGCAGCAGCAGTACTATATACCCTCCATATGCACAGATGTGAAACCTAGGAATATAGAAGGCCAATAGTGTGTTAGAGGCAGAAGTAACAGAATGGCTTATGTGAGAACATGGAAGGGAGGAGTCATCCCTAGCTTTCTGATGATCACTAACCAGGTGGCACTAGTGGTAAAGAACCTGCCTGCCAATAGAGGAGACGCAAGAGATGGTTCCAGCCATGGGTCAGGAAGATCCCCTGAAGAAGGATGGCAACCCACTCCAGTATTCATGCCTGGAAAATCCCAGGGACAGAGGAGCCTGGCAGGCTGTAGTCCATGGGGTCACAAAGAGTTGGACACGACTGAGCAACTGAGCACAAGCACAACAGATTCGTCTAATTCCAAAGCCTTTGCTTCTTACCACCAAGAACACAAAACTAAAGAGACCACAGCAGCCACAAGAGCCAGACTTTCCGAGTTATCTAGACAGCAAACCGCAGAATGAAGACTATTACTGGCTACCAGCTTCCTGACTTTTGACTGTGGTCTAGATCCGACTTCTACTGCAGTCGTATTTAAGTGCCACAGCATTTTGCGTGTGTGTGTGTGTGTGTGTGTGTGTGTACGTGTGTGTGTGTGCTTGCTTCAGATTGAATTCCTGGCTTCATGCTTGCAATCAGAGTGTCTTAATTAAATCTCTCTTGTAGATTTGAATTACTTGCCATCTGGAATGCAGCAGCAGCTCAGAGACTTTTAACTTAATTGGGGTGCAAGCCCTTTTGTTTGGCCCCCCTGCTGTTTGGCAGCCCTGGTCCTATTGCCTCTTGCCTGGGACAAGCTTCCCTTCAGACTGCAGTCAGCAAAATGAGACGGCAGGCAAAGTGCTGATGCCTAAGCCACTGCAACCCAGAACCACTTAATTAATATACAGGTTTAATGCATCTGGTAATTAAAGTTTAATTCTTTAAAGATATACAATAAGAACAAGTCCTTCTGCAAGCATTTAATCCATTGTGCTGCTAAGAATAAAGTTGAAAGGGGAGTTAAAATGGGGTTACTCCTCCTTTGTAAGCATTAATCACATGCTGATCAGTAAAACAATTGTATGTGTCTTGCCCTGGCTGATTGATCACCATTCTTGCCCAAGTTTTGAGCCTTCTCTTTTAGAGACAGTGCTCTTTTATCAGAGAAAACCTGTGAATACAGAGAAACCCCTATAAAAATGGTTTATCATTGAAGTATAAATGGTATTTCAAGAAATTTAAGCTATCCTCCCCCTAAAAAGCAAGTGAAACACTCAGCATTAGGCTCTAAGTTAGGCAATGAGCTAGAATCCAAATCATATTTTTATCCTCCTGAGACTCTTAGGTTTAAGTAATTTACTGAAAGAGCTCATAATATATCCCATTTGGATTTAAAAGAAAATCCACTACCTATTTAGTAAGGAAATATACAGCCCAATGGAATTTGGGTTCCTAGCTATATCCTGCTTAGAACAACAACAACAAAAATAAAATGTTTCCCTGTCAAGCAAATTTGAGAAATATGCCCTTTCATATTCACTCTCCAGGAGAGACACAATTCACATTAGCATTATAAAGTTCTGAAAAAATCCTGCAGTATAGCTAAGAAGAATAAAATATCTTACTTTGCTCAATCTATTATTGCCAAGTCATCGAACCCTTAAAAAGTGACACCTTTTATAAGATCCTTCAGGGAGGGGTAGTATTCCAACAAATATGTTTGGACAAACACATGATATATCCTTCCCAAACTTTGACATTTGTAGATAGTATATTCAAAAGCAGAGACATTACTTTGCCGACTAAGGTCCATCTAGTCAAGGCTATGGTTTTTCCAGTGGTCACGTATGGATGTGAGAGTTGGACTGTGAAGAAGGCTGAGCACCGAAGGATTGATGCTTTTGAACTGTGGTGTTGGAGAAGACTCTTGAGAGTCCCTTTGACTGCAAGGAGATACAACCAGTCCATTCTGAAGGAGATCAACCCTGGGATTTCTTTGGAAAGAATGATGCTAAAGCTGAAGCTCCAGTACTTTGGCCACCTCATGTGAAGAGTTGACTCATTGGAAAAGACTCTGATGCTGGGAGGGATTGGGGGCAGGAGGAGAAGGGGACAACAGAGGATGAGATGGCTGGATGGCATCACTGACTCGATGGACGTGAGTCTGAGTGAACTCCGGGAGATGGAGACGGACAGGGAGGCCTGGCGTGCTGCGATTCATGGGGTCGCAAAGAGTCGGACACGACTGAGCGACTGAACTGAACTGATGAAAGAAAAAATACTTTAGTTGCCTCATAATAATTCACCTATTCAGTATTTACTTATGTGTACCAAAAATCATATACAAAAATTTTTATTGCAGCCTTATTTTTTAATTGGTGTATCACTGCTTTGCGACCCCATGGACTGCAGCCCACAAGTCTCCTCTGTCCATAGAATTCTCCAGGCAAGAATACTGGAGTGGGTTGCCATTTCCTCCTCCAGGCAATCTTCCTGACCCAGGGATAGAACCACTGTCTCCTGCTTTGCAGGCAGATTCTTAACCTGCTGAGCCACTGAGTAAGCTCCAATGGCTGCTTTACAATGTTGTGCTATTTTATGCTGTATAAAGTTAATCAGCTATACACATACACACATATATATATATTCCTCTTTTGCCTCCCTCTCTCATCCTACCCATCTAGGTCTCCACAGAGCACCAAGCTAAACTCCCTGTGCCATAAAGCAGGTTCCCACTAGCTATCTATTTTATGCATAGTAGTGTATATACTATTTTTAATGGCCCCAAATCATAAACCCTCCAGTATCCTTCAACAGTAGAATGGATCACTGTATGTGGTATAGGCAGTTAGTGAAATAGCAATGAAAATGAATCACTAATACACATGATAATAAATCACATGAACATTATATTGAATTGAAGATATGAAACATATAGTATGAAACTTTATAGAAGTTCAAAGTCAGATGTTCTGGGTTGAATTGTGCCCCTGACGTCCCTTCATAATGTTGAAGTCCTAACGCCCAGTACCTCAGAATGTGACTTTGTCAATAGGGTCATAGCAGATGTAATTAAAATGAAGTCATGCTGGAGTAGCCTAGGCCCCTAATCCAACAGCAATGGTGTCCTTATAAAGGGATTCCTAGATGGCGCAGTGGTAAAGAATCTACCTGCCAATGCAGGAGACACAAGACATGTAGGTTTGATTCCTGTATTAGGAAGACCCCCTAGAATAGGAAATGGCAACCCACTCCAGTATGCTTGCCTGGAGAATCCCATGGACAAAGGAGTCTGGTGGACTGCAGTCAGTGGGGCCACACAGAGTCAGACATGGCTGAGCACACATATGGCCAAACCCTTATAAAAGGGGAAATTTAGACATAGAGACATATACCCAGCGGGGGATGCCAGAGATCGGGGTGATTGCTGCAGATTGCCAGCAAACAAGCAGAAGCCAGGGGAGAAGCATGGGCCCGTTCTCCCGCACCACCTTCACAAGGAACCCACATCGCAACTTGATCTTGAACCTCTAGCCTCCTGAACGATGAGACAATATATTTCCATTGTTTAAACCACCCAGTCTGTGGTACTTTGTCATGGCAGCCCCAGCAAACTAATACAACAGGCAGATCCAATCCACCGCACTTGAAGTCAGGAGAGCCGGGTTGCAGAGAGGATACTAGTGACTCAAAGAGGATGAGGAAGATGGTGGTGGCGTGCTTCTGGGGAGCTGACAATATCTTCCTCTGGTGACATGTGATTGTCATTTTATTAAAGTGCAGTCTTTAGGATTTGTGCGCTTTCCAGTTGTGAGCTATGTCTTAATAAATATGCTTTTTTCAAGAAATATTTACCAGTGAACACAGTCCTATCCTTGAGGAACTTTTACCCTGGAGATGAAGAGAAGGCAAAAAAAAAGTTACAGTGGGAAAATAATTTCTGAGGGAGAGAAAGGGTTCAGGTCAAATGCAGGAGAAGCATACTCAGTCTTGGGGGTTAGGGAGCTGCAACAGATAGGATTCCTGGAGGAATCAAATGACCAGAAGCTGGGACTGGAAGAATGAGTACCAAGTGTAAAAGGAAAGTGTGCAAAACATGCTGCAGTCACAGCAAACAGCTTGTCAAAAAAGAGGGAAATATGTAAAAGCAAAAATAGATAGGAGAGGTCTTGACTCACGGGAGGAACAAGAAGTTTCACTGGCTAGAGCCAATGGAAGGAGACAGCCAGCGGAGAAACAAGCAATAGCTGCGAAATGGAGGACTTGGGAAGAAGCTGTTAAGCTTTGGAGACCATCTTAATAGGAAGTCAGAGAGCTAAGTATTGTTTCTTCAGATATTAAAATGAAAATAACTGATATAAATTGATGAAAATATGCCCTCCCTTTTGCCAGCTGGCATTGAACTCTGCAAATTCAGAAAATAATTCTTAATTCCAGTTAATCATAGGGTTCACACTTTATAAAGAGAATATAGACCAAAAGTGGGATGTGTTTTATACTTTTGAAAAGGAGCAACCACCTTTCACCTAGAAAACAATGTTGAGGTCAGTTTGAGACTTTGTCCTCCAACCTACTGGCAGGTGGCCCTGTGTGGACCTCTCCCGACATTTCCCCACCCATGAACTACAGAAAAGAGAAACTCCTTTCTCCTAGGGTTGCTGAAATGATTAAATGAGATAAACAAAATATTAATTAAAATATTAAATAAAAATTAAAATAGTAATTAAAAATTAAAATATTAATTCTCTATTGTTACCATAACAGATTACCTCAAGTTAATTGCCTAAACAAAGGCCAAGACTTTTTAATCTTATATGCGTGAAGGTACAAAGTCTGAAGAGGGTCTCCTGGATTAAAAGCAAGGTATTGACAGGTATGTTCTCCTTCCTGGAGATCTAGGGAAGAATCCCTTACCTTGCCTGGCTTCTAGGAGCTATCCACGTTCCCTCGCTCATGGTGTCCTACTTCCAGCTTCAAAGACAGCCATGGCAAGACAGGTCCTTATCACTTCACCATCTCTCTAGTCTTCTGACTGCCATGGGAGAAGATGCTCCTTTATTTAAAGACATGTGTGACTAGATTGGGCCCACCTGAATAAACCCAGTTCAAAGCCGTTAATCTCAGTCACATGAGCAAAGCCTCACTTAACATTTAAAGCAACAGGTACACAGATTTCAGGAATTATGACATGGACTTCATGGGGTCTATATGTCTATCAAAATATTGAACAGACTGCCCAAATAAGGAAAGCTCTCAAAAAATTATCTTATTTTTAAATGTTTTAACATTTTTCTTTTTTCCAGTTTTATTGTGACATAAATGACATACAACACTATGTAAGTCCTTTATTTAAACAATCAAGTTGGTGTTAATAATCAAGTCAGGGATAACAGTCAAGTCATTGATATTGAAAAGTCTTGTTGCTGTTGTTTAGTCATCAAGTCATGTCCAATTCTTGGTGCCATGGACTGTAACCTGCCAGTCTCCTCTATCCATGAGATTTTTCCAGGCATGAATACTGGAGTGGGTTGCCTTTTCCTTCTCCAGAGGATCTTCCCAACCCTGGGACCGAACCCAGGTCTCCTGCATTGCAGGCAGATTCTTTACCACTGAGTCACCAGGGAAGCCCCCGCGCAAAAATTACTCCAATAATATTTGAAGTCATCCTGCAAAACTAAGAGTTTTCAATATCTGATGAGACTTCTTTTGAAAATAAAATATCAATACAGATAAACTTAAATTGTGGTGAAGGAGAACAAAGTAGTTCCTGTAATAAATCATCACCATTTCCAACCTTAAATGCCAGTCCTGTATAGGAGAGGACAGTACCACTCCCAATACCAACAAAGAATTATCCAGCACAAAATGCCAATAGTGCCATGGTTGAGAAACTGTGGTGTAGAGCAATAATACTTTCAGAGCATGTTTAAATGCAAATGTTTGACAGGGAATTTACTGGCATATATGAGTAGCAGCCTCCCTGACTTCTATCCACTAGATGCTAATAGCACTCTCACCCCATCCCCTGCCCCCACCCCCAGTTGAGACAAAGAAAACTATCTGCAGACACTGCCAAATGTCCCCGGGGGGTCAAAATTGCCTGCACTTGAGAGCCACTGCTCTGAACTATAATATATAAAATTTCTAGTTAATGGAGTGACATTTCAGAAACAGCACTGAAAACAAAAGCCAGAACACACTGCCAAAATATTTGTAAAAAATGAACCTACTTGTGATATATACTACATTTCATTTGCCTAGACGCATGGCACACTAATAAAATTGAAAAGTAGGTACGTATTCTGATGCTTGCTTTTCTTAAAATGTCATTTTCTCAGCATTATTGCCTGAGCATGTAGGTGAAGTGAATAGAAAATGTAAATGGAAGATGCAGGTGCAAAGTAACACAAGAGAGCCTGTCTTCTAATTAAGTCTCTTGAATAATCGGTACTTCTGTCTTAGACTGAACGAAGCAACACTAATAAGGACTTTTTATAAGCAGTTCCTTCTGTTGCCCCTTTTAAAGTTTCAGGCAGATGCTAAAAGGGGCCATCTTCATGAAACTGTAGAGGTTAGATAAAGAAAGTACGAGTGATTGAACGGTATTCAAGACTGAAAAAAAGAAAATGTCCCCCACAAAATCTATTGTATGTCAGACTCTGAATGTTTTCCTCTTTCATGAAATGAAGTAATTGTCTTCCATTTTTCACTCCCTCCACTCAAACAGCTTAGTTCTAGTATCTCTAGAAGTTCCACTAATGATGAACATCTGAATTTTCAAAAGAAAACAAAACACTTGGAGACTTACATGACTGAAATAAATCCTCAAATAAAACACACTACGTGCTGTGCTGTGCTTAGTTGCTCAGTCGTGGCCAACTCTTTGTGACTCCATGGATCATAGCCCGCCAGGCTCCTCTGTCCATGCGGATTCTCCAGGCAAGAATACTGGAGTGGGTTGCCATGCCCTCCTCCAGGAAACACACTATAAAACCACAATGTTTCTCCTAATTGTCCAATTTATTGTTGGCTTTTCTTTTTTTATGTACCTCTTTTCTGGAATAGATTTATTTTCAGTTTTCCAATCTACTACAAGATACAATAATTATATGTACTTGTTTTGGCAATATGATCTTCAAAAATAATAAGACCAGGAAGTTAGAGTTAATAAAATAATTTTATTAATTTTATTCCTAAATTCTATATACAAAATAGCATATATACTATGAGTATTTGGTAAATATCAAATTGGACAGACTAAAATAATACATTCTGAAACTTAGCAAAACAGTGTTACTATAAACCAATTCTCCAGTAGTAGGTCTAGCCAATATAATACACAGCTATAAAAGACCTGTATATACATTGGACTTTATCCAGTAATTACTGCACATGATGAGATAGTTTAGAATATGACATTTTTGATTCACATGTTATGACCCAAATGAGAACATCTGCCCAAATGCATTATGGGCAGGCCATCTGCTGTTTGTCTGACAACCTGCCTGAAAAAACAGAAATAAAGCCTTCATACATATATGTATAAGTGGAATTTTAATAGAATATATATATAGTTTTACTAGTGAACTGAGTAATAAATGTATCATAGCATTGTTCAATTTAACATTTGTTATTTTCATCACTATTATTAGACTATGTAATTTCATTTCTTTTTTGACCACAAAGAAAGATTTTTTTTCTCAATAGTTCCCCAATGCATAATGGCAGGTAAGCAAGACAGACTGCAGTGAGAAAGATCCTCTCAACTGGATAATTAATATGCAGACCATAAACACTGTGACAGATTGCACTTTCAAAAATAGCTGCAACTATCTTCCAGCTCGCATACCCTTGCTTTTACAATATGACCTTGGCGCTCTTCCAGTTGAGAGATGGTGCCTGTGTCCACGCCCCTTGAATGTGCACAGGTGTGTGACTAGCTTGTAACCAACAGACGGACGTGGTGGCAGTAACGGGAGTGGCACTACATGGTTTCCAAGGCAGCTTCCGTCTTGTTCACCAAAACAATTGCTCTTGGAACCCTGAACTTATAAACTGCCCTGGTTGTGAGGAAATCAGACACTCCAAGAGGTCAAGGGTAGACACACCTGTTGGCTGACCTAGATTTGGGGTTCTGCCAGCCCAGCGGCAATGTGTGAGTGAACAACTTATCATGTGATACTAGGCTCTCGCATCAAGCAAAACCCCTTGCCCAGCTGAGGACCCAGGCCTTGCGAGGCAGAGATGTGTCATCCCCATTGTGCCTTCTAGGAATTTCTGACCCACTGAACCCATGATTACATGAAAGCTTGTTTTACACTACAGAGTTTTTGCAGGTTTGTTTCAAATCAATAGTCACTGGAACAAATGGGCTAACAACAAGCAAACATATTTTACTATGATGTTCATATTAAATTTATCAAGAACAATACACAATAAATCCAATGGTAGTATTAAATTTTACTGATACTACATTGACCCAGAATGTAGACTTTACCAGTCATATTGGTGCTAATTTTTATTTTATTAAAATTATTTTAATAAGCAATAAAAATATTAAACCCTCAATCTGTAGGCCAATGCTAATTTTTAATTGCAGTTATGTTGTTTTTTTCTTTCTTAGATGAGTTAATTGAAAATAAGTTGCCTTTTAGAATGTCTTTTTACCTGGACAAAGATTTCATCAGATCTTCTAGATAGAGTGAATCACTTGTGGTTCCCTCCAAGAGTCCAAGATCAAAAGAAATTTGTTAGGCCATATTTCAACAGAGAACCTCCCCATTATTCTCTGAGAATCTAACACTACCGACAGTTCAACAGTAGTAACACTTACCCTCTAACCTGGCTGTAAAAGTACTCCATGTTCATAATGCCTTTAAATTACTCAGTTCCAGTATTTCCTTTTAGTGGACTGATGACCCCATATCTCTAAAGCTATTTAGTATAAATGGCTTGAGTCTGGCATTGTGTAGCAATTTAAACTGGGCTCAAAAGGACTAGAATTGAATCAGTAGCCTCCTCTAAGACTGAAATACTGAAGCGTAAAGCTCCGTCTGAAAGAACAATTCTAGTCAAGATCATCTTTTCCATGAGTGCCCTCCCAGCTCTGATAACCTGAGTGAGAGCTGACTGCAGAAAACTACTTACTAACTTCCTGACTGAAGTGTTCTGTGATTTAGCTAACCTCAGTGGTTTTATATGTTGCCACAAGTTTTCTCTGAAACCTCAAAGAGCTTCCCTTGTATTTTATCATATTTAAACAAAGTACTTCTAGAGGAGATCTGAAGAGTGGATAGTATTACCTCTGAGTGAAGTGAAGTGTTAGTCGCTTGGTTGTGTCTGACTCTTTACTATCCTGAGCTGTAACCCACCAGTCTCCTCTGCCCATGCGGTTTTCCAGGCAAGAATACTGGTGTGGGTAGCCATTTCCTTTTCTAGGCGATCTTCCCCACCCAGTGATCCAACTTGGGTCTCCTGCATTGCAAGTAGATTCTTTACTGTCTGAGTCACTAGGGAAGCCCAGTATTACTCTAGTTGAAGGCAAAAGTTTGTGGCATCTGTGGGAAAGAATGCTTTGTCTTCTGACTCATGTTTCATGGTGTAGGAAGTTTAACTTAGAATAACACACCCAATCTCTCATCCCATCCTATCATTCCCTCCTCTCCAGATGAGAATATGGAAGAACCTTCGTTGGGGCTAGGATCAGGGGTAGTCATTGTATCCACAGGAGGCATAAATTCTGGGTCTTTCCTGCTATTGTATTTACAAGGACAAGTTCTCCTAAGGGAAGACTGGAGACTTGGCAAACTTTAGGAACTGTGAGTGGATAAGTCTGACTTATTAGCCTGACTCTTGTATCAGTGATATTTTATTCCTTCCAACCTGACTTTATTCTCTTATTTGGTTTCAAATTCTGGTAGGGAACAGGAGTGTTATAAATAGTCCCCTCTACTGTCAACAGGATGAATAAATATGTCAGTCTAATTCTCTGTTACAGGAAAATTCACAGGACAGGTTTGCCAGATTCTCTCAATTCCCTCATTCTCCAGCGTTATTTCACATTGTCCTTTAGATCACAGCTATGCCATATATGGTGACGTCTGTGTCTGCCCACCATTATCATTTAAGTCTGCTTATTACATCTTTCCCAAATATAATCTCTGCATATCTCCATCACAACATCTCTTATACAGACTTGATTTTTTCTCCCACCAACTTAAAGCAATTAGACAGCAGTGAACACATCTTTTTCACTTGTGTGAACACATCATTTTCATTTGTGTGGGCCCCCATATTTAATGCAAAATACTAAACATAGAAGGCACACTATAAACACATGTTAGTTAATTTAAGGTATGAAGGATGTGGTAGGCAGAATTCTAAAGCAATCTCCCCAAGTTCCCTGTCTCCTGGTTATTCATTCTAATACTAACCTAACCATTAGTAGGAATGAACTTTGTAGAGGGAATTAAGGTTACTAATCAGCTAAGTTTAAAACAGAGAGTTGAGCATGGATTTACCCAGGTGGATCCAATAAAGACACATGAGCCCTTCAAAGGGGACAGAAGAGTCAGAGATATATAACAGAAGAGGGAGAGAGAAGAGATATTGAAGCAAAAGGGAGGTCAAAGAAGTCTGAAGTGTGAGAATGGCTCAACCTGCTACTGTGGGTTGAAGATGAAGGAAGGTGGCCATGAGCCATAGAATTTGGCAGCTCGTAGAAGCTCAGAACCAACTCCAGTCAGCAGTCAACAAGGAAATGACAGCCTCACTTTTGCAATCATGTGGAACAGAATTCTGCCAAACTCTAAATAAGTTTGGAAGAAACTTATCCCCAGAACCTCCAGAAAGGAAGCCACCCTGTTGACACCTTGATTTTGGCCTTTTGAAACCCAAAGTAAAGAACCAGCTGAGCCAAGTCTGCCTGGACTTGCAGTATACTGAACTATTAGATAATAAGTGGGTGGGGCTTTTTTTAAGCTGCTAATTGGTGGTAATTTGTTACAGCAGTGATAGAAAACCTATACAGAAAGTATTTACTGGGATAATAATTAATCAGTTCTGTGTAGGCTGCTACACTCAAGGGAACACTTAACAAGATAAATGTAGAAAGCTCCAAGGAATGTTTAAGACCATGATATAGATCCAAATTGGGGCTTATCATTCTTGCTAATGGCAGTGGCTATTTACCCTCTTAATTTCTTATCAGAAGAGGAGTCCCATAATTATTATAGCAACTTGAAAATGAATATGTTCATGTGTAAGGCAGAATTCTAAGACTGTCCCCAAGATCTCTGCCCCACCACGTACATATTCTCTTCTTTTGGATGTAGGTGGGACCTGTGAGCATTATAGGAAAGTTATTCTTCTGATTCTGTTGAGGCCTGTAAAATACATCATAGAAGACTAGAGTGGAGTTTTCCTGAGAGTTTTGATGAAAGAAGCTGCCGTGTTTTGAAAGGGCTCCATGGCTAGGACCTGAGGGAGGGCTCCGTGAACTGACAACAACCACTGATCTGTGGCCAACAATTAAATAGGGATTTCACGACTGCAAGGAACAGAATTCTCCCAATAATCTCAGTGAGCTGGAAAAAGAACTCCAAGCCCCAAACGATAATCCAGCTCTGGCCTACATGTTGATTTCAGTCTGATGAGACTCTGAGGAGAAAACTTAACTTGAGCAGTGCTCAGACTTCCTAACTCAAAACTGAATGATAATAAATAGGTATATTTTAAATCATGAAGTTTGTGGGGGTAATTCATTATGCAGCAATATAAAATGAATGTAAATCTACTCATTTTATCCAAGCCTACCATTTTGTAAACAGTGTACAAAGGCAAAAGTGATGCTAGATTAAAGAGCTGGGGTTAAAAGCCAGGTTGTGACTTCACGCATCTGGGTATTATACAACGGTTACCTTGTCAAATGGATTATTCATGTATTCCAGATCATTCTACAACTGATTTTATCAAACTTCATCAAAATATTTGCTCTGATATTAATAAGTTACACATACAGGTTCACATACATAGGCACACCCACACACAATTACATACCAAACATGGTACTGGTATGTAATGGTATTATCTCATCCTAGGGAGCCACCTTTCTATCAAAGGACAACTAACATGTTGGAGAGCCACTTTAGATACTTAGTGGCTTTAATTTCTACGAGACAGTTGCAATTCTGCTCCAGGAACTTTAAATTTTTGACTGTGTGTAACTGAATTGATAATCTCACTAAGATATAAATTCCACAATAGAAGTTTGCCTATTTAGAAGAATCTGTAGGATTAAAACAGCTCAGGACAGTTAAAAGACTAGAGCTGAGGTGTTGTCCATAGCAAAAGGAGCATGCTCATGTAGACAGACCCATAAGACTCTTTTGCTTAAAAAAAATCAACTTTCCTATGAACATTTGATAGATATGTTTCTGAGCACTGTAATGTCCATTGGCTTGAACACTGGTGCCACCAGAGGAACTGCGTGTGCTTATCAAGGGCAGTCCTCCATTAGCGCTCAGGCTGAGAGTCTATGTGAGGACCATCCATTTACTGTAAGGCTCCTCTTCGCGAGAATGACCATGACAGCCAATTTTTGCCAGATGGAATAACAACAAATGAAGACGAGAGAACAATTCATCTGAAAAAAAGCACTACTTTCCTTTTCTTGTTTTTCCCTTCAAATGTCATTAAAGCTGAATCCAAAATCTGACTCGCATGGTTATGTTTTACTTTAACAAATCAGGAAGAAATTAAACAGGACAGGGAAATGAATACAAACAGAATGTTCAAGGAAAAAAAAAATAAATTCTGTAATTAGAAAGCAGGAAGGCCGGTTATTAAGGGCAGAACCACTCACTCCAAGAAGAAGAGCCTGCTTTTAAAATAAACTGGTGTCCTTATTTCATGATTAACAGGTGGGAAAAGGGGCTCCATCTGAACTTGTTTCCTTTGACCGCCAAGATTTTGAGCTAAGATTTAAATTGGAGTATTTTTGAAATGCATTTCCATTTGTTTCTGAAAGTTTCCCAATGTAAGCAACTAAACTGCTTAATTGTATGGAGTTTTAAGATGTAATGAAATGTGTATACAGTATAAAGTAATACTTCTTGGACAAGGAAGGAATGGCGAGAAAGGAAATTCACATAAATATGAATATTTTGAGGCTGGCTTATATAGCCTCACACCCCATAAATGACTCAATATGAGAAGAACTGTACCCATTTTCCAATTAAAGAATACTTGTATGCATGTGCATAAGTACAATAAACTTCTGTAAAATCTATAAATTCCTCACAAAAAATCTCCCAACCTTTTAATTAAATTTTATTCTATTATTTCTCTTAAATCTTAGAAGAAAATATTTTCCTGTATGTATAAAAATTATATTAAGTAGCAATACTACATTCCCTAAGAAATCTGAAAAGTGTTATATCACAATTTTATTGTGCAATAATCTTTGTAAAAGATAGCTTTTTAAGGTACTTATGCTTCTCATGAGATTTTTAATTATGATTCTAGAGACATAGAGTTTATCTTTGCTGGAAGTTTTGGTTGCTTATGAAACAAAAGTATTCATTCTCAAATATTAAAATCTCTCCCCAAAAAAGTAGTGGCATGTGTGTCACAGATTTGGGACTGTTCTGATGAGATACTTGAAATTAGCACAAATCATCACTCTTATGATCATCATGTTGCAAACTATTACATATAGAATGAATAAACAATAAGGTCCTACTATACAGCACAAGAACTATATTCAGTATCCTGTAATAAACCATAGTGCAAAAGAATATGAAAAAGAATATATATACATATACGTATGTACGTATAAAACTGAATCACTTTGCTGTGCAGAAACTAACACAACATTGTAAATCAACTATACCTCAATTAAAATTAAAATAGAATCATCATCACATGATAACGGATGTGATAGAGTCACATCTTCATGATGGACTTGCTTCAGGAAACTACTTTTCTTGTGCAACCTTCTCCCACAAAATATTAGGCTGGCCAAAACGTTCCTTTGGGTTTTTCCATAAGATGTTATGGGCGGGGATGAATGAAACTTTTGGCCAAACTAATACTTAACCAAAAGACCCCAAAAGATTTCCCTTTGTGTCAATGTTCAGAAATGGGATCTAGACCTATCCCTAAACCAATCATTGGCAAAAGAAGATCGTGGCTGGTTTAAATCAATCATGCCTCATCATCTGAAGCCTACTTCCCTGAGCATGCGCTTACCAATTTAGTACTGAAAAAAAACTGGGTATTGGGCAGGGAGAGACGACTTCATCTATCATGAAGGGAGAATTGACTGGATAGGACTGCTATTAGCAAACTCATGTGTTTGTGTGTTGTATATATGGCTTCTTTTCATACAAAAACAGCACAATTAAGTAGATATGACAGGACCATATGGATATATGTGGTGTATGTGTGTGCTCAGTCGTGTCTGACTCTTTGCAACCCAATAGACTGTAGCCCGTCTGGATCCTTTGTTCACGGGATGTTCCTGGCAAGAATACTGGAGTGGATTGTCATTTCCTCCTCCAGGGAATCTTCCTGACCCAGGGATCAAACTCTTGCGTCTCCTACACTGGCAGGTGGATTTTACCACTAGTGCCACATGGGAAGCCATAGGGATACGATACCTAAACTATTTCTTGCCTGGCCCTCTGAAGAAAAATTAGCCAGTCCCCCAGATCAGGTAATCAACAGTGTCATCAATAATTTATAGGACAAAGACAAAAAAGTTCTAGAACTACCTACTGTAATTATGCTGAGGACAAAATTGATAGGATTGTCTATAACCTACCCACAGAAAGAAAGAAAACTTATTGCTTTAAAATCTTTTTAGTTTGCAGATCTAACCAGCTCTTACCTACTGAATAGAAATGAGGCTTGGGAATGAAATTGGAATAAAGAAAAACTAGAAAACACGTAGCACAACCTGCATTTGGAGAGGGCAGGGGTGTTCCGTCAAGGATGTAGAAGACTCCAATTCCAAAATGACCAAGTATCTCAGAGAAAACGTGCTGAGTCCGCAGTGTAGACCATGCCTCTTCTCTGTACCCTTGTAACCAAACCAAAACATTACTCTAAGTGTACTCTCCCAAGGGATTTTAAATAAATACAGGAGTAAGAAGAACTCAAATAAACATTAAAATCTGTCTAGCAAGATTGCTCCAGAGGATAGTAACATATTTAAAACATATTAAAATTGTTTTTCAATGGTCAGAACATGAAGCTCCTTTCCCTTCGCCAAGTAGAATACATAAGGCCAAGAAGGGGAAAGCTAAAAGGATCAGAAAAGGACTGGAAAAAACGGTGAGTCACTTTTCTCCCTCTTCCAAGATCCCCAAACACAAGCAATTGGAGAAGAAGAGGTAGACACTTCACATTTGATCAAAATGGCATGAGTTAGATATACTTTAAAAAAGAAAAAACACAAAGCCAATGAGCTGCAAATAATTTTGATGGAGCCTATAAAACAAGGTTTGTGACATTGTACAGGAGACAGGGATCAAGACCATCCCCATGGAAAAGAAATGCAAAAAAGCAAAATGGCTGTCTGGGGAGGCTTTACAAACAGCTGTGAAAAGAAGAGAGGTGAAAAGCAAAGGAGAAAAGGAAAGATAGAAGCATCTGAATGCAGAGTTCCAAAGAATAGCAAGAAGAGATAAGAAAGCCTTCTTCAGCAATCAATGCAAAGAAATAGAGGAAAACAACAGAATGGGAAAGACTAGAGATCTCTTCAAGAAAATTAGAGACACCAAGGGAATATTTCATGCAAAGATGGGCTCAATAAAGGACAGAAATGGTATGGACCTAACAGAAGCAGAAGATATTAAGAAGAGGTGGCAAGAATACATAGAAGAACTGTACAAAAAAGATCTTCATGACCCAGATAATCACGATGGTGTGATCACTCATCTAGAGCCAGACATCTTGGAATGTGAAGTCAAGTGGGCATTAGAAAGCATCACTACGAACAAAGCTAGTGGAGGTGATGGAATTCCAGTTGAACTATTTCAAATCCTGAAAGATGATGGGGTGAAAGTGCTGCACTCAATATGCCAGCACATTGGGAAAACTCAGCAGTGGCCGCAGGACTGGAAAAGGTCAGTTTTCATTACAATCCCAAAGAAAGGCAATGCCAAAGAATGCTCAAACTACCACACAATTGCACTCGTCTCACATGCTAGTAAAGTAATGCTCAAAATTCCCCAAGCCAGGCTTCAGCAATACGTGAACCGTGAACTTCCTGATGTTCAAGCTGGTTTTAGAAAAGGCAGAGAAACCAGAGATCAAATTGCCAACATCTGCTGGATCATGCAAAAAGCAAGAGATTTCCAGAAAAACATCTATTTCTGCTTTATTGACTATGCCAAAGCCTTTGACTGTGTGGATCACAATAAACTGTGGAAGATTCTGATAGAGATGTGAATACCAGACCACCTGACCTGCCTCTTGAGAAATCTGTATGCAGGTCAGGAAGCAACAGTTAGAATTGGACATGGAACAACAGACTAGTTCCAAATAGGAAAAGGAGTACATCAAGGCTGTATATTGTCACCCTGCTTATTTAACTTCTATGCAGAGTACATCATGAGAAACGCTGAACTGGAAGAAACACAAGCTGGAATCAAGATTGCCAGGAGAAATATCAATAACCTCAGCTATGCAGATGACACCACCTTATGGCAGAAAGTGAAGAGGAACTAAAAAGCCTCTTGATGAAAGTGAAAGTGGAGAGTGAAAAAGTGGGCTTAAAGCTCAACATTCAGAAAACGAAGATCGTGGCATCCGGTCCCATCACTTCATGGGAAATAGATGGGGAAACAGTAGAAACAGTGTCAGACTTTATTTTGGGGGACTCCAAAATCACTGCAGATGGTGATTGCAGCCATGAAATTAAAAGATGCTTACTCCTTGGAAGAAAAGTTATGATCAACCTAGATAGCATATTCAAAAGCAGAGACATTACTTTGCCAAATAAGGTCCGTCTAGTCAAGGCCATGGTTTTTCCTGTGGTCATGTATGGATGTGAGAGTTGGACTGTGAAGAAGGCTGAGCACCGGAGAATTGATGCTTTTGAACTGTGGTGTTGGAGAAGACTCTTGAGAGTCTCTTGGACTGCAAAGATATCCAACCAGTCCATTCTGAAGGAGATCAGCCCTGGGATTTCTTTGGAAGGAATGATGCTAAAGCTGAAACTCCAGTACTTTGGCCACCTCATGTGAAGAGTTGACTCATTGGAAAAGACTCTGATGCTGGGAGGGATTGGGGGCGGGGGGAGAAGGGGACAACAGAGGATGAGATGGCTGGATGGCATCACTGACTCGATGGACGTGAATCTGAGTGAACTCTGGGAGTTGGTGATGGACAGGGAGGCCTGGCATGCTGTGATTCATGGGGTCACAAAGAGTCGGACATGACTGAGTGACTGAACTGGACTGAACTGATAAACAAGAGAATTCCAAAACATTCTTCTTCACAATATTTGACAGAAGACGATAATAAGAGAAAAGCCTAGGTTAACTGCTTCTTCTGATATAAAAGAGGTCAGAGATGTAAGCAAGTGATATATAGCTCCAGTGAACTAATGAAACTCCATTGCCATCTTTTTATTTTTTCCTGACGTGACCAGGATTCTTTTCTCAATGTGCACAATCACTTTGACTCATACAGACCCAATTCTGAGGATTAGGTTAGAGGCATAGGAGTCAGTGCACATGTGGGTGTATGTGTGCATGGATGTATCAATCTCTTCAAATCATCATGATGTGAAAGAAATATCAACCATCATCTGGCTTCTTTGATCAATAAACATTCTCAAACCAGAGTCTCAGGCTCAAAACCGAAAGCTTCTGAGATTCCTTATGAAGTCTTAGAAACACAATGACATATTTCACAAAACTTGGCCAAATCCCAGGCTTGCTTTCTTGAACAAATCAACTCTGAATGAAAGAGATTTATTGCCTCCTTACAGCAATTCCCCTGTATTCTGTGCTGTAGAACCAAGCTTTAAGAAAAACCAGCTTTTGGTTATCTGTCACTCAACTTTTTTTCACACACAGGTTTAAGATCATCTCAACATCATATTAAATGCTTCTTCTAATCAACGGTATTAAAGAAGTGTTCCATTTCATTAAGATAAGTATTTACCTTTACCCACAAAATGTATTCATACTAAGTAAAAGTAGTTTTTAAAAAGATGAAAATCACTTTTCTAAGTTTTTGTTAATGTAAAGAATAACTGAATTTAAATGAAGTCAGTCATTTATAATTAGATTTCAAATAATTTATCTTGAAAGTTTCAGTTATATTTTCACTTAAAAAAATAGTCTTTTGAACTTTTATTTATTAATGTAATTCAGTATAATGTTTCTTTAAGGTTTTTTATCTTTTCTATTACAGAATTTCTCATTCTAAGTTTGTTTGCCCTGCCACCCTGAATTCAATAATATCATAGAAAGAAAATTTGGAAAACTCAGCAGTGGCCACAGGACTGGAAAAGGTCAGTTTTCATTACAATCCCAAAGAAAGGCAATGCCAAAGAATGCTCAAACTACCACACAACTGCGCTCATCTCACACGCTAGTAATGTAATGCTTAAAATTGTCCAAGCCAGGCTTCAGCAATACATGAACCATGAACTTCCAGATGTTCAAGCTGGTTTTAGAAAAGGCAGAGGAACCAGAGATCAAATTGCCAACATCCGCTGGATCATGGATAAAGCAAGAGAGTTCCAGAAAAACATCTATTTCTGCTTTATTGACTATGCCAAAGCCTTTGACTGTGTGGATCACAATAAGCTGTGCAAAATTCTGAAAGAAATGGGAATACCAGACCACCTGACCTGCCTCCTGAGGCAGGTTCAAAGTGATACAACTTCCATGTAAACATGGCCTTAAGGTTACTTATGAATGTGAACTAAAGACTGATAACTGGAACAAACTGCACTAGTTCTTCTAACAGTGAAACAACATTTTTCTATTGCTTTGTATTAATACAATATTCTACATAGCATTTCAATTCATTAAGCCAAGAGGTTTACAGAAAAAATTTCTGTGAGGCAGTACAATAAAATATTTATCAAATATGAAGAAATATCTTCTCAGATATCTAATAAATATGGTGTGATTCCTTTTACTAAATAATCACATGAAATTATGTAAGTATCAGTTCATTTATAAAGTGTTTTTCCCTAGGGTTTACTAGTAGTCAATCAATTCTGATCTCTGAAAGAGAACAAAAATATAAATAGAAAAATGAGTAAATTAATTGGAATATCAGAATTGCTGAATTCTCTTAATTTAGTGAAATCTTAACTATAGCTCAGTTATATTTCTCCTGTTCTGTAGTATAGTTATGAAGTGAAGTGAAGAAGTGAAGTCGCTCAGTCGTGTCCGACTCTTCGAGACCCTGTGGACTGTAGCCCACCAGGCTCCTCCATCCATGGGATTCTCCAGGCAAGAATACTGGAGTGGGTTGCCATTTCCTTTGCCAGGGGATCTTCCCAACCCAGGGATCGAATCCAGGTCTCCTGCATTGCAGGCAGATGCTTTAACCTCTGAGCCACCAGCGAAGCCGTACAGTTATACTTGGTATCAAAAATCTCAAGAATTTCTATATTTGAGCAACCCTAACACAGAAATACATGAAGAACTTAAATATTCTGCAACCATCAAATGCAAACTAGATCCTGGCCAATCAGCCAGCTGTGTTTACCACATACTGATCTAGGCTTTCAGACAGCTATCGTCTGGATATATTTGTCAGAAAATCGTATAACACCTGATGATTCTCCTAGCAGATCTGCATACACATTTAATAAGAAAATACCATTGAACACCAGAGAACTACAAGTTTGGAAATCTTTGGCATAGAAAATGGATGGTGGAAAGTTGAGAAGTAAAAAAAGGAAGTGGACATTTGATGGCCTCACTGTATAACATGACCTAGGTGGATTGACCATGAACTGGAATCTGGTCTTTAATCTCTCAAGGCCAGAAACTGGGACTTAATACTATATCTAGAAATAGGTGATAAAGTCACTCTAGCTAAATTCTCATCAAAAATTATGTATAACTAAAAATATCATTTTATTCATTTGTAGTAGAGAGTATGACTTCTGAAGTCCAATTTCCTCCAATATTTTTAGCCAAATGATTAGATCAATAGGTGATCACTGCCGCAGAATTAAGGCAAAGCCCAAAAAGTAATATCATGAATATTTTACTGGTGCCATGATGAGGTCTAAAATATATATAAATATACACACAGGAAAAAAAACCCTGCTTTGCTCATGAATGAACTGATCATGTCTCTCTTCAAATATCATGTCTCTCATCTTGGACATGGCTTAATCTGAAAGTTCAAAATTTTCCTGCCTTCAAGGACATTCTCTGTACAAGTCCATCCATTTTTTCCCTTAATTACATTTTTCTAAGTAGGTCCAGAGAATATAATTTCTATTCTCAATAGATTTTTGTTTTATTCTTAAAAAAGCAAAAATGTTAAGTACTTTGGAGACATCTCCTCATAACCTTCATTATTCATTCTTCATTATATGGTCTGATCAAAATATAAGATTGAGGAATTCAAGTTTTAAGTAAAACTGAGGTCATTCACAGTAGATCAATAATATCAATACCTGGGCAACTGCCATAAAAGTCTCCACATAGCTAGTCAAAGTCAATGTAGTTTCTTGAAATGCTTCATTATCCTCATTCTCAGTGCTTGTTTCTCTGGCTTAGATTTCTTCTGCTGATTTTAAAACACAGGAATTTCCCCCAACATCACATTAACATTTCATTTTTTTTCCAACTGTTTCTCAAGGGGAATCTCCTTCAATTCTATCAACACCATACCCTGGAAGTGAAAAGTGTTAGTCACTCAGTCGTGTCCAACTCTTTGTGACCCCATGGACTCTGTCCATAGAATTCTCCAGGCAAAAATACTGGAGTGGGTAGCCATTCCCTTCTCCAGGGCTATTCCCAATCCAAGGATCAAATCCAGGTCTCCTGCACTGCAGGCAGATTCTTTACCATCTGAACCACCAAATAAGCCCTCGTGACCTACAAATCTCTATTTCAAGCACTAACTTCTCTCAGGATTTCAAAATATCTAGATCACATGGATCACACTGTTACGTCCAACTTTCAATCTCCAACATAAATTCATCATCTTCCCACACTATTAAATTTTCCACATTATTAAAGGACAACAAGAATAAGAATTACAGTCCTCCCTTGGTGTCTGCAAGAGGATTGGTTCCAGGACCTGTGTTAATTAAATAATCTGCTTATACTCAACTCTCAGAATGAGACCTCCACAACCACAGGTTCTGCATCACGTATTCAACCAACCTCAGATTCTTTATGGAGTCTGCAGTCCATAGTTGGTTGAACCTATGAATGCAGAATCCACAGATACAGAAGGCCAACTCTATATTTATTTTTTTAAAAAAGAAATTCCAGGTATAAGTGTGAGCTTCCCAGATGGCAAAGTGGTAGAGAATCCACCTGCCAATGCAGGAGACACAAGAAACACAGGTTCAATCCCTGCATCAGAAAGATCCCCTAGAGAAAGAAATACTCCAGTATTTTTGCCTGGATAATTCTGTGGACAGAGGAGCCTGGCAGACACCACTGAGTGACTGAGCAGACACACACATAAGTGGACGTGCTCATTGTTCAAAGGTCAACTGTTTTTGAAGGATCCAGACAGTCCTACCTGATCTCTTTTGCTCCCTCTATTTTATCTACTTTTCCTGCACTTGGGAATTTTCATATCCCAGAACAAGCAGTAAGCCATTGTCAAAAGAACGTCAAAACAATACATCTCTCATGCTTCAGAGCTTCCCCTCCACTTGGGATGGCTCTACAGGGGCTCTTCATATAACTATATGGGCCATCAGAAAAGAAAAGCCTTACTGGCAAGCTACTGACAAAGTCAAACAGTGAACAATGGTGCTTTAGAAAGGTTATATTTTACCACGTATAAAATTATTAGCATACAGAAAGGGCAATATTCCTGAGTTTACCACTGCCCCCTCTATATACATTATAGGACTTTTACACTTTGGAGATTATCAAGTTTACCCTCCCACTTCGTAACAAGGTGATTGAAGTTTAAAGAGGTTAAATAAATTATGCAAAAGTCAAGGAGCTAATTATCCATGTCTCCAAATTCTTCCATTCCTTTTTAAACTCTCCACTTACCCTCAGATGCTAGAAGAGTTTTATGAGACAATGGACTCCAAAAAGATACTTTCTTCCTAGAAATCTAGCCATTTTTATTAAATTCCTCTGGGAAGTCAGGGGAAAGGGAGATAGTTACTAATACTTTGTTTATGTGAATTTAAGTGGCAGAAGATAAGAGTTTAAGAGTGCAAAGAGATAAAGAGTGGGAAAGAGATTTGGGACAAATAATTCAATTAGATAATTGAGCCCTTTTTGGCACCATAATCCATGGGATAGCTCTTCATTTCTCCCAAGTATTTAGAGTCATGAAGGCTGAGTGCCGAAGAATTGATGTTTTGAACTGTGGTGTTGGAGAAGACTCTTGAGAGTCCCTTGGACTGCAAGGAGATCCAATCAATCTATTCTGAAGATCAGCCCTGGGATTTCTTTGGAAGGAATGATGCTAAAGCTGAAACTCCAGTACTTTGGCCATCTCATACGAAGAGTTGACTCATTGGAAAAGACTCTGATGCTGGGAGGGATTGGGGGCAGGGGGGAGAAGGGGACAACAGAGGATGAGATGGCTGGATGGCATCACTGACTCAGTGGACGTGAGTCTGAGTGAACTCCGGGAGTTGGTGATGCACAGGGAGGCCTGGCGTGCTGCGATTCACGGGGTCGCAAAGAGTCGGACACGACTGAGAGACTGAACTGAACTGAAACATTGGTATAGTTTCCTAGCCTCATCTTCACCTCTTTTCCTATCAATTCCTGACATTCAAGTATATTATTTTTAAAACTTTTAGGTAATAAATAATATTAACAGAATTCCCTACATAGTATGTACAGCAAACATTAAATGTATAGCCTGGGATACACACAGAAATTTATTAAATGTTTTTGGCTACAAAACTCATTGGCATTATCTCTAACCATTGACGATTTATTTAGCTTTCCAAATGGGCCTACAAAACCTCAGGATACAAGAATATAGTTCCTAGCTTTCCCAGAATTCCACCGCACACAGGAAATCTTTAATGCAGCCAAGAGGTCTTGATCATTGGCTCAGGCTCTGCTTTCAGATTACTTGGGCTGTGAACTTTCATGTCTCAATTTCCAATAGTAAATTTTATATTGTACATAATTTTACATAACCCCATGATATCACCTGAAAGCAGAATAGCTGTATCTTTTTCACTGATAATTGCTATTTATTTTCTCATTTTGTTTCTGTTTTGGAGAGGTGGGGAGGGGAATGGAATTAATTTCCCCTTCTACAGATTCTCCAAAGGCTCTTCACCCTATTCTATCAGTCCTGCATTGGTGACCTTCTTTATATCCTGTCCCTATGTCATAGTCTTATTATACTTTTACTTTCCAGAGAGAATAAAAATTCCTACTTGTACTAGTGAATATCAGATTAAACTATATTTATGTAAGAGGTAACTGTCAAATGACTGTAAAAGACATAGTTATTATGTAGGTATAAACACATGCACATATACACAGACTCACATGTTTTTCATAGGTTTGTACACACACAAACACTCACACACACCAGGCTGATTATAGAATCATTATCTTCCTTAAAATACCAATAAAGAAAATAAAATAAACAATTACAGAAACCATTTGTTAACTTTTTCATTTCTACTGCAACTGCACTTAAATCCTTCCATGCCTATATCTGCAATTGAGAGTCCTGCTCAGAGAAATGAGGCATCAGCTCCTACTTGATATATTCCTAAGTCTTGGCTGAGAGCATTTCATCAGGGATAAATTGCACCTAATGCAATCACCAGAATTAAAGCAGTTAAGAGAATGCAACTCCCTGCCAAGAAACTCTGCCATACTGTGCTCTCGTTCGCTTGCTATTCCAGAAAGTATGTAACTAGTACTAATAAGTCACTGGCTGCAGTTCCAGAAAGAGCAGCAGGAACAAAAATGCTGACCTCGGTACATTTGTCCTCACTGTACAATCCATGAAATTCTCACTGATTGATCTACAAGGCAACGTATTCATCTATTCCATTACTGTTCTCTCCAAGAGCCTTTTAGGAACTTGCAAAATCAATGTAATTCTGCAAATAAAATGAATCTCCATCAATATGACTATAAATATGATAACAGAAAAAGTCATCATATTTTAACTAACCAAAAAATGTGGAGGGAGTGTAATTCTAACATGATGATCCAGTTTTATTCAGGAAAATAATGTAATTACCATAAGTATAATAACGTATCACACTAATTTGAGTTTATTTAAAACTTTTTATGGTTCCAGATTTTAAATTAAAGATGACTCCAAAAATTTCCCTAATTTGGACATCTGTAATTAGATTCTAAACATATATTTATAAATATGAAATAAATTAAATAAATGAGTGTTTTTCAGTGGAAAATAGAATAAGAGAACGTCTTTCAATTGTTTATAATCCTGGAACTATTATGTACTAGAAAAGATAATTTAAAATATAAGTTGTTGTATGTATGGGAAATTAATCTATTTTAGTAATGAATTTTTGTAACAGAATGCTTTTTCATAAGAAAGGCAAAATCGAACCTGACAATATATTTTTTATTTGTGTGTAAGTTTTCAGAAAAAAATTATTTTTTAAAGTTTTTCTATTTAAATTCCCTCAGACAAATTGAGTTTTTAAGATGTTTTTTAATCAAAGAAATGTTCTTACTTTAGATAAACATAAAAACATACACTATGTATCTTTATACATGTTTGTATAATAGAGCTAAATGTGCATACACACAGTTCATAATGATAAAGAAATGACTACCTGAATGAATTATTTCTCCTAAAAAAGGCCGGTTCTGCCAATTATATAGGGAAAGAACACACATCTATGTAATACTGCTATCATTTTAAATAAAATATGCTTACATTTTTCAGGCAAAGGCAGCATTTATTTCAGAGGTGGATGATGACTTTATTTCAGAAGGTTATCAATGAACCACTTTAGATTTACAAACTTAGTTCCAGGGTCTAGTACAAGACAAAAGTTGAAAGTAAAACTGTCCTGCAGAATAAAAATTTGGGAGTTTGAGAAAAGTAATTTGACAGAAGTGACAAAGAAAGATCTTGAGGATTTGGGGAATTAATAGAGAAAGGCACCTGTTGAAAACTGCTCTACATAGGGAGACATGAGAAAATAAGATATTTAATATACTCAGGTTGAAATTGTTGGCATATTGTAATTCTCACCCATTATCCTGAATCTTTCATTTAAAAGATGCTAAGATGCCCCTGGTGATCCGGTGGTTAAGAATGTGTCTTCCAGGACAGGGGTTGTGGGTTCAACCCCTGATGAGGGAACTAAGATCCCACACGCCATAGAGCAACTAACCCACAAGCTCTGGAGACCAAGTGCCACAACCAGTCAGAAGCCCGAACACTGCAATAATGATTCCCCATGCCACAGCCAAGACCCAACGCAGCCAAATAAACAAGAATAATTTTTTTAAATGCTAATATTATGCTAGTTTTCATTGATTTCTTTGTAGAAGAGGCATTATGTAGAAAAAGCTGGCTAGAGAAAAAAAAGGGCAATTGCAGAAGTAATGACAGGTAAATAAATAAGAATATAGTAAGAGAAAGAATTCAGAATTAGAGGTGTCTGAACAACATAACATGCCTTGAAAATTCTCAGAAATAATGAAGAGCAGGCTGGTTTCACACTATTTATGAACGGTGGATTTAAGCTATTTTAAGTGGATATTAGAGGAAGATTTGGGGCTACCCAGGATACCCAAACATCTGTCATTCATCTTTAGTACTAAGTAGGGATATTAAGCACAAAATATTACTGTTATAAAAACTGATAATTTAATGTAATGCAAATTGTAAAAAGAGATGAGCATTTTCTGTACCTCACAGTAAGTAGCACGTAGACTTCAAATTAGGCATTTCTAATTGGATTATCACACTGAGAGAGATTATACAAAGTGCCTGTTTTAGCTCTGGCTGCTGTAACAAAGAACCGTGGAGTGGGTGGCTTAAACAACAGACATGCATTTCTCACAGTTCTGGAGGTCAGGAACTCACGAGTAGGGTGGCAGAATGGTCTGGTTCTGGTGAGGGCTTTCTTCTGCCTTGTAGATACACGGCTGCCTTCCCGCTGTGTCCTCACGTGGCAGAGGGAGAGGAAGCAAGCTCGCTGACGTCTCTTATAAAGATGTCAACTCCATCAGAAGGGCTTCACTATCAGGACCTCTTTTAAATCTAATTGTTTCTCAAAGGCTCTGCTTCCAAATCACCAGGGTCTAGGGCTTCAACACATGAATTTGGGCAAGACGTGATTTAGTCAATTGCAGTGCCTAATGACAAAAACTATTTATAGATTATATATATGTATACTTACATGTATGTATACATACACACACACACACACACATATATAGACGTATTTATACATATAGGGCTTCCCAACCCTTTAGACTGTAGCCCGCCAGGCTTCTCTGTCCATGAGATTCTCCAGGCAGGAATACTGGAATGTGTTGCCATTTCTTCTTCCAGGGGATCTTTCTGACTCAGGGATAGAACCCAGATCTCCTGGATCTCCTGCATTGCAGGTAGATTGTTCTACCGCTGAGCCATGGGGAGAGCCCCATATATAGTGCACTTGGAGAGTATTTACCCTTCTTTCTGAGTCAACTGAGCAACGGTGCTCAACTGTTTTCAATAAAACATTGAGACTTCCCAGATAATCAAAGATAATTACTCAGTAAGTATAGAAGTGAATCCTAATTTCAGATAAAAATATTTTAATATGGTGTTTTCAATTCATTTTTTCCATAATATTAGAAACTCAAGATTAGATTGTATTTTTGTGAGTAAAGCTAATAAATAAAATATGCTTTAAGGCAGTGATGGTATTTAGAAACACTTTCTCATCCATTAATTCAATCAGCAAATACTTATTGAATGCCAACCACGTCTTGAATACTATATGGGGCACAAGGAAGACAAAAATAAATGAGTCTTGCTGCTGCTGCTGCTGCTGCTGCTGCTAAGTCGCTTCAGTCGTGTCCAATTCTGTGCAACCCCATAGACGGCAGCCTACCAAGCTCCCCCGTTCCTGGGATTCTCCAGGCAAGAACACTGGAGTGGATTGCCGTTTCCTTCCCCAGTGCATGAAAGTGAAAAGTGAAAGTGAAGTCGCTCAGTAGTGTCCAACTCTTAGCGACCCCATGGACTGCAGCCTTCCAGGCTCCTCCATCCATGGGATTTTTCAGGCAAAAGTACTGGAGTGGGTTGCCATTGCCTTCTCCAAATGAATCTTAGTTGTTCTCAAATATCTGATCCTAAGTCAGTAAAAGAATCTGCTCTAACAAAGCTGCATAATGTTTTATGATAGAGGTAGATTGGATTGCTATGACTTCTCAGAGATGATTGTAATTTAGAAAAGAATTCAGAAAATGAAAATCCCTAAGTAAGAGAAGGAACTGGCTAGATGAAGGAATAAGATACAAATGGATAGAATTCAGTAGGAATATGACAGTCTACCCATTGGAGAGGGAAGACAACTGGGGGGGAATGCTGGGGTCATTCCTTACTTTCACAAAAACAACTCTATTTTTGTCTGTCTTTTGAGTTTTATCTAACATTGAACTTCAGTGAAGTTTCATAAAAATAAAAAAGATTAAAAGCTTGTAGTAAGGAAATGTTAGGAGTTCAAAACAGGCAAAACTAAGAGGGTATGTGTAGAACTGGCAAATTAAATTAACAGGATTTGTGAAGAACAAATTGTAAACTTGATTAAGTGAGAACTTAAGTATAATGGGATGAGATGGAACTTTCCTTTTATATAAGGATAAAAGACCGTAATCAGAACTGGCACCATCACATCTCAGTAGAAAAAGAAAAAAGAGAGAGAGAGAGAGAGAGCCATTCACCTGATACTAGGTATGGTCTTATAAGCACAGCTGAGATATGTCAAGAAGAGGCAAAATTCTTCTTATTCACAATAGTGATAAAATCTATTGTTCCAAACTCTGCACAGTGTTAGGTGGTAGCCTGGACGGGAGGGGAGGTTTGGGGGAGAATGGATTACATGTATACGTATGGCTGAGTCCCTTCACTGCTCATCTGAAACTAGCACATCATTGTTAAGTGGCTATACCTCAATAGAGAATAAAAAGTTCAAAAGAAAAAAAAAAAGTCTACTGTTTCAAACAAGCTAGTAAGAAAAAACACATTTTTCTTAACTTAGTTTTCCTCCCATATGAATCTTCTCCTTGATGCAATATGTCCACATCTTAGGTAAACTGATAAAGGCTAACACTCTCTTGAGGAAGACAGAAATGGAATTAATGCCACTTCTCACCTCCTATAGACTGAATGCTTGTGTCTCCCCAAAATTCTTATGTTGAAATCCTACCCCACAGTGTGATGGTATTAGAAAGGGAGGCCTTTGGGAGGTGATCAGATCATGAGGGGAGAGCCTCTTGAATGGGATTAGCACTGTTACCAAAGAGACTCCAGAGAGCTCCCTTGCTCCCTTCTGACATGGTCTGCTGCTGTTGTTAAGTCGCTAAGTTGTGTCTGATTCTTTGCAACCCCAGGGACTATAACCCTCCAGGCTCCTCCGTCTGTGGAATTTCCCAGGCAAGTTTACTGGAGTGGGTAGCCATTTCCTTCTCCAAGGGATCCTCCCAACCCAGGGAGGACGTGGCAAAAAGATCTCATCAATGAACCAGGAAGCAGGCTTTTACCATATACTGAATCTGTAGGTACTGTGGTCCTGGGTTTCCCAACCTTCAGAACTATGAAAAATACACTTGTTTACAAGCAGTCCAGGGGCTCTCAAAGAGTCACACATGACTTAGTGACTAAATAGCAAGCTATCCAAGCTAAAGTGCTCTTTTCTTAATAGCAACCTGAAAGGACCAAGATACCATCCAAGACCTCTTGTTGCTTGATCAGAAAAGAATTCCATTAACATTTGACTGAATCTTACAGTGTCATCCAAGTTTGCAAGACTTGGATGGAATCTCCCCTCTTGTCAGAGAGGGAGGGAATAAGAGTCCCAGCTCTTATTTATCATTTAAAATGATAACTGATGAGGGGAAAAAAAGGTAAAAGACAGTATTGGTCTTAGCCTAAAAGCTTCCACTTTTATCCTACAGAAGACTCCTCAGTCTACACTGTGCCTGTCTCTGTTCCTCAGTGCACACACTAACAGTCTGAGAGCAATGTGGCCCTTTGGCAGCAGGATCCATATTACCTGTACTATAGTCCAGTGTGTTTATTTTGAAAGAAATGAGCAAGGCGAGATGGCCTCAGGAAGTGATGATAGACTCAGAGGTACAGCTTCAGAAGTGAGGTGTCAGCTTCACAAACCATCTCTACCCTTCACTGGGTAGATTATAAAGTGAAATCACCACTGTTCATTGAGAGTATCCAAGAGATCCATGAGATGACAATGGAAAAGCAGATCATCTAAATATAAAAGCAGCAAGATTGGGAAAAGAAACAACTGAATATCTAGATCACAAAAGAACAGTGAAAGAACCTCATCTTGAAGTTGCCAGAGGACCACTGGGAGATTTACATGGGAGAACATAGATGTTGAGTGTATGTGTGTGTCTGTATACATGAGAGCATTATATGTCCTCTTCCTCCATTTAGACTTACTCAGTTTGAAAATATGTATCTTGCTTAAAAAGGTTATTCCCACTGTCAAAGCCTCAGATCTGTCTCTGTAGATAGACAGATAGATTGACAAATATATAGGTTAATAGATATATAATCAATATAGATGATATAGAAATAGATGCTAGATGATATAGATATAGAAATATCCAAGAACTGTGAAGAGTCTGAAATTTTAATCTCCTTGCAAAATAAATTATCCTGACAGTTTTATTAATTCAGGCAGAAGACATGAGACTCCTGGATCAGAAACAAAGGACTTTTATTATTCACAGCACAGGAGGCAGAATGAGCTTTATGTTCACACAGGATCCTACAGGTACAAGGCCTAGATGAATGCTACACATAAAGTGGGTTTGTGCAGCAGATAAGGAATCCTGAGCACCTCCATGCTTATAAAGCCCCAATCTTGTAAAGGGGCTGCAAGCAAACTTGCCCAATATTTGTGTTGGAAGGATGTATTTATTTTTATTATCTTGGACAGCAAACTTATCTGTTTCCTACCTCAAGGAAATGCTAATTGTCATGCAAACCTCCTGTAAATATGGTCCAAAATAAAGTCATATAAGATATACAGAAATGAAAGAGACAAATGGTGAATTATATGTGTATATGTGCATTTCCTTCCAATTACTTTATAATTTCTAATCTTTAGTTATTTAACCCATACGGGTGTCAGAAGATATTTTCTGTTACTTATAGCAAAGCATCCTAAATAAAATAGAGAAGTGAACTATTCAAGTTCTATAATTATGTATACAATATGGAAAGAAGTCCAGAAATGATGAAGATCAAACAGTTGGCAATAGATACCTACAGAGAGGTGTCCAGAAGCAAGTGTATTCACAAGGCTCTCATATTTTTTTCAAGTGTTTATATGTTTGCCTCTTATACAAATAAAACATGGATTACATAAGTATTAGTTGGCTTTCTCTAGGTGATGCTGAAGTTTACAAAGAATCTCAAATTATCAGTACACAATATTAGTAAATCTTTATTTATAATATAATTATGCTATGGTCCTATTGCTATAGTTATCACTATGGTTCTGTTCTGCTTTTCAGAAAATAGGCTGAAAAATGTCAGCTACCTGTAATATAGGTTTCTGCATAGGTCTGGCCCATATCCTATTCTCTTGTAGTTCACTGGTGAAAGCAATGACTGTAAATAAAGTCAGTGAGGCAGGGTTATTAAATCTATTTTCAGGGAAGGTTAGGAAAACAATTAGGAGCAATAATAATACCACATGTAACTTTTAAGAAAAAAAAGAATTTTTAAATAATGGGAGAATAAAAGAAAGAAAAAGGGAGAAAAAAAGGGGAAATGAAGTAAGGAAAGAAGAAGGAAGATTGAGCTACTATGCTGTTAATAAGCTGGAGATCAACCAGACTGGAGACACAAAACCACTTACAAGGCTCTTGCTGTCATCTATACAAAAAAAAGGAAAAACTACTAGGAGGCATATCCAGTAATGATATAGGACTTGTAGAGCCATGACTTCCATCATTCTTGAAACAGAATCTAAGATAATTTTTACAATGAAAATGATGGAAAGATCAAATATTAAGTATTTTAATTACAGGATGAAATAACTGAATAAGTTGTTACTGAAGGTAAATTTTCCCTGTGTAATAATTCAACTATTTACCCGAAGCCAACATAGTAACATTTTCAACATTCTAATTTATTGGTACATTAAATAAAAGTTATGAAGGCAAAACACTCTCAGACATAAATCACAGCAGGATCCTCTATGATCCACCTCCCAGAATTCTGGAAATAAAAGCAAAAATAAACAAATGGGATCTAATTAAAATTAAAAGCTTCTGCACAACAAAGGAAAATATAAGCAAGGTGAAAAGACAGCCTTCTGAATGGGAGAAAATACTAGCAAATGAAGCAACTGACAAACAACTAATCTCAAAAATATACAAGCAACTTATGCAGCTCAATTCCAGAAAAATAAACGACCCAATCAAAAAATGGGCCAAAGAACTAAATAGACATTTCTCCAAAGAAGACATACGGATGGCTAACAAACACATGAAAAGATGCTCAACATCACTCATTATCAGAGAAATGCAAATCAAAACCACAATGAGGTACCACTTCACACCAGTCAGAATGGCTGCGATCCAAAAATCTGCAAGCAATAAATGCTGGAGAGGGTGTGGAGAAAAGGGAACCCTCCTACACTGTTGGTGGGAATGCAAACTAGTACAGCCACTATGGAGAACAGTGTGGAGATTCCTTAAAAAAGTGCAAATAGAACTCCCTTATGACCCAGCAATCCCACTGCTGGGCATATACACCGAGGAAACCAGAATTGAAAGAGACACATGTACCCCAATGTTCATCGCAGCACTGATTATAATAGCCAGGACATGGAAACAACCTAGATGTCCATCAGCAGATGAATGGATAAGAAAGCAGTGGTACATATACACAATGGAGTATTACTCAGCCGTTAAAAAGAATTCATTTGAATCAGTTCTGATGAGATGGACGAAACTGGAGCCGATTATACAGAGTGAAGTAAGCCAGAAAGAAAAACACCAATACAGTATACTAACACATATATATGGAATTTAGAAAGATGGCAATGACGACCCTGTATGCAAGACAGGAAAAAAGACGCAGCTGTCTATAACGGACTTTTGGACTCAGAGGGAGAGGGAGAGGGTGGGATGATATGGGAGAATGGCATTCTATCATGTATACTATCATGTAAGAATTGAATCGCTAGTCTATGTCTGACGCAGGATACAGCATGCTTGGGGCTGGTGCATGGGGATGACCCACAGAGATGTTATGGGGAGGGAGGTGGGAGGGGGGTTCATGTTTGGGAACACATGTAAGAATTAAAGATTTTAAAATTAAAAAAAAATAAAAAATAAAAAAATAAAAAAAAGTTATGAATTGTAATGCATAGTAAAGTTATAACAATAGACTTATATTGGCATGATTCAAATAATTTGTGATACCACTTATCTGTGAAAGAAATGCTGCTACCTCATTATTTTAAGATCTTGTTATGGACTGAATGTCTGTGCCCTTCCAAAATTCATAAATTGAAGCCCTCATCCTCAGTGTACTGGCATTTGGAAATGGGACCTTGGGAGGTATCTAGGTCAGGAAGGCAGGGCCTTGGTCTGATATCAGTGCCCTGACAAGAAGAGACACAACAGAGCTGACCCCAGCATATGAGCATACTGTGCGAGGGTGGATACATGAGCCACCATCAGAACTCGACCATGCTGGCACCCTGATCTCAGATTTTGCCTGCATAACTGTGAGATAATGAATTTTTATAATGTAAAGCACTCAGTCTATGCAATTTTGTTATGGTATCCCAAGTCAGCTAAGATTTGTCAACAAAATAAACAGGAATACAGACACGACAGACCAAAAACAACAAGGAACAAACCCTCCAAAGTGTTTCAATATTTGAAAGATTCAACAAGTATGTAAATAATTGGGATAAATAACACTCTTCTTTGGGAACCAAGCTGCTTTGGGAGCCAAGCCATTTTTATCTAGCCAAATAATATAAAAACCATTTATCAACCTGGAGTGCCAAGATAATATCATATATCTTTTTACAATTTGATCTTGACTTGCCTCAACTAATTTGAAGAATAGATTTTTTTTTTCCCAACAGATTGGTTAATGCCTGTTACCAACAGCCAACACAGTATGGTTTCTTATGCTACATTCCACTGAATGTTCAATGAATGAACGATTTCATTTTTACTTAAAGGTAGACTGTAAGTCCCCATGATTCAGTCTTGTCACCCCTCAGCTCCTGAACTAAATTTCTAAAATGCTTTTCAATGTAGATTCACTCTACACACTATTTAAAGTACAGAAACACCTCCAGCTGTTATAATGTCCATTTCATTAGTTAAAAGCTGCTTTAGTATGCACAGAGATGGAGAGAAGATGGCATTAATCTTACTAGCAACCTGTGTGGATGACAGTGAGCACAAGGGATAATAATAAAGACAATAACTAACATTTATTGAACACTTCCTATGCGCCAGGCATGGCATTAAGAATTCTATAATAATTTAATTTAATTGGTAAAATAACCCTCTGTCAAAGATACTGTTATTATTACCACTTCATAAATGAATAAACTGAACTTAAAGGAATTTAATATCTAGGTTATTTAGTATCCATCATAGACATGATCACAAAAAAGGAAACCAAAGCTAGGAAAAAAAAAAAAAAAACTGATTAAGACAGACACCAATTTGCTCTCTTTTCTATCTCCTTGCTGCAATGAAAATCTGTGTGTAGAAAGAAACTCCTTGGCTTTCAAAAATAAGTTTGTTAAAGAGACCTCTGCCATAAAAATACAGGCTCTATTAGTATCACACACACATTCATACACATACACATATACCCAATACTAGAGCTTCATTTATCACCCAACATGATGTATATAATTTTAGCCTTGCAACCACCAGGCATTCATCAGTCCCATTCCAGGAACATCACACCATTTCTGTATCATCAGAAATGTATCCAAATATGATTTCCCCAAAGATATGGCCCACAGGGAGAGTTTGATGAATGTCCTCTTGCAGAGGATCTTCAATAGATTTTTACTTCTGCCTAAGCTATTTAAGTTGAGGCTCTGCTGAAGGTAAGGCGATGCCAGATGACCTGTTAGGGTCCTTTCCAAGTCTCAGGCTCTATTACAGAGATGCTAATATTCTGAGGAACTCAAGAACCTTCACCATCTATTATAGCTATTATTCAAATTCATGGAATTTCCTCTGGTGCTGTTGCATAACATTTGCTTTTTAAATACATTACATTATTCAATTCACTTCCATTTTTCTCCAGCCTACCCTCAACCCCTTCTAATAACCAAGCTTTCTGAAAGTGCTGCCAGAAGGAATAACTCTTGCAAATTAATAAGACTTGTCATAGAAAATGTCAATCTAGTATTGGAATAACAGAGCAATAAACCAAAAGCAATTCCATAAAGTAATGGTGCATGTCTAGAAAAACAAATCTGTCCTTTGTCAGGTTTGTAGTGAGTTTTGATAAGTGATCTAATTTTATTAAACTAAAAATGATTTTTATTAATATGCTTTATGCAGTAGAATTTTATTAAAATAAACTCACCACTATTTTCTTTTTTATAATTAAGAAAACTCTCTTTTTATAGAAATTAATGTTATAGAATATATAGCAATTAACAGTGAAGAAAATCCAGTAAGATATAAAACAAGTTTGTTTAATAAATATATTTCAAATATCTTAGTATATATCTCATATGGCTAAATTTGGCAACCCATGGAAGAAGTAAACAACATAAAACTACTAAACAGCATCTAAATTATCTAAATAGATAAAAAATAAATATATTCTAATTCAAATTTACAGGGCTTGAAGAATTATACAGTTTTATAAGTCTACAGTGAATTGCATAGTATTATCATTACTAAGGATGAAAAACATTAAGGTAATTTTATAAATGTGTATTACGGAAATGTTATATGCATATAAGCACATACATATGTATATATGTATATTTATGAAATTATGTATGTGAGATTACATTTTGATATCTTAATTGCACATATTATTGATCCTCTTAGGAAATACCACATTCCTCATACCTTATACCCCCTTCACAATAGCACTCATTTCCTCCTAAAATAGTACATATACAATTATACTTAGTATGTTGATTATTTATTGGCTAAATCCCACAAGAATATATGACCATGCAGGATGGGATCTTCTTTTAAAACTCTTTTATTATATGAAATTTTAAACATACACCAACGTAGGGAAAATTGTATAATGTAACCCCAAGTATTCATTACCAACTTAAATATTATTAAGTCATGGCTATCTTTTCACATCTATACCTATATATTCTACATATACTCTGGATTATTTTGAAATAAGTCTTGGACTACATATCACTTTATCTGTAAACAGTTTAGATTGTACCTCTATAGTCTACTCTGTAAAATATGTAATTACATATTTTAATAATGTAACAATTTAATATGTAATATTAAAGGTTTAAATATTAAATTTGTTAAATATTAATATATAAATATATTAAATATTTAATATGTAACATTAATTTTAATATAACAATTTTAATATATAATTACATGTTTTACAGCGTATCTTATAGATAATAAAAAAGTTATAGTAATAATTCCATCAATTAATCAGTATTCTAAATTCACTTGTATCACTTATTTTTTCAAATGTTTGAATGAAGATCCAAATAAGTATCATCATATATATATATATATATGAATCTGAGATATACAGTAAGTATAGAACTATGCTTACTACTAGGCAAGGCACAGAAAACTTGATCTAACACAAAGGAGCTGGGTTCTGTGGGACAAGATCTTCAGAATAAGTGATAAAGAATAATCACAGACCATTTGTTGAAACATGGAGGATTTATTCTTGCGCAGGAATATACAACAGCCCCTTGGAAGATTGTCACATAATCAAAGGCAGGGATAGGGTAGTGACAAGCATCACAAGGAAAAGCAATTTGTCTTTGGCTTGTTAGTTCACAGAAGGACTGAGTAGAGGCAAGCTGCTGATTCCAGTTCCCTTTACTGTGTACATATAGTGCAGCTGAGTCACAAACTGCAGACTGTCACAAAGTTCACTGTTAGGCTGTTCTGCTGATTCTAACAAATTTTCTAAGAAGTCTTGGTCCTACCTGCACAATAATTTACAACCTCTTCCACCTTCCTGACTGGATCCTGTAGTGTTAATCTCTCAGTGTGACTCCATGGACCACCAGGCTCCTCTGTCTATGGAATTCTCTAGGCAGGAATACTGAAGTGGGTTGCCAGTCCCTCCCCCAAGGAATCTTCTCAACCCAGGGATCAAACCAAGGTCTTCTGCATTGCAGGCAGATCCTTTACCATCTGAACCACTAGGGAAGCCTGCTTCATGTAGAAGGCAAGTCCTTTTGCTTTAACTCAATGCTCGGAAAGATTTTCTTTGTCAATATTGAAATTGCTTGATTTGTCTCTTACATCTTTTACAAGTTTCCATTCTTCTCCATACAAAATAGACAAATTGCCAATAAGCACATAAAAAGATGCCCAGCGTCATAGGTCATTAAGGAAGTGTAAGTCAAAACCACAATGAGATACCACTTCACACCCACCAGGATAGCTATAATCAAAAAGACAGTAACAAGTGCTTAGAAGGATATAGAAACATTGGAACTCCCTTATATTGCTGGTAGGAACGGTGCAGCCACTTTGGAAAATATTTTGGTACTTCTTCAAAATATTGTACATGGAGTTACCAAATGACCCAGCAATTTCATTCTTGGTTATATATCCAAGAAAGTGGAAAACACATCTACACAAATGTTCATAGCAGTATTATTCACGATAACCAAAAAGGAAAAACAGCTTTTAATGTCTACCAACTGGTAGTCAGGTGGGCCTTAGAAAGCATCACTACGAACAAAGCTCGTGGAGGTGATGGAATTTCAGTTGAACTATTTCAAATCCTGAAAGATGATGGGGTAAAAGTGCTGCACTCAGTATGCCAGCACATTTGGAAAACTCAGCAGTGGCCGCAGGACTGGAAAAGGTCAGTTTTCATTCCAATCCCAAAGAAAGGCAATGCCAAAGAATGCTCAAACTACCACACAATTACACTCGTCTCACATGCTAGTAAAGTAATGCTCAAAATTCTCCAAGCCAGGCTTCAGCAATACATGAACCGTGAACTTCCCGATGTTAAAGCTGGTTTTAGAAAAGACAGAAGAACCAGAGATCAAATTGCCAACATCTGCTGGATCATGGAAAAAGCAAGAGAGTTCCAGAAAAATATCTACTTCTGCTTTATTGACTATGCCAAAGCCTTTGACTGTGTGGATCACAATAAACTGTGGAAAATTCTGAAAGAGATGGGAATACCAGACCACCTGACCTGCCTCTTGAGAAATCTGTATGCAGGTCAGGAAGCAACAGTTAGAATTGGACATGGAACAACAGACTGGTTCCAAATAGGAAAAGGAGTGCGTCAAGGCTGTATATTGTCACCCTGTTTATTTAACTTATATGCAGAGTACATCATGAGAAACGCTGGACTGGAAGAAACACAAGCTGGAATCAAGATTGCCAGGAGAAATATCAATAACCTCATATATGCAGATGACACCACCCTTATGGCAGAAAGTGAAGAAAAACTAAAAAGCCTCTTGATGAAAGTGAAAGTGGAGAGTGAAAAAGTTGGCTTAAAGCTCAACATTCAGAAAACAAAGATCATGGCATCCGGTCCCATCACTTCATGGCAAATAGATGGGGAAACAGTGAAAACAGTGTCAGACTTTATTTTTGGGGGCTCCAAAATCACTGCAGATGGTGATTGCAGCCATGAAATTAAAAGATGCTTGCTCCTTGGAAGAAAAGTGATGACCAACCCAGATAGCATATTCAAAAGCAGAGACATTACTTTGCTGAATAAGGTCCGTCTAGTCAAGGCTATGGGTTTTCCAGTAGTCATGTATGGATGTGAGAGTTGGACTGTGAAGAAAGCTGAGCGCCAAAGAATTGATGCTTTGGAACTGTGGTGTTGGAGAAGACTCTTGAGAGTCCCTTGGACTGCAAGGAGATCCAACCAGTCCATTCTGAAGGAGATCAGCCCTGGGATTTCTTTGGAAGGAATGATGCTAAAGCTGAAGCTCCAGTACTTTGGCCACCTCATGCAAAGAGTTGACTCATTGGAAAAGACTCTGATGCTGGGAGGGATTGGGGGCAGGAGAAGAAGGGGATGACAGAGGATGAGATGGCTGGATGGCATCACTGACTCGATGGATGTGAGTCTGAGTGAACTCTGGAAGTTGGTGATGGACAGGGAGGCCTGGCATCCTGCGATTCATAGGGTCTCAAAGAGTCGGACACAACTGAGCTACTGAACTGAACTGGTAACAGGTAAACAAAATGTGATCGATCCATACAATGGAATATTATTCAGCCATCAAAAAGAATGAATAGATGCATGAGTACACACATTGATGTGTCTTGAGAATATTAAGCTAAGTGAAATAAGCCAGACACAAAAAGTTACATATTGTATGATTCCCTTTAAATGAATGTCCAGAATAGGCAAATCCCTGGAGATACAAAAGTAAATTAGAGCTAGTCAGGGGCCATGGAAAGGGGAGTTGGGAGTGACAGTGATGAGTAAAATTTTTTTGGGGTGGGGGGTGATGAAAATATGTCAGAATTAGAAAGTGGTGATGGTTGCTCAAGTTTAAAATATGTTAAAAAAAAAAACACTCAATTGTCCACCTAAAAGAGTAAGTTTTATGCTATGCAAATCATATCTCAAATTTTAAAAGTACATAAAGCTAAAATGATTACACCAGTGCTATATTAGTACAATTTGAAGGAACAATAAATTAGATTCCAACATACTTTGTAAAGATTTAACATATCACAAAGGAAGCATGTGTGTTTGTAAGAATATGTGCCTTCATAGGGAAATACACAGAAATGTTAACAAGCATTGTGTCTATCAGTTCAGTTCAGTTCAGTTCAGTCGCTCAGTCATGTCTGACTCTTTGCGACCCCATGGACTGTAGCATGCCAGGCTTCCCTGTTCATAAACAACCCCTAGAGCTTGCGCAAACTCATGTCCATCAATTAGGTGATGCCATCCAAACATCTCATCCTCTGTCGTCCCCTTCTCCTCCTGCCTTCAATCTTTCCCAGCATCAGGATCTTTTCCAATGAGTCAGTTCTTCACTTCAGGTGGCCAAAATATTGGAGTTCCAGCTTCAGCATCAGTCCTTCCAATGAATATTCAGGACTGATTTCCTTTAGGATGGACTGGCTGGATCTCCTTGTAGTCCAAGGGACTCTCAAGAGTCTTCTCCAACACCACTGTTCAAAAGTATCAATTCTTCAGTGCTCAGTTTTCTTTATGGCCCAACTCTCACATCCATATATGACTATTGGAAAAACCATAGCTTTGACTACACAGACCTTTGTCAGCAAAGTAATGTCTCTGCTTTTTAATATGCTATCTAGGTCGGTCATAGCTTTTCGTCCAAGGAGCAAGCATCTTTTAATTTCATGGTAGAATTTTAGATGAACTTTATTTTTTCTTCTTTATACTTTCGAAATCTTCTACAATGAGTCAGAACAAAAATAAACAAATTTTTTTAAAACAAAAATTCCCATCTGTAAATATGCATATACTGATACATATGGTAGTGTCCCACAGGTCTCTTTAGGCTCTCTTCATTTTTCTTCATGGTTTTTTCTTTTCTTCTACAGAGACTGGGAAATCTCAATGACTTATCTTCAAATTCACTGATTGTTTTTTCTGCTTGCTCAGCTCTGTTGTTAAAAATCTCTAGTGAATCTTTCTTTTTATTATTATACTTTTCAAGTCCCAATTTTCTATTTGGTTCCTCCTTTTTATAATTTCTCTCTCTTTGTTGATAACCTCTATATAGTGATTTCTTTGTTTTCTTTCTTTCCTCCATACAGATATCCTAGTTTTCTTCAGTTTGTTGTCTATGACTTCCTTTAGTTCTCTGAGCACACTTCAGCTAGTTGTTTTAAAGTCTGTGTCTAATAAGTCCAAAGTCACAATTTCCTCAAAGACCATATCTTTAAAAATTTTTATTCTTAATTGGAGGATAAAGCATTGCTTACAACGTTGTGCTGTTTTCTGCTGTACAACAATGTGAATCAGCTATACATATACGTATATCCCCTCCCTCTTGAGCCTCCTTCCCACTCCTTCTTTACTGCCTGCGAATGGGCCTTATTTATCTGTTCTTGAAGTGATGTCAGCAACATGGCAACATGATATGTTCCTTCTTTTCATTCTTCCTTTTAAATTGATGAATTAGATATACAGTCATTAACAAAACAGCTTGATAAGTCCTAGGACTTTACACTAAGGGACTTAGAAGTCCTCCCCACCACTGCAGCTGACAAAAGACAGAAAAACCTCTGTACAGGCTGAAGAACCAGGAGAGCCAACAAAATAGCCTCGGCCCTGACTGTCAGGCAAAAACTGGATGAGTCCTGACCCAGGCAGAGGGATTATATTGGAAAAGAAGCAGGTAAGCATTGCAAACCATGTTAAAAAAGACTGTGCTCAGCAGGAATTCCATCCGTGAGCCTCTGAGAGTACCACCGCTGGGTATCCTCCGAGCAGATTCCCCAGCCCACTGAGTGCTAAGCCCATACCTCCCCTCAACTCTCTTTGCGCATGCTGCTCAGTATATCTGTGAGAGAAAGGGCTGGTAGATGGGGAGTACTTGGAAAACAGGCAGCAGTCAGTGAGCAATGCGGGAACCACACACACAAAGTACAAACCACTTCCTCAAAAACGACGGAGAGATTTCCAGCATGATGAATTATAAGAACCAAAAAAGATATAAAGGTTTAAGAATTTAGACACAAGCAAGAGCACAAAGAGTAGAGCAGGTTCAACTTCACAAACACAGAGGCAAAACCCAGGTAATAACAATACCACAGAATATACCTTCTGCTGAAGGCAAGGAGCACAGAGTTAAGGAGGAAGCTGCTATTTCAACTGTGACAGCACCAGTACATAACTACAAGGAGTATAAAAAACCAAGGGAGTATGGCATCACAAAAAGAAAATAATAGCTCTGCAGGAATCAAGTCTAAAGACATGGAATACTGTGATTTAACTGAAAAAGAATTTTAAATTGTACTTATGGCTCAGAGGTTAAAGCGTCCGCCTGCAATGCGGGAGACCCGGGTTTGATCCCTGGGTTGGGAAGATCCCCTGGAGAAGGAAATGGCAACCCACTCCAGTATTCTTGCCTGGAGAATCCCATGGAGGAAGGAGCCTGGTAGGCTACAGTCCACAGGATAGCAAAGAGTCGGACACGTCTGAGCTACTTCACTTTCACTTTCTATGAAGAAGAGCAGTAAGTTACTTAAAAAACTAAGATAGGCGATTCAGTGAAATCAGGAATAAAGTATATGAACAAAATGAGCTCTTTCCCAAAGATTCTGCAATTATAATAAAGAACCAAACAGAAATTTTGGTTTGGTTGGACTGAAGAATTTATGAGGGAGATGAAGAATGCAACAGAGAGCATCTGTAGCTATTTCTGCTTTATTGACTATACCAAAGCCTTTGACTGTGTGGGTCACCACAAACTGTGGAAAATTTTGAAAGAGATGGGTAACCAGCCCACCTGACCTGCCTCTTGAGAAATCTGTACGCAGGTCAGGAAGTAACAGCCAGAACTGGACATTGAACAACAGACTGGTTCCAAATAGGGAAAGCAGTACATCAAAGTTGTATATTTGTGTCACTCTGCTTATTTAACTTCTATGCAGAGTACATCATGAAAAATGCTGGGCTGGATGAAGCACAAGCTGGAATCAAGATTACAGGGAGAAATATCAATCACCTCAGATATGCAGATGACACCACCCTTATGGCAGAAAGCGAAGAAGAACTAAAGAGCCTCTTGATGAAAGTGAAAGAGGAGAGTGAAAAAGTTGGCTTAAAGCTCAACATTCAGAAAACGAAGATCATGGCATCTGGTTCCATCACTTCATGGGAAATAGATGGGGAAACAGTGGAAACAGTGACAGACTTTCGTTTCTTAGGCTCCAAAATCACTGCAGATGGTGACTGCAGCCATGAAATTAAAAAATGCTTACTCTTTGGAAGAAAAGCTATGACCAACCTAGACAGCATATTAAAAAGCAGAGACATTACTTTGCCAACAAAGGTCTGTCTAGTCAAGGCTATGGTTTTTCCAAAGGTCATGTATGGATGTGAGAGATCGTTGGATGGCATCACCAACTCAATGGACATGAGGTTGAGTGAACTCCGGGAGTTGGTGATGGAAAGGGAGGCCTGGAGTGCTGCAGTCCATGGAGTAGCAAAGAGTCAGACATGACTGAGTGACTGATCTGAACTGTAGCAGGGAAGATCATACAGAAAAATGAGTAAGTGACTTGGATAGGAATTTTGAAATAACACAGAAGAGACAAAAGAACAGATTTAAAAAGCATGAAGATGGCCTATGTGAGCCATATAATTCCATAGAAAAGATAAATATAAGAAAAATTGGTGTCCCAGATGGAGAAGAGAAGAAGAAAGTTGTAGAGAGTTTACTTTAAAAAGTAATAGCTGAGAATTTCTCAAACTTGGTTAAAGACTTCTACATATAAGTCCATGACACTAATAGAGCCCTCTATTTTCTTAACATAAAAAGGCATTCCCCAAGACACAGTCACTGATAATGTTGAAAATCAATGATAAAGAAAAAATCTTAAAGTTAGGCAGGGGTGGAAATTTAGCCTACAATGGAAACACCGTTAGCTATGAGCAGATTTCTCAAGAAACCTCAAGCCAGAAGATAATGGAATGACATAATCAATGTGTTGAATGATAAAATTGCTAGCCAAGATTTGAACCACTAAAGTTATCCTTCAGTAGAAGTAAAGGCCTTCTAAGACAATAAATAGCTGAAGGAGTTTACCACCACTAGACATGCCTTGAAAAGATGCTGAAAGGAGATCTTCTAGCCAAAGCAATAAGATACTTATCAGCAAATGAAAACATATTTAGGTATTTAATATACAGACCAAGGTGAAAATATATATAGACAGGCTAAAAGTTGTAACTCTATATTAGAATGATGCTATAATAATTCAATTATAGTATAAAGGCTAAAGGAAAAGAGTAGTAAAAATAACCATAGCTACTATAAATTGTTAAGAAATACACATCAAAAGGGATAAATTGTGATATTAGTAATATAAAAGGAAGACATAAAAGATCCATGCCTTCATGGGTAATAGACACTAAATTTCTATCAGCCTGAATATTTTATTTGTAAGTTATTTTATATAAACTGCATGGGAGCCACAATGCAAAAACCTAAAGCAAATCTACAACAGACAAAGAAATAGGAAACAGAGCATGCCATCACAGAAAATAATAAATTTAAAAAGCTAGGCAGAAAGAGAAAAAAAAATGGAAATATAAAACAACCAGAAAGAAATTATTAAAAATAATATGGCATTAGTAAGTCCTTATATACCATTAACTACTCTAAATGTAATTGGTTGAATTCACCAATCAAAAGCAAAGTAGCTAGATGGGTTAAAAAATAGCACCCAACTATATGTTGCCTGGGGGCTTCCCAGGTAGTGCTAGTGGTAAAGAACCAACCTGCCAATGCAGGAGATGTAAGAGACATGTGTTCAATCCCCGAGCTGGGAAGATACCCTGGAGGGTGTGGCAAATCACTCTAGTATTCTTGCCTGGAGAGTCCCTAGAGGAGCCTGGAGGGCTACAGTCCATAAAGTTGCAAAGAGCTGGACATGACTGAAGAAATTCCTGATGTTCAAGCTGCTTTTAGAAAAGGCAGAGGAACCAGAGATCAAATTGCCAACATCCGTTGGATCATGGAAAAAGCAAGAGAGTTCCAGAAAAACATCTACTTCTGCTTTATTGACTATGCCAAAGCCTTTGACTATGTGGATCACATTGAACTGTGGAAAATTCTGAAAGAGATGGGAATACCAGACCACCTAACCTGCCTCTTGAGAAATCTGTATGCAGGTCAGGAAGCAACAGTTAGAACTGGACATGGAACAACAGACAGACTGGTTCCAAATAGGAAAAGGAGTACGTCAAGGCTGTATATTGTCACCCTGCTTATTTAACTTATATGCAGAGTACATCATGAGAAACGCTGGACTGGAAGAAACAAAAGCTGGAATCAAGATCCCCGGGAGAAATATCAATAACCTCAGATATGCAGATAACACCACCCTTATGGCAGAAAGTGAAGAGGAACTAAAAAGGCTCTTGATGAAAGTGAAAGAGGAGAGTGGAAAAAGTTGGCTTAAAGCTCAACATTCAGAAAATGAAGATCATGGCATTCAGTCCCATCACTTCATGGGAAATAGATGGGGAAACAGTAGAAACAGTGTCAGACTTTATTTTGGGGGGCTCCAAAATCACTGCAGATGGTGACTGCAGCCATGAAATTAAAAGACGCTCACTCCCTTGGAAGAAAAGTTATGACCAACCTAGACAGCATACTCAAAAGCAGAGACATTACTTTGCCGACTAAGATCCGTCTAGTCAAGGCTATGGTTTTTCCAGTAGGCATGTAATGGATGTGAGAGTTGGACTGTGAAGAAGGCTGAGCGCCAAAGAATTGATGCTTTTGAACTGTGGTGTTGGAGAAGACTCTTGAGAGTCCCTTGGACTGCAAGGAGATCCAACCAGTCCATTCTGAAGGAGATCAGCCCTGGGATTTCTTTGGAAGGAATGATGCTAAAGCTGAAGCTCCAGTACTTTGGCCACCTCATGTGAAGAGTTGACTCGTTGGAAAAGACTGTGATGCTGGGAGGGATTGGGGGCAGGAGGAGAAGGGGACGACAGAGGATGAGATGGCTGGATGGCATCACTGACTCAATGTACATGAATCTGAGTGAACTCCGGAAGTTGGTGATGGACAGGGAGGCCTGGCGTGCTGCGATTCATGGGGTCACAAAGAGTCGGACATGACTGAGCGACTGAAATGAACTGAACTGAACTGAACTGAAGCAACTTAGCACACATACACTGCCTACAAGAGACTCACTTGACTCTTAAGGATGTACATGGGCTCAAAGAGAAAGAGTGGAAAAAGATTTTCTGGGCAGGTGAAAACCAAAAGAAAAGCCGAGGAAGGTGTACTAACATTAGACAAAATAGACTTTAGGCCAAAAGTGGTAACAAGAGACAAGGAAAGTCATTATGTACTGATAAAGGGATCAATCCATCAAGATGCTGTAGCAATTGTTAATGAATATGCACTCAACATTGGAACATTTAAATATACTAACAGATATGAAGGGAGAAATGGACAATTCTATAATAGTGGGGGACGTCAATATCCCACTTTGAACAATGAATAGATCATCCAGACAGAAACTCAACAAGAAAATGATGGATTTGAAGCAAACATTAGACCAAATGGACCTAGCGGACATCTATAAAACAATCCATCGAACAGGAGCAAAATACACATTCTTCTCAAATGCACACAAAACATTCTCTACAATATGTCATATGATAGGATACATAATTAGTCTTAATAAATTTAAGAAGGCTGAAATTATACCAATATATATTCTGACGTCAATAGGATGAAAGCAGAAAATCTGGAAAATCTACAAATATCTAAAAACTAAACAGCACACTGTTGAACAGCCAACAGATCAAAAAAGAAATCAAAAGAAAAATCAAATCTTATATCAAAACAAATAAAAATGGAAACACAACATATCAAAACTTATGGGACACTGAAAAAGTAGGTCTGAGAGGGAAGTTTATGGTATTAAGTACATACATTAAGAAATTAGAAAGATTACAAAAAAAAAACACACCTAATTTTATACCTCAATTAACTAGAAAAATAAAAGCAGCTTAAGTCCAAAATTAGCAGGAGGAAGAAAATAATGAAATCAAAGTGGATATAAATGAAATAGAAATCACACCAAAAAACAGAAAATATAAATAAAACTTTTATTTTTTTCAAAGATAAAACAAAAATGACAAAACTTTAATGAGACTAAGAAAGAGAGAAGACTCCAATAAAATCAGAAATCTAAGAGGAAAAATGAAAACTGACACTACAGAAACACATAGTATAATAAGAGACTACTATGAACAATTACAGGGATTCCCAGGTGGCTCAGTGGTAAAGAATCTGACTGCCAAGGCAGGAGTCACAGGGAGACACAGATTCAATCCCTGGGTTGGGAAGATACCCTAGGGGAGAAAATGCAACCCACTCTGGTATTCTTGCCTGGAAAAATCCCATGGACAGAGGAGCCTGGCAGGCTACAGTCCGTAGGGTCACAAAGAGTTGGCACAACTGAGCATACAAACAAAAACAGTTACACATCAACAAATTAGATAACCTGCACGAAAAAGAGAAGTTGCTAGAACCATACAAACTACCACAAATGAGCAAGAAAAAGCAGAATGCCTGAACATGCACAGTAAGGATATTGAACCAGTAATCAAAAACCTCCCAATATAGAAGACCCCAGGACCAGATGGCTTCAATGACAAATTCTATCAAACATTTAGAGAAGAATTAATGCCAGTCCTTCTCAAACTTTTCTAAAAACAACTGAAGAGGAGGGAGCACTTCTAAACCCATTGAACAAGACCATTATTACCCTTACCAAAGCCAAATAAGGACACCACAAGAAAAGAAAACTATAGCCCAGTATTCCTAACAAACAAAGATGAAAAAATGTCTCAAAAATATTAACAAACCAAATGCAAAAACTCATTAAAAGGATTATACACCATGATCAAGTGAGATTTATCTCTGGGATACAGGGGTGGTTCAACATGTGAAAATCAATAAACATGGCAAACCATATTAGTAACATGAAACATGGTTTTGCTGAAGGTGACTCTACACATGGACATCACCAGATGGTCAATACTGAAATCATTGATTACATTCTTTGCAGCTGAAGATGGAAAGCTTTATACAGTCAGTAAAAACAAGACCTCAAGCTGATTGTGGCTCAGATCATGCTCTCTTTATTGCAAAATTCAGGCTCAGAGTGAAGAAAGTAGGGAAAACCACAAGGGCATTCAGGTATGGCCTAAATAAAATCCCTTGTGATTATACAGTGGAGGTGACACATAGATCCAAAGGATTATATCTGGTAAACAGAGTGCCTGAAGACCCATGGACAGAAGCTCACAACATTGTATAGGAGGTGGTGACCAAAACCATATCCAAGAAAAGGACATGCAAGAAGGCAAAGTGGTTGTCTGAGGAGACCTTACAAATAGCTGCATAAAGAAGAGAAGTAAAAGGCAAAGGAGAAACAGAAAGAAATGTACAAATAAATTCAGAGTTATAGAGAATAGCAAGGAGAGATAAGAAAGGCTTCTTAGGTCAAAGAAAGAAAGGAAAAACAATAAAATTGGAAAGACTAGAGCTCTCTTCAAGAAAATTGAAGATACCAAGGTTATCTTTCCATTTTATGGAAAGTCAAATAAGCAATTTCAATGGAAGTTCAATTCAGTTGCTCAGTCATGTCAGACTCTTTGTGACCTCAGGGACACATCAAACTTCCCTGTTCATCACCAAGTCCAGGAGCTTGCTCAAACTCATGTCCATCCAGTCGGTGATGCCATCCAACCATCTCAACCTCTGTTGTACCCTTCTCCTGCTGCCTTCAATCTTTCCCAGCCTCAGGGTCTTTTCCAATGACTCAGTACTCCGGATCCAGTGGCCAAAGTATTGGAGTTTCAGCTTCAGCATCAGTCCTTCCAAAGAATATTCAGGACTGATTTCCTTTAGAATTCACTGGTTTGATCTCCTTGCAGACCAATGGACTCTCAAGAGTCTTCTCCAACACCACAGTTCAAAAGCATCAATTATTCCATGCTTGGCTTACTTTATAGTCCAACTCTCACATCCATACATGACCACTGGAAAAACCATAGCTTTGACTAGAGGGATCTTTGTTGGCAAAGTAATGTCTCTGCTTTTTAATATGTTGTCTAGGTTGGTCATAGCTTTTCTTTCAGGAAGCAAGTGTTTTTTAATCTCATGGCTGCAGTCACATCTGCAGTGATTTTGGAGCCCAAGAAAAGAAAGTCTGTCACTGTCTCCATTGTTTTCGCATCTATTTGCCATAAAGTGATGGGACCACATGCCATGATCTTAGTTTTTGAATGTTGAGTTTTAAGCCAACTTTTTCACTCTCTTCTTTCACTTTCATCAAGAGGCTCTTTAGTTCTTCTTTGCTTTCTGCCATAAGGGTGGTGTCATCTGGGTATCTGAGGTTATTGATATTTCTCCCAACAATCTTGATTCTGGCTTGTGCTTCTTCCAGCCCAGCATTTGAGGATTTGATCTGAGTATAAGTTAAATAAACAGGGTGACAATATACAGCCTTGACGTACTCCTTTCCCAATTTGGAACCAGTCTGTTTTCCATGTTTGGTTCTAACTGTTGCTTCTTGATCAGCAAATAGATTTCTCAGGAGTCAGGTCAGGTGGTCTGGTATTCCCATCTCTTTCAGAATTTTCTACATTTTGTTGTGATTCACACAGTCAAAGGCTTTGGTGCAGTCAATAAAGCAGTAGATGTTTTTCTGGAATTCTCTTGTTTTTTTGATGATACAATGGATATTGGCAATTTGTTCTCTGGTTCCTCTGCCTTTTCTAAATCCAGCTGGAACATCTGAAAGTTCATGGATCACATACTACTAAAGCCTGCCTTGGAGAATTTTTGAGCATTACTTTGCTAGGGTGTGAGATGAATCCAGTTGTGTGGCAGTTTGAGCATTCTTTGGCAATGGAAAGATGGATAGGATAAATTACAGAAATGGCAAGGACCTAACAGAAGCAGAGATTAGAAGAAGTGGCTGGAATACACAGTAGAACTATACACAAAAAGATTTAATGAACTGGATATCAAGGTGGTATGATCAGTTACCTAGAGCAAACATCTTGGAGTGTAAAATCAAGTGGTCCTTAGGAAACTTTCTATGAACAAAGCTAGTGGAGGTGATGGAATTCCAGTTGAGCTACTTAAAATCCTAAAAGATGCTGCTGCTAAAGTGCTGCACTCAATATGCCAGGAAATTTTGGAAACTCGGGAGTGGCCACAGGGATAGAAAATGTCAGTTTTCATTCTAATCCCAAATACAGGTAATGCCTAAAAATGTTCAAACTATGGTACAGTTGTGCTCATTTCACATACTAGAAGGTAATGCTCAAAATCCTTCAAGACTGGCTTCAAAATTACATAAACCAAGAGCTTCCAGAAGTAACAGCTGGATTTATAAAAGGCAAAGGAACCAGAGATCAAATTGCGAACATCCATTGGATCATAGAAAAACCAAAGGAATTAAAAAATAAAAAGTCTGCTTCATTGACTATGCTAAAGCCCTTGACTCTGTGGATCAGAAAAAACTGGAAAATTCTTAAAGAGATAGGAATACCAGACCACCTTATCTGTCTCTAGAGAAACCTGTATGCTGGACAAGAAGCAACAGTTAGAACCAGACATGGAACAACAGATTGGTTCAAAATTGGGAAAGGAGTATGTTAAGGCTGTATATTGTCACCCTGCTAATGCAACATATATACAGTGTACGTCATGTGAAATGTTGGGCTGCATGACTCACAAGCTCAAATCAAGATTGAAGGGAGAAATATCAACAACCTCACATACGCAGATGATACTACTATAATGGCAGAAAATGAAGAGAAACTAAAGAGTCTTTTGATGAAAGTGAAAGAGGAAAGTGAAAAAATCTGGCTTAAAACACAACATTCAAAAAATTAAGATCATGGCATCTGGTCCCATTACTTCATTGAAAAAGTGGAAACAGTGGCAGATTTAATTTTCTTGGGCTCCAAAATCACTGCAGATGGTGACTGAAGCCATGAAATTAAAAGACACTTGCGGCTTGGAAGAAAAGCTGTGACAAAACTAGACAATATATTTAAAAGCAGAGACATTACTTTGCCAACAAAGGCCCATCTCGTCAAAGTCATGGTTTCACCAGTAGTCATGTACGATGGGAGAATTGGACCATAAAGAAGGCTAAGTGCTGAAGAATTGATGCTTTTGAACTGTGGTGTTAGAGAAGACTCTTGAGAACCCCTTGGACTGCAAGGAGATCGAACCAGTCAATCTTAAAGCAAATCAACCCTGAATATTTGTTGGAAGGATTGATACTGAAGCTGAAGCTCCAATACTTTGGCCATTGATGCAAAGAGCCAAGTCATTGGAAAAGACCCTGATGTTGGGAGAGATTGAAAGCAGGAGGAGAAGGGGATGACAGAGGATGAGATGGTTGGATGGCATCACAAACTCAATGGACATGAGTTTCAACAAAATCTGGGAGATGGTGGACAGGGAAACGTGGCGTGCTGCAGTCCATTGGGTCACAGTGAGACATTACTGAGTGACTGAACGACAACAACTGGAACTATAAGATTTTTACTTAACAGGTCCCAGATAACACAGTGGTAAAGAATCTGCCTGCCAGTGCAGGAGACACAGGAGAGACAGGTTCAATGCCTGTGTCAGGAAGATTCCCCTGGAGAAGGAAATGGCAACTGGCTCCTGTATTCTTGCCTGGAAAATTCCATGGACAGAGGAGCCTGGTGAGCTACTGTCCATGGGGTTGTAAACAGTTGGACATGAGTGATCGTGCAGGGACCTTGCCTACTAACCTTAATCTGTATTTACTTTCCCCCATCATGAAAGAAAGATGTCTCAACAAAAACAAGAAACTTTTTGTCACCATATTATTGGGACAGACTCCTAGAAGTAGGATTGCTAGGTCAAAGGGTGAATATATATGTAGTTTTGCCGTGTTAGTTGCTCAGTCATGTCTTACTCATTGCAACCCCATGCACTGTAGTCCATCAGGCTCCTCTGCCCATGGGATTCCCCAGGCAAGAATAGTGGAGTGGGTTGCCATTCCATTCTCCAGGGGATCTTCTTGATCCCAGGTCTCCCTCATTGCAGGCAGATTCTTTATCATCTTAGCCACCAGGGAAGACCTGAAAGTGAAAGTGAAAGTTGCTCAGTCGTGTCCTACTCTTTGCGACCCCGTGGACTACACAGTCCATGGAATTTTCCAGGTCGGAATACTGGAGTAGGTAGCCTTTCCCTTCTCCAGGGGATCTTCCCAATCCAGGGATCGAACCCATGTCTCCTGCACTGCAGGCGGATTCTTTACCAGCTGAGCCACAAGGGAAGACCAAGAATACTGGAGTGGGCAGCCTATCCCTTCTCCAGCGGATATTCCTGACCCAGGAATCGAATTGTGGTCTCCTGCATTGCAGGCGGAATCTTTTCCAACTGAGCTATCAGGGAAGCCCCAGAAACAGTCAATTTACTGGAGTGGGTAACCTTTCCCTTCTCCAGGGGACCTCCCCATCCCAGGGATCGAACCCAGGTCTCCCACACTGTAGAGGGATTCTTTACCAGCTGAGCCTCAGGGGAAGCCCAAGGAAGACCTAGGTATTGTCAAATCCCCCTTCATAGAGATTGAACCAGTTTGCATTCCTATTACAAATACACAAGTATGTCTTTTTTCCCATTGACACACCAAAAGAATATATTGTCAAACATTTGGACTTTGCCAAAATAACCACTGAGAAATCATATCCTGTGTAGTCTTCTCTTTAATGAAAAATATATTTTTCAACTTTTTATTTTATATTGGACTGTAGTCAATTAATCACATTGTGATAATTTCAGGTACACAGCAGAGCAACTCAGCCATACATGTACATGTATCGATTTTCCCCAAATTTTCCTCCCCAGGCTGCCATGTAACACTGAGCAGAGATCCTTGTGCTATAGAGTAGGTCCTTGTTTGTTATTCATTTTAGGTTATAGAAGTGTCTACATATTGATCTCAAATTCCCTATCTCTTCCTCTCACCCTTCCTGCAGGTAACCAAAGTTTGTTCTCTAAGTCCATGAGTCTGTTCCTATTTTCTAAATAAGTGCATTTATACCATTTCGTTTTAGATTCTGCATATAGGGGATATCATATGATATTTCTCTTTCTCTGTTTGACTTACTTCACTCAGTATGACAATCTGTAGGTCCTTGGTTCCCACAAAATTGCACCTAGGAATAAAATGAACAGCCATGGATTCAGTCTTCACAGGATCAAAACAGTGAGGTTCCACCATCCCCAGAGCTGCCCAGTATCTGTGGGAGGTTGTAATTGGCTTGTTTGAATAATGCTATAGGTTGGCAGGAAACTGAAATGTCTACTTAGGGATAAATAGAAATGGCACCTGGTCTGCTTTATGAGAGGCTTGTTTGACTAGGAAACCTCATCCAACAGGAGCAGAGTGGTAGTCATGGGGTACTTGACGTTAGACCGAATGAGCCCCTGAAATTTCAAGTCGGCACACAATACACAACTTTAAGAGATTACAGTAAATACCTTAAACGTAAGGTATTTAAACTACAGTATCCAGTGAGGGTGGTTGCCTGGAGGAAAAGCACATTTGAAAAGGCTCCTAAAGGAGCTCTTTGATTCATCTTTTGCTCAAGGCCACCCTACCTGTGACACATCCACCTAAGCAGTCTTGTGCATGAAAGACTTTACTCTGATGCTTTGCAGGTGTCATAGATGTCTGAAATCTTCAACATGGAAAACCAGTGGCTTATCTTAGTAATCTCATACAGAAACCAATATAAAGATCCAAATAGGCTTGTGCAAGTTGCACATATACAGATTGGTGATTAATGAATATGTAACTGTGAGACAGAATGCATTGCTTTATATCAAATGAAAAATATAAAATGAATAATGAAACCACTTTAAACTGACAGACACCTTAAACTTGGTAAATGATTAAGCCTCTAATGGAACAATCACTGTGGAAGAAGACAAGAAATGTACATTTATTTGATGAATGCGTTTTGTAAATATCCAGTCATTAGCTTTCATAGTGTTTTATTTCTAATCTACATGTATCATGTCTTTTGTAAACCACCCTCATTCCTAGGTAAGACAATTTTCAGTGGTGGTCGAATCTTTGGTGATATTACTTCTACATCCACTTTGACCCTGACATTCACTGGCATTGACAAAGCCTGTTAAAATGCTCCCCCAAAATGAGCAGAAATGTGTTGATGGGGTTTTCTTGACAGTTTTGAGTTGCTGAACTTTGGCACAGACTTTTAATTAGCCATTCATGCTCACAGAGGATTTCTTCCAGAAAATGGTGCAACAATATACTAACTTTCTGTTTGAACTGTTCAAATTAATTATCTGCCTTTGGAAGAAAACTCATATTTTACACGAATTTAATGCAGTATATGGACCTTGTCCAGTGGCTGTTAAGAAATTATATAATTTTAAAAGATCTTTAAAAGAATATATATGCATTTTTAGTTTTGAATACATATCATCTTACATATGTTATTTTGTTTGGAGATTTTTAATAAAACAAATTCAACAAAAGATGGAAAATAGGATCATTTCAGCAGAAATAGTTTAGGCATTTAGAACCCCATAATTATTTTATACATCATAAAATTAAATTCTTCATGAATGGAGATTAAAGCAAAGTAATTATTTTTAGAAAATTTAAGATGACAGTTGTGCTTCAAGGGCTATACAATTCACTTGCAGTAATACAACCATTCTTTATTTAACTTAGATAAACAGATTGATTGATAGAGTATTTGCTAAGTGGATACAGATAATAAAAATCTACATTCATGGAATTTACAGTTTTGAGCATGATAGGCAAAGATAATAAATGAGAAAAAATGTTAACTACTGACTAGCACTATGCAACTATTAAAATTAAATGATAATGTTAAAAAGTATGCTAGTTTAGATTACATGGTCAGGAATATCTGAAAAATGGCATTTAATCTTAATTCTGACTCTTTGACAACAAGGAGATCAAACCAGTCAACACTAAAGGAAATCAACCCTGAATATTCATTGGAAGGATTGATGATGAAGCTGAAACTCCAATACTTTGGCCACCTGATGCAAAGAGCTGACTCATGGTAAAGACTCTGATGCTGGGAAAGATTAGAGGCAAAAAGAAAAGGGGGCAGCAGAGGACGAGATGGTTAGAGAGCATCACTGACTCAATGGACATGAATTTGAACAAACTCCAAGAGCTAGTAAAGGACAGGGAAGCCTGGCATGCCTGCCGTCCATGGGACCACATATATCATTAGACATGATTTAGCGACTGAACAGCATATGAAATTAGTCAGAGGAGTAAAGGTAAGCACAATCTAGATAAGCTTGATAAAGCAGGGTAAGGAGTGGATTTTATTCTGTGTGATGAGTGGTAATTAAAGAGCTAAAAACAGAGATGCTATGGTCACTCTGAATTTAAAAGGAGCCAGGATTGGAAGGCTGAAAGAGTCAAAACTGGCACATCAGTAAGGTTGTTTCCAAAAGATTGGATATGTGATTATGAGAAAGAGAGAGAAATCAAAATAACTTAATTTTTGCCTTAAGTCTTTTGGGGGACATATTCACTATGGTATTTACTGAAATAAGGAAAAAGAGTAAGGAGCAGATTTGGAGAAATAAGAAAAAGTTTGGGCCGTATTATGTTTGAGATACCTCTTTACTAAATGGAAATATCAAGGGACAAGCTGGTTCAATCAGGATTTTAGATACAGTAAGGACTTGAGTCATCTTCTTAAAGATGGTATTTTAAAACATGCAAATGGATGAGACTGTTGAGAGAATGTGGATAGACCCCTGGACAGGACCCTGGGAAACTTCAAAGTCTGAGTTTGAGAGAAAGAGGAATTATCAAAGACAGAAAAGTGTAACCAGTGAGTTAGGATAAAAAATAAGAGAACTTGGAAAACTGGTAAACGTTTCAATGCTTTATAAATGCAGTCCTTGCCGTATAATTAAAGATAACTGAATGATGATTGTTTGTTTATCATGTAATCTTTCCTGCACTCCAAGGAAATGTTATATGAACTTTGTTTTTGTTGGTGGTGACTGCACTGACGTGTGAGGGCATGTGGAAAGCACATTCAATTTGAATACAAAATTTTAGTTTTTTCTACATATGAAAGGACTAAAATGGATGAATAGTTAAACAGAGATGCCTAGGACTAAAGTAGATGAATAGTTAAGAGAGAAGGCTGTTACATTATCAGGATATTCACAGAGGTCTTGTCCAATACTGTCTAGACCAGGTAAATCAGAAACATAATTAGCTATGGACAGGGTAGGAAAATATTTAAATATTTGTTTACACATAGATGGGCTTCCCTGGTGACTCAGATGGTAAAGAATCTCCCTTCAGTGAGACCTGGGTTCAATCCCTGGGTTGGGAAGATCCCCTGGAGAAGAGAATGGCTACCCACTCCAGTATTCTTATCTGGAGAATCCCCATGGATAGAGGAGCCTGGTGGGCTAGAGTCCATGGGGTTGCAAAGAATCGGAATGACTGAGCAACGAAGCACATACATGTAGATATGGGGCTTCCCTGGTGGCTCAGATGATAAAGAATCCACCTGTAATATAGAAGACCCAGGTTTGACCCCTGGGTTGGGAAGATCCCCTGGAGAAGGGAACAGCTACCCACTCAAGTATTCTTGCCTGGAAAATTCTATGGGCAGAGAAGCCTGGTGGGCTACAGTCCATGGGGTCACAGAGTTGGACACGACTGAGCAATTAACACACACACATACATGTAGATATACAGACACACACACACATTTTTTAAACAAGAAGGTACAAACAATAAACAAGTTCATTATGGTTTACAATAATGTCTTCTGTGAGTCATTTTGACACATTGTGAGAAAAGGAGACAAGTTTAAGCTATAGCTGGAGACACAAAAAAGGTAGAACTGGCTCCCTCTCATTTCAGTTCGTGGATCCATGAGCCCGACTGACAATGAAGAGGACAGAGAAATGGTCACAAGAAATGAATAAATCCAACCAATATTACTAGTCTAAGGGCTTCTCATATGGCACAAGCGATAAAGAATCCGCCTGCTGATGCTGGCGACAAAAGAGATGCAGTTTCCATCCCTGCGTTGGGAAGATTCCCCCTGGAGGAGGAAATGGCAACCCACTCCAGTACTCTTGTCTGGGAAATTCCATGTACAGAGGAGCCTTGCCGGCTACAGTCCATGGTGTTGCAAAGAGTTGAACATAACTGAGCATGCACATGCTAGGCGCTAGACATAGGGTAAGTCTGTTTCTGACACAAGCAAGGTATATAACCTCATATTAGACATAGCTCCATAATTTATACTTCTAATAATACCATCAGCATAATGTAAAACAACTCTTACTTTCAAAAGTCTACAAGTATAGATTATTTTCTCCTGCTCCAGTGGTTTTAAAGACTATTCAAGAGTCTGTTAGACAATATTTTTCACCTCGGGAAAAGGTGAAAAAAATGGAAAAATAAAAACAAAAAACTGCAACCATCATCTTAGGACTTTTAAATTTCTGGATTGCACTGCCAATCATATTAGTTAATTTTAGCAGATTCTGGTGTATTTAGCCATTTTCTAAAGCAAAATTCTTTGAGGAAAAATCCTTACAAATTCAGAATCAGAAGATTTGGATCCTAGCTCCAGGTCTGCCACAGTTAAACTGGATGACCCCAAATATCTCATTTTTATAACTCTAAAATAAGAGCATGGGGTTTATCAGATGATACTTGAGGTTGCTTCTAATGTTCCTTTTAATGCTCAAATCATGTTTTATAAGCTATATAAGTTCCTATTTTTTTTCGTCACTACTTAATGTTCTCTTTCTTCACTGTTATTACACAGTGAAGAAATCCCTAACCCCCCTACTCTGAGGTCTGGCAGTTTTCATAAGGCAACTTCTTAATTTAAACCAACTCCGTTTCACGTTCCAAAGTTTAGAACTGTGTTCCTTGCGCTTGACCTTGACATTCTAAAGTCCTCACCACCACCTCTTCAAACAGCCAACATTACCCTTCTTCTTACAGTACATGCCTGGGTCCTTTTATTAGCAACCCCTTTCATGATCATACCCATGTGAACTGTGGCTGTGAACACCACACTACAAGGGGTCAGAAGTTAGGACTGGAAATAGGAAGCCAATTCCTGAATCAGCTTCCAAACAGTTTGATAGTCTCATGGGGTAAGCAAGCAGGGTGTTACCTCAACCATATGTGGGTCCTTACCTACCACCCCAGAGCCCACCCTTGGGATCTGGGACAGAAATCAGATCAACAGTCACCTGGGGACTGGGCAGGGCAAGGGTGGGAGGAAGGGATTACAGAGGACTTGAGGAAATTTGGAGAATGATAGATACGTTTATTATCTTGAAAGTGGTGATGCTATGATGAGTGTGAGCCTATGTCAAGGTTTACCAAATTGTATACATTAAACATATGCCATGTACACTCCAATAAGGCTGTTTTTTAATAGTCATGGGATTTAAAAAATAAAATTATAAAAAATAAGACAGAGAGAGATTGATTGATTGATTGATTGATTGATCTAGGAGTTAAAATTGACTGACTTGGGAGTGGTTACTGAAGAAGGCTAAGCTGACTCCCCCATCTTGCTTAGAGAACCAGGTTCTCCAAGGTAATACAGCAGATAATGCCTGTGGGACAGGGGCACAAATTTGAAGTGGAAAACGTATGTGAAGGCATCCTGAAAACTGTAGAGGTAAAAGTACCAATATAGTAAAAAGTGCCTATTTTTTTAAGATCCTGAACATATAACCATTTTAATTTTATTTAACTGCTGAAGAACACATAACATGAGATCTGTCTTATCAAATCTTAAGTGTAAAATACATCATGATTAACTATAGACACAAGGTTGCACAGCAGACATCTAGAGTTTATTCATTTTGTATAACTTAAACTTTATACATGGTGATTAGTAAGTCCCCATTTCAGCCTTCCTTAGCCCTGGCACCCATTATTCCACTCTTTGATTGTATAAATTTGACTAATGTAGAGAGCTCCTATAAGCAGAATCATGTAGTGTTTGTCCTTCTGTGATTGGCTTTTTTCATTTAGCATGTCTTAAAGATTTATCTGAAGTATAGTTAACTGTCCTTTCTGTCCTTTTAAGACAGAAAAGTTATGAGAGGAAGCACACAATTAATGACTGAGTAGTGACAGAGATGAGTGCTGGGGGAATGCAGAATGTGTTGTTCTGTGATTGAGTGGTACTCGAAGCCTGCTTCATTCCTTCCTGAATTAATTACTTTAAAAAAAAAAGTCAGTCCCATATGAGCACAGTGTCAAGTTAATTACATGAAATATAAGACCTATTTAACAAGACAAGGGTGCCTACTTTCACCGCTACTATTCAACATAGTTCTGGAAGATTTGGCCACAGCAATCAGAGCAGAAAAAGAAATAAAAGGAATCAAAATTGGAAAAGAAGAAGTAAAACTCTTACTGTTTGCAGATGACATGATCCTCTACATAGAAAACCCTAAAGACTCCACCAGAAAATTACTAAAGCTAATCAATGAATATAGTAAAGTTGCAGGATATAAAATCAACACACAGAAATCCTTTGCATTCCTATACACTAATAATGAGAAAGTAGAAAAAGAAATTAAGGAAACAATTCCATTCACCATTGTAATGAAAAGAATAAAATACTTAGGAATATGCCTAGCTAAAGAAACTAAAGACCTGTATACAGAAAATTATAAAACACTGATGAAAGAAACAAAGAGGACAATAATAGATGGAGAAATGTACCATGTTCATGGATTGGAAGAATCAATGTAGTGAAAATGAGTATACTACCCAAAGCAATCTAGAGATTCAATGCAATCCCTATCAAGCAACCAGCGGTATTTTTCACAGAGCTAGCACAAATAACTTCACAATTTGTATGGAAATACGAAAAACCTCGAATAGCCAAAGCAATCTTGAGAAAGAAGAATGGAACTGGAGGAATCAACTTGCCTGACTTCAGGCTCTACTACAAAGCCACAGTCATCAAGACAGTATGGTGCTGGCACAAAGACAGAAATATAGATCAATGGAACAAAATAGAAAGCCCAGAGATAAATCCACACACCTATGGACACACTATCTTCGACAAAGGGGGCAAGAATATACAATGGACTAAAGACAATCTCTTTAACAAGTGGTGCTGGGAAAACTAGTCAGCTCAGTTCAGTTCAGTCGCTCAGTCATGTCCGACTCTTTGCGACCCCATGAGTCGCAGCACGCCAGGCCTCTCTGTCCATCATCATCTCCCGGAGTTCACTCAGACTCACATCCATCGAGTCCGTGATGCCATCCAGCCATCTCATCCTAGGTGGTCCCCTTCTTCTCCTGCCCCCAATCCCTCCCAGCATCACAGTCTTTTCCAATGAGTCAACTCTTCCCATGAGGTGGCCAAAGTACTGGAGTTTCAGCTTTAGCGTCATTCCTTCCAAAGAAATCCCAGGGCTGATCTCCTTCAGAATGGACTGGTTGGATCTCCTTGCAGTCCAAGGGACTCTCAAGAGTCTTCTCCAACACCACAGTTCCAAAGCATCAGTTCTTCGGCGCTCAGCCTTCTTCACAGTCCAACTCTCACATCCATATATGACTACTGGAAAAACCATAGCCTTGACTAGATGGACTTTAGTCGGCAAAGTAACGTCTCTGCTTTTGAATATACTATCTAGGTTGTTCATAACTTTTCTTCCAAGGAGTAAGTGTCTTTTAATTCAATGGCTGAAGTCACCATCTGCAGTTATTTTGGAGCCCAAAAAGATAAAGTCTGACACTCTTTCCACTGTCTCCCCATCTATTTCCCATGAATTGATGGGACCAGATGCCATGATCTTAGTTTTCTGAATGTTGAGCTTTAAGCCAACTTTTTCACTCTCCACTTTCACTTTCATCAAGAGGCCTTTTAGTTCCTCTTCACTTTCTGCCATAAGGGTAGTGTCATCTGCATATCTGAAGTTATTGATGTTTCTCCCAGCCATCTTGACTCCAGCTTGTGTTTCTTTCAGTCCAGCGTTTCTCATGATGTACTCTGCATAGAAGTTAAATAAGCAGGGTGACAATATACAGCCTTGACATACTCCTTTTCCTATTTGGAACCAGTCTGTTGTTCCGTGTCCAGTTCTAACTGTTGCTTCCTGACCTGCATATAGGTTTCTCAAGAGGCAGGTCAGGTGGTCTGGTATTCCCATCTCTTTCAGAATTTTCCACAGTTCATTGTGATCCACACAGTCAAAGGCTTTGGCATAGTCAATAAAGCATAAGTAGATGTTTTTCTGGAACTCTCTTGCTTTTTCCATGATCCAGCAGATGTTGGCAATTTGATCTCTAGTTCCTCTGCCTTTTCTGAAACCAGCTTGAACATCAGGGAGTTCATGGTCCACGTATTGCTGAAGCCTGGCTTGGAGAATTTTGAGAATTACTTTACTAGCATGTGAGATGAGTGCAACTGTGTGGTAGTTTGAGCATTCTTTAGCATTGCCTTTCTTTGGGATTGGAATGAAAACTGACCTTTTCCACTGGTCAATCACTTGTAAAAGAATGAAACTAGATCACTTTCTAACACCACACACAAAAATAAACTCAAAATGGATTAAAGATCTAAATGTAAGACCAGAAACTATAAAACTCCTAGAGGAGAACATAGGCAAAACACTCTCCCACATAAATCACAGCAGGATCCTCTATGATCCACCTCCCAGAATACTGGAAACAAAAGCAAAAATAAACAAATGGGATCTAATTAAAATTAAGAGCTTCTGCACAACAAAGGAAACTATAAGCAAGGTGAAAAGACAGCCTTCAGAATCAGAGAAAATAATAGCAAATGAAGGAACTGACAAACAACTAATCTCAAAAATATACAAGCAACTTATGCAGCTCAAGTCCAGAAAAATAAATGACCCAATCAAAAAATGGGCCAAAGAACTTAATAGACATTTCTCCAAAGAAGACATATGGATGGCTAACAAAAACATGAAAAGATGCTCAACATCACCCATTATCAGAGAAATGCAAATCAAAACCACAATGAGGTACCAGTTCACACCAGTCAGAATGGCAGCGATCCAAAAGTCTACAAGAAATAAATGCTGGAGAGGGTGTGGAGAAAAGGGAACCCTCTTACACTGTTAGTGGGAATGCAAACTAGTACAACCACTATGGAGAACAGTGTGGAGATTCCTTTAAAAATTGCAAATAGAACTGCCTTATGACCCAGCAATCCCACTGCTGGGCATACACACCGAGGAAACCAGAATTGAAAGAGACACGTGTACCCCAGTGTTCATCGCAGCACTGTTTATAATAGCCAGGACGTGGAAACAACCTAGCTGTCCATCAGTGGATGAATGGATAAGAAAGCTGTGGTACATATACACAATGGAGTATTACTCAGCTGTTAAAAAGAATACATTTGAATCAGTTCTAATGAGGTGGGTGAAACTGGAGCCGATTATACAGAGTGAAGTAAGCCAGAAAGAAAAACACCAATACAGTATACTAACACATATATGTGGAATTTAGAAAGATGGTAATGATGACCCTGTATGCGAGACAGCAAAAGAGACACAGGTGTATAGAATGGACTTTTAAACTCTGTGCGAGAGGGAGAGGGTGGGATTATTTGGGAGAATGGCATTGAAACATGTATACTATCATGTAAGAATCGAATCGCCAGTCTATGTCCGATGCAGGATACAGCATGCTTGGGGCTGGTGCACGGGGATGATCCAGAGAGATGATGTGGGTGGGAGGTGGAAGGGGGATTCAGGATTGGGAACTCATGTACACCCGTGGCTGATTCATGTCAATGTATGGCAAAACCAATACAGTATTGTAAAGCAAAATAAAGTAAAAATAAAAATTTAAAAAAAAGAAATATAAGACCTATTTAAGTTGCATTTGTTAACATTTTAGAAACATTCCAGTATTAGTGTGATCACTTCATGATCAGGAAAATGGTAGACAAAACTAATTCATAACAGAAGTTCACAACTTTTAGAATAAAGTCTTGATAATAAGATTTCTGACAAATATTTAAGGTCATCAATTAGCATTTTTTGAAGAGAGACCAGTGATTGAAAGGTGTCATCTGTCTTATTACCTGCTACCCTCGAGTTATTTGCATTCCTCTCATTCAAACTACCAACCCATTAAAGATAGAATGCTTGACTCATTTCTGCATCTCCCAGAACACCCTAAACAGAGCTTTGAATGAGCTGATATGCAGTAAATATTTATTGACCAGATTAGGAGCGATGCCCTCTTATCTAAAACAATTCATGTTATTAATAAAAAAAAAATTTAGTTAAAGCTGTAAGTCATTAACATAGAATATGCTTTGCTTCAAACGTATTTTTTTCATGTAATAGTTCTATTTTTAATATTTTAAATTAATTTATTTTTTATTGAAGGATAACTGCTTTACAGAATTTTGCTCTTTTCTGTCAAAACTCCACATGAATAAGCCATAGATATACATATATCCCCCTCCCTTTTGAAACTTCCTCCCATCTCCCTACCCATCCCACCCCTCTAGGTTGATATAGAGCCCCTGTTTGAGTTTCCTGAGCCATACAGCAAATTTCCGTTGGGTGTCTATCAGAAAGAGAAAGATAAATACTGTATTATAACACATATACAAGGAATCCAGAAAAAATGGCTCTGAAGAATTTACTTACAGAGCAACAAACAGACATAGAAAATAGACCTATGGACATGGGGAGAGGGGAGGAGAGAGTGGGATGTATGCAAAGAATAACATGGAAACTTACAGTACCAAACATTATATTTTAATAAAGAACGTCTGCCTGCAATGCAGGACACCCAGTTTCAATCCTTGGGTCGGGAAGATCCCCTAGAGAAGGAAACGGCAACCACTCCACCATTCTTTCCTGGAGAGTTCTATGGACAGAAGAGCCTGGCGGGCTACAGTCCATGGGATTGCAAACAGTCAGACACAACTGAGCAAGTAACACACACACATAGAGGAACACATTAATTCCCTGTTTTTTATATGTAGACACAGGTCATGTTCCCTGTTGTTGCTTATGTAAACCACCATAACACAGAGGAGGGCATGGCAGCCCACACCAGTGTTTTTGCCTGGAGAATCCCCATGGACAGAGGAGCCTGGTGGGCTACAGTCCATACAGTCATAAAGAGTCAGACAGGAGTAAAGTGACTTGGCATGCTAGCACTGTAACACATATGGTATATGATTTCAGATTTTTATTTCTTTAAAATGGAGTTAAAACTTAAAGACTCCTACGAAGCAAGCCCAATGCAGAATTGGAATTAGAATTTTCTCTAAATTTTGTAAGATTTCTTGCTTAAAGTTAAAATAAAAGCAATTTGTAAACAACTTACCGTAACCAAACTTTCCAATTTCAATTTAATTTTATAATAGCAACTATATTCATTTTAAAATTGATATTTCATTGTTTTCAGTTAAGTTCAGTCGCTCAGTCATCTCCGACTCTTTGTGACCCCATGAACCAAAGCACGCCAGGCCTCCCTGTCCATCACCAACTCCCGGAGTCCACCCAAACCCATGTCCATTGAGTCGGTGATGCCATCCAATCATCTCATCCTCTGTCGTCCCCTTCTCCTCCTGCCCTCAATCTTTCCCAGCATCAAGGTCTTTTCAAATGAGTCAGCTCTTTGCATGAGGTGGCCAAAGTAATGGAGTTTCAGCTTCAACATCAGTCCTTCCAATGAACAGCCAGGACTGATCTCCTTTAGGATGGACTGGTTGGATCTCCTTGCAGTCCAAGGGACTCTCAAGAGTCTTCTCCAACACCACAGTTCAAAAGCATCAATTATTCCATGCTCAGCTTTCTTCACACTCCAACTCTCACATCCATACATGACCACTGGAAAAACCATAGCCTTGACTAGACAGACCTTTGTTGGAAAAGTAATATCTTTCCTTTTCAATATGCTGTCTAGGTTGGGCCTCCTGGTGGCTCAGACAGTAAAGTGTCTGCCTGCAGTGTGGGAGGGCAGAAGGCAATGGCACCCCACTCCAGTACTCTTGCCTGGAAAATCCCATGGATGGAGGAGCCTGGTAGGCTGCAGTCCGTGGGGTCGCTAAGAGTCGGACACGACTGAGCGACTTCACTTTTCACTTTCATGCACTGGAGAAGGAAATGACAACCCACTCCAGTGTTCTTGCCTAGAGAATCCCAGGGACGGGGGAGCCTGGTGGGCTGCTGTCTATGGGGTCGCACAGAGTCAGACACGACTGAAACAACTTAGCAGCAGCAGCAGCAGCAGTGCAGGAGATCTGGGTTTGATCCCTGGGTTGGGAAGATCCCCTGGAGAAGGAAATGGCAACCCACTCCAGTACTCTTGCCTGGCAAATTCTACTGACTGAGGAGCCTGGTAGGCCACAGTCCATGGGGTCGCAAAGAGGTGGGCACAACTGAGCGACTTCACTTTCACTTTCACTTTCTTTCAGGTTGGTCATAACTTTCCTTCCAAGGAGTAAGCTTTTTTAATTTCATGGCTGCAGTCACCATCTGCAGTGATTTTGGAGCCTAAGAAACGAAAGTCTGTCACTGTTTCCACTGTTTCCCCATCTATTTCCCATGAAGTGATGGAACCAGATGCCATGATCTTCGTTTTCTGAATGTTGAGCTTTAAGCCAACTTTTTCACTCTCCTCTTTCAAATGCATCAAGAGGCTCTTTAGTTCTTCACTTTCTGCCATAAGGGTGGTGTCATCTGCATATCTGAGGTTATTGATGTTTCTCCCAGCAATCTTGATTCCAGCTTGTGCTTCCTCCAGTCCAGCATTTCTCATGATGTACTCTGCATAGAAGTTAAATAAGCAGGGTGACAATATACAGCTTTGACCTACTCCTTTTCCTATTTGGAGCCAGTCTGTTGTTCCATGTCCAGTTCTAACTGTTGCTTCCTGACCTGCATACAGATTTCTCAAGAGGCAGGTCAGCTGGTCTGGTATTCCCATCTCTTTCAGAATTTTCCACAGTTCATTGTGATCCACACAGTCAAAGGCTTTGGCATAGTCAATAAAGCAGAAGTAGATGTTTTTCTGGAACTCTCTTGCTTTTTCCATGATCCAGCAGATGTTGGCAATTTGATCTCTGGTTCCTCTGCCTTTTCTAAAATCAGCTTGAACATCTGGAAGTTCATGGTTCACGTATTGCTGAAGCCCGGCTTGGAGAATTTTGAGCATTACTTTACTAGCATGTGAGATGAGTGCAATTGTTTTATTGGATATTTAATAAAAGTCATAATTATAATAAGTCATGTGTTTATTTTTTTTCTCTTCTGCTAAAATATAAGCTACATGAAGATACAAAATTCATCAGTCTTGCTCATCAGTCTATTCTGAGGGGAAATGCAGAAGCAGCGGTAGTTTCATTCATTCATTTTTAAATAAATAATTAAAATACAGTTGGTAGAAACAGGACTGGAAACAGATATAACTGACTATATTGTGTACATTAACTGAAACACGAAGGTGGCAGGAAGAGCCTCTGGGCTGTGAGCTTTCGGTTTATATCAGGCATCAGTCAGTATGTCATATGAAGGGACTAGAACTGTCATTTAATCTAGTGATGGTTATGTTTCTTAATTTACAGAACTTCCCAATATTACACCACTTCCCAATATTCCACCACAGCATCAAGGCAAATAGCACTGTTAGCAACGTTAGAATAAACAATGCAAGAATCCTGAAAGCTTCAGCTGCCCAAGTCCCTGCCCAGCCATCTCAAGGGCTGAGGCACTCAATAACCCATCGGTGAACCCATTGCCACAGGTTGGGAAGCTCTGACTCAAAACTTCTACTTTTTTGACATCTTTGGAAGTGGCCCAGACGGCATCACCTCCTACATCGTTGCTTTGCTGTTGATAGTAGAGCACTGCTATAGCCGGACAAAGTTTCCATTCCTTTCGGGGCCTAGTGTCTTGCTGGCTTACTCTTTCATGAAGTTGCTGTCAGTGTCGCCACTTACTGAAGCTCTATGTGCCTCCTGCATGTCTGCTAAGTCATGTCCATAAGGCACCAGGCTTCTCTGTTCATGGGATTTTCAGGCAAGAACACTGGAGTGGGTTGTTCTTTCCTCCTCCAGGCCTTGCTGACCCAGGGATGGAAACTGCATCTCCTGCAGTGGCAGGCAGATTCTTTACCACTGAGCCACCTGGGGAGCCCTGCTGATGCTCTGGCCATCTACAAAAATGTGAGCCCAGTGCAGGCTCCTGCTGTGCCTTCCCCTGGTAATGTGCCTCCTGTTGGCATCCTTGCTCATTCAATCAGGCTACAGTGATTCCTTCCCATGCTGAGAAGGCTGATCCTTCTTTCACTGTCACTCATTCAGGACTGTCCTGCAGCAAAACTGACTGAGCCCCAAATGCTGGAGCTCTCAAGTAGGAGATATCTTTAGATGCACCTGCATCGTCTTATCTAAGATGCACCCACTTTGGTGGGATGGTGGCATCTGGATGGTGCTCCCAATCAGCTCTCCCCCATAAAGATCCAGGACCTGGTAATTCATTTCAGACTCTACTTTCCAGATTTTCTTTCCTAAAAATATGGCCTTGATTAGGGATCCCTTAGTCTATCAGAGGAATTTCTGTATTTTTAATCCTGATAGAAAAGAAAGAGAAAGGACCCAATTTTTATAAGATTGAGCATGTTCAGGGTGGTATGGTCCTAGACAGGAGCCTACTTTGAATTAATCTCAAAATGAGATGGTACTGATTTGAACTAGAATGGTGGCAATAAAAATAGAGCTAGGTGGACATATGATAGAGATATTCAGAAAACAGATTCAATAGGACTTGGTGACTGGACATTGATCAAGATAAGGGAGCCAGGATTTAGTTTAGGTAACTACATTGGATGCAGGTACTACTGAATGAGATAAGGATGGGGATTTGGGATAGTAAGAGAAATAGGTCTAAACGACATGTTGACTTTAACTTAAATTAGGAATATCCACATAAAGGTACCATATGGATCAGATCTAAGGAGAAAACTGCTTCATATAAGGCACTGACATGCTTGAATAAAGCCATACATAATGAAACCATGAAAAAATTAGCTCAAGAAAGTTCTGTAAATCATGTAAAAAGAAAAGAAGATTTTGTCTGAACTGCTAAATAACACCAAAATTTAAGGAATAGATAGAAAAAAAAGATTTAAAAAAGTATTCATAAAGGGAAAGTTTAGAAAGTTAGAAGAAATATTAAGGAACATAAAGGATAAAAGCATTTCAAAAATAGTGGTCAAGAAGCTCCAATGCCACTGAAAATACCCACTGGATTCAGCTGCTGCTGCGTCACTTCAGTCGTGTCCGACTCTGCATGACCCCATAGACGGCAGCCCACAAGGCTCCCCCGTCCCTGGGATTCTCCAGGCAAGAACACTGGGGTGGGTTGCCATTTCCTTCTCCAATGCATGAAAGTGAAAAGTGAAAGTGAAGTCGTTCATTCAGCTAGAAGATCACTAATTACTTTTCAGATCAATTAGACTGAAATGGTAAGATATTGCCTTTGTCCAACGATTCCAGGACGCACAGGTTTTAAAAGATGAAACAGACTGTGTTTGAGAGAACTGAAGGAGTATTCTTAAAATAGAACTAGCCTCAAGTTTTGGACAATAAAAGAAAAATTCAATAAAGAAACAGAGGGTTTGTCTTTATTATCACAAACAATAGAGAGAAGGGTGGAAAAGTTTGATCAGAATAACAAATTAAGTCATGGGGAAAGAACATAGAAGTGAATAGCACCGTGTGAAAAGATGAATCAGGGTTAAATTTTTGAGAAACAAAAAAGAATGGCATACAAAAAAGACATCATGAGTTTAGTTGTCTACAAGTTCTACAAATGAGTAAATTCTAGGAGAAATTAAATGGATGAGGGTGTGAAAAAAGGAAAGCAAGGCAAGGCGATTCTCTGGAGTGGCAGAATAGGTGTGTCATGACCTGGTGGGGAGTTCTGCTGAGAGGAAATAGCACTGGAACTATGTTGCACATGACTCTCACTCATATTTAATAAATCCAGAAGCCAAAAAGGATCTTCATAACCTAGATAATCACAATGGTGTGATCACTCATCTAGAGCCAGACATCTTGGAATGTGAAGTCAAGTGGGCCTTAGAAAGCATCACTACGAACAAAGCTCATGGAGGTGATGGAATTCCAGTAGAGCTATTTCAAATCCTGAAAGATGATGCTGTGAAAGTGCTGCACCCAATATGCCAGCAAATTTGTAAAACTCAGCAGTGGCCACAGGACTGGAAAAGGTCAGTTTTCATTCCAATCCCAAAGAAAGGCAATGCCAAAGAATGCTCAGACTACCGCACAATTGCACTCATCTCACATGCTAGTAAAGTAATGCTCAAAATTCTCCAAGCCAGGCTTCAGCAATACGTGAACCGGAAACTTCCTGATGTTCAAGCTGGTTTTAGAAAAGGCAGAGGAACCAGAGATCAAATTGCCAACATCCGCTGGATCATGGAAAAAGCAAGAGAGTTCCAGAAAAACATCTACTTCTGCTTTATTGACTATGCCAAAGCCTTTGACTGTGTGGATCACAATGAACTGTGGAAAATTCTGAAAGAGATGGGAATACCAGACCAGCTGACCTGCCTCTTGAGAAATCTGTATGCAAGCCAGAAAGCAACAGTTAGAACTGGACATGGAACAACAGACTGGTTCCAAATAGGAAAAGGAGTATGTCAAGGCTGTATATTGTCACCCTGCTTATTTAACTTTTATGCAGAGTACATCATGAGAAATCCTGGACTGGAAGAATCACAAGCTGGAGTCAAGATTGCCGGGAGAAATATCAATAAACTCAGATATGCAGATGACACCACCCTTATGGCAGAAAGTGAAGAGGAGCTAAAAAGCCTCGTGATGAAAGTGAAAGAGGAGAGTGAAAAAGTTGGCTTAAAGCTCAACATTCAGAAAACGAAGATCATGGCATTCAGTCCCATCACTTCATGGGAAATAGATGGGGAAACAGTGAAAACAGTGTCAGACTGTATTTTGGGGTGGCTCCAAAATAACTGCAGATGGTGACTGCAGCCATGAAATTAAAAGACGCTTGCTCTGGAAGAAAAGTTATGACCAACCTAGATAGCATATTCTACAGCAGAGACATTACTTTGCCGACTAAGGTCCATCTAGTCAAGGCTATGGTTTTTCCAGTAGTCATGTATGGATGTGAGAGTTGGATTGTGAAGAAGGCTGAGCACCGAAGAATTGATGCTTTTGAACTGTGGTACTGGAGAAGACTCTTGAGAGTCCCTTGGACTGCAAGGAAATCCAACCAGTCCATTCTGAAGGTGATCAACCCTGGGATTTCTTTGGAAGGAATGATGGTAAAGCTAAAACTCCAGTACTTTGGCCACCTCACACGAAGAGTTGACTCATTGGAAAAGACTGTGATGCTGGGAGGGATTGAGGGCAGGAGAAGAAGGGGACGACTGAGGATGAGATGGCTGGATGGCATCACTGACTCGATGGACGTGAGTCTGAGTGAACTCCGGGAGTTGGTGATGGACAGGGAGGCTTGGCGTGCTGCGAATCATGGGGTCGCAAAGAGTCCAACACAACTGAGCGACTGAACTGAACTGAACTGAACTGAGAAGCCTTTGATGGTAGAGAAGGTGCTGTACTCTGAATGCAGTCAGAAAAAAAAATCCTGAATATTTGCATAAGACCTCAGAAAAAGTCTTTGAGTTGCAGGCTTCTAGCACAGTCTCCTGGAGAACAACAATTGGTCTTCCCTGGGCTCTTCTAATTCTTTCCTAAGTGTTCTTTCTGATTCATCTTCATCTCCTAATCCATCTTCTACCACTCTGTTATTAAGCATTCTAGAATGCAAATATGATTGCATCCGTTTCCTATTGCTTCATAACACACCACCCCATACCTCAGTGCCTTAAAACAATGGCATTTATTTAACTTAGGAACTCTTGGGAGTTTATCTCGGCTGGTTTAAGCTGGCAAGTCTTCTGCCAGCCTCATTGCCATTGAGTCAAATATTATTTGCAGTCAGCTGGGGATTGATGGTCTCACTCACATGTCTAGGAATTGGCTGATTGCCACCAGCTCTATGCTGGTCTTCCTTGGAATGACTGGAAGAACTGGAGCTCCTCTTCTTCCAGATCTATTTATTGAACTTTTACTATTATTTCAACTTTTGCCAACAAAGGTCCCTATATTCAAAGCTATGGTTTTTCCCATAGTCATACACGGATGTGAGAGTTGGACCATCAAAAAGACTGAGCATCAAAGAAGTGATGCTTTCAAATTGTGGTTCTTGAGAAAACTCTTGAGAGTCCCTTGGACTGCAAGAAGGTCAAACTAGTTAATCCTAAAGGAAATCAACCTTGAATATTCATTGGAAGGATTGATGCTGAAGCTCCAATACCTTGGTCACCTGATGCAAAGAGCTAACTCATTGGAAAAGATCCTGATGCTGTCAAAGATTGAAGGCAAAGGAGAAGTGGATGGCAGAGAATGAGATGGTAGGATGGCATTACTAACTCAATGGACATGAATTTGAGCAAATTCTAAGAGCTAGTGAAATATAGGGGAGCCTGGCATGCTGAAGGCCATGGAGTTGCAGTCAGACACAACTTAGCTACTAAACAACAACAAAATATCTTCAACCTAGATCAGATATCACTTCTCTGTGAAGACTTAACTGACTCTACAAAACAGGTATTACACCAATTCTCAGGACTTTAATGAGCCACCACTCATATCTCTAATAGTGATTATTTCAATGCATTATCATTGCTATTATACATGCACATGTCCTCACCAGACATTTAAGAGCAAGGACTTCATTTTTTCATTCCCTTTTCCTGTCATGGTGTTTGCCTGCATCAAAGAAACATTCAGTAAATATGGTTTGGGTAAAAGGATGTCTGATTATGTGTTGTCTTTTACCTCTTTGAGGATTCAGAGGGACTGGTGGTATGAGGAGAGCTTTGCTGAGCAAGTTGCACTCCCAGAGTGACTAAAAGCTTCCCTGTAGTGTTGAACAGATCATTGCTTTTGGTGGCAGCCAAAGAACCTGCAGGATAAGAAATAAGCTAATCTAAAATATACTGAGGGGACTTCCTTGCTGGTCCAGGGGTTAAGACTTCACCTTGCAATGCAGCAGCCATGGGCTCCATCCCTCAAGGAACTAATACCCCACGTTTCATGCATTGCAGCCAAAAAAAAAAAAAAAAACGACAGATTAGAAGGAGAATGTGTGCATGCATGCTAAGTCGCTTCAGTTGTGTCTGACTCTTTGCAACTCTCAGGGCTATAGCTCACCAGGTTCCTCTGTCCATGGAATTCTACAGGCAAGATTACTGGAGTGAGTTTCCATGCCCTCCCCTAGGGCATCTTCCCCACCCAGCAATCGAACCCATGTCTCTTAAGTCTCCTGCATTGGTAGGCAGGTTCTTTACCACTAGTGCCACCTGGGAAGCCCTATAAAAATAAAATACTTTAAAAAATAAATAAAATAAAATATACTGGGACAAAAATAGAGTTACTTTATAGACATGAATGTAGATTGATTTCCTTGAAATTAATTTAAGTGGTAGTATAAATAAACAATTGATGAATCACTTACCAGTGGACAGAAGGAATATTATGAATTATTGCCTACATCACAAAAGCAAAGGTATTTAAAAACTGCCATGCCACTTTGTGATTAAAGTTTCTAAGCCAGACTACACAGCTTAAAGAAATAATACCAATCTGTCCTTTTGTAGTAGTTCAGAAAACTGATACCATAACAGGTGACATGAAATAATAGGGAAGTTAGCTGTTCTATGAGGAAAATCTGTATCATTAAATACTAGTAGGCTCTTCATGGGTGTAGCCAACAACATCATCGTTATGGATTAGGGGCCCATACATTGCCATGTTATTGTTGTTCAGTGACTAAGTCATGTCGAACTCTGCAACCCCATGGACTACAGCACACAAGGCTCCTCTGTTCTTCACTATCTCTCGGAGTTTCCTCAAATTCATGTCCATAGAGTCGATGTTACTATCTAACTATCTCATCAACTAACAAAAAGAGTAACTGAAAAAATATGCGTAACTTTTTAATAAATGAATAAAGTTAGTTGAAGTTGCAAAATTAAAGCAGAAATGCAAATTGAATTTGTTTCAGCTCACCTGCCTCCATCTCTAGGTGTTTTGAATTTAGCATGAAAAGATCTACAGTCTAAGATGTGAAAGTCTCTTTCTACATGTAGGAATCTTTTTGTGAGCTACTATAAAGAACCTCCATGAACTAGTTACGCCCTGTTGCACCAATTCATTCACTTGATGTATCTCGCAGACATGGAGAAGGTAGGTGAGTCGAAGCTCAATACTGGTTTGTAATTCTAATTTCTAACACATTACACTTGAACACCTACCTAGCATGGCAGCTGTCCTAGCTTGAATCTAAGTGAGATGCAGACTCTACTTGAATGTCTCTAGTGAATTGATGGAGCAGGAAAAGAGTATTCTAAGAGGGCTTTTGCAAAAGAATAAATCCTGATGAAGGAAAGAGCCAAGCACAATGAGCTTATCTCAATAAGGAAAAGCAATGAAAATTAGAATCTTTGGACATCGGAAAAGTGGAAGTATCTCAAGCACACTGAAGTCTCTTACTTGGATTTGCCCCATGTTCTCATGCACTATGACTCATGATACATATTTCCAAAATGAGGAATTTTAAATTATTCCAAATACCAGTGAGCAAACAACAGTGATTCCCCACCACCATTCTAAAGCATGTTACAAAAAGGCAACTTATAGTTTTGTGTTGTGAAGACTCCAGTCTTCAGTGATGGTGCCTGGCAAGCTTCAGTTCTAGCTTTTGACTGGGATGGCCTTGTCCCTCTCTCCTCAAATGGCTTCTTCCAATCATGTCAGCTGGGGCCCCAAAAGGAGCATTCCAAGAAGTAAAAGCAGAAATTGAGGACCTTTTAAGGCCCAGCCTCAGACTCTCTACAACACCCCTTCTGCTGCATTCTGTTGGTAAACACAAGTCACAGAGCCAACAGGATCAAGGGGAAGGGAACTGAATAACCTTTCAGTGGAAAGCATGACAAGGAATTCATGCTCATCTCCACTGTGCCGTGATGTATGCTGAGTCGCTCAGTCGTGCCTGGCTCTTTGTGACCCCATGGACTGCAGCCCGCCAGGCTCCTCTGTCCATGCGATTCTCCAGGCAAGAATACTGCAGTGGGTTGCCATGCCCTCCTCAGGGGAGCTTTCTGACTCAGGGGTCAAACTCATGTCTCTTGTGCTTCCTGCATTGGCAGGCAGATTCTTTACCTCTATAAGGCACCCCCCAGAGACTCCTGGAAATATTTGAAGAGCACTTGATATAAGGTCAATGATTTACATCAGAAAGAGGAAGGAAATGTCAGTAGAACTGGATTATTAGTGTTAAAATACAAATTTATCTGTGGCAGTAAAGCCTGGGAAAATTAAAATAGAGCAAAGTTACTTGTAACATACCTTTATGGTCAGTTGATTTACCTAAACTATTCAAAGTATTCATAACACCCCAAGTGCCCACTGTGTATGTCTCAGTGCCCATCCTCAGCACCACACTCTCAGCCCAGAACCTGTCAGCAAAGCACCTGACACTTTTTTCCTTGCTGACTCTGAGGCTACTATGGTTTTATCTCCCTCCTTTCAAACACTATCTTAAGAGAGTACATTAACTCTGATCCTCCTGGCTGAGTGGAAAAACCATCTTGAGTCCTGAAAGGGTTCTATTCCTCTTACCTCTTACTTCTTGGATTTTGAGCTGTTTCCAATCACTCTACCTTGGGTCACCCAGGAGAAGAAAACTCATTTCACCCTTCCCCTTCTTGCCTTCCATGCCTTCTCATTAGTTTGACTCCTTATTGCATGCAACAGTACAAAACTCTTGCTGAAATATATATATATATATATATATATATATATATATATATATGTATCTTTATACACATATATGGGCTTCTCTGGTGGCTCAGGGGTAAAGAATCTGCCTGCCAATGCAGGAGATGGGGGTTGGGTCTTCTGGGTTAGAAGGAAATGGCAACCTACTCCAATAGTCTTGCCTGGGAAGTCCCATGGGATCGCAGAATCAGATATGACTAAGTGACTAAACAACAACATGCAGCCCTGAACATCTAGAAAAATTTACTGAATCTCTAGAAAGGTAGGGGGGAAAAAAACAGGTATGGAAAAAGATAAGAATAAAATATATGAAGCAACACTCAGAACCCTAGCCTAAGTCATGCCAAAAAGTCAGATCCTTAAAATCTTAATGCCAGTCTCGGATACTTGACATCACTCCTGGAACACTACCATATATGCTCCTGGGAACTTGATTTTGTCGCTACTGCTGCTGTAGCTCACGACTACCAAGTGGAATCTCCACTCCCTTTGCTTGCTTGAATCATTAATTACCCATGCGATCCCATAGTGCCTGCATCTGATAGGCTGACCCTACATCATCTGTACCCATTTTAGCTGGAAGAAAGGCTAGACCATTTATTTTCAGATTATGTTCAGGAAGGAAGTGACTGGTGTCTACCATGACTCATGATGTGAGCAGTCCCCCATAAAGAGAAATGAGATGATTGCCAGGGAATGAAATCAAAATAATTAATATAATTCATCCCTTGAACTGTTTAGTATCCACATACAACTTTCTTCAATATTTTAAGGTTTAAAAAAGTGCTTTCACACAATTAATGCCTTAACTATCACCTATATGCTGGAGGCACCTATAGCCCTCATTTAAGGAGGGACAATCCAAATTTTAATCAATGTTCTGCTTTAAGTCCTAGATCTCTTGCAACTTTAGATCTGCTATGATCCATTTCAATGTACTATGACATGTGTACTAAACTGTACTAAACTGTAAATGGAACAACAATCTGATATAAAAGAATATATACCAAACTACCTGGCATAAAAGGAAATAAGAGGAAACATACATGTATTGGATCGCCAAAAAGCACATGCCGAAGTTTTTTCATTTCATCTTATAGAAAAATCCAAATGAATGTTTTGGCCAACCATATACACACACACACACACTCACTCACACTAATGTGGTAAAGAAGAAATTTGTGGGAGAAAACTATAATCCTATCTCTATAGCTATTCATACAGACTTTTTTTTTAATGACTCCTTGCCTTTTTCTCCTTCTTATAATTTTTCCCAGCAGCTAGCTGGTCAGTTTTCCAGAAGAGGAATCGAATTCTAATTTCTAAAGGGCCCCATTGGAACAGCATTAAATTTAGACCACTTGCCAAGGCAGTACTATAGAGCTGCCAAGATACCCGGTGAGTTCTATTTAGAGACTTCACATTCTTTAAAGTACATCATCTATGTTAGCACCTTTGATGGTCAAGATCAATCATTAGAACTACATCATAGCCCTCCTTTTCAATGGATAATTTCAGTGGCTTGAGGAATCCAAAATGGTGAGGTAGAAGTTTTATCTTCTACTTTAACATAAGGGACACTTGCTGTGTCCCTTGGTAGAAGCATTTCTCCTTGAGTACAAACACCTCTGCACTAGTATAGCATTTTAGGGACAGGAAAGGAAATATTTCTAACCATAATCAGATGTTATTGAGAACATATGATACCCAGTTCCATCCACTAGTTCCTCAATACATGAGCAATACAACATCCTGTATTAGTTGCTGGTTAAGAGTATCAATAAGGAGCTTCCCTGGTGGCTCAGTGGTAAATAACCCACCTGCCAAGCAGAAGACACTGGTTCGATATCTGGGTCAGGATGATTCCCTGGAGAAGGAAATGGTAACCCACTCCAGTATTGTTTCCTGGGAAATCATGGACAGAGGAGCATGGAGGACTGCAGCCCACAGGTCACAAAGAGCAGGACGTGATTTAGTGACTAAACAGCAGCAACAAATATGATAATTATTTGGCCATCTCCCTATTCTGAAAGATCAACAGCTACAGGGGTCCCCAATCTCCAGGCCACAGACTTGTACCTCCAGTCAGATCAGCAGGTGCATTAGATTAGAAATAAAATAAAGTGCACAATAAATGTAATGGGCTTGAATCATCCCCAACCACTCCCTGCTCCTTGGGTCCATGGAAAAATTGTCTTCCATGAAACTGGTCTCTGGTGCAAAAAACTCAGAGACATGGAGTACGTGGTAAAATTTGTGAATCTGATGGGCAACCGCTCACTAAATTGAGTTCTTTGGTCAGGAGCAAGATTGTGTGGATACTTCATGATGTTGTAAAAGGAAATCAGTGGGTTCATGGTTTAGCAAATGCATGAAAAGCAGGTCAAGGAAATCCCAGAGCAGAATAATTCTCCACAATGGTGGAGTCATATCTGACTCATTGCAACCCCATGGACTGTAACCTGCCAGGCTCCTCTGTCCGTGGGATCTTCTAGTCAAGAATACTGGAATGGGTTGCCATTTCCTTCTCCTGGGAATTTTCCAGACTGAGGGATCAAACCCAGGTCTCCTGCATTGCAGATAGATTCTTTAACAAATGAGCCAGTGGAAATAGAAGTGTTTAAAGTAATCAACCTGCAATTATATTTCTACTTTAGAGTCATATGTTCCACATACTTCTCAACAGTTTTCTCCACTAAGGGCCTACTGATGAGCTTTCATGTAGAAGCAAATAGTCTTACATCCAAACACATATTGATTATATATTTTACTTCTTCTTTTTTCATTCTCCTTTTAATTTCCTTCACTTCCCCACCAATATTAGCCATGGCCTCATAAGCAATATAGCTACTCAGCTCAAGACATTCTTTTGTAGTCCAGGCCATATGAACAATTTGGGCTTCCCTCGTGGCTCAGGTGCAATGCAGGAGACCTGGGTTGAATCCTGGGTTGGGAAGATCCCCTGCAGGAGGGCATGGCAACCCCCTCCAGTACTCTTGCCTGGACAATCCCACGGACAGAGGAGCCTGGCGGGCTACAGTCCATGGGGCCACAAAGAGTCGGACACGACTGAGTGACTAAGTACAGCACAGCACAGCACTCCAGGTTCTGCCCAGTGGGAAGATTTTCATTTTCCTGCAAAGCAAACCCTGCAGTCAGCTATGATATTGCAACAATACATTTCTATCATGCTAGGCCCACTTTTCCTAGCAACTCTTCATGAGGCTAAAAGATGCAAGCTGAGGGAAAGACAGCATTATGGCAAAATAGAAATATCCAAGCCACTTACACGATTATTTTTTCAGAATCCTGTTTATAACACAAAGTTTTAAGTCCTTTTTATTTTCTGAGATTTGCCTTTACCCTCTGTCACACATGCGTCTTTTCAGAATGAAAGCCGCATACATCTGATAGTTTGTGCTCTGGGAGTAGAGAAAAAAAGGGTCAGCCAGACTGAGAGTTGCATATCAGTAGCTAGGTGCTCTATGTATTTGCCCCCATTAAAAGGCCACATCTGGAAACTGTAGCTGCTACAGGAGTAACCATCCGATTAAGCTTCCAGCAATTCACTGTCATTCTCCAAGTTCATATCCAGCCCCTGTAAGCAATAGGCAAGCTGGCAGATTAAAAGCAAATGTGAAGAACTCATTACCCCTGTTCCTTTCAAAACTGAAAATGGCACTGATCCTCGTATTTCCCTTAGATGTACTATTTATTAGGGAGATGGAGCTCCAGAGGTTTCCACTTAGTCCTTTTTAGCATAATAGCTCTTATTCTCTAGGGCAGGAAATAGAAGAATGGATTTTGCCTATCGCTAAGCATCTCCTTTACTTCTATACTTGAGTGCAGAACAATAACCACAGTGGAGCATCAAGGCCCCGCAGGGCCTGGCATAGGGCAGATGAACCAAGACCCCGCTTGTGTCTGACTCGCAGGGCATTCTGGGCCCCCAGGAATTAGAATGAACACAGATCTAGTAACAACAACAACAACAAAAAACTTCTGAAGTCTTGGAATAGCCCTTTTCCTTGTGCCAACCAAAAACCTTTGAGCTAACTGGTAACTGACCACAGACCCTTGAAAAGGCTAGAAGTCAGAAACTCTGTTAGTACTTTGCAGTGGTTATATCTTCAAAGACACTATTTTTTTATTCAAGGCCTCTGGGTGTGTGAACTGACTTAAGTGTGGAAACTGGACATGGATTTATGAGTGTCAAAAGATGAATCAAGTCAGCTTTCTGTTCACCAGATCTGGAAATTTTCCATTTATACAAATCAAATACAAACTTTGGAGGTTTCCCATCCATTTTAGTCCTAGGGTCCCATGATTAATTTGGCGATATCAAAAATCCCAGTTGGACTCATCACTGTTGTCGTCAGGGAGGCTTTGCAGACTACTGCAATAACTGCAGGAAGCGGTGTAACCATGTCATAGACTTAACTATTCATAGCTGCTCCATGTGAGGAATCATGATCCAGCGATGTAAAGAACCAGAGCTACAGAGTAGCCTAGACGTTAGATATGGCGAGGTGGAAACTGCTACCTTGCATCCTGTTACCTCCACTGATGTCAGAGAACCCACTTCACAGCAATATTTCCACTGTTTTGGGCTTAGAGAGAACAACTGTAAAAATGATCTTCAAGCACGCTTGTTAGTCACCCAATGCTTTGGTGAAAGAAGGATATGCTAGGCCTTCTTATGGGACATAATTTGGGGATGGGTGGACAGGTTACATATTAATCCTTCCTTCAACATACCCATCTTCATAAGTCATTAAATTCTCTGTATTAATTCTCACAGTGTGTGTGTGTGTGTGTGTGTGTGTGTGTGTGTGTGTGTGTGTGTGTGCACTCAGTCGAGTCTGACTCTGTCACCTCATGGACTGTAGCCCACCAGGCTCCTCTGTCCATGGGATTTCTCAGGCAAGAACATTGGAGTGGGTTGCCATTTCCTTCTCCAGGGGATCTTCCTGAAGCTGTGTTTCTTGCAGCTCCTTCATTGGCAGGTGGATTCTTTACCAGCTGAGCCACCAGGGAAGCCTCCAATTCTCACATTATCATCACCTAAATGAATTTTAAGTATCAACCCCTGGGTCCTAATCCTGGACATTCAATGTGATTGATCTGAGTTTGCTTGAGCATTGGTGTTTTCCAAACATTCCAGGGGATTCTAACACAGAGCCGAAATCCAGAATCACTGCCACCATTTCCCTATGGATGTATAGCCTGAAAGCACTCTTGCTAGTAAGTTCCATAACGATCAGGATTCTTAACTCAAGGAATAGAATCCAACTATGGTTTAAGCAATGATATAATAGTGAAGTGATCAAGTACCTCACAGGATTGCAGGGAACACTATATAAAACATGGCTTGGAAAAAGACACAAAGAATAAGGCAGGCATCATGCAAGATTAGCGTAAAATCCTGCAACAAAACTAGTCTGGTTTGTACATCACAGCTTACTCTATAACAACAGCGGGTCATGAGAGTTGGAGGTTGCTACTGTCCTCCTCTCTGTAGCCCTGGTTCTTTATATCACTGGATCATGATTCCTGACATGGAACAACCATGACTAGCTAAGCCTATGACATGGCTATATCTCTTGTTGCCCAGAAGACTGGGAGAGGAAATATCTGCCATTTTCTATATTTTACAGGAAGGCACTCTCTGGATTGTGTCAATAATCCAGATAAATTACTCTGAAAATATCAAAACACGGTTCAGCTGCTAGGTGGCCAAAAAATGATACATATTTCCCATATCATGTCATGACATCATAATGAAACATATCAATATGTAACACCACTAGGGAAAGAAAAATTATGTGAATAGAAAATCTTGAAACTTTTACTTCACATGGGATATACATTTAATGTTAACTATTAAAGTTTAAAATCTTTCTAAAATAGGTTATACATTCTTTCATACTTACAGGTGACATAAAATGAAATTTAAATTTGCATTACCGAAATCATTTGGAACACCAATTGTTAACTTAGGGTATAAAACCATAGTTACTAAGGTCCTGATAGCCTTCTATGATCCCATTAAAAGGTCCCAAATGCTAGAGTTGTAGGGTCCTGTGCATTATACATTTTCTTCCCCTTGGCTTCCAGGTACTTCTATTGTGTCTCTTTTAAGTAGTCCAAATTTTTTTTTTTTTAATTTTTCCTTTCTAATCTTCTGCAGGCTGGAAAAACAAGTAACTCTGAGAATTGGCCTATTAATAAATTAGAGACTTTACATGGTCTGAGCCTTGAGTATTTCTATGATTAAAGTAAAAGCAAAGATATTAGTCACTCAGTTGTGTCCAACTCTCTGTGACCCCATGGACTGTAGCCCACCAAGCTTCTCTGTCCATGGACTTCTCCAGGCAAAAATACTGGAGTGGCTTGCCATTCCCTTCTCCAGGGGATCTTCCTGACCCAGGGATCAAAGCTGGGCTACCTGCATTGCAGGCAGATTCTTTACCATCTGAGCCACGAAGAAAGTCATAAATTTACTTCTACTATTTTGAATGCTCAGGAGGCAGTTATGTTTACTTCTCTGGATCCCAGGTAACTAGTGACATCAGGTAATAGAATCCCCACTTGCATGAAAAAGAAAAGAAAAGGAAATATTCTTTGGTAAGATTCTATGAGAGCCACTTTGAAGACATAATCTCACTGGAGCTTCACAACAACTCTTCGGGGAATGTTTTACAGGAGAAAGCTGAGGCTGGAAGTTTCCAAGACAGATTAAGAAATAGAGTCTATTTCCCTTTCTTTTAAATCTTGACTGGACTTTGTGTTTTCCTTGATGAAAAGAAAATGACAGATGGGATGTCCTGGAACTTCTAAGGCTGAGTCACAAGAAGGCTTGGGTCTCCTGCCTGGGTCCATAGGGATGTTCACTCTGGTAAAAGCTATCTTCCACGTGAGGAGTTCAACTCCCCTGAGACTGACATGCTGAAGACGTCAGGCACTGCTGTGCTCTTCGATAGGCCCACCTGAGGCACCTTCCAGTCATCCCCAACACGGTGCCAGCCATGCACAAGAAGCCATAGGAGACCATCCACCACCCGAATACCACTGAGAGACAGCCAATGCTACTTGAAGCTAATGAAGCACCAGTCGGGCCCACCCAAAATCATGACCTGCAAAATCATGAGGTATAACAAAAAGTGTTGCTTTGAGTTCCTTGGTTTCTGGGTAGGTTTTACACAGAGCAATAGATAACCAGAAAAGACATTAAGTAAATTGATTGGTTCTTTTAGCTAAAACATGTGTTCAAATCAAGAGTCAAACTCAGATTGTCTTAACATCCTTTAATTTCATAGTGGGCTTTCCAGGTGGCTCAGTGGTAAAGAATCTGCCTGTAATGCAAGAGACATAGGTTCGATCCCTGATTCAAGAAGATCACCTGGAGAAGGCAATGGCAACACTCTGGTATTCTTGCCTGGGAAATCCGATGGACAGAGGAGCCTATGGACTATAGTCCATGGGTTCACAAAAGAGTTGGACATAACTGAGCGACTAAACAACAACAATTTCATACTGCCTCAATGAGCGACTGCTGCTGCTGCTGCTGCTGCTGCTAAGTCACTTCAGTCATGTCCAACTCTGTGATACTCCATAGACAAGAGCCCACCAGGCTCTGCCATCCCTGGGATTCTCCAGGCAAGAACACTGGAGTGGATTGCCATTTCCTTCTCCAATACATGAAAGTGAAAAGTGAAAGTGAAGTTGCTCAGTCGTATCTGACTCTTTGCGGACCCCATGGAGTGCAGCCTACCAGGCTCCTCCGTCCATGGGATTTTCCAGGCAAGAGTACTGGAGTGGGGTGCCATTGCCTTCTCCACAATGAGTGACTAGGATATTTATACTTTGAAACTATTTTTTAAATGGACAAAATGTCAAAGTATTTTGCCTGTTTTAGTATCCCAATTTTGTATAAAGCTTATAGCTTAAAAAGTGTCACACTTTCTCTTATCTTTCATTCTTAAACAACCATACATTGAAATAAATCCTATTGTTTCTATTTTATAAAAGAAGAGGCCACAAACAAATGAAACTGTGTCTCCAGTCTGGGTTCTCTTACTCCAAACGGGAAACTCTTACCATTAAATTAAAATACTTTTTCATCTATTCCATACTGGGTCCGTTATAATGAAATTTTTAAAGACAAAATAATCTATCTTCAGTTTGGATTCAAGTGGAGGGCTTAGTGTTATTGCTATCTTCGTGCCAAAATAAAACTTCAGGATGAGAAAGCAGAAGTTTATGCCAAGGAAATTAATACTGTTACTTTCAGTTCCAATTCTTACTTTAAGTTTTATAGTATCCCATTTACTAAAGTTGTCCCTTCCTGTGCTAAATAGTTTCTACTCAGCTGAGAAATCCAGGAAGTGTTTCTATCAGCAAAATGTTCATTAGCCCCTTTAAATGCTTAACTGATGTAGTTGATGGCAGTGGGCATTGATATTAAGTTCCATCCTTTCCAATTAAAATATTATATTCCTCTTCCTGATCATTCTTTTAGACCCTAGCTGATCTCTATGTTCATTTTTATGACCAGTCCTACTTGTCTAAAAACTATGAAATCAATAAATGAGCTAGACAGTTATGAAGAGCAGTAGACATTTCTTTCAAGTTTCAGACTATACCTTGCCCATTTCTAGTGAGTTTTTAAAAAAAAAAAAAAATCCATTTTTAAAGACACCATTAATTGCCTTAAAACCTTTTCAAAATTGAGCAAAAGAATACATTCTAAATAAACCAGAATAAAAATAAGCTTCCATTTACACTGTTATTTATGTGGATGATGGAATAGTAGATGTCACCTACTTCCCCCTAAATCCACCTCGTGACACTGATGTAGTGAACAAATATACTTCATCTCCTTGTACAGTTAAAATCTGGCCAGAACTTACAGACAATCAACGCACAGTGCACTATTCAGGAACTTACTGTGAAAAGTATATCTAGAAAACCATCAGGTAAAGGAGTATCAGGCAGAATCATGAAATTATTAAAAAAAAAAAATGCTGGGCATTGCTTTGGTGATTGACAAGGATAAAAACCCAGAAATTGGAAAGAACAATCTCCTACATATTGGCACTTGCCATCTACCTCTATAAGGATTAAATCATGTTCTGATTTTCAACATCTTCTAAAAGGAGTTCAGAAAAGAGGGCACTCTTCTCTGAACTTCTCAGAAATGAAGCTCTGTGTACTCGGAGAAACAGGCAGAATAGTTCTTCAGATAGCTAAATATTTTCAGGAGCCGATTTTATGAATCCAACCCTATATCTCCTCATATCTAGAAAAGCACTAAAAACCCTTTACGGTGACATATGCTTCTCAAGATTAGCAATAACCTTCATGAGACTAGCAGAAACCTGCCAAAAAAAAAAAAAAAAATGTGCTTGATTGCATGTATTCCCCCTTCACCAAACTCACGTATATACTGGCCTTCCCCTCTGTCCCTTTGGAGCGTATCTCAGAGCTATCTTAAATGTTGTCTCCCTGGCTATAGTCCTCATTTTGCCCCAAGTAAAACTTAACTCACAACTCTCATTTTGCACATCTTTTTAAGTTGACAGTTTTGGGAAGGTCTGTTTGATTAAAGGGAAGTTTTACCCTAAGGGTATAGAGTTAAGGAGATGAAAGTTGACATAAAATGCAAGTTGCAAAGCAGCTATACAAGTGCTGTGATATTGAGCTTACACTCAAATATTTCTTTATCCTGGCAAGATCTGCTAAATTATGTAATATTCACCACAGTAATTCTTGAACCTGAGTAATCAACAGTTACTCATTTTCAATTGGAAGTTTTCTCTTTAAATTTTCCTTCTTTTTATTCTTATTATGTTTTGGACAACTTTATCTGCTTCAATTTCATATATACTTTTCAAAACCTATTTGGACCATGACCAACTGAATATAAATTTCATTACAAAAACCAAATGTGGATTTCTCTCATTTTTCAAAGACTGCTACACAGTAATCTCATTAATGCTCCTAACCCTGGATAAGAAACTTTCTTAGGTATGCACAACATAAAAAAATCCGCAGAAAATCTATGGTAAATGGAAATAGACAGTAGTGTTAAAAAATGTAGCTATTGGGCTTCATTTCTCATCTTTCTGTTTTTCAGTATTGAAATATTTTCAATTGTTACAGTGATACATTTCAAATGCAGGTCAACCATCCTTTATAACCACAAAAATATTCAAGTATCTACCTTCCAGATCTTTGGTTATTAAGGGGAAATCTCTACATTTAGGACTGAAAAAATTCTAAAACTGACTACAGGTTAGGAATAAAAAATAGAAAAAAAAAATAGATGGAAGGTGAAAATTAAGACACCATGAAGATTTTCATCAAAAAAATAAAACTCTTTAAAACTAGAACAAAGACTGTAATGTTTTAAATCTACATGAGAAATATATCTTTAGTCCATCTCTAGCCCAATATCCTCAATTTACTGCTGAGTAAACAGGTCACAGCAGCAGCAAACAGGTCTTAAAGCATTCATTAACTTGCCTGAAATTTCAAAAATTGGAATAAAAATTTTAAGACCACTATTTCTATATAAGATGACATTCACAAGACAAAATAAGTTTCTCAAATATAGTATATAGGTATTGTCACAAATTATTTGCATGTGTATTCAGCAGGCTTAGGAAAAATCTTAATAAAGTCCTGGTTAATCTTTCCAGTTGTTTTTCCATCTTACTTTTTTGTGTTTATCAAATCAATATGTGCATGAGATGAAAACATTAAATGATTTATACCCTAGTCCTACTTATCCAGCTCCATCCCTTCAAAGGCAACATATTAAAACTGCTCCTATTTGTATTTTAAGTATCATTGTATCTGTAAATAATTTACATATATTTATTTATCAACATCAGGCATTATATATGAAATTACTACGACACAAGACAACACTCCAGCTCTTATACCAACCATACACCCACCACCCACTGCCTTCTGTTCCCTATGCCAGCCTCCTGGTACAGTTATATTTCAACTTTTACTTATGTTTATATTTATGCTTCTGTTATATTTACGTTTCTCTTTTGTTTATTCTACCAACTGCAAGCAGTATATTCCATTTCCATACTTATGAAGATATGATCACTCCTGTTCATCGCCTCACTTCTGTTTGCCCTGCACCTTCAATTTTTTTTTATTCATACTTTAACTTTCTAAAGTATTAAGGATGATAATGTGTCCTTCCACCACTTTGTCTATATGTTGACTCAATATGTTGGGTATGAGAAAAACAGCATTTATATTATTCAGGCTGCATAAACATTTTTCACTTAAGTTTCCATTGAATAGGATTACTGTCCAATTTTACATCATTATTTTTTCTTTCCTTTTCCTGGAATCCCTAAAGGTTTTTATTGTTTTCTTGTATTCTCCGCCTTTGATATGTCCTTAGGTTTATCCTTAGTCTGGCATACTACTGAAGCTGTGCAATGCATGTTTCCATTTGGTTACCTTCTAGAGTTCTCCATTCTCCTGTCTCAATCACTCAAAACCTTCTGTAGTCCTGCTTCGTTGAAATCTTCTGGGGATTTTCTGTCATGGCTCTTCAGAGCTATATCTAAATGAAAGTCCTAGATCAGATGCATTATTTCTTAATTTACTCCCTCACTTTACTTAAGCACATCCTCAAGTACCAATCAAAGAAAGGATATGGAGAATTAAGTTTTCTGACGAAAATATTTTCCCATTAGAACTTAGCAATTATTGTCTCTTTACCTTCCGAAGCCAGCTTCACTAGTAAGAGTTACAATTTCAATTGATTTTGACCTCTTATTGGGTGACTTTTTGAAAGACTTAGGATTATCTATTTATCTTTCTTTTAAAGAGTTTCATAGTCATATATCCAGTTCTTTTTATTTTTCCAGCATGTTTGGCATTAGTAGGCCTTAAAGAAATAGAAACATATGTCGCATGTTAGTCTCAAGAATTATAATACAATATACATTGTCTTCAATATATTACAGCCTGCTTTAATTTTCTCTGGATTTTTAAACTCTTGAGTTGATATTGTATATCTTTCATCTTTCTTTTCATGTTTCCTATCCCCTGTTTTTTATTCTTCCTGTGATAGACATTCTTCATTTAATTTAAAGCTTTTTATGTGTGCATTTGCTCACAGTTCTTACATTCAGGTCAGGTTCAGGTCAGTTGCTCAGTCGTGTCTGACTCTCTGTGACCCCATGAATTGCAGCACACCAGGCCTCCCTGTCCATCACCAACTCCCGGAGTTCACTCAGATTCATGTCCATCGAGTCGGTGATGCCATCCATCCATCTCATCCTCTGTCGTACCCTTCTTCTCCTGCCCCCAATCACTCCCAGCATCACAGTCTTTTCCAATGAGTCAACTCTTCGCATGAGGTGGCCAAAGTACTGGAGTTTCAGCTTTAGCATCATTCCTTCCAAAGAACACCCAGGTCTGATCTCCTTCAGAATAGACTGGTTGGATCTCCTTGCAGTCCAAGGGACTCTCAAGAGTCTTCTCCAACACCGTAGTTCAAAGGCATCAATTCTTCCTTCCTCAGCTTTCTTCACAGTCCAACTCTTACATCTATATATGACCACTGGAAAAACCATAGACTTGACTAGACAGACCTTTGTTGGCAAAGTAATGTCTCTGCTTTTCTTTTTTTTTTTTAATTTTTATTTTTACTTTATTTTACAATACTGTATTGGTTTTGCCATACATTGACATGAATCCACCATGGGTGTACATGAGTTCCCAAACATGAACCCCCCTCCCACCTCCCATCCCATATCATCTCTCTGGATCATCCCTGTGCACCAGCCCCAAGCATCCTGTATCCTGCATCGAACATAGACTGGCGATTCGTTTCTTACACGATAGTATACATGTTTCAATGCCATTCTCCCAAATCATCGCACCCTCTCCCTCTCCCTCAGAGTCCAAAAGTCCGCTCTACACATCTGTGTCTCTTTCTGCTTTTCAATATGCTATCTAGGTTGGCCGGGATATAATATCCTTTCAAGTGTTTTGAAGTTCTTAACTGCATTCTTTTATTAGGTTATCTTCTATTGCCTGAAATATCTTTATTTCCCCTTGGGATGATTCTTGAGTTTGATCATCAACACACAATCAGTGTGTCCTAGGAAGACAAGTATCATATTATCTTCTCTAGTTTTTACCACTCGGCTTATTTCATTTCTGTAGAAAATAAGTCACTGTCAGTTTCTGCTTTTGTTTCGTCCTTGTTTTATGTTTTCATCTTTGTTTTCCTTTTCTAGCCAGGATAAAAGTGGCAAGCTTCTAGCCACTCTCTGCATCAGTGTAAGTGAAGTAAACTATCACATTTTATAGGCACACAGGAGCTATAATTAGTCTGTTTACACTGACCATGACTTCCCTGGTGGCTTAGAGGGTAAAGCATCTGCCTGCAATGCAGGAGACCTGGGTTCGATCGCTGGGTCGGGAAGATCCCCTGGAGAAGGAAATGGCAACCCACTCCAGTATTCTTGCTTGGAAAATCCCATAGCCAGAGGAGCCTGGCAGGCTACAGTCCATGGGGCCGCAAAGAGTCGGACTTGACTGAGCAACTTCACTTTAACTTTAACGTTTATATAAGTAGTCGAGTATTTCATTATGACTTACTTAGAACCCATGCCATTCATTAATTTTACAATCCCTTAGTCTGCAACCTCCTTTCACTGTAGAACTTTTCATAGTTACCTTGTAAACTTCCTGTACTCTGGCTCAATGAGATAAACTCATTCATCTGATTTTTATTTGCATTAAATGTGTTGAACTACCCTGACAGCCATCCCCCATCCTCTTTATTGCTATAAGCTTAAAAGTGCCTTATATATTTATCATAATTTTAACAGAAGCTCAGAAAGAAAAACTATATTCCACATGGGCTCAATATCTAGCCTCGAAGTAGAAATTTAAAATTATTTAATAATCTAGAACAAATTATAGTTTGATAGAGAAGGGCAAATTACAAAATGGAACATACTCATGGGCTCTACTACAAAATAAAATACAATAGAAAATTCTAATGGTGCTTTTATATTTCAGATGCTGTGACAAATACAACTGGTTGGAGAGAAGTTTATAATACATATTCCATAACTAGCATAATTTAGAGTGGACTCCCAGGTGGTGCAGTAGTAAAGAACCTGCTTGCTAATGCAGGAGACACAAGAGACATGAGTTCCATCCCTGGGTGTGGAAGATACCCTGGAGGAGGAAGTGGCAACCCACTACAGTATTCTTGCCTAGAAAATTCCCTTGACAGAGGGGCCTGGCGGATTACAGTCCATGGGGTCGCAAAGAGTTGGACACCACTGAGCATGCACACCTGCATGCAGCATAATTTAAGGCAATATCAAATGTAAGAAAAGTATTTTCTGCTCATTTTCAAAAATTGAGCAGAAGAGAAAATGGATTTCTAAGAAAGTTTTAAAGTTTACAAATTTAACTAGAATATTAAGAATCTGATGAAACTAGAAGTATCTATGTGCTTAAAAGTGATAGAAGGAAATAGAAGACATTAATAAAACTAAGGAAATAGAGGATAACAAGGAGAAGAATTTGCCAAAAGTTAAGAATAAAATTTGGAAGGAATGGTGCTAAAGCTGAAACTCCAGTACTTTGGCCACCTCGTGTGAAGAGTTGACTCATTGGAAAAGACTCTGATGTTGGGAGGGATTGGGGGCAGGAGGAGAAGGGGACGACAGAGGATGAGATGGCTGAATGGCATCACTGACTCGATGGACGTGAGTCTGAGTGAACTCCGGGAGTTGGTGATGGACAGGGGGGCCTGGCGTGCTGTAATTCATGGGGTCGCAAAGAGTTGGACACGACTGAGTGACTGAACTGAACTGAATTGAAGAATAAAATAAACAAATTAATTGAAAAGAGAACATCAAATCATCTATCTTCTGGAGTATGGATCCAGCAGGCGATGGTGAGAGACAAGACTGATAATGTAAGTTAGGACCACATTGTGGAAGACGGTGCTTCTAAAACTGTAGTATGTGAGAGACCAGAGGAAATGTAGCAATTTTGCCAGACGTTCACATACTCCTGGACAATATTCCTGGAGTATCAGGATAAGCAACTTAGTGATAAGGACTTAAAACAATATTGGAATATAATGACAATCATAGAAAAGTTTAAGAATTATCACTATAGTTTTACATTAACAAATAGACAATAAAGATCTCAGGAGTGGTATGATCAGAAGGGAGCTTTAGTTCAGGTAATCTGGAAGCAGGATAAAAGATGGAATAAAATGGCATAAGTGTGACATTCTGGGACCCTTTAGGAGGCTATAACTAGCCTAAACTAGAAATATAAAAGCTCAAGTAGAACAGTACATTATGGATGGGAACATAAAATGTAAAAACAAATTCATTACAGATATTGACTATCAAATCTGATGCATAACTACACTTGGAAACTCAGGAAAAAGTGAATAATCCATAAGACATTATGGTGCCACTGTGGGACGATAGGAAGATGTTTGTAACATTTGGTTTGGTTTAGAGCTTGTATTGCATGCAAATTTAATATTATCATGTCTTGTACTTGTAAAAATTATAATAGAGAAATGAATGAAAGCATCCTTGGGAAGATAAGATAGCAGAAAGGAGTGGATATTTTTTGTGATTAAGATGAACCCATTAATGGTTCACCAATTAACCTCAGAATTAGCAACTTTGAATGTTGTAGGGGGAGTATTACTAGATGGACACATATAGAAGTGAGGGCACAGCTCAGCAGCAGATGCTTAGGGTATAGCTTAAGGTGAGAAGGATGGTGTAGTGGGGAGATTAGCCCTTCCCTAGGCCTGTAGCAAGGAGCTGGCTAGAAGACCATAATAATAAATCAGAGTGCTAAAGGAAACTGAACAAACCTATGAAGTAAAATAGCATATGAAATTAGAGTATTTACATGTAAAGAGAAAGCAATCATGCTTCATTACCATAATTCAGATATTTAAATCACCTCTGAGAGTTTACTCATTACCTACACTTATTTTATCTTGAGTATCATTTGTATTAGAGAGAAGTTTATATTTATTCAATACTTGAGATGCCATTTGATTAAGACTCATATTAGATAATTACTTAGCTTGAAAATTAATGTCAGTGGGATTCAAAGGAATAAATCTTGAAATAAGAATCAGCAGATCCAGCTTTTTTCTAATCTTCTAATAAGCTGTGCTTTTTGACAAAGTAGATATTTGCATTCATTTATTCATTTACTAGGGCTTCATTGTAGCTCAGGCCTAAAGAATCTGCTTGCAATGCAGCAGATCTGGGTTCGATTCCCTGGTTGGGGAGATCACCTGGAGAAGGGAATGGCAACCCACTCCAGTATTATTGTCTAGAGAATTCCATGGATGGAGGAGCCTGGCAGGCTACAGTCCATGGGGTCACAAAGAATCAGACACAACCAAGTGACTAAGCGCTCGCAGTCATTTACTAATTAACTGAATGCCTACTTCCTCTGATCCAAGTTCTAAAAGTTGATGATACATCACTGAATGCAAATATTCCTGCTCTCATGGAGATTGTATTCTCGCAGAAGAATACAGAAATAAAAAGTGAACATAATATATAAGTAAATTTGGTACATTAGACCATGGTAAGTGCTGTAGGACAAACAATAGTGAAAGTGAAGTCGCTCAGTCGTGTCCGACTCTTCGAGACCCTGTGGACTGTAGCCCACCAGGCTCCTCTGTCCATGGGATTCTCCAGGCAGGAATACTGGAGTGGGTTGCCATTTCCTTCTCCAGGGGAATCTTCCCGACCCAGGGATCGAACCCAGGGATCAAACCCAGGTCTCCCGCATTGCAGGCAGACGCTTTAACCTCTGAGCCACCAGGGAATTAGAGCAAAGAAAATAGTGAATGCCAGAGCTGGGGGAATAAGTGTCAGTGTTTAGAATGGTTGAGATAGGTCTCATTTCAAGTACAACATCTGAGCAGAAACCTGAAGAAGTTAGTCAAGAGGATATCCAGAAAGTGTGTGTGTCTGTGGTGAGTACATTTGGGTGGAGTGGAGGAAGATGCTATTAATATTTTCATATTGTCCATAGGGTATAACTTTTCATCACAGTGGTAATAAAATTCTGACATATATTTATTTAGTATATATAAATACAGAATTATTTAGTCTCTCCATGCCTCAGTTTTCTTATCTACTGATAAGAATAAAATTAAGAAACTGAACCATATCCAAAGTTATCTAAGTCAGAAAAGCAAGGATTAAGTGCTGATGATATTCCAGAGAATATGTATAAAGTCCCTGATATAGGAAGTACTTTGACCCATTCATAAAACAGAGAAAAGGCCAGTTTCACTGACACAGGAAGAGCATGGAGGATTATCATGTAAGGCAAGACTGGAATGGAAATGAGATTCTGGATCAGTGTTTCACAAAATTAGTTGGTGGTGAATTCAAATGATCAAGTCAACATTTACATGTTTTATACAAATTAAATACATTGCACAAAAGATAAAATAATACATGTAGTAAAGGTAAATTTTATTTCCTGAAGTATCTGTTTCACATATACTTGTTAATGCTTGTGTGAACTGGTCTCCATATAAGCTTTCTTCTGGGGAACATATTTTTAAAAAAGTGGATAGAGATCATGCAGGGCCTTAAAAATGATGTTCACTTTTAGAAAGCATAACACAAAAGAGATGTCCAGACCCCATCAGGGAAGCTAAAAAAAGCAGATCCTCACATTGCAGGCAGCCGTATTCATGCACACACACCATAAGAGAACTTCCTAACAGCTCCATCAATTCAAATACACAATTGGTTTTTCATCACTGGAAGTTGTACGGTGATCTGTCAGAGATACTGTGAAAGGATTCTTGCCTACTTGTAGGACATGAACCTTAAAAAGCAAAAACCTTATAAAGTTCTGCACCAGGGCATGGAGTATAAAATGATACATGGTGTCTTTCTGCATCAGGAAGCATGTGATTGATTCAGCTTTAAGTCCTGCACATAAAAAATAACAGTAAACAACCACAAAAAATATCAAAGTGAGTGATGTAGTTCAGAGGTAGGTATGATCACTCTTAGTCAGAGTGAACCAAGAAAAGCTTGATAAGGAAAAGGGAATTTTAACTGAATCTTAAGGTAGAACTGGCCATTCATAGTTAGAAAATACAAGAGTTCCCATCACGAAGAAACAAATATACATGAGTTGGGATGAGCAGGTGCAACCTGTTTGGTGGCTATAGATAAACCCATCTGGCAAACTCTACTGAGGACAGGGACCTCACTGAGACCTGGCAGGTTATAAATGGGGAGCTCAAAATTGGGTCAGACTTGGTTGGACTGTATCTTGAAGTACTGACCTGATGGAAGAATTAGTTCAGGAAAAATATTTGGACAGATGTGTCCGCTGACATTAGAGACACTGTGAGAGAAAACTGAATAAATATATATAAATATATATATATATATACATATATATATAAATATACATATATATTTATGAAGGGGTCCATCAAGGTTTAGTCAGGAAAGCAATAATATTCCAGGGATTTTAATCAGTAAGGAATAAAATACAATGGATTAGTTATTTACAAAAATTCTTGGAAGGGCCACAGGAGTGACGCTAAAAAAAAAGGAAAGGGATAAACTCTCCAGCTGACTTCTGACTTTCAAAGTATTGAACATGGCAGAAATTGGAGGTAATCTAAACCTATGCTGTGAGCTGCTTATAGCACCTAAGAGAGTGATTCACAGAGGGACAACTAGAGGCCACTGAAAACGTCACATCTATCAAAGCCTACACAGCAGCAATATGTACATTATTATTGCATACATATTCTTCAGTTCAGTTCAGTCACTCAGTCATGTCCGACTCTTTGCAACCCTATGGACTGCAACATACCAGGCTTCCCTGTCCATCACCAACTCCTGGAGCTTACTCAAACTCATGTCCATCGAGTTGGTGATGCCATCCAACCATCTCATCCTCTCTCATCTCCTTCTCCTCCCGGCTTCAATTTTTCTCAGCATCAGGGTCTTTTCCAATGAGTCGGTTCTTTGCGTCAGGTGGCCAAAGTATTGAAGTTTCAGCTTCAACATCAGTCCTTCCAATGAATATTCAGGACTGATTTCCTTTAGGATGGACTGGTTGGATTTACTGGCAGTCCAAGAGACTCTCAATAGTCTTCTCCAATATCACAGTTCAAAAGCATCAATTCTTCGGTGCTCAGCTTTCTTTATAGTCCAACTCTCACATTCATATGTGACTACTGGAAAAACTGTAGCTTTGACTAGATGGACTTTTGTTGGCAAAGTAATGTCTCTGCTTTATAATGTGCTGTCTAGGTTGGTAATAACTTTTCTTCCAAGGAGCAAGGGTCTCTTAATTTCATGGCTGCAGTCACCATCTGCAGTGATTTTGGAGCCCCCCAAAATAAAGTCTCTCACTGTTTTCATTATTTTCTCATCTATTTTCCATGAAGTGATGGGACCAGATGCCATGATCTTATTTTCCTGAATGTTGAGTTTTAAGCCAACTTTTTCACTCTCCTCTTTCACTTTCATCAAGAGGCTCTTCAGTTCTTCTTCACTTTCTGCCATACATATTCTTACAGTATCTTAAAAAGGAATTCATCTAAAGGCTACTTAATGTTTCTCAGAATAGCAAATGCAAGCAAGTCAGAACAGTCTAACTGAGAAATTCTTAGTTTAAACAGCACTCCAACACCAAAAGGATCACTGGTTAAAATCTGAGTTATTAAGCTTTGCTTATGGACAAGTGACTTGTGGCTAAGTCAGAAGTTATTTAGCAATTACTTCTCATTATTTTAATGGCATGCATAGAGCCAGTTAAGATTTCTTGTCAGGGATGATTCCAGAAAGGCTGACTGGCAAATGAAAGCTTTCTCATCACTCAATCATTTGGAGAAGAACAGCTATTTTCTATATAATCAATTCCATCAGCCATTATGATAGTCAATAGCTCAATGATCCATTGAGCAGTAATCAGATTCATTTGTCTCAGGCACTGAAATAAAGTGGGGTTTTTTCAACATTTCTGTTCATACATTAGTTTAATTCCATGCCTAAGTGACAAAATTAAAATTTTGTCTTAAGAAAATAAAATGAGCTTCTATTCAAAGCTAAACATATGAAATTTATGTTTAATTCCTTATTCTTTAAAAATAGAGGTTATTTGATAAATTGCATCATGATAAATTTAATTTACATACAATCTTCAGATATATAGTATATGATGTGTTACATGAGTGAATTGAATAATCAAATAAAATGACTAATTACTGATAAACACACCATGTATTGGGAGTGTCTGGATTTGAGAGGTAAAGCAAGTAACACATCCTCAGAGAAAGTCACTCTTTATCCTCAGATGCTTTTTCTACCTAAAAAATATAGACTTAGACAGCAATGAGTTGAAATCTCAATGTGAATATTATACTTTTTTATTCAGGCAAATAATTCTGGTTGAATAGTTAGAACTCATGTGCTAAAAAGATAAACAGGGAAAAACATTTTATGGTTTAAGGTGAATAGTTTAAAGGAGATAAAAATCATAGACTCTTACTGAAAATTTAAGTCAATTTAGTATAATCATAGGAAGTATAGAAAGGCTTCATGCCATGCTATATATTATGATGGAGGAGATGGATAATGATTAAGATAATCATTCAAGAAGACTGCAATTTATGCATTTATTAAAGAAAAACTGTAATCTGAAACTGATTCAAAATGCAACCAGCTTGACCTGCTCCTGAATTTTTTATTCTCCTTCTGGATATCATTTTTTAAACTGGTTCCTTGGCATTTCTCTGATTTTCATCTAAATTTTACTTTAAAATTTTACTAAATTCTACTAACCTTGTATTCCAGATCAAAGTCACTAATGTTTTGTCTACATCAAAAACATTTCCCAATGCTGTGGTGTTAATGATAGATATCAATACAAACAGAGACTAAAGTCACAGTAAATGAGATAAATGTTACAAATCTGCACTGAGGTGGTTTGTAGTAATTCCCCTCTGCAAAGAAATTTCTTATCTAGTGCTATTTTTCCTAAAGAGGTTATATACGGAAGAGAAGTTTCCCAAAGATCAACATACATAATTTAATAATAAATGAGACACCAAAATATATGGAGATATTAAAATTTTTCAAATGATATTATAATGAACTCTAATATAACACAGTTTAAAATTATGAGAGCTCTGAACATAAAAACAAAACTTTTGTATGGCTGTATTTGCAGGAGAGAAGGGGACAACAAAGGATGAGATGGTTGGATGGCATCACTGACTTGAACATGAGTTTGAGCAAGCTCTGGGAGTTGATGATGGACAGGGAAGCGTGGTGTGCTGCAGTACACAGGGTCACAAAGAGTCAGACACAACTGAGCAACTGAACTGATTTGGTGTAACAGCATTCCCTGGTGGGTCAGATGGTGAAGAATCTGCCTGCAATGCAGGAATGTGGCTTCTATCCCTTGGTCAGGAAAACCCCCTGGAGAAGGGAATGGCTACCCACTCCACTATTTTTGCCTAGAGAATTCCATGAACAGAGGAGCCTGTCCACAGGCTACAGCCAATGGATTGCAAAGACTTTTACATGAGTGAGCGACTAACACATTTATTTGGCATAAGAAATCCTCCATCTTCAGAGAGGTGGCAGGCTGTGACTCTTTTGACATGCAGCAGTTGGAATTCCATTTGCAAACCTACATTCATGAAACTATTTGGATAATCACTAAAGACTATTTTACCCTATGCATGGATTTTTTATTCCTTCCCGAATTTACTTTAGGTAAGTATTTCTTAGTCTCTGAAGAAAATACCTACAGAATCGTCACTATGCATATACCAAATTCCAACTTGGTGTTCGAGAAGACTCTTGAGAGTCTCTTGGATTGCAAAGAGATCAAACTAGTCAATCCAAAAGGAAATCAGCTCTGTTATTCATTGGAAGGAGTGATGCTGAAGCTGAAGCTCCAATACTTTGGCCACCTGATGCGAAGAGCTGACTCCTTGGAAAAGACTCTGATGCTGGGAAGGATGGAAGGCAAAAAGAGAAGGGGGTGGCAGAAGATAAGATAGATAGCATCACCAACTCAATGGACATGAATTTGAGCAAACTCTGGGAGATAGTGGGGAACAGAAGAGCCAGGCATACTGCAGTCCTTGGGGTTGCCAACAGTTAGACACAACTTAGCAACTGAACAACAAAAATGAATCAGTTCGGTTCAGTTCAGTTCAGTCGCTCAGTCGTGTCTAACTCTTTGCGACCCCATGAATCGCAGCACACCAGGCCTCCCTGTCCATCACCAACTCCCGGAGTTCACTCAGACTCATGTCCATCGAGTCAGTGATGCCATCCAGCCATCTCATCCTCTGTCGTCCCCTTCTCTTCCTACCCCCAATCCTCCCAGCATCAGAGTTTTTTCCGATGAGTCAACTCTTCGCATGAGGTGGCCAAAGTACTGGAGTTTCAGCTTTAGCATCATTCATTCCAAAGAAATCCCAGGGCTGATCTCCTTCAGAATGCACTGGTTGGATCTCCTTGCAGTCCAAGGGACTCTCAAGAGTCTTCTCCAACACCACAGTTCAAAAGCATCAATTCTTTGGCACTCAGCTTTCTTCACAATCCAACTCTCACATCCATACATGACCACTGGAAAAACCATAGCCTTGACTAGACAAAGCTTTGTTGACAAAGTAATGTCCCTGCTTTTCAATATGCTATCTAGGTTGGTCATAACTTTTCTTCCAAGGAGTAAGCGTCTTTTAATTTCATGGCTGCAGTCACCATCTACAGTGATTTTGGAGCCCCCAAAAATAAAGTCTGACACTGTTTCCACTGTTTCCCCATCTATTTCCCATGAAGTGATGGGACCAGATCCCATGATCTTCATTTTCTGAATGTTGAGCTTTAAGCCAACTTTTTCACTCTCCTCTTTCACTTTCATCAAGAGGCTTTTTAGTTCCTCTTCACTTTCTGCCATAAGGGTGGTGTCATCTGCATATCTGAGGTGACTGATATTTCTCCCAGCAATCTTGATTCCAGCTTGTGTTTCTTCCAGCGCAGCGTTTCTCATGATGTACTCTGCATAGAAGTTAAATAAGCAGGGTGACAATATACAGCCTTGATGTACTCCTTTTCCTATTTGGAACCAGTCTGTTGTCCCATGTCCAGTTCTAACTGTTGCTTCCTGACCTGCATATAGGTTTCCCAAGAGGCAGGTCAGCTGGTCTGGTATTCCCATCTCTTGAAGAATAATACACACCAAATTGGGACCACCCTCTATTCTCGCTGAAAATAGCTTTATTTTCAGTGTTTTAAATTTATTCTCACTGAAATAGCTTACCACTATCAAATTTCATGTTATTGAATTTCCACATTTAGCAAAACTTATAATAATCTTTCATTTTTTAATTTATTTTATTTGGAGGATAATTGCTTTACCATATTGTATTTCTACTGTACAACAAGGTAAATCAGCCATAAATATACATATATCCCCTCCCTTTTGAGCTTCCTTCACACCCCTTCATCCCATCCCTCTAGTTTTTCACAGAGCACTGGGCTGAGCTCCCTGTGTTATATAGCAACTTCCCACTCTGTTTTACACAAAACAGTGTGTATATATATATATATATATATATATATATATATATATATATTAGTGCTACTTTCTCAATTCATCCAACGACTTATTTCCCTGACCTGTGTCCACAACTCCATTCTCTACCTCTGCATCTCTATTTCTGCCCTGCAAATATGTTCATCAGCACCATTTTTCTAAATAATTTATATATATATGCATATATATATATATGCATTACCATATAATATTTGTTTTTCTGTTTCTGACTTACTTCACTCTGGATAAACAGGCTCTAGGTTAATACACCTCAATAAAACTTACTCAAATTCATCCCTTTTCATGGCTGAGTAATATTCCATTGAACATATATATATATATATATATATATATATGTGTGTGTGTGTGTGTGTGTGTGTATGTGTATATATATGTACACACCACAACTTCATTACCCATTCATCTGTAAATGGACATCTTTGTTGCTTCTATATCCTGGCCATTGTAAATAATGCTGCAATTAATATTGAGGTTTGAGTGTGTGTGTGTGTTAGTCGTTCAGTTGTGCCCAACTCTTTGCCACCCCATGGACTGCAGCTCATTAGGCTTCTCTATCCATGGGATTTTCCAAGCAAGAACAGTGTGTCATTTTGAATTACATTTTTCTCAAGGTATGTGCCAAATAGTGGGATTGCTGGGTCATAAGGTAGTTTTATTCCTAGTTTTTTAAAGGAATCTCCATATTTTTCTCCATAGTGGTTGTATCAGTTTACATCCCCACGAACACTGCAAGAGGATTCCCTTTTCTCCACATCCTCTCCAGCATTTTTCTTTGTAGATTTTTTGATGATGGCTGTCCTGACTGGTGTGAGGTGATACCTCATAGTAACTTTAAGTTAAATATCTCTAGTAATGAGTGCTGTTGAGCATCTCTTTATGTGTTTGTTGGTCATCTGTATGTCTTCCTCAGAGAAATGTATGTTTAGGTCTTCCACTCATTTCTTGATTTGTTATTGTTATTCAGTCATTCAGTCATGTCCAACTTTTTGCAACCTATGCCAGGCTTTCCTGTCCTTCCCTATCTCCTGGAGTTTGGACAAACTCATGTCCATTGAGTTAACGATGCCATCCAACTATCTCATTCTCTGTTGCCCCCTTCTCCCCTTGCCTTCAATCTTTCCCAGCACCAAGATCTTTTCCAGTGAGCCAGCTCTTCCTATAAGGTAGCCAAAGTATTGGGGATTCAGTCTCAGCATCATTCATTCCAATGGATATTCAAGGCTGTTTTCCTTTAAGATTGACTGCTTTGACCTCCTTGCAGCCTGAGGCACTCTCAAAAGTCTTCTCTAGCACCACAATTCCAAAGCAGCGATTCTTCAGTGCTCAGCCTTCATGTGGTCCAACTCTCAAATCCATACATGACTACTAGAAAAACCATAGTTTTGACTCTATGGACCTTTGTAGGCAAAGTAATGTCTCTGCTTTTTAATACATTCTCTAGGTTTATCATAGCTTTTCTTCCAAGGAACAATTGTCTTTTAATCTCAGACCTGCAGTCACCATTTGCAGTGATTTTTGAGCCCAAGAAAATAAATACTGTCACTGTTTCCACTGTTTCCTCCATCTATATGCCATGAAGTGATGGGACCAGATCCCATGATCTTCATTTTTTGAATGTTGAGTTTTAAGCCAGGTTTTCACTCTCCTCTTTCAGTTTCATCAAGAGGCTCTTTAGTTCTTCCTTTTCTGCCATTAGGGTGGTGTCTTCTGCATATCTGAGGTTACTGATATTTCTCCTGACAATCTTGATTCTAGCTTGTGATTCATCCAGCCTGGCATTTCGCATGATATACTCTGTATATAAGTTAAGTATACAGAAGGTGACAATATACAACCGTGATGAACTCCATTCCCAATTTGGAACCAGTCCATTGTTCCATGTCCAGTTCTAATAGTTGTTTCTTAAGCTGCATACATGTTTCTCAGGAGGAAGATAAGGTGGCCTGTTATTCCCATGTCTTTAAGAATTTTCCACAGTTTGTTGTGAGCCACATGTCAAAGGTTTTAGTGTAGTCAATGAAGCAGAAGTAGACATTCTTCTGGAATTCCCTTGCTTTTCTATGATCCAGTGGATGACGGCAATTTGATCTCTGGTTCCTATGCCTTCTAAAGCCAGTTTGTACCTCTGGAAGTTCTCAGTTCATGTACTGTTGAAGCCTGCTGCTAAGTCACTTCAGTCGTGTCCAACTCTGTGCAACCCCATAGACGGCAGCCTGCCAGGCTCCCCCGTCCCTGGGATTCTCCAGGCAAGAACACTGGAGTGGGTTGCCATTTCCTTCTCCAATGCATGAAAGTGAAAAGTCAAAGTGAAGTCGCTCAATCATGTCTGACTCTTAGCGACCCCATGGACTGCAGCCCACCAGGATCCTCTATCCATGGGATTTTGCAGGCAAGAGTACTGGAGTGGGGTGCCATTGCCTTCTCTGACCGTTGAAGCCTAGCTTGAAGGATTTGGGACGTTACTTTGCTAGCATATAAAATGAACGCAATCGTGCAGTAGTTTGAACATTCCTTGGCATTGCCTTTGTTTGGGATTGGGATGAAAACTGACCTTTTCCAGTCCTGTGGCCACTGCTGAGTTTTCCAAATTTGCTGGCATATTGAGTACAGCACTTTCATAGCATCATCTTTAAGGATTTGAAATAGCTGAACTGTAATTCCATCACCTCCACTAGCTTTGTTCATAGTGTTGTTTCCTAAGGCCCACTTCATTTCACACTCCAGGATGTCTGGCCCTAGGTGAGAGATCACACCATCATGGTTATCCATGTAATTAAAACCTTTTTTGTACAGTTCTTCTGTGTATTCCTGTCACCTTTTCTTAATATCTTCTGCTTCCATTAGGTCCATACCATTTCTGTCCATTGTGTCCATCTTTGCATGAAAAGTTCCCTTGGTATCTCTAAATTTTTTAAGTGATCTCTAGTCATTCCCATTTTATTGCTTTCCTCTATTTTTTTGTATTGTTCACTTAAGAAGGCTTTGGAGACATTTATTGATTGGGTTGAGTTGTTTGTTTTTCTAATATTGAGCTGCATGAGCTGCTTGTATGTTTTGGAGATTAACCCTTTGTCAGTTGCTTCATTTGAAATTATTTTCTCCCATTCTGAGGGTTGTCTTTTCACCTCATTTATAGTTTCCTTTGCTGCACAAAAACTTTTAAGTTTAATTAGGTCCCATTTGCTTATTTCTGTTTGCTAAAGCTTTTCTCCTCAATCTCCACCTGAAATTTGAAGCTCTTCTTTAGATAATGTTAAACCTTTAAAAAATAAAAAAGACTGAGGGTGGGAGAAATTTCATCCATGTAACTGCCATTCCTATCCTAAAATATATCTCTTAAAATGTCAAATGCTTTATTTCCAGATGAACTGTGTGTCATTTAATGTTTGTCACTAGGTACACCATGACAGAAATTACACTGAAGAGCTTCTAACTAATCAGAAGTCTTTAAAGTTGTTTTTCAATCATGATTACAAGTTTGTTGTTGTTGTTGTTGTTGTTGTTGTTAATTTACGATTACTATTTTGAGAACTAGAAACTTTAAGGTCTGCTAGTAGCACAATACTCAGCATACAGTTCTTAGCTTAAACTATTTAAAAAGTATATTTGTATAAAAGAAACACAAGCTGGAATCAAGATTGCAGGGAGAAATATCAATAACCTCAGATATGCAGATGACACCACCCTTATGGCAGAAAGTGAAGAGGAACTAAAAAGCCTCTTAATGAAACTGAAAGTGGAGAGTGAAAAAGTTGGCCTAAAGCTAAACATTCAGAAAACGAAGATCATGGCATCTGGTCCCATCACTTCATGGGAAATAGATGGGGAAACAGTGGAAACAGTGTCAGACTTTATTTTGGGGGGCTCCAAAATCACTGCAGATGGTGATTGCAGCCATGAAATTAAAAGACACTTACTCCTTGGAAGAAAAGTTATGACCAACCTAGATAGTATATTCAAAAGCAGAGACATTACTTTGCTGACTAAGGTCCGTCTAGTCAAGGCTATGGCTTTTCCTGTGGTCATGTATGCATATGAGAGTTGGACTGTGAAGAAGGCTGAGCACTGAAGAATTGATGCTTTTGAACTGTGGTGTTGGAGAAGACTCTCGAGCGTCCCTTGGACTGCAAAGAGATCCAACCAGTGCATTCTGAAGGAGATCAGCCCTGGGATTTCTTTGGAAGGAATGATGCTAAAGCTGAAACTCCAGTATTTTGGCCACCTCATGCGAAGAGGTGACTCATTGGAAAAGACTCTGATGCTGGGAGGGATTGGGGGCAGGAGGAGAAGGGGATGACAGAGGATGAGATGGCTGGATGGCATCACTGACTCGATGGACAAGAGTCTGAGTGAACTCCGGGAGTTGGTGATGGACAGGGAGGCCTGGCGTGCTGCGATTCATGGGGTCGCAAAGAGTCGGACATGACTGAGCAACTGAACTGACTGACTGACTGAACTGACTGTATAAACAGGTTACTATATTTTTCTATGAAAAAGCTTAAAGATTTGGTTTTAAAAACCCATAATAAAGTTTTTACCACCTGTTGACTATCAGAGTAGAAACAGTAACTGAGAAAAAGGTAAGCTTTATATTTGAAGAGGGTTGTGACATATGTAATATGCATTGGTGAAAATAAAACTTACACTGGATGTTTATTATATAAAATATAGGCATGTATAATTTGCTACTAAATGAAATAACAATGTATATTTCAAAAATAAGGTCTCTTTAACCACATGACAGTCTAGGGGAAAGAGAAGAGTCATCGAGTGCCATTAAGACAGGGAGTTACTAAACAGTTCTGATCCTGAAATGAAATAAACACAGTTTTAGAAAGATCACTCAGACAACCATGTAGAGGATAAAACTGAAGCAGTGAGCAAAGAAGCAGAGAGGCTGATTAAGGAACTATAATCACCATCCTGAATAGGATGCTCAGGGCTGAATTAAAACAGAAATGGGCAAGAGGTGTTAACAACTGGAAAGGAAAACAATTATTCAAGAAAAATCCGCAGGTCTTTAATAACTTCTTACTGAGTCGGGGGAGGGGGGCTTCCACAGTGTCTCAACAGTAAAGTATCTGCCTACAATTCAGGAGATGTGGGAGATGTGAGTTTGATCCCTGGGTCGTGAAGATGTCCTGGGGCAGGGCAAGGTAACCCATGCCAGTATCCTCGTCTGGAGAATATGATGGACAGAGGAGCCTGGTGGGCTACAGTCCATGGGGTCACAAAAAGTCGGACACAGCTGAAGTGACTGATCAAGTATGCATGCATGCACTGAGGAGAGGAAAAAGGTTCCAATAATGACTGTAATTTTACTACTTTTAAACAGTAAATATTAACATCATTTACTAAACTGAGAAACACAAAAAGAGAACATAATCAAAGTAAAGAAAATAGTTCTATTTTGGACATATCCTCCAAGTTGCCACAATCAGAGTTTAAAGAGAGGGAGCGTTTTAGAGGTAATTGGGTACAAGTGGTAGTGGGTTGGGAGACAGTTCTCCATGAATCTTTCATATTTTTGCATATCTTGGAAGCAGATGCACTGATGGCCTTTGCTCTGGACTGTATTTTCAAGGATGTTTGTGTAGCTAATAACCTTAGAAGACAGACTTAGTGTCTCCCTCCCAGCACAGGGAGTTTTCTTTCCTATCCAGTAAAGAAAAGATAATGTCTTCTTACAGGGCAGAGATCAGGCAGACTCAACAGCCCATTAAAAAATATTTGGTTTCTTCTAAGTTCAAGATTCCTTCTATAACACCATTCATAGAGTGGCCTTCTTTGTGTCAACCCATGGGAATCAGAGCTCAGAGAACAATGCAAATTCTAATTCTCTAGTCACTACCAGTGCTGTGAATAACATGTTCCCATGTCTCTGACCCAAGAGTTGCATGAAACTGTGGTAGATGAACCAGTAATTAAAGTAAAACCTCAGGCCCTTAATAGTTGACATCTGGAAAATTTCAATATTTAAGGGTTAAAAGAAATCACTTCAATATTGAAAAGGGCTGGTCAACTAGGCAGAAAGAAACAGGAGCTTTCTTTCCAGAGAGAAGAGAATTTTCAACAAGGAAATTTTCAACAATGCAGAGATGTCAAGTAAGATGAGGACTTCAAAAGGTCAATTCAATTTGGTGAAATCAACAAGAACATTATCAAGGTGAGATAGGGTGTGAGAACAGCAACCAGTGGACTGAGGGATACAGTTTAAGGAAGGCTATAGTGAGAGCAGATTGAAACAGCTATTTAAAGAAGTATGTTCTTGACATAAATTGTACCAGTATTTTCTTAGGTCAGTCTCCCAGAGAAATAAAAATAAAAGCAAAAAAACAAATGGAACCAAATCAAATCTACAAGCCTTTGCTCAGCAAAGGAAACCATAAACAAAACAAAAATACAATCTATGAACTGGGATAAAATATTTGCAAATGATCCAACTGACAAAGGCTTAATTTCCAAAATATACAAAAAGCTCATATGATTCAAAAACAAAAATCAAAAAAACCAATTTAAAAATGGGGAAAATACCTAAATAGACATTTCCAAGGAAGACATACAGATGGCCAAAAGACACATGAAAAGATGTTCAGCATCACTAGTTAATAGAGAAATACAAATCAAAACTACAATGAGGTATCACCTCATAACAGAATGGTCAACATTTAAAAGTTCACAAATAATTAATGTTGGAGAGAGTGTGGAGAAAGGGAATCCACTTGTACTCTTGGTGAGAATGCAAATTGGTGCAGCCATTATGGAAAACAGTAGAAAGGTGCCTCAAAAAAGTAAAAACAGAGTTGCCATATGATCCAACAATCCCACTACTGAACATATGCCCAGACAAAACTACAATTTGAAAAGATACATGCCTATTTTCACAGCAACACTACACACAATAGCCAAGACATGGAAGCAACCTAAATGTCCACTGACAGACGAATGCATAAAGAAAATGTGGTACATATATACAATGGAATATTACTCATCCATATAAAAGAATGAAATAATGCCATTTTGCAGCAACATAGATGGACCTAGAGATTATCATACTAAAGAAGTAAGTTAGAAAGAGAAAGACAAATACCATAGGATATCACTTACATGAAATCTAAAATATGACATGAAACAAAAAACAGACTCACAGACATAGAGAGCAGACTTGTAGCTGCCAAGGGGTGGGGGGGCCGGGGGAGGGAGTGACAGAAGGAAGGACTGATAGCTTAGGATTAGCAAACTAGCCTATGTGCCTGTGTGCTGTCACTTCAGTCATGTCTGACTCTTTGTGAGGAGCCCACCAGGCTCCTCTGTCCATGGGATTCTCCAGGCAAGAATAGTGGAGTGGGTTGACATGCCCTCCTCCAGGGGATCTTCCCAACCCAGGGGTTGAACCCATGTCTTCTGTAATGAGGTGCATTCTTTATAGTCTGAGCCACCAGGGAAGACCCCTACGTGCACAGCTATGTCCAAATGTCCCGTTTATATAAGGATATGGGTCATATTGCATCAAGATCCATCCTTATGACCTCATCCTAACTTGACTACATCTACAAAGATCCTACTTTCCAAAAATGTCACATTATGAGGTACTGGGGGTAGGACTTCAACATATCTTTTGAGGGGGACACGATTCAACCCATAATAAAATTTATACTCATCTTTCAAACAGAAGTCTTCTTCCACTGACTCTGATCTCTGTCTACACTGCTTAAAAGTGACACCAACATGTGTTGAGGTAAGTGCCTACAAGGAGCCCCTAATGCTGTCTGACACAAAGCAGAGGTCACTAAGTATCTTCCATGCCTCTGTATTTTTTGAATGGGGCTGTCATAACGAATAACCACAGATTAGGTTACACGACAGAAACAATAAACTTAAACAATAGAAGTTTATTTCTTGGACTTGATCTAAAGTCAGAGACCAAGGTGTCAGCAGAGGTGGTTTCCCCTGAGGCCTCTCCTTGGCTTGAAGGTGGCCACCCACCTGCTGCCTCTGGGCACAGTCATCCCTCTATGCTTACATGGCCCTGGTATCTGTAGGTCCAAGTTTCCTCTTTAGGATACCAGTCAAATTGGACTAGAACAGAAAGTGAAGTGAAAATGTTAGTCGCTCAGTCATGTCCAACTCTTTGCAATCGCATGGACTGTAGCCCACCAGGGTCCTCTGTCCATGGAGTTCTAGGACCCACCCTAAATTACCTCTTTAAATATTTTATCTGTAAATAAGCTTATATTCTGAAGTACTGAGGGTTAGGGCTCACCTTATGACTTTGAAGGAGGCATAATTCAGTCCATGGGACTTCCCAGGTGGCTCAGTGACAAAGAAGAAAAAAGTGAAAGTGTTAATCACTCAGTAGTGTCTGACTCTGCGATGCCATGAACTGTAGCCCACCAGGCTCCTCTGTCCACTGAATTCTCCAGGCAAGAATACAGGAGTGGGTTGCCATTCTTTTCTCCAGGGATCTTCCCAACCCAAGGGCTGAACTTGGGTCTCCTCTATTGCAGTCATATTCTTTAATGTATGAGCCACAAAGAATCTGCCTGCAATGTAGGAGATGCTGGTCAATCCCTGAGTTGGGAAGATTCCCTGGAGAAGGAAATGGCAACCCACTCCAGTATTCTTGCCTGGGAAACCCCATGGACAGAGGAGCCTGGTGGGCCACAGTCGATGGCATAGCAAAAGGATTGAACATGACTTAGCAGCTTAAAAACAACAACAAACTCAGCCCAAATGGGCCCCTAAGTTATACTTCCCAGGAAAATGTGGTAACAAGAATCCAAGCATATTTCTGTTTGGATGATAGCTGGGACTTTCTTCCTCTGCCTACCTGATTTTCTCTACCTTCATTCTAAGGTCCATTCCACAAAGTTGTTATGAGATCTCTAATCCATGGTGAAAGTACAATGGCCTCTCTCACTAATTACCAGTTCCTAGAAAAGGTCCTTAAAACATACAGCATCATTTAAAAAATAATAATACAGGCACAAAACATTCAAATGTGAATTAAACAACAGTCAGATTTTCCCTTATTGTGGTCTAAAAATTAAACACAAAACTATGTAACCAAGAGAAAGAAAGCTGCTAGAGTCCTTCTTAGAACTGAACAATTTCTGGCTTGAAAACCTTAGTTTACAGGAAAGGAAATGTTGCATATTTATGAAATAAGATTGGAAATCAAGTACATAATTTCCTAGCTTTTTACTAACCTAAAATAAAATATATGACCTTATATTTCACAGAAAATGTGATTTAGTGGCATAAATCATGAGTTGAGGGCATCAAAAAAGAAATTCCAAGTTTTCAAGTTAATTTAACTCTAACTCAGTTTTAGAGTCAGCAATCAATACCAAAATCCTCCATAACCTCCCCAACGAAATTTGCTAATGATTTATATATTGGGTGATCATTGAAATGCAACAAATATTTGCCTTTCAAATTTTCTGATGAAGTAGCTGAATTGGATTAGGTTGCTTATGTTAAATAGCAATGTATCATTATCAACTGTGAGCTTCTTCTTTCTCAAATGTGCCATCACAGCATTCATGTTTAAAAAACATTAATTCATTTCTAAATACCCTCAAGCAATTATTCAAATTTTACTCGAACTTTTCTTGCCAAGAACAAAGAAAGTGTCTTGTATTCTATCAAATTTGTCTCCAATATTGTATTCAGTGAGTACCTCTGTAAAATAGGCACTGGTTTTGCTATAATACTGATATTTTCCTCCTAAACTTAAAGAAAAAAATTAATGTAATGTTTGTCCACCTGGTTCTTTATTAAGGCTTCATTAGCAACTTGATTATAGTCTTAAGGAGTGCAATGCTTTGGTCAAAATTCATCACTTCTTCTTAAATGACACTACTCACCATCTTATCAGGAAAGAAATAACACTACTGACACTAAATTTCAAGTCTCCAAATATCTGCGGCATTCTCCACCCTCAAATATCTTTGTGCAGTAGTACTAGTCAAAGAGCTCCTTGTCTTTTGTACATTCATTTATTCGTTAAATTTACTAAATTATCATACAATTTTTAGAGTGTGTTATGAGCCAAGTATTCTGTTAGAGCTTAAAGATACAAATATGAAAGAGAAAATATATCCCATCAGGTGGTTTTCAGCACCCTATAATGCCTGTTCTAAAGCAGAACTGACAACTGTGGACTAAACTGAAAAGTGGGCATGATTGACTACAAAGTGAACCTGGGTGTGGATGCATATGCATTTCTGCCTTTGTGTTTAAAGAGAAAGATATTGTAAGATAACCATGATATTATTAGTGGGTACAAGCATCAGTCTTTTCCATGAGGTCCACTCATAAAAGCTGTCTCTCAATTGATAGTAGCAACCACATTTTTCAAGAGCCTGAGCTGTACTGGATACACAAATGACTTCATCCACCCAACACAGATCAATGGGATAACAGCTAGCACCATATATACAAATCATTTTAAGCTATGATTCCATTTGTGTTATTAGAAATATTCTTATTTACTCTCACTAAATTGACTTAATTATAAACAATTGAAATATTAACGAGGCAGATACTCATTGCATGTTTAATTTAGAATCATTTTTATCAATTTTTTCAAAAACTATCAAATCCCTAGTGTGTGTGAGGCACTGTATTAGGCCCTGGGAATAAATTAATAAGTAAAAACTGACAGAGGGCCAGCATCCTTGGACCTCTCATGGCGAGATAGGGGTTATTTACGTGTAATTCAATGTAAACTATAACTGTAATAAGTGCTGACAAAGTAAGACACTTAGAGGAACCTTTGACCCAGAGCAGGAGGCCAGTGAAGGATTCTTAGAAAAAGTGAAGACTGATCCAAATAGAAAAAGGAGTACATCAAGGCTGTATATTGTCACCCTGCTTATTTAACTTCTATGCAGAGTACATCATGAGAAACGCTGGACTGGAAGAAGCACAAGCTGGAATCAAGATTGCCAGGAGAAATATCAATAACCTCAGATATGCACATGACACCACCCTTATGGCAGAAAGTGAAGAGGAACTAAAAAGCCTCTTGATGAAAGTAAAAGAGGAGAGAGAAAAAGTTGGCTTAAAGCTCAACATTCAGAAAACGAAGATCATGGCATCTGGTCCCACCACTCCATGGGAAATAGATGCAGAAACAGTGGAAACGGTGTCAGACTTTATTTTTTGGGGCTCCAAAATCACTGCAGATGGTGATTGCAGCCATGAAATTAAAAGACGCTTACTCCTTGGAAGAAAAGTTATGACCAACCTAGATAGCATATTCAAAAGCAGAGACATTACTTTGCTGACTAAGGTCCATCTAGTCAAGGCTATGGTTTTTCCAGTGGTCATGTGTGGATGTGAGAGTTGGACTGTGAAGAAGGCTGAGCACTGAAGAATTGACGCTTTTGAACTGTGGTGTTGGAGAAGACTCTTGAGAGTCTCTTGGACTGCAAGGAATCCAACGAGTCTATTCTGAAGGAGATCAGCCCTGGGATTTCTTTGGAAGGAATGATGCTAAAGGTGAAACTCCAGTACTTTGGCCACCTCATGCGAAGAGGTGACTCATTGGAAAAGACTTTAATGCTGGGAGGGATTGGGGGCAGGAGGAAAAGAGGACAACCGAGGATGAGATGGCTGGATGGCATCACTGACTAGATGGACGTGAGTCTGAGTGAACTCCGGGAGTTGGTGATGGACAGGGAGGCCTGGTGTGCTGTGATTCATGGGGTTGCAGAGTTGGACAGGACTGAGTGACTGAACTGAACTGAACTGATCCTATAGTCTCAGGGAGGAGAAATATGTTATGAAGAACTGCTTGAATGTAATAGGCAGAGATGATCCAGAAACAGGAAATGAGCTTTGATGAGAAGTAGCCAATCACACTGAGGAAAAGTGTGGACGAAGAACAGAAAATAAGAGTGAGAAAGGTAAAAAAAGAAGAATTAGATACAGAAAAAGAGGATGGATGCCAGACTATGCTTGTACCAAGGGGTCATGTTCAAAATTTCGGTCTTTAGCCTACAAGCAATGGAAACCCATTAAGATATTTTTTTTAACTAGGTATTTCATTGAGGTATGATTGACTACAAAAATCTGTATAATGTAATGATGAGTTTAGAGATAACTATATAGCCATGTTCATAACATTGTACAAGAGGTGGTGATCAAAACCATCCCCAAGAATAAGAAATGCAAAAAGGCAAAATGAGAAGGCCTTGTCTGAGGAGGCCTTACACTCAGCAATGGGCACAGGACTGGAAAAGGTCAGTTTCATTCTGATCCCAAAGAAAAGCAAGGCCAAAGAATGTTTCAACTATCGCACAATTGCACTCATCTCACAAACTAGCAAAGTAATGCTCAAAATTCTCCTAGCTAGGCTTCAACAGTATGCAAACCGAGAACTTCCAGATGTTCAAACTGGATTTTAAAAAGGCAGAGTAACCAGAAATCAAACTGCCAACCTCTGTTGGATCATAGAAAAAGCAAGACAGTTCCAGAAAAACATCTACTTCTGTTTCATTGACTACACTAAAGCCTTTGATTGTGTGGATCACAATAAACTGTGGAGACTTCTTCAAGAAATGGAAATAACAGACCACCTTACCTGCCTCCTGAGAAATCTGTATGCAGGTCAAGAAATAACAGTTGGGATTGGACATGGAACAAAGAACTGGTTTCAAACTGAGAAAAGAGTATGTCAGAGGATGAGATGATTGGATGGCATCACCAACTCAATGGACATGAGTATGAGCAAGCTTTGGGAGTTGGTGATGGACACGGAAGTAAAGAGTTGGACATGACTGAACAACTGAACTAATACATCCATGAAACCATCACCACAATCAACACCATGCATATATCACGTCCAAAGTATTCCTCCTGACTTATTTACTTGTGGAGTTTTTTTGTGATAGGAACACATAACATAAGATCTACCTCTTAGCAAATTTTAAGTATAAAACACAGGATTGCTAACTATAAGCAATATGCTGTAAAATCAATCTCCAGAACTTACATAACTTAAACCTTGTACGCTTTGACCAAGATTCCCCCGCCCCCTAGATCCTGGCAATCAGTAGTGTACTTTCTGATTCCATTCAGTTGGGTTCAGTTCAGTCCCTCAGTCGTGTCCGACTCTTTGTGACCCCATGAATCGCAGCATGCCAGGCCTCCCTGTCCATCACAAACTCCCAGAGTTCACTTAGACTCACGTCCATGGAGTCAGTGATCTCATCCAGCCATCTCATCCTCTGTTGTCCCCTTCTCCTTCTGCCCCCAATCCCTCCCAGCATCACAGTCTTTTCCAATGAGTCAATTCTTCGCATGAGGTGTCCAAAGTACTGGAGCTTCAGCTTTAGCATCATTCCTTCCAAAGAAATCCCTGGGTTGATCTCCTTTAGGATGGACTGGTGGGATCTCCTTGCAGTCCAAGGGACTCTCAAGAGTCTTCTCCAACACCGCAGTTCAAACGCATCAATTCCTCAGTGCTCAGCCTTCTTCATAGTCCCACTCTCACATCCACACATGACCACTGGAAAAACCACAGCCTTGACTAAATGGACCTTAGTCGGTAAAGTAATGTCTCTGCTTTTGAATATACTATCTAGGTTGGTCATAACTTTTCTTCCAAGGAGTAAACGTCTTTTAATTTCATGGCTGCAATCACCATCTGCAGTGATTTTGGAGCCCAAAAAATTAAAGTCTGACACTGTTTCCACTGTTTCCCCATCTATTTCCCATGAAGTGATGGGACCAGATGCCATGATCTTCATTTTCTGAATGTTGAGATCTAAGCCAACTTTTTCTCTCTCCTCTTTCACTTTCATCAAGAGGCTTTTAGCTCCTCTTCACTTCTGCCATAAGGGTGGTGTCATCTGCATATCTGAGGTTATTGATATTTCTCCTGGCAATCTTGATTCCAGCTTGTGCTTCTTCCAGTCCAGCGTTTCTCATGATGTACTCTGCATAGAAGTTAAATAAGCAGGGTGACAATATACAGCCTTGATGCACTCCTTTTCCTATTTGGAACCAGTCTGTTGTTCCATGTCCAGTTCTAACTGTTGCTCCTGACCTGCATACAGATTCCTCAAGAGGCAGGTTAGGTGGTCTGGTATTCCCATTTTTCTCAGAATTTTCCACAGTTTATTGTGCTCCACACAGTCAAAGGCTTTGGCATAGTCAATAAAGCAGAAATAGATGTTTTTCTGGAAATCTCTTGCTTTTTCCATGATCCAGCAGATGTTGGCAATTTGATCTCTGGTTCCTCTGCCTTTTCGAAAACCAGCTTGAACATCAGGGAGTTCACGGTTCATGTATTGCTGAAGTCTGGCTTGGAGAATTTTGAGCATTACTTTACTAGCATGTGAGATGAGTGCAATTGTGCAGTAGTCTGAGCATTCTTTGGCATTGCCTTTCTTTGGGATTGGAATGAAAACTGAACTTTTCCAGTCCTGTGGCCACTGTTGAGTTTTCCAAAGTTGCTGGCATATTGAGTGCAGCACTTTCACAGCATCATCTTTGAGGATTTGAAACAGCTCAACTGGAATTCCATCACCTCCACTAGTTTTGTTCGTAGTAATGCTTTCCAAGGCCCACTTGACTTCACATTCCAAAATGTCTGGCTCTAGATGAGTGATCACATCATCCTGATTATCTGGGTCATGAAGATCTTTTTTGCACAGTTCTTCTGTGTATTCTTGCCACCTCTTCTTAATATCTTCTGCTTCTGTTAGGTCCACACCATTTCTGTCCTTTATCGAGCCCATCTCTGCATGAAATGTTCCCTTGGTATCTCCAATTTTCTTGAAGAGATCTCTAGTATTTCCCATTCTGTTCTTTTCCTCTATTTCTTTGCATTGATAGCTGAAGAAGGCTTTCTTATCATTTCTTTCTATTCTCTGGAACTCTGCATTCAGATGCTTATATCTTTCCTTTTCTCCTTTTCTTTTTGCTTCTCTTCTTTTCACAGCTATTTGTAAGGCCTCCCCAGACAGCCATTTTGCTTTTTTGCATTTCTTTTCCATGGGGATGGTCTTGATCCCTGTCTCCTGTACCATGTCACGAACCTCATTCCATAGTTCATCAGGCACTCTATTTATCAGATGTAGACCCTTAAATCTATTTCTCACTTCCACTGTATAATCATAAGGGATTAGATTTAGGTCATACCTGAATGGTCTAGAGGTTTTCCCTACTTTCTTCAATTTAAGTATGAATTTGGCAATAAGGAGTTCATGATCTGAGCCACAGTCAGCTCCCGGTCTTGTTTTTGTTGACTGCATACAGCTTCTCCATCTTTGGCTGCAAAGAATATAATCAATCTGATTTTGGTGTTGACCATCTGGTGATGTCCATGTGTAGAGTCTTCTCTTGTGTTGTTGGAAGAGGGTGTTTGCTATGACCAGTGCATTTTCTTGGCAAAACTCTATTAGTCTTTGCCCTGCTTCATTCTGCATTCCAAGGCCAAATTTGCCTGTTGCTCCAGGTGTTTCTTGACTTCCTACTTTTGCATCCCAGTCCCCTATAATGAAAAGAACATCTTTTTTGGGTGTTAGTTCTAAAAGATCTTGTAGGTCTTCATAGAACCGTTCAACTTCAGTTTCATCAGCATTACTGGTTGGGACATAGACTTGGATAACTATGATATTGAATGGTTTGCCTTGGAGATGAACAGAGATCATTCTGTTGTTTTTGAGATTGCTTCCAAGTACTGCATTTCAGACTCTTTTGTTGACCATGATCGCTACTCCATTTCTTCTGAGGGATTCCTGCCCGCAGTAGTAGATATAATGGTCATCTTGAGTTAAATTCATTCATTCCAGTCCATTTTAGTTCGCTGATTCCTAAAATGTCGACGTTCACCCTTGCCACTTCTTGTTTGACCACTTCCAATTTGCCTTGATTCATGGAGCTAACATTCCAGGTTCCTATGCAATATTGCTCTTTACAGCATCGAATCTTGCTTCTATCACCAGTCACATCCACAACTGGGTATTGTTTTTGCTTTGGCTCCATCCCTTCATTCTTTCTGGAGTTATTTCTCCACTGATCTCCAGTAGCATATTGGGCACCTAATGACCTGGGGAGTTCCTCTTGTGGTATCAACATCAGATGTTGGAGATTGTGTGTGAAATGACACAAAGACCAGACACACAAGAGACAGACACAACTCTGGCTGGAAAAAAGGACTGTGCAAGCAAGCAAGCTTGAGGTTTACTTTTATATAGCCCCCCTAGGCAGAATTCCAGACTATATGACTAAGCCTTCTCAGTATAGCGCATATGCATAAATGTTATCGTACAGCAAAAAGGAGTAAAATTCCAGCTTACTGCAGAGTCTGTCCAGAGCCTTTCTTCCTTCTTATCACAAGAAGGGAATGTTTCCTCGTTTGCACGAGACCATTAAACTCAAGGCTGTGTCCGGTCTCCTTGGCAAAACATCTTGTTTGCAAGCACGTTCTGCCCAGGCAGAGAGTCCCGTCTGCAGGCACATCGCTTTCCCTATTGTGGCTACATTAACCCTTCATTCAGCCATTTTTTTTTAACTTTCACCAAACCAGCCATACATATCCTGCTGTTTTTGTCACTCCGCCTTTTTTTTTTTCTCTGACATTGTAATTCCTCACATCATAAGGTAGTTTAGTTTTCCTGAAAAATCAGAGGAAATGTAGTTTTCTATATAGCGGATACTTTGTTTCTTTTTTCTAACTTGGGGAGGCTTTTCCTTTTAGAGTATACTTTTTCTGAGTCAAAATTAACATACCAACCCTCAAATTCTGATCAGGGTGTGGACCTGTTATTTTCTAACATTCCAACTTTGTGCTAGTTTTCCCCTACTATTCAAAAGTAGAGCTTTCGTATAAAACCTTTCACAAGCTGAGATGGTGGGAAGGAAGGAACAATTACTTTTGGATGCATTCTGCTAATGGATGCAAAGAATAAATCAAGATAAAGCACAAATGCTTACAGAAACTGTTTAAAGCCAGGGTGGCCTATGGAGAAGCTGCGGGTAGTTCCCAGGGAAGCCGCTTGGTGGCGCCATTCTTGCTGCTCAGCACGTGCACTGCTTCTCTAAGAAAGTGAAGTCACTCAGTCGTGTCCGACTCTTTCTGACCCCATGGACTGTAACCTACCAGGCTCCTCCATCCATGGGATTTTCCAAGCAATAATACTGGAGTTGGTTGCCATTTCCTTCTCCAGGGATCTTTCTGACCCAGGGACTGAACCCAGGTCTCCTGCATTGTAGGCAGACGCTTTATCCGAGGGCTGGTTGCAAAACAAATGTTGAATAGCATTTTTGCTATTCTTCTTTTGTCATAAAAGCAAAAATCCTCTTAAAGGTTCTTTCAGTTAGTGAAAAGAAGTATTAACGTAGGTCTTTCATAAAAGCAAAATGGGATAAAGCAAACTTTCAAAAAGCATGGCATGCCTGTATTTGATAAGTCTTTCCTAAACTCATAGTTATCATTTTTTATGATCTGGTGATTTTTCATTTTTTGAAAATATGCTTCCTGTTTTTCCTGGTGCTCCAATACTAACTTAGCTTGCTTTGTTTTCTATCAACACTCAATCCAGGGACTATGTCAATTATAAACAACACCTTGCTACATGGCCTGTGGTTTCATGAATCTACAACCTGTGACTTCTTTTAATTATTCTTTTCTGCTAAACACTGTATTTTCATCACTTTCATTGTTTCAGATATCTAGCTTGTATGAACACTGAGGAACAATAAAACAGAATCACCATTATCCTGGGTCTTGACAAGTTTTGACATAGATAAAATGGTTCAGTGTCCCATTCAAAACTGACAGCTTTTAAGTGTTTATGTCTTCACTGATGCCTACTCTGCCTTCATCGACATTATCATTGCTTCCCCCAACACAGTTGTCTTTTGTTGGTGCTCCCTCTGTCTTCTTCCCGTTCACTTCCACAACTGAAGCTGTTTGAGCTAAAGATTTCATTATAATTTCAAGACCCATATATGGAAGCTCTAACATAATTTTGTTATCTTGAGAGCTTGACTCTCTTAAAGAAACTGAAGTCTACTGTACTGACACTAACAATGACTATCTCCCTGAGAAATCTTTCATCCATTTCTTTTCTTTCATCTATTATTCATTTACCAGCTTCAGCTAAACCACCCAACAGTGCTGCTTTATTACATCCCTACAAAGCATAAACTTGAGTTGTTTCTTTTCTTACATTCTGACTTTCATGTACTTGTACTGTCAGTATTTTCTATGAATTTTATTGAAGGAATTACCATCAGAATCATGAAATTTTTTAGTATGAAACTCAGTTATGCGAAGTGTTTACCTGTTTACTACCTTGTTTTTTAATCACTTAACATTGGAGTAGATAACTATGAATTGCCTTCAGATATCGACCCTTCAGATGAGTCCCAGGAACCCAGACACAGCCAAACAGTTTGACTCTGTTTCAGAGTTTCTCCATTAACAAATAGTTTAGTCAACTTCAGTAGTGACCCCACTATCCTGCTTTCTCCTTTTGGTAAAAGGGGTAAGATTTGTTTTTTATGTTCTGTGATTCAGTGATACTTAGGTCTTCAAATTGGCATTCCTTCCTGCTTTGGGTCAGTCTGTATTCATACTCATGGTGATTCAACCAGCAGCAGAATCCTTCTATGAGGTAAATTCAGTTATCACATCTTAGCTGGTGGACTGCCATGGTGATTTGATGGCAAGTGAGCTAGTCTCCAGGTTTCTGGAGCTTCACTGACCCTTTATTAAAATATTTGATTATTCTAAAATTTTAAATTGTCACCATGGTTACAGAAGAGAGAATTGAAAGGTGACAATGGACACCAAGAGATCAGTTAGGAGACTGCCACATCAAAATTAATGGGGCCTTGGGCAGGCCAAATAGGGAAAGGAGTACGTCAAAGCTGTATATTGTCATCCTGCTTATTTAACTTATATGCACAGTATATTAGAAACACGGCTGGATGAAGCACAAGCTGGAATCAAGATTGCCTGAAGAAAAGTCAATAACCTCAGATATGCAGATGACACCACAATTACGGCAAAAAGTGAAGAACAAAGGAGCCTTTTGATGAAAGTGAAAGAGGAGAGTGAAAAAGTTGGCTTAAAGCTCAACATTCAGAAAATGAAGATCATGGCATCTGGTCCCATCACTTCATAGGAAATAGATGGGGAAACAGTGGAAACAGTGACAGACTTTATTTTGGGGGGCTCCAAAATCACTGCAGATGGTGATTGCAGCCACAAAATTCAAAGACGCTTGCTCTTTGGAAGAAAAGTTATGACCAACCTAGACATCATATTAAAAAGCAGAGACATTGCCTTGCCAAAAGAGTCAAAGCTAGTCAAAGCTCTGGTATTTACAGTAGTCATGTATGGATGTGAGAGTTGGAATATAAAGAAAGCTGAGTGCCAAAGAATTGATGAACTGTGGTTTTGGAGAAGACTCTTGGGAGTACCTTGGACTGCAAGGAGATCCAACCAGTCAATCCTAAAAGAAATCAGTCCTGAATATTCACTGGAAAGACTGATGCTGAAGCTGAAGTACCAATACTTTGGCCACCTGATGCCAAGAACTGACTCATTAGAAAACACCCTGATGCTGGGAAAGACTTAAGGCAGGAGGAGAAGGGGATGACAGAGGATGAGATGGTTGGATGGCATCACCGACTCAATGGACATGAGTTGAAACTCTAGGAATTGGTGATGGACAGGGAGGCCTGGCATGCAGCAGTCCATGGGATTGCAAAGAGTCAGACACAACTGAGCAACTAAACTGAACTGAACTGAGAAGGCCATGTTTGAAACAGGAAAGGAGAAATGTGGACAGATTTAAGTAATACTATGAATGTAAAACAATGGATAGAGGAATGGAATATGGGGCACAAGAAAGAAAGAAGTGTCAAGAGTGAATCTGGGGTTCTGACTTATGTTATAGGATAGAGAGTGCTATTCACTGAGAGAGAGTATTGGGGAAAGACTAGGTTTTACAAGTTGGGATTGAGCAATAAAGTATAAGGTCATGAGTTTGAGTGTTTGAGTAATTGGAAGGAAGTTTAGAGGATACATACAAATGAAAAAGCTGACATCTGAATAAAGGTTCTGGAGATGATTTGATATGACAAGATATGTCAATCTGCTCATGTTTTCATAACAAAATATCACAAGAACAGATTGGGAGCATTTAAATAATAGACATTTATTTTATCAGTGTTATAGGTGCTAGAAATCCATGATCAAGGTTTCTGCAAATTTATTTTCTGGTGAGAGCCTTCTTCATGTCTTGTAAATGGCCTCCATCTTGAATGCATGTATCAGTTGCTCAATTGTGTATGGCTCTTTGTGACCCCACAGACTGTAAATGCCAGGCTCCGTCAATGGGATTTTTCAGGCAAGAAACTGGAATGGGTTGCCATTTTCTTTCTCCAGGGGTCTTCCCCACGCAAGGATCAAACCCATGTCCCCTGTGTCTTATGCACTGCAGGTAGATTCTTTCCCTGCTGAGCCATCAGGGAAGCCCATGGTCTCCATCTTACTGTGTGCTTATGGAACCTCTCTTCTGTACATAGGGAGATAGAAAAACAAAGAGAGAGAAAGACAAAGAGAGTTCTTTGGTGGCTTTTCTTATAAGAACACTATGAGAGCCTATCTGGATCTCATTTAACCTTAATTATTTCCTTAAAGGCCCCATCTCCAAATATGGCCACACTCGAGGTTAGAATTTCAACTGAAGTAATGCAATTACTCTACAAAGCAATCTCTTACTGTCTGCACAATTCTTTACCTGCTCTTTATATGTGTCACTCTACTTTAAAATGAAGTCAAGGAAAATTTGTCCAAAATAAATATTAAGAAATAGATGTGCTTAGTCGCTCAGTTGTGTCCAACTCTTTGTAATACCATGGACTATAGCCCACCAAGCTCTTCTGTCCATAGGGATTCTCCAGGCAAAGAATACTTCAGTGTGTTGCCATGCCTTTGTCCAGGGGATCCTCCCAACCCAAGGGTTGAACCCAAGGCAGATTCTTTATGCCTGCAATGTTGGAGACCCCGGTTTGATTCCTGGGTCCAGAAGATCCCCTGGAGAAGGGATAGGTTACCCACTCCTGTATTCTTGAGCTTCCCTGGTGGCTCAGCTGGTAAAGAATCCACCTGCAATGAGGAGACCTGGGGTTCAATCACTGAGTTGGGAAGATCCACTGGAGAAGGGAACAGCTACCCATTCCAGTATTCCAGCCCCCATAATATTAACCTAACAAAGAAATAGATAGATGTAGGCAAAGAAATTTTCTATTTTTCTCCAGAAACATGCTGCTATTGACTTACGTTTGTTAGACTGCTTGAAGGTCCTAATATGACCACATGGAAGTCCAGCTTGGAAATAGTAATCTCATTTGCAGTGAAGTAAAAGTCACTCAGTCGTGTCTGACTCTGCAACCCCATGGACTATATAGTCCATGGAATTCTCCAGGTCAGAATACTGGAGTGGCTAGTCTTTTTGCAGTGAAGTCACTGCAAAATTTTGGTCCTTCCAGCCATAACAAATTAATCAGTGTCAGTTCAGGTCAGAATCTTAATGAAAACCAAACAAAACTGTTTTGGCTACTCGTGGCATTGGCAATTTGATAGGCAACACAATGTCTTCTGAAATCAGTGCAGAATTGTACCGTCAGCATTTCAATAAACAGTACTTAGGTTAGCATTGCCAATATCGATGATGTAAAGATTCTACACTTGTTTGGCAAAAGAAAAAATATCTCCCCTTTGATATTTGCCAAATTTTGTATCATATTATTACATCTTTCCTCTTCCACTCTATTTAGCTGTTTATCATAGCCCTCATTCCATTTCCTGAACTTTTGGGCAGAACTGTTCTGATGTAACTTATACAGTTAACTCCTTCAGGGGGAGTCTCCTTTTGCGTTCACCATCTATAGACTGTGTCACTCTGTGTCATTATATATAATCCATAAAGAGCTTGGGCTTGAAAACTTCTATATCAACCATGAAAATGAATACTTACCTTGAATTGATTATAGTGTAACTACGTGAAAAGTTTAATATACTCTGCAATATTTTTATGTTTCCTCAATGTATGAAAATCTGCTTAGACATGGGCTAAAGAAAAAATTAGTATTATTTGTGAGGGTCTAAAACCCTGATTCCCTTTAGCTTAAATTTGTCTACCAGAGCAGTTAGGCTGAAAATTATGCTAACAAAATCAAAAGCAACAAATATAATTTACATGTTTCAAGGAGCATCTCTCAAAATATTGACCAGAGCTGTTTCCTTCATTCTGGACAATGGTGGCAAAATGTCTAATATGAGACACAACTATAGCTGGGCTAAATGGGAAAGATGAATCAATGCTAGTCAGAAGATGTCAATATTTTTGCATGGAAGCACACAGAATAATCTGTTTTAAACCTGGTGCACCCTTCCTAGCAAGTCTTTTTTTTCCACACTTGGTAAATTGAGGTTCTTAATATATATGGTAAAGATCTCTAACAAAAACTCAGATCCAGTTAGCATTTCTAACAAAGTACAAACATAGTTTTTATAAAGAAACTGTCTGAGTATTTTATATACTGAAAGAGACCAGCCTATAAAATGCAATATTGTGAGTTAAAAAGCACTAACCTAGCAATCAGAATTCTTGGATTCAAGACTTAGTGTTTCCACCAAACAATTGTGGACTGGGCACATTTCACCTATATGGAGCTTAGTTTTCTTATCTATAAAATATGAAGAAAGTGGAAAAATTCTTTAAGAGATTTTCTAGAACATTCAATAAAATAAATCATGAGTACTGTAGAAAGCATAGAACTAAAGAGCCTCTTGATGAAAGTGAAAGAGGAGAGTGAAAAAGTTGACTTAAAACTCAACATTCAGAAAACTAAGATCATGGCATCTGGTCCCATCATTTCAAGGCAAATAGATGGGGAAACAGTGGAAACAGTGGCAGATTTTATTTTGGGGGGCTCCAAAATCACTGCAGATGGTGACTGCAGCCATGAAACTTAACAATGCTTGCTCCTTGGAAGAAAACTTACGGCCAACCTAGACAGCTTACGAAAAAGCAGAGACATTATTTTGCCAACAAAGGTCCATCTAGTCAAAGCTATGATTTTTCCAGTAGTCACGTATGAATGTGAGAGTTGGACTATAAAGAAAGCAACTCTTGCCAAAGAATTGATGCTTTTGAACTGTGGCATTGGAGAAGACTCTTGAGAGTCCCTTGGACTGCAAGAAGACCCAACCAGTCCATCCTAAAGGAGATCAGTTCTGAATATTCATTAGACGGACTGATGTTGAAGCTGAAACTCCAATACTTTGGCCATGGAAAAGACCCTGATGCTGGGAAAGATTGAAGGCAGAAGGAGAAGGGGACGACAAAGGGTGAGATGGTTGGATGGCATCACCCACGTGATGGACATGAGTTTGAGTAGGTTCTGGGTGTTGGTGATGGACAGGGAAGCCTGGCATGCTGTAGTCCATGGGGTTGCAAAGAATCGGGCATGGCTGAGCAACTGAACTGATTAGAAAAATAACTTAAATGCATGCCCTACTGATGATCTCTATCCTTATATAAGTAAATGAAGATTAGCCTTTGGTACACACAAATACCAAGATTTCTGCTGATCTACTTAGCAAAGAACCACTGGTAAAGAACTATTTTATTCCTGAGAGTAATTTAAACACTCAAAATAATCTTTACTGCCAATCAAACTTCTAGAGAAGCTGAGAATGACAGAACAGCTAAAGTGTTTTTTCCTACCTTTAGAATCATATTCAACTCTTGATTATATCTGTAACAAAAAGTGTTGAAAGTTAGTTGCTCAGTCGTGTCTGATTCTTTGTGACTCCGTGGACTGGGGCCTGCCAAGCTCCTCTGTCCATGGGATTCTCCAGGCAAGAATACTGGAGTGGGTTGTCATTTCCCTCTCTAGGAAATTTTCCTGACTTAGGGATCAAACTTGGGTCTCCTGCATTGAGGGCAGATTCTTCACTGTCTGAGCCCCCAGGAGAGCCTCATCTATTTAAGACGCTCTGTAGTTTATACTTAGACGCTCAAGTACATATTTCATGCATATTAGATTCTAGTTTATTTTCCTGACCACTGATTTTCATTATAAGTTATTTTCAAAATTAAGAAACATTTGAAAATAACAAAAAGGCTTTTCTTAACTTATTGAAACAGCAGATTCTTTTAGGCCCCAATAGTTACGGTTATGTCAAATGATTTATTTTCTTCATCAATAGCAAACTGTTTATCATTCTATCTTTCTGCTTAGACCATTAAATATTTAAGAAACTGTTAACAGGGAGTGTTTACTAAATCACTAAACCTCACTAAATCACTAAAGCAAGAGCAGCCAAACGTTTCTTAAAATCTCTGCCAGATTTATAATTTGCAAAGTCATACTAAAAGCATTTTGGTTGGCAATTTCATTAAAGTTCTAAAATACTCTGCTACTGCACTTTTTAAATCTAGTATGACAGCTTTTAGTTTCAAATAATTTGACATTACCCCTCCAATACATCTTTAATAACAGCACCAACAAATTAGATAGGAACACAAAGATGAAAGCTTCTGACAGAGTCTGGAATCTATGTCATCTATAACTGTTCAATACCTAGTCTATTGTATAGGAGAAAAAGAGCTGTACCTAAGCCCTTAGTCAAATCTTAAGCTGAAAGCAAGTTAAGCTCACAGATATCATTTTAATTCTGAGTCTTTCAGTTCAGTTCAGTCGCTCAGTTATGTCCGACTCTGCGACCCCATGAATCGCAGCACGTCAGGCCTCCCTGTCCATCACCAACTCCCAGAGTTCACTCAGACTCACGTTCATCCAGTCCATGATGCCATCCAGCCATCTCATCCTCGGTCGTCCCCTTCTCCTCCTGCCCCCAATCCCTCCCAGCATTAGAGTCTTTTCCAATGAGTCAACTCTTTGCATGAGGTGGCCAAAGTACTGGAGCTTCAGCTTTAGTATCATTCCTTCCAAGGACATCCCAGGGTTGATCTCCTTCAGAATAGACCCGTTGGATTCCTTGCAGTCCAAGGGACTCTCAAGAGTCTTCTCCAACACCACAGTTCAAAAGCATCAATTCTTCGGCACTCAGCCTTCTTCACAGTCCAACTCTCACATCCATACATGACCACAAGAAAAACCATAGCCTTGACTAGACGGACCTTAGTCGGCAAAGTAATGTCTCTGCTTTTGAATATGCTATCTAGGTTGGTCATAACTTTTCTTCCAAGGAGTAAGTGTCTTTTAATTTCATGGCTGCAATCACCATCTGCAGTGATTCTGGAGCCCAAAAAAATAAAGTCTGACACTGTTTCTACTGTTTCCCCATCTATTTCCCATGAAGTGATGGGACCAGATGGCATGATCTTCATTTTAGTGATCATCAATAAACGGATATTTTTTTCCTCCACCTTCACTTACTTTTTTCTGCTTTCATATAACGTCCGTATTTGATCATCTCTACGACACTTCTAGGATAATATAATAAGCACCTGAAACTCCAGGTCTCCAAAAAAAATTGAGGTAATAGGAAAGCGAAGTTGGACTTGTCTTCTCCTCTTCATCTTGCCCATCTCTCCTGACCTCCTGAGCCCACTCTTGATACTTTCCTTCATTCCATGATGTATCTCTGCCCTCTGGCTTCACCCTCTCTGTCTTATTCCCCAATGTCCTTTAGATCTTCAACTCATCCAAGTGATTTGAGGTCTAAAGCTGAAGTATTGGCTGCAGTCACCATATCAAATTGTGGCAGATATCTTCAGTCTGAAATGTCAGTGTTTGGTGGTTAATTTAATACTCATTCAAAATTCAAGGTTGAAATTCAGAATATATATGTATTTAAAATTATTCTTTACAAAAATAGAATGTTTTATTAAATAGGGAAAAAATGAACAAGTCTAAACTCACAGATCAAGGCTATGGTTTTTCCAGTTGTCATGTATGGATGTGAGAGTTGGACTATAAAGAAGGCTGAGTGCAGAAGAATTGATGCTTTTGAATTGTGGTGTTGGAGAAGACTCTTGAGAATCCCTTGGACTGCAAGGAGATCCAACCCATCCATCCTAAAGGAGATCAGTCCTGGGTGTTCATTGGAAGGACTGATGTTGAAGCTGAAACTCCAATATTTTGGCCACCTGATGTGAAGAGTTGACTCATTGGAAAAGACCCCGATGCTGGGAAAGATTGAGGGCAGGAGAAGGGGATGACAGAGGATGAGATGGTTGGATGGCACCACTGACTCAATAGACATGGGTTTGGATGGACTCTGGGAGTTGGAGTTGGGTGATGGACAGGGAGGCCTGGCGTGCTGTGGTTCATGGGGTCACAAAGAGTTGGAAACGACTGAGGGACTGAGCTGAACTGAACTGAAACAGATCTCAACACCTCTTCTCAAGCTCACTCCCTATGGAAATCTCTACCCCTCCTACTCCAACTCTTCCCTCCCACATACACATACACACTCCTTCACAGCAAATGACACTGTCATCTATAGAAATAGAGGCAACCTGAAAGTTGAGAGTTAAGGGTTTTTTTTAATATAAATTTATTTTAATTGGAGGCTAATTACTTTACAATATTGTATTGATTTTGCCATACATCAACATGAATCTGCCATGGGTATACACATGTTCCCCATCCTGAAACCCCCTCCCACCTCCCTCCCCGTACCATCCCTCTGGGTCATCCAGTGTACCAGCCCCAAGCATCCTGTATCCTGCATCGAACCTGGACTGGTGATTTGTTTCATATATGATATTATATATATTTCAATGCCATTCTTCCAAATCATCCCAACCTCTTCCTCTCCCGCAGAGTCCAAAAGACTGTTCTATATATCTGTGTCTCTTTTGCTGTCTCGAAAACAGGGTTATTGTTCAGTTCAGTTCAGTTCAGTTCAGTCACTCAGTCGTGTCTGACTCTTCGCGACCCCATGAATCACAGCACGCCAAGCCTTCCTGTCCATCACCAACTCCCGGAGTTCACGCAAACTCATATCCATCGAGTCAGTGATGCCATCCAGCCATCTCATCCTCTGTCATTCCCTTCTCCTCCTGCCCCCAATCCCTCCCAGCATCAGAGTCTTTTCCAGTGAGTCAACTCTTCGTATGAGGTGGCTAAAGTACTGGAGTTTCAGCTTTAGCCTCATTCCTTCCAAAGAACACCCAAGGCTGATCTCCTTCAGAATGGACTGATTGGATCTCCTTGCAGTCCAAGGGACTCTCAATCTTCTCCAACACCACAGTTCAAAAGCATCAGTTCTTTGGTGCTCAGCTTTCTTCACAGTCCAGCTCTCACATCTATACATGACCACTGGAAAAACCATAGCCTTGACTAGACAAAGCTTTGTTGACAAAGTAATGTCCCTGCTTTTCAATATGCTATCTAGGTTGGTCATAACTTTCCTTCCAAGGAGTAAGCATCTCTTAATTTCATGGCTGCAGGGTTATCATTACCATCTTTCTAAATTCCATATATATGCATTAGTATACTGTATTGCTGTTTTTCTTTCTGACTTACTTCACCCATATAATAGGCTCCAGTTTCATCCACCTCATTAGAACTGATTCAAATGTATTCTTTTTAATGGCTGAGTAATACTCCATTGTGTATATGTACCACAGCTTTCTTATCCATTCATCTGCTGATGGACATCTAGGTTGCTTCCATGTCCTGGTTATTAAAAACCGTGCTGTGATGAACATTGGGGTACACATGTCTCTTTGTATCCAGTCTGTGATATTTTGTTATAGCAACCCTAGCAAACTATATAAGTGGAATTAAAATGAAAAGATAAAACTAAATCACATTATATGAAAACAGTCATATTTTATTTGAATTTATAAGTATAATAGAATGTAGTGTGAATTGCAGTTCTGTTCATTATCTAGTCAATCTGGTTAATAAAAACAGATAAATTCTATAATTTCACACTTGGATTTGGCAAACTTAAAATTTTCCAAAATAATTTATCAAACATTACTTTTTATCTGCATAAATGACATCTTTGACTAATATTATGTTTCTAGAAGATGCTTACTTCTTGGAAGGAAAGCTATGCCAAACCTAGACAATGTATTAGAAAGCACAAACAAGGTCCATAGAGTCAAAGCTATGGTCTTTCCAGTAGTCATGAATGGATGTGAGAACTGGACCATAAAGAAGGCTTAGCACTGAAGAATTGATGCTTTCAAATTGTGCTGCTGGAGAAGACTCTTGAGAGTCTCTTGGACAACAGGGTGATCAAACCAGTCAACCCTAAAGGAAATCAACCCTGAATACTCATTGGAAGGACTGATGCCATTGAAGCTTCAATAATTTGGGCATCTGATGCCAAGAGCCAACTCACTGGAAAAGACGCTGATGGTGGCAAAGACTGAAGGCAAAAGGAGAAGAAGGTGGCAGAGGATGAGATGGTTGGATAGCATCACCAATTCAATAGACTTGAACTTGGGCAAACTCCAGGAGATAGTGAGGGACCGGGAGACATGGCATGCTGTAATCCATGGGGTCTCTAAGAGTCAGACATGACTTAGTAACTGACCAAGGTCAGCTGTATCTGTTCAACTGTTGATAAGATTATTCAAGAGTATCACCATCAGTCATTACTAAAGCTAAAATTTACAGTCTACTCCGTTGACATTGTATAGACTATTGCAAGAGCAGTGTAGTCATAAAAATTCTTCCCAAACAGAAAATAGTAATTTTATATAGTTCTATAACTGTGTTCATCTCGTTTCAAATCTGAAATGAATTAATAATAATCAAATATTCTTTGAGCTTATCTGAAAATCATTATAAGCCAGCTTTTTTTTTTTCCAAACTTTTGAAGTCCTGAACATTGCGACAAATCTAGTATCTCTATAGATCTAAAACTGTGTAGAGAGGGGACTTCCCTGGTGGTTTGATGGTTAAGAATCCACCATCCAAGGCAGGGGACTTGAATTCAATCCCTGCTTGGGGAACTAAGATCCCACATGCTTGGGGCCCATGCTCTGCAACTAGAGAAGCCACCACTAGAGAAAGCCACATGTCACAGCAAAGACTCAGAGGAGCCAAAAATTTAAAAACAAGCCAACAATAAACTGCACGTTGCCTTTCTCCCCCTCAACCTCACTACTTTAAAGATGGATGTCAAAATGGATGTCAAGATGGATGTTAATACAAAATGAATTAAAAAAAATTTTTTTCAGTCTACAGTATCATCAATATGTCTGTATAGTTCAGTTCAGTTCAGTTGCTCAGTCGTGTCCAACTCTTTGCGACCTCACGAACCGCAGCACACCAGGCCTCCCTGTCATTCACCAACTCCCGGAGTTCACCCAAATCCATGTCCTTTGAGTCGACGATGCCATCCAACCATCTCATCCTCTGTTATCCCCTTCTCCTCCTGCCCTCAATGTTTCCCAGCATCAGGGTCTTTTCAAATAAGTCAGCTCTTCGCATCAGGTAGCCAAAGTGTTGGAGTTTCAGCTTCAACATCAGTCCTTCCAATGAACACCCAGGACTGATCTCCTTTAGGATGGACTGGTTTGATCTCCTTGCAGTTCAAGGGACTCTCAAGAGTCTTCCCCAACACCACATTTCAAAAGTATCAATTCTTCTGCACTCAGCTTTCTTCACAGTCCAACTCTCACATCTATACATGACCACTGGAAACACCATAGCCTTGACCAAACGGACCTTTGTGGGCAAAGTAATATTTCTGCTTTTTAATATGCTATGTAGGTTGGTCATAACTTTCCTTCCAAAGAGTAAGCATCTTTTAATTTCTTGGCTGCAATCACCATCTGCAGTGATTTTGGAGCCCATAAAAATAAAGTCAGCCACTGTTTCCCCATCTATTTGCCATCAAGTGATGGGACCACAGCCTAACTCTCACATCCATACATGACCACTGGAAAAACCATAGCCTTGACTAGACGGAGCTTTGTTGGCAAAGTAATGTCCCTGCTTTTCAATATGCTATCTAGGTTGGTCATAATTTTTCTTCCAAAAAGTAAGCGTCTTTTAATTTCATGGCTGCAGTCACCATCTGCAGTGATTTTGGAGCCCCAAAAAATAAAGTCTGACACCGTTTCCACTGTTTCTCCATCTATTTCCCATGAAGTGATGGGACCGGATGCCATGATCTTCGTTTTCTGAATGTTGAGCTTTAAGCCAACTTTTTCACTCTCCACTTTCACTTTCATCAAGAGGCTTTTTAGTTCGTCTTCACTTTCTGCCATAAGGGTGGTGTCATCTGCATATCTGAGGTGATTGATATTTCTCCCGGCAATTTTGATTCCAGCTTGTGTTTCTTCCAGCCCAGAGTTTCTCATGATATACTCTGCATAGAAGTTAAATAAGCAGGGTGACAATATACAGCCTTGACGTACTCCTTTTCCTATTTGAAACCAGTCTGTTGCTCCATGTCCAGTTCTAACTGTTGCTTCCTGATCTGCATATAGATTTCTCGACGAAGAATTGATGCTTTTGAACTGTGGTGTTGGAGAAGACTCTTGAGAGTCCCTTGGACTGCAAGGAGATCTAACCAGTGCATTCTGAAGGAGATCAGCCCTGGGATTTCTTTGGAAGGAATGATGCCAAAGCTGAAGCTCCAGTACTTTGGCCACCTCATGCGAAGAGTTGACTCATTGGAAAAGACTCTGATGCTGGGAGGGATTGGGGGCAGGAGGAGAAGGGGATGACAAAGGATGAGATGGCTGGATGGCATCACTGACTCGTGGACATGAGTCTGAGTGAACTCTGGGAGTTGGTGATGGACAGGGAGGCCTGGCGTGCTGCGATTCATGGGGTCGCAAAGAGTTGGACACGACTGAGTGATTGAACTGAACTGATGGGACCACATGCCATGATCTTAGTTTTCTGAATGTTGAACATTAAGCCAACTTTTTCACTCTTCTTTCACTTTCATCAAGAGGCTCTTTAGTTCTTCATTTTCTGCTATAAGGGTGGTGTCATCTGCATATCTGAGGTTATTGATATTTCTCCTGATGCCGATAATTACTCCTCATTTGAAAGCATTATTCTATCACTTTGCATGCCATTCATTTTGTAGTTCAATTATAAAGAGTTTGTCATAGATTTAATATGCCTGTATAGAAATCTTGCCATTTTTTACACATATTTAATGGGTATCAGAATTTTTGTTTCTCTTTTTCGTTTGGCATTACATTTTTCAGCTCTTGTTATCTACCACTCTTAAGTATAGGATTTTTCTAAATTCATGAATGTGAAGGTAATATATCAAGCAAGATACAGCTACAAAAGGTCATAGATCTTCATCTTTATGCCTATTTCCAGTGTCTCTCTCTCTCTCTTTCTCTCCTCTACCCAAATTACCTCACCAGGAATTATGTCACTTAACAAAGCAAAAATATTTTGAAATTTACAGAATCCCATATTATTTTAACAAAAATTTCAGAATTGCATAAATGACAAGAAACATATTCAAGTTCATCCATAATTTCCAGTTCTCCTATTTGGAATTTCATGAAAAATATTTAAACTCCGTTATCATTAACAGAATCAATTTCTCCTTTTTTTCCCAGAAAACAGAGCTTTTAAGTTTGGCCTCTTTCACCTGATTACACAGGTACCCATGTCAACTCCTTCCTCCATAAACAGCTTCATACAATGAAATGCAGCTAACCCCTGGACTCCTCACAAGCATGGAACATAGTAACCATTCATCAATGGGTTAGAGGAAAAAAGTATGATGTTTTCCTGTAGACTGTGGAGACACAGCACAACCAATACAATGAAAGAGCTGGTGGCTACTTTTCCAAGAGTGGAGGTTAGAGTTATAGAGTCCATGTCACATCTTTTTTTAAAATGACCTTCTGTTCTCTGTACTCAATTGTGTTGCCTCATACATTTTTGCCATCCTCACCTCCACCAAATCGCTGTAAGTCAAACCTGGTGGCACAATGTCTAAGTTGGTAGCTTTTCTCCAAGATTCTATTTCAGTTTCCTTTGCAAGGAGATCAGGTACCCATACTCTAGCAGACATAATAACTCAGCTTAATTCTAGTCAAAATGAGACCAGAAAGGTCACGATATGTGGCATTCTAGCTTTCCCCGGTTTTGATGATTTTATATTTATTGCAATGTGAATGCAGGGAGGGCCAGTGGTGTATTTCTCCCTACTATCACTGCTATCTCCTGCCCAAGCAAAAATAACTCAAGCAATCTAAAGTAATGGTGTCCATGCATGCTAAGTCGCTCCAGTCATATCCTACTCTTTTCAACCCTATAAACTGTAGTCTGCCAGGCTCCTCTGTCCAAGGGATTCTCCAGGAAGAATACTGGAGTGGGTTGTCATGACCTCCCTCCTCCAGAGAATCTTCCCAACCCAGGGATTAAACCCTTGTCTCTCACGTGACCTGCATTGGCAGGCGGGTTCTTTACCACTGAGCCACCTGGGAAGCCACAAAGTAAAAGTATTAGCATATAAATTTAGAAACCATAGAAAGGAGCATAACATATTTTAATAATAGAAGATATTCAATTTTAATATAAAAGCCCACACTCACATTTTGAGTGGGGAAGAGGACACCATATTCATAGCTGTGGCCTCCACACCTGGTACTTTCATTTTACATTAAATAATCTCTCTCACAATTATCACTGCCAGGCCTCCTATATATCAGCTATCACTATGGCATCAAAGCAGTGTAGTTAATCTAATTAGGCAATATTCAATTACCTCTGTTATGGAAAAAAGATACACTTTCTTTCTGCCAGAGTCATTATTGATTAAATGGAGTAGGGTTAGAAAGAGCATCGAGAAGTCCAGATTTTTAGGCTTCTTGAGCCAAGATTAAAGTAGAGTTTGGGCTAAAAGTTGATCTTGCATTTTCTCTATTTGGTGGATTAAGCACTTAAGCAAATCATGAAGTTCAGAGAATTGCTTACATGGGGGGTGGGGGGATCACTTTCCATGCTGAAGTGCAAGTTACCCTAAACTTACAAACATACTCTCTGAGCTGTAGATTGGTGTAGAAAGATGAAATTTGGAGACATGAAAAATAGCTCAGCTCTTGGAACCTTGCCCTTAAAGAACAGAAGTCCACTTAACAATAAATGAAGGCAAGAATTAATCACTGCAGTGATTAATTATGATAGCAATTATGATATCAGTGATAGCATTTATGGAGTGATGTCCCCAAGAGACATCATCTTGTGAAAACTAAACTAAGAAAATCAAGACATCATGAATAAAGGACACATTCATTTATTCCAAGGAGCGGTGCCCACATGGGCACAGGAGGGCGGAGAGGAGCTACTCCAAGTTCAAGGTCAGGAGGGGCGGCTGTGAGGAGATACCCCTCATCCAAGGTAAGGAGCAGCAGCTGCACTTTGTTGGAGCAGCCGTGAAGAGATACCCCACGTCCAAGGTAAGACAAACCCAAGTAAGATGGTAGGTGTTGAGAGAGGTATCAGAGGGCAGACACAAACCATAATCACAGAAAACTAGTCAGTCTAATCACATGGACCACAGCCTTGTCTAACTCAATGAAACAGCCATGCCATGTGGGGCCACTCAATACGGGTAGGTCATGGTGGAGAGGTCTGAAAGAATGTGGTCCACTGGAGAAGGGAATGGCAAACCACTTCAGTATTCTTGCCTTGAGAACCCCATGAACAGTATGAAAAGGCAAAATGATAGGATACTGAAAGAGGAACTCTCCAAGTCGGTAGGTGCCCAGTATGCTACTGGAGATCAGTGGAGAAATAACTCCAGAAAGAATGAAGGGATGGAGCCAAAGCAAAAACAATACCCAGTTGTGGACATGTGCTGGGGTCCAGCCCCAGTGGATCCAGGGAATTTGAAGGTGGGGACGGCGTTGGCATCCTTGGAAAAATACATATATATTAACAGATATATAGAGAGATTGGAAACGTATCGTGTAGTAGGAAAATTAGTGGAGAAAAAGAGGCTGAATGACTTGGCTACGTGGAATAGCATCCATGCTCCAGATGGGAATTCAACCAGAAAAACGGGGAGCAAGAAGGAAACGACATGGGGGAATCAGTCTTTCCAGAAACTGATCCGATTTCCTTATTTTGGGGTTTGCTTATATACATTTTGTTACACATAGGGATGAATACAGAGTCACGTGGGGGTCAGCAGTCCTGACCTTTATCAAAATCAGGTGCTTCACATAAAAAGGTCTTAGGGATTTTATGATCCTTTCTTTCTGATAACCAAAATCTTATTTTTTCCAAGGGTGTTTTTTCTTAAACCAGGCACCACCCTCCAAATAAAGTTACATTCCTATAGGGTGAGGGTGTAGTGAGTTACAATCAAGAAAGGAATTTATTTAACCCGAGGTTAACATGATTAATCTTAAAGGTTAATACTTATTTCTCCTATATGCTTAAAGGTTAATACTTATTTCTCCTATATGTTCGTTATATTCATTATAAGGGCAGGGAATATGGAGATTTAGCAAACATAGGCCAGTAAATGAAAATCCTTTCACCAATGCTCCCCTTAAGATCTATTTAGTCTTAAGATAGTGATAAAGTTACATTTTACATAGCAAGGACACAGTGATTTATAACAAAGTACAGTGATCTATTACAAAAGAGAAAATTCATTAACGCAAAAAGTCTAGTATTGCTAACCTTAAAAAACTACTATATTTCCTTTTCTATATTCCAAATACATTGATTAATATATTCCCAGGTGCCTAAGGATATGGAGGCCTGGCGGCAATCATTGACTCAACAATGAGAAAAGCCCTATGCTAATTAAGACTTTCAAAATACTCCAAAACTCTCTGCGCTGTTTATGGTTAAGAGGTAGAAAACAATCATGTGAGTAGTGGCAGGAGTATGGATAATCCTGTCACACAAGCTAGTCTGTCAGCAGAGAGGTTTGATCTGAGACATCCTTGTCCCACCCAGAGCAGGGAATTTGCAGCAATTGTTGGCACAACAAATGAAAAACTCTTCATCAATATAATTCCTAACCAACCCACTATGCTAATAATTTCCAACTCCCCAAAAGAATTTGCCTTTAGTAAGTCTAAAACATCTCGTGCCTCTCAGATTGGGAGGCTGTAAACAATCACATGTGGCCGGACGAACCTATATAGGTGAGCTAGATAACATTCAGAGGAGTCCGTAAGCTGAAACACTCTTGTCACACCCAGGAATTTTTATTGCCTTGGAGCTGCACATTTACTCCTTCTCCGAGAAAAACGGTTATGGGGGAGAGCATAAAACAGACTCTGGTATTGGGGTAGATGCTCGGGAACAGGGGGTTTCTTGAGGCTTGATCACGCCTTTGCGTATGCCAAGCCTCCTTCCTCATGCCCTTTGCCATGGGCGGAGTTGCTCACGCTGGCCCCCGACAGACATGACTGGTGATAGAAGCAAGGTCCGATGCTGTAAAGAGCAATATTGCATAGGAACCTGGAATGTCAGGTCCATGAATCAAGGCAAATTGGAAGTGGTCAAACAAGAGATGGCAAGAGTGAACATCGACATTCTAGGAATCAGTGAACTAAAATGGACTGGAATGGGTGAATTTAACTCAGATGACCATTATATCTACTACTGTGGGCAGGAATACCTTAGAAGAAATGGAGTAGCCATGATAGTCATCAAAAGAGTCTGAAATGCAGTACCTGGATGCAATCTCAAAAACGACAGAATGATCTCTGTTCGTTTCCAAGGCAAACCATTCAATATCACAGTAATCCAAGTCTATGCCCCAACCAGTAACACTGAAGAAGCTGAAGTAGAACAGTTTTATGAAGACCTACAAGACCTTTTAGAACTAACACCCAAAAAAGATGTCCTTTCCATTATAGGGGACTAGAATGGAAAAGTAGGAAGTCAAGAAACACTGAACTGAACTGAAATGAACTCATTTTTGAGCAATATACAGATAAAATTAATCAGACTTTTAGAATACACTGTCTCAACAAAGGCTGCTTAAATAATGTTCGCATTTATATTTTTAAGCCTTGTGTGCATGCCTAGTCGCTCAGTAGTGTCTGACTCTTTGTGACCCTATGGACTGTAACTGTAGCCTGGCAGACTCCTGTCCATGGTATTCTCCAGGCAAGAATGGTGGAGTGGGTTGCTATGCCTGCCTCCAGGGGATCTTCCCAATTCAGAGATCGAACCAGCGTCTCTTACAGGCAAGTACTAGCACCACGTAGAAAGCCTTTTTAAGCCTTAGTCACGCCCCAGGGGAACTCCTGATTGCTAACCTCAATAGTAGGTACATTTTCCTCTACTAATGATTTACATTTCAGTAAACAATTTTACCAGAGCTTCTCAAGTGGTGCTCACCTGCCAAGGTAAGAGATGTAAGAGATGCGGGTTCAATCCCTAGGTCAGAAAGGTCCCCTGGAGGAGGGCACATCAACCCACACCAATATTCTTCCCTGGAGAATCCCATGGACAGAGGAGCCTGGCTTCCTCAGAAGGCTCTAGGAGAGAAGTTTTCCTTGACACCTTCTAGCTCTGGTGACTCCAAGCAGTCCTTGGCTTTTGGCAGTTTAACTCCAATATCTGCCTCCAGCCTTCTCTGTCTCTGTCTTCTCTTCTGTCGGCTGTATGAACTTTATACTGCATTCAGGGCCACACATTTAATCCAAAATAATCTCGTCTCATGATCTTTAATTTATGTACATGTGCAGAGACTATTTTTCTAAATAAGGTCATATCACAGGTTCTAGGACACAGGCATATCTTTTTTGGAGATCACCATTCAACTCACTACACCAAAAGTTTTTCATTTTTAGGCCTTTGTAAGTCTTTTTATTTTATTTTTGACTGAAGTACAGTTGATTTGCAATATTATATTACTTTCAGGAGTATAGTATAGTGATTCAGTATTTTACAGAGTATACTTCATTAAAAGTTGCCACAATATAATAGCTATAATTCTCTGTGCTACAAATATATCCTGTTGCTTATCTCTTTTACATATAACAGTTTGTATCTCTTAATCCCATACCCTTATTTTCCCCATCCCACTTTCCATCTCCCCTGTGGTAATCATTAGGTTGTTTTCTATGTCTGTGATTCTGTTCCTGTTTTACATCTACATTCACTTGTATTATTTTTTAGATTCCACACATAGCTGATATCATAAAGTACCTTTCTCGGTCTGACTTATTTAATTAACAGTAATATTCTCTGTGTCCATCCATATTGATGCAAAAAAGCAGAATGTCATTCTTTTATGGCTAAGTAATATCCCATTGTACATATAATATATACCACATCTTCTTTATCCATTCATCTCTTGATGGACATTTGGCTTTTTAAAATATTATTTCTGCAGCTTGGAGAACTTTCCTCTGGATATTTTGCTTTCTCATCCAGGTCTCAGGCTTCCCAGTTGGCACAGTGGTAAGGAATCTGCTTGCCAATGCAGGAGGTACAAGAGACATGGGTTCAATCCCAGGATCGGGAAGATACCCTGGATGAGGAAACAGCAATCTGCTCTGGTATTCTTGCCATGGAGAATTCCATGGACAGAGGAGCCTGGTGGGTTATAGTCCATGGGGTTACAAAGAGTTGGACATGATTGAGCAACTGAATCCAGCAGGTTTCAGTCAGCTCAGATATGATACACTATCTTTACTCAGTTCTTCCTTGCCCACCCTACCCAAAACTGCTTCTCTTCATTGTTTTTTCCCCATTACCATGTTTGTTCTTTTTATATATATATAAATTTATTTATTTTAATTGGAGGTTAATTACTTTACAATATTGTATTGGTTTTGCCATACATCAACATGAATCCACCACAGGTATACACGTGTTCCCCATCCTGAAGCCCCCTCCTTCCTCCCTCCCCATACAATCCCTCTGGGTCGTCTCAGTGCACTAGCCCCAAGCATCCAGTATCATTCATTGATTCATTGCATAACATTTTATTTGGACTGGCAATTCGTTTCATATATGATATTATACATATTTCAATGCCATTCTCCCAAATCATCCCACCCTCTCCCTCTCCCACAGAGTCCAAAAGACTGTTCTATACATCTGTGTCTCTTTTGATGTCTCACATACAGGGTTATTGTTACCATTTTTCTAAATTCCATATATATGCGTTAGTATACTGTATTGGTGTTTTTCTTTCTGGCTTACTTCACTCTGTATAATAGGCTCCAGTTTCATCCACCTCATTAGAACTGATTCAAATGTATTCTTTTTAATGGCTGGGTAATATTCCATTGTATATGTGTACCACAGCTTTCTTACCCATTCATCTGCTGATGGACATCTAGGTTGTTTCCATGTCCTGGCTATTATAAACAGTGCTGTGGTGAACATTGGGGTACACATGTCTCTTTCAATTCTGGTTTCCTTGGTGTTTATGCTCAGCAGTGGGATTGCTGGGTCATAAGTCAGTTCTATTTCCAGTTTTTTAAGGAACCTCCACACTGTTCTCCATAGTGGCGGTACTAGTTTGCATTCCCACTAACAGTGTAAGAGGGTTCCCTTTTCTCCACACCCTCTCCAGCATTTATTGCTTGTAGACTTTTGGATTACAGCCATTCTGACTGGTGTGAAATGGTACCTCATTGTGGTTTTGATTTGCATTTCTCTGATAATGAGTGATGCTGAGCATCTTTTCATGTGTTTGTTAGCCATCTGTATGTCTTCTTTGGAGAAATGCCTGTTTAGTTATTTGGCCCATTTTTTGATTGAGTCGTTTATTTTTCCAGAATTGAGCTGCAGGAGTTGCTTGTATATTTTTGAGATTAGTTGTTTGTCAGTTGCTTCATTTGCTATTATTTTCTCCCATTCCGAAGGCTGTCTTTTCACCTTGCTTATAGCTTACTTTGTTGTGCAGAAGCTTTTAATTTTAATTAGATCCCATTTGTTTATTTTTGCTTTTGTTTCCAGTATTCTGGGAGGTGGGTCATAGAGGATCCTGCAGTGATTTATGTCGGAGAGTGTTTTGCCTATGTTCTCCTCTAGGAGTTTTATAATTTCAGATCTTACATTTAGATCTTTAATCCATTTTGAGTTTATTTTTGCGTATGGTGTTACAAAGTGTTCTAGTTTCATTCTTTTACGAGTGGTTGACCAGTTTTCCCAGCACCTCTTGTTAAAGAGATTGTCTTTTCTCCATTGTATATTCTGGCCTCCTTTGTCGAAGATAAGGTGTCTGTAGGTGTGTGGGTTTATCCTTAGGCTTTCTATTTTTTTCCATTGATCTATATTTCTGTCTTTGTGCCAGTACCATACTGTCTTGATGACTGTGGCTTTGTAGCAGAGCCAGAAGTCAGGCAGGTTGATTCCTCCAGTTCTATTCTTCTTTCTCAAGATCGCTTTGGCTATTCGAGGTTTTTTGTATTTCCATACAAATTGTGAAATTATTTGTTCTAGCTCTGTGAAAAATACCTTTGGTAGCTTGATAGGGATTCCATTGAATCTATAGATTGCTTTGGTAGTGTACTCATTTTAACTATATTGATTCTTCCAATCCATGACATTGGTATATTTCTCCATCTATTAGTATCCTCTTTGATTTCTTTCACCAGTGCTTTACAGTTTTCTATATACAGGTCTTTAGTTTCTTTAGGTAGATATATTCCCAAGTATTTTATTCTTTTCATTGCAATGGTGAATGGAATTGTTTCCTTATTTTCTCTTTCTATTTTCTCATTGTTAGTGTATAGGAATGCAAGGGATTTCTGTGTGTTGATTTTATATCCTGCAACTTTACTATATTCATTGATTAGTTCTAGTAACTTTCTGATGGAGTCTTTAGGGTTTTCTATGTAGAGGATCATGTCATCTGCAAACAGTGAGAGTTTTACTTCTTCTTTTCCAATTTGGATTCCTTTTATTTCTTTCTCTGCTCTGATTGCTGTGGCCAAAACTTCCAGAACTATGTTGAATAGTAGTGGTGAGAGTGGGCACCCTTGTCTTGTTTCTGACTTTAGAAGAAATGCTTTCAATTTCTCACCATTGAGGATGTTTGCTGTGGTTTTGTCATATATAGCTTTTATTATGTTGAGGCATGTTCCTTCATTCCTGCTTTCTGGAGAGTTCTTATCATAAATGGATGTTGAATTTTGTCAAAGGCTTTCTCTGCATCTATTGAGATAATAATATGGCTTTTATTTTTCAATATTTGCAGATTTGAAGAATCCTTGTATCCCTGGGATAAAGCCCACTTGGTCCTGGTTGTATGATCTTTTTAATGTGTTGTTGGATTCTGATTGCTAGAATTTTGTTAAGGATTTTTGCATCTATGTTCATCAGTGATATTGGCCTGTAGTTTTCTTTTCTTGTGGCATCTTTGTCAGGTTTTGGTATTAGAGTGATGGTGGCCTCATAGAATGAGTTTGGAAGTTTACCTTCCTCTGCAATTTTCTGGAAGAGTTTGAGTAGGATAGGTGTTAGCTCTTCTCTAAATTTTTGGTAGAATTCAACTGTGAAGCCGTCTGGACCTGGGCTTTTGTTTGCTGGAAGATTTCTGATTACTGTTTCAATTTCCATGCTTGTGATGTGTCTGTTAAGATTTTCTATTTCTTGCTGGCTCAGTTTTGAAAAGTTGTACTTTTCTAAGAATTTGTCCATTTTTTCCATGTTATCCATTTTATTGGTATATGATTGCTGATAGTAGTCTCTTATGATCCTTTGTATTTCTGTGTTGTCTGTTGTGATCTCTCCATTTTCATTTCTAATTTTATTGATTTGATTTTTCTCCCTTTGTTTCTTGATGAGTCTGGCTAGTGGTTTGTCAATTTTATTTATCCTTTCAAAGAACCAGCTTTTGGTTTTGTTGATTTTTGCTATGGTCTCTTTTGTTTCTTTTGCATTTATCTCTGCCCTAATTTTTAAGATTTCTTCCCTTCTACTAACCCATTTCATAGTTCTTCATTTCGTCCTTTTCTTGTTGCTTTAGTTGTAGAGTTAGGTTATTTATTTGACTTTTTTCTTGTTTCTTGATGTATGCCTGTATTGCTATGAACTTTCCCCTTAGCACTGCTCTTACAGTGTCCCACACGTTTTGGGTTGTTGTTTTTTCATTTTCATTCGTTTCTATGCATATTTTGATTTCTTTTTTGATTTCTTCTGTGATTTGTTGGTTATTCAGAAGCGTGTTGTTCAGCCTCCATATGCTGGAATTTTCAATAGTTTTTCTCCTGTAATTGACATCTAATCTTACAGTATTATGGTCAGAAAAGTGCTTGGAATGATTTCAACTTTTTTTAATTTACCAAGGCTAGATTTATGGCCCAGGATATGATCTATCCTGGAGAAAGTTCCATGTGCGCTTGAGAAAAAGGTGAAATTCATTGTTTTGGGGTGAAATGACCTACAGATATCACCTAGGTCTAACTGGTCTATTGTATCATTTAAAGTTTGTGTTTCCTTGTTAATTTTCTGTTTAGCTGATCTATCCATAGGTGTGAGTGGGGTATTAAATTCTCCCACTATTATTGTGTTATTGTTCATTTCCCCTTTCATACTTGTTAGCATTTGTCTTATGTATTGTGCTGCTCCTATATTGGGTGCATATATATTTATAATTGTTATATCTTCTTCTTGGATTGATCCTTTGATCATTATGGAATGTCCTTCTTTGCCTCTTTTCACAGCCTTTGTTTTAAAGTCTATTTTATCAGATATGAGTATTGCTACTCTTGCTTTCTTTTGGTCTCTATTTGCGTGGAATATCTTTTTCCAGCCCTTCACTTTCAGTCTGTATGTGTCCCTTGTTTTGAGGTGGGTCTCTTGTAGACAACATATATAGGATTTTGTTTTTGTATCCATTCAGCCAGTCTTTGTCTTTTGGTTGGGGCATTCAACCCATTTACATTTAGGGTAATTATTGATAAGTATGATCCTGTTGCCATTTATTTTATTGTTTTGGGTTTGGGTTTATACACCCTTTTTGTGTTTCCTGTCTAGAGAGCATCCTTTAGCATTTGTTGGAGAGCTGGTTTGGTGGTGCTGAATTCTCTCACCTTTTGTTTGTTTGGAAAACTTTTGATTTCTCCTTCATATTTGAATGAGATCCTTGCTGGGTACAGTAATCTGAGCTGTAGGTTATTTTCTTTCATCACTTTAAGTATGTCTTGCCATTCCCTCCTGGCTTAAAGAGTTTCTATTGAAAAATCAGCTGTTTTCCTTATGGGAATCCCCTTGTGTGTTATTTGTTGTTTTTACCTTGCTACTTTTAATATTTGTTCTTTGTGTTTGATCTTTGTTAATTTGATTAATATGTATCTTGGGGTATTTCACCTTGGGTTTATCCTGTTTGGGACTCTCTGGGTTTCTTGGACTTGGGTGATTATTTCCTTCCCCATTTTAGGGAAGTTTTCAACTATTATCTGCTCAAGTATTTTCTCATGGTCTTTCTTTTTGTCTTCTTCTGCGACTCCTGATTCGAATGTTGGGGCATTTAACAGTGTCCTGGAGGTCTCTGAGATTGTCCTCATTTCTTTTAATTTGTTTTTCTTTTTTCCTGTTTAACTTATTTCTACCATTCTATCTTCTACTTCACTAATCCTATCTTCTGCCTCCATTATTCTACTATTTGTTGACTCCCGATAGTTTTTTATCTCATTTATTGCATTATTCACTATATATTGACTCTTTTCTATTTCTCTAGGTCCTTGTTAAACCTTCCTTGCATCTTCTCAATCCTTCTCTCCAGGCTATTTGTCTGTGATTCCATTTTGATTTCAAGATTTTGGATCATTTTCATTATCATTATTCGGGATTATTTATTAGGTAGATTCCCTATCTCTTCCTCTTTTGTTTGGTTTGGTGGGCATTTATCCTGTTCCTTTACCTGATGGGTATTCCTCTGTCTCTTCATCTTGTTTATATTGCTGAGTTTGGGGTGGCCTTTCTGTATTCCAGCAGTTTGTGGAGTTCTCTTTATTGTGAGGTTTCCTCACTGTGAGTGGGGTTGTACAGGTGGCTTGTCAAGGTTTCTTGGTTAGGGAAGCTTGTGTCGGTGTTCTGGTGGGTAGAGCTGGATTTCTTCCCTCTGGAGTGCAGTGAAGTGTCCAATAATGAGTTATGAGATGTCAATGGTTTTGGAGTAACTTTGGGCAGCCTGTATATTGGAGATCAGCATTGTGTACCTGTGTTGCTGGAAAATTTGCATGGTATGTCTTGCTCTGGAACTTGTTGGCCCTCGGGTGGTGCTTGGTTTCAGTGTAGGTGTGGAGGCGTTTGATGAGCTCCTGTCAATTAATGTTCCCTGGAGCCAGGAGTTCTCTGGTGTTCTCAGGGTTTGGACTTAAGCCTCCTGCTTCTGGTTTTCAGTCTTATTTTTACAGTAGTCTCAAGACTTCTCCTTCTATACAGCACCATTGATAAAACATCTAGGTTAAAGATGAAAAGTTTCTCCACAGTGAGGGACACCCAAAGAGGTTCACAGAGTTACATGGAGAAGAGAAGAGGGAGGAGGGAGTTAGAGGTGACCTGAATGAGATGAAGTGGAATCAACAGAGGAGAGAGCAAGCTAGCCAGTAATCACTTCTTTATGTGTGTTCCACAGTCTGGACTGCTCAGAGATGTTCACGGAGTTATACAGAGAAGAAAAGAGGGAGGAATGAGACAGAGGTGGCCAGGAGGATAAAAGGGGGGAATGAAAAGGAAGGAGACAGATCCAGCCAGTAATCAGTTCCCTAAGTGTTCTCCACCATCTAGAACACACAGAAATTCACAGCATTGGGTAGAAAAGAGAGGGGATAGGGAGGAGACACAGGCAACCCGGTGGAGAAAAAGGAGAGTCCAAAGGGGGAGAGACCAGTCAAGCCAGTAATCTCGCTCCCAAGTAAAAATGGGTACCGAAGATTGGATTCTTAAAGGTATAAAATTGATAACAAATACCAAAAAGCAAAGAGTAAAAATCTAGAGTAGAGTTTGGAATTTCAAAAATACAATATTAAAGAAAAGAGGAAAAAAAGAGAAAAAATAGTCACAAAAATTATTTAAAAATATATACATATATGAAGTTTCTTTTAAAAAATAGGGTCTTTTTTTGCAAATTAATAGTAGGTTATAAAAGTGAAAATTAAAGGAGTAATAGAGGACTTAAATTTTTTTAATTTAAAAAAAAGCATGATCGTAAAAATAGTAAAAATATATCTAGGACTTTCTCTGGTGGTGTTGTGGGTATTGCAGGGTCAGTTCATTTTCGGATAGTTCCTTGCTCCGGCTTATATTTCTCAAGATCTGTAGGCTCCTTCCTATGTAGTCAATACTAATGACAGGGTTTTAGTCTATTGCACCTGTCACTTCCAAGCGCTTCCCTCTGTTTTAGCTTCTTCTGTTTGCTGGTCTCTTCAGTGTCTGATTTCCGCCCGGACACAAAGTGGGCGGTGGTGGACACTTTTTTTAAGCTCAGTTGTTTAGTTGCGATGTGGGGAGGGAGGGACGCTGCAAACAAATAACACTGGCATGTGTTCGCAGTGCCTCAGCCACACTGGGCCTGCCCCTGCTCATGGCGCATGTACCCTCCCTGCCCACACTGCTCAGGCTCTAGGTTGCTCCACTGGGAACCGTCCGAGGCCAGCCCTTGGCTACATGCACTTCCCAGGTCTAAGCCGCTCAGGTTTAGGCACTCGGGTAGTCCTCAGAGGTGCAGAGTCGGTTGGGCCTGCATTTTGTGCCCTTCCCAGGTCCGAGCAGCTCAGGTGATGAGGTGTTTGGCGAGTGTGGTCACTGCGACTTATCGCCTCCCCTGTCCCTGCCGCTCGGTTTTCTGGTTGAACAACTGGTGCACCTTCTCAGGCGGATGTTGACCATCCAGAACCCCAAGAAGTCTTAGTTAGCAAAGAAGCCTGCTTACAGTTTTGTAGATAATGTCTCTCTGGGGCTGCGATTACCCACTTCTGGCTCTGGCTGCCTGTCACCAGAGGGGCATGTTTTGCAGCTGGCTATCTCTGTTCAGTCCTTTGTTCTGTGCACAGGCCTGGCAGTGTCTTAGGTTAGGGCTGGCTTTTTGCATGGTAGTTATCCGACAGTCTGGTTTGCTAGCCCAAGTTAGTTCAGTCAGTTCACGCTCAGGGCATTCAGGCCAGATCCTTACTCTAAGCAATGCAGCCAGCACCTCCCTGCCCAGCCCCTGCTTGCTAGTGGCGGGTGCAGGCATCTGCACTGCTTCTCCACTGGGGGAGTTACCGTTGAGCTCATAATCTGTGGAGTTTAATTATTTATTTTCCCTCCCCGTTATGTTGCCCTCTGTGCTTCCAAGGCTCACCACAGACTTGGCAGTGAGAGTTTTCCTGGTGTTTGGAAACTTCTCTCTTTTTAAGACTCCCTTCCTGGGACAGAGCTCCATCCCCACCTTTTTTGTCTCTTTTTGTGTCTTTTTTATTTTTTCCTACCTCCTTTCAAAGACAATGAGCTGCTTTTCTGGGTGCCTGATGTTCTCTGCCGGCATTCAGAAGTTGTTTTGTGGAATTTACTCAGCATTTAAATGTTCTTTTGATGAATTTGTGGGGGAGAAAGTGGTCTCCCTGTCTTATTCCTCTGCCATCTTAGGACCGCCCCATGTTTATCTTATCACAACATTCATCTAAATCTGGAGGTTTTGTCCTTTTTATTTACTTCTTTTCACTCTCTCACTCAAACAAAATCTCCATGCTGCTGCTGCTGCTGCTAAGTCGCTTCAGTCGTGTTCGACTTCGTGTGACTCCATAGACAGCAGCCCGCCAGGCTCCCCCGTCCCTGACATTCTCCAGGCAAGAACACTGGAGTGGGTTGCCATTTCCTTCTCCAATGCATGAAAGTGAAAAGTCAAAGTAAAGTCGCTCAGTTGTGTCCGACTCTTAGCGACCCCAAAGACTGCAGCCCACCAGGCTCCTCCATCCATGGGATTTTCCAGGCAAGAGTACTGGAGTGGGGTGCCATTGCCTTCTCCATAAGCGTACAAAATCTGTCTGTTTTACTTATTGCCAAGTCCCTGGTATCTAGCTCAGTGCCCAGCATGTAATAGCTGCTCAGTAAATATTAATCATGGAGAAGGCAATGGTAACTCACTCCAGTACTTTTGCCTGGAAAATCCCATGGATGGAGGAGCCTGGGAGGCTGCAGTCCATGGGGTCGCTAAGAGTTGGACACTACTGAGTGACTTCAGTTTCACTTTTCACTGTCATGCATTGGAGAAGGAAATGGCAACCCACTCCAGTGTTCTTGCCTGGAGAATCCCAGGGACGGTGGAGCCTGGTAGGCTGCCATCTGTGGGGTCACACAGAGTCAGACATGACTGAAGCGCCTTAGCAGCAGTAGCAAATATTTATCAAATACATAAATACAGACTTTACAACAACTTTATGAAGTAGGATGAAATTAGCCATCTGAGGAGTTAACTTGGAAACAGGCTAAATAAGAAAAAATTTCAATTAAAAGAACCAGCACACACCTCAAACATGAATGAGCTATTACTAATATAATAAAAGGTTACCTAATCAACTACTTATTATTTATATAAAGAATTAAAAACTATTTCCCCCCTCTGTCTATAGAAAAAAGATAATCTATTGAAATCCAGAAAGTGAGGAGCCCTAAAACAGGAAAATAATAACATGTTTCTAGAATGGGATAGATTGCTTTTCTGAGAATCACAGTGTGTAAGGACTGGTACATAACTTCTAGAGCCCACAGCAAAATGGCAGGTGAAGGTATCATAAGGATACTAAAAAAATTAAGCATTTCCTTTTTCTGCTGTTTCTCTGTCAATTGTCCTGGTGTTTTTAAATTTATTATTTAATGTTTTTCTAAGTGAAGAAATATTGCTCTTTACAGCACCAGACTTTACTTCAATCACCAGTCACATCCACAACTGAGTGTTGTTTTCACTTTGACTCCATCTCTTCATTCTTTCTGGAGTGATTTCTCCACTCTTCTCCAGTAGCATATTGGGCACCTACCGAGCTGGGGAGTTCATCTTTCAGTGTCCTATTTTTGTCTTTTCATACTGTTCATGGGGTTCTCAAGGAAAAATACTGGAGGTAAATTAGAAGGTCAAACAGGAGATGGCAAGAGTGAACATTGACATTTTAGGAATCAGTGAACTAAAATGAACTGGAATGGGGTGAATTTAATTCAGATGACCATTATACCTACTACTATGGGCAAGAATCCCTTAGAAGAAATGGAGTAGCCATTATAGTCAAAAAGAGTCCCAAATACAGTATTTGGGTGCAATCTCAAAAATGACAGAACTATCCTTGTTCATTTCCAAGGCAAACCACCATTATTACAATAATCCAAGTCTATGCCCCGACCAGTAATGCTAAAAAAATGCTGAAATTGAACAATTCTATGGAGACCTATAAGACCTTCTAGAACTAACACCCAAAAAAGATGTCCTTTTCATCAAAGGGGACTGAAATGCAAAAGTAGGAAGTCAAGAGACACCTGGAATAATAGGAAAATTTGGCCTTGGAGTAAAAAATGAAGCAAGGCAAAGGCTAACCAAATTTTGCCAAGAGAACCCATTGGTCATAGCAAATACCCTCTCCCAGCAACACAAGAGAAGACTCTACACATGGATATCACTGGATGGTCAATACTGAAATCAGATTTATTACTTTCTTTGCACTCAAAGATGGGGAAGCTCTATAATATCACCAAAACAAACTGGGAGCTGACTGTGGCTCAGATCATGAACTCCTTATTGCCAAATTCAGACTTAAATTGAAGAAAGTAGGGAAAACCACTAGACCATTCAGGTATGAACTAAATCAAATCCCTTATGATTATACAGTGGAAGTGACAAATAGATTCAAGGACTTAGATCTGACAGAGTGCCTGAAGAACTATGGACAGAGGTTCGTGACACTGTATTGGAGGCAGTAATCAAGACCATCCCCAAGAAAAAGAAATGCAAAAAGGCAAATTGTTGTCTGAGGAGGCCTTACAAACAGCTGAGAAAAGAAGGGAAGCTAAGGGCAACGGAGAAAAGGGAAGATATATCAATTTGAATGCAGAGATCCAAAGAATAGCAAGGAGAGATGAGAAAGACTTCCTCAGTGATCAATACAAAGACATCGAGGAAAACAATAGAATGAGAAAGACTAAAGATTAATTACTTCAAGAAAATTAGAGATACCAATGGAATATTTCATGCAAAGATGGGCACAATAAAGGACAGAAATGGTATGGACTTAACAGAAGCAGAAGCTATTAAGAAAAGGTGGCAAAAATACACAAAAGAACTATATAAAAAAGATTTTCATTACCCAGATAACCACGATGGTGTGATCACTCACCCAGAGCCAGACATCCTGGAATGTGAAGTCAAATGGGCCTTAGGAAGCATCACTATGAATAAAGCTAGTGGAGGTGATGGAATTCCAGGTGGGCTATTTCAAGTCCTGAAAGATGATGCTGTGAAAGTGCTGCACTCAATAAACCAGCAAATTTGGACAACTCAATAGTGGCCACGAGACTGGAAAGGGTCAGTTTCCATTCCAATCCCAAACAAAGGCAATGCCAAAGAATGCTCAAACTATCACACAATTGCACTCATCTCACATGCTAGCAAAGTAATGCTCAAAATTCTCCTAGCTAGGCTTCAACAGTATGTGAACTGAGATCTTCCAGATATTCAAGCTGGCTTTAGAAAAGGCAGAGGAACCAGAGACCAAATTTCCAACTTCCTTTGGATCACTGAAAAAGCAAGAGAGAGTTCCAGAAAAACATATAATTCTGCTTTATTGACTATTCCAAAGCCTTTGACTGTATAGATCACAACAAACTGTGGAAAATTCTTGAAGAGATACCAGACCACCTTATCTGCCTTCTGAGAAATCTGTATGCAGGTCAAGAAGCAATGGTTAGAACCAGACATGAAACAGCAGACTGGTTACAAACTGGGAAAGGAGTACATCAAGGCTGTATTTTCACCCTGCCTATTTAACTTATATGCAGAGTACATTATGCGAAATGCTGGGCTGGCTGAAGCTCAAGCTGAAATTAAGATTGCAGGAAGAAATATCAATAACCTCAAATATGCAGATGACACCACATTTATGGCAGAAAGCAAAAAGAACTAAACAGCCTCTTGATGAAAGTGAAAGAGGGGAGTGAAAAATCTGGCCTAAAAGTCAACATTCAGAAAACTAAGATCATGGCATCTGGTCCCATCACTTCATGGCAAATAGATGAAACAATGAAAACAGTGACAGACTTTATTTTTGGGGGCTCCCAAATCACTGCAGATGGTGAATGTAGCCATGAAATTAAAAGACACTTGCTCCTTGGAAGAAAAGCTTTGACCAACCTAGATAGCATATTAAAAAGCAATGACATTACTTTGCCTACAAATGTCCGTCTAGTCAAAGCTACGGTTTTTCCAGTAGTCATGTATGAATGTGAGAGTTGGACCATAAAGAAAGCTGAGCGCTGAAGAATTGATGCTTTTAAACTACAGTGTTGAAGAAGACTCTTGAGAGCCCCTTGGACTGCAAGGAGATCCTACCAGTCCATCCTAAAGGAAATCAGTCCTGAAAATTAATTGGAAGGATGGATGCTGAAGCTGAAACTCCAATACTTTGGCCCCCTGATGCAAAGAACCAGATCATTGGAAAAAACCCTGATGCTGGGAAAGATTGAAGGCAGGAGGAGAAGGGAACAACAAAGGATGAGATGGTTGGATGGCATCATCAATCCCTAGAATGAGTTTGAGTACGCTCCAGGAGTTGGTGATGGATAGGGAGGCCTGTCGTGCTGCACTCCGTGGGGTCACAGAGTCTGACACAACTGAGCGACTAAGCTGAACTGAATTAAGTAAAAAAAAAGATTGATGTTTTTAATTATCAGCATGGCTTTTGCTATTTATCTTGATATTGCACAATGTTAGTTTTTAATGAAAATATAAGAGCATTTAACTTGTATGCTAAATCGTCAACATCATACAAATTGGTTTGGGAGCTCATACACTCATGTGTATTCACTCATACCAGAAAAGTGGAAAGAGCACAAAAGTAACTCAACTATTTTTATTTCACTTCTTAATACATGCAGATTTCACCTACAATTTCTACATCTGGCTACTGATGAGTGAAAAAAAAGATTGAAAGGAAAGGAAATTGCAGGCTGCTCTTTCTTTAAACTTTTATATCATCATTTTCATCATAAATTGTTGGCTATAAAGAGAAGTAGCATGAGTAAGAAGGAACATAATAGGGTTCTGTGGTCATTTGTGTTTCTCTTCTTTCTGCTTTTTAAGCAAGTTCTGGCTAGAACAAAATCATGACCTCTTGGCATCCTATTTCCTCAGTGCAGCTAACAAGCTTTGAGTCTCTTTGAAGTCCTATACACTAAAGTCCACTGGAATTCTATGCTTATGGAGCATCCTGGACACAACATGAGGATGGAGTGTCAAGAAATAGTGGACACATATACCATATGTATCTCCTCTGCTCACAGACATGTTCCATTGTCCCGTCAGACTTCACTTACAAAGCACAACTGCAAAGATAATATCATTGAGAATTTCAAGACCACAGTAACAGAGCATTACACCATGGATGGGTCCCTTTTAAGTGTGGGCTCTTTGTGACTGTACAGATCAAGCGACCCTGAACTCAGTCCTGCAATTAATAGTCTGGTTCTTCTAGGCCAACCTGCTCCTACAGTGGACCTGGATTCATCTGGCAATCATCTCAGTGACCTAAATCATTAAGAGAATTTAACCAGCTTCTCTTGCTCCAAATCTATGAGGCAATCTTACAATTGTAATTTGCCATCTCATATAGACATTTCTCCAAGTCGCAAGGAGCAATTTAAATTACCCACTATAGTTTAACATTGTCATTTTGCTGTATGCATAAGACTATTGTGAATTTAGTTAAGAAAGAAAATGGCCAGAACCTGGTCATCTGCATTTCCACATCCAAGTCATCACCCTAGATCCATATCTCCATTATTTCACCTTGTACTCCAGAGAATTTTTCTCTTAAAATATTTCACATGGAAGTTTACTAATATCAAATAATATTAGTAATGTGATAAGAAGCTCATTTTAAACCAAATGCTTAACTTATTGGTAGACTATTGGATATATGGAATAAAGGAAAGATCAGCCATATATGATTTAGATTGTTCCCAGATCTTCTTCATACTGGCTGGGTAACAATGGCAAGTTTTATAACTCCTCCCATTCTTCAAATTTCTCATCGGCAAAATGAGAATTTTAGAGTAAAAAATCCCTCACATTCCATTCTTATTTAGAATTCTATGATTCCTCAGTACCAAACAAACACACTCAAAAATACACAAAGAAACCAACACCAAAAAAAAAAACACATGTGCTATAGTTCTGAGGCATGTAATACCTCCTACAGATCCTGTGGTCCCAAACATGAGGCCATATCAGTTAAGTGGGGTAAGAGTGTTTTCACGGGAAGGTAGGTAGAATAGAGCCATTCAACCAAGACCTGATTAATAAATGTGTATTCATATGTATGCCATGCTCTGAAAATTCTTTTTGGGAAAAACAGTAAATATTACTTCCCGAATGAAAACTGAAATCTTTGAAGTAGAAAATATTTCCAGATGCTTTTCAACAGGAATGTTTGCGGATGTTTTAAAAACTTTAGATGGGATTTTAAGTGTATACTTGTCCCTCAAACCTATAGTACACTGTCTATTGGCTTCTGTGATAGTCTGTCTAACATTTTGGGAAAGAATGAAAAGAAGCAATATTTTTCTACTTCTCTAAAATCTGAGTTCCTTTTTTTAATGTTCAACTTCCCACACTACATTGTTCAAATCTAAACCACATAAGGTAGCTTTCTCTCACAAAGTTATTGCTAATCTGTAGTGAGTAGGTTTTACATTGCCTCCCTTTGACATGTAAAAACACACATGTAAGATCATAAAATTTGCCACTAAAGTAGACTTAACTGAGCCATTTCTCTGATACTCAGTAATGAATCATAAACCAAGTCATTTAACTTCTGTGAGGCTTAGCTTACTAATTTTTTAAAGAAAAAAGCCTGGACTAGATGACTCAGTTATTCGAATTTATTCTACTGAGTTCATTCTAAAATTCTAAGAATTTTTGCCAACAAAGGTCCATATAGTCAAAGCTATGGTTTTTCCAGTGCAATGATGTAACAGTTGGACCATAAGGAAGGCTGAGTGCCAAAGAATTGATGTTTTCAAACTGTGATGCTGAAGAAGACTCTTGAGAGTCCCTTGGATAGCAAAGAGATCAAACTGGTCAATTCTAAAGGAAATCAACCCTGAATATTCATTGGAAGACTGATGCTGAAGCTGAAGCTCCAATACTTTGGCCACTTGATGAAAAGAGACAACTCATTGGAAAAAAACTCTTATGCTGAAAACGATTGAGGGTAAGAGAAGAAGGGGGTAATAGAGGATGAGATGGTTGGATGGCATCACTGACTCAGTGGACATGAGTTTCAGCAAACTCCAAGAGACAGTGAAGGACAAGGAAGTCTGGTGTGCTGCAGTTCATGGGGTCACAAAGACTCGGACACAACTTAGTGACTGAACAGCAACAAGAATCTATAGCTGCTAATTTATATTTTCTGCCATTTTGAATTTTTAAATTTTTATTTATTTGCTTATTTTTGGCTCTGCTGGGTCTTCATTGCTGCACAGGTTTTTCTCTAGTTGCACCAAGCAGGGCCTACTCTCTTTTTGCAGTGCATGGGCTTCTCATTTCAACAGCTTCTCTTGTTGCAGAGCACGAGGTCTAGGGCTCATGGGTTTCAATAGTTGTGGCTCCCAGGCCCTAGAGCACAGGCTTAACAGTTGTGGCACAAAGGCTTAGTGGCTCCACGGTTCGTGGGATCTTCCCAGATCAGGGATTGAACCCACATCTTCAGCATTAGCAGGCAGATTCTTTTTCACTGAGCCACCAGGGAAGCCCTCATTTTGAAATTTTGATTAATAATTTATTCTTAAATTACATTCAGATTGTTATGATTATAAAAATACATTTGTATGACTTGAACTTGGATCTTAAAATATAACCCAAGTTTATACATATTTCAGTACATAAGATAATGTTACATATTTCAGTACATAAGATAATGTTCAATACATAAGATAATGTTAACAAATAGGATTTCATTTCCAAAATAACAACTAATATTGGCTAAGTGCTTTACATTAATGTATTTATATATTTTAAATACTCAAAATCTGTTTTGACACGGACATAGTTATTTCCATTGTACAGGTGAGAAAAGTGAGGCTTAGAGAGGTTAAGGAATTTATCCAAAGCCCCAAAGCCAATGACTGATCAAGTCAGGATTCCAACATTATCCCTCTCTCTCCATAGGTCACCCTTGCAGTTGAGTCAAGATTACGCCTCCTATATCTCTATGACACTCAAAAACAACAACAAAGGAATAAAATGACTTTCTATCCACAGGTCAAATAAAATTAATGCAAGCATGCAGATTTTTAGCCTACAAGGAAAAAGTATTATATATATATTTTATATAAATATATTGTATATATTTATTTTATTTATTTTATATATATTTTATAAATATATTTTATATAAATATATATATATTTATATATATATAAAGCCTGTAGTCATCAGCTTTTTCTTTAAATAAATGTGAGGAGAGGAAGAAATTATCACAGTTAAAGCAAGCTGAAGAGCACTTGAAACTCAAATCATATGACAAGTATGGTTGTAAAGCTTAATTATTTATTTCCTGTTTTCAATTGGATTTAAAGCATATATTACTAAGTTTAGTAGGCAATTTATTACAAATATAATAAAAAGAACAGAAAAAGTAAGGAAATAAAGAGATATCATTCATTAAGTGTTCTCTACTTAAAGTATATCATGTCCTTTCTATACCACTGGTAACAACAAAAGAAAGCTGTATTTGGAGTAACAGGTTCTTTGGCTAACATTCAAGATACATTAAAATTAAACACCCTCAATTAATAAAATGAAATGAAATTTGATTGCCTATAACAGTCTTTTATGGAAAAAATAATAATAGCCTGCAACTTAGGAGAAGTAGTGTTAAATATGTCTGTAAACCACTAGGAAGCCTGTTGTTACAAAACTCTGAAATGCTGATGTAGCCCTGGGATCAGCAAATATATGATCTTATTGCAGATATTCAAGGCTCACAGCAGTTCAACAGAAAATTAATTAGTATCACCTCAACATAAATCTCAACAGTATTAGCTAAAATGCCAATTTTGTATTCACTTTTCATTAAAGCCAAAAATACTAATTAAAATTGATTTTTGCCTGTGCTTTGGTAAACGGCTGCCAGTTAATGGCTTTCAGTTGTAATGCAGACCTTTACTTAAATTAATTTTGTATGTTGTCTCCTTCCTTTTTATAAAGATAATAAAGTGTGAAAGGATAGGTGATGAGGGTGCAGAAAAGGGCAGTTCACATGTGGGAGGAAGAGCAAAGCATGAAGAATTCTGGGGCTTTTGCTAACTCTAGCATGACCATGCTCCTTTATGAGCTATTTTTAAATATGTGATTTCATAGGCAAAAATAAATAGGGCTCCTTATCATATAAGTGATAAGAATTCATTCTTATAAGTTGATTGAATGATTAACATATTTTTTTAAAGAATTTTCTGAGTAAAGTCATATCCTTATTTGTGTAATGTAATCCATCTGTGGCTTCCCGGGGGTCGCTAGTGGTGAAGAACCCACCAGCCAGTGCAGGAGATGCAAGAGATGCAGGTTCAACTCCTGGATTGGGAAGATCCCCTGGAGTAAGAAATTGCACCCCACTCCAATATTCTTGCCTGGAAAATTCCATAGGCAGAGGAGCCTGGTGGGCTACAGTCCATGGGGCCACAAAGAGTCAGTCATGAAAAACTGAGCACATCTATTTGTAAAAATAAACAAACAACAACAACAAACATGACCATGAACTTGGCCCATGTTTGGAGGATCCTTTGGAACCAATCAAGAATAATTTAAGTCTCCATATCTCTTTCATTAGTGCTAAATAGAAAAAGAACAAAACATAAATCACTTAAACATTAATCAACAAAGGTTTTAAATATTCTTTTAACTTTTTAATTAATAAAAACAATTGCTACCGTGCCAGTGTTGAGTTATGGGGCCATCAGGATTGGATATATGAGTAGGAGGTGTTGAATTTTTCCAGTAAGTAACAAGGTTTAGTGAGTCACTTATAGTCAGGTTCTCTGAGGAGCCACAACTTAGAACCAGAAGCCACAAGGGCAAATCAAGTTCAGAGTTCTAGAGTGACATGGACACAGAATGAAAAGTTGTCCAATATTTCTGGATTTAGATTAAGTATATGAGAAATATACATAAAGGAGATCCTAAACAAGACCAGTTTCAAGAGTCTAAGAATCAATAAGCATAGGCAGTAATCCATCTTAATTACTATTTTTGGCTTTCATGAAAAGTGATTATAAATTTAAGATAGAACCTTAAAATCTTATATTAAATACTAAGATTCCTAAGAGGTAGGAGCAAAATGTATTCATGGTGTGCAGATTCAGGGACCTTCATGGAACCTGTGTCATTTTCTAAAGAACTCTGGGAACTTGGGACCTTACCCCTACTTTCACCCCTAACTATTACAACTACAGATTTATACTTTCTATTTCATTCTCACACAAAAGCAAAACATATATCTTCTTAAGATGTTATGAGGATAGAAATTTTAATAAACAAATATACTCTGAGTTAGTAAATAATCGTTGTAAATCTCTCAGGTTCATTTTCAGTGTGTTTACACAAAGGATAATTATTTAGTATGCCCTTGACATTAGGGAAGCATAAATCCCAACCATTATGAATGCCCAAAATCAGAATTATCACTACACCAAATAGATGCCATCCTAAGATGGGATAAAATATGACTTAATATTTCAGTTTGGACCATGAATTTATAAAAAGGAAGTCATTTGGGGCTTTCCATAGACTTACCTAGGGGCAAGTCGTAAGATCTCTTTATGCAGATATATTTTGCTCACATAGCTAGGATCATAATTTAGATTCTGATTTCTAAGCATGTCCTTTGGACAGCAAGGAGATCATACCAGCCAATCCTAAAAGAAATCAACCCTGAATATTCATTGGAAGGACTGATGCTAAAGCCAAAGCTCCAATACTCTGGCCACCTGAGGTGAAAAGCTGACTTATTGGAAAAGACCTTGATGCTGGGAAAGACTGAGAGCAGGAGGAGAAGGGGGACGACAGAGGATGAGATGGTTGGATGGCATCACCAACTCAATGGACATGAGTTTGAGCAAACTCTGGAAGATAGCGAAGGATAAGGAAGCCTGGTATGCTGCAGTCCATGGGGTTTCAAAGAGTGGGACACAACTGAGTGACTAACACACACACACACACACGCACACACACACACATACAATATTCCATTGTATGCAGACTTTTAGCTCTATATTATTTTAAATGAGACATCTTTGAACTAACCTTGTATGTAATGGTCTTGATTCTCTTTTTCTATCTTGAGTTCTTCTCAAGATGTTCTTATGGTCCCTTCTGTAAATATATTCTTGTTGTCTCTGTCTCACCAGTTCATTAGAAGTGGAGAGTTAAGTGAAAGAATTTTGACAACTGCAAAATAAAAATGGGTTATCACTCACAGATTTACCCTGCTCTGAGTAAACAACTATGTTCTAATCATTCCCCAAGTCATAGTGATTTGTTCCCTGTGGTCTGAGCTTATAGGGCTATTACCTAGTGCTGTCTCACCACAAATAAATCTACACATTGATTATTAAAGTTGCAAAACTGCTTTATCACAGGATACTACAGGAGGGACCAATTGTTAACATCACATGAAGAAATTAAGAAAGTGAAGACAGAGAAGTAACAGGAGTACCTGTGAAAAATGATTATTTTTGAATCATGGACATTAATAAATCAATGAGTGGGTCATGAAATCAATCATTTAGTTATGATCATCATTTCAAAATATGAAATAGAATAAATAGGAAGAATAGAAAAATAAAACTGTGTTGCTCATATTAAGATGAAGTACAAGTGTGTGTTTGCATGGGGTATGTGTTCTGGGTTTGCCCCTGCTGCTGCTAAGTCACTTTAGTTGTGTCCAACTCTGTGTGGCCCCATAGACGGCAGCCCACCAGGTCCCTCCGTCCCTGACATTCTCCAGGCAAGAACACTGGAGTGGGTTGCCATTTCCTTCTCCATTGCATGAAAGTGAAAAGTAAAAGTGAAGTCGCTCAGTCATGTCTGACTCTTAGCAACTCCATGGACTGCAGCCCACCAGGCTCCTCCATCCATGGGATTTTCCAGGCAAGAGTACTGGAGTGGGGTGCCATCACATTCTCCATTTCTGGGTCTATTTAATGCTTATTTCTGTTGGTGAAAGAAAGTGAAAGTCACTCAGTCATGTCCAGCTTTTGCAACCCCAAGGACTATACAGTCCATGGAATTCTCCAGGTCAGAATACTGGAGTGGGTAGCCTTTTCCTTCTCCAGGGGATCTTTCCAACCCAGGGATCAAACCCAGGGATCAAACCCAGGTCTCCCACATTGCAGGCGGATGCTTTACCAGCTGAGCCACAAGGGAAGCCCATTTCTGTTGGTGGGTGATGGGCAAAAGACAATTTGCCAAAATGTGATTTCAGTTTGGGTTCTCTTTTTGTTTCTTCCTTGAACATTGATGTGGTTTTAAAAAGCAAATACTATACATATACTTCCCTAATCTCTACAAAAGTATTTATGGAATTTCCTAAGAGATGACTTACATCAACCTAATTCACTATTTACTGTGTCTGCATATTACTTCCTAGTATGGATGTAGGATTGTTTGACTGTTCACCTATTTGAGTAATTTACTGTTTTTCTAGTTTTGTGATTAACAATCCTATCAAAGACATCCTTAACATGTCCTTACCTACTGTGACTTTATTTGGGCTGGATCCCCACAAATAGGAATGCACGTCACAGGGTTTACAAACTGACATCTGGAGTGATACTATAACATCCTTTTATCTTGTTCTAGACTTGCTTTACTTCTGGCTTGAAGTTTTTTAATCTTTGCTGAAGTGGTTTTTTACCTTTCCTTCAGAATCTGGGTGTACCAGTCTGGATTCTTGGTTATATACCAAGAGAAATCAACTTGTGTAACAAATCAATAATATCTGGTTGGAAAGTACATCAGTCACTAACACAACTGAGAGAAAACTGGAATTCAAAACTCAGAACAAGGGAAGAGTGTGTCCAAGTCTCACCATGGTACAGTTTAATGAGAAGGTATCTCAGGTAGCACTAGTGGTAAAGAACCTGCCTACCAATGCAATGCAGGAGACATAGCGGCATGGGTTCAATCCCTGGGTCAGGAAGATCCCCTGGAGAAGGGCAGGGAAACCCACTCCAGTATTCTTGCCTGGAGAATCCCACAGACAGAGGAGCCTGGAAGGCTACAGTCCATGGGGTCGCAAAGAGTCTGACACGACTGAAGTGACTTAGCATGCACTCGTGGGATTTCACAGTATCCACCAGAATTAGTATTTAACACTGAAACTTAAAACTCTTTAACTGTCTATAGTCTATGTCCCTCCCCTAAAGATTTCAAAGCCAAAGTAGAGAACCCACTTGTATGAGCCTATGACGCAGGCCACCTCACTGATTCTAGGGATCCGTCACAAGGACTTTATGTCCAACCCAGTTCTCTGTAAAGTAAGCAAAGTGAGCCTCCTACTCATTTTCTGATGCCTTTCAAATGTATTAGAGTTCACAGCTTGCATTACCCAGGATCTATTTACAAACATCATATTTACCATATCAAAGCAAAAATTTTAATGATACAATTAAATGTTTCTGGCATAGTCATAAAAGGATCTCCTCCTCCCAAAACCTCATGAGTTACTTCATTCAGATTATCATCCTCTCTATAGTTTTTTCACTGATTTATGTGGATATTCTATAATCAGTGAAATAAACTGTTAATTTCACCATAACCAACTCCCTTAAATTAGAACAGGAAAATAAAATGACCAGAAGAAATTGAAAACTAGTTCAACTAACTAAAATATTCAAAACACAATGACCTATAAAATATAAGCACTATACTCCCTTTTTAAAACAGTGCCTCTGCTAACTAAGATTCTTTACTTAGTAAGATATCTCAAAGTTCTACTCCCTATGGAAGAAAACTTTTATAGATCATCTTCAGTGTGGTAACAACTCCCAAATCACAGAACCTTGGAAAAACAAACATGTATTTCTCCATCAAGTTACATGAAAGTGGCAAGTCATATGTGGGTAGGCACCAGATCTGTTCCATGTCTCTTCTTTCTTAGACCCAGGCTGGAGGAGAAATCATCCAGTCCTTTCCTGATCCATTCACTCTTCTCTCTCCTCAATTCATCAACACTTCCCTCCCCAGTCTCCAATTAAGCTTTCACCCTTATCTCTCACATGAGAATACTTCTGTTAAGCAGAAACAGCACTACAGTGAGATAAATGAGGCAATAAAAAGTGTACCTTGTGTTGGGTACAAAATGCAAGAGGCAATAAAAATTCATCTATGAAGATAAATAATTCTCAGGGAATATTTCAATGTCAAAATTAATGCCAAAGGTCACAGTGAAATAATCAAACGTTTAAAAGACAGGCTCAGTATTATTGATATTTCCTTTTGCCTCAGTCTCCAAAATGGCTTAGCATGGTATTGTTACAATTCTTTCATTTTCTAAACTTTGAATATTGCATTCCCTTTGGATTTTGCATTAATTTTTTTTAAATTGTGTATTAAGATATCATTTAATTGCATTAAAATACTGAGATTTTTGGCAACCAACGCAAATGCCTCACTTGGCTTACCCTAGTCCTGGCCCTGTTATTAAAATTACCAGTGACACAAATATGACTGAAACTAGTGACTCAGTCCTCAGGTCTTATCTTACTTGACCTGTGAGCAGCATTTGATATGGCCAATCACTGTCTTCTTTAAATAAATTCTGCATATAACTTCTAGGACACAAGTCTCTCAGATCTCCCATCTCACTGGGCACTCTCTTCGTGTCCTTTGCTCATTCACCCACACTTTTAACATTGGAGGGCCCAGGTTTCCATTCTCGGATCTTTTCTCTTCATTTATTTCTACTCACTCCCTAAAGTATCTAATTGAGTTCTACAGCTTTAAAAATCGCTTTTAGTTTAAAAATTCTAATTTATATGTCATCTTGGTCTATTCCAGCTGCTTTAGCAAAATTCCAGAGATTGGGTGGGTTACAAATGACGGAATTTCATTTCTCACAGTTCTGGAGGCTAGAAAATCTGAGATCAGGATGTCAGCATGGCAGGGTTCTGGAGAAGGCCGTCAATCAGGTTGCAGATCGCTGACTTCTCACTGTGTCATCATAGGGTGGGAGGGGCTAGATGATCCCCTGGAGCCCCTTTCATAAGAGCCAATCATAAGATTTTTTACAATCCCAACCATAAGGGTTCTACCCTCTTGCTCTAAGTACCTCCCAGAGGTCCTACCTCCTAATACCATCCCACTGGAGGTTATGGTTTTAGCATATAAAATGGGGGGCACAAGTATTCAGACCATTGCACCCTGAGGTTCAGACTAGCACATCCAACTGCCTCTTGGTCACCATCTTGTTCCCCTGCTTGTTTGCTTTCAAATTCATTCCCTGACTTCTCCTGTTTCCTTCCTTTTGGGCTACCAGACCCTTTCAGCTAGTGGATGGCACTGGCAGAAGCCTGGAGGGCAGAAGTAAAATAAAAGCAGACAGGAAAAAATAAATAAATAAATAAATAAAATTTTAAAAAAGCAACAAGTGCTACTACTTCGTTGTCAGCTCCAGCTGGAGCTCCTTCATCCACTGGGACGCTCCCATCTTGGCTCTATATCCATGATGGCTCCAACTTTTTTCCCAGTTTTACTGAGAAATAATTGACACATACCAGTGTATAGGTTTACAGCATGGTGATTTGATTTAAATGTAATGTAAAATAATTACCATCAGTTACATCCTTCTTCTCGGACAGATATAGTGAGGAAAAAGAGAAAAAAAGGAAAACAAATTCACTTTGTGATAACAACCCATAGGATCTTCTCTCTCAACAATTTTCCTATAAATCATAATTTTTGACTCTGGAAATGCCCACTCTCTTTAGAGTTTCCTCCAGCCCAAAGAGTGGTAGCTATTTCCTGATGTGGCTAATCTCAGGTCAAAAACTTTAATTATTGTCTTTCTTTTATTTCACAAATTCAAACTATCAAGAAAATTATCTGGCTTTACTCTAAAAAGGTACCCAGAGTGTGATTATCTCTCACTATCTCCCACTACTACCAACCTGTTTTAAGACACAATCACCTCTCATCTTAATCATTGCACTTTTAGCCTCCTAACTTCATTCTATTTTCCACCTAGTGTATTCATTATACTTCAGCCACAGTGGTCCTTTTAAAATATAACTTGGATCATGTCACACTTCATAAAATGATCTGTTTGCCAAGTCACTTAAAAGATGGCCTGTGATGCCCAAAATGATCTACTGCCTGTATTTCTAGGGCCATCTCATTCGCTATGTATCAGCTACTCTTACCACCTTGAAATTCAGGCCACTGCTTTTATAGTCTTTGCATTTCTTCTTCCTTATATTTGAAAAACTGCTGCCCCCCCCAGATATCTTTATGATGTACATCCTCTCTTCCATCAGGCTTCCATTGGTATAGTTCAAACTAACATCCAACACTGTTACAAGGTCCCATCCTCTGACCTCTCTGATTTCCCTTGAGCTTTTTTTTCTGTATAGCATATACCAGAAGTTGATATATGATGTACTTACATGCTAATATTTTCATCATCAGTCTCTCCTCTTCATGTTAGCTCAAAAGGACAGGAACTTGTTCTTTCTTTCATTTGTAGTATTTAGAAAGATGACTGACACAGAATTGACCCTCAACAGCTATTTTAAATGAATTAATTAATAACAGGCACTTGTTATACCACTCCAATTAAGATAACCTCTTTCCAGTTCCAACCAACATAATGTAATCAATATAGTAAAACTATATGTTGGTGGAATCCTGAGTCAAATTTTGAAGATGCAATGATAACTTTTCAAAGTCCTGCTATCTTCCAGTCAGTGGAATGAAAGAAATAAGAAAAACAATTTTTCAGATAACTAATTACATACCAGGTGTCAGGGTACATTGATTTGCTCCACTAAGGAGACCACATTTGAAACAGCAGCTGTAATTGAAGTAACCACCTGGCAATTTCTGGAACTCATCTATCTTTAGCAGCAGCCATATTGTAAAGATAAATGAGGATGGAGTAGAAATCAACAGCCCACATCTTTTAAGTATGTGATTGTGACACTAACCTCTGCTCTTCCACAGGGATGCACTATTGCTTGGGTCAAAATTCTATTTATCAGCTAACTTCCCATAAGGGCCTACATCGCCTGGCAGTCTGCAGTAGCACTGTGAACTCCTAGAAATTAGTTTGCACTCACAAGCACTGTCAACTAATCATGAATGTGACACAGTCATGATGGGAAGTGGAAAGAGGATAATGTAGAGAATCCTAGAATGAAGAGTCTCACTATGTGTTTGTTTTTCCTCAAAGGCACTTTAAAGTCCCTTCACTTGTAGATACTGGTTCAATGGATTGATCATTTGATGATGAGTAGAGGGATGTACATTCTCTAAAAACTGATTCATCAGGCCTCAGTTCAAATCAACCAGCATCTTAATGGATTTCCTTCCTACCTAACATGGGATGCAGGGCAAGCCATTCCGACACCATACTAACTGTTCCTCATGAGAAGTGAGACTCCTTGTCCTCCCCAGAATTCAACTATCAAGGAATTGGTTTCACCTCCAACATCTCACTATGTGTCCAGCCTACAAGGAGCAACCTCTAAAGCCCCTTTCCAAAGTAATAGCATTTTTTACTCACAAATTTATTTTTTTCAAGGTCTTGGTAAAATATATTCTGAGCCACATTAGATCATGTTAGATAAATTCACCCCATCACCTTAGTCTCCTGAAGTCTTTGAACTTCTCCATTAGTATCAAGTTTCTGGCATCTCTCCTTCATTAAATATGCATCATCATTAAGTACAGGTTACAATTTGTATTTGAAAACTGATCAAGCAAGCAATTTTTAAAATTCTCAATAAATAAATAAATAAAATAAAATAATTCTGAGTGAAAATGAGGAAAGTTACCTTATTAACGAATCTCCCAAAGATTAAAAACTTATGACATCTTTGAGCACAAAGAGCATAACTTTTTCAGGAAGGCTTGCATTGGTTGGCATGACTGACTTAACAGAGATGGCAATTTAAGATTTGCAAAGAACTTCATGTCATCAGCACTCAATATGCCAGCAAGTCTGGAAAACTCAGCAGTGGCCACAGGACTGGAAAAGGTCGGTTTTCATTCCAATCCCAAACAAAGGCAATGCCAAAGTATACTCAAACTACTGAGCAATTGCACTCATCTCACACACTAGCACAGTAATGCTCAAAATTCTCCAAGTCAGGCTTCAACAATACATGAACCATGAACTTCCAGACATTTAAGCTGGATTTAGAAAAGGCAGAAGAACCAGAGATCAAATTGCAAACATCTGTTGGGTCATGAAAAAAGCAAGAGAGTTCCAGAAAAACATCTACTTCTGCTTTATTTGACTATACCAAAGCCTTTGACCATGTGGCTCACAAAAAACTGTGGAAAATTCTTCAAGAGATAGGAATACCAGACTATCTTACCTGCTTCCTTGAAATATGTATGCAGATCAAGAAGCAATAGTTAGAACTGAACATAGAACAAACAACAGACTGGTTACAAGTCGGGAAATGAGTACATCAATTCTGTATAGTGTCACCCTGTTTATTTAACTTATGTGCAGAGTATATCATGTGAAATGCCAGGCTACATGAAGCACAAGCTGGAATCAAGATTGCTGGAAGAAATATCAATAACCTCAGATATGCAGATTACACCACCCTTATGCCAGAAAGCAAAAAAGAACTAAAAAACCTCTTGATGAAAGTGAGAGAGGAGAGAGAAAAAGTTGGCTTTAAAACTCAGCATTCAGAAAACTAAGATCATGGCATCTGGTCCCATCACTTCATGGCAAATAGATGGGGAAAAAATGGAAACAATGGAAACAATGACAGACTTTATTTTGGGGGGCTCCAAAATCACTGTAGATGGTGACTGCAGCCATGAAATTCAAACACGCTTGCTTCTTGGAATAAAAGTTATGACCAACCTAAACAGCATATTAAAAAGCAGAGACATTACTTTCCCAACAAAGGTCTGTCTAGTCAAAGCTGTGGTTTTTCCAGTAATCATGTAGGGATGTGAGAGTTGGATTATAAGAAAGCTGAGTGCCAAAGAATTGACAATTGATGCTTTGGGACTGTGGTGTTGGAGAAGACTCCTGAGAGTCCCTTTGAATGCAAAGAGAGCCAACCAGTCCATCCTAAAGGAAATCAGTCCTGAATAATCATTGGAAGAACAGATGCTGAAGCTGAAACTCCAATACTTTGGCCACCTGATGAGAAAAACCAACTCATTGGAAAAGACCTTGATGCTGGGAAAGATTGAAGGCAGGAGAAGAAGGGGACGACAGGATGAGATGGTTGGATGGCACCACAATGTGATGGACATGAGTTTGAGTAGGCTCGAGGAGACGGTGATGGACAGGGAAGCCTGGTGTGCTGCAGTCCATGGGGCTGCAAAGAGTCCGACATGACTGAGCGACTAAACTGAACTGAACGGAATTCACATCATCATATATATTTCCATACCAATTCTCAGTTTCCAGACCTTTTTATAAGTGATATCATGGACCAAAAAGTCAGCTGATATAGTAATTTAGTAACTAATTGGATCAAAGTATACATTTGGGTCCTGATTAACTCAGCCCTATGGCTTCAAAAGGTTAGTGAATCTTTGGAAAAGTCATAGAACATCAGTGCCTTGAGCTGAGAACCTAGGCACTTAAAATTGTCATTCTACCTTTCTGACTTGTCCAGTACTGTTAGAAAAAGCCACCCAACCTCACAGTCCTTGATTTCTTTTTACCTATCCTATTTTTCTAAGGCAAGAGACACTGAATTTTTGAAGGATTTGCTTTCAAAGGATACTTTAACATAATTGACTACAGGTAAAATTCAATTTAGTTTAAATAACTATATCACTAATGCATATAATGAATTTCCAGAGTATTTTTTCAGGAATCTTAAAAATATTCTCATTGCTTTTAGTCCCAACTATGTCATCTTCCCTGGTGGCTCAGAGGTTAAAGAGTCTTCCCCCAATGTAGGAGACCCAGGTTTGATCCCTGGGTTGGGAAGATCCCCTGGAGAAGGAAATGGTAACCCACTCCAGTATTCCTGCCTGGAGAATCCCATGGACAGAGAAGCCTGGTAGGCTACAGTCCATGGGGTCATAGATAGTTGAACACAACTGAGCGACTTCACTTTTACTTTCATGTCATATTCCACTTATTTCCACTCCTGGTAATAATTTCTGTATTCTTGGTTATGAGCAAGATCTTACTCTGGGGAGTGGGCAAGATAGCAGAATAGGAGGACCCTGGGCTCAACCCATGGGCCCACCAAAACTACAGCTGTTTACAGAGCAACTATCAATGAGGATGACAAGACTAGCAGGAAAGATTTTTCACAGCTAATAATATAAAGAAGGAACCACAATGAGAGGGGTAGGAGGGGCAGAGAAACAGTATAGTCAAGACCCATACACCAGGATAGGTGACCCACAAACAGGAGGATAGTTGAAACTGCGAAGGTTCTTCCCAAGGAGAATGAGGTCTAAGCCCTACACTGGACTCCTTAATCCATGGATACTGCACCAGGAAGACAAGTCTCCAGAATGTTTGACTTTGGAGGGCCAACAGAGCTTGCATATGGGAGAGCCAGAAGGCAACAGGAAACAAAGACTCCACTTTCAAACGGCTTCCCTGGTGGCTCAGACAATACAGAATCTGCCTGCAATGTGGGAGACCAGAGTTTGATCCCTGGATTTGGAAGATCCCCTGGAAAAGAAAATGACAACACACTCCAGCATTTTTGCCTGGAAAATCCCATGGACAGAGGAGCCTAGTGGCTCCTCATATAGTCCATGGGGTCGCAAAGAGTTGGATATGACAGAGTGACTACCATGCACACTCAAAGGGCACAGGCATAATCTTACACACTCTGAGACCTAGCATAGGGGCAGTAATTTAATAAAAGCCTGAATCAGACCAACTTGCTAATCTTAAAGAGCCTCTCAAAGAAGCAACAGGTCAGTAGGACTCCCTTGAAGACACAGATGCTGGAGGCAGCTGTTTTAGGGAGGTTGTTCTATCATAAAGACACGGGCACTGGCAAACATCATGTTGGAATTCTAGCTCTAGCTTATTAGTACTGGGACCCAGCCCTGCCCCTAAGCTGGTTTACCCAGTCTAAGACCCCACAAGCAGAGCAGCCAGTTCTGTGGGGACCCAGCAACAAAAACAGGCAGGCTGAGACCAACACGAGAACTCCCAAGCCCCCAGCTCTGCCCAGAATAGAGTGTATTACTGGGGTCTATAGGGCAACTCCAACGTAAGGCCACTTCTCCAAGATGGAGAAAGGTAAACAATCTACTGAATACATACAAATAGATACAAAGAATTAGGCAAAATGAGGTTGTAAAGGAATATGTTTCAAACAAAGGAAAAAGATAAAACTCTAGAAGAACTAAGCAAACTGGACAAAACTATCTACCTAATACAGAGATCAAGGTAATGATCTTAAAGACGTTCAGTGAACTTAGGAGAAGGATGGATGATCAGGGTGAGAAGCTTTACAAAGAGTTAGAAATATAAAGAGGAATTGAATAGAGCTGAAGAATACAATAACTAATTGAAAAATTAACTAGAAGAATTCAACAGTACATTAGATGATACAAAGGAAAGGTTCAGGGAACTAGAAGACACAGTAGTGGAAATTCACCCAAGCCAAGAGAAAAGAAAACAAAGATCAAAAAATGAGGACACTTTGAGACCTCTGAAACAACATCAAGCATACTAAAGTTAACATTTTGGGGGTGTCAGAAGGGGAAGAGACAGAGAAATGTCAGAGAATATATTTGAAGATATAATAGCTGAAAACTTTCCTAACCTGGGGAAGGAAACAGACATTCAGTTCCAGGAAAACATAGAGTATCAAAAAATATCACCCCAAAAAAGATCCACATCAAGGCACATTGTAATTAAAATGGCAAAATTTAAAGATAAAGAGAGAATATTAAAGGCAGCAAGAGAAAAGCAAACTGTTATATACAAAAAACACCCACAAATTGTCAGATAAATTTTCAGCAGAAACTTTGCTGACCAGAAAAGAGTGGCACAATATAATTAAAATTATGAAAGAAAAGAAAGAAAGGGAAAAAAATAACACAGCCAAGAATACTCTAACCAAAAAGCTCTCTTTTAAAGAGAAATAAAGAGTTTTATAGAAAAGCTAAGAACTCAGCACGACTAAACTAGCTTTACAAGAAATGTTTGAGGGACTTCTCTAAGTGAAAAACAAAAGGCTAAAACTTAAAATCTGACAATTATAGGAGGAAAAAATCATATTAGTAAAGGCAAATATACAGTAAAGAAAATAGTTCAAACACTCATTAAGCTAGTAGGAAAACAATAAAAAGGCAAAACATAAAAGATGTAAAATATGTTGTCAAAAATATTACCTTGGGGGAGTAAAAATGTAGGGCTGTTAGAATCAATTTAGATTTAAAAGATTATCAATTTAATTAATTATATATATATATATATATATATATGTTTATTTCTCCTGGTAACCACAAACCAAAAATCTGTAATAGATATACAAAAAAGAAAAAGGAATCCAAATATAAAATTAAAGATAATAATCAAATCACAAGGGAAGAGAGCAAAAGAAGGTGAAATGAATAAAAAAGAACTACAGAAACAATGAATAAAATAGCAATAAGTATCTGTCAAATAATTAAATATAAATGGACTAAATGCTCCAAACAAAGAGATAGAATGGCTAAATAGATACAAAAACAAGACTCATTTATATACTGGCTACAAGAGACTCACTTCATATCTAAAGACACAAACAAATTGAGTGAAGGGATGGAAAAAGGTAGTCCATGCAAATGGAAACAGAAAGCTAGAGTAACAATACTTGGAAATGAAAGTGAAAGTCACTCAGCCACTAAGTTGGTCTGACTCTTTGCGACCCTATGGACTATAGCCGGCCAGGCTCCTCTGTCCATGGAATTATCTATACAAAATAGTGGAGTGGGTAGCCATTCCCTTCTCAAAGGGATCTTCCTAACTCTGGGATCAAAATAACCTTTAAAATAAAAGCTGTAAGAAGAGACAAAGAAGGATATAACAATGATAAAGGGAACAATCAGCAATAAGATATAACAATTACATCCACATAGCTATATATACATATATGTATGTGCATGCTCAGTTGCTTGAGTCATGTCTCTTTGCGACCCTATGAACTGTAGCCCACCAGACTCTGTCCATGGGATTCTCCAGGCAAGGATACCAGAGTGGGTTGTCATGCCCTCCTTCAGGGGATCTTCTCGACCCAGGGATCGAACCCGCATCTCCTGTGTCTCCTGCATTGCAGGTGGATTCTTTACCACTGAGCCACCAGGGAAGCCCCAATTTGTATACACATGTGCACACACACACACACACACACACACACACACACACACACATATATATATGGCCCCAACACAGAACACCTAAACATGGAGAGCAAATATTAACAAATATAAAAAAAAGAAAATGACAGTGACACAATAACCGTAGGAAACTTCAACACCCCACTTTTATCAATAAACAGATCATCCAGATATAATATCAATATGGAAACACTAGCCTTAGAGAATACAGTACAGCAGAGGAACTTCAGAAATATGTATAGAATGGTTCATCCAAAAGCAGTAGAATAGGCATTCTTTTCAAGTGCACATAGAACATTATACAGGATATATATCACCTGCAAGACAACAAAACAAGTCTCAATAAAATTGAGAAGACTGAAATCATATCAGCATCTTTTCCAATCAGAATGTTATGAGACTAGTAAACAATAATAACAAGAAAACTGCAAAAACAAGCCCACAAACATGTGGAGGCTAAATATTATGCTACCGGCCAACCAATGGGTCATTGAGGAAATCAAAGAAGAAATAAAAAATAACTGGAGACAAATGAAAACAGAAACACAGTGATCCAAAATCTGTGGGATGTACAAAAGTGGTTCAAAGAGGGAAGTTTATATTGATACAAGCCTACCTCTGGAAACAAGAAAAGTTTCAAATGAACAATCTAACCTTATACTTAAAGGAACCAGAAAAAGAAGAACAAACAAAACCCAAAATTGGTAGAAGGAAAGAAATTATGAAGATCAGAGCAAAAATAAATGAAACAGAGACTTAAAAAAGGGTGGGGGTAGAATTAATGAAACTAAGAGCTGGTTTTTTGCAATGATAAACAAAATGATAAGTGTTTAGACAAATTCATCAAGAAAAAAACTCTCTCATTGAGAGAATTAAAATGAAATCAGATGAAAAGAAGTTATAAATGATGCCAAGGAAGTACAAAGAACCATAAAATACTACTATGAACAACAATATGCCAATGGACAGCCTAGAAGAAATGGATAAATTCCCAGAAATGTGAAATCTCCCAAAATTAATCAAGAAGAAATGGAATTACCAGTTAATTACAGACCAATTATCAGTAATGAAACTGAGTTAGTAACTAAAAAAACTTCCAGCAAACAAAAGTCTAGGACCAGATGACTTCAGAGCTTAAAAGCACCAAATATTTAAAGGAGGAGTTAATGCCTATACCTCTCAACCTATTCCAAAAATTTGAAGAAAGGATGCTTCCAAACTCATTCTATGAGGCCAGTATGATACCAAACCCAGAGACAACACAAAAAAAGAAAATTATAAGCCAATATCCCTGATGAACATAGGTGCAAAAATTCTCAACAAAGTATCTGCAAACTGAATTAAACAATAAATTAAAAGGATCATACATCGTGATCAAGTAAGATTTATATCAGGGATACAAGTATGGTTCAATATCCACAAATAAGTGTGATATTCCACATCAACAAATTGAAGATTAAAAATTACATGATTATCTCAATAGATTCAGAAAAAGCATTTGACAAGATTCAATATCCATTTATCATAAAAACTCTCAACAAAGTGTGTATGAGGGGAATGTGCTCTAATATAATAAAGCCACATATGATAAGCCTACAGAAAAAATCGTACTCAATAATGAAAATCTGAATGCATTTCTATTAGGCTCAAGAACAAGAAAAGCGTGCTCACTCTTGTAATTTTTTTTAACACAGTATTGGAAGTCCTAATCACAGAAATCAGACAAGAAAAAGAGATAAAATGCATGGAAATTAGAAAGAAAGAAGTAAAACTGTCATTATTTGGAAATGACATTATACTACATATAAAAAATGCTGAAGTCTACCCAAAACCTCTTGGAACTAATAAATGAATTCAGTTAATTTGAAGGGTACAGAATTAGTATACAGAAATCTGTCACATTTCTATATACTAACAGCAAACTATCATAAGGAGAAATTAAGAAAACAATCCTATTTACAATCACATCAAAATGAATAATACACCTAGTAATAAACCTACTAAAGTGATGAAAGACCTGTACTCCAAGAACTATAAGACACTTATGAAGGAAATTGAAGACAATGTAAATAAATGAAAACATATATTGTGTTCATGGATTAAAAGAATTAATACTGCAAAAATTAAAATACTACCCAAAACAATCCATAGATTCAACGCAAACCCTATCAAAATAACCAATGGCATTTGTCACAGCACTAAAACATAGAATACTGAAATTATATGTTATAAATTCGGTGTATAAATTATACACCAAAGACCCTGAAAAGCCAAAACAATCTTGAGGAAGAAGAACAAACTTGATGTATCACGTTCCCTGATTTCAAACTATACTATAAAGCTATAGTAATCAAGATGGTATGATCCTGACATAAAAAAAAGACACACTGATCAATGGTACAGAAAAAGAGCTCAGAAATGAACCCACACTTATATGATCAATTGGTCTATGACATGGAGGTGGCAAGAATACACAATAGGGAAAAGACAGATTCCTCAGTAAGTGGTGCTGGGTAACCTAGATAGCTGCATGCATAGAAATAAAATAGGGCTAGCTTCTCACAACATAGACAAAAATAAATTTAAAATATATTAAAATGTAAATGTAAGACCTGGAACCATAAAACTCCTAGAAGAAAACATAATGCCCTTTGACATTAGCTTTAGCAATATTTTTTTGGATCTGTCACTGAAGACAAAGGAAATAAAAGCAAAAATAAACAAATGGGACATCAAACTAAAAAGTTTTTACACAGCTACTAAAATTATTTCGCAGCCTACTGAATGAAGGAAGACATTTACAAACAATATAGCTGACAGGGGGTTAACATTTAAAATAAACAAAGAATTCATACAACTCAACATAAAAAAAAAAAAAAACCTGATTAAAAAATAAGTAGAGGGTTGGAACAGACATTTTCCCATAGAAGACATAGAGAAGGCCAAGACACATGAAAAGATGCTCAGCACCACTAATCATCAGAGAAATGCAAATCAAACCCACAATAACATATCACCTCACACTTGTCCAAATGGCTATTATCAAAAAGACAACAAATAACAACTGTTGACAAGCATGTGGAGAAAGAGAACTTGTGCCCTTCGGTGGGAATATAAATTGGTGCATTTGGTATGGAAAACAGTATGGAGGGTCATCATAAAAAAAACATATATATATATATATATATATATATACAGACATATAAAACTACTTTCTAATCCAGAAATTGTACTTCCAAAGGAAATTAAAACACTAACTTGAAAAAATATACTAACCTGATGTTCATTGCAGCATTATTCAAAACAGCCAAGACCAAAAAAGCAACCTAAGTGCCTATCAATAGAGGAAGGGGTAAAGAGGATGTGCTTTACATATGCAATTGAACTTACTCAGTCATTAAAAAAAAAAGAATGAAATCTTGCCATTGGTAGTAAAATGGATGAATCTACAGGGCATTATGCTAAGTGAGTCAGACAGACAAAGACAAATACCACATGATTTCAGTTTTTATATGAAGTCTAAGAAACAAATGAACAAACATAACAAAACAGAAACAGTCTCAGATACAGAGAATAAACAGGTGGTTGTCAGAGGGAAGGGGTGTGGAGAAATGAGAGAAATAGGTGATGGAGATTAAGAGGTACAAACTTCCAGTTACAAAATGAATGGGTCACGAGTTGAAATGTACAGTGAAGGGAATATAGGCAGTAGTTATGTATTATCTTTGTATGGTGACAGAGAGTAACTAGACTTACTGTGATGATCACTGCATAATGCATAGAAACACTGAATCACCATGTTGTGTACCAGGAACTAACATAGTGCTGTAGGTCAAATGTACTTTAAAAAGAAAAAGGTAATAAAACTGATAATGTCCATTACCGATAAAAAAATAAAAGAAAAAAAAAAACTCATAGAGAATCAAATTTGTGGCTATGAAAGATATGGGGTAGGGACAGGGTAAATGGGATGAAGGTGATCAAAAGGTACAAACTTTCAGTTATAAGAAATGTTGAGAGAGGAATTGGTCTCCTTATGGGAAGTAGAATGTATTTGAGATCCCCTCTACTACATGGGAAGAGTTTCAAATTCAAGATAACCATAAATAAACAGCCTACCAGGCTCCTCCCTCCATGGGATTCTCCAGGCAAGAGTACTGAAGTGGGTTGCCCTTTCCTTCTCCAGGGGATCTTCCTGACCCAGGGGTTGAACCCAGGTCTCCTGAATTCCAGACAGACACTTTAACCTCTCAGCCGCCAGGGAAGCCCCAAATAAATAAGCAGATACAAAGACCTAACTAGATTTACATATACATAAAATATCTCATATTTATCTATATAATACATACAAAGTCCCCTTGAATTGTTGCCTTTCTTCTTATGAAAGCAAGCAATGGTTGTTGCGATCATAATTAAAATTCCAAAATATTTGTGTATTAATTCACATCTCTACATTCAGTGGGCTTCCCTGGTGGTTCAAACAGTAAAGAATCTGCAGCAATGAAAGAGACCCAGGTTTGACCCCTGTGTGGGGAAGATTTCCCGAAGAAGGAAACAGTAACCCACTCCAGTATCTTTGCCAGAAGAATCCATGGACAGAGGAGCATGGTGACTTACGGTCCATGGGGTCTCAAAGAGTTGGATATGACTGAGATACTAACACTTTCACTTTCACTACATTCAGTGAAACTCATTTTTCAGTTTCTAAAAAGTTTAAAACATACACAGATGGCTTAATCTGCCTTCACTGCAGATTCAACAAAGTGAAACATGTTGATAAATAAAGTATCTGGTGACAACATAGTGTGGTTGTAAGATCATAATTTAAGGTAGAAATTCCTACCACCCGCTCCCTAGTAACTTGGTTGAACACATGCCTACAATCAGACAAGGTTATGACATTTTATATATTTAAAGTTGAGATCTTAGGAGAGATGCTATTGATTTATTTACACCCAACTGAAAGTGATACCTCATTTCATTTCTTTTGATGTGAAAGAAGGTAAAAAGACCATAAGAATGCTTTAAAAGATTTTTAAAGGTAAGAAAGGAAATAGGCATAATGGAGAACATTACATGCTTAGCCCACTTAATTTTTTATGTCAGGTTCTAAATCAGACCAGAACCAAAAAATTAAAAAAGACTGAATTTATAAAATCTCATTTCATTTTTTATTTTATCAAAAGAATATCTGTTAGCTATTTATCTTAGGTGATGAAGTATATATCCATCTTAAAACTGGGCTGAGCTAAATAAGTGACTTTCAAATCATGTCTTCAACAATACGGTAAGTCCCCTATATATGAACCTTCAAGCTGCAAAGTTTCAAAGATGCGAACATGTGTTGGCATCTCCAATCATGTAAGTTAGTTCCCATGTCTTTCATACATTGTCATGTGCATGCATCCTCTACAATTGGTTGTGATTTTGTGTACTTTACTGTACAGTACTATATAGAGCACAGTAGTACAGTGTCTTTCCTCTTCTGTCCCTGGGATTCTCCAGGCAAGAACACCGGAGTGGGTTGCCATTTCCTTCTCCAATGCATGAGAGTGAAAAGTGAAAGTGAAGTTGCTCAGTCGTGTCCGACTTTGCTATCCCATGGACTGCAGCCCACCAGGCTCCTCCATCCATGGGATTTTCCAGGCAAGAGTACTGGAGTGGGGTGCCATTGCCTTCTCCGAGGACGTTCAGAAGCAACAGCAAAAGAAGTAAAGATATAGCTGATACTGCTAAGAAGCACCAGCTGTTATAACGTACTACTGTACTTTTCAAGGTACTTTACTATAAGATTTAAAATGTTTTCTTTATCTTTTTGTTTTTATGCATTATTTCTGTGAAAAGTATTATAAACCTATCATAGTACATTACTGTGTTAGTTGGGTGTCTATGTTAATTTTGTTGGACTTACGAAAAAAACTAGACTTATGAACTTGCTCTCGGAGTGGAACTTGTTCATATGTAGGGACTACTGTATTCAACAAATACTTATTGGGCATATATTATGTAATGGTAACTGTCTAGGCACTGGATATAAAACAGTTAAGAAGACAAACCTAGTTCTTGATCTTATGAAGCTCCTATGTAAAAAGAGACAATAAACAAGTTATATAGATAATAGAGCTAGGCAGATGATATATAGATAGATAGATAGGATAGATGAATAGATAGACTGCTATGAAGAAGATTGGAAATAAGATGCTGTGATGGAGAATAACAGATAGGAAAGGTAGCTAATTTACTTGACAGAAACAAAAATTTTCCTACAGATAGAAAACATCTAAGACCTAAAATATGAAAATCCTTACATTTTTGTATTTTTATTAAAATAGATTAGAGGAGCTAAAATGCCACTGGGATCACATAAAGTTACAGAACAGAGGATCAAGCTAAGAAAGAACAAGGTAGTGGTTAATATTAAAAGGCATCATCATACTTGAAGTGTTTGCTTTCCAACCCTCAAAATGAAATTCTCATTGTCTAAGTCATCTAACATCTGTAAATCATGCCAAATGTTAAGTAACTCACATGAGATTCTTCTCTGTAACTGCAGAGCAACAATATCATCATTAATAATAATTTGTATTTCCTTTCTTTCAATGATGCCCAAATTATTTGGGTTTGCATCAATGTAGTTTAATTACTGCTATAAGAAAAGTAATGAAAAGGGATGTTATTTCTGGAAAGAACTTTTTAAAGGTACTACTTGCTTTGTACTTGAGTTTCCTTTGTTGAAACAGAATTAAAGAGATAAATGTTGTGAGACTCAATTTTAAACCACATACACTTCAAGAACTGTAATTTTGAAATTTGTCAAAAAATTAATGATTGTCTTTAACCTTTTGAAGATAAAATACCTGCAGGCTCCTTGCAGTTAGCAAGCCTTCTCTTCCACAACACCTTGCACATAGTCAGTATTCAATAAATGCTTACTTAAGACTGATTTAAAGGAATCAAATGGATTCCATTTATATAAAACATCCTTTGATTCCTTTTAATCAGTGTCACACAAAAGAAGAAACAATTTTGGTGTGTGAAGAAAGGCAAGGAGTGCTTTTTCAGAATATTAATGCACACAATGGAGGGAAGTCACATTTGTTACAACCTTGCCATAAAGTGGAGCTGCAATCACACATCTGTTCCATCTGCCATCAATTAGTTTGATGAAAACAGACTAACAGTGTGGTAGTGATTAGCAGGAAAGATTAAATTCACTTCAGTTTTAATTATAAATCTTTGCCCTTAAAGTTTTATTGGCTTGAAAGAACTCCTACTGTTCCCTTGTTTTTCCTCCACAGCTGATGTGCATTTTATTATTACTTCATTTTAATGCATTTTATTTGGTACTTATTTCTAACTACAGACTTTATCTACAAATGTTACTGTTATGCCCATATGCCACAATAAGCATAACTAAAACTATTCACATCTTACTAATTCAAGTACAAATGATCTTTAGTAGCAAGCATGGCATCTATTATATGCAGAGAACTCTGAGGTTAATATATTTGTCACTCAGATTGTGTCATTCATTGACTAATTCATTCATTTATTCATTCAGTTCAGTTCAGTCACTCAGTCGTCTCCGACTACTTGCAACCCCATGAACCACAGTATGCCAGGCCTCCCTGTCCATCACCAACTCCCGGAGTTCACCCAAACTCACATATTGATTCAGTGATGTCAACTAACCATCTCATCCTCTGTCTTTCCCTTCTCCCCCTGCCCTCAATCTTTCCCAGCGTCAGGGTCTTTTCAAATGAGTCAGTTCTTCGCATCAGGTGGCCAAAGTATTGGAGTTTCAGCTTCAGCATCAGTCCCACCAATGAAAACCCAGAACTCATCTCTTTAAGGATGCTCCTTGCAGTCCAAGGGACTCTCAAGAGTCTTCTCCAACACCACAGTACAAAAGCATCAATTCTTTGGCGCTCAGCTTTCTTTATGGTCCAACTCTCACATCCATACATGACTACTGGAAAAACCATAGCCTTGCCTAGACAGACCTTTATGGACAAAGTAATGTCTCTGCTTTTTAATATGCTGTCTATGTTGATCATAACTTTCCTTCCAAGGAGGAAGCATCTTTTAATTTCATGGCTGCAATCACCATCTGCAGTGATTTTGGAGCCCCCCAAAATAAAGTCAGCCATTGTTTCCACTGTTTCCCCATCTATTTCCCATGAAGTGATGGGACCAGATGCCATGATCTTCATTTTCTGAATGTTGGGCTTGAAGCCAACTTTTTCACTCTCCTCTTTCATCAAGAGGCTCTTTAGTTCTTCTTCACTTTCTATCTGCTTATCTGAGGTTACTGATGTTTCTCCCATCAAACTTGAGTCCAGCTTGTGCTTCCTCCAGCCCAAAGTTTCCCATGATGTACTCTGCACAGAAGTTAAATAAGCAGGGTGACAAGCCTTGACGTATTCCTTTTCCTATTTGGAACCAGTCTGTTGTTCCATGTCCAGTTCTAACTGTTGCTTCCTAACCTGCACACAGGTTTCTCAAGAGGCAGGTCAGGTGGTCTGGTATTCCCATCTCTTCCAGAATTTTCCACAGTTTCTTGTGATCCACACAGTCAAAAGCTTTAGCATAGTCAATAAAGCAGAAATAGATGTTTTTTCTGGAACTCTCACTTTTTCAATGATCGAGGAGATGTTGGCAATTAGGTCTCTGATTCCTCTGCGTTTTCTAAAACCAGCTTGAACATCTGGAAGTTCAAGGTTCACATACTGCTGAAGCCTGGCTTGGAGAATTTTGAGCATTACTTTACTAGCATGTGAGATGAGAGCAATTGTGCAATAGTTTGAATATTCTTTGGCATTGCTTTTCTTTGGGATTGGAATGAAAATTGACCTTTTCCAGTCCTGTGGCCACTGCTGAGTTTTCCAAATTTGCTGGCCTATTGAGTGCACTGTCACAGCATCATCTTTTAGGATTTTAAATAACTCAACTGAAATTCCATCACCTCCACTAGCTTTGTTTATAGTGATGCTTCCTAAAGCCCACTTGACTTCACATTCCAGGATGTCTGACTGTATGTGAGTGATCATACCATCATGATTATTTGGGTCATGAAGATCTTTTTTGTACAGTTCTTCTGTGTATTCTTGCCATTTATTCATTCAGCAAATATTAATTTATTTGCTCATTATGTTCCAGGTACTGATTCAGGTGACATATTTTATTTTCTTGGGTTCCAAAATCACTGTGGACAGTGACTGAAGCCATGAAATCAAAAGATGCTTCCTCCTTAGAAGGAAAGTTATTACAAACCTAAACAGAGTATTAAAAAGCAGAGCCATCACTGCAGACAAAGGTCCATATAGTCAAAGCTATGGTGCTATCACTGACTCAATGAATATGAGTTTGAGCAAACTCAGGGAGATAGTGAAGGACAGGGAAGCCTCATGGGGTCACAAAGATCATGATCAGATCATGGGGTCACAAAAGTCAGTGACTGAACAGCAACGGTTTTTCCAGTAGTCATGTACAGATGTGAGAGAGGAACCATTAAGAAGACTGAGTGGTGAAGAACTGATGCTTTTGAATTGTGGTGCTGAAGAAGACTCTTGAGAGTCCCTTGGACAGCAAGGAGATCAAACCAGTCAATCATAAAGGAAATCAATGAGCCAGAATACTCACTGGAAGGACTGATGCTGAAGCTGAAGCTCCAATCCTTTGGCCACCGGATGAGAAGAACTGACTCAATGGAAAAGACCCTGATGCTGTGAAAGATCGAAGGAAAAAGTAGAGATCATGGTGGCAGAGAATGAAATGGTTAGATACATCAGTAATTCAATGGACATGAATGTGCACAAACTCTGGGAGATAGTGAAGGACAGGGGAGCCTGGTGTGCTATAATCCATGAGGCTCCAAAGAGTTGGACATCACAGCAAGTGAACAACAACAAATAAGTGCCTAAGATACATAAGTGAACAACAACAACAAGAAACAGAAATTTCTGACCTCACAGAACCAATATTATAGTAGCTGGATTTAAACCCATAACAAATGGGCTAAATTGTGTCCCTTAAAAGTCATATGTTGAAGTTCTAATCTTCAGTGCCTCAGATCTAACTGTATTGGGAGGAAAGATCTTTAAAGAGGTCATTAAATTAAAATGAGGTCTTTAGAGTAGGCCCTAATTCAGTATGACTGCTGTCTTTATAAACAGAAGAAATTTGGACACAGACTTGTATAAAGAGGAAAGACTATGTGAGGTCTAAGGGGGAAGACAGCTATCTACAAATAAAGAGAGAGGCCTCAAAATGAAATCAACTCTGTCAACCACTTGATCTCAGGCTTCTAGCCTCCAGACTGTGGGAAAATAAATTTCTCTTGTTTAAGACACTCATTCTGTAGTATTTTTACAACAGCCCTAGCAAACTAATATGGCAATAACCAAAACAAAGCTTAAAGAAATAAATTATGTCATTTAGAAAGGAATACACTGTTCAAAAAAAACAGACAGAGAGCAATAAAACAGAACTGTGAAGTAGGGGGCACCTTCACTTACTTCCGTCTCTGAGAAAGTCACTATGAAGTGTGCATACTCACCAATTCTACAAAACTAAGGTCACAGCCAGAAGGGTTCTCGGTAAGGGAAAAGAAACGTTCTCATAAATTCTTACCGGTTATGTTTCTGCTATCATTCTCCCCTTGTCAATAGCCACATAGCAAAGTCTGATGCTTATGAGTATGTTTTACAGCATCAAAATTTTCTTGCATGCAAGCTAAGTCACTTCGGTTGTATCCACCTCTTTGCAAACCCCATGGACCTTCGCCCACCAGGTTCCTCTGTCCATCAGATTTTCCAGGCAAGAATATTGCAGTGGCTTGCCATTTTCTCCGCGAGGGGATCTTCCTGACCCAGGGTTAGAACCCACGTCTCTTACGTCTTCTGCATTGGCAAGTGAGTTCTTTACCACTGGCGCCACCTATGCTTAATATGTCAAGGTTAAGCTGGCTAAGTAACCAGTTTTTGGAACAGACTGATATTTTAACTTCTTATTTGATAAAATTATTTAGAAAACACATAAATGTCTGCTTTTATTTATTTATTTATTTATTATTTTTTTATTATATATATTTTTTAATTTTTATTTTTACTTTATTTTACTTTACAATACTGTATTGGTTTTGCCATACATTGACATGAATCCACTACGGGTGTACATGCAATCCCAAACATGAACCCCCCTCCCACCTCCCTCCCCACAACATGCCTCTGGGTGATCCCCGTGCACCAGCCCCAAGCATGCTGTATCCTGCATCGGACATAGACTGGTGATTCTATTCTTACATGATAGTATACATGTTTCAATGCCATTCTCCCAAATCATCCCACCCTCTCCCTCTCCCTCTGAGTCCAAAAGTCTGCTATACACATCTGAGTCTTTTTTGCTGTCTTGCATACAGGGTAATCATTGCCATCTTTCTAAATTCCATATATATGTGTTAATATACTGTATTGGTGTTTTTCTTTCTGGCTTACTTCACTCTGTATAATAGGCTCCAGTTTCATCCATCTCATCAGAACTGATTCAAATGTATTCTTTTTAACGGCTGAGGAATACTCCATTGTGTACATGTACCACAGCTTTCTTATCCATTCATCTGCTGATGGACATCTAGGTTGTTTCCATGTCCTGGCTATTATAAACAGTGCTGCGATGAACATTGGGGTACATGTGTCTCTTTCAATTCTGGTTTCCTCGGTGTGTATGCCCAGCAGTGGGATTGCTGGGTCATATGGCAGTTCTATTTCCAGTTTTTTAAGGAATCTCCACACTGTTCTCCATAGTGGTTGTACTAGATTGCATTCCCACCAACAGTGTAGGAGGGTTCCCTTTTCTCCACACCCTCTCCAGCATTTATTGCTTGCAGATTTTTGGATCGCAGACATTCTGACTGGTGTGAAGTGGTACCTCATTGTGGTTTTGATTTGCATTTCTCTAATAATGAGTGACGTTGAGCATCTTTTCATGTGTTTGTTAGACATCCGTATGTCTTCTTTGGAGAAATGTCTGTTTAGTTCTTTGGCCCATTTTTTGATTGGGTCGTTTATTTTTCTGGAATTGAGCTGCATAAGTTGCTTGTATATTTTTGAGATTAGTTGTCAGTTGTTTCGTTTGCTATTATTTTCTCTGATTCTGAAGGCTGTCTTTTCACCTTGCTTATATTTTCCTTTGTTATGCAGAAGCTTTTAATTTTAATTATATCCCATTTGTTTATTTTTGCTTTTATTTCCAGAATTCTGGGAGGTGGATCATAGAGGATCCTGCGATTTATGTCGGAGAGTGTTTTGCCTATGTTCTCCTCTAGGAGTTTTATAGTTTCTGGTCTTACATTTAGATCTTTAATCCATTTTGAGTTTATTTTTGTGTGCGGTGTTAGAAAGTGATCTAGTTTCATTCTTTTACAAGTGGTTGACCAGTTTTCCCAGCACATCTGCTTTTAAATATTATATTTTTACTGTGCTTTGAATCCCAAACTCCATATTTCTAAACTTCATATAGCAGAAATTACAGACAACATAGACACTTCAAAAACTGTGAGTTTTTTCCCCTTAATTTTAAAAGTAGAAAAGCAGAAATTTTCTTGTGGGTAGAGTCTTTTGGGCTCTGGGAAATAACACTGCTGTGCAGACTTAGTCAAGCAAATGTAAGCCACAGGATAGATACAGTCACTGTTCCTGAGGTTAGACCAGACATTTAGCTAAGTAATGCAAATACATAGAGTTCAATCTTATGAAATATTCTATTTAAACTGTAAAATTCTCTGGGTCACTGAGTGATGACCAGTGCAGAAGTAAGTCTTGGAAGAAAATCCACAACTCCATAAACTTCTATGAGTTAGCCAAAACAGTCCCATGACATTACCTCTCTGCAGAGATGTTTCCAGGAGCATGACTTTCAATAAAATAGAACTTCCAAAGACTGGCAAAATGCTTCATGATATCGCCAAAGAATGACGTAAGGAGTGATTCAGTGGATTTGGCCACTGTCACTCCCCTCCTCCTCCACATGGAGATGTACTTTGCCAGTCCCAGAAAAGAGTTTCCCATAGCTTTGCTCTCTTCAGAATTGCCTCTTTTCAATTAGGCATGGAAGCAAAGGAGCCAAATGTCCTTTCTGATGGCATCCTCAGATTTGTGCACCAATCAAGCAGAATTTCATTCTTCTCAATTTTTATGTGCCTTGCTTGTACAGTCCTAAATAAACCAGTTTAGAAACTTTAATTCACCTGAACTTCTAAATCTCAAAGAATGCATCAAGACTCAAGAGTTGCGCCTGCCCCTATTTTTTCTCTATTATCATGCCCACAGTTCTATCTGCCAGAGTATAAAGTTCACAATCAAAGGAAGGACAGGATACCAGTTGTCCCTAGGCAAACAAATGAAGTCATGTCATGATAAGAAATATCTCCAAAATCTACTTAAAGTGTTTAAATTTTTACTTTTTTAATTTGCAACTAAGTTAATTGGGAATAAATAAAGTAAGGAGATAGATGGAAATGCAGCAAAAAAAAGTCACATGAGAGTTTCTGGCCAACAAATTTCAGCATAATGAACAAATACATATTTGAAAATCATAGGACAGCCAAAGTTATTCTCACAGGGGGAAAAAAAAAAGCTGTCTCCTGCCTTCTCTTTTACCATGGCTAATCACTAGTTTTTCATGCTTTTGGAAACTAGATATTTTGTGCCCTTTCAACTCCTTTCCAAGGCATGTTTATATTACACAGCAATTCTTTCCAGGAAAGTCATATGTATACTGCTTTATTGATCCTCACAGCCTCTGTATGAAAAAGAGCAATGCAATGTAAAAATATTTACATTTTGTAGGTCAAGAATATCAATGTCACATAAGGGGTAAGGGTAAAGGTAATTCCTGCTTTAAACCCTACATCTTCTGACTCCCACCCACCACCACTCTGATTAGTCAAGAAGGAACAATAGGGATTTCGCTGGTGGTCCAGTGGCTAAGACTTTGTAGTCCCAGTGCAGGGGGGGGGGGGCTGGGTTTAATCCCTGGTCAGGGAACTAGATCCCAAATCCCGCAACTAAGACCTGGAGCATCCAAATAAATACATATTTTATTTTAAATAGAAGAGACAATAAGCTAGAGTACATGTGCCAAAGATGGTCTCGGGGAACAAGTTCAGAAGAATGTCAGATGCTGGCCTGCCCCAGCCAGCTGTGTCTCTATAGACAAGAGTTAGACCAGATGCACAGCCAAGAACTCTACATATCTTGACACTTGGCTGCTCTTCATTCCTGATTAGGCTCATGGCTCCACACGCTGGCAGCCTCTTTCTTGCCCATGCTCATCTCTGTCCTGACCCACGCTTTTCCCAGCCTGCCTGCTACTACCTCCACTGGGCATCCTGCATCCTGTAGGTTACCAGCTGGAACTGGCAACCAACTGGCCACCCAGTTGTTCGCAGTAGCTTGGCCTCTGCACTACCTCCCCATGTGAGCAGCTCCAGCTGGGGAATCTGTTTGTAGCAGGACAGCCCCCGACTCTTTTATCCTCAGCTGATCCCAGCCAGGTTCTGCAGCTAAGCAAGCAGGCTCATTTCTGTCCTGATGGAGGCCAACCCGAAGGATATTAGTAAAGTGGCTAGTAGTGCTCCTTGCCATTCCAGAACTCACCATGGCCCATTCTTGCTCTAAATGGCTATCAAGCGACTTCCCCCAGGATCCAGTGGTTAAGACTCCACACTTTCAATGCAGGGGTTGTGAGTTCGATCCCTGGTCAGTGAAATGAGATCCCACATGTTGCATGGTGCAGCCAAAAAAAAAGTAGCTGTCAAATAACTCCTGTAAAACTTATAGTTAGGCATTTAGACAATAGACATTATGACCTTAATCTGTGCCTTCCTCCCTCTTTCATCAGTCCTGCCTTCCTAGGCTTGTACTCACTCAGTCATGTCCAACTCTTATTGAGCCCATGGCTGGTAGTCTGCCAGGTTCCTCCGTCCATGGGATTCCCTAAGCAAGAATACTGGAATGGGATGAACTTTCCTATTCCAGAGGATCTTCCCAACTCAGGGATCAAACACGTGTCTCTTGCATCTGCATTGACAGGTGGATTCTTTACCACTGAGCCACCTGAGAAGTTTAGAAAAATTATTGAACTTAGAATAAAGAAATCAGGTTCAAAGGGAACCTGAGAAATTAACCTCTCAGAACCTCTGTTCTGAGGTTCTGAAAAACATCATGTTTATTAGAGATGCAACAACACCTAAGAGCTTCTCCATACAAGTTAACAAAAATTTGGATTGAACTGAATATAGAAAAGCATTTCTAGGCAAAAATAATTAACCAATAAGTAAAATTATGCTTTTGAATTGTGGTGCTGGAGAAGACTCTTGAGTCCCTGGGGTGCAAGGAGATCAAATCAGTCAATCATTAAGAAAATCACCTTGAATATTCATTGGAAGGACTGATACTGAAGCTGATGCTCCAGTACTTTGGCCAACTGATGCAAAGAGCCCCCTCACTGGAAGAGACCTGTAGATTACCTGTAGATACTGGAAAAGATTGAGGGCAGGAAGAGAAAGGGGCAACAGAGAATGAGTGGGTTGGATAGCATCAACGAATCAATGGACATGAGTTTGAGCAAACTCCGCGAAATAGTGAAGGACAGGGAACCTGGTGCGCTGCAGTCCATGGGGTTGCAAAGAGTCAGACCCAACTTAGCAACTAAACAACAATATTATACATTCTCCCACTATTTACCACTCACAAAGGGGGCCTTTTTATTTTTTACTCTGAGGTCTTGGGGAAAGCACAGAGACTTAGTATACACCCTCTAAACAGCTCTATTACTCGAGCTATCAATTCTGTCACTCTAAAATCAAGTCATTAAATTAAGCTATATAAGATGCATATTAAGCAACTTTTAGTCAACATCACTGGGGATCAAGGTGAAAAATACATAGATGTTTCATTTAACATATAATTTAGAATCTGGGGCCCCTTCTATCTAGAATAACCTGCTTACTCTACTCCAATGGGGCAAGAAGAGTAAGCCTCAAGTTATTGCTTCTCATACTAAAGGAAAATAGCCACTGGACAAGGTGAACTAGAATTGGAATAAAAAAAAAGCTGCTGAAGAGAGTGAATGCCATAAAGCTTAATTTCTGATGCATATGCGTGGGGCTCCTCCCTCCCTCTGGGTGCTCAGTCATGTCTGACTCTTTGCAATCTCATGGACTGTAGCCTGCCAGGTTCCTCTGTCCATGGGATTATCCCAGCAAGAACGCTGAAGTAGGTTGCCATTCCCTCCCAAGGGATATTCCCAGCCCAGGAATTGAACCCACATCTCCTGTGGCTCCTGCGTTGGCAAGCAGATTCTTTACTACTGAGCCAACTGGGAAGGCCATATACCTGGAGTACTGGAAGCAAATGAGGAATCTCTTGACCATCACTTAGTTCCATGGAAAACACATTCTTCTGACTTTCCCCTTATCTCTCTGGCTGCTGCTTTTCAGTCTCATTTGCTCAAACTTCCCCCTCTGGTTGTTCTCTACATATCGGTATTCCTGAGTTCAGTATTCTTGTCTCTTCTAACTACATTCAGACATAATCAATGTAATCTAAAGCCACAGTATTAAATGCCTCCTATATCCTGACAAGATGGAGAAGATGGTTAAATAGCATCATTGACTCAATGGATTTGAATCTGAGCAAACGCTGGGAAATAGTGGAGGACAGAGAAGCCTGGTGTGCTGTAGTCCATGAGGTTGCAAAGAGTCAGACAGGACTTAGCAACTGAACAACAACAACAACATATGCTGACAAACTCCAAACATGTCTCTAGCCCCCACCTCTTGACATCCCACCAGAGGTCTATGGTGGAGAAATCTGTATTTCAAACATAAAACCTAAAACAATGCCATGAATTCCTCACCCCTCCTCCAGTTCACTTCTTAAATCTTCCTCATTTCATTAAAATGCACCTTCTTTCACTCAAATGCTCAGCCAAAAAAATCTAGGAGTCATTCTTGATTCTACCTTCCTTTCGATGTCTCACAGCCAATCCATAAATAAATTTTATCAATTCTATCTTTAAAATATTTTCCAAGTCTGACCACATCCCATTACTTCCAGTGCTACCAACCTGGACCATGCTGTCATGATTTCATATCCGGATTATTTCAATAACATGCCAACTCATCTGATCCTTCTTTGACCTCTTATGGTCTATTTTTTACACAGTAGGCAAGATGAGATTTTAAAACAAACATCATATCAAGTTTATGCTCAAAATCCTAACATGTTTTCCCTTTACATTTATAATATACGTGGCATTTTAAGCTCCAGTTCCTTTGACCACATCTCTGCCTAAAACCTTATCTCAGATGTTTGTGTTACTCATTTCATTCAAAATTATGACCAAATTTCACCATATTAGAGAGGGTTTTTTTTTTTTTTTATCACTGTTTAAGCTAGCTTTCCTTTATCATTCACTATTTATCTTGCTTCATTGTTTTTTTGTGTTGACATATTTTATATTTATTGATGTGCTTGTGCTAAGTCACTTCAGTCACGTCTGACTCTGTCACCCCATGGACTGTAGCCTGCCAGGCTCCTCTGTCCATGGGATTCTCCAGGCAAGAATACTGGGGTGGGTAGCCATTCCCTTCTTCAGGGGATCTTCTTGACCCAAGGATCCAACCCTCATCTCTCATGTCTCCTGCATTGGCAGGCAGGTTCTTTACCACTAGCACCACCTAGTGTATTTAGTGGCTCGGAGGTTAAAGCATCTGCCTCCAATGTGGGAGACCCAGGTTCGATCCCTGGGTCAGGAGGAACCCCTGGAGAAGGAAATGGCAACCCACTCCAGTATTCTTGCCTGGAGAATCCCATGGACAGAGGAGCCTGGTAGGCTACAGTCCACGGGGTTGCAAAGAGTTGGACACGACTGAGCGACTTCACTCACTCACTCACTCACTGTTTATTTATGATCCACCTCCTCCACTAGAATGTAAACTCCATGAGGTCAACAACTTTGTCTATCTTATTCACTGCTGGTTTGCAATATTTAAAATAGTGTAAGGCACTCAACAAATATTTGCTTATTGAATGATGTCTACTCCAGCTGCCATGACAAAACACATAGTCTTGGTGGCTTAAATTAAAAATAATAATAATATTTATCACAGTTTTGAAGGCTAGAACCCCAAAATCAAGATTCCAGCTGATTTGGTTTTGGTGAGAGCTCTTTTCCTGGCTTGTATACAACTGCCTTCTAGCTATATCTCACGTGACTTTTCCTTGGTATGTACACAGAGTTGAGGGAGACTTTAGGGCATCTCTTCTTATAAATATACTAATCCTATCAGATCTAGGCCTCATCCTTGTGACTTCATTTAACTTTAATTCCTTAAAGACCTATATCCAAAAATATCCACCCGGGAGATTAGTGCTTCGATATAATGAATTTTGTAAGGATATAAATATTCAGTTCATAACAAATGAAGTAAAAACAATTAGCATTGGAAGAAGAAACCAATGTTCCATCCTAAGAGCAACTAAAGAGCATAAAGAATAAAATTTAATTTTAAAAAAATCTCTCAGAATCAGAAAGGTAAAAATAAAAGGATAGAGGGCTTGGTTTCATGCCTTATCATAAATTACTTATGTAAATGATGGATGGTGATTAAAGATAAAAATTCAGGTAGACTAAGTTTGACATATGTATTAGGATACTAATGTAATTTGAAAGCACTTAAAGAGAGGAAAAAATTTAACTAGTGCTTATACCTGTCAGTCATATTGTCAGAACTTTTTTTGTCTCCTCTTTATTCCTGTAACAAGTTTCTTGACCTCAGAGAAGGCAATTGCACCCCACTCCAGTACTCTTGCCTGGAAAATCCCATGGATGGAGGAGCCTGGTAGGCTGCAATCCATGGAGTCACTAAGAATCGGACACGATCACGTTCACTTTTCACTTTCATGCATTGGAGAAGGAAATGGCAACCCACTCCAGTGTTCTTGCCTGGAGAATCCCAGGGACGGCGGGACCTGGTGGACTGCTCTCTATGGGGTCGCACAGAGTTGGACACAACTGAAGCGACTTAGCAGCAGCAGGAGTTTCTTGACCTAGTTTTTGCTTAGCAAACTTGAGAGCTTCCTTGGTGACATCTGAAATTGTCCCTTCTCTGAGAGTAAGGAAAGAGGAGGACCACCCCCAGATTGTTAGGGGTTTTAATAAGCAAGGGAGCTTACATACAAGACTTGTCTCAGGCAGCATCAAGACAAGTAGATCTCAGCCTACACTGGCCAGAATCTAAAAAGCTTATACAGAGGCCTTAACTAGGTTCAATAATGGAATCAGTCCAGATGGTCTCAACAACAAATTACTCTTCCAAAGCTGTGTGTTTGAAGTGGCTCATAGTATGGGAGTGAATGTTGGGCTGAATGTACAAAGGACAAGTGAAGGGGTGAGGACCCTCCAGCTGCCTGGGTCTGCTCCTGGGTCACATTCTCTTGATGACCTCTTTCAACATCTAGGAAACAATTTTTCAAACTGATGTTATTAAAGGGATTCATAATATACTCTAAATGAACAAAAACCCTCAGTTATTTCTTAAATATTCCACAAAACTTTATCAGTCTTTTTGCTCCATGTAAACAATTTCAAAACTGCTTCTTGAGAGGGGAAAAAAGAAATGATGAACTTAAACAGAAAGTACCCCAGGAGTCCAAAAAAAAAAAAAAAAGCAAAAAGGCAAAAAAAATGGTTGTCTGAGGAGACCCCACAAATAGCTGAGAAAAAACGAGAAGCCAAAGGCAAAGAAGAAAAGGAAAGATATACCCACCTGAATGCAGAGTTTCAAAGAATAGCAAGGAGAGAAAAGAAAGCCTTCCTTGGTGATCAATGCAAAGAAATAGAGGAAAACAATAGAATACGAAAAACTAAAGATCTCTTCTAGAAAATTAGAGATACCAAGGGAAAATGTCATGCAAAGATGAGCACAATAAAGGACAGGAAAAGTATGGACCTAACAGAAGCAGAAGATATTAAAGAGAGGTGGCAAGAATACACAGACGAACTATACAAAAAAAGATACCCTTCATGACCCAGATAACCATGATGGTGTGATCACTCACTCACCTCAAGCTGGACATCCTGGAGTGCAAGTCAAGTGGGCCTTAGGAAGCATCACTACGAACAAAGCTAGTGGAAGTGATGGAATTCCAGTTGAGCTATTTTGAATCCTCAAAGATGATGCTGTGAAAGTGCTACAGTCAATATGCCAGCAAATTTGGAAAACTCAGCAGTGACCACAGGACTGGAAAAGGTCAGTTTTCATTCCAATCCCAAAGAAAGGCAATGCCAAGTAGTTTGAATATTCAAACTACTGCACAATTGCACTCATCTCACAGGCTACCAAAGGAATGCTCACAATTCTCCAAGTTAGGTCTCAACAGTATGAAAACAGAGCTTCCAGATGTTCAAGCTGGATTTAGAAAAAGCAGAGGAACCACACATCAAATTGCCAACATCCACTGGATGATAGAAAAGCAAGAGAATTCAAGAAAAACATCTATATCTGCTTCATTGACTATGCTAAAGCCTTTGACTGTGTGGATCACAACAAACTGTGGAAAATTCTTCAAGAGATGGGAATACCAGACCACCTGAACTGCCTCCTGAGAAATCTGTATGCAGGTCAAGAAGCAACAGTTAAAACCATACATGGAACAATTGACTGGTTCCAAATTGGGAAAGGAGTACATCAAGGCTGTATATCATCACCCTGCTTATTTAACTTACATGTAGCGTACATCATGAGAAATGCCAGGCTGGATGAAGCACAGCTGGAATCAAGATTGCTGGGAAAAATGTCAATAACCTCAGATAGGCAGATGACACCACCCTTTTGGCAGAAAACAAAGAGGAATTAAAGAGCCTCTTATTGAAAGTGAAAGAGGAGAATGAAAAGCTCATTCAAAAAACAAAGATCATGGCATCTGGTCGCATCACTTCATGGAAAATACATGGGAAAACAATGGAAACAGTGACAGACTTTATTTTCTTGGGCTCCAAAATCACTACAGATTGTGACTGCAACCATGAAATTAAAAGACACTTGTTCCTTGGAAGAAAAGCTATGACAAACCTAGACAGCATATTAAAAAGCAGAGACATTATCAACAAAGTTCCGTCTAGTCAAAGCTATGATTTTTCCAGTAGTCCTGTATGGATGTGAGAGTTGGACCATAAAGAAAGCTGAGCACTGAAAAATTGATACTTTTGAACTGTGGTGTTGGATAAGACTCTTGAGAGTCCCTTGGACTGCAATGAGATCAAGCCAGTCAATCCTAAAGGAAATCAATCCTGAATGTCCTGAATATTCATTGGAAGGACTGATGCTAAAGCTCCAAAACTTTGGCCACCTGATATGAAGAACTGACTCATTGGGAAAGACCCTGATGCTGGGAAAGATTGAAGTCAGGAGGAGAAGGGGATGACAGAGGATGAGATGGTTGGATGGGATCACTGACTCAATGGACATGAATTTGAGCAAGTTCTGGGAGTTGGTGATGGACAGGGAAGCCTGATGTGCTGCAGTCCACAGGGTCACAAAGAGTAGGACACAACTGAGCAACTGAAATGAACTGAACTGAACTGTGTCTCATTTGAGGGCAGCATGCTTGACACTGACTAACAGCCCACAGTGTGACCTGGGTTGTGAGCTCTGTTCAATAGGATTAACCTAGCTGGTTGTTAACTAATTGAGCTCAGCAATTCTCTTGGAGAGGTGGAAGATGAGACAGTCAAAGGGAAATCCAGGCAGAATGATGAAGAGGAATACCAGGAGAGACAGAAGACTGTTTAGGGAGGTTGTTGGTCAGATTTCCATTTGTAAAACATGGCTTCCTGACAAGCACCCAAATTCCACCACTTGCATATTATTCTTTTCACCTAACTTGGGGAACTAATAAGGTTGTTTCAATGATTATCCATTTTCATTAGGTAAGCTTCCTAGAAATTACACATTTCAACACACAAAACGTACTTTCACACAATGTACTTTTCACACAAAGTTCACAAATTACACCTCCTTACCAGCTTAGTCTTGTTGTCAGAAAGAAAACAAATGATCATTTAATCAACTCTCAATAATATATTGTTAAAGCTGAATGTTACCAGTTATCATGTTACCATATTCCTAGTAACCATGGTAAATGTTCAGTATTGGTTAACACTGTGGATAAGAGTATTTCCTCTGTTTGAGGAAATAACCAACTAGCTTGTGCCCACAGAGCCTGGATATATGTTTTGAGCAAACTCCTTTGTCTCCATCCCCAAAGGTCGCACTAGTGGTAAAGAACCCGTCTGTCAATGCAGGAAACATAAAAGATGAAGGTTTGATCCCTGGGTTGGGAAGATCCCCTGGAAAAGAGCATGGCAACCCACTCCAGTATTCTTGCCTGGAGAATCCCATGGACAGAGGAGCCTGGTGGGCTACAGTCCACAGGGTTGCAAAGAGTCAGACACGACTGAAGCTATTTAACACGCATATACACACACCAAAAGCAGTGAGATGGAGATTCAGTACCAGGAAGTTTTCATTCCAGTCCTATTATTAAGAAGCACGAGATTGGTATTCACGATACTTGTGTATCACTTGGCACTGTTTGGGTAGTAAAGAATAGAGGAAACAGAAGACTACTCATTCAACCTCTCTCAATAACTTAGTGTCTTAAAAATTCCATCAAGGTAGACATAAATCATTCCTAATTTTACAAGGCCCTAAACCGGGAGTACTAAAGAGTCCTGAGAGTGTAGCAAGAGCAGTTCAAACAATGACTATAAATAGCTAACAATTGGCAGTACTTGGAGAAATTCTTAGAGATGATTACGCTTGAACTGTCTTTGAATGACCAGCACAGACAATGAGAGCCAATTTGCACCCTAAATAATCTCTTAGTTTGTGTTCCCCAGAGCAGACACTGAAACAAGGAATTGAGTAAAAATAGTTTATTTGAGAGGTGATCCCAAGACACACACTTAACAGAAGTGAGAATATAAGCTAGGGAAGGAAGCCAGTATGTTATTGATCAGGTTACCTCTGCAGGAAAATCTGAAACAAATTACATAAGAAATCTCAAAACTAAATAGAGTCCCACCATAGCGGTTTGGGATGTCCAGTCCTTGACTCCCTGAGATAGTAACTAGAACTCTCAACAAGCTTTTACACTGGTATTATATCCTGAACGCCACATTCAGTATGCTATTTTTCATTCACTCACCCACTCATTTATTCACTCATTCATCCATTTATTAAACAACCACATTTCCACCACAGCCACACTTGTAGATGTAATTAAGGTTGCACAATGACTCAAGCGGACAATTTTTATCTATAAGTCCTGTAGCCTGGAAACTCAACTCACTAGCATTCTTTTCTATCTCTTTTGAATGTTTTTTCATAGTAACTAACCTTTAGGAGTTCTCACAGGAGGAGAAAAAAAAAATAATGTAAGATGTTCTGTGACAAGAGTACATAGAACTGAAATTTAAGACTTCTCCTGGGAACTTCTCTGGCAGTCCAGTGGTTAGGACTTCACCTTCTAATGCAGGGGTTACTAGTTCAATCCCTTGTCTGGGAGCTAAGATCACACATTTTTCACAAGCAAAATAACAAAATATAAAACAGAAGCATTGTAACAAATTCAGTAAAGACATTAAAAATGGTCCATACAAAAAAATCTTTTAAAAAATAAAATAAAAAAGACCTCTGTTTTATTTCTAATACTTCTTTTTTTTGTCGTTTTATTTTATTTTATTATTTTTAATATAAATTTATTTATTTTATTTGGAGGTTAATTACTTTTATACCTGTGGCAGATTCATGTTGATGTATGGCAAAATCCAATACTTCTTCTTAATAATCAGTAAACTTGGACCAGTCAGTTAAGCTTCTTTGGGCTTCAGTTTCCTCAAATATACAATTACCTGCTCAAAGTATGACAGCTAAGTTAGCCTACGTGCGTTAATAAAGGTGATACAGAGAGCTTTAAGAATGTTTGAAGAGATATTCTTCAACATGTTTCAGCAGACAAGGGACAGATCATAGGAATGCACTGTAAAGATTAATCTAGGGTATCATTTGGACAGAGAGAAAGTCAGAGGTTATTGGAATAATCTAAGGTGAAAAGAGGGCCTGACATAAAAAAGGTCAATAGAAATTAAAAGATAGAGGGAAATGATGTATTTATTAAAGGAAAGATTGTCTTCTCTGAAAAACAAACAGGAATACCATGAGAAGCCCTGTAGAATGTTCATGTAGAATAGAATAGCAATGTGCAACATACTCTGTCTATAAAATCTTCAAAATCTTCCTTGGCAACCTGCTTTACTGAAATGTCATTGTCTTTTGTATTGTCACAGCTTAAGAGAAAGAAAAAATATATATATATACATGTATATATTCCTATTACCTGAGCTTTAAAACTTTCTGACATGTAACAAAAGTGTAGATGAGTTATTCATAGCAGAACTGTAAAGACTAAAGTTCTGCTTGAGAAAATGAAAACAGCAGAGTCTTTTAAAAATAAAAATATTGCCTTTCAGAAAGAGTTGTAGCAGACTTGAACTATTTGGGACAAGTTTTCTTCTTTTTATCAGTGGGAGAAGAAAGTTTTTAGTAAGAGAAAATAATAATTATGCAAAGTTATTTATTTATATCCTCCCCCTCCAAAAAAACAAAACAGTTGAAGACACAAAACCTGTGTCTTCAAAACCCAAGCTCCCAATTTTATCTTTAAGTACACATTTATGCTTTCTTTTCTTGCCTGGCTGTCTACTCAGACTGTAGTAGTGATTACAGCCAACTATCTACTGTACTTATTCCCAAAAGAAACACTGGGGAAAACAGAAGTGTTATTTTACATTTTTTTTTTTCAAAAAACAATTTTTATTTGCTTCTAAGTTAATATTTAACAAGATCATTAAATATTTGGACAAAAATATATGATTTGTTTCTCCCTGTTTACTTATCCTTACTATCACACATTTGCCATAGTACAGAGTAAATAAGGAAATTGGTAGCATTACATCCAACATAGATAACAAACCTGAACATTCTCTCTAAATATTTTGCCATACTAAAAATCCTAGTGACTTAAAAAAGCACTTTGGTTGAAACATTCACATAAATGTTCAGAAGTCATTATATCTTCTAAGAACATTAGAAAGTGGTCCTTGTTGATACTTATATTGTCAAAGAACTTTTGCTTCCTGAAAGCTAGACTAAATCGTATGTTTTTCATTTCATCTTGCTTAAATAAACAGAGCTGTCAAGATTTGATGGATATTTCATAATGATGGTACTAAAAAGATTAAGTGGAAGCATTTGAAAAATCTCAAAAATTTTAGGCTTCACTTTAAAAGCAAGTTTATTTTTAAGCATTTTGTTTCTGTCTCCCTCAATAGCTGGTATTTGAGTGCTTTGTTTTTCCCAATTATAACCCAAAATGATTCGCATTATTTTAAAAAATAAAATAAAACCTTACCTGGGGGAGAAAGAGAGCACAAATTACCTTTGTGAAAAAGTGGACTCCTGATTAAATAAAAACAACTTTGTAAAAGAAGGTGTAGAGGCTGGAATTTTGAGAAGGAATCAGTGGAACTACTAAGAAGAATTTAAATATGGGACACAGATGAAGAAGCAAATAAGTTGCAGTGATAATTTGTCAAGATCTTTACCAGATGAATCTTCTCCAGTTACTTGTGGGAATATCTGGCCCACCAGGTGAATTCCCTGAGTTAATCACTTTTCTTTTTAACCACTTTTCTTTTTAACAATTCTAACAATGAACAGTCCAAGTTTTGACCATATGGGAATGAGAATGTGGAAGTGATTTCAGAGTAATGTAGATCATGTCTGCATGTCTGGCTGGACTTATTTGCCCCATGTGCATTCCTTCAAGTTTAACTGTGACTCCAGTGGTGTTCTTTTGAAAGGTAAGCCAGACAACTATTCCAATATATTGTGAATTTCTATTAGGTTGTACACCATTAAGAGTAAATTTGAACTCTTTAAGTTATAGGTTATTTTTCATATTCTTCTCATTTTACACTTTGTTATATAACTGAATTATACATAGCATTTTTTAAATAAAATGTGATTTTGTATAATTTATGAGTAAGGATCCAATTAATTATGCTCATTGGGCATATAGTAATTATTCTTCAACTCCAAGATTTGTACTTTCAGGGGAAAAAAATGCATCTCTTTGCTTTATTTTTAGTTTGTTTTAAAATGAAATATCTGTTAAGCACAAGTTTGAAGTGAGGGAGACTAGAAAAAAATCAAACATATAGTCCAACTCCCACGTTTTTAGCTATATAGTTTAAAACACATAAATAAATGGCCTTTGGACCTAAGCTGAATGGAATCGTATTCATGAAGAGAACCATGAATAGAGTTTGGACTCAACTATTATGGAAAAAATATGAGAAGGTAATGCTTCAGAAAAACAAAAAATCAGAAAATCAATGTGCCAAATAATATGATGATTTTTTTCTCTTTTACTCATCACAAAATTATATGCAAAGAGTATGTCTGAAACCCAATATTATCTTAAAGTGAACATATCTGAAAACCAATATTGTTTTAAAGTGGGGTTTTTTTTTTAATTTCAAAAACATCAGTAATTGGAGTGTGTTTTGGGGACTTTTTATCTATTTTAATGAAACTTTTCCAAGAGTAACCAGACTAGGCTAATTTTTAGTCATTTACCTGGAACGAATATGCCAACAGAGTAACATAAAATATGATTTAGCCATCCTTATCATTATAAAAATTGGAACAATTTACACAGGGGAAGTTGTAAGACTTAAATAGAAAATGTTTCCCAGCTTAATGTGTTATAATACCTCTAGCAAAGCATTTTTCACTGGAACAATAACTCCTTGTGACTCTTTCCCTCATTTTCTTCAAAACAAATGTACTTACTTAAAACTACACAGTGTAATAATAGATGTGTGCATGGATTTTAAATTCATGAAATTACCATTAAAACTCAAGGAATTATCCCACTATTCTTTGATCAATTTTCAACTGTTCTGAACTTTGTGTTAGGATTTTTCTTGAACCAATACTGATCCAAAATATATTCACTGACACAACTCTGATGTGGAAAATATATCTAAAATCTCTAGTTAAGTTCTATGGGTGATGCCACCATATCTTTCGTATAAACTGAAAAACCTTCAAGGAAGTATTTCACCAATACAACTTCTGCTACATGGTTCACTTCTTTGCTATAACTTGTTTGAGGATAACAAATAGTGGACTCAGTTTAAGAAGTTTCTGGGTTCTCTTAGGGACTGTGGAATGCCTTAGGCTAATTTAGACAGTGTATGCAATCAACAAATGCCAATATTTTCTCACATCAGTATTTCTGAAACATTAATTACAATGCATGCACCTAATCAAAATTGGAAGTTATTCCTGCAGATTTGAACTCAAAGTGTTTATGAAAATCAGTACAAATACCAGGGTGTGGAGGCTTCCCAGGTGGCATGGTGGTAAAGAATCTGTCTGTCCATGCAGGAGACACAAGAGAAGTGGGTTCAATCCCTCGGTCAGGAATATCCCCTGAAGGAAGAAATGGCAACTCAACCCAGTATACTTTCCTGGAAAATTCCATGGACAGAGGAGCCAGGGGGGCTACAGTTCATGGGGTTGCAAAAAGCTGGACTCAACTGAGCAAATAAGTACTCACCCACAGATACCAGGCTATCAGCTTGGTGAGGACCTATATTCCAAGTACATTATTCTCTGTCTGGCTTATTAGTGAAAGCAAAAGTCACTCAATCATATCTGACTCTTTGCAACCCCATGGACTATACAGTCCATGGAATTCTCCAGGCCAGAATACTAGAGTGGGTAGCATTTCCTTTCTCCAGGGGATCTTGCTAACCCAGGGATTGAACCCAGGTTTCTTGCATTGCAGGCAGATTCTTTACCAGCTGAGTCACAAGGGAAGCCCAAGAAGACTGGAGTGGGTATCCTATCCCTTCTCCAGCGGATCTTCCAGACACAGGAATCAAACCGGGGTCTCTTGCATTGCAGGCAGATTCTTTACCAACTGAGCTATCAGGGAAGCCGGCTCATAATTAATTGGCTCATAATTAAGTATACAGTAAATACCTACTGGAAATTAAATGAAAAGATATTTCATTGGTAAAAATACATTACTTTCCATAACAGATGACATATTTGAATTGTCAGCACTTTGAAAAGTCATTCAAAAAGACTGCAAGGAGGCCTCAGCCCACCTCCAGATCAGCACACTTCTCCAGTCTATGATGCCTGACAATGATTGTTTAACTTGATATTTTAGACAACTACCTCATACTTTTCCATTTTTTCCCTTGAGTTTTTTTCCCAATTTTACTCAACATATATTCTTTGAAAAATCTACTATATATACAATATTTGCCATAGAAATTTTTTGAATATTTTGATTTTTCAATCCGCATATATCTACACAATGTATTTGTGTTTAATGATTCCACTGAACCCCAATTTAGGGGAAAAAGGCTCTTTGTCATACACTGATAGGCTCACAGTTGCATCTGTAGCTTTAAGCCAAGAATTGCTAGTCGATGGCCACTTTTGAAGTGTCAGACTGAAGGCACTAAACTTGCTTAAGTGCTTCACAGGGCTGCCAAATTGCATAAGGATGGCAGAGTTGACGGGGCGGCGGGGAAGGGACATTATAATTCTGCTACCAGTTTCCTGGTAGTGAAGCTTTAAGTACTGGAAAGAGTTACCATGAATGTACATAAAACCATTTTAGAAAATCTCTCTCACTGGAAAGATAACCCTTGGCGAGATGGTCTAGAGGGTAATCTTATCATTTTAGCCTAAAACACCACTAGTTCTGATTCTAAGATAAGAATGGAAAGAATATTCTAAACAACAATTGTGATTTTATCATTTTTAGCACTGAGTGACTGTATGGAATCTACGTGAAGTATAGCTATGACTGAATTGCTTCTGTGTGTTCATACCTCAGTGCTTCTGAGTATGCTGTTGTTGCTCACTCAGTCATGTCCAACTCTTTGTGACCCCATGGGCTGCAGCAAGCCAGGCTTCCCAGTCCTTCACCATCTCCAGCAGTTTGCTCAAACTCATGTCCATTGTGTTGGTGATACCATCCAACCATCTCATTCTCTGCTGCCCCCTTCTCCTCCTGCCTTCGATCTTTCCCAGAATCGGGGTCTTTTCCAATAGGTCAGCTCTTCGCATCAGGTGGCCAAAGTTTTAGAGCTTTAGCTTCAGCATCAGTCCTTCCAATGAATATCCAGGGTTGATTTCCTTTAGAATTGACCGTTTTGATCTCCTTGCAGTCCAAGGGATTCTCAAGAGTCTTCTCCAACACCACAGATGTGTAAAACAAGCAACAGAGGTGACAGTAATGTATGTGAGAAGGCCTGTGTTTGTTCCCATCTGGGCACAGACATGTGCTGAGGGAGCTCCATGTTTCCTAGAGTGAATGTGGATCCTGTCAGCTCCTAAAAGAGCCCAACCCTTCAAACAAGGGCCAGTCAAGCTATTCATGGTGCCTCAGAAAGATGAAATATAACTTACATAAAGGCGCTTATGACCTAGAGGAGTGCCTGTTCCTTTGTTCTCTTCTGAATCCAATGCTGTCTCCAGATTAACACAGATCTTTTTAGATCTGTGGGTTATAACCAACTTACAGAAATCTCTAAAGAAGGCTATTTTAAATTGCCTTTTAAATATTCATTACCAATATGGAGTGAAATTTGGAGCCTTTATTTTATTTCATTTTAATTGTATAGGCCATGTACAAAGGAGAATTTTTCTTTCTTTATAAATGTTTACTGGAGTATAGTTGATTTACAATGCTTTGTTAGTTTCAGGTGTACAGCAAAGTGAATCAGTTATACCTATACATATATCCACTCTTTTTTTCAGATTCTTTTCTTATATAGGTCATTATAGAATATTGAGTACAGTTCTCTGTGCTACACAATAGGTTCTTATTAGTTATCTATCTTACATATTGTAATGTGGATATATCAATCGCAATCTCCAAATTTATTCCTCCCTCCCTTATCCCCTGGTAATTATAAGTTTGTTTTCTACATCTTTTATAGCACTTACTCTATGCTAGGCACAGTTCTAACATGTCTCATAAACACTGCTCCTTTAATGATCGTAATGACCCCAGGAGTTAGGTAATATTATTGCTTTTCCTACTTTACAAATAAAGAAACTGAGGCAAGGAGAGTGAATGTACAACTTGCCCAAGTCATGCTGCAAGGAAATGGCAGGGGTAAAATCCAGCTGATCCGCCCCCAGAGTAAATGCTTTGCTCATTTACTTTACAAGCAGGCTCATAAATGCTTTGCTACACCTATCCTGCTGCTGCTACTGCTGCTAAGTAGCTTCAGTCGTGTCTGACTCTGTGTGATCCCATAGAAGGAAGCCCACCAGGATCCCCTCGTCCCTGGGATTCTCCAGGCAAGAATACTGGAGTGGGTTGCCATTTCCTTCTGCAATGCATGAAAGTGAAAAGTGAAAGTGAAGTCGCTCAGTCATTTCCAACTCTCAGCGAACCCATGGACTGCAGTCTACCAGGCTCCTCAGTCCATGGTATTTTCCAGGTAAGAGTACTGGAGTAGGGTACCATTGCCTTCTACGACACCTATCCTAGCTGATTGCTTTTAAGATTAATGGCACTTGCACCTGAATTTAAATCCATACTCTGCCACTGGTTAACTATTTGACAAAGTATTTGCTTCCTCTCTCTGTGAAATGGGAATAACATGGCCTACTCATTGGAAAAGACTCTGATGCTGGGAGGGATTGGGGGCAGGAGGAGAAGGGGATGACAGGGGATGAGATGGCTGGATGGCATCACTGACTCGATGGGCAGGAGTTTGAGTAAACTCCTGGAGTTGGTGATGGACAGGGAGGCCTGGCGTGCTGCGATTCATGGGGTCGCAAAGAGTTGGACACGACTGAGCGACTAAACTAAACTAAACTAAATTAACTCAAATGAAAAGGACTGACGTAAAGCTAAATTCAGCCTACTCCCTGGCACCTAGAAGGCATAGCCACAACTGAGTGTTGCTAGTTTTATCACATCATTGCCAAAGGTGTTAGCAGGATATTTTCACACAAATAGAAATAGCATTAACTACTATGTTTAGGACATCTAATATAGTTTCAACAATTCTTTATTTCAGTTAATCTTTGCAAAAAAAAATCTTACAAGGAAAAGATGCTTCCTGTTTCACATAATTAAAAACATATATTGCCAAAATTGAGTAATAAACTTGAGAACTCATATCTATATACTGGAAGAGTTTGTGTGGTTTTTTGAAAAGGAGAAGAAAATGAATTGGAGGCCAGGAAGTGACTGCTTCTGTATGTGTGAGTAAATGGATTTTAAAATAAACAACAAAAAAAATGAATTTATAAGCTGTAAAGACTTAATTGTCCTCATTTGACCTGATCTTTTCCATTTATTCAAATGATATTATGTTTGATTACCCAAAAGCCACTGGTATATATTTCAGGTACATCAACAAACATAATATAACACCATTCTATTTTAATCTTCCCAAGAGTATTTCTGCTGTAACTGATTTTTTTCAAAATCCTTGAGGAAGATTTACTGTAGTAGAAGTAGAGTATGCTAATACATATTGATTTAGACCTTTGACACCACTCAAACAGTTGAAGCTAAAACCTTCTTCTTTTAAAAGCCTATTTACATATTATTCTTGATTACAAGAGTATATTGTCTGTTCCAGTATCCATTAAACATGCTAAGTAATTAAAAATATAGTCAACTGTCTCCTTAAGCTAGCAAAACTATAAGGAAATAGAAGAAAATTTACTAACCTGTCTTTTCTCAGGATAATAATGCTTTGCTTAGGTTCGGCTATCAAAATTTTTTATTTATTATTTTTCTAAGAAATAGGGAGACAAATTAAATATTTCTTTTAGCCAGTAAACTGTGTACTCTTTCATAAGACAAAATTCAAAAAAATTTTCCTGTATTTTGAGTTACATATAGAATAACTGCCATCCATCCCTTCAATATACTATTGAATGAACATGTTATTAAATGAACATGTATTATTAAATGAAATAACATATGTAAAGTGCCTAACAGTCTTCTCATCACTTAGAAATCAATCAATATTGGCTTTTATTTTTAATACTATGCTTTAGATTGATAAAATATTATTTTTCTGAAGCCTTTATGATGTACCAGTGTAAGCAGTATGCTGCTGCTGCTGCTAAGTCGCTTCAGTCATGTCTGACTCTGTGCGACCCCATAGACAGCAGCCCACCAGTCTCTCCCATCCCTGGGATTCTCCAGGCAAGAACACTGGAGTGGGTTGCCATTTCTTTCTCCAATGTATGAAAGTGAAAAGTGAAAGTGAAGTTGCTCAATCGAGTCTGACTCTTAGCAACCCCATGGACTGCAGCCTACCAGGCTCCTCTGTCCATGGGATTCTCCAGGCCGGAGTCCTGGAGTGGGGTGCCATTGCCTTCTCCCTGTAAGCAGTATAAAAAGTCTTTAATTTAGGTGAAAGGGATCTTTACTAAGACGTCTGTCATTGCATGTTATCTGCCATTTGAAAAAACTTGGTATGCACTGGACAGCAATCTGCCAACATTAAGGCAGAAAAGAGAAATGCATCAGAAGCTAGATAAAGCTGATGAAGGTAAACATCCAGGGCTTTTGATTTTAACAGCACTCTGTCCCCTACCAAAGAGAGTGCATTGTACTGAAAGTAGCCTCCCAAAATTCACATGATGAAAGCTTAACTCCCACTATGATGGTACTAGGAGGTCATTAGGGCATGAGGATGTTTCCCTCATGAATGAGATTGGTGCCCCTATAAAAGAAACTCCAGAGAGTTTGGTCTCTAGCCCTCTTTCTGCTATGTGAGAATACAATATGGAGATGACTGGCTGTATTTTGGAAAGGGGCCTTACCAGAACCTAACTATATGAATACCCGATCTTGGACTTCCAGCTTCCAGAACCATGAGAAATAAATTTATGCTGTTTACATCAGCCACCAAGTCTATGGTACTTTGTTAATAGCAGTTCAAAATAAGACTGAGTGTACTGATCCTAAAAACATTGTGTCTTTGATCCCCAGAAGGCCTATCTATTATCAGTATATATTTCAGTGGCCCCTATAAAAAGCTTACAGTGGGAGAGAGGATGTCTTCCACACTACAAGGGTGTCTATCTGGGTCTGAGTGTTGGAGTCAGGCCAAGGAGAAGGGTGCTTTCCTTGGGGGCTAAAGTACACATGATAAATTCTTGGAGAACCTAGTTTAAGGCCATTTGCAGATCAGAACTTCATGTATTTCACATGTCTCGGAACAGCTATCTTACTATTCAAAGCCAGCATGTGAGGAAAAGGCTTAAAAACTGAAAATAAAAATTTTTAAAAATTAAGACAGAAATAAGTATAAAATTTATAACAAAGTTAAAAAGAAAATGGGCTTCCAAGGTGGCTCTGGTAGTAAAGAACACTCCTGCTAATGCAGGAGACAAGAGACTCAGGTTTGATCCCTGGGTTGGAACAACCCCTGGAGGAGGGCATGACAACCCTCTCTGGTATTCTTACCTAGAGAATCCCATGGTCAGAGGAGTCTGGCTGGCTATGATCCATAGGATCACAAAGAGTTGGGCATGACTGAAGAGGCTTAGCACTAAGAAAAAACTGACAGAAATTAGAACTAAGTTCTTCTTGGCATCTTTAAGCTTGGATTTCATCTGTTAGGAGTCATTTCTATCTTTGCTTTAGCAGTAGCGTGAAAACCATAATCTTTAAGGAAGAATAAAGACCTAAGGTCAATATTAACTTTAAATCATTTAATTCATATAACTTGACAAGTCTGAAAAACAATTAGGCAGAATCATAAATTGATGTGTTATTATGTTGCTGTTCAGTCACTAACTTGTGTCTGAATCTTTGCAACTCCGTGGACTGCAGCACACCAGACTCCTCTGTCCTCCACTATCTTCTGGAGTTTGCTCAAATTCATGCCCATCGAGTCAGTGATGCTATCTAACCATCTCATTCTCTGCTGCCAACTTCTCCCTTTGTCTTCAGTCTTTCTCAGCATCAGGATCTTCTCCAGTGAGTCAGTGCTTCACATCAGGTGGCCAAAGTGTTAGAGCTTCAGCTTTAGCAACACTCCTTCCAATGCGTATTCACAGTTGCTTTCCTTTAGGATTGATTGCTTTGATCTCCTTGCTGTCCAAGAGACTCTCAAGAGTATTCTCCAGCACCACAATTCTAAAGCATCAATTCTTTGGTGCTCAGCCTTCTTTGTGGGGCATCTCTTATATCTGTACATGACTACTGGAAAAACCATAGCTTTGACTATATGGACCTTTGTTGGCAAAGTGGTATCTCTGCTTTTTAATACTCTGTCTAGGTTTGTCATAGCTTTCTTCCAATGAACAAGCATCTTTTAATTTCATGGCTGCAATCACTATCTGCAGTGATGTTGGAGTACAAGAAAAGAAAATCTGTTGCTGCTTCCACTTTTCCCCCTTCTATTTGCCATGAAGTGATGGGAACAGATGCCATGGTCTTTGTTTTCTAATGTGTTATTATACTTACGGCAAATAGACTATATTCATATATTTTCTATAAAAGTGACCTATTTTTAAATGATTAAATTTGCTTTTGCTTTGCTTTTGCAAATAAATAACAATAGATTGAATCACTTTATTTTATACTAGAAACTAACAGCTGGTCAGGAAGCAACAGTTAGTACTGGACATGGAACAACAGACTGGTTTCAAATAGGAAAAGGAGTACATCAAGGCTGTATATTGTCACCCTGCTTATTTAACTTATATGCAGAGTACATCATGAGAAATGCTGGACTGGAAGAAACACAAGCTGGAATCAAGATTGCCAGGAGAAATATCAATAATCTCAGATATGCAGATGACACCACCCTTATGGCAGAAAGTGAAGAGGAGCTAAAAAGCCTCTTGATGAAAGTGAAAGAAGAGAGTGAAAAAGTTGGCTTAAAGCTCAACATTCAGAAAACAAAGATCATGGTATCTGGTCCCATCACTTCATGGGAAATAGATGGGGAAACAGTGGAAACAGTGTTAGACTTTATTTTGGGGGGCTCCAAAATCACTGCAGATGGTGACTGCAGCCATGAAATTAAAAGACGCTTACTCCTTGGAAGGAAAGTTATGATCAACCTAGATAGCATATTCAAAAGCAGAGACATTACTTTGCCAACTAAGGTCCGTCTAGTCAAGGCTATGGTTTTTCCAGTAGTCACGCATAGATGCGAGAGTTGGACTGTGAAGAAGGCTGAGGGCCGAAGAACTGATGGTTTTGAGCTGTGGTGTTGGAGAAGACTCTTGAGAGTCCCTTGGACTGCAAGGACATCCAACCAGTCCTTTCTGAAGGAGATCAGCCCTGGGATTTCCTTGGAAGGAATGATGCTAAAGCTGAAACTCTAGTACTTTGGCCACCTCATGCGAAGAGTTGACTCATTGGAAAAGACTGTGATGCTGGGAGGGATTGGGGGCAGGAGGAGAAGGGGACGACAGAGGATGAGGTGGCTGAATGGCATCACTGACTCGATGGACGTGAGTCTGAGTGAACTCTGGGAGTTGGTGATGGACAGGGGGGCCTGGCATGCTGCGATTCATAGGGTCGCAAAGAGTCGGACATGACTGAGCGAATGAACTGAACTGAGAAACTAACAGAACATTGTAAATCAACTGTACTTCAGTAAAAATTAAAATCTTAAAGAGAGGATTGTGGAAAATAATCAATGGGAAGATGAGGCTAATTTCATGGCACAAATTTTCTCCATTCTCTTCCTAGGCTTTTCTAACAACTCATGAAGAACCAACACATCACAGTGTAATATATCCTCCACAGTCCACAACAGGGGTACCAAATGTATTTGTTTTCAGTAAAAACATGTGTCTGTTCAGCAGTCCCCAAATAATCCTTAGCATGATGGATCTGAATAAGCCATTATAGCTTTAACTGGTAAGTGAGGCATGTCATTACATGGTACTTATAACAAAAAGAAAGACATCCTTATGGTCCATTTGCCTAGAGCCTCATGGACTCTTTAAATATACCCCCAGGAAAGTTTGTCTTGTAGGCAGCAAGGCCAATAAAACTGAATTCTGGCACATTATCAGACCTTATCAAAATTCCCTGAAGTGGATGGCCCTTGTTCTCATATATTCTGCCTCTGCTTACTGAAAATGCCCTCTTGGTTTCAACTTATAGTCAAATCATTTGACTGTTTAATTTTACTCTGCCCTACCTCGCTTGCATTTGTTCCATGGTGTGTGGTAACAGGACTTGTACTTCAACCCCCTTTCCATGCTAGATGGTCGACCATGCCCAAGACTTCCAAATAGCCTCTTGCTTCCTGTCTGGGTTCTGACTCTAATTAATAATCAACTGAATTATTAATGTTTTAGCTCATTTGAGTATTTCCTCTTTAAAAAACAAAGCAAAGAGACAGAGTATGCTAAACTCATCTTTAGGATCAGGTTGCAGTCTATTTTTCAGGAAGTTCAAACTTGAAAGGTGAAACCTATCTCAGGAAAGGGAAAAAAATGCTGTTCTGAGAGCAAGGTTTGGGTTTTGAACTTTCACCCTTGCTATTTTTGATAATTAATATGAGTCTGTGTCAGTGCTGTCAGCAGAACCACATTTCCCTTTCTTGCCCATGAGACCTCTTTCATAATTCATTACTGGTGTGGGGAAGCTAAGGAAGCCCTTTCTCTATAGAATGAGGAAAAAGACTTTATAGAAAATCAAGTGAACCTTTTTCTTATTCCCCAAAGAAGCTTTTAACATTCACAAGAGAGAAAGAGCTAATGTGTTTTTCATAGTTGAACATACCATGACAAAAATATAGATAAAAAAGGGGAATTCCTGGAACAAGAGATACAAATGGGAGCAGCAATAAGTAGCTAATGAAATATCTGGCTCAGTTAAGTAGTTACCAAAGTTCGTGTAGGACATAGGGAAACCAAAAAAGACAAACAGAAGAGCACTCTGCACCCCAAAATATATTAAGACTGAAACTCTATTAAAGTTTTATTATAGTCACATATTTTTTACAGGCCAAGGGCCAAGGCCATGAGATTCTTCCATACATTCAGCAAATGTCTAGTACATTTCAACCTGTTGGTGTGTTTAGGAAGATTCTAAGACAGAGACTGTTAAAATAAGACTCAGTATCAGCTATGACTAAGCATGCATGGGTGCTAAGTCACTTCAGTCATGTCTGACTCTCTGTGACCCTATGGACTGTAGCCTGGCAGGCTCCTTTGTCCATGGGATTATCCAGGCAAGAGTACTGGAGTGGGTTGCCTTGCCGCTGGAAGATCCCCCTCCAGGGGATCTGCCTGACCCAGGAATCAAACCCGTGTCTCTTATGTCTCCTGTATTGGCAGGAAGGTTCTTTACCACTAACGACCCCTGGGAAGTCTATGACTAAGGCCCTAGGTCAAAAATATAAATTAATTTAATATTATAAATCAACTACAGTTTAATAAAATATACACACACACATATATAATTACCATCATATTCCAAATGGAGTTGCTAGTCCACCAAAATATAACAATATTTGAAAAGGACACAGTCAAAACTCAGTTTTTGCAACTTTTATTTTAGCAACCACTTTGTGTTTTAAGCAGCTGAAACTAGGTATTTGAAACATATAATTTCTTTTGGAAAAAAAAAAAAACTATTGGAGTGCTATGACTGCTTCTTTCTCCTCTGCTATGAAGAAGAGGCTATGTTTCTCTCCTTCACCCGAGCATGATAAAAAAAAAATTCCAAAGGTCCATCTGGAAAAGCTAATATATGTCCCAGGTAGAAATCAACCATCCATGTCCAGAGACATCAGAGGAGAGAATCCTGGTTGAGAAAAGGTCTACAAAGTTTCTACAACCCATCATTTTCCATCTGCCCAGCCCAAAGAATGCTGATGGCAAGACACACCAAGTAAAATCTTCCTTGCTCCCTTCCTCTGCATGATCCTGGTGGAGGCAGAAACACACACAGCAAAAAAAGGAAGGAGAGAGACTGTTGTGGAAGAAGGCAAGGAAGCTGGTCGTGCGCAACCTCCTTGTGCAGGTTCTGAGCTAAGCAGGTCAGGAGAAGGGAAGAAGCTTTGATTCAAAACACAACTATTTTATTACTACACACATCCAGACATACCAATGATAGAAACGAAGTTATCTGGAAGATGAAAGTGACCTGAGATATTCTCTGGGGGAGCAGAATAACTAGTCCCAGAGAGTGTTCTTGCATTTTCTATGCAGGAAAGAAAGGACTACAGAAGATCTACATAACAGAGTTCATAGTAAAATATCTGCAGCTTTCAAGACAGAAAACTTACAGAGATTCTCACTATGCCTTTTCCCAAGCATTACTAAGAGTGGACATACAGAGACAAAAACAGAGATTGAGAGACAAAGAGAGGCAGAGAAAGAAAAGAAAGGAGAAGAGAGGAGAGGGAAGAAATGGAATATTTCTTTTTATTTTATATATTTTATTTTTATATTAAATAAATGTTAACGTATACTATTTTCAGCTTCAGCATCAGTGCTTCCAATGAGTACTCAGGGCTGATTTCCTTTAAGATTAACTGGTTTGTCCCATATAATTGCACTCATCTCACATGCTAGCAAAGTAATGCTCAAAATTCTTCAAGCAAGGCTTCTGTAGTACCTGAACCAAGAACTTCCAGATGTGCAGGTTGGATTTAGAAAAGGCAGAGGAACCAGAGATTAAATTGCCAACATCCATTGGATCACAGAAAACTCAAGAGAGGTCCAGAAAAATATCTACTTCTGCTTTATTGACTATACCAAAACCTTTGATTGTGTGGATCATAACAAACTACAGAAAATTCTTCAAGAGATGGGAATACCAGACCACACCACCTTACCTGCCTCCTGAGAAACCTGTATGTAGGTCAAGAAGCAAGAGTTAGAACCGGACATGGAACAATAGACTTGTTCAAAATTGGGAAAGGAGTACGTCAAGGCTGTATATTGTCACTCTGCTTATTTAACTTATATGCAGAGTAAATCAGGTGAAATGCCAGGCTGGATGAAGCACAATTTGGAATCAAGATTGCCAGGAAAAATATCAAAAACTTCAGAAATGCAGATGATACCACCTTTATGGCAGAAAGTGAAGAAAAGCCTCTTGATAAAAGTGAAAGAGGAGAGTAAAAAAGCTGACTTAAAACTCAACATTCAAAAAATGAAGATCATGGCATCTGATCCCATCACTTCATGACTTCATGGCAAATAGACGGGGAAACAATGGAAACAATGACAGACTTTCTTTTCTTGGGGTCCAAAAACACTGGAGATGGTGACTGCAGCCACAAAATTAAAAGACGCTTCCTCCTTAGAAGAAAAGTTATGACCAACCTAGACAGAATGTTATAAAGCAGAGACATTACTTTGCCAACAAAGGTCCATCTGGTCAAAGCTATGGTTTCTCCAGCAGTCATGTATGGATGTGAGAGTTGGACTATAAAGAAAGCTGAAGGCCGAAGAATTGATGCTTTTGGACTGTGGTGTTGGAGAAGACTCTTGAGAGTCCCTTGGACTGCAAGGAGATCAAACCAGTCCATCCTAAAGGAAATCAGTCCTGAATATTCATTGGAAGGACTGATGCTGAGGCTGAAGCTCCAATACTTTGGCCACCTGATGCAAAGAAGTGACTAATTGGAAAAGATCCTGATGCTGGAAAAGATTGAAGGCAGGAGGAGAAGGGGATGACAGAGGATGAGATGGTTGGATGGCATCACTGACTCAATGGACATGAGTTTGAGCAGGCTCTGGGAGTTGGTGATGGACAGGGAAGCCTGTGCTGCAGTCCATGGGGTCACAAAGAGTCAGAAACAACTGAGACTGAACTGAGCTAATACAACAGAATCATGTGCAGGGCTTCTTAAAATAGATGGCTACTGTCCATCCCCTCGGAGAAGGCAATGGCACCCCAGTCCAGTACTCTCGCCTGGAAAATTCCATGGACAGAGGAGGCTGGGAGGCTGCAGTCCATGGGGTTGCTAGGAGTTGGACACGACGGAGCAACTTCACTTTCACTTTTCACTTTCATGCATTGGAGAAGGAAATGGCAACCCACTCCAGTGTTCTTGCCTGGAGAATCCCAGGGATGGGAGAGCCTGGTGGGCTGCCGTCTCTGGGGTCACACAGTGTCGGACACAACTGAAGCGACTTAGCAGCAGCAGCAGCAGTCCATCCCCTAGAACATCTAATTCCCTTAAGGTAGGACCCAGGAATTTGCATTGCTGACAAGTTCCCAGGAAATGCCAGTTTGCTGGTCTAGGAGCACACTTTGAGCATCACTGCCCAACAAGCCCTGTCACATGTGCAGAAGAAACCATGTAAAAGAATGTTTCAGCACTGTTTGTAGTTAAGAATTGTAAAGAACTTAAAGGTACTTCACGGAAGAATGACTAAATACATTGTTTTCTTCCTACAATGGAATTTTCTATAGCTGTTAAAAGGAACTAGTCATAAACATATCAAATGAATAAACCTCACAAAACATAATGTTGAGGACCCAAAATAATAGGGCCCATCCTTTGATCTTAGTGGTAAGATTAAATACAGAAATGGCACATACAACAAGACAGATGAGAAAGAAAAAACATAGAGCCCTCAGGAAAAACAATGCATTTCAGAAGAAATTTTACCATATGACATATTAAATATTAAAATATGAATAAATAATCAATTATTTTTTAAAAGATTGACTGGTTTGATCTCCTTGCTGTCCAAGAGACTCTCAAGAGTCTTCGCCAACACCACAGTTCAAAGGCATCAATTTTTCTGTTGCAGAAGCTCAAGCACCGATATTTTGGTCACCTGATGCAAACAGCTGCTTCATTAGAAAAGACACTGATGCTGGGAAAGATTGAATACAGAAGGAGAAGAGGATATCAGAGGATGAGATGGCTGGATGGCATCATTGATGTAATGCACATGAACTTAGGCAAAATCCAGTAGATGGTGAGGGACAAGGAAGCCTGGAGTGCTTCATTTCAAGGTATCGCAAAGAGTTGGACACAACTGGGTGACTGATGAACAATAACAACATATGGCATTTTATAGTTTTATATTTGGGCTTCCCTGGTGGCTCAGATGATGAAGAATCTGCCTGCAATGCAGGAGACCCAGATTCAATCCCTGGGTTGGGAAGATCCCCTGAAGAAGGGGATGGCTACCCACTCCAGTATTCTTGTCTGGAGAATTCCATGGATAGAGGAGTCCATGGGGTTGCAAAGAGTCAGACATGACTGAGTGACTAACACTTTCATTTTCAAATTATATTTCTGTGTTTATTAAAATACATTGTATACACACATATATAATGGTTTGGCTACAGTTAAAATTAAAATCAACTATGGGTAACAATAGCATTTCGTGAAGAGTTTTAGGAGGCCTGAAACTTCCCAAAGTCTTAAGTACTGTTATTCTCCTCAGCAAGGACCATAAGGGAGCTACAAAGAGCTCTGTAGGAGACAAAGATCTTGTTAAATTTTAATCTGCACTCTTTCTCTTGTTATGTTTACCAAGAAGAATCAAGAGGTTTCCAGAAATGTTTATATGTTTACCCTCCTCCCCCCACAACACACACACATTCTTCAATTCTTTCATAAATGGAACCTTAATGAGTTTGTAGAATACTCACTGTTTAGTCCATGGCACCTATTTGTTTTTGTAAAATGGAATGAATTTACTACAGGTTGTAAATAACCTCAAAAGCCTTGAATTAATTGACACATCATGGGTCCCTCTGTTAGCTAATAAGTGTTTGGCTCTCAATGCAGGATGGTACAAAATAAAATGAACTCAAGGAGATTCAAATCCAAATACATAGCACTGCTTGTTTTGTGTTTGGTTACATTAAATTATGACATAAAAATGATTTATAAATAGTCAAATGCTATTTTGTAATTCTGATATAAATCTTGTAAGTATTAAATATCTGGTTATGTGTTTCTCAGAGTTTTAGAGCATTTGAAATAAACATAGTCTGTGTGTACATATCTGGGGGTAGGAAGGAACTCCTTGAGTGCTCCTAGTCTATTAGGTAAAACCATAGCATTTTAAAGTTGGGAGAAACTTAATGTCCTCTTTATCAACACTTCATCTGACAGATGAGACTCAAACAGAAATGAGTGATTTCATCAAATTCCCACCAAAGGGCCCTAGGAGAGCCAGGAAAGATTTTCAGGTTAGTGATTTTCCTATAAGAGCATGCTGAGCGCTGAAGAATTGATGCTTTTGAACTGTGGTGTTGGAGAAGACTCTTGAGAGTCCCTTGGACTGCAAGGAGATCCAACCAGTCCATTCGGAAGGAGATCAGCCCTGGGATTTCTTTGGAAGGACTAATACTAAAGCTGAAACTCCAGTACTTTGGCCACCTCATGTGAAGAGCTGACTCATTGGAAAAGACTCTGATGCTGGGAGGGATTGAGGGCAGGAGGAGAAGGGGGCAACAGAGGATGAGATGGCTGGATGGCATCACGGACTCAATGGACGTGAGTTTGGGTGAACTCCGGGAGTTGGTGATGGACAGGGAGGCCTGGAGTGCTGCAATTCATGGGGTCGCAAAGAGTCGGACACGACTGAGCGACTGAACTGAACTGAACTGAACTGATGTCTAATCTTTGCTTCTATTTTACTCTTGGATATAAAACCAATGACCTTAGCTTCCAAGTTCTTTAAAACAGTCAAACAAAAACAGTATTTGTAACATAGAAAGTCAAAGACTAATAATCTTATCCATACTGTTTTATTTTCAGATTCTTCCTTTTCTTAATTTCAATAGGGTTCAGCATATATTAGTCTTCTCCTGTATATTTACATGTAAGTTCTCCAATGTGTTTTTGGTGTTGAACCTTTACAAAGCATGGGTTAAAATTTTCCATAGGAACTAACAGCCAACATGTCAACTAGCTATATCCAGGTAGATGGCACAGGCTTAGCAGAACTGGAAGCCTGAGTAGTCAGTGGAATTTGAATGTCACATTGTATCAGCAGACTTAATAAGATACATGACTTCTATATGTGAGTTATTCCTAAAACACCAAATGTTCCACTTTTCTCATGACTTCACACACCAAGAGGATTCAGGTAAGGCAAAACTTAATGCTTTTTGCAACTGGTAGAAATTTTCATCCTCTACATTGTGCCAATAATACTGTTTCATAATTATACTTTACATAATGCTTTTTAAGGGATTTGGAGGCAGATAAATAACTTCCTTTGAGGCCAGATGCCTTGTATTCACATCAAAGGGTTTGCCCCAATACATTCCTCCCCCTGCAAGTTAGGTCTTCCTCAGAGTCAAGAAGCGGGGGATAGGTTATAAGTATAATGTCAGATGGCTTATGATTTGTTTTAATGACAAGCAGTGGGATGCTTGTTATTCACATTAAATACATAATAGACAAAGCAGGTGGTGCAGTTTTTGTTCCTGATAGATCATAAGAGACTGAAAAACAATGATGTTGTATTCTATAGTATGTTTCCCTTCAAGTTCTCTCTCCTGAATCAAAGAATATTTGTGCTACTGTGATTTAAAATACTGCATGGGTAGCTTTTTGTGTTTTTATTAAGTCAGTGTTAGAAGAAAACCGATTATGAATACATATTACTTTTTAAATGTTCTCCCTTGGCAAGAGTCTGGATGGATACTCTGGTTACCTAGGAGATGAAGACAAGATGAAAATTGATTGATTTATCAAATTGATTGTGAGCTGAGCTTCCTGTGGCAGCTGTAAATGCTGCACACGAAATGTAGCTGCTTGGAAGTGATTTTTTCTTTTAATTTGGCACATTGGTAATAATGCCACATAGATTACTAGGTAGAATAAAGTGGCTATATTTTACTAGAAAATGCAGTATTGAATGATTATCCTAATGATTACAGTTGGGAAAGATATTTTTTCAAGGTAATTATAGCCTGGATGTTTGTTTTAATGCAGTCACTAAAAATGACTGCATTGGTGACAGTAGAATTCTATATGTGGTGGGAGCCCTGTTGCTGCTTCCTTTTCAATAGTAATAAACATGACTTCTGTTGGCTGAGATTAGACTAGTGGGAAAGAAATTTAATGGATCTTACTGTAAAAGCAGCTATAACCTCCACCCCTTGTGTTCCTCTATTCCTCGTGCAATTTTTCTATACAATTAGGCAGAATAAGCTACAAATATAAAGAAGTTTCATTTTCTGAGCTCTGCTAACTTCTCATAGAGATCTGCTCTCTCTCTTTAAAAGAGCACTTCTCTCCCTCCAACTTTGCCATTTTGTGGTGTCCTCTTATTACCTACAGTCCTCTACCAACCACCCCACTATTAAAATTGCTGCGTCCAGTGTCTAAGAATGGTCAGAGTCTTGCTCTTATACAATAATCCAGATGGGAATAACATGCAAATTAAAACATTGCTAGGCTATAATAGTTTAAGGAGTTGTTCCTCTAAGAGTCATTTTCCTTGTGTTGGAGAAAGAGCCTTAAACCAAAAGAAACGACCTCAGAGTGGAAGGTCTCCTCTCTTCTAAGATAAATTATCATAGGAATCTTCCTTTCACTCCTCAATTCACACCCCACAGTCCCCATAAAATTGCAATATGTGAGCCAGAACAATTTATCTCAGGAACTAATTGACTACTGGACCAAAAAGAAGGACAAACAACTGGAATTTTCCCTCTCTCACTGTAGAAATACCATTCTCCCATGACTGTGTGATTTTGTGAGAACTTCCAGTAAATGCAGACCATTGCCAGGTTTGCTACTAATTGGTGAAAATGAACAGGTAAATAGCAAATCCCAGATGATATGAGTGGTGGAGTTGAGGAACAGATAACTCAATGTTGGAAGAGGCAATTGTCCATAAAGTAATGCTCCTACAATCATGGAGAAAGAGTCCTAAAAGGGCAATAAAATAAAACACTGGGTTTAAGGAAAGATAAATAAAAATTACTGATGGAAATAAAACAAGAGGCAAAAATGTAGTACTACCCACGTTTCCAGATAGGAAGCATTTATATTGTAAATATATGAGCTTTCTCCAAATTAATCTATAAATACATAATTACTTATATATAATTTAATGCAATCCTAATCAAAATCCAAATGAGAGTTTTTCTTTGGAACTAGAAACTAGGACTCAATTTCATCTCAAAATTTGTGAAAACAAGGATTAATAATAAACTTTCTCTACTAGATATTATATTATAAAGTTATAATAAATAGTGCAATATTGCTGCCAAACTTGACAACTTAGTAATAGAAACCACAGACTCCATATATATGTACGGATCAAATTAAGGATGTAGTAAATGATAGTTGAAGTATTTCATATTAGTGAAGAATCAACATGAAAGCAGATAAATTAGATATCCTGAGCATAATCATTTATTTTTTATTGTGTATTTATTTATTTTAATTGGAGGCTAATTACTTTACAATATTGTATTGGTTTTGCCCATACATCAACATGAATCTGCCATGGGTAAACACGTGTTCCCCATCCTGAATACCCCTCCCACCTCCATTCCTGTACCATCCCTCTGGGTCATACCAGTGCACCAGCCCCAAGCATCCTGTATCATGCATCGAACCTGGACTGGTGATTCATTACATATATGATATTATACATGTTTCAATGCCATTCTCCCAAATCATCCCACCTTCACCCTCTCCCACAGAGTCTTAAAGACTGTCCTATACATCTGTGTCTCTTTTGCTGTCTCACATACAGGGTTATCATTACCATCTTTCTAAATTCCATATGTATGCATTAGTATACTATATTGCTGTTTTTCTTTCTGGCTTACTTCACTCTGTACAATAGGCTCCAGTTTCATCCATCTTATTCGAACTGATTCAAATGTATTCTTTTTAATGGCTGAGGAATACCCCATTGTGTATATGTACCACAGCTTTCTTATCCATTCATCCACTGATGGACATCTAGGTTGCTTCCATGTCCTGGCTATTCTAAACAGTGCTGCGATGAACATTGGGGTACACGTCTCTTTCAATTCTGGTTTCCTTGGTGTGTATGCCCAGTAGTATGATTGCTGGGTCATAAGGCAGTTCTATTTCCAGTTTTTTAAGGAATCTCCACACTGTTCTCCATAGTGGCTGTACTAGTTTGCATTCCCACCAACAATGTAAGAGGGTTCCCTTTCTCCACACCCTCTCCAGCATTTATTGCTTGTAGACTTTTGGATCATAGCCATTCTGACTGATGTGAAATGGTACCTCATTGTGGTTTTGATTTGCATTTCTCTGATAATGAGTGATGTTGAGCATCTTTTCATGTTTTTGTTAGCCATCCGTATGTCTTCTTTGGAGAAATGTCTGTTTAGTTCTTTGGCCCATTTTTTTTGATTGGGTGGTTTATTTTTCCAGAATTGAGCTGCAGGAGTTGCTTGTATATTTTTGAGATTAGTTGTTTGTCAGTTGCTTCATTTGCTATTATTTTCTCCCATTCCGAAGGCTGTCTTTTCACCTTGCTTATAGTTTCCTTTGTTGTGCAGAAGCTTTTAATTTTAATTAGGTCCCATTTGTTTACTTTTGCTTTTATTTCCAATAATCTGGGAGGTGTGTCATAGAGGAGCCTGCTGTGATTTATGTCAGAGAGTGTTTTGCCTATGTTCTTTCTAGGAGTTTTCTAGTTTCTGGTCTTACGTTTAAATCTTTAATCCCTTTTGAGTTTATTTTTATGTATGGTGTTAGAAAGTGTTCTAGTTTCATCCTTTTGCAAGAATGAAAACAAGTGGATGACCAGTTTTCCCAGCACCACTTGTTAAAGAGACTGTCTATAATCCATTGTATATTCTTGCTTCCTTTATCAAAGATAAGGTGTCCATAGGTGTGTGAATTTATCTCTGGGCTTTCTATTTTTTTCCATTGATCTATATTTCTGTCTTTGTGCCAGTACCATACTGTCTTGATGACTGTGGCTTTGTAGTAGAGCCTGAAGTCAGGCTGGTTGATTCCTCCAGTTCCATTCTTCTTTCTCAAGATTGCTTTGGCTATTCGAGGTTTTTTCGTATTTCCATACAAATTGTGAAATTATTTGTTCTAGCTCTGTGAAAAATACCGCTGGTAGCTTGATAGGGATTGCATTGAATGTGTAGATTGCTTTGGGTAGTATACTCATTTTCACTATATTGATTCTTCCGATCCATGAACATGGTATATTTCTCCATCTATTAGTGTCCTCTTTGATTTCTTTCATCAGTGTTTTATAGTTTTCTATACATAGGTCTTTAGTGTCTTTAGGTAGATATATTACTAAGTATTGTATTCTTTTAGTTGAAATGGTGAATGGAATTGATTCCTCAATTTCTCTTGCTATTTTCTCATTATTAGTGTATAGGAATGCAAGGGATTTCTGTGTGTTGATTTTATATCCTGCAACTTTACTATATTCATTGATTAGTTCTAGTAATTTTCTGGTGGAGTCTTTATGGTTTTCTATGTAGAGTATCATGTTATCTGCAAACAGTGAGAATTTTACTTCTTCTTTTCCAACTTGGATTCCTTTTATTTCTTTTTCTCTGAGCAGAAATATTTATATCCATACTTCCACCATGATGTAAAAGTAAATTAGAATCAAGTACAAATGGTAAAATAAAACCTATAAACTAGAAGAAAATCTATGGGTATATTGATATAAACTTAGGGTGAGGAAGCCTTTCTATAAAGGCTACCAAAAAGCAAAATCCATGAAGAAAAAAAATAGTATAAATAAAACTATGTAAAAAATTCAATTTTAAAAAGTATAAACAAACCACATATGACAAAACCAAAAATAAAAAACTGTCACTACATCAAAGCCTAACAGTTTTGCCAAAAGAATGCACTGGTCATAGCAAACACCTTCTTCCAACAATGTAAGTGACGACTCTACAGATGAGCATCACTGGATGCTCAATACAGAAATCAGATTGATTATATTCTTTTGCAGCCAAAGATGGAGAAGCTCTATACGGTCACCTAAAACATACTGGGAGCTGACTGTGGCTCAGATCATGAACTCCTTATAGCCAAATTCAGACTTAAATTGAAGAAAGTAGGGAAAACCACTCGACCATTCAGGTATGACCTAAATCAAATCCCTTATGATTATACAGTGGAAGTGATAAATAAATTCAAGGGATTAGATCTGATAGACAGAGTACCTGAAGAGCTATAGATGGAGGTTCATGACCTTGTACAAGAGGGGCTGATCAAGATCATCCCCAAGGAAAAAAAAAACTGCAGAAAGGCAAAATGATTGTCTGGGGAGTCCCTACAAATAGCTGAGAAAAGAAGAGACGCTAAAGGCAAAGGAGGAAAGGAAAGATATAAGCATTTGAATGCAGAATTCCAAAGAATAGCAAGGAGAGATAAGAAAGCCTTCCTCAGTGATCAGTGCAATGAAATAGAAGAAAACAATAGAATGGGGAAAACTAGAGATCTCTTCAAGAAAAAATATATATAGATAGATATCAAGGGAACATTTCATGCAAAGATGGGCACAATAAAGGACAGACATGGTATGGACCTAACAGAAGCAGAAGATATTAAGAAGACATAGCAAGGATATACAGAAGAACTATACAAAAAAGATCTTCATGACCCAGATAACCACAATGGAGTGATCACTGGACTAGAGCTAGATATCCTGGAATGCAAAGTCAATTTGGCCTTAGGAAGCATCACTAAGAACAAAGCTAGTGGAGGTGATGGAATTTCAGCTGAGCTATTTCAAATCCTCAAAGATGATGCTGTGAAAGTGCTGCACTCAATATGCCAGCAAATTTGGAATACTCAGCAGTGGCCACAGGACTGGAAAAGGTCAGTTTTCATTCCAATCCCAAAGAAAGGCGATGTCAAAGAATGCTCAAACTACTGCATGATTGCACTCATCTCACACTCTAGCAAAGTAATCTTCAAAATTCCCCAAGCCAGGCTTCAACAGTACATGAACTGTGAACTTCCAGATGTTCAAGCTGGTTTTAGAAAAGGCAGAGGAATCAGCGATCAAATTGCCATCATCCATTGGATCAATGAGAAAGCAAGAGAGTCCCAGAAAAGCATCTACTTCTGCTTCATTGACTACACCAAAGCCTCACTGTGTGAATCACAGCAAACTGGAAAATTCTTCAAGAGATAGGAACACCAGACCACCTTACCTGCCTCCTGAGAAATCTGTATGCAGGTCAAGAAGCAACAAATAGAACTGGACATGGAATAAGAGACTTGTTCCAAATTGGGAATGGAATACATCAAGGCTGTATATTGTCACCCTGCTTATTTAACTTATATGCAGAGTACATCATGTGAAATGCCACACTGAATGAAGTAAAAGCAGGGAGAAATAACAATAACCTCAGATATGCAGACAACACCACCCTTATGGCAGAAAGTGAAGAACTAAAGAGTCTCTTGTTGAACATGAAAGAGGAGAGTGAAAAAGTTGGCTTAAAACTCAACATTCAGAAAACAATGATCATGGCATCTGGTCCCATTTCTTCACGGCAAATAGATGGGGAAACAATGGAAACAGTGAGAGATTTTATTTTCTTGGGCTCCAAAATCACTGCAGATAGTGACTGCAGCCGTGAAATCAAAAGACACTTGCTCCTTGAAAGAAAAGCTATGACCAACCTAGACAAGATATTAAAAAGCAGACACATTACTTTGCCTACAAAGGTCCATCTAGTCAAAGCTATGGTTTTTCCAGTATTCATGTATGGATGCGAGAGTTGGACCATAAAGAAATCTGAGCGCCTAAGAATTGATGCTTTTGATCTGTGGTGTTGGAGAAGACTCTTGAGAGTCCCTTGAACTGCAAGGAGATCAAACTAGTTCATCCTAAAGGAAATCAGTCCTGACTATTCATTGGAAGGACTGATGCTGAAGCTGAACCTCCAATACTTTGACCACCTGATGTGAAGAACTGACTCCTTGGAAAAGACACTGACGCTGTGCCGGAAGCCACCATGGGAGATCCCAAACATAACAAAGGTCATGCAGAGAAGACTTGATAGGCAAAGGCAAATCAGGATTCGAGGGGCTCCCTGGACCTGCTCGAGCATCTACCCCAAAATCAGAATCTGTCTGTCTTACTATTTTATGCCTTTCACCAACTCTTCTGACATTAACAGGGGCCTATCCCCGACCAACTTTCTCTGGAGAAAATCAACTTAGGGCTCTAGCTAATAAGTCTCCTGGACATGAGAGGAATATTACAAATCAAACCCCCTCTGTTAGCATTCTAGCTTGCTTGGCAGGTTTATCCAGACTCTTGCAGCTATGCATATGATTGTTCACAGCCTCCCAACTGTGAGAGGCACAGGAAGCCTAAAACATAGAGCCTTTCAAAGAGTTAAAAACGATTAGAGTAGTACTGGTGTAGGATTTCATTATTGGGCCAATGCTTGCTGCCAAGTTCCCATATCCCTTATCCACTGTGCACCTGGGAGTGCATTAGTTAACTTAGTTGGAATATAAGAAAAACAAGTGTAGCCTTGAAATTAACCACATCAGACCTTTGAGCTAACTGGTTCTTTCTTTCTTATAACTCACTGCACCTTTGCTCTGTGAGAAATGTAACTCTGTTTAGCATTTTCTGAGGCTGACATAGATTAGAAATATAAAGAAAAAACATTTCAAGAGAAAATAAGTTTTCTGGTTGAGCAGCCTTTATCAAAAGAGGATCACAAAATGTTCACAGGCCTCCAAGGCCAGAAGATAATGTACACAACATTGTTTATGGGAAAGGTATGCAGAAAAAATCCTGGTTTTGATAAAGACAAAACAGATGTAATGTTTGGGCTGACTCTGTATGAGCTTGCATCTTTCATTTCCCTCTATGTACAAGTCAAGGTATAAAAGTCCCTTTTGAAAATAAAGTGATGGACCAGGATCAGTTACATGAAAGCCTGGTTCCCCCGTGTTTTTCTTTCTTTCTCTCCTCTATTTTCTTATCTGCAACATTCTCTCTTTATCTCTCTCTAAATTATTCTCTTCGCTGGCACTGTTTCTCCTGAGGGTTCCCATGGATCCTGTGGGGGCTGGACCCCGGCAATGCTGGGAAAGATTGAAGGCAGGAGGAGAAGAGGATGACAGAGGATGCGATGGTTGGATGGCATCACCGATTTGATGGACATGAGTTTGAGCAGGATCCGGGAGTTGATGATGGACAGAGAAGAGTGGCTTCTGCAGTCCATGGGGTCACAGAGTTGGACACGACTGAGTGACTGAACTGACATCAAACCAAAAACTTTCTGCACAGCCTAGGAAACCAAATAAAAATGCAACAATAGAATGGGAAAAAAATTATATATCCTGAGTAGAAATATTTATATTCATACTTCTACCATGATATCAAAATAAATCAGAATCAAGTACAAATGGTATTGATATTTGCAAATCACATAACCACTTTTTCAAAATATATATGGAGCTCATGCAACTTAATACAAAAAGTAATAATAACCTGATTAAAAAGTAGGCTGAGGAACTCAATAGTCATTTCTCCAAAGAAGATATATGAATGGTCAATAGGTATCTAATAATATCACTAAACATCATTTCAGTTCAGCTCAGTCATTCAGTCATGTCCGACTCTTTGCGACCCCACAAATTGCAGCATGCCAGGCCTCCCTGTCCATCACAAACTCCCAGAGTTCACCCAAACTCACGTCCATCGAGTCTGTGATGCTATCCAGCCATCTCATCCTCTGTCGTCCCCTTCTCCTCCTGCCCCCAATCCCTCCCAGCATCACAGTCTTTTCCAATGAGTCAACTCTTAGCATGAGGTGGCCAAAGTACTAGAGTTTCAGCTTTAGCATCATTCCTTCCAAAGAAATCCCAGGGCTGATCTCCTTTAGAATGGACTGGTTGGATCTCCCTGCAGTCCAAGGGACTCTTAAGAGTCTTCTACAACACCACAGTTCAAAAGCATCAACTTTTTGGTGCTCAGCTTTCTTCCCAGTCCAACTCTCACATCCATACATGACCACTGGGGAAACCATAGCCTTAACTAGACAGACCTTTGTTGGTCAAGTAATGTCTCTGCTTTTCAATATGCTGTTTAGGTTGGTCATAACTTTCCTTCCAAGGAGTAAGCATCTTTTAATCATCAGGGAAATACAAATCAAAACTATCACCTCATACTAGTTAGGACATCTACTATCAAAAAAAAAAAAGGATCACAAATATTCACAAAGATATGGAAGAAAGAGAACCCTTGTGCACAGCTGATAGAAATGCAAACTGGCACAGTCACTATGGAAATAGTATGAAAGGTCCTCAAAAATTAATATGAAAAACTACCTTATGACCCAACAATCCCACTTCTGGGAATATAGCTAAAGGAGACAAAATCATTTCTCAAAGAAGTATCTGTATTCCCATGTTCATTGCAGCATTATTTACAATAAATCAAGATATGGAAATGACCTAAGTGTGCATCACTGGATGAATGGATAAGGAATATGAGATGCATAGATAGATACAGATATACCTATAGACATAAGGATATTTAGCAATTGCCCATAAAACAATACTCTGATACAGTGAGAAAAGATTGCTAAAAAGGCAATAAAATAAAATGTTGGGTTTAAAGAAAGAAAAATATAAGATTTTTGTAAATACATATACATACATATAATTCAGCTGTAAAAGAGAAAAAAGTGTTGCCATTTGTGACATCATGGATAAAACTCAACAGTATCATTCTAAGTACAGTAAGTCAGACAGAGAAAGACTATTGATAGTCTTTCACGATAGTGAAAGTCTATTGATAGTCTTTCATGATATCATTTACATGTGAAAACAAAATAAAGGCAGGAAAGTTAGACAAAGTGTACAAATATTCAATTATATAAGATGAATAAGTTCTGAAAATCTAATTTACAACATGGTGACCACAGTTAATAGTACTGTACACTTTAAATTTGCTGAGAGAGTAGATCTTAAGCATTTGGCCAAGAAAAGGTAATTATGAGTTGACGTCTTAATCAAATTGCTTTGATTGTGGGAATCACTTCATGTGTATATACATATGTATAAAACTATGACAATGTATATGTTGACCATGTTACAATTTTATTCATCAATTATGCATTGATAAAGCTAGAAAATAAAGAGAAAACACAAACAAAGTGAGTAAAGACAACTAACCAATAATATTCATATGCAAAAGCCAAATAATAAACTGGAAATATTTTATATTTGTGATAAAGAGGTAACATCATTTGTATATAGAGATCTTATAAAGTATTTTTTTAATTCCAATAAAATGCAAGCAAATAAACCAGCATTTCATAAAATATGAAATACAAATTGGCATTTAATATGTGAAATGTCAATCAGCAATAAGGAAACGCAAATTAAGCAACAATTAAGATATTATGTTTTGTCTACTCAATTAACTGAGATGAAAAACCAATGACAAAATGCAGTCTGGGTGAAGACATAGGGAAATGAGTTATCTCAGGCACTGCAAAAGTGGTACAAACAAGTACAGTAAATCTGGAGGAAACTTTATAATATTAACCTAAAACTTTAAATATGCTTACCCCCTAAATGGGCTTCCCAGTTGACTCAGATGGTAAAGAATCCACCCACAGTGTGGCAGATCTGGATTCAATCCCTGGGTCAAGAAGATCCCCTGGAGACGCAAATGGCAGCCCACTCCAGTATTCTTGCCTGAAGAATTCCATGGACAGAGGAGCCTGGAGGGCTACAGTTCACAGGGTTTCAAAGACTTGGACATGACTGTGCAATTAACACACACACACACACACACACACACACACACACACACCCTAAATAGAAAACATCATTTTTAGAAATTCATCTCAATAAATAACCAGACAAATTTATAAGATATATGTATGAATTTCCTAAAATAATCATAAACAATGTAAAAGAAAAATTATGTATGTCCTAAAGATGAAGATTTTATTATATAATGCATAGTACATGTGCTTCCCAGGTGGCAGTAGTGGCAAATAACCACTAGCAGTCTCATAATGAAGGAGACATAAAAAACATGGGTTCAATCACTGGGTGAGGAAGATCCCCTGGCAACCTACTTCAGTATTCTTGCCAGGAGAATCCCACTGACTGAGGAGCCTGGCAGGCGATAGTCTGTGGGGTTGCAAAGAGTTGAACACCACTGAAACCATTTATCATGCGCACATAGTACATCCACACGATGTAGTATTATAAAGCCAGTATAAAAGTTAATATTGATTTTATGGTTATAGCCACAGAAAAGTGTTTATTAACATGTTTGAGGTTAAAAAATAAAGCAACTTAAGTGGTACTTTTTTACAGACATAGAAAAAACAATTCAAAAGTTCATATGGAGCCATGAAGGACAGAAAATAGTCAAATCAATCTTGAGAATAAAGAACAAAGCTGGAGGCATCACGTCTTGATTTCAAAATATATTACAAAGTTATGGTAATCAAAAAAGTATGATACAAGCATAATGGTGGACATATAGTCAATGAAACAGAATAGAGAACCCCCAAATAAACCCGTGCATATAAGATCAACCGACCATCAATAAAGATGCAAAAAAATACACAATGGGAAAAGGATAGTCCCTTCAACAAATGGTGTTGGAAAGGGCGGGAAGAACTAAGAGAATGACAGTGGATGAACAGATAAAGAAACTGTGGTATATACCTACAATGGAATATTTGTTGTTGTTGTTTAGTCACTAAGTCATGTCCAAATCTTTTGCATCCACCAGATTCCTCTGCCCATGGGATTTCCCAGGCAAGAGTACTGGCATAGGTTGCCAATTCCTTCTCCAGGAGATCGTCCCAATCCAGGGATTGAACATCTCCTACATGGAGGCAGATTCTTTTCTGCTGAGCCACCAGGGAAACCCAATGAAATATTATTCACCCTTTAAAAGAAGGAAATCCTGCAATACACAACAGTGATGAAGCTTATAGACACAATGCTAAGGGAAATAAACCATTACATAAGAACAAACACCACATTATTCCACTCTAATGATATATCTAAAGTGTTCAGACTCATAGAATAAGAGAGTGGAATGGTGGGTTCCAGGTGCAGAGGATAGAAGAAATGGAAAATGCCAATCAATGGGCATAAACCTCTAGAGATTTGCTGTAACCACTGTGCTTAAAGTTAATAATACTGTATTGTACACTTAAATATTTGTTAAGAGAATTGGTCTCATGTTAAGTGTTCTTATCATAATTTTTTAAATGATAAAATTAAACTTTAAAAATTTAAATAAAAAGAAAATGTTGAAAAATAAAGTAGATTAGGAAAAATATGTTATAAATTTGTCACACAAGTGTATGTTCCTCGGTTCTTTGTCTCGTCACAACAAAGCTTTGGAGTGAGGGACATTAAAGCCCCCCTCGGTGTGTCACAGCTCTCAGGTCTTGGATAGGCCGTGTTATAGCTCTTAGACAAATCAGTGTTACAGCTCAGTGTTACAGCTCTATTTTATTTAGAAGATAGCAGGAAAGTCCATCTTCGAGGCATGAGGGCACGTGGATCCAAAGACACGAGGAGAAGAGCGCCCCAGCCCGCAGGAGAAAGAGAGAGCTAGCTTTGGCTCCTCTATTTATGTTTATCTCTCCTTGGGCCTGTCCTATGTAAATTGGGCCAGCCAGGAGTGTTGTTTGTTTTACCTGAGGTCCTCACTCCAGTCCTCGGACTTTCTTTTGTTCTATTTTTGTGGGCTTTTCCCTTCCTTGTCTTTTAGCCACCACCATTTTGGACTCCTTTTCCCTATTCTACCTACCTAACAAATTTATACAAGTATGTATATACTTGAAGGTACATAGGTGAAAGAATATTTATTACATTTAAGTCAAAATTGGTATAAAATATGTATACGACGGTGTATGCTTTACATGTAAACACTAAGTGGTTAGATCGTGGTTGGCTTTCATCTTCTTTTTAATCCTTTAGCTTTGTTTCAAAATACTTTTAAAAGCATGCATCTTTTTTATAATCAGAAAAGTAATTAATAAGATATTCCTATAAATAATATCATTCCTTAGTGGGATAAAAAATGAGGTTATATTTTAGTCTAAATATTACATTCCATTTGCTGTGTATCTATTTAGGCTTAAAAGTTCAGAAACTTTATATTGCTCATGCCACAAATTTAGTCCTTCTCAAAAATCTTTTGCTTTCTTCAAAAAAATCTTCATTTATGGAAAACCTTTTTAATACTTTTAAAGAAAAAGTTATAAATACCTGTATATCTCAAATAAGGTTTTCAGTAGAGGATCAGAGCAGCCTAGACTGTATGAGTCCCACCTCTCACAAAGAAATTCAGAGATACAGCTTTTCTTATAGGGAGTAAAACAGTGCCAGCAAACACCCACATACTTACAAAAAACTTGAGTTGAAAAAAAAAAAATAGTTGTCTGTTTAGAGTATGTTAAATACTCAAGAAGTGAATTCTCATTTGATTCTCCCTCCAATGTGATATGGTACTACTAAAAAGTCTTTCTAAAGACAGTAAAGAGTTCCTTCATATCACCCAGCCTGGAAGATATGTCATTGTCAACTATGCAGAATGAGAAACATCTCTACAAAGACTAATAATAAAAAGACCCTTAAGAAATACTTGAGCTTTTGTCACATGTTTTTATAATTTGACTTTTACATTTTCCTTTAATTTTCTTCTTTCATAGTTAGTTCTTATGCTAGTAAATAACAGAACCATTATAGGATATTTTATTAATCTGCCATTCTTTTAGCCTTCCCTAATATTCCTCTACTCAGTATTTTAAAAATGCATTGTAAATAGATAAGTTGCTTAGCCACTCACATACTAAACCTGTAGCTCTGAATTACGTCCATGAGTCTCTCTCTACTTACACATCACATGTGCTTTTCTCAGACTCATGGCACTGTGCAGATACAATTTGCAAATGTTTGACTTATTGTTTTTCCTTCCTTTTCCCCCAAGCTCAGCTGACTGTTATTTCTGTTGGCTCCTCAAGGTGCCTTGGGACAACTGATATTTGCCAGACTTAACCTGAACCCTACAAGTTACAAGAGCTTGGAGACCTCACTATTTCCATGGAAACTCAAATCAGATGGCCAAAAATGAGGTTAGTCACTTAAAAATCATATTATTTTTAAAGAAACAAATACTGCCCACCACCACCATATAATTTGAAAGAGTGTTTTGTTGAAACCCATTTTCTTGTTTTTAAGGATTAAATACTTGTTGCCATGGTAGCAGATTAATAAACTACAAAGATAGAGCTGAGCTCTAAAAGCTCCTACTGACAACAACACCTACACCCTCTGAGTCCATTGTGCTCAGGAAGCCACCTGCAGTATGGGGCTCTAAACATGGTTTCTTAAATAATAATAAAGAACAACTTTGTTTCTATACATATATGCTTCCCACAAATGGAATACATTGATTAAATAGTGATAGGAGGATTTTTGTAATAATGACATTAATAATAAGTACTTATAATCAACTGTCTACAGCGGGACCAAAAATGTTCAAGGTGGTTGTTGTTGTTTAGTCACTTAGTCATGTCCAGCTCTTTGTGACTGTAGGCCCCCAGGATCCCCTGTCCATGGGATCTCCCAGGCACGAATACTGGAGTGGCTTGCCATTTCCTTCTCCACGGGATCTTCCCAACCAAATGATCTCCAGTCCTCACTATTATTAACTCCATTTTCTCATGGAAGGTTTCACAAGTATAGACAAGGTAGCCATGATTTTAACGCAACTCTGTCCTGGTTTGGGGCCAAGGTTTGTCTCTTATTCTTTTCAAAGTGCAGCAGGGAACAGGAACAGAATATTTAATTCCTGCCCTCACTGCCAACACAGGTGTATATATGCCCACATAGTCATACCACACAATGCATGCAGGTGATTCAATCCAGATATAGTGAATGAGGTAAGAAGAAATTGAACCTCATCTTTTAATGCTTAATATTTTTAGTGCTTAACAGTGTTTAAGCACTGTTAGCTCCTTCTCCAATCAGGTCATAAAAAGAATGTCTAGGTGCCCCTGAAGCCCAAACATGGATCCTAATCTCCCAAGCCTACAACCTTTCAATGGAGTTAAATGCAATATTGCTTCCCGCATTACACCTCACCTCACCTTCTCACCACCAACTATAATCTAACATATAAACTAAACAATGCCTAGAGTAGAGGCTTTATATATAACATAGGTGTGCTGATTTAAATGAACTAATAACTTCTTTGAAATTCTTAGTCAAATAATGAAAGTATCGGTCAATTGTTGATTGTAGCAAGAACTGAACAGACACATTATTTCACCCTGAAATAATATTTTTCTGGTTTACTTGAGAGTGTACACTTCTACTGTGCCCTCAAAGGCATAGGTGACCACACATTGTTCAGAAAATTAAGATAGGGACAGTCATGCTCATTATGTCTTACTTGAAATTAATTCTGTCAGAGTTAAAAATAAACCCCCAAAAGCTCTGCAGACATACTTAGTAGAAATTGGATCCATCTCAACATAAAACAGCTGTCTTCCACATTTTTTCTCAGGCAAAATGTAGATGGGAACCTGACATAGCAGATTTTGTCTCCAGGCGAAATGAAATGGATGATTTTAATGTCAGTATAGGAAAAAGAGATGGGGCAGTTCCCCAAAGAGCAACTCGGTGCTCACTTTTAATTTATGTCAATATTTTTCTATTGAAGTAGGAAAGGAAGCCATAGAAGAGTACATTTTTTTGGAGGAGCAGAGTTGAGGCATTGCTGACATCACAATCACACACTATTTAACCTTTAACTATTTGGATTCTTTGCAGTACTGCTAAGGTTATTTCTAAATTAAAGAGCTTAGAAAGCACGACATCAAAGGCCTAGGTGACATTTAATTTGAAGATACAATTACAGTGTTTCCTAAAATCATAGGGACCTCTCCAAAGACCAAACACTCTGAAAAGCAATTCAAAACCTTATTCCTCAAGGAAAAAGTGGTTTTTCCAAATATATATATATATATAATGTTGCCATTTGTAACTTATTACTGCCAACAAGCTGCTCCATCAATTTTCAGATCTTTAGAAGTGATACTTAGAAATTTCCAAACCTCTGTGCTCATCCACAATGTTAATCACCACAGTAATCCAAATAAAACTACAATAAACCAGAAATCTGTAGCAATCAAGGAAAATGTATTCCAAATGGGTAAACAAAAAAAAAAAAATCCAAATTTTAATTACACTTGCCAAGGTATAAATTAGAACTAAGAAAGTAAGACCAGCCTACACCAGAAATGGAAGATAAACCCTAAACTATAGTTCTGTATATTTATTTACCCACAAATTCTAATTAAGCAGGTAAACAATCATTAAACAGAGATCCCTGGACTTACAATAAATATTATCTTTAAAAATGTCAAGAATTCCCTCAAATACACTTCCAAAGCGAGAAAAGTTTCTCCCTCTTTTACTTCCTCTTCTGTCTACAGTAGGTAATAGTCAGCCAAAACGTCCATGACCTAACCCTTGGAACCTATGGATATGTTATGTTACATGGCAAAAGGTACTCAGCAGATGTAATTTTAATCTTTAAATTAAAAAGATTACCCTGAATTTTCTCAGCCATCTCAATCTAATCTCACAAGCTCTACAAAGTAGAGAAGTTCTCCAGCTGGAAGGAGATGAAGAAGGCAAATGAGAATCCAAGCATGAGGATTCAATAGACTGTTGGTGTTTCTGAGATCCATCTCTTGCTATTCCTGGCAGATGCAAAATAGCAGAGGGTAAAGAATAAAGGGGAAGAAAAAGGTGAGCCAAGTTCTTTAACCTCCTCAAACTTTAGTTTCCTCAGCTATAAATTGGAGAGAAAGTCAGTTTCCTGACAAGTTGAGGAATGAATAAAGGGTTTAATAAATGTAAAAACATGTAGAAAATGCTTACTCCATCTCGGTCTCCTCTTCCACAGTCTCTTTTAACACTTTCTGGAGGTTGCAATCCCAAGTTCAAGAAACATTATTTCAACCACTCCATCCCTAGGTAGCTGCACAAAGCAATGAAAGTTTATAGGACAAACTTGATCAAAGTGATTTAAATCTTCCTGGAAAGTATTTCCAAGGACTATCCCATGGAATTCAGGCCTGAGGTCACATAAGAACTGATAATGATTCCCAACAACTCAGATAAAAGAAAAGGATATTCTTATAATGTCAAATTTATATTGATCTTCTTACAGTCTGAATAACAAAAATAACTTTTGAAATAATTTTAATAAATTATAAAAACAGAATATCTCAAAAAGAAAAAAGAGCATAAAAAGCAAAAGGAGTAACTAAGGACAGGAGTAGTAAGAACTGAACATAGATAATCTACCTAATTCTAGTGCAGAAAATTGCAGTGTAGAATATATGCTGACAGTATTATAGCTGAAGAGATGGTAGGAAACAATTAGCAATAACTTTTGTAAGTAAACTGGTTGAACTGGGTGAATTGATTATTAGATGAATTGATTAATGGGAGAACTGATTCTCAGAGATCAGCCAGATTCTCAGATTCTTGACCAGCATCTCACTGGTACACGAAAGATGCTCAATACATATTTGTTGAATAAATGGTGAACACTAGTATCATATTTGGCCTTAAATTGATCTTTAAAATTCCTGGAATCATGTTATTATGCTAAAAATAAAAATAATCAATTATCTACCCACCTCTTTTCCAAACTTCTAACCAACAGTATTTGTTGCAGTTGTTGTTTAGTTGCTAAGTTGTGTCCAACTCTTTTCCATGACCCTGTGAACTATAGTCCGCTAGTCTCCTCTGTCCATGAGATTTCCCAGACCAGAATACTGGAGTGGGTAGCCATTTCTTCTCCAGGGAATCTTCCTGACCCAGGAATTGAACTTGCCTTTCCTATATTGGTGGGCAGATTCTTTACCACTTAACCAGCAGATTATAGAAACTTAAAAAAACCACACTAAGTAAAATTTTACTTTTAATCTATCAGTTTTACAGTTTTGGCAAGTTAACAAAGTTCATCTCTCATAGAAACTTTACATGATAAAATATAACATAGTATCTCTGAAAATATAACTAACTAATATAACTACATTAAGTCTGAGAATCATTCACAACTCAAAATTATTTTAAAATTTGTACTGTGCATGTGTGTGCAATTGCTCAGTCATGTCAGTTCTTTGTGACCTCACAGACTGTAGTCCACCAAGCTCCACTTTTCATGGGATTTTTTTAGGCAAGAATACTGGAGTGGGTTGCCATTTTCTCCTCCAGAAAATGTGTACTAGACTTTCATGTGACAGTCGTTCAGTCGTGTCTGACTCTTTGCAGCCTCATGGACTATACAGTCCGTGGAATTCTGCAGGCCAGAATACTGGAGTGGGTAGCCTTTCCCTTCTCCAGGGGATCTTCCCAACCCAGGGATCCAACCCAGCCTTCCGCATTGCAGGCAGATTCTTTACCAGCAGAGCCACCAGGGAAGCTCAAGAAGACCGGAGTCGTTAGCCTATCCCGACCCAGGAATCGAACCAGGGGTCTCCTGCATTGCAGGCAAATTCTTTATCAACTTAGCTATCAGGGAAGCACAGATCAAACATCCAAAATACTTGTTGACTTGATAATTTAGGGTTATAATAAAGACTGTAAATATTGAGGGCCATTTGTGTCCCTTGACTTTATTAGTGACTGACTATGCCTGCATGCTAAGTCATTTACGTCATGCCCTACTCTTTGTGGTGACCTCACAAACTGTAGCCCGCCAGGCCCATCTATCCATGGACTTCTCCAGGCAAGAATATTTGAGTGGGTTTCCAAGCTCTCCTGCAGGGGATCTTCCCAACCCAGGGATTGAACGCACATCTCCTATGCCTCTTGTATTAGCGGGTGGATTCTTTACCACTAGTGCCACATGGGAAGACCATACTTCAACATAAGAATCACAGATTTTTAGCTGTTCTAGCAAGGGAGTCATGTGAGTGTGGGAAGAGATGACCTCAGTGAGGAAATGACACATAAGATGACACTAGCCCTCAAAAGTTGGGAGTTTCCCAGTAAACAGTGAAGGAGGAGCACTCTTGGCAGAATATTCCATAAGGATCACTGGATTCAAGTCCTCAAGGTCAGGAAAACTAGAGTGGGTTTGAGGAACTGAAAAGTGTTCAGTATGCCAAGAATGTGATGTATGAAGGGGAAAAAAAATTACAATGTAGGAATGAAAATCTGTAGGAGGAGTCAGCCACTGCGAGGCTTTGTCAGATATTTTAAACCAATTAGATTTCCTTTCCTGAGATATAGAAGAAAACCTACGTTTGGATATGCATATTTCTTTTAAATTTTTCTTTTAGTTTATATTTATATTTTAATGACCTTATTGTTTCTTTATTTTTAAAAATGGGTTTAAATTTTTAGGAATAATAACATATCTACCACCTATTAACATACATTCCATATTAGGTAATGTGAAGAAAATATCACTGGCCTTTCTAAATGCAAGTTCAAATGACTGTCTTAAACAATTAATAGAATAGATCACTCTATATTAAAAGGATAGTTTAGCTGCCTCAGCAGTCATATATCTTCTCTATAAAATTGTTTGATATTTGGCAATACCAGTGGCAAAAATACACAGAAGAACTGTACAAAAAAGATCTTCACCATTGATCACTCACCTAGAGCCAGATATCCTGGAATCTGAAGTCAAGTGGGCCTTAGAAAGCATCACTATGAACAAAGCTAGTGGAGGTGATGGAATTCCAGTTGAGCTATTTCAAATCCTCAAAGATGATGCTGTGAAAGTGCTGCACTCAATATGCCAGCAAATTTGGAAAACTCAGCAATGGCCACAGGACTGGAAAAGGTCAGTTTTCATTCCAATGCCAAAGAAAGGCAACGCTGAAGAATGCTCAAACTACCACACAATTGCACTCATCTCACATGCTAGTAAAGTAATGTTCAAAATTCTCCAAGCCAGGCTTCAGCAATCCGTGAATTGGTAACTTCCAGATGTTCAAGCTGGTTTTCGAAAAGGCAGAGAAACCAGAGATCAAATTGCCAACATCTGCTGGATCATCGAAAAAGCAAGGGAGTTCCAGAAAAACATCTATTTCTGCTTTATTGACTATGCCAAAGCCTTTGACTGTGTGGATCACAATAAACTGTGGAAAATTCTTCAAGAGATGGGAATACCAGACCACCTAACCTGCCTCTTGAGAAATCTGTATGCAGGTCAGGAAGCAACAGTTAGAACTGGACATGGAACAACAGACTGGTTCCAAATAGGAAAAGGAGTATGTCGAGGCTGTATATTGTCACCCTGCTTATTTAACTTATATGCAGAGTACATCATGAGAAATACTGGGCTGGAAGAAACACAAGCTGGAATCAAGATTGCCGGGAGAAATATCAATAACCTCAGATATGCAGATGATACCACCTTTATGGCAGAAAATGAAGAGGAACTAAAAAGCCTCTTGATGAAAATGAAAGAAGAGAGTGAAAAAGTTGGCTTAAAGCTCAACATTCAGAAAACGAAGATCATGGCATCTGGTCCCATCACTTCATGGGAAATAGATGGGGAAACAGTGGAAACAGTGTCAGACTTTATTTGGGGGGGCGGGCTCCAAAATCACTGCACATGGCGACTGCAGCCATGAAATTAAAAGACGCTTACTCCTTGGAAGGAAAGTTATGACCAACCTAGATAGCATATTAAAAAACACAGAGACATTGCTTTACCAACAAAGGTCCGTCTAGTCAAGGCTATGGTTTTTCCAGTGTAATGTGAGAGTTGGACTAAGAAGAAAGCTGAGCACCAAAAAATTGATGCTTTTGAACTGTGGTGTTGGAGAAGACTCTTGACAATCCCTTGGACTGCAAGGAGATCCAACCAGTCCATCCTAAAGGAGATCAGTCCTGGATGTTCATTGGAAGGACTGATGCTGAAGCTGAAACTCCAATACTTTGGCCACCTCATGCAAAGAGTTGACTCATTGGAAAAGACTCTGATGCTGGGAAGGATTGGGGGCAGGAAGAGAAGGGGACGACAGAGGATGAGATGGCTGGATGGCATCACCAACTCGATGGACATGAGTTTGAGTAAACTCCTGGAGTTGGTGATGGACAGGGAGGCCTGGCATGCTACGATTCATGGGGTCGCAAAGAGTCGGACATGACTGAGTGACTGAACTGAACTGAACTGATTCTAATGTAATTATTCCTCTACATTTATTGACTCATTAATGAGCCTTTCAATAGTGATTAAAGATGTTTTGTTTTTCAAGGAATTATCTCTTTTGATGTATTTTTTACCAAAATAATCTTCAAACATCTAACATACAATATAAGATAACCCCAATTTCAAGACTTTATAATCAATGTTCATAAAAATAAACTCAAAATGGATTAAAGATCTAAATGTAAGACCAGAAACTATAAAACTCCTAGAGGAGAACATAGGCAAAACACTCTCAGACATAAATCACAGCAGGATCCTCTATGATCCACCCCCCAGAATTCTGGAAATAAAAGCAAAAATAAACAAATGGGATCTGATTAAAATTAAAAGCTTCTGCACAACAAAGGAAAATATCAGCAAGGTGAAAAGACAGCCTTCTGAATGGGAGAAAATAATAGCAAATGAAGCAACTGACAAACAACTAATCTCAAAAATATACAAGCAACTTATGCAGCTCAATTCCAGAAAAATAAATGACCCAATCAAAAAATGGGCCAAAGAACTAAATAGACACATCTCCAAAGAAGACATACGGATGGCTAACAAACACATGAAAAGATGCTCAACATCACTCATTATCAGAGAAATGCAAATCAAAACCACAATGAGGTACCACTTCACACCAGTCAGAATGGCTGCGATCCAAAAATCTGCAAGCAATAAATGCTGGAGAGGGTGTGGAGAAAAGGGAACCCTCCTACACTGTTGGTGGGAATGCAAACTAGTACAGCCACTATGGAGAACAGTGTGGAGATTCCTTAAAAAATTGCAAATAGAACTCCCTTATGACCCAGCAATCCCACTGCTGGGCATACACACCGAGGAAACCAGAATTGAAAGAGACACATGTACCCCAATGTTCATCGCAGCACTGTTTATAATAGCCAGGACATGGAAACAACCTAGATGTCCATCAGCAGATGAATGGATAGGAAAGCTGTGGTACATATACACAATGGAGTATTACTCAGCCGTTAAAAAGAATTCATTTGAATCAGTTCTGATGAGATGGACGAAACTGGAGCCGATTATACAGAGTGAAGTAAGCCAGAAAGAAAAACACCAATACAGTATACTAACACATATATACGGAATTTAGAAAGATGGCAATGACGACCCTGTATGCAAGACAGGAAAAAGACGCAGCTGTCTATAACGGACTTTTGGACTCAGAGGGAGAGGGAGAGGGTGGGATGATATGGGAGAATGGCATTCTATCATGTATACTATCATGTAAGAATTGAATCGCTAGTCTATGTCTGACGCAGGATACAGCATGCTTGGGGCTGGTGCATGGGGATGACCCACAGAGATGTTATGGGGAGGGAGGTGGGAGGGGGGTTCATGTTTGGGAACACATGTAAGAATTAAAGATTTTAAAATTAAAAAAAATAAAAAATAAAAATAAAAATTTAAAAAAAAAAAAAAAAAAAAAGAATATTTTCTTCTCCAGTGAATGGCCCAAGTGGAAGAATTTGGTACTACTTCAATAAATTGTATTTATACTAAAGAGTCTATAGACCAAAGAGGCATTCAACCTACTTGAATCCCTACTAATCAGATTATTTATTATAAATGTCATTTTGGTTCATTATATTTGTTTGTTGTTATTGTTGTTGTTTTATAACATTATTTTTCAAAGACTTTAGGAAAATTCAAAATGGTATGAGATGGGTAGGAAAGTATAAGCAGTCATAATGAGAAATAAAAATGAGAACAAGGTACATCCATTGCTGGGAGAATCTCACTGTGGGACGGAAGAACAGACAGGCCATTGCTATTTCTCATTACATTTATTGAAAGTGGATTTTATGTGAATCTACCCTATGTATATTTTCCCAATCCATCCCTTAACTTATATCTCCAGGACTAGATATTGTTGAGAAGAAAAGAGGAAGAAGGAGAAGAGGCTGGGAATAAAGAGAAGAGTTTCACTAATTCCTTAGTGCAGGATGTATTTTAGTAACTTAGTAAGAAGTTTGTGTATTTCCTGGGACAGAATCCTTAGAAGATGCCTAATAATGAGATATGGAGCTTCTGGATAAGTACCAATAATGCCACTGGGCAGGCATGTCTTGGTCTGAATTAACATTCCAGAAAAAGCCTTAATCTCTTTAAGTAAGGCATTATTCAGTACATCACTTATGAAATGCATGGTAGCATCCACACACCTACTTTATTATTACAGGAAATGTTGAGGTTTGGCAGAATTCCTACCTTCTGCTGCTTTTAGGAAAAAACTGAGGAATAAGACAGAGGAGAAAGATAGAAAGATGGAAATTAAAATTTGGCTTTATTTTTATAAGCTTTTTGGAAAATATGGATTTAGTTCTATAATCAAAAGGCTTACTATCTTCCCTCCTCCCACAGTACCACCACCCATAAGACACATAGATACTTTATACTTGAGGAAGTCCAGCAAAGAAAATTTTGAATCTAAAGAATAGATGCACTTATGCAAAATTGGTCACTCACCCTGGCCTAGGGCAATGTGAGTAGGAAAAGCAAATTAAGCCCAGGGTACAATAAAGAAAATAGATCCATATGCCATCCATCAATTAAGAAACTCACTTCATCTCATGTATTGAAATGAACAGTGGGTGGAGCAAGAGGCCAAAGTGTTTTTGGTCTTCTTTTTTTCCTTTTTGCCTGCATGCTCAGTGGTGTCTGACTCTTCGCCACCCCATGGACTATAGCCCGCCAGGCTCCCCTGTCCATGGGATTTTCCAGGCAAAGAATACAGGAGCGGGTTGCCATTTCATCCTCCAGGGGATCTTCACAGGAATTGAACCTGTGTCTACTGCATCTCCTCCATTGGCAGGCAGATTCTAGCAAAAATCTCTCCACATAAAAACATGCAGCAAATGGAAAGAAGGTTAAATTCATCTGAGGCCTAAACAGTATATCCCAAGAATTCTCCAGATGTTAAAAATCAAGGAACCATAAGATTGTGTTCACTTTCAGTTCAGTTCAGTTGCTCAGTCGTGTCCGACTCTTTGCGACCCCGTGGACTGCAGCACACCAGGCTTCCCTGTCCATCACCAACTCCCAGAGCTTGCTCAAACTCATGTCCATTGAGTCAGTGATGCCATCCAATCATCTCATCCTCTCTTGTCCCCTTCTCCTGCCTTCAATCTTTCCCAGCATCAGGGTCTTTTCCAAGGAGTCAGTTCTTGGCATCAGGTGGCCAAAGTATTGGAGTTTCAGCTTCAGCATAAATCCCTCCAGTGAATAGTCAGGACTGATCTCCTTTAGGATGGACTGGTTTGATCTCTTTGTGTCCACTTTAGGACATCAAAATTCATAATCAAGATTTGATTTATATCAATTCCCCAAAGAACTCTCCAAGGTATTGTATACCATTATTTAAAACACTGTACTGTATCTCCCTGATTCAGGAAAAAGGAAGGAAAAGCCTCTTCCGTACTTTCTCTAACTTGCTCAAAAAACAATGATGTATTTAAATAGTTAATATTAATTTTCTCATCATAAAATTTATATTCACTAAGAGGAAAAAAACTAGAATTTCATCAAAAAGTAAAATGTAACATAAGCCAAAATTTATTTCCTAATAAAAACATAATTCAGCATTTAAGCTGATGAGTCACTAGTTCCAAAGCTGCTTGTGGATTTATTTTATATAACATTTTCATATAAATAGCTGGCATTTTGAATGGTATTCATGATGCAATCTTAGCATACCTTCTCCTCTTTACTTCACATTTTCCAGTGTGAGTCCATAGAATTAGTCCATAGAATTCTCCAGGCCAGAATTAGTCCATAGTCTATAGAATTCTCCAGGCCAGAATACTGGAATTAGTAAGCTATTCCCTTCTCCAGGGGATCTTCCCAACCCAAGGGTCAAACCCAGGTGTCCCGCATTGCAGGCAGATTCTTCACCATATGAGCTACCAAGGATGCCCTTCCATCTAATCATTATTCTCTCCTTTAACGCAAAAAATATAAATTTATAAAATTTAAGATATCAAATAAGTGTTGACTATTTAATTTTAAGAGCTTCTGGTTCAATCCCTGGATCAGGAAGATCCCCTGTAGGAAGGCATGGCAACCCACTCTAGTATTCTTGCCTGGGAAATCCCATAGACAGAGGAGCCTGGTGGGCTACAGTCCATAGTGCTGCAAAGAGTCGGACACAAGTGAAGTGACTTAGCACACACACATACATTCAATTTCTAAATTACCATAAAGTGTTCCACAATTATAATTTATGCAATGGAATTATCTATTTTTTTCTTTTGATAAGAAACAAATGAAAACTAGTGTTACACAGATTTGATAGGATACAAAAAAAAAAAGAAACAAATGAATGTTTAAGATATAATGAATTTTGAGAAGAAAATTATTCAAGATCTTGACATTTAAAACAACTATTTACCCTTTAGGGCTCCCCCAGTGGTTCAGTGGTAAAGAATCTGCCTATCAATGGAGGAGGCACAAAAGACGCGGATTCAATCCCTAGATCAGAAAGATTCCCTGAATTAGGAAGTGGCAACCCGCTCCAGTATTCTTGCTGGTAAGTGCCATGGACAGAGGAGCCTGGTGGGCTACAGTCAGTCTATGGGGTCACAATCAGTCAGACACAAATGAGTAACTGAGTACATTTACTGTTTTCAACCTATGAATTGGAAGGTTTCAGGGGAACAACAGCTTAATTTAATCATTTTGAGCAAAAGAATCAATTGACACTTTTAAAAGAGGCAACTTAAACAGATACCCTAGGTGTCCACATTCCTGGACTTTATCATTTTCTGGACAGTTACAAAAAGACCATTGATGGCTCTTGACAAGCTATGCACTCTGGAGCATAAAGAACCTTTACTTTTAAAGGTCTTTTGATTTCTAAAGTTGAAAGACATTCAGTAACAATCACTGAGTTCTGAAATGACACAAGCATGCCATCAGGTGCATGGGAATCATCAGTGAGAATAAGATAAAGATTTCTTCTTCCATCTAAGATGAAAGCCCTAAGTGATGAGAAATTCTAAATGAACTCTGCTCTGATCTCATTAGCTACCATTTTGTAAATGTTTATTGGGTATCACAAGAGGAAGGAAAAAGGGAATTCAAAGCTGACAATGCATAGGTCTTCCTTCATTAAAAAAATAATAATAATGGCTCTGTCATCCCTGACTCTTTACGATCCCGTGGACTGTAGCAGTCCAGGCTCCTCTGTCTATGGAATTCTCCAGGTAAGAATACTGGAGTGGGGAGCCATTCCCATTAGGATTACCCCAATTTTGTTGGAGGTAAATATGATAAATAACAGTATCATAGAAATGGTATTCCACAACAGGCACCAATAATGTGTTTTGTGTTGTATTTCTGATTTTTTTAAACAAGGCTTCGAAGGGTACTTAGAAAACTAGTTATCTGGAGAAAGAACTGGCTCCCAAATGTGAGCCATCCTCTAGAATGAGAGGCTGATTAGGGGGTTAGGGGTTTATTAGGCTTACGGTATTAGTCAGCTGACAACAGAGATTTCAACAAGTAAGAACACATGATTTAATTATAATGGTTGAGATAGACATGATACCATAAAATTCCTAGAAGAGAACATAGGCAAAACATTATCTGATATAAACCGTACCAATGTTTACTTAGGTCAGTCTACCAAGGCAAGAGAAACAAAAGCAAAAATAGGGTGTTCCCTGGTTGCCTAATGGTTAGGATTCCAGATTTTCACTGCCACAGCCCAGGTTCAGTCCCAGGCTGGGGAACTGAGATTCTGTAAGCCACACAGTGTGACCAAAATAAATAAATAAATAAAAGCAAAAATAAACAAAGTCGGGACCTTATCAAACTTACAAGCTTTTGTTCAGCAGTGTGTTAGTCACTCAGTCATGTCCGACTCTTTGTGACCCAGTGAACTGTAGCCCACCAGGCTCCTATGTCCAGGGAATTCTCTAGGCGAGAATACTGGAGTGGGTTGCCATTTCCTTCTCCAAGGGATCTTCCCAACCCAGGGAATGAACCCGGGTTTCCTACATTGCAGGCAGATTGTTTACTGTCTGAGCCACCAGGAAGCCCTTTGACAGCAAAGGAAACCATAAACAAAATGAAAAGACAATCTGTGGACTGGGAGAAAGTATTTGCAAATGATATGACCAACAAGGGCTTAATTACTAAAGCATAAAACAGTTCAAACAACTCAAAAGCAACAACAACAAAAAAACACCCAATAAGAAAGAAATGGGCAGATTTAAATAGACATTTCTCTATTTCTCTTAAGAAGACACACAGGTGGCAAATAGGCATATGGAAAGACACTCAACATCACTAATTATATGAAAAATGCAAATTAAAACTAGAGTGAGATACCACCTCACACCAGTCAGAATGGCCATCATTTAAAAGTCTACAAATAAAAAATGCTAGAGAGGATGTGGAGAAAAGGAAACCCTCCCACAGTGTTGGGAATACAAGAGCAACCACTATCTAGAACAATAAGGAGGTTCCTTAAAAAGTCAAAATTATTAATAGAGTCCCAATATGATCCTGAAATCCCACTTGTCAGCATATACCCAGACAAAACTGTAATTTGAAAAGATAGATATATCCCAATATTCACAGAAGCACTGTTTACAATAGGCAAGACATAGGAATAGCCTAAATTTCCATCAACAAATGAACAGATAAATATGTGGTATATGTATGTATATATTTCCATCCATCCATGTGTTTATATATACATACACACACACACATACACACACCTATATATAGTGGAATATTACTCAGTCATAGAAAAGAATGAAATAATGTCATTTGGAGGGACCTAGAGATTATCATAGTAAGCAAAGTACATCAGGAAGAAAAAGAAATACACAATATTCTATCATCTTTGGAATCTAAAATATGACACAAAAAAATTTATCTGTGAAACAGAAACACTCAGAGAGACAGAGAACAGACCTGTAGCTGGCCAAGGGAGAGCAGAATGGGGAAGGGCTGGATTGGAAGTTTGGGATAAGCAGATGAAACTATTCTATATATGTATAACTGAATAACTTTGCTATACACCAGAAACTAACACAGCATTCTAAATCAACTATACTTCAGTATCAGTCAGTCAATCAGTTCAGTCGCTCAGTCGTGTCTGACTCTTTGTGATCCCATGAATCGCAGCACACCAGGCCTCCCTGTCCATCACCAACTCCCGGAGTTCACTCAAACTCAGGTCCATCGAATTGGTGATGCCATCCAGCCATCTCATCCTCTGTCGTCCCCTTTTCCTCCTGCCCCCAATCCCTCCCAGCATCAGAGTCTTTTCCAGTGAGTCAACTTTTCACATGAGGTGGCCAAAGTACTGGAGCTTCAGCTTTAGCATCATTCCTTCCAAAGAACACCCAGGGCTGATCTCCTTTAGAATGGACTAGTTGGATCTCCTTGCAGTCCAAGGGACTCTCAAGAGTCTTCTCCAACACCACAGTTCAAAAGCATCAATTCTTTGGCGCTCAGCTTTCTTCACAGTCCAACTCTTGCATCCATACATGACCACTGGAAAAACCATAGCCTTGACTAGACGGACCTTAGCTGGCAAAGTAATGTCTCTGCTTTTGAATATGCTATCTAGGTTGGTCATAACTTTTCTTCCAAGAAGTAAGCGTCTTTTAATTTCATGGCTGCAGTCACCATCTGCAGTGATTTTGGAGCCCCCAAAAATAAAGTCTGACACTGTTTCCACTGTTTCCCCATCTATTTGCCATGAAGTGATGGGACCAGATGCCATGATCTTAGTTTTCTGAATGTTGAGCATTAAGCCAACTTTTTCACTCTCCTCTTTCACTCTCATCAAGAGGTTTTTTAGTTCTTCTTCACTTTCTGCCATAAGAGTGGTATCATCTGCGTATCTGAGGTTATTGGTATTTCTCCCAGCAATCTTAATTCCAGCTTGTGCTTCTTCCAGTCCAGCACTTCTCATGACGTACTCTGCATACTTCAGTATAATAAATTTTAAAAGAAAACAAATACAATCATTGATGCACGGAGCCAACACAAATGATCTAATCTTAGAAGCAGAAGCATATACGGATAAATGTACAGAGAAAGCCAAACAGTAAAAAGTAATACAGGAGAGGTGATGCTAAACAGAGCAAGGAGACAGCAGGAAGAATGTGGGCACTGCACAATGCAAGCTATCAAGATCCTAAACCATGTGTGGGACTCAGAGCACCTGATCTTCCTTGAGAAACAGTCAATAGAAGACAGGTCTCAGACCTTGAACGACCACCTTGTCGGTGCCCCTGAAGGCCAATTCCTGGAAATGGCACTTGAAGCTAGAACTGGATCTATCAATCCAAGTTTTTAACAGACAGAAGTACACCGTTCTTGTTGGCGAGAAGGTTCTGGAACATAGGGTTTCTAAGTCTAAAAGAAGAAATTCTTCGTCTAAAAGAAGAATTATAGGACAATCTAATTTTTAATAAAAGGAAACTATAGGTAAAATGATTATCTGCCTCTCAGTTTGGAACCAAGACCAAATGCAAATAAAAGCACATCAATTCCAGCCACCTTTCATGCAAAGGAGGAAGAAACCAGGTACCAGGTATGATGTATAACATTTGAGTTTTATACAAAGCCCTTCTACATACACAGAGGATACAGAAGATCATGGAAAAAGAAATTATTAACACCACGGTAAAGCATCTGTCTACAATGTGGGAGACCCGGGTTCGATCCTTGGGTCGGGAAGATCCCCTGGAGAAGGAAATGGCAATCCACTCAAGTACTATTGCCTGGAAAATCCCATGGACAGAGGAGCCAGGTAGGCTACAGTCCATGGGGTCGCAAAGAGTTGGACACGACTAAGCGATTTCACTTTCACAAACTACTAACACCAAAAAAGAAGCATGAATGGCCAGGAACTGGATAAACCCCTGGCTCTGAGCAGCAGAGGAGACTGAAAGTGAAAAGCAATGGGCAACTGTCCATGCTGGAAATAAAACACATGTTCCCAAGGGACCTGAACAAAAGACAGGATGGCCCCTAAAGCATCTGGGAAGAAGTCCAATGTGGGGGAAGGGGCACCAAGCAATTTCACACCAAGCGATTTTCCAGCACCAGCTGGGTGTCCAAGATGGTAAGTCACTTCACTCATGTCTGACTCTGTGACTTTGTGGACTGTAGCCTGCCAGGCTCCTCTGTCCATAGGATTCTCCAGGCAAGAATACTGGAGTGGGTAGCCATTTTATTTTCCAGGGGATCTTCCAGACAGAGGGATCTAGCCCGGGTCTCCTGCACTGCAGGGGGACTCTTTACCATCTGAGCCACCAGGGAAGCCACAGTTCTGACACAATCCACCCAGAGAGCGAGCATGAGGTTTCACAGGTATTGGCATCAGTCCTACAAGACCGCTCACTGCCTGCATTCAGATGCCAGTTATATTCCAGGTTACCACCTGTGCTTTTGGCCAACTATAGATTAGAGGTTCCCACCACCCCTTGTTGTGCAGTTCACTAGCTCCGTCATGTCCAACTCTTTGCAGCCCCATGAATCGCAGCACGCCAGGCCTCCCTGTCCATCACCAACTCCCAGAATTCACTCAGACTCACGTCCATCGAGTCAGTGATGCCATCCAGCCATCTCATCCTCTGTTGTACCTTTCTCCTCCTGCCCTCAATCCCTCCCAGCATCAGAGTCTTTTCCACTGAGTCAACCCTTTGCATGAGGTGGCCAAAGTACTGGAGCTTCAGCTTTAGCATCATTCCTTCCAAGGAAATCCCAGGGCTGATCTCCTTCAGAATGGACTGGTTGGATCTTCTTGCAGTCCAAGGGATACTGAGGAGTCTTCTCCAACACCACAGTTCAAAAGCATCAATTCTTCATTGCTCAGCTTTCTTCACAGTCCAACTCTCACATCCATACATGACTACTGGAAAAACCATAGCCTTGACTAGATGGGACCTGGTTGGCAAAGTAATGTCTCTGCTTTTGAATATGCTATCTAGATTGGTCATAACTTTTCTTCCAAGGAGTAAGTGTCTTTTAATTTCATGGCAGCAGTCACCATCTGCAGTGATTTTGGAGCCCCCGAAAATAAAGTGTGACACTGTTTCCACTGTTTCCCCATCTATTTCCCATGAAGTGATGGGACCAGATGCCATGATCTTCGTTTTCTGAATGTTGAGCTTTAAGCCAACTTTTTCACTCTCCTCTTTCACTTTCAACAGGAGGCTTTTGAGTTCCTCTTCACTTTCTGCCATAAGGGTGGTGTCATCTGCATATCTGAGGTTATTGATATTTCTCCCAGCAATCTTGATTCCAGCTTGTGCTTCTTCCAGCCCCATACTTCTCATGATGTACTCTGCATATAAGTTAAACAAGCAGGGTGACAATATACAGCCTTGACGTACTGCTTTTCCTATTTGGAACCAGTTTGTTGTTCCATGTCCAGTTCTAACTGTTGCTTCCTGACCTGCATACAGGTTTCTCAAAAGGTAGGTCTGGTGGTCTGGTATTCCCATCTCTTGAAGAATTTTCAACAGTTTATTGTGATCCACACAGTCAAAGGCTTTGGCATAGTCAATAAAGCAGAAATAGATGTTTTTCTGGAACTCTCTTGCTTTTTCGATGATCCAGCAGATATTGGCAATTTGATCTCTGGTTCCTCTGCCTTTTCTAAAACCAGCTTGAACATCTGGAAGTTCACGGTTCACGTATTGCTGAAGAATGGCTTGGAGAATTCTGAGCATTACTTTACCAGCATGTGAGATGAGTGCAATTGTGTGGTAGTTTGAGCATTCTTTGACATTGCCTTTCTTTGGGAGTGTATGAAAACTGACCTTTTCCAGTCCTGTGGCCATTGCTGAGTTTTCCAAATTTGCTGGCATATTGAGTACAGCACTTTCACAGCATCATCTTTGAGGATTTGAAATAGCTCAACTGGAATTCCATCACCTCCACTAGCTTTGTTCATAGTGATGCTTTCTAAGGCCCACTTGACTTCAGATTCCAGGATATCTGGTGAGTGATCACACCATCGTGATTATCTTGGTATTGAAGATCTTTTTTGTACAGTTCTGTGTATTCTTGCCACCTCTTCTTAATATCTTCTGCTTCTGTTAGGTCCAGACCACTTCTGCCCTATAACGAGCACATCTTTGCATGAAATGTTCCCTTGGTAGCTCTAATTTTCTTGAAGAACTCTCTGGTCTTTCCCATTCTGTTCTTTTCCTCTATTTCTTTGCATTGATCACTGAAGAAGGCTTTCTTATCTCTTCTTGCTATTCTTTGGAACTCTGCATTCAGATGCTTCTATCTTTCCTTTTCTCTTTTGCCTTTTGCTTCTCTTCTTTTCACAGTTATTTGTAAGGCCTCCTCAGACAGCCATTTTGCTCTTTTGCATTTCTTTTCCATGGGGATGGTCTTGATCCCTGTCTCCTGTACAATGTCACGAACCTCATTCCATAGTTCATCAGGCACTCTATCTATCAGATCTAGGCCCTTAAATCTAGTTCTCACTTCCACTGTATAATCATAAGGAATTTGATTTAGGTCATACCTGAATGGTCTAGCGGTTTTCCCTACTTTCTTCAATTTAAGTCTGAATTTGGCAATAAGGAGTTCATGATCTGAGCCACAGTCAGCTCCCGGTCTTACTTTTGTTGATTATATAGAGCTTCTCCATTGTTGGCTCCGAAGAATATAATCAATCTGATTTTGGTGTGGACCATCTGGTGATGTCCATGTGTAGAGTCTTCTCTTGTGTTGTTAGAAGAGGGTGTTTGCTGTGACCAGTGCATTTTCTTGGCAAAACTCTATTAGTCTTTGCCCTGCTTCATTCCATATTCCAAGGCCAAATTTGCCTGTTACTCCAGGTGGTTCTTGACTTCCTATTTTTGCATTCCAGTCCCCTATAATGAAAAAGAGTGCCAAGAGTGCCAGGCTGTGACCGCGCAGGCACAGTGGAGAGGAGCTACCCCACGCCCGAGGCCAGGGGCGGCGGCCAGGAGGAGCAACCCCACGTCAAAGGAGCAGTGGATGTGCGGGTGCAGGAGGGCTGAGAGGAGCTATTTCACATCAAGGTCAGAAGGGGCGGCAGTGAGGAGATACCCCTCCCCACTTTGCTGGAGCAGCTGTGAAGAGATACACCACATCCAAGGTAAGAGAAACCCAAGTAAGATGGTAGGTGTCGCAAGAGGGTATCAGAGGGCAGACACACTGAAACCATACTCACAGAAAACTAGTCAATCTATTCACACTAGGACCACAGCCTTGTCTAACTCAATGAAACTAAGCCATGCCCCTGGGGCCACCCAAGACAGGCGGGTCATGGTGGAGAGGTCTGACAGAATGTGGTCCACTAGAGAAGGTAATGGCAAACCACTTCAGTATTCTTGCCTTGAGAACCCCATGAACAGTATGTAAAGGCATACTGAAAGAGGAACTCCCCAGGCTGGTAGGTGCCCAATATGCTACTGGAGATCAGTGGAGAAATAACTCCAGAGAGAATGAAAGGATGGAGTCAAAGCAAAAACAATACACAGTTGTAGGTGTGACTGGTGATAGAAGCAAGGTCTGATGCTGTAATGAGCAACATTGCATAGGAATCTGGAATGTCAGGTTCATGAATCAAGGCAAACTGAAAGTGGTCAAACAAGAGATGGCAAGAGTGAACGTCAACATTCCAGCAATTAGCAAACTAAAGTGTACTGGAATGGGTGAGTTTAACTCAGATGACCATTATATCTACTACTGCAGGCAGGAATCACTTAGAAGAAATGGAGTAGCCATCACGGTCAACAAGAGTCTGAAATGCAGTACATGGATGCAATCTCAAAAATGACAGAATGATCTCTGTTTGTTTCCAAGGCAAACCATTCAATATCACAGTAATCCAAATCTATGCCCCAACCACTAACGCTAAAGAAGCTGAAGTTGAACAGTTCTATGATGACCTATAAGACGTTTTTTAGAACTAACACCCCGTGCTGAGGTGTGATTAATTTGTGAGTACTAAATTTATATGCAGAGTACATCATGAGCAACGCTGGGCTGGAGGAAGCACAAGCTGGAATCAAGATTGCCAGGAGAAAGATCAATAACCTCAGATATGCAGATGACACCACCCTTATGGCAGAAAGTGAAGAAGAACTAAAAAGCCTCTTGATGAAAGTGAAAGAGGAGAGTGAAAAAGTTGGCTTAAAGCTCAACATTCAGAAAACGAAGATCATTGCATCCGGTCCCATCACTTCATGGCAAATAGACGGGGAAACAGTGGAAACAGGGGCTGACTTTATTTTTCTGGACTCCAAAATCACTGTAGATGGTGACTGCAGCCATGAAATTAAAAGACACTTACTCCTTGGAAGGAAAGTTTTAACCAATCTAGACAGCATATTAAAAAGCAGAAACATTTACTTTACCAACAGAGGTCCGTCTAGTCAAGGGTATGATTTTTCCAGTGGTCATGTATGGATGTGAGTGTTGGACTATAAAGAAAGCTGAGCGCTGAAGAATTGACTTTTTAACTGTGGTGTTGGAGAAGATTCCTGAGAGTCCCTTGGACTGCAAGGAGATCCAACCAGTCCATCCTAAAGGAGATCAGTCCTGGGTGTTCATTGAAAGGACTGATGCTGAAGCTGAAACTCGAATACTTTGGCCACATGATGTGAAGAGCTGATTCATTGGAAACGACCCTGACTCTGGGACAGATTGAGAGCAGGAGGAGAAGGGACCAACAGAGGATTAGATGGTTGGATGGCATCACTGACTCGATGGACATGGGTTTGGGTGAACTTCTGGAGTTGGTGATGGACAGGGAGGCCTGGTGTGCTGCAATTCATGGGGTCACAGAGAGTCGGACATGACTGAGTGACTGAACTGAACTGAACTGAGTTCACAGAATTTAGGAAACTACTTACCAGATGACTAGTTCATTACAAAGTGTATATTAAAGGATATAAATCAACAGCCAAAGAGGCACATAGGGCAATGTATGTAGGAAGGGGCACATGGCTTCTATACTCTCTGATCATACCACACTCCCCTAATCTTCACATATTCTCCAACATGGAAGCCCTCCAAACCCCATCCTTTGAGGTTTCTATGAAATTCCAAATATTTCAGGAAGTGTGCCAGAAATTGGGCCAAGGACCAAATGTACATTTCTTATAATCACAAGGTCACTCATACCTCATGATGGAGAAATTTAGTCATGAATGCTGCCTGATGTTGATATTGGAGCACAGGCAGATTTTTAGGAAAATTCCTGCAACTGTTCAGGACAAACATCGTTTTCACATAGACATTGGTCCATTCGTGGGTTCTGAATGGACCTAGATTGAACTATGGAGTTAAATGACCATCTGATTTGTGTCAAGCAACAAGGTAGGCATTGGTCCTTGAATAGTCCTTGAGTATTTGAATGTTGATTGATTAACTGACTGATTGACCCTGGACCACTGGAAATAAGTTTAAGAAAGACTCCAGTTTCAGGAAGAATGAAAACTATATTTGTACTTCTTTAATTCCAACCGTATATCTATTGAAAGCAGAGGTATGTGCACAAGTAGCAATAATATTGTTATGGGTAGAACACATTTTAAAGAACACAGTAGAGCCTACTGGGCTCATTCAGTTCAGCAAATTTTAGAGCTTGAAATTAATCCAAGAGTTCCTGCTGCTGCTAAGTCGCTTCAGTCGTGTCTGACTCTGTGCAACCCCATAGATGGCAGCCCACCAGGCTCCCCGGTCCCTGGGACTCTCCAGGCAAGAACACTGGAGTGGGTTGCCATTTCCTTCTCCCTAGCTGTGTAAAGAAACCCAGGCTCCTAGGGAGAAACTGAAGAGAAATTTAGGTCAAAATGTAAACATACCCTAAGGCTAGAATTAAGATACTCCACAAAAAAGAGGATATTATAGAGTGTGCCAAGAAGGAAAAGACTTTTTTTTTTTTTTTTAGTACAGGAAAGTAAAAGGATAAGATTCACTTCTGGAATGTAGGTTTGTAGTCCCTAAAAATATACTCCCTTATATTGCTAACAAGTGCACTTATATTGTTAACAAGTCCTACTTCAACTCTTTGGCACAAGTACCTCAATAACTGGAGAAATGAAACTGCCATGGTCAAAAGAAGCTATGATTATTTGCCAGCCACATGAAGAAACATCTTTTCACTGCTGAGGGCAAACAGACTTCCTTGGGACTTTCTGCATTATCAGACACTAGAGCAAATGGAAATCATGGCCATCAGCAGCAACAGAAGCCCAGGCAGGAGTCACTCCAAGGAATTACTGAAAATAAACTCACTGCCTAAGGACTCACCCTACTTTAGGCCCTTTTCTCCTCTCATTGAAGTGCATTATCCTGACTCTACAAAAATGATGGGAAAAGTCTGTGAGAAAATCCTGGAGTTGTGGATAAAACAATGAACAAGCAAAGCAACCAATTCAGACACTAACATCCAGCCCCGTACTTCTGGATTATAATCCACATCTTCAGTACTTTGCATGTAGTTGAAGTGACCTGAGAAATAAGAGCTAGAGAAGTGAGGACTCAACCAATCTTCCATCAGAGTACATCAATTGAAAAGCCTTTTTAAACTCTAAGAAATATTAAGAGGTAAATAATCTTTCTTTCTTCCTGCCTCTGTTAACCAGCTCTTGTGTACTCCTTCAAATTCCTCCTCTTAGTGATATCCACTGTGGCCCTAATTTGCAACTGTATTTCTACAATCACTGCCAAGATGAAACAATGCTTTCTTCAGGGGACCTAAAGAAAGTTTAATTCAGATGAGTCATGGGCCTAAGTATATTGTCTGAAACCAGGAGTGCTAACTCTCCATCATTTCTTATCAAATCAGAGCCTGATAGATAATGACAGATATGCAGATATGAATCCCATAAAGCATACAAAATATTAAAATGTGTAAGAAATCATATTTTAATAATGATGTATATCAGAGCTAAGAATTCCAATATTTCCCAGTTTTATGTTGTCAAAGTCAGTCTCCTAAATTTTTTCTTAAGTCTGAGCTTCCTTTGATAGTCATTTATGTGCGTGCCCAGTGTTTAACTGTCTGTTAATAAAATAATTAAGTATTTTTAAATTTGATATGTCTTGGTCAAATAACAATTAATTTTTCTTTTTGTAACAAGGTGACCCTGGGTCTTTCATGTATCCATGATTTTTTTTTCCCCTTTACTAATTTTCATTTTGTTCCTTTTCAATGTGATGTTCCTTTCACAACACAATGTTAGGCATTGAGATACAATGGTGAATAAGATGTGGACCCCTTGCTCAAGAAACTCAAAATCTAGCAGAAGAAAGTGATGTGCAACCATCTACAAGTTAAGAATTAAAACAATTACATCATAAAGGTATAAACAATTTACAACAGAAGACCAAGGGAAATAGCAGTTTGCTATAATGGAGGAGAGAATGACAGAGGTGAATTTGAAGACTGAATAATCTGTCATCAAATATTAAAATAATCATAATGATGATGATAGAAGAAGAAAGAATGGGGAAGAAGAGGAGTGGAAAAGGGAGAGGGAGAAGAAGAAAAAGAAGAGGAGGAGGAAGAAGAGAGGAAGCACAGTAAAAGCACATACAGCAAAATAGAAAGATGTGGCTGGGCCACGTCTTGTGTGAAGAGATGAAATCGAGGTGAGACCAAATGGACCCGAGCACGTGATGAATGCTGAATTTGAAACTAGTGAGCTTGATCAAAGTGAAAGTCTCTCAGTTGTGTCCAGCTCTTTGCAAGCCCATGTACTGTATAGTCCATGGAATTCTCCAGGCCATAGTACTGGAGTGGGTAGCCCTGCTCTTCTCCAGGGGATCTTCCCAACCCAGGGATTGAACCCAGGTCTCCCACATTGCAGCCGGATTCTTTACCAGCTTAGCCACCAGGGAACCTAAGAATACTGGAGTGGGTAGCCTATCCCTTCTCCAGCAGATATTCTGGACCCACACATAAAACTGGGGTCTCCTGCTTTGCAGGCGGATACTCTACCAGCTGAGCTACCAAGGAAGCCCAAGTGAGCTTGATATTTGTCATCAAACTGTTGGAAGACTTTGGAGGTTTGTAAGGTAGAGAATAACAGGATGTGCCATCTTATGTTTTAGGAAGAAACTTTATGACTGGTGTCTTTATGTTTATCATCAGACACTAGAGCAAATGGAAATCATGGCTATCAGCAGCAACAGAAGCCCAGGCAGGAGTCACTCCAAGGAATTACTGAAAATAAACTCACTGCCTAAGGACTCACCCTACTTTAGGCCCTTTTCTCCTCTCATTGAAGTGCATTACCCTGACTCTACAAAAGATGATGGGAAAAGTCTGTGAGAAAATCCTGGAGTTGTGGATAAAACAACTGAGTGTGCATGTTTTCAGGAGGAAAGGGGTCTACACAAAACTATTGCTAATTTAAGACAATGTAAATGGGGAATTTATAGTTTTACAGATGTCATGTAGATAAACTTTTACAGACAAAATTAAAATGCAAATTTAATTATTCTATGTATATTCTTTTCTGAAGTATGAGTCTAAATGAAGCAGAAATTTTCAAACTGTTGTTTACTGATTGTTTCCAGATGTTCTTGGCTTTTATCTTATTTGCCTACATGTAACAAAGGAAAGTGCTAAACAAGACCAGGGGAAAATCAGCAGTTGTGGACCTAACATATCTGTGGCATCAAGTTTCATGTTTCAACATAGATCCAGGAAATCAGAAATAGATCACACAACGCAAAAGTCCTTTAAGATATCCAGACAGACATTGATTATGTTAAACATATCACAAATGAAGCAGCAATGTTTATAGATGTTTAAAATTGGTTAAACCAGGAATTCTTTGTCTGGAAAATCATCCTTAACCTGGTAGAAAAAAAAAATTCAAAACAAACCTTTTAAACAAACACTGAAACAGACTAGAACTAATTCTTACATAAAAGAAAATATTACCCACAAATAAGTGTACTCACTTTCTCTGAAAAAAAAAAATATTCCCCTCTAGAATATAGCTACCAAGTCACTTCCCTTGAACTCCCTAATAAATCAAACTATTGACTTTTATTTTTTAAACTAAAATAAATTTTCTTTGGTTTGGGCATTTTCATGTACACATTTTAAGTATGTGTGTGTGCATGCTTGTGTCTGTGTGTGTATTCCTTCTACAGCTAGTCTTTCTGCACTTTTAATTATCTTTTATTCTTTTTGGATAAATGTCATGGCTTTTTCCAGGTCATTCACATGTAAAATATGAAACACATGTACCTATCATTCTCTAAATGTAATGGATTTGATACATAAAAGACAATCTTTTAATTTTATTCCAACTTCAAAGGTAGCTTTTCTCTCTTAAAGGAATTTCAAAACATGAATGTTATGTTAATTTGTACAATCTCTGATTTAACAAGTCTCTTGATTAAATACTTTCACAGTCAAAGATGAATAACAGGGTGTGACTATGCACTCTGAATGCATTTTCCCATAACTGTGTGTGTTTGTGATTTTTTAGCAAGTTGTTTCTATGGATGGGAGAATAAAAGCTATTAAAAGATTAAATATAAAGTGATTTCACTTTAGCCAACTGCTCTTTATTTTTCTGGTGCTTTTCTTTAAGTATTATTGCAAAAGGTCATGAAGGAGTGAAATGAAAGTAGGGACATAAGAGAGATGGTGCAGCATGGGGGCTTATCTTCAGCTGTATTTTAGAGAGAAGCCATACAGAGATTGGGCTTCCCTGGTGGCTCACATGGTAAAGAATCTGCCTTCAATGAAGGTGACCTGGGTTCGATCTCTGGGTTGGGAAGACCCCCTGGAGAAGGGCATGGCAACCCACTCCAGTATTCTTGCCTGGAGAATCCTATGGACAGTGAAGCCTGGCAGGCTACAGTCCATGGGGTTGCAAAGAGTTGGACACAACTGAGTGACTTTTCACTTTCATACAAGATGCAGAAGCCAAAGGTAGAGGAGAAAGAGGTCTTTTTCTGGTCAGAAAGATGATAACTATGATGGTACCAACTTCTGGAATTTTCCCAGTCTGACATTTTTCTATGTAAATACTAGTAAACTCTATCTGACAAGTAGATTAGCAACTTAGAATTGGTTTTTATCCAACTCAATGTTGGGACATAAACTCTGAAGTAAATAGCCATGGATGCCTGCAGTGGCACCCCTGGCATATACGACAGAATAAAAGGATGAATGAAGGGAACACTTTTGTTAACACTTTTGAGAAGAATAAGGTAAGGTTGAGTTGACTACCTTTCCAGGAAGGAAGTGTTACTTCTTAACAATTCTCACCAGATTTATTAACTGCAAGCTACGCTTGTGACAACGTAATTTATTTTCTCAAAGCCGTTTTTGTATTTCAGGGAAAGAAAATACTATTTTATAAACTGGGCAACTCTCCAGTTTTTCTGAAAGTTTCCTTTTAATGGTCACATCTGGCAATAACATAGGTCCCGTGCCCAGGTATTAATATTATGTATAATTACTCACAGATGGCCAATGAGCCACCCCGCCCCAGAGAGCACAGACAAATACTCTGGGTCAGCTTGCCCATCTGCAACAAACTTCTATAACACAACTCTAGAGAATCCATGTTACAGGATCACTGCCCAAATCCACTTTCAGTTCCTGAGAAAACTGCTTTCAGATAAATGGGAATAAATTAAAACTCTGACTTCTTATCCAGCATAAGGAAATAGAATTGATTATATTCTCAGTTCTTTATATTGGAATACAAAAGTTCAATTTACAAGGAAAATTTTTTCTATTTAGCTACTTATGTGCCTCAAAGGACAAAATAAATAAATAAACCCAAATATTTTAGGATAAGCTTAGGTTACAACTTTGAGAAAGGATAAACATTCTTGATTCTCATTGTTGAGAAAAGTATAGAGAAATTGCAAGTTATTTCTGCTTTCCCACACCATTAAAAATAGAACTCTATACACTTATTACCCATTGATCTCTGAAGTAATCCAGCCCCATGTTGGGAACACCCTGAATTTACTGGTGTGGTTTGATCTACCCAGGACCAGGAAACTGCCTAGAAACTTCTATTCATGGAATTGAATTTGTCTTAATTCCAATTCTCTTTAACATCTCCAGCTCTTTTGATGTGGTCACATTAAAGACCGAAGAAGAAACAGTGAAAACCTTAGGGGAAGCAAACACTAGGCCCTTTTCTCTTCTTCAAATAAGTCCATTCACTGTTGTCTATTCTTTTCATAAGCTCTCATACACGGAGAATTTATCACCCAAAGCTTGTTTATATTTGCGAAGCTCTGTTACTATCCATTTGTCTTCCTTTAACAAAAAACCATAGTAGCAACATAATCCCATCCCTAAGACATATTTTAAAGGTTTTGTTAAGCGTTGTGTTTGTAGCCCCTTCACTGGAGATGGCTCTCAGGAATTAAAAATCACAGTTTAAGGACTGTGATGAGTTAGTAAATCAGACTTCTCTTTGCTCAGAACCAAGCATAAGGATCAGCTGGGGGTAGGTAAGTTAAATGATACTCTCTCCCTAGTCACTACTTCATTTACTGATCTTGTTTGAATGTTTGCCCACAACATTTTCCCTGGACACCTCTGAAAGGATTTTAAATAAGGATGCTTTTCCTCGAGCCATCTGGCAGCTTCCTGGAAAGCAACAGTGCAAGATGTCCCTCTTCAGAGATTGATTAGATTCCCAGAGGAACCTTTCAAAGCTGGTCATTTACAACAAGATGCTCACTGCGGCCAAACTTGCTTTTAGGTAGCTCTAGCTGAACTGATACCAATACAGGCAATCGGCACTTCAAAGTTAATGAGCTCAATTCACAGACGTAAAGAAGCAGTAAAAGTACAGGCCATAATAACATTGAAGTCTTAGGCAAAAGAACTTCCCCAAAAGGTGAACATTCAGATACAGGGTCCTGTCCACTCAATGAGCATTTATGGAGCACCACTGTGCAGCAGACATTCCTAGGTACTGAGATTCCAGGGATGACAGAGACACAGACCTTGCACCCCAGAAGCTTATGATTTTGTAACAGAGAGAGCCATATAAACAAATATATTGCAGTTTAGTTTGAAGGTTATTGAAATAATACATAAGTAAAACATGAAATATGAAGTTCTGAACTAATCCCAGTGGAAACCCAGCAAAAAGGAGAGTACAAACAAGAGACACACATAAATACTATTTTTTGCAGACTAACTAGATGCGGGAGGTGTGGAGAGAAAAGCATCAGGTTTGGGAAACAGTGCAAGGAGCAGGAAGGATACGGCAGAAGTGAAGGCTGGAGGAGAGACACAGACTGAGGAGTCACTCAGTGCATCAGAAGGGGTTAAAATCAGGCAAAGAGGAGCTAGTGTATTACCCTATAAGGAAAAGAAAAGACAAAGGACAGATTCTGAACCACACCAAGTTTTAGGGGATAACAGAATAAGAGCATCTGGTGAAGGAGACTGAAAAGCAACAGTTGGTGAGAAAGGCGACAAAAATATAGTGGCCATGGAGATGCCAAAAACAAAGTTTCAAAACAGGGAGCAGTCAATTGTATCAAATGTCTCAGAAAAGTTAAGATGGAGACTGAAAAATATTTCTTGGATTCGAATATTAAGAAAATGTTACTGGACTTGACCAGAGCAGTCAAGACAGCCTTGAAATCAGTATCACAGGCTGGGCATTTCAATGTTTAGGAAGTCATTAATGATCTAACATAACCTTAACTAGAGAACTTAACAGATCACACTGGCTGAGAAACTGGAATATCTGTTTATCTAGTGATTAGTTTCAGCTCTTACACAGAAAAATTCAGGCCAGCTATGAGAGACACTGTCTTGTCAACTTGCCCGTTGTATTCTAAATCCAATAACTTAAATACCACCAGTGCTGCTGTGCAGGGTCTTGGGAAGACTCTGTGGCCAGCATTAACCCTTTGTTTGCTGTACGATAGTCTAGGGTATCCCCTGAGGGGAAGGACTAGGGCTCTGGGTTGGAGGATGAAGTAGAGAGGACGTAGTAGCTTTTTTTAACCAACGATGTAGAAACACATTGATATTTTACCAACCTATAAGGCTATATCAGTATGTATATAGTGATTATCAACTCTCAGATAACTAATAAACAAAGCTGATCACACAGATAATTTCAACTTGAAATTGTTAGCTTTTTAACCCTAAAGTAGTAAGTGGTAACATATTTTTTTCAGTTTACTTGTGTATCCTATATGCAATGTATACATACTGTATATGTGTTGTATTCTTTCAGAACACAACATGGTTTAGACAATGAACAATCTAAAACAGGTAGAAGATCAGCCTTTGTGACCCTACATTCCATTCAGGGAAATAAATTGGGTATAGCTAAAACAACTGGCAAAAATTACTAACATCTAAACAATAGTGTGACAATGCTGGACTTTCTTGGTGGTGCAGTGGATAAGAATCTACCTGCCAATGTAGGGGATACAGGTTTGATCCCTGGTCCAGAAGATTCCACACACAATGAGGCAACCAAACCCATGAGCCACAACTACTGAAGCCATCGGGTCGAGAGCCCATGCTCTACAACAAGAGAAGTCCTCCCACCCTGCCACAGCTAGAGAAAGCTGGCACACAGCCAAAACTAAATTTTAAAAAAATAGTGTGGTGATGAGAAAAAAAAAATTAATATAAATTCCAGTAGAGAAAATCTCAAGGGAGTGATCAGAATGATATAATATTGTTTAAAGAACTTTCTGGAAAAGGCAATGGCACCCCACTCCAGTGTTTTTGCCTGGAGAATCCCAGGGCTAGGGGAGCCTGGTGGGCTGCCATCTCTGGGGTCGCACGGAGTCAGACATGACTGAAGTAACTTAGCAGCAGCAGCAGCAAAGAACTTTCAGAGGTGAGGCTTGTACTGAAAATTAGGGTATTTGTAAATATAGTTGTAAATACAGTTGAAACTGTATTTCCTCTATAGTCACATTTATCACAAAGTAAACAGAAGTGAAAATTTAGAGTCAGATGGTAGAGTCAAACAAGCCCTTGACTCAACAGACCAGAACCCCATGGCTTTCTCTGTGCTACTTTACAGAGAGACCCTGGAGAAGGCATCTACCTTTCTTCTTTTTTGTTCTCAACTGGCCTTTTATGTAAAAGGACTCTTCAGATTATCTGTTTTCCAATGTCTCCTCCAGTTCCTGGGAATATGATCTGTTAGTTCTCAGATTCTAAGTCCCCTCTGGTTGAAGAACAAGGCCAGCATTAGCACCAAGTGATTTGTGTGTTTGAACCACTGAAGAGTAGATTAAAATGAAGAATTACCTGCAGGGATCCGAGAAGAGCATCATGAAGAGCAGAGATGCAGATATACACATTCAACCCTGCTACATCATCCAACACAGGGTGGGCTTCTCTGCCAGTCTTCACCCCATAATTATCTGTTCCCTTATTGCCTCCTCACTGTTCACCAATCATGAGGTCAGTGCTGATATCATTGAAGTTTTTGACAATACTGTAGAACACAGCCACTAGTATCTTTTAAAGGGCAGTAATTCCACTTTAATTTCCTGAAAATTCTAACTATGATTATACCAAATATACTGGTTATAACACTGGATTACCTTTTTTAAACTGAAACTACCATGTTAAAATAACATCTGAGGCTGTCCAAAATATAGGAAAATAATTTTCTCTCTTTTCTGATAAGGCCTACTTACTTTCTCTAAATGATAAATATAAATGCCAACTGACTCAGACCATGGACTGTTAACTTTTGGAAAGTAAAAGAGGAAAATATGGTAATTTTCTATGAGTGAGTTAAACATATTCTTTACAATAACAGACTTTTTTCTTGATTGTAATAAATACTGTAGTCTATGACTCTTTTCACTTTTTCCTTTTTTATTTACCTCATCTTTATATGGTAAAAGAGAATTCTCTCAAGTTAATACTCGTGATCAAAATCCATAACTTTCATCAAAACTCAACAGTATAGAATCTCCTGAAGATCTTTTCTGAATTTCAAATGGCTCATTGTTTTAGAAAAGGAATTTCCTTAAACTGTGTTCTCACATTGTCAAACATATATGTAAATGTTGAGGAATGCTGAGGAAAAGACTAAAAACTTAGTTAACCTAGTAAAGTTGATTAGGAAATCTCAAAGATACATGCATTTTCCACTTGAACCAAAGGCTCACCATTGTTCTATTTCTTTTTTTTCACCCCATAAATTGGCCCTGATTACTTCTGAGGGTACCATCAGAAAGGTACAGGAGGTTTGGGATACCAATGCCCTGGGCCAAAAGCTGACAGCAGAAATATTTTATAGCAATAGCTGTCATCTCAAAGGCCACTTCCTATAAATTACGTACCTTCCCCTTGCTTTTAAAAAATCTTCCTGATTCTTTATTTCCTCTTAGTGAGGGTGAGTGCATCCTTAACCTAGAAGGAGCAAGTGTTTTTGTCTTTGTGGACAAGAAAGAAAGAGGAAGTTGAAAAGAGTCAAGGGGAGAAAAACCATGCATGGAACAGAGTAGTATCAGCCAAAAATGACAAGGAATTCAGGCTAAATGCCCCAATTGGGCACCAAACCAGAAGGAACACACTGAATCACTCTAGACCAAGAAAGGACCTTCAGGATTGGCACTGAAAGATCCATATGTAGTTCCCCTATATTCAGAAAGTAGACTGAATTTTTCAGCTTATAATCAAAGGCTAAGTTCTAAGTAAACCTGCCTTTGTTGTACTGCTGGTCCTTTGTATTTATTTCCAGCAAGTGTAGACAGAAATAGCGCCCTAGTCTTATTTTCTCACTAACTTCCACTGAGAAAATCTGAATTTTGGCTTTACAATCGTCCCTATTTGTATCCCTTTGGATCTTGACACTGGGTGTTTATTCCTACCAGCAGTCTGATGGAAACAGATGAGATCTGAATTTCGATACTTTTGTAAGCTGGCTCTGCACATAGACACTGAATAAATGATTTTGCAGATAATATTATTGGAAGACTAAAATTTTAAAAAGTAGAAGGATACCAGGATGTATTAACAGGGGTGCAACTTGCCAGGAGTCAGGAAGCAACCTTCCACTTCTTGGCAAGGGCCACAACCTAATAGAATACTATGTCCAGTGTTTGTCTCTGCAGTTTAAAATGCATATGAAGAAATCTGAGATAGAGGACAGCAAAAAATCTAAAATACACTGAGGGAAAAAAAATGAAAAGCAGTTATTTGGAGAAAAGATTAAAGACACCAAGGTTGTTTAACCTGGAAAAGAAGACCATAGGGGGAGATTTAAATGAGAAATGTCATAGTAAGTAAAAAGTTGGCAAAATTATTCTACATCTTGATCGAGGAAATAATGAGAGGAAACATGCTAAAATCAGAGCAAGGGCAAGAGAACTTGGCTGGACATAAGAAAGAAACTCTTGGCCTTGACGTTGGAAGTCTGGAGTATACTATCAAAAAAGTTGTGAAATTTCTTGGAAACATCTATAACAATCTGTACTAATAAATGAAGGCATTTTTCTGCCACAAGAAAAATATTTAAATTGGATAACTTCTTAAAAGTCTCAGTCTTGAAGCATACTTAAATGAATTTATCTACCTAAAAAGCAAGGTCAGATCAAAATTCCCAGGCCCAAAACGTTTTGTTCATAAACTATTTAAATTTCTGACACCTCGAAGTTTTATCTGATTTGACTTAAGCTTGGCATTTGTGTTCAATTTTTTAAATTATTTCTATAATATATTTTTGTCTCTTTTCTAGTATCAGAGTCTCTTTATAGTAATTAGGACCCATTAGGGCTCTAAGGTTATTGAAAAGAAGATAAAGACATTCTAGGTTATAGCACGTGAGACATTCAAATTAACTTTCTGGTCAAGGCTTATATTAAAAAGGTAAAAAATAAAACCATCTTCCATTTCTATAACTCATGATCCCTTTCCAGATGAGTTTGCTTCACCACATTAATAACAGCTTACCCCTAGGCAGTTTCCTAAGGCCTGAATGAACAAAATGTGGAGGAGAAAAGAGAGATAAAGTTAAGAAAGAAGTAAGAATAAAATCTGGTGTCCAGCATGTGTGCTCAGGCATGTCCGACTCTTTGAAACCCCATGGACTATAGCCTGCCAGGCTCCTCTGTTCATGGAATTTTCTAGGCAAGAATACTGGAGTGGGCTGCCATTTCTTTCTCCAGGGGAGAGAGTATAAAAGAAGAAGAGTAAAAAGCTTGAACTTTATTTTGTTAAGGTGGAGGGAACACTGAAAAGATTTCAGGTAGAAAATCTATCTAATTTAATGTTTATTTTATTGAAATTATTCTGAAAGTGCAGAGAATGGAATAGAGTGAGATGAGACCACAGGTGAGATATAATGATGACTTAAACAGGCTGGTGGCAATCAAGGTGGAGCATGTCAAGTAGTTCCAAAGATATTTACAGGGCACAGTGATTAATTAGATTAAATACATGGTTGGCAAATGACCAAAAAAATCAAGAACAATTATCAGGTATCTGATTTAAATAAAGGTTGGAAAGACAGAGGTGCTTCTTTTTCAGCTCAGACACCCCAAGCCTGACAGCTCCAAGAGTACATATGAGAAGATTTCCTGGCAGTTATACGAACTCCTCAAAACCTTTTTCATCCTGGATCAAAGGCATTGGCATTTAGTTGAACAAATAGTTGTATTGCCTTTAACATATTTCTGACGCTTTGCTGAGATATCCTTGTTTAATCCTCAAAAGTCACTTGAAAAATGTCATGCCTGACAAATGTCCCATAAGTCATTTGACAAATGAAGTGCTGGAAACACCAAACCATGCAAGTCTAGAATCCAAATACCATGACTTGCTTCACAGCATTTTGAATTTTTGTAAAAATTCTATTCCCAAAACTCAAGTGATTTTCCCCCTAAAGTACATCATTTCCAAGAGCAAATCAAAACTTCAATTACTCCAAATCTTATGTGCAATAGCAAATCCACTCATTATATGATTTTCAGGTTTCTTTGAAAACTCTAAAATAAGCAGCTCTGGTGGTTTCAGCATTAGCACTCCCCTGATGACTGTATAAGAGTCATCATGCAGAGTTTTAATTGAATCTGCCTAACACTCTCCTGGAGATTAAAGGCAAGTGTTTCCAAGAGGAAAGAAAAGTAATAGAACAGAAGAGCTTAAAGTCAGGTTGTAAGATTTCAAGAGAAGGGAACAGAACAATTGTATAGCACTTACATCGATGACAACAGTAACACAAACTCTACTAAAGAAACACTTGAATGCTTCCAGGGCTTGTTTTCAGGGAAACTATCAGAGATGGACAACAGGAGGTCAAGAGTAGCCATTTATTCATCCAATGAATGTCATCTACAATTATAAAATGAATCCGGGAATATTATTATTTAACCCCATGACTTGAGGTAGGTGAGTTTATTTAAGGGAAAGAAAAGAAAGCATAAATTTATTTTTAAACTGGCCATTTTGATTCAACTGGTCAAGGTGATAGACTGAAAATCTCTTAGAAGAGAATTGCTCTTTTGTATAAAATTTCTTAATGACATGTTTTATTTATGGCCATTTTGGAGTAAATTAAATGGAGACAAACATCTTTTATTCATGAGTACATCATGAGAAATGCTGGACTAGAAGAAACACAAGCTGGAATCAAGATTGCCGGGAGAAATATCAATAACCTCAGATATGCAGATGACACCACCCTTATGGCAGAAAGTGAAGAGGAACTAAAAAGCCTCTTGATGAAAGTAAAAGAGGACAGTGAAAAAGTTGGCTTAAAGCTCAACATTCAGAAAACGAAGATCATGGCGTCCGGTCCCATCACTTCATGGGAAATAGATGGGGAAACAGTGGAAACAGTGTCAGACTTTATTTTTTTGGGCTCCAAAATCACTGGAGATGGTGATTGCAGGCATGAAATTAAAAGATGCTTACTCCTTGGAAGAAAAGTTATGACCAACCTAGATAGCATATTCAAAAGCAGAGACATTACTTTGCCAGCTAAGGTCCATCTAGTCAAGGCTATGGTTTTTCCAGTAGTCATGTATGGATGTGAGAGTTGGACTGTGAAGAAGGCTGAGCGCTGAAGAATTGATGCTTTTGAACTGTGGTGTTGGAGAAGACTCTTGAGAGTCCTTTGGACTGCAAGGAGATCCAACCAGTCCATTCTGAAGAAGATCAACCCTGGGATTTCTTTGGAAGGAATGATGCCAAAGCTGAAACTCCAGTACTTTGGCCACCTCATGCGAAGAGTTGACGCATTGGAAAAGACTCTGATGCTGGGAGGGATTGGGGGCAGGAGGAGAAGGGGGCGACAGAGGATGAGATGGCTGGATGGCATCACTGACTCGGTGAGCTTGAGTCTGAGTGAACTCCAGGAGTTGGTGATGGACAGGGAGGCCTGGCGTGCTGAGATTCATGGGTTCGCAAAGAGTTGGACACAACTGAGCGACTGAACTGACTGACTGAACAAAAAGTTTTTTTTAAACATATATAAAATATTTAACTTGCAACTGAAAAGTCAAGGATGTAACACAATTAGGCTGCACTTCCAGAATATATATGCTTTTACACTTCTTACCCAGACGATTTAACCTGAAAGACTTATTGAGCCAATGTATTATCTAGCATGACTCTGTAGATTTCTAGAAATTGGGTCCTAAAGTCAGTTAAATTACATCTGGGAACTGGGAATCCATTTCCTTCCAGAAATTATTAAAAAAAAAAAAAGAAGAAGAAGAAGAAGAAGCAAAGTGTAGATTGTTGTAAGAAGCTTCATGTCTCTTGCATGTCAATGTTGTAACCACCATTAACACTGTACATGGGATTTATAAGGCTGGTGAAATCAGTACCAAGTCAGAAAAAGAAAGCTGAAAGTTATTCAAGGTGTTACATAATGAGACATTCTAAGTCCATATCCAAATTTAGCATTCCATTGAGTTATATATACCCCATGAAGCAGTTTTCCACCACACAATAGTAATCTAATAATGAGTTATTTGTCTATATTCACACCGAGTAATACATTCCCAAACTGAGAAATGCTTCCCACAGTCTTTTCTAAACACATACTAAGCACCTCCCATGTGAGGGCGGGGGGGCAACAGGGTGAAAGCAATAGAAAGCTAGAGTACATATTTCCAACTTAGCATTAGGTTGATTCCTATGTCACGCCCCTAATTTAGCAGGCTAAGGAGAACTCTAAAAGTTTCCAGCCAGCAATGGAGCAACTGCATGGAGGATCATTATTATTGGATAAAAACAGAAGTTTCTAAAACAGTCTAAAAATCTGATTTCAATTCATCTTTGGCCAGTAGAAGTCAACCAGTTAACTCTCAATTAGTTTACCACATACAGAATAAGGTTTATAAAAAAGAATAAACCATTAAATCTCTATTTCTAAGAAGTTGGTCAACATGCCCACCACTGACACCCCAGTAGCCAATGTCAGATGGATGTCAATAAAGAAAATGAAACATGTTTCTCAGCAAAAATGAATTTGGGGGCAGGAAAGGGAGGGAACAAACAACTACGTATGGTTAAATAAACATGTAACTCTAAACTTCTGTTCTTTCTAACCTTGGGAAAGTAGAGTATACTTGTATCTCAAAAGGAAACCACAGGAACAATATGACCCTTGGTGATGGTGGCTTAGTGGCTTAGTCGCTCAGTCATGTCCAACTCTGCAAATCTGTAAAGGGTAGCCCGCCAGGCTCCTCTGTCCATGGGATTTCCCAGGCAAGAATACTGAAGTGGGTTGCCATTCCTTCTCCAGGGGATCTTCTCAACCGAGGGATTGAACCCAGGTCTCCTGCATTGCAGGTGGATTCTTTACCAACTGAGCAACTAGGGAAGCCAATATGATCCTTAAGAGCATGCTATTCTGCATTAACATCCATTCAAGATTAATTTCTACATCAGGACAAATAAACATTCATCTAAAGGAGAAAATTCCACAGTTCTCACATCAAGGACCAACAGTCTCAACTGGACAATACAACTGGCCTAAGAAAGGGTCCTTTTAAAAGAATCACTTTAAAAAGTCACTTTGAAAAGTTTGAAAATTAATTTACCTAACTACTCAGTTTCTTTACCTCATATCAAATAGTGTCAGGTCCTTACACACAAATATGGCTACAGCTTAAAAGAAAACTTTTTCACAAGCTCATTTTTCATTTCATTCTGCAGCCCCTTATAGTAAAAAGGAAGAAATAAAAATGTGTCCTCTGCAGACATACCTTTTTTATGCTTTATATTATTATTCTTTGTAGATTTTATAGATATTGTGTTTTTTACAAATTAAAGGTTTGTGGCAACTCTGCTTCAAGCAAGTCTATTGGCACAATTTTTCCAACATTATTTGCTCACTTTGTGTCTCTGAATCACATTTTGGTAATTCTTGCAATATTTCAGATGCTTCACCAGCAAAAGATTAAACTAATTGAAGATTTAGATTATAGTTAGCATTTTTAAGCAATAAGCAATCTTTTAATCAAGACAGGCACTTTTTTAAGATATAATGCTACTGCATACTTAATAGACTATAGCACAGTATATACAGAACTTTAATATACACTCATAAACCAAAAATTTTCATGATTTGCTTTATCACAATATTCACTTAATTGTGGCAATCTAGAACCATTTCTTAGAGAAAAATGGCAGTTCAGTTCAGTTCAGTCACTCAGTCGTGTCCGACTCTTTGCAACCCCATGAACTGCAGCATGCCAGGCCCCCCTGTCCATCACCAACTCCCAGAATTCACCCAAACCCACGTTCATCAAGTCGGTGATGCCATCCAACCATCTAATCCTCTGTCGTCTCCTTCTCCTGCCCTCAATCTTTTCCAGCATCAGAGTCTTTTCAAATGAGTCAGCTCTTCGCATCAGGTGGCCAAAGTATTGGAGTTTCACCTTCAAAATCAGTCGTATCAATGAACACCCACGACTGATCTCCTTTAGGATGGACTGGTTGGATCTCCTTGCAGTCCAAGGGACTCTCAAGACTCTTCTCCAACACCACAGTTCAAAAGCATCAATTCTTTGGCTCTCAGCTTTCTTTATAGTCCAACTCTCATTTATAGTCCATACATGACCACTGGAAAAACCATAGCCTTGACTAGATGGACCTTTGTTGACAAAATAATGTCTCTGCTTTTTAATATGCTGTCTAGATTGGTCATAACTTTCCTTCCAAGGAGTAAGCGTCTTTTAATTTCATGGCTGCAATCACCATCTGCAGTGATTTTGGAGCCCCCAAAAAATAAAGTCAGCCACTATTTACAATGTTTCCCCATCTATCTGCCATGAAGTGATAGGATCAGATGCCATGATCTTCGTTTTCTGAATGTTGAGCTTTAAGGCAACTTTTTCACTCTCCACTTTCACTTTCATCAAAAGGCTCTTTAGTTCTTCTTCACTTTCTGCCATAAGGGTGGTGTCATCTGCATATCTGAGGTTATTGATATTTCTCCTGGCAATCTTGATTCCAGCTTGTGTTTCTTCCAGTCTGGCGTTTCTCATGATGTACTCTGCATATAAGTTAAATAAGCAGGGTGACAATATACAGCCTTGACATATTCCTTTTCCTATTTGGAACCAGTCTGTTGTTCCATGTCCAGTTCTAACTGTTGCTTCCTGACCTGCATACATTTCTTAGAGAAAGAAATGGCAACCCACTATGGTATTCTTGCCTTGAAAATCCCATGAGCAGAGGAGCCTGGCAGGCTATAGTCCATGGGGTTGCAAAAGAGTTGGACACAACTTAGTGACTAAACAACAACAGCAAGAACAAGAACCATTTCTTACATGTTATAGTCATCAGTAAGTCTGACATCCAGATCTCACAATCCAACCAAAAAAATGAAGTCCAGAAACTAAGGCTCCAATGATGAGGTTATGATAACATAGACTTCTATTGTCAGTGATCGCCAAACACTACAATAGTTTCTTTGTTTAAGCCTAATGTACAGTTTTAGCAGAACTGGGATCCTAAAACCAAACCACCCTTGAATATTTCCTCATCTATCATGCTAAGCATCTCATGCAATTATTCCTCCAGTTGGAAACTTGGACAGAGTCTAGGGATGTCTATTACTGGCATAATGCTGCTGCTGCTGCTAAGTTGCTTCAGTCATGTCCAACTCTGTGTGACCCCACAGGTGGCAGGTCACCAGGCTCCCCCGTCCCTGGGATTCTCCAGGCAAGAACACTGGCGTGGGATGCCATTTCCTTCTCCAATGCATGAAAGTGAAAAGTGAAAGTGAAGTCGCTCAGTCGTGTCTGACTCTTAGTGACCCCATGGACTGCAGCCTACCAGGTTCCTCCATCCATGGGATTTTCCAGGCAAGAGTACTGGAATGGGTTGCCATTGCCTTCTCCAACTGGCATAATGCTAGGTAACAAAAAATACAGGTTAGCTGTAACCTTTAGGTAACTTTAGTTGAGTTGATAAAGAGTCAGTACAGGTGCTATAACTGATATGATAGACTGAGTGGCTTATACAGAACAGAAATTTAATTCTAACTTTTCTGAAAACTGGGAAGTCCAGGATCAAGTTTCCAACAGATTCAATGTCTTGTGAGAACTCACTTCATGGTTCACAGTCAGCTGTTATCTTGCATTGTCCTCACATGCAGGAAGAGATGAGGGAACTCTCTGGGGTCTTTTAGAAAGACACTAATCCCATTTATAAGGGCTCCCTCCTCCTGACTTCATCCGATCCCAAAGGCCCCACTTTCACAATACCATCGCAGATTAGATTTCAATCCACAATTTTCGGTCAAGGGGACAACACTGTCTATAACATATTTATATATCATTTTAATTACACAGGCAAATCATGACTTAACATTATAACATTTAAACATTTCAGATAAGATAAACATTCACCTCTGAGTAACACTCTCCTGTCACTGAACAGGGAAAACCCCTATTCTTGCAGCTCCCGCACTCACCCTATTCTAATCCTTCCACCTCAGTTTTATGAAGAAGCGCAGACCAACTAACCAGAAAATGAGAAATCATGTGGAAAACTGAGGAGTCTCAGCTGACATCCAGGAACAACTGCTACACATCTGAGTGAAGACAACCTGGACCCTCCAGCCACAATGGAGCCTTCAGGTAACTACAGCTTAAATGATCTCAGGTGATGATAAGAACTTCCCAGATTTCCAACCTACAGATAACAAGAATTAATAATACACTGCTTTAAGTAGTCAGGTTTCAGACTTCCTTATTACACAGCAGCAGATAACTAAAATGAATCCTTTTTCCATTAGGCTAGTTCTTACTTCTTTTTAGAATGTTGTTTTAACTTTTTCTTCTGAAATACTCCTTTTTAGATGTCACAAATAATTTTTCCTAGCCTGTCAGTTGTATCAGTGTTCATCAAGAAAAATACAACCAGTAGGAAAAATCTATTAACAGGGTTAATGCAAGGAATTGGCTTATGCAATTGTAGAGGTGGCCTCAGTTCAGTTCAGTTCAGTTCAGTCGCTCAGCCGTGTCCAACTCTTTGCAACCCCATGAATCGCAGCACGCCAGGCTTCCCTGTCCATCACCAACTCCCGGAGTTCACTCAGACTCACGTCCATCAAGCCGGTGATGCCATCCAGCCATCTCATCCTCGGTCATCCCCTTCTCCTCCTGCCCCCAATCTCTCCCAGCATCAGAGTCTTTTCCAATGAGTCAACTCTTCACATGAGGTGGCCAAAGTACTGGAGTTTCAGCTTTAGCATCATTCCTTCCAAAGAACACCCAGGGCTGATCTCCTTCAGAATGGACTGGTTGGATCTCCTTGCAGTCCAAGGGACTCTCAAGAGTCTTCTCCAACACCACAGTTCAAAAGCATCAATTCTTCGGTGCTCAGCTTTCTTCACAGTCCAACTCTCACATCCATACATGACTACTGGAAAAACCATAGCCTTGACTAGATGGATCTTTGTTGGCAAAGTAATGTCTCTGCATTTGAATATGCTATCTAGGTGGCCTAGCTAAGTTCAAAACAATAGGGCAGGCCACTTCAAATGAACAGAAGCTGCAGTCCATGGGGCACCATTTCCTCTCCTTCAAGGAAACCTCAATTCTACTCTTAAGGGCTTCCAACAGATTAAATCAGGCCCATCTACGTAATCTAAAATAATCTCCTTTACCTAAAGACAATTAATTATGGATTTAAATAGCATCTTCAAAATTCCTTCACAGCAACACCTAGATTAATGTTAGAATAAATAATGGAAACTGTAGCTAACCCAAGTGGACATGTAAAATTGACCATCACATTTGCTTTAAACTTACTTGGTACCTTTAGTCAAAAATAAGTTTTTTATTCTGATGTAATCAAATGTGTCAACTTTCTAACTTATGTTTTCTGTGATCATGTTTAAGAACAACTTTTGGGGTCTGGGTCAAGATAATGGGTTAGGAGACCCTGAGCTCAACTCCTTCCATGGGCATACAAAAATTACAGCTACTTAAAGAGCAACTGTAGGGTTCCCTCATGGCTCAGATAGTAAAGAATCTACTGGCAATGCAGGAGACTCAGGTTCAGTCCCTGGTTTTGGAAGATCCTCTAGAGAAGGGAATGGCAACCCACTTCAGTATCCTTGCCTGGAGAATTCCACGGACAGAGGAACCTGGTGGGCTACAGTCCATGGGGTCGCATAGAGTCAGACACGACTTCCTAACACACACACAACACAACAAAGAGCAGTTGTCTCTGACAGCAACCCGAAAGCTAGCAGAAAAGATTTTCTCCAGCTAGAAATATAAAGAAAGAGCCACAGTGAAATGGGTAAGAAGAATGGAGATATGGTTTAGTTAGGATCCACAACCTCAGCACATTGATGCACAAATGGAAGGAAAAATCACAACCAGGGAGTTCCTCCTCCAGAAGCAGAGAATCCGATCCTCATATCAGGCTTCCCAGCCCACTGGAAAGACAAGCCCTCAAAATGCCTGTCTTTGAAAACCAGCAGGGCTTACATTCAGGATACCCAAAGAGCTGTAGGAAACCAAGGCTCTATTCCTGAAGGGTGCATTAAAAAACTCACTCACTCTGAATCACTATTTGCAGATGACATGATACTTTAAACAGAAAATCTTAAGTGAAAAAAAAAAGTATTAGTCGCTCAGCTTTGTCTGACTCTTTGTGACCCCATGGACTGTAGCCCACCAGGCTCCTCTGTCCATGGAATTCTCCAGGCAAGAATATTGGAGTATGGTGCCATTCCCTTCTCCAGGGGAATCTTTCCTCAAATTCTTCACACACACAAAAAAATTAAAACTAATAAATGAATTCACAAAGTTGCAAGAGACAAGATTTATATAGAGAAATCTGTTGTTTCACTGTACACTAATAATAAACTGTGAAATAGAAAGTAAAAAAAAAAATAAATCCTATTTAAAATTGCATGGAGAAGAACAAAATACCTAGGAATAAATTTAAGCAAGGAAGTGAAAGACCTATACTCTGAAAACTATAAATCACTGATGAAGAAAATTGAAGATGACATAAAGAAATGGAAAGATGCCCCATGCTCTTGGATTGAAAGAATTAATACTATAAAAATGGTCATACTCCCCAAAGCAACTTACAGATTTAATGTGATCCCTATCCAAATACCCATGACACTGTTCTCACAATTAGAACAAATAATCCTAATATCAATATAGAACTACAAAAGACCCCAAACTGCCAATCTTAAGAAAAAAAGAAAAAAACTGGGATATCATGCTCCTTGACTTCAAACTAAACCAAAATGTTACTGACAAGAGGTTAATTTCCAAAATATATAAGCAGTACATACAACACAGTATCAAAAAAATCCAACAAAAAAATGGGCAGAAGATCTGAAGAGACATTTTTCCAAATAAAACATACAGATGGCCAATAGGCACATGAAAAGATGCTCAACATTTCTAATAATCAGAGAAATTCAAACAAAAACAAATATATCACCTCACACCTGTCAGAATGGCTCTCATCAAACAAATAAATGTTGGCAAGAATGTAGAGGAAAGGAAGTATAAGCTGATGTATCCACAATGGAAGACAATATGGAGGTTCCTCAAAAAACTAAAAACAGAACTACCACATGATCCAGCAATTCTACCACTGCATACATATCTAAAGAAAATGAAAACACTAATTAAAAAAGATACAGGTACCCCAATGTTCATAGCAGCAGCATTATTTACAATTGCCAAGATACAGAAGCAATATAAGTGTCCATCAATGAATGAGCAAAGAAGCTGTGGTGTGGTATGGTGCATGTGTGTATATATGAAATGGAATACTATTCAGCCATAAAAAGAATGACATATTGCCATCTGCAAAAATGGATAGGCTATATGTTATAAGGATATATATTGTATAGGACAGGGAACGTAGTCAATATTTTATAATAACTATAAATGGAGAATGGGGCTTCCCAGATGGCTCAGTTGTAAAGAATCCATTTGCCAATACAGGAGACATAAAAGACACGAGTTCAATCCCTGAGTCTGGGAAGATGCCCTGGAGGAGGAAATGGCAACCCACTCCAGTATTCTTGCCTGGGAAATTCCATAGACAGAGGAACCTGAAGGCCTATATAGTCCATAGGGTTGCAGAGAGCAGAACAATTGAGGGACTGAGCACTGGGCACACGTAAATGGAGAATAACTTTTAAAAATTGTAAATCACTGCATTGTACACCTGTACCTTATTTAATATGTGCATCAACTATACTTAAATTTTTTTAAAAAAATTCAAATGGATAAAGAAGACGTGATACAAACACACACACACACAGTGGAATTCTCTGTTCAATTCAGTTCAGTCGCGTCCAACTCTTTGCAACCCCATTCATCGCAGCACATCAGACCTCCCTGTCCATCACCAGCTCCCGGAGTTTACTCAAACTCATGTCCATCGAGTCGGTGATGCCATCCAGCCATCTCATCCTCTGTCATCCCCTTCTCCTCCTGCCCGGAATCCCTCCCAGCATCAGAGTCTTTTCCAATGAGTCAACTCTTTGCATGAGGTGGCCAAAGTACTGGAGTTCCAGCTTCAGCATCAGTCCTTTCAATGAACACCCAGGACTGATCTTTAGAATGGACTGGTTGGATCTCCTTGCAGTCCAAGGGACTCTCAAGAGTTTGCCTTGAGTTTCCAGGTTCCTATGCAATATTGCTCTTTATAGCATCGGACTTTGCTTCTATCACCAGTCACATCCACAACTGGGTATTGTTTTTTTCTTTGGCTCCATCCCTTCATTCTTTCTGCAGTTATTTCTCCACTGACCTCCAGTAGCATATTGGGCACCTACCAACCTGGGGAGTTCCTCTTTCAGTATCCTATCATTTTGCCTTTTCATACTGTTCATGGGGTTCTCAAGGCAAGAATACTGAGGTGGTTTGCCATTCCCTTCTCCAGTGGACCACATTCTGTCAGACCTCTCCACCATGACCCATCCGTCTTGGGTGGCCCCACAGGGCATGGCTTAGTTTCATTGAGTTAGACAAGGCTGTGGTCCATGTGATCAGACTGGCTAGTTACTCAGCAATAAAATTGAATGACATTTTTCTATTTGCAACAACATGATGTAACTGGAGGATACTGTGCTTAGTGAAATAACTCAGACAAAAAAAGGCAAATACTATGGATTGGCCCAAACATCCATTAATTTTTTTTTCTATAAGAGGGCTCTAGTATAGCACTTTGCTGTCTTTAACTTCATTCAAAACAGTTTTGTAAGATTGTGACATAAAATCAGCATGCATTTTTAAAAAATCAAAATTTTTGAATTTTTGTATAGCTATTTTAGTACTGAAAATAAATGAAAGAAGCAACATTTTGGCACATTATGCTTTATTATTTCAAGAAAGGTAAAAATACAACCGAACAGCAAAAAGTAAAAAGATCTGTGCAATATAGGGAGAAGGTGCGAGACTGATCAAACATGTCAATAGTTTCATGCTGGAGACTTCACTGGACGATGTTTCATGGTCAAGTAGACCAGCTGAAGTTTATAGTGATCAAATCAAGACATTAACTGAGAGCAATCACATGACACCACACAGGAAATAGCTGACATACTCAAAGTATCCAAATCAAGCACTGAAAAATCATTAATGATTTGCACCAGCTTGGTTATGTTAATCGCTTTGATGTTTGGGTACCACAGGAGTTAAGCTGAAAAAAACTTTCTTGACCATATTTCCACATGCAATTCTCTACTTAGACATGATGAAAGTGTTCTGTTTTTAAAGCACATTGTAACAAACAATGATAAGTGGATATTGTACAATAATGTGGAACTTAAGAGATCATGCAGTAAGTGAAATGAACCGCAATCAACCACACCAAAGGCCAGTCTTCAACCAAAGAAGCTGACGTTGTGTATATGGTGGAATTGAAACGGAGTCCTCTATTTTGCGCTCCATCCAGAAAATCAAATGATTAATTCCAACAAGTACTGCTCCTAATTAGACCAACTGAAAGCAACACTTGATGAAAAGCATCCAGAATTAGTCAACAGAAAATGTGTAATCTTCCATCAGGACAAGGCAAAACTGAATTTTTTTTTTTCTATGACCAGGCAATATCTGTTACAGCTTGGCTAGGAAATTTTAAATCATCCACCATATTCACCAGACACTGTACCTCTGCATTTCCATTTATTTCAGTCTGTACAAAAGTATCTTAATGGAAAAATTCTCCATTCCCTGGAAGACTGTAAAAGACACTTGGAACAGTTCTTTGCTCAAAAAGATAAAAAGTTTTGGCAAGATGGAATTATGAAATTGTCTGGAAAATGGCAGAAGGTAGTGAAATAAAACAGTGAACACATTCATTGCTCAATAAAATTCTTGATGAAAATGAAAAATGTGTCTTAAAAACTGAAGCAACATTTTGGCCAACCCAATATGGCTCAAAACTCTCCAAATGAGGCTTCAATAGTATGTGAACTGAGAACTTCCAGGTGTTCAAGCTGGATTTAAAAAATGCAGAGGAACCAGAGATCAATTGCCAACATCTGCTGGATCACAGAAAAAGCAAGAGAGTTCCAGAAAAGCATCTACTTCTGCTTTATTGACTATACCAAAGCCTTTGACTGTGTGGATCACAACAAACTGTGGAAAATTCTTCGAGATGGGAATACTAGATCACCTTACCTACCTTCTGAGAAACCTGTATGCAGGTCAAGAAGCAACAGTTAGAAATGGACATGGAACAACAGACTGCTTCCAAAAACTTATATGCAGAGTACATCAGATGAAATGCCAGGCTGGATGAAGCACAAGCTGGAATCAAGATCTGCAGAAGTATCAATAACCTCAGATATGCAAATGACACCACACATGGCAGAAAGCAAAGAAGAACTAAAGAGCCTCTTGATGAAAGTGAAAGAGGAGAGTGAAAAAGCTGGCTTAAAAACTCAGCATTCAAAAAATGAAGACCATGGCATCCGGTCCCATCACTTTATGTCAAATAGATGGGGAAACAATGGAAACAATGACACACTTTCTTTCCTTGGGCTCCAAAATCGCTGCAGATGGTGACTGTAGCCACGAAATTAAAAGACGCTTGCTCCTTGGAAGAAAAGCTATGACCAACCTAGACAGCATATTAAAAAGCAGAGACATTACTTTGCCAACAAAGGTCTGTCTAGTCAAACTATGGTTTTTCCAGTAGTCATGTCTCACATGGATGTAAGAGTTGGACCATAAAGAAGGCTGAGCACCAAAGAATTGATACTTTTGAACTGTGGTATTGGAGAAGACTCTTGAGAGTCCCCTGCACTGCAAGGAGATCCAACCAGTCCATCCTAAAGGAAATCAGTCCTGAATATTCACTGGAAGCACTGATGCTGAAGCTGAAGCTCCAATACTTTGGCTACCTGATGCGAAGAACTCACTCATTGGAAAAGACCCTGATGCTGGGAAAGATTGAAGGCAGGAGGAGAAGGGGATGACAGAGGATGAGATGGTTGGATGGCATCACCAACTCTATGTACATGAGTTTATGCAAGCTCTGAGAGTTGGTGATGGACCTGGAGGCCTGGCGTGCTGCAGTCCCTGGAGGTCACAAAGAGTTGGACATGATTGAGCAACTGAACTGAACTGAATATATTAATATGATTCCACTTATATGTGGAATCTATAATACAAAGTAAATGAACAAACAAAACAAAACAGAAACTAACTCATAGATACAGAGAAGAAACTGGTGATAGCCAGAGGGGAAGGGGTGGGGGAATGGATGCAATAAACAAAGGACATTGGAGGCACAAACTTCCAGTCATATAATAAATGTCATGGGATGAATAGAAAGCATAAAAAATATATTCAACAATATTATAATAATTTTGGTGATAGATGGTTACTTGATTTATCATGGAGATCATTTTATAATGAATATAAATATCAAACCACTATGTTGTACACCTGAAATCAATATCACATACCAACTATGCTTCAATAAAACATAATAAAAATAAATTAAAACAATTTCTTTTCCCCATGTTTCTAAACAATTCTGTTTTTATGATCCCTGTGGTTTTGTTTGCTCTTAGAATTACCATTAGATACTCTATCTACCTGGGCTTCCCTGGTGGCACAGTGGTAAAGAATCCGCCTGCCAATGCAGGAGATGCTAGAGATGTGGGTTCGATCCCTGGGTCAGGAAGATCCCCTGGAGTAGGAAATGGCAACCCACTCCAGTATTCTTGTCTGGAAAATTCCATGGACAGAGGAGCCTGGCAGGCTACAGTCCATGAGGTTGCAAAGAATTGGACATGACTGAGCAACTGAGTGCACACACACACTCTACCTACCTGCATTCTTTAATGACTCGTGTACAGTAGGAAAACTCGCCTTTCCCCTAAAATGATAGTCAGATGTTCTAACATGATTTTTCAAAAAATTAACTTTTGATGCATTCATTTGAAATACCATACTGCTTGTAAGTAAGTCTTTCACAGGAACATTATATTTCTGGATTTTATGTTTTACTAAGGCACTTGACTAATATTTCCTTCACATTGTGAACCAGTCTATTCATTGATTAGAAACACAGGATAGCTGTACCATCCTGAGGATTTAGAGGACTTCATGTCCTGCTTCTTAATTTATGTGTGCACATGAGTTAAATGTTATAAACTAGCTCTTTGGATTCTATAGAATAGTTTGCTGTAAAGGTGTTATTGCTATGTGACACTGTTCCTGGCCCTGAGAAGGAAACCTGAGGCAAGTTGACCCACCGGAGTTTTTCCTTTTAAAATCTGCAGTTAAGAGAATACATGAGTCTGAGAATACATGAGTCTGCCTTGTTTTTAAAACTAAAGGGACATAAGGTCTTGTAAATTATGGCGTGGCCATATTTTACCAAGTTGACTGAATATAAGAACAATAAGACTAACAGCTGAAATGAATGAAGCAGATACATAAAGATTCAGAGGTCAGTGATTCAGAGGTCAGTGATTGCAAGCAATTTATGTTGGCTTTCTATGTCCCTATTCTAGACCGTACAAAGACCTATCTTTGTTCTAGACTTGGAATCCCATGAAAAATCTCTTAAATCCTTATTAAGTTTTTTTATATAAGTAGCATGAATACATTTCTAATACCATAGATGCCCTTATCTTATCCAAATGGAAGCTTGTTGGTTTATTAAAAGGACACACAAGAGAGAAGCTTACGAGACACAAACATTTAGGAAGTCTTGTAATCTGACCGTGTGCTTTACAGCAAGAACAAAGAGTTTCTATTAATACAATAAGTTGCTTAATCAGAGATTATTTAAGAGTTCTGCTCTACTCACAACAGATAATTCAATTTTCCTTGGTAACAACAACATGCTGCATACTATTTTTTACATTTCTGTGTATACAAGACATGCTGCTGCTGCTGCTGCTAAGTCACGTCAGTCGTGTCTGACTCTGTGCGACCCCAGAGATGGCAGCCCACCAGGCTACCCCGTCCCTGGGATTCTCCAGGCAAGAACAATGGAGTGGGTTGCCATTTCCTTCTCCAGTGCATGAAAGTGAAAAGTGAAAGTGAAGTCGCTCAGTCATGTCTGACTCCTAGCGACCCCATGGACTACAGCCTTCCAGGCTCCTCTGTCCATGGGATTTGCCAGGCAAGAGTACTGGAGTGGGTTGCCATTGCCTTCTCCATACAAGACATATCCCTCAAGGAAATGTACAAAACAATTCTAACAGCTTCATAAAGGGCACATATGTAACCCGCACTCAAGTCAAAAAATGAAACATTAGCAGAAACACGGGAGCCTCCATAATGTTTCCTCCCAACAACTATGACCCTCTGCTCCCCCAAATCAAACACTATACTCTCTAGTAGCATTATAAGTGGACCTGTTGACACACTTTGTGTAAACAGACCTCAAAATTATTTTTCCTAGTACGATGTGTGATTAATCCACTGTAACTTGTCAGAGTAGGTCATTCATTTTTTTTGCTATATCTTACTTGTTTGCATGAATATAACTGAATTTACGTGTTCATTCATTGTTGATGGAAATGAGGTTGTTTCCAGGTTTTTGGCTACTACAAATAAAAGGCTGAGGTATATATTTCTGTAACATCTCTTGATGAAAATAGAGATGAGATGCAGTTGGATTTTTACACAGGAGTTAAATCCTTGGGTCATTCCTGGGTATGCTCAGCTTTCGTAAATAATGTCAAGCTGCAAGATCACCTACATAACTTTCTGGGCTCAGTGATATGTGAAAACTCAGAGTACTTCGTTCAAAAATGATTAAGAATCTCAAGACAGAAACAACAGAACATTAAAACAAGTGCAGGGCCCTCTGTGACAACACACGTCATTCACTCACAAGACTGGTCCTGCCAAACTCTCTCCCAAAGTGGTTGCACCAATTTTTATACTCCAGAGTTTTTCATGTCATTGCTAAAGTTGCTTTGGTTGTGTCCAACTCTTTACGACTCCATGGACCATAGCCCTCTAAGCTTCTCTGTTGATGGGATTCTCCAGGCAAGAATACCGGAATGGGTTGCCATTTCCTACTCCAGGGAATCTTCTGGACCCAGGGATTGAACACACATCTCTTGAGTCTCCTGCATTGGCAGGCGGGTTCTTTACCACTAGCACCACCTGGGAAGCCTCTTCATGTCATTGGGTTCATGAAATTGGGAGCCTTATAACTGGGCTGATAAATGGTTATAAGGGCTAGCCACAGAATTCTAGTTCAGGGGGAGAAAAAATGTGGGAAAACACTTTGTTTAATAAAGCTCACATGGAAAAGGGAAAGATTCTGAAGGAAAAACCATAGCAATCAAAATGAACACTAGACTTTATTCATGAGATAATATGAGAAATGTGTTTCCCTCTGAACTGAGTAGGAGAGGTGAGAGGTACAATGCAGAGAAGGGAAAGAAGAAAGAAAAGGTAGTGAAAGAAAAATTAGTTTGGATGGTGAAAAATGCCCATTATCAGACTTTTGTTAATAAAAGCTTGTAATTTTCAATATTAATTTGTTTGCCTTTCTAGATTTCAAGCATTTCTCCCTGTTTCCCACCAATAAATTTTCCTGATGCTGTGAGGATAGTTTCTTTGTAGATATTGATAGGGAATAATGTGCCTCATTTAAACAATGCCTCCATGGAAACAAGAAGAGATACCACAGTAGCAAAAATCTAGCAGAACCAATAACTGGAATCATGAATGCCCACAAGTCCACATGCCCTTGGGAAATTCTTGAAGCACTTAGACCTTCACAAAGCACAAAATATGGATTTCTGCTGATTTTATTTAAAGCAGGATCCACAAGCGCTGCATACATGAAGTCACTATTTCCATATCAATTGACGCCAATCATGCATACTGCATTGTTTCATCTCTGAATCAATGTAATATGATAGGAAAGCATTGTCTTCTTGTCAAAATAGAACAGCAATCATCTTTAATACTCAAGGGTTCCAGTATACCAGTAGACACTGGAACAGCCCGTAGAAGTAACAGCATTTCTGCAGACATGGCAAAATCCATTGGAGAGAATATGGTAACTAGTAGGATAAGATGGTGTCAATAATAAGCATCATTTTGATCAAGGGGACTGAAGCAGGTTGTGGCAGGGTTGGTGAGGTTCATTCCATGTAACGAGTAACCAAATTTGATGAAAAGCAGTCCAGGAATAGGTGTGTGTGGACTGAGGGTGGGAGTGGCAGAAAGTAGGGAGATAGGAGGAATTTTTCCAGGGGCAGATTCCTCAATAGCAAGTTAGAGCAAAGGTCACTAGAAAACAAGTTATACAAATTCTAGGAGCTTAAGAAGCTGCAAGTGACACTTTTTCTGGTGTTGTAAGTTATTTCTGTTTATACTTCCCAGCCAGAGTTTTGACCTTTATAAGCACATCAAAGACGGGTGCCTTATTTCATTTATCTTGATATGGCAAGTGAGTGGCATGTGTTAGTCGCTCAGTGGTGTCCAACTTTTTGCAACCCGATGTATTATAGCCCACCAAGCACCTCAGTCCATGGAATTGTCCAGACAAGAATACTAGAGTGGGTAGCCATTGCCTTCTCCAGGGGATCTTCCCAACCCAGAGATCAAACCGGGTCTCTGAACCACCAGAGAAGCCCTATCTTGGCATCCTTGGGCTTTAGCATAGCATTTGGCATATATCAGGCACTTATTAATGATTGTTAATTATCTGACATATGAATTAAATAAGGTGGCAAGCTTTTATTTAAAAAAACACAGAAATTTTTTTTCACCAATGAAAGTTATCTGAAAAGTTTACCAAAGTGAAAAAGTTATCCAAAAACCAAAATCATAATTTATAAAGAACCAAGGATATAAAAAACAAAGAAATCTAAGTTCCACTGGTTAAAGAGATGAATGTCCAGCCAATGTGAAAATTGTCAGAACCACAGGAATATAAAATGTAACCCTGAGAAGACATTGTATTTTTCTGAGAAAAAAAGAAGGGATTAGACAGAACTCTAAGTATGACCTTGGGCAAATAATTTAATCCATAAAAATCACAAATCTGGATCACACTTATTGTGAACTATTTTGTTGCCTGTGCCCAGCACACTAAACACTCCTGAGAAAAGACAGAGATCTGTTCAGACTCAGCACACTGTGAGTTCTTGCAGTCTAACATCAAACAACCCCACTGTATTCAGCAATCCCCTAATCATGATCAGTTTTTCTCCCCTCAGTGGCTAGTTCAAACCGTCTTTTCTCTGCTCTCTCCCTCCTTCTGAAAGATTGTTTCTATGAGCCATGAATGACACCATTCTTGGCCTCTGGAGGAGGGGAATTCGATCCGGGGCCAGTGACAAGGCTTGATTGCTCAGAGCTTTTGTGTAATGAAGTTTTACTGATGTATAAAAGAGATCGATAAAGCTTCTGTCAATGGAATTCTCCAAGCCAGAATACTGGAGTGGGTAGCCTTTCCCTTCTTCAGGAGATCTTCCCAATCTTGGGATTGAACTCAGATCTCCTGCGTTGCAGCCAGATTCTTTACCATCTGAGCCACCAGGGAAGCCCTGGTGTCCATGCAAATGTATGGCCTAACTTTAAAACATAGTAAAACAAAGACTTTCTTTTGACTTCTACTGAAGAAATTCACCTTCTCAGCACTATGAAATTTCTCTGAACTACCAAATTTTTCAGTGAGTTCAGCCCAGTAGCTTTTTCTCTTTTCCCACCTTACAGTATCTTTTAAACTCCTTGAAAAGGATTTAAGGGTTTCTCTTTAAACCCTTTAAATCTTTCAAACATACCTTCCATACTTCATCATTTTTGATAAATGATTTATTCTGCCAAACTAAAACCATTAAGGTCATCTTACTAGTTTCTTTTAAATCTTTGCACCTTACAACCCATCACTCACCAAGTCCTGTCAACTCTTCCCTGACACTGACTTTTAGATGTGTCCCTTGTTCTCATTGCCCAAATCCTTAACCATTTACGTTTGGGATAACGATATTACCTACTAGCTAGTTATATTAGCTAGGAAATACTGCATCAATAGATGATCCCAAAGCTTAATGGCAAAAAGGAAGAGAGTTTATTTCAAGTTTAAGATGTAGGTTGCTGGCGACTCTGCTTAGTGCTTCTTCACCCCAAGATTCTAGGTGATGAACCCACCCTCTTCTAAAAATTTGCGTCTCACAGTAAAAAGAAGAGATGATGGCAAACCAGAAGGCAGCTCTTGAAGTTTCTGCTTGGAAGTGTTTCTCACCACTTCTTATTGCTTCCATGAAGCACATTTCCTCTGTCTTCATGCTCTGCTCACCATCTGCCACCTCACCCAACCAGCAGTCCCACTGAAGAGTCTATATACTCTTCAGCATTCTCAGAAGATATTTCCTTGTGTACACTGAGACATTACAGATCCCCTCCAATAATTCCTCCCTAATATTGTCCATACTACACTCCTTAGACATTTAATAAATCAGTATATAGTGCTCGTATAGGTCTGGCTAGTTTGCACGTTAAATTGCATCTAGTTTCTCCAACTATATTGTATACATTTTGTGATCAAGATTAAGTCTTTATAATTGTCATTTTAATGCTTGATTTTTGCCTATTTTCAAATAATTCAGAAAGTATCTGATATAAAATAATTTGTAATTTCAGGCACACCATGAGATAGTTATGCTCCTAATTAGAAAGAGCTTGGTGAGGAATGTAGAGGAAACATAGAGCAATAAAAGGTAAATGTAGTTATGAGTGTTGGTTCTGAAGACAGACTACCCAGGTGCAAATCTGTGGCCCCATCACTTACAAACAGGGTAACCATTAGCAACTTACTTCATGTTTTTTGCTACATTATCTCCTATTGGACCAGTATATTAATATGATTATACCATATGATTGTTTCAAGGAAAAAATAAGTGAATACATAAAAAGTGATTATAAAATTGACTGGTACATATTAAGCCCTCAATAAAAATTAGGTGTTGTTGCTGCTACTGTTGGGTGGGTAGTCTATAGTCTCAAAAGAGATTTATTATTAATATTTTCTGTTCTCATGACTGTTAAGAATAAAGTATACAAGAAAATCCATATTTTCTGGTGGTACTTGCAAATCTGGTGTCAGGAAATAGAGATTCCAAATCTTAAAACAGTACTTAAATTACAAAGCTATTTTAAATATAGAAGTTATTTGTTTTAGAAAAAAAATTTTTTAATGTGTGTGTATAAACTTTTTTATGCTAATGAAGTGGAAAAATGGGATATCTGGGATGATAAGAGAAAACAAAAAGAAAAGAACACATGAATTTTGCAATTCAATATTATAAAAGATAGAGGTAATACAGTGATATTTATCAAGAAAATATTATGACAATAAAAATTAAAAGTGGTCAAATAATATCTTCTCTTTTATTTATTTTTAATTAAAGGATAATTACTTTACAGTGTTGTATTGGTTTCTGCCATACATCAGTGTAAATCAGCCATAGGTACATATATGTTCCCTCCTTCTGGAACCTCCCTCCCACCCTATCCCACCTCTTTACATTGTCACAGGGCACCAGGTTTGAGCTCTCTGTGTCATACAGCAAATTCCTACTAGCTATCCATTTTACATATGATAATATATATGTTTCAGTACAACTCTCTCAATTCATTCCACCCTCTCCTTCCCTACTGTGTTCACAAATCTGTTCTCTATGTCTGTGTCTCCACTGTTGCTCTGCAAATATGTTCATCATAACCATCTTTCTAGATTCCATATATATGTGCTAATATATGACATTTGTTTTTTCTCTTTCTGACCTACTTCACTCTGTATAACAGGCTCTAGGTTCATCCACCTCATTAGAACTAATGCAAGTGTGTTCCTTTTTATGGCTAAGAAATATTTCATTGTATAAATGTACCACAACTTCTTTATCCATTCATCTGTCAATGGGCATCTAGGTTGCTTCTATGTCCTAACTATCATGAATATGCTGCAATGAACATTGGGGTACATGTATCTTTTTCAGTTATGGTTTTCTCAGGGTAGTGGGATTTGTCAATCTCAAGTCCCCAGATTATGCCCCTCTTTTCCCCCCTTAGTAATTATAAGCTTGTTTGCTACATTTGTGACTCTATTTCTGTTTTGTAAATAAGTTCATTGGGTCATTTTTTAGATTCCACATGTAAGTGAATCTAGTAGTGGGATTTTGGGGTCATAGTAGTTTTATTCCTAGTTTGTTAAGGAATCATACACTGATCTCCATAGTGGCTATACTAATTTAAATTTCTACCAATAGCTCAAAAGGGTTCCCTTTTCTCCACACCCTCTCCAGCATTTATTGTTTGTAGATTTTTGTTTATGGCCATTTTGAAAAAGTGGTCAAATAATACATTCTTGTTTGAAGTTATAAAAGCAAATGTAACACACTTTGAGACACTCTAAGGGAAAAAAAAGAGTCAAATTCTTCAACTAGTGGTGCTGGGAAAATTGAACAGCTACAAGTAAAAAATGAAATTAGAACATTTTCTAACACCATATACAAAAATAAACTCGAAATGGATCGAAGACCTAAATGTAATGCCAGACACTATAAAACTCTTAGAGGAAAACATAGGCAGAACACATTCTTTGACACAGATCACAATTTTGATCCACTTCTTAGAGTAATGAAAGTAAAAACAAAAAATAAACAAATAGGACCTAATTAAACTTAAAAGCTTCTGCACAACAAAGGAAACCATAAACAAAATGAAAAGACAACATACAGAATGAGAGAAAATATTTGCAAACAAAGCAACTGACAAGGGATTCATCTCTAAAATATACAAAAAACTCATGCAGCTCTATGTCAAAAAAAGCAAACAATGTAATCAGAAAATGGGCCATGCCAGGGCAGCATATCTAAACACATTTTCCCAAAGAATACATAAAAATGGTCAAAAAGTACACAAAAAGATGCTCAACATTACTAATTATTAGTGAAATGCAAAGCAAAGCTACACCTCACACCAGTCAGAATAGCCATCATCAAAAAGTCTACAAACAATAAGTGCTGGAGAGGGTGTAGAGAAAAGGGAATTCTCCTAAACTGTTGGTGAAAGTAACGAGAAAGTGAAAGTTGGTCAGTCGTGTCCAACTCTTTGAGACCCCATGGACTATACAGTCCATGGAATTCTCCAGACCAGAATACTGGAGTGGGTAACCTTTCCCTTCTCCAGGGCATCTTCCCAACCCAGGGATCAAACCCAGGTCTCCTGCAGTGTAGGCAGATTCTTTACCAGCTGAGCCACCAGGTGGGAATGTAAATTAGTACAACCACTATGGAGAACAGTATGGAAGTTCCTTAAAAAGCTAAAAATAAAACTACCATATGATCTAGCAATCTTACTGCTGCTGCTGCTGCTGCTGCTGCTACTGCCAAGTCGCTTCAGTCGTGTCCGACTCTGTGTGACCCCATAGATAGCAGCCCACCAGGGTCCCCGGTTCCTGGGATTCTCCAGGCAAGAACATTGGAGTGGGTTGCCATTTCCTTCTCCAAAGCATGAAAGTGAAAAGTGAAAGTGAAGTCGCAGAGTCATGTCCGACTCTTCGCGACCCCATGGACTGCAGCCCACCATGCTCCTCCATCCATGGGATTTGCCAGGCAAGAGTACTGGAGTGGGGTGCCATCGCCTTCTCCGACTCAGAGAAAACTAATTCGAAAAGATACATGAACCCCAATGTTCATAGCAGTACTGTTTACAATAGACAAGACACAGAAGCAACCTAAATGTCCATCAACAGATGAATGGAAAAAGAAGATATAGTACTTATATACAGTGGAATATTACTCAGCCATTAAAAAACCACAAAATAATGCCATTTTCAGCGACATGAATGGACCTAGAGATTAGCATAACTAAGTGAAGTAGATCACACAGATAAAAATAAATATCATGATATCACTTACATGTGGAATCTAAAAAATGACCCAATGAACTTTTACAAAACAGAAATAGAGTCACAAATGTAGCAAACAAGCTTATAATTACTAAGGGGGGGGAAAGAGGGGCATAATCTGGGGACTTGAGATTGACAAATACGTACTACTATATATAAAACAGACAACTAATAAGAACCCATTGTGTAGCATAGGGAACTGTACTCAATACTCTGTAATGACCTATATGGGAAAAGAATCTTAAAAAGAGTGCTGTGCTTAATCACTCAGTCTTGTCCGACTCTGAGACCCCATGGACTATACCTACCAGGCTCCTCTGTCCATGGGGATTCTCCAGGCAAAAATACTGGAGTGGGTTGCCAAGCCCTCTTTCCAGGGGATCTTCCCAACCCAAGGATTGAACCAAGGTCCACATTGCAGGCCGATTCTTTACTGACCAAGCCACCAGGGAAGTCCTAAAAAGAGTAGATATATGTGTATATTTCTTGAAAACACATAAAAATGAAAGAAAAGCAAAAAAAATTACACTTTGATATACTCTAAGGAAAAAAATCAAATTCTTGCAATAACGTGACTATAAATTGAGAAAGGATACAAGGATTACGGTTGAGAATAAAAGTTTAAAATATGTTTGAAAACCACCTCTACTGACAATCAGAGAACAGGCCTGGAAGTGGAGGCAAAGGGGTAGGGAGAGAGAAGGAAAGAGAAGGAGAGAAGAATGAATGAACTGGATATTAACAAAATAGTTCCCCACTGTCATTTACCAAACTCTGTTTGGTGGATATATGTCTCTAACTCCATGATTTTGTGGTACATTTTCATTCATGTATTCTATTTTATTTTACTTATTTGTACTTTTCTATAAGAAAATAATTTTTTCAAATACCTGATTAAAATGGTAAATTTGTAAGTTCAAGTGAAATCTAGTTTAGAAATGATGAATTCTTCGTATTTGTATCATGAAAGTACACAATCGCAACCTGGCAAAGACATTACTTTGATACACAAAAATACCCTGTGTATGTTTCTGCAATATATTAATAAATCTATTAAAAAAAAAAAACACAACAATGTGGTTTCTATAGTGGATTTCCATTTGGAAGAAGTAAGATATTCCTGACAAAATCTGTTGGCTTTATATTAAAGGGTATGTTTCCTTCCAGCAAACCATTAGTTTCCCAGTGTTTGATGTTAGAAACAGTTCCTTAGTGGAAAACTTTACCATCATTGGCTTTCATCTTTTATGTGGATTTCTAGTGACTATGATACATATATGGGATCCAGGTTGGAATCTATCATTAATACAATCTTAGTATGGAAATTGAGGCAGATTTATTCTCTCTAAGCCTCCTTAAAAAAATATATCATAATATGGGTTTGAAAATATAACTCAGCATAGTAATTGTAACATTTACAGTTCAGAAAAATTAACAGGTCCCTCTGTCCTTTACCCTTCCCACCGTCAAATATTCCTCCTCTCACTGTTATTCCACAGGCTTTTGGTGGCTTCCACAGCCATGGAAATGGAGAGGAGTACATTTCTGGAAACATGACTATCCTTTCATCATCCTTCTACTCAACACTGTTATATAGTTCATCTTTTTTTATAACTTGAATTGCAAAAACCTTTATGTTGGTAAAGCTAAAACTGACCGGCTAGGTCTCCATCACATTATGCTTCACTTGCAGGTTCTCTTTCTCTGTTGTTGTTGTTGATGATGATTTCTTTGCACTCTGACTGCTTAAAGTAATTCACTAGTTAGTTAAAGCTTGATCAGGCACCTGGCGTTTTTCCTCTTTGAAACACTCCCTAACACTTCTCTTCTTTGTAAGCATTCTTCATTCCAGAAGAGGAGGTCCCACTATAGCAATCTCAGAGACCACCAGAGCCCATCACCAGGACTCCTGACACCAACCTTGATGGTTTTGAAATGTTCCATAAGAACAGAAGAATACAGACCCAACAATTACCTTATCCTCATCAAGAATCTTATTTTGAGGACTTTCCTGGTGGTCCAGTGTGGTTAAGATTCCACATTCCCACTGCAGAGATGCAGCCAAAATAAAGAAATCAAACAAAAAAAAGAGAACCATATTTTGAGCTAACACTGTAAGCTGTACTTACTGAACCCTTTCAGGAAGGACACAGTCTTGATGGCACTAGCCTGATGTGGATTCCTTTGCGTGGCAAAGAAATAAAGCTACCCTTTTCTTTCTTACCCAAAGCTGTCTCCATGATTTTGATTCAGCGCTGGTATACAGAGATGGAGATTTCAGTAGCAGTATTAAAGGTCCCAAATCACTCCTCCAGCTTTAGCTCTATTATGCAATTTGCAATTCTCTAGTCTACTTGCTGAATGTGCCATCACTTCTTCATGTCCACACAAGCTGTCCTTCCTAGTACACCCTCCCTTCCGCTCTGTATCTGAATCTTACCTGCACCCTAGGAAGTCTGCTCAAGGCCCCTTTCGGTGTGTAGCCTTCCCCAGGGTCTTGAACTGTGTTGACCTCTCTTCTTCAGAACCCTTTTAATCCTGGAGTGTGCACTCACTCATCCGCATTAGTAATCTATACCTTTTGTGCTTAACAATGTTGTCATGTGTATTAGTCTTGGGACTCCAGGGAGATTATGAATACACTGTTATATGTTTTATATGTTGCGGTTTATTCTTCTTTTCAAAATGTGCAGCAAATTACGATACAGGACTAGCACAAGTATTTGCAAAGAGTACATGTTTGATAAATATGAATACTAATTTGGCTTCTCTGGTGGCTCAGTGGTAAAGAATCTGCCTGCCAATGCCGGAGATGTGGGTTTGATCCCTGGGTCGGGAAAATTCCCCTGGAGAAGGAAATGGCAACCCACTCCAGTATTCTTGCCTGGGAAATTCCATGGGCAAGAGGAGCTTGGGGGACTGCAGTCCATGCGGTCTGTACAACTTAGCAACTAAACAACAATTACTGCAAAATCTTTAAAGAGTTGAAAGATAAGAATCCTAAATTCAAACTTTATGTACATTCCTGATGGCCACCATGATATTAAATCATTTTGACTTCTTTTCAATCTACTTAATATAATGTAATGAAGAATCTTCAAATACTTTTGCTTAAATCATCTACCTAAACTATTTCTACTAATAATTAGCAAAATTTTACCCCATCAAAAGAGACTCACAAAAAAAGAGAATTTCTATTCTGTACTTTGGGCAGCTGGAAGAGCAGCTACATATTCATTTATCCTTCTAGGTGTTTATTCATTCATTTAATAACTATTTAGTAGAAGCCTGCTATATACAAAGGATAAACTTGCCACGGACCAAATGCTACCATTCTAAAATCCATTTCTTTATGCCTTAAAAATTTTCTAATTGTCACAAATTCTCTATTCAATGCAAATACATCACAGGGAAGAAACATTTTGAACCACTGTTAGGTAACACCTTTACCAGAATCACTTGATCACCTTCTGGTGCAAGAAAGGTGCCTGGAAAAACAGAAAGTACTACAAGATGTGGTTCCTGGTAATGCCAACCCTCACCTATAACTGGTCTATAAAATGACCAAATCTCCTTCTATAGAATTGGGCAGGGATGCATTCAACTCTCTCCCATTTCTCTACTTTCTTGGCACCAATCTTAATATTTTCTTCTCTCTGGGACACGGAAATTTTTCTACCTGGGACAGATCATAAAAAGAAAGTCAATTTCCAAAATAGCCCCAGGCAAACAACAATCATTATCTTGTCCTTCACAAATGAAGTCATTCTACTTGGGGGCGTGCGGGCGGGGAGTGCGGGCGGGGGGAGACCTCTAACTTCCTTGTTATAAACAGTAACTTATTTAAACATTTGGTCATTTAAAGAAAACAATGCATTTTGAAACCCCAAGCAAGTATAGTTCCTTTGTCTAACCTAAAATGAAAACGATTTTTTTTTTCACTCCACAAAGGAAAGGCTAAATGTCCACAAAATGCCAATACAAATACCAGAACCTGTTATGCTTAATTAGTTGGCCTAATATGAATGATCAGGTCAGAGAACGTCTGTGAGCTTGCTCTTTTTTTTTTTTTTTTTTTTTTGCGAACTTGCTTGTTAAGATTTTCATCAGTGTCTTTCAGAACTGAGCTATGCAGTTTTGCTGCCCTCTTGAGGAGAGTCGAGTCATTACGTCTACTAATTGGACTCATCAGTATTCCCAACGCATTATGTTTATTGAAACTAATAACTGACTATATTAATCAAGCCCCAAATTAAAATAATAATTATTGCAATAAAAAATGTCTTCTAAAAATCTCAAAGAACTATTGATAAATAATCACTGTAACATTAAACTTCCAAATTAAAAATTCAAGTTATTGTGTCTGTTATTTGCCCTTTATGGACAATTAACATGAAAAAATCACCTACTTAAAAGCATTCAGAAAGATATTACCTAACTATAGCCCTGGATTCCCTATATAAAATACGCTAAATAAAATAACTCCAAGTAAGAAATCTTTCAAATTCATTATAGATAAACTTATTCCTTTATTTGCAGGTGAATTTGAAATTTGTGGATATTCTGCAGGAATCATTGTTGTTTGTACAATTTAAATCTTTCTCCCAGTTCACAACAACAGAAGCAAGTCACATAATCAGTAGTTCCCAGTTTATTTATTCAAACAGGATTTATTCAGAGCCTTCTATGAGCTTCTTCTGAATTATACCAAAGGTCGGTTGAGAAACCGATGAATTATTTAACTCTCTTCTGCCATCCTATGATTCTCCCTCTGATGCTTCAAGTGTGTGACCAAATATACACACAGCACAGAAGTCAGCTCTCAGAATACTGGCCTCGGTGCATTCATCCTCACTCCTTTTCCACCTGAACAATCAAGCCATTAATATGTATTAAGAACTCTCGTCTTGCAGTGTGAAAGTTCTAAAATTTTAAACTGAGGAATTGGGAATCAACTTCGATTTTCTGCTACAGTCACTGCTCTGGACACATGTGCTGAACTGTGCCAAGTAACCACAGAATGTCACATGAGATGGGCTTCACCGAGGTTGCCCCTTTTGTGGGATGGATAAAACAGCACCTGGACTCTCCTCAGCACTTTCCTCTTACTTTCATCCAGGTAAAAGGGGGAAAGATACCCTGATACCTAGTGCCACCTCCCTTCGGCTTAGTTGCCCAAATATCCCAACAATACACTCTTTATTTTAGCATCCCAGTGTTTTAGGGTTCATACTATTCTTTTTATAATTCCTGCCCCTAAAATATCTTAACCCTGAGTCTCTAATATAGCTAGAACCTGCTTACTAAAATGATAGCAAATGGTATTAACTAATTCAGACTATGGGCATCATGAAGTGAATATGGATGAATGTCTCTGTCTTCCTATGTAGCATTTCAACAAGGCCAAATAAGAAAGATCTTCATGGCAATATAGTAGAATGATAAAAAGTACACCTAGTTGATTTTACAGGATGGATATGATGGTGTGTAACTGAAACACCCAAAGAGCATCATATTCCATAAATTTTCCTTTATTGTGGAGTGAATCCAAATAATCAACTTTGATTTTACCTAGAAAAAAATTTTGAATTTACACTGAGATAAATTCGTAAGGCACTGAAGGTTTATTACTAACCACAGTTTGATTAATTTAGACAGCTTCTGCACACCCACTGCTCCAACCTAATCCAGATCAACATCACCTCTTGCCTACATTTGAACCACAAATTCCTACAGATCTCCCTGACTCTTAGCATTTACCTGTTTCAACACGTTCTTCTTACTGCTGCCAGAATGACTATCATTCATTCATCCAGAATGCCCTTGGAACCTCTGTTAAAGACACATCTCTTACCTTTAGACTCCTCAGACATGAATCAAAATATGACTTCCTCTGTCTCTCAAAATCCACAGTATGCAAGCATCCCTTGACACCCTTCTCCTCTTCCAAAGAAAGGGGGAGGAGGGACAGCACACCAACAACACTCTCCAAAGAATTCCTGGCTCTCAGCTTAATAAACAAGCCCTGAAATCCCAAAGCTTAACACAACATATGCTTTTCTTTCACACATGTCACCACTCAATGAGAGATAAAGTGAGATAAAGGCTCTGTTCTATCTAGTCTTTCAGGGGCCCAGCTTCCTTCCATTTAGTGACTCCTTCATTCCCCCTGCATTGGCAGGGGGTTCTTAAGCACCACCTGGGAAGCCCTTATGGCTCAGACAATAAAGAATCTGCTTGTAATGCAGGAGACCCAGGTTCAATCCCTGGGTCAGGACGATCCTCTGGAGGAGGAAATGGCAACCCACCCCAGTATTCTTGCTTGGGAAATCCCGTGGACAGAGGAGCCTGGCGGGCTACAGTCCATGCGTATGCAAAGAGTCAGACATGACTGAGGAACTAACGCTATCACTTCAGTTTCATTCCCCTAAGATTCACAATCCCATTCCAGATCCTCTGCCTCCCACCTTCCAAGAAGCAAAGAAAGCAAGCATGGAGGACTATGTCTAAGGCCCAGTCTGTAAGGGGCACATATCACTTCTGCTGAACACACCTTTCCTGTGACATTTAATTTTATATGTAACTTTCAGAGTACTTTTAGATGAGATTGACATTTAAATCAATGAACTTTGAGAAAAGCAGTCTCTCCTCCATAATGTGGGTGGTCCAAATCCAATCAGTTGAAGATGTGAATAGAATAAAAGAGGTCTCTCTAAGCAAGAGAGAATTCTCCAGCCTACTGCTTTCAGACTTCATCTGTGCCATCACTTCTCATGTGTCTCCAGGCTGCCATCCCTCACTGCAGATTTTGGACTCAGCAGCCTCCATAAACAGGTGAGCCAGTTCCTCATAATAAATCTCTTTATATGCATAAACATATACAGACACACACACACAACACACACACATTCACACATCCTGATAGTTCTGCTTCTCTGGAGAACCCTAACTAATATATCCTCTTGGCCAGAATGCAGGCCCCTAACTGGAAAGGAGCTTGGAAGTGTGGCTTGGTAGTGTGCCCAGGAGGAAGAGAAGAGACACAAATAGTGAGCATCAGCACTTTCTAAAACAAACATCTGATCATATCACTTCCCTGTAATAAGGGACACTTCCTATTGCCTTGGAACAACGTCCAAACTCTTTAGCAAGTCAGAGTTCTCCAAATTCTTATCTTGTTCTACATTTCCAGCTGAGCCTCTGACCAGCTGCCACTACACACTCTAATGAATTTCATCTGATGGGTCTCACTCTCTGTTGACTCTGTCTTTCTCATACATTATTAATGACAATGGCTAACACTTACTTAGTACTTACCATCTGCCAGGTACTGTACCCCTCAAATTAAATACATTTCTTATTTAATTCTTACAACCACCCTGTCAGGTATTATTACATATACTTTACAGATGGTAAAAAGCATGACACAGAGAACTTGGTAATTCAACCAAGGTCAGAGAGCAAGTAAACAGTGAAAAAGGATTCAAATTCCTCATCCAACTTGAAAACCTCCTTCATCTCCAGTTTCTCTTTACCATAACCTACCACCATTGCTTCTTCATTTCTGTAACACCTTATCATCCTTAGACTATCAACTGAATTCTCTTCTTTCAGGACATTTTTATAACTCCATAGCCTTGATCAGGTCTACCTGCTAAAGCTTTTAAGGGACCTTTTATTACCCCTATGATCGCACATGTATTGAAAGTACTTGTATAGATGTCCATCAACTCCTTTAGAGTTTAGGTTCAAGATGACAGAACTATACATACACACACACCAGGAAAAGATGACAAAATATTTCATTTACAATGTTAACAAAAAGATATGTAGTGTACTAAATATCTCCTATTTCTCCTTCAGATCCACCCTTTACCCGTTGACTTTGTCAGTTCAAGTGTTATAACAGCACCATAGGAGGGCGGTCCTAAGATGGCAGAGGAATAGGACGGGGAGACAACTTTCTCCCCCACAAATTCATCAAAAGAACATTTAAACGCTGAGTAAGTTCCACAAAACAACTTCTGAATGCCAGCAGAGGACATCAAGCACCCAGAAAAGCAGATCATTGTCTTCGAAAAGAGGTAGGAAAAAATATAAAAGACAAAAAAAGAGACAAAAGAGGTAGGGAGGGAGCTCCATCCCGGGAAGGGAGTCTTAAAAAGAGAGAAGTGTCCAAACACCAGGAAACACTCTCACTCCCGAGTCTGTGGCGAGCCTTGGAAGCACAGAGGGCAACATAACAGGGAGGAAAAATAAATAAATAAATAAACTCCACAGATTACGAGCCCAACAGTAACTCCCCCAGCGGAGAAGCAGTGCAGACGCCTGCACCCACCACTAGCAAGTGGGGGCTGGGCAGGGAGGCACGGGCTGCATTGCTCTTTAAGGAGTGGGCCCAAATCCCCTGAGGGTAACCAGAGCGAACTAACTTGGGCTAGCACACCAGACAGTGGGATAGTTACCAGCCAAAAGCTCTAACAAGACACCACCAAGACCGTGCACAAAACAAAGGACGGAACGGAATTAGCCGGCTGCAGACCATCCCCCTTCGGTGACAGGCAGCCAGAGCCGGAAGGGCCGGAAGAGGGCAATTGCAGCCCCAGAGAGACATTAACTACCAAACTGCAAACAGGCTTCTTTGCTAACTAAGACTTCTTGGGGCTCTGGACAGTCATCATCCGCCTGAGAAGGTGTGCCAGTTGTACACCCAGAAAACTGAGCAACAGGAACAGGAGAGGTGATAAGTCGCAGCAACCACGCTCGCCAAACACCTGAGCTACTCAGACCTGGGAAGGGCATAAAACGCTGGCCCAACCGACTCTGCGCCTCTGAAGACCACCTGAGTACATGAGCCTGAGCGGCTTAGACCTGGGAGGTGCATGCAGCCCAGGGCCAGCCTCAGACGGTTCCCGGCGGAGCAACCTAGAGCCTGAGCAGTGTGTGCCATGAGCAGGAGCAGGCCCAGTGTGGCTGAGACACTGTGAGCACACGCCAGTGTTATTTGCTTGCAGCATCCCTCCCTCCCCACAGTGTGACTGAACAAGTGAGCCTAAAAAAAGTGTCCACCACTGCCCCCCCTTGTGTCAGGGCAGAAATTAAACACTGAAGAGACCAGCAAACAGAAGAAGCTAAAACATAGGGAACCACCTTGGAAGTGACAGGTGCAATAGATTAAAACCCTGCCGTTAGTACCGACTACATAGGAAGGGGCCTATAGATCTTGAGAAATATAAGCCAGACCAAGGAACTATCTGAAAATGAACTGACCCACACTGCCCACAACACCACCAGAGAAAGTCCTAGATATATTTTTACTATTTTTATGATCATTCTTTTTTTTTCTTCTTTTTTAAACTTTTTTAAAATTTTAAGTCCTCTATTACTCCTTTAATTTTCATTTTTATAACCTACTATTACTTTTCAAAAAAAAAGACCCTATTTAAAAAAAAACTTAATATGTATATATTTTTTAATAATTCTTGTGACTTTGTTTTTTTCCTCTTCTTCTTCTTTAATATTGTATTTTTGAAAATCCAACCTCTACTCTAGATTTTTAATCTTTGCTTTTTGGTATTTGTTATCAATTTTGTACCCTCAAAACCCCAATCTTCAGTACCCATTTTTACTTGAGAGTGAGATTACTGGCTTGACTGCTCTCTCCTCCTTTGGACTCTCCTTTTCCTCCACCAGGTCGCCTCTGTCTCCTCCCTCCTCCTTCTCTCCTCTACCCAACTCTGTGAATCTCAGTGTGTTCCAGACAGTGGAGAACACTTACAGAACCGATTACTGGCTGGATCTGTCTCTCTCCTTTTCATTCCCCACTTTTATCCTCCTGGCCACCTCTGTCTCCTTCCTCCCTCTTCTCTTCTCTGTATAATTCCGTGATCATCTCTGAGAGGTCCAGACTGTGGAGCGCACATAGGGAAGTGATTACTGGCTATCTTGCTCTCTCCTCTTTTGATTCCACCTCATCTCATTCGGGTCACCTCTAACTCCCTTCTCCCTCTTCTCTTCTCCACGTAACTCTGTGAACCTCTCTTGGTGTCCATCAATGTGGATAAACTTCTCATCTTTAAGATAGATGTTTTATCAATGGTGCAGTATAGAAGGAGAAGTCTTGAGACTACTATAAAAATAAGACTGAAAATCAGAAGCTGGAGGCTTAAGTCCAAATCCTGAGAACATCAGAGAACTCCTGACTCCAGGGAACATTAATTGATAGGAGCTCATCAAACGCATCCATACCTACAATGAAACCAAGGACCACCCAAGGGCCAATAAGTTCCAGAGCAAGACATACCACGCAAATTTTTCAGCAACACAGGAACACAGCCCTGAGCTTCAATATATAGGCTGCCCAAAGTTACTCCAAAACCATTGACATCTCATAACTCATTACTGGACACTTCATTGCACTCCAGAGAGAAGAAATCCAACTCCACCCACCAGAACACCGACACAAGCTTCCCTAACCACGAAACCTTGACAAGCCACTGATACAACCCAACCCACACTGAGGAAACTCCACAATAAAGAGAACTCCACAAACTGCCAGAATACAAAAAGGCCACCCCAAATGCAGCAATATAAACAAGATGAAGAGACAGAGGAATACCCAGCAAGTAAAGGAACAGGATAAATGCCCACCAAACCAAACCAAAGAGGACGAGAGAGGGAATCTACCTGATAAAGAATTCTAAATAATGATAGTGAAAATGATCCAAAATCTTGAAATACAAATGGAATCACAGACAAATAGCCTGGAGACAAGGATAGAGAAGATGCAAGAAAGGTTTAACAAGGACCTAGAAGAAATAAAAAAGAGTCAATATATAATGAATAATGCAATAAATGAGATCAAAAACACTCTGGAGGCAACAAATAGTAGAATAATGGAGGCAGAAGATAGGATTAGTGAATTAGAAGATAGAATGGTAGAAGTAAATGAATCAGAGAGGAAAAAAGAAAAACGAATTAAAAGAAATGAGGACAATCTCAGAGACCTCCAGGACGATATGAACCATTCTAACATTCAAATCATAGGAGTCCCAGAAGAAGAAGACAAAAAGAAAGACCATGAGAAAATACTTGAAGAGATAATAGTTGAAAACTTCCGTAAAATGGGGAAGGAAATAATCACCCAAGTCCAAGAAACCCAGAGAGTCCCAAATAGGATAAACCCAAGGCGAAACACCCCAAGACACATATTAATTAAATTAACAAAGATCAATCACAAAGAACAAATATTAAAAGCAGCAAGGGAAAAACAACAAATAACACACAAGGGGATTCCCATAAGGATAACAGCTGATCTTTCAATAGAAACTCTTCAGGCCAGGAGGGAATGGCAAGACATACTTAAAGTGATGAAGGAAAATAACCTACAGCCCAGATTACTGTACACAGCAAGGATCTCATTCAAATATGAAGGAGAAATCAAAAGCTTTACAGACAAGCAAAAGCTGAGAGAATTCAGCACCACCAAACCAGCTCTCCAACAAATGCTAAAGGATGCTCTCTAGACAGGAAACACAAAAAGGGTGTATAAACCCGAACCCAAAACAATAAAGTAAATGGCAACAGGATCATACTTATCAATAATTACCTTGAACGTAAATGGGTTGAATGCCCCAACCAAAAGACAAAGACTGGCTGAATGGACACAAAAACAAAACCCCTATATATGTTGTCTACAAGAGACCCACCTCAAAACAAGGGACACATACAGACTGAAAGCAAAGGGCTGGAAAAAGATATTCCACGCAAATAGAGACCGAAAGAAAACAAGAGTAGCAATACTCATACCAGATAAAATAGACTTTAAAACAAAGGCTGTGAAAAGAGACAAAGAAGGCCACTACATAATGATCAAAGGATCAATCCAAGAAGAAGATATAACAATTATAAATATATATGCACCCAACATAGGAGCACCACAATATGTAAGACAAATGCTAACAAGTATGAAAGGGGAAATGAACAATAACACAATAATAGTGGGAGAATTTATTACCCCACTCACACCTATGGATAGATCAACTAAACAGAAAATTAACAAGGAAACACAAACTTTAAATGATACAATAGACCAGTTAGAACTAGGTGATATCTATAGGTCATTTCACCCCAAAACAATGAATTTCACCTTTTCAGTCAAGCGCACACGGAACCTTCTCCAGGATAGATCACATCCTGGGACATAAATCTAGCCTTGGTAAATTCAAAAAAATTGAAACCATTCCAAGCATCTTTTCTGACCATAATGCAGTAAGATTAGATCTCAATTACAGGAGAAAAATTATTAAAAATTCCAATATATGGAGGCTGAACAACACACTGCTGAATAACCAACAAATCACAGAAGAAATCAAAAAAGAAATAAAAAATATGCATAGAAACGAATGAAAATGAAAACACAACAACCCAAAACCTGTGGGACACTATAAAAGCAGTGCTAAGAGGAAAGTTCATAGCAATACAGGCATACCTCAAGAAACAAGAAAAAAGTCAAATAAATAACCTAACTCTACACCTAAAGCAACTAGAAAAGGAAGAAATGGAGAACCCCAGGGTTAGTAGAAGGAAAGAAATCTTAAAAATTAGGGCAGAAATAAATGCAAAAGAAACAAAAGAGACCACACCAAAAATCAACAAAGCCAAAAGCTGATTCTTTGAAAGGATAAATAAAATTGACAAACCATTAGCCAGACTCATCAAGAAACAAAGAGAGAAAAATCAAATCAATAAAATTAGAAACGAAAATGGAGAGATCACAACAGACAACACAGAAATACAAAGGATCATAAGGGACTACTAAGAGCAATTATAAGCCAATAAAATGGACAACGTGGAAGAAATGGACAAATTCTTAGAAAAGTACAACTTTCCAAAATAGAAGCAGGAAGAAATAGAAAATCTTCACAGACCCATCACAAGCACAGAGATTGAAACTATATTCAGAAATCTTCCAGCAAACCACTGGCGCCACGTGGGAAGCCTGGGAGGGCTATGATATACAAATAACCCATGGTTTTTCATTAGCTAAGTCTTTGTCAGGGAAGAGAAGTTTTTTTTCATTCTATTGGGCTCTGCTATCATCACAGGCAGAAGAACTCCCTCTTCTGCTCTCTCAACTCTATTTAATCAAGGTTTCTGTTTAGCAATCTTTTTCATGTGACACAGATTTATAGCACGCTATTACAAGCTCATTAAGTGTCAGAGTCTGTGAGGTACTAAATATATAAAGATGGGTATTCCTGGTTAATCTTGGGTTCACAAATCTCACAGTCTGTATTTAATTTTAAATATACAAGATATACATATTATTATAAATTATATATATAAATATATAAACAATATGCATACCAACATAATAAATACATATACACACTATTTTCTACACACATATGAGTAGTGTATATAAACTTAGATGTTAAAACAAAATCAAACAAATAAAATAAAATGATTTATTGTAAAAATCACTGTTACAGAGGGGTAGGGGAGAGTTTTGTGCTCAGGAAGCTTTTAGATGTTGGCAATATTCTATTCTTGACCTGAGTGGTACTTACCTTGAGGTTCCTTGATTGGTACCATATATTTATAGTTTCATGTTCTTTTTATTATCTTATTTTCCTATTTTAAATGCCCCCCTAGTGGTTTTGCTAGTTGACTATGTCAAGAATTTTTCTTTTCATACCTCGTATTTTTAGTCCTAAGCATAATCATTTTCTAGGTTTCCCAGCAAGTTGAGTTTTTAATATTCCTGAGAGTGGTTGTTTAGAGGCAGTATCTTTGAGCTTTTTTCTCCTAAGAACTATATACATTTTAGCCCTTATTTTCTTTTCTTAACAGAATAGATATGTTCTATCCTTCTCACCGATAGGATGCTAAATTAATTTGTGCTGGGATCAGTTTTCAAGATGGCCCAGGCTTAAACAAAAAGGTACTTTCTTGTGGATGAATTTTCAAAAACTCTAGGTTATGTGAAATGACCAGTACACTGAAGACAGGCAATGGTCCTGCTCTTCGGGAGGATGAGGCCTGGGGCTGGAATGTCAATTCCGATCTGTGAATAGAGGAAGCTTGGACCAGCAAGAACCATCAGTGATGCCAAGAATCAGGCGCCACCTGGGAAGCTGAGGATATTCCATAAATTAAAAGGGAGCAACAGAAGGAAAATCTGTTCAAATTTCTTAAGGTCTCTGACCAGAGAGCACTGCTTACATGTTCAAAAGGCTCACAGCAGTTTAGAATTACTATTAGCTCACACTCAGCTACTTACTAGTAATACGCAACTCACTCCACCTCTGAGCTTGCTGCCTCACCAGTAAAAAAGGGAATAATAACAGTAACTTCGGAGAACTTTTACATAGAACTGATCACGTATGTTGAGCACTTGGTACATATAAAGGTACAGGATTACAGCAATATATTCATTTTAATAAAATTACACAGTAAAACAATTTGGATGTTAGACTTATTTTGTTGGCATTTGACTGTGGAAACTCCCTAGAAGACAATATTGTATTTATTACCCAGCAGCAGACATTTCGTGTATACCTTAAGGTTGTCTAATACTAAAAGAAACGAGGAATTACAACAGATGGGCAGATTCTGTCTGGAACATACCATCTGCAATATTTATGTCAAGAAAAATAATTAAGCATAAAAAATGTTATCTTTAATTGCTCTGAGTGCACACTCCAACATATATTTCTAAAACTCCACAGAAATTCTCAAGCCCCATGTGCAGAAGACATAGGGAACTTTCCTCTTTTATTATCCTGACGGTGCTTTCAGGTCTCATGCCTTCAGCAAAGCTTTTAAAATAACCTCTCATAAAAAGCTTCACAACTCACAAGGACAGTAGAGAGGTCACAGGGCCATCAATTAAGCGACAAGAACTAAGTCTCAGAAACCTTTCAGTCCTTGAGCTAGACTAACTTCACTCTAACTCTCAACAATTGGTGTATCCAGACTCCATGGATTTTGTCACCTAATTTCCCAAAATAATAGTCGAGGTAAATTGTAAAACTGCTAATACTTCATCCCTGACTTATATGCTCTCACCTGGGAAGCCGCCCAGCGCATGCTCCAGTCCTCACTATCACCAAACAAATGGGAATTTGATTCCCTTCACTATAGCTTCTTTTCTGCCCTCCTTGGTCTCTCCAACTCCTCACACTCCTCTCATCCAGACCCTGAGCATTAGTTCCAGGGATTCCATATCTTCACACAATATTTCAAATTTAGTGTGATTCCAGTGAGCGACTTCACTTTCACTTTTCACTTTCATGCATTGGAGAAGGAAATGGCAACCCACTCCAGTGTTCTTGCCTGGAAAATCCCAGGGACGGGGGTGCCTGGTGGGCTGCTGTCTATGGGGTCACACAGAGTCAGACACGACTGAAGTGACTTAGCAGCAGCAGCAGCAGCAGTGCAAGAAAATGCTGGAAGGACTTCACTGGTGGTCCAGTGGCTAAGATTCCAGGCTCCCAATGCAGGGGGTCCAGTTTGATCCCTGGTTGGGGAACTAGGTCTGACATGAGTTCACATGCTGTAACTAAAGATCCTGCATGCCACGAATAAGACCCAGCTCAGTCAAATGGATAAATGAATATAAATATTAAAAAAGAAAAAAGTAGGACTCTCCTCCAATTACTGCCACAGTCTGATGACCCCCTTCCCCATTTATTTCCCTTATTAATAAATTAAATAATCTCCCCAATTTTAAAAAATTCCTTTCATCAATCAATCAACCAATGTTATTTCATTACCCCAATCAATCAATCAATCACTGACCCAATCAACAGCTGCTGCTTCATTACCTCACTATGGTTCTTAGGGCCTTACTGTTTCACTTACTCCCCCTCTTCACCCCTCAATCCTAACTCGTTTCTCCTCACTCAGTTGCCCACCAGAAGGAACCTAGACTGCCTCAGTACTCATATCACACCACCATTTGTTTCTTTATCCTTATCCCAATACATCTGTTTAATGTTTCTTATTTAGTGTTCATGCTTTTTTTGGTTAATAATTCCGTAAGATATTTTGAGGCCCACGGGGCAGGATCTTGTCTGCCTAGTCCACTGCCTTGTACCAGCACCTATCCCAGCGCCTGACACACAGTGTGTCAACAACAGGGAAGCATCTAAAATGTTATCCTACTTGAAAGCCACTAAGTTGTTCAGCACAATTTCATTGATGCTGATAGAAGACATGAGACTCTGGGTCAGAAATGGACAGTTTACTAATCATAACAATAGCAGTAGCCAGAACACTGGCGCTTTTGCCCCAGTTCCCTGAGCCGACCCAAGTCCTATAGGGTGACAGCAAAAGGGTCAGATGATAGCTGCACACACAGCTGGGTTGAGGTACAAGACATAAACCCTGAGTGTAGAGAATCCAAAAAGTGGTACAATGACAGTAAGAATGTCTGTCCTTCACGCCAAGGGAGACACAATATCTACTTTCCAAGGCCATTCCCTATATGAATATCCATGGAAGGATATTCTGGGACAAAGGGCAGTCAGTCCCTCTCTTGTAAGACATGCAGGAACACAAGAGACCCATAAAAAATTGACTGCCAGCAAGTAGATGATCAGAAAATATTTGTTGACTGAATGAATAAATAAACTAGAACATCAATTGAGCATTCACAGTGGAATTAAAAATGTAAAATAAAAAATAAGTAAAATAAATATTTAAAAAATAAAATAAGAAGTCTCTTTTTTTCATTTCCAAAGCCCCTTTGTTACCCAATGGTTGATAAAGATTAACAACCAACCCTTGGTTTTCTAGCATTTCTCAATTTTATTGGAAAACACATTCCCACCATGACCAACTACAAGTTACTGATGTCACTGAATGCAGAGCTGTTAGAGATACCTAGCAACACACCATTATCTGGTATTTCCACCTATAAATACAGAACACATAAACACTTCAACAGGCAATTTTACTATTATCAGTAATGCAGTAAAACTGTAATAAAATAATTATGGAGTGATGAGTTTTGAGCATATTACTTTTGTTGTTCAGCTGCTAAGCTGCGTCCGACTCCTTGTGACCCCGTGGATTGCAACACACCAGGCTTCCCTGTCCTTCACTAGTTTACTCAAATTCATAGCCATTGAGTCAGTATAATATCCAACCATCTCATCCTCTGCCACCCACTTCTCATTTTGCCTTCAATCGTTCCCAGCATCAGGGTCTTTCCAATGAATTGGCTCTTCACATCAGGTGGCCAAAGTATTGGAGCTTCAGTTTCAACATCAGTCCTTCCAATGAATAGTCAGGGTAGATATCCTTTAGGATTGACTGGTTTGGTCTCTTGCTGTCCAAGGGACCCTCAAGAGTCTTCTCCAGCACTACAATTCAAAAGCATCAGTTCTTGAGTGCTCAGCCTTCTTTATGGTCCAACTCTCACATCCATACATGACTACTGAAAAACCGTAGCTTTGACTATACAGAACTTTGTTGGCAAAGTGATATCTTTGGTTTTCAGTATGCTAAGTTTGTCATAGCTTTCCTTCCAAGGAGCAAGTGTCTTTTAATTTCATGGCTGCAGTCAAATTCTTGAAAATGTAACACTTGGCTCCTGTGAATGGGCATGATTGAGCTCCAGTATACCACAGCCCATACCATTGTTCTCTCCTATCTGTCCGTGTCTTTGGTGTTGTCACCCTGGCTCCTCCAGCCTTTTATGGACCTTATTTCCAGATCTTCTGTTTCTCTCAATCTGGGCTCCTCACCCTGCTCAAGACTGAGCTCAGCCTCACTTCCTGCACCACCCCCACCTGGCCCCATCACCAAAAACTTTCATGTCTGTACCTCACCACACCCAGCCCCTCTCCCACCAACACACACCATGCCAACCCATGGAAGCCTCCCCCACTGCCTTGGGGAGGGTCCAGAGATTCCACACAGCTTCCCTCAGCAATCAAGACCACAGCTGAGGAGGTCAGTCCTGAGCTCCCAAGTCATAATTTCCAAGGCATTGTCTCATGGAATCACTGTCACAGTATTTGTCAGGCTCTTTTGGTGTTATATTTTAAGTACCTCGTGTATTCTAACAGGGATTTATAAGCAAATCAGAGGTATTGATCTCCTTACAAGAAAGATGCATTTAGACTTCTAAACTTACAAAGGAACTTTGGAAACATATTCAAATAGAAGACTAATCCATTCTGAAGGAGATCAGCCCCAGGATTTCTTTGGAAGGAATGATGCTAAAGCTGAAACTCCAGTACTTTGGCCACCTCATGCGAAGAGTTGACTCATTGGAAAAGACTCTGATGCTGGGAGGGATTGGGGGCAGGAGGAGAAGGGGACGACAGAGGATGAGATGGCTGGATGGCATCACTGACTCGATGGACGTGAGTCTGAGTAAACTCTGGGAGTTGGTGATGGACAGGGAGGCCTGGCGTGCTGCGATTCATGGGGTCACAAAAAGTCGGACACGACGGATTGACTGAACTGAACTGAACTGACACATATTTATATACTTTTAATTTCTAGAACTACGTCCACCAGAGGGCAGCAAAAATTTTTGTATGTGAATAACCTTTACTCAATGCAGAAATTGAAAGCAAACGTGTATTATTCCTTGCTAAATAGAAAACCATTAGGTCCTAGATCATTTAATGTGGCAATAAATAAGTAAGTAGGAGACTTTACTTCTTAAGACAAAAAAAATTATGAATGCATAAATATTCCTATTTAGTTTTGAGAATTTCAACATTATGAAGAGATATGTTAAGGCTCAAATTTTATTTTTTACTCCAAAGCCTCAAACCAGTAGTCCACTTTATTCTCACATTTTTGCTCTCCATGATATCAGTTACCTTCAGTCAACTGCAGTCTGAAAATATTAAATGGAAAATTTACAGAAAAAAAAGTGTTAAATGGCAGTCATTCTGAGCAGCACAATGAAATCTCTCACCATCCTGCACAGGATGTGAGTCATCCCTTTGTCTAGGTATCCCCACTGTATATACTACCTGACCATTGCTGTTTGTTGTTTAGTCACTCCCTCGTGTCCAACTCTTCTACAGTCCCATGGACTGTAGCCCACCAGCCTGTGGAATTCTCCAGGCAAGAATAGTGGAGCAGGTTGTCATTTCGTCCTCCAGGAGATCTTCCCAACGCAGGGAGTGAGCCTGCATTTCTGTGTCTCCTGCAATGGCAGGCAGATTCTTTACCACTGAGCCATGGAGAAGCCATACCAGCCCGTTAGAAGAGGAAAAAACACAGTTTCAGGCATCCACTGGAGGTCTTGGATATCCCATGGATAAGGTGGGACTACAGTATTAACTTTCTTAGTAGTCAACTCTCAAGCTGGTTACTCACGGATCCATTCAACATTTATTTTTTTGCACACTTCTCACATTGAGAACACTGTTAGCAATCACCACTTCTGCGGCATCAGTTCAGTTCAGTCGCTCAGTCGTGTCCGACTCTTTGCAACCCCATGAACTGCAGCACCCCAGGCCTCCCTGTCCATCACCAACTCCCGGAGTTCACCCAAACTCATGTCCATTGAGTCGGTGATGCCATCCAACCATCTCATCCTCTGTTGTCCCCTTCTCCTCCTGCTCTCAATTTTTCCCAGCATCAGGGTCTTTTCCAATGAGTCAGCTCTTCGTATCAAGTGGCCAAAGTATTGGAGTTTCAGCTTCAACATCAGTCCTTCCAATGAACACCAAGGACTGTTCTCCTTTAGGATGGACTGGTTGGACCTCCTTGCAGTCCAAGGGACTCTCAAGAGTATTCTCCAACACCACAGCTCAAAAGCATCAATTCTTTGGCACTCAGCTTTCTTTATAGTCCAACTCTCACATCCATACATGACCATTGGAAAAACCATAGCCTTAACTTGAGGAATACAAAAATGATTGCCAGTCTGTATTAGTCAGAGCTCTCCAAAGAAACAGAAACAACAGAAGTCACGTATGTGTGTAAAGAGATTTTTTAAAATGAACTGGCTCATGCAATTATGGAGGCTGGAAGTCTGAAACCTGTAGGGCAGGCTGGCAATTCAGGCAGGAGTTGATGCTGCAGTCTCCAGGCAGAATTTCTACTCTAGGAAACCTCAGGTTTTGCTCTTAAGCCCTTCAACTGACTGGGTGAGGCCCACCTATATTATCAGACCTAATGTCTTTTACATAAAAGAAGCTATTCACCACATCTACCAAATGCCTTCACAACAACACTTAGTTTTGAGTTTAATTAAGTAACTGGTTAGAATAGACTAGCAAAGTTGACCAATAAAACTAACCATTATATTGCTCTAAAACATTTCCCCTATCCAAGTGCCATGTTCTAAAATGCCATCCTTGGAAAATCATGCTTTGAGTCATGGATTTCTCCTCTCAGATATCATCTTCTAAAATGCAGTAGGTTAATACACCTACTTAGACATTAATGGGCCTCTGCCAGATTGTCACATATGTTTCCCCAGACAGAAGAAAGTCTGTGGCATTCTGAAAGCACTGAGCAGCTGGAGAGTCTGCTATGCTAAAAGGGAAGCTGCAATTTATCATCAACAACCACCAATATTCTAATTTTACACACAATTTTCCCTCCCCTAAAGAGTTGGTATTTTTGGTATGTTGTAAGAAACTACATTTTGTTATTTTTAGAAATTGCATCCACCTTGTAACCCAGCAACTAAACAACTATATCATGCTTCACTCTCTCTTGTTCACAGTGCTATGCAAGTTTCAGTTCAAAATGCTTTGCTTATTGTACTTCAATAAAAAGATTCACAAAAAGAATAGATAAGCTGACTCCAGTGATGAAGAAATGAGACAAACCCAAAATGGGAAGCATTCCACTAAAAAGGGAAGAGTGTGTTCTTTAGAACTGTCAGTATCATAAAGCACAGAAATGTAAAGGCAAAGATTGAAGGACAAAAAAGAGATATTACAAGTAAAGTCTGTACATCCCCCTAAACTGGACACTGTATCAGAGAGAAGAAAAAAACTTCTGTGAAGGACAGTGGTCAATTCACATACTGGAACATAGCCAGTGAACTGAATAGAGGCTAGCGTTATTTTGCTTTCATCTTTAGTTTCATGACTATGCTATGATTATGTGGGAGAATATCATTCTTAAGAGGAGACTGGGTTCAGAAAAAAAAATGAACAATCTACATATAGGTAAAGAAAGAGCAAGAGACAAAAGGAATGGAACAAAATGTAGGTGACCCAGCATGAGGGGCATACAGCTGTTCTTTGTGCTGTTCTTACAACTGTTATTTCTTGAAATTAGTTCCAAATAAAAACATTTTTGTAAAGTTAATCAGAATTAGCTATGCTCCTTTATAAGAAATTCACTCACATGCCTTAAAGTGACAGTAACATTGCTTTGAGAAATCAACTCATCAGGACTCTTTCTAGCTCACATCTCATCACAGTCCAGAATGAATGGTGATGGGGGGTGGGGGTGGGGCGGGCTTCTACCTATGCCCAAAAGTTAGGGACCAGGACCCTTTCCATCAGAGACCCTATCCTCTTTTGGTCCCCAAGAGTCCTTTCCAATCAGCCAGGAAATAAAAGAGGAATGCACATGGAAGTTTCTCTGTGTACCAGTCTTGAAATGGTCCCATCATTCCTGCTCACTTGTCATTGCCCAGAACACTCACCTAGCAACAAATAACTGCAGGGAGTCTAGAAAATGTGGGTAACTTGGGGGGTCAGGAAGAAGATAATACAGGTATGGGGAAATACTAGCATCTGCTGAAATCAGTATCTTATTTTGCAGAGATTTTGGGGCACAACTGAAAAAAAAAAAAGAAAAGCAGACAGAAGAAAAGCAAGCACAGAAAATTACCTTGCAATCAGGAAACAAATCTTGAGATCAAAACTATGTCTCTCTCTCAGACCCTTTCTCCCCATGGAGGACAAACAGTCAAGATGGTGGAGTAGAGTTGAAACTGGAGGGAACTTAATATCATAAACTGAGTTTTAAGTTTTAAGAAGTGAGTTTTAAGAAACAGCCACAGATGTTATTCTATATGTGCACCACAGTATTAACAATAGAAATACAGGGCCATGATGCCTGTGAAAGCTAAGAGGAAGCTCAGGGATGATGCACAAGCCTAGGATGGGTTTCTCAGTGTGGAGAATTTACTCCTCCCATCTGCCGGTCCATCCCCCTCTCCCACATCCTTTTCCTTCCAGGAATTTTCCAATTGTGTCTCTTTCATGAAATCTCTGCTCCAGCTCACATTCATTTCTTTCAAATTGTCTCTTACTGCCTCTCTAACTAATATGAAGTGTTTTAGACTGTGACAATTCTTTCTCTGTGTTTAGAATAATTTATTCAAGAGTCAGGAAAATATAGGTGGTCTCTATTTTGTATACCTTACACCTAGTCCAGTGTTGAGCCCATAAAAAGGGATGAATAAATACGTCACTTGATTTGCTTCCACTTTTGGTTATTGGGTAAGAGGGGTATCTCCTTAGCATGCACAGATCTTAGTTGGAATAGGGAACCTATGAGTTCTCCTCCAGCATATTCTTAAACAAGGACTGAGTGTGTGCTTAGTCGCTTGGACGTGTCTGTCTCTTTGTAGCCCACCAGGCTCCTCTGTCCATGGAATTTATTGGGCAAGAATACTGGAGTGGGTTGCCATTTCCTTCTGCAGGGGATCTTCCCAACCCAGGGATCAAACCTGATCTCTTAGGTCTCCTGCATTGGCAGGTGGGTTCTTTACCACTAACACCACCTGAGAAGCCCCAAAACAAGGAATAGTCACACTTAATAAGTGATTGAGACAAGTCACACTTAATAAATGATCAAGTCACACTTAATAAGTGATCTCTTTGAATAAAGTGCAAATGACATTCTTTTTAATTACGTTCACTTTTCCCCCCTTAAATGCCTCAGGAAGACCTTGGTGGTCTCTAGAAAACATGGGTATGGTCTAGAATCCCGGGCTAGAAATGAGCATAAGAAAGCCAGCAGTCTGAACAAAGGACTGATCTCTAGGTTTCCCTCTTCTGGGTCCCCAGTGCAGACAGCTGTTTCGGCAGTGTCTTCCTAGTCCAGTCACCTACAACAACATGTGAAGCAAGCTTTAATTCAAGAACTTTGTGACGATAAAAATGTTAATTTGGATGGAAAGGATCTGCATTGTAAAAATTTTTAAATGATATTTTACTATATAGTTTACTAATAATAATACTAAGATAATCATAATGATATACTGAATACAAATAACATATGATATACAAAGAATTCTAAAATTATTTTCCAATATTTTTCTCAACATGTCTTGGAAGAAAATCCTCAGTCAAGGATGACCAAAAGAATCATTGCTAACAGGGTTCAATCCAGGTCCAAGTCCTCTTGTCTCCTGCTTACCCAATTTGTACATCCCTTCGGTTGAGAGCCACACACTGTTGGTGGTTGTACAGGTGTGCACAAGTAACTTGCTTCTAGCAGAATTGTTACTCTTACTGTCAGCTCATGGGCTTGCTCAGCATTCCATTTAGTATCTACTCTTAACAGTTACACTGTTAATGTGGGTATTATCACTGCTCTACCCTATACGGACACAAGGCCTCCCTTCTGCCACTTGTTTCTGTTTTAAGCAGTCCATGTCCCATGAGGAGCACCCACTTCGGGTATACTACATGTTCAGGTGATGAGAGGGCTCTATTTTCTTCACATTTGAAGAGGAAGAAAAGCTACTTAATGAGAACAGAGTTGAAGACATACCCTCAGGGGATGTAACATCCCCCCAAGGAAGTAACAGGGATGCCACAGTACTGGCCCTGAAATAGGATCAACTTTCAACCCAGAAGTTTCAGCTCAAGGGTGTTTAACTCCATCATGCTCGGTATCAGACGGCAACATTAGCATGTGTTATAACTTTCAATATTTCTATGGGCAATCTAGTTAAGCAGCATGGAAGAAAATTACTTTCTGAGTGTGTCGTATGTGTGTGTGCTCAGTCGTGTCTGCCCCTCTGCAACTCCATGGACTGTAGCCCACCAGGCTCCTCTGTCCATGGAATTTTCCAGGCAAGAATACTGGAGTGGGGTGCCATTTCCTACTCCAGGGGATCTTCCTGACCCAGGGGTCGATGTGTCTTCTACACTGGCAGGAGGATTCTTAAATAACCCACAGATTTTCATTGGCGAAGTTCTTGTCAGGAAAAAGATGAAGTCTTTCTTCCTGTTGAGCTCTGCTATCATTGCAGGACTTGAGCGCTCCCCATTCTGGTCTCCCAAACCTATTTAATTGAGATTTCTATTTATTAATTGTTTAAATTTACAATATCATGAATTTTTCAAAAGATATACACAGGTTTTTACTATACTGCATGCTTAGTCGCTTCAGTCATTCCGACTCTTTGCAACCCTATGCACTGTAGCCTGCCAGATTCCTCTGTCCGTGGGATTTTCCAGGCAAGCATACTGGAGTGGGTTGCCATTCCTACTCCAGGGGCTCTTCTGAGCCAGGTATCAAATCCTTGCCTCTTAAGTCCCCTGCATTGGCAGGCAGGTTCTTTACCACTAGTGCCACCTGGGAAGCCCCTTGACTATGGTAAATGAGTTTAAATTACTCTTTAAATAATATATTTCATGATGAGAATCACATTGTATAATGAGCTATAATTACAATTCATCATTCAAATAAAGAAATTTACCTCCTTTGATACCACCTAATCAAGATCAATAGTGAATTTCTCACTGGCTTTATTTTCACAGTTGTTAAAACTGACAAATGCAATAGTACAGGCATTCAAGAATTTAGCAAATGTGCAGTCAGAATTTTGTCTCAGAGTTAAGTTTTATGAGTTATTTTGATCAAGGATTCCTCTGCTTTTAAAAGTTTAAGTTGCTAACACAATCATGGTGTGCTACTATCAGATATGATCCACTGTGATGGTCAGAGTTATCCAAAGAAATATAATCAGTCAGTTCAGTTCAGTTCAGACACCCAGTCATGTCCAACTCTTTGCGACCCCATGGACTGCAGCATGCCAGGCCTCCCTGTCCATCACCAACTCCCAGAGTTTACTCAAACTCATGTCCACTGAGTCAGTGATGCCATCCAACCATTTCATCCTCTGTTGTCCCCTTCTCCTCCTGCCTTCAATCTTTCCCAGCATCAGGATCTTTTCAAATGAGTCAGCTCTTCATATCAGGTGGCCAAAGTATTGGAGCTTCAGCTTCAGCATCAGTCCTTCCAATGAATATTCAGGATTGATTTCCTTTAGGATGGACTGGTTGGATTTCCTTTCTGTCCAAGGGATTCTCAAGAGTCTTCTCCAACACCATATTTCAAAAGCATCAATTCTTTGGCACTCAGCTTTCTTTATAGTCCAACTCTCACATCCATACATGACTATTGGAAAAACCATAGCTTTGACTAGATGGACCTTTGGTGGCAAAGTAATGTCTCTAGTTTTTAATATGCTGTCTAGGTTGGTCATAACTGTTCTTTCAAGGAGCAAGCATCTTTTAATTTCATGGCTGCAGTCACCATCTGCAGTGATTTTGAAGCCCAAAAAGTAAAGTCTGTCACTGTTTCCACTGTTTCCCCATCTATTTGCTATGAAGTGATGGGACCGGATGTCATGATCTTAGTTTTCTGAATGTTGAGTTTTAAGCCAACTTTTTCACTCTCCTCTTTCACTATCATCAAGAAGTTCTTTATTTCTTCTTTGCTTTCTGTCATAAGGGTGGTGCCATCTGCATATCTGAGGTTATTGATAATTTTCCCAACAACCCTGATTCCAGTTTGTGCTACATCCAGCCCAGCATTTCTCATGATGTACTCTGCCTATAAGTTAAATAAGCAGTGTGACAACATACAGCCTTGACATACTCCTTTCCCGATTTGGAACCAGTCTGTTGTTCCATGTCCAGTTCTAACTGTTCCTTCTTGACTTGCATACAGATTTCTCAGGAGGCAGGTCAGGTGGCCTGGTATTTTCATCTCTTTAAGAATTTTCCACAGTTTGTTGTGATCCACACAGTCAAAGGCTTTGGCATAGTCAATAAAGCAGAAGTAGATGTTTTTCTGCAACTCCCTTGCTTTTTTGGTGATCCAATGGGTGTTGGCAATTTGATACATTGTACATATTAAGAGGGACTTTTCAGACAGCACTAGTGGTAAAGAACTTGCCTGTCAATGCTGGAGACGTCAAAGATGAGGGTTTGATCCCTGGGCTAGGAAGATCTCCTGGAGGAGGGCATAGCAATCCACTAAAATATTCTTGCCTGTAGAATCACATGGACAGAGGAGCCTGGTGGGCTACAGTCCACGGGGTTACAAAAAGTCAGACACCACTGGAGTGATTTAGCACACATGTATTCATATATAAGGAGACCTATCTAAGAAATTGGTTCAGATGACTATGCAGGCTAAAACTCCCAAGATCTGCAGTCAGCAGATAGTGTAAGTTCCAGCTTGAAACGAGGTAGCATTCAGAACCAGGAAAAGTCAATATTTCAATTTGTGTCTGAAAGCAGGAAAGGACGAGTGTCCCAGTCCAACGCTGTCAGGCAGGAGCTCCCTCTTACTCTACTGTGTTATTCTAGTTCAGTCTTACTTGATGGAGGCCCAGCCACCTTAGGAAGTCTACTGATTCAAATGTAATCTCATCCAGACAACCTAAGTAATAACTGGCCAAATGTCTGGGTACCCCAGTGACCAAACCAAGTTAACACAGAGAAATAACCTTCACATCTAAATATACAAAACATTTGTGAAAGATATAAGACAGATAAAAGACAAACACAATAGTGGTAAACAATGACAAAATGATATATGATTAAGTACTAATTTCAACGATAATGCCTATAATTCCTAAGGAACTTTAGAAAGGGAGTAATTCCTGACTAATTTTATAACAAATGTGTTTTAATTTGTTTACAGGTGGTTTAAGGGGCTTCCCCCTTGGTGGCTCGGATGATAAAGAATGTGCCTGCAATGTAGGAGATCTGGGTTCAATCCCTGGGTTGGAAGAGCCCCTGGAGAAGGGAATGGCTACTCACTCCAGCATTCTTGCTTGGAAAATCCCATGGACAGAGGAGCCTGGCTGGCTAGAGTCCATGGGGTTGCAAAGAGTTAGACACGACTGAGTAACTGAGCAACTAAGCAGACGCACAGGTGATTAAAGTCCAAAGAACTAAAGGGTAAATAAGGGTTGATTGTTCAAAAAATAAAAAAGTTTAAAATGACTTTAAAAATGAATAAAAAAACAAAACTCAAGCACAGCCATGAGGGAGAAAAATAACAGACTGCTTCAGCATCTTTACTGTATCAATCTTGATTCCATTTTATACCTCCAAGTGAAAGACTGCTTCAGCTGAGAGAAAATGGCTTTTGATGCCACATTTTCCCAAAACACCTGCTGGTTTTAAGGTTTCAGCAAATAATTTGACCTGCTGAGAATTCTTAGGTTATAATTTTTATATTCATAGCTTCTCAGAAAATTGTAGAGGTTTTCTACAGAAGAGCGGAAAGCAAGTGAACCAAGCAAAATGATCTCTGAAAGTAATGGATATTATTCACTGCTTTCATGTGCTACCCACTATCCACCAGATTCTATTTTGTCACAGGGAGTACAATATTTTAGGGGAAGAGATACAAAGAATTATGTAGCATCCAGTTATTTCTCCAAGGATTGGGCAATGACAGGTAAGCAATTCTATTTGCCAACCTTAAGAACAGTTTTTATTGGAAACTAATAATATAAATTATTCTCCAAAAGTTAAGGATATCAACAAATCGCCAGTCCAGGTTCAATGCATGATACTGGATGCTTGGGGCTGGTGCACTGAGATGACCCAGAGGGATGGTACAGGGAGGGAGGAGGGAGGGGTTTCAGGTTGGGGAACACATGTATACCTGTGGCGGATTCATGTTGATGTATGGAAAAACTAATACAATATTGTAAAGTAGTTAGCCTTCAATTAAAACAAATAAATTTATATTTTAAAAAAAGTTAATGATATCTCTTTAATCACGATATCAATCCCGAACAGTGTCAGAGTCACTGAAGTATCGATAGCTGAAAACCTATCATCCTTCTTCAATTTATGCTTTAGTAGATCAACTGTCCAATCTAACGTAACCAGTTTTCTAGCAAAAGTCAATAGCTGAAAGAAGGCCCCTTTTCATGAACAAGAATGACAAAAATCTATTCCATGTTTCTTGATTCTTCTAGCTGTATAATGACAATAATTTTCTAAGTGGTCACTCTTGGCTGGGATCAGACAGGTTGAAGCAGTGATGTCTTCAAATTTTCCTATCATTCTAGAACAGCCTTTCTCAACTACTGAAGATGAAACATGAGCAGATGGAAGTGAGCATTCCTATCCCTCATGACCAAAACTTGTTCTATGGAGATTGTGAGGTTCCAGCGGCCCAAGATGAAGAGCTGGGAGCTCTGATGTTGAGAGAGCTGAAAGATCTGGTACTGGGAGAATGAGCCATATAACACAGAACTCTGGAACACCACACAAATGGAAGGAACTACAGCCTTTAGGAGAGGTCCCAGCAGAAAACCCAAGTAGACTTACCTTAGTGGACACCATCCAAACAAAACCAGGCACTGAACTGGAGAATTACTCCTCAGTAGAGACAAGCAAGAACAAATAAGGAAGCCAAACACCAAAAGGCTCTCTCCATGGTGCATTAAACAATTCAGTTTTCTCTCAGAACAAAAATACTATCCTGGAGAAAAGGAGGAAAAGAGAAGATTTTAGGAGAGGTGGGGAGAAAGAATCCTGATTGGGAGTTTAAATTCCGAACTGAAGGAATATTTCATTGTATCATTTGCCTTAAAGATGAATCACAAAGACTAAAGCAATCACAAAGAAACTTTTGTTAAACCAACATAACTGTTTTCTACCAAACTCATCCTCCCACTAGCAGCCGAACTGGGATATCCAGAGCTAAAGATCAATTACAGCAAATTTTTAAAAAGCAGGTTATTTAGTGCAGATTTGTATGGCAGTGCAAACTTTAACCCCAAAAGGCAGAAGTAAGATGTAGTTCACAGCTGTTTATGAGGAAAAATATTGTAAGAACATGGTATGATAAATGGGAAAATGGAGCTAAATATAAGCACAAAGTTAGCACAAAGAAGAGAATGATAAAATACATATGGAAGCTAGGAGGAGGAGAAGAAAAGTCTTCCTAGACAAGAAAACAATTTCGGGTACTAGAGGATGAATATGAGTTCATCGTGCACTGGGGAGAGTCCCCTACAGGTAAAAAAAAAAAAAAAAAAAAGTCAAACACAGAACAGTGGAAGGGTTAGGTACTCAGTTTAGTCTTAAACAGAACATAATAAAGAAAAGAAATCTTCAGACAGAATTCCATTCTCTGGCTATTAATGTTATAACGCAGAGGATAGAAACTACCTTTGTTACAAGTTGTTAAGACTCTATTGTTAAAGAGAAAATATTTAATAGTGTATTCAGTGTAATGGAGGGGAAAAAACTGTAGTATTGTTCAGCCACCAAAACTAAAAATTGACATTTCAAAGATAAATTTGTGAGGTTATTGCACTACGAACAAAGATAGTGGAGTTGATGGAATTCCAATTGAGCTATTTCAAATCCTGAAAGATGATGCTGTGAAAGTGCTGCACTCAATATGCCAGCAAATTTGGAAAACTCAGCAGTGGCCACAGGACTGGAAAAGGTCAGTTTTCATTCCCATCCCAAAGAAAGGCAATGCCAAAGAATGCTCAAACTACCCAACAATTGCACTCATCTCACATGCTAGTAAAGTAATGCTCAAAATTCTCCAAGCCAGGCTTCAGTAATACGTAAACCGTGAACTTCCTGATGTTCAAGCTGGTTTTAGAAAAGAGAGGAACCAGAGATCAAATTGCCAACATCTGCTGGATCATGGAGAAAGAAAGAGGGTTCCAGAAAACCATCTACTTCTGCTTTATTGACTATGCCAAAGCCTTTGACTGTGTGGATCACAATGAACAGTGGAAAATTCTGAAAGAGATGGGAATACCAGACCACCTAACCTGCCTTTTGAGAAACCTATATACAGGTCAGGAAGCAATAGTTAGAACTGGACATGGAAAAACAGACTGGTTCCAAATAGGAAAAGGAATATGACAAGGCTGTATATTGTCACCCTGCTTATTTAACTTATATGCAGAGTACATCATGAGAAACGCTGGGCTGGATGAAGCACAAGCTGGAATCAAGATTGCCAGGAGAAATATCAATAACCTCAGATATGCAGATGACACCACCCTTATGGCAGAAAGTGAAGAAGAACTAAAGAGCCTCTTGATGAAAGTGAAAGAGGAGAGTGAAACAGTTGGCTGAAAGCTTAACATTCAGAAAACTAAGATCGTAGCTTCTGGTCCTATTACTTCATGCAAATAGATTGGGAAACAGTGACAAATATTATTTGCGGGGAGGAGGGGGTTCCAGAATCACTGAAGATGGTGACTGCAGCCGTGAAATTAAAGACGCTTACTCCTTGGGAAGGAAAGTTATGACCAACCTAGACAGCATATTAAAAAGCAGGGACATTACTTTGTCAACAAAGGTCCATCTAGTCAAGGCTATGGTTTTTCCAGTAGTCATGTATGGATGTGATAGTTGGACTATAAAGAAAACTGAGCGCCAAGGAATTGATGTTTTTGAACTGTGGTGTTGGAGAAGACTCTTGAGAGTCCCCTGCACTGCAAGGAGATCCAACCAGTCCATCCTAAAGGAGATCAGTCCTGGGTGTTCATTGAAAGGACTGATATTGAAGCTGAAACTCCAATACTTTGGCCACCTGATGTGAGGAGCTGACTCATTTGAAAAGACCCTGATACTGGGAAAGATTGAAGGCAGGAGAAGAAGGGGACAACAGAGGATGAGATGGTTGGATGGCATCACTGACTCAATGGACATGGGTTTGGGTAGACTCCGGGAGTTGGGGTTGGACAGGGAGGCCTGGCGTGCTGCAGTTCATGGGGTCGCAAAGAGTCGGGCACGATTGTGACTGAACTGATCTTTATATTTTCCTTCTTTCTGCTGAATTTGGTTCTTAATTGTTTTTCTTTTCTAATTCCTTTACTTGATAGGTTAGGTTGTTTATCTGAGTTTTTTACTTGTTGCTTGAGGTAGGCCTGTTTTTTTATAAACTTCCCTTTTACATCTGCTTTTGCTGTGTCCCATAAATTTTGGAAAGTTATGTTTTTATTTTCATTTGTCTCAAGGTATTTTCTGATTTTCAATTTGACCCCCCGGTTCTTAAGCAGCATGTGGCTTAGCCCCCATGTATTTGTTTTTCCCATTTTTCTTCCTGTATTTGATTTCTAACTTTATACTGGTCATGGGAAACAAGTCAGAGTTTTGTGCAGTTTCAATCTCCTTCTGTTACTGAGTTCAAGCTTGTAATGCTTACCACACAACAAGCCAATAAATAACAGATAAGCTGTTGGAGCAAGGAATAGCAACTTTATTTGGAAATCCAGCAAACTGAAAAGAGGTGGGCTTGTGCCTCAAATAAATATTTTGCCTGAGTTAGAATGCAGGCTTCTTTTATATTAAAAGGGGAAAGAGTAAAGTCAAGCATTTTGTGGTTCCAATGAGGCTCTGGACAGAATGTGTTCATTTTTCCTCCCTCAGTCATTCACAGGAGGGCCTGGCCAGGATGTTTCTTGTGAGCTAAACAAAGGTATTTTAGCGTAATGCTCATTACCTGGGAGGCAGGTTTCCCAGAAATGAGCCATTATGTATAAATTAAGCATTATAGGCAACATCCTTTTAGTGATTATCTTGTAATAGAATATAAAAGGTTCTTCCCCATAATACTTATTCTGCCTTGTTTGAAATGTTAGCATGCATGTGCATGCTGTTCATAAGCAGACTCTAGTTTTCTTACAGCATCACTATCATTCCCACTGGTTTTCAAACTAGCAGAGGGGACTCATCATCCAGGAACTGGACCCCAGGGCTGGGGCAATCAATATGTGGTTCAAACCACTCACTCTTCAGGGAAGATCTCCAAGCTTGTGTTATCCCCCCTCCTCCCAGGGGCACAGATGCTTTTCTTCCCTTTCTACATAATTCCATGTGGATGTATCTTCAGACCTGGTTGTATAAGAGTCTTTCTGACAGTCTTCAGTTTGTTTGCAGTGAGGATTGCTCCACGTGCAGATGTATTTTTGATGTGCTCAGTGGGAGGAGGTGAACTCCACATCCTCCTACTCTGCCATCTTGATCTTCTCCACTCAACTGTGTTTTTATTGTTATATCTTTCAGATGAATTCAAAGGTAAGGCTGAAGGTAGAGAATGAAAGTAAATGGGAGAAAGGGAAAAAAAATTTAAGTAGACAATAGGGCAAAGGGGGGAAAGGAAAAATTTTAAAGAAAAAAATTTTAAAAATAAAAATCTTGATTTCCTAGGGAAAGATGCACTTTTATACCACAGCCAAGACTGTGGGCACAAGTTTCATAGATACATGGTAAGGACCTGAGGGATTCTAGGAAGGCCCACTTGCCCAGATACGCTTTATCTACTTGCCACACTATCCAGGATCCTCTACTGAAAATTCATAGCTTTTAATTTCAAAGATTTATTGACCATGATTAAACCTTTGTCAAAGTGCCAGTATACTGTGAGGACTAATGTTGAGACATTATCAAAGAAGAGCTTTCCGCAGCATTTCCCAACAGGTGTTTGATGCATGAGAAAGGAATTCCATGCTCAAATAAGGTCAAAAAGCACTGAATATTATTTTTCTTTCCTACTGAGTCACAATATATATTAGTATATGAAAAGCTGTGGAAAGAGCTACAAATAGAAAAAAAAAAAAAAAAGAAACTTAAACTTTTTAAAATTCAGCAATTCCAAAACTCAACTGACATTGAGATTCTTCTGGCAGCTATGAGGGTTAATAAAAACAGCTGGCTGAATGCAAGACACCAAAAAATGAAACAAAAAAAGATTGGGGCCAAAAAGCAGTGCTCAGATGATGAAGAGAATGCTGACAGTGAGTATGGACTCTTCCCAAGGAGAGACTGAGTATATTCAACCCTCTTCCTTGGATGCAAGCATCTGCTGGATACAATTCACTTGGTATAGACAGCTTTCATTTTGTTGGCAATGGGTGGTCAGTCCTTGCAGAATCATTTTCCTTAGGGTGTATTTTAAGATACATCACTATTATCTAAAGATAAGACAAGAGACAAGTCATCTCAAGCCAAGGCATTGTCTACTACCTCATTTGATGTCCTCTATATAAAGCACCACATTGAAAAAGTTTTTCAGAACTTAGTGCTAAAAACAATTTTGCCTTCCCTAAGGAACTGAGATACTTCCTCCTTACCAAAAAAGGCTCTTGGGTCTTTCTATTTGCTTTGATTACCAGCAAACCCAAAGCCAAATGTCAGAGCAAATCTAACAGCCACATGGTCTGGATGTTTGAGATCTTCTTCCGGTTCTTATTGATGTCTCCTCTACTCATGACTCTCTCTTTCTCATTTCCTATTAGTTTACTGCATCTGCTTGTTATAAACCACCACAAGCCAATTTGGGACAAGAGAGAAGACGGAAACATAAAGAGAGACAAACAGAAATGATCAGCTCCTGTAAGATCTATATGGAACACAACACCAGTACCTTAACATGGAGTCTGGAATATCATTAATGCCTAATTCTTTTTAATATTTTTATGTGAAAAAGTATTCCCAGGTAATATTTGCCCCATCAAGATATTCAGAAAGATGTGTTTGTTGCTGAAAGATATGTCAAGGATACTGAGCATGAGTTAGGCTGCCATCTCCCACCAGTGCTTGGGTTGAAGAAATTCTACTAAAGGTGGGCTGAGAAGTAACTCTGGAGTGGCAGCGAGAACATGCCAGGAACAAGCCAGAAAACCTGGCAAGTAACATCCATGGCAGACTCCCCTATGATCTGCAGAGGGGGTAGAATGAGTTCACTTCTTCTGCTGAAAACAGGGTGATCTGCAGTAAGAGAAGGTTAGCATAAAGCATGATTTACAGAGGAGCAGACACGCACACAGAGCTAGTATGTCCAGATGAGGGCATGAACTTGGAGGAAAAACCCCATACTGTCTATTCAGAATGCATTCTGTAATAAAGAGAAATTGCAGGACAAGCATTTGTGTTCCAAAGGGCTCAAAAACATGTCAACATACAGTTGACTGGTAATATTACAGGAATGACATTTGGACACAGCTCCTGAAAAACAATGCCAACTGTATTATCCAATAATAAGCTGAGCCAAAGGTATTTTAATATATAACTTGAGGTTAAAACCCCTCCCCCCTCACTCCTGAGAGATTAGAGGGCAGAGAGTAAGAATACAAGAATCTATAGAGTTGGGGGAGCTTTGACAAGGAGTGCTGATTCTGATTATGGTTACACAAAGCCACAATTACAGCCTGGTCTGAAGGGCTCCCATCTGTGGTACCTTGTAGGGTAACTATTCTGAGGAACCTATTGGAGGGGGGGGTAGTGGTAGCACTAGTTCTTGTACAATTTTCCCTGGGGAAACTATATTGATTATTCATTCCAACAACACAGAGATATTTCCATGTCCTTCCACTACACCCAGAGGTGTGTGTGTGTGTGTGTGAGCGCACGCATGCATGCTCAGTCATGTCTGACTCTTTGAGACCCCATGGACTGTAGCCCTTCAGGCTCTCTGTCCATGAGATTTCCCAAGAAAGAATACTTGAGTGGGTTACCAGTTCCTTCTGCACTAGTTCAACCCAGGGGTCGAACCCATGCCTCCTGCATTACAGGAGGATTCTTTACCACTGAGCCACCTGAGAAGTCCACAACTGGGGGTATATGAAGTCAAATAAAACATGGACCCTGCCCTAAAGAGGTGAGTTAAGTGTCCCAAAGTTCTGACTTTTTTCCTTATAAGTTGACCTTTGCTGCTGCTGCTAAGTCACTTCAGTCATGTCTGACTCTGTGTGACCCCATAGACAGCAGCCCACCAGGCTTCCCATCCCTGGGATTCTCCAGGCAAGAACACTGGAGTGGGTTGCCATTTCCTTCTCCAATGCATCAAAGTGAAAAATGAAAGGGAAATCGCTTAGTCGTGTCTGACTCTTCGAGACCCCATGGACCGCAGCCTACCAGGCTCCTCTGTTCATGGGATTTTCCAGGCAAGAGTACTGGAGTGGGGTGCCATCGCCTTCTCTGAAGTTGACCTTTAGTCTCCTTCAAAATCCTTGCCCTTCCGAGGCAGGGAGAAGGTGATGCATGCAGCTGAAAGGAGTGTTGTTCTTGTAATGAGTATGCTTGCTCTGGGCTCTTTATTTCTCTTGCACTTGCTCTGAAAGCCAAACTGAAGAGCCACAGCAGCTCATCATGATATACAAGCATATACCACTGACTATGTGTGAAAGTCACTCAGTTGTACCACTGCCGATAATTCTGTGCTATTTGGAGCTAATCAGAGAATGGGAGTAAGAGCAGGAAGGAGAATGCTTACCTTTCAAAAGAGGGGTTTTTCAGTGGAACTTCTGGCTCTCTAGGGTGTTAGGTCTCATCTGCCTCTCATGTCATCCTATTTCCCATCTATTGAACACAAAATTTCATTTAGTTCTACCCTTGCCATCTTTGTTTCTTTATCTCCCATTCACTCCTCTGCTCACTGCCCTCCTCACTCCACCAAAACCATCTCACTAACATCCAGATCACCTCCATGTCAAGAAATCTGAAGAACAATTTCCAGTCCTGTTACCTGAGCTCTCAGACGACATCTGGCCATGTCATCCTCTTAAAACCCTCGTGTTCCTTGACCTATAGTAGTGCTGGGCTGGATGAGTTACAAACTGGAATCAAGATTGCCAGGAGAAATAACAACCTCAGATATTCAGATGATACCACTCTAATGGCAGAACATGAAGGGGCACAAAACAGCCTCTTGATGAGGGTAAAGGAGAGTGAAAAAGCCAGCATTCAAAAAACTAAGATCATGGCATCTGGTTCCATCACCTTATGGCAAATAGAAGAGGAAAAGGTGGAAGCAGTGGCAGATTTTCTTTTTGGGTTCTAAAATCACTATGGATGGTGATGGCAGCCATGAAATTAGAAAGACAATTGCTTCTTGGCAGGAAAGCTGTGACAAACCTAGACAGTGTGTTAAAAAGCAAAGACATCACTTTGCCAACAAAGGTCCATATAGTCGAGGCTATGGTCTTTCCAGTTGTCATGTATGGATGTAAAAGCTGGACCATAAAGAAGGTAGAGTGCCAAAGAATTGATGCTTTCCAGCTGTGGTGCTGGAGAAAATTCTTGAGAGTCCCTTAGACTGCAAAGAGATCAGCTAATCCATCTTAAAAGATATCAACCCTGAATATTCTTTGGAAGGACTGATGCTGAAGCTCCAATACTTTGGCCACCTGATGCTAACAGCTGACTCATTGGAAGAGACCCTAATGCTGGGAAAGATTGAAAGCTTCAGAAGGAGAAGAGGGCATCAGAGGATGAGATGGTTGGATGGCATCACCGATTCAATAGACATGAACTTGGGCAAACACCAGGAGATGGTGGGGAACAGGGAAGCCTGGATTGCTGCAGTCCATGGGGTCTCAGAGAGTCAGACATGACTTGGCAACAGAACAGCAGCTACTCCTAGAACATTCTTCTCGTTGTCTTCTCTTGGTACTTTTTCCATATTTACCTGACAATTCTACATGGGATTTCCTCGGGAAAATATTCCAGGCACTCTTTCAAATCCACCCTTCATTCTCACACAGGACCAGGAGCTGAAGGGGAATGACACCCACTGGAGCTTTGCATCCTGCATGGATTTACAAGAGAATGAGTTCAGGCACCCTCATAGCTTCAACTAGCACCTCTTTGCCAATAACTCTAACTGTATTTCTAGCTGAGAGCTTCTTTTTTTAATACAGATCCACATGCCGACAGCTTATGCAACATTGCTGTATGTTTATTTTACAGATAACTCATTACTTAATGGGTTTCCCTAGTGGCTCAGTGGTAAAGAATCTGCCTGACAGTACATGAGATGCAGGCTTGATCTCTGGGTCAAAAAGATCCCTGGAGAAGAAAATGGCAACCCACTCCAGTATTCTTGCCTGGGAAATCCTATGGACAGAGTAGCCCGGCAGGCTACAGTCCATGAGGTCAGAGAAGAATTGGACATGACTAAGCATCTAAACAACAAAATTACTTAATATATTCAAAACTGAACTTGAGACCCACTATTCCTACAGTGTGCTATCTCACAGATAGAAACGTAGGAACCTTCTTTGATAACTTGGTCTCCACTACTTCTCATATCCAATCACTAATTGCTGCTAAGTCACTTCAGCCGTGTCCGACTCTGTGCGACCCCATAGACGGCAGCCCACCAGGCTCTCCCATCCCTGGGATTCTCCAGGCAAGAACACTGGAGTGGGTTACCATTTCCTTCTCCAATGCATAAAAATAAAAGTGAAGTCGCTCAGTCGTGCCCGACTCTCAGCAACCCCATGGACTGCAGCCCACCAGGCTCCTCCGTCCATGGGATTTTCCAGGCAAGAGTATTAGAGTGGGGTGCCATTGCTTCTTCCAATCACTAACTAAAGGCTTCCAATTCCATCTACAGAACATTTCTTGAATGACATCCATTTCTCTTCACCCCAAAGCCATCACCAAAGGCCAAGACTCCAAATGAACCCTCACTTGGACTAGGATGACATCTTTTTAAATTATCTTCCTGAATTACTTCCTGCCTTCCACTAGTCCACTCTTCACATGACAGCTAGGGTGTGCTTTTGTAAGTGTGAAAACAAGCATGAGTTCCATACAGTCAAGATTTCAAATGTACAGAGATGTAACATCTTTTAGGGCTCTGAAAATGAACTTAGTCCTAAAGTCACAAATGTACTTAAAAGTAGAAAACGGAATCTTGGAAAAGCAAGGTGCATGACATCACTTGAGTTAAATATTCCAATTCAACCAGCCAACCACTACAAGATTCCCCTCAGGATTCTCCAAACTGTCTTCCTTCCACTTGAGGATGATCCATGATCCTGTGAAGACTACATAGTACCCTAGCCTTGGGAGAATGAGGCATAAGGTAACTTTTTCCATAATCATTCTTTATCCTTAGAGACCTCTGTTGCCACTGACCTCATCTTGACTGACCCCACCAGTGCTGTGCTCTGTGCTTCCACAGCTGCTAAAAACTAAGTCTTCTACATATATCAACTCATTTCACTCACAACGCCTTGGGTCTGTCATCTCTTAGCATTTTGTGCTCCCTTATCTGCCTCAGAAAACCAAGGGCCTTTGTGGCTTTTTCCACATCATATTGCATGTGCTTTGAACTCTTTCAGTCTACCCTTAAACCAGTTCAGCCCAACATCTCACTAATCCCTGCCCTCTGTCACTCCAGTGCTATGGTGGGCATGAGACTTCTCTCTTGAGCATTGTAGCAACCCACACTACTCTCAGGAAAGCAAGATATGTGCTCCCTCTGCTCTCAGATTCACGGGTAGCTTTGACATTCCTATAATTCCACCAGCACTACTCCCATCAATATCTAAAACTTGAGAGAAAGGTGCCTCAACCCTTTCTTAGAAATCCACACCAGCTGTTAACACTCTTGCTCCCTCATCTCAATTCTAAAGCTCCACTCACCTGCCAAAACTGTTCAAAGAACTTCTCTGTATGTCAGAGGAAAAGGGCCTGAATCTTCTCTCTTATTTGTGAATAAATTTTATAAATTATTTCTTCAGGCTCTGACAACGAGTAAATAGAATTTACTGATGATGATAATCCTGCTTTGAAGAGGTTCATAAAAACTTTCCTGACTCAAGAATCAGGCTTTTCATTGAAAACTTAGGCTTTCAACTACCTTAATAAAGATGAAAAGAATAAAACTTAGGCTTTTTAAGAGTCTTACCTGTTAAGGGTTTCAAATAGTGAACTGACTTCTTTTTCTAGACTGAATCTGTTCTTCCTCTTAGCTAAAGGATGCCACTGTCTGAAATGGTAAAGACTGTGGAATACTGAGGGGGAAAAAACGTGAGAAAGGAAAAAAACAAACAAACAAAAAAACCTGTTTTTAAAAACCTCCAAATTTTATCCTGAAATAATGCATTCATGCTCTCTTGAAACTCTGTCTCTTTTCTTAGTTGAGAGATAAATTAAGTTTAGAATATACAATGTGTTGATTTTATACCTTTTATATATTGCATTGATTACCATCATAGCATTAGCTAACAGCTCCACCACATCATATAACTATTTCACTTTATGGTGAGAGTATTTAAGGTCTAGTCTCTTAGCAATTTTGTAAGTTTAAAATGCAGTATTGACTATAATCACTGTGTTGTGCAATAGATCTCCAGGACTTATTTATCTACTAGTCTTTTCTCTTTTTGGCTGTGCTGGGTCTTTGTTATGGGGCATGTGCCTTTTTTTTTTTTTTTTTTTTTGCAGTGCACAGGCTTCTCTTGTTGCAGTGCTTGTGGCATGTGGAATCTTAGTTCCCCAACCAGGGATCAAACCTGCATTCCCTGTATTGGAAGGTGGATCCTTAACCACTGGAACACCAAACAAGTCCTATCTACTAGTTTCAAGTTTTTACCCTCAGACAGTATCTCCCCAATTCCCCCAAATCCCCAAGCCTTGATAACCACCATTCTACCCTGTTTTTATGAGTTCAGCTTTTTAAAGGAACTTTAATTGATGTGTAACTTACATACAGAAGAGCAAACAAAAGCAAACAAATCGTGAAGGTACAGCATGATGAATTTTCACCAAAAAAAAATATACCCTTGTGACAGCAGCAGATCAGGAAGTAAAACATAACTAGACCAGATACTGTTTATCCCATCTATACCCTCAAACAATCTACAGTCCACAGGATCACAAAAATTCAGACACGACTGAGCAAGTAATTATATCCTCAAAAATAAACTACCATCCTGACTTCAAACACTAGCCACTAACTTTGCCAGTTTTTCAACTTTAATGGAATCACAACTGCATTTGTGATTGGATTCCTTCCCTCAAAATCATATACATGACATTCATTCTACAGTTTTGCACATGAGTTAAGTTGAGTAGAGTTCAGTCCCTCAGTCGTGTGCAACTCTTTGTGATCCCATGAATTGCAGCACGCCAGGCCTCCCTGTCCATCACAAACTCCCGGAGTTTACACAAACTCATGTCCATCAAGTCGGTGATGCAATCCAGCCATCTCATCCTCTGTCGTCCCCTTCTCCTCCTGCCCCCAATCCCTTCCAGCATCAAAGTCTTTTCCAATGAGTCATCTCTTCCCATGAGGTGGCCGAAGTATTGGAGTTTTAGCTATAGCATCAGTCCTTCCAATGAACACCCAGGACTGATCTCCTTTAGGATGGACTGGTTGGATCTCCTTGCAGTCCATGGGACTCTCAAGAGTCTTCTCCAACACCACAGTTCAAAAGCATCAATTCTTCGGCGCTCAGCTTTCTTCTCAGTCCAACTTTCACATCCATACATGACCACTGGAAAAACCATAGCCTTGACTAGATGGACCTTTGTTCGCCAAGTGACATCTCTGCTTTTGAATATGCTATCTAAGTTGGTCATAATTTTCCTTCCAAGGAGTAAGTGTCTTTTAATTTAATGGCCGCAATCACCATCTGCAGTGACTTTGGACCCCGAAAGAAATAAAGTCTCACACTGTTTCCCCTGTTTCCCCATCTATTTCCCATGAAGTGATGGGACCGGATGCCATGATCTTTGTTTTCCGAATGTTGAGCTTTAAGCCAACTTTTTCACTCTCCTCTTTCAATTTCGTCAAGAAGCTTTTTAGTTCCTCTTCACATTCTGCCATAATGGTGGTGTCATCTGCATATCTGAGGTTATTGATATTTCTCCCAGCAATCCTGATTCCAGCTTGTGCTACTTCCAGCCCAGCATTTCTCATGATGTACTCTCATAGAAGTTAAATAAGCAGGGTGACAATATACACCCTTGATGTACTCCTTTTCCCATTTGGAAAGTCTGCTGTTCCATGTCCAGTTCTAACAGTTGCTTCCTAACTTGCATATAGGTTTCTCAAGAGGCAGGTCAGGTGGTCTGGTATTCCCATCTCTTGAAGAATTTTCCACAGTTTATTGTGATCCACACAGTCAAAGGCTTTGGCATAGTCAATAAAGCAGAAGTAGATGTTTTTCTGGAACTCTCTTGCTTTTTTGATGATCCAGCAGATATTGGCAATTTGATCTCTGGTTCCTCTGCCTTTTCGAAAACCAGCTTGAACATCTGGAAGTTCACAGTTCACGTATTGCTGAAGCCTGGCTTGGAGAATTTTGAGCATTACTTTACTAGCATGTCAGACGAGTGCAATTGTGCAGTAGTATGAGCATTCTTTGACATTGCTTTTCTTTGCAAATGGAATGAAAAATGACCTTTTCCAGTCCTGTGGCCACTGCTGACTTTTCCAAATTTGCTGGCATATTGAGTGCAGCACTTTCACAGCATCATCTTTCAGGATTTGAAATAGCTCAACTGGAATTCCATCACCTCCACTAGCTTTGTTCGTAGTGATGCTTTCTAAGGCCCACTTGACTTCACACTCCAGGATGTCTGGCTCTAGGTAAGTGAGCCCACCATCACGATTATCTGGATCATGAAGATCTTTTTTGTACAGTTCTTCTGTGTATTCTTGCCACCTCTTCTTAATATCCTCTGCTTCTGTTAGGTCCATACCATTTCTGTCCTTTATCGAGCCCATCTTTGCATGAAATTCTCCCTTGGTATCTCTAATTTTCTTGAAGAGATCTCTAGTCTTTCCCATTCTGTCGTTTTCCTCTGTTTTTTTGCGTTGATTGCTGAGAAAGGCTTTCTTATCTCTCCTTGCTATTCTTTGGAACTCTGCATTTAAATGCTTATATCTTTCCTTTTCTCCTTTCCTTTTCGCTTCTCTTCTTTTCACAGCTATTTTTAAGGCCTCCCCAGACAGCCATTTTGCTCTTTTGCATTTCTTTTCCATGAGGATGGTCTTGATCCTTGTCTCCTGTACAATGTCACGAACCTCAGTCCATAGTTCATCAGACACTCTTATCTATCAGATCCAGGCCCTTAAATCTATTTCTCACTTCCACTGTATAATCATAAGGGATTTGATTTAGGTCATACCTGAATGGTCTAGCAGCTTTCCCTACTTTCTTCAATTTAAGTCTGAATTTGGCAATAAGGAGTTCATGATCTGAGCCACAGTCAGCTCCCAGTCTTGTTTTTGATGACTATATACAGCTTCTCCATCTTTAGCTGCCAAGAATATAATCAATCTGATTTCGGTGTTGACCATCTGGTGATGTCCATGTGTAGAGTCTTCTCTCGTGTTGTTCGAAGAGGGTGTTTGCTATGACCACTGCATTTTCTTGGCAAAACTCCATTAGTCTTTGCCTTGCTTCATTCCGTATTCCAAGGCCAAATTTGCCTGTTACTCCAGGTGTTTCTTGACTGTCTACTTTTGCATTCCAGTCCCCTATAATGAAAAGGACATCTTTTTGGGGTGTTAGTTCTAAAAGGTCTTGTAGGTCTTCATAGAACCTTTCAACTTCAGCTTCTTCAGCGTTACTGGTTGGGGCATAGACTTGGATTACTGTGATATTGAATGGTTTGCCTTGGAAATGCACAGAGATCATTCTGTCATTTTTAAGACTGCATCCAAGTACTGCATTTCGGACTCTTGTTACTATGATGGCTACTCCATTTTCTTCTAAGGGATTCCTGCCCACAGTAGTAGATATTATGGTCATCTGAGTTAAATTCACCCATTCCAGTCCATTTTAGTTCGCTGATTCCTAGAATGTCAACGTTCCCTCTTGCCATCTCCTGCTTGACCACTTCCAATTGGCCTTGATTCATGGACCTGACATTCCAGGTTCCTATGCAATACTGCTCTTTACAGCATCAGACCTTGCTTCTATCACCAGTCACATCCACAACTGGGTATTGTTTTTGCTTTGGCTCCATCCCTTCATTCTTTCTGGAGTTACTTCTCCACTGATCTCCAGTAGCATATTGGGCACCTACTGACCTGGGGAGTTCCTTTTTCAGTATCGTATCATTTTGCCTTTTCATACTGTTCATGGCATTCTCAAGGCAAAAATACTGAAGTGGCTTGCCATTCCCTTCTCCAATGGACCACATTCTGTCAGACCTCTCCACCACGACTTGCCCATGTTGGGTGGCTCCACAGGGCATGGCTTAGTTTCATTGAGTTAGACAAGGCTGTGGTCCTAGTGTGATTAGATTGACTAGTTTTCTGTGATTATGGTTTCAGTGTGTCTGCCGTCTAATGACCTCTTGCAACACTTACCCTCTTACTTGGGTTTCTCTTACCTTGGATGTGGTGTATCTCTTCACGGCTGCTCCAGCAAAGCGCAGACACTGCTCCTTACCTTGGACAAGGGTTATCTCCTCTCCGCCACCCCTCCCGACCTTGAACGTGGAATAGCTCCTCTAGGCCCTCCTGCACCTGCCGAGCCACTGCTCCTTGGACGTAGGGTAGCTCTTCCCAGCCGCCGCCCCTTGCCTCCAGTGGGGGATAGCTCCTCCTGGCTGCCGCCCCTGACCTCGGAAGTGGGGTAGCACCTCTCGGCTGCTCCTGTGCTGTTACAGCCTGGCACTCTTGGCCGCCACCCCTGACCTCAGGCGGAGGATAGCTCCTCTTGGCTGCCACCCCTGACCTCGGACGTGGGGTAGCTCCTGCCCCTGACCTCGGACATGGGATAGCTCCTCTAGGCCGCGTTATGTGCATTGTCACAGGTATAATAGATGTTGCCAATTGTTTTGAAATGGTTGCACCAATTTAACTATCATTAATAACATCTGAGAATTCCAACTGTTCTGTATTTTCACCCATACTTAGAATTGGCAGTCTTTCTAATTATAGCTGTTCTCATGAGTATAAGAGGATATCGTGTTAAAATTTGCATTTCCCTAAGGACTTCCCTGGTAGCTCAGACAGTAAAGCGTTTTTCTACAATGTGGGAGGCCTGGGTTCGATCCCTGGGTAGGGAAGATTCCCTGGAGAAGGAAACGGCAATCCACTCCAGTACTCTTGCCTAGAAAATCCCATGGACAGAGGAGCTTGGTGCAGGCTACTGTCCATGGGATCGCAAAGAGTCAGGCATGACTGAGTGACTTCACTTCACTTCACTTCAAGGACTTAGGCAACTTTTCATGTGACTGCTTTCCATCTTTTTTGTCCACCCCAGTAACTGAAAATTCTGCTAAAATTTCAGAGTAGAAATTTCATAGAGGCAGTTAAATAAAGAGAAAGGAAAAAAGGAAGCTCGGCAGACAGAAGACATTTTAGATTGGTCATTGCATATGATCCCTATTTCTCTTGGAATACAGCATAAATATGAACGATTTAGTTCTGCATGAATTAGCTTCTACTTGCCTTGCCAGGTGTGTCATATACTTCTCTCCCCTCTTTCTCATGTTCTACATGTTGACATCGCAGCTCAGACACACCAAGTTCTCTCCAGATCTAGGGCCTTTGCTCATATTTGACTGCTGTATCCTCTTGTTATACTTTTGTTTCGATTTCTAACCACCTCCCCTCACTTATCGTACCATTAGGTCTTAGCTAAAATATGACTTCTTCAAAGAAGCCTTTTCCAAACTAGCTGCAATCACCATTTTTAAGCTCCAATAGACAATTTTTTTCATGTATGTCTTTCATAATGGAGGTAAATGCTATTTAACATACAGATCTCCTACACTCTAAGCCCTATGAAGAAAGAGACTCTATCTGTCATGTTCATGGCAGGATTATTAGCCATAATACAGTATTCAGTTCATGAGAAGCCCTATTAATCCTATTGTATTTTGTTTTGCTTAACTCAGTAACCTCCCAGTCTAAATTTCTTCCTTGCCTTTAACAGGGTTTCTTCCTTAGAAGTTGATGTCAGCAGAGTCTCTACCTTAACTTGGTGGTTCTCTCTGGCTACCCTCTATTCAAAGGCAAACCCATCTATGTACATGGATTTAACTAGCTCTATGCTATGACTTAAAAATATATTTCTGACACGCTTATCACAAGCTTCAGATTTGTATATCTAATTGCCTCCTAAGTATTTCCAACAAGATGTTATACAGATACTTCAAACTCAATATGTTCCAACCAAGCTCATCTTTTTCCCACTCCCCCACTGCCACCCCTACCTATTCCTCCTACTCTTAACTTTTACAGTCTCACTTAATGGTGCCATCATCCACCTAGTTTCCTAAAGCAGAAATCTAGTAGTCATTCTAATTCCTGTCTACCCACACCTTTTCATTCACTATCTCATTATTCCTCCCACATCATTCTATAATCTTCTTCCCATTCCTACTACTGCCTAATGAGATTTCCATTCTTTCTTACCTTGACTATTGACATAGCCTCCTAATAACTCTTTTTATCTCAATTTTGCCTTCCTTTGAAGCTTCCCCCACATAGAAGCCAGAATGACATACCTAAAATTTGATTTGACTATGGAGTTTCTGTGCTTCAAGCTCTTAAAGGCTTTGCTCAGCCTTGTTATTCAGTTAACAGACTAGGCCATATATAAGTTGACTCTTTTATTTACTTCCTCACATCTACCTTCCATAATCACCAACTTTCAATTACTATCAAACAGAGACCTTACCTTCATCTTCAGCTTCTCTCATGCTGTCCTCAAGCCTGAAATGTCACTCAGTTCTTACCCGTCCTTCAAGATTAGATTCTGGGAACATTTTTTCCAGGAAGCCCAAAGCTCTGGTTTGCACTGAGTTCACTCTGCTCTCCCACATCCCCTGCCACCCTTGGCAAACCTATCATTACCACATAACTTCTCATTACCACATAACTGCCTATTCATAGACAGTCTCTCCCACTAAACCATCAAATCCTTGAGAACTGGCCCAATATACTATTTGTTTTTGTGCCGCAGGATGTAGTAGACAGCCTGGCACACGTTAGGTACCTAAAAATTGCTATGGCACTGTAATGTTTGTGATCACTTTGAATCTCTGTGGCAGAACCCTTTATCTACTTTTATCCTTTCCTTTATTCTGCTGGATTCCAATTTTATTCCTGGTGACTCTGTGCCCAGCTCAGTTATGCCTTTTCTTAACTTCCCTTGCTAAGACAGATGACCAGCGCAATATAAGAACTCAATGCTGGCCCCTGTAAACAGCTTTAAAACAGGTTTACTCATTTGGGGAAAAGATGCTTTTGTCTTTTATTCATCTCCTCCTTTTGCCTGAAACATGTTCACAATGTCTAGAGTTCCAGGAAACATCATGGGTCCTTGAATGCAAATCCATACTGTAAAGATAGGAGTCTGGTAACCGAACAACCATGGAGCTTTCATACAAGCCTGGGATAACATTCTGTTAGACTTCTGTTACATGAGAGACAATGGTCCATACTTTGTTTAGCCTATCTGTGTCTTCGTTACTAAAAGCTGAATACAACAGTGGCAACTAGTTCTGAATAAAACTTTCTTCTTAGAGTAAGATCATATGGCATCCCTTGTATGTAGAATCTAAAAAGAAATGATACAAATGAACTTACTTACAAAACAGGAACAAACTCACAGACTTCAAGAAGGAGCTCATGGCTGCCAGGGCAGAGGGGGAAAAGGGCGGGGAGAACAGATAGTTAGGGAGTTCAGTTCAGTTGCTCAGTCATGTCCGACTCTTTGCAACCCCATGAATTGCAGCACGCCAGGCATCCCTGTCCAATACCAACTCCCAGAATTTACTTAAACTCATGTCCATAGAGTCAGTGATGCCATCCAGCCATCTCATCCTCCGTTGTCCCCTTCTCCTCCTGCCCCCAATCCCTCCCAGCATCACAGTCTTTTCCAGTGAGTCAACTCTTCCCATGAGGTGGCCAAAGTATTGGAGTTTCAGCTTTAGCATCAGTCCTTCCAAAGAAATCCCAGGGCTGATATCCTTCAGAACAGACTGGTTGGATCTCCTTGCAGTCCAAGGGACTCTCAAGAGTCTTCTCCAACACCACAGTTCAAAGTCATCAGTTCTTCGGCTCTCAGCCTTCTTCACAGTCCAACTCTCACATCCATACATGACCACTGGAAAAACCATAGCCTTGACTAGATGGAACTTTGTAGGCAAAGTAATGTCTCTGCTTTTGAATATGCTATCTAGGTTGGTCATAACTTTCCTTCCAAGGAGGAAGTGTCTTTTAATTTCATGGCTGCAGTCACCATCTGCAGTGATTTTGGACCCCCCAAAAATAAAGTCTGACACTGTTTCCACTGTTTCCCCATCTATTTCCCATGAAGTGATGGGGCCAGATGCCATGATCTTCATTTTCTGAAAGTTGAGCTTTAAGCCAACTTTCTCACTCTCCTCTTTCACTTTCATCAAGAGGCTTTTTAGTTCCTCTTCACTTTCTGCCATAAGGGTGGTGTCATCTGCATATCTGAGGTTATTGATATTTCTCCCAGCAATCTTGATTCCAGCTTGTGCTTCTTCCAGTTAGGGAGTTGGGGACGGACATATACAGACTGCTGCATTAAAAACAGAGAACCAACAAGGACCTACAGTATAGCACATGGAACTCTGCTAAATGTTATGTAGCAGCCAGGATGGGAGGGAAGTTTGGGGGAGAATTGATATGTGTATATATATGACTGAGTCCCCTCCCTGTTCACCTGAAACTAACACAGTATCATTTATTAATTGCATATAGTCCTATACAAAATAAAGGTTTTTAAAAAAAGTTTCTTCTTAAATGATGCAACTGAAAACTAAAATTGATCATGAAAAAATGCTTAATTGGGACCATCTAGGATGAACACACTTCTAATTTTAAAGATATTACTCTATTCAGCTTCATCTAAAAACTCGTGGGCTGGTGACTTTTAATACTTAGTGAGCTACTTTGTTTTTCCAACTGTCATTTAACTCGGTGACTTGACACTTTAGTAGAGTTGGAGTTTCTGAGGCAATTACATGAGTAGCTTTTATAGTATTCTTATTCACAGCTAGTAACTATTATGGGGGTTTCATAGTGCCTAATTAAGAAATAAGGACAGAGTAATTAGAGTTCTTTCAAGGATTTATAACCAAGAAAGTATTAATAAACTATCATGTATTTACAACTATCTATGTGCATGCACAAATATAAATCTTTATGTAGATAGCAAATATAAATTACTACTTTTTCACTTAGTCTCTCCATTTATCCAGTATAAAATAAAACAACAACACACATATATACACACACAAATTTCAAATAGACATTGGATTCTGGGTCTCTGACTTAACAAGTATACCTTGTGTTTCTAATGACTTAATCATTTCTTAATCTTGTTTCCACTCAGAGTGACTACAGGCCATTTTTACATCATATTTCAAATTGCCAACATCTGCTGGATCATTGAAAAAGCAAGAGAGTTCCAGAAAAACATCTATTTCTGCTTTATTGACTATGCCAAAGCCTTTGACTGTGTGGATCAAAAGAAACTATGGAAAATTCTGAGAGAGATGGGAATACCAGACCACCTGACCTGCCTCTTGAGAAACCTATATGTAGGTCAGGAAGCAACAGTTAGAACTGGACATGGAACAACAGACTGGTTTGAAATAGGAAAAGGAGTACGTCAAGGCTGTATATTGTCACCCTGCTTATTTAACTTATATGCAGAGTACAACATGAGAAGTGCTGGGCTGGAAGAAGCACGAGCTGGAATCAAGATTGCTGGGAGAAATATCAATATCCTCAGATATGCAGATGACACCACCCTTATGGCAGAAAGTGAAGAGGAACTAAAAGGCCTCTTGATGAAAGTGAAAGAGGAGAGTGAAAAAGTTGGCTTAAAGCTCAACATTCAGAAAATGAAGATCATGGCATCTGGCCCCATCACTTCATGGGAAATAGATGGGGAAACAGTGGAAACAGTGTCAGACTTTATTTTTGGGGGGTCCAAAATCACTGCAGATGGTGACTGCAGCCATGAAATTAAAAGACACTTCCTCCTTGGAAGGAAAGTTATGACCAACCTAGATAGCATACTCAAAAGCAGAGACATTACTTTGCCTACAAACTTCCATCTAGTCAAGGCTATGGTTTTTCCAGTGGTCATGTATGGATGTGAGAGTTGGACTGTGAAGAAAGCTGAGAGCCGAAGAACTGATGCCTTTGAACTGTGGTGTTGGAGAAGATTCTTGAGAGTCCCTTGGACTGCAAGGAGATCCAACCAGTCCATTCTGAAGGATATCAGCCCTGGGATTTCTTTGGAAGGAATGATGCTAAAGCTGTAACTCCAGTACTTTGGCCACCTCATGGGAAGAGTTGACTCATTAGAAAAGACTCTGATGCTGGGAGGGATTGGGGGCAGGAGGAGAAGGGGACAACAGAGGATGAGATGGCTGGATGGCATCACGGACTCGATGGACATGAGTCTGAGTGAACTCCAGGAGTTGGTGATGGACAAGGAGGCCTGGCCTGCTGCGATTCATGGAGTCGCAGAGTCGGACACGACTGAGCGACTGAACTGAACTGAACTGGCTCAGTTTAAACTCTATTTTGTAGCTACCTAGACACTGGCAGCACATGGCCTCTACTCCAGGCGTTTAATGCTAACTTTTCAACAATTATCAAGGCCCATTTTCTGAGAGGCTCTGACCTGCTTAGAGTCAGTATCACCAGCTGTTTCTATGTGACTGTTTAGCGCTCTCCCCAACCCAGGAGATGGTCATTCACTCTGTGCAATGATTTCTGCACATACTCACTCCCTCCTGAGCGATTTAAAGTCCATGTAAGATTCAGCCTTGCTTTGTTTTTAAGGATAAATGATAGGATTTGAGATCAAATATTTTTAGACTGTAACACCATATCTTGTCTCTGCTGTTTTGTACTTAATAGGTACACACATGACTTCAATAACAATCAGGCTGTCCAAGGTTAATTCATTCACTGACATACTAGTACTGAGTATCTGCTATGTGGTTAGCACTGCACTATGTCAAAACAGAGTTGGACACGACTGAAGCAACTTAGCAGCAGCAGCAGCAGGTCAAAAATACTACACTGAGCAAAAACAGGTATTGTATCTAACTCCATGTTGTGGGGAAGACATGTATTATGCAAACTATCACAGAAATGAGTTTATAATTGCAAACTGAGATTAGTGCTAGATGAAAAGGAATATGGTTCTATGAGTCTGCTAATCACAGATTAGCTTGTTTCAGACCAAGCACCCTAGCAAGTAAACTAGAAATTGGAATTTTAAAACTAAATGGAATTTTAAAAATCCATATGAATATGTCATAAAGCTACTGAGGCTATGACGGCTCATGGGGCTAAAATCCAAGAGAAGAGGGAAGTTCATGGAGGTGAACCTGACAGTCAGAGTAACTCTTCCTCTTATGGAATTTGCTAATTCTCAGTAGAGGATCAGAAGGTGAGCAGAGCTCCCTATAGTCTCATGAGGCTGGGGAACACACACTGAAGTTTCGGGCCCACAAAGAAAGGGAGGCCTTGATCAACTCCACAGCTTTCCATTGAGAAAGGACGGCACTTATGAACTCCCTTCTCCATGACTCACTCGTGGTGCACCTCCAACCAGGGCTCCAGACAGTCAAGGCTCTTCCACTAGTGGATGGCTCAACATTTCAGTCTGGCTTTATCTGAGACAATGATACTGCTGCTTATAGAGGTTGCTTCAGTCCTTCATTAAACTGTAATAGTGAACATAGCAGTACTAGGAAGGTATTCTGCTTTCATTCTATCCATGCTGCTCTCTGGACACATTTTGTAATGAAACCTTTGGTGAGATTCATCAGTTACTTCCTTTTTGTCCATTTACCCAGTGGCATGAACAAACTTAAATGGCAAGAGAGGCAGTCTAAACTTCAGGTTAAATGAAATGATTGCTATATCCCAGGTGGAAACATCCCACTGTTGAATACTATAATACTCAAACAAAGTCCCAAAGAATGGAGATAGGAGGTAAAACATTTTTAATTAGGCTAATAGGTACAATAGCAAGAATACCTACTCTCATTTCTATCCTATTGTCTCCAAACCAATATATTCAATATAAGGGAGAAATACTAATAGTAATAATAAATAATAATAAAATTATTATTTAATAAAAGTATTTAAATATAATAATAAATGATAAATTAATCATTAGCTAAAAAGGATATTATTGTAAGACTGTCCACTACTCAAAAGGTATCATATCTCATCTACACCATATTCAAGACTCCAGTTAGACCATGAATGTTTCTGGGCCCTGATGTACCTCAGACCACTTAACCACTATTTGCCCCACTTCTTTAACTATAAAATAAACTTCCTTGGTCAGAGGAAGGTTGGCTAGAATACCATAACAGTTCATAAAAACAGTTAGTCCATGGACAGTGATACTAAAAGAAAAAAGTTGAGAGGAAAGGCAAATTAAATTTTAAAGCATCACAGCCCCCTCCATCGGAAAAGGCAATGGCACCCCACTCCAGTACTGAGCGACTTCACTTTCACTTTTCACTTTCATGCATTGGAAAAGGAAATAGCAACCCACTCCAGTGTTCTTGCCTGGAGAATTCTTGCCTGGAGGAGACTGGTGGGCTGCCATCTCTGGGGTCGCACATAGTCGGGCACGACTGAAGCGACTTAGCAGCAGCAGCAGCAGCCCCCTCCATGATGGCAGGCAGCTAGCTTGCCTCCCTGCGGTATGGTACGACACTGCAAGCTAAAGGCTGGTACCCATTCCTGGGAAGTACAGCCAGGTCAGAGTTTTGAGGAGTCCATGTTTAAATATCTGTCACCAAATGCACTTTGATCAATACTAAGTAGTCTTGGGAAAAAAGCTGGGCAGTGTAAATGGAATGAAATCATCTTGTTTCACTGATAATTAAAAGCCTATCCACAGTGACCTTTTGGTGGTCATTCATATAGGACAAATTCAGTTACACTTTGGAACCTCATTGAAACAGGTTCAGTCATGTCTTCTCTCAAGCTTTGTGGTCAGTCTTATAATCCTTTTTCTTTTAGGTCCCTGATAATATGATTATATCATTAGCACTGCCCATTGATCAATATAGATACTTACCCTCACGCTTTCTACTAACAAAGTGAACAAGAAGATAAATTGTTTGACTTCCGTCCACTAGGAGAATTTTCTGTATCCACTGTCCTGCAGGGCCACTCCTAAGGGAGCAAGTTATAGTGATCTACTCCTTGTTGGTGCAAATGTGTGCAGTTCAGTTCAGTCACTCAGTTGTGTCTGACTCTTTGCAACCCCATGGACTGCAGCATACAAGGCCTCCCTCTCCATTACCAATTCCCAGAGTTCACTCAAACTCACATCCATCGAGTTGGTGATGCCATCCAACCATCTCACCCTCTGTTGTCCCCTTCTCCTCCCACCTTCAATCTTTCCCAGCATCGTCTTTTCCAATGAGTCAGTTCTTCGCATCAGGTGGCCAAAGTATTGGAGTTTCAGCTTCAACATCAGTCCTTCCAATGAATATTCAGGACTGATTTCCTTTAGGATAGACTGGTTGGATCTCCTTGCAGTCCATGGGACTCTCAAGAGTCTTCTCCAACACCACAGTTCAAAAGCATCAATTCTTTGGCACTCAGCTTTCTTCATAGTCCAACTCTCACACCCATACATGACTACTGGAAAAACCATAGCTTTGACTAGATGGACCTTGGCAAAGCAATGTCTCTGCTTTTGAATATGCCGTCTAGGTTGGTCATAACTTTTCTTCCAAGGAGGAAGTGTCTTTTAATTTCATGGCTGCAGTCACCGTCTGCAGTGATTTTTGGAGCCCCTCAAAAATAAAGTCTGTCACTGTTTCCACTGTTTCCCCATCAATTTGCCATGAAGTGATGGGACCAGATGCCATGATCTTAGTTTTCTGAATGTTGAGTTTTAAGCCAACTTTTTCACGCTTCTTTTTCACTTTCATCAAGAGGCTCTTTAGTTCTTCGCTTTCTGCCATAATGGTGGTGTCATCTGCATATCTGAGGTTACTGATATTTCTCCCAGCAATCTTGATTCCAGCTTGTGCTTCATCCAGTCCAGCATTTCTCATGATGCGCTCTGCATATAAGTTAAATAATCAGGGTGACAATATACAGCCTTGACGTACTCCTTTCTTGATCTGGAACCAGTCTGTTGTTCCATGTCCAGTTCTAACTGTTGCTTCTTGACCTGCAAACAGATTCCTCAGGAGGCAGGTCAGGTGATCTGGTATTCCCATCTCTTTAAGACCTATTTTTAACCAGATTCAAATGTTTTCTTCTTTAGTCAGTTGATTTGAAGTAATTTTCCCATGAGAGTGGAGTATAGTACAGCAGTAGGAGGGAAGGTGAGAGTTAAAACTACTTATGCAACTTATTTCTTATCCTTTACGCCTGCATGGACCTCATCCTGAATATATTACTTTCACTTGCTGTTAGAGGACTTCAGGCCATGTCTAATATCAGTGTTGGTTTCAAATCCTTCACTGCTTACTGTGTAACTTCTTTTCTTCATCTTTTTGGTAAAGAAATAATCCAAACTGGCTCAACTTCATGCTTCTGATCTCCTCCTACCATTATCACCTTGGCTCACCCGACTCTAACTACTCTCTTCCTCCATCAAGCCAGTCCTCTTCATGACCTCTGCTCTTATTTCCACCTAGAATATTTTTGCTCTGGAAATGCACGAGCTACTTCAACACCTATGGATCAAACAATACTTTCTTGGTGACAACATTCCCTGACAACCCTTTTTAAAAGTTAAACCCTAGGACTTCCCTGGTGGTCCAGGGATTAAGTCTCTGAGCTTGCAATGCAGGGGACTCAAATTTGATTCCTGGTCAGGGAGCTAAGATTACATATGCTGTGCGGCCAGAAATAACTTTAATAAATAAAAAAATTTAATGAATCAATAAAATTAATTTTTAATAAAAAATTAAAATTAACAAAAGTTCCCACCCTGGTAATTTTAATTTATCCTTATTTATTTTTCTCCTTACACAGATCACCTTCTAATATACTGTGTGTTTCAGTGTATTTGCTTATCCTCTGTTTTCCTCTATCAGACTACCAGTTACAGGAAGGAATTTTTATCTGCTTAGTTTATTGCTATGTCTCCAGTGCCTGGAAAACTGTGAACATATGGGATATTCAATAAATATTTTAATGAAAGAACAAGTGAATGAATCTTACCCCTCAAAGTCATAACAAATTTTAAATTTTGTTTGAGAGTATTCCAACGAATTGAAAACAAACAGTATTGTAATAAATGAATATGTCTGATTTCATTCATTCATATGTATTTATTATAAGAAACTCCCCCCTGCCCCATTTATTTTCTCCTCTTTTTCCCCCTACAGTCTTCCAATCTACATATATTATAAAAATTTTGTGTGAGGAGAAATCAGTTCAGATTGTGCTATTTCCCCAACATCTGCTGGTTTTGAGAATAATAATGCCACTGGTTGTTTCTGATACAAGCACAGTGTAAGGCTTTGTTTCTTACAAGTCAACCGAACAAGCAAACAATGAGAATTACTCCCAGCTTGAAGAGGCACGCTGAATCCAGAATCTCAACGAATGTCCCCATCACGCTTCAACATGATCTAAAATCATCAGTTCCCCTTTGGCCTTACTCTCTCAGAATCCACACACAAACACACACACACACACATGCATACAATTTTAATGTAAACTAACAAAGTTATTTTTATGTGGGAATTCTTTCATCTCGGAGTTTTGTTTTTAAACTGGTCCCCAGAATATCCCGGGATGTGACCTCAGTTAAAGCTTTGGAACAGAGTGAGGGGTAATGACAGGATAGAAGAAGAACTGGCTTCCCTCAGCCAGGTAAATCCTTTAGACAGGCCTCATCCTGCTGCTGCTGCTAAGTCGCATCAGTCGTGTCCGACTCTGTGCAACCCCACAGACAGCAGCCCACCAGGCTCCTCTGTCCCTGGGATTCTCCAGGCAAGAATACTGGAGTGGGTTGTCATTTCCTTTTCCAATGTATGAAAGCAAAAAGTCAAAGTGAAGTCACTCGCTTGTGTCCGACTCTTCGCAACCCCATGGACAGTAGCCTACCAGGCTCCTCCATTCATGGGATCTCCCAGGCAAGAATACTGGAGTGGGTTGCCATTTCCTTCTCCAAGACAGGCCTCATAAAGGACTCATTAAGGATACTGAGGCAAAAGGAAAGTATATCACCAGAGAAAAAAGGAGGGCTGCTTTGCTGGGAGCTTCGTGGGCCATGTTAAAGACTTAGAATTTCGCTCTGAATGAGATGGAAAGCCATCTGAGGGTCTTTGAAAAGTTCATCTGTGATATTCTGCTGGAAACAGACTGAAGGGGAACCAAAGCTGGAGAAGGGAGATCAGTTAGGAGGCTATGACAATAATGCAGAATAGACAGAACAGTGATCTGAATTGAGACCACAGCAAAGGACCAACTGTACAAGAGTGGAGAGAGTTTTTGAAAGCAGGGCCAACAAGATTTGTTGCCAGATCAGATGTGGGTTGGGACAGAGAGGAGTCAAGAGTGACTCTGAGGTTTTTGTCCTGAGCAACTAGAGGAATGGAATAATCACTAACTGAGAAAAAGTCAAGAAGAAAAACAAACTTGAAGTTAGCATCATGAGGTGAAGGGGAAAATTAGGAGTTCAGTGATGGATGTGTTAATGGTCAATGAATGGGTCATATGAATCTGGCATTCAAGGGCAAGCTCTAGGCTGCAGGTGGAAATTTCCAAGTCTTCAGCATATAGATGATACTGAAAATCATGGACTGGATGAGATCAATGGAATGCGCACCAATAGAAAAGATTTCCAAGCTGCTCTGGAAGGCAATATGGCAACTCCTTAAAGATTAAACATTAGAATTACCCTGCATGCATGCTCAGTTGCTCAGTCATGTCCAACTCTTTGTGACACTAATGGACTGTAGCCCACCAAGTTTCTCTGTCCATGGGGATTCTCCAGGCAAGAATGCTGGAGTGGGTTGCTATGCCCTGTTCCAGGGGATCTTCCTGACCTAGGGATGGAACCCACGTCTTCTGCACTGCAGGCAGATTCTTTACCCACTGAGCCACCTGGAAAGCTAGAGTTACCCTATAATCTAGCAAATCCACTGTCAGGTATATACCCAAGAGAAATGAAAACATGCATATAAAATATTGGGCAACATGTAAAGGCACTGACCCTCCTGCAGTTGAAAAATTCAAGTATAACTTTATGATCAGTCCTCCATATCCATGGTTCCACATTCTCAGATTCAACCAAACATGAATTAGGCATTACTGTAGTACCCGTTTATTGAAAAAAAAAAAGTTCACATGTAAGTGGACATGTGCAGTTCAAACCTGTGATATTCAAAGGTCAACTGTGTATCAATGATCACAGCAGGAGTATTTGTAAGAGTCAAAAAGTGGACCCAACTCAACTGTCAACTGATAATGGGTAAAGTGTGGTATATCCACACAATGGAATGTAATTTGGAAATCAAAAAGAATGAAGTATGTTCTACAATGTGCATGAACCTTGAAAACATTATGCTAGTGAAAGGAGCCAGTCACAAAGGACCACATATTGTATGAGTCCATTTATATGAAAGTATAAATTTTCATACATCCACAGTAAGCAAATTTGTAGAGGCAGTGGTTGCCTAGGGCTGGGAATGGGGGGATGAAAAGCTAAGTAGATGGTAAAAACTAAGGGACAAGGGGTTTCTTTTGAGGGGAATGATAGTGTTCTAAAATTGATTATGGTAAGCATAGAACAATTTTGCAAATATACTGAAAGCCATTGAATTGTACACTTCAAGTGGTTGAATTGTATGCTGTATGAATTATAGCTCAGTAATGCTATCCAAAAAATAAAGAAGGAAAGAAAAGAAAAGAAAGAAACAGAGGAGAGTTCCAAGGTTTGAATCCTGAGGCCATCAGAATTTGGGGGATTGGGCTCAGATGGTAAAGAACCCACCTGCCAATGCAGGAGACATAATGATGTGGGTTTGATCCCTGGGTTGGGATGCTCCCCTGGAGGACGGCTTGGCAACCCACTCCAGTATTCTTGCCTGAAGAATCCCGTGGACAGAGGAGCTGGTGGGCTACAGCCCATGGTGTCAGAAAGAGCCAGACACAACTGAGCAAGTGAGCATGTGTGCACAACATTCATTAGACATCTAGGAGGAAGTTTAGAGTAGGGATTTAGAGGGGTGACTTTGGAGATGAGGAGAAAGGTCTAGGCTTGAAAAATAAATCAGAAAGCCCTTAGTATATAGATAGTATTTTAAACCATCGTATTAGGTGAGATCACCTAGAAAGTGAGTGTAGAAAATATAGAGCTCGGAGGCTGAGTCCAGGGCCTGCCAACATTAGAGGCTGGGGATATACAGAGGAACCAGAGCATAGGGCACTGAGCAAAGGATCCTGAAAAGGAGGAGCCAAAAAAGTAAGAAGAGCCGAGAGTACAGTGTCCTAAAAGTCAAGTGAAGGAAACACCTAAGGGAAGAGTGATCATCTGTCAAATCCTGACAAGAGCTCAAGTGAGATGAAGAGTAAGAGCAAACACTGGTGTTAGCTATGTGAAACTCAATGGAAATTTTACCAGAACTGTTTTGTAGGAGTCAAGAATGAATCCCTGATTAGAAAATAGGAGATGAGCAAACTGCAGATAACAAGTAGATAGGACCATTGAGAAGATTCGCTTGTCACAGAAGCAGGAAAAATGGCCCAGTAACTAAAGTGAAACAGAGCCCAGAATTTTTTTTCTCCCTATATTGGAAGAAGTAGTAGCATTTTATAAGTTTCTTGAAAATGAGCAGGCAACACAGAAAACATGATTTTACAGAAGAGAGAAGCCAACTGCTGATGTGTGGTCCTTAAACATGTGACAGGGGATGGGAACTGGTGAGCCAGTGGAAGGGACTGGCCTTAGCTGAAAGACTGTGGCAAGTTCACCTGTCGTGAGGAAAGAGAATATATGGACACAGAGTACGCAGCTGGGTGGACGTGATGCACACTACAACTGTTCTGGGGTCTTTTATTACCCCAGTAAAACAGGAAACAAGGTCTCAGTAGAGTAAGGATGGGGGAGGAAACATGAAGGAGAGAAAATAAAGAAGAAAACAGTCTCTGGGCAATGGCAAGTGAAGAACTAGAGACATGCAGTATCATTGTCAGTTATTAAGTGACCAGTGTGGTTAATACTGAGCTACGAGTAAGGCCAGTCATCAAGGTGGTGTTTTCCTCCAGACCTGTTCAACCATATGATGGTAGGTCCTAATAAAGAATTGGCTTCAACCAGCATTGAGATTAATAAAAGAGGGAAATGTTCACTATTTTGTAAAAAAAAAAGAAAGGAGATTTTAGACTGATTATAGTACCTCTACTTCATGGGAAATAGATGGAGAAACAGTGGAAACAGTGTCAGACTTTTTTTGGCCGGGGGGGGGGGGGGGGGGGGGTCCAAAATCACTGCAGATGGTGACTGCAGTCATGAAATTAAAAGACGCTTACGCCTTGGAAGAAAAGTTATGACCAACCTAGATAGCATATTCAAAAGCGGACATTACTTTGCCGACTAAGGTCCATCTAGTCAAGGCTATGGTTTTTCCTGTGGTCATGTATGGATGTGAGAGTTGGACTGTGAAGAAGGCTGAGTGCCGAAGAATTGATGCTTTTGAACTGTGGTGTTGGAGAAGACTTTGGAGAGTCCCTTGGACTGCAAGGAGATCCAACCAGTCCATTCTAAAGGAGATCAGCCCTGGGATTTCTTTGGAGGGAATGATGCTGAAGCTGAAACTCCAGTACTTTGGCCACCTCATGAGAAGAGTTGACTCATTGGAAAAGACTCTGATGCTGGGAGGGATTGGGGGCAGGAGGAGAAGGGGACGACAGAGGATGAGATGGCTGGATGGCATCACTGACTCGATGGACCTGAGTCTGAGTGAACTCCGGGAGTTGGTGATGGACAGGGAGGCCTGGCATACCACAAAGAGTCGGACATGACTGAGCGACTGAACTGAACTGAACTGATAGGGACAAAACAGACTGAAAGGAAATATTTACATTAGGTATGATTTTACAGGCAATTTTAACTTTTTCTGTATTCTTTTCTTTTGCAAAAATCAAAACTCACTCAATCTACTTTAAACAAGTTAATATTCAGGACCATCCCATGTAAGCAAAAGCAGGAAGCAGGGCCAGATCTCACAAGAAATTTAAACCTGAAAGCAATAAAATAAGACAATAATTGTTTCTGATCCTGCTCTCACAGAGCACATGACCTCTTATTCTCAATGAGCACAAGCATCTTATGGTTCCTTCTGCGACTCTGAATCATTCCCTTGATTTCCCCTGCTTGCAGAACAATGCACAGGACTCCAGCGTGAGTACTTTTGTCTCAGCCCATAGTTTCAGAGCCCACCACCACCTGACTGAGTCTTTGTCTTCTTCAGATACACAGGAGGCAAACTGATTGGCTCAGCTCGAATCAAGAAGCTCCTTGTTTGGTTCAGTCAGCTAGAACCAGAAATGAGAAGTTAGCTGGTCAAAACATAAGGACAACCCAACCCCTTTCTTCCCAATGTCAGGAAGAGAGGTAACTCCAGTGAATCAGGCCAAGCAAAACTCCAAATATATCTCTAAGAAGACACATAGGACTTAACCAATATCTTTAATATAAATACTTCTAAAGAAGAGACCAAAAGTAGATAATGAGATATTAAAATTTTAATGACTCAGATGGTAAAGAATCTGCCTGCAATGCCAGGCGACCCAGGTTCAGGAAGTCAGGAAGATCCCCTGGAGAAGGAAATGGCAACCCACTCCATTATCCCTGTCTGGAGAATCCCATGGACAGAGGAGCCTGGCGGGCTACAGTCCATGGGGTCACAAAGAGTCAGACACGAGTGAAAAACTTTCACTTTCAAACACTTGCAGAGAAGAGATCAAAGGAGAGCATGAAATATTAAAAATCTAGTCTCCTCTTTTCGTTAAATATTTCTTCTCTGTTTCAGGTAGGTTTTTCATCATTGTAATGTGTAAAAAGCTTCTATGAGTGCCTATTAGTACAGGGCACCATCTCCTTCACTGCAAAGAATGAGTCTGACAGGCATATTAACAGTAAAATTTAACTTTTGAAGAAAACACTGAGAACCTGCAATGTACTCCTTAACTATAAAATGGAATTGTTCATAACATAGAATATTCTGAAGATTCCCTGCCTTCATCTTTGTTTTCCTGCAGTTATTAAATTTAAATCAGAGGTGAAAACAAAATAAAGCTGAAAGTTTATTTGCGGCATTCTAGTCTTAGGTTACTTTTAGTTGCATGAATTGTACATGATACATATTTTTGTACATAACATTCAGGTAAACACAGAAGAAAACAGAGACAAAGAAAAGGCTCCTTTGTTTTCCCTCTCTCACCCCTGAGTATCCCCTTTGCAGAGGAAAACACTGGTAACAGATTAGGCTGTACACTTTCAACTGTTTTTCTAGGTTAGTTTTATTACTATCTTGTTTTTGAGGCTTTACTTTTTCATTTTTAAACTTGCCTTTCTTTCTTTATGCTGATGACTTCCTGTCAGTATTCCTGGTAAGTTATATACCCCAGTGGCCTTGCATCCAGGTTCTATAAAGACATTTTTAATAATATCCCAGTGATCTAATCTCTTAAAGCTCTCATATTTCACTTTTTTTTTTTTTTTAAGCAGACATTTTATGGACTGGTGAAGCAATCATTTAGAAACATACATCTCTGAAGCCATTTTAGTTTTATAATTTGTTCTGCCTCACAAACAACCACAGTCAGCCTTCCAAGAGGACAATCCTTTAAACCAAATCTCTAACATTAAAGCCGCTTATGGCTGTTTCAGATAATGGGAGCTGTCCATTGTGTGATGTGTTCGGTCTACTTCATTTAGGGAGGATCTGTTGCACTAATAATGGACTTGAAAATGAGCTCTGCACTAGGAATCCAGCAGTGAATAACAGAAAAAAGTGAGCTTACAAAATTTATTGGAAATTTTTTCTGAAGGTCAGAGAACATATTAAGCACAACAGCAAATGTGTATTTTTAATAGTACATTATATTTTTAAGAGACTCTGATGTCAAAGCTTATTATGCATCCCTTTCAAAAAAAAAAAAGACAGGTTAAAGAGACTTCAATCAAAACCCACCTTGTAGATTTGTCTAAATTTCTAGGATAATAAATTAGATGTAATAAAAGAAAAAAGTCTCTGGATTTTGCCCCCCCAAAAAGAAAATATGCCCTTTGTGAACTTTGTTATGAGTCATATTTGTATAGAAACACATATTATCATTTGAAGGCTATGTCATCTTGAATAGGAATGAGAATTTGTCTCTCAGTTTCCTTATTTTTAAACTGGAAATAATATTGTCTATTTTATAAGTATGATACAATGTATGCATAGCAGAGGCTTTGCCATGAGCCTGGTCGACAATTGATTCCAATTCCAACTGCTGGTAGATAATTACCATGCTGATGGCAAAACTCTACCCCAAGTATCTGTCTTATCTTTCAGCTTTTCTGTCTCAAGACTTGTTCTGAAGAAGTAAAATTTTTCATCCTTCTGAGAACATTCCAGAAACATGGGGGCAATTAACAACCAGAGGGGCAACCTTCAACCACTGAGGAATGGGAGTCAGTGAACAAATGCCTTCTATTTTTGTTTCTTATCTGTTTCTGAAGGGACGTGCTACACAGTTCTTTGGAGGGTCCCCAGTGGAAATGAGTACCAGTTGCCCACAGCAAAACTGTCTCAATAATGGACCCTTATAATCGGCTTCCTGGAATCATCTCTCTAATAGATTACCTTCTCCCAAATGCTTATCTTAGACTCCACTTTGAAGAAAAAACAAACTAAAAGGCTTTTAACATTCCATTCCCTTCCCTGCCTCTCTTCATAAATGCCATTCCCTCTACTGATAAATCAGATTTCCAGTCCTTATCAAGGACTTACTCTTGGAAAATAATGTGCTAGATACAACTATTCAATATGGTAACCACTAGTGACACATGGGCATGGAGGACTTGAAATGTGGCTAATCCAAATTAAGAGGTGCTGACAGTGTAAGCCATATAACAGATTTTGAAAACTGAGAATAAAAAAAACACTATAAACTACCTTACTAATAATCACATACTGGTTAGTTGAAATCACAGTATTTTACATTTATTGTTGTTGTTCAGTCACTAAGCTGTGTCTGACTCTGCAACCCTATGGATTGCAGCACACCAGGCCCTCTGTTATCCACCATCTTCTGGATTTGCTCAAATTCATGTCCATTGAATCTGTGATGCTATCTAACCATCTCATCCACTGCCATCCCCTTCTTTTGCCCTCCTTCTTTCCCAGCATCAGGGTCTTTTCCAATGAGTTGGCTCTTCGCATCAGACAGCCAAAGGACAGGAACTTCAGCTTCAACATCAATTCTTCCAACAAATATTCAGGGTTGACTTCCTTTAGAATTGACTAGTTTGATCTCCTTGCAACCCAAGGGACTCTAAAGAGTCTTCAAAAGTATTTTACATACATTGAGTTACATATTTCAAATGTATCACTAACAAACTTCGCTTGTTTCTTTTTACTTTTTACAACGTGGCTACTAAAATTTTTTAATTACATTAGAAATTCATCCTGGCTGAATCAGAAAAACGTATAAAGGCATGAAACCTATCAAAGCAATAAGTACACCCACTGTTTCCTTAGTTTCCTTTTGGTCACAGTTCTTATCATTAAGATACTTTCAGGCTGAGGGAATGAAATCTTTCACTTATTTCCCAGTGTCTGGAACATAGTAAGTTCTCCATGTTTCCTTCTGCACAAATAAATTAGAGATTTTATTACAGGAAGAAATAAACAGTGAATTTTATAAAATAGGTTGTTGTCAAATTATACAGGATGTCAGTGCAATTTATCTCAAAGGTAATATAACATTCTTGAAGGTTTCGGTACTATTTATTAGAAAGATTCATGTAGAATCAGTATGTAAGATGCAAAAGTGGAAGTGAGACTACAGCCTAGCTGGCAGGCTATTGCAAAATGCTGAGTTTGCCAATAGAAAGCACTAGCCATGGCAATGGAAGAAAATCAGATCATAAGATAAAATTAAGAAAATGCTAGAAGCTGATTGGTTGTGGGTAGAGAAAGAAGAAAGGAAAGGAAGTTTTTATGTCTTCATCACAGTATGAAATTCATTAGAAATCCATGTTCTGTAATTACTAATGTTATTTTTTTAAAAAAAAGTTGCCCTAAGAACTTTCCCTCACTATTCAAAGGTATTTTCTAACTCAGGAAAAGAAAAATTACTGCAGAACAGCAGAAAAGGATGTCATATTCTTTATTCCTAATTTCAAAAGCATGTTCCAAGAAAACAAAGACACTATAAAAGCACTTTCAGAAAGAGACTACGTCCTTCTCTCCACTCAAGCTTCCATGCCCAGAAGATAAGAGCCTTCTGATTAGGATGAAAAGAAGTCATGAGGGAGAAGCAAAAGGGTTAAATGCACATGCAAGGAGGACTGGAACATGACCTACTTTCCCAGATGTGTAGCTGGGGGAGACAGAAGGATGGAGAAAAGTACGGTGTTCTAGATCTACCACTTCAGTTTGGTATTGAAGCTTCAGGGCAGAAGTGATGGTGTGGGTCTCTCTACACCATAATGATATCAAGCCAACAGTTAGACATGGCTGGGTGTGACATAAGGGGACAATGAGGCTCTGATCCTACCTTAAACTCACCACTGAGAAGTAGACAAATAAACTTTCCCCAATTCCCCAAGCAGGACTCAGATGTCAGCTGAAGGAGACAGCTGAGGGCCAAAGGTGCTTATATTTGTAACCCAAATGCCAGTGTGAATCATGAAACTGAGGTTTTTATAATGCAGAGATTTCAGAAGAGTGACAAATATTATGACCACCAGAGAGCAGATACTCTCTCTCCTTGACTTCACATCTCAATCCCCATCCTGTCATTATCACACACAATCTGAAGGAAAGAAGGTAAAATCCAGAACTGACACAATTTTAAGCTTGTCTGAAAAAGTATGACAAAGACTGAATTCACCTGGAAATGACCAGATATAATTTTACAGCATCAGGAAAAATAAGGCATATAAGAGAAACTAAATACAAAAATGGGAAAATAAAATGTTACCTGTTTTGAAAATATGATTTCAGGGTTCACAAAAATTATACTTATAGCTGGTATAAAGGAATTTACTACATTCTTAAAGAGGATTAAGAACTCTCTTTGGGAAACTATAACATATTTTATTTAAAAAAACATAATAAACGACTGACTGAAATGCTTCAATGCTAAATTGACATTTAAGTGAATTGCTATTTTCCTCCTGCCTGGGCTTCGCTCTGAGGCATGATCTTGCCGGCGTCCAGCCCCGGTGGATCCAGGGAATTTGAAGCGAGGACGGCGTTGGTGAGGAAAACTTATTTATTTATTAATATAGAAATATAAGTTTAGATTAGGAAGAAATAGTGTAGTAAGAAAATTAAGTGGAGAAAGAGGGCTAAATAACTTGGATTACGTGGAAGACCAATAAAATTCCAGACAAGGAATTTGCACCGTCTACGTTGGGCCACCAGTGCTCGCTTGAATATCTACGGGTGCCTTGCCTTAGGCTCCCTTTCGCGCAGGTCTTAACAGCCAGGGCAAGTGAGTAGACTTGGCGAGCCTCCGCCCCCAGATGGGAATTCAGCCTGAAACTAAAGTAAAGAGGAGACGGAGGGAAAGGGAGAAAAGGAGAGAAAGAGAGAGACACGGGGGAAACCAGTCCAGCGACTGGCTCTGTCCTCTATTGTTCAGAAGGCCTTTTATACTTTTGATAAAACATGGAGATCAATGGGTAACACAAAGTTATGCAGCGTTAGCAGTCCAGACTCTTATCAAAACCAGGCTTTTCTCTCTGCATACCTAATTGTATACACAAGTCTTAGGTAATTTACATCATCTTCCAGCCAAAAGGGCCAATTAACATTTTATAGCCTTTTTTCTGATAAGGGTTTGTCAACCAGAAGACTTATTCGTGTTATCTTCCCAAAGTCTGGTGCCATTCTCAGAAAGCACTAAATAAAGTTACATTCTTACACAGCAAGGACGCAAGAGGAGTGCAGTGATATATAACAAAGAGAAAAGTAATTAACTCAAAAGTCTAGTGTTGCTAACATCAAAACTACTATATATCTTTTTCCATATCCTGTTTACATTGATTAACATCCTCCCAGGTGCCTAAAAGATAAAGAATATGGAGGTCTGGCAGCAATCATTGAGTCAACAGTGAAAACCCTCTACCAATATAATTTTTAACTCTTTAGAAAAGGCTCTATAAGCAAGGTGAAAAGACAGCCTTCTGAATGGGAGAAAATAATAGCAAATGAAACAACTGACAAACAACTAATCTCAAAAATATACAAGCAACTTATGCAACTCAATTCCAGAAAAATAAACGACCCAATCAAAAAATGGGCCAAAGAACTAAATAGACATTTCTCCAAAGAAGACCTACAGATGGCTAACAAACACATGAGAAGATGCTCAACATCACTTATTATTAGAGAAATGCAAATCAAAACCACAATGAGGTACCACTTCACACCAGTCAGAATGTCTGCGATCCAAAAATCTGCAAGCAATAAATGCTGGAGAGGGTGTGGAGAAAAGGGAACCCTCCTACGCTGTTGGTGGGAATGCAAACTAGTACAGCCACTATGGAAAACAGTGTGGAGATTCCTTAAAAAATTGCAAATAGAACTGCCTTATGACCCAGCTATCCCACTGCTGGGCATACACACTGAGGAAACCAGAATTGAAAGAGACGCATGTACCCCAATGTTCATCACAGCACTGTTTATTATAGCCAGGACATGGAAACAACCTAGATGTCCATCAGCAGATGAATGGATAAGAAAGCTGTGGTACATATACACAATGGAGTATTACTCAGCCATTAAAAAGAATACATTTGAATCAGTTCTGTTGAGGATGGATGAAACTGGAGCCGATTATACAGAGTGAAGTAAGCCAGAAAGGAAAACACCAATACAGTATACTAACACATATATATGGAATTTAGAAAGATGGCAATGATGACCCTGTATGCAAGACAGCAAAAAAGACACAGATGTGTATAACGGACTTTTGGACTCAGAGGGAGAGGGAGAGGGTGGGATGATTTGGGAGAATGGCATTGAAACATGTATACTATCATGTAAGAATCGAATCACCAGTCTATGTCCGATGCAGGATACAGCATGCTTGAGGCTGGTGCACGGGGATGACCCAGAGGGATGTTGTGGGGAGGGAGGTGAGAGGGGGGTTCATGTTTGGGATCGCATGTACACCCGTGGTGGATTCATGTCAATGTATGGCAAAACCAATACAGTATTGTAAAGTAAAATAAAGTAAAAATAAAAATTCAAAAAAAAAAAAGAAAGAAAGAAAAGGCTCTGTATCTTAAAGATGCTTTTAAGCTTTGTGCCTCTCGCAGCTGGGGGGCTGTAAGCAATTCACAGGCTGTAAGAGGTCAGGGGGAACCTGTTCGGCAAGCTAGAGAGCAATCAGAGGGGGTTTACCTGAAACATCCCTTTCAAATGCAGAAGACTAAATCCCTGAGTTGACTTTTTTCCAGAGAATATCAGAAGAGTGGAAAAGCAGGCAGATTCTTATTTTTAGGGGGGGTGGATGCTCAGGAAATTCCAGGGGGAAAACCTGAGGTCTGATTAGCCTTGCCATCAGAGCTCTGCCACATGACCTTGTCACGGGTGGAATTCCTCACGTTGGCTCCCAGCATGGTCTGACTGTAATTTAGTGCTGGGTTTGATCAGCTGACTCATTTGAAAAGACCCTGATGATGGTAAAGATTGAGGGCAGGAGGAGAAGGGGACGACAGAGGATGAGATGGTTAGATGGCATCACCGACTCAATGGACATGAGTTTGGGTAAACTCCGGGAGCTGGTGATGGACAGGGAGGCCTGGCATGCTACGGTTCATGGGGTCACAAAGAGTCGGACACGACTGAGCGACTGAACTGAACTGAACTTGATCAGTAAGGTGATAAGGATTACGAATCAATATACTCTAGTACAGGGTATTTCAAAGATTTCCAGTCCATTCTTGGATCAGTTAAAGTCTAAAGGGTTCTCCCATAAAATGCACTGAAGGTATGAAGATGACTTGATAGTTAAGATAAACTCTCGAGCAGTGGTTCTTTATGGAGAAGATGGAGGAGAAACAGCAGGTGGTTGGTTGGGGTGGGATATGGTGTACAGGGAGTGGGGGGTTACTCCCCATGGGACAGCTGGCAATGTCTAGAGATAGTTTTGGCTGTCGTAACTGAAGGTGGTGGGTGCCATGAGCCTCTAGAGGGTAGAGGCCAGAGATGCTGCTAAACATCGTACAATGCACAGACAGTCCCCAAAGCAACAAGAGGTCAAAAAAAAAAAAAGAGGCCACGGCTGAGACCTGCTCTAGAGGTGAGGCCTACCCACGCTGAGGATCCTGGCAACCTCTTAAAGCTGACTGATTGCCTTAAAGTGCTAACAGAAAAAAAAAAAAAATGTGTTCATGGGATCATTTGTTCTGGGAGGAGCTTGGAGAAAACCTCCAGAATTGTGACCAAAAATTGCCTTTTCTTTTAAAAAAGGGCTCCTCGTGATAATTGTAAGAAACGCCGCGGGAAGAAGGAACCACCCCTATGGACCGTTGAACAGGGCCTTTTATTGGGCGGTCGCTCTCAGGCAGAACTCCCGGGGGCGGGTAAGCAGGGGAGCGAGGCGGGGGGGGGGGTCTGCGAAGCAAAGGGAGTCTGCGGGATAAAGGGAGTCTGTGGAGTCTGTGAGGTGTGAGGGGTGGGGAAGGGGTTTTATAGGCCGGGCCGGGCCTCCCATGTAAGGAAGAAAACGCAGGCTCAGCGGTGATTGGTGTCCAAGGGCTCCGAGTCAGCTCCTGATTGGACGGCGAGGGCTTCGTGTCGGCTCCTGATTGGTCGGCTTGGTTGCCGGCCCGTCTCCGGGGCTTGTCTGCAGCGCCCTCTGCCGGGACATGTCCCGACATGCCCGGGCATGCCTCAGCACGCCTGACCTTTCCCTGACCTTTCATCCTGACCTCGCCCTGACCTTTCAATAATAATAATAAAATTCAGGTAAACTTAGTTCTAGCTATAGTCTAGAGCAAGAAAGATATAGATAACCATCTACTCATCTGTCTATCTTGGATTCTATATTCTGAGTATATAAATATAAAGATCAGGGGAGAGGCAGAAAAGAGAGAAAGGAAGAAGTCCATAAATGAAAGTGAAAGTTGCTCAGTCATGTCTGACTCTTAGTGACCCCATGGACTATACAGTCCATGGAATTCTCCAGGCCAGAATACTGGAGTGGGTAGCCTTTTTCATTCTCCAGGGGATCTTCCCAACCCAGGGATTGAACCCAGGTCTCCCACATTGTGGGCAGATTCTTTACCAGCTGAGCCACAAGGGAAGCCTGAAGTCTGTAAGAGAAGCTCAATATTATCATTTCTATTGTACCAGGAAACAAATCACTGGATCATTTAGTAAAATTATCTTTGAAAAATATAAAGTTCAAAATTTTAAATGGTCATTCGATTGTTTTAAGAAATATTTTACCTTCTAAATAAAAAGTACAGACTGTCTTTAAATATTTTCCTCCTTTAATTACAGAATCAATTAATCAATAAATGGTCATCTCCCTCTTAATTTCAGTAATCTGTTCTTGAATAGTTCTGTAAAAAATACTTCACTTCTGTGAACCTAACTACCACAATTTTAAATGGAAAAATTATACGTCAACCACAAACCCATGGCCAATTCTAAAACTCAGTAAACCAATCTTAAATAATTAATGAACACTCACATTAGGACATATAATGCTTGAAACATTACTTCCCAATAAACAACAAATCGATACAGCTAATAATTTAGCAACATACTAAACATCACCTCTCCTAACACTCAAGAGATTTTCAAAATATCAACATGTGAGTCTGATGTTGTGGCTTAAATAACTCAAAAACACTCCGAAACATTGTTTCATTGGAAATATTTTGTTGATTTTTCATTTCACTGACAACCAACAGTATTTTTCATATACTTATTGGAGGGCTACATCCAAAGGGTTGCAACGAGTCAGACACGACTGAAGCAACTTAGCTGCAACATAGGGTATTTGCACACCTTCCTTTGTTAAATTCTGTTCAAGTACTTTAGCTGTTTCTTTTATTTAATTGTATGCATTTCCAAAGAGTCCAACACAACTAAAACAACTTGTATTTTTAATGTATTTATACTATTGAGATATGAGTTGCTTATATATTCTAGGTGTAAGTCCTTTGTCAAACATACGTACTGTGAACATTTTTCTCCAGTTTATAATCTGCTTTTCATTTTTAAATGTTTTCCAAAGAGAAGAAGCTTTTAATTTTAATGAATCCAATTGTTAAGCTTTTATTTTCATGATTAGTGTTATCTGTAAGAAATTTATACCTACCTCTATGTCACAAAGATATCCTCATGCTTCTTTTTTCTAGAAGTTTCATATAAATATGCACTGCTGCTGCTGCTGCTAAATCGCTTCAATCATGTCCAACTCTGTGCGACCCCATAGATGGCAGCCCACCAGGCTCCTCTGTCCCTGGGATTCTCCAGGCAAGAATACTGGAGTGGCTTGCCATTTCCTTCTCCAATGCAGTCAAAGTGAAGTCGCTCAGTCATGTTCGACTCTTAGCAACCTCATGGACTGCAGCCTACCAGGCTCCTCCATCCATGGGATTTTCCAGGCAAGAGTACTGGAGTAGGATGCCATTGCCTTCTCCGAAATAAAGGTTGACAACACCTATTGTAGGTACGGATATGGAACAACCGTATCTTTCATAATTTGCTGCTAAGAATGCAAAATTGTACACGCATTTTGGAAAATTGCTTGGTAGGTTCTTAAGCTGTTGAATATATACCTACTCTATGACCCAGCACCTCTAGGTACTTACTCAAGAGAAGTGAAAATATGTCCATCAGAAGTTTATACAAAAATACTTAGTGGCCATATTCATAATAAAACTAGAAGCCACACAACTGTTCAACAAGAGGTAGCAGACAAATTTTATATAATCTTTTTTTATATTCATACAATGATAAATGAACTACAGCTGCAAACAATAATACAGATGAATTTTAAAAAAATGATGAGCAAAAGAAGCCAGAAACAAGAGTTTATACTTTATGGTTCCATTATATGAATTTTAAAACAGGTAAAATTAATTGATCCTGATATTGATATAAATTAGAATATTAATTGCCTTGGGGTAGGGAGAAAGATAGGAGATTGAACAGGAAGGGGTACAAGGATATAAGGAAATTTTCCAAGGTGATGGAAATATTTTATATTTTGACAATGGAGTGGATTCAGTTCAGTTCAGTTCAGTTCAGTTCAGTTGCTCAGTCGTGTCCGATTCTTTGCGACCCCTTGAATCACAGCACGCCAGGCCTCCCTGTCCATCACCAACTCCTGGAGTTCACTCAGACTCACGTCCATCGAGTCCGTGATGCCATCCAGCCATCTCATCCTCTGTCGTCCCCTTTTCCTCCTGCCCCCAATCCCTCCCAGCATCACAGTCTTTTCCAATGAGTCAACTCTTCACATGAGGTGGCCAAAGTACTGGAGTTTCAGCTTTAGCATCATTCCTTCCAAAGAAATCCCAGGGCTGATCTCCTTCAGAATGGACTGGTTGGATCTCCTTGCAGTCCAAGGGACTCTCAAGAGTCTTCTCCAACACCACAGTTCAAAAGCATCAATTCTTTGGCACTCAGCCTTCTTCACAGTCCAACTCTCACATCCATACATGACCACAGGAAAAACCATAGCCTTGACTAGACGGACCTTAGTCGGCAAAGTAATGTCTCTGCTTTTGAATATACTATCTAGGTTGGTCATAACTTTTCTTCCAAGGAGTAAGCGTCTTTAATTTCATGGCTGCAGTCACCATCTGCAGTGATTTTGGAGCCCAAAAAACTAAAGTCTGACACTGTTTCCACTGTTTCCCCATCTATTTCCCATGAAGTGATGGGACCAGATGCCATGATCTTCGTTTTCTGAATGTTGAGCTTTAAGCCAACTTTTTCATTCTCCTCTTTCACCTTCATCAAGAGGCTTTTTAGCTCCTCTTCAACTTCTGCCATAAGGATGGTGTCATCTGCATATCTGAGGTTATTGATATTTCTCCCGGGGATCTTGATTCCAGCTTGTGTTTCTTCCAGTCCAGCGTTTCTCATGATGTACTCTGCATATAAGTTAAATAAGCAGGGTGATGATATACAGCCTTGACATACTCCTTTTCCTATTTGGAACCAGTCTGCTGTTCCATCTCCAGTTCTACCTGTTGCTTCCTGACCTGCATACAGATTTCTCAAGAGGCAGGTTAGGTGGTCTGGTATTCCCATCTCTCTCAGAATTTTCCACGGTATATTGTGATCCACACAGTCAAAGGCTTTGGCATAGTCAATAAAGCAGAAATAGATGTTTTTCAGGAACTCTCTTGCTTTTTCCATGATCCAGCGGATGTTGGCAATTTGATCTCTGGTTCCTCTGCCTTTTCTAAAACCAATGGGTGTATTGATTTGTTATTGAATTATATACTTGAAATGTGTGCATTTCACCACATGTAAATTATACCTCAAAAATATACATATTACATTTTAGAACCACAAGTATAAATTTTTCCTACAGCTAAGATATGTACACTTTATGACTTATTAAAAGTCACAGGTATTCTACTAGAAAAATGTTTAACTAGGAGAAATCCTTTGGGGAGTGCCTGAATCTCCTGTATGTCTGAGAAGATCTGTCTTCATCTGTGCCCTTTCAGATGTAAGTAGAGAGTCAGATTATGTGCTGAAGGTTGTTTCTCTCTAGATTACAACATTTAATCTCAGTGGGAATTCCCAACAGTGGGGCTATGCTCTCCACTATGTTTGACCTGTACTACTAGACAAGTAACAAGAGTGAATTTAATCTCTACTTGAAATTGTAAATATCAAATATGGAATAACAGGATTTTCTTTAAAAAAAAAAAAAAAAAGCAAATGTAACCCACTCCATCTTTTCAAGGACCAGAGCAAGTATATACCTGATCAGAGACCAAGATCTGCTAAGACTCCAGCTCAGTCTTAACAGTACAGAAGAGACTATATCACTGAAAGTAAAGCATTAACAAAACCTCTTGTCCTTTATGAACAAACTTGGCCCTGGCTAACTTTACAGCACTGTTTCCCTAGAAACCTGAAAAAAGCAGAACCGAACTGGTGTTACGAGACAGTATTTCTTACGATAAAACATGACAAATTGCATCTGGCAGGAGAGAAACTACATATAAACTGTAAAAACCTGATGGGAAACCAAAGTTTGGGGCTCACTGTATGTGATGACTCTTATAACTAGGCAATCCCCTTGCAGGAACTCCAGAATTTATGCCTCAAATGTTGTTATAACAGATACTGGTTCCTATTTGAGATACGACACTTTCACATCAGGACCGCATGCATGTGTCTTATCTCCTTGCGCCTGAACTGTCACCTTGGAAGCCAGAGATCAGTCCCCTGACAGATGTGAGGACTGCTGCAAGAGTCTTACTGAAGAGGGATACCCAACAATGTATTTCTATATTTGTTTTCCTCTCAGATATATACATAAGTAGTTCCTCTGTAGTTTATGTGTACTGGAGACTTCCCTCATGGTCCAGTGGCTAAGACTCCATGTTTCCAATGCAGGGAGCCCAGGTTTGATCCCTGGTGAGGGAACTAGATCTCACGTGCAACTACGAGTTCTCATGCCACAACTAAAAGAATGTGCATGCTGCAACTGAACAAAAAAGATCTCACATGCCACAAGGAAGATCAAAGATCCTGAGGCCACAACTAACACTTGGCACAGTCAACTAAACAAATAAATGTGGTGGTTTAGTCACTCAGTCATGTCCGACTCTTTGCAACCCCATGGGCTGTAGCCCAGCAGGCTCCTCTGTCCATGGGGATTCTTTAGGCAAGAATACTGGAGTGGGTTGCCATGTCCTCCTCCAAGGGATCTTCCTGACCCAGGGCTCAAACCAAGGTCTCCCACCCACATCACAAGTGGATTCTTTACTGTCCAAGCCACCAGGGAAGCCCAAATACATAAAAATATTTTTGAAAAAAATAAAGCTTACATGTAACAAAGATGAAAATATAACCTCTCCCTTACATCTGGCTAACTGTGCCTAGTTATTAACTATCATAAACCAAAAGCAAACAAAGGGTCAAATATCATTAAGAGAAGTTGGTGACCAAATAGTAGACAGAAACATAGAATGAACTGAAAATCCCCAAACCATTCTAAAGCAAAAAGAAAAAAATAAGGATATTTAGATTTAAAAGTACTTGATACAAACTTTAATATAAGAGTGGCTCCTGAACAGTTTCCCATGACCATTTGAATTAATCTACATGTTCAGTCTATCAGAAATCAGTATACTACTATCAGTCACTAACTTTTCTTGAGCTTGCTATATAAACTTTTTTCCTATATAAACTTTTAATGAACCCAACATAAAAGGTAAGTCAATGAACTTAAAATTATGACCCACCATAGGGAGATTAAGACTCATCCTGAGTACACATGAATTTGTCATTTGAACTTTAGTTATGAAAGCAGCACCTTCTCTTACCGAGTTCTAGGTAGAAAGCCTACACCCTCATTTGGCAGCTAACATTACCATTTGTACATACTGAACGACACTGTAAAAAATTTTTTTTAAAGTTCAATATATCAATGACTAGATGATATAGCTGCAGGGCTTCTGTTTTGCTTTATTTTTGAAGACAAAAACACTATGGCTTTCCAGATGATTAAACTGAAATGTTTAATAATCTGCAATTCTGATTTATTTTCTAGGTATACATGCAAATTTTACCAATAGCCTGTAGCAACATACTTAAACTGCCACAAGTTGATCAACACATTCTAGCCTGGGTGTTTAAAAAGGATCTCAGGTAGAGATGGAGGAAAAACAAGCAAACTAACTCACCCAATTCCTTAACCCTATAATCTTCAACAAGTTCATGTCTGAGTAGACAGAAATAAACAATATGACCAAATTGCCTACATTGGTGTCACTCCTTTATGGAAACAGAAAGAAGCCTCTCTCCAATCATGCCTGAGAGTAGATTCCATGTGGGCCCACTGCAGAAATGACAGGATTGACTACCTCTGTCCAATTAGAAGTGCCTAAAAGACTAACAAATTCCACTAGTTATAGTGAATTTGAAAACTAATAAGCACCTGCTCTGTGGTAACAGTGTGCAGATAGATGACTCAAAGGTACTCATTTGTTTGTATCTTTATTGTCAATTCCTCAAGGATATGCATGAGCTGTCTCTTAATCTCTTTACTCTAAGTTTTGCCTGCTATATAATAAACTTAATAAATGAGTAAACGGACAAATGGTTGAATGAGTAACAGAATGGTGGCCAATTAGTCTCAGCAACCACTGAAGATACCGCTACTCTATCAGTTAGGATGTTTTCAGCTGCAATCAACAAATAACAGAATAGCAGACCACAAATGGATTAAATGAAGTGGACATTATGATCTCATTTTAAAAGAAAGTGAATTCAAGGTTGGTGCAGTGATTCAATTATGTCATGTGGGTTCTTTCTATCTTTCCACTCTTCCCACCTCAATTTGTTAGTGAAGTCTGCCTTTGTGGTCACAAGATGGTGGCTAAAGCTTCAAGATCACACCAACACAAGGGTAAACAATAGCCAAAGCAGGAAGTAAGCATTTTTCCCCCCTACAGGTTTTTTCCATTCTACTACATTTTTGCTTACCTCTCACTTGCCAAGACTGATATTGCTTGTTGTTCAGTTGCTAAGTTGTGCCCCTCTCTTTGCAACCCCATTGACTGCAGCATGCCAGGCCTCCTTGTCCTTCACTATCTCCTGGAGTTTGCTCAAACTCATGCCCACTGAGTCAGTAATGCCATCCAACCATCTCATCCTCTGTCATCCTCCTCCTCTTGCACTCAGTCTTTACTAGCATCAGGGTCTTTTATAATGAGTCAGCTCTTTTCATTAGGTTGCCAAAGGGTTGGAGCTTCAGCTTCGGCATCAGTCCTTTCATGAATATTCAGCGTCGATTTCCTTTAGGATTGAATATAGTTTGATCTCCTTGCTGTCCAAGGGACTCTCAAGAGTTTTCCCCAGCACCACAGTTAAAAATCATCAATTCTTCAGCATTCAGCCTTCTTTATGATCCAGTTCTCACATTCATATGTGACTATTGGAAAAACCATAGCTCTGACTATACCGACCTTTCTTGGCAAAATGATGTCTCTGCTTTTTAATACACTGTTTAGATTTGTCATAAGACAATATGAAGAAGAATGGAATTTCCATATCTAGCATAGAAGAATTCTCTGCGGCTAAAGAACAGAGAACAAAGATGTATCCTCCCTGCTCTCCTCTACCAAATGAACAAAATGAGAATTCTGTTTACATGGAATAAGAGGAAATAGCTACAATCCATAATATTTGCACAGCTCATTAACAGCACAATATACATAAAAGTCACCACACTCTCAAATCACTCATTCATTTAGTCATTCAACAAATATTTGGCAGGCACTATTCTCTGTCCCAGGACTTCCCTGGTGGCTCAGTAGTAAAGAACCCACCTGTCAAAGCAAGAGATGCGGGTTAGATCCATGAAGGGACCCCTTCTTGTGTTCTTGCCTGGAAAATCCCATGGACAGAGGAGCCTGGTGGGCTACAGTCCATGGGGTCACAAAAGGGTCAGACACAACTGAGTGATTAAATAACAACATTCTCTGTCCCTGAGATATATGAAAGAACAAAATATGACTTCCAAATCTCATGAAATTTACATGCTAGAGGATAAAGACCGACAATACACAAGCGATATAAATAAGATAAATGCATCATATGTATACGCATTTTGTAAATATACTAAAGTGATATGTTTGTTTTTTTTTCCAAGATCGGGGTAAGGTGGGACTGAGATGGGGCTCTAAATAGGTTAATCACAGAAGACCTCCTGAGGGAGTGATAGTGATTAAATACCAGGTCAGACTGTTGCCTTTCTGGCCCACCCTAACTTTTCAGATGGCCTCAAGACAGCTGCTACTAAAATAAAAGAATATGTCACAGGAAGAACAAGAAAGCAAAAACTGAAGTACTGTGTAGAATATATCCAGAAAACAATTGGGGTTGTGCTTACAGACATATTGAAAGCAAGCAAACTGCAGGCTTACTAAGACTGAGGAAACTCTGTTGGTAAAAAATCCATGAGCCTGAGGACCGAAGAGCTGTGTGTCTCTCTGAGTCTTAAACAACCTATAGGTCTACAAACAGCTGCAAAATACATACAGCCCCTAAGGGGAACATTTTCCCACAACCCACTTCAGATGTGGCCAAGAAGATTAATAGATGAGGAAGATTCTTCCAGAGAGTAGAGCAGGAGACCACAGGAAGCAATGAGTAACAATTCCCTCCCAAAGAGCACAAACAAGATCCAATCGAGGAAGTTCCTCCACTGCCAGAGCAGAGGGCTTTGAGACCCCGGCCCAGCTGGTCTCCATCAGTGCTGTGGACCAATGACTGCTGTGTCTCTCATTCTTCTCTTATTTGAACAGGGGTTTTAATTTCCTGGCCCACTCTGATCTACCTAAGTTATATTTGGACCTGAGTGGAACGACTGAATGTCACTCAGAAATCTTTGGATTTAAGCTGGGTATAGTAACTGGATAGAACTTTGGGTCATCTGCCTTGGGACAGAGGTGAGTGCACTCTATGTTTCTTGCATGGAAAAAGGATGAATGTGAGAAGGATACATGCAAAAACTGGGCAGTCAGAGCTGCAAGCTATGAGAGAGAGAGCTGCCCACCAATATTCATCCACCCCTTACTCCTGCCACATAATTAGGGGACATTCTCAGTTTCCCTTGCAGACTGATGTAACCACGTGACTAAAATCTCAGCTATGATACATGTTACTGTTGAGTCACTAAGTCATGTCTGACTCTTTTGTGACCCCATGGACTATAGCCCACTAGGCTCCTCTATCCATGGGTTTTCCCAGGCAACAATACTGGAGTGGGTTGCCATTCCCTTCTCCAGCGAATCTTCCTGACCAGGATTGAACCCGAGTCTCCTGCACTGGCAAGTGGGTACCACTGAGCCGCCAGGGAAGCCCTACGATACATGAGCAGCTGTGGTATGTGCCTGACTCTTCGAAACTCCAGCCTTTAAGAGACGTGTGCCTCGTCCACAAGTTGCTCTCTCCATTGGTTGAAACCTCAACAAGCCTTGACCTGATGACAAGGTTCTAGAGGATAAAAGCATCACAAGATGACAAGATGGGAGAATCTGGATCCCTGAATTGCCAAGTGGAACAGAGTTACTACCAGCCAGGTGTGTGTTAGTCACTCAGTCATGTCCAACTCTTTCAACTCCATGGACTGCAGCGCTCCAGGCTCCTCTGTCCATGGTATTTTCCAGGCAAGAACACTGGAATGGGTTGCCATTTCCTTCTCTAAGGGATCTTCCTGAATAAGGGATCAAACCTGGGTCTCTAGCATTGCAGGCATATTCTTTGCCATCTGAGCCACCAGGAAAGCCCAACCTGGTATACCCTCAGTTATTCTATTAGGAAGAAATAACCTTCTTGTTCACGAAGTCACTGATTTTCTAAGTCTATTTTCACAGCAACTCAGTCTAACACAGAAACATAACTCCCTAGCTAGTGTAGCAATTATCTTTTATATATATATATCTTATATATATATATATATATATATATGTATGTATATATCTCTTCTACATAGCCAAAAAGCACATAATACATTTTAGAAAACTTTTGTCTTAATCTGTTTGGCTGCTATTACAGAATGCCTTAGACTAAGGGGCTTATAAACAGCATAAATTTATTTCTCATAGTTACGGAGGCTGGAAGTCCAAGACTGAGGTATTGCTGGCAGATTCAGTGTCCAGGTGAGATGCTACTTCCTGGTTCATAGAGAGCCACCTTGTCACTGAGTTCTCATGATGCGGGAGAGGAAGGGAGTCCTCTTTTATTTATAAGAATACTAATCCTATTCATGAGGGTTCCACCCTCCAAATCCCATCACATTGGTGGTTAGAATTTCAACATAAGAATTTGGGGAGAACATTCAGTCTATTGCAGCTTTCTTTCAAAACAGCTAAAAATTTTTAAAGCTTTAAAAACTATTATTTTCCAGTTTTTTTTTTTTTAAAAAAACTATGGTAGAACCACTAATTTCCTACAGATTATAGATAAATGAATCATTACTATACTTAGCATGTAAAATTTAGCAGAATAATGAAGAAAAAAAAGCACAGAAAAATATAGGCCAATGTGGTACTTAGACATTTTTATAGTGCTACAGCAACTAAAATGAAAATATATTCCAATGCCATTAAAAAGTCTATTCCAAAAGCAATTACTTAATGCCTTTCTCTTACATCAGGTAGGAAATTTCTCAAGAGTAGGGACTCTGTTGCTTCCTACTATATAACTAATACCCAGAACAGTTTCAAAAAATAGAATGAACATCTAATAAGAAATTGTTAAATGAATGAATGAATGAATGAAAAAAGTATTTTAAATATTGAATCAGTTTTAACTTTTGTGGAAAAGTACCGTGTTTAGTAGAAACTCAAAAACCAAAAAAGGTGTATTCTTTTTCACCATTAATGCTATCATCTCCCATCAACAAATCTCTCTGAATTAAAGAAAATCCTAAAAATTTAAAATTCTGAAATTTAAAATACCCTATCTAGCTTGACAGGCACACTAATAGTTAACTCAGAAATATGTCAGGATTTCAATTTCTAGCTTGAGTATTCCATACTCAGACATCTGATATTTATAAAATGAAACATAAAGATAAACCTTTGGTAAAATATTATGAAATAGACTTCTAACTTTGACATCAACTCCAAACTTTCCTTTTATCACTCTGAACTAAACAGCAGGAATTGTACATATTACTAAAAACTGGATTTGACCCACAGTGGAAAAAAAAAATCGATTGCTTAGTAGTTAGCTCCCAATCTCCTCCCAGCAACATCAATGTTGAATTTATCCACAGACGGGAAATAGGTTTGGTTTGTCTGCTTGCACAATAGGACAATGGATCAGCAGACAGCTTACCCATAATGTCAGCATTACTGAAACTATAGGTGGTAAATCCATTTAATCCAAGTATTTGTAGCCCAAACTTTCAAAGGGATGCTGGTCTAAGCTTAAGAGGACCCATAATTTTAAGAGAGACATTTTCTTCAGAGTTAAGAATTCCAGTGGAGAAGCACTAAACTCTGTTGAGAATCCTATAAAAATTAGACTTTTAGAAAATGGATCAACAATACTGAAATAAGCCTACCACACTATTCAATTTGAGCGTAAAGCAAAAAGAATTCTAAAGCAAATAGTCATTTTTTTCTTTTTTTGCTTACTAAAAATGAGAAATAGTTTAAATAGGTCTCAGATTATTTAAGCCAGCATTGAATCTAAGACTGAAAACTTAGTTTTCAGTGTTTACAAATCAATTTAATTTTTAATACATGATTCATTCAATCAACAGATCTATTCAAGAAATATGTATTGAGTACTAGGACAGAGATTGTTTATTGCCTAGTGTAATATCCATTGTCCCTACCTGAAAAAAGATAAAGTGTTAGTCTCTCAGTCGTATCCAACTATTTGCGACCCCATGGACCGTGGCCCACCAGGCTCCTCTGTCCATGGGATCCAGGCCAAAATACTAGTCATTCCCTTCTCCAGGGGATCTTCCCAACCCAGGGACCAGACCTGGGTCTCCTGCATTAGCAGGCAGATTCTTTACCACCTGAGCCACCAGGGAAGCCCACTGTCCCTACTTAGAAGTCCTGATTTTTAGCTGGGTGCTTGGATGTTGGAATAAAGATCTGATCCCAAGTCTCCCTTTTATCCTGGCTCTTACCACTGGAAGGGTGAGAGGTAACCAGAAATGTTATGTAGCAGCTTCTGAGAAATATCCTTGAAAAGCAGCCAGTATATATTCTTTGCTCTGTCTTCTCATCTTTCTCCACCTTGCTGTTTAAAATGTGTCTCTAATGAAAGAGGCTCTCTCTTGCACAAAACAATGAGCACACACCCTAGGGATGACAGACTAGAAAGCTAGAACCCACATTCATTCCTGAGGACTTTGTAGGTCAGAGCTACCACATCTGTCCTAGACTGTCCATCTTCAGACTTCAACGCAAGAGAAAAAAATAAAGTCCTGTATTTTAAAGTCACTTGTATTGGGGGGTTTTATATTACTGCAGTGAACCTAATCCTAACTGACACAAGCACAACCTGTAAGATAAGTACTGAAATACAAGATGACTGAAGCAGATTTCCTTGCACACAGCCAGCTAAAGTTCTAGCAATCAGTACTCAAGTATAAAGAACACTGAAGTGAATTATGACTGTTTTTGCCTGTTTGTTCTATTTTCAAACCAACTCCCTTCTTCTGGTAACAACAACCACTTTTCTTTAGAAGTTTCTCTCCCATATTATGAGAGCAGATTTTCATCCCTGTAGCCTCATTCCTCAGCCAATCTATTTTGGGGGGAGGGGTGAAGGGGAGCGGTGGGAATGTAATCCAAGCCTGGCCAATTAAAGTATCAGTCAGTAAAATTGATTCAGAAATGAGCCAATTAAACTTGGCCATTTAGAATCCTGCTGTGTCACTACAAGATGTCGCATAACAAAACAACTCAGGACTCAGTGCTTACAACAACAAGCATTCATCACAGATCTGTAGGTCTTCTGGGCCTCCCTAGCTTTAGGCTGCTGACTGGACGAAGGTCTGCTCCACGTCTCTCATCCTCTTTGGACTGGCAACAACCTGAGTGAAATTCTCTTAGTGATATATGGCTGAGGCACGGTCAAGCTAACTCACACAAGCAATTTAAGGTCTCTACTCATGTCATTCAGATTAATATTCCATTGGGGTGGGGAAATATATTCTGCCCCCTATAGTGAACTATAAGGTCACATAGAGGATATGAAGAAGTGGAATTAATAAGGCACACAATCGATGTGTCAATTATGCACACATCTGGAGTTGCTGATACCTCTAGGGTCACAGTGGTCTTAAAAGGCTCTAAGCCTTGGGTTGCATGTGCCAATCTTCCAGGCTAAAAGGATGAAGCATGTCTCCAATGGCAGAGAATGACTTAACACATAGAGAGAAACAAAGATAGCCAGAGTAAGAGATGGGTGTATAGATACACAAAGCATACTGAATCCTTTACTTTAAAAGAGGAACATGCCAGAAAAAAATACCAAGAATAGCAATAACAAGTGTTGTGTTGTGAGGATTCAGAAAAGTGAAAAAACCAGAGAAATTTTTGTAGCAGACATTCATTGGAATGACAAGTAAGGGTCATCTTCACCAGAGTAGACATAAAAATGATTTTCAGAAAAGCAAATTATGCATTCTCTAGAAGTCATTGTTGGCTATACACCTAATTTCCTTGCCCTGCCTTCTGTTACAGAGGTGGATAAAATTATTCACTTCCCTAGAATCCATTGTTGCAATATAAGTTCTGCTGGGATCTCTCAGGAAAACTGTTTCTTCCTTACAAAAATGAAAAGGCAGCTTCCCTCCCACTACTCCCTACATCTTCCATTTCTATCTTTTTGCCTGGAAGACAATATGTTGCCTAACTGCAGGGCAGTCATTCTGCTCTTAAGAGAGAAAGCCAGAATAGACTTCTGAGGGGCTGGTCCTGAAATAATGAGCCAACAGTTGGTTCTTTTGATATTGTTTGGCTAAACACATAAAACCTTACCCTGATTCAGATATTGTTAATCAGGTTTTCTGTTACTTACATCTGAAAAGATTCCTAAACTGATTTAAGCCTAAAATCAAGGTAATATCTGTTTTAGGTCAAGAACCAGTTATACAACTGATCTTTGTATTGCTATGTCCCCTTACAGTTTATAACACATTTTTGTACTCTTTACTCAGTTACTAAATTATTAAGAATTGCAGTTAAAGATAAAATCCTTGACTATTCAAGTTAATAAGTTAGATTTTATTAAATGAGGCAGTAAACTGGAAAGCCTGATGTAACTGTCTAAACATTAAATAGATTTATGTATTACTATTATAAGAAAGGCAAGAAGCCATAACAAGTTTTTGAGAATGGGAATTCATCTGTGTTTATTTAATAATCGACTGTAAAAGATGGGTTGGAAAAACTAGACTGGAAGCAAAGAGACCTGGGAAGAAGCTCTGATAAATGAAGGATCCACTGACAAAATAACAAGGGATTCTAGCCAGGATGGAGTAAGGAGTACCAGAATAGCTCTGCAAAGTTAGAAAACAGGAAAAAATACATGAAATACCTATTTCAGATGCTAAAACACAGGCAGAGCAAAATGTGATCTCAGAAAAAAAGGCAACAACTGAGGTAAGCCTAACAACTGCCCTGGTTTTATGCCTGGAGACACTTTCAGACCGAAGTGCACATAAGGATATCCTAGCAAAGTTGGTATGAAGAGACAAAAATTGAGTTTGGGGAGTATGAGATGTCTGGAATTTGCAATTAGGAGTGCAAAAAGGAAGAATTACTTGGAAAAGTTTCAGAATATGCTTTAAGACTTCACTTGAATACTTCACTTGAATACACTGTGCATGTACAGAGCAGAAGCTCTGAAAGGCTGAGCAAAAATTAATCACCAGGGAAAAAAGAATCACTGGGGAACTACAATCTGAACAAATAGATTCAAGAGAAACAGATTCAAGGGATTAGATCTGACAGACAGAGTGCCTGATGAACTGTGGACAGAGATTCATGGCATTCTACAGGAGGTAGGGATCAAGACCATCCCCAATAAAAAGAAATGCAAAAAAGCAAAATGGCTGTCTGAGAAGGCCTTATAAATAGCTGTGAAAAGAAGAGAAGTGAAAGCAAAGGAGAAAAGGAAAGATATATCCATTTGAATGCAGAGTTTCAAATAATAGCAAGAGAGATAAGAAAGCCTTCCTCATGGATCAGCGCAAAGAAATAGAGGATCAATGCAAAAATGTACTCAATAAAGGACAGAAATGGTATGGCCCTAACAGAAGCTGAAGATATTAAGAAGAGGTGGAAGAACTATACAAAAAAAGATCTTCATGACTCAGATAATCACGATGGTATGATCACTCACCTAGAGCCAAGATATCCTGGAATGTGAAGCCAAGTCGGCCTCAGGAAGCATCACCATGAACAAAGCTAGTGGATGGAGGTGATGGAATTCCAGTTGAGTTATTTCAAAATCCTAAAAGATGATGCTGTGAAAGTGCTGCACTCAATATGCCAGCAAATTTGGAAAACTCAGCAGTGGCCACAGGACTGGAAAAGGTCAGTTTTCATTCCAATCCCAAAGAAAGGCAATGAAAAAGAACGCTCAAACTACGACGCAATTGCTCTATCTCACATGTTAATAAAGTAATGCTCAAAATTCTCCAAACCAGACTTCAGCAATACATGAACTGAGAACTTCCAGATGTTCAAGCTGGTTTTAGGAAAGAGAGAGGAACCAGAGATCAAATTGCCAACATCCACTGGATTATCGAAAAAGCAAAAGAGTTCCAGAAAAACATCTACTTCTGCTTTATCGACTATGCCAAAGCCTCCGACTGTGTTTCATTCAGTTCAGTTCAGTCACTCAGTCCTGTCCCACTCTTTGCGACCCCATTGAACGCAGCACACCAGGCCTCCCTGTCCATCACCAACTGCCAGAGTTTACCCAAACTCATGTCCATTGAGTCAGTGATGCCATCCAACCATCTCATCCTCTGTAATCCCCATCTCCTCCTGCCTTCAATCTTTCCCAGCATCAGGGTCTTTTCAAATGAGGGTCTTTCAGCTCTTCACCTCAGGTGGCCAAAGTACTGGAGTTTCAGCTTCAACATCAGTCCTTCCAACGAACACTCAGGACTGATCTTCTTTAGGATGGACTGGTTGGATCTCCTTGCAGTCCAAGGGACTCTCAAGAGTCTTCTCCCACACAGTTGAAAATCATTAATTCTTCGGCACTCAGCTTTCTTTATAATCCAACTCTCACATCCACACACAACTACTGGTGGATCACCACAAACTACGGAAATTTCTTAAAGAGATAGGAATACCAGACCACCTGACCTGCCTCTTGAGAAATCTATATGCAAGTCAGGAAGCAACAATTAAAACCAGACATGGAACAACAGACTGGTTCTAAATAGGAAAAGGAGTATGTCAAGGCTGTATATGGTCACCCTGCTTATTTAACTGATACGCAGAGTACATCATGAGAAATGCTGGGCTGGATGAAGCACAAGTTAGAATCAAGATTGCTGGGAGAATTATCAATAACCTCAGATATGCAGATGACACCACCCTTACGGCAGAAAGCAAAGAAGAACTAAAGAGCCTCTTGATGAAAGTGAAAGAGGAGAGTGAAAAAGTTGGCTTAAAGCTCAACTTTCAGAAAACTAAGATCATGGCATCTGGTCCCATCACTTCATGGCAAATAGATGGGGAAACAGTGGAAACAGTGACAGGCTTTATTTTGGGGGGTTCCATCACTGCAGATGGTGATTGCAGCCATGAAATTAAAAGACGCTTACTCCTTGGAAGAAAAGTTATGACCAACCTAGACAGCATATTCAAAAGCAGAGACATTACTTTGCCAACAAAGATCCGTCTGGTCAAGGCTATGGTTTTTCCAGTGGTCATGTATGGATGTGAGAGTTGACTATAAAGAAAGCTGAGTGCCAAAGAATTAATGCTTTGGCACTCAGCATAAATGTGGTGTTGGAGAAGACTCTTGAGAGTCCCTTGGACTGCAAGATCCAACCAGTCCATCCCAAAGGAGATCAGTCTTGAATGTTCATTGGAAGGACTGATGTTGAAGCTGAAACTCCAGTACTTTGGCCACCTGAGGTGAAGAGCTGACTCATTTGAAAAGACCCTGATGATGGGAAAGATTGAAGGCAGAAGAAGAAGCGGACAACAGAGAATGAGATGGTTGGATGGCATCACCAACTCAATGGACATGAGTTTGAGTAAATTCCAGGAGTTGGTAATGGATCCGGAGGCCTGGTGTGCTACAGTCCGTGGGGTCACAAAGAGTGGGACAGGACTGAGTGACTGAACTGAACCGAACTGAACTGACAATCTTTACAACTACTGGAACTCATAGGAAAGTAATCATTTGAGTTTTATACAACTAGAGAATAGAAACTTTATTGGAAGGCCTGTGACATACAATAGAAGGCTTAAGCCACTCCTTAAGAAGAGAACTAGAAATTCTTAGAACAAAAGGATAGTCTAGATGCTCACAAAGTTTAATAAGCTACTAGAGTAACAGCCTCCCAAAATAAAGCCCAATACTCTTTTAAAACCTGGATATTCAAATGTATTCATTTTATAATGCTGTCATAACAAGTTGACACAAATTTAATGGCTTAAAATAATACAATTTACTATCTCTAAATTCCATAGGTAAGAAGTCTAGGTACAATGGAATTGTAACCTTCCATTTAGAACCTCACAAGGCTAAAATCAAGATGTCAGACAGGTATTGAATTGAACATCCAAATCCATTCAGTTTTTTGGCTGAATTCAGTTTCCTGAAGTTTTAAGACTGAAGTTCCATTTCCTAGCTGGCTTGTCTGCTCGGGTCCGGTCTTTTTTCTTTTTTTAATTGGAGGAGAATTACTTTACAATGTCTTTAATTTCCGCCATTCAACAATGTGAATCAGCCAGAAATATATATTTATTCCTCTCCTGCTTGAACCTCCCTCCCATCCCCATCCCACCCTGCATCCCAACCCCCTAGGTCATCATAGAGCACAGGGCAGAATGGATGAACAAATTGTGGAATATTATTCAGCAACAAAAAGGAACTCCTATTACAAAAGAGCACCATGAATCTCAAAAATATGCTGAATAAGGCAATCACAAAAGAATACACACCATTTATTTTCACACATATAAAGTTCTAGAGCAGGCAAACCATATCTTTAGAGATATAAATTAGATCAGACGGGGGAAGGGGTTTGACTGAGAAGGGGCACAGAGAATTTCAAGGTTGTGGAAATGTTCTATATTTTGATTGGGGTGGTGGACATGCTATTGTATACATTTGGCAAAACTCAGGAACAGTACTTTTAAAATGGGAAAGTTTTGTCTAAGTTAAACCCCAAAGTGTAGACTTTTAAAAATAATTTTTAAATAAAAAGCAAGGTGAAAGTTTTAAGGAGAGGTAGATAGGCAAAATGCTACAGAAAGAGAGAGAACACTGAGAAATGAAAATAACTTCGATCCAAGAAAATCGTTACTGATTTTAGAAAATACTTCATTGAAAAAAAATGAGTAGAACCCAAGATGTAAGACATTTCAATCATATTTACATAAAATGTGAAATTCAAATAGGTAACACAAAGACTTTTCTATTTTAATCTGTTGTTGTTCAGTCAGCTAAGTTATGGCTCACTCACTTGAGAACCCAAGGACTTCAGCCCACTGGGCTCCTCTCTGTCCATGGGATTTTCCCAGGCAAGAATACCAGAGTGGGCTGCCAGGGATCCAACCCAGGGATCCAGCTGCTTGCATCAGCAGGCAGATTCTTTACCACTGAACCACCTGGGAGGCCCTTCTGTTTCTATTAGTGCTTCTCAAATTCTCATGTGTACATTAATCACCTCGAGGTTTTGTGAAAAGTAGGTTCAGATTCAGGATGTCTTGGGTGAGACTTTATATTCTACATTTCTAACAAGATCAGTCAGTTCAGTTGCTCAGTCGTGTCTGACTCTTCGCGACTCCATGGACTGCAGCATGCCAGGCTTACCTGTCCATCACCAACTCTCCGAGCTTGCTCAAACTCATGTCCATCCAGTCGGTGATGTCATCCAACCATCTCATCCTCTGTAGTCCCCTTCTTCTTCTAATAAGATACCAGGCCAATATTGCTGACTCACCTCCTATACTTCAAGTAGCAAAAATACAGATCACTTTTCTGGGGCACTGATAGTTTACGTTAAGTGCCAGTTTGGTCTAGAAGTTCGCCAAGTTCTACGGAATCCATTCCTACCACCAGTCACCTGTGGACTGACAACCTAGTCCTGTCTGTGTAAACAGTACAGGTGTTTATGATGTTCTGGAAAATAACAGCTAACCCCTGTGATCAAGTCCCCACCTCTGTTTCTAACCAACAGATAATCTGGGTTAGTCATTTTTAGGAGGCAAAATAAGAACTCTTCTGGTTTCTCTTCTCTACACTATTGCTTGAGTCTTACAATAGAAAATGTAAGTCAAAGTGTTATATGAATCATAACCTTAAAAGAAAGAATGCCAAACAGAAACCAAAGAGCGGCAAAAGAGATCTTGAGTACCTCGGTTTTCTAAAGGGGCGGAACCTAAAATAAGAGGTGGGGCTCCGGGATTATCCTCGTGGGCGTGTTAGGAATGCGCCATATTACAGGGGAGGGGAGCCCCATTTCTACAACAATCTTAAAAATAAAACTTCTGGATTTGAAATTACCCCTAAATGACGAAAACTTGAAACACAAACTTTTCTCCCATTAAACTCGTCAACCGGCACCTAACTCAAAAGTTCAGCGATACTATTTTGCCTCGGTCTAGCGATTTCACCCAAAGTTCTCCCCGCGTATCTCTGGCCGTGTCCCCCAGCCCCGTCACTTTGCGGCCCACGCGGCCCCCGCCCGGAGGCAGTAGTTTCCCCTACGCTAAAGGGGGAGGTGATAACGGACTCCTGTATCTACTTGCCTCGAGGAGGGGCGTGTGAGACACCGAACGGTGAGACATCCGGGCCAGGAGACGCGGGATCAGGAGGAAATCCGAGCCGAGGCCGCGGCGTCGATGCAGCCCGGGAGCTGCGGGGGTTGGCGGCCGCCGATCGAGCGCGCGGCTTCGCCCTCCGCGCCGCCCCTCCGTTCTCCCCTCAGAGCCTCGGAAGGATGGCACCGGCGGGAGGGGGCGGGGCTCCCGGGAGGGGGCGGGGCCCGCGCGGGCTTTCTGCTCGGCTGCGGCCGGAAACAATAGTGAGGAGCCCGAGCCGCGCGGATCGGCGGTGGCTTCGGTGGCGCGCGAACCCGGACGGTAAAGCTCCCGCTCCCCCTGCCCGCGCCCTGGTTCCCGACCCCGCAGTCCCGCCGCCTTTCCCTCTGAGCCCCGCGGCCCCCGTCTCTGTTGCGCGCTTGGCGCCCCGACGGACGGTCGGGGAGAAGGACGCGGCACCCTGAGGGGCGGGCGCGCGCCCCCAAACGCCGGAGGCCGGGCGGGAAGCGCTGAGTCCGTACGGACCGGCTGCTGGGGCTTTCGAACGCCTTCTCCCCGGGTGGGAGGAAGCCGCAGGGCGAGAGGACGCGACGCTCCCGCCGGCCGGGCTCTCTGGGATCCAGCACCACCCGCCCCCAATCCCCGGCCGGGCTTGGCCATCCCAGCTCCTCCGGCCGTGCCCGAGCCGCTCCGCTGAGCCGCTGCCCGACCTTCCGTGCGGATGCCGGGGACACGGCTGGACCCCCTCCCTAGTGTTCACTTTTTCCACGTGCATTTTGCCTACCGCGGACCTGGAATAACAGACCTCGCTGCGCCGAGCTAGCGAGACGCATCTAAGGTTCCCACAATGAAGTAAGGAGAGCGGTGTCCCGAGCGCGTCGCTCGTCCTCCCTTCGACAGCGTTAAGTAGGTTGACAGACCCCGGTAGCTGAACAGGCCGCGCTGCTAAGCTCTTTCCGCGCCTGGTCGGGGATGGAAGCGGTCTAGAATACCCGAAAATTGTTCTTCATCAGCTCCCCTCAACTAAATACAACACAGGACCAAAAAAGGCGTTTGGGCACAGTGTCACTTGCGGCTGGACTTTTTTACTAGCTTTGTGTCCTTGGACAGTAAAAGTATTAGTGTAGCGATGCTTGTTTCGTGCGGCTGTTGCCTTAGATAAACTGAAAAGCATCCTTCTCTTTCCTAGAAGTTCCTACTGTTGCCGTGATGACAAGTACTTGAAATTGTGTAACTTTGTTTTTGTGTTTCTTAATAGGGGCATTATGAACGAAGAGGAGCAGTTTGTAAGCATTGATTTGAATGATGACAACATCTGCAGTGTTTGTAAACTGGGAACAGACAAAGAAACACTCTCCTTCTGCCACGTTTGTTTTGAGCTAAATATTGACGGTAAGGACACAGGATAAATTCATTTTATGCCGTGAACTTTACAGAACTACTTCATGCTGAACTCTGGTTATAAGGTAAAACTAAAGTTTCTTGAATGATTGTAAATTGTGCCAAGCGGAAATCTGTTAAAGGTTTCTGGAAATGAAACTGAAGGTAGCACAGCTATGAATTTAAGAGAAACTTTTTTTTTTACTCCCACAGTATTAACTCAGTTTTACTAATATAAAAATGAGTATTGACTGCTAAACTTTTCTGTTTTGAGAGCTTATTGAGTTGTCAGATTTTAACAGATCTGTGTGTTTTGTTTTGGTTTAATATTAAGAACTAACATAACCAACCATTTACATTGATAGGCAAATATAATTTTGTTGTTTTGGCCGTACCATGCTAGTACATAATTGAGGTGAGCTGTAATTTTTTCTCCAGTGCTCTTATTATCTGAAGCACATTTTTAAATTTTTAGATAACTTTTCAATGATCACATACACCTTTAATAATTTTTAAACTTTAAAAAAGCTTTTAAAATGTCTCAGTAATATCTCTAACAGTACACAAATGAGTTCTCCGAATACTTTTTTTTAAATCTCTATTATTAAAGTTTTTAGGTTGATGCACAGCTAATGTGCACAGCAAATGTGTCTGTGGATATCAGTAGTTTGCCTCCAAGAAACATGTGGGGTACGTTTCCTTAATCTTGATGTTACCTTGATAAATTCTGATTTTTTTAAATATTTATGTCACACAAAAAAGGATCTTAATATTTCTGATAATAAGTTTGCCTTCCATTTGAATTTTGAATTGTAATATACCAGTAGAGAGATTTTATTAGACCTTTAGATTAATTTTTATTCTTTACTGGTTCTGTTTATTAAGTAGGAGATAACAAATGTTCTTTCCATTTGAAAAAAATAGGATTATCTACCTTGAGATTCCTCTAAGACTTGTTTTTCAGAAATTGTTGGAGGCACCAAATTAATATATTTAGATACTCTGTAGTAAAAGTCAAAATTATAACTATAAATAGACTATTAAAAACATGTAGAGTTAATTATATGACATTCATTTTCCATCTAAGATATTGGTTGTGACAGTTTTGTCATTGTACTCTCAGAAGTGTAGTTGCTAAACATGACAATCTATGGAAGAACATGGATTTTCTGTGGCTTCCATAAAACAATATTGGCCCTGTATATTCTTTTCCATTGAAAATTTTGGTTCTAGATGGACAGAAACAGTGGAAATGACTCAGCCCAAAGTTGTGTTTACATTGAGGAAAACTGACAGCCAGGTAGTGGGACTGTTCAGGGTTGCTCTGGTGGTGATGGCAAGCTGTTGTTTTGTCCCAGGCCCTGCACTAAGCACCTTATGTGGATTATGTTATTCAACTCAGAATAGCTCTGTGATGGCTACTGTTATCCATTTTAAAGTTGATGGAGCCTAACCTTTAAGACCTAGAAACTGCACTTTGAGGTTGCTCAGCAAAGAATGACAGTGCTCGACTACGGAAGCCTGGCAATCTAGTTCTAGTATATGTCCTTTTAATTCCATTGATCTACTGTCAATAGTTATTTTAGTTGATGGGGTAATATTAGAAACCTATTTTCCTGAATCCTAATTGCTGTCCTTGATATTCAGCCAGCCAACTTTTAAAATGTTTTTGAACATTTTTGTCCCCTACCAAATTCTAAGCACAGTACCAATCAATAAATGTTTGATAAGTAAGTGGGGCTTTAAAAAGTGTGACATTTAACTTTCCTACTTTTGGTATAACCTTTCTGTAGTGTGGTAATGTTGCTCTCACTTGGTTTCTTAGCTTTCTAACTGCCAAGTTTCCTCTAAAGCCTTCTATTCATCTTTCACCTAAGAGGCTAGTTAAAAGTTTTCTTGGAATTTTTTGAGTCCACAGATTCATAGTAAACAAAAATGTTAATATCTTACACCTTCTGGATTGTAGCTTATGTCAAATCAAAACTAGCCTAATCAAATGTTGCTTGCATAAAATTAAAATTAAGCTAATCAGATTTTTAAAACTGTGCATACATATATTTATAAAATGAAAATGAAGAAAGAAATAAACTAATCTTGTAGGAAAGATTTCATATTCTGAGCATGGCTCTAAGTTGCCTTTTTTCTGTATCTTTGCAGTACTTACAAAGAAATGAGTACCTACATTTTATATACTTTGAAACCAGAGATGATATACTTCAAGAACCTAAGAAATACACTTTAAGAAAATTGATTTGGGCAAGGGGTGGGGAGGGACACATAATTCACCATTGGAATTACTTGTCTACTTCTAGGAGTAGGACAAAGATGCATAAACTTCTTAATACTTATGACCTGTCCTTGGCACCAAGACACTATATACATTTTATGCATGTATAATCAAATACATTAATGTGCATCATAGTTCATGGTACTCAAATCTTTCTAAAGTTCTTTACTGACTACCATTCCCTAGGCTATTAAGGCTGGGAAGAAGGTAGCCCAGGGTAGTCAGGAGCCAGTCATGAAACTCAGCTGTAATATAGCGCAGTCAGAAATGAAACTAAAGATGGGGGGTGGGGGAGATCCAGGGCTACAGTCTGTTACTTCATAGTATCAGTTTTCATTTTGTGCCAAAATACTGTGCGAGTAATTAGTATTTTTGTGTATATATGTGTTAGTCATTCAGTGGTGTCTGACTCTGTGCGACCCAGTGGACTAGCCTGCCAGGCTCCTCTGTCCATGGGATTCTCCAGGCAAGAATACTGGAGTGGGCAGACATTCCCTTCTCCAGGTGTTCACCCTGACCGAGGCTTGAACCCAGGTCTCATGCATTGCAGGCAGATATTTTACTGTCTGAGCCTCTAGGGAAACCCTTAGTATTTTTACCTTCCTCCTCTAATAATTGACTTCCTTTTCATTCAGTAAAGAGGAGCTTTTTATAAGACAGAGATCAATTCCTCTTATGCCAAAGTTTTCAGTGTGAGTTGATCTTGCTAGTTGATTAAGCAAGCATTTCAAATAATTACTAGTCCATCCTAGACTGTAAAATCCATCTCAGACTTCATTCTTCCCTAATTGGTTGAACCTTCTGGAAACTTTTTTGAAAACAGACCCAAATTGAGATCCTTAGTAATCTTTCCAGCAAGAAGTCTGTAGATGTTTTCTCTTAGTTAAGGCACTGGTGAACCCAGTGCTCACTTTTAATCTCATTTTTCCTTGATTCTCTGAGTCTTTGACCAAAAACATTGTTCCCATGGCCAAAAGTCATGGAGCATTTTGAATCTCATATTAAATCCCTGATTTAGCTTGGAAGTCAAGACTGATTATTAACTACTCAAAGCCTGTCAACAGCTCTTCCCTTTGTCTTGGTTTTAACACATCAGCATCTTTCCACTTGAGTAAAGGCCCACCACTTTACTTGTGATAGGGAGGCTGTATGTTGCTAACTCCATCTGGCATTAACCTCTTTCTCTTGCTTCGCATAATGACAAACATCATGCCTTGCTATTAGCTAAAAGAGCACTTTTAAATATAAAGCCTGATGTGACTTTTGAATTTAGCTTAGCTGTCTTTATGCTTAGAAGTACAGATGAAGAATTAATTTTTTAACTGCCTTTTAATGTCACTTTAAATAAATTTGAGCACTTTTAAAATGGCTCTAACGGTAGAACCTCTTTATTTGGACAGGAGTTAGGAGGGATGGAAGTGAAATTGTAGGTTTAATTGGTGATAACTTTATAGAATCTTTCTTTAAAAAGATAAAGCTAGGCTAAGCCACATCTAGTAAGCTAACAAGCCATATCTGAGGAGCCAGGTTCCAGATTCTTTTCCCTGTCCTAATTTTATGATGGCCTCATTTTAGTTACTTCCAATTTTTTCTCTTTTTAACTTCAAACTTTCTAATTCTAAAGTTTAGGATGAATTTAAAATTGAGATCATATATGAATTTTGGTTGGAAAGATATACCCATTAGAAATTAAGTCTGGCTATATGTAATAGAAAATCGAAATAATAATGATGAAATAGTATAGAATGGATATTTACATATCTCATAGTAAAAGAAGTTGAATCTGGAGTCTGGAGTCTGGTAGCTCCATGATCAGAAAGACTCAAGCTGCTTCTGTTTTACTAGTCCACTTTCTTTAACACATATTTGCCATCATCAGTCATCTCATGAGCCATGATGGCTGCTGGAACTCCAGCCATTGCTTCCTTATTCTCAGACAGAATAGAAGGGGCATCTGACAAAAGGTACATAGTAGCCTTCTCTCCTGAATCTATAAAGGAGCTTTTCCTAAAGTCCTCCTTAACAATTTGTTATACATTCCACTGCCCTTTCAAGAGAAGCTACTCCAAATAAAATCAGTATTTTACAAAGAAAGGAGCAAAAGACATTGATTGTTCACCTAACAAGATCAGCCATAGAGAGGCCTCCTAGTAATTGAAGGTTACCATGTTGAAAGCAAACTATTTGAGCTACAACTAAGACCAACAAGTAAAGCTCCGGTGATTCTTCTAACCCAGGAGTTTAAAATGGAATGGATTTTTACAAAGGAAGCATTGTATTCTGAGGATAGGCATACAGCCAGATCTCATATGAACCTGTTGCACAAAAGCTATGAGAATTTTCAAGTTTCTGACCCATCTCAGTACATAAAATATAATGGTTAATGCTACTGCTCATTATACATATGTTAGATACTATAAATTTAGGAAAACTCCCTGCTTTCTCCCAGCCTCTCTTCTTGATACACTAACATGGTAATTCCATCTTCCTCACACCTTTCCAGTTCAGTTCAGTTCCTTAGTCATGTCCAAATCTGCGACCCCATAGACCACAGCACACCAGTCCTCCTTGTCCATCACCAACTCCCAGAGTTTACTCAAACTTGAATCGGTGATGCCATCCAACCATCTCACCCTCTGTCGTCCCCTTCTCCCACATTCAGTCTTTCCCAGCATCAGGGTCTTTTCAAATGAGTCAGCTCTTCCCATCAGATGCCAAAAATATTGGGAGTTTCAACATCAGTCCTTCCAATGAATATTCAGGACTGATTTCCTTTCAGGTGGACTGGTTGGATCTCCTTGCAGTCCAAGGGACTCTCAGGAGTCTTCTTCAACACCACAGTTCAAAAGCATCAATTCTTCAGCACTCAGTTTTCTTTATAGTCCAACTCTCACATCCATACATGAGTGAAAAACCATAGTCTTGACTAGACGGACCTTTGTTGGCAAAGTAATGTCTTGGCTTTTTAATATGGTATCTAGGTTGGTCATAACTCTTCTCCCAAGGAATAGTGTCTTTTAATTTCATAGCTGCAGTCATCATCTGCAGTGATTTTGGAGACCAAAAAAATAAAATCAGTCACTGTTTCCATTGTTTCCCCATCTATTTGCCATGAAGTAATGGGACCAAATGCCATGATCTTAGTTTTCTGAATGTTGAGTTTTAAGCCAGCTTTTTCACTCTCCTCTTTCACTTTCATCAAGAGGCTCTTTAGTTCTTCTTTGCTTTCTGTCATAAGAGTGGTGTCATCTGCATATCTGAGGTTATTGATATTTCTCCTGGCAATCTTGATTCCATCTTGTGCTTCCTCCAGCCCAGTGTTTCTCCTGATGTACTGTGCATATAAGTTAAATAAGCAGGGTGACAGTATACAGCCTTGACATACTCCTTTCCCAATTTGGAACCAGTGTGTCATTCCATGTCCAGTTCTAACTGTTGCTTACTGACCTGCATACAGATTTCTCAAGAGGCAGGTCAGCTGATCTGGTATTCCCATCTCTTTCAGAAATTTTCAGAGTTTGTTGTGGTTCACACAGTCAAAGGCTTTGGCATAGTCAATAAAGCAGAAATAGATGTTTTTCTGGAACTCTCTTGCTTTCTCGATAATCCAGCGGATGTTGGCAATTGGATCTCTGATCCTCTGCCTTTTCTGAATCCAGCTTGAACATCTGGAAGTTCTCGGTTTACATACTGTTGAAGCCCGGCTTGGAGAATTTTGAGCATTACTTTACTAGTGTGTGAGATGAGTGCAATTGTGCAGTAGTTTGAGTATTCTTTGACATTGCCTTTCTTTAGGATTGGAGTAAAAACTGATCTTTTCCAGTCCTGTCAGTTCTGAATTTTCCAAATTTGCTGGTATATTGAGTGCAGCACTTTCACAGCATCATCATTTAGCATTTGAAATAGCTCAACTGGAATTCCATCACCTCCACTAGCTTTGTTCATAGTGATGCTTCCTAAGGCCCACTTGACTTTGCATTCCAGGATGTCTGGTTCTAGGTGAGTGATCACACCATTGTGATTATCTGGGTTGTGAAGATCTTTTTTGTATAGTTCTGGGTATTCTTTTTTTTTTTTTTTTTTACTTTATTTTACTTTACAATACTGTATTAGTTTTGCCATACATTGACATGAATCCACCACGGGTGTACATGCGTTCCCAAACATGAACCCCCCTCCCACCTCCCTCCCCATAACATCTCTCTGGGTCATCCCCGTGCACCAGCCCCAAGCATTCGATTCTTACATGATAGTATACATGTTAGAATGCCATTCTCCCAAATCATCCCACCCTCTCCCTCTCCCTCTGAGTCCAAAAGTCCGTTATACACATCTGTGTCTTTTTTGCTGTCTTGCATACAGGGTCGTCATTGCCATCTTTCTAAATTCCATATATATGTGTTAGTATACTGTATTGGTGTTTTTCTTTCTGGCTTACTTCACTCTGTATAATTGGCTCCAATTTCATCCATCTCATCAGAACTGATTCAAATGTATTCTTTTTAACCGCTGAGTAATCCTCCATTGTGTATATGTACCACAGCTTTCTTACCATTCATCTGCTGATGGACATCTAGGTTGTTTCCATGTCCTGGCTATTATAAACAGTGCTGCGATGAACATTGGGGTACATGTGTCTCTTTCAATTCTGGTTCCCTCGGTGTGTATGCCCAGCAGTGGGATTGCTGGGTCATAAGGTAGTTCTATTTGCAATTTTTTAAGGAATCTCCACACTGTTCTCCAAAGTGGCTGTACTAGTTTGCATTCCCACCAACAGTGTAGGAGGGTTCCCTTTTCTCCACACCCTCTCCAGCATTTATTTCTTGCAGATTTTTGGATCGCCGACATTCTGAGCATCTTTTCATGTGTTTGTTAGCCATCCGTATGTCTTCTTTGGAGAAATGTCTATTTAGTTCTTTGGCCCATTTTTTGATTGGGTCGTTTATTTTTCTGGAATTGAGCTGCATAAGTTGCTTGTATATTTTTGAGATTAGTTGTTTGTCAGTTGCTTCATTTGCTATTATTTTCTCCCATTCAGAAGGCTGTCTTTTCACTTTGCTTATATTTTCCTTTGTTGTGCAGAAGCTTTTAATTTTAATTAGATCCCATTTGTTTATTTTTGCTTTTATTTCCAGTATTCTGGGAGGTGGATCATAAAGGATCCTGCTGTGATTTACGTCGGAGAGTGTTTTGCCTATATTCTCCTCTAGGAGTTTTATAGTTTCTGGTTTTACATTTAGATCTTTAATCCATTTTGAGTTTATTTTTATGTATGGTGTTAGAAAGTGATCTAGTTTCATTCTTTTACAAGTGGTTGACCAGTTTTCCCAGCACCACTTGTTAAAGAGATTGTCTTTACTCCATTGTATGTTCTTGCCTCCTTTGTCAAAGATAAGGTGTCCATATGTGTGTGGATTTATCTCTGGGCTTTCTATTTTGTTCCATTGATCTGTATTTCTGTCTTTGTGCCAGTACGATACTGTCTTGATGACTGTGGCTTTGTAGTAGAGCCTGAAGTCAGGCGAGTTGATTCCTCCAGTTCCATTCTTCTTTCTCAAGATTGCTTTGGCTATTCTAGGTTTTTTGTATTTCCATACAAATCTTGAAATTATTTGTTCTAGTTCTGTGAAAAATATGGCTGGTAGCTTAATAGGGATAGTGTTGAATTTGTAAATTGCTTTGGGTAGTATAGTCATTTTCACTATATTGATTCTTCCAATCCATGAACATGGTATATTTCTCCATCTATTAGTGTCCTCTTTGATTTCTTTCACCAGTGTTTTATAGTTTTCTATGTATAGGTCTTTAGTTTCTTTAGGTAGATATATTCCTAAGTATTTTATTCTTTTCATTGCAATGGTGAATTAAGGAATTGTTTCCTTAATTTCTTTTTATACTTTCTCATTATTAGTGTATAGGAATGCAAGGGATTTCTGTGTGTTGATTTTATATCCTGCAACTTTACTATATTCATTGATTAGCTCTAGTAATTTTCTGGTGGAGTCTTTAGGGTTTTCTATGTAGAGGATCATGTCATCTGCAAACAGTGAGAGTTTTACTTCTTTTCCAATTTGGATTCCTTTTATTTCTTTTTCTGCTCTGATTGCTGTGTCCAAAACTTCCAGAACTATGTTGAATAGTAGCAGTGAAAGTGGGCACCCTTGTCTTGTTCCTGACTTTAGGGGAAATGCTTTCAATTTTTCACCATTGAGGATAATGTTTGCTGTGGGTTTGTCATATATAGCTTTTATTATGTTGAGGTATGTTCCTTCTATTCCTGCTTTCTGGAGAGTTTTTATCATAAATGGATGTTGAATTTTGTCAAAGGCCTTCTCTGCATCTATTGAGATAATCATATGGTTTTTATTTTTCAATTTGTTAATGTGGTGAATTACATTGATTGATTTGCAGATATTGAAGAATCCTTGCATCCCTGGGATAAAGCCCACTTGGTCATGGTGTATGATCTTTTTAATGTGTTGTTGGATTCTGATTGCTAGAATTTTGTTGAGGATTTTTGCATCTATGTTCATCAGTGATATTGGCCTGTAGTTTTCTTTTTTTGTAGTATCTTTGTCAGGTTTTGGTATTAGGGTGATGGTGGCCTCATAGAATGAGTTTGGAAGTTTACCTTCCTCTGCAATTTTCTGGAAGAGTTTGAGAAGGATAGGTGTTAGCTCTTCTCGAAATTTTTGGTAGAATTCAGCTGTGAAGCCGTCTGGACCTGGGCTTTTGTTTGCTGGAAGATTTCTGATTACAGTTTCAATTTCCATGCTTGTGATGGGTCTGTTAAGATTTTCTATTTCTTCCTGGTTCAGTTTTGGAAAATTGTACTTTTCTAGGAATTTGTCCATTTCTTCCACGTTGTCCATTTTATTGGCATATAACTGCTGATAGTAGTCTCTTATGATGCTTTGTATTTCTGTGTTGTCTGTTGTGATCTCTCCATTTTCATTTCTAATTTTATTGATTTGATTTTTCTCTCTTTGCTTCTTGTTGAGTCTAGCTAATGGTTTGTCAGTTTTATTTATCCTTTCAAAGAACCAGCTTTTGGCTTTGTTGATTTTTGCTATGGTCTCTTTCGTTTCTTTTGCATTTATTTCTGCCCTAATTTTTAAGATTTCTTTCCTTCTACTAACTCTGGGGTTCTCCAATTCTTCCTTTTCTTGTTGCTTTAGGTGTAGAGTTAGGTTATTTATTTGACTTTTTTCTTGTTTCTTGAGGTATGCCTGTATTGCTATGAACTTTCCTCTTAGCACTGCTTTTATAGTGTCCCACAGGTTTTGGGTTGTTGTGTTTTCATTTTCATTCATTTCTATGCATATTTTTATTTCTTTTTTGATTTCTTCTGTGATTTGTTGGTTATTCAGAAGTGTGTTGTTCAACCTCCATATGTTGGAATTTTTAATAGTTTTCTCCTGTAATTGAGATCTAATCTTAATGCATTATGGTCAGAAAAGATGCTTGGAATGATTTCGATTTTTTTGAATTTATCAAGTTTAGATTTATGGCCCAGGATGTGATCTATCCTGGAGAATGTTCCATGAGCACTTGAGAAAAAGGTGAAATTCATTGTTTTGGGGTGAAATGTCCTATAGATATCAATTAGATCTAACTGGTCTAATGTATCATTTAAAGTTTGCGTTTCTTTGTTGATTTTCTGTTTAGTTGATCTGTCCATAGGTGTGAGTGGGGTATTAAAGTCTCCCACTATTATTGTGTTATTGTTGATTTCCCCTTTCATACTTGTTAGCATTTGTCTTACATATTGCGGTGCTCCTATGTTGGGTGCATATATATTTATAATTGTTATATCTTCTTCTTGGATTGATCCTTTAATCATTATGTAGTGGCCTTCTTTGTCTCTTTTCACAGCCTTTATTTTAAAGTCTATTTTATCGGAAATGATTATTGCCACTCCTGCTTTCTTTTGGTCTCTATTTGCATGGTATATCTTTCCAGCCCTTCACTTTCAGTCTGTATGTGTCCCTTGTTTTGAGGTGGGTCTCTTGTAAGCAGCATGTAGAGGGGTCTTGTTTTTGTATCCATTCGGCCAGTCTTTGTCTTTTGGTTGGGGCATTCAACCCATTTATGTTTAAGGTAATTATTGATAAGTATGATCCTGTTGCCATTTACTTTATTGTTTTGGGTTCGGGTTTATACACCCTTTTTGTGTTTCCTGTCTAGAGAATATCCTTTAGAATTTGTTGGAGAGCTGGTTTGGTGGTGCTGAATTCTATCAGCTTTTGCTTGTCTGTAAAGCTTTTGATTTCTCCTTCATATCTGAATGAGATCCTTGCTGGGTACAGTAATCTGGGCTGTAGGTTATTTTCTTTCATCACTTTAAGTATGTCTTGCCATTTCCTCCTGGCCTGAAGAGTTTCTATTGAAAGATCAGCTGTTATCCTTATGGGAATCCCCTTGTGTGTTATTTGTTGTTTTTCCCTTGCTGCTTTTAATATTTGTTCTTTGTGTTTGATCTTTGTTAATTTAATTAATATGTGTCTTGGGGTATTTCGCCTTGGGTTTATCCTATTTGGAACTCTCCGTGTTTCTTGGACTTGGGTGATTATTTCCTTCCCCCCTTTAGGGAAGTTTTCAACTATTATCTCCTCAAGGATTTTCTCATGGTCTTTCTTTTTGTCTTCTTCTTCTGGGACTCCTATAATTCGAATGTTGGAGCGTTTCATATCATCCTGGAGGTTTCTGAGATTGTCCTCATTTCTTTTAATTCGTTTTTCTTGTTTCCTCTCTGATTCATTTATTTCTACCATTCTATCTTCTATTTCACTAATCCTATCTTCTGCCTCCATTATTCTGCTATTTGTTGCTTCCAGAGTGTTTCTGATCTCATTTATTGCATTATTCATTATATATTGACTCTTTTTTATTTCTTCTAGTTCCTTGTTAAACCTTTCTTGCATCTTCTCAATCCTTGTCTCTAGGCTATTTATCTGTGATTCCATTTTGATTTCAAGATTTTGGATCATTTTCACTATCAATATTCGGAATTCTTTCTCAGGTAGATTCCCTACCTCTTCCTCTTTTGTTTGGTTTGGTGGGCAACCCTCCTGTTCCTTTACCTGCTGAGTATTCCTCTGTCTCTTCATCTTGATTATATTGCTGCGTTTGGGGTGGCCTTTTATATTCTGGTAATTTGTGGAGTTCTCTTTATTATGGAGCTTCCTCACTGTGGGTGGGGTTGTATCAGTGGCTTGTCTAGGTTTCCTGGTTAGGGAGGCTTGTGTTGGAGTTCTGGTGGGTGGAGCTGGGTTTCTTCTCTCTGGAGTGCAGTGGAGTGATCAGTAATGGGTTATGAGACGTCAAAGGTTTTGGAGTAACTTTGAGCTGCCTGTGTATTGAAGCTCAGGAGTGTGTTCCTGTGTTGCTGGAGAATTTGTGTGGTATGTCTTGTTCTGAAACTTGTTGGTCCTTGGGTGGAGCTTGGTTTGGAGGTATGGAGGCATTTGATGAGCTCCTATTGCTTAATGTTCCCTGAATTCAGGAGTTCTCTGATGTTTTCAGGCTTTGGACTTAAGCCTCCTGCTTCTGGTTTTATTTTTACAGTAGCCTCTAGACTTCTCCATCTATACAGCACCGATGATAAAACATCTAGGTTAAAGATGAAAAGTTTCTCCACATTGAGGGACACCCAGAGAGGTTCACTGTTTTTGAAGACAATGGTCTGCTTTTCTGGTTGCCTGATGTCCTCTGCCAGCCTACAGAAGTTGTTTTGTGGAGTTTGCTCAGTGTTGAAATGTTCTTTTGAGGAATTTGTGAGGGAGAAAGTGGTCTTCCCGTCCTATTCCTCCGCCATCTTAGGACCGCCTCCTTCTGTGTATTCTTGCCACGTCTTCTTAATATCTTCTGCTTCTGTTAAGTCCACACCATTTCTTTCCTTTATTGAGCCCACATTTGCATGAAATGTTCCCTTGGTGTCTCTAATTTTCTTTCAGCTTTCCAGGGAAGATTGCTTTTCTACAGCTGGGTACATCTACCACTGCTCCCCTTTTGCTCCATGTGGGCCCTGGACTCAGACCTGGCCTTGACTCTTGACTCTGCCACTTACTAGTTGGGTTTTCTTGGCAAGATACGTAAGTTCATTGTGTCATACTGGCTCTCAAATGTTACCAGTAAGAGCAATTTTGTGTTTTCATTTCTTAATCTTGAAATTATTGTGCCAGAATCTAATTCAGAAGGCTGAACTCCAGTTGTTGCCGTTTGTTCCAAGAATACTTGGCAGTATAAGCAGTGGTGCTCAGATGTATTTGTTTGCTCTTGATACTCAGAACGAAGCTGCAGAGTGTTTCTCCCCACTCCTAAACTACACATCTGTATATGCAGCTAATCAGTAGACATCCTCACTTGTATAGCCCATAAGTACTTCACACTGCATGTCTAAAAGTAAAGTATTATCCTAAATACTGCATGTATTTCTTTTCAAAATGAATGAATAAATAAGCAAATTCCCCCTCCATCCCTGCAACAGAAAATGTTGGGGTTGGAAGTGCACTATGGAAAAGGTGAAGACATACATGCCTGGCTAAAATACTGGAGAGGTGGTGCCACAGCAAGAACCTGCCTGCCCTAATTTTTAAAAAGTTGTTAATACTTCTCAGAGCAGCCTTCCCTGCCCCCCAGCCCCACTGTCAACCCCCGTGTTCTTTTCCTCCTAGCACCCTTTTCTTCATGGCCCTTGCTATAATTTGTTGCTGTAACTATTGGTTTATTTCTTTGTTTCTTTGTGTTCCCCCTCCTCCATTTCTAGCTCCATAAGGACTTGAGTTTGAGCCTGCTTTATTTACTAGTGTATAATTAGCAGTACCATGGGGATTGGCCAGAAGTTATGAATGAGTATTTGAAATCTCTGATTGATGAGTGAATTAGCCTAAAGGAGACTGTAGAGGACTGTCTTTTTTTTTTCTGTTTTTCCCTTAATCTTGCCCACAGTGAAATTCTTCTGCTATTTTTCTGCCCTTCCACAGAATTGTCTGAGATCTTTCTAGAGTCTCCTAAAAGCTTTGTGACTCTTACTAATAGAACTTTGTATTATATTCAAAAGAAAAATGTAGCAAATAATATTAACAGTGATATCTGGTTATTTTTTTGCCATCAGGAGGATAGAAAACAGTATTTTTTCCTCCACAGACCAATAAGTCTTAAACAGGACTGTGCTTAGAGTGGGAGTGTCTACATTCATTTACATGCTGCAAATCTTATTATTCTGAACACCTCAGCAGAGTGGTGTTTGCTCATGATGATGACTCCTTCAAGGTGTTTGATGATCTGGAGTGCTTGTTAAGTCTGTGATAAAAGTATGCTCTTTAAATCAGTGATTTAAAGTTGAAAACAAACAGTATACTACCCTGCATATCTTATTAATAGAAGCATCATGATTATAAATAAAGCATTTGTTACAATGGATAAAAATGACATTCTGATTCAAATTCATTATTCATTTCCACCCAGTGTGTTGGCAGAGATGAAGAGAAATGTTTTATGAGTTATCCAGAAACAAATTAAATCGAGATTGGAAATCTTTTAATTGTTAGGTCAAAATTATCTATCCTCAGTAAAGGGATACACTTTTCATGATTGAAATAATTTTATAATAACTGTTACTAGAAAGCTGATAAAGAGAAATCAGCTGCCCAGAAATAATTTTTCTGTTGCATACAAAATAATACTGCCTGTGAAGAAAGAAGACAAAGGTAAATTTCTCTACTTAGGAAGAAATAATGACTCTCTGGTTGGAGAAGCTAGTCCAACTGTCAAATACTTAAGGGATTTACGCTTTTAGGTAAGTGACTTATCTAAATAATAGGTATTTATCAGCTATTCTGTGTTCCACATGCATTATTTCATTCTTAATACAGCTATATGAGATAGGTGGTAGGTTATCCCAATTTGATAAATGAGGGAAGTAAGGAGAGAGTCTGGGAGGCTAATCTAGAATCACACCGCTTGGAAGTCCAAACCTGATCCCAAAAGTCCAAGTGCCTAAATCATTTCTGCTTCCAACGAAAATTACATGAACTCTTAAGAAATCTCAGAGATACTAAGTAACTTGTAGGCAAAGTTACAGATGAATTACACCAATGTTAATGTTCAAGCAAGGAACAAAATTTGGGTCCCGAGAAGTGCTTGCTTTTTAAAAGCTATTTCTACCTGTGATGCTGTTTAATTAATACACATTTGGTGGAATATCCAAAAGTAGACATTTTTCATGACCTAAGAGAGTAGGATGATACAGTCTCCATATAGGTTGTAATCTAAATAGTCTGTCAAGAAAATGTAGTCTTCACAGCACGTAGATTAGATCATCAGAGAAGAGGGAAGGACTGGGAAGAAGAGACACACACGACAGTCATGCTGCCCAGAAGACACAAGGAGGCTGAGCTATAGACTGACCTTTGCTCCGGAATCGTACAGGTGTCAGCTCGTCATGAGGCAGTGTTCTGACGCTCCTCTCCATCCTTCCAGCCATTCAAGTAACAGAGGCTAACATACTTAGCCTGATTAGCATTCCTCTCGAGAGGGAATGAATTCTGAGTAAGTGGAGGCAGACAGTACGAACTAACGTAAAATTATCAGCACCGATCCTGGAATCGCACGCTGTCTCCTTCGGTAGGTGAGCCCGAAATACTTCCCAGAAAGAGAAGCAGCAGGCGGTGAGACAGCATAACTTCGCACGGCACTTTAGATGTTCACAGGCGCTTTTGCAGCGTCTTAAATTTAATTTTTACCTTTTAAAGAATGCTAACACCAATCATGAATTTCAAATAAGGTGTTAACATGGAAAATGTAACAAGTAATTGAAATCTAAGTGCCTAAGTAACATTGCAGAAGTATCAAAATGCTGTCACTTAGAGTTCTAGTTAGAATGAATTTAAATCATTCTAAGCCAGTTTGGCACGCCATCTATTAGGATTTTGATAAGGGGAATAAGCCCATTAAACACCAAGCCTTGGATTTATAGTTTGTAATAAGGGAAGACAGTGTCTGTTTACAAATAATTTTAAACTAGTGTATCTATTTCAGTTAGCTTTTTGGCATTACTGTCTCAACTGTATAACAGCAAGGCAAAATAATGGTTTGTGGCACCCATGAAAATCTGAATCTCAGAGTCAAAGCTATGTTCATAGAGATTTTTATACACATTCATTCAGTAAATGTTAATTAAGCAACTACTGTGTGCCAGCAATTGTTTGGTAGCTAAGGATAATACAGTTAACAAGAATAAGTTATATGGTGTATTAGAAGGCAATATAGAGTCATTTGCCTTTTATGAAGGATAAATTTAGTCACCGTTACATTTTTCCAGGTATTACCTTATTTAAAATTCACACTTAGTGTTCATTTTCTACATGAAATGGAGATTAAATTTAATAGTAAAAGCACCTTCCAACCACCAGAGTGCTATTCAAATACACTTGAATGACATCCTCAATGTCTAAAACTCATGATAACTGATTAAATAATATTGCCATGAATTTAGTGAATGATAATTGCTAGTCTGTTGTGAAAACAGCGTTCACACATAGAGGAAGTCTGGTGGTATTAAAGTATCCTTTATAACCTTGACCATGTTACTTTGACTCATTGGAATAATTTCAGCATGCCAACAATCAAGTTCAGTTCAATGTCAGTCAACATTTTGGCTGTATTTATACTGCAAAGTAGAACAAATACAGTATAATAATTCCTATGTAATGTATAAAACAGTTCTTAAGAAAACTTAGTTTTTGATTACCAACGTATTTACTAACCAAATGAAATAGCAGTCATAAGTATCTGAGGAAAGAAATTAAAATATCACAATTCTCAGTCGAGACTAATTAAAGCATACTTTAATTTCATGTTTCTTACACCCTGTCTCTCTTTTCTACCACCCACTCTTCATTTATTCTTGCCTTCATTTGTTTTATCGTATACTGACACATCATCTTGAATACTTACACTTATCTGCTCCGTAACCTGACAGATTGACCAAAAAGATTATTAGAATGGCAGAAATGCTCCTGTCTCCCATATTTATAAGAAAAAAAATCAAGGGAGAAGTCTTCCCTCTCTGTCCCTTACGCTATAGTTCTCACAAGAGCAGTGTCCATTCAGTGTCTCCTCTGTCCCTCCTCCCCACTTCCTCTTCAGTGCCCCTGTAATTGGCCTCCTCTTTTGCTTTCACCAGTGACTTCCTAGCTGTCAACACAATAAAGAGTTTCATGTCCTTGCCATTTTCAAAATCTGACATTTAACATTTCCCTCTTTTTTGAAACACTCAGCTCCCTGGATTCTCTTTTAAAATAGCTCTGGCCTCTTATTTCTGCCTTCTTTTCTTCTTCTTCAGTTCATTAGCTATTGCAGATCCCTGAAATACTACTGTTTCATTGAATTCTGTCCTTGTTTTTCTTTTCTTCTCATATTTCGCTATCTATTTCTTTCATTGCATGAGCTTCAGCTATACCTTTATAAGCTAACGGAACTCCATAAACATATCATAGGCCAATTTTCTTTTAAATTCCAGACCTATTTATCCAACCACCTTATAGACCTCTCCATTTAGATATTCTACAGGTGTTTTAGACGCTAAAAGACACTTGCTCCTTGGCAGAAAAGCAGTGACAGACCTAGACAGCATATTAAAAAGCAGAGACGTTACTTTGCCTACAAAGGTCCATACAGTCAAAGCTATGGTTTTTCCAGTAGTCATGTATGAATGTGAGAGTTGGACTATAAAGAAAGCTGAGTGCCGAAGAACTGATGCTCTTGAACCGTGGTGTTGGAGAAGATTCTTGAGAGTCCCTTGTTCAGCAAGGAGATCAAACCAGTCAATCCTAAAAGAAATCAACCCTGAATATTCATTGGAAGGACTGATGAATCTAAAGCTCCAATGCTTTGGCCTGATGCGAAGAGCCAACTCACTGGTAAAGACCCTGATGCTGGAAAAGACTGAAGGCAGGTAGAGAAGGGGGCGATGAGATGGTTGGATGGCATCACCGACTCAATGGACGTGAGTTTGAGCAAACTCCGGGAGATGGTGAAGGACAGGGAAGCCTGGCATGTTGCAGTCCATGGGATAGCAAAGAGTCGGACACAACTGAGTGAACGACAGCACAGGTATCTTGAATTTAAGTTTCTCAGACTAAATTTATCTCCTCGTTTCCATATACACATGTGTTTTTATTTCCTTCATCTTTGGTTCACATGGAATTCCAGGTCCAATACCCCAGAGATTGTGTTTCAGTAGATCTACAGTTGAGTCCCAGAATTTGCATTTTAACAGGAATCCCAGCTGACTCTTAAGCAGGTGGTCTCGGGACCAAACTTTGAAAAACCTGTGAATGAATGGTTCCAGTTTCTTCAGGACTTCGCATGTAAAGTTGTGCAGTTGAGGTGATGGGTTGTGGCTGAAGTCTTACCTAAGCTCTGCATTTCGAGCTGTATACCTTGATTCCTTCTACACTACCACCTCAAGACCCGCTTAGGTTTATAGACTTGATCCCCCTTCCCTGTCACTACCCCACACCCCTGGTTCTCTCAGTATCACCAGAAGGGTCTTTAAAGTGCTAATCTGATATGCCATTAATTTTCTTAGAACTCTTCACTGATTCCTTACCATTTTCTTCTGGTTAGACTGTTAACTCCCTAACATGACACATGAGACATTTCATGACCAGGTATCTACTTAACTAGCTACCTTCATTACCTCTTCAAAGGCACTCTACAAGCCAATTATCCATGCCCACTGTCTCTCCCTTCCTCTAGTTTCCTCCATTTCTTTCTTACTTCCATACTTTATTTAGTTCCCTGTGTCTTAAACACAATTGACTTCGCCTTCCTCCTAGTATGCAACTGCCTAAAGTGTATTGATATTAAATAGAGGTAATAAATTACAGTTGCCAGTATTCACAGGGCCACTTCAAGGATCACAAAAAGATAATAAGTGTAGGAGCTCTTTGGTAAATATATCAGCAGCATGTGGTGCAACTGTTCATGTTGATTTAAATTGAAATATAGAAGTGTTTTGTTTTCATCTCATCTGAAAAGATGAAGGTCTTCTGAAAAGATAATTCTGACTCATTTGTGTATTGAACAACTCTTCCACTGCCAAAATAATTCAGTGTTTTACATACATTGAAGTCTGACTTTATTCTCAGTTTTGGCCGCACTGGGTCTTAGTTCCTTCATGCAGACTCTTAGTTTCAACGTGTGGGATCTAGTTTCCTGACCAGGGGTAGAACCTGGGCTCCCTGCATTGGGAGGGCAGAGTCTTAGTCGCTGGACCACTGGGGAAGTCCCTTGAGTTTACCTTTTTTATGATTTGGTTTTCAGTAGATTTTTCTGCTCTAGCCCCCATAATTTCCCTCATGTAGCAGCTGCCCTAGTGGCTCAGTGGTAAAAGAATCTGCCTGCCAAGCAGAAGACGTGGGTGCAGTCCCTGGGAAGATCCCCTGGAGAAGGAAATGGCAACCCACTCCAGTATTCTTGCCTGGGAAATGCCCTGGACAGAGGAGCCTGGCCGGCTACTGTCCATAGCGTCACAAAGACTTGGACAAGACTGAGCAATTAAACAGCAACAACCAAAGCTAATCCTTTCCCCAGTTTCTTTCAACAATATGAATTGTGTTCACATGTCAGTGTCTTTTTCCCTCAGTGCCTTTGAAGTCTTTGGGTCTCCAACAAGGATTTCCAGATAAAACTATGCAGTGGTTATAATCTGACTTCGGAGGAGGGGAATCTTTGATTTGAAAGTTATCCTTTGCTAGACACATTATAGCCTAAGGAAATTTTCAACCTCAAAAATATTCAGAATAATGGGATATTTTAAAACTGTGTATCTTTTATCATTCCAGTATTACAATTTTTTTGTTTTACTTAGTTCATTGGAACATACAGTATATAACTTAAAACCTAATTTGTCTTGCATTAAGACACTGTTTTCTTTCCCAAACCAAAATATTTCTTTATAGGCTTTTTAAAAAATGTTTTAAATTTTCACTATTTAAATGATGAAAGATTTTCTTTCTCTCATTGAAATGAAATTTCTCTCTTTTCATCTCTTTTTAATTTCATTGAAAAAGCAAACTATTACAGAAAAATCAAAATACAGGAAGCAGAAAGAATTTTAAGATTTATAATCCTACATATCTACCAATAATCTCTTAATATTTTTGGTGTTTTATAAATTATTTTCTGCAGTAGAGTATGCATGTATACATAGTAAATTGTGTTTTAAAATGAAATCAGACTATATATACCATTATAACTGGTCTTTTAATTTAATATATCAGAAACATCTTTTTCATATCAATGGATAAAAAGGTTGCACTGCATTGGACTGTAATTTTTATAACTCTGTTTCATCATGGAACGATTTTATTGGACACTAGCTCTCCAAACCCTTTCTGTAAATCAAAGTTCCTTTTACTCTAGAAATGCTGTAATTCAATTATAGTACATAATCACAATCTGTCTTTTTTAGCATTTTTCAGTATGATTCATCAATTATTACCTTTTTGAAAAATCTTTAGTTGTTTAATCAAATGGCTTTCCCATCAGCTTTAATTTTTACCATTTACTACCTATAGTAGTAACTGAATTATAAATGACTTCAAATTCACTTGCTAGTAAATCTCTATTAGATGCTGCTGTAAAGCATTATATAAGGAATAGTCAACTAAAATTTCAGGAACAGTGATTCAGATATATGCAAAGAAGTTGAGATACAAAACATGTTTTATAAATAACTGCAGGACAGCTTTTATTTTGTTTTTCTTATTTGTAAGAAAATAAATCAGGCAAAACCTTAACTAGGCAGACGGCAGTTTAGGAGATAAAGGGCAGAGTTCACATAGCTATCACATTTCTTACTTTTGAACTCATAAATTTCTTTTGTCATAATGGTTTATCCTCGTTCATCCGTGTTATTATGAATGCCTTTTATCTAGACTTACCTTTTGTTTAAGTAATGTGTATCTTTTTAACTTTGCCTATTTGGGGGAAGGTTTTACTTAGAAAAATGGAATAAGTAGAGGGTTATTACTTAGGTCAACTGGGTTATTTACTACAAGTTTTTATAACTTTTAATTCTTTGTGCCACTTAACAGTTATAGTCTAAACATAGTATTTTTAATGTGCTAGAAAAGCAGTTTTAGCTTTTTATATTCTGTGCTACTATGAGCTTAATATCCTAAAGATGGATAACTTCCATTCGTATTCTTTTTCCAAATACCCTTGTACTTCATCAGTTATCTATAGACAAGCTCCCCTGTCCAATTTGGTAACCTTGCCACAATGTAGTGATTTAAATTTAAGTTAATTAAAGTTAAAATTGAAACCTTAGTTCCTTGGTCATACTCGCTACATTTCACATGCTTGGTAGCCACATAAGGCTAGTGGCTATCGTATTGTATAGAGCACAGAATGAGAACACGTCCACTATCACAGAGAGTTCTATTGGACCTTTCTCATTAAAATAGGTAACTAAATTTAAGAGCAGGATTGAATGTAGATTGTTATTTTTTGTACCCAGTTAGTAATAAACAGTTGTTATGTAGGTGTGTTTCTCCAGTTTCCCAACTGTTATGATGAAAAAGTAACATTCACTGAGAAAGGTTTTCTTTTTGATAAATTATTTGCAGTTTATACATCCATCATTACAAGAATTCAGTTCTACTGTGGCTTCATTGGTTATTTGAGGTTGAGGTTTATCTTTTAACGTCAACCTTCTGAACTCTTTGCTGATTGAAATTTGCCCTTATAATTCGTTTATTGGATTAAGCTGCTTTGACTAACTGCTTAATCCTTCTCTTCACACACACAAAAACCTTTGGCATAAACATCTCCTAAACTGAAATATGCTGTCCACAGACCACCTGTTGGTGTATCTTTCTTTAAGGCAATGATTCTCAAAATTTGGAAAAGCAAGTTGCTGAGCCCATCTGTGTATTGGCTTAGTGCAGTTTCCAATAATTCCATCAGTTTCCAATAATTCCATCTGTTTCCAATGCAGAGATAAGCAATTCCCTGTTCCTTTCAACAGTATGTTGGGTATTTGAACATGACAGGCTCTAAAGTGATGTGAGGGGGAGGGAATGGAGCACTGTTAACCACAGAGCCCACTGAGGCACAGAGGACAACTGATAAAATTTTCCAAGAGGTAGAAGCCTGTCCTGTTGCGGATTTAAGGAAGTAGGTGCCCCAACTATTCATCCTCACCTTCCCACCTGCAGGCTAACCTGCCTTTCGTTAGTAAGAGCGTAGACAGTCTGAGCGTCCTCCCACTGCATTCCTGTGACTGGTAGTAGATCTACAGGTGATCACTCTTGAATCATGGCTTGGCTGCTGCTTGATCATCAAATGCAGAGGAGCCTGGTCGCTTGGGGTGTCCAGCCATTACTGGGACAGCCATTACCTACACAGAAGCAATCCAGACCTATGTCATTACAGTGTCTCGGTGTAGTGTGAGAGTCACTAACCAGCATGGCTGTGCTTGCCGCTGGATAAGTCACAAGCACCTGCATACTCCCAAAGGGAAAGATAAGGACTGTTGAAGAGCAGTTGCCCAATTTTCAGGCAGTAGCTGCTTCTCATTATTGGCCATTTGCTGTCAGATCTTCTGATTTTGTTTTTAAGGGAAACCAAGAAATTGAAAACTGTAAGTGAATCTAAATTTTTTAAAAACATTTATAGGCTAAACAGAACTTGCTACAGTATGGATCCAGACTTCAGGCTGTGGGCATGCCACCTCTACTTCCAGAAAAGTGAAGAGTGTTAATCACTCAGTCATATCTGACTCTCTACGACCCCATGGACTGTAGCCCACCAGGTTCCTCTGTCCATGGAATTCTCCAGACAAGAATACTGGAGTGGGTAGCCATTCCCTTTTCCAGGGCGTCTTCATGACCCAAGGATCAAACCTGGGTCTCCTGCATTGCAGGCGGATTCTTTACCATCTGAGTCATCAGGGAAGCCCCAACTTTTTCTCTATTCTTTTTTTCAGAAATGGGAACTTGGTCCTCAGAAACAAAGGCATAACAGCTCCTTCCTTTCCTTCTACGTTCAGTAGAGTTTAGCTGTTTGCTCCCGTCTTTACAATTAACACTTACTGAAAAAGTGAAAACAGTGATACATACACTTTATTTTTTTGGGCCCCACAATCACTGCAGACAGTGACTGCCACCGTGAATTAAAGACACTTGCTCCTTGAAAGAAAAGCTATGACAAACCTAGACAGCATATCAACAAATAAAAACCAGAGACATCACTTTGCTGACAAATGTCTATATAGTTAAAGCTATGATTTTTCCAGTAGCCACGTATGGATGTGAGAGTTGAACCATAAAGAAAGCTGAGCGCGGAAGAATTGATGCTTTCGAATTGCGGTGCTGGAGAACACTCTCGAGAGTCCCTTGGACTGCAAAGTGATCAAAGCAGTCAATCCTAAAGGGAAAGCAGTCCTGAATATTCATTGGAAGAATGAAGCTCCAGTACTTTAGCCACCTGATTCGAAGAGCTGACTCATTGGAAAAGACCTTGATGCTGGAAAAGATTTGAGGGCAAGAGGAGAGATGGTTGGATGGCATCATTGACTTAATGGACATGAGTTTGAGCAAGGAGATAGTGAAGGACAAGGAAGCCTGGCATGCTGCAGTTCATGGGGTCGCAAATAGTCGGTCATGACTGAACAGCAGAGATGTACATGAACATGTAGGGTCTTGTTCTCCCATTCCTAGCAACCAGGATAAGATCAGCATGAAAAGAAAACACCTTAACTCTTGGAAGATTATTTATGCTGGGCAAATGTGAGCCTCCATAAAAAAAGATTTTGAAGCAGTACTGTGTGAATTGTTGCACAAATGTTGGTTATGTCTGGAGGCAGTGTGCTTAAAATTTCTTCACAGCCTGTTAACCTGAAACTTGAATCATAACTAAATTATCTTGCCTTACTTTAAAATTAAGAAAGAACACACAAACCGACCATTTGGAAAACCAGTACTGCCGGTTCTCTCATTTTTTATTTATTTTTATTTTTTGAGGCTGTAGTAAAATTTGAAATGCTTACTCCCTTAGAGCTTTCCAGTCTCCTGCTGATATGATAACAGGTATTACAGCATCCAACAGTTGGTTGTGTTGTATTTGCTCAACCTATGGAATACCAAATTATATGAAGTCAGTCCTTTGACTGAGAAAGGAAATATAGCAGTCACATTCAGAAGGAAGACTAATTGACAGAGTAAATATGCATATGGCAGTCAGATGATATGAGTCGAGAACCTGTGAAAATAAGTGTAGTCGGCTGAGAGATGGTACTGTTTGATAGGACCAGCTGGGGAACCAGCAGGAAAAGATTGCTTTGCTTATCTAATTACCACCAACTCATAAATAAGATCTTCAAGAGGCTAAAAGGGAAAAGCAGAAGGTGATGGGACATGTCGTAGAACTTAAGTGTTTGGGGTTCTGTAGCTGTTTTTTAGTGCCATTTGGAGTATCATCTTGTGAGAGGACAAACTGTTACTACAATAAGCATATTAAATATATGCATGGAAACATCTTTATTTTAAAAGGGTGACAATGATAGGCCAACGAGAAGATCTACATTTGAGTGGCTTTTGCCCTTTTATGGCTTTAACCAAGTTTTCTTAAAACAAATTGATCCTAGAAAAGAATTTAAAGAATAGAAATGGAGATAGCATGGCAGATGGGTTAGTGGGAGGGTTTTCAAAGTATGTGAGAATGGTATAACAAAATCAGAAATGAAAGTGGGGAAAGACGTTATAAAGAAAACTATTGAATAGAAACAGCTTTAATTTTTTAAAATACCATTGTTCATACAGAAATGTCCACCTAAATAAATTTCCAAAATATTGTCAATTATGGTTGCCAAGTAAGGTCTTGGTTCTCTACTAATCAGGAACTCAAGACCCAAAGTTACATAGCCATCTGTGTGATATGTTTTAAAGTTTTCCTAATACTTAGGATGTCAATTATATTGGTCCTCAGAAGTTTTATTAGGAAGCTGTAGTACAGTTTTCGTGGAACTGGTTTGGAAATTACTTGTAAGTCAGTTTCTGAAAAGTACCAACTCATTTAATTGCATTTAGATTCATTTCCTTTAAAAACCTGCTGAAGAAACAAATTAGTGCTCAGAGCTGTTAACACTTGTAAATGCAATTAAAATTTATAAAGTCAGTTGGAAAACTCACTGGGATCTCTGATAATAGCAGTGGTTATATTAATTCTAACTGATTAGGTGAAAAAAACAAAATCACTTCAGGAATTTATAAAATGACACATATATTGTTGATACAAATTGAGTGGGCTACTCACATTCTTTTCTAGTAAAAAAGTGTATGAAGTGTCAGTATATTAAATTTCCTGAATTGGGTATTTTAAACTATCTTTACAAGACAAGTATTTTCAAATTAAACTTTAAAACTGATTCAGGTTTTAATTTTTTTTTTAATTGAGCTAAAGTAGGTATAGATACAGATCTGGATGAATGAGCTACAGTTTACATAAAACAGCCTTGTATATTCACAGTATGTATATTTATAATAAAAATAAGTAATTGAGTAGAAGTTCCTGATTTTATTTGGCAGATTGAATGATGCCACTGGAATGCATCTCTGTATATCAGTGCCACTCATCAGTTCTTGGGATTAATGGCATATTAAACCAAATGTAGGAGTAACTTCACTGGAAGATGTCTTTAACTTCTGTGTGTGTGTGTGTGTGTTCACTCAGTCACATCCAACTCTTTGTAACCCCATGGACTATAACTCACAAGGCTTCTCTATCCATGGGATTTCCCAGGCACGAATACTGGAGCGGGTTGCGATTTCCTCCTCCAGGGGATCTTCCCAACCCAGGAATTGAACTTGGGTCTCCTGCATTGGCAGGCGAATTCTTTACCACTATGCCACCTGGGAAGCCCAGTTAACTTCTAAGAGCCTGCAAAGGTGCACAACCTAGTTACCTTGCAGATGGGCAAAACTTCATTGCAGTAGACCTCAAATAATAATTGGTAATAAATTTTAGGTTTGCTTTTTAAATACAATTTTAATTTTCCTGTATTCATGTAATGACTTTTTCTTGAGTACTTGCTATGTGCCAGGCACTATGATAATAAGGATGTACATAAAGCAGATAGTGCCCTTTCTCACAGAATTTACCTCTAGCAGCAGATAAAGGCCAGTGAAGAAGCAATTTTAAAATGTGGTGCCATTAGCTGAGATGTAACTGGTTAGAAAAGGCTTCTTAGAGGAAGGAAGAACTAGAGAGGGAACGGTGATGAAGACCCAAATAACATAGTGGGAGTGGTAATGGGGTGAAGGAATATTTAATGTGCTAGATTTTAGGGGGAAGAAGTCTATTAAGATGGACAGTAAAACATCTAGGATGGGGCACATGGAGGAACGGTCAAAGAGGACACCCAGGTTTCTTCCTTGAGCAGTTGGGTGTGCCAGACTCAGGAGGAGGATTGGGTGTGGGTCTAAGAATGGAGGAAGAGGCAGGGTGAATGTAAAGAGCAGTTGGGACCTCTAGGGGCATGGCAACCCCCTCCAGTATTCTTGCCTGGAGAATTCCATGGACAGAGGAGCCTGGCAGGCTCCAGTCCCGGAGATCACAGAGTTGGACATGACTGAATGAATAAGCACATGAGACATCTAAGTAGAAATAGTCCCACATTCAAAACACTTCCTGTCATGACACTTTTTTGTCTTTTATAGGGGATTTTTCACCTGAGTGTCTGACTCTGAAATTTACGTTTACATATTTTCACAGTAAATTGAATATTGTTGTTCTCTGACTTGCTTTTCATCTCAGCTGATTACCAGTACACATGTAATTGTGTGTTTACTGGGCTCCAAACATTCATTTGGGTGGGGATTTAAGTAAAAGTTAAAAAATTATTTCTGAAGAACAATAAGTTATATTACATAAATTACTAAGAAGAAAGACTGGATTCAAAAAATCATTAACTTTAAAAGCCCACATTATTCTTCAGATAAACATTTATTATATTATTAAAGCTCTGGGGCACATTGGAAAATTTGTTGTTTCATATTTTTGTCTTTTTTTTAATACAACTTCTGAACATTCCAAATAAATTTTTAAAACTCAAAAAAAAACTAGCAGCAAAGAATAATGACTTTCTTTTGGCTTCCCAGGTGGCACCAGTGGTAAAGAACCCACCTGCCAGTGCAGGAGACGTAAGAGACATGGGTTCGATCTCTGGGTCAGGAAGATCCCCAGGAGGAGAGCCTGGCAACCCACTCTTGTATTCTTGCCTGAAGAATCCCGTGGACAGAGTAGCCTGACAGGCTATGGTCCTTGGAGTCACAAAGAGGCAGGCACGACTGAAGCAACTTAGCGCAAATGCACATGGCCTAGTTTAGAATCCTTTTATACACAGAAGGATTTCCTCTAATATATAGTAAAGGAAAAATACAATTTACAACGTTTCGATTCAGCTAAACCATTGCTACATAGATTAGTGCTGTGCCAGTGGACCGAGAATGAGACCATTTACAGTTTCAGGGATTGGCCAGCTCTCTGTTGGCAGTGAGCCCTAAGAGAGTAAGAAAGCTCCTTAAAGAATTTCCCAAAGTTAGTAAAATAAGCGAGCTTCAGGTTCTCTCTGCCTAGCAGTCAGTACTAGAATCAAACAGCAGAATGGAGGTATTTCTTTTTTTTTTTTTTAATTTCTTATTTTATCTGTAATTGATACTAACTACCTTTTTGTCTTATTTATGATATTAAAACATACATAATATTATAAAGTACTTTTAATATTTTCATTTTAATCAAGATTTGTGCACTTGCTTTCTATGTTAAGGTTTCAAAGGCATACACACTGTTGTCAAATAGAGCTTTGAAGTTTTGTACTTGAATATTTTAATTTTGCAGGAATTTGACCTAACCAGACAATAACTGGTAAAAAGTATATACACACACACTTGCAGCACAGGCACCAAAGGGGTAAATAAAATGTGTATGCAGTTGTTTTAAGTTTGGTGTTTGCACTCAGTGGAAGAAACAAGACTGAGATAGTTGAGTTTACCTGGTGAGGCACGTCTGCTTAATTAGACTGTTGGTATTTAAGAGCGGTACCCCCATAGCTTACTTGTGAGGGAACTGACAGCCCAGTTAGTACTGGTTTTGGCAGGACCCACCATTGGCTGATGTGATGTTGTTTTAGAACAAGTTAGTATTTGTGAGTATTTTGCACCTGATTTAATACTGTTAAAATATAAATACATCACTATCTTAGTATTAGCCAGGGTTTGCAAGTCAGTGAATAAAATTATTACAACTTCAGCTTTTAAAACAATGGATGAATACAGAATGTAATTTTTTCTGATGACTCAGTTAAAACGTTTTTAAGCTAACACCTGAGTGGCTCTCAACTTCCTGTTTTCAAAGCTAAGCAGTTCAGACTGCTTAATTCTTGCAGGCATTAATTTTCCATTCCACATCCCATGTTCACCTTCAATATGAAAGCACTGCTGTTTTATTTTAAATGGTTTGAACTTACAAAAATGTTATCAATGTTTTCTATATTTCAAAGTATGTTGTATATTTGAAAATGTATTCTCTCTTAAAAAAAATAGAGATAGCACACTTGAGCTCTACTAAAAAGCTGGAAATGTAAATGTGTAAGATTTTCCATGATTTGTGTTATATAATGAACATTTGTGAGTTGAAGAATTATATTGGCTGTTGTATCTTGGTAGATTGAATTTGTTGCTCTGTGAATAAGAATTGTGTGTAGTGCATTTCTTGATAAAGTTTTAGTAAGTATTTAAACATGTGAAAAAATTTTAGATGTTTTTATTTTCTTACTTGAAAAAATCAAAACAGTTCTTTGACTTTTTGAGGCTTTTATTAATGTATATTTTTCTGATTCTGGTTTATGTTTCCCCAGTAAAAATATAACTGTTAATTTTAAATCATGATTTACTATGTCTTTTTGTTAGGGAAAAAATTGTGAAGCATTTCTCTTATTTAACCTATAACAAAAATTTTTACAAATGTGTAACTTCAGGAGAGCTAGTAAAGAATGCTTTATAATGTACAGGTCAAGATTCTGTAAGTATAAATTGCTGGTTCAGTGATATTTTTTAATATTATGCAATAACATGCCTCTGGACTGAGATTGAAATTGAATCATTAAGTCCTTAAGAAAGGCTTTGCTATTCATAAGAATTTAATATTTCTGCTATTCAGAATTTATTGAATATATAGTTAAACTGAAGCATAAATTATTAGGCTATGTCATTATTGTAATATATACATGTATGTTATTAATACTAATATTCTTTAGCATTTTTCCACTAATTTGCAAATTAATCGGTGACTCGGTATTTTACTAAGATTTGTATTTTTTAATGCAGCTTATAGAAAACAAAATTGTGTCAAGTCTTCTTTTTTTTCTTTAGGAATACCAAAATCTGATCTCTTGCACACCAAATCGTTAAGGGGCCATAAAGACTGCTTTGAAAAATATCATTTGATTGCAAACCAGGATTGTCCTCGATCTAAGCTTTCAAAAAGTACTTATGAAGAAGTTAAAACTATTTTGAGTAAGAAGATAAATTGGATTGTACAATATGCACAAAATAGGGATCTGGATTCAGACTCCGAATGTTCTAAAAACCCCCAGCATCACCTGTTTAACTTCAGGCATAAGCCAGATAAAAAGTTACTCCCACAGTTTGACTCTCAAGTACCAAAGTATTCTGCAAAGTGGATAGAAGGAAATGCAGGTGGCCTCTCAAACTGTACGCAACGAATGTTGGAACAGAGGGAGAACACAGGCTTCGGGCTTGCTGTGTTACAAGATTCGGGTAACACGTTATGCCACAACAGTGTACGGTGGCCTCATAGTCACAACCGGGAACAGAAAAAGGAAAAGACAATCTCTGGTCCAGAGGCTCATGTCCAGACCCAGCATCCACATTACAGCAGAGAGGAATGTAAGTATAGGGAAAAGGGGTAAAGATTGGCGTTTTGTTGGTTCTTTATTATTTTTTTAATGTTTTATATATGTGATATGTCAAGAATTTTGCTGTGGAAGTACAGATTTGGTTAATTTAGCATTTAAATGACAGGTTTACCGTGGCAAAAATGCCATCATTTCTTTGGAATATTCCTTAGTATGTCCTAAAACTACTGGAATTCTAGAGTCCCATCATTTGTTTTGCCATTTTAAATTATTAACAGAACGGAATCAACAGATTGGGAATTAGAAAGTTCAGGGTTCATATAGTTTAGAAGTAGAGCCTCCACCATTGACAAACACACACTGTCATGTTGCTGATCCCTACAAGACTAATTGGGGCTGGTATTTCAAAAGCAGAAATCTGACATTTTACCAAAGGCTAAAGGTAACGTGTGCACCTGGAAAAAGTGACTCATTCAGTCTGCATGTATTTCTTCAAAAACACACAGGAGCGGAGTTAATTTTAGTTAACTTAGAATCAAGTGATTTTAGGGCTAGAAAGGCACTTGGATATATTTTTATATAACTCCTTGATTCTACATCTGAGTTATCTCCAGTTGTATATGTAGACGGAGACAAAGGTAGTTCCTGGGGTGGGAAGATCCCCTAGAGTAGGAAATGGCAAACTACTTCAGTATTCTTGGCTAGAGAATTCCATGGACAGAGGAACTTGGTGGGTTACAGTCTTATCGGGTCACAAAAGAGTCAGACACAACTTAGCGACTTAACAACAACATATAGCTAGATAAATTGATTTTCAAACTGTTTCCATAGTACATTAGTCTTTTTCAAGCTACACATCATGAAGCATGTGGCACTTTAGCAAAGTCAACTCAATGGGTAGTAACTAGCCCTTTTTAAAAACTGAAACAGCATGAGAAATATCAGAACCCATTGGACCTAATGCTAAGAATTTTTCAGTGAACCTTTTATTTCAGGTGGAGATAGACCGGTTGTGAAATAGACTGGTTGTGGATTGTGGGCAGAATTTGAAAACCCAGCCCTTTAGGAGTTAATGAATGAATCCTAGGGTCCTGTCAAATGTCATGTTCAGAAATAAGTGCAGATACTTTTTTTAAATAGGATGTTGTGTTGATGGTGTAGATAACTTATTTTCCCAGGTTGTCATGGTAGTAATGAATGTATTTTCATGTTTCAGTGAATTCGATGACTCTTGGTGAGGTAAAGCAACTGAATGCAGAGCTCCAACAGCAAATACAGGGTAAAGACTCATGTCGGTATTTTTTACATGTGCCAGGTTTGATACAGAAAATCCCTTATTAGCATTATTTGCGTTTAAACTTAGAAATGATCCTCTTAGAGTTTCCAGAGCAAAAAGAATTTTTCTTAGTCTTCTCTGTGACCAGCTGGTGAAGTAGATTCTTTTTCTGGTGAAAACAGAGACTACAACTTAATCTCTTACTAACATGTTTTTCTTACTACCCACTATTGTGCGAGCCACTACACAGGTGTGCTCCTTAGCAGATTTTTAAGGCAGGCAGTATTGGCCCGTTTTTTTTGTTTGTTTGTTTTGTTTTTAATTATTATTAACTCTTCCAAACACAAAAGTAGTCAGAATAATGTAGTGAAACCCTCTTTCCCAATTTCAGCTAGCTAATTTTCCTTCTTCTCTACTTATACCCATTTTCCTTCCCCTACCCCAACCTCTAGCATGGATTATTTTGGAACAAATTCCAGACAATATTTTGTTTTGTTGTCCATAAATGTAATAGTTTAGAATTTCTCTAAAAGATAACATTCTTTTTTAGGCAGTCACAACCCCATCTCTTTAAAAAAAGAACAGTAGTTTGTTAACATCATTCAAGTATGATGCTAATACAGTTAACAGTGTTCAGATTCCCCAATTGTCTTTTTTTCTTTTTCCCCTACAATTAATTCCCATTTAGGTGAGGAAACTGCACTTCAGAAACCTTAAGTTGCTTACAGTTGCTTCAGTTGCTTACAGAGATCTCACATAAGCAACAGATTAAGGATTCTAATTCCTGTCCTTTTAACTCCAAAGGTAGTGGTCTTTCTTGACCACACAGCCTCTCAGGATAATAACATAATAATAGCAATTTACATTTATCAAGTACTTATCCTGTGACAAGTACTTTACAAGTATGATCTTATTTAATCCTCCCAGTGACTTACTTTCATTATTGAGGTTATTCCATAAGAGGAAATTAAAACATAGTTTAAGGTCCTTGCCTGAGAAGCATAAGAGTCAGAACAGAAATTCAAAAATTCAGGTAGTTCCAGACCTGGGTACTAACAGGCACTTCACTATCCATAAATCATATTAGAAATTCATTGAACCTGCTTATTCCTTGTGAGGAAAGGATCTCAGAGGTGATTGTAACTGTCATCTCTGCTGTGCATCTGGGTCATTGCTTAGGACTCGCAAGTTTCATTTGATGGAGAACACTATATTCCAGTTGGCTATGCAAAGTGTACAACTTCCTAGGATGATCAAAACTCAGCTGTTTTCTTGGTTTCAAACTACTTTCGTTACAAACACTTGCCCAATGCGTTCATTTCAGCTTAAGTACATGAAATATAAATCATAGATTAGCTTTCTGTGTATTAAAAATAGAATTACTTTTTAAATTTTTACAGAAGTTTTTGAAGAGTTAACCCACCAAGTGCAAGAGAAAGATTCTTTAGCCTCAGAACTCCATGTCCGCCACGTTGCCATCGAACAGCTTCTCAAGAACTATTCCAAGTTACCATGTCTGCAGATGGGCCGAACGGGATTGAAGTCACACCTGCCCATAAACAACTGAACTCAACTTACACTTACTTCCCATGCTCTGCCATTTTTTGGTCTGCTGGGCATGTTCACTTTGAAGAAGTTGAAGAAAGTTATGGTCAATTATTTTATGGTCATTAAATTTGCAAAGATTAAGGCAGTATTCAACATGTTTGCCAAATAAAGCAGACCCATTACACTCTAGTCTTCTAGGGTTAATCATTTTGATTCATTTGGGGAATCTGTTTTCCCATAATTACAAAACAGCCCTCCCTAATTTATACCACATGTGACTACTTAAATATACTGTTACAGTGTGATTTTATTAAACATGTTTTAATGTAATTCACCTGTCAAAACAACAGAAGGTTAACAAAGTTCTTATATTAGTCTAAATTACTAAAGATAACATTTAAGAGGGAAATGGAATTCATAATATCACCTCTTATTTATTGAGCAATATTTTAATAAGAAAATTTTATATATAAAAATGCTATTTTAGGTACCTTTTCATTCTCTTTATAATGTGTATTTGAATGGCTCTGTATATTATAGTTACACTTCGTGTGTGAATATGTTACCCATATTCCCATCACTGCATTTTATTCTCTTAATAATGTTTTTACAGCTGTTATCTTGTTTTCCAAAGATAAATGTATTTTGGAATAGAAATCTATCTAGTTAACTGTTTTGACTTCTGATAACTCTTATGAAAGAGGAGTTAATAACTTTTTAAAGCAAGTATACAGGAAAATGAAAGACATTATTTTTTTCTAACAAAAGCAATTATGAGTTCAGGAAGAAAATACTAATCTAGTTTTTGTATGTCAGCTCATCTCTATAGAAGTAAAAGCCTATTCTAGTCAGTATTACTTTCAGTAATGACTTTCATGTGTTAGAATTTGGACAAGAGTTTAAGTCAAGCCTCACTTCCAAGTCAAATGTAGTATCTATCTTCAAATTTAATATGCCATGAAACTGTTGTCCTGTCTTTGAAAAAAATTAAAATCATTTTGTGTGCTCGATAAAAGTTCAACAATTCAACTGTCCAAATTCTGTTAACATCATTGATAGTCGTGCCCAAAGAAAGCAATTTCTAAATTTTAGAATCTAAAGGAAAAGAGAAGATTGCTTATAACCGAAAAGTAAAACTCTAATTCAAAAAATTAAGCTCCTTTTTAAGAAGATATTCTTGTTAGTTGCTTCTCATGTTTCCAAGAGTTCTGAACAAATAGGTTTTCTCAAACAAATAAGTTTTCAAACCATATAGTTTAGTAAATGCTATAACCAATGCAGATTTAAAATGGGCTCTAAATTCTGTTTTCTGCTGGTACTTAGAATGTATTTATGAGACAGGATCCTTTGCATGAAAGCATCAACAGAAAAGCCCATTAACTTGGCAATTTCATACATAAAGATATGAATAACTTCTGCCTTAAATTTGGCAGCCTGCCCTGGCTTGGGTCACTCAGATTTTAGTCTTGAACACAAAGAGTATTTGACCAAGCAAAGAAACGCCTCCATCTAGTAGAAAACAAGTTTTTGTCATGCTAAAATGTAAAATGTGTTAAATTTGCCTGAGGATACTAAATGATATGTTACTGATTTTTGTCTTGTTTTCTTTGAAATGTGACATAACTGCTTTTTGGAGGGAGCTTTTGAAAGACACTTTGCATTTCTCTCGATTCTTTGAGTCATCCAAAATGAATTTAAAATCCAAGGAGTGGGGAATGAATTCATTGCCTTAGTTTTGATAAGCTTTAAATTGAATGTGTGCAATATCAAAAATCCCTACAAATTGTAAGTTGAATAGAGATCTTTCCTGATGCCAGTAAGTGTCTCAGTCCTTCGTTGTTATGGACAGATGTTCAGATTTGACTTCACTCTCTTTTTTTGGCATAATTCATTAAGGATGTTACCAGCCAGTGTGCTACTTGCACACATTTGAGCTTTTATTTAGATCACTTAGGGACAGTGGTAAAAACTGGGGATGTGTTGCCTTTGATAGAAGCAGTAGCTTGTTTCCAGAACAGCAGGCATATGGTACAGTCCTGAATACAACAGTGTTATCCAAAGAAAGTGTTTGCTTATTTCCGGCAAATATGTAGCTTTACTACTGAGTTTGGCACAATTCATATAGGTACCAAGGTCCTATTTGGAGACTCTGATTTACTCCATTTAGATATTTATACGTAAGCTCTTCAAAGGCACGGTGCTCTTAAAAAATATCTGTGGTGCTGGTACTCACATTAGTACTTGATTTGGATGGATATTCTAGTTTAAAAAATTTTTTGACAAGAGTATTTTGCAGAGCAGTTTATCCAAATATTTGGTAAACTTATTTTATATTCCTATGTTTGTTTTCTTGAATATGCAGTTATTCTATATGCTAAAGCAAGGATAAGGGATAGAGTTGAGTTCTACCTTCAGAGAACATGAAATACTGCAGATACTGGTTACCATACTTGGCCATTTTTTGCAGAGTTGTTAGTACTTTTTGAGGGTGTTTAGAAGAAAATCTCACCTGTACTTTCAGTTTCAAAAATGGCAAAAAAGAGATTGCCAGTCAGCCATTACTGACATTTTAATAGCTTATATGATTAAGAAGAGTGAAATAAGACTAAAATTTTTTCACTTTAGATTCATAATTAGGCAAGTTGAATTAAGTTTAAAAAATTGGTTTGAAGTTGACAGTGATTTTGACAACACAAGATTTTTCTCTTTAAAGATTTAAAATGCTGTCAGCCTTTTAATTAAGCTAAAAATCTGTTTACTTAGCGATTATTACCCTTTGATCCTAGTATTTAGTTTCCAAATTAATCTTTTGAAAGGCATGCACTTTCAAACCAGACCAGTAGTAGATGACGCATTCAGGCAGCCAGATAGTGTTCCATTCCATTATGTAGGTTCTTACAGTGTTGGGAGCAAAGAAATGATTTTAGTTTTTCAAATTATATGTTCATTTCACCAGAGAGTGCCCATTTTTATATACATTTGAGGATTATTTTTAAATAAGTTCATGCTGGGAAGTGATTTCAGAAATATAGTCAAAATATATTATTGGCATCTTGAGATTTCTCAGGTGTTTTTATTTTACCATACTGTTTACCACTGAAAATGGTTTACAGTTCAGTCTTTTTTGTTTATATATTTTTTTACCTTAGTGTTTATGCTGTTGCTTTCAGTCAGTTTTGCTGTGTGTGTGTGTGGGTGTGTGTGTGTGCGTGTGTTTAATTAATTTGGGGGGATAGATGTGTGTGTGTTAATGTTTACAAATTTTGGCTTTATTTTGTTTTAGAAGAAATCTGCTAGTGTTATTAATGTTGTAAAATGTAATACAAAATGGTATATGCTCAAAACTTCGGTAGGAACTTTTAAAGAATAAATTATTTGTATAGTTCAGTAAGCAGTTCAGGCTAGTGACCATAAAATTAGGTTATGTGACATAAAAACTTTCAAATGGTACAGTGTAAAGTTCTTGTAGTGTTATTTTTATGCCGAAGTAAGATGTTTGAGTACTTTTAAAGTACTTAATAAAAAAAGTTTAGTACTCAAGTATCTTTTGTTCAGATGTGGCTGTAAAACAAAGAGAATTGATTTCAGTGTTCAATTGCGTTTTTAACTTTAGGTTGGTGGAAATAATTATTTGAGGACATTTGTGGTGGAATGGGAGAGAGTTCATTGACCAAATAATAAGGTAATGAAGCCCTGGCACAAGTCAATGTATCTTGGAGAAGAGCTGTAATATTGTGGCTGGAATAACAGGGTTCTGTCCATCGTCTCGGTATTTTCATCCACTTCATCCTTTCATAACTGCCCTTATTAATAATGTAGCCTCACCTATTAAGCAACTTGATCACCTTGCTATGAACCATATCATAGCAAGTCTCTAAAACTGAGAGATCTTTAACACCTAGTTTGTAACATCCACTTTTCATACTCTTTTTCAGTTTAAAAGAATCCAGATTACTAATGCATTTTAGTGATGTTGAATTAGTCCACAATTTTAACCTTGCCAAATTAAAACATTCAAAAATCATGCAAGTGATTATTGCCCTCCACCCTCCCTTCACAAAGTGTTACTTGGAGCTTCCCTCAACTGCACCAAAAAAAGAATTTTAGTGAATGTGTTTCTTCTTTCAAACATATAGAATGTTTATTTCCATCCTACTGCCTCCAAAAGAAGCATTTTAGAAAGTATTCAGTAGTGACTTCTGTTAAATGCTATTCACACTTTTACAATTTGTGTGTGTGTTAACCTTGCTTTAATTTGAGCAGAAATTCATACAAAAGTGTCTAAGATGTTTGAGAAAAGAAAATGAAGCTGCCGTGATGAAAACCAAGTTGGTTTCAAAAAAGTTTATTTAGACATTACTTGGCTGTTATACTTTCCTTTTAAAACTGCAATAATTTATATATTTCTATTGCTCTGCTTTGGAACAGTAACTACATATGCTTGTCTATTTTTAATTTTACAAAAATAAAATAAATATTTTATTATCTGTTAGCTTTAGTGGCTATTTTTAAGTGTCTGTATATTTTCTCTAAATTATTGACCAAGTGAAAAGTTTCATTTTCAGGTTTAGGAAGTCTATACTTAAGAATGGTTATCTAACAGTTTCTTAATTCTTTGTGAGAATCTTTCTTTGATAATATTCCCTATGCCCCAAGAGTTCAGAAGCAGAAAATAAGATTCTTGTGGCTTTCTAGATGCCTGTCCAACTTTTTAAGGCTTTAAGTGTGTTAAGTTTTAATAAGTGCACACAACTGTATAACCATCCCCTCAGGATGCCTTTCATATCTCTTCCTTCTTCATTTCCTTTCCAGTGTCCTGATCTCTGTCACCGTACTTTGCATTTGTCTGCCTTAGAACTTTACATAAATGTTATTCTACAGGATGTACTTGTTTGCCTCTGGCTTTTTTTTTTTTTTTTCCACTCAACTGGCTGCTTTAAAACTCATCTGTATTAGTGCAAGGATCAGTAGTTCATTCCCTCTTTTTTTAGCTGACTAGTCTTCTATTGTATGTATTATAGTTTGTTTATCCATCCATCCTGTTGATGGACTTTGAGTTGTCCCAGTTTAGGGTTCTATAGATAAAGCTGTTGTGAATATTTTTAAATTGGCTTTTAAAAGGATACTAAAGTAGAAATTATTCAAGATTACTTGTGGTTAGCACTATGAATCTGAATATTTTTCAAATTACCACTTTTCCCACAAATGATTTTTAAAGTAATTTATATACCTGTAGTATTAATTTAAAATTAGGAAACAGTTGTTCAAGAGATCAGAAGTAGATTATAAAATAACGGGTGTTTGAGAACTTAAACATTAAGTTCTCTTCAAAGTCTAAGACCACTTTTCCAGAAAAGGCAATGAAGACCAAAAGAGTCTGGTTTGGAGAAAGTACTGGAAAAAGCACCAAACCACAAGCAAAGCTGTTCTCCTGTTTAGCTTTAAACTATTCTGTGACATTAAGGAAATACATCACGTAAAGTCTGAGTTCACTGAGCTACAGCAAACAGTTGGTAAAATGTAAGCCTAATGCTGCTTAATCATTTTTGTTCCTGCCCAGGTTCTGAGCCTTAAGAATTTTCAAATTACTTGTAAAATTATTTGTTCACCCTCGTTATTAAATGTCATTATAGAACCCCAGATTTTTTACAGGTGTTTCAGAGACTGACAGGCAGCAGTGAGTATGTTGATAAAACTTCTCTCTGTCCTCCACGAATAAAACAGGGGAGCTGCCAGCAGAACGCCTTTTTCATTGTTATATATAGGTGTTCTAAATTATTTGTTAAAAGGCTTTTAAAAGTTTTATCTTTGGAATCTGATCTAGATGATGTTTTAGAGCCCTCCTGTCTTAAGTTCCACACGACTTGCAAATAAGCATCAGTGGATTTTACTTTTTCAGGGAAAGGGGGTAGGAGCATGTGCTCTGCATCTGAATTCTGGTGCTCAAATAGCACAGACCACTTTTACCTGTGGAGGCAAAATTTTCTCCCAACCTCCCTTGCATCTGGGACACTCCACCTAGTTGGTGAAGCAAAGAAATGGTAGGCGAGGATGAGAACAGCAGCGTCTAACCAGCAACAGGAGAACATCTGGTGTCTCATACCCACTGCAGGCAACACGTAAGCTCCTGGCATCTGGGCTTGAGTAGCCATTGTTCAGAGGATTTGACCTAGTAGCGGAGTAATGACCTTTGTTGCTGCCTAGTTTCCAAGCTTCCTGAGCAATCTCTGCCCATTGAATCAATTCCTTTTCAATTTAAATCAACCAGTCGCCTTCTCTGGCTTGCAACTGAGAACGCTGTTAGGCCTCACTTCAATGCTTTCCCGCTCTGAGATCTTTCAAAATTGGTTCCTAAAAGTGAACCGCTGGGAACCACCCCTTATCTAAGCTGCCCCTCAGAACCACATGGTCTGCCTTTTGGGTTAGCTGCAACTGATAGGAAGGTTCTGAAGAGAAACCTTTTAGTAACATAGATGTCTGTTTTCCTGTTAAAAGTGTTGATTGTTCACGGGGGGTGACGACTTTGGAGCACTTCTCTTTCTCTCTCTCAGTAATTCTCCAGCATGAATTACTGAAAGTACTCACATTTGTATCTACCAGGATCTTAGAGGAAGTAATATGAGACAATGCTAATCATAACTTTAGCTCTGGGCTTGACCTGTGTTCTCTCAGGTCATAGTGAATGACCCCAGCTCAGTAAGCATATGCTGAATGAAGGACTGAATGATGAGACTCCAGAGGCACACCAAGACTGCACATTCTCCATGTCAATTGTCGTCATTGTTGCACAGTTGTGTTCAACCCTGCATGGACTGCAGCACACCAGGCTTCCCTGCCCTTCACTGTCTCCCAGAGTTTGCTCAAATACGTCCATTGAGTCCGCAATGCCCTCCAACCATCTCATCTTCTGTTGCCCTCTTCTCCTGCCCTCAATCTTTCCCAGCATCAGGGTCTTTTCTAATGACAGTAGCTACAGGAAAAATAAATAAATGCCTAAGGCCGTCATCCAGTGACTCAATACTGCACATTCCACATACCCGACTCTCCACAGCATCTCCGTGACTCAAGCCTTTGATGACTCGTACTTGTTCTGTCTCTATTTCCCCTCCAAACCAGTACGTTCTCTAACTTAAAGCTTCATGAAACAGATGTCAAGCAGCTGCACCTCCAGGGTTTCTCAATGACTAGGTCAGGCGTGGAACCCAAAAATTTCATCTAATGAATTCCCAGGTGATGCTGATCCTGCTGATCTACATGGCATTCTGCAAACCACTGCTCCAAAATCATCCACTGCCGAAGTTTACTTCACAAAAGATACATTACTACTTTCCTCCTCAGACGTTTCTTGATTACTACTGCCTAGAGAATAAAAATCAGTCAGTCCTCACATCTCGACATTAGAAGCCTTCATCACCTGGCTCCCACCTGTTTTTAATTATTTCATCAAATTGAGATCATGTTCCAGGAACTCAACAAACCCTATAGGCTTAGGGTCTGAGAGATATAAAAGCTAACTATCGGCCAACTGAAAAAGTCTGCTTGGAGGCTAAGGACTGAAAAAGGTTCACTGGATTTAGCCACCAGGATTTCAATGAGAACAGTTTTGCTGCACCTATGGGAGCAAAAGTAGATCATAATGAAGTGTGGGTGGGGCGGTAGGATAGTGGATTTGGGTTATGAGCTCCTAAAGAGTCTAACCATAAAGTTGAAGTTACAGTGGTGGGTCCAAAGTTCTGTTTCATGTTGGGAAGTGGTGGAGTTGGCCAAAAATTTTGTTAGAAATGTTACAGGAAAAACGAAAGAACTTTTTGGGCAACCCAATACTTAAGCATAAATACTGAGAAGACAGATCTGGAAGAGCTAAAGATGAAGAAGCAGCAGTAATCAAAGGAGTCAGGTAGTACTGAAGAGGTGAAACAGTGCGGCACACCTAGAACAAATTGTCTTCAAGGAGGTCTAGGATCATCTCAGGCTTTGACATTGGAGAGAAGTTAAAACCACAAATGAACATATTTGAGGGTGATTCACTGGAGAGTAAGTTGAAAAAGTCCCTATCTGGCTGTTCCCATTTTCTGTGAGAGAAAAGGAAAAGATGATGGGGTCAGAAGCTCGAGGGAAGTGGTGATGTGCTAAATAGCTGCTTCTGAAGGAATGAGAAGTGTCTCGCTACAACAGGAAGGGTTGCCACACTGTTTGGATGAAGTAGAGATTGGCACCCATGACTCACCATTGATTGAATTTCTCTAAATTTGCGTTCAGATTTTGTTACTGTAAATACAGAGGAGTATTTTTGCAATTGGAGTAAACTGAAAACACTACTGAAAACAGAATCAGAAACTCAAATTCGTGGCTCAAAAATTCACAAAACACCACCCAATAGATAAAGTTTCAAGTGTGGGGAGAATGAGAAATTTGAAAAGCTCCTATAAATAGTATGTAGCTTTAAGCAATAATTTTCACTTGTCCTCTCAGTAATTGGTCCAACGGGCAAGGTCCTAAGGCTGTTTTGAAGGACAAGCCCTTACAGGTCAGTTGGTATCAAGCTTCAGCAGAGGGAAGTGGGGAAATTTGAACCTAGATAAAAGGAGTTTGTTGAGAGGCCATCAACCTCCTCACAGGACGTGGAAGAAAGCCAGAGCATAGCTAAACACAGAGTTACAGATCTGTAACTTCAAAGGAAAGGAAGGGAGATATAAAAGGAGAAAGGCTCTTCTGGGGGAAAGAGCCAAGTGAAACGAAAGTGATGAAGGCAAAAGAGGAAGCTGAAATGAGCAAGGCCATTGCTGAACTGAAATTCGGGAACTTGGGGCCTAACCCACCGCTGCCGCTCCTGGGCTCCACTTCACCTCTCTTGGCCTCTGTTATCTTGCCTGTCAAATGTGGGCTTGAACTTGGTGATCTTCAAGGGAACTTCCAGCTCTCACATTCTGTGAAGATAATGAGTTTTAAGAAGCCTGTGATGGACAGTTTCCTCAGCCTCTGCATGAACAGTAGAGCTGAGCTGAAAGGACATAGGAAATGTGCTTTCATTTAGAAGAAACTGTGAGGTGCTTTTACAGCAAGATATTTCTATGATCATCTGTAACAAAAGAGATAGGACACAAGAATGAGCATGGCTCATAAACAACCCTACAATTCCCTACGTGCTGTTTATAGGAAGGAAAAAAAGGACTGTAAGTCCCATTTGATACCTCATTACTTTCCTACTTTCTTCTATCAGGGAAAAATATTTGGGGAGACTCTTCTCTCACTATCAAAAGCTGGGTCACCCACAGTACAGCTCCTAAAGACTGGCTCAGACACTGGGAAACTGAAAAACTGTAAATAAAGAGGAGCTATGCGTGAAGCTGTTCGGTAGGACATGATCTTTTCAATCAATAAAACTGTCCTTTATTTTGAGATTATGTTTTTTCTATCATGAGAGTAGAAAATTTTCTTCATGAAGTGATAACAGTAGATGGTAGGTTTCATTTTTATTTGTTGGGATTTGAGTCCCTACATGGTAAATATTAAAACCGCAGTCTTATGTTGGTGCATGATTCAGGGTTCTCCAAATAAACAAAACCAATAAGGATAGGTAAACAGTTAAGTGGGTAGACAGACAGGTAGGTGAAACTGTTACTCAGTCGTGCCCGACTGTGATCCCATGGACTATAGCTTCCTAGCCTCCTCTGTCCATAGAATTTCCCAGGTAAGAACACTGGAGTGGGTAGCCATTCCCTTTTCTGGGGGATCTTCCCGACCCAGGGATTGAACCTAGATAGATACACAGATAGACAAACAAGACAGATGGGCTGGGGAAGGAGTTGAATGATTTAAAGGAACTGGCTTACACAATTGTAGGGGCTACAGGCTGGAAATTTATGTTGCAGTCTTGGACCTGAAAGCAGTCTGGAGGCAGAATCCCTTCCATCTCAGGGAAACTTAGTCTTTTCTGTTAAGGCCTTCAACTTATCAGATGGGGCCCACCCACATTACGGAGATTATCGAGCATAATCTGCTTTATGCAGTCTACTGATTTAAATATTAGTCCCGTCAAAAAAATATTTTCACAGCAATATCTCAACTGGCATTGACCAAACTACTAGGCACCAAAGCCTAGGCCAGTTGACACATAAAATTAACCATCACAGTTGGTTGCTAATTTTATTTTAATATTCCATGAACCTAATAAGTCTGGAAATCACAGATCTGGCATAGTCTAGTTGGGGTCTGCTGTCATAGGAGACCACAAAATACGTGGCACTAAAGGGATCTCATAGCTTTTCTTTGATTTGCCTTTTTTTTTTTTTTACAAGAATGTTTTCTTCAAAAAAAAAAAAATCCTTTAAGAACAACTAAGCTGCAACATATATGAAAGTTGAGCTGCTTCTACTCTGTGTCAAAGACCGTGGAGATTATCCAACACAGCATGCTTCACATCCTTCTCCACATCCTTCTCAGTTACTATCCCCCCCAGTCCACCAAAACTGCCACCCCGAGCCTCCGAAGCAGTTCTGAGTGACCTACAGGCCTCGGGATCTACAAAGTACTCATTAGAAACTGATCTGGTCTCACCCACATAAAATGGCCTAAATTACTAAAGAAACTTCCAAACCATCTATAGTCCTTATTAGCCACAGATGCAAAGACTGGACCCCAAACCTCCTGATTCCATTTCCAGAGTTCCTGTGATATGATATCACCTCTGCCTGGGCTCCTAGCTTTTATTTCTATTACACAAGATCTTCTGTTTGAGGGAATTATAGGATATATCTCCACACTCTGAGGGACCACAGAAACAGCCAGGAAAGGAAAACAAAGGGCAAAGAAAAGGTGGGGCAAGTTTTCCCTGCTAAGCAAAACAGGGTTTAGTCTGAACCATGACAACTGCTAGTGAATCCTGAGGGCACCTTATCTGCCCCTATTCTGGAACACAACCAGGATGGGCTACAAAGACAGTTCCCATCAGAACCTAAGACAGCGAGTGCCTTTCTTACATCAAAAAGCCAATTTTAGCAGCAGTCAGTCCTAGGAAATGTCAAAGCTTATAAATGCCCATTGCTTTTCTTAGAAAATAAAGGGAAACACTCCACTGCTCCTGACTGATTCTTCAAAGCAGACGCAATAAAGTCATATATTATCATAGTCATACAGACAAGGGACTGTGCACAGTGTTGGGGGGATTTCCTCTGTCAACAGAAGGAAATGGTAATAGTGTGTAAAAGCCCCAAATATATTATATTATATTATATTATGTTATATTATACCTCTTCTGTAGAAATTACATACGTCTGTACCATACCCTAGAACCAATGAGAAGAAGGCTAACATAGGGGGTCCCAGCAAAAAGGGTCATTATGAAACCTAATTCCAACCTCATATGGAGGTGAATTTGAAATGGAAACCTAGTTAGCTACAAAGAAACTTTGAACAAGATCTGAAACTGTTAAATAGCCCTCTTCTTAGTCATTCAGTTCAGTTCAGTTTAGTCTCTCAGTCGTGTCCGACTCTTTGCGACCCCATGAATCGCAGCACGCCAGGCGTCCCTGTCCATCACCAACTCTTGGAGTTCACTCAGACTCGCGTCCATCGAGTCAGTGATGCCATTCAGCCATCTCATCCTCTGTCGTCCCCTTCTCCTCCTGCCCCCAATCCCTCCCAGCATCAGAGTCTTTTCCAGTGAGTCAACTCTTCCCATGAGGTGGCCAAAGTACTGGAGTTTTAGCTTTAGCATCATTCCTTCCAAAGAAATCCCAGGGCTGATCTCCTTCAGAATGGACTGGTTGGATCTCCTTGCAGTCCAAGGGACTCTCAAGAGTCTTCTCCAACACCACAGTTTAAAAGCATCAATTCTTTGGCACTCAGCCTTCTTCACAGTCCAACTCTCACATTCATACATGACCACAGGAAAAACCATAGCCTTGACTAGACGGACCTTAGTCGGCAAAGTAATGTCTCTGCTTTTGAATATGCTATCTAGGTTGGTCATAACTTTTCTTCCAAGGAGTAAGCGTCTTAGTCATTACCAGTAACTTAATACTCATTAGAAGTAAAAGGAGGACCTATTCAATTACCCACTGCTTGAGACTGCTGGAAAGCAAGAATTCATGTCTGCTGCAGCATGCTGCTTGGCCACATGTCTCGGGGTGCTGAATTCTGATAAGTCAACTTAGGTAAAATCTCATTACTAGAGATGCTAGAAATACACCAGCAAAACAACCTAAGAAAGAGCAGTAAGTTTGTGTTGTCCCTTTTCCTTTCCTTCTGGAACAATTCAGTCCAAGAGCTATTAGGTGGGACAAACAAATGCGGGGAGGGCGGGGGGGGAGGGGGGGAGGGGGCGCAGCCCCCGGGGCACTGCTGATGGGGGGTGTTAGACTTGAAGTAGGTTCTTATGTAGGTTGTCAGACTGACAGAGGATAAGGAGGGCACCCATGGGGGTGTTAGGAGAGATAAGGGCCTGGATATGGGGGCTCAGAGCCTCAGTGGGCTAAAGAGGCTACCTGCAGAGGAAAGAGTGGCAATGGAAAATCATGACACACAGAGAGATTGATCAGATAAGTAAATATATTAAGGATAATGGGGGCCTGGTTTCTCATTCCTGAAGGAGTTAGAAAGGGAGTTTCAAATGGAAAAGACTAGAATGAACCCTGTGGATCTAAGTGAAATTGAAGATAATGAGGTAAACTCATCATTTTCAAATAGATACCTAAATACACAGATGCATACACATGGACACACCTGTGTTTGTTCACTAAGAGGTTCTGAGAGAGTGACCTCAGACAAAAGCAATGGGTACACTAGAACTCAAGTGTTACTCTCTAAAATCATTCTCCATTAAATCAGCACCCCTTTGGGGGAAATGACTTGATTTTGGAGCTGAGACGGGGTATAGGGAAAGAGCAAATTAGCCAAGATGGAATATTCAGGCTCTCTTGCCCCACGTTTTGTAACTGCTGCAGTCACTTACAGCACCGCCCATGTGCATCAGGAGGTACTCGCTTGGTCACGGGTTTTTTGTGTGCTTTACGCATACGTGACCCCACCCATAAAGCTGCGGGAATGACCACTGCATCATGGCTGTGTCTGCTGGGTCAGCCACGAGAGGAGAGAATATAGCGTGAATACTGCTCTGGCTGCTGCAGTCAGCCAGGAGAGAAGACTGTCATGGCTGCTGTGTCAGCCAGGAGAGAGGCTGTGTGCAGTTATGATGTGTTGTTATGGCTACTGCTATGGCTGCTGTGCCAGCCAGAAGAGAATAAACATGTCTGCAGTTCCCATGGTGTCTCACATCTTCTTCCGGCCTTCCAACCTCTTAGCTCATGCCTTGCCTACCCTGGGTTCAGCGAACAGTGCCCACAGTATGAACAGCAAGACAACTGGCACTGTGAACAGGATGAAGAGCAAAACACAGGGAAAGAAGAAGATAGGCCTTTTTGCCCCCAAAAAGGGCTCAAAAAAATGATATGGACATGTCAAATACACAGAAGCTATGTTGAAGAGGATCCACTGACCAAATAAGAGACAATTTAAGTATCAAAATAATTAGTGAATCAGTTGAGTAAAATTTAAAAATATGTGTTCATACTGTTTCTTAAAAAATGAGTGAATGGAGAGTTCATCATGAGAGATGGGAGAGTTACCGATGCCAAAAATTTGACCTCTGTGAACCAGTGCCAAATCAAATTTTGGAGACAGAGTTTTGAGTGACATAGAAAGAATAGCTTTATTGCTTTACCAAGAAGAAAGGGACACTGAGGGCTCATGCCTCAAAAACCATGTGTCCCGACCTGGGAAGATTTGGGGAGGAGTTTTACAGCAATGATTCAAGGGCAGGGTTGCTGACAGCATTAGAGAGTCTGCAGGGCCTACACTCACTTAATCTGGCCTCGGGTAACCTCTTAATGAGCTCCTCTGGTTCCTTCCGGCCTCTTCAGAATGAACAATGCTGAGTCCATTTGCTGGGGGTTTTAGTTCTATAAACAGCTCAAATATATTATTATGTGTATCCCTTGAAGTAGAACCAGGACCCCAAGTTTGCGCTATTGTTTCTTAGCTGTTCCTCCCTTGTCTGCCCTCCCTTCCCTGATTAGCAACTGTTTGAATCTGCCCTTCAGGACTCAAGGAAGGTCATAGTGGCTGGAATTTGTTCCCTTGAAGAAAGGAATGGGGGAAGACAGAAAGGCTACCATGCCCACGAGCCCCCCCAGAGTCCTGCTCAGTTTCACGACCTCATCTCAAATTTATCTCCCCCCGAATAATTATTATTTACAAAGAAGAAAAAGAAAAGGTTTAAGTCTCTACCTTAATCAACTGATAAAGCCATATCAGGAATGAGGGTAAAAATAGGAATGAGCATGAGACTGCTATTTTTCATAAGAAAGTATAATTGATTTTTTAAACAATATAAATGTGTAACTGTGATAAAAAATATTACTTTGGAAAAATTTTAACAAAAATGCTTATCTGTTATTCTTAGGTCTTATTCACTAGAATAAGACCTAAGAAAGCCAGAAAATAAACAACAAGTATCATAAATGAAGACCATTCAATGATAACATAGTATTTGAAACCAAAAAAAAACATGAAACAGTATTTATGAAGCAAAAAAAAAATATGTAATGGCTCTTAAAACTCCTGATCCTTAGAGTTTAAAATATTATCAATTTGAACAAAGCAATTCAAAAAATTTAGTGAAAAATATTATGAGTTATTGTTGGTAATAAAATACTATCTAGTTAACATTTGTAGAGTCTTAACATGCATTCATGCTAAGTCACTTTCGTTGTGTCCGACTCTTTGTGGCCCCATGGACTGTAGCCCACCAGGCTCCTCTGTCCTTGTTACCGTTCCCTTCTCCAGGGGATCTACCCAACCCAGGGATTGACCTGAGTCTCTTACTTCTCTTGGCAGGCAGGTTCTTCACCACTAGCGCCATGTGGGAAGCCCTTGTAGAGTCTTCAGTTCAGTTCAGTCACTCAGTCACATCCAACTCTTTGCGACCTCATGAACCACAGCACACCAGACCTCCCTGTCCATTACCAACTCCCAGAGTCCACCCAAACCCATGTCCATTGAGTCAGAGATGCCATCCAATCGTCTCATCCTCTGTCGTCCCCTTCTCCTCCTGCCTTCAATCTTTCCCAGCATCAGGGTCTTTTCAAATGAGTCAGCTCTTCACCTCAGGTGGACAAAGTACTGGAGTTTCAGCTTCAACATCAGTCCTTCCAATGAACACCCAGGACTGATCTCCTTTAGGATGGACTGGTTGGATCTCCTTGCAGTTCAAGGGACTCTCAAGAGTCTTCTCCAACACCACAGTTCAAAAGCATCAATTCTTCAACACTCAGCTTTCTTTATAGTCCAACTCTCACATCCATACATGACAACTGGAAAAACCATAGTCTTGACTAGACAGACCTTTGTTGACCAAGTAATGTCTCTGCTTTTTAATATGCTATCTAGGTTGGTCATAACTTTCCTTCCAAGGAGTAAGCGTTTTTTAATTTCATGGCTGCAATCTTACTGAAGGAGAAAAACTCTTCTTAGTGTTTTATACCCATTATCATGTTTAACGCACAATTTCACTATGAGGGGAGTACAATTATTATACCCACTGTACAGATGAGGAAACTGAGGTAGAGACTTCAAAAATCAAGCAGTCAGACGGATGAACTCAGGGAGTTTCCCTCTTGTGCCTATGCATTTAATCATTACACTGACAGTTTTAATCCTAAATTCTAACCTTTAGTGTTTTTCCTCCTCAGGTCATCTAAGATCTAGTAATGACATCTGTAACAGCTATCTCTGCCACCATGAGTATCTCAACCTTAAATCTAACCCTGCTATTTAATGCCTTAGTTATTAAGGAGACCTCTAATTCTTCTCTGTTATGCACTGAATATTTGTGTCCCCCCAGATTTCACATGGTGACGCTCTAACCCTCAATGTGATAGTGTTAGGAGGTAGGGCCTTTGAGAAGTACTTAGGTTTATGTGAGCTCAAGAGGGTGGTATTAGTGTCCTTATAGGAAAAGAGACCAGAGCACTCTCCCATCTCCCTCTCCCCCTCCTTCTCTCACTCTCTCTCTCTCTCTCTGCCTTGCGAGGACACAAGCGAGAAGGTAGTCATCTCAAGTCAGGAAGAGAGCCCTAACGAGGAACCAAATGGCCAGTAACTGATCTTGGTCCTTTCCAGGCCCCTAGAACTATGAGAAATAAATATCTGTTGTTTAAGTCACCCAGCCTATGGTATGTGCTATAACAGCCTGATAAATGTACTATCCCTAGAGTTGGACACAACTAAACAACAACAACTATATATATATATAATGATATGCAGACTCTCCCCATGTTGATACATACTCAAGGCTATCTCCCAAGTAAGTTTTCAAAGACAGATTTATCAATGTCACATTCCTACTTAAAAATATGTAAGGGTATGGTGCCTCAGGGCAGGATTCAAATCCTTCAGGAGGGTATTTGAAGCTTCATACCCTTGGACTCAATTACTTCTACTAACTTTATTTCTCACTATACTTTTCTCTGAAATGTTCCCTCCAGCCAATTACCCAAACACCCCCAAACAAATGTTTGGAAATACATCCTCTATCTCTCTGCCCCTATGCATTCTTTCTGGCCATTTCTGGAATCCCCTGCCCCTATTCTCTCTCCAGAAACTTCCTTTTACCTGTTCAGACTCACTCTAAGTATCCAATCTTTTGAAAATCTTTAGCCAAATCTCTGTGCTCCCATAAGACTTTGCTTATAGCTCTATTTTGACAAGCATTATTTAGGGTCAGTCTCCACCAAAACCAGGCTTCCCTTGTGGCTCAGCTGGTAAAGAATCTTCCCGCAATGTGAGAGACCTGGGTTCGATTCCTGGGTTGGGAAGATCCCCTGGAGAAGAGAAAGGCTACCCACTCCAGCATTCTGGCCTGGAGAATTCCACGGACTGTATAGTCCATGGAGTTGCAAAGAGTCAGACACGACTGAGCAATTTTCACTTTGTTGTACAACATAATTTTTCACTATTTGCATATACCATAAAAGGATGACTACAGTATGTCTAGTTAACATCCGTCCCCATACATAGTTACAAAAATGTTTTTCTTGTAATGAAGAATTTTAAGGTCTTTTATTAAGTGCTACTATGTACAGATGCTCAATACCAAAATCAGATTGAATATATTCTTTGCAGCCAAAGATGGAGCTCTACACAGTCAGCAAAAACAAGACCAGGAGCTGAGTGTGGCTCCCATTGTGAACTCCTTATTGCAAAATTCAGACTTAAATTGAAGAAAGTAGGAAAAACCATTAGACCGTCCAGCTATGACCTAAATCAAATCCGTTATGATTATACAGTGGAAGTGACAAATAGATTCAAGGGATTAGATCTGATAGACAGACTGCCTGAAGAACTATGGACAGAGGTTTGTGACATTGTACAGGAGGCAATGATCAAGACCATCCCCAACAAAAAGAAATGCAAAAAGGCAAAATGGTTGTCTGAGGAGACCTTACAAATCGATGTGAAAAGAGAAGTGAAAGGCAAAGGAGAAAAGGAAAGATATACCCATTTAAATGCAGAGTTGCAAAGAATAGCAAGGAAAGATAAGAAAGCCTTCTTCAGTGAACAATGCAAAGGAATAGAGGGAAACAATAGAATGAGAAAGACTAGAGATCTCTTCAAGAAAGTTAGAGATACTAAGGGAAATTTTCATGCAAAGATGGCCACAATAAAGGACAGGATGGTATGGACTAACAGAAGCAGAAGATATTGAGAGGAGGTGGCAAGAATACACAGAAGAACTATACAAAAAAGATATTCATGACCTAGATAATCACGATGGTGTGATCACTCACATAGAGTCAGACATCCTGGAATGTGAAGTCAAGTGGGCCTTAGGAAGCATCACAATGAACAAAGCTAATGGAGGTGATGGAATTCCAGTTGAACTATTTCAAATCCTAAAAGATGATGCTGTGAAAGTGTTGCACTCAATATGTCAGCAAATTTGGAAAAGTCAGCAGTGGCCACAGGACTGGAAAAGATCAGTTTTCATTCCAATCCCAAAGAAAGGCAGTGCCAAAGAATACTGAAACTACCGCACAATTGCACTCATCTCACATGCTAGTAAAGTAATGCTCAAAATCCTCCAAGCCAGGCTTCAGCAATACGTGAACCGTGAACTCCCTGATGTTCAAGCTGGTTTTAGAAAAGGCAGAGGAACCAGAGATCAAATTGCCAACATGCGTTGGATCATTGAACAAGCAAGAGAGTTCCAAAAGAATATCTACTTCTGCTTCACTGACTACGATAAAGCCTTTGACTGTGTGGATCACCACAAACTGTGGAAAATTCTTCAAGAGATGGGAATACCACAGCACCTGACCTGCCTCTTGAGAAACCTGTATGGAGGTCAAGGAGCAATAGTTAGAACTGCACATGGAACAACAGACTGGCTCCAAATCAGGAAAGGAGTACGTCAGGTCTGCATATTGTCACCCTGCTTATTTAACTTATATGCAGAGTACATCATGAGAAACGCTGGGCTGGACGAAGCACAAGCTGGAATCAAGATTGCCAAGAGAAATACCAATAACCTCAGATAGGCAGATGGCACCACCCTAATGGCAGAAAGTGAAGAGGAACTAAAGAGCCTCTTGATGAAAGTGAAGGAGGAGAGTGAAAAAGTTGGCCTAAAACTCAACATTCAGAAAACTAAGATCATGGCATCTGGTCTCATCACTTCATGGCAAATAGATGGGGAAACAGTGGAAACAGTGGCTGACTTTTTCTGGGCCCCAAAATCACAGCAGATGGTGACTGCAGCCATGAAATTAAAAGACACTTACTCTTTGGAAGAAAAGTTATGACCAACCTAGACAGTGTATTAAAAAGCAGAGACATTACTTTGCGTACAAATGTCCATATAGTCAAAGTTATGGTTTTTCCAGTGGTCGTGTATGGATATGAGAGTTGGACTATGAAGAAAACTGAGCACAAGAATTGATGCTTTTGAACTGTGGTGTTGGAGAAGACTCTTGAGAGTCCCTTGGACTGCAAGGAGATCCAACCTAAAGGAAATCAGTCCTGAATATTCATTGGAAGGATGGATGTTGAAGCTGAAACTCCAATACTTTGGCCACCTGATGTGAAGAGCTGACTCATTGAAAAAGACCCTGATGCTGGGCAAGACTGAAGGCAGGAGGACAAGGGGACAACAGAGGATGAGATGGTTGGATGGCATCACCCACTCAATGGACATGAGCTTGAGTAAACTCCAGCAGTTGGTGATGGACAGGGAGGCCTGGCGTGCTGCAGTCCATGGGGTCGCAAAGAATCAGACACAACTGAGCCACTGAACTACTGTGTACAAGTATTGTTGTAAACATTATATATACAGTCATTAATCCTTGTAACACTATGAGCTAAATATAAAGATTGGGAAATGGGGCCCCAGAGAAGTCAAACAACGTACCCCAATGTTACAGGACTAGTAGGTGGCAGAATAAGATCTTAACCCAGTTACCAGTTTCAGCCACATAATCAGCAAAGTTTTCTTCAATTTTCTTACCTCCTTTTCCTTATAGGGATATTTGGTTGCCCAGAGGACTTGTATGATGAGTGAGATGAAATAAAATGGACAAGCAGAAACACATATGGATACTTGCTTTGCAACAATATCATTGCAGAGCAGTAGGTACAGAAAATCTGCAATAAATATATATCTACATGTATTCCCCCACCACCCCCCACCCTGAGAATTAATCTAGAGGCAAAAGGCAAAACAATAGGACTTCCAGAAGATAAAATAGACAAATATTCACGAACTCAAGGTAGGAAAGACTTCTTCAAGTGTCTGCCTGCAATGCAGGAGATCTGGGTTCAATCCCTGGGTCAGGAAGATCCCCTAGGGAAGGAAATGGCAATGCACTCCAGTACTGTTGCCTGGAAAATTCCATGGACAGAGGTGCCTGGTAGGCTACAGTCAATGGGATCGCAAAGAGTTGATCAGGACTGAGCAACCTCACTTCAAAACCTGAAAATGCCCTATGGGCAAGGACTACATCTCCTTGTCTTTGTATCCTCATCCTTTACACAGACAAGACAGTTACATAGCATCAGTGACTCAGTGGAGAGATAGTGGAGGACAGGGGAGCCTGTATGCTGCGCTACACAGGGTCTCAAAGAGTCAGACAGGACTTAGTGAATGAACAACAACCACCCCTGCACAGGGACCTGTAGTAGACGCTCATTAAATTAATTTCGAGGGAGTGAGCGGAAGTTAAGAATATACTCTTTCCAAATTTTGACGGCCATTAACTCTGGCCAGAGTAGTAGATGATTTTAATGAGCAGGGTTTTATTTTAGTGATAATCTTGCTTATCTAATTTCTGAACCCTGCAAATTTCCTGAAGTTGCACATCCAGTTCACTGATCAACTATCAAACTGAAGGATAGCTTGTCATTACATCCGCAGTGAGTCAGTTGCCTGGGGAAAAGTACATGTCACACATTTACATTTTGGCCTCAAGGTAAAAGCACTTTTTATTTTCTGAGCAGGGCAACAGTCGTGAAGCCTAAAACAGTAAATTTGATGCTGACTGTGGTCAGTGATGAAAACCGAGTATCACTTACAAAACTGTACAGGGTTTTTTGGAGGCATGTTCCCGGTCTTGGGCTGGTATATCTGACTATCATTAGTCCTGATGAACTGCCAAATCCCTAAGTCCCACACAGATGACTTGTACAAACAGAGCCTGTAACAAGCTATTCAGCCAAAATGTTTCTTTGAGAATTTTAACTGCTAACTGTATCACTGGTGACCTTAAAACTTCTACTCAAAGAAAAAGCCTAATATTTATATGAAAGCTTGTTCTGCTGCAGAGGGGCAAGAGAGATGGCTAAGGAGATGGCTAAGGAGAGGTCACTTAGGAGTCTTCTGTAATAGTCTAGATGAAAGGAGACAAAGTCACTTCTTTGAAGTACCCTGTTGTTCTATTATATGAAGTCCAGCCTGCCATACCCAGAGACACATGAACACACACACACACACGCATATGCCCACACATACGCACACATACACTCACTCTTTCAATGTCTGTGTTTACCAGCACATTTGAACTTACAGTTTATGTTCTTTTCTGGATAGCAGGAGCATAAAAGAAAGAACACTAGACTAAAAATCAGGATATATAAGCAGAGGAACTTGGAATAAATGATAATGACAAATAATAATCACAAAAAGTAATACAATAATTACTAAATATTTACATATATTAAATGAATTATTCCTCTTAATCAACCTGAGAGGAGGGGACTTTTGCTTTACAGGTGGGAAACAGACACAGCAAGGCTGAGCTGACCACAGCATACGGCTGTGCATGGTAGAGCTGGGAATTGAGATCATACATTCTGGCTATGTCTGGGCTTGTAGCCACCAGCTCCAACAGCACCCAATTCTAGTATCTATTTAGAAAACGTATCACCTCATCACTTAACGGTTTTTCCCATTTGTCTGGGTTTCTAAGCATCAGGAGATTTGTCTCCAAGCAGCCCTCATCTTAAAGAGTATCTATATGAGAGGAGAAATTATATAAATAGTTATGTAATATTATTAAATAGACTACAACAGAAGTGATCCTTTCATTTAAAAAGTAGGAGACAACGAATAAAAGATGCTGTTTCTTCAACTATCTTTCTCATGCCTATTCATAAACTTATCTTTAGGTCATAAAAACTCCCCATTTTGTAACAGGCACATAAACAAAGACCTCCTGTAATTCAGTGATTTTATATCCCATCACCCCACACATTGGCTTTAATCCCACAAAGTGAAAGTAAGAAACATTGAAATCACTGTGGATTTAACCCTTCTGTTACCTAAAAGTGCTTTCACGGGAAAACCTCTAGAAGCACTATTCAACTCACTCATCACTCTGGTAGGACAGCATCTCCTGATATGAACAGCACCAGCAAGTGCTGTTAGTAATTAAATTAAACCACATGAGAGCATTTGAGTGTGCTAGGCGAGAGAGGTCCCTAGGAGGTCTGTAAGTGCTGAAATGTCTAGCAACCTTATCTCAGCAAAAATGTCTGATCAACTCTCTTTGCCTCATAATTTCCCAACTCCATTTTCACCAAGATTAAACGGTAGGATTTTATTTCTTGACCCAGAGTGGGAACGTGTCTGACTGCAGCTGTTTCTCAGTCTGCCAGTTTTATGGGACAGTGGCTAGAGTGCATTGAGTTATAAAACCACAACCAGGCAGTAAATTACAAGGAGGAAAACAAAAACAAATTTTGCTGAGCATGGTTGGGTTTTTTGTTTGTTTGCTTGTTTTTAAAGTGGATGAATCTATTTTAACTCAGTCTGAATGAGCGAATAATAAAACATTTCTTAGAAATGTGTTACCACACTTGATCTTTATTTTGTCTTTAGTTTAGCAACAGAAGCAATCTTTGAAACAAACAGTTTCCACATGGGTGAAGGTAAGCTGAGAAGAGGCCAGTGTACCAGCAGTTTTGACAGTTACCAAGTAACCCTGTCTCAGGAACTCAGAATTTTGCTTTTGAAACTGTGGACAAACACACAGGGGAGAGAATCAGACTTAAATATTCCAGCCTTCTCAGCTGTCTTTGAACTGCGGAAGGTTAGCAAGCAGCATCTTTTGCTCATGGAGATCAAAAGTTTTAGGAAGAGTCAATGGGGAAAGGAGACAGTGCAATGTCATAAAACAGACAAAAACCGGTCTCTGCGCCAAAGAGTGTAAAGACTATGGGGGCTTTGGGCGGGGGTGTGGTGAAGAGGCTGAGTATTGGCCTCCCATCAAAACTCTTTCTAATTTTTCAAACCACTTCCACCCCAAGAGCTGGAGCAAAATTGGACAAATGAAGGCCACAGCAACTTTCTACCAAAGAATAAAGCACAAAACTCAGTACTTTCTCTGCTTGTTTCAATATCCCTGCTTCCTTTAGTAATGACATAAGCAATCACCAGTTCAGTTTAGTTCAGTTGCTCAGTTGTGTCCGACTCTTTGCGACCCCATGAATCGCAGCACTAAAATGGACTGGAACGGGTGAATTTAACTCAGATGACCATTATATCTACTACTGCGGGCAGGAATCCCTCAGAAGAAATGGAGTAGCCATCATGGTCAACAAAAGAGTCCAAAATGCAATACCTGGATGCAATCTCAAAAATGACAGAATGATCTCTGTTCATTTCCAAGGCAAACCATTCAATATCACAGTAATCCAAGTCTACGCCCCAAACACTAACGCTGAAGAAGCTGAAGTTGAACGGTTCTATGAAGACCTACAAAAAGCAATCACCAAAGGCTGCTTATTAAATACTATGTGTGTTAAACTATAAAAGAAAAAAAAAAAACCCAAAACCTCATACATGAATGCTCTCCACCTATTCACAGCAACCCCCCATTATTCAAAACAACACTGAGGGAAGAAAACTGAAGTGACATTATCATGCTTCATAGGATGGAAATTAATGGTTTTATTCGCTGGAGAATCTGGGGTTCTAAGAATTTTTTGTTTCTCCCAAGCCCACAAACTTTCAAAAGTTCTGTTGTAGCGATTTTGAGAACAGAGAGAGGTTCAAGGTCAAAACTGCCCCCAGCAGTTTGCACAGAGGAGCTCTGAATCTTTGGGAACTTTCCTTTTTAACAAGGTCTCAGATGGTAAAGAATTGGGAGGGCTAAACTTTTATACCTTATTTTGTTAAGTCAAATTAAAATGTTTCGTTAATATAGTTATACAATTCTTAAATCTTACATAGTTTCTTTAGAAATAGATTCCCTTCCACCTTCTGGAGAGTTAGCAAAGTTGTTTGCATAACAAATAACCATCAGCAAAAATCTTCATCAGAAGACAACTGACTCTTCCTAGAGGTTCAAGAGGTCTGTGAGTTTTGAAGATGATTCACCTGCAATTCAGAGAAGGCAATGGCAACCCACTCCAGTGTTCTTGCCTGGAGAATCCCAGGGATGGCGGAGCCTGGTGGGCTGCCGTCTATGGGGTCACACAGAGTCAGACATGACTGAAGTGACTTAGCAGCAACAGCAGCACCTGCAATTATGCTGAGAAAACTAATTAGCTCTTGTTTGAGAGGGTTCTGTAAAACAAGGCTTTTTCAAGGATCTTAAAAAAAAGTGGAGAAAAAAAAGAAACCAATACATGGGGATGGTGAGGACAGAAATTATGCTCTTTAATAAAAATGTTAAAGAGCAATCTGCTCACTACAACAAATAGAACCATGTAGTCAAAACAGTTACATCTTGGAATGGGAGAAAGACAGTGCCTGATAGAAAAAATAAGAGCATATAGAAACAATCACTGCTCTCAAACACTTTTTAGGCCACCTCTTAAATCCTAACACAGTAGTCCCCCCTTACACATGGTTTTGCTTTGCATGGTCTCGGTTACCCTTGGTCAACTGCAGTCCAAAAAGATTAAATGGAAAATTCCAGAAATAAGTAATGTATAAGTTTTAAGTAATAGGTCCCTTCTGAGTGGCATGATGAGCTGTCATGTGGTCTTGCTCCCTTCCACCAGGGGTGTGAATCACTGGGTTATCAGATTGACTGTCACAGTATCACAGTGCTTGTATTCAAGTAACCCTTGTTTACTTAATAATGGTCCCAAAGTGAAAGAGTAATGATGCTAGGAATTTTGATATGCCAACAGGAAGCCTTGAAGGCTTCCTTTAAGTGAAAAGGTGAAAGCTCTCAACTTAAGGAAAGGAAAAAATTGTATGCTGAGGTTGCCTATGGAATGAAAGAATGTATGCCTAAGGCCTATGGAAAGAAAGAATCTTCTATTCGTGAAATTATGAAGAAGGAAAAAGAAATCTGTGCTGTTGTTCTGCTGTCATATTTCAAAGTGCAGAAGTTAGGGCCACAGTGCATGAGAAATGGTTAGCGAAGGTGGAAAAGGCATTGAATTCGTACAATAATATATTTGAAGAGAGAAGGGCCGCATTCACATAACTTTCATTATAGTGTATTATTATATAAGTTTTCTATTTTTATTATTAATTATTATTGTTACTCCCTTACTGTGCCTAATTTATAAATTAAACTTTATCATAGATATGTATTGTTATATAGGAAAAAACATAGGTTTCCCAGCTGACATTAGTGATAAAGAATCTGCCTGCTAATGCAGGAGATGCAAGAGATGAGAATTTGATCCCTGGATCAGGAAAATCCCCTGGAGTAGGAAATGGCAACCCACTGCACTATTCTTGCCTGGAAAATTCCATGAGCAGAAAAGCCTGATGGGCTACAATCCATGGAGCTGCAGAGAGTCGGACATGACGGAGTGATTGTTCACACGCACATATACATAATAAAAAACATAGTACAGGAAGGGTTCTGTACCATCCATAATTTCAGGCATCCACCAGGGGTCTTGGAGTGTATCTCCCACAGATAAGGTAGGACTACTGTATCTTAATTTAGTAGCCCTGGAAAGACCTATAGAGACTCTTCCATTCTGCTTGACAAACTTAGAAGGAAAAAATTGAGGCCATTCTGAGAAGCTTATCTACCACTTCTGGAGACAGTCCTCAGGTTCACCTCCCTGTGTGAAATCTGTCTTAACCCCCCAGGTAGAGAGAGGGACTCTTTTTCTATGTTCTCAGAACCCTTCTTTCTGTTGCTACCATTTAGCACATGTCACAACCACATCATTATTTCTTTACATGTCTATGAGCACCAGTTGATAAGAAGGGATGAACTAGTACTCATGTCTGTTTGTGTGTTAATATCCTCTGTGCTTGCATGAAAAGATGATCAACATCACTAATTAATAGGGAAACACAAGTCAAAACCACAATGCAACATCATCTCATACATGTTAGAATAGCCGTCATCAAAATGGCAAGAAAAAACAAGTGTTGTGCACTGTTGGTAGGAATGCAAACTGGTCCTGTCATTATGGAAAACAGCATGGAGGTTCCTCAAAAAATTAAAAATAGAATATGATTCATCTATTTCACTTCTGGGTATTCATCCAAAGAAAACAAAAACACTAATTTGAAAAAATATATGCATCCCTACATTCATCAAAGCATTATTTACAATAGCCAAGATATGGAAACAACATAAGTGCCCATTAATGGATGAATGAACAAAGATGTGGCATATAAATACAATAAAATATCATTCAGCCATTAAAAAGAATACAACTTGTCATTTGGGACAACCTGGATGGACCTTAAGGGTATTATGTTAAGTGAAATGTCAGATGGAGAAGGACAAACACCATATGATTTCACTCATGCATAAAATATAATCATAATAAATAAATGAACAAACCAGACAAACCAAAAACAAACATATTGATACAAAGAACTGAGCAGTGGTTACCAGAGGGGAAAGGTGGCAGAAAGGTGACAAGTAAAGGAGGTCAGCTGCAGGATGATGGATAGAAACTAAACTTTTGGCAGGGAACATGTACTGCTCATGAAATTTACATAATGCTATAAACCAATGTTACCTCAGTAAAAAGAAAATACTTTTTTAAAAAAGGATCCTCTGTGCTTAGCAATGTCTGATTCAAAAAATGGGTATTAACTAATTGATTGCTCAATTCAGTGACAAATTAATAAATTAATGCATAAGGAAAATAAGGCCCACATTTGTTAACCAGCTACTTCATATCACACAGCTGTGTGTATGTGAATCACTCAGTGGTGTCTGCCTCTTGCGACCCCATGGACTATAGCCTGCCAGGCTCCTCTGTCCATGAGATTCTCCAGGCAAGAATACTGGAGTGGGTTGCCATTTCCTTCTCCAGAGGATCTTCCCGACCCAGGGATCAAACCAGCAACTCCTGCACTGCAGATAGATTCTTTACAATCTGAGCCACCAGAGAAGCCCCTTTGTATCAAATTACATCTCTTCAAAGGCCTTTAAAAATTTTTGGATACATAATCCAGCAAAGGGTTTTATCATAACAAGAAAAGAATTCCATAATAAAGCTTGGTAAAAACCTTAGCTCATAAACCAAATGTTAGCCAAAATTAGATATTTTCTTTTTTTAATATTTAAACAATAACATCATGCTAGAAGAGAATCTGAAGCTCCAGAATCAATGCCAAAAACAATTTGGTTCAATTTTTCGACATAATTGTTTATCTGGGGGATCTAGCGCTGTGCTGGGAACAAGGACACCAAGATGGATGGGACAGATACTGGCTCCCAGGAGGTTTACTGTTTAGTGGAAAACAGAGATTCCTTCCTTTTTTTTTTAAATAAATGTAATTTCCTCAAACAAATGTAGTTTAAAAAAATAAGTAAAAGGGAAAAGATGTAGTAAAGGGGGCAAACAGCATCCACTCTAATCTCTGGTGAGCTCTCTTTCTTGGTGGAGGGCTTTGCATTCAATCAGCAGGGTGCTTCTTTCTCAGAGCTATCCACTGCTCCGCTGCAGGTGACAGACTCATCATGGTGTTCTTAACATTCTTTCTTAGGCTGGCATAGTCCATATACACAGAAGGACAAGCCAACCCTTCACCACTCTGTTACAAGGAGATAAAAAAAGCCCTGCCATAACAACATGGAGAGAAAAAAGGGCCAGGAAAATCAGCTCTAACACCAATCTTCTGCTCTACCATCTATACCTGCATCATCGGCTCCCCGACAACACCTCACTCAGTCTTTCCTTGGCATTTGTTTTCTCTTCCAAAAATGGCTAGAATCTTTGCATGGCCAAGGCTAGGACCAAGGTCATGGACATGTGACCTGGCCACTCAGAAGAGCCCCATATTTGCTCTCTGCTCTGCTGTTGCCACCTTGAAATTCTACATAATTTTTTATCAAAGGATCCCTCATTTTCATTTTGCACTGGATCCCACAAATTATATTCTTATGACCCCATTCTTTTCAAATGGCACTAGGACTGTACCAGAGAAGAATAAACTTGACTCCCAATAGCCTAAAATAAACATGATAGCCCATTCTCAAGGCTCTGCTCCCAGGCTTGACCTTTAAGGTATAATAGAAAGGTGCAGAACAGAAAATAAGAGGTTTATAGGAACATTGTGACCAGACCTACCCAAACAACTGCAATAACAAAGGATTCCAGGGCCAGGAAGTCTGCAACAACTAGCCATATACTCTCTTCCTCACCTTTTAGTATAAAAGAAGCCTGAATTCTAACTTGGGTCAGATGGTTCTTTGGGATACTAGTCTGACATATTCTCCATCTGCTGGCTTTTTGAATAAAGTCTCTGTTCTTTCCCCCAATACTTCTTCTCTCAAATTTATTGGCCTGTCATGTGGCAAGCAGGACAAGGTTGGACTCCATAACACGACCACACGGGTTCCCTGTCAGCAGAGCACATGACCCTCGTGTGGTATATGGCCACCCATGCTGCATCACAACAAATTTTTACTGATGTCTAAACCGTGACTGGCCTTCAAGTACTACTGTCCTTTCTCTAGTTAAGCACTAGAGTAAAAAGATTTGTTTAGATTCCTTCACAGGTTCAAGGGAGCAGTAACTCCCAAACAATGCCTATCAGGAAGGTTGGTCTTCTCATCAGTCACAGCCCACTGACACACTGGCACAGTCCAAACTGTTTCTGAGTCTCTCCACCATCCTCTTGGGTAAACAGATCAGGGCTAACTGGACAAAAGTACCAGAGGCTTAATTATGTTGCTAGCCTGTGGTTGATGCTTTTGAACTTATGTTGTTGGAGGAGACTCTTGAGAGTCCCTTGGACTGCAAGGAGATCCAACCAGTCAATCCTAAAGGAAATCAATCCTGAATATTCACTGAAAGGACTGATGCTGAAACTCCAATACTTTGGCCACCTGATGCAAAGAACTGACTCATGGGGAAAGACCCTGATGCTGGGAAAAATTGAAGGCAGGAGGAGAAGGGAACGACAGAGGATGAGGTGGTTGGATGGTATCACCGACTCAAGTGACATGAGTTTGAGCAAGCTTTGGGACTTGGTGATGGACAGGGAAGCCTGGCGTGCTGCAGTCCATGGGGTCACAAAGACTCAGACATGACTGAGCAACTGACCTGACCCTGTGACTACACTCACACAATCACTATAGCTTAGTACAATGGATCTAAAAATCTAGTGCCTGAAACTGGGGTATCAGTATCACCTGGGAATTTGTTAGAAATACACAATCTCAGACACATTGAGTCAAATTTGGGGATGAGGGACAGGAACTTGAGTTTAAGAAATCCATGCGGGTGATCCTGACGGCATTAGGAACCACTGAGCCATTAGAAATGGAAGAAATAATATCTTTTGGTTGCAAATACACAGCATCGATATGAAAAATGTTCTCCACCATTCCACTTAGAGGAAAGTTACACTATTTTATTCATTCATCTACTTTAATCATAATTGCTTTTATGCTTATGCTAAATATATTTGTGGATGTGTAAGCCCCTCAGATGACTCAGGCACTACATTGGATATAAAGATAATGGTTTGTGTCATGAAAGAGCTTATAATCTAATGCAGAAGAAGACAAGAGGCAAATTCATAAAGAGCTATTTATAAATAGCTCTGCCCAGAATGCTGGATGAGAAATTCAAGAAAGTGCAACGTGCATTTGGCTAAGGCAGAAATTACATAGTATGTTGGAGCGAGGTTAGGGAAAATTTAATGAATGCACAGTGTAGCTGACATGTAGTAAGTGGGAAAGAGAACCTTCTAGGCACATGAAGAGCAAAAAGAAAAGAGGTGAAAAAGAAGAGAGTGCATTTCAAGCATGCCTGTGTGCTCAGTTGCTCAGCTGTGACTGACTCTGTGACCCCACGGACTGTAGCCCACCAGGCTCCTCTGCTCATGGAATTCTCCAGACAAGAATACTGGAGTGCGTTGCCACTTCCTCTTCCAGGGGATCTTCCTGACCTCAGGACTGAAACCACATCTCTTGCCTCTCCTGCATTGGTGGGAGAATTCTTTACCACTGAGCCACCTGGGAAGTTTAGAGTTTATTTTGAGATGAGCATCTAATTCTGTTTCATTAGAGTGTAGAATCTATGAAAATGATTAATCTGAGAAAGCAAAACAAAATACTAGAGTGGGGTCAGCTTTTGGAGGGACAGTCCTGATAGCGAGGTATTCTCACTTCTGATGAGTGAGAACAGTGTCCCGAGTCCGTAATAGAGGCAAGTAGAACCAGCTTCTCAAGTTCTCTATCTCAGCCACATCTCCACCTGGGATGACCACCAAAGCGCTTAAGCTCCTTGAGACACTGTTTTGACAAAGAGAAAACATACTTGTCCTATTTCACAGGAAAAAATGGGATGAGCAGAAATGAGTTGAAGTCATCTGGAGACAGAGCTACGTTCCTAGACCCACTGCTGGGGAGACCAGATATTTCTTCATGGCTCTTGCGGCCAATGCACAGGATTTGTAAGTCACTTTTTTTATTCTTTCACATCAGATTCCTTCCTGGCGAATGAGGACTTTTTTTTTTTTTTTTTTTAAGTCAAGGGTAATTTGTAGTTTGGAAAGTATCCTGGACAAGGCTATGTTTAAGCTTCCACTTTTAGACACCAGGCTTCCGGCTCATCCGTCCCCACTCCCATCTCCTGCGTGGTGCTGTGGATGGACTAATGGGTAGCCATGGGCCTCTTTAAATCCAGGGACGAGATATCTGTGACAACATGATGGGTTGTGAGGCAAGGGAGGACTATCATTTGTTAACTACCTTGCTAGCTGTTTCTGTCTATTTCATTATACTCACTCTTTCAGACTTTGCTAAGCCTAGGCAAAGAACTGTGGGCAAATTATAAAAAGGCAAATAGTCAATTTATAAATATATATATATATATATGTATACTTTAAAAATTCTCTTTTGAATGTTAGTTCTTATGGGCAAAGAGCATCTATGGTTAATTTTGAATAACATTTGAATGATATAAGGTAATTTGCTGCTTTGAGGGTCTCGGGAGCAATACTAAAATAGCTGAGGGAATGTAAATTACTACTATTTCTATGAACAGCATGTTGGCAATGCCCATCAAAACTTAAGTGTACAGTTGTGTCCAACTCTCTGTGATCCCATGGACTATAGCCTGCCAGGCTCCTCTGTCCATGGAGATTCTTCAGACAAGAATACTGGACTTAGTTGCCATTCTCTTCTCCAGGGATCGAATCTGGGTCTCCCACATTGCAGGCAGATTCTTTACCATCTGAGCCACCAGGGAAGCCCTATCAAAACTTAAAGTGCATGCAAAATGTGAGTCAAAATTCTATTTCAAGGGCTTTATCATACAGGTGTACTCAAATAGGCAAATTGGCACTGTACAAGATTGTCCAATAAAATATTGTTTGTATTAATATTTTTTTAAAAAGCATTAGAAACAACCAAAATGACCATAAATAGGGAACTGGCTAACTAAGGTATAGCCATAAATACTTGTTAGTCAGAGCAAAGAATGGGAGAAATGCTTTATGTACTGATATGGAGAAAGCTCTAATACACATGGGTTTTGACAAATGTGGTAGTACACTGTGATCAGTATATTACTGTAAAAATTTTTTAAGGAATTCCTATATATTTATCTATACAAAAAAAATGGGAACAAATGAAATACCATTGGCAACTATATGGAAAGAAACTTAAAGACATGAGATGGAAAAGAATTTCATTTCATAACCTTTCGTTCCTTTTGAGTCTAAAGTGAAAGTCACTTAGTCATGTCTGACTCTTCATGGACTGCTCTCCAGGCCAGAATACTGGAATGGGCAGCTGTTCCCTTCTCCAGGGGATCTTCCCAACCCAGGGATCAAACCCAGGTCTCCCACATTGCAGGCAGATTCCTTACCATCTGAGCCACCAGTGAAGCTCTTTTGAATTTAGACCTGTGTTATCAATTAAGAAAATAAGTGAAATAAAATAAGAATTCTAAACAGGTTTTAAAAAATGACTAAATTATTAGCCTGAAAAAATTCTAATTTTTCTTAAGATAATCATTCTAAAAGACTATCAATTTTGAAGCTCTTTTTATTCTAGAAACTCAATGAAACTTCTCCACACTAAAAATAATGTATTTATATCCTGCTAAGAAAAACAGGATGAACCAATTTTCCTTCTTCACCCTTACCCAAAAGAGTCAAGGCCAAAGAAATGAGCCAGTAAGGAAAAAAAGTCATTGGAATAGCTATCATGAAAAATACGTGAAAGTGTTAAAGAGGAAGATTCATTAGGCCAAGTATTTATTTTTATGTCCCTCGTTTCATAAAAAGATGTCATTGGACTTCACAAATTATAAGCCACACAAAAATGCAAGGTCCATAAGAATAAACCAGTTGTTCAATACAGATTAACTAGTCACTCACTCAATGAGCACACAGAGTTTGGTCATGAAACCAGAGAAAGCCATTGCATGTGACATCATAAAGAAAAACACCATGCCAAGTAATGAATAACTGACCCAACAGTAGCCTTTCAGCAGTCAATATAAATTCACAGTGCTGCTATTTATAATAGCTTTAAAAATAGGCAGAAGCCACAATCACAAAATATAGCTGAGTATAAGCCATGGTACAAGGACCAAAACCCAGTGAAATCTAGATAAGCAACCCTGCCATAACCCATTTAAGTTAACCGTGGATTTCAGCTCATCTGAGGAAAGGAGGACTGCATATTTTTAAAGCTGTCATCCAAAAATCTCTCTCTCTTCAGCAGACTTTTGCATCATACTCATTGGCTGGGAATTTAATGTTATACTTCTTGACAAGTGCCTGGGGACATTCTCAGGTGCTGCTTTAGGACAGAATGATGGGTTTTAATCATCAACAATGTAAGCAATGAATTAACATCTTTTAACATAAGCTGAAGAGTGTTTCCTTACCCTTTAAAAGCAGAAGATCTAGCTACTTCTGTGAGTTGATAAAAGGGTCAAGGTTTCCCTTAAGAACATTTTAGGGCCATTCCAACATATGCACGAATGGAGGACTGATGCTTAAACCTTGACTGAAGTTCAATATTTTTGCCTGAAAAAGCGAAATACATGTATAATCAAAAGTTCATCTTATAGTACTGATGAACCTATTTGCAGGGCAGCAATGGAAACGCAGACATAGAGAAGAGACTTACAGACACAGTAGGGGAAGCAGGGGAGGGAGACAAACTGAGAGAATATCATGGAAATGTATTACCACATGTAAAGTAGATAGCCAGTGGGAATTTGCTGTATGACACAGGGAGCTCACACTGGTGCTCTGTGACAACCCAGAGGGTTGGGATGGCGTGGGAGGTGGGAAAGAGGTTCAGGATGGAGGGGACATATGTATACCTAAGTATGAGTCATATTAATATATGGCAGAAACCAACACAATATTGTAAAGCAATCATCCTCCAATTAAAAATAGATCAATTTTCAAAGAAAGTTCATCTTAGTCATTTTGTAAAGCCAGAAATGCATTGAGAGAACATTTGAGTAAATGGCTTCATGGTAAAAGACCAAAAATAAACAAATTACAAAATGTACATCTTGATAACTTGGAAGTCAGATGACTTATATACATGTAAGCAAAAGCTAATTGAATGTTAGAGGATGCTTAAATAAGAAAGCTGATTTGGCTATATTTTATTTGAAGGTGGTTTTTTTTTTTTTTTGGCAGTGTATCAGAATAAGTTTCAGTCTTGTTTAACGGGACAACCAAATTAACAATGACTGAAATAAAAGAATTTTATTTCTCTTTACATAAAAGAAGTTTAAAGATAGGTAGTTCGGGGATGGTACATTGGTTCAGTAGTCAAGGGACCAAGGTTCCTCAACCACCCTTAGCATCCTAGGATGATTTTCACTTGCAAGGTCACCTGCATGGTCCAAGATGGCAGCTACAACTTCTGCCAACATGCCCAAGTATGTAGAAGGAGGAGAAAAGAGTGAGTGTTGGGAAAATATAATTAAAAACAAAATCTTTTCCCAATCCAGAAATCATCTCCATAAAGGAAGTAGAGAAAGAAAACACTTGTATTCTTGAATATATATTACATCAGAATGTGATGTCATTAAAAAAAAAAAATACTGTCATTTGCACCAACATGGATAAACCTAGATGGATAAACCTAGAAGTAAATCAGAAAGAGAAAAGTAAATACCAAATGATATCCTTATGTGGAAACTAAAAGCAAAAAGGACACAGGTTAACTTATTTCCAAAACAAAGAGACTCGAAGACATAAAAAAAAACAAACTTATGGTTACCAAAGGAGAAAGGGGAGTGGCTGCTGCTGCTGCTGCTAAGTCGTTTCAGTCATGTCCGACCCTTCACAACCCCATGGACTGCTGCCCACCAGCCTCCTCCATCCATGGGATTTTCCAGGCAAGAGTACTGGAGTGGGGTGCCATCACCTTCTCTGAAGGGGAGTAGGGAGAGGGATAATTTAGGAGGTTTGCAATTAACATATACATACTACTATGTATAAACTAGATTACCAACACGGACCTACTGTATAGCACTAGGAACTATATTCAATATTTTATAATAATATATAAGGGAAAGGAATTTTTTAAAGCATCTATATATATATATAACTGAATAACTATATGTATATGAATAACTATATAACTGAATCTCTGTACTGTACAGCTGAAACTTACATAATAATGTAAATCAATTATACTTCGGTTAAAAAATTTTTCTAAAGAATGTGATGCCCAACACAGGCAATCCAAAAAGAGATTTTAAAAATCAGAGAGATGGGGACTTCCCTGGTAGTCCAGTGCTAAGACACACTCCCAACACAGAGGGCCTGGATTTGACCCCTGTTTGGGGAGTTAGATCCCACATGTCGCAACTAAAGTCTCACCTGCCACAACTAAGGCCAGCACAGCCAAATAAATAAATATATAAAAATAAATAGCAAAAAAACAACAGAGAGAAATCCCACCTCTCATCCACATAGCCAAGCAGATAGGACTCATTTCCTATAAGTTCTCAAGATAAACAATAACTAATCCTTAAGCACTATTTCACATAATTCATCCTACATTTACCTGGGTATTGAGATACCCATCTATGTTAGAGTCTTGGGTTTATGCAAAAGAAAAACTTCTCATATCTTTGTGTTAGAAGCTTGGAACAAGGTCAGCTAGAGTTGGGCTCCTATACACCTGCTGAAACTTGGAGATAGGAAGCTATCTTCCTTGGATGTTTACATGGAAAAAAGATGGTTCCCAAGTTCCTGATAAATGCATTCCTGGGTCAGAAAGTTGACAAAATGTTTATCTAGTGCACAAAAACATTTATTAATTTCAAGAAGAAAAAGTACATTCACTTCCACTTATAATTCTTAAAGGAAGTGCTCTAAGAAAAAAGAAAGGGAGGGAAATCTCTTCCTTACATTTCAACAAGGAGAATTAAGCCTCTGACTTTTGACTTTTGTCCTTACATGTGTCAACAGGCTTTAAGGGATGGTCTCATTTACAATAGAAAAAATATATAAAATACTTAGGAATTATCTTAACAAGAAATGAACAAAACTAAACATAGGAAATTTTAAAACCCTCTGAAGGACACAAAAGAAAAACTGATCAAAAGGAAAGGCATGCTTCTATTTAATCTGAAAAAAAATCAACATCATAGAAATGCCAATTAGCCATATGCTTTTTAACCCTTGTAATACAATAAATAATGACTTAAAAAAAAAAAAAACTAGATAACACTGTGCTGTGCTCAGTCACTCAGTATCCCATTCTTTGTGAACCCATGGACTGTAGCCTGCCAGGCTCTTTTGTCTGTGGGATTTTCCCTGTTAAGAATATTGGAGTGGGCTGCCATGTCCTTCTCCAGGGGATCTCTCTAACCCAGGGATCAAACCCATGTCTCCTGCAGCTCCTGCATTGGAAGGCAGATTCTTTACCACTGAGCCACCTGGGAAGCCTAGATAACACTGTAGTTCATTTAAAAATATTAACTAGGCAAAAGCAACAAGGAAAACTAACAACGAAGAGCAATACAGGAGGACTGATTCATGTTGAAATATATTGTTTTTGTTGTTCAGTTGCTCAGTCATGTCCAGCTCTTTGCAACCCCATGGACTACAGCACTCCAGGTTTCCCTGTCCTTCACCACCTCCCAGACTTTCCTCAAACTTATGTCCACTGAGCCGGTGATCCATCCAACCATCTCATCCACTGTCGTTCCCTTCTCCTCCTGCCTTCAATCTTTCCCAGCATCAGGGTCTTTTCCAGTGAGTCAGTTCTTCACATCAGGTGGCCAAAGGATTGGAGCTTCAGCTTCAACATCGGTCCTTCCAATGAATATTCAGGGTTGATTTCCTTTAGGATTGACTGGTTTGATCTCCTCACAGTCCAAGGGACTCTCAATAGCCTTCTCCAACACCACAGTTCAAAAGCATTAATTCTTCAGCCCTCAGCCTTATTTATGGTCCAACTGCTTCCCTGGTGGCTCAGACGGTAAAATGTCTGCCTGCAGTGCAGAAGACCCAGGGTTGATTCCTGGGTCGGGAAGATCCCCTGGAGAAGGAAATGGCAATCCACTCCAGCACTCTTGCCTGGAAAATCCCATGGATGGAGGAGCCTGATAGGCTACAGTCTATGGGGTTGCAAAGAGTCGGACACGACTGAGCGCCTTCACTTCACTTCTCACATCCATACATGACTACTGGAAAAATCATAGCTTTGGCAATACAGACCTTTGTTATCAAAGTAATGTCTCTGCTTTTTAATACACTGGCTAGGTTTGTCATAGCTTTTCTTCCAAGGACCAAGTATCTTTTAATTTCAGGGCTGCAGTCACTGTCCACAGTGATTTTGGAGCCCAAGAAAATAAAATCTGTCACTTTTTCACTTGTTTCCCCAGTTATTTGCCATGAAGCGATGGGGCCAGAATCCATGATCATCGTTTTTGAATGCTGAATTTTAAGCCAGCTTTTTCACTCTCCTCTTTCTCTTTAATCAAAAGATTCTTTAGTTCCTCTTCACTTTCTGCCATAAGGGTGGTATTATGTACATATCTGAGGTTATAGATATATCTCCTGGCAATCTTGCTTTCAGCTGTGCTTCATCTAGTCCAGCATTTTGCATGATGTTCTCTGCATATAAGTTAAATAAGCAAGGTAAAAATATACAGTACTCCTTTCCCAGGAGTTGTTGTTCTATGCCCAGTTCTAACTGTTGCTTTTTGACCTGCATACAGGTTTCTCAGGAGGCAGGTAAGATGGTCTGGTATCTCTTTAAGAATTTTCCACATTTTTTTTTGTAATCCACACGTTCAAAGGCTTTATCATAGTCAATGAAGGAAAAGTAGGTGTTTATTTCTGGAATTCTCATTCTTTTTCTATGATCTAATGGATGTTGGCAATTTGATCTCCAGTTCCTCTGTCTTTTCAAAATTCAGCTTGTACATCTGAAAGTTCTTGGTTCACAAAGAGTTGAAGCCTAGCTTGAAGGATTTTGAACATTACCTTGCTAGTGTGTGAAATGAGCACAGTTGTGCAGTAGTTTGAATTTTCTTTGGCATTGCCCTTCTTTGGGATTGGAATGAAAACTGACCTTTTCCAATTCTGTGGCCACTATTGAGCTTTCCAAATTTCCTGGCATATTGAGTACAGCTCTTTCACAGCATCAGTTCAATTCAGTTCAGTTCAGTCGCTCAGTCATGTCTGACTCTGTGACCCCGTGAATTGCAGTACACCAGGACTCCCTGTCCATCACCAACTCCCAGAGTTCACTCAAACTCACGTCCATTGAGTCGGTGATGCCATCCAGCCATCTCATTCTCTGTTGTCCCCTTCTCCTCCTACCTCCAATCCCTCCCAGCATCAGAGTCTTTTCCAATGAGTCAACTCTTCGCATGAGGTGGCCAAAGTATTGCAGTTTCAGCTTTAGCATCAGTCCTTCCAATGAACCCCCAGGACTGATCTCCTTTAGGATGGATTGGTTGGATCTCCTTGCAGTCCAAGGGACTCTCAGAGTCTTCTCCAACACCACAGTTCAAAAGCATCAATTCTTCAGCGCTCAGCTTTCTTCACAGTCCAACTCTCACATTCATACATGACTACTGGAAAAACCATAGCCTTGACTGGACAGACCTTTGTTGGCAAAGTAATGTCTCTGCCTTTGAATATGCTATCTAGGTTGGTCATAATTTTCCTTCCAAGGAGAAAGCGTCTTTTAATCTCATGGCTGCAATCACCATCTGCAGTGATTCGGGAGGCCCCAAAAATAAAGTCTGACACTGTTTCCACTGTTTCCCCATCTATTTGCCATGAAGTGATGGGACCAGATGCCGTGATCTTAGTTTTCTGAATGTTGAGCTTTAAGCTAGCTTTTTCATTCTTCTCTTTCACTTTCATCAAGAGGCTTTTTAGCTCCTCATGAGCTCCATGGTGGCTCAGAGGTTAAAGTGTCTGCCTGCAATGCAACCCAATGGACTGTTGCAGTGGAGCCTGCCAGGCTCCTCTGTCCCTGGGATTCTCCAGGCGAGAATACTGGAGTGGGTTGCCAGGCCCTCCCCCAGGGGATCTTCCCTACCCAGGGATCAAACCCATGTCTCTTATGTCTCCTGCATTGGCAGGTCGGTTCTTTACCACTAAGGCCACCTTGGAAGCTGAAATATATTATAAAGCCTTAACAGTTACAGCAGTGTTGTCTGACTCATGAATAAATAGACCAAGTCACAGAATAGAATGTATAAAAATAGGTCAAAATACATAGGAGGATTAAAAATGACAATTCAGATCAATACAGAAAAGAAAGCAATTTAATTTATGCTGCGGGAGAACTGGGAAGCCATTTGGGAAAAAAAAAAGAACTCAAATCTCACAATGTACACTAGAAAAAGTCTTAATAAATTTTTTTATAAGAAGGCTATGAGTGTACTAGAAGAAAACAAGAAAAGATGTTTCTATCACTCCCAACATGCCGAAGTCTTCAAAGAAGACTGATGATTTCTATATAACCAACTATATCATCAAAGCTTATGTGTGACAAAACAAAACAAATCAGATAATCAAAACCAAAAATCTTAATAAGCGAAATCAAAAGACAATGACAAACTGATAAAGTGTTTGAAATTTACTGTAGACAAAGGCCTAACATTTTTAAAATATAAAGTACATTTCAACAGATAAGAAAAAAAAAACAATAAAAATGGATAAGGATGTGCGTATGTTCGTGCTAAGTAGCGTGTCAGTCCTGTCTGACTCTTTGCAACCCCGTGGACTGTACCCTGCCTGGCTCTTGTGTTCATGGGGATTCTCCAGGCAGGAATACTGGAGTGAGTTGCCATGCCCTCCTCCAGGGGATATTCCCAGCCCCAGGATCAAACCTGCGTCTCCTGCATTTCAGGTGGATTCTTTACCAATGAGTCATGGGGGAAGCTCCAGATAAAGGGTATGGATAGACAATTCACCAAAAAGAAATTATGAATGTGTCTCAAGTATCTGGAAAAGATGTGTAATCTCCCTTATAACATAAAGAATACAGATCAGAACTACCTGTCATTTTTACTTGTCAGATGAATAAGAAGCCAGAAGTTTGATAATATACTGTATTAATTAAGCTGCAGGACAATGGGCACTCTCATGAATTGCTGGGGGCACTATAACTTGTCACAACTCCTAATGGAATACTGGACAACATCTATAAGAAAAACAAATTCCTATTATATTCTTGCAATTAGCAATTCCAATTTTAACATTTTATTCTACAGAAATACCTATATGTATGTAAAATGGTGTACATACACAGGTTCTCACTGAAGCATTTTTTGTAATAGCAAAAAATTAGAAACAATCCAATAAAATATTTTGTAACTAGAAAATGAATGAAGAAGTTATTTATGTACTATTATATAATTATCTTCAAAATATATTAATATGAAAAAAGATGTCAAACAGTTTATATGCTACCTGCCATTTATATTAAAAGGGCAGAAAATAACATTTGTACTTAATAAACATAATTTCCATGTGTCCGTCTTCCTCTCTCCCTTCTCAGTTTCTTCCCCCTCCACCCATAAAACATAATAAAAATTTCAGTATTAATTTTTAAAGTGCACAAATAGAACTACCTTATGACCCAGCAGTCCCACTGCTGGGCATACACACTGAGGAAACCAGAATTGAAAGAGACACATGTACCCCAATGTTCATCGCAGCACTGTTTATCATAGCCAGGACATGGAAACAACCTAGATGTCCATCAGCAGATGAATGGATAAGAAAGCTGTGGTACACATACACAATGGAGTATTACTCAGCTGTTAAAAAGAACTCATTTGAATCAGTTCTGATGAGATGGATGAAACTGGAGCCGATTATACAGAGTGAAGTAAGCCAGAAAGAAAAACACCAATACAGTATACTAACACATATATATGGAATTTAGAAAGATGGCAATGACGACCCTGTATGCAAGACAGCAAAAAAGACACAGATGTGTATAACGGACTTTTGGACTCAGAGGGAGAGGGAGAGGGAGAGGGTGGGATGATTTAGGAGAATGGCATTGTAACATGTATACTATCATGTAAGAATCGAATCGCCAGTCTATGTCCGATGCAGGATACAGCATGCTTGGGGCTGGTGCACGGTGATGACCCAGAGAGATGTTATGGGGAGGGAGGTGGGAGGGGGGTTCATGTTTGGGAACGCATGTACACCCGTGGTGGATTCATGTCAATGTATGGCAAAACCAATACAGTATTGTAAAGTAAAATAAAGTAAAAATAAAAATTTTAAAAATAATAATAATAATAATTTTAAAAATGTGGTTACTCTACTAGAAAGAGAGTGCTAGCTAGGGAAAGTAATGATGGATGGGAAAAATACTGCTCAGAGTAGATTTTTATAGGTATTTTTAACTAAGAAGATTCATTACTATTTTAAGTAATAATTTAAAATTTTTAAAAAGAAACCTCTATTAAGCTTATGCAAATCAGGGCTTGGCTTCCCAGGTGGCACTAGTGGACAGCTTGTTCCCCGAGAGGTGTGAGGTTTGGAGGGTTGGATGCCATGCCAAGATTCTGTCCCATCCCTCTTTATCACTTTGCATTCATCCTTCAAGACTGAGCATCTCCCCACAGAGCATAGGCTAGAGGGGAGGTCCTGACAACCCACTCCAGTATTCTTGCCTGGAAAACCCTGTGGACAGAGGAGCCTGGCAGGCTACAGTCCATGGGGTCACGAAGAGTTGGAGATGACTTAGCGACTGAACAACAACGATATCTTGGAAGCACACTGTCTAGGTTTGGATGCTCTTGCTGCTAGCTGGGAGTGTGACCTTGGGCAGGTGCCTCATGTTCCCATATATAAAATGGATTTGACCACCCTCATTCAGTGCCTCCTATTTGTAAAATGAGTTTGATTGTAACTGCACTGTCTTGGGTTTCCCTGGTGGCTCAGGTGGTGAAGAATCCGCATGCAATGCAGGAGACTCAGGTTCAATCCCTTGGTCAGGAAGATCCCCTGGAGAAGGGAATGGCTACCCCCTCAAGTGTTCTTGCCAGGAAAATCTCATGGACAGAGGAGCCTGGTGGGCTACATTTGCGAGCCTGAGGGTCGCAAAGAGTCAAACACAACTGAATGACTATCACAGATAAAATAGGAAGGAGTACAAATGAGGCCCTGTTGGAAAGCAGCTCAGCATTTACAAAGTTCTGGCAATTGACTGAATTATTACATTTGGTAGAAGAGAGCCTTCTAAGAACTGAGCTTCCACAGCCTCTCTTACATCATTTATAATTCAGGTGTTTTACAGAACTTGCCTGGGTTACTAGAGCTGATCATCTTTCCATACAATTTTTTTTTTTAATACTCGAGTTTTTGAGTCAATGCAAAGTTTCATATGAAAAATGTGAATGCTATTGGGGAGACTGAGCAGAGAGCAAACAGGATGGTTGATGTAGTTTAATTAGAGAAAGTCACCCAGAAGCAAATCTTCTCTGTTTTAGAATGAGTTTCAGGAGTCTGCCTTTGTTAAATAACAAGGGGAAATTGGCCCACATGGGGAGGGTGAAGGGCTCCAAAGTGTGGGGGGGAAAAGCTTTTGTTTTTCTTTTTTTTAAGACTTTTTTAACATGGACCATTTTTAAGTCTTTGTGGAATTTGTTACAATATTGTTTCTGTTGTTTACGTTATAGCTTTTTGGCTGGGAGGCATTTGTGATCTAAGCATTTTGACCAGGGATCTAACCAGCAACCTGGAAGCAGAAGTTTTAACCACTGGACCACCAAGGAAGTCCCAAAGCTTCTATTTTTCAAGCAAGGTTTTCTAGTTCTAGGAAACAGCAGGTAGTGAGGCTGTCACTTGGAAAGAAATGAGTCTTTTTATACAAAGAATCCAGAGCCTCTGGGAGAGGTTTCAATAGTCCAACTCTGCTCCCGGAGTCTTGAAGTTAAGAAAACTCTGGATCGACTAGGGTGGTCCTGGAGACAGTAACCTGGAGGGAAGGGCCCGTCTGGCTGAGGACCTGGGGTCTAGGAAGGAACTGGACAAAGTTGATGGAGATGGGGAAAGTGCTGGTTTCAGCACAGTGTGCAGCGGATGAATCTGGCCTCAACAGTTGTGTTTGGAAGTGCTTAAGCCTGTAAGTAAGCATCAAGAGAACTTTGTCAACCAAGTGAGTCATCAGTCTCTGATAAGTGTTTGGAAATTCTGGTGTTTACAAATATAACCAACCTGGCTGGAGTCCTTAAACAACTGAGTTCTTAAGAAGGAGGTTCTAGACCTATTATTTTTTCAAAGGCAAATGGGAGTAGGTGGGAAAGACTGGGAGTTTGGGATTAGCAGATGCTGGATAAACAAAGTGCTATTATACAGCACAGGGAACTAGATTCAATATCCTGTGGTAAACAATGGAAAAGAATATGAAAAGGAACATATGGGTCTATAACTGAATCACCTTCCTGTACAGCAGAAATTAACACAATATTGTAAATCAACTATACTTCAATTTTTTTTTAATGACAAATAGGTACTAGGGACATTAATTGAGCAAATAAGAGGATGCAATCATCTGCCCCTAGTTTTGAGGCAATGATACACATTTGGAAACATCCCATGTGAACTTACAAAATTTTATTTTTTATATCAGCTCACTCACTCACATTACTCACTCAGCTGACTGTGGTTCTTTGTTTCCCAGGTCATGAGAAAGCCTCAAACTCAAATGCCTTCAGGAACAAAACAATTGTCATATAACAAGGAATGCATGTGACCATGGCAAACTGAAGGGTACATCTCCTACCCAAGGAACTCAATTCAATGATATTTAAAAATCTGAAATAAGACAAAGAAAAAAATATCATAAGCCTATAGGTTGAAGTCAGCACCTCAACTGTCACTTGGATACTGTACAATTTCAGCATAGCTAGAACCTGTCCTGATTTATTCCTATCTATATCTGCTTTCCAAAGGTGACTGACAAAATGTGGTCCACTGGAGAAGGCAATGGCAAACCACTTCCATATTCTTGCCTTGAGAACCCCATGAATAGTATGAAAAAGCAAAAAGATAGGACACTGAAAGATGAACTCCTCAGGTTGGTAGGTGCCCAATATGCTACTGGAGATCAATGGAGAAATAACTCCAGAAAGAATGAAGAGATGGAGCCAAAGAAAAACTAACACCTAGTTGTGGATGAGACTGGTGATGGAAGCAAGGTCCAATGCTGTAAAGAGCAATATTGCATAGGAACCTGGAATGTTAGGTCCATGAATCAAGGCAAATTAGAAGTGGTCAAACAGGAGATGGCAAGAGTAAATGTTGACATTTTAGGAATCAGGAACTAAAATGGACGGGAATGGGTGAATTTAACTCAGATGACCATTATATCTACTACTGTGGGCAGGAATCCCTCAGAAGAAATGGAGTAACCATCATAGTCAACAAAAGAGTCCAAAATGCAGTATTTGGATGCAATCTCAAAAATGACAGAATGATCTCTGTTCATTTCCAAGGCAAACCATTCAATATCACAGTAATCCAAGCCTATGCCCCAACCAGTAACGCTGAAGAAGCTGAAGTTGAAAGGTTCTATGAAGACCTACAAGACCTTTTAAACTAACACCCAAAACAGATGTCCTTTTCATTAGAGGGGACTGGAATGCAAAAGTAGGAAGTCAAGAAACAGGCAAATTTGCCCTTGGAGTACAGAATGAAGCAGGGCAAAGGCTAATAGAGTCTTGCCAAGAGAATGCATTGGTCATAGCAAACACCCTCTTCCAACAACACAAGAGAAGACTCTACACATGGACATCACCAGATGGTCAACACCAAAATCAGATTGATTATATTCTTGGCAGCCAAAGATGGAGAAGCTCTATACAGTCATCAAAAACAAGACCGGGAGCTGACTGTGGCTCAGATCATGAACTCCTTATTGCCAAATTCAGACTGAAATTGAAGAAAGTAGGGAAAACCACTAGACCACTCAGGTATGACCTAAATCAAATCCCTTATGATTAGACAGTGGAAGTGAGAAATAGATTTGAGGGACTAGATCTGATAGACAGAGTGCCTGATGAACTATGGAATGAGGTATGTGACATTTTACAGGAGACAGAGATCAAGACCATCCCCAAGAAAAAAAAAAAGCATAAAAGCAAAATGGCTGTCTGAGGAGGCCTTACAAATAGCTGTGAAAAGAAGAGAAGCAAAAAGCAAAGGAGACAGGAAAGATATACCCATCAAATGCAGAGTTCCAATGAATAGCAAGGAGAGATAAGAAGCCTTCCTCAGTGATCAGTGCAAAGAAATAGAGGAAAAAAACAGAATGGGAAAGACTAGAGCTCTCTTCAGGAAAATTAGATATACCAAGGGAACATTTCATGAAAAGATAGGCTCAATAAAGGACAGAAATGGTATGGACCTAATGAAGCAGAATATTAAGAAGAGGTGGCAAGAATACACAGAAGAACTGTACAAAAAAGATTTTCACAACTCAGATAATCATGATGATGTGATCACTCACCTAGAGCCAGACATCCTGGAATGTGAAGTCAAGTGGGCCTTAGGAAGCATCACTATGAACTAGTGGAGGTGATGGGATTCCAGTTGAGCTATTTCAAATCCTGGAAGATGATGCTGTGAAAGTGCTGCACTCAATATGCCAGCAAATTTGGAAAACTCAGCAGTGGCCACAGGACTGAAAAAGGTCAGTTTTTATTCCAATCCCAAAGAAAGGCAGTGCCAAAGACTGCTCAAATAAATGCACAGTTGCACTCATCTCACATGCTAGCAAAGTAATGCTCAAAGTTCTCCAAGCCAATTCTCCAATTCAACAATACATGAACTGTGAAATTCCAGATGTTCAAGCTGGTTTTAGAAAAGGCAGAGGAAGCAGAAATCAAATTGCCAACATCTTCTGGATCATTGAAAAAGTAAGAGAGTTCCAGAAAAACATCTATTTCTGTTTTATTGACTATGCCAAAGCCTTTGACTGTGTGGATCACAATAAACTGTGGAAAACTCTGAAAGAGATGGGAGTACGAGACCACCTGTATGCAGGTCAGGAAGCAACAGTTAGAACTGGACATGGAACAACAGACTGGTTCCAAATAGGAAAAGGAGCATGTCAAGGCTGTATATTGTCACCGTATTTATTTAACTTATATGCAGAGTACATCATGAGAAATGCTGGGCTGGATGAAGAACAAGATGCTATCAAGATTGCTCGGAGAAATATCAATAACCTCAGAGATGCAGATGACACCATCCTTATGACAGAAAGTGAAGAAGAACTAAAGAGCCTCTTGATGAAAGTGAAAGAGGAGAGTGAAAAAGTTGGCTTAAAGCTCAACATTCAGAAAACTAAGATCATGACATCCAGTCCCATCACTTCATGGCAAATAGATGGGGAAACAGTGGAATAGTGGCTGACTTTATTTTGAGGAGGCTCCAAAATCACTGCAGATGGTGATTTCAGCCATGAAATTAAAACACGCTTACTTCTTGGAAGGAAAGTTATGACCAACCTAGATAGCATATTCAAAAGCAGAGACATTACTTTGTCAACAAAAGTCCATCTAGTCAAGGCTATGGTTTTTCCAGTAGTAATGTATGAATGTGAGAGTTGGACTATAAAGAAAGCTGAGCACAGAAGAATTGATGCTTTTGAAATTTGATGTTGGAGAAGACTCTTGAGAGTCCCTTGGACTGCAAGGAGATCCAACCAGTCCATCCTAAAGGAGATCAGTCTTGGGTGTTCTTTGGAAGGACTGATGTTTAAGTTGAAACTCCAATACTTTGGCCACCTGATGTGAAGAGTTGACTCACTGGAAAAGACTGTGATGCTGGGAAAGATTGAGGACAGGAGGAGAAGGGGATGATAGAGGATGAGATGTTTGGATGGCATCACCGACTCAATGGGTATGAGTCTGGGTAAATTCCACGAGTTGGTGATGGACAGGGAGAACTGGCGTGCTGGAGTTCATGGGGTTGCAAAGAGTTGGACATGACTGAGCAACTGAACTGAGCTGAACTGAAGGTGACTGAGCAACTGAACAACAAAGGTCACTAATGGAAAATTTAAAGGCTTTAATTAAGAATAGTCAATACCTTATTGAGCCCCAACTTAGTAGTCATGTATGGATGTGAGAGCTGGACTATAAGGAAAGCTGAGTGCTGAAGTATTGATGGTTTTGAACTGTGGTGTTGGTGAAGATATTTGAGAGTCCCTTGAACTGCAAGGAGATCCAACCAGTCCATCCTAAAGGAAATCAGTCTTGAATATTCATTGGAAGGACTGAGGCTGAAGCTGAAACTCCAATACTTTGGCCACCTGATGCAAAGAACTGACTCCTTGGAAAAGACCCTGATGCTGGGAAAGATTGAAGGCAGGAGGAGAAGGAGATGACAGAGGATGAGATGGCTGGATGGCATCACCGACTCAATGGACATGAGTCAAAGCAAGCTCCAGGATTTGGTGATGTATATGGAGGCCTGGTGTGCTGCAGTCCACGGGGTCGCAAACAGTTGCACAAGACTGAGAGACTGAACTGAATTCAGCCTCAGCTCTAGGTCCTAAAGACCCAGAGATAGCTAAGACAAATCCTCAACAAGGTCCCAAATGCCATTTGATACTCTCAGCATAATTGGTTCAGATTCCTATCTCCTGTCCCCTCATTCATCAGAGACACTTTATAACATTGCTGGACAAACACATTTTTCCCTTCCTTGAAGGTTGTTGTGTGATGCCTATAAGACTCATTTCTTCCATCATATTAGAAAGCTGTTCATACCTTTACTAGCTCCTGCCTCCCCACGTCTCCCCCTCTTCGTTCTCCTCCACTTCAGTCCCCGAGCCCCTGCAAAGCCTGGCTCCCGTCTCTGACTGCACCTGGTGCACCAGGCCCCCAGCAGAGTCCCTGGCACACCATTTGCTTTTCGTGTGCTTAATGATTCCTACTGAGTTGTGTTGGCCTGGAATTCTGGTTAACGTTCCTGATCTTTCTCTTTGTGAGCCTCCTGATATGGTTCTTTGGATGTAAACCCAAGGTTCAGAGGTTCTGCCTGCTGTTTGGTTTGGCATGACATTTTGCTTTTGCTTTTCCTTTCTGTAAGCGGAGTGCCCTGTACTGTTCTCTCCCCCATAAACAAATGTTTCTACACGAAGATGCAGTTTCTTTTCTGCACTTTCAGCTCCTCAAGCTTGTGATTTTTTCCAAGTTCTTTTCATTTTGTCCCATCTTCTTGTTACTCATCATTCCCCTGATACTTTAGAAAGTAAATTTCTGCAGAGCTTCTCTTAGAAAGGTGAGAAATTTAGAGTGTAAAAGTGAATAGTAGAAGAGAAGAGAAGGAACTCATGCATTAGAGACTTCATCTTTACAAAAAACTCAATCCCCGTCAACCATTAAAAATTATCAATAGAAAGATTTTGGCTGCAGAACAGAAGTCCTTCCTATATCTAGCTCATTTGCCCCACTCTGTTCCCCTATTTTTAGTCTTCAAATTACGTTTTTCTTTCATCAGAGAAAATATCCATTTATGCGATAGGTCATTTTTAGCCACTTAATTCTTATGTAAGAAGCAGCTCTCAATTTTCTCTAAACATTTATTTCTTACACAATTTCCACTCTGAGTTTTCATTTTAATTAGCAAAGTCCATCCTCGCTCCTGCAACCATAGGACCATTCCAACCACCTGTACATTCGGCTTAGCCAATACAAGCACTTCTTTTCCTTCTCACTCATTTCTTTCTCACTAGATTCTCAAAGGGCACAGTGTTTATGGCTCACCAGACAACACTGCCTTTAGGAATAACATTTTAAAAGTATAAGTAACCTAATTTGTTGTTGTTTCGTTGCTTAGTCATGTCCAACTTAGTGACCCCATAGGCTGTCTATGGTATTTTCCAGACAAGAATACTGGAGTGGGTTGCCATTTCCTTCTCCAAAATAACCTAATTAAACTCCATACACTTCTTTTTTTGACTTTTTACTTTGTCTTGGGGTATAGCCAATTACCAATGTTGTGACAGTTTCACATGGACAGTGAAGGGACTCAGCCAAACATATAAATGTATCCATTCTCCCCCTAAACTCCCCTCCCATCCAGGCTGCCACATAACACTGAGCAGAGTTCCATGTGCTATACAGTAGATCCTATCCATTTTAAATATAGCAGCAAAACACCATATAATTTTGAATCTGTTTTCTAAATACATATTAAATTTCAGGGGTGAAAAAGAAAAGTCAAAATCCTACTTATTCCCACTCATTTTGATTTTACATACTTTTCCTTTGCTGAAATTCTAGCATTACAACACTTTGTAAATATGGGATGAAGAGCACTCTCAGAGGCTAGTCAGATTTGTCATTCATGCTTTTGACCTGATTACTAAATTATGCCTGCAATAATAGTCTATTTTGATTATTTCAAAATGAAACACTTAAAATCACAATTCATTTTGTTACTAAGTGAATATGAGTAAATCATAAATATGAATAGCATTGGAAGCCCAGGCAATTCCAATTTTTCCCAAATCATCATCCACCTCACCCCAAGTCCATTGTTTAACATACTTTCCACAACCATTATTCTGTGATGATTTGGTTCCAAGGCTGAGGGGAAACTCTATTCAACTCTTCTTGGAGGAAGGCTACCACGTGAATTCCTAAGGGAAACACATTTAGAGTTCCAGTTTGGACTGTAGCAAATGCGTCCACATTTCCACAGCCGTAAAATTCAGCTCTGCTCTGACATCAAGAAGAAACATGTGAAAAGATGGGTTAGCATAGGGACTGCTCTGGTGGCCCAGTGACTAAGATGGGTTAGCGCTGGCAGTAGGGCTAGGGAAGAGGGAAGTGTCAGGCATGAGGCGGACTGGGTGTGAGTGACCACAAGATTTGGTCAGTTGGCTCAATAGAATAAGGAAGTTCCTGAGGTCAGGGAGAATAGGGAACTCCAAGACAGCTGCAAACAGGAAGTGTACACGAAGGATGTTTACAGAGTGCATGTTCATAAGTAAGAGAATGTGCCTCTGTTTGATCATAAATAGTTATTATGAAATACCATGGGACTTTTCTAAGGAGAAAACTGCAACCACCTGCTCTAGCCAGAAATTCTTGTATAGTCCTGGCTTTTTTGTGGCTGCCATCCAAAACTGGTGACCACAGTCAAAGCTAAATATAAGCTAAAATTAAATTACTTCCCTTCTTTGTTTTTGTAGGTCTGCTGAATGAGGACATTTTAGCAGTGATTTTATATTCATTAGCAGAATGGAAAGTCACCTCAAGTCAATCATAGTCATAATGAAAATCCCAAGACATTCTTGCATATTTTTCCACAATCCCCTATATTCAGTTGGGATAAAATACAGGATCTCTAGTGACATAACAATACTATGTGTTCAGTCGCTCAATTGTGTCTGATTCTATGTGATCCCGTGGACTGTGGCCCACCAGGCTCCCCTGTCCAAGGGATTTTACAGGAAAGAATGTTGGAGCAGGTTGCCATTTCCTACTGCAGAACATAATAATACTATAAAGAGAGGTAAATGCACTTTAGCTCTCGATGTGAATGGATATTGATGGCAGAAATGTATGAGTCGATGTTCAGTAGCTTCCAAAGAACAATATCTAAATTTCTATCTACAAAAACAGACTTTTAAGGATTAAACTTCAAGCTCTTTTAACTTTTTTCATATTTATATAAAAACTATTTCTCTAGAAATAACCAAGGAAAAACACAAGTGTTTTCAAAGGGAAGAGACTCGTGAGCAACACTTACAAAAAATGGAGAGTGAGGGAGTTTGTTAAGTATGGACGTGTTAGAAGATTGAACGGAGAAGTATTTAGAAGAGAATAGAGTCAGTGATTCTAAATCTTTCTTAAACTCCTACCTACAATCCACAGTTACACTTTTTGCTTCATGGGGAGCTCCAGTACTTTGGCTACCTGATGGAAAGAGCCGATCGGGGAAAAGACCCCAATACTGGGAAAGATTGAAGGCAATAGGAGAAGAGTGTGGCAGAGGACACGAAGGTTAGATAGTATCACCAACTCAATGGACATGAGTTTGAGCAAACTCTGGGAAATAGAGAAGGACAGGGAAGCTTGGCATGCTGCAGTCCATCGGGTGGCAAAGAATCAGACATGAGTTAGCAACTGAACACCAGCAGTAATAGTTCATCCTCCAGAAGCATGCAAGCCTTCCCACCAATTTTTATAGTTCTTTGTATCTAGTCCCAGTTTAAGAATAGATACAGGCATATAACAAAACCAAGGTTGTTTCCAGCACAGCCAGTAATTTTCTGTGAACAATCCCAGGCAAGTTTAACTCTCTTCATAAGAACCATAACATATTCAACTGCACCAACCAGTTCTTCCTACTGTGGGTGAGCTCTCATGATAAAAAAGGGGGAAGAGAAAATTAAATTTTGAGCATATTATTTATTAAGGAGAAATATTCCCATAGGTTGTAGCTATTTCAAAGTGCCACATAGAACAATTACCAATAACATCTGTCTGGTAAAAGAAAACTTTTACCAAGAAGAGACACCAGTTATTAGACCCTTCTACCACTTACGTGCCATATTTTTACAAATCAGTAGTCCTCTATGATATGGTCCATGAGGGATTCTAAGATGCATTTCGTTGAAATAGTTAAAAAATTTATTCATTTACAAAATACAAACAGGCCCGCAAACAATCACAAAAGAGGGTGGTATGTTAAGTGGGAAGATGAGGATTCCTCAGACACACAATAAACACCAAATGTAAACTAATAGAAGAGGAGGGTTAGGGAGATTTTCCTCGGGGTGAATAGGAGTGTGGGATCCTAAAGGACCAGAAAGAAGGGATTGGATCCTTCTTCGGCTGAAGGCCTTGGGAAGAGAGGACAAGTGCAGGGCACATTCTAGGTACCAAAAGAAATGGATGCAACATCAATGGTGGACAGAAACATGGACAAAGGGGAAAGAAGGAGAGATGGTACTTGCTATCATAGTTACCTTCCCAGTCATAGTTTTTCCAAACAGGATGGAAATGCCAAAGATGTGGTTGGGGAAATAAAGGAAGACCAGATTTGACAGGGCTAGACCTATTATCAGTTTTTTTTACAAGAATTTTGTTTTGCTCAGGGGGAAACAAATGAAGCCACTTTAAAACTTATAGCTTCTGAACCTTCCTCCCACCTCCCATCCCATCCCATCCCTCTAGAACACCAGGTTTGAGTTCCTAGCATCATACGGCAAAGATGGAAGGGACATATGTATGCCTATGGCTGATTCATACTGATGTATGGCCGAAACCAACACAAAATTGTAAAGCAATTATCCTCCAATTAAAAGTAAATAAAAATTTTTTTAAAACTTACAGCTTCTGGAACTAACAAAAAGAACTGCATCTCAGGACTATCACTCCAATTGCACTGGAGATTAGCATTAGTCCAGGAGAAAGGAGGTAATGAGTGTTAGGCCTGAGTGAACTCTGGGAGTTGGTGATGGACAGGGAGGCCTGGCGTGCTGGGATTCATGGGGTCGCAAAGAGTCGGACACGACTGAGCGACTGAACTGAACTGAACTGATAGTAGAGACAGAAACAAACGGATGGAACTGAGATACGTTTAAGAAGTAGACTCAGAAGGACATGGTGAGGGCGGGGCTGTGAGAATGAAGGAAGAGGGAATTAGGTTGGGGATACAGCGAGATACAGGAGATAAGAAATAGAGATACAAGATAAGAGTGGTTAATTAGGAGATTGACAGTGAGAGAGAAGTCAGGTGTGCAGAGAGAAAGGAGGGTGTTGACAAAGATCATATTTAAATACACTGAGTATCCTCTGAGATGTTGCCTTCAAGGACTCAGACAAGATTTCCAAGATGGACCTTAGAAGAAAGATATCAGCAGAGATAGGATTCATCTTAGTCGCTCAGTCATGTCCAACTCTTTGCGATCCCATGGACTGTAACCTGCCAGCTTCCTCTGTCCATGTAGGTTCTTCAGGCAAGAATAATGAAGTGGGTTGTCATGCCCTCCTTCCAGGATCTTCCAGGTCCAGGGATCGAACCCAGGTCTCCCGCGTTGCAGGTGGATTCTTTATCGTCTGAGCCACCACTGATGGGTTAGATTTTATCATTTTGCTGAAAGAGCTCTTAAAAGATTGGACCCTGGATTAGGTAAAAAGTAGGCCCTTTTCAGTCATAGTTTTCCCTATTTGGAGTTGTTTTTTTTTTTCAAGTATAAGGATTGGGGTGTGTGTGAGTATGTGTGTGTGTGTGTGTGTTCTGACAGCCAGAAAATAAATTACATTGCAAATTTTTTTTTGTAATTCTAATGCCATTCAAGAGGAATACCGTCACTGGAAATATTAAAGGCAATATTGTCTAATAGGCACTTGCCTAGGACTTGCTCAACTTGAAAATAAATACAAAAAGAAATATGTAGGTTAATTACTGTACCAACCAAAATAATGTTTTCCCTTTATTGTTTCTGAGGAATCAGACTATGGGACAGCATTCAATGAAAGATTTTATCTTCTTTGTTCATTCAGACTTTTCTTCAAGATCCTAAATTCACCATTTTAACTTTTTCCTTACTGCCATTTGCTATTGTAATACTCCTCTTCCTTTCTTTTTCCTGCCTTCCCTCACAATCTCTCTCGCTCAAAAAGGCAAGAAAGAAAAAAGCCTTTTCAATGTGCTAAGGGGTGTTGTTTGTGGTGTGGAGCTATCAATCAATGAACAGTTTTTCTAAAATAGACTATTTTCTGTGCAACTAGACTGGATACCCCCTCCACTGGACACTGACCTGTCTCCTATCACGTTCCAGGCTTAAAACCGAGCATTTTTTAGACATCTTTCCAGAATGAATGAAACGGACAATAAAAGGACAACTTGAGACTCTTCAGAGGTACAAAGAGAGAGAAAGGAGATGGAATGCGTTCCTGCCATTCCCAAAGCAACCTCCTCGTAGAGCTTACATACAAAACTGAATTCTTCCGCAGAAGCATGAGAACGAGACAGCAGTTACAGCTGATGAGGCAATCGAACTGAAAGAGGGTTTTGTTTTTGTTTTTCCCCTCTCTGTCAAGGTACCTGTTTCTACTTTCCTGGGAGCCTTTCATTTTCTAAATATATTCCACCACACCCCATCTAAGTACAATCTAATGTCAACTTCCCTCAGGCAGTTGCCACAAGTGGTCCAGTTCCATCCAAGACCAGCTGAAGCACAATGGAGAAGTCGGAGAAGTCAGAAAGGAAACAGGAGTCATCTGAAGCTGATGGGTTTCTCTTGTAAAGTTTACAAAAATATGTGACAATGTAATTATATTGTCAGAGCCCCTCCCTGGAAAGAGTCTGTGCTAGTGAAGTGCTCTGAAGCGTAATCTTTACAATAATCTGCTTCCTTTTCCTCACATGTGTAACAGATAATATTGATCAAGCTTCTTGAAAGGATTGAGTGGGGAAGATTCACACAAACACTTTGAAATGAAAGGCTCCTGGGAAAGTAGATACATGTACCCTCGACATAGGAACTTGGAAGATTTGCCCGCAAACCTATCATCTCAGTGAATATAAAAATCAGTCTCTTCTGGTTTATTTCCATCAGTGCTTTCTTTCTTTTCCTTTTATCCTAACTCTTACATGGAATTCTGGTATGTATCTCTTTCCTCCACTTGGCTTATATTTTGTTCATTTTCCCAGGGTTCATTTCCTGTATTTTCTGTTCTTTTTTTTAAACTCCCTGGAGCTCCTTCCCTCCCCCGATCAACTCGCAACTCCTATGTTTTGTGTCCACTGGTATGGCTCATCAGTAAAGAATCCGCCTGCAATTGGAGATGCGGTTTTGATCCCTGGGTTGGGAAGATCTCCTGGAGGAGGGCATGGCAACCCACTCCAGTATTCTTCCCTGGAGAATTCCACGGACAGAGAAGCCTGGTGGGCTACAGTCCATAGGGTAGCAAAGAATCAGACACAACTAAGCGACTTAGCGCGCATGCGTGCATCGCTGCTGGTAGCCACAGAGCTGCTCCCATAGCTTTTCTTAAGCTGCTTTCCATATCTTTAAAACCCATCAATCCAGGAGAGACAGGCAAGCCACGTGAGGCTTCACTCTCCAGATGGGGTTTCAGGGTGACCCTGTCTGATCACCAGGCTCACCTTATGAAATACAACCTCTGATGAAATTCATGGCAAGCAAAATCCCTGCTCAGCATGGGGCAACAGGTGATGGATGGGCCGGTGATGATGGATAGCTCCTCTTTCACCCTCAGTCCATGAATTCTGGTTCAGGAGACTTCCCTAGCAGGCGCTGGATTGTCCCAGAGATAACAGCACTCAGTCGGGAGCTGGGTTGAAGGCTTATTGCTTGCTTAGGGATAGCTACTGCCCTCATTACTCAGTAAAGCAAATTACTGCTGACGCTATAATGTTTTAGTTCATTCCAGTGGTTTTTAAATTAAACAGACAGCTTGGCATATGGATCAAGATTCCAAGCACTGTAAAAAAAAAAAAAATCTCTTCTACAGTATGGACAAAACACAGAATTAAAGGGGAAGATTTATATATAGAAGCTTAATAATCCTCCTTGTCATCTGTTCATTCTTTGGGGGAAATAATCTTAATCCTGCATAGTTGATTTTTTTTTAACTACATGACCCTTTTTTGGTATTAGGAAATGAATCTGAAATCTGAATATGAAAAAAAAAATGGGTGACTTTAATATGCCTGCTAACCTTGTCTCATTAATCCTTATGGTGCTTCTGAAAGATGTATGGAATGTATTTTTATCTCCATTTCATGAAATGTGGAACTAAGATATCCCAAAGCTCTCTAACATGCTTAAGATCACACAGTGGCTCAGTAATAAAGTCAGAAGTAAGAGCCAGCTTTTCTAACAAGAAGGCTCTGACAATTAATCAGAAACACAGCAAGCCTGCTCTTTGATGACTAGAAATTTCATCCGAAACCAGATGATGAGGTGAGAAGAATGACATTGCCACAACTGGTGGTTACATTGTTTCTTTGGGAGACTGTCAGTCCCCAAACTGGTAACATAACATGCAGACCCTGCTTAAATTTGGTACATCACAGCAAAGATAATGACTCCCAAAAATTTTTATAAAGAAAATCTTATTCTACTTTATGTATTTCATTTATAAAATTCAGGAGTCATTCCTATGGGAAACAGAATCCATAGACCCCAGTGGAAACAGAAGTTTCAATGAATAGCTCAAGATTAGGTAAGAAGACAGTCAAGTATCTGGGAAATTGGACTCCGTCACTTCCTAGAGCTTCTGTTTCCTTGTTCTGGAACTGACACTTGTTGTTTAGTCACTCAGTCGAGTCCGACTCTTTCTGATCCCCATGGACTATAGCCCGCCAGGCACCTCTGTCCATGGATTTTCCCAGGCAAGAATACTGGATTGATCGGGTTGCGATTTCCTCCTTCAGGGGATCCTCCAGACCCAGAGATCAAACCTGTGTCTTCTGCATTGCAGCAGGATTCTTTACTGCTAAGCCACCAGGGAAGCCCTGGAACCAACAATGCAAAGTAGAAGTAATTATACTACATGGAACAGATGTGACAAAAATCACCCTTTGTATCCCCTGTGCTTGGCCTGATGAGCAGGTATTTAATACATAATTATTGACTATGGAGGGGGTGGAATATGTATTCAATAAATAATCAATGATATTCAAATGGGCTGCTATCACTCTGAACAACACATTTCCACCTGCAGATGATACTGATGTACCTGGAGTTCTTTCCACTGCCTAACACATTTCCAACCGAGAGAGTTCTTCCATCTAACTTCAACAAAAAGAATTCCCCATCTCTATAAATACCAAGGTTTTACACTTGTGACTACCATCACATCACTTTAATTGAACTGATAACCGCTAATTCAGTGGTTTTCCAACTGTATTAAGTATAAGTCAAGACTATGGTTTTTCCAGTGGTCATGTATGGATGTGAGAGTTGGACTGTGAAGAAGGCTGAGCACCAAAGAATTGATGCTTTTGAACTGTGGTGTTGGAGAAGACTCTTGAGAGTCCCTTGGTCTGCAAGGAGATCCAACCAGTCCATTCTAAAGGAGATCAGCCCTGGGATTTCTTTGGAAGGAATGATGCTAAAGCTGAAACTCCAGTACTTTGGCCTCTTCATACAAAGAGTTGACTCATTGGAAAAGACTCTGATGCTGGGAGGGATTGGGGGCAGGAGGAGAAGGGGATGACCGAGGATGAGATGGCTGGATGGCATCACTGACTTGATGGACGTGAGTTTGAGTAAACTCTGGGAGATGGTGATGGACAGGGAGGCCTGGCGTGCTGTGATTCATGGGGTCGCAAAGAGTCGGACACGACTGAGAGACGGAAATGAACTGAACTGAACTGAATCACCGGGGAACATGTTATACGTGGATTCTCAGGTCTCTAGCAATTTTGGTTCAGATGGGAGGGCAGAACTCAGCATTTAAGCAGGAACCTCAGAGGCTTTGATACAGACGGTCCAAGGATCATTCTTAGAGAGAAAAAAAAAAAAATCTATATATTGGCCCTATCCCAGAAATAAAAAAATGGAGATTCAGAAAAGATTCTTGCCCAAGGTAACTCATTCATTCCATCATTCAGTCATTTGACAAATACCTACTATGAGTATAGATGATCAGACCCTCCTGATAGGTGCAAAACTGAAACCTGGTCTGGTCCCCAGTCCATTCTACTTCAAATCTTGCAGCCAGGTGTTATGGAAATTCCAAACAATACACAAGAGTGGCTGGAGTGAACTCAGGAAACGCTTCATGAAACAGGCAAAATCTGGACAGAATTTTAGCCATCCATATACAGAGAAAGGAACTGAGCCAGCAAAGATATTAATAATAAATGGCAGGTGTCTAGCACCTCTGCTTGCCCTCAGAGGACCAGGAGAGTGAGGCAGAGAAAGTGCAAGGGTGATACAGCTCAGGAACCCCACTTGGCATATTTCAGGAGACCTCAAAGCCTTACCTTGTGAATCTCTTGGGCAATTCTCACTGCTACACCCAAGTCTGTCAGGATTCCCATTGGAACAGAAGAATGCCACCAGCGGTGGCCCCAGCCCTCCATACCCAAGTACTCTTGAGTCTCCATTGTCAGCCTTCTTCTAAGCACCTCCCTTCCCTCAGGCTTTTCAGCAGAAACAACCTCTTCCTCACAAACAACTTATTGATGCAGAAAAACAGGGAATATGATAGAAAGGGCTGCATGCAAAAATCAAACAAGAAGTATAAATATGATCTGGGATAATTCCTCAGGATCCAGGGACCTCAGAAGGAAGAAGAGAAGTACTCATCAAGATGCAGAAGCATGGGTGGTTTCTCTGGGCACTTTGGTTCTCAGCCTGGGCTGCATGTTAGAATCACTTACGGAACTTTTGAAAAAACACCGAGGCCTTGGCATCCCCGTGACCACTGGAATCAAGAGTCCTGAGGTGGAGTCCAGACATCAGCACATCCTGAAATCTCACTGGGTGTTTCCAGTATGCACCCAAGAGGCTGTGAACCATGGATCTAATAAAGCAGAGCTTGAGAAAAAACAATACAGTGTAAGCATGTTGGAGCAAATGAGGTGAGATTCAGCTGGCTGTAAATAGAGCGACTCCAGCCTGGGACTAAGAGGTCTGGAATAAAGGCATAATTAGTCCAAGGAGTAAGGGCTTCCCAGGTGGCTCAGTGGCAAAGAATCCACCTGCCAGTGCAGGAGACAGGTTCAGTCCGAGGGTTGGGAAGATCCCCAGAGAAGGAAACAGCAACCCACTCTAGTATTCTTACCTGGGAAATTCCATGGACAAAATAGCCTGGTAGGCTGCAGGCCATGCTGCTGCTGCTGCTGCTGCTAAGTCGCTTCAGTCGTGTCTGACTCTGTGCGACCCCAGAGACGGCACCCCACCAGGCTCCTCTGTCCCTGGGATTCTCCACGCAAGAACACTGGAGTGGGTTGCCATTTCCTTCTCCAATGCATGAAAGTGAAAAGCGAAACTGAAGTCGCTCAGTCATGTCCAACTCTTAGCGACCCCATGGACTGCAGCCCACCAGGCTGCTCTGTCCATGGGATTTTCCAGGCAGGAGTACTGGAGTGGGGTGCCATTGCCTACTCCGGCTACAGGCCATGGCATTATAAAAAGTCAGACACAACTTAGTGACTAAACAAAAACAAATCCAAGGAGTGCAGGTTATAAGTGTGAGGCAGTCAATCTGAGAGCAATGCTTAGATCTTGCCTGTGGAGGACCTGAGTGGTAAGCAATGTGTGCCAGGCTAGAGAAGTCTGACTTTATAAATAGATCCATGAATCTATTAATATTACTATCTCCACTTGTCAAATAAGGCAACTGAATCATGCACAGGTAAAACTGCCCAAAGCTCTTATTGCAGCAATTGTCAAAAAATAAATAAATGATTGTCAAATCAAACTGATTTTGATACAGGCTGTGGAATATATTTGGTTGAATTATAAGACATCACCATTTTTGTAGGTTATAAATAGTTGAATACAGGAAATTTCACATGGCTTAGCCTAATACATTCCCATCCAACCTTGTGTCTAGGTTGTTTTTTATTCACGTATTTATTCAGAAAGTCTAATTGTATCTTGGCCTGGAAGTCTGCTGTGCGTGAATTATCAGTCACTCAGTCATGTCCAACTCTTTGAGACCCCACGGACTGTAGCCCAGCAGGCTCCTCTGTCCATGAAATTTCCTAGGCAAGAATACTGCAGTGGGTTGTCATGCCCTTTGCAAGGGGATCTTCCTGATCCAGGGACTGAACCACAGTCTCTTGCATCTCCTGCAATGCAGGCAGATTCTTTACCACTACAGTTCAGTTCAGTTCAGTCACTCAATCATGTCCGACTGCAACCGCATGAATCGCAGCACGCCAGGCCTCCCTGTCCATCACCATCTCCCGGAGTTCACTCAGACTCACGTCCATCGAGTCAGTGATGCCATTCAGCCATCTCATCCTCGGTCATCCTCTTCTCCTCCTGCCCCCAATCCCTCCCAGCATCAAAGTCTTTTCCAATGAGTCAACTCTTCGCATGAAGTAGCCAAAGTACTGGAGCTTCAGCTTTAGCATCATTCCTTCCAAAGAAATCCCAGGGCTGATCTCCTTTATAATGGATTGGTTGGATCTCCTTGCAGTCCAAGGGACTCTCAAGAGTCTTCTCCAACACCACAGTTCAAAAGCATCAATTCTTTGGCGCTCAGCCTTCTTCACAGTCCAACTCTCACATCCATACATGACCACAGGAAAAACCATAGCCTTGACTAGACAGACCTTAGTCGGCAAAGTACTGTCTCTGCTTTTGAATATGCTATCTAGGTTGGTCATAACTTTTCTTCCAAGGAGTAAGTGTCTTTTAATTTCATGGCTGCAGTCACCATCTGCAGTGATTTTGGAGTCCGAAAAAATAAAGTCTGATACTGTTTCCATTCTTTCCCCATCTATTTCCCATGAAGTGATGGGACCGGATGCCATGATCTTTGTTTTCTGAATGTTGAACTTTAAGCCAACTTTTTTACTCTCCTCTTTCACTTTCATCAAGAAGCTTTTGAGTTCCTCTTCACATTCTGCCATAAGGGTGGTATTATCTGCATATCTGAGGTTATTGATATTTCTCCCAGCAATCATGATTCCAGCTTGTGTTTCTTCCAGTCTGGCGTTTCTCATGATGTACTCTGCATATAAGTTAAATAAGCAGGGTGACAATATACAGCCTTGACATACTTCTTTTCCTATTTGGAACCAGTCTGTTGTTCCTTGTCCAGTTCTAACTGTTGCTCCTGACCTGCAAACAGATTTCTCAAGAGGCAGGTTAGGTGGTCTGGTATTCCCATCTCTCTCAGAATTTTCCGCATTTTGTGATCCACACAAAGGCTTTGGCATAGTGAATAAAGCAGAAATAGATGTTTTTCTGGAACTCTCTTGCTTTTTCCATGATCCAGCAGATGTTGGCAATTTGATCTCTGGTTCCTCTGCCTTTTCTAAAACCAGCTTGAACATCAGGAAGTTCATGGTTCACGTATTGCTGATGGCTGGCCTGGAGAATTTTGAGCATTACTTTACTAGCATGTGAGATGAGTGCAATTGTGCGGTAGTCTGAGCATTCTTTGGCATTGCCTTTCTTTGGGATTGGAATGAAAACTGACCTTTTCCAGTCCTGTGGCCACTGCTGAGTTTTCCACATTTGCTGGCATATTGAGTGCAGCACTTTCACCCCATCATCTTTCAGGATTTGAAATAGCTCCACTGGAATCCCATCACCTCCGTAGTGATGCTTTGTTTGTAGTGATGCTTTCTAAGGCCCACTTGACCATTATATCTACTACTGTGGGCAGGAATCCCTGAGAAGAAATGGAGTAGCCATCATGGTCAACAAAAGAGTCTGAAATGCAGTACTTGGATGCAGTCTCAAAAACGACAGAATGATCTCTGTTTGTCTCCAAGGCAAACCATTCAATATCACAGTTATCCAAGTCTATGCCCCAACCAGTAATGCTGAAGAAGCTGAAGTTGAATGGTTCTATGAAGACCTACAAGACCTTTCAGAACTAACACCCAAAAAAGATGTCCTTTTCATTATAGGGGACTGGAATGCAAAAGTAGGAAGTCAAGAAACACCTGGAGTAACAGGCAAATTTGGCCTTGGAATGCAGAATGAAGCAGGGCAAAGACTAATAGAGTTTTGCCAAGAAAATGCACTGGTCATAGCAAACACCCTCTTCAAACAACACAAGAGAAGACTCTACACATGGACATCACCAGACGGTCAACACCGAAATCAGATTGATTATATTCTTGGCAGCCAAAGATGGAGAAGCTCTATACAGTCAACAAAAACAAGCCCAGGAGCTGACTGTGGCTCCGATCATGAACTCCTTATTACCAAATTCAGACTCAAATTGAAGAAAATAGGGAAAACCGCTAGACCATTCAGGTATGACCTAAATCAAATCCCTTATGATTATACAGTGGAAGTGAGAAATAGATTTAAGGGCCTAGATCTGATAGATAGAGTGCCTGATGAACTATGGATTGAGGTTCGTGACATTGTACAGGAGACAGGGATAAAGACCATCCCCGTGGAAAAGAAATGCAAAAAAGCAAAATGGCTGTCTGGGGAGGCCTTACAAATAGCTGTGAAAAGAACAGAAGCAAAAAGCAAAGGAGAAAAGGAAAGATATAAGCATCTGAATGCAGAGTTCCAAACAACAGCAAGAAGAGATAAGAAAGCCTTCTTCAGCGATCAATGCAAAGAAATAGAGGAAAAGAACAGAATGGGAAAGACTAGAGATCTCTTCAAGAAAATTAGAGATACCAAGGGAACATTTCATGCAAAGATGGGCTCAATAAAGGACAGAAATGGTATGGACCTAACAGAAGAAGAAGATATTAAGAAGAGGTGGCAAGAATACACAGAAGAACTGTACAGAAAAGATCTTCACGACCTGGATAATCACGATGGTGTGATCATTCATCTAGAGCCAGACATCCTGGAATGTGAAGTCAAGTGGGCCTTTACCACTACACCACCTGGGAAAGCCACTAGTCCTCCAAAGCCTTCTGAATACTCATTTCACCACACCAGAATTGTCTATATTCATATATCAACTTGTCTTTCTATTTGTCTCATATCAGCAATTGGTTCTATGTGATAAAGACTAGAAACCAAGAGAAGAAGAGTAAATAAATGACTTTCCCTGATAACAAAATCAGGCTAATAAACTTTTTATAGGGCTATCAACCTCTGCAGGAAGAAGTGAGGTTGACCAGGCAGCTTCCAGCTTTCCATCAGAACAAGGGCAAAGCTTGCAGCCAAGGAACAGAAATGAAGTCTGTGAACTTAATCTCTAATAAAACCAAAGAAGAAGAGGAACTTTTCTCCCCTTAAAATGTTCTGGGTATCAGGATATGCTAGAAGAAACTTTCCTGGCTCTAACATCTAAGTAAGGCTGGACTAAGGAAAGTTTAATATGATTGTCGTTGTACTAATCTTATATGCCATCACAGGGTCCCATTTTTTTATTTGGTCTCACTCAAAGATTACAGCTCCATGAGGCCAAGACCCCCTCTGTATATTTTTATTTGACTTTTCAATTTTTATTTTTAATTAGATAATTACTTTATAATATTGTGATGGTTTCTGCCATACATCAACATGAATCAACCACAAGTATCACCACCTCTGTCTTACTCAGCTCTTGATCACAAGTGCCTGGCCCAGAACATCTTGCAACGTTAAATTGGATACATATTTTGGAAAGAATATGTTTTAAAAAGGGACTGGGCTTCCCAGGCCGCTCAGTGATTAAGAACCTACTTACCAATGCAGGAGACACAGGTTTGATCCCTGGTTCAGGAAGATCCCCTAGAGAAGGAAATGACAAACCAATTCAGTATTCTTGCCTGAAAAATCCCATGGACAGAGGAGCCTGGTGGGCTACAGTCCATGGAGTCACAAAAGAGACACAACTTAGCAACTAAACAACAACAATAAATGTTTATAAAGGCAGGAGTTGTTTTATTAATAGTCACAATACAAACAATGCTGGTTTTCTAATCCCAACTTGCTGGTAACTGGCTGTGATATTGGACAAGTCATTTAAACTCTTTGGGCCTCCCTTTTCCTTTTGAGTAAAAGAGGGAATTGGGATGGAACCCGCCTTCCCCTCTATAATTCTAGTGCACAGAAGAGTGGGTGTTGGGGCTAGTCTTGTGCACAGCATGGTAATTTCTGTACTGCACTCTTTCCTTGGTCTTTCACCAGTCCTCTCTGCACTTACCGAAGAGCACAGCAGAGAAGGGGAGGGAGTGCAAAGTTATGAACCAAATTACAAAGAGTTTTCAGGTGGCTTCTCGGGGTATGAGTTTGCCTGACCACAGGAAACTACAACAGCAATGCTCACAGGGACAAAGCCTTGGTATGCAGAAGTTAGATTCTTTGTGCATTACTGATTCAATTTAGGAGTAATTTCTCAATCATATTTCCATCCATGAGGTCTACATTTTCGTTGCAATTCAGTGAAGATTCTATTCCTTCTCTTTTTAAAAATAATTGAAAAATTTCCATGAAAAGCCAGTTTCTCCCCAGTGGAAGGAGACCAGATAATAGCATTGTCTTAGCAAGGTCAGACTTTGAAAGCTCTCTGTCCTTAAGAGGAGATACATTCCTGCAAGAGGTAAGTGGCACATGTTCCACGGTCCCACTCCATTCTGAAGGAGGGAAGGTGACCCCAAATACCACCACTTTTAATCCTCAATTTCCCAACCTCTTCATATTCCTTTTTACAAGGTTATAGATTGGATCAAAAGGACTACACTCTGAGAGAAAGGGGGAAAGGGGAAGAAAACACAGAGGAAAAAAGACCTGGCAGTCTCCATATCAACTCACCTCAAAGGAAAAAAGGGCCCTGAACTCCAGATACACATTCCTGTCCATGTCTGTTCTTCCCTGGTGGCTCAGTTGGCAAAGAATCTGCCTGCAATACAGGAGACCCGGGTTTGATCCCTGGGTGGGAAATATCTCCTGGGGAAGGAATGGCAACCCATTCCAGTATTCTTGCTTGGAGAATCCCATGGGCAGAGGAGCCTGGCAGGTTACAGTCCATGGGATCAAAAAGAGTTGGACATGACTCAGTGACCATACAACAACAAGGATGTTGTGCATCCGATCAGGAAATCAGGCGGAACTCAGAGGGGTAATTCTTCTGCTCTCTGTGGCACTGGCTGAGGTTGCTCAGGATGTATGCCTGGTGGATGGGTTGAATGGAGGCTGGCACCCAGGCAGGGATGGCTTGGCAGGCTGGGCTCAGCCGGGGCCACTGGCCAGAGCACCTCTGCTGGCCTCTCCAGCACAGTGGTCTCAAGTAGTTGGACTTTTGTGGCTTAGTACTCTTGGGGGGAGTTTTATTAAAAACCCAGGAGATGGAACCTGCCAGGTTCTTAAGGGCTGGCTTGGCAACCGGTACAATATCATCTCTCCTGGTTATTGCAATCACTGACGTACATATTTTCAAGGTAAAGAGATATAGACCACCCACGCCCACCCCTGCCCCACCTGTCCACAAATCTCTTCTTGGAAGAAGAGGCAAAGAACTCGGAGTCATGTTTAACATGCCATATCTGGCCAGGTTCCCCCCAAGGCAACCTTCCTGAAGCATCCACATCTGCAGCTGTATGAGTCAACATAGGCTGCTGAGACCTAGAAAATAGTATAGGACGTCTGCTAGAAAAAGAGGGAACGCTGAAAAAGAAGGAACACTGAAACCAATGCCAGGATTGAGATGTGTGGATGTGAAGAGAAAGAGGCTGCAGTGTGATCACTCATCATTGGCTTATGGCACTCATGCTGGAGACAGGATCCCCTCTGAGAAGAGAGGACAAGCAGAGCTGGCCATAGATGATTCAGACAGGTAAGCGGACAGCAGAGGATGAGGTGGCTGGATGGCATCACCGACTTGATGGACATGAGTTTGAGCAAGCTCCAGGCGTTGGGGATGGACAGGGAAGCCTGGCGTGCTGCAGTCCAGGGGCTCGCAAAGAGTCAGACACGTCTGAGCAACTAAACTGAACTGAACTTAAGTGTGATACTATGAAATGCCAATTACATTGTCCTCTGATCCCACTGGTGAGGAAACTGGGGTCACAATTCTTTTCAGGAAATGAGAGCTCTGAAAAATGGGAAGACTGTATAAAATAGGAGTTAACAATCTTTAATCTTGGTTGTTGTTTTTTCTTTTAATAATGAGAACTTTCTTACTTGGGAATTTTAGCATGCTCTTGGGAAACTTTAACAACTTTTACATACTTTTTCCCTTCTGTGTGTAGGAAATGTATGTAAGCCCCTGCCCCACCCCCTTTACCCACCAAACTGCCCCTTAAGACCAAGTACTCATTCCCTATCTGCTGGGAGTGTTGGTGGCTGATCCAAGGTTCTCAGCTGAGTTTCTCCCTAGGAAACACTCTGTTCTGAAAAGTGCCACCATGTTCAGTGGGCAGCCCCCATCTGACCACTGGTCCTTCTCATGAGCTTGCTGATACCTTCTTAATGGCTACATTACAGTTCAGCCCTTCCTTCTGCAACCTTACCTCCTCTCCTCCATCAGAAATGAACTCAAGCACACTCCCCAGTTCAATTCGGGGCTTGGCTCAAACGGTGAAGAATCTGCCTGCAATGCAGGAGACCTAGGTTCGATCCCTTGGTGGGGAAGATCCCCTGGAGAAGGGAACAGCTACCCACTCCAGTATTCTTGCCTGGAGAATTCCACGGATAGAGGAGCCTGGCGACCTACAGTCCATGGGGTCGTAAAGAGTCAGACACAACTGAATGATTTTCACTCTCCCCAGTAAGTTTCCACACACAAAGCTCCATCTCAGAACTTATTCCCTGGGAAACTCAACCATAAATAGATTGCAATCGGGGCAGCAACAACGATGAAAGGAGGCTCTGTGTAATTTGGAAGCCCTGGGTGTGGCCCTGGGTGTGGCCAGGTGAGACAATCAACCACGCAGGGCACTTTCCAGTTACACTGCCCCCATCAGGAAAACCTCAGAGCGGCAACCACATAAGCAAGGGAAAGAGCTCTGAATGCTTCCAAATCCACTCAGCTGCACGCTAGCAAGCCGCCTCTTTGGGAGGAAAAGAGCCCTGATTTCAAGCCTTTCCTTATGTCCATGTGTAAGTACTCCAATCCTGGGTGATTTCAAACTATGGACAGTTTAACAACTGGGCTCATCAAATTCCTAAATGTTTCACAATCAGCTCTTGGGGACCAGTAAGAGGCAACTCCAGCGCATCACTGCATGTGAACAGACTGTCCTGTTCAGACCTGCTTGGACCAGCCATGAGCACCAAACTCACAACAAATCCAGTATGGGCCTGTCAGTGGCCTAGACTCGTGGTGGCATGAGAATCAGAAAAAGATCAGAGTAATTAAGCAAAGCAGTCAGTTGCTCTCTGGGTGAATCTGAATGCAAAGGATATAGAGAATATGAGCAGCAGATGCCAGGGAGTAAAGCTAAGAAGGCAGCTATAGGGGCACCACAGGGGCCAGGAAGTGGTGGGAAATATGAGCAAGCCTTTGATAGTGAGAGATAACTGATCAAGGCCAAGCACAGAAACTGAAAGACACTCCAGGCGATGCATGATGCAAAGACAGGAAGAGTAGCTGAGCTGAGTTGCTTCAGTGTCGACTCTCCTGTGAGCCCATGGACTGTAGCCCGCCAGGCTCCTCTGTCCATGGGATTTCCCAGGCAAGAATACTGAAGGGGGTTGCCGTGCCCTCTTAAAGGGAATCTTTCTAGTTCAGGGATCGAAACTGTGTCTCTTAAGTCTTCTGCAGTGGCAGTCAGGTTCTTTTTCACTAGTGCCACATGGGAAGCACATACATCTTTACAATCAGCCCTGATAGTTGAAGTAATCAGAGAAAATCGCTGTTGCCTGCAAAACCAGTAGTTTATTAATCCCAGGTCACCATCTGAGCTGAACAGCCACAAGCCATAAACAAATTGAGAGTGTGTGCAAAGGTTATTGACATCATTGGAAGCCACCCAAAATAAAGACAGAGGAATCCCTGTGACAACAAGGGGAAGAAAAAGACAAAGCCATTTTCTTCTGAGGGTCTAAATATCCATCCAGGTGGCATGATTAAGTCACTCCTTTGCCTGCTAGTGAAGGGAAAGACTGAGAGCAACTTGAGTACCATTCCTTATTCATTCAACAACTATATAATGAGAGTCTGTTCTCAGAGCCACACACTGAATGGGACTCTGGAGATGCAATGATAACAGAAACAGATGCATTCTCCATCGCAGAGCTGGTACTCTAGTGGGGGAGATAAATATTTGATCAAAAGATGTCCACAGAAAACATAAAACCCAACTGTGCCAAGTAGAAAGAAGCAGAGACATGGGGTTCCATGACATTCACAGTGGGGTTGAGGTGATTTTACTTAGTAGATCAAAGGAGAAGTCCCTAAGAAGGGATCTGAACAAGGTGTTCAAGTGAGAGAGGAGGAAAGAGTATTGAAAACCAGGAACAACATGTACAAAAGCAGGTGCAAAAGGAACACGGCAACCAACACACCTTTGGATTCAAAGTAGGGTCTTGACCAGCATCACCTGGGAGCTGTTAGAAATGCAGAATCTCAAATTTCACCCCAGCTCTACTTAACTAGAACCTGATTTTAACAAGATCTCCAAGCAATGTATACATATTTTAAAATCTGAGAGACTGAAAGAAGACCAGTGTGGCTAGACCTAAGGAAGGGGGAGGCGGGGCATATTGTGAGCCCAGGTTGGACAGGCAGCGAGAGTCCAGTGCTCAGAGGTTCATCAGCCCCGTTTAGAACTTTGGCTTTATTCTGAAAGTACTGGCAAGTCATGAAGTGTTTTAAGCATGCACATGATGGGGGGAGGGGCAGGAGGGAATCTAGCAGCAATATAGAAACTTTATTAGACAGGAGTGGAATTAAATGTAATTTGCAATTGGAAGGTGACTACTATGATCCAGGTTGGAGAATGTGGAAGTTTGAGCTCCAGAAATGGAAGTAGAGTTGGGAAGAAGGGAATGGATCTAGAAAAATAGCAGGAAATAAAGTCAAGACTTGATGATGGTTTAGATTTGGGAAGGAGGGTGGTGATAAACTATAGGATGCTTTCAGACTCACATAAATGATTTTCATGGTCTTTGTTGATTTTTACTGTCCTATTCACAGCACTAGGCTTCCCTGGTGGCTCAGTGGTAAAGAATTCGCCTGCCAGTGCAGGAGATGCAGGTTTGATCCCTAATCTGAGAAGATCCCCTAGAGAAGGAAATGGCCACCCACTCCAGTATTCTTGCCTGGAAAACCCCCACAAAGAGGGGAGCCTGGAAGGCTCCAGTCCATTGAGTTGCAGAGCTGACTTAGTGACTGGACAACAACAATTCACATCACCAACAGCTATGCCTGATAACTGTTGCAGGTGCCCAATATTTACTGAACAAAGGAGTGATTGAAGTCAATGGAAAGTTTGAGGTATAGTTTTAGGGAGAAGAACATGAGTTTGGCTTTAGAATTGTTGTTGAGGTTTGTTGTGGGTTGGCTTGTGTCCCTGCCAAAAGACATGTTGAAATCCTAACTTCGGGGCCTGTGAATGTGATTGTACTTGAAAACAGAGTCTTTGCAGATGTAAGATGAGGTCATATTGGATTAGGGAGGGCCCTAAATTTAATGATTGGTGTCCGTGGCAGGAGAGGGAGACACACAGATACACATGTGGGATTTGTCATATGAAGATGGAGGTAGAAGATTGAACTGATATGTCTGCAAGCTGTGAAAGCTGACGGCGAGCAACCACCAGAACTCAGAAGAGAGGGACTTGGAACAGATTCTCCCTCCAAGCTTCCAGAAGGAATCAACCCTGCTGAGAGCTTGACTTCAGGTTTCTAGCCTTCAGATCCACGAGGGAATACATGTCTATTGCCTTAAGCCATGCAGTTTGTGACATTTTGTTATGGCAGCCCTAAGAAACTAACACAGGAGTGCTTTTCTGAAATCCAAGAAGAAATCTTCATGTGATTTGAAATTTGGATCTGAAACTGAGCAATTACCCTAATGAAGGCTCTTAGCTAGAGCATGCAATTATTAAGATAAACACCTCTGATAATTCCCTTTTTAACCATTGTGGCCTAGGGAATATGAGTACTTAAATTGTTGAAAAGTACAGTCTATGAGGGACTTCCCTGGTGGCTCAGATGGTAATGAATCTGCCTGCAATGCAGGGGACGTGGGCTCATACCCTAGGCTGGGAAGAGCTCCTGGAGGAGGGCATGGCAACCCACTCCAGTATTCTTGCTTGGAGAATCCCCACAGACAGAGGAGCCCAGCAGGCTCCATGGGGTCACAAAGAGTCAGACATGACTGAGCAAATAACACACACACATACACGAGTCTATGAGATCCTAAGTAACTCTTTGGAAATCGGAGAGTTGAAAAAAGACAGATATAAAAGAAAAGGAAATGTTACAAAGAAAACAAGAGATGGGAGAGAGCATTGAGAAAATTGTTTTATGGGAGTGCTCTGACTTCTGCTTCAACGGACAGAAGATTTTCTTGGGTTTGTTTTGTGTGTTATGTAACTACAGGGCTACCCAGCATTCTCCTGGAGATTTTCTCTAGTTCAGTTAACACTTTTTAAGACAGGTTAGAGATAACCTTTCTGGGCCTTTGTTATGATGTGAACACCATTATCAATTCCCTGTAAGATTCTAAAGGTCATTCTCATTTATCACAGGCCAGTCTACCTCCCAGGTTTCAGAGATCAAACTGTTGCAACAGGCTCATCATCAATGCTGTGTTCTAACACTGCCTCCAGGGTAACTAGGCCTTGAGCCCAGAGAAGACTAACTGGCTGAGGACTTGGACTGCTCAGAAATGAAGATCTCATTGTTCAGTCTCCCTGGGTTTCTCTGGGTCTCTGTGCATGATGAGTAGCCACTTTCTCCTCCAGTGCTGACCAAGAGCAGTTTTCCTAGGCTGGCCTTAAAGAGTGCTTGGCTTGAGCAGGATTATGAATTAATATGACCCACTAAAGAGCAAAAAACAACAAAGACAGTTCACATCCAGATGGTTTCAAATGACGTGTGCTTTAAGAGCTCACATCTAGTTTGGTTCTCCAGGACTGGAAACTGTATCTTCATAGATAAAATGTATAGGTGGTGCTAAGGGGCTTTAAGAGCATCCACCTAACGTGGCCAAACTCACTGAATGCAGCATATACCTGATAAGTAATTATTATATGAAACTCTATCTAGAGCCCCCTGTTGGAATTCCTGGAACATACAGATCTGATGGCCAAATTAAAGGGCCTGTCCTTTCTCCCTCTGGCCCTATTTCTACCTACCTGCTGAGCAAGCAGAAGTAACATTTCCACAGATCTAAGCCAAATCAAACAGAAATCCTCAGAGAAATACATGGAGATGGACTTGCATGGTAGACAGCTCCAGGTGGTCAGAACTGGTCAAGGACTCTCTGGATAGACCTCTCTCTCCTGCTAAATTCTAACCTCTCTCCTGGGCTTCTCTCAACACCAACTGACTAAGTAAATTTCTGTGCCACATGGATCCTCTCTGCAGGCCCAGGCATGAACCAAAACCTTATTTTTCCTTTCCCCTGGATAGGGCAAAGGAAGATGAATATTTCTAAAAAGAACTTTAACACCAACAACGAAAAGTAAAATAAATGAAGGTGCAGGGCTTCCCTGATGACTCACTGATAAGGAGTCTGCCTGCCAATGCAGGAGACACGGGTTCGATCCCTGGTCCAGGAAGATCCCACATGGTAAGGAGCAACCGAGCCCATGCACCACAATACTAAGCCTGTGTTCTAGAGACTGGAGCCACAACTACTGAGCCCACATGCCACAGTTACTGAAGCCTGTGCGCCCTGGAGCTTGTGCTCTGCCATAAGAAAAGCCACTTGATGAGAAGCCCACACTCCCACAACTAGAGAGAAGCCCCTATTCCCCACAACTGGAGAAAAGTCCAGGCAGCAGCAAGCACCCAGCACAGCCGAAAGTAAATAAATAAATAATTTTTAAAAAGAAAGTGCAAAACATGTATACTATCATGTAAGAAACGAATCACCAGTCTAGGTTCGATGCAGGATACAGGATGCTTGGGGCTGGTGCACTGGGTTGACCCAGAGAGATGATATGGGGAGGGTGGTAGCAGGGGGGTTCAGGATTGGGAACTCATGTACACCTGTGGCGGATCCATGTCAATGTATGGCAAAACCACTACAGTATTGTAAAGTAAAAAAATAAAATAAAAAATAAAGAGCAAAAAAATTAAATAAATAAATAAAATAAAATAAAGAAAGTGCAGAAAGCAAGAGTAAATATTCAAATTACATGTCATTGTCCAAGTAGCCTGAGGATCGGGGCACAGATGGATATGAATTCCTAGGAAGCAGCTGTGGCTCACTGCTCACTTGGCTGGCATACAGCTCAGGTGGTGTCCCAGCCCTGCTCTCTCCCTGCCCCAGTGCCTGCTCCTGGACCCTGCTAGCCACGGGTTGTCTCCTGTAAGCTCACTAATGCAAGACTTTCAAGCGGATGGGAGTGGGGAGAAGAGAGTCTTTATTAATTTGATGTCTTCTCTGATAAGCATTAAGTGTCACCAAGCCAATTAAGGGAGTAAGTGAGAGTTTGGGGAGCTGGAAGCCAACCTGGCAACTGGGCGACACTTTGACCTTCCTTCTTGGCCTCTTTATAGAGTTGGGTTGTTGCAGTCAGTCTTCTCCTTGTCTCTTTAGATCTGGAGTGGGAGGTAAAACGGAGGGAGAACCTCAAGCAGACTCACCCCAGGTGGTGAAAGCATGGGTCCCTCCCTTCCAGATAATACAGACCCTTTTTTGGGAGAAGATGAAGCGGCCAGATTCTTTAGCCAGGAACAGTGGTTCTGTTGGACAATTTTGCCCAGTGGCCGTTCCTCAGCTCTATGGATCTGCGCCGGGGAGTAAATGTGAAGCTGTGAGAACTGAGGGTACGAAGATAACAAAAGTGTAGAAAGACAAATAGTTTTAGCTTCTCCCCACCTATCTCCTGCACACAGTGTCCATGATGATCTAAGAGAAAAATAGCAGCAGAAGGGAGAGGGAGAGAATTAAGGGAGATAGAGGGGTGAGGAAAGAAGGAAGAGGAGGAAGAACAGAGGAAAGGGGAGAAGAAAGGATAAGAGAAGAAAGGGAGACAGAAGGGAGGGAGGGAGGGCTTCCCTGGTGGCTCAGTGGTAAAGAATCTGCCTGCTGATGCAAGAGACACAGGTTTGATCCCTGGTCTGGGAAGATCCCACATGCAGTGGAGCAACTAAGCCCGTGTGCTATAAGTACTGTGCTTTAGAGTCAGCGAGCTGCCACTATGGAGCCTGCCTGCCCTCGAGCGTGTGCTCCACGAGAGAAGCCACCGCAACGGGAAGTCCACACACCACAGCGAGGACAGACCCCGCTTGCAGCAACTAGAGAAAGCCCTCACACATCAACGAAGACCTAGCAAAAACATAAATAACTAAACAAAAATTATTTTTAAAAGAAGAAGGGAGGGAGGTAGACGAGGGTGAGGTGGTTAAAAAGAAACATATTGAAACTTTATAATTCTAATTATAAAAATTCTGAACCCCTACCAGGCTTCTCCAGACCTTGGATCTCCTGCTCTGCAGGAGAGGTCTCTAGTGATCATCTCCCAGTGTAGCTTTCACCTGACCCAATCCCATTGGCAGAGAAAAGAAATTACTTATCCACAGACCCTCTTCTGATGTGTCTCAGAATTAACTCAGTCTCCTAGGCCAGGGCCTGGTGACCAAGTAAGAGGAGTTGTACTCCATAGCTGCCTGCTGGCTAAGATTCTTTTGCTACTAAACAAACCCTGGATTTGGTATAATTTGTTGTCTACCAAATGTGGTTTTGTCTGACTCTTCTTGTTTCTGACTGATTGTTTTCTCAATACTCCAGCTCCTTCTTCTAAACCTGCCATTACCAACTCCAAAACAGAGAAACAGAGTCTATCCTTCCCCTATCCATAAGATGCTAATGTTAATTGTCTTACTGTCTTGGTTCTCAAAAATATAAACAAAATCCTCAACAAAATTGCGTTGGGTTGGCCAAAAAGTTCATTTGGAATTTTCCATAATATCTTATGAACTTTGGGGACAACCCAAAAAACCAAATGCAACAATACATTAAGAAATTAAACACCATGATCAAGTGAGCTTTATCCCTGGGCTGCAAGGATGGTTCATCTTTGAAAATCAACAGATCTACTTTATAGCACAAGGAATTCTACTTGATACTCTGTAATGACCTATATGGGAAAAGAATCTTTAAAAAACTGAATATATATATATTATATATATGTATATATAAGCTTCCCTGGTGGCTCAGATAGTAAAGAGCCTGCCTGCAATGCAGGAGACCTGGATTCGATCTCTGGGTCAGGAAGATCTCCTGGAGAAGGAAATGGCAACCTGCTCCAGTATTCTTGCCTGGAGAATTCCATGGACAGAAGAGCCTGGAGAGCCCTAGTCCATAGGGTCACAAAGAATCGGACATGACTGAGGGACTAACACTTCACTTCACACACACACACACACACACACACACACACACACACACACACATATATATATCTGATTCAGTTTACTATATACCTGAAACTAACATAGCATTGTAAACAAACTATATTCCAATAAAATATTTTTAAAAAAGAGAATCAATGAATACATTAACAGAATAGAGAAGAAAAAAATCACACAACCATCTCAATTGATACAGAAAAGGCATTTGACAAAATCCAACATCCTTTCACGATTAAAAAAAGACTCAATAAATGAACAATGGGAGGAAAATATCTCAAAATAATACAGGCCATATATGAAATACCCACATCTAATATCACACTCAATAGTGAAAAACTGGAAGATTTCCCTCTAAGATGAGGAACAAGGCAAGGATGCTCACCCTCACAACTTTTATTTAACACTGCACCGGAAGTCCTAGCCACAGCAATTAGGCAAAAGAAAAGAAGTAAAAGTCATCTAATTTGAAAAGGAAAAAGTAAAATCATCTGTTTGCAAATGACATGTTCTTATACACAGAAAATCCTAAAGATTCTACAAAGAAAAACCTGTTAAAACTAATAAATGAATTCAGCAAAGTTGTAGGATACAAAATCAGCACATAACAATTGGTTGTGTTTTTATATATTAACAATGAACAATCTATAAAGGAAATTTTTAAAAATCAAGTAGCATCAAAACAGTTAAATATTTTGGAACAAACTTAACCAAGGAAGTGAAAGATTTGTACACTGTAGACTATAAAACATTGCTGAAAGAAATAAAGAAGACACAAATGAGTGGAAATCCATTCCATGTTCATTGATTGGAAGACTTAATATTTTTTAAGTGTCCATACTATCCAAAGCGATCTATAATTTAATGGAATCCCTATCAAAATCCCAATGGCATCTTTTGTATAAATAGAAAAAAATGCAAAATTTATTTGGAACCTCAAATGACTCCAAACAGCCAAACAATCCTGAGAAAGAACAAATCCTGAGACCCCAGCATTTCCAGATTTCAAAACATTACAAATCAAAACAGTATGGAGTGTGCACGCATGCTCAGTCACTTCAGTTGTGTTCAACTCTGTGCGACGCTATGGACTGTAGCCCGCCAGACTCCTCTATCCATGGGATTCTCCAGGCAAGCAAACTGGAGTGGGTTGCCATGCTCTCCTTCAGGGGATCTTCCCGAGCTAGGGATCGAATCCGTGTCTCTTATATCTCCTGCATTGGCAGGTGGGTCCTTTAGCACTAGTGCTAACTGGGAAGCCCAAGCAGTAAGGTACTGACATTAAAATAAATCTATTCACCAATGAACAGAATAGAGAACCCAGAATAAATCCTCATGTGTAAGGTCAAATGATCTTCAACAAGGGCCCCAAATCTACACAGCAGAGAAAGGATAGTCATGGTATTGAAAATACTGGATATCTATCTGCAAAAGAATGAAGTTGGATCCTTACCTTAAACATAGACAAAAATAAACTCTAAACGGATTAAAGACCTAAAGATAAGACTTGAAATTTTAAAACTGCTAAAAGAAAACACAGAGAAAAATTTCATGATATTGGATTGGGCAATTATTTCTTGAATATGATAGCAAAAGCATAGGCAGCCAAACCAAAAATATACAAATGGAAGTACATCAAACTTAAAAACTTCTGCACAGCAAAGGAAACAATCAACAGGGTGAAAAGGCAATCTACAGATGGGAGAAAATATTTGCAAACCATATATTTGACAACCATAATATATAAAAAGGTACTCTAACACAACAACAACAAAATAAACCACCTGATTTTTTAAATGAGCAAAGAACTTGAATAGGTATTTCTCAAAGATAAACAAATTGCCAAAAGCATATGAAAAAATACTCAAGGTCACTGATTGGCATATAAATAATCATAGAAATGCAAGTCACAATGAGATATCACCCCACACCTACCCACTTTGAAAAAAATAGAGAAAGAAAGAAAAGAACAAGCAAGGATGTGGAGAAATTGGAACCTCTGAACATGGGGTTGGTGGAAATGTAAAATGGTGTAAATATATGGAAAACAGTATGGAGTTTCCTCAAAAAATTAAAAATAGAATTACCATATGATCCAGCAACCCCACCTCTTGTTATATATCCAACAGGATCACAAAGATGTATTTGCAAACCCATGTTCCTTGCAGCATTAAACACAATGGCCACAAAGTAGAAGCAACCTAAATGTCCATAAACAAATGAAAAGATAAAGAAAAAAATATGTATATATACATACATACAATGGCATGCTAGTCTTAAAAAAGAAGGAAATCTTGTGATACACAGCATGGATGAAACCTGAGGACACTATGCTAAGTGAAATAAGTTAATCACAAAAAAAGACAATACTGCATGATTTCATTTATGTGAGATACCTCATATAGTCAAACTTGAAACAGAAAATAGAGTGTGGTCACCAGGAGCTGGGTGAAGAGGGAAATGAATACTTGTTCAATAGGTAGAGTTTTAGTTTTGCAAGATGAAATAGTTCCAGAGATCTATTGTACAAAAATATGCACATAGTTAATTACTACAGTATTATACACTAAAAAATGGCTAAGATAGTGATTTTACCTTGTGTTCTTCACCACAATTTTAAAAAATGGGAAACAACCCAAGTGTCCAATAACAAATGAATGGATAAACAAATTGTGATATATATATATACAAGAGATTCAACCATAAAAAGGAATGGAGTATAGGGTACAATCTGGGTGAAACTTGAAAACATTATGATAAGTGAAAGAAGTTGGATTAAAAAAGTAATATATTGTGTGATTCTATTTATAGAATATGTGCAGAATAGGTTAATTAATAGAGACAGAATGCAAATGAGTGGTTGCTAGGGGATAGGAGAAAGGGGAGAATGGAAAATAACTGCTTAGTGGATAAGCGGGTGTAGGATGTAGAAAATATTTTAGGATTTTTGAGGATGTAGAAAATATTTTAGAACTAGTTATAGGTTGTGGCTACACAATACTGTGAACATACTAAATGTCATTTAATTATTTGCTATAAAACAGTGAATTTTATGTTATGCGAATTTCACTTCAAAAAATTAAAGCATTAAATATTATATTTAACATGAAATATACATATATTTTGGGCTTCCTAGGTGGCGCTAGTGGTAAGAACCCACTTGCCAATGCAGGAGATATAAGAGACACAGGTTTGATCCCCTGGAGGAGGAAATGGCAACCCGCTCCAGTATTCTCACCTGTAATCTCCTCCTGGACAGAGGAGCCTGGTTGGGTACAGTCCATAGGGTCACACAGAGACAGACATAACTGAGGCAACTTAGCACACACATACATACATTTTATGTTGTTGTTCAGTCCCTAAGTAGTGTCCAGCTGTTTGTGACTCCATGGCAACCCTCCAGAGTCCTCTGTTCTCCACTGTCTCCCAGAATTTGCTCAAATTCATGTTCATTGAGTCAGTGACAATATCTAAACATCTCATCTCCTTCCACCCCCTTCTCGTTTTGTCTTCAGTCTTTCCTAGCATCAGGGTCTTTTCCAATGAGTAGACTCTTGGCATAAAGAAGACAAAGCATTGGAGTTTCAGCTTCAGCAATAGTCCTTCCAATGATTATTCAGGGTTGATTTCCTTTAGGATTGATTGGCTTGATCCCCTTTTAGTCCAAGGAACTCTCAAGAGTCTTCTCCAGCAACACAACTCAAAAGCATCAGTGGGCCTCCCTGGTGGCTCAGATAGTAAAGAATCTGCCTGCAACACAGGAGACTCAGGTTCAGTCCCTGGGTTGGGAAGATCCCCTGGAGAAGGAAATGGGAACCCACTCTAGTATTCCTGCCTGGAGAATTCTATGGACAGAGGAGACTGGCAGGCTACAGTCCATGGGTAGCAAAGTTGGACAGGGCTGAGGGACTGCTTTCACTTTCAAACTTCTATATGGTCCAACTCTCACATCTGTACATGACTAATGGAAAAGCCATAGCTTTGACCACACAGACCTTTGTCAGCAAAGTGATATCTCTGCTTTTTAATATACTGTCTAGGTTTGTCATGGCTTTTCTTCCAAGGAGCAAGAGTTTGAATTTCATGGCTGCAGTCACTGTCCACCATGATTTTGGAACCCAAGAAAATAAAATCTGTCACTGTTTCTACTTTTTCCCCTTCTATTTGCCATGAAGCGATGGGACTGGATGCCATGATCTTAGTTTTATCTGTGTGTGTATGTGTATATATATATTTGTGTGTGTATGTGTGTGTATGTACTCACATGTATATATATTCATGCACAGGGCTCTTGGATCAGCAACCTCTTACTGTCTAACTAGATTAAATAAGATAACTGGGATCACCCAGTATAAATCTTTCAATTTTAAATATCACCTTGCATGCAATCAAACTTTTACCTCATTTCATACTAAGAGAATCAGGTGTCCGCCTCATTTGAAGATAACTCCTCAAATCCCTCCATTCTTTCTTCCAAGCCCTCACTCTTCCAACTTTTCCTTTTCTCTTAAATATTCAATCCCTTCCTTGCTATTCTTTTCTCCTCTTTAGCCTATAGATAGTCCCAAGTCTCTTCTACCATAAAAAAAAAAAAAATGTTTTACTAACCTCCTACTGCTCCCTATAATTTGCCACCTTCCATTCTCTGCCAAGTTTCTTAAAGAGCAGTCAGCATTCACTTTCTGCTGCAATTTGCCTCCCGAAGATCAACGACTCCGTAACATCAAATCTAATGAATATTTAAGTCTTTAAAAATGACTCCTTTGATTTCTTTCCATTTTTCCTTTGTTGATACTATCTCCATCTACCCTTTTTCTTTTTTTTTAAGTGAAAGCAGATTTATCTAGAAAGATACACACTGCATAGAGTGTAGGCTGTCACAGCAGGCGAAAGAGGTGGCCTGTCTTCATCTTCTCTTAAAATATTCTTGCTCCCAAGGGCCCATTTCCAGCCTACTCATGCTGTATCCTGCACTCGTGTAATTTCAATCACTCTTGTGGTTTTAACAACCACCTGTATATACGAAGATGATGACTTTCTCATCTACACCTTTGACTGGGACTCTCTCAAAGCTTCAGAAACAAGCACTCAATATCTTACTCACAATTTCCACTTGGACATCCCACGGAAACCTCAGACTCAGCATGTCTAAAGTAACACATCAACTCTCACAGTGTTTTCTCCTTCTACAGCACCAACAGCCACCCAACTGGCTAAGCCAAAAATCTGAAATTCGCCTTTGAACCTTTAAAATTCCTCACTCCACTCTCTCCTTTAGATGTATGCTAGAAATTAACCCAGTTCTGCTAATTACACCTATTTCTCAGAATTGTAGATTAGACGATGAGATGTCACTCCCTGCTTAAAATTCTCTAACAGCTTTTCACTGCACTTGGCATAAAATGGAAATTCCAAGACCCCACATAAACTTGGCCCCTCTGTTACTGGGCTGTTGCCACATTGCATCTGTGTTCTTCCAATACTTGAGTTCATTCATATCTCCAGGTTGTGTCATTTGAGGTTTCCTCTTCCTGGAAATGTTTCTGCCATCTCTCTGTGTGACTCGCTCTTTTCTTATATCTACTCAACACAAAAGCCATCTCTGAGCTCTACCACCATCACTGCCCCCCCGCACCACCCACAACAAGCAGACCCTTGCAGACACACCATCACTTTTATTATCTTCACGGCACTCATCACTATTTGAATCATCTGATTTGTGAATTTCCTTATTGTCTCCACAAGCTGGAATCAAGATTGCCAGGAGAAGTATCAATCACCTCAGATATACAGATGACACCACCCTTATGGCAGAAAGTGAAGAGGAACTAAAGAGCCTCTTGATGAAATTGCAAGTGGAGAGTGAAAAAGTTGGCTTAAAGTTCAGCATTCAGAAAACAAAGATCATGGCATCCGGTCCCATCACTTCATGGGAAATAGATGGGGAAATAGTGAAAACAGTGGTAACTTTATTTTTGGGGGCTCCAAAATCACTGCAGATGGTGATTGCAGCCATGAAATTAAAAGATGCTTACTCCTTGGAAGAATAGTTATGACCAACCTAGATAGCATATTCAAAAGCAGAGACAGTACTTTGCCGATTAGGGTCCATCTAGTCAAGACTATGGTTTTTTCTGTGGTTATGTATGGATGTGAGAGTTGAACTGTGAGAAGGCTGAGCGCTGAAGAATTGATGCTTTTGAACTGTGGTGTTGGAGAAGACTCTTGAGAGTCCCTTGGACTGCAAGGAGATCCAACCAGTCCATTCTAAAGGAGATCAGTCCTGGGTGTTCTTCGGAAGGACTGATGCTGAAGCTGACACTCCAGTACTTTGGCCACCTCATGCGAAGAGTTGACTCATTGAAAAGACTCTGATGCTGGGAGGGATTGGGGGCAGGAGGAGAAGGGGATGACAGAGGATGAGATGGCTGGATGGCATCACTGACTCGATGGACGTGAGTCTGAGTGAACTCCGGGAGTTGGTGATGGACAGGGAGGCCTGGCGTGCTGCGATTCATGGGGTCGCAAAGAGTCGGATACGACTGAGCAACTGAACTGAACTGAAGCACTTATCATTTTGGAAATATTATGTTCAAGTTGTTTCGGGGCCACCTCCTTTACTAAAATTTAAACTTTATGAGAGCTGAGATCTTGTATATATATATTACTATATAGCAAACTCCAGTTTCCATTCTGACAGGTCATGAATTCCTCTCTCACCCCTCCACGGCCAATACTGCTGATAAACCAGCAAGCTTTTTGCCTGGTCCTGACGGAAATATGACAGAGAAAAAGACAAAAATACTCTCTCCATGCAGCTTCTGAGAAAAGTCTGAAGCACCTAGTTTCTGAGTGGTACTAAAAGTATCTTGGCCCTCCCAAGGGTGGCATCATGTTCACATAAATGCTCCATGATTCAACATTTACTGGGCACCTTCTATGTGCCTCATGCTATATTAAGTGTTGTGTGGGTTACCCTGGTGAAGCACTATCTCTGCCTCCAGGAGCTCGTACTTTTATCAAGGAAGACACACGAACAACTGTAACAGATTATCTGAGACAATTCTGATTACTGGATCATGTGTCCTGGTTTGTGATTCAGAATATCTTGATCTTGTAACCCAAAACTGAACATAATAAATACTTGGCAACAGTATTTGCTCTTTTGGGAGCATAAAAGAAGCAACTAATTCTGCTGGTAGAATCAGGGGAAATTTCACAACAGATCAGTTAGTTGAATCTTGATGTAACTATGGGATTTTTCTAACTGGAGAAGATGGAGAACAGCATTAAAAGCATAGTGAAAATTTTGAGCAAATGTTCAGAAGTGAGTGTGATCAAGTACTAGAGAAGAGAGAGGGAGAGAAAAAAACCCACTAAAGTAAATACTGCAGAATGATGAGAGCTTGGTAGTTGACAGCATTGAATGTCGTGGTGAGGAATGTTCATTCCCCACCCCCACCACCAATTTGCTGGTTCCCCTCACCTGAGCTATACTGGCGATGTCAGAATTACCTGTAAAACTTGTTTAAAATCTATATTCTTGAGAGTCAGACCTGGATAATCTGATTCAGACCATTTGCAATTCAGACTATCTGGACTGTTTCTGAGAAACTCGGACGATGAGCTCAGGTTGGAAACCTTGAGGTGAAGACTAGAGGAAGCCCTTCTTAGTCTTGCTCCACAGGCAATTACCAAGATGTAAAACTGGCTGGTTCAGCTTTGGAGAGTTCCCCAACAGGACAGGAAGCAGACTGGCCACCCCATATCCAATGAGAGTGGACTCCGTCTAGTCCTTCTGCTCCGCCCATCACCCCGCACGCCTGGGCACTCGACGTCCACTGGGCTTCTGGCCCAGGTCCAGGGGCTCGCTTTGTCTCGATGTCCTTATCTGCAATCCAGTTTTCCTCTAGGTGGCTTCTGTAAGAGCCCTGAGTTACTTGGTTGGGGTAACTGCCTCATGTTTGCACTTCCTGCCTTGTAGGGCTGGACATTAGTGAAGGTCTGACTCCAAAGCAAAGGGAATCTCAGACGCTTGTTCTCACCAGACTCATCAAAGTTGTTGGCAAATGAAGGTTTCAGTAGGAGGATAACATAAATGGGTGTATATTTTAGGATGATGGATTACAAAAAATAAGGGGAAACATTCAGAAGACTGAAGTAGTAGTTGAATGGGAGACAGTGAAGAACTGTGCAAATAACAGCTGAGAAAATGAACACAGGGAACTGAGAACTTGGTCACAGATTAGAGGCAGAGAGAATAAAAGCAGAGATGATGTCAAGGTTTTTAGTTTCATAAAACCATGTTTTTGCTGCATTAGCAATTTGCTTCTAAATCACTTGTTACCTATCTTTTAATCATATTCAAAGTTTTCATTGCATGGGGAAGCACCATTATTAAATGATGTCACAGTGTGTTGCAGCCCATGTATTTAAGAAAAAAAAAGCACTGAAACTACTGCCGTTTTGAAAGCCTTCCTACTGGTTGGAACTAATTTTCTCCACCACAAATATCAAACGTGCCTGGAAATATATAAAGCAATCATTTTCATCCCCCAGAAGTAATGCTATTATTCTGAACCCAAAGTAATCCACTTGAGATGTTATTTTAGAAAAATTTAAAAAGCATCAATAGTTTACCATAGAGAGGAAACTCTGCATTCAAAACTGCTAATCTGAAAATTTTTTTAAATTAGTGGCAGGCTACTCATCTTTTTGTTTCCATTTTTTTTTTCACATGAGTATTTCAGCTTTACTTAAAAATTTTACTTCTGACTAATTTGAACATATGTGCATTGCTTTAGTGTTTGGCTTGGAGAGAATTTTTCTTGTAAAAATAATTCAAAATCAAGTTTTGTTTTTGGAATGTTTATTTCTCATGAGATTCTGAGAGATGTGCATAGAGTCAAAGGGATAACTTAATATTTAGATTTACTCTTGGGCTTTAAAGGTGTCATTCAACATTAGAGCAATTGTGCTAAAATAACATGCTAATATTCAAAGGGGCTTCCCTGGTGGCTCAGATGGTAAAGAATCTGCCGGTAATGCAGGAGACCTAGGTTTGACCCCCAAGTTGGGAAGATCCCCTGGAGAAGGGAATGACTACCCACTCCAGTATTCTTGCCTGGAGAATCCTATGGACAGAGGACCCTGGTGGGCTACAGTCCAAAGGGTGACACAGAGTCAGACACAACTGAGCGACTAACAATATTGAAATGCCGTCCAGTCACCATATCTTGATTCCTTGAAAGATGATAGCGGCCTTCTTTCCTCTGCTTGAAGTTGCCAAGTTAGAACCAATAGTTTAGCAATAAACCTGCCCATGTAGGACTCTTCATTCTTGATTTGGCTAGTGCCCAGCTCTAAATCAGAATATAGCAAAACTCTCAAGTTTCATGTGTGAAAAAGCCGAACTCAAATGCTGAGTCCACAAACTCCCACAACGCCGATGCTCCTCCCCGGCGTGTGGCCGTAACCGCTGGAGCAGCCACCATGGGCCTGCATGCTCAGTCATCAGCTCTGCCTTTGACCAGAATTTTATTCTTTCCTGGCTTTCTTCTTTCAACCAAATAGTGGAGCAATTTGCAAAACTCCACTTCTGTTCCACAAATACCTTCCTACCATGGAGTGAGCTTGAATAACACACACTGTAGAAATTATTTCCCTCCTTGATGAGTTCATCTTGACCTTCTGTGTTCAGGAAGGAGAAACAACCCCTCTTCCCAAGGAGCGGATGAATAATTGCTTACAAGTAAGAAGAATGCTCCCGGGCAGGAGGAAGGGAGTTGCCAGCTCCTTCCTTGGTATCACGTTCCCTGCCAAGTAACAGTTGGTAGGCTGCCCCGTGATTTTCCACACTCCAGATTCAGTGAGGGTGACGCCCTTCTTCATTAAGATAAACCAGAGAAAAGAGCAGCAGGTGTGGTATATGTAATTCGCTGAGCCTGGACTCCAGACAAAGAAGCAAAAAACCCCTACACCTGCATGTAAGGACAAAGCTTTACTGTAGCAGGAATTTGGGATTGAAAGCCAAGTTTGGAATTGCCTTAAGTCAAGTTGCAAAGAAAATCAGCACAGGCTAGGACTTGACCGGGTGTCTCAGGACTTGACAGCTCCCTTCTTTGGCTTCTTCCCAGCTGAAGCTTAAAACTAGAGCTGGCGTGACCTGAACTGAGAGTTCTCAGGAAATTCAAGAGATCCTGTGGAGCAAGACTAAACCTTAGGTATCTTCTTCAAAATGCTTTCACTTTCAGTTAGCTTCTGTTTGCGGGTGAGTGGAACAAATCCAATTACTTTGTCCCCTTGAAGAATGGGGAGAGGACATGGAAAAGAGCCAACAGCCACATCCTGACAAGAAAGAAAGCAAAGTCGCTCAGTCGTGTCCCACTCTTTGGGATCCCATGGACTGTCCTCTGTCCATGGGGATTTTCCAGGCAAGAATACTGGAGTGGGTTGTCATTTCCTTCTCCAGGGGATCTTCCCAACCCCGGGATCGAACCTGGGTCTCCTGCATTGCAGGCAGGCGCGTTGCCATCTGAACCACCAGGGAAGCTCACATCGTGACATTCCTGACAAGAGGCGCATCAGTCCTTCCAGCAGGGGCAAACTTTGGCTCCACGTTACAGGTCTTGTAACTGAAGCTTGGAAATGTTCCATCACTCGCTCAAGGTCAAATGACTAATAACAGGCAGGGCCTGAATCTGTTGTTGTTGTGTTTGGCTGTGCTGGGTCTTTGTTGTGGCGCCCAGGCTCCTCTGCTTGTGGTGTGGGCTTAGTTGCCCCAGGACAGCACATGGGAATCTTAGTTCCCCGACCAGGCATCAACCATGCATTGGAAGGTGAATTCTTTATTTTTTTTAAAGGTTTACTTATTTATATACTTAGTTTAGTTTTTGACTGTGCTAGGTCCTCACTGCTGTGCACGGGCTTTCTCTAGTTGTGGCAAGCAGCGGCTGCTCTTCGTTGCAGTGCACAGGCCTCTCATTGCAATCGCTTCTCTTGTTGCAGGCACGTGAGCTTCAGTAGTTGTGGTTCCCAGGCTCAAGAGCACAGGCTCAATAGCTGTGGCACACGCGCTTAGCTGCTCGGTGGCACGTGAGATCTTCCCGGATCAGGAATCAAACTGATGTCTCCTGCATTGGCAGCGTGGATTCTTTACCACCGGGGAAGTCCCCAGAGCCTGAATTTGAACCCAGCATGGCCAAACTTACTACCCAGGGTTTCTCCTTTGTCCCTGTGATTCCCAAATGCTGGTCCCTGGAGTGATGCTAGCCCAACCATTCAGAAGACCCACCTGGGCAGCATTGTCAAAATGCCTAGACCATACACAGGCTCTAATTCAATAGATCTGGAATGAGACCTGGGAAACTGTGCTCTTAAAGTTTTACCTTGACATTCTTTTGCAGCCAGACTTGGGAACCAGTGCAGTATATATTTTTCTAAGACTTTTTTCCCAGCAGTTAATCACTTTTGTGCAAATCTTAACTCATCTCCCAAATCAAAGAATAATACATCCATCACTCATAGGGAATGTATCTGATGTTTCTTTGAACTGTGAAATATATTTTCAAAGTATTTATAATTCTAGTGCTCCACTGGAAGATGTTCTTGAGCTCTATTACAGGCTTCCTTATGTTCAAAGAATGAGGGTGCATCCTTGGGACGAATGTGTAAGCTACAATTGGCCTGCTGCAACACTCAGTCATTTCCTGCAGGGTTCAAGATTTTCCTTACCTCTGAGTGGCTCAGAATGCAGGGCTACTGGTGCTCAGGACCAGCTTCCCACCTCTTAAGACACTTCTGATTTACTGTACCTTCAGGGCTTTCTTTGTGTTAGACACGAGCTATGCATCTGTTTCGCCAATTTTCTACAGTGCACTTTTTCCTAAGACCATTTTAATTTCAAATTCCTGCTAAAGACCCTGATGAGCCCCTCTTGAGACTTGAGGAGAGGCTTTTTATATCCTTATGCCTTCCAGCTGAGGTTCTTTGTGCCCCTAGGTCCAGGTCTCCAAAGCTTATTTCTCTTCTGTGTCACCCTTTTCTGTGAAAGAGTCCACAGCTAGACTGAAGGAGGATTTAGAAAACTGTGATCTAGGGGCCAACTCTAGCCTGGCACTTGTTTTTGTAAACAGCATATCACTGGAACACAACCAGGCCCATTCATCTGCTTGTGTGTGGCTGCTTTCATGCTACAGTGGCAAAACTGGGTAGCAGAGACCACATGCCCTGCACAGCCAGGAGCATTTAGTTTCTGGCCCTTTACAGAAAAAGTTTGCTGATCCATGGACAAGAGGGACATTTCTTGTTTTCAGTGAAAACATTTATAAATTTTCCTGCATCAGAGAAATACCACATATACTTCTGGGATCACTCAAAAACACATATGATGTGAGGATTTTGTCCTTTGCCTATTTTTCCTTATTTTTAATCCTTTTTTTACAGCATAATATTTGTTGTTCAGTTGCTCAGTCATGTCTGACTCTGCAACCCCATGGACTACAGCACACCAGGCTTCCCTGTCCTTCACTATCTCCTGGAACTTGCTCAAACTCATGTTCATTGAGTCAGTGATGCCACCCAACCACCTCATCCTCTGCCACCCTCTTCTCCTCCTGCCCTCAATAATATATGTATTCTTTTTTTTAAATCACATTTTCAGATTATTCATGAGGCAAAATTAGGGTGTAAAAATGATCGATAGTCTTTTCAATAAAAGCCATTTTTTAATACATGATGAGTCACCTATTTATATATGTGAGGGGAAGTACTGTGGAGAAGATTATTTGAATCTCTGTTCATTTGTCATAATTCTCTCCTCTTAAACTTTCCCCCATCTGCTAAAATGAACCCCAGTTTCACCAATTTGTAATGTGTATTGCTGATAACAAAAGGAATCAATATTTTCTTTTAATTTTCCCTAAGCCATCTTGATAATTGGTGATGGTACAAAGTATATATCTAATAAAATATCAACCCAGGAAAGTAAATCTTAGAAAAAAAGTCTCATTGCTTTCTATGAAAATAATAACAGGCCTTTAAAAATCTCATTACTTTTTTCAAATATCACAAAAGTCACTAAAGAAAATCTTCCAGATTTGATATTTAATGATTGTCAACGTGCAACTGACTTGTACCTGAAATCTGCACCTTGTCTTTAATTACGCTCACTTTGCCTGCCAAGTTATTGACATTTAAAAGTACCAGTACGCCCTCTTGTGGCACATTGCAGTTACTGTCCTTTTCTACTAATAATTTAGCAAGCAGTTTGTTGTGTGGGTTTGTTAGTCATTCAGTCCTGTCTGATGCTTTGCGACCCAATGGACTACAGTCCACAAATCTCCTCTGTCCATGGAATTCTCCAGACAAGAATAGTGGAGTGGGTAACCATTCCCTTCTCCAGGGGATCTTCCCGACCTAGGAACTGAACCAGGGTCTCCTGCATTGCAGGCGGATTCTTTACCAACTGAGCTACCCGGGAAGTACTGGTGGGACCAGCTCCCTGTATGTCTCCCCTGGACTGCTTGGGATTCTTTTGGTTTTTAATATACAAGCTCATCACTTACTAGTTTAACTGGGATCCCTTGAGCAAACTCCTGCAATATTCTCAGCCTTAATTTCTTACCTGTAAAATGGAGAGACTAATAATGGCATTTTCATACAGCTGTCATGAGGACTGAATACAAGAAGGAACGCTAAGGTGCCTAGCTCAGGCTGGCGGCAGAAGAGGTTAACATGTGTTACAGCCAGCACTGCTATGAGGTTTTCAAACATACCCTAACACTGTGATTTCTTAATATTCCCCCCTCTCCTTTTGCCACTCCCACTTTTCAAGTGTATTCTTAATCAGTTTTCTTAAATTTTTTGTTTGTTCATATTTGCTTTTGCTTTCTGTGTGGCAATGGAAAAGCTAGCCTTAAAAGTGTGGGCTCTAGTTTCTGAAGCCTGGATTTCAACTAACTTCTTACTTCTCTAACACAAGAAGACTGCCTTTTAGGGGCAGTACCTAGAAATGTAAATAGTGGAATATTTCTGTGTTACATGGCTACGAATCCCTGGACACCCTTTTTATTGAAGAGCTGAGAGAGACCTGATGATGATTAAAAAGTTTGAAGAGCAATACGAGGAAGTACTTATGTGTGTGTGTGTGTGTGTGTGTGTGTGTGTGTGTGTGTGTGTATGTGTGCGCACGCTCAGTTCAGGTCTGACTCTGCGACGGCATAGCCTGCCAGGATTTCCTAGGCAAGAATACTGGAGTGGGTTGCCATTTCCTCCTCCAGGGGATCTTCCCAACCCAGGGATCAAACCCACGTCTCCTGAGTCTCCTGCTTGGCAGGTGGATTCTTTACCACTAACGCCACCTGAGAAGCCTGAGGAAGTACTTACTGTTTGTTTTTTCAGTGGTCAGATGATTCTTAGGCATTGATCTGGAAGTTTCTGATGCAGGTCAGGCAATTCCCACGTCACGGATCTGTCCATCTTAGAAGAAAAGTGAACAATGACTGAGGTACAACATCACTGGATAGAACAGATGCTCCAACTATTGAAGGTATTTTTTTTTTTTTGTCCGCAGCTTCATCAAACATTAAAAGTGAATTTCTAGGTCAACTCCAGCTGAAAAGTACTTATTTTAGAACCCAGTTTTTTGTTTCCTTAGCAATGCTTTGACATCACATCAAGGTTCTTACACTCAAAAATAGGGCCTAAGAAGGAGTCTTGATTCTTTTTGCATGGTTTATATTTGCAGATGTTTCAATGTCTTTATTAGATGTAGTAAGAGTAAAACATGCTAGAGAGAGCGAGATGATTCCAAACAGACTGCTACAGATAATATTTAATAAATAAGTTTTTAACTATACCCATGTTGGTATCCATGACTGTTGCCTGTTACCTAGGAATTAAATGTTGAGTTGCAAGGTATCATCACTATAGTAACTGGAAGTCACCGGAATGTTGAAAATGTGGGAAGATGTTAAATTTAGATCAAAGTGAGTATTTGTCACATTATCAATCCTACTCTGGCAGGAGCTAATTTTCTTCAACAGATCTTCCTAATATATCACACGAGAGCCTCCTTTCTCTCTTGTGCCAATTCTCAAAATCATTCAAATTAGCAAAAAAAAGGTTTTTTTGGTTTTCGGAAATAATGGTTTTGTTATTTTTTCAAACCATAACTTAACTGTTGTTGTTGTCGTTTAGTGCCTAAGTTAGGTCTGACTCTTCAGCCCCATAGACTGCATCACGCCAGGCTTCCCTATCCTTCACTGTTTCCGAGAGCTTGCTCAAACTCATGTCCGTTGAGTCGATGATGCCATCCAACCATTCATGTCTCAGTGCTATTTCGCTTTTGCTGAATGATAAACATTACAAATGCCTTGTGTTTTCTCTTCACACACTTTTAAGTAGCCTTTTTCTTAAACTTCAGAAATGCCCCATCTGACCTGCCTTGTGACTGGTCACAGTGAATCATTCAAAGCTGGCATGCTGTAGGATTTTAGTGTTTTCTGTGGCATTAACTTCCCTACCCGCAAACACACAGCCTTCAAACTACCCAGATGAGATCAAACAGTTGCTGCTGTTTATATTTTCCTAGGCATCAGAAGAAAAAAAAAAGTCAATCCCACAAAATTAAGTGTCTTCAGGAGAAAAACAAAAAGACATGTGGATGTCTCACATCAAAGGCAGAAATATTTTCCATCTCTTGTTTAGTGCTCCCAAACTCCAGGCAGTCTCTTTTTAAATTTTTTTCCCTTTTTCTCTATTCCCTTTCTTTCCTGCTTCTGAATTATAATTGGGAAACTGGAGGATAGAGTTGACCTTCACTTGAGCTCATTTTCAGTAATAAGCAAAGTCTAATGGAGGACTTTTCTGCTTCTTGACAAATGACCAATGCTGCTTCTTCGGAGTTCCTGACACACATCTGCGGGGTGCTGGCCATGGGCTCCCCGCTGGAAACCCCTGAAGGGGGACTGTGCTCCAAGCAGTGCGAACACATGTGTTGCTAGTCCCCTGTCTTGCTTTGTCCATGGCCCATTGTTGTCTAAAAATAACGAATGCTCCTGACCCAACTTTTTACTAAACCTTTCTGGAGAAGTTGACCTCCTTGGATTGTACCCCTGGAAGAGCCAAGTGAAGGACTGTATTTTGCCTCGGACCAGATCCCCCGTTTGAGCAAGCAGCTCCTCCCATAGGTCTGGACTGAGGAGAGGATGACCATGCTCTGAATCAGTGAGACCAGCGTGATACACTTCGTATCAAAATATACTCCCTCTCTTCTGTCCCAAAGCTTGAGGAGAACGAGGGACAGCTCATTCCCCAAAGAAACAATCCTACTAGTAACTAGTGCTGACACACAGTCCAGCGGATGTCCAGAGGTGAGATATTTATTATGCCTGACAGTGCTTACAGAGTCTTCAGTGGGAGCCTGGGATCCCCTTCCTCTGCAGTCTCTTTTCTCTCTGTGGCCCCAAGGATGCCCACCCCATTCTACGGGTGCTGGCTCCATCTGGGGAGTGAGTAAGTAGTGAGATTCCTTGAGGTCATCATGATTGTTTTTCCTAGACAACTCAACCTCTGTTACACTTGCCTTCTCCCTCATAAGAAGAGGCTTATCATGTCAGCATCTTCTGATGAGACCATTCAAATAAACCCTTGTAAAAATGTGTTTAATGTGCTTAAAATTTTCTTTCACTTGAATCTTTACTACAAGTTCCCTTCATCAGAAGTAAAGAAGGAAGAAAAAAATTTTAATTATTTGTATATACATGCTAAGCAACTTCAGTTGTGTTGACTCTTTGCAACCCCATGAACTGATGCCCACCAGGCTCCTGGGCACATGGAATTTTCCAGGCAAGAATACTGGAGTGGGTTGCTGTTTCCTTCTCCAGGGGATCTTCCTGGCCCAGGGGCTGAACCTGCATCTCCTATGTCTCCTGCATTGCAGGCAGATTCTTTACCACTGAATCACTGGGGAAGCCCCCACATATATATACAGATGGATAGATATAGATATATCTATTCAAGAAGTCCAAACATAATGTAGTGTCTTCTTTGAACCAAGAATTGTAGTTGGTCCTGGGAGTATATAAATGAATAATTCATAGGCAAAATTTCAGTGTCTATGAATTCAGAAATCAACTAGAGGTGAGACAGTGGTGGTGAGTTTCCCGAGTGGCTCAGTGCTAAAGAATCTGCCTGCCAGTTCAAGAGACGCAGGTTTGATTCCTGGGTCAGGAAGATCCCCTAGAGAAGGAAATGGCAGCCCATCCAGTATTCTTGCCTGGAGAATCCCATGGACAGAGGAGCCAGGGGGGCGACAGTCCATGGGATTGCAAAGAGCAGCAGCAGCAAGGTGGGGGAGGTAAACAGACATATAAAAAGTTAATGGTAATGCAGTCCTGTAAGAACTTGCATCTAGAAATGAATAAAGTTTTGGTTAGCTCTGAAGGAGGTACCACTCCCTGGGAGAGCCTGAGACGATATTGTTGGTCTAGGGTGGATGGGCCTTAGTCACAAGGAGGCTAGCTGCAGGGCTCAGGGTAGGGTGGGAGGGTTGGGGGCGGGGGGTAGGGACATATCCCATAGTTAGTGCTGACTCACTAGTGGGCAAAGCCAGGCCTTGGCGCATAGCTGGCTGCCAGGCTGGGAATACTGGAGCTGGTGTCAGCAAGTGAGGCCAGATCCTAGGGCAGCTGGCTGTGGGACCCAAGGTATCCTGAAGTTGGTGTCAGCTTGCTGGGGGGTGGGGTTTGGGCCCAGGGGTAGGGTTCCATGGGCTCACCCCCTGTTGGATGAGGCTTGGTCCTGGACTGGCTAACGTCCAGGGCCAGGTCTTCAGGAGGTCTGCTGGTGGGTGGAGCTGTGTTCCCGGTTCAGCTCCTTCTTGACCTGGGGTGTCACAAGACTGGTGTCAAGTGGCCAGTGGGCAGGGCTGGGTCCTGGCACCAATAAGCTGGAGGGAGAATTGTAAAATGCTGCTTGCCAGCACCAGTGTCTCGTGGTGAGACAAGCCCCCTAAAACAGCTTCTACCAGAGTCTGTGTCGCCAGTCTGTGTCATGGGGGTGGGTCTAAATTGCCTCCCTCCTTTCCAGAAGGCTCTCCAAGATCAGAAAGTGGGTCTGACCCTTTCAACATCTCCCCTGGGTCTTCAAGTGTGTGTGATTTTGTGTGCACCCATTATAAGTGGAGTATCTATTTCCCACAGCCCTGTGGCTCTCCTGAAAGTAAGCCCCACTGGCCTTAAAAGCCAAATGTTCTGAGAGCTTATCTTCCCCATGCAGGGCATCTGGACCAAGGAGCCCGAGGTGGGTCTCCAATATCTCTCACCCAGGAAGAGCCTCTGCAATTATAATTAGCAACCTGTTCGTGGGTTGCTCACCTGCAGGTGTGGGTCTTGACTTAACCACACCTCCACCCCTCCTACCTGTCTTGTTGTGGTTCCCCCTTTATATCTTTGGGCTTCCCTGGTGGCTCAGATGGTAAAGAATCTGCCTGCAATGCAGGAGACCCAGGTGTGATCCTTGGGTTGGGAAGATCCCTGGGGAAGGGAATGGTAGCCCACACCAGTATTCCTGCCTGGAGAATTCCATGGACAGAGGAGCCTGGCAGGCTACACAGTCCACGGGGTTGCAAACAGTTGAACACAACTGAACAACTAACACTTTCACTTTTCACTTTTATATCTTTAGCTGTAGACGATCTTCTGTAGCTAGTTTTCAAGTCATCCTCATCAACAGTTGCTCTGTATATAGTTGTAATTCTGGAGTGCCCATGGGAGGAGGCAAGCTTGGGTTTTTCCCAACCCAGGGGTTGAACTCGAGTCTCTTGTGTCTCCTGTATTGGCAGGCAGATTCTTGACCACTAGCACCACCTGGGAAGCCCTCTGAGCGACCATGCTGCTGCTGTTAAGTCACATCAGTCGTGTCTGACTCTGTGCGACCCCATAGACGGCCGCCCACAGGCTCCGCCATTCCTGGATTCTCCAGGCAAGAACACTGGAGTGGGTTGCCATTTCCTTCTCCAATGCAGCAAAGTGAAAAGTGAAAGTGAAGTCACTCAGTTTTCCGACTATTCACGACCCCATGGACTGCAGCCCACCAGGCTCCTCCATCCATGAGATTTTCCAGGCAAGGGTACTGGAGTGGGGTGCCATTGCCTTCTCCCTGAGCTACCATACCCCAATACAAAATAAAAAGTTTAAAATTTGGAAAAAAAAAAAAAAGAATTCTCCCTTAATTGTGATGTTTCCTCTTGGTAAATTTCCATCCACTAAGCCCCACCCTGCTTCTTGGCTACAGATTCCCGCTTTTCCTTATTGAGTTGATTGGAGTTGAGCCCAATCTCTCTCCCCTACCATAAAACCCCGTTGTAATGGTTCCTATACTCTTTGTGTTAGTTCCCCTAAATAAAGTCTGCCTTAGAATGCTTTAAAAAATGTCGTGAATAATTTTCTTTTTAATAGACTTCAACATATGAATTTTGGAGTGAGGGGACTCAATTCAGCTGATAACATAGAGCTTTGAAAGCTTTGAGAAAGTATGGTAAGGAAGCTCCAGTGAAGAGCTTGTCCTGAGAGAGACAAAGAGAGAAAGAGGGAGGGAGGGAGAGGAGATTCCTGGTTTTCCTGGAGCTCTGGAAGAAGGCATGGATTGACTGGGATAACATCAAGCTCTGTACTGGGGGGTAAGGAGAAGAGAATGAAAAAAGTAGTTGGCATCCTGTAGGGTAACACTTCTGTGTGGTTTAGGAAAAATAAACCTCAGGAAAACACAAAATCAAACAATGCTCTGACATTTAGCCCTATGTATCTCATGGCAATTGAAATGCCCACTACTATTCCATCACCAAAGAATCATGTTTATAATGATTACCAGTTATTGATTGCCTACGAGTTCAGTCCAGCAGAGACATTAAGGGCCCTAGGGTCAGACAACCTTGCATTTGAGTCCCAGCTATGTCACTTAACATGCAGCCTTGAAAAATTCAACTTCTAGGCACCTCATCTTCTCTTCTGGAAACTTTGAATAAATGACTGTGTCTTCCTCAGATAGCTCTAGTTAGGTATATGAGATATGATTTAGTGTTAATATAGTCGGGGACTATATATAAAAGTCCCTGAATTTTTAATATTTTATCTTTTTTATTTTGGGGGGAACACAATTCAGTCCCTAAAAATACCCAAAATAATTAAAATCAGTGTCTCAAAGAGACATCTGTATATCCATGTTCATAGCAGCATTATTGACATTAGCCTAAAAGTGGAAGCAACTCAAGAGTCCATCAAAAAATAAATAGATACAATGGGGTGTATATATCAGTTTAGTCACTCTGTCATGTCTGACTCTTTGTGACTCCATGGACTGCAGGACACCAGGCTTCCCTGTCCATCACCAACTCCTAGAGCTTGCTCAAACTCATGTCCATTGAGTCAATGATGCCATCCGACCATTCATGTCCCAGTGCTATTTCGCTTTCACTGAATGATAAACATTACAAATGTCTCATCCTCTGTTGTCCCCTTCTCCTCCTGCCTTCCATCTTACCCAGCATCAGGGTCTTTTCTAAGGAGTCAGTTCTTCGCATCAGGTGGCCAAAGTATTGAAGCTTCAGCTGCAGCATCAGACCTTCCAATGAATATTCAGGACTGATACACTTTAGGATTGACTGGTTTAATTACTTTGCAGTCCAAGGGACTTTTAATTTCATGACTGCAGTCACCATTTGCAGTGATTTTGGAGCCCAAGAAAAGAAAGTCTCTCGATGTTTCTGTTGTTTCCCCATCTATTTGCCATGAAGTGATGGGACCGGATGCCATGATCTTAGTTTTTTGAATGTTGAGTTTTAAGCCAGCTTTTTCACTCTCCTCTTTCACATTCATCAAGAGGCTCTTTAGTTCCTCTTCACTTTCTGTCATAAGGGTGGTGTCATCTGCATATCTGAGGTCATTGATATTTCTCCTGGCAATCTTGATTTCAGCTTGAGCTTCATCAAGCCCGACATTTCACATGATGTACTCTGCATATTAAGTTAAATAAGTGGGGTGACAATAGTCAGCCTTGACATACTCCTTTCCCAAATTGAAACTAATCCCTTGTTCCATGTCTGATTCTAACTGTTGTTTCTTGACCTGCATACAGGTTTCTCAAGAGGCAGGTCAGGTGGTCTGGTATTCCCATCTCTTGAAGAATTTTCCACAGTTTGTCATGATCCACATAGTCAAAGGCTTTGGTGTAGTCAATAAAGCAGAAGTAGATGTTTTTCTGGAACTGTTTTGCTTTTTTGATGATCCAACAGATGTTGGCAATTTGATCTCTAAGTCCTCTGCCTTTTCTAAATTCAGCTTGAACATATCTTGAAGTTCTAGGTTTACGTACTGTTGAAGCCTCGCTTGGAGAATTTTGAGCATTCCTTTGCCAGTGTATGAGATGAGTGCAATTGTGCAGCAGTTTGAACATTTTTTAACATTGCCTTTGTTTGGGATTGGAATGAAAATTGACCTTTTCTAGTCATGTGGCCACTGCTGAGTTTTCGAAATTTGCTGGCACTTTGTGAGTGTAGCACTTTCACAGCATCATCTTTTAGGATCTGAAATAGCTCAACTGGAATTCCATCACTTCCACTAGCTTTGTTCATAGTGATACTTCCTAAGGCCCATTCCACTTCGCATTCCAGATTATCTGGCTCTCAGTGAGTGATCACACCTTCATGCTTATCTAGGTCATGAAGATCTTTTTTGTATAGTTCATCTGTGTATTCTTGCCACCTCTTCTTAATATCTTCTGCTTCTGTTAGGTCTGTACCATTCTGTCCTTTATTGTGCCCATTTTTGTATGAAATGTTCCCTCAGTATCTCAAATTTTCTTGAAGAGATTTCTAATCTTTCCCATTCTATTGTTTTCCTCTATTTCTTTGCATTGATCACTCAGGAAGGCTTTCTTATCTCTCCTTGCTATTTTTTGGAACTCTGCATTCAGATGGGTATATCTTTCCTTTTCTCCTTTGCCTTTAACTTTCTTTTCTCAGCTATTTGTAAGGCCTCCTCAGACAACCATTTTGCCTTTTTGCATTTCTTTTTCTTGGGGATGGTCTTGATCACTGTTTCCTGTACAAAGTCATGAACCTCCTTCCATAGTTCTTCAGACACTCTATCAGATCTAATCCCTTGAATCTATTTCTTACTTCCACTGTATAATCATAAGGGATTTCTCACATCCTCTGTATAATCCCTTGAATCTATTTCTCACTTCAACTGTATAATCATATATATACATACACACACAGTGGAATATTATTCAGGCTTAAAAATGAAATTAATGTTGATGTATGCTATGACAAGGATTAACCTTGGGTATATTATGCTAATAGATTTTTAAAAGTCACAAAAAGACAAGTACTGTATTATCTTACTTACATAAGTCACCTATGAAATTCATAGAAACAGAAATTACAAGGGTTAATACAGCTATAACCCAATTTTTTAAAAAAAGAAAAGAAATACAGGGTGGTTTCCAGGGGCTGAAAGGAGAGAGGAATGGGGTGTTAGTGTTCAGTGGGTATGGAATTTCAGTTTTGCAAGATGAAATAATTTGGGAGCTTAGATGCACAACAATGTAAATGTACTTAACACTATTGAAGTGTACACCTAACAATGGTTAAGATGAAAAATTTTATGTTTTGTATCTTTTAAATAAATTTTAAATTTAAAAATTACATAGCTATATACACATGTTATACCACTGTTAATTTCCTTACTTTGATAATGTACTATGTTTATGTAAGATGTAACCATTTAGGCATGCTGGATGAATGGAACAGGGAGCCTCCATGTACAATTTTTGCAATTTCCAGTGAATCTATAATTATTTCAAATCAAAAAGGTTTTAAAATTTATATTCTTGTGTTAAAACAATTAAGGAAGTTAGAGATTGTCAATTAAATCTCTTGGACCAGGATAACAGAACTTTATGGAGACAGAGATTAAACTATTTAACCACAGCATGCCCATGAGGGGAACTTTAATCAGAAAGGAGCTCACAAACTGAAACCCAGTTGGACCAAGTAACCCATGTAATTACTGACCTGGACTCTTGGGCCCCTGAATCAATAGAAATTGATAAGAGGCCAGACAAGAAGCACGAGGGAATAAAAACAAGAGTCAAGACACACAAGCTCACTATTTTATCTATTTTTAACCTCCTGCAAAAATCCTGTGAGGAAACAATAAATGCTGGAGAGAGTGTGGAAAGAAGGGAACTCTCCTACATTGCTGGGGGAATATAAATTGGTATAGCCACTGTGAAGAATAGTATGGAGGTTCCTTAAAAAATTAAAAGTAGACCCAACAATCCCACTCCTGGGCATATATCCAGAGAACAACATGATCCGAAAGGATACTTGCTCCCCCATGTTCACTGCAATACTGTTTATACTAGCCAAGACATGGAAGCAACCTAAATACCCATCAACAGAGGAATGGATAAAAAAGATGTTGTACATGTATACAGTGGAATATTGCTCAGCCATTGAAAAGAAGGAAATAATGCCATCTGCAGCAACATGGATGGACCTGGAGATTGTCATACTGAGTGAAGTCAGACAGAGAAGGAGAAATATTGTATGACATCTTTTATATGTGTAATCTAAAAAGAAATTGATTCAAATAAATTTTCAAATCAGAAAGAGACTCACAGACCTAGAGAATGAACTTATGGTTGCCTGGGGGAAGGATGGGGGTGGAGGGATAGTTAGGGAGCTTGGGATGGACAAGTACACACTGCTATGTTTAAAATGGAGAAGCAACAAGGACCTACTGTATAGCACATGGAAATCTGCTCAATGTTATGTGGCAACCTGGATGGGAGGGTGTTGGGTGGAGAACGGATACATGTATATGTATGGCTGAATCCCTTCAGTATTCAGCTGAAACTATCACAACATTGTTTGTTAATCGGCTATATCCCAGTACAAAATAAAAAGCTAAAATGTAAAAAAAAAAAAAAAAAAGAATCCTATGAGGTACATATCATCAGCCCCCCTCCAACTGTCTCCTAGCATCCCACATACCCCAGGTATCACTGAAGATAATGTACATGAAATTCATGAGAGCTCTACTCCCCAAAACTGATGGAAGCAGTAGCTTCAAAATCACTTCCTTCTTCTCTTTGGATGGTGCAATTATCCTGTGCATAGCTGTTCTCCCGGCACAGTTCCTATGACAACAGCTCTCTCAGATATTTTTCTGCCCATCCATAGTACTCATGGCTCTTCTTGTTACCAAAGAAAATCATCAAATAAAGCCTTACATCAAGGGTTTTGTTAACGGGAAATCTTTTGTTAATGGGGACTCTCAGAAAAGAGCTATGATGCTCCATCAACCGAGGCAGCAAATTGCTTTAAGCTGTTTCTGTTTACATGTTGTAAAGCCTCATACACACTCACTCTCTCCAGCACAATAATTGGGAACATGTACAATTAGATGTCATAGTTACTAGTACAATGCAAAGCAAAGAGTTTCATTCTGATTGATCTCTTTTAAAAAATCTTTTTCTCAATGATGTTTCTTTCATTTTAATTGTCTGTTGCAATTTGCTTTACAATACCACAGTATGTAAACATTTGGAACTCTGTGTGTACAATTCAACTCCAATCTACACCCCAGGGATCAATGAACATATGAAGTGGCCTGATCTAATAAACACCCTAAGAATTGGCCAGGTGGCATTCAAAAGTATTTTTGTCAAAAAAAAAAAAAAGGTGAAATTTTTAGTCACTTAGTTACCCTGATTCTTTGCTACTCCTCTGCCCATGGAATTCTCCAGTCAAGAATACTGGAGTGGGTTGCCATCCCCTCCTCCAGGGATCTTCCTGACCCAGGGATCCAACCCAGGCCTCCTACATGGCAGGTAGATTCCTTACTGTCTGAGCCCATATCAACACTAAAAGCCTTATTATTTTAGTGTGTTAGAAAGACTTTCTAACTGGTGAAATCAGTGGAGTTTAAGTTATGAAATTGTTAGAAGCTGGACATCTCCATCTTTGCAGGAAGAAGGTAGAAATACCTGTCTGGGTCAGTAGTTCACACCAGGAGGACAGTCCTGTTCTCTGATCTGACTAAACGGCCTGACCCCCGCTCCAGCAGAACACACTTGTCTTCATCTTGGGGAGAGTCATTCATGGAGGTTCTGGTCATTGTGTCAAGGGTGAAAACTGAAAATATTAGAAGTAAACAGAGACTGTACAATTGTTTTATGCCTGCTTGCTACCCAGTATTTGTGTACTTAGAATGATATGGTCTGAAATGAATAACCGACAAGGCCCTACTGTATAGCACACAGAACTCTGCTCAACGTTATGTGGCAGCCTGGATGGGAGGGGAGCTGGCAGAGAATGGATACACATATATACATGGTTGAGTCCCTTCACTGTTTACCTGAAACTATAACAACATTGTTTGTCAAGTGGCTATGGTGGTGGTTTAGTTGCTAAGCCATGTCCGACTCTTGAGACCCCATGGACTCAAGAGTCCTACCAGGCTTCTCTGTCCATGGGATTCTCCAGGCAAGAATAATGGAGTGGGGTGCCATTTCCTTCTACCGGGGATCTTCCCGACCCAGGAATCAAACCCAGGTTTCCTGCATCGCAGGCAGATTCTTTAACAACTGAGTTATGAGGGAAGCCCAGTCTTCATATAATTGGCTATGCTGCTGCTGCTGCTGCTGCTAAGTCGCTTCAGTCATGTCCGACTCTGTGAGATCCCGTAGACGGCAGCCCACCAGGCTCCCCCGTCCCTGGGATCCTCCAGGCAAGAACATGGGAATGGGTTGCCATTTCCTTCTCCAGTATAACTGGCTATACCCCAATACAAAATAAAATGTTTTTTTTTTTTAAAAAGAATAATATGGTCTGAAATATATTTTTGCTACAACTATCTGGTAGAGAGGTGGTAAGATACTACCTCTAACTACTGGAGAGCTCTGATGAAGTTCAAAATTACCTGATATTCGTGCAATGAAAAGTAACTGGGACTAAGTTGGTTCAAATTCTTATACTCCATTCTGCAACGCATAGCTCATAATAATCTGTATACCTCAATTTTCCCTGCCAGACGGATATTTGTTTTCATTGACAGGGTTATTGATCTTTATGCAAGTGCAGTTTACTGTCAGAATATTATCTTCAGGAAACGTAGAAATGCTCTCGTGTCCATAACCACCATTTAGGTACTGAGTCATGAATCCTCATACTAATTCCCAGACACTTTGTTTTCGCTTTTAAGACTATTTTTAGAGCAGTTTTTGTTCATATCAAAATTGAATGGAAGGCATTGTGAATTCCCATTATCCTCTGTCCTCAATACATCCACAGCCTCCCCAACTATCAACATCCCCACCCCACCCCGCCCACAGTGGTACATTTGCTACAACTGTTGAACCTACACTGACACATCATTATCACACATAGTCCCCAGGTTGACTCTAGGGTTCACTCTTGATTTTATACATTCTATGGGTTTTGACAAACATAATTATATGTATCCATCACGATAGTATCATACAGAGCAGTTTCAGTTACCTGAAAGTCTTTTGTGTTCCACCTGTTTATGCTTCCCTCCCACTGCCAACCCCCCAGAACCACTGATTTTTTTATTAATGATATACATTTATTTCCCATATCCCTACTATCTCCTTAAAGAGCCCTCCTATCCCCACATGAGCTCCCAAATCCACTTGCAAGTACTTGTATTACAACACATCTGACATTGTTCCCGTTATTTTCACTAAGACACCCCCAAGACTATGAGTTTTTAAGTAAGGTTTTTCATTCACATTCATCAGCCTTTCTCCCAGCAGTGGGTCTGGCATGTGACAGGAATGCAATAACTGCTTGATGAGTGAGTGAGTGGGAAAGTGACTCCTGGAAGTTAACACTTACTCCCTTTATGGTTTTGGAATCACTCCTCTACCAGCAGCACTTGTGATTTCCCAAATGAAGCTTTACATGCCTAGGAGTCTGACATGATCAGTCACAATAGGAAAAGCTTGATTTCCCTCCAAAAGAGATGCAACTTCCACTCTCTAAGGCCTTTACTCTGTGGATGGGTCAAAATGCAGATCAAATATAAGAAGTAAAGAAATAAAGCACCTTTAACAATTCCATGAAGTACAGAAAGCAAATTGTAAAGTCTCAACATCTCATCATAATGTCCTGAAATGGAAAGTCCATGTGGCTGTTTGGTAAGCCAGTGTAGGGCTTTCTTCATCCCAACTTATAGACACCTTTGGAGGCAGAGAATGGATATCGAGAAAACCAATGGCTGGAGTGCATAGTATTGTTAGGCCAGTGGTGGATGGACAAAATGGCCAGAAGGGTTGCAGAAGTATATTGCATAAATATACTTGGGAAACATCCTTTAGGAAAGGATGTCAGGAACATTCTGGAAAGTTTATGTCTGAAATATGTCAGAGACTGGAAAAAACAAAGGTTGGAAACCACTGCTTTTGATTTTAGACCATGCAACCCCAAGCACAGAACTGCTTGACCTAATTTCTGATTCCACAAACAGCTTTGGGGAAATCGTCATTACTTTACCCTAGCCTTCCCAGAACAAGAACCAAACATCCCTGAGGACGCCAAATGACACCACCACCCCACCACCAAGCTGGCACTGGCAAAGAGGTAGGCTATTTGCAGAGAGCATGCCGCCTCTGCTGTGAGTGGGCAGTGAAGTACCAGAGAGATGCGTGCTGCCTGCCTGGAGACAGGGTTGCTAGGTGCCTCTGAAGGAGTGAGACCAAGAGGTGTGCATTATTCCCCCCACACTTCTGATTTTACACAGCGACAGTGGTAGCCTGGAAACAACAGGAAAGAATAGTGCCTGTGATGTCAGAAATAATGGCCAGCCAAGTGCCCTATGGGGCAGGAGGAGCAGGGTTGAAGCTTTTATCAAGAGCAGGAGAAAAAATGTAATGTGATTTGGTTTCACCATAATTGCTTAAGCAGCCTGGGTGAGAAATAATTATGAGTTCTTCTGGCTCCAGAGAAACCCCACCTCTTCCTTCTCCAGGACGGTACTAAAATACCAGCATTGCATCACCAGAAATCACTCCCATTGGCGGCCTTTCTTAAGGAAAGCTGTGCGCTCCGTTTCTCTGAAAGCCACTGGAATCTGAATAGACCCAGGAATTTATATCTTTCCAAGGCAAATAAACTATTCCTGGCACTTTCTTGTCACTTGAAAGCTCCTAGAGTGCTTGCCTATGATTATGTCATAGAGGAAGTATTGTTTTTAAAATGTGGGAGTGATGAAATGCGGACCAGGAAATGAAGGGACAAGTTACAGGCCCTTCGTCATTACAGCAGCCCCGCCACTGTGAGACTCAGGGTAAGTCCTGGGCTTCAGAACCAAGCTGTTCATTGGTGATATTTGGGGGCTCTCGCTGGGCTCTAGTGGACTTCCCTGGGGGCTCAGTCAGTAAAGAATCTGCTTGCGATGCAGGAGACCAGGGTTCGATTCCTGGGCAGGGGAGATCCCCTGGAGTAGGGAATAGCAACCCACCCCAGTATTCTTGCCTAGGAAATCCCATGGACAGAGGAGCCAGGGGGGCTACAGTCCACGGGGTAACAACAGTCGGGCACAACTTAATGACTAAACAACAACTGGGCCCTAATGGCCCTAAAGAGTAAGGGACTTTTGCTCAGAAAATTGGTCACTTAAGTCTCAGCAGAGGTAGCACTGAAAATCAACTTGTGTTCATCCAGGTTAACAGTCCAAACTGCAACCAAAGTAATACTGCTATAATGTGATTATTTGCAATCGTTGTGAGCTCTGAGAATGAGGCAAGTGCATATACAGAAGTAAAAAGAACATGAGTTCAAATCCTAGGTTCAATCTGGGTTCAAACCCTATACTAGTTATCCATAAGTTATTTGCCTTTTCGGATGTCCGATTCAGCTGAGAAAAGAGGTAAAATTATCGGTTCCTATGTAAGGATGAGTAATAATATGTAAAGTGTCTGCACTGCACTTGGAACACAGGATGTGCACAATAAACGGGAGCACGTGTCACAGTTCTCTCTCTCTCTCGACGAGAAAGCCCAGGCTGAGAGCCTCACACACAGGCGCACTGGGGGGTGACAAAGGCACGCCAAGCATGACTTCTTTGCGGAACCATCACAATGTAGCTAGCTGGGGGGCAGAAGGGGTGTGAGCCCTGAAACAAGCAACGACAGAACAACACTACGGAATTAGATACCGCAGATCTTCCCCAGCTCAGGACGCGGCCAAGTCCCAGTAAACCCTGTATAAATCAGAAACATCCTGAGTCAAAAATGCGTCCAACATATCTAGCCTACCGAACATCCTAGCTTCACCTAGGCCACCTTAACCGTGTTCAGAATCCATCAGTCTACAGTCAGGCAAAATCATCTCACACAAAACCTATCTTATAATACAGTGCTGAGTATCTCATGGGCTTTATTGAACATGGTCCTGAAAGTGAAAAACAATAGTTGGAAGGTCACTAAATGGTTCTCTGTGTGTCAGCTGTTTACCTTTGCGACCATGGGGCTCACTGGGAGCTGTGGCTGCCTGGCCTCACGAGACAGTCTTGTACTACATATGGAAGGTCTGGGAAAAGATGCAAAGGAGAGTTTCTACTGAATGAGTATCACTTTCACATTACTGTAAAGTCAAAAACATCGTTAAGTTGAAATCACAGTAAATCAGGGACCGTCTGTCAATGGTGTAGCACAAATTCGAGGCAGGGGAGAAGCTGAGGGGAAAGGAAGAACAATGCAAGTAGAGTAATAACTTCAACCACTCGAACAGAAAAGCAAACCCAAGTGGGGTTTACCCACCACTAAGTTATGACCAACCTAGACAGCATATTAAAAAGCAAAGACATTACTTTGTCAACAAAGGTCCATCTAGTCAAGGCTATGGTTTTTTCCAGTGGTCATGTATGGATGTGAGAGGTGGACTCTAAAGAAAGCTGAGCACAGAAGAATTGATGTTTTTGAACTGTGGTGTTGGAGAAGACTCTTGAGAGTCCCTTGGACTGCAAGGAGATCCAACCAGTCCATCCTAAAGGAGATCAGTCCTGGGTGTTCATTGGTAGGACTGATTTTGAAGCTGAAACTCCAATACTTTGGCCACCTGATGCCAAGAGCTGACTCATTTGAAAAGATCCTGATTCTGGGAAAGATTGAGGGCAGGAGGAGAAGGGGGTGACAGAGGATGAGATGGGTGGATGGCATCACCGACTCAATGAACATGGGTTTGGGTGAACTCCAGGAGTTGGTGATGGACAGGGAGGCCTAACGTGCCTCGGTTCATGGGGTCACAAAGAGTCAGACATGACTGAGCGAATGAACTGAACTGAAGGTTCACATAGCAGCAAAACTGTAGATTTCACAAAGACATAAGGGCAATCCACTGAGAAGAGGCTCATTTAAGCACACAAAGGATATCTGAGCAAAAGTCAACTTTGGCTGCTTATGCACCAAGGCATCATTTTCAAAGAAGACTGGAGCCCTTTGGAAGCTCTAAGCACGGACCTTGACTGGGCTCACCTGTGGTAGACAGGAGATGAGTAACCAACTTTATTCTACAAGAAAAGTTAGGAAAGGAGGAGCAGAAATAAATCATCCAACTCCATAAAAAGTCCAGACTGAAATACAAGTTTAACTTGTGGTACTTTATAAAATTAAATGGCTGATTCTACCCATGACTCTTTTGTTCTCCCTTGTCATATATATCTTTAAGTATGTATTAGAGTTATGCCCAACTCCATAAAAAAGAGTAAACAACACACAGCACTTTATTTTCTATAAACCTTAGTAATTTGAATCTGAATCCCTCAGGAAAATCCAGTCTTTATGCTTGCTGCTACTGCTAAGTCACATCAGTCATGTCCAACTCTGTGTGACCCCATAGATGGCACCCAACAGGCTCCTCTGTCCCTGGGATTCTCCAGGCAAGAATACTAGAGTGGGTTGCCAATGCTTAACCACCCCCTTATTGGGAAAGGAGGAAGAAAACATAATAGCATTGATTGTGTATTTAAGTCACACCCAGGCTTACTATTGTGTACAGATTTGCCTAAATACCATGTGAACTTGAATATAAATTATATTTTCTCCAAAAACTATTCCACAGACATAAAAAGAGTTACCTCATATTGGGTTAGCCAAAAAGTTCATTCAGGTTTTTTCCATAAGACGTTGCAGAAAAATCCTAATGAGCCTAAATATTGGCCAACCCAATATTCAAGTCTTTACAAAGTTAATTATCCCGATTCAGTCTCAATTGTGGAAATTTAAAATGCTTACTGAAGTCAGCTGATGAAGTTGGTAAAAAAAGGAGGCAAAAATATTTTACACAGAATTGAAGTTATTCCTTGAGATAGGAATTGTAAATTTTAACAGTTGGATGACATTGCAAATAATCATTTTAAAAATCAACTTTAAAAAGTAGTATAGTAAGTGGTTAGTCTAGAAAGATAATAAATGTAGATCTGCTGGTATAAACTGAATGTTTGTATTCTCCAAATTTTATATGTTGAAATACTTACCCCCAATGTGATTACATAGGTAGGAGCTTTGAGAATCAACAAATTCATGAGGACGGAACTCTTATGAATGGGAATGGTGTCCTCACCAAACATCAAATCTTCCAGCACCTTGATCTTGGACTTCCCAGTCTCCATAACTGTGAGAAATGAATGTTGGTTGTTGAAGCCACTCAGTCCATGGTATTTTTGTTATATCTGCCTGAATAGATTAAGACAACTCATATGGGAAATAAACCAACTGTGGAGTAAATACAACCCACTGAATATATTCATTTGTTTTTTTATACTTTTCAGAAACCCTATTAAGACATGGTAAAGAATTTTTTAAGACATCAAATCACAAGGACAAAGAATGGGGACACACACAATGGCATCAAAATTTGAAAGTCTGGAAGGTTAATGAAAGATCGCTAAATGTACCAGTTCCAAGAGTACTGGGTCCCAAAAAAAGGGAAGAAAGTGAAGTCGCTCAGTCGTGTCCAACTCTTTGCGACCCCATGGACTGTAGCCTACCAGGCTCCTTTGTCCATGGAATTTTCCAGGCAAGAATACTAGAGTGGGTAGCCATTCCCTTCTCCAGGGGATCTTCCTAACCCAGGGATCGAACCCGGGTCTCCCACATTGCAGGCAGACGCTTTACCATGTGAGCCACCAGGGAAGCCCTGGGTCCCAAAATGATGACACAAAAGTGAGTCTTGGGAATTTGTCTTACACGTGAGTCTTGGGAATTTGTGCACTGGGCAGCTATGGAAGTGGAATTGAAGATAGAGAAAAAAATCAGTATCAGAGTCTCAAACCCCTATTCACCCCCAACAAAACCAAGAAGTTTCTTTTTGGAAAACCTAAAACAGGGCTCTGGGAGAGTTGGAGAACTGAAATACCAAGCAGTAAACTAAAAATATGTGGATATTGGCATTTTGGAACAAAAATCCTCCTTGCCCCTACTCCTCTTTCTTTACCTGGCTCTCAGAATGCTAGCATTCAAGCCTGAGCCTCTCAGAAAGGAGTTCAAAACTCTTTCTCTAATGAATCCAGCCCAATTCACTACAAAAAAAATTCAAAGGGAAAGGTTAGACCTGCATTGTCCAATATAATAGTCACTAGCCACTTGTAGTGATTTACAGTAAAACTCAGTCGTGTTGTGTCTGACTCTTTACAACCCCATGGACAGAGGAGCCTGGTGGGCTATCATCCATGGGGATTCTCCAGGCAAGAATACTGGAGAGGGTTGCCATTCCCTTCTCCAGGGGATCTTCCCAACCCAGGGATTGAACCCAGGTCTCCTGCGCTGCAGGCAGATTCTTTACCATCTGAGAACCTAGGCCCAAGAATACTGGAGTGGGTAACCTATCTCTTCTCCAGGAGATCTTCCTGACCCAAGAGTTGAACAGGGGTCTCCTGCATGGCAGGCATATTCTTTACCAGCTGAGCTACCAGGGAAGCCAGTAAAACTTAGATTAATTAAATTACATAAAATTAAAGCATCAATTTCCTCAGTTGCACTCGCCACATTTCAAATGATCAAAGATGTATGGCTATTGGTTATTTGACAGACAACATGCCCATCATCAGATAAAGTTATATTAGCACTGATCTTGACAAATCTTCATACAACAGAGTCAACAGTCTCCACCCTTACATGCTGTGTGCCACGCTCTCAACTATGTGCAAACATGAAGGATCGCCAGATGTCTAAGACATCTTTTAACACACACACACACACAAAGAGAACTGAGTTACAGTTTAAGTAAACTGGAAGAACCAAAGAAAATACACAGAGAAGAAACATATTATCTTTGATATCTTCATGGAGGTAAGGTTCAGTTCAGTTCAGTTCAGTTGCTTCAGTTCAGTTCAATTCAGTCGCTCAGTCATGTCCGACTCTTTGCGACCCCATGAATCACAGCACACCAGGCCTCCCTGTTCATCACCAACTCCCGGAGTTCACTCAGACTCACGTCCATCGAGTCAGTGATGGCATCCAGCCATCTCATCCTCTGTCGTCCCCTTCTCCTCCTGCCCCAAATCCCTCCCAGCTTCAGAGTCTTTTCAAATGAGTCAGCTCTTCACATCAGATGGCCGAAGTATTGGAATTTCAGCTTCAACATCAGTTCTGCCAATGAACACCCAAGGACCAATCTCCTTTAGGATGGACTGGTTGGATCTCCTTGCAGTCCAAGAGACTCTCAAGAGTCTTCTCCAACACCACAGTTCAAAAGCATCAATTCTTCTGTGCTCAGCTTTCTTTATAGTCCAACTCTCACATCCATACATGACCACTGGAAAAACCATAGCCTTGACTAGATGGACCTTTGTTGACAAAGTAATGTCTCTGCTTTTTAATATGCTGTCTAGGTTGGTCATAACTTTTCTTCCAAGGAGTAAGCATCTTTTAATTTCATGGCTGCAGTCACCATCTGCAGTGATTTTGGAGCCCCCAAAAATAAAGTCTGACACTGTTTCCACTTTTTCCCCATCTATTTGCCATGAAGTGATGGGACTGGATGCCATGATCTTAGTTTTCTGAATGTTGAGCTTTAAGCCAACTTTTTCCACTCTCCTCTTTCACTTTCATCAAGAGGCTCTTTAGATCTTCTTCACTTTCTGCCACAAGGGTGGTGTCATCTGCGTATCTGAGGTTATTGATATTTCTCCCGGCAATCTTGATTCCAGCTTGTGTTTCTTCCAGTCCAGCATTCCTCATGATGTACTCTGCATGTAAGTTAAATAAGCAGGGTGACAATATATAGCCTTGACATACTCCTTTCCCTATTTGGAACCAGTCTGTTGTTCCATGTCCAGTTCTAACTGTTGCTTCCTGAACTACATACAGGTTTCTCAAGAGGCAGGTCAGGTGGTCTAGTATTCCCTTCTCTTTCAGCATTTTCCACAGTTTCTTGTGATCCACACAGTCAAAGGCTTTGGCATTGTCAATCAAGCAGAAATAGATGCTTTTCTGGAACTCTCTTGCTTTTTCAATGATCCAGCAGATGTTGGCAATTTGATCTCTGGTTCCTCTGCCTTTTCTAAAACCAGCTTGAACATCAGGGAGTTCATGGTTCATGTATTGCTGAAGCCTGGCTTGGAGAATTTTGAGCATTACTTTAGTAGTGTGTGAGGTAAGGTAGTTTGTTGTAAAAAAAAAAAAATCAATACATACAAATAGAAGATATTAGGTATTTTTAAAAATACAATGACGGAGTACTTTGCTGGTGGTATAATGGATAATAATCCACCTGCCAATGGAGGGGACACAGGTTCGTTCCCTGGTCCAGGGAGGATTACACCTGCCTCAGAGCAACAAAGTACATGAGCCACAGCTACTGAAGTCTGCATGCTCTAGGGCCCATGAGACACAAATAACGAGCTCAAGTGCTGCAACTATGGAAGCCCTTGTGCCTGGAGCCTGTGCCCTACAGCAAGAGAAGCCCATGCACCTCAGCTAGAGAGGGGCCCCCACTCTCCACAACTAGAGTAAGCCCACTCAGCAACAAAGACCCAGCACAGCCAAAACTAAAATAAATATTTTAAAAAATCAATGACACAAATTACAAACTTGATAGACATGTTATAGAAGATAAAACTGGAGAAACTGCTCAGAAAGCTGACTGGAAAGCAGAACATAATCAGAAAAGCAAAGGATAATTTCTTAAGTTCAACATTCAAATAAAAGGAGCTCCCAAGAAACCAAACAGAGAAAATGAGGGGAGATAATTATTTAAGAAGCATTTCAAGTGAATTTCCCAGAGTGCAATGACCTAAGTATCCAGAGTGAAAGAGAATCCAGAATACCCAGATAATGGCTGAAAATAACCACACCCAACTCACCTCACCATGAAATCTTAAAATACCGAGACAGAGGCAAGCCTTGGGTAGAGGCAGGGGCTTGGTCACTGAAAAGCGTAGAGACTCTGAATGTCAATTAAGCATGAGGGAAGAATAAAGGCATTTTCAGACATCCAGGGCATCCAATTGTCTTACATCACCTGCACCCTCTCTCAGATAGCCTTCTCTCGGGAAACTGTGCTTCCTTAAACTCAGTGGATAAATTTTAAGAAAAGGAAGCTATGAGACCATACAGAGGGAGAGAAGTGGAGGGAGTCAGAGAAGCTTGGTCATGAGCAATTCAATGATCACAGGTATGTGAGGACACTAAGAACAGTCTTTTAAACGAGGGCAGGTTAGCATGCCTCAGGAACGAATACTTTCGGGATATGCAACATCACAATACTAGACGTGTCTGACACATCAAGAGATGTAAGCAATCGGCAGAACATTTTCATTAAGCATGCATAAGAAACTATTTTATTTTTAATTAAAGGATAATTTTTTAATCCAGAGAAAATACAATTGTGAATCAGAGAAATGCTCATACTTATATAAGTCACTGTATTCTATAAGGCATAGCTGTGAATAACAGTTACATCATCAAAATAATGCAATAATTTTGCTCTGTCACAAATTATGAAATAACTATACTAGACAGATGGGGAGCAAAAAGGAATGCATGTACTGGGACAGGGTGAAAGTATAAGGACTAAAGAAAACTCATCTTCCAAAATGAGATATGTCAATATTAATTTGTTGTTGTTATAATGTTATAGTGTTAGTTACTCAATCATATCTGACTCTTCGTGATCCTATGGAATGTAGCCTACCAGGTTCCTCTGGCCATGGGATTTCCCAGACAAGAACACTGGAGTGCATTGCCATTTCGTTCTCTAGGGGATCTTCCTAACCCAGGAATCAAACCCAGGTCTCCTGCGTTGGCAGGTGGATTCTTTACCACTAAGCCACCTGAGAAGCCCATTAATATTAATAGATAATGATTTTTTAAAAATCAAGAATGGAAATATTAGTATATAACTTAGAAAAAATAAGATCATATACCTAAGGGGAAAAACAGAACAAAACAAATAAAAGATTTGATGACTTCCCTGGTGGTCCAGTGGCTGAGACTCTGCATTCCCAATGTAGGGGGCCCAGGTTTGATTCCTGGTCAGGGAACTAGATCTCACATGCTGCAACTAAGCCAAAATAAGTGAATAAATAATCAGGACTTCCCTGGTGGTCCAGTGGTTAAGATTGCATTTTTACTGCAGGGGCGCAAGTTTGATCCCTAGTTGGGGAACTAAGATCCCACATGGCATATGATGTAGAAAAGGGAAAAAAAAAAAAAAAAAAAAAAAGTGTTGAAAGTGGTTGCTTCTGGGTGTTGAGGCTCACGAAGGGCTGTCCCAAAGCTTGCTAAAGTGGCATACTGATTATTCTGAATTAAAGTTACCTAAGAAACAACTAACCTAGATAGCATATTAAAAAGCAGAGATATTTCTTTGCCAACAAAGGTCCATCTAGTCAAGGCTATGGTTTTTCCAGTGGTCATGTATGGATGTGAGAGTTGGACTGTGAATAAAGCTGAGCAATTGATGCTTTTGAACTGTGGTGTTGGAGAAGACTCTGAGAGTCCCTTGGACTGCAAGGAGATCCAACCAGTCCATCCTAAAGGAGACCAGTCCTGGGTGTTCATTGGTAGGACTGATGTTGAAGCTGAAACTCCAATACTTTGGCCACCTCATGCGAAGAGTTGACTCATTGAAAAAGACCCTGATGCTGGGAGGAATTAGGGGCAGGAGGAAAAGGGGACGACAGAGGATGAGATGGCTGGATGGCATCACCAACTTGATGCACATGAGTTTGGGTGAACTCCGGGAGCTGGTGATGGACAGGGAGGCCTGGCATGCTGCAATTCATGGGGTCACAAAGAGTCGGACACGACTGAGCGACTGAAATGAACTGAACTGAACTGAACTGAAGAAACAACTGGTGATTTATATAAGATATAAAAAGCAACTCTGACTCCCTTCTGTCCTGCTGAATATGAGAAATAAATCTCCCATATGAAAGAATCCTCCCTATAACAGGAGGATAGAAAGTATCCTTATCCCAAGAGTTAGGGAATTCAAGGCTAAGAAAGCTGTGTAAGTAAATTTTGTTACTGTGTTTATTAGCTTGCTACCCCAAGTACAAGCTCTTTTGTTTTGTTAAATCTTCACAAGTAATTGTGTCTTTGTCTAAAATAAAACTAGCAGAAGAGGAAGATGAACAAGGATTAACTACATGGGACTGTGTGTACTAAGGAAGATGATTATAATGTTTTATAATTTTTTTCACTTGAAACATTGCTAATTTTCAAAAGATGTTTTGTTCCTCCAGATTTAAGAAAAACTTCTCCTTTATCTAACTTAGAGCTTATTTGTTCTCTTTTAACAACTTAGAGTAGTTTGATAAATTTTATCTTTGTAAGCAGAATAGAAATGTTTATCATTTTTCTCCCTGACTGATCCCTCTGCAACTCAAAAAACTAACAGTGATTATTCTTATTTTCATGGCAATATAGTTGCTTCCATAAGTTCAATAAGAGTCTACTCTTCTTATAACAGGACACAATCAGAAACATTGATTTTATTGCCAAGGCTTTAGCTGGAATTTCACATTTGAGAATGAACATAGATTCAGATATGACCAGACAGCTTTGATGTCCCTTGGAAAATCAGTCCACTACCTTGCTTACAGGTTTCCCAGAAACCTTACCAGGTGTGTAAGCAAGATTGGTTCCCAGGCAGGCCCAGGAATCTCAGGATAATTTGGGGACCTCAAGAAGAAAGGAATTCACTCAAATCTATCAATATTGCGGGTGATATCTGATGGCAAATGTTTGGCTTGGCTTCTTAGCCCTGAGAGGCTATTGAAAGTTTGCTCTGGGACTTCCTTTGTGGTCCATTGGTTGGGAATCTGCCTGCCAATGCAGGGGATGTTGGTTTGATCCCTGGTCTGGGGAGATTCCACATGCTGAGGGGCGGTTGAGCCCATGTGCCACAACTACTGAGCCTATGTGCAAAAGCTACTGAAGCCTTGTACCTAGAGCCTGTAGCCCACAGGAGAAACCACCACAATGAGAAGCCCATGCACCACAACCAGAGAAAGCCTGTGCGCAGCAAAAAAGACCCAGGCAGATTCCCCCCCCCCCCCCACCCCGAATAATTAATTAATTGATTTTTTTAAAACATTCAATCTGAAGATTCCTTATGAAAAGTGCCAGCAAAACAGATTTTTTAAAAACCTGTATAGTAATCACTGTTCTTGCAGAACTCATATAAATAGCCATGTCAGATGTATTAAATCTAGACTTATTTTGCAAACAAATTAGTCTTAAAGGCTATCTTTGGTAAAAGTATAAGTGATTTTAGAGAGAAAAATTATGTTTCAGTGGAAGCTGCTATAAAACACACTTGAAGATATCAGATTCTAGTTTTACTAATTGTCTTCAAGATTTTGTTTTCTACCTGTTAACTGGATGGAATCTTTAATTCTTCTGGTATCCTCCAATATCTGGCTACAACTCTTGAAACAGGTTTCAAACTTTTCCTCCCATCCTTTTTACTTGGAATGATTGCCTAAGATTGTCCTTTATCCTGAAGCCCTGCAGATTGAAGCTAGATGACTTGATATAAACTTCAAAGAAATCACAGAAATTGCTCATATTTTTAAGCAATCTTCTTCATGTCTGTTGTGCAGGCTGCTCAGAAAGTTTTCCTGAACACTTGATAAGATCATCAGAGATATTTCAAACTGCAAAAGATGCTTCAACTTTTGACATCTAGAAATATCCTTGACTAGCTGCCTCCTAGGCTCAGAAATTGACTAAAGTTGGCTCCAATCATTAACCTCTGTTTTTCTTTGTTTCCATAGATACATCTCTTCTCAAATACCCAATTGCTTGTGCAATGTAGGCCTGACTTTGGGAGCCCAGTTGTATCACCATCTCCTGAAATTAGTTTAACTAAACTGACCTATGCTCAGGACTAAGAACCTGATTCAATGAAATAACAGAAAAATCCATCAGCTCAGCTTTTAATATGTGAAACTTCCAGGGAAGTCTTAACAGGAGAAAACTGGGAGGCGGGGAGGCGGGGGGGCGGGGGGGGGGGGTGGCGCGTGGCTCAAGGCAAGCTGCCCTCAAAGATACCAAAATGACATATCAATTATTTTAAATTAAAATCAGTCGAGAAAAAACTGGCGAGAAAAAAAAAAAAAAAGTAATACTAAAACACTCTGACCCTCCTCTTTCCCCTTGAAAGTGAGAAAGAAATCTCCCTTGTAAAGGTATCTTCTGTATACCAAGGAAGATAGAAAACATCCTCAACACCAAAGTTAGGGAATTCAAGACTAAGAAAGTTATATAGACAAACTTCGTTACTTCTTCATTTGTCTCTACCCCAAGCACAAGACTCGTAGTTTTGTTAAATCTTCGCAAATAATTGTTTCCTCTGTGTAAAGATGATATATAAACAGCCTGCTTTGATCACTTTGGGGATCCTATTTCTATGAGACCTCCATACCTATGAATTAATTTTTCTTCTTCTGGTTAATCTGTCTTGTGTCAATTTTATTGTTAGAGGAGCCAAGAGACCTCAAGAAGGTTAGTAGGGAAAACTTCCCTTCCCATGGGTAAAGAGAAGCCGATGAGAGAGACTAAATTTTTCTTTGCACATTCCTGTTGAGTTAGTTTACTCTGTAAAGTGTGTGCACCTATAACTGTCATTTTTTAAAAAACGAGGAGAAAAGGGTACTAGGGAAAAAAAAACCAAAGCTGCATGCCAATGATAGGATCATACACAAATTCCTTTCACCCCCAGTGTTTCCCCTTCTAAGCTCCCCCTAAGTTTTCCGTTTAATGTCACAATTCCTGCCTCCAAATCCTTCTACTCAATTTCCCTACGGCCTGCCACACATCTTACCTGCTTGCATTTCTTGCTAAGAGTTATGAATCTAGTACTTTTAATGAGTCCGATATACTCAATCTACATCTCCAATTATGAAAACGTTTTTGAGAACTGAAAGCATGTCTCGTTCTTCTTTTTGAAAACCTAACACCTGATTCCACGCTTGCAGTGGTGTGGAGACACATAAATAGTTCTTAGTGATTATTTATTGAACATATATTATGTGATATAGTCACTTTATACATGCCATCTAATTTCATGCTAGGACAACTTTGCAAGAGGGCTTTAATAATTGTCATTTTACAGATGAAGTGGGCAAAAGAGGAAAGGCAATAAAATTTGCACCACAGCTCTGAGTGTAAGAAATATCACATTTCTTCATATTAAACTGCTTAAAGACAGTAGCTATCAAAGGGGCAGGAAATGCTATTTCAGTCATTTCTAGACTCCCTTCCTCCACTCCTATTTCCAGGTGATGCAAAGGTTGGGGGTGGGGACTGTCTTCTGCAATATGAAATACTGAAAGGAGGCTGTGGACAGTGATAGGCTCACTGTCCAGGACACCTGGATAATCTTGACCCAGAATTCACTATCATCTCCATTCCCAAGGCGGTGGCTTCTAGAGTCCTTCCTCCCTGGAGTCTTCTAGGAACCCACTCACTTGGGAGTTAACAAGTAGGGCAGGGGTGGGTTACCTCTTTTGAAAACGACCCAAATCTATTTCCTCCTGCTGTTTCAAGGAATTACTGCCAGTAGTCAGTTCTCTTTCCAATCCCAGCACCCCTCAAAAGCCATTATCTTTCTTTCCTTCCACTCTAGGTGATAGGGCATAGCCCCCTCAATGATTTTACTTTTCCAATCCCAATCCCCCCCACCCCCGCCACCCTCCCCCACAGAGAAATACACACAAAGAATGAAGCTAGCCTCTGGCAACGTATGCTTTCCACCAGCAACCCAAGGCCCCTAGGGCAAAGGAACACAATGGCTTGGCTACTGTTTTGGAATGGGAAGGGGAAAAAAAACCCTTAGCAGTGAAAACAAAGTGCAGTATTTTTTTTGGAGAGAAAAACAAATCCTGCCTCCAATAGAAACACACACATACACCTATAATATGAAAATAGAAAAGTATTTATACAATTATATCTTTAACATACACAGTTGAATGAATGCCTGTGGGAAAAGGAGATTGTCACTGGAAAAGCAGCAGCTTTTATTAGAAGGACCTGTCTCATCCTCTAGTCTTCTACTATTGCTTTTGAACTACATTCCAAACCCAGGGAAAGAACATGTTTATAAAATTGCAAAGGTCAAAGTCAGTAATGGAAATTGATTTTACATGCTCAGTGGAGTGTTTTTAAAACCATGGAACCATCTAAGGAAAAAGGAAAAAATCTATTTAATTACTTGACAGTCTTTTGTAGTCCCTTAAAAAGGCTCTGCAATTGTCTACCTTTCCTGAACCAACTTAACATAAATCCCTCCCATTAAAAAAGCACTTTTTAGAAATTCCAGAGAATGTGCTCTTCTAAAGAGGTGAAAACTCCAGAGGATGAACTCAAACCAAGAATAATGATTCCTACATTGAAGACAAGCTGCTTCCTTTAAATGTTTTTAATGAGGCAGAAATTTTCACTGGAAGCTCCTGCCCAATACCTGAGTAGCTGATCCCTTTGAACTTGGTATTTTTCTCCCTTCATTCTCTGTTTGATGAGATGATGAGGAAGAAATCGATAGCCTTTGCTAAAGGAGCAATTATGGTGCATTTTTGCCTTGATTCTTTTTGAATTTTAGTCTATCTTGATCCACACTAAAAATCTTTTCTCCATTTTTCAAAGCAAATTTGTGATCATCTGAAAAATGATTTTACTATGATTAACAATGGACCGCTTTTTAAATTCTTATGATATAAAATTAAGAATAAAGGGATTATATAAATTAGATTTAAGGAGCTGTGTCTCTGAATAATTACTTGGCTATACAAGCAAGTGTGCCTTCCTTGAAAGGACAGTGCTCAAATGCATCTCCTGGGACAACTATTCTCCAGGTAGGGAGGCTGAGCTGCAAGTCCTTCTAAAGATCCCTATGTTCATTAGATCATTAATTTAATTAATTCCACTTAATTAAAGTTCTTGCATAAGTGTGTAGTCAAGCACTATTGTCTAGAGTTTTAGTAGTCTTTCTATAAGGCCATAATTAATTAATTATGCATTAACTATATAGCATCTATTCTTGGACAGTAACTTGGAAACCATGATTAATGGTTTGTGCTACCACTGCTGGTTTGAAACAAATTGTATTTCAGGTTGATATATAATGTTCTCTCCCCATACTAACAAGACTTCACTGTATCATAACTGTTATTTTAAGGTAGGTACTTATCTAAGACTGGGCTTCCCAGGTGGTGCAGTGGTAAAGAATCCACACGCCAGTGCAGGAGATGTGAGTTCAGTCCTGGGTCAGGAAGATCCCCTCGAGATGGAAATGGCAACTCGCTCCAGTATTCTTGCCTAGAAAATCCCATGGACAGAGGAGCCTGGTGGGCTACAGTCCGTAGGGTTGCAAAGAGTTGGATATGACTTAGCAACTGAGCATGCACTCATCTAAGATGACTCCAACTATCTTGTCTAAGCAAAATTTACTTCTCACCTGATTCCTTCCCTTGCAGCCCAACTCAGTGACAGTTGCTTGCTTCAGCTGGTCCTAAACCTGCAAAAGTTGCCATTTTTCTTCTTTCAGACTGATTTCCAGGTGTGTTTTTTTTTACATAAACTTCAATAAATTCTATTTTTATTTTGAAATTTATTTGTTTCTATGAGACCCACCTCAGATGATTAACTATGACCTTCCATAAAGTTTTAAATTACTAGGTTTTAAAGTTTTCTCTTCCATCTATGGTAGGCTAATAAACAGGAACACAAAATATATCCATGTCCTAATCCCTGCAACCTGTAAATGCTGCCTTATTTGGAAAAGAATCTGAGGTCCTTAAATAAGGATTTTGAGATAGGAGATTGTCCTAAACCATCTGGGTGACTCGTCAGTGCTGTCACAGGTATGTAACTGAGCAGGGGACGGACACCCCCCCCCCCACCCCCCGCGTCGGAGCTTCTGGCTGAAGTACCAAGATAACAGTATCTGGTGCACATTTCCTGAGTTATCTTACAGATGCTAAAACTCCCACCACATGAAATATATTAACTACTTGATGACCATGAGCACACAGCTCCCAGACCTACTGGGGCCTAAGGATTGATAATGTTAACCCCTGTGACATAGTCTTATTACCTTGCCATCAACCAGTCAGATGACTGAGCATCAGCTAGTCATATACCATGTAACTCCCCTCCTTTCAGTTCAGTTCAGTTCAGTCCAGTTCAGTTGCTCAGTCGTGTCCGACTCTTTGCGACCCCATGAATCACAGCACACCAGGCCTCCCTGTCCATCACCTACTCCTGGAATTCACTCAGACTCACGTCCATCGAGTCAGTGATGGCATCCAGCCATCTCATCCTCTGTTGTCCCCTTCTCCTCCTGCCCCCAATCCCTCCCAGCATCAGAGTCTTTTCCAATGAGTCAACTCTTCGCATGAGGTGGCCAGAGTACTGGAGCTTCAGCTTTAGCATCATTCCTTCCAAAGAAATCCCAGGGCTGATCTCTTTCAGAATGGACTGGTTGGATCTCCTTGCAGTCCAAGGGGCTCTCAAGAGTCTTCTCCAACACCACAGTTCAAAAGCATCAATTCTTCAGCACTCAGCTTTCTTCACAGTCCAAATCTCACATCCATACATGACCACTGGAAAAACCATAGCCTTGACTAGATGGACCTTTGTTGGCAAAGTAATGTCTCTGCTCTTCAATGTGGTCCACTGGAGAAGGGAATGGCAAACCACTTCAGTATTCTTGCCTTGAGAACCCCATGAACAGTATGAAAAGGAAAAATGATAGGATACTGAAAGAGGAACTCCCCAGGTCAGTAGGTGCCCAATATGCTACTGGAGATCAGTGGAGAAATAACTCCAGAAAGAAGGAAAGGATGGAGTCAAAGCAAAAAACAATACCCAGTTCTGGATGGGACTGGTGATAGAAGTAAGGTCCGATGCTGTAAAGAGCAATATTGCATAGGAACCTGGAATGTCAGGTCCATAAATCAAGGCAAGTTGGAAGTGGTCAAACAGGAAATGGCAAGAGTGAACACTGACATTTTAGGAATCAGCAAACTAAAATGGACTGGAATGGGTGAATTTAACTCAGATGACCATTATATCTACTACTGTGTGCAGGAATCCCTTAGAAGAAATGGAGTAGCCATCATGGTCAACAAAAGAGTCCGAAATGCAGTACTTGGATGCAATCTCAAAAACAACAGAATGATCTCTGTTCATTTCCAAGGCAAACCATTCAATATCCCCTCCCTTACCTGGCCTTCAAAGGGCTTTCCTGAAACGCATCAGGGAGTTTGGGCTTCTTGAGCACTAGCTGTCCTGGACTCTTTGCTGGGTGCCCTGCAATAAATGCTGTACCTTCCTTCACCATAACCCAGTGTTAGCATATTGGTTTGACTGCACATGAGTGAGCAGATCCAAGTTTGGTTGCTAACCTGTGCCCTTACAGGAGATTCAACATACATGCAAAGGAAAAGACAATACGAAGAGAGATCTGAACAAGGTGATGGCCCTAAGCATTGGAGCGATCCAGCCACAAGCCAAGGAATGCCAGAAGTTATCAGAAGCTGGAAGAGAAAAGGAGTCTAGTCTTCCCTAGAAGGTTTGGAGTGAGGATAGCCCTGCCTACACCTTGATTTCAGGCTAGTGATATTTATTTTGGACTTCTGGCCTCCAGAACTGAAAGAAAATAAATTTCTGTGTGTGGCACTACAGAGCCATAGGAAACTAACATACAATCCAATTCTTTATCTTAATTCTCTTAGATCTGGCCATCTATATAGTGCCAAGAAGTCATAAAAAGAGCAATAGAGAAGGATTCACAAAAGCCCATGAATACTCTCAGGAACAAGGAAGTAATCAGTATCTTTAATTACCAAAAGGTCAAGGTAGAGATCTTAAAGTACCTTTTGGATTAGGCAATTAGGAAGTCTTTAGTAACTGCAAGAAGAATACTTTCAATATGGTTGTAGTGGTGGCAAGCCATATCCAGTATCTAGTAGATTGAAAAGTGAATTGGAAGTCAGAAAGATCAAACTAGTAAGAATATAACCAATTTTCAAAAATCATGTTTGTACAAAACTGATGCTTAGGTACAGAACATAGGGACCACAAAGATATTTTAATTTTTTTTCAAATGAAATGAAAAAAATTAACCTTTAAGTAAAATAAAGTGTTTTAATATATATTATTATATATCTTTCAGTTCAGTTCAGTCGCTCAGTTGTGTCCAACTCTTTGTGACCCCATGAATCGCAGGATGCCAGGCCTCCCTGTCCATCACCAACTCCCAGAGTCTACCCAAACCAATGTCCATCAAGTCAGTGATGCCGTCCAGCCATCACATCCTCTCTTGTCCCCTTCTCCTCCTGCCCTCAATCCTTCCCAGCATTAGGGTCTTTTCCAATGAGTCAATTCTTCGCATGAGGTGGCCAAAGTATTGGAGTTTCACCTTCAACATCAGTCCTTCCAGTGAACATCCAGGACTGATCTCCTTTAGGATGGACTGGTTGGATCTCCTTGCAGTCCAAGGGACTCTCAAGAGTCTTCTCCAACACCACAGTTCAAAAGCATCAACTCTTCGGTGCTCAGTTTTCTTCACAGTCCAACTCTCACATCCATACATGACTACTGGAAAAACCATAGCCTTGACTAGACGGACCTTAGTTGGCAAAGTAATGTCTCTGCTTTTGAATATGCTATCTAGGTTGGCCATAACTTTCCTTCCAAGGAGTAAGCGTCTTTTAATTTCATGGCTCCAATCACCATCTGCAGTCATTTTGGAGCCCAAAAAAAAAAAAGTCTGACACTGTTTCCACTGTTTCCCCATCTATTTCCCATGAATTGATGGGACCAGATGCCATGATCTTATTTTTCTGAATGTTGAGCTTTACACCAACTTTTTCACTCACCTCCTTCACTTTCATCAAGATGCTTTTTAGTTCTTCTTCACTTTCTGCCATAAGGGTGGTGCCATACGGTATGGCCAGTAATAATACTAATAAAGGCACCAATTAAAGAATGTTGCTAATCAGCCAGTTCTACATGAATTAAGTCATTAGCTATTGTACTTGCTGACTTTCAAAATACCCTGAAAGAAATTCAGGACACAGATCATGAATGAAGCTCTCTGTGCGCTGGGAAAATTGACAGAACAGATCTTCTGCTAGTTAGATATGTTCAGGAGAAAATTATACGAACCCCAAGTCTTACATCTTCCCATACTTAGAAGAGCACTAAAATTATTAACAGAGCTAATATGTTCCTCCTGACTGAGATGTGTGTTTAATTGCACGCACTCCTTTTCGAAAATCACATACACACTGACCTACCTCTTTACCTCTTTGAAGAAATTCCTCAGAGTTACCTGAGAGGCTGTCTTCTGTTCTATAGTCCTCAGTAAGTCTCCAAATAAAATTGAAATTCCCAACTCACTGCATTTAAAATATGCATATATGTATTATTGAAGTATAGTTGATTTACGAAGTTGCATTCTTGTCAGGTGTACAGTACAGTAACTCGGTTTATATATATATATATGTATATAGGACTTCCCTGGTGGCTCAGACGGTAAAGTATCTGTCTACAATGTGGGAGACCTGGGTTTGAGCCCTGGGTTGGGAAGATCCCCTGGAGAAGGAAATGGCAATCCACTCCAGTACTATTGCCTGGAAAATCCCATGGGCAGAGGAGCTTGGTAGGCTACAGTCTATGGGGCTGCACAGAGTCGGACATGACTGAGCGACTTCACTTTCACTTTCATACGTGTATATATATATATACATCTGTATCTATATCTATCTAAGTCACTTCAGTCGTGTCCGACTCTGTGTGACCCCATAGCTGGCAGCCCGCCAGGCTCCCCCGTCCCTGGGATTCTCCAGGCAAGAACACTGGAGTGGTTGCCATTTCCTTCTCCAATGCATGAAAGTGAAGTCGCTCAGCCGTGTCTGACTCCTAGCGACCCCATGGACTGCAGCCTACCAGGCTCCTCCATCCATGGGATTTTCCAGGCAAGAGTACTGGAGTGGGTTGCCATTGCCTTCTCTGATATATATATATATATATATGTAGTTTTCTTAGATTCTTTTTCCCTATGCTGCTGCTGCTGCTAAGTCGCTTCAGTCATGTCTGACTCTGTGTGACCCCATAGATGGCAGCCCACCAGGCTCCCCAGTTCCTGGGATTCTCCAGGCAAGAACACTGGAGTGGGTTGCCATTTCCTTCTCCAATGCATGAAAGTGAAAACTGAAAGTGAAGTCGCTCAGTCGTGTCCGACTCCTAGCGACCCCATGGACTGCAGCCTACCAGGCTCCTCCATCCATGGGATTTTCCAGGCGAGAGTACTGGAGTGGGGTACAATTGCCTTCTCCTTTCTCCTTATAGGTTACTAGAAAATACGGAGTCTATTTTCCTTGCCATTTAGTAGGTCCTTTTTGGTTATCTGCACAGTGGCTGCGTGGCGCTGGAGTGGTTGTGTGGAGATACTCCACGTCCAAGGACAGAGAAGCCCCAGCAAGACGGTAGGCACTGGAGCAGCGGCTGTGTGGCACCAGAGTGTCTTTGAGGAGATATCCACGTCCAAGGGCAAAGGAGAAGCTCCAGAAAGACTGTAGGAGGGGCAAAACCAGATTTAGAATCAAACCCCATACCTGCCAGAGATGCTTAGAGGGCTCAAACATACCTGTGCACACCAGGACCTAGAGACCCCACAGAGACTGAGCCAGAACTGTTTTTGGGTATCTCCTGAGAAGGTACGGGTCAGCACCACACTGCTGCAGGGACAGGAGCTCTGGGTGCAGTAGACCTGGGTATGGCATAAGCCCTCTGGGATGAGGTCACCATCAACCCACCATAGAGCCAGAAATTACACAGGACTGGAGAAACAGACTCTGGGAGGGCACAGACAGAATCTGTATGTACCAGGACCCAGAAGAAAGGAGCAGTGACACCACAAGAGACTGACCCAGACTTGCCCATGAGTGTCCAGGAGTCTCTGGTGGAGGCGTGAGTCAGCGGTGGCCTGCTGGATCTGGGTTGGGGGCACTGAGTGTAGCAGTGCCTGCATGGGACCTTTTGAAGGAGGTCACCATTATCTTCATTACCTCTACCATAGTTTCGCCTCAGTCAAACAACTGGGAGGGAACACAGCCCAACCCATCAGCAGCAAATTGGATTAAAGATTTAATGAGAATAGCCCCACCCATCAGAACAAGACCAAGTTTGCCCCTCAGTCAGTCTCTCCCATCAGGAAGCTTCCATAAGCCTCTTATCCTTCTCCTTCAGAGGGCAGACAGATTGAAAACCACATCACAGAAAACTAACCAATCTGATCACATGGACCCAGCCTTGTCTAACTCAATGAAACTATGAGCCATGCCATGTGGGGCCATCCAAGAAAGATGGGTCATGGTGGAGAGTTCTGACAGAATGTGGTCCACTGGAGAAGAGAATGGCAAACCACTTCAGTACTCTTGCCTTGAGAACCCCAAGAACAGTATGGAAAGGCAAAAAGATAGGACACAGAAAGATCAACTCCCCAGGTCGGTAGGTGCCCAATATGCTAAGGGAGATCAGTGGAGAAATAACTCCAGAAAAAATGAAGAGACAGAGCCAAAGCAAAATCAACACCCAGTTGTGGGGGTGACTGGTGATGGAAGTAAAGTCCGATGCTGTAAAGAGCAATATTGCATAGGAACCCAGAATGAAGTGGTCAAACAGGAGATGGCAAGAGTGAACACTGACAGTTTAGGAATCAGCAAACTAAAATGGACTGGAATGGGTGAATTTAACTCAGATGACCATTATATCTACTACTGTGGGCAAGAATCCCTTAGAAGAAATAGAGTAGCCATCATAGTCAACAAAAGAGTCTGAAATGCAGTACTTGGATGCAATCTCAAAAATGACAGAATGATCTCTGTTCATTTCCAAGGCAAACCATTCAATATCACAGTAATCCACAGTAATGCAGAAGAAGCTGAAGTTGAATGATTCTGTGAAAACCTATAAGACCTTCTAGAACTAATACCCAAAAAAGAAGTCCTTTCCATTATACGGGACTGGAACGCAAAAGTAGGAAGTCAAGAAATACCTGGAGTAACAGGCAAATTTGCCCTTTAAGTACAGAATAAAGCAGGGAAAAGGCTAACAGAATTTTGCCAAAAGAACGTGATGGTCATAGCAAAAACCCTCTTCCAACAACACAAGAGAAGACTCTACACATGGACATCACCAGATGGTCAATACTAAAGTCAGATTGATTATATTCTCTGCAGCCAAAGATGGAGAAGCTCTAAACACTCAGCAAAAACAAGACCTGGAGCTAACTGTGGCTCAGATCATGAACTCATTATTGCCAAATTCAGACTTAAATTGAAGAAAGTACGGAAAACCACTAGATCACTCAGGTATGACCTAAATCATATCCCTTATGACTATACAGTGGCACTGACAAATATATTCAAGGGATTAGATTTGATAGACTGCCTGAAGAACTATGGACAGAAGTTGGTGACATTGTACAGGAGGAAGTGATTAAGACAGTCCCCAAGAAAAAGAAATGCAAAAAGGCAGAATGGCTGTCTGAGGAGGCCTTACAAATAGCTGTGAAAAGAAGAGAAATGAAAGGCAAAGGAGAAAAGGCAAGATATACCCATTTGAATGCAGAGTACCAAAGAATAGCAAGCAGAGATAAGAAAGCCTTCCTCAGTGATCAATGCAAAGAAATAGAGGAAAACAATAGAATGGGAAAGACTAGAGCTCTCTTCAAGAAAATTAGAGATACCACGGGAACATTTCATCCAAAGAAGAGCACAATAAAGGGCAGAAATGGTATGAACCTAAGAGAAGCAGAAGATATTAAGAAGAGGTGGCAAGAATACACAGATGAACTATACAAAAAAGATATTCATGACCCAGACAGTCACGATGGTGTGATCACTCAGCTAGAGCCAGACATCCTGGAATGCAAAGTCAAGTGAGCTTTAGGAAGCATCACTATGAACAAAATTAGTGGAGGCGATGGAATTCCAGTTGAGCTATTTTGAATCCTAAAAGATGATGCTGTGAAAGTGCTGCACTCAATATGCCAGCATATTTGGAAAATTCAGCAGTGGCCACATGACTGGAAAAGGTCAATTTTCATTCCAATCCCAAAGAAAGGCAATGCCAAAGAATCCTCAAATGACGGCACAATTGCACTCATCTCATACGCTAGCAAAGGAATTCTCAAAATTTTCCAAGCCAGGCTTCAACAGTACGTGAACTATAAAATTCCAGATGTTCAAGCTGGATTTAGAAAAGGCAGAGGATCCAGAGATCAAGTTGCCAACATCCATTGGATCATCGAAAAAGCAAGAGAGTTCCAGAAGAACATCTACTTCTTCTTTATTGACTATGCCAAAGCCTTTGACTGTGTGGATCACAACAAACTGTGGAAAATTCTTTAAGAGATGGGAATACCAGACCACCTGACCTGCCTCCTCAGAAATCTGTATGCAGGTCAGGAAGCAACAGTTAGAAGTGGTCATGGAATAAGAGACTGGTTCCAAATTGGGAAAGGAGTACGTCAAGGCAGTATATTGTCACCCTATTTATTTAACTTATATGCAGAGTACATCATGAAAAATGCTGGGCTGGAAGAAGCACAAGCTGGAGTCAAGATTGCCGGGAGAAATATCAATAACCTGAGATATGCAGATGACACCACCCTTATGGCAGAAAGTGAAGAAGAACTAAAGAGCCTCTTGATGAAAGTGAAAGAGGAGAGTGAAAAAGTTGGCTTAAAGCTCAACATTCAGAAAACTAAGATCATGGCATCTGGTCCCATCACTTCATGGCAAATAGATGGGGAAACAGTGGAAACAGTGTCAGACTTTATTTTGGGGGGCTCCAAAATCACTGCAGATGGTGATTGCAGCCATGAAATTAAAAGACGCTTGCTCCTTAGTAGAAAAGTTATGATCAATCTAGAGAGCTTATTAAAAAGCAGAGACATTACTTTGCCAACAAAGGTCCGTCTAGTCAAGGCTATGGTTTTTCCAGTGGTCAAGTATGGATGTGAGAGTTGGACCATAAAGAAAGCTGAGTACTAAAGAATTGATGCTTTTGAACTGTGGTGTTGGAGAAGACTCTTGAGAGTCCCTTGGACAGCAAGGTTATCCAATCAGTCCATCCTAAAGGAAGTCAGTCCTGAATATTCATTGGAAGGACTGATGCTGAAGCTGAAACTCCAATACTTTGGCCACCTGAAGGGAAGAACTGACTCATTGGAAAGGACCCTGATGCTGGGAAAGATGGAAGGCGGGAGGAGAAGGGGACGACAGAGGGTGAGATAGCTGGATGGCATCACTGACTCAATGGACATGAGTTTGAGTAAACTCCAGGAGTTGGTGATGGACAGGGAGGCTTGGCATGCTAATCCATGGTATCACAAAGAGTTGGACACGACTGAGTGACTGAACTGAACTGAGCTGTTGATTATCTATTTTTTATATAGTAACATGTATATATTAACCACAATCTCCTAATTTATTGCTCTTCCACTGCTTTCCCCTTTGGTACACATAAGTTTGTTTTATATTTTGGCGGGTCTCTTTATGTTTTGTAAATAATTTCATTTGTATCTCTTTTTTTTAAATTTCAGATATAATTGTGCATGTTTATTTCAGTCAATAAATCAGAGATCTTGACTAAACTAGCATAAATTTATAGTCAAACTAAGAGAGCAAAGACCTAGAAGAATAGAAGATTGTGATGAGGGAGTGGGATGTGAGAGTTCTATGTTTCCAGAAATGGAAAAGGGTCTCACAGACAATGAGAAGCTCTGGGATACTGTAGTGAAAGGTGGAAGAAAGGTAGTATAGGAAACGAGCGTAGGAGAGGAGCAAGTAGGGGTATGAGACTAAGAGATTAAAAACTACTATACTATGTATTAAAAAAAAAAAATTGGGGCTTCTCTGGTGGATCAGAGGGTAAAGCGTCTACCTGCAGTGTGTGAGACCTGGGTTCCATCCCTGGGTGGGGACGATCTCTTGAAGCAGGGAATGGCAACCCACTCCAGTATTCTTGCCTGGAAAACCCCATGGACAGAGAAGCCTGGTAGGCTACAGTCCATGGACAGACAGAAAATGAACTCATGGTTGCTGGAGGGAATGGAGAATCAGGGATTTGGGGGAGGTCATGAACACACTGCTATATTTAAAATGGATCTACTGAACAGCACATGGAACTCTGCTCAATGTTATGTGGTAGCCTGGGTGGGAGGGGTTTGGGGTAGAATGGATACATGTATATGTATGGCCAAATCCCTTCATTGTTCACTTGAAACTACCACATCATTGTTAATCAGCTACAACCCAATACAAAATAAAAAGGTTAAAGTTACAAAAAATAATTGATAAGCAATGAGAATATATTGAAAAGGGAATATAGTAATTATTTTATTAATTTTAAATGGAGTATTGTCTACAAAAATATTGAATCACTTTGTCATTTACCTGAAACTAATACTGTAAATCAACTATACTTCAATGAAAAATAAACATAAAATATTTTGTTAAGCAAAAAAAGAAAGGTTTTAGAACAGTGAATATAATATCTTACCATTGCCTATTTCTAAAAACAAGTAATTTATAAATATGCATGTATATTCATATATATACATATGATTATTTTTCATAAAATATTTCTGGAAGAGTATTCAAAATTTGGTGATAATAATTGCTCCCAGAGAGGGGTACTGGGATACTGAAAGACATGGGGAGAAGATAATTTTCATTTGTCACTTTTTGATGAGTAGCCACTTGTACAGTCCTCATGAATCATGGAATTGACCTGATGACTTGAGGCAGGGTAGCGGGGGTTAGTGTTGTGCATCATATCAGATAACTCAGAGAGAGGGGGCTTTTTGGATATGATTAGGGAGTTGAGGTTTGAAAGTTACAAACCTTGGGTCTAGGTCAATATCACCCACTATTTCAGAGATGCAAATGAAGAGAAAATGGCTAGCATCTTTAGGGAAAGCTGCCTGAGAGGTGATGACATCAAGGAAAAGCCAAGTTTACATTAGGACAAGAACACAGCGAGTTCTGAGAAGAGACTGAGGATTTTGTGGAAATGGAATAAGATTTCAGGAGAGCAAGAGAAAGGGTTGTGAGAGAGGTCATCAGGGGGATGAGACGATGAGATGACTCAGAGGAAAAAAAAAAACACACAGAGCATAAAGGAAAAGAAAATTAGAAAGCAATGCCTGATGTGCCCAAATTCTAGATCTGAGGGCAACAGTCATGAGAGGTATGAAAGAAATTAGCAGTTCACAAGGTTCTATGATTTCATCAATGTCAGTTTGGGCAAGAGTCCCAAGTGACCCAAAAGTGTTAGCTGGTGACCCAGTCTATAAGTGCTGCGACTGGCAATGGCTGGAACCCATGTGCTCTCAACTATCAGGCTCTGGCATTTTTTCAACAGGCTCTCTACACAGTGTCCCTGATAGAAATTCAGTAAACAATGGTTTCTGTGCAGGTACAAAACTCAACCCTAAGTAGCAATGACCACCCACATGGGGGCCTTTCCCTCAGCTGCATCATCAACCTGACATTTCACCTTCTGACCTATTTTTCCAACATTCCAATCACCCCCTATAACTGAACTTAAAGGTGGAATTTAAAAAACAAAACTCCTAGAAACAGAGGAGACTGGTGGTTGCCAGGGGTGGAGGTTGGGGGTGCAAACAGGTGAAGCTGGTCAAAGACACAAACGTCCAGTTATAGGATAAGTAAGTCCTGGGAATCTAATGTCCAGCATGGCGACTACGGTTAACAATACCGCATTGTATACATACAAGTTGCTAAGAGAACTTAACAGTTTTTCAGTTCAGTTCAGTTCAGTCACTCAGTTGTGTCCGACTCTTTGCAACCCCATGAACCGCAGCACGCCAGGCCTCCCTGTCCATCACCAAGTCCCGGAGTTCACTCAGACTCACGTCCATCAAGTTAGTGATACCATCCAGCCATCTCATCCTCTGTCGTCCCCTTCTCCTCCTGCCCCCAATCCCTCCCAGCATCAAAGTCTTTTCCAATAAGTCAGTTCTTACCACATACAAAAAAAAAAAAAGTAGCTATGTGAGATGACAGATATATTCACTAATCTTATTAACAAACATGGTAATCATTACACAATATATATGTTTATCAAATCATCCTTTATATACCTTAAACTTACACAGGCTACATGTCAATCATATCTTAAGAGTGAAGTTAAAGTCACTCAGTCATGCCACTCTTTGCGACCCCATGGACTATACAGTCCATGGAATTCTCCAGGCCACAATACTGGAGTGGGTAGCCGTTTCCTTCTCCAGGGGATCTTCCCAACCCAGGGATCAAACCCAGATCTCCCATATTGAACGCAGATTCTTTACCAGCTGAACCACCAGGGAAGCAGCTCTGTCTTAACAGAGCTAGGAGGAAAAGTTACTGGATATGCTTTAAAAACAAACAAACAACAACAGATAAGATAGGATCTCTTAAACTTCCCCAGGCAATTGTATGTATAGCCAAGATAGAGTGCTAATTTACTTCAACACCTTTGTAAAGATAAAAAACTAAGGGAGATTATTCAAGGTCTGCTATCTGGAAAGTGAAGGCAAGGTAGGAAACCCAGTCTCCTGGCTCTGAGTCTAGTACTCATCCCGCATGCCTCAGGTTGCTTTGACTCATGATCCCGTCCTCTCTCAGCTTCACTTGGCTGTTTACCTAACCTCAAGGCAAAAATTAAAAATACCAAAATGTGACCAGAATGAACACATTCTTCACATGGACCCACATGTCCAGCTCCCACCACCTGCGGAAGCCCACACCTCTACTTCTGTGCCATGGTGTGCTGTTGCCGTGCATTGCTTAAGAACGTTGATGAATGGTGCCCGTTGGCCCACACTACACATTCATGCGATCTAACCTCAGTGTGTGCTCATTTTGCTTTGCCATCCTTACTCCCCTCTTTTTGTCCCTTGTCAGGCCAGCCACAGAGGCTGCTCCAAATCTTTTCACTTGCCTTAGCTCTGTATCCCCTCATAGATTAAACCATCTGATATTAATGTTATCTATTCCCCTAGTCTCTCCTCTGCCTCAAACTGTCTCTGTGTTTTCGTCTGTTCTCTTTTCATGTCTAACTTTTGCCTGTGATTAGATTTAACCTCTTCCCCCTCCCCTTTCTTTCCCTCTCATACATATTCTGTCTCCCTCTTTCTCTAGTCAAGCATTTCTGCTCTACTGCCTCTTTCCTCTAAGCCTACTTAGGAGTTTTCCTCATCTTTAAAGCAATGCTGCCCTTACAATTACAGTTGTATTAAAGCTACTATCACACTCCAATTTTTCTTTCTCTGTTTAACTTTTCTATTCAATTCAGTTCAGTTCAGTTGCTCAGTCGTGTCCGACTCTTTGCGACCCCATGAATCGCAGCACGCCAGGCCTCCCTGTCCATCACCAACTCCCAGAGTTCACTCAGACTCACGTCCATCGAGTCCGTGAAGCCATCCAGCCACCTCATCCTCTGTCGCCCCCTTCTTCTCCTGCCCCCAATCCCTCCCAGCATCAGAGTCTTTTCCAATGAGTCAACTCTTCCCATGAGGTGGCCAAAGTACTGGGGTTTCAGCTTTAGCATCATTCCTTCCAAAGAAATCCCAGGGCTGATCTCCTTCAGAATGGACTGGTTGGATTTCCTTTCAGTCCAAGGGACTCTCAAGTGTCAGCCTTCTTCACAGTCCAACTCTCACATCCATACATGACCACAGGAAAAACCATAGCCTTGACTAGACGGACCTTAGTTGGCAAAGTAATGTCTCTGCTTTTGAATATACTATCTAGGTTGGTCATAACTTTTCTTCCAAGGAGTAAGCGTCATTTAATTTCATGGCTGCAGTCACCATCTGCAGTGATTTTGGAGCCCCAAAAAATAAAGTCTGACACTGTTTCCACTGTTTCTCCATCATGATCTTCATTTTCTGAATGTTGAGCTTTAAGCCAACTTTTTCACTCTCTTCTTTCACTTTCATCAAGAGGCCTTTTAGTTCCTCTTCACTTTCTGCCATAATGGTGGTGTCATCTGCATATCTGAGGTTATTGATTTCTATTAGATGGTTTAAAATCACTCTTAGTGTTTCTACCTCTTCCCTGTAATGTGACTTCCAACATTTACCTGCTGAAGCTATGCTCTTATTTACACATGCTGGATTACTTGTCAAAATTAAGCCTCATTTATTGTCCTTGCACTAAGGAGCACTCTCTTACTTTGAAACATTCTTTCCCCCTTTTTACATTGCATTACAGAATTGCATTCTCAATAATTTTATTTTTGCTCCCTGTCTCTCTCTTTCTTTCTCTCTGCTTCTCTCTTCTGGCTCTCAATTTTCTGACCTCATCTCAGTACCTCAGGCTGTGCCCATGGACTAGCAATACCGCTGCATCCTGGGAGCTTGTCAGATGAACAGCATCTCAGGCCCCACTGTAGACCTACCGAGGCAGAGTCTGTAGTTCAATAACATGCCCAGGTGATTCGTATACACGGTAAAGCTTCAGAAGCATTGCTCTACGTTTCTGCCCTTGGCCTTTCTCTCTAACCTTTGTTCACTCTATTCTTGATATGATCCCAAGGTCCAAGTAACCATTCTAAACAAAAATCCCCCAATTTACTCCTCTGACCATGAGTTCATTCCATCCTTTACACCATGCCCCCATTTTCAGAGCTTTTGAACATCCACTATAAATTGTTAGTGAACAATGTACTATGTTCAAAGGAAGTCTTCATCTCTCCTCTGTTCTTTATTCCTTATAACAATTAATGAACACTCTCCTAGGCACCTGAGGTTATAATTTTTTATTGCTGTTATTTCTGATTCCATTTTCTCTGCAACAGACCTTCACACAATAAAGCATATAATCGTAATTGGTTCCATCCCTTAAACATCTTTTGCCTTCCTATTACTTAAAAAACATAGAATGATAGAAAAATAATCACTTATGGTGAGTTATGAGCCAGGTATTCTTCTAAAAGCTTTACAAACAGAAACTCATTTAAACTTAATCTTGTTAGACAATAGTATCTAATTATCTTATCAACTTATAGACTGGTCATTTTTCACTCAGATCTCTACTATTGCCCACCTGCTAACTTCTACACTTTCTTCAGTCAGGGACCATATGATGAAAATCTTCACTAACCTTTGTGTACTGTATAAACTAAAGTTTACAGGGTAATTCCATAAGATAATCCTATTTAACCCTCTCAAGAAAAATAAAAATGAAAAACTATGAACAAGGTATTTATATTTCCATTTTACAAATAAGTAAAATAGGATTCTAAGTATTTATGTGATTTGTTCAAAATCAACAACTGCCTTCTTACACTTATCCTGTGCAGCTGTCTCTTCCTGAAACACAGATAGCGCCTCCTCTTAACAAACAAAATGAAATAACACTGATGTCTTCTAACCCTCTACAGAATGATGCAACCCACCTTTCCCACCTTTCTAACTCCCCCCCCGCCAACCCTATTCTACAATTACTCCTATTCGCAGAATGTTCAGGTGCTTTCCTGATCCTGATTTTGTTCACACTCTTCCCACTGAGACAGGTTGGAACCGGGCACCCTTTGTTGCAATGCTGCAGTGCTTGCATCTGGACACACCTCTCCTTCAGCAACAAAATTTAAAGAAACTGTATGGGACTAAAAATAACTGCATGCATGTCCAGTTGGTGCATTTTCTGTACAAAAGATACAAAGAGACCAAAAAACCCAACTGCCACTTCTAAAGAGCCTGGAACAAAAACTGAATGTCAGGAGCAAAAGAAAGTTACTGTGCCTGCCCCCTGCACTCAACACCACCAGTGAAGTGAAAGTCAAAGTTGCTCAGTCGTGTCTGACTCTTTGGGATCCCATGGACTGTAGCCTGCCAGGCTCTTCTGTCCATGGGATTCTCCAGGCAAGAATACTGGAGTGGGTAGTCACTTCCTTCTCCAGGGGAATCTTCCCAACCCCGGGACTGAACCCAGGTCTCCCACATTGCAGGTATATTCTTTATCATCTGAGTCAGGGAAGCCCCTTGACACCACCAGAGGGAAGGGCAAACCAGCTGAGCTACTCCTCCAGCCTGAACCCTGGACACACCCCTACCCTCACCCCATGTAAGGAATCAGCTTGGCCCCTTCAGTGGGCGAGTAAGCAAGGGAACTCCTTGTTTGTTCCTGCTCCCACCTGCTGCAGCAGGGGCCCCAGTAAAGCCTTGCCTGAATTTCTTGTTTGGCCTCCAGTCAATTTCTATTGATTGAGAAAGACTAAGAACCCTGGTCATTTTCTCCACCACCTGCAATATCCTTCTTCTCATCACCATCCTAGAAAGTGGTCCCCAACACTCAAGGCCCTACTCAAAAGGCCTTACCACTAACAAAGTCCTTCCCTATCACATGCAACAGGCCAAATTAGTGCATGCTTCTCCTCTTTTACCAAATCATTTAGAGCACAATAAATCAGAGCATCGCTTCTGGAGTCTAAGCCCTTGGGTTCCAGGCCTGACTGTGTCGTTTACCAGCTATGGGCCTTGGACTTCAATTCCTATCAGTGAAGTGAGAAGGATAATAGTACCCAGCTCTTCCGGTTATGATGAAACACCAGGCACAGGACTAGATGCAGAGATACAGCAATGACCAAACTGATAAGTTTTCTGCAGCTATGAAGCTTCATTTACAGGGACAAATAAAAATAAATGAGTAAAAAAATAAATGTTGATATATAACTACCACCAGTGAAATCCATTAACAGTTTCCAGGAAATGAAAATAGAATCTAGGTAATAAAACGGTCTAACCTTTTTCTTCCTTGGTGCTAGTCTTGGAGCTTGCTCATACAGTGTCATATGCAGAGGCCTTGCATGTGACCCTTCAGACCAGAGTTCTTGGTGAGAAACAGCTGCACCAACACCTCATACTGTGTGCAGAAGCCACACACAACACAGCAATTCAAGATGACAGCAGTGCTGTTAGCTGAGCCCAGCACTGGAATCCAGAGCTAGAGCAGCACAGCTATGCCTGCTTTGAGAGAACTCCGCCCCCTCCCCTCCCAGCTGACAGGGATCCCTATAAAGCAAGCCCTACCCACTGATCCCTATAAAGCAAACAAGAAGCTTGTTTACTCTAGAGCAGGCTTCCACCTCTCCATTTTCTAATCAGAGAGCAAAGCTTTTCTTTGCTTTTGAGCCAAATTTTTTCTACTGGCTAGAACCCCCGACACCTGGCAGAAGGACCTTCTTGGGGACTAACTCAGAAGGGTCCATAACATACTGTCTTAGCTAATTACCTATTTAAAGGCCCTCTAATGAGGTGGAAAAGATCAGTTTACATTCCAATCCCAAAAAAATGCAATGCCAAAGAATGTTCATACTACCGCACAATTGCACTCATCTCACACACTAGCAAAGTGATGCCTAAAGTTCTCCAAGCTAGGCTTCAACAATATGTGAACTATGAACTTCCAGATATTCAAGCTGGATTTAGAAAAGGCAAAGGAACCAGAGATCAAATTGCCAACATCTGTTGGATCATAGGAAAAGCAAGAGAATTCCAGAAAAACATCTACTTCTGTTTCAATGACTACACTAAAGTCTTTGACCATGTGGATCTCAACAAACTGGAAAATTCAAGAGATGGGAATACCAGACCATCATAGTTGCCTCCTGAGAAACCTGTATACAGGTCAAGAAGCAATAGCTAGAACTGGACATAGAACAATGGACTGTTTCCAAATTGAGAAAGGAGTACATCAAGGCTGTATATTGTCAATTGTCACCCTGATTATTTAACTTATAGGCAGAGTACCCTATGTGAAACGCCATACTGGATGAAGCTCAAGCTGAAATCAAGATTGCCAGGAGAAATATCAATAACCTCAGATATGCAGATAACACTGCCCTTATGGCAGAAAGCAAAGAAGAACTAAAAAGCCTCTTGAAGAAAGTGAAAGAGAAGAGTGAAAAAAATGGGCTTAAAACTCAACATTCAGAAAATGAAAATAATGGCATCCGGTCCCATCACCTCATGGCAAACAGATGGGGAAACAACAGAAACAATGAGAGACTTTCTTTTCTTGGGCTCCAAAATCACTGCAGATGGTGACTGCAGCCATGAAATTAAAAGATGCTTGCTCCTTGGAAGAAAAACTATGACAAACCTAGACAGTATATTAAAAAGCAGAGACATTACTTTGCTAACAAAGGTCCGTACAGTCAAAGCTATGGTTTTTCCAGTAGTCATGTATGGATGTGAGAGTTGGACCATAAAGAAGGCTGAGCACCAAAGAACTGATGCTTTGGAACTGCTGTGTTGGAGAAGACCCTTGAGAGTCCCTTGGACTGCAAGGAGATCAAGCCAGTCCATCCTAAAGGAAATCAGTCCTGAATATTCATTGCAAGGACTGATGCTGAAGCTGAAACTCCAATACTTTGACCTCCTGATGTGAAGAGCTGACTCATTTGAAAAGACCCTGATGCTGGGAAAGATTGAAGGTGGGAGGAGAAGGGGACAACAGAGGATGAGATGGTTGGATGGCATCACTGACTCAATGGACACGAGTTTGAGCAAGGTCAGGGAGATGGTAAAGGACAGGGAAGCCTGGTGTGCTGCAGTCCCTGGGGTCGCAAAGAGTCACACGTGACTGAGAGACTGAACTGAACTGATATTGTCTTTTGAACAGTTAAACTAGCCCTCCATAACCATGGGTTCCACATTTGTGGATTCAACCAATCATGGATTAAAAAAAATTTGAAAAAAATGCCAAAAAATTCCCAAAAGCAAAACTTGAGATTGCTGTGCCAGAAAGTATTTACATATCATGTTCATTGTATTAGGTATTATAAGTAATCTAGAGGTGATTTGGATACGACTGAGTGACTTCACTTTCACTTTTCACTTTCATGCATTGGAGAAGGAAATGGCAACTCACTCCAGCGTTCTTGCCTGGAGAATCCCAGGGTCGGGGGAGCCTGGTGGGCTGCCATCTATGGAGTCACACAGAGTCGGACACGACTGAAGTGACTTAGCAGCAGCAGCAGAGATGATTTAAAGAATAGGGAAAAGTAAAGTATTATATGCAAATAGTTATAGCATTTTATATCATGGACTTGAGCATCTGCAAATTTTGGTATTGGTCTTGGAACCAGTCCCAGAAATGTGCTCTGCCTAGGAATTTTAGGGCACTGAAACCATCATGTATAATAGTGTAATGATGGGTACACTTGCCAAAACCGCAAGTGAACCCTACTGTAAGCCAGGAACTTTGGGTGATAACGTGTCATTGTAGGTTCATTGATTGCCACAGATGTACCACTTTTGGGGGGGATGTTGATACTAGGGAGGCTGAGAGTATATGGGGAATCTGTGTACTTTCCCATCAATTTTTCTGTGAACTTAAAACTGCTCTAAAAAATAGTGTTTAAAAAATAAAAAATAAAGTGTATTAAAAAGAAAAACTATTAAAATATTTCCTATAGTCATAATGTATCTCCCTTAAGTATGTTTTATAAAAATACTTCTCTCCTTTTGTGGGTTCTCTGGCTAGATTTGCCTTGTGCTCTTTTATTTCTTGGCAGTGAGTTAACTGAGAAGCAGTCAGGCAGAGGACTTAATTGCTCAGTCTTTGAAGAGGGACAATTTGACCATATGAATTTGGATCTTTGTGACACCTCTGCACATCAGTCTCCTTATTTGGAAAGTTGGAATAACAATCATCGCTAAGGGTTGCTTTGAGGAGGAGTTTAAAGTACTATGCACATATTGTATGCTGAATAAATATTAATACAGTGGACTATTACTGATTCTGGCTATTCATAATCCATTCCAAGTTTGTTAACCACATCCCTGTTTCTCTTCAGGGAAATACCTCTGCCAATCTCAGACCACACAGTTTTGTTGATGCTGGCCCCACCCCAACTCCAGGTGGTACACTCTACATGGTCCAGAACCAATCAGCTCATCATATTCCTCAGGCTAGGCCAATTCATTCTAAAATGGGCAAGCAACCCAAATCAGGCTGAGAATATAGTAAGACTTTTGATGAAACTTCTGGACAGAGTCAGTTACTCTATTCTAGAGCCCTAAAGGCTGAGAAAATATAAGGTCTTGGGGCTGCTTAGCCCCCTTCTTTGTTGTTTGTTTGATTGTAAACAAGAGAAATTTATTTCTTGAGACGTCCAAGATCAATGCCGATAGATTTGGAGTCTGGTGAGAGCCCACTTTCTGGTTTGTAGATGGTCATGTTCTTACACGGCAGAGAGAGAAAGCAATGACCCTTCTCAGGTCTATCGTTCTAAGGGCACTAATCTCATTCATAAGGGCCCTATCCTTATGACCTAATTACCTCCCAAAGGCCCCACGTCCAAATTCCATAACACTGGGGCTTCAGGCTTCAACATCTGATTTGGAGAAAACATAAACATTCAGTCCATAGCAAGGAACCATCTATGGTTTATGAGACATTTGATAAAATCATTTCAAAGAACATCTTGGGGTATACTTTATTCAAAGAATTTATTACCAAGGGCCAGCCTTTGGAAGAACAAGAGCATAAAGCAAATTTTGGAGACTAAAAGTATCATTTATATCTTTGGTTTATTAGTATTCTAATTTTAATCAGTAGAAGAAACCTTTACTTATGCTTATTTTACTAATTTGTTATAATTTCATTTAGGTTGAGAGTCATCATGCACTCTTTGAAAAAAATTAATAAATAATAATTGAAAGTGAAACTTGCTCAGTTAACTGACTGTATAGTGACCCCCTGGACTGTAGCCTCCCAGGAAGAATTCCTTGTCCATGGAATTTTCCAGGGAAGAATATTGGAGTAGGCAGCCATTCCCTTCTCCAGGGGATCTTCCTGACCCATAATTGAAACCGCATCTCTTGCATCTCCCGCATTGCAGGCAGGTTCTTCACCATCTGAGTCACTAGAGAAGCCCTTAGCAGAGCGCCGAAGAATTGATGCTCTCGAACAGTGGTGTTGGAGAAGACTCTTGAGAGTCCCTTGGACTGCAAGGAGATCCAACCAGTCCATTCTGAAGGAGATCAGCCCTGGGATTTCTTTGGAAGGAATGATGCTAAAGCTGAAGCTCCAGTACTTTGGCCACCTCATGAGAAGAGTTGACTCATTGGAAAAGACTCTGATGCTGGGAGGGATTGGGGGCAGGAGGAGAAGGGGACGACCGAGGATGAGATGGCTGGATGGCATCACGGACTCGATGGACATGAGTCTGAGTGAACTCCAGGAGTTGGTGATGGACAGGGAGGCCTGGCGTGCTGCGATTCATGGGGTCGCAGAGAGTCGGACATGACTGAGCGACTGAACTAAACTGAACTGAAATAAGTTTAACATAGTAATAAAGCCTACCAGCTCTGTAGTCAGCCTAGTTGGATTCCTGGTTCTGCCATTTACTGTCTGTATTTGGGCAAATTACTAAACCTCTCAAAATCTTTAAGGTTCCTCATCTATAAAGTGGGGAAAACTATAGAACCTTTCTCTTTGGCAGTTGTGAAGATTGAAAGTGGGAATGTAAGTGCTGTTGGGCTTCCCTGGTAGCTCAGCTGGTAAAGAATCCATCTGCAATGCAGGAGACCCTGATAAGATTCCTGACTCAGGAAGATTCCCTGGAGAAGGGCATGGCAACCCACTTCAGTATTCTTGCCTGGAGAATCCCCATGGACAGAGGAGCCTGGCAGGCTGTAGTCCATAGGATCACAAAGAGTCCTACAGCACTTTTAACATCATAAGAAGAGAAGATATCTAAGAATTGTGTCAGAGAGAAGAGCAGAGAGCCTGGGCAAGAGAAACTGGACCTAGGGACACTGAAAGTCCCAGTGCCTTTCGGTCACGTGATCAAATACCCTCTCCTTTTCACTTCAGCCAACGTTGAGTTTTCTGTCCAAGGCAAGAAAGGAGCCGCAACTGACTCAGCTCTTATTACTGATGAAAATCCTATTGAAAAGATGATGTACATCAAAGTTAAAAAACATAATTGAGATATAATGTTTTAATTACTCAAAATTGTGCCAACCTGGCAATTACTATTGCAGTCTGCATATTACTTCAGAAAAACAGAACAGAACTTCCTCAACCTTATAAGAGGCATATATGAAAATCCTATAGCTAGTGTTATACGAACGGTGAAAGACTGAACATATCCCTCCTAAGATGGGTAACAAGGCAAATATGTCCACTCCCACCATTGCACTGAAGGCTCTAAGATCATAAAGGAATAAAAACAAACAGACTGGAAAGGAAGAAACAAGTCATTTTATTTACAAATAACTCCATCCTTCAGCCAGGTGAGGGGAATGGGATGGGGTGGAAGTGTGTGGTAAGTGAAGTATATGATGAGCAGAGAGAAAAATCTAATTTACTAAATAAATTAAATCAGGAGTAAACTTACTGATAAATAAAATTTACTATGACACAGAAGACATTTTATAAATATTTGATGCTTATTAATTATGCTTTAATGCAGCAAAGAGTAATAATATCAGTTTTCAGAAGCTCCAGAAAATGCACTAATCTGGGAATCTGCTGACCTGAAATTTTAATACTGAGTTTATCACTTATCCAACCTTGGGCAGGTCACTTTACTCCTCTGGATCAGAGTCTTGATATTTTCAAACGGAGGTTACTCCATGAAAAAGAAAGAAATAATTGCATTTGGAGTAACATGGATGGACCTGGAGACTACCATACTAAATGAAGTAAGTCAGACAAAGATAAATATCACATGATATTGCTTATGTGTGGACTCTTTAAAAAAATGATACAAACAAGTTTATTTACAAAATAGACTCACAGACTTAGAGAAAGAACTTATGGCTACCAGAGGGGAAAGGTGGGGAATGAGGAATAGCTTGGTAGTTTGGGATTGACATGTGCACACTGCTATACTTAAAACGCATAACCAACAAGGACCTAATATATAGCACAGGGAATTCTGCTTATACTCTTTAATAACCAAAATGGGAAAGGAATTTGAAAAAGAACAGATGTATGTGTAACTGAATTGCTTTGCTGTACACTTGAAACTAACACAATACTGTTCCTCACCTGTACTTCAATACAAAATAAAAAGTTTTCCATAAAGGAAGCTACTAAAGGAAATAATTTCTAAGAGCCTTTTTCCAGATCTATGCTAAAATTTCTACTTAAGCCTTTCTGTGTTTTTGAGTTAATTTCCATTCATATCGTCTCCATAGGCTCCAATTCCTTGTAATTTACATATTTTTATTGTAGAATATTACTCTGGAGATCGCTGTGGTTGTGTTCAAGGAATCAGAAGCTATGAAATGGTTTTCCCTTTCACCACCCAGAAATAGTAAAGGAGACATTTAGCATGTTGTCATCATTGATTATGGGTAACATTTTGTCTTCTTTCTATAGTCCTCCATCTTTGACACATTACATGCCTGAAACACCACTGTTATTTCTCTTTACTGATTTCTAGAGAAAACTAGAGTATTGGAGGATACATAAGTGAACCAAAAAATTTCAAGATTCTAAATAACAATAAGTAGTTCAATTCACCAACTGACTTTTCTCTAGCTATATCTGAAAAGCTTCCTCTGATATTTTAAAAAATATTTACTTATTTGGCTACGCTTGGTCTTAATTGGGACACACAGGATCTTTTAGTGGCTGCATGCAAATTCTTAGTTGTGGCCTGTGGGATCTAGTTCCCTGACCAGGGATCGAACCCAGGCCCCCTGCATTGGGAGTTCAGAGTCTTAGCCAGTGGACTGGTCTTAGCCACTAGTCCTTCCCTCTGGTATTTCTGATCTTTGACTTACTGGAAGAGTTACTGTGCCTATTTGGATCTTAGTTTGAAAAGAGCCCTATTTAGGTTCTCTCTTTTTACTGTATTAATAAAAACTCATAATTTTTTAAAAGATATGCAACATGAGCAAACTTTTTCAGTCTTAAAAAATACTTTGTCTTTTGCTGTGTTACAACGAGGTACCCCCTATCTTATTCTGCCCTAGGCAGTTCCCAGATGCCAGGTCCCATATAGGGCTCCACCATTACATAAAGTTTTGTGCTTAGTTGCTCAGTCGTATCCGGCTCTTTGTGACCTCATGGACAATAATCCATCAGGCTCCTCTGTCCGTGGAATTCTCCAGACAAGAATACTGAAGTGGGTTGCCATTCCCTTCTCCTGGGGATCTTTCCCACCCAGAGACTGAACCCAGGTCTACTATGCTGAAGGCGGATTCTTTACCATCTGAGCCACCAGAGAAGTCCATGTAGATTTTAAGAGAAGTGAAATCTCTCTTCTGAAGATCATACTCCTGGGTTCATGACCTTTAGAAATGTTCCTTCCTGTTCTGTTCACTTTATCCTAGAAGAGAACTTCTGGTCCAAAAGCCCTACTAATCTTAAATATATATATATATATATACGCATTTATTTATTGTGGCTGCGAGGTGTCTTAGATACTGCATGTGGTCTCTAGTTCCCTGACCAAGGATCGAACTCAGGCCCCTACATTGGGAATGCGGAGACAGGTACTGGACCACCAGGGAAGTCTCAAATTGCTAATCTTTACTACTATGTGTGAGGCTATTCTGAGATACAAACTTCATATAGTTAAGGAAAATTCCAGATGTGGTCTCATGGTATACATTTACCTTAGCACAGTTTTAAAGAATTAGACTTAAACCTTGGGACCATCTTAACCATAGCTCTAACTAGAATCTAAACTCCCTCCTTCAAACCCTTCATACCTCCTGGCATGGGCTTTGATCCAAGACTCTTCCTTTAGTTTTAAATAGAAGTGAAACTACTAACGACCAATGAAGTTGCCAACTTGGCTTGTGTCTCCTAAATATCACCCTTGGGAAACCTTGACCAGTGTGTCTTAATCTCCTTTTAGCTGAGCCTCCACACCAATATGCAACTCTGTTATTCTGTTTGCTTTCCTTATCTGTTGTTTTTATATTTCTCCCCATCCTTGATCTTTCCTAAGGCTCTTAACTTGTGTTGTATTTTCTTAGATTTCCTTCTGAACCCTTAAACTTTGTATTTCATAGACTTTTAAACTCAGGCCCCAATTTTAACCTACAGACTGCAAAACCCTTCACCTTTGAAGAGATGTGTGAATTTTGTCAACTTCAAATGGTCCATTCTGAATCTCTTACTATGTGGTAATGAAACTGGAAATAAATAAGTAAATAGTTATTTATACACAAATTCTCAAACATGTTTGCTTCTTCCTGTTGAAAAGTTTCAAATTCAGATGTTTTTTAAATAGTGTGAAATATCACTGTCATCTTAATAGGCAGAACAAATAAATGTCTTCGGCTTCACTCTATCTTAGATGGAAGCAACATAGAGAAATGTATAAAATGAAAATAATAGTGAGTGAATTTTTATAAAAAAGCTAAAATTGTTACTCCTGTCATGTTGATCTCACCTGGTCTCTATGAGAATGGATATTTGATATATTTGAGGTGTTGCTGGAGTCTGCATTGATCACTGTACACTAAGTTTCTAAATAATTCTGGCAGTGTTTTAGTGTATTTGGAATTCACAAAGGTTATTTCATTAAAAAAGAATACAAGCTGACATCTGTGAGTGCTATCTCACACTTGAGTAAAAATAAAGTCAGCTGCTGCCTGGCTGCAGGAGAACTTTTACATGACACTTTCAAATACTTGGCTTAAAATGAAGGAGTGTGCTGGCCAACAAAAAGCAAGAGTGTGGAAAGCAGCGGGGTGATGAAACTGGGTAAGAGCAAGATATTTTCAGTCTAACTCTTTTATTTTATAGTCTAAGACTATAAAAGCTACAAACTGTAAAGCTATACTAAACCATTTACCACTGAATTCTACATTATTCTACAATAAGTGTCATAATCTTTCCTTAAGAAAAAATTGTTAGCTGTATATTTCAGCCAAAGAACCCACAATCCCAATGTAACAGTAACAGTAATCTATTTAGTAGACTTAACACATTTTACTATTCAGATTTACATCATTTACATCATTTACTCCTTGTGTAATAGTGATCTTTTTATAATTATCTTAATATCTATACTTGATGTCTCCATTGCTTCAAATTTCATTTACTTTCTTTGGTAGGTGTAGGGGGGCTGTGGCAACGCTTTATGTTTCTCTTCATCATCTCTCTTTCCATTTCTGCTTCCTTTGTCTTCTTTCTATTTTGATATTTATCCCTATTTATTTATAACTTATTTGGGTGTGCCGGGACCTAGTTGTGGGATTCTGGATGTTTTAGTTGTTGCATGTGAACTGTTAATTGTGGCATGCGGGATCTAGTTCCCTGAGCAAGGATCGTACTCAGGCCCCCTGCACTGGGAGAATAGAGTCTTAGCCACTGGACCACCAGGAAAGCCCCTCCTTTGTCTTTTTGCCATTTCACTTTCTACTCAGCCGTTCCCTTTTCCATGATCCACTATCCTCCTTTGGAAAGCAACTCTCCAAGTCTACTGCTCCCATAAGAACCTCTGACTTAAAGCAGAGTGGGGGCTAGAAATGCCTGAAGGTGCAGTGCAAAAGATTTCCCTGTAGCTTAAACAGTAAAGGGTCTGCCTGCAATGCAGGAGACCAGGATTCGATCCCTGGGTTGGGAAAATCCTCTAGAGAAGGGAATGGCAATCCACTCCAGTGTTCTTGCCTGGAGAATCTCATAAATAGAGAAGCCTGGCGGGTTACAGTCCGTGGGGTCGCAAAGATTTAGACATGACTGAGCGACTAACACACATACAGAGCAAAAGATAGAGGATTATATTGAAGAACAATATAGTGAATAAATTATAAATAAATATTAGAACAAACTCAGCATGTGGGATATTTTAAATGACAACAGACTGAATTTCTTCAATATGACAATAGCATGAGAAACAAAGAAAAAGAAAAAAAAAGTGGGTTCTCTCTAAATAAAAAAGATTCATGAGTCAGTGCATTCAAATGTAATGTTGGAGACAATAGAACATTTTAATATGAACTGGATGTTTGACAATATTCAAATGATATTAAAGAATTATTATTAATTTGTTAGGTGTCAAAATTGCATTGTCTTTTTAAAAATTGCTAAGGTTTATAAAATGTCCATATTTTTAGAGACGCTTTTATTGAAGTATATGTAATTGAAATGATGGCATTTCTGAGATTTGTTTTCAAATATTCAGCAGAGAGAGAAAACAGATTGAGTATGGGACAATCTTTATAACTGTTATAATCTTGATGGATAGGGAACTTTGCTGTGGTAGTCTCTTTTGTATGTGTTTAAATTTCATGCAATTTTTTAATTTAAATGTAAAAAATAACATATTCCTGTTTTTAGAACTTCTCACTAATCCTGCATCTTAGAAATTTTCATTGGCATTTTTTCTCCTTTTAAGAACTAGCTCAATACGTTTTGTGGTTGCCTTGATTTCTTCCTGGAATCTAGCTCTTACAATCTCCTGGCTACATCTAAACTTCAAAAGTGTATTTATTTCCCACCTGGGACAATTTGGAGTATTGTGGGTTAATACTGCTGTGCTCAGAGAGCCTGATATCCATGAACAAATGGTCTGTCCAGGTGTTTTCCTATTTGTCGTATAACTTCATTGATTTCTCTTTCTCTATAGGCAAAATTCATCCTCCTCCCTTTGTTGTCATAGTACTTTTAAAGTACATACATTGGAGCATTAAGATGGTGTGTTATTATTATTTACTTGTCTGTCTTCTCCCCCAAAAAAGTGTAACCTCCTTGAAGACAGCAGTCGTGATGGCTAACTTTATGTGGCCACGTGACGGGGCCACCAAATGACCGATGATTTGATTAAATGTTATTCTGGGTATTTCTGTGAGGGTGTTTTTGAATGAGATTAACATTTAAATCAGTAGACTGAGCAAACCAGATTGTCTTCCACAATGTGGGTGAGGTTTATTCAATCAGTTCAAGACCAGAATGGAACAAAAATTTTGACCCTCCCCTAAGTTACAGAGGATTCCTGCTTTTAAACAACAACATCAGTTTTTTTCTGCCTTTAGACTCAAATTGAATATTTGGAGACTTATTGGGTCTCCAGTCCGCTAACCATGGAACTAGAAATACAGTTGGGGCTCCAGCTTGCTGACTCATTCCAAAGATCTTGGGACCTCTCTGTCTCCATAATTGCATGAGCCAGTTCCTTAAAATAAATCTTTATTTACACACACACACACACACACACACCCCCTATTGGTTCTGATCCTGTGGAGAACTCTAATACAGAGACCATAAATCATGTATTTCTAAGCTCCCAGACTGGTACAGTGCCGAACAAAGAGATGCTTCTTTTAAAGGTTTGCTGAATGACCTGGCATGTTTTTTCCTTTTTCTTTCTTTTTTCGGCCATGCCATGCTACCTGCAGGATCCTGGTTCTCCCACCAGGGACTGAACCTGGACCCTCATCAGTGAAAGCATGGAATCCCAACCACTGGACAGCCAGGGAATTCCCTGAATTGGTATTTCAAAACAGTGCTTTTATTGTCTCCTAAGTGTAAGACTTAGATTTGACTATTTATTTATTTAAAATAAAAAAGTTGGGCCCTATATTGGAATGACAAAAAGTGAATCCCTAGCTTCTTAGAAACTGCAACTGAAAAGTTAGTCAACTAGAAAAAGAAGGAAACTACTGAAGTAGACCAGATTTTAACTAGTTTCCATGTCTTATTGGTTCATTCTTTAAATTTGGTCACATCCATTTTCTATCAAACTGGGTCTGAATTTTCTCATCACGGACCATGAATCTGGCTCCTTCTCACTGTGTCACCCTGGCCTTTCATCCTTCTCATCTTTGTAGCAATTATAGGTAAATCTTCCTAACAAATTGCTTTTACCTCATCCTAAAATTTTCAGCAGGTATCCAGTATCTATTGATACATCCATTATTCTACTATTCAAAGTTGCTCACCATCTGATTCCAATCTACCTTCTCAGGCTTGTCTGTCATTATTAAACTCTCAATCAAAGCCTCTGCCCTTCCTCTCTACACACTGAACTAAATTTACTCCAGCTCTCAGAATGCCTTCCCCTTACTCTTATCCCAGTCCAAATTCTGGAATTAGAAAACCTCCATTTCAGTCTTTTCCAATACTACCATGTTGTGTGACATGGGGCGATTGTCAAATAACTTCTCTGGAACTCAGTTTCCTTATCTGCATAAAAATGATATACAACATGAGGATCCTGAATTCGTTCACCATTAAAGAAAAGTTATGGTTTCTTCACCTTTCGGGACAGATCGGTCATTAATTCAACAAACAATTCTTGAGTATCTCTTAAGAGTAATAAATGCCTCTTTCATGAAGCCAACCTGACCACCCCCACCCCATCCTTGACAGCTGGATTTGCTGACTCAAGTGAATGCACTTACTCTCTAGGCCATTCATTTGACATATATTATTTTTACACCTCATCTTAAATATAGCATTACCTCCTTAATAGCAAGAATTTATGCCCCTGCATATCTTTGACAAATAAAGTTCTCAAACTCTGAAGAATATAACCTCAGAAACTTGTTTAAAATGCTGATTACCAAGCCTGCCATCCATCTCTTTCCAATTCTGGCTTCCCAGGTGGCTTGGGGATAAATAATCTGCCTGCCAATGTAGGAGATTCAGGTCCAGTTCCTGGGTTGGGAAGATCCCCTGGAGGAGGGAATGGCAACCCACTCCAGTATTCCTGCCTGGAAAGTCCCTTGGACAGAGGAGCCCAGGAGCCTGGGTTATAGTTCGTAGGGTCACAAAGAGTCAGACATGACTGAGCGCACACACAATTGATAATCTATATTGTAATAAGCAGCCCCACTCCCTATCCCATGATCCTAATGCAGGTAGTCCAGGGAGCACACCTTGACAAAATAATCGCTCCATTGCATACAGCACATTTTGCTTGTGCTTGGTTTCAAAAAAAATTTTTTTTTAAATCTGTTTTAATTCAGAAGGGTAGGTATACTTGTGGTGACACAGATCTAAACCAGGAAATGGCTCAGGAAGAAGGGGAAACCAAAATATTATGCCCATATTATTAAAAATATTACCCAAGAGGAAAGGAAAGAAGAAAATCCATAGGAAACCAAAGAGATTGCACCAGGTGCTGTCTGGTGGATCAGCTACAAGTAAAAAAGATAGTCACTGCAACCCTCAACAGTGGTGAGGGGAAGGTTAACTGTCAGAATGTGTCAGAACTTCTCAAGCAGCTGTTTAGCTAAGTCCAGAGAAAATGTTCAGATCTTTGCTCAGCTGCAGCTGGTGACAGACAGCAAAACCTTAAAGTTTCATTTTGTGCTGATTCTTTGCTCCAAGCAAAGCAACGTTAATAAGAATAAACAAAAGAAACATAACAGAGGAGGGGGGTGGGATGGTTGGAGGTTAAGCAAAAGAAGAAATGGTAATATTAAAGGGATTCATATCTCTAATTATAGAGTCATTGATAGATTGAGAGTACACTGTCAATCATCTTGAGGGAATATTTAAGACAAGTATCAAGAATTTGCAAACGAGGGACTTCCCTGGTGATTCAGTGCTTAAGAATCTGCCTGATAATGCACAGGGCACAGGTTCGATCCCTGGCCCAGGAATTAGGATCCTATTTGCACGAGGCAACTGACTCTGCAACTTAGTTGTGACTTACTGAGTACGGGCCTAGAGTCTGTGCTCCACAACAAGAGAAGCTACCACAACGAGAAGCCAGTGTACCACAAGAAATAGTCTGCACACAGCAACAAAGAGCCCCTTGTGCCACAATGAAGACATAGTGCAGCCAAAAATAAATAAAATAAAAACATTTTTTAAAGAATTTTCAAATGAGAGGTATTCTGATTTTGAAAGAAGGAAAAAAAGGAATTCTGAAAACTACAGACTTGAGCTCTTTCAAGATTTTAGAACAGATTATTAAAAAGCTTGTCAGCTCTTAGAAATGGAAGAGAATAAAATTTTTGAGCTAGTTCAGGTACACCAAGAACACAAATACCAAGCTCCTTGTTTCCTTTTATGATAGATGGGGAGATGCTAGGGAAGTTGCCACTAATGATTTCAGCAAGGCATTTGACAAACTAATGATATTCTCATGAATAAGATTTTTTTTTACATTATTCTATTAGTAGGCCAATTCAGAGTTACTTGACTAATTTTTCTCAGAGATGATTAATGGAGTGGTCTCTGGGTCTGTTTAGTGATTTTCATTAATACAACAAATATGTATTGAACATTTTACCAAGTGCCAGGAACTGCTGTAGGAAGTGGGAATCCAATGGTAAATAAATCAAAGTCCCTGATCTCAAAGGACGTGGCCGAGTGAGGGAGAAAACAGAGAAGTTAATGGTTATAGTCTTTTGTCAGGTACCGGTGAGAGAAAGGAAAAAATAAAAAAAGCAGGTTAAAGAGAAAAAACGAGTAAGGAGAGGTTTCTTTTAAAGGCTGATCAGAGAAGCTGATAGGATATGGTGATAACAGATCTTTCACTGAGAGACCTGGACAAAGTGATAGAATGTGTTGTGTAATTATCTGAGGAGGACTGTTCCAGGTAACAGGACAGCACGTATGAGCCATGAGATGGAAGCATGCTTATCCAAGAGGCACTCTGTAAACAGAATGATAGTTCCCCAAAGAGGTCCAAGTCTTAACTCCCAGAACCTGTAAATCTGCTATGTTGTTGTTGTTCACTCGCTAAGTTGTGTCCCATTCTTTGTGACCCTATGGACTGTCACTTGCCAGGCTCCTCTGTCCATGGAATTTCCCAAGCAATAATACTGGAATGGGTTGCCCTTCCTTTTCCAGGGGATCTTCCTGACCCAGGGATCGAAACTGCATCTGCTGCACAGCAGGCAGATTCTTTACTACTGAGCCACTGGGGTGAATTTGCTATATTATATGGCAAAGGAACACTGCAGATGGAATTAAAGTGTGAGATCCTAAAATAGATTATCCTGGTTTATCCAGGTGAGTCCCACACAAGTATGTATTTTACCACTGAGCCACCTGGGAAGCATGCCCCCCCACCCCCCTTTGGGGCCATAAGCAGCAATTGAAAACTTGTAGACCACAACAATGGATTGAAATGATGGGGGAAGAATTCCCTGGTGGTATAGTGGATGGGAATCCACCTGCTAATGCAGAGCACACAGGATCGATCCCTGGTCCAGGGAGATCCCACATGCTGTGGAGCTGCTAAGGCCCTGCGCCACGACTACCTGAGCCCACACACTCTACGATCCTCAGGTCACAGCTAATGAGCCCCTGTGCTGCAACTACTGAAGCCGGTGCACCTAGAGTTTGTGCTCCACAACAAGAGAAGCCACCAAAATGAGAACACTGAGGAGTCCTCGCTCACTGCAACTAGAGAAAGCCCAAACACAACAAAAGACCTAGCAAACCAAAATAAATAATTTTTTTAAAAGAAGAATTACGTAGTTCAAAAAAAAGAAAAAGAAATAAGGGGGAACATAATAGGAGATGAAACAAGCAAACATGAGGGTAGCTCCTGCGGGCCTTGTAGACCATTGTAGTAAGCCCTTTGTCTTTTACTGTGGGTGAAATAAGGAGTCAAAGGGGGACTGGGGCAGGCATAACATAATCAAACTTACGTTGTGAAAGGATCACTTTGAACTATCCTGTATAAGAATCCAGTTAGATGGATGCTGTAGTAGTTGACACAACCATATAAACCTGGGGAAACTGTAAGAGAGAGAAGACTTCAGAGTCTGGGTACATTACACTGAAGTATATATAATTGCCATCTGAGTGGGCTCAAAAAGAGTAGAAAATCAAAGGATGAGTCAAGAAGATTGGCTCATAGAAATGGCAACCCACTCTAGTATTCTAGTCTGAAAAATCCCATGGACAGAGGAGTCTGGTGGACAGAGGAGTCCAAAGGGTCACAAAGAGTCAGACATGACCAAGCATGCATGCAGGCACACGTGGCCTACGGCATGCTTTCGAGAGAGGAGTCATTGTTGATTCCAAAACCACTGGCCTGAGGCAAGGGTAGAAGTGTAGTACTGAGATGACTAACAATGCAGGAGGAGCGAGTCTAAGGGGGATTGGGGACCAGGGGCAGAGAAGAGTTCATCCTGGAACATATGTATGAAAGGCCAATCAGACTCCAAGTGGAGATGTTCATTGAACTGTTAGATGCAAAAGTCTAGAGTTCAGAGACTATCTGGAGCTGGAACTATTCATTAGGAAGTTCTCTCTCATCAACAGTGTCCAAAGTCTTAAGATGCTGAGTTCAAATGCCATGGAAAAGAGTACAAAGAGAGAAGAATGGTACTTCCTGGCTGAGAAAGTCAAAGTGAAAGTCGCTCAGTAATGTATCTGACTCTTTGTGACCCCACAGACTGGGGCCTGCCAGGCTCCTCTGTCCATGGGATTCTCCAGGCCAGAATACTGGAGTGGATTGCCATTCCCTTCTCCAGGGGATCTTCCTGACCCAGGGACTGAATCCAGGTCTCCAGCATTGCAGGCAGATCCTTTACCATCTGAGCCACCAGGGAAGCCCCTTTTTTAAAACCCTCTCCTATTTTTAAATTTATAAATACAAATATAAGAATAACCCCCGAAACTAAAATATTTTTAAAATATTTAGTTACATGTTTTACGAATTCCCTGTCTTAAAAAATAGGAAAATTGAATAAAACCCATATTATCACAGAAAACCCCAAATACACAGTCATCACTTAATTTTAGTTAGGTCTTCTAAGTTAAACACAGAACAAAGAGTTGAAAAAGCCCAGTGAAATCAACATAAGCTACACACCCATATCAAAAACCTAGTAAATTATATTACCCCATTGCTCTGAGGCATTTTAACATCCTAGAATTAAGTCCGTTTTTATATAACATGCTAAACATCTGGTGAGGGGTATTGTTTTTCAATTCATTTTTGGTACCTCAGCACTATGAGAATTCAGTGTTTACATGTCTGCAAAAAAACAAAAACAGAAAATTACCAACCCAGCAGCTTTGTCCTACTCTTTGTTTTCTTCCACACATACTGCCACCGTTGTGTGTCAGTTGTTAGTCATGATATGGGTCATAGCTAGTTTACTTTCACCAACTTTCCTTCTGAAAAAAAAAAAAAAGTATTTGTGAGCACTTTAGGCTGGTATTTGTTGTTGTTTAGTCACTAAGTCTTGCCTGGAGAATCCCAGGGACCGGGGAGCCTGGTGGGCTGCCGTCTATGGGGTCACACAGAGTCGGACACGACTGAAGTAACTTAGCAGCAGCAGCAGCAGTCACTAAATCATATCTGACCCTTTGCAACTCCATGGACAGTAGCCTGCCAGGCTCCTCTGTCCATTGGATTTTCCAGGCAAGAATACTAGAGTGCGTTGCCATTTCCTTCTCTGGGGGATCTTTTTGACACAGGGATCAAACCTGCGTCTTTTGCTTGGCAGACAGATTCTTTATCACTGAGCCCCCTGGAAAGCCCTTAGGCTAGTATTTTGTTGTTCAGTTGCTCAGTCATGTCCAACTCTTTGCAATCTCATGAACTGTAACACACCAGCCTTCCCTGTCCTTCACCATCTCCCTGAGTTTGCCCAGACTCATGTCCATTGAGTCGGTGATGCTATCCAACCATCTTGTCCTCTGTGGTCCCCTTTTCCTCCTGCTTTCAGTCTTTCCCAGCATTGGTGTCTTTTCTAATGAGTTGACTTTTTGCACCAGGTGGCCAAAGTATTCGAGCTTCAGCTTCAGCTAGGCTAGCCTTCATACTAGGCTAGTATAAAAACACTTTAAAAAAAAAACACCTCAACTCTGTTATAAATCTTTCTCTTTGTATCATGACTCTCTCATTTTCTGTCTTATTCTCTCTCTCAGAGACAAAGCTTTTATTTATACATATATGTTATATAGATATCTAAGTATTACAAATATACAAATACATATCTGTGTGTAAATACATATGTGTATGTCCTACACATAAAACTTTTTGTATCACAAAGAGTTGTTGCAATCTTCCTACAAGATATTAGTTTGGGGAAAAAGTAATTGTGGTTTTGGACCATGAATTTTAAATCTTTATAACTAGGCTCAAAATAGAACCATTACAATCAACACATTTTTGCCAATGAGAAATAAGTTTGTTCATTCCTGTAGCATAAAAATTCATGCTTCGGGATTCAATGAATTCTTGGAAAACATTTTCTGCCTCCTGCTGGTTGTGGAAGCACTTTCCCTGCAAAAGGTTGTCAGGATGCTTGAAGAAGTGGTAGTTGTTGGCACAAGGTCAGGTGAATATGGTGGATGAGGCAAAACTTCATAGCCCAACTCATTCAGCTTTTGAAGCATTGGTTGTGCCACGTGCGATCAGGCATTGTTGTGGAGAACTGGGCCTTTTCTTGACCAATGCCAGCTCCAGTTTTTGGTGCAACTCATCGATTTGCTGAGGATACTTCTCAGATGTAATGGTTTTGCTGGGATTCAGAAAGTTAGAGTGGATTGCACAGGCAGCAGACCACCGAACAGTGACCATGACCTTTTTTTGGGGACAAGTTTGGTTTTGGGAAGTGCTTTGGAGCTTCTTCTCTGTCCAACCATTGAGCTGGTCATTGCCAGTTGTCGTATACAGCCCACTTTCCATCACGTATCACAATCCAATTGAGAAATGGTTCATTGTTGTTGCAGAGAATAAGAGAAGATAACACTTCAAATGGACAATTTTTTTTTAAATTTGGAGTCAGCTCATGAGATACCCACTTATCGAGCTTTTTCACCTTTTCAATTTGCTTCAAAAACCAAATGACCATAGAATGGTTGACACTGAGTTCTTCAGCAACTTTTAAGGTAGTTGTAAGAGGATCCCTCTCAATTCATAGTTGTCAAATTCCTGTGGCCAGCCATTGCATTCCTCATCTTCAAGGCTCTGATCTCCTTTGCAAACTTCTTGAACCCCACTGCACTGTTCATTCATTAGCAGTTCCTGGACCAAATGGCTGTTGCAAGTTGTCTCTGCTATTTTATGACACATTTTGAACCTGAATAAAATAAATCACTTGAATTTGCTTTTTGTATAACATCATTTCTATAGTCTAAAATAAATATAAAATAAGCATCAAGTATTGTCATTAGCAAAAAAAATAAAAATAAAGTGAGAAATGAGCATTAAAATGATATAAAACATAACCACATTTAAGAATATATTCCAATATCAAATGGCAAAGTTCAACAATGCATACTGCAGTTACTTTTGCAACAACCTAACAGAAAAAAAACTTATATGCAGAGTACATCATGAGAAACGCAGGATTGGAAGAAACACAAGCTGGAATCAAGACTGCTAGGAGAAATATCAATAGCCTCAGATATGCAGATGACACCACCCTTATGGCAGAAAGTGAAGAGGAACTAAAAGGCCTCTTGATGAAAGTGAAAGAGGAGAGTGAAAAAGTTGGCTTAATGCTCAACATTCAGAAAACAAAGATCATAGCATCCGGTCTCATCACTTCATGGAAAATAGATAGGGAAAGAGTGGAAACAGTGTCAGACTTTATTTTTGGGGGCTCCAAAATCACTGCAGATGGTGACTGCAGCCATGAAATTAAATGACGCTTACTCCTTGGAAGAAAAGTTATGACCAACCTAGATAGTATATTCAAAAGCAGAGACATTACTTTGCCAACTAAGGTCCGTCTAGTCAAGGCTATGGTTTTTCCTGTGGTCATGTATGGATGAGAGAGTTGGACTGTGAAGAAGGCTGAGCACCGAAGAACTGATGCTTTTGAACTGTGGTGTTGGAGAAGACTCTTGAGAATCCCTTGGACTTCAAGGAGATCCAACCAATCCATTCTGAAGGAGATCAGCCCTGGGATTTCTTTGGAAGGAATGATGCTAAAGCTGAAGCTCCAGTACTTTGGCCACCTCATGCGAAGAGTTGACTCATTGGAAAAGACTCAGAAGCTGGGAGGGATTGGGGGCAGGAGGAGAAGGGGACGACAGAGGATGAGATGGCTGGATGGCTTCACTGACTCGATGGACGTGAGTCTGAGTGAACTCTGGGAGTTGGTGATGGGCAGGGAGGCCTGGCGTGCTGCGATTCATGGGGTCGCAGAGTCGGACACGACTGAGCGACTGAACTGAACTGAACTGAACAGAAAAAAAACCTGACCTGTTGCAATTATCTAAAGTACTAAAATACCTAAAGTACTCCTGTAAACACAATTACAAAATATTTTCATCAACCACATCACAAACTATTAATGTGCTAACTTTAGCTCCATGTTTGGAGCTTCTCCTGGGCTGGGTGAGGGATGGGAACATGCTCCTTATGGTAACATCTCTAGGATCATCTGCTGACAAAGCAGATTTTAAAAGTTCACCCATAATCATCCTAATTAAGCCATCAAGTGTCAGGAAATGCTGCGTGAATTTGACTAATTCTAGCTATCTTTGTGGTGCAACTGATGTTGCTGCATCAGAGGAGTGACTCTGCCTTGGGAGCAATTTCTTTATGCTTATGGTCTCTCCTCCTCCACCCACCTGAACTGAAAAAGTAGCAAGGAAGGTTTGCAATGCTGCCTTCCAAGTCTGTGAAACTTCCTTTCAGATAGGGTCCCAATCACTTCCACACCCTTTTATATACCTACATCACTATTGCCTATATACTTTTTGTGGGACTTTATAATACAACTTGTCGGAGAAGGCAATGGCAAGCCATTTCAGTACTCTTGCCTGGTAAATCCCATGGACAGAGGAGCCTGGTGGGCTGCAGACCATGGGGTCACTGAGAGTTAGACACGACTGAGCGACTTCACTTTCAACTTTTCACTTTTATGTACTGGAGAGGGAAACGGCAACCCGCTCCAGTGTTCTTGCCTGGAGAATCCCAGGGACGGGGGAGCCTGGTGGGCTGCCGTCTATGGGGTCGCACAGAGTTGGACACGACTGAAGCGACTTAGCAGCAGCAGCAGCAGCAACAGCAGCATAATACAACTTGTAACATGTCCAGTTCCAGTTCAGTCACTCAGTCGTGTCCAGCTCTTTGTGACCCCATAAACTGCAGCACACCAGGCCTCCCTGTCCATCACCAGCTCCCGGAGTCCACCCAAACCCATGTCCACTGAGACAGTGATGCCATCCAGCCATCTCATCCTCTGTCACCCCCTTCTCCTCCTGCCCTCAATCTTTTCTAGCATCAGGGTCTTCTCAAACGAGTCAGCTCTTCACATCAGGTTGCCAAAGTATTGGAGTTTCAGTTTCAACATCAGGACTTCCAATGAACACCCACGACTGATCTCCTTTAGGATGGACTGGTTGGATATCCTTGCAGTCCAAGGGACTCTCAAGAGTCTTCTCCAACACCACAGTTCAAACGCATCAACTCTTCGGTGCTCAGCTTTCTTCACAGTCCAACTCTCACATCCATACATGACCACAGGAAAAATCATAGCCTTGACTAGACGGACCTTAGTTGGCAAGGTAATGTCTCTGCTTTTGAATATGCTGTCTAGGTTGGTCATAACTTTCCTTCCAAGGAGTAAGCATCATTTAATTTCATGGCTGGAATCACCATCTGTAGTGATTTTAGAGCTCGCAGAAATAAAGTCAGCCACTGTTTCCACTGTTTCCCCATCCATTTGCCATGAAGTGATGGGACCAGATGCCATGATCTTAGTTTTCTGAATGTTGAGCTTTAAGCCAACTTTTTCACTCTCCTCTTTCACTTTCATCAAGAGGCCTTTAGTTCCTCTTCACTTTCTGCCATAAGGGTGGTGTCATCTGCATATCTGAGGTTATTGATATTTCTCCCAGCAATCTTGGTTCCAGCTTGTGCTTCCTCCAGCCCAGCTTTTCTCATGATATACTCTGCATATGTTAACATGTCAGGTGGATTGTTTACATCTCTGTCTTCCACTAGATTGTGAGCAACTCATTTGCTCATCTTTAGATCCTCTTGAATGGACACACGGTCCTGTCCCCAGTACTCTAGCATAGATATGTGACGTCACTAAGCAGACTCGAGCACCTGAAGACAAACATCCAATCCTCTCTCCCTCACCTCCACCCATCCCCATCACCACACAACTGACTGAAAAGAGCAAAGAAAAATAAAAACTAGGGGATTCGCTTTCTTATTAAAAGCAAGCTTTACAATGTTCACTAAGGGAATTTATATTTTTATAGCTAGTGAGGAAATACTATTGAATGAAGGTAGCTGTGATAGTTAATTTTATGTGTCAACTTGGTCAGACTGTGGTGCCCAGTTGTTTGCTCAAACACTAGCCTAGATATTGCTGTTAATGGTATTTTATAGATGTTAGTTAACATTTATAATTAGGAGTTCAAGAAAAGATTACCCTCAATAACATGGGTGGGCCTCAATTATTTGAAGGCCTTAAGAGCAAATAAATGAGATCTAGGCTTCCCTGGTGGCTCAGAGGTTAAAGCGTCTGCCTGGAATGCGGGAGACCAGGGTTCGATCCCTGGGTTGGGAAGATCCCCTGGAGAAGGAAATGGCAACCAACGCCAGTACTCTTGCCTGGAAAATCCCATGGAGGGAGAAGCCTGGTACACTACAGTCCATGGGGTCGCAAACAGTCAGACACAACTGAGCGACTTCACTTTCACTTTCACCAGAGTAGAAGGATTATTACTCCTTCCTCAACAGGTTAACATAAAAATCCCTCCTATGGACTCTGGACGCAAGCCAGCAGCTCTGACTCTTTTGTGTTTCCTGCTGGCCTGGCCTACAGATTTCAGACTTGCCAGCTCCCACAATCACATGAGCCAATTCCTTTAAAGTAATCTCTTTCACTATATACGCATCCTCTTGGTTCTGTTTCTCTGGAAAACCCTGACTAATACAATTGTGTTTCTAAACAGTTCTTTCTTTCACAGTATTTCTGAATGTTTTGCTTAATGAATACATCTATATTCTTACTTATGTTATATTGAATAGAGGTAGGAATTTATATGGAGAAGGCAATGGCACCCCACTCAAGTACTCTTGCCTGGAAAACCCTATGGATGGAGGAGCCTGGTGGGCTGCAGTCCATGGGGTCACTAAGAGTCGGACACGACTGAGCGACTTCACTTTCACTTTTCATTTTCATGCACTGGAGAGGGAAATGGCAACCCGCTCCAGTGTTCTTGCCTGGAGAATCCCAGGGACGGCGGAGCCTGGTGGGCTGCCGTCCATGGGGTCGCACAGAGTCGGACATGACTGAAGCGACTTAGCAGCAGCAGCAGCAGGAGTTTATACACCACTTACTAATAGTAAATTCTGCTGGTGTGAAGAACAAGAGAGTATTGTGCAAGGAATCCAACAACACTGGCACCTCTCCTGGCAAGCAGGGAAATCCTGTACCAGAAGTTTCCAGTATGAACCTCTATTTGAGTCCAGAGTATGCAGCCTACCTAAATATTATGTCCTAGAGATTTTCTTATGGAGAAGGAAATGTCAACCCACTCCAGTATTCTTGCCTGGAGAATCCCATGAACAGAGAAACCTGGTGGGCTACTGTTGATGGGGTCGCAGAGAGTCGGACACGACTGAATGACTAAGCACACAGATTTTCTTAAGCCAATTCATAGGAACTGACAAATCCTAAGCAGTTTCCATGGGTTTCCCTGGTGGCTCAGTGGTAAAGAATCCACCTGCAATGCAGGAGACAGGTTCAATCCATTGGATCCCTGAGTTGGGAAAATCCCCTGGAGAAGGAAATGGCAGGAATCCAGGATTCTTGCTTGGGGTATCCCATGGACAGAGGAGCCTGGTGGGCTGCAGTCCATGGGCTCTCAAAAGAGTGGGACACAAATTAAGCAACTAAACAATAACACAACAACCAACTTCTAATAAACTGAGAAGCTTGATCAAAACCTGTTTTTCCAAAAAAGATAGGCCATATTTGGGACAGAGAGGAGGGTTTTAAGAGTTAATGCAACTTAAAATAAGATGTTGGTTTGCCCAGTTTCCATTGCCTCATTCATCAAGAGAGTTTGTGTTGTGACTCTTGGAAGTCAGTTTTATTGCATGATGTAATGGGGAAAATAATGAAGATTACAAATTTTCTTTATGCTTATGTTGTTTTAAACTACTGCCAGTTTATGGATATTTAAGAAGTTGAAGCAAAGAAAGCAGATTTAGTTTCTTTTAATTCATCCAAGTGGTTAGGTCCTGGAAATTTTTGAAGTAATATGTTGAAGTGTTTTTAGAATTAAAAAGTCTTAAATCCCACTTGGTAGACCTCCAAAGGCCCTCAAAGGCTGCACACTTTCCCCTAATGTTATATAACAGAACTCTCTCTGTCCACTTTAAAAGTGGACAGTTTTGTATTCAGATCCAAACTTGAAATGTGGATTGAGAAGATGGTACCTGAGACTGTTGTGCTTTCAATGCTGAATTTCTCTGAGCTCAAAGGAATAACAGATTTGAAATTCTGGTGATTGTTGAGTCATGATCTCTGTGACTTTATATGTATGATTATAGAGCCCTTGCCCTAGGCTCATTTAGGTGGCTCATTCTCAAAGGAAACAGCTTGTGCTAAAAGAAAACTACATCTATGAATACATGATTTAGTGAACATTTAGAGTGAACTGAGAAAAGAAATCAACTGTGAAAGGAAAAAACCCATATGAATGGCTAATTGTTTGTATCAGCTCTGCTCCCCTGTTCCAGCCTCCTAGAGTAGGGACCTGCATTGAGACCAATTCTTTTGGGCTTGTGTGACTCTGAATTAAGAGGAAAGAGCTGAGGGAGAAAGATCTAAAGCACACAGCCAGGACTGAAGAAGAGTAGGGTGTTTTAAAAAAGAGGCACACAATCAGTTACTTTGTGTGAGAACAGTTGATGAGAGAGAAGTGTTTCAGATAGTTTGTTAATTACCTGCTTCCCAGTTTCAAGGCTATGAGAATTTTTTGGATTTTGAAATTGGGTTTCAGGTATTCCTGTGTGTTTTGAATATAGAGTCGGACACAACTGAAGTGACTTAGCAGCAGCAGCAGCAGCAGCAGCAGCAGTGCTCTAAGACTGGACCATATGAGTCACAGATTTATTAAAAAACATCAACATACTAATCTTGAGCTATATAAATTTCTGGACAAGTTCTGAGTAGTGTTTGTCACTGCCTAGCTATTTTATTAAATTGTAGAGAGAAAAGTATTCAACAGTAAAATAACCTCAATCAGATAGTTGAGAGATTAGAATGAAAACACCTTCATATCTCCTAGAATAGACTAGGGTGTGAATTTAAGTATCCTCTTTAAATTGACCAGTGAGTAGCTTCAGTTAGAACAGTATACTTTATACAAACACACACACACACACAGTTTTATTGTACTGGTTTGGGAATTGCATATTTTTTTTACTGCTAAAAATTAGCATTTTGAATTGCAAATAGGCTACACTCACCATCAGTAATGCAAACTTAAAATAGTCATAGGAACTGGGCTGAGAACATGATCCCAGGCCTAGCAGGCAGTCAAATATCTGGTCAACATATAACTTAAACAATAAGTTCTTGAGTAATTTGCATTGTGCTTTGTCTAGAAACAGTGAAAGCTAGCTTTCAGTTAAAAGAAAAAAAGTAGAAATATCTTGTATTTTTCTGTCCTGTTTAAGGTATTAAAGTGCTTTCAAAAAACGAATACCATGACGCCAACAAGAAACGTTAGAAAGATGTTTCTTTTTTTTTTCCCCAGAAAGTTAATATACATTTTTCACATGTGTATTTGCTCAAAGATTAAACTTGGCATGTGGAAGTCCTTGACTGGACGTGTCTGGGAAATAGAAAGCTTGGACTCTCAAGGTTTCATTCAGCTAATATCCCTGGAGACCCTCTTTTGTGTCCGGTTGGGACATAAAGGTCAGCAGGCGGCAGTCCCTGCTCTCAGGGAGCTACCCGCCGCTCAGGGAGGGGCCCAACTAGGACTTTGAAACAAACTGAAATGTCACCAGGAGGCTGCACAGCTGACGTGCCCCTAATTATCAAACCAATGAAGAGGTTCTGTCCATCAAAGCAACGTCTGCCTTTCGTCTGATCTGTGTAAACGCCCCCTACTCGCACCCCCCACCACCGCCCCCCAAGGCCGGGGACTAGAGAGCTGGGCCTCTACAGAGCAGGGTCTAAAACTCGCCCTCCCTGCCACGGGGTGTCAGGGCGCAGAGCGACAAGGACACGAGAGGGAGAAGCAGAGGCCCCAGCAGCAGAGGGGAAGTGGCCCACGCGACCCCCGAAGGGGCTGCAGCAGGTGGGTCGGGCTGGCGCTAGACCCTCCGTGCCATTCTTTCCGGAAGGGAGAAGCCGATGGCGTTGTTGCCCTCGTCTTCGGACCGGAGGTCTGCCGCGCGCGTGATACGACCGAGGGTGCTTCGCCGCCCGCACCGTGAGGCAGGGACCCCGGGGGCGTGGCCTAGGCGAGGCCCCGCCTCAGGCTCCTCCCCCTAGGAGCGCGAGCCAGTCCTGAGCGGCGCCATCCCTTTCCCGGGTCATCGCCCCGCCCCTCTTCCGGCCCGCGAGCCCCCCGCGCGTCGCTTCTGGGCCGCGTTCGCTAGCTCTCGCGCGCTAGCCAGCCCGCCCTCTCCGCGCGCGCTTGGCAGCCCGACGACGCGGGAGCCTCACAAGCCTGACGAGGCTTGCTGCGCTCATTACCACCGAGCGCCGGTCCGCTAAGGCGGTACGTTCGGTTCCCGGCCCGGGGACTGTCGGGGTCGCCGAATCTGTGGCCCCAGAGTGGAGGCGGCGGCGGTGAGGGGACTGGGCCAGGAGGAGGCGGACATGGCGGGGCTGAGGGCAGCGGCAGGAGGGTGGTCCGGGCGCCCTGGAGGCCACGTCGAAGGCTCGCGGGCGGGCAGTGCGTGGGGGGACCGCGAGGAGTGCGGGGTCGAACAGGCTTGCATCGGCTCCGGCCCGGCGCGAAGGAAGGTTTGGGGACTGAAGGGGGCGGTCCTCGAGGGTTTCCGCGAGACCCTCAGGGGCATCGCGACGGCGGAGACGCCGCCTAGAGGCTCCTGCCACGTTTCCACAGCGCGTTACCTTCCGCTCGGGGTGGGCGACAGCCTTCCTCGCGCGGCCGTGGGTTTTCTGGAGCCGGAGACCCGGCTTGCTGTCTCGGGGATGGAGGGAGGTCGCGCCTGAGGGCAGTCGAGTTCTCGAACCCGGGCCTCCGAAGTCTGGAACCTGCTCGGGGGCGGCGGACCCTGCGCGACTGTTCGCGGGGGAGGAAGGGAACGGGGCTCTGGGCCCTGCCCCCTTAACTCGGGAAAAACCGCGATTGCAGAAGTTGGACGCGCTCGCGGGCGGTTCTTCCAGGAGTGGGTGGATACGTGGGGTGCCCCCTCACCTAGCGCTCCTCAAGAGCCCCGTGCCAGTGCCGGGCCGCGGGTTGCCGGGCTTGATAAGCCCACCTCCCAGCGCCGCGGGAATCCTGCCTCTCGGGGTCCGGAGCCCGCTTTGTGGCGCCGCGGGGCTCGTCCGGGGCTCCTCACCCACCCCCCGCCGCTGGGATTCCCTCAACCTTGGGAAAGTCTGTCCGGAAAAATACTTGTTTCCAGAAACGGGCGCCACTCGCCTCTCGTTACAAGGGAGGAAAAAGTACAAAGTTATAAACTCCTGGCAGGCAGGGCTGGGTTTTCCTTGGGGTTCTCGGCCCGCCGCCGGAGCCGAGGAGACTGTGGAACAAAGTAGAACTTGAGGAGCAGCCGCGGTGACTACGTCCCCGGATGACGTCACCGTGCGAGATTTAAAATGGGAGCTTTTCGCCCCGAGTGTGGGTGGAGGGTTTGCGGCCCCTTACTCGAGACAACTTCCCTAGCGTACCTCGGGTCTTCTGGGCCCTGCTGCGTTCTGCTTCCTGACTTTATAACTCTCCCCTCTGGGGGGTACCCTTTGGATCCTCCTGGAATACTGACCTGTGAGGGTGGGTTAAATTGTCAGCAATTCAGGCACTATTCCTTCAAAAGTGAAAAAAAAAAAAAAAAATCCATATGACTCATCTTGTGTTACAACCCAAAGCCACCACTAAGTGGTTCTTTCCTTCCTTTCTTCCTTTTATTTTCCGATGTGAAACAGAGGGCCGAGCGGGCGGGGGGAGGGGGGAGGGGAGCGGGACAGGAAAACAAAACCCCACACTCAGATATGTAGAGCAGAGTTGGCAAATTGAATGAAGAAAATGAGTTAGTTGAGGATGGAGTGTATTTCTTTAGCGTGATTCCTTATTTTTTTTGGTGGGGTGGAGGCTGATGTAGTTGCATCAGCAAGTTTCATCCCAAAGCATATATTAAATTTCAGTGGGTTTTCTTTTCTATCATAACGTGGTGGAGTATAAATATAGCTTTATACGTGGAAATGGCTGACGTTTTTTTTCAACAGGAGGCTGCACAGCAGTTGGAGAGGGCTGGGGTTATGTGCTGCTGGCCATAGAAGAAACTCATTCTAGGGTTCCAGGAGGGAGGTTTGCGTGTCTTCCCATCTAGGATCAGGGTAGCTATGGCTGCCAGCATACTTCTCAAATACCATACAGAGTTTATTTCACACTGACATCCCTTGTTTGAATTTGCACAAGGAGGAAAGGAATCATGAAGACAGACTTTAAGAGGAAGTTTGGTAAAAGAAAAAGGAAGCTAACAGAATCAGCTTTACTTTTTAAATCTGAAAGAACTATAGGTAGGTTAGTCAGTTTTTACACCAAACATAGCAGGGGCTGTATGTCTTTAATAATTGGTTCTGAAAAGGTGGTGTTTCTTAGTAAATGCAGCATCTGATAACTCCAAGTTACAGCAGCCAAATGAATGAGCTCATTGGGTAAAGACAGAATATACATTGAAACAATCCCAGTACAAGATATCCAGTACAAGGTTTTTGCTTTTATGGATTAATCAATGATAAATCAGATCTGACATTTATAAAGAATCCTTCTTGAGGCAGTTCCAAAATGCAGCTGAATCTCTAATTATTCCTTTTAGTTTGATTTTCCATGAATGACCCCAGATTTCCACTTTCTTAAATATGCTTTGATAGAGCTGGGTTTTTTGGTCATATTTACCTAAAGGTAAATATGTCTCTGGTCCTGAAAGAATGCTTATAGAAGCTCGATGGTGGATCTTTTTCTTCGTGTATGACAGGTTTGTTGAAATATAGTTCACACACTGTATAATCCGCACATTTAATATGTACAGTTCATTGGTATTAGTATATTCACTAAGTTGTACAGCCATCACCACAGTCAATTTTGGGACATTTTCATCATTTCAAAAGGCAATCTTAAACTCACTGACATCACTCCTTCCCCATTCTCCTACCCCTAGGCCACTAACCTATTTCCTGTTTATATAGATTTGCTTATTCTGGACATTTCATATAATTAGTGTTATACAGTATTTGGTCTTTTGGCATCTTTCCCTTAGCATAATGTATTCAAGGTTCATACATGTTATAGCACCTATCAGTTTGTCATTTCTGTTGCCTAATAATATTCCACATTTTATTTATGCATATATCAGTTGCTCCACATTTAGTTTGTTTCTGCTTTTTGGTTATTATGAATAATGTTGCTGTGGACATTTGTGGACAAGTTTTTGTGTGAACATATGGCTTCATTTTCCTGGGGTATAGAGCTAGGAGTAGAATTGCTGGGTCATATGGTAGCCATATATATATGACCTTTTTAGGAACTGCTAAACTGTTTTCTGTATTGGCTCTACAATACTGGATTTTAAAGTGGAGTTTTTTTTATGTTTAAAGTACAAGTTATTTCTTAGAATTTTAAAGTTGAGTTATTGTACTTAAATATTTATGCATGTAATAAAAGCTATATAGTGGTATCATTGTAGTGCTTCTCTTTGAGTAATATCTCTGATTTTTATTTTAGCTGACAGGAACAACTTGGTGTGCTCTCTTTAGTGAATTCCATACAAAGGTGATAAAATTCTTAAGCAGTATTTAATAATAAGGTCTTTATGGCATAAATTAGTGACTGTTCCTGCTCCAGATATCAGCCAATGAAACACGAGATAAAATTGGGAGGAGGAAAGGGGGCTCTAAAGGAGGTATGTTTCACAGAGCTTTATCTTCAAATTTTGATGTTTCAGTTTTTTGAGAAAAACTATTTTATCTTTGCAGGAGAAAATGAAGAACGAAATCGCTGCTGTAGTCTTCTTTTTCACAAGACTAGTTCGAAAACATGATAAATTGAAAAAAGAAGCAGTTGAGAGGTTTGCTGAGAAATTGACCCTGATACTTCAAGAAAAATATAAAAATCACTGGTATCCAGAAAAACCATCAAAAGGACAAGCCTACAGGTAGGCTTGGACATTAGAATTGAACTGGACATTTGAATTGAACTGAGTGAAGAGGATGATCATCAGCTCCTCAAATAAGTGCCAGGCCAGAGGAGTGATGGTGTCCTGTCCATGTCTTTCACAGTTTAGCTGCATCATACCCAGCTCAGGGGTGGCTCATGTATTTTTTCCTTGTTCACTTTAAAATACAAGCATTTGTTGTTGGGACTTCTACTGCCAGGACTTGAGAGGCCAATCTGTAGACTCCTGGGAATTAGTCTTGTGGTCATAGTGTGACTCCTGAGTGTTTTCCTTTGTGTGTCACAGGTAGTTGAGGATTTTCACAATTGTAGAGGACCCCTAAAACTATCACTTAGAAAAGGGCATGAAAAGAGTTGAGAGAAATGAGTTCCTTGTATGTAAAAGTAAATTACATGCGACATATTAAAAGTTTTCTGGCAAATGAGAAATAAGATTATTAGACACCTGATATGTTCTTGACACTGGAGAAGGAAATGGCAACCCACTCCCGTACTCTTGCCTGGAGAATCCCATGGACAGAGAAGCCTGGTAGGCTACAGTCCATGGGGTCGCAAAGAGTAGGATACAACTGAGCGACTTCACTCACTCATGTTCTTGACACAGGAATGATTTCATTTGTACTGTGCATAATTCGTTGTAGTAGAAGCCAGTGTAACCATTTTATAGATGAAGGTAACTTACCTATGATTCACAAATGGTAAATACTAGCTCTGGAATTCAAATTCAGGTCTAACTCACTCTGAATTCTTAGGAGCTTTCTGTTACACCACAGTCTGACCACTGCCTTGTCTCTGAGAGTGAAGGCAATTCTCACTCCCAGCTGTCTTTTGTACTCCAGTTTATAAGTTCCATATACAGTTTAAAGAAGAGCAGACTCCTGTAAAACATGTCCTGGCATGTTCTGTCTTTAGTATTTATGTGAGTATTTGGGAACCTAAGTTGAGAATGTTCTACTAAACTCAGCTGTCAAACTGTGTCCCATTTGTGGATGTGACTGAAAAAATAAAAGTGGAACAGTTGTGACTGTCATGAATACAAATTCTTTTATTTTTGCCTATTGCTGCCCCTAAAGATTCCTCCACAAATCAGCGCTTGACAGTAAAAAGAATTTTCTTTCAGTCACTGAGCTCTTGTCAAGTGTATGACTATTCACAGAGTGTGCAAAGGAGGTGAAAATATGACTTGTTTAGTTCTCATTTGTGAAAAGCAAGGTAAGCATGTGATCTGTTGAAAAGAATCAAGTAATTGATATATTTCTCTCTCATTTTTATCCAAAGAGGTTTCCTAGTATACTGGAAGATATGGTGAGTGAAAGTAGAAATGTGGATGTAATTCAAGTTATTGTTTTTTATCCTCTCACTTGATTCTCTTAATTTTTTCCTGCACATCTTCATTTCTGATAAAGTGAACAGCTTTTGTGAATTAGAGCTCATGAGGCTTTTTACACTGATGCAGTTGACATTGGACTAAGGCTTTTGGTAGTGCCAAGCCACTGTACTGTTACTGAAAAAGGAGACACTGTCAAGTAAATGCTTAAAGATCAGTGTACAATTTCATTTCCATTAATTTCAAAAACTTGAGGAAAAAAGTTAGCCAAACAGGATTAAATTGGCATGTAATCAGAACTATCATTATTGAGTCATTTTGAAGCCATCTTTGAAGTAGAAAACTATTAGAGTTAATAGTGGGTTGTTTCTTTTATAAAAATGAGTAGACTATAGAATTAACCTAAGTTATTAGACTCTTCATAGAGTAGGTTGGAGGTGTTCTTTTTCTTCTAAAGTTTTTATAAATTAGTATGTTTTTCTGCAACATATACAAATAAGGGCAATTTGGCAACATTACGGAGATCTGTAAAAATATTCATAGTCTTTGAAAACTGAGTCTCCTAAAATCTATTCTAGAAGCATAATCAGAAATGCAGACAAATATGTATGAATATGGATATTTCTTGCACTTTATAATTGCAAAAAAATTGGAAAGCACTACACTGTCAAGTAAATGATAGACTATTTTTATGCAACTTTTAAAATCTTGTTTTTGAAGAGTGGCTAATGGGTGAGTAGTCACAGTATCTAGAGTGAAAAAAAATAGCATAGAAATATGTATGGTATGCAGATTTTGTTGAAGCAGAGTCTCTAAGCCTTTTTATTTACATATATTTTTTTTAAGCTTAGAGCCTACATCTTCACTGTATGTTAAAAAACACATACGTATATACATGTAAGATCTATCTCCTTACCCTTAACTGATTTTGATCCTGAGCACATGGGACTTTTCAATCAACCTACACAACATTAGAATCTATAACATAAGACCATCTCATAGAAAGGAACAAAGATTTTCTTACATGTTTTAAACTAGTTTTTAATTTTTACTCTGAATTTGCTAAATTGTTAATGGTGATGTTATGATAAATATAGGCCTAATTGGGTTGTTTAATAAGATGAACTTTGGCATCTGGTCTGGATCTGAACTCTGCATTCACCACTTTCTTGCCAGGTAATGTTGGGCAAGTTACTCAAACTCTGCCTCCTTTCTTTCTTGCAATGGAGAAAACAGTATGTAACTCACAGGATCAATGTGAAAATTAAAAGAGTTAATATAGACATACTTTGTTTTATTGTACTTTGCTTTATTTCATATCACAGATGTTGTGGTTTTTATAAATTGAAGGTTTGTGCAAGCATGCATTGAGCAAGTCTATCAGCGCCATATTTGCAATTGCATTTGCTCACTTTGCGTCTCTGTCACATTTTGGTAATTCTTTACAGTATTTCATACTTTTTCGTTATTATATTTGTTTTGGTGATCTGTAATAAGGGATCTTTGATGTTACTATTACAGAGACTTGATGAAGGCTCAGGTGATGGTTAGCATTTTTTAGCATAAAGCTATGTATATTGTGTTTTAGATGTAATGCTGTTGCATACTTAATAGACTACAGTGTAGTATAAATATAACTTTTATATACACTGAGAAATCAAAAATTTGTGACTGGCTTTATTGTGATACTCGCTTTATTGCTCTGGTCTTTAACCAATCCACAATGTCCGAGGTATGGCCATACATACAAAGTATTTAGAAAACTCTCCATTGCATGGTAAACCTTCAAAAAGGGTTATTATTATTATTACTTAGAAATATATATTAGCTATTATCTAATGAGAACTTTTTCACTGTTTTAAATGAAAATGGAAATTGACTAAATATAAACACATTATTCTCTTGATGTTAACAGTATTATAGTTAGTAGTATTATCAATATTTGTCAATTAACTTATATTTTCTATATTTTAAAGCTTTGGGTCTGAAAAAGAAGTAAAATGATTTAATCTAAACTCACCTTAGTAAATCGTGGGCTTCTCTGGTGGCTCGGATGGTAAAGAATCTGCCTGCAATGCAGGAGACCCAGGTTCAATCCCTGGGATGGGAAGACCCCCTGGAGAAGGGAATGGCTACCCACTCCAGTATTTTTGCCTGAAGAATCTCTTGAACAGAGGAACCTGGGGGCTACAGTCCATGGGGATCACAAAGAGTTGGACATGACTGAGAGACTTAATACTTTTAGTTTCACACTTTCACCCTATAAATCAGGATTAGTACAAAAACCTGGATTCTCTTGGTTCATTTCTTAGCTGTAGGCAGTAAATACTTTCATTGTAACTAAAAATTTCTCTATGCAAGCAGGATACTTACTTTAACAGGTATTTTTGCATTCATACTGAGAGCCATCTTTGAGCATTCTGTTAGGTAGCCGTGGTTGGTACTTCTTAGGTTAAAAGAAAAAATGGGACAGATGAGAATTCCCTGGTAGTCCAGTGGTTAGGACTCTGTGCTTTTACTGCTGTGGGCCCAGGTTTGATCCCTGGTCAGGGAACTAAGATCCTATAAACTCTGTGCTAGAACAGTCTTTATTGGTTTAGAATTTTTTCACCTTTTTGCTAACTAAATAAGAAAACCCTCGAGTAACACAACTTAAATAAGCCAGTAACACTTTTGGATTATATTTTACTCTTAATACATGATATAAATGGTTCTGTGTCCTTGATTAATTTGGTATTTAGAGAACAGTTACAGGTAAGGCAAAGGATACCCTTCTTAAGCAAAGTAACGACAGAGCAAAACTTGTGACAAAAATGTATGAATGTTGTTTAAAACATTAGTTGAGGTCTTTTTGTTAGCTGGAGATTTTGTTATATAGGAATTTGGCTAATTTTTTGCATTCAAAGTTCTAAGTAATTTCATGCACTTACATACTCCTTGCTTATTGAAGTACATGTGAGGTTGAGTAGTTACTATCTGAAATGAGGTAGAGCCAGTCCTACTGATGTCCCTGTGCTCCTGCAGATGCCCTTTTCTTTCTACCAGGCTGCGTAGATGCTGCTGCAGCCTCTTTGCCTTTAGTTCAGATTTGTTATCTATTTAGGATAGGTATTCCTGAGTTCTTTACCAGGGTTTTATTTTTTTAAGTTCATGTTGGCAAATACTCGTAGATATAACTAGGTTTCTGATTTAAATTTTATTTAAAGCTATTAACATTACTCCACTTTTTTGTAGATGCATTCGTGTCAATAAGTTTCAGAGAGTTGATCCTGATGTCCTGAAAGCCTGTGAGAACAGCTGCATCTTGTACAGTGACCTGGGCTTGCCAAAGGAACTCACTCTATGGGTGGACCCATGTGAGGTGTGCTGTAGGTGAGTTTGGCAACTGAACTGATGACCATGTTGGAACTGATTTTTATGAAATTCTCTCAGGTACCGCCTGTACACGTATCTTAATGGCCAGGAGCTGGTTGGTTGGCTTTCTCAGAAGTGAATTTTGTAAACTATTCTTCTTGGAGGTGATAGTAAAAGACTGGTTACACTCCTGTTTTACAACTAAAGAAACTTAAGAAATAATAGAGCAGAGTTTTTTTTTGAAGAGATTTACCAAGTTTATTGTAGAATTTAGATACCTTGATTCCCTGTAGGTCAATTATTACCATCTCCCATTGATGGTGCCCTTGTCTTTCCCGTCTTCAAACTAGGAAAGTTGTTAATCCCAAATAATACTGGATAATTACTTTTGGTTGGTCTCTGTTGCTGTTTGTTTTCACTGTTGCCTCTCTCCCCGCTTTTGGCTTTTAAGTGGCTGAGTGAAATTTTCATGGTTTTATTTTCATAATGGAAATTATTTCTTGTCTCCTAATGAGCAGAATTGTAAAAGGTAGGTGTGTTAGGTATGAAATTGAACTTCATTTACTCTAAAAGCATTCATTGTGGACCAGGCATTCTTAGTTGTGGAAATGAAAGTGACATTATTCTTTCAGGTAGTTTAAAGTGTAATAAGGGAGAAGAAAGAATAAGCAGATAACAGAGTGAGATTTATGCTATAATAGAAATATGTACAAGATGCACTGGTTGGTGGCACAAAAGAGAAAGTTACTGCCTCACGGAAGACTGTAGTCACCCCTTGGTATATCAGTGAAGGATTAGTTCCAGGACACTCCTCACCACACACACGCACACACACGCACATGCACAGCCAGAACTAAGATCCTCAGATGCCCAAGTCCCTTATATAAAATAGTGCAGTATTTGCATATAACCTATGTATACCCTCCCATTTACTTTAAATCATCTCTAGATTACTTATACTACCTAATATAATGTAAATGCTATGTAAATAGTTGCCTTAAATTGAAAAAGTTCAAGTTTTTCTTTTACGAACTTTCTGATTTTTTTCCCCCCAAATATTTTTGGTCTGTGGTTGGCTGAATGCACAGATGCAGAACCCATGGATACAGAGGACTGATGTTATTGAGTAGGTGGTACTTGAGCTGAGTGGGGAAGGAGTTGTAGTTGACTAGATGACAAAGTGGGTGTTTGCAGGCAGGAGGAACAGAATGAACAGATGCATGGAACTCCCTGCGAGTGATTTCCTACAGCTGTTTCTTTAGGGTTTTCTCTTTGGTTTAGAGGTACAGTTCACCCATTGATTGTAGTAGAGGTGCTTTTGATGTAACCCTAATATGTTCTAAAGGTGGTCATAGGCTGTGACTTGATCTTCATCAATGAAAGTGGTGATGAAGACATGCTGGATAAATACATGGTTGTTCTGCAACAATTTTCTGGACCACCCTAGAGCTGCTTGATATAAACTGGTGTCTTATGTAAGCTTATTGCTTTGGGAAGCTGGGGGCACGTAGATTCTCTAGTACTTGTTTCTCATAAAAAGGAATAGCAGCGATTTTTGTACTTAGAAGGTCAGACAATTTTTAGAGTCTGGGACTAAGGAAGGACTTACCTCCGGCCAGGGTCAGACTTTGTTTTGTAGACTTGGTCCACTGAATCCCTGCAGAAGACTTTTCAGTATACAAGAAATAGCTATCACAAAGTTGACTATATTGAAATACTTACTTTTCAAGGCCTACACTTTGATCCTGATTTACTCTTACTTCATGCACAGTTCTTTAAGTTAGTTGTGTAGTTTTTTAAGCCCATAAAGACTTACATGACATTTGAAGGGGGATTGTTCAAAATACAGTTGACTTTCCATATCTGACGATTCCATATCCATGCATTCAACCAACTTTAGTTCAAAAATATTTGAGGGCAAAAAATTAGATAAGTTCTAAACAGCAAAACTTGAATTTGCCATGCTATGCAACTATTTACATAATATTCAAAGTATTTGTATAATATTTACATTGTATTAGATATGATAAGCAGAGAAGGCAATGGCACCCCACTCCAGTACTCTTGCCTGGAAAATCCCATGGACGGAGGAGCCTGGTGGGCTGCAGTCCATGGGGTCGCTAACAGTCGGACATGACTGAGCGACTTCCCTTTCACTTTTCACTTTCATGCATTGGAGAAGGAAATGGCAACCCACTCCAGTATTCTTGCCTGGAGAATCCCAGGGATGGGGGAGCCTGGTGGGCTGCCATCTATGGGATCACACAGAGTCAGACACGACTGAAGCGACTTAGCAGCAGCAGCAGATATGATAAGTAATCTAGAGATAATTTAAAGTGTATGGGAGCATGTGGGCAGGTTGTATGCAAATACCTTGCCATTTTATTTAAGGTACAATACTTGGGCAGCCATATATTTTGGCATTGGGAGAGGAAGGGGAGGGAATGGTCCTGCAACCAGTCCCCCAGGATACTGTTGTCATAAATCTACAAAAAAAAGTAATAGTCTAACATAGAAGTGGGAACAAAAAAGCAAGAGTTGAACCAAATATATTATCACACTGTCAAATAAGAAATATTTGATACAACAGTCTTAAATCATTAGGGGAAAGTTTCTGTATCCAAGGATGTTTAAGAAGTTGGCGAATTACATGAACATTTTGGACATATTGATTTGAAATGCCTAAACCATATCTTGACACCTGAAGATGAGAGCTTTAGTTACATGGACATTCTGTTTTACTTAAGTGAATACTTCATTATTTGATAATACCAGATAATGAAAAATTACTGAGCTTTCTCATCTTGCTAGTATAAGAAAATCCTTGCATTGCCTTCTGTATGATCAAAATTTTGCCTCAAATTGACTATGATGTGAGTTTCTTCACAGTTACTAGAAATTATCTTCAGAATGTTCATTAAGTGATGATAGAAATCCCAGGGGAAATAAAGTGTTAGTAATTGGGTAGAGATGATTGCTATAAATTAATAAAGGAAATTGAGATATTTATTAGTGCTTTTGAATCCAAACTGGGAATATTCTGAAAACTAAAATTGATATAGCAGTTACATAGTTGAGTAAATAATCTGAGTCATTAAAAATAATAAATCATTGTATACTAAAGACTATGGTTTTAAAAAACATTTGAAATCTACTCAGAACATTTTTCATAGAATTATTCCATCAGGATAGATATTGGAAGAATGCAAAAGCGTTGTATAGTTAGAAAGGTTATCACTTCATGAAATACTTCAGATTATACTAAATAGAAAACAGATCTTTCCCATAAGGAGAAATCCTGCAAATAGCTGGCATGTTATTATCTACTCAGTAGTCTACACTTCTTGTTTGTAATTTCTATAATCCTTTCTTTTCCTGGAAGATAAAGAGCATTAGATACTATTGATATTTTTCAAATTAACTCAGTTGGTCTTAATGTTTCAGCAGTGTGTGTAAATTTTAAATTGTAAAGTTTAAAACTTGTCCCTTACTAATTCTGAGGAATTAATTGTATGTTCTAATATTACGGTAATATAGTAAGCTGCTTCACTTACCCTGAAGAGAGCCCTCATGCCAAAATACTACCAAGGGAAAAAGGCAAAACCTAACTGAGCTCAAGTATCAAAGAAATCTGAGTTAATAAAGCTGATCCTTCAGTCATTTAGATGTCTGCCCTTGGTTTAGGTTTCTGTTTCTACTGAGGTAGGGTTTTTTCTCAGATTTCTTGCCTTTCTGTTTTGCCTGAGTTGAAATTGTAGTTCATGAATTCTGTGTTGTAAAGAACTCACCCAGTTGTTCAGGCATTTTCTAAGAAGAATCACCAGTTGAAGAAAACCACTATCCAACTACTTCCAGCTTCCTCATCCTACAGATAAGAAACAAGGCCTGGAGAGACTGAATAACTTGAACCTGGGTACACCTAGTATATGGCAGAGCAGAACCAAAAATATGTCTTGTGCTCTTTCCACCATCCTATAGCGGTTTATGAGATAGACTGAAAAAGAATAGAAAAAGGAATTATATACTATATTTAGATTGTATTTATGGCCCCATTCAGCCCATGAGAATAGAAGATAGCACAGCTGAAAGGAATAGAACTCACCTATGAGACTACTTGATTGCCATTGGAACTTTCAATAGACTTTGTTGTAATTAGGCCTTTTACTTAACTGTAAATATCCTGATTCAGAAATAATTTGAGATGAGTTATCTTGAAATGAAATTAATTGACATCATAGTTAACCTTATTTTTCTATTGAAGTCATTCTTATATTTTGTAAGCTTGGAATCATTTGTTGAACTTTAATTACATGCCGTGTAAGACTGCTTAACAGTTCATTTCCTTTGTCCTAACACTTCCTAGAAATTGTTTCATAGTGTTTATGATGTCTAATTTATTAGATTTGTGGGTTTCTTCTCTGTCCTCTCAATGAAAACTCCTAGTTTTACTATGTGTTATGCTATTTTCCCCTGATCGCAGAATTTTTTTTTCTAGTAACCAATAGCCAAAGTTAGATATCCTGACAGTTTTTCTTAGATCAAGGCTTTAAAAATGTTTTGGAAGAATAAAAAACACTGCTTAATTTAAAGGAAATGAACATTTATCATAGGAATCTCTGTGAAATCAGCAGTGTAATTCAAGAAAAATCCTTTTATTTTCCTCAACAGTAGCTATATTTTCTTTTTCTCTTTAACCTCAACAGTTGCCTCAGTTCTCATTTTTGTCAGTGTAGATACAGGAAACACAGGCCCCTTTTTTAATTTAATTGCAGTAAAAGTAAATCCCATAAGAAATATCTAGTTGATTTTTGACTTGAATTACTATGATCTTAATATAGAGGTCAATTAAAAATTCATTAGAAAGTTTTACTGTATTAATGTAAATGGCCAATACATTAATGTATGGCCAATTTCAGTGGTGCATACAAAAATGTAATCCATGAATTTCTCTTGGGGCAGTAGAAAAGAAAATTGGAAAAAAGAATGAATGAGGTCACTTTTTTGGTACGTTAATAGACTGGAAAACTGTGGCCTGCCTGTTGGCATGGAGCTGGGTTAACATACTATATATGTAGAATCAAGTTCTGGGAGGGTTCCTTCTTGGCCCAGGACTGGTGGCATGTCCAGACCTGTTCAGTTGTTTTTATGGACTTTGTTGCTTTGTTGATATAATTTCAGGGTTTCTAAGTTTTTGGATCTTTTTATTCTTAGGTATGGAGAGAAAAATAATGCATTCATTGTTGCCAGCTTTGAAAATGAGGATGAGAACAAGGATGAGATTTCCAAGAAAGTTACCAGGGCCCTTGATAAGGTTACCTCTGATTATCATTCAGGATCCTCTTCTTCAGATGAAGAAACATGTAAGGAAGTGGAAGTGAAACCGAATTCTGTGGCTGCGACCCCCAGCCCTGTGTACCAGGTAACCATGAAGTGGCTCTATACTGAAGGTCCTGAGCAGGGCTTCCAAGGTCATCCTGGGTAGTCCTCATATTGCCCAGGGTTTCTGAGTTGAGATTTTAGATCACAGTTGTTGCTTTTCCACATTAAGGGGAAGTAGAATAGGCATCTTGAATCATGTTGTCAAAGGTCTGCTTTACTATTCAATAAGTAGGATAAATATATTTCAAAAAGAATAGGAAGAATCATGGAAATAAAACATTCCTGATGTTTTAAAATCCTTAGTACTTTCAGAAACAGCCACTTTTTTTTTTTGTAGCCTTTAACACTTCCAATTTGTAACTTCAGGTTTAACTTTCATGTTCCTCCCTCTCTGTGGTTAAAGAGAAACCTCAATAAATTTTTCTTTAGTTAATTTTTCATTCAAGCCCAAACCGTATCTTTCTTTGCCTTAACATGTAAAGAATTATATAGCAAGCATGAGAGCTTCCCTGCTGGTTCAGTTGGTAAAGAATCTGCCTGCAATTCAGGAGACCCGGATTCGATCCCTGGGTTGGGAATATCCCCTGGAAAATGGAATGGCGACCCACTCCAGTATTCTTGCCTAGAGAATTATATGGACAGAGGAGCCTGGCAGGCTGTGGTCTGTGTGGTCACAAAGAGTGGGACACAACTGAGCAACTAACACACAGCAGTCATGTGTGTACTTTGTTCACTTATTTATTACTTATACCCCACATACAGTTAATGTATTATAGTTTGAAAAATTCTTAACAATAGTACTTTTCAACAGGAAATATTTTCAAGTAAAAAAAGAAAAATCTTTTGAGTTGAGCCTTCTTCTGTACATGTACTTTTTCTGATTTTGAGTCTATTTTTAAATATACCTATTTTTATTAAGTTGGCCTTAATTAGATATAATTAAACATAACAGGTTTCTGGTAGGGTTTGATTTGGCCTAAAATGAGAATTTAGTCTTTAATGAATAAGAAATCAAGAGTATCATGAGTATTAGAGACTGAACCTTTACAAAAATTAACTTGAAACAGTATGTGCGTCCATGCTGAGTCACTTCAGTGTGTCCAACTCTGCAACTCTATGAACACTAGCCCACCAGGCTCCTCTGTCCATGGGATTCTCCAGGCAAGAATATTGGAGGGGTTGCCATGCCCTTTTTCAGGGACTCTTCCCAACCCAGGGATTGTACCTACATCTCTTAACGTCTCCTACACTGGCAGACAGATTCTTTACCGCTAGCGTCACCTGGAAAGCCAGAGTACAACAGTGACATGTCCTCCTCTTCCCCAACCACCAGTCTTGTGCCCTTACATGAAGGTGTTCATTACCAGTTATTTTTGTATCCTTTCCAAGCGAGTCCCTATATAGATAAGTAAACATAATATTTGTATTTCAGGGATCATTTTAAGACCACTGACATAAATATTTTGGACTTTTTTTCCCTCTATGTGATGCATTATGTACTACAAATTACCATTGTTTTTTTAATTTTTATTATTTATTTAACTTTACAATACTGTATTGGTTTGGCCATACATTGACATGAATCTGCCACGGGTATACATGAGTTCCTAATCCTGAACCCCCCTCCCACCACCCTCCCCATATCATCCCTGTGGGTCATCCCAGTGCACCAGCCCCAAGCATCCTGTATCCTGTATCGAACCTAGACTGGCGATTCGTTTCCTTACAGGATAGTATACATGTTTCAATGCCATTCTCCCAAATCATCCCACCCTCTCCCTCTCCCACAGAATCCAAAAGTCTGTTCTATACATCTGTGTCTCTTTTGCTGTCTCGCATACAGGGTTATCATTACCATCTTTCTAAATTCCATATATATGTGTTAGTATACTGTATTGGTGTTTTTCTTTCTGGCTGGCTTCACTCTGTATAATTGGCTCCAGTTTCATCCACCTCATTAGAACTGATTCAAATGTATTCTTTTTAATGTCTGAGGAATACTCCATTGTGTATATGTACTACAGCTTTCTTATCCATTCATCTGCTGATGGCCATCTAGGTTGCTTCCATGTCCTGGCTACAAATTACCATTGTTAAATTACCTGCAATTCATTGAGATGTGTGGTAATTTTATCTCAGAATTTTATTTGTTGTTACTCAGTAAAGCAAGAATATGAATCCCAAATTGAACTTATTGCTACTAATTTTTACAAGTAAATTGACAAGTTAATTTTTAGATTTTCTTTTAAAATTAAGTTGTACTTGTTTTCCCCCTTGTTGAAAGACTACTGGGATAAAATTCTAACAGAAAAGCATAGAAATGGAAGTATCTTTTATGTGCTTTTAAAATATAACAGTTCTTTTTGACATTACATTCACTTATAAAATATTTCATAATGAAGAAGCATAGTTCAGCTCTTAACAGTCATTGTGTAGAAAGTTGGAGCAGATGGTCCACTTTAAGATCTTTTTTACCTATTTTTTTCATCTTGAATCTGGCTTTACCAAGAAGAACCTAAAAAAAAGAGGTTATCAAAGTATACACAAAATAATTTCTAGCTTGGGGGTTTTTGTTCTCTGATAGGGGTCTGTGTTTTCTGAAAGGAACCTCCAAAGATAATTCTCCACTAAGAATGAAGATTATATAATTTCTCCCCAAACTGGTCCACAGATTCACCTTGCTATCAAAATCCCAAAAGGCTTTTTTCTAGATAAAATTCAAAGAAAGGAGAATCAAGTCAGAGATCTCACATTAATATCAAGTCGTTATGTTTATTAAGACAGTGTGTTAATAGTTTGTTGTTTAGTCGCCAAGTCGTGTCTGACTCTTTTGTGACCCCATGGACTGTAGTCCACCAGGCTCCACTGTCCATGGGATTTCCCAGGCAAGAATAGTGGAGTGGGTTATGATTTCCTTCTCCAGGGCATCTTCCCTACCCAAGAATCAACCCGTCTTTCCTACACTGGCAGGCGAATTCTTTACCACTGAACCACTAGGGAATCCCTGTGATAATGGTTTAAAAATACACAAATATATTATTGGAACAGATAGTAGACTCCTTATGTACAAAAATTTTTTTAATAAGTGCCAAAGGAATTCAGTGGGGAAAAATCTATAAGAACTGGTACTGAAACGATTGGATAATCCATTTATTTTTTAAAAAGTGACCCTAACTGCTACCTTATACCATACATTAAAAAAAAACAACTAATTTTAAATGCGTCACAGGCCTAAACATAAATGCTAAATCTCTGACACTTGGAAGAAAACATAGGGAGATACCTTTATTATTTAGGATAGGCAAAGATTTCTTCCAAAAATGTTAATAAATTTGACCTCATCAAAATTAAAACTTTTTGCCCATCAAAAGAAGCTGTAAAGAAAATGAACAGGCAGAAGTATAGGCTGGAACAAAATATTCTCAATACGTATATTTGTCAAAGGACTTGTTTTCAGAATATACTTTAAAAATCAGTCCTGTAAATCAACAATAAAAGACAAATGATCCAAATAACAACAGTGGGTATAAGATGTGAAAAAACACTTGTACAAAAGAAGTTATATAAATGGCCAGTAAGCAAATGAAAAAGGTGCTCAATCTTATTTGTTATCAGGTAATTGTAAATTTGAGCCACAGTGAAACACTACTTTCAGAATGGCTAAAATTAAAACATCTGACAGTACCAAGTGCTGACAAGGATGTGAAGAAGCTGGATTCATAAACTGTTGATTGAAGTGTAAAAAATGGTACAACCACTTTGAAAACTGCTTGGCACTTAAATATGCATCTGCCATATAACCCAACAGTTCCATTCCTAAGTATTTAACAAGAGAAATGAACCATATCTACAAAGCCTCTTACTAGAATGTTTATAACAGCTTTTTTTATATAACAGTAAAAAAACAAATATCCATTAACAAGTGAATGGGGGAAGATAGTCATATATTCATTCATACAGTAGGATAATAGCAATAAAACATTTCATAATAGACACAGTACGGAAGGACCTAAAAAACATTCTGTTGAGCAAAAGAATTTTGCCAGGGAATTCTTTGGTGGTCCAGTGGTTAAGGACTCTTGTTTTCACTGCCAAGGGCACAAGTTTGATTCCTGGTTGGGAAACTAAGATCCCAAAAGTCATGTGTTACAGCCCCCAAAAAAGAATATTGCTAGACACAAAAGAATATATACCTTCCATTTATATGATGTTCACAAACAGGGAAAACTCAGTCTGTGATAGAAGTTTGAACAGTGGTTGCTTGTGGGAATCATTATTCCAGAATTGTGTCTACTTTCTGAGTTTTAAAAGCTTACCAGGACCCCAATGTAGAAAGAAACGAAAACATTCCACTTGGCTATTGGTTTAGGTATAGTATAGGTCAATTATTAGTTGGAACTCTTAATAAATTTTTTCATTTCCCCATTATTGTAGGTAATCAAGAATTAACTGTGCATGCTAAGGTTATTCACTGCCACATTGTTTTGTTTGTTTTTGTGCATCGTTTTTTTTAAAAGACTGAAAGCAGCCGAAATGTCCTATCAACAAGAGACCACTTAATTTAGTTATGGCATAGTCGTTGCATTACTGTCTAGCTGTAGATTTATGAAAAAAGTCATTATATATTGATATGAATGTCTCTGATACGTATTTATTGAGTGTAGAAGCAGTATGCAGAATTGTGGATATTTAATGTGTATATAGATGTACACACAAGTATATTCATAGAATATCTCTAAAGATAATCAAAAAATTGATCAGTGTTTGCTGCCTCTGAGAGGGCAGCTGGTAATCAGATAAAGAGAGACTTTTTTTCCCACTATATACAACTTCGTGCCTTTTGAATTTTCTATCCTAAATGTAGTGCTGATATACAGAATATAAATTTTTTAATCCCTATGCTAAGAGCAGATTAGAAATCAGAGAACTCTGAAACTCATAGTCACAGGGCACAGTATTCTGAGCATAGAGGTCCAAAACTGCTGAAAACATTTTGCATAATGTGAACTTGATGTCCCACTTGACTTACAGGATAATCTAAGACTGTTGTTCCAAAATGCTAAACTGGCTACATTAGAATCACCTGCAGAGTGTCATCAAAATACCTGGCCTCTCTTCCTAAAATTTTGTTAAGATTGTTCAGTAGAACAGGACTGGGGCATGACATTTTTGTGTTTAAAAGCTTCATAGGTGACTCTTTAGCCAGCTTTGGGACACCAGCGGTCTTAAACATGTTATGTCCTTATAGGCCTCTACTCATTCTGTTTTCATCTTTTCTGCTTGATATAGCCAGAGAATACCTGGTTTTCGAGGGGTGTATTTGAGTTTATTAATTTTCGTTCATTTGAAAAACACTGATCACATACTATATTTGAAGTTTTTAACATATTTAGACTTGACTGTAGGGAATGTCCCCTAGAGCTACTCTTTGGGTTGTGGGTGAGTGAGTTTGTTTTTTATTAATTTGCCATTTTCTTTTCCCTACAGATTTCGGAATTGATATTCCCACCTCTTCCAGTGTGGCACCCGTTGCCCAGAAAAAAGCCAATAATGTATCGAGGGAATGGCAATCAAAGTCACTACCCTCCTCCCATTCCATTTGGTTATCCAAATCAGGGACGGAAGAATAAACCATATCGCCCGATTCCAGTAACATGGGTACCTCCTCCTGGAATGCATTGTGACCGCAATCATTGGATTAATCCTCACATGTTAGCACCTCACTAGCTGCTTTTGTCTGTTGGTGTCATGTTGAGAGAAGGTAGAATAAGCCTGACTACGCATTAAAAGTTCATACTTAAAGTAGTAAAGTTAGATGGGCTAAACCATCAAACTTATTTTTATAGAGAAGTTATTAAGAATAATCTTTTCTTAAAAATATATATGCACTTTAGATATATTGATATAGTTTGAGAAACTTTATAAAAGTTAGTCAAGTGCCTGAGTTTTTAATATTAAACTTGAGTATTTATATATTGTGCATCAGCTCTGTTGCTTATGAGGATACTGTAGGAGTGGATGATCTGTTCTAGCACCTTTGAGCATTTATGGAAAGTATGTAAGTTATTTATACACATGGAAATCTATTTTATGTTGTTTAGAAGAATTGCATAAAATCATGTAGTTGCAAATAAAAAGTAGTTTGAGGCATGCCAATGTGTGCTTCTGTTCTGTGTACAAACAGAGAAGAGTGAAAGGGATATCTCACTGCAGTGTGTTTAATTAAATATTTAGCAAAGAAAAAGCAATGTAGCAATTTCTATTTTTCTTTAAAAAATTTTTTATTAACCATAACTTTCCAAAGGCTATAGTAGCAAGTGATTCATATAAAAAGTCTAAAATATGTTAGTAGCTAATTGAAAATATAAATATAGTGAAACATCTTTCAGTCATCAGAGTCACTATATATAGGATTTTCTTAGCCTAGAATTTGGCCTGTACAAATGTTGATAAGACATCTGGCTTATATGCCTAGTGCCATTGCATAAAGCAGAAATGTTCTTGTAGATGCTCTAAACTCTGCCTTGTGCTTTTTTTCTTCAGCATGTTTAAGTCTTTATTAGTGGTCTAAAATAAAGTCAAATAGTACAGTACTTCAGATTCTTCAGTGGTCCTTCAAATTTATACCGCTGTAGTGTCATCAGTCTCGTAAGTGTACTTGAACTACAAAAACAAAAAGATAAAAAAAATTTGGATTAAAAAAATAATTGGATTCTTTCCCCAGAGGTATATTTTAAAAAACTAAGATCATTACACTTTCTCATTATCCACATCTTTAAATTTCTAGTCCTAAATTATTTAATCAGAAAAATCACCACTTGCTAATAAACACTGGATGTCCTTGGCTGTTCCAGATATTCCTGTTGCCTGGTGATAAATTCTATTGAGTATAGACTACCAGAAAAGTGCACAAATCATAAAGATACATAGCTCTCAGGGTATGTGGAATTCAAAATGTCTGCAGTCTCAACAGAAAATTTAAACCTCAGAGACTTCTGGTTTCAGTGTTACTGTGCTCTTCAGTAGTGCTACTTAACTGTGGAGATGTGTCCAACTTTGGCGACACCGGGGACTGTAGCCCACCAGGCTCCTCAGTCCATGGAATACTCCAGACAAGACTACTGGAATGGGTTGACATTTCCTTCTCCAGGGTATCTTCCCAATCCAGGGGCTGAACCCAGGTCGAAATGAAGTGAAAGTTGCTCAGTTGTGACTGACTCTTGCAACCCCATGGACTAAACAGTCCCTGGAATTCTCTAGGCCAGAATACTGGAGTGGGTAGCCTTTTCCCTTCTCCAGGGCATTTTCTAACCCAGGCAGTTTCTTTATCAGCTGAGCCACAAGGGAAGCCCAGGAATACTGGAGTGGGTAGCCTGTCCCTTCTCCAACGGATCTTCCCAACCCAGGAATCGAACCAGGCAGGGTCTCCTGCATTGCAGGCGGATTGTTTACCAACTGAGCTATCCGGGAAGCCCCTTACTGACTGAGCTATGGCATTATTCTTAGTTTAGACTGGATTTCAGTGAAAAATAAAAATCACTTTATCAAAATTATTGGCCACAAGAGGGCATCAGATGTTCTTTTTCCAACTTCCAAACTAAAGGTTGTAATTGTAAATAATCTCCCTTCTCCAAGGAAAAGTATTCGTGGTTATAGTTTAAATCACTGTTTTTCCTAGACATCTACATACAGAAATTGCTACTTGTAATGGATAATGTGAAGTATGCCAAAGTTATATACATTGCTTTACTGGAATCATTTTTGTTAATTTAAAAAATATATATATAGTTCCTTTAGGAAAATAAAAGTACCTAAAAGCACAAAGAAAGAGATGATCAAAATGACTATAATATTTCCATCTGAGTAAACTATTTTATCTAGCAAACTATTGTATCTAGTAGCTGAGTTACTATTTTAGTGGATGGAGATATTTAAAAGAGGGAGCTTTTACTTTATAAACTTCTGTTTTGTTGTTATGAAATATACTCGTTTTATGGTCTCACAATTTGAAAATGTGGAACATTTTCTTATTGTTTTGTCCTAAAACATGATCTTTAATATTTTCATGGTATTCATATTTATATACCTTAATTGATTTAACCAGTCTTTATCAGTAGCTATTAAGCTACCGATCTCTTTAGGAAATTTTTCTTAGCCACATTATTTAAATATATATTTCCTTTGTTGGAGATGGTTGAGGGGAGGGAGGTATTCCTTTGAAGTCCAGAAATAAATGAGCAAATTGGTTTCAGAGCTGCCAGTTTAATTTACATACAGAAAGTCTACAGATGATAAATTTGGTAAGAATCAAGTTCAGTTCAGTTCAGTCGCTCAGTCGTGTCCGACTCTTTGCGACCCCATGAATCGCAGCACACCAGGCCTCCCTGTCCATCACCATCTCCCAGAGTTCACTCAGACTTACTCACGTCCATCGAGTCGGAGTTAATAAGCTGTAAAATTTCAACAGAAAAATAGGACTGTTTCACTAAATTCAATGAAAAATTATTTTTGAATCTTATTGATCATTCATCAAACACATATAAAGACATGAAATAAAATTTACTGATTAAAAATAAAAGTATTTAAAATTTATAAACTGTCTAAAGTGACTGGAACATGACAAAGGTAAACTTAAATTTTTTCACCTGAGTTAAATTGAAATATGATTTTTTCATGTTTCCTAATATTGCTAATAGAGACCATATTTAAAATCAGATATTGATAGCTGGTAAGATCAAATTATTTTGTAAATAATTCTGAAAAGACCACTTGTGGATGCTCAATAGTCACTGTGAAATCTGGACAGAAAAAATTAAAAGGGATTTGGCATGCAGATTTACTGTAAAATTACCCTCCCTAGCATGATCAGGATTACCAATCAAAAAGTTTAGGTGGAAAACCATTACAAATGATCTATCCAATAAACATTTTAAATATTTAAAATGTATCAATATATAGTCAGTCATCTAATATCAGGACTTCCCTGGTGGTCCAGTGGTTGAGAATCTGCCTTGCAATTCAGGGGAAGAGGATTTGATCCCTAGTTGGGGAACTAAGATGTCATATGCATGTCACAACTAAACCAGTGCACAATTAGAGAAGCCCACACAGCCAAAAAAATAGAATCAGGAGACCTGAATTTCATTTCTGTTTGCTTTGGTAAATCCAGACCTTTCTGAATCTTGATATTTTCATAAAATGATGTTTGTGCTTAGTTGCTAAATCATATCCAATTCCTTGTGACCCCATGGACTGTAGCCCGCCAGGCTCCTCTGTCCATGGAATTTTCCAGGCAAGAATACTGGAGCAAGTTGGCATTTCCTATTCCAGGGGATCTGCCTGACCCAGAGATCAAACCTGAGTCTCCTGCATTGTCAGGTGGATTCTTTACCACTGAGCCACCAGGGAAGCCCTCATAAAATGATACTGAATTAGATAACATAGCCCAAGGATATCTTGGGGGTTGTTTGGCTTTTACCAAATTTAACTGCTATGTGAATTTTCTTCACTTAACTATATTACAAATCTTTTGCCCATAATGTGAAAATTAAAATGCTACAAAATCACACACCAAAAAATCAAACCTACAAGAAACATGTGTTCATCAAGTTCTGTTGGCTACTACCCAGTGTCTTGGATGTAACAGACTGTATCTTTAAGTTGGCAAGGCAGAGATTACATTTCCTTTCATGTAATTATCTTGCTTTGTGTTCTCTTGTTTCTGTGAACATATTAATCATCTTCCCCCTTATTGGGATGTCAAAAGGCTGGTGGAGACTGAATGATGGAGGGCTGATTGTCCAAAAGGTTTCAAATCATTGGCACAGTAGTCCTCTGCATAGTGTCACTTTCCACGGTTTCACTTACTTGCAGTCAACCATGGTCCAAACATTCTTCCATTTAATATTACTGTTATGAATAAACAATTCATAAGTTTTAAACTGCACACTGTTCGGGCAGTGTGACGAAATATTGCACCACGCTGTTCGTCCTGCCAGGGACATGAAGCATCCTTTTGTCCTGTGTACCCCACCTGCTAGTCACTTAGCGACCCTCTCAGTCATCAGATGAACATTCGTGTCCCGGTAACCCTTTGTTATTTAATGATAGCTCTAGCAAGTGTAGCGATGCTGGTAATTGTAATATGCCCAAGAAAAGTCATAAAGTGCTTCCTTTAAGTGAAAATGTAAAACTTTACTTAATAAGAAAAAACTGCTGAGGTTGACATCTACAGGAAGAATAAATGTTTCATCCGTAAATTGTGAAAAGGAAAAAAAAAAAATCTGTGGTGGTTTTGCTGTCACACTTCAAACTGCCAAGTTGTAGCCACTGAGAGGGGCAGGTATTTAATTAAATGGAAAAGGCTTTAAATTTGTACAATAAGATTTTTGAGAGGGATTACATTCACATAAATTTTATTATAGCATATTGTTATAATTGTTCTGTATTATTATTTATCTTACTGTGCCTATTTGTAAATGAAACAGTAACAGGTATGTATGTGTAGGAAAAACACAGTAAACACAGGGTTCAGTATTATCTGCAGATCCAGGTGTCCAAGGGGGGTCTTCGACTGTATGCCCCAGGGGTAAGGGGGGACTACTGGATCTTCACCATCAGAGTCTTCTCTCAGAATTGCAAGGTCACTCTACTGTTCTCCAGAAATGTTCTCACTGTTGACAGTTCTGGGACGCCATGAGGAAAAATGTCCTACTTAGCAACATAAAAAGAACACAGTGCCAGTAGCCAACGTGACAGTTGACCTAACACATGACCAGCACATCTTTTTCAAGTGCAAGATAACTCATTTTCACCATTAGTAGTTTGTGCTGATTCCATAAAACTGCTCTGGGCAAAAACTCCAGAAACTTGAAGAAACCAAGGATAAATGATGAAGAAGTACACAATGATGGGTACACTTGTGGCAATAATTGATATGAACATAGAACTGCTTCGATTATTATTAACAAAGTTTGAGTGCATGTGCTTAATTGCTCAGTGGTATCCAACTCTTTGTGATACCATGGTCTGTACCCCGCTAGGTTCCTCCTTCCCTGGGATTTTCCAGGCAAGAATACTGGAGTGCGTTGCCATTTCCTACTCCATCAACAAAGTTTAACTGAGAATCTACTATGCATTGATCATTTAGATATAAACATGATCTGTCTTTGAGAAGTGTTGACATCTGCTTACAGAGAGGAGACAGGTGAAGAAGGGGGACCCTCAGTTTCCTCAGAAGGTACAATCTCAAGAAGGAAAAAATTAGGGGAGCTTAGGAAGGAAGATTAGAAGGCAATGGCACCCCACTCCAGTACGCTTGCCTGGAAGGTCACGTGGACGGAGGAGCCTGGTAGGCTGCAGTCCTTGGGGCTGCTAAGAGTCGGACACGACTGAGCAGCTTCACTTTCCCTTTTCACTTTCATGCATTGGAGAAGGAAATGGCAACCCACTCCAGTGTTCTTGCCTGGAGAATCCCAGGGACGGCGGAGCATGGTGGGCTGCCGTCTATGGGGTCGCACAGAGTCAGACACGACTGAAGTGACTTAGCAGTAGCAGGAAGGAAGATTGGGATTACAAGGTCAGAAAAAGGTAAGACCACATGCAGAATGGAAGAAGCAGCGTAACCTGGTAAGGGGAAAATAGTGCATTTCATATCACAAAGGGCTATTTTTTATAATATTTAAGAGCTCCAGCTCAGACGGTAAAGAAACTGCCTGCAATGTGGGAGACCTGGGTTCCATCCCTGGGTTGGGAAGATCCCCTGGAGAAGGGAATGGCAACCCACTCCGGTATTCTTGCCTGGAGAATCCCATGGACAGAAGATCCTGGTGGGCTACAATCCATGGGGTCGCAAAGAGTCGGACATGACTGAGTGACTAACACACACAATACACACACCAAATAAGCAGAATTGTGATATAAAAGAAACATGGGCAAAGCATATGAACATAGTTCTCAAAACCACAAATGGCTTTGAAACAGGAAAAGATGCTCAATTAACTACACAGAAATAGAATTTTAAGCCATGACAAAATTTTCTTCTCAGAGATCAGGAAAGATAAAAAATGTTGGCTAAGAGTATTGTTGAGGAACTGGAAGGAGATAAGTAAAGCACTCTTATCCGTTGCAAGCATAAGCTGCTATACTAATTAAAGAAGATATTATAATAACAGCTTATCAGAAGAGACTTTACTCATACCTCTCCCTTCTAGAAGTTTAAAGATATATTTGCACATAAGAAAACTGATATATACACAAATACTACTTATAATTTTACTCATTGTATCAAAAAAAATGGGATCAACTTAAGTGGCCAATTGGAGACTGGTTAAGTAAGTTACAGTGTAGCACTCTGAAGTAACATTATAGAGTTTTGAAAATAAGATTATTTTAGATAGACATATAAATGATAGATAATAGATAAATAGACGTAGGATGGTCTGAGAGGATTTGTTAAATTAGTAAGTGTGCATAAAACATTATTTTAAAAAAACACACATTGGGGCTTCCTTGGTGACTCAGTGGTAAAGATCAGCCTGCAGTGCAGGAGACCTGGGTTTGATCCCTGGGTCAGAAAGATCCCCTGGAGGAGGAAATGGCAACACACTCCAGTATTCTTGCCTGGAGAATTTCAGGGACAGAGGAGCCTGGCAGGCTTCAGTCCATGGGGTCGGAAAGAGTCGGACACAGCTGAGCGACTGAACACACAATATACATGTACATATATGCAAGCATAAGCATAGAGTAAATGCTGCAGTGGAGAGCTAGCTGTGAAAGTTTAAAGGTAGGCAGAGTGTGGACTTTAAGTTAGATGTTGTCCAGGAAAACTTTTGAGCAAGGGAATGCACTGAAGTGTTTTAAGATTAACCTTGAGTCATCTACTCACTTCAAATATCGGATAGATTATTTCTATCTAAAGCAGTCAAAATTCACTGGAAGGACTTATGCTGAAAGCTCCAATATTTTGGCCACCTGATGCAAAGAGCCAACTCATTAGAAAAGACTCTGATGCTGGGAAAGATTGAGGGCAAGAGCAGGGGGAAGACAGAGGATGAGATGGTTGGATGGTATCACTGACTTGATGGACATGAGTTTGAGCAACCTCCAGGAGTTGGTGAAGGGCAGGGAAGCCTGGTGTGCTGCAGTCCACGGGGTTGCAAAGAGTCGGACACAACTTAGTGACTGAGCAACAATCACGTCTTCAGGTCTTCCTGAGGTTAGATGCTTCCAGTTCTCTCTGAGCAAGTAGTAAATGAATGGAAAAGGATATTTCTTTTTATAAAAGCAACAGAGCTGAAACAAATCATACAAGCACGCTTTCACTGAATACTTAATTTTAGTCAGCTCTAGTACCAGATGCTAAACAGGCTAGGCATAACACATCATGGCCGAAACCACATCTGCGCCCTCAGATCTGAGGTCCCTTTTCTGTGTGTGTTAGCCTCCTCCCTCTTCCATTCTTCAACCAAAACTTTCTAATTTCATCTTTTTCCTCAGTCCTCTTACCACCTAGCCACCCACCCCCAACCCTCCCAGAGTATGACCTCACCTTTACTTCCTGGAGAAAAGTGAGACTATCTAATTATATTCCATCCACAGTCACAATCCTATTAAACCTGCTCCCAACCTCACTGACTTTTCCCCTCAACCTCAGAAGACGTTCTCTTTGATTTCGTCAACTCAATCCTACCCACATTCCGTTTTGACCCCTTCCTCTTTCCAGACTCCTTTTCCGCAGCCTCACAAAGTAACTAACCTTTACCCCACTCTAGTTACTGTTTCCTCTGCCTTCCTGCTTCCCTTCATGGCCAAGAATATTGAAAGAATAGTCTAATATAGCTTTCAAATTGCATCTTATGAATCAGACATCTCAAGAGCTGGTGGGGATATCATGGGAAGACAAACAAGAACTGTTTGGACTTGGTAGGATTTAATCTGAGTAGGGTGTGTTTTGAATGTTAACTATGTTCCTAGATCCTCCTCAGCTCTCATCCATGCTTCAACCCACAGAACTAAGGGTTGGGACAACCATTCCATCAGAACTGGTCCATCATTATGAATGACTTCATTCCCAGAATGGTTTCTGTTTCAGCCTGTTGTGCTCCAGAGGGCTGGCTCAGGTCCTCTTCTCATCCCACACAACTCTCCCCTGAGTGATTTCACCCCACCTCCCTTTTTTTTTCTTTCAGATTTAATGTATATATATATACGCCTTTGGCTTAAAAAGGCCAGAACTTCACTTTTTCCCCTTACCAGGTTCCTCAAATTGTGCTTTGCATTCACAAAAAGAAGCTTGTGAAATAATCTAGTTTAGTTGTATAAGAAACAACTAAACAGTACTTTCACTTAAATCCCACAACTTAACTTGCCCTAACAACGCACTGTTTTAATACTTGTGCTCTGAAATACCTCAAAGAATGGGGGAGACCCTAGGAATGCAAATCAAATTACATATAACCAAAAAATCAGAAGCAACTTCTAGGTCCAAAAGTGGGGAAAAAAATGAATTATACAGGATCATCTTAAACATCATGCAGCTATTAAAATGGATATATATATATATATATATATATATAAATACTTTTAACAACAGGTAAGATATACAAATATGATACAATATCAAGTAGGAGAAAGAAATCAAATAGAGGACGTTCACTTTAAAAATAATAGGGATATTAAATATACTAGAAGAGAAATAGAACAGAAAGGTCTTTGGTAGTGACATCATTTAGGTGAAATTATTTTTCAACTCATTTACTGTTGTTACAATGCTATCTTAATACGGAAAGAGTTTTTCAAAATATTCCACTATTCAAGTCAGATGAAATCAAATTTAGAAGGTGTAATGAGTTAAACCTGTTTTGGAACTGACACTTCTTCACTACTTTCCATACTGGTAAATATTCCTATGTAACACATGGGACAATGCCATGCGTTATAGTAGTACTGGTGCATGTTCTAGACTTGTAGGAATAACCTAAAAATAAAGGAAATTTAATTATATGTAAATATATTGGTGTTGCTTTTCATTGAACAGTTGTCAGAAAAAGCGAACACAGACATTTCCTTTCTTTATGCCAAGTACTACATCACCATGACTTCATACATGTCAAAGGCAGGGTAATGGTAGATCTTGCTGTCCAAACTGAGACATTTTCTTGAGCAAAACATCTTTTGCTGTATGTATTTACAGTGAGATAACAGGCAAAGACAGAATGGTCTTGGGGAAAGGGATACAGTCACCCAATCCCATAAGATATGAGGCAAATACTGCTATTACAACACAGTAACCATCATGATGACAGCAACCAATGCTTACAGAGCACCGATGTGCTAGCCTAAGTACCTCAGATGCACTAATCATTCTCAGAAAAATTCCACAAAGTTGCTCCTATGATCCTCATTGTAGTGTTAAGGAAAAGGAGAATACAGGTAAAATGTTTTGTCTAAGGTTACCCAGATAGAACCAGGCAAGCTGTCTTCCAAACTCATTTTATAGTGTTACCCTGTCTGAAGGCCCCACCCCACCCCACACCTACACTGACTGCTTGTAATAACAAAATAAAATCTGTTCAATAAATGGATCCCTGCTGGGTACTTTTCTCTCCAACTAAAGCAGCAATCCCCTAAAAAATAAAAATCCAAAATTGAGGAACAGAAACTCTTCAAAATACCAGAAAAACCTTCTCAACAGGAACAGAAAGTTGGTTTGAAACAGCTCTTCCAAAGTTTCCAGGAATACTAGCTCTCCACTGGCTGACAGCATTGGACTCCCACAACATCAAACCTTTCACACACATACACTTTCCCCCCCTTCATTTTCTTACTGGTTCCATAAGTGAAGTGCCTGGTTTGGTCACTCATCGTCCCCTACATCACTTCCTGAGTAACCTCCAAAGTTTTCACACACATGACTTCCATTTTCAGCCCACCCCTCACACTCTAGATCCACATATCCATGTATCCATCCAACACTTCATTATTACACATAACAAACTTCTCAAACCTTCAACATGTTCAAAACTGAACTCCTTAGCTTAACTTTCAAACACTCAAAGAGTCAGGGCTCCAATCCCCACCTTGATTATCCTCTGTCATGCTCTATTCTTGTCTTCATGCTTGTGACTGCCACAATTCTATCTCTGGCCCTGAGTTTTCTATTTAGATCCAGGTTCAGGATTCACCTGCCTACTATCATCCTGCATAGATTACAATGATTTCTAATAGAAACAGGATTCAATGTTTTCATTTCCCACTCAATATCCCCTCATACCCCTATGGCCAATCCATTTACTATTAGTTTTTTAAAATAAGTATTAAAAGTACAGACATGTATCTCTGTAAGTGTAAAGTATTTCTAGAAGGATAAATAAGAAACTGATCATACTTCTCACTACATGCTCTTATACCTTATAAATTTTATACCCCATTAGTGAACTACTTATTTAAAAAATTAACAAAAAATTCTGTTATGTTTCTTGAAGGAAACTGAGGACAGAAACTGAAAAACGTGAATGAGAAGGTGATTTACATTTCACTCTCTCTCATGTGCACTATCTATCTGAAACATTAAAAAAAAAAAGCTGTTCACTTCACAAAAAACTGTATTAGCAACTTGAAATACAGAACTTTAAAAATCGATTTCCCTGGAAAAATAGTTTCACCTTGTCAGAAAGATTCATAAGAAGACAAACCATAATCATTTCATCAATGACTCTTTCAGCTGACAAGCAGATGTGAGGTTAATAGTGTATTATGGTCATTCCATCTTTGAAATAAAGATAGTATACTCCTGGGTTAAGAACTGGGGAGACTGAAAACTATGAAAAAACTATATTGGCATAGTTACTTAGGTGCTGATATTTCTTTTACCATACCACTAACAACTAAGAAAAAAAGGAAAACTTTCTGGGAATGTATTCTGTCCAACTTTCACTATTTCATTAGTTCTGCTTCACAATTTCCAATCATCATTGCAGTTATGGATAGAATTGTGTGCCCCTAAATTCCTATGCTGCAGTTCTAATCTCCAGTACCTGAGAATGTTACCTTATTTGAAAATAGGGTTGTTGAAGGTACGATTAGTTCAAATAAGGTCATTAGGGTTGGGTCTTCATCCAATAGGAGTGGTGTCCTTATAAAAAGGGAAAACTAGGACACAGTGATAGACACACAGAGGGACGGTGACCTGAAGTGACCCAGAGAGAAGACAGCCATCTACAAGCCATGGAGAGAGGACTTCCCTCGCAACAATCAGAAGGAACCAACCTCCTCCACCAAGAAAGCTATTAGAACTAAGAAATAAACTCACCAAAGTTTTAGGATGCAAGATTAATGTACAGAATTGTGTTGTTTTTCTATACTCTAACAATGAATTATCACAAAGAGAATTTAAGAAAAAGAATCCCATTTACAACTGTATCAAAAAGAATAAATTACCTGGAAATAAACTTAACCAAGGTGATGAAAGACCTATACTCTGAAACTATAAGACAATGATGAAAGAAACAGAAAACACAACTAAATGAAAAGAAATTCCATGTTCATGGATTGGAAAAATATTGTTAAAATGTCCATATTACCCAAGGCAATCTATCAATGCAATGCAATTCCTATCAAAATACCCATGACATTTAAAAAAAATTTTATAGTTTTCAATTGAAGGATAATTTCACACATGACATTTTTTACAGAACTAGAACAAAAATCCTATGACTTATTTGGAACCACAAAAGATCCCCAATAGCCAAAGCAACCTTGAGAGTAAAGAACAAAGCTGAAGAAATCATGCATGCTCACTGACTTCAGACTATACTACAAAGCTATGATAATCAGAACAATATGGTACTGGCACAGAAACAGATAAATGGAACAGGACAGAATGCCCAGAATAAGCCCACACACCTATGGCCAATTAGTCTATGACAAAGGCAGCAAGAACACACAATGGAGAAAAGACAGTCTCTTCAATAAGTGGACTTCCAGTAAGTGGGAAAACTGGACTGCTACATGTAAAAGAATGAAATTAGAACATATTCTCATACCATACAGAAACTAAACGAAAAATGAATTAGAGACCTAAATATAGACCAGAAACCATTAAACTCCTAAAAGAAAGCACAGGGAGAATACTCTTGGAAACAAATTGTAATATTTTGTTGGGTCTGTCTCCTAACACAAAGGAAACAAAAGCAGAAATGAACAAACGGGACCTAATTAAATTGAAAAGCTCTTGCACAGCAAAGGAAACTGTCGACAAAACAAAAAGACATCTTACTAAAAGAGAGAAATGTGCAAACAATAAGATGGGTAAAGGTTTAATATCCAAAGTATATAAAATGTTCATGCAACTCAATATCAAAGACAAACAAACTGATTAAAAAATGGGCAGACAATGGGAATTTGGTGCATGACTAAGGGAACCCAGACAGGGGCTAACAACCTAGAGGGGAGGGGTGGGGAGGGAGATGGGAAGGAGGTTCAAGAGGGAGGGGACATACATATACTTATGGTTGATTCATGTTGATGTTTGGCAGAAGCCAACAAAAATTTTGTAAAATAATTATTTTTCAATTAAAAATAATTTTTTTAAAAAGGGGCAGAAAACCTGAAGAGATACTTTTTCAAAAACATATGAATGGCCAAAAGGTACACATGATATGATGGTCATCACTAATGATCAAAAATGCAAATCAAAACATTACCTCACACCTGTCAGAATGGCTATCACTGAAAAGTCTTACAAATCAATGTTGGTGAGGATGTGAAGACGGAACCCTTGTATACTGTTGATGGGAATGTAAATTGATACAGCTACTAATGAAAATATTTAGCTACCATGGAAAAGGCTGTATATTGTCACCTTGCTTATTTAACTTACATGCAGAGTACATCATATGAAATGCCAGGCTTGATGAAGCTCAAGCTGGAATTAAGACTGCTGGGAGAAATATCAATAATCTCAGATATGCAATATGGCAGAAAGCAAAGAGGAACTAAAGAGCCTCTTGATGAAAGTGAAAGAGGAGTGAAAAAGCTAGCTGAAAACTCAACATTCAAAAAATGAAGATCACGGCATCCGGTCCCATCATTTCGTGGCAAATAGATGGAGAAACAATGGAAACACTGACAGACTTTATTTTCCTGGGCTACAAAATCATTGCAGATGGTGACTGCAGCCAAGAAATTAAAAACGCTTGCTCCTTGGAAGAAAAAGCTGTGGCAAACCTAGACAGCATATTAAAAAGCAAAGACCTTACTTTGCCAACAAAGGTCCGTATAGGCAAAGCTATGGTTTTTCCAGTAGTCGTGTATGGAAGTGAGAGATGGACTATAAAGAAAGTTGAGCTCTGAAGAATTGATGCTTTTGAATTGTGGTGTTGGAGAAGACTCTTGAGAGTCCCTTGCACTGCAAGGAGATCAGGCAATTCTAAAGGAAATCAACCTTGAATATTCATTGCAAGGACTGATGCTGAAGCTGCAGCTCCAATACTTTGGCCACCTTATGCAAAGAATCAACCCATTGGAAAAGACCCTGATGCTGGGAAACTGAAGGCAGGAGGAGAAGGGGATGAAAGAGGATGAGATGATTGGATGGCATCACCGACTTGATGGACATGAGTTTAAGCAAGCTCTGGGACTTTGTGATGGACAGGGAAGCCTGGCATGCTGCAGTCCACGGGGTTGCAAAGAATCATACACGACAGAGTGACTGAACTGACTGACTATGAAAAATAGTATGGAAGTTCTTCAAAAACTAAAAATAGAATTGCCGTGTGATCCAACAATTCCATCCCTGAGTATACAGTCAAACAAAATGAAAACACAAATTTGAAAAGATAAGTGTACTCTAATGTTCATAACAGCACTATTACAATAGCCAAGACATGGAAGCAACCCAAGTGCCCATCAACAGATGATTGATTAAGATGTGGAGAAGGAAATGGCAACCTGCTCCAGTATTCTTGTCTGGGAAATCCCACGGAGAGAGGAGCCTGGTGGGCTACAGTCTATGCGGTCGCAAAGAGTGGGACATAACTAAACCACCACCATATATATCTATATCCATATATATACAATTTCATAATTTTTATATATATATAATCTCACATATATATATATATAATGGAATACTGCTCATCCATTAACAAGAATGAAATTCTGCCATTTGCAGCAATGTGGGTGGACCTGGAGAATATTATACTTGGTGAATTAAGTCAGAGAAAGATCAATACTGTATGATATCACTTGCACATGGAATAAAAAACTAATACAAGTGAATATATATATGCAAAACAAAAAGACTCACAAATATAGAACTTGTGGTTATCAGCAGAGAGGGGGAGGAGAGGAGTATGGGATTGAGAGATACCAACTATTATGTATAAAATAAGCTTACAAGTACTTATCATCCAGCACATGTATATATAGCCATTGTTTTATAATAACTTTGAATGGAGTATAATCTATTAAAAAAATATTGAAGCACAGTGCTGTACGCCTGAAATCAATATTGTAAATCCACTAACTAGACTTCAAATTTTTTTGGCAAAGGAACCAATCCTACCATAACCTTGCTCTCAGATCTTTAGCCTCCAGAACTGTGAGACAGTAACTTTATGTTTTTTAAGTCACCCAATTTGTGGTACTTTGTTATGGCAGCCCCAGCAAACTAATACAACTATACACAGAATTAATCATAAATGACCAGGTCTGTTCGGGAGACTAATCTTTTTCAGAGACTTGAAAACAACTGACCTAATGTCATCTAAAACAATTTTTTTCATTAAAAATTAAATCTTCTAAGATATGCTGCTTTATTTACCTAAGTAGGTTTCCCTAAATTCTGAAATATTATTTTGACATTCAAATTAGGCCAAGATATATAAGTTTGGTCTCACTGAAGGTGGACTGAAAAGTTCGTGAAGCTCAAGAAAAAACATTCTACAAGTGACGGAGCATGGACACCAGTCATCTGCACAGAGTTTTCCAAACAATTCAGAAGTTCCCAAGTTTGGGTGATTATTGAAAATAACCTGGGAGAGACACAGACCCACTGACCTTACCTGAATCTACTCGGAATCTCTGAGGAGGGCTTTAGAAATGTATTTCTCCAATGCTTCTCCACTGCTCTGGGCTTGTATAATAACTAGGTTGTTTCTGTGTTGGCTCTTAGTGAGTCAGTTCACCTAGTCTTTATTTGCCCAAGTTATCTTTTTAAGCCCTATGCAGAATTTTCCATCACCACATGTACTCACTCACCCTTTTTCTCTTGATATTGTCTTCTTGGAAGAAACCAGGCCAATCGTCTTACGAAACACATGACACACGCCCATAACGCCCCTTCCAAAAATTTATTCAGCATTTACTATGCAATATGCAAATTAGAGTTAAGAACTGGGGATAAAGGTCAAATTCATCAAGAAGATATACTGAGCATGCTGAACAATTAGAATGCAAAAGGTTCTGCGCCATAAAGACCCATACTGGCAATGTTGAGGGTCCTACACCCCAAGAAGCATACTGATCGAGAACTTAGTCCTTGGTTAACTGGACTAAAATTTATTTCTCAGTGCTTTATTAACTCTGGAAATTCTACTTTCTCTGCAGTTATCTTAGGATGACTTTTTTCCCCTCTAAATAGTTTAAAAATTTAGAAAAATCATGTAAGTAGAAAAATAACAAATCCCATATGATTTATACATCAGAAATACCAGCAAGAAAAACAGCTGAATTTCTAGCACTGGCTTCCTGATCTTTTTTGGCTGCCTTTGCCACATTTAGAAATTACATTTGTTTACACCTTAGAGTTGAACCATTTTTATTTAACAATATATTATTTCATGCTCAAATTTGAGACAAAAATTCTGTCTCAATTTCAACAGTTTTGCCATTTGGCACTTAATTATCCAGAAGTATGATCTGGCCTTCAGACATGCATATTTAAAATATGATCTAAATGAAAAGCATTAAATTATACTTAGTAGTTTCACTAAGCCTATATTATCGTAATCTTGCTGCTCTGAAAATCTGTGCCTCACTATCAGCATCCCAGCCAACAGGGACAAATGCAAAGAATTTTCATCATTATATCAATTTTATTTCTTTAAAATCTCCAGCATCCCCTGTGATACAGGTATTTTTATCCTCATTTTAAACACCAGGCAACTGAAGTAAAGTAAGGCATCCAGTAATAAATGGTACTCAGATATGTCTGACTCCAAAGTCTATGCTCTTCAACATGAGTAGAAAGCTTCACATTAGTATAAACCACTGACTCTCAACCAGGGGTGGCTTTGTCCCACCCCAGTGACTATTTGGGAACACTGAAGACATTTTTGGTTGTCACCTCTTGGCAGGGAGGGCAGGAGCTATGGGCACTTTGTAGGTAAAGGTCAGCAATGCCACTAAACATCAGTAATGCACAAGCAAGAATCATCCATCCCCAAATGTTAAAGGAGCCAAGGTTGAGAAACTATAGTAAAAACAAAATATTTCTCAAAATATCTTCTTACAAAAGCATTACTACCCCATTTTTTTTTCTGAAATCACTGTTTAGAGTCAATGAAAATAGCTTTAAAGCATAACTAGATGTATGTGTATTTAATACATATATGGATGAACATTTTTTCGTTTTGGCCATACCATGGGGCATGGGGGATTTTAGTTCCCCAACCAGGGACTGAACCCAAACCCCCTGAATGGGAAGCATGGAGTCTTACCACTGGGCCAGCAGGGAAGTCACTGTACACACATTTTTAATGTATCTGAAGACTCTTGAGTTTAGACTGTAATTGTGACATGATCCTCCATGGAATTTTGGAGGCTTCAACCCAAAAACATTGTTATACACTGTAATATAGATGCACAAGACTGGAAAAATTTTCATGGATAAGTTTTCATTGATGTGTGATTGTTCTGATCTTTAATAAAAGATGCAAGGGGGTTGCAGGGGAAGAAACCCTGGCTCAGGAAAGCAGGGAGAACAGTATATTGAAACATTATAAAGTAGACTTTTTCTTTTTAAATAAGAGGCACAATGAAGCCACACCATGAGGCAAAAAATTGCTTTCTTGATTTTATTTTCAAAGTACACAAAGTCACAAAACTAGAGCAAGTTTTTGGCTTTTTTTGAAACCAAACTTTGTTCTTACAAATTTCCAAATCTGCACCATTGGATATTTAAGCCAGAAACTTGAAATACAAAAAAATCATTTTTGAAACTGACACTCGCAGTTCTCTACTTGCATATGTGAAGTGTCAAAATATTTCTTCTCAGTAGTACAAGTGTATTTGTCACAAAAATTCACAGTTAGGGATGAGAATAGGAGAATCAGTGAATTGTGGCTCTTTCAACACTTGTGTCATAAAATAAGTTAGTAGAAAACAGAGTTCTTTGAAGCTTTTAGTATTTGAGGTCTAAACCAAACTCAACTGACATTTACCACACTCTGAAATCACAAACTAGGATATTTTGCAAAACTAGATTTTAATTAACAGTGAGAAGCCAAAACAACAAATGTGTATTGGTGTTACCTTTCATAAGACAAACAGAACCACAATTCACCAATATATATATTGTTCATTCCTATTTCTATTAGGTAGAATTTGTGCTCAGTTATGAACCATTTTAGTGTCAAATGAGTAAAAAAAGGTCTAACTACAGAACATGTCACCTTTATTGCAAGAATATCCAAAGGCATTTGAAATAGTAAAACTTGCCCAGAACATTTATACTACTAAACACAGAAATATTATAAAGATATATATATATATATACACATATATATAATATATGTCACAAGCCACTAAAAAGTTAAAATTGTGCCAACATTTTCTACAAACTACTCCTTACATGACACATCAAAGCATTAACCACAAAAAATATGAATTTCTTTCCACACTGGAATAAGGCCATCTGAAAGCCCTAAACACTATGGAGATGAAAAAAGATTAGAAAAAAAACTTTAAACGTTTATATAACTTCAAATTTACATGCTGCAAGTACACAGAAAGACAGAGAATAGTTAAGAAGTCATACATTACAGGACTGGATATCCAACTTCATGCAATGAATTCTTTTCATATTTAATCAAACTGTCTTATCTGCCCCTTCACCTGCTACAAATTTCCAGAACTCAATCCTAAAAATCATCTTTTTAATAAGAACCAGGTCTTCATACCAATAATCTAATTGTGTTTCTTGAATTAACCTCCCCATAAGACACACTCAGTCTGTGTTTCCATTGTAACAACTCCATGACAGCCCAAATTTAAAGGTTATCTGCCTGGAATAACTGGCCAGTTTAATCAATATTGTTTTTGATCTCCAAACAGGGAAATAAATATTAGTAAGGTTGCCATATGAAAACAAGCACCTATAACCTACATATTCAAAACACAGAATTATAACCTCTATATTTCCTTTAAAGGTACCCCAACTAACTCAAAAAGATGGTGTCACTCTCTTAGGTACAAAGTGGAATGGAACAACTTTGCTTTGATGGTTCAGTGCTGTCCTTGACTGACGTTTTGAAATGCTTGAATAATAATCTTTTGTTGACTTGCTTGATGATTACCAACAGTAATTCAACAGAACAAATATTTGCTCTCTAGTTCAGTGGAAACTATGAGTCAGAATTATTTAGAAAGTTATCAGTACTATCTGACTTTTGGATTCACTGAAATTTATGAGTAGCTGGAGATATACACTGAAAACTGAGTTCTGTCCTCTAAACTCAACCACATCTCACAGGTCTCTTGAGGTCGTGACAGTGGCCTTTTTTCCTGAGCTTGTTTCTCAGGCTGTAGGTGGTAATGGACCTGGATTGGAAGGAAGCATTCTGGAAGAGACTCTACAGCCAAATCCTAGATTAACTGCGAAGTCTATGGGAAGAGAAAACAATGGGGGGCTTCCCAGATGGTACTAGCGGTAAAGAATCCACCTGCCAATGCAGGAGACACGCAAGAGACACGGATTCGATCCCTGGGTAGGGAAGAACCCCTGGACTAGGAAATGGCAACCACTCCAGGATTCTTGCCTGAAAAGCACTTTCAGAAGAGATTCTACAGCCAAATCCCAGATTAACTACGAAGTCTAAGGTAAGGAAAGTCTTACATATGTCCACTTTTTGTAGGGATTTCTACTTATACTGATAGCATACTTTTCATTACAAAACTGGGACTAGGGAGGACCAAAATTCTTATTAGTAATGTCTGTGCTCAGTTATTTACTTCTATAATACCTTATACATTTTATTCATATAAAACAGATCAGAGATCTGATATTCAAAAATAGTTATTATTATAAAATCAGAAACACAGTAGTCAAAGAGTGTAGGGGATGTTGACATTTTAAAAACTTTATATGAGTAACACAATCAGTTACCTTGTATCCAAAAAGAACAGGAAGAGGCAAGACTGAAGGTATGAGGACAGATAGGTATCACAGTGATGCACTTTCAGGAACAGTACCTTCACCTCTAAGCACCTTTCAGGTGATAGCTAGCTCATAGGCACCAGAAATTCATAATAAAACTAAATTACCCAAAAGGCACGGATGAAAATGTTAACATAAGTATATAAGCAACATTATGTAACGTTAAAAACCTATGTTAAAAATGCTTCCAAATATGTAAAACTATACACGAATCCATTACACATTCAGCTTTAATTTGCCATTAAAAAATGTATACAATACTCTGCCTAATCATAAATACATGCCAACATTAATGTATAATGTAGCGTTTACCACCACAGCACCCAAAGAGATGAACAGAAACCAACTCCCTACCAAAATCTAGGGAAAAGGTTTTAGAGCTAGTGAAATAATTTATTGCAGAGCTTATTACTATAAAGAAATTGTTGGCTCATTCTACTAAATCCACACTCCCTCACAATCTTAAGGGAAGTACAATAAATTCACTTTCATCTACTAAAACAGTATTTAACACATTTGGCAGTAGGAGTATTTTTCTAATTCCTTTTCATTTCTCCTCTCTCTCTTTTTTTAAAGATTAAGTCACTTCCACAAAACTAAGTAAGACAAACTTTTCCAAGCTCAACTTGATTTTCTGAAACTACACAAGACATGTTGGCCATACAATAGCAACTGTACATCCTCCCAAACCTGAAATACAGAATTGACAGAGGACACTTACTCATTTAAAATGTAGTTCATCATTCTAAGTCTAGGAAGAAAATATCCTCCAGGAACTGCATTCAAGAGGGTAAATTTCAGATTACCTTTCTAGAACATATACTACGCAACACCATCACAAACACAAAAAAACCGAACCAGGAAAACAAAAAATTCTTCAATTTAGAACCAATAATTTAGAGAATGACAATCTGCAACTGCCAAACAATAAATGAGTTATAATTTTTTTTTCTTATTAGGAAAATATCACCTAAAGCGCAGGGCCAGCATTTACTTGGGAACTGCAAAATACTCTACATCTTTGACAGCAGGCCACTGTTCTGCAGACCTCGGGCCACTGGAACATTAATCAGCAAAATCCATCCTCACTATTGCACCACTAGTGTCATCACCGTACACAGGTAACAGCAAATTTTTTAAACGAATCAGATAAATGCTCCTTTAATTTAGCATACCAAAGAGCCTATGTCCCTGCCACCCACAACAATCTATCCATTAAATACTTGAGAAATCATTTCATAACCAAGGCTTATGAATTACACGGAACTAGGTGATTTCTAGAACACTGTAGTGTTTTCTAGTTATTAGAGATATTTCAAACACAAAGCTTTCAAAGAAGTGAAAACAAGAACAAACATAAATGCATGTAAGTATTTTTGCCATGAATCGTTCTTTACCAATTTTGAGGGGGTGGGGAACACTATCGGGTCACATAAATTAAGTGGGGAAAAAAGCAATCTAAAGACAACGGCAGGAATTTCAGATGATTCAAGTATCAACCTGGTGTGCACAAAAGTTCACCAATTTCCTTCTTCACCTCTGATTTCATACTCAAAGTGCCACATCTGACTTAAGTATTGATATTCAGAAACCTATAAAGTCAAGCTCTTAAAGGAAATATTATTTAGATAATGAATCTATCCTCAGAACTTCAATGCCTTTACCATTTCAATATATCCAAACAAAACTTTTTGATGTATTATTCTTACAGTTTTTGGTTAGCTTTTTTTTCTCATGTATTTTGAGGCTGGTAGCAAAATGTACAGGTGTTCATATTTCCAGAGGAGAGCATGGGTGACGGGCACAGAGGCTCTACACTATGGACCCGTCCTTGCTCTGCGCTGGGATCATCACAGGCACCGCCCCCATCCTACTGAGATTAGGGGCAGCTACCTTAGCGGGTGGGAGTGTCGGACTCTGAGCAGCGCGTTCCAAGTCTTCGCTTGGCACTTGGTTGTACTGAGTCTTGGAATATCCTTCCATGTTGGACGGGGACATGGATCCCAGGGATGAGTGATTGCTGCCGATGTAGCTTCTGGCAGTGGACGTACGGCTCTTGGGAGGAGGCACGTCTTCTCTAGAAAGCGAAGATCCCAAAGAACGTTTCTAAAATATCTTAGACTATGCGAGCTGTGAATCATGGGTAGGGATGAGGGAAGAGCCGCTATTTAAGCATCAAGTGTGTAAAAGTGCAAGTGACACACAGAGAACAAGCACAGGAAGGCATAGTGTCATCAACTGTGTGTTTGGCCCAAGTTCATCAGTACAGAGTTTCCACCTTCACACACGATGAAATGTGGGTTTTTCAAAAATGCACGACTCTATAACGTTGTCTCACAAAGAACAAACTTCAAATATTTCCATATTCTAGTATCACTGATCTAGATAATCTGGTTATAGTCGTGTAATACTTCATAAGCCAATAAACCGACAGATATTTCAACCAAAAAAAAAGAACAAGATAAAATATCCTTTTTATTATGAAAGCTACTCATCTAAGACTTTAGCTGAAAACTTCGTAGATTTAAGTTTGGAAAAACTGAGAAGCAGGCATAAGAATTTTCATAATAAGCACTGACATAGAATATATATTCAAGTCACTTCTGGTACACTTCAAAAAGAAAAGTGCCAGACCCCACCCCAGACTCAGCAAATGTCAATTTTCTGGGTGTTACTTTGGTCATATGCTGTTATTTTTACAAGTTCTATAATTCAATGTTATAATTCACTTCTAGTTAAGATCTACTGGTTTAGAATATTTTTAAGAAATTAAATCACATTACCAATAGATCTATTAACTAGCTACTAGATACAATCAGACCTTTAAAAAACAAACTAACCAACCTTAACATCTTCATTTCTTGAAAACTTCACGCCTGTACTTTATTGGGAGAAGGCAAACAGCCTTGAGATAACCATTCAGCAGTGGTTCTTAAAGTAGGGCCCCAAGTAGGGGAGAGGTTAGTTGGCTCCACACACTTGAAATAAGTATTAAAATGCTTTCAAATGCGTTAAGGGGAAAAGCTACAGCTTTCATCCAGTTCTCATGTGGCCAAATGCTTCAGATGGTTAAGAGAACTAATGCTTTAAGGATGTAATAAATTCAGTGTAGCAGTCAGCTCCTGTGTGCTTAATTACCTGATATCATGGTGAACTTCCTTTTCATATTTTTCTTCTCTGCGCTTTTTATGACAGCAAAAGACAATAACAGCAATGAGCACGAGCGCAAGCAAAGTTCCTATAACAGCTCCTGCAATTGTCCCAGCTCTGTTTGAAGCTAGAATAAAATGTTAACAAGAAAATAAATAATAGTAAAAACAACAAAACAAAAATACTTTTTACCTAGTCATATTGAAGGCAATGATACACAATAACAGATTGATTTCATTGCATATATTAACTTTAAGAGACAAATTAGCTAGCTTTTTCTGGTCAAGGGAAAATCTACTAAACGAACTTTCTTCTGAACTGTATAAGCTATTTCAAGGATAAAAACAATAAAATCACTCTGAAAGATTTTACTATTCACAGCTATCTAGGTTGGCATAAGAATGTTCTAAATAATTTGTCCTTAGTCACACACATGCTAAATCACTTCAGTCGGGTCCACCTCTTTGCAACCCCACAGACTATGGACCGCCAGGCTCCTCTGTCCATGGGATTCTCCAGGCAAGAATACTGGAGCGGGTTGCCATGCCCTCCTCCAGGGGATCTTCCTGGCCCAAGGATCGAACCTGCATCTCTTACATCTCCTGCACTGGCCGGCGGATTTTTTTTACCACTAGAGCCACCAGGGAAGCCTTACTTACATTGGCTAAATATGGTACAAGAATTAACTTGACAGCTCTTGCCTCCATGATGGTGCTACAATAATGAAGGTTTTATTAATAAAATGTAGTACTTCTTTCCCTTCCATGTCTTAAAAAAGCGAGTAACCAAGCCAGAGTGCTGTGATCAAAGGCAGCATCCCACTGCTCATCACACACACTTGCTGATGGAACCAAAGGCGACTGCATAAACATCACGAAACCACCTTATCAGAGCACAGGGAAGATACTTACGAGGAACCACATCCAGGCGCAGCAGGCACTGATCAGAGCCCACTCTGTTTCTGACCGTACAGCTGTATGTCCCGGAGTATTCGGCACTGGCATTTTTTACAGATATAACAGGTGACGTCACTTCTGTGGGAAGAAAGAGGGGGTGAGGGAGCAAAACCCATTCGTATAATAACAGACTGCTGAGTTTCTAGTAAAGGCAAACCCTACTTGGTTGACAATCCAGGTAAAAGTGAGACAAAATGAAGCGAGACGCAGAACAAACGCAGCAAGACACGTGCATGTCTCCCGAATGCAAACCATCGCGCCTCTGGTTCATTCATGTCAGAGCCAAAGTAATCATGAACGCTTCGGCCAGGCACAGAGTCTCTGTTGAAACAGAGCCACACTGATTATAAAAGAATACTCCGTGGCATGAAAGCTCTTAGGTGCAGCAGCAAGATCCGCAAAATGTTATCTCATCCCCCCAGACAGAAGAAACAGAAAAGTAAACGGGTCCCACTGTTCAGCCTCTTAGTCTGAAAAAGACAGAGGTGGAGAGAGGATAGGGCGTGGAGGGGGTTAATCAGTTTGAATAGATTAATTATAACACACAGATGAGCGATCAGATTTTAAACAATTCGAATCACTGTGGTTAGAGTCACACAGCTATTGTTTTTGTTTGTTTTTATAGACATGCCATGTGTAAATAACCATATCTTCAACCTGAATCGAGCCAAAACACTCAAGATCCATCCCTCCTTGTAGCTTAGCCACTAATTTATGATAATGAAGTTTCCATCAATATTACCGGTAATTAAAAATACACACCAAAGAAATCAATTATAATACCCTAAACAGTTATAAAATGTCTCTTCATTTATACATGACACCAAGTTGTCATTATAAAACACTAATTCCCTTAGAATCCTGATTGCTCTGTCTAGGAAAGTGAAGGCTTTGGGGATTAAAACATCTATACATACATGTACAAATCCTACCAGGCTTAAGTTCAAATCGATGGCACAGAATCAAGGTGTATAATCAGCAGTACCTGGTAACCACGAGGTGGGCAGTTTCTGTGAGTCGGACACCTTCTGCCATTCATATCGTAGTGGGAGTGAACCTTCTTTTGGTTCACATTTGAGTTTAAAGTCATTTCCAATTTCTTCTGATCCATCAATGTAACATCGTGTACCTGAAGGCTTAACTAAGAAAAGACATTAAGTTATAAGTTCATACAGGAAAATGGAATGTATGTTTCTAATGTTGATTTATTTTTTTTAATTTTTATTTTTACTTTATTTTGCTTTACAATACTGTATTGGTTTTGCCATACATTGACATGAATCAGCCATGGGTGTACATGAGTTCCCAATCCTGAACACCCCTCCCACCTCCCACCTCCCACTCCATATCATCTCTCTGGATCATCCCCGTGCACCGGCCCCAAGCATCCTGTATCCTGTATCAAACACAGACTGGCGATTTGTTTCTTACATGATGGTATACATGTTTCAATGCCATTCTCCCAAATCATCCCACCCTCTCCCTCTCCCTCAGAGTCCAAAAGTCCATTCTAAACATCTGTGTCTCTTTTGCTGTCTTGCATACAGGGTTATCATTACCATCTTTCTAAATTCCATATATATGCGTTAGTATACTGTATTGGTGTTTTTCTTTCTGGCTTACTTCACTCTGTATAATCGGCTCCAGTTTCATCCACCTCATTAGAACTGATTCAAATGTATTCTTTTTAATGGCTGAGTAATACTCCATTGTGTATATGTATCACAGCTTTCTTATCCATTCATCTGCTGATGGACATCTAGGTTGTTTCCATGTCCTGGCTATGATAAACAGTGCTGCGATGAACCTTGGGGTACACGTGTCTCTTTCAATTCTGGTTTCCTCGGTGTGTATGCCCAGCAGTGGGATTGCTGGGTCATGAGGCAGTTCTATTTGTAATTTTTTAAGGAATCTCCACATTGTTCTCCATAGTGGCTGTACTAGTTTGCATTCCCACCAACAGTGTAGGAGGGTTCCCTTTTCTCCACACCCTCTCCAGCATTTATTGCTTGTAGACTTTTGGATTGCTGTCATTCTGACTGGTGTGAAATGGTACCTCATTGTGGTTTTGATTTGCATTTCTCTGATAATGAGTGATGTTGAGCATCTTTTCATGTGTTTGTTAGCCATCTGTATGTCTTTGGAGAAATGTCTATTTAGTTCTTTGGCCCATTTTTTGATTGGGTCGTTTATTTTTCTGGACTTGAGCTGCATAAGTTGCTTGTATATTTTTGAGATTAGTTGTTTGTCAGTTGCTTCATTTGCTATTATTTTCTCCCATTCAGAAGGCTGCCTTCTAATGTTGATTTAAACAAACACAGCATGTTGCAAACCGCTATATCAAGAGCAGCGGTCCTGGGTTCAGAGCAGACAAGACTGAAAGACTAAAATGGGTTGCCAATGCCAGTTTCCTTAGCTGCGTCCAGCTTAGAACAGGCGAAAATGAGCTCAGGCAAGGAGCCATTGCGTAAGAGGCCAGGCAGCAGCTCAGATGCGGGTCTGTGCCCCTCCCTGGGGCACATCCGAAAGAAGCAAGAATGATGCGGGCTGGGCTGCTTCAGACCCAAGGACGCTTCCCCTCCAGTCCTAAACCTATTCCACTTGGAGCTTGACATGTAGCGTAGTTTTCCGGGAGTATGTAGTCCCCTTGGAGTGTGTGTGCACTGTTAAATCTTCTGTTAGCCCACAATCAGGGGGTTTATGACAAGGTAAGCTGATAAAAGGGACAACTCACATAAGAGCAGCAAAGGCCAATGACATTCCATGGTTAAAGCAATCCAAGCCCCTCAGAGAGCAGTGTTATAAAAAGGCAGTTCTGAGGTTATACTCCAGGTCTCTCTGGGGTACTGTTTAAAGCGGCTGCTAACAGTTCCATTACACGGAACCCACCTCAGTACTAGTTAACACCTTGGCAGGTCACACCCTCTTGCTCAACTGCATAATCGCTATAGGTTGGTTCTGCTTCTCTGTGAGTCACATAAATGGAATACACAGTATGTACTTTTGCTTCTTTCATTTGTTATAAGGCTTCTGTTGTTGCTTCTCAGTTGCTTAGTCATGTCCAAATCTTTGTGAGCCCATGGACTGCAGCACGCCAGGTTCCTCTGTTGTTCACTATCTCCGGAGTTTGCTCAATTTCACGTCCAATGAGTTGGTGATGCTATCTAACCATCTTAGACTATGTCGCCCCCTTTTCCTCCTGCCCTCAATCTTTCTTAGCATCAGTCTTTTCCATTGAGTCAGCTCTTTCCATCAGTGGCCAAAGTATTAGAGCTTCAGCTTCAGCATCAGTCCTTCCAATGGAGTCAGGATTGACTTCTTTTAGGATTGACCGGTTTGATCCCCTTGCAGTCCAAGGGACTCTCAAAGAGTCTTCTCCAGCACCACAATTCGAAAGCATCAATTCTTTGGTGTTCAGGCTTCTTTATGGTCCAACTCTCACATCCATACATGACTACTGGAAAAACTATAGCTTTGACCCGATGGACCTTTGTTGGCAAAATAATGTCTCTACTTTTGAATATGCTGTCTAGGTTTGTCATAACTTTCCTTCCAGGGAGCAAGTATCTTAATTTCCTGGCTGCAGTCACTGTCTCCAGTGATTTTGGAGCCCAAGAAAATAAAATCTGCCACTGCTTCCATTTGCCCTTTCTATTTGAAATGAAGTGATGGGAATGGATGCCATGACCTTAGTTTTTTGGCATGTTGTTTTATTTTTTTTTTTAATTTTTATTTTTGGCATGTTGAGTTTTAAACTAGCTTTTTCATTCTCCTTTCATCCTCATCAAGAGGCTCTTTAATTCCTCTTCATTTTGAGATTGATCCAATTGATCCATGTTGTTGTATACATATCAGTTATCTGTTCTTTCTTATTGTTGAGTTGGATCCCACTGACTGTAACATAAATTTGCTTTTTCATTCAGATATTGATGAACACTGGTTTTGTCTAGGGGTTACTACCAAAGTCCAGTTAGACCAGGAGCAGGTATGCAGTCAACGGGAACCAGATGGACTGGTGAGCAGGCACTGTGAGAAGCGGTGGCATGCCACTGGACAAGGCAGCGAGAGAGTCTGAAGGTTCAGGCAAGAGTCTGCAAGAGCAGAGACCAGTTCTAAATCTGATGCCGTTTCTGCAGCAGGATTAGGAGAAGCAGGGATTAAACTGGAGACGAGCACAGTCCAGCAACCTGAGCCCCCCAGGACAGGAGGAGGAGTGCAGGTGTCTTTGGGGGCAACAGTGAGGAGACAGCCGTAGGCCAGAGTTTAACAACGCTCCACACCCTTGGGAGAGCAACCTTCCCACAGACCCTCGACCTGACTGTCTGCAGCCATCTTCCCAGTCTGATAGATAGCAGGACTGCTTTTTCTTTGTTGAGTCTTTCAAGTTCCGGTTGGGCTTTTATTTTTTCACTACTAAAAATAAATGTGAATGGGTTTTACAGTTTTGCACCGTTATAAACAACAACGCTGCTTTTAAGTGCTGGTATATGTTTTCCTTTTTCAAATCAGGTTAGTGAATGTTTAACTCTATAAGAAAATGTCAAACTGTTTTTCCAAATCTGGCTGACAGGGTCTGTCATACCCAGTGGGGCCTCTTTAACTAAGGGTGTTGATCATGGTCTCACTTCACACATTTCTTGATAATTCTAAAATTTAATTGGATTTCTCCCCTTTGTCTGTTATTCTGTTGCAATGTACACTTTTTTAATAAGGATCAACAGATGCATTTATCTGTGTTGTTGATTTTCCTAAGCAAGTCTGTTTCTTTTTCACATCTATCAGTCACCCTGGACACTACATCATTTGGACTTTTGAATCAGCTTTGCACAATTATTTCATCCTCCTGCTGCTGCTGCTAAGTCGCTTCAGTTGTGTCCGACTCTGTGAGACCCCACAGATGGCCATCCACGAGGCTCCCCCGTCCCTGGGATTCTCCAGGCAAGAACACTGGGGTGGGTTGCCATTTCCTTCTCCAATGCATGAAAGTGAAAAGTGAAAGTGAAGTCGCTCAGTCATATCCGACTCTTAGCAACCCCATGGACTGCAGCCTTCCAGGCTTCTCCATCCATGCAATTTGCCAGGCAAGAGTGCTGGAGTGGGGTGCCATTGCCTTCTCCAATTTCATCCTGAGTCTTCAACAAAATGAGTCTTGTTCTCCGTTTTTTCAAACTACCAATAAATACTTTATTACACAGACGAGCAGTAAGTGAGATACTGAAGCAATGCTTTGGACATCAAGCGTCTACTGGTAATATAGCATTCTAACCCTAAACTTTTTTTCTACTGAAAATGTCCCCCTCCCAAATATAGCCAATAAAGGGCAGTTATTTACAGTGGCTGCTCAGGAAGTCAGGGTTCCACTGAGTTTGAGATTTCAAGATACTCCATCCACAACAGAACAAGATTTTACCAACGCTAGTTCTGAGTGTTGCTTAGGAGTGCAGGTGTGCTAAACTGTTTCAGTCATGTCCAACTCTGTGCAACCCCATGGACTGTAGCCCACCAGGCTCCTCTGTCCATGGGATTCTCCAGGCAGGAATACTGGAATGAGTTGCCATATCCTCTCCAGGGGATCTTCCCAACCCAAGGACTGAACTCGAGCCTCTGATGTCTCCTGTGTTGGCAGGCGGGCTTTTTACCACTAGTGACAACACCTGGGAAACCCTGCCTAGAGGTGGCTACCTGCTTTCCAGAGGGAGGAGAAAGTGCAAGTCTTTCACATGGCAACCCCAACCACTAACTATAATAATTTTACCCATCCTAATATAGGGAAGACTAACTCTTAATCTATGACACCTTGCTGGACTGAAAGATAAAACCAGAAAGGGAACAAAGATCAAGTTTTATCATCTAATATTTCTTTGCTCTGGGGCTCCAGGATACCCAGCCATTGTCCTCAGAACATCCGTCACCATGTTCAATGACAAAACCAATAAATAATCCTTCTCAGTTGAAGATCTATGACTTTCAACTTGCACTTGGTTGGCATCCCACCAATTTAGTAATGCTGCGTTCCATCTGTGTGTCATATCATCATCCCTCCAAGCTAGGGGCCCATTACCTCAGACTACAGAAAATACTCTAAATCTCTATTTGGGACAGAATATGCTTTTATCACCATGTCATCCACCCAGGAATACTATTTTTGCTTGGTTCAAAATACCTCGACTTCTGGTGAAATCCATGCATAGATGGTAAAAATCAATAGGCAAAAAGTTTGAGGAGAAAGGATATTTGCAAAGTCTCAAAGTGGCTCCCCCACTGGGATTTTTTTTTAAGTTTTCAAACTTTTATTTTATATACAAAGAGCTACTATTTTTGTTATTATTGTTGAAGTTTTCAAACTTTTATATATGAAAAGGGCTAGTATTTTTTTTTTTTTGAGGTTTTCAAACTTTTATTTTATATACAAAGAGCTGGTATTGGGGATTTGGTGGGGGGAGGTATTTTTCAATCCCAGAGGGAAAATTAGTAATTTTATAATGGAGAAATCTATCAGATAAAATTTAGACCAAGTGATCATGGTTAACAATAAGACAGAACAACACATGCCCCTTGACATTAACTTGAGGAGACTAGAGGGGACATCAATTCAGCATGGACCTTCGACTTGCCCCGGGAACAAAAGGGCATTAATGGGAAACTGTAAAGTTCAAATTAGGCCCATAGTTAATAGTATAGCTTCAATACTAATTTCTTAGTTTTAGTAGTTGTATTATGATTTTGAAAAATGTTATCCTTAGGAAAAATTAGGTAACAGGTACATTCTCATGAACTTTCTGCTAGTTTTGCAACTTGTCTGTAAAACTAAAATTATTTCAGAATAAAAAGTGAAAAAAAAACAAATAAATCCCAGTGTTGACTGAATCCCTGCACATGTCCTTCTCGTGGTGCGGGTGCAGTCTGAGTACACCATATATACCAAAATAGCCAAGTCTATTTACACCAAAAGGGCCCAGTAACAGGTTTTTCTGGAGTTCCCAGGGAAGGTGCTGGCAGTGAGCAGCCACCATACTAACCCTTGTCATCATCACCCATGTCCAGCTTCTTTATTGAGTTGCATCCACATGTACAGTTGGTGCATCTGAAAGAGCAGGGCAGCCCCCAGCAACAGAGCATGGGATAGCAACATGCCACCCCTCACACCCAGGCAGCTAACAGTCATCCCCATTTATGTCTGTACAGCAGACATAAGGCTCTGAACAAGCTTTCTTTTTTTCTTAATTGCTTTTTGGCTGTGCCACGTGGCTCTTAGTTCCCCAACCAGAGATGGAAGCTGCGACCCTTGCATTGGGAGTTCAGCGTCCTAATCACTAGACCACCAGGGAAGTCCCTGAACAAGCTTTCATTACTATGGGGACACCATGGTGGCATCTACAGATTTCAGACAAGCAAATCGAAGTGAAGTATCAGGCTGAGCCTCTGAGAGTGAAGCAATCAAAAGCTCCACTGGACAGTCTGGTCTCTATAAGGCATCCTGTTTAATCTTTCCTCCAGACTGCCTAAGCAGTATTTTCAGGAAAAAAGCAAACAAATTAAGTTTCTATCCAGCTCTCACTTTCAAGAGAAACTTCTAGTGTTTTCTACCACAGTGGTCCTGACTCATCTGAAAACATGGAGGAGAGATGAAGAAATTCTCCTCTGGCTCTGAGACAGTCTCACCAGGTCAGACGTCATCCTCACGGTCAGAGGTCATTCCCGCTTCCCCCTTCAGCCATCACTGTCCCTCTCCCCTCACCCCCCATTCAGTCTCTCCCTCCCGCCTTGGTTTGACACCAGAGCTTGCTTGCCATGGAGATCCCAGACAGAGCTAACAAAAGGAGTTACAGTGTCAGCGCTTCCCACCCATCCAGGCTGAGGAAGAAGATGTCAGAGGTGTGAGGTTTAAAGTAAAAGGCCATCCCTCCTGCCCGACAGTCATGGCTGCTGCCTCGGGTGTGCCTGGCCAGAGTCTATGACAGCCCCTACGAGATCTTTCTCTCTCTCACACATACACACACACACACACACAGATACACAGAGTATCTGTCCACATCTCTTTTGGGAACATGTGCCAATCACATCCCTCCCAGTCTACCTGCCCCCATCAAAGAGGGACTCCACAGTAAATAATTCTGACAAACATGTATAATCTGCTTGGTATATCAGGAACCAGTTAAAATTCCATGTATATCCTAACTCAACACTTCCTGTTTCCAGTGACTGTAGCCCGCCAGGCTCCTCTGTCCATGGAACTCTCCCGGCAAGAATACTGGAGTGGGTTGCCATTCCCTCCTCCAGAGGATATTCTCAACCCAGGGATCCAACCCATGTCTCCTGCACTGCAGGCAGATTCTTTACTGTCTGAAATAACCAGGGAAGCCAGAAAGAAGATACACTCAGGGTTATAATTTCAGGTACGCCACAGTCTGGGATAAGAGTTCAGACAAGTTATTAAACTTTTACCAGCTTCCACATTTATAAAAAAGAAAGGCAACTCCACGTTTGCTGAATGTAGACACAAAAGGCTAGAATTTCCAATGTTACCATATTGCCTTTCCCGGTTCCTCTTTAGGTTCACTTGCTTTCATACCACAGACATATTCTGAATGAGTTCCACTCAGCATAGAGTGCCTCTTACCAGGACGCCCTCGATGATGTTGCCAGAAGACTGCCTTATCAACCACAACAACCCTGGGAGTTGTTGCTGGGATGCACAAAAATTAGTCTCGACCAGCTATTTTTCTGGGCTCCAAAATCACTGCAGATGGTGACTGCAGCCATGAAATTAAAAGACGTTTACCCCTTGGAAGGAAAGTTATGACCAACCTAGACAGCATATTCAAGAGCAGAGACATTACTTTGCCAACAAAGGTCCGTCTAGTCAAGGCTATGGTTTTTCTAGTAGTCATGTATGGATGTGACAGCTGGACTATAAAGAAAGCTGAGCGCTGAAGAATTGATGCTTTTGAACTGTGGTGTTGGAGAAGACCCTTGAGAGTCCCTTGGACAGCAAGGAGATCAAGCCAGTCCATCCTAAAGGAAATCAGTCCTGAATATTCATTGGAAGGACTGATGTTGAAGCTGAAACTCAAATACTTTGGCCACCTGATGTGAAGAGCTGACTCATTTGAAAAGACCCTGATGCTGGGAAAGATTGAGGGCAGGAGGAGAAGGAGACGACAGAGGATAAGATGGTTGGATGGCATCACCGACTCAATGGACATGAGTTTGGGTGGACTCCAGGAGCTGGTGATGGACAGGGAGGCCTGGCGTGCTGTGGTTCATGGTGTCGCAGAGTTGGCCATGACTGAGCGACTGGACGGAACTGAACTGACCTGTTCTAAATAAGTCCGGAATCTGACACTTAACCCCTGCTCAGTTCTCTAAATTAAAAGGAACAAAAGGTAGAAGTTGATGTGAGGGAGACTTGTGCAGATGAGTTATTTCCAGGGATATGGAAGGCAATTTCAGCAGTCAGCATTTCCTTTGTAAAGTGGGTCCCCAAGTATCCCCCAAACCTGACACCTTAGGTCACACGAGAATTTTCTGTCATATAATAGTGCAGACTATTGAGATTCTATACATGGCAGCTCATTGTACTTTTGGGCAAAGCTACCACAGCAAGACTTTAGAAGCATATTTCTGAGCAATACCTTTCAGAGTTTCTCAGTCTGCAGGGCTTAAGGGTGCTTGTGCATGACCACAGAATCTAGAGAAGGATAATTAACTTTTCAGTCTATGATGTTCACAAGCAGTTTATACTTATTCTCCTTCTTAACTGTCCTGGAGAGCTACCTCCTAGCGGCCATCTGTCTAGCCTCCTTACTTATAAGGATGAAAAGATCATGATGCTCAGAGAAGTTAAAGGACTGTCCGAGGTCTAATAGCCTTACCCCAATTCAATATTCCAGTTACCATATTCCATCTGCTCTACTCTAAATACTTCAATTAGTCGTCATAGAAATCTCATTTATTCCTCGGGACATGCGGTTTGATAAAGCTTAAAGCACACGTCACAATTTTCAGCTGAATGAGACTGCATAGAGATTTAATGATTATTATTTTTATGTTTCAAAAATGTAGGCTGAGGCCCAGGAAATGTTCTATTTAATTCCCAGGGCAAACCTGAGAACAAGGCAAAAAGTCTGGATCCCCTACCCCTGCCTTATGGTTCATCTCCCATATCACAGACCTCCTTCATTTACTATCAAATGCTTTCATGAACTTCACGAAGAAGCTGTTCACTTATTTTTCTATTTAAAAAAATTGCCAGCTTTATGTTTTATGCTATTTGAGGACAGTATGTCAAATATTTAAACTTACTACTCTAGAATTCTAAGTTTTGTCTCACGTAAATGCTGCTACTACAGTACTGTGATCCCTTACCCTGTTAATAAGTAACTTACCAAGAACTGTCAGCTGAATCTTCTTATTTCCAACACCAGGAGCTTTTTTCACTTTGCACTGATATGTGCCAATATCGGACAACTGTAAATTTGTCACATTTATTGAAGCGTCACCAGATTTGAGATCATTACTTGTAAAATGTACTCGTCCTTTCAGATCTTGATAGTAGTCATCATAAATTTTGTCTCCGGAATATAAAATAATCTGAGAGAAAGCCAAAATAAGACAATGAGAAAACAAGCAAGCAAGTGAACTCCCTGTCTTATTAAAGGAGTTCTAGATACACCACAGTACTGTAAGGATCCAAAAAAACAAAAAAAGAACACAATATTCTGAGGAATCTACAACTGTTCAAACCACAGGTTAAGAAAACGGAAGGAGGATGTGAAGGCGATCTGTTTGCAACATCTGTCAGCCCACTGATCACCGGGGCTGATTCAGCTGATCTGGCTGGCTAGATTAGCCCCTCCTTGCCTCACCACTCCAGGAGAGCCCCTCCCGAAGCTGCACACACGGTGGGAGATGAAGACCATCCCCGATAGAGGAAGATCGGTCTTCAGTCAAGGGTTTAACGAGTAGCTGTGCTCTCCTACTAGAATCTCCCAAACGAGCTCTCAAGAAAACAGAAAGAGGCCAATATGATCCTTAAGTATGGTAACACGCGGTCATTACAGATGGGGAAACCAAGACCCGACATGATTAAGTAATACAGTCCTCTACGCGAGCCATTCGGTGAGACCCACAAGAGCGTGGATTTGTGAATTCTTATGCACTGTTTTTCAGCTGCCTCAGAGAAAGAAGTATGCCAATCAACTGTATACAATCAGGTTATCAACCACCACCACTACTCCCCAGAGAGGGCTTATGATAATTTACCTGTGGAACTTAAGAACAGTAACAACAACAAAGACATTTTTTTTATCTTAATAGTATACTAAGCTAGGGGCACTTGAAGGTTCCAGGCTACAACAGATAAAATCATAAACCTGTTAAGATGTGTCTGCCCAGCCTGGTTAACAGGACCTTCCAATTAATTTTCAGAGACTAAAAGCAAAGACCCTTCACGACTGAACTGAACTGAAAATTAATTTAAATACTTCATACATTTTATTCACTCATGAAGTCCTTCATTCTGGCCATCTGAGACCCAAGGGCCAAAGGGCAATAGTACCAAACTTAAACAATAATCAGAAAACTACAGCATACATCCTGCAGACCATTTATCTGGTATGTTCAGTAAGATCAGAATCGGCACTATGTGTAGGAATTTCTCCAGAGCACAGACTTGGGTTTTCTTTCATCACCTCCTCTACCATGTTGCCCCCGCTCCTAATTCACTAAAGATCTTTTGCTTACATATTAAGAGTCAGCACTGAGGAAGCACTCAATATCAGCTTGCTAAGTAAATAAAAGCAGTTGAAGGGTCCACAGCTGACTTGCTCTGTAAACACAAGCCATCACTTTATTTGCTCCATCTTTGCCCACATCCACCTGTCAACAGCAGTACCGAGAACTCCTTAAATGTATCTTCCTCTGTATTAACCCATGGACTCTCTTGTTGTGAAAAGCCAGGAAGTTCAACCCATGATACTTTGAACCCCTCATTTTTACACATACACACACGCCTTTCTAGGAGGCCCTAGCTGTCAGTCCTTAAGTCGTGTCTGACTCTTTGTGAACCCATGAACCACAGCCTGCCAGCATCCTCTGTCCATGGGATTTCTCAGTCACGAATATTGGAGCGGATTGCCATTTCCTTCTCCAGGGGATCTTCCTGATCCAGGGATCGGACTGGAGTCTCCTGCATTGGCAGGCGGATTCTTTACCACTGAGCCACGTGGAAGCCCAGCCTTTCAAGGAGGGCCTGACAAATGTGTCTTCACGGTCAGTAATTTTGTAAACTAACGTGGTCATGTTCTCATGAAAACAATTTTACAAACAGTAGTAACATGTACCAGGCAATTTTGATTCCTCTTTACAGCCCAATGGGGATGGAGGCATGATCCACATTTAACGTTTTAACCGTGCGGAAGGCAGTGGCTGTCACAGACCAACTCTCTCAATACAGCTGCAATGGAAACCACATCCATCCAGTCTGGCATTGCAGGCTGCCTACATGAACATATTTGTATGACTTGTAGACTCAGAAAACACTAAACCATACCGTATTTTCAGAAAATTCTTATCACAACCCTGAGAAGCAAGTGTACCTGTTCTTAGTTGACATATGAGGAAACAGAGGCTTATGAAACATGGGAGGCAGCACATGATACTGCATAAGATAATCCAGACAGGTCAACACCTCCCACGGGGGGTGGGAGGAGTAGTCGGGAAAGATCTGGGCTCAAAACCCCTGCTGTGTCTGTTGCCAGCTACGTGACCCTGGGCATGTTCCTTCAAATTCCTGGGCCTCCTTTTCCTCTTCCTCGAATGTATAATGATCTTCATTCTGGGGTGTTGTTTTAAAACTTAAGTAAGTATATATAATTAAAGTATATAAAATCCTGTCCAGGGTTTATAAAGCATATAAAGCCCAGCACACGGTAAGGGAATGAGTATATCATAACTGCTGATTAAAGAGATCACGCAGGGAATGAGGAGGGAAATTTCTCCAGCCCAGGCCCCCATCACACTGCCTGCTAGCTTAAAAATATTACAAGAAGGATTTGGCAAGCATTATAATGCAGTTGTAATTCTATGCACACATCCTCCTATGCATCAATCTCTCCCTAACTCTTCTTTCTTTTGGCCTTATTTACTGTGCTTTAGGTTAGAGGCTAGGTGTCTTAACCCAGAAATGGACACTTCAGCCCAGCACCCACTATCACATTTGTCTCTCAGTCCTGTGGACTGTGAGGCTTGGGCCTCCCACTTAGCACAGAAGTCCTTGGATTCTCCTTCCCTGAATGGAAACACAAGGCTCCAGGACACACTGGCCTTTTTGATCTCAAGAGGCACCTTGTCACAGGGCTTCACCCCTGAGCCTTAAGCCAGGATCTGTGCTCTCCATTCTCGCATCTCAACCATGGAACCAGAGCCCTGGATTCTAAAGGAGGTGGGCACTTCACTGGCAAAGGAATGAGGGGCGTGCAGGGGCTCAGACAGAAGCCTGAGTTCAGGGTATTGGCACTGTCATGGGAAGAGGGGAGGGATGAAGAGCAAGATGGGAGGGGGACAGGGTATCTGGGCTGAGTAGACAGGAGGAGTTGGGCACAATTTCTTTCCTTCAGGAAGAGAAGGAAGTTCTCATATCAGAATCAGGGTAGATATATATCCTTGGAGGGAGTGGCCCCAGCCACTTACAACTCAGGAAAGCACCTTAATTTTTTCCTTCACAAAAACAACATGGGCACACTACTTGTATTTACGAAAAACAGTTAATTACCTAACTGCACTGATTCAGCCACTAACTGCTGCCTGGATAATCCCTTTTTTTTAAGATGAACCACAGGTAAAAACTTCCCTTCCAAATATATATATATATATATATATATATATATATATATATATATAGTACAGTTCAGTTCAGTCGCTCAGTCATGTCCAACTCTCTGCGACCCCATGAATCGCAGCACGCCAGGCCTCCCTGTCCCATCACCAACTCCCGGAGTTCACTCAGACTCATGTCCATCGAGTCCGTGATGCCATCCAGCCATCTCATCCTCAGTCGTCCCCTTCTCCTCCTGCCCCCAATCCCTCCCAGCATCAGAGTCTTTTCCAATGAGTCAACTCTTCTCATGAGGTGGCCAAAGTACTGGAGCTTCAGCTTCAGCATCATTCCTTCCAAAGAAATCCTAGGGTTGAACTCCTTCAGAATGGACTGGTTGGATATCCTGGCAGTCCAAGGGACTCTCAAGAGTCTTCTCCAACACCACAGTTCAAAAGCATCAGTTCTTTGGCACTCAGACTTCTTCACAGTCCAACTCTCATATCCATACATGACCACACGAAAAACCATAGCCTTGACTAGACAGACATTTGTTGGCAAAGTAATGTCTCTGCTTTTGAATATACTATCTAGGTTGGTCATAACTTTTCTTCCAAGGAGTAAGCATCTTTTAATTTCATGGCTGCAGTCACCATCTGCAGTGATATTGCAGCCCCCCAAAATAAAGTCTGACACTGTTTCTACTGTTTCCCCATCTATTTCCCATGAAGTGATGGGACCAGATGCCATGATCTTCATTTTCTGAATGTTGAGCTTTAAGTCAACTTTTTCGCTTTCCTTTTTCACTTTCATCAAGAGGCTTTTTAGCTACTCTTCACTTTCTGCCATAAGGATGGTGTCATCTGCATATCTGAGGTTATTGATATTTCTCCCGGCAATCTTGATTCCAGCTTGTGTTTCTTCCAGTCCAGCGTTTCTCATGATGCACTCTGCATAGAAGTTAAATAAGCAGGGTGACAGTATACAGCCTTGACGTACTCCTTTTCCTATTTGGAACCAGTCTGTTGTTCCATGTCCAGTTCTAACTGTTGCTTCCTGACCTGCATACAGATTTCTCAAGAGGCAGGTTAGGTGGTCTGGTATTCCCATCTTTCAGAATTTTCCACAGTTTATTGTGATCCACACAGTCAAAAGGCTTTGGCATAGTCAATAAAGCAGAAATAGATGTTTTTCTGGAACTCTCTTGATTTTTCCATGATCCAGCGGATGTGGGCAATTTGATCTCTGGTTCGTCTGCCTTTTCTAAAACCAGCTTGAACATCAGGGAGTTCACGGTTCACGTATTGCTGAAGCCTGGCTTGGAGAATTTTGAGCATTACTTTACTAGCATGTAAGATGAGTGCAATTGTGTGGTAGTTTGAGCATTCTTTGGCATTGCCTTTCTTTGGAATTAGAATGAAAACTGACCTTTTCCAGTCCTGTGGCCACTGCTGACTTTTCCAAATTTGCTGGGATATTGAGTGCAGCACTTTCACAGCATCATCTTTCAGGATTTGAAACAGCTCAACTGGAATTTCATCACCTCCACTAGCTTTGTTCGTAGTGATGCTTTCTAAGGCCCACTTGACTTCACATTCCAGGATGTCTGGCTCTAAATTAGTGATCACATCATCATGATTATCTGGGTCGTGAAGATCTTTTTTGTACAGTTTTTCCGTGTATTCTTGCCACCTCTTCTTAATATCTTCTGCTTCTGTTAGGTCCAGACCATTCCTGTCCTTTATTGAGCCCATCTTTGCATGAAGTGTTCCCTTGGTATCTCTAATTTTCTTGAAGAGATCTCTAGTCTTTCCCATTCTGTTGTTTCCTCTATTTCTTTGCATTGATTGCTGAAGAAGGCTTTCCTATCTCTTCTTGCTATTCTTTGGAACTCTGCATTCAGATGCTTATATCTTTTCTCCTTTGCTTTTCGCCTCTCTTCTTTTCACAGCTATTTGTAAGGCCTCCCCAGACAGCCATTTTGCTTTTTCGCATTTCTTTTCCATGGGGATGGTCTTGATCCCTGTCTCCTGTACAATGTCACGAACCTCATTCCATAGTTCATCAGGCACTCTATCTATCAGATCTAGGCATTTAAATCTATTTCTCACTTCCACTGTATAATCATAAGGGATTTGATTTAGGTCATACCTGAATGGTCTAGCGTTTTTCCCTAACTTTCTTCAATTTGAGTCTGAATTTGGTACATTACTCCAAATATTTGAACTTCTTTTTCTCTCCCTGGTTTAATAGTATTTGTTAACGTTGACATTTAAGTATGTCAGACAAAGCTAATATGAAGCATTCTAAATGAAGTGAAATATTATGTTACTATTAAAAGGCAAAGTGTGATACATGTATTTGCAGATGGGGCTGAAATCGAGCCCCACACGGTTAATGGAAACTGGTGACTAACAGGAAGTCGTGAGCTTGTCTTACAGAATAGCATACAAGAGAACAGCTAATAAAAACCTTTCCACTTGTATCCTGCCTTCACTGGCCAAGCGTGCCTTAATTATTTTTTTAACTCCTTATCACCTTTATAAAAATGCCTCTGATTATGGGTCACAGAACAATGGGGGTTTCTACATTAGGTCCCTGTTAAAGTGTAACTAGAAAAAATTCTGTAACAATACAGTCATCCCTCAGTAACCATGGGGTTGGGGGTTGGTTCCAGGACCTCCTCTCTTTTCCCCTTCCCTTCCTCAGATGCCAAAATCCACAGATACTCAGCTCCCTCAAATAAGATGGCATACATATGTTGTTGTTTAGTCGCTAAAGTCATATTCAACCCTTCTGTGACCCCAAGGACTATCGCCCACCAGGCTCCTCTGTCCATGGGATTTCCCAGGCAAGAATACTGGAGCAGGTGTTGCCATTTCTCCAGGGGATCTTCCTGAACCAGGAATCGAACCTGTGTCTTCTGCATTATTAGCAAGTGGATTCTTTACCACTGAGCCACCAGGGAAGTCTGACGTACTTATAAGATGGTAAAGCATATGCATCCTCCCGTATCTTTATCTAGATGGCCTAGGATGGCATCCCCGACATGCCATGCATATCCCTGCAGACTATCATGCCTGCTCCTTACACGTTTCCCATGGCCCCGGGCCACACACACTTCCAAGGCCAGATTTTCAGAACATTCTCAAGCTCCCCTTCTTCCTTGCAGCCCTCTGTAAGAAGTCTGGTGACCTTTTCCTTCCTCTGAAATCTGAGGTCACTTATCCATTATCCCATATACTTTATCCAGATTACCTTTATCTAGAATACTTAATACAGTGTAAGTGCTATGTAAATTACTGCTGGCATGTGGGAAGTTCAAGTTTTGCTGTCTGGAACATTCTGGAATTTTTTTTTCCTGAATGTTTTCAATCCATGATTGGTTTAATCCACCAACGCAGAACTCACAGATCTGGAGGGCCAACTGCTATTTTGTTTTTTAAGGCATTCAACATACAGGATATTTAAGTTGCAAAAATATGGGAAATAGACTGTAATAATATGTATCTTCACACCTCTGTTAGATTTGACCCTTATACTGGTGATGGAATCCCCGTGTGAAACTTGGAAATTCAATTCTATCTAACCTTTCACAACATCCAGTTTACCCCGGTGCCCCTGACATGTCACACACTTCCCTGCAGACTAACAAGCCTGCTCTGTACACACCTCCCAGGCCCCTGGGCCACACATATTTCCAAGGCCAGATTTTCAGAACATGCTCAAGCTCCCCTTCTTCCCTGCAGTCCTCTGTAAGAAGTCTGGTAACCTCTCCTTCCTCTGAAATCTGAAGTCACTTATCCATCTCACTCCATTACATCAGGGTGCTTACTTTCCAAGCATCTGCCTTTCTCCCCTATACTGCAAGCCGAGGAAGTCTCAGGCTTCCTTCACAGCTCCCCATGTCCCCCCACCTATGGTATCAACACAGTGACAGACACCAAACACGTTCCCCCGACATCTGCCGAGTGAGCAGCACTTACCACTTGATCCACCTTCTGATTATCGGCTGGTGACAGCAGCCACTCGATGTCCAGCGGGCCCTGGTCTTCCGGACCCAGGGTAAATTTGCATGGCAAATAAGCAGTTTCCCCTTTGGCCTTTTCAATCATCTGTTCAGGAGTAGTGATACTCAAACCTCTGGTGAAATCTAGAAAATGAAACACAAATGGACTGAGCATCTGCTCCCAGGCTGGCAGCACCCTCAGGACACCTCGACTGTTCAGAGGGACCACAGGGTGTGGGGGAGACAGGACTTCACTGGGGACCAGAGTAATGAAACTCCAACTCAGTGGTCCCAGTTTGTGTGTGTGTGCCTCTGTAGAGATAGAAGTACTAATACACATCCTATTCAATATAATTTCGTTTCAGAGCACTGGAAGCCTCCCAATATTATTTGGAATAACAGCATTCTCACATGAGTTGGAAGAACCTAACAGGATTTTTATTATCCAGGCAGATGTTTAAAACTGAACCTGGCTAGAGCCTCTGAAAGGTCAGTTACATCAGTCTAATTCAAGGCCACATTAATTCATGCTTGCCATGGTGTCAGAAGCACACTTGGAATTCCTATCACTGGGCACATGCTGATGAATTCTGACACATTTTGCGTCCAGACTTCTATAATTCCAAATTTTTATTAAATTTGATTTTGTGACTTTTACTGAAATCTTAAAAATATTTCTAAGCAATAAATTTTGATGACAATTCAAAAGGAGAAGAAATACTGTCAATTTATATAGTTTTAAACATACCAAAACGTTGACCTCAATATTATCTTTAAGACATTTCTTACTTTATCTCTGCTTATTTCCCTTCTGAAAAAGTCAAAGTTATTACATAATTTTAAGAAGACACCTTAAAATTCTATAACTTATCTTCAAATTTGTAGCCTATGAAACTTCCACTTAGATTACTAAGAGAATTAATGCTGAATAGCAATATTTTAAAACTCTCTAAAAGCAAAAATAGATATCCAGAGCTCCAAACAAAAATTCCAACACAGTTTCTGCTGACTGATTTTTTGAGATGGTTTAAACTCAGTACTGGGCTTCCCTGATGGCTCCCAGGATAAAGCGTCTGCCTGCAATGCGGGAGACCCAGGTTCAATTCCTGGGTTGGGAAAGTCCCCTGGAGAAGGAAATGGCAACCCAATACAGCACTCTTGCCTGGAAAATCCCATGGACGGAGGAGCCTGATAGGCTACAGTCCATGGGGTCGCAAAGAGTCGGACACGACTGAGCGACTTCATTTCACTTCACTTCACTTCAAATTAAGTACAATCCCATAAGAATTGAAAAAAAGTCTCCTTCTTGTGGTTAACGACTTACTGTAACAAAACTAGTATCCATTACATGCATAAAAGATGGAACAAACTATGAATATAATGATGCTCTTTCTTACCTATAAGGGGAAAAAAAAATCCAGTTTAATTACACACATAAAAATAGGTCTGTTCACTACTTATGCCTTATAGTAAGACTGCAGTTTGAACAGCCAACAATTAAACATAAAATGTAAATTCAGTCTGTAAGTGAACTATTACACAAAACTTAAGTTTTTTTCTTACTATTTACCCTATAAAAGTTTGCACAGCACCAGTCTGTCACTGTATGTTTCTTTGTGATAACCCAACATTTTGTTATGTGTAAAGTCAAATGTGTAATGAATGCAGATCTGAAGTTTCAAATGCACACACTGGTTTCTGTTAAGCAGCTCTATCACTTCGACCTCTGCATCATCCGACCCTGACTTTCAGGGCTGAAAGATGACCTGGAAGGGGCCCCAAGTGCTAAGATGATGATACACGGGGCTTGCCTCTCTCCCCTCTACCCCCCTCTCCCTGTTCACACTGTAAAAATAAACACAGAGCAAAATTAAAAGTAAATCCAGTCCAAATTCTCCATAATGATGATTTCATTGCTGGTTTTCCAATGAGACATTCCAACAGAACAAACCAAAATGAAGAATTGTATTATCAGCCATTATATGATCCTTCCTATTAGCCCTTACAAGAGGTTTAATACACATGGATTATCAGCTGTAATAAAATGTTAGTAAGGCTGAAGCCAATAGATTTGAGAATGAAAGAAAAGTCAAGTTACATTCAAGACCATTTATGTTCACGCACCATCCTAAGCTTTTATCACATTTAAGTGCACTCATCAAACAGCAAATTGAAACTGGACACATGGTTTCCCTGGTGGCTCAGCGGTAAAGAATCTGCCTGCCAGTGCAGGAGACACGTGCTTGATCCTTGGTCTGGGAAGATCCCGCATGCTGCAGGGCAGCTAAGCCCGAGTGCCACAAGTACTGAGCCTGTGCTCTGGAACCCTGGAGCCGCAACTGCTGAGCTCATGTGCCTTAGAACCTGTGCTCCGCAACAGGAGAAACCACCGCGAGAGGCCAGCGTACTGCAACTAGAGAGGAGCGCCCCCTGCTTGCTGCAACTAGGAAAACACCAGGAAGCAACAGAGATTCAGCACATCCAAAAATAATTTTAAAAAAACAACAACAAAAACTGGACACAGACTCTCTGCACAACTTCTCCTAAACAAGAGGCTGGCCTTGCTTCTGGCCAACAGCCTGTGGCCTGAGTCCTGCTGAGCCTCCCGCAGCCAGGCTTCGGGAGGTATTGCTGCTCCCACTCTGGCCCACTAGGACCCCTGCCACCCGTCACCATGTGCATGACATAAGAGAGGGCTGAGGTGTGAGCACAACAGCTACCAGTGCCCAACACACGGCCACCCTGGAACACAGGCCCAGCCCCACACCTGCCACCTGCAGCCTCAGGACTGAGCCCGGACAGGACCGTGAACGAACACACGATTGTTGTTTTACAGCCTCTCAAGTTTGGGTTGGTTTGTTAAACAGCAAATATTAATGATACACCATCCAAAATCTCTGCTGCTGCTGCTGCTGCTAAGTCGCTTCAGTCGTGTCCGACTCTGTGCAACCCCATAGCCAGCAGCCCACCAGGCTCCCCTGTCCCTGGGATTCTCCAGGCAAGAACACTGGAGTGGGCTGCCATTTCCTTCTCCAAAGCGTGAAAGTGAAAAGTGAAAGTGAAGTCGCTCAGTCGTGTCTGACTCTTAGTGACCCCATGGACTGTAGCCTACCAGGCTCCTCTGTCCATGGGATTTGCCAGGCACGGACTGGAGTGGGTTGCCATTGCCTTCTCCGCCAAAATCTCTGATTCAGCCCAAATGAACTACTTACCATCCCCCAAAGTCCATACTACCCCAATCTCCATTTCATGTACATATTTCTAGTTTAGATGGTATGATTTGATACTTATATGTATAATTACAACTAATTCTCCTGATTAATATTCAATTCTCTGAATGAATACTTTCTATCACTTCTAATAACTCAGTTCCAGTTCTGCTTCATTCACTTAAGGCATTCTGCTATCTTTTCAGACTACAGTGATTTTTCTTTCTGTCTTCCTGGAATGCTCACAGTACTTTACTTTCTGCTATCTGTATTATCACTCGTTCAGCACTCAATGTATACTATTTTTTTATTTTCCCTTTTATAAACTTTACTGTGAAACTGACTCAGGCTCCATGGTTTTTGCCTCATCTTCCAGACATCAGTGAACTTATCTTCCCATACCACCTTGTATTTTTAAGAAAATTTTTAAAATGTATACCCTGATTCATTAGCTCCATCAGGGTTTGGGGAAATTGTGGCTTTTATCTCTTGCTGGGTTCCTTGCACATTAGTAGAAAATAACTGGTGACTGGATTGTAAGTTTGATCAATTTTAGGAATGTTGAAAAAGAGCATTAATTTGTCAGAAGGTCCTGCTATTTGAAGATCTCCTATCTACAGCTACTATAACTGTTGCCTGCATCTAATTGGTCTGGAAATGAATACCATACAAATGATCTAAGATAGAGAATTCCATTTCAAATGAATCAAGACAGCTCAAAAATATGGAGGCAAGAATGAAATTTGCTATAGAAAAAATAATTAAAACCTTCTAATTACTCTGTGCTTCAAGTTTTTATTTTGTAAAAATCAAATTGAAAAGTCAAGAGGCATCACTGAGACATCTAAACTGAGTAAAAGTTCCAATCCTCCTAATTCATGTTTTCAGCACTGACACTACCATCATTAGAATGAAATGTAACTTTGTTTTCATGATAGTATCATCCATTCTTTCCTGTTTGATACATAAAATTACTTCTCTTTCAAAGAGTATCTTAGAAAACAGTTACATGTGTATAAAAATGATCTGGATAGACAAATTGTTAGCAGTTATTTTTCACAACAGAGATTTTAAGAAAGGTGAATTTTAAAATGAGATATCCTTAATATGCATACTGCTATAAGAAATTTTAAACAGACTTTTAAAGACTTGCAGTACTTTGTTTTCCAAAAATGTTTAAAACATTCAACTACTCTTCATTGTGTTGCACTAGAAAGGAATTAAAATCTCAGGATGGTACAAAACAGTTATTGGGTTTCCTAGCAACTCTGTAGGGGCCTCTCGGCATGCAGGCATAGTTTTTCAATATTGATGCATGCATCAGTCAAAAACCGTAGAAGACAAAGGCAGACACTTGGTCTCATGTTGCGTCTCTGGATATTCTTAATACTGCCCAATTCTATTTATGCAGCACATGAGGGATAGTTTAACTCGTAAACTACTTTCAAGTTCAAACATGATCTCTAAACTAAATCATGTAACAAACCTTCTTAACAATTTTACTCAACCTTATATTCAGAATGTGATGAAATACGTAGCACATGATCAACCCTAAGTGTTTGCAGAGTCTTGTTAGTAAGAGCTCAGTACTAGATTATGTAAATAAACTGGCTGAGTCATGTCCCTTTTTGGCAGTGACTGAAATAACATCTCCCGGTTTTCTGCTTGCTTTTTCTAATCTCCAAATTCCGAATTCCTGCCGTGCAGCAAGCAGGCTGAGCTCGGATTCCGTAACACGTTCAGGCCTCTATTATCTCTCCCATAGGCTAAGCCTGAGGTCTTCCCTGCACCCACTCTACTTCATTCTAACCATCTCCATGCTTCACCCAGAGTGTTCACTACACATTGCTTTTTAAACTGTATCACTGCTTGGTCTGAAAACCTCTGGTGGGTCCACGCTAGCTCAGATGCCTTTATTCTCCTCAGCACCCTTTATGACCAGGCACCTCCCCACCTTTAGCTGCTTAGTACCCCAACTCTGAGCACCCACACACTTTACAACACTGCCTTCCCTGCTCAAGCCCACCTTTTAGGGCAATCATGTTAGTCTGGTCTCAGGCCAGACCCTTCCCCAGAAAGCATTCTTTGTGCCCAATTAAGGGGTTCCCTGGTGACTCAGTGATAAAGAATCTGCCTGCGATGCAGGTGACACGGGTTCGACCCCTGGGTTGGGAAGATTCCCTGGAAAAGGGGATGGCAACTTACAGCCTTCTTGCCTGGAGAATTCCATGGACAGAGAAGGACCTTGTGATCCTGGTGATCCCAAAGTCAAACATGACCGAGCAACTAAACAACAAGAGACTGAATCCAAAAACAGCAGTCCAGCAACTGACAACCCAATGCAGAGTCATACATGGCCAAAGCTCCTCGGCATGCCCGCACTGCCTCAGAAGACACACAGTAAAGCAGCAGCCTCAGTAAAACAGGGTACGTGCTCGTGGTGGAGGGCTTATCGGTTGACTGACTGACTGGACAAGGCCTCCATCACGAGCACGTACCCTGTTTTACTGAGGCTGCTTCTTTACTGTCCCCACTCTGGTGTTCTTGCCTGGAGAATCCCAGGGATGGCAGAGCCTAGTGGGCTGCGGTCTAGGGGGTTGCACAGAGTCGGACACGGCTGAAGCGACTTAGCAGCAGCAGCAGCTTCTTTACTGTGCGTCCTTCTGCTGCAGTGCCTGCATGCTAAGGCGCTTCAGTCAGTTGTGTCCGACCCTGTGCGACCAGAAGGACTGTAGCCCCCCGGGCTCTTCTGTCCAGGCAAGAATACTACAGTGGGTTGCCATGCCCTCCTTCAGGGGATCTTCCAGACCCAGGGATCAAACCTGAGTCTCTTATAACTCCTACACTGGAAGTGGGTTATCTTCCACTAGTGACACTTGGGAAGCTCTCTTTTGCAGAGAAGAAGCCAATTCTGACTCCATGTTGGAACTGTTTCTTTAACTTGCTTTTGTTATTAATCATACAGAATGGCCTGCCCCTAAGACTCCTGCCCCTCTAACTGCCTGTTAAACTAGAGTGCCTTTGTTCAGAACCCTGTCCACCTGTGTATGGCAGGAAGGAAGAAATTAACACATGCCCTGCCTGAGGCTTAGTATTCTAGGAGATGTTTCCAAGATTAATGGTATTTTTACTTTGCTTCCTCACCTCTCCTGATCTCTGATCTATAAAAGAACCTGGTATCCACACCTCGATAAAATGGATATTTTGAGGAGCTAGCCTCCTCTGTCAGCCAGCTCCCTGAATGAAGTCTCTTCTTTGCCTCTACTCCTCCTGTCTTGGATTCATTGCCCTGTTATGCAGTGAGCAGAGCAAACTTGGACTTGGTAACTTCCTACCCTACACCCTAGGTGAATAGTTCACATTTGACTTAGAAGCCAAAGCTTCTTGATTATCATTGATTTCCTTTAGCGGAGCAAAATTTCTAGTGCTTGGGTTAAAAATAAGGAAAAGAAAAGCTACAGCACAAGTATGTAGCTCCTCTGTGTAAGAGGAAGAAAACAGAATCTACCTGAATGAAAGACATTCCATTTCAAAGCAGTGAAGAAAAATTAACAAGGTGCGGCTAAAAGTCGGTGAAAATAAGTTAAGGTCTTTTTCTATCAAAGATGGAATCACAACACTGAAAGCATTCTGGTCAAGGGCCAATCATCAAAGGAAATCAAAGACACTGGAGGAAGCACGGAAGGGGGAAGACAGAATTAAGTGCATACACTCTGTGGAGCATCTGTGTTTGCACACATTCCCCTTGTCTGCAAGGCCCACCTTCTCCCATTGAAAGCACCTGGCAGCCATTCCACACCTCTCACCTGTGGCCTCCTCCCCCCCCATCCCCACAGGCAGTGCTAATTGCTTCCTGCTCGCAATTACACAACCTGCTCCTCTATGGCAGGCACAAAGCAAGTTCCCACACTTAACTGAGGGCTTCTTCGAAGGCTCAGGGGTATAAAGAATCCATCTGCCAATCCAGGAGACTCTCGAGGCACAGATTCCACCCCTGGGTCGGGAAGATCGCTTGGAGGAGGAAGTGACTCCCCACTCCAGTATTCTTGCCTGGGAAATCCCACGGACAGAGGGGCCTGGCAGGCTCGGACATGACTGAGCACGCACGCACACCCTTTAAGCACACACTTTTAGTTGCTTAACAGGGTCCCAGGGTTTCATATCTGGAGGGCATGTTCCAAGGCTTATTCGACACACCCTGGACCTGCCTCAGAAGAAACTGCTTAGTTTAAGCGCAGAGCAGGAGTTTCCGGCAGAGTGAAGGTGAAGGAGCTGTTTGCAAGAGGAATGCTGATGGGAGAAAAGATCATGACACCTTCTGGGAAAGTCCTGGGAAGGAGGGCCACGGGCAGACTGTGTATCTAGCAGAGGAAAGAAAGAGCGAAGCCACTGGGGATGCATGGAGCTCAGAGGGAGCTGAGCAAGCCTGGCTGTATGCTAACAGGAGCAAAGACCGATGCCTATTGCTTTACTATTCACATCACAAGAAATATTAGCAGATGCGATAAGAAATTAATATGGATTCAACTGTACAGTTATGTTGCGTGTAAGTCACTTCAGTCGTGTCTGACTCTCTGCGACCCCACGGACTGTAGCCTGCCAGGCTCCTCTGTCCACGGGATTCTCCAGCTAAGAATACTGGCATGGGCTGCCATGTTCTCCTGCAGGGGATCGTCCCCATCCAGGGATCTCTTGCATCTCCCGCATAGACAGGTGGGTTCTTTACCACTCACGCCACTTGGGAAGCCTGCAAATTTATGTTAACATGAAAGAAGTATGACATTAAAACTTTAGTTTGTGAATATTCTAAAATCACAACCCTTGTGGCTCAGCCAGTAAAGAGTCCACCTGCAATGTGGGAGATCTGGGTTCCATCATTGGGTTGGGAAGATCCCCTAGAGAAGTGAAAGGCTACCCACTCCAGTATTCTGGCCTAGAGAATTTCATGGACTGTATAGTCCACGGGGTCACAAAGAGTCAGACACGACTGAGTGACTTTCACTTCACTAAAATCACAACTAGGGATGAAGAAAAAGTTGCTTGTCTATCTTGCAACTCCCTCCAGAACAACATGAAGCAAAAATGAGAAAAATGTTATATACTTATGCATGTTTTCTCAAAATATCTGGAGTCATTCCAAAGATACTAACAGAAAAGAGAAACTAAGAATAAAAATAAGAGTAATTTAACTTCATTTTCCAAAGGTCTGGCATAATTCTTTGGTTGCTTGAAAAGGGATATGTTATGATGATCTTAGTGTCAATTTTTATAAAGAATTTATTTGATATTGACTTTTGTGAGAAATATTAAAGATGTCACAAAGGTTACTATGTTAAATAGAGAACACATTCAGTTGTATTGCTTAGTTCAGAATATGGAGTTCAGGAACCTTACATATAAAAACACAGAAACACTGAAAAACAATTCATTAGGGCAATGTTAAAAAATAAACTGGGAAAATCAGGAAGTGGTATGTTTAAGAAGTTGATTGGGACAAGTATAATTTTGTTGTGTATGTCTGATTAACAAATACTACAAATCAGATGTCTGGGTTAGCAAGCAACTCACTGGGACGCTTTAAATCCTGTCTTAAATATTGCAAAAATGCAACTGCGAAGCTACTTAGACCCTTTCCTTGACCCTAAATCTAATCTGCCAATTTCCTTCTCACCAGGGAGCTGCTTTGGGATTAGCAATGTTAAAAGTCACCTAAATACTAAGCGTCTGTTTTTAGGAAAGAAAAAGAAAAACTTACTATATGTTAAGGGTAGTTAACTACTCCAACTAGGCCTTTAAACAAACATTGTTCAGGAAGAGGAAAAAGAAAAAAAACACTGGAAGGTAGAAATTACCCTCTTTGCTGCCTAGTGTGTGAGTGTTAGTCATTCAGTCGTGTCCAACTCTCTGTGATCCCATGGACTTTAGTCCACCAGGCTCCTCTGTCCTTGGAATTATAGTTAATTCCCATGTGTTACTCAGTACAGTGTGTTAATATGTACCATTGAGCTAAGAAAATAAAACAGAGTCAGATAAGTTAATAACAATGAGAAACAACATTAGGTATACTTATTTGCTTTCCTATGCTGTTTTTTAAAAATCAACTCTCAGCTCCCCAACCCCAGCGAGTAATCAAAAAGCAAGCGCCCAGAAAATAAACTGAGATGGAAATAGGGAAACCATCACCTTAACCATAAATAGTAATGAGCAGTGACTGAGTACCTATTAAGTGCCAGGGTGAGTTGCTCAGTCGTTTCTCACTCTTAGCAATCCCATGGACTGTAGCCCACCAAACTCCTTTGTCTGTGGAATTTTCCAGGCAAGAATACTGGAGTGTGTAGCCATTCCCCTCTCCAGGGGATCTTCCTGACCCAGGGATTGAACCCACGTCTCCTGCACTGCTGGCACATTCTTTACTGTCTGAGCCACCATGGGTGTTAGATTATGTGCCAGGCACTTCTCAAAATATTTTATACACATTAACTCCTTTAAGTCTCATAACAACTCTGAGGGCGTTACTACTATTATCTCAATTTTACAGTGACGAAACAAAGACGGTAAGAGGTACCTAAGCTACTAAGTGAGCAAGATACAAATCGAGGCAGACTGGCTCCCAAGCCACACTCACCCTGCAAGCAGAAGTCCATGAGCCAACAGCCCTGGAGATTAAGAGATTTCCTTTTAAAAAAAAAAATCACCACAAAATAATACAGTGAGTACATTATTAGACCCCCTTCCAGTCACTGTGGTGGAAGAAGGTTTTGAATTTTCGCTATTCCTCTCCTATACTAGATTTCCAAGAAGACAGCATTTTAGGTAGCACAAAGTTCAGGCGTATGGGCTGCCCCGTTTTTAAAACAAGAGATATACCAGACTAGGATCTGTTGTCAAGTTTGTCACACAAAAAACCTCTATCACTTTGGACATGTTGTTTCTCTGGGGCTCAAACATAAATTAAGGGTGTTAAACTGAATTATCTCTTTCAGATCTAAATATGTCCGAAGTTTAGACCATCAATCAAGCAACCAACCAACAAGAAGCCTTCCCCCAACAACCACCCCCTCCCCTCCCTGCACAACTTAATGCCAGTATTGACAGCTGTCTGGGCTTACCTCACAGCAAGTGAGCCATTTCTGAAATATGAGCAGGCTAAACTGTGCAAGCAGTTCTGCCTACAAGTAGCATGGGCTCTGGAGTCCGAGCTGTGCTATAATTCAAACAGCACTCAGCTGTGTCCAGCTCTTTGTGACCCCATGGACTGTAGCCCACCAGACTCCTCTGTTCATGGGATGTTCCAGGCAAGAATACTAGAGCAGGTTGCCATTTCCTACTCCAGGACATCTTCCTGACCCAGGGATCAAACCCAGGTCTCCTGTGTCGGCAGGCGGATTCTTCAGCACTGCACCATCTAGGAAGCCCTACCAAATGCTTAGGCAAGGCAAGTTTCTAGTCTTTTAAGTACTGATGTTTTCTACTATAAAGTGAGCATTAGCAGTAAGAATGCTTACTTCCACATAGAGATTAAATACAATAATGCATGTAAAGCTCTTAGGTATCATCCCTTCGATAAACAGTATCCAGTATGAAAACTTACTGTTGTCTTCCAAAACCCGTCATTCCTACTAGGAAATGAACTCATGTAGTGTTGGGAAAGTATCTTTTATCCCTCACACTGAGCAGCACCTTAGATACAGAACTCAAAATCTGTTATGTAAATAAAGGACACTGCCTTGTATATACTAGATCTGGCAATCAGAACCTCACTGGCAACCTAGAACAAATCTGATTTTTTTTTTTTAATTAAAGCCTTCAGGTTGGGGAGGGATATTCCTAACTACAGAAGTTGAGTATGTGAGCAGAGACAGAAATGACTGCTATTTTGAGGAACGTGGCTCTTAAGAGTAGGAGAAAAATAGCACTGTGATATGTCATCAAGGAAAGGTTGTTCTGAAGTGAGAAATATAGAGCATGTTTATAAAGTCAGAAGGAAAGGGGAATGGGAGGTTAAATACACGGAACACGCAGAGACTGAAGGAAACAATGAGACCTAGAAAAAAGGGATAAGACAATTTTAAATGAGATTCGAGGGAAGGACATTTCTTCTGCTGTAACAAAGGAGAGACACTGAGTATTTACCTAGAATATAAGAGGCAGAAAAAAATGTGGATAGAGAATTCCAGAAAAACAGCTACTTCTGCTTCATTGACTATGCTAAAGCCTTTGACTGTGTGGATCACAACAAACTGTGGAAAATTCTTAAAGAGATGACAATACCAGACCACCTGACCTGCCTCTTGAGAAACCTGTATGTAGGTCAAAAAGCAACAGTTAGAACCAGACATAGAACAACGGACTGGTTCCAAATTGGGAAAGGAGTACGTCAAGGCTGTATATTGTCATCCTGATTATTTAACTTACATGCAGAGTACATTATGAGAAACACTGGGCTGGATGAAACACGAGCTGGAATCAAGATTGCTGGGAAAAACATCAATCATCTCAGAAATGCAGATGACACCACCCTTTTGGCAGAAAGTGAGAAAGAACTAAAGAGCCTCTTGATGAAAGTGAAAGAGGAGAGTCAAAAAGTTGGCTTAAAGCTCAATATTCAGAAAATGAAGATCATGGCACCCAGTCCCATCCCTTCATGGCAAATAGATGGGGAAACAATGGAAACAGTTACAGACTATTTTCTTGGGCTCCAAAATCACTGCAGGTGGCGACTGCAGCCATGAAACTAAAAGATGCTTGCTCCTCGGAAGAAAAGCTATGACAAACCTAGACAGCATATTAAAAAGCAGAGACATTACTTTGCCAATAAAGGTCCATAGTCAAGGCTATGGTTTTTCCAGTAGTCATGTATGGATTTGAGAACTGGACCATAAAGAAAGCTGAGTACCAAAGAATTGATGCTTTTGAACTGTGGTGTTGGAGACGACCCTTGAGAGTCCCCTGAACTGCAAGGAGATCAAACCAGTCAATCCTAAAGGAAATCAGTCCTGAATATTCATTGGAAGGACTGATGCTGAAGCTCCAATACTTTGGCCACCTGATAGGAAGAAGTGACTCATTTGAAAAGATCCTGATGCTGGGAAAGATTGAAGGCAGGAGGAGAAGGGGACAAGAGAGGAGGATGAGCTGGTTGGATGCCATCACTGACTGGACAGACATGAGTTTGAGCAAGATCTGGGAACTGGGGATGGACAGGGAGGCCTGGTGTGCTACAGTCCACGGGGTCCCAAAGAGCTAGACACAACTGAGTGACTGAATTGAGAGAGGTTTTGGGAGACTGGTTCAAATCTTTAACATGTGAAAAGGAATGGGAGAAGAGAGGAAAGACTGCAGAATGGTACCAAGAGTCCAACGGCGACGAGCTGATGGCTGATGAAGAGGAGCAAAGCCATATATCCCACTATTTCTTGGTATGATAAATAACATTTATCATATATTTTTTCTAATTTTATATCATAACATCCTACCATTTTTTTCTAGTTTATATATATTTGAAATTTGCCATAATAAAAGCATTTAAAAAAGAAAAGTACAACCATGTGGCACTGTACACTCAGCAGAACAAAATGAAGAAAGGCCATGGTTTGGAGCAAGTCTCATCTCTATAGAAGGGAGTGTCAACTGGTACAATTAATTTTGGAAAACGTTTGGGAGCATCACCTAAAGCTAAACAGGTGTGTAATCGAGACCCCAGAAATGCCATTCATAGTTAACGTGTGCACTGAAACACGTGGCTGGGAACGGCATAGCCACATTTTTCATGAGAACAGAAAACCAGAGGAGAAACATGTCTATCAACAGTAGAATGGGCAAATCAACTGTGGTAGTCACATGACAGAATGCCATATGGCAAAGCGAATGAATAAACCAGAGCTATCCAACAGAAGCAATTGTACCAACGTGACAGGAAGCCAAGCTCAGGCAGAAAAGCATGCACTGTATAATTCTGTGTATACAGTGTCGACGCCAATCTATGCTGTTAGAAAGCAGAAGGCAGGGGCGGAAATGACTGCAGGGCGCACGAGGGGACTTTTGATGGTGGGTTTTGTTCTGTCTCTTGACCTGGATGACAATTGTATAGATGTGTCTGCTTTGTGATTATGCTCTCTCACTGGTAAATAATGCTCTAAACTGCACGCTTTTCCGGCTCCCCTGGTGGCTCAGACAGTAAAGAATCCGCCAGCAATGTGGGAGACCTGAGCTCAGTTCTTGGGTTGGGAAGATCCCCTGGAGGAGGGCATGGCAACCCACTCCAATCTTCTTGCCTGCAGAAGCCCCATGGACAGAGGAGACTGGTGAGCTATAGAGTGCACGGGGTCACAAAGAGTTGGACACGACTGAGTGACTAAGCATAGCACAGCACGCTTTTCTACAAGCGAAAGAAGAGAGAAAGTGAAGTTGCTCAGTCGTATCCGACTCTTTGCGACCCCATGAACTGTAGCCTACCAGGATTCTCTGTCCATGGGATTTTCCAGGCAAGAATACTGGAGTGGTTGCCACTGCCCTTCTCCAGGGGATCTTCCCAACCCAGGGATCGAACCCGGGTCTCCCACATTGCAGGCAGATGCTTTACTGTCTGAGCCAGCAGGGAAATCAAAGGTTTATTTAAAAATGAATTTTAAAAGGTGAAGGAATTAAAGCAGAAAACTTGTCTTTGTCTTTGTTAAAAAAACATGATGTTCTGGTAATTCCCTGGTGGTCTAGTGGTTAGGACTTAGCGAGCTTGCTGCCACTCCTGGTCAGGGAACTAAGATCCAATAAGCCTCGCTGTGGGCTCCACCCTTTATATTTCTGATGCTTTATAAAAATGTACATTAAAAAAAAAAAACTGTAGCCAAGTGGACAGTAAGAACAGTGGGCTGAAGGGCTGGCATACAAGGTGAAGGGGGAAATGGTTTGGAGAAGCCAGTGGATCCTTGAGAGAATAATCAGAAAACCATATGGTTTTTACATCACACAGCACATCTGCCCTAATCTGCACCTGTTTTTCTTTATTTATTCATTTACTTATCTACTCATTTATGGTTTTATTTATTTTATTCAGGATTAAATGCCAGTCACCCTCCTCCAGACTGAAGCTTGCCCGCAGTATTGGAATGACATCTTCCTCCTGTCTCCAAAAGAACCTACTGCCATACCTAACCCACATGTACATATTATTTATTCCCCCAAACTTCTTCTATGGCGATTGCAGTCCTGTATGAGAAACTGAATATGTAACTTATAAATCAGGAGCAGTTAAAGCACAAATTACAATGTAAAGCCAAACGGGGGAGTTAGGAATGTGAGCACACAGACTGTATCTGTGGAACTGGATTGCGACCCACTCCTTCCTCCTCTCCTCAAGGGCACACAAACAGACTCATCTAAGGAAAGAACTCAAATTTCATTTCTTGATTAAAATTAAGTGTCAGCCTTTTTCAATCTATGTAGTATACTACTTTCCTCCTGTTCTTTAATACAGAGATGCTAATTTCAGAATTCTCTGGCAAAACAAATGCAAATTGGGTATTTTGCATTATGGGTTAAGCAGATCCGTTGCCATGGTGAATATTTTCATCACCTTCAGAGAATAGTATGTATCGCTCCATTTTAAGAAATCTGCCTTTGCCTTCTTGCTCAAAAAACCCTCAGGCTCTCTTTTCTTCCTTTAATTAACATGAAAGAGGAAAAAGTGAGTACATGGCGAAAACAACAACAACAAAAAACTCCGGTGAAGTGTCTTAGAGAGACCACAGAAAATAAAAAAGCAAAGAGATTATAGCAAAACAAGAAAATAAACTGATCTTATGAAAAACCGTGAAGTTAGTAAGGAAAAGGTTACCAAAAAAAAAAAAAAAAAATTCCTGTTGTAAGTATATTTAACTTGACTGCCTTAATCTTGGCATGATTTCCTTTCTAATATCCCAAAATGAATTCAAATTTCCCTAGCAACCATCACCAGGGACCACGCTATCCTTACTTTTGATATTTCCATAAATGCATTTATTTTCTTCATGGGCAAGCTAAAAATATTATTTTTCCCCTATATTTGGGTTTTGGCCTTCTATCTAAAATACAAATGCATATAGCTATCAAATAAAGACAGTTTATATAATTCTCTAATGATTTGAAGAAACTAAATATGAAGTGAGACTTTTATTTAACTTGTTGCCAACAGGAATATTATGTGACACAAATATTTTAGATAAAATCTCATGACAGCAATTCCAAAGGCACTTCCCACTCAGGAAGCTGTTCTGATGGCACACCACACCCATGCTATTTTAATCAGTAGCATGTTCTGAAACTAAATAATAGTGGAAGGTGACTGGAATTAAAGCTCCAGGTTCTAGACCTGTGCTAACCAGTGTGATAGCCACACCCGACTACTGAGCATATGAAATATGGCTAGTGCAAACTGAGATGTGCTGCAGGAAAAATACAGACCAGATTTTGAAGACTTAGTATGAAAAAAAATGTTATTGATGTTCAGTTTGACCACATATAGAATTAATATTTTATATATACTGGGTTAAACAAAATTATATTTAAATTAATTTCAACCTTTTCCTTTTCACTTTTAAATGTGACTACCAGAACATTTTAAATGACATATGTGGCTTGCATTATGTTTCTACTAGGACGGCACTGTCTGGACCAATGCCATAATTTATTGGACTTAGGCCTTGGCTTTATGACTTGAGTCCTGTTAGGAAAGAAAAAAAAGAAAAAAAAAACAGTGTCCCTTCTACTCAGAGGCTGTCAGGAGACTGGATTCAAATGAGATGCGTGTGAAATTGTCTTTAAAAACACAGTAAGATACTCTTCTAGCCCCGAGTCACCAGTTCCTTCTATGAGTCTCAGATTTCACGTTGTACAACCAAGTAGGTCAAAGAGTCTTCTCAATTCTTACTGTAGAACTATCCAGGGCACAAACACTTGAAAGTTTTTGTCTGGCTCATTAAAGAAAACCCCCCTGGGAATCGCCTGGTATTCAAGAGTTCAAAGCACTCTTCACTGGGGAGTCTGAGAGCTGAGGAGGGTCAACTCGAGTCACTCTAACAATTCAACAAAGATGTGGTGCAGCACATTTGATTTCACTGCATCTGCATATTCCTTGAGATTCCTTGAGAGCATTTTTATCGGTGTTTCTTCCTTTGGAGAAACCTATAAAACTCACATAGAACATACAGTGACACTACGGAGAAGTGAAAAGGGAACCGTGATGAGCTCTGTTGCTGCTTCTCGAAATCTAAACACAGTTTTATTGATATTTTTTAGGAATAAATGAAACAAAGTTATTCCCACTCGAATCTGTAAAGTACCTTTGAAAGAATGGAAGTGATTTAATAGTCTCTAAAGAAAAGTGCATTGTCTCAGTATGTAAACACGGGTTAATGTGACTATTAATCCTTTTTCTCACCAACTATCACAGGACAAACTGAACTATGTCCCCGATCTCACACCCACCCTAAAAATAGACTGTTACTGTCCCTTATCCTACCTCCTTTTGTTCAACAGAGCAGGCAATCATTTTTCTTCTCCCGGAATCCTGCCAATTAAAATGAACTGCAAATACTGCTGAGTCAAGCAAAGGCCTTTAAGGCTTAAACTTCAACTGGCTAACTCATTATTAGAAACCAGAAAGGGTGAGTCCATGAGGGGAGGGAAAGCCTACAACCAGTGGAAAAGGACTAAAGAGATAAAATGTCCCTTTAAGTCACCATCTCGCCGCTCAATGCAGAAACATGTTCAACTTCCTGCCCATGTTCTTCCGTGTGGAGACAGCAATGGAGTCAACATACTGAACACGTTACAAAGAACACTGATAACAGGCTCCCAAGAGATCCCCAAACCAGGAACTACCAGTGTGCTGCCTGCACAGATCACTGTGCCAGGATGAGTGCCCCACCCTCTCACTCTCTGCCATTTGTAATTTCAGCCCCACTGAAGAAATTAGGTAGAAGATAAAGGAGCCAGAGCTAGAGAAGGTGACTGCTCTTTACTTACACTTAGCATCACACTCTTAACAATCTAATTTCAAAATCAATCTAACAATTATTCTACAACATTATTTTCTTTAGAAATGCAAGGTACTTCCGTGGTGGTCCAGTGGGTAGGACTCTGTGCTCCCAATGCAGGGGGCCTGGGTTTGATCCCTGGCTGGGGAACTTGATCAGTGTGCATGCCACAATGAAGAGCTCTGGAGACACAAATGAGACCCGGCAAAGCCAAAATAAATCAACAAATGAATATTTTAATAAATCATTTAAAAAGCAAGGTGGATGAAAGACAGTAAGATAAAGCCATAAGCTCATTTTCGTTGACTTTTAATTATTTTTCAGGCTACCTAAATAATTAACTACTTTGTGCTGTGTGCTTAGTCGCTCAGTCGTGTCTGACTCTTTGTGACCCCACGGACTTTAGCCCGCCAGGCTCCTCTGTCCATGGGGATTCTCCAGGCAAGAATACTGGAGTAGGTTGCCCTGCCCTCCTCCGAGGAATCCTCCCAACCCAGGGACTGAATTTTGGTCTCTGGCATTGCAGGCAGATTCTTTACCGTCTGAGCCACAGGGAAGCCTGTTAACTACTTTAATAATTATCAAATTAAAGTTCACATCCTTTACTTGCTGGCCACCAAATGAAGCAGGGTAAAGGAATACTTAGGGAGTTCAGGAAGGTCTGTACACACTGCTATATTCAAAATGGATTGCCAATAAGGACCCACTGTACAGCAGATGGAACTCTACTCAAAGCTCCATGCCAGCCTGGATGGGAGGGGGTTTGGGGGAGAATGGATACATGTACACGTATGGCTAAGCCCCTTCGCTGTTCACCTGAAACTACCACAAGGTTGCTAACTGACTACACCCCAATGCAATATAAAAAGTTTGAAAAAAACGAAAGCTACCAGTCTCAACTCTTGCCTTTACTTAATTACTTACACTTGAGTATGACAGAGGAAAGGAGGAACTGAAGGGAGGAGGAGAACAGGCTGCAAGCAGAGGATTACGATGAGACTGGAGGAGTAATACAAACTCACCCCAACACTGTGCACATGGCAGAACTGGCACACAAAGCAAGCCTGTGCAGGACACGGGGCCCAGCCCTGCTCACCTCTTCAAATGATATACCTATTCTTGATCTTCAAATGCTCTTGCCCATGCTCCAGGTCTCTTCTGAAGCCAACAAGCAGAAATTCCTGCCAGGTCCATCTTTCCCCATTTATTCACTCAATGAGAAACCACTTAGAAAGCTATTTCAACCATCTTAAGAGATGGCAGTACTCTTTGAACTACGAGTGGTGGCTGGAAGGATACAAGTGACCTAGAAACATGGGTGTAAGTTGAGGAGAGAATAGGAAAAGTCAAGTAAGGTGCCTAGATTTCTGCCTGGGGAGTCTGATGGCTGAAAATGCCATTTAATGTGCGAGAGAACAGTGGTGTGGAGACAGGTTCGACTGATTGGTGGTGCCCGTGCAAAGTGTAAGCAGCGGTGTTGAGCGAGTGGTTTGACATTATGGGCAAAGCTTCGGGTGAGTGAGACCAGAGACCAGCTGGAGGCTGTAGGGACAGAAACGGTCACCGAAGCCAGAAACGGACATTTAGGCAGAGGGAGGAGAGTGGATCCACTAAGGATGATGAGGGACGACTCAAGGGGAAAAGAGCTTAGTCAACAGAGCCATTCTCGCTTTAAGAGGGTGACAGTGCGACATGTCCACTGTGCGATGCAGCCACGGCGGCTGCTGCAGTTTCACAGGAGGGGCTGAAAATGAGATCCTACGGGAATGAACCTGAAGGAAGTCACTGGAGTCAGTAAATGCAGCAAACTCCTTCACGAGATCTGGTGGAGAAAAGAGAGACAGGGGAGTGCTTAAGGAGGGATATAACGGATATAAGGGTTGAGGGCATGTCAGGAAGGATATTCTAGCTTCCTTAAAGTTGATGGGAATCCCTACATAAGAGACAAATGAGATGGGAAGCCAAAGGGTTCAGAGTCCTGAAGTGAGTGTAAAGAGGAATACACTGTTTCAAGGAAGAATAATCACGTGAACAAGATTCCAAGTGGGGGTGGTTGGAAGTGAGAGTTCTAAATAAACAAAAAACACCTACTGTATGGAACAAGGAACTATATTCAGTACCCTGTAATAACCTAGAATGGTAAAGAACATGAAAAAGTGTATGTGTGTGTGTATAAACACACACTTTATTAAACATACACTTACAAGTTAGAGCTCTCATCTTCGGGTTTCTACATTCTCCCATGGAGTCTGCTACTGTCCCCTGAAATTAAGGGCACATGTGCAACATGCACTTTTTTTGTTTGTTTTGTTTTTACTTTTTTGTGTTTGTCTTTTGGGCATGTGGGATCTTAAAAGGGCTTCCCAGGTGGTTCAGTGGTAAAAGAATCTGCCTGCCAATGCAGGAGACGCTGGTTTGATCCCTGGGTTGGGACGATCCCCTGAAGGAAGAAATGGCAACCCACTCCAGTGTTCTTGCCTGGAGAATGCCCACGGACAGAGGAGCCTGGCGGGCTACAGTCCATGAGGTCGCAAAGCGTCGGACATGACTGAGCATGCACACACGCATACGGGATGTTAGCTCCCCAACCAGGGATCAAACCCTTGCTACTCGGCAATAGAAGCATGGAGTCTTAACCACTGGACCACCAGCGAAGTCCCAGCAACACATACTATCAAACCAATGGCAAGTGAAAAGTACATCTCTAAGTACATTCTCTACTTACCTGATGTCCACTCCTCAATGTACTAAAATCTAGCCTTACTCTCAGTATAGGAACTGTCCTCTCTCTGGAATCAGTAATTTCCCAAATGTTCTCAACAATTTCCTAAAGTAAGACCCACTGGTCTCATTTCTTCATCACTTTCTGGGACCCCCTCATCCTCTAGTTCTCTGACATTCCCATCACTCCTTACTGTCCCCAGCTCCTCACTTCCCGCCATCTAGTAAGACGCTGATGTTCCACAGCTTTACATTTCACCTTCTCTTCGAGCCCTACCTGCTTTTCCTGGTTAACCTGACATAGATGCCAAACTATCAGCAGTGACTCTCAATTCTGTACCACCCATCTCCGCTGCTCTCCTGAGATCCAGTCCTTTGTTGGAATCTTCCCACTGGATTTCTTTCACCTCCATTCCCCTCAGGCATCCACCGCGAATACGACTGGTCCAAAGCTCAGTCATCTAAGATTTGCCTCTTTTTTCTTGATTCCCTGTAGATTAGTGACATCACCACTCACTCAAGCCAGAAGCCTTACTCCTTCCCTCCAGCTTTTTCTTGCCCACTCATTCAACCAGATACTGGTTGGGCTCCACTGCACCGCCCTAGAACAACTTTTCAGATGAAAGAGGGGGCCCAGCATCACTCCTGCTGTATTTCCAGGGACTGTACATGTCCAGGTCATCCTAGATGGATTCCTGCCTTGGAGCTATGGTTCTCCCTGCCTCCAGATCTACCGTGGAGCTCTACACTCTTCAAGAGAATCACTCTCAGTGTACAGGCTCTCTTCTTTAACACCTCCATGAGCTTCTTAGTGCCACCCCTGGGCAGCAGGGGGCAAGACAACACTTTACTTGACAGACAGCGATCCTCCCCTAAGCTCTCCACACAGTCTCCAGGCCTTTGCCCAAAGTACAGTCATCAATGACATCACGTGGAACTTGTTAGTGTGCAAAACTTTAAGCTCCACCCCACACGTCCCTCTGACTCAGCTGAACATCAAAAGAAGGGCTAGTTAGATACCTTATATGCCCTGAATGTCTCAGCTCCCAAGGCAAGTTGAGTTTCCTTCCAGATCTCTATCTGCTGGGAATACACCATCAAATCTTGCGCATCTTGCAAAATCCTGTACAATTGTCGGGATATCCAGCACAACCACAGTATGCAGCAGGCCATAAATATTTGAATGACTGGACCATTCAATCAGCTAACTAATGCTAAGTTCAGCTGAGGACCTGCAGAGTCTCAGGTACTCAAGCGCATGCAAAGTGGAAGGCTGAATGTTGAAGGCAGTTGGAAACAGTGGCCCAGAAATCAAAGGAGAGGTGAGCCGGCAACATTTTAAAGTCCCTAGTGACTATTTTGAGAATGCAGTGATGGATAGATTAAGTCATCCAGGTTTCAGATGGAGACTGAGAAGATGGCTACGGGTCAAATCATGGGGGTAGCTGACATTTAAGGGACACAGTGAAGAAGGCAGAGAAGGGCAGGAGAACAGAGTGGGAAGGAAGGAGCCAAAACAGGTGTCATGGAGCTCCAAAGAAATGGATGGATTTGGCATGTGATTATTGATAACTTTGACAATTGAAGTAGGGGGGTGAAACCAGGAGAGAATGAGAGATGTAACTGATGACAGCTGTATCACATCCTTAAGCCTAGTGGCAAAGAGGCTGAAAACGTCGGGTCGTTCAACATTTGCTGAACGCTTGCTATCTGCTAGGCACCACAAGCTAACACTGGGACTGTAACAGTGAACAGCAACACAGATAAGGCCCAAGACCCAGTGCAGTGAGATATATTGGGTAATTTTATGGAAACCCCACAACAGATACAGTAAGGAGCCAATGCTGGGTGGCCTGCCTTGGAGGAAAAGCAACTGTTGCCCAGGTATAATGGGGACTTTTGTGGTATAAATAGAGGCATGTACTTAAGAGACAGGCATATAGAGGGGATAAAGTTCACATCTGATAATCTTCATTTTGTTTTTTTAAGTAAAGGAAAATACTCCTGGTAAAGCAAAGCAATAAGTATTCTTGACACATAAACCAACTGAGGCTCACAGAGAACAGGGTCCTGTTGTCACTGAATGGCTAACAAGTAGTCTGGAGACCAGACTCATTGGCCAGTGCTTTATTCTCACTCAGACTGATACTGTGAAAAGCAGCAGCACCTCAAATGTTTAACACTGCCATCCCTAGGAGACAACAATGCTGCTGGGTCATGCGCCATATAAGCTTGCAACACCAGTCCAAGCCCTGGATCCTCGTGTCAGAAAACATTCAACTAAGATTATAAAATTGTTAATAAAAGGCTACTAATAAAAGGCTTCAGTACCTGGCATGTGGTCAAACCAACAGCAAGTTCTTAATAAATGACAGATAACCGGCGACATTAATTTAGGGTGACGATCAGAGGTAATCAAAGAGCAAAGTGATAGCACAGTGATAAAAGCAGGGATTCAGGAGGAAATTTATAATCTTGGCAAGTAAAGTTATACAACCACGTCGTGCCTCAGTTTCTCCATTTGTGCAGCTGGGATCATGACAATACATATCCTCCAGGGCTGCAAGGTACATTAAATAAGTGTATGTAAAGCCCTTACAACAGTGCCTGGCATTTAATAACTGCAAGATCAAGCCTTACTTTTACTATTACTGCTACTACTCTATTACTACTGCAACTACTAGCGGCACGGCTTGCTACTCGGAAGGCAATGAAAAGTGTTCCACCAGCAACCAGAGTACAGCAAAAAACTCTGCAACCCACACAGAGACAGCGCTAGAGGACGATCTACTAATGGCTCATTTTTAATGACAGCCTCCACCTTATGTTGCCAACTGTAAAACAGATTCCAATTGTGTTACCACTCAAACTGAGTTCATGGCAATAAAGTTCTCAAGTGTCAAGAAGTATCTGAAGAAATACTCAAAGCCATATATCAATTACAGTTTTTGAGTTGCTGCTTAAGCAGGAAAACTGAAGTAAAACTAGTTTAGTTGAAGACAATAGTCCTTTAAAGGGATGTACACTGTACCATAGTGTGTAGATTACAAGCAGCAGGACTCTATACCTATCAAAATATCCTGGGTTTAGATTGTGCCTACCAAGGTGAGGCATCCAGAAAATATGAAATTATCCTGATATGGTTGGGGGGAGGGGAGGGAGAATCCTCTATAAAGTTTATATTCCTCCACTTCTCTGCTTTAGATGTAGCCTAAAACATTTTTCTTCTTTTTTTGCCACAGAGATCACAATGTTCTCAACTTCTTCAGTTTAGTCCTAGACCAAAACAAGGTGAAAACCTATCGCCTAAAATGGTTACTGATCGTTCATCTTTTCCGGAAGCTTTACTTTGGATATTTCAGCCATGTCGAAATGACAAGCATTAAAAAGGTGGAGGTAATGCTACATAGACTCAGATCGAAAATTAGACTTGTTAATAGAATGTTGATCCCATGAGTAATGCTCACAGCTGTGGCATCCAACAATGGAATTAACGTTTCAACAGGAAGTAGAGAGCCATCCCAACCCAACGGGCCACTCCATCCAGCTTCAGAATGCTTAAAATTATCCTTCCGGGGCTACACAAAGTGTGCGTCCTAGGGTCCCACCGATGGATGTTTTGTTGTGAGTGGTTTACTGAAATCTTTTGGCTCAACAATGCGACAAATGCTTACTTTGACATAACAAGATCAGTAGGCTAAAGCCCGGACAGGGAAACAAATCCGTTTTTTAAAACTATCAAATGAGCACGTCTTTTGTCCACATTATTTTAAAAGCCTTTTTCCCCTCCCTTGATAAAGGCTCAGTGGAACATGTACTTGGCGGATCCTTTCGGAATTACCCCGTACAAGTCATCCTATCTTATCATCAACATGAATCAAAACATTATAAACTCAAGGTTACTAATTTCTCCTTTGCATTCGGCCCGGCGACTGCCGAAATCAATACTGCATTTTTTTTTCTGGAACCTACTTCCGATTTTCCACGGTTTACTTCTCCGAGTTACCGTCTAGTTGTAGAGCTCGAGCTCGCCTTTTCCCAGAGACCGAGAATGCTCAGCCTATAGATCGCTCTGCGCCTCTTTCCTGGAGGTAGCCTGGACGATCAGAGGCGCTGAGAAGCTCGGTGTAACATTTAATCATGGCGTTTGTAATTCGGTCTCCTGGCTTGGGCAGCTAGACACCTGAAAATCCGCTGATGCCCAAGGCTTTTGAAATCGGGTAACCCTGGACGGACACGGCACAGCAGCCAACAAGGGAAAGGGCGAGAGCAAATAAAGCAAAGCCTGCACCGGCAGCAAAGAATAGTCCGGGAGAAGCGCCAGGCGCACCCAGTACGCCGCGCCCACCCGCTCGCGCCAGGGGCGGCCCTCCACCGCCGCCGCCCCCTCTTCCCGGGGCTCGGTACCCCCCCACTACACTGCCCGCCCCCCGCCACCAGGCACCCCACGTCCCCGCCTGGCTCCCCTCCCAGCGACCCCACCTACGCGGCTCGCGCGTCGGGTGCTGCAGAACCACCCCGGCGCAATTCGGCGCGCACCGCCACCGCCGGCCGCAGCGCCCCCAAATCGCCCCCTCCCCCACGCCTCATTGTTCCCGGGTGGCCGCGGGCAGCGAGCGCCCGAGGGCTGGCCAGGCGAGGAGGACCCGAGGGACAGAACCGCCCCCCCGACTCACCCGCCACTCCGCACAGGAGCACGAAGCGCAGCAGAAGCGCCATGGTGGCGGCCCGGCCGTGGGAGACGACGGCAGGTAGGCGGCTCTCACCCAGGGGTCTCAGCCTCGCGTCTCCTCGCGCGCTCCCGACTGCCTGGCGGCGGCCGCACCTCGCAGCCTGGTCCCACCCCGTCCTCGCTCGGCAGGTGAAATACGTCACTTCCGGTAGTAGCGAAGCCCAGGCGGCCCGCGCCATCCCCGTCGGGTGCGTGGGGTTGCTATGGCAACGCGGAGCCCGGGGAACCCTCCCGGGAAAGCGCTCTTGCCCCGGGGAGCTCGGGAGTTGAGGTGCTCCAGCAGCCACTCGCCCCAAGCCGGAGCCTGGATCCACGCCTCCATGCCTTCAGTTAAATCGGGTTGGTGCACGTGGGTCGAACCAGCTATTCTTCTCCCCAGACGATTTAAACTGCTGTCGTACCCTGGCTTAAAGGCAAGGTACGAGACAACCCTCGCCCACCTGACCCCCGACGCAAAAGGGCTGCTAAAGCAGTTGGTCCAGCCTGCACTTACCCCACCCTCGGAGGAGAAGGGGTAGGAGCCTCCAGCCACGCCTCCTACCTCTGGAGATTTGCTGCTGGGGCGGGCTCTCCCACCTAAGGATCCCGGAGTGGGCTTGTATGCTTAGCGTCCTGAGGTTCATGGGTCGCAAAGAGTCGGACACGACTGAGCGACTGAACTGAACTGAACTGTCCGACTCTTTGCGACCCTGTGGACTGTAGCCCGCCAGGCTCCTCTGTCCATGGGATTCTCCAGGCAAGAATTCTGGAATGGGTTACCACGCCCACCCCCAGGGGATCTTCCCAACTCAGGGATCGAACCTGCCTCTCCTATGTTTCCTGCGTTGGCAGGCGGGTTCTTTACCACTAGTGAAGTGAAGTCGCTCCGTTGTGTCCAACTCTTTGCGACCCTGTGGACTGTAGCCCACCAGGTTCCTCCATCCATGGGATTTTCCAGGCGAGAATACTGGACTGAGTTGCCATTTCCTTCTCCAGGGGATCTTCCCGACACAGGGATCGAACCCCTGTCTCCCGCACCGCAGGCAGACTCTTTACAGTCTGAGCCACCAGGGAAGCTTTACCACTAGCGCCACCTCGAAGGAGGAAGCCAACTGGGCAGCCCCTGGGCATTTGCTCCCATAAGGTAGGGTCCTTTGGGCTGTTGTACTAGAAGGCTAGAGGCTTTTCCGAGTCTTCAATAATGATGGAGCTAATTTGGGAAATACCCAGATTGGGTTTCCTCCCTTGTGTTTGAAGGTTATTCCAGCCCTGAGATTGGCCAAGGATCAATGAGTTTGAAAAGTGGGGATAAGTAGGAACAGCTAAAGGCTTGGGGGTGGGGAAGAGGGTGGTGATCGGGAGACCTGGGAATGAGATCTTGAATCTCCAGACTCTCCCTGTCAGCCCTGCGATGTCGCTTCTGCCTCCAGGGGCTGGCCATACTTGTTCTTCTGTCATTTTGCTACTTCTCCTTGGTTGGTCTTTGCAGATTATGTTTATTTATAACTGAAAGTGAAAATGTTAGTCACTCAGTCGTGTGACTGTGTGATCCCATAGACTGTAGCCACCATGGCTTCTCGGTCCGGGGAATTCTCCAGGAAAGTATATTGGAGTGGATTGCCATTCTCTTCTCCAGGGGATCTTCCCACCCCAGGGATCGAACCTGAGGCTTCTGCACTGCAGGCAGAGTTTTACTATCTCTGACAGTAAACTACTGAGAGACTTTGGTGTTCCCAGGAGTTCCTTATCAGGAATGAATTAGAGGAGAAAAGCAGTGGGTGAGTTCTCCAGAATGGAGCAATAACTGGGCAAGTAACTTGGAAATAGCACCTACCTCATGGAGCCTTTCCTGGTGGCTGGGTTGGTAAAGAATCTGCCTGCAAGTTGGGAGATCCAGGTTCAATCCCTGGATCTGGAAGATTCCCCTGGAGAAGGGAATGGCAACCCACTCCAGTGTTCTTGCCTGGAGAATTCCATGGACAGAGGAGCATGGTGGGCTACAGTCCATGGGGTCATAAAGAGTCAGATGCCACAGAGTGACTAACACTTTCACAGGTAGCTATGAAAATTAAATGAGATAATTCACGAAAGAATGCTTGGCATGTTGCCTGATACATAGTAAGTGCTCGTCAAAGTGGAAGCTAGTAAGAAGTGATGGGAAAGTCTTGATATTTATCAAACCAGCAAAGAAAGTGAAACAGTTATCAGGAAGGCCAAGCTTGCCCCCCTGCAATTTAGGTAGGTGGTTTGCAACCCTGGCTGCACATTAAAATTATTGGAGAACTTTTATAAAATACAAATACCTGAACGCCAAGTCCGGCAATCCTGGCTTAACTTGTCTCCAGTGGAATCTTGGCTGATTTAAGAAGAGTTCAGAGTAACTGCTAAGGACTTCCTGTTAGTTGAGGAAACAAGAATTCTACTGGATATAACTGAAGGTGATGGTGATGGGTTAGTCTCTAAGTCGTTTCCCACTCTTGCGACCTCATGAACTGTAGCCTGCCAGGCCCCTCTGTCCATGGCATTTCCCAGGCAAAAAGACTGGAGTGGGCTGCCATTTCCTTCTCCAGGGGATCGTCCTGACCTAGGGATTGAACCCTTGTCTCCTACATCGCAGGATTCTTTACCACTGACCCACTAGGGAAGCCCATAGTTGAAAGTACGGTATAAAATGTTTGGAAGTTGAATTTTTATGCACCAAATTATACTTTAGCGTGCACCCTGGTGGCACAGAAGGTAAAGAATCTGCCTGCAATATGGGAGGCCCCGGTTCCATCCCTGGGATGGCTAGATCTGCTGGAGAAGGAAACAGCAACCCACGCCAGCAACTGGCACTTCACTTCACATTATACTTTATGAAATGAGAAAAAATTGTGACCTGTTAATCCCTCAGTCATGTCTGACTCTTTGCAACCCCATGGACTATAGACCGTCAGTCTCCTCTGTCCATGGGATTCTCCAGGCAAGAATTCTGTAGTGGGTTACAATGCGCTCCCCCAGGGGATCTTCCTGACCCAGGGTTCGAACCCACCTCTCTTATGTCTCCTGCATTGGCAGACAGGTTCTTTACTACTATCACCACCTGGATGGAGGAAGCCAACTGGGCAGCCCCAGGGATGGAAGCTGGGTCTCCTACATTGCAGGCAGATTCTTTATCATTTGAGCCACCAGGGACATATTAAAGTTTCAGACTGTTTATGAGGACCCTTCTAGTGAATCACTTCCAAGCAGCACACATTTGTTATAAAGTTGCTGCTAATATCTTGAGTGTCTCCTTCCATAGAAATCAAATGCACCCTCCAGGGTCATCTCAGTCACTTACTAAAGGAAATCTTTAGAAATTACCCCAAATTATTTTTATCTTAATCTCTTTTATTCTGATACTTTGTCATACAGTTCTTGCTTTTTGCCTCCTTCTGTGGTAGGCATTTTCATTCCTATCAATCACTTCTCTTTCCCGAATATTTCTAGAAGGCCAAATTACTCATCTTTTTTACTCTGGGGAGCATAGCCCACAGTAGGTTGCCCAGGATTTGTTGAATTGATTCATATATTAATACATTGACTATATTAATAGAGTATGTAAATATCCATACAGTAACTCACAAATCATTATGTCTTAATATAGCTTTTAGAGTGTACTTCTAAAAGGTAAATTTCACTAAATTAATGTTTTCTTCTTTAGATTACTAAATATAGATTTTTCCAAATGAATCATCTCTAAAGGGCTTACCAGGTAGCACTGGTAAAGAGGGCTTCCCAGGTGGCATTCATGGTGAAGAACCCACCTTCTAATGCAGGAGATGTAAGAGAGAGATGAGGGTTTGATCCCTGGGTCAGGAAGATACCCTGGATTGGGGAATGGCTTCCCACTCCTGTATTGTTGCCTGGAAAATTCCATGGACAGAGGAGCCTGGCAAGCTATAGTCCATGGGGCCACAAAGAATCAGACACAACTGAGCATACACACGAGTATATCTAAGAATTAAATAACTTTAAAATGAGCCATTTATCCTATTTAGTGAAGTATTTTTCTTTTAGAAATTACATTAAAACTGGGGAAAAAGGGAAAAAAATTATTTGAAGTCCTCTTTAGACTTTGGTTTACTAGTGCATTATTTCATATAAACAGTAGCTGAAATTATGCAATAATCTGAAACTTATTAAATAATCTGACACCTTAAAAACCTTTGTTGTTACTGTCTGCTTGGAAATTATGTTCCTAGAATGGGCAGTGAGATAATCTCATTAGTTCTGGAATGTGCAAATTATGGATTGTTTGGTATCTGCAAACCAAGCTTACAGATAACTCACAGCTGTTAAATGAATTTCCCTTTCTTAGTAAGGGACCCAGCACTCACAGACAAGTGTTGGCTGGAAAGGAAAGGTTGCTTTATTCAGGAGATCAGCAACCTGGGGAGAAGGGAGACTTGTATCCAACTCCCAAGATTCTGCTCAACCAAGAAAACTTTTAAAGGGAGAAAAAGGAAGCTAACTGTAGTTAGTCATTTGGGGAGGAGATGAGTCTTTGTTGGGCTTCCCTGGTGGCTTAGACAGTAAAGAATCAGCCTGCAGTGATGGAGACCCAGATTCGATCCCTGGATCGGGAAGATCCCTGGAGAATGAAATGGCAACCCACTGCAGAATTCTCGCTTGGAAACTTGCATGGACAGCGGAGCCTGGTGGACTACAGTCCTTGGGGTTGAAAAGAGTCGGACACAACTTAGTGACTTAACAACAGTAACAGGTTGATAATCTAGAAATCTTGTTCTCAGACTTGTTACCATCCTCCACCTGCATGGACACCTTATCCTGAAGAAGAACTCAAAGATATTGTTATATATATCCTTTGAGGAGGCCCCAGGACCCTGCCCCATGGCTGCACTATTGTTTCATATGTATGTTTCTCCTGGCAATCTTGATTCCAGCATACGCTTCATCCAGCCTGGCATTTTGGATGATGCATATAAGTTAAATTAGCAGAGTGACAATATATACAGGCTTGACATACTCCTTTCCCAATTTGAAACCAGTCTGTTGTTCATCAGTTCTAACTGTTGCTTCTTGACCTGCATATAGATTTCTCAGGAGGCAGGTTAGGTGGTGTGGTATGCCCATCTCTTTAAGAATTTCCCACAGTTTGTTGTGATCCACACAGTCAAAGGCTTTGGCATAGTCAATAAAGCAGAAATAGATGTTTTTCTAGAACTCTCGTGCTTTTTCCATGATCCAGCGGATGTTGGCAATTTGATCTCTGGTTCCTCTGCCTTTTCTAAAACCAGCTTGAACATCTGGAAGTTCACAGTTCATGTATTGCTGAAGCCTGGCTTGGAGAATTTTGAGCATTACTTTACTAGAGTGTGAGATGAGTGCAATTGTGCGGTAGTTTGAGCATTCTTTGGCATTGCCAGAGAAAGGCACTGACCTTTTTTAGTCCTTTGGCCACTGCTGAGTTTTCCAAATTTCCTGGCATATTGAGTGCAGCACTTTCACAGCATCATCTTTTAGGATTTGAAATAGCTCAACTGGAATTCTGTCACCTCCACTAGCTTTGTTCGTAGTGATGCTTTCTAAGGCCCACTTGACTTTACATTCCAGGATGTCTAGCTCTAGGTAGGTGATCACACCATAGTTGTTATGAAGATCTTTTTTGTATAATTCTTCTGTGTATTCTTGCCACCTACTCGTCATATCTTCGGCTTCTGTTAGGTCCATACCATTTCTGTCCTTTATTGTGCCCATCTTTGCATGGAAAGTTCCCTTGGTATCTCTAATTTTCTTGAAGAGATCTCTAGTCTTTCCAATTCTATTGTTTTCCTGTATTTCTTTGCATTGATCTCTGAGGAAGACTTTCTTATCTGTCCTTGCTTTTCTTTGGAACTCTGCATTCAGATGGGAATGTCTTTCCTTTTCTCCTTTGCCTTTAGCTTCTCATCTTTTCTCAGCTATTTCTAAGGCCTCCTCAGACAACCATTTTGCCTTTTTGCATTTCTTTGTCTTGGGGATGGTCTTGATCACTGTCTCTAGTACAATGTCACAAACCTCCGTCTATAGTTCTCCAGGCGGTCTCTTTATCAGATCTAATCTCTTGAATCTGTTACTTCCACTGTAGAATTGTAAAGGATTTGATTTAGGTCATACCTGAATGATCTAGTGGTTTTCCCTACTTTCTTCAATTTAAGTCTGAATTTGGCAATAAGGAGTTCATGATCTGAGCCACAGTCAGCTCCTGGTCTTTTTTTTTTGCTGACTATATAGAGCTTCTCTATTTTTGGCTGCAAAGAATATAGTCAGTCTGATTTCGAGATTGACCATCTGGTGATGTCCATGTGTAGAGTCTTCTAGTGTGTTGTTGGAAGAGGGTGTTTGCTATGACCAGTGCATTCCCTTGGCAAAACTCTTTGCCCTGCTTCATTTTGTACTCCAAGGCCAAATTTGCCTGTTACTCCAGGTATCTCTTGGCATCTCTGCCCCTATGGTATCTCTGCCCTTATGCCAGAAAGCAAAGAAGAACTAAAGAACCGCTTGATAACACTGAAAGAGGAGAGTGTAAAAGTTGACTTAAAACTCAACATTCAGAAACTAAGATTATGGCATCTGGTCCCATCACTTCATGGCAAATAGATGATGAAACAGTAGAAACAGTGACAGACTTTATTTTTGGGGGGCTCCAAAATCACTGCAGATAGTGACTGCAGACATGAAATTAAAAGATGCTTTCTCCTTGGAAGAAATGCTATGACCAACCTAGACAGCATATTAAAAAGTAGAGGCATTACTTTGCCAACAAAGGTCTGTCTAGTCAAAGCTGTGGTTTTTCCAGTTGTCATGTATGAATGTGAGAGTTGGACCATGAAGAAAGCTGAGCTCCAAAGCATCAATTGCTTTTGATCTGTGGTGTTGGAGAAGACTCCTGAGAGTCCCGTGGACTGCAAGGAGACCCAACCAGTCTATCCTAAAGGAAATAAGTCCTGAATATTCATTGGAAGGACTGATGCTGAAGCTGAAGCTGAAGCTCCAATACTTTGGCCACCTGATGTGAAGAACTGACTCATTGGAAAAGACCCTGATGCTGGGGAAGATTGAAGGTGGGAGGAGAAGGGACAACAGAGGATGAGATGGTTGGATGGCATCACTGACTCAATGGACATGAGTTTGAGTAAGCTCTGGGAGTTGGTGATGGACAGGGAAGCCTGGTGTGCTGCAGTCCATGGGATCCCAAAGAGTCGGACACAACTGAGTGACTGAACTGAACTGATATATATATATATTTATATATATATATACACACACATAATTTTATGTATTTATTTATTTGGCCAGGCTGGGTCCTCATTGCAGTGTGAGGGCTACTCATTGCAGTGGCTTCTCTAGTCGTTGAGCACAGGCTCTAGGGCATGCAGGCTCAGTAGTTGTGTCTCGAGGGCTTAGTTGCTTAGAGGCATGTGGAATCTTCCCAGACAGGGGTTGAACTCATGTCTCCTGCATTGCCAGGCGGATTCTGTACCACTAAGCCACCAGGGAAGGCCTACACTATTGTTTCTTGATTGGTCTTCCTTTGTCTCTGCATTCCTTCACTTTTCTTTCTTTCAAAGATTATTTATTTATTTGGCTGGATCTCAGTTGCAGCACATAGGGTCTTCTGGTGACAGGAAAACTCTTGTAGCATGCAGACTCCTTGGTTATGGCATGTGGGTTCAAATTCCCAGACCAGGGATTAGACCCCATGCCCCCTGTGTTAGGAGCTTGGAGTCTTAGCCACTGGACTATCCAAGGAAGTCCCTCCCTCACTTTTCTAATTGGCAACTGTTTGAATCTGCCTTTTGGACTTCAGGGAAGGTCAAGGAAAGCGAATAATGCCTATTTCCAACAAATAGGGAATGGGGACACATTTGTACCCAGGAGGACCAAAAAGTATTTGTACCCAGGAGGATGTCACAGGGTTCTGTTTGGTTTCAAAACTATTTGAAGCTTCACTTGGAGCACTGCTGGCTTAGTTGAGTGCATTGTCTGTAAACTTTCATCATCTGCTTTCAGTTTCTAAAATGTTGGTATTGTTAACTTCTGTCCTTTTACCTTTGTCCCTATGCCTGGAGGCCTTTTTAAAAGTTCCATTTCCTATAATTTATTGAGATTTTCTTTTGGGAGGAGTAGAGGCAAATGCATGTGTTTAATTCTCCTTCTTTATTCAAAACTCTGCCCTCAGTTGGGGCTAAATGTCTCCATGCACATTGAAAATTTTAAGGCCTGAAGAGAATTGACATCTCTACTCTTCTCCAATAATACGAGGATCTTAGACTGGTTTAACTCCTTCCAAATCCCTCTCCTAATTTATTGTAATCCATTGTTTTTGTTCTGTCTACCTCATAATTATATATTGCCATTTTTTTTTTGTTGTTGTTACATAGCACTGTTTAATTAGACTTGTCTTGTGGAAAGGGAATGTTGCCTGCCATTCCAGTAAACAAAGAATTTTGCCTGCCATTCCAGTTCTACAAGGATCAAGCCATCAACAACTGCAACTACCCTCCTCCCCTACCCCCCAGCCCGCCCCCGCCAATGTACACCTGGAGGGTAGTTCAGGATGGAGAAAAACAGGAAGCATTCTGTGCTGTGGCTGTAGGCCCTGGATAGTAAAGAAGCATATCTAACTTATACTTTCAGTGAGGCCAGACTCTTGCATCTTCTCATGTATCAGTTCAGTTCAGCCACTCAGTCATGCCTGACTCTTTGCAACCCCATGGACTTCAGTTCACCAGGCCTCCCTGTCCATCACCAACTCCTGGAGTTTACTTAAACTCATGTCCATTGAGTCAGTGATTCCATCCAACCATCTCATCCTCTGTCATCCCCTTCTCCTCCTGACTTCAATCTTTGCCAACATCAGGGTCTTTTCCAATGAGTCAGTTCTTCACTTCAGGTGGCCAAAGTATTGGAGTTTCAGCTTCAGCATCAGTCCTTCCAATGAATATTCAGGACTGATTTCCTTTAGGATGGACTGATTGGATCTTCTTGCAGTCCAAGGGACTCTCAAGAGTCTTCTCCAATACCACAGTTCAAAAGCATCAATTCTTCAGCGCTCAGCTTTCTTTATGGTCCAACTCTCACATCCATACATGACTACTGGGAAAACCATAGCTTTGACTAGATGGACCTTTGTTGGCAAACTAGTGTCTCTGCTTTTTAATATGCTGTCTAGATTGGTCATAACTTTTCTTCCAAGGAGCAAGCATCTTTTAATTTCATGTCTGCAATCACTATCTGCAGTGATTTTGGAGCCTCCCAAAATAAAGTCTGTCACTGTTTCCACTGTTTCCCCATCTATTTGACATGAGGTGATGGGACTGGATGCCATGATCTTAGTTTTCGGAATGTTGAGTTTTAAGCCAACTTTTTCACTCTCTTCTTTTACTTTCATTAAGAGGCTCTTTAGTTCTTTGCTTTCTGCCATAAGGGTGGTGCCATCTGGATATCTGAGGTTAATGATATTTCTCCCACATATAGCAAAGCACTAAAATTACTAACTTGAGATGTCTGTTTTTTTTGTTACTAGTAGTAATATTTTGATGTTTGACCACAAGTATTTTTTTTTCTTTTTCAACAGAAAATTGATATATATTGTATATCCTAGCTTTCCCTTTACTTCCTCGGAACCGATACCTGTAACTATCTGAGAGACTGCTCCCCAGGCTATAGTCCTCAGTACGGTCCACAAATAAAACCTCACTCACAACTTTCGGGTTCTGCATTTTTCTGTAGTCAATAATTCTCACATTCTTCCTTATTTTTTCCTGTATGTCAAACCACTTCTTTTCCTTCTTCCAGAAGTATGTCCTTTACAAATTCCTTTACTGAGGAAACTTTGTTTACTGAGAAATGATTTCTGTTTGTCTAAAAATACATCTTTATTTTGCCTTCCTTCTTAAAAAGTAGAGTTCTTGGTATAGAGTTTGGGTCTTGTCAGTCTGTTCTGTCAATGCTTTCAAAATTCTGTTCCACTGTATTTGCTGCTGGAATGAAGTTAATCTAATGATCTTTGTAGTTAATCTGGCTGTTTTTAAGATCTTCTCTTTAATTTGTTAGTTTCATTACAATGTGTCGAGTTCAAAGTTTCTGTTTATTTATCCAGCCAAGGATTTCCTGAACCTGAATTACTATCATCCTTCAATTCTGGAAAAATCTCAGTATTCAAAATTTTGTTGAGTATTATTTTCCCCATATTCTTTTATCATCCTCTCAGATATCAGTTAGATATATATTACACCTCCTCATTCGAACTTTCATATCTCACTCTCTTTTATTTTTCAAGTATTTGGTATTCTGAGCTAAATCTCAGGTAATTTTTTCAATTTTGTCTTTGAGTTAACAACTTTGCTCTTCAATTGTGTTGAGTCTTCTATTCAGTTCTCCGAATGGATTTTAATTTCAACTACATTTTTCATTTATAGACATTTAATCTTTTTTGCTATTTGTTTGGTTTCTTATTCCTTACGCATACTTCCAAATACCCCTCATATTTCTCTAAGTATATTGAATATAGATTAGGTGCACAGTAATTACTTTATTTGAAATCTGTGTGTCTCATCTTTTTCCTTGTTTTTTTATACAGGTTCTTGATTATTTTAGACTTCTTTTTTCATGTTCTATGATTATTTCTTATCGTTGGCTTCTTATTTGTGGAACTTTGTGTGAATCATCTGAGGGATTTTTAAATACCTCCCTTGAGAGAGAATTTGTATTAGCTTCTTTGGGATCTTAGGGGCACTACCAATCCAGGAAAATTTTTAAAATAATTTTTTGCAATAGATTTTATCAGAGAGCACAGTTAATGTAAATTAGGGTCAGAAACCAGCATGAGGAAGAGCTTGAACTTATAAATTCTCAATGAGACTCATCACTTGCATCGCTTCAATAGCCCTTTTAGATAAAATAACAATCCTGTGCTCTCTAGATTAGCTATATAGAGAAATCAAACCATGTCTTCCTTTGTTGATTGCCCTCCAGATGTTTTCATTTAGCTGGCTCCTTTTGGTTTGTTGAATCACTTGAAAAACATTATATTCAGTTGTTTTCGTGAGATTCTCTAGTGCCTGGGTAGAATAAATAAATCCTTGTCAATGATTTTCTCAGCAATTTTTCTTTAAAATATCTAAGTTAATGCATTTCCAAGGCCTCGTGCTAACTTTCACAGGCCCTGGGTATTTTTGCCTCCATGAACCCCTCCCACCAATAAAAAAATTTTTTTTACATTATCTTTTATGGCTGTGTTGATATAGAGACAAATTTAATCCAGACTAGATCATTTTAAAAGAACTGAAAAGATTTTCACAGGCTCGGGATAAGTTTACTTTGGGCCTTGGTTCTCTCTCCCTCCCTTTCTTCACCCCTAAGATAAGCTGTTCCGAAGATACCAATAATATTAAAGGTTTTCTTTGAAAGGAAAGAAGAGGAGTCAGCTTGCAGACTTCCTTCTCATCTCTGTCTTTATGTTACTTCTTTTGCCCAAAGTCTCTATCCTCATCATTTTTTCATCTACAGTTCCTTTTCTCTACTTTTTCTCTTATGCCGCAACAATACATAAGGTATTCATTTTCCCTGTACTAAAGAAAGAGATGGGGCTTACCAGGAGGCACTAGTGGTAAAGAACCGGCCTGCCAATGCAAGAGACATAGGATACATGAGTTCAAGCCCTGGGTCAGGAAGATCCCCTGGAGAAGGAAATGGCAATCCACTGAGAGAATACATTTACCTAGGGGGAAAGTTTATTGCTTCATGTCAATGTATGGCAAAACCAATACAGTATTGTAAATTAAAATAAAGGAAAAAAAATTATTAAAAAAAATAAATAAATAAATAAATAAAAATAAAAAAGTAAAAACAAAACAAAAACAAAAACCTCTTCCTTCATCTCCATGTTCTTCTTCTTCTTTTTTTTTTTCAATGTTTTTTAAATGTGGACTATTTTCTTGGAGTCTTTACTGAAGTTGTTACAATATTTGATTTTTTTTGACCATGAGGCATGTGGGATCTTAGCTTCCCAACCAGGGATCAAAAACTCACACCCCCTGTGTTGGAAAGTGAAGTCTTAACCGTTGGCAACCAGGGAAGTCCCCATCTCCGTGCTCTATAGTTTATATTTTGGTTTTGAGGTATTTTTGTTTGCTTGAGTGAAAAACAAACAAACAACAGGACTGGGAGAATAAACCAGGAGGTTATATCCTCTTCTGGGGATTTTAACCTGCCTTGGGTGGTGACCTTTAAAAAGAAACGTAAACTTTGTGAACTCGGTCGTAACTCTCAGGAATGAATTATGGTGGCTGGTGTTTTGAGAAGAGGTGACCTCATGTTTGCAGAGTGCTCTGGGCATTTTAGATCAAAGATGCTGAGTTTACCCAGCATTAAACCCATTTAATTTATACCCAGATTATGAATGTGTTATAGAAGTAGTTGAAGCCTCAAATACTTTATGTTTTGCTGGTTTCTTTCTGATTGGAGACAGCTTTCTGTCTGATAGGTAATAACAATGCTTTACATTTATAGGCTGTATGGCATCTTTCATCCAAGGAGTTCAAAGAGCTCAGCAATTATGACTCATTGTTTCTTAAAATCTCTCACAACGCTTGAGACTGCACTCCTTGACGTAAGCTGGTTATAGGTAAAGACACTTGAGTCATGGAGGCATTATAGGGTAAACAAGGCATCCCAGAGATAGAATTCAGAAGTTCCCCTCTCTTGCCTGGTGGCTCAGAATCTGCCTACAACTCAGGAGACCCAGATTCAACCCTGGGGTTGGGAAGATCCCCTGGAGAAGGGAATGGCTGCTCCAGTATTCTACTCTGCAGTGTTCTTGCCTGGAGAATTCCATGGACAGAGGAGCTTGGCAGGCTACAGTCCATGGGGTCTCAAAGAGTCTGAGGCAACTGAGTGACTAACACTTGCACTTTCCCCTCCCTTTGATTAGACCATAATCACACATGGTTGCACACATTCCCTCTCAGTAAGGTTAGCTCTTGAAGGGCTTCCATTGTGTTGATGATAATGATAGATACATTTTACCTATGAATGGGATTAGCTATTACCTACCTCTCCAAGCTCATCTCATGCTCCCACTTTGCAGAAGCTGTTCTCTCTGCCTGGAATACTTGACTTTCTCAAGTAGATATCTCCTAGTCATCCTTCCTGCTTCAGATCAGGTGTCCCTACCTAGGAGACCTGTGGATTAAGTCAAATTTCAGCTTTATAGTTTTTCAAAATACCAGACACCTCCCCTTCAGAGCTCTTGCAGTTTTATGCTTGAACGTGTTATGTGATTGTTTGGTTAGTTCCTATTCAACTCTCCCTCCTGTAGGCTCCAGGAGGGCAGGAAACATGCCTAGTTTCCTTACTATTGTAGCCCCAGAACCAGTTTTAGTGCTTGCTGCTAAATATGGGCTCAACATATGTTTGTTTATTGAATTAATTTGAATTTCAGGAATTTGAACAAAATTCTTTCAGAATTTGAGCAGAAAGAAAATGGTGGTATTCTAAGTCATTATTCTAAATTTATCTGAATAGGAAAATATATAGACTGTTTTAATAACTTAATTCAAACTGAAGCCATTTAAATTCTAATAATATGACCAGAGACAAATCAGGAAAGTGGTGAAAGGGGGGAATGCATACAAACTGATTAAGAGGAGCTATCACAACAACACATTTCTCTCTGGTCTTTGGAAAATCTGAGATTAGACGAAAAAGCCAGGAGATTGTTTCTGTAGCAGGAGTCCCCACTTGAACCCAAGAACTGGTCTCTTCTCTGTATTTCCTTTTGTCTCTGTGGCCTCCAGTCACCTTGTCATTTTTATTTGATCTGTCAAGAGGGGCTCACTATAGAGCAAGACTGAGAGACTAGAAGCATTCAGGCCATCTGTTCCCTGGCCTTATTGTAGGACTCACATCAGAGCTTGGGGGTTTTTTGCCAGCAAAAGCTGCAGAGGTACTAACCAGCTGAGTGACACAGTGTGGGCAGTAACCTCTCTACATGGTGACCATTTGGTAACATATGGAAATAGCGAATCACTACACTGTGCACCTGAAACTTACTTAGTATTTTAGGTCAATTATAGGTGTGTGCTCAGTTGCTCAGTTGCGTCTGACTCTTTGCAACCCCATGGACTGTAACCCACCAGGCTCCTCTATCCATGAAATTTTCCAGGCAATGTACTGGACTGCGCTGCCATGCCCTTCTCCATAGGATCTTCCTGACCCAGGGATCGAACCCACATCTCTTGCATCTCCTGCACTGGCAGGCAAATTCTCTACCATGGCACCACCTGGGAAGCCCACAGGTCAATTATACTTCAGTGAAAAAAATTATTTTAGGACTTCCCTGGTGGTCCAGTGGTGAAGTGCTGCTGCAGGGGACATGGGTTCCACCTATATTCTGGGAAGATTCCACACACCATGGGGCAACTAAGCCCACATGCCATAACTACTGAGCTCTCACACCCGAGAGACTGTGCTCCACAAGAGAAGCCACTGCAATGAGGAGCCCTCACACCACAGCTAGAGAAATCACATACACAGCAATGAAGACCCAGTGAGCCCCCCAAAAAATAAAAATAAATTTAAGAAATTGATTATATACCTAAAAGGGGCTTCCCTGATAGCTCAGTTGGTAAAGAATCTGCCTGCAGGTGACCCCGGTTCGATTCCTGGGTCAGGAAGATCTGCTGGAGAAGGGATAGGCTACCCTCTCTAATATTCTTGGGCTTCCCTTGTGGCTCAGCTGGTAAAGAATCCACCTGCAATGTGGGAGACCTGGGTTCGATCCCTGGGTTGGGAAGATCCCCTGGTGAAGGGAACAGCTATCCACTCCAGTATTCTGGCCTGGAGAATTCCGTGGACCGTATTGTCTCTGGGGTCGCAAAGAGTCGGACACGATTGAATGACTTTCACTGTCATATACCTTAAAAAAAATAATCTTCTGAAAGCAGGTGGGGTGTGTGTGTGTGTGTGTGTGTGTGTGTATATGGTAGTGGTGGTGGTAGTGTTTCTATTGCCTTTTATTTTCAACAAGGCTTGTCATAATCCTGTATTTTCGGAAGAGGCTGTACCAAGGGTAGATCTGAAGAAAGTAGGGAGAAACAAAGGAAGGAAATCATTGAAATTATTGTCATAGTCACAGAAAGGCTGCAGGAGTCTGCACTTAAGCTGTGGTGGTGAGCGAGGTTTGGGCCACATTTCAGGGAAAGGCCTAGCAGGATGTGAGCCTGTGAGGAACAGGAAACCAGACAGCCATCTCGGGTTTCTAGGTTTTGACAATCAGTGGATAAAGTGCTACTAACTAAACAGGGAATAGAGGACAGGCAGGTATGGTGCAGTGTAAATGTTAGCTTTTTGGCACCTCGTGGACTTCTAAATGGAAGTGCCAGAAAGAGAGACGACCTGGCTGGAGATCCAGATTTTGGAACCTAGATTACACTCCTTTGAGGAATTAGTTTCTTTTTTATAGTGTTTGTAAATCCCGTAGCAGCCGTGCTCATTTCCCCAGAAAGCCCACAAACACCCATTTAGACTCTTGTGTTCCTGATAGAGCAGATGAAATGTCATTCATCAGAATGCTTCTATGGGGACTTGAATTTACAAGGCCAACACAGGACCCCTGTAGAGCAACATCTCTAGCTCAGATTATAGAATTGGGAGCGAGAATTCTGTTTGTTAGTAGCTCAGCTGTATCCAACTCTTTGTGAGCCAATGAAGTATAGCTGACCAGGCTCCTCTATCCATGGAATTCTTTAAGCAAGAATATTGGAGTGGATGGCTGTTTCCTTCTCCAGGGGATCTTCCTGACCCATGGATTGAACCTGGGTCTCCTGCATTGCAGGTGGATTCTTTACCGTCTGAGCCATCAGGGAAGAGAAGATTTCTAGACCAAACCTTATTCTCTTTCCCAGGGATAATGGAGCATACAGTGTTTAAGGGCAAGTCACATTTTTATGATGTAGACTAGTACTGCTTGTAGTTTTAGGGAGAGAGGACTATATTTGCATTTAAAGATGTGAGGGATGATTTGGGAGAATGGCATTGAAACATGCATACTATCATGTAGGAATCGAATCGCCAGTCTATGTCCGATACAGGATACAGCATGCTTGGGGCTGGTGCACGGGGATGACCCAGAGAGATGTTGTGGGGAGGGAGGTGGGAGGGGGGTTCATGTTTGGGATCGCATGTACACCCGTGGTGGATTCATGTCGATGTATGGCAAAACCAAATTTTAAGAAATAAAAGTTAAAGAAGAAAAAAAAAAAAGATGTGAGGGAGAGAATTGGTAGATGATTCAGGTGGGGATAAGTGATCTAACATGGCTAGATGCTCGTGGGGATGCTGTGGAAAGTTGGAGTGAAGGACCCTGGTTAGAGTTAAGTGTCTAGCGGGAGTGGTGAATCAGCAGAAAGAGAAAGCCCGGGACCACAGGTCCCAGGCAGCTTTGGAGACTTTGTTGATGAGTTTGAGACAATAACAGTTGCAATATTGTGATATGCATTTACATGTATATGGGGTTTCCCAGGTGGCGCTAGTGGTAAAGAGCCCGCCTGCCAATGCAGAAGACACAAGAGACCGGGTTTCAGTCCCTGGGTCAGGGAAGATCTCCTGGAGGAGGGCATGGCAACCAAGTCCGGTATTCCTGCCTGGAGAATCCCATGGACAGAGGAGTCTGGAGGGCTACGGTCCATGGGGTTGCAAAGAGTTAAACATGACTGAATCAACTTAGTATATATCATTCAGATGATCAGAATATATAACTCCTATAGATTTGCTCTTTGTCCACAGTACCTGACTTAAACAGCTTCCAACACTCTTGGAGTTTTCCTTAGCAATAAGAGCAATGGGAGAATCTTTTGTTACAAAATTTGATTTCTTGTTCTCAGTTCCTGACAATGCTTCAAAGGCATAAATGTGGAATGAGTGTCTTGATTTTCATAGCAAGCAACTTTGTGCCGCCTTTGGGTTTATGTTAATGAGGTGACTTATGGAAATCCCCTAAAGATGAGGGCTGGTTGCCAGGTGAACTAACCATGAATAGAGGGTTGGAACTTTCAATCCCATCCCCTGATTTCTGGGGTGAGGAGAGGAGTTGTAGGTAGAATCAGTCAGCAATGGCCAGTGATGTAATCATTGCTCATGTGATAAAGTCTCCATAAAAATCCAAAAGAATTCTTGGTGAAACACAACTCTTTCCTGTGCCATTGTGCCGGGCCCGAAACTGTGGACAGAAGCTCCTTTGTTTAGGACTTCACTCTCTGTATCTCTTCATCTGTCTGTTGACTTGTATCCTTTAATATCCTTTTGTAATAAACTGATAATCTAGTGGGTTTCCTGAGTTCTGGGAGCCACACTAGCAAACCTAAGGATGGTGGTATGGGAACCTCTGCTTTATAGTCAGATGGTCAGAAGTACAGGTGACAGCATGGGTTTGTGACTGGCATCTGCAGGCTACTCCAGCAAATTAATTAAACCCATCATGGAAGTGGTTATAGCCAGTTAGTAAGACACACAGGTGATAAGAGCTTTCAACTAGCCTCTGAAGGGGGTCTGTGTGTGTGTGTGTGCACACACGCACATGTGTGTTGGAGGAAGAAGGGGCAGTCCTTGAAGGACTGAGCTCTTAACCTGTGGAACCTGATGCACTATACAGGTAAACAGTGTCAGAATTGAGTTGAATTGTAGGACACCCAAATGGTATCAGAGAATTGCCTGGTAGCAGACACTAGAGACTTGGGTTCACTCCCTGGGTCAGGAAGATCCTCTGGAGAAGGAAATGACCACCCACTCCAGTATTCTTGCCTGGATAGTCCCATGGACAGAGGAGCCTGACTGGGTACTGTCCGTGGGGTTACAAAGAGTTGGACAAGGCTGAGCGGCTGAATATCCACACACACACAAGCACATTGGAGCTGGGGAACAGAACCTTTATCAGCCACCGGTTCTGCTAATCAGTAGTGAAGAAGAGAGAAAAGGTGATGTGGAGAGGGCCCAGGGGCAGTGGGGATGGGCAGGGAAAGCCTGTTCTTTGAATAACCAGGTGACTCCCTATCTAGGACAGCCATTCATAGGTATATTGGATATTTCTAGTTTGGGATTGCTAGTATTGAGAACAAATTATCTCAACTTACAACTCAAGCTCTGAAGACCTAGGACATGTGTCCTAGGAGGAACTTTAATCTTGTGAAGATGAGCCTGCTGTCAAGGTGATCTCACCTGTCCCTACTTTTATGAGCTTAAAAATAAGCTAGGCATCCTTGATTCAAAAGCACTTGAAAGATTTAAGTCCTTACTATTTATTTCATGGGCTTCCCGAATGGCTCAGGTGGTAAAGAATCTGCCTATAATGCGGGAGACCCAGGTTTGATCCCTGGGTCAGGAAGATCTCCTGGAGAAGGGAATGGCTACCCACTCCAGTAATCTTGCCTGGAGAATTCGATGGATAGAGGAGCCTGGTGGGCTACAGTCCATGTGGTTGCAAAGACTCGGACACTACCAAGTGACTAACACTTTTATTTATTTTTTTAAAGTATTCTTGTCATCTCTGACAATTGTGATTCACTTTTTTTCTCTTTTGGCTGCTCTGGGTCTTCATTGCTGCACATGTACTATCTCTGGTGGCGGTGTGCAGGCTTCTTATGGTGGAGGCTTCTTCTGTTGTGAAAAGTGGGCTCTCGGGTCTTTGGGCTTCTGCAGTTGCAGCACATGGGCTCAGAGGTTGTGGCACACGGCTCCGTTGCTCCAAGGCATGCAGAATCTTCCCACACCAGGGATCAAACCTGTGTCCGTTGACAGGCAGATTCTTATCCACTGTACTGCCAGGGAAACCTTATTGTATATAAAAATAAACTGGCTGATTTTAGGGAGTTTTTTTGCTTGTTTGTTTTCTATTTTCCTGCTGCTGCTGTTGCTAAAGCAAGGAAGGAATATAGGGAGAATCAGTGGAAGAAGATTAATTTTTGTTGTGAGTCAGACAAACAAGAGATGCTGGGTGGGGAGCGGGGTGGGAGTTGACACTTTGTTGAAACATAAAACTGAGAAAAGGACATTTAAAGATATTTGATATGCACTTATTTCAAAGTATTTAGGTAGCTCCAATTTATAGCTTATAATGTAGTGCTATTTTCGATAGAGATTATGTACACTCTGCTTGACCAAGCAGAAATGTGTTTGGCGCATATACTGGATCCCATTAACATGATAGGAGTTTCCCAAACTGAACTGTAGGTGTGCTAGGTAATACCTTTGTTGAGTTCTTTACTCCATTATTATGTGTTTCCTACTTGCTTGATTATGAAAATAAATGGATTTCTGGTGAATGTCTCAGTGTATCCCATGTGGCTCTCAATACATAGCTGTTGGTTTCCTGACATTTTTTTTCTTCAGATGCTCTCTCATGCACTAAAATTGCTTAATGGACAGGAGAAGAATCAAATGGACAAACATTGGCAACTCACATGGAAACTCAGATGACGACTCAAAGAGGATAATTAGGTTTGGTCTGCAGAACTGCAAAAAACCATCTGCCAGAAGACACGCCTGCAGATTCCAGAGGCCAACTTCTTAGAATGCTACTAAGACTCCTATTAATTTCTTAGGAAGCGTGAGAGCCAAGTAACAGCAGCAAGAAGGAGGAGTCTCAAGTCAAAGAAACAAATAAACCAAAGTAGGCTGTAATCTTCAAAGGAATGAGGGAATAAACACTTAGCCTCCTAATACCCTAGGTCAGCTCCCTTTACACTCCTTTCATTTTTATCCTCAGGCCCCAGAGGATTGCTGAGATTTTTTAAAGTAGTGATGCAATGCACAGAAGCCTAAAATAAGAGGAAGAGTAACGTATTTTCCCATAAGTTACCTTGTGTGGTGTGGAACGTGGTGAGGTTGAATAGGAAGCAGGGTCTAATGTAACCGCTTCAGGAAGGATGAGGGAGACGCGGGTAGGTTCCTAAGATGGATATAGGACTGGGCCCATTAACAGGCCTTCTGATTTTAGTATTGATTGGCTGGAGTATAGATGACCCAAATGACAGCCATAATGGATTAGCTATATGGGAACCAAAAGGGTAGTGGTTTGACTTAGATTGAGCCTGAGGTACAGATTTGAGTATAGGTTTTTATTCAGTAGGTCACAGGACACACAAGAGAGGAAATGGAGAAGTGAGACAACCATGGGAAAAAGCCAATAGAAGGTATGTTGATGAGAAGATTGGCTCTGTGAATAATGAGTCAATCTTAATGGAAGATCTTAGAAGATACGGAAAGTAGGTCTTGGAGTTGTCCTATATGATGAGTGAGGAGCCAGGGCGCTTATTCACAAGTTCTCATCTGTCAATGGCTCAAGGCTGTTCCTGGAGACAGTAACTCCCCAGCATTCCCCATCTGCCCTTTCGGGGCCTAGCACACTCCATACCTGGAGAAGCCCTTAGGCAGTCAGTCAGCCATTGGTTCTTACCTATAGGAAATAGAAAGTGAAAGTGAAAGTTACTCAGTCATGTCTGACTCTTTGCGACCCCCATGGACTATGCAGTCCATGGAATTCTCCAGGCCAGAATACTGGAGTGGATAGCCTTTCCCTTCTCCAGGGATCTTGGCAACCCAGGGTTCGAACCGAGGTCTCCCACATTGCAGGTGGATTCTTTACCAGCTGAGCCACAAGGGAAGCCCAAGAATACTGGAGTGGGTAGCCTATCCCTTCTCCAGAGGATCTTCCTGACCCAGGAATCGAACTGAGGTCTCCTGTGTTGCAGGTGGATTCTTTACCAGCTGAGCTACAAGGGAAGCCCAAGAATACTGGAGTGGGTAGCCTATCCGTTCTCCAGAGGATCTTCCCGACCCAGGAATCGAACTGAGGTCTCCTGCGTTGCAGGTGGATTCTTTACCAACTGAGCTAGGAAATATGGGGACAGTAAATGTAGGATATATATAGACCAGGCACCTACAGTATCTGTTACCTGGCTCTTAAGATTTTTTGACAATTGTCAATCACTTGGAGAATTTGATTCAAAGTCATAGATCCTTTCACTAGAAAAAAAGTAATCAGTGCATTTTTCAATTTATTGGGATTATAAAGTTCCACTTCAAGTGCCAAAGAAGCTCTGTCTTTGGGGATCTATGCTGATCTATAGAAAAATTTCACCTTGTCTCAGTCTGCTGAAAGGTGAGTACAGAGTGACTGGGGCCAGCTAGGGAACTATCTATCTTGGAAAGTCTTCTGGGAGAAAGCATAGTTTTCTTGAGACTCCATGTTCTAGATGGGTGAATGGAGGCCATTATTAGAGGGCTTCAGAGATGTGGAGTGGGAAGACCCATGTGTTCTTGTAGCAGGAGGCACAAATAAGACACTGTAAAAGTGTGGTGCCAGAGAGATACCTAGTGACTGAAGAGTAACGTAGCTATAGAGCGAATGTTTGTGTTGCCCGCAAAGCCACTTGTTGAGACCCCAACCCCTAATATGTTAGTATTTGAAGGTGCAGCCTTTGGGAGACAATTAGGTCATGGGGGTTAAGCCCTCATGAATGGAATTAAAGTCCTTGTAATGAAAGACCATGGAACTCTACATTACTCCTTCTACTGTGTGAGGACACAGCTAGAAGGCATCACTGAACTAGGAAACGGGTCCTCTCCAGACACTGAATTTTCTGGTACCTTGAACTTGGACTTCCCAGCCTCCAGAGCTGTAAGATATAAATATTTGTTGTTTAAGCCTTTTCTGTGAGTGCAGACCAAACAGACCAAGGTGAGTCTCTTCCCTAGCGGGTGAATTTTGAGTCTTGGTTTGATTTTAGTGAGACCATCTGAAATTCCTATAGGAACAGCACAATCACTTATTTTGCAGTTTGTTTGTTGAGTGGATAATGCAACTATATAGCCCCAACTTCAGTAACTGTGTGTATGTGTGTGAGTGTGTGTGTGTGTATTAGTCACTCAGTCGTGTCCGGCTCTTTGCGACCTCACGTAGCCTTCCAGGCTTCTCTCTCCATGCGATTCTCCAGGCAAGAATACTGGAGTGGGTTGTCATTCCCTTCTCCAGAGGATCTTCCCGACCCAGGGATTGAACCGGGTCTCCTGCATTGAAGACAGATTCTTTCCTGTTTGAGCTACAGGGATTATCAATAACTATGCATGCACACTAAATCGCTTCAGTCTACTATAAGAGGTTACAGAAATAAAAATCATGACTTATGCCCTGACTGCTAATCATCTCTAATTTCTCTGGAAGTAGTAACCATTATCAGTTTCAAGCGTGATAGCGTTGGTAGTTTCTCAGTACCTAGGAAAAATGAACCATCATTGAAAGAATATACACAGTTGCCAGGGTGTCATCATGGCTTTGAAGCAAAGGCCACACCACAAAACCAGTAAATATAGCCCTCCCTGCCCACCGTAGGTTAAGAAGAAGGCTTTTGGGTTTACTGGTGAGGGTTAGGGCATGGCGTAGACCTGGCACGTGTATGCATGCTTTCCCTCGCTGTGGTGGATCAGGGGTCACTGGATATCTCTTGTTGCTGGCTTATGTCTTAAGGAATGTGTGGTGAGCTCCTGGTAAGGGAGTAGCGCACAGTTCAGTGGTTCTGATACACCCTGTGGGACTCGACCAGCAGCAATCTGGTTCACTGCCGAGACACAGGCTTTCTCTTAAACAGATGCTGGTCAGTGTAGACATCGTAAAACAACTCTTGAAGGTATAAGAATTCTGTGTCTTTGTTTTCCAAGAGGATCTGTGGATCCAGAGGAAAGTAAAAGGTGGAAACATGTTGGACCTACATCAGTGGTCCCAACCTTTTTGGCACCAAGATTGGTTTCACAGAAGACATTTTTTCCATAGACTGTGGCAGGGGTGATGGTTTGGGGATGATTCAAACACATTACACTAATTGAGTATTTTATTTCTATTATTATTACATCAGCTCCACCTATATCTTCAGGCATTAGATCCCAGAGATTGGGGACCCCCTGACCTGTGGTTTCCATGCAGTGCCTTAGTAACTGGAGATGGGTGGTGGGGAATGGGAACTCTGGTTTATGGGTCAGAAGCTCCAGTTTGGGGCTGCCAAGAATATAAGTAGTGCTTCCCTGGTGCCTCAAATGGTAAGGGATCTGCCTGCAATTCAGGAGACCTGGGTTTGATCCGTGGGTCAGGAAGATCCCCTGGAGAAAGGAATGGGAACCCGCTTGAGTATTCTTGCCCGGAGAATTCCATGGACAGAGGAACCTGGTGGGTTACAGTCCATGGGTCACAAAGAATTGGACACAACTGAGTGACTAACACTTTCACGAATATAGATGTTTTAGAAAATTAAACTAGAATACCCTGTGGTTATTCCTACTTCTTAACTAATTTAAGTAGATAAATTATGGCCAAAAGCAGAAGACAGAGGTAGAGGAACAATTGCCCATGATTCAGTTTCTTAATAATTCTTCTGTACTCATGGTTCCTGAGAATCTGATTTAACCACAGCCCAATTTCCCCTATATAACGCCTCCAAGTCTCTAAGGCTGACCTGATGGCCAAGGAGTTTTGGCCTCTAGTTTTGGCCACACTTCACAGCTTACGTGATCTTAGTTCCCTGACCAGGGATTGAACCCTGAACCTGTGTCCTCAGCAGTGAAAACATTAAGTCCTAACCACTGGACTGCCAGGGAATTCCCTGGCCTTTGATTCTGAGTGTGTATGTGTGTGTGGGCCTGAATCATTTAGGGAGAAATATGCACCCAGGAATGAAAAGACAGATTATGACCTGTGTTAATTCAGGTCCTTCAAGAATCAGGTGTCAAATCAGGGTTAGAAGCTCGTGGAATTTCTTGGAGAAAATACCTGTGAGGGAGAATGAAGAGAAATGGAACAGAGGAAGCTGAGAGAGGCCTCAGATAACTACACTGTTCTGATTCCTGTGAAGGAGAGAGGGAAGGAAGTGTCACGCGAGCGTATGTTCCTCGGTTCTTTGTCTCGTCACAACAAAGATTTGGAGTGAGGGACATTAAAGCCCCCATCGGCGTGTCACAGCTCTCAGGTCTTGGATAGACCGTGTTGTAGCTCTTAGACAAATCAGTGTTACAGCTCAGTGTTACAGCTCTATTTTATTTAGAAGATAGCAGGAAAATCCATCTTTGAGGTGTGAGGGCACGTCGATCCAAAGACACGAGGAGAAGAGCGCCCCAGCCCGCAGGAGAAAGAGAGAGCTAGCTTTGGCTCCTCTATTTATATGTTTATGTCTCCCTGGGCCTGTCCTATGTAAATTGGGCCAGCCAGGAGTGTTGTTTGTTATACCCGAGGTCCTCACTCTGGTCCTCGGACCTTGTTTTGTTCTATCTTTGCGGGCTTTTCCCTTCCTTGTCTTTTAGCCACCGCCATTTTGGATTCCTTTTCCCTATTCTACCTACCTAACAGAAGGAAGGGTGGGTGGAAAGAGTCTTGGACTGCAGTGGGGTTCAAACACTTTTGGCCAAGCCAGTGGGGAGTCCTCAAGAGAAAGTCACCAGGTGAGGAAGGAGCCTACCTTATTTCCCTCCCACATGGGGCCATTGGCTGGGAGCAGCTCATGGGCAGCCTGACTTTGGAACTCACATGGTGTTGAATTCAGCTCACAGAACCTGGGAATGTCCCTTAGATACCATGTAGACAGGGCTGGTTTTACAATTTTGAAAATATATGTAGTAAGTTTGTGTAGAGTTTGGAGTATTTCAGGATGGTGGGGGAGAAGAGGTGACTCATCAGGGAATAACTTCAGCCCAAACAACTGACATCTATATTGACAGCTTCCCTGGTGGCTCAGATGGTAAAGAATCTGCCTGCAATGCCAGAGACCTGGGTTTGATCTCTGGATCAGAAAGATCCCTTGGAGAAGGAAATGGCAACCCACTCCAGTATTCTTGCCTGAAACATCCCATGGATAGAGAAGCCTGGATGTCTAGAGTCCATGGGGTTGCGCAGAGCTGGACACAACCAAGTGACTAACACATATATATATATGCACCAAATACTTGCTAAGCCCTGTGCGTGCATCAAATCATGCAATATTTGCCATAACATCATGAAGTGCTGTTTAGACAGGACTGATCCAGTTGGACATGATGGAACTAAAATTAACTTGGGTGAAAAAAAAAAACACCTAAAAATTTACCTGCTCACTAAAGCAGGTTGTCTCAGATCTGAGATTAGAGGGAGGAAAGTGCGGTAGGTGTAATAAGAGAGTAGGATCCTATTTTTATTGAAAAGTCAATATTCTTTTCCATCAGGAATTTTTTATATTAATTTTGATTCTTAAAAATATTATTTAAAATACTGGTTTTTAACATTCATTTTTAATTGAAGGATAATTGCTCTACAATATTGTGTTGGTTTTGCTATGCATCAGCATGAATCAGCCATAGGTAAACATGTGTCCCCTCACTCTTGAACCTCGCTCCCAACCGCCCATCCCATCCCCCTCCTCTAGGTTGTCACAGACCACCACTGGTTTGAGCACCCTGTGTCATACAGCAAATTCCCACTGGCTGTCTGTTTTACATGTGGTAATGTATATGTTTCCATGCTACTCTCTCCATTTGTCCTACCCTCTCCTTTCTCCTACCGTATCCACAAGTCTCTTCGCTATGTCTGCATCTCCACTGATGCCGTGCAAATGTGTTTGTCAGTATCATCTTTCTAGATTCCATATGTATGCATAAATATATAATATTTATTTTTCTATTTCTGACTTACTTCTCTCTGTATAATAAGCTCTAGTTTCATCCACCTCATTTTCGAACTGACTCAAATGTGTTTCTCTTTATGGTTGAGTACCATCCCTTTGTATATATGTATAACAGCTTCTTTATCCATTCATCTGTCGATGGACATCTAGGTTGCTTTCATGTCCTAGCTGTTGTGAGAAGTGCTGCAGTGAACACTGGGGTACATGTGTCTTTTTCAGTTATGGTTTTCTCAGGGTATATTCCCAGTAGTCAGGTTACTGGGTTATATGATAGTTTTATTCCTAGCATTTTAAGGAATCTCCATATTGTCCTCCGTGTAGTGGCTATAGCAATTAACATTCCCACCAAGAATACAAGAGGGTTCCCTTTTCTCCACACCCTCTGCAGCATTTATTGTTTATAGATTTTTTTGATGATGGCCATTCTCACCAGTGTGAGGTGATACCTTATTGTAGTTTTGATTTGCATAAAATTCTGGTTTTTTGATTACTAAGTTTTGTTCACATCCTCTTCAACTTTTGCTCCAGAGATGAATGCCTCACTTGCCTCACCCTAGTCCCTACCTGATTCAGGCATGGCTGAATCCAGGGGTTCAAATGAACACATCTTGACTTAGCTATATCATTTGGCTCTGCTTTTTCTCAGTTTGGCTTTATTTTAGGTAGGTACTTTCTGCTTGTGGTTTTTAGCACTCATAAGTTCAGAGGGAGAGGTATCCTGTTAGATCTTTGGGAGGACTCTACTTGAATGCATCTGAAACCTAGCACATTCTGGAAGAATTTTGAATTGTAGAATATACTCCAATCGGGGAAGTCATTTAATTTCTGGACTGTTCTTGCCTTCTTGGAAATTCAAATCTTTTTTTAAAATCATATTTTTAGTTTACAAAATTGTTCTCACTGAAAGGCAAAACCAGTTTTAACTAACTTCATATATTTACTAAGAGAGAAAACCAAAATATCTTTCATTGAGGCAGCTTTTTATGCAATAATATTTCTCTCTTTGTACAATAATGATGTATCAAGGATCTTTTTGTTAACTGAAGAAAGCAAGGTACAAAACTGTCTGTCATATACCATTATGTATATGAGTGTGTATATGCCTATGATCATTATTTCTGAAAAATTATAGAAAAACACTGATGATAGGTATTGCTTCTGAGAAGGGTAGTTGGGTGGCTGGGAGACCATGGGAGAAAAACTAAGTTTTCATTGTATATTGTGTAGTATCTTTTGAATTTTGAACTGTGTGTATGCATTATCTATTCAGAAAATAAACTTTAAAAATACCCTTTATTCCCCTCAATAAGGATGTAATGGATATTATTATATACATTAGTAATAAATTAGGGAGCTGGACAGACAAGTTTTCTGTGCTCCTGGAGTAGATACCAGGTCTTGATTTGGTAGAAAACGCAATTCATTATAAGATCCCTTGAGTGTAAAATAGTCAAAACAGCATGGTTATGTCTTACACTTCAGTTTTCATTTCTTCACTCCTAACTTCTTTTACCCAAAATGAGACCCATGCAGAAGTATACACCCAGGGATACTAGAGTTTTTATAAAAGATGCCTGAGATTAAAGAAACTAACAGAAAACCAGTGTTAGTTGATAATGGCAGTCTGTCCCAAGTAGTAAACAGAAAGTAGATTTCTTTATTGACCCCTGCCCTGAGCAATAAATATGGGTTGTTTTGTCAATAATATTAAAGGCTGCATGAGTCTTTAATAAACATTGGTACCTAGAATTCCTGGAGCAGCTGGGTGTTGAGGCTTCCCTGGTGGCTGAGATAATAAAGAAATCTGCCTGCAATGCAGGAGACCCAGGTTTGATCCCTGGGTCAGGAAGATCCCCTGGAGAAGGAAATAGCAACCTACTCCAGTATTCTTGCCTGGAGAATTCCATGGACAGAGGTGCCTAGTGGGCTACAACGAGGTTGCAAAGAGTTGCACAGAACTGAGCAAGTAACACTGAGTGTTAGGTCAAACAGGCGGTGTACCAATTTCACGAAGCCTCGTGTTCTAGGGACCGAAGAGTTAAGGGGACCTCAGGTTACCATGGTGGGAGGTGATTCTCTAGCTACCTGGGAGCATAGCTGCTTCCATGAATTTGTAGGGTCCCTCCTTACTGCTCTGGAGAAGGAAATGGCTACCTACTCCAGGATTCTTGCCTGCAGAATTCCATGGACAGAGGGTCCTACCCTACAGTCCACAGGGTAGCAAAGAGTCAGATATGACTTAGCGATTAAACAACAACAAACAACATAAAGGTCAAAATCTGCCATGCTACCAAAATCAATGTCAGAAGCTGATGGGGGCATATATGGATGTGCAGGAACCACAGGACCAGACAAAAATTCCATTACCAAAAGGAAGAGAAGGTGCAGTCATGCTGGCCCATCAAATAAAGAACTGACTGCTCAGCTGCTATGTGGCTAGATTGGCTTCTGGTAATTTCTTCCCTGGACCACTTCCCTTATAAGCCTGGAAGAAACAGTTTTTCTACCTCCAGCTGCATCTTTTTTTTTTTTTTTTTAAATATCATAGACTTTGCTAATTGAACATAATCACTGTTAGTTTGGTTATTCATGTCTATCTGGACTTGTTAGATGAAATATATTTAATTTCAGCGTTTCCTCCGCTTATGATTTTAAATCACCATAGGTTATTCTTCAACATCTATGTTACTATATCAGAGAACTTCCTACACAGAGAAAAGCCAAGAGATCCATCCATCTTACTCATTTTGCTTATGTTGATGCTTAGGTTTGGCGAGAAATAGGTATTAACTTACTCCTATTCAAAGGAAAATTATTTTGGTAAAATTAATTGACAATTTGGAAAAATGTATTTAGTTAATTCCCTTTACAGCAATATACTGAAATGGATTAAAGAAGTAGACGAAAAATCCGATTTTCCCTGGCAGTCCGGTGGTTAAGAATCCACCTTGCAGTTCAAGGGACACCAGTGCAATACTTGGTCTGAGAAGATCCCTCACGCCGAGGAAGAGCTAAGCCCGTGAACCACATCTACTGAGCACGTGCTCCAGAGCCTACGAGCTGCAACTACTGAAACCCAAGCACCCAGAAGCCATGCTCTGCAACAAAAGTAGCCACCTCAAAGAGAAGCCGGTGCACGACAACAAAGAGTAGGCCCTGCTTGCCACAGCTTGAGAAAAGCCTGCTGGCAGCAGTGACACAGCACAGCCCCAAATAAAATAAACACATATTTTTAAAAGTAATATATATATTGTATGTAGATATATATTTGTGTGATTGGGTGTGTGTACACATGCATGTTATAGACTAGAGAAGCTCTCTACATCTGTGGTAAATTTTTTTGAAATATCAATATGGAAAAGTGCACAGATCATAAGTGTGCTGGATAAATTTGCACTGAGTGAGCAGTTCTGTGTAATGACATAAAACCAAAGGAAGGAAACATAAGGGGAATATTGATAAGGTTGGCAGCACAAATAATTTAAAACATCTGTATGTCAAAAAAATGTCAAAACTTTCAGAGAAAATGATAAACTGGGAAAAAGTTTACAAATATATGACAAGGATAATTAATGTTTATTTTTTCAGAGTAAAACTATCATTAAGAAACTTAAATGCCTCAAATAAAATGGTATACACAAAAGCAATTAAATATATAAAAAAGAAAAAAAGAGAGACCCCTCTTTAATAACTAAAGAAATGGGCAGTACTGAAAAACGTATAACACTCCATGATGGAAGGTGCTGGAAATATGCATTTCTTATAAGAGTATACAAGGACTTTCAGGTAAATGTGTAGTGAAAGGTACTGGTGGTTGGCTGTGTGCAATTTTCAGTACATATCTGGAACCCCAACATGTATAGATACTTAAGCTCAAAAATTCTACTTCTAGAAATTTGCTTGGACTTAATAATAGTAAAACATAAGTAATAATTTAAAATGTCTCAAAATAGGGATTGGTTAAACAGTAGAGATATATGATATGATCTTCTTCAACCATTAAAAAAAAAATCACAGGGAATTCCCTGGTGGTTCAATGGTTAGGGCTCTGTGCTTTCACTGCCAAGGGCCTGGGTTCTACCTCTGGTCAGGAAATGAATATCCTCACAAGCTGCACAGAGTGGCCAATAAATAAATAAGTAACTATAAAATATCACAAAAAGATATTGAATAACATGAAAAATTTGCAATATAGTAAGTGAAGATAGCAAACTGTAAAACTGAATGTATACTCAGAACTCAGTTTTTAAAATAAATTTTATGTACACACATATATGCTGAAAAAATACTAGTAGGTATTACATCAAAATGTGGAGAGGTTTATATCTGAATTTTAAAATGTGGATGACTTTAATTTTTCTCTGTGCTTCTCTATATTTTCCAGATTTTCAGTAGAGAGCATTAATTTTGTAATCAGAAAAAATATAGGTAATAAAAATAATTTTAAAGTGTTTTATAGTGTGATTGCATAACATCCATATCCTAGGCAGTAAAGATTTCCATTTATGTGAGAGGTGCACATAAGAAGAAATAAAAATACTGACTCATTTTTATTTTTGTCTAAGTGTTAAGAAATTTCCTACTCATGTTTAAAGATGTACATGTTATGATTGCCTCTCTGTGGTGAAATCCAGGATCCTGACAAGCATTCAACATTGGGATTAATCAACAATAACCACTAATAAACAACCAAGGTATTAGTTTTGACAAACCATAAAGAGACTCTCCAAGAACACTAACTAGATAAAACATTGAATTACCACATATATCCAATTACTATGATAATATCTCAGAATTGTTTGAAGGGTTTCCCTAAATCTGTTGTTTAGTCACTAAGTATGTCCAACTCTTTTGCAATCCCATGGACCATACCTCACCAGGCTCCTTTGTCCATGGGAATTCTCCAGGCAAGACTACTGCAGTGGGTAGCCATTTCCTTCTCCAGGGGCTCTTCCTGACCTAGGAATCGAACCTATGTCTCCCTCATTCTAGGCGAATTCATTACCCCTGAGCCGCCTGGGAAGTCCTTCCCTCAATTAAAAAAAATATAAATATCAAGCTTTTACTGACTTGCCAAATAGGATTATCTGCCAAATTTATACCCTGGAAGATATTATATAAATATTTTCTTCCTTTTCTTATGCAAAAATGTTACCACTCCCTCCTTGTACCAGTAGAGATGGTGGTAGTTCATTGTGCCTTTTGAATACTAGGAGGACATGAGTTATGCGCAGAAGAAAGGTAAAAAGAAGGATTTCGTTTAATGCCAGCTTCTGAGGGAAACCATTTCCATCAGTAGCCCAAGGATCTTAAAGGGAGAGATAAATACTTCAATCCTTGCCCCTCCCCACCCCGAGTTTTCTCCCTGAGGTTTGATGTCAGGTAGATTCATAGATTTGGATGAGGGTGGTCCCAACCAAGGCCCGGGTGCAAATAATGCAGCAGGGCCTCTGAAATAAGACGTGGGAGCAAGGAGCTGCCTCGGACACTAAACAGGAGAAGTAGGGCATCGGAGGGGCTCGCCCTTCTGTCTGTCCTGAGCTGGCTCTTCTGGGGCCTTCTGCTCTTTGAGTTGCTGTTATTGTGAACGGAAGAGCTGACCCCTTGAACTCTCACTGGAGATTCTGGCCTCTGAAGGAATGCCTGCCCTAGAGAACCTACTGAGAATGTCAAAGGGCTCTGTGCTAGCAGCTCTAACTCTAGGAATCTCAACTTGGGTGTTCTGTACAGAAACTCTCATGATGGGAGCAATCCTCACTCCCTTGCAGTAATAAACTCTCAGAACTGGTCAAGAGTCACTGCTGCCCTGAGTCCCGCACTGGAGAGGGCCACACATGTCACAAAAATATCCACAAATTATTTTTAAAGAACACATGGGTACCTGCTATGGACGGCTTATTTGTGTCCTCCCAAATTCATATGCTGAAACCCTAGCCCCCAGTGTGATGGTATGTAGCATCAGATCTTTATGAGACTTCCCAGGTGGCTCAGTGGTAAAGAATCCACCTGCCAGTGCAGAAGCTGTAGGAGCCTTGGGTTTGATCCTTGGGTCAGGAAGATCCCCTGGAGGAGGAAATGGCAACCCACTCCAGTATTCTTCCCTGGAGAGCCCCATGGATGGAGGATCCTGGCAGGCTACAGTCCATGGGGTCACAAAATATCGGACACCACTGAAGTGACTCAGCACACACACATGCACTTTGGGAAGCATTGGGGTTAAATTAGGTCCTGAGGGCGCTGCCTCCTGAACTAGGGTGAACTGCCTACTGAACCTACGAAACTAGGTTCATTTCTGACATGCAGCAAGCCAAAACACTGAGATGCCAAAAGTGAAGTGAAACTGCTAGTTGCTTAGTGGTGTCCAGCTCTTTGCGATCCCATGGACTGTAGAACACCAGACTCTTCTGTCCATGAAATTCTCCAGGCAAGAAGACTGGAGTAGGTAGCCATTCCCTTCTCCAGGAGATCTTCCAGATCCAGGGATCAAACCGCAGTCTCCTAGACTGCAGGCAGATTCTTTACTGTCTGAACAACCAGAGATGCCAATATTTGCAACCAAAAGAGGATTTATACTCAAGGCAGCCAAACCCAAATGAGGAGATAGGAGAGCAAGTCTCAGATCCACTTCCTTCAAGGCAAGGAGCTTGAGGTATTTTTGGGGTAAAAAATAATGAGGCAGGGGCCTTCCCTGGTGGTCCAGTGGCTAAGACTCCGCATTCTTGATGCAGTGGCCCGAAGTTTGATCCCACGTGCTGCAACAAAGACTCGATACAGCCAAATAGATAAATAAATAAAATAAAATGATCAGATTTAGAAAAATAGTGAAGCAGGACTATCTGAGGCCTCGGGAGCATGGGGACATGGAGAAATGTGATTGGAAAAGATGTGGCAATTGTTATTCTGTGCAGATGTAACTAAGCTACAGGCCTGGGCACATTAAAAAACGGAGGCATTCAGCATCATCTGTGGGTGGTCCCCTGATCATCATCTCTGGTCCCCTGTTGTCATGAGGTCACTGAATAGACACTTGCACGTGCCCAGTTGGAGGGTCAGTGGTCCTATCCAGTCTCAACCAGCTCAGTTCCAACTAGGCACAGCCAACTTCAGGTGCCTGGAAAATAACTCAGGCAAGCATCATATTGTTTCCCCTACCTGACTCTTGGAGGATGTGCAAGTCTCAAAATGACCTTGATGAATAAAGGCAGGGGAAATGGCAATGGGATGAATGTCCTTATAAAAACAAGAGGAGAAATTAATGTCTGTGCATGCACCATGGAAGCATTGGTGAGGACCTAAGTGTGCTGGCACCCTCAGCTCAGATTTCCAGCCTCTAGAACTGGGAGAAATACATGTCTGTTGTTCATGCCTGCCCAGTTTGAGGTACGCTGGTGTAGCAGCCTGAACTGCCCGAGACAGCATCTTTATCAGTATCATGGGCATGAGGTTCCATGAGGTCCGTGACCCTAAAGTCACTCCGGTGGCTGACATAGCTCAGGCTCCAGAGAGATACTTCTCCTGCCTCCTTTTCTTGAAACTGAAGACCACCTGTGATCAAACTGAAGCCTTGAGGACTGCTGCTGTCAGTGTTGGGAAAACACCCTGCCTTATGGTGTGAGGAGCAGTCGCAGAGCAGGAAAACCAGGTAAGAGACAAGACAGATTCTCAGGTCCTTCCCTTCAGATTGTGTGAATGCAGTAGATCCTTGCTAAATGCGCGTGTCATTTTCCAGTTACTGCTGGAAAGCTTCTGCTTTCTCGCTTCTGTTCATGTTCCCATTTGGTGTTCACATGGTATTTGGAAGAGTGACAAGTGAGGTTGAAGAATTCGTGTTACTCATACAAGTGCATACGTATGTCTGGATATACTGACATGGGATAACGATTCTTTATGTTGGTAACTTGACAGACAGTGAATGCTAGAATTAGGCTTAGTTTCAGCTCAGGTCAGTCGCTCAGTCGTGTCCGACTCTTTGCGACCCCATGGACTGCAGCACGCCAGGCCTCCCTGTCCATCACAACTCCTGGAGCTTGTGCAAACTCATGTCCATCGAGTCAGTAATGCCACCCAACCATCTCATCCTCTATCGTCCCCTTCTGCTCCTGCCCTCAATCCCTCCCAGCATCAGGGTCTTGTCAAATGAGTCAGTTCTTCGCATCAGGTAGCCAAAGTATTGGAGTTTCAGCCTCAGCATGAGTCCTTCCAGTGAATATTCAGTAGTGATTTCCTTTAGGATTTACTGGTTGGATCTCCTTACAGTCCAAGGGAGTCTTCTCCAACACCACAGTTCAAAAGCAATTGATGCTTCGGCGCTCAGCTTCCTTTATAGTCCAACTCTCACATCCATACATGACTACTAGAAAAACCATAGCTTTGACTAGATGGACCTTTGTTGGCAAAGTTATGTCTCTGCTTTTTAATATGCTTCATAACTTTTCTCCCAAGGAGCGAGTGTCTTTTAATTTCATGACTGCAGTCACCATCGGCAATGATTTTGGAGCCCCCCAAAATAAAGTCTGTCTCTGTCCATTGTTTCCTCATCTATTTGCTGTGAAGTGATGGGACAGGATGACATGATCTTCGTTTTCTGAATGTTGAGTTTTAAGCCAACTTTTTCACTCTCCTCTTTCACTTTCATCAAGAGGCTCTTTAGTTCTTCTAAGGGTGGTACCATCTGTGTATTTGAGGTAATTGATATTTCTCCCAGCAATCTTGATTCCAGCTTGTGCTTCATCCAGCCCAGCACTTCACATGATGTACTCTGCATATAAGTTAAATAAGCGGGATGACAATATACAGCCTTAACGTACTCCTTTTCCAATTTGAAACTAGTCTGTTGTTCCATGTCCAGCTCTAACTGTTGCTTCTTGACCTGCATGCAGATTTATCAGGAGGCAGGTAGGGTGGTCTGGTATTCCCATCTCTTGAAAATTTTCCACAGTTTGTTGTGATCCACGCAGTCAAAGGCTTTAGCATAGTCAATAAAACAGAAGTAGATGTTTTTCAGGAACTCTCTTGCTTTTTACATGATCCACTGGATGTTGGCAATTTGATCTCTGGTTCCTCTGCCTTTTCTAAATCCAGCTTGAACATCTGGAAGTTCACGGTTCACGTACTGTTGAAGCCTGGCTTGGAGAATTTCGAGCATTATTTTGCTAGCTAGATGAGTGCAATTGTGAGGTAGTTTGAACATTCTTTGGTATTTCCTTTCTTTGGGATTGGAATGAAAACTGACCTTTTTCTAGTCCTGTGGCCACTGCTGAGTTTTCCAAATTTGCTGGCACATTGAGTGCAGCACTTTAAGCAGCATCATCATTTAGAATTTGAAAAAGCTGGAATTCCATCACCTCCACTAGCTTTGTTTGTGGTGAAGCTTCCTCAGGCTCATTTGGCTTTGCATTCCAGGATGTCTGGCTCTAGGTGGGTGATCACACCATTGTGATTATTTGGGTCATGAAGGTCTTTTTTGTATAGTTCTTCTGTGTATTCTTGCCACCTCTTCTTAATATCTTCTGCTTCTGTTAGGTCCATAGTTTAAAACAGTGAATTAGTTTAAAATGCTTAGTTTAAAACAATGAATACAATGTAATTAAATTGCCAAACAGTAAATTAAAATTCCATATTTAAAAATCATTTTAATTTAAAATTGTAACATTAATTCTAGTTTGTATTTTACCTTTAACGTCAACACATCTTTGAATATTTTTTTCATATTTAAATACTTTAAAACATATAGAAATTTTTATCATTTGATTTTTTTACCTTTAATTTAATTTCCATATTTTGATGGATGTACTTATCCAATCTTCTACATTTTGTACTTTCATCATCAAATTTTGAACATTTTGAATATAGTTACATTTTAAAAAGTTTTGAGATCATTATTGCCAGTTGTCTATAAATTATGAGAATATCTTAATTATAACATCAAAATGATTTGACTGCAATAAGAATGAGAAAATTGAATGACATAAGTAGTAATGTATAAATTAAATATGCCTCTATTTTCTTAGTGGTTCAGACACTGAGCAGAGTCTTAGGAATACCATTATTTCTCCTCTTGCCCTGGCTTCTTGTATACATAGAAAAAAATAGGATAAGGATGAAATTATCAATAATATGATATTATTGTGAACAAGTTCAGTCTTGCCCTTCATTAACCAGAGGTTTCATATCACGTTGATTTTACGTGTTTGATTTACCACAGTTACTCTGTCAGTTCTCCTCTTTACTTGTTTACATTCTTCTTTCCAAAATGAATACTGCGGCATAGAAAGGAAGCTTAGTGTGGGAAATTCAAATAACACCTTTAGGATGCATTTATGTTGTGCAAGCAAAAGGAAGTATGTTCTGTTATATATTGGTCATCTCTTTGTGTATTATTTTTCTTGGCACTCTTGGAACCCAGTATAATCCGCAGCTGCATAAATCTGTTGACATTTCTGGTGGAAATGTAATGTGTGAGGCTTTGATAGAAAATGTGCAAGGTATATTCAAAACTTTATAGATAACAAGATAGCAGTTGGGTAACTAACTTAGGTCAAGTTTTGGTCAGGCTTTTCATGGTTCGCTGCAAGACAGACTTTTAGTCTGTTGCTAAAAGATCCCCTAATGTACTTGTTATAAAATGCTTTTCTTGGATGTCATTTATGTAAACAATCAACTTTTTATAAAGATTATAATTCTGTTCTGGCCCTCTTGGGGAAAAAAAGAACTCCTCGTATGTATCAGCAACAGTAAGATTTTCACGTACATCGTCTCATTTAATTCCTACCATGGACAGTACTATTACAAACTCCAATTTCATAGAAAACCAAAGCCAAAGAGATAGTAACTTGCATAGATCCCACAGCTAGTCAATTGTGGATGTGAGAGACAAACCCAGGCAAACTTTCCCAAACTTTCACTTTTGAAGACAAAGTTAGGCCCTGGGGTCGCCTTGCTTTGTTTCCAGTCCTGCGTCCACCACTTATGAATTGTGTGACGTATAGGAAAGTCACTCTCAACTTCAGTTTTCTTGTCTGCAGAATAGGAATAGTAATAGTATTAACATTGTAGTATCACTGTAATAGCTAAGAGAGACAATATAACTGACGGTCTTGGTAAAATGGTAAAATGTAAGCTCTCAAATATTAGTTTTAACTATATCATAAACTAATAAATCATGGTACCTAAAAAATGCTTATGTTCATTGATTTACTAATTCTATATGTTTAGAATCTTTTCTGAGAAATAATCAGCAATAGATACGCAGACAAATTTGTGTCCTAGGCTGTTTCTCGAACTTCCGTAAGAATCAGATTTTAGAAAAAGTTTAACTGTGTAACAGGAGAGAAATCATGAAATAAATGAATTGTGTATGCTTGGCAATTAGCAGACATAAAAATGTTTCAGTAAAATGTTTAGTCACATGGGGTATAGTTTATTAGATATATGAAATAGATGAATAAAAGGAAATGCAAACCCATAGATACTGCATTATCTCAATTTAAAACCATCTGTTAATTAAAGTAGGAAGTGTTTTATTTATTTTTTAAAAGGAAGTACAGTTAATTTGCAATGTTGTGTTTCTGATGCATAGCAAAGTGATTCATTTGTACATATATATTCTTTTTCATATTCTTTTCCTATATAGTTTATTACAACATTGAATATAATTCCTTGTGTGATACAGTAAGCCTTTGTTGTTTATTTATTTTATATATAGTAGTTTGTATTTACTAATCCCAAACTCCTAATTTATCCCTCTGTGTCTCCCCCTTGATAACTATAATTTGGTTTCTTTGTCAGTAAGTCTATTTCTATTCTCTAAGTAAGTTTGTTTGTATCATATTTTTGATTCCACGTATAAGTGATATGGTATTTGTCTTTCTCTGATATGATAATCTCTAAGTCCATCCATGTTGCTGCAAATGGCATTATTTCATTCTTTTTTATGCCTGAGTAGTATTCCATTGTGTATGTAAACCACATCTTATTTTATCCATTCATCTGTTGATGGACATTTAACTTTCTTTCACTTCTTGGCTATTGTAAATAATGCTTCCATAAATGTTGGACACATGTATCATTTTGAATTAGAGTTTTCTCTGGATATATGCCCAGGAGAGGGATTGCTAGCTCACACGGTAACTTGAAGTAGGAAGTATTAATTGAGTGCCACGTATGTGTGGGCACTGTTCTGGGCACAGGAGATACAGCAGTGAGCAGATTGTCACTTTCTGTCTCCAGGAAGACATTCATAGTAGTTCATTATATACACAACAAGAAACCAGAAGAAAATGCTTATTTATAGGGCCTACCACTATGTATTGGAATATAAACTGTCATGATTGTTTACATCTTTTTCTTACATTTTAAAGCATTTCTATAGGTTTACATTTTTACACTGTATACATTTTTTAAAGACAAACCATGTGTTGCTTTTATAGTCAATATGGCAATAAAATGGATGTAACAAAAATTTCAGTAATTACATGCATGTTATGAAAAATCTTTTGAATACTTGTTGCTTTTTGAAAAATCACTCTTTATTCATTCACATTTTGAGATATTGAAAAACACAAAGAGGAAAATCACAAACACAAATATTCTCATTTATAATAAATCACTAAACACATTATATATGCTTCTAGTATTTTATGTTACTGTTAAAAATTACTCAATTATTATTATAAAATCAACATATACATATTACAAAGAATTTATGTAATGCAGAAAAGTATGAAAGTGAAAAAAAATCATCAAATTCTGGCATTAAGAAATATCACAGTAGTAAATCTCAGTTATGGAGAAGGAAATGGCAACCCACTCCAGTATGCCTGGGAAATCCCATGGACAGAGGAACCTGGCAGGCTACAATGGGGTTGTGGAGAGTTGTACATAACTTAGTGATTAAACAACAACAAATCTCACTTAAAATTTCACAGTTAAAGTAAGAAGGAAGACTAAAATATAAACTTATCTCCAAATGAGATTACATAATCCTATTTCTAAATACAATTTAATTCAAATATAATATAAGAAAAGTGAAACTAAAGGAATTGTTGAGATTCAAAATCAGGACATTGTTGACAAGTTAAAGTTATAATGCAGTAATCACAGTTCAGGCATACAAAACTGGAGTTGGGCAGCCACTGAGGACCTGGTCTGGGTCATGTCTCTGCACCACTGAAAACTTGAACTTTCTTTGAACCGTACCAGACCCAAGGACACCGCCAGGCATATTCCGAACATCTGTCAGCTGCAACTTCATGGTTTCAAGGTCTCCCCTTGTAACTATGCAACTGTTCAGACCCCAACCAATCCTTACTTAAAAGCATCTTTTCTTCTTGCCAGCTTCAATTATAATTCTTGATAAACAACTCATGTAACGAGCTATAACCTTGGGACTTTTGCCTTTATAAGTCTCCTCCATTTTGGAGTCAGGCTGAAAACAATGCTTCTTAAATTTGTGTCTCCTGGGCTGCAGGCCTAACAAATCCCCAATAAATATCTTTTTATTTCAATGAACTCTCTAAGTTGTTGGTTAAAAACATAGTTCTTCACTACAAGAGAGAATATTTTCTAAAAAGTTCTCTTTAGGTTAAGAAGGAATCACTGAAAAATCCAAAGAAGTTGGAGTCTTGTTTATTTTGTAATAAAAGCTTTACATTTTGCACGTGTACTCAGTGGCTTCAGTTGGGCCCAACTCTTTGTGACCATGTGGATGGTAGCCTGCCAGGCTCCTCTCTCCATGGGATTTTCCAGGCAAGAATATTGGAGTGGGTTGCCATTTTCTTCTCCAGGGGATCTTTCCAATCCAGGGATCAAACCCACATCTCTTAAGTCTCCTGCATTGGCAGGTGGGTTCTTTACCACTAGTGACACCTGGGAAATCCCTTTGCATCTTGAAAAGTGAAAGTGAAGTTGCTCAGTTGTGTCTGACTCTTTGAGACCCCGTGGACTGTAGCTTACCAGGCTCCTCTGTCCATGGGATTCTCCAGGCAAGAATACTGGAGTGGGTTGCCATTTCCTTCTCCAGGGGATCTTCCCAGCCCAGGGATCAAACCTGGATCTCCCGCATTACAGGCAGAGGCTTTACCCTCTGATCCACCAGGAAAGCCTTTGCATCTTAGCTGATAGTTTTTAATATCCTGCTATTGGCCTTAAGAAAAAAAAGTCAGAAAAATGAATTTTTTCAAGAACAGATTAATATCATCTTGGGACAAGCAAACTGTGGCAAACCATAGGCAGGTCTGGAGAACAGAGGAGCGGGGCTTGCTTTCACAGCGGAACAGAGGAAACTGGGGAGACTGTGGTGGTTATTTCCTGGCTGCAGGCGAGGAGCAGCTTACTGTTGCTGGGTCAGAAAGTGTTTTTTTCCTGTTGGGATCTCTAATCTGGGGTGACTGATATGCATGACAGCACCCCCTTCAGGCTTTCCCAACTTCATTTTATTTTTTATTTTAAAAAGATATGTATTTATTTATGACGGTGCTGGGTATTCACTGCTGTGCACTGGCTTTCTCTAGTTGTGGCAAGCGGGGGCTGCTCTCCAGTTGTGGTCTCCGGGCTTCTCAAGGCTGTGGCTTCTCTTGTTGTGGAGCATGGACGCTAGAGCATAGGCTTAGCCATTGTGGCACACGGGCTTAGTTGCTCCACAGCACGTGGGATCTTCCCACACCAGGAATCGAACCTGTGTCCTCAACATTGGCAGGCAGATTCTTAACCACTGGACTACCAGGGAAACCGCTCAACTTCATTTTAAATGAGGTTTCCTTTATTTATTTTCATACTGCTGAGAAAGATCAAGGACCTTACCACTCCTGCAATTTGTCCCAATTTTGTTTGTTATTTACACTGTTATTATTTTTGTTGTTATTATAGTTTATACATTGTATGATTTTTGACATTTATTTTTCCAGTTTGTAGCAAAATGTCTGTAGTGTCATGCCTCCATTTTCACAGTTAATATCCACTGTCAGTTTTTTTCCACCACGATTTTTCTTTCTGAATATTTTGCTTTAATCTCTTAACCGGCTGAATTGTTTTTTTTTGTGTGTGTGAAAAGATGAATTTTTTTTTTAAAAACAAGTTCTTTTAATAGATCTTGCATTGCCTCGTGGTTTTCTCTCATGAAAATATCTGCTTGTTACTTTTATTCTTGAATAACATCTTGTCAGAGTAGGTTGTTCTTAGGTTACCATGTGTATTATCCTTGGGTCATACTCTGTTTCCATTTTTGAGGATTATTTTAATTATCCACTGAAGGCAATGGCACCCCACTCCAGTACTCCTGCCTGGAAAAATCCCATGGGCGGAGGAGCCTTGTAGGCTGCAGTCCATGTGGTCACGAAGAGTCAGACACAACTGAGCAACTTCCCTTTCACTTTTCACTTTCATACATTGGAGAAGGAAATGGCAACCTACTCCAGTATTCTTGCCTGGAGAATCCCAGGGACGGGGGAGCCTGGTGGGCTGCCGTCTATGGGGTCGCACAGAGTCGGACACGACTGAAGCGACTTAGCAGCAGCAGCAGCTGTGCAACAAATTACTTGAAATGTGAGCCATTTATAACAAGTCTTATTATTAGACATCATTTCTGAGGATCAGGAGCCTGGGGGAGACTGAGCGGTACGGTTCTGGTGCAGGATCACTCAGGATGCATTCAAGCTGTGGGTCACAGCAGCAGGCATTTCAAGGGTTCGCTGAACCTACAGGATCTCTGTCCAAGATGGCTCTCAGGTGTTTGTTATCAGGAGACTTCCTTTCTGGGTGGTTCCTCATTGCCTTGGCCTTTGCATACCAGCTGGCTTACCCCAGAATGAGTCATCTGAGAGAGAGTGTGAGTGAAACTAGGGCGCCAGCTGAAGTGCCTTTTGTCACCTAACCTTGGAAGAGGCACATCACCACATCGGCCAGGTTCTATTGGTCACAATGACCAACTTTGTTAAACTGAGGGAGTGGACCACACAGAGGTGTGAAGACCAGGAGATGGGGATTGTCAAAGGTCTTCTTGGAGACTCACTACTACTGCTATTTTCCTTCTGGCATTGAGTGTTATCATGGAGAAGTCAGAAGACAGTATAAATTCTCTTCCTTGCTAGTACTTTACCTATAAAACCTAGAATGCTTGTTGGGGACTCAGTAAAGAATCCGCCTGCAGTGCTGGAGACCTGGGTTTGATCCCTGGGTTGGGAAGATCCCCTGGAGGAAGACATGGCAACTCACTCCAGTATTCTTTCCTGGAGAATTCCATGGACAGAGGAGCCTGGTGGGCTACAACCCATGGGGTCGCAGAGAGTCCAACACGACTGAGAGTCTAACACTTTCACTTTCAAAACCTAGATGCCTGAAAAATTTGCTTGTCTGTGAGTTGAATGTTCCATGTCAGACTTTCTTTGGAGGTGACATTTTGCTCTGTGGTTTCAGTTTCTGGCTCGCTTCAGGGATATTTCTTGAATTACACATTTGAATAAAATGCTCCTTGCATTTGTAGATTCTCTTCTTTAAGAACATCAGTTATACTTTATCTTCCATATCTATTCACCCCTCTCTAGTTGCTTCTATCTTTGCCTTTTTCGTTAGGCTTTCACTGTAATGATCTCTTTTAGTAATGTAACTTTTACCTGTGTTTCTTACCCCTTGCCATTCAGTATCAATTCATTAGTTGCACCTTAATATTGTTTTGGTTCTAATTTTTTTCCTTTAGGACTGCAATATTTTTTTCTTTTCAAAGTATCATTCTGTTATTTGGCCTGTTATATTACCTGAGGTTCTTAATTTATTCATTTTATATTTAAATTAAACTATTTTATAATTTAATTGTAAGACATTTTCTTATTTATGTTCAGTTCAGTTCAGTTCAGTCACTCAGTCATGTCCGACTCTTTGCAACCTCATGGATTGTAGCACATCAGGCCTCCCTGTGCATCACCAACCCCCAGAGTTTACTCAAACTCATGTCCATTGTGTCAGTGAAGCCATCCAACCATCTCATCCTCTGTTGTCCCCTTCTCCTCCTGCCTTCAATCTTTCCTAGCCTCAGGATCTTTTCAAATGAGTCACTTCTTTGCATCAGGTGGCCAAAGTATTGGAATTTCAGCTTTAGCATCAGTCCTTGCAATGAACACTCAGGACCGATCTTCTTTAGGATGGACTGGTTGGATCTCCTTGCAGTCTAAGGGACTCTCAAGAGTCTTCTCCAACACCACATTTCAAAAGCATCAATTCTTCAGCGCTCAGCTTTCTTTATAGTCCAACTCTCACATCCATACATGACCACTGGAAAAACCACAGCTTTGACTAGAAGGACCTTTGTTGGCAAAGTAACGTTTCTGCTTTTTAATATGCTATCTAGGTTGGTCATAACTTTCCTTCCAAGGACTAATTTCATGGCTGCAGTCACCATCAGCCTTGATTTTGGAGCCCCCTAAAATAAAGTCTCTCACTGTTTCCACTGTTTCCCCATCTATTTGCTGTGAAGTGATGGGACCAGATGCCATGATCTTAGTTTTCTGAATGTCGAGTTTTAAGCCAACTTTTTCACTCTCCTCTTTCACTTTCATCAAGAGGGTCTTTAGTTCTTCTTTGGTTTCTGCCATAAGGGTGGTGTCACCTGCATATCTGAGGTTATTGATATTTCTCCCGGCAATCTTGATTCCAGTTTGTGCTTCCTCCAGCCCAGCATTTCTCATGAGGTACTCTGCATATAAGGTAAACAAGCAGGGTGACCATATACAGCCTTATTTATACTCTGAGATTCTAAATATCTCCCTATATGATTTGGTCAGACAAACAAAAGTGAGGGGATATAGAAATACTATTAAACAACTCATTGTAACATTCAGTTTTCTCAGGTCTGAAGCACTGCAAACAAGTAATTTATTTCTCAGCTCTTGTGAACATGAGGAAATGGATAATGCTTAAATAACTGTGTGGCCCTACCAGTTCCGTGCTATTAGTAAGAGCCCAGAGAAGACAACCTAAGTTCAGGCTTAGTAAACAGAATTTACCATAATGTCTAGCACCTTTTCTCCCTAAAATTGTATAATCATTGATCCTTCTTATAACAAACTCCTAGAGATTATCCAAGTTCTTTCATTGGAATTTTGCCATATTAAATATTGTTTAAAATAAGTAAAGCATCAGGAGGAAGAAGTATGGGGTATCATTTTGATTCCTAAAGCTTGCAGATAGAACTGATTTGTCCTTTGTCTATTTTGTCCATTCACTGTTTTATGGAAATCAAAGTTGGCAAAGTATTTCAAAACATCTGAAATAGCTATTGCCACTGACTCTCCTATTGGTAATTTCTAAAATATAGTTCCAGAATTGTTTTATATATATAAGCCCAAATATATAAAAATGTTTGTACATAAAAGTAAATGAAGACATGCTACAGATGTTTTTGTACCTACTTTTTAAACTTATTGATATTAGAAATCTTTTTGTATCAGAGCATAGAGATTTAATTCAATTGAAAAGCCTCCATGATTTAGTTACCTTGTTCTCTTCAGATTAATATTTATTTCCTTTTATGCATATATAAGTACTGGTGCAGTTAGCATCTTTGTTCATATAGCTATGTGTATATGTGTATAGCTGAGTGCAGCACAGTGTTTGCTATTCATGTTGTTCTAGACCACTCTAGGTCTTAAAGTGAGGGGCTGTGTATAAAGACTAAATTCAAGATAGGCAGAGATATTTATTGCACATAATGTGAGAATGGCATCTTCCCCTTGCTTCTTACCGATAATGACAGTATCAGTATATTGCTTAAATCATTCTATAGACTGCTTATGTCCTCTCAAATTTCCTATGTTGAAATCCTAACCCTTAATATTGATGGTATGAGGAGGTGAGTCCTCTTACAAGAGATTAGATCATGAGGGATCTCTCATTGGATCTCTTCATGAATGAGATTAAGATTAATAAATGCCCTTATAAAAAGGAACTCAGGTGTTCCCTGTAGCTTCCTCTATGGGAGGACACAATTAGAAGATGACTCATCAGGAAGCAGGCTCTCAACAGACACCAAATCTATGAGCGCTTTGATTACGGACTTCCCAGCCTCCAGAACTGTGAGAAATCAATGTGTGTTGACCCAGTGTGTGGAATTCTGTTACAGTAGCCCCAACACATTAAAACAGTTTAAAATAAGCACTCAGTAAACGTTAACTAACTGCTCTATATGGATTCAGTTCAGTTCAGTCGCTCAGTTGTGTCCGACTCTTTGCGACCCCATGGACAGCAGCATGCCAGGCCTCCCTGTTCATCACCAACTCCTGGAGTTTACCCAAACTTATGTCCGTCGAGTTGGTGATGCCATCCAACCATCTCATCCTCTGTCATCCCCTTCCCCTCCCACCTTCAATCTTTCCCAGCATCAGGGTCTTTTCAAACGAGTCAGCTTTTCACATCAGGTGGCCAAACTATTGGAGTTTCAGCTTCAACATTAGTCCTTCCAATGAACACCCAGGACTCATCTCCTTTAGGATGGACTGGTTGGATTTCCTTGCAGTACAAGGGACTCTCAAGAGTCTTCTCCAACACCACAGTTCAAAAGCATCAATTCTTCGACGCTCAGCTTTCTATATGCATTATGTCATATCATTACCACAACTTTATCAGGTAAGGGCTATTAAAATTCCCATTTGATAAACATACAAAGATTTGTCAGTAGTAATATACCTATTAAGTGGCAAACTTGGAATTTGAACTTAGGCCATCTGACTTCAAAAGTAGAGAAAAGGAGATGTCGCCTTTTGGCAGACACTGGCTGCCAAATAGCATACCTCTGCAAGTTCAACAGCAGTGGCAGCAACCTCAGCAAACACTGGCTTCACAGTTGCTACTCAGCAGATTGGAAGTGACCAGAGTCATTTCTAATAACTACAGTGAGTTGGTGTAAGAGAGAGAGAAAAATGGTGCTAAGAACTAAACCAAGCTGATATGGAAAATAGTCTCTAGTCCCTTCTAGAACAATTCTGGAGGAATAGGAGAAACTGGAGCTCCTCGATGATATATAAGGAACAGATATGGGGAAATATCTAGGCTATCCCATGAACTGTAGCCTGCCAGGCTCCTCCCTCCATGTGATTCTCTAGGCAAGAATACTGGAGTGGGTTGTCATTTCCTTCTCCAGGGGATATTCTAATTGAACCCAGGTCTCCCACATTGCAGGCTCACGCTTTACCAACCGAGCTATGCAGGAAGCTCCTCTCTTTGCCCATAGTTTACCCTAGACCTGGCTCAGTTTCAGTGAAAGTCACTCAGTCGTGTCCAACTCTCTGCGACCCCACGGACTATACAGTCCATGGAGTTTTCCAGACCAAAATACTGGAGTGGATAGCCATTCCCTTCTCCAGGGGTTCTTCCCAACCCAGGGATTGAACCCAGGTCTCCTGCACTGCAGGCAGATTCTTTACCATCTGAGCCACCAGGACATGTAAATACATGTACAGATAAATTTTTCTGGATACATATAAGAACCAAGATAGCTAGACTATGTATGACCCCAAAGGTGTTGACTGTCAACACTTTCTCAGTAGGGTGTTGGAAAAACCTGTAATTGAAAGTGAGATAAACAGTTCTGTACTTGTTCTCTCGATTGTTCTGGCTCTGATTCACCTGCTAATGCTTTTGAAACTCTTATTCCAGTCTTTATCCTAGGCTGTATCATAGGGGTTCACGCCAGGTTGGGAACTTCCGGCTATCAGGCTAAATGCAGAAACTGTATATAGTCTACAACTGTGCAAAGTTCAGTTGGAAACACTCAGACGTTTCACCCACATTATGCTATTGGTTCTAGATATTTCTGTTTGCTGCACTCAACTCTGATTACGTGTTATGACTCTCCTTTTTCCACTCTGCAAAATGGCTTTCTTTTTGCTTGCACTGCTATTTTTTATTGATGGCCTGCTTTTGGAGGAAGTTCCAGGTGGAGTGTTTTATGAGAACTCTGATTATTTAGAAGCAATTTACTTTGGTTATTTGGGGCATTACTCAATGCTTTTGCCCTACTCCCATTCCTACCCGATTATTTACAATGATCACATAGCCTGAAGCAAGAAATATATTTGCATGTGAAGAACAAATTGTGAATCACAAAGATTTGGAGTTTGCTTTGGGCTTCCCTGGTGGCTCAGAGGTTAAAGCTTTTGCCTGCAAGGCGGGAGACCGGGGTTCAATCCCTGGGTTGGGAAGATCCCCTGGAGAAGGAAATGGCAACCCACTCCAGTATTCTTGCCTGGAAAATCCCATGGATGGAGGAGCCTGGTAGGTTACAGTCCACAGGGTCACAAAGAGTCGGACACGACTGAGCGACTTCACTCACTTCACTTTTAGATTCCATGCTGGCTCAGCTGGTAAAGATTCTGCCCACAATGCGGGAGATGCAGGTTCAATCCCTGGGTGGGGAAAATCCTCTGAAGAAGGGAATGGCAACCCACTCCAGTATTCTTGTCTGTACACGACTGAGTGACTAACGCTTTCACTTTCACTTTCACTTTAGATTCCAGGCTAGGCCTTGTTCTTCCAGCCTGTGTGACTGTGGGCAAGATACTTAACCTCTGTGATCCTCAGTTTTCTTGACCGCTAAATATCACCCGTCAACAATTCCAAAAGTCTCTCTTTCCTGTTTATTTTGCATGTTTTAAAAACTTGTGAGGAGACAGTTCTATATGATATTACTTTGAAAGATCTTTTTATTTGGGGAGAGTAATATTGGGAGCTAACATTTTTACATGTGGTTGTGAGAAAACTTTAACTTCCCTAGCCCAGAAAACAGCCTCACAGATAACTCTGAGGAACTGTTCCAAAGAGCTAAGGGAGGAGCCAGAATATTTAGGTGTTTCTGCTGAAACAAAACAAAACAACAAAAAAAATGTGTATTCGAACATCAAACAACTACAGTTAATCACAAAAGATAAACATCTCAAGTTAATGATTTTCATGCATTTCTATGTAGAGGAAGATTCAAGAGCCTGGGCTCATTGAAGTTATTTCTTAGACGGTCACTTGAACTATCTAGGGCCAATATCCTATTTTTCTCCAACCTGAACTCCCCTCAGGGTGCACAGTCCAGCCGACATCACTTGTTGTTTACTGGAAAGGCAGGAAACATATTTCCTTTTGTCCACATCTCCAAATGAAACTGCTGCTGCTGCTGCTAAGTCCCTTCAGTCGTGTCCGACTCTGTGCGACCCCGTGGACTGTAGCCTTCTCCGCCAAATGAAACTCCATACCCATTAAGAAATAACTCCCCATTCTCTCCTCCCTTGGCAACCGCTGGGTAGATATCTGTAAGAGCAGATATTTTGAGAAGAAAAGCAGAATGGTGCCTCTGTGGCTTGTGGCAGGCATTGCACTTTTGCTTTAGGTCTGTGTCATTTCTCAGCTGTCCCACTGGTTAATCCAGCTTCTCTGAATCGACCTCACAGAGGAATACTTGCTTTAACCAGAGCTCAGAGTTCTAGGGGCAGCCCCGTTTCCTCCTGCTATTTTTGAGAAATCAGCTTTAGTCTTGATACCCTGTTTTTAAGTTTTGCTCAGCCTCTGTCTCTTCCTTTCAAACCTTGCATTTCAGTCTAGAGATTTCACCTGGCTTGACATTCCCCTGCCAATGTCAGTTCAGTTCCTATCCCACCAGAAATGTATCACTCTGCAACCAACCTTGTTTCCTCTAGTCCAGATACTCACCTTGAGCACTCTAGATCACTGTGGACAGTGACTGCAGCCATAAAATTAACAGATGCTTCCCCTTGAAAGGAAAGCTATGACAAACCTAGACAGTGTATTAAAAAGCAAAGACATCACTTTGTGACAAAGGTCCATGTAGTCAAAGCTGTGGTTTTTCCAGTAGTCACGTATGGATGTGAGGGTTGGACCATAAAGAAGGTCCAAAGAATTGACACCAAATTGACACCAAAGAATTTGAGCCCCAAAGAATTGAGATGATTTGTGGTGCTGAAGAATACTCTTCAGAGTCCCTTGGATTGCAGGGAGATCCTACAGAAGATCAATCCTCAATATTCATTGGAAAGACTGATGCTGAAGCTGTAGCTCCAATATTTTGGCCACCTGATGCAAAGAGTGACTCATTGGAAAAGACCCTGATGCTGGGAAAGATTGAAGGCGGGAGGAGAAGGGGGCATTGACAGAGGATGAGATGGTTAGGTAGTATCACCAGCTCAACAGACATGAATTTGAGCAAGCTCCGGGAGATGATGGAGGTCAAAGGAAGATGACATGCAGTGGTTCACAGCGTCGCAAAGAGTTTGACACAACGTAGCGACAGGAAGCTCCAACATGCTGACAGACAACTAAGCCCATGCTCAGCAATGAAAGATTCCTCCTGATGCAGTGAAGATCCCGTGTGCCTCAATTAAGACCCAATGCTGCCAAAATAAATTTTTAAAAATGATACGTAAATTGAAGAGGGTAAATTAGGTAATCTCAAAGATATTTTGCCGTGCTAAACTTGTTACTCTCCTTGGAGTTCCCTGGTTCTCTAGAGGTTAGGATTCAGGGAACTGAAATCTCTCAAGCTGTGCAACAGAGTGAAAAAAAAAAAACTGTTACTCTCCAGTTAAGACCAATACATCCTAACATTCTAAGGTAAGCGTCAAGCTTCCCTATCTTTCACCATCTCCCAGAGTTTGCTCAAACTCATGTCCATTCAATTGGTGATGCCATCCAACCATCTTGTCCTCTGTCATCTCCTTCTCTTGCCTTCAATCTTTCCCAGCACCAGGGTCTTTTCCAGTGAATTGGCTCTTCTCATCAGGAGGCCAGAGTACTGGAGCTTCAGCATCAGTTCAGTTCTGTTCAGTCGTTCAGTCGTGTCTGACTCTTTGCAACTCCATAGATTGCAGCACACCAGGCTTCCCTGTCCATCACCAACTCCCAGAGCTTGCTCAGATTCATGTCCATCAAGTTGGTGATGCCATCCAACCTGTCACCCCCTTCTCCTCTTGCCTTCAATCTTTCCTGGCATGAGGGTTTTTCCCAGTGAGTCAGTTCTTCCCATCAGGTGGCCAAATTATTGGAGCTTCAGCTTCAACATTAGTCCTTTCAATGAATATTCAGAACTGATTTCCTTTAGAATTGACTGGTTTGATGTCCTTGCAGTCCAAAGGACTCGTAAGAGTCTTCTCCAACACCACAGTTCAAAAGCATCAATTCTTTGGTGCTCAGCTTTCTTTATGATCCAACTTTCACATCCATACATGACTACAGGAAAAACCATAGCTTTGACTATAAGGACTTCTGTTGGCAAAGTGAAGTCTCTGTTTTTTAACACGCTGTCTAGGTTTGTCATAGCTTTTCTTCCAAGGAACAAGTATCTTTTAATTTCATGACTGCAGTCACCATCTGCAGTGATTTTGGAGCTCCCCAAAATAAAGTCTGCCACTGTTTCCATTGTTTCCCCATCTATGTGCCATGAAGTGATGGGACTGGATGCCATGATATCATTTTCGGAATGTTGAGTTTTAAACCAGCTTTTTCACTCTCCTTTTTCACCTTCATCAAGAGGCTCTTAAGTTCCTCTTCATTTTCTGCCATAAGAGTGGTGTCATCTGAGTGCCTGAGGTTATTGATATTTCTCCTGGCAATTTTGATTCCAGCTTGTACTGAATCCAGCCCAGCATTTTGCATGATGTACTCTGTATATAAATTAAATACAGCCTGATGTACTGCTTTTGCAATTAGGAACCAGTTAGTTGTTCCATGTCCTGTTCTCTTGTTGCTTCTTTACCTGTATACAGGTTTCTCAGGATGCAGGTAAGGTGGTCTGTTATTCCCATATCTTTAAGAAATTTCCAGTTTGTTGTGATCCACACAGTCAAAGGCTTTAGTGTAGTCAATGAAGCAGATGTTTTTCTTGAATTCTCTTGCTTTTTTGATGATCCAATGGATGTTGGCAATTTAATCTCTGGTTCCTCTGCCTCTTCTAAACCAAGCTTGAACATCTGGAAGTTCTTGGTTCACCTACTGTTGGAGCCTAGCTTGAAGGATTTTGAGCATGACCTTGCTAGCATGTGAAATGAATGCAACTGTGTAGTAGTTTGAACTTTCTTTGACATTGCCCTTCTTAGGGATTGGAATGAAAACTGACCTTTTCTGGTCCTTGGCTACTGCTGAGTTTTCCAACTTTGAAATAGCTCAACTGGAATTCCATCACATCCACTAGTGTTGTTCATAGTGATGCTTCCTGAGGCCCACTTGACAAAACGTGGTCCCCTGGAGAAGGGAATGGCAAACCACTTCAGCATTCTTGCCTTGAGAACCCCATGAACAGTCTCATTTTGATGTAAGCACAAATGCTGAAAGCGTTATGTTTGCTTTGAAAGTTCAGTTAACGGTCAGCAAAGCTTCACTGAATTTAGGAGAAAACATAACCTGTTATTACAAAGAATTTCATATCCTGAATATAATCCTGAAAAAATTGGTGATCTCCTAGGGACCTTTGGATGGAGTTTTTATGTTGTCTTTGCATAAAATCGTTTTGACTCTCACTTGAATACAGCCTTAGCCCAGGTGACTGCCAATAGTTTGCTATTTAACACGGAGATTTGCATTTCAAACCTAATGAGTATTAAATAATAGCTGGTAAACGAAGAGTAAGAGGGTCATTGTGTGTGTTTCATTATTGTGTAAACTCAGGAAAACACGCTGAGAGGCCTAGAGAGCTCACTTGAATTCTAGCAGATAAGAAGGTGGCTTCTGAAAAAGATCTCTTAATGGGCAAGTGACTCATTTATTCCCGCAGGGAAGGTGATCATGTGACTACTAGGCTTTATCAGTTCAGTAGCTCGGTCGTGTCCGACTCTTTTCAACCCCATGGACTGTACCACGCCAGGCCTCCCTGTCCATCACCAACTCCTGGAGCTTACTCAAACTCATGTCCATTGAGTCAGTGATGCCATCCAACCATCTCATCCTCTGTTGTCCCTTTCTCCTCCCGCCTTCAATCTTTCCCAGCATCAGGGTCTTTTCAAATGAGTCAGTTCTTTACATCAGGTGGCCAAAGTACTGGAGTTTCAGCTTCAGCATCAGTCCTTCCAGTGAATATTCAGGACTGATTTCTTTTAGGATGAACTGGTTGGATCTCCTTGCTAGGCTTTATAAGGAAATAAAAACAAAATGTGGAGAGAATCCTATTAGTAAAAACAAAATTAAAACACACACAAAATACCTGTGTGTATATATACACTACTTTATTAATATATTGTCTTTATTACAAAACAGTAAAGCAGACATTTATGAAAGTACGTTTGTCTCAGTTTCTCAGTCTAGTCCAACTCTTTGCGTCCCCGTGGACTGTAGGTTGCCAGGCTCCTCTGTCCATGGGATTTCCCAGGCAAGAATATTGGCGTGGGGTACCATTTCCTACTCCAGGGGATCTTCCTGACCCAGGGATTGAATGCCCGTCCCTTGGTCCTCCTGCACTGGCAGGTGGATTCTTTACCACTAGTGCCACTTGTGAAGCCCTTATGAAATTATGAATAATAATAGTAAATATTTCTTCCTATACTCCTTTCAGCCACCCAGTTTTGGAAACCATTGTTCCACAGGATAAAGTCCGAATTCCTTATCATGGAATTAAAGGTTTTCTCCAAACAGAATTTTCTCTTTTATCATTGTTGTATACCAGTGGTTCCCCAACTTTTTTGACACCATGGAGCTGATTTGTGGGAAACAATTTTTCCTTGGGCCCTGGAGGGAGGGTAATTTCAGGATGATTCAAGCACATTACATTTATTGTGTACTTTATTTCTGTTGTTGTTACATTGTGATATATCATGAAGTAATTATACAGCTCACCATAATGCAGAATCAGCTCATCAGGCATTAGATTCTCATAAGGAACACGCAACCTAGATCCCTTGCCTGTGCAGTTCACAGGAGGGTTTGTGCTCCAATGAGAATCTAATGCTGCCACTGATCTGACAGGAGGTGGAGCTCAGGCGGTAATGCAAGTGATGGGGAGCAGCTGTAAATACAGATGAAGCTTGGCTTGCTCACCTGCTGCTCACCTGCTGCTGTGTGGTCCAGCTTCTAACAAGCCACAGACCTGTACCAGTCCATGGCCCCCAGGGGTTGGCCATCCATGTTCCGTACCATACTGTCTGAGTTTATTAACTGGTTGATATATTTCCAACTGTCTTAGGTCCACTTCCCTGGGAAATAGATCCTGAGATGGAGATGTGCGTGAAGAATGTTTATCGGGAAGTGAAGGAAGGAGGATTGGGCAGAAAATGGAGCAGATGTAGCTACAACAAAGAGTTCTGGATCTGGGTTGCCCCTCAGGATTGCCCCACCTTGAGGCAAGGCAGTTAGGCTTCACATTCCCACCCTCTCTCCAACATTAAGTTGTTATCTATGTGGGCTGCCTGGGAAAACATGGTTCCTTTTGAGAGTAAATCCCAGACAGCCATCACCCACTCCCCTTCCACCTGTTGGGGGGCAATGAATGCCTCCAGCCTAGAGGGGATCTGGCATGCTCACTATAGCATTGTTCCTTACCCTGGAATATCTTATCCTCAATCTCTGCACATAGAAACTTATCATTTTCTGGAGGCTCAACTCAAAATGCCACCACTTCCTTGAAGTTTCTTTATCATGATCCAGGATCCAAGAAGATCCCACATGTTGCAGAGCAACTCAGCCCATATGTTAGTGTGTGCTCAGTTATGTCTAACTCTTTGTGACCCGATGGATTGTAGCCCACCAGTCTCCTCTATCCATGGGATTTTTCAGGCAAGAATACTGGACTGGGTTGCCATTTCCTTCTTCAGGGGATCTACCAGACCCAGGAATCAAATCCATATCTCTTGTGTCTCCTGGAATGGCAGGTGAATTCTTTACCACTGCGCCACCTGGGAAGCCACTGAATACTAGGTTTTAGGGACCTTATGTGGGTAAGTTACTTAACTTTTCTGAGTGAGACTAGCTATTGAGACCTCTACAAGCATCTATATAGGATGCTTGTAAGAATTAATTGAAAAACTCATCTAGCTGATGGTACTATGACATTTTCTTTCTAGCTTTTACTTTCTCACCTCCAGATTTCTGTAGCTTACTTAAATGATTTAAATGACAAAATAATTAGGATGCTGTGATGATTTTTCATGTTAGTTTATTCAGTTAAAAATCCTACTCTGTATTCTAAGGTCATGTTTCTACTTTTATGAAAAATTGATTTTTTTCAGCTTTATAAATATCTGATAATATTAATAGAGTAACATAGTTTTGTACAACAATTTTATGGTGGTATAAGTTACATAACAATGAATTTTTGAAGTAATTAGGAAAATAAACTAGTCATATATGTACACACATGTACATATCAGCATTGATTTTTAAAAAAATATTGGTTCATGAAATTTTAAGATGAGCAGATAATATATGCTATATAGATTATCTAATATATATCAGATATATATATATATTGCTAATATATATTAACAGGTAATATATATGCTAATATTATATATGTTCATTAACTTCTTTTGTAAAGATCAATTCTTTGTTGAGTACCTACAGCAACTATAATATAGAAAACTTTTAGATTTATGCTTTTAGAGAAGCAAAGATAGATGAAATGATATCTCTACTGTGATGGAACTGAACATCGTTTAACTGATGAAAAAGTAAACAAAAGTGTTTTAGATAACATTAAAAATGTTTATTTGGCTGTGCTAGGTATTAGTTGTGGCATAAGGGATTTAGTTCCCTGACCAGAGGTCAAACCTGTGCCCCCTGCATTGGGAGTGCAGAGTCTTAGCCACTTGACCACCAAGGAAATCCCAAATTATATCTCTTTTTTTAAAAGACATCTGGAGGAAATAGTTTAGATCATTTATGTAATTGAAACTGACATTTCTGAGCATATTATAGAATTTCACAGGCCAGGCTGGTCTGATGATGTTCCCTTAAAGGAAGGATAGAATTGTTTTTTATTTACTTTTCTAAAAAGTTACTTATTTTTGAATTGATTGATTTATTTTTGGCTGCATTGTGCCTTTGTTGCTGTGCGAGACTTTCTCTATTTGTGGCAAGTAGGAAATGGGAGAAAGCCCAGCCCAGCAATGAAGACACAGCGCAGTCAAAAGTTAATTAATTAATTTAAAAATAATTAAATAAAAAATAATCCTACTCTCTAGTTGAGGTGCTTCTCATTGCAGTGACTTCTTTTATTGCAGAGCACAGGCTTTAGGGTGTGAGGGCTTTGTTGCCCCCTGGCATGTGGGATTTTCCAGGAGCAGAGATTGAACCTGTGTCCTCTGCATTGGCAGGCGGATTCTTAACCACTGGACCACCAGGGAGGTCCCAGATAGGACTGAGAAAGTCTGTAAACTCCCTGATTAGTAGAGACCTGATCTGGTATAACTTTATACCTCACACGCTGCTTAGTATATACTTAGATGCTCAGTTAAAAATAAATGTAACACACACATATGATTTGAATAAATGCCGAGTGTATAAATTGGATGGTTGGAGACGAATGGGGAAGGAAGGATTCCAGGCTGATGGTAGAGTTGGAAGGAAACCGCAGAGGTGACAGAGTTCAAGTCACACGGGGAAGTCAGAATGAAATATTTGGTGGAAGTGCAGCATTCTGACAGGAGCAGGATGGGCCAGAGTTTCAGCAACAGAAGGGAGGGTGGGGAGAGTTCGGTAGACCTTCAGAAATACATGGGCTTCCCTGGTGGCTCAGACAGCAAAGAACCCACCCACAATGCGGGAGACCTGGGTTGGAAGATCCCTCGGAGAAGGGAATGGCTATCCACTCCAGTATTTTTGCCTGGAGAAGTCCACAGACAGAGGAGCTTGGCAGGCTACTGTCCATGGGGTCACAAAGATTCTCTCTGTTGAAACAGGAGACTTCATAAGGTCATGCTAAGGAAACACAGATCTGAGCAAGCTGGCTTTCAAGACACAGGATTTATTTTCTTGAGTCTGAGTTCCTCAGTCAGACTTACATTCTTAAATTTCTCAAGTCTCTTTTATTCCTTAATCTCCTTGTTTTCCTGTTCCTCTGACATTCCCACGTGGTCACTATTCACGCTTGCAAATCCCCCCAGCTGTAGTTAATCTTCCCATATTCTCAAGGCTCTTCATTTAATCCGTGGTTATAGCCCTTGTGAGTTTGCCTTTGGAGGAAAGTGTCTCAGGCACCAGACTGCATGTGTATAGAGGGCACAGATCACATCAGGGTCGCCTTTGTACTCACTTCCTTCCAGCAGTCAGTACAGATGAGTGTTGAATGGAGATGATCTGAAAGAGCGATTTCTTATTATAAGCTAGTGAAAATGCTGAATGCCGTTTCCTCTTGTAAACTGACATTAATACATATTACAAGTAGGCCCAACCTAAAAAGTTGCTTAATGAATGGTAAAAGGCAGCAAATGTCATATAAATGCCTCTGTTTAAAGAATTATTTCTACCTGAATCACTAGGTGTTTTTGATCCAGCCAATGAAAGTAGATATGTCAGGTCTTAGAAATGTTTGACAGGGGTGAAGAAAAAGAATTATGACAAAGGTCAGTTACATTAGGAGAAACCTTCTCTAACTGAAAGGACACTTTTACAAATAGTAATAAATAGAGGTCTCGCCACTAGATTTTATGACCTTTATGGCTTGGTTGTATTAAAGAGAAGCAATATTGTAAATTGACTGTAATTTAATTTAAGAAGTATTTTTTTATAGTGATGATAAAAAAAATAGAAGAAATGGACATAATCAAACCTGACTTCCTGTTGTAGGAAGGTCGTGTTGTCAGCTGTTTGGGATTCAGGGCTGGACTTTATTCCACTGTTTGATAAATGCTATCAGCACTTTACAAGACAGAAACTTTCTATGAAACCAGTATTTTTATTGCCGAGTTCATAGTTAGTTTCGAATGTCTGACTGTTTTGTGCTTACACTGATTACTAAGTGTACTTTCATGTCAGGGATAGAGAGAGTCACTAGAATGGAGGCCAAGAAAAACATAAACCTGGGCTATTCATTAATGAATAACCATCAGGAACTATTCATGAAGGAATAACACAATGAACAATAATCTACTTATTTGGAAAAATGTTTCTTGATCATTCCCAGAGGACCCAGGCTGAGTGACTATGTCATTCATACTTTGGTAAATATACAGCTGCAGGGCCTGCCCCCTGGTGAGCTCCAGGGAAGAGAGTGCAAATCGTATTCTCTAAATAGATTATTGTTTCAGATTTGGGGAAGGGCTTCCCTGGTAGCTCAGAAGATAAAGAATCTGCCTGCACTGTGGGAGACCCAGGTTTGATCCCAGGGTCGGGAAGACCCCCTGGAGAAGGAAATGACAACCCAGTCCAATATTCTTGCCTGGGAAAATCCCATGGACAGAAGAGCCTGGCTGGCTACAGTCCACAGGGTCGCAAAGCATCACACATGACTGAACGACTAACACTCAGCAGAGTTGGGGAACGTGGCAGCCCTGCCCACCATAGAAAGTGTTCTCTAGTGATTCCTAATCAAAGGGAGTACTTAGTCTAGGAACTTCGCTGGTGGTCCAGTGGCTAAGACTTTGTGCTCCCAATGCAGGGGGCTTGGGTTGGATCCCTGGTCAGGGAACTAGATTCCACATGCCTCGCATGCATGCCGCAACGAGGATCTGGCATGCCACAGAGAAAGTCCCATGTGTTGCAGCTGATAATGGGAGCAGTCAACAAATGAATAAATAGTAAAAAAGAAAACAAAGCCCATCCCCCACCAAAGGTATCATGTTAGTCTAAACCCTGTGATCCTCAAGTAAACATGAGTGTCTACTTAGTTATCCCAGACACTTAGGGAAATGTGTCTCCCCAGGAAAGTGAGTTAAAAAAAAATTAATTCCTCATAAAACCACTTCTGAATATGTTTCCCAGTGGAAATACCAGGAACAAGTTCAAAATCAATATGACGTTTAGAAAATTATTTCTGACTATGGTGCTCCCCTTCTTCACACACTGCCCTCCTCCACTCTGTCATCCCTGGCGTTCGGAGCTGTGCTTTTGTTTAAGAGGCATTAGTGAGTCACAATAGCTATTTTTAATACACAGACATGTGAGAGAGCTGTTCGGTAGAGGATTTGCTTGCCAGAAATTGGATTCGTGAAAGTCCAGGCTTCCAGCCAGATTCTGGGGTGAGTTAGAAATGGGGACTAGACAGAAAAGCTTGTAGGCTTTTTAGACTAGAACAGAGAGACTACAGATGGAAAACTAGGGCTTAATTTGAGTAGTAATTTAGAATAGGTGTCGATTTAGGAAGAGCTAAAAGATACAGAATTAATGGAAATGTTAATGATGGGCCTCTTGAAATGAAAGAATGATGATAGTTTATGGAATACCTGTAGCTCTGAATCATTATATATTTCAGCACCTAGGTGCTAAAAAGTGGTAGCCAAAAATAAATAGCAGCACATTTTAAAAATAGTAGATTTCTTTCCTTCTTTGAATTTCTAACCTTATTTCATGACCATGAACCGGATTTTAATGCACTAATTTTTATACTAAGCAAAGCAGAGAGACCATGGATTTTTCAATTTATGGGTAGAGAAGTATTTATTGAGACTGGAGAATTATTATTTGTGTGCTTACTTAATATATTTATTTGTCTGTTGTGTACCTTGTTCCACAGATAATTTAGGCAGAAATGATAGATAATTTAGGACAATACCACACTGATGTAAAATTCCCTCACCCTCCCACCTAACATAACTAGAACCCACTTGGGAAACTAGGGTAACCCTGCAAGTCCCTTTGCATATAAATAGATGTTATAAGACTCATGCATTAAGTCAGTCAGTACTTTTCAGCCATAAAAAATCACTCAGGCCCTCCCTCATTATTTATTTACTTAATTTTAGACATAATTATATAATGCACTTGGTTATCTGGGTTTATGTAGATCACAGGAGACTGGAGCGGTTGGACGCTGCACATTCCCTTGGCATTAACAATTATACAAAGGGCTTTCACATCCATTATTAGCTGTTTGAGGCAGACACAGCAATAACATCAAGAAGTGGCAGTGGACTGCCCTACAGCCCCAAGAAGACTGAGCGATTCTAAGCAGTTGGCACATCAACCGCAAGAATATGCTAGTCCACTGCCATGATGGGGGCGGGGGAGGGAAGGCATGCATCACCCTCCCCAGGAGGCACCATCACCACAGTCCAGACTCAGAACCCTGGGTGAACACGGAGCTCATCCTGGCCAGCTTCCCAGCCAGCACACGGCTCACCTTTGTAGTTTTCCTCTCTGATCGTTAGACAGCTTCTGTCAGTGTGTTGCCACTGATGAGATTCTCTCAGTTGACAGGGACTATGTTGATGAATAATTTTATGTGTCAGCTTGGCTGGGCTCCGGTGCCCAGCTATGTCATCAAACATAATTTTGGATGTTTCTGTCAGGGTGTTTGTGGATAAATTAACATTTAAACTGGTAAAGCAAATTGCCTTCCATAATTTGGGAGTGGGCCTCATCTAATCAGCTGAAGTCCTGACTAGAAGGAAAGACTGACCTCCCGTGAGAAAGAGGGAATTCCACAGGGGACAGCTTTGCGATGTGAACTACATCACTGACTCCTTTCTGAGCCTCTAGCCTGCTGCCCTACCCTGTAGATTTTGGACTTGCCTGCCTCCATAATCATGTGAACCCATTCTTAAAATAAATCATTTTATGCCTATCTATCTGTCTATCTCATATTGGTTTTGTTTCTTTGGAGAATCTTGAATGCAAAATTTCTTTTGAAATTATGACATAATACATTGTGTAGCTCTGATTGTGTCATTACTTTGTTAAAAATTCTTGGTGGGAAATGTTCTTTGTGGCATTGTTTGTAATAGCAATAATTAACCTAAATATACATCAATAGTGAATTGGATAAGTGAACTGATATAATAGGACATATTCCACACACTAATATACTGTGATTCTGCAGAAAATTACTGAGATAGAGCTACATCCATGTGTAGTGACAAACATATGTTTGAGATATATTGTTAGTGAAAAATTGTAAATTGCAGTGAAGTATGTATGGTTCCATTTATATGGAAATTATTATATATGGCATAGTCCTATAGGAAAATGGTGAATTAAAAAAGCGAACACTGCTAACACTTACTGAGGGCTTCCTATGTGTATGCTTCTTATGTTCAAGGAGCTTCCCATGAATGAATTCTTGTCATTCATTCAGTTCCACAAATATTTATTACATGTTGTGTTAGGTGAGAGGCATTCAACAGTAAATGAGATCAATTAAGGTGAGCAATCCTTAACCTGGGGTGATTTTGCCCCCCAGGGGACATTTAGCCATGTCTGAAAACATTTTTTGTTGTTGTTGTCACGAGAGCGTATGTATAGGGCGGTTGCTACTGGCATCCAGTGAATGGAAGTCAGTGATGCTGCTTATATATTACAGTGCACAAGACAACTCCCACAGCAAAGAATTATTCAACCTAGAATGTCAATAGTGCAAGAGTCTGAGAAATCTTGAACTAGACAAAACCCCTGCCTTCATGGATTTGGCAATAATTTATTTAATTCTTGCAACACCTGGATGAGGAAGGTACTATTATTATCTGTTATTATCGAGGAGGAACCTGAGCCACAAAACGGTTAAGATAGAAGCTAAATTGCTCATGGGTGTGTCTGGGAATTGAGTTTGGTGGTGAACTTTCACTTTGTACATGCTATATCTTTGTATTTTTAATAGTAAACTTGTTTTGCTTTTAAAATTATTTTTCTAATTAAGATTTGAGTTCAAGGGGATTTTTAAATGATTTAAAAGGGACTTTTAGGATCTTCCCTGGTCCAGCGGTTAGGGCTTCACACTTCCACTGAAAGTGTTATGGGTTTGATCCCTGGTCAGGGAACGAAGATCCCTGACCAGGGATCTTGTGTGGCATGACTTGTTTGGCAAAAACAAAAAAAGCATTTTGAAAGCACTCCCAATTGTCTGTTTAAAACAATCGAGGATCCTCAACTTCACTTTCTGGCTCCTCTGAGGTCTGCTTGCACCTACTTTCCCAGCTCACGTGCTTGCCCCCTCCCACACCCCCCATTCGAGCTGCAGTAGGCTGATGTCTCTTTTGGGAGGTCTATGCACTCTGCTTCCCCAGTGGCTCAGAGCTAAAGAATCTGCCTTCCATGCAGGAGACACAGGAGATGAAGGTTTGAGCTGTGGGTGGGGAAGATCCCCTGGAGGAGGAAATGGCAACCCACTCTAGTATTCTTGCCTGGAGAATCCCATGGACAGAGGAGCCTGGCAACTAGGTTTGAAAAGAGTCTGATACCACTGAGCATGCACATACATTGACTTGCTCATCTTGATATTACCTATGAAACTAAATTGTATTTTGCATATAAATTGTGAACCAAAGTGAACTGCAAAGGTGAGTTTCTTTCATATTGAATCAAAATCTACTTCCCCAGAACTTCCTGGTTCTCTGCCCTTGGTATTTATGATTTATACCTAAGACATGTTCACAACACAACACAACTGACATTTAAATATTTACCTTCTCTAAGTTTTCTCTTTGTAAGTGAAGCCTCTCTAAGTCTTTCAATCATTTCCTTGACTGGACCTTATTTCAAGACCATTTACCATCCTAGCTGCTCTAGAATGTTCTCAGTCAGTTTATTTCAGTCGTGCAGTGGTGTCCAACTCTTTGCTACCCCGTAGACTGCAGCATGCCAGGCTTCCCTGTCCATCACCAACTCCTGGAGCTTATTCAAACTCATGTCCAGCAACTCAGTGATGCCATCCAATCATCTCATCCTCTGTAGTCCCCTTCTCCTCCTGCCTTCAATCGTTCCCAGGATCAGAGTCTTTTCCAATGAGTCAGCTCTTCCCATCAGGTGGCCAAATTATTGGAGTTTCAGTTTCAGCATCACATCAGTCCTTCCAATGAATATTCAGGACTGATATCCTTTAGGATTGACTGGTTGGATCTCCTTGCAGTCCAAGAGATTCTCAAGAGTCTGCTCCAACACCACAGTTCAGAAGCATCAATTCTTCAGCGCTCAGTTTTCTTTATGGCCCAATTCTCACATCCATACATGACCACTGGAAAAATCACAGCTTTGACTAGACAGACCTTTGTTGGCAAAGTAATGTCTCTGCTTCTTAACATGCTGTCTAGGTTAGCCATAACTTTTCTTCCAAGGAGCAAGCATCTTTTAATTTCATGGCTAGAGTCACAATCTGCAGTGATTTTGGAGCCCCCTGAAATGAAGTCTGTCATTGTTTCCATTGTTTCCCTATCTATTTGCTGTGAAGTGATGGGACCGGATGCTATCATCTTAGTTTTCTTTTCACTCTCCTCTTTCACTTTCATTAGGAGGCTCTTTAGTTCTTGTTCACTTTCAGCCATAAGGGTGGTGTCATATGCATATCTGAGGTTATTGGTATTTCTCCCAGCAGTCTTGATTCTAGCTTGTGTTTCCTCCAGCCCAGCATTTCTCATGATGTACTCTGCATATAATTTAAATAAGCAGGGTGACAATGTATACAGCCTTGATGTACTCCTTTCCCGACTTGGAACCAGTCTATTGTTCCATATCCAATTCTAACTGTTGCTTCTTGACTTGCATACAGATTTCTCAGGAGGCAGGTCAGGTGGTCTGATAGTCCCATCTCTTGAAGAATTTTCCACAGTTTGTTGTGATACATACAGTCAAAGGCTTTGGTGTAGTCAATAAAGCACAAGTAGATGTTTTTCTAGAACTCTCTTCAGGACTGGGAAACAGACTCTTGGAGGGCACAAACAAAACCTTGTGTGTTCCAGGACCCAGGAGAATGGAGCAGTGATCCCACAAGAGATTCACCAAGACTTGCCCATGAGTGTACAGGAGTCTCCAGCAGAGGCGTGGGTCAGCAGTGTCCTGCTACAGCGTCCAGGGCACTGAGTGCAGCAGTGTGTGCATGGGACGTTTTGAAGGAGGTTGCCATTATTTTCATTCAGTTCAGTTCAGTCGCTCAGTTGTGTGCGACTCTGCAACCCCATGAATTGCAGCACGCCAGGCCTCCCTGTCCATCACCAACTCCCGGAGTTCACTCAAACTCATGTCCATCGAGTCAGTGATGCCATCCAGCCATCTCATCCTCTGTCATCCCCTTCTCCTCCTGCCCCTAATCCCTCCCAGCATCAGGGCTTTGTCCAACGAGTCAACTCTTCACATGAGGTGGCCAAAGTATTGGAGTTTCAGCTTTAGCATCAGTCCTTCCAAGGAACACCCAGGACTGATCTTTAGAATGGGCTGGTTGGATCTCCTTGCAGTCCAAGGGGCCCTCAAGAGTCTTCTCCAACACCGCCGTTTAAAACCATCAATTCTTCGGCACTTAGCTTTCTTCACAGTCCAACTCTCACATCCATACGTGACCACTGGAGAAATCATAGCCTTGACTAGACGGACCTTAGTCGGCAAAGTAATGTCTCTGCTTTTCAATATGCTATCTAGGTTGGTCATAACTTTCCTTCCAAGGAGTAAGTGTCTTTTAATTTCATGGCTGCAATCAACATCTGCAGTGATTTTGGAGCCCCCCAAAATAAAGTCTGACACTGTTTCCCCATCTATTTCCCATGAAGTGATGGGACCAGATGCCATGATCTTCGTTTTCTGAATGTTGAGCTTTAAGCCAACTTTTTCACTCTCCTCTTTCACTTTCATCAAGAGGCTTTTTAGTTCCTCTTCACTTTCTGCCATGAGGGTGGTGTCATCTGCATATCTGAGGTTATTGACATTTCTCCTGGCAATCTTGATTCCAGCTTGTGCTTCTTCCAGCCCAGCATTTCTCATGATGTACTCTGCATAGAAGTTAAATAAGCAGGGTGACAGTATACAGCCTTGATGTACTGTTTTCCTATTGGAAACCAGTCTGTTACTCCATGTCCAATTCTAACTGTTGCTTCCTGACCTGCATATAGGTTTCTCAGAGGCAGGTCATGTGGTCTGGTATTCCCAATCTCTTTCAGAATTTTCCATAGTTTATTGTGATCCACACAGTCAAAGGCTTTGGCACCGTCAATAAAGCAGAAGTAGATGTTTTTCTGAAACTCTCTTGCTTTTTTGATGATCCAGTGGATGTTGGCAATTTGATCTCTGGTTCCTCTGCCTTTTCTAAAACCAGCTTGAACATCTGGAGGTTCACGGTTCACATATTGCTGAAGCCTGGCTTGGAGAATTTTGAGCATTACTTTACTAGCATGTGAGATGAGTGCAATTGTGTGGTAGTTTGAGCATTCTTTGGCATTGCCTTTCTTTGGGATTGGAATGAAAACTGACCTTTTCCAGTCCTATGGCCACTGATGAGTTTTCCACATTTGCTGGCATATTGAGTGCAGCACTTTCACAGCATCATCTTTCAGGATTCGAAATAGCTCTACTGGAATTCCATCACCTCTACTAGCTTTGTTCGTAGTGATACTTCCTAAGGCCCACTTGACTTCACATTCCAGGATGTCTGGCTCTAGGTGAGTGATCACACGATCATGATTATCTGGGTTGTGAAGATCTTTTTTGTACAGTTCTTCTGTGTATTCTTGCCACCTCTTCTTAATATCTTCTGCTTCTGTTAGGTCCATACCATTTCTGTCCTTTATTGAGCCCATCTTTGCATGAAATGTTCTCTTGGTATCCCTAACTTTCTTGAAGAGATCTCTAGTCTTTCCTATCTGTTGTTTTCCTCTATTTGTTTGCACTGATTGCTGAGGAAGGCTTTCTTATCTCTCCTTGCTATTCTTTGGAACTCAGCATTCAGATGGTTGTATCTTTCCTTTTCTCCTTTTCACTTCTCTTCTTTTCACAGTGATTTGTAAGGCCTCCTCAGACAGCCATTTTGCTTTTTTGTATTTCTTTCCCATGGGGATGGTCTTGATCCCTGTCTCCTGTACAATGTCATGAACCTCCATCCATTGTTCATCAGGCACTCTGTCTATCACATCTAGTCCCTTAAATCTATTTCTCACTTTCATTATATAGTCATAAGAGATTTGATTTAGGTCATGCCTGAATGGTATAGTGGTTTTCCCTACTTTCTTCAATTTAATTCTGAATTTGGCAATAATGAGTTCATGATCTGAGCCACAGTCAGCTCCAGGTCTTATTTTTGCTGACTGTATAGAGCTTCTCCATCTTTGGCTGCAAAGAATATAATCAATCTGATTTTGGTGTTGACCATCTGGTGATGTCCATGTATAGAGTCTTCTCTTGTGTTGTTGGAAGAGGGTGTTTGTTATGACCAGTGCGTTCTCCTGGCAAAACTCTATTAGCCTTTGCCCTGCTTCATTTTTTACGCCAAGGCCAAATTTGCCTGTTACTCCAGGTGTTTCTTGACTTCCTACTTTTGCATTCCAGTCCCCTATAATGAAAAGGACATATTTTTGGGTGTTAGTTCTAAAAGGTCTTGTAGGTCTTCATAGAACTGTTCAACTTCAGCTTCTTCAGTGTTTCTGGTCAGGGCATAGACTTGAATTACCATGATATTGAATTGTTTGCCTTGGAAACAAAAGGAGATCATTCTGTCGTTTTTGAGATTTCATCCAAGTACTGCATTTTGGACTCTTTTGTTGACCACGATGGCTGCTCCATTTCTTCTCAGGGATTCCTGGCCACAGTAGTAGATATAATGGTCATCTGAGTTAAATTCACCCATTCCAGTCCATTTTAGTTTACTGATTCCCAGAATGTTGACATTCACCCTTGCCATCTCTTGTTTGACCACTTCCAATTTGCCTTGACTCATGGACCTGACATTCCAGGTTCCTATGCAATATTGCTCTTTATAGCATTGGACCTTGCTTCTATCACCAGTCACTTCCACAACTGGGTATTGTTTTTGCTTTGGCTCCATCCCTTCCTTCTTTCTGGTGTTATTTCTCCACTGATCTCCAGTAGCATATTGGGCACCTACTGACCTGGAGAGTTCCTCTTTCAGTATCCTATCATTTTGCCTTTCATACTATTCATGAGGTTCTCAAGGCAAGAGTACTGAAGTGGTTTGCCATTCCCTTCTCCAGTGGACCACATTCTGTCAGACCTCTCCACCATGACCCACCTGTATTGGATGGCCTCACAGGGCATGGCTTAGTTTCATTGAGTTAGACAAGGCTGTGGTCCCTGTGATCAGACTGGCTAGTTTTCTGTGATTATGGTTTCAGCGTGTCTGCCCTCTGATGCCCTCTCGCAACACCTACTGTCTTACTTAGATTCTCTTATCTTGGACGTGTGGTATCTCTTCACGGCTGCTGCAGCAAAGCCGGCTGCTGCAGCAAATCCAGCTGCTGCTCCTTACCTTGGACAGGGGTATCTCCTCACAGCCCCCCCTCCTGGTTACCTCCATCATAGTTTGGCCTCAAGTCAAACAACAGGGAGGGAACACAGCCCTGCCCATCAACAGAAAATCAGATTAAAGATTTACTGAGCATGGCCCTGCCCATCAGAACAAGACCCAGTTTCCCCCTCAGTGTCTCCTGTCAGGAAGCTTCCACAAGACTCTGATTCTTCTTCATCAGAGGGCAGACAAAATGAAAACCAAATCACAGAAAACTAGCCACACTGATCACATGGACCACAGCCTTGTTTAGAATGTTCTACTTTGCCAATATCCACCCTAAAGTGGTACATCAGAGTTCAAGGGTGAAATGAGTAGTTAGAAAGCAAACAACATTTTATGGTTAATTTTTTTCTGAACTTTGTGTTTATTGAACTCACTTACTTGGTGGTTGTGTCACACACCATTGAGTCATAGCTCACCATGATAATAAGAGATATTTATCATGGGTTTTGGAGAAGGCAATGGCAGCCCACTCCAGTACTCTTGCCTGGAAAATCCCATGGATGGAGGGGCCTGGTGGGCTGTAGTCATGGGGTCTCAAAGAGTCGGACACGACTGAACGACTCCACTTTCACTTTTCACTTTCATGCATTGGAGAAGGAAATGGCAACCCGCTCCAGTGTTCTTGCCTGGAGAATCACAGGGATGAGGGAGTCTGGTGGGCTGCCATCTATGGGGTCGCACAGAGTCAAACATGACTGAATCGACTTAGCAGCAGCAACAGCAGCAGCATCATGGGTTGAGTCATCAATAAAGCATTAAATCATACTCAGCACACTCTGCTGAAGAAGGTAGGTCAGTATTTAATGCAATGTATATTTCTATATGGGCTTCCCAGATGGCACTAGAGGTAGAGAATCCACCTGCCAATGCAGGAGACATAAGAGATGTGGATTGGATCCCTGGGTTGGGAAGATCCCCTGGAGGAGGGCATGGCAACCCACTCTAGTATTCTTGCCTGAAGAATCCCATGGACAGAGGAACCTGGCAGTCTATAGTCCATAGGGTCTCAAAGAGTCGCACATGACTGAAGCGACTTAGCGTGCATACGCACCATGTATCATTAGGCACAAAATTCAATTTGAAATGAAAAATGGTAATTTATGTGTATGTATGAGGAAATCAACCCTGAATATTCACTGGAAAGACTTATGTTGACGCTGAAGCTCCAATACTTTGGCCACCTGATGAGAAGAGCCGATTCATTGGAAAAGACCCTAATGCTGGGAAAGAGTGAAGGCAGAAGGAGAAGGGGGTGACAGGAGATGAGATGGTTGGATGACCTCACTGATTCAATGGACGTGAGTTTGAGCAAGCTCTGGGACACTGTGAAGGACAGGGAAGCCTGGCATGCTGCAGTTTCTGGAGTCCAAAGAGTTGGACAAGACTGAACAACAACAATATGTAGACAAGCAGGAATCTAAAACAAATATTCCAAAAGCATGTCAAAACATTGTCTGACTTGCTATATGATGACAATCATAAACTGAGGTAGGATGACTGTACATTAAAAGATTAATCTATGTGTTGAAATTTGAGAACTAGTATAAAATGATTTCTATGTGAAAATAGAAGTCAGAACAGTTTTTATTCTGAGCAAGACTATATTTCTTTAAGTCTTGGAGACTGACTTAAAGTTGGCTTTTAATTTCTAAAAGCCTGAAAGTAGAGTGGATTTGGAGGGAGGGTAAAGTGATTAGAGCTCTTGATGGGAAAACAAAGCCACAATAGCAAAATTTCTTTTGTCTCTTGCTCCTCTACCAATAAATATTAATTGACCTTTCTCACTGTCATCCCTAATTTAATGTTTAAATATTCGAAACATGCAAGACACACCTGAAAGAAATTTGACCTCTTGCTCCAGGGTAATTTCCATTCTCACTTCCTGTGAATCTGGGAGTTCTCTTTTATATTTTCTTTCTTGGGGATAAGGCTTAAAGTGAGCTTTCAATGCATGCTTATGACCAGTGTAAAATTTATACAGAGAAGAAATTACAAGTAAATAGGGTTGTTAGATAGTCCGGCTTTGCCTGATTTAGAAATAAATCTCAAATTACTAGTTCTCTTCATTCAGCCAGCTTGTTTCCTGCACAGATTCCTCCTTGACCTGGCAATTAGAATCTTTTTTTCCCTTTTCACTGTTACTTATCACTGTGCCTGTTTTGAAACACTACCACATAGAGCTTGTGGTTGCTTTACTTTCAGTCCAGCTGGGCTTACCCAGAGTGGTTGTCTTAAGTAAGCAGTTTCTTATAAATTTGTTGACATTTTTTTTGTGTGTGAAAAAAAAAAAATTTTGTTCATTGATATCTCCCATACCCCATTGACTTTCTAATCATTCCTCCTGTAATGAATCACACAGTTTCAGTAGGTTTTACAGATTTATCTCCTCAACCTTTATAGAAATAATTAGTTCATAACTGAGTATGATGTGATGAAACGAGAACCACATGTTATATTAAGAAACCTTGGTTAGTCTTAGTGTGTCCCCTGTCCCCACCCAAGTGACTTCACCTCCCATGTTTGCATCATCAGCAAAATGAAGGAATAGGATTACATCAGTTGTTCTTAACTCTGGGTACATATTAGAAGCATCTGGGGAACTTGAAAAATGCTACTTGGATATACCAGATAAGCTAAATCAGATTACACTTGAGGTGAGACCTAGGCATTGGTATTAATACTATATTAAATGGTCAACCAGCTTTAGAAGTCACTGGATGAGGGGTTTTCATGGATTTTTCCAACTTTCCCTTATATTTATACTTATCGACTTGGACTCCTTCTCTTACCTAATGTTTATAGGTGGTTAAGGAGGAGGGCTTTCTTGGTATGATTAGTTAATGGCTACAGATGTGAGCTATGTAGTCTTTATGTGACATTTTAACCATACTGAATAGAGAAAAATAAGTACAGTAAAGAGTTTATATCCCAAATTTCTTAAGGTTTTCTTTCTTTCTATTTTTTTTTTTTTTCAATATTTATTTGGCTGCACTGGGTCCTAGCTGAGGGACATAGGATCTTCACTGCAGCATGTGGGATCTAGTTCCCCAGCCAGGAATCGAACCTGAGCTCCCTGCATTGGGAGCGTGGTGTTTTAGCTACCAGACCACCAGGGAAATCCCTAAGGTTTTCTGGTTAATTTTTGGTTCCATAATTTTTAAAAATGTCTCCTATACGCTAAATGTGCAGTTAAGGTGCCTTCCGCAGTGTTTTTACTGAGGGAGATTTTCAAGAAGCCATTCACGGAGGTACCATGAGCTGCAATGGTGCCAAGGGAAGGCCCACCCATCCCAAACTGGAGCACAGAGAGACTTTCCTACAGTTTCCTACAGTTTCCTGTGCCTGAAACTGTGACTACAGGTATCTAGTGGAAAATGAGGTGGGCTTTGGAAGGCAGGATGACAGAGAAGCTGTGATGTCCTCTAAGAAGTATAAGAGTTCAATGTGCTGTGGGCAATTTGGCATGATAAGGGTAGAGAGGTAATGGGGGAGCATACTGTGAAGACCAAGTTTAAACTGTATCCATGTAATTCTTTCTCCTTACTTCCCTAGAATTTAATGCAATCACTCAACTTCTCTCCACCACGATGATACTAATGACATGATTTCAGAAATTCTCATCATTCTATTTAGAAAAACAGAAACAGTAAATTCTATAAGTAAGAAAATAATTCAAAACATGCTTATAGCAAATTCCTGGTTTGACTAAACTCTCTCATTGTGTTAGATGGAGAAGGCAATGGCAACCCACTCCAGTACTCTTGCCTGGAAAATCCCATGGACGGAGGAGCCTGGTGGGCTGCAGTCCATGGGATCTCAAAGAGTCAGGCATGACTGAAGCGAGTTAGCAGCAGCAACAACAGCAGCACTGTGTTAGATTTTTAAAATTTTAAATTCATTCTTCTTTGGCCTAATAACAGTATTGTCCAGAGTTTATCTCCTTATCTTAAATCTTAATTCCTTAATTCTTGTTCTAGTAACTATTTGGCTAAATAATAGTTTTTCTTAACCAAAATCTTTCTTGTAAGTAGAATCAGGGTGCTTTCCTACACATATATATTTCTGCCTAGGCTGAATAACCCTTAATCAGGTACACCTGACACTAACACACCATTGTAAATTCACTATACTCCAATAATAAAAAAATAACCCTTAGAATGGCTTTGCCATCATCCTGTAATTTATCTCCCCCTTTCATATCCTCTTCTTCATTCAGTTCAGTACAGTTCAGTCGCTCAGTCGTGTCCAACTCTTTGCGACCCCATGAATTGCAACACACCAGGCCTCCCTGTCCATCACCAACTCCCGGAGTTCACTCAGACTCATGTCCATCGAGTCAGTGATGCCATCCAGCCATCTCATCCTCTGTCGTCCCCTTCTCCTCTTGTCCCTCATTCCTCCCAGCATCAGTCTTTTCCAATGAGTCAACTCTTCGCATGAGGTGGCCAAAGTACTGGAGTTTCAGCTTTAGCATCATTCCTTCCAAAGAAATCCCACGGCTGATCTCCTTCAGAATGGACTGGTTGGATCTCCTTGCAGTCCAAGGGACTCTCTAGAGTCTTCTCCAACACCACAGTTCAAAAGCATCAATTCTTCGGCGCTCAGCCTTCTTCACAGTCCAACTCTCACTTCCATACATGACCACTGGAAAAACCATAGCCTTGACTAGATGGACCTTTGTTGGCAAAGTGATGTCTCTGCTTTTTAATATACTATCTAGGTTGGTCATAATTTTCCTTCCAAGGAGTAAGCGTCTTTTAATTTCATGGCTGCAGTCACCATCTGCAGTGATTTTGGAGTCCCCCAAAATAAAGTCTGACACTGTTTCCACTGTTTCCCCACTTATTTCCCATGAAGTGATGGGACCAGATGCTATGATCTTCATTTTCTGAATGTTGAGCTTTAAGCCAACTTTTTCGCTCTCCTCTTTCACTTTCATCAAGAGGTTTTTTAGTTCCTCTTCACTTTCTGCCATAAGGGTGGTGTCATCTGCATATCTGAGGTTATTGATATTTCTCCCGGCAATCTTGATTCCAGCTTGTGTTTCTTCCAGCCAGCGTTTCTCATGATGTACTCTGCAGAGAAGTTAAATAAGCAGGGTGACAATATACAGCCTTGATGTACTCCTTTTCCTATTTGGAACCAGTCTGTTGTTCCATGTCCAGTTCTAACTGTTGCTTCCTGACCTGCATATGGGTTTCTCAAGTTCCAAAGAATAGCAAGGAGAGATAAGAAAGCCTTCCTCAGCGATCAATGCAAACAAATAGAGGAAAACAACAGAATGGGAAAGACTAGAGATCTCTTCAAGAAAGTTAGAGATACCAAGGGAACATTTCATACAAAGATGGGCTCGTTAAAGGACAGAAATGGTATGACGTAACAGAAGGAGAAGATATTAAGAAGAGGTGGCAAGAATACACAGGAGAACTGTGCAAAAAAGAGCGTCACAACACAGATAATCATGATGGTGTGATCACTCATCTAGAGCCAGACATCCTGGAATGTGAAGTCAAGTGGGCCTTAGAAAGCATCACTACGAACAAAGCTAGTGGAGGTGATGGAATTCCAGTTGAGCTATTTCGAATCCTGAAAGATGATGCTGTGAAAGTGTTGCACTCAGTATGCCAGTAAATTTGGAAAACTCAGCAGTGGCCACAGGACTGGAAAAGGTCAGTTTTCATTCCAATCCCAAAGAAAGGCAATGCCAAAGAGTGCTCAAACTACTGCACAATTGCACTCATCTCACATGCTAGTAAAGTAATGCTCAAAATTCTGCAAGCCAGGCTTCAACAATACATGAACTGTGAACTTCCAGATGTTCAAGCTGGTTTTAGAAAAGGCAGAGGAACCAGAGATCAAATTGCCAACATCTGCTGGATCATGGAAAAAACAAGAGAGTTCCAGAAAAACATCTATTTCTGCTTTATTGACTAGGCCAAAGCCTTTGACTGTGTGGATCACAATAAACTGGAAAATTCTGAAAGAGATGAGAATCCCAGACTACCTGACCTGCCCCTTGAGAAACAGTAGGATTAACAGTCCATAATTATGTCCAAGCATATTTAAGCATTTAGAAAAGATGAGAATTCAAATTTAGTGTAGATCAGTGGACTGGTATATAAAAGGTCTTTGACAGATCTTGGACTGGTATCTAAAACATTTTGAAAAATCCAATATTCTTTCCTAATTAAACAAAAAAGCAGAAGAAAGTAAACATACCAGTAAGAAGCCCAAACCATCAGTGTAGTAGGAAAAGATGTAAATTTCTTTGACTTTAAAATTTTATGTGTGTATATATACACAATATACCAAAACCAGCATCACTTTAATGAAAGATTTAAAAGTCTTTGTAATGAAAGACAAAGAACTCCATCATCATTACCAGTTCTCCTGATTGAGAAGTACTAACCCATGTAATTAGACATGAGAAAGTAAGAAGGGGTATGAGTATTTGAAAGAAGGAGACAGAATTATCATTACTGACAGATGATGATGCTATATTAAAAAAAACAGAATTAAAATGATTAGAAACAATGAGATAGATCAGTAAAGTGATTAGTTTCATATGCACAAAAATATCCAAATCAATAGTTTTCCCCTATATTTCCTGTATATTAACCAAAAGATTGGTTAGATAATGCAGTGGAGCAAATTTACCAATTGCTGTAGCAACCTAAGAAGAAAAGATACCTAGAGATAAAATTAACAAGACGTGAGCAGAAGCTAAGTGAAGAAAAGTTAATACTTGGGAGATTTAACTGAAAAAGACCAGAAGAAATACTCTGACTTTTTTAGTTGGATGTGATATCAAATGCATGTTCAAAATCAGTTAAGATGATGATTTAACTGTCTTCTGAGGAAGGCAAGTTTTGGTAACTGGAGGGCCATTTGTTTGCCTGAATATCAGAACAAGTTTGAAGAAGCAAGTGGAGGAGAAAACTTGGGTTGTTTGTAAGCCACTCCCTATTTCAGCCCCAGATGAAGTTAATAATAAGAACAGACCTGTCTACTAAGGATTTTTCAGTAGGGTGTGTTTTGCAAAACCTGTTCTCCATCTTTCTTATGAAAACTCCACTTATGTTTTCCTGTTCACTAAGGTTTTTTGCATGAGAAGATTCCTTAAGAGCATCAGAGACATGCTGAGCTCATGTATTCTGGTAGTAGGAAGCATGGGACAAGTATGAATGCAATCATGTGGACCCTGTGCTATCTCCCCCTTGGCCACCCCCAGCTTCTAAAATTAGAGGACATCTGGGACTTCCCTGGTGGTCTAGTGGTTAGGGCTCTGAGAGGGCACAGGTTTGATCCCTGACTGGGGAAGATCTTGCAAGGACTGTGGTGTGGCAAAATAAATAAAATTAGGGGACATCTGAAATCTAGTTTACCTTGAAAAAATGTTTGTAATATTTTTGACAAATTCCAATAATGTATGTAATATGAATTTAGTTAGGAAGAGACAAATCAAAAAATAAAAGGTCAGGGACTTCCCTGGTGGTCCAATGGCTAAAACTCAGAGCTCCCAATGCAGGGGGCCTGGATTGGGTCCCTGGTCAGGGAATCAGAGTGGCTCAGGTGGGAAGGAACCTGCCTGCCATGTTCAAGACCCAGGTTCAATCCCTGGGTCCAGAAGATCCCCTGGAGAAAGGAATGGCAACCCATTCCAGTATTCTCACCTGGAGAATTCCATGGACAGAGGAGCCTGATACGCTATAGTCCATGGGGTCACAAAGAGTCGGACACAGCTGAGCGACTAACACACACACACACACACACACACACACACACACACACGCAAGCAAGGAACTATATCCCACATGCCACAACTAAGAGTTCACATGCCTCAACTAAAACCTGGTGCAGCCAAACAAATAAATAGATGTTAAAAATAAAAATAAAAGGGCAGAGGCAATTCAAAAATTACAAGATACAAATGGTCAGTAAGTATAAGAATCATATGTTACTAATCACCAAAATGAAGCCCATCCTGAGTAACACAGATATAAATTATTACCTCAGTTCAGTTCAGTTCAGTCGCTCAGTCGTGTCTGACTCTTTGCGACCCCATGAACTGCAGCACGCCAGGCCTCCCTGTCCATCACCAACTCCGAGTTCACTCAGACTCACGTCCATCGAGTCAGTGATGCCATCCAGCCATCTCATCCTCTGTCGTCCCCTTCTCCTCCTGCCCCCAATCCCTCGCAGCATCAGAGTCTTTTCCAATGAGTCAACTCTTTGCATGAGGCGGCCTATCAGATTAAAAATACCTATTTTTCATCCACTTGAAAATGACCTTCAAATGATAACAATTGTGAGAAAAAGAGATATTACATGTTGATGTTGGGATATGAATTGGTACTATTTTTTCTACAGGGTAATTTATAATTTTATTTTAAAACTAGCATAATAAAACATTCTCTTTGATCCACCAATCACAATTCTGAGAATTTACACTAAAATGTAATTAGACACATGCACAAAATTGTAGGGAAGATCCCCTGGAGGAGGGCATGGCAGCCCACTCCAATATACTTTCCTGGAGAATCCCAGAGACAGAGGAGCCTGGTGGACTACAGCCCATGGGGTCACAAAGAGTCAAACACAACTGAGGTGACTTAGCATGCATGCACACACAAAAATGTATGCAAAAGGATATTCATTGTAAAACTGTTTAAAAAGTTGTAAAGAATTCAAACAGTCAACCATAGACTATTTGTCAAATGATTTATGCTATTGTGTTGTGCTGTTCTGTCCCTAGGTCCTGTCTGACTCCGTGGGACCCCATGGACTATATGTAACACTCCAGGTTCCTCTGTTCTTCACTATCACCCAGAGTTTGCTTGAATTCATGTCTACTGAGTTGGTGATGCTAACCATCACATCCTCCACCACTCCTTTCTCCTTTTGTCTTCAATCTTTACCAGCATCAGGATCTTTTCCAGTGAGTTGGCTCATCACATCAGGTAGTCAAAGTATTACACACCATGAAAAGAATATTATGTGCCCATCAACAATGATGTGGTAGATGTTTATTTACTGACTTGGTGAGATTTTCTATGACCTGTTACCAAGTAAAAAAGGCAATTTATATAACAAAATGTAATTTATGATATCATTTGGCTAAGCAAGAGTTCTCTATGTGTCTATAACAAAATCCAGATATGTGTGTGTCTACACTCAGACATATTCTACATGTTTAGATGTCTAGAAGGTGGAATTTTTACTTTCTAAGCTCCTCTGTTTTCTGTTTTTTAATGAAGTAAATGTTATTAACTTCTATGATGGTAAAGATTTATATCCCCATCAGATCTTTTCATATTTCCCTATCCCCTGAATGGGGGTAGGGGGCTTCCCAGGTGGCGCTAGTGGTAAAGAACCTGCCTGCTAATGCAGGAGACATGAGAGACATGGGTTTGATCCCTGGGTCAGGAAGATCCCCTGGAGGAGGGCATGGCAACCCACTCCAGTATCTTTGCCTGGAGAATCCCATGGACAGAGGAGCTTGGCGGGCTGCAGTCCATAGGGTTGCAAAGAGTCAGACACAATGAAGAGACTTAGCAGGCTTGCCTTGAACAATATTTGTTTTGTTTTCTTACTCCACTCTAGTTTGTAATTTTAAATGCTATTCATTTAAAGTGAAACCACAGCTTCTTTCCCTCTCCCTCAGGCACCTACATTTTTCCTTGTATTTTTTGGCAAGAAAGAGCTGGAAGGAGGGTGGGTCAGTGTCTTCCTCCCAGCCCCAGTGGTGTTTATAGGTAAGAACGTTCCTATCTCGGAATTTGTTCCAACACAGTCACCCTAGGCGATTCTCCTGAATCAAAAACTTTCTCAGTGTGTGTGTGTTTGTGTTAGAGGAGCCAGTAGAATAATAAATGAAGCTCTGGACGAGAGCTCCTGTATGCATATACACTTTCAGATATAAGACCTGAAACCATGCCAGTACATAGGGTACATGGACAATCAGACTGCTTTTCTTGCAACTTTTCAATGTATTTTACAAACCAAACTGGTGTTTGCAGATACTCTTGCATTTAAATCCAAGTAAGATGCCGAAAAATTGATGCTGTTTGAACTGTGGTGTTGGAGAAGACTCTTGAGAGTCCCTTGGACTGCAAGGAGATCCAACCAGTCCATTCTGAAGGAGATCAGCCCTGGGATTTCTTTGGAAGGAATGAGGCTAAAGTTGAAACTCCAGTACTTTGGCCACCTCATGCAAAGAGGTGACTCTTTGAAAAAGACTCTGATGCTGGGAGGGATTGGAGGCAGGAGGAAAAGGGACGACAGAGGATGAGATGGCTGGATGGCGTCACCGACTTGATGGACATGAGTTTGAGTGAACTCTGGGAGTTGGTGATGGACAGGGAGGCCTGGCGTGCTGTGATTCACGGGGTTGCAAAGAGTCGGACACGACTGAGCGACTGAACTGAACTGAACTGAAGATACCATTTAGGATGTCTTTCAATGTGCCTGTTGAAAAGACAGAACAAAAGCTGTTGGGAGTATGGGGATTGAGAAAATCAAGGCACTTGGGTCAAATAAGCCTGTCATCCAGCCATATAATTTGATGTTTTAAATGTTAACACATCATTTCACCAGCAAAGAAATTATGGGGTATCCCAGACAGAGAAATCGCTCAAATCTTAAATGTAGGATCCAGAGAGAGGACAGAATCTTAGCAGTGGAATATTTTAGCAACGTCTGGGTCTTTTGAGGAGCCTTAAGTGTATGTGTAATAGAGTTTACACTATAGAAGAATGTAACTTTCTGTGTTTATTCTCTTGTGCAGACTTGTGTGTCATCATCTAGTGAGTCAGTCATGTCCAACTTTTTTCGACCCCATGTTCTGCCAAGCTCCTCTGTCCATGGGATTATCCAAATAAGAATACTAGAGTGGGTTGCCTGTTCCTTCTCCAGGGGATCTTCCTAACCTAGGTATGAAACCCAGGTCTCCCACATTGCAGGCAGATTCTTTACCATCTGAGCCGCCAAGGAAGCCCATAAACTTGTGCGGATGATGACTGCATTTGCTCCTTTGTCACTGTGTTCCAAAGTCACTGTTTTTAGTGACATCAACCTTAAAGTGCTAGGGTTCTCACCTATGTTCCTGATGTGCTAGTAAGTGATTGGGCTAAAACTTTATTTTATAAAAGCTGGGAAAGAATCTGCCTGCAATGCAGGAGACCCCAGTTTGATTCCTAAGTCGGGAAGATTCCCTGGAGAAGGCATAGACCACCCACTCCAGTATTCTTGGGCTTCCCTGGTGGCTCAGATGGTAAAGAATCCACCTGCAATGCGGGAGACCTGGGTTTGATCCCTGGGTTGGGAAGATCCCCTGGAGGGAGGGCATGGCAACCTTCTTGCCTGCAGAATCCCTATGGACAGAGGAGCCTGGTGGGCTACAGTCCGTGAGGTGGCAAAGAGTCAGACATGACTGAGCAACTAAGCACAGCACAGCACAGAAAAATAGCTAATAACGTACCCGAGTTGGCCCCGCGGATCATGTAGTTTACCATGTTGACTGGCTACCAGACCCAGAGTATGTTTTCTAGAGAGGGAGTTATGGGGGCGGCAGGGATGGACAATGATACGTTTCCTTTATTTATGTCTTTTACTCTCACTAAGAAAAATGCTGGTTACTGCAAAAGTGTCCAGATATTTTAATATTTTTCTGCAAGTTTTATATTATCATTTATGTACTGCCCATTTCCTAGAGAGGAAGGAAAAGCTGGACAAAGGGAGTGGTTAGTGGGCCAGAGTGTCTTTGTTTTGCGTTTCCAGCATTTGCTTACCCCTGAGGAGGTCACAGTACGAGGCATGCAAGTAGGGCAAAGGATTCCCTATTCAGCACTTAAATCAGCAAGTCACCAGAACTGGCATCGCTGTGACAGCTGTGGGGAAACTCCAGAGGATCTTCTGTGAATGAGATGAGCCAGACACTTCCGCTTGCTTTCAGCTGGGGGATGTTTTGTCTTCTCTGAGGGCTACTCAGGTGACTTTTATGATGCTCCCAGGCCATCCCAGTTTTCATCAGGACTCTTGCTGACTACCACTAGCTAAGCTTATTTCATTATTACTTGTCAAAGGTTAACTGAGAGAAGGAGTAGCCAAGAACTAAGAAAATAGGCATAAAATGAAAGGGGAAAAAAATTTGAATAGGTACAGTTGATGGCCTAACCAGGAATAAAAATGGTTCCAGAGTGAGATCAAAAGGAATAAAAATAGGAACACAATTTGGTAAATGGATCAAGGCTCTTGAGCCCATTATGTTTTTTTTTCCCTTTTAAAAAGATTTCATTTATTATGTGTTGATTAGATGATACATTGACATGATTTAAAGTTCAATAAGTACATAGAGTACATCTTAAAATGTCTTCCTTCTATTGCTGTCCCCTCATTACCCAATTTGCCTTTCACACATATCCGATGGTATCACTTTGTTATGAACCCTCTTCTGGACATGCAATATGCACATGGAAGCACAAAAAGGAAGATACATTGCTATATCATAGCAATATAATATAGATATTGATACTATATCATATAGCTATAGACAATATCTATCTTCTTTTTTATGCAAATGGAACATGTGATAAACACAGATCTCTTGATACAAAGCTATCTTTTGGTATGCCATCATGTCTTTAAAACTGAGAGTGATAAACATATTGAAAGTCCTTTTTGCTAAGGACCTTTTCTCAAAGGATAGAATTTGGGTTCTCAAGGAGAGACTTCTCCAGCTTTAAAGTCTGTCTCAGTCTTTCTCAGCAGTGTTGGAAGAAGCGTGCATCAAAAGTTGACAGTACTGTCATTCCTGACATGGCAGGAGTAAAGTCAGAGCCTGCTGACTAGGGCAGTTCACTCCCAGAGGGCTCAGATCTTCCCATACAACAGCTGGCATTGCCTGAAAGGGAGGTATTGCTGGTAGGTAAGCCATCGTCCTACGGGCTGGGAGTCAGCCAGCATCTCATATGACAAACAGGCTGCTGCTCCACTTCTGTTTGTTTGCCCAGACAGAAATAATTGCCACACATTTCAGGGCCAAGGTAGAAACCTGGCCTTTTGCATTGAATGTGATGTATTAACTTGCTCTCAGGAGTGAGATATTCTAAATTGCTAGATACGACAACAAAATCCAACTTAAACAAAGCAAAAACAAAGCCAGTTAAAAGCTCAATTGGCCAAGAGGCTAATTATTACTTTTGTAAAGTGACCATCAGTTTTTTTGTTTAATTGGAGTATAATTGCTTTACAATGTTGTGTTAGTTTCTGTTGTACAACACATGAATCAGCCGTACGTATACATGTATCCCCTCCCTTTGGATTCTCCCTCCCCACAATCTCACCTCTCTAGGCTGTCACAGGGCACTGAGCTGAGCTCCCTGTGATACACAGCTGCTTCCCACTAGCTATCGGTTTTGCGTGTGGTAGTATATGTATGACCCACTCCAGTGTTCTTGCCTGGAGAATCCCAGGGACGGGGGAGCCTGGTGGGCTGCCGTCTCTGGGGTCGCACAGAGTCGGACACGACTGAGGCGACTTAGCAGCAGCAGCAGCAGCAGCATATGTAGGGCAATGCTACTCTCCCAATTTATCCCACCCCCTCCTTCCCCTGCTGTGTCCACATGTCTATTCTGTACGTCATCTGCTTTCCTGCCCGGAAAATAGGTTCATCTGTACCATTTTTTTAGATTCCATATATATGCTTTAATATGCCATATTTGAGCTTCCCTGAAGACTCAGTGGTAAAGAACCACCTGCCGATGCAGGAGATGCAGGTTGGATTGCTCGGTTGGAAGATCCCCTGGAGAAGGAAATGGCAACCCACTCCAGTGTTCTTGCCTGGGAAATCCCACGGGCAGAGGAGCCTGGCAGGCTCTCGTCCATGGAGTCGCAAAATAGTCGGACACGACTGAGTGACTAAAACAACAATATTTGTTTTTCTCTTTCTGACTCCACTTTTTTTTTGCAGGGAGTGGTAGAAAGATTTGGGGTGTTGCCAAAGGAGAAAGAGTTTCATACTTCAGTAAATATTTCCTGTACTTCTTTTCACCAGGCAGTTGTGGCTTTGTGGGACACATGCTAGCTTGAGCTTCACGACACTTGACTAGTAACTGTGCTACTTTGGAGAGATCATTTAATCTCCCTGAGCTCCTGTTACTCATTTATAAAATGAGGATAACAATACTTCCACTAACTGCTGCACAATGTGGTTAACATGACTAAGTGAGATATGACATGGAAGCATTTATCAGCTGCAAGGTGTGATCCTGGTGTGATGGCTGTAGAGGTTGTTTTGTTTTCCTCAGAGCAGATGCTGGTGTTGGGGTACTGGGGGAGTAGGGGAGACTCCACACCAGTTCTCTCTCATCAACCCAAGTCCGAGAGGCTGGAAGGAGAAACAAGGGTCATTCTTTAGTTGGCAGCTCCCATTTCTCCATTAATATGCACAGAGAAATAATTTTCAGGCTTTTCCCGTCCATGCAGTAAGAGACCTTTCCTTTAAATGTTAGAGAAGCTCATTAGCTACCCAGGCTTGTCTCCAATTCCGCTACTTGATCTAGACCTGTGGTGTCCCAGAACAGTAGCCACTAGTGACTTGAGATTATTGAACTCTTGAGATGTGGCTGCTCAAAACTCTATGGGAATAATAACCACCCCCCAAACTGAAATTGGGCGCAGGAGGAGAAGGGGACGACAGAGGATGAGATGGCTGGATGGCATCACCGACTCGATACACCCGAGTTTGGGTGCACTTCGGGAGTTGGTGATGGACAGGGAGGCCTGGTGTGCTGCGATTCATGGGGTCACAAAGAGTCAGATACGACTGAGCGACTGAAGTGAACTGAACCGAAACTGAAATATCTTGTTAATATTTTTAACATTGAGTATGTGTTTTAATGTTAATATTCTAGAGATAATCAGTTAAATGAAATATATCAAAATACATTTATGTTTCTTTTGACTTTTAAAAATGTGGCCACTATAAAATTCACAATTCCACGTATGGCTCACTTTGTACTTCTATTGGCTAACACTGCTCCAGATGGACAGAGGGGAAGGACAGACCTGAGTACTGATGGCTTTATTTACATGCCTCTTGTGTTTCTCAGTGTCTGTGTGCCCTGTGTGGGGCTCTCTTTCCTTGTCAGTCCAGTTCTTAGGCAGCTAGTTCTTTCAAGAAGAACATGAAGAAGTCAAAGATCAATAGGAAGACTCTTCCATCCCATGGTATAGCAGAGGCACCCAGTATGCATTCATTCATTCATTTAATCTTGCATTTAATTAAAATAGAGAAATTTGGTAAGTTCATATTTTGAGAATTCACTCTAATGAATTCTCTAAAAGGAGTGATACTATGACTGGATTTTGTTCTGCCCTGTGTCCAAGTCACTTATTAGAATCTTATCTATAGTAGCGTATTTACCTGTGTTTCTTATCTCTCTTATGAAGGTCTAGATGCTTTGACATCACGGAATGTGTTTTACATACCTTGCTTTGTAACTAACAGTTGCAACAGCTATCGTTGTTTAATATTACGGGTAAAATAAGTTATATAATGAGTCTGTTACTTTATCTTTCTGATCACAATGATAACTGGAACCTAAAATGCTGTATAATTAATTTGATGTTGATGATATATGCATTTAAAAAAATGTGGCTTAAGATACATTGAATTGTCTTTATGCAAAAACATCTTATTTTCAAATTATCCTTTTAGATAGGCTAAATTCTTCCCAGATTGAACTTTGGCTGATGAAGAAACACTATTCCTAAAATACAGTCTCCACCCACTTTTGTCATCTCAGCAACAAACTAAAAATCGTTACAGGAGCAAGCTGACAAACCCTGAAGTAGGAGAAGAACAATAGAACAATCATCTCACGAACCTGGCAGATCAGGGAGTGAAAGCTCAGCAGGGCAATGGAGCAGGTTGGGGTGGGAAACAGCCAAACAACACAGCGAACACGCAGCAGGCCGCCGGCCCAGCAAAGCCCCAGACTCTGAACAGCCTCCCCCAGCGTAGAAGGGAGGCTTGGGGGAAGGGCTGGGATCAAAGAGAAGCAGGCGACACAGCCAGAGCAGTGTCTGCTCTTTGAGCAAAGATAATGGAATCCTCTCTGGGGTGAAGAGAATGAACACACAGAGAGATTTAAAAACATAACAAACCAGAGCTGATTGGATTCCTTTATTCCATACCTCGGACTCATCAGGCTTGTCCTCAGTTCCAAATCTCTCTATATTGACTTACAGGGTTAGAAAAATAAGTAAAAGGGTGTCCCATTGAGGGTTTTTGCAAACTGTGGGTTTGCGCCTCCTTAGTGTGTGAAACCAGTGGGTGGAGATTTGCCTGTAAAAAATGAAATAGAATGGAATGGAAAGTGGAAGGACTTGCAAGTACTAAAGATAAATATTGCTCTGTGACATTTTTGTCATGTGTGTTCATGTGTATTCATGTACACGTATGTGTTTGGTATCAGTAAGACGTATTTCTTATTGTGGGTCTCAATCAAACTGCAAAACTCAGTGAAAACTGATCTAGTCTATCCCGTTGCCTTACTGTTGAGGAATACTAAAATCAATTCTAGAAAATGAAGCCTTCAGGGATAGAGGTTTTATGAAGCTCTCTGACTAATCCTGTCAGGGTATTCTTGCATTCCACAAAGGTAGGGAATGTCAGACTCCACCCAGCACCTCAACAAAAGCCTTGAAGTCTTCAGGAAAGAGCTCCAAGATCTGGCATTTCATTCTGATGAGGCTAATGCTCTTTGTCAGAAACTATGGGCAACCTTCCTTTTAAGCCCCCAATTAAGGAGAGGGATGAAAAAAAAAAAAAGGTAATAGCATGCCTCAAATGTGAGCCTGCCTCTCAACCGCTCTTCATTAGAGAACCCGCAAACTGTGGACACTATTTAAGGAAAGTTTGGGATCGTTTGGGGGAAAAATGAAACAGCTCCTTTCTCTTTACTCCCAACTTTGCCCTCAGCATACTTATCTCACCTTGATTTATGTCTTGAAATGTTCATCAAATTTAGCCTGCAATTTGCTTTAAGATTTAAAAGTTGACAAGGATGAATAAAGGATCAGACAGAGAAAAGAGCAGATGCTAAGAGATTCTAGCGGAATGTGAGGATATTTTCCCATCCACTCTAGAAAATCACCAGTGACGAAGTGACCAGATTGATTTCCAAGTCTCAAGGAATCAGAAATAAAACTCAGCATCGACTGATGAAGCAAGGGTCCTAAACGACAGGCTGTGTTATATTTCTGTAAAGCATCCAAAAGAATGAAAGGGGCGAGAACTGGGCGGAAAACAATTCACTGAAAGATGTCCTGAGTCAAGTCGTGTAACGATAAAAAGGCAGATCTCTTCCCACCCAGAGGCAAAAGAAGGTACTAAAGGTTTTCCAAAGGTGTGGTCACTAAAAACACCATTTAAAGATGATAAAACTTCTTTATCGCCTCAGAAATCAGAGTAAGGCATCTGAAACCTAAGCTGTAGGAAATCCCGCTGCTCAAATGAACGATCCACTGTGACACGGAAACAGCGCTATCACTTTCAGAGCAGGAGGCTGCCTGGCTTAACCCTCCCAGGCATTCAGTGAAACAGACATTCCCTCAGCTGTATCAGAGACACGAATGTTAGCTGTAATTATGGTCTGCTAATCTGGTGCAGCCTTAGTCAAACAAACAGAATCAGCACGTTATCATTAGGAAGGCCACGCAGTCTTTCTCTCTCTCACTGGTCTGGGAGAGAGAAGACTTTTGAAGAGTTGACTGGCTCTTTCCAGCTTTGCCTCTATCTAATCTTCGAGGAGCTCAGTTTCTCCAAATGAAGAAATGTGTGCCACCCTCCCATCTCACAGAGTTGCTGGGAAAAACACAATAAAGGCAGTGTTTAAACATGTCATAACTGGGCACTGAATTGCTGTGCATGAATGTGTCCCATTCCACCCCCTCCCTCCCATCTTTCCTGGGAAACTGGCATGGAATGGGGTGCATTCTCTGCTTTTCAGGCCTTCTCTCCTTTCGGTTAAACAATTGGGAACATGCTGTCATGTTTCAGATGCAGAGGAGTATTTAAAGTTAAGTGATTGGTTTCTTGAAGAGTCCCTAATTCTTAATCAGAAAAATGAATCTCTTACAGTGGGAATTTCCAGTTAGCTGGAAGCTGGGTGGAGAAAATGAAAGCGAAGGGAAGCAGGATATTAGAGATAACTTTGAGGAAAGGTCTTGTCAATAGTGCCTTGAGATCTTAGCATAACAGGCAGACTTAACCTCATTTGTGAGCCCTTCCTCTGCACTTGTCTTTTTTCCTTCTTTCCTCCCTACTGTCAACCTCCTTCCTTCCTTTTTTGAAATACAGTGTTTTTTAGAGCAGTTTTAGGTTTACAACAAAACTGAGGGCAAGGTACAGAGATTTCCCATGTATTCCTTGCCACCACACATGCATAGTTTCTGTTAAATTTTTTTTTTTTTAAACCAAAGATGATCCTATATTGACACATAATGATCACTCAAGTCCACAGTTTACCTTAGGATTCATCCTTGGTATTATATATCTATAGGTTTGGACAAGTGTATAATGGCATATATTAATCATTAAAATGTCACGCAGAGTATTTTCACTGCCTAAAATACTCTGTCCTCTGCCTTTTCATCTGTCTCCTACCATTTCCTCTGGCAACCACTGATCTTATTCCTCCCATTTTTGCTTTTTCAAGAATGTCCTGTAGTTGGAAGAATGTCCTGTAGTTTTACAGTTTTGTGTTTTAAATTTCAGATTGATTGCTTTCACTTAGTAACATGTATTGAAGTTTCTTCCATGTCTTTTCATGGATTGATAGCTCATTTCTTTTTTTAGCACTAGATAATATCCTATTGCTTCTCTGGTAGCTCAGCTGGTAAAGAATCCACCTGCAATAAAGGAGACCCCGATGTGATTCCTGGGTCGGGAAGATCCTCTGGAGAAGGAAATCCAGTACTCATGGGATTTCCTGGTGGCTCAGACAGTAAAGAATATGCCTGAAATGTGGGAGACCTGGGTTTGATCCCTGCGTTGGGAAGATCCCCTGGAGGAGGGCATGGCAACCCACTCCGGTATTCGTGCCTGGAGAATTCCATGGACCGAGAAGTCTGGCAGGCTATAGTCCATGGACTCGTAAAGAGTGGAACATGATGGAGCAACTAACACTTTCACTTTCATTCATGAATGTAGAATGTCTTTTCATTTACTTAGTTCTTTGATTTTGTTTATCAGAGTTTTGTAGTTTTCCTCAATCGTCTTATACATATTTTGTTAGATTTGTTTTAATACCTAAGTGTTTCATTTTTGGAGGGTACTAGTGTAAATGATATTATGTTTTTAATTTCAGATTCCATTTGTTCATTCTTGGTTTGTAGGAAATCGATTGACTTTTGTATACTAACCCTCTATCCCGCACTTTCCTCCATTTTTTTTATCAATTATTTATAAATGTCTACCTTGTGCTAGCACATTCTGTACTCCAGAAGCTCAGAGTTTAGTGAGCAAGGTAGATAAATAAATATAAAAGTTAAAAACATGTGTGATTAGTCCAGTATCATTTCATGGGTTTTACAGTTAGCTACTGACATTTGATCTTCTGGGAAGATGACACAACAGGAGATGAAATACGTGTTTCTTGTGTTGTATCTTCCTGTACGTGCTCTTCAAGGACTGTTGAACTTCCCACACTTTCTAAGTATTCTGTGTATATGTGTTCTTTTCTGTTTTTCAATTAGAGTATAATTGATTCACAACGTTGTGTTTGTTTCTGCTGTGCAGTGAAGTGAATCAGCTATATGTACACATCTCTCCTGTCTCTCTTGGACTTCCCCACCCTATCTCACCTACCTAGGTCATCACAGAGTACTGAGCTGAGCTCCTCATGCTATACAGCAGATTCTTACTAGCTATCTGTTTTACACATGATAGTGTATATATGTCGATCCCAATCTCCCAATTTGTCCTGCCCTCACCTTATGGCAGAAAGTGAAGAGGAACTAAAAAGCCTTTTGATGAAAGTGAAAGAAGAGAGTGAAAAAGTTGTCTTAAAGCTCAACATTCAGAAAACTAAGATCATGGCACCTGGTCCCATCATTTCATGGGAAATAGATGGGGAAACAGTGGAAACAGTGTCAGACTTTATTTTTTGGAGCTCCAAAATCACTGCAGATGGTGACTGCAGCCATGAAATTAAAAGACGCTTGCTCCTTGGAAGGAAAGTTATGACCAACCTACATAGCATATTCAAAAGCAGAGACATTACTTTGCCAACTAAGGTCCATCTAGTCAAGGCTATGGTTTTTCCAGTAGTCATGTATGGATGTGAGAGTTGGACTGTGAAGAAGGCTGAGTGCCGAAGAATTGATGCTTTTGAACTGTGGTGTTGGAGAAGACTCTTGAGAGTCCCTTGGACTGCAAGGACATCCAACCAGTCCATTCTGAAGGAGATCAGCCCTGGGATTTCTTTGGAAGGAATGATGCTAAAGCTGAAACTCCAGTACTTTGGCCACCTCATGCAAAGAGTTGACTCATTGGAAAAGACTCTGATGCTGGGAAGGATTGGGGACAGGAGGAGAAGGGGATGACAGAGTATGAGATAGCTGGATGGCATCACTGCCTCGATGGACGTGAGTCTGAGTGAACTCCGGGAGTTGGTGATGGACAGAGAGGCCTGGCGTGCTGCAGTTCATGGGGTTGCAAAGAGTCGGACATGACTGAGCGCCTGAACTGAGCTGAACTCCTTTCCCACCTGTGCCCATATGTCCGTTCTCTATGTCTCCATATCTATTCGTGTCCTACAAATAGGTTCATCCGTACCATTTTTCTAGGTTTCACATATATTCGTTATTTATATCCATACGTATATATCCACATATATGTGATATTTGTTTTTCTCTTTCTGAACCTTCTTATTTTGGTAAGTTTTTAAAAATTATATACTTGAATTCATTTACATTATAAACTCTAACTTTGTTCTACTTTTGATGGTCACTTTTTCATTGTTTCTTTATATCCTAAGATTTTAAGAGAATTTTAAAAACCAAACTGAAAGAACTTCATGATGAGCTAGGAATTTAAAGTTTTTTAATTAAAATAGAAGAGATATTTTAGAAGAGCTTCATGAACACTTTTTCTGTATTTTTTTTCTAAAAAAATAACTAGTTTTTGTCACATTCTTTCCTTAAAAATAAATTTGCCTGTTGAAGATAAATAAAATACCAAACAAAAAGCCATCCCCCCTCCTCAAAAATATCCCAAATAAGGGACATATGAAAAAGTCCTTCTCACTGGACCTTGGTGGTCCAGGGAGACTTTCTGGAGAGGTATGAAGTGAGTCTTATAGTTTTATATTAGCTTCAGCCTTGCAATTTTTTTATTTCTGAATTTTGTTTGTTGTAAAGTGGCAAGATAATTTTGATTCACAGAGATTAATAGTTGCAAGTAGTGACAGTTTTTTTTTTTTAAGTGACAGTTTTAAAATGTTATCTCAGGATGCTCTTTTATAAAAAGACATGAAAGAGAAGATTGACACAAAAATGAAATTCCGGCTTGAGTGACTCTGAGGATGACAGCACCAACACCCAAAACTGAATATATGCCAGAGGGTAATTTCCAGGAAAAGTGCAGCTTTTGACATTTTGTGTTTAAGGTATTTCGTATCAGAAGATAGGAAGCATCCTATAACCATAGAAATAATTGGTTCATTGAAAATCAAACATGAATATATATATATATATATATATATATGTTTTAAAGTTGTAAAGCCTCATTTTCCTCTGACATCTTGTGGCCTGCTTTTGATAAAATTTTAATGATGTTTATGAAACTCTTCACTTCTGGAAGTTCATGCAGCTGCTCAGCTTGTTGTTCAGAATTCTGCTGCTTCATCACTTCAGATGAATCTAGACCAATGTCATTTTACATTTAGCAAAGTTAGAACGGTTCACAGAGGCCCTTGTGTTCTTTCTGAATGTTACAAATGTCTAAGGTAGGTCATGCCACTACTCTTCTCCCTTCGTCAAGCAGAATAATGAATGGCTTGTTATAGAGAAAACTGTTCTTGATGTTTCCTAGCAGTATGACACCATCACTATTCATTTACTTATTTAAATCCAGTGGAATTAGATGCTAGGTCCTTCTGTTATTTTTAAGGTAAATGATTTTATTACTTTGCTAAGGCTGCTGTAACAGAGTACCATGGACTCCATTAGTGTCAGCGTTCAGTGACTCAGTCATGTCAACTCTGCAATGCTATTTGGCTATAGTCTGCCAGGCTCCTCTGTCTGTGGGATTTCCCAGGCAAGGATATTGGAGTAGGTTGCCATTTCCTTCTCCAGGGGACCTTCCTGATCCAGGGATTAGGTGGCTTAAATAGTAGATGTTTATTTCTCATAGTCTGGAGATTGGAAGTCCGAGATTAAGATCAAGGTCAAGATCAAGTTGTCTTGGACCAAGGTGATGGTGTGGTTTCCTCTCAGGCCCTTTTCCTTGGCTTGCAGATAGATGGCTGCCTTCTCCCTGCCTCTTACCATGGTCTTTTCTCTGTGTGAACCTCCTTGATGTCTGCATGTGTTAAAATTTCCTCTTATTATAAAGACACTAGTCAGATTGGGTTAGGGCCCTCCTTAATGGCCTTTTAAAAAATTAAGTGTTACTTTAAATATTTTATTTCTAAATATAGTCACATTCTGATACACTGGTGGGAGGTTAGGACTTCAATACATAAACTTTCGGAGGTGGGGGTCGGTCACAGTTCAGCCCATGTTATGGGTAAATATTTTGCCTTGGGTATTGTAATAATGACAGTAGATTTAAGTTTTCTGTATAGCTTCATAGCTTCTTCATTTTGTTTGCATTATTTTTCATTTAAGACAGGAAACATTTTATCCAAACCCATCAGAGAAAAAATGGATAACTTGGGTCTGTAACAAAGTATAATTTTTTAAAGCATAGGTCAATAATTGTATATGAGGATATACACTGCTACATGCAAATTAACTGATTGGACCACAGCTTTTCCACATTTAAAACAGAATCAACTTCCCTGTAAAAGCAATACCTGTGTGTCATTTTTAACTTGAGTATTTCTCTCCTTTTTCTTCTCCCTCTCCTTCAACAGAATCCACATCAATCTCCATATAACCCTTCTCAAGGGCAGCCATGTCCACACAGGCCTCAGAAAACTCTCTCTCCTGCATGCCCTCACCCATGTACCAGTGAACAAAGGCACGCTTGGCAGGCATCAGGTCAAACTTGTGGTCCAGGTGAGCTCAGGCCTCAGCGATGGCTGTGGTGTTGCTCAGCATGCACACAGCTCACTGTCCTTTGGCCAGGTGTCTGCCAGGTGTCACAGTGTGAGGCTGGTAGCTAATGTCCACTCTGAAACCAGTGAGGCACCATTCCAAGAACTGGATGGTCTTGATGGTGACAGTGGCAGTACTGACGTCTTTGGGAACCAGATTGCCATAGTACAACAGGCAGCGGGCTATGCAATTACCATGGTGAGGGTCACATTTCACCATCTAGTTAGCTGGCTCAAAGCAAGCACTGGTGACCTCTGCTACAGAGAGCCTTTCATGGTGGGCTTTCTCAGCAGAAATGACAGGGGCATATGTGGCTGGGGAAGTGGATGCATGGATAGGGCACCAGGTTGGTCTGGAATTCTGTCAGATCAACATTCGGGGTTCTAGGACTTCCCTGGAGGTCCAGTGGTCAAGACTCAGTGCTTCCATGACAGCGGGCATGGGTTCCATCCCTGATCAGGGAATTAAGATTACAGTACAAAAGTGGCCAAAATAAAAACAAACAAACAAACAAACAAACGCCAAACATTCAGGGTTCCATCATACCTTAGGGAAGCAGTTATGGAGGACAAACTTGACCTATCAATCTGTTCAGGTTAGTACATGTTGGTTACTCAATATCAAGGTTTCTAAGACAGATGTCATAGGTGCCCTCATTGTCTACCATGAAACCACAATCAGAGTGCTCTAGGGGGTGTCGGTGGTGATGATGGAGTTGTAGGGCTCAACTACAGCTATGGAAACCTGGGGTCACTGAGTAAATGGAGAACTGCAGCTTGGACTTCTTGCCACAATCAGCAGATATTCCATTAGCAAAGAAGTGAACCTAGAACCAGTTCTCCCACCAAAGTGGTGGAGAACCAAGAAGCCTTGAAGACCTGTGACTAGTCAGTCAGTTTCTGAATTTGGTCCATGATGAGGTTAGTGATCCCCTTGCCAGTCAGTTCAGTTCAGTTGCTCAGTCGTGTCTGAGTCTTTGTGACTCCATAGACTGTAGCACATTAGGCCTCCCTGTCCATCACCAACTCTTGGAGCTTGCTCAAACTCATGTCCATCGAGTCGGTGATGCCATCCAACCATCTTGTCCTTTGTCGTCCCCTTCTCCTCCTACCATCAATCATTCCCAGCATCAGGGTCTTTTCCAATGAGTCAGTTCTTCACATCAGGTGGCCAAAGTATTGGAGTTTCAGCTTCAGCAGCAGTCCTTCCAATGAATATTCAGGACTGATTTCCTTTAGGATTGACTGGTTTGATCTCCTTGCAGTCCAAGGGACGCTCATGAGTCTTCTCCAACACCACGGTTCAAAAGCATCAGTTCTTAGGCCCTCAGTTTTCTTTACGGTCGAACTGTCACCTTGCCAGTGGTGCACTGAAAAAATGTTGGGCATATTTACAGGCAACATCTTCCTTGTCTGTGATGAGCTGCTCAAGGTAGAAGAGCTGGCGGTACATTACTGTGCGAACTTCATCCATGACTGTGAGTTCCAGGTCTGCAAAACTGCCCTAGGCACAAGCCTCCCAGCACTTGTCTCTTTGAAGAAGATGATGAAGGAGTCATCTCCTGCCCCAGTGGTCTTGTCACTTGGCATCTGGCCATCCGACTGGGAGCCATGTTCCAGGCAGTAGTGCTCCCAGCCAACAAAGCTCCCAGCCAGCAATGCTGATCTGGACACCATCCTGGCCAGCATGGATGAAGATGCACTGATACATAGTTGCTGTTTTATGGCTGCCCAGCTAGATGGCAGAGAGGAGAAAAGGAGGTTGTTGCTTCTTACAGAGCAACTCTGAGGCAGTAGATGTAAGAGATATGGCTTTGTATTCTTGAAGGGACTCAGAATCACTCTTTCCCTCCTCCACTGGAAAAAGGGAGGGACATCGTCTTTTCTGGAACGTGTCATAGGTAATGCAGTATTACTTAGTCTTTTTACTGCCCCACCATGTAGACATATAAGAGAGATATTACATAGCCACAACAAATGAATGGCTTGCTAAGAGTTGAATTGTGAAGTCCCTTACTTAAAAGCTGTATGACTTTATCCAAATTAAGGATATTGTCTAAGCCACTTTAAAACAGAAATCACTATAATACCATGGCTTAAGAAGAGAGAAGTTTTTTTTTCTCTCCTGTATCAGCTAACAGTGAAGTAATACACAGAGTGGGATGGGCAGATCAGTCCGTCCTTAAACGATGGCTTCTATCTCGGGGTCCATCATGGCTGTTGCAGCTCTTGCCATCACATCTTCATCTCAGCCATCAGGAACAGAAAAAGGAGAAAGAAAAGCTTACCTGTATTTCTTTTAATGTCTAGGCTTGGCATATAAGTTCACTTGTATCCCATTCGTAAGCAAGTCATATATACTCATTTAGTTGCAAAGATGGTGGAAAAATGCAACCTATAACAAAGTGGCCATGGGTGCAGCTAAAACATGGGATTTTATTAATAAAGCAATAGAAGAATAATGAATATTGTTTTATGTCTTGGGTCCTGCAAAAGTGGAGCCTAAGTAAGGACTTGGATATAGCTAGTTCAAGTGCATTTACCTGGGAACTGGTGCTATTGATCCCAGGAAACAGAGTGAGGAAGTATGAAGAGTAAGACAAGGAAAAGAGAAAGCCAATAAAGGGTATGATACCCAGATAGAAACCACTGTGGCAACATGAGACTCATTTACTTTGAGGATTATCTGTTGAACCACATAGAATGTGGCTCAGCAGTCCATGGGGTCACATAGAGGCGAATATGACTTAGCGACGGAACAACAGAATTGTTCAGTGAAGGATGGGGAGGCTGGGGTATTTATCCACTGACTGCCACCCCTCATTATTTATTAATTCTCCTGTACTTCCAGGCTATAGCCCTGCTTAGACGGTATAAGACTGAAGCCAGAGCATTGCAATATTCATGCAACCATTCACAAGTGAGTGAAGTCGCTCAGTCGTGTCCGACTCTTTGTGACCCCGTGGACTGTAGCCTACCAGGCTCCTCCCTCCATGGGATTCTCCAGGCAAGAGTACTGGAGTGGGTTGCCATTTCCTTCTCCAGAGGATCTTCTCAACCCAGGGATCGAACCCAGGTCTCCCTCATTCCAGGCAGATGCTTTAACCTCTGAGCCTTGAAGAAGGGCATAACAACCCACTCCAGGATTCTTGCCTGGAGAATCCCCATAGACAGAGGAGCCTGGCTGGCTACAGTCCATGGGGTTGCAAAGAGTTGGACATGACTGAGCAACTTTCACTCAAGAGGTTTACTTCTATTTAGGAGCAAACACTTAAGATGCCCTGGGCCACATGTCAAATGGTATCTTCAAGGTATCTTCCCAACCCAGGGATAGAACTCAGGTGTCCCGCATTGCAAGTGGATTCTTTACCATCTGAGTCACCAGGGAAACTTCTTGACCTTTGTCCTAAATATGTCAGTGATGGATAACTGGGAAGGAGAGAGAAACAAAGTTCTCTCAGGTTATTTAAGGAGGAAAAAACATGGTTTGATCTCTTAGAGATAAGGAAATGACAGCACAAACCTAGATGGCTGGGGAGGAGATTTTGTGCTGGGAAACTGTGGGAGCTAACTAAAGTGCTAGTACGAGTTATTTGTTGCTAGTCCTGGAGGACCTTGAATATCATCCTGGAAAGTTTAAACTGGATATAGTAGACAAGTATATAGATTTTGAATTTCTAAAAATAAATACTTCTGTAGTGTGTGGATTTGTTGGGAGAGCCTAGAGGTAGAAGACCAGTTTTGAGATGGTTACAGTGATCTAAGCATGAGATGATGAAAGCTGCAACTAAGGTGAGGCTAGTGTGGAGAACCAGGAAGAAAGTTTCCAATTAAAAAAAAAGTAGAGGAGGATACAATGGGAAAGGGTAACAGGGTCAAAGAAGGTAAAAGTAAAAAAGTGGAATGACACAGGGGGAATAAGGGATGGAGACTGGTGTGGGGGACAATGACTACATTGTTTCCATGAAGCTTACATTAAAACGTGAAGAATTAACATGTAAAAATTGAAGTAATATAAAATTTTCTAACTAGAAAATATCCCTGGACAATCACAGGAACAAGTAAGAGTATGGTGGCAAATCAGATCATCATGAAGTGTTAACCAGTATCAGGATTACCAAAGTTAAATTTTGACATTTTGCACCACGTAGGCTTTAGAGTTGATCATTAACTCTTCAGTTTGCTTTCAAGTCTCTTTACTTGATCCAAATCATTCTAGTTCAGGATAAGTATAAGACTTAAATACAGAAAATTGTAAGTAGTATTTTAATCTAAATTATCCACATCTAATTCCTTCCTGAAAATGCAATATACACAAAATATTTATGCTACTATTTGGTTTTCAAAGCACCCAAAGTAGGAAAAGTTATCATTATTAAATGATCAAAACACTTCCTATTTCTTATCAAAGAAAATAAAAGCCTTATTACATTTTAACACATTATTGACCAGGGAATTCTGCAGAAGCTAACACCTATGGCGTTAATACATCTCTGATCAATAATGTGTTAAAATACTGAAAACAATACATTTTAGGCCAAACTGCATGTGACCAATTGCTCCATTTAACCATTTTAGGACAAAACCTTTAAAAAATAATTTAAAAGTTACTGATAAATTGTAAGAAAATTACAAAAAACTCTTGAATATCTTTTATCCAGATTTGCTATTTGTCACATTTACCTTATCACTCAGAGTCTCTTGGATTGCAAGGAGATCAAACCAGTCAATCCTATAGGAAATCAGTCCTGAATATTCATTGGAAGGAATGATGTTGAAGCTGAAACTCCAATACTTTGGCCACTTTATGTGAAGAGCTGACTCATTGGAAAAGACCCTGGTGCTGGGAAAGATTGAAGGCAGAAGGAGAAGGAGACAACAGAGAATGAGATGCTTGGATGACATTACCGACTTGATGGACTTGAGTTTGAGCAAGCTCCAGGAGTTGGTGATGGACAAGAAAGCCTGGCATGCTGCAGTTCATGGGGTCACAAAGAGTTGGATATGACTGAGCAACATTTATAATATATATTACTATTAATTTTTCCATAAATAATAGAAGTTAGTTATAGATATCATATCCTTTTATTTCTGAACATTTCAATATGTGTTTCTTAATAAGGACATTTCCTCACATAACCACAGTCCAATGATCACATTCAAGAAGTTTAGTACTATGACCCAATATACTGTCAATATTCAAATTCTGCCAATTATTCAATAATTAGAAACTTGTATGCAGGACAGGAAGCAACAGTTAGAACTGGATGTGGAAAAATAGACTGGTCCCAAATAGGAAAAGGAGTACATCAAGGCTCTATATTGTCACCCTGCTTATTTAACTTATATTCAGAGTACATCACGAGAAACACTGGGCTGGAGGAAGCACAAGCTGGAATCAAGATTGTCGGGAGAAATATCAATAACCTCAGATATGCAGATGACACCACCCTTATGGCAGAAAGTGAAGAAGAGATAAAGAGCCTCGATGAAAGTGAAAGAGGAGAATGAAAAAGTTGGCTTAAAGCTCAACATTCAGAAAATGAAGATCATGGCATCTGGTCCCATCACTTCATGGCAAATAGATGGGGAAACAGTGGCTGACTTTATTTTCTTGTGCTCCAAAATCACTGCAGATGGTAACTGCAGTCATGAAATTAAAAGACGTTTACTCCTTGGAAGGAAAGTTATGACCAACCTAGATAGCATATTCAAAAGCAGAGACATTATTACTTTGCCAACAAAGGTCCATCTAGTCAAGGCTATGGTTTTTCCAGTAGTCATGTATGGATGTGAGAGTTGAACTATAAAGAAAGCTGAGTGCTGAAGAATTGATGCTTTTGAACTGTGGTGTTGGAGAAGACTCTTGGGAGTCCCTTGGACTGCAAGGAGATCCAACCAGTCCATCCTAAAGGAGATCAGTCCTGGGTGTTTATTGGTAGGAATGATGTTGAAGCTGAAACTCTAATACTTTGGCCACTTGATGTGAAGAGCTGACTCATTTGAAAAGACCCTGATGCTTGGAAAGATTGAGGGCAGGAGGAGAAGGGGATGACAGAGGGTGAGATGGTTGGATGGCATCACCGACTCAATGGACATGGGTGTGGGTGAACTCTGGGAGTTGGTGATGGACAGGGAGGCCCAGCTTGCTGCGGTTCATGGGGTCACAAAGAGTCGGACATGACTGAGTGACTGAACTGAACTGATTCAATAATGTTCTTTAAAGCATCCTCCCTTGCCTTCAATATCCAATATAGGACCATACATTGCATTTAATTGTCATATCTCTTTTAGTCTCTGTATTACTTATCTATTACTGCATATGTCTTACTCCAAAATTTAAACTTAAAATAATAAATATCAACTGTATATGAATCTTATATCCTGCAACTTTACTGACTTCAGTTCAGTTCAGTTGCTCAGTTGTGTCTGACTCTTTGCGACCCCATGAATCACAGCACTCCAGGCCTCCCTTTCCATCACCAACTCCCAGAGTTCACTCAGACTCATGTCCATTGAGTCAGTGATGCCATCCAGCCATCTCATCCTCTGTCATCCCCTTTTCCTCCTGCCCTCAATCCCTCCCAGCATCAGAGTCTTTTCCAATGAGTCAACTCTTCCCATGAGGTGGCCAAAGTACTGGAATTTCAGCTTCAGCATCATTCCCTCCAAAGAAATCCCAGGGCTGATCTCCTTCAGAATGGACTGGTTGGATCTCCTTGCAGTTCAAGGGACTCTCAAGAGTCTTCTCCAACATCACAGTTCAAAAGCATCAATTCTTCGGTGCTCAGCTTTCTTCACAGTCCAAATCTCACATCCACACATGACCACTGGAAAAACCATTAGTTCTAATAGTTTTTTTGGTGGATACTTTAGGGTTTTCTACATATAATGTCAGGTCATCTACAAATGAATTGTAGGTCCCTGGCGGCTCAGACAGTAAGGAATCTGCCTGCAATGCAGGAGACTTGGGTTTGATCCCTTGGTTGGGACGATCCCCTGGAGAAGGGAATGGCAACCCACTACAGTATTCTTGCCTGGGAAATTCTATGGACAGAGGAACCTGGCAGGCTACAATCTATGGGGTTACAAAGAGTCGGACACAATTGAGGGACTCACTCTCTCGCTTTCACTTTCATCTCCAAATAGAAACAGTTTTACTTCCTCTTTTCCAGTTTGGATGCTTTTATTTCTTTTTCTGGTCTGATTGCTATGGGTAGGACTTTCAATACTGTGTTAAATGGAAGTGTCAAAATTGGGCATCCTTGTCTTGCTCTTGAGTTTAGAGGAAAAGCTTTCAACTTTTCATCATCACGTGTGGTGTTAACTGTAGGTTTCTCATATATGGCCTTATTATGTTGAGATATATTCCCTCTCTAGGACTTTCAATGACTGTTTATGTCATAAGTGGATGTTGAATTTTGTCAAATGCCTTTTCTGAATCTTTTGAGATGATCATGGTTCAGAGAGTAAAGAATCTTCCTGCAGTGTATAAAACTCAGTTTTGATCCCTGGGTCAGGAAGATCCCCAGGAGAAGGGAACAGCTACCCACTTCAGTATTCTTGCCTGGAGAATTCCGTGGACAGAGGATCCTGGCAGGCTACAGTCCGTGGGGTCACAAAGAGCTGGACATGTCTGAGTGAGATGATCATGTGATTTTTATCCATCCTTTTGTTAATATGGTGTGTTCCGTTGATTGATTTGCAGATATTGCATCCCTAGAATAAATCCCACTTGATCAAGGAGTGTGATCATTTTTATGTACTGTTGAATTCAGTTTGCTGATAGTTTGCTGATTATTTTTGCATTTAGATTCCCCAGAGATGTTGGCCTGTGATTTTCTTTCAAATAGTATCTTTGTCTGGTTTTGGTATTAGGGTAATATGACATCAAATAATAAATTTGGGAGTGTTCCCTCCTTTTCAGTTTTTTGGAATAGTTTGAGAAGGATAGGCATTAGTTCTTCTTTATATGTTTGATAGAATTGCCCTGTGAAGCTGTCCAGTCTTGTCTTGTACTTTTGTTTGCTTGGAGTTTTTTGACTACTAATTCTTTTTTTTTTTTTTTAAACTGAGCTGTGTGGCACATGGGAGCTTAGTTCCCTGACCAGGGATTGAAATTGTGTCCCCTGTATTGCAGGGTAGATTCTTAACCTCTGTACCATCAAGGGAAGTCCCCAAAAGCAGTTAGTTTTTTAACCAATAAACATTGTACTAGTTTAGAGTTTCTTAAATTGTTTTGGTTCATGGTACCATTAGTGTCTCAATAATTTTTTCCCACAACCTACCTGGGCCAAAAGAAATACCTAACAGTTCCATTTGTTAAATTGTTAGGTTTAAACACCTTAGTAAGTTTTCATGTTTTAACAGCCAAGTAGCCATTTATAAAGCATGAAAGTGAAAGTGAAAGTCACTCAGTCATTCTTTGTGACCCTATGGACTGGGGCCTGCCAGGCTCCTCTGTCCATGGAATTCTCTAGGCAAGAATACTGAAGTGGGTTGCCATTCCCTTCTCCAGGGGATCTTCCCAACCCAGGGATTGAATGCAGGGCTCCTGCATTGCAGGTGGATTCTTTTTTTTTTTTTTTTTTAATTTTTTTTCTTTAAATTTTTATTTATACTTTATTTTACTTTACAATACTGTATTGGTTTTGCCATACATTGACTTGAATCCACCACGGGTGTACATGCGATCCCAAACATGAACCCCCCTCCCACCTCCCTCCCCATAACATCTCTCTGGGTCATCACCGTGCACCAGTCCCAAGCATGCTGTGTCCTGCGTCGGACATAGACTGGCGATTCAATTCTTACATGATAGTATACATGTTTCAATGCCATTCTCCCAAATCATCCCACCCTCTCCCTCTCCCTCTGAGTCCAAAAGTCCGTTATACACATCTGTGTCTTTTTTGTTGTCTTGCATACAGGGTCATCATTGCCATCTTTCTAAATTCCATATATATGTGTTAGTATACTGTATTGGTGTTTTTCTTTCTGGCTTACTTCACTCTGTATAATAGGCTCCAGTTTCATCCATCTCATCAGAACTGATTCAAATGTATTCTTTTTAACAGCTGAGTAATACTCCATTGTGTATATGTACCACAGCTTTCTTATCCATTCATCTGCTGATGGACATCTAGGTTGTTTCCATGTCCTGGCTACTATAAACAGTGCTGTGATGAACATTGGAGTACATGTGTCTCTTTCAATTCTGGTTTCCTCGGTGTGTATGCCCAGCAGTGGGATAGCTGGGTCATAAGGCAGTTCTATTTGCCATTTTTTAAGGAATCTCCACACTGTTCTCCATAGTGGCTGTACTAGTTTGCATTCCCACCAACAGTGTAGGAGGGTTCCCTTTTCTCGACACCCTCTCCTTTTCTCCACACCCTCTCCAGGTGGATTCTTTACCATTTATTTGAGCCACCAGGGAAGCCCTTTATAAAACATATATATATACCTAAAGAAAAAGTGTTTAGTTTCATTTTGAATAGACACAGTTACTAACAGGATGTGTATACCTACCGGGCACAGTCCAACTTCGCTAACCTTGGAATGTTTGGGCACTGCACTCTCATTTCCTGTTACCCATTGATTTTCACGTGGTCCTTGCTTTTTATTGCAGCAATCATGGAAAGCCCAGCTTTGCAAAGAAAGAAATGTCTTTGAAAGGAGTGTAGCATGATCTAATGAGAATGTGAATCACTTCAAGGGTAGTAGTACCTGACAGATTCTGCTGTGCTGTCCCTGAAAATTTAAAATATCTTGTTGGGTCCCCTAGATTACCTCAGGTCCTAGTTTGGGAACTACAGTACTAGCTGATGGAAGATTAAAAGAGAAATAAGGAGACCAATTATACTACTGCATGTAGAAACGTGGTCAAGTAGGTAGGTATTCCATAAGGTAGAGTACCACAATCAAGATGCAGTGGACATTTTTTTGTTTTTGTGTTTGATCTGTTTGGTTTTGGTATCTGAAGCCCTGATCTGTGGTTGTCTTTTTGCTGAACCGGTTCTGTGGTATGATTTTGGCTGTGGTTTCAGTGATATAGCCTCTCACCGCCTTTTTTCTCATTCTGCACATAGATGTCTAGTCTTCCTGAGAATGTGGGAAACCTGATATTCTTCCAGTAAATTTCTTTCTCTGTTTGTCAGCCCAACTACTCAAAGTTGGGACAAATAAAAAGGAATGTGACCCAAGATTTCCAGTACTGGAAGAGAGGCAAGATTATAGAGGGGATATTGCACTGATGTCGCCAGACAGAAGGCACATCTCATTACTTCCTCTCCTTGCTTTCTGATGAGATCAGAGGTCTGTGATAAATGTTAGGCAGATGAGAGGATGAATTTTAGGTAGAGTTATCGAAGTAGGGGAAATAAAAATGCACAAGATTTGCTTAGATGATAGATGCTTTTGGTAAACTCAAAAGTCATTAAATTTATGTTTCTCACTAGCAAATATTCCAGAAGGCCAGATCTAGAGGTGTGTATTAGGAAACTAAATATCTGGCTCAGAAAGCAAAGGGGAAGGAAAGCAGTGTCTACCTGCATCAACCCATGAAGCAGGCGAATGAGTGAAACTCAGAAAGGCCTCTTTGAAGGAGGAAATGAACAACATCAGGAAATGGAATCCTAGAAGCATGTCATGAAGAAAACGTTGTAGCAGAAAGAATTGCTCTACTGTTTTGAGTTAATGTAAGTTCCTCAAGTTAACATTACTTTGCCAACAAAGGTCCATTTAGTCAAAGCTATGGTTTTTTTCGAGTGATCATGAGAGTTGGACTGTGAAGAAAGCTGAGCACCGAAGAATTGATGCTTTTGAACTGTGGTGTTGGAGAAGACTCTTGAGAGTCCCTTGGACTGCAAGGAGATCCAACCAGTCCATTTTAAAGGAGATCAGCCCTGGGTGTTCCTTGGAAGGAATGATGCTAAAGCTGAAACTCCAGTACTTTGGCCACCTCATGGGAAGAGTTGACTCATTGGAAAAGACTCTGATGCTGGGAGGGATTGGGGGCAGGAGGAGAAGGGGACAACAGAGGATGAGATGGCTGGATGGCATCACTGACTCGATGGACATGAGTTTGAGTGAACTCCGGGAGTTGGTGATGGACAGAGAGGCCTGGTGTGCTGCAATTCATGGGGTGGCAAAGAGTTGGACACGAATGAGTGACTGAACTGAACTGAAGTTCCTCAAGATGAAAAAGCAGGTTTGGAGATACACCAAGCAGAAGACATTAGCCTTTCCTTGTTTCAATAAAATAGAATAGGACATGAGTTTTTAGTGTATGAACTCTCAGTGAAATAGATGAAATCCATAGTTTTGAAGTTGACAGGTTTTTCTGGCTTCCATGAAATGAAGCAGTTTCTGACGTGATTCATTTTGTCCTTGGTAAGTGAAATCATGATGTCATGTATACATGCCATTGTTAGGTACACACAGGCTCATGAGATTTCCATGCTCATAGGAAAGCTATGTGGTGGGAGTAGTTGGCACAAGAGCCTTTCAAATAGTAAGCAACATTATAATTTATGTTACTTATTCAAGAATAATGACTGATTAGAACAATGCTCTTAAAGGCACATGATTGACCTTAATGTGAAATATCACATCATTTCTCAAAACTCAGTTTAAAACCAATTGCCTAAGTTGTTTTATTTATGCTTTAGGGTTCTAACCTATCCACCCATCTTGTTGACCTATATGATGTTGTTGTTTAGTTGCCAAGCTGTGCCCTACTGTTTTGAGATCCCATGGATTGTAGCCCACCAGGTTCCTCTGTCCATGGGATTTCCCAGGCCAAGAATATTGGAGTGGGTAGCCATTTCCTTCTCTAGGGGAGCTTCCTGACCCAGGGATTGAACCCATGTCTCCTTCATCTCCTGTATTGGCAGGCAGATTCTGGTATGCTTTATGTAAACTGTGTCATCTGTGTTCTTATAAATCAAGTTCTTGTATACCAACTCTTTCTCTCCACCATGGATAGAAGCTAGTTTTATCCAGAAAAGAAAACTCTTACCCTGTTGCAATACCAGTGGAGTATCATGCTTTTCTACTGTTGAAATTGTGCATTATGAGATAATCGGGTGTGAATTTGGATTAAGATTCAATTACTGGGCCCATTTTTTCTTTCAGAATGATCAAAGACAGAGAAAGAAACCAACAGGTTGAGAAAGAAGCCCTGTAAATTAAGAGAAGTTGTCTGATAAGAGATGAATACTGATGCCATGAGTCAGCCAAGACACATGAGTCTTCCTTTGGGTACTTGGCATAAAACATTTCAGGGAAACATTCTTATTCCTTTAGCAAATAAACATGGGCAGAACTTCCTCACAATTGGTAGTAATCTGCATTTCCAGTATTTTATCCTACCATTTCTTCCTACGTAGTCTAAACAACCACCTTATGACGTTCCTCATGGTTTGCTTTCCATGCCAGGACCTTTTGTGACTGCTCTTTGCTCCTGCAATGTTTCTTTAATAATACCCTTAATCTTCTTCCTCTTTGCAAGATGCTTAGTCTATTCAGTCATGTCTGACTCTTTTACAATCCTATGCACTATAGCCCTCCAGGTTCCTCTATCCATGGGATTCTCCAGGCAAAAATACTGGAGTGGGTTGCCATGCCCTCCTCCAGGGGATCTTCCCAACCTAGCGACTGAACCCATGTCTTCTGCATTTCCTGCATTGCAGGTGGATTCTTTACCCACTGAGAAACCTGGGAAGCCCTCTTTCTGTTTAGTGTGGAGTTATTTGTTCCAATGGTGCCCCCACAATGCTTGCTCCATAACTCTGTAAAGGCATATAATTAACCACTTAGGTGTGTCTGACTCTTTGCGACCCTGCGGACTGTAGCCTGCCAGGCTCCTCTGTCCATGGGATTCTCCAGGCAAGGAGACTGGAGTGGGTTGCCATTCTCTTCTCCAGGGCATCTTCCCAATCCAGGGATTGAACCCAGGTCTCCTACATTACAGGTAGATTCTTTGCCATCTGAGTCACCAGGGAAGCCCCTGTAAAGGCATAGGGTCAGCTTTATTGTGCTGTTTCTGTTTGTGTTGTACCTTCATAGGCAGAGTCTATTGCTTAGTCATCTTTGTTCTTGCCATATTACAGGCACACTCAAAATGTCAAATTGCAGCCTATATATTCGTGTATAAATGGCCATACTAATTGTTTAGAATATTTTAAGCTTAAAATTCTGTGTTTCTTTTGATTTTCATGTTCTTAGTGGTGTCATTTGCTCTGTTGTAAGTGGTCTATGGAGATAGTCACTTAAATTCACTGAATGCTTTGTCATCTATTAAAAGTTGGGTTTTTCTACATGACTGCTAACATGTCTTACACCCTGTTTTTTTAAAATTATTTTGTTTACTTGGGTGCATCAGGTCTTAGATGTGTCGTGTGGTATCTAGATCCCTGAAAAGGGGATGAACATGGTTCCCTTGCATTGGAAATGCTGGGTCTTAGCCACTGGACCACCAGGGAAGTCTCCTAAGATGTCTCATATCCTTAGTTTGTAATCAGGCCTTTCAGGGTGATTCTGGATGAATTACTTAGTCTCCTTATGACATGAAGAAAACACTTCCAAATTCAGAAGGTGGTTGTGAGTATCAAATGGGACAACATCAGGAATGCATGTCGATTGGTTCAGTAAATGTTTACTGAGCAACTATGTAGGTGCCAGGAACTGTGTTAGGCACTAGAGATAACTAAGATACAGTCTCAAGTCTGGGACAAGTTACAGTCTAGAAGCTTTGTCTCATACATAATATGGATTCAGTAACTGCTTGCTTCCTTCTTCCTTTTTCTCCCTGGCCTATCAGATGTTTCATGCTGGTATTTGGACTGGAATGGGGAGACAGCTTTACATTTTGCATTTACTTGTCACATGATCTTTAAATACAGTAACGGACCTTACTTCAAGAGGTAAAGCTAAAGTACAAGTCATTTCTTAATAGCTAAAGGGATGATGTCATTTGGAAAGAACAAGGTCAGATAAGAGCAGCCCTCCATCAGATGGGAGTTGTGTGCTCTTGGAAGAAGAATGTGTGGGAGTGACTGGCTCCATGCTGTATCAGCCTGAGAAGAGCATTCAAGATTTTCTTATAAAGAAAAAAAATCATTTCTGTTTCATTAACAAAGCAAACCCAGTGCCTAATTTTCCTAAAGCATCAGTTTTATACTTGTGTTACACACCATAAAACAGTTGCTTAAGAAGTTTATGCTGGTATTTTCAAAGCAAGCCATCCAGTGCACTTGGCCTCCAGGAAAGCTGTCCACACTATTTAAACATGTACACTGGCCAATCAGTTTTGACACATCCATCCTGCCCTACTGGTCTGCCTCACTTCACTTCATTTACCATCTTGTCTCTGCGTCAGTTATTTAAATGTACGTCAAGTTGTGGCTGCATGATGGGGGATTCCATACTGCAGAAGCAATCCAGCGATTTATCCACAAAGATGTACTTAACTATGTAAAATTTTTAATATACTGAGATAAGAAAATCAGAAAATGCTGAACTTCTCTTTTAAAGCATCAACTTGTTCATTGTGGAGTTTGGCTAAGTATTAATATAGTGAGTTATACCGATAACATATGATGCACAATTAACTCTCAAAGTAGGGGAAGGAATTCTTGGTAGAAGAATCTTTGAAAGCATAGAGTTAAAAAGGAGTGTTCAAGGATGTCACAAATGGATTAGTAGTAGGAATGTAAAGTGGGCAGTGAAGCTGGTACCACTGATTGTGCATGCTCACTCTGTTCTGTCCGACTCTTTGTGACCCCATGATCTATAGCCAGCCAGGCTCCACTGTCCTTGGGATTTTCCCAGCAAGGATATTGGAGTGGGTTGCCATTTCCTCTTCCAGGAGAGCTTCCCTCATCTAGGGACTGAACCCATGTCTGCTGCATTTGTAGGCGGATTTTTACCACTGAGCCATCTGGGAATCCCATCATTGACTGTTCAGTTCAGTTCAATTCAGTTCAGTCATTCAGTCATATCCAACTCTTTGTGACCCCATGGACTATAGCACGCCTGGCTTCCCTGTCCATCACCAACTCCTAGAGCCTGCTCAAACTCATGTCCATCAAATCGGTGGTGCCATCCAACCATCTCATCCTCTGTTGTCCCTTTCTCCTCCTGCCTTCAATATTGTAGTTCTTCCCATCAGGTGGCCCAAGTATTAGAGTTTTAGCTTCAGCATCAGTCCTTCCAATACACATTCAGGACTGATTTCTTTTAGGATTTACTCATTTGATCTGCAGTCCAAGGGACTCTCAAGAGTCTTCTCCAATACCACAGTCCAAAAGCATCAATTCTTCCGCACTCAACTTTCTTTGCAGTCCAACTCTCACATCCATATATGACTACTGAAAAAACCATAGCTTTGACTAGACGGACCTTTGGGCAAAGTAATATCTCTGGTTTTTAATATGCTGTCTAAGTTGGTCATAACTTTTCTTCCAGGGAGCAAGCGTCTTTTAAATTCATGGCTGCAGTCACCATCTGCAGTGATTTTGGAGCCCCCCAAAATAAAATCTCTCACTGTTTCCATTGTGTCCCCAACTATTTGTCATGAAGTGATGGGACCAGATGCCATGATCTTCGTTTTCTGAATGTTGAATTTTAAGCCAATTTCTCATTCTCCTCTTTCATTTTCATCAGGAGGCTCTTTAGTTCTTTACTTTCTGCCATAAGTGTGGTATCATCTGCATATCTGAGATTATTGATATTTTTCCCAGCAATCTTGATTCCAGCTTGTGCTTCATCCAGTCCAGCATTTCTCATGATGTATCCTGCATATAAGTTAAACAAGCAGGGTGACAATATATAGCCTTGATATACTCCTTTCCCAATTTGGAACCAGTCTGTTGTTCCATGTCCAGTTCTAACTGTTGCTTCCTGACCTGCATACAGATTTCTCAGGAGGCAGGTCAGGTGGTGTGGTATTCCCATCTCTTTCAGAATTTTCCACAGTTTGTTGTGATCCACACAGTCAAAGGCTTTGGTGTAGTCAATCAAGCGGAATTAGATGTTTTCCTGTAACTTTCTTGCTTTCTCAATGATCTAGCAGATGTTGGCAATTTGATCTCTGGTTTCTTTGCCTTTTCTATATCCATCTTGAACATCTAGAAGTTCATGGTTCATGTACTGTTGAAGCCTGGTTTGAGAATTTTGAACATTATTTCACTAGTGTGTGAGATGAGTGCAACTGTGCGGTAGTTCCATTGGCTGTGCCTGCACGGAAATAGTTCTTCATGTAGTTCTAAGGAGTTGAGACATTGTTTTGTGTGTGGAAACCACTAAATATTTTTAAATAGCAGTGTTAAGTCTTGCATTTCTGTTGATTGTCATTGGTCCGTCTGCCCACCTATCTCTATGCCCAACTTGCCTCTGTGCTGCTATAGCTGTCTGTCAGAACTTTCAGACTTACCGGCCCAAGTACCATTCATGGACTCCAGCTTTAGCAGGTAGGGCTTAGAGCCATAACTTTAGACCAACATGACATTTAGGATGCACAGCTGGAGGAGAATCTCTATAGTCTTAGTGGAAAGAGTGTGATGGCTGTCCTGAAGCCTCAACAAAAAACCACAAGTTTCCTGTGATTTTGTAAGACAAAAGGAAATGTGTTTCATTGCAAATGAAGCACTTTGTAAGGATTCTGTTCCCATGTGAACATTATGCTGTTCTTCTTTTTTTTTTTTGTAGCTGTTCAATGGGGGCATTCAGCATATTAGTTCTCCAACCAGGGCTTGAACCCATGACCCCGCAGTGGAAATGCTGAGTCTTAACCCCTGGACTGCCAGAGTAGTCCCCCATGTGAATCTTATGAATTGACTAACTAGTGTGTTAGTCAATCAAGTGGCACCAATGCAAACCTGATTCTTTGAAAGAAAGCCAAAACTTTGCTTATTCAGATAATTGAATGAGTCTGCTCATTGTTTGCTCCCCATTCTGAACCTACCACTTTAAGCGAAGACGCTGAGGAAATGTCACAGATGCATGTAAGTCAAGGAGGTCATGGTATACTCCCCAGCAGCTGCTCCCATTGGGAAACAGAAATGTCATAAGGAGAGTCAACCTCAGCCCAAGAATAGACATGTCTTGTCTAAAAGAAGCAGTTGTTTTCTTGCTGGTGATGGGTTTACAAGTCATACGTGACTCCATCCTAGTCAATGAGATGCAAGAAGAGATTTCCAGGAAGTGTTCTGAAAGTGCTGGATGAGAAATCAGTCTCTTTATCTCCAGCTGATTGTGAGCAGGGACCACATAGCTAGATTGTACTGGAAACTATCTTGTATGCATATATCTCTCCCTCTTGGACCTCCCTCCCTACTCCTACATCCCACCCCTCTAGGTGATCACAGAGCCCCGAGCTGAGCTTCCTGTGCTATAGAGCAGCTTCCCACAACCTCTCTGTTTTACACATGGTAGTGTATATATGCTAATCCCATTCATCCCACCATCCTCTCCCCCACTGTGTCTACACGTTCACTTGCTACGTCTGCAACTCTATTCCTGCCCTGCAAATAGATGCATCTGTACCATTTTTTTCTAGATTTCACATATATGCATTAAATGTCTGTTTTTCTCTTCGAAGCTATCTTAAGACTTCAAAGTTAAGTTAGGTTAAAGCTCTGAGATGAGAATAAAGACAGAAAGAATCAAGGCCTTGATGTCATGAATGACCCGTTGAGACAACTGCTGCTGAAACCCATTCTACCTCTGGGCTTTTATGGTTTAGTTGCTAAGTTGTATCCGACTCTTGCGACACTATGGACTGTAGCCCGCCAGGCTCCTCTGTCCGTGGGATTCTCCAGGCAAGAATACTGGAGTGGGTTGCCATTTCCTTTTTCAGGATAATCAAAACATTTCTTTAAGCCAAAATACTTTCAACGTTTATTTTTGTCTTCCTTTTCCAGTTGATTGTGTTATGTCACTCCTTTCAGAATCATGCATCTCAGCTCTGTTGCTTTCTCCCCCAGTCATCCCCTGACTCTTAAGTTATTGTTCTATACTTAGGACGCTGACACCTGACTGATGTGTTTTCACTGTCAAAATCCTGCCATCTTCCTGGGTAACTTCAACATCCTCCTATGCTGTGTCCAGCATCCTTACATCAGGGACAGTGGGTCCCTACTGTGATGATTTTCTCCTCCATTCCTCCCCAGCACCGATTTCTGAAATCACGTTACCTTATTTGCTGTTTAACTTTCTGACCATGAAGTTCTGTGCCCATCACTTCTCCCACCTCTCCCACTTCCTCCCTTTCAACTAATTCTGTGTTCTGCCTCATTGTACCCTTCCAGCTCTGGCTTTCTTCCAGGATTCCCATTTGTTCCGTTTCTTCTTAGTTTCACTTTCCTCTCTACACTGGCCCAGAACCTACATTTCCACATCCCTATTTATCATCCTCTATCAGCACCCTGCTTCTCTTCCTCCCTCTGGCCTTCTGCTAATATTTTTAATGGAATCAGTTTTTTGTTTACCTTGTTATAATTTAATAATCATTGACAGTAACAACCCAACTTCCTTTTTTAATGTATTTTTTATAATTTTGTTTATTTATTTTGGGGTGTGCTGGCTTACCATTGCTGTGAGGCTTTTCTCTAGTTGCAGAGAGCAGGAGGGGGTACCCTCTTGTTGTGGAGCACAGACGCTACAGCACAGGTTCAATAGTAGTACACAGGCTTGGTTGCTCCGTGGCATATGGGATCTTCCTGGACTAGGGACTGAACCCATGTCTCCTGGATTGGTAGGTGGATTCTTCACCACTGAGCCACCAGAGAAGCCCTTGCCTTCTGCTGATTTTTAAAAAATAATGCTTAGCTTTTGTGTGATCTGACCATTATTTTTATAGCCAGTAATCCTGGGCAACGTGTGCCTGGAGAAAAAAGTACTTATGCCAAATCCACCTACGTTTGTTATTTTCATCGGGACATTCAGTGCTTTTTTTTTTCCCCCATACTTTTCTCTGATATTGACCATTCAAAACATTTACCTACTCTTTCAACCTCTGTCCATGTTCTCACTCCCTCATTCTTAGCAGATATCCTGACTGCCTGCTTCATATAGAAAATAGAAGCCACCGATTTAATTTTTCTCACATGGTCTCATCTCCAACTTTGCTGCCTCTTTCCCCATCTTTCCAAGTTCTGCTTCTGTTTCAAGGGAAGAGGTGCTGGCCCCATGCCCTTGGTGGAGAAGGACCCTCCCATGGATATTCTTGACCTTACCAAGTTTTGCCAGCTCTGGAGTTTTACCCAAGAATGAGTCAGATCCAAGTGCGTTCTGTGTGTTCGCATCCCCCCAATCTCTGCTCTCTCTGGTCTGTTCTCATGCAACCTGGCACGTGCTGGCTTGGTCCTGGCAAATTCCAAAGCAGCTGTTTCCTGCGACACACTTTACCAGAGCAGGGAGTCCACAAGCTCCCCCATCCTTGCCAGCTGAGGGCAGAGGAGTTAGCGGAGTTGTTGGCTCATAATCAGCTGCTCTAGAAGAGCCTCCAGCAACATGTCTGCCTACTGACCTCTGCTTTTCCTTGATTCTCTGTGACTAAACTCTCACCTCACGCTCCTCAGCGCCCTGATCTCCACTGAGATTAGAATTCCTGGCTGATGTCATGGTTTCGATTGTGTTTTATTGCAAAGCAGCTTTTGTAGTCATCTTAAGCAAACAGCAATCTTGCTAGAAGGATGTTGAAAGTTCCAAGTATCACTGAAATTGAGGGAAAGGTTTGACGAAAGGCCAAGAAGCAGCGCAGCTCTAGAGTCAGAAAGGAAGACAGTACGACAGACCCCAGGCTAAGATGGGTGGCTTCGTGGTCACTATTTCTGTAACTGTGGCTCCAGTGGCAAAGAGACGCAGATTTGATCCCTGGGTTGGGAAGATCCCCTGGAGAAGGAAATGGCAACCCACTCCAGTATTCTTACCTGGAGAATCCCATGAACAGAGGAGCCTGGCGGGCTATGGTCCATAGGGTTGCAAAGAAGCGACTCAGTATGCGCTGTAACTGTGAGCGGCTTCTAACTGTCCTGTTTTCTTTGTGATGCTTATTCACAGTTCAAAGTCTGCACAGGAGCTTTAGATTGTCTGAAACTGAGTTACTGGGTGTGTTGTGACTGCCAGGGCAGGAGTGAAGATGATGGAAGAGAGGAAGGACCAGCTTCCTTCATGTTCCACAGTAGAAGCTGTGGTGCCTCAGCCTCTACACAGCTTCCCTTTTGAACTTCCAGCATCTACGCACATCCTTCTTCCCACATTCACAGTTACGAAAAGGATGCTTCATTCCCGCTCGCTCATGTAATAGCTGTAAATGAACTCCTTTACTCCCTAAACGGACAAGAATCCTGATTTGTTTCACGTGCTTATAAATTTGGTAGTTCGGTTTTTCACTTCATTTACTTGAACAGGGAAATACTGCCATTTTATTTACAACACATGTAGCTCCATTTAAAAATGGAGCTGGTCCAGGAAGATCCCATATGCCATCTCCACTGTCTCTGAAAAGGAGCTTGAGAAATTTAAAACAATTACACTAAATAAGCAGGAGCATATTTACTTGAAAATATGATAAAGCATCTCCAAACTGATTTCCAAACTAATTTTCTTCTTTATATTCCATCTGGCCTTGGAGGGGTTCAGAATATTGAGGTAGTTCTGATTTGCATTTTTCTGATAATGAATGAACCTAGAGCCTGTTATACAGAGTCAAGTAAGTCAGAAAAAGAAAAACAAATGTCATATATTAATGCAGATATATGGAATCTAGAAAAATGGTCCTGCTGAACCTGTTTTCAGGGAGGGAATAGAGACATAGACATAGAGAATGGACGTGTAGACACCTTGGGGGAAGGAGAGGGGGGACGAATGGAGAGAGCAGCACTGAAATATGTACATTACCATGTGTAAAACAGCTTAGTGCTCTGTGATGACCTAGAGGGATGGGGGTGGTATGTATAGCATACACGTTGTTGTACAGCAGAAATCAGCACAATATTGTAAAGCAGTTATCTTCCAGTTTAAAAAAATGTTGAAGGAAGAACATTTTCTCCATTAAACTGTAGAATAACCCAAGGATTAGTACATATCTGTGACTATAAATGATAAGGTACCAGGCCACCAACAAACACACACTTGTTTTCTCAATTTCCTCCACTACTGATTTCTTTTATATATTGACCATTGTCACCCTGCTTATTTAACTTATATGCAGAGTACATCATGAGAAATGCTGGGCTGGAAGAAGCACAAGCTAGAATCAAGATTGCTGGGAGAAATATCAATAACATCAGATATGCAGATGACACCACCCTTATGGCAGAAAGTGAAGAGGAACTCAAAAGCCTCTTGATGAAGGTGAAAGAGGAGAGTGAAAAAGTTGGCTTAAAGCTCAACATTCAGAAAACGAAGATCAAGGCATCTGGTCCCATCACTTCATGGGAAATAGATGGGGAAACAATGGAAACAGTGACAGACTTTATTTTCTTAGCTCCAAAATCACTGCAGATGGTGACTGCATCCATGAAATTAAAAGATGCTTGCTCCTTGGAAGAAAAGTTATGACCAACTTAGACAGCATATTAAAAAGCAGAGACATTACTTTGCCAACAAAGGTCCGTCTAGTCAAAGCTATGGTTTTTTCAGTAGTCATATGTGGATGTGAGAGTTGGACTGCAAAGAAAGTTGAGTGTGGAAGAATTGATGCTTTTGAACTGTGTTGTTGGAGAAGACTCTTGAGAGTCCCTTGGACTGCAAGGAGATCTAACCAGTCCATTCTAAAGGAGATCAGTCCTGGGTGTTCTTTGGAAGGAATGATGCTAAAGCTGAAACTCCAGTACTTTGGCCACCTCATGGGAAGAGTTGACTCATTGGAAAAGACTCTGATGCTGGGAGGGATTGGGGGCAGGAGGAGAAAGGGGCGACAGAGGATGAGATGGCTGGATGGCATCACTGACTCGATGGACATGAGTTTGAGTGAACTCCGGGAGTTGGTGATGGACAGGGAGGCCTGGTGTGCTGCAATTCATGGGGCTGCAAAGAGTCGGACACAACTGAGCAACTGAACTCAACTCAACTGAATCTACTCTTAAATGTGAATTCCAAACATCATAATCATGGTATGAAAACCACAAAGAGTAATATTTCAAAGAAGCATTCTATTTGGTAAACATGAATGCCTGTCCTTTCCCTGCCTCTGTTTTAGCAAAGGAGCTAGGGACCCCTGGAAACATTGGTGAATTGAAGTGGCTCAGTTGTGTCTGACTCTTTGCAACCCCATGGACTGTGGTCTACCAGGCTCCTCCATCCATGGTTTCCAGAGAAGAATACTGGAGTGGGTAGCCATTTCCTTCTCCCGGGGATCTTCCCCACCCAGGGCTTGAACCCAGGTCTCCTGCATTGCAGGCAGACACTTTACCGTCTGAGCCACCAGGGAAGACTTTGTAGAACTAGTTATTTTCTTTACACTCTATCATCAACATTAAATCACATGGGATTAGCTTAGTAGCTTGTTTACTTTTTATTATAGTCTGGAAAACTCAAGTGAAATGCCTTTAATTAAAAGTCACATTTCTCTAGACTGTTCTGACTCTAGGCCCGGACACCCATGAAGATTTACATGTCCTGGGACTTCCTGGGTAGTGGTCCAGTGGTTGAGAATCTGCCTTCCAATGCAGGGGACCAGGTTTGATCCTGGGTCTGGTAACTAAGATCCCACAGGCTGCGGGACAGCTAAACCTGCACATCACAATTAGAGAGCCTGCGTGCCGCAAATACTGAATCCCTGTGCTCAAGAGCCCCTGCTCTGCCACAAAAGAAGTGACGCAATTTCAGAAAGCCTGCACACCACAACAAATACCCAGAACAGCCAAAAAAAAAAAAAGGTTTATACATCCCTACTTGTTGGAATTTCCTCTATCACCTTGGTTGTTATAAATGTTGAAAGAAAAAGCCGAATGTGTGCTCAACAGCACTTATGGGGGGTTTAGGAATTGAAATTGCCTAGTTTATTAATTGTTACTCCCAGGTAGACTGCAGTGGGTATGAAATATTGTTTCCTTAGTCTTCAATGTAGAGAAATAGTGCTCCATAACATTTCATAAATATTCAAGGATTTCCTGATTAGAAAAATCATAAGATCTTATTAGTATATCAATTATTATATGTTAGTATTTCTGTAATTCAAATTGTTTTGTGTCTTATTTATTTGCATTGCTGTGTTTGAGCTGTCACAAATTACCTCCCTTTAGTAGATGCAACAACCTTGGATATAGCTACTCAAATCTCCTGCTGTGAAGCATGTAGTTGGTGGGTAGCCTCAGCTGGCCTCTAAGTCCATCATTGCTTTTCTCCAAAGGCCACACTTTCCACAAGCTGTTCTCTGCTCATGATAGCATGGTAGGGACACTAAGGCAGGTCAATTCCTGCAAAAAGGATTCCTCTGCTGGGCGACTTTGACTTGAGGACTCCCTCTTGGCCTGGCCGAAGCTTCTTAGAATGGTTCTGTGTTCTGAAACTCTAGCTATCTTGTTGTTCATGTGCTAAGTCATGTCTGACTCATTGCGACCTCGTGGACTGCAGCACGCCAAGCTTCCTTGTCCTTCACTGTCTCCTGGAATTTGCTCAAACTCATGTCCCTTGAGTCAGTGATGCCATCCAGCCATCTCATTCTCTGTCGCCCCCTTCTCCTCCTGCTTTCAATCTCTCCCACTGTCAGGGTCTTTTCCAAAGAGTCAGTTCTTTGCATCAAGTGGCCAAAGGGTTGGAGCTTCAGCTTCAGCATCAGTCCTCCCAGTGAATATTCAGGGATTATTTCCTTTAGGATTGACTGGTTTGATCTCCCTGCTACCCAGATGACTCTCAACAGTCTTCTCCGGTACCACAATTCAAAAGCATCGATTCTTCGGTGCTCAGCCTTCTTTATGATCCAACTCACATCCGTACATGACTACTGGAAAAACCATAGCTTTGACTATACAGACTTTTGTCGGCAAGGTGATATCTCTGCTTTTTAATATGCTGTCTAGGTTTGTCATACCTTTTCTTCCAAGGAGCAAGCGTCTTTTAATTTCCTAGCTATATCACCCTTCTTTATTTGCTGTCTCCTTTACACGGACCTGCCGTAGGTAAGTGCTGAACTACTCACCTATGGCCTTTATGTCATATGAGTCAATGAAATCCCTTTGTTATTTTTTCTTTAAACATTTTTATTGTGAGTTATAACATTGATTTAGGGGTGTGCAGAAAAATACAGTTGTACAGTGTAATGGATTATCATTAAGTGTATACTTATAAACCATCAGTGAGGCAATGAAATAAGTCATTTCTGGAACCTAGAATGTCCCCAGATACTTTCTCTTAAATATTACTTCTTGTCTCCCACATAAAGGAAGCAACTATTATGGTAACATCCTCCTTATGTTTGCTTATAGCTGTCCCAGCTGGGCATGCATCCCCAGTGTACTTTCATTTTGTCTTTTTTCTTTTAACTCTGTATAAATGGCATCATACACTATGTGTTTCATGTCTGTCAATTCCACTTGTTAACGTTCTTGAGATTCATCCATGCTCTAAGTATGTATAGTTTCTTAAAATTTATTGCTGTATAGTACTTGATCTTATGATATATGAGTTATTCTTTATATAGACATTTAAATTATTTCAAGATTGGGATTACTAAAAATAACACTGTAGGGACTTCTTTGGCAGTCCAGTGGCTAAGATGCCATACTCCCAAGGGAGGGGGACTGGGTTCGATCCCTGGTCAGGGAATTGGATCCCACAAGACACAACTAAAAATGCTACATGCTGCAACTAAGACCCAGTGATGCAAAATAAATAAATACTTTAACAAGAAGTGTTTATATCTCCAACCCTTGAGTCTGGACCAACCTTGTAACTTGCTTTGGATGAGACTGTGGCAGAAGATGAAAGAGGTAAAATAGGTTTTCCACAGGTGTGCTTACCTTCTTGGAATCCTTAAATTACCATGGGAACCAACTCTCACCAGGCTGCTGTAGATGACAGACCACACGGAGAGGGGATCCAGGAATCCCATCCAGCGTAGACAATACCACCACAAAGTGGCCAGACCCAACCAACTCGTAAGATGATGGTGGACACATGACTGAGCCCACCTCAGATCAGCCCAGCTCAACCCAGCTCAGCTCAGCCCAACCTAGAAGAACCATCCTAATTGTTGATCACAAAACGGAGGCTGTGGCATTGGAGAGATGCTTCTTGGCAGACTCCTATCCCCAGGGTACTGCACAGGCAGCAGAGGCACATAGTCTTTCTGTGAAGAAAGTGTGTTTTTCTGGATGTAGTTTCATCCTGAGGGGCAGGCTTCAGGTTTGGTGCTTGTTAATGTCTGACTTGACTACTGTAATGTAATAGTCTACTTGACTAATGTAATACTTGACTACTGGAAAAATGATAGCTTTGACTAGATGGACCCTTGTTGGCAAAGTAATGTTTCTGCCTTTTTTTGTTGTTGTTTGTTTTTTCTTTTTTTTAATTTTTATTTTTACTTTATTTTACTTTACAATACTGTGTTGGTTTTGCCATACATTGACATGAATCCACCACGGGTATACATGAGTTCCCAACATGAACCCCCCTCCCACCTCCCATGCTGTCTGGGTTGGTCATATCTTTCTTCCAAGGAGCAAGTGTCTTTTAAATTCATGGCTGCAGTCACCATTTGCAGTGATTTTGGAACTAAGAAAATAAAGTCTGTCACTGTTTCCATTGTTTCCCCATCTATTTGCTATGAAGTGATGGGACCGGATGCCATGATTTTAGTTTTCTGAATGTTTAGCTTTAAGCCAACTTTTTCACTCTTCTCTTTCAGTTTCATCAAGAGGCTCTTTAGTTCTTCTTCACTTTCTGCTGTGAAAGTGCATATCTGCATATCTGAGGTTATTGATATTTGTGGTGGCAAACTTGATTCCAGCTTGTGCTTCATCCAACCCAGCATTTCACATGATGTACTCTGCATACAAGGATGTTTAGATAGTTCCAAATAAAAGGAGCCCAGAAACCTTGAAGGCATGAGAAGGGGACAAAAGAGGATGAAATGGTTGGATGGCATCATCGACTCAATGGACAAGAGTTTGCACAAACTCCAGGAGATAGTGAAGTACAAGGAAGCCTGGCGTGCTGCTGTCCATGGGGTTGCAAAGAGTTGGACATGATTGATCATTTGAACAACAAGAAAGAGGCCCACACTGAGATAGATTATAATTAAAATATGGAAAGTTAAAGATAGGGAGCAAATCTTACAGCAACAAGAGAAAAGGTAGGTAACTAGTTATAAAACTATGAGTAAATTTTTCAGCAGAAACTTTGTAAGCCTTAAAGGATTTATGCATTCAAACTGCTGATAGAAAAGCACTTCCAACCAATAATATTTTATCCATCAAAGTTGTTCAGAAACAAAGAAAAGAGAGTCTTCTAGATTAGCAAAAGCTAAAGGAGTTTACCACCACTAAATTGGCCTTAAAAAGGGACTTCTTTATGCTGAAAACAAAGTGCAATAGTTCGTAACAAGAACACATATGAAATAATCTCACTGGAAAGGTAAATATATGGTAAGGGTAGTGGATTAATCATTATAAAGTTAGTATGAAGGTTAAAAGACAGATGGGGCAAAGTAACCATGATTACAATAATTAGTTAAGGGATACACAAGATAAAAGATATAAAATGTGACATCAAAAACAGAAAACATGGAGTGAAAGAGGGTAATGACATTGAGCTTTACAATGGGATCAAATTTGTTACCAATGTAAAATAAGCTCTTAAAGATATAAATTGTTATATGTAAATCTCATGATAAACACCCTCATGCACTTTTGGTAGGAATGTAGTCTGGTGTAACTGCTATGGGAAACAGTATGGAGATTCCTCAAGAAATAAGAAAGTTGAACTACTATATAATCCAGCAGTTCCTTTGGGTATTTGTCTGAAAAAATAAAAACACTAATTCAGAAAGGTATGTGCACTGCCATGTTTATTACAAAATTATTTATAATGACCAAACTATGTAACAACCTAAGTATCCATTAATGGATAAATCAATAACTATAATTAAATATAATAATATATATATATTTATGTACTCACAGTGGAATATTATTCAGTCATAAAAGAATAGAATCTTGCCATTTGTGACAACATAAATTAACCTCGAGGGTATTATGTTAAGTGAAATAACTCAGACTGAGAAAGTCAAATACCATATGATCTCTCTAACACGTGTAATCAAATATATACACACACACATACACACAGACACATACACACACGCACACACATGTATACATACATACATATAGGCTTCCCAGGTAGCTCAGATGGTAAAGAATCTGCCTGCAGTGCAGGAGACTTGGGTTCAATTCCTGAGTCAGGAAGATCCCCTGGAGAAGAGAATGGCTGCCCACTCCAGTATTCTTGCCTGAAGAATCCCATGGATAGAGGAGCCTGATGAGCTATAGTCCATGGGATTGCAAAGAGTCAGACATAACACCACTGAGTGACTAACATTTTCACTTTCACTTTCACACATACCTATGTACATAAACGAAGCTGATAGATACAGAGAACAGATTTGGTTCAGTTCACTTCAGTTGCTCAGTCATGTCTGACTCTTTGCGACCCCATGAACCGCAGCACGCCAGGCCTCCCTGTCCATCATCAACTCCCAGAGTTTACTCTAACTCATGTCCATTGAGTCGGTGATGCCATCCAGCCATCTCATCCTCTGTCATCCCCTTCTCCTCCTGCCTTCAATCTTTCTCAGCATCAGGGTCTTTTCAAATGAGTCAGCTCTTCGCATCTGGTGGCCCAAGTACTGGAGTTTCAGCTTCAATATCAGTCCTTCCAATGAACACCCAGGGCTGATCTCCTTTAGGATGGACTGGTTGGATCTCCTTGCAGTCCAAGGGACTCTCAAGAATCTTCTCCAACACCACAGTTCAAAAGCATCAATTCTTCAGTGTTCAGCTTTCTTTATAGTCCAACTCTCACATTCATACATGACTACTGGAAAAACCATAGCCTTGACTAGATGGATCTTTGTTGGCAAAGTAATGTCTTTGCTTTTTAATATGCTATTTAGGTTGGTCATTGGAGAAGGCAATAGCAACCCACTCCAGTACTCTTGCCTGGAAAATCCCATGGGTGGAGTAGCCTGGTAGGCTGCAGTCCATGTGGTCTCTAGGAGTTGGACACGACTGAGTGACTTCACTTTCACTTTTCACTTTTATGCACCAGAGAAGGAAACGGCAACCCACTCCAGTGCTCTTGCGTGGAGAATCCCAGGGACAGTGTCTATGGGGTCGCATAGAGTTGGACACGACTGAAGTGACTTAGCAGGTTGGTCATAGCTATTCTTCCAAGGAGCAAGTGTCTTTTAATTTCATGGCTGCAGTCACCATCTGCAGTGATTTTGGAGCCCCCCAAAATAAAGTCTGATACTGTTTTCCACTGTTTCCCCATCTATTTGTCATGAAGTGATGAAACCAGATGCCATGATTTTAGTTTTCTGAATGTTGAGCTTTAAGCCAACTTTTTCACTCTCCTCTTTCACTTTCATAAAGAGGCCTCTTCACTTTCTGCCATAAGGGTGGTGTCATCTGCATATCTGACGTTATTGATATTTCTCCCAGCAATCTTGATTCCAGCTTGTGCTTCTTTCAGCCCAGAGTTTCTCATGATGTACTCTGCATATAAGTTAAATAAGCAGGGTGACAATATGCAGCCTTGACGTACTCCTTTTCCTATTTGGAACCAGTCTGTTTTTCCATGTCCAGTTCTGACTGTTGTTCCTGACCTGCATACAGGTTTCTCAAGAGGCAGGTCAGGTGGTCTGGTATTCCCATCTCTCTCAGATTTTCCACAGTTAATTGTGATCCACACAGTCAAAGGCTTTGGCCTAGTCAATAAAGCAGAAATAGATGTTTTTCTGGAACTCTCTTGCTTTTTCGATGATCCAGCAGATGTTGGCAATTTGATCTCTGGCTCCTCTGCCTTTTCTAAAACCAGCTTGAACATCTGGAAGTTCACGGTTCGCATATTGCTGAAGCCTGGCTTGGAGAATTTTGAGCATTATTTTACTAGCATGTGAATTGAGTGCAACTGTGTGGTAGTTTGAGCATCCTTTGGCATTGCCTTTCTTTAGTGTACATGTGCACATATAAAAAAAGTCCTTGAATAATCTCAAAACCATCCTGCTTCCTCAGTCAGTGGAAAAATTGTCTTTCTTGAAAACCATCCCTGGTGCCAAAAATGTTTCCAGGTAGCTCAGCTGGTAAAGAATCTGCCTCCAATGCAGGAGAGCCTGGTTTGATTCCTGGGTTGGGAAGATCCCCCTGGAGGACATGGCAACCCACTCCAGTATTCTTTCCTGGAGAATTCCATGGACAGAGGAACTTGGCAAGCTGCAGTCCATGGAGTCGCAAAGAGTTGGACACAACTGAGTGACTCAGCACATAGCATGGCTGTAGTAGAGGACACTGATCTGATTTTCAACCATAGCCTTTGGGTGGTTATGAAAAGGAAGCTTAAACAGGGACTTAGGAAACAGAAATCTTGTCTATCTCTTAAGGTAAGGTAAGGTGAATTCGCTCAGTTGTGTCCGAATCTTTGCAGCCCCATGGACTATAGCCTACCAGGCTCCTCTCTCCATGGGATTCTCCAGGCAAGAATACTGGAGTGGGTTGCCATTTCCTTCTCCAGGGGATCTTCCCGACCCAGGGATTGAATCCAGGTCTCCCGCATTGGAGGTAGACACTTTAACCTCTGAGCCACCAGGGAAGCTCTTAAGTTAATATTTATCAGAGCGACAGGGGTATACGTTTATGATACCAAGAAGAGCAAAGCTTTACAAGAAACATGACCTCTTTCATGTTAAAATCAGAATACACAGGTTACCATAGAAATAATAGGTGGTAGTGGAAACAATAATAAGAAATTATCAAGAATCTACCTGTGCTGTACCCCAATGTTCATTGCAGCACCGCTTATAGTAGCTAGGATATGGAAGCAACCTAGAAGTCTTTGGGCGCACAAAAGGATAAGGAAATTGTGGTACATATACACAATGGAATGTTACTCAGCTACAAAAAAGAACACATTTGAGTCAGTTCTAACGAGGTGGGTGAAATTAGAGCCTATTATACAGAGTGAAGTAAGTCAGAAAGAAATACCAATACAATATATTAATGCAACAGTCAGTTCAGTCACTCAGTCATGTCCGACTCTTTGGGACTCCATGAACCGCAGCATGCCAGGCCTCCCTGTCCATCACCAACTCCTGGGGTCCACCCAAACCCATGTCCATTGAGTCGGTGATGCCATCCAACCATCTTATCCTCTGTCGTCCCCTTCTCCTCCTGCCCTCAATCTTTCCCAGCATCAGGGTCTTTTCAAATTAGTCAGCTCCTCTCATTAGGTGGCCAAAGTACTGGAGTTTCAGCCTCAACATCAGTCCCTCCAATGAACACCCAGGACTGATCTCCTTTAGGATGGACTGATCTCCTTGCAGTCCAAGGGACTCTTAAGAGTCTTCTCCAACACCACAGTTCAAAATATTAACGCATATACATGGAATTTAGAAAGATGCTAGTGACGAGCCAACATGCAAAGCAGCAAAAGAGACAGATGTAAAGAACCGACTTTTAGACTCTGTGGGAGAAGGCGAGGATGGGATGATTTGAGAGGATAGCATTGAAACATGTATATTACCATATGAAAAACAGATGACTGGTGAAAATTTGGTGTATGAAGCAGGGCACTCAAAGCTGGTGCTCTGGGACAACCCAGAGGGATGGGGCGGGGAGGCTGGTAGGAGGGGGGTTTAGGATGGGGGGACACATCTGCCCCCATGGCTGATTCATGTTGATATATGGCAAAAACCATCACAATACTGTAAAGCAATTATCCTCCAATTAAAACAAATTAAGTAATTAAAAAAAAGGATCTACCTATGTGAAGCTAGATGCTATGGCTGGACATTTTCCACAAAACATTTTTGTTCCTCAGAACAATCTTGCAAAGTAAATATTATTCTCCTTATTTACTAGAAGAACAGAGAACTCAAGAGTCCCTCACCCAAGGGCATACAGCTGGCAAAAGGCAGGGCTTGGATCAGAATTAACATCAGCATCCTCATCATTAGATTTATTGTTTACATGCTGATGATCACATCTGGGGGGAGCGGAGCATCTTATTCTATTTAGTTCCTGTAGTGACTCCTTGAGTTACTCATATTTATAGCCATTCTATACATAAATTAAGTGAATTATGAAGGTTTAGTGACTTCATCAAGGTTATGCAATGGATACGTGGCAGCTCTAGAATTTTAATTGGGACTTACAGGGCTCTAACTCCTTTACCTGTTCCACTAAGGCTCTGAGAACAGATTTCTTATGTCCGGTCCTGTGTTTGCCACAACTGACGTGTTTCTATCAAGCGTGTGACATGCTAAGTTCCACTTCCTGCTCTTTTGCCCAAGGGTCTGACTAAAGCTGCTCTCTTCAAGGAACTGCTAATGTCTCTAGTTTAAGCAATGTGCACAATAACTGATGCGAGGAAAACCACTTCCTCCAAGGCCTCTCTTATGTGCGGTTCATTTTCTGAAATAACAAGACCAAGAGGTGGCCCCGCAGGGTCAGCAGATGAAACGTTGGTACCTCCCATGCCTCAGTGAAGCACCCAGCAGGGTGGAATGGGAAATAGGCCCATTTTATGGTAAATCAGTTCCATTTGTGGGATTTCATCACACAGTATCTAAGGAGACATGACAAGCTGAAAACTAGATTGAGGATTGATTCAGATGTCTGCTGTTCTCTTTCCTTTCGTGTGGACGTAGAATGTTTGTTTCTTAAACAGCAGGATTGTAGCGCCCCAGGATTCAAGGTAGAGAGGAAGAATTCCACGTGTAGATAGATAGCAACACAGCTTTCTGAGTTTTAACACAAAGCGTCTCTGACATTTCTGCCTTCAGAGAACAACCTAAGAATAATACAGAGCAGGGAGGCAGCAGTCTCTCTGTTTTTTTTTTTGTTCCTAGAGTTAACAACAAGGTGTCAGACAGTTTTCTTATTTTCTGTTTGGGTTCTCAGAGCATCCAGCCTTTCCTTTCATACCCACCCCTTAAACCCTCTCACCTGAAATAGAAGTGTGACTTGTGAGAGTTCCTTAAAATATTGGTAAAGTCTATTAGATAGTTCCTAAATAGCAGAAAAATACAGTGACATAAATCTACAGCACACAAAACACAGTTTTCATGTACATTTGCATGTATAAGCTAAAGAAGAAAGTGCATGGAGAGAAGTGGAATCCATTGTGTAGAGGGAATGCTAATGGATACAGCCGCTATGGAGAATGACATGACAGCTCCTTAAAAAACTAAAAACTGTCATATGACCCAGCAATCCCACTACTGGGCATGTACCCTAGGAAAAACCATAATTCAAAAAGACATGTGTACCCTGATGTTCATTGCAGCACGGTTTACAATAGCCAGGACATGGAAGCAACCTAAATCTCTATCAATACCTGAATGGATAAAGAAGATGTGATATGTATATAAAATGGGATATTACTCAGCCATAAAAGGAACAAAATTGGGTCATTTGCAGAGGTGTGGATAAACCTAGAGTCTGTCGTACAGAGTAAAGTAAATAAGAAAGAGAAAAACAACTGTCATATTAACACATACATAGAAAAATGGTGCTGATGAACATATTTGCAGGACAGAAACAGATGCAGACATAGTGAACTTGTGGACATGGGGGTGGGGTAAAGGGAAGGTGAGACAAATTGGGAAATTAGGATTGACATATATATATATACACCAACTCCAATATTCATGGGCTTCCCTTGTAGCTCAGCTGGTAAAGAATCTGCCTGCAATGTGGGAGAGCTGGTTTCCATCTCTGGGTTGGGAAGATCCCCTGGAAAAGGGAAAGGCTACCCACTCCAGTATTCTGGCCTGGAGACTTTCATGGACTGTATAGTCCAGGGGGTCCCAAAGAGTTACGACTGAGCAACTTTCACGATTAATATTCCTGCCAGGCAGGCTACAGTCCATGGGTCACAAGAGTTGGACAAGACTGAGCTACTGAGCAAACGTGTGAAATAGATAGCTATCGTTGTTTAGTTGCTCAATCATGTCTGACTCTTTTGTGACCCCGGGGACTGTAGCCCACCAGACCCCTCTAACCATGGGGTTTCTCAGGCAAGAATACTGGAGTGAGTTGCCATTTCCTTCTCCAAGACAGCTAGTGGGAGCCTTCTATAAAGCACGGGGAGCTCAGCTCCGTGGCCTGTGATGACCTGAGGGAGTGGCACGGGGGTGGGTGGGAGAGAGGGCCACAAGGAAGCAGGTGTACATATACTCATAGCTGATTCACGTCATTCAACTGCAGACTAACACAATATTGTAAAGTAATTAAACCAATAAAAAAAGCAAAAATTGCTCTATATTGAACAAGATTCTTAACTTCTGTGAACTTCCAATGGCTTTAGGTTGGGTTATGTCTTTTAAGGAGCTCTAACATTTTTCTGGGTACTAAGATTTTTCTAAGTTCTAATCCTATGGAGGAGCTACCTCATGCCCGAGGTCAGGGGTGGTGGCCGAGAGGAGCAACCCCATGTCCAAGGAGCGGTGGCTCCGTGGGCGCAGGAAGGTGAAGAGGAGCTACTCCACATTCAAGATCAGGAGGGGCAGTGGTGAGGAGATACCCCTCATCCAAGGTAAGGAGCAGCGGCTGCACTTTGCTGGAGCAGCCGTGAAGACATACCCCATGTCCAAGGTAAGAGAAACCCAAGTAAGATGGCAGGTGTTGCAAGAGGGCATCAGAGGGCAGACACGCTGAAACCATAATCACAAAAAACTAGTCAATCTAATCACACTAGGACCACAGCCTTGTATAACTCAGTGAAACTAAGCTATGCCATGTGGGGCCACCCAAGACGGGCGGGTCATGGTGGAGAGGTCAGACAGAATGTGGTCCACTGGAGAAGGGAATGGCAAACCATTTCAGTATTCTTGCCTTGAGAACCCGATGAACAGTATGAAAAGGCAAAATGATAGGATACTGAAAGAGGAACTCCCCAGGTCAGTAGGTGCTCAATATGCTACCGGAGATCAGTGGAGAAATAACTCCAGAAAGAAGGAAAGGATGGAGCCAAATCAAAAACACCACCCAGTTGTGGATGTGACTGGTGATAGAAGCAAGGTCCAATGCTGTAAGGAGCAATATTGCATACGAACCTGGAATGTCAGGTCCAAGAATCAAGGCAAATTGGAAGTGGTCAAACAAGAGATGGCAAGGGTGAACGTCGACATTCTAGGAATCAGCAAACTAAAATGGACTGGAATGGGTGAATTTAACTCAGATGACCATTAATCTACTACCGTGGGCAGAAATCCCTTAGAAGAAATGGAGTAGCCATCATGGTCAACAAAAGAGTCCAAAATGCAGTACTTGGATGAAATCTCAAAAACGACAGAATGATCTCTGTGCATTTCAAAGGCAAGCCATTCAATATCACAGTAATCCAAGCCTATGCCCCAACCAGTAACACTGAAGAAGCTGAAGTTGAACGGTTCTATGGAGACCTACAAGACCTTTTAGAACTAACACCCAAAAAAGATGTCCTTTTCATTATAGGGGACTAGAATGCAAAAGTAGGAAGTCAAGAAACACCTGGGGTAACAGGCAAATTTGGCCTTGGAATATGGAATGAAGCAGGGCAAAGGCTAATAGAGTTTTGCCAAGAGAACAAACTGATCATAGCAAACCCCCTCTTCCAACAACACAAGAGAACACTCTACACATGGACATCACCAGATGGTCAACACCAAAATCAGATTGATTATATTCTTTGCAGCCAAAGATGGAAAAGCTCTATACAGTCATCAAAAACAAGACTGATTTTATACAGTGGAAATGAGAAATAGATTTAAGGGACTAGATCTGATAGATAGAGTGCCTGATGAACTATGGATGGAGGTTCGTGACATTGTACAGCAGACAGAGAATAAGAACATCCCCGTGGAAAAGAAATGCAAAAAAGCAAAATGGCTGTCTGGGGAGGCCTTACAAATAGCTGTGAAAAGAAGAGAAGTGAAAAGCAAAGGAGAAAAGGAAAGATATAAGTAGCTGAATGCAGAGTTCCAAAGAATAGCAAGAAGAGATAAGAAAGCCTTCCTCAGCGATCAATGCAAAGAAATAGAGGAAAACAACAGAATGGGAAAAACTAGAGATGTCTTCAAGAAAATTAGAGATACCAAGGGAACATTTCATGCAAAGATGGGCTCGATTAAGGACAGAAATGGTATGGACCTAACAGAAGCAGAAGATATTAAGAAGAGGTGGCAAGAATACACAGAAGAACTGTACAAAAAAGATCTTCATGACCAACATAATCACGATGGTGTGATCACTCACTTAGAGCCAGACATCCTGGAATGTGAAGTCAAGTGGGCCTTAGGAAGTATCATTATGAACAAAGCTAGTGGAGGTGATGGAATTCCAGTTGAGCTGTTTCAAATCCTGGAAGATGATGCTGTGAAAGTGCCACACTCAATATGCCAACAAATTTGGAAAACTCAGCAGTGGCCACAGGACTGAAAAAGGTCAGTTTTCATTCCAATCCCAAAGAAAGGCAGTGCCAAAGAATGCTCAAACTACTGCACAATTGCACTCATCTCACACGCTAGTAAAGTAATGCTCAAAATTCTCCAAGCCAGGCTTCAGCAATACGCGAACCGTGAACTTCCAGATGTTCAAGCTGGTTTTAGAAAAGGCAGAGGAACCAGAGATCAAATTGCCAACATCCACTGGATCATGGAAAAAGCAAGAGAGTTCCAGAAAAACATCTACTTCTGCTTTATTGACTATGCCAAAGCCTTTGACTGTGTGGATCACAATAAACTGTGGAAAATTCTGAAAGAGATGGAAATAGCAGACCACCTGACCTGCCTCTTGAGAAACCTATATGCATGTCAGGGAGAAACAGTCAGAACTGGACATGGAACAACAGACTGGTTCCAAATAGGAAAAGGAGTACGTCAAGGCTGTATATTGTCACCCTGCTTATTTAACTTCTATGCAGAGTACAACATGAGAAATGATGGGCTGTAAGAAGCACAAGCTGGAATCAAGATTGCCAGGAGAAATCTCAATAACCTCAGATATGCAGATGACACCACCCTTACGGCAGAAAGTGAAGAGAAACTAAAAAGCCTCTTGATGAAAGTGAAAGAGGAGAGTGAAAAAGTTGGCTTAAAGCTCAACATTCAGAAAACGAAGATCATGGCATCTGGTCCCATCACTTCATGGGAAATAGATGGGGAAACAGTGGAAACAGTGGCTGACTTTATTTTTCTGGGCTCCAAAATCACTGCAGATGGTGATTGCAGCCATGAAATTAAAAGACGCTTGCTCCTTGGAAGGAAAGTTATGACCAACCTAGATAGCATATTCAAAAGCAGAGACATTACTTTGCCAACAAAGGTCCATCTATCTATTCAAGGCTATGGTTTTTCCAGTAGTCATGTATGGATGTGAGAGTTGGACTGTGAAGAAAGCTGAGCACTGAAGAATTGATGCTTTTGAACTGTGGTGTTGCAGAAGACTCTTGAGAGTCCCTTGGACTGCAAGGAGATCCAACCAGTCTATTCTAAAGGAGATCAGTCCTGGGTGTTTTTTGGAAAGACTGATGCTAGATCTGAAATTCTAGTACTTTGACCACCTCATGTGAAGAGTTGACTCATTGGAAAAGACTCTGATGCTGGGAGGGATTGGGGGCAGGAGGAGAAGGGGATGACGGAGGATGAGATGGCTGGATGGCATCATTGACTCAATGGACAAGAGGTTTGGTGAACTCTGGGAGTTGGTGATGGACAGGGAGGCCTGGCATGCTGCAGTTCATGGGGTCGCAAGGAGTAGGACACAACTGAGTGACTGAACTGAAGTAAATTCTATAGAAGTGCAAGATCACAGTATAGATAATATCCAAGGAGAAAAGAGGAGGAATTCTTGATTATAACCTTCTCATACTTTATGAAAAATTTTACACTCCCCCTTCTGTGTCTCTTATATGATTTATATTTTTTCTTCACTTCCTGTTCTCCTGATTTTCCTAAAGGACCACCAATGATTTATCACTAGCATGCAGTCTCCATTAAGAGACTGTTCTGCAGAAAAGCAGTCGTGACTGATTTTTCCAAAGGCCCTGATTAGCCTTTGATTTGACAATGCCACTAATGTCACTAGAAAACATGCTCCACCAATGATTAACAAAGTCCAGACTCAAAAGTGAAAGAGCAGAACCCAGAGGTTTCCATCTGATTTTTCAGAGCCTCAGTGGCAACCCACTCTAGTATTCTTGCCTGGGAAGTCTCCTATGGATAGAGGAGCCTGGTGGGCTACAGTCTATGGGATCGTAAAGAGCTGGACACGACTTAGTGACTAAACAACCAAAGTGCAAATGTGAATTGAAAGGTGGCCTTTTGCGGGCTAATTTCCTTACTTCCTTCTTATATCCCACATGAGGGGAGGGAGTGTGGAACCTGACCATGTGGAAGGAAAGGTAGGCAGAATGCCAGCCCACTCTTTCTCATGCCTCAGGAAATAAGAGGAGAGGACGCTCCAGTATTTGTTGTCTGTCCTCCGTGAGAAAGGTGCCTGTGGTGGTAGGGCCTATATAAAGAGAGTCTTACCTCTTTTATTTTACAGATAAAGAGACCGAGGGTCAGGGTGGTTAAATATCTCAAAAGTTGCATAGCTAGACACTCATGGGTAAGCATTCAGTCTAAGATGTGTCTTCTTTGCCTGTGCTACCAGGCTAGTTCTACCGCGTTAGCAGGAACAGGGGGTGGCTATCTGAGGAGTCCACTGTCTGAGTAATTGCTGACAATAACTTAGGTGGTTTTCTGTTTTTGAGTTCAAGGATTTGAATTGAATTAGTAAATATTTTATAGTGGAGCCCTATAAAAAGGAGTGCTATGGACATCCTTATTGGGAATTGGTGCCAGCTGAGGTTCTTTGTGCCTGGGAATTTTTCACGGCTTTATAAATGAATGCACTCAGCGAAGGTGAGAAAATGTGGACCTGTAACAGAGGGTTTGGATCCCTAGGCATGTACATCTACTAGGAAGCAGCCTCTGATAATAGCCCTGAGATAGAACTTTGCACAAAATATATCATTGATGGAATTTTTTTAAAAAAAATAGTCTTTTCCCAAACTCTTGAAAAGGATGAGTTGGTGATGAGAAGCCATCATCCATACCATGTTTTCTTTAATTCTAATCAGAACATGTTGGTTAAGATTCCTGAAAATCCAATTGCAATCAAGCAGTGGGTGTCTTCATAAAAGACTGTTAGGTTGAAGTGCTCACAACCTCAAGATCATAGCAAAGAAAGACAAGGTGTGGGTAGATTTTCTTTTTATTTTTTTATTTTCACAATTTCCTTTTCCAGATTGCTCAATAACATTTACCGGTAACTGAAAACTCGGCCAAAGACATAAGGAAAAGCACTTTTTATGACTTTGAAAGCAAATTCTGCTGAATAACTTATTTTTTTTTTAATTGGAGTATAATTGCTTTCAATGTTGTGTTTGTTTCTGCTGTACAGCCAAGTGAATCAGCTATATGTATACATACGTCCTCTCCCCGTGTGGACCTCCCTACCATCCCCTCATCCTACCCTTCTAGGTCATCACAGAGCACCAAGCTGAGTTCCCTGTGCTACGCAGCAGCTTCCCACTACATGTCTGTTTTATTCGTGGTAGTGTGTACATGTTAATTTCAGTGTCCCAGGTGATCCCACCCTCTTCTTCCCTGCCCCCTGTGTCTATCCATCTGTTCTCTATGTCTGGACCTATATTCCTTCTTGGAAGAACATATATTTCTAAGGCATGTTACAGCAGCATCTCAGTTTGCCTTAATTTCTCTATTCCTGTAAACATTAAGGAGTATCATTGCATGTATAGACTTCGCCTGCCCATTTGCCTGCAACCCACCCCAACAAAATCCGAGTGTAGTTTGGACTTGACATTTCTATTAATGTTTTTAGTTCTACCTTGTGAAAAGTAGAGATGTGACTCTCTCTCTCCCTGCTTTCTTTCCTCTCTTCCATCCTTCCCATCTTGTTCTCTCTCTTTTTTAAACTTTTAATTTATACCAAAGATATACATGTATAAAGCATCAAGAGTCAAACAATTTGGAAACACAGCAATCCTCTATGTCTTCCTTGCCCATCTTTTTCTCCCAAGAGGAAACTATATTCACTCCTTTTAACTTCTGAATTTTATGTTAACCTTTTTGTCTCTCGATAACATGCTTATCTGGAGACTGCTTGATTTTCCAGCTTTATGTGTGGTCTGTCCGTTTCTCACTGTTTGGGATAAGGATTTAGTTCTTTTTCTTCTCCCCAACCCCCCCCACACCTGTGTAGGGACGTGAGTTTTCCATGAAGTCGTCTTTTCTTGGGGCTGTATGATCATTTGGTTTGGGTTGGTATTCAGCGTCCACATTACTATAAGGAGTATTGACAGGTTTGGCACGTAGTAGAGTAGGATGACTTTTCTTTCTTGGGCGTTGTTTTGTTCATACCACTGTGACCATCATCCCAGTGTAGTAAGTAACTTTTACTCTCACTGTCCGCGTGCCCCAGTTTGGAAACCACTCAGTGCGTCTTTGCTAATCGTCTGAGCTATTCTAGAGGTTACACTATCCATGTGGCAAGCTCTTGTAGGGCCTTTTGGCCAGCTGGCCGTGGGACGGGTTGTCATCTGGCCAGTGCACATGTCATTCTGAGATCTATTCATATCCTCCGGTGGGGTCCTGTCAACCCTGCCTTCTGTCTTCCTCTTTCTTGGTTCCTTCCTTCCTATTCATGGGCTTGGGAGCTTCCAGTTTCTACTTTCTGCACTTTTGTAATTTTGGATTTATTTCTTTCAGTACAGTGACCTGTGGGTGAAAGAAAAAAATGAAGTGACATAGCATAACCCTTAACTCTTCATAAAATTCCAACATCTTGGCTTCCTCTTTTATCCACTACCTTTTTCCACCCCACTCCCCTCCTCTGTTCCCATCCACACGGCAGGCGTAGTTGAATGGTCTCCTGCGAGTTCAGAGCGTGAAGGGCAGAGTGCCCCTTCCTTTGTTGTGAATACAAACCAAGGCAGCTGGGAGATGATTACAGACACCTTTCCAACAGTGAGGTTGTATTTTCTCTCTGTCCTCTGAAGAGGGCACGTGATCACTGAGCCCAAAGAGTGCTGGAGCAGAAATCTAGTCACCCCTACCAGACCTGGGGCAGGGGGTCGGGTTGTCCTGTAGACCTTCAGTGAATATCTGGTCGAGATAAGAGGACCAACGTCATGCTCTAAAGAGCCACTTTCTCAAAAAATAAGATGCCTCTATTCCTATTGTATCCTTAAGAGATATTTGGGGCAGGTTAAATTTCCTCAGGGCTTCCCAGGTGGCACAGTTGGTAAAGAATCCACCTACCAGTGCAGGAGACACAAGAGATGAGGGTTCGATCCTGGGTTAGAAGATCCCCTGGAGGAGGAAATGGCAACACACTCCAATATTCTAGCCTGGGAAATCCCATAGACAGAGGAGCCTGATGGGCTACAGTCTGTGGAATGGCAAAGAGTTGGACACGGCTGAGCACACATACACACACACACACACATATGCATATTTCCACAAGCTGTAATCTAATAGTTATAATAAAGCTCTTATGCCCTAGAATATCTCTTTGCTTTTAAATTATATTTTAATTTTTATGAAAATTATCATGTACATAATTTAAAATATCTATTAGCTTATTATAATAAAAATTAGTTACTTGCTCCAGCTTTCCCATCCCATGAAAACTATACCTGGGAGGCAATATCACATTCCACATTTTGGCTATTTCTCCTGTATGAAAAATGACACACTTTTACTTCTCTTTCTTGATTTTCTGTTTTCGGTGTTATCTAGTTGTTTCCACTCTAGCATACTGTCTCACTGTCTTTTATGTCATTCTGCCTTCCTCGACAGATTCTTCCATTCCTCCCCATTCCTGATATATTCAAGTCACAATTTTGGGTTAAGTCAATAATGAACATTGCCTCCTTTAGGACTATATAACTATTTTGAGAGGTGAGTCACACAGCAGTTGGCCATGGGTTTTTCTCCGTGGGTCTTCTGCACATCTTATGAACAGAGGCACTGGCAGCTTGTGTTCAAGATGATCATTTCAAGGATGTACCTATATAGTGAACAGTCTTGGAAGATAAAGAGCCTCTTGATGAAATTGAAGAAGGAGAGTGAAAAAGTTGGCTTAAAGCTCAACATTCAGAAAACGAAGATCATGGCATCTGGTCCCATCACTTCATCACAAATAGATGGGGAAACAGTGGCTGACTTTATTTTTGTGGGCTCCAAAATCACTGCAGATGGTGACTGAAGCCATGAAATTTAAAAAACGCTTACTGCTTGGAAGGAAAGTTATGACCAACCTAGATAGCATATTGAAAAGCAGAGACATTACTTTGCCAACAAAGGTATGTCTAATCAAGGCTATGGTTTTTCCAGTGGCCATATATGGATGTGAGAGTTGGACTATAAAGAAAGCTGAGCACAGAAGAATTGATGCTTTTGAACTGTGGTGTTGGAGAAGAATCTTGAGAGTCCTTTGTACTGCAAGGAGATCCAACCTGTCCATCCTAAAGGAGATCAGTCCTGAGTGTTCATTGGAAAGACTGATGTTGAAGCTGAAACTCCAATACTTTGGCCACCTGATGCGAAGAGCTGACTCATTTGAAAAGCCCCTGATGCTGGGAAAGATTGAAGGCAGGAGGAAAAGGGGACGACAGAGGATGAGATTGTTGAATGGCATCACCAACTTGATGCACATGAGTTTGGGTGAACTCTGGGAGCTGGTGATGGACAGGGAGGCCTGACGTGATGCAGTTCATGGGGTCACAACAGTCGGACATGACTGAGAGACTGAACTGAACTGAACTGAACTTGGAAGATAGCACTGGTGTTTCTCTCCAGGGCAGAGGACTAGCTTGTATACTGTCTAATGTGATGTCTTTCTCTGGGGCAAAGGTAATGTATGTTTGCGTTCAGTCCATTATAAAAGCTTGAAAGTGAAAGTGAGTCACTCAGTCATGTTTGACTCTTTGCGACCCCATGGACTACATGGTCCGTGGAATTCTTCAGGCCCAAATACTGGAGTGGGTAGCCATTCCCTTCTCCAGGGGATCTTCCCAACTCAGGTCTCCTGCATTGCATGTGGATTCTTTACTGTCTGAGCCACCAGGGAAGCCTGGGCTTCCCCACATTCAGAGTTTCTGAGCTGTGATAGAAACCTATTGCACGTGCAACCTCTGCCTAGGCCACTCTGTCACCCACATGAGACTTGAAGGCGAGGGGGCCCGGGTCAACGCGTCCCAGTTCTCTACCATAGTAAACTCTTTCATTGTCTGTCTTATACTTTTTAGAAATATCTCAGACTTGGGACTGGCTTTTGTTTTTGATTTTTCTAAGTTGGAAAACGCTGGTGAGATTCACTAAGAAACCACACCGTGGTTTCCATGGTCTTCCTGTCAATGGTATGGAACTGGGCCTGAGGCACACTGTGAGCATCACGCTACAGAATGTGATGCTGTACTCTAAAAACCGATAAGCACAGCAAAGAGTGAGAAATAGTGTTTTAGGTGGAAAAGATCTGAAGAGACATAAGTCAATCCAACATGTATTCCTTAGCACAACTGTGGATGAGAAAGGGAACAGAAGCAGTTTTGGACAACTGGCAAAATTTGAGTGGGTGAGTGTCCTTGTTTGGGGAAAATACGCACTAGATTCTTTAAGAGTGATGGGACATCATGTCTGAAGTTCTCTTTTAAAAGAATCAGGATATAACTAATGGTGGCTCAGACAGTAAAGTGTCTGTCTACAATGTGAGAGACCTGGGTTCGATCCCTGGGTTGGGAAGATTCCCTGGAGAAGGAAATGGCAACCCACTCCAGTACTCTTGCCTTAAAAATCCCATGGGCGGAGGAGCTTGGTGCAGGCTACTATCCATTGGGTCGCAAAGATTTGGGCATGACTGAGTGACTTCACTTTCTTTCTTAATGGATATATTACATTCCTCTACAGATATGCACATGTGCGTGCGTGCGCACGCACACACACACACACACACACACACACGGTGGGGTAGAGAGGTGGTGAAGAAAGGGAGAGAGAATGTTGGCAATCATGAATATTCAATAAAATAGCATTTGGGAAATCTGCCTAAAATGCAGGCTTTTGATCTAACTTGGGAGTTTTAATGTAAGTTATTTCAAAATAAATTAAGGAGTGGGGACACTAGAGCGTGTGTTGGAAGCTCTACATTCATGCTAAGCTCATCAAGTGGCAGGTTTCATTGCAGAGTCACCAGGCAGGTGCTGGCTGTCTGGTTTGGGGCCTCCTGGCTGTTTACATTATAGGGCCAGACGGTTTCCCCAGGAGACTTCTTCCCTGTCTTGCATGATGTAGCATAAGCCTATAGTCAGCTTTCTCAGGGCCCAGTGTGGGAAGGGGACTAGAGACCTCTCATCAGATAGTAGACACACTGAAAATCTCTGTTATCAGTAGGGAGCCGACTATCTTATTTTTTCATGTTTAAGAGCATACATTAAAAAAAAATTCTATTTTTATATAATGTTTCTTAATGGTTACATCCTATTACAAAATATTGGCACTATTCCCTGAGTTGTACAATACATCCTTGAGCCTATTTTATACCCAGTAGTTTGTGTCTCCCACGCCATCATCCCTGTATAATCTGTCCTCTCCTCCCCACTGGTAACCACTAGTTTCTTCTTTTATCTGAGAGACTATTTCTTTTTTGTTATAGTTAGTAGTTTGTTGTATTTTTTTCAAAGTCTACGTATGTGATGTCTTTCATTATTCATCTCTGTCTGTTTGACTCATCTTACTTAGCATAGTGCCCTTCAGGTCCATCTACGTTGCTGCAAATGACAAAATTTTGAGAACCTACTATTAATATATTCTGTGATATGTAGTCACGTGCCTGCCTGGAAAGAGGGAGGGAACTAAAATGGCTATAACTCCTTCATTCAGACGTTTAACAGCCCTACCTGCAAGCTCAACACCTTCAGAAGCCCCTGGTCCCTCTATTGTGGGAATATTCTGGGTTTAGGTTGTACAACCCAGCTTGCTTCTAGTTGGCTTTTAAGTTCTTCAGGTACTTAGAGCAGAGCAGGAAAAATGGAAACTGAAGTCGTTTACCACTAGTGGATTTGTTTTCCATTTTCCAGTATTTTGTGGACAAGAATTGTCTGCTGTCTGTTTTTCTGGGATTATGCCCTCAAAGGAGAAGGCAATGGCACCCCACTCCAGTACTCTTGCCTGGAAAATCCCATGGACGGAGGAGGCTGGTAGGCTGCAGTCCATGGGGTCTCGAAGAGTTGGACACGACTGAGCTACTTCCCTTTCACTTTTCACTTTCCTGCATTGGAGAAGGAAATGGCAACCCACTCCAGCATTCTTGCCTGGAGAATCCCAGGGACGGCAGAGCCTGGTGGGCTGCCGTCTATGGGGTTGCACAGAGTCGGACACGACTGAAGCGACTTAGCAGCAGCAGCAGCAGCATGCCTTCAAAAATAATTTTTTTTTTTTTAAATTTTAGAGGGATTTCAGGAAGGAACAAAAACAATTTTGTTTTTTTGGTTTTGTTCTTCTGTCTGCTGCAGTTTAGGGGAAGATCTCTTATTATCTGAGCATTTTTAAAAAATTGAAGACTAACTTCCTATGAATGAGGAAAAGGATGTTTTGTGTCATCGTTTGACATAGATGTCAGGTCAATACCAAAATGCCATTATATATTAGGAAAAGAGAATAAAAAGTAGTAAAAAAAATAAAACTAGTAATTATTAGAAAATAAAAGAAGTAATTATTTTTTTGATACTGATTATTTTTTCAAACTGAACGTTTAAAAATTTGTCTTTTTATTCTTGGATTTCTTTTTCTTCATATGCAGCTGTTGCTCAGCTAAATGGACAGAGAAAAAATATTCTGCTCTTAATATATTTTTAGATTCCACAAGCATTTACAACAAGATTTTATTTCAATGCCTTGAATGGAAATAACCTCCTTATTTTTAAAATAATTTCTCTGGAGTACAAATAATAGAGAAACTGTTAATGTGTCTAGAAAGCCTTTGAAAACATATGTTTAACATTCATTTTTTTCTGAGAAAAAGATCATTAAGTCTGTGGTTCCCAGATTATGCACTGAGGCCTTCCAGGAAGTAAGATGAAGTCACTGGGGTAGGATGAGTGTTCAGTGGTCCTGGTGATGGAAACACATCTTTATTGTTGTTTAGTTGCTAAGTCATGTCCAACTCTGTGACCACGTGAACTGCAGCACACCAGACTCCTCCGTCCTCCACTTTCCCCAGAGTTTGCTCACTCATGTCCATCGAGTTGGTCATACCATCCAACCATCTCATCCTGTGTTGTCCTCTTCTCCTTTTGCCTTTAATCTTTCCCACCATCAGGGTCTTTTCCAATGAGTCAGCTCTTCATATCAGGTGGCCAAAGGACTGGAGCTTCAACTTCAGCATCAGTCCTTGCAATGAAAATTCAGGGTTGATTTCCTTTAGGATTGACTGGTTTGATCTCCTTGCTGTCCAAATGACTCTCAAGAGTCTTCTCCAGCACCAGTTTGAAAGCGTCAGATTTTCAGCACTCAGCCTTCCTTATAGTCCAACTCTCACATCCATACATGACTACTGGAAAAATCATACTTTGGCTATGCAGACCTTTGTCGGCAAAGTAATGTGTCTGCTTTTTAATACACTGTCTAGGTTTGTCCCAGCTTTCCTTCCAAGGAGCAAGTGTGTTTTAATTTCATGGCTGCACATGATAATCAGGTGGAATAGGAAATGAGGGTGGTGGTTTCTAATCTGATTCTGAAGTTTGAGTCTGTAGTCATGTGTTAGTCAGGGTTCTCCAAAGAAACAAAGCTAACAGGACACATGTCTTTATATGTCTGAACTTCCCAGGTGGCTTAACTGATAAAGGATCCGCCTGCAATGTAGGAGACATGGGTTCAATCCCTGAGTCAAAAAGATCCCCTGGAGAAGCAAATGGCAGCCCACTCCAGTATTCTTGCCTGGAGAATCCCATGGACAGAGGAGCCTGGTGGGCTACCGTCCATGGGATCACAGAACAGTTGGACACAACTTATCGAATAAACAACAAAAACAACTCTGTATGTCTATTGGTAGAAATAGATTTACTGTGGGGACTTGGCTGACAGGACTGTGAAGGTTGAGAAGTCCCATGATTTGCCTGGCTTTAAGGTGGAGGCGCAGGAAAGCCAGTGGTGTAGTTCTAGTCCAACCCCAAAGGCCTAGGAACCAGGCAGTCAATGGTGTAAATTCTAGTTTGAGTCCAAGGTCCAAGAACAAGGAGCATGGATGTCTTCAGGGAGAGAAGACAGAGCGCAGAGTCCAGGCAGACAGCAAAATTTGCCCTTTTTCTACCTTTTTGTTTTGTTCAGTCCCTCAACGTATTGGATGATAACCACTTTGGAAAAGGTATTGTCTTTACTCTGCTGATTCAAATGCTTGTCTCTTCCTGAAACACTCTCACAGACACACCCTCCAATAATATTTTACCAGCTCTCTGGGCATCTGTTAGCCCAGTTGACACATAAAATTAACCATTACGAGCCAACAGCTGCATGTACCTCATTGGTAAGTTTAGTGGTTTAAAAATGTGTCCAAAATTATTTAATAACCTTTCTTTTTAAGGGATGGAGAATGATTCCTCTTCTCTTGAATATGGACTGGACTTAGTAACTAGCTTCTAAATATAGACTGTGGCAGACGTGATGGCATGTGATTTCTAAGTCTATGTCATAAAAGACTTTGCATCCTCCTCCTTGCTGGCGCCCTGGGATCACTCTGGGGATGTCAGCTGCTGTGTTGTGCAGTGTTGCCATGCCATGTTGTTGTGAGGAATTGAACCTGTTTTCTAGAAGCCCGCGGGGAAGTGAGGCCTCCTGACAGTTGCCATGTGAATGAGCCATCTTGGAAATGGATCCTCAGCCACGATCTTGCCTTCCTGTTGCTGCAGCCCCAGCTGACATTCTGACTCCAGTAGATAACTAACACAGTAAATGTGAATCATGAAATAAAATATCATTTTTTTCTTTCTGTTTACATGTATATAAAGAGTCCGCCTGCAATGTGGGAGACTTGAATTCGATCCCGGGGTTGGGAAGATCCCCTGGAGAAGGGAATGGCCACCCACTCCAGTATTCTGGCCTGGAGAATTCCAGGGACTGTATATATTTTTCAAACAGTTATTAAGTTATTGGAACCTAAATATTTCTTAAGCTGTTGAACCTACCTGCTTAGTAAATTAACTTTTTTTTTTTTTTGGCTTGGGACATGATGGAGAAGTTACTGAGACACTGAGTGTGCCATTCACTGTTAAAGTTTGGAAAGCTCATCATTAAGTTAAAGATAACATTTATTTCCTTTAATTTATTTCTGCAGATACATAATTTTTATATCTTTTTCTTATCTCTTTTTGTTTTATCTCTATTTGTTATTGCTTTTGATAATGAACATTTTTTTCCTGTTACGTCAATGCCGATATGAAAATGAAAAAAAAAATGACGCGAACTAACTTCTACCTAGGACAGTGATCATTTGAGAGTAAATTGGCTAGTCTTCAATAAACATTAATTAAGTTATTGGATTATAGATATCAGATATATAGGGGTGGATATAAAATTTGAGATTAACTTGGGCATAAAATAAAGAGTGGATATAGCCATACAGATTTACCTTCAATGCAGCGGTTGTTAACTGGCAATAAGAAGAGATGAAGCTCCCCCTAGTGGTAGTTGTTGATATAATTTAGCAGCAAAAGAATTGTAGCATAACTTCCTATACCTGGGGACAGTGTTGAAAAGATACTCAACCTGTTTTTTAATGTCGTTGTTACTATTAAATCCCTAGTTACTACTTTGAATTCGAACTTTTTTGAGTGCAAGCACAGAGCACAGCAGTCAAGAATTTTTTTTAGCCAAATCCAGCAGCATTGGGTAGCTTTATATTATAAAGGAAAAAAAAAATCTTTGCAAGTTATTACATTAAAAAAACAGAGAATAAACTCAATGAAGGATAAAATTTTTTTAAGTCAGACTGATCATTACTGTTAGCAAGCTACAAGCATAACGTGCTCTTCACGATATGAATTAAGTTGATTATAACATAGCATCTTCCCACTTGCTTATCTGTAAGTAAGCAAATATTTACCACACTGACTTGGTGCTAAACACTTAACCGTGTAGAGAGGTTTGGGAAGAGGCAGGGAGAGATTCAGAAAAGTGAACAAGTGTGAGGAAAAGTAGGTGCTATGAGAGCCCATGTAGAAAAACTCACCTGGGTCCACAGGAACAGACAAAGCCTCCAGGGCAAAGAAGTCAGTGCTGACCTGCCAAAGCTGTTTTGCTGAACTAATTTTTCCTGGCCTCTCACAAAATGTAGGTTTTAATAAACTATTATTTGAACTAAGAGAATACATTCCTCTAACAAAAGGATAACACTTTGTGAATTTGCTAATTACCCTACCGTTTATACTTAACATGGAAATATCTATTTTGTTTGTCTCTGAGAACTGTGACATTACTACTTCTCAGAACAAGTCATTTTTCACTGGGAAGACTTCTCCAAGTTTTTATTTAACCTTGTTTTCAGAATTGCCACCCATCTGTTTTTCAAGGGTGATTAACAATTTATGACATGTAAACAAACAGAGGAGGACTGATTTGATCCACCATGCGGATAACCAAAAATCTAATTGTAAAGATGCAAAATGATCTCAACTCCTCTTGAATGTGAATTAGAAACAATTAGCTCACACTTAATGTGGATAAGTGTAGTTAGTAGACATACGTGAGCTTGGTGGAATTACAGGACCCAGCAACATGTCATTTAGAATACTAGTTTACCCCTACAATTGTCTGTACCCCACAACAGACTGCCACTATATTGCACCCCTTTTCCTGGTTTCAGAGGTATGTTGATCTGTAGAAAAACCACTAGAGAATCACAGGGAAGCTGGTTGTTGTTTAGTCGCTCAGTCGTGTCTGACTCCTTTGCAACCCCATGGATTGTAGCCCACCAGGCTCCTCTGTCCTTGGGATTCTCTAGGCAAGAATACTGGAGTGGGTTACTGTATCTTCCTCCAGGGGATCTTCTCAACCGAGGGACTGAACTGCGTCTCTTGCATCGGCAAGTGGATTCTTTACCACTGAGCCACCTGGGAGGTCCAGTGGAGAAAAACTTACAGGGAAGCTGATAGAGTGGGAGTAAACACTTCCGAAGAATATATATATATATATATATATTTTTTTTCTTAATTGATCAAAGAAAAGGCTTAAGAGATTTTGTATTGGCTTTACTTAGGTAATGACCACTCTAACAGAAAACTAAGTGACTTTTAAACATGCAACAATTAGTTCCTACCTATTTCTTGAAATCATGAGTCAGAATTCAAAATTCCTGAACGTAGGTAGGTTGCAAATGCAGCAACTGAGGAATCGCTTTGTACAGGGCAACCTGGACACTGTTAGCTTATATCTAAATAAAGGTTATTTTCCATGTATACTTGTGCTTGCAAGTGAAGAAATCCAACTCAGTTTCATGTAAATAGCAAGTCTATTTATTGGCCTGTGTGAATGGAGTGAAAAGGAGCTGGCACCAGGCACAACTAGGTCAAAGTAGAAACAAAGTGATCACACCCTTTCTTCCCACCTCTGCCCACTCTTGCCTTGGCTTTCTCTGTGTTGACATACTGGCCGGGCTTGGTCAGAGTGCACAACGCTAGATCCCCAGGGGGAGAGTGAGGTCCTTACTACTTCCCGTGTTGTCTATAGGTCAGCAGCAGAGGCACCGTCTGAGAGAGAACTTGTTAGAAATGTAAGCTCTCTTAGGTTACTAATGAGAACCTGCTGTATAGTACAGAGTAATCTACTCGATACTCTGTAATGGGAAAGGAATCTAAAAAAGCAAGAGGGAATATATATATATATGTGGGCTTCCCAGGTGGCGCTAGCGGTAAAGAGCCTGCCTGCCAATGCAGGAGACTAGGAGATGCAGATTTGATCCCTGGGTCAGGAGGATCTCCTGGAGGAGGGCATGGCAACCCACTCCAGTCTACTTGCCTGGAGAATCTCATGGACAGAGGAGCCTGGTGGGCTACAGCCCATGGGGTCACAAAGAGTTGGACACGACTGAAGCGACTGAGCATCCATGCATATGTGTGTGTATATATGTATTTATATATATTGTTGTACACCTGAAACTTACACATTATAAATCAACTGTATTCCAATTAAAATTAGAAAAAAAGAGATGCAAACTTTCAGATGATCCCAAATCTACTGATTTAGAATCTTCATAGTAAAAAGATCCCTAGGGCTTTCCTGATGGCTCAGTGGTAAAGAACCACCTGCAGATGCAGGGGACACAGTTTTGATTCCTGATCTGGGAAGATCCCACAGGCTGCGGAGCAACTAAGCTCATGTGCTGCAACTACTGAGCCTGTGCTCTCGAGCCCTGGAGCTGCAACACCTGAAGGCTACGTGCCTTAGATCCCATACTCTGCAACAAGAGAAGCCACCGCAGCAAGAAGCCCTCACACCGCAGCTAGAGAGTGGCCCCTTCCCGCCGCCACTAGAGAAAAGCCTGGGCACCAGTGATGGCCCAGCACAGCCAAAAACAACTCAGTAAAATTATATTAAGAAAAGATCCCTGGCTCATTGGGGTGCCCATTAAAATACTGGACCATTGTGGCTGGGAAGTGGAGCTTTTCTCACTGGCTGGGCCTGGGTCTCATTGGCATCAGAATGAATACAGGGGCTAAGGAGAGCCGTGGGCAGCTCCATCAGATCATATGATTGAGGTAGAGAGAGTGTAACCCAGAAGAAGTGTATGAATGGGCAGCAGAAACAAAAACGTGCATTATCACTGCAAGTTGTGAATGATGATTTTGGTCAGAAGAAGGGAATCACTTAATATCAATCTGATTTTTGAGCAAATATTGGGAACAAGCTGGGAACTTCTAAGATTGCTTCTCGTGGAGAGAAGCTGGAATGAAGAAAGCACATAGGTATGTGTCTTATATATTATACAATCTGGCATACCAGGGCTTTCTTTACAAGATAAACTTGTGTGTTTCAGGATGAAATAAACCAGGGTACTAAACCTCGGCACTTTATTTGCCTGAGGAAATTATTTTATTTCTCTAATGGACTTTTGCTGTCTTTGTTGGCAGCCTGGCACATGTCCCCTGTTTAAGTTTGGGAAATTCCCTAGTTTATGTGACCTGCTGGGAAGCGGAATCCACTGGCTATCCGAGAATGCCGGTGCCACGCTTTCCCATATTCTCTGCAGGAGAACTGACTCCTAGCTTAGGCTCTATCGATCAGATGTTTCTACCCCAGACCCAGAATCAGGAACTGCTGACTGATAGGAACACCGAGACTATGGAGAATTTTCTCTTAGCCTTGATAGTGGTTGGAATAAAATTAAACTCTCCAGGCTACAGTGACAGCCACAGAAACCAGTTGTGGCAGCAGCTTCGATATCTTTAAAATATAAATATAGAACTATAGTTTCGTATGATGGTTCTTCCCGTGCAGCTCTGAGCTTTATATGCAATCTTCTTGGAAATCCATTAATTATTGCTGAAATGAGCCAGTCAGTATCTCAATTGTACTCAGGTTGGTTCTGTGGGCTTTCGAGTCAAATAATTGCACAGGGCTTTGCCCTTAGAGCTGCCCCTGCACTTGGTTTAATACCCACTGTCACAGTTTGGGAATTCCTAATAATTTTTACATGGGGACCTGCATTTTTATTTTGTCTTAGGCCCAGCAAATTGTGTAGCTGGTCCTATTATACCTAACAATGCTGATCAGTAATGTTTCTTTTTTAAAAATACAAGTTAGTGAGAACAGGATGACTGAGAAGAAATCAGGAACCAAGAGAGGTATTCCCATATACAACTTAAAAATTTTTTATTTATTTTTATTTATCTGGCCGCACTGAGTCTTAGTTGCAGCAAGCAGGGTCTTTGATCTTTGTTCTGGCAGGTGGGATCTAGTTCTCCCAGTAGGGATTGAACCCAGGTCCCCTGCTTTTGGAGCTCGGAGTCTTAGCCACGGGATCACCAGGGAAATCCAGCCCCCTACACTACTTTTTTGGCAGTTGTAATCTTCCTACGTACTACAGTTATTTGAGAATTTGTATCATGCCTTCTCGTACACTGGGAATTTGAGAGTACAAGCTGTGTTCCTGAATAATCTTATTCCTGCTCTCTTTCTCTATTTATCCATCTATTTACTTTAGTTGAGCAATGCATTTTCACTTATAAACTCATTTGATCCTGCTCTAAGTCCTATGGATGTTGTTATTTTTATTGTATACTTACTATTGCTGAAGGACTTTGGCTTTGGGAGGTCATCAGTCCAAATTCACTTCCTCCGTTATAATGAAGTTAGGGTTAATACATGGGGCCATATGCATAAGTCCTGTTCATATGCTTTATATTTCCTAACTGTGCTCTGTTATCATCTTAGAAATGAGGACTTTCATTGCACAGATGAAGATGTTTCAGAGATTTTGAGAGAGTGCTCAGAGTATGTGTGCGTGCTCAGTCGCTTCAGTCATGTCTGACTCTTTCAGACCCCGTGGACCATAGCCTGCCAGGCTCCTCTGTCCATGGGATTCTCCAGGCAAGAATACTGCTGTGGGTTTCCATTCTCTTCTCCGGGGGATCTTCCTGAATTAGGGATCAAACCCTGGTCTCCTGCATTGCAGGCAGGTTCTTTACCATCTGAACCACCAGGGAAGACATAATAATTAACAGATTCAGAATTTGACTTAAGCCTAACTCCACAGAATTCTCTATAGTGGTGGAGGAAAAAAAACGAGAATTGAGGTACATGTACAACCAAACCGTTGTAGTTTACATTCCTAGAGATTTTTGCAAATGGTATATTTATACTAGCAAATTTTCTTAAGACAGGAAAGAGGTCTGGAAGATACCACCTGCTTTTTTTTTTATCTCTGCAGCTTTATTCGTTTTGAAAATGTTTCTTCACTGTTGCCACAGAGTCTCTAGAAACATAGTTAAAATAGTTTCAGCTAGTCTGATAATACAAATGTTTCTGAAAACATAACCAGCAGGGTCAATCAGTATCTCTAGAGTTCATGACAACAAAAATAATTGAGTGTTTAAACAAATATTTGATTATCTTGGGCTTCCCAGGTGGCTCAGTGGTAAACAATCTGCCTCTAATGCAGGAGACCCAGGTTCAATCCCTGGATCGGGAAGATTCCCTGAAGAAGGGAACGGCAACCCACTCCAGGATTCTTGCATGCCGAATTCCAGGGACAGAGGAACCTGGCAGTTCAGGGGGTTGCAAAGAGTCGAACATGACTGAACATCTAACACTTCACTTCACTTTGATTATCTCATTAGCTCTAAAATAATTTTTTCCAGTTAAGACAGGAAAAAAAAAATCTCTGTTTGGAAAAACACTATTTTGGGGAAAGTGGATAAGAAAGTAAGAATTTATGTGGGTAGGAAATACACTGATAAAAATGTTAATTTTCTGAAATTAAGTATAATTTGAAACCTGCTATGTAATGTTTATACAATATGACTCAGAACTCATTTAACCTCTGTATGGATATAGGGATTAAATAGTTTCAAAATTCCTTCATAGAAACATGCTTGTTTGTTTCTTTCCTGTGATGGGATTCTCTAATCTCTTGAAGTGAAATAATTTTGTATTGTTAAAAAATGTGGTCTCTGTTTTAAGAAATACTGTCAATTTTTTAAAACTGGAGGATAATTGCTTTACAGTGTCATGTTGGTTTCTGCCACATGACAAAATGAATCAGTCATAAGTATATGTATGTTCCCTCCCTCTTGAATCTCCCTCCCACCCCCAAGCCCATCCCAGCCCTCTAGGTCATCACAGAGCACCGTGTCGAGCTCCCTCTGTTATACAGCAACTTCCCGTTAGCTATCTATTTTACATGTAGCAGTGCATATGTTTCAGTGCTATGCTATCGGTTTGTCCCACCCTCTCCTTCCCCCACTGTGTCCACAAGTATCTTCTCTGTGTCTGCCTCTCTTTTCTCACCCTGCAAATAGGTTCATCAGTACCATTTTTCTAGATTCCATATATATGCATTAAAATATGATATTTGTTTTTCTTTTCTTGTCTTCCTTCACTCTGTATAACAGGCTCTAGGTTATCCACCTGACTAGAACTGACTGTTTCTTTCCTTTTCATGGTCAATAGAAGTACCACAACTTCTTTATCCATTCATCTGTCGATGAACATCTATATCGCTTCGATGTCCTAGTTATTATAAAGAGTTCTGCAATGAACATTATGGCACACATCTCTTTTTTGAATTATTGTTTTCTCCGGATAGATGCCCAGTAGTGGGATTGCTGGGCCATATAGCACTTTTATTTCTACTTTTTTGAGAAATCTCCATATTAGCTGTCATCCATAGTAGCTATACCAATTTACATTCCCACCAACAGTGCAAAAGGAGTCCCTTTTCTCTACGTCATCTCCAGCATTTACAGTTTGTAGATTTTTTGATAATGACTGTTCTGACTGGTGTGAGGTGATATCTCATTGTAGTTTTGATTTGCATTTCTCTAATAATGAGTGATGCAGAGCCTTTTTTCATGTGTTAAATACTGTCACTTTCAAAGGTAATAATTTACCTGATGTTTTTTACTGGGAGCAAGCTAGCAAAGATTTTGGGATAATAAGCAAGACTTGCTCACAAATAAAGATCAACACCCTCCATTACAAGAGGAGCTGTTTCACTCAGCTACAAAATCAGGAGATGGAAATTTGCCTGTGATCAGAGGGAACTCACTCACCCTGCCTCTCTACTTCCTCATGGCGAGATTTTGGTTGGATGTAATGGAGTGAATGAGAAGTCTGGGCGGTGTGGTTTCAGGTGGGGGCCAGCACAGATTTGTAGACTCATCGCTTCCGTGACCTTTGATTGGAGTGTGTGACCTCTGCAGTCTCCTGGGGCCCCACACTCTGAAGGACCACGTGCTTGTTTCAGGGCTGTACTTTGTTTTTCTTTTAAGTACATATATTTTTGATGTGGGCCAACATTTTTTCTTTTTTCTTTTGTTGTTTGGGGCTTTGTTGCTGCCAGCGGGCTTTCTCCAGTTGCAGTGAGTGGGGGCTACACGCTAGTAGCAGTCAGTGGCTCCTCTTGTTGCAGGGCACAGGCTCCAGGGCGCTCAGGCTTCAGTAGGTGTGGCACGTGGGCTCTAGAACACGGGCTCAGTAGTTGGGGCACAAGGGCTTAATGCTCTGTGCCATGTGGGATCTTCCCAGACCAGGGATCGGACCCATGTCCCCTGCATTGGCAGGTGGCTTCTCAGCCACTGTGCCACCAGGGAAGTTTGACGTGGACCGTTTTTAAAAAAGTATTAAGTTTGTTATAAGGTTGCTTCTTTTTTATGCTTTGGTTCTGAGTGGCTTATCTCCCTGAGCAGGGATCAAACCCGCACCCCCTGTACTGGAAGGCGAAGTCTTAACCACTGGATCACTGGGGAAGTCCCAGTGCTATACTTTCCTTGTCTTGAAATTCTTAACCTCCTTTGGACAAGGAATGCTGCTTTTCACTTAGCCCGGGGCCCTCACTTCTGTAGCCACAAGCCATGGCCAGTTCCAGTCTCTGAAGCTGCTAAACCTGTTTTACTTCCTCTAACTGCAAACTCCAGACTGTCAACACTCCAAGCCACTCCCTGCTTTCCACTTGCAGCATAAGTTTTTGCTTCCTGCTTCATCAGGTGTGAACCGCCTTAGTTTCCAGCATGTGTTGGAAATGTTACCTGTGTCCTTGAAAGTGAAAGTGGAAGCGAAGTCGCTCATTTGTGCCTGACTCTTTGCGACCCCATGGATAGCAGCCTGCACCAAGCTCCTCCGTCCATGGGATTTTCAAGGCAAGAGTCCTAACTTGTTCTATTTCCGGGTAAAAGGCAATCTTTTCATCTGAGCTTTGGAAGTCTCACGTTCTCCAAACCCTGCTACAGCAATTATTGTCCCCTGCTAGGTCTTCAGTCCTTCTGTCTTCATTGGTTAGTTTTCCTAAATGTATGGACGGATGCTTTATAGGCAGCCCACCTGCTGAGCACTGATAAAGTGGTTTAATCCCAGACCACCCCCACAGTGTCCATCTGCCCGATAAAAACAAATCCTTCAAAAACAAATCCTTGTTGGGCCACCGGATGTGGACGAGGCTACCCCTTGGCTTGCAGTGTTGACTTTGTGGAGGTCTGCTGCGTTTCCCCATTCCAACTCTGCTATTTACTAGCTGTGTGACCTTGAGTCAGTTCCTTAACTTCTCTGAGCTTCTGTTTTCTCCTGAAAACTGAGGCTAAAAATAGCATCTACTTCAAAGGCTTGTTAGGATGATAAAGTTAACTGCATTCAGCCAGCACTCTCTGTTTCCAAGGATTCCACCCTCTTTCTTCAGCTCCACTCTCTTTCCTGCCCCTTTCTTCACATCACAGAATAGTGTGTAAGGGAAAACAGAATGCTGCTCTGCTTGTCAGAGAAATTATTAGACATTTGGAAATAAGTGTAACAGACAGGCACTGTGTCTTTTTAATAGCTGACTGTGCTCAGCTGGTCTTAGTCGGTCTTTAGTTGTCAAATCTGGAAAACAGGAGACATCATTTAGTTATCCTGAACTGTCCTCTTACAACTGATTACTAAATAAAAACTAAAGCATGTGTGTGTGTATACATATGCATACATACATATTGGAGAAGAAATGGCCACCCACTCCAGTATTCTTGCCTAGAGAATCCCATGGACAGAGGAACCTGGTGGGCTACAGTCCATGGGGTCACAGTCTGCCACAACTGAAGCGACTTAATATGTGTGCATGCATACACACACACACACACACACACACACACACAATATATATTATAAAGTGTTTATATGTGTGTGTGTGCTGTGTGCTCAGTCATGTCTGACTCTCTGTGACCTCATGGACTGTAGCCCTCCAGGCTCTTTTGTCCATGGAATTTTTCAGGCAAGAATACTGGAGTGGGTTGCCATTTCCTCCCAACCCAAGAATCAAACCTGCATCACCTATGTCTTCTGCGTTGCAGGCTGTTCTTTACCTGCTGAGCCACTGGGGAAGCCCCATGAAGTGTTTATAAGCACTGCGAAATAACTGCTTACCATATCAGTCTGCAGCATCTTCTCCAGAGGGGTGTTTGGAAGTCGCTTTATGTGTGTATCATCAAAGGGACAGCACTATCCCTCCATCTCCCAACAATAATAGATGCTGAAGGTAGTGAATTCTTAGACTCAAAAACTGAAAACGTCAGCAACTTCCAAATTCCTTTTGTACCAGCAAATAAAGTCCACATACATTGGGTAGCTTGTTAAAGTGGTACTTATTTATTTATTTATTTTGAGAAACATTCTGTTCTTTGGATGAAGTCTTCTGAAACATTATCTGGTACAGTTTAATGTCATCAAAATCAGAACAATAGCCCAAGCCGGAAAACTAGGATATGTCTAAATTGTACATACATCTCTGCATCTCACCATCCATTCCAGCATCCACACTCCAACCACTCACACCTACCCCAACTCTTTGTGGCCTTGTGGACAGTACGTAGCCCACCAGGCTCCTCTGTCCATGGGATCTTGCAGGCAAGAATACTGGAGTGGGTTGCCATGACCTCTTCCTGGGAATCTTCCTGACCCAGCAATCAAATCCACATCTCTGCATTGGCAGGTGAGTTCTTTACCACTAGCGCCACCTGGGAAGCCCTTTCCATGCTCTTCTCTGCTTAAATGCTTTGGCTCCCTTTCTAGATCAGTTAAAACTGAAGCTCCTTGGGTTGTCAAAATCCTTCATGATTCCACCAAAGCCTTCTTGTCTATTTTCCACCTCACTATCTTATCAGTAGACTGAGTAAAATGGTCACAGTTTTCCTCAGCACCAAGTTATCAAGTCTCTGGCCTTTTTTTTTTTCTCTCTGCCTGGAATGACTAGACGGTTAATTCATATTTTAGAGGTTATACCCTCTATAGATGTTTCTGTTATTTCATTAGATTTTTAAAGGCACTCTGTCATGCTTGCACACACATTTCCAAATGCCCTCTTATATTCTACAACCAGGCAAACACAGATTTGAGAGTATCAGGAATACTCATGTTTAAATGTTTCTTCCATGTGATTTGAGATGCCTTAAGAATTCTCTTTTGGGTGTTGTTTAGTCAGTGAGTCATGTCCTACACTTGTGACCCCCTGGAGTGTAGCCCACCAGGCTCCTCTGTCCAAGGGATTCTCCAGGCAAGAATACTGGAGGGGGTTGCCATTTCTCCAGGGGATCTTCCCTACCCAAGGGTCGAACCCTAAACTCCCACATCTCCTGCATTGGCAGGTGGATTCTTTACTGCTGAGCGATAGTGGGAAACAGAGGAGCCTGCTAGGCTACAGTTCAAGGGGTTGCAGAGTCGGACCTGGCTTAGTGACTGAACAACAACAACAAGAATTTTTGTTAATTCTTAAATTACCTAGCACATAGTAGATTGTAAAGCAAAGTATGTTGAATAATAAACAGGCTTGAAATTATGTCAGAAACAGAGCCTGAACAAAGATAATCATGGGGATAGGAAGAATAATAATGAGTATCTAAAAGCTTCTGATTCTTGTAGTAAGTTAGCCTGAAACCTAGAGAATCAAGCCACTCTTTAAAGGACAATCCTAGTTTACATACATTTACATAATTACTAAAAATGCCCCCTTTTGCTCTCAGAAATGTCCTCCATTTGGTTGACAAAGTATATATACATACTAATTCAAATTTAGTTCATTGAAAGAATACATTTCATATGTGGACAAAGTCATGTGATGTGAATGAGTACAAATATAAATACTGTGACTATGCATGCCTAAAAGAAGCAGAAGATATTAAGAAGAGGTGGCAAGAATACACAGAAGAACTATACAGAAAAGATCTTCATGACCCAGATAATCATGATGGTGTGATTATTCACCTAGAGCCAGACATCCTGGAATGTGAAGTCAAGTGGGCCTTAGGAAGCATCACTACGAACAAAGCTAGTGGAGGTGATGGAATCCAGTTGAGCTATTTCAAATCCTGGAAGATGATGCTGTGAAAGTGCTGCACTCAATATGCCAGCAAATTTGGAAAATTCAGCAGTGGCCACAGGACTGGAAAAGGTCAGTTTTCATTGCAATCACTAAGAAAGTCAATGCCAAAGCATGCTCAAACTACTGCACAATTGCACTCATCTCACACGCTAGTAAAGTAATGCTCAAAATTCTCCAAGCCAGGCTTCAGCAATACGCGAACCGTGAACTTCCAGATGTTCAAGCTGGTTTTCAAAAAGGCAGAGGAACCAGAGATCAAATTGCCAACATCCACTGGATCATGGAAAAAGCAAGAGAGTTCCAGAAAAACATCTATTTCTGATTTATTGACTAGGCCAAAGCCTTTGACTATGTGGATCACAATAAACTGTGGAAAATTCTGAAAGAGTTGGGCATACCATACCACCTGACCTGCCTCTTGAGAAACCTGTATGCAGGTCAGGAAGCAACAGTTAGAACTGGACATGGAAAAACAGACTGGTTCCAAATAGGAAAAGGAGTACATCAAAGCTGTATATTGTCACCCTGCTTATTTAACTTCTATGCAGAGTACATCATGAGAAACGCTGGGCTGGATGAAGCACAAGCTGGAATCAAGATTGCCAGGAGAAATATCAATAACCTCAGATACACAGATGACACCACTCTTATGGCAGAAAGTAAAGAAGAACTAAAGAGTCTCTTGATGAAAGTGAAAGAGGAGAGTGAAAAAGTTGACTTAAAGCTCAACATTCAGAAAACGAAGATCATGGCATCTGGTCCTATCACTTCATGGCAAATAGATGGAGAAACAGGGGAAACAGTGGCTGACTTTATTTTTCTGTGCTCCAGAATCACTGCAGATGGTGATTGCAGTCATGAAATTAAAAGATGCTTGCTCCTTGGAAGGAAAGTTATGACCAACCTAGATAGCATATTCAAAAGCAGAGACATTACTTTGCCAACAAAGGTCCATCTATTCAAGGCTATGGTTTTTCCAGTAGTCATGTATGGATGTGAGAGTTGGACTATAAGGAAAGCTGAGCACTGAAGAATTGATGCTTTTGAACTGTGGTGTTGGAGAAAACTCTCGAGAGTCCCTTGGACTGCGAAGAGATCCAACAAGTCCATCCTAAAGGAGATCAGTCCTGGGTGTTCATTGGAAGGACTGATATCGAAGCTGAAACTCCAATATTTAGGCCACCTGATGTGAAGAGCTGACTCATTTGAAAAGACCCTGATGTTGAGAAAGATTGAAGGAAGGAGGAGAAGGGGATGACAGAGGATGAGATGGCTGGATGGCATCACCGACTCGATGGATGTGAGTTTGAGTGAACTCCAGGAGTTGGTGATGGACAGGGAGGCCTGGTGTCCTGCGCTTCATGGGATCACAAAGAGTCGAACATGACTGAGCGACTGAACTGAACTGAATCTTCCATCCAAAATGGAAGGTTTTGGGAATTCCCTGGCAGTGGTTAGGATTCTGAACCAAAAATTTAAAAAATATATATATAGAAAATGAATTGTTTCCATGTGGAATATCTTTTTCCTTTTTCTTGTTTTTCATGGTGACAATGATGATGATGAACATATTATATCATGAAAATCAGAAATTCCTTTTATTTTTTTCAAGTTTTTGCCTAAAAACTAGTGTTTTCAGGTTTTTTTTTTTGGCCCCATGGCTTGTGGGCTTTGAGTTCCACAACTAGGAATTGAATCTGTGCCCCTGCAACAGAAGCCTAAAATCCTAACTACTGGACTGCCAGAAATTCCCCCGAACTAGTGTTTTAAAAGTCCTGGCTGTGCATGTTGAACGTTTTTATTAAATTTATTGTATTTTATCTCTAGCTTATAACTATAATTTTTAACTGTTATAACAGGGATATTGAAACAGGGACTTTCAAAGGCATTCTTCATGATTTATCAAGATGAGGGGAATAGAACATAGATATCAAATTATATAAAAGCCAGGAAGAAATGGTTGTATATAAAGATCAGCTGAGAATAAGCTAGTAAAGATATGCTTAGGATAAGAAAGGAAAATATAATTGTGTCTTAAGGGTTTGGCCTACTAAAGCTAAAAGCATTATGAGTTTCGGTATTTGTTAATGTTTACTGAAGCCTGGTTTGGTTGATTCTCTTTTAATAAAGAGACTTCTTTCTTCTTGGAATGGAACTGGAGGAATTAATGGTTAAGGTTAAATCTGGGTGAGCTCAGGATAGAGCTACCATTTGTGCCCCAGGCCAACTTTGGCCTTTGAAGTTGAGTGAGTGACCACGGCAAGATATAGTTGCGTGGTAGCAGGAAATTACAAGACATCTTTTGAAATTACAGGGATAGTTTTCAGTGCTTCAGTGGTGAAATATCAAAAACAATAGGAATATAAGCAGCAATAGTAATTACAGCAACATTTACGCCGTGCAACAGGAGATGCAAGAGATGCGGGTTCAGTCCCTGGGTCAGGGAGACCCCCTGGAGAGGGAAATGGCAACCTGCTCCAGTATTTTGGCCTGGGCAATTCCATGGACAGAGGATCCTGGTGGGCTACAGCCCATGGGATCACAAACAGTCAGACAAGACTGGGTGACTGAGCACACACACCCCACCTTGTGTCAGGCACAGGGCTCCGTATTTCACATATGTTTTAATTAATTCTCACATCAGTAATATGCTATAAGTCTATGCTTAACACTGTTTTACAAATGAGGAAACCTAGACTGGATCCAGAAGGCAATGGCACCCCACTCCAGTACTCTTGCCTAGAAAATCCCATGGATGGAGGAGGAGCCTGGTGGGCTGCAGTCCATGGGGTCTCGAAGAGTCAGACACGACTGAGCGACTTCACTTTCACTTTTCACTTTCATGCACTGGAGAAGGAAATGGCAACCCACTCCAGTGTTCTTGCCTGGAGAATCCCAGGGACGGCGGAGCCTGGTGGGCTGCCGTCTATGGGGTCACACAGAGTCAGACACGAGTGAAGTGACTTAGCAGCAGCAGCAGCTGCAGACTGGATCCATGGTGGAGACTGGAAAGGAACACCTGTCCACCTGACTCCTGAGTCCAAGCTTTTAATCAATGTTAAGCAGCACCTCTAACGATACAGTGAGTGTCATCACAGGTGCCACTTACTGAATGCATACTATGTGCCCAGTGCTCTAAAATTATGTTTAATCCTCCCCATAGGAATATCTTACTTCTGTTTTCCACAGTGCCTGAATTAGTTTTCAACTGTGCTAATTACCACCGTTTTAATGGTTTAAAACAACACAAATGTTATTTTGGCATACTGGAGGTCAGAAATCCTACAACCAAAGTTTCAGCAGGCCTTATTTCTCAAATCTCTGCTTCTGTCAATATAACTTCATCTTTGAATCTGACTTCCTGGTGGCACTAGTGGTAAAGAACCCTCCTGCCAATGCAGGAGACTCAGGCACTATCCCTGAATCAGGAAGATCCCCTGGAGAAGGGAATGGCAACCCATTCCAGTATTCTTGCCTGGAGAATCCCATGGGCAGAAGAGCTTGGTGGGCTACAGTCCATGGGGTCTCAAAGAGTCGGATATGACTGAAGCAACTTAGCATACATTCCTGCCTTGGACACTTGTAGTTATTAATTCAATGGGCCCATCTGGAGAATCCAAGATAATCTCTCCAGCTCAAGATCCTTAATTTAATCACATCCACAAAGTTCCTTTTATTATATAAAGTGATATATCTCCAAGTACCAGTGCCAAGAAGGTGGACATCTTTGGCGGTGGGGGGGGGGGGGGGCATTTATCCTAACTCATTTCTCCCGGGTCTCAGAACTTATAAGTATTAGAGATGAGATTTAGATCTACATGTTTTTAGGCTCCAATGTTCATGCTATTTTTGCTCTACCACATTAGTGAGCATATCCCATCAGTCATTTAAAAAAAGTACTTATTGAGATTTTATAAAAAGAGCCAGATACTGTGTTAGGTATTGGAAAAATATGAATGCTCTATGAATTTGAGTCATCTTTGTGTTGGTGTCTTAATAAGCTCTGTATTTTTCCATAAGATTTTGTTTTTTTATTTTTTTTTAATTTTAATTTTTACTTTATTTTGCTTTACAATACTGTATACATGAGTTCCCAGTTCTGAACCCCTTTCCCACCTCCCACCCCATATCATCTCTCTGGATCATCCCCGTGCACCAGCCCCAAGCATCCTGTGTCCTGTATCAAACATAGACTGGCGATTCATTTCTTACCTGATAGTATACATTTTCAATGTCATTCTCCCAAATCATCCCACCCTCTCCCTCTCCCTCAGAGTCCAAAAATCCATTCTATACATCTGTGTCTCTTTTGCTGTCTCGTATATAGGGTTATCATTACCATCTTTCTAAATTCCATATATATGTGTTAGTATACTGTATTGGTGTTTTTCTTTCTGGCTTACTTCATTCTGTATAATAGGCTCCAGTTTCATCCACCTCATTAGAACTGATTCAAATGTATTCTTTTTAATGGCTGAGTAATACTCCATTGTGTATATGTACCACAGCTTTCTTATCCATTCATCTGCTGATGGACATCTAGGTTGTTTCCATGTCCTGGCTATTATAAACAGTGCTGCGATGAACATTGGGGTACACGTTCCTAAAGATTTTTAAAAAATATTTTATTTACTCCATGAAAATGAAAGTACATCTAAAACATTACTTCAACTTGTAATCAACAGTTTACACTTTTATACTATTTCTTTAAAATCTAGTGTTTTATATTTAGAACCCATCATTTGAACACCAAATTTTCATTGGAAATATTTGGTCTGTATTTAGGTATAAAATTTTCAGTTGAAGTAGACTCACATACCAAGTATCTTAAAATACATTTAAACAGAACGTTCCAAACATATTTCTATTTTAAAATAATTGGATTGATATATTTTTAAATTAAAACTAAAATGAAAAGATTTAAAACTTTTAACCTCTGTGTTTTTCAGTAGTCCAGGAGATTAAAGTTTAATAAACTTAAATAATTAATAAGATAAAATAACTCCTATAATGAGTATTATTAAGCTCCACTTTATTGCATTAAAAATATATTTTTACTTATCTCTCTCTTCCAGATGTTAACACTAGATTAAGATTTTAGATACTGTACTTTAAAAATTTTAAATTTTTCCCCTCATATTTGTGAAATGGAAATCTTTGCTGGACAGAGCATCAGTTCAGTTCAGTTCAGTGGCTCCGTCTTGTCCGACTCTTTGCGACCCCATGAATTGCAGCACAGATAGGAGCAAAACATCTGGTTCTGTTTGTGTCCCATTATTTCTGAGACTTGCTTCCCCTACTGCTAAAAAGCCAGTGCAGTGCTTGGTGGTCTTCCATAGATTTTAGAAGGGGCAGATGTACCTATCCCAAATCTTTAACCAAGCAGCCCAAAAGACTGCCTGCCAGCTCAGAGTGGGTTCCAGAACAGGACAGGGTCCTTTAGCTGGACCAGCAGGTCTGCTGTGTCTTTTAAGACCCAGAGGATCCAAATATCCTTGACAGATCTGTGTGGAGAAGTCTATGGCAGTCCTTTTTTGGGGAAACGTAATGCTCTCCTGGACAGATAACTGTTCTTTTTGGAAAGAAACTTAGTTTTCTCCTTGCTCCTAATAGAGATTAAATTCCTGGCCATGGTGCCCTAAGTGTTCCTAGGACCTGTATTGCCCATCAAGGACTAGGGGAATATCTGGACCTAAGCCTTACACTTGGGTAGTTCAGCAGCTCTTTAACAACAGCTTGAAATGGTGTATTTCAACTTCTAAAGACCAGATTATAGTGAATAAACAAGAGGTTCACACTTCCAGTAGGAACACTCTGGCTTACACAGCCACATTTCCCCTCAAATCTTGTCTCTGATAACCAAGGGCCTTTCCTTAGATGAGGTGAATAAGAAGACAAAGAATGAACTTCTTTACTGATGGTTCTGCACCAGCTGGAACTGGATTCTGGCAGAGTTACAGACATAGAGGTGACCCTAAGGGGAGTGGGGAAGAGAAAACCTCCCGGTGTACAAAACTTGGACCAAGACCTTTCCTTGTCCAGTTTCCCTGGAGGAAAGATGGCTTGACAAAGTGACTCCACAACCAGAGTGTTTTCAGAGAATTATATAGAATAATGGGCTTCTCAGATGGCTCAAGTGGTAAAGAATCTGCCTGCAGGAGATGTGGGTTCCATCCCTGGGTTGGAAAGATGCCCTGGAGAAAGAAATGGCAACCCAACCCAATATTCTTGCCTGGGAAATCCCATGAAGAGGAGCCTGGTGGGCTACAGTCTGTTGGGTCACAAAGCATCAGACACAAGTCAGTGACTCAGCACATGCAGAATAACACTGAAGGACTGGTGATTAGGACAGTCAAGGAAGTGGTCGGTAGATTTATTTTTTGGAGTATGAGAAGATTTATGCCACACTTTTACTTTCACTTTTCTTGCCCCATGTCTATGTTAATGAGAGGTGTCCATTGCAAAAGAGGATCTCAGTGATGGACTAGATAAGAGGAATTGTTATTCTATCGTGTTCTAGTTACCCCAGTACCTCCTTAATGGGTTCACATACAAGGTAGATTGTGACTATAACCGAATCAGAGATCATGCATAACTGTGATAGACTTTCTCATACGTTAGCTGACGTGACAGCTGTCAATGTTGAGTGTCCAATTTACTACCAGCATCAACCGACTCTGAATTGCTGTATGCTGTCATATGCCTAGGACACCAGCCAGCCACTTAGCTGATTACATTGGACACAGGGAATCGTATAGGAGAAGTAATTGATTCTTGGTAGACTAGATGATTTATTCTGTACTTCCACTTGCCTTCTCTGATGATGCTGCCTCTGCGGAAATACTCTGGAGACTTTTACCAAATGCCATATTGTGTTAGCTTTCTGTTGCTGCCGTAACAAATTACCATGCCTCTGGTGCTTTATAACAGCACCGGTTTATTATCTCAGGGTTTCTTGGGGTCAAGAGTCCAGGCACAACATGGCTCAGCTGGTTCTCTGTTTAGAGTCTTTCAAGGCTAAAATCAAAATGTAGACAGGATTGACATGTACACAATACTATATTTAAAATGGATGGCCAACAAGGACCTACCAGATAGCACAGGGAACTCAGTTCAATATTCTGTAATAAGCTAAATGGGAAAAGAATTTGAAAAAAGAATAGATACTTGGGGAGTTCTCTGGTGATCCAGTGGTTAAGACTCTGCACTTCTGGTTCAGAGGCCATGAGTTTGATCCTTGGTCTGGGAACTAAGATCCCACATGCTGTGTGGTGTGGCCAAATTAAAAAAAAAAGAAGAATGGATATTTATATGGGTATAACTGAATAACTTTGCTGTACACCTGTAACTAACACATCATTGTTAATCAACTATACTCCAATATAAAATAAAAGTTAAAAAAATGACCACTTGGGTTGAGGTCACTTTGCTTCCTATCACATCAAGTGGTAAAGATGAATGTTAGATAGACTCCAGTAATCCTGTATATTCAGGCACCTAGTTTGGGTTATGTCCCTAGATGCTGGCTTAGCACAAAAGATGATGGAAGATGCTGTGGAGGAAGTAAGTCTTACCTTGTTAACTATAGCTTTGTGACCACTTTGGAACTGTGTTATCTATTTCTGTTTGTGTCCTTGCTCTCTAAACTATTTAATTAATTACTCCAACAAATATTGTACTGTTTTATATAGGTTGTTCTGGTAGTGTGTAGCTTTACAGCTTAGTACACAGATTACAGAATATCATAATGAAGACATTATCATGACATAGATCTAAAGATAATATCCACAGACCATGGGTATATGCAGAGATGATATATGTTTACATGGTAGAATTATAAAATTGATTCTTTATAAAGGAGATACATCCATTTTCAACTATAGGGAAGATAGTAGTAAATTAGGTTCGCTGTTGCTGTTTGCAAGTGTGGAGTACAGCAGAGGGTGTTTGTTAATTTTGGGAAGCTAAGTTGAGTGGAGTTTTTTAGGCTTTGTTTTTGTTCAGCATCATTAGACTTCCCCATTTTCGTTTGAGAAATTTTTCATATTGGAAAGTAATATTCCCCCAGATAGAAACCAGAAATTAATTTCCCCAGTTTCTTTTGGCACTTGGGGCATAGACTTTCCCAGTGAGGAGCTTCAGAGTTTGACACAGAGGAGTAGAACCTGAGGAACCTGTGCCATACAGAATCCATTCTTTTCTGGAGGGAAATATGGCATCTGACTTTTAGAGTAATCAGTGGTGGAGATTCTGGTTTTTAGGTTTGGTGTCAGTGGTTTGAACTGCAATGTCTGTACGCAGTGATGTCATTTGAGATTTGGCCAATGGTGCAGTCCCACTGATTTCAGTGCTGTTTTTGCCTGGGGGCTTCCCTGGTGGCACAGATGGTAAAGAGCCTGTCTGCAATGCAGGAGACCCAGGTCTGATCCCTGGATCAGGAGAAGGGAATGACTACCCACTCCAGTACTCTTGGCTGGAGAATCCGACAGACAGAGGAGCCTGGTGGGCTACAGTTCATGAAATCTCAAGAGTTGATCATGACTGAGCACTTTTTTTTTCACTTTTGCTTGTGGAATTCCCAAGAGTGATACTCTGGCCTTCCCATAAATTGTGAGAGTCACATAATATATTTTGCTTTTTTTTTTTTGGTGGTTGCTCTCTCTTACCTCACTTACTCCATGCCCTGTGGAGAATATCACATGGCAAAGAACTGAGGCTTCTGGCCAATAGCTGTATGAGTGATGAGTGAGCTTGGAAATGGACCCAGCAGCTCCAGTCAAACATTCAGACAACTGTAGTTCTGGCTGATATCTTGATTTCAACCTCATGAGAGACTCTGTCAGAATCACATAACTAAGCTTCTCCTAAGTTCCTGACCCACAGAAACTGGGATAATAAATGTTTGCTATTTTAAGACATAAAATTTTGGGGTAAATTTATTACATAGCAATGGATAAATACAAGCAGATAGAGTGGAATGAGAAATTCCAGGATGATTAAGGAGGCATCATGCCATGCATTGCTAGAATCGTTGGATCCCTAGGTTCCCTGAACTTTGAGATCTTTGCATGTGGTTGTTAATTTGCTACCTATTCTTATCTGTTTTCTCCTGCCTGGCACCAGGAGGAACAGAAACCATGAAGCTGGCTGTGTGTGTCTGCTTACCTAGGGAGCTAGGAGGCAGAGGAGTTGTGGATGCTGCATTCTAGGGGGATGGTCTCCATGCCATTGGATAATGCCTGGGCCTCTGGCACTATCTTCACTGCTGCAGGTCTGTAGAGCTTGCTGGTATACAAGGAACTCATCAAATATGATCAAGAATAAAGGTATTGTTTCATGTCTCTATAAAGCTAAGAATATGAATATTTGCTCAGGACATGGAAGACTAATGGCAGTAGACTAGCCCTAATGGTTGTGAACTAGCCCTATCTCAAGAGATGGCAAATGGAGATATGATCAGATTTATGCCTTGAAGAGATCCATCAGTCACTTTGGCTGCTTTCTCTGTTCTTCACCCCATTCTTTCCATCTTTCCCCACATAGTCCTCATATATTATTTCAGGAAGATGAATTGTCACTATCTTTAGAAGAGCCATTTGCTAATTTGCCAATGACCTCATCTCAGTTCACTTTCTCCTTGAGTTGTGTGTAGACATCAGCACTGCTACAGGGAATTGGTTCAGTTTCCCATACTATGTGACCAAATCCCTCATCTCTGTGAATTTCTGAGACCTTTTGCCAAAGAGCTCTTGTCTAGTCTTCTTTGTTCTCTCCCTCTTCAGCTCTCTAAGTATGTTTGAGTTTGAGTTAGTAAGGAGTGTTTGATATTTATAACTGATTCATTTTGCTGTGCAGCAGAAGTTAACACAACATTATAAATCAACTCTACTCCAATAAAAATTTTTTTAAAAAGAGTGTTGAAATACAGTTAGAATTGGGAGAATGGGCCATTCAACTCTCTGACAATGCAGACTTGAGAATCACCTGAATCAACATGATAATTTAAGCTGTTTGTGCATAAGATTGTGGGGAAGATAGCTGAAGACAAAGCAAGAAAAGAAATAAATGTTTCACATAATCCACATATTACAATTGCAATGTAATATTCATCTTTTATCAGAGCTATTAAAAAAGAATTGTAATGATACCACCTGATTTTCAGTTGTACCTTTTATTTCTTCTGACCTTTCTAATATAGGAGTTAAATTCTAAGTATTGACAAAGAAAGAGAGAAGTAGAGATTTATATAACATATTTTCTGGGTAATTGGTTGCTGGAAAAATTAGTTTATTGTTAATTAAGCAGTATTTTAAATATTTTGTTAAGGTCAAGTAGGAGTGAGATATCATTACTGAAATCTAACTAGTCATTGTTCGAAGATGAAATAACCTGTGGTAAAACTGACAATTTTAATTCCCTCCTACAGAAGAGAGTACAAGTGATTCTCATTCCTCAGGAAGTGTACTGCTGTGACAGTGTTATTTCAACATTCAAGAAGAGAGAAAACAGTCCTAAATCCCTCTGAAATCAAATTAAGTCAGTGGAGGGTTGTATCATGAAAATGAAAAGAAGGCAAACAGAACTTATCAAGTATATTGTTCATGAAAAATGGTTTAGAAAATTTACTATAAATTCTCATATAAACTCACTTCCTAAATTTCATGCACAGAGTATACATTTTTGGGGGGATTATAAGAAAAACTTCAGAATGAAGAAAAATGTTTAAAACATTTTTGTTTATTCTAATGCAGCAAATAAATGTCAGGAGTGTAGAAGTCTATGTGGTAGGAAGTTACAGTGATGATGAAGCTATGGTGGGTGTAGTAATGGCCCCCAAACATGCTTATGCTTCAATGTCTGGAACCTGTGACTGTGTTACCTTACATGGCCAAAGAATCTTTGCTGTTGTGATGAAAGGAATCAACTTTGAATTGGGGAGATTATCTTGGATCACCTGTGTGGACTCAGTCTCATCACATGAGTATACAAAAGTGGAGACCTTTTCCAGGCTGAGTCAGAGAGACAGACAGAAGGAGGAGAGCTTTGAAGCTTGGGAAGGTCTGCATCCATCATTGTTGGTTTTAAAGACTGAGGAAGGTGACTGAGAGCAAAAGAATGAGTGGCCTCTCCATTGTGCTTTGGGCTTCCCTGAAGGGCTCAGTTGGTAAAGAATCTGCCTGCAGTGCAGGAGACTGGGGTTCAGTCCCTGGGTTGTGAAGGTCCCCTGGAGAAGAAAATGGCAACCAACTCCAGTATTCTTGCCTGGAAAGTCCCATGGAAAGATGAGCCTGGCAAACTACAGTCCATGGGGTCACAAGAGTCAGACACAGCTTAGCAACTAAACCACCAGAACCTGGAAAGGGCATTCAGTGGACAGCAAGAAAGGAATGAGAACATCAGTCCTTCAGCTGCAAGGACCTGAATTCTGCTAACAACCTGAATGAGTCTGGAAATGAATCTTCCCATAGAGACCCCAGAAAGGAACACAGCATCTGATTTTGCGCTGTTGAGACCCAGGTCAGATTCCTGATCTCCAGAACTGTAAGATAATACATTTGGTGCTGTTTTAAGCCACACAATTTGTGGTAATTTGTTAGAACAGCAATGGAAAGCTAATTCAGCAACTTTATTTGAAATATAAATAACTATTAAATAATGGCCTTCAGTAAATCTAGTCCAGACAAGTTTGTACCAAAGCCCTTAATATACCTTTTAGATAGAGCTGGCTTGTAACTTCTAATTAAAAACAAAATTTAATCCAATTCCTAAAATATCTATCAGTGTTTTGAGTTATAGTTTAACTAAAGAAGATAAACTTGGAACCATAGTTTCAGTTATTATTATATTATTAACAATAATAGGTCTTCCCTGGTAGCTCAGTTGGTAAAGAGACCACCTACAATGCAGCAGACCCAGATTCAATCTCTGGATTGGGAAGATCCCCTGGAGAAGGAAATAGCACCCCATCCCAGTGTTCTTGCCTGGAGAATTCCATGGACAGAGGGGCCTGGCAGGGTATAGCCAGATTATTAACAATAATAAGTTAGATTGCTCCTTTAACTTTTTTATACCTACTAATAGCCAGATTATTAACAATAATAAGTTAGATTGCTCCTTTAACTTTTTTATACCTACTACAATATATTTATTTGTGACAGGAAGAATTTACTCTTAATGTTTCTGTAAAATGATGATCTGGATGGATGCTATGTAGTTATACCTGCAGATCTGTTGGTTTTCTTAGCTATGCAAAGAAGGATATCACATAAAATCACTATAATTTCCTTTCAATCAAAGAATAAGATTTCATCTAACTCATGCTTAGTTGCTTAGTCGTGTTCAGACTCTTTGTGATGCCATAAACTATAGCCCACCAGCTCCTCTGTCCATGGAATTTTCCAGGCAAGAATACTGGAGTGGGTTTCCATTTCCTTCTCCAGGGGATCTTCCCATTCCAGGAATTGAACCTGCGTCTCCTGCACCTCCTGCATTGGCAGGAGGATTCTTTATGACTGAGCCACCTGGGAAGCCCCATCTTAATACAGTAATGTGTTAATGCATGCAGTGTGGTATTGTAAATGAGCACTGTCCTTGGAATCTGAAGACCTTTGCTGAATGCAAGCTTTACCATATATTGTGTCAGATAATTCAACAAATCTCTCTGAAGATGATTCCCGAGTTTGTAAGACAGGAGTAATATCTACCTTGAACATTCATTCTTGAAATAGAATGAAATGTCTTTTCAAATCTTATCCTGTCCTTATAGAGTATAAAATTTGGCAAACACCAAATACCAATGTGCTATTTTGGGATTTTCCACTAAGGATTGAAGAGAACGAGACAAAATATTTTATAGAAAAGAAATTGAATGGAATGGGAGGAGTTAAAGTGGAGATAGTAGAAATATTTTCAGTAAAACTGATCAGAGCAGAGAAGAGGTGGGCAGGCCAGGAGATGGAGACTGAAGGGATGCAGTCTCAAATCACATCAGACAGATTCCATCAGCATCAGTGTTCCTGAGGGATCCAGGAGAGAGGGACCCAGGCTGTGAGTCCTTTGGCTGTGCTGGTCTTCAGTGTCAGTTTGGAAGTTTCCAGCAAGGACTTATTTAGACCCCAGGAGCTGTAAATTCAACTTAGAAGCAAAGGACTGCTGAAGTACCACCCGTTCTGGACCTCATTATTTATGAGGGTGGGCAGAGCTCAACGTGTTGGTAGCAGTCATCATCAGAGGCCTCTGGGACAGACTGTGGATGGGATAGGAACTGAGGGAGATGCAATTGAACCCTGGGTCTTTAGTTATTGGTAGGAACATACTGATAGCCGTTTCTCAAAATTTCTTCACCTGTGCCCTCACTTGAATAATTGAGCTGTTTTAACTCTTAGACTAAACCATAGCTGTTTTAACTCTTTAGACTAAAGAAATAGATCTAAATTAAAAGAAAAAAAAAAAGATAACCTTGTTTGTGGAAACTGGAGGCACACAGAATCTCAGTCTGGGAAACCAAGATCTCAGGATGTAGGTCTAACAAAAAATAAGTGAGGGCAAAAATTATCTGCTTTGGGGTCTTTTCTGACTCTTTAGGATACATTTGCTTAATTTTTTCCTTTCTCTCTGCACACTTGAATCTGTCACTTTTTTACTCTGACAGAAAAAGTTTGGCTTCCAACAAATTTCGAGTTTTACATAAAATATGCTCAACTACCAGAAAATCTATTATTATCAGGTCAAAAATCCTTGGGGCAAGAGCTTTCAATGGCCAAAACTAGAAAAATTCAAACAACCAAAAAAGTAATATTGAATTAAAACTCAAGGTATAAAATATTGATGAACTCATGTTAATGTAAAACAATGATTAAGTAAACAAGGTAAAAGTGATAAATCTCTTGTGCTGTAGGAAAATCCTAATAATTTATGTTGATACTGTTTCTTAGAGTAGTTGGAACATAGCTTTCTACTTAAGTATGGGTTTCACATAGTGACTTCCTCCCGAATATTACAATTTGAAAAGGAAGGAAAGGGTAACTTTAGAGTGGGGAAAACTGACAGACACTGTACTACATCAGCTAGGTGACTAACAACAGTGATAAGTTATATAGATTGTAAATACCCTCGATATGTTGTAATATGAAAGACAATTTACCTCAGTAGTCTTTCTTCTCAAAACCAGTAACTCCAGTCTAATCATTAGAAAAATATCAGATAAATTTCAACTGAAGAACATTTTACATAATATCTGATCTTAAAACTCTCAAGGTCATAAAATATAAGGCAAGTCTTAATATAATGTGTCAATAAGGATTCATCAATTGCAAAAAATGTATAATACTTGTTGAAGAGGCTGTCTCTGCCCCATTGTATATTCTTGTCTCCTTTGTCAAAATTAAGGTACTTATAGGTGTGTGGTTTTATCTGTGGGCTCTCTATCTTGTTGCATTGGTCTATATTTCTGTTTTTGTGGCAGTACCATACTATCTTGATGATTGTAGCTTTGTAGTATAGTCTGAAGTCAGGGTTGATTTCTCCAGTTCCATTCTTTCTCAAGACTGCTTTGGCTATTCGGGGTCTTTTGTGTTTCCATATGAACTGTGAAATTTTTTGTTCTAGTTCTGTGAGAAATGCCATTGGTAATTCGATAGGGATTGCATTGAATCTGTAGATTGCATTTGGTAATATAGTCATTTTCACTATATTGATTCTTCCTAGCCAGGAACATGGAATATCTCTCCATCTGTTTATGTCATCTTTTATTTCTTTCATCAGTGTCTTATAGTCTTTTGTCTCCTTACGTAGGTTTATTACTAGATATTTAATTCTTTTTGTTGCATTGGCAAATGGTATTGATTCCTTATGACCCAGCAGTCCCATACCTAGGCATATACCCTGAGGAAATCAAAACTGAAAAAGACACATGTACCCCAATGTTCATTGCAGCAGTATTTACAACAGCTGAAAGTTAGTCACACAGTAGTGTCTGACTCTTGGCGATCCCATGGACTGTAGCTCACCAGGCTCCTGGATCTTCCGGACCCAGGGATCAAACCCAGGTCTCCTGCATTTCAGGCAGATTCTTTACCATCTGAGCTACTAGGGAAGCCCCAGAACATGGAATCAACCTAGATGTCCATTGATAGATGAATGGATAAAGAAGCTGTGGTACATGTATACAATGGAATACTACTCAGCCATAAAAAAGAACCCATTTGAATCTGTTCTAATAAGGTGGATGAAATTAGATCCTATTATGCAGAGTGCAGTAAGTCAGAAAGAGAAATATAAATATCATATACTGATACATATGTATGGATTCTAAAGAGATGGCATTGATAAATTTATTTTCAGGCCAGCAATGGAGAGACAGACATAGAGAATAGACCTATGGACATGGTGGAAGGAGAGGAGGGAGAAAGGGAGATGTATATAGAGAGTAACATAGAAATTTATAATACCATATGTAAAATAGATAGCCAATAGGAATTTGCTGTATGATTCAGGGAACTGCGATGGGCTGAAGGGTGGATAGGGAGGGGGATGGGAGGGAGGTATGGATGGAAGGGGACATGGGTGTACCTATGGCTGATTTTGTTGTTGTATGACAAAAGAACTCAAAATTATGTAAAGCAGTTATTCTTCAATTAAAAATTTTAAAAAAAGAAAAAAAAATTAAATGATATAAACAGAGCAATGGATTCTCATCCCAGGATATCTGAAAGTACATTGTACTTCAATTCATGTCAATGTACGGCAAAAATCATCACAATATTGTAATTATCCTCCAAGTAAAATAAATAAATTAAAAACTTAAATAAATGTACAATACTATGTAAGATGTTAACAATAGGGGAAAAGGGGTGTGGGGTATACAACCTTCACAACTTTTCTGTAAATCTAAAACTATTCTCAAATAAAAAGTTTGTTTAAAAAATCCTTGAACAAGGGACTGACAAATTCATCTTGACTCAGATATCCACCTTGAACCCATGAAAGGAGGACAAACAGTTTTGAGGTCAAGCTCCAAGACATAGAAGTTTTCTGTGGCCATAGTCATATTGGTATGTGTGGGTGTACATGTGCAGGGAAGCAGGAATGTGAAAAAGAAATCCGAGATATCAGTGCTGGGCAGATAATTTAATAAGTACCCATTAAATCTGATTTCCTTCCTTATCCACATATTTGCATGATTATTTTGGAGGTCTGTGGGATATTTTCATTTTTCCACTCCAGCTCCTCTTTCTGTCTACATTGGTGTTCTGTTGCCCTTGCCTTGCCAGTGTCCTTGGTATCCTCTGTGACATCACTGCCAAGAGAACTGTTCCAAGGCACTGACCCTGAGGGTTCCAAAATATTGCTAGAAAAATTTAATAGAAACTTTGTGGGATAAAGATAAGAAATTAAACAGAAAGGAGAACAAATCTAAGAATGATGTATAATTTAAGAGACAAAAAAACAACAACAACAACAACAAAAATCTGAGACCTGGAGTTCCAGAGGGAAAGGACAAAGAAAATGGAATAGAGAACATTGTCAAATAAAAAATGCATGGTGATTTCTCAGGGCTGAAAATAATTCAAGATAATGCTAAGTTCTCAGCACAATGAATGAAGACATCCCTAGACATACGATTGTGAAAATTCAAATTGCTAAGGGTAAAGAGAAGACTCTATATGTTTTTTTGCTAAAAAAGAAAAATGTGACCTGCATAAAATGATAAGTCTGGGATCACATTTTCCATCAACAATGTTGAGTGTTGGAAGACAGTGAAGAAAGCACTTTGAAGTTCTAATAAATAATCTCTTAAGAGTCATAAGATGTTTCCTGCATCCTTGAAAGGGAGGTTATTTGAGGTTGGACTATATCCAAAAGAGGAAGAAAATGAAGACAAAGAATCTGGGCATCCTTGAAATAGTGGAGCCAACTTGTCTGTAGAACATTGAAGGGGAATGTCTGAACTGTAGTTATTCAGCAGGCCTGTACTTCAGCCAGTCCTCACTGAGGCCTCGGGAGAAAGGGGGAGTCCATAAAACACCTATTATTATTCTCTATTACTGGTGCTGAAATAAAGGCAAGGAAAAAAATCATTACAGTTAGAAAACTAATGACAAAATTGCTAAAAATGTACAAAATAACCAATGTGTATGCTTAGATCAGCAGAAAAGTGTATTCACATTCTTAATACTCTTATTAACTTTCATCATTTACATCAACCTACAGATAATGCATTCTTTGCCAAGGAATGCTCAGACTATCTCGCAATTGCACTCATCTCACATGCTAGTAAAGTAATGCTCAAAATTCTCCAAGCCAGGCTTCAGCAATACGTGAACCGTGAACTTCCGGATGTTTAAGCTGGTTTTAGGAAAGGCAGAGGAACCAGAGATAAAATTGCCAACATCCACTGGATCATGGAAAAAGCAAGAGAGTTCCAGAAAAACATCTATTTCTGCTTTATTGACTATGCCAAAGCCTTTGACTGTGTGGATCACAATAAACTGTGGAAAATTCTGAAAGAGATGCGAATACCAGACCACCTGATCTGCCTCTTGAGAAACCTGTATACAGGTCAGGAAGCAACAGTTAGAACTGGACATGGAACAACAGACTGGTTCCAAATAGGAAAAGGAGTACATTAAGACTGTATATTGTCACCCTGTTTATTTAACTTATATGCAGAGTACATCATGAGAAATGCTGGGCTGGAAGAAGCACAAGCTGGAATCACGATTGCCAGGAGAAATATCAATAACCTCTGATATATAGATGGCACCACCCTTATGGCAGATATTGAAGAGGAACTAAAAAGCCTCTTGATGAAAGTGAAAGAGGGGAGTGAAAAAGCTAGATTAAAGCTCAACATTCAGAAAATGAAGATCATGGCATCTGGTCCCATTACTTCATGGGAAATAGATGGGGAAACAGTGGAAACAGTGTCAAACTTTATTTTTCTGGTCTCCAAAATCACTGCAGATTGTGATCACAGCCATGAAATTAAAAGACGCTTGCTCCTTGGAAGGAAAGTTATGACCAACCTAGATAGCATATTGAAAAGCAGAGACATTACTTTGCCAAAAAAGGTCCGTCTACTCAAGGCTATGGTTTTTCCAGTAGTCATGTATGGATGTGAGAGTTGGATTGTGAAGAAAGCTGGGCAGCAAAGAATTGATGCTTTTGAACTGTGGTGTTGGAGAAGACTCTTGGGTCCCTTGGACTGCAAAGAGATCCAACGGGTCCCTCCTAAAGGAGATCAGTCCTGAGTCTTCATTGGAGGGACCAATGTTGAAGCTAAAACTCCAATACTTTGGCTACCTTATGCAGAGAGCTGACTCATTTGAAAAGACCCTGATGCTGGGAAAGATTGAGGGCAGGAGGAGAAGGGGACGACAGAGGATGAGATGGTTGGATGGCATCACCGACTCAACGGACATGAGTTTGAGCAAGATCTAGGAGTTGGTGATGGACAGGGTGGCCTGGCGTGCTGCAGTTCATGGCGGGTGCAAAGATTTGGACACGACTGAGTGACTGAACTGACTGACTGACTGGCTGACAGATAAAGCATTGAAAATTAATTATAGATATTTACTACTGAGCTCGACATTGCAAAAGTTTTTGCACAAATGCTAGAAGTTGCAGGAGAAAGGAACAGAGTGATACGGTGATGAAGACTTTGGTCATTAATATCATCTTAAAAGGGGGAATAAAAATTATGGATGCAGCACATTTGCGTTTGCATTGATATCTGGCCATAGTATGCATTTAGTTTTCTGCTAAGTAACATACTATCCACAGCTATAGAAGGAGTAGAGATGTTAGTATTTTACTAAGGATATGCTTGTGTGCTCAGTTGCTTCAGTCATGTCCGAGTCTTTGCAACCCCATGGATTGCAGCCTACCAGGCTCCTTTGTCCGTGGGATTCTTCCAGCAAGAAAACTGGAATTGATTGCCATGCCTTCTTCCAGGAGCTCTTCCTGACCAAGGGATTGAACCCACATCTCCTAAGTTGCAGGCAAATTCTTTACTGCTGAGCCTCTGGGGAAGCCCTTTTACCAAGCAGACAAAGTAACTACATGAGGAATGCAAAATAGAAATATAAAACTGGTTGGAAGGGGGTTGGTGGTGAATCAGCTCATTCCTCATTTATAATAAATTAGGTTATATCTAAAATTTATAAATGAGGAAATGAAATGAGGAGCATATTATTAAAAGATACAAAAGAAAAGAGTCAAGCAAAAATGATATAGAAGTAGAGTGGTTATTTCTTAAAAATGGGCTTGTGGATGAAAAAAGATGGAATAATGCATCTATTATTTAATGGAGTGGAAAAATATTTAAAAGAGATGATGAAATAGCAAAACTATGTTTTGTGGAGGTGAAAGAATTATATTAACAGATCTTAACTGTAATTCATCTCAGAGAGGAAACTGTGTTTAGAAAACTCTTTTGATTAATTGCTTCAAGCTGAAGTTCCTTTTGGCTTCTTCTGGTAATTGTGCATGCTATTTACATTCATCTAGTATTTAACATTGTTTACTTTAATTTTAAAAAATATTATACAAATAAATTGTGGCTTTTGTTATCAGTCTGGATCTTAATTTGAACAGTACATTTGAAATAAGAAGTTTAAGGAGAGTTTGTTTACAAACTATTATAGAGCTGCAGTAAAATGGAACCTGAGGAATGGTGCGTTGACCTGGAGCTCAGTAGCAGCTAAGATGCCATCATCCTCTAGGTCTAAAGAAATGAGAGGGCAGGGTTTCTATGATTTGGAAGGAAAAAGTTGTGCAGGGCGTCATTATGAATAGGGTATTGACCTCTGGATGGAGGATACAACCAACTTAAGGTGACCTTGCAAGGGGAGATTTAGAGGAATAGATACACTGGTTTCATTCTTCTGTCTCCATAAACTCTGCTGTGACAGTTTTCTGTTGGTGGAAGCCAACTAGCAGACAGAAGACATGGAATCTTAATATAATTCAGCTCCAGGAGGCAGAGAGAGAGGGCAGAGAGATCTACAGGGGAAAAATGGGGAATTTTTGGTGTAGTTCAAAGCTAGGACCCTCAGCATTCACTTTTTTCTCTTACCATTTCATTGTCTAGGTAGTAAACTTGTGTTTTCAACACAAAGGGACAAATAGACACACATTTCATATTATAAAAACATAGCCATTATTTGAAAAGGTTCAACATAGCAAAAAATGTATATTTATCTGACCATTAATGCTTTCTTTTTTGGTGTTAAGTTTCTTAGATGAGACTTCCCTTGTGGCTCAAATGATAAAGTGTCTGCTTACAATGCGGGAGACCCTGGTTCGGTCCCTGGGTCAGGAAGATCCTCTTGAGAAGGAAATGGCAGCTCACTCCAGTACTCTTGCCTGGAAAATCCCATGGATGGAGGAGCATGGTAGGCTACAGTCCATGGGGTCACAAAGAGTCGAACATGACTAAGTGACTTCACTTTCACTTTTCATAGATAAAAAATAAATTCTAAATAAGGGTTGTCACAGAACAAAACTCATAAAACCTGTAAGAAGATTGGACTACATTTAGATTCAGTTCAGTTCAGTTTAGATGCTTGATCGTGTCCAACTCTTTGCGACCCCATGAATCACAGCAAGCCAGGCCTCCCTGTCTATCACCAATACCCGGAGTCCACCTAAACCCATGTCTATTGTTTCGGTGATGCCATCCAACGATCTCATCCTCTGTCATCCCCTTTTCCTCCTGCCCTCAATCTTTCCCAGCATTAGGGTCTTTTCAAATGAGTCAGCTCTTCTCATCAGGTGGCCAAAATATTGGAGTCTCAGCTTCAATATCAGTCCCTCCAATGAACCAAGGACTGATCTCCTTTAGGATGGACTGTTTGGATCTCCTTGTAGTCCAAGGGACTCTCAAGAGTCTTCTCCAACAGCACAGTTAAAAAGCATCAATTCTTTGGTGCCCAACTTTCTTTATAGTTCAACTCTCACATCCATACATGACTACTGGAAAAACCATAGCCTTGACTCAATAAACCTTTGTTGGCAAAGTAATGTCTTTGCTTTTTAATATGCTGTCTAGGTTGGTCATAACTTTCCTTCCAAGGAGTAAGTGTCTTTTAATTTCATGGCTGCAATCACCATCTGCAGTGATTTTGGAGCCCCCCAAAATAAAGTCTGATACTGTTTCCACTGTTTCCCCACCTATTCGCCATAAAGTGATGGGACCAGATGCCATGATCTTTGTTTTCTGAATGTTGAGCTTTAAGCCAACTTTTTCATTCTCCTCTTTCACTTTCATCTAGAGGCTCTTTAGTTCTTCTTCACTTTCTGCCACAAGGGTGGTGCTATCTGCATATCTAGGTTATTGATATTTCTCCTGGCAATCTTGATTCCAGCTTGTGCTTCTTCCAGCCCAGCATTTCTCATGATGTACTCTGCATATAAGTTAAATAAGCAGGGTGACAATATACAGCCTTGATGTACTCCTTTTCCTATTTGGAACCAGTCTATTGTTCCATGTCCAGTTCTAACTGTTGCTTCCTGACCTGCATATAGGTTTCTCAAGAGGCAGATCAGGTGGTCTGGTATTCGCATCTTTCAGAATTTTCCACAGTTTATTGTGATCCACACAGTCAAAGGCTTTGGCATAGTCAATCAAGCAGAAATAGATATTTTTCTGGAACTCTCTTGCTTTTTCCATGGTTCAGCGGATGTTGGCAATTTGATCTCTGGTTCCTCTGCCTTTTCTAAAACCAGCTTGAACATCTGAATGTTCATGGTTCATGTATTGCTTCAGCCTGGCTTGGAGAATTTTAAGCATTACTTTACTAGCATGTGAGATGAATTCAATTGTGAGGTAGTTTGAGCATTCTTTGGCATTGCCTTTCTTTGGGATTGGAATGAAAACTGAATTTTGCCAGTCCTGTGGCCACTGCTGAGTTTTCCAAATTTGCTGGCATATTGAGTGAAACACTTTCACAGAATCATCTTTTAGAATTTGAAATAGCTCAACTGGAATTCCATCACCTCCACTAGCTTTGTTTGTAGTGATGCTCCCTAAGGTCCACCTGACTTCACATTCCAGGATGTCTGGCTCTAGGTGAGTGTGATCAGACCTTCGTTATTATCTGGGCCATGAAGATCTTCTTTGTATAGTTCTTCTGTGTTCTTGCCACCTCTTCTTAACATCTTCTGCTTCTGTTAGGTCCCTACCATTTCTGTCCTTTATTGAGCCCATTTTTCATGAAATGTTCCCTTGGTATCTCTAATTTTCTTGAAGCGATCTGTAGTCTTCCTCATTCTATTGTTTTCCTCTATTTCTTTGCACTGATCGCTGAGGAAGGCTTTCTTATCTCTCCTTGCAATTCTTTGAAACTCTGCATTCAAATGGGTTTATCTTTCCTTTCTCCTTTGCTTTTCACTTTTCTTCTTTTTGCAGCTATTTGTAAGGCCTCCTCAGACAGCCATTTTGCTTTTTTGCATTTCTTTATCTTGGGGATGGTGTTGCTCTATGTCTCCTGCACAATGTCATGAACCTCCATCCATAGTTCATCAGGCACTCTGTCTATCAGATCTAGTACCTTAAATCTATTTCTCATTTCCACTGTATAGTCTTAAGGTATTTGATTTAGATCATACCTAAATGGTCTAGTGGTTTTTCCCACTTTCTTCAATTTGTCTGAATTTGGCAATAAGCGGTTCATGATCTGAGCCACAGTCCGCTCCTGGTCTTGTTTTTGCTGACTGTATGGAGCTTCTCCATGTTTGGCTGCAAAAGATATAATCACTCTGATTTCGGTTTTAACCATCTGTTGAGGTCCATGTATAGAGTCTTCTCTTGTGTTGTTGGAAGAGGGGGTTTGCTATGACCAGTGCGTTCTCTTGGCAGAACTCTGTCGGTCTTTGCCCTGCTTCATTCTATACTCCAAGGCCAAATTTGCCTGTTAATCCAGGTGTTTCTTGACTTCCTGCTTTTGCATTCCAGTCCCCTATAATGAAAAGGACATCTTTTTTGGGTGTTAGTTCTAAAATGTCTTGTAGGTCTTCATAGAACCGTTCAACTTCAGCTTCTTCAGCATTACTGGTCAGGGCATAGACTTGGATTACCGTGAACTGAATGGTTTGCCTTGGAAACAAACAGAGATCATTCTGTCATTTTTGAAATTGCATCCAAGCACTGCATTTCAGACTCTTTTGTTGACTATGATGGCTATTCCATTTCTTCTAAGGGATTCCTGCCCTCAGTAGTAGATATAATGGTCGTCTGAGTTAAATTCACCCATTTCAGTCCATTTTAGTTCACTGATTCCTCGAATGTCCACGTTCACTCTTGCCATCTTCTGTTTGACCACTTCCAATTTGCCTTGATTCATGGATCTAACATCCCAGGTTCCTATGCAATATTGCTCTTGACAGCATCGAATCTTGCTTCTATCACCAGTCACATCCACAACTGGGTATTGTTTTTACTTTGGCTTCATCCCTCCATTCTTTCTGGAGTTATTTCTCCACTGATCTCCAGTAGGATATTGGGCACCTACCGACCTGGGGAGTTCCTCTTTCAGTGTCCTATCTTTTTGCCTTTTCATACTGCTCATGGGGTTCTCAAGGCAAGAATACTGAAGTGGTTTGCCAGTCCCTTCTCCGGTGGACCACATCCTGTCAAACATCTCTACCATGACCTGTCTGTCTTGGGTGGTTCTGCATGGCATGGCTTAGTTTCAGAGTTAGACAAGCTTGTGGTCCGTGTGATAAGATTGGTTAGTTGTCTGTGATTGTGGTTTCAGTTTGTCTGCCCTCTGATGCCCTCTCTCAGTGTCTACCATCTTACTTGGGTTTCTCTTACCTTGGACATGGGGTATCTCTTCACCGCCACTCCAGCAAAGTGCAGCTGCTGCTTCTTACCTTGAATGTGGCTTAGCTCCTCTTGGCCGCGCTGGTGCACCGTCACAGCCGCTGCGACATTTAAATATTCAGGACTAATTAGTTTTTAATCATTTTTTGTTTACATTGAAGCATGCTTTCTTTTTTTAGCGATAGAGACAACAACATATTAAAAAACTTAAACTTTAAAAGAAGAAATACTATAATGTAGCACAAGTTTCCTCAACCTGTGTCCTCTATAACAGTGTAATATTTCATGAAGAGTAAGTTCTAGGAACCACAAAAAACTTGTGTAAACACAAGATTTTGCATCAAATATCTTTCTGTTTATTCACTTTTTTTTTTTCCTTTGGCTGTATTGGATCTTAGTTGCAATGGACAGGATTGTCATTGCATCGTGTGGGATCTTTCGTTGTGGCCCATGGACTCTCGTGTTGTCTCATGTGGGCCTAGAGCTCTGCCGAATGTGGGATCTTTGGTTTCCCAACCAGGGATCAAACTTATATCCTTGTATTGCAAGGCGGATTCTTAATCACTGGACCACCAGGGAAGTCCCTGTCTATTCACTCTTAAAGGAGTCATTTCAGCACTCTCAATCTCTTATTTTCCAGTTTCTAAAATGACACAGGTCAACATTTCAAATGTTTACAAAGTCCAGGCAGGACACCTCGATGAATAAATCCTGTGGTGAGAGGCAGCCTGGCTTGGTAAGGACTCTGGTGAAGTGGTGGGCACATGTCTTGTCCACAGACCTTGGTGGCTTCCAGGCTTCAGCCCATAGTTACCACATGGGAACACCAACCTGGTATAGCCAGATCTGTAAATGTTGATGGGCAATCTTCACATTTTAAAATGGGGCAAATAATTCCAAAGTTTTAAAAGATGGTTTGTGTTAAACCACACATTTTTGCAAACCAGATTTCCCCTATGGGTGCTGGTGCTGGTGCTGCTGAGCAATTTCTAATTCTTGAATTAGCTAATTTTTAACTAATCTTCAAATATCAACATAACCAATATTTTGTGATTCCATGTGGTTAGATAAGAACTAAGAATAAGTCAGGGTCACCTATTAATAACTTTGGTACATTGTTGCTGCCTGAATAACATAGTGTAGAATTTTAGTGCAGAATGGGATTTAGTCATCTTCTGCTTTTGAATTATTATTAAGGTATAACAACTATGTTCAGTTATTGAGAAAGAAAAGGTCTTTGAAGACTCTAGTCTATAAATGAGAAAGCTTTTAGGAGACCTGTAAGTGATGCTTTTATGAAATGTTAATGCACACATGTGGTGGATGGTTGGGGATCAACAGGATAAACCCCAGTGGGATCGTAACTCTGGCCTAGATTTATGGGACTCAGCTCAATCACCAAGTGTATTACTAAAAGGATGGTAAAAGCCTATGCAAGGATCCAGCTATCTGTCACATGACCTGATCGAGGGAAGAGATAAAAGCTTATATGGATCTTATGGAAGCCTGCCAATACTTGTCTCCATAATACATGATGAAACTCTGACAGTAAACTACTCCTGGGAGTTTGGTATTAAATTAGAGAGGCGGCAGCTCTCCTTTCTGCTGTTTTCAGATATCTAGGCATGGCTTTCTAATATGCTGCTGATTTAGAGGCCAGAAGATGAAGGTTCTATTTTAATATCTCTCCAACACCTCATCTTCTCTATCTCTGCTGTTATGTAGTTCAGAAGTATGGAAATATGAATGTGTGATATGACCTATCCACCATGCTACAGCTTTCTTAGGATCATATCACACAGGTGTAGATTACAGGTTGTCTTAAAAATGATCACTACACTCTTTCTAGAAAATACATAAGTGCATACTTTAGTCAGAGATAATTTTTTTGTCCTGAAAAATCAGAAATTCAGTTCATCTACTGCTAACTGCTAAGTCACTTCAGTCGTGTCTGGCTCTGTGCGACCCCATAGACGGCAGCCCACAGGCTCCCCTGTCCCTGGGATTTTCCAGGCAAGAACACTGGAGTGGGTTGCCATTTCCTTCTCCAATGCATGAAAGTGAAACATGAAAGGGAAGTCGCTCAGTTGTGTCCAACCCTCAGCGACCCCATGGACTGCAGCCTTCCAGGCTTCTCTGTCCATGGGATTTTCCAGGCAAGAGTACTGGAGTGGGGTGCCATTGCCTTCTCCGTCAGTTCATCTAACTCAATGTTTAATAAGGAGGAGATTTTATTTTTCAAATAACAATAAGTGTCTTTGTTAAGAAAAATAATGAGCCTTCTAATAGAGGAGGTGAAACTTGGTATGCCCAGGGCAATGGGAGGAGAAGGTGCGAGGGACAGAAGGAGGTAGAGAAGAGAGAGGAAGGTTGAAGACTGCATTAGCGTAATGTGAATCCTCCTGGCAACCTCCCAAAATCTTCAGTAAAGTCCACTAAGCTCACAAATTTAAGAAATTTTAATTTAAAAAAGTATGGTAAAATACACATAACACAAAATTTATCATTTGACTATTATAAAGTGTAGAGTGGCATTAAGTGCATTGTCTTGTACAATCATCACCATGATTCATCTTCAGAATTTATGGATGTTTCCAGTCTGAGAGCCTGCACCCATTTATTGATAACACCAAACTCTCATTCTCCCCTCTCCCCAGCCCCTAGTAATCATCATCCTACTTTCTGTCTGTGCGATTTTGATTATTGAGCTACTAATTTAAGCAGAGTCATACAATATTTGTTCTTTTGTGAGAGATAATGATTGAGAGTGCTTTGTGTTGTGGAAATCAAGGAAAGGGCTACATTTCACATGAGGGACAACATGGTCAGAGGATTCTGAAGAAAGCATAGGAGTGTGAAGGTGCCGGAGGTGGCTCCAGGAATATGACAGAGGTTGAAACTGGACCCACAAGGCCAGATCTAGTACACAACTGTTATCAGTCTGTAGTGTGCCTTAAAACATTCAGACTACATGACATCATTCAAAATTGGGATGGTTTTAATCAAGATCCAGATATCTTGCCCATCTTGTAAAATCTGACAGTAATGGGCATGCATTTCCCCAGCTACAATCAGATGAGCAACAGATGTACACTCCAGCTCTTTCCTTATATTCATAGGGCTTTGTTTATTCATCTATAATCTATTCACAGGATGAATGATATTCATTGTTGTTCAGTCACTAAGTTGTGTTTGACTCTTTGCAACCCCATGGACGCCAGGCTTCCCAGTCCTCCACTATCTCCCAGAGCTTGTTCAAATTCATGTCCATCGAGTCAGTGATGCCACCCAACCATCTCATCCTCTGTCACCCTCTTCTCCTCCTGCCCTCAATCTTTGCCAGCATCAGGGTCTTTTCCAGTGAATCAGTTCTTTGCATCAGGTGGCCAAAAGTATTGGAGCTTCAGCTTCAGCATTAATCCCTCCAATGAATATTCAGGGCTGATTTCTTTTAGGGTTGACTGATTTGGTCTCCTTGCAGTCCAAAGGGACTCTCAAGAGTCTCCTCCAACACCACAGGTCAAAAGCATCAATTCTTTGGCTCTCAGCCTTTATGGTCCAACTCTCACATCCATACATGACTACTGAAAAAACCATAGCTTTGACTATACTTTGTCAGCAATGTATTCATATGATATTCATAGTAATCTGAATATTCATAGAAATGTTGGAATAGATGTTTACATCTCCACCATATATAGAGATATGGTTATCCATATCTCTAAACTCGGAGCCAAGTTTATCCAGATCTTGAGTGGCCAGGAGTCTTCATATGATATATCTGGGCTACAAATTAAAAAAAAAAAAAGACATTTATTGGTAGGATATAGAGTTGTCCTGTAGACATCAAGGGATGTGGGTCAGTAGGTTTTATGGAAACTTAGGTAAACAGTCAGGCAGCCAAGCAGAGTCTTCATTTAGCTCTCATTCATCAGGGAAAACATACTCTCTGCTCTTTATATCTTCTGTATGCCTGCTTTATTCGGCTCTACTCATATTCATATTGCTGAGTGTCTGCTATGCTTCTTCAGGATGAAATTGTTTTCCTAAAATATTTTCTAAAGTAGACCTTACAGACACTAACAACTGCCTGTTCAAATGCCACCAACCAACTGATTGGGGGCTTCCCAGGTGGCCAATGCAGGAGACATAAGACAAGCAGTTTTCATCCTTGAGTCCAAAGACCCTGGAGGAGGGCATGGCAACCCACTACAGTGTTCTTGCCTGGAGAATACCATGGACAGAGGAGCCTGGAGGGCTACAGTCCAAAGGCACACACAGAGTCGGACATGATGGAAATGACTTGAAAGTAAAAGTGAAATTCGCTCAGTTGTGGCTGACTCTTTGCCACCCCATGGACTATATAGTCCACGGAATTCTCTAGGCCAGAATACTGGAGTGGTTAGCCTTTCCCTTCTCCAGGGTAATCTTCCCAACCCAGGGATCGAACCCAGGTTCGATTGCATTGCAGATGGATTTTTTACCAGCTGAGCCACAGAGGAAGCCCAAGAATACTGGAGTGGGTAGCCCATGACTGAAGTGGCTTAGCATGCAACTGATGATAGATCCTGAATCACAATTCCATGTCCTTAGGAGAGAGAATCTGGTGACCTGGTTTATGTCCACTCAGCCACAGCTCTGATTTATCTGTGGCTGGAGCAGAACATTCTGGGCAGTTTTTCACTGAGTTCAGGTTGACAGTTACATATCTTTGCTTTCTGACCTGGAAAGGTCCCTGATGCTATGATGCCCCTGGGAGCTGACTTTGTCCAGTCAACACCCATGTAAGTTAAGACCCTCAAACAGTGAGGAGTGAGAGAGGCTATCTAAGTGCTCCTGCTTTCCATCCTTCTAGATGTGATTCTAGGAGGCATTCTCAGACTTTTTGGAAAGTGCAAGCAGAATTGAAACCCTTATGTCCTCAGCTTCAGTCTCAATAACATACACTGATATTGGCTCTTCCTCCTCCCATCTCACTCTTCCCACACCTCATTTTGCTCGTTGGGAAACCACCCCTTCTAAAGGCTTAGCCAGCCTACTCACAAGTCTTATCACAGGCTCTGCTTTTGGGGAAAGCCATGCTGAGAAAGCCTGATTTGTCAGGTGTTTGCCCATTTGTTACTGAGTGAATTGTGTCCAACCAAATGATAGGTTGAGGCTCTAGTACCTCTGAAAGTGACTTTATTTGGATATAGGAGTGTTGCAGATGTAATTGGTTAAAATGAGGTCACACTGTGGTAGGCTGGGACCTTAATCCAGTATGATTTTGGTCCTTATAAAGAGAAAAGACACAGAGAGTTGAGGGGACAACACCATGTGATGATGGAGACAGAGACTGAGTTGGTTTAATTGCAAGACAAGGAACATCAAGAATTGCCAGAAACCATCGGAAGCTAGGCAGATGCAAGAGATTCCTCCTTGCAGATTTTAGAGGGCACATGGCCATTCCTACTCCATGACTTCAGATTTCAAGCCTCCAGAGTTATAAGACAATAACTTTCTATTGTTTAAGCCTCCTGGTTTGTCGTTCTTTGTTACAGAAGTCCTGGGAAATGAATACATCATTGTTGTTGTTGCCAAATAGTGAGCACATGTATGTGGCCTGTGTGTGTGTTTGTGTGTGTGTATGCTAAGTCACTTCAGTTGTGTCCGACTCTGCAGCACTGTGGACTGTAGCCCACCAGGCTCATCTGTCCACCAACTTTTCTGAGCAAGAATACTGGAGTGGGTTGTTACGCTCTCCTCCAGGGGATCTTCCTGACCCAGGGATCAAAACCCATATCTTTTGCATCTCCTGCAGTGGCAGGTGGGTCTTTACCACTAGCGCCACTTGGGAAGTGGCTTTGGGCAGTTTCTTTAAAAGGGGGATATGGCTCGAGTGAAGACCATAGGCATCTATAACGTAAGTAAAAATGTTTGTAAGAAGTTAAAATGATGATAACTGAAAAAATAAAATGCAGAATTGATTTAAAGTATTAAAAAACAATAGAGTAAAATTCTCTTAATATTGTACTAGTGAAAATGATATGTTTTCTTCACTTTTACTTTCCTCCTGGACACACAATTAGACTGTTTCCTAGGCTCATCTCTGGTTACACAAGGTTATATGACAAAATTATGTCCAGAAACTGATTTGATTCAATAAGTTGATAAGCATATTTCAGATTCAAGGAATATAGGTCAGTACTGGTTAATAAGAAATCTAAAAATAGCAATAATGTCCATCAGCAGATGAATGGATAAGAAAGCTGTGGTACATATACACAATGGAGTATTAATCAGCCATTAAAAAGAATACATTTGGATCAGTTCTAATGAGGTGGATGAAATTGGAGCCTATTATACAGAGTGAAGTAAGCCAGAAAGAAATACACCAATACAGTATACTAACTCATATATATGGAATTTAGAAAGATGGTAATTATAATCCTATATGTGAGAGAGCAAAAGAGACACAGATGTATAGGACAGTCTTTTGGACTCTGTGGGAGAGGGAGAGGGTGGGATGATTTGGGAGAATGGCATTGAAACATGTATAATATCATATATGAAATGAATCGCCAGTCCAGGTTTGATGCAGGATACAGGATTCTTGGGGCTGGTGCACTGGGACGACCCAGAGGGATGGTACAGGGAAGAAGGAGGGAGGAGGGTTCAAGATGGGAAACACGTGTATACCTGTGGTGGATTCATGTTGATGTATGGCAAAATCAATACAATATTGTAAAGTAATTAACCTCCAATTAAAATAAATAAATTTATATTAAAAGAAAAAAATAAACAATAGCGATAAAATATATGTAAGTTAAAGGGAGAAGGCAATGGCACCCCACTCCCGTACTCTTGCCTGGCAAATTGCATGGATGGAGGAGCCTGGTAGGCTGCAGTCCATGGGGTCGCTAAGAGTTGGACACAACTGAGCGACTTCCCTTTCACTTTTCACTTTCATGCATTGGAGAAGGAAATGGCAACCCACTCCAGTGTTCTTGCCTGGAGAATTCCAGGGACGGGGGAGCCTGGTGGGCTGCCATCTATGGGGTTGCACAGAGCCGGACACGACTGAAGTGACTTAGCAGCAGCAAGTTAATAATAGACATTTTTAAATCAGTACGATAAATCAGACTTCCTCAGGCATTTGACTCTCTTCTGAAATCTAAAACAATTCATCCTTTATAAACCTTAGGATCAGATAAAACTCATAGACAAAAACATGTCTGTGAAACTCACTGATATTATGAAGTCTGCATGTGTGTGTGTGTATGTGTGTGTGTGTTAGTCACTCAGTCATGTCCAATTCTTCAGTCCCATGGACTGTAGCCCTCCAGACTCCTCAGTCCATGGAATTTGCCAGGCAAGAATGCTGGAGTAGGCAGCATTTTCCTTCTCCAGGGGATCTTCCTGACCCAGGAGCTGAACCTGGGTCTCTTGCATTTCAGGCAGATTCTTTACCATCTGAGCCACCAGCGAAGTGCTTATAAGGTCTGTAAATGAAGCCTTTTTGCAGGAAGAAGCTTAAAGAGGATATTGTGTCTTTCTACAATCAAACTATTGCTTATTATCTCTTCAGGATTCTTTGGATAAGGTATTGTTGTATCCATTTAAAAGTTATTCTCCATAAAAATCATTAGCTATAGATACAGCAGCAGAAACAATAAATACCTGTTTAATAATTGGGTAGGATACTATGCTAGGTACATGAATTATTTGGAAACACATTTCTCTTGATGAGTTTATAGTCTCTTAAGCTCTGACTGCAGTGTAGAGAAAAATTAGAGAAAACCAATAATGTATGTGAAGAGAACAAATGGGAATTCAGCAATAGTAGAGGGTTGGACTAGGTTAGTGGTGGTAGAAATAGAGAGAATTGGTGGGTGTGAGAAATAGTTGGGAGATCAGATCCATGTGAATCAATGATGGATTGAGTGAGGTGAGGGTAGGTGTTGAAGATGGCTCTTAGGATTGGGATGCTCTCAGATGGACAGATAGTGATGTCTTTGGCTATAATGTGGTGCACTGGAATGGAGTTGCATTTGGAATCAAACTTGTTGGGCTTCCCTGGTGGCTCAGATGGTAAAAAATCTGCCTGCAATTCAGGAGACATGGGTTCAATCCCTTGGTTGGGAAGATCTGGAGGAGGGAGTGGCTACTGAAAAATTCTTGCCTGGAAAATTCCATGGACAGAGGAGCCTGCTAGGCTACAGTCCATGGGGTCACAAAGAGTCAGACATGACTGAGCGACTAACACTTATTGAATCTGAAGCATATTTTGGTAGGTGCTTATAGAGGCAAATGGGCTTCCCCAGTAGCTCAGTGCTAAAGAATCTGCCTGAAATTCAGGAGACATGGATAGACGTGGGTTTGGTCCTGGGTCAGGAAGATCCCCTGGAGGAAGGGATGGCAACCCACTCCAGTATTCTTTTTTTTTTTTAAATTTATTGGTCATTTTTATTTCTTTTAAAAAAATTAATTAATTTATTTTAATTGGAGGCTAATTACTTTACAATATTGTAGTGGTTTTTGTCATACATTCACATGAATCAGCCATGGGTGTATGTGTGTCCCCCATCCTGAACCCCCTCCCACCTCCCTCCCCATCTCATCCCTCAGGGTCATACCAGTACACCAGCTCTGAGCTCCCTGTCTCATGCATTGATCCTGGGCTGGTGATCTGTTTCACATATGATAATATACATGCTTCAGTGCTATTATCGCAGATCATCCCACCCTCTCCTTGGGAGTCCAAAAGTCTGTTCTTTACATCAGTGTTTCTTTTTCTTTTGCTATCTTGCATACAGGGTCATTGTTACCATCTTTCTAAATTCCATATATATGCATTAATATACTGCATTGGTGTTTTTCTTTCTGACTTATTTCACTCTGTATAATAGGCTCCAGTTTCATCCACCTCATTAGAACTGATTCAAATGTGTTATTTTTAATAGCTGAGTAATACTGCATTGTGTATAAATACCACAGCTTTCTTATCCATTCATCTGCTGATGGACATCTAGGTTGTTTCCATGTCCTGGCTATTATAAACAGTGCTGTGATGAACATTGGAGTACACATATCTCTTTCAATTCTGGTTTCCTTGGTGTATATGCCCAGCAGTGGGATTGCTGGGTTGTATGGGAGTTCTATTTCCAGTTTTTTATGGAATCTCCACACTGTTCTCCATAGTGGCTGTACTAGTTTGTATTCCCACCAACAGTGTAAGAGGGTTTCCTTTTCTCTGTACCCTCTCCAGCAATTATTGTTTGTAGACTTTTTAATAGCAGCCATTCTGACCAGCGTGAGATGGTACCTCATTGTGGTTTTAATTAGCATTTCTCTGATAATGAGTGATGTTGAGCATCTTTTCATGTGTTTGTTAGCCATCTGTATGTCTTCTTTGGCGACATGTCTGTTTAGTTCTTTGGCCCATTTTTTGATTGGGTCATTTATTTTTCTGGAATTGAGCTGCAGGAGTTCCTTGTATATTTTTGAGATTAATTCTTTGTCAGTTGCTTCATTTGCTATTATTTTCTCCCATTCTGAAGGCTGTCTTTCAACCTTGCTTATAGTTTCCTTCGTTGTGCAAAAGCTTTTAATTTTAATTAGGTCCCATTTGTTTATTTTTGCTTTTATTTCCATTACTCTGGGAGGTGGGTCATAGAGGATCCTGCTGTGATTTATGTCAGAGACTGTTTTGCCTATGTTTTCCTCTAGGAGTTTAATAGTTTCTGGTCTTACATTTAGATCTTTAATCCATTTTGGATTTAGTTTTGTGTATTTTGTGTATTTTTGTGTTAGAAACTGTTCTAGTTACATTCTTTTACAAATGGTTGACTGGTTTTCCCAGCACCACTTGTTAAAGAGCTTGTATTTTCTCCATTGTATATTCTTGCCTCTTTTGTCAAAGATAAGGTATCCATAGGTGCATGGATTTATCTCTGGGCTTTCTGTTATGTGCCATTGATCTATATTTTTGTGCTAGTACCTTACTGTCTTAATGACTGTAGCCTTGTAATATAGTCTGAAGTCCGGCAGGTTAATTCCTCCAATTCCATTCTTCTTTCTCAAGTTTGCTTTGGCTATTCGAGGTTTTTTGTATTTCCATACAAATTGTGAAATTATTTGTTCTAGTTCTGTGAAAAATACCATTGGTAGCTTGATAGGGATTGCATTGAATCTATAGATTGCTTTGAGTCGTGTACTCATTTTCACTATATTGATTCTTCTGATCCATGAATATGGTATATTTCTCCATCTATTTGTGTCATCTTTGATTTCTTTCATCAGTGTTTTATAGTTTTCTCTATATAGGTCTTTTGTTTCTTTAGGGAGATTTATTCCTAAGTATCTTCTTCTTTTCATCACAATGGTGAATGGAATTGTTTCCTTAATTTCTTTCTGTTTTCTCATTGTTAGTGTATAGGAATGCAAGGGATTTTTGTGTGTTAATTTTATATCCTGCAGTTTTACTATATTCATTGATTAACTCTAATAATTTTCTTGTGGAGTCTTTAGGGTTTTCTTTGTAGAGGATCATGTCATCTGCAAACAGTGAGAGTTTTACTTCTTCTTTTCCAATCTGGATTCCTTTTATTTCTTTCTCTTTTCTCATTGCTGTGGCTAAAACTTCCAAAACTATGTTGAATAGTAGTGATGAGAGTGGGCACCCTTATCTTATTCCTTACTTTAGGGGGAATGCTTTCAATTTTTCACCACTGAGGATAATGTTTGCTGTGGGTTTATCATATATGGCTTTTATTATGTTTAGGTATGTTCCTTCTCTGCCTGTTTCTGGAGTTTATTTTTTTTTTTAATCATAAATGGATGTTGAATTTTTTCAGTCTTTCTCTGCATCTATTCCACTCCAGTATTCTTACCTGGAAAATCCAATGGATAGAGGTGCCGGCAGGCTACAGTTCTTGGTGTTGCAAAGAGTTGGACACGACTGAGCACAGCACATATTACATACACAGGCAGCTGCAGCTCAGAGAAGTGGTCTGAACTAAAGATAGAATTGTAGAATATTTGATTATGAGCAATAATTGATGCTATGATATGGATGAATTTTATTATGGTGACAATGCAGAGTGAGCAGACAAGACACCCTTGGGCTGATATTGAGGAGTCTACAGACCTTAGAAATTGAGAAGAGAAGGATAATCCTGCAGTCAGTTCCCAAGCTTACACAGATTCATAGACACAGGTCCCCTTGCATTAATGGGGGAGATTGGGTCTCACTGAGACAAATCACTGAGACAAACCTTGCAACTCAGCAAAAAATGTATAAGTATTCCTCCTAGCCTTTCTGAGAGAGGCCTGTGACCACTTCCCAGGATGACTGTGCATTGGAGAAGAGTAAATAATCAGATTTTCAGGGATTTCTGGACACTGATTTTAAACTGACATGAATTCATAGAGATCTGAAATTCCATTAGAGTTCACCAGTCAGAATTGAGGCTTAATAAGATCAGGTAATCAATGGAGTTTTGACTTGTATCAAAATGAGCAGTAGGACTTGTGGGTCTCTATACCCATCTTTGTGGTTATTCCTCAGTTCCAGAATGCATGACTGCCATGGACACACTCAGAAAATTGGCAGAATTCTTATGTAGGATCCCTGATCTGGGGCAAGAAAGCCCAATTTAGGTCACCTGAGTTGTCTCCACGTATCAAAATAGTGAAACAAAAAGTAATACCACATTCCCAGAAACATTGCAAAGATAATGCTTTCATCAAAGACTTAAAAGATGCAGGAATGATGGTTTCTACCATGTCTTCATTCAACTTACCTATTTGGCTTGTGCAGAAGACAGATGGAGCTTGGAAAATGATACTAATTATTGCAAATGTAATCAGTGGTGATTTCAATTGTAGCTGTTGTTCCAGGTATGCTTTCTTGTGGAAACCAATCATCCCATATCCTGAACCTGGTATGCAGCTACTAGAGATGGCAAATGATTATTTCTTGAGACTAAATTATTAAAGACCATAACACAGCTTGATTTCAGCTGACAGGTTACCAGTTCAACTTCATTGTTTTTTTTTCAGGGCTATTTCAGCTCTCATGCCTTACATCATAATCTAGTCTGCAGGGAACTTGATAACCTCTCCATTCCACAGGGCATCACACTGAACCATTTCATTGATGAGAGCATGCTGACTGGACTAGGTGTTAAAGAATCATAATGAATCTAGACACTATGTTAAGGCACATACAGCTCTGAGGGTGGGAGATAAGTCTCACAAGATTCAATGATCTGCCACCGTTGTGAAATTTCTTAGAGGTCCAGTGTCTAGGATATCTCCAGATACCTTTTCCAGGCTTGAGGATACACTTCTGCATTTTGCCTCTTCTATTGTGAAGAAAGAGGTACGATGCCTAGTAAGCCGCTTTTACATGTAATGTGCTCTTCATTTGGTCATGCTAGTTTGACTAGTTTACCAAGTGACTTGAAAAGCTCTCAGTACTGAAATAGTTTGAGAAGGCCCTAAAACAAGTTCAGAATTCTCTGCAAATATAGGATATATGATGGCACTTGAAATATTAGTGATGAGTAGTGTTGCTTTATGGAGGGAGTGGTGTTTTGGCAGGATTCTACAGGTGAATCATAGCACAGTTATCTTTAGGATTTTGGAATAAAGTTAGGATATCCTCTGTAGATAGTTGTTCTCATTTTGAGAAACATCTTGATTATGGCCACCAAGTTACCCTGGAATCTGGTCTTCCCATAATAAACTGAGGGTTTCTGGGTGTATGACCAAGTTTATGATGGGAAGCTCAGGTTACATGGTAACTTGATGGCCTAGAGTAAGTTGTTTCTCAAAAGGAGAAAAGATTGAAGTTAGTGAGCATAGTAACACTCCATCATCAAACAGAATTTGTATGTATTGAGATTGGGTTTAAGCAGGGACTGAAGGCAGTACTCTTGCCTGGAGAATCCTGTAGATGGAGGAGCCTGGTAGGCTACAGTCCATGGGGTCGCTAAGAGTTGGACACGACTGAGTGACTTCAGTTTCACTTTTCATTTTCATGCATTGGAGAAGGAAATGGCAACCCACTCCAGTATCCTTGCTTGGAGAATCCCATGGACAGAGGAGTCTGTTGGGCTGCCATCTGTGGGGTCGCACAGAGTCAGACAGGATTGACGCAACTTAGCAGCAGGAGCAGCAGGGACTGAAGTCATAAGTAAGTTGCATATGCAAGCAGTCAGATGGCCATGCGTCAAACTTCTCCTCTGTTTTCTCTTTCCTCTCAACCTGAGTTGATGATTGAATTGGAGTTTTTCCATGACCAGTTAACTGAGGAAGACAGTTCTTCATGTTATGCTGATACCACCTGAAAGGTGACGGCTGTTACACATTGGATCTGCCCTGAATGTCACTAGAGGAGGAAAATCTTCCCAGTTGGCAGAACTTCAACCAGTTCTGTGGATTTTTTGTTCATTTTGCCTAAAAGAGAGGTGGCTGGAGGTATGGATCTATGTTATTGCACAGAAAGCTAATAATCTGGCTTGACAAGACTTCCCAGGTGTCATTAATGCTAAAGAGTCTGTCTACCAATGCAGGAGACATAGGAGACTTGGGTTCAATCCCTGGGTTGGGAAGATACCCTAGAGGAGGGCATGTCAACCAACTCCAGTATTCTTGCCTGGAGAATTCCGTGGACAGAAAAGCCTGGAGGGCTATGGTCCATAGGGTTGCAGAGTCAGACATGACTGAGGTGACTTAGCATGCGTGCATGGAGTTAGGAACTTAGAAGGTATGTGATTGGAAAATCGGTGACACAAATGTTGAGGGAGAAAATATTTCAATTGAGTTCTTATAAGCACTTCCCTAGTGGTCCAGTAGTTAGAAGTTCATGCGTCCACTGCAGGTTTAATCCCTGATTGGAGAACTAAGATCCTGCATGCCACATGACATGGCAAAGAAAATAGACCTCTCATGATAGGCACAGAGTGTGAATGATCACCCAAAAATAATTTCTGCAGAGGAAAATTGTAATAATTGATGGACAAGATGACCTGTTTTCTAGACATAATTCAGCCTCTTAAACCAAACACCCCTATTCTTGCTCAACAGGCTGAGCAAAGTAACCATGGTGAACATGAATAGATATTATATGTGTGTTCTGCAACATGGAATTCCATTCAGTAAGGCCCATCTGGCTTCAGACATCAATGAGTATATAATCTGCCAATAGCAGAGATCAGTACTGAGCCCCCAGTATGATATCCTTTTTTTTTTTTTAAGTGCACTATCTAATTACCTGGTGGCAAGTCAGTTACTTAGAACCATTTAACCAAGAATTAACATTTGTTCTCATTAGAATAGACCTTTCCAGTGGATATAGATTTAATTTTTTCCTGTAATACTTTTGCCAACACTACCATCCATGAACTCACTGATTGATTCTTACCTCAGGGTTCATTTCACAGCAAATGAAGTTCTGTGATGGTCTCATGATGAGGTAACTCACTGTTCTTACCACATTCTCCTTATCCTGAAGCAGCTGGCCTGGTAGAATAGGGGAATGGCTTTTAAAAGTTCTGTTTTGGTGCCAACTCAGTGTCAATACCTGCAGATATGCGATAATTTTCTTTAGAATATATACTATGTGTTCAAAATCATTAACTAATATATGCCATTGTTTCTCCCAAAGCCAATATTTACAGTTCTGGGAGTCAAAGGGTAGAAATGGGAGTGAATCCTTTTATAGTAACTATAGAGCTCTATTAGCAATATTTTTTAATCTTTTTATTTTATATTGAAGGATAGCTGATTAACAATATTGTGGTAGTTTCAGGTGGACAGCAAAGGGACTCAGCCATAGATATACATGTATCCACTCTTCCCCAAACTCCCCTCCCATCCAGGCTGCCACACTGCGCAGAGTTCCCCACACTAGCAATATTTTTTGTTTCTCTTTCTGGCAATTTTAGGATCTAATGGTCTACAAGTTTTAGTTCCCAAGGGAGGAATACCTAATGCAGCAGTGGTTCCATTAAGTTGGGAGTTAAGTCTGCCACTTGATCACTGTGGGCTCTTCAGCCAGCAAATCAGTGAGAAAAGAAGGGTTTAACTCTCCTGGCTGAGGTGACTGATCCTGACTATAAGAGGAAATTAAAGTGCTTCGATGGAATGGGAGTGAGGAGGAATATTGCTAGAAAGCAGGATCTCCCCTGAGGTGCTACTTACTACTCTTACATCCTGTCATTGGGAAACTATGACCCAAAACAGACAGGATACCAGTGTTCCAGATCCTTGAGGGATGAAGGTTTGGGTCATTCTTCCAGGCAAGGAGCCATGACCAACTGAGGAGCTTGCTGAAGGCAGAGGAACATGAAGTGGGTGGTAGAGGAAGTCAGTTGTAAATGCTAACTGACCACATACACAGTTTTAGAAACAAGGATTATAAGAGAGATAATTTTTTTCAACTTTGATATGAATACATCATATGTATATAATAATCATCTTCTCTTCCCTTCTACCATTTCCCTACCATTAGCATAAACTGTTTTAATAGCATTTAGCCTTATGGTGGTTGGTGGTTTAGTCATCAAGTCATGTCTGACTCTTTGCGACCCCATGGACTGTAGCCCACCAGGCTCCTCTGTCCATGGGATATTTCAGGCAAGAATCCTGGAGTAGATTGCCATTTCATTCTCCAAGGGATCTTCCTGACTCAGGGATCAAACCTGGATCTCCTGCTTGGCAGGCGGATTCTTTACCACTGAGGCACCTGGGAACCCAGCATTTAACCTTATATCTTAGTGTTTAAGTTACACACTATCAAAAAGGAATTAAAATCTTAGTATTTTCTTTTAAGGATAATAATAGTATATTTTGTATGGGTGATAATGGGGGGGCTTCCCAGGTGGCACTAGTGGTAAAGAACCCACCTACCAGTGTAGCAGACATAAGAGATGCAAATCATATGATCTGTTGCTGCTGCTGCTGCTGCTGCTAAGTTGCTTTAGTCATGTCCGACTCTGTGCGACCCCATGGACTGCAGCCCACCAGGCTCCTCCATCCATGGGATTTTCCAGGCAAGAGTACTGGAGTGGGTGGCCATTGCCTTCTGCTAGGATAGGATAAAGTGCAGATAGGATAGGATAGAGATAGGATAAAGTTTAGATTAAAAAATGTAGCTCTTTTAAGTGTTTTCCATTATATATATAGGTGGACTGTTTGGGGTGTCCTCATTATACAGTTGGAAGCTGATTAACTTATTGAGGAAGATTTAAACACTAGCTCATTTGTATTAATTGTATGGCCTATGAGAACAGAATTTGATGGAGCAGAATAGAGTACTTCTTTCAACAAACTGCAGGTGTTGGGGACTAGTTGCGTTTCCTGTCTATGGTGATTAAAAAGTTTACTTTCTCTGTTGGAGGAGAACAAAAGAGTGAATGTCTATCATTCAGTGAGAGAAAAGAATAAAATATTATGCTACATAGACCTGCTATAACTGATTATAGTAACACAATTTAAAAATTTTCTTAGCATTTTTAATTATAGGATAATTGTAATATTGTAATGGCTTTTTGCATACATCAGCATGAAATGGGCTTAGGTATACAAATGTCCCCTCCCTCTATACACCTCTCCCACCACCTTCCCCCTTCCATCCCTCTAGGTTATGACAAAGCACTGGCTTTGGGTCCCTGTGTCATACAGCAAACTCCCACTGGCTATCTTAAATCTGGTAATACATAATTTTTTTTTTAAGTTATAAATTCAGAAGAATTTTCTTTCTCCTCCCAGGTAGGGCTTCCTATGAAATATTGTCCCAAGCAAATCACATGATCTACTTGATGTTTGATTTATTTATTTTTTTGGCTGCACCTAGGCTTCTAGGATGCCAGTTCCCAGGATAGGGAGTGAACCCAGGCCATAGCAGTGAAAGCGTCAAGTCCTAACCACTGGACCACCAGGGAACTCCCTGTTTTCTTTTAATTTGAAGAAGGACAATTACACAATAAGCAACTCATCAAGAATAGTTAGACTATACAGTGATATCTGTAGTAAGCAATATAACCTTTAAAAAGAATCTCTACAAACAATCTTAGAAATGATATCTATCATGGATACTTTTTACAATTTTAAAGACTTGGAGAGGTAAAGATGCCCTCTTTTCATCCCTTTTTAGTAATTATCCCCAAATCAAATTGTGAAATAATAGTTAGGCAGGAAAACAACAATGAGTTACAGACAGTGATTTATCTGATTTCATTTAAGGAATTGAGGACTAGTAAGGGAAAAACTCAGCCATGTTTTAGGTCATTCAAGAGTATATCTAACGATATTTCAGCCTGGAATACAGACCAGATACTCAGTTATCAAAAAACAAAGTCCAAAGTCGATTCTGTCCTTTCTGTAAAGCCATTCTGTCCTTTTCTTCCACATCATAGGTTTTGAAGTTTTTATTAGACTAAACATTTTTCCCAAATTGGCTTTGACTCCATGAGAAAACATGTGCATAGCTAAGTGAATGTAAGATTTTCTTTTTATGCCCACTATGCTGTCATAAGCAGAAACTCCAGAATGAAAAGGGAAGAAATGACCCAGAGAGCTTTCAGAAATATAAAGTTTCCATACTAGGCAGGGAATAAAAGAATAGATAGAATAGTTAGGAAAAGAAAAATATTTAACCAAATGCCTTCCAAATTGATCTAAACGAAGTATGATATTGCCCTAAATTATTCAGATGGTAAAATGAAAGTGAAAGTCACTCAGTCATGTCCAACTCTTTGTGACCCCATGGACTATATAGTCCATGGAATTCTCCAGACAAGAATACTGGAGTGGGTAGACTTTCCCTTCTTTGGGGATCTTCCTAACCCAGGAATTGAACCCAGGTCTCCAACCCAGGTCTCCAGCATACAGGTGGATTCTTTACCAGCTGAGCCACAAGGGAAGCCCAAGAATACTGGAATGGGTAGCCTATCCCTTCTCCAGTGGATCTTCCTGACCCAGGAATCGAACTGGGGTCTCCTGCATTGCAAGTGGATTCTTTACCAACTGAGCTATCAGGGAAGCCCTTATTCAGTTGGCAAATAGTACAATATTATTTTTGTACAAAAAAATGTCTTTTACATTCAAGTAAGTAGTACAGTAATATCCTTTCATACATTCAATAAACGCATGCAGTAGACTCTTTATAAGTCCTGGGGATTTAGTGGTGAATAGAGTCCCAACTTTCTTAGAGTTTACATTTTAATGGAGGTAAAGAGAAGTAAACAAGCCCTAACATGTTTGTGAATTATTAAAGCATATGGGAGTACCAAGAAGAACCAGGATTTCTCAAATGACTCAGATGGTAAAAATCTGCCTGCAATGTGGGAGACCCAGGTTTGATCCCTGGGTTGGGAAAAACTCCTGGAAAAGGAAATGGTTACTCACTCCAGTATTCTTGCCTGGAGAATTCCATGGAGAGAGGAGCCCATGGGATCACAAAGAGTTGGACATGACTGAATGTCTGGTTAAGGGGAACTGGAAAGTGTGTTCAAAGGACAAATAGGAATAGCTTAAAGATGAAGAGAGAGGAGGAAGGATTCAAATGAGAGGAGCACTGCCTGTAACAGTCCAGATACAAGAAAAAACACAGGATGTTTAGGAGACTGAAAGAACTTCAGGATGCCTGCAACTGAGCTACTTGTATGTGAGTATGTGTGAGATAGAGATAGAGAGATAGATAGATGGAGAGATTAGAGAGGTTAGGATCTAGGCTGGAGACACAAGAGTGGGGCAGACTATGAAGGAACTTGTACACCATATGAAAGGATTTGAATATTATCTTCAGTTCAGTTCAGTTCAGTTCAGTCACTCAGTCGTGTCTGACTCATTGCGACCCCATGAATCGCAGCACGCCACGCCTCCCTGTCCATCACCAACTCCTGGAGTTCACTCAAACTAACGTCCATCAAGTCAGTGATGCCATCCAGCCATCTCATCCTCTGTTGTCCCCTTCTCTTCCTGCCCCCAATCCCTCCCAGCATCAGAGTCTTTTCCAATGAGTCAACTCTTTGCATGAGGTGGCCAAAGTATTGGAGTTTCAGCTTTAGCATCATTCCTTCCAAAGAAATCCCAAGGCTGATCTCCTTCAGAATGGACTGGTTGGATCTCCTTGCAGTCCAAGGAACTCTGAAGAGTCTTCTCCAACACCACAGTTCAAAAGCATCAATTCTTCGGTGCTCAGCCTCCTCCACAGTCCACAATTCTCACATCCATACCTGACTACTGGAAAACCATAGCCTTGACTAGATGGACCTTAGTCGGCAAAGTAATGTCTCTGCTTTTGAATGTGCTATCTAGGTTGGTCATAACTTTTCTTCCAAGGAGTAAGCATCTTTTAATTTCATGGCTGCAGTTACCATCTTCAGTGATTTTGGAGCCCCAAAAAATAAAGTCTGACACTGTTTCCACTGTTTCCCCATCTATTCACCATGAAGTGATGGGACCAGATGCCATGATCTTCGTTTTCTGAATGTTGATCTTTAAGCCAACTTTTTCACTCTCTTCTTTCACTTTCATCAAGAAGTTTTTAGTTCCTTTTCACTTTCTGCCATAAGGGTGGTGTCATCTGCATATCTGAGGTTATTGATATTTCTCCTGGCAATCTTGATTCCAGCTTGTGTTTCTTCCAGTCCAGCGTTTCTCATGATGTACTCTGCATAGAAGTTAAATAAGCAGGGTGACAATATACAGCCTTGATGTACTACTTTTCCTATTTGGAACCAGTGTGTTGCTCCATATCCAGTTCTAACTGTTGCTTCCTGAGCTGCATACAGATTTCTCAAGAGGCAGGTCAGGTGGTCTGGTATTCCTATCTCTTTCAGAAGTTTCCACAGTGTTGCTGATGCATCACCCTGGTTATTTGACTTATATGTAGAGTACATCATGAGAAACACTGGGCTGGAAGAAGCACAAGCTGGAATCAAGATTGCCAGGAGAAATATCAATAACCTCAAATATGCAGATGACACCACCCTTATGGCAGAAAATGAAGAGGAACTAAAAAGCCTCTTGATGAAAGTGAAGGGGGAGAGTGAAAAAGTTGTCTTAAAGCTCAACATTCAGAAAACTGAGATCATGGCATCTGGTCCCATCACTTCATGGTGAATAGATGGGGAAACAGTGGAAACAGTGACAAACTTTATTTTTCTGGGCTCCAAAATCACTGCAGATAGTGATTGCAGCCATGAAATTAAAAAAACACGTACTACTTGGCAGGAAAGTTATGACCAACCTAGATAGCATATTGAAAAGCAGAGACATTACTTTGCCAGCAAAGGTCCATCTAGTCAAGGCTATGGTTTTTCCACTGGTCATGTATGGATGTGAGAGTTGGGTTGTGAAGAAAGCTGAGTGCTGAAGAATTGATGCTTTTGAACTGTGGTGTTGGAGAAGACTCTTGAGAGTCCCTTAGCCTGCAAGAAGATCCAACCAGTCCATCCTAAAGGAGATCAGTCCTGGGTGTTCTTTGGAAGAACTGATGTTAAAACTGAAACTCCAATACTTTGGCAACCTCATGCGAAGAGTTGACTCATTGTAGAAGACTTTGATGCTGGGAAGGATTGGGGGCAGGAGGAGAAGGGGATGACAGAGGATGAGATGGCTGGATGGCATCACCAACTCGATGGACATGGGTTTGGGTAGACTCCGAGAGTTGGTGATGGACAGGGAGGCCTGACGTGCTGCGATTCATGGGGTTGCAAAGAGTCGGACATGACTGAACGACTGAACTGAACTGAACTGATGCATTTAAGGCAGATAACTGGGGAGACCTACATTTTTGCATGGATCATTTTGACTTTATTGGAAAGGGTAGATTGGATGGCTGATATGGCTCAGCCTAGAAAGAGAGCTTGGGATTCACTTGTAAGGTAATAGAACAGGAAATCATAGATGATAAGAGGATGGGGAATTGATGGCATAGACAATTGGTAGCCTGTAACCAGAGTGATGGCCAAAGTGTGAATCACAAGGCAGTAACGTTTTCGCTTTATTATAAACAAAAGAAGTAGAGAAGGAATGCTGTGAAAGCAGAAGGAAGAAGTGAAAATCTTGCTGTCCACATCTCCCAACACTGAATAAGCAAGCTCAGTTTAAGAGGCTTGTAGAAGAAGGAATTTAGGGGAATTGGGGCTTTCACTCAAATCAAAGAAATGAGGAGAACTTTCGCAAAAGAGGTACAGACTATTTAATGTATTACAGAGGTTCCAGAGAAGTCAGGAGTAAACATGTAGAAGGAAAGAAGACACAAAGTTAGATTGTGGTGACAAAAAGAAACAAGGAACAACTTTCCATGTGTTCCTGGAAAGGACTATGTAAGATAGTCTAGAGGTGACTGCCTGTCAGGTATACTTGGCAATATGCAGGGATGTTTGGGTTGTCACATCTGGGCAGGGCAATGTGGGGTAACAGAGTAGGTTAGTGGCATCTAGTGGGATGATCAGGGATGCTCCTGCACCCTCTATGATGCACAAGCCAGGGTCCCATGGCAAAGATTTTTCTGGCTAAAGTTTCCATAGTGCCAAGGTTGAGAAATTGTCATAGGTATAAACAAAAGCTGAGTAGTTACTGGTATTATATTACCTACCAGTTCTCAAGTAATCCTTTTTATAACAGTTATGCATTTTAAAGTATGAATTTAATATTTTCTATCATTTAGCTCGTCATTTCTAGGGTGAGAATGGAACATAAATCTCAATTTGAGCTACATATACACTGAGTAAAAAAGGGCACCAATCTTCATATCTAGAGTTTTCAAATACAGTAATCTTTCAGCTGCAGTATGCATATTCCTGGAGTCTGGCAAGGTTTTTCTAGAGGATATGTCATCATGGATAATTGTAAGAAAATTAATAATTACTGTATCCACAATATTCATAATCCCTCTTCTGAAATTAATCTGCCTGAGAATCTCTTTGTGATTTACCAGGTCTCTTTCCTAACTTTCCTTTAGCATTCTTCTTTCCTTCATCTTATAAAAGAATGACATACTTCTGACCCTTTTAAAATTGCACATTAATTATAGTTGTAAAGGCCTCTGGATACTGTTAATGAGATTGTTTGAGAATGTATCTGTCCTGAAGGAGAGCATATCAGAACGTTTCAGCATGAAATAGCGAAGGCAGTGGTGGTGATATATTTAATTTTGGATCCAAACCCAAGACAAGGCTCCTCCCTTCTGCCTATTTATCCTCCTTGTCTACCTCTAAAAGTAATTTAAAAGTGAGATGGCTGTCACATATATGTATAGTAATTATTTAATTAAAAGATTATGTTAGATATTTTTATGCATTACAAAATGATCCAAGATGTCTAGTTACCATCCGTCACCATACAAAGATATGACATCACTATTCATTTTATTTCCCATACTGTGTTTCATACCTGTGATCATTTTGTAATGTATACAAATAGCAAATCACCATGTTGTGTGCCAGGAATTAACAGAGTGATTAAGGTCAATTATACTTCAAAACTAACCAACCAACCAAACTAACTCATAGAAAAAGAGATCAGATTTGTGGTTACCAGAGGTGGCATAGGGAGTTGGGTAATTGGATTTGTTATTGTTGTTCATTTGCTAAATCATGTCTGACTGTTTGTGACCCCATGCACCCCAGGCTCTTCTGTCCTTCACTGTCTCTCACAGTTTGCTCAGATTCAAGTCCATTGAGTTGGTGATGCTATCTAACTATCTCATCTTCTGCCGCCTCCTTCTCCTTTTGCCTTCAATCTTTCCCAGCATCAGGGTCTTTTCCAATGAGTCCGTTCTTCGCATCAGATGGCCAAAGTATTAGAGCTTCAGCTTTAGCATCAGCTCTTCCAATGACTATTCAGGATTGATTTCCTTTAAGATTGACTGGTTTGGTCTCCCTGCTGTCCAAGGGACTCTCAAGAGTCTTCTCCAGCACCATGATTCGAAATTATCAATTCTCTAGCAACCTCAGATATGGAGATGATACCACTCTAATGGCAGAAAGTAAAGAGGAACTAAAGAACTTTAATGAGGGTGAAAGAGGAGAGTGAAAAAGGTGGTTTAAAACTCAACATTAAAAAGTGTAAGATCATGGCATTCGGTCCTATCACTTGATGGCACATAGAAGGGGTAATTGGATGGAGGTGATTAAAAGGTACAAACTTGCAGTTATAAGGTCAATAAATACTAGGGATATGAGCTTCACTATGATAAATATCATTAACACAACTGTATATTATAGACAAACGCTACTGAGAGTAAATCCTGAGTGCTCATCACAAGGGAAAAATATTTCCCCCCTTTATTTTGTATCTATATGAGATGATGGAAGTTTACTAAACTTATAGTAATTATTTCCTGATGGTTATAAGTCAAATCGTTATGCTGTATACCTTAGATTTACACAGTGCTGTATGTCAGTTGTATCACACCAAAGCTGGAAGGAAAATATTAAAATATTGTTAGATTTTAAGGATTTAGTTTTGTTTATTGTGAAATCAGTTACTGTTCTGTTCTTAAATGCCATGATGCCAGCAAGGACAATTCAAATAAGGTAGTATTATTTCTGATTAAGTGGAATAGCCACAAACTATTGCATTTTTGAAGATCATATACAGGCTTTCCTATTCTCTCTTCTATCAGTTGCCATTCTTGTTCTCTGATATGCCTAAGAATGGATCACTCTGTGTTTATTCTAGTTGACCTGCTCTATTCATTCTCTTTATCTTTCCCCCATAGGTTCTTCACGTTAGATCATTTCTATTGATCTGTTTTCAAGACTACTGATAATAAATACTGATTATATTTTGCTGCCATCTCAAATCTACTCTTGAATCGCTTTGGTGAAATGCTCCTTGCAGTCATTATATTTTTCAACTTTACAATTTTTTTATTTGGTTCCTTTTTATAATTTCAATTTTTAGAGAGACTAAAATTTCAATTTTTATTGAGACTGATATTCATTATCATCATACTTATTTGCAATTCCTTAACTATGGTTTTATTTTGTTCTTTAAACATAGTTATAATTAAATATATTTATAATTATGCCTAGAATTCTTTGTCTGTTAAGTCTAACATCTCAGTACCCTCAGAGATGTTTTCTGCTGACTCTCATGGGCCACCTTTTCCTGTTTCTTTACATGTCTTAATTTTAAATAACTAGACATATTTGATAAAACATGGTAGAAAATCTAGACTCTCTTTTCTCACCCCCTCTTCTCCACCCCCTAGATTATTGCTACTGCTGCTCTGTGCATGTGTGTAAATGTTGTTTAGTAACTTCCCTGGATAAAATATATGAAGTCTGTTCTCTTTCACATTGTGTGCACTTTGATATTTATGCTCTGTGTGTAAAACATTCTCATTTGTATATTTCAGCTTGGCTTCCTAGGGGTCCACCAGTGTGACAGTATAGCTCCGTGGTCAGCCAGTGAGTGTTCAGAAATTGTGCTCAAACACATTGAGCCAGAAAGACTCTTCCTCCCTTCCTATTGATCTGACTATGTCTGGGAGCATATTCAAAATTCAGATATTTTACATCTGTCCCAGCTTTTGCATCCTACCAGGCCCTCCCACATCTCTTTTGTGACCACACAGGCCCCATGTTCATCTAGGGATGAGTGGATAGTTAGGGCCCTTTTTGGTGTCTCCTGCCCGTGTGCAGCCTTCCAAATTTCCAGGGACTTGTGAAAACTTACCAAGTCCCACTTGGGTGAGAATATGAGACTCTGGTTGTCTCATTCCCCTTTTAGTGTTAAGTTTTTTTGCCAGTTAGCATTTTCTTGCTTTCTTTGCCCAGGACTACACCCTCATACTAGCTTCATTGACCTTCCATATTTGTTTGTAACAGAGATTGTTACAATTTTGGACAATGACCATAGGCATGCAGTTGTTTGGTGCTCTACTCCAAACCATGTGAGAACTCCCCAAAAGGAAAGGTGTTTGTTTTTTTTTTTTTTCCATTTTTTGGGTGTTGTGGCATGTGAGGTCAGTGGTTGTGGCATACAAGCTTAGTTGCCCTGTGAAATGAAGGATCTTAGTTCTCTGACTAAGATGGTGACTGTAGCCATGAAATTAAGACTCTTGCTCCTTGGAAAAAAAGCTATGACCAACCTAGACAGCATATTAAAAAGCAGAGACATTACTCTGCTGACAAAGGTCCATCTAGTCCAGTAGTCATGTATGGATGTGAGAGTTGGACCAGAAAGAAGGCTGAGTGCCGAAAATTGATGCTTTTGAAATGTAGTGTTGGAGAAGACTCTTGAAAATCCTTTGGACTGCAAGGAGATCCAACCAGTCAATCCTAAAGGAAATCAATCCTGAATATTCATTGGAAGGACTGAGGCTGAAGCTGAAGCTCCAATACTTTGGCCACCTGATGTGAAGAGCTGACTCATTATAAAAAGAACCTGATGCTGGGAAAGATTGAGGGCAGGAGGAGAAGGGGACAGCAGAGGATGAGATGGTTGGACGGCATCACCGATTCAATGGAAATGAGTTTGAACAAGTTCTGGGGGATGGTGAAGGACAGAGAAGCCTGGTGTGCTGCAGTTCATGGGGTCATAAAGAGTCGGACAACACTTAGTGACTGAACAGCAATTTACTTTCTTCCTAGTTTTCAGTCATGTGGTTGAGATACCGATAATAAACAAGTGTGTTTTACCTATGGCTCTATAAATATCATATTCTAATTTCTAGAAATATATGTATACATGGAAGTATATATGACCAGGACTAATTTTCTTCATGTTTTGAAATTAATGCTTTATGCTTATTATTCTTTTTTAAGATTGTTTTTTGATGTGGACCATTTTAAAAGTCTTTCTTGAATTTGTTACAATATTGCTTCTATTGTTTGTGTCCTGGTTTTTTGGTGGCAAGGCATGTGGCCTCTTAGCTCCCCACAAGGGATCGAACCTGGACTCCCTGCATTAGAAGGTGAAGTCTTAATCACTGGACCACCAGGAAAGTCCCTATACTTATTTTTGAATGTTTTACCTATCTTAGCTCTAAAGCTCTGGAAATTGTCTGGATACTACAATGGATATTTGTGATGTCATCTCTTCTCTTATTGATGACATTTTAGTAGTATGAAGTAAAGGGGGTCAGACATTAATGGTAGAACATGCTGAACTTATCTGAAACCAAGTCTTTGAAGTATCCTAAGAACTGAGCTGACAAGCTTTTGCAGATCAAATGCACAACTCTCATTTAACAAGAAAAATCTGACACTTTGCACTTGACCATGGCGGTAAATAAGGCATTGTCACTAATTTGATAGCTTTATGGGAGTTGTACAGATATTTATAGATATTCTGAAAAGGAATGATGGTTTCTCCTTTTAGAAATTAATGATCAAATTTATCTTCTTATCAGGGGTGTTTGGGAAAGAAACACATCAAAGTTAAGGGGAAAAAAGCCTGAACAAAGTTCATCTATTTAGAAAAAATGGAATTTCACTGAAACAATGGAATTTAACATTTAAATAGCTTCAAAGTAGTTGTAGTTATAATTGTTTCCACTAAGGTGTGCTAGATCTCCAAATATTATTCATGCTCTCCTTGTGTTACCAAATGCACTGCACTGAATTCAACAATTTTCATCGCCTTTCTCTGGGCTGCCAAGCCCACTGCCACACAGCAGGTTTTTAAGCTGAAACAACGATGTACAGCACAAATTCAGCTAAAACACAAAAGAGGACAGGAGACCATTTAAAAATTCTAAAAGAGAAGGAAAAATTTTGAATGGGTGATTTTTATAAACAGACTTGGATATTGGCTTTGGTTTTGTAGAATAATGTGGTTTGTCTGAGAAATTCTAGAAGGTTAATTTCAGTTTTCAGGCAATTTTTCTTCTAATAAACTCTTTAATGTTCTATTATTTATAACTGGTGTTACAGATGTAAGTTATCTTTGCTTTAACTGCACATTAATCTGACTCTATTATTCATGATGATTTAAATCCCAATTGGTTTTTGAGATCATCTAGTGAAATTTGAAAAACAGTTAACACAAAAGAGCAGTTCTAAATAAGTATTTCAGGCAGGAAGTGGCACAGATTCAGAAGCATGATGAAAATTTTTTTTGTGGGTAGGAAGAAAAATTAATTCTCTTTATTTGCAGTGCTGAATTTAATTTTTTCCAAGTCTTAAAGTTACCAACTGAAAATCTAGCTATTTCATTAAGTGCTTTCTACATAGTTAGTAGTTTAATGGTAGAGGGAAATGTTTTTCAGGGGAATTTGACAACTTTTCCCATAAACCAAATATAAGTTCTACAGGTAACGATTCTACATGTACATCTTAGTTTGGAAGCACTTTTATATATGCAAATAACTTCTTTGGGTCATGTGATTTCTATTTGAAATATGCTTTAGAGAATTTTTATTTCATTAAAAAAAATAATTTGTACTTCCCCACCTCCAAACCAATGTTATTGTCAACTTCTACTGCCCGTCCACTTGTGTTGGTTTCCTAACTTTGATTAAATTGACTGATATTGTGACCAACTGTCATTTTAATAATAATTTAAAATGTCAGTTCTAAACAGTCTTAAAGAAAATCTCAAATACTATAGCAATCAATCTTAAATTATTGGCATGGATTATTTGTGTGGGCAAAGATTACTTCATATTCCATTGAACAGCTGGAAATCCATTGATAAGTAATTGCTTATCAATTCTAAAAGTTATAGGTTGTTCTAAAAGTAAGTGTTTGGTGGGCCTAACTGCAAGCTTTCCACCAAAATAAAATTTCTTCATTGATAGAAACTATGATTATAATTCCATAGTTTATATTATCATAGAATAGTGCCTTCCAAACCCAGAACAAATTTCATAATATTAAAAAAAATATTTTTGTAATTTTTTGACTCAAATTGTTTTGATGAATTTTCAAAATAATGGTCGAGTGCATAATCAAGTAAGTGATTTTTCATGTATACATGAGTTTCTGAAAGATATCATTTCAATGTTGAGGAAAATGACATGTTTTGTCATTCTACTGCCTTCTTATCTGGTTATTAAGTTAGTGACTTGGACAAATGTAAAATGTCATCCGTACTTTTGCTGAGGTTTGTCATTTAAATAATTAATAGAATAATCAGGAAGCAATTCAAGATTGTAAAGTTTTCAGTGTTAACCCAGAAAACCCTTTCACTTGTGAGATCTTTTGAGTTGATTTATTGAAACAGTTGTCCCCATAATTGTTGCTTGCTAAAATAATGGTGATTAATTACTATTTCCTAAAACTTTAAATAAGGGAACAAAATTCATTAAACCCACTTTGAATATATCGAGAAGTAGAAAGAAGTAGTTTATTTCCCAAAATAGAACTTTAGAGAAATTATTTTTCAACATAACACAACTATTAAACAAGTAGAACCTTTTGATGTTAACTTCAAGTTGTCTAAAAATATTTTCTGAAAACAAAGAGGAATGAATTTTGAGTATCACAGAGTTAAAAAGCTAATGAGAGGAAATTAGGATCATGCAGAAAGGTGCCTAAACATACTACTTACTTGTTAAAATGATACAAAGGGCAAAATGAGAATCTTCAACATTTGGAAAGCCGGCAGCTCACACTGAATGGAAAACCGCTGTGTTACCTGAGGGTGGACTGACTTGAAATTGAGGAAGGCTTGTCAACAGTGCTTGACTTTCATTGAGAAACAGCATCTCCTCTGTTTTAGTTTAGACTTAGGGCATTGGCACACGTGTTTTCTAAGAAGTTGGGCCTGTTTGAGATTTAATTAGAAATATGAAAACTCCACCAGGAATATTTAGACCAATTAATGCTCTTATTTAATATGAAAAAAAAATTAAAGAAAACCAACCCCATTCCTATTTGATAAGAAGAGAGACTGACTAGTGTTCCTTCGGAGTGTTTTTTCCAGAAAATAATTAAAATAAAGTACAAGTAATGTGAATTCTATACAAAATGTGTTTTAAGAAACAAGTCCATCTTACTATAAATATTGTTATTATAATTATTTTTTACCTGAGTAAACGGGATAAAGTGCAAAGTGAAAAATGAAGTCACTCAGTCGTGTTCGACTCTTTGCGACCCCATGGACTGTAGCCTACCAGGTTCCTCCATCCATGGGATTTTCCAGGTAAGAATATTGGAGTGGGTTGCCATTTCCTTCTCCAGATAAAGCGCAAGCCCTGTGTAAATTCTAAAACACCACCCATCTGCATTTGAAGAGAAATTTGACTTGGTTCAATGTCAAGATCACCCTAAGAGAGCAAACTATGTAAAGTCACTTCAAGCTTTGCTACAGAGCTATTTTATTATTGAAATGAGCAATTCTCAACACATTTTGGAGCAGGAATGGGGAGGTTTGGTGAATGGAGGCAGAGGAGCTAAGAGGAGGCAGGGGCTGAAGCTCCTGAATGGGGGTCCTATAACCCGACACCAGGAATCTAAGGAGGACAGAGGGAAAGACCACAGACTGATCTTCTTTCACAATTTTGTAAGAATCACTCTGAGTTAATTTTTCTTCAAGCAGAAGGAGAATCTATGGTTTACATATGGAAGCTAAAGTGTGGAAAGAGGAAACCTGAAAAGAGAAAGCTGCCAGATTGTGGACTGCTGGGATTGGGTGGTGGTGATTGTAGAGACCAAATTTTGGAAGAGACAAGTAATGCTGGTGTTATGTACGTTGCTTTAATCTCCAGAGAGTAGGGCAACTTACAAACATTCAGGGCCTGGGAAAATATAAATTATAATAGGAGGTCGGGAACAGGAAAAATATAGGATAGGAGCTTAAAAAATGAATAAAGGTGGTCTGTACATTTAGCTGTGTTATTTTTGATACTCGAAGCAAATTATTATTATTTTTTAAAAATTTTTATTGAAATATAGTCGATTTACAATGTGTTGATTACTGCTGTACAACAATGTTACTCAGTTATACATATATGTATTAATTTAAAAATATTCTTTCCCATTATGGTTTATCACAGGATATTGAATATAGTTCTCTGTGCTATCCAGTAGAACCTTGTGATTTATCCAGTCTCTATGTAAAGGCTTACATCAAACAAATTACTTTTGATCATCCATAGAGATAAGTTATGCCAGTCTCTCAGGAGAAACAATTTCCTTTCACCATGTTCTCGAAGAATCTTATTAACAGTTTATTGTTTTACACTGGATTTTTTGTCTTTAACTTTTCTTTTAAAATGCAAACATCCAAGGAGAATATGTGCTCTATTAAGTCACTAACACCTACAAATTATAAATAATTTTTTTGTGGCTTATGGTGGGAGGATGGGCTTAATTTTGCCAAGGATAAGTCATGGAATCAGTAAAAGAATGGTTTATAATTTTAGACTTCGCTTCCCCAGATTTTATTAGTTCCAATTCTATGAGTTCAAGTTTCCCACGTTGAAAAAGAAATAAAACACGTGATTACCTGCATAGAAAATTATTTAATAAAGCTGAGAAATGATAATTAAATTACAATTTTAGACGTTAGGGACACTGGAACATTTTCATGGTTGCTGGCTCAATCTATATCATCCGTGTTGTCAATAGACCCTCACTTTTTAATAAGCAAAGACTGTGGAAAACTTTTGAAAACATGCTTTGTAACTAGACTATGTTTACAATTGGCCGATTTTTTAAAGAGACGAGGTGTCCACAGATACCTTGCTTTCAGTTTGTCCTTTGGCTGATTCAGGGGTAATCAGTGTTTACTTAAGCTATGGGCTATAATACATTTGCAATGAATAACCTTTAGTAGTTGTAATGAGAATTCAGTATGCAGCATTGATAGTTCACATCACTTTGTATTTTTAACTTTCTTCTTCTCTCTTGTTTATTGCCTCATATTCTTGAAAGTGATACATGTCCATTTTCCTCACATTTTAATTATTAGAGAAAGCAAGCTACCTCAGAAAACCTCTCTCTCTGTGTTGGTACTGTTTAACATTCTTTTGTTTTGTTTTTTTAAATAATTAATGTGCAAATAAAGATAAAATAAATTGCATTTAAAAAGTCAATAAACTGCCCAACTCAATAGCAAAATAAAGGGTGAGACTGAGAGATAATGAGCTCTGACAGCATCAAAACCAGATGTCAAAATATAATTCATACTCATTTTTAGCTGTACATATTACTTTTGTAATTATTTTTTATCATGGGGGTCATGTGAGACATTTAAAAGAAGGGAAATGACAGCTTTAATGAACTATGCATTTTGTATACTCTTTTTTTTGCTTTCCCAAAGTGGATTTGAAATGGTTGAATATCTGGCTTTTTACTCTGGTCTCAAAGGACAGAATTGCTAGTTCTTCCCCAAGATGCCATGTCATCCAAAAACCATGAAGCGTATCCGAGTGTTTCTTCTGTCTGGTCTTTGATAGGGGGCCGTTTAATGTCCCTGAGAAGTCTTGAAGATGCTCATCAGTTTGCTTCTATTTTATCTCCTGCTCAAAAATCCTTTGTTGTGGCCATCCTCCAGTTAAAGAAGGAAAGATGGGGTTTCTTATTTTAATTGGTCAACGGGGAAATACCTGCCGTGTGACATATCTTTTCTTTCACTCTTGAACACAGTATTTTGCTTTTTTGTGTTTCCTATGTTCACTGTCTGGAAATGAGATGTTTCATCCAGGACATAGAAATAAGGATTTCTTAGTATCAATATGTTAATATATTATTTTGTATTAATTTTCCTAGCTCTCTTGGGAACAGGAAAACCACAGACTCAGTCTCTCAGACATGAATAGGAAATATTGCATGTGCATGAAATGTTTCTTCCTCTCAAAATCTTTATCCAAATAACTGCAAAAATAAGAAAAAAGGAGAAATAGTACTGAGTATGTGACATGGAAAGATCTAGAAGCTTGCTGTGTGAGGAGCAATAATATCATGAAATACAAACGTGATAATTCGCTTCAGTTAATGAAAAAGAAATGTTAGTATTTCATGTTACATACAACAGAGGGGCTGGTCTCTCTCAGTGATTGCATTTCAGCATGTTACTTAGTTAGCCAAAGGAGCTATTGCCTTTATATACTCAGAATACATAACAGTTATAATAATAGCTACCTGTTCTTGTTATCTTTTTTTAGGCTGAAAATTTCCCACTGATATTTTCCTGTCAGTCATGGGGTCACAGAGTTGGACATGGCTGAGTGACTAAGCACAGCACACATAATACACGACAAGAGGGTTTTCCTTTTCTTACAAGTTCCAAGCATGAATTCTTACTATTTCTAATACTTTAATGTCAAGTTAAATGCAATATTTTTGTAACTAATTTGAAAGAATTTTTTACATTTTTCTAGCAATGGCTACTTTTGGTAATTGAATACCTTATACTCTAGCATATAGCATATACAAGTCATGTTTTAACCTTCTAGGTTTAATAAATAGATCCTCATTTATGACTAACATTTAACAATAATTTAAAGTAGATATCATTTTTGTTCTTTATTGTTATGATTGTTTTTGTAAAAGATTAGGCACCAGTGTGTGTGTGTGTCTATATATATATATATATATATATATATATATATATTTGTATATATATATATTTAAAATGTTTTAAATTGGTGTATAGTTGGTTTACAATGTTGTGTTACTTTCTGCTGTACAGCAAAGTGAATCAGTTATACATACTAGGCTCCAATATATTCTTGATAACTACATATACATTAAAAATTTATCTTCATTTGTTTCTTTTCTTCTTGAATGGTGAATTCTTTTTTAGATTTTCTTAGTATCATTTCTAAAGAAAACATACTCTTCAAACGTTTTCTATGCAGATATGAATTGTAATGTTTATTCTCAATGCATTCTCAATGGAAAAAGAGAAAGTGATGGAGACAAATGTATAAGAAACAAAAAGCTACTTCCCCCCTCAGTACTGTGAAGGATTTATGTCAAATAGTACAAACCTAAAGTTAGAATTTACTGGACAGGCGATGGAGGGCAATCCGTGGTTATGTTGGGATTTTCACGATTTTTCTAGTTAAAAACTTACCACAGACTTTATGTGGCATTTATAAAGGAAAATATCATCCTCACTGTATGAAGTCATGAATACTGTTTTATAGAGTGTTTTATTCGTGGCTTGAATTTTGAATTAATGCAGAAAAACTAAGGAAACCAACATGAAACAGTCTTATGTTTTTGCAGACTTATTTAGTTAAAATGCGGCATTTATCTGAGGTAATATTTACACAGCACAAGCAGTCAGAAGAAAATTTCTTTTCCGTAGGATCTTCATAAAAGAGTGTCCTGGGAGACAACTCTGTACAAGCACTGTTTACTTTCAACTCTCTTCCTTCTTAACCCACTCTTCAACACTGCGTAGCACTTCGGACAAGGTCAGAAAATATTTCGCTGTCATTTTCATTCAGATTGCTATAAATAACATATTCACAGAAGCAAGTAATGCACTCTTTAACACTTTTTTTTCATGTTAATTCTGGACATAACTTTCTTTTAGAAATTTAGAAGGATGATGTTACATACTGCCACTGAATGAATGATAGAGTATACTCTATTAGCTGTGTCACAGATAAAGAGCAAATGGTCAGCAGATGTCTGTTGTTAATGACCTTAGGATTCTCTATTTAGTGAACAATTTTAAATACATGAAATAAATATAAAAGTTTAGACTTAAGTGCAATAAGAGCTCACGCTGTATGCACCACCAAAGTTGTATGTCATGCTGTTTAGAAACCTTAAAGTTCAGAGACAGCCTAAAAAGTCAGGAAAAATCATATTTGCTAGGGTATACATGCATTTTCTAAATTGATGTCTTTTTAAAGGAGTGTAGTGGAAAAAAATCCTGGGGAAGTTTCAGGGATATAATATAGTCCTTTTGTTGTTATGCTCAAAAAGATCTGCATCACACTACTACAACTAGTTTTTATTTTACATGGAATATCTTTATTTTATGCAACGTTCTCAAAATATTCACCAAAGCCTATCATCGCAGACAGCAAACAGCTGCTAAAAATGCAGTTCTTGTTTAAGGGCCCTTATAAGACAGCATGTACTGAAAAGTAATAAAATTGTACACTCAAAGCTGTAAAGACTTAAAAAAAAAATCGTTGAAAAATTTTTGCTTTACAAAAAAAAAAATGTTGAACCTATGGGTTAAGACATTGGTCTTATTTACATGCAGGAGATTGATTAGTTTGGAGGCATGTTATACTCTCTATTTAGTTTAGATATTTATAAGTTCATAAAATAGAAATGGTAGCATTGTCCTTAAGCACTTTCAAAGGATCTTATTTGGGGTAGAAAGGATTCAGGTATTAAGAGGGAATTGATTAAAATTTAATAACTCAGCCTAATTGGACTTGTCTAAATTTGTGAATAGTCTATAGTCTTTAAAAAGTTTTATTATTTTCATGTGCAGAGGCAAGCAAACCAAGTAAACTAAATGTTGCCTTTTAAAAGTTACTTTAATTACCAGCCAAGAATCATTTGTAATTAGTCAAGTGTGCGAACATAACAATACACGCCCTTGCTTATGTAGCAATTATATGCATGAAAATAGACTTGTAAATTTGTAAAATAATGTTTTTCTTTAGAAAGAATTTTTCCCCTTCAGAATTAACTTACAAACGTTCTTGTCCATAAATAGTGAAAAAGTAATTTCATCCAACTTCTGACTAAATTAAAATAAATTCTATTTATAGCTTTGAACTAGCAAATTGTAGAGCCAGTGCATTTTCAAATAACAACCTATGTGTTGCTAGTTTGATATTTTCTTTGAGGGCATTTTATTTCTTCATACTTCTGCTTCTGTGAATCTTTGATTGACCTCAACTTATGCAATACAAAGTCCACATATAAAAATTTCCTATTGATACCTAAGGTAAATTGGAGACAGTCTATGTTTGAAGGGATTCTTTACTTTATGAAGATATTAATCCCAGAATTACTTTGAATAATAAAACAGTTTTGATATCATTTAAACACACACATTTTAACGCATGCATTTTTAATATTAGAAGTCATTTCCAAGATTATCTAAAATGGTGCTTTTTAAAGTTTAATGTGTATACACATCACCTATGGATATTGTTAAACTGTGTAAGTACTATAGGCTGGGGCCTCAGAGTCTGCAGTTCTAACATGCTCCCAGGTGCTGCTGATCTAAGGACCTTATTTTTAATTACAGGAATCTAAAACATCTAAGTATAGTTATTCTTGAAATGATCTTTTTAAAAGCTCTTTGTTTGTGTCAGGATACACACTGCCTGACTGTAATAGCATTTTTTTTTTCTACCTGAATATTTCCTTAAAGTCTCCGAAGAAGAAAACCAACTATATTAATAACTGGATTTAAACTGAATTAGTTTTTATAGACTCATCCTACTTGTCTTTTAAACAAATTTGTTCTTATTGGTGAACTTGGTTAAGACCTTTTAAATCTCTGGGTTTTAGTTTTCTCATCTGTGAAATGAAGGTGCAGAATAAAAAGCTGAGCCTTCAGTAGACAGGAAAACATATTTTCTGTGTTAGTAGAAGAGTTACTTGCAGCCTTATATTTTGTAATTTTATAGATCAAGGGTGGGGTGTTTTCCTTGAAAAAAAAAGAATGTAGGTCTAAATATTATCAATAAAAAGTAACTAATTTTATTTGGGTTTTAAAAACATAGGTTGAGTTTGCAGACATCAAGTAAAGAGAAACCAAGTGGATGGAAATGTATTAAAATTTTGTATCTTCAAGTGTCAATGCCTCAGTCTGCAACTGAGAAGTGGTCACACATACATTGACTTTGCCTCAGCTGACTTCTCTCCGGAAAATATATGTTCTCTTGCATGGTCTTCTTGAAGGACTGGTCATTTAAAGTTAAAAGATGATCTCTAAGTCCTTTAGTTCAGTCAGAATTTCCTGATTAATTTACAAAGCACAAAGGAAGTATCTTAACCAAGTAGATACCAAGCCTCTTTACCTTTCACCATGCATTTATTCTTATATTTGACTTTCTTATTTTCTCAGAGCATAAGTAAGATTTGTTATATGCATCATAGTTACAGGCAATATTGACTAAACCAAAAAATGGTGAACATGATATTAAAATAAATGATACAAGTGATTTGAAATTATGGCATCCAGGATGCATGCTCATGCCGACCATAATTAAAAAGAAATTGATCTTCCTTTCCATACCAATTCTTTACCTCTATACCTTCAACTTATGTTCTCAAGAAATTTCTGAGTTATTTAAGTCAAGAGTTTCTGAGGACAAATTTCTGGCCTTTTGGCTTGGGTGCATTTTCATGGTGAGTGGTAGGGGAGAGAGAAGGTTGAGGGATGGCAAAGTCATGAGTAATGGAAAACAGCTCCATGTGCTTACTTCATGCTTCTTTTCCAAATTGGCCAGAGCTGAGTCATGGTTTATAAATATGCCATTTTTTAGTAGGTTTAACCTGGCAAGTAGAGAAGAGCATATGGAATGCTTTTCTTGTGTTTCAACAAATAAGAATTGGAATATCAGAGAAAACATTTTTAAAGCAAAAGTTTGCTCAGGGTAGAAATTCCTCTAGTAGGAACCCCTATGACCATACTATTGGTCATACTTGTATTGTTTAAAAGATACTGACATGCTGTCTTTTTTCCAGTTGTCAAATGGTCATGTTTTGAGGCCTCTTCCAACCACCCCACACCCTACCAAGATACTTCCCACATTCCTGGCTGACTTGGCTTCTCTTCCAGGCCCCAATTATTTAACTAATATTTTAAAAATTATCTTTGCAAATTTGAATTTGAATTTAAGTACTGGGTTGGCCGAAAGTTCATTTGAGTTTTGTTCTGTACAATGTTGTAGAAAAACCCAAACGAAATTTTTGGTCAACCCAGTAACAACTATCTTTATATTTCAGGAAAAAAACCCCAGCATTTGAGAAGGGAGAAGATGGTCAAGAAGAAAATTTAATGTATATGGAGAGGCTTGTAAGTAAGTTAGCCAGCTGTGTCCACGATGGTAAGTTTTCTCTTTGCTACTATCAGTGAAAGTAGGTACTAGAAAAACTGGGATTTTTCTAACAGAAATTAGAAAACAGAGATTTCCTTGCCAATCTCAAATGAAAGTTTCTTTAAATGCAAAAGGCCAAGACCAGAAGAGGCTACTCCATCACTTTCTAAATCTGTGATGCCCTCTTAGGATAGGTGATCATGGACTGAAATATCGGCATCATAATATGGCTTTAAACAATTTACAGAATAATCTTAAACTCATCCATTGCAGTTTTAGGATATATATAATTAGAAGTTGCCTACATGAGGTCATTTTAAAGGGTGCTTCTCCCTAAATATCTCAGGGAAAAGCTGGGATCTTTAGAAACTCATTCCTATGAATTTCAGTTTTCTTTTCCAATGATTTGAATGTTCAGTGCAAATGCTCCTCAGAACATTAAACTGGCTCTCAACCCTTTCTCCAGCTGTTATGGGGGCACTTAGGGATTGAAGATGGAAGACAGAGCAGAGTTCTAGTGGACACTGAAATGAAGGAAGGAGCCTTCCTGCTTTGAGACCAGTGACATCTATTTGGAAATGGTGGTTACAGAAGTGTATGCAATTCCCATGGCAATAGGAAGCATCACCACTGGGGGTGTCTGCAAATGCCTATGAGTTAGTAAAGGAGAAACTCCACGCAGACAAGCTCAGGTGCATCATTTTTATGGATATGTTCCCGTCTCAAATGAGAAAAGATAATTAAAATGTAATTATCAGTTTGAAAAATAATTAATGCTGGTAGCTCTTATTAGAAGTAACATGCTGTATATTCCCAAGATGAGCAATGCTGAGTGATTTTGGAAATAAATCATTTAAATCTCTACAGCATTTGATAGGGTTGATCACATTATTCATAATGAGAAGTTTTTTCTCTTCTGATTTCTTTGATGTTATCTTGGTTCTTTCAGTTCAGTTCAGTTGCTCAGCCATATCTGACTCTTTGCGACCCCCATGGACTGCAGCACGCCAGGTTTCCCTGTCTATCACCAACTCCTGGAGCTTGCTCAAACTTATGTCCTTTGAGGCAGTGACGCCATTCAACCATCTCATCTGTTGTCCCCTTCTTCTCCTGTCTTCAATCTTTCCCAGTGTCAGGGTCTTTTCTAATGAGTCGGCTCTTCACATCAGGTGGCCAGAGTATTGGAGCTTCACCTTCAGCATCAATCCTTCCAATGAATTTTCAGGATTGGTTTCCTTTAGGACTGACTGGTTTGATCTCCTTACAGTCCAAGGGACTAGCAAGAGTCTTCTCCAATACCACAGTTCAAAAGCATCAGTTCTTTGGTGCTTAGCTTTCTTTATGGTACAACTCTCACATGCATACATGACTACTGGAAAAACCCTAGCTTTGACTAGATGGACCTTTGTCAGCAAAGTAATGTCTCTGCTTTGCAGTGTCTTTTAATTTCATGGCTGTAGTCACCATCTGCAGTGATTTTAGAGCCTGAGAAAATAAAGTCTGTCACTGTTTTCATTGTTTCTCCATCCAGTTGCCATAAAGTGATGGGACTGGATGTGATGATCTTTGTTTTTTTGGAATGTTGAGTTTTAATCCAGCTTTTTCACTCTCCTCTTTCACTTTCATCAAGAGGCTCTTTAATTTCTCTTTGCTTGGCTCTTTCCCGTTGTTGTCTCCTTTTGCTGTGTCTTTTTATTCTTCCCAGAATACTGCAAATTTATCTCATTATACCCCCAACACCCATAATTCAGTTCTTACCATTCAAGATTGTAGCAACTTTTTATGGCTTCTTGAAAATGACTCCCAGTTCAACAGCTCTTCTCCCTGACTTCGCTACAAAGCTCTAACTACACATTTCCAACTGTCTACTAGACATCATTATTTGCATGTTTTGTGGTTTCCTTGTGCTAAAAATTTCTCAAACCAGATTTATCACTTTCCTCCACAAAACAACTCATTATTCCTAAATTTATAATCTTTGCCAAAAAAGTGTAATACTTTTCTCTCTTTGAGTCAGCCTGAAAAATGAGGCGATTTGTTGGAATCCTCCATCTCTGCCTAATAAATTATCTCCTTCCTTCCCATTTAAAAATTCTGAAAATTCTGCCTATCATTGCTTTGGTTCACAGTTTAATACTGCTTCTCCTTCTTATTTCGACTGCTGCTGTAAGGTCTGCTTGTATACTTGATTGTCCTGAATCAGGGGATTTAGAACCTATACAGCAAGAATTTTGACTTCCTACTTTTTAAGCCTAGAGCATAAAGTGTAGTGGCTTAAGCATAGCAGATACTCAATAGATATTTAACTGTTTTACTGTTATGAACTCCATATTATAGGAACAATAAAAATACTAAGACATAAAAGTAATGCTAAAAATTGGTCACTAAAACAATACTTCAAAACGTAACCAGTATTATTTTACTGGTTTAATTTTGGAAGGAGCCTTGGTTAGCCAATGTTAGTTCAACTTTACACTGGAATTTTTTAAAATTTCTTGCCTTCAGTGCGACAAATCCTGTCTCACAAGATTGACTTTAATAATTTAAATATTTCTTTGGATTTTAGACTTGAAAGTTAAGTGTATGTGGGTGGAAAAGGATGGTTCTCAGTTGAGTTGATAGGATTAAGAAGCAACTCAGCTGAGTAAGCCCTTGTGGCTACGATTCACTTAAAATGCAAAGAGTGGGCAGTTGTATAACTAATGCTAGGGACAGAGACTCATTCTAAGTACAGAGATGGATTTAGATTACTAAATAGCACCTTCCTTTTGCAGTCAGAAATAATTTTACTTTATTTCAAAAAAAAATTGAAAATGGCATTAACTTTAAAGCAGTCAGTAAAGTTACTACAGCAATCAACTATCTTTATTCTCCATCTAAATACAAGTCATATGACAAAACTGGGATGGAAAAAATGCGAAAGCCTTTGGGTACTATCGTTGCCAAAGGATGAGCTTCTCAATAGGCTGTTCAGCTTTTGCATCTGGCAGGAACTTACTCTCAGCCTCTGCTTTCCCCAATATTGATCATGTGGAATAAAAGACTTCGACATCTTCAGGTCCAGCATGATCCAATTTTGGAGTACATGCCAAATGCTCATTGGTTCTATTTGCTTGAATTAAATATTCATTTGTTAAAATGCCCATTATGTGCTGGTCATTGTTACTGGAGCTGGAGATATACTGGTGAACAGAACAAGCAAGCTCCCTATTCTTAGGAACTTAAATTCTTTGCAGTGGTGGCTGCTGCTGCTGCTAAGTCACTTCAGTTGTGTCCGACTCTGTGCGACCCCATAGACGGCAGCCCACTAGGCTCCTCTGTCCCTGGGATTCTCCAGGCAAGAATACTGGAGTGGGTTGCCATTTCCTTCTCCAATGCATGAAAGTGAAAACTGAAAGTGAAGTCGCTCAGTCGTGCCCGACTCTTAGCGACCCCTTGGACCGGAGCCTACCACCCTCCTCCGTCCATGGGATTTTCCAGGCAAGAGTACCAGAGTGGGGTGCCATTGCCTACTCCATGCAATGGGTGGAGGGAGGGGAAAAATAAGCAAACAAATAGTACTAAATGTATACCAACATGAATATATATGTTCAAAAATATGTGATGAAAAAGAGATTGAATAGGTAAGTAAGAAGGCAGCATATCTTGATAGTGTTGTACAGAGAGTTAAAATACCAGTGGTGTGATTAAGCAGTCACTTTTGATTGGGTTGTCAAGTCAAGCCTGTTTAAAAAAGTGACATTTAAGTTGAAATCTGTATGGATGAAGAGATAAACAGTGTTTGAGGCAGATGGAAGAGCTTATGCAAAGTCCTGAGATAGGAACAGAAAAAAGGCCAGAATGGTCAAAGTCTAGTGTGTGAGAAAGTTGTATGATTGAGATCAGAAACATAAGCAAATCCCTAGGGTTTTTTAAGCCATGAAAAGAATTTGGATTTCCTTCCAAGGATCATGAGCAGCCATTGGGGAATTTAAGAAGCATAAAAGGGGCAATCTGATTTGTATTTTAGGATAATGGCTCCAGTCTCTGTATGAAGCATGGATTGTATTGGAGCCAGAATGGAAGCAGAGGGATCAGCAAGAAGGCCATTGTGAAAGTCCAGGCAAGATGTGATGGTGGCTTTGATCAATGCTAGTAGTAGAGGTGAAAATAAAAGGATCCAGTGAAATTACTGAGTCAATGTGATTGCAGTTTTTCAATTTTTGCAAGTTGTTTCCTAAAGTTTTCTTTTAAATTAATTTGCACTCCTCTATTGGTTTGTGAGAGTAATAATGCAAAGTAGAAATTGTCCACACTTCAGTTTCATATAAGATGAAAACACGATCTTACATACATTAGTTTAAGATAACTTCCTTTCCTAGGAAGGAGCTCCATGTGTCTCAAGACCGGGCAATTTATTATATATCACAAGGCCTCAGCATTTTCCTGTATGCTATATGCTCTTTTGTTTGCCCTCTCTCTGCAGCAACTCTTCATGTTATATATGCATGTGTATATATTCCCTTTCTTCTTTTATATACCTACCATTTATATTTTTATTAAAATATAGTTGATGTACAGTATTTTGTTAGTTTCAGTTTTATTGCACAGGGATTTGACATTGCATACATTATGAAATGATGTATGTCTAGTAACTGTAAGTCTAGTAACCATCTGTCCCCATACAAAATTATTACAATACTATAGGCAATATTCCTCATACTGTAAATTATATCTCCATAACTTATTTACTTTATAACTAGAGGTTTGAACCTCTTAATCCCCTTCACTTATTTTGCCTCCTAACTCAACTTCCCTCCATTTTGGCAAATACTTGTTTGATCTCTGTATCTATGAGTCTGTTTTCATTTTGTTTGTTTCATTTTTAAAATTTCACATACAAGTGAAATCATATGGTATTTGCCTTTCTCTCTCTGACTTACTTCATGTAGCATAATATCCTCTAGGTCTATCCATGCTGTAGCAAATAGCAAGATTTCATTTTTTATGGCTGAGTAATATTCTATCATATATCTAGACCATGTATTCTTTATCTGTTCATCCATTGCTGGACATTTATATTGCGTCTGTATCTTGGATTTTGTAAATAATGCTGTAATGAACATATGGATGCATATAAAATTTTGAATTAGTATTTTTCTTTAAAGAATGGCTAAAAAAAAAAAGAATGGCTAGAAGTAGAATTGCTGGATTCTAATGTAGTTCTTTTAAAAATTTCTTTGAGTAACATTCATATTGTTTTTCATAGTGGCTATGCCAATTTGCATTCCCACCAACAGGGCACAAAAGTTTCCCTTTACTCTGTATCCTCTTCAATATTTATTATTTCTTGTCTTTTTTTTCTTTTTTTTTTTGATGACAACCATTTTGACAGATTTACACCTGTCAGGTGATGTCTCATTGTGGTTTGATTTGCATTTCTCTGATAATTAGATCCTCTGTTTTTCAACTGGGTTGTTTGATGTTAAGCTGTATGAGTTCTTTGTATATTTTGGATATTAACCCCTCATCAGATACATTAATTGCCAATATGTTCTCCTATTCAGTAGGCCACATTTTCACTTTGTTGATAGTTTCCTTTGCTGTGCAGAAGGTTTTATAGTGTGAGGTAGTCCCATTTATTTAAATTTGCTTTTATTTCCCTTGCCTTAGAGACAGATCCCAAAATCTATTGCTAAGACTGATGTCAAAGAGCATACTGCCTGAGTTTTCTTCTAGGTGTTTTATGGTTTCAGGTCTTATATTTAGGTCTTTAATCTATTTTATGTTTATTTTTGTAGATGGTATGAGAAAGTAGCCCAGTTTGAGTTTTTTACATGTAGCTATGTAGTTTTTATTAACACCACTTATGAAGAGGTTTCCTACTCCCCATTTTATGTTATTATCTTTTTTTGTTGAAGATTAATTGACCATTTAATTATAGATTTATTTCTGGGCTCTCTATTCTAGTCCATTGATCAATGTGTATGTCTTTTTGTAGTACCATACTGTTTTTATTACCATAACTTTGTAGTATCATTTGAAATCAGGGAACTAGATGCTTCCAGCTTTGTTCTTTCTCAAGATTGCTTTGGCTATTTGGGATACTTTGTGTTTCTCTACAAATTTTAGAATTATTGTTATAGTTTTATGAAAAATACCTATGATATTTTGATCAGAATTCCACTGAATCTGTAGATTATCTTGGGTAGCATTGTCATTTTAACAATATTAATTCTTTCAATTTATGAGCATGGTATATCTTTCCATTTGTGTCACCTTCAATTTCTTTAACCATCATCTTGTAGTTTTCTGATTACAAGCCTTTTACCTCTTTCCTTTGATTTATTCCTTGTTATTTTTTTCTTTTTGATGTAATTGTAAAAGGGATTATTTTCTTAATTTTTCTAATATTTCCTAGTTAGTGTATAGAAGCACAACAAATGTCTATATATTAATCTGTTATCCTGAAACTTCACTGAATTCATTTAGTAGTTCTCATGTCTTTTTTATAGTGTTTTTAGGATTTTCTCTATATTGTATCATGTCACCTGCAGACAGTGACAGTTTTATTTCTTCTCCAATTTGGATTTCTTTTATTTATTTTTTCTTTTCTGACTGCCTGTGTGTCTAGGACTTCCAACATTATCTTGAATAAAAGTGAAGAGAGACAGCATCCTCATCTTGTTTCTCATTTTAGAAGAAATGCTTTCAGCTTTTCACTGTTGACTATGATGTTGGCTATGAGTTTGCCGTATATGACATTTATCATGTTGAAGTATGTTCCCTCTTTACTGACTTTGTTGAGAGGCTTTATTTTAAAAAAATATCATAAATGTATGTTGAATTTTGTCAAAAAGTTATTCTGCATTTGTTGAGATGGTCATTTGATTTTTATTCTTCAGTTTGCTGATACAGTGTATCACATTGTCTGTTTTGTGGATATTATGCCATCTGCGCATTCCTGGGATAAATCCCACTTGATAATGGTTTATGATTCTTTTAATATTTTGAATTCAGTTTGCTAATATTTTGTTGAGATTTTTTGCATTTATGTTCATCATTAATATTGCCTTGTAATTTTCTTTTTTGTATGTGATATTTTTGTCTAGTTTTGGTATCAGGGTAATGTCTTTGATGAGAATGAGTTTGGAAGCATTCCTTCTGCAATTATTGGGAATAGTTTGAGAAGAATAGATGTTAATTTTTCTTTATATATTTTGTAGAATTTACCTGTGAAGATATCTAGTCCTGGGCTTTTGTTTTTTGGGATTTTTTTGGATTACTGAATTGATTTTATTACTGATAATCAGTCTGTTTACATTTTCTATTTCTTCCTGGTTCAGTCTTGAGAGATTGTACATTTTAAGGAATTTATACATGTCTCATAGGCTATTCATTTTATTGGTGTATAATTGTTCACAGTAATCTCTCATGATTGTATTTTTGTGATATTAATTATAACTTCTTTTTCATTTCTAATTTTATTGATTTGATCCCTTGATTTTTTTTCTCCTTGATGAGTCTGGCTAAAGATCTGTCTTTAGCGAGACTATGCACAGTACATCATGAGAAATGCTGGGCTGGATGAAGCACAAGCTGGGATCAAGATTGCTGGGAGAAATATCAATAACCTCAGATATGCAGATGACACCAACCCTTATGGAAGAAAGTGAAGAAGAGCTAGAGGCTCTTGACGAAAGTGAAAAAGGAGAGTGAAAAAAAGTTGGGTTAAAGTTCAACATTCAGAAAACTAAGATCATGACATCCGGTCTTACCACTTCATGGCAAATAGATGGGGAAACAGTGGAAACAGTGGCTGACTTTATTTTTCTCGGCTCCAAAATCACTGCAGATGGTGGCTGCAGCCATGAAATTAAAAAATGCTTGTTCTTTGGAAGAAAAGTTATGACCAGCCTAGATAGCATATTAAAAAGCAGAGACACTATTTTGTCAAAGAAGGTCCATCTAGTCAAGGCTATGGTTTTTCCAGTAGTCATGTATGGATGTGAGAGTTGGACTATAAAGAAAGCTGAGCACTGAAGAGCTGATACTTTTGAACTGTGGTGTTGAAGACTCTTGAGAGTCCCTTGGACTGCAAGGAGATCCAACCAGTCCATTCTGAAGGGGATCAGCCCTGGGATTTGTTTGGAAGGACTGATGCTGAAGCTGAAACTCCAGTACTTTGGCCACCTCATGGGAAGAGTTGACTCATTGGAAAAGACTCTGATGCTGGGAGGGATTGGGGGCAGGAGGAGAAGGGGACGACTGAGGATGAGATGGCTGGATGGCATCACTGACTCGATGGATGTGGGTCTGAGTGAACTCCGGGAGTTAGTGATGGACAGGGAGGCCTGGCGTGCTGCAGTTCATGGGGTCACAAAGAGTTGGACACTACTGAGTGACTGAACTGAACTGAAAGATCTGACCTTAAAAATTTTGTTCATCTTTTCAAAGAACTGGCTGTTAGTTTTATTGATTTTTCTATTGTATTTTTAGTATTTATTTTATTTATTACCACTCTAATCTATATTATTTTTCACCCTGCTGACTTTTTTCTTTTTTAATTGTTTCCTTTCTCTAGCTCCCTTAGCTTTAAGGTCAAATTGTTAGAGACTTTTGTTTGCTTCCTGAGGTAGTTTTGTATCACTCTACACCTCCCTCTTTGAACTGCTTTTGCTGCATTCCATTTGGATTGTTGTATTTCAGTTTTTGTCTCCATGTATTTCTTTTTCATTTCCTCTTTGATTTCATCAGTGACCCGTGGGATGCTTAGATTTTATGTGTTTGTGTAGTTTTTTTTTTTTTTTAATCTTAAAGCTGATTGTTATGCTGAAGTTGTTGTGGTTAACAATGATGTTTTTATATGTTTTTAGTCTTCTTAAATTTATTGAGACTTGTTTTGTGGTCTAGCTTGTGGTCTATTCTGGAGAATTTTCCATGTACATTTGAAAAGAATGTGTATTCTACTATTTTTGGATAAAATATTCTTTATACATCTAATAACTCTATTGATACAATTTGTCATTTAAAGTTATTGGTTCTTTACTGATTTGCTTTCTGGATGACCTGTCCATTGATGTAAAGGGGGTGTTAAAGTCCTCTGTTATTATTGTATGACTGTCAATCTCTCATTTTATGTTTATTAGTATTTGCTTTATGTATATAGGTGCTCTTGTGTTCAATATATATGTTTATAATTATATAAATATATATATTTATAATTACTGTATATAAAAATATACTATATATATACTATATACTACATATATACTATATGCTATATAAAAATATATATATTTATAATTACTATACCTTCTTGTTGGATTTATCTCTCTATTATTATGTAATGTCCTTCTTTGTCTCTTATTACAGTATCTATTTTAAAGTGTATTTTGTCTGAAAAAAGTATTGCTACTTCAGTTTTCTTTACATTTTCATTTGCCTGGAAATTATTTTTCCTTCTTACTTTTGGTATGTGTGTGTGGTGTTGCCTGTGAGTCCTGCTTTGTGTTATGACTGTGGCCCTCTAGAGGGAGGAGTAGGCTTCCTGTGTGGTTGGCTAAATGGCCCAGGGAACTCAGGGCTGGTGCTGGCCCACTGGTAGGTGGGGCTCTGTCCACGTGTGACTTTCTGCATATCTGAGGGAACTTGTGGCAGGGTCTCTGAATGATGTGTGCTTGGACTTGGCAGGCTCAGGGTTGCTTCTGGTCTACCAGTGGGCTGGCTGGGTCCCCAGCACTAATATGCTGGAGGGAGGATTCCAAAAAGGCTCTTGTTAGTGCAGTATTAGCATGGTAAAATAAGCTTTCAAAAATAGCTGCTGCCAGCATGTGCCTCCTCAGGGGAAGTCCCAGTGACATCCTGCATCTCCTGGAGGCTCTCCAAGATAAGAGCCAAGTGGGTCTGACCCCGGCTTCATTCAAAGTACTTTCTCTGTGCTGGGACTTGGAGGATGTGAGATTTTGTGCATGCCCCGTATGAGTGAAGTGTCGGTTTCCTATATCCTTCTGCCCTCCTCAACATGAGCCCCTACTGATTTTCAAAACCAGGTTCTGGGAGTTCATCTTCCCAGTTTAGAAAACTTAGAGTACAGAACCTGATGTGGGGCTTGGATCCTTCACTACTTGAGGAGTATCCCTATATTTGTGATACTTTTCCTGTTTGGGGGTCACCAGCCCAGGTGTATGGATCCTAAATGAGTCTTTGCCCCTCCTACCTGTCTTGTTGTGGTTCCTTCTTCATATGTTCAGTTGTGGAAAAAATTTTCTGCCAGCCTTCTGGTTGTTCTCATAGATAGTTACTCTGTAAGTGGTTATAATTTTGGTGTGTCAGTGGGAGGAGGTGAGTTCATGGTCTTCCTACTCTGCCATTCATCCACCTCTCCTGTATTTCTTCTTTTAGATTATGAACTTTGAGGGCAGATAGAAACTGTCAACCTATGCAATAGTGACAGCTTACAGTGAATGGTGTCAGATTTGTGATCTCAGAAGGAGAGAATTTGACTTTGGGACAAGTAGCATGGCTTCAGGGGCTCAGAATTTATGGGGAAAACTTTTATTACAGTGTAAAAGGGATAGAGAAAGCTTCTGACATAGACATCACAAGGGGGCAGATAGTGGCCCACTCACTAGGTGGGTGGTGGGGCTTTATATACATTTTCAGTTCAGTTCAGTTCAGTTCAGTCACTCAGTCGTGTCCGACTCTTTGTGACCACATAGACTGCAGCATGCCAGGCCTCCCTGTCCATCACCAACTCCCAGAGTTTACTCAGACTCACGTCCATGAGTCGGTGATGCCATCCAACCATCTCAACTTCTGTCATCCCCTTCTCCTCCTGCCTTCAGTCTTTCTTAGCATCAGGGTCTTTCCCAATGAGTCAGCTCTTCATATCAGGTGGCCAAAGTTTTGGACTTTCAGCTTCAGTATCAGTACTTCCAATGAATATTCAGGACTGATTTCCTTTAGGAAGGACTAGTTGGATCTCCTTGTAGTCCAAGGGGCTCTCATGAATCTTCTCCAACACCGCAGTTCAAAAGCATCAATTTTTCAGTGCTCAGCTTTCTTTATAGTCCAACTCTATACATCCATACATGCCTACTGGATAAACCATAGCTTTGACTAGACGGACCCTTTCCGGCAAAGTAACGTCTCTGCTTTTTAATGTGTTGTCTAGGTTTGTCATAGCTTTTCTTCCAAGGAGCAACTGTCTTTTAATTTCATGGCTGCTGTCACCATCTGCAGTGATTTTAGAGCACTCCCCCCTGCCACACCCCACACACACACACACACACAAAAGTCTGCCACTGTTTCCATTGTTTCCCCATCTATTTGCCTTGAAGTGATAGGACTGGATGCCATGATCTTAGTTTTCTGAATGTTGAGCTTCCAGCCAACTTTTTTCACTGTCCTTTTTCACTTTCACCAGTAAGCTCTTTAGTTCCTCTTCACTTTCTGCCGTTAAGGGTGGTGTCATCTGCATATCTGAGACTATTGCTATTTCTCCCAGCAGTCTTGATCCCAGCTTGTGCTTCATCTAGTCCAGCATCTCACATGATGTACTCTGCATATAAGTTAAATAAGCAGGGTGACGATATGCAGCCTTAACATACTCCTTTCCCAATTTGAAACCAGTCCATGTTCCATGTCTGGTTCTAACTGTTGCTTCTTTACCTGGATGCAGATTTCTCAGGAGGTAGGTCAGATGGTCTGGTATTCCCATCTCTTTCAGAATTTTCCACAGTTTATTGTGATCTACACAGTCAAAGGCTTTGGCATAATCAATAAAGCAGAAGTAGATGTTTTTCTGGCATTTTCTTGCTTTTTGTATGATCCAACAGATGTTGGCTCTTTGATCTCTGGTTCCTCTGCCTTTTCTAAATCCAACTTGAACATCTGGAATATCACTGTTTATGTACTGTTGAAGCCTGGCTTGGAGAATTTTGAGCATTATTTTGCTAGCACATGATTGATACTTTTTCAGTTGGTTACCAACAATAGAAAGGTCTTACCAAAGCCAGTCCCATGACATATGTCTTAAGATCACAAGATTATTCAGAAGGCTCTGTAAGAAGGAGAAACATGTTGTTGAGCAAGATACATTGTTGTTATATAGTCATTAGTACAGAGCTTAAGGAAAAACATACCCTTGAGCAAGATGTGTTGTTTTGTTTTATAATCATTAGTTCTGGGCTTAAAGAAATTTAGTCATAGAAGAAATAGATTGTTGCCATAACAACTCATAGCTTAAGGAAAAAAAGTCTTATGTGACTAAGAGGAAGGAATGTAGAAAAAAAAGTTTGTCCCCTTCTCCTCCTCAAATGCCTGGGACCCTTTATCAACTTATTTAAGCATTAACCCTCTCAATAGTGTGCCATCCAGCTGTTGCTTAAGAATCATCCATGATCACATGAACAGATCACTGAAAAAAGAAGCTGATCATTCATCATGTTTATTTTTTACTATTACTGAGAGTAATGAGTCCCAACAATTCTATGAAGATTATTTAATGTCTATACTCATATTTCTGACAGGGCTTCCCTGGTGGCTCAGTGGTAAAGAATCTACCTGTTGTGCAGGAGATGTGATTTTGATATCTGGGTTGGGAAGATACCCTGGAGGAATTGGCAACCCATTCTGGTACTCTTGCCTGGGAAGTCTGATGGACAGAGGAGCCTGGGGTTGCAAAAGAGTCAGACATGATTTACTGAGTAAATAACAAAACATTTCAGACACTATTAGGGAAAAAAATCCAAAGAAACCCTTTTAACTGTATATAGTAGAAAATATTTAGAATTCATATTCAGAGAACTTGGATTCAAGTCCTGGTTTTGCTCCTTTCTGATAGTGGGACCTTGGACCTTTGTTTCTTCAACTGTAAACCAGTCTAATAATACAGTCTTCCCTAGGTCATAAGATATTGTAAGTTATGTGTAAAAAGAACTCACAAATTCTAAAATACAGATAAGTGCTTCTATTTAATAAAATATTTAGCTTTTAACTATGCTATGTATACTGTTCTTAAAGTTTTACATGTACTAACTGTTTATTCCTCATGGTTTTCTGATGAGGCTAGAGCTATTCTTATACCTATACCTATTTTTCAGATAAGACGATAAAAGAGAGATGAAATAATTCATCAAAAGTCACATGCTCAGTAAATGATAGGACTTGAACCCATAATTGAACAGTACATTCCCTGATTTGAATGATTATGATCTGTTAGTACTCTTTACATTTGAGACTATTAAATTATTTACAGCATATGTATTAATACAAAATGTATGCCAAACATTGTGCTAAATACTGAGGATATGATAAAGAAAGGGCAAGGTTATTCACAGTCTTTTAATTCAGTCTTTTAAACATCTGTGAAGGTGAAGAATTTTTTTTCTTTAATCAAATTAGAAGCCTCATGCTTGAACAATGGTAATAGCTCTTGACTTAATTAGCATATATGAATTCACAGATAAGTCAATATCATAATATAGACTAGCACACATTTTATTACATATCATCAGTAAATATTCTTTATTAACTGAGCCATATTTTTTTCCAAAAAAGTAACTTCCAATTTTGACTTTCCAAAGATATTAATTTTCTTTCAAATATATAAATAGTGACTTTAGTTTTCCTTCTTAGAATTTTCAGATTTTCAAACATATTCAAGACTCAATCATATTTGAGGATCTCAGCCAATTGGATACCATTTTCAATTTAGTGGTCAGAGTGACTTTTACTTAGAGAATTCTAAGATAAACATGTGCAGGTGAATTCACTAAGTATATATTTTAATATCTATAGTAGCATAGAAGCTACATAGCTACAACTTGATAGAACATCTCATCTTAACTGCCTAATGGGGGTATGAAAAGTTTCTATAGTTCCATATCATAAAAATTTATTCTTTTTTGCATGATTTTTTCTGTGACACAACAGATGATTATGAGAGCCCATTTATGTAAGTGAATTGCTCAGTGATATTATCAGCCAAAATTGTAGGTTGAGGTCAAGTGATGTCAAGTTATTATTTAAAGAAACAAAGGCAAAAGGAATAGACAGATTGTAGAAGAGAAATTTAATACATTTTGGCAACATAGTAGGAAGGTCAGTAAAGGACATGAAACTAGGATGATGTCATTATAATTGGCTTCAGTTCAGAAGTGGCAGGGTGGCAGTTAGCCAAAAAGGCACTTTGATGTTGTTTGTTTATATATTGCTATTTAACTATCCAGGTCCAGAAGTGGAGATTACAACAGATAATTATATGGTGGATGACTGAATATTGTGGTTACTGCTTTATTTTAAACTTTGTTGCCAGAATGCAATGACTGTACTTTTTTTTAGAGTTTTCAGTTTTAAGATGCACTTCCTCCATGCCTGCAGATCTGTAGGACCTTCTATTGTAGGAGCTTCTATTGTGGGACCTTCTACAATCGATACAGGTCAAACTGCTGCAAGGATACTTGTTTGATGTAATGATATCGATCCAGATTTTGAGTTCACAAAACATTTAGGGAAGACTCCCATAATGTTTTAAAATTATGGAATAATCAGATTTCTGCAACATCCTCTCTTGCTTCATGGCCGGTGATTATGATATGCCTGTAAAGATGGAGAAAGGAGTCAGATGGAAGAATGCTTTCCTTTTTCAGTTTCTCATTAGAGTGTATTATGAACATCCCCTCTGCATGCCATAACTACCTAAAATAGCTCCTATTCTATTGGCTAAATCACATGCATTTGGCAACTGATAGTATCCTATTGGTTAGAGGTGAAATTTTTTGCTGCAGATACTATAAATCAAACCTGTGCAACAGAAACATACCACAAGCCACAAATATAAGCTACATATTTTATTTAAAATTTTCAAGCAGCCACGTTTTTAAAGAGTTAATATCAATTTACTGGTATAATTTCTTTAATGTGATACATCCAAAGTATTATCATTCAAATATGTATTAAAAAACAGCTCAGGTGATGCAACAGGTCTGGAGACTACAACGGATACCTATTGTCCTAGTTCTCTTCTGCCTATTCTAGATTCTCTTCACCTTTAACATTTCTGCTAGTCTAAGTGGCTTATTTAGTGACTGCTGCTGCTGCTGCTGCTAAGTCACTTCAGTCGTATCCAACTCTGTGCGACCCCATAGACGGCAGCCCACCAGGCTCCCCTGTCCCTGGGATTCTCCAGGCAAGAACACTGGAGTGGGTTGCCATTTCCTTCCCCAATGCATGAAAGTGAAAAGTGAAAGTGAAGTCACTCAGTCGTGTCCGACTCTTGGCGACCCCACGGACTGCAGCCTACCAGGCTCCTCCCTCCATGGGATTTTTAGTGGCTGGTCCTGTCCAAATTCTTCTCAGGCCACCCAGTAGCCTAGTTACTTACTGTCAAATCTGAACAGAGACATCTGCTTGGTCTTCCCTACTGATGGCTCTTGTCTTCAAAGGTCAAGCCAAGAACCTGGGGTAGGAGATGGAGTCTGTTAACTATCAAGTATGTTTATTCCAATAAAGCAGGAGAGAGGACATGATTACTGGATTTTTCTAGGCCTCACGCCCCATTTTGTAAACTGGACCTCAGTTCAGTTTAGTTCAGTTCAGTTTCTCAGTTGTGTCTGACTCTTGGCAAGCCCATGGACTACAGCATGCCAGTCTTCCCTGTCCATCACCAACTCCCAAAGCTGACTCAAACTAATGTCCATCAAGTCAGTGATGCCATCCAACCATCTCATCCTTTGTTGTCCCCTTCTTTTCCTGCCTTCAATCTTTCCCAGCATCAAGGTCTTTTCCAATGAGTAAGTGAAACTATTTGTTAGTATGTGTTCCTACTTTAACATGGATAACTGGAATACCTTGAGTTCCTGAATAATAAAAGTGACTTTTTAATTTCCAGGTATTCTCTTTCCCTAGGGTATGATTACCTGAGTGAATAGCCATAGGTTTCTATGAAGGACTGGTTGAATCATTACTGTATAATGTTGCTTTCATATTTCATGGTGATTCCTCATGGATTCTTGACCTTTTCTTCAATTCCTGGAGGCCCCTATGGGATAGATCTTGAGAGGAACATGTGCTGTATTGAAAGACAGGAGTCTTCCCATTGTCTTCAAGTAAGAGAGGAATGCTGATTTATAACAAAGAGGAATATATCACTTCTGATGGGCCCAGAAAGGCCAACAGAATATGGGTATTTAAAACTTTTAAGTGTAAAGACCTAGACATTCCCATTTCAGGTTTAGTAATCCAGGTATTGGTCTTGGCACTTCACAAGTTCACTCTTCTCTGAAAGGTTAATTTTATAATTCAGTTCTAGCTTTCTTTGCCTTTTAGTTATAGTAGAGCAGAGATTCTTCATGTGCTGCCAAAGAATCTCTGTGACTTTCACATTTTACCTTAAATTGGTAATTAATTATCTCCACTTTTAATTGTTTTTCTCCAGTGAATTGATAGCCCTCAGTGAAAAAAGGTGAAAATGTTAGTTGTTCAGTCATGTTAGACTCTTTTGTGAACCCATGGACTATAGCCCACCAGGCTCCTCTGTCAATAGAATTCTTCAGCCAAGAATACTGGAGTAGGTTGCCATTCCCTTCTCCAAGGAATCTTCCCAATCTAGGGATCCAACCTGTATCTCCTACATTGCAGGTGGATTCTTTTACAGTCTAAGCCATCAGGGAACCCCATTCTTTTCATATATATCTATTCTTTTCCAAATTATTTCCCAGTTTAGGTTATTACAGAGTTTTGAGCAGAGTTCCTTGTGCTGTACAATAGGTCCTTGTTGGTTATCTATTTTATATATAACAGTGTGTACATGTCAATCCCTAACTCCCCATCTATATGTTTCCCCTGCCCTCCCACTCTACCCCCTGGTAACAGTAAGATTGTTCTCCAAATCTGTGAGTTTGTTTCTGCTTTGTATATGAAAGTTTATTTATATCATTTTTTTTCAGATTCTGCATAAAGAAGATATCATATGATATTTTTCTTTGTCTCATTTACTTCATTTAGTATGACAAGGCATTGAAAGAAGTAGGATTAGGCAGAGGGAGAGATTGAAACTCTCTTACAGTTGCAATAAAGTAGCTCTGGCTATATATAGCTCTTTAGAATTGTCCTTAATTAAGGCATGGGGGCTGGTCCTTCCTTTCTTCCCTTCCCCCTTTAGGCAACCAATCATTGATGTGGACGGCCCTTGGGGAGAGGCCAGCCATGGAATAGGTGACTCTCAGATTCCAGAAGAGGAACTCAACTATGAGCTCTTTGTGGTTCAGTCACTCAGTTGCGTCTGACTCTTTGCGACCCCCTGGACTGCAGCACACCAGGCTTCCCTGTCCTTCACTATCTCCCGAGGCTTGCTCAACTCATGTCTATTGAGTTGATGATGCCATCCAACCATTTCATCCTCTGTCATCACCTTCTCCTCCTGCCTTCAGTCTCTCCCAGCATCAGGGTCTTTTCCAGTGAGTCAACTCTTCACATCAGGTGGCAAAAGTATTGGAGCTTCAGCCTCAGCATTAGTCCCTCCAATGAATTTTCAGGGTTGATTTCCTTTAGGACTAACTGGTTTGATCTCCTTGCACACCAAGGGACTCTCATGAGTCTCCTCCAGTACAACAGTTAAAAAGCATCTGTTCTTCAGTGCTCACCTTTTTTTATGGTCCAGCTCTCACATCCATACATGACTACTGGAAAAACCATAGCTTTGACTAGATGGACCTTGTTGACAAAGTAATGTCTCTGCTTTTTAATATGCTGTCTAAGTTTGTCATAGCTTTTTTTCCAAGGAGCAAGCATTCTTTAATTTCATGGCTGCAGTCACCACCTGCAGTGATTTTGGAGAGCAAGAAAATAAAGTCTGTCACTATTTCCATTGTTTCCCCATTTTCTGCCATGAAGTGATGAGACCAGATGCCATGATCTTAGTTTTTTGAATGTTGAGTTCTAAGCCAACTTTTTCACTCTCCTTTTCACTTTCATCAATAGGCTCTTCAGTTCCTCTTCACTTTCTGCCATAAGGGTGGTGTCATCTGCATATCTGAGGTTATTGACATTTTTCCCAGCAGTCTTGATTCTAGCTTGTGCTTCATCCAACCCCGCATTTTGCATGATGTACTCTGCATAGAAGTTAAACAAGCAGGGTGACAATATACAGCCTTGATGTACTCCTTTCCCAATTTTGAATCAGTCCATTATTCCATGTCCAGTTCTAACTGTTGCTTCTTGACCTGCATACAGATGTCTCAGGAGGCATGTAAGGGGGTCTGGTATTCCCATCTTTTGAAGAATTTTCCACAGTTAGTTGTGATCCACACAGTCACAGGCTTTAGCATAGTCAATGAAGTAGAAATAGATGCTTTCTGGAATTTTCTTGCTTTTTCTATGATCCAACGGATGTTGGCAATTTGATCTCCGGTTCCTCTGCCTTTTCTAAATCCAGCTTGAATATCTGGAGTTTCTCGGTTCACATACTGTTGAAGCCTAGTTTGGAGAATTTTGAGCATTACTTTACTAGCATGTCAAATGAGTGCAGTTGTGTGGTAATTTGAACATTCTTTGGCATTGCTCTTCTTTGGGATCGGATTGAAAACTGACCTTTTCCAGTCCTGTGGCTACTACTGAGTTTTCCAAATGTACTGGCATATTGAATATAGCACTTTGCTGCTAAGTCACTTCAGTCGTGTCCGACTCTCTGCAACCTCATAGACGGCAGCCCACCAGGCTCCCCCGTCCCTTGGATTCTCCAGGCAAGAACACTGGAGTGGGTTGCCATTTCCTTCTCCAATGTATGAAAATGAAAAGTGAAAGTGAAGTTGCTCAGTCGTATCCGACTCCCAGCGACCCCATTTAACAGCATCATTTTCAGTTCTTTTTCTCAAGGAAAGGGAAAGAAACTCCTGGAAATAACATCTGAAAATTTAAGTCTCAGATTTTGTGTCTTGCATCCCTTTCCCCAAGCTAGATGTTAAGGGTGAAATTCCCTAACAATGAATAATATTCTCTCCAAATCAGAAGGGAAATTATGTTTCTGCAAATTTGCATTTTCATGACCTGATGGGCTGTAACTCTCATTACAGTTCTTAAAGGCTGGCCTAGTTCTTGCTGAGCCAGTGGGCAATCATTGATATATTTGTCAATAGCTGGTGAAAATATCTCAGGGGAAACTAAGTATTCAGCTTAGGTTCAAAATTTATGGTGGGAGCATCACTCAGAAAAGAGAAGTCTTCCACAGCAGGCATCCCATTCATTCTAATGGTGGCAGTGGTTTAGTTGCTCAGTTGGGTTCAACTCTTGTGACCCCATGCAGTGTGGCCAGTCAGGCCTCTCTGTCCATGTTGCCATTTCTTCTTGCAAGGCATCTTCTGACCCAGGAATCGATCCCAGGTTCTTTACCTCTGGTGCCATCTGGGAAGCCCATTCAACATAATAATTGTACATAAATGACTTAAGGACACAGTATAGTGTACTTACAGAGATAGATACATTTCATCCCCATTAGATTATCACTACAAACATAATACCTCTCTGGAAAAATAATTTTGACTCTTTAATTTCAATGAAAGATTAGATCATGAGCCAGTATATCAAATATGAAACCAATTATTTCCACTTATTGTGTGATTAATATTACTAACTGAAAATAACAAGGTCCTACTGTACAGAACAGGGAACTATATTTAATATTCTGTGATAAACCATAAAGGAAAATAATATGAAAGAGAACATATATATACATATATATGTATAACTGAGTCACTTTGCTTTACAGCAGAAATTAATATAATATTGTAAATCAACTGTATTTCAATAAAATTTTAAAATTCAAAAAGTAATTGAAAATTGGTTAAAAATATTGCTAACTCATTTTCTGGTATATTTAGGTGCAATCTTCTGTCATAGACTTTAGTCATTAATAAAGCTTAATCACAGTTTCTTTTAGTCACCAAGCCATGTCAGTCATCAAATTGTGAAATTTCTGATGAAATATATAGCACATTTATATATATGTTACAGAATAAAGTTGTATATATAAAACCATGTACAGTTGACCCCTGAACAACACAGATTTGAACTGCATAGGTACACTTATATGTGGATTTTTTCAGCAATAAGTACTATAGCACAGTAATATATGGTCCACGGTTGGTTGATCTCAGATGTGGAATTATAAATATCAGGAGACTGTGAGGACAGAGGTTGAGCTCTGACTTATACATGGATTTTCAACTGTGTGGAGGGTTGACACCCCTACCCCCTATGGTGTTCAAGGGTCAAATGTAGACTGTATTTTACAGCAAATTTAAGGATTTTTATGGGTCACTTTGTAGTACACAATTTTGATTTGTGCTCTGACTTTAGAATTAGTAAATGTAGTCTAAAGTTGATGTTAGCTTCCTCTTCTTTATTTTCCAGTTCCCAAGCCCCACGAAACAGACTGTCTTCAACTGAGGAATAGCATGTCATTGGTGGGCAGCATGTGTCAAGACCTCAAAATGGAGACTTTTAAAAATACTTCAAATACTGTGATTTTTCAAAGATTCTGATATATACCCTCGAAGAATAGGGGAATGCTCAGAGAAATCATTGAGTATAAAAAAACATGTTGCTGATGGGACAGTTATCTTACACTTTAATTATACATTTTCAGGAAGAAAAGGCCAAGAGATGAAAGAAAACAAGAGATCATATGGCTCTTTTTCTCAGCACCAATTGTGGAACCTACCACAGAGGATATTCAGTAAGTATTTATTCATCTTTGGATCTATTTTTGTACTCGGGAAACAAGTCTGAAGTAAGAATGTGTTTACACAGTGTGATGGTTAATTTTATGTGTCAACTTGACTGGCTAAGCAATCCCCATATAACGGGTAAATATTATTCCTGCATTTGTGTGACGGTGTTGTTGGAAGAAATTGGCATCTGAATCAGACTGAGTAAAGATCTGCCTTTACCAATATGAGGGCGCAACCAGCCTGTGTAGAAAGGTGGAAGAAGAACGAATTCTCTCCTTCCTAAGCTGAGGTCTGTCTGCCTTCTTCTGTCCTCTGACATAGGAGCTTCTGGTTCTCAAGCCTTCTGATGATGGGACTTAAACCAGCATCTCCCCTGCTCCCAAGTCTTTTGGCCTTGGACTGAATTTTACCACTGATGTTCTTGCTTTTCAAGCTCACAGATGGCAAATTGTAGGACTTCAGGCCTCTATAACCATGTGAGTTACTTCCTATAATGTCTCATCTTATGTATATCTCTATACATCCTGTTGGAGAATTCTAATACACCTTAGCTGAGCATGTTCTCTCAGTTGAATTGATGACTATTGAAATTCCTCTCTTGGCAGTGGTTATTCTTGCTCAGAGAAACTGATTGCTTATTTAATCAGAGAAGAAGCAATTCTCAGAATGATTGTCAGAAACTTTGCTTTTTTCTTCTTTCTTCAGTGGAATTTGTCTATTTACAATTCCTTTTTAAATTACTGGCTGAACTACATGGCATGACTTTATTTTTCTGGGCTCCAGAATCACTGCAGATGGTGACTGCAGCCATGAAATTAAAAGACACTTACTCCTTGGAAAGAAAGTTATGACCAACCTAGACGCATATTAAAAAGCAGAGATATTACTTTGTCAAAGAACGTCTGTCTAGTCAAGGCTATGGTTTTTTTCCAGTAGTCATGTATGGATGTGAGAATTGGACTATAAAGAAAGCTGAGTGCAGAAGAATTGATGGTTTTGAACTGTGGTGTTGGAGAAGACTCTTGAGAGTCCCTTGGACTGCAAGGAGATCCAACCAGTCCATCCTAAAGGAAATAAGTCCTGGGTGTTCATTGGAAGGACTGATGTTGAAGCTGAAACTTCAGTACTTTGGCCACCTGATGCGAAGAGTTAACTCATTTGAAAAGACCTTGATGCTGGGAGGGATTGAGGGCAGGAGGAGAAGGGGATTACAGAGGATGAGATGATTAGATGGCATCACCAACTCACTGGACATGAGTTTGGGTAAAGTCTGGGAGTCGGTGATGGACAGGGAAGCCTGGAGTGCTGCGGCTCATGGGGTTGCAAACAGTTGGATACGACTGAGCGACTGAACTGAACTGAACTGAACATGGCCTGTGGGATCTTATTTGCCCAACCAGAGATTGAGCCCATATTCCCTGCACTGGAAGCATGGAGCCTTAACCAGTGGACTGCCAGGGAAGCCCCCAACTCTTTTTCTTTTCTTAATGATTTTGTTTTTAAGTTTTCCTCCTCCCGTCTTTTCAGAGTTCTGGCCAGCTTACTGTAATGAATGGTAACTCTGCTTCTGCTCATCCTATTCCATCTTTAGACAGTCATGTGATGTGATTCTCTAGTCTTCCTTGGGGATAAGCTCCACTGAAAGGCTTTTTCCTCTAACCATCATCATCTTGGTGACTATCCTGGGAACCCTCTCCACATTTTCCATCAGCCTCTGCTTTTGGTTTAGATGGATATTAAGGATGTGGGGTGATTATACACTCTAATGGCTACTATGTAGCTATTGTATTATAGAACTTTCTTTAAAAACCTATCATGTCATATTATTTCTAATCTACTTTTCTCATTTCTTCCCCCATGTAAGTGTCCAAATCTTCTATTAAAATACATCTTGTTTCAATCTGTACGTACAACTTATTTTACACTTGTGAACACAATGAATATCATTTCTTATGTGACATGTAGTCAAGGAGCACCAAACTCAATTACTCTAAGGGTCAGTCAGGGAACAATTGTGTGTGAAGCTACCAGAAATGAGAAAATAGAGTGATGCTGGCACTTTAGAAAGAGGAGTGCATGCTGTGTCCAAAGGTATTAAAAATTCACTTAAAAATATTTCTTTGGCAAAAATCAATTTTAAAATTATATACATCCCTGATTTAGTCCTTGTTTTAAATCACTGACAAAAACATTAATAAAATGGAGGCTGTATTGACACTTTTGCTCATTTATTCATTTAACAAACATTTGCTGGATGCTGGAGAATTCTGGGTGTCTAAATACTAATACTCATACTAACACTGAGAATTTATCCCTAACTCTCAGGTTCTTTGAATCCAGTAAAACAAGCACACACACACACAAAAGACTAATTATGGAGCTATATGATTAATACATTGAAATGGTGGGTTTTCAGAGGGCTTGGGAACTTAGAAGAAGGGGTAGGTGCCAGTTGAGGACTCAGTGCTTAATAGGATAGCTAATCTCTACCGTAGATCTTAAAAAATAAATGACTGGACTTGAGAATGTGGAAAGGGATAGTTTAGTTGACAGGGAACAGATTTTGAAAGTCAGCTGATCAAGGATATATATGTTTAGAAACTATTGCTACATTCATTAAGGCTGGTAAATTTTTAAAAAAAGTATTTCTCATAATGCTGGGAATAGTTCACTCTAGGTTACATTATTTTAAGGATTTCTTAAAAAGAGAATTGTTATTCTAAGTGGGAAAAGAATTAGAAAAAAAATTGGTACATGTGTATGTATAACTGAAGCACATTGCTGTACACCTGAAACTATCACAATAGTGTTAATCATCTATACTCCAATATAACACAAAAATTTAGTAAAATAAAACCTAAGAGAAAAATTTTAAAAAAGAATTGTTCCATAGTGATTCATGTGTGTGTGCATGCTAAGTTGCTTCAGCTGTGTCTGACTCTGTGACCCAATGGACTCTAGCCCACCAGGCTCCTCTGTCCATCAGATTATCCAGGTGAGACTACTGTAGTGGGTTGCCATGCCCTTCTCCAAGAGATCTTTCAGACCCAGGGATCTAACTTGTGTCTCCTGCAGTGGCAGGCATTTTCTTTTCCACTAGTGTCAATTGGGAAGCCCATAGGGATTCATAGTTAAGGTTAAATACTATTTTTTTTTCCTTCTTCTGGAATACCAGGAAATGCTAACTAGTGGGCTAAGGGGAAAAAGTGAAGTAATCATCCTGTATACATTTTTGGAGTTTTGTAATGCACATTTGGTCTTCCCTGGTGGCTCAGTGGTACAGAATCTACCTGCAATACAGGAGCCACAGGAGATGAGGGTTCTATCCCTGGGTCAGGAAGATCCCCTGGAGAAAGAAATGGCAGCCCGCTCCAGTATTCTTGCCTGGAGAATCTCATGGACAGAGAAACCTGGAGGGCTACAGTGCATGGAGTTACAGAGAGGTGGAGAAGGCTGAGTATACACACACACACATGATCTGTCCTATAACAATATAGTTCTTGAAAAATGAAGTTATGGTCATCCAAGGGTACTTGGGCTATCCTGGCCTAAGCCATAGTCCACTTTAATTCTTTCCTGTGGTTCTGCTGTTAGCAGACACTTAATTGAGCATTTAACCAGTTCATTCTGCCACTCAATTAACTTTTTATTAAAGAAGTTCAGTTGAATCTTTGCTTTTGAAATGACTTGACTCCCATCTGTTATACATATGACCTCATGAAATGTAGTTGCAAAGATGACACATAGTTTTATAAATAACAATTAGTTGTGCCCAAGTGTTACTAGAAGGCAAGTTCAGGTGATAAATGATTAGTGTTCCAAAAAATATAAATAAAAAAGGAGATATTATTGACTATTGTTGAATGTCCATTTCATAAAATGACATTAGGTCTCTGCCTGATAACTGAGAAAGGGCATAAGGGTTAGGGAATCACTAAGAAAATAATGTATGAATCTTTAGACTGGTAGGGGCTTCCAAATGGAGGTAAATGAAATTTTAAGAAGTATAATGAAAGGTGATTGCTTTCTTTTAACTTTGGTGAGCATTTCTCATTCTCCTTTCCCTGTTATTTATCACAACATTGTATAGGTGGTTGGAGCTGGAAATTAACCTTGTAAACAGTCTATTTTCAATAAGTATGTATGTGTGTTCTAAGTAGCTTCAGTCATGACCCTACGAACTATATAGCTCACCAGGCTCCTCTGTTCTTTAACACTGCTGCTGCTGCTAAGTCGCTTCAGTCGTGTCTGACTGTGCGACCCCAGAGACGGCAGCCCACCAGGCTCCCCCGTCCCTGGGATTCTCCAGGCAAGAACACTGGAGTGGGTTGCCATTCTCTTTAACACTAGCGCCACTCAAACATCTAAACCACAAGACACTTGCTTACTCACATTTGTTCTTAAAGCTTTGTCAAGAAAAAGCAACTCTCTTCAGAGATGTTTTCTTGGAGTTGCTGATTTGCACAGGAATGGTAGACAGCAAACACCGTGGTCTACGTACCATTCAGGTGTGGGAAGCCAGGCTGGGGAAGAATTACAGCAAAAGGAAGCAAAACTCACATGTGTGAAAAAGGTGCAATTAACTTTGCTTGAATATCAAAAAATGAAAAAATCTAGAAACTAATTGACAGAGAACTGATTAATTGTAAATTAATGCACAGTCATGAAATAAGATAAGCAAAGCTACTTATTAAAATGAATGAGTGGATCTTTACGTACTGAGGAAAAACATTCTGTTTGTTAGGGGAAAAAAAAAAAGAAAGAAAATGAAAACAAGGCTCTGCACAGGGTATCAAATATGGTTCTCATTTTTGTCTTTAAAAAGATGTAGCAGAATATATGGGCCTGGGCAATTTCTGAAAATACACCTAGGAAATGGTGATGATAGTTATCCATGGGGATTAAGACATGTATCTGGCTTGGAAATAAAGCTCACTTTTTAGTATATAAAGCCTTTCTTATGGTGTGATGTGTGTGTCTGTATGTGTGTGTGCTTGCATTCTACAAAGCTATTATTTTGGAAAAAAAAAAAGCCAACTAGATTATGACAAAGTCTATTTGGTTATGTGTTGAGCTGGGCATCAGAAAGAGGTTTCCTTCTGTGTACACTGTACACTGGCTATCCATTCCCATAAACATTGTGAGCATTCTTAGGAGAAGCCATTGGGAGCAGCAGTTAATGGATGGGGTACGAAATCAAGTAGATTCCAAGTAAAACATGTTTGAATCTTGGCTTTTATAAGCCGTAATTAATGTAATATTGCTAAGCCTTGAATTTCTTCATATGTAGAATGAAACGATTCTTGCCTCCTGGATTATTATGAAGCAAGTGTATAGCAAAATGCCTATTGCTATGATTTAACCTTTTTAGCAGAAGCTAGGCATGGAGATGGGATTATCCAGGAAGGTTATGCTAAAAATCCTCTTGTCTAGTTGTGTGGATCCCCATGAATTACATCGGAGACTGACATGGTTTTTAGAATTTTATACCAGCAAAGATGCTACTAGCTTGGACTGAGATTAGACAAAATGAAAGAATATAAGATTCTCAGAGTTGTACAAACAAGAAGAGGCTGATAGAGCTAATCAACTGCAAACATATGCCACTCCTCAAGAGAAAGGAAGGATGACTCCAAGGACGGTGCTGCAAATGCAGAGATGGAAATAGACAAAACCTCTATAGACCCAGATGCATGGGCCAGAGGAGCGTTTGTGCATCCAGAGGGCAGAGTTTTGAGCTGCAGAGTATTTTCTCAGGCCTTGAAGCCTGATGAAAATTTTCCTGTTTGATTTCAAACTAACTTGGGACCCAATGATCCCTTTATATTCTTCATTTTCTCCCTTTTGGAAAGGGAATTTCTACCTTAGGTGTGCCTCTCTATTGTATTTTAGAAGCAGATAATTTGTTATTTCATCAGAGAGTCTCACCCATACCCAATTTAAGTGATTTAGAAGGTGAGATTTGGGGCTCTTTTGAGCCAATGATATTTAGGTAAAATTTTAGATTTATTGTTGATGCTGTAATGGATGAGAACTGGATGCATGCTGGGATGGGATCGAGTGAATGTATTTTGCATGTGGGACTGACATGAATTTGGTGGGGGAGGGGGTATAGGACAGACTTTAGTGGTTGAATTGTGTCCTTCAGAAGGATATGTCCTTGGTATATCTGATTATGACCTTATTTGGGAATAGGTTCTTTGTGGATATATTGGGTTCATTCCGGTAAAAAGTTCATTCTGGTTTTTCCACCACATCTTACAGGAAAATCTGAACAAACTTTTTAGCCAACCCGATAATTAATGACCTTGCTGCTGCTGCTGCTAAGTCGCTTCAGTCCTGTCCGACTCTGTGCAACCCAAGACGGCAGCCCACCAGGCTCCCCCGTCAGGATGAGATTATTCTGGATTTAGAAGAGAATGGACCCAGAACCAAATGACGAGTGCTCTAATGAGAGAAAGGAGAGGAAGATTTGAGACTACAGAGACACTGAGGGGAACACACAGAGGGGATGATCATGTGAAGATGGAGCGAAGATTGTAGTAATGTGTCTACAAGCCAAGGAGCAGTAAGGACTCCCGCAGCCACAAGGAACTGGGGCTGGGGGTGAAACATTCTCCCTCAGAGCCATCAGAAGGAACCAGCCACCTCACATCTCTGTTTCTGACTGCTGGCCTCCAAAACTGTGAGAGAATACATTTCTGTTTTTTTTTTTTAACTAGAGGGTAATTGCTTTACAATATTGTGTTCATTTCTGCTGTAGAACAAGGTGAATAAGCTATACATAGAGAAGGCAATGGCATCCCACTCCAGTACTCTTGCCTGGAAAATGCCATGGACAGAGGAGCCTGGTAGGCTGCAGTCCATGGGGTCACTAAGAGTCGGACACGACTGAGCGACTTCACTTTTTCTTTTCACCTTCATGCATTGGAGAAGGAAATGGCAACCCACTCCAGTGTTCTTGCCTGGAGAATCCCAGGAACGGAGGAGCTTGGTGGGCTGCCGTCTATGGGGTCGCACAGAGTCGGACACGACTAAAGTGACTTAGCAGCAGCAGCAGCAGCAGCAGCATACATATATCCCCTCTCTTGAGCCTTCCCTCCATCCCACTTCTCTCAGTCCCTACAGGGCACCAAGCCATTTCTGTCATTTTAAGCCATATAATGACATTTGTTATACAATCCTAGGAAATTAATATATATTCCAGAAAGATAAAATACTTGTATTTTGCTCTCAAAGTATATACTATTATATTTTTGAATTGACTTTTTAAATAGATTGAATATGGAATTAAACACTGCCTTAGTTTACCAGGAGTACTACACTTTTCATATTATAAGAAATATAAGGTATTAAAGAGTAATCGTTGGGTAGCTAATCAGAGGAACTGCAAAATCAAGTCAGAGTCCTTGACGATTCTTCCCTTTGTTTATGAACCACCAGTTGTGCCTCAGACATGTTTTAGACATGTCCTTTTTTAAAGTAGGTTTTGTTATTTGAACTGAGAATTTCATTGTGTCTAATCTCACCTATAATACACACAGATTATATAGTACTTTGTAATGTTTACTATTATGACAAAGTTTTCCCAAGAGCTTCTGAAAGCTTCTTTCTTTTGCCAACGGGTTTTTACTTGCAAAAACACTCGGGACAGTATATAATCACAGAGGTTTGCAGCTGAAGAGATTTTCACAGATGACATAATCCTGGGATTCGCAACATTTTCTCCACTGGAACAAATGTCAAAGACGATCACGTTTGTACTACAGACACTCTCCTCAGCGTCCACTGATTTGAGAAGTGCCAGAGTTTTCAGGGAAGTAAAGCATAAAGAAATACAGACTTGCGTTTCTTACTTATCCCAAGTAGCTTTCTTTTTTTTTTTTTCAATGCTAATCTTTTATTTATTTTGTTTATTGTTAAAAAAAATTATTTATTTTAATTGGAGGATAATTACTTTATAATATTGTATTGGTTTTGCCATACATCAACATGAATCTGCCACGGGTGTATGCGTGTTCCCCATCCTGAACCTCCCTCCCACCTCCCTCCCTGTACCATCCCTCTGGATCATCTTTTTTCCCTTTAAAAAGCATATGGATAGATAAAATCACTAAGAAAATTTCAGTTAAGCTCAGTATCATTTATGATTGTAATAATTCATGATCAGCTTTATTATTTTTAAATTTATTTATTGATTGGCTGTGTTGGGTCTTAATTGCAGCACGTGGGATCTTCCTTGTGGTGCACAGACTCCCTAGTTGTGGCATGGGGGGCTCAATAGTTTCGGTGCATGGGCCTGGTTTCTTCGCAGCATGTGGGATCTTAGTTCCCCGACTAGAGACTGAACCTGTGTCTCCTGCATTGCAGGGTAGATTCCTAAGCACTGGACGAACAGGGAAGTCCCATAAAAGTTTTACAGGAGATAAAGCAGCCTGTGCATTGTGAGCAATTCCATCTTTGTCATCATTTACTCATCTTAAAAGTAAGCTTACTCCTTGGGAAAAAAGTTATGACCAACCTAGACAGCATATTCAAAAGCAGAGACATAACTTTGCCAACTAAGGTCCATCTAGTCAAGGCTATGGTTTTTCCAGTGGTCACGTATGGATGTGAGAGTTGGACTGTGAAGAAGGCTGAGTGCCGAAGAATTGATGCGTTTAAACTGTGGTGTTGGAGAAGACTCTTGAGAGTCCCTTGGACTGCAAGGAGACCCAACCAGTCCATTCTGAAGGAGATCAGTCCTGGGATTTCTTTGGAGGGAATGATGCTGAAGCTGAAATTCCAGTACTTGGGCCACCTCATGCGAAGAGTTGACTCATTGGAAAAGACTCTGATGCTGCGAGGGATTGGGGACAGGAGGAGAAGGGGATGACAGAGAATGAGATGGCTGGATGGCATCACGGACTTGATGGACATGAGTCTGAGTGAACTCTGGTAGTTGGTGATGGACAGGGAGGCCTGGTGTGCTACGATTCATGGGGTCACAAAGAGTCAGACACTACTGAACGACTGAACTGAACTGACTGAAAAGTAAGCGGCAGTGCCAGGGACTGATTCTGAGGTTACAATGTGATAACCTTGGAATAAATGTGCATTTTTAGAAGAAAATACCTGTAAATCTTGATAGTTTAACTATTAATAGGTTAACCTACTTGTGACGCATCATGCAACTCTTCATGACACAGCAGTGTGTCATGACACTGGAGTTGTGTATTGTTGCACTAGTTCAGCTTTGTATTTTTACAGAGAGTAAAACTGAGACCTAAACTGAAGTCGCTTAGTCGTGTCCAACTCTGCAACCCCATGGACTGTAGCCTACCAGGCTCCTCCCTCCATGGGATTCTCCAGGCAAGAGTACTGGAGTGGGTTGCCATTTCCTTCTCCAGGGGATCTTCCCGACCCAGGGATCAAACCCCGGTCTCCCACATTCCAGGCTCAGTTCCCTGAGCCACCAGGGAACTGAGACCTAAAGAGAAACTTAAAACCTCCTGGTACACCGGTAACAGGGCTGGGGCTAGTAGAGGCAAGGAAGTTGGTGTAGAGAGTGTATACGGGGCACCGGGTGTTGTCCTAGTTATTTTCTATACGTTCTCTCTTATTTTTATAACTTTTCAACGTGGATGTTAGTTTTTCCATTGTACAGATGAGATAATAGATTTTCCAACAGTTTAACAGCTTGTTTAATAACATGAAGCAAATAAGCCACCCCGGAGGGACTTAACACAAACCTAAATCGCTTATTAGTCTGTTGCGCTTAAAAATAGAACCCATGCCTCTTAACTCCAGTTGTGTGCTTAAGCCACCTTAAATTTTCTCTATAATAGAAACAAGTTTTAAAATGGCATATATGAGCACTATTTTGGTATTTTCAGGATGCATTCCTGCACATGTAGACTTACTTCTGTCTCTGTAATTTGTTACATATTTTGCTGATTATCTTCAGAGTGAAAAAGTAATTCTACCATATGTATGGGTCAACTCTTGGTGACTTTGACAAAAAATTCTTGGATTGATCAAAAAGGATCAGAAATGTTAGCAAAATCAGTGAAAATGGTTGATCATATCTCTAAATACACCTAGTTGACAAATTGTTTTTACTACTAATCAAACAAAATTGTTAATTTGGCACTATGTTTAATTTTATAGTTTAATCATTGATAAATTCATTATTGAGATAATTTAGGTAAAATTGCCTCTAGTGAATGGCAAGAGGTTTATATGAAATCTGAAGAACCTGATACCTTACCTACATTGATATAACTTATCAGTTACTCAATCTTACTGATTATTTTATCTGTACAATCTTTTTAATAAACATGAATTATAACTGCAGTGATAATAGATTTCTTCTGTCATATACCCATGTAAACAGCCATTAACTAATTTATTTTGGAAGATGAATGGCAAGCTATAAAATTTCTAGTTCAAAGTTGTGTTCAATTACATTTTTTTATGATAAGAGTTATCGTCAAAGGTGTCAGAATAATTTTAACTGTATTTGATTTACAAACCTTCTTTTGTGCAACTATTAGTAGCATTTTTTAAAAAAGTACAAATGGCTATATCATATTATTTTTATACAGAATCCATCTTTCAACTGGGAGTATGAATTTGCTTAGTTGCTTTTATCATATTAATTAGATATATTTTCTGCATGAATCTATCCTTTCATCTCTTCTATATAATATACTATTTATAAATAATAATTGATTTATTGAAATAATCCAGTTTTTACTCTTTAAAATTCACTTTAAGAAGTTTTGTGAATTTGAAATCTTAAGAGATTTCAGTTTATCTCAATTTAAAATGGAGGAAAAGTTGCATTCTAATAGAATATTCAAATTTTTCTTAGAAATTAGGCTGATACTCTTGAGCTAATGGAAACTTTTTAAGCTAAAATTCTGAGTCCAGCTACCATGTGAAAGTTCCTGTTCATGTTAAAGTTAAAGTCACTCAGTCGTGTCCAGTTCTTTGTGACCCCATGGACTGGTCCATGGAATTCTCCAGGCCAGAATACTGGAGTGGGTAGCCTTTCCCTTCTCCAGGGGATCTTCCCAACCCAGGGGTTGAATCCAGGTCTCCCACATTACAGGTGGAGACAATATCAATTACAGATACAATATTTGGAATGACTAAAGCTAAATAGAGTTTATATTTTTGCTTCAGAATAGAACTATCCTAAATAAAGAGAACAATGCAAGGAAGGAAGAAAGATAAGGCTAACTATTAATATTTTCCTATATGGCAAATTGAAGCCATCAGTTCAGTTTGGTTCAGTCACTCAGTCATGTCTGACTTTTTGCAACACCATGGACTGCAGCATGCCAGGCTCCCTGTCAATCACCAATTCCTGGAGCTTGCTCAAACTCATGCCCATCAAGAAGTCAGTGATGCCATCCAACCATCTCATCTTCTGTTGTACCTTTCTCTTGCCCTCAATCTTTCCCAGCATCAGGGTCTTTTCCAGTGGGTCAGTTCTTCACATCAGGTGCCCAAACTATTGGAGTCTCAACTTCAGCATCAGTCCTTCCAATGAATATTCAGGACTGATTTCCTTTAGGATGGACTGGTTGGATATCCTTGCAGTTCAAGGGACTCTCAAGAGTCTTCTCCAATATTATAGTTCAAAAGCATCAATTCTTCAGTGTTCAGCTTTCTTTATAGTCCAACTCTCACATCCATACATGACTATTGATAAAGCCATAGCTTTGACTATATGGACCTTTGTCGGCAAAGGTTTCTGTTTTTTAATATGCTGTCAAGGTTTGTCATAGCTTTTCTTCCCAGGAACAAGTGTCTTTTAATTTCATGGCTGCAGTCACCATCTGCAGTCATTGTGGAGCCCAAGAAAATAAAGTCTGTCACTGTTTCCATTGTTTCCCTATCTATTTGCCATGAAGTGATGGGACCGGATGCCATGATCTTGGTTTTTTTGAATGTTGACTTTTAAGTCAACTTTTTCACTCCTCTCTTTCACTTCCATCAAGAGGCTCTTTAGTTCCTCTTCACTTTCTGCCATAAGGGTGGTATCATCTGCATATCTGAGGTTCTTAATATTTCTCCTAGCAATCTTGGTTTCAGCTTGTGCTTCATTGCTGCTGTGGATTTGTCTCATTTGAAGGAACAAAGGGAGGTAGGAGAGAAGCTAGGAAAGAAAGGAAAAATGCATGAATATGCTACAGTAAACCTCCTCAAAGAGTGACTTGATAGCCCCCAGAAGTGCTTTAAAAAACACCACGGGAGGTGGGAGGGAAGCAGGATTAGGAGAACTTAAGAAGTGGAACCAGTGACAGATTTTATTCTCTTGGGCCCCAAAATCACTGGGGATGGTGACTGCAGCCATGAAATTCAAAGAAGTTCTCTCCTTGGAAGAAAAACTATGACAAACCTAGACAGTGTATCAAAAGCAGAGACATCACTTTGCTGGTAAAGGTTGGTCTAGTCAAAGTTATGGTTTTTCCAGTACTCACATACAGATGTGAGATTTGGACCATAAAGAAGGCTGAGTGCTGAAGAACTGATGCTTTTGAATTGTGCTGGAGAAGACTCTTGAAAGTCCCTTGGACAGTAAGGAGATCAAACAAGTCCATCCTAAAGGAAATCAATCCTGAATATTCATTGGAAGGACTGATGCTGAAGCTGAAGCTCTAACACTTTGGCTGCCTGATGTGAAGAGCAACTCTGGAAAACACCCTGCTGCTGGGAAAGATTGAGGGCAGGAGGAGAAGGGGACGGCAGAGGGTGAGATGCTCAATGTATAGGATATGTCCATTGTTTAAATGTTGAGAAAGAAGTCTAAGGCTAAGTCAGGATGAGTCTGGATACTGTTTCAGGCTGGGGGAGTTAAGGCCCCAAAGAAACAAGCTCACTGCAGCAGGGTCAGAGCTGGGAGATGGCCAGCTGACAGTAAAGCAAACATTCAGAGGCCCATCAGGGTACTGAACAAATGAGAGCATCACACTCCTTGTACCTTTCATACACTGCTAATGCATCCACTTCCATGAATGGGATCCAGAAGCAGGGAATCCAGAAGACAGAGACAGACATTGGCAATGATTGGACGTCAGGTGAGCCACAGTCATGGCCAGTTATTATTCCATGTTAAGCAAGACCAACCAGTATCATATGAGGTAAAGTAGGAATGTTAAACAAGTTTCCAACCAATGGATCCAATAGCAATTTCGGTAGGGCCCTCACTGCAGGGGAGGCCAGGGAAGTTAGTGAGTTGTCTATAATGGTATGTTTACATTCAGTTCACTTCAGTTCGGTTCAGTTCAGTTGCTTAGTCATGTCTGACTCTTTGCGACCCCATGAATCGCAGCACGCCAGGTCTTTCTGTCCATCACCAACTCCTGGAGTTCACTCAGACTCATGTCCATTGGTTGAATGGTTTTATGAAGACCTACAAGACCTTTTAGAACTAACACCCTAAAAAGATGTCCTTTTCATTATAGGGGACTGGAATGCAAAAGTAGGAAGTCAAGAAACACCTGGAGTAACAGGAAAATTTGGCCTTGGAATGCAGAATGAAGCAGGGCAAAGACTAATAGAGTTTTGCCAAGAGAATGAACTTGTCATAGCAAATACTCTCTTCCAACAACACAAGAGAAGACTCTACAGGTGGACATCACCAGATGGTCAACCCTGAAATCAGATTGATTATGTTTTTTGCAGCCAAAGATGGAGAAGCTCTATACGGTCAGCAAAAACAAGACCGGGAGCTGACTGTGGCTGAAATCATGGACTCCTTATGCCAAATTCAGACGTAAATTGAAGAAAGTGGGGAAAACCACTAGACCATTCTGGTATGACCTAAGGCAAATCCCTTACGATTATACAGTGGAAGTGAGAAATAGATTTAAAGTTCATCAGAGTGCCTGATGAACTATGGATGGAGGTTCATGACATTGTACAGGAGACAGGGATCAAGACCATCTCCAAGAAAAAGAAATGCAAAAAAGCAAAATGGCTGTCTGGGGAGGCCTTACAAATGGCTGTGAAAAGAGGAGAAGTGAAAAGCAAAGGAGAAAAGGAAAGATAGAAGCATCTGATGCAGAGTGCCAAAGAATAGCAAGGAGAGATAAGAAAGCCTTCCTTAGCAATCAGTGCAAAGCAATAGAGGAAAACAACAGAAAGGGAAAGACTAGAGATCTCTTCAGGATATTAGAGATACCAAGGGAACATTTCATGCAAAGATGGGCTCGATAAAGGACAGAAATGGTATAGACCTAACAGAAGCAGAAGACATTAAGAAGAGGTGGCAAGAATACACAGAAGAACTGTACAAAAAAAGATCTTCATGACCCAGCTAATCATGATGGTGTGATCACTCACCTAGAGCCAGACATCCTGGAATGTGAAGTCAAGTGGGCCTTAGAAAGCATCACTATGAACAAAGCTAGTAGAGGTGATGGAATTCCAGTTGAACTATTTCAAATCCTGAAAGATGATGCTTTGAAAGTGCTGCACTCAATAGGCCAGCAAATTTGGAAAACTCAGCAGTGGCCACAGGACTGGAAAAGGTCAGTTTTCATTCCAATCCCAAAGAAAGGCAATGCCAAAGAATGCTCAGACTACTACACAATTTCACTCATCTCACACACTAGTAAAGTAATGCTAAAAATTCTTCAAGCCAGGCTTCAGCAATATATGAACCGAGCATTTCCAGATGTTCAAGCTGGTTTTAGAAAAGGCAGAGGAACCAGAGATCAAATTGCCAACATCCGCTGGATCATGGAAAAAACAAGAGAGTTCCAGAAAAACATCTATTTCTGCTTTATTGACTATGCCAAAGCCTTTGACTGTGTGGATCACAACAAACTGTGGAAAATTCTGAAAGAGATGGGAATACCAGACCACCTGATGTGCCTCTTGAGAAACCTGTATGCAGGTCAGGAAGCAACAGTTAGAACTGGACATGGAACAACAGACTGGTTCCAAATAGGAAAAGGAGTACATCAAGGCTGTATACTGTCACCCTGCTTATTTAACTTATATGCAGAGTACATCATGAGAAACTCTGGGCTAGAAGAAGCACAAGCTGGAATCAAGATTGCTGGGAGAAATATCAATAATCTCAGATATGCAGATGACACCACCCTTATGGCAGAAAATGAAGAGGAACTAAAGAGCCTCTTGATGAAAGTGAAAGAGGAGAATGAAAAAGTTGGCTTAAAGCTCAACATTCAGAAAATGAAGATCATGGCATCCGGTCCCATCACTTCATGGGAAATAGATGGGGAAACAGTGGAAACAGTGTTAGACTTTATTTTTTGGGCTCCAAAATCACTGCAGATGGTGACTGCAGTCATGAAATTAAAAGATGCTTACTCCTTGGAAGGAAAGTTATGACCAACCTAGATAGTATATTGAAAAGCAGAGACATTACTTTGCCAACAAAGTTTCGTCTAGTCAAGGCTATGGTTTTTCCAGTGGTCATGTATGGATATGAGAGTTGGACTGTGAAGAAAGCTGAGCACCGAAGAATTGATGCTTTTGAACTGTGGTGTTGGAGAAGACTCTTGAGAATGTCTTGGACTGCAAGGTGATCCAACCAGTCCATTCTAAAGGAGATCTGTCCTGGGTGTTCTTTGGAAGGACTGATGCTAAAGCTGAAACTCCAGTACTTTGGCCACTTCATGCCAAGAGTTGACTCATTGGAAAAGACTCTGATGCTGAGAAGGAATGGGGGCAAGAGGAGAAGGGGACGACGGAGGATGAGATGGCTGGATGGCATCCTCGAATCGATGGACGTGAGTTTGAGTGAACTCTGAGAGTTGGTGACAGGGAGGCTGGCGTGCTGTGATTCATGGGGTCACAAAGAGTCACACATGACTGAGTGACTGAACTGAACTGAATTGAGTATACTCAGGACACTGTATTGTAAGGTACACAAAGATGATTAGAAAGGGTTATTATCCTCAACAATCATATTTTGAATGATAAAATTTCTTAATAGTCCTTTTCCTAAAAACTGCAATAATTTAAAATTAAGTCAAACGAAAATTTATGGCATTTATACCCAGATAATAAATAAACAATATTATTTAGAATAATGCTAGATATTTTATAGAAAAACAAATTCATCTGTGTTCATTTTGTATTATATCTCCACATGCACATGGATTATGCTCTGTGCTAAGTCACTCAGTCGTGTCCGACTCTTTGAAACCCCATGGACTGTAGCCTGCTAGGCTTCTCTGTCCAAGGGGAATCTCCAGACAAGGATACAGGAGTGGGTTGCCATTTCTTACTCCAGGGGATCCTCCCAGCCCAGGGATTGAACTTAGGTCTCCCGCATTGCAGGCAGATTCTTTTCCGACTGAGCCACTAGGGATGTAGAAAGATAAATATATGATTTAGCTTATATTTGGAATCTAAAAAAGGTACAAATGAACTTATTTACAAATCAGGATTAGAGTCACAGATGTAGAAAGCAAACTTGTGGTTACCAGGGAATGGACAGGGGAGGGATAAATTGGGAGACTGAAAGTGAAGTCGCTCAGTTGTGTCTGACTCTTTGCTGTTAAACGCCAAGTCAATCTAATATAGTTTTAAATTATTGTGGTTTAGTCCATAAGTTGTGTCCCACTCTTTTGCAACCCCATGGACTGTACCCAACCAGGATTGTCCATCCATGGGATTTTCCAGGCAAGCATACTGGAGTGGGTTGCCATTTCCTTCTCCAGGTGATCTTCCCAATCCAGGAATTGAACCCAGGTCTCCTGAATTGCAGGCTGACTCCTTACCATCTGAGCCACACTTACACTGCTATGTATAAAACAGATAAGGGATAAGAACCTGTTGAATAGCACAGGGAACTTAACTCAATACTCTGTAATGGCCTATATGGGAAAATGATCTAAAAAAAAGAGTATATATATGTATATGTATAACTGATTCTATTTGCTTAATTCCTGAAAAACACAACATGGTAAATCAACTATAGTCGTATAAAAATTTTAAAAAGTCCAATTTATGTCACCAACTCATTCTTTGACATTCTGAGGGCAGTTAAAATAAATATCCAATTCCACTAGAAGAAAGCCTAATGTCTTTTGGTCAATTTCATTTTCTATTTTGTCCTTTCATATCAAAGAGCCACCTAAGAGTATTATCATTCACATGTTATTATCCAGAAATGCTTTATTTCTATTTTCTAATATAACAGGTTGTCAAGAGTTGTGAAGATTCTAAGACTGTACCCTGCTTATAAGGTAAGAAGTTGTTAGCCTGCCACAGTTTTGTGAATCCTGTCAGAAGAGGCAGGACTCCAGGGTCAGAGTCAGAATTTATTACTCCCAGAAATAGCAGTAGCCAGAGGATCCTCAGTATCCCATATCTGAATCATTTCTGTGAGACTAGATCAAGCTGCTTTGATGAAGAGCTATCCTTATCTGAATCTTACAGGAAGAAAACTCTCAATGGCTACCATTGGTAGCCAACTTCCTGACAAGACCACAGAGATAATAGGTTGATTAAGCAAAGTGAAGTTTATTATTCTCCGGTAAGGGAGACCATCTTCTCAATGGACTTTGAGTATCTTGGAAAAGCAGAGATCAAGGGCAGATATTTATAGGAATTTGGGATCTAGTTTTATGGAGTCTTTCAATAACACGGGGTAATCGGGATTGGAGAGTCCTCTAGTAGTTTAGAATTAGTGAACATAGCAAGCTGAGGGTTATGACTTAAGTTTTAAAACTTAAACAGTTATTTGATAAGCAAATGATTTGCCTCTTTGAGTTATATATTGCCCACAGGAGCTATTTACTCTGATGAGCAATCTATTGTTCTGAGAGGAGGCCAGTTGAAGAGTTGATTATTTGGACAAGTAAATTTTCACTATTCCTGAAACTTTATCTTACTGGGCAAGCTTTTTCTGCAGTTGTAGTCATGTTCATATACACAGCCTTAGTTCTTTGTTGTTTTTTTTTTTTTTTTTTTAAATTTATATTATTGAAGTGTAGTTGATTTACAATGTTGTGTTAGTTTCTGGTGTACAGCAAAATGGTTCAGTTAAAAATAAATGTAATAGCTTCCACTTGCCATTCCCAATCTCCCAATCTGTCCCTCTCCCATTCCCCTCTTCCCTGGCAACCACAAGTCTATCATGGAGCCCTTTGTCTTCACAGTCTTAGTTATTAATCCTACTAAGGTGTTTGCTTTTAGGCAGTTTGTTCTCTGAAGACATTAATTTGCTAATCCAAGGACATTATTTAATTCATTAAATAGAAGAAAATTTGTGGATAGGAGAGATGAAGATGCCATCTGGAAGAATCATAGAATATTTGCTAAGGGCTGAGAGGTGGAGGCTGGGGAAGATGATAGAAGGGTGAACCTATTTAGTGAATAACAGGAAGGAAGTGACCAAATGGACAGAGCATCAAACAGGTGGGATAGGAGAGTTCTGGGTTTTGAACCCTAGACAGCAGGCAATTTGGGAGTAGCTTGCATGGCTGCTGAGAGGCACCAGGGGCAGCCAGGCATATGTGGCATAATAAAGAATTTGCCTGGTGTTTGTCCTGTGTTCCTGGCAGGGAGCTCCCTAAAACCTCTTGAAACTCCTGAGTCACAGGAATCTTTGTTATGCTAACCAGGTGACTGATTCATGGTAGACCCCTAAATAGCTTCCAGATGGGGGCTGGTCACCAGAAAGACCAACCAGGTGATTAGAAGGTTGTGAATTCAGGCCAGCCTGACCTCAGGGAAGGAGAGGAGGTCTGGAGGTTGGTGTCAATCATGTGACCAATATTTAATCGATCACACCTATGTAAAGAAACCCAATAACAACTCTGGATACTGAGTCCAGTGGAGTTTCCTGATTGGTGAACACATAAATGAACTGGGAGGTACCCTTTATAATAAAACTATACTCCAAAGTTTAGCACTTTTCTGAGTTCTGTGAGTTGTTCTGGTGAATTATTGAATCTGAAGAGGATCATGGGACTTCCTGGATTCATAGCCAGTTGGTCAGCGGTGTGTGTGGCCTGGAAGACCCTCTGAGACTTACAATTGGCCTCTTAAAGGGAGAGCATTCTTGTGGAAGACTGAGTGGTTAAATATGGAGTCTGATGCTAACTTGCGGCCAGAATTGGATTGCAGTGTGCACCCAATTGGTGTTAGACCACTTGAAGTGGAAACGAGGTGGTACACCACTGAATAAATCAACATTTCCCTAGATTTAAGTAAAGAAATTTTAAGCTGGCTTCCCAGGTTGTGCTAGTGGTAAAGAACCCACCTGGTAATGCAGGAGACATAAGAGATGCAGGTTCGATCCTTGGGTCAGGAAGATATCCTGGAGGAGGAAATCGCAACCCAGTCCATTATTCTTGGCTGGAGAATCCCATGGACAGAGGAGCCTAGTGGGCTACAGTCCATGGGGTCACGAAGAGTCGGACACAATTAAAGTGACTTAGCATGAAGTACAGCACATGGAAAGCAGGAAGTGAGAAATATATTCCTAGTAAAGCTAAGAAACATAAAGGAAAGAGAAATACATTTTTTTTTCTTGTTATCATAGTTTTCTTTAAAAATCCAAGTCTGTCTTATCTCCTTAAGAATTATCACACCACTTTCAAATTCAGAAATACTTAATATGATCTTTTTTTTTTCCTCTGTGTGTGTGTGGTTTTGCTTTTCAAATAGTTTTAGCCTTTTCATAGCAACAAGTACACCTTTCTAGTGGTGTAAAGCTTAAACATTTTTTTAAACAAAGAAAGTATTCTGAGTATAACAGAGGACTTCATAATTGACTTAATTTCCCCTGGTATTTTGATGCTTTACAGGAAGACAGAAGAGGGGAGAAGCAGAAGATGTATATTTAAAATTCCTACCAGAATATTCACAGCAGTTTCAATCACTGGAGGGATTTTATTCCTTTTACACCTGCAGCTATATAAAGCAGTCATTCCCTAGCTAATTTAAATAAAATAACACTGAAATTGCTAGAGATGAAATGTTCAACTTGAGTACTTTACTGCTGAAAACATATCAGTAACATTTGAGATTTTTTTATATTTTATTTTTACTCCTTTAGAAAAGAGAAACCAGCTATTATAGCAAAAAGCATTGAAAATAAACATAACCAATTCTCTGCTTCAATCTCATCTCATAAAATGTATAGAAACTGAAAAACATTTTATACTTATCCTTGTCATTACCATGAAAAGCTTAGAAAACACAGTAAGAAAGCATCTTTCTTATTGACTCTTGTGAATTGCATCTCTACTGTTTGTGAAAATGACTCAAAATAGAGATCTAAGTTGTTTTACAGATAGAATGGGGCTTGAAAATAACCTGTGTACTATTATTGGAGTTATTCCTTGGTATTAAAGAAAATCTTCCCTGGAGGAGGCTGCCGTGACTTTATAGTTTACCATACCTTTATGAGGTCTTCCCCAGGTGGCACTACTGGTAAAAAGTCTGTAGAATCTGTCTGCCAGTACAGGAGATATAAGAGACTCGGGTTCCATCTCTGCGTCGGGTCAGATCACCTAGAGGAGGAAATGGCCACCCACTCCAGTATTCTTGCCTGGAGAATCCCATGGACAGAGGAGGGCCATGGGTCTTCAAAGAGTCAGACATGACTGAATGAACACACATGCCTTTATCAGGATTCCTGCTCATTACAAGAAAAGCTTACCACGTTGAGTTTACGTGAAGGAAATGGGTGATAAATATCATCAAGCATAAAATTATGAGACCAAGAAGGCTAGTAGCTTTAATAAAGTGTGATGTATGAAATGAACATAAGCATGTAAACCATGTTTTAACACCTACTGCTGATTCTCACTTGATTAAATTATACAGGGGTTGCAAAATGATAGTTTTTATGATGGTCATATTTATTTTCTGGTATTCTTCTCCAAAGGAGAAGATTTTTTTTTTTTGGTTGATAGGCCCCAGAAACACAATTGGTATTTTATATTAAGCTTGTATCCTAATAATTTTCTGAACTCACTTAATAGCTTTGGAAGTTTTCATGCATGTATTCCAAAGGATTTTCTAGATAGATGACCACATATTCTATGAACAAAGATTGTTTTTCTTTCTCCTTTCCAGTAAGGGTGGCTTTTATTTCTTTTTCTTGCCTAATTGTCATGAAGAGAAGCCCTAATACTATTGAATAGAAGAGATGAGAGCGTGATCCTTACCTTGTTCCTAATTTTAGGGGGATAGCATTCAATTTACCATCATTAAGTATGATGTTAGTTGTGGATTTTTCATAGGCAATTCTTATTCAGTTGAGAAACTTACTTTCTATTATTTTTTTACTGCAAGTTTTTATTAGGAATAGAAATTGGATTGAGTAGAATGATTTTTTAATGTATTGAAATGCACATGTTTTGTCCTTTTTAGTTTGTTAATATGGTGAATTGCATAGATTGATCTTCAGATATTAAACTCAATTTCTTGGATGAACCATACTTGATCATAGTGTATAATACTTTGCATATAGTGACTATGTATATAGTTTCATCATCTGATCTTCCTCTGTGTCTCCTTTCTTCTTGTAAGGACATCAGTTATATTGGATTAAGGGCCCATTTTATCCAGAATTACCTCATATTAATTTAATTAATCTTACCTGTAATGACCCTATTTTCAAATAAGATCCTAAAAGATGATGCTGTGAAAGTGCTGCACTCATTATGCCAGCAAATATGGAAAACTCAGCAGTGGCCATGGGACTGGAAAAGGTCAGTTTTCATTCCAGTCCCCAAAAACGGCAATGCCAAAGAATGCTCAAACTAACACACACTTGCATTCATCTCACATGCTAGCAAAGTATGCTCAAAATTTTCCAAGCCAGGCTTCAACAGTACTTAAACCATGAACTCCCAGATGTTCAAGCTGAATTTAGAAAAGGCAGAGGAACAAGAGATCAAATTGCAAACATCTGTTGGATCATCGAAAAAGCAATAGAGTTCCAGAAAAACATCTACTTCTGCTTTATTGACTATGCCAAAGCCTTTGACTGTGTGGATCACAATAAACTGTGGAAAATTCTTAAAGAGATGGGTATACCAGATCACCTGACCTGCCTCCTGAGAAAACTGTATGCAGGTCAGGAAGCAACAGTTAGAACTGGACATGGAACAACACACTGGTTCCAAATTGGGAAAAGAGTACATCAAGACTGTATATTGTTACCTTGCTTATTTAACTTATATGCAGTGTACATCATGTGAAATGCCAGGCTGGATGAATCACAAGCTGGAATCAAGATTGCTGGGAGAAATATCAATAACCTCAGATTTGCAGATGACTCCACCCTTATGGCAGAAAGCAAAGAAGAACTGAAGAGCCTCTTGATGAAAGTGAAAGAAGAGAGTGAAAAAGTTGGCTTAAAGCTCAACATTCAGAAAACTGAGATCATGGCATCTGGTCCCATCACTTCGTGGGAAATAGATGGGGAAACAATGGAAACAGTGACAGAGTTTATTTTCTTGGGCTCCAGAATCACTGCAGATGGTGACTGCAGCCATGAAATTAAAAGACACTTGCTCCTTGGAAGGAAAGTTATGACCAACCTAGACATCATATTAAAAAGCAGAGACATTACTCTGCCAATAAAGGTCCATCTAGCCAAAGCTATGGTTTTTCCTGTAGTCATGTATGGATGTGAGAGTTGGACTATAAAAAAAAGCTGAGCACTGAAGAATTGATGCTTTTGAACTGTGGTGTTGGAGAAGACTCTTGAGAGTCCCTTGGACTGCAAGAAGATCCAACCAGTCCATTCTGAAGGAGATTAGTCCTGAATATTCATTGGAAGGACTGATCCTGAAGCTAAAACTCCAATATTTTGGCCACATGATGTGAAGAACTGACTCTCTCGAAAAGACTCTCATGCTGAGAAAGATTGAAGGTGTGAGGAGAAGGGGACGATAGAGGGTGAGATGGCTGAACTGAGTCACTGACTAGATGGACATGAGTTTGAGTAAACTCTGGGAGTTGGTGATGGACAGGGAAGCCTGGTGTGTTGCAGTCCATGGTGTTGCAAAGAGTCAGACACAACTGAGCGACTGAACTGATTCATACCTGTAATGACCTTATTTTCAAATAAGATCACTTTCTGAGGTATTGGGGATTTAGAACTGGAATGTAATTTTTATTGGGCACAGTGCACAGTTTAACCCATAAAAATTGCTTTTTAAATTTTCATTTTGTTCAAAAAAACATTGTAATTGTATTTTGACCTCTGTTTTCGACCTATGGGTTATTTAAAAGCATTTTTGTTTTACTTTTCAAATATTAGAGGACTTTCAGTTTAATTATTTTTTTTGTGATTGAATTCTTATGGTCTTTGAGTGTCTGTGGGTGTGTTAGTTGCTCAGTTGTATCTGACTCTTTGCAACCTCATGGACAGGAGCCTGCGAGGCCACAGTTTCCATGGAATTCTCCAGGCAAGAGTATTGAAGTGGGTTGCCATTCCCTTTTCCAAGGGATCTTCCCAACCCAAGGATTGAACCCAGGTCTCCTGCATTTCAGTTTGAGCCACCAGGGGAAATAAAATCTTTGTTTTGACCATTTTTCAAATACTTTTCCTATGGGGCATAGCATTCCAGGTAGATGGGTTTATTTCCCCCTCAGTACTCTGGACATATTGCTCCAGTGTCTTCCCAGTTACATTGTTTCTAACAGGAAATCTACTGTCACTTTTACGATTTTTAGTCTGTGTATCACGTCTTTCTTTCTTTTTTTTTTAAACTTTGATTGCTTTTAAGACTTTCTTCTTATCATTGGTTTTGAGTAATTTTATTATGATCTTTATGTTTCCTGTGCTTAGGGTTTTTTGAACTTTTTGAACTGCAGATTTATAGTTTTTATAAAATTTAGAAAGCTTTGCAGTTTATTTCTTCATATAGTTTTGTTTTCTCTCCTCTTCTTTCCATGGAAGATTGTAGGTACACATATCATGGGTTGCCTGTATTGTCTCCTATCTCACTGATGCTATGTTCATGTTTTGGGAGGGGTTCATTTCCTTGTTCTCTCCATGTTTCATTTTGATGTTTTCTATTACTACATCTTTGAGTTCACTATTTTTTCTTCTTCAATTTATAATTACCATTAACCTCAATCAGAGAATGTTTCACCTTGGACAATATAGTTTTTGACTTTTAAGAGTTTGATTTGGGTTAAAAATATCTATGTCTTTAACTTTTCTCACATATAGAATATAGTTTTCATGTCATTTTTAATGTAATTGTCTGCTAATTCCATCATCTGTATCAGTAATGGGTCAGAGTCATTATTTTGAATGATCCATTGTCTCACTATGAGTCATATTTTCTTTTTTTTTTTTTTCATGCCTGGCAATTTTTTTCAGCCATATTGAGATATTATTGACAGATACAAATTGTATACATTTAATACTTTTGGCATACAAATACACTGTGAAATGATTTCCATCATCAAGGAAATTAACTTATCCATCATCTCATGTAGTACCCATAAAACTTTTTTTTCTGTGAACTGCAGTAAACTTTAAATATACAAAGCATTATTACTAACTGTAGTCTCCATGCTGTGCATTAGGTCTCCAGAAATTATTCATCTTATAACTGAAAGTTTGTGCCCTTGACCAATATCTCTCCATTTCCTCAAAACCATATCCACTGGTAACCACCATTCTGTTCTCTGCATCTACCAGTTTGACTATTTTAGATTCTACATATGGGTGAGCTCAGGCAGTATTTGTCTTCCTCTGTCTGGCTTATTTCACTTCGCATAATGTCCTTAAGTTTCCTCCATGTTGTCACAAATGGTAGGATTTCCCTCTGTTCTAATGCAGAATAATCAATTGTATATTTTATTGTATAAATTATACAATATACATTGTATAAATATATCACCTTTTCTTTATTCATATACTGGTGGATACTTGCATTGCTTCTGTATCTTGCTGCTGTTTAGTCACTAAGTTGTCTCTGACCTCATGGACTGCAGCCTGCCAGGCTCCTCTGTCCATGGGATTTCCCAGGTAAGAATACTGGAGTGGCTTGCCATTTCCTTCTCTAGAGTATTTTCCCAACTTAAGATCCAATTCATTTCTCCTGCTTGGGAGGTGGATTGTTTATCACTGAGCCACCAGGGAAGCTCCTTCCATATCTTGGCTACTGTGGGTAACGCTGCAATGAACATGGGAGTGCAGAGAACTCTTAAGAGATAGTGTCAGGAAGCATTTAAAAGGAGGCTTCTTGTGTGCTGTTCCGGATCTGTCAGGAATCCTCTGTTCCTTATGAATTCCTGAATATTCAGGAATTAAGAGGAGAGGCAAGCCTCTCCTGGGGCTGAGGGATCCAGGCATTTCCTTCATTAGTTTTTTAATACGGTGATAAGTACCCTCTTCCTTCTTATGAACTGTATGGTAAAAGTGATTGTTTACAACTCTCTCTCTCTTTAATATGGATCGCCTATGTTTTGTAAGTCTGGAATTTTGATCTTTATCTTTGCTGAGGATAACTACAGTATATATGCCCACACCATGTTGATTGAAACACCTTTGCTCCATCAGAGCTTTGGTCCCCGTGTCTTTCTTTCTTTCTCTCTCTCTCTCTGTCTATCTCTATTTCTGGCTAATTTCCTGGAACGCCGGCTGCGTAACCCAGGAAATATTAGCCTCTCTCCTTTCACTTTTTCATCTTTGACTCTGGACCACCAGGTTCTGGTCCATTAAAGGACCTCAACAAGATAGTGCTTATGTTTCTACTGGATATATGCACAAAAGTGAAATTGATGAATCATGTGGTAGTCCTATTTTTAATTTTTCTGAGGACATTCAGTGCTTGTTTCCATACAGGCTGTGCAAACTTAGAGTTCCATCAACAAGTGTATAAGTGTTCCCTTTTCTCCTCATCAATACTTGTTTATCTTTAATTTTGATAATAGCCATTCAAATTGGTTTAAGGTGATAGCTCATTCTGGTTTTAATATTCATTTCTCTGATATTGTCTTCTTTACCACACAAACATACATATAGAGAGACACAAATAGATATTGAATAAATAAATAGACTGGGAGGAAACTCTCAGAGGTAATGGGTATGTTTATGAGATTGAGTATGGTGATGGTTTCTTGGGTGTGTGCTCATCTTCAAACTCATGAAGTTGTATATATTAAATATGTGCAGCTTTTTGTATCTCAATCAAAAATAAAAAAGTATACCTCAATAAAGTGTTTTTTAAAAAATATTTTATTGTATTTTTATTTAGTTTTCAAAAAATATTGCTATTATGTGCATGTGCTCAATCTATGGAGTCAGTGTTAATAACTATTAAATATTAGCATTCTTAATATTCTCAGAATAAAAAGATATTCATATTGTAGACTTGTGAAACCTCAAATAAAAGGTTAGCTCTTTGTTCCTTTCTCAACTGGAAATAAGGAAAAGTCATCATCATTGAAATTAGGTTTCTCACTTTCTGGAGAAACCTAATTCTCACATTCTTCTGGAATGGAAGCACATTTATTTGAGGACTTCCTGTGCACTATCATTTTGAAGATGGTTGGGCTTATGGAGTTTTTCTAGAACTTCTTCAAAAGCTCAACACATATATGGAGAATGTTGGAAAAAAATAGCTTATAGCTCTTTAAACATTAATCTGTAATACCTAGATTTATTCTTTGTAAGCTTAAGTCTCTCCTCAATCAATTTAGCCCTATTTTGTTCCAGAACAGATACACGAAAGACTATGTAGTTGGTTTCTGCCCATGACCTTTCTAGTGTGAGCTTGAATTGCTCACTTCTTTTGTACATCAGTTTCCATGGAATTTTTCATTCAAAAACAAGTCTTATCCATTTCTGTTAACCTGGATAAAATGTTCCCATCATTATTTTGCAGTGTTGTTTACATTTTCCAGTACCAGTCCAATCAAGTTTACAAAGTTTTGGCACTCTTTGTAGGGAAAGCCCTTAAGAAAGGACATCGGTAATGTGTTACAAATTCTCCATTTAAAATGCTCTTTTTCTCATTTCTAACTCAACTGCAATGAAACAAACTAAGACTGCTTTTTAAAAGATAGAGAGGTTAGAATAGTGGGAATTTGTAACTCTTAAAAGCTGCATCAACTGTAGTTTGGTTTTGGTTGATCTTATAGGAAGTGCTCAAAGTTTCCTTTGATGCAAGGTTTCATTTGGAAAGTCCAGACACGCATCAATGAGCCTAGATGAATTTGCTATTTTGTCATCTGGCAGCAGCTTGGCTATTTTCGTTGAAATGATGTTGGCATTTTTTCCCTTGTGGATATTTTTACTCTGTGCTGCCAATTACCAAAAAGATAGGCCCTTCCAGATTCCATGAGGCTATATGCTTACTTGTGTAAATGATTTTTTCCCCCTAATCTTCACCCTAATTCAAGGAACCTAAATCTCTTTTGTTAAGTCATTACTGGGAGAAATAACTCCTTCATTCTTTGTAAATCTGATTTAGGAAAAAGGACATTTTATTTCTCCTTTTAATTAAAAAAATACAGCTGGCCTTTCAAAGCAAATCTGAATCTAATATAATTTTATAATAAAAAGGAGAAGTTGCAAGGGAGATTTTATATATGGTTTCTAAAACTATACTTCATTACAAAGGGCAAATACTATCTTTTTTATTTATATATTTTTTAAGCCCTTATTCTATGAGACTTTGTGAGTGCAAGGGAGTTAAGAATCAGAACAAATAGAAAAATAAATGTGGGGATGGAGTTATTTTTTTGAGGCCCTGCCATGGTTTCCTGGCTCAGCTAGTGGGAGATGTCAAACAATAAACTGAAATAAATGAACACTGAAACCAAATAAGAACCATAACTTACACAAGGATATGTTTTAAGTTTGGGAGAAATGTTACTTTGGCTGCTGAGGCCCTGTTGTTGTTCAGTTTTGCTTATTATATCAGAGCAAATATATTGACAAGCACCCTAACATGCATATACAGCTTTACCAAGTGGCTCTCCCTAATATTGGAAATTCTTGGCTGCTTACCAATCTAAGGAGAGGTTAGCCAAAGACTAAAGTTTGCTAAGACCACCCGAAATATCAGACTCCACCCCTTCTCTGAGTTTGTGCTGTTCTGATACAAATGGAAGAACTTCAGGGGATTGGGGCGGAGTGGAGGGCAGATAGGAGAGAGGAAGGAAAGAGGAGACAAAAGTCAGTGCAACATTTCATCAGATGAAATTACATTTTCCTTTCTGTTTTCTGAATGGGTGAAAAGACACGGCAATCACATCAGTCACTTCTCAGCATAGCTGTTTTGTTTTTGCTGCTTTCAGCCAGAACACATTGTGATTTTCTATAATATTTACATGTTGCCAACTGCAATGGGTATTTTGGGTCTTTTTCAGTTTTTAGTTTAAGGCATATACAATATTTTGAGAATGCTTGTCCTGGGAGATTTGTCTCATTCCAATATTAGCTTTAAATGTATACTATAATATTTTGCATGGCAGGCAACTATAAAAATTCATTCCATGACCTCTTGAAGCTTTATGGAAAATTCTCACTCATTTTAATAAATAGTTTTTCTTTTGGAGATTTGGGGGTCAAGATGATGGGTCCTGCTGAGATCTAGCTGAACTAACATGCTTTAAAAGACTCCCACAAATGTTCATTAGAATCAGTTAAGTGATTACATGCTTATCAGCAAAACATTCTTAGCTATCCTCCTGAAAGTTGTGCCAATTCCTTTCCTGTGAGTCTTTAAGACTTTTTTTTTTTTTCTTTTCCTAAGTTAAATGTGAGTACAGTGAACAGAGATGGTAAGGAGTCTCATGTGCTATGTAGAAACTCATAGTGATTTTTAACAAGCCATGAAATGGACATGAAATGGAAAAATGTGCAGTTTTTAACTTCAGAGCATTAGAGAGTATTCCAGAAGATCAAGGCAGATCAAATTTAAGAGAAAGATCAAAAGAAGCAATTAAATAAGAGACAATGTGAAGAAAGTATGATGGGACATCAAAAAGAAAAGAATGGTGCGAGGAGGACAGGCATGTCGTGTGAAGGTTTGGACAAGATTTCTGGATGCCTATTTGCTCTGGAAAGCATGTGAGATCCACTGCGAGGCTATGAGACGTGGGTTGAAGTTTCAGGACCCGTGAAAAGAAGAAAGAGATTGAGCGTAATGATTGCGTCCTGCATGTGGTTCTCTTATATATCTCTACGTGTGTGCTCCCAGGCTTTTACACTGCAGTGTGCATAGAATTGGCTTATTCACTCCTTTTTACTATTGCTCACTTCATATAAACATTCCCCTAGTGGTTTAAACATTTCTGGAAGCAATTATGTTTCTTAGAAGTAACTCTCTGCTTTCCAATTAAGATGCTATGAAAAATGTTGCCAGTCTTAAAAGTCAGACATTTTCTATTACCGTGAAGGATCTTTAAACTTCTCATGAAGAAATCATTGTCAGTGAACTAGGATCTTGGAAACTTCTACAACACACAGGAGAAGGAAATGGCAACTCACTCCAATATTCTTGCCTGGAGATTTCCATGGACAGAGGAATCTGGCAGGCTACAGTCTATGGGGTCATAAAGAGTTGGACACAACTGAGCTTCTAACACACACACGCACACAGTAAAACATCTATTTACTTATCTACCTAATTGTACGCACATGTCTTTTTAGAAGTTCACGTTCAGTTATAAGTATATACGTATAAAAGCTAACCTTTAAAACTGTTCATATATTTTTTTCAGTATCTTGAACTTGGAAAAATTAAGAAAAGTTTTATTCTTTTCAAGCTAAACAGCTTTGAATGAGAATATTTACAAACAACATTTTAAGTTTCTCCATGTCTCAAAATTTAAGAGAAAAATCCACTGCTTTATGTCACTTTAAATTGGCCTCCTACAACGAAGCAGTTAAATTCACAATTTTAATCATCAATTCATTGACAATGCAAATTATTTGCCAGCATTTGGAAGTCAAACAGGGTGAGAGGGGAGAGACTTTACATATTCCAGGTTTAATATCTAAGCACCAGATGGAAACAATTCTACAATGAAAGAAAGAAATCTGTTAGGATATTTTGGAGATCTGTTCAGTACAGCAGCACGTCACTGGTTATGGAGGCCAATTTCTCAGAGAACTTATTTGAATTGCAGATACTGAAGTAGTGCACTAATTTAACCCAGAAAATGCTGAATTTTGGAGTTACTTAAATTCTAATAATTCGCAGGTTAAAAAAGTATCCATTTTCTTTAATTAGTGCCTCATATGCCTGAAACAAAGTAATTTAAAGCAAAATGCAATGGGAAGGAGGTTTTATTAACATAAAATTGAAATAATAATAAAAGTTTCACAGTTAATATTCACAACTTTGGACATTTTGAGGGAACTGTAAAATCGTATACGTTTATTTTTGCTGTGAAAATTTTTCTGAGACACTTTTTAAGGCACTTAGTATTGAAGGAGTCAAAAAGTAACATTTTAAAAATTAACAATTAAAATAAATTAACATACGGACTTTTAAAAAGGTGATTAAGTGAATCTGTGCACAAACAAAGGGCATGAAAATCTGCTTGATGAAACAATGGATGGTTGAGCTTTGACAATGAAAGAAAGGAAAGGGAACTAGTGGGACATTCAGCAATAAATCTCAGAGGGGGCCTCTTTCATATTCATACCTATGATTTTTGGCAAAATAAGTGTCAAAATTTGCAGCCATATGACAGCAAAATTATGCATTACATGGTGAGTTATAGATTTTGGATGAAATCCAACTCAAATACTTTCATAAGAACTTGACATGATAAACAAAAAACATTGCTTTTCCAAACTGCAGTTTGTTTGAAATTAAAAAAGAAAACCAAAATACGACTGTTATAATTGATGATCAGAATGCAGTCCTGCCCACTCCCAATACCAGACTTTTGTTTCATGAAAAATTGTGAGAGGACTGTATCTCTCTACAGTGTGCTGACAGCCTAAGATAAGTGAGGATGGAACTAACAGACCAGGCAGTGGGGAAGCTTGTTTATATATTTGGGGCATGGAAAATAGGGAGAGTCTTCAAGATGGGCAAAGGGAAAAACATTCAGTCTTCTACCCTCTGTCTCAGTCCTGCCCTTTCTGCTATGTATTTGGATGTTTGAGCAGAGATGGAAATAAGACAAGAGGGAAGTCCAAAGACCTTTAAAACATCAAAGAGGAGCAGAAGAGAAAAGCTGGGGGAATATTGATGAGAAAACTATTCTCTTGGGTTCCCTATATGGTTGAATTTTTGGTTTCTAGATAAAGGATATAGTTGCTTTACTGTGTTTTGTCAGTTTCTACTGTACAGCAAAATGAATCAGCCATATGTATACACATATCCCCTCCCTTCTGGACTTCTTCCCCATTCAGGTTACCACAGTGCATTGAGCAGAGCTTCCAGTGCTGTACAGTAGGGTCTCATTCGTTATCTACTTTATACTAGAATCAACAGTGTGGGGCTTCCCTGGTGGCTCAGTGGTAAAGAATCCACCTGCCAATGCAGGAAACATGGGTTCAATCCATGGGTTAGGAAGACTCTCTGGAGGGGGAAATGGCAACCCACTTTAGTGTTCTTGCCAGGGAATGGACAGAGGAGCTTGGTGGGCTACAGTCTACAGGGTTGCAAAGAGTCAGACACGGCAAAGTGACTAAACAACAACAAAATCAATAGTGTATATGTGTCAATTCCAGTATACCAATTGCTCCCATCCCACTCTTTTCCACTTGGAATCCATATATTTGTTCTCTACCTCTGTGTCTGCATTTCTGCTTTGCAAATAAGATCATCTATGCCATCTTTCTTTTTTAAATAGTTTCTTTCAAATTTATTTTCAATTGGAGGATGATTGCTTTACAATGTTGTGTTGGTTTCTGCCATACAATGACATGAATCAGCCATAAGTATATTTATGTCCCTTCCTTCTAAAACCTCTTTCTCATATCCTACCCCATCTGACTCCTCTAGTTTGTCACAAAGCACTGTGTTGAGCTCCTTGGGTAATACAGCAACTTCCTACTGGCTATCTGTTTTACATATGGTAATATATATGTTTCAATGCTACTCTCTCAACTCATCCCACCCTGCCTTTCCCCTCGCTGTGCCCACAGGTCTGTTCTCTGAGCCTCTATTCCTGCTCTGCAAATAGATTCATTGGTACCATTTTTCTAGATTCCACATATATGTATTAACATCCAATATTTGTTTTTCTCTTTGACTTACTTCACTCTGTGATACTCTCTAGTAAGTCAAATCTTTGAGACAGTTAACCTACCTCCATCAGTTCAGTTCAGTTCAGTTCACTTCAGTCACTCAGTCGAGTCTGACTCTCTCTGTGACCCTATGAATCGCAGCACGCCAGGCCTCCCTGTCCATCACCAACTCCCAGAGTTGACTCAAACTCATGTCCATCGAGTCAGTGATGCCATCCAGCCATCTCATCCTCTGTCGTCCCCTTCTCCTCCTGTCCCCAATCCCTCCCAGCATCAGGGTCTTTTCCAATGAGTCAACTCTTCGCATGAGGTGGCCAAAGTACTGGAGTTTCAGCTTCAGCATCATTCCTTCCAAAGAAATCCCAGGGCTGATCCCCTTCAGAATTAACTGGTTGGATCTCCTTGCAGTCCAAGGGACTCTCAAGAGTCTTCTCCAACATCACAGTTCAAAAGCATCAGTTCTTGGGTGCCTAGCTTTCTTCACAATCCAACTCTCACATCCATACATGACCACTGGAAAAACTATAGCCTTGACCAGATGGACCTTTGTTGCAAAGTAATGTCTCTGCTTTTCAATATGCTATCTAGGTTGGTAATAACTTTCCTTCCAAGGAGTAAGCGTCTTTTAATTTCATGGCTGCAGTCACCATCTGCAGTGATTTTGGAGCCCCCAAAAATAAAGTCTGACACTGTTTCCACTGTTTCCCCATCTATTTCCCATGAAGTGATGGGACCAGATGCCATGATCCTCATCGTATTACATTAAAGGATAATCTGAGACTAACCAGAAAATAGATTTTTGTGGTGCTGGGGTTGTCTCTGAGCAATTTAAGGGCCCAAGAGGAGTAATTTAAACTTTTTCATGTAGACTTTACATAAAGGGCTCACACTTTGCTTTGTTAAAAGAGATGGGACAACTTTCTCAAACAATTTGCTGTTGCTCTGAAGAGATGAAACTAAATCTGTCAAGAGACGACTGGTCGATAAATCAAGAAGTTCCACATCTGCAGTTCCCTGTGTGAACTAATCATATCTGTTTTCTTCTCAACTCTGCAGTATTCTATGTCATAAAATAAGGGGGTTGATCTAGATGATTTCTAAGATCTCTTCAAGCTCTGAAAGTGAATGTTTCTAGGTTTGCTTTATTTATAAGCACACCTGTGCTTCTTCAGCATCCCGGGTAGAATAAATATGTAATAAATATCTAGCAAAGGCCTTTGCATCTTTGAATGATCTCCCTATTTACCACTATCATTTCTATCTGTGTTTTCTGTTCTGTAGAATTGTAGAAATCTGTGCCTTACAAATTTAACATCTGGGAAACATTGATTAGAAAACTCACTCGTTTCTACTTCTTGACCTGTTGATTGACTTGATTATGGGACACAATGAGTCCCTTTGGAATCTTGGAGATACTTTTATGAGGCAGGATGTGGAAGGGTTAGATGATGGAGATTTTGTTTGCTAAGGCTGGTAACATACAGAGTTTTGAAAGGTGGGGTTCTGGTGAGTAAGGCAGGGACAGAGGACTGGGTCAATCAAGAGCAATCTCACACACTGGAGGGAATATCTACGTATATATTTTAAGCTGAGAACTGCTTGCTTATGCACACTGCAGTCATCAGCCTCAGGATGAGTATTTGGAGAGTTAGCTCTTCCCCTCCCACCCCCCTGCAATTTCACATATATAATAAAGGATAAACCTACAGAGTCTCCTTACACTAAATTATAAAATATAAGAAACTTAGGGATGGAGCACATCTTTTTCATGATCTTTTTCAATTTACTACTTAGAAATGGCTATGCACAATAGAATGGTTATTAATGTAGGCTAAGAATGAGGATACTGTATTTCTGAGCTTATTTGTCCTTTATCTAATGACTTAGGGCATTTATTTTTTACTGTCTTTATTTATTAAACATATTCTTACAATGCTCTATTTGAAATGGTATGGACCTAACAGAAGCAGAGATATTAAGAAGAGGTGGCAAGAATACACAGAAGAACTGTACAAACAAGATCTTCACAATCAAGATAATCACGATGGTGTGATCACTGACCTAGAGCCAGACATCCTGGAATGTGAAGTCAAGTGGACCTTAGAAAGCATCACTATGAACAAAGCTAGTGGAAGTGATGGAATTCCAGTAGAGCTATTTCAAACCCTGAAAGATGATGCTGTAAAAGTGCTGCACTCAATAGGCCAGCAAATTTGGAAAACTCAGCAGTGGCCACAGGACTGGAAAAGGTCAGTTTTCATTCCAATCCCAAAGAAAGGCAATGCCAAAGAATTCTCAAACTAATGCACAATTGCACTCATCTCACACGCTAGTAGAGTAATGCTCAAAATTCTCCAAGCCAGGCTTCAGCAATACGCGAACCGTGAACTTCCAGATGTTCAAGCTGGTTTTAGAAAAGGCAGAGGAACCAGAGATCAAATTGCCAACATCCACTGGATCATGGAAAAAGCAAGAGAGTTCCAGAAAAACAAATATTTCTGCTTTATTGACTATGCCAAAGCCTTTGACTGTGTGGATCACAATAAACTGTGGAAAACTCTGAAAGAGATGGGAATACCAGACCACCTGACGTGCCTCTTGAGAAACCTGTATGCAGGTCAGGAAGCAACAGTTAGAACTGGACATGGAAAAACAGACTGGTTCCAAATACGAAAAGGAGTATGTCAAGTTTGTATACTGTAACCCTGCTTATTTAACTTATATGCAGAGTACATCATGAGAAATGCTGGTCTGGATGAAGCACAAGCTGGAATTGAGATTGCTAGGAGAAATATCAATAATCTCAGATATGCAGATGACACCACCCTTATGGCAGAAAGTGAAGAGGAACTAAAAAGCCTCTTGATGAAAGTGAAAGAGGAGAGTGAAAAAGTTGGCCTAAAGCTCAACATTCAGAAAATGAAGATCATGGCATCCAGTCCCATCACTTCATGGGAAATAGATGGGGAAACAGTGGAAACAGTGGCTGACTTTATTTTTCTGGGCTCGAAAATCACTGCAGATGGTGACTGCAGCCATGAAATTAAAAGACGCTTACTTCTTGGAAGGAAAGTTATGACAACCTAGATAGCATATTGAAAAGCAGAGACAATACTTTGCCGACTAAGGTCCGTCTAGTCAAGGCTATGGTTTTTCCAGTGGTCATGTGTGGATGTGAAAGTTGGACTGTGAAGAAAGCTGAGTGCTGAAGAATTGATGCTTTTGAACTGTGGTGTTGGAGAAGACTCTTGAGAGTCCCTTGGACTGCAAGGAGATCCAACCAGTTAATTCTGAAGGGATAAGCCCTGGGATTTCTTTGGAAGGAATGATGCTAAAGCTGAAACTCCAGTACTTTGGCCACCTCATGCAAAGAGTTGACTCATTGGAAAAGACTCTGATGCTGGGAGAGATTGGGGACAGGAGGAGAAGGGGACGACACAGGATGAGATGGCTGAATGGCATCACGGACTCGATGGACATGAGTCTGAGTGAACTCCCAGAGTTGGTGATGAACAGGGAGGCCTGGCGTGCTGCGATTTATGGGGTCGCAAAGAGTCGGACATGACTGAGCGACTGAATAGAACTGAACTGAACTGTTAGAGGTATAATTCACAAATAAAATTCATCCTTTTAAAGTTTAAATTAAAAGTTTACAGAGCTGTGCAACCATCGTCACTAATTTTAGAATATTTGTATCACCCTAAAGAGGAGAGTGAAGTCACTGAGATGTGTCTGACTCTTTGCGACCCCATGGACTGTAGCTTACCAGGTTCCTCCATCCATGGGATTTTCCAGGCAAGAATACTGGAAAAGAGGAAAAGCCCATACTCAATAGCTATTTCCTCTGTTCTCTCTGATCCTCCAGTCCCTGTACAATCTTAATCACTCAGTCATATTCGACTCTTTGTGACTGCATGGATAGCCTGCCAGACGTCTCTCTCCATGGGATTCCCCAGGAAAGAATATTGGAGTGGGTTGCCATGCCCTCCTCCAGCGGATCTTCCCAACCCAGAGATCAAATCCAGGTCTACCACATTGCCTGTGGATTCTTTACCATTCTGAATCCCTTCAGCCCTTGCGAACCACCAATCTGCCTTCTATCTGTATGGATTTACCTACTCTGTGCATTTCATATAAATGGAATCATACAATACATGGCCTTCTGTGTTTGACTTATTTTCCTTAGCATCAAGTTTTCAAGATCGTCCACATCAGTATTTGATTCCTTTGTGTTGTTATCCATTTATCAATTGATGGAAATTTAGGCTCTTTGTACCTTTTGGTTATTATGAATAATGCTTCTTTGACATTTTTGGGCACATTTTCATGTAGACGTATGTTTTCAAGTCTCTTGGTTATATACTTAGGAGTGGAATTGCTGGGTCAAGTGGTAACTATATGTACCACTTTTTTGAAGAGTTTCTTAACTATTTTTCAAAGTGCTTGCATAACTTTAAATTTCTACCAGCATCCTATGAAGATTCTAATTATTCCAAATCCCCACTAACCCTTGTTACTGTCTGCCTTTTTAATTATAATAATCTTAGTATACATGGATATCTCATTGTGGCTTTGATTTGCATTTCTCTTATGATTAATGATGTTGAATATCTTTTCATGTGCTTATTGGTCATTTGTAGGTTGAGAAATATTTTTTGAAATTCTTCATCTATTTTTAAATTATGTTGTTTTTTTTGCTGCTGAGTTATAAGAATTCTTTAAATATTCTGAAAACACATCCCTTAGGAAATATAGGGTTTCCAAATATTACTCTCATTCTGTGGCTTTTTCTACCATTTTAGTGGTGACCTTTGTAGTACGAAAGTTTTATTTTGATGAAGTGCAGTCTATCTATTTATTGTTGCTTGTGTTTTTGATGTCTTATGTAGGAAATCATGGCCTAATCCAAGGTTACAGATTTATTCCTATGTTTACTTCTAAGGGTTTTCTACTTTCAGTTCTTACATTTAACTCCATAACTTATTTTGAATCAATGTCTATAAATAGTATGAGGTAGGGGTCAAACTTAATTCTTATGCATGTAGATATTAAATTAGTCCAGCAAGGTTTTTCTTTTCTTTTGTGCACAGAATTACTGTGGCACCCTTGTGAAAGTTTGTGTCCGACTCTTTGCGACTCCATGAATCACAGCACGCCAGGCCTCCCTGTCCATCACCAACTCCCGGAGTTCACTCAGATTCACATCCGTCGAGTCAGTGATGCCATCCAGCCAGCTCATCCTCTGTCGTCCCCTTCTCCTTTTGCCCCCAATCCCTCCCAGCATCACAGTCTTTTCCAATGAGTCAACTCTTCGCATGAGGTGGCCGAAGTAATGGAGTTTCAGCTTTAGCATCATTCCCTCCAAAGAAATCCCAAGGCTGATCTCCTTCAGAATGGACTGGTTGGATCTCCTTGCAGTCCAAGGGACTCTCAAGAGTCTTCTCCAACACCACAGTTTAGAATCATCAATTCTTCAGCACTCAGCCTTCTTCACAGTCCAACTCTCACATCCGTACATGACCACTGGAAAAACCATAGCCTTGACTAGACGAACCTTTGTTGGCAAAGTAATGTCTCTGCTTTTCAATATACTATCTAGGTTGGTCATCACTTTTCTCCCAAGGAGTAAGCGTCTTTTAATTTCATGGCTGCAGTCACCATCTGCAGTGATTTTCGAGCCCAGAAAAATAAAGTCAGCCACTGTTGCCACTGTTTCCACTGTTTCCCCATCTATTTCCCATGAAGTAATGGGACCATCTGCCATGATCTTCATTTTCTGAATGTTGAGCTTTAGGCCAACTTTTCCACTCTCTTCTGTCACTTTCATCAAGAGGCTTTTTAGTTCCTCTTCACTTTCCGCCATAAAGGTGGTGTCATCTCCATATCTGAGGTTATTGAGATTTCTCCCGGCAATCTCGATTCCAGCTTGTGCTTCTTCCAGACCAGCATTTCTCATGATGTACTCTGCATATAAGTTAAATAAGCAGGGTGACAATATACAGCCTTGACGCACTCCTTTTCGTATTTGGAACCAGTCTGTTTTTCCATGTCCAGTTCTAACTGTTGCTTCCTGGCCTGCATACAGATTTCTCAAGAGGCAGGTCAGGTGGTCTGGTATTCCCATCTCTTTCAGAATTTTCCACAGTTTATTGTGATCCACACAGTCAAAGGCTTTGGCATAGTCAATAAAGCAGAAATACATGTGTTTCTAAAATTCTCTTGCTTTTTCCATGATCCAGCGGATGTTGGCAATTTGATCTCTGGTTCTTCTGCCTTTTCTAAAACCAGCTTGAACATCTGGAAGTTCACGGTTCATGTATTGCTGAAGCCTGGCTTGGAGAATTTTGAGCATTACTCTACTAGCACATGAGATGAGTGCAATTGTGCGATAGTTTGAGCTTTCTTTGGCATTGCCTTTCTTTCGGATTGGAATGAAAACTGACCTTTTCCAGTCCTGTGGCCACTGCTGAGTTTTCCAAATTTGCTGGCCTATTGAGTGCAGCACTTTTACAGCATCATCTTTCAGGGTTTGAAATAGCTCAACTGGAATTCCATCACTTCCACTAGCTTTGTTCATAGTGATGCTTTCTAAGGTCCACTTGACTTCACATTCCAAGATGTCTGGCTCTAGATGAGTGATCACACCATTGTGATTATCCGGATTGTGAAGATCTTTTTTGCACAGTTCTTCTGTGTATTCTTGCCACCTCTTCTTAATATCTTCTGCTTCTGTTAGGTCCATACCATTCTGTCCTTTATTGAGCCCATTTTTCATGAAATGTTCCCTTGTTGTCTCTAATTTTTTTGAAGAGATCTCTAGTCTTTCCCATTCTGTTCTTTTCCTCTATTTCTTTGCATTGATCGCTGAAGAAGGCTTTCTTATCTCTTCTTGCTATTCTTTTGAACTCTGCATTCAGATGCTTATATCTTTCCTTTTCTCCTTTGCTTTTCACTTCTCTTCTTTTCACAGCTATTTGAAAGGCCTTCCCAGACAGCCATTTTGCTTTTTTGCATTTCTTTTCCATGGGGATGGTCTTGATCCCTGTCTCCTGTACAATGTCACTAACCTCATTCCATAGTTCATCAGGCACTCTATCTATCAGATCTAGGCCCTTAAATCTATTTCTCTCTTCCACTGTATAATCAAAAGGGATTTGATTTAGGTCCTGTATGAATGGTCTAGTGGTTTTCCCTACTTTCTTCAATTTGAGTCTGAATTTGCTAATAAGGAATTCATGATCTGAGCCACAGTCAGCTCCTGGTCTTGTTTTTGTTGACTGTATAGAGCTTCTCCATCTTTGGCTGTGAAAGTCAGTTGACCATAAGTGGAATGATATATTTCTGGATTCACAATTCTATTCCATTGATCTATATGTCTCTCTTTATGCCACTGTATTAGTGTGAGTACTCCTTTGTCCTTCCTTTTAGAGATTGCTTTGGCTATTCTTGGTTCCCTACATCTATGGGAATTTAAGATTGTCTTCCAAATTTTTCAAAAAAGGCAGTTGACATTTTGATGAGAATTGCATTGATCCACTTTGAGATTTTTCTGTATACCATGTTAGAGAATGTTCTAATGTTTTTTTCCATGTGATTGTTCAATTTCTCAGCCCCACTTGTCTAAGAGACTACTTTTTTCCCCTTTGTATATTCTTGCTTCCTTTGTCATAGATTAATTGACCATAAGTGTATGTGCTTATTTCTGGGCTCTTTATTCTGTTCTGTTGATCTATGTGTTATTTTTTGTGCCAGTCCATACTGTTTTTATTGCTATAGATTTGTGGTATAGTTTGAAGTCAAGGAACATGATTTCTCCAGTTCTGTCCTTTCTCAGAATTATTTTTCTCTTTGGGTTTTTTTCTGTTTCCATACAAATTTAAAAATTATTTGTTTTAGTTCTGTGAAATACCCTACTCCACTGGTAATTTGATAGTGATTGCACACAATCTGTAGATTACCTTGGGTAGTATGGTTATTTTAACACTATTAATTCTTTCAATCCAAGAACATGGTGTATCTTTCCATCCATCTGTTTGTGTTGCTTAATTTTTTTCATCAGTGTCTTACAGTTTTCAGAATACAGATCTTTTGCTTCCTTATGTAGGTTTATTTTCCTAGGTATTTTAATTCTTTTTGATGCAATGGTAAATGGGATTATTTCCTTAATTTCTCCTTATGATTATTGTTAGCATACAGAAATGCAACAGATTTCTGTATAGATATAATAATAATTTTGATGTCAAAGTGTCCTTCACCATCTCCTGGAGCTTGCTGGAACTTGAGTTGGTGATGCCATCCAACCATCTCATCCTCTTCTCCTGCCTAGTTCTTTGTCTTCATGCAATAGACAAGCATAGTCCCCTGTCTGTGTGCAATAAAATGTTTTAAAAGTTAATGAATTTAATTAGTCCCCATTTGCTTATTTTTGTTTTTATTGCCATTACTCTAGGAGGTGGGTCGTAGATGATGTTGCTGCAATTTATGTCAAAGAATGTTCTGTCTATGAACAGAGTTTCATCCAAGAGTTTTAAAGTTTCTGGTCTTACATTTAGGTCTTTAATCCATTTTAAGTTTATTTTTGTATATGATGTTATGAAGTGTTCTAATTTCATTCTTTTATACATAGCTATCCAGTTTTCCCACTTATTGTCTTTTCTCCATTGTGTATGCTTTCCTGCTTAATTAAAGATAAGGTACCCATAGATGCGTGGATTAATCTCTGGGCTTTCTAGCTTGTTCCTTTGGTCTATATTTCTGTTTCTGTGCCAGTACTATGCTGTCTTGATGACTATAGCATTGTAGTATAGTCTGAAGTCAGGAAGTTTGATTCCTCTAGCTCCATTTTTCTTTCTCCAGATTGCTTTGGCTATTTGGGATCTTTTCTGTTTCCATACAAATTGTGAAGTTTTTTGTTCTAGTTCTGTGAAAAGTGTCATTGGTAATTTTGCAGGGATTCCATTGAATCTGTAGATTGTGTTTTGTAATATAGTCATTTGCACAATGTTGCTTCTTCCAATCCAAGAACATGATACATTTCTCTACCTGTCTGTGTCACATTTACTTTCTTTCATGAGTGTCCTTTAGTTTTCTGTATGCAGATCTTTTGTCTCCTTAGGTAGCTTTATTTCCAGGTAAACGTAAAAGCTTTTGCATAGCAAAGGAAACCATAAACAAGATGAAAAGAAAATCTTCAAAATGGGAGGAAATAATTGCAAATGAAGCAACTGACAAAGGATTAATCTCCAAAATATACAAAGAGTTCATGCAGGTCAATATTACAAAAACAAACAACCCAATCAAAAAATGGGTAGAAGACCTAAACAGACACTTCTCCAAAGAAGACATAAAGATGACCAATAAACACATGGAAAAAATGTTCAACATTTCCTGTGGTTAGAGAAATGAAAATCAAAGCTACAACGAGAAATCACCTCATACTGGGCAGAATGGCCATCATCAAAAAATTTATAAACAGTAAATGCTATCAACGATGTGGGAAAAAGAGAATCCTCTTACACAGTTGGTGGCAATGTATATTGATAAAGCCACTATGGAGAACTGTATGGACATTTCTTAAAAACCTGGGAATAAAATACCACATGACCCAGCAATCCCACTGCTGAGCATATACCCTGAGAAAACCATAGTTCAAAAAGACACATGTGCCTCAATGTTCTTCAGCACTATTTACAATAGCAAGGACATGGAAGCAACCTAATTGTCCATTGACAGATGGGTGGATAAAGAAGCTGTGGTACATTTATACAATGGAATATTACTCAGTCATAAAAAGGAATGAATTTGAATCAGTGGTAGCAAGGTGGATGGACCTAGCTCCTGTTATAGAGTGAAATAAGTCAGCAAGAGAAAAACAAATATTGTACATTAACACATATATATGGAATCTAGAAAAATGGTACTGATGAACCTATTTAGTTAGTGTTAGCTGCTCAGTCGTGTCTGACTCTTTGCAACCCTGCAGACTGTGGCCCACCAGGCTCCTCTGTCCTTGGGATTTTCCAGGGAAAAATACTGGTATGAATTGCCATTCCCTTCTCCAGAGGATCTTCCCAACCCAGGGATCAAACCCAGGTCTCCTGCATTGCAGGCAGTTTCTTTACCATCTGAGGTATAGGGAAGTCCTTGATGAACCTATTTACATGGTCCAAACAGAGATGCAGACGTAGAAGACTAACTTGTGGACACAGTTGGGGAAGAAGAGGGTGGGCCAAATTGAGAGAGTAGCATTGAAACATACACATTACCATGTGTAAAATTAGATAGCCCGTGGAAATTTGCTGTATGATGCAGGGAGCTCAATCCAGTGCTCTGTGACAACTTAGAGGAGTGGGGTGGGGTAGGGGGTGAGAGGAAAGTTCAATAGGGAGGGAACATATGTATACTTATGGCTGATTGACATTGCTGAATGGCAGAAACCAACACAACATTACAAAACAATTTCCCCCAATTAAAAAAAAAAACAGAATATAATAAAATACCCTAAGTATTTTATATCCTAAGTGAAGGGCCACTTAGCTGGACACTTTATAAAATATATTATGTTAAGTAAGGTGAAGTTCACTGCCTAATAGGAAGTTTTTCTCATTGTTAAACAGTTCTGTTTTCACATTTTTATTCATATCTTTGTCTCTTTGTATTTTCTACATGTTGAAATACAGACTAATCTGGAAAAATACAGATGAAGTTTTCCTGTCCATTCTACCTGAAAGGCTTCATTCAGTTTCTCTAAATGTGAATGATATTCAGTTCATCAGCTGTTCCACCATGGACATAGTCTTTGGACTTCTCCCCGTCCTGATTGTTGTTGTTGTTTTTTTCCCTATACTGATCACCATTTTCAATGTCTCCTATAAACAGGAAACTTAAAACCAGTCCTGTTACAAATATGGTTTAAACAGGGACGATCAATGAGATTTCATTGCTGCCCAGTCCCATTTATCATTATAGAGACACTTGATAGAGCATGCTTCATTCTTTAACCCTTGAACTTCATGCACTCATTTTCTCTGTCTCAACTTCTTTCATCAGCTAAAGAAAAAAAACTTCAAAAAGACTTCAGAGATTATTGAAGATGTGTTCTGAGAACCTTGAAAATCATATACTAGACACCCATATAAAAATGAGAGATTACATGTTTCATTGAGGTGTAAAATTTATTAGTCACTACCCTCATAGACATAACTCATTTTAATCCTGTTTGAAACATTACTTTTCTCTTGCATGATTTTTTAAAAATAGTTTTCTTTTTAGCTGTGGAAAGCCACATTAAAAAACTCCCAGTGCTCTCCCCTTTACCAATGGAAAACACATTTATATTCAGTTCTGTATTAGGAGTCAAAATGTATAGAGTTTCACCTACAAGTGGAACTTCACATCTACTCTCTACTTATACTCTCTCTGCTACAACTTCTTCATGGTATATGGGAATCCTAGAATCCTGGAAATTCACCCAGTAGTGGTGAATCCCTCCACCTGGTTCCCTAACTTTCAGAGACTCCACTGGTCTCATGGTTTTATGAAAACAAAAGTAGATGTCTCTAAAAATCACACACACTCAGAAAATAGTGAAGGAAGCCTGCATTTTCTCTTTATTAGATAGTGTCTTTTATTCCCACCAGATTCTAAAATCATTGAGACCAGTGACCATCTTGAGATTATATAAGTAGATATTTAAAAAGTTATTGTTGACTGAACCAAAAATGAAAGAAAGTTACAAGTAAAAAAGCATACAACCAAGGACAGAAAAACACAGTCTACTGCACAGTGAGAATTAGCTAAGCATAAGGAGGGAATATGAGAAATAATCATTTATAAGGCAATTTTTAATTAACTTAATCAAATAGATACAGTGTATTATAAGGAAAAGAAGACAGTTTTTGTTGTTAAAAAGTCCTTAAATATCAGAGCCTTATTGTTTTTTAGCCATCTGAACATAGACATGGTAACATACTCAGTAAATGATAGCAATTATTTTGAGTGAAAAGGAATAATGACCACCTTCTAGACAGATACTAGTAGACCTTGATTTAAAAGACTCCACAAAACAGAATTGCAAATTTATTTCTTAAGTAGAGTTGACTGAAATTATTCTGTGTCATAAGATACCACTGCTTTTTAAAATTATAAGACTAACATTTCAAGTGAGTATAGGTTTTGAGTCTAGGAAACATCAGGACATAGTAACCAGCAGCTGTTAGACAATAGACCAAATTAAAACAATCATAAACAAATAAATAAACATATATTTATATATACCTATCTGTGAGATAAGATTCCTAATAAATTTAGCTTTAGGAATAGTTCATTAGTAAGATCTAGATTTCATTCTACTTTGTTAAGTGTTTTAGAGACTCTACTTTGTGAAATATACAGTCAGACCTGAGTGCTTTCAAGGGATTGGTTGTAGGACCTCTGTGGATACCAAAATCTGAGGGTGCTCAAGTGCAGTATTAGCATATAATCTATGCACATCCTCCTATATACTTTAAATTACATCCAGGTTACTTATAATACAATGTAAATGATATGTAAATAATTGTAAATACAATGTAAATACTGTGTAAATAGTTTCCTTTGCATGGCAATGGCAAATGCAAATTTTGCATTTTGGAGCTTTCTGGAAATTTATTTTCTGAATATTTTTGGTCCACAATTTATTGAATTCAAGGATGTGGAACCCTGTGAATATCACACAGACAGAAATGGGTCCAGTGTACCACACAGCTAGAAATGGGTAGAGCAATTGAATGTACCTGGTGCTGCTTTTTGTAATTTGCTTACTCTGGGCATCGTAACCTTGACTTAATCACTAGAAAGTATACACATCCCATTCAAGGTAGGTGTCTGATAGCATGTACAGTAACTACAGGGTTTCTTTAATTTGTGACTATTTAAAGATGGCAAAAGAGATCTTACATTAGGTGACAGAATGAAGTCTGATTGTAAACAACAGCTATAATTAATATACTTTAGGATTCTGATAAAATTTCAAATTTATTAAGAGATGTGAACATTGTTTTCTAAAATCTGATGTTGGTCTTTTTAGAAAACCTGTTCTTTTTATCCTTTTGATTCACTTCTGGCTTCAAAAGTGGTCTTGTTTTATTTCCTTCTGTATTATGATATAGTATCTAACCACAGTTAGATACTTGGGCTCTGATAGTGGACTTACTCACAAGACAACCTTTATTACTTTTATGAATTGTTAGAGATGACTGCTTTCTCCTCTGAGATTGCTAGAATTCTGGCTATTTTATATTGATCAAAGTGATTTTCTTCTCCTTGCTCACAGGGCGCCCTCTTTATCCCTGCCCCAATGAGTGTGTTTTTTTATATGCCACCTGCTTTGCTGCACTGTACTTGGAAGAGGTGTGTTGAACATTTGAGACATCTTATATCATAAGATCAGAAGACACTTTTGTGAAAATGTTGCCTAATAAACATTGTGAAAGCTGTTTGAGCAAGACACCAAAGACTAGATTATGCTGCACTGCAAACAACTCTCAAATCTCAGTGGCTTAAAATAATAAATGGTGCATGTCCATCCTTATTGACCAGGAGCTCTGCTCATTCTAATCACTTAGAGATACAGGCAGATAGAGGCTTCATTTCAATATATACTTTCATAATCACCACATTAGAAAGGAAACATGGCAACTTGCTCACTGACACTTAAAATTTCTGCTCCAAAGTGCTACATGCCACTTCTACTTATATTTTATAGGCCCAAACCAGTCAGCTGGCCACGTTTGATATAAACAGGGAAGGAAGTAGGATCCATCACGTGTCCAGAAGTGTGGAGAACCAGACACAGCAAAGATGACAACTTTCAGAGTTGATAAGAGACAAGAGGCCTCGAGAGAGTAAGCGGCATGTTCAACCTGGTCTAATCTGATTAGCTCAGAAATGAGACAGGATCTTGAATGCAAGCTTATGGCACAACTCATGTCATTCTTGACTGAAATGGACCTGGGAAAGGGTCAGGCATAAATGGCCATAAGCTTCCAGAATGCTGATCTGGAACAATGCTTTGAGGATGCAGTGATGCACCATTCAAATAACATGCTGCAACTGTGGCCTGCAGGGAAATAAGTAGTGGATAGGGAAGCTAATGCATAATATCCAAAGATGAGTGGATCTATCTGAGCAAAACTTTGAATTGTCTATAGTGTTCAAAGGGAAAAGCCAAAATAAAACATGTACTGCAAAAAGCAGGTGTAGGGGACTATCACAGAGTCATAAGAATTCTGAACATGGAAGAACTCTTTTTTTTGCCTCTTCCCTCTATGGCTTCCATCACTTCGTCTATAGTCATCATAAACAGTGTCATTTTTCCTCAGAAAGAGGTATCCCAATTGAGAGAGATTCTCTTTAGTATGTTGCCAGAAGCTAATAACAATAAAGCATTAGGAAATATAATGTGAAATGGGTGTAACCTTAATCAAAATGATCTCCTGTTGTTAATCCTATAGTCAAAATAAGAAATTAACAGCACTTATTAATGGCACTAGCACTTAATGGCACTTTTTTCTGTCACTTTTAATGGTCTTTGAAATCTTTCCAAACTATTGCTTTTTTTTTTCTTGGTACTCACCAATGATGATGAATCAGATTAGACTTGCTAAAGTAGAAATGTTTATACTTCCTAAGAAGCTTCATGTTTCCCTCAATATTGGATGTGACATACTTGCCCTGTAATATATTCCGTTGGAATTGAATTCAAACTTGAAATGTGTTTACTTTTACATTCATTACACAAGCTTTAAAGAAGTTTGGCATCCACATGAGTGCATTTTCATCTCACTCAGATGGAAAAAAAGAAGTTACCGCTCCTTAACTTGAAATCACACCTTTCATAAGATCAGTTTATTTTGCTTATAAGTGGACCTTTTCCAAAAATAGCCAGTTGAACTCTTGCTAGGAATTGAGTATTTCTAATATCTTACTTATGGATTACTATTTTTACACGAGGTTAAGTGTTTAATTTTTAAGTGTTTATAGAAACTGGAGATATTTTTTAATGGTACAAAGATTATTTAGATAAAAGTAGAGACATTTAAAATTGTAATATAGTCAAGTATATCATTTGTATCACACTTGTTAATGTTTAAAATGCTGTGACAGCTTGCTGATTTTTCTAACAAAGTTAAATTGAATAATATTTATATCCATACATTCACGTTTAGACAAGAAGTAGTGGGAGGTCTGCTTTCTTTCTTTCTGAACAATTCTGTGCTTATTTTCTTTATATGCTAACACAAAATGTACTTTACTTCAGATGAAACAATTTTGTAACAGTTATTTGTAAAACAATTCCAGTTGGTTTATTTCAGAGTTTGCAGTATCAATTTTCTCTTCTCTCAAGAGCAGTTTTAAACACTCTTAGATATCTATTGCCTGCTATAAACCCTAAAAACGTAGTGATTTAAAACAAGGATCATTTTATTACTCATGAACCTGTGGATCAGAAATTTCAGGCAGAGCTCAGTGGGAATGGCTTATTTCATCTCACCCAGTGTTGACTGAGGTGGCCAACTGGGAATGAAGGATTCAAGACAGCCTCACCAACATTTCTGGGACCTTAGTGCTGAATGTCAGCAGGGCTTCTCCACTAAGTGTCTCATCTCTTTTTACACAGTCTTTCATTGTTAGTTGCCTTGCCTAAGTTTCTTTACATGAAAAGCGAATTCTGAAGCAACCAAATGAGAAATTTCAAGACCTTTGAAGATATTGGCTCATAATCACATCGGGTCACTTCCATCATATTATTTTGGTCAAACAAGTCATGGATTCAAGGAGAAAGGAAATAGACTCCACTCCTTGATGGCAGGAGTGACACAGTCACCTTGCAAGAAGGTACATGAGAAAGGAGGGGTTGTTGTAGCCATTTGTGAAACAATACACCACAAACACAGATGAATGAGTTTCTAAGACTACTGCTATCTGCTCCTTTGTCAAATGTTTTTAGCCTAGCATTTTACTGTGGGAAAATTTGTATCTTTGTGCTTTTGGGGGGAGCTATTAAAAGTCTTATGTCTCAGTAAATTAAAACGAACAGTTCATCATCTTCTCTTTCAAATCTTTGGCACTTTTAATGTGGTTTGGAATATCCTTCATAAAATAGATGCATATGGGGACTCACTCTGATACTGCTAAATCAGAGGCATTTATTCTTCAAACATATCTTGGGCACTCTCTGTGATTAAGTACAATTCCAGGCACTGGCTATACAAATAAAGATGAATCAGAGATGTTTTTTATTCCATGGTATTTTGCTTGTTGGATATAACTTTCCACTCCCTTGAACTGATTCTGTGCATTGATAGCCTTGTCATGGGCCATAGGGGTGGAGTATATTTCTCTGTCCCCCTGAGTCTGAGCTTGTCCATATGACTTGTTTTTGCTAAAAGGAGCCTGCAAGTAGAAGTGTTAGTCACTTAGTTGTGTCTGACGCTTTGCAACCCTAGGGACTATAGCCAGCCAGGCTCCTCTGCCCATGGAATTCTCTAGGCAAGAGTACTGGAGTGGGTTTCCATTCCCTTCTCCAGGGGATCTGCTCTATCCAGGAAGATCTCCTGCAGTGCAAGCAGATTCTTTACCATCTAAGCCACCGCGGAAGCCCCAGAGGAGGTTAGCTGGTGTGATGGAAACAGTAGAACTGTAGCACAAAAGGTGCTTGTCAGTGGGGCTTGAGTTATTTATTTTTTCCTCTGTCACCATGAGTACCTGCACCTCAGGAGTAGTATGCATACAGCCTTAAGCAACAGGACAAGCCCAGCTGGACCCATAGCTTGAAGAACTGGCCAGTAGAGCCAGTTTAGATCAACCAACTACCAGGTGACTCAGAAATATGAGACACATGGTTATTATTGTTCATCTCTGAGAATTTGTGGTTCTTTTTCTACATACAAAATCTGCTTGAGACAAATAATAAACTATCTTGTCAGGAAGAAACAGATGTTAGCAGACAGTTGTACTATAATGTAGTACATACAGCAATAGAGAGCCCATAAAAGACCACCAGCTTCGATAAAGAAGATGTGGAACCAATATACAATGGAATATTACTCAGCCGTTAAACAGAATGAAATAACGCCATTTGCAGCAACATGGATGGGCCCAGAGTGTGTCGTACTGAGTAAAGTAAGTCAGACAAAGAAGGAGAAATAGTGTATGACATCCCTTATACGTGGAATCTAAACAGAAATGATACAAATGAACTTACAAAACAGAAAGAGTCTTAACAAATGAACTTATGATCGCTGAGGGGGAAGGGATAGTTAGGGACTTTGGGAAGGTCATATACACACTGTCATATTTAAAATGGATAACCAACAAGGGCCTATTGTACAGTACATGGAACTCTGCTCAGTGTTATGTGCTAGCCCGAACAGGGGTTGAGGGGAGAATGGCTACATGTATATGTATTGCTGAGTGCCTTTGCTGTTCCCCTGAAACTACCACAACATTGTTAATTGACTATACCCCAACACGAAATACAAAGTTTAAAGTTTAAAAAAGAAAATAGTTAACCAACAAGGAAAAAAAAAAAAAAAGCACCATTTTTTTTTTTTTTTTTTCCTGAGTGTGTGAGTGTTTTAGTGGGGGCATGAGGAAGATGTTCTAGAAAAAAGTGAAACAGAATTGAGTCTTAAAGAATAAAAAAATGGATATTTGAGAGTTTACTGAGGAGAAGAAAATATTGCAAGTTAAAGTTTAGTGTGAGCAAAGCTATGCTCAGTTGGTAAAGAATATACCTGCAATGCAGGACACCCCAGTTTGATTCCTGGGTCAGCTGGAGAAGGAACAGGCTACCCACTCCAGTCTTCTTGGGCTTCCCTAGTGGCTCATTTGGTTAAGAATCTGCCTGCAATGCGGGAGACCTAGGTTCAATTCCTGGGTTGGGAAGATCCCCTGGAGAAGGGAACAGCTACCCATACCAGTATTCTGGCCTGGAGAATTCCCTGGACATAGGAGTCTGTCAGGCTACAGTCCATGGGGTTGCAAAGAGTTGGACATGACTGAATGACTTTCACTTTTTTTCAAAGGCATGGGGAACCCAAACGTGGTGTGAAGAAAACTACAGAAACATTTCATTATTCCCTAAAGTTTAGTAAGTGATAGTCCTGATTTATCCAGAAACTCAAACCCTTGGCTTTTAATGGAGTCTAAATTTTAAGAGATTTCTAAACTGATAGTAACTAGGATTGACTTGATTTTTGTTACTCTGGCTAAAACATTTTAGAGTATATGCTCTACTGAAAGTAATATGAGTACAGTTTCATTGTTTCTGCCTGTGGAAATAATGAAATTACTTTTCAAAGATTTCCATTGCACAGCTAAAAAGGGCACAGATGGTAAAAGTAAACGTGACTTAAAAATAGTCAACTGAAAATTAACAAGTCCCTTGGATGGCAAGGAGATCCAACCAGTCCATTCTGAAGGAGATCAGCCCTGGGATTTCCTTGGAAGGAGTGATGCTAAAACTGAAACTCCAGTACTTTGGCCACCTCATGCGAAGAGCTGACTCATTGGAAAAGACTCTGATGCTGGGAGGGATTGGGGGCAGGAGCATAAGGGGACGACAGAGGATGAGATGGCTGGATGGCATCACCAACTCAATGCACATGAGTTTGAGTGAACTCTGGGAGTTGGTGATGGACAGGGAGGTGTGGGATGCTGCAATTCATGGGGTCGTAAAGAGTCAGACACAACTGAGTGACTGAACTGAACTGAACCGAACTGAACTGGATATTACACTGCCTGGTATTTTATAGAGAAATTATAGGTCAACTTCCTTTTGAATAGTAGTTTTTTTAAAAAAAGGTTTATAAAATAAACTATTTTAGCTATCATTATAAAGCTGTTAGAGTAGGGATACCTTTTAGAACTATTGGTAATGTATTTGTTCCATAAGCATAATTTTCATATGATATTTTTTAAAGACAGTCTTACCTTTCTTCAGAGCTATAATTCAGCAAACGATTCCTATTCTAATCTGAATTTTAGGATTGAGGGAGCCTTTCACCATCTTTAGGGCTTCCCTGGTGGCTCAGAGGTTAAAGCATCTGCCTGCAATGCGGGAGACCTGGGTTCGATCCCTGGGTCGGGAAGATCCCCTGGAGAAGGAAATGGCAACCCACTCCAGTATTCTTGCCTGGAGAATCCCATGGACAGAAGAGCCTGGTAGGCTACCGTCCACGGGGTCGCAAAGAGTCGGACACGACTGAGCGACTTCACTTTCACTTTCACCATCTTTTATTACTATTTAGACCTTAGGTAATTTTCTGGCCCTGTCCTTTACTAGTCATGAGAACTTGGACATGTTTCTAACCCTCTCTATACGTCAGTGCCTTCATCAGTAAAATGGGAAACTAATTCTTACCATGTACGGAGACCTTGTGGTAGTTAAATGAGGTCTTGCAGTGTTCTGGGTGACATATGGCAAGTATCCAATAAATGTTAGCCACTGTTATTTTAATAACAGTAATAACAAAGTAATTGTGTTTGCTCAGTCTCTCAGTCATGTCTGACTCTTTGTGGCCCCGTGGACTGTAGTCTGCCAGTCTTCTCTGTCCATGGAATTTTCCAGGCAAGAATACTGGAGTGGGTTGCGATTTCCTACTAGAGGATCCTCCCAACCTGGGATTGAACCCATGTCTCTTGTATCTCCTGCATTTGGCAAATGGATTCTTTACATCTAGTGCCACCTGTACGGTTCTTAGTTGCTCAGTCATGTCCAGCTCTTCACGACCGCATGGACTGCAGCATGCCAGGCTCCTCTCTCCATGGGGATTACCTAGGCAAGAATACTGGAGTGATTTGCCATGCCCTCAATAGTTACCATTTGTTAATCTAAACAAGAGGCCTAGAGAGGTAAAGAACTTGGCAAAAATTGTTTGTTTTAGCAGCTTCAGAACCTGCAAGAGGTTGTGGTTACTGAGTCCCCCCTGAAGACTACCTCTCACATGGATTTTTCAAGAAGTTCAAGATGAAAGTGAGGAGTAATTCTGGAAACCGCTGCCCTGGTGAAACTGCCTTACACAATAAAGGACATGAGTTACCAAATGTAAATATCAAAAGGGTGGGTAATTATCCATTTATATATATAATATATATCATCAAACCCAACATTAACTCAAATAATTACATTACAATTAAACTTTTCTTTCTGGGAGTTCTCCATTTATGATGAGCAATTTCATGTGCTGTTTCAGGACTTTTGGTCCAATTCCAACAAAAGAGGTAGAAAATTTTCACATGAAGCTATCAGACCACTTACAAAAGTTAAACAAAAAGGTCTGCTCTTTAACGGAAAAAATGTAGCTGTTGGCATGTGGAGTTTTATCCAAACGACTGCACACAGCCCTACTTCAATTTCACTATAAAAGTAAAATTAGGAAAGCTAAACATTAAATTATGTAAAGCAATCGAAGCTGATTTAATGTCATTAGAAGACAGCACAAAATGGAGGAGACTATGGTTCTGGGCTTAGCTGCTTCTGTGCTGAATAAAACATCAGCCCTTCAACCACGCACCTACACACTCTCAGCTGTACCTTCTAAAACTCACTTTCACTCATTAGCTGTCTTTTCAGGGGATGCCAGTTTAGGGACACATATGTTTCCTATCACCAATAATAAATTAATGGGGCCTATGTGGTAATACGATAGCAAAATTCAGTAAAAATTCTATTTGAACTTAATTCTGTGGGATATGAACATAACCCACCAAGGAGTACTCTGATCTACAGTGAAGAATAATTTGCCTACTGCTCTGGTTTGCAATTAATGAAAAGTCCTCAGGAAATCCCAATTTCTGATTAAAGAGAGTTGATTATGATTAATGTATCCAAATTAACTGCCAAAAAGGAAGCCACCTCATAATTATCTACATTGTTCCTCCAATTTTAAAATCCTAAGGCTACTCATATCTATGCCCTTTTCTCTAATCCTTAAAGATATGTATTTTGGTTTTTAACTTTTGATTAGCAAGATGATTGTCCTTTGTTTCTGCACATAAAAAATATTCAAGGTCTTATGAATTTTTTCCCTCCTCTCTTTTTGTAAAAAGGGTATCACTGGTATTTCCAGCAAGTTGCATAAACCCAGACCGCAACTTCCAATGCATTTGATCTAACCTTACAAGCACTGCCTCACTCCAGAGTCCTTACTTTTTACCCATTTTTCTGTCCTGTTTTCACTGGTACTTGGTTGGCCTTTTAGGGGGACAAAAGACATATTTTCAGACAGATATTGCTTGAAGGGCTACTAATTTCATCTTTCAATACAGTTCCCTAAGTAATTATATAAGTAAGTACATTCTTGCAGACCACAGTTTTGTAGCGTTCTACATACTTGCAGTTTTCAGGGTATTTGCAAATATTTTTGTGAGAAGTTTGGAAATGTTGCCTCAAAGTTTGTTAACTGCATGCTGTTTTCAACTGGAAGTCTTCCAAGTACAGTATTCATATTAGAAACTATCTACCCCTACTCAAACCACATACCTATTTTAAAAGCTTCAGGAGGTTATTATTTGTAAACTATAGTAGTTAGAGTAGAAGTTAGTAAACAGAATTAATATTCACTTCTCCAAATAATTCGGTTGGCATACAGAATGTTTTTCTCCTACAGAAATTCCTTTCAATACTTGCTATATTTCTATACTTGCTATATTTCTATACTAATACATTTCACAAATATTATCCAGTGTTACTGTAGAAAACTTAAAAAAAACAGATAAACAAAAAATTCAACCAGAATCCCATTATCTAGGCAGAATCCCCAATAACATTTTGGTATTTTGTCACACAAATATTTTTTTAATTGAAGTACAGTTGATTTATAATCCTGTGTTAGTTTTAGGTATGTAGCAAAATGATTCAGTTATAGACACACATATTTTTTTTCTCAGATTCCTGTATACTTTTGTATTTCAAAAATGTATGCCTATATTCATTTAAAAACAAGATTATAGCATTGCTATATAGACTACATTTAAACATTTTATAATATATATTGGATCTTTATAGCAATGTATCTATATATTATTTTAATGGGATATATAATATTTCATTGTGTGAAGTGCCATTATTTATGTTGATTCTTCCGTTTTTCCATTTAGAAGAAGAACTGTAAGGGACATCAACACAGTAAAATCTTCATAAAATTAAATAATTATTTCCTAGGAAATGTTTGAAACTGAATTTCTAAGCACAAAGTTTGCTTTTGCATTGCGTAAAGTCCCATTATTTAGGTTGACTCTATTGTTTTTCCATTTAGAAGAAGAATTGTAAGGGACACCAACATAGCAGAATCTTCATAAAATTAAGCAATTATTTCCTAGGAAATGTTTAAAACTGAATTTCTAAGTCACAAGATTTGCTTTTGAAATATTTGGAATGCAAAGATGCTTCTGAAAAAGGGTATTCCAATGTGTACTGCCAACGGTATGTGAGAATCCCTATTTCTTAATAGCCTCATAAATGATGGAGATTATTTCAAGCATTGAACAATTTTATAGGCTTTACATCTCATTTTTTAAAATGAGCATTCTTTTGGTTATAAGCTTTAATAAAATGTATTGATCACCTATATTCCTTTTGTAAATTTCCTTCTAGTGTCCTTTAACTTTATTATTTTCACTGTAATATCTATCATTCTCTTATTATTTTTCAAGAGATCTTTACTTTCCACTTGTCTTTTATAGATATTGTAAATATTGATGTTTACCTTTAAACTTTGTTTCTATTGTTTCTTCCATCAGTATTTAAGCATGCTCACATATTCAAAGCTACCAATTATTCCCATTATCTTCAAATTCCATTATTCTCAACTGCATTTCCAAACTCACTTCCACCTACTTCATTCCAAAACTCAACCTGAAGACTTGTGCAGAGTTTGCAACTTGCAAACATAAGTAATCAGAAAGATGCTGCCTTCCAGAGGCACAAAGGAAGGTGTATAGACGAGAATGAGAGCAGGGAAAAGGTGTCCTTTCTTCATAATGGCAACACTTTTTGGGGACAGGAAAGCTCGAAAGTTTAGCATTTGTCAGTTGATGAAAATTATAAACTTAAATGTAAATTCCAGAAAGACTCAAATGCTGTGTCATTTAAGTGAGAATCTCTGATATCAGAAAGCAATCATTGCAATGGAGACCGTATAGGATGCAGCAGTGTGGCACACGAAGGAAGAGCATTAGATGAAGAAGAGCATCTGAACGGGAGCAAGGTAGAAGCATCATATTTAACCGTTCTTGTCAGTGTTTCACCCATTCCGTGAGCCTGGGTAAAAAATAACAACAGGTTTACAGAATACCTTAAATCCACTGTGTTTGTAATAATGTTCATGCTTACTAGCCTTTCCCCATGGCTCAGCAGTAAAGAATCTGCCTGCAGTGAAGGAGATGTAGGTTCAGTCCCTGGGTAGGGAAGATCCCTCAGAGGAGGAAATAGCAGCCCACTCCAATATTCTTGCCTGGAAGTTTCCATGGACAGAGGAGCCTGGTAAGCTAAATAGTCCATGGAGTCACAAAGAGTCAGACACGACTGGGTATGCACACACACACACATGCTAACTAGTCACAAACTGTATCATTTTTATTTCAGAACAAGTATTTTGATTAATCTTGATATAAACAGTGCTTCTGGGTATTGTTACATTATAAATACCTATGAGACCCCCACCCATTATTAGAACCTGGATTTTGGTGCCTAGAGTTTGCTAAATCAGTAAGAACCATCAATTATGGAAAGGTGTTTTATTTATTTATTTATTAACTTTATATTTTTGGCCAAGCCAAGTGGCTTGTGGGATTTTAGTACCCCCATCAGGGATTGAACACTGGTCATGGCAATGAAACCTCTGAGTCCTAACCACTGGGATGTCAGGGAATTCCCCAGAAAGGGGTTTCGATAAAGATTAGGGCACAAGTCTGGGTGTACTGTTTGTAACACAAGCACAAAATTAAGCACCTCAGGGAGAATTGTAAACAATGTTTCATGCATATTTATTTACGTCTTTATTTTCCATACTACAGTTTGGAGATGCATCACTGAGATATTTCTAAAATACTGAAGACTGCCAGAAACAGTTAATGTATATCTGGAAAATGCAACTTCATTACCCAACAAGGTGTTCGCTGTTCAGTCCCCAGAGTTGTCATTATTTCTAAAATTTTAGAAATCAATTTTATATTGATAATACCTTCTCAAAAAAGGATAGCCATAAATAAATTATTCCACCACTAGAATTAATGAGATGATAATGAATAATGGGTAATCTTAAAATCTACTTTGTAATATATTCAGTGAATCAGTGTTACATCTGTCACCAAAACAAACTAGAAATACCCACCTAATGTAGCCATCTATTTTCCCCCTGTTTTTCTCTTGTTTTGTTTGAGGAGGGAAAATGCCGTTGCCTAAGTATCTGGAGCTTCATCAACAAGTTACTGTCAAAGAAATTAACGAAGAAAGAAATGCAGGAACCTCTTTTTTCCTAGTTTCTTCTTGTGTAAAATCAGAAATAACAATACCAATCTTATAGGATTGTAACAAGGGTGAAAAAAGCTTGTAATGGTGACTGACACTTTGCAATATCAACAATATTAGCTATTATTGTTATCATCATCATCATTATTGCCTTTATCTGAGTTCTTCATAAAGCTGAACTAGATGAGCTAAGGGCAAATGCTTAAATGAACTGTGTGACCTCAGAAATCCAGGTGAGAGTGGCAAATGAAAGGAATCCAGGGGAAGAAACAGGCAATGCGAGGATGCTTCATTAAGTTGGCCACTTAATACGTGCAGGCGATTGGTTTTTGATCTAACAGGACCACCTGGGAAGGAGTGGAAAAAACCCCCTGGGATCCTCTGCAGACAGGGGAGGAGACTGTTGTTTCATTGCTAAGTCATGTCCGACTTTTTTGTGACCCCATGGACTGTAGCCTGCCAGGTTCCTCTGTCTGCAGGAGTTCCCAGGCAAGAATACTGGAGTGGGTTGCTATTTCCTTCTCCAGGGGGTCTTCCTGACCCACTGCTTGAACCCAGGCCTCCTGCATTGATAGGTGGATTCTTTACCACTGAGCCACTTTGGAAGCCCATGGGAGGGGATAGAGAGCATATGTCTACGGGCTTCCATCCTTGATTGGTTAATGTGTGTCCCCCACAGAGTATTAACTCTCATATACTTTCAGATTGTACAAACACCAGCATCAAGCAGATCACCATGATCCCACCCAGCAAAGCCATAGATAAGGAGGGAGGAGACATACAGTAAAGGCTTGAGACGAGGCAGTGTCAGGAGACACCTACAGGAAGCTGGGCAGACTTTATGCAGGACTCGCACTGCCCAGAGGCCACAATAAGAGCCAGGTGCGGCCAAGAGAATTTTCTGTGGTGCCCAGAAGATAAAAAATATAATTATTATCATCATTGTCATTGTCAACATCATCATCATTGTTTAAAGCACCCCTATCTATAATTACCAGAACTTACCATTATTTACAAAATAAATCTAAAAGGCTAGATTGGCTTAGGTCAGTTTTTAATAATACATTTAAGAAAACAAGTTGTTTTCAGTTACATAGTCTTTGCTCTTATAATGTCCGAATAGTCTTGCCCATTCTCATGCCTCATGTCGCCTTTCTTCTTTCTCAGAGCTGCCATTTTGGGGCTAGAATCTATTATGTCACACCATGAACATTTTATCCTTCTTGAGTTCTCTCTTTTCTCACAGTGTTTCTGAAAGTGAGTTTCACCAGCTGTCACCTAACTGCATTTCCTAAAATACAGATTTCATTTCATTAATCTACTCCTCCAAACAAAATAGGACTCTCCACAATCTGGCCTTAAAAGTAAGTAAGTAAGTAAGTAAGTAAGTAAACTACTTACCAGCTGAATTGAAACTCTGCTGGGTAAGCAGTAGAGTATATCTTCCATTCTCTGGACTTTGGGACTTTCCCCAGATCAAACTCTGGTATGTGGTCTTCCATCTGTCACATGACCTTGATTCTTTGAGGAGCTAAATCCTAACTTAACACTTCTCAGGATGTTTCAGATTTTTCATTCACAATGAAAAATCTATAGTTTTTCCTAGACTGACTTGCTCTCCAGTCTAGAAAACTTTGTTAATTACCCAGAGCACTTATCACTGGTATCATTTATTTAGAAATCACAGATATACTGATTTATGGCATATCTTCTGAGCTATTTTTTAGCTATGATTTGAATAGCTGTTTTTATATTGAAAGGATTCAATCCATTATATTTAATACATTTATGGACAGGGCCTGTGACTTAATTTTCTTAGTGATTCCTACAACATAGCAAGTATCTAGGTATTGGATTTCTTATTTCTGATGTCAGTGGGTTCCAGGGTTCTCCCACCTTGACACTATTATTTTGTGCTGGATAATTCTTTCTTGTAAGGCTGTCCTGTGCATTATAGGAGGTTTGGCCACACCCCTGGAAACTGTTTATAAGATCCAGTGGTACCCTTCAGTTTATGATAGCCGAAAGTATTTCAACACATAGCAAAATGCCCCTGGGTGGATTCATCCTACATTGAGAACCAGTGAATTACAGGAAAAATGAGTAATATTCAGCATTTGATGAGGGTTTGACCCAAGAAAAGCTATATTTACTCATTAGATGTGAGTTGACTGTACTTCTCTTGTTAGTCGCTCAGTCATGTCTGACTCTTTGCAACCTCACGAAAGTAGCCTGCCAGGCTCCTCTGTCCCTAGGATTCTCCAGGCAAGAATACTGCAGTGGGTAGCCATTCCCTTCTATAGAGGATCTTCCCAACCAAGGGGCGAGACCCAGGTCTCCCGCACTGGCTGGCAGATTCTTTACCATCTGAGCCACCAGGGAAACCCCTCTTAGACTTTATTAGGATATAAGTGAGTTTTCTGTCTACAATCCTCCACACAGATTGAATGATTTTTATGCTTTCCTTGGGTCCTAGATTGAATGATTGTCATTTTTATGCTTCCCTTGGGTCCTCTTTCTCTCTTGATCACCTAAGTTTTTTTTTTACCAAGCTGTGTTTCAGCCTAATTAAGACTCCTTATCACCTACCCAAAGGTGTTCACTAGCAACTACTATTAGAAATGGACTGGAAGGGAATATAAAACCAATGTCTAGTAATATATGTTAGATTATATATCATCCCTCACATCTAATCTATTGCTAAGTTTTAATAATTTTATTCCCTAAATATCTTTCACATCTTTTGCCTGAACTCCATTCTTACTGAATTGCTCTGTTTCACTCCACTGTTATGTCTCATTGAAGTTGCCACCCTACTTGATGACCCTGGTACATCTGTATGGGAGCGAAAATCAGGTATGATCTGCCACAAAAGAAGAAATATCTGGGGGATTTGTCTTAAAGCTTCATTTGCTTAAATTTTTTAAAATACATTTTAGGTTAGAGATTAAATATAGAAACTTTTTCCAAAAAAGGTTTTTACTAAAATTTTACTAATAAAATATCAATTGTCCATATAAATAATTTTTATTGTCAATAGTAGTAGTAGAATATGAGTAATATCGACTATACTGTTTGCCTACATAGTAGACTTACAAATATATGTAATATATAATTTAGAATAGCCTGTTTGTTAGGGTTGTAATAATCTGGCCTTGTTTGGAGCTTTCCTAGGTGAAGAATGCAGCATAGAGAACCTCTTCAAACAGAAAAAAAAAAAAAAAAAAGAAGTAGGGAGTTCCCTCTCAGTTAGTTTGTAGCAGATTGACTAGACTTCATGGCTTTCCTTTAAACAATCAAAGAGCCATGGAAGCAAAAATGCCAAATGCAATAAATACAGAGAAGGCTTGTCCTAGCAGAGAATGAAGCTACTTTCACCCCTGAGCGTCTTTACTGCATGTGGGTACCCAGGCAGTTAAAGAAACGTGCTTGACATAGGCAGAGAAGCTTTTCTGGGAGCAGCAAAACCCAGCCAGGCTTTTATTAGGTGCACATGGGCTGGCATAGGAACTTGAATCTGCGAGCATCTCAGACACAAGATACAGGGAGAGTCACTGAAAGATGGCATGCGATGACGTCTTCCTTTTTCTGCTTAAAATATTGGGTTGGCTAAAAAGTTCATCCTGTTTTTCCATAACATGTTATGGAAAAATCTGAATGAACTTTTTGGCCAGTGCAGTTGTTGTTCAGTTGCTAAGTTGTGTCCGACTCTTTGTGACCCCATGGACCGCAGCACACCAGGCTCTCGTGTCCTTCCCCATCTCCCACTATTTTGCTCAAACTCATGTCCATTGAGTCAGTGATTCCATCCAACCATCTCATCTTCTGTCTCCCTCTTCTCCTCCTGCCCTCAATCTTTCCCAGCATCAGCAACAGTCCTTCCAATGGATATTCAGGGTTTATTTCCTTTAGGATTGACTGGTTTGATCTCTTTGCTGTCCAAGGGACTCTGAAGACTCTTCTCCACTGCCAGAGTTCAAAAGCATGAATTCTTTGGTACTCAGGCTTCTTTATGATTCAATTCTCACATCTGTACATGGCTACTGGAAAAACCATAGGTTTGAGTATATGGACCAACCTAGATAGCATATTGAAAAGCGGAGACATTTGCCGACTAAAGTCCGTCTAGTCAAGGCTATGGTTTTTCCAGTGGTCATGTATGGGTGTGAGAGTTGGACTGTGAAGAAGGCTGAGCGCTGAAGAATTGATGCTTTTGCACTGTGGTGTTGGAGAAGACTCTTGAGAGTCCCTTGGACTGCAAGGAGATTCAACCAGTCCATTCTGAAGGAGATCAGCCCTTGGATTTCTTTGGAAGGAATGATGCTAAAGCTGAAACTCCAGTACTTTGGCCACCTCATGCGAAGAGTTGACTCATTGGAAAAGACTCTGATGCTGGGAGGGATTGGGAGTAGGAGGAGAAGGGGACAACAGAGGATGAGATGGCTGGATGGCATTATGGACTTGATGGACGTGAGTCTGAGTGAACTCTGGTAGTTGGCGATGGACAGGGAGGCCTGGCGTGCTGCGATTCATGGGGTCGCCAAGACTCGGACACGGCTGAGAGACTGAATTGAACTGAACATGTACTTTATAAATTTAAATTCAAAATATTAATAAAGCTTGATCACTGGCTTTTGAATAAATGTTGGAAGAAAGTGAAGTTGCTCAGTCGTGTCCAACTCTTTGTGACCCCATGGACTGTAGGCAACCAGGCTTCTCCATCCATGGGATTTTCCAGGCAAGAATACTGGAGTGGGTTGCCATTTCCTTCTCCAGGGCATCTTCCTGACCCAGGGATTGAACCCGTGTCTCCTACATTGAAAGCAGACGCTTTACTGTCTGAGCCACCAGGGAAGTTCTGATGTATTCTTTACTACCTCCATAGATTCTCTTGCATATCTTCTGGGGTGTGTGTATCCCATTTTGAAATCCACTGGCAAAAAGTGACTCTGATATATCTATAAAGTGGTGTAGTTTCACTGCTGACAGTTTAGTTGTTAATTTTCTCCCAAAATACTGTGTCTAGAATGATGAAGAGAATTTTCATGCAAATGTCTGTTTTAACATTTTATTGCCTATTGAAATACTTGACATAACTTCTCAGATAATACTAGAAATGGAGGTGAAATTACATACAGGGTTTGAGTAAACTCTCATCTTGTCATTCTGAGTTGCTTCAAAATAAATGCACTATTTTTCTTAAAAATCCATGAACCAAGAATCTTTTCAGTTCAGTTCAGTTCAGTCGCTCAGTCGTGTCCGACTCTTTGTGACCCCATGAATTGCAGCACACCAGGCCTCCCTGTCCATCACCAACTCCCCGAGTTCACTCAGACTCACGTCCATTGAGTCAGTGGTGCCATCCAGCCATCTCATCCTCTGTTGTCCCCTTCTCCTCCTGCCCCTAATCCCTCCCAGCATCAGAGTCTTTTCCAATGAGTCAACTCTTCGCATGAGGTGGCCAAAGTACTGGAGTTTCAGCTTTAGCATCATTCCTTCCAAAGAAATCCCAGGGCTGATCTCCTTCAGAATGGACTGGTTGGATCTCCTTGCAGTCCAAGGGACTCTCAAGAGTCTTCTCCAACACCACAGTTCAAAACCATCAATTCTTCAGCGCTCAGCCTTCTTCACAGTCCAACTCTCACATCCATGCATGACCACTGGAAAAACCATAGACTTGACTAGATGGACCTTAGTCGGCAAAGTAATGTCTCCGCTTTTCAATATGCTATCTAGGTTGGTCATAACTTTTCTTCCAAGGAGTAAGCATCTTTTAATTTCATGGCTGCAGTCACCATCTGCAGTGATTTTGGAGCCCAAAAAAATAAAGTCTGACACTGTTTCCACTGTTTCCCCATCTATTTCCCATGAAGTGATGGGGCCAGATGCCATGATCTTTGTTTTCTGAATGTTGAGTTTTAAATGTTCATAAAAAATATTTTCTATTAATACTACTAGGGAGTTGCAGCAACATACAATGTTGCTTGATAGACACATTTTTGTGCCTGGGAGGGCTGGAAATATTCCAGCAAAATGATTTTCAGCTCTGTATCATCCATCACTCAAGAATTTTTTGAGAGAGAGGGAGAAAGAGAAAGAGACAAAAGGATAATTACTACAATGTGTTTTAGATTTTAAAGACAATTAGCTGGAGACCACAAACTTTCCTTTCTCATTCTACTCACACAATAAAAACAGTGCTTTATATTGGGTAAGCACTGTATGCTTTATGAAAAGAATGAATTTTCGTTATTTCATGTGATGTTTACACCAACACTGTGAGGTAGCTAGGAATTGTTGGGTTGGCCAAAAATTTCATTTTGATTTCTGTAAGATGGTACAGAAAAACCCAAGTGCACTTCTTTGGGCAACCCAATATTGTCCCAATTTTTCACTTGAAAAAATTGATAAACAGTAGTTAAATGACTTAAAGGTCATCCAGAAATTTTGGGTAGAACATTCTAAGTTAATCTCCAGGACTCTGAGTTTTCCTTTCTTTAAACAGATTTTTCTTTGGTGGACCTTTAATGACTCTGCAGTTTATTTGCCAATTTATGTAAATGAGATTTTCATCAAATTAATTATAGTCATGAAAAAATTCTTAACTTAGAAACCATTCTTCATAACACAAGTGAGATAAATATTACTTGTAGTCTGCAGTCTTGTGCTTCCCAAGTGTCTCAGTGGTAAAGAATCTGCCTGCCTATGCAGAAGATGTAAGAGATGTGGGTTCGATCCGTGGGGTCATAAGATCTCCTGGAGAAGAAAATAGCAACCCATTCCAGTATTCTTGCCTGGAAAATCCCATGGACAGAGGAGGCTGGTGGGCTGCAGTCCATGCTGTCACAGAGAGTTGGACACGACTAAGTAACTAAGCAAAATCTGGAGTCTCAGCTGATTCTTCATTCTGAGGATTAAAGATTTGGAGGAAAACTCATACTCTTGTTCCTTTGAATTCTCTTAGACTCTGGTTTTACCTGTTTGCCTACCTAGTTCTTAAAACGCTTTTGGTATGAAAACTTCATGCAGTCTTGCTTAACAATTTGTTGCCGGGGTCCAGCCCCAGTGGATCCAGGGTGATTCGAAGGTGGGGATGGAGTCGGTGTCCTTGGAAATAACTTATTTAATTAGAGATAGAGAGGGATTAGAAAATTAGCGGAGAAAAAGAGGCTGAATGACTTGGTTTACATGGAATACCAATCACCACCTATGTAGGCTGCAGGCGTCTTCCTGTTCTCCTGAAGGAGAGGAGGCACTGAGCCCCGCCCAGTCTGATCTTAGAAGCCCAGGCAAAATTAGTAGGCTTGGTGGGTACCCATGCACCAGATGGGAATTCGGCCAGAAAATAGTAGGAAAGAAAAAGAGGCTGAATAACTTGGTTTACGTGGGATACCAATAAAATTCCAAGACAAGGAATTTGCACTATCTACATTGGGCCACCAGCGCCACTTGAATATTGGAAGGTGCCCCTCCTTGGGCTCCTTCTCATGTAGGCTTGAAGCTGGGACAAGTAAGTAGCCATGGTGAGCACCCACGCTCCAGATGGGAATTCAGCCAGAAAAATGGGGAGCAAGAAAGAACGACATGGGGGAATCAGTCTTTCTGGGAACTGATCCGATTTCTTTATTTTGGGATTTGCTTATATATCTTTTGTTACACATAGGGATGAATAGAGTCACATGGGGGTCAGCAGTTCTGACCTTTATCAAAATCAGGTGCTTTACATAAAAAAAGATCTTAGGGGTTTTACATCATCTTCTGGCCATGAGGCCTGCTGACAATTTACGACCCTTTCTTTCTGATAATCAAGAAACTTATTTTTTCCAAGGGTGTTTTTTCTTAAATCAGGTACCACCCTCCAAATAAAGTTGCATTCCTATAGGGTGAGGGTGTAGTGAGTTACAATCAAGAAAGGAATTTATTTAACCCAAGGTTAACATGATGAATCTTAAAGGTTAATACTTATTTCTCCTATATGCTTAAAGGTTAATACTATTTTCTCCTATATGCTAGTTATATTCATTATAAGGGCAGGGAATATGGAGATTTAGTAGCAAACATCAACCCAAGAAATGAAAATCCTTTCACCAATGTTCCCCTTAAGATCTATCTAGTCTTAAGATAGTGATAAAGTTACATTTTTACATAGCAAGGACACAGTGATTTATAACAAAGTACAGTGACCTATTACAAAAGAGAAAATTCATTAATTCAAAAAGTCTAGTATTGCTAACATCAAAAACTACTATATTTCCTTTTCTATATTCCAAATACATTGATTAATATATTCCCAGGTGCCTAAGGATATGGAGGCCTGGCTGCAATCATTGACTCAACAATGAGAAAAGCCGTATGTTAATTAAGACTTTTAAAATACTCCAGACTCTCTGTGCTGTTTATTGTTGAGAGGTTGTCACACAAGCTAGTCTGTCAGCAGAGAGGTTTGACCTGACACACCCTTGTCACACCCAGGACAGGGAATTAGCAGTAATTATTGGCATAATAAATGAAAAACCCTTCACCAATATAATTTCTAATCAACCCACTATACTATACTAATAATTTTCTAACTTTTCAAAAGAGTCTGTATATAGAAAGTTTAAAACATCTCATGCCTCTCATGGTTGGGAGGCTGTAAACAATCACATGTGGCCGGACAAACCCGCTCAGGCAGGCTAGAGAAACTTCAGAGGAGTTTGTAAGTTGAAACACTCTTGTCACGCCCAGGAAGTTTTATTAACTGGAGATGCAAGTCAACTCCTTCTCCGAGAGAAATGGTTATGGGGGAGAGCCCCCCATAAAATCAGAGGTGTAGGTGAGAGCATAAAACAGTAAAGTAGATAGACTCTGGTTTTTGAGGTAGATGCTCGGGAACAGGGGGTTTCCTGAGGCTTGATCACGCCTCTTTCCTCATGACCTTTGTCATGGGCAGAGTTCCTCACGCTGGCTCCCGGCGATTTGTTAGTATTTTTAAACATTAGAATGCAAATTTAAATGTACTAGTTTGGCAAAGTTTCTTCAGTGGAATGATGTCATTGTAACATATAAAAAATATCAGAGTGTGAAATTGAATATGAGTGTCTTAGATTACTAAAAACTCAAGATTGTATTTGAGCTGGCATTCTAACCTGCTTGTCTTTACAAAGGTAGAAGTTTCTCCAGAATAAAATTCCTAATTTAGAATCTACTTCAAGCACAGTCTTAAGTGGATTTGACCACTAGGAAAGTTATTTACTAGTATGCATTTAGAACTGCTTCAGTCTTTGAGTCTTCTAATCTTTTATAATAATCTTTATTTTCTACATCATCGTCTAGTATATTTATTTACATTATATGTGGTTTCCTTTGTTAGGTAGGTCACATAATTTAAATTCTCCTGTACTTATTATAGGAATGACAATAGCATTGGTTTTTTTTTTTTTTTTTCAGGATACATAAAATATGTCTGTCAACTCTTTCAGTGAGCTTTATTACCCAGTGATGGTGATCAGAACATACAGTAAATGCTGCTGCAGTTCATGGACATGAGAATTATGTTAAAGGGACAGTCTTTTGGAGACTGAGCTGGAAAAAAGCCAGATTTCAGAAAAGTCTTGAAAGGTAGCCAATGTTTCTTTAAGGCAAAATTTGAGAGCAACATTTTCAGGTGAAAGCATGAATATGAGAATGAGCTGGTAAATCAGGGATAACAAATAGCCCCTTTTTCTCTTCTAATATTTTACACTTCTTAAATAAAGCAGGTCTAACTATCCAGTCTAGTTCTCTAAACACGATTTCACCAATTCCTTTGTGTTATCTCTACAAACTAGTCATTATGTAAATTATTACTCAACTCTTGCGGGAAGATAATTTTTTAAATTTAATTTTTATTGGAGTAATAGATGGGGAAAAAGTGGAGACAGTGATAGATTTAATTTTGGGGGGGTTCCAAAATCATGGCAGATGGTGGCTGCAGTCAAGAAATTAAGAAGCTTGCTCCTTGGAAGAAACGCTATGACAAACCTAGACAGCATATTAAAAAGCAGAGATATCACTTTGCTGATAAAAGTCTGTCTAGTCAAGCTATGGTTTTTCCAATAGTCACGTACAGATGTGCTGCTGCTGGTGCTGCTAAGTCGCTTTAGTCACATCCGACTCTGTGCGACCCCAGAGATGGCAGCCCAGCAGGCTCCCCCGTCCCTGGGATTTTCCAGGCAAGAACACTGGAGTGGGTTGCCATTTCCTTCTCCGATGCATGAAAGTGAAAAGCGAAAGTGAAGTCGCTCAGTTATCTCTGACTCTTCGAGACCTCATGGACTGCAGCCCACCAGGCTCCTCTGTCCCTGGGATTTTCCAGGCAAGAGTACTGGAGTGGATTGCCATTGCCTTATCCGGAGTACAGATGTGAGTTGGATGTAAAGAAGGCTGAGTAGCAATGCTTTTGAACTATGGTGTTGAAGAAGACTCTTGAGAGTCCCTTGAACAGCAAAGAGATCAAACCAGTCAATCCAGAGGAAATAAACCCTGAATACTTATTGGAAGGACTGATGCTGAAGCTGAAGCTCCAGTCCTTTGGCCACCTGATGCAAAGAGCTGACTCATTGAAAAAGACCTTGATTCTGGGAAGGACTGAGAGCAAGAGAAGGGGATGAATGATGATGAGATGGTTGGGTGGTATCAGGAACTCAATGGACATGAGTTTGAGCAAGCTCCAGGAGTTGTTGATGGACAGGGAAACCTGACATGCTGCAGTCCATGGGGTCGAAAAGAGTCGGACACAACTTAGAGACTGAATAAGAACAATAATATTTGCTTTACAGTGTTAATTTCTGCTGAATAAACAAATAAATCAGCCATACATATATTGGGCTTCCCTGATGGCTCAGTGGTGAAGAATCTGCCTGCCAAACAGAAGACATGTGTTCCACTGCTGGTTGGATCCCTGGGTCAGGAAGATTCCCTGGAGAAGGAAATGGCAACTCACCCTAGTATTCTTGCCTGGAAAATCCCATGGACAGAGGAGCCTGGCAGGCTATAGTCCATGGGTTGCAAAAAAGTTGGACACAATTTAGCAACTGACATGACAGACTTTACTACTTTCTTAAAATCACAAACATATTTTCACTATTTCAAAATATAAAAGGAACCCACTTTATTGTCTGGATTTTTTTTGGGAAAATGTGAAAACAACAGATAGACTTCAGGTGTATGAGTTCATGGAACAGGTAATACATTCCTGAGAGATCTTGCCACCCAGCCACAATAGAGATTCTCAGGATGCCCTGAATCACTGTGTGGTCAGGGGTTGCCCTGGAAGAGGTGGAGGCTTCCTCACTAAGGGCAGTTAGTGGTTAGAGAAAGTTTTGAAGTTCTACACTTTGGAGGTTTGGGTAACATTAGGGGAGAGGAGGGTGAGAAAGTTGTGGAAAGGCAGATGGCTAGGTCTACAGCACAATGAACAGTAGTCATAATAGTGCACAGGCATTAAGACTGAGCGAATCTAGCCTGGGCTTTATTTTTGCTATGGTCTTTATTCAGTGTACGGTCTACTTGTGGTCAGGTCCCTGAGATGGTACATGTCATTCTGCCACCTATGAAATATGGTCTGTTAGTCATTGCTAATTTATATGATTGTGATGTGCATTAAGCAGAAAAAAGATATCTGCAGTATTTGGCAGGTTGTTTACAGCACTGGGGCCTTCCCATATGGTGCTAGTGGTAAAGAACCCGCCTGCCAAAGGAGACATAAGAGATGAAGTTTCGATGCCTGGGTCAGGAAGATCCCCTGGAGGAGGGCACAGCAACCCACTCCAGTATTCTTGCCTGGAGAATCCCATGGACAGAGGAGCCTGGTGGGCTACAGTCAGTCCGCTGGGTTGCAAAGAGTCGGACCTGACTGAAGCGACTTAGCATGCATGCACACAAATTACAATGGTTTTCCGTGGCTGGAAGGCATCTTCATTTTTTTACCATTGCCTTCTGACTGTGTTGCCAATCAATGCCTGGGTAAGGAGAATGGTGAGGAGAAAATGAGGAGGGGCTGTCTTTTTATTTTCCAGACTTTAACCTGAAGGTTGAGAAAAGTTTTGGTAACTGTGGCCTACTTTCCTTTTGAAGTCCACATTTGAAGAACAATGTCTTCAGTGGTTTTTTGCGGTCTTCACTGAGGGTCAGGGTGACCTTGTTCTCACACAATTCTGACATATTCCATTTGAGACTGCCGCCTCCACTCAGTAATCTTTCACCTGCCAAGAAAAGCTCTACTTCCACACCAAAGCAGGACCTTGTGTTTCAAACCAAGGGATGACAGTCGGCAGCTGCTAGTGAGACAAGCCAATGGTCTGCTTTGCAGAAGCTTGTCAAGAATCTTGGTGATACAGGACTGTTCTGGAAACAACTGCCATTGGGTTGATTATAGGAGCCACATCTCTGGAGGATTTCAATGACTTTGAACTTCCCTATAGTTTTTTCTTCATTAGGGCAAAATAAGTCAAAAGATACAAGCAAATGCACATGTGATTAATACTCAGAAAGCAAAACAGGTTAATGCATAAAACACTCCCAGAAAAAAAAAAAGTTCTTTATCTTTTATAGCACATACAAACATTTTCCACTTGGCAAATTGTGCATCTTTTAAAAATAGCATGAAATCATGTGGCATGAAGTGAGAAAAGAGAGAGGAAAGTATTCTAGCATGCTTTCAGAAAGTTATGAATTAGATTTTGCCAGTATACTGAATCTAAAAATAGTTGTTTTTTTTCCTAGTGAAAAGTCATTATAGTTGTTTATCCTAAGAAATTTTTTTTAAGATAAAAAGCCATCCTTAAAATAAATTCAAATAAAGTTTTGGCAAGAGCACTTTATTCTTCTATTTCACAGAATGTATTGTTTTTCTATTTATATAATGTCAACAAAAATACCATTAGTTCTTTAAGTTAATCCTTTGCTCCCATCTCTTTAACAATCTGTTTTCACTGCCTTTTTCAGTTACGAAGGAAGTAAATTTTAATAGCATTGAAAAGCCTTTTTACTATGGAAAATATTAAACCTAAACAAAAGTAAAGAGGGAAGTAGAATGAATCCTCATCATCCACCTTCAAAATTTTCCACTCATGGTCAATCTATTTTCATTTGTGGTCACCCCTTCCACCTCTCTCTATTGATTATTTTGAGACAGTTACCAAGTATATTTCCTACTCTGTGTCTTTTGAGTATATATATAAAAGATAAAGACTGTTTAAAATTACACCATAATTATCATACCTAACATATCAATTATTTGCTAAATATCAAATATCCAATATGCAAATTTACCCAACTGTCTTATAACTTAAAAATTTTTGTGTTTGAATTAATATTCAGACAAGATCTACATGTTGTACTTGTTGAGATGCGTTGCTATGTACCTTAAATCTTTTAATCTTTAGGTTTGTTTAGTCTATCTCTATCTCATCTCTTTCTTTTAGAGTTTATTTTTCAAAGACACTGGATTGCTTTGTCTTTTGGTGTTTACCACATCCTGTTAATAGTATCCTATTGGGCCACATAATAAGTTATTTTATCTCTTATTAATTAGTCTTGAAAATTTGTCATTGTAGCTAGAGGTTTGATTCAATTCAGATTTGATTTTCCAGCACCTTGCTTCATAGATGGTATTGTATACTTACATCACTTATAGATGGCATACAATTTTGATGGTTTCTCCTTAGGTTATTAGCAATTGTTAATAATAATTTCTTGGTGGTGGTTTAGTCGCTAAGTCATGCCCAACTCTTGTGACCCCATGGACTGTAGCCTGCCAGGCTCCTCTGTCCATGGGATTCTCCAGGCAAGAATACTGGAGTGGGTTGCCATTTCCTTCTCTTGGGGATCTCCCCAACCTAGGGATTGAACCTGGGTCTCCTGCATTGTAGGTAGACTCTTAACTGGCTGAGCTACAAGGGAAACTCTTAGAGGAAAACATAGGCAGAACACTCTGACATAAATCACAGCAAGATCCTCTTTGACCCACCTCCTCATGTAATGGAAATTAAAAGAAAAAAAAAAATGGGAGCAGAGACATTACTTTGCCAACAAGGGTCCAGCCAGTCGAACCCATGGCCCTTCCAGCAGCCATGCAAGGACATGAGAACTGGACCACAAAGAGAGCTGATGCCGAAGAATCAATGTCCCCAAACTGTGGTGTTGGCGAAGACTCCTGAGAGTCCCCTGGATCACAAGGAGATCAAACCGGTCAGTCTCAAAGGAAATCAGTCCTGAACGCCCACTGCAAGGACTGACACTGAAGCCAAAGCCCCAACATTCATCTTCTAACTCTTATCAATTCTTATTTATTTCTGCATTTGTATGAAAAAGGTAGACATAATAACATTTTCAATCTTTTGGATGGAGAAGGTCTGAGAAAAAAATAATAATCATTGACTTCAAGAATTGGGTCCAAGCAACTGGAAGATGGGTTGCCATCAATTGAGAAATTGAGAGTGGGGAGTTTAGTTTATGACATATTGACTTGGAGATGTCTGTTAGACATCTGTATCAGGCAGAGCTCAAGCAGAGGGACAGACACATTTTTGCTTCTCTGCTTAAACCCTGACAGGCCCTGACAGATACATGTACATATATGTATAAGAGATAGAGATAGAGTTAGCTGCTCAGTAATGTCCAACCCTTTGAGACCCATGGAGTGTAGCCTGCAGGGCTCCTCTGTCCATGGAATTCTCCAGGCAAGAATAGTGGAATGGGTAGCCATTTGTTTCTCCACGGGATCTTCCCACCCCAGGGACTGAACCTGAGTTTCCTGCATTGCAGGCAGATTCTTTATCATCTGAACAACCAGGGAAGCCCACATGTATGTATATGTGTACATGTATATAGATATCACAAGTATATGTACATGTGCATATGAATATACATATTCAAATCCATTGAACAAATCTCTTTATATATTTCTATGTCTCTATATACTGGACATATATCCAGTATATAGAGAGATATATTTTTCTTCATTTCTGAATGTGTATTGAGAGGAGGATAATCCTAAAGGAAATCAGTCCTGAATATTCATTGGAAGAACTGATGCTGAAACTGAAGCTCTAATACTTTGGCCACCTGATGTGAAAAACTGACTCTTTGGAAAAGGCCCTGATGCTGGGAAAGATTGAAGGCAGGAGGAGAAGGGGATAGCAGAGGCTGAGGTGGTCGGATGGCATCACTGACTCAATGGACATGAGTTTAAGCAAGCTCTGGGCGTTGGTGATAGGGAAGCCTGGCGTGCTGCAGTCCAGGGGGTCGCAAAGAGTCAGACATGACTGAGGGACTGAACTGAGCTGAACTGAACTGATTGAAAGGAGGCACATAAGATAGAGATGTGCGAATCTTTGCATATAGCTCAATATACTGTGTGTGTGTATATATACATATATATATCTGTCTTATAGAGATATAGATATATAAAAGCACTTACTAGAGAGCTTTGACCTTATGCATTTGTAGGAGCTGTTTAAATGGTATCTGTAAGGCTGTTGTCTTTGTATTCTGTACTGGAACTTGAAATCCAAAAGGCAGTCGGTTGGGAAGGAAGAAGAATGCAGAGTGAGGGAGAGCAAGAACAGCATCTACTGGAATATATAAGCAGAATCAGGTCATGCCCTTTCACCTTGACGGTATGTGTCTCTAAGCCAGAGGCCTTTGTTAAAGAAGTAAACACACAAAATTTGCTCTGGGATCAAAAACAAACGACAAAACACTAAAGGATACTCCAGGAGAAAGTGGAACAATTGCAGTTCTGATTTTTCCCTCATGCCAATGAGAGAATCAGCAGGTAAATGAAAATCGGAGGGAACTACAAAACGGCTGCTGCTTTACTTTTACCTCTCAAATCTCCCCTAAGAATTTCTCTTGGGACTCAACTTAACCAGCAACAGAAAAGAAAGGAATTCTAGAAAACGTAGTTTCGTCTAACCAAGTTGATATATGTCAAAACCACCACAACATTAAATAGAAATGTTCAATAGGTAGTTGGATATATGAGTCTGGCGTTTAGAAAAATAAACGTGGAGGTTGTTAGTGTATAGATGAAAGACGTCAGACTGAGTGCAATCCCTAAGGGAATGAGTGTGAGACAAGGAGAAAAAGGTCTAGGACTGAGGTCCAGTTCAGTTCAGTTCAGTTGCTCAGTCGTGTCCGACTCTTTGCGACCCCATGAATTGCAGCACACCAGGCCTCCCTGTCCATCACCAATTCCCGGAGTTCACTCAGACTCACGTCCATCAAGTCCATGATGCCATCCAGCCATCTCATCCTTGGTCGTCCCCTTCTGCTCCTGCCCCCAATCCCTCCCAGCATCAGAGTCTTTTCCAATGAGTCAACTCTTCGCATGAGGTGGCCAAAGTACTGGAGCTTCAGCTTTAGCATCATTCCTTCCAAAGAAATCCCAGGGCTGATCTCCTTCAGAATGGACTGGTTGGATCTCCTTGCCATCCAAGGGACTCTCAAGAGTCTTCTCCAACACCACAGTTCAAAAGCATCCAGTGCTCTTCAATTTTCAGAGATTGAGGAAGAGAGGAAGTATGAGGATAAGCACTGAAAAACAGGATGATTGGTGCAGTAATGCAGTAGGGAGTAGGGTGTCCTGGAAGCTCTGTGAAGAAAGCATGTTAAAGAGGAAAGTGAAAAGTGAAAGTGAAAGTTGCTCAGTTGTGTCTGACCCTTTGCAATCCCATGGGCTATACAGTCCATGGAATTCTCCAGGCCAGAATACTGGAGTGGGTAGCCATTCTCTTCTCCAGGGTATCTACCCAACCCGGGGATTGAACCCCAGGTCTCCCACATTGCAGGTGGATTCTGTACCAGCTGAGCCACCAGGGAAACCCAAGAGTGAGACTAATTACATCAAATCCTGCTGAAATAAAATATAATGGGGACTGAGTATAGACTTTCTGATGACCTGAGGAGAGTATATAGGGAGATCAAGCCTGGTCAAGTGGATTCAAGTAGTCTCATCTGCCTTAAGAGGCTGAGCAGAAGAGAAGCCTGGGAAGGTGTGGCAAGTGACATAAGAAGAAAACCAGATGTGTGAGGTCAAAAAGTCAAAAGAAGAAAGTGATTCAACAGGAAATGACAGTGAAAAATGCAAAATTATGGTATGTTAGTTTGATTCCCCTGAAAAAGAAAGATAAGACAAGAACTTGGATTCAGGCAGTTTATTTTGAAGAGGTGATCCCAAGAAACTGATGGAATGAGAAAAAAAGACAAGGAACTGAGAAAAATCAATAAAATTTGTATGATTGAACTAGTTTTGACCCTAGAGCTCCATGTAAAAGATTCTTTAGAAGTTTTCCTCTCAAGAAATGGGGACAATCTGGTATCTTGCCCTCATTAGTTAAGAATTGTCACCAGATGGTATATTACTTTCTAAGGCTGCTTGTAACAAAGTACCACATATTGGATAATTTAATCAACAGAAATTACTTTTTTCACAGTTCTGGAGGCTGAAAGCCTGAGATCAAGGTGTTGTAAGCATTAGATCCTTCTGAGGGACAAGAGGGAAAGTGTTAAATGAAAGAGTTGTTCAGTGTGTCTAACTCTTTGCGACCCCACGAACTGTAGCCCATCAAGCTCCTCTGTCCTTGGGATTCTCTAGGCAAGAATACTGAAATGAGTAGCCATTCTCTTCTCCAAGGGATCTTCCTGACCCAGGGATCAAACCCAGGTTTCCCACATTACAGGTGGATTCTTTACCATCTGAGCCACCATCAGTTTCTTCTGAGGGACATGAGGGAAAGCTCTGGCACAAGCCTCTTTTCTTGGCTTTTAGAAGACCATCTTCTCCCTGTGTCCTAACATTATTGTCCCTTTGTACATGTCTGTGTCTAAAGTTCCTCCTTTTTTTTTTTTTAACTGAAACATAATTATCTTCCAATATTACGTGTTTCATGTGAACAGTAGAATGATTTGACATTTTTATACACTACAAATTGATCACCACAATAAGTCTAGTTGCCATCTGTAACAATATAACATTATCATAGTTTTACTGACTATTATACATGTACATTATATGTACATGTACATTTATTGCATAAGTGGAAGTTTGCAGCTCTTATTCTCCCTCACCTATTTATTTTACTCATCCTCCCATCTTCCTCTTCCCCAGCAACCACCAGTTTGTTCTCTGTATCTATGAGTCTGTTTCCATACTGTCATATTTGTTCATTTGTTTTGTTCATTAGATTCTATGTATAAGTGAAATGATACTTGTCTTTCTCTGCTTGACTTAAGTAACAGCATAATAACCTCTAAGTTCATCCGTTTTGCTGCAAATAATGAGCTTTCATTCTTTTTTGTGACTGAGTAATAGTCCATTGTGTATGTGTGTGTATTTATTCATCCATCAATAGGCACTTATATTGCTTCTGTTCCTTGGCTATTATAAATAATACTGCAATGGTCATAAGGATGCAAATATATTCTTTGAATTAGTATTTTTTCAAAGAAAACTGCACTTGTGTGGAATTGCTGGATTGTGTGGTAGTTCTTTTTGAAAATTTGACAGGAACACCCATACTGTTTTTTATAGTGGCTGTTTCAATTTGCATTCCAAACAACAGTGCACAGAGGTTCCCTTTTCTCCATATCCTCATCAACACTTGTTATGTGTAATTTTTCTTTTTTTTTGATAATAGCTATTCTGACAGGTATGAGGTAGTACCTTAAGGTGGTTTGATTTGCATTTTCCTGATGATTAGTGTCATGGGGTATCTTTTCATGCGTCTATCAGCTATCTGTGTGTCCTCTTTAGAAAAATATCTATTTGGGCCCTCTGCTCATTTTTAATTTTTTTTTATGTTGAGTTGTATGAATCCTTTATATATTTTGGATATTATTCCTGTATAAAATATATCATTTGCAAATATCTTCTCCCATTCAGTACATGCCCCTTTTGTATTTTTGTTTTGTTTTTCTTTTTTTGCTATGCAAAAGCTTTTTAGTTTGATATAGTCCCATTTGCTTATTTTTGTTTTTGTTGCTCTGGCTGAGGAAATACATCCAAAAAATCATTGCTAAGACCAATATCAAGGAACATATTGCCCAAGTTTTCCTTTAGGAGTTTTATGGCTTCAAGTCTTATATTTTAGTCTGTAATTCTTTTTGAGTTTATTTTTGTATATGGTAAGAGTAGTCCAGTTATATTCTTTTCCATGTAGCTGTCTAGTTTTCCCAAAACTATTTATTGAAGAGGCTTTCCTTATTTCCACTGCATATTATTGCTTATTTTGTCTTAGATTCAGTTCAGTTCAGTTCATGTCAGTCGCTCAGTCGTGTCCGACTCTTTGCGACCCCATGAATCGCAGCACGCCAGGCCTCCCTGTCCATCACCAACTCCTAGAGTTCACTCAGACTCATCTCCATCGAGTCAGTGATGCCATCTCATCCTCTGTCGTCCCCTTCTCCTCCTGCCCCCAATCCCTCCCAGCATCAGAGTCTTTTCCAATGAGTCAGCTCTTCGCATGAGGTGGCCAAAGTACTGGAGTTTCAGCTTCAGCATCATTCCTTCCAAAGAAATCCCAGGGCTGATCTCCTTCTGAATGGATTGGTTAAGATTTCCCAAATATAGTGTCATGTCATCTGCAAACAATGACAGTTTTATTTCTTCCTTTCCAATTTGGATTCCTTTTATATTTTTCTTATCTGATTGCTGTGGCTAGCACTTCCAATACTATAGTGAATAAAGTTGTGTGGGTATCCTTGTCTTGTTCCTGATCTTAGAGGAAACACTCTCAGCTTTTTACTGTTGAATATGATACCAGCTCATTTGTCATAGATATGTTTGTCATATATAGCCTTTATTATGTTGATATATATTCCCTATCTACCCACTGTATGGAATTTTTACTGTAAATGTTTGTTGAATTTTGTCAAAGGGTTATTCTGCATCTATTGAATGATCAAGTGATTTTCATTCATTAATTGTTAATGTGGCATTATTGTGTTGATTGATTTGTAGATATTGAAGCATCCTTGCATCTCTGGGATAAATTCTACTTGATCATGGTGTATGAATCAGGTTTTTTGAAAACTATTTGAATAATAGTTTTTTGATGATTTTTTATATTTGTAATTATTAGTGATATTAGCCTGAAACTTAATTTTTTTATGGTGTCTTTGTCCAGTTTTAGTATCAGAGTGATACTGGCCTGTAGAATGAGCTTGGAAGTGTTAAATGTCCCTCCTCTTCAATTTTTAGGAATGGTTTCAGAAAATAAGTGTTAATTTTTCTTCAAAATTTTAGTAGATAAATTTCCCCATTTTGCAAGATCACCAGTCTTATTGGACTATGGCTTAATTAAATGACCTTATTTTAACGTCTTGCTGTTTAGTCATGTTCAGCTAAGTCATATTCAACTCTTGCAACCCCATAGACTGTAGCTTGCTAGGCTCCTCTGTCCATGGGATTTCCCAGGCAAGAATACTGGAGTGGGTTGCCATTTCCTTCTCCAAGGAATCTTCCCAACCCAAGGATCAAACCTAATCTCCTGCATTGGCAAGTGGATTCTTTACTACTGAGCCACTTGGGAAGCCCTCATTTTAACTTAATTAACCTCTATAAAGACTGCATTTACAAGTACAGCTACATTGTGCAATACTGGGGATAAGGACTTCAACATATGAATTTCTGAGCAGACACAATATAGCCTATAACTGGTGTTGTTGACATTCTCATTTTGCTTGGATATCTTATGCTTGAGTATAGCACATTTCCATGGATTGGTGAAAGATCTCTTGATGAATATCTGAGTGACTCAGCAGGGTCTTGACATGGAAATCTGTGAGGATGTGTGTCAGTTGTTCACTACGACTGCAGCTGAATTAGACGCAGACCAAAGGGATATGATGCATGGTACCTAGAACTTCTTTCCAGGCTTCCCCAATGACTCAGCGGGTAACGAATCCTGCCTGATAATGCAGGAGACACAGGAGACTGAAGTTCGATCCCTGTGTGAGGAAGATCACCTGGAGAAGGAAATGGCAACAGTTCTCCAGTATTGCCAATATTGCCAATACTTCTCCAGTATTCTTGCCTGGAGAAGTTCATAGACAGAGGAGCCTGGCAGGCAACAGTCTACATGGTCGCAAAGAGTTGGATATGACTGAGTGATTAGGCACACACGTGGAACTTCTCCAAGATGCACTGGTTTCACTTTGTCATGATTACTCCTGAAGTTGACTCTTACTGCCTGGCAAAGTTGGCTAGTAATTGTCTATTTTCTCATCAAAGCTCTTTCCACATCTGCTGGGTATCTGTGTTATATCTTCTCTCCTGTAATCTCCAACACATTTTTTCCCAGCTTAGATATCAGTTGATGAAATTGCTGCCAATTTTCTATAGAAGATCAAACCATCTAAAAAGAACTTACATAAGTCCTTCCACTCCCTGTCATGATGACCATGTACTCTGTCATCTCTCCTATTACATGTGTGTGTGCATTGCTGACTAAGGCCAGTCCATCCATTCTCTATCACCTCATTTTCCCTTGTTAATGATATTTTTTTAGCGCCTCGTACTCTCGCCCTTCAGGCTTTCCAGATGGCTCAGTGGTAGAGAATACACCTGCCAATACAGGAGATGCCGGAGATGTGGATTTGATCCCTGGTTTGGGAAGAACCCTGGAGGAGGAAATATTCTTGCCTGGGAAAGCCCATGGACAGAGGAGCTTGGAGGAATCCATGGGATCACAAAAAGTTGGACATGACTGAGAGACAGCTTGCACACACTCTTACCCTTTCTTCTTTGATAGCAGTTTTTCCCTGACTATTTAATCTACCCCATCAGCATACAACAAGCTATAATTTCTCTTGAGTTCCACTTCCCCATCTTACTACTACCCCATTTTTCCCTCTTTTTATAGGAAAATTGCTCAAAATATTTGTCTGCACTTTCTGTGTCCAATTGCTACCCAATAGTCTCTTTTGACTTATTGCCAATCAGGCTTTCATAACGCTCCAGTCCACCAGTGCACATTGCTGAATTCATGTTCCATGCTCACTTCTCATTTGTCTTGATGTAGCTGCAACATCTGATGTGCTGCTGACTCTCACGCGAAACACTTACTTTCATTTCAGGTGATCTCACTCACTTGCTCCCCTCCCATGAGGGTAACGATTCAGTCTCTTGCTCATTCCCCCTTATCTTCCCAAACTTGTAATCAGTCCAAATCTCTTTCCCAAACTCCAGACTCATACTTATATTTCTGCTTGGATAATTAAATGATATCTCAGACTTAACACATCCAGAATGGAGATCCATATAATTCCCCTCAAACCTTCTCTTTTGCAGTTTTTTTTCACGTTAGTAAATCATCTTTGTTTCCCATGTCAGAAACCTTGGAGTCATTTTTTAAATTCTCACTTTCTCTCATGTACCACAGTGCAGTCCTTCAGTAAATTTTGTCAGTTCTACCTTTAAAACTTAGGCTAGAATCCAGCTGCTTCTCACCACTTTCACACCACTGTGCTCCCATGCCACCATCGTTTCTCTCCTAGGTCTTTGTACAAGTACCCGCATGGTCTTTCTGCTCGTGGATCCACCCCTCTATAGCTTATTCACAGCAGAGCAGCTGGCATCATTCTGCTAAATACAGATCAGATCCAGTCTCTCTACTGCTTAAAATCTTCTAGCAACTTCTCATCTCACTTAGAATAGGAAGCAACAAGTCCTTATTGTGGTCTGGCTATCAATTTCCTCACCTACCTCATTTCCTACATCCTCTATCCATCTTGCTCCACCCTTTTTGTAATGACATTATTGCATTTGCTTAAGGATACCAATCATATTTACATTTCAGGGCCGTTATACCTGCTTTAAAAATTTTTCCCTCCCTACATAAGACAAATTCTTCCTTCAGGCTTTGCTTTAATATCACCTTTCAGAAAGGCCTTTTCTGATCTTCCAATCTAAAATTTGCAGCTCCCTTCCAATACTCCTTATTTCTCTTTTTCAGTTTATATTTCTTCTTAACTCTCATCAATAGCTAGTATAGCACATATTTTACTTATTTCTATATTGCTAATGTTTTATTTTCCATTAGAGTGCAAATGCCATAAGGGAAGGAGTGTTTGTTAATTTTTTTTTAAACTTCTGTAACCCCAGCATTTAAATCAGTGTGTATTTGTTGTGAGTGAGTAGAGATGAGTTTTCACCTATGTCACATATTGCTGAGAGCTATTGGCTTCGATTTTGTAAGACAGTAGTCATGGGTGACTTTGGCAAGATCGTCTAAAGTGATATGGTAGGGAAAATTCCAATTGGAATGTGTCGAAAAAATAGAAGTAATGAATTACCAACTCTTTAAAATTTTATTAAAGTAATTAATTATTTAATTACAATGTTGTGGTAGTTTCTGCCATAGAACAATGTGAATTAGCTGTAAGTATACATATATCCCTTTTCTCTTGAGTCTCTCCCCCACCACCATCCCCGCCCCATCCCACCTCTCTAGGGCCTCACAGAGCACTAGGCTGAGCTCTCTGTGCTATATAGTAGCTTCCCACTAGCTATCTATTTCACACATGACAGTGTGTAAATGTCAATGCTGCTATCCCAGTGTGTCCTACCCTTTCCTTCCCCCTGTGTCCACAAGATAGAAAGCTGTTATACCATCTTTATATGCGAAGAGAAGAGAGAAATAGTGCTGCAGCTGAAGGAGGCATGGGTCAAGAAAGACAGACCATAGTAGGGTATACTGGAATGCCACTGGGAATGTTCTCAGAGACAGGGAAAAGTTGATTATGTGGCTGTAGAAGGCTGAAGTCTGTGTAGGTAAGAGCAGGTACAAATATTGACGATACATGTATTTCAACAGAGAATGGAGACCACATCAGTTGTTACAAGAGAGAGCAAGATATTTAGTACAGGTGGCAAGAAAGGTGGTGGATTTTTGTGGTGGCAAAATAAATTTGTTTTCATTTGATTGTCTATTTTTCTCAATTTTGAGAAAAACTCATCAGTACTGAGGACTTTTGCTGGGTGCCTAAACTGTACTTGTGAGAGGAGTTGGATTACAGAGAAAGAGAAAAAAATGCATGAAAAAAAATAGGCTGATCTAACAGTATTGTGACTGTCTCCTTTATATAGTTCACAAGTGTTTGTTGAGTGCCTGTTATTTGCAAGGCATCTCACTGAACAATAATTGGAGGGTAAGGGCAAAGTAGTCATCATAAGATTGTTATTTGAATTTACCTTCTATTTTCTGCAAATCTCAGTTAATCCAGTTTTAGGCAGCTACAATTATATGATATTTTTAGATTCTATTTATTTTATTTTCAAGATCATCAAGAGAAAAGTAGGTTAAGTTGGCCAAACATTTCTGCCAATATATACTGTCTGTCCTCCAATCCCTAAATCCCAAGATAAATTCCAGTCTTTTCATGTATACAGTCCTAATATTGTATTGAGCCTCAGAATCTTGGAGAAAATGGCAGGTAAATACAGAAAAGAGAACATCTTATCATCATGTCTTTTCAACCAACAATCATTCTAATTATTTCATTAATTAAAATTAACTTTCTCACATTATTTACTGGAAAGTAAATAGAAAAGAGTAATTTCAAACCAAGGCTTTCCAAGTAACAGGGCATAATATGCATATATAAATGATTTCATTTTTGTGTAATTTTCTATCCTTTCATGGATTTTAATCTGTGAACATTTCAAATAACTCATAGACTTGGCCCATAACTAGATATTGGGAACCAACTTAATAAGACAGATTCTAACAATCAAACTAATAATTTTTTGTATTTTAAAATAGAAAAATAAAATTCATATGATTCTAGCCAAAAGGTCTCTTGTTCTGAGTGTTAAGCTTTTACTAACCCAGTAACTCACAAGTCAATATATTCAGTTTTAATACTTTTAATATGACATGAAAAAAAAATCCCAAATAGGAAAAGGAATGCCCTTAAGAACTAAACTAACACAAGTTCAGGGGCTTGAGAAGCCAGACAAATAAATTAAGACATTGGCTTTGAACCATGCCAGTTGAGCATTTTCTGGGTCACTTAATATGAATTAGCAACATTTAGGGTCAAATAATATATTTGGGAGTTAAAATTTATGAAATTTAATTTTATGCCTGACTAAGGCTTTTTTTCTTTTGTGTGTGTGTGAAAAATGTGAAAATCCACAAATTAAAAATAAGCATTTCCCAAATGCTAAGAGAAAATGATAGGTCAAGTTTTATAAAGAAAGGCAATAATGAGAGTTAAAAAGTAGAATGTAAAAAGGAAAAGAATTGCAATCCATGTGGAAGAACTAACACAACGAGTAAGAAAGAAGGTATGCTAATAAAAAATAAGCAAAGAATAAAGATAAATAATAAAGTTGAATTACCAATGGCTAATTCTGAAGAAAATAATCATAATCTCTAACTGTTATGAACAGATTCTCCATTTTAAAGTAGCTACCATTCTCTTCTTTCTCTCTAGTTAACTACCTGGGACCCCCAACTTCCTCTTATTGGTGTCATTTTTTTTTTTTTCCTTAGGGCTACTTCACTCCAATGCTTCCAAGAACTCTGAGGGTTTACTTGATCCCAAAAGCATAGATCCTGCTTTTAAGGACCAGATGGAGAAGAACTGGTAATTTGCCCTCTTCTCACATGGTTCCTTAGGCTGCCAATTGAAGCTGCTATTAAAGACAGATTCTGTTCATTTTGATGGGTGCATCTAAATTCCTTGCTCAGTTCATCATTCTACATTTTTCATGCGCTTCACTTGGGCTGACTTCCCTGGTGGCTCATGGGATTGCAAAGAGTCAAACAAGACTTAGTGACTAAACCACCATCACCACTGTATTTGCTTTACAATGTTGTTAGTTTCTGCTGTACAGCAAAGTGAGTCAACTATATAAATGTGTACACACATATACCTTCTATTTTGCATTTTCTTTCCATTTAGGTCATCACAGAGCATTTAGTAGAGCTCTCTGTCATAAACAGTCTATTCTCATTAGTCACCTATTGTATACATAATAATGCAGATACATCAATCCCCTGGAGGAGGACATGGCAACCCACTCCAGTATTCCTGTCTGGAGAATCCCATGGACAGAGGGCCTGGTGGGCTACAGTCCATAGCGTTGCAAAGAGTCAGACACGACTGAAGCAACTTAGCACACACATATGTTAGTCCCAATCTCCAAATTCATCCCACCCTCCACCTCACACTTAGTTATCCATACATTTGCTCTCTATGTCTATGTCTGTATTTCTGCTTTGCAAATAGGTTCATTTGTATGAAAAAACAACTCATTTTGATGTTAGTCTGCTGGAAGCATGTCATCTTTTCTCTTCCCTCTACCCCTCCTGCCCCACATCTAGGCAAGCTCATAAGAAAGCAAGGAATCAGCGGAGAGTTTAAATCACTCCAGCCCCTGCCCATGCTGGAACATTTACCCCAGCACCACCTCTAAGCCCCAGAAAACCCTAAGCAGTCAGGTCCTCTCCCTGCTCTCTCAGACCATGCTTGAGGCAGCGTGGGAGATGTGCTATGCTTTTCCCTAAAAGTCTCATTATTTAGGCAATACATCTTTTCATACCCTCTTGGCATGTATGTATGTTATCATTAACCTTGATACTAAAGTCAAATTTTGGGGTTCATCCTGAGTGGTACAGCAGTGTGGAAACTTGATAAACATGAATAATGCAGCCATTTGTGCCATCTATTACAGTCACATTTGCTGAACTATGTCAGTCACAAACAATGCCCCAAACTCAGTAGCTTATCAAGAGCAAGCCTTTTTTTTTTTTTTTTTTTGCTGATGTTGCATGTCTTTTTCTATGGTGGGCTTCATCCTATTCTTGTTGGCTGTAGCTGTGGTTTCTGATCAGTCACCACAGAAGGCTGGTTGCTTCTGTCTACATGGCAGTGTTACATGGATCCTTTTATTCTGAAATCCAAGCTGATGGAACAAGCCCACAGCTGGGACATACAGTTCTAATGTCAGAGAAAAATGAGTAAAAGAGCTGCAGGAAAAACTCGATGGCTCTTAAAGCTTCCAACTGGATGTGGTATAGTTTACACCTTTCTGTATGTATTTGGCCAAAGCAAGGCATACATCCATGGTCAATGGCAATGGGACAATCACATGTAATACACAGACATAGAGAACAAATGTATTAATATTTAGTGGGGTTGATGAAATGGGAGATTAGGACTGACATACGTGTGTGCTAAGTTGCTTCAGTCGTGTCTGACTTTTTGTGACACTATAGGCTGTCGTCCACCAGGCTCCTCTGTCCATGGGAATTCTCCAGGCAAAATACTGGAGTGGCTTGCCTTGCTCTCCTCCAAGGAATTGACATATCTGCATTACAATATATGAAATAGATGACTAATGAGAACAGACTATGTCAGGGAAATTTACTCTGCTCTGTGATGACCTAAATGGAAAAAAATCCAAAGAGAGAGGATATATGTATGCATATAGTTGACTATGTTGCTGTACAGCAGAAACTAACACCACAATGTAAAGCAAACACAGGGGTGATGGTGGTTCAGTCACCGAGTCGTGCTTGACTCTTTGAGATCCCATGGGCTACAGCCCACCAGGCCCCTCTACCCACGGGATTTCCCAGGCAAGATCATCTGTAACAAAGGGCTTATTCATTGTTCAGTTCAGTTCAGTTCAGTTCAGTCACTCAGTCATGTCCAACTCTTCGCGACACCATGAATCGCAGCACGCCTGGACTCCCTGTCCATCATCTGCTCCCAGAGTTCACTCAAACTCACGTCCATTGAGTTGCTGATGCCATCCAGCCATCTCATCCTCGGTCGTCCCCTTCTCCTCCTGCCCCCAATCCCTCCCAGCATCAGGGTCTTTTCCAATGAGTCAACTCTTTGCATGGGGTGGCCAAAGTATTGGAGTTTCAGCTTCAGCATCAGTCCTTCCAATGAACACACAGGACTGATCTCCTTTAGAATGGACTGGTTGGATGTCCTTGCAGTTCAAGGAACTCTCAAGAGTCTTCTTCAACACCACAGTTCAAAAGCATCAATTCTTCGGTGCCCAGCTTTCTTCACAATCTAACTCTCACATCCATACATGACCACTGGAAAAACCATAGCCTTGACTAGATGGACCTTTGTTGGCAAAGTAATGTCTCCGCTTTTGAATATGCTATCTAGGTTGGTCATAACTTTCCTTCCAAGGAATAAGTGTCTTTTAATTTCATGGCTGCAATCACCATCTGCAGTGATTTTGGATCCTCCCAAAATAAAATCTGACACTGTTTCCACTGTTTCCCCATCTATTTCCCATGAAGTAATGGGACCAGATGCCATGATCTTCGTTTTCTGAATGTTGAGCTTTAAGCCAACATTTTTCACTCTCCTCTTTCACTTTCAACAAGAGGCTTTTTAGTTCCTCTTCACTTTCTGCCATAAGGGTGGTGTCATCTGCATATCTGAGGTTATTGATGTTTCTCCCAGCAATTTTGATTCCAGCTTGTGCTTCTTCCAGCCCAACGTTTCTCATGATGTACTCTGCATATAAGTTAAATAAGCAGGGTGACAATATCCAGCCTTGGCATACTCCTTTTCCTATTGGGAACAAATCTGTTGTTCCATGTCCAGTTCTAACTGTTGCTTCCTGACCTGCATATAGGTTTCTCAAGAGGCAGGTCAGGTGGTCTGGTATTCTCATCTCTTTCAGAATTTTCCACAGTTTGTTGTGATCCACACAGTCAAAGGCTTTGGCATAGTCAATAAAGCAGAAATAGATGTTTTTCTGGAGCTCTCTGGCTTTTTCCATGATCCAGAGGATGCTGGCAATTTGATCTCTGGTTCCTCTGCCTTTTCTAAAACCAGCTTGAACATCTGGAAGTTCACGGCTCACGTATTGCTGAAGCCTGGCTTGGAGAATTTTGAGCATTACTTTACTAGCATGTGAGATGAGTGCAATTGTGCGGTAGTTTGAGCATTCTTTGGCATTGCCTTTCTTTGGGATTGGAATGAAATCTGACCTTTTCCAGTCCTGTGGCCACTGCTGAGTTTTCCACATTTGCTGGCATACTGAGTGCAACACTTTCACAGCATCATCTTTCAGGATTTGCAATAGCTCAACTGGAATTCCATCATCTTCACTAGCTTTGTTCATAGTGATGCTTTCTAAGGCCCACTTGACTTTACATTCCAGGATGTCTGGCTCTAGGTGAGTGATCACACCATCATGATTATCGGGTCATGAAGCTCTTTTTTGTACAGTTCTTCTGTGTATTCTTGCCACCGCTTCTTAATATCTTCTACTTCTGTTAGGTCCCTACCATTTCTGTCCTTAATTAGCCCATGTTTGCATGAAATGTTCCCTTGGTATCTGTAATTTTTTTGAAGAGATCTCTAGTCTTTCCCATTCTGTTGTTTTCCTCTATTTGTTTGCATTGATCACTGAGGAAGGCTTTCTTGTCTCTCCTTGGTATTCTTTGGAACTTTGCATTCAGACTGTTAGAAATTTCTAATTGTAGTAGAAAAACACCTAACATAGTGCTTACCTTTTTAACCATTTAAAGTGTTTTAGCTTATTTATTTAAAAAAAATTATTTATTTAACTATGCATTGGAAAAATACTAGAAGGAAACAGACGTTGAACATTTGTAGAGGTATCTCTTTTAGTTAAATGTTATTTTCTACTTTTCATTTACTGTTATTTGCTAAAATCTTAAAAGAACATGTGACTTTTGCAACATAAGGAAATATAAAAAATAAGAAGTGGTGAGAAGTTGGAGATCTTTGTTGTAAAGAAATATGGAAATGCAAAATTTAATTTATGACTACAAAGGAATGACAAGTAATATTAATACTATGGGAAGCATCCAGTGTTTATACAGCTTAACTTTGACACCTAGTTTATGGTATTTTAAAACATTATTAAGAAAAATGTCCAAAAGCACGCTATTGGAATGCCTCCAAATCGAAGTTTAGACTCTCAGCACCCTGTGATATGGGAGGGAATGCTAGGTGATTCTGGGTCCTAGATTTTCACAATCTAGACTATTTTTCCAACTCGTGCGTGCATGCTCAGTCATATCTGACTTTTTGTCACCCTGTGGACTGTAGCCCGCCAGGCTCCTCTGTCCTTGGAATTTTTGGTAGAAGGAAAAAGTAAAGTACTTTTGCTTTGTTGACATTCAGTTGGATTAGACTAGCTCGCTGATGAGGAAGTCCCCATTTGGTGTGTCCGCTGGAGAGCAGGAACTTCATCTTGCATAGACTGCGGGAGAAGCCCTGGATGGATCTGCATTCCTGAACGTGAACGTCTCTGACTGATGGCTGACAGTTCTGCAAGGCTCTAGTTTGTCATACATAGTGAATAAGTCAGAAAGAGAAAACCAAATATCGTATATACATGCATATATGCAGAATCTCAAAAAATGATCCAGGTGAACCTATTTGAGGGCAGGCATAGGGACACAGACGTAGAGAGTGGACTTGTGGATACAGTGGGTGATGGGGAGGGTGGGAAGAATTGAGAGAGCAGCATGGATGTATATACACTGCTGCTGCCGCTGCTGCTAAGTCACTTCAGTCGTGTCCGACTCTGTGCGACCCCATAGATGGCAGCCCACCAGGCTCCCCCATCCCTGGGATTCTCCAGGCAAGAACACTGGAGTGGGTTGCCATTTCCTTCTCCGATGCCTGAAAGTGAAAAGTGAAAGTGAAGTCGCTCAGTCGTATCTGACTCTTCGAGACCCCATGGACTGCAGCCTAGCAGGCTCCTCCGTCCATAGGATTTTCCAGGCAAGAGTACTGGAGTGGGGTGCCGTTGCCTTCTCCGATATATACACTACCATGTGGAAACATAGATGGCTAGTGGGAAGCTGTTGTATAGTACGGGGAGTTCAGCTAGGTGCTCTGTGATGACCTAGAGGGGTGGGATGGAGGCAGGTGGGAGAGAAATCTAAGAGGGAGGGGATACATGTATACATACAGCTGATTTTCGTTGTAGAGCAGAACCTAACACAACATTGTGAAGCAACTGTGCCCTAAAAAAAAAAAAGAAGAAGAAGATGTAAGAGCCTAGGAGGGCCAGAGGCTGTGCTCCCTTGAAGACCCATACCTGTCCCTACTATGTCAGAACCTTAAAATAAAAAGGGACATCACCTGCCTTAAAAACAGTGTGTGTTAAAAGGAAGAATTGCTTTCAATTTCAACTGCTTTTTCAATAGTTTTTTTTTTGTGTGTGTTAAGGACTTCTAAAAGTTAATTTACACATTCATGTGCATTCTATATAACCTACATTGCTACAATACCTGGGGAACTGAGTAATTAAGTGGGATGTTTGAATTGGAATTGTAGGGATTTTGCAAATTATTTCTTGCTTTTAAGTGCCAAGTCAATCTAATATAGTTTTAAATTGTTGTTTTTTTAGTCTCTAAGTTATGTCCCACTCTTTTGCAACCCCATGGACTGGAACCCACCAGGCTCGTCTGTCCATGGGATTTCCCAGGCAAGAATACTGGAGTAGGTTGCCATTTTCTTCTCCAGGGGATCTTCCAGACCCACGGATCAAACCCACATCTCCTGCCTTGGCAGGCCAGTTCTTTACCACTGAGCTGCCAAGGAAGCCCAGTTTTGGATTAGTAAACTAAATATGTGGTAAATTTATAATAAATTGAACATAAGTATGATGCTTACAAAATTGGCAGGAAAAAGGCAGAATATAGACCCTCACTCAATACTACATATTATGCTCTTGTGAATCCCTTTAGTGAGGGGACAGATGGACTGTAATATACAATGTTTCCTGGAGGATCATTATGTTATAGTTCCTTCCAATGATCCTAATTTTTAAGATAACTCAAACATCTCCATTTAAGAAGAAAGAAGTATAAAATGCATCATTTCAATTAGTCTGTCAGTGGTGAGCTTATAAAAATAGTTGCTAAAAGAAGAAATGTGTTTTATTCAGAAAACACTTCATGATCACTTTATCTTTGATTCCTTTTGTCTTGTAAAGATCAGGTCATTCTGTGAAGTAATGGGGAGAGTTTTGTTATTCGCTGTGTTTTCATTTAAGTCTCAGGACAGTTACTTCAAACAAAAGCTTTAACAGGAGGGAGTCTAGTTTATCACAAGGAGCTGCTATGCCTGGAGGAAAGGTGGTATAGGAAGGGGTTTGGAGTTTTGTTCAACAGGAATCCTTGATCTAGTTTTCTTTGATGACCCCTGATGCAACTTTGGAAATCTGGGCTGTAGGAGAAGACTGTTTTATCCATAATTTGAAGTGTAAAGCAACACAACACTGCTCTCAGAAGTAAATTCATATGCTGTCCTTCCTACTGTTAACATTTAAAAAAATAATGCCACTAAAGTACTGCAAGCTTGTAAATTGTGGTCAGCTTTCAGGAGTTTTCAATTTCTACCACGGAAATGTTTGCATTTCAACATCTCCATTGAAATGATCAGGTGTCACATTTTCATAGAGAACATCTGTTGGAGTTAAATTTAACATGGTCTCACCTGTAATTAAGGCCACAAAAGATTTATTCAGACACTTGAACACAAGGTTCAGCATGTCACACATGCCAGCCTCCTACTTTAATATGAGAGAGGGTAATCTGTGGCTTAGTGACCTGGAACCAAAGGTTGCAGAGTCAAGGAAACATAAGAAGAGAGAAAATAATTTTTTTGTGTATGGAAAGAGGCAGATTTAAGAGTTTTAAGGCAGAACAAAGAAAGCTTTGCGTCTTGAGTGATGCAGGAAGCAGTGAAGTTTTCAAACTAAGCTATGTTCAGGAGAGGACAGCAGAAATATGATTGAATTTCTTCAAGGTTTTGATCTCCAGACAATAAAATCCTAAATCAATTATCTTATGCTCAAACCAATCAGCTCCTGGGTGTGCAGGGTCATACACAATTTAGGGAGTCCAGTGCAAAATGTAAACATGATACCTCTTGCCCAAAAAGCATGGAAAACCCTGCTAAAGGTACTAATATATAAAGTTTTTTCCCCCTTCCTTTCATGGTTTTGTATCATGATCTGTTCTTTTTGCTATTTAATGCCACTGTAAGTCAAGTCCATGGAATTCTCCAGGCCAGAATCCTGGAGTGTGTAGCCTTTCCCTTCTCCAAGGGATCTTCCCAACCCAGAGATCAAACCCAAGTCTCCCACTTTCCAGGTAGATTCTTTACTCACTGAGCTACAAGGGAAGCTCAAGTCAAGAAAAATTAAAAATTTAAATCACTTGCATGAATTTTATTATTCATCTTTACCTTGTACCATATCCATTTTAATGCAAAATTTTAAGTATTTAACTCCCGTGCAGAATCACCAAAGTCACACAGTTCGTATTTTATAGTTCATACATGCATATGTGTTTATTCCTGTCAGAATAGTGGGAATGCTACTCAAAACTAGCTTAGCTGTTTCTATATCACTTTTTGATAGTCATACATTCAATCAATATCCTCTATCTTCGGCTTACTGATAAGAAGGGATCGAAAGGAAAAGGTACTATGTCATTTATCTATTTTATATACAGTAGTTTGTATCTGCTGATTCCAAACTTCTAATTTATCCTTCCTGCAACTTTTCTCCTTTGGTAGCCATAAGTTTATTTTCTATGTCTAAGAGTCTGTGTCTCTTTCCTACATAAGTTTATTTGTACAGATTTTTACTTTCCACATATAAGTGATATCATATGATATTTGTCTTTCTCTTTCTGATTTACTGTACTTAGTATAATAATATCTAGGTCCATCCATGTTGGTGCAAATGACATTATCTCATTTTTTTTGGCTGAATACTAAGTCCATTGTATATATTGGCCAGTATATACTGTTTTCTTTATCCATTCGTCTGTTGGCGGACATTTAGATTGCTTCCATGTCTTGGTTATTGTAAACAGTGCTGCTATGAACATAGGGTTCATGTATCTTTTCAAATTAAAGTGAAAAAGGAATTGTCCTTTCTACTAAAATGGATTGTCCCATCTTTCCTTTTCCTTCTTTGTGATTATTTTCAGCATAAGAGGCCAGTTAACACAGGGAAGTAACATGAGTAAGGAGGATATGACGGGACTTCCCTGCTGGTTCAGTGGTTAAGAGCCTGCCTGCCAATGCAGGGGATGAGGGTTCGACCCTGGTCCAGGAAGATTCCACATGCCACTGGGCAGCTAAGGCTGTGAGCCACAACTATTGAAGCTCATGTACCCTATAGCTTGTGCTCTGCAAAAACAGAAGTCACGATAGTGAGAAGTCTGCACGTTGCAACTGCACTCGCCACAACTAGAAGAAGTCTGTGCATAGCAATGAAGACCTAGCACAGCCAAAAACAAAATAATTTTTTTTTAACCATTGAGTCTTTTTTCCTTTCTTTTTTTTAAAGAAATGGTGACTTTCCTTTGTCATTTCTGATTCTGAGAACACTGTTGCCTTATTTCTGCATTTGAATAAGTGCTGGTTTAAATGGGTAGTATGACCTCTCAGGGCTATCAACATTCCCACTTAGTTATAAAGGTAACATGATTTTCTTGGACTCTCTGAGTCTTGTTGAACTCCCACACGTCTTGGGTCCACCAGAACTCTCTGCTGTGGGGCATCTTGAATGGTATCTGCAAATGGCAAAGGGAACTAAGTAGTAATAATTAACTACCTCAGGTAGTTATCATTTCTTTACTATGATTGTTACTGCTTGGTGTTTATTTTAGTCCATTTGGGCTAGTATAACAAAATATCATAGATTGGGTGGCTTAGAAATAGCAACATCTGTCTGTCACAGTTCTGAAGGCTAGGAGTTCAGGATTGTAAATGGCCGCTTTTCACCGTGTCCTCTGTTGGTGGAAGGGGCAAGAGCTTTTTCTCTGGTTCTTTCATAAGGGCACTAATCCTGTGTAGGGTGTCTCTGTCCTTATAGCCTATTCACCTTCCAAAGGACCCGCCTCCTAATGTCATCACCTTGGGGGTTAGAATTTCAACTCTCAAGGTGAATTTTAGGTGTCAGCACTGTCTATTTTGTTGACTGTATGCAGTGCCTCTCATCTTGGCTGATTTATTGGTCAAAGAAAAGAACAGAATCAGTGGGAGATGGTAGATGTAGCTTGTCTAGAAATACCACTCCTGTTCCCCAGCTTCCTATTATTTTTTTCCTTTTTGTGAGTCTTGCCACTGAGTCACATTTTGCTGTTCCCATCCTGTTTAGAGTTCTTCTATCACCTGGGGAACATGATGCTCTAGAAATGTGGTTATAATGCTTGTGATTAGACCTTTCATTTTCCTCAAGATTTTAATATTCTTTGCATTCTCAATATTCTTTAATATTCTTCTTACAGTAAACTGAATAATTGTTCCCTCAAAGATATGCATGTCTGTCCTAATACCTGGAGCCTGTAAATATGTTACTTTACACTGTAAAAGGGCCTTCAAACATGTGCTTAAGTTAAGGATCTTGACATGGGAGACTATCCTGAATTGTCTGGGTGGGCCCAATGTCATCAGAAGGGTTCTTTTTAGAGAAAGGCAGCAGTATCAGAGTGAGAGAAAGAGAAAAGATAAAAAGGTGGAAGCAGAGGTTGGAGAAGAGGGAAAACTCTACACTGCTGACTTTGAAAATGAAGGAAGGAGCAATGAGCCAAAGAATGTTGGTTTCCTCTAGAGGTTGGAAAGGAGAAGGAAACAGATTTTTCTCCTAGAGCTTGCAGAAGGAACCAGGTTTGCCAATACCTTGATTTTAACCAAGGAAACTGATACTGGGTTTTTGACCTTTAGAATTATGATAATAAATGTGTGTTGTTTTAAGTCACTAAATTTGTGGTGTGAGGTTGCAACTGCAATAGGAAGCAGATATACTTCTCAATAGTTTTGGTAATTAAAATATTTCCCCTCAACAGATGGATTATGCTTCCTAAGTCATCCAAGTGTATGATATTGTTGTTCAGTCAGTAAGTCATATCTGACTCTTTGCAACCCCATGGTCACATGCCAGGCTTCCCTGTCCTTCACTATCTCCCAGAGTTTGCTCAAACTCATGTCCATTGAATTGGTGATGCCATCCAACCATCTCATTCTCTGTTGCCCCCTTCTCCTTCTGCCTTCAATCTTCCCAACCATCAGGGTCTTTTCTAATAAGATGGCTCTTCACATCAGGTGGCCAAAGGATTAGCGCTTCAGCGTCAGCATCAGCCCTTCCAATGAATAGTCAGGGTTGATTTCCTCTAGGATTGACTGGTATGATCTCCTTGTTTTCCAAGGGATTCTCAAGATTCTTCTCAGAACTACAATTCAAAAGAATCAATTCTTTGGTGCTCAGCCTTCTTTATGGTCCAAATCTGACATCTATACATGACTACTGGAAAAACCATATCTTTGACTCAATGGACGGTTGTTGGAAAAGTGATGTCTATGCTTTTCAATATGCTGTCTAGGAGCAACCATCTTTTAATTTCATGGCTGTAGTCACTGTCTATAGTTATTTTGGAGCCCACGAAAATAAAATCTGTTACTGTTTCCACTTTCTCCACTTCTATTTGCCATGAAGTAATGAAACCAGATACCATGATCTTAGTTTTTTACTATGATATTACCAGAAGAATTTTGGTCTTTGTATATTTCTAGAAGCATCTGAAGATTCTGCTTTTATTAGCCTAATGAGATAGAATTATATGAAATAAGATATATTTCACTAAATATAGTGAAACTTCACCAAATCCTTTAGAACTGAAGAATAAGGATGATGATGAAAGTAAGGAAGCCCTTTTAGTTTGTTACCTAATGTTAACACTTTTGATAGTAAACTATGACCAAAAAGATGTGTATGCTATGAAGAGAAATATTTGACCTCATGAAGTTTATAACCTACTAGTGACAAAGGTCCATCTAGCCAAGGCTATGGTGTTTTCAGTAGTCATGTATGGATGTAAGGGTTGGACTACAAGAAAGCTGAGCACTGAAGAATTGATGCTTTTGAACTATGGTGTTGGAGAAGACTCTTGAGAGTCCCTTGGACTGCAAGGAGATCCAGCCAGTCAATCTTGAAGGAAATCAGCTCTGAATATTTATTGGAAGGATTGATGTTGAAGCTGAAACTCCAATACTTTGGCCACCTGATGCGAAGAACTGACTCATTTGAAAAGACCCTGATGCTGGGAAAGATTGAAGGCGGGAGGAGAAGGGGACGACAGAGGATGAGATGGTTGGATGGCATCACTGACTCGATGGATATGAGTTTGAGTAAACTCCAGCAGTTAGTGATGGACAGGGAGGCCTGGTGTGCTGCAGTCCATGGGGTCACACAGAGTCGGACACGACTGAGCAACTGAACTGATCTGAACTCAGTGAAATAAAATGATACACAAATAACTGCAATGCAAGTCAAAATATGAATGCCATGAGAGAGATATAATGTGATATTGGAGCTTAGTGTAGGGAAATAGTATATTCTGAATAACAGAACAGAAAAGTCTTCAGACTAGACTCATATATAGTTGTCACTTGTGTTGAACTTTAGGTGATGCATAGGGATTCATTAGGTGACAATGAAAGAAGTGGTAAGAGAAAAGAATGTTTCAGGTAAGAGAAATAATGTGAATTAAATGATAGGAGTAAAGTGACAGTGAACTAAATGATACTCTAGTCTTAGTTTAGGGACAGGTTAAAAATAGATAGAGTTTGCCTGCAATGCAGGAGGCCCAGGTTCAATCCCTGGGTTGGGAAGATCCCCTGGAGAAGGAAATGGCAACCTACTCCAGTATACTTCCCTGGGAAATCCCATGGATGGAGAAGCCTGGTGGGCTACAGTCCATGGGGTCACAAACAGTCAGACAGGACTGAGAAAAGAATAGATATCCCAGATTAGGAATGGACCAGATTGTTTGGAATATAGTGTATATAAAAAAGCTTAATAGGAGATAGTTCAGAAAGGTGGAGAGTAGTGAGTTCAGAGGACATTAAATACTGTGTTTAGAAGTTTTGGACTTGAATCTACACGCAGAAGTGTCGGACGAACTTGCAGAACCATGGAGAGTCATAGGGAGAGATTTTCCAGAAGGAGTTTAAACACGTATGCCTGAACTAGGAGACAAGTGAGGTTTACAGTCAGAAAACTAAATTTTATTTGATTATACTCCAAACTTGAATAAATCCTTTCTTATTTTGCTCATTTGTAAAGCAATTGTTTTGAAGGATTCTGGTAAGATTACCCACAGGTTTACTACTCTGTGATTCTGGGTTTAATTTTGGGGTCATGCAGAGATGTCATAGTTTAAATTGTGGGACTAGTTGAGACTGCAGAGGGGGTAAGTGTACAACTAGAAGAAAGAACACTGACAATAGGATGTAGTGGGAGGTAGAAGGATGGGGGAAGTACAGGACATGGAACCTGAGGCGGGCACTGCAGAGATATGACAGGGAAGCTTGGGGCCAGGAAGGCACTGGGGAGAAGAGGCTCATGAGGGCAAAGGAGGGAAATTTTAGCTTGTTTATGTGCTGGAAAGTAAAATTCAAAATTAAAAAGTATACTTTGAGAAGAGTTCAGATGGGCAAGAGTTTCTAAAGAGATGAAAGAAATAAAACCAAAGATGCTGCAGTGAAGTTAGATATAGAAAGGAGACACTCTTCCTTCTTACAGAAGAAGAGAAAGTACCAAGGTGAGAGTTTAAGAGACACCTTGATAGGGAGCTTGGGAAGGTAAAGAATTTCAGGATAAACAGCTTCCACATTCTTCATACAATGAGGTGACTGAATTTGCTGAGAGCGAAGAAAATTCTTGAAGGGTAAAGAATTTGAAAGAAGTGGAAAACTGAACAACCATAGCTGCAAGTCCAAAAGGGAGCTATAAAACTAAAGCTAATTTTAATTAAGATTTAAATAATAAAATTATATAATTTATATTTTAACAGTGGTCTGCAAAGGAGAATAATGAGGAAAACTGTGCTTGATCAAATATTAAAACATGTAACAAGGTTGCAATAGTTACAGTCTCATGGCTTGGTAAAATAACCAGGCTGACTGATCAGAGGATCAAAGTACATAGTCCAGACATAGATTTGAGTAAATACAAAAACTTATTATTTGATGAGGAAGATTTTAAGGACCAGAAAAAGGAGGGATAGATTTTTCAGTATATAATATTGGATCCAACTTGTAAAATTGTCAACAATTTACAGTTGTTAAAAACCAGGCTAACCTTGTAAAAATAAGCTTTTCCTTATTCTTCATACCAAAAATTAGCAAGTAACTCAGAGATTTAACTATAAAAAATTATGAATATAAAGGAAATAAAAATGGTGAATATTTTAATAACTCAAAGTAGGTGGTTCTTTATAAGCATGGAAACAAATTCAAAGCTTTCAGGAAAATACTGGTATATTGGGTTAGCACTAAAATTTTGTTGGAGAGTGAAAGGAAGTGTGTTAATCAAAATGTTGATAATAATTATCTTTGGATAGTGGAATTTTAGTTATTTTAATTCTCATTTGTATTTCTTTGTGTGTATTTTTCAAGAAAATGATTTCTTATGAATGAACTGATTTTTAATTTTGAAAAATATATAAGTGTTAACTGTTTGGCATTGTTTGGAGTAGAAGAATTTGAGGTGAAATGAGTCTCTTTTGGCTCTGCTTTGGCAGCCTATGGGTCAAAGTGGGAAAATAAGTTGTGAAATATACTGAATGCTAGCAACTGAATGAAGTGGTAGGTGCTGGGCTGGCTTTTAAGATACTGATGAGAAACTGGTTAAGGTGACAACCTGTCGGCTTCGGGGCAGCTTGGAAGACAAAGCAGTGCAGAAAGCAGTATTGACCGGGGGACCCAGGGAGGGCAGGAAATGGAGCCGATGAAGACAACGTACGACAGGTTCATAGGACGAACCCGATGACCGGTTAGGAGAAATTCCGAGGTCAGGGCTTCAAAACTGAAACAGTTCAGAGTGATGGTCCCCTGCCAGGAATAAATGTTTCTTGGAAAGAGCAGAAATAGGTCGGAAATGAATGTCACTGGAGTTGTGCAAGGTAGCAACTGTCACCCAGTATTTTCATAGAAAGAAGGGATTCTTAGAAAAAAACAAAGAATGCTCTTAAAAATATAAGGACTTGGAACACTATGTTTTTTATGTTATTTGTTAATATCAATGATATCATTATTTTAAAAGGTAGTGATGTCAATAAAATTTAAACCATTGCCCAAACCCTGTATTTATACTATTTGTGCAGCTTGTAAACTGTCCTTTACCTTTGCACTGTACTGTGCTACCCTCCTGTCCACCTTCCCATTTCCTAGTTTTCAATAACTTTTATTATTTCTTCTGGACTCTTATTGGCAATATTGCTTTCTTTGCAGAAACATCTGAGCATTTTTTTATAAAAATAAAATAATGCAGTTTTGGCATGCATACAGTGTATTTTAAATGGATTAATTTTAATATGATCAGCACTATCCCTTGTATGAGGTGACCTCTGTGATTTATATTAGTTGAAATATAGTTCCATGATTTAATAAAGGATCCCCTGAAAGAAATCTGAATTGAATTATTGAATTTGTTTATACGTCGGCAGGAGGGAAGAGTATAAACGAATCTTACAAAAATTAACAGCCTTTTTCTGTTGTATTTTTCACTGTCCCTGACAATTCCTCAGAAAACTCAATTTGTATATCTTAGGGATCTTTATCTTCTGAAGTTGGCTTTCATTACCTTTTAAATGATTGCCTATTTACAACCCTCTTTCAAATATTATCCTCTGTTAAGGGTGAAAAGTCAGTCTTATTATCTTCTTTTATGCATATAATGAAATTGAAACTCAGCAAGGTTAACTGAATAGAGCAAGGATACACAAAAAATTATAAATAGTTATGTGCTCAGAATTAAAAGTGCAACATAGGTTCAGTCCACAGAATCACATTTTGAAAATGCTTTGTACGTTAATGGAAATACAGTTTTTTTCTAATTCTGCTGAATCACAATGCTTAATGAAAAGTCAGATAAAGAATAAGCCATGAATCTCTAAAGGCAATAGTTTTATTGATATAATTCCTTTAGTCTGATGAGTAGTAAATTCTAATTCTTAACATCAAATACTTTTTACTTGGAGTTTTCCTGTCTTTAAATCTAATGAAAATTAAAACTGTGTGTGTGTGTGGGGGGGGGGGGCATGCACGTGTGTGCTCGCTCACTCAGTTGTGTCTGACTCTTTTGCGACCCCACTGACTATAGTCTACCAGGCTCCTCTGTCCATGGGATTTTGCAGGCAATAATACCGGAGTGGGTTGCCATTTCCTTCTCCAGGGGATCTTCCCCACCCAGGGACTTGAACCCACCTCTCCTGCATTGGCAGGCAGATTCATTACTACTGAGCCAAGTGGGAAGCCCAATTAAGACAGCATATTCTGCAAAAGCTTGAAACAGCTACTTGGAACAATATAGGCAGTGTTGTAAATTTCCTATTCAAAGATTCCTATTAAAATTCCAAAAGAAACTTGAATCAAAGAAGATTTTTCTATAGCCAGAACATTTGCTCATACTTGAGACAATTTTTTTAAGATTTTTTTTTTTAAGCTAGTAAAACTTACTTTATTATTAAAGGGTAGATTGGGAGTTTTGGATTGAGTCTCTTGAAATGCCCCAAGTAGGCTTTACAGTATGGGTCTGTCTTACTTTTGCTTGCATATAATTTTCAGTTTGTGAATATGAACTGCTAAGATCCACTGACAGGACTATTAAGCTCACTATTATGAGGTGAGATACGTCCCCCCTTCCAAATTCATACATAGAAATCCCAACCCCTAGTATCTCAGATGAAAACTTTAAAGAGGTAATTAAAGTCAAATGAGGTCAGATGGGTGGGCCCTAATCTCTTTAACTGTACTTGGAAACCGGGCCTCCAAAGAGGTGAATAAATTAAAATGAGGTCAGTGGGGTGGAGTCCTAATCCACCGCCGTTCTTTCAAGAAGAGAAAGGGACACTGGGGATGCGTGTGCATAGAGGAGAGGCCACGTGAGGACAGTGAGAAAGCAGCCATCTGCAGGCCAAGGAGAGAGGCTTCAGGAGCAAGAAAGCTTGATAAAGAACCTCTAGCTTTCAAAACTGTGAGAAATATATTTCTGTTGTTTATGTCACGCAGTCTGTGGAAATCTGTTAGGGTAGCCCTTAGCTGGGGCTTCTCAGGTGGTGCTAGTGGTAAAGAACCTGCCTGCCAACGCAGGTGACTTAAGAGATGTGGCTTTGGCCTCCCCTGGGTCTGGAAGATTTTCTAGCGGAGAGCATGGCAACCCACTCCGGTATTCCTACCTGGAGAATCCCATGGACAGAGAGACCTGACAGGCTACAGTCCATGGGGTCACAAACAGTCTGACACGACTGAAGCGATTTAGCATGCACACATGCACACAGGCATGAACAGCCCTTAGCTGACTAATATATTCACTAACAGATGACTTTTTCCCCAGAACTTTCTATGAGATTGAAACTTCAGATTCTGTAAATGAATCAGTGCTTAGAACAGTGACAAATCACTGCTCTAAGGCAAATGCAAGATTTAATTTCCTGGACCCCTTGTGGATGCAGAGACTCTGTTTCTAGTTTTAGACCGTTTAATTTTTGGTGCAAGATTCTCCAGAATTCCTTCTACCCGAGTGATTGTGAAAACATGAGAAAACATCCTCTCTGACCAACTATACATGTTATACATAAACTTTTATTCTGTGAAGCTACTGAGATTGGGGTGGGAGTATTTGTTACCACAAATGTATCCTTTAATTTATCCTTTCTGATACAACTGTGTATTATATTCTTTAAAATAAGTGACAACTAGCCAATATTTTCCTGCAATTAAAGAAGACAATTTTTTTTCAGGTTATCAGCTTATGGATATACGACCAGCAAAAACATCCCAATATCTTGTTTATGCAAAATTGTTGAATCCACAGATAATTTGATCATTCCTTTCATCTCTAAGGAATAAGGTTAAAAATATTTTATTCATAACAGGGGAAAAATATTCTGGTGTTTAAAGTCCTGGAGCTGGCAAATGTGATTCTTCACTGTTTATAGAACATCACTGGCAAGATTCCTAAACATCACCATTTATAAAACCATAAAAACCCCCTATTCAACATGAAACAGAGCCAAAGTTCATCTGCACAGTTTTGCTGCTGTAATTGAAACCACTTAGGGCTGTTTATTGTTCTAAGACCAGAAACAATAAAGATAGCATAAACAAGAAACTGACCCAGTGTGATGCTATCGGATGAATCAAAGAAAAACAGCTAAGTTTTTGCATACACAGTTGAGCTCATGCTCTTCCTGACTGTGGAACATGCCAGCATGAAGCTTTGTATTATCTTTTTTTGAAATTGTGGATGAGGTAGAGGGTATGTCTCGGTATGTTTCTTTTCTCTGCTGTTTAATTTATACTTTATGACATAAATCTGACCAGCGAGAAAGTCAGACTGACTTTAGTGCAGACATTCATTCTGTCCTTTATGAAGAAAAGACTAAATGTTGCTCTCTTTATTTAAAAGGTTTGGTTCAGGATTTGAAAGGGCCTTCCATATAGACAATTAATAGTAAGCAAACATAACAAAGAGCAAAAGTTAAAGTGAACTGATTCCCAAATGTTCAAACTGTTAGGAAACACCAGTGAACTGGAACAGAGATCATAAATTAGGAAGGTAATAGGGGCAAGTGAGTGGTTTTTAGCATCAGAAAGGACACTGGGCCATGTCCTTCTGCTTTGTTTTCAGTGTTTGTATTGGTAGATTTTCAGATTCAACTCTGTTGGTGTGTGTGAATGGGACTCAAGTAAGAGAAAGAGGACGGCAGAAGAAGAAAGTGGTCTTCGGGTCATTTACACAGGGTACACAGTTAGTCACCCAGATGCCGCTGCATGTGGCAAAATAAGATAGAGCCATCAGCTGAATCCATGGAAGCCCGACATTAGGTATGAGGTCATCCGTGGAGACTAAAACCCACTCCAGTACTCCGGCCCAGAGAATTCCATGGACAAAGCAGCCTGGCAGATTACAGTCCATAGCGTCGCAAAGAGTCGGAAACAACTGAAGTGACTTAGCATGCACGTGTGAATGAGGTCACAGGTAGTAAGATTCAGGAGCCAAGAGACTAAAGGTTTCACAGCTACAACTTCAGGTAGGGAGGCAGCCAGCTAGTCAGGTCCCTGGCCAGGTCAGCCACTCAACGTGAGACAACAGTAAAGCTTCATGGGGCAGTGAGTGGCAAGGAGGTCCTCCACCTTCTGGACACAATATTTATTTAGTTTGTTTTTGTTTGATGTTTGTAGAGTAAGCCTGGGGAAATCGCTGAATGCCTAGAATTTAGAGGCTGGGTTTATCTGAAAGATGATGTTTTACAATGGAAGAGAGTAAGATAATAATTTGCATTATTAATTCTTACTATTATTATTATGAGGATGATGGTGTAATTTTCCTCTCCAATACTTTGGCTATAAGATGTGAAGAGCTGACTCATTAGAAAAGACCGTGATGCTGGGAAAGATTGAAGGCAGAAGGAGAAGGGGGTGACAGAGGATGAGATTATTGAATAGCATCACTAACTCAATGGACATCAGTATCAGCAAGATCCAGGAGATGGTGAAGAACAGGGAAGCCTGGCGTGCTGCAATCCATGGGGTCACAAAGAGTCAGACACACCTGAGTGACTGAACAACACCCAGGGGATGATGTATTTGTGAATGATAGATTTAGATCCATTATATAACTCAAATAAACAACATTTTGCATAAGAGGTGTTTATTGTGTACATAATTGCTCCTTCTACAAATATTTATTGATTCTTGCTATAAATAAAGTGGGTTTTCCTGGTGGCTCAGTCAGTGAAGACTCTGCCTGCAATGCAGGAGTTAAGGATTCGATCCCTGGGTCAGGAACATCGCCTGGAGAAGGAAATGGCAACACACTCCAGTATTCTTGCCTGGGAATAAGGTTATGGTTATAGGTTGCTCTTTTTACTGCTCTAATTATTGTAAATACATGTTTACTCATGTTTAATTTAAGATGAAAAGCATAATTGGCCATCTCTATTTGGGGATATGTTCTATCTATAGTGGTTTTATTAGTGTCGTATGTTTTCAATTATTGTTTCATCTCCATTTCCCTGCTCCAGTGTAGAATACTTATTTATTTGACACCTCTCCCTCCTAAACATATGACATCTGTTCCATTGCCTACAATAGCATAAGTACCTCAAAGAGATTTGGTGAATGAGTGACTGAATATATAATATATATACATACATATATATAATATACAGATATTGTAAAACCCACAACATACTCTACAAGTCAGAGTAATCTGTTTATAAAACAAGAATCTTTTGATGACATATTGATAAATGTTATTCAAAGTAGATGTAAGTGTTCATTTGTGTTGTCACTGAACTTTCACTTGTTCTTTATATAGTTATAATATATATGAAGTGAAGTCGCTCAGTAGTGTCTGACTGTTTACGACCCCATAGACTGTAGCCTATCAGGCTCCTCCGTCCATGGGATTTTCCAGGCAAGAGTGCTGGAGTGGATTGCCATTTCCTTCTCCAGGGGATCTTCCCGACCCAGGAATCGAACCCAGATCTCCCTCATTGCAGGCAGATGCTTTACCATCTGAGCCACCAGGGAATATATTACCAAAAGAGAAATATATTTATATATAGTGTTTTATGTTTGTGTATATGCACAATCTTAAATGCACACACATTGTTAGCTGATAATAGCTAAGACACCAATCTCCTTCGGTGTCTGCCCACCGAGGACTTTGGGCCTCTGGATGCGTGAAGGGCTTCTAGGCCTTTGGACTGCCACCTGGTGCCAGATTTGGCCCTTGCCACTGGAGTCGCCTGCCTGGGCCTGTGCGCTGGCTCTTGTGTTTGCTTCCCTCGTAGCCCAGGTGGTAAAGAATATGCCTGCAATGCACGAGACTTGGGTTGGATTCCTGGGTTGGGAAAATTCCCTGGAGAAGGAAATGGCAACCCATCCCAGTATTCTTGCCTGGAGAATCCCATGGACGGTGAGCCTGGTGTGCTTCCTGGGGTAGCAAGAGTCGGACACAACTTAGTGACTAAACCACCGCCACCAATCCCTGAGAATATTTGTATTATAATAGGCGGTTTTGGGAATCAAAATGTCTCAAGGAGCCCATAAATCTCAATGGGAGAATAGCGGATTGTTATTTTCATTTCAAGTTGGGATTAAATAGTAAGTGAAGATAGAATGTATACTGAATTTTGTTATCAGAGCTTAAAAAAAATCATTTAAGTACACTGTCTTCCAACTCTGATTTAACTTTCAGTTTTCCATAAATATGTTCACATTGTGAATAAAGGAAATACTTCAAATTTAACCTGAAAGGCCAGATGTTCCTGAGACATGGTATGGTATCGTGGTTAAGAAAAAGGCTCTCGGGTCAGAACCTTGAACTACAATCCTAGTTCTGCTACCATTAGATGAATTGATTTGTTAAGTATCCTCAAATTGCTTAACATTTCTGGGCCCATCAGTCAAATTGCTAAAATACTAGGCTTGGCCTCACAGAGCCATGGTGAGGATTAAACAGTTTAATTAAATTTAAATTTGTGAGGAGTAAACATTTATGGATGGCATCACCGACTCGATCGATATGGGTTTGAACAAGCCCTGGGAGTTGGTGATGGACAGGGAAGCCTGGTGTGCTGCAGTCCATGGGGTCTCAAAGAGTCGGACATGACTGAGCAACTGAAAACCAACAAAATGGTATCAGTTCAGAATAATGATGATACAGGATTAGCTAATATTGGGACATCTAATCATCTCAGGTTTGGAAATACTCATGGAGGACGAGGAATCAGAAAAGAACAATGAAAATACTTAAAAAATAGTAGAATTCCTTTTATGAGGGAAAACAAAGGGTAAAAAATCTGTATTGCCTGTCAAAAGGACAAGGAGAAGAACATAGCTAATACTCATTTTTAAAAGATTCAAGTGGTAAAGAAAATTACTTAACATAGTAGAAAGAAATAAAACTATAATTAGTAAGATAGAATCAAAAAAAAAAAAAAAGCCTTTTGACTAAACATCAGGAAAGCCAAAAAGGGATACTTTTAAATAGAGACATAGCTATAGAGAAAAAATGTATGGGATACGAAGAGGAAAGAAGTAGTGGGATGGATTGGGAGACTGGGATTGACATACATATAGTTTGTTGTTCGGTCAGTAAATCATGTCTGACTCCTTGCAACCCCATGGACTGCAGCATGCCGGCTTCCCTGTCCTTCACTATCTCCCAGAACTTGCTCAAACTCACAAACATTGAGTTGGTGATGCCATCCAACCATCTCATCCTTTGTTGACCCCTTCTCCTCCTGCCTTCTATCTTTCCAGCATCAGGGTCTTTTCCAATTTGTTGGCTCTTCACATAAGGTGGCCAAAGTACTGGAACTTCAGCTTCACCATCAGTCCTTCCAATGAATTTTCAGCATTGGTTTCCTTTAGGATTGACTGGTTTGATCTCCTTGCTGTCCAAGGGACTCTCAAGGGTCTTCTCCAACATCACAGTTCAAAAGCATCAATTCTTTGATGCTCAACCTTCTCTATGGTCCAGCTCTCACATCCATACATGACTATTGGAAAAACCATGAAAATGAAAGTGAAGTCACTCAGTCATGTCTGACTCTTGGCGACCCCATGGACTGTAGTCTACCAGGCTTCTCCATCCATGGGATTTTCCAAGCAAGAGTATTGGAGTGGGTTGCCATTTCCTTCTCCAGAGGATCTTCCCGACCCAGGGATTGAACCCGGGTCTCTTGCATTGTAAGCAAATGCTTTACCATCTGAGCCACCAGGGAAGTCTAGCTTTGGCTATATGGACCTTTGTTGGTAAAGTAATACCTCTGCTTTTTAATATGCTGTCTAGGTTAGTCATAACTTTTCTTCCAAGGAGCAAGCATCTTTTAATTTCATGGCTGCAGTCACAATCTGAGTGATTTTGGAGCCCAAGAAAATAGTCTGTCACTGTTTACACTCTTTTCCCGTCTATTTCCCATGAATTGATGGAATCAGACACCATGATCTTAGTTTTCTGAATGTTGAGTTTTAAGTTAACATTTTCACTCTCCTCTTTCACCTTCAGCAAGAGGCCCTTTAGTTCCCCTTTGCTTTCTGCCATAAAGGTGGTGTCATCGCATATCTAAGGTTGTTGGTATTTTTCCCAGCAATCTTGATTCCAGCCTGTGCTTCATCCAGCCCAGCATTTTGCATGATGTACTCTGCATATAAGTTAAATAAGCAGGGTGACAATATACAGCCGTGATGCACTCTTTTCCCAGTTTGGAACCAGTCCATTGTTCCATGTCTGAATCTAACTGTTGAATCTTGATCTGCATACACTAATAGATAAATAATGAGAACCTATTGTATAGCACAGGAAACTACTCAGTGCTCTGTAGTGACCTAGTGTTAGTTGTCCAGGTGTGTCCGACTCTCTGTGACCCCATGGATTATAGCCCTCCAGTTTCCTCTGTCCATAGGATTCTCCAGGCAAGAACACTGGAGTGGGTAGCCATTCCCTTCTCCAGGGGATCTTCCTGACCCAGGGATCAAACCTGGGTCTCCTGCATTGCCGGCAGATTCTTTACCATCTAAGCCAGAGGGAGGAGGTCCTAAATGGGAATAAAATTCAAAATATAGTGGATATGTGCACACATATAGCTAATGTACTTTTCTATATAGCAGAAACTAACACAGCATTGTAAAGCAACTATACTCTGCTTTTTTTAAAATGAAAATGTTCTAGAATATTCATTGCAGCATTATAAAAAAGAGAGAGAGAGAGAGAAGGGTGTAGTTGTGCAAAGGTTCCTAAGAAAGGTAAGTGAAGCCTTGCTCATGAAAGCATTTTTAAGGTTCCCGTGTTTGAGAGACTGTATGTGAGAGACTGTATAATATACCGTGTTATTCAGTCTGGAAGGCTAACTAGAGCAGCTTTTATTGTGCCAAATATAAACCCAGTCTTCTTTTTTTCTCCCAAGTAAGAGAGAAAGCAGTTCATCAGTAGGAGCTTCAGACTTCTGTGATACTGTGTCCACAAGGGGCTAACTAATCAGTTCATGGCAGAAATACACATGTTTAAATCAAGTTAAAAAAATGAAAATCAAACGCTTTTTCTTTCTAGCCAAATATTATAATAACTCCAATTTCATAGGCGACAAGAAAACCACATCACCTTTCTCTGTTACTGAGTGTCTCAGCCCTCTGAACCTGCTGACACCTGACCTGTCTTCACACAGGCAGAATACCTGTTGGCTCGTCTTCATTTGGCCTGGTCTGTTCAAGTGTATGTTGAACATGTATAATGGGAGAGACCAAGCTCTCTTTTTTTTATTAATTAATTTCTATTGAACTGGAGGTTGATTGCTTTACAATATTATATTGGTTTCTGCCATATATCAGCATGAATCAGTCATAGGTATATGCAAGTCTTGAAGCTCCCTCCCATCTTCTACCCCATCCCAGCCCTCTGGGTTATCACAGAGCACTGGATTTGAGCTCCCTGCATCATACAGTAAATTTCCAGTGGCTATCTGATTTTACATATGGTAATCAATATGTTTCAAGGTGACTCTCAGTTCGTCCCACCCTCTCCTTCCCCACCCGCTGTCCATAAGTCTGTTTATGTCTGTGTCTCCATTGTTGCCCTGCAAATAGGTTCATCAGTACCTGGACACTTGCTAGTTTATATTGTTAGAAAAGGTGTGTTAAATTTCCATGTCATGTGAAAAAATCAATAAGCAAAACCAGAGACCCAAGTTGGTGTACATGTTTTCTAGAGAATAAAATCAATGGGAAACATATTTCCAATGCACATTGTATAAGATGAAAAAGTGAAAAAAAAAAAACCAAAAAATATAAAACAAAAAGCAGTCCAGGACTGAAAAACAGATAGAGCACACATTACTTGCTATAATAATTTTTTTAAAGGTTATTTGAGTACCTCTTTGGAAGTATCCATCCATAAGGATTTGCCTCTAATACTCGGAGAGAAAAAATTTTTTTAGATTTGTTTGCTTTTCTTCCTAGAGTTGACTATCTAGAGATTTTAACAAAGGCAATGTAAGGCAACGGTCAGCTTTGAATTATGAAATGAAAAAGCTGGATGGCAGATTGTTCATCTCCAGATGGATTAATTTAGTACAGTTGAACAATAACAATATCTTACATACTTATGAAACTTTTTAACTTTCAAGTGATTTCATATATGTTTTCTCATTTGAACAGTTTTGATTTATTATTTAAAGAAATCAATCAGAGAGGGAAGTCCCATCCCTGGTTAAGAAAAAACAGGCTGTTTCTACATGACTTTAATATACAGAGAGTTTTGTGTTCAGAAAATTAGAAAATTTTCCAGAGAAGAAGACTATTAGCAATTTCATTTCTCTTAATGCTTGTATTCCCAAAGCTAATTCCGTATGTGTTTTTGCAATTTGAAGTTGGAGGCCAAGAGATACTATTTTATATTTATAAATCTTGACTTCACACTGTAAGTTAGAGTTCTTCAATATTTATATGGTCCAAAATCTGATCAGAACCAAAGCTTTAATTATATATTATGGTTAATAAAAACAATCCAAAATATTCACAAAATAAAGTTGTTTTTTTTTGAAATTGACTTTAGTTATACCATGGCATTATGTATAAAAATAAAACCAAAAAGTTAATCCAAAATGATTGAACTGAGTTCCAGTGCTCTTGCCTGGAGAATCCCAGGGACAGGGGAGCCTGGTGGGCTGCCGTCTATGGGGTCGCACAGAGTTGGACACGACTGAAGCGACTTAGCAGCAGCAGCAGCAGTCTAGGTAGAATTGTACTTGGTAAATAAAAATAGACTATTACTTTTATAATATTGATGTTAAGACATTAGTTGACGCAAATAATTGTTTGAAGACTAAAATGTTCATTTTATATAGAATTTGAAGCAGTGCGTTTGTTAATTGATTTTCCCTGCTACAGTTATTCTATGTTTGGCTTACAGATATTTTGCATGTGGAAATTACAAGATACTAAAAAGCTATTCCATAGCATTGGAACATGCTTCGCATCTCCCATGCTAGATTTAACCTCTTAATTTTATCTCTTAAACAAAGGAATCCCTGGGTGCTAAAATTTTCTGATTGAACACAGGGCAATAATGATTTCCTGAACTAACTTATTCAAATAATGTCAAACCAGAGTAGATTTGGTCTTCTTTCTCAGACATTTTCAGTGTTATAATCCCTGCTAAGGCCAGCCACTTACATTGCAGATCTTGTCTCACTCTGCAGTAATTGAGGGCACTGAAAAGCATGATGGTGGTCTGAAGCAGGATTTATTCCTGTGAACTGGCTTGTGGTGAGAGTCGGAGAAGCTTTCAAGGAGAGTGACATTTGGCCTGTGTCTTGAAGGCAGAGGAAAACTTAGTTTTGCAGGAAGACAAAGAGGGAAGGCATACTTACCCTCAAGGCACAAAGATGTGGATGTGGGAAAAAACAAATGTTTGGGTCCCTGCATCGCCAAATAAATAATTTCATGAGCTGTAAGAACAGGAGGTGGGTCCATATAGTGCGTAGACTTGTTCAGGCTTGTTGGGTCAATGTGATAGAGGAGGGGCAGTCCATTGGAATTCACAGTTTAATTTAAATAAGTGTGTGTGTGTGTGTGTGTGTGTGTGTAGGTATGCATATAATTTTTGTATGTAATAGGCATCACACTGGGCACTTGGAACACAGAGAAAAATAAGAGAGTGTTGCCCTCAAGAATCCTGTGGGTTGCTAGCCGTGAACTGCCTGCTGCTCACATCAAGCTCCTCAGTACTTTGTAACAGGCTGGACAGAGTATTCAGAGAAGAAGAGCAATGGGAGTTGGTACAAAGCAACTCCAAATTTGGAGAAATTGAACAGTAAGCACTTTAGATGACTGAGAAGCAGCATCAGCTTTTCATCTGAAGAGCAGTTCATTAGGGCTGAATAACTAGTTTATTGAATAACCACAAAGAAAGCTCTTTAAGCCTCACCTGAGTCCAAGTGTTTTTAACTTTTAAAAGATTTAATTATTAAACACTTTTTATTGGAGGATAGCATGTTTCAATGGGGTGTTCGTTTCAAGTATAAGGGCAAAGGGACTGATTCCAGTTTCATTCCTTTCTCGAAGTCTGCATATAATGTCACTGAATTCCATTTCCCCATTGATAGCAGCATCCCTATTCTCTCCTGCTTCATGGAGTTCTGAGGATAAAATAAGATGATGGTTGCAAAGCATTATGTAATTGTAAAAAAAAAAAAGCTATATAAATACAATGAATTCAGGCGTAGCTCAGAGGTAGGGCATTTGCTTCAAAAAAATGGCAGTTAACCCCAGTTATTGTCTTCATTGTGGTGGTCAGACATTTGAAAATAGAGCCTAATAGTGACTTCTACAGCTCTGTCGGGTCATTGTGAAAAGAGCTTGCATTATCTAAATACAAAAGTCTCCAGATTATGAAGAAATACTGTGTTTTAATAAGTTATCTCTCTTCAAGTATTTAGATAGCATTTTGAGGGCCTTCTATTTTATTAACCTTCTCAGTGGATAAGGATTGAGAATTACATTCCTGTAACGTACGAGGAATTTCACTTTATCAGCATCTGACATGACTTCAGAAAACGCTGATGGGTCTGAAACAGTTTGCTGCTCAGAATGTCTCCCATCACTGAAAGCATTAGAGACCCTTATCAAATAAGAATTGATTCAATGTACAGCTTTCCAGAAAGGCCATTAATGTAGATTAATGAGTTTCTGAGAGATTAGAGTTAGGAAGTTTTGATACAAAACATGTACAAAAATTAGTAGAGATGCCATGTCAGGGAAGAACAGAGGAAAAATGACATTCAAAACTTTCTGTCTGATTGTCTAGTCTTTGTTTAGTACGCAGCTATAGATATGCACACTTTAAACAATGGTGCCAAAATATCATTAATATTGTTTTAAAAACTAATCTTCTAGTGAGGGTAGACATATAATTTTATCCTTCAAGATGACAAACTTTGGTTATCTCAAAGAGGTTGAACTCTGTATATTGAAGGTTGCTATAATTTTTACTGGGCTGAGAAACTAATGCTTCTAAATACCAAACTTCAGTGTGTTTTTGCATCTGCCTTTTACTGCTTTTTTTTTTTTTTTTGCAAAAAGTTACCAACTACCCAAAATGTGTAAGATAAAATTCTCCAGCTAATATTCCACTAAGAACTTTAGAATCAGATTAACAAGTTCTCCCAATATTGCTGGTTTTAAAGTTTGGATTATTTGAAATTACTGATTTTTAAGAAAAGAATTGATAATTTTTATAATATTAAGTAAATATATCCATGGATGTAAAATGTGTTTCTATTAATTCAGGTTTTCTTTTAGGCCTTTTAAGACAGTTTAAGATTTTCTCTGTTAAGTTCCTGTAAATGTATTGTTAGGTTAATCCCCAGATGCATTGCAGTCTATAATGCTGTTGTGAATGGCATCTTAAATTTTTATCTTATTTTCTCACCAGTGATTATGCTGGTGTAGAGCAAGTTTTCTCAGTAGTCTTATTATTGACATTTGGGTCTGGGTGGAAAGCTGTTCTGTGAATCATAGATTGTTTAGCATCATCTCTGGTCTCTATTCACTAGAGGACAGTAGCATCTTCTCAACAAAATGCAACCATATATTGGCCAATGGCTGCTGGCAGGCAAAATCACCTGCTATCTGAGAACTCATTTGTTGATGAATTTTTTTTTCATGTTAAACTTACATTTAACAAACTTGATGAACACTCTTAAAAGTTCTAATGGTTTGAGGATCCTCTCAGTATTTCACATAGGAATTATTTATCAACTACATATAAAAATATTTTTACCTTTTCTTTTCCAATCATTAAAATTTTTTTCTTATATTATTGCCTTAACTAAAATTCTTTCTTGGAGTATGGCCTTACCTTCTTAGTACTGAGCATCCTGGCCTAATTACAGACTTTAAAAGGAATTGCCTGAAGTTTCTCCATTGAGTTTGACATTTAGTGTAGTTTAGAAAATCTGTATCAAAGCAGGGCTGTTGTTTGCTCTCAGTTTTGTAAATTTTTCTCTTTTCTCCTATTCATAAATAGGAATTAAATGCTATTTTATAACTCTTTTCTTTATTCAGAAGATTGTTCATTTTTCTCCTTTATTTCATTCTTGTAGCAAATTACAGTACATATATGAGATCAAATCATCCTTGAGTTATTGGAAAAATCCCTACATGAGTGTCATTATATCTCTTTGAATATATCTGTATCTATGCATATACAATTTTGTGGATTTGGGTTAACTTTTATATTATGCCTATTCCGTGTTTAGTTGAAGTATCAATATTATTGTTGCTTAGTCACTAAGTAGTGTCTACTGTTTTGTGACCCCATGGACTGTAGCCCTCTGTCCATGGATTCTCCAGGCAAGAATACTGGAGTGGGTTGCCATTTCATTCTCCAGGGGATCTTCCCAATCCAGGGCCTGAAAATACATCTCCTGCTTGGGAAGTGGATTTTTTTACTGCTGAGCTACCTGACTTTATAAATGAATTGGCAAATTTATTTTATTTTCTTGAAAGATGTTTATTAAATAAGTATTACCTTCTTATCCATAATTTTGCTTCTATTGACTTATTGTATTCTTGCTTAGTTTTTGCATTCCACAAAAATCTTTTATTACTGTTCCCGCCATGTTTTCTTTGAACATTCACTATAAAAGTGTATTTGGTTGTTGGGGAGCAGGCAGGATGGATGGTGATAGTGGGCCATAGTTTCTTCTCTTCCAGGTAATTAGAGCCTCCAGTATAGCCAGCTGGGCTCATCTAGTCCTCATTTGCCCTGTTAAGTACCTTTGGTGTTGAAAGCATAGTGGGAGCCTACCATGTTAGATCTGCTGACTTCCCCTTGGTGGGAATGAAACTAAGCCATGTTGTGTGGGGCCACCCAAGACAGACAGGTCATGGTGGAAAGGTCTGACAGAATGTGGTCCACTGGAGAAGGGAATGGCAAACCACTTCCGTATTCTTGCCTTGAGAACCCCATGAACAGTATGAAAAGGCAAAAAGATAGGATACTGAAAGAAGAACTCCCCAGGTCAGTAGGTGCCCAATATGCTACTGGAGATCAGTGGAGAAATAACTCCAGAAAGAATGAAGGGATGGAGCCAAAGCAAAAACAACACCCAGTTGTGGATGTGACTGGTGATAGAAGCAAGGTCTGATGCTGCAAAGAGCAATATTGCATAGGACCCTGTAATGTTAGGTCCAAGAATCAAGGCAAATTGGAAGTGGTCAAACAGGAGATGGCAAGAGTGAACATCGACATTCTAGAAATCAGCAAATTAATGGACTAGAATGGGTGAATTTAACTCAGATGACCATTATATCTACTACTGTGGGCAAGAATCCCTTAGAAGAAATGGAGTAGCCATCATAGTCAACAAAAGAGTCAGAAATGTAGTACTTGGATGCAGTCTCAAAAATGACAGAGTGATCTCTGTTCGTTTCCAAGGCAAACCACTCAATATCACAGTAATCCAAGTCTATGCCCCAACAAGTAATGCTGAAGAAGCTGAAGTTGAATGGTTCTGTGAAGACCTACAAGACCTTGTGGAACTAACGCCCAAAAAAGATGTCCTTTTCATTATTGGGGACTAGAATGCAAAAGTAGGAAGTCAAGAAACACCCAGAGTAACAGGCAAATTTGGCCTTGGAGTACAGAATGAAGCAGGGCAAAAAGCTAATAGAGTTTTGCCAAGAGAACACACTGGTCATAGCAAACACCCTCTTCCAACAACACAAGAGAAGACTCTACGCATGGACATTACCAGATGGCCAACACCAAAATCAGATTGAGTATATTCTTTGCAGACAAAGATGGAGAAGCTCTATACAGTCAGCAAAAGCAAGACAGAGAGCTGACTGTGGCTCAGATCATGAACTCCTTATTGCCAAATCGACTTAAATTGAAAAGTGGGGAAAACCACTAGATCATTCTGATATGACCTAAGGCAAATCCCTTATGATTATACCATGGAAGTGAGAAACAGATTTATGGGACTAAATCTGATAGATTGCCTGATGAACTATGGATGGAGGTTTGTGACATTGTACAGGAGACAGGGATCAAGACCATCCCCATGGAAAAGAAATGCAAAAAAGCATAATGACTGCCTGAGGAGGCCTTACAACTAGCTGTGAAAAGAAGAGAAGCAAAAAGCAAAGGAGGAAAGGAAAGATATACCCATTTGAATGCAGAGCTCCAAAGAATAGCAAGGAGAGACAAGAAAGCCTTCTTCAGCAATCAATGCAAAGAAATAGAGGAAAACAACAGAATGGGAAACACTAGAGATCTCTTTGGGAAATTAGAGATACCACGGGAACATTTCATGCAAAGATGGGCACAATAAAGGACAGAAATGGTATGGTCTTAACAGAAGCAGAATATATTAAGAAGAGGTGGCAAGAATACACAGAAGAACTGTACAAAAAAAATCTTCACGACCAAGATAACCACGATGGTGTGATCACTCACCTAGAACCAGACATCCTGGAATGTGAAGTCAAGTGGGCCTTAGGAAGCATCACTATGAACAAAGCTAATGGAGGTGATGGAATTCCAGTTGATCTATTTCAAATCCTAAAAGATGATGCTGTGAAAGTGCTGCACTCAATATGCCAGCAAATGTGGAAAACTCAGCAGTGGCCACAGGACTGGAAAAGGTCCGTTTTCATTTCAGTTCCAAAGAAAGGCAATGCCAAAGAATGCTCAAACTACCACACAACTGTACTCATCTCACATGCTAGTAAAGTGATGCTTAAAATTCTCCAAGCCAGGCTTCAGCAATACATAAACCATGAAATTCCAGATGTTCAAGCTGGTTTTAGAAAAGGCATAGGAACCAGAGATCAAATTGCCAACATCCGCTGGATCATGGAAAAAGCAAGAGAGTTCCAGAGAAACATCTATTTCTGCTTTATTGACTATGCCAAAGCCTTTGACTGTGTGGATCACAATTAACTGTGGAAAATTCTGAAAGAGATGGGAATATCAGACCACCTGACGTGCCTCTTGAGAAACCTGTATGCAGGTCAGGAAGCAACAGTTAGAACTGGACATGAAACAACAGACTGGTTCCAAATAGGAAAAGGAGTACATCAAGGCTGTATATTGTCACCCTGCTTATTTAACTTATATGTATGTGTAGAGTACATCATGAGGAATGTTGGGCTGGGAGAAGCACAAGCTGGAATCAAGATTACCAGGAGAAATATCAATAACCTCAGATATGCAGATGACACCACCCTTATGGCAGAAAGTGAAGAAGAACTAAAAAGCCTCTTGATGTAAGTGAAAGAGGAAAAAGTTGGCTTAAAGCTCAACATTCAGAAAACTAAGATCACAGCATCCAGTCCTATCATTTCATGCCAGATAGATGGGGATACAGTGGAAACAGTGGCTGACTTTATTTACTTGGGCTCCAAAATCACTGCAGATGGTGATTGCAGCCATGAAATTAAAAGATGCTTACTCCTTGGAAGGAAAGCTATGACCAACCTGGACAGCATATTAAAAAACAGAAACATTACTTTGTCAACACGGTTCTGTCTAGTCAAGGCTATGGTTTTTCCAGTAGTCATGTATGGATATGAGAGTTGGACTGTGAAGAAAGCTGAGCACCGAAGAATTGATGCTTTTGAACTGTGGTGTTGGAGAAGACTCTTGAGAGTCCCTTGGACTGCAAGGAGATCCAACCAGTCCATCTTAAAGGAGATCAGTCCTGGGTGTTCATTGGAAGGAGTGATGTTAAAGGTGAAACTACTATACTTTGGCCACCTGATGCGAAGAACTGACTCATTTGAGAAGACCCTGATGTTGGGAAAAATTGAGGGTGGGAGGAGAAGGGAACGACAGCGGATGAGATGGTTGGATGGCATCATTGTCTCGATGGACATGGGTTTGGGTAGACTCCGGGAGTTGGTGATGGACAGGGAGGCCTGGTGCGCTGCGGTTCATGTGATTGCAAAGAGTTGGACAAAACTGAGCGACTGAACTGAACCATTTTAGATCTTCAGAATTCCCCTTGTTGATCACTCTTTCAGGTTCATGCATAAGGATATCTTCCTTTCAGTTTTTCCTTTTATAAACATTTAGCTATTTTTTATTTTCTCAAGTAACAGGCAGGGAGATTCTATAATTCGGATTAATTTCATAATTTGTTTAAAAGGCTTGTCTTATTTGTATTATTGTGAAAGTGAAAGTTGCTCAGTCATGTCCAACTCTTTGCAACCCCATGGACTATACAGTCCACAGAATTCTCCAGACCAGAATACTGGAGTGGGTATCCTTTCCCTTCTCTAGCGGGTATTCTTGAACCAGGAATTGAACTAGGGTTTCCTTCATATCAGGTAGGTTCTTTACCAAGTGAGCTATCAGGGAAGCTCTTTGTATAATTGTGGGGAAGGTCAATTATCAGACACATTCTCTTAACCTCTATAGATCCTAAAATGATTTTACTTACCATGGGACTAGATCAGGGGCATGCCCAGATCCAGTTTCTGAGTTTTTAAAATTTTTTAAGGTGATAAACAAGAAACTATCCAACATTAGATAGGTCCATGCAACAATAAAATATGTTAGCTAGAAATTAGTATTTTTATTAAATGTAGCATACAGTCCCATTTGTATGACATATATTTATAATATGCATGATGAGTATTGAACACATAGGAATTAGACAAGATGGTAAAGTAGTCATTAATAGATGTTGTTAATCTTATTTTTTGTGTAGCCAAACTAGACTTTGAGTATCTTTCATTATTGATCACAGCACTTAAATGGACAATTATCTCTGCTAAAAACAAAGTCCAGACTCTCCCATAGCCATGGTTTCCTGTTCTTCTGCCATTCCTTGCCCAGAACCCCCTTGCTGTACTTCTATCAGATATAGGGCTACCTAGAATCCTTCACTGATTTCCAAGGAGACTTTCATTCTGTTTTTCATAACATACCATCTTTCTTCAAAGGTCTTTCAGATAGAATATCTAACTCTCTCCCAATCAATATGAAAGGACCAGCCATTGGTTTGTAGCCCCCTTTGGTGGCATGAGTTCATCACCTTCTCTGGTATGGAAACATTTTCCTTTGATGCCTAGAACCTTGACTTTCTTTCTTTTTTGTACATATATTCCCAAAGGGAAAAATACATGAATGAAACAGCAGTATTATAAAAATTTTTTCTTTCTTATAGTTTCCAAGCTAAGGATGCTAGTATTTAAATATGTTTGTTCTTTCCTCTTGACTTTGGGTATGTGATTCTCTAACAATGTTTACTTTCACTTTTTTCAGAATGACAGTTTCCTGAAATTTTCTAGCTCCTTAATTAAATTTTCAGAAAACATATGTTTCCTATAAATATTCTGAATGTGATTCCCTTTCTTATATTCTAAAGTATCTCATTTGATAGATCAAATGTCCCTTTTACCTTTTGGTTAATCTTTACTTAAGTTCTATCTAGCTTAATATTTCCTGTAAAATTGATTGAATTTCAGTCTAATTGTTCAGTTATTCAGCAGTTGAGCTGCAGCCTCAAATATTCAGCAGAAAGAAGGTGGAGAAGCAACATGCCTAGTACAATTTCTGACTTTTATTTAACTTTTACCAAGCACAGTTGTGTTGCTTTGCTGTTTTTATAGAAAGACACAAAAAATAAAAAATAAAAACCTACCCCATAAATGTACAGTGGCATATGGCAATAAGAATTTCTTTCTCCTGTGGATAGGATGGGCTGTACTGCTGATGTCATGTAACTTGTTCACGTGTCCATATTTTGACTTAGAGTCTGTCTGCTCTGCTCACATGTGTCTCCTCCACTTGGACCAGTGAGGGAAGCTTTACTTCTCATGACAATGACAGAAGACAAAGAATAAGTAGAAAATGGGTATTCCGACAAAATGACCTCATTCAACTGGCTAAAGCAAGTCACGTGTTCAAACCCAAAGTCAAGAGTCAGTAAAATATGCCCTCTCCTTCAGTAAGAGAAACTAAAAAGCCACATGAAAAAGGGTGAACATAAAGGGAAGGATAGAAAATTAAGGTTAATTCAATTCACTGCATTGTCTTTCTATTACCAACAGCAGCAAGCTCTGCCTGGCTGAGCTAATGTAGTAAAAAAGAAAATACAGCTATCACCCTGGAAGCTACCAGGAGTACGGTTGTCTCTACTAACACACACAGTGCTTACACTAAACCAGACATGTAAAAGATTCTCTTGCATTATTTCATTTAATACTTATAGGAATTCTAATTTGTAGGTGTTATTATTATTCTGGGAATTCAATTTACCAAATAGTTAAGAAGTACCTACTCTTTCCAGGCATTGTTTTGGGCATGAGGATTATAGCAGAGAACAATTAGACGAGGGCCTTGTTCATACCTTGAGACTGTAATGGGAAGGCGGACCAGCAACTTAACAAGATAATTTCAGGAGGGTATATGTTTTTAAACAATAATCTGTCTTGATTCAGTTGGTCAAAGAAAGTCTTTTGAGGAGTAATTTATTTAAGACCTGAATGATTCAAAAGAAGTAAGCAGGCAGATATTTAAAAACAGGTATTTCCAAGGAGAGATACTGTCTAGTGCAATATCCTAAGTCAGGGTGAAGCTTAGTAGAAACAGATGATGAGGGTGACTAGATCATAACAAGGAAACCAGAGATTAATACTAGACAAAGCTGAAAAGCCAAACATTATGCAATATACATTGGATTTTAAATTAATGCAATTCTGTGGTGGTGTGGGGGGGACACAATTTATTCCATAACATACTCCCAACCACAACATAGTAAGAAAAGATAAATAACAAATCTTAAAGCAGTTAAGGGAAAGAAAACAGATATTACTTCAAAAAGCAATAGTTTAATAACAGACTCTTCAACAGGTAACAATGGAAGTGGGAAGCCAGTGGATAATATTAAGTGGAACCATATGATAGTGCTATTTTTGTACATTAAAAAGTGTCAAACATCATCAATTTCATATGATTTAAACAAATATCTTTAAAGTGAAGAAATGCAATAACTACCAAGCTGTGCTCTGCTGTGCTTAGCTGCTCAGTCGTGTCTGACTCTGCGACCCCATGGACTCTAGCCCGCCAGGCTCCTCTGCACATGGGGATTCTCTAGGCAAGAATATTGGAGTGGGTTGCCATGCCTTCCTCCAGGGGATCTTCCCAACCCAGGGTTCAAACCCAGGTCTCCCGTGTTACAGGCAGATTTTTTTTTTTTTTTTTTTTACCATCTGAGCCACCAGGGAAGCCAAAAATTGTCAAACATCATCAATTTCTTATGATTTAACCAAATATCTGTAAAGTGAATAAAAGCAATAACTGCCAAGCTAGATTTCTATAACCATTAAACATGTCCCTCAAGATATATGGGAAAATAAAGACATTTTTAAACATTCACTAGTAATGTTGAATGTCTCAAGTTGAAGGCAAATGATTCCAGATGAGATGTATAATATGCAAAAGAAATGAAAAACAAAGAAAAGTATTACTATGTGAGTAAATGTAAACAAATATTGACTGTACAGAACAGTAATAATATCAAGCTGAAGTTAAAAAAATTAAAATATTAGATAAAAATAATTCATTTAGATTTTCTAATGGAGTCAGTGGAATTAAGATTTGTAAAGACTTCATATTAATTAGGAAGAGAATAGTGGTTTCAATTAAATTTAGACTTTGATAAAGTGTATGATTTCCATGTTTATCAGTGAGGTTGAGCACCTTCTTGTATGTCTTTGAAAATTTGGATTTTCTCTTTGACAATGTGCTGATTAAAGTTTTGTGCCCATTTTCATGTTGGGGTTCTGTCATTTTCTTTTCAGTTTGTTAACTGTCTTTATGTTTTATGAAGATTTTGATGCTGGGAGGGATTGAGGGCAGGAGAAGAAGGGGACGACAGAGGATGAGATGGCTGGATGGCATCACTGACTCGATGGACGCGAGTCTGAGTGAACTCTGGGAGTTGGTGATGGACAGGGAGGCCTGGCGTGCTGCAATTCATGGGGTCGCAAAGAGTCGGACACGTCTGAGCAACTGAACTGAACTGATTATATTTCAAAAAATGAATTACAAAAATGTAGGGAGGTAAGAACCAATGTTGATTGAAGATCTATTTATATATCTACTATTTTGTGAAATCTGGTAAAATATCCATCATCATTCCTGTTGTGAAGAGTGCAATTGAGCCTCTAGGAATTTAATTCAGTACCCAAGTTCATGCAGTTTGTGAAAACCAGTGAGTGACCTTCAGCTCTGATTCCCACTGTTTGTCCACTTGTCCAAACCAAATAATTAAAAGTTCATCTGATTAATATATCTGGAATATTGTGTACAATTCTAAGCATTGCACGTTAAAGAATATTTGAGGATTTGACATAATTTCTAAAATGGTAGTTAATATATAGGGAGAGCAAACCAGCAAATCCTAAAGGAAATTAACCCTGAATAGTCATTGGAAGAACTGTTGCAAAGCTGAAACTCCAATATTTTGGCCACCTGATGCAAAGAGCTGACTAATTGGAAAAGGCCCTGATGGTGGAAAAGATTGATGGCAAGAGGAGAAGAGGGCAGCAAGGATGAGATGATTGGATAACAAAATGACTCAATGAACACGAATTTGGGCAAACTCCTGGAGATAGTGGAGGACAGAGGAGCCTGGCGTGTTGAAGTCCATGGAGCTGCAAAGAGTTGGACACAACCTAACAACAGAAAAATTACAACAAAGCTAATATATTAATGTTGAGAGCTTTAAACTAAATCATTTACATTTTAAGGCTTCTTTCCATAAAAGAAAACATAGAGGAATATGGGGAAAGGGAGAGAGAGAAGAGTTGTTTTTCATGATATAGCCTCAAAAATTTGGAGGAAGTGATATGAAAGAAATAATGAATATGTACTATATTAGCAATACCAAATTACTCTATTTAATGGGAAATAAATACAGTGCCTAGTCTAGAACCATGTGCTTTAAGGGCCTATGGACATGTTTGGATTTGGGGGAAAAGTTAGTGCTAAAATATGAAAAGAAAATAAGAAAATCAAAGTTAAGTAGAAGTCCACAAAATCTAACATTATTAAGATTACAGATTGACCAAATTTTATTGATTAAATTTTTATTTGCAAAAATGTGATTTAAATCAGGAAAGATCTTTAATAGGTTTACTGAATGTACAAACATGTACTGTTCCAATACCACAGGTTTGAGTCTTAAAATAGATTCTGATGAATTTTATTTTGTGTGATCTCCATTAAATATATGTAATTGGTAGATTTATTATTTTATATACTGTCCTATCAAATATGTTTTCAATAGAAGGGAACTTCTATTTGACCAGGTATTGAAATAAGAATTGAAATCTTTAAAGAAATTTTTACATGTCTGATAATTGGAAGAATTCTCCATACACTGGATTCTGGCTCAATAATTCCAAGACTCATTTATTCTCTTCTACCACATACCTCCAGGACTGATGCTCATGTCTCATCCATTATTATTCTAGAGCCTCTAACCCTGATCACTCATATGGCAATTCTAGTGAGTTTGCTTGTGAGATGCATGAGTTCTAGAAGCTGTCTGTAAAGTAAGTTAACTCAGTGGGCTTCTCTGGTGGCTTGGTGGTAAACAATCCACCTGCCAATTCAGGATACTTGGCTTCGATCCCTGGGCTGGGAAGATCCCCTGGAGAAGAAAATGGCAACCCACTTTAGTATCTTGCTTGGGGAATCCCAGGGACAGAGGAGCCTGGTGGGCTACAGTCCATAATAAGTTCACAAAAGTGTTGAAAATGACTAGTGACTAAAACAATAAGTTAATTCAGTAGGCTTAGGGTGTTCAAACTCTGCACATGCCAGACAAAGATGTAGTTCTTGACTAGCTTCTGTGAAATAACCTCTAAGTCCCTGGAATATATTGTCTGTGAAGAGGGTCTTTGTATACCTTAGGCTTTCAGTTCAGTTCAGTTCAGTTCATTCGCTCAGTCATGTCTGACTCTTTGCGACCCCATGAATCGCAGCACACCAGGCCTCCCTGTCCATCACCAAATCCCGGAGTTCACTCAGACTCATGTCCATAGAGTTGGTGATGCCATCCAACCATCTCATCCTCTGTCGTCCCCTTCTCCTCCTGCCCCCAATCCCTCCCAGCATCAGAGTCTTTTCCAATGAGTCAACTCTTCCCATGAGGTGGCCTAAGTACTGCAGTTTCAGCTTTAGCATCATTCCCTCCAAAGAACACCCAGGGCTGAACTCCTTCAGAATGGACTGGTTGGATCTCCTTGCAATCCAAGGGACTCTCAAGAGTCTTCTCCAACACCACAGTTCAAAAGCATCAATTCTTCGGCACTCACCTTTCTTCACAGTCCAACTCTCACATCCATACATGACCACTGGAAAAACCGTAGCCTTGACTAGACAGACCTTTGTTGGCAAAGTAGTGTCTCTGCTTTTGAATATGCTATCTAGGTTGGTCATAACTTTCCTTCCAAGGAGTAAGCGTCTTTTAATTTCATGGCTGCAATCACCATCTGCAGTGATTTTGGAGCCCAGAAAAATAAAGTCTGACACTGTTTCCCATGTTTCCCCATCTATTTCCCATGCCACACCAAATAGCTGACATTAATGAAGATTTATGGTGGTTGTCTGCTTTTGTTTACCTAGGGCTCTAGGCCAGGGCTCTGTGTCAGTTTCATCTCTGGAGGGTTTAGAGACTGATAGTTAAGATCTGTCATGTGGACACCCCATGCATATGAGATTATCCTCTGGTAAATTACCCAGATGTCAAGACCCGGGAAAGTTTCACTGGTTGGCAATATTTTGTAAGTGTTGTAAATATCTTCAGAATGTGGACAGCAATTGCAACTAGCTTCTGGGTAGTTATAATGATTAAATGAGATAGTATGTGTGATATGCTTAGTATAGTGACTGCCACTGTTCTAATTAGAACTGTATACATATAGAGCTTGTTAAATAAAACTAAGGGCTTCCCTCATGGCTCAGACGGTAAAGAATCCACCTGCAACGTGGGAGACCTGGGTTCTATCCCTGGGTTTGGAGAATCCCCTGGGGAAGGGAATGGGTACCCACTCCAGTATTCTTGCCTGGAGATTTCCATGGAGAGAGGAGCCTGACAGGGGCTACAGTCCATGGGATCACAAACACAACTGAGCTACTTTCACTTCATTTCACTTCACAGGAATGTCAGAGGTTGGAACCTGCAAGCCTGTATCAAGCACCGGAGTAGGGAAGATGAGGATAAAACATCAAGAGGCAAAGAGATCCATAACTAATAAATAAATAAAACAAGTATTGATGCATTCTCATGCACATAGCTAGGCAAAGTATAAAGCAGAGGAAGAAATTGGTTTGGTTTAAGACATAGACCCTAATCTAAGCAAAAGTTTTAGAAATTCACCTTGTTGGGTTCTGACCAATAGAAAAGTAGAATGAAAACTATAGCACCTGGCAAATAATATCCTCTTGTCCTTTCCTTATATTTCATTTTTCACTATATTGTTTCTTTTTAAATTTTTATTGTATACTGTGATATAGCTGATTAGCAATGTAACTTTAGGGGCACAGCAAACTCATTCAGTTGTGCATATACTTGTCTCTATTCTTTTTAAAATTCTTTTCCCATTTAGGTTATTACAGAGTATTAAGCAGAATTCCTTGTGCTATATTGATTGTTAATTACCTATTTTAAATATAGCAGTGTGTACATGAAGAAGGAAATCACAACCCAACCCACTTCAGTATACTTGCCTGGGAAATCCCATGGGCAGAAGGCCCTGGTGGCCTACAGTCGGTGGAGTCACAAAGAATCAGACATGACTTAGAGACTAAACAGATGCAACATGTGTACAGGACGTTATATTTCATTTTGCAGAAAGTTTTCTGAAGCTGTGGCTGCCCCAGTGGTGATTCTGGTGAACATAGTGTTGCCCTTCTCACCAAGGCTGTGTTAAGTGCCTGAGAAATCTACATAAATACAGTGACTTAGTTATACACAGGCAGCTTTGAAAGGACCTCCCTATTTATCTGCCCTTCAATCATCTTTTTCACTCCAATCCTTTTAGGTTCTGGAGGTTCTACTGTTCTGGAACATGGTAAAATGAGACACCATGATCCCTCCATTTGTTATGGAGTTTATGAAGACTTAATTATAAAGTCTTCATAAAGCTGAAGAAGTAATGTGTGTGAAGTCTTCATAAAGCTGAAGAAGTAGTGTGTGTGTGTGTGTGTGTGTGTGTGAGTTGCTCAGTTGTGCCCAGTCTTTGCGACTCCGTGGACTACAGCCTGCCAGGCTCCTCTGTCCATGGAATTCTGCAGGCAAGAATACTGGAGTGGGTAGCCTTTTCCTTCTTTAGGGGATCTTCCCAACTCAGGGATCGAACTTGGGCCTCCTGCATTGGAGGAAGATTCTTTACTGTCCAAGCCACCAGGAAAGCCTGAAGAAGGAATAGTCTCACAATTTAAGGAAAGCAGGGATTTTTTTGTAGGGTAATTGAGAAAGGTTACTCTACAAATCTAAGGTCATTACAAGTGTTTAAGAAACTGCTAGACACTAAACATTTCCTCTGGTCACTGGGTATCACCATCTTTTTGGCTAGCAACTATGAATTTTTCAGGATAACCCTTATAGCTAGCTGATCATTGACTCTCTTCCTATCTTATTGAATGCATGCTCATCCTTTTTACTTCCTAAATATTTATTATAGTATATACGTATTAGCTCCTGATTCCTTAAGTCTGTGTTTTCTGGGGTCTCATTTCTTCCAGGTGATTAAATCATGCTTCTTCCTTAATTCCTGGGGCTTTCCTGTGAGTAGGAGAAGAGAGAAAGAAGTAAGTTCAAAGTAAAACAGATAATTACCTCTATTCATCCACCAAAAGTCAGAAAAAGAGAGAGGAATTCTCCTTCGAATTTGAACACTCCATCTCATAGTAAGAGTGAGAACAGGGTGCATCTTTTGTGTGTTCTTTTCGTGTGCTGCACAACTGTCAAGTGGCCTGAAACTGTTTCTTCATGGAAAGTATTCACTCTCTCAAAACCAAGACAGGGACACAAAGGCTCACAGTCTAGTAAATTAGAGAAACTGAACAGATGGAAATTTCTTTCATTTAATTGGGTTCACAGGCTCTGAGGGAAGGCAGAAAAAGTAATTTGAAGGAGGTCAATCTGGGAAGAAATCATTTTCATGGTAAGAGGGAATGGATTTACCATGTAAGAAACCTCATAAATATTAAGACCTATACCCTAAGAAATACTATCTAGTGTCAGTAACATCAGTTATGTCTCCTAACATTCAAGAGGAAAAAAACATCCCTTGAATTTAAGGAAGTCATCCTTATTTCAGATTTAATCTTTAAATCTGTGAAGTTATGGTTCAGATGGAATCTATGGTGGCCATAAAATGTGTCTGCATAAGGAGATATCTACTTAGGCTGATAGATTATGATGTTAAGCTTAAAGATCATGGGTTCTGCAATTCTGTAACCAATCCCCCTGTCATGGATTTGTTTGTGAAAATCAGATTATTAAAAAAAGAGAAACCATATGTCTTGAAATGGCAAATGTAGAGACTGTGAGTTGGAGTATTAATTAGACTGCGTCGTGGCATGCAGGATATTTCATTGTGGTGCACAACTCTCTAGTTGTAGTATTCAGGCTTCGGAATGTGCAGACTTGGTAGTTGTGTGTGCAGGCTTAGTTGCTCTGTGGCTTCTGGGATCTTAGTTCCCTGACCAGGGCTTGAACCTGAGTCCCCTGCATTGCAAAGTGGATTCTTAACTACTAGACACCAAGGAAGTTCCTAGAGTCCCATTCTTTACAAATAAACTGCTCAGGCTGCCTAGTTATTTAATGCCCTCCAATTTCTCACCTATAAAATCTAGGATCTAAACTCATCATACATAATAAATCTTAGAAACCTAATTATGAAAGGATTACATCACTGTTGAGATTTAGGATGGGAATCCCTCACTCACTCTCATGGAAATCATACACAATTATAAAGGAGGATAAAAAATCAAATTCTATTCTTTATGTGTGTTAGCACCTAACACCTTCCTTGGGTCATTTTTTGGACCTCTCCTGTGGTGCTAGTGGTAAAGAACCCTCTTGCCAATGCAGGAGATGTAAGAGAGAGATGCAGGTTTGATCCCTGGGTTGGGAAGATCCCCTGAAGGAAGGCATGGCAGCCCACTCCAGTATTCTTGCCTAGAGAATCTCCATGGCCAGAGGAACATGACAGGCTACAGTCCATGGGGTTGCAGAGAGTCAGACACGGCTGAAGTGACAGCATACATTGAGGAGAATTTTGATTCTAGCTGGAAATACAACGTATTTATCCAATTCTTTCCTTTGATATTTTAATTTTAAGGTTAAATTTTCTAGTGAAAATACTTTCCATAAAGTTTAAAAATGTTTTCTAAAGAGTTCTTGAGATAACCAATATTTCACAAAAAGAAGTGGAATAAATGTTTCTAATGCCAATCTAAGAGATGGTTAAAAGCACAGTAACAATTCTCAGTGTGTCATTTATTAAAATCAATTGTAGCTAGTTTGCAAGTTAATTGAAACTATATCTTAAGTGATTCTCATATTTATCATTTTAATACCAAATATTTTTGAAATGAAAGCAGATTCTTTACCACCTGAGCAACAAGGGAATCCTGAAATGAAACCACTCACTACATTTTCTGTTGAAGTCCATTGGTCATTATTTAATTTCTTATTGATAACTGACAACTTATAGTTATTGCTATGATCCCAAGTTATTTTTAATGCTCTGGTTCAGAGATGTACTCTGGGTCATTTCTTGATCTTATTTAAATGGCCAGGTTCCTAAGTTTATTGCCTTAAGTGGGCTCCTTGTTATTTTTTGTTTCTCCTCTTGCTATTAGTCATTACTATTAGATGTTACTTCTTATTGCTATGGTATACCTTCTTGCACTCTGTATTTCTTTTTAATTTGTTGTATCTAAACTTCTATAGACCAAGAGTCTCAAAGTTAATTAAACTAGTTGAATAAGATCAACTTTTACAAAAGAATTTTAGGCTTAAAATTCAAGATGGGGAATAGACATGTTAAGGAATGCTCCATGATAAAATGGATTCTGACTGATACATGGAAATAAAGAAGAGCATGCTCATAGAAGTGGTGATGGCATCAGCCAGAGGAAAAAGAATCTTTCACAAATAACATGCTCAGTTACATGCTTCAAGGGCAGTATGCAAATTATGAGGATGCAAAACATTTGTATTTGAGGAACACAGCAGTTGCACTCAAGTTATATAAACTTAAATATAGTTTCTTATTTATAACTTTTGAAAACTAAGAGGATAACTAGTTCCTCTCTTTTGTAGGTAGCCCAGGGTCCCTTTAAATATAAATAAATGTAGAAGTAGTAATGAGGAGGAGCTGGGATAAAGTCACCACATGTTCATCAAACACTATCTAATGAGCATCTGCTGTGGGGAGGGACTTTGCCAGGCAGTAGGGATATTGCACTGGTGGCACTGGTGGTAAAGAACCCGCCTGCCAATGTAGGAGACAAAGGAGACTTGGGTTTAATCCCTGGGTTCTGAAGATTCCCTGGAGTAGGAAATGGCAACCCTCTCCAGTATTCTTGCCTAGAAAATTCCCTGGGCAGAGGAGCCTGGCAGGCTACAATCCATAGGTCTGCAGAGTCAGCAGACAGCTGCACAGTGAATGAGGCAGGCCTGTTCCCCTCCCTCCTGAAACTTCCTGCCCTTCTTGACACTTTGAGGGATGCTAAAAAAATGTAACATTTTAGGGAGCTAAGTGAGGAGTATATGGAAATTCTCTGAACTATTTTGAAACTGCTATAGAACTCTGAAATTTGTTCAAAAGAGGGAAAAAAAGTATAAGGACATTTATGTCAGGACAAATTCAGGATGTATAGGAATATTTGATGAATGAAGAAAATCTGGTGGTCTGGGAAAGAAAGGGGTCAATTAAACCCAGAGAGAGTAAACAGTATATAGAATGGGTCTGTGGTTGGGGACAGTGTTGGTGTATGAGTGACAATGGCATTTAAGATGATGGAGCACACAGAGTGAGAGGTGAAGAGATGCCAGCCCACTTGACCATCCCATCATGGATCACTGCTCTAACAAGGATGCTGGCAACAAGGTTTTTTGAAAACCAGAGCTGCTGACTTTTAACATATAATCTTAGCTAAGTCCTGAAGAATTGATGCTTTCAAATTGTGCTGCTGGAGAAGACTCCTGAGAGTCCCTTGGACAGCCAGGAGATCAAATCTGTCAATCCTAAAGGAAATCAACCCTGAATATTCATTGGAAGGACTGATGCTGAAGCTCCAATACTTTGGCCACCTGATACAAAAAGCTGGCTCATTGGAAAAGACCCTGATGCTAGCAAAGATTGAAAGGAAATAGAGAAGAGGGCAACAGAGGATGGGATGGTTGGATGGCATCACCATCTCGATGGACAAGAGTTTGAGCAAACTCTGGGAGATAGTGAAGGACAGGGAAGCCTGGTACACTGCACTTCATGGAGTCTCAAAGAGTTGGACACGACTTGGTGACTGAATAAACAACAAAACCTCGGTCTGATCTTTTTTCCTCAGTTATTGACTTAAAGCTTCTGCTCAGCCAAGCTTTATATTACACTTTACCCACTTCCCTGCTCTGATAGCCAAGCAACTAGATTTTTCCAGTAGAATGTTTGGTTATAGGAAATTGTGAGTTATCACATGGAAGATACTCTCCTATCATGAAACCCCTAGTGTGTGAACTCCCTAACATTTGGGTTTTATTTATTCCAGTATCTAGGGTTGTCTTAACTAACAAAGATATTAACTGGAAACTTTTTAGAGTTTTTTTGTTGAGAATCCTGAAGTTTCTAGATCATCCAAAAAACCCTGGGTGTATAGATCTTTGTTCTTACTCATTCAGGCATGCTTATCTTTTTCTTTAACAATTATTTGTTGAGTGTCAACTGTAAGTAGGAAAGACAACATAGTAGAGTAGAAAGGCCCTTGACTTGGGGATGGATGAGCAGCATTCTGGCCCTCTCACTTACTGCTAGCTATATAATATTGCATAGCTTACTCATCCTGAACCCCAGTTTTGCTTGATGCATTGTGAATAGTAAGTGAAGTCACTATATAGATTTTTAGGTTTTGCAATTATTTCTATTGTTTATTTTTTCAAAGAACTCTTTATTTGATGTATATTATCTCAGTGCACTCCCTTTTTACGGACACTAACGTTTTATAAATAACAAGTCTCAAGTTGGTGATGTTAAGAAATTTTACTAAAGTCATAAGGCTGATAAATATTGTAGCCAGGATCTTTATATAGGTTTTTTTGACTCAAAATCACATGCTCATTCCTTTTCTCAAAAGTATCTCATCATTTACAGTACATGAGTATAATATGAGGAAAAATGTAAACAGATTACATGAAAACTGGCTTGATCTATTTTCCTTTCTGAGATTTTAGCCTCAATTTTTATTGGCCTTCAGCTCATTTGATTATGGTCAAAGCTATTTGCAAAAAACACATGTTCTCAAGTCTCTTGATGTGCCTACACCTTATAGGAAGTGCAGTTACAAGAGCGATAAGAAGTTGGGTGGTGGGTATGTGAGGTTCATTATACTATTTATTATAGTATACTATACTATACTATACTTATTGCATGATTTAAACTTTGTAATAAAAAGTATATAAAACCTTTATATAGAGAGCCATCTCTCCCCTTTGTTTTTCAGCTAAACTTCTTGCTAGAACAACAATACCACATTCTCTATTCACTGTGCGCATATCTGGAACCTGTCTTCAACCTCCTCCAGAGCTTTGAAACTGCAAAATGATAACAAATAAATTCTTTATTTTTTATATTGAAGTATAGTTGATTTTTAATTGAAGTATAGTCTATATATATACATATCAATTAAAAACTATGCTAACATAGATATACATATGTTCTCTTTCAAGTTCTTTTGCATTATAGGTTGTTATAGAAAATCCCATGGACAGAGGAGCCTGGTGGGCTGCAGTCCATGGGGTCATTAATAGTCGGACACGACTGAGGGACTTCTCTCTCACTTTTCACTTTCATGCATTGGAGAAGGCAATGGCAACCCACTCCAGTGTTCTTGCCTGGAGAATCCCAGGGACGGGAGAGCCAGGTGGGCTGCCGTCTATGGGGTCGCACAGAGTCGGACACGACTGAAGTGACTTAGCAGCAGCAGCAGCAGCATAAGATATTGAATATAGTTTCCTGTGCTATACAGTAGGTCCTTTTTTGTATATCTATTTTATATATAATAGTGTGTATCTGTTAATTCAAAATTCCCAATTTATCCTCTCCCCAACAATAAACTCTGTATTGACAGTCATATAAGATGAGTAAGTTTTAGAGATCTACTGTACAACACAGTACCTACAATTAGCAATAACGGCTTCTCTGGTGGCTCAGATATTAGAGTCTACCTGCAATATGGGAGACCTGAGTTTGATCCCTAGGTTGGGAAGATTCCCTGGAGGAGGGCGTGGCAACCAGTATTCTTTCTTGGAAAATCCACATGGACAGAGGTGCCTGGTTGGCTACAGTCCATGGGGTCGCAAAGAGTTAGACATGACTGAGCGACTAAGCACAATCATGCGCTTAAAAATTTGTTAAGAGGGTAAGCCTCATATTAACTGTTCTTACCACACAAAACACATAAACAACAAGGGGACACAGAAATACATTGCAGGTGATACATATGTTTATTATCTTGATTATAGGATGGTTACAGGGATACATATATGAATATAGATATATGTGTGTGTGTATATATAATATATATAGAGAGAGGCAGGAAAGTTATGACAAACCTAGACAGTGTGTTAAAAAGCAGAGATAGTATTTTACCAACAAAGGTCTGGATAGTCAAGGCTATGGTCTTTCCAATAGTCACGTGCGGTTCTGAGAACTGGACCATAAAGAAGGCAGACCACTGAAGAATTGACGCTTTTGAATTGTGGTGCTGGAGAAGACTCTTGAGAGTGGCTTGGACAGCAAGAAGATCAAACCAGTCAATCTTCAAGAAAATCAACCCTGAATATTCATTGCAAGGAGTGATGCTGAAGCTGAAGCTCCAGTACTTTGGTCACCTGATGTGAAGACCTGACTCACTGGAAAAGACCCTGATGCTGGGAAAGATTGAAGGCAGGAGGGAAAGAGGATGACAGAGGGTGAGGTGGTTGGATGGCATCACCGACTCGGTGGAGTCTGAGCAAGCCCCAGGAGATGGTGAAGGACAGAAGCCTGGCCTGCTGCAGTCCATGGGGTCCAAAAGACTTGGACATGACTTAGCAAACGAACATCAGCAGCAACATTCCATCTAGTATTAAAAGTTGTGCCCAATTTTATCCACTAGATTGTCCTAAGGGTTGGATTGTCTTTTCTTTGTCATCTTTATACAGTGATCATTCCAGTACTTTCCAATAAATATTGGTTGAATTTAATCTTAATATTATAGGAAAATGTTGCCTTTCCCCCTCCCCCCACCCCAAACTTGAATTAAATCAGGGAAAATCATTTAAAAACCTCTGAGTAGTTGTGAGCTTTGCCTAGTCTTTGTCTAAATATGACTTATGGTTGACAGACACTAGCAGTTTTTGTTACCTAATTTTTTCAAACAGATTTCCATTTGTCAGAATTTGAGCTAATCTGTTTTTCCATTTCAAAATCATATTTCAACTCCTAGTTCAATTTTGTACAGATTTACCTTTTGGCTCTCACGTAAAGTAAAAGTTTTCTAAAAGGCACTGTGCTATATTTAATAGCTAGTGCTGGGCAGAGGCAACCAGAGCATTACTGAAATCAAATTAATTGGCCAGAAGGGACTGAGCCTGGAAGCCTTTTGGATTAAAACTGTTCTCTACACTGCTGTCTGGGACAATATATTTCAAATAAAACTGCTTTACATAAAAGTTCTGTTGCAATTCAATTCTATAGAGATTTTTCTCTTCTCACAAAACATCTAGAGTGTTTTTCCAATAAAAAAGAGTGAACTGGGATTGTTTTATCTTCTTTCACATTAACTTCACATATTTCCCATGATAAAATTAAAAGCAGTTCACCTGTTTTATGCACTGGGTTGGAGTGCCTTTACATAAATACATTAAGAGAGTTTATAGATATGTATATGTGCACATTTTTAATATATGAGTCTATGCTACTGGGCATTTGTGGGATTGGAGAGAGTCTTAAATAGGAAAGAAAGATACATGCTAGAGGAATACATTCTTGTTAAAATTTACTTGAGTTCTACTGAAGTGTTGTTTCAGAAAATGCACTAGAGAAGGTAAATCTTTATTTTTGAGATATTTGAAAATCTGAAATTAAAAGAGAATGTTTCAAAGACCATTTACATATCTAGACAGTTCAGTTCAGTTGCTCACTCATGTCCAACTCTTTGCGGCTACATGGACTACAGCACGCCAGGCCTCCCTGTCCATTACCAACCCCCTGGAGTTTGCTTAAACTCATGTCCATCGAGCCGGTCATGCCATCACACCATCTAATCTGTCGTCCCCTTCTTCTCTTGCCTTCAATCTTTCCCAGCATCACGGTCTTTCCCAATGAGTCAGGTCTTCACATCAGGTGACCAAAGTATTGGAGCTTCAGCTTCACCATCAGACTTTTCAGTGAATATTGAGAACTGATTTCCTTTAGGATGGACTGGTTTGATTTCCTTGCAGTCCAAGGGATTCTCAAGCATCTGCTCCAATACCATAGTTGAAAAGCTTCAATTCTTTGGTGTTCAGCTTTCTTCATGATCAACTTTCACATCCATACATGACTACTGGAAAAACCATGGCTTTGACTAGATGCAATTTGTCGGCAAAGTAATATCTCTGCTTTCTAATATGCTGTCTAGGTTGGTCACAGCTTTTCTTCCAAGGTGCAAGCATCTTTTAATTTCATGGCTGCAGTCACCATCTGCAGTGATTTTGGAGCCCAAGAAAATAAAGTCTGTCACGGTAGACAGTTTAAGCTTTATCTCTCTCTCTCTCTCTCTCTCTATATATATATATATATATATATATATATAGGCATATGATTTTTGATGTATTTTGTCAGTAAGAATTCCAATGAAGCCTGTAAATGTACAAAATAAGAGTCATATTCCTTAAAGTGTTGTACCACAGCTCCCTAAAAGTTGACTTCACAGAGAGTCACTGGTTTTTTAAAAAAAAGGCATTGAAGAGTTTCTTTAGGTCCAATGAGATTTACTTGGAGACATGTCTATATTCTCCATTTTCCCCTCATTTTTTTGAATATAGTTAAGGTAAAACTTTGCTTTTACTTTTCTTTCTCTTAAAAGCAGGTTTGATAGGTGATCCTGAGGGAATGAGATAATGAGGAAGGAGAAAATGTAGCTCAGAAAAGGGAAGTTGAAATAAAGGTTTTTAAAATGTTATTTATTTATTTATTGCCAGAGTAGTTAGAGCTTCCTCCTTCACCTAAGCCAACAGAAGTAGTCCATAGAAACCTAAAAATAAGTTAAAAGGAAACATTAGTGAAAATTACTAGGGTTGAGATTTCATTTTGGCAGTTGTAGGAATTTGTCAGGCTGAAAGTGACTTGGATAAGAGTCATGGAAATGTAGTTAAAATAGATGTGGTATTGTATGTATTTTCCCTTAAAAATCACTTCATTTTTAATGCTAGAAAGAAAAGGTAAGTATGAGGAGGTGGTAATCAGAATTCAAAACTGTCAGATTTCATGAACACAGAACTTAATAGAGGATTTATGAAAACTGGGTCAGGATTTGGGTTAAATTTTAGAAATTCCTCCTGTATTGTTTTAAAACAATAGCAACTGATAAAAACTGAAAATACAATATTACAAATATCCTTGTAACCTTAACCTTGATTCATCAATTGTTAATATTTTGCCACATCTCTCTCCATGTCCTTTTAAAAAGATAAGTTTCAAAAGTACAATGGTGATATCAAGATACTTAACCCTTAAGTATTTCAGTGGGTAACTCTGACATAATCACACTCAAGCATTTTAATATTAATACAATACCAATATCTAATATACAATCCATATTCATATTTACCCAAATAAGCCCCAAGAAAGTGAAAGTGAAAGAAAGTGAAAAGCACCCACTCCGACTCTTTGTGACCCCATAGATTAGACAGTCCATGGAATTCTCCAGGCCAGAATACTGGAGTGGGTGGCCTTTCCCTTCTCCAGGGGATCATCCCAACCCTTCTCCAGAGATTGAACCTAGGTCTCTGATATTGGAGGCAGATTCTTTACCAACTGAGCTATCAAGGAGGCCCAATTAACCCCCAAAGGTCTGTTTTAAATATTCAACTCAGTATCTGATTAATGTTCTCATAGTACATTTGTTTGTCATATTTCTTTAAACTCTTTTAGTTTAGAACAGTCACTTACACTTTCTGTTTTTCCTGATTATGATATTTTTTGAAGAATCTGGGCTAGTGGGCTCATAAACTCCCTCGCAATCTGGATTTGCTCAATCACTTCTTTATGATTAGATTCAAGTTACACATTTTGTCAAGAATAATACCTAGGCAACCACTAATTGGAGGAGGAAATGGCTAGCCAGTCTAGTATTCTGCCTGGAGAATTCCCATGGACAGAGGATCCTGGTAGGCTTCAGTCCATGGGATCTCACAGAGCCGGATATGACTCAGAGACTAAACAACAGCAATGTGCTAATTGGGTTTCCCTTGTGGCTCGGATGGTAAGGAATCTGCCTGCAGTGTAGGAGACCTGTGTTTGATCCCTGAATCAGGAAGATCCCTTGGAGAAGGGAATGGCAACCTGCTCCAGTATTCTCGCCTGTAGAATTCCGTGAACAGAGGAGCCTGGCGGGCTCTAGTCCTGGGGTTGCAAAGAGTTGGACATGACTGAGCTGCTAACACAACAACAATATGTTGATTAACTTGATTGTGGTGATCATTTCATAATGTATACACAAATCAAACATCAAGTTGTACATCAATATAGACAGCTTCCATTTGTCAGTTATGCCTCATTAAAGCTAAAAAAATTTAAAAAGAAACTATTTTACCTAGATAATGTTTTGTACTTCCCTCTGCATCAAATCAAAAGACTAATGATATCTGGCTTTTTCCTTTTATTGGTGATTCTAGATGAGATCACCTGATTACAATGATATCTATAAGATCTTGCTGTTGTAAAGGTGCATTTTCTGCTTGATAAGTCATGTACATCCTATGTGCTGATACTTTGAAATTATATGTATAATGTGATCTTCAGTAATTTCTCAGCCAATAGTTTTAGGGTCTATTAATAGCTAAACCATTTCTTTGATGTTTGGCACTGATCTAATTCTTTTTAATTCTATCATTCTACATTAATTAACTGACATTATTCTACAAAGAAGAACTTCTACTTATTTATCCTTTTAGTATAGTTATGGGTTCCCAGATTATTTTTTTTAATGAATACTTGAAAGCCTATTATCACTTATTTTGATATTTACATTAGGCCAAAATTATCCAGTGAGATATATTTTAGCTTGGATTTGTGCCCTATTGACATGTCCCTAATTAAAACTTAATTCTTCAGCAATCATTCTAGCTTGTGTCATCCAGATCCCCACTTTAGGAATAAAGGATTATTACCAATTGTTCCAAAGATTGAGCGCTGACACCTCCAACTGTCTGCCCTCTCTGGGACTCATCCTTCACTGAAGATAGCTGCCTTTTTCAAGATTATACTCCCTTTCTGATGTGAAGGTCTATGTATGGGGGAGAGAGCTGGGAACCTGTGTCTGATAACTAGTCAGTGAATACCTGGAAAAGCTTTGCTTCCTCTTTTCAGTTTGGTACAACTCAGAAGAGTCATGCCAGTTTCAGAGCTCCCTATGAATTTGGCTAAGGACTTCATATGACTACACCACAGACCAAATTTCTCCTCTACCTATATTCCCCTTTGTTCTCTTCTCCTGCTGGTATTGACCCCCAAAGCCTTCATTACTGGACCTCCAATTCGCTACTTTTCATCTGAGTATATTTTGTGTGGATCCAAACCTGTGACAGTCTGACAACAGTCTGAGCAAACAGATGCTAAAATGGGACTTTGGCGTATGAAGAGCTGCAGGCACCAGGTGGCAGGGATAAAGCTTTCAACGTGGGCAAAATGAGAGGCTGTGTTGGTGAAGGGAAATGTAATGGTGGGTTCAACGTATCAACCATCTGAGATATTGGGTTGGCTAAAAAATTCGTTTGAATTTTTCTGTAACATTTTAATGATGAGCTTGTTGGCCAACCCAATACATGTGTGAAATAGTGATCATAAGAGCATTGGCATTGAATAGTACTCCCAGCCAACTGATGCTTTTGGAAAGAGAAAATGAAAGGCTGAAGAAGGCTAACCATCAATAAAAGGCTAAAAGTGAGAACCAAAGGGCCAGCTTAGAAATACACAGTGAGAATCTTATCTCCAGCAGCTTTATGGTAGAAAAAACTGGAGAACTAGGCTCAGAAGGCTGCTGCTGCTGCTAAGTCGCTTCAGTTGTGTCCAACTCTGTGCGACCCCATAGGCGGCAGCCCACCAGGCTCCCCCATCCCTGGGATTCTCTAGGCAAGAATACTGGAGTGGGTTGCCATTTCCTTCTCCAATGCATGAAAGTGAAAAGTCAAAGTGAAGTCGCTCAGTCGTGTCCGACTCTTCGTGACCCCATGAACTGCAGCCTACCAGGGTCCTCTGTCCATGGGATTTTCCAGGCAAGAGTATAGCATAGCTCAATTAAACTCTTGACTAGTTAGATTTGCCACAACAGGACTCTGCTTGGCAAAGAATGGAATAAAAAGCTATCAGTGCAGTTCAGTTGCTCAGTCATGTCCAACTCTTTGAGACCCCATGAACTGCAGCATGCCAAGCCTCCCTGTCCATCATCAGCTTCCGGAGTCCACCCAAACCCATGTCCATTGTGTCAGTGACATCATCCAACCATCTCATTCTCTGTCGTCCCCTTTTCCTCCTGCCCTCAATCTTTCCCAGCATCAGGGTCTTTTCAAATGAGTCAGCTCTCCACATCAGGTGGCCAAATTATTGGAGTTTCAGCTTCAATATCAGTCCCTCCATTGAACACCCAGGACTAATCTCCTTTAGGATGGACTGGTTGGATGTCCTTGCAGTCCAAGGGACTCTCAAGAGTCTTCTCCAACACCGAAGTTCAAAAGCATCAATTCTTTGGTACTCAGCTTTCTTTATAGTCTAACTCATATCCATACATGACTACTGGATAAACCATAGCCTTGACTAGACTGACTTTGTTGGCAAAGTAATGTCTCTGATGGATACAATTGCTTGGTGCACTTAGAAATTTTGAATCCTCAGATTCCTCAGGATCCACCAAGCCTGCAGAAATAGCCCACCACTTTTAGAGAAAAAAAAAGTATTTCCTCTAAAAATAGGGTGTGGCTTAACAAGATTAAATTAAAAGCTGACTTCAAAATGTAAAATTTGGCTTTGATATAAATTTAATAGCTATGAAGGAAAATAGGGTTTGATAAGAGGGAATGAGTAACATATTATTGATTCAAACATTTAGAGCAATGTAAAACAGAAAGTTTAAGTAGAATTTGTGTAATTATGCTGAGATAACTTATTTGGTTAAAAAAAAAGTGAAGATGTTACAAATCATAAAATAATTTATTTTGAATTTCTCAAAGTGATTGTGGGAAAAGCTTACTTTGACAAATAAGTTCAGGCAAACACCTCTTATTTATTATGAAAGCAGACAACATGTAGGAGAATTATAAAGGGAGGTAAAAATGTTTTACTTGAAGGAAAGATGCACATGATGCTTCCAAGCACATGTTTTGAAATAATAATATATATTGATCATTTTGTAATGCTCAGTTTTCACTCGAAGGTATTTGGTCTTCACAGAAAAATAAGAAAAAATCAAGTGAGAAGTTATATATCTGTCTCATTGCTTGGCCAGATTAAAACAGGCACAATACTATAAGATGGTTGGCTCCAAATCAGAATTTTTCAAGATTAAGATGGATGGCTGTTTTATATCCAGCCAAAATTTATTATCTCTAGAAATAATATATATATATCTTCTTGAATTATGGAAATTCAATATTATTCTGAATATGATACTTCATAGAGAGAACTAAATTTGCTTGTTAATCATCACCTAGATGTGGCAAATTGATTAAGAAGAAAAAAGTTTGTCTACTGACTAAAAAGTTGCTACATATAGAGAGTCAACAGACATCCTGTACCAAAGCACAGAAACCTAAAAAGCGAAGTTTTGAGTTTTGGGCAAGAGCACTAATAGCCCACAATTGAATCTACGTGACAGCTCACAGAATTTCCACTTAATAGCAGCTCTGTGTAGAGACGGGACACTCCGTCAACACACATAGCCAAGCCCACACACACCAGCCTTCCTGGCCTCCAAGCCAGGACAGATGGGATCTGAAATAGACACGTAATACTAACCTGTCCATCACTCTCTCCCATGGGCCTGTATACACAATGAGCTGGAGGGATCATTTTTTTCTTTTTTTTCCTCAGGGATTTAAATTAAGAGCCAGAGAGAAAATCTGACTGCTATTTTCCATATTTCTTTGACAAACTAGAGCAAGATTTCCATCTGTGGAAAACAGAATAATTCTTCAGAAGGGAAATGGGTGGATTCGAAAGTATAGAGAGTGGAGTGAGTACAAAAATTGAGGGCAAAGGGAAAAAGGAAGGAAAAGGAGATACACAAAGGCTGCCTGGACTTGGGCAAATAATTTTAAATGATGTTGAATAAAAAATAAGAGCTTGTAGAGTATCAGTTCAGTTCAGTCGCTCAGTCGTGTCCAACTCTTTGTGACCCCATGGACCCCATTGTAGAGTATATGGACATGACTTTGACCAAACTCTGGAAATAGTGAAGGACAGGGAAGCCAGGCGTGTTGCAGCCCATGTGGTTGCAAAGAGCTGGACACGACTGAATAAGAGTGTATGGGATCATGGGGTTGCTGGATGAGGAGTATCAATTCTGCCCAGTAACCAATTATGGAAGAGCTCAGAGCAGGAGAGTGTTATCTTGAGTGGGAGGCTTGATATCTAATTACAGCAGGGATGTGCAAGGGAGCTGAGATACCTACAGGAAGACCATCCTGGGGGGTGATCTGACCAGGAAAACCGCTCTAGGCACCCTTACTGTTACCTTCATTATTTCACTTCTTCACTCATTCTTCCTGACTTTATCCCATTCTTCCACTGTTCTTGTTTCGTCATCTCAATTGTGTCTGACTCTTTGCGACCCCATAGACTGCAGCACACCAGACTTCCTTGTCCTTCACCATCTCCTGGAGTTTGTTCAAACTCACGTCCATCAAGTTGGTGATGCCATCCAACTATCTTGGTCCTCTATTACCCCCTTCTCCTCCTACCTTCAATCTTTCTCAGCATCAGGGTCTTTTCCAATGAGTCTGTCCTTTGCACCAGGTGGCCAAAGTATTGGAGCTTCAGCTTTAGCATCAGTCCTTCCAATGAATATTCAGAATTGATTTCCCTTAGGATTGACTGGTTTGCTCTCCAAGGGGCTCTCTATCTCCCTTCCTACTGGATGGACTTCTTACTACCATTACTTTGTGGTCATATTTTAAGCAGTATGTTGTTGTTGCTTAGTCACTAACTCATGTCTGACCCTGCGACCCATGGACTATAGCCCAGCAGGCTCCTCTGTCCATGAAATTTCCCAGGCAAGAATATTGGAGTGGTTTGCCATTAACTTCTCCAGAAGATCTTCCTGACTCAGGGATCCAACCCGTATCTCTTGCATCTCCTGCATTAGTAGATGGGTTCTTTACTACTAAGCACCTGGGAAGCTTTTAAGCAGTATCCACTGTTGTAAAATTTCTTGAATGATGACTTCTCTGCCTGCCCCTGCCACTTCTGTCTTTTTCACCTTACTATTTGGACTTCCTGAAACAATTGTCTAGAAATACTTTTGGAGTATGAATCTATATAACTCTAAAATGTTGGAGGTTGGTGCTATTTTTTCAGACATTGAAGTCTCATCAATTTTCAACATTAGGCTGTAAAAAAAGTCATTTCAGTTTTCCAAGACTGTTTTGGCTCCACTTGCATTTTCTCATCCAAAAACATACTTATCGACTTTGCTGCTTCATGTGTTCGATTGAAGAATGTTGAAAGTATAAGCATCTGCTTTTAACAAGTGTAAATTAATGCTAGTACTAGAGAAGCCCAACCATAAAGAAGATAATAAAATTAATAATAAAACAAAAGAAAAGAAAGATATATCTAACTTTTAGATAACTCACTCTTTGATATGTATGAGTGAGTCAGCATTATGGAGCAAGTCTTTTAATGATCCCTCTCATTCAAGTGAAATTCATTTAAGTGTTGTCCACTGACTTTTTTTTTGGATGAGAGGAAAAGATAAAAATTCTGGAGGCCAGGTGAAAAATAAGAAGAAAAGAAAAATCACTGATATTTTGATGTAGATAAACTGGAAATACGGAAATGATTTACCAGAAGTCTATCCACAACTTCTTAGCACTTCCGGATGAGCTCAGGAACAAGTTTTACACTAATTTCATTTGTCTGCTCTGCAGACCCCCTTCACTTTCTTAGTTACCATGAAGGTGGATGAGGCTGATTTTCATGGTGGGGTGCTGAGAGGAGGAACTTCGGGGGTATTAAGGGAAAATCATTTTGCATTTTCAGTTCATCCATATCCTAGTTAGCAGACATGAGCTTGCCTTTCTCAATGAGCTCACCAGTGAACTATAAATATGGAACAAGAAAGTTGTAAATAGGTGCCTCAATAGTCTTAGAGCTCCAGCTACAGTCATTTTGACACCCACCATGCGCCACTTCCTCCACATAATTCTGAGTGTATGTATTCAGTTGCTCAGTTGTGTCTGACCCCACAGACTGAACCCATGGACTGTAGCCCACCAGGCTCTTCTGACCATGGAATTCTCCAGGCAAGAACACTGGAGTGGGTTGCCATGCCCTCCTCCAGGAGATCTTCCCAACCCAGGGATCAAACTTGCATCTTCTATGTCTCCAGCATTGGCAGGCAGATTCTTTACCACTGTGCCACCCGGGAAGCTCCTATATAATTCTGGAGACTTTCAATTCTGTTGCCAAGTAGTTCTTGCCTCTGAAACTGTGCATGGGTCTTTGATTTCAGGAGTGGTGGTAGGCGGAGGGATGAGAGAGAGCAGAGATATTACCAAATCTGTACTCACAAGGCCACTACAAAGACTTGAAATTATGTCAACAAATTGTGTAAGGTTGCACAGGTTGATTTCATGTCCTTAAAGCTTTTTTAAACTTTTCATCTTTATTTCATATAATTTTGTCTGAGCACTTCTAGATGTGCAAGTTAATACTGAAGATGCATTTCTTATCTGTGCATTTTCCCATTTTGTCCAGGAATCCTTATCCTTCATCTCTGTCCAAGCTCATCTCAAAATTACTTTTTTACAGAGTTATTCACAGTTAGCCTGGCTTGATGTTCTTGATAATTTTATTGCTGTAGGATTCAAAAATAAATTTTGAGCTATATTGAGCTCTGTATTAATTCTCTTACATGTTATCTCCCTGCATGTATTTTGGTTATTTTAATGTGGGTTCTTGTGTGTGTATAAATAGTTTCATCAAGAGTCCCTGAAGTTAAGGACTATGCCATAGATTTATTATATCTTCCTGTGTCTCTATACTGTCCTTTTCTCAATAAAGAAACATTGCTGGCTGACAGCCCAGGATCAGAACACAGCAGCCTCTTCGTGAAAATGTGTTTTAATAGGATACATGAGTAAATGTGCTTTAGAGAGCTGGGGGATATACTGGGGATTCCCCCTAGATGGCTCTTTCAGTCCTGGTCTTTTTCCTCCTGAATCCACACTAAGTTGCTTGTCTATTGCGTCAGCTGCCAGCCATCAAGGACATCCTGGAAATTCCAAACTCTGGTCATTTGGCCTTTCCTTCCTTTGTTTCAGAGCTTACACACTGCCAACAATTTCCACAAATGTGACAGTTTGTGAGTGATAATATTACTCAGATTAAAATGCCTGTCTGTGGTCTTGCACTGAATCCTCACTGTCTTCCTGCAGAGTCCGACAACTGGGCCGTGAAAAGCTCCCCAAAGTGTGCAGATGTTTCATGACTCTCACTTATTCCCTGCAGCACTCAAATGACCCATCACAGCAAATCAGAGGATCAAATGTCAAAACAGACACTGAAAATTCCAGGAAAATTCAAAAGACCAAAACCTTCCTGACTTGCGTTCTCTTAACTGAATCCTGGAAGAGACAGCATGATTAACCTGGGCCACCACTGAAATGCCAATGAGCAGGAACTTGAAAATCCTCAGGTGAGCCTTTCTGAAAAATGGCCAAATGGAAATCCTGGGACGGACTGTGAACATGAATCAAATACATCTTGGTAATCTGTTATTATGCACCAGGCATTGTACTGGGCACTTAGAGAATTGTCTAATTTTATTCAATCAAATCTTCCTGCATGTGAAACTAGTTTTTTTCTGTTTCCTGTCTGGGCTGTATCTTTTCCTATGTGAGTAACCAGAGCAGTTCTTGAGAAGAAATATATTAGGATCCTCGAAAGTTTCTATTTTACTACATGTACGCCCTTGAGTACAATTGAGAATGAGAGGACTTCAACCTAAAACAGCTGCAAGATAAAGTTAATGACCAACAATTATTTAGTCAGAAAGATACCAGACATTATAACTCACATCATAACAATATATCTTTGAGTGAGACTCACATCATAAATGATACAGTTTTCATATATGATTTATTTTTAAAAATTATCTTTATTTAAAAAAGGACAAATTTATAAAGAATGTGAAGCAAAAATAAGATATTGAAAAACATTTCAACACAGAGACAGCAACATCTAACAATGTCTAGGCAGCTTTTGCTACATAATATCCATTTTAAAGTTGGCAAATTTAAAATAAGAATCATTTAAATTTACTCATATGCCTACAAGCCAGCTTGGAATAAATGATCTAGGCTGGACGGGGCTGAGTTTGATTCCAAACTTAGGATGATAAGTTGGATGGATGGTGCTCCTCCACATGTTTCTCATTCCCCTGGAGCAGTGGGAAAGTTCGGGCACAATCTTCTCACTGCATGGACAGAGGTGCAAGAGAGCATGTGGATTTCAGGCGAGCTCATTTCAAGTCTTTGTTTGCATCACTTGTTCTATATGGCCAATTCTAAAATCAATGTGACAGTGAAATAAATATACTATTCCATAGTGGCAAGGGGTCTTTCCACTTGTTTGCCAATGGAGGAGACATAAGAGATGTGGGTTTGATCCCTGAGACAGGAAGATTCCCTGGAGGTGGTGGTTTAGTCGCTAAGTCGTATCCGACTCTTGTGACCCCATGGACTGTAGCCTGCCAGGCTCCTCTGTCCATGGGATTTTCCAGGTAAGAATACTGAAGTGGATTGTCATTTCCTTCTCCAGGGGATCTTGCTAACCCAGGAATCGAACCCAGGTCTTCTGCATTGCAGGCAGATTCTTTACTGACTGAGCTATGAGGGAAGCCCTGGAGGAGGGCATGGCAACCCACTCCAGTATTCTTGCCTGGAGAATCCCTTGGACAGAGGAGCCTGGTGGGCTGCAGTTCATAGGGTCACAAAGAGTTGGACTTGACTGAAGTGAGTGAGCACACACATAGTGGGAAGCAGTGGGGAAGCAAAGATTTACTGAATAGTAATTCAAGGTATTTCTTTTTATAAGTGCTTCATGATTTTACAGATAATACAAATATTCTAGTGCAAACTTCTTTTTTCAATGTGAAAATTTAGCTAAAGGCTCCAGACCTTTCCATGCAGTACAGAAATGACTTCATAGCTTTTTGACTAGATTCTACTTATATTTCCAAGCTTCCTTAGCATCATCACCTCAAGGAAAATAGGGCTAAGTGCCTCTCTCCATCTTTAATGTAGCTCTTAGCATATTATTTTCAAATTTTCTAATCACATATTTCTGTCATAGCTGACAGAAATCTTCTCCAGGACAAGTTTCAGGTCTTAATTCTAGATACTTTGTATTTGGTGAGTTGAAATGAAAGCACATAGCCTATGTATGTCCTTTCCTTGTCTTGTTATTGATCATCATTTTCCAAGAGGTTTAAGGGAACAACTATACAATATTTCAATTGATAATAAAAACCATATCTCCCATCTGAATAGGGCTTTAGATTTTATAAGCTGTGTCTATAGTCACCTTATTCGAGACTAGAAACTGCTGTCTGTCTTTACTTTTCATATTTTTACTCATCTCTATCATGATCCTCTATTCAGTTCAGTTCAGTTGCTCAGACGTGTCCAACTCTTTGCAACCCCATGAATCGCAGCATGCCAGGCCTCCCTGTCCATCACCAACCCCCAGAGTTCACTCAGACTCGCGTCCATCAAGTCAGTGATGCCATCCAGCCATCTCATCCTCTGTCATCCCCTTCTCCTCCTGCCCCCATGAGGTGGCCAAAGTACTGGAGTTTCAGCTTTAGCATCATTCCCTCCAAAGAAATCCCAGGGCTGATCTCCTTCAGAATGGACTGGTTGGATGTCCTTGCAGTCCAAGGGACTCTCAAGAGTCTTCTCCAACACCACAGTTCAAAAGCATCAATTCTTCAGTGCTCAGCTTTCTTCACAGTCCAACTCTCACATCCATACATGACCACTGGAAAAACCATAGCCTTGACTAGACGGACCTTTGTTGGCAAAGTAATGTCTTGGCTTTTGAATATGCTATCTAGGTTGGTCATAACTTTTCTTCCAAGGAGTAAGCGTCTTTTAATTTCATGGCTGCAATCACCATCTGCCGTGATTTTGGAATCCCCCAAAATAAAGTCAGCCTCTGTTTCTACTGTTTCTCCATTTATTTCCCATGAAGTGATGGGAAGAAATGCCATGATCTTAATTTTCTGAATGTTGAACTGTAAGCCAACTTTTTCACTCTCCACTTTCACGTTCATCAAGAAGCTTTTTAGTTCCTCTTCACTTTCTGCCATAAGGGTGGTGTCATCTGCATATCTGAGGTTACTGATATTTCTCCCGGCAATGTTGATTCCAGCTTGTGCTTGCTCCAGCCCAGCGTTTCTCATGATGTGCTCTGCATAGAAGTTAAATAAGCAGGGTGACAATATACAGCCCTGACGTACTCCTTTTCCTATTTGGAACCAGTCTGTTGCTCCATGTCCAATTCTAACTGTTGCTTCCTGACCTGCATATAGGTTTCTCAAGAGGCAGGTCAGGTGGTCTGGTATTCGCCTCTCTTTCAGAATTTTCCACAGTTAATTGTGATCCACACAGTCAAAGGCTTTGGCATAGTTAATGAAGCAGAAATAGATGTTTTTCTGGAACTCTCTTGCTTTTTCCATGATCCAGCGGATGTTGGCAATTTGATCTCTGGTTCCTCTGCCTTTTCGAAAACCAGCTTGAACATCTGGAAATTCACAGTTCACATACTGCTGAAGCCTGGCTTGGAGAATTTTGAGCATTACTTTACTAGCATGTGAGATGAGTGTAATTGTGCAGTAGTTTGAGCATTCTTTGGCATTGCCTTTTTTTGGGATTGGAATGAAAACTGACATTTTTCAGTCTTGTGGCCACTGCTGAGTTTTCCAAATTTGTTGGCATATTGAGTGCAGCACTTTCACAACATCATCTTTCAGGATTTGAAATAGCTCAACTGGAATTCCATCACCTCCACTACCTTTGTTTGTAGTGATGCTTCCTAAGGCCTACTTGACTTTACATTCTAGGATGTCTGGCTCTAGGTGAGTGATCACACCATTGTGATTATCCGGGTCATGAAGCTCTTTTATGTACAGTTCTTCTATGTACTCTTGCCACCTCTTAATATCTTCTGCTTCTGTTAGGTCCATACCATTTCTGTTTATCTACCAGCGGTATCTCTCTTTTATTTTCCTGACTTTCATTCTTTTTTAATCCCAAAGATCTCATCTGTGAGTGATTTTTAATTCAGTTCAGTTTAGTTCAGTTCAGTCACTCAGTCATGTCTGACTGTTTGTGATCCCATGGTCTGCAGCACGCCAGGCCTCCCTGTCCATCATCAGCTCCTGGAGTTTACTCAAACTCATGTTCATTGAGTCGGTGATGCCATCCAACCATTTCATCCTCTGTCATCCCCTTCTCCTCCCGCGTTCAATCTTTTCCAGCATCAGGGTCTTTTCAAAAGAGTCAGCTCTTCACTTCAGATGGCCAAAGTATTTGAGTTTCAGCTTCAACATCAGTCCTTCCAATGAACATTCAGGACTGTTTTTTCACAATTTTTAGAAAAGACATAGTGATGCAATAATTTGACCTAAGTTACATTTTAAGAAAGGGGAATGAAACTCCATGTTATTTATTGAAACATTTCCTTTTGCCTGAAATGCTGTTTCATTCTGAGAAACTTGACAAAACTTCTTTTAATTTTTTAAACAAATTCAAATGACTTCTCCTTCCCCCACCTAAGTTATCTCTCCTCTTTTAGTGCAAACTACTATTCAGAATACTTTACATTTCATTCAACTAAATCATCTGTTTATCTGCTTTCCATGTAGACCATGCTTTCCTCCTAAAGGTCATGTCCTAGTTTTGTGCAGCCAGTACTTATTACTTTATTGTTGAATAAATGGCTGAGGGCTGAAGTTTCAAGGGGATTGTTAAGAGGTAAAGAGGGAGGAAAACTGATGAAACCCAACTAATATCCATAGTGAATTTGTATGCCACAGCCATCATTGTTAGGAGCCTGGAAAATACAAAGAACTGGAATGAAGACATCGGTTTTCCTCCTGAATTGTTCACCTGCTGACTGCAGCATTCTAGAAAAATAGGCAAAAAAAAAAAAAAAAAAAATCAATTTTGAGGTAATGTGTTGAGGATAGGAGTGGAGAACAATGCTCATTTCAGTCACTAAAGCTGATTGAGAGCGTGATCAGTGCTCAGGGCAGAAAATCACTCCAAATTACCTGAAAACTTATTATTATCCAAGCCCCAAATAAGGCTGAGTTTAATGCAATAGGAAGTATCTTTTAAACAGATTCACTCATCTATCTATCTGCCTCGATCTAATTTAAAATTTGCAATTATAAGCATTTCATTAATCAGTTAACAAGGCATATTTATAAGGCACATTATCATAGGCTACAACAGTAAGCTGTCTTATGTTAAAGCCAGTCTTGATATCTGAGCAAGGGAAGGCTAAGGCTGTTGATTCCAGTGCTTGGTTTTATATTAAACAATTGGACTGGGAATTAGATTTAAGATGTAAATCAACCATTATGTAAATAAATGCTTTATTATTAATAATTTAAAGAAGTGAATTGTTGATTGAGTCTAGATGATATGTGATAGATGTTACATGAATATCCACATTTTAAAAATACAAGCAATAGAAGAACATGATTCAATAGTTAACCTTTCATGTTAGTATGTTGGTTTCCTGTCTTTGTAATCTTTGAGAAATGTGATCATAATTTCTTGCTATTTGTAAGGGAAAAGCTTTAAAACAAGTTATAAGGGAAATGATATAATTTTTAAGCTCTTAGAAGCATTTACAGTCAAGTATTCTATACGTTTAAGTTACTGAATAAGCATTTTAGAAATGATAATAATGTAATTCTAGTCCTACACCTGTGAATTCAAAGTCCAAAGTATATGACCAAAGGTGAGTAATCATTTCAAAGCAAATGGATGCTCTTTCAATGTAATTCCACATAAACTTCTTTTCTTGGTCTGAAAGTCTGCTGATACAGTGATAATTTAGAATCTCTGTGTTAGTATGGGAGTTTCCTCTTCAAGTTCTCATTCATTGAATTGAGTAAAAGTCAAATTTTAGTCTTTTGAATGGTTTTCTGTTGTTAGATTTTTCACCTTTTTCTGTCTTTCTGAAGCCAAAATACAGTTTTCAGGCACTCTTTACCTAATCTGACATTGACCATCTCATTAAGTGTGGAAAATATTATCACAGGCTTAATCAATGTCTGCTGAAACTCCCATGCCCTAACAGCTAATCCAGAACTTCCTGATTCAATAACAAATCTTACCTGATAATTATAATGCTACTAGCATTTTCAAGGGAGCCAGAAATATGTAAATCTGATTTTATATTTTCTATCCAGCAGCGTTGCATATGATTAGGCTCTAGTGCCTGAAGTTTTAGCAAAAATATTGATTAGCTTTCAAATAATACTACAGCTAGTAAAATGTTGAATTTTGCTGCAGGTAAAATGTGTCCTGTCAAATAATAATCAACAGCCAATTCACCTGTGTATTTGAGGAAAGAATTCACATTTGGCTGGTCATAAACCAACATAGATATTAACATTGATCTGAGTATTTCTTACTTGTTTTGAACACTTATCACACACATTTTCAAAAATGTCTTGACATTGAACATTAATTCACATTAATATTACTTTTCCTTCAATTAAAAGCTATCCTAAAGACAATTATTATGTTCCTGCTGTTCAGTTTCCCACCTATGATGCAGAAGGGCCAAATTTTAAAACCATATTGAACACATTTTCAAGTCCAACTGGTGCATACTGAAGAATGTTACTACATTATCTCAGCTCACAGCTTCAGGGGAAGGTCACAGAGGTAGGAAAGAGCCTTGCTGGAGCCTGGATTCGGGTGATGAAGTGACTTGGGGTCACAGGGGACTCACTTTGCTGTCTGGATTTCAGTCAGTACAAAGTGAAGGCTCTTCACTAGACTATCTCCAGGGTCATTTCCAGTTCCAGGGAGAAACATTCAAAACCCAGAAGTTCTAATTTTCAAGCCACTCGACTCTGCCTCACTTTTTAAAATTATTATTTTTTTAACTTTTAATTTTGTGTTGGAATATAGCTGATGAACCATGTTGTAATAGTTTCAGGTGGACAGCAAAGGGACTCGGCCATACATATACATGCATCCACTCTCCCCCAAACTCCCCTCCCATCCAGGCTGCCAAATAACATTGAGCAGAGTTCCCTGGGCTATACAGTAGGACCTTGTTGGTTATCCATTTAAATAAAGCAGTGTGTACATGTTTATTCTAAACTCCCTAACTATCCCTTCTCCTCATCTTTACACCCTTCTGCCTCACTTTTTCTATTAAATTATTTGATATGTTTTAGGAATTGCTGTTTAATTCGTGATTCCCAGTCTTCAGCCCCCATTGACTTGATTATAACAGCCTACTTCTTTGTGACCTTTTCTTTCTAACTTGAGCAAAACATAAGCAGATTCTATGTGTTATATAAGGGAATAAATATGTGGACAAACTAAACCCCTAACATCTAGTACTCATAATTAAGACCTCCTCTCAGAAAGGCAAAGCTGTGTTTGAGGCTCTATTTTGGTAATCGAGAAATGTGGAGAGTGATGTGTAGGGGTGAAATTTACAGATAACTACAAAATTAATTCACATACTACAACCAAGCTGGAACCTTTATTTTTCCAAAGCTTTTGGATAAAGGCCTGAATTGCTATGATTTTACCTCTAGAGAATAGAACAATTTCTTAATATTATAAGCTGTTTCATTAAATAGCACTTAATACCACCAATAAACTATATTGCAAATGGCTAAGCAAAGAATATAGATTTAGGACAGCTTGTGACCTGTCATTATCAGTTACAAAAGAAGGAAGCAATTTCTTTGTGCATAATTGCATTTAAATTTTATGCCATAACAGTTGAAATGAGAATGGTTAGTCATTTAAAGAGGTATTTTAAGGATTAATTTAATGACACATACTTGGACTATTTAAAGAGTCCTAAAAATAATAAAAGGGAGTTCTATTTGGAAAAACCCCTGACTTCTTTGCATCCCATATCAGAATCTATTACTGCAGCTTTCTGCTGGATGAATGGATTTGTGTGGGTGGCTGGGAGGAGAGAAGAGACTGGCATTTACCCAGAGACCTTTCCATTTTTTAAAAATTGAAAATCCTCTGTCACCAGAAATTAAGTTTAAATCATTTGATATCAAATATCTAAAAATAATAAATTGAAAAGGGAGAAAAAAAAGACAAAATGAGAGTAAGAAAAAGTGTCAAAGAGCTGAAAAATTCCTTGTAAGACAATCAAACTGAAATTATGATGCTCTCAATATGGTACATTAGTAATTTAGGTTGTTACTCATGCACCAGTCAAGCTTCAAATTATAACATGCACTCAGACAGCAATTGGCCTCAGGGTTATGGAACCAGATCTTTCCCCCTTGATTCTGATCTGATTTTCTGAGAGACCTGGAGAAAACCTCAAGGAAATTTCTCAGAGAGACAATTGGTGGGGTTGGTAAGCTGAGGAGAAAGGGAAGGATGGGCGGTGGTGGAAGGTTGGGGGTGAGGGAGAATATGTGGAGCGCAGAGAAAACCTGAAAGGAGGGTGAGAACAGCTGAGAAGCAGGGCATGATTGGAACGAAGGGAAAGTGATCTGCACACTTTTGGATTCTTGACATCTATACATTCCAAAAAAAGATTTAGGAAAGAAAGTAATAGAGGGAGACTGGAAGTTCAGCAATTTCTTCCTAGAAACTATTTATCATCTTGTTGTTCAGCCACTCAGTCGTGTCCGACTCTTTGCGACCCCATGGACTGCAGCACGCCAAGCCTCCCTGTCCTTCATCATCTCCCAGAGCTTTCTCAAACTCACATCCATTGAGATGGTGATGCCATCCAACCATCTTGCCCTCTGTCATCCCCTTATCCTCTTGCCTTCAATCTTTCCCAGCATCAGGGTCTTTTACCATCTTGGAAATTAGGAAATTCAACTTAGTTGAAATCACCATTATTATTTTAATGGAAATGTGAGCCCCTAATATAACTTGTTTATGGCCTATAAATGCTATTTTTACCATCACAGCTTTTGACTGCTTCCATTTAGTCAAAATTTCATTGTTAAGACACTGTAAAACACAGGCATAAGAGATTTTGTGAGATTTTGCTGGTTTGGTTCCAGACCATGGCAATAAAGTGAATATCACAGTAAACAGAGTCACACAAATTGTTAGGTTTCTCAGTGCCTATAAAAGTTGTGTGTACACTCTTCTGTAGCCTATTAAGCTTGCAATAGCATTATGTCTAAAAACATAAGTTATATACCATAATCAAAAATACTTTTTGCTAAAAACGGCTATCAGCTGAGCCTTCAGCAAGTCATAATATGTTTGCTGGTGGAGGGTCCTGCCTGGGTATTGATGGATGTTGATGAGGGTGATGTTGCCGAAGGTTGAAGTGGCTGTGAAGATTTCTTAAAATCAGACAGCAATGAAGCTTGCCTCATTGATTGGCTCTCCTTTTTAGGAATGATTTCTGTGTAGCATGAAAGGCTGTTTAATAGCATTTTATCCATAGTAGAACTGCTTTCAAAATTAGAGTTGCACTCTTAAACCCTGTTTCTGTTTTGTCAACTAAGTGTGTGCATACTAAGTCACTTCAATCACATATGACTCCTTGCCCATGGACTTTAGCCTGCCGGTCTCCTCTGTCCACGGGATTCTCCAGGCAAGAACACTGAAGTGGATTGCCATGCTCTCCTCCAGGGAATCTTCCTGACCCAAGGATTGAACCAGCATCTCCGGGATCTCCCTCTTTGGCAGGCGGATTCTTTACCACTACCACCACCTGGGAAGCCCACCAACTAAGTTTATGTACTCTCAAGACTTTGCTGTCATTTCAACAATCTTCACACCCTCTTCACCAGGAGTAGTTTTTAATCTCAAGAAACTGACATGTAACGACCTTTAAAAAAAACCAGCAAACTTAACTGGGCATTTATTTGTTGGTAAATATTAGGTTTTATTCTTATAATATTTAACTCTAAAAAGATGGGTGAGATAAATTGTATTTGAAAAGGCATGGCCAGTCCTATCAATCATGCTTTGAAAAAATATCATTTCTCTTAATTTCTTTCTTCCCATACCTTCTCACTCCTTACCTCCAGAAGAAGTATACTCTGAAAACTTTCAATGGTTATATATATAAGGTATATTTATTGTCCAAAATTCAGAGATTTATTTTTTTAAATGCACCCATTCTCTCACTACCCAGAGGTATATAGTGGAGGCATTTTTGGTGTATTTTGTTTCAGTAATGTGTCTATGTATTTCGTGATCACATAGGTGTATCCTGTGGTATATGCAGATTTATATCAGGGCTTATTTCTTGTCTTTGCATTGTGATCATGCACGTGGAGAGGTGCATTTCCATAGGTTAACAGGCATCTTCTGGGAATCAAGGTGATAAAGAGCCCATCACACGCAGTAAGTCAGTGGGAAGGGGATGCAGGCAGATTGAGGAATTAATGTTAAACGCAGAAACCACAGACAATTGAGTGATGCTGGTAATAAGCAGGGTTGAAGTCACTGATCTAGACTAGGGCTTGTCGATGGATGGTTTTCCAGCCACATCTGGCCTTCACATGCTTTGGTTCAGTTCACTGCATTTTGTTTAGTCGAGTTACTGGCCAACATTTCTAAATTGATGAATTTCCCATATGAAACCTGACGTGACATTTTGGAAAAGCCAGAAGAATTGGCAATGAAGGACCACATTGCTACATGGCAAATATTGGCTGGAGTCAATAGTGGATAATTAGTGAGATGGAGGGTGTTCTTGTCTCCTGGGCAACTTGGCTTCTACAGGTCTTTGACTGGGCAAAACTAGGGGTCAGTCTAGATGCAGCTTTAAAAATAATTATTTATTTATTGTTGTTATTTTTTTGTGAGAGCGTTAATGTCTCCTAGAGACTTATTAGATAAGACAGAGCAGGGATCTTTTTTTTTTTTTTCCATGTGACCATCATGTCTTACTGATTTACATTAGAGATTCTCAGTTCATACCTGAAAACTGGCCACATACTCTGATGGTCAGGAAATTTTAGTTTAAAATATCATAGCTTAGGATATGATAAATTGAACATATATTTGACAACATCAATTTCCAGATGAACGACTTAGCAGCAATAAGAAATTAGAGCTTCCATGAAGTTTCCATACTTATTAACTGAACTGAGAAGCTTCCCTGAAAATGATTTTCATTTCAACAAAAACTCTAGTGTTTTATATGCAACCTGCCAGAAGAATAGATCTTCTTTTCATGCTGGGCATCTATGGATGGTGGGGGTAAAGAGTAAAGCAGAAGGGCTATTAAAAATAGTACTTTGTAAGCAGTAGAGTAGTGGTGACCTTTGTATCAAATGTTAACATCTAGTCCTTCTGAGATGAAGATCATATTCCCAAGCAAATAAAGGTATTCATTCAGAGTGAACTATGGAGTTTCTGTACTGCTTTATAACATCCAGACAAAGGAGGAATACAGGATATAAGACCAAAGAATACCCCATGGAGCCTTAGACATTACAAGCAATCTCATAGGAGTAATGGTTTTTAAAATCCACATATGGATAATGATTTGGAATAGCTGAAAACTTTCTCATGTCTAACAGCCCTCTTGACTCCTTCTAAAGTTTCATGCCTTCATGGTGGGGGAAGAGTGAACCGAGGGAGAAAGGGATTTTCTTTATATTCAAATCATTCATTTTGAATGCATGCAATATGTTTTTCATTTCACATTTTGTGAAATCTACTTTTCTTTTCAGCAGCCTTATTCTTGTAAGGAGAAACATAAAGGGGCTTTCTTTGGGACCACTGACCTTGACTTATTAGTTATCTAGGTCTCTGCTGAGTACTCTTTGTTTTTACTCTTACCAGATGCAGACATTAGAATTTAATGGGAACAGAAAGATAAGGATTGAGAAGACAGGAGACAAGAGAGGAGGAGAGAGCAAAATTTAGGCTGTAGAACGAGGCTAAGACGCTATGTCTGAGAAAGCATGGGACTTAAGGAGCTTTTTCTTTATTTTCATGTTGATAAGAACATATAAATATAAGGACAGCAATGCTGTACTCTTGCCTGGAAAATTCCATGGACAGAGGAACCTGGTAGGCTGCAGTCCATAGGGTTGCAAAGAGTCAGACATGACTTGAGCACACACACACATGTGGAGGGACCGAGAAACATATACCTTGCTCGAGGTTAATTCCTTTGGATTCTGCTTAGGGTTATTTTTTTGCTTATATTCATGACAATCATGGTATGTATTCAAGGTCAGGTGAATCGAATCTTTCAAGTTTTACAAGACAGACTTTGTTCTTTCTATATCATCTGAAGTGACCACAGCTACAGCGAAGATTTTATGCTAGCGTTTTTTTTTTTTTTTTCTGAGCCTATTTGTTTATTTTAAAATTTTTATTGGCATATAGTTGCTTTAGAATGTTGTATTTCTACCATACAGCAATATCTTTGAGCATGGCCTGGAAGTATGAATTTTTGACAAACTCTCTAGGTGATTCTTATGCATTTGAGAACCATTAACCAAGCAGAAATTGAAAGCAAGATCTTAGAGACATGTTTTAAATAGAGGAAAGAGGAAATGTTTAAGCATGAGTCTTTTAATTGTGTTGACAATACTGAACATAGTATAATTATATATTTTTCTTTAATTTGAAGTGTATCTTTTTCATTACTTTTTCCTCTGTGTGTTTTCTTTCAGGCACAAATCTTGCCTGCTGATGCTTTCAATTCCACCAAAATCCAAATGACAGTCTGTCAGTGACTTGAATTAGATTTAATTCATCATCCAATGTTTCTATGTATTTTTAAAAATTTATTTATTTTTAATTGAAGGATAATTACAATCTTAATTTGGTTTGTGCCATATATCAACATGATGTATGTATTTTTAAAAGGAAAAAAAAAAGTCTTTGCACTTTTATATCCATGTTTTGATTCATGTAAGACAAACTCCTCTCTGCCTTGGTAATCTCTTTAGTGTCACTCAAAATACATACAGTCAAGGACTGCCAGGGGAGAGAAGACCCAGCTCTGAACACTTTATTTCTGAATCAATCACAGGCTACTTTGCAACATCACTGGATAGATACACTCATTTAAATTAGTGCAAATTATATGGTATTGCTTTAATTTTCTTTCCTTTCAAAGATGAAACATCCCAGAAATAACTTGCTGACTCCTTTCGCTGGACTTGGTATTTTGTTATGTTCTTACCTCATCCTGCCAATGAAGAGACTCCCATCCCAGTATTTGCTGTAACACTCAGACTTCCCATCTGTTCCCAGTGTTGAGATGCTTTCATTCCTAGGCTTTCATTTCGTCCTTGGTTTTGTGGAGCCCTGGCTCTGTTGATGATTAACCAACACAAATCTCTTTAAGTACCTGCAACAACACTTGTACATGAATAATAGCTCAGGTTCACTCAGTGTTAAATTAAAAATTGCCCAGTGATGGGTGCTTAAGAGATTTTGAAATCTAATAAATGCTGAGAAATATGGTGTTCTTTAATGTTTTAACTGCTGTCACGCTGCTGTGCACAGTTGCCATGTGGCTCACTAGTAGGTTCTGAACCCACCTGCCAGTCGGTAGTCAGAGGAAAGATTTCAGAAAAAAAACAGGTACTTGTGTGCATGCAGTTCAATTATTGCTTGGGGAGATCAGTGTAATTTATATTCATATGTGGTTCAATCTAATTACCTAGAAAGTAATAGTATCTTCTTGAAAATATTCAAAGAAAGGCATAAAATAAAAAGCATGGGGAAGTCTCAATGAATAGCTTGATGGGAAAGAAAAATTAGAGTCTGAACTAAAACTTTATAACCTGTATGAATGTTTAGATATTCCTTTTAGTATTATTTGGGTTTATATTATTCCATTTCATTTCATTCTTTGGTTTCTCAAATGCTGGTTAAAGTTAGTTTTTTGATTCACCAATAGTTTTTTTTATCTATAATATAAAATACACTGTTCTAGAGACTAAAGATTTCAGAGAGTCATGGAACATAATACAAGAGAATTCTTTGGAAAGAGATCAGGATTCATTTTTCTCCACATCCTCTCAAGCATTCGTCGTTTTTAAGATTTTCTGAGGATGATGATTCTGACTCGTGTGAGGTGATACTTCATTGTAGTTTTGATTTGGATTTCTCTAAGAACTAATAATTAAAGATGTCGAGCATCTTTTCATGTGTCTCTTGGCCAGTTGTATGTCCTCTTCGGAGAAATGTCTCTTCAGGTCTTCTGCCAACTTTTTGATTGGGTTGTTATTATTATTATTATTATTATTTTTGATATTGAGATCCATGAAAGGGCTTCAAAGGCAGTCTAAAGACATCTTTAAAGAGCCATCTAAGTTATTATTAGGCAATAATTTAGGAGTCACTATAGGTTTTTGAGTTTATGTAGCATTATCACTGCTGTTTTCGAAAGACAGATCTAGCAGTAAATGTATGAGAGAGTACTGGAGAGTTTGCTAGCATCCTATAGTAATAGTTTAGGTCAGAAATCTCCATTAGAGTAGATATGGAGAGTAGGAAAAAGTGTTATAGTAGAATTCATTCAGAACATATTTGCTTTTTTCTGCTTTATTTACTTTAAAAAATTTAATTCAATTTTTTTTAATTGATGGAAAATTGTTTTACAATTTTGTGTTGGTTTCTGCTGTATGACAACACAAATCAGTAATAACCCATTCCTCCCCTCCCTCCCCTTCCCCATCCCTCTCCTCGAGGTTATCACAGAGCACTAGTCTGGGCTCCCTGTGTTATTCAACAACTTCCCAATAATCATCTATTTTAAATGTAATCTATATGTGCCAATGCCACTTTCTCAACTTGTCCCTCCACCACTGTGTTCACAAGCCTGTTCTCTATTAGGTTCATCAGTACCATTTTTCTAGATTCCATATATATATGCATTAACATATGATACTTGTTTTTCTCTTTCTGGTTTACTTCACTCTGTATAAAAGGCTCTAGGTTCATTCACCTCACTACAGCTGATTCAAATTCACTCTTTTTTATTGCTGAGTAATATTTCACTGTATAAATGTACCACACCTTTATCCATTCCTCTGTTGATGGACATCTAGGTTGCTTCCATGTCTTAGCTATTGTAAATATTGTTGCAACAAACATTGAGATACATGTGTCTTTTAGAATTGTGGTTTTCTCAGGGTATATGCCCAAAGTGGGATAGACAGGTGATGTGGTAGATTTATTCCTGCCTTTTAAGGAATCTCCATACTGTTTTCCATAATGGCTGTATCAGTTTATATTCCCACTAACAGTGAAAAAGTTTTCCCTCTGTTTCCATATCTTCTCTAGCATTTACTGTTGTAGGTATTTGGATGAGGGCCACTCTGACTGGAGTGAAGTGATGCCTCATTGTAGTTTTGACTTGTATTTCTCTAATTGTGAGCAATGTTGAGCATCTTCTCATGTGTTTATTGGCCTCTTGTGTGTCTTGTTTGGAGAAATGTTAGTTTAGGTCTTCTGCCCATTTTCTGATTGGGTTGTTTGTTTTTCTGATATTGATCTGTATGAACTGTTTATATACTTGAACGAGAAGAGGAAGAGAGAAAGGAATCAGAAAGAATTTGAGCTTTGAGTGATTAGCATTTGGGGATCAGTTCAGTTCAGCTCAGTCAGTCAGTTGTGTCGGACTCTTTGCGACCCCATGGACTGCAGCACGCCAGGCCTCCCTGTCCATCACCAACTCCTGGAGTTTACTCAAACTCATGTCTATTGAGTCAGTGATGCCATCCAGCCATCTCATCCTCTGTTGTCCCCTTCTCCTCCTGCCTTCAATCTTTCCCAGCATCAGGGTCTTTTCCAATAAGTGAGTTCTTCACATTAGGTGGCCAAAGTACTGGAGTTTCAGTTTCAGCATCAGTCCTTTTAATGAATGCTGCTGCTGCTGCTAAGTTGCTTCAGTCCTGTCTGACTCTGTGCGACCCCATAGATGGCAGCCCACCAGGCTCCTCCATCCCTGGGATTCTCCAGGCAAGAATACTGGAGTGGGTTGCCATTTCCCTCTCCAATTCATGAAAGTGAAAAGTGAAAGTGAAGTTGCTCAGTCATGTCCGACTCCTGGAGACTCCTTGGACTGTAGCCCACCACGCTCCTCTGTACATGGGATTTTCCAGGCAAGAATACTGGAGTGAGGTGCCATTTCCTTTCAATGAATATTCAGGACTGATTTCCTTTAGGATGGACTGGTTGGATTTCCTCGCAGTCCAAGGGACTCTCAAGAGTCTTCTCCAACACCACAGTTCAAAAGTATCAATTCTTCAGCGCTCAGCCCTCTTTATAGTCCAACTCTTACATCCATACATGACTACTGGAAAAACCATAGCCTTGACTAGGTGGACCTTTTTTGGCAAAGTAATGTCTCTGTTTTTTAATATGCTATCTAGGTTGGTCATAACTTCTCTTTCAAGGAGCAAGAATCTTTTAATTTCATGGCTGCAGTCACCATCTGCAGTGATTTTGGAGCCCCCCAAAATAAAGTCTGCCACTGTTTGGGGGGGATAGTTATGGGCTCAGTTTTGTTCTCTCCAAAATTATATGTAGAGGTCCTAATCTCCAGTATCTCAGAATGTGACAGTACCTGGAGATATGGCCTTTATAAAGGTAATTAAGTTAAACTGAGGCCATTAGGGTGGGCCCTATCCCATTCAATTGATGTCATATAAGAAGAGGAAATTAGGACAGAGAGAGAGAGAGAGAGATCAAGGGTGCATGAGCACAGAGGGACAGCCACGTGAAGAGGCAGCAAAAGGGTGACCATCTGCAAGACAAATAGAAAAACCTCGTAGGAAATAAAACACTGCCAGCACTTTGATCCTAGATGTCCAGCCTCCAGAACTGTGAGAAAAATTAATTTCTATTGTGTAAGCTGCCTTGTTTGTGATATTTTGTTATGGCAACCCTAGTAAACTAAGTCTGATGTAGTAACAGAAATAGAGAGACATCAGAAAAAGAGATAAGCTTGGGGCCTGGGGCAGGGTAGAAAAGGAAAATATTTTTCTGACCTTGGATATATCGAGTCTCAAATATTGATGAGACAGCTACAAAGATAATAAAAGGAGAAACATGATTTGCTGTTACCAAAAATACATACATACATAATACATGCTTTCATACATAAATAGAACAAAAGTAAACAGTCTTGTTTTAGAGATAGGTTGTAGAAAATTCCTCATAGATATTTGGAGGTGTCAAAAAGTGACACTTGTTGGAACTTGAATTTATCCTTTGGCCTTTGAGGCTCAACAATATAATTCACCTTTTAATATGCTTTCCTCCAAAATTCTTAGAGAGCTTTCCATATGGGAAAATAAAACTTTTCTCAATTTTTGCTTGCAACTGAACAATCTTCTATTGTATGAATTTCCATAATTGAATCAATTCCTTTTGGTGTGGATTTAGGTTGCTTTCATTAATTCATTGCTATTGCAAACAGTGCTGCTGTAAGTAGTTTTGAACGTTATCTCATTGCTGCTGCTGATGCTAAGTCGTGTCAGTCTGTCCGACTCTGTGCGACCCCATAGACAGCAGCCCACCAGGCTCCTCCATCCCTGGGATTCTCCAAGCAAGAATACTGGAGTGGGTTGCCATTTCCTTCTCCAGTGCATGAAAGTGAAAAGTGAAAGTGAAGTCGCTCAGTCGTCTCCGACTCCTCGCGACTCCATGGACTGTAGCCCGCCAGGCTCCTCCGTCCATGGAATTTTCCAGGCAAGAGTATTGGAGTGGGGTGCCATTGTCTTCTCTGTATGTCACTGAGATAGACAGATTTTTAACCCTCATGATCTTTCCCCTCTAGTCTTATGCCTATGTATGTTACGATACATGGCAAAGAGACTTTGCAGATGAAATTATGGCTATGAAACCTAAAATGCAGAGATTATCTCAGATCATCTATGTGAGCTGAATATAATCATATAGGACCTGAAAATCAGAAAAGCGAGGCAGAAGAGTCAGTCAGAGTGATGCAGTGATGGAGGAAGAGGTAGAGGAGATTTCAAGTGTCAAGACCCCTGCTGTGGCTTTTAAAGGCAGAGGAAGGGGACTGGGATCCAGGGAATGCAGAAAGACTCTAGAAGCTGATGGATGGTGGTCCTCAGCTGGCAATCATCAACCAACCAGAGATCTTGTATCCACAACTGCAAAGGAACTGAATTCTGCCAACCACTTAACCCCTCAAGTGAATAGGAAACAGATTCTCCCCTGGAGCCTCCAAAACAGAGCAGATCCCTGCCAACATTGGATTTTAGTCTTATGAGACTAGCTTCAGCCTGAGCTAAAGATCATGTAAAACGTGAAATAAAAAGTGTTAAAAATAAATGCTTTGATACTACATATAAAATAAATAACTAATGGAAACCTATTGTATAGCACAGGGAACTCTTCTTAGTGTTCTGTTGTGAACTAAATGGGAAGGAAATCCAAAAAAGAGAGGACATAATTCTAGCTGATTCACTTTACTGTACAGCAGAAACTAACACAACATTGTAAAGCAACTCTACTGTAATAAAAATTAATTTCAAAATATAAGCAAATATGAGTCAGAAGTAAATCTTACCCCAAGGCATTCATTTTTAAAGGTTGCTGAGAAAATATAGCCTTTAAAATAACTGTTTTAAAAATTTTGGTCAAGTTTGCTATAAGGAAAAATTACAGTTTTGAATGTTCATACTGAAGTGTGGAGCAGTCAGTCCACCATGTGAAACCTTAGGGAAAACTAGTGTAGGACTCAAGGTTTTTTTTTCCAGGACTAAGCAAAATCATAAAAACTTGTCTGACTATCCAGATTTGAATAAAAGTGTCTAACGTGGGACCTCATAGGCTGAAATGTAAAAAAATTAAGTTATGAAATGATAGTGAATGTTACAACTAATATAAACAGAGCATAATTAACTAAATAAATCTATTTTAGAAAATTAGGTAGTATATCCATAAACAAAGAAGTAGTTTCAAAAACTCGTCTACAAATTTTTAAAAAGATTAAAATTTCATAAAACCCAAGGAAAATTTCTTGCTAAAATATTATGTATTCCCACAATGAGCTCCATTCAACTTTATTTATACACATGCTTTAAGTTACTTTTACAAAGCAAATGGAAATATGGAGAGGAAGTTAGATGAAGTGTATTTGGATTGAGTAAAAACAAAATCAAACAAGCATACACACATGCGTGCACACACACACACACACACACACACACTCACATACAAAATCTACCCTCAGAGGATATTCAGTTAAACAAATTGCAGAAAAATGTCCAAGCTTAAATTCAAAGAATAAGATCTAATTGAACTTAAGAGTTAAAGAGTAAACTTAAAACACTGCAGCAAATTGTCCTTTTTTATACAAATTTAACTGAGCAAATAGTCCTGGTTTTCTAAAATTTGTCTTTGGTGGACATCTGCTGTAACTATTGATTTTATTTAATGATACTGAATTTTCTTTATTTAAGAGAAACCAACTGTGAAGTTAGATGTTTCCACCTACACCTCCCTAATATAATTTTTCCCATAAAATTTTGTATCTGTGTTGTTTAGTGCATTGAGCACCTCAGGCAAAGGAACAAGTTACTACAAACTTCTATGAAATCACTATTTCCGTGAATGTTGGAGTCCAACTTACCTTGTGAATTGCCTTTTTAGATTTTAAAGATGTCTAGATTGTTTTAATGTAATTGGCACTTGACTCTGTGGAAATTCAAATAAATATTCAGCACTAAGAGAAGAGCTCAACTCTACTTCCTGAGGCAGAAATGAGTTTGCTCTAGTTCCTTCCTATGTATTAATGGCCTGTACAAAGTCTGAGGACTAAAAATAAACAAATGACCTGCATCTCTTATAATTTATTTAAAGATAGGGGTTACTAAATAATTTAATATCATTAACCTGCTGGGTAGAGACTTCTTCATCAAAGAGAACACCATTTGTAACAACAATGGGTTGTAACAAATTAGGGATTTGAAAGCAATTATATGCACAAATGACTGCAGGAGAAGACAGGTCATGAGAAAATGTGGAGCTCCTAGAAATAAATCAAGAAAGCAATGAAAAAGGAAAGATGTACCAAGTTATCTCACAGTTTTCAGAAATTAGCAATTCAATATCCTGGCAGAGGAGCCTGGCTGGCTATAGCGCACGGGGTCACAAAGAGTCGGACACAACTGGGCATGCACACACACACACATCTTGATATTATAGGTAAAGATAGGTGGTCAAGCACCTTCTAATCCATTCTTTTCATCTACTTTTTGAGCATTTATTATGAGGATGTTCTTTGTTTATTACTGTGCTATACATGGGAGATAAAAAAGCGGCAATAAACTCAAGAGGTTTTCAATAATGTTGAACAGGTGGTAAGTCAAATCTATACAGAAAAGATTAAGTGGAGGATTCATAACAACCTGATATTTTGGATCTTTAGATCTGGATTCTGTAAAATGTTTGGGATAAACCTAAAGCATAGCTGTTCCTTAACACTACTCTTTTGTGGATAATCTAAGTGGAAATGGCATCAGTGAAGGAAGGAAGATATAGTGGTAGACAGACCGTCATAGCCATTCTCTCCTTGATAGTCTTCACTTACAAAAAAAAAAAAAAAAAAAAAGCAAAAAATCCAATAATGAATTCTATAATAGCCTTTAGAGTAGAAGTCAAAAGAAGCTCTATTACTTTTAGTTCTGTTGATATTAACTTTATCATTAATGTTGTTTGGATGTCTATTTTTTTTGTAACACAAGGCTGTTATTAAACATTTTAAAAGTAAATGATTTAACAGCTTTCTTTGGTAGGATTTTTATTTACTTTTAAGTATAACCAAAAGAAAAAGTAAAAATAATGCATTTTGAGATGATTTACCTATTGTTGCTTTTGCATGAAAAAGTGCTTTTGGAGAAAATACTTTAAGTTTGACTCTCCAAGTTTTTCACCCTGTATTTTGTTTCTCAGTCCTACACATGAGCACGATAGAATATATTTGATCTTGCCCTTATTATTGTATATTTTACTGCTACTAATACTCAAAGTTTCCTAATCTAGTCTTGGTCTATTCCCTGTAGCTTTGAAATCTTCCTGGACTGTCAAATTGTCAAATCTAAAGGCTACCTGAGACAGGGGTTCATTCTGGCTTCTATGTCTATTTATACATCCTATATTGAATTTGCGGTCATAGCCCCTTGATGTGTACTGGTTAATCCCCACTGTTATCCTTCAGTTGCTGACAATTCTTTCCTTCACTATTCTCATTGCTTCCAAGCTGTTATTATCAAATCCAAGTCCTTTGATGTCTTGGAATTTTGGCCTTGTCCATTCATGTGTAGTTCAAACATGGTTATTAGGTGATTAATGTGACTATTGTAACCTACAGCAATAATACTCTCTTGGAAAATCCTCACTTTAAACCTGGGATACAGTGGATATTCTTTATGAATTTTTCATACACACAGAAACCAAGGCTATTTCTGAAAAAATGTATTAGAATCAAAAGCACTTGGCAAGCAGTAACCCAGTACAGAGAGGGTTTTTTTTTTTTTTTTTTTAACATCTAAGTTTAAATAGATTTTCTACCTTTCAAGTTTTTTTTTTCACCCATCCATGTTTCCATCCATCAATACATCTTTCAAACATTTTCTCAGTGTCAGTCATTGTCCTAGATATTCTCAGGGAGAGTAACAAGTAATATAGACATTCTTGTTACCTTTAGAGAGCTTGGAGTTAATTAACACTTCAGATAAGTAACAGGAAATTTGAAATATTGTGTGTGTGTGTGTGTGTGTGTGTGTCAAGGGTTTTAAGAGCAGAAGTAAAAGGCTCTGTGGCAATATATGGGAGAGGCAACTATCTGGGATTTGATGATTCAGAGAAATAAGTGTTAGTGAAAATGAGAGTGAGATAACATTATAACACAGGCAAAATGAACAGCATAGATGTTTGAGGAATCAGAGGCAGAACAGTGCGAGGAGGAAATAGGGGAGTAGGGAAAGAAGTAGAAAGTAGATGAGTTTTAGGCAGGGTCCTAATTATAAAGGACCTTTTAGCAAAATTAAATCATTTGAGCCTCAAACCATCAACAAAGGGCAATCATTAAAGTATCTTGAAGTAGGGAATGATGAGATAGAGTGGGAATGGATTGGGTGGGAAAAGCCTGATGATACAGAGACCAGTGTAAGGCTATTGTAGGGATTGAGATAAGAGAGGATAATGGCTTGAACTAAGATGATGGTTCTAGGGGTGGATAGAAATTGATGGATTAGAGAAATTCTTGGGCAGTATGTTGAGAAAAACTGGCGAATGATTTTAATATTGGAAGTGAGGACAAAGCTGAATATAATGACTTCAGTATTGTTTTGAGTAGACAATGTGATAGTGTATATTAAGAGAATATAAGAGAATGAAGAGCTTAGGGGGAAAGGAGATGACAGATTATTCTAGAACTTGTTACCTTTAGTATGTGAGTGGAGTTGCTAAGTGGAAATGCTAGAAGTGAGTAGGATAATGTTTTCCCCAACTCAGGAGAGAGCCCTGGGCAGGAAATTCCAGATGGCTCAATGAATCTGCCTGCCAATACAGGAGATGCAAGAGACGTAGGTTCCATCCCTGGGTCAGGAGGATCCCTTAGTGGAGGAAATGGCACCCCACTCCAGTATTCTTGCCTGGAAAATTCCATGGAAAGAGGAGTCTGGGGGTGGGCTACAGTCCACAGGGTCACAAAGAGTCAGGCATGACTGAGCACAGATGCATTCATCAACCTATAGTAGTTACTAAGCCAGGGAAGTAGAGGTAATCACAGAGAGTAATGCAGAGTGAGATTTAGCTTAACTGAACTTAGAGGAGAATTACATTTAAGGACAGAATAGGAATGAAACCAAGACATATAGACATGCACGGAAGCACACTCACACTCCAAGAAGATTCAAGAGAGGTGGGAAGATTCCACAAGGCAAAATATGATGGACACAAAAGAGCAAAGTGTTTTGAAAGGAAAGAAATGGATAATGTGTCAGATCCTTCCAAAATAAAGTGAGATAATGGGTGAGTGCCTACTGGTTTAGGTAAACCATTATTAACATTGGAAGACCAGTTGAGGGTAGCAGCCAGATGACTGTGGACTAGAGAATGAGTGGAAAATAGGGAGACAGAGAAATATTCCAACATTAGCTGTGAATGGGAAGCAAGGGCTAAGGCAGTGAAAACTACATTGCAACATTATGGAGGAGACCGAGTAGCTTAAACTCTGATTAGAATTGGTTCACAGAGAATTGTAATATTGTAGTTTTCAGAATAAATGAGTGTGTCTTGTGCTCAGTCATAGCCAACTCCTTGTGACCCCATGGACTGTAACCTACCAGGCTTCTCTGTTGATGGGATTTTCCAGTAAGGATGACAAATCCCTTCAAAATGGACCTTCTTGGCACTACACTTTAGTAGTCATCACTTAGGTCCGTGATCTGATTAGTAGTTAACGTTGGTTACAAAAATACACCTTACATTAAAGTTTGCATCAATGGGTTAGTCAGAATATTAACTTCCTAATTAATAGATTATATTTGAAAACTTTACGTTTACAGAATGAACAGATAATATAGAGAGGTCCCATGCATCCTCCTCTCACCCCCAAATATATGCACAGGTTTCTCTACTGTTAATGTCTTAGATTCTTACATTAGCACCATCTATTTTTTGCAATTATGACCCAACACTGATAGATTATTATTAACTAAAGTCCATGTTTTATTCAGATCTCCTTAGCTTTTACTTTTTGTCCCTTTCCTGTTCTAGAATCCTGTCTCTTTAGTATCCCCTTGGCTTTGATATTTTCTCAGACTTTTCCTCATTTTCGATGACTTTGACAGTTTTGGGGAGTACTCATCTGATATATCATAGGATGACCCTTTTTGAAATTGTATGTTTTTCTTATGATTGCGTTAGAGTTATGGGTTTGGGGAGGAAGTTCACAGAGGTAAAGCATGTCATTTTTATTACATCATATCAAGGGCACATAAAATCTGTATGATTTATAGCCACTGACATTGACTTTGGTCACCAGGCAGAAATAATGTTTGTCAGGTTTCTGCACTGTTACTCTTTTCCCCTTATTTCCATACTGTACTCTTTGGAAGAGAGCCACTATGTACAGCCTATACTTAAGGATGGGGAGTTAAGTTCCCCTCCATTAGCGTGGTAGAGTATTTACATAATTTATGTGGAATTCTTCTGCATGAGGATTTGTTAACTTATTTAATCATTTATTTATATAAGGTGGACTCATGGATACTTATTTTATCTTTTGAGTTATAATCCAGTGCTGTTTTATTTATTTTATTGACTCAATTTTTCCAGTCCTGGCTTTTGGGAGCTGTTTAAGTCGACTCTTGTGTCACTTTGACCCTCATCAGAGTGGGTGTTTTTTTTTTTAATCAAAACATTTTTTACTTGAGCACTGTCCTTCGCCTGTTTGTTTATCCCACCCTCACCTTAAGCCCTGGCAAATATTAATCTTTTATGTCACTCTAGTTTTGCCTCTTCCAGAATGTGATATAATTGAAATCATATACTATGTAGCATTTTCCAGGATAGTTTCTTTCATTTGCAATATGAACTTAAGGTTCCTTCATGTCTTTGTGTGGCATGATGATAGAGCATTTCTTTTTACTCTTAAAAAATATTCCATTGCTTGGATGTATTGCAATTATCTATTCATTTATTGAAGAACATCTTGGTTACTTTCAATTTTGAGTAATTATAGATAAAGCAGTTATAAACATATGACGACAGATATTTCTGTGTTGATCAGTTTTCTACTCAATTGGGCAAATACTTAGAAGCAAGATTGCTGAATAGTATGCTAACACTATGTTTAGCTTTGTGGAAAAGTGCTGAACCATCTTCCACAGTGGCTGCACCATCTTTCATTCCTACCGACAATAAACAAGAATTCTTGCTGCTGCACTTCATTGTAATCATTTGTTATCAACTTTTAAAAAATTTCAGTCAGCCTAATAGGCACCTCATTGTTGTTTTAATTGTAACTCCCTAATGAAGATTGGGCATCTCTCATATGCCTATTTGCCATCTGTATGTCTTTGTTGATGAAGTATGTATTCAGATTATTTTACTATTTTTCTTGAGTTGTTTTCTTATTGTTAAGTTTTAAGAGCTTTTCAAAGATTTTGGCCTCCCTGAGAATTCCAGAAAAATATCTATTTCTGCTTTATTGACTATGCTGAAGTCTTTGACTGTGTGGATCACAATAAATGGTGGAAAATTCTGAAAGAGATGGGAATACCAGACCACCTGACCTGCCTCTTGAGAAATCTGTATGCAGGCCAGGAAGCAACAGTTAGAACTGGACATGGAACAACAAACTGGTTCCCAATAGGAAAAGGAGTACATCAAGCCTGTATATTGGTTACAGTCCATGGGGTCCACAAAGAGTCAGACATGACTGAGCACGTACAGATGTTGACTATTTTATTTATAATTTTCATTATGATACTTTATTTTCTAGTCATAATATCTTAACATCATTGCAGTTGCCAATTGTAAAGATTTTTAAAATTATATTTGTATATATTTTAAAACAATCACTTATAGGGGCATATAAAGAAAATAACTTTATTCTAAAATTAATATCTCAAAATTACATAAGGGGGCTCATTTTTATTTTGATGAAATTCTTATTCCACATATCATCAAAATAAAAATCACAAATCGTGTCTATGGTCCTCCTCCTCTTTCTCAGGGGAATTTCTTATAGAGTGCTCAATTCAGTCATTGCATTCATTACTTGAGTCAAAGTGAGTGTTTCTCCATTGACCTATACACAAATTTTTCTTCACTTCTTTTCTCTTGGTTCCTCTGCTATACAGTATGGTATTCTGGCCACATAGGCTTACTAAGAAAGGAAATATGGCTAGAGTCACATGATAACATTGTAATATTTTGGATATGCTAGATTAAATAAATTGTATTATTAAATGTATTTTACCTGTTTCTTGTAGCTTTTTAAAAATTTGCTACTTTAAAATTTAAAATTGCTACACATATTGCTCACATTATACTTCTACTGAACAGCATTGGAGCCTGTTAAGGATATGTGAGATTGTTTTTTATTTGTCATTGGAAATAAGATAATGATCTCTAATTACTTATCACGCATCTATGGATTTTTAGATGCCCAGAGCAAAGCACAAGCAGCTTGCGGCCAAACGCAAATGTTTCCAACAGCCTTTTTCAGTGGTGAGAAAAGTTGGTAACAAATGGCTTCTGTCCAATGTTTATTAAAGAATATGACTCCAAAGAATCAAAGGAGGTATCTATAAACTGTAATGGAACTGTTATTGGTTCCCTAGCTAGATGGTTTTTACCTCCTTTTAACGTGAGGATCACATAGTGTTAGAGTCTATTTTGAAGTCCTCACAGGATTGGATTCCTAGACCTCATTCAAATCACTGTAGTTTCCCAGCTACTTTTTTGGTAGTGGAAGCAGCTTCTGCTTTACTCTGTGGACATTCTATTATTGTGACTACTAACCCTTGATTCATACTATGTTATTTCTCTAGCTTTGAGGTCTGTGCCTTTCACATTCTGTAGACCATCACACAATTTTCCCCAATTATTTTTTTTTCCCTCAGCAAATTTCTCTTGCATAATTTATGCTTCATTTATATTTCCACATGAATAAAACAATCTAGCTCATTCATCATTTTGATTGCTATCCTCTGGAACATTTCCTATACTTAAACTATTCTGGATTAGAGAAACCTCAGTACTTTTCTTGCCTGAAAATAAATGCAATCTCTATTTCATGAACAGGTTGTGTACCAAAAGGGTGGGAATCACATTATAGTCAGAGTTTCAGTTCCAAGGCCAGCTCACCAATCACATTGTATACCAAATGTAGAATACTGTGTCAAGAATGCTATGAAACTTAACACTGCATAGTGAGATGTTTCTCTGAGAACCCACACATTTTCAGGTCTGGCTGGCAACAGTGCAGTGGAATAACAGAAGTCTCCCCAGCACTTGGCCTTAGCAAGAGGATGGGGACATTTTCCCAAACTAATGGTGATGGGTACCACCAGGGCCAGTTTAGGGATTTAAACAGCTGAAGTGTTGGGATAAAACTCACTTTTTGTTACTGGATCTTGTCCTTAAATTCTACTCCCTCCCCCAATCTTCTTCTGTTTGCCTACTTCACAGCACAATCTATGGCTTATAAGTAAAAATTTTGTTCAGCTTGTTTCAGTGTTTGCTTCTTTATCCCCCATTTCTAAAAGTAACAGAAACTCTCTCCCTCTCGCTATTCATTTGCCATTGTAAAAATGATGCAATAGCAATCTTTCCTCCTTTCACTTAGTTAGTGATTTTAGAGATGAATGTGGTTAGTGGAGGGCTTCCCAGGTCGTGGAGGGCTTCCTCCTAGCAGAAGACACCGGAGACACAGGTTTGATTGCTGAGTTGGGAAGATCCCTTGGGGTAGGAAATGGCAACACGTTCCAATATTCTTGCCTGGAAACTTCCATGGACCCCCTGGTTACAGTCCATGGGGTCACAAAGAGACAGACACGACTGAACAATGGAGCACACATACACACATGGTTAATGGGAGATAATCTCTGAGCTTAAAGAAAGGGCTTAAGAATCTCAATTGACATTTCAGTGAAAACACGTACTTGGGTCACTCTCAATCTAAGGCAAGCTCTTGTGATGGAAGCTGGGATAAGAGCTGATATCCAGGAGGAGGGAATCTTAGACAGGAATGGCCGAGATTAGCAGAGGAACAGGGTAGAGGTGAGGTAGATCCTGTGATTCCAGTGTTCCCTCTTCAGATTTTTTCCTTCTGATCTTAGCTTTGGGAAATGATGAGAAATGGAAAGAGGTTTAATCAACAGAACAAAGTCTTAGCTTGAAGTCAAAGAGAAAAGAGGAGTTAGAGGTATTTTCCCTATTTTGAATGTGTATCTACATTATCTCAGATTTATTTTCTTTGATGAGCTTTGAATTTTCTTTGTATTATCAACTTCCTTTCTAAAAGATACCTTAAATATGGTCCATGCTAAGTTAACTCTGTGTTTATGAAATCCAACTTTGAATTCATGAATATAATGTCCATTGACTTGTTATTATATAGTAGAAATCATTTCAGAGTCTGTAAGTTGAGATGTTTAAACTGGGGTCCTTGGGGTTCATGAGCTTGTAATCCATATTAAAAAGCTTGTTTTCTGGGAGAAAAAGTATGGTTTTTGGAATATTCACTTAAGGTGAAGAAAAAAAAAAAAGCTGACCCAAGTTCACTTGTGTTTCAAGTGAATAAACAAAGTTAAGAAAGTTTGCAGAATTTCACTGGTTTCTTAACATGGCATACTATTGTAATTCTCCAACAGGGGGATGAAGTGTCCAACATTCAACAAAATTATTAGCCAGAGGATTCTTTTTAAAACACTACTTCTAAGAATTAGGACCTTTGGAATGCAATATGTGAAATGTTGAAATATACTTCATTTTAGTATCATTTTCCCACATGTTTTAAGGCTTGGCCTCCTCTAAAACATAAATCTAGGAGCTCAAGGAAAAAATTAAAACTTTGTTTTTTGATATTTGTCATGCTTCCGTTTTATCAGCATTACTTATTTGAAATCAACTGAAGAATTTATTTGGAGAAAGGAGTTCTATAACAAAATAAAATATGATAACCTCTAATCTAGGCTAAGTGCCTCACTTTTATAAGTTAGGAAACTTAGGTCCAGACATTCCTTGTAGGGATTTATTATAGATCATAAAACAGGCTAAGGATCACAACCCTAGTTCCTTGTTTTGTATTCCCCAACCTACAGTAACTATGTCCAATAAAGCTCAGATATAGTAAAAATGGGCTATAACACAGATCCCACTAAGTGACAATAAAATTTAGTTCTTATCAAACTGTTACTCAAAAGTATCTGCTTATTTATTTTATGCTTTTCATTCTTTTTCATGTTAAAACGTTTCACTTAAAACAAACTTTTGTTCCAATACAAAGGTCGATAAGAGTGGGACACGACTGAGTGACTTCACTTTCACTTTTCACTTTCATGCATTGGAGAAGGCAATGGCAACCCGCTCCAGTGTTCTTGCCTGGAGAATCCCAGGGACGGGGGAGCCTGATGGGCTGCTGTCTATGGGGTTGCACAGAGTCAGACACGACTGAAGCGACTTAGCAGCAGCAGCAGACTAGTAAATGCTTATGCTGCAAAATTTCATTAAATTCTGTCATATTGTATTTTCTTTTTCTTTTTCAATTATGGTGACTGTACTAATATATGTTAAGTACCTATATATTCCTATTGTTCTTTATTTCTATGGCTCCATTTTTTATTGTTGGCTGAAAATTTGTACCTTCCAGTCATTGTTATGAAGGAGCATGATTAAGGGCTGTGAGTGAATCACAGCTGTGCTTAAATTCCAGCTCCACCATTTGCTAGATGTGTGAGCTTGGGCAAATTACAAAGTTTCTGTGATCCTAAATTTCCCTAAAAGATATGTGACGTGATGTCTGTGTCATGTGTTATCAAGGATTTCACAGACTGTTCTGTTCACACCTTGGGCAAAGTCTTAAACCCCAGATCCATTCTTCTTCGTTCTGGTCCTAGATGATATTTCCCTCCCTCCTGCCACCCCCCACACCAGCCTTTGTTTCCTTTCCTTCCTTTATTCCTTTCCTCCTCTGTCTCTCTATCCCTGTTTCTCTCTTCCTCCCTCCCTCCTTCCTTCCCTTTCTTTCTCATTGTAGCAAACAAAACCTTAAGTATCAGTTCAGTTCCATTCAGCCGCTCAGTCGTGTCCAACTCTTTGCGACCCCATGAATCACAGCACGCCAGGCCTCCCTGTCCATCACCAACTCCCAGAGTTCACTCAGACTCATATCCATCGAGTCCGTGATGCCATCCGGCCATCTCATCCTCTGTTGTCCCCTTCTCCTCCTGCCCCCAGTCCCTCTCAGCATCAGAGTCTTTTCCAATGAGTCAGCTCTTCGCATGAGGTGGTCAAAGTACTGGAGTTTCAGCTTCAGCATCATTCCTTCCAAAGAAATCCCAGGGCTGATCTCCTTCAGAATGGACTGGTTGGATCTCCTTGCAGTCCAAGGGACTCTCAAGAGTGTTCTCCAACACCACAGTTCAAAAGTATCAATTCTTCGGTGCTCAGCCTTCTTCACAGTCCAACTCTCACATCCATACATGACCACAGGAAAAACCATAGCCTTGACTAGACGGACCTTAGTCGGCAAAGTAATGTCTCTGCTTTTGAATATACTATCTAAGTTGGTCATAACTTTTCTTCCAGGGAGTAAGCGTCTTTTTTAACTTCATGGCTAACCTTAAGTATAGTAGGCAATATCGATGGGTTGCCTTTGGAAATGTCTTTACCCAGCCAGCACTGAATTGGACACTAGTTTCCAGGTAGCTCAGCTGGTAAGGAATCTGCCTACAGTGCAGAAGACCCCAGTTCAATTCCTGGGTTGGGAAAATCCCCTGGAGAAGGAAAGGGCTACCCACTCCAGTTTTCTTGTGCTTCTCTGGTGGCTCAGACAGTGGAGAATCCACCTGCAGTGCAGAAGACCTGAATTTGATCCATGAATTGGGAAGATTCCCTGGAGAAGAGAACAGCTACCCACTCTAGTATTCTTGCCTGGAGATTTCCATGGATGGAGAAGCCTGGCAGGGGGTTCATGGGGTCACAGAGTCAAACACCACTGAGTGACTTTCACTTTCACTTCAAATAACAGTCTATTTTATGACTGAAAAGATAAGGAAATTATTGCTTTAAAGCCAATAATTTTAAAAAGGTAGGTGAGATCACAAGTCAAATGGTCATGGAAACATTAGAAAGATTAAGAAATGTTACTTGGTAATAGCTTTTGTGCTCTTCTAGAAATCTGGAGACTGCCGGTAAAGAATCTGCCTGCAACGCAGAAGACCCAGCTTTGACCTCTGGGTGGGGAAGATCTGCCATAGGAAATGGCAACCCACTCCATTGTCCAGTATGCTTGCCTGGAAAATTCCATGGGGAGAGGAGTCTGGCAAGCTACAGTTCATGGGGTCACAAAGAATTAGACACGACTGAGTGACTAACATTTTCACAGAAATCCCAGCTTGTTTGCTTTTCTGCCATCTTGAAGTCTGTATTAGATGCCTGTTGTCAGCTTTCATTTCTTTTTAAAAATTTATTTATTTATTTATTTTTGACTGCTCAGGGTCTTCATTTCTGCTCCCAGGCCTCTTCTAGTGGCAGCGAGTGGGGGCTACTCTCTAGTTGTGACGCATGGGTTCCTTACTGAGGTGGCTTCTCCTGTTGCAGAGGTCCTAGGAGCACAGGCTCCGTAGTTGTGGTGTATGGGCCTAGCTGCCTCTCATGTGTGGAGTACTCCCGGATTAGGATTAGAACCCATGTCCCCTGCATTAGCAAGCAGACTCCCAGCCACTGGACCACCAGGGACGTCCTCAGCTGTTCATAATTCTAAAGGTGGCATTCATCAGATTTTACCCCTCTCCCTCCAGGAATGAAGTGGGCATTCTGATGCATCATATTAGAAGCTTCCAGGTCAATTCTTGCTTCAAATAGGGCAACTGACATTCTTGTGAATCTGTATGCAGTGTATCTCCTGCCTCACCTTTCTTTAGAGCATCCTCACACTTCATGGTGATGAAGACTGAGACAAGTCTGCATGTTGTCTAAATGGCACTTTGTCAGGCTCATTGTATTCCATCTGGAGATGTTAGTTTTCCTTTTCTCCTTCAGAGAGTTATTTCATGGAATGAAGGGAAGAAGATGTCACCAATTCCATGTAATGAATGTTGCTGCTGCTGCTAAGTCGCTTCAGTCGTGTCTGACTCTGTGCGATCCCATAGACGGCAGCCCACCAGGCTCCTCTGTCCCTGGGATTCTCCAGGCAAGAGTATTGGAGTGGGTTGCCATTTCCTTCTCTAGTAATGAATGTTATTAGTGGCTAATTCCTGAATTAACTTATATAATGGTTTAATTCAACTTTCTTACCCTTTTTCAGTGTACTTCTGATTGATAGGTTTTGGTTATCTCTACTCTTGGGATGCTCAGTGCCAGCACCTTCCTCCTCTTTACATTTTTTTCCATAATATCTTTTTCTGACTACACCTTTTACTCTCTTGTCTATACATTCTTCCAAGATATTGCTTAGCTTAAAAAATATCAATGTTGTGGTCTGCCAATTCACTACCCTTGTATATATATGAGCTCTCCATGACTTTCTACCCTCATCTTCTCATTATGATCTCTCTTGAGTTTTATAAGCCAGAAACAATTGAATCACATCAACCCACACGAGCATCAGGGATTGCTTTATAAATGTTCCATTACAGATTCTTCCATAATTGGAGGGTTGACCTAGGATATCATATGTCAAGCAGGTAGAGTGATAGAGCCCTAATTAGAATAGTTACACCCATGTCTTTCATCAAGATAAAGCTAAACAAGCTTGTTACATTCAAGCCCTGCCGCATATAGATGAGAAAGATTGCATTTTCACACTTTGTGTTTTGCTTCCAGAAAGTGTCCAAGATACCCAACTTTTTGAACATTTATGAAGACGTTCTCAATTAAAAAATTTTTAGATTGAAAAATTTTTCTGCAGCTATTGAACATTGAAGTGTTACTCACTCAGTAACCCCCCAGACTCCTCTGTCCATGGAATTTTCCAGTCAAGATACTGAGATGAGTTGCCATTCCCTTCTCCTGAGAATCTTCCTGACCCAGGGATTGAACCTGGGTCTCCTGCATTGCAGGCAGATTCTTTACCAACTGAGTCACTGTTAAAATTGAGGCTGAAATACTCATGCTAATATTCCTGCAAGTATATCATTTGCTGTACAGTTAGATTTTAGAATAATTGCATCACTCATAAAAATATGTCCAAAATGGCATTATTAAATTTCCATTTGTTATTATATTAAATTCCATTCATTATTAAGTTAAAATCTAACTAATATAGTTAAAATTGAGTAAGTGAAATTAAGAATAGGGTGATTATGACACTGTTGAAGAATTTTGGCATTTTAATTCCTAAATTTCTGTACTCATCCAGCAGCAGAGGTCACTAGCACTATAAATTCCATTTGTACCCTTTGAGTTATTGCTTCTGTCAAAATTACATCATTTTTGTGAGTCACAGGTAGCTGAAAAAACCACCAAATAGCCTGCAGCTTCTTTCACAGTTATTACTTGTTGAAGTTTTTTTAACAGCAAAAAATCAGTGTATGTTAAAATTTCAAACTATGAGAGGGGAAAAAAAAATCTATGTCTTGGTGAAAATAACTAAGAACATCACTAAGAGTGCTATGTCGATTTAGTCTTACTAGACATTCATTCTGTTATATATAGTGACATTCAAAGTGAAGTGTATGTATGTATGTATGTATGTATGGGTAACAGAAAATGTTAAGGACAAATTTATATAGATTCTGATCCTTAGAGGGAGTTAATTTTTATATTAAATTTCTATCTGGCTATCATTTTGTGTATTCTTAGAAGCTTAAAAATTTAAGGAGATACTGAGAGAGTTTTGACACTTTTAACTTGGATAGTAGCCAAGATTATAAAAGAAAGCATGGCTGTAAGGTGTCTGGGATTCTTTCAAGTTCAAAAAGTGCCTAAACATTCATACAGGTTATGAAGTTTTAGTTCAGACTCTTGTTTTTCTTCCCATCAAGCTATTCATTGAGACTTCCCTGAGCTTTTTATTTTATGCCTTTCTTTGAATATTTTCAAGAAGACACTACTACTTTCTAGATAATTAGATTGTACCACATATGAATATAAATTACACTTATCTCCCCAAGCAATAATTGAATTTCATGCACACAAGTACCTGCTTTTTCTGAAATCTTTCCTCTGATTACTGACTGGCAGGTAGGCTCAGAACCTACCAGTGGTAAAAGAGAGTAATAAAAAATTCAGTGGACTCTACAATCTTAGAATTTCTGGTTTTCAGTATATTCAATTTATTTATATTTCAACACCTGTAGTTCTTCAGTTCTTTCATCATTATTAGAACTTTGTCCCATAGCTAGAGGTGGGAGAATCCTCAAAATAAAATCATCCTAGGTTGCATCTTATTTTTCTTCAAATAATTTTTTTTTAGGAAAAGAACTCAGATATTCTAGCTGAACATGTTAACTGATCTTTACAATATAGATATTAAAGGCTTAATACTACAACTGAATTTCACAAGCATTTTATTGACCTTTATTGCTTGCATTGTATCTTTAACATAATAATTCACACCTATCCAGAGCATAGAATATTTTCTATTTCTTGGAGTCAAGAATATCACAGATTTGCTACACACTTAGAAAAATGTTTCTTTCTTTTATTAACTCTATTTCCTTCGAACATGAGTGACATCTAAGTTCGACATTGTAAGACTTAACTTTTACTCAGTCCATATTCTCCAAGTATTTAGCTACATTTTTCAAATGTACTCACATTTTCCAATAAAGTTATCTAAAGTTTTCATCCGTAAATATAAATAAGCTCATAATTTATTCATGGTGAATGCCTTTCTATGAACATACCTAACTTGGTTCACTTTTTTACTGAGATATCAATTTAGGACCTGTCAGAGTCAAGGACTTATGTACAAACAATAAAAATAAATCCTATTCTTCAACAGCCATTTTCTAGGAGCAGTTTATGATTCATATATAATTAGTAAGTTTTTCATACATTGATTTTCTTTTACTACTTTTCTGCCTGCTCATTGAGCTTAAAGAAGTTTTTTGGGGCAACTTTCTTCTTTTTATTTTCTATATAAGAAAGTTTAATGTTAACTGAAAATTCAAAGATTTCCCAGTCTCTCTCCTCTTCCTCCTCACATGAAAATATATTCCCTAAGACCTTCTCTACACTGACACCTCAGGGGAAACATCCACTTTATTGTGATTCATCTCTTTCTCTAAAGGCTATTTATGAAACAGATAGGGGCTTCCCCAGTGGCTCAGATGGAAAAGAGTCTACCTGCAATGCAGGAGATCCGGGTTCCAGCCATGGGTCAGGAAGATCCCCTGGAGAAGGAAATGGCAACCCACTCCAGTATCCTTGCCTGGAAAATCCCATGGATGGAGTAGCCTGGCGGACCTTTGTCCATGGGGTCGCAGAGTCTCATGCAACTGAGTGACTAACACTATGAGACAGATATAAGAGCCATTTTACATTTATGCAAAACTTGTAATAGAACATGTAAAAGTGTGACACCAATGACAAACCTCCTGTGAACCAATTTTTAGCCTGTAAATTTCAGAGTTAAGCGGTACCCTCCAAAAATGCTTAGTCATCAGAACTCTCTAGTCACAAAGACGGACAAAAGATCTATTTTCACATATTGCTTCCTGTTGGTGCTATCCAAAATAAACCTGTAAGCCATTTGAAGCTTCCTTTTTTTTTTTTTAAAGTGGTTGTTTTGAAGTTTTGACAATTGGTATGAAATTTTTCTATCTACATGTGAATACTTGATAGATAATGACTATATATACTACAAGAACAGACATAAAGTATGATTCCATCTAAATCTGTCAACATAGGCCATAATTAGTATAATTCTATATTGTTCTAGTTACATCATTTGGTTTTAAAGCAAACAAATATTTCATCAGAAGAAAAATGTGTAAATGTTGAGTCAGCACAGCCCAAGGCACTTTCCTGTGCCTTAATATCAAGGAAATCTTGCAGAGACAAGCTGTTCTAGAAACTTCTGAAATAAAGCTAAAATAATAAGGGGATGTCACATTGTTTCATGCAACTGAAATAAAAGTGAAGAGCCCTTATTATAAACATGGCAGCAAAAAAAGAAAAAAAAAACATCATGGGCTGAAGTCTGTATTACAATGAGTATCTTAAGGCATGCTAGATATATTTGGAGCTTGCAACATGTACTGTCAAAGAAGAGGCTAGAAACTATAGGACTTGGACTTTGATGTTTTGGATTACTTTGCGATGCTTTTCATTTTCCAAAAGCCCATACTTTTCTTGGGTGATATTTGGTGTGGATCCTTAAGTATGTCATTACTATCCATTGGAAAGTAAAGATAATCATGTATTTTTCATCATATACTGATTGTGGGGTAGGTACAAGGATGGCCACTATATTCTCTGGGAATGGCTGTCTTCTTTTTGAATTCTCCCACACTCTAGGCCTTTGTCCTTGGGCAACTTCAGATGGATCCATGCTGGGCTTTTGAGGGGCGAGTTTTAGCTCAGAAGAGGTTGGAAAAACAATGTTTTACATCTCCAAATGCGACGAGTTTTCTTTCTTTCTTTTTTTTTTTTTGGGAACAGAAAGTAATTAGCCAAAGTGGAACTGGGCCAACTAAGAAGCATTAACAGGCTAAATGATGTGCCCTTAATTTTTGGAGCATTCCAAAGATGGACTTATTCTTTACATAATGAGAAAAAGGTGAAGCATCTACAAAATTCTAAGAGTGACTGGGAACATGAAAAGAAAGAAACAGTTCAATTTTCTCACAAATTAAAGATGATAACTGAAGCTAGCCACCCCCTCTCCAATCTAGGAATCCATTTGACTAATTTTCCTAAGCAGGCATTGGAATGTTCCTGCTGGGAACAGGACTGATAATATATGTAGCTGGCACTCTCACCCGAGGCGGAACTGTTGTTCTGTTTGGGGAATGGAGGCCAACTCCCTGCAACTTAAAGAAAAGCTAATTTAGGACACATCTAAAAGCAACTAAAATGAGAAAGGGGGAAAAAGAAATCTCAAGTTACTGTGCACTGTGCCAGCTGACCAAATATAAAACAAAACAAAACAAGATAATCTTCCCCTCTACCACCACAAGTTAGAAAGAAAGAGAAGGAGGGAGACATTTCTCTTGGTGCTGGGTCTATACTTGTTTTGGCTTCTTTTCAAATACTCTCCCAAGTTTAAATTTGAAATTTGATGACTCTCAAGAGCAGAAATGTTCTTTTCCAGGTGTCATTTTTATCTATTTCTGTCAAGCCCTTTAAAAAGGAATCAAGGAGAACCATCATTTAAGGGTGGTGGTGGGGGGAGTACAAAAGCTGGTTAACTCCAGGACAAAAGGTAGTAGAAACATATTTACTGAAAGAGGGGAGATTTCTGTAGTTAGTAGAAATACATCTGAGAACAGTGCCTTTTAAAAGATGACATCTGAAGCTCACTAGAATTAACTACTTAATGGAAAAAAAATCTCTCCAGACTAAAAAAAGAAATCTTCCTACCTAGTTGTATTTTTTTTTAACCAAATGAAATTTAGCTCTGTTTGCTATTTCATTTTAGGTAAAAAGATAATAAAATTTTGGAGATAAAGATGTGTTTATATGCTTTTATAACTTAAAGGCAATTTTAACTTGAACATCAAACTCTTACAGATTTTGGCTCATTATGAGAGCAAATGCCTCAGGGCATTTGTTTTAGTCTTTAACTGAAATACTCTGATATGAAGCTTGCAAGAGATCTTGAGGAAACATTTCATATATGTGATGTAGGCTGATGGAGGCAACACTACACGTGAAACAACTGAATTTGAATCCTCAGCTGACTGAGGCTGGACAAATTACACAACTATTTGAAAAATGGAAGTAATAGCATTGACTGCTTATCTCATCCATTCTTAGAAAATAGTAAATGAAATAATGAATTCATACAGTAAATAATGTACAGTAACATGTACAAAAAGTTGTATAAAAGAAGGTTCTATTTTCCCTGGTGTGCAGTCTTTTTTCAGTTCCCTTGCTTTTTATTATGTGTTTCTTTTCAAATCTTCATTTCCCTCATTTTTTGAGTTGTACTTTTTTTTTTTACTGAAAGTTTCTTTAAAAAGAATTAAATGGATGGTTGTTTACAAGGTTGAGGCTCTTTTTCTCTTCATTTATTTCTGTCAATAATTTCTGGAGTTAATTTTAGAGATTTTGACTCATTAAATGACTAACTCTCTGAAACCACCACAGTGCACAGAAATCCTAGATAGGAATAGAGGCAAGGGTGCCCAGTATGATATTAAAGCAATTATAGACAATTAGCATTCCCTATCTGCCTGCAATGCAGGAGACACAGGAGATGTGGGTTTGATTCCTGGGTTGGGAAGACCCCTTGGAGGAGGAAATGGCAACCCACTTAGTATCTTGCCTAAAATATCCCATGGACAGAGAAGCCTGGCAGGCTACAGTCCAAAGGACTGCAAAGAGTTGGACATGACTGAGTGGCTGAGCACGCGTGCGCACACACACACACACACACACACACACACACGAGAATAAGAGCACTGTTGCTTATGTTTGGAAAGGTTATAAAGCGGGGGAGATAATAGAGGAAAATACGCTTATGAAAAGTGATGGCAACCCTGGTTAAAAAAGGTGTAGGCAATGATAAGGGACTTCGGAATGAGAATCAAAGAGCATTTTATTATCGTCTGATAATACCCAGGGCATGGTAAATTAAACTTTAACATCTCTAATAAGAGGTATTTGTATCGATTTTCACTTTACATTTAAGCCAAAGCTGTTGACTCTTGAACAGTGTTACTCAAACTTTAACATGCTTGTGAGTTGTCTAGAGACCTTTCCGAAATTCACATTCTGATCAAAAGTTTTGTGGTGGTCACTGAACTAGCAAAAGGATCTGATTTCTGACAAACTCCCAGTCAATGCCAAGGCTGCTGCTTCTCAGACAATTTTAGTAACCAGACTGAATGTCACTGTAATTATTTTTCCCTTACAAATAACACCCTGGGAATGATGTCTCTGTTGGAGAAATTGTGGGTATGGAAATATTATTCAAGAAAAGATTTCCTTTTGTAAAACTTTGAGATAAAATTTATGTACAACACAGTGTCATTTTGAAGTATAAAATTTGATGAGTTTTAACATGTGTCAGAGAAGGCAAGGGCAACCCACTCCAGTACTCTTGCCTAGAAAATCCCATGGATGGCAGAGCCTGGTAGGCTGCAGTCCATGGGGTCACTAAGAGTCAGACACGACAGAGCAACTTCACTTTCACTTTTCACTTTCATGCATTGGAGAAAGAAATGGCAACCCACTCCAGTGTTCTTTCCTGGAGAATCCCAGGGACGGGGGAGCCTGGTGGGCTGCTGTATATGGGGTCGCAAAGAGTCGGACACGACTGAAGGGACTTGGCAGCAGCAGCAGCAGCAGCATATGTGTACCATCACGGAACCATTACAACAACAATCAGGATAACAAATATTTCCATCAAAAAGAACCTCATAAAGCTCAATGTCTGAAAAAAAAATCCAATCAAAAAGAATGGGTGGAAGATCTACGTAAACATTTCTCCAAATGGGCACACGCTGTGCTCAGTCGCTCAGCCATGTCCAGCTCTGCAATCCCACGGACTGTAGCCTGCCGGGTTCCTGTGTCCATGGGGATCCTCCAGGCAAGAATACTGGAGTGGGTTGCCATGCCCTCCTCCAGGGCGCCTTCCCAACCCAGAGAATCAAACCTTGGTCTCTTGCGCTAGCAGGTGGTTTCTTTACCACCAGCGCCACCTGGGACAGATGGATAAAAAATACATGAAAAGATGCTCAACATAACTAATTACTAGAGAAATGAAAAGCAAAACTACAGTGAGGGATCACCTCACACCAGTCAGAATGACCATTATCAAGAAAATCTACAAACAATACATGCTGGAGAAGGTCTGGAGGCAAGGGAGCCCTCTTTCACTGTTGCTGGGAATGTAAACTGATACAGCCACTATGGAGAACAATGTGGAGATTCCTTTAAAAACTAAAAGGAGAGCTACCATATGATCTTGTAATCTCACTCCTGGGCATGTATCTGGAGAAAGCCATAATTCAAAAAGATAAATGCACCCCAATGTTCATTGAAACGCTATTTACAATTAGCCAGGACAGCAAAGCATCCTAGACATCCACCAACAGAGGAATGAATAAAGAAGTAGTACATATATGCAATGGAATAGTGGCTATAAAAAATTGAAATAATTCCATGTGTAGCAACATGTGTGGACCTACAGATTGTGACACTGAGTAAAATAAGTCAGACAAAGACAAATATCATATGATATCACTTACATGTAGAGTCTTAAAAAAAGGATACAAATGAATTTATCTATAGGAGAGAAATGGATTTACGCATGTAGAAAACAAACTTATGGTTTGTTACCGGAGATTACCAGGGGGTAAGGTGCTATTTAGTCATTAAGTCCGACTCTTTGCGACCCCATGGACTGTAGCCTGCCAGGCTCCACTGTCCATGGGATTTCCCAGGCAAGAATACTGGAGTGGGTTGCCATTTCCTTTGCTGGGGCAGGGGGGAAAGATGGGGAAGGGATAAACTAGAAGACTGGTATTGACATATACACACTATTGTAGATAAAATAGATTAACTAATAAGAAACTACTGTATGCACAGTGGTCTCTGCTCAGTACTTTGTAATGGCCTATATAGGATAAGAATCTAAAAGAAGAGTGGAGATATATATATATTTATATATATATGTATATGTATTGATTAACAGATTCATCCTGCTGTACACCTGAAACTAACACAAAATTGTGAATTAACCATACTCCAATAAAAATTTAGAAGAAAGAAAGGACTCAAAAGTTCTTTATCCACCTTTGTAATCTTCTTATTTATTCTCCCCCTCCCATGTATCCATTAATCTTTCTGTCATTTATATTATTTTCCATTTTCTAAAATTTTATATAAAAATCAGACAATATGATATGTATTCTTTTATTATATGGCTTTTTTTCACTCAGCATATATATTACGAGAGTCATCTGTTTGCTCACTTTTGGAAATTGTTGCTTTGTTTCATAATCGAGTTGCCTGTATCATGGCTGACTAGTAGTCCATTCAATGTATGTACCACAAAGTGTCTATCCATTCAGCTGCTGATAGACGTTGTATCACTTCCAGTTTGGAGCTATAACATAGAAAACTTAGGAGCATGCAGGAACATACTTTATATAACCTATTATTTCATTCCTAAGAGAAGAATGACTGAGTTCTATAGAATGTGCATGTTTACATATTTAAGAAAGTATTAAGTTGTCCAAAGTGATGGTACCATCTTACATTCCTACCAGCAATGCTTGAAGATTCCATTTACTTTCTCTACCCTTACTTGGCTGGTATGATCAGTCTTTAGCTGTTTTAGTGGTTATATAGTGGTATCGCACTGTGGTGTTATCTGCATTTCTCTGATAACTAAAGGTGTTGAGCAGCTTTTCATGTTTATTGGCCATCCATACATCTTCATTTGTGAAGTTTTTGTTCAATTTTCTTGCTCATTTTTGAAAATTAGAGTGTTTATCTTAATGTTATGACATGCAAATTCTTTGTGTATTAAAGATCAGGGATTGACAGACTTTTTCTCTAAAGGGTCAGAGTGAATACTTTAGGCGTTATGGACCACAAGATTTCTGTTGCAACTATTAAACTTAGCCTTGTATCATGAGAACAGCCACATATAAGACACAAATGGATAAGCCTGACTATGTCTCAACAAACTTTTATATACAGAAACAGATGGCAGGGCAGACCTAGACAGGGCCTTGTTTTGATAATTCTTGTTCTTCATGAAAGTTGTTTGTCAGATATATGCTTTGCAAATATATTTTTCTTGTTAGTGGGTTGTTCTTCCATTTTCTTAATAGTTAGTGTCTTATGTTTGTCGATAACAAACATTTTATGTTTTTATGAAATCTAATGTTTTATTGATATTTTATGGTTTTTGTGCTGTATTTAGTAATCGTTACATAATTCAAGTTATTCCTAAATATTTTTCCTGAGATAAGAACTGATGTTTTTACTTTCTTATTCCAAATGAATAATCCAAATTGTTCAGCACTATTTATAGAAAGATGATCAATTCTCTGTGTAATTGTTTTGGCATCCTTGTCAAAATCAATTGACCATGTATGCAAAAATCTTTCTGAGGACTTCCTTTACAGTTCCAACAATCTGTATATCTAGCTTTATTCTAATCCCACACTAAATTGATTATTGGAGGTTAAAAATAAGTCTTCAAATCAGGTAATTAAAGTTTTACAATCTTGTTCTTTTTTTTTTTTTTCAAACTTTAGCTATATTAGGACTTTTGTATTTCCATATATTCTTATTATAACATCCTGTTGGGATTTTCATTTAGACTCATTGCAAGAGTCTGCAAACTGTAACTCATGTATCAAATCCAGATCACAATCTCTTTTTTTCTACTGCGCTCAAGCTAAGAATTTTTTCATGTTTTAAAATAATTGTAACAAACAAAGAAAGAAACAAAGAATATGAAACAGGTACCATTATTTGACTTGCAAAGCCTAAAGTATTTTCTATTTGACTCTTTACAGAAAATGTTTGCCAACTTTTGATCAACAGGTCAATTTCGGAAGAATTTGTATTTTAATAATGCTGAATATTCCAATTCTGAGCATGCTATATCTCTCTATTTGCCTTCTTTAATTCTGTAGGCAATATCGTGTACATTTTAGCATATAGTATTCATTTGTTAAATTTATTTGTAAGAATTTAATATTTTTGATGCTCTTGTAAATGTCATTATTTCTTCCATTTTATTTGCTGAGTTTTTCTTTGTGATATATTTTGAATTTTTAGTGTTGAGGTTGATTCTTGTGATTTTGCAAACTTTACACATTAGTTATAATAGCTCTGTAAATAGTATTACTTCTTTTTCTATCATTAAACTTTTGGCATCTTTCTCTTGCTTTATTGAACTGACTAGTGTCAGTAATAAAATATTGCACAGAAGTGGTACGAGTGAGCATTCTTGCCTTGTTTGCAGTCTTAAGAGAAAAGCATTCAGTCTTCCGTCATTAAATATGATATTAGCTGTTGATTCTCTTAGGTGCCCTTTATCAGATTTAGGAAGTTCTTTTCTGTCTTAGTTGCTTATGGCTCCAATAACAAATTGTCGCAAATGCAGTAGCTTATATAATACAAATGTATTCTCTTATAGTTATGGGGTCCAGAAGGTTGAAATCACTGGACAAGACAGTGTCTGCCGTCAGTGTCTTGAGGCTCCATGAGAATAATCCATTTTCTTAACTTTTCCAGCTTCTGGAGCTGTACTGCTTGCATTCTTTGACTCACAGCTGTTTCCTCCATTTCCAAAGCCTGTGACATACTATCTTCAGATCTTCAAGGTCATCAGAAAACTCTTCTAGAGACCTCCCCACTCCTTTCTCTTATATTGATTTTATCTTTTTAAAATTAATTTTTATTGGAGTACAGTTGATATACAATGTTGTGCTCGTTCTTGCTGTACAACAAAGTGCATTGGTTTTACATATACATATATCCACTCTTTCTTAGACTCTTCCCATACAGGTCATTACAGAGTATTGCGTAGTGCTACACAGTAAGTTATCATTTATCTGTTTTACACATAGCAGTGTGTATATGTCAATCCCAGTCTCCCAATCTGTCCCTCCCCTTCCCTGCTTGGTAACCATGTTTGTATTTTACATCTGTCACTCTATTTCTGTTTTGTAAATAAGCTCATTTGTACCATCTTTTAGATTCTGCATAGAAGTGGTACCATGATATGTGTCTTTCTTTGTCTGACATAGTTCACTAAGTATCACAATCTCTAGGTCATTCATGTTGCTGCAAATAGAATTATTTCATTTTTTTATGGCTCAATGATATTCCATTGTATGTGTGTGTGTGTATATATACACACACAATGTTTATATATCTTTATTCCTCTATCAAAGGACATTTAGGTTATTTTCATGGTTTGGCTATTGTAAATAGTGCAGCAATGAACACTAGGGTTCACTTATAATTGCATTTATCACCCCCAGGTAATCCAAGATAGTCTCGTTTAAAGGTCGTATCTGCAAATTCCTCTTGTCATGTAAGGTGATATTCACACATTCCAGTGATTAGGAGACAATTATTTACTCTACTGCAACTTGTATTCTGTGTGTGTGTGTGTGTGTGTGTGTGTGTGTGTGTGTGTGTGCCTGACTCTCTGTGACCTTATGGAATGGAGCCTGCCAGACTCCTCTGCACATAGAATTTTCCAGGAAAGAATACTGAAGTGGGTTGCCATTTCCTACTCCAGGGGATATTCCTGACCCAGGGATCGAGCCCACATCTCTTGTGTCTTCTGCCCTGGCAGGCAAATTCTTTACTACTGTGCCCCCTGGGAAGCCCTATTCTTAGTTTACTGAGTTTTAACAGTATAAATGGCTGTTGAATTTTATCATTCTTTCACATTTACTAAGAATATTATATGATATTTCTACTGACTGGAGTATTACGGTGAATTGTAATTGCTTGACTTTCAAATGCTAAATAAACCTTTCATTTCTGAGATAAAGCCCACTTGGCCATATTGTTGAATTCCATTTTCTAAAATTAAGTTAAGAATTTTTCATCCGTGTTCATGAGGGTCACTGTTATCTAGGTTTCTTCCTTCTTCTCTCTATTCCTTTCCCCTCCCCACTTCTCTTATTCTTTTTTTCTCTTGTAATCTCTTGTCTGTTTTTGGCCTCAGAATGAACAGAAGTATTAGTTGATGTTGTTTTCCTTTAAATGTTTTGTAGAACTCACCAGAGAGTTCTTACATATGCCAAGAGTTTAATTTTGGTGAAAGTTGTTAAGTACAAATTTAATTTTAAATTAGATATAGAGAAATTCAGGTTGTTTATTTTTTTCTTGAATGAGCTTTTGTGGATTTTTGTTTTAAGAAATTTGTTCATCTAAGTTGTGAAACAATTGCGATGCTAGTTTTCATATTATCCTTTATTATTCCTTTTTAAAAATCTGTTTATTTTAAATTGAAGGGTAATTGGTTTGCAATATTGTGTTTGTTTCTGCCATACATCTCTGTTTTATTATTCTTTTAATGTCTGTAGCATCTATAGTGAGTTTCCTGCTTTGATTTATATTGGCAATGTATCTATGTTCCTTTTTTTTCTGGTTAGAAGTTTGCCAGTTTTATCGATTTCTCAGTCTGTTTTTGTTTTATTGATTTCTCTCTGTTTGTTTCACGTTTTCTCTCCCTCTTCTGGTACTCTCTCTGCGTCTCTATCTCATTCTACCTTTCTCTCTCTTTTTTCTCTCTCACTCGATATAGATACACTTTATTCTTTTATTGATTGATGCTCTTTTCTTTCTTTTGCTTACTTTGAATATTATTCACTCTTCTTTCTCTAATGTCTTACTGTGAAAGTTTAGTATATTGATTTTGTTCTTTTCTGTTTTTGTTATATAAGCATTAAAAGCTATAAATATCCCTTTATGAATGGTTTCACTTGCTTCCCACATATTTTGATATATTGTGTTTTCATTTATTTAGTTTATGTATTTTCTCAATTCCTTTATAATTTTTTTGACTCAGCAATTATGTACATGCATATTGTTTTGTTTAAAAATATTTATGGACTTTCCATATATTTTTCTGTTATTGATTTCTAGTTTAACTGTGGTCAGACGACATGCTTCTAATGTTTCAAAAGCTTTTATGTTCATCAAGACTTGTTTTATGGCCCCAAATATTTTCTATTTTGGTAAATATTCCAAAAGAATGTGTATTTTGCTGCATTTTTTATAATTAGACATTTGATTTTCTTTTTTTTTAAATTAAAAAAAAAAGATTCCATGTCTCTCCTTATCAAGTCTTCATCCACTTTCCTGGACATATGGAGCATATTTATAGAGACTGTTTTAACATTCCTGTCTACTAATTCTTTCATGTGTTTTATTTCTGCATCTGTTTGTTCAGAGAGATTTTTCTTTTGCTTCTTCACATGCCTGATATTTTTCTGATTTGATGTCACATTGTGAATTTTATATGTGATGTGCTAGAGTATTTGCATTTCTTTCAATATTTTTTTTGAACTTTATTCAGGGAAGCAGTAAGTTAGTTGGAAATAAGTTGATTCTTTCTAGGTGTAGCTTAAAGCAATACCTTTCTAAGAACTCTATCCATTGCCCCATGAGGTAGGAAGTTCTTCACTCTTCATTTTCAAATTATGCTCATGTTAATGACAAAGACTCAAGTGGAACCCTCTTCAGACCTCTGGAGTTCTCTCTTTGTAGCTGTCTCTCTGCCCTAAAAATTAGTGGCATCTTCGCCTCTCTTGACTCTGAATTTGTCAGGAATACCCACAAGGTTTTCTTTCAGTTTTCTTTCCCTCTGCTATATTATGGGAAGTTCCCTAGACAGCAAGGTGGGATGATCACAAGGATCACCTTTTTCTACCCCTATCTTTAGAGGTCATTGTTCTGTACTGCCTATCATCCAATATCTGAAAACTATTCATTTTTAAAATAGTTTGCTCGATTTTTTTAGTTGCTTAAGGCAGTATGGTAAATCTTAGATTTGCTACTTCATTATTCCTGGAGGCAGAAGTAAAACTGATCACTTTTTAAATGCTGTTCTTACCCGAGACATAAAAGTCTGTTTCAGATGGGCTCAGATTTAAAAAGCCACAGTTGATCAATTATTTTTAATGCTGTTGTATATACCTTTCACCTACTTAGTCTCTTTTCCTATTCTACCCATTATAGGAGACAAGCAAGGTTAAATTAAACTCTTCATATACTTGGTGTCTACACCTGTGCAGTTGACCATCACTCGAGAAACGTGCACAAAATCCACAATTATTAGCAGGTATATATTAAGCTAGAAGGTTGTTAAAGAAAATAATACAGTTAACAGAACATTTTGAAGAGTCTTAGAAAATCTTTATCTTCATAACTGGACACAGTAAACTTGGCAGAAATGAATTAAGTAGACAGTTTCTTTCAAACCCATGCATTTGCAAAGAGCCTCAGTACAGAAAGTATTTCTGGAAACCAGTTTCAGGCACACTGAGTTGTGAAAAAGACAGAGCTCATTTTGGCACATGGGATCCTGAGGACATGAGAGAAGTGGAAGTTAGGGCTGAACTAAACTGATGGGTAACTTAGACGTATGGACTCCATTGGCAGGTATATGCTAGACATGTGCATGCATGCTCAGTCACTTCAGTCATGTCCCGTTTTTTGTGACCCCATCGACAATAGCCTGCCAGGATCCTCTGTCCATGGGATTCTCCAGGCAAGAATACTGGAGGGGGTTGCCATGCCTCCTCCAGAGTATCTTTCCCACCCAAGGATTGAACTCACATCTCCTGTGTCTCCTACATTGCAGGTAGATTCTTTACTGCTGAACTACCAGTTCAGTTCAGGCCAGTTCAGTCGCTCAGTCGTGTCTGACTCTTTGCGACACCATGAATTGCAGCACACCATGCCTCCCTGTCCATCACCATATCCCGGAGTTCACTCAGACTCATGTCCATAGAGTCCGTGATGCCATCCAGCCATCTCATCCTCTGTCATCCCCTTCTCCTCCTGCCCCCAATCCCTCCTAGCATCAGAGTCTTTTCCAATGAGTCAACTCTTCACATGAGGTGGCCAAAGTACTGGAGCCTCTCCTTTAGCATCATTCCTTCCAAAGAAATCCCAGGGCTGATCTCCTTCAGAATGGACTGGTTGGATCTCCTTACAGTCCAAGGGACTCTCAAGAGTCTTCTCCAACACCACAGTTCAAAAGCATCAATTCTTTGGTGCTCAGCTTTCTTCACAGTCCAACTCTCACATCCATACATGACCACAGGAAAAACGATGGCCTTGACTAGACGGACCTTAGTTGGCAAAGTAATGTCTCTGCTTTTGAATATACTATCTAGTTTGGTCATAACTTTTCTTCCAAGGAGTAAGAGTCTTTTAATTTCATGGCTGCAATCACCATCTGCAGTGATTTTGGAGCCCCCCAAAAATAAAGTCTGACACTGTTTCCACTGTTTCCCCATCTATTTCCCATGAAGTGATGGGACCAGATGCCATGATCTTCGTTTTCTGAATGTTGAGCTTTAAGCCAACTTTTTCACTCTCCTCTTTCACTTTCATCAAGAGGCTTTTTAGCTCCTCTTCACTTGCTGCCATAAGGGTGGTGTCATCTGCATATCTGAGGTTATTGATATTTCTCCCAACAATCTTGATTCCAGCTTGTGTTTCTTCCAGTCCAGCGTTTCTCATGATGTACTCTGCATAGAAGTTAAATAAGCAGGGTGACAATATACAGCCTTGACTTACTCCTTTTCCTATTGGGAACCAGTCTGTTGTTCCATGTCTAGTTCTAACTGTTGCTTCCTGACCTGCATACAGATTTCTTAAGAGGCAGGTCAGGTGGTCTGGTATTCCCATCTCTTTCAGAATTTTCCACAGTTTATTGTGATCCACACAGTCAAAGGCTTTGGCATAGTCAATACAGCAGAAATAGATGTTTTTCTGGAACGCTCTTGCTTTTTCCATGATCCAGAGGATGTTAGCAATTTGATCTCTGGTTCCTCTGCCTTTTCTAAAACCAGCTTGAACATCTGGAAGTTCACAGTTCACGTATTGCTGAAGCCTGGCTTGGAGAATTTTGAGCATCACTTTACTAGCGTGTGAGATGAGTGCAATTGTGCTGTAGTTTGAGCATTCTTTGGCATTGCCTTTCTTTGGAATTGGAATGAAAACGGACCTTTTCCAGTCCTGTGGCCACTGCTGAGTTTTCCAAACTTGCTGGCATATTGAGTGCAACACTTTTATAGCATCATCTTTCAGGATTTGAAACAGCTCAACTGGAATTCCATCACCTCCACTAACTTTGTTCGTAGTGATGCTTTCTAAGGCCCACTTGCCTTCACTTTCCAAGATGTCTGGCTCTAGGTGAGTGATCACATCATCATGATTATCTGGGTCGTGAAGATCTTTATTGTACAGTTCTTCCATGTATTCTTGCCACCTCTTCTTAATATCTTCTGCTTCTGTTAGGTCCATACCATTTCTGTCCTTTATTGAGCCCATTCTTGCATGAAATTGTTCCCTTGGTATGTCTAATTTTCTTGAAGAGATCTCTAGTCTTTCCCATTCTGTTGTTTTCCTCTATTTCTTTGCATTGATCGCTGAAGAAGGCTTTCCTATCTCTCCTTGCTATTCTTTGGAACTCTGCATTCAGATGCTTATAGCATTCCTTTTCTCCTTTGCTTTTTGCCTCTCTTCACAGCTATTTGTAAGGCCTCCCCAGACAGCCATTTTGCTTTTTTGCATTTCTTTTCTATGGGGATGGTCTTGATCCCTGTCTCCTGTACAATGTCATGAACTTCATTCCATGGTTCATCAGGCACTCTATCTATCAGATCTAGGCCCTTAAACCTATTTCTCACTTCCACTGTATAATCATAAGGGATTTGATTTAGGTCATACCTGAATGGTCTAGCGGTTTTCCCTACTTTCTTCAATTTGAGTCTGAATTTGGTAATAAGGAGTTCGTGATCTGAGCCACAGTCAGCTCCTGACTGTATAGAGCTGACTGTATAGAGCTTCTCCATCTTTGGCTGCAAAGAATATAATCAATCTGATTTCAGTGTTGACCATCCGGTGAACTACCAGGAAAACCCTTATTTGCTCACATGTCTATGTGAGATCAAAGCCTAGCTATTGGCCCGGGGCAAAGTCCCACAGAACTGTTAACTAATGGGAACAAAAAATGAATTTTGTCTTTAAAAAGGCTTTTAAAAGACAATGACTATGTTAAAATGCTTTTATTAAATTCTCTTGTTTTTTATTAATGCTAAGATTTCACCAAGAATAGTAGATAGCATTTCATATTCATATTTTTACTTCAGTTCAGTTCAGTTCGGTCACTCAGTCAGGTCGAACTCTTCACGACCCCATGGACTGCAGCATGCCAGGCTTCCCTGTCCATCACCCACTCCCGGAGTTTACTCAAGCTCATGTCCATTGAGTTGGTGATGCCATTCAACCATCTCATCCTGAATGAAAACTCAGTTTTCATTCCAATCCCAAAGCAGGGCAATACCAAAGAATGCTCAAACTATCACACAATTGAGCTCAACCCACACACTAGCAAAGTAATGCTCAAAATTCTCCAAGCCAGGTTTCAACAGTATGTGAACCATGAAATTCCAGATGTTCAAACTGGATTTAGAAAAGGCAGAGGAACCAGAGATCAAATTGCCAACATCCGTTGGATCATTGAAAAAGCAAGAGATTTCCAGAGAAACATCTATTTCTGCTGTATTAACTATGCCAAAGCCTTTGACTGTGTGGATCACAACAAACTGTGGAAAATTCATAAATTTTAACTTCATTCCATTTCAAATGGAATTGAGTCATCAATAACCTGTATGAAATATATGTGCATATGCGTATCATATGCCTTTATTTAGTGCTTCTATAATTCTGACATTGATGGCTTGGCCATACAATAATGCTGAAAAATATAGTCCTGGGAAATGAATGAACTTATGACATATACTTAAAATTAAAACAAATATTTTATTGAAGGTAAAAGTAGACTCTATATTTGGATTGAAACAATGTAAATGATGATTTTAAAAAGTGCTTGCCTTTTTTTAAGGTTCCAGTGTTTCATACCAGACTCCCAGGTGGCACAGTGATAAAGAACTCTCCTTTCAATGCAAGAGATGCAATTCAGTACCTGGGTTGGGAAGATCCCCTGGAGGTGGAAATGGCAACCCACGCTAGTATGCTTGCCTGGAGAATTCCATGGACAGAGGAGACTGGCAGGCTACAGTCATGGGGTCGCAAAGAGCAGACACAGCTGAGTGACTGAGCACATAGTTTTTGCCAAATACAACCATAAATCAGTTACATTCAGTCAAGAGGATAGAAAATGCTAAGCTGTAAATTCAAGGAACAGTGTCAATGTCTTATGAAATGTACTTACTGAAAACAGGAATTTTTAGCACCACTTTCCCTTCCAAAATCTGTTATGTTAGATAAGATCTTTGATCATTAGTGCCTCAACTCAGGCAATGTTATAAGGTTCTCTTGAGACAAAAGTTTATTAGAGAATCCAAGGAATTTTCATGGGTCAAGTAGCATCAGGGTGAGCCTGCCTTTAGCACAGCTGTGGCAGGAGGTCTCTTTTGTAAACTAAGGAAGATATGAGCTATGATTTGAACTAAGATATGAACCATCTGATGCGAAGAGTGGACTCATTTGAAAAGACTCTGATGCTGGAAAAGATTGAAGGCAGGAGGTGAAGGGGACAACAGAGGATGAGATGGTTGGATGGCATTACTGACTCAATCGATATGAGTGTGAGCAAACTCCGGGAGATGGTGATGGATACGGAGGCCTGGTGTGATGCAGTCCATGGGGTCGCAGAGTTGTCATGAATGAGCGACTGAACTGAAATGAACTGATGAGCTATTTCTCACCATATAAGGAATTTAAATTTGCTTATTGTATGATCTCATCAGTCACTGTAATATCTGGCTGGTAAGGCTGTTAAACATAACTGACCAGTAACATAATTTCTACTAAGTAAATATATTGTAGCTGCAAAAAGTGAAGTGACTCCTTGCCCACTGTCAGTTACTGAGTCAGCACAGGGATCAGGGATGGACATAGAAAATTCAATAACTTATATATCTTCAATATTTTTTTGCAGCACAGAGAAAACTAGTCCATGAGATGACTTTCATACAACATGCTGAGACTTCGTTCCCCACTGTAGATTGCATTAGCTTACCTTCATTGGTTTTTGCCCCAAGTTAATTTTACTTATTAGGTCTGTGGAAAACATGGCCATGTCCTTGGGGCCTCTGGACATGCTTGCTGAAACAAATCAATTATTTGAAATGCCACAGTATAAATACTATCAGAATAAGCTCCTCGGGAGAAGAAAGGTGTCGTATAATTCAAAGCAATTTATAAATATCTACTTTCAGACACAGTGTGAGACCTGATCCAAAATTCTTTGAAAGGGGTTTAAATAGAGCTGCCAATATTACATTCTCTCCTGTTTCATGCCTAGAGTAATGTTAAGGCATCAGAGTTCAAGTGTTTTCTCTAATATTTGTAGAACAGTGTAAAAATAATGTAATTACTTATAAAGGGATATATATATAGAAAATTACTTTGGCTCAGATAGTTCTAGCTTGTAAAGTAGAGATTTATTCCCATTGAGATAGTAGAATCTTTGTTGAAATTTCAAGGCTGCTCTTTGAGTATTGAAAAATACTTATACTTACAAAATAAGATTCTAAAGTGTATGCATTTTAGATATTATGTGGATATAATTAAAGTTCTCATATAGTGCTATCAAACATAATGAAGAATGTCATTGGAGGGAATTCTGAGAGTCAACACAAGAGCAATTGCAAAGAACACTTCTGTGAATGATCCATATTAAATAACTGGGGTGAAAAGATTGATCAAAATAAGTTTCCAAATGGCAACCCACTCCAGTACTCTTGCCTGGAAAATCCCATGGAAGGAGGACTCTGGTGGGCTCCAGTCCATGGGGTCGCTATGAGTTTGACACGACTGAGTGATTTCCCTTTCCCTTTTCCCTTTCATGCATTGGAGAAGGAAATGGCAACCCACTCCAGTGTTCTTGCCTGGAGAATCCCAGGGACGGGGGAGCCTGGTGGGCTGCCGTCTACGGGGTCGCAGAGAGTCGGACATGACAGAAGCGACTTAGCAGCAAGGAAACTGTAATGATGGAGTTCGTGAATTAAAGGATCCATCCACATAAACATAAGGAGGAAAAGAAAATATTTTAAACTCTGAGTATTCTGAAAAGTAAAATAATTCAGTATCAAGATGGCTACAAATCATCATTACAATTAGAAAGTGACGTTGATAAAAGCATCCAACTTTCCGTGTTAACATTGTGCTATGTGCTAGACAAATCAAGACCTATATCTCTATTCTAAAGGAAGTCAGCGTTCTCAGACTAGTGAGAGAACAGACAAGAACTAATTATACGAAGGTGAAATAAATGTGTCTTTCTGAGGATTTTCAAAGGAGTTTATGGAGTCTCAGAAGAAGTTACCAATACTAGACAAGTTTGGAAATGAGAAGGCTTTGAAGAGACTTTGTCTGGAATGTAGCTGGAAAAATATGCAGTAATTACATTTAAAAAATGTAATTGCCTGGCCTGACGTATTAAAAATTCAGTTCAGTCAGTTCAGTCACTCAGTCGTGTCTGACTCTTTGAGACCCCATGAATCGCAGCACGCCAGGCCTCCCTGTCCATCACCATCTCCCGGAGTTCACTTAGACTCATGTCCATCGAGTCCGTGATGCCATCCAGCCATCTCATCCTCTGTCATCCCCTTCTCCTCCTGCCCCCAATCCCTCTCAGCATCAGAGTCTTTTCCAATGAGTCAACTCTTCACATGAGGTGGCCAAAGTACTGGAGTCTCTCCTTTAGCATCATTCCTTCCAAAGAAATCGCAGGGCTAATCTCCTTCAGAATGGACTGGTTGGATCTCCTTGCAGTCCAAGGGACTCTCAAGAGTCTTCTCCAACACCACAGTTCAAAAGCATCAATTCTTCGGAGCACAGCCTTCTTCACAGTCCAACTCTCACATCCATACATGACCACTGGAAACACAATAGCCTTGACTAGATGGACCTTGGTCGGCAAAGTAATGTCTCTGCTTTTGAATATGCTATCTAGATTGGTCATAATTTTCTATCAAGGAGTAAACATCTTTTAATTTCATGGCTGCAGTCACCATCTGCAGTGATTTTGGAAACGCAAAAAATAAAGTCTGACACTGTTTCCACTGTTTCCCCATCTATTTGCCATGAAGTGATGAGACCGAACGCCATGATCTTCGTTTTCTGAATGTTGAGCTTTAAGCCAACTTTTTCACTCTCCTCTTTCACTTTCATCAAGAGGCTTTTGAGTTCCTCTTCACTTTCTGCCAGAAGGGTGGTGTCATCTGCATATCTGAGGTGATTGATATTTCTCCCGGCAATCTTGATTCCAGCTTATGTTTCTTCCAGTCCAGTGTTTCTCATGATGTACTCTGCATATAAGTTAAATAGGCAGAGTGACAATATACAGCCTTGACGTACTCCTTTTCCTATCTGGAACCAGTCTGTTGTTCCATGTCCAGTTCTAACTGTTGCTTCCTGACCTGTGTACAGATTTCTCGAGAGGCAGGTCAGGTGTCTGGTATTCCCATCTCTTTCAGAATTTTCCACAGTTTGTTGTGATCCATACAGTCAAAGGCTTTGGTATAGTCAATAAAGCAGAAATAGATGTTTTTCTGGAACTCTCTTGCTTTTTCCATGATCCAGCAGATGTTGGCAATTTGACCTCTGGTTCCTCTGCCTTTTCTAAAACCAGCTTGAACATCAGGAAGTTCACGGTTCACGTATTGCTGAAGCCTGGCTTGGAGAATTTTGAGCATTACTTTACTAGCGTGTGAGATGAGTGCAATTGTGCTGTAGTTTGAGCATTCTTTGGCATTGCCTTTCTTTGGAATTGGAAGTAAAACGGACCTTTTCCAGTCCTGTGGCCACTGCTGAGTTTTCCACATTTGCTGGCATATTGAGTGCAGCACTTTTACAGCATCATCTTTCAAGATTTGAAATAGCTCAACTGGAATTCCATCACCTCCACTAGCTTTGTTTGCAGTGATGCTTTCTAAGGCCCATTTGACTTCACATTCCAAGATGTCTGGCTCTAGATGAGTGATCACACCATCATGGTTATCTGGGTCAGGAAGCTCCTTTTTGTACCGTTCTTCTGTGTATGTATTCTTGCCACCTCTTCTTAATATCTTGTGCTTCTCTTAGGTCCAGACCATTTCTGTCCTTTATCGAGCCTATCTTTGCATGAAATGTTCCCTTGGTATCTCTAATTTTCTTGAAGAGATCTTTAGTCTTTCCCATTCTGTTGTTTTCCTCTCTTTGCATTGATCCCTGAAGAAGGCTTTCTTATCTCTTCTTGCTATTCTTTGGAACTCTGCATTCAGACGCTTATATCATTCCTTTTCTCCTTTGCTTTTCACCTCTCTTCTTTTCACAGCTATTTGTAAGTCTTCCCCAGACAGCCATTTTGCTTTCTTGCATTTCTTTTCCATGCGGATGGTCTTTATCCCTGTCTCCTGTACAATGTCATGAACCACATTCCATACTTCATCAGGCACTCTATCTATCAGATCTAGTCCCTTAAATCTATTTCTCACTTCCACTGTATAATCATAAGGGATTTGATTTAGGTCATACCTGAATGGTCTAGCAGTTTTCCCTACTTTCTTCAGTTTGAGTCTGAATTTGGTAATAAGGATTTCATGATCTGAGCCACAGTCAGCTCCTGGTCTTGTTTTTATTGACTGTATGTTGTTATTATTCTTGTTACTGTTATTATCATCATCATCATCTGAATGAAATGATAATGAGGTGTTCTACTGAGGCCAAATCACATGTGTCAAGTATGAAAATAAGAGATATCATGGCATAGTTGTGAAATACCAAGTGTTATATGTGGTGTGTTCAGGGCATGAAAAAAAGGGAAGGGCAAGGAATGAGGTTTGGAGAAAAATATCAGTTCAGATTCTGAATATAGAGCAAGTGAGACACTTTGAAGGAATAATATGAAAAGAATCATATTTATTTGCCCATTTGTTATTACTATTTAACTTAAAAAGTAACATACTCATGTGATGAAAGACAGCCATATCATTCAAAAAGATATAAAGTAAAAATTAAATATCTTCCTCCTTATTCTTATGATACCTCTCAGTCCAACTTCCCGTTTTCAAACAGTTTTTAGTTGATTCCCTTTTAGGTCTCTGGAAGCTTGCAATCCGTGTAGAGACCCCTCTTGTATAACACTTCAAAATATCTCAGCCCCACGTTTGAACGGCAGCCACTGCTCTAACAATAGTTGTGTGCAGGTTTCCACTAGCCTCATGCAGATACATATTGAGAGCCTCTCACCTCTTGTACCCTGTGCCAAGGCTTACTGATGCTACAAAGAACACACTCAGCACTCAGTGTAGATACAGATATATGGGAACTCCAAGTCTGTCGGGCCACTATTAGCCAAGAGTTGTTGGGAGTCAGTATCTAAATGATTTAGCTCATAAAATGTGTTAGATGATCTGGCAGGAAAGGACACTAGTTGCCTGGAGAGCTGGCCAAATCCATAGTTCGTCCTTGCGTTAGTTTCCTCCTCTTTCATAATCCCTTTGCCTAACTCCTACTTCCTGAACTTACTTCAAAAATAAATTAGTGGGGACCCAGGTCTCTGCCCCAGGCTTTGATTTGTGGAGAAACCATGCTAAGACAGCTAGTTCTACGAACTGTTTTAAGCAAGCACTCTGCATGGAACTTGGAGCAGCACCATTTTCTGTTAAAAAAAAGAAATAGTAATCTTGTCCCAAGTATTAAGAAAATGAAGATATCTCCAGTCCTGTTGTGGCATAAAAATACTGAGTCTTTCCTGCTTTAGTTAGGATTCTCCAGAGAAACAAAAAATAGGATGTGTATGCATTAAGAGATTTATGTTGAAGAATTGATCCCTGAGTTAGGTAGGCTCACAGGTTCACTTCTTGTAAGGCAGGTCTTGTGGTTATGAACTCCCTTGGTTTTGGTTTTGGTATATCTGGGAAGATCTTTATCTCTTCTCTATTTTTGTATTTTTAGTTTATTTTATGTTTGGCTGCACTGGGTTTTCATTGCAGTGTGCGGGCTTTTTATTGTGGTGTCTTCTCATGGCAGAGCAAGAGCTCTAGGAGCATGGGCTTCAGTAGTTGCGGTGTATGGACTCAGTAGTTGTGGCACTCAGTCTTAGTTGCTCCACAGTATGTGAAATCTTCCTGGACCAGGGGTCGAACTTCTGTTCCCTGAATTGGCAGGTGGATTCTTACCCACTGTGCCACCAGGGAAGTCCACGTGTCTCCTCTATTTCTGAAGGACAGTTTTGATGGGCATAGTATAGGTTGGTAATTTCTTTCTTTCTTTTTTTAATCAGTGCTTTGCCTGTATCATTCCACTCTTGCCTTACCTGCAAAATTTCTTCTGAAAAATCTGCTAATGGTCTCATGGGTTTTCCTTGAATTTAATAAATCACTTCTCTCTTGCTGTTTTTAGGATTTCCACTTTATCTTTTGATAACTTGATTATAATGTGATTTTTGTGTAGATCTCTTCAGGCTCAAATTATTTAGAAAACTTTGGGCTTCATAAATTTGGATGTCTGTTTCCCTCTGCAGATTTGGGAAGTTTTTAGATGAGAAAGTTCGATATCCACCTTGGTCTCTCTTTCTTCTGTAGCAGGCACTGTGGGACCAGGGGATCCTTCTCAGTACTTTGCTGTGGTGTCTTGAGGGATAAATGATATGGATAAAGTACTTTTCTTGCCTGCTTTGATGCAGTTTTTCTCATTTATTTTTGCTCCAGTGGTGTGCTATAACCTTTCTGCTGAGTTCCATAATTTTCACAAAGGCATTCTGATTCATAGAGAGTTATTTAGTCAGTATTTCTAGTAGTGGGGGATGGGGGAAACTATGACTTAGGACTTGATATTTTTCTGTCTTGATGATTTATCACTGAGACTGGCAAGTCCAAAATATGCAGCATGGGCTGAAAGACTGGAGATCCAGGAAGAACTGATGCTGGAATTTATGCCCCAAGTTTGGCAGGCTAGGAAGATTTAATGTTGCAGCTCAAGTTCAAAGACTGTCTGATGGCAGAGTTTCTTTTTACTTGAGGGAGGCCATCCATCTTTGCTATGATTTGACGAAGTCCACTTTGCTAACAAAGGTCTGTCTAGTCAAAGCTATGGTTTTCTCAGCAGTCATGTACAGATGTGAGAGTTGGACTGTGAAGAAGGCTGAGCGCCAAAGAATTGATGCTTATGAACTATGGTGTTGGAGAAGACTCTTGAGAGTCCCCTGGACAGCAAGATCAAACCAGTCAATCCTAAAGGAAATCAGTCCTGAGTATTCATTGGAGGGACTGATGCTGAAGCTAAAGCTCCAATACTTTGGTGACCTGGTGTGAAGACTTGACTTATTGGAAAAGACCCTGATGCTGGGAAAGGTGGAAGGTGGGAGGAGAAGGGGAGGACAGAGGATGAGATAGTTGGATTGTATCACCGACTCAATGGACATGAATTTGAGCAAACTCCAGGAGCTGGTGACTGACAGGGAGGCCTGGTGTGCTGCAGTCCATGGGGTTGCAAAGAGACAGACATGACTGAGTGATTGAACTGACTGACTGACCCCCATTATGGGACAGAAACATCTAGATTAATATCTGAGCATCATCACCCATTTAAACTGACACATAAAATTAAGCACCACAATCACACACCTAGGATGATTTTAAATGAAAATATAGGGAGAAGAGAAAGTGTTGGATTGTGCAGGAATGATTGCACTTGAATTGAAGGGGGCAATGGACATTTTAAGGATTGTGGAGCTGTCTGGTTACTGTACAGTGCTTTGAATGCCCTGACAACAACTCAAGGCATACTATCAAAACCAGAATTGCTATATGGCAGATTCTAAAGACATGTTTATGCATATTTGTGGGAAACATTATTCTGAATATTAGACCCAGCATCTAATTGTGAGTGTTGCAGAACAGTAATAATATACAGCCCTAACGGTTCCCTGATGCCAGAGACAAGGCCTGAATAAGAGGGACGGTGAGCCAGAAACTTGAGAGGAAGACATTAGGATTGACAAACTTGACACTGAAGAACAGCCCAGTTGCCCTTAGTTCTCTGTGCTAGCAATGATTCTCCATACTAGAGGGGCATAAAGACTCCTCTTGCCTGGAGAATCTGTAAAACCCTCAAGCAAGACCAGAATCTCATAACTTGATATCTTGTAAAGCCTGCAACTTCTACCCTTGCCATTCCCCATTTCCTCCAGTTAACATCATGATAAGAGCCTTAGCTAGAAAAAGAGCCTTATTTCTCGCCTGGCAGAAAAGCTTGCAAACCAAAGAAATCTCAAGATTTGGCTAATGTATCATCAGGAACCAGAGGAAAATGTATGGAATCTTGATGATGTTAGATTTAAGGGATAAATTATGAGCCCGAACAAGGAAAAGCTTATTGTCACAGGAGCCAAGTTTCAATGTCGCAGTAAATTGAACCTGTTCAAATATGCCTTGGAATGGCTTCTCATAGATTGGACATAATAATGATCTTCAGTAATAAGATGGAAGTATTAGAACAGCTCTAACATAGTGTTAAGAAAGGGGCCAGAAAGCTCAGGGAAATGGAAATGTTTGAATGGCTCCATTGTGTGAGATGAGAAGGCCTAGCTACTGGTTATTTCTCAGGAAGTTCCAGAGGATGTTCTCTCTACTTAGACAATAAGGAACATACTAGTGAGAAAGATACTAGCTTCTTGGAGAATTAGTGGTAGTTAACATCTGGAGGTTGGTTGATGCCATGTGACTAGCTTCTGTAGAATCAAGAATAGTGGGATTCTGGATGAATCTCACAAGCATATTGAGCATATGTAGCCAATAAAAAAGTATATGTACTGTGTAACTGATCTACATAAAGGTCAAAATGGACACAACTAGGAAAAAAAAAGAGTAATGGATTTAATAAAGGCGGAAGCCAGTTTGAAGCACACAATTTGCAGAGACAAATTAGATACAATTATTGAAAATGGGCAGCAGAACTGAAAATACTGAATGCCCAGATTTCCCTAAATTTTCTGTGCTAGAAGACAGCCTGCCTGCTAGAAGAAAACAATCAGGATGTTTTGTCTCACAACGATTTCTGGGCAAAACTAATAAATTATGGTGTCTCATAGTGCATGATAGACGATCAGTCAAATACAGTACTTTCTGACTTATGTTAACAACAGCAGTAGCAAAAATAGAATGTCTGGTGAGCAGAAGTCTGAAGTTAGACACTGAAATGGAAAAATCACAGTGCCTCACCCAGCTTCCAGATTTAAGTCAGCTCACACACACAGCACCCATTGATTGAAAAGAAGCCAGATTCCACTGAGAAAAATATTTGCAATGGCAACACAGCAATTTCTGAGAAAAATTCTAATCTTTTTTCAGATGGCTATAATTATTTACCAACATACTGATTTTGGGAATAGGGCAACATCTAGATTCTGAGAATCGGGAATTTTTCAGAAAAAGATCTGAGATAACACTGATACCAGAGGACCCAAAATGCCATATGGTCTTCTGGATAAGATGGGGGCTAATGGAGTTCAGGCTATACGTGGAACTCTGGCACAAGTAAGTTTCTTCATGAATTCTATGGTCCATGGATATTTCTAGGGCCACTTGGTATATATTTTATGGCTCTGAAATTTATTTCCAGACCTGTGAAAGAAGAGCCATCATTGTAGAAAGGGTTTAGTGGATGCCTATAATCTGTTTCCCCTTTCCCAGCAAAAAGAGAAAATCAGAAGCAATAATACATCCCCAGAGAAACTGAATAGATTAAGGCCACCATGAAAGATTTCAAGAAATGTGGAGAGAGGAGTTGGCAACATTGCATCTTCTTTTAAGTTGCCTCTGTGGTCCCTGCAAATGCAAATTGATCATGACAGGTTAGGATGCAACAATATAGAATTAAACAAATGATACACTCAGTTCCTTTGTTGATGTGGTATCGTTACTAAAAAATATAAACACAGCTTCTAGTACTTCACATGTGTGTATGCTCAGTTGCTCAGTCATGTCTGATTGTCTGCAACCCCATGGACTGTAGCCTGCCAGACTCCTCTGTCCACGGGATTCTCCAGGCAACAATACTGGAGTATGGGTTGCTATTTCTTATTCCGAGGGATCTTCCTGACCCAGGGGTTGAACCTGTGTTGCTTGCATCTCCTGCACTGGCAAGTGGATTCTTTACCACGGCACCACCTGGGAAGCCCCAAGACTTCATGTTATAGGTATTAATTAGGTGGATGTAATCTTTTAAACACCAATCATCAGTGGAGGAGTATATTCAGCTTGCTTTCACATAGGAAGGACAATTGTACACACTCACTCGACTGAGATATTTTGCTTTTTCTCAATCTTGATTGTGTTGGCATTAGAACACACGTTGCCTCTACCAGTAGGCCTGGGAGTGGATGGATAAACACTCCCCTGTTTCATTTCCTGGGAGATTAATGTAAAATGAGTTTTCTAACACTCTTCAGAAAATGCATCAGAATTGAGTTTTAATCACCTATGTTTGCAGCCAACTCAATAACATGTTCATATATTTGCTTTCCTTCCTTCCCTATTTCACTCACTATTTTTCTCATTCCTGGACTCACTTCCCAAATAAACTACATTTTTTAAAGCCTTAGTCTGAAGATTTGCTTTGGAGGAAAACAGACTAAATATTTCACTACAGGACTAAATAATAGATACCTTTATCATGAGTTATTAGATTCTCCTCATTTGAAAGAGAATTATTTTAGCATTTTTCTCTCCTCTTTCCTTTCAGCCACCTTGATATATATAAATTCATCCATTGGTTTCCTGTAGCACATTAAGATATATTTATTCTTTATTTCTTCTCTCCTGGTAGCTCAGATGGTAAAGAATCCACTTGCAATGAGGGAGACTTGGGTTCAATTTCATGAGAAGGTAACGGCCACCCACTCCAGTATGCTGGCCTGGTGAATTCCAGGGACCGTATAGAATCTTTATTTAAGGATTTTTTAAAATATCATGTCTTTAAGGATTTTCAAATGTGAACAAGTTTTACTAACTTTTCACTGTATAAAATTAAAACATGGTACTTAAGTCTTCCAGAAAAAAAAAAGTCCTCCGCTCTCCATTGTCCCTGTTTTTACCTCTAGCTTTTTAAATCTAATCTCCATAGCTTGCCATTTTTTCCTCATGTTTTTAATTTCTATCTTTTTTTTGATCTAATTTATAAGAAATTCTTCCTATTAGACGTAAGTACTTTTTGTGCTTAGCAATTTAATTTTCAATCTGGAGAGTTAATTTGTAACATTAAAAATATCCAAGTTTTTTATAATTTCTTTGTGTTACTGTTTGCTTATGATACAGCCCCCGCCCCCCCCCCCCCCCCCCCCGCCCCCCCACTGAAGTTTCTAGCACATAGGATTGTCAGATTTAGCAAATAAAAGTACAGGGCACAGAATCAAACTCAAACTTGAGAAGAACAAAAAATGGGCTTTTGCATAAGGATATCCCATACAAATATTTGGGATTTACTTACATAAAAAACCCCTTACTCATGGCTCATCTGAAACTCAAATCTAGCTCAACGTCCTATATTTTATCTGGAAATCTTACTAGCAGAGTCCTTTGGATTCAGAAAATATTAATTTGGTCGTTTAATAGAACTTCTATTTTAAATTTCTCTGACCTCTTTGTTTTCTTATTCTTTTATGCCTCCAGCAGTTTCTCTCTATGAATTTAACAGTCACTTAACTTATTTGAGGATAATCACTGGATTTTAAATGAAACCATTTTCTCTTCTTGAGTATTGCTGCTTTTATTTAGGATCAGTTTGATGTGGATCACTTCCTTGATTCTGAATCCCTTTAGATGTTTAGTGATCCTTCTTTGACTGTTTAATAATCATGCCTGAAACACCGTCTTCATTGGTATTGGTAGTTGTATTGCTTTTCTAATTCTCCTTTTGTTGCCAGTTTTGTATGGTTCAGTTTTCCTAAAATGCCCTTCCTTTGGAGCATATTGACAAGGACTTGACATTTCACACACTTTTTTGTTGTTCAGTTGCTCAGTTGTGTCTGACTCTGCAACGCCATGGACTGCAGCATGCCAGGATTCCCTGTCCTTTACCATCTCCTGGAACTTGCTCATACACATGTCCTTTAAATCAGAGACATCATCCAGCCATCTCATTCTCTGTCATCCCCTTCTCCTTCTGCGTTCAATCTTTCCCAGCATCAGGGTCTTTTCTAACGAGTTGGCTCTTTGAATCAGGTGGCCAAAGTATTGGAGCTTCGCTTCAGCATCAGTCCTTGCAATGAATATTCAGGATAGCTTTCCTCTAGGATTGACTGGTTTGATCTATTGCATCAGTTACCAAGATACTCGAAGAAAATCAAGTTTCAAGGTTCAAGCAGAAGAAGATACATGTAGTGTTAGACTGATCAATAAATTTGAATAAACAGTACATTGTACTGTTAGGAAATTTAATTCAGTTCAGTTGCTCAGTCATGTCCGACTCTTTGGGACCCCATGGACTGCAACACACCAGGCTTCCCTGTCCATCACCACTCCTGGAGGTTACTCAAACTCATGTCCATTGAGTCAGTGATGCCATCCAACCATCTCATCCTCTGTCATCCCCTTCTCCTCCTGCCTTCAATCTTTCCCAGCGTCAGTAAGGTCTTTTCCAATGTATCAGTTCTTCACATCAGGTGGCCAGTTTATTGAAGTTTCAGCTTCAGTATCAGTCCTTCCAATGAATATTCAGGACTAATTTCCTTTAGGATGGACTGGTTGGATCTCCTTGCAGTCCAAGGGACTCTCAAGAGTCTTCTCCAACACCACAGTTCAAAAGCATCAATTCTTCAGCACTTGGCTTTCTTTATAGTCCAACTCTCACATCCATACATGACTATTGAAAATATCATAGCTTTGACTAGACGGACTTTGTCAGCAAAGTAATGTCTCTGCTTTTTAATACGTTGTCTAGGTTGGTCATAGCTTTTCTTCCAAGGAGCAAGCATCTTTTAATTTCATGGCTGCAGTTACCATCTGCAGTGGTTTTGGAGCCCAGAAAAATAAAGTCTCTCACTCTTTCCATTTTTCCCCGTCTATTTGCTATAAAGTGATGGAACTGGATGCCCTGATCTTAGTTTTCTGAATGCTGATCTTTAAGTCAAATTTTTCACTCTCCTCTTTCACTTTCATTAAGAGACTCTTTAGTTCTTCACTTAATTAATCAACTGGAAATTCATTTGGAGTTTGGGTGGACTTGCAGTTAAAGGTATAGATATTGAAATCTGCTGTTTTTAATTAGAAAATAAACTTATGAGAAATTCATTGGTATGCCAGTGAATTTTAATGTCAGTGTTCACATAGTCAGGGCCTTAGATACCTATTGCCTTTTGACCTACAAATGAAAAGAACCAAGAAACAGACATGTATTTGTATTTTCTGTCTGTAGATTTGTTTTGGAAATCATGGTTAGGGAACTAAATGAATCAGAGTCATATTGTTCTATCATAGTCCATGTTTCTGCACTCTATCTGCTTGGCCAGACACTAAAATGAAAAAATTGATATCCTTGGTTAACAAAGCAGTAATTTCAAACAATTTTAAGAACTATCAAAGTGAAACAAGTATACCACATAAAGATATCAAATATATATATTTCCAGAAGCTTTTATGACTTTTAATAATTTTTTCCTTATTGTCCAAAAGTTATGTTTCTTGAATGAATATTTCTATGCTAATAAAATGTAATTTTCAATAAAAAAGGCAACTTACTGTTCAGTAAAATGTATGCACCATTTTGTGGCTTCCCTAGGTTAGGTGGCGAGGTGGTAAAAAATCCACCTGCCAAAATAGGAGACACAAGAGACATGGGTTCAAAGCCTGGGTAAGGAAGATCCCCTGGAGGAGGAAATGGCAACCCACTCCAGGATTCTTGCCTGGGAAATCCCATGGACAAAGAGTCACAGAGTCTACAGTCCACAGAGTCACAGAGTTGGACATGCTTAAGGACACACACAAACACACACCCACCCTTTCAGGATGTAGAACGAAGGCTATTCCTAGCCTAATAAACATTCAATTCCTAACTGTATTTCTCTGTCCCCATTGAATCTGGTTACATCCATGTGAGTAGAAATTATGTGTTCAATTTTCAGGTAAGACTTTTAAGAAGCAAGAGTGCTTTTCTTATATACCCTACAGCCAGGTAATTATATAGAAGATCTGAAGGCTTAGTGGACTCACAACATGAGAAGAGTCTCAGTCCCTAAATCACAGCACACAGAAGAGTCTCCACCAACCAGAACACACCCATGACTGAGAAACAAACGCCAGTGGTCTTAATCTGCTAAAACTGGAAGTCCATTTGCTGCTTTATCCTAGCTTGCCAAAATCACAGAATATTCCTATTTGATGCATTTCTCTTTCACTAGAGGCATCATGTCTTATAAAGGTACTTGGAAATTAAAAACTATCATTACAAATGATAAAAATAATTTTTTAGTATAAAAATTTATTATTTTAAAAAGCACACTAATCATATGTAAATATAAAAATATTTTCAGAGTATTACTTTTGCTAACATTTTGATTTGTGTTGATTGATTTCTGAGTATTATAGATTTCTTCTACTGAAAAGTGAATTGTAAAGGGGAAAAATAGGTTGTAATAAATCTGGTCTTCATAACTATGGCATTTTTTTCCCCCTTATCTTTCAATAACATTGAATTGATTTTGAGGACCATCAAGTAAATACTATGAACAGACTGTTATGGGACAAATTCTGTCTCCCAAAATGCCTATATCAAAGTCTTCATGATGGGATTGCTATTGTTGTTTAGTTGCTGAGTTGTGTCACTTCTTTAGTGACTCCATGGATTGTAGCCTACCAGGCTCCTCTGTCCATGGGAGTCCATGTACAAGAATACTGAAAAGGGTTGCCATTTCCTTCTCCAGGGAACCTTCTCAATCTAAGGAATGAACTCACATCTCCTGCATTGGCAGGTGGATTTTTTACCACTGAGCCATCAGGGAAACCCTCATGATGGGATTATCGGACATGGAACAACAGACTGGTTCCAAATTGGGAAAGGAGTACATCAAACTTGTATATTGTCACCCTACTTATTTAGCTTATATGCAGAGTACATCATAAGAAATGCTGGGCTGGATGAAGTGCAAGCTGGAATCAAGATTGCCAGGAGAAATATCAATAACCTCAGATATGCAGATGATACCACCCTGATGGCAGAAAGTGAAGAGGAACTAAAGATCCTCTTGATGAATGTGAAAGAGGAGAGTGAAAAAGTTGGCTTAAAGCTCAACATTCAGAAAACGAAGATCATGGCATCTGGTCCTATCACTTCATGGGAAATAGATGGGGAAACAATGGAAACAGTGAGATACTTTATTTTGGGGGGCTCCAAAACCATTGCAGATGGTGATTGCAGCCATGAAATTAAAAGATGCTTACTCCTTGGAAGAAAAGCCATGACCAACCTAGACAGCATATTCAAAAACAGAGACATTACATTGCCGACAAAGGTCCGTCTAGTCAAAGCTATGGTATTTCCAGTCGTCGTGTATGGATGTGAGAGTTGGACTATAAAGAAAGCTGAGCACCGAAGATTAGACACTTTTGAACTGTGTTGTTGAAGACTCTTGAGAGTCCCTTGGACTGCAAGGAGATCCATCCAAAGGAAATCAGTCCTGAATATTCATTGGAAGGACTGATGCTGAAGCTGAAACTTCAATAAACTGGCCACCTGATGTGAAGAACTGACTCACTGGAAAATACCCTGATGCTGGGAAAGATTGAAGGCAGGAGGAGAAGGGGACAACAGAGGATGAGATGGCTGGATGGCATCGCTGACTCAATAGACATGAGTTTGAGTAAACTGTGGGAGTTGGTAATGGACAGGTAAGCCTGGCTTGCTGCAGTCCATGGGGTCGCAAAGAGTCACACACGACTGAGCGACTGAACTGAACTGAAAGGAGAAAGAGGCATCAAAACTCTCACCACCACATACCAACACTTATTGGCTCCATAACCCTGAAGAGGGTCTTCAGCAAAAGCTGAATGTGCTGGCATCTGATCTTAGACTTCCCAGACTTTAAAGAACTGTGAGAAAGAAGTATATGTTGATGAAGCCCTCCAGTCTATAGTGTTTTGTTATAGCAGTCTGTCATAGAATAGACAGTCATAGAGCTAACATTTCCTTCTTTTTCTTTTGTCTTATTTTTTGAAAATCTTGGTCAGAGTATTGTAAATATTTATTTTTACAATTTACCCTGAAGTAAAATGGAAGAAAAATAAGCTGGAAAAAGAGCTTATTATGTAATTGTGTAAAGTATCATAGACTGTAAATAGCACAAATCTTTTCAGGTTCCAGTAAAAAAAAAAGGGATCCATATAATTTTCTGTGTGTGTGTGTGTATGTGGAGTGTGTATGCATTTGCTTGTTTAGAGACAAGCAATTATATCAGGTGGGTTGTAATAGAAAGAATGGAACAAAAGAACCCTATTTAGAAATTATGCTCTGAATACATCAATTATCATATCCTGTATTCTCCTACTGTCTTTGAGTATAAACCAAAGTTTTAAAATACTCTCACTAGAGCAATGATTTCTTTGTGTCTCCTCAATCATGCAAAAAATTAGTATGCAAGAAACAAAAGTCTACTCTTTCTGTGTTCGATAGTTACATCCTTTTGATTCTCTTATTGTTGTTGTTCAGTGGCTAAGTCAGGCCCAGCTTTTTTGAGACCAAATTGGACTGTAGCCTTCCAGGTGCCTCTCTTCATGGGATTTCCCAGGCAAAAATAACGGAGTGGGTCGCCATTTCCTTAAAACCCTGGCGCTAATGGAGAGCCAGGATAGCGCTTCTACAAATGGAGACCTGTGGATGTTTTACCAATACCACTGTCGGGAAGCTTCTGAAACAAGAGGTGCAGAGAGAACTGAAGACATCAGGCCAAGTTAGCAGGTTATTTTGTACAATTATTTACTGAATAATGTTGATATTTATAAAGAATGTATAAAATTATCTGATAAAGCAGTTAACTTTGGTATATACAGTAAGCAAAAATACTTAGCCTTCAGTCCCCTGCCTGGTGGTTTAGGTTTTCTGAAAGAGGAAGCAGAACGAAGAGGGGAAAACAGACAGATTGCCTTGAACAGAAAATCTTCTGAAAATAATTTTTAAATATGTGGTGAATCTAATTTTCAACATGATGGGTTTGCAGTTCACGACACATCTAGATGGAGTTTTTAGCTGTCTGGTTTCAAAATGTCAGTTAAGCATTTGAATAAGTCTGGAAATTAAGTGGAAAAAAATTCCAACCATGTAGCATCCATGATTTTTGATTAAGTTTTCCTTTAGCATGGTATAGCAGAACTTCTGCTTATGGGTTTTTGTTCACCCTGAGCTTGTACTCCACACTCCCAGGGCTAATTGCTGACTGAATCTGAAAACATGAGTTTTATTGGTCCCATGGACATTGGTAGACGTCCTTCTGTAATGCCTCCAACTCAGCAGGCAAATTCTAAAATATTAGTACTGTCTACTGCTACTAAAGTAAGATTTTGAGGTGATTTTTTTCCCTTGAAATTGGACAGGAGGTAGTTTTTTTCTTGGCATCTGTTTCATTTTTTTCTTCTCAGAACTCTTTAAAGTTAGCTGATATATGTAGACCTATTGACAAACGGAAGAAAGAGAAGGTATATAGAGTCCTTAAATTATGATTTTTAAATTTGATTTTCACCCCAAACTTCCTGATAATAAGATTGTATTTTCTCATATGAAAGTGGAACAGGTTTCAATTGACTGTCTTTGTACTATTTCAAGATTACTTCATAAGCAGTTCAGTTCAGTCACTCAGTTGTGTCCAGCTCTCTGTTGCCCCATAGACTGAGCACGCCAGGCTTCCCTGTCCTTCATCATCTCCTGGAGTTTGCTCAGTCTCATGTCCATTGAGTCAGAGATGCCATCCAACCATCTCATCCTCTGTCATCCCCTTCTTCTCTTGCCTTCAATCTTTCCCAGCATCATAGTCTTTTCCAATGAGTCAGCTCTACATATCAGGTCACCAAAATATTGGAGTTTCAGCTTCAGCATCAGTCCTTCCAATGAATATCCAGGACTGATTTCCTTTAGGAATAACTGGTCTGATCTCATTGCAGTCCAAGGGACTCTCAAGAGTCTTCAACCCCACAGTTTGAAGGCATCAATTTTTTGGTGCTCAGCTTTCTTTATGGTCCAACTCTCACATCCATACATGAGTACTGGAAAAAACATATGTTTGACTATATGGACCTTTGTTGGTAAACTAATGTCTTTGCTTTTTAATATACTGTCTAGGTTTGTCCTAGCTTTTCTTCCAAGGAGCAAGCATCTTTTAATTTCATGACAGCACTCACCATCGGACTGATTTTGGAGCCCCGCAAAAATGAAGTCTGTTACTGTTTCCATTGTTTCCCCATCTATTTATCTATTTACCATGAATTGATGGGACCAGAGGCCAAAATCTTTGTTTTTTGAATATTGAGTTTTAAGGCAACTTTTTCACCTTCAGAATAAAATTAGAAAGCATTAGTGCCCTGCTTCTTTGGTGTAGCCTGGTGTAAATTCAAGTTCTCAGAAAACTTTTTGAATAGTAAAATGTCATTAGATGGGTGATGTGTTATAGATTTCTCACCCAGTGTGGTCCATGATGGAGTTTATTAAGGTTTCCTGGTGCCCAAGTGAGAGAAATAAAAAAGACTGTTAGTGAGACACCTGGAAGATGTGAACTGGCATCACGATTGGTGTGATGAGGATAGAGTATTCCCAGTATCAACCCTGATGATTGAAGGATAGATAATGTATCAGAAGTAAACGCCAACCTCATAGATCTGTAAGGACTGTGCATCTTGGTAGAGACCAGTGGAAAACAGAGTTGTTGTGGACAAATTCTAGAATGATGAGTGAACTGCCTGGAACTTAGATCACTCCTACATGGGTTTAATCTGGACTCTAAAGTGGATTAAGTATTTACTCAAAAAAATTTGTGAAAAACACAATAGGTATGTAACTGGTCCTATCTTGAATTTTGAGAATGATAGGTTTAAGAGTTGATAAAATTCAAATTTAGAGGGGAAAGGGTTAGATTTTTACATATCTGCAATTTAGTGATGCAAAACTCACAATCAGTAGACACAATGTCCGAGACAACCATATTTTTGTCCTCATTTTATTCCATCTTGCAGTATTATTTGACACCAATTCCAGTTTCATAAAATCATTCTTCTTTTGCAGAGGTTATTGAATTTTTTTTTTGGTGAAAGGCCAGATAATAAACATTTTAAAGTTTTGTTCCATACAGTCTGTGTTGGAACTTTTCCACTGTAGCGCGAAATCATTCATAATTCAGAGGTCATATAAAAACAGGTGGGAGCGAGAGTTCAGAGGCAGGGAGTGGATGGAGGGTCAGATTTGACTCACAGGCTGTGGTTCTCCTGACCCCTGTTTTTTAGGAATCTACGTCATATGTTCACAATTTCCCTTCTACTTTTCTGTTCATTTCTTTTCAGTTCCAGTGCTCGCTATTTCCTCTCTACTATGTTCTTCACTGTGACCAGCTCTCTTCCCTCTAGGTATAAATCTCTGTCTAGGTGATTTCATTCAAAGTCACAGATTTTTATTTTATTTTGTTTAACTTTATCTTATTTCATTAAATTTTATTACATTTCTCGAGATGGTTAAGTTCATCGTACATAAGTTTATAGCCACTTACCTTTATTAATTTGTAAAAGGAGCTTCTTTTCTTTTTATTTTTAATTTCCTTCTTTTTTGTGTGTTTCTGTCACTTATTTTCTTCATCTCAGTTCCCCTCTGCCCTTAGCCATTCTTTTTTTGGTATTGTGGTAAAACATGCGTAACATGAAATTTCCCATCTTAGCCATTTTAAAGTTCTGTAGTATAAAGTACTATTATAGTATTCAACTCAGTTCAGTTCAGTTGCTCAGTCATGTCCGACTCTTTGTGACCCCATGAACCTCAACACGCCAGGCCACCCTGTCCATCACCAACTCCTGGAGTTCACTCAAACCCATATCCATTGTGTCAGTGATGTCATCCAACCATCTCATCCTCCATTGTCCCCTTTTCCTCCTGCCCTCAATCTTTCCCAGCATCAGCGTCTTTTCAAACGAGTCAGCTTTTTGCATCAGGTGGCCAAAGTATTGGAGTTTCAGCTTATTAAGTAGTATTAATCACATTGTGGGCCTTTGTTGGTGGCTCAGACAATAAAGAACCTGCCTGCAATGTAGGAGACCAGGGCAAGATCCCTGGGTCAGAAGGTCCCCTGGAGAAGAAAATGGCAACCCACTCCAGTATTCTTGCCTGGAGAATTCCATGGACACAGGAGCCAGCAGGTTAGAGTCCATGGGGTCGCCAAGAGTTGGACACGACTGAGCAACAGCTTGGCTTAGGGAGGGTGTGCTCAGACTTGAATCACACTGTTGCGAAACAGATCTCCAGGACTTTTTTCCTTTTGCAAATCTGAAGCTTGATATCCATTGAGTATCATTTTCCTTTTCTCTCTCTCCCCTGGTAATCACCATCCTACCTTCTGTTTCTATAAATTTGACTGCTTTTAGGTATCTCATATATCTATCTATCTATATATATACACATATATTTGTCTTTTGTGACTGACATTTTATTTAGCATAATATCTTCAAGGTTCATCCTTATTGTAACATGTGACAGAATTTCCTTCCTTATAAAGGCAGAATAATTTCCCATTGTATGTATATGCTACATTTTCTTTATTCATTCATCCATTGATGAACATTTGGGTTGTTTTCTCCACTTGGTTTTTGTGAATAGTGCTGCTGTAATCATGGGTGTGCAAATATCAATTAGGTGAAAATATTAGTCCCTCAGTCATGTCTGACTCTTTGTGACACTATGGATTGTAGCCTGCCAGGGTCCTGTGCTCATGGGAATTCTCCAGGCAAAAATACTGGAGTAGGTTGCCATTCCCTTCTCCAGGCGATCTTCCCAACCCAGGGATCGAACTTGGTTCTCCTGCATTGCAGACAGAATCTGCTTTTAATTTTTTTTGGATATATACTCAGAAGTGGGATTGCTAGATTGTATTGTATTTCTGTTTTTAATTTTTGTGAAATTTCTGTATTGTTCTCCACACCAGTTGCATGGTTTTAGAGTCCCAATAGTGCACAAGTGTTTCAACTTCTCGCATCCTCACCAACACTTTATGAACATTTTATGTTATGTTTTAATAGTAACTGTCCTAATGGGTGTGTGGTGATATTTCATTGTGGTTTTGAGCATATTTTCATTGCTTATTGGCCATTTGTATATCATCTTTGGAGAAATGTCTATTCTTTTAGAGAAATGTCCTTTGCCCACTTTAAAATCTGGTTATATAACTTTTTGTTGTTGAATTTGTGGGACTTCTTTTACATTCTGGATATTTAATTCCTTATGCATGCATGCATGCTAAGTTGCCTCAGTAGTGTCTGACTCTTTGTGACCCTATGGACTGTAGCCCACCAGGCTCCTCTGTCCAAGGGATTCTCCAGGTAAGAGTACTAGAGTGGGTTGCCAGGCCCTCCTCCATGGGATCTTCCCGACCCAGGATCATACCCAGCTCTTGCAGCTCCTGCATTGCAGGTGGAATCTTTACTGCTGAGCCACCATGGAAGCCCAGATTCCTCTTAAGATTTATGATTTCCAAATCTGTTCTCCTTTTCTGTAGTTTGTCTTTTCACTCTGTTGCTAGTGCCCTTTTACATGCAAGTTTTTTTTTTTAATTTGTATATAGTTCCATTTGCCTATTTTTGATTTTGTGTCTGTACTTTTGGTGTTGTATCCAAGAAATCATTGTCAAACTCAATATTATGAATTTTATGTACTATTTTTTTTCTGTTAGCTATCTTATATTTTGGTTTTATTCCATCTTGAGTTAACTTTTCTATGTGGTATAAGATAATGGTCACACTTCATTCCTTTGCATGTTTCCAGTCTCCCCCTCATCACTTGTTGACTAGCTTTTTCCTATTGAGTGGTCTTGGCATCCTTGTTGAAGAGTATTTGACTATATACAAAAGTGTTTATTTCTAGGCTCTCTATTCTATTCCATTGGTCTATTTGTCTGTCTTTATGCCAACAGTATACTGTTTTGATTACTGTGTTTTGAAGGCATTTATTCTCACAAGTTTCATATACAGTCTCACAAGGCTTCTAAAAAATTGTCTTAGTTGTTTGTAAATTTTCATAAATGGTACTGTGCTATATCTTCTTTCTGTTTTTACTATATTTATTCTAGTCTATAACTGTAAGATCTCATCATGTTGCTGAATTTGTTGTTTCTATATAGTGTATGGTATTCTCTAGTATGCATCAGCCACAGTTTAATGCTTTCTTTAGTAATAAACAGCTAGTTTATCTCTATTTCCTATTAATGCAGCATCTGGATGATAAGCTTTGTATATGTCCTCATATAGACATTTTCTTATGTAGCTACCTAAGAATAAGATCATGTTATCATAGGTCAAATGCATAATTATTTTAAATATATTTACAGATTGCTTAAAAATTTTTTAAAGAATTATATATTTTTAATTGGAGGATGATTGCTTTACCATGTTATAATGGTTTCTGCCATACATCAACATGAATCAGTCATAGGTATAATATGTCTCCTCCCTCTTTAACCTCCCTCCCATCTCCCTCCACATCCCACCCCTCATGGTTGTCACAGAGCACTGATTTGAGCCCCGTGTGTCCTACAGCAAATCATTTTACATTCCCATCAGCAGTGCATGAAAGTTCCCACCTTCTCATATCCTTGATAATACTTGACATTATGTAGGTTTCTAATTATTGCCATTTTGATAGATGTGAAGTGGTATGTCAGTGTTATTTTAATTTTCATTTTTCTGGTTATTACTTAATTTTGAGCATTTTTTAATATGCTTGGACATCTCCTTTTATGAAATGTCTTTACATCCCTTGCTTATAATTTCTATTGGATTTTCTGTTATTTTTGTTTATTTTTCTTGGTATATTTCACTATTAACCCATTAGATATTGTGGATGTTTTCCTTCGTCTATAATCTAAGTGTTTTACTTGAGTTATAGTGGCCTTTTAAAAATATACAATTTAAATTTCAACCCAGTAAAATCATGTTTTCTTTATCATTTGTGCTTCTTGAAATCTTTTTTCAGATATAGGTCACAATGATGTTCTATTACAATTTCCTTTACTGATTCTGTGAATTTTCCTTTTATGTGCAATTCAATAATTCTGAATTTTCTCTGTACATAGTATAAGACATGCACTCAGTTTTATGTTCTTCTTAAAATGTGTCAGCACTCCCAAAATCATTTACATAAAAATGTATTCTATTCCCCTTGCTCTGTTTATTTTTAGCATATCAATTTCCTATACATATTTAGTTTTATTTTTGACCTTTGATTCTATTTCAGTGGCCTACTTATCTGTTCTGCAGTAGCATCTTATTTTAATTTATTTGGATTTCAGTTCTACCAGTATGTGTTGAAATTGGTCATTATTCTTTGGTTTTGCTTTTCAAAGATGTTTTAACTCTTTAGCAATCATTGTTGTTTAAATTAAATATATGCTTCAAATTCCCATAAAATTCCTCTAAGATTCTGAATGGAATTTTATTAAATTTAATTTGTGGAGGCTTGATTTTTTATAATGTTTATTAATCTCATATATAAACATGCATATATCTCTATTAATTAATGCTATATAAATAACAATCTATTTTAGTTTATTTCCAATTTATTTATGTTAATTTTTTGTAATGATCATATGGGGCTTCCCCGGTGGCTCAGTGGTAGGTAAAGAATCTGCCTGATGGAGACACAGTTGCAAGAGATGTAGTTCGATCCCTGGGTTGGGAAGATCCTATGGAGAAGGAAATGGCAACTCACTCCAGTATTTTTGCCTGGAGAAGCCCATGAACAGAGGAGCCTGGAGGGCTACTGTCCATAAGGTCGAAAAGAATCAGACACAGTTGAGCCGTCTAGTCAAGGCTATGGTTTTTCCAGTGGTCATGTATGGATGTGAGAGTTGGACTGTGAAGAAGGCTGAGCGCTGAAGAATTGATGCTTTTGAACTGTGGTGTTGGAGAAGACTCTTGAGAGTCCCTTGGACTGCAAGGAGATCCAACCAGTCCATTCTGAAGGAGATCAGCCCTGGGATTTCTCTGGAAGGAATGATGCTAAAGCTGAAACTCCAGTACTTTGGCCACCTCATGTGAAATGTTGACTCATTGGAAAAGACTCTGATGCTGGGAGGGATTGGGGGCAGGAGGAGAAGGGGACGACAGAGGATGAGATGGCTGGATGGCATCACGGACTCGATGGACTTGAGTCTGAGTGAACTCCGGGAGTTGGTGATGGACAGGGAGGCCTGGCGTGCTGCAATTCATGGGGTCGCAAAGAGTCGGACATGACTAAGCGACTGAAATGGACTGAACTGAACTGAACTGAGCAACTAAGTACACACAATGACTTTATGCATTCTTTGATTAAATAATTCTTAGATTCTTTACAAAATTTTTGCTGGAAAAATAGACTACTATTTGTTTTGCTTATGTTTTCTATGTGTGTTGCAGGCATAAAGAATCCTATTGATTTGCATGATGTAGCCAGCTTATTGAATGCTCTTGTCAGTGCCAATAGCTCTTCTGGTGATTCCATTGGGTATTCTATTTATATGATATAATTCTCTGGAAACAGTGACAGTTTTACAGTTTCTTTTCCAGCCTTCAGAGTACCCATGCAGTTTTTTCTCTCATAGGATTATCTGAGTACTGGGTTTGCCACTTACCAGTTGTATTGGTTAGAGTATAATCGGAAGGCGGAAACTGCGAAGTAATTTAAGAAAAACCACTTATTATAAAGAATTATTAATAAGGATTGGACTAATAGGAGTTTGACTGGTGAGAAGCAAAATACTTTAGAGAATAGAGGACTTGCAGGCAAAGGAAACAGCTCCTACCCCTGAAACAAGAAGTGTGTGTGCGCATAGTTTTGTCTGACTCTTTGCTACCAAACTCCTCTGTCCATGGGATTTTCCAGGCAAGAATCCTGGAGTGGGTTGCCATTTCCTCCTCCAGGGGATCTTTCTGACTCAGGGATAGAACCCGCATCTCCTGTGTCTCCTGCATTGGCAGCAGGATTTTTTTTTTTTTTTTGCCACTAAGCCATCTGGGAAGCCCCAGAAATAAGCAAGGATATCCAAAAGGAAGGAAAAAATATCTGGAAAAATTTTCTGCCCCAGGACTAAGATCCAGAGTATCAGACATGAGGCAGTCATAACTCACTGGATGGCAGAGATGTTTGCTGAGGCTCAAGGTTATCCACGAGGGGCCCTGGTAGAAGAAGCCGTCCACAGGGAGGTGCCATGTTGGCAGCTTTACCTGGGAAACCACTGTCTGGGATGCTGAAGAAACTGCTCAGAAGAGAAGCCACATCTCAGAGCACTCTGTGACGCCTGTTATGAGGAAGTACGGGACTAGCAGCATATTCTGTCCTACAACCACCGAAAAGGGTGCTGGAAACCCTGTTCATGGTAGGTGCCATGCTGGTGACTCTTCACTAACCACCCCCCTCCCATCAAAGGAGAAGCTGGGAGAAGCTGTCCATGGAGATTGCCATGTGCTACCGCTTGGTGGATATTGCTGGAACCTGTTGCAGAAACCACACGTCCTGCAGGAGAATTGGTGTGGCAGACGCTGTGTGCCCATGCCGAAGAGCCTAGCTAGAGGAGCACACCAGAACCATGGAGAGTGAGGGATCTCTCCTTCTCCAGAGTACCTGCAGCACCTTCTACTGTAAGCACTTAATACAATATAGGCTGCAAAGGAGAAATATTTGCAGGGCATTAAGGATGGCATCATGTCCACCTTAAAGTCAAATGTTGATGGTGTAACCCAGGTACCTTGGAATTGGCTGGGTTGGAAGACAGGGTTTTTAGAGAGGTAATTAAGGTTAAATGAGGTCAGTGTGTGTGTGTGTGTGTGTGTGTGTGTGTGTGTGCATGCACGTGCGTGTGTGTGCATGTGTGCACAGTTACTCAGTCGTGTTTGACTGTTTGCGACCCCATAGACTGCAGTCCACCTGGCTCCTCTGGCCATGGGATTTCCCAGGCAAGAATACTGGAGTAGGTTGCCATTTCCTTCTCGCATGGGACTATTCTAGAATTATAGGGGATAATAGACCTCACTGAATAACCAGGGAAGGGGGTAAAAAAGAGTTTTCTGAAACAAACAAAATAATGATTTAAAGAGGTCACTCCTAAAGAGTGAAAAGATAGAGCAAATAATTTAAAACTCTGAGAAAGGGACCAACACCAAAAACAGGAAACCCCTCAAGCCTCAGCTTGTTTTCAGAAAGTCCCTAATTAAATCATGAAGGTGAAATCTGACAGGTACAGAACAAAATCTGATTTTAATAACTAACAGCCTCATAGCTTTTGTTTGGTGCACCTTTAATACAGGCTCCCCACTGTTTCATATTTTAGAATCTTTCTCCTTAACATGGCAGGGATCGATAAGTTTATTTTAAATTTTATATCTAAAACTAGGTCAAGCAAGGTCTTATGTCCTCAATAAAGTGATTGTTTCCAGCTGATCTTATGTGTTAGGGCTGAGGTATGAACACATGTAGGAATTTTCACCACCAGAGTGGGAAGAGACAGCATGTAATACAATGTTGAGATTTCTAATGCTAAGTGAACAGAACTGATCTTTTTAAAATTAAAAACATGGCTGCTAATTTTTGCTCTCAAGGTACAGACAGTCACATACACACGATTACAAGATTTACTGCTTAATATCCTCTTAACCACGGAAAGTGATTGTGTTTATGTTAGGAAAAAGAAGCCAAGGAGAAATGCCATTATATTGTGTCTGCAGCTCTCAGTTCTAATATGTGAGTCTCATTTATAAGTAGAGGAGAAAATCAATAATCCTTTTAAGTTGCCTTGGATTCCAAGTGGAAAATGCTTTAACCCACTGCATTGTGGTGACTTAGAGTCACTCTGAGATATTATGCAATGTTGTTTCACCAAGAAGCCCAGCTCACTTCAGTAGCTTTTAACTGCAGGGTTGAGTCTGTCTTGGCTGGCAAAGAAAGGAAGACTGTCTCTGTTTCCTGGAAGTTTAACTCTTGTGCCCATTTTTTGTTTTTTTTAAATATCATCTTCTTCTTTTTTTTGAAGTGTTGCTATTTATGTTTTCAATACTAATTTTATTTTTATTTATTTATTTACTATCTGCATCATGTGGCATGCAGGATCTCAGTTCCTCTACCAAGGATTGAAACTGTGTCCCCTGCAATGCAGGTACAGAGTCTTAATCACTAGACTGCTATGGGAATCCCTTTTATAACCTTCTTGGCAGTTAATTTTGCTTTTAGAAGACTTACATGAAAGATTGAAGTTGCAGAAACACAGTTCCAGTAGCCCAGGGAAATAAAACCTTCAAGCTTTTATTTGAACTATGTTCACCTAAGGAGCCTGGTGGGCTGCGGTCCATGGGGTTGTGAAGAGTTGGACACAACTGAGTGACTTCACTTTCACTTTTCACACTCATGCATTGGAGAAAGCAATGGCAACCCACTCCAGTGTTCTTGCCTGGAGAATCCTAGGGACAGAGGAGCCTTAATGGGCTGCCGTCTATGGGGTCGCACAGAGTCGGACACAACTGAAGCAACTTAGCAGCAGCAGCAGCAGCAGCAGCAGCAGCAGCAGCAGCATCAATATTTACTAGGGCTTCCCTGGTGGCTCATGTGGTAAACAAAGCACCTGTAATGTGGGAAACCTGGGTTTGATTTCTTGGGTAGAAAAGATCCCCTGGAGAAGGAACTGGCAATCCACTCCAGTATTCTTGCCTGGAGAATTCCACGGACAGAGGAGCCTTGGAGGACCATGGGGTCACATAGTGTCTCAAAAAATCAGACATGACTAAATGACTGATTTATGTGACATGCTGAATATTTACTAAGTTCCACCTAGATAGCATATTCAAAAGCAGAGACATTGCTTTGCCGACTAAGGTCTGTCTAGTCAAGGCTATGGTTTTTCCAGTGGTCATGTATGGATGTGAGAGTTGGACTGTGAAGAAGGCTGAGAGTTGAAAAATTGATGCTTTTGAACTGTGGTGTTGGAGAAGACTCTTGAGAGTCCCTTGGACTGCAAGGAGATCCAACCAGTCCATTCTGAAGGAGATCAGCCCTGGGATTTCTTTGGAAGGAATGATGCTAAAGCTGAAACTCCAGTACTTTGGCCACCTCATGCGAAGAGTTAACTCATTGGAAAAGACTCTGATGCTGGGAGGGATTGGGGGCAGGAGGAGAAGGGGACGACAGAGGATGAGATGGTTGGATGGCATCACGAACTCGATGGATGTGAGTCTGAGTGAACTCTGGGATTTGGTGATGGACAGTGAGGCCTGGTGTGCTGCGATTCATGGGGTCGCAAAGAGTCGGACACGACTGAGCGACTGAACTGAACTGAGCTGTGTACAACATCTGTGTACTAGGTGGAACAGCTAACAAGAAATGAATGAAACAGTTCCTGTTTTCATGAAGTTTTAATTAATCAGAGAGAATGAGTTAAAAATAAAAATATCTACAATTTTAAGTCTTATATATAAGTGCCATATGAGAAGAGGTGAAAACACTTTGTCCAAAATTCAAAGGTACTCTGCCCCACACACAGAAAGGTAAAGGGAAGATGAATAATTTGGGGGCCAAAAATGGATGGAAATTGAAATGAAGAGGCAGGGGGATTGCCATGAATGGGCAAGTGAATTATCAAATAGTAAAATGAAGGAAGGATATAAAACAGGCCATTCCCAAGATGGAGCCCAGGCAATAGAAGCAGATGATTTAGCAAGTAGATGGAGTTCAGGGTGTAAAGTTTTGTTTCCTTTTTAATTGAAGTATAGTTAGGGGTGTCCCTGGTGGCTCAGTGGAAAATAATCTGTTTACAGTGCAGGGTTGGGAAGATCCCTGGGTTGGGAAGATCCTCTGGAGAAGGAAATGGCAACCCATCCCAGTATTCTTGCCTGGGAAATCCCATGGACAGAGGATCCTGGCGGGTTATAGTCCATGGGGTCACAAAAGAGTTGGACACAGCTTTGCAACTAAATCACAGCCATATAGTTGGTTTAGAATGTACAAGTGTACAGCAAAGTGATTTAGTTATATATATATTTTAAAATTTCTTTTAAATTGAGGTACAGTTAATTAATCAGATCATGTTAGTTTCAGGTATATAGCACAGATTCAGTTATATATATATATAAATAACCAACAATGTGGTTGTGGTTTAGTCACTAAGTATATATATAATGAGTATATATTATGTAATGGATATATTTTTCAGATTATTTTCAATTATAGGCTATATCATATGATATTGAATATAGTTCCCTATGCTATACAGTCTGTCCTTGTTTATCTATTTTATATATAGTAGTGTGTATCTGTTGATTCCAGATTCCAGATTTATCCCTCCGTTCCTCTTTCCCCTTTGGTAATTATAAATTTGTTTTCTCTGTCTGTGAGTTTCTCTTTCGTAAATAAGTTTATTTGTATCATTTTTTTTTTCCTTTAGCTTCCACATGTAAGTGATGTCATATATTTGTGTCTGACTTTAACTTGTGAAGAGTTTTTAACATGGTGCTTTCCTGAGAAAATTATTAATGTTATCAAGGCAAAAGACAAAAGGAAGGTTAGTAGTAGAGGAAGATTACTCTAACCAGTAGGTATTGAAAAGAGAGAACAAGGCAAGTAAAGAGGGGAGCCTGGAGTGCTACAGTCCATGGGGGCTCGAAGAGTCAGACACAACTGACCGACTGAACAACAACATTTGATTAGACATCAGATGCTTGGGAAGTATATTTTAAGGATATTGTATGCTAATTAAAGATGTAACTAGTCTCCTGGAAAAAGTTTCTTCATTTGTGCCTCCAAGCAAAGATTCTAATGACATTTTTCTTCTATGAAATGTACGAGCTTAGTTAGAATAAATAAATAAATGCTAATTATGTGCGAGAGACTGTGCTGGACACTGTAGAGGTATCTCTAATATCCACAGCGATTCTTTAGACAGACGACAATAACTTCATTCCACAGAGTAGGAACTGAGGCACAGAGAGTGCAGATAACTGGCCAAATGTCAGAGAACTGGTAAGTTGCATTTAAGTTTTCAGCTGAATACAGCTGAGATTTCAGTTCTGACTAAAGTCTCTACTCATCCAACCCTAGGTTTGAATCAATTCCTGCTTTGTCTTTGCTCTAAAAACTTTTTGCATATTACTCAGTGTCTTAGTTTCCTGATCAGTAAGCTGGGATAATAACTTCAAACTTGCTGTTATCAAAACTGAAGTAAAATGTCTATGTCAAAGTGCTCCATAAACTTACTTTATAATGGAAGATGAAATTAAGGATTTTGTAGAAAGAAGCTATAAAACTTGTTTATATGATAATACTTCCTTGTTTCTAAGGTAAATATTACTATTCACCAGTGATTAAAAAAAAAAAAATCTTTTGGTTCTTGTAACCTCTCTGTAATTCACTTCTCAGTCATATTATTGTATTACCCCAGATTTGTAATAATTCCTCCCCCTCATACTGTATGTTGCATACCACATAATATTCCTATAAAATGTTTAAATATAAACACATGACTATTCTAGCATGTGCAGTGAAAGCACACTCAAAGAGCTTTTTTAATATAACATGTTATGTATAACTTACTTTCTTCTCCCTTGGTGAAAAACTAGGTGACACTGAATTGATTTTCCTTCCCATTTATTTGGTTCCATAGGCTTTGAAAAATAAGATAGATGAGGGTGGTAAGGGTGAGTGTTTCCAGGTGGTTCTGCTGGAAAATTAGATGCACACTATGGAACAATATATTAAATGTATGTGTTTGTGCTTAATTAAATGTATACATATCAATGAAGATGTATATTTAAAATGTCTTTATAAAAAAGAATGGACTTCCCTCATGGATCAGCTGGTAAGGAGTCTGTCTGCCTGAAATGCCGGAGAGTTGGGTTTGATCCCAAGGTTGGGACGGTCCCCTGGAGAAAGCAACAGCAACCCACTATGGTATTCTTGCCTAGGAAATCCCACGGACAGAGGAGCCTGGCAGGCTACAGTTCATGTGGTCACAAAGAGTTGGACGTGACTGAGCGACTTCTCTTCTTCTTCTATAAAAAGGAATAAAATAAATAACAAAACAAAATTTAAGTGAATTAAAAGTACATGTTTACCAAAAACATGCATTTTGAGAGAATACCTACAAACAAAATTATGTTAAACCCATTAGACTGTTTGCCAGTGGTAGGAGGGAAGGAATGGGCTATGAGAATGTAATGGAATGATAAATGAAGCCAGCTTGGGTTTACATGGTCAGTGATGAAAACATATCATGAAATGAGGGCAATCAGTAGTCAACTCTCTGCACCAGAAATCCTTTCTAAACTAAGTAGAAGAAAGGGTTTCTGATGAACTTTTAAACAGGTAGAGCTCCAAACTCAAATCAATAAAATTATTGCACATCAAAAGGTGACAAGTATTCAGAAAGGTAGAGTTTGATGACAGGTTTAAACGAGAAAGAGCAGCATGGAGAGTTGAGGATGTAAAGCTGTTTCTTGATCAGTCAGTCAGTTCAGTCGCTCACTTATGTCCGACTCTGCGACCCCATGAACTGCAGCACTCCAGGCCTCCCTGTCCATCACCAGCTCCCAGAGTTTACCCAAACTCATGTTCATTGAGTCAGTGATGCCATCCAACCATCTCATCCTCTGTCATCCCCTTCTCTTCCTGCCCTCAATCTTTCCCAGCATCAGGGTCTTTTCAAATGAGTCAGTTCTTTGCATTAGGTGACCAAAGTATTGGAGTTTCAGCTTCAACATCAGTCCTTCCAATGAATACCCAGGACTGATCTCCTTTAGGATGGACTGGTTAGATCTCCTTGCAGTCCAAGGGATTCTCAAGAGTCTTCTCCAACACCACAGTTCAAAAGTATCAATTCTTCGGCACTCAGCCTCTTTTATAGTCCAACTCTCACATCCATACATGACTATTGGAAAAACCATAGCTTTGATTAGATGGACCTTTGTTGGCAAAGTAATGTCTCTGCTTTTTAATATGCTGACTTGGTTGGTCATATGTGAGATGAGTGCAATTGTGCAGTAGTTTGAGCATTCTTTGGCATTGCCCTTCTTTGGGATTGGAATGAAAATTGACCTTTTCCAGTCCTGTGGCCACTGCTGAGTTTTCAAATTTGATGACATATTGAGTGCAGCACTAAACAGCATCATCTTTTAGGATTTGAGGTCTCCTCAGAACCTTACCAGCTTTTGAATTCTCTATTCTAATTCTTAAGGATAACTCTACTCCTTGGAAGGCTCAGGAAGTGAACAATGATCTTCAGAATCAAGAACTGTTGCATTTAAACTCTATCACTTATAGTTCTGAAGACCAGAGCTTCACATTCAGTCTTTTTAAAAAATAAAAAGAACAAATAAAACACTTGTGTCCAGCACAAGGGTAGGTTCATGATAAAGTGAAAATGGAAAGTGAAAGTAAAGTTGCTCAGTTCTGTCTGACTCTTTGTGACCCTATTGGGGGGGAGGGGGGGGTCTTTGTGACCCCGCCAGGCTCCTCTGTCCATGGGGATTCTCCAGGCAAGAATACTGGAGTAGGTTGCCATTTCTTTTTCCAGGGGATTTTCCCGACTTAGGGGTCAAACCCGGGTCTCCCACATTGCAGGCAGATTCTTTACCCTCTGAACCACCAGGGAAGCCAGGCTCATGATAAGCAGACTAGCAGTCATACTTTGTCTTTCTCTGATGCTTTGTCTTCCTCTGATGTTACCCCTCATGTGTTCAGTCAACCAACATCACTTGAGAAACTACTACGGTTTGTGCACTGTAAATTTACAAAATGGAGACAACATACACATGCTTTCAAAATGATGGTAGTCTGATGGTAAAAACAGAGTTAAATAAAAAACTCTATGATAGGTTGAGAAATGCAAAGATGAACATAGTGGATAGTAGAGGGACAGGCAGGACAAAGCTCAGAATTGTATACCCTGTTGTTCTGGAAGAGAAAGTAACTTGAGTGTTGTCATGTAGAGTTGCTGTACTCAGTCGCTCACTTATGTCTGACTCTTTTCGACCCCATGAGCTGTAGTCTGGTAGGCTCCTCCCTCTTTGGGATTCTCTAGGCAAGAATATTGGAGCGGATTGCCATTTTATTCTCTGGGAAAGGAAGGCTTAGTAATTAAAATGCAAATATTTGGAAGAATCCTTCTGTGTGAAGAAAATTGCTAGACATCTGATGGCCATTCTAAGCATTAGAACTGATAAACAAACATTGCAGTTGGTTCGCCGTGGTAAAATTTTACTTTCTAATAAATTAACTTGTTATCCATTTCCCCATCACATTTCTTTTCTATGCTATTTATTTCTTTTTCTTTGCTATGAAACTCAATTGGCTAATGTGAAGCTAATCTTATTTTCCATAAGGTTAAGAAGACTTTTTTTAGAACATTGGAATCCCTGGGAATATTTCTTCGGAACTCTGATTTAATCCATATATATTTATTCAGTGTTTATATTTCATGCTTCTTTTTCCTGAGTGAATATTATTTTAAATACATACTCAGATTCTTGTGTGTATACACATGTTTGTGTATATACAGAATATACATCTTTTTCCTTAAAAAGAGAAAACTAGAAAGGTTATGTTTGGACAGGACTTGTTAATATAAACCCAATGCCCAATACATGATAGTGATGTTGAAAATGTTTTTCCTTTACAAATTCTACTAAAATGGCAAGACTTTCCTGGAACAACACTCAATGTTTGTTTTTAAAACAAACCCCTGGGTTTACTTTGTAAAAACTCATGAATGTTTTTTTATTCATCCCATATCCTTTTCAGTGTTGCTCCATGCCAAAGGAAATATGATTAAGGCAACTCAGGAAGAGTCTTGGTATGCAATAAGACACAATGGATATTATCTCGTGGGGGACTCAAAAAAAGAGAATGGAAAAGTCTATAGGGATACTCTTGGATAATGGGGCAAGTTATATCTCAAACTGTCTTCAAACGATAACTCAAGATTTAAAATACTTTCCCCTTCAGACTGATAGCAATAACTTAAACTTACCTCCAAAACTTCTGTCAAAAACAAAACAAAATCAACTGCAACAAAGATTAAGCCCTAAAAAGTTTATAAGACCCAGTGGCATTACCAAAGCTGGGACAGACAAAACACTGAAAAATAGGTCTATTTCCTGTGTGTTCACTTTTGTGGCTCAAATGGTTTAAAATGTAGTTTAAGGATTTCTCTCTCCTTGCCTTAATTATTGACAGATTTTGAAATAAAATATGTTTCTGATGAAACCAATGAGAATGGATTTCTATTGAAACCTGCTCCCTATCCGCTCCCCAGACTTCTGAATGCATCAGGATTTAGAACCTGCTTCTGTGGCAATGGCCTGATGTATTCTGCAGTTACATAAAGTAGATGAGGGTAGGAAAGGAGAGTGTGGCCAAAAATGGGTATTTAGATTCAAGTTTTAAGGAGCACCAAAGACATGGACTAAATATCTTCTCCAAAATATGTTAAAACCATTTAAGTCACATAGGTCTCATTTTCGACCTTCTGTTTGGAAACCTAGCAACTAATAGTTCGGAATTTCTTCGTGTGTCTAATGTGAATACACAGAGAATGCAAACCGAGTTGCATTATGCAGGGGGCTATTTCAGCAACTCAGTTGATGTGAACCAGGCAATTTTAATAAAGAATGAAATTCAGTAAAAAACTCAACTAATAGAAAGGGGCTTCCCTTATAGCTCAGTTGATAAAGAATCTGCCTGCAATGCAGGAGACCCGGGTTCGATTCCTGGATCCGGAAAATTCACTGGAGAAGGGATAGGCTACCCACTCCAGTATTCTCTGGCTTCCCTTGTGGCTCAGCTGGGAAAGAATCTGCCTGCAATGTGGGAGATTTGGGTTTAATCCCTGGGTTGGGAAGATCCCCTGGAGAAGGGAAAGGCTACCCACTCCAGTATTCTGGCCTGGAGAATTCCGAGTTCAGACAGGACTGAGCGACTTTCACTTTCACTTTCAATAGAAAGGTAAAAAAGATTAGATTGAAAAGTCCTTGCAGTTTAAATGTGACCTTACCTCTTGAAATCAGATTTGTGAGAGAAGGTAGGCTTTCTTAGCAGTTTTTTTTTGTTGTTGTTACTTTACAAGAAAATGAGTATTAACAATGTTGACTAACTCAAGGAAAGGACATACCTCTCTATGTGTATGTATATTTGTTTTAGGCAACCTGTAAAATTTACACTTTCTCTGGAATGTCTGGGTGGCCTAGTAAGTTTTCAAAGTTTACTTTGGCTTTATATGTGTCTTTCTGTATGTGCAGCATAACTTCAATTAATTAAAGAAAATAACATCTGCATCATTAAGCTACTTTAAAAAATGTTTTAATTCTATACTCACAGAAAACTAGTCAATCTAATCACACTAGGACCACACCCTTGTCTAACTCAATGAAACCAAGCCATGCCCGCTGGGCAACCCAAGATGTGCGGGTCATGGTGGAGAGACCTGACAGAACGTGGTCCACTGGAGAAGGGAATGGCAAGCCACTTCACTATTCTTACCTTGAGAACCCCATGAATAGTATGAAAAGGCAATATGATAGGATACTGAAAGAGGAACTCCCCAGGTCAGTAGGTGCCCAATATGCTACTGGAGATCAGTGGAGAAATAACTCCAGAAAGAATGGAGGGATGAAGCCAAAGCAAAAACAATACCCAGCTGTGGATGTGACTGGTGATAGAAGCAAGGTCCAATGCTGTAAAGAGCAATATTGCATAGGAACCTGGAATGTCAGGTCCATGAATCAAGGCAAATTGGAAGTGGTCAAACAGAGATGGCAAGAGCGAAGATTGACATTCTAGGAATCAGTGAACTAAAATGGACTGGAATGGGTGAATTTAACTCAGATGACCATTATATCTACTACTGTGGGCAGGGATCCCTCAGAAGAAATGGAGTCACCATCATGGTCAACAAAAGAGTCCGAAATGCAGTACTTGGATGCAATCTCAAAAATGACAGAATGATCTCTTTTCGTCTCCAAGGCAAACCATTCAATATCACAGTTATCCAAGTCTATGCCCACACCAGTAATGCTGAAGAAGCTGAAGTTGAAGTGTTCTAAGACCTACAAGACCTTTTAGAACTAACACCCAAAAAAGATGTCCTTTTCATTATAGGGGACTGGAATGCAAAAGTAGGAAGTCAAGAAACACCTGGAGTAACAGGCAAATTTGGCCTTGGAATGCAGAATGAAGCAGGGCAAAGACTAATAGAGTTTTGCCAAGAAAATGCACTGGTCATAGCAAACACCCTCTTCCAACAACACAAGAGAAGACTCTCCACATGGACATCACCAGATGGTCAACACTGATATCAGATTGATTATATTCTTTGCAGCCAAAGATGGAGAAGCTCTATACAGTCAACAAAAACAAGACCAGGAGCTGACTGTGGCTCAGATCATGAACTCCTTATTGACAAATTCAGACTCAAATTGAAGAAAGTGGGGAAAACCGCTAGACCATTCAGGTATGACCTAAATCAAATCTGTTATGATTATACCGTGGAAGTGAAAAATAGATTTAAGGGTCTAGATCTGATAGATAGAGTGCCTGATGAACCACGGAATGAGGTTCATGACATTGTGCAGGAGACAGGGATAAAGACCATCCCCATGGAAAAGAAGTGTAAAATAAGCAAAATGGCTATCTGGGGAGGCCTTACAAATAGCTGTGAAAAGAAGAGAGGCGAAAAGCAAAGGAGAAAAGCAAAGATATAAGCATCTGAATGCAGAGTTCCAGAGAATAGCAAGAAGAGATAAGAAAGGCTTCTTCAGTGATCAATGCAAAGAAATAGAGGAAAAGAACAGGATGGGAAAGACTAGAGATCTCTTCAAGAAAATTAGAGATACCAAGGGAACATTTCATGCAAAGATGGGCTCCATAAAGGACAGAAATGCTATGGACCTAACAGAAGCAGAAGATATTAAGAAGAGGTGGCAAGAATACACAGAAGAACTGTACAAAAAAGATCTTCATGACCCAGATAATCATGATGGTGTGATCACTCACCTAGAGCCAGACATCCTGGAATGTGAAGTCAAGTGGGCCTTGGAAAGCATCGCTATGAACAAAGCTAGTGGAGGTGATGGAATTCCAGTTGAGCTGTTTCAAATTCTGAAAGATGATGCTGTGAAAGTGCTGCACTCAATATGCCAGCAAAGTTGGAAAACTCAGCAGTGGCCACAGGAAGGGAAAAGGTCAGTTTTCATACCAATCCTAAAGAAAGGCAATGCCAAAGAATGCTCAAACTACCACACAATTGCACTCATCTCACATGATAGCAAAGTAATGCTCAAAATTCTCGAAGCCAGGCTTCAGCAATACGTGAACTGTGAACTTCCAGATGTTCAAGCTAGTTTTAGAAAAGGAAGAGGAACCAGAGATCAAATTGCCAACATCCACTGGATCATGGAAAAAGCAAGAGAGTTCCAGAAAAACATCTATTTCTGCTTTATTGACTATGCCAAAGCCTTTGACTGCATGGATCGCAATAAACTGTGGAAAATTCTGAAAGAGATGGGAATACCAGATCACCTGACCTGCCTCTTGAGAAACCTATATGCAGGTCAGGAAACAACAGTTAGAACTGGACATGAAACAAAAGACTGGTTCCAAATAGAAAAAGGAGTTCGTCAAGGCTGTATATTGTCACCCTGCTTATTTAACTTCTATGCAGAGTACATCATGAGAAACGCTGGACTGGAAGAAACACAAGCTGGAATCAAGATTGTTGGGAGAAATATCAATAACCTCAGATATGCAGATGACACCACCCTTATGGCAGCAAGTGAAGAGGAGCTAAAAAGCCTCTTGATGAATGTGAAAGAGGAGAGCGAAAAAGTTGGCTTAAAGCTCAACATTCAGAAAACGAAGATCATGGCATTCAGTCCCATCACTTCATGGGAAATAGATGGGGAAACAGTGGAAACAGTGTCAGACTTTATTTTGGGGGGCTCCAAAATCACTGCAGATGGTGACTGCAGCCATGAAATTAAAAGACGCTTACTCCTTGGAAGAAAAGTTATGACCAAACTAGATAGTATATTCAAAAGCAGAGACATTACTTTGCCGACTAAGGTCAGGCTAGTCAAGGCTATGGTGTTTCCTGTGGTCATGTATGGATGTGAGAGTTGGACTGTGAAGAAGGCTGAGCACCAAAGAATTGATGCTTTTGAACTGTGGTGTGTTGGAGAAGACTCTTGAGAGTCCCTTGGACTGCAAGGAGATCCAACCCATCCATTCTGGAGGAGATCAGCCCTGGGATTTCTTTGGAAGGAATGATGCTAAAGCTGAAACTCCAGTACTTTGGCCACCTCATGCAAAGAGTTGACTCATTGGAAAAGACTCTGATGCTGGGAGGGATTGGGGGCAGGAGGAGAAGGGGACGACAGAGGATGAGATGGCTGGATGGTATCACGGACTCGATGTACGTGAGTCTGAGTGAAATCCGGGAGATGGTGATGGACAGGGAGGCCTGGCGTGCTGCGATTCATGATGTTGCAAAGAGTCGCACAGGACTGATCGACTGAACTGAACTGAGCTGCATTAAGCCTCAAAACAATAGATTCTAAGAACGCGTTTTAAGAAAATAATTCCCTCTAGACCTCAATCTGTGGAGGATAAATATCTGAACAAGTGTTTGTCAAAATTATTGCTTATAACCGTACAGCATTTTAGCAGTGGATGTAAAAAGCTTGAGATTCACTTATGCTATTTATCTTATCTAGGAAGTTCCCCCCCCCCCCCCACCAAAAAAAAAAGAAAGAAAGAAGGCCTTCCAAAATTATATTCTGCTTTACACAAAATCATTAGTAATACTATGAAAATTGTCATATTTATACCTTATATATGGGACATAGATTAGGAATTTGCTTTTCTTTAAAGAAAATTCACCAACAGAGTGAAATAATGACTAATCTCATGCTTCTACCTTATTCATTGCTTAGGGATATCTGGGTCTTAAAAAATTTATATTACACTGAGTATAACTGTACATATATTTCCAGAATGAAAAACTTTATAGGAAGTATCATGAATTTGTTACTGACAGTGTAATAAGCATGTAGATTGTGTGTTTGTGTTTGTATTGCATTTATTTCTGTAATTCATTTTGAGTTTGTGTTTGTGTATGATATAAGGATCCAATATTATTCTTTTGCATGTGGCTATCCAGCTATCCCAGCATTAATAATTGAACATATTCTATCCTCATTAAATTGTTGCAGCACCCATGTAAAAAATCTGTTGACAATAAGTGTGAATAGTCAAATTTAACAAAATAGAATTATTTCTTTTCTTTCAGTCCTACACCTATTATGTATATAGGTATGTATATGTACACATGTATATATATATATATCTCTATCTTTTTATGTCATTACCACACTGTCTTGCTTATTGTGACTTTGTAGTAAGTTTAAAATTAGGAAAGCTGAGTGTTCCAAATTTGATTTGTCCAAGATTGTTTTGCTTGTTTTAGGTTCCTTGTATTTCCATATGAGTTTAAAAATTAGCTTGTCAGTTTTTTTTGAAAAATAGTTATTATTTTGATAGGTATTGTGTTGAATCTGTAGATCAATGAAGGCGTATTGTCACTTTAAAACTATTAAGTCTTCCACTTTATGAAAATGTTATTTTCCTATTTACTTAGATCTTTTTTTTCAACAGTTTTGTGGTTCTCAGTGTGCAATTCTTACACTTCTTTTATTAAAGTTATTTCTAATTATTTTGTTCTTTTTGATGCTATTGCAAATGGAATTATTTAAAAAAATTATGTCTGAGTTATGCAATGTGAATGTATAAAAGTGCAATTGATTTTTCTATATTGATCCTGCAGCTTACCTGAACTCTCTAATTAGTTCTAATAGCATTTTTGTATGTCTGTGTGTATGTGCATGTGTGTTTACAGAATCTTTAAGATTTTTTTCATAGAAGATTATATCATCAAGGAATAAAGATAGTTTTACTTATTTCCATGAAATATGGATGTCTTTTATTACTTTTAATTGCCTAATTACCTGAATCTTTCTTTCTTTTTTTTGTGTACATTATGTTTGCCCCAACTAGTATTGCTGCCTCAGGAAGTAATGATGTTAAGTAATTACCCAAATAATTATACACATTTTACTTTTTTTTTTTTAATAAATACCCTAGAGAAAGTGCAGTTTATGCTGAAGGGGCACTTAGACAAGTCAAATGAAGAGAAGCACTGTGAATGGGACTTTTTAGGGAGCTATGTGACAGGTAATCTCACACGCTAGTAATGCTCAAAATTCTCCAAGCCAAGCTTCAACAGAATGTGAACTGTGAACTTCCAGATACTAAAGCTGGATTTAGAAAAGGTAGAGGAACCAGAGATCAAATTGCCAACATCCGTTGGACCATTGAAAAAGCAAGAGAGTTCCAGAAAAACATCTACTTCTGCTTTACTGACTATGTCAAAACTTTTGACTGTGTTGATCACAACAAACTGGGAAAATTCTTAAAGAGATGGGAATACCAGACCACTTGACCTGCTTCCTGAGAAATCTGTATGCAGGTCAGGAAAACAACGTTAGAACTGGACATGGAACAGTAGACTGGTTCCAAATCGGAAAAGGAGTATGTCAAGGCTGTATATTGTCACCCTGCTTATTTAACTTATATGCAGAGTACATCATGAGTAATGCTGAACTGGATGAAGCATAAGCTGGAATCAAGATTACCAGGAGAAATGTCAATAACCTCAGATATGCAGATGACACCACCCTTATGGCAGAAAGTGAGGAAGAACTAAAGCCTCTTGAAGAAAGTGAAAGAGGAGAGTGAAAAGTTGGCTTAAAGCTCAACATTCAAAAAACTAAGATCATGGCATCTGGTCCCATCACTTCATAACAAATAGATGGGGAAGCAATGGAAAGAGTGAGAGTTTTTTTTTTTTTTTGAGGCAGGGGGGCTCCAAAATCACTGCAGATGGTGACTGCAGCCATGAAATTAAAAGACGCTTGCTCCTTGGAAGAAAAGTTATGACCAACCTAGACAGCATATTAAAAAGCAGAGACATTACTTTGCCAATAACGGTCCATCTAGTCAAAGCTATGGCTTTTCCAGTAGTCATGTATGGATGTGAGAGTTGGACTATAAAGAAGGCTGAGTGCTGAAGAATCGATGCTTTTGAACTGTGGTGTTGGAGAAGACTCTTGAGAGTCCCTTGGACTTCAAGGACATCCAACCAGTCCATCCTAAAGGAAATGAGTCCTCAATATTCATTGGAAGGACTGATGTTGAAGCTGAAACTCCAATATTTTTGCCACCTGATGTGAAGAACTGACTCATTTGAAAAGACCCTGATGCTGGGAAGGATTGAAGGCAGGAGGAGAAGGGGATGACAGAGGATGAGATGGTTGGATGGCATCACCAACTCAATGGACATGAGTTTGATTAAACTTTGGGGGTTGGTGATGGACAGGGAGGCCTGGAGTGCTGCAGTCCATGGGTTTGTTGCGAGCAAAATGACACAAAGACAAAACATAAGACACACAAGAGACAGACAATACACACTCCGGCCAGAGGAACAGAACTGCGCAAAACTAATTGCGGTTTATTATTATAAAATGCCCCTAGGCAGAATTCCAGACTGCATGAATAAGCCTTTTCAGTACAGTGCAGGTGCATACATGTTATCGTACAGCAAAGGGGAGTGAAATCCCTGTCTACTGCAGAGTCTGTCCAAAGCCCTCTTTTCCTTCTTATCACAAGAAGGGAATGCTTCCTTGTTTGCAAGGGACCATTAAACTCAAGGTTGTGTCCAGACTTCTTTGGCAGAACGCCTCGTTTGCAAGGATTTTCAGCCCGAGCAGAAAGACCTGTTTGCAGGCACATCTCTGCTACCCTATTAACCCTTCATCTCCCCCTTTTTTTATTTGCTTTTATAAATTGTAGCATGGTCTGGATCTTTTTTGCTTTTGCTTTAGTTGTTTTCCTTTTCGCCACCGCCGGAATACTAGAAATGCAATACAGCATAAAAGTAATATAAACACAGTGTTTCTAAAGGTAGTCCCAATTAGTGAGGATACATGCCCTAATGGATTTAAGTTATTTATTTCCTCTTGAAGACTTTTTAACTAATCAGACCCCGTAATGTCAGGTAAAGTCTTGCTAAAAGTAGAAAAAATTTGTCGTTCTAGGTCTATAATTTCTGTAGTGAGATTTTGATGCCCAGTCAAGGATCGTTATACTTTATCCCATCTTTCACTCATGTTAAATGGTACAGGTATTATACAAAACTGAGAATAATTGCAATCACATTTTAACACACTTCATGTAGATAAAACAGCCAATTGATCTCCAAGCCAGGAAACGGTGTGTTGAAGATTGAGCACGTTGGTAGCAAGTTGTGCATCCAATTCTCGTTGTTGTTGCCATAACAAATGAGAGTCTTTATGCCAGTCTCGAATAAAATCAGCTGTTTGAATTTTTTGGTGTAACACAAGACCTGCTACCGCCGCTGTTGCAGTTATTGACGCGACTGCTAGAATCTAAGCAATGACCACACCAAGCATACGTCGAGATCGGTGTAGCAAAGTCTGTACAGCGGTTACTAGATGGGAAACAGCAAAAGAATCTGACCATGGCCGAGTCAGATTTATAGGTAATCATACTTTTGTCCGAGCCTTAAAAATTACTAACGAGAAATTGGAGTTATAGCCTCGTCTTTTAAATTTTTTTCACTGACTGATTTACACATTGAGTTAGATTACAATAGTCACATGACACAGATCCCACAGTATCATTCCAGGTCCAATTCCCATATAACAATGCAAAAGGATATTTTACACATGCCATTTCAGAATAAGATTTATTAACATGTAAATTAACATGGAATGGACCCAAAGAGTCACCACTATCCAAAGTATAGTTTCCTGACCAGATAGTGAGATTACCAGAAACTGCCCATAGTTTCCAAATATCTCCTTGAATGTGTGGATACCCTTACAATTGTAATTGAGGAGGGACAAGTGCAAATTGCTGCCATTTAACTGTTTCATTACCATTGCCCATCAAAGTGCTATTTGCACGATGCCACCTAAAAGCTTTATTTGACCATTTTTCTAAGAATTGCCCATGATCTGAACTCTAGTCTACAATGATAGACTCAGAATAATTCATGACTTTAAAGGGTCGATGACCTCGGCAACGTTCCCATTCCAAAGATTCTAGAGAAGGAACAAAAAAGTTAACAGGACATAGCGACATGTGTTTTCCATTATGAATGTCTATCGGTTTTGTTGAGGTATTAAATCCCCTGGTGAAAACAAGCACAGTAAAAGTAGCAAAATGGTAATTATTATACTTTACCCCTCATGTATTATAAGAATGGTGAGAATGTTTCTTGGTGGACAGACAAAAGGGGTGTCTTCTTATACACAAAGGAATACCTTCCACTGCAATGGTCAAATTACTAATATTATATTGTTGTTTATGATGAGATAGTTGTTCTATTCCCCCGCAAGCTGGCGGGGGAAAGAAGGCAGTCTCATTAGTACATACCTGTACTTTCGGTTCCCCCAAAAGTATGGAAACTGCTCTTACTAATGGGGGATTAGGTATATATGCCCAATATGTATGATTACTTGCCAATACACCAATTACCTGACATGTCACCACCACCATCATGGCAAGCAAAAGATTGGTAGGATTCAGAGGTTGCCCTGCTTTCATTAACGTCTTCTCTGCTTTTTGGGTCAACCTCTTCATTTGACCCCATGTAGGAGGTGTTGCTTCCCTTGTACGGAAAGTAAAGCTTCTCTGCATAGTAAGCTCTTTGAATTTTTGAACAAAGGGATCAGCCATTGTTGATTTTGATCAATCTTGTTGGGGTCCAAAACCTGTAATTATTAACAGAAATGAAAGCATACCCTCATCCCAAATATATTAATGATGCTGGAATCTAACCTTTTTCTTTATCTTTATGCCAAATAAGCATATTTAAGATCTTCTTATCCTCTTCTTTCCCTTGAAAATGCAACTCTGCTGCTGATAGATTTCCCTTGCTCCAAACATTCAAAAAAGTTAGGGTAAGTAAGGTTTTATTTAGAATGTCTTTAGGTTTCATAAATCTCTCTTGTTCCCCCTTTTTTATTTTTTCAAGATAATCACGCAAGGTATGATTAGCTTATTTAATGATAGCTTGCCCTTGACTATTATAAGGAATACCAAAAGTATGAGTTGTATGGTACTGAGATAAAAAGTGAGCTAATTTTGCAGATTGGTAGGCAGGTGTATTATTAGTTTTTAATATAATTGGTAATCTCATAACTGCAAAACAAGATAACAGATGAGTAATAACAGTGTCAGCCTTTTTAGAATGTAATGTAGTGGCCTATTGAAAATGTGTGCAAGTATCTACAGTATGATGCACACATTTTTGTTGTCTGAAAGAAGAAATGTAAATTATATCCATTTGCCATATCTTATTTGTTTGTTGTCTTTTCATGTTGACACCTGGTGGGGTAAATGGCAAGGCAAAGTGTGCACATATGGAACAAGAACAAACAATATTTTGAGCTTGTTTTTGAGTAATAGCATGAGATTTTTGTAACCCTTTGGAGTTGGTATGTTGTAAGGGATGTTTTTGTTTTATTGTTTTTATAGGATAAAGTAAGGCATCAATTGTAGCATTTTTGAATGATAAGGGTCTAAGAAGGGCAGAATGTGTACGGATGTGAGTAAAGAAAATTAACTCTGAACACTGCAAGAGCAAGTGTTGTATTTGGTAAAACAATTTATCAATAGCTGTTGTAAGGGTCAGTGGAAGGGAGACATAGGGAAGCTGTAGGCAAGAAAGAACAGCATATCAAGAATCTGAAACAATGTTAATAGGAAGTTGGGGAAAATGTTGCAAAACTAAATAGATAGCCCACAATTCAGCGGGCTGTACAGAAGAAAATGAGTGGGGGAGAACCTTGGAACTTTTTAGGGTCTAATATCTAGCAGTATTTTTATTTGCATCTGTAAAAATAGTGGGTCTCTTAACTGGAACATCTGAAATTGGGGAATGAGATATCATAGCATTAGTCTGGAGAAAATCAATCAATTTAAATGATGGATAATGATTAGAAAATGAACCAGGATATGAGGCAAGAGAAATTTGCCAGTTTTTATTAAATTGTAAACATCAAGATATTTGAGCAGTTGTTAACTGAGTAACAATCTGGTGTGGTTTACATCCTGACAGTTGTAAAATATGATGGCGACTTTTTTGTGTAAGGAAGGCTAATTTATCCATATATGTAGTCAATTTTTTGGAAAAACTGTTAGGTAAGAAAACCCATTTTATTAATCTTTTTTTTTTTTGAGCAATTATACCAGATGGAGAATAAGGGGTGTGAAATATTATAAATGAAATAGGTTGAGACACATGTAAGTAAGTCAAAAAGCCGTTATTTAGTCGTTGCTCAACAAATTGAAGTTTTTGTAAAGCCAGTGGGGTTAAGGTCTGGGCGCTATCTAGAGCTGTCTCTCTTTTTAAAGTAGGAAACAAATGTCGTAATTGATAAGTAGGAATCTCAAGTACCAGGCGTAGCCAATTAATATCTCTCAATAAATTTTGAAAATCATTTAAGGTTTTGAGATGGTCTCTTTTAATTTGTAACTTTTGGGGCCTTATTTTATGTTGTTTTAATATTGTCTCTAAATATGAAATAGGACTCTTTTTGAATTTTTGGGGGAGCTATTTGCAAATTGTATAGTCTTAAAGCCTCTTGTACTTTTAAAAAGAATTTATCACTTTTAGAAATACTAGGAGCTGCTAATAGGAGATCATCTATATAATGATACAGAATATAATTGGGGTATTTTTGATGGAGGGATAGTAAAGAGTGAGCTATGAATTTTTGGCAAAAGATAGGACTATTTATCATTTTTTTGTGGTAAGACTGTCTACTGATAACCCTTAACAGGCTGAGCATGATTAAGAACAGGAACTGTAAAAGCAAATTTATCTCTATCTTGCAATTGTAGGGGAATGGTAAAAAAACAGTTTTTAAGATCTAGCACCATTAAGGACCAATTTTGAGGAATAAGAGCTGGAGAGGGGAGTCTCAATTATAATGCTCCCATAGGTTTAATACATTTATTAACTCTTCATAAATCAGTTAACATTTTTCCTTTTTCAGATTTTTTTTTATAACAAAACCAGGAGAATTTCAGGGGGAGGTAGAGGGCTCTATATGACCAAGGTGGAGTTGTTTTTGTACTAATTGTTTTAATGCCTCCAGCTTTATTTGTGGTAATGGCCACTGCTCAACCCATTTTGGAATATTAGTTAACCACTTTAATGGGAGTGCTTGAGGAATTTGAGCAGTGGCTACTAGTTTTTTGATGGAATGGTTACAGAAGCCCCCAAAGGAGAGAGAAGATCTCTTCCCCATATATTAATAGATATATTTACAATATAAAAGGTAACAAACACTGATCTTTCATTATGGAATTGACATTGCAAGGGATGGGTACTCTTCTAGACATCTGCAATGGAGCCCAATCCCATCAGCATTAAAGGGCTTTTTTTTTTTTTTTTTTTTTTGGGCCATTGTTGAGAAGAAATGACTGAAACATCCGCCCCTGTGTCTACTAGTCTCTCAAAGTTGTTTTTTTGTATAATCAAGGAGAGAACAGGGCGAGAATTTTTGATAAGCATTTTCCAAAAAATATGTCGCCCAGTACTTTCAAATCTTCTTGTTTGTTTATTAGGAAGAGCCAAAAAGGGGTGATAAGGTAGGAGAAGCATTTGAGCAATACGTTCCCCAGCTAACAATGAAAGCGTGGTAGAAGTAGAGACCATAATTAAAATTTTTCAACATAGTCAGAGTCTATTACCCCAGGAATTATGGTTAAACCTCTCAAAGCCGCGCTACTATGGCCTAATATCAAGCCAAAAGTGCCTTTAGGCAGTGGTCTAAATACATTTGTTTTTAATTTATAAATGTCTCTCCCTGGTGACAAAAGAACATTATCAGCTAGTGGCAAATCAGCAGTAGCACTCCCTGAAGTAGCAGACCGCAAGTCCGAAATCATCGTCTGAGGTCCTTTTAATGGGGCATCGACTTGTAATGGTTGCTGGGAGGGAACAGGGTTGGGGCAGGTGGGATGGCAGGAAGGCAAGGAGGAGAAGTCCCTGGTATCGTTCCTGGGCCCCAAGGACTTAGGCCCGCAGGATAGTTTTCCGGTATCGGGTTGCCCATTTTGTCTGTTTTAGATCTGCATTTATTAGTCTAATGAAACCCCTTTCTGCACCGACGGCAAAGTCCAGGAGGAGTCTTATTTTTCCCAGCAAGAGATCTGTCTTTAGGAATTGCACCTTGATTAGTTTTTAATTTTTGATGCTCTTTTTTTTATATGACCAGGTTTTTCACAATGGAAGCAGTTACCTCCCTTTTGTGGTCTCATAGCTTTGGCCAAGGCTGTAGCAAAGACATTAGCCTGATGTTCAGCTCTTCTTATTTCCAAGCAGGCTTTGATATATTTAGCTATAGATGCACCCTGTCCCAGTATACCCTTGCATTTAGGATTTGCATTTTTATTTTTTTTTTAGGATTTGCATTTTTAAATGCTAAAGTTTGTAATAATATCTTTGAAATCTCATCCCTCCCTACAGCCCGTTCCACAGCTACCCTCAATCTTGCTAGAAAATCAGTATATGGCTCATTGGGGCCTTGCATTGTTTTAACAAAGGAGGGCCAGTAGGCACCACACGGCGCCATGCTCTTAAAAAGACCTGGCGGACTTGTTGTAAGTCTTGATCAGAGTATTGAGCCTATTTTCTTAAAGCCTGAGAAGGGCCCTCTCCCATTAGCTTGTCATCGAGAGGACCAGGGGGATTTTGTCCCTCATTAATCCAAGCCTGCTTTTTAGCTTTATTTTTTTCCCACCAGCTACAAAGTTGCAACCATTGAGAACCCTCCAAGACAGCTTGGGCAATAGATTCCCAATCTAACCGAATGATTAATTTGCCTTTTCTCAATGATTCCAGCATAGCCAAAACAAAGGGAGATTGAGGACTGTACTGTGCTACTGCAGCTTTAAGATTTTTAAAAATTTATATTCCAAAGGAGTGTATAGAACATTTATCACATTGTCATCTTGCTGTCTCTGGATGGGAAATAATTGTGGAGGATCGATAAACCCACCAAGGGGAGTAGGCAAGTCATCATCATGAAGCATAGACAAAGGAAAGGAGAACCGACAATGTTCCCGGCCCACATTGGGCTGATCAACCGCAGTGGGGAAAAGAGAAGCACAGGGAGGAGCAGAAGGCACAGATTTCCTCTCCTCCCTACGGGATTTCCACCATTCCCCAAATAGATGGGTCATTTCTTTAATCTCTTTGCCCTCCTCTCAAAACTGAAGAAGCCTCCGAATCTGATTTTGAACTATCAGATGTTTCACCATTTACAGGAGGAGGCTCACCTGTATCTTTGCCTTCAGGCAATGCAGAAGCCCCACCAACGTCTGACACATCTTCATAAATTATTTCTCCCCTCCTTGAAGCATTAGATTTAGTTTCATTATCAGTAGAGAGCAAGGTCAAAGCCTGTGTTATAGCACTACACAAAGTCCATAACTTCAAAGGGATCTCATTACCCTTCTGATGTTGCTTTTTCAATTTCTTTCGAATTATTTTCCATTCTTTCAAGTTTAACTGTAACTTAGTTTGATATTGAAACCAATGACAATATTGCTCCACCAAGCGAAAGAGCTCACTCAATCGAGTCGAGGCTTTAACGCCTATGGAGTGGAGAAGTCCTTGGACTAACTCCATGTATTGTGCCCATAATGATGATAAGGAGTTCCCCATGATTTTCTGAAAGTTCCCCTGCTAGGGTGAGGAATTCCCCCTGATTTTCCTGAAAGTTCCCCTGCTACGGATTTAAAATCCCCCCGGGGTTACTCACCCTTTTGGTTTCACTCATGCCCCACGTTGGGTGCCAGATGTTGCGAGTGAAATGACACAAAGACAAAACAGGAGACGCACAAGAGACAGACAATACACACTCCAGCTGGAGGAACAGAACTGCGCAAAACTAATTGCGGTTTATTATTATAAAAGCCCCCTAGGCAGAATTCCAGACTGCATGAAGAAGCCTTTTCAGTACAGCGCAGGTGCATACATGTTATCGTACAGCAAAGGGGAGTGAAATCCCTGTCTACTGCAGAGTCTGTCCAAAGCCCTCTTTTCCTTCTTATCACAAGAAGGGAATGCTCCCTTGTTTGCAAGGGACCATTAAACTCAAGGCTGTGTCCAGACTCTTTGGCAGAATGCCTCGTTTGCAAGTACGTTCAGCCTGAGCAGAGAGACCTGTTTGCAGGCACATCTCTGCTACCCTATTAACCCTTCAGGGTTTGCAAAGAGTAGGATTCGACTGAGCGACTGAACTGACTGACTGACTGATCCAACAGGTCAAATACTTAAAGGTTCTCTGGTGATGCAGTTTTGGAGAAGACTCCAAACCTGTTCTGCACCCCTCCCCTCACTGACTGTTTATCTGCTGTTTTTCAGCTACCATATTTATGTTGCTTGTTGATTCTCAAGTTTATCATGGAACTGGGGGAAAGAAAATGGAATAGAGCAAGTCATAGTGTCATAAACGCACTGCTGTTCTTACCAAGATTCAACTCTTTTTCTTGTTAAATAGTCCCTAGATTATTGGAAATATTTTGGTTAATTTCTAGATTTCTCAAAAGGTTAATTTGAATGGTTCATCTGCTGTTTTTATTGTTTATGTGAGAAACTCAATTTTTGAAGTTCTTTACTCTACTCTTACAGAATAGCTTGTATTTGAGAACTATTATATTAAATCTACTTCTGAAAATAATCCAAAAGCATTGTCAACATTACTGGTTCAAAATTAGGAAAGGAGTATGTCAAGTCTATACAGTGTCATTCTACTTATTTAAATTCTATGCAGAGTACATTACATAAAATGCCAGGCAGAATGAATCACAAACTGGAATCAATCTTGCTGGGAGAAATAGCAACAGCCTCAGATATGCAGATGATACCACTTTAATGGTGAAGAAGAACTAAACAGCTTCTTTTTTTTAATATAAATTTATTTATTTTAATTGGTGGCTAATTACTTTACAATATTGTTTTGGTTTTGCCATACATTGACATGAATCTGCCACGGGTGTACATGTGTTCCCCACCTTGAAACCTGCTTCCACCTCCCTCCCCATCCCATCCCTCTGGGTCATCCCAGTGCACCAGCACTGAACATCCTGTATCATGCATCGAACCTGGACTGGCGATTCATTTCACATATGATATTATACATTTCAATGTCATTCTCCCAAATCATCCCACCATTGCCCTCTCCCACTGAGTCCAAAAGACTGTACTATACATCTGTGTCTCTTTTGCTGTCTCATATACAGGGTTATTATTATCATTTTTCTAAATTCCATATATATGCATTATTATACTATATTGGTGTTTTTCTTTCTGGCTTACTTCACTCTGTATAATAGGCTTCAGTTTCATCCACCTCATTAGAACTGATTCAAATGTATTCTTTTTAATGGCTTAGTAATATTCCATTGTGTATATGTACCACAGCTTTCTTACCCATTTGTCTGCTGATGGACATCTAGGTTGCTTCCATGTCCTAGCTATTGTAAACAGTACTGCGATGAACACTGGGGTACCTGTGTCTTTTTAAATTCCGGTTTCCTCGGTGCGTATGCCCAGCAGTGGGATTACTGGGTATATGGCAGTTCTATTTTCAGTTTTTTAAGGAATCTCCATACTTTTGTCCGTAGTGGCTGTACTAATTTTCATTCCCACCAAAAGTGTAAGAGGATTCGCTTTTCTCCACACCCTCTCCAGCATTAATTGCTTGTAGACTTTTGGATAGCAGCCATTCTGACTGGTGTGAGATGGTACCTCATTGTGATTTGACTTGCATTTCTCTGATAATGAGTGATGTTGAGCATCTTTTCATGTGTTTGTTAGCCATCCGCATGGCTCCTTTGGAGAAATGTCTGTTTAGTTCTTTCACCCATTTTTTGATTGGGTCGTTTATTTTTCTGGAATTGAGCTGCAGGAGTTGCTTGTATATTTTTGAGATTAATTCTTTGTCATTTGCTTCATTTGCTATTATTTTCTCCTATTCTGAAGGCTGTCTTTTCACCTTGCTTATAGTTTCCTTTGTTGTGCAAAAGCTTTTAATTTTAATTGTCTCATTTGTTTATTTTTGCCTTTATTTCCAATATTCTGGGAAGTGGGTCATGGAGGATCCTTCTGTGATTTATGTCGGAGAGTGTTTTGCCTATGCTCTCCTCTAGGAGTTTTAAAGTTTCTGGTCTTACATTTAGATCTTTAATCCATTTTGAATTTATTTCTGTGTATGGTGTTAGAAAGTGTTCTAGTTTCATTCTTTTACAAGTGGTTGACCAGTTTTCCCAGCACCACTTGTTAAAGAGATTGTCTTTTCTCCATGGTATATTCTTGTCTCCTTTGTCGAAGATAAGGTGTCCATAGGTGCATGGATTTATCTCTGGGCTTTCTATTTTGTTCCATTGATCTATATTTCTGTCTTTGTGCCAGTACCATACTGTCTTGATGACTGTGGCTGTGTAGTAGAGCCTGAAGTCAGGCAGATTGACTGTTGATGAGGGTGAAAGAGGAGAGTGAAAAAGCTGGCTTGAAACTCAACATTAACAAAACTAAGATCATGGCATCTGGTTCCATCACTTCACGGCAATGAAAAAGTCAATTTTTAAGAAGGTTGATAAGAAGTTCGGGGTCTCCAAGGAGGAGAAAGGGGTCTGGGGCTCTCGAGGAGGATATAAGGGTCTGGAATTATCAAAGAGGAAAAAAGGACAAATGTCTTTTTTATTTTTTTTCCTCTGACTCTACATTTCCCAGTCATAGTCACATAAAACTTTTTTTTTTTTTCTCTTAAAGCCTGGAGGTGTTGATTACACAGCAACACAACCTAGCTTAAACTGTACTAAGGATTATATGACAAAAATGTATCCTGCTTGAAGACAGTTTTTCCTTGAAAATCTTCTGACTAACCCCATTATCTTAAAATGTAAATTGTGGGAGTGAGTCTAGTAAGATCTTTACAAACTTGAGACATTCTTTTGATTTATTGTAATAACCAATTGAAAAAGTATATAACTCCCTTTTCTGTAACTAACTAGAGGGGAATTCTCCATCCCCCTTCTGATGTCTATGTCAGAAGCTTCTTGTCCCTTTTCATACTTTAATAAAACTCTGCTACATAAAAGCTCTTGAGTGATCAAGCCTGGTGCCTGGTCCCGAAGCTCAATCTTCTTTGGAGATCACAAATGAAACATTGTTCACAGTAAACTATCAGCAAATAAAAGGGGAAAAAGTGGAAGCAGGGACAGATTTTATTTTCTTGATGTGATGAGTCAACTCATAAGAAAAAATTGATGCTGGGAAAGATTGAGGGCAAGAAGATTAGGTGGTGACAGAGGATGAGATGGTTAGATAGCATCCCTGACTCAATGAACATGAGTTTGAGCAAACTCTAAGAGACAGTAAAGGATAGGGAAGCCTGGTGTGCTGCAGTACATAGGGTCAAAAAGAATCGGATGCAACTTAGCGAATGAACAACAAATAAGACATGTAATAAAACTCTCCAGTGGGAAATTGGAAACTGATCCAGCTGTTGAAGAAAGATTAAAAATTAATTACACCAACATTTGAATTATATCCCCTTTGAATGCAGAGTTTCAAAGAATAGCAAGGAGAGATAAGAAAGCCTTTCTCAATGATCAGTGCAAAAAAAAAAAAAAAAGAGGAAAGCAATAGAATGGTAAAGACTAGAGATCTCTTCAAGAAAATTAGACATACCAAGGGAACAGTTCATGCAAAGATGGGCTCGATAAAGGGCAGAAATGGTATGGACCTAACAGAAGAAGAAGATATTAAGAAGAGGTGACAAGAATACACAGCAGAACTATGCAAAAAAGATCTTTACGACCCATATAATCATGATGGTGTGATCACTAACCTAGAACCAGACATCCCGGAATGTGAAGTCAAGTGAGCCTTAAGAATCACCACTATGAACAAAGCTAGTGGAGGTTATGGAATTTCAGTTGAATGATTTCAAATCCTAAAGGATGTGCTATGAAAGTGTTGCACTCAATATGCCAGCAAATTTGGAAAACTCAGCAGTGGCCACAGGACTGGAAAAGGTCAGTTTTCATTCCAATTCCAAAGAAAGGCAATGCCAAAGAATGCTCAAACTACTGCACAATTGTACTCATCTCACATGCTAGCAAAGTAATGCTCAAAATTCTCCAAGCCAGGCTTCAGCAATACATGAACCATGAACTCCCTGATGTTCAAGCTGGTTTTAGAAAAGGCAGAGGAACCAGAGATCAAATTGCCAACATCCACTGGATCATGGAAAAAGCAAGAGAGTTCCAGAAAAACATCTATTTCTGCTTTATTGACTATGCCAAAGCCTTTGAAAGTGTGAATCACAATAAACTGTGGAAAATTCTGAAAGAAATGTGAATACCAGATCACCTGACCTGCCTCTTGAGAAACCTGTATGCAGGTCAGAAAGCAACAGTTAGAACTGGATATGGAACAATAGACTGGTTCCAAACAGGAAAAAGAATATGTCAAGGCTGTATATTGTCACCCTGCTTATTTAACTTGTATGTAGAATACATCATGAGAAACGCTGGACTGAAAGAAACACAAGCTGGAATCAAGACTGCCAGGAGAAATATCAATAACCTCAGGTATGCAGATGACACCACCCTTATGGCAGAAAGTGAAGAGGAACTAAAGAGCCTCTTGATGAAAGTGAAAGAGGAGAGTGAAAAAGTTGGCTTAAAGCTCAACATTCAGAAAATGAAGATCATGGCATCCGGTCCCATCACTTCATGGGAAATAGATGGAGAAACAGTGAAGACAGTGTCAGACTTCATTTTTTGGGCTCCAAAATCACTGCAGATGGTGATTGCAGCCATGAAATTAAAAGACACTTACTCCTTGGAAGGAAAGTTATGACCAAATTAGATAGCATATTCAAAAGCAGAGACATTACTTTTCCAACAAAGGTCCATCTAGTCAAGGATATGGTTTTTTCCAGTTGTCACGTATGGATTTGAGAGTTGTTCTATAAAGAAAGCTGAGCACCGAAAATTTGATGCTTTAGAAAGTCTTTGATGCTGGGAGGGATTAGGGGCAGGAGGAAAAGGGGGCGACAGAGGATGAGATGACTGGATGGCCTCACTGACTCAAAGGACGTGGGTTTGGATGAACTCTGGGAGTTGGTGATGGACAGGGAGGCCTGGCGTGTTGCAACTCATGGGGTCGCAAAGAGTCAGACAGGACTGAGCAAATGAACTGAACTGAACTGAACTGTGGTGTTGGAGAAGATTCTTGAGAGTTCCTTGGAGTGCAAGGAGAGCTAACCCATCCATCCTAAAGGAAATCAGTCCTGAATAGTCATTGGAAGGACTGATGTTGAAGCTGAAGCTCCAATACTTTGGCTATCTGATGTGAAGAGCTTACTCATTTGAAAAGACCCTGATGCTGGGAAAGATTGAAGGCAGGAGGAGAAGGGGATGACAGAGGATGAGATGGTTGGATGGCATCACTGACTCAATGGACATGAGTTTGAGGAAACCCTGGGAGTTGGTGATGGACAAGGAGGCCTGGAGTGCTGCAGTCCATGGGGTCGCAAAGAGTGGGACATGACTAAGTGACTGAACTGAACTGAACTGAACTGATCAACATTGGAACATTCTTACAAAAGTGAACTGAAGTTTTCCTTTCCCCTTTAACAAGCCTTTCTAGTCCATGGGTCAGAAAACTAGACCTGTGGGTCAAGTCTTTCCCACTAAGTGTTTTTTGTATAAGCATAAATAAAGTTTTATTTAGACACAACCACACCCAGTTATTTTTATATCATCTATGGATGCTTTCCCACCATAATGGCAGGTTTTGGTAGTGTACAATCTGTCACGTGCTTAGTTGATAAGTGGTGTCCTACTCTTTGTGACCCCATGGACTGTAGCCTGCTAGGCTCCTGCGTCCATGGGATTTTCCAGGCAAGAGTACTGGAGTGGGTTGCCATGCCCTTCTCCAGGGGATCTTCTGAATGCAGGGATCAATCCCAGGTCTCCCGCATTGCAGGCAGATTCGTTACCATCTGAGCCACCAGAGAAGCCCTACAAAGGTAAAAATATTTACTATCTGGCTCTTCAGGGAAAGTTTTGCTGACCACTGTTCTACACTGTTGTGTTTATGCTCTCATGTTTGACTATTCAGGTCCTTTCCTGACAATTTTTCCCCATCCAAGCCATTTGTGGAAGTGCACAAAAATCAGCCTCATTTTCCAAAATCTCGACATCCTTTTTTTCTGATGCTTTGAAATTTGCCTTACCACATTTCTGTTTACCCAAGTAACTAGTCAGAGAATGAGTTAATGCTACATTTGTGGTACAAAATGTAATCATAGACCCAAGAAAGAACAAAAAAATAATTCACATAGAAAAGATCTGGAACATTCTCTCAGTTTTGAGGAGGGCTGTACAGCACAGCTGGGGCATTGACAGAATTTCAGAGCTGACAAGGGAATTGTGTGAGCAAAGAAAAGGAGACTGCAGGAGACGAGGTGGATACTTAGAACAGCTGAGAACCAATCTGCAAGGTTAGGTCAAAGCAATAGGATATGAACATTACTTTTTCATATTGTTTTGTGATTCTAATTCTGTAACTGCTGAAATGTCTGGGACATATTGTGCATGCATTATGCAGAACAAGAAGGCAGAGTCAGCAAAAAGATGTGCAAGATAACCTGCTGTGACAAGCAAAACAGAGGACAGGCTTGTATGACAAAAATAGACTCTACAGCCCAGAGCCTATTCCTGATGTTGACAGAGGCCGAGGAGATGTGCATAACATGGGCATTTATCAAGGTGATGTCAAAGGATGGTGGGAATTCAGTCTAGGATTGTGATACTCAAAGGAGAAAGAAAGACTTTTGAATATAGTTGCTGTTTAGTCACTAAGTCATGTCCTGCTCTTTTGCTATCCCATAGACTGTAGCCTACCAGGCTCCTTTATCCATGGGATTTTCCAGGCAAGAATACTGCAGTGATTTGCCATTTCCTTCTCCAGGGGATCTCCCTGACCCAAGGATCAAGCCCATGTCTCCTGCTTGGCAGGCAGATTCTTTACCACTGAGTCCCCTGGGAAGCCCTTGTAATGTAGAGATCATCACAAAAAAGAAAATCTATCATTAAAAGTTCATCACAGTGGACTGTCTTAACTATGTCAAAACTTTAAAAATTACCATAAAAAGAGGATGTTTGGGAGTAATATGTCAAAATATTCAAAGAAATTTGAGGTAAAATTATTTTCCAGTTTCATCAGACTACGACAAGTAAGTAATGATTTCATTAACTACAGTTTACTGGAAAAATCTAGTCATATGATTTTAAAAAGCATTGCAAGTTATGCATTAATATTTAATTCCTTTATATTTGTGTGGTTATCTTATACCATTTCCACATGTGGTGGCTATGAATCTCAACCCATAAACTTGAGTGCTTGCGAAATAGTCCATTATTTTCTGTAACTCAATTTTCTTTCTAATTACAAATCCTTTTCCATTCAGTCACTCAGTTTTTCTTCCATCCCCAAAGCAATTCCGTGGTTCCAGTATCTTGATTCAGTGCCGAGGCACTGTGGGAGGGGACACTTTCCATTCCCAAATCATCTCTCTTCACTAACATCTCTTATTCTTGACCATAGTGCTGCCTTTGGACCGTAAACTCTCTCCAGCTTCCATATCTTGAGTGGGACCCAGCTACTCTGAAAGACTGCCTTTGGTTCTTCTTACTAGATTCACCATGTAGCCAGTTCTCTTCAGAATTCTGTGTCTCCCTCTGCAGAGGCATTTCCTGGGAAGCAGAATATAAACTCTACTGTGTCAGAATTCACAGTCCTCTTTTACTCACTTCATTTATGTCAAGGTAATCTCTTTTATGAGCCTGGGATAGGAATGACGCCTCAAAATGCTCTGCCTAGCTCCATCCCTGTCCTTTCCTGTGGGAAATCAGTTGCTCAATGGCATGAGTCAGACGCTTTTGAGCTGGAGAGGAATTTAGTTAGCTTAACAGGCATATTTTACAAAGCTGACACCAAGGAAACAGCCCATAGAATTGCAGGATTCATTAAAGACAAGAGAATTCAACAAATAAATAAATGCATTCAGAACTAGGATAATTGGAGTTATCCTTTTTTGGATTAAAAAAGGTACAATTTCAGGTGTCAGTGTTTACTTATAGATGAACATAGATATAAGTACGTGTGAGTTTGTGTACCCAGACGTATACTTTTTAATTGCCCTCCAAGAAGTCTTAAAAGCAATGGCATTCTGAAAGTAATGAGTACACATCTGGTTCCCAGACTATAGTTTCTAAATCCATTCTCCAATTTAAAAAACAACAACAAGAGAAATAACACAGTTTCTTGGGAGGATGGCTGACTCCAGGGCTTGGGCTAGGAAACTGTAAGATGAACGTAGAACATTCTGTCATGACAGAAAAACAGAGAGCTTATTCAAAGGTTGATTGGGACATTAAAAAATTTAAAAAAGAACAACAACAGATGTTGACCTGAAGGTGCCCTACTGACTAAATAAATAAAAATAATAATTTGTTAGAGGGAAATAGAAGTGGATGAAAAAATCTCTGCCTTATAGTAGAATGTCAACTGATAAATACAGAAGGAATAGTGGAATTGGAAAATTCACCATTTGGCAATCATCGTCATAATAATTGACTCAGAAAAGATTCCTCAGTGGGTGCTAAAATTAGTAGATTAAGAATTGATTAGGAACAGATATTTACATGGTCTCAATGTATCTTCTTACATCTTATTTACTTTGTTGTGTGTGTGTTAGTCACTCAGTCATGTCAGACTCTATGATCCTACGGACTGTAGCCTGTCCATGGAATTATCCAGGCAAGAATACTGGAGGGGTTGCCCTTTCCTCCTCCAGGGGATTTTCCTGACCCAAGGATAAAACTTGGGTCTCCTGCATTGCAGGCAGATTCTTTACCAACTGAACCACCAGGGAAGCCATTTTATTTGGTAATGTTGCAAGAAACATTGTTAGTTGTTTCTTTATTATTAGTTATTGTTATTGTTATTATTATGGTTAATAATATAGTTATTATTATTAGTTATAATAATAATTAACATTATTAGTTAATGTTGCAAGAAACACAACAAGTTGCAAGAAAATTATTAAATTTAGAAAGTAGAAATCTGGCAGACACCATTTTAAACAAGTGGTAAAATTTAACATCACCAATTATGGGACAAATCCTTTGCCCCTAATGGGACAGGGTGAGGGACACTTCACTACCTCTGTGATATTCCTGCCAAAAAATGCACAACTGGAAGTGAGTTATATGAAAACATCATTGAACACCTATATATTAAAGAAAAAAAGTTAAGGCCATATGAAAAACTAAGTTAAAAAATCTAAAACATATGCTCTCTGAATGCAATATGTGATTCTGGATTAGTTTATGGGCCAGTAGAGAAATGACAGAGAAGGCAATGGTACCCCATTCCAGTACTCTTGCCTGGAAAATCCCATGGATGGAGAAGCCTGGGAGGCTGCAGTCCATGGAGTCGCTAAGAGTGAGACACGACTAAGCGACTTCACTTTCACTTTTCACTTTCCTGCATTGGAGGAAACATTGGAGTGGCAACCCAGTCCAGTGTTCTTGCCTGGAGAATCCCAGGGACAGGGGAGCCTGGTGGGCTGCCATCTATGGGGTCACACCGAGTTGGATGAGACTGAAGTGACTTCGCAGCAGCAGAGAAAAGAAGAAAAGGAAAAAAAGTTGCTTTATTATACAAAGAACTTCTAAAAAAACCAAAATTTGAATGTCTGAGGATTGTACTAGTACTAGTAAAGAACCCACCTGCAATGCAGGAGACCCTGGTTCAATCCCTGGGTTGGGAAGATTCCCTGGAGGAGGACACAGCAACCCACTCCAGTATTCTTGCTTGAAGAATTCCCATGGACAGAAGAGCCTGGTGGGCTACAGTCCATAGGATCACAGACAGTCAGACATGACTGAGTGACTAAGCACAGCACAGCACATTGTATTCATATTAACTTATTTACTGAGTATGCTAGAATGATAGAGGAGAATGCCCTTCCTTTTAGAACACATATTGAAAAATTTGGGAATTTAGGGCATGGTACTTTCAGCGTCCAAGTACAAACTGTGAAATAAATGTGGAGGTTTATAACAGGGTTCTCCAGAGAAATAAAACCAGTAGCATATATAGAGTTAAATAAAAGAAGGCATTTTGGCAGCTGGTTCACATGATTATGGAGGCTGAGATACGCCATGATATGCCATCTGAAAGCTGGAGAAACAGGAAAGCCAGTGACAGACTTCAGTTCAAGTCTGAAGAACCAAGAACAAGTGAAGGTGAAGTCACTCAGTTGTGTCCAACTCTCTGGGACCCCATGGACTGTAGCCTACCAGGCTTCTCCATCCGTGGAATTTTCCAGGCACGAGTACTGGAGTGGGTTGCCATTTCCTTTCCCAGGAGATCTTCCTGATCCAGGGACTGAACTCAGGTCTCCTGCATTGTAGGCAGACACTTTACCATCTGAGCCACCAGGGAAGTCCCCAACTTGAGGGCTCAGATGTTGAAGCACAAGAAATGGGCATCCCCGCTCAAAGAGATAGAGAGAGAGAGAGGAAGAATTCACCCTTCCTCCTCTTTGTTCTACTTGGGCCTTCAGTAGCGTATGATGCCCACCACCTTGGTGAGGGTGGATCTTCTCCCTCAGTCTACTAACTCAAATGCTAAAGTCTTCCAGAAACACCCTAATAGACACATCTGGAAATAACGATTTACCAACTATCTCAGTATCCCTTGGTCCAGTCAAGTTAACATACAGGGTTAACCGTCACAATGTGGTACTGGAATTCTTTGTAATATTCTCAAGACACTTCTGAAAATTTTAAATTATTTCAAAACTAAAAGTTAATCCAAAAATAATGCTGTTGCTGTGTCTTGAAACTCAATCTCTCTTTTACCTCCTCACTGCTCTTCTCAATTTTTGCCTAGGGGCCAAAAAAATAAATGCCAGAAAACCATGTAGAAAAACCCTTACTTTCTACCCCTTCACATAACTTTTTTTCAAGTGAGAAATGAAAGCAAAAAATTCATATGCAAACTTCTCACAGGATACATGTTATCACATGAGAATACTTTCCATTCATTTAGCCATTAAATAAATCAAGTATATAAACCTGTAAAATCTATAAAAGTGTCAATTACTTAGTTATAAATTTCTGCAGTAAGTTGTTCCAATTATCCTTAGGAAGTAGAGGTATAATGAAAATGTAATCTGGAAAACTGCTGAATGAGCAAATATTAAAGTCAATATGGTAGTTCCTTGGTGTCTGCAGAGGATTGATTCCAGGATCCCCCTGTGGATAACAAAATCCATGGATGCTCAAGTTTCTTAAATAAAATGACATAGTATTTGCATGTAACCTATGCACATCCTCCAATAAACTTTAAATTACCTCTAGAATAATTATAATACCTAATAAAATGTAAACATTATGCAAGTAGTTATTAACACAGTATAAATGCTATGTAAGCAGTTGCAACAAATTCAAGTTTTGCATTTTGAAATTTTTTCCCAAATATTTTCCATTCACAGTTGATTGAATTCAAAGATGAAGTATCCTACGAATGTGTGTGTTCAGTCACTCAATCATGTCTGACTCTTTGCAACCCCATGGACTACAGCCTGCCAGGCTCTTCTGTCCATGGAATTTTCCAGGCAAGAATATTAGAGTGGGTTGCTGTTTCCTTCTTCAGAGGATCTTCCCAACTCAGGGATCAAACCCAGGTCTCCTGTGTCTCCTGCATTGCAGGTGGATTCTTCACCCGCTAAGCCATGGAGGAAGCAAATGGATTTAATTAAATATGAAGTCAAAGGCACATAGTAACAATACAGAATAAACTTGAGGGCAAAAAAATCAGAAGTTGCCTTAAAATTAGCTTTATAATTTTATCATTAACACTTTACTAGTCAGAGTTCTAGATTTTAACATGATCATGCAAGAACAATTATTTTTCAGCATGCTAAACAGCCAGATTGCTCCTGTGGGCACAGTAATATGCACTAGGAAACTGCACATGTACCTGCTTTAAACTGAAATTACTGAAGAAGCAAGATAGCAGTTTATCTTACTTGAACGAAGTTACTTCAAGTTATTCAGGATTGTGTCATTTGTATAGAAAGTGAAAACTTATCTTCTCTTTCATTTCTAGACTCAAAGATTTGGTTGATGGTGGTGATCGATTTCACTGAAACAATCCTATGAATTAATGCTTGTGCCATATTGAAGATGTTGTTTAGTCACTAAGTTATTTCCGACTCTTCATGACCCCATGGACTGCAGCACAGCAGGCTCCTCTGTCCTCCAGTATCTCTCAGAGTTTGCTCAAAGTCATGTCCATTGTGTCAGTGATGCTATCTAACCATGTCATCCTCTGCCACCCTCTTCTCCTTTGCCTTCAATCTTTTCCAGCATGAGGGTATTTTCCAATGAGTTGGCTCTGCATCAGGTGGCCAAAGTATTAGATTTTCAGCTTCCTCATCAGTATTTCCAGTGAATATTCAGGGTTGATTTCCTTTAGGATTGACTGGCTTGATCTCCTTGCTGTCCAAGGAACTCTCAAGAGTCTTATCCAGCACCACCTCTTGAAAACATCATTCTTTGGCTACGTACAGAGGAGTCTGGTGGACTACAGAGAGTTGGACACAACTGAAGTGACTTAGCACAGATGCACAGCCTTCTTTATGGTCCAACTTTCACATCCATACATGACTACTGGAAAAACCATAGCTTTGACTGTATTGATCTTTATCAGCAAAGTGATGTCTCTGCTTTATAATATGCGTTCTAGTTGTCATAGCTTTTCTTCTAAGGAGCAAACATCTTTTAATTCCATGGCTACAGTCACCATCTGCAGTGATTTTGGAGCCCAAGAAAATAATATCTGTCTGTTTCCACTTTTTCTCCTTCTAGTTGCCATGAAGTAATGGGACCAGTTGCCATAATCTTAGTTTTCTGAATGTTGAGTTTTAAGCCACTTTTTTCACTCTTCTTTTTGTCTTTATCATAAGGCTTCTGTCCTTTAGGACATGTTCTATAGGCACTTCATATTACCGTGCCTAAAACTAAACTAACTTTTTTATGTAGGACAAGAGTCCCAATCTATTTATATCAAGGGTTATATAATGTTACCAAAAATTTAACTTCTAAGTCTAGGTGACTATTTACTTATGTTTAATAAGTACCTGAGTGCTCTCAATTATAAATATCTGTTAATTATTATTGAGAGAGAATTTTCCATGAGTCTCTCATTTCTGAACTTCTTGCAGGCAAAGGTGTTTAGAGTTTTCTCATGACTGTCTTTTCCCAGTGGTTTGTATAGCAACAGCCTTGCGAGATAGAGAAAGTGTCTTTTCTCTAGAGCAGATGACACGTTTCTTTGTTGTCAAATATAATAAAGATAATGCATTTCTCCAGGGCAGAGCTTGTACAGGCTTTCCTGAAGCCCATTGTAAAAAGCTGGCGATTCCTAAGATCAATTTCTTAGCTGTGACTCAATCAGGTATGGGTGATTCATTCTGAGGCAAAATTCCTCTCCAGCTGTGAACCTATGAAACCAGACAAGTTATATGCTCACAAAATACAATAGTATGACAGGCAGAGGATAGACATTCCTATTTTAAGAGGGAGAAATGATAAAGAATCTAGTCCCAAGCAAGTCCAAAATTTATCTGGGGAAATTCTTTTAGAATTTCAGGTCCAAAATAATCCTCTTTGCCTCAATGCACTGTCCTCCAGGGTTCCGATGTGGTGGTCTCATTTTCTGGGCCCCGCGGGATGGTGGTGTTGCCTCCTCAGTCCTGGGTTGTAGTCCTGTCCCACTGAAACCATGGGCGAGACAGATGCTTCTTGAGGACATGCACCCTTTGCACTTGTGGTGGCGTGGCCACCCTGCTGATGACCTCTGTCACTCTTGTGGTCAGTCTTCCATTTTCTTCAAGGAAAATGCATGTTCGCAGCTAGAGAGTTTTACTGTCCTATTCCTTAGAGTCCCAGAAATCTGAGAGCCTCCCTTTGTTTCATTCCCTCTCTGTCCTCTTTAGTCACACTGGCAGTGTTTCCACTGAATAACCCCTTCTCTAGTCCTTTCTTTTGCTGAGGTTGCCTATTGAGTCCAGCCAGATGGAATCACATAAGACCCACATGAATGAGTCACACCCATAATCTCTTCATTTTCTGATTTTTATTGAAATACATTTGATTTACGATGTTTTTTTTTTTTTAAATTTCAGATGTACAGCAAAGTGATTCAGTTATACATATACATGTATCTATTCTATTTCAGATTCTTTTCCCAGTTAGGTTATTACAGAATATGGTGGTGGTGGTTTAGTCACTAAATTGTGTCCAACTCTTTGCAACTCCATGGACTAGAGCCTGCCAGGCTCCTCTGACAATGGAATTTTCCAGGCAAGAATACTGGAGTGGGTTGGCAGTACCTTCTTTAAGGGATCTTTCCAACCCAGGAATCGAACCCTCATATCCTGCTGGGCAGGCAGATATGATACTTGCCATTTGGCAAACCAGAGTACAGAATATAGTTTCTTGGCAAATTTCTTTTAATATGAAAGAACATCCCCTCTAAAACTTAAAAAATTTTAGTCCTTTCAAAAGTGAAATAGTCAAGTTATATTTATTTTTGTAACTTTTGTTAAAAATATTAATAATTTTCAGCAGTTAATATGAAATAATTTTGAATTATGTGAATTTGCAGTTATTTTTTGAGCAAAGACCAAAATTTGCCTCAGTTTGAGGCTCTTGCCTTGGATTGCTTATCTTTAAGTACATTTTTTATTTTTGATATTTTCAACAGCATTTAGTCAGCATTTCTATCATGCCTCTAAGAATGTTTCTAAAACTGATATGTTTCTTCAAGATATCACATTTTTAGGCAGATGAAGAAAATATCACATATAAACTTTGAGTTCTTCCAAAGTATTTCATCACTTCTCTGGGTCCAGCTGAGGTCTCCTGATAACAAAATTCAAACTATGTGCTTCACATGCCATAAAAATGTTTCAAGATTATCTGCCAAAATTCTGCTTGAAAAGCCTCTTCCTTAATCAGTCATTCTAATGACATTATCATACTATTTCCCTCCGTAAACTTTTTACTCGAGGCTTAAAAATACCAGTTGCTTTTTCTTCAAGTCAAAACGTATACTTTTAAAAAATAACAAGTGTAAGAATAGCAAAAACTCATTAATTTCTACCTTATTTTCTTCCTCTGATAATCCAACAATATGTACAATAAATGTCATTTTCACCTTAGATATTTTTTCTCTGAACAATCTGGCCGAACAGATAAGTAATACTTACTTTTAAATTTTGTGTAAAATTTCTTCTCTCACTTGATTATCCATTAAGTTAATAATCTGATTTTGATTTCTCAATTCTAAGCAGTGATTAAATTTTATCTTTAAAAATATATCTTATATATTTGGCCATTTTAACATCTATTTTGAAATGATTTCTACTAATTCATAAAATTTTTATTATTTTCTTTGATCACTGTGCTGTTTATGCTTTGAAAAACATCGTAGTGATTAGCTAATTATGGACCAAATTACATATTCTTTAATAATGCCATATTTTGATGAATGCTTATTTATATTTGTGTAATACTATTTATTGGTCATTTGCTCTTTATCCATCCCTTTTAATTTCAGTTCTAGTAATTAAATGTGTGCTTTTCTTTTCTGTGTAAGAGAAATTTCATATTATTTAAAAAAAAATCAAAGTGTTTTTAGTAACAGCTTTGGCCAAAACTGATCTTAACAATTGTTTGTGAAACATGTAACAACAACCTGAAATATAATATTCAAGTTCTGTTTTTCTCTTCTTCATTTGAAATAATTTTGGTGTTTAATGAAATATTGAATATTCTAATATGGGAAAATTCTCAGATTTTAAATTGAGCCAGAATGTGTTTAACCAGAATCATTCTCATACTGTGAAAATGTGCAATATCCATTTTCCAGGGTCATAATTTAATGAGCATACTAACACTAGTGATACTGTTTTTCTTTTCTTTATTTCATGTTTTTATGAAACAAATTTTTGTTTTTTTTTTAATAACAAGCCAGAGTTGCATTGTTATGAATCTGATATACAAAAATTATCTTCCTCAATCTCGTCATTCTGATCAGCAATAAAATTTTTATTAAATATTTAGAATTTGCATTGCCTGTCCCAGCTGCAAATCCAGTGAGAATAATTATATTGCTCATTCTCACTCTTTTGATCAGTAGTTATAACTTTTTAAAATAAAAAATTTTAATCTTCTGTTTGTAAGTTTTGTGTAAATCATACTTCACAGAAGTCAGCTTCCTGTCATTATCCTGTTTTTTTTTTTTTTTTTAATGTAAACCATCCTTCTATTTGAAGATATTCTGTTTATTATATTTTTTTCAGGTTTTTACCTTTTTTGCATTCTGATTTTCCACTTTATATTTCTATCAAGATATCAACTTGTACTCAGTATCAGAAAGATTAAAAATTAAATATAACTGTATACCAATTGACACAATTTGAATGTATTTTAGTAAAAATATTAAGCACATGTAAGAATGAAAAGTTAAAGTCACTTAAATGTTAAATCTATTTTTATTCCACCTAAAAAGTCTATCAAATGTAAAAAAAAAGCTATAATTAAGAAATGTGAACATTTATAAAATGTTTAAGTCATTTAATTAACTCAAAATTAAAAAAAAAACAGTTCATAAAAATTTAACTATTAACCTTTCTAGAATTCAATGTCTATCTACCTGGAAATATGAAAATCAGTATTACTCTTCAATCATATTATTCTAAACACATTTAAAGACAAGTTTAAGAGCAGTAAATTATGAAATATTATCAAATGTTCTCCAATCACTATCACAGTTGCTGTTAATACAGCACTGATTTGTAAGCACTCATATACACACACACACACACACACAAAACAACTGTAGTTTGAAGAAAATCAGTAATTGGCACCACTGGAAACCACATTTTGTCATGTAAGAATTTATTGCATTCATGAGGTTTGAGAGGAAAAATTCAAAAATTTAAATTTCTCATTTTTTCTTTCCTAAGCTATTCTTCTGTCATTCAGGTCCTCCCAACTTTCCAACCCATGTTTGGTAGCAGCACAGCCCACAGGCTTTGACAACACTGAATTCAACTGCATTATTTAGAGTGTGTAGACCCCTGACCAAAAGTGTTTCTGGGGTTACTAAAGTCATTATACGGAATTACTGATCTCTTATTTCCAGAGGTAAGGGCTAAATTTCAGGAGTTGCCTCTGTCTTCTTTACCACAATGTTGTGTGAGTGTGCTTGTGGTTCCAAGGGCTCCTTGGTGGTATGAGGGACCCCCACCTCCTTGGATCTTAGGCTAGAACAAGACCCTAAGACCTTGTTTATTTGCACTTTGCATGTTATGTTTTTAAAAAACTGAAGGTTTGTAGTAACCCTGCATTAAGCAATTCTACCGGAGACAGTTTTCCAGCATCATTCACTCACTTTGTGTCTTTGTGTTACATTTTAATAATTCTCACTGTATTCCAAACTTTATCATTATTATTATATTTGTTATGATGACCTGTGATCAGCGATCTTGGATGGTACTATTGCAAAAAGATTATGACTGGCTGAAGGCTCAGATGATGGTTAATATTTTTAGCAATAAAATATTTTTTAAAATTGAACTGTAGTTGGTTTTCAATACTGTGTTAGTTTTAGGAGTACAGCAAAGTGATTCTTTTATATATATATATATACACACACATATATATAACATCTATTTCAGAATCTGAAAAATAATATATTTGTATAATAACCTATAATGGAAAATAACCTTTTTCATTATAGACTGTTGTAAGCTACTGAATGTAGTTCTCTGTGCTATACAGTAAATCCTTTTTATTTATCTATTTTTATATGTAGTAGTGTCTATCTGTTAAGCCCATACTCCTAATTAATCCCTCCCCATCCCCCTTTCTCTGTGATAACCATAACTTTGTTTTCTATGTCTATGAGTCTGTTTGTGTCTTACAAATAGATTTATTTGTATTACTTTTTGAGATTTCATATATAAGTGATACCATACAATAGTATACCTTTATACTTTATATATAAATATATATACTATATATAAATATATATACTATATAAAATATTTATACTATATATAAATATATATACTATATATAAATATATATACTATATAAAATATTTATACTATATATAAATATATGTACTATATATATAAATATATATAGTATATATATATTTGTATATAAATATATATAGTATATATATATACTTTATATATATATATATACTTTACTCAGTATAGTAATCTCTAGGTCCATTCATGTTGCTGCAAATGGCAATATTTCATTTTTTATGGCTGAATAACATTCCATTGTACATATATACCACATCTTCTTAAGCCAATCATCAGCTGATGGGCACTTAGGTTGTTTCCATGCCTTGGCCATTGTAAATAGTGCTGCTGTGAACATTGGGATGCATGTATCTTTTCACATTTTTGTCTTTTCCAGATATATGCTCAGGAATGGGATTGCTGGATCATATGATAACTCTATTTTTAGTTTTCTCAAAGAATCTCTAGACTGTGATACCTCCTTATGTTACGATCCCTCATCATCAGAATGGTCATTCTGATCAGCATGATACATCATTGTAATGTTGATGGCTATAAAGTATTTTTAAATTCCAGTTTGATTCCTGGGTTGGGAAGATCTGCTGGAGAAGGGATAGACTACCCACTTCAGTATTCTTGGGCTTCCCTTGTGGCTCAGCTGGTAAAGAATCCACCTGCACTGCAGGAGACCTGGTTTGGGAAGATCTCCTGGAGAAGAGAAAGGCTACCCACTCCAGTATTCTGGTGTGGAGAATTCCATGGACTGTATTGTCCATGGGGTCACAAAGAGTCACACACGACTGAGTGACTTTCACTTTCACATTCACATTCTTTTAGACATAACACTATTGCACAGTATGAGTGAGTGAGTGAAGTCGCTCAGTCGTGTCCTACTCTTTGCGACCCCATGGACTGTAGCCTACAAGGCTCCTCTGTCCATGAAATCTTCCAGGCAAGAGTACTGGAGTGGGTTGCCATTTATGTGCGCATAACTTTTATATGAACTGGGGAACCCAACAAATTTTTGTGACTCCCTGTATTGTGATATTTTCTTCATTGCAGTAGATGGGAACCAAACCCACAATATCTCCAAGGCCTGCCTGTACTCCAAATGACATCTTCATTTTTTTTTTCTTACTTTTTATTTTGGATTATAGTTGGGTTTCCCACATGGTATAATGTTAAAGAATAGCCTGACAACGTAGGAGACACAAGAAACGTGGTTTTGATTCCTGGGTTAGGAGGATCCCTTGGAGTAGAACATGACAACTCATTCTAGTATTCTTGCCTGGAAAAGGCCATGGACAGAGGAGCCTGGTGGGAGCCTGCAAAGAGTCAGACATGACTCAGCAATTAAACAACAGCAACAATAGTTGATTAACAATGTCGTGTTAGTTTCAGGTGTACAACAAGTGATTCAATTATACATATACATGTATCCTTTTTCAAATTCATTTTAAAATCCAGTGACATGTCTATATATTTTATTTCCTCAACCTCTCTGTTACAAGCAATACTACATTGGTTAACTCTGTACTCTTGAAAATCTCATTTCATTATGCTCTTCTGCTGCTCCAAAACTTGCTTGTTTTTTCTATCAACTCTTACTCTTAGCGGATCTTGTATATGCTTTATCAAATTTCTCTCCTTCACTCTTCTTTGTCTTTATACTCGCATTGACTTCAACTACTATCTTTAAGGAGATGACACCCTAATGTATCTCCTGAGTATCATATTTACAGTTGTTGTTGAACACCCAAATACTGCTTGCTGGGTATCACATACACATCCTAAAATGGTACTTCCAAGATTGACTGCAACATGCTCCTCAATATGGTTTTAATTGCTGTGAACTTTATATTTGTTAAAGACACCACCAACCTCCTAGATACCCAGGGTTGAAGAGCCAAATAACTTTGGCTTCCACATCCTCATTTTTCCTGGCCAATCAATTTTCTGGTGTTGTTGCCTTGATTTCTGGAATTACTTTTACGTTTGTCTCATTTTCTCCACTGCCCACTTCTATTCATTGTAAATAGTATGTGCTTAGTAACCATTTCCTGAATATTGGCTTTATATATGTTTTATTTGAAAGTCATGATATTTTATAATCTCTTTTATAATACTAGAGTAACTCAGTTATTCAAGGTAACTTGAAGAGAATTCTTCAAGTAGAAGTTGGCTATGTAATTTTGTAATATTATCACTCTTTTTCCAGTCATAACCTAGTCATAACCCAGCCTTGATAATTTAATCTTTTATTATAGCAAACATAAAAGTGAAAATCTATATGATAAACCCTGCAAATTAAATACACTAAAACAGATGTTGGCAAGTTTTTTCCATTCAAAGAACCAATAGTAAATATTTCAGTTGCTATGGCCTGTACAATTTGTGTCATAGCTAGTGAATTCTGCTCTTATAGCACAAAAGCAGCCAGAGATCATAGTTAAATGAGGAATGGTTACATTCCAGTAAAACTTTATTTTAGATTTCACATATAAGTAAGATCATTTTTTGTTTGTTTGTTTTTTTGTGTCTAGCTTATTTCTATTGGCATGTTGTCCTCTAGAGTCAAGCATGTTGTCACCACTGGCAGGGTTTCCTTCTTTAAGGCTGAATACTAGTTCACTGTGTAGATATACATATTTTCTTTCTAAAGGAAGCTCGGGGAAAGAGTGGGAGGTAATGGTACTGATGGTGATGATAGTTTCACAGGCGTATACTTATCCTAAAACTGACCAAGTTACATATATAAAATATGTACAGCCTTTTACGTGTCAATCACAATTCAATAGTGAATTTAAAAAATCCTTTATTTAAAGAGGCTGAAATTTGAAACTTTTATGTCACAGCATATTATTCTACATTTGATGATTTTTTTTCAAATGTTGGAAAGTTAAAAACTATTATTAGAAAAAAAATAAAAACTATTATTAGCATTCAGGCTGTACAAAATGGGTCCAGATTTGGAACATGGCTTGCCATCTCTGCTTTTAAAATAAACATTTCTGGAATTCAAGAATCCCAATTCTTATTTCCAGAAGAAATCTAAATATGAGCATGAATTGATACACATTTTTATTTTCTAAGGAAATGACATATTTATTGATTCATTGTTTTTGAAAAAAAAAAAAAAAACAAACATTAAATATACCAACAGGTGCTGGATAAAGGTTTTGGAAGATGCAAAGATAAATAAGAGCCAATCTTTGCTCTTATAGAATTCACAGTCTATTAGAGTACAAGGACAATGAAGTAATAGCCATGAAACAAAACAGCTTATGATAACTATGACAAAGACATAATTGAAAAAGACATATGTACTCCAGTGTTTATCACAGCACTGTTTACAATAGCTTGGAGATGGAAGCAACTTAGATGTTATAAACAGATGAATGGATAAAGGAGCTGTTGTACAAATATACCATAGAATGTTACTCTGCCATAAAAAGGAACATATTTGACTCAGTGTAATAACGTGAATGAACCTGTAGCCTATTATACAGAGTGAAATAAGTCAGAAAGAGAAAAACAAATATCATGTATTAACACACATGTATGAAATCTAGAAAGGTGGTACTGATGAAACTATCTTCAGGGCATTAGTGGAGACACTATACAGCCCATGGAATTCTGCAGGCCAGAACACTGGAGTGAGTAGCCTTTCCCTCCTCTAGGGGATCTTCCCAACCCAGGGATCGAGCCCAGGTCTCCTGCATTGCAGGTGGATTCGTTAACAGCTGAGTCAGAAGGGAAGCGCAGTGGAGACACAGATATAGAGAACAGACTTGCAGACGTAGTGGGGGAAAGAAGGGTGGGATGGATTGAGAGACTAGTGTTGAAACATATTCGTTACCATATGTACAATTAGATAGCTGGTGGAAATTTGCTGTATGATGCAAGAAGCTCAAATTAGGAGCTCTGTGATAACCTAGAGGGGTGGGATGGGGTGGGAGGGGGGGTGGGGAGGGAGGCTCAACAGGGAGGGAACATACATATTCCTTTGGCCAATTCATGCTGATATATGGCAGAAACCAGAACAATATTGTCAAGCACTTATCCTTCAATTATAAATAAATTTAAAAAAATTAAAAATATATGAAATAAAGAGCAGTGTATAATACTACTATTAGTAGAATTTAGAAAAAATCCGGTAGAATTCCAGGAGAATGATTGACTTATTGGGAGGTGATAGAATGTGTCATGGTGATGTTATTTATAGTCAGCCTTTAAGAGTGAGTAGAACCATGCTAGGAAGTAATAAGCCTTGAATCAAGAGGAAGCCGTGCCATAAAGCCTGGGGATATGAGATGATGCTGGCTGGGAAGGAAGGTTGGTGTTGGGAAGACATGTGGAGAGCGATATAAGTTTGGAAATGTTGATACAAGAGCATAAAAATACAGATTTGTACTTTAGATTTTATTCTTTCTGCAGTGGGACTCACAAAATATCGAGGAGAAAAGATGACAAAGATTTCATTTAAAGTTAGTTTCCTTCGTAGTGGTCAAGTCAGGAATCTAGTCTTGTATGGGCAATGACAGAAATGAAAACATTAGGCTTAGACATTACTATAAAACTTTCTGCTGTAAAATCCATACAAAAGCATTGTTTTTAAACAAAATGAGAATGGTTAACTGACTTAGGTTTTAAGATGCCAATTTCTTTTTAAGGTTTTGAAGATTTGCTAGAAAATTAAAACAGTTTTTTCGTGAACTTCTTTCACTATCTGTCAAACCTTATATAGCTGCAGTTAGCATGTATATGGGCTTCCCTGTGGCTCAGGAGTAAAGAATCTGCCTGTCAAAGCTGGAGACATTAAGACGTGAGTTCAATCCCTGGGTCGAGAAGACCCCTGGGAGAAGGAAATGGCAGCATACTCCAGAGGAGCCTGGTGGGCTACTGTCCATGGGTCACAAGAGTTGGACACGATTTAGCAACTTAACTACAAACTACTATAGTGTGTATATATCAATGATATACTTTAATCTATGATGTACATATGGAGCAACCATTTATTCTCAACTTTACTTACTTTACAGTGTTATACATATTATGAGTTAAATCCTTGACAAGAGTCCAATATTTATCTTGTGGATCCCATGTTTTTCTAAAGTTAGTAAAAAAAAAAATTCAACTGGGTTGTGTTTTCAGTTCAGTTCAGTTCAGTCGCTCAGCTGTGTTCGACTCTTTGCGACCCCATGAATCGCAGCACTCCAGGCCTCCCTGTCCGTCACCAACTCCCAGAGCTCACTCAGACTCATGACCATCGAGTCAGTGATGCCATCCAGCCACCTCATCCTCTGTCGTTCCCTTCTCCTCCTGCCCCCAATCCCTCCCAGGATCAGAGTCTTTTCCAATGAGTCAGCTCTTCACATGAGGTGGCCAAAGTACTGGAGTTTCAGCTTTAGCATCATTCCTTCCAAAGAAATCCCAGGGCTGATCTGCTTCAGAATGGACTGGTTGTATCTCCTTGCAGTCAAAGGGACTCTCAAGAGTCTTCTCCAACACCACAGTTCAAAAGCATCAATTTTTCAGTGGTCAGCCTTCTTCACAGTCCAACTCTCACATCCATACATGACCACAGAGTTGTGTATTAACTAAATGTAAATGGATAACTGTAGGAATGAAGAGGTCTTCTCCACTGCCTTACTGTACTCTGTGTTTCTATCTCCTTTTTGTTATTTCTACTACATAAGAAAATCTGTCAATATGCACACATATGAGTTAAGAAATAAAACCTAAGACTATGGAAAAGGAAGTCATGGCCGGAGGTTAAAAATCGAATTGCACTGCAGAATTTGAAAATCTTTTATTAATCTATGGCATTTCAGAATTACATGTTGTACTATTTTAGAGTACTTGTTTGACAAGGGCATTTTGAAAATGTGACACTACTTCTTGATTTAAATAACATTCCTGTTTCCCATTTAAAGATTTATATGTTTTAAAAATTCTACTGAATAAAAATGTCAAAAAACTGCTTTGACATTTAATGATTGCTTGTCTATTATACACATTTTTGCAGTAGTGCCCAGGTCATAAGAAGTAATGTAAACATCCTTCAAATAAATTTCTTTTAATTCCTAAGGGTTAGTAACAGAAAGCTAAGAAAAGACTATTAGCATTTATATTTAATCCATCTCATATTTAAGAGCAATAGGAGCATACATTTCATAATTCCAGGAATAAGATACAGCAATGATTCTTAGACTATAAATACATTGTTTTTTTTTTTTTTTTCACATTTTTGCTGTCAACCAGCAAGTTTTTCTTGTTTAAAAGAAGGAAAAGGTAAGAATCCAAGGTAGAAAAGATAAGTTCCTTTTTAAAAGCTTTATAGTTCTATCAGAAATTCTTTCATTTTACATTAAATTTGTTTACCATCCAGTTCAAACTTAAGAGAAAACTACTCCTTCAAAATATGTTTTTTGCTAGAGTCCAGCTCTAGCAGCCAGGGATTCAACCTGAAGAGACGAATGGTGTCGGCGAGTAATGAGACAGCCTCTCAGTTTTCTTGGACTGCCTATTTATTTCAAGTTTAAGATTCTGTTTTATACTTTTACAGAAACATTAGGTCAGAGGTTTGGCATTTTCAGTTCCCCCTCACCGATTTATTATCTCTATAAATCATTGTTGCTCTTCAAACAGATCTGCTTCAGTGATTCTCTCGGAATCAGCTTTACCATCTATTATCTACTTCTTCTTATGCATCCTTGTGATTACACTGTAACTCAGGCTACATTCCTCAGTTTACTACTTATCTTCCTAAATCCTGTTTGCCCCTAACATCCTGAGCTCACTATCTCTTAACAAGGCTTCTAGCTATAGTGTCTCTAAAAATTCCTATCTTCTATAAGCTATAGTAAAATATGCTAACTTTACATCATTCCTTAAATCTCTAGCTTCTATTTTAATAATTTCTAAGCCCTAAATTCAGTAAACTCCTTTGCCATACACATTTTCCTCACAAATAAGCTTCAGATAGCAATCCCTCCCATGGCCTCAAGCTGAGGCCTATGTACTCATCCTGGAACACTCTTTTGTAAAAGTCCTTAAACAAAGGTCAATGATTAACTTTATGAATTATTCTCTGAGAACAGCTGCAGAAGGTTTTGTGTCTTCTCCTGTTCCTCTCAAGAACAATAAGCACCTTAATATTCCTTTTCAGTCAACTCAGCCGAGGAGAGGAAAAGACAAGTCAGAGTTACAAGGCCTAAATCCTTCATCCCTGGACCTTGCCTGCAGAATGAGGCGAGGAGTCTGGGGCCATGCCTCCATTTTGTCAGTAATGCCTAACATGGCTCCCGACATGTTTTGAAAATGGGTGCTTATACAGAAGAAGCTCAGTTGTTTACAACTGGACCCCAATCTTCTTTAAGAGCCTACATTAAGAAAGTAGATACAAATCATACACAAATAGAAACATTTGTTCTTGCAATGATTTATGTAGTTAATCTGATTATTTGATATTACCAAATAAAATCCTGTAGTCAAGTTCTTGCCCCCTTTATCTTTTTGCTCATTAAAGACCTGAGTGGATTATGGTGAATACCTTCCAACAAATAGACAGCATTTCATAACTGCTGCTCTTGGTATCAGTTTATATACTGAATCGGCAGTTGTCAGCCAGTAGTTTGATTAATTCACTTTCACTTTCATGCATTGGAGAAGGAAATGGCAACCCACTGCAGTATTTTTGCCTGGAGAATCCCAGGGACGGGGGAACCTGGTGGGCTGCCATCTATGGGGTTGCACAGAGTCGGACACAACTGAAGCAACTTAGCAGCAGTAGCAGCAGCAGCAGTTTTATTAATATTGTGATAGCTATATTTCAACAAAAGAGAGCTTTAGTGGTGTAGCCCATTGATCAAAATTCCCACATCACCTTTGTGTTATTTTCCAAGCTAAACTTATAGTATTGGGTATTATGAAGTGTGCTGGGTGGGGATAGGAGGGAGAAAATTAAAATTGTGAGAAAATGGAAATAAGAGATTATATTGAGAATTCTCTCTAAAATGTTACTTAAAAAGTTCCTTAGTGAGGTATTTTAATGTTCAGATTCACTGAGCAGAGGTACTTTTTGTTGAAGAAATTATATCATCTTTTAGTTTATATCCATTATCACTGGATATAGTAAAGACTTTGTTTGCTACAGTAAAGTTTATCTCCAAATGTTCTTCTAAAATATTAGAAGGTACACTTTTGATAATTTATTGCCTAATTATATTTTATTGCTATTTTCATCTTACATCAAATTATATTAAAATTTTATATTAGTGTTATGATTTATACTTGGTATGTTTATAATACTTTAGAGATTTTTCCATAATCCATAGGGCTAGTACATTTTAGTGGCTTCAAGCATAATTTTTAAATTATAAATGTTTTAAAGGTTTTAGAGAATTATATAATATACCCTTGCTTTATAAAATAATGCTCAATATGGATCAATAGTGCTATCTATCTCTAAAAGTCTTTGCTTTTTAAAAGTAAAAGAGGGAAAATAAGCATATAAATTATACATTCAGAAAATTAATATTTTGGAAGAAATGAGAAATTAAGATAACAATAGAATTAGAAAACATGAAAGAGTAAAATTATAAATCTGAGCAAATTTTTAATTGTAAGTGAAAGATTTCAAAACATGGTTCTAAAATAATCAGTTAAGTACACAGTTACAATCAGGTATAGAAGAACAAAATTAATTCACTATCATACCCCTTAATTTTTTGAAAATGAAGATGGCATAATGAAAACTTAAGAGATTCAAAATATATATTTGACAGATTTCTTGAATTGGATAGGTTATGGATAAATGTGTATTATTAACATGAAGCCAAGAAGGAATAAGTAATTAAATACAACAATATCCTTGGAAGAAGTTTTAAAAAATATGTCAAAAACCTACTTTCATAAAAGGTTCTGAGCCCAGACAATATTGGGGAAAATTATATTCCAACTTTCATTGCAGTGCTCTCTAGATTGTTTTAAACGCACACACACACACAATGGAGAGGTTTCAAATTGTTTTACGAAGCTAGCATAACCTAATACTAAAGCCTTGTCAAATCCTATTCAAAGTAAGAAAAGCTCCTCAATAGTCATACTTATAGAGAATCCATGGGGTTGCAAAGAATTGGACATGACTGAGCTCAGCCCACATACACACATATAGAGAGAATAGAATAATTCAAAATACTTCTGATATCAACATAAATTTCATTTTCTCTGAAAGCATTCCCTGAGACAACTGGTTGAATCTATTTGTAGAAATGTTTTTAAAAAGCATTATCCTGAATATGTAAAAATTTGTAAAAAATATAAAAATTAATATATATATATTCATGCATAATTTTAAAACCATATGGAACATGAAAAATATATAATGCATGTATTTATAGGTATAAAATACCACAATACTAACATTTGATTAATCTTTAACATGGGATTACATATGATTTCATATTTCACTCATGCTGGAAATACTTTGCAATTCTTTCTGTTGTTATGAAAGTACATAAGTAAATAATTCATATTATAATTACGATATTCGTCTTATAGAGAAATATATTCCAGAGTGTTATTTCTAGGAACTCACAGTGATAAAAATTATTGCCCATGAGTTAGTTTTTGTTTTGTTCTTAGGTTGTATTTTGCCTCTCCGAGGAAGACTCACTACTAACTGAGCTTTCCAAAAACTCTGTGCTGCTTACATGCCTCAGGGTACCTGCGAGGGAGAGGAAGTCTTCTATGAGAAAATGGAATTACCAGTCACCCAAGGGGGTGGATGTCAGCACAGCAGGTCCTGATCATGTTGCCCTCTGGCTGTTCATTGACAGTTACAAACAACAATTGTGTTTTCAGCCTGCACTGACTGGTGAATGACTCATTGACAGCTCTCTGATTTCACCCACCCATACTTCTTACTATTTCCATTTAATGTTATTTTGTATCTGTCTTACTTTTTTTCTTCTTCACTGGTTTTTCTTAAAAATTTTTTTGGAGTATAGTTACTTGAAAATGGTGTGTTAGTTTCTACTGTAAAACAAAGTGAATCAGCTATATAAACACATTGTTGTTGTTTAGTTGCAGAGTCATGTTCGACACTTTGCAAACTCATGGATTTGCCTGCCCAGGCTCCTCTGTCCATAGGATTCTCCAGGCAAGAATACTAGAGTGGGTAGCTCTTCTGTTCTCCAGGGGATCTTCCCAATCCAGGGATTAAAGCTGCATACCCGCTTGACAGGCAGATTCTTTACCACTGAGCCACCAGGGAAGCCCTCATATATATATATACAGAGCCCCTTATTTTTGGATTTCCTTCCCATTTAGGTCACCACAGAGGACTGACTAGACTTCTCTGTGCTGTACAGTATGTTCTCATTAACTATCTATTTAATACGTAGGAATGTATGTATGTCAACCCCAAACACTGTTTTTATTTAAATCGCTAACACATACATATGGTAAAAAAAAAAAAAAATCAGAAGTTACCAAGAGACATATAGTGTAAAACAGTTGTTTTCCTTGCCCTGTTTCTAATTCAATACTATCTCTTCTCAGTGGGATGCCTGCTTGCCAGTTTTCTACATGTTGTTCCAGAGATGGTCCCTGAACATCCAAGCATGTGTTTTTGTATCTTTCTGAGAAAAATCAATGTTCGCATGTTACCATACTTTGACATCTTTAAAATTTTTAACTACGTATTTTGGAGGTTTTCTCACATTAGGACACAGAATTGCCTGACTCTTAGTAATGACTGACTATTGCTTTAGTAAATATACTTAATATGTTCACATAAAAAATATATAATATATTTGAATAGTTCTTTATGATGAACATTTAGGACACATGAACAAAGGGCATGAAAAAGAGTCCAATATTATGAAATAAAGGAAAATAGGTCAAAGCACTCATGATGGAGAGAAAATATATTGTCCTAATACAGGTGTGTCTGGTGTACTAACAAGTTCTCTCATGCTTGTAGACATATAAATAAATGAAACTTTTATATATGTTTTGACCATACCTAAAGTGATCTTAACTTTTTTACCCAACACCTCCTTTTTAACGTATGGGTGGGTGATGTGGGAAGTGGGAAGGAGATTTAAGAAGGAGGGGACATGTATACCCATGATTGATTCATGTTGATGTATGAACAATACAATCAGTTCAGTTCAGTCGCTCAGTCATGTCCGACTCTTTGCAACCCCATGGACTACAGCACACAAGGCTTCCCTGTCCGTCACCAAGTCCTGAGGCCCTCTCAAGCTCATGTCCATCGAGTTGGTGATGCCATCCAACCATCTCATCCTCTGTCATCACCTTCTCCTCCTGCCTTCAATCTTTCCTAGCATCAGGGTCTTTTCCAATGAGTCAGTTCTTCATATCAGGTGGCCAAAGTATTGGAGTTTTGCTTCAGCATCAGTCCTTCCAATGAATATTCAGGACTGGTTTCCTTTAGGATTGACTGCGTTGATCTTCTTGCAGTCCAAGGGACTCTCAAGAGTCTTTTTCAACATCACAGTTCAAAAACATCAGTTCTTCTGCACTCAGCTTTAAAGCAATTGTCCTCCAATTAAATATTTTTTAAAAGATCCAGAAAAATATTCAGGGAAACTATGAACAAACATGGAGGTCTTGTCTTGTTTAAACAAAACTTGAAGTAGGAAGGTAACGGTTTGGGCAGCAATGCATTCAGTGAATGCCTGGACATAATCACCAATGAAAGGATGGTGGCAATTAAACATGACAAAAAAACATACAGTTTAAAGAAAAACTTAACACGGAAGCTTATAAATGTTTATGCCGTGCAGCATAATTGATATCACCAAAGATTGAAACCATTTTCAACGGTTTTTAAACCTTTTTTCTCGAAGACCAAATGACAGAGGAAAGGTAAGAGAAGCTGAAGAAGACAACACAAGTCTGTAATTTGTCACTTTTGCTTGGAGAAGGCATTTTTGATAAAAGAGTTTGTTAGAGCAAAAAGTCGACAATGCAAACTGAACAATTTGGATTAGATTGCAGAATTTCTCTATGCTTTCCTATTTCCTTAAAATCTATCTGATGCCAAATGTATAAAAGCCTAGTTAGTTTGGGTATACATGCAAACTGAACAATTTGGATTAGATTGCAGAATTTCTCTATGCTTTCCTATTTCCTTAAAATCTATCTGATGCCAAATGTATAAAAACCTAGTTAGTTTGGGTATCCATGCTTTATGTCCCACCTAGAGAACTAGAAGATCTTGCCATTGGATAACTTATAGTCATATTGAACACAATATTTAGGAAGAAACAAAAGGTCATAAAAAGAGAGTAAAAAAGAGAAGCTGCACTTGAAAATAAGCTCACGTTTATCACTGGCCTGGCCTTGTCAAACTGCCCAGCTCCTAGTGACTGCTACCATGAGGTACTATTCGAAATTTATGGTTCCTTGAATCTAGACACCTAATGCCTATTGGAAAATTCACCCAGCTGGGATTCCCAATCTTGTTCCCTCTTTGCCTTTCATCGTCTGTATGACATAGGACAAATATCTAAACTTCTTAGAGTCACCTCCAAAATATAGCCTAGATGATTATGAGTGTCTTCCCAATTCTAGGTTCTTCTTGGTTCTGGCTTCTTATTTGTTTTCAAGGGGGTGCAAGTCCTAAGGGAATGCTGGAAACAATCAGCATTCTAAAAGCAGTATCTGATAATTATATCCACTGGGTAAGCAGAGGTTGGCTCTACTGAAGTATATGCCCCAATGCTATTTAAAGCTATATGCACCAAAGCATTATTTTTCAAAATGTGAACTGATGTTTTCTGCATGCCTGTGGGTTCTCGATAGAATAGAAATCCTAAAATATGGTTACTTCAATGCAAATTTGACTTCAGTTTAAAGTCACTAACTATACGTTTACTATTTTCATTTATTACAATATCCCAAAGGAATTACATTTATTTGTGTGTCACAGCTTGATCTAAAAGGCTGTTTTGAGTCAAAGCTGTGGACTTTGGCAAGAAATTACACATTAGATATCCATCTACTGGAGAACTTAGAACAAGCTCAAAAGTTTTCTGTGATAGTGGAAACTAACTGTGTTTTTTGTACATCCTTATATTGTACCCAGTGTTGGTTTTTTGCTCGCCAAATTTCAGATATACGTCTAGGTTCAAACCAGGTCTCATTTCATCTTGCTACATCCCTAGGCCAGTTAATTGTAGTTTCACAGATTCAGACTTTGTTAACTGCAATTTCAGACAATTATTTTTATCATACCAGATCACTGTTATGAAACAGTCTATGTTATAGGCAAGACACAGTGTACATAACATTATGTTAGGGAGAAGTTCTCCTCAGTGTTCATGACAATCACAGAAGAGTTTAAAATGGGAATTAAATTGGTAGTACATATATAGGAAGAAGTTACGAAAGGATAAACAATGTTTTAAAATGAGTTCCACTTGAAGAGTAAGTGAAAAGTAATGTACATGAATTAACTAAAGGGCTTAGAGTTTTAGTAAATGCACATCTATCTTTCATAAACCTTCTATGGGTTAACAACATAGTTCTTTATTTTTTTCCAGTTCCGATTTTCTGGGAGGAATGTCTGCTGCATCTTCACGTTATCTGCAGTCTAGGATTCTAATAAATTTGGCTGCAGAAAGAGGCACAATATGTCTCGTCTTAGTGTGTTCTGCTGTTTTTGGCCCTTTGGTGCACATGACACCTGAATGCAGACGCACAGCTGAGAAGCAACAAACAGAGCAGACAATGTGCCACACACAGGACTGAAGTCACTTCTGGGCTCTTCATTCATGTGACAATGTAGATGTTTTACGGTTATGTTCAGTAATTCACATGCTGTGATGTAACTGCACATGGATGCTTTTGTGTGCATATTTGCATATGTGTCTATGTATCTAAAAAGGTAGTAAACTTGCAGAGAGAAGCAATTACAATTTCTATCTTTATGTACAATTCCCTAACATTAGTAACTGATATTGAAAAGGAATAGGGCAGGGATTTGTAGCCCCGCAAAAGACTATGGTTTTTCCAGTGGTCATGTATGGATGTGAGAGTTGGACTGTGAAGAAAGCTGAGCACTGAAGAATTGATGCTTTTGAACTGTGGTGTTAGAGAAGACTCTTGAGAGTCCCTTGGACTGCAAGAAGATCCAACCAGTCCATTCTGAAGGAGATCAGCCCTGGGTGTTCTTTGGAGGGAATGATGCTAAAGCTGAAGCTTCAGTACTTTGGCCACCTCATGCGAAGAGTTGACTCATTGGAAAAGACTGTGATGCTGGGAGAGATTGGGGGCAGGAGGAGAAGGGGACGACAGAGGATGAAATGGCTGGATGGCATCACAGACTTGATGGACATGAATCTGAGTGAACTCCTGGAGTTAGTGATGGACAGGGAGGCCTGGTGTGCTGCGATTCATGGGGTCACAAAGAGTCAGACACGACTGAGTGACTGAACTGACTGAACTGACCTGAAAAGATTTAATTATTCATGATATGATTTTGCTATTCATGCCTCAAATTTTTTCAAAATTCCAGCATCATCATTTATTCAACATACATACTCAGTCTTTGGGCCAGTCACTGCCCTAGACATTAGGAATATGGTTGTGAGCAAAATAGACACTTACAAGGAGTATCACTAATGAAGCTTTATTTTCTCTGTTCCTATCTAAACATCCTTCTAATATTCCTAAATCTCTAGCCAAAGGTACTAAATATTTTGTGATTAGTCAGTAATCACAGGATTCTTTTCTTAGTGCTCTTCATATTATATATAGAGCGCATGGTCTTTATAATTAAGAATTTATAGTCAATTAATACTTTGATTTGAAAAGATACATATATGCAATGTTCATAGCGCCATTATTTACGATTGCCAAGATATGGAAGCAACCTGTGTCCAACAGCAGATGAATGGGTAGAAGAGATGTGGTGTATATACACTATAGAATACTGCTCAGACCAAAAAAAAAAAAAAGAAATTCTTCCACCTGAAACAATGTGGATGGACCTAGTGGGTATTATTCTTAGTGAAATAAATCAGACAAAGACAAATGCTCTTAATAGATTTATTTTACTGAGTAAAATAATCTTACAGATTATATGGAAGACTAAATTCTTTAGCAATAAAAGTATCATAAAGAAAATCAACAGAGGGAAACTTGCCTTTCCAGATACCAGATCATACTCTGATGACACTGTAATACAAATAATAAGAATCGGTATCAGAATAAGTAGAAAACAACAGAAACGACAATCTACTTAGACCCTACTACCAACCAAAATTTAATACAGCATTCTCAAAATTATATAATAATTCAACTTAGTTGAAAGAAAATAATTTAATAAAAAATCCTGCAACACTCCATATCCTGTGGAAGATCATTTAAAAATGGACCACTTTATTATACTATAAACACAAAATAATTCTAGATTGTTTAAAAATCTTTGTTCTTTGTTCTTTAGTTACTGTCTTGTCCAGTCTTTTGCAACCCCATGAACTGTAGCTCCTCTGTCCATGGGATTTCCCAGGCAAGAAAACTGGAGTTGTTATGCTCCGAGCCCGTATCTCGGAACCGACCGAGAGAGCAAGTCCACCACAGTATTGCAAACGCAAGAAGGGAGTTTGTTTATTCCTAGCGCGCTAGGGCCCAAGTCTCATCCCACACAAGGGAATCTGACAAGAGCCCCGAACAAAGGAGTATGGCGGCTTATATACAGGCAGTTCTTTGTCTCAGTTACAGGAGTAGCTGGCGTTACATGATTGGCCAGGCAGGATGAGCGCATATCCTGTCTCTTTCTGGTAAACATGACTCAGGTCCTAGAGACCGTCGTTTGGTCCCTAACAGAGTGTGCTGCCATGCCCTCCTCCAGGGGATCTTTCTGACCCCAGGGTTCTCTTATGCCTCCTGCATTGGTGGGTGGGTTTTTAACAACTAGTGCCACCTGGGAGAAGGCAATGGCACCCCACTCCAGTACTCTCGCCTGGAAAATCCCATGGACAGAGAAGCCTGGTGGGCTGTAGTCCATGGGGTTGCACAGAGTCGGACACGACAGAGTGACTTCACTTTCACTTTTCCTTTCATGCATTGGAGAAGGAAATGACAACCCACTCCAGTGTCCTTGCCTAGAGAATCCCAGGGACGGGGGAGCCTGGTGGGCTGCCGTCTATGAGGTCACACAGAGTTGGACACGACTGAAGCGACTTAGCAGCAGCAGCAGCCGTCTGGGAAGCCCATTTAAGTTATAGTGTGACCAAAAGGCAAAGGGAATCAACTAGAAGAAGGACATTATCCAAAGATGGATAAAGGGACTTGTGTCTTCTTGGGAGAGGTTGATTGTGATAACTGTTCGAGGGAGATTGCATCCTATTTGCCAGAAGCATGATTTGTTTTCCTTTTAATTGGATACTGAGTATGGTTCAAAGAGGCACATACATGTGAGAAGTGGTCAAGCAGTTGATTATGGTACCTTTTTTTTCCTGTGCAGCTTAGGTTCAATTGAAATTGTGTTTCTTGAAATCCTTCTGCTATGGTCCCAGGTTGGAGTGGCCCACGAGCAAAATTTGCATGAGATTTAGAAGGTGAAAGAGAATCAGCCCGCTCTACTTTCTGAAAGTCAATATAGGTCACCAGATCCACTGCAGCTTTCTCTTCTTGCTGTGAATTTGCTAGTTCATCTTGTTGCTACATAACAACAGCAGCCAGGCTAACAAGCCCTCCAAATTCTATTGGATCTTCCAATTCAGTATTTGCAAGTTCTGGAGCAAGTATATTGCTGAAGAAGTACAATATTGAAGCAGCTCTGCAGTGAAGGACACCGGATTCTCCTGCAGATCACTTATGCTAGGTTAGAAGCTGTGAAAATTAGGTGTGAGTTATGGTTTAGATTCAAGGGTTCCAGTTTACTTGAATGAGCACCAATTAATCCTCAACCCATCCAGTACAGCTTTCCTTCCTAACTGTGGCCCTTTATAACCAGCAGTAACATAGACACAGCATTTGACATAGGCAACAAGCCCCTCCATGGACCTTCTCACTGGCTCCCTTAATTGTGTAAAATCCAACCCATACAATAAATTCCTTACTCCATGTGGTTCTGCTTCTCTGATCAAACCCTGAGGGATTCAAATTCCAACTTTATTTTAGGCCAAATTCCTCATGCATCATTTCTAATAATATTTCTATTACTTTGTTACATTAATTTAATTCTCTGAAATATTTGTAGATTTTAATCTTAAAATGTTAGGACCATATTTTGATCCTTATGACCTATAAATAGAAGACATGAATCATATTCTGAAGTAATTTCCTATGTTTTCTATTGCTCCAAACAGGAGGAATAAATAAATATTATTTCTCATAAGGAAAGTAGGCCCTACGCAGTAATAACTAATAAAAATGAATAGACTATTGCTTGTAGGGAACCTGGCTACACTGAAACACTAGAAAGGGCTTGAATGTATTGGATCATAGGCGAATACAATAAGAGAATAAAGAACAGGAAAGAGGAAAGAATACAAAATGGGGCATCAAGGTAAGGAAGAAAAAGAGGTAAGGAAGAAAAAGTAATGTTTTTTCACAAATATTGAATTGATTGCCTTTCATTCTCTTGGAAAAATATGCATGAAGGATATAGAGAGAGAAATTGTTTTATTAGTCATTTATTGCAATAGATGAAAACAGATTTCGGGATACAATTTAGAGACCCTCATATTTGATCTTTAAACTAGTCACCACCACTTCATTACCTCCTGTGATGTCTAGAATTTTGTATGATTTCACTACAAGCCAAGGTCTTCCTCCCCTCATTTTTCTGATAGTAGCCATCCTACACCATCATCAGTATCCTTTATTTCCACTAGCTAAGGACCCTTTCTATGGGCCTCTGCCAACTTATACCACCTCACATCAAACATGGATACTCACACAACTGCACACAAACACAATTGCATTCACCGAGATTTTACAGTTTAGAGGAAATAAAAAGCTATTAATGGAGTAGGAATTCTATTTTTTCCTCTACTTTTAGCGCTGTCATATACTACTTTTAATATATTTGTCACTAAAGTTACGTTTTAGCTTACGGAATACTTGAGGGACAAACTCTTCAAAAGAAAATTCCACAATTATCAAGCTTTGTGTACCTCCCTAACCCAGCTCCCCAAAGACGCCAATTTATGCCAGTGAAGATAAAGAACTTTGCAAAAATCACAAAGTCACAGTGATTTGGGTCATAGTAGATCTGCTGAATGGGTCAATAAAACACAAAAGCAGGGCTTCTTTGTTCTCATTATATACAGAATCAGTATGTTAAAAAAGAAAAGCAGCACCCACTCCAGATTTAAAGAGAAGAAATAACAAGAAGGGAATAGATGAGGAGAGTTAGAGGAACAGGGAAAACAGCCGTGAGCAGTAAGACTACTAAATCATCTTCCTTTATTCATATATGTAAAATGTTCATTCATCCTAAGTACCATCATGGGTTGAGGCTACTAATCAAAATAAAATTCATGCAAATATATGTACATGATTTGCAGATGAGCCATGGCCTCCAGGTTTTTGGAAAGTTGCCAGTATTGTCCTTGATAAAGCAAAGTTTAGGCCCTTTCTGAGCTCTGAAATTGTCACTCTTTGTTAGAAATGCAGAGTACATAAACTGATGAAGGGAGAGAGTGAAATTGGAGTGAGGGAAGTTAACCTAGTGGTGGTCTTTACAAAAAGAACGTACCCAGGTTTTCCTTCAACTGCAGGATTTATGAGCTCTGGAATATTTAATATTTACAAATAGAAAAGAATCACATTCAGCACACAATCAGTATGAAAGAATATGTCATTCTTTCATAAACAGATTTTTAAATTGTAATCACGTTGTGATTCTTTTAATTTTAAGTATTAAAGCAGTCCAATAATTTAAAATTTATCTCATTAAATGTTCTATGGGATATTGTTAAGTATTACTAGGTTATCTTCCTTTGTTCAGATGAAGGACAGACACTGCACAGCAAAAATTGTATATTTTGATTCCATATTATTCTGGATTATTTGCTGATTTTGAAGGTAGACATGCTTGCCAGGTGGACCTAGTGGGAAAAAAAACCCTGCCAATGCAGGAGACATAAGAGATACGGGTTTGATCCCTGGGTTGGGAAGATTTCCCTGGAGGAGGCATGGCAAGCCGCTCCAGTATTCTTGCTTGGAAAATCCCATGGACCGAGGAGGCTGGCAGGCTACAGTCCAGATGGTTGCAAAGAGTTGGACATGATGGAAGGGACTTAGTATAGCACATGATGTCTTAGAGAAACAGTGTGATACATTTATCAGGGAGAGGATTGGGTAAATAAGTAGGAGTTGAAGGAATTAATGAGGTTAATAAAAATTCAATAAAGTATTCATGAATATAGGTACATTTTTCATTTAGTCATTCATTCACCCCACAAGCATTATTAAGGTATTGAAGCAAGGTACGAGGGACATAATGTTTAGTCATGCGACACAGCCCCTACCTTTAAAGTACTAAAAATCCAGTAGAAAAGATAGACAAGCAATCAAATTGTATGGATGTGTAATGAGAGAGGTAACGGAGGAGCACAGGGTGCTGTGGTTCAAAGAAAAGTACAAACCATTTTACACAGATGGAATTTATTTTAAATGATCCCCAAAGAAGGCTATCTTTTTTTATTTTTCTTCCTTGTACACACTTGGTGTTCCTTCTTTCAAGAGGTGGAGTGTCTTTCTCCTCCTCTGAAAATCAGGGTTCTCCAGAACAACAGAGTCAGTAAGATATATACTGATATTAGATATTTATTTGATATTTATTTAAAGGCCAGCTGAACAATGTGATTTAAAGTCAACTTGAAGGATGAGAAAGAACCAGAGTGACAAATGAGCCCTACAGACAGTGTGGAAAGTGCAAAGACCTTGAGTAGAAGAAGTTGGCAAGTTTAAAGCAGTGAAAGAATGTCAGTGTTTCCTGAGCAGAGAAGGATGGGAAGATGAGGTGATAGAGGAAGGAAAGGCTTGTTTCTGCAATATCTTTTAGGCTGTGGGAAGGAGATTGGCTTCTCTTCTGTGCTCTGTCGCTTCAGTCCTGCTGGACTCTTTGCGACCCTATGGACTGTAGCCTGCCAGCCTCCTCTGTCCCTGGGATTATACTGCAAGAATATTGAAGTGGGTTGCCATTTCCTTCTCCAGGGATCTTCCTGACCCAGGGATCAAACCCACATCTCCTGAGGTTTCTGCACTGGCAAGCAGATTCTTTACTACTGAGCAACCTGCTTTTATTCTAGTAGCTATTGTAAATATGGTAGTGTCTTAGCTTTCTAAAACACTGTAACAAATTACCACAAATTGAGTTCTTAGAACAATACACATTTATTATCTTAACAGTTTTTGAGGTCAGAAGTCTGAAATGGGTCTTAATGGGCTAAAATTAAAATATCAGCAGGGCTGTGATCCTTTCTTGAGTCATTTTGAGGAAGCTATTTCCTTGTCTTTTCCAACTTCTACAGGCCACGTGAATTCCTTGGCTTATGGCTACTTCCTCCTCCTTCAAAGTAAACAGCGTAGCATCTTCAAACCTCTCTCTGACTCTTCTTCCTCCCACTTGTGACTGCATTGAGTCCACTCAAATATTGCAGGAAAATCTCTTCATCTCAATATCAGCTGATTAGCAACCTTGAACTCCATCTACAACCTGAATTCCCCTTTTTCATATAACTTAAAATACTCGCAGGTCTTGGGATTAGGACATGGACACCTTTGGGGTTGGGCAGCAGGTTTATTTTTCCTGTGGATAGACTGGCGAGATGGGAGTCATCACGGAAGAAACAGCAGAGATGTCAGACTAAGGTTGATTTTCATATAATCAGGCTTCCCAGGTGGCCTGCCAATGCAAGAGAAATAAGAGATGTGGATTTGATCCCTGGGTCAGGAAGATCCCCTGGAGGAGGGTATGGTAACCCATTCTAGTATTCTTGCTTGGAGAAGCCCCAGGAATAGAGGAGCCTGGCAGGCTATAGTCCATAGGATCACAAAGAGTCGGACATGACTGAAGTGACTTAGCATAGTCAGGAATTGTACTTGTATCTATATTTATGTATACAAACATATTCAACTACAATTTCTAGTAAAATAAATCATTTTTAAATATTGCAAATAAGAAATCCTCCTAGACAATTAGCTTTCAACCAGGCTTACAGAATACTCATAGAAGCCAAATTGTAGTTCAGGTTTTTATTTGGCCATCAAATTTCTAGTTGGTTGACTTTGGGGTCAATTTTGTTAAAAAAAAAAAACAAAACAGAGATTCCTTGTTTTTAGTGTAATGATATCCTCTCTTGTTGAAAGCCTACCTCAGAAAACAGGGCTTTTAGAATTACTCTGTTTATCTGTTACCTTTGCAATATAGGCTTGTGGAAAGAAGCTTCTGTTTTTCAAGACCTACCTCTAAATCATAAACCATGTCTTTAAATGATTGAATTTTTTTTTTTTTTAATTTTAGTAGAAAGGGGTTGGAGAAGGCAATGGCACCCCACTCCAGTACTCTTGCCTGGAAAATCCCATGGACGGAGGAGCCTGGACACCAAGAGTCAGACACGACTGAGCGACTTCACTTTCACTTTTCACTTTCATACATTGGAGAAGGAAATGGCAGCCCACTCCAGTGTTCTTGCTTGGAGAATCCCAGGGACAGAGGAGCCTGATGGGCTGCTGTCTATGGGGTCGCACAGAGTCAGACATGACTCAAGTGACTTAGCAGTAGCAGTAGAAAGGGGAGAGACCAGGTTATCACTGTGGTCAGATTCTTTTCCTAAAACACATATTTGACCAAAAATGTTTACTTTTCAATTTCTGGATTCAGTAGTATTCATTTCATTTACACTCTATGGTGGTAAGTTGTGTCTGACTCTTTGTAACCCAATGGACAGTAGCCTGCCAAAGCTCCTCTGTCCATGGAATTTCCAAGATAAGAATACTGGAGTAGGTTGCCATTTCCTTCTCAAAGGCATCTTCCCAATCCAGGGATCAAACCTGGGTATCTTGCATTGTAGGCGATTTCCTGCCTTGCAGGTTGATTTTTTTACTGAGCCAGCAGGGAAGCCCTTCACTTCTCTACAACCTGGTTCATTTTGATAAGTGTAACAGGACTCGAAGACTGATAAACATTTAAAGACCTCCTTGTTATAATGTTCGACATAGCTATTAATAGAGCCAAGTAATATTGAGGTAAGGGAATTTACTTCCTTCTTAGCTTTGAGAAACCCATAGTGACATTTTAAAAAATCATCTTTGCCAGAAATAATTTTATTACTCCAGTAGATTCATGTATTCCAAGAAACAGAACCAAGAATCATTCTATTTCTCTTTCAAGTTTCTTTCACCTGCAATATATAACTGTAGAGAAATTCTCCTTTGTTGAGATCCCCAAGTTTGCCAATGTTTCTGGTTTTCCAGGAAGTAACAGTCTTTACTACAGCAGTCCCCAACCTTTTTGGTGCCAGGAACCAGTTTCATGGAAGGCAATTTTTCCAGACTAGGAGTGGGGGATGGTTTGGGGATGATTCAAGCACATCATATTTATTGTGCATTTTATATCAGTTATTATTACATTGTGATATATAATGAAAAAATTATGCAAATTACCATAATGCAGATTCAGAGCATCAGGCACTAGATTCTCATAAGGAGCACGCAAGCTAGATCCCTTGCCTATGCAGTTCACAGTAGGGTTCTGGCTTCTATGAAATGATACCACTGATCTGACAGGAGGCAGAGCTGAGGCAGTAATGTGAGCAATGTGGAGCCACTGTACATACAGATGAAGCTTCGTTCCCTCACCCACCGCTTACCTCCTGTTCTTAATGGCGATAGACTGGTCCTATCGCCATTATCTGGTCGATAGCCCGGGGATTAGAAACCTCTGCTTTACTCTACACAAGGATAGGACCTCATTAATCATAGAATAGGTATAGATGAGGTTTTCAAAAGAATTTTGTATACATTATTTCCATACTCTCCTTTTAATTTAGCTGTAGACTTGGGTATAACTAATTAACGAGATTTGTTTTTAACTGTATTCTTCCTTACATATTTTGTTTATTTGATTCTATACTGGTGAGAAGTAGGTTATGCAGTTATGCAAATAACTACATTATGCCATGAAATGAAAGGAGCTTGATAAAAGTATTTGAATGCTGCTGCTGCTAAGTCACTTCAGTCATTTCTGACTCTGTGCGACCCCATAGTCGGCAGCCCTCCAGGCTCCCCCATCCCTGGGATTCTCCAGGCAAGAACACTGGAGTGCGTTGCCATTTCCTTCTCCAATACATGAAAGTGAAAAGTGAAAGTGAAGTCGCTCAGCTGTGTCCGACCCTCAGCGACCCCATGGACTGCAGCCCTCCAGGCTCCTCCATCCACGGGATTTTCCAGGCAAGAGTACTGGAGTGGGGTGCCATTGCCTTCTCTGATTTGAATGCTATCAATATGCATCATTATTTTATGTAATTATTTTTTACTCATAGGGCTATAATCTATAATAAGTTTTTTTTGTGTGTAAAATATCTTTCTTAAATTTTGAGTAATCAGAAGCAACTATAATGAGAAAATTTTTATTTCTGTTTGTAAATTTTTTTACTAAGATGAGGGTTAGATATAGATGAAGAAATAACTTGTTCCATAAGACCACCAGAATTTGGAACATTATAAATAATACCATTAATATTTCAGTGAAAAATGCCAATTAGATTTCCCTTATTCATTTGAAAATGAAAGTCACTCAGTTGTGTCTGATTCTTTGCAACCCCATGGACTATACAGTCCATGGAATTCTCCACTCAAGAATACTGGAGTGGGTAGCCTTTCCCTTCTCAAGGGGATCTTCCTAATCCAGGGATCAAACCCAGATCTCCTGCATTGCAGGCAGATTCTTTACCAGCTGAGCCACAAGGGAAACCCAAAAACACTGGAGTGTGTAGACTATCCCTTTTCCAGCGGATCTTCCTGACCGAGAAATCGAACTGGGGTCTCCTGCATTGCAGGAAGATTCTTTACCAACTGAGTTATCAGGGAATTTAGTCTTGTATAATTAATTCTTATCACAGCAGAATTTTAGTTAGTAATCTACTTGCAGGATGTCATAAGCTCCTGGACCAAAGGAAATCTTGGCACTGTCCACTGATCCAGTCTGACAGATACCTGCTTATGGTAGCAATGTCAACTGACACTGGGGATCCCGTAAACATAAATCTATTCTTTTCAGTGCCAACCTCAATATAAGTTGTTATGGTCTTCTACTGAGACAGTTCTTTTTGATGCTTCCTCCAAAAAGCAAAATTTCTGCCCTATGCTTATTTGGTCTGGCCTTCAGGCCAATGTGGAAGGAAAAGCAGGGAACACTTGTTGATGATAAGATTTAATGGTTTTGATAATTTTATAACAGTCATCAGAAATATGAGAACTGAGAAGGCTAGAAATGCCTATTCAGTTCAGTTCAGTCACTCAGTCGTGTCCGACTCTTTGCAACCCCATGAATCGCAGCACACCAGGGCTCCCTGTCCATCACTAACTCCAGGAGTTCACTCAGACTCAGGTCCATCGAGTCAGTGATGCCATCCAGCCATCTCATCCTCGGTCATCCCCTTCTCCTCCTGCCCTCAATCCCTCCCAGCATCAGAGTCTTTTCCAGTGAGTCAGCTCTTCGCATGAGGTGCCCAAAGTACTGGAGTTTCAGCTTCAGCATCATTCCTTCCAAAGAAATCCCAGGGCTGATCTGCTTCAGAATGGACTGGTTGGATGTCCTTGCAGTCCAAGGGACTCTCAAGAGTCTTCTCCAACACCACAGTTCAAAAGCATCAATTCTTTGGCGCTCAGCCTTCTTCACTATTGGTATAATTAAAAATTCCCTGGAGAAAATCAAGTTAATAATGATCCAAGTATACCAACATATGATGAACACTGGTGGCACTGGAAAATCTGCAGAGCCTCTGAGCTGACTAGTAGAATGTGTGTTACATGTGCTACCAGCCGAGAAGGGTATTATTATAAACGTAAAAACAAAATATTTAAAGAATCAATTTGTGCAAGCAACCTTGTGCCAGGCTGTGCACACAAACACGAGGATGCTTAAATTTGCCCTGAAAGCATTTATGATTATGGAAACATGTTCATGTTAATAACATCACACGTGCCCATGTGCTCAGTCACTTCAGTCATATCCGACTCTTTGTGACCCTATGAACTGTAGCCCATCAGGCTCCCCTGTGTCCATGGGATTCTCCAGGCAAGAATATTGGACTGGGTTGCCAGTGCCCTCCTCCAGGGGAGCTTTCTGAACTGGGGATCAAACTCCCTTCTGCCTACATTTCTTGCTTTGCAGGTGGATTCTTTACCCCCTCGGCCGCCTGGGAAGACCTAATAACATCTTCAGTTCAGTTCAGTTGCTCAGTTGTGTCCGACTCTTTGCAACCCCATGAATCGCAGTACTCCAGGCCTCCCTGTTCATCACCATCTCCCGGAGTTCACTCAGACTCCTGTCCATGGAGTCCGTGATGCCATCCAGCCATCTCATCCTCGGTCGTCCCTTTCTCCTACTGCCCCCAATCCTTCCCAGCATCAGAGTCTTTTCCAATGAGTCAACTCTTCGCATGAGGTGGCCAAAGTACTGGAGTTTCAGCTTTAGCATCATTCCCTCCAAAGAAATCCCAGGGCTGATCTCCTTCAGAATGGACTGGTTGGATCTTCTTGCAGTCCAAGGGACTCTCAAGAGTCTTCTCCAACACCACAGTTCAAAAGCATCAATTCTTCAGCGCTCAGCTTTCTTCACAGTCCAACTCTCACATCCATACATGACCACTGGAAAAACCACAGCCTTGACTAGACAGACCTTAGTCGGCAAAGTAATGTCTCTGCTTACATAATTGACTCAGAGTAGGCTCAGCTTCTCTTTTTGATTGGACAGTTCTGCCTGTGCTGTTAGTTTGACAAACTGTGTGGCTCTCACACAACAGTGTTGATCTTAATTAACATATGGAGAATACCAAACCTATCTAGTTATTTCCAGCCACTTCTATAGAAAGTGAGAAAAATTTTTTTTTTTTTACAAGACAGTGAGGGTGTGAAAGATGTTTAAAAAGTTTTATAACTCTGCATTTGGTACACAAGTTTTGGAAAGGCAATATCAAAAAGCCTAAGGAAAGGAAAGTGACTATTGTATAAAGATATAAACATAAGTTATAGATAAATTATTACAGTCTTGATGAGTATTAATCAGAGTGATAATATATCAAAATAAGATAGCAGAGGATACCATAACAAGGTAAATTTAGTTCTTTCAGAAATGAGAAACCTTTATCATTTATTATTAAATAATTTTTAAGCATGGAGAAAAACTCAGATGAGAGAATTCTTGTGAGTTAAGGAAACTCCAGTACATGGTCAGAATACATAAAATGATTCATTATCTTGTTTGCAAGAAAAAATTGAATATTTCAAGACCAATTTTGAATGATCAGTCCTCTCTTCTTTATCATACCAAAGCTTTATTTTCTAATAAGTTGGATATAAGTCTACATAAACTTAAATAAACATATGGTTAGATGACAAATTAAATCTTTCACCTTTAGCTTTATGATACTAACTTAGCTTATTATAAGAAGATATAGAAAACCCATTGAACTTTCAACTCTAGAGGGATTAATCATTCATTAACTGAATTTAATACTGGCTCACAGTCTTAAAGTCAATTACGACTCTTGGAAATTATTTTTAAATTGGTCTGGCAGAGTAATGCAATCAAAATATCAAATGTTTATCAGGGAGACAACCTTTTACAGTTTTATCAAGATAGGGTAAGTGTAGTAACTAAGTTCACATGATTTGCAACACTGTCACCAGTTAACAAGAAGATAGCTTTAAAAGACATCAATGTTTACAATTCATGTTAGTCTAACTCAGATGTTTATATCCATATGTGTGTGCTATGCTGCTCAGTTGCTCAGTGTCTGATTCTGTGACTCCATGGACTGTAGCCTTCCAGGCTCCTCTGTCCATGGGATTCTCCAGGCAAAAACACTTAAGTGGATTGCCATTTCCTCCTTCACAGGATCTTGCCGACCCAATGATGGAACCCAGGTATCTTATATTTCCTGCGTTGGCAGGTAGATTCTATTGGCAGACAGATTCTTTACCACATTCTATTGGCAGATAGATTCTATTGGCAGATAGATTCTTTACCACAGCATCACATACGAAGCCCCTTTATATCCTTGTGGCCTGAAATAATTTAGGGAAATAATAATTACTGATCCTTTCCATAAACCTAGCATAGGAATTTTAGCAAACTTTAAATGATTAGATTTGCCATAAAATTATAACCAAGTCTTACATAAAACACACTTGCTATGATAGAATTCAAAGTGGCCAGAGATTATCCTGCTCCTTTATGCATCTTGCTCTTTGTAATGTGACTTTATATCTGTATCCATCAAGAGGTGGAATTCATTTATCCATATCTTGAACGTGGCCTTCGTTAACGTGATTTACTTTGGACAAAAATGGATATTATCAAAGGTAACATAAAATAAAAGCAGAAAAACATTGCACACTGGAAACTTCTTTTGCAACTCTTGGGTACTCTGCCATAACTGAATGAGTCCATGTTAATGTGCTGGATGATGAGAAACTCATGCCAAAGTCATTCCCATCACCCACGCTTGATAAAAGGCCTACTGCCAGCTATGTTGGAGAAGGCAATGGCACCCCACTCCAGTGTTCTTGCATGGAGAATCCCAGGGAGGGGGGAGCCTGGTGGGCTGCCGACTAAGGGGTCGCACAGAGTTGGACACGACTGACGTGACTTAGCAGCAGCAGCAGTCAGCTATGTAAATTAGGCTAATTACAAGTTTTAGCACTAGGCAGCTAGACCAGAGAAGACTAGTTCAGTTCAGTTCAGTCGCTCAGTCGTGTCCAACTCTTTGTGACCCCATGAATCGCAGCACGCCAGGCCTCCCTGTCCATCACCAACACCCGGAGTTCACTCAAAATCATGTGCATCGAGTCAGTGATGCCATCCAACCATCTCTGTCAGCCCCTTCTCCTCCTGCCCCCAATCCCTCCCAGCACCAGAGTCTTTTCCAATGAGTCAAAATTTCACATGAGATGGCCAAAGTACTGGAGTTTCAGCTTTAGCATCATTCCTTCCAAAAGGGCTGATCTCCTTCAGAATGGACTGGTTGGATGTCCTTGCAGTCCAAGGGACTCTCAAGAGTCTTCTCCAATACCACAGTTCAAAAGCATCAATTCTTCAGCACTCAGCTTTCTTCACAGTTCAACTCTCACATCCATACATGACCCCTGGAAAAACCATAGCCTTAACTAGATGGACCTTTGTTGGCAAAGTAATGTCTTTGCTTTTCAATATGCTGTCTAGGTTGGTCATAACTTTTCTTCCAAGGAGTAAGCATCTTTTAATTTCATGGCTGCAATCACCATCTGCAGTGATTTTGGAGACCCCAAAAATAAAGTCTGACACTGTTTCCACTATTTCCCCATCTATTTCCCATGAAGTGATGGGACCAGATGCCATGATCTTCGTTTTCTGAATGTTGACCTTTAAGCCAACATTTTCACTCTCCACTTTCATTTTCATCAAGAGGCTTTTTAGTTCCTCTTCACTTTCTGCCATAAGGATGGTATCATCTGCATGTCTGAGGTTACTATTTCTCCTGGCAATTTTGATTCCAGCTTGTGCTTCTTCCAGCCCAGCGTTTCTCATGATGTACTCTGCATGTAAGTTAAATAAGCAGGGTGACAATATACAGCCTTGACGTACTCCTTTTCCTATTTGGAACCAGTCTGTTTTTTCATGTCCAGTTCTAACTGTTGCTTCCTGACCTGCATATAGATTTCTCAAGAGGCAGGTCAGGTGGTCTGGAATTTCCATCTAACCAATAGGCAAACCACAGAATCATACAAAGTTATGAATGTTTATTTGTTTAAAGCAATATTAAAATAGCTAAAGCTAACTGATGTAAATATTGGTTTCAGAAAGCAGGTAATGCCCACCTTTTGTTTCTATAAAATATTGGCTTTGAATTTGGGCTGCAGATGGAGGTTAAAATGTGAGGCAACTGTTAGTAGAGACTGAAAAAAATGTATGAACCAGGTTATGACATAGTAGAACATTTGGCAAAACTTTCATCTACATGGACTTGTACAGACGCCCCCATGCAATAACTCTGAAACTTCTGAGGGAAATATAAGAGCCCTCAGCAAGATGAATAAGCTCTTAATAGTCCTAATGACATTTCCTCCTACAGCAGCTTGCCACATCCAAAGTAGAGAGAGCACTGTCTTGAAAAAATTGGATGCAAACTTTAGAAGTAGAGAATTTTAGGACTCACATAGTATGAATATGCATCAGATTCATAGGCAATCCATGAAGTTTTAAAGACAATTTTACTGACAAGTGGAGAAGGAAAGGGCAACCTACTCTAATATTCTTACTTGGAGAATCCCATGGACACAGGGGCCTGGTGTGTCCTTTCAGTCACAGAGAGTTGGACACAACTGAGCGACTGAGCACATACTGACAAAAGGACTGTCTGCTTGAATGAAAGGGGCTTGCAATAGTTCAAAAAGAAGTAAGGTTTCTGGGCTTCTAATATTCTGTGGATAGAAATCAAAATGAGAACCACAGACATTTCTTACCATAAGAGACGAAAACCCTATAGGTAGAGCCAAGACATTCAGAGGATTGTGGAAGCAAATTACTTTCAGGGAGTAGAAATGGACTCTAATCAAGGAACATCTCAGACCTAGAGGAGGGGAACCTTTTAACATATGCCTAGATGGATTATAGAATTGGTTCAGACCAAGGACTGCTCTGTGCCTCCCATTCCTTCTCTTTTTGATTAGAAGCAACTATTGCCGTTCTTGTGCGTCCATCTCACCCTCTTATGTTAGGTTAATTGGCAGCAGATATCTTACGTTTTTAGTTCACAGTTGTCTGGATGAAGAGCAGCTGCATGCAATGAGCCACATCCACATCTAGGAAAGAAGCAGATCATGAGGATCTTAACTTCAAGCCAGATGCCATAAATGGCCTAATTAAATCAGACTTTTGGCATCTGGGAAGGGTGAGCATATGCTACACAAAGGCAGAATAATTTGTGGCCAGGAGGCAGTCTGTGGTCCATTGCAAAATTTGCTACAAATTTCCCATCTATTTACCATATCTCTTTGCATTCTGATTTTACAGCTCCTCCCATTAAGAGGTAGAGTCTGTTTTTTGAATCTAGCTCTTGAATATGGGCTTGGTCATGTGACTTGCTTTCACCAATGAGATACAAATATGATACAAGCAAGACTCTAAAGGACTTGCATATTGGAGCTTGTACCCATTTCTGTATTTGAAACTCTGCATCTACAGCCATAGCAACAATCCTAGCCTGTTGGATGATGATAGCCATATCATCTCCATCATCCCACGTGACACTGAGCCAACCACCGGAGGCCATCCTAGAACATCCAGCTTCAGCCGAGACAGCCAGACAAGAAACATTGCTCAGCTAATCCATTATTTCATATGAAATAGTAAAAGTATTATTGTTTGAAGATACAAACTTTTGAGGTATTTTGTGAGCCATTAAAATATACATATTCAGTTGCTTCCTTTGTGTCTGACCCTACACAACCCTATGGACTATAGGCCGCCAGGCTCCTCTGTCCATGGGATTCTCCAGGCAAGAATACTGCCATGGGTTGCCATGCCTTCCTGAAGAGGATCTTCCTGAGCCAGGGGTCAAACCTGTACCTTTTGCATCTCCTGCATTGCAGGCAGATTTTTTACTCACTGAGCCACCTCAGAAGCTCTGATATACTATTGGGTTGGCCAAAGAGTTCATTTGGGTTTTTCCATTAGATGTTACAGAAAAAACCAAATGAATTTTGGCCAACCCAATATATTTCTCATTGCAATAAGTAGAAGATGCCTCACTCATTTAAGAAAAAATCAATAAGCCAAGCTAATTCATTGAGAGTTACCTTAATAATACACAAATGAGAATGCTATAACTCCTCCAGATTTATTTGCCAAATACAAAGTATTTCAAAGAAGCTTTCACTAGTTCATTTACTGACTGTTAAGAGCTTAATGGTCATTTAAAATTATTTTTTCATGTCTAGAAATCAAACTTTAGCATCATAGCTTGACTTTTCCTGAACATGAAGAGAAAGATTCTTTTTCTTTAAGGGACAATAGAGTTAAAGCACAAAAAATTTGTTTATTTTATTTATTTCATTTCAACTTAAGGATTCATATAATATAGTTTATTAATCCCTTCCCAAGGAAGCCAAAAGTACACCAGTTTGTTTTCTCAGGAAATATTTAACAATGAAAGAATCTTATCAAACTAGAGACATTTTAAAGGATCTTGTCAAAGTAGAGAACGTTTGTGCTGCCAGAATATGTCATTTTCCCTAGCGTTGAACTTACATATTTAGATTGGATGGAAGTGTATAAGCTAAGAAAGTGTGGGGTATGGAGTTTATCATTAAAAATATTTCTACCTATTTTTCCAAATAAAAAAGAAAATTATAGACGTTTAGAGATTTCTTGAATAGTAATTAACACAAGGTCATGCAGCTTCATCCAAGCCAGAAGATCACTGTCATCCCATTTACTTTCTTTTTCCATACACTTTTCAGGCCCCTTCAAATAAATATTGACATCAAAGCAAGGTGTTTGCTCTTTAAGCCATGCCAAATCCACTTCTGTTTCTTTATTTGCACATTTTCTATACTTTTGACAATAGATCTATCTTATTAGGTACGCAAATAGTGCATGGAAATGAGTCTTACAATCTATAAGCTTTTAAGAATATTTCCAAATGAAAATGACATTAAATAAAAGGAAGTACAATTGCAGATTTAAGTCCCTTTCTTCTGCAAAAATGACAGAAGCTTTTCTGAGTGACAAGCAATGACATACGGAAAAATGATTGTGCTGGACAACTTAAGATGAATTGATTACAGGACGGGAGAGAAATGTAGGAACCAGGAATCATTTTAATGTTCTTGATGTTAGCAAATTAGAAGAAAGTTTTGCTGCTATTAATGGGAAGAAAAATTAAGAAGAAAAAGATTTAAAGGAAGAAGAAAATGGAGAATCAGTTTTGGATACATTACATTTTAAGTGCTTGTGACACATCCAAATAGAGACATCAAGTAGGGAGATGGATGTATGAGTCTGGATTTCAGAAGAAATTTCAGGCCTGGATATATAAATTTGGGAGACTTAATAAAGCTAATGGAATAGATGAGATCACTCAGGGATAGATTTTAGGGAGAAACCACAATGAAGCTTAAAACTGAAGCATAATAAATCATTTGACATAAACTCACAGAGGGTCAAGTATTTGGATGCTTTTATATTTTATTTAAGACACTGACATTCTCAGAGGAAATTTTACAGGAGATGAGTCAATAATGATGTGTTTATCACAATAGTAGAAAACCAGAAGAGATTTACCTAAACTGGAAAATAACTGAGTAAATTATGAACATCCTTATGATATTTCAATTGAGTGTGAAAACTTCATCATAATAGAATTTTTTGGTATGAAAAATTGCTGATAATATATTACTAAGAGGGAGAAATAGACTATGTATTCTTTATGTAGAATAAAATAATATTTTAAAATTAGTATAAATATAGAAAAGACTAGACGTACCATAGAAATATTGAGTGGTTATTCCTTGGTACTGTGAATATAGATATTTCTGTGTTTTTATTTTCTTTACTTGGTGGTAAAGGTTTACTGCATTGAGTATAATCATGCCTAAAAAAGATTCTCTGAAGAATTCAAATAGAAAATAATACTAGTAATAATACTAATACACTAAACAGTTGCAACAAAAGAGACAGAAGAGGAAATTTCTGTGAAAATAACATTATAGTTTTTGAGTGCTTAATTTTTGCCTGGTACCATGCTTTGCTAAGTGCTTTATGTGGACTGTCTCATGCAATTCTTATAAAAATTGTATAGGATGGGACTATTTTTATTACCTTTTTAAAAAGTTTAAGAAAATTTTATTGAGTCTATTTTTAAGAGCAGTTTTAGGTTTAGAGCAAAATGTAGGGGAAGATATAGAGATTAGCCATATACGCTTCTATCCTGGCGTATGCATAGCCTCCTCTATTAGCAACATCCCCCATAAGAATCATACATTTGTTACAACGGATGAGCCTACATTTACACGTCATAACCATCCAAGGTCAGAGTTTACATTATGGTTCATTCTTGGTGTTGTATCTTCTATGAGTTTGAATAAATTTATAATGACATATATCCATCATTGGGATTCCCCAGTGTCTCAGCAGTAAAGAATCGCCTGCAATGCAGGAGACACAGGTTCAATCCCTTGGTCAGGAAGATCCCCTGAAGGTGAGCACAGTAACCTGCTCCAGTATTCTTGCCTGGAAAATCCCATGGTCAGGGGAGTCTGGTGGGCTACAGTCCATGGGGTCACAAAGTCAGACATGACTGAAGCAACTGGGCATGCATGCATGTATCCATCATACAGTACCACACAGACTATTTCCACTGCCTCCCCAAACGTTCTGTGCTGTACTCATTCATCCCTCATTGCTCCCAACCCCCAGAAACCTCTAACCTTCTTTACTATTTCTATAGTTTTGCCTTTTCCCGTGTCACATAGTTGGAATCATATATTATGTAGCCTTTTACTTCTTTCACTTGGTAATATGCGCTTACAATGCCTTCATGTCTTTATGCATCTTGTTAATTTAATTCTTTTTAGTACTGAATAATATTCCATTGTCTGGATATATTGCAGTTTGTCTATTTGTTCACCTCCTGAAGGACATCTTGGTTGCTTCCAAGTTTTGGCAACATGAGTGAAGATGCTCTACATCTGTGCATAGGCTTTTTTGTGGGCATAAGTTTTCAACTACCAAAGAGTGTGATTGCTGGATCAGATGGTAAGGGTATGTTTAGCTCTGTGAGACACTGCCAAACTGTCTTCCAAAGTGGCTGTGCCACTTTGCATTCCTACCAGCTGTTATTACCTTTCAACAGTTGAAAATCATGAAGTTTAGAGAGGTTACATTGCTTGGCCAATATCACACAACTAAAAGGAGAAGAGATGGGATTTGTGCCCAAGCATATTTAATTCGAGAGAGAGCCCTGGGCATATCCAGGACATATGGACAGCAGGAATGAGAGCCGCCCACTTCCTGATGGCTGTCTCAGTGGAGGAAGGAGGCACTGAAAGTGTTAGTTGCTCGGTCCTGTCGGACTCTTTGTGACCCCATGGACTAGTCTACCAGGCTCCTCTGTCCGTGGAATTCTCCAGGCAAAAATACTGGAGTAGGTTGCCATTTCCTTCTCCAGAGGATCTTCCCAACCTAGGGCTCAAACCCAGGTCTTCTGCATTGAGGGCAGGCTCTTCACCATCTGAGCCACCAGGGAAATAGGAAAGGAGGCAGAGGTTAGTCATTTGTCTTCATTCCTCCAATAAAATAAGCTGTATCTACACCAAATAAGCACCCACATAGAAATAATGACAAACTAATTAAAGAATCCACCTGCAGTTCAGGAGATGTGGGTTCGATTCCTGGGTTGGGAAGATTCCCTGGAAAAGAATATGGCAACCCATTACAGTGTCCCAGCCTGAGAAATCCCATGGATAGAGGTGCTTGGCTTGCTACAGTCTATGGGATCACCAAGAGTCGGACACTACCGAGCGACTAACATTTTCACTCCATTTAACACATGACTATTTGCCTATAAACCTTTTTTAAACCTTCATCTCAATTATAATGTCATATATAAATATATTGTGGGTATGGATTAACATGATGATGAAGACAGTTTTTGAGGACAATGGGAACATAGATATGACCTTATAGATAATCTTATTTAGCACCTTCATTTTGCAAATGAGAATTCAACTCAAAGTGAAAAGTCTGGCCAATGACATCATCAAAAACAGAAATCAGTCTACAATATCCCAATTTGGAGCTGTTTTCCTCAGCTGTTCTCTAAGTGTAAACAGGGGTCCAGCGGACCTTGGCTGGGATTTCTAATGTCACATTTGTGTACTGTGTGGGAAGTCACTTCAGTCATGTCCGGCTCTTTGCGACCCTGTGGACTATATAGCCTGCTTGGCTTCTCTGCCCATAGGATTCTCCAAGCAAAAGTACTGGAGCATGTTTCCACTTCCTTCTCCAAGATATCTTCCTGACCCAATGATCGAACCCATGTCTCTTATGTCTTCTGCATTGGCAGGCTGGTTCTTTCCCACTTTACTCTCATTCTCTCATTGGTTTACAGCAGTTTTCCACAAGCTGCACTGTCTATGATTTCAGAACAGATTGAAGGGAAAAGAGATACGCAAAAATAACCAATTAAGCCATCCAGTAAAAATATTTATAAAAATGTGAAAATGCCACTCTTCTCAATAATATATATATTTTTGGAATGTAGCACACTTTCATAAAAATGCATTGCTTATTTTAACATGCAATCTATTTTTTTATTTTAGCAAATTAAATATTTCAAAAGTTTCTCAGTTTTAATTTCTAAAAGAGTAAATAACAATAGGTATAATCTACAGAAATGTGCTTTGACATCTTCAATAATTTTTAGTAAATGAAAGGGGTCTTAAGGTCAAAAGTTTGACAACTGCTTTAGTAAATAATATTTACTTAATATATTTTTATGCTTATTAGAAAAACAGTACCACTTTAATAAATACTACAGTTAAGTGCTTCATGTATTTATATATTCTAAGAGTTTTTCCTTAAACGTTTTATACTGGCAACCCAAGAAGATTTTCATGTTGTAGTGAAATTTACCTTGTATCTACAAATTTCATATATCAATGTTTAATCATGCTTTCTGATGATTAAATTAAATCCTACTTAAATGTATTCTTTTCTTATTTTCCTACAGAATATTTCAGCACAGAAAACAATTTTATAACCTAAGTTAGATTACTTTTCATCTTTATTACTAATTTAAATCATATTTCCTGAAGTTAAAGAAGCATATTATTTCAGGAAAATTGGATGCTTTCCCTGGGTATTATGGCATGTTTAAAATATATGCTAATATTGCAGTAAGAATCATTATTGAGTTTCTCTATATAGTGCTGAAAGGAAAAACAATTAAAACTGCTTTAGAGTATCAATAATTCATGAGGGTAAAGTCTATCTATCCCTACTAGACTATATCTTTAAAAAATCCTATTGAGACAAGAGAGAGCCTCACGGATCTTTCCCAGGAGAGAAGCCCTTCCCTTTATGAGGGAGTTCATTTCAAGCTGCCCTTAGGCTTCTAAAATAACTATATATCTTCCTCTTCTTAATTTGTCTTCTCCACAACTTAAAAGTAGAAATGAAACTTTACCAAGAAGCCACTTGTAAAAGGAAATGAATGAATGAATGAATGAATGTCTTGGGAATACTTTCTGCATCTTTTTGATCACCCAGCAGAGCACCTAGCAGGATGCCCTTCATGTTAAAAGAGCCAGTAGAAAGTGTTTAGACACTCCATCTCCACCTACATTTTAGATTTCCATCCCTCAAGCCCTGCTTCTTAAATCTCCCACTTGCTTGAAACCTGGGGTTTCCTAAATGATTTCCAGGCCTGCTGCCATATCCGATTTTTAATAGGAATCTCTAAAGTGAACTATAATTTGAAAATACGTAATCAAGGACACTGTGGGATTCTCAGCTTTAGGCAATACGTTCTGTCGGGTAAAAGAAAGCTCTGGCAAACAGCAGACCCAGATCCTTTCACCAGCTGTGCCCCTGACTTGTTCTATAATTTCAATCAAGTCACCCTAGCAGTCATTGTCTGTCTATTTCAGCACTGGAATCAACAAAAGTCCTAGTCCGCCTGACTATGAAACAATGATCATGCGAGGATTAATGAGATAAAGGCTGTAGAAATATTTTGCTCCCTTTGGGGAAGAACGCTCTGAAAATAAAGGTATTAGAGAAAATCTCTAAATCTAACTTTCAAGAACTCAGATTCCCAAGTCTCATGTTGTATGCGTATTTTCTGGCAATTAGATCATTATTGGTTTTTCTCCGGTAATAAAAACAATACCATAAAGCAATCTCCTTTTGAAATAGAACAAAGAAAACCATTTTTTTTCTTTCGTTTCTCTCATGTACTATGTATTTTCTGAATATAAGCATATCGTGTTGTAGTGCAAGTTGGCAGTTTTGCCCTCAAATACACTCACATCTGTTGACTGGACGTTGGTTTTACACATACAATTGCACATTGTTTAATTGCCCATCTCTGCCAGTAGCATAAGTATATATTTATATTACTAAGTTCTTGTATATGTTTCACATGCATGTATACATGTATTGACTCTGCTTTTACTGAATTTTGGGGCTGTGTATTTTTAAAAACATGGTTCTGTCTGTGCATTTTAGCAGAAATAAACCCCCTCAAGCTTTCTGTTTCATGCCTACAGGCATAGATTGAGAGGCATACCTGCTATGATTTCACCTTCATATACTTCAAAAGAATGTGTGCATGTTTGTGTTTGGGGAATGGATGATGTAGGAAAAGGAGGTTAGGAAGAAAATCTTTGGTGAATCTAAAACTGTCCCCATGTTTTCTTTAGCATTGAAATATCTGATTCAATACTTCTTACGGTTCTTAAGTTTAAAATGTTGGGCTTTGACTATATTTTATCGCAGCCTAATTTGATATTATCCCATCACCAAATACCCTAGGAACATTCTTCCTTACACATTAATCTCTGAAAAAATGGATAAATTGCTCTAAGCTCCACATTAAGGCCAGCAAAAGCTTTTGAAGAAGTTGCAAAGAATTGAAAAATGAAGTTTAGCATGAAAATGACTTTCCAATAAACCACAAAAATGTCTTCTGTGATGGTCTGCGATGAGGGAACCTGCTGGCTGCATGGTAATGACGTGAAGAGTTCCAACAGCTCCTTCTGAGTCGGAGAGATAATTGCTGCTATGGAGTTCATAAACTTGCAAGCGCAATTCATCTAGTGAAAAATCCTAAATAAACATCACTGGAAAATAAAATCTCTACACATGGATATCTGCTGCTTTGCAGCACAGAGAACTACTCCTCTGAAGACTGTCAGTTTTGAAATCTAAAGTAATGCATTACCCTGCAGGGTCCCATCCATGCCAGCTAAAACAGAGGTAGCATATTTGTTTCTGGAGTGTGCTCTGCTAGGGAAAAATACTATTTTTTTTTCCTTTCTCATTTAAAGATTGAATGTTAAGAAAAAATAAAACTTGTGGATTATGATTTGTGCAACATTTTAATATTGAACAAATATGCAGGACTGCTTTCTAGGTGCCCCAAAATAGAGAATTAACACAGGATCATTGTCACAATTCATATCGTGGTATTAGCACTTTCTACTTTTGCAGAGCGTGATTATTTTAATATGAGAGGACATAGTAAAAACATAACATGGTTAGGAAAGAATTAACCATATACGGCAAATGATCAACTTATCACTAATGGCGTAACTAGAAACACACCCTAGATATCAAAGTAACTGTGAAATTCACATTTGTTCATAGACTATGGAATGAAATTCATTGCTATTAATAATATTCTAAAGCTTTCAGAGTAGTTTTCAATACACTTCAAAACTGAATAATGGTTATATCCTTTATGTAAATGAATGTCCCCTTCTCCCCAAAAAAGAATAGAAAAATCTGTATAAGTCAATGAATATATATTAAATAAAGTTTATCCCCTAATACAAATCAGGATTAAATCAAACATCTTTGTATATAATTTAAGTTCTTTAAAGTTTTCATATTAATTTCATTTATAGAGTATATTAAATCTACAAGCTGATGTAAGTTTGAGACTAATTTTCCCTTCTTGTTAGAAAACTATTGGTTACTCATTTTACATGCAAAATCTTCTTATGTGATCTACTCTTTCTTGCTTAAATGATAGAAATAAATCAGTGCTGAGAGAGAGAAATTCTAATGAAAGCAATGCAATCGTGTCAAAAAATAAAGCAATTTATTTCAAAGGAAATGAGAGCTAGGGAAGTTTTGTTCTAGAAAGAAGCCTAAAAAGAAAGTGAGTCATATTCTCGCAGGATTAATACTGGGTCATAGTGGTTAGACAAGGAACATTGGAAGTTACTGGCCACTGTAATAACACATGACCTCTTAGTAGATAACGTGCTATTATTGTTGTTATTGTCTAGTCACTAAGTTTTGTCTGTGTGCCTGTGTCTCTTCTGTAACCCCATGAGCTGTAGCCTACCAGGCTCCTCTGTCCATGGGATTTCCCAGACAAGAATACTGAAGTGGGTTTCCACTTCCTTATCCATGGGATTTTCCTGACCCAGGGATGGAATCCATGTCTCCTGCATTGACAAATGGAATCTTTAAGCCAGGAGGGATGGAGAAGACAATGGCACCCCACTCCAGTACTCTTGCCTGGGAAGTCCCATGGGCGGAGGAGCCTGGTGGGCTGCAGTCCATGGGATCGCAGAGTTGGATACGACTGAGGGACTCCACTTTCACTTTTCACTTTCATGCATTGGAGAAGGAAATGGCAACCCATTCCAATGTTCTTGCCTGGAGAATCCCAGGTACGGGGGAGCCTCGTGGGCTGCCGTCTATGGGGTTGCACAGAGTCGGACATGACTGAAGCGACTTATCAGCAAGCCACGAGGGAAGCCCAGATAATGTGTCACAGTAAAATAAATAGTAATCTTAGGATCAAAAAAGCTATTTTTTTTAAGCTTCAAATATGAACATCTATGTCTCAACTTCTTTTCTTATTTTAAGGGAAAAACTTGAACTTCCTATCTGGGTTTCCCATTTTGTTTGGAAAGTTAATTTCTTAATATACTTCTGATGAAGTTGACTCTTGCTATGGAAAAAGGAACATTTTTGCAGAATTTAAATTGCGTTTCAGGAAGAAAACAGGGGAGAGCTCAGCAGTTGGCTGTCCACACCCTTCTTTGGTTTAAATATATATCCTTTCTAATACAAGAGTACATCCCAAGAGCATCCTGACAACTGCCTGTGATCAGTAGGAGGAGTAAGGGCTTTTGTCTCTGGGGAAATAGAAGGGAGATGAACTTGGGAATCATAAATCAGCAAAGATCAAGCAGACAATTTTATTATTTTATCATCTTAAGAAAAATTTCCCTTCAAAGCAATTGATTTATTTATTTTTATTGGAGTATAGTAAGCAGACAGTTTTAGAATGTTCATGCCATTTGTCCAGTAAAAGATGAAGTAAACGAACTTAGAGTGGTTTGAAGTGATACCCTATATTGGAGAGGCTGATTTGTAGAGAACTGTTTCATAAGTTCAAGTGCTTTCAATGGGCAGTACATCAAAACATAATATACTAAAAGTGATTGGTGCCACTTTTGGTTCTCCAAGAATTTCTCTATCTGGCTGCTATAGGAACTGCTGCTTAGATCTAGGATTGGAGCCACCTTGCTCCCAACCTTGGGGATCCAGGTGACTATGGTTGGGACATATAAGCCTTCTGATCTTACCTAATGTGCACATTTCTCCTGGGAACATTCTCATGAGAAATTTCTTGCACAAGAATTTCCACTATAACAACTGCTTCTAGGGAACCCTCTCTAAGGTATATGCAAAGTGTGAAAGGGTCTGACTTGCTCAGTTGTGTCCGATTAATTGTGACCCCATGGACTGCAGTCTGCCAGGCTCCTCAGTCCATAGAATTCCCCAGGCAAGAATACTGGAGTGGGTAGCCATTCCCTTCTCCAGGGCATCTTCCAGACCCAGGGGTCAAAGCAGGTATACTGCATTGCAGGCAGATTTTTTACTGTCTGAGTCACCAGGAATCTCCTGGACACTTAACATACCAAAATTGGCAAAGTTCTCCACGTACCAAGTGAAGAAAGAGTTTTCCAATTTGATAGTCCTTTGCAACCCAACCACACAACATTAGAGTTGGCAATGGCAATATCATTGTCTGGTAAACTTAGGAAACTAAGGTCCCAAGGTAATTTGTACAAGGTCACCCAAAAATTTAGAGAAAGTCTCAGGATTAGGACCCGAAAGCCCTAATTCCCTGTATAGTACTCATTTCACTTCAATATTACAAGAGAATTTTTAAAATAGATTTCCCTTTGTTGATTTTCAAGTCACAAAATTATTTTCAGAATGGCTATTATAATGTTTAGCTGTGAAAACTGTCCTTCTCTGATGAAGGCTTAAGCATGTCAGCTCAATAATCAAAAAATATTGCCTTAAAATGGAGAAGTTCTGAAGTGGGTACCTTTTATAACAATCAAAATACAAAAATAAATAAATAAATAAAACCTAACATTCATGGAGATTTTACTATGAACTGGGTCCTCTGCCAGTTATGTTACATGTATTATTCCATGATATACTTAGACCAAACTAATGTGGCAGGTACTATTATGATTCTATGTTTAGCGATGGGGAACTAGGCTCAGAGATGAAAATGTATATGCAGCTACTTTATATTAAAGTTGGGATCAAGGCCAGATCTGACTTACCAACCTTTGTCTTCCTTATCTCTAGATGGCATAATCTTTATAGGCTTTATAGGACTTCCCTGGTGGCTCAGATGGTAAAGCGTCTGCATACAATGCAGGAGAGACTTGGGTTCGATTCCTGGGACAGGAAGATCCTCTGGAGCAGGAAATGGCACCCCACTCCAGTACTCTTGCCTGCGAAATCCTATGGACGGAGGAGCATGATAGGGTACAGTCCATGAGGTTGCAAAGAGTCAGAAATGACTGAGAGACTTCACTTCACTTCACTTCACTTTATAAGCTCCAGGTTGCACATCCGGCAACAGAGGCATCTCAGTGACCCCTAGAATACTTTCTTTTACCTTCTGTCATTAATGGTAATTCTATAATGACATTAACCAAAGAAAACATGGCAAGCAACTGAAAAAAAAAAGGGAGGGTCTTTAATTTGGATGAAAATATTCAAAAATACTTTTATTAAAGTAAAACAAGTGCATGCTATTTCTACAGTGATCCAAAAGTAATATATGATTATACTTATTGATGTATTGTTTTATTTATCAGGGAAATAATCAATTGATGAATATTTCAGAACTATAGTAGTTATATTATACTGCAGTGGGCTAAACTGTCAGCCCTTGTCTTGGAATATCCATGTATGGAAGTCAGTTTTAATTTGTAGCCATGTATGACTTTGTGGTCCTTCCTTACTGACAATGGAAATGTAATTCCCCACTACAAAATATGACACTCTCTGAGTGATGGATAAGAAAGGCTGTGGGTTGTAAAGGCAATCATTTTCTATATTTCCATTTGCTGGGTCTCATCTGAGAGTAGATGCTACCTCTGAAATAGTGAAATAGTTTGATCTTTGGATTGGGTTTGCTCCAACTGGAATATTAATTCATGTTTTATAACAGTTTCATGAGCAAAACAACAATGTGCATTCTTTTTTACTTTAAATTGATAATTCAGTTAATAAATGCCATGCATTTGGTATTTATAAATTACATAAAAATAAATCATGGAATTTTTAAACTCACTTTGATGGAAAAGTCAAGATTAAAGGTTTATAGTCCAGAAATCTGGAATTTTGTGGGCCCCAATTTTAACTCAGTAGATTATGAGCTACTGCAATCTATGAATATCTGTATTTCTTTTCCCCAAGTGACACTTAATAGTTTACCTATACAACAGTTTATACCTTACACAATCTAAAAATTTTAGAGGGAAAAATATCTAAAGCATCTTTTACTATTATTTTTAAACTAGTAATAGAAACTCCATCCTGTTATGAGTTGCTACATTTGATTGACATTTTGGCCTGTTTGTACAGTGTCCTGCAGGTGTTCTATGGATAGTCCCCATGCTTATCCCAGCATTCCAGTACAAAACTCACTTCCATCCACCTGCTCTTATGCTGGGGAAAGTCCAGTGGACAATCCCCAGGATGACAGTGTAGCAAAAATAAAGATATCAGAAAGTTTTGATAGTTTCTTGAGAATTAGGAAACTAAAAAAAATAAAAGCAGCAATATATTCTCAAAGGTCATTAGTAGCTAATTCAGAGCAGGTAGTGTAGAAAGAAAAATTGGAGTGAATTCTGTGGGAAAATAGATCTAACCCACATGACATTTGTACTGACCAATCTTTGAGAGTCAGTTGGTTCTAGAGATGGCTCATTTTTCTAGGAATCATAGTGCATGATAAGGCCTTCCCTGATGGCTCGGACGGTAAAGAGTCTGCCTGCAATGCAGGAGACCCAGGTTCGATCCCTGGGTCAGGAAGACCATCTGGAGAAGGAAATGGTAACCGACTTTAGTATTCTTGCCTGGAAAATCCCATGGACGGAGGAGCCTGGTGGGCTACACCCCATGGGGTCGCAAAGAGTCAGACACGACTGAGTGACTAACCCATACAAGTCCATGATAAATTCACTGTTGTTGAATGCCAATGCCAACCAGCCACCCAGGATAAACGCTTACTATGAAAACATCCTGTCAACCATCAAATGTACTGCTCAACCTCTACACAGCCAGGTCTCCAATTTATTTGCACCATTTGTTATAGAATTAGTTTACATTTTCTTACTCCAATCTAATTATAGCCTTTTAAAGAAATCTTCACTCAGGAAGGTGTAACTGTAGTATTCCAAGAAAAGCACTCTTATCTGATTATTAGAAGAACTGGATTTTATGAACCATTTTGACATAGCTAACCATCTCTTTGGGGCAAATCACTTAAACTGTTAATGTTTGAACTTACTCATCTGTTAAACAGGTTAACTGAAATGACTTTTTATGGCCTGCCATTCTGAGATGATGGGTCTCAATTTGAGAGCTTTAACTTCCATAGCAACTGGATTGCAGGAGGCCTGTCTCTATAAAGCCAAAAAAAAAAAAAGAATGAAAAGAGGCCTAGAAGAAAATCAGTGAGCTGAAATGTAAAGGGCTTTCTACCCTAACCAAAGTGTTTGTTTTCTTAGGCCCCTGGGCATATTCTTATCGGTTTTATCAGCAGTTTACAAGCATTTCTCTGACTTTTTGATATTTGAACTGCTTAGTCTTTAAACATTGTGTCCTGTACCTTGAAACTGACAGGTATTATAACATTAATGAAGATGTCCTTGAAAGGAGACCAAGAAAAGCAAATGCATCAACAAATCTTCCTGGAGGTTACCATTCCTAATTTCATACTGAATGAGCTTTGCGGGAAAAAATTTATTCCTGAAATACTGTGCTCTCACTTGACTTAGATTTTAAAAAAATATCTTCTGAAGCATATTGCTCATACTTGTGTCAGGGTTGCCCTCAATTACGCCCAGTCACTAGTTAACTACACTTGGCTGAGGATGACTGTAGAATAACGCAATTTCTAAAGTTATCTGTTTGCATATGGTTCCTTCAGGATGGATTCAAGGGATTCATTTATCGTGTTTGTACAAAAGACAACCTTCTGTTTCCCTAAGCCTAAATATGCTTCTCTAAATGCTCTTTCAGAATCAGTGCTTGCTTCTACACAAATAAACTGCAGGTATTTCTCAATCTAACATTATATTGGAAGAGGAGGCATTGTTTAGACACATAGTCATGCTACTACTGACTGTTGCTATAAAAAGGAAGTTTAATCTCTGCACAATTGCCATTGCTTTTACTCTGAAATCTGGTGTTTATTGCAACAGAATTTCAGATTTTGCAACATGAGAGCCTGAAAGACAAGCCAACACAGGCGGTTTTTTGGAAACAAGAGACCTGGTACTTCCAACCATCAGAAAGCTGGTGAAACACCAGGAAGAAGGGAAAGACACATGAGGTAGATTGTGTTGATCCCATAGACCTCTTTTCATTCTTTGCTAGAGGACTTGTATTGACAAAGAATTTACCTTTTGTTGTTATTGTTGTCGGCCTGTATTTTTGTTAACTATACTCTCCTGGATGAGACTTTGACTATCTGGATGTGGTTTTTGTTTCTGTGAGAAAGAACTTTTGTGTCCTTAACACGCCACTAGTACGAATAAATGCTCAGTGAGGAGAACATGGATCAAGGTGCCATATATTTCCAGAGCAGATTAGGACAACTACTAGAAGCTATTTGGTGTGTGCAATTAAGCATATAAACATGAAAAACGTACTTATTAGAAATATATTTATGGGAATTCCAGGATAACATGACAGCTAGTTTGGAACAGTCACCATCAACGTTACCCTCTGTATTCAACTTGGACATCTATAGGATAAAAGTCAACTGAAATGAGTTGATGTACTATAGAACATAGTGAGAATTTTATAATTCTATTTCAAGAGATCTTGATATACTTGTTTCTCCTTAAAACATTCATGGATTTAAGATATAGATTTGAATTTTGCAGCAAACTGTAGCAAAAGGCCAGTTAAATGGACAAGTCAAATGAAAGAATAATATTCAAGAAGCATATCATTTTCCTATTCTTCATTGTTTACTCCATTGACAGGTCTTCTGCTGTAATTCATCCTCCAATATTGTTAAGAGCCATGTCTGCTCAGTGAGGGTTTTTTTTCCCCCCCTGAATTTGAACAGTGAACAGGCAGTGAGGTTGATTCCTCGGCTAAATCAAATTGTATTGATGTTGATCCAAAAAGTACAGTTTTACTTATTTTATATTTGAAATAAAGACAAAAATCTTACTTTAATGTTGGGTGTTATTTTTAGCTGGGTCCTTATTTCTATTATTATTATTGTTCAGTCGCTAAGTCATGTCTGACTCTGTGACCCCGTGGACTGTAGCATGAAAGGCTTCCCTGTCCTCCACTATCTCCTGGAGTTTGCTCAAGTTCATGTCCATTAAGTTGGTAATGTTATCTAACCATCTCATCTTCTGTCACTTCCTTCTCCTATTGGCTTCAATATTTCCCAGAATCAGGGTCTTTTCTAACGACTCAGGATTTTGCATTTGGACAGCCTAAGTATCAGAGCTTCAGCTTTAGCATCAGTCCTTTCATTGAATATTCAGGCTTGATTTCCTTTAAGATTGCTGATTTGATCTGGCAGTCCAAGGGGCTCTCAAGAGTCTTCTCCAACACCACAACTTGAAAGCATCATTTCTTTGGTGGGACGGAGGAGCCTGGTAGGCTGCAGTCCATGGGGTCGCTAAGAGTCGGACACGACTGAGCGACTTCACTTTCACTTTTCACTTTCTTACATTGGAGAAGGAAATGGCAACCCACTCCAGTGTTCTTGCCAGGAGAATCCCAGGGATGGGGGAGCCTGGTGGGCTGCCGTCTATGGGGTCGCACAGAGTTGGACACAACTGAAGCGACTTAGCAGGGGCAGCAGCAGCAGCAGCAGTCTTCTTTATGGTCCAACTCTCACATCTGTACATGACTACTAGAAAGGTCATAGCTTTGACTATATGGACCTTTGCAGGCAAAGTTACGTCTCTGCTTTTTAATATGCTGTCTAGGTTGGTCACAACTTTCCTTCCAAGAAGCAAGCATCTTCTAATTTCATGGCTGCAGTCACCTTCCTCAGTGATTTTGGAGCTCAATGAAAGAAAATTTCTCACTGCTTTTATTTTCTCCCTTTCTATTTGCCATGATGTGATGGGACCTTATTTTTATACCCTCATTCTGAGGAACTAAATCTCCATTCTGATATAATGAAATTCTGTCTCATCTAGGTCTGTGGAGAAAATGATTGAGCTTTCTGAAGCTATGGATGTGGAGAAAACTTCTACCGGTCTTCTCTCTCATTAGAGTTTGCATTCTCCGGCCTGGGGTGGTGAGATATTACTGTGGTCCTTAAATTTGTTTTTGACATTACCCTTCTTCACTATTGAGTCTTAAGAACTAGCACAACAGAGATATCATGAAAGCTTTATCGCATTCTGTGACTTAGATTTTCTTGTTAAAGGCTCACCCTCTAAAGGCATGAGAACCTTTCCTAAGTTCCACCATTGTAATTAGGAAATTACTATTTAATAAGTTGTGTTCATATAGAACATCATTTGTGACTTTTAATTACAATGTAGAAATAGCCTACAGCAAATTATATAAACCTAACAACTATCCACTGAAAAATTCTTATAGAAGAGTTACTAAATTTTCAGAGTTCTGCATATTTAGAGACTTGGTTTGTAATTCTGCAGTTCTTAATCATTGATACCATAATTAACGTCCTTAAATATTAGATCCTTGTGAACATAGCAACATACCTTTTAAAAAAATGGAAGTAAAAAAGTTTGTTTACATGATTTTTAAAAGATTCCATTTGTAAGTGATATTGTATGTTTGTCTTTGTCTGATTTACTTCACCTAGTATAATAATCTCTAGGAGGAGCCTGGCAGGCTACAGTCCATGGGGTTGCAAAGAGTTGGACACAACTGAGTGACTTCACTTTCTTTCCAACCATACTGCTGGAAATGGCATTATTACATCATTTTTTAAAAATGTCTGAGTGATGTTCCATTGTACATATTAAACATATATACCACATTGTTTTTGTCCATTCCTCTGTTGTTAGACATTTAAGTTGCTTCCATGTCCTGGATATTGTAAATAGTGCTGTAAGGAATATTAGGGTGCAGGTTATTTTCAAATTATAGTTTTCTCTGAATATATGCCCTGAAGTGGGATTGCTAGATTATGTGGTAGCTCTATTTTTAATTCCTTCATAGTGGCTTCACCAGTTTACATTTCCACCAATAGTGTAGGAGGGTTCCTTTTTCTTCACATTTACTCCAGCACTTATTATTTGTAGATTTTTTAATGACAGCCATTCTAACTGATGTGAGATGATAGCTCATTGTAGCTTTGATTTGTATTTCTCTAATAATTACTGATATTGTGCATCTTTTCATGTGTTTGTTGCCAATCTGTGTATCTTCTTTGGAGATATGTCTTTTTAGTTCTGCACATTTTTCGGGGGGGGGGGTTGGTTTGTTTATTTTTATATATTTAGGTGTATGAACTGGTTGTATATTTTGGAAACTAACCCCTTGTTGGTTGCATTGCTTGTGAATATTTTCTTCTGCTCCGTATGTTGTCTTTTCATTTTTTTATGATGTACTTTGCTGTGTATAACTTTTAAGTTTAATTAGGTTCCATTTCTAAGTTTTGTTTTTATTTCCATTATTCTAGAAGATGAATGCACAAAAATGTTTTGATGCAATTTATGTCAAAGAGTGTTCTGCCTTTGTTTTCCTCTGGGGGTTTTATATGATTCAATCTTGCATTTAGGTTTTTAGTTAATTTTGAGTTTATTTTTGTATATGGTATTAGAGATTGTACTAATTTCATTTTCTTACATGTAGCTATGCAGTTTTCCCAGCACCACTTATTGAAGAGACTGTCTTTTCTCCATTGTATATTCTTGCATCCTTTGTCTTAGTTTAATTGACTAGAGAAGTGTGGGTTTATTCTAGCCTTTCAATCCTGTTCCATTGATCTATATGTCTGTTTTTGTGCCAGCACAATACTGTCTTGATTACTGTAGCTTTGTAGTACAGTCTGAAGTTAGAAAGCCTGTTTTCTCCAGCACTGTTTTATTTCTCAAGATTGCTCTGGCTATTCAGGGTCTTTTGTTTCTCCATACAAATTTTAAGATGTTTTTTTTGTTCTAGTTCTGTGAAAAGTGCCATTGGTAATTTTATAGGGATTTCATTGAATCTAGAGTGACTTAAGTAGTATGGGAATTTTGGCAATCCTGATTTTACAACCTAAGATCATGATATATCTTTCCATCTGTTTGTGCCATCTTTGATTTCTTTCTTATAGTTTTTGGAGTTTAGTATAGTACAGTTTTTGTTTCTTTGCGTATGTGTGCTAACTCACTTCAGTTGTGTCCATCTCTTTGTGACCCTATGGATTGTAGCCAACCAGGCTGCTTTGTCCATGTGGATTCTCCAGACAAGAATACTGGAGTGGATTGCCACGTCCTCCTCCAGGGGATCTTTCCAACTCACGGATCAGACCAGCATCTCTTAGATCTCCAGCATTTGCGGATGTGTTCGTTCTCAATAACACCACCTGGGAAGTCCTTTGTCTCCTTAGGTAGGTTTACACCTAGCTGTTTCATTGTATTTATCTATTTTTTTGATGCAGTGATAAGTGGGATTATTTCTTTCATTTCTCTTTCTGAACTTTCACTGTTAGTATATAGAAGTGCAAGATGTTTCTGTGTATTAATTTTGTATTCTACAAGTTTAGTTAATTAATTGATGAGCTCTAGTAGTTTTCTGGTAACTCTTTAGGATTTCTACATTTAGTATCATGTTATGAGCAAATAGTGACAGTTTTGCTTCTTCTTTTCCAATTTGGATTCCCCTTGTTTCTTTTCCTTCTCTGTTTTCTTTCCTTTTTGTTCTTTTTCCTTTTTTTCTGTTCAGTGTTAGTGATTTTCACTCTTCTGTCTTCCAGCTGTCTGATGCAGTCTTCTGCTTCATTTAATCTAGTATTGATTCCTTCTAATGCATTTTTCGTTGCAGTTATTGTATTCTTTAATCCTGTTTAGTCATATTTTATGATTTCTAATTCTTTGTTAAAGCTTCTAATTTCTCCTTCTGTGCATCCATTTTCCTCCTGAGTTCTTTGATTATCTTTACAGTGGTCTCTGAACTCTTTCTTGGGTAGATTGCCTATCTCCGTGTCAATTTGTTCTTCTGGAGTTTTATCTTGTTCCTTCATCTGAAACATATTCTTCTGACACCTCATTTTGTCTAAATCAGTACTTGTATTTTTATATATGTGGTAGGTTGGTTATGCTTTTCAACCTTGCAGAACTGGCCCTCTGTAGATGTCCTATACATCTTAGCACTACCTTCCTCTCTTGCCTCCCCAGACCCAGTGGCCAGCTGATTCCAGGTTAGTGTCTTTTCTGTGTTTGTGGACTTGCTTTACAGGCTGCAGGACTATAGTTTTCTTGCTTCTGCTGTCTGCTCCCTGGTGGGTGAGGCTGGACTAGGGGTTAGTTCAGTTTCCTGGTGGGAGGGGCCTGTGCCTGCCTCCTAGTGGGTGGAGCTGAGTCTTGAGCCTCTGGTGGGCAAGGCTGAGTCTGTGGGTCTGTCTAGAAGTGGCTGTAGACTTAGGAAAACTTTAAGCAGCCTGTCTGCTGATGGGTGGGTCTGTGTCCCTATCTAGTTTGTTGTTTGGCCCAAGGCATCCCAGTAAAAGGGCTTTCCAGGTAAACAACCTGCCTGACAATGGAGGAGACAAGAGAGATGCAGGTTTGACCCTTGGGTCAGGAAGATACCCTGGAGGAGAGCATGGCAACCCACTGCAGTATTCTTGCCTGGAGAATCTCATGGACAGAGGAGCCTGGTGGGCAACAGTGCAAAGGGTCCCAAAGAGTTGAACATGACTGAAGTGACTCAGCTTGCTTGCACACACATCCCCAGCATAAGCCAATAGGCAGTTTCATGGAGTCAGGTTTTGAGAATGGCATGTCAGCCAAAGGGAAGTTCACGCAGGTAAATGCTCCTGGATATATCCACTACCAATATCTCAAGCCCTTCCTTGTTGGCTCAGTTGGTAAAGAATCTGCTTCCAATGCGGGAGACCTGAGTTAGAATCCAGGGTCAGGAAGATGCTCTGAAGAAAGAAATGGCAACCCACTCCAGTATTCTTGCCTGGAAAATTCCATGGACAGAGGATCCTGGTGAGCTACAGTCCATGGGGTCACTAGGGTAAGATATGACTTTGTGACTAAATCACCACCACTTTCTGGCCTTCAAAGCTGGTGCCAGATCCTCCAGGCTGTAGAGCCTGATGTAGGGTCAGAACTCTCACTCATGTCAGAGAACCTCTGTAATACAATTATTCTCTAGTTTGTGGTTTGCCCACCTAGAGGGTATGGGATTTGATTACATCACGGGTCCATTCCTCCTACCGGTCTCATTGTGGTTCCATCCACGTCTTTAGCTGCAGAGAATATTTTCTGATAAGTTTCAATCTTTTTCAACAGGAGTTTTTCTATAGATTGTTGTGATTGTGATGTGCTCATGAAAGGAGGAGTGCTTCTGGTCTTTCTACTCTGCCATCTTGACTGCTTTCTCAAGTTAATGATCTTCAATAGATCTTTGGAATCAGTATGAAGACAGGGGGTACTACACCTGAAGGGAATTCTGGTCTATTCAATGTGTTTGATCACCTGTCTTGGATAAACAATCAGGTTATATCTCTTGCCAGAAAAGGCTTTGGAAATTAGAACAGAAGTTATAATCAAGTTTTACTTGAATACCATACACTGTGCAATTATAAAATAAGCTGGATAAGTGAGGCTGCATTCCTAGTTTTATTCTAAATATCAGTAATAGGCATTTATCACTAGACTATTTAAAAGCCTCCACATTTTGAATAGACATAATGATGAGTGGTTTAAATCCAGACAATAAAAGACCTAAAAGCAAGATAAGCCACAAGGAATTATTTTCAGTTTGAGGAAGCTTGGCCCTCTTAACAAATCAGTAGATGATATACTATGTGATTTTTATGTTAATATACTACTTCTACCATTTGAATTTGCTGCATCATTCATAAACTAAACAGATAAAAAGATTTATCTAAAAATAGGTTGCCCACTAGCATCTTGTTAATAGAGAGTGAGCCAATCATTCAATTATTTGGAACATTAGTTAGGAATTTTTCAGGAATGGGTGTAGTTTTGATCAGTTATTTTGCACATAAGCAGTTTCATTCAAGACATGTTATGCTGCACATAAACAAGACAATAATGTTAGGTCTACTTTAAATTTAGGTCTTTATTACTCATAGCCTGCCACTGTAACTGATTTTTCTTTTCTTTAGTGCTATAAATCATCAGAGGAATTATTATATAATAGGAAGGGCTGACTGATATTCTTATACTTTCACTTCCAAACCCGAGACATGAAGAAATTCTACATGGTGAAAACAAGCAAATAAATGAAAAACCCAGAACAAAAAAAGAAAATAAATATCTGTGTATAAGGGTGTCAGACCTTTATGGATAGTAAAATACAGATTATAACACATCACATGGATACATTATGTTATAAGCTTATATCAACATCAGTGTATCCAGAAAAGCTGTACCCTATTCATTCATTAGGTACTTTTTTACTTAGAAACGTCTGTATCATAAGAGTTTTGCTATGTGGACTTTGGGTTGCAAAAGGACAGGAGTCGTTAAAGTGGCAGATGGTTATGCTATAAAAAATACAGTTATATAAAAGTAGTGTGGGGCTGGCAAATAGTTTAAGTCCAGAAAGGCAAAGGGCCACTTCACTGAGATGAGTCAAGGGAACAATGAGTTTTCTGATTTCATGGTCTGAGGAAGTAGGAAATCAACTTGATAAGTTTTGAAACTAAAATCAGTAGCTGACTTATTATAATGATTTCACATTTACTATTTCCATCATATTAATCAGGAACCTTCTCTAGAGAACTTATACACACAAGGAAAGGAATTCCAGGCAGCTTTGGAGTATAAAAATAGTGAATAATTTAGAGATTCTAAGTGACAGGTGCATAATATCAACTGTGGGGCAAATGTCCTTCAGATTACTGAAGATAATGGTATCCTTTTTGTTTCTTATTCAGTATCAAGCCTGTGTGTAAGGATACTCTGTGCACTGTCTCCAGCTCTTGTATTGCCTTCCTAATTTATAACTGTAGTTATTCACTGTTAGAACTTTTCTTCAGAGCACCACATTAGCTCTATCCTGCAGATTTTGATATATGATATTTTCATTACTGTAATCATAATGGAGTAATAAATAGCAGATAATCAGCTAGTGTCCTGACAAGATGTAAAATTTAATTTCTATTTTAGATAGAAACTCTTAATAAAATGCAATAGATGAATATTGTAAAGTGTTAAGATATTATCTATCTCAACCAAAAATCTGCACTTATTCCCATACAAATTAGAGGAAAAAATTGATATTATGGCTATGACTTAACCTTCATTAGCCTTATGTGAAACTACCTGTATTTTCACATCTGTATTAAAGCTTTTCATCTTTGGCAAAGTATTAGGTTAAAAATTGTAGGCTGGTTTTAATTCGTAATTATTATCTAAAGAGTGATACTGAGCATTTCTTCATGTTTAGAAAATGATTTTCTTTTCTGTGAACTATATCCTCATAACTTTAAAACATTTTTTCTTGATTTATAGGAGCATGTTAATTAATTCAAAATTTGTTTTCTTATTTTTAAACGTGTCATGTTACTTTATGATTGATTTTCCTGTTTTGGACTTTTTGTCAGGAATTGAAGTTTATCCATTATCTTTTTAATTATTTCTGGTTTTTGTTTGTTTGTTTATTCATTTACTTGTTTTTTTTAAATATTTGTTTTGCTTTGCAAAGGCATCCATACCTCAGCAATAATAGTCAATGCAAATAGAAACCATGAAAATAATATAAAATAATATTTTTAAAAATAATGTAATATTATATTATTTATTGACTTTATATTTTGTAATTGGAGGATCTTGAAGAAACAAGTGAGCAAGCATAGAATGAAAGAATTAAGAATGTATTTGAATATAAAGTTAAAACACATAGGTAAATAGACATCATATATAGAAGAAACCCATATCAGTGTTCTTGCCTGGAGAATCCCAGGGACGGGGGAGCCTGGTGGGCTACTGTCTATGGGGTCGCACAGAGGCAGACATGACTGAAGTGACTTAGCATAGCACAGCATAGCATAGCATAGAAGCAATACACTAGTTACAATATATGACAGAAGAAAATCTCATGCTAAAATTAACCATAAAATAAAATAAAATATCTAGGAATAACAAGAAATATCTTAGATGTATATAAAGAAAACTCTGGGATGTAAAATATGTTTTGATCAAATGAAATTGTAGACCATGTTCTTTTACAGGAAGCTTCAACATTGTAAAAAGGAATAAGTCCCCCTAAATTAATCTATAAATCTAAAGCAATCCCAATAAAAATATTAGAAATTTTAAAAATTAATTTTTTTGACATGAACCATTTTAAAAATCTTTATTGAATTTGTTGCAATAACCTTTTATTCTACATTTTGGTTTATTGTCTACAATGCATGTGGGATCTTAGCTCTCTGACCAGGGATTGATTCCACATCCTCTGCATCAGAAGGCAAAATATTAGCCACTGACTGCCAGGGAAGACCCAGAAATTAAAAAAACAAACAAACAAACAAACTATAAAGTTTATATGGTACGACAAACAAGAAAAATAAATTGGAAATTTGAGAGGAAGATCAATGTCGTATGAACACTCTTGCCATACACTTCTAACTTAATATAAGTCTACAATAATTTAAGGTGGAAGCAGTGACTGGTTTCCTCTTATTGTGCTCTAAAATCACTGTGGATGGTGACTGCAGTTATGAAATTAGAAGACAATTGCTTTTTGGCAGGAAAGCTATGACAAACCATTTTGCTGACAAAGGTTTTTATTATCAAGGCTATGGTCTTTTCCGGAGAAGGCAATGGCACCCCACTCCAGCACTCTTGCCTGGAGAATCCCATGGATGGATGAGCCTGGTGGGGCACAGTCCGTGGGGTCGCTAAGAGTCGGACACGACTGAGCGATTTCCCTTTCACTTTTCACTTTCATGCACTGGAGAAGGAAATGGCAACCCACTCCAGTGTTCCTGCCTGGAGAATTCCAGGGACGGGGGAGCCTCATGGGCTGCCGTCTATGGGGTCGCACAGAGTTGGACACGACTGAAGCGACTTAGCAGCAGCAGCAGTAGCATGGTCTTTCCAGTAGTCATGCACAGATGTGAGAGTTGGTCAGTAAGGAAGGCAGAGCCCCGAAGAATTGATGCTTTTGAATTGTGGTGCTGAAGACTCTTGAAAGTCCTTTGGAAAGCAAGGAGATCAAGCCAGTCAATCTTAAAGGAAATCAATCCTGAATACTCTTAGGAAGGACTGATGCTGAAGCTCCAATTCTTTGGCCACCTGGTGTGAACAGCTGACTCATTGGAAAAGACCCTGATACTGGGAAAGATAGAAGGCAGAAGGGGAAGAGGGCAACAGGGGATGAGATGGTTGGAGGGCTTCACCAATTCAATGGACGGGAACTTGAGCAAACTCCGGGAGATGGAGAACAACAAGGAAACAGTCCATGGGGTCATGAAGAGTCGACATGATTTGGCAACTTGACAGCAAAAAGAACAATAATTTAAATTAAATTAATGGTGAAAGTGAAAGTTGCTCAGTAGTGTCCGACTCTTTGTGATCCCAAAATTTTCCAGGCCAGAATACTGGAGTGGGTTGCCTTTCTCTTCTCCAGAGGGTCTTGCCAACCCAAGGATCGAACCCAGGTCTCCCACATTGCAGGCAGATTGTTTACAGTTGAGCCTCAAGGGAAGCCTGAAGTAATGGCATTGAGATAGATACATACAAATGAAAATGAAGCAAAGTTTGAAAATAGGCCTACATACATTTGGATGTTTAGTATATAATCAGTAACGCTTCTAATTAGTAAACAGTAAATGAAAGACAAATCTTGAAAAAAAAGCAAGTTGGTGATAGCCCTTATACCTTGCACCAAATAAACTCCAAAAGGTTAAATATTTAAATTTATGAAGAGAAATAATTGAAATCCTAAGAAAAGTTTTCCTTAAAAATGTCAGAATGTGGATGATTCTCAAATAAATAAATAAATTTCACTTCCCATAAAAAGTTCTGCTTAGTAATAACCACCTAAAGGAAAGTCAAAAGGCAAATTACAAATTGAAAAAAAAAATTTTGAACTCACTGAGCATGAAAAAATTTTCAGTCACACTTGTCATATGACAATTACAAATTAGAACTATTCTATTGTGCTACTTGTATCTAGAAGTTTGGCAAAGATCCATAGTCTTAATTATCCATTGTATTGGCAATGATGTGGGAAAAAAAGCACTTTTCTATATTATTTGTAAAGGTTTAAGTTGGTATAATTTCTTAGAAGGGTAACCTGTCAATATCTACCAAAGTTAAAAATATGTAATCTTTTTAAAAGTGTGCAATTTTGACCCAGCAGTTCCACTTCTAGTACTTTATGCTATACTTAAATGTGTGTATAGACAAAATTATACATGGACACAGCTATTCAGTGAATAACTTTTTTTGCAAGACTCAAACCACTTAAAGTAATGTGAAGTCCATTCTTAGAGGATGGAGTCACTATAATACCCATATTCAAAAAGCCATTTAAAAGAATAAGGAAAATTTTGTTATGCTGAGATATAAAAATCTCCAAAATTTGCTATTAAATAACAATCTGTCCAATGTAAATAGAGATAATGTTCTGCTGTTTGTGTAAAATAGCAAGATACCAACATCTTCTGAATTTTGAAACATATGAATGTATTAACTATTCAGACTAATAATAAAATACCATTTTAAGAAATATGTAAATACTGGACATAAGTATTCTTTAAAATACTTGAGCCTTTCTTCTTCTGAGACCCAACATTTCCCTCAGTTTTCCTTTCCTCTTCCAAACCCAATCTTTGCCAGATGATGGGGAGAGATTAAAAGGTACAACAGAGCACAATGTTTCTTTTACTTTCTTATGATAATTTCAACTTTAAATCAATTTTATAAACTAGCCTGTGGATTGAAACTTGTATATCAGCAAAGCATTTATTGAGGTAATATTTTAAACTGTAAACATTACTCCTTTTATCTCCCTTGGTAGTTTTTTAAAGAAAAGTTTTTAAAATTATAGTTCTTCTTAATTTGGCTCAAATAAGTGTTTGTATTACTTTTCTATCCCACTTAACAGGCAGCTATTAAAAAAAGTTTCCATTATATTACTTTGAGTTCTGGATTGTCTGACATTTATTAATAATTATAGACCACCTTTAGGCTAATTTAGAAATTATTTTCTCCAGCTGTACAAAGTCTGTTCATTTTTCTTCATCAAATGTCAACTCTTGCCATTAGGAAAGCCTACCATCAATCTTGCATTTTGATTACTGTTCAGATGCAGGCAAATGTGTTGATTTTCCTTACCTTCTCCTCTGACTCTTCTGCTTCCTAACTCTCTGAAGCCTTGTAAAAGAGAAGGGAATGTGAAATTTACAATACAGCTCCAGTATAGGCCTTTAAACACTGAAATTTTTAAATGTAGTCATCCAAGTTTGGAAGAAAGGACTGATTCAAACTAGAAGATAGAATGGGAGTAGATAGTATATGGGATTCCCAGGTGGTGCAATGGTAAAGAATCTGCGTGCCAATGCAAGAGACGAGAGATGCAGATTTGATCCCTGGATTGGGAAGATCCCCTGGAGAAGGAAATGCCAACTGCCTTCAGTTATTCTTGCCTGGGAAATCACATGGACAGCAGAGCCTGGTAGGCTACAGCCCATGGGCTCACAGAATCGGACATGAGTGAGTGACTGAGCAGACACGCACACAGAGTATACATAGTAGATATGTTTTAAGCAGAGAACAAAGGGATTGTTGAGCAGTCTTCCAAATAATAAATTCTGAGTCGAAAATGTTAGAAATTCACAGGATATCTTCATATATAGATGCCAAAAGAAACCACACACTTCAAAGCTAAGTAAAAGTCATTGTTATTATACACTTTAATGGTCAATAGATAAACTAGAGCAAACTATGTATACAGAATAATAGGCAGATGAGTTGGTGTATGGCTTGGTTTCACTGAGTTAGACCCAAGACGGGCGGGTCATGGTGGAGAGGCCTGACAGAATGTGGTCCACTGGAGAAGGGAATGGCAAGCCACTTCAGTATTCTTGCCTTGAGAACCCCATGAACAGTATGAAAAGGCAAAATGATAGGCTACCAAAAGGGGAATTCCCCAGGTCAGTAGGTGCCCAATATGCTATGGGAGATCAGTGGAGAAATAACTCCGGAAAGAATATATGGATGGAGCCAAAGCAAAAACAACATCCAGTTGTGGATGTGACTGGTGACAGAAGCAAGATCCGATGCTGTAAAGAGCAATATTGCATAGGAGCCTGGAATGTCAGGGCCATGAATCAAGGCAAATTGGAAGTGGTCAAACAAGAGATGGCAAGGGTGAACGTCAACATTCTTGGAATCAGCGAACTAAAACGGACTGGAATGGGTGAATTTAACTCAGATGACCATTATATCTACTACTGTGGGCAGGAATCCCTCATAAGAAATGGAGTCGCCATCATGGTCAACAAAAGAGTCCGAAATGCAGTACTTGGATGCAATCTCAAAAATGACAGAATGATCTCTGTTCATCTCCAAGGCAAACCATTCAATATCACAGTTATCCAAGTCTACGCCCCAACCAGTAACGCTGAAGAAACTGAAGTTGAACGGTTTATGAAGACCTACAAGATCTTTTAGAACTAACACCCAAAAAAGATGTCCTTTCCGTTATAGGGGACCGGAGTGCAAAAGTAGGAAGTCAAGAAACATCTCGAGTAACAGGCAAATTTGGCCTTGGAATGCAGAATGAAGCAGGGCAAAGACTAATAGAGTTTTGGCAAGAAAATGCACTGGTCATAGCAAACACCCTCTTCCAACAACACAAGAGAAGACTCTCCACATGGACATCACCAGATGGTCAAAACCGAAATCAGATTGATTATATTCTTTGCAGCCAAAGATGGAGAAGCTCTATACAGTCAACAAAAACAAGACCAGGAGCTGACTGTGGCTCAGATCATGAACTCCTTATTGACAAATTCAGACTTAAATTGAAGAAAGTAGGGAAAACCGCTAGACCATTCAGGTATGACCTAAATCAAATCCCTTATGATTATACAGTGAAAGTGAGAAATAGATTTACGGGCCTAGATCTGATAGATAGAGTGCCTGATGAACTATGGAATGAGGTTCATGACATTGTACAGGAGACAGGGATCAAGACCATCCCCATGGAAAAGAAATGCTAAAAAGCAAAATGACTGTCTGCGGAGGCCTTACAAATAGCTGTGAAAAGAAGAGAAGCAAAAAGCAAAGGAGAAAAGCAAAGATATAAGCATCTTAATGTAGAGTTGCAAAGAATAGCAAGAAGAGATAAGAAAGCCTTCTTCAGCGATCAGAAATAGAGGAAAAGAACAGGATGGGAAAGACTAGAGATCTCTTCAAGAAAATTAGAGACAGCAAGTGAACATTTCATGCAAAGATGGGCTCAATAAAGGACAGAAATGGTATGGACCTAACAGAAGCAGAAGATATTAAGAAGAAGTGGCAATAATACACGGAAGAACTGTACAAAAAAGACCTTCACGACGCAGATAATCATGATGATGTGATCACTAATCTAGAGCCAGACATCTTGGAAAGTGAAATCAAGTGGGCCTTAGAAAGCATCACTATGAACAAAGCTAGTGGAGGTGATGGAATTCCAGTTGAGCTGTTTCAAATCCTGAAAGATGATGCTATAAAAGTGCTGCACTCAATATGCCAACAAATTTGGAAAACTCAGCAGTGGCCACAGGACTGGAAAAGGTCAGTTTTCATTCCAATTCCAAGAAAGGCAATGCCAAAGAATGCTCAAACTACTGCACAATTGCACTCATCTCACATGCTAGTAAAGTAATGCTCAAAATTCTCCAAGCCAGACTTCAGCAATACGTGAACCGTGAGCTCCCTGATGTTCAAGCTGGTTTTAGAAAAGGCAGAGGAAACAGAGATCAAATTGCCAACATCCGCTGGATCATGGAAAAAGGAAGAGAGTTCCAGAAAAACATCTATTTCTGCTTTATTGACGATGCCAAAGTCTTTCACTGTGTGGATCACAATAAACTGTGGAAAATTCTGAAAGAGATGGGAATACCAGACCACCTAACCTGCCTCTTGAGAAATCTGTATGAGGTCAGGAAGCAACAGTTAGAACTGGACATGGAACAACAGACTGGTTCCAAATAGGAAAAGGAGTACATCAAGGCTGTATATTGTCACCCTGCTTATTTAACTTCTATGCAGAGTACATCATGAGAAACACTGGACTGGAAGAAACACAAGCTGGAATCAAGGTTCCCGGGAAAATTATCAATAACCTCAGATATGCAGATGACACCACCCTTATGGCAGAAAGTGAAGAGGAGCTAAAAAGCCTTTTGATGAAAGTGAAAGAGGAGAGTGAAAAAGTTGGCTTAAAGCTCAACATTCAGAAAACGAAGATCATGGCATCCGGTCCCATCACTTCATGGGAAGTAGATGGGGAAACAGTAGAAACAGTGTCAGACTTCATTTTTTTGGGCTCCAAAATCACTGCAGATGGTGACCTCAGCCATGAAATTAAAAGACGCTTACTCCTTGGAAGAAAAGTTATGACCAACCTAGATAGTGTATTCAAGAGCAGAAACATTACTTTTCTTACTAAGGTCCGTGTAGTCAAGGCTATGGTTTTTCCTGTGGTCATGTATGGATGTGAGGGTTGGACTGTGAAGAAGGCTGAGCACTGAAGAATTGATGGTTTTGAACTGTGGTGTTGGAGAAGACTCTTGAGAGTCCCTTGGACTGCAAGGAGATCCAACCAGTCCATTATGAAGGAAATCAACCCTGGGATTTCTTTGGAAGGAATGATGATGAAGCTGAAACCCCAGTACTTTGGCCACCTCATGCGAAGAGTTGACTCATTGGAAATGACTCTGACGCTGGGAGGGATTGGGGGCAGGAGGAGAAAGGGGCGACCGAGGATGAGATGGCTGGATGGCATCGTGGACTCAATGGACGTGAGTCTGAGTGAACTCTGGGAGTTGGTGATGGACAGGGAGGCCTGACGTGCTGCGATTCATGGGGTCGCAAAGTCGGACACGACTGAGCGACTGAACTGAACTGAGTTGGTGTATCTGAAAGACTTTGTTAAGCCCTGATGTGATCTAGATGTGCTAACTATATTTTTATCCTAATAATTAAAATTGTGTTAAAAATGGCTAATGATTCAATAACGTGCATTGAGCTTGGCCGTCTGAGAAGTTAACTGGATGATACAGATGTAAACATATGCTTGTGAATGCATGCACACACACAGAAAATCTTTGGACAAACATCTTACAAAGAGTAAATTGCAGAGTGAACTGCGAAGTGAAAGAGTGGTTAACGTCAGTAGACAATGAGAAGAAAAGTAATCTCTGAGCTGCTAAATTTTGAGCCCTGTTTTGAGGAAGGAATGTTATAGAAAAAGATAAATGAAGGTGGATAATCCCCCAAAGGAGATGGCAAAGTCATTAGTAGGAAACTGATGTAAAAGTTGTAGCAAAATTTGAAGTGAGAATATGAAGATGGAATTTGTTCAAAGGAGCATGATTGAAATATTGATTCAATATGATGAACTATTGATCAATAGTCATGATTTTTAAAATGCTCTGGTATTCTTATAGCTACCAGATTTATCCTGTCTTTCTAAAGATCATTTTCAATTATATTTGCATATGGCTCATTACAACTTCATGAAATCTACTTATTTCTACCCCTTTTCTTGATTTTTAATCACCAAGTCATGTTTGACTTTTCATGACCCCATGGACTGTAGCATGCCAGGCTCCTCTATCCATGGGATTTCCCAGGCAAGAGTACTGTAGTGGGTTGCTATTTCCTTCTGCAGGGGATCTTCCCAACCCAAGGATGGAACCCAGGTCTCCTGCATTGCAGGCAGACTCTTCACTGTCTGAACCACCAGGGAAATCCTTTTCTTGCCTTTAACTAAATTTCTGTCTTCTATTGCCAGTTTGATTTTTATCTTCAGAATTTTCATTATAGACAATAAAGGTATATATCACTTTATAAATATTTTTATCCTCTCTTCTTATTGAAAAGTAACAAGTGAGAATACTTTGACAGCCTGAATACTTAGCTTTTTGAGATTAGAGTATTAGAAATTATTTGAAAAATAAGTCTTTTTTTTTTTACAAATACATAATAAAGTTAGATATTACTTTTACAAGATCATTTGATGACAAAGCCCTTCTTTATTTTCAAGATAGCTTTCTACTGTGAGCTCTTATCCAAACTTTCATTAACAGAAAGAACATCAAAGCCGTAGACGTCAGATCTGCCATTTATGAATTTTCCAGGATTTCATGATCCTACCTTTAAAAGTGATCTTTTTTCCTACATCAAGATTATGAAAGAAAGCATCTTTTGATTTGCAACTATTACGATTTTTTGCAGACTTTGGTGGGACTTCCCAGGTGGTTCAGTGGTAAAGAATACACCTGCCAGTGCAGGAGATGCAGGAGACACGTGTTTGATCCCTGGGTCTGTCTACATGGCATTGCTAAGACACGACTGAGCAACCGAGCACGCATGCACAGAGTTTGGTGGTCTTGGCAGATTTATGTGTTTTCAAGAGAATTGCCTCTGTGTGTTTACTGCACATCAAAGTGTAATATATTCTTTCTTCCTAGTGTTCCAAGGCTAGCTCTGCTGCTTAGGATCCACTTCAGTGCCTCTTCATAATGTTGCTAGGTTTACAGTTTCATTGACTTAGCAGAGTCACTTTATGCAGATTTTTAAAAAAATAGACTTCATTTTTTAGAGCAGTTTTAGATTCACAGAAGAACTGAGTGGAAAGGATAGAGAATTCCCATATACCTTCTATCCTCACGCTTGCATAGCTTCTACCACTATCTATACCTTACATAAAAGAGGTTTATTTGTAACAATTGACTAACCTTCCATGACACAACGTTATCAGCCACAAGTCTCTATTTCACTTCTGGAAAACTTTATCTCATGGATTTTGACAAATGCGTCCCTCATTACAGTATCCAATAGAACAGTGTCACTAATCTAAAAATCCTCTGTCTTCTGTCTGTTCGTCTCTGCCTCCCCTCTGACCCTTGGAAACTATTGACATTTTTAAGGTCTCCATAACTTTGCCTTTCCCAGCATGTCATATAGCTGGAATCATAGAGTATGTAGTCTTTCGATATTGGCATCTTTCACTTAATGTGTTTAAGATTCCTTCTTCTTTTTTTTTTTTAGCACTGAATGATACCTCATCTTCTATACCTACCTCAATTTATTTATCTATTTACTCACTGAAGAATATCTGCTTTTGTCAATGTTCTGGATTTTGGCCATTCTAATAGTGGTATGTCATTGTTATTTTAATTTATGATTCCCTAATAACATGCTGAACAACCTCTCATATGTATATTTTACCATCTGTATAACTTCTTTGGCTTGATGTCTGTTCAGGTCCTTTGCCCACTTTTAAATCATTTTTTTTGTTTTGTTTTTATTGAATTTAAGTTATTTGTATCTTTTAAGTCACAGTCTTTTATCAGATATTTTTATCAGATATTTTTCAAAAATATTTTCTTTCAGTCTGGGTCATGTCTTCTCATTCTCTTGACAATGTCTTTTACAGGGCAGACGTTTTCATTTTAGTGAAGTCCAGCTTATCAATTATTTCTTTCATGATACATGTCTTCGGTGTTATATCTAAAGAGTCCTCCTGAAATCTTTACATTTAGGTCTGTAATCTACTTTGAGTTAATTTTTATAAAGTTTGTAAAGGCGGTGTCTAGATTAACTTTTGCATATGGATGTTTCATTATTCCAGCACCATTTGTGAAAAGAACTGCCTTTCATCTATTGTATTATCTTTGCTCCTATATCTATCAAAGACCAGTTTACTACAGTTATGTGAGTTTCTGTTCTGGTCAACTTGATCAATGTCCGTATTCTTTCACCAAGATGGCACTGTCTTCATTATCTGAGCTTTACAGTAAGTTTTGGAAGTCAGATGGTGCCAGTCCTCCAACTTTGTTATTCTTCTTCCTTATTGTGTTGGCTATTCTGGGTCTTCTGATTCCCCTTATAAATTTTAGGTCAGTTTGTTGATACCCATAAAGTAACTTGCTGAGGTTCTCAGTGGGATCATGCTAAATGTAAAGATCTACTTGGGAAGAACTGACGTCTTGGTAATATTGAATCTTCCTACCCATGACCATAAATATGTCTCAATTTATTTAGCTCTTCCTTAAATTATTTCATTAGAATTTAGTAGCTTTTCTCATGTGTATCTTGTACATATTTTGTTAGATTTAAATCTAGGTATTTCAAATGGTGGAATTAATGTAAAAAATGATAATGTTTTTAATTTCAAATTCCACTTGTTTATTTATGGTATGTAGGAAAGCAATTGATTTCTGTATATTAACCCTGTATCTTACAAATCTGCAATAATTCCAGAATTTTTTGTGGTTCATTTGTCTGAATTTTCTACATACATAATAATATTGTTTGCAAACAAGTACAGTGCTGTTTCTTCCTTCCAAATCTGTATACCTTTGATTTCCTTTTCTGGTCTTCTTGCATTACATCGGACTTCTGACTCATTGTTGAAAAGGAATGGTGAAATGTGACATCCTTAATTTATTTCTGATCTTAGTGGGAAAGCATCTAGTTTCCCACCTTTAAGTATGATGTTAGCTATATTTTTTAAAGATGCTCTTTATCAAATTAAGGAAGTTCCCATCTATCGCTTCTTCTCTTCCTTCCTTCCTTCTCCTTCTGGTATTGCTGCTACCCATGTTCTATGCCATTTGAGTTGTCCCATAGTTCTTGTATATTCTTCTCCCTTTTTCTTTGGTATTTTGACTCTGTTTTTGGTTTTGAAAATTTCTGTTGACGTATTCTCAAGATTTGAGGTTCTTTCTTTAGCAGCATCCAGTCTACTAATGAGATTTTTCAAAGTCATTCTTCATTTCTGTTATAATGGTTTTGGTACATAGCATTTCTTTTTTATTCTATCTTAGATTTTCATATTTTTTGTTACATTAACTATCTGTTCTGGCATGTTTACTTTTTCTGTTAGAATCCTTAGCATATTAATCATGATGATTTAAAATTCAAATTGTGATATTTACCTTTTAGTATATCTTGTCATTTTTTTGTTGTTGTTGAAAGCTAGATGTGATGTACTGAGTAAAAGGAACTCTGGTAAAAAGGCCTTTAGTGACATGGTGATCAGGTATGCAAAAGGGGAAGCATTCTACAGTGCTATAGTACTTACTACGAGTAGGTCTCAATCTTCATTAGAAACACTAATGGAGGATAATTGCTTTATAATGTTGTACTGATTTCTGTCATCCAATGCAAATCAGTCATAACTGTATAAATATCCCCTCTGTCTTGAGCTTCCTTCTCCCCTGGATCCTCCGACTCCAGATCATCACAGAGCACCAGGCTGGGCTCCCTGTGTTTCTATAGCAGCTTTCCACTAGTTATCTGTTTTATGCATGTAGAGTAGCTCCTTTCTCAATTTGTCCCACTCTCTCCTTCCCCTGCTGTGTCTACAAGTCTGTTCTCTAGGTTTGTGTCTCCATTTCTTCCCTCCAAATAAGCTCATCTGTACTGTTTTATTAGATTCCATATATATGTGTTAATATATGATATTTGTTTTTCCCTTTCTGACTTGCTTCACTCTGTATAACAGGCTCTAGGTTCATCCACTTACTTACAACTGACTCAAATGCATTCCTTTTTATGGCTGAGTAATATTCCATCATGGCTTTTCAAGTGGCACAGTGGTAAAGCAACTGCATACCAATGAAGGAGATGCAGGAGACGTGGGTTCAGTCCCAGAGTCAGGAAGATATCCTGGAAAGGAAATGGCAACACACCCCAGTATTCTTGATTGGGAAATCTCATGGAGAGGGGTGCCTGGCAGGCTACAATCCACGGGGTGGCAAAGAGTCAGACATGACTTAGCTACTAAACAACAACAATATTCCATTGTATATATGTACTGCATCTTCTCTACCTATTCATCTGTTGGTCTCAATCTTTTGGTGAATGTGTATATCTGGGATGCATCGTTCTCAGCTCCCTCTCTCTACATTCTCTCTCCCATCCTTTAGGAAGAACAGGATTGCTAGAAGAGTCTGGAGTTGATTATTACTTTCTTCCAGGCCAGTTCAGTTCAGTCACTCAGTCTTGTCCGAATCTTTGCGACCCCGTGAATTGCAGCACGCCAGGCCTCCCTGTCCATCACCAACTCCGGGAGTTCACTTAAACTCACGTCCATCGAGTCGGTGATGCCATCCAACCATCTCATCCTCTGTCATCCCCTTCTCCTCCTGCCCTCAATCCCTCACAGCATCAGAGTCTTTTCCAGTGAGTCAGCTCTTCACATAAGGTGGCCAAACTATTGGGCTTTCAGCTTTAGCATCAGTCCTTCCAAAGAACACCCAGGACTGATCTCCTTTAGAATGGACAAGTTGGATCACCTTGCAGTCCAAGGGACTCTCAAGTGTCTTCTCCAACACCACAGTTCAAAAGCATCAATTCTTTGGCACTCAGCTTTCTTCACAATTCACCTCTCACATCCATACATGACCACTGGGAAAACCATAGCTTTGACTAGACGCACCTTTGTTGACAAAGTAATGTCTCTGCTTTTGACTATGCTATCTAGGTTGGTCATAACTTCTCTTCCAAGGAATAAGCGTGTTTTAATTTCATGGCTGCAATCACCATCTGCAGTGATTTTGTAGCTCCAAAAAATGAAGTCTGACATGTTTCCACTGTTTCCCCATCTATTTCCCATGAAGTGATGGGGCCAGATGCCATGATCTTCGTTTTCTGAATGTTGAGCTTTAAGCCAACTTTTTCACTCTCCTCTTTCACTTTGATCAAGAGGCTTTTTAGTTCCTCTTCACATTCTGCCATGAGGGTGGTGTCATCTGCATATCTGAGGTTACTGATATTTCTCCCAGCAATCTTGATTCCAGCTTGTGCTTCCTCCAGCCCAGCGTTTCTCATGATGTACTCTGCATAGAAGTTAAATAAGCAGGGTGACAATATACAGCCTTGACGTACTCTTTTTGTTATTTGGAACCAGTCTATTGCTCCATGTCTAGTTCTAACTGTTTCTTCCTGACCTCATACAGATTTCTCAAGAGGCAAGTCAGGTGGTCTGGTATTCCTATCTCTTGAAGAATTTTCCACAGTTTATTGTGATCCACACAGTCAAAGGCTTTGCCATAGTTAATAAAGCAGAAGTAGATGTTTCTCTGAAACTCTCTTCCTTTTTCCATGATCCAGCAGATGTTGGCAATTTTATCTCTGGTTCCTCTGCCTTTTCTAAAACAGCTAAAACATCTGGAAGTTCATGGTTCACATATTGCTGAAGCCTGGCTTGGAGAATTTTGAGCATTACTTTACTAGTGTGTGAGATGAGTACAATTGTGCGGTAGTTTGAGCATTCTTTGGCATTGCCTTTCTTTGGAATTGGAATGAAAACGGACCTTTTCCAGTCCTATGACCACTGCTGAGTTTTCCACATTTGCTAGCATATTCACTTTTACAGCATCATCTTTTAGGATTTGAAATAGCTCAACTGGAATTCCATCACCTCCATTAGCTTTGTTTGCAGTGATGCTTTCTAAGGCCCACTTGACTTCACATTCCAGATGTCTGGTTGTAGGTGAGTGATCCCACCATTGTGATTATCTTGGTCATGAAGATCTTTTTTGTACAATTCTTCTATGTATTCTTGCCAACTCTTCTTAATATCTTCTGTTTCTGTTAGGTCCCTAGCATTTCTGTCCTTTATCGAGCCCATCTTTGCATGAAATGTTCCCTTGGTATCTCTAATTTTCTTGAAGAGATCTCTACTCATTCCGTTGTTTTCCTCTATTTCTTTGCATTGATCACTGAGGAAGGCTTTCTTATCTCTCCTTGCTAATCTTTGGAACTCTGCGTTCAGATGCTTATATCTTTCTTTTTCTCCTTTGCTTTTCACTTCTTTTCTTTTCACAGCTATGTGTAAGGCCTCCCTAGGCAGCCATTTTGCTTTTTTACATTTCTTTTCCATGGGGATGGTCTTGATCTCTATCTCCTGTACAATGTCATGAACCTCCGTCCATAGTTCAGGCACTCTGTCTATCAGATCTAGTCCCTTAAATCTATTTCTCTCTTCCACTGTATAATCATAAGGGATTTGATTTAGGTCATACCTGAATGGTCTAGCGGTTTTCCTTACATTCTTCAATTTAAGTCTGAATTTGTCAATAAGGAGTTCATGATCTGAGCCACAATCAACTCCCAGTCTTGTTTTCGCTGACTGTATAGAGCTCCTCCATCTTTGGCTGCAAAGAATATAATCAGTCTGATTTTGGTGTTGACCATCTGGTGATGTCCATGTGTAGAGTCTTCTCTTGTGTTGTTGGAAGAGGGTGTTTGCTATGACCAGTGCATTTTCTTGCCAAAACTCTATTAGCCTTAGCCCTGCATCATTCCATATTCCAAGGCCAAATTTGCCTGTTACTCCAGGTATTTCTTGACTTCCTACTTTTGCATTCTAGTCCCCTATAATGAAAAGGACATCCTTTTTTGGGTATTCATTCTAGAAAGTCTTGTAGGTCTTCATAGAACCATTCAACTTCAGCTTCTTCAGCGTTACTGGTTGGGGCATAGACTTGGCTTATTGTAATATTGAATGGTTTGCCTTGGAGATGAACAGAGATCATTCTGTCATTTTAGAAATTGCATCCAAGTACTGCATTTCGGACTCTTTTGTTGACCATGATGGCGACTCCATTTCTTCTAAGGGATTCCTGCCCACAGTAGTAGATATAATGGTCATATGAGTTAAATTCACCCATTCCAGTCCGTTTTAGTTTGCTGATTCCTAGAATGTCGATGTTCAGTCTTGCCATCTCTTGTTTGACCACTTCCAATTTGCCTTGATTCATGGACCTGACATTCCAGGCTCCTATGCAATATTGCTCTTTACAGCATCGGACCTTGCTTCTATCACCAGTCACATCCACAACTGGGTGGTGTTTTTGCTTTGGCTCCATCCTTTCATTCTTTCCGGAGTTATTTCTCCACTGATCTCCAGTAGCATATTGGGCACCTACCGACCTGGGGAATTCCTCTTTTGGTATCCTATCATTTTGCCTTTTCATACTGTCCATGGGCTTCTTGAGGCAAAAATACTGAAGTGGTTTGCCATTCCTTTCTCCAGTGGACCACATTCTGTCTGACCTCTCCGCCATGACCCGCCTGTCCTGGGTGGCCCCACATGGCATGGCTTAGTTTCATGGAGTTAGACAAGGCTGTGGTCCATGTGATTGGATTGACTGATTTTCTGTGATTATGGTTTCAGTGTTTCTGCTCTTTGATGCCCTCTCGCACCACCTACTGTCTTACTTGGGTTTCTCTTACCTCGGACGTGGGGGTATCTCTTCATGGCTGCTTCAGCAAAGCGCAGCCACTGCTCCTTACCTTGGACGAGTGGTATCTCCTTACTGCCACCCTTCCTGACCTTGATCGTGGGGTAACTCCTCTCTGCCACCACCTGGGCCAGTTAGGCACTGATAAAACTCTAATAGGTTTAGCTCTGGTTAATATCTTCTCTTGAGATCAGGCTTAGTTAAAAAGAACAGAATGCTCTGGCTTATTTCAAAATGGTTACTTTTCCCTCCCCTTGCCTGAAATATGAGAGGACTTTTCTGTGATATTCAATGTGAGACATAGATAGACCTACTGGAGGTAAAACTCACAAAATGTGATTGCTTCCCCAAGATTGATCCACCCTGGAGTTTTTAATTTTCAGACTTGTCCACATTGAGCCTGCCATCAATTCAGTCACAGTTCAGTTTTTCTTACCCCAGTACTAGTTTCCATGGACGTTTCCGCTGGTGAGTTTCTATTCTGGTAAGTTGTAATTTTCTATACCTGCCTGGTTGTTTCTCCAATTTGGGGCACAGCAGTTTGCCCTGTAACCTCATATCTCTGGTGGATCTAAGAAGAGATGTTGATTTCTTAGTTTGTTCAGATTTTTATTTTTTATTGAAATGGAGTGCCAACTTCCAAGCTTCTTATGTGCCAGACTGAAAAGCCAAATTTTTTCTCCTTAGATTTAATTATTACTGAATTTTCATATTAGCCCCATATTTGAAAGCATCTAAACAGATTTTTTGCATTGTTAGACGAATGTGTTTCCACTGGGTTCTGCTGTTAAATAAACTTCCTACCCCATGGGAGAAAACCAGGCCTAATTTTAAATGGGCAACATGCTTAATTATTTCATTAAAAAGCATAAAAATTCCATTTTCTCTATGGCTTGACTGCTTACTTTAAAATATTTATGAGGAGACTAGAAAAAGAAAAAGAGACTGCTAAGTATTTTGTTTAAAGTAGTTTTATTATTTTTTTTTTCTTCTGCAAAAGTAATTATTGCCCCTAGTTGGATGATGAACATTTTGAGACTAAAGCTATTAGACTCTCTCTCCAGAACAAAAGGTTTTTAAACACAAACTTATATATAAAATTTTAGTGTCAGTGCAAGTGTGACAAAGTCTATGGAACCCAGGTAAAACGTCTTGATGTAAAAATTTTTCCTTCTTAGAGCATACAGATAATTACCTCAATTTCTAGTATTTACAGTAGAAATTCTCTCTATAACATTTTATTCACTTGAATGTTGCTAATTGGTTATCACAACTCTATTATATATGATTTCCAAAGTTACCATTTTTCCTAAGTATTACTTTTATAATCTCTTAAAAAATCTTTTATCCATTGAATTATCTCTAAATCTCCTTTTAAAGCAGGGAATATTATGCAATTTATAGGTTATATACATTTACATTTTTCAAGCTAGATACATTTACACGTAAGTTCAACCACTTTTTCCTATTAACCATCTTTACAAACTTTGAGTAAATTATTTTACCTTTCCTAGTCTTGGTTTCACCATGAGTAATAAGGGGACTGGATTGCCTATATCATAAAATGGATAGAAGAAGTACCTAGTTTTAGGGCTTCTCTTAGGGGCTGCTCTATAGAATGCTCTCTGGAAGTTTGAGCTTTTCATTTCATTTCCTTTACTTATGGGGGTTTCTCTGGTGGCTGAGGAAGTAAAGAATCTGCCTGCAATGCAGGAGACCTAGGTTCAATCCCTGGGTTGGGTAGATCCCTTGGAGAAGAAAATGGCAACCCACTCCAGTATTTTTGCTGGAAAATTGCATGGACAGAGAAGCCTGGTGGGCTATAGTCCAGGGGGGTCACAAAGAGCTGGACATGACTGAGCAACTAACAACACTCCAGGTTAGGTATATCTGATGTGAATATCTGGTGCCTCTCACTGGCATATGTACCAGTGGGTAGAGTTACAGTCTTTATAGGATCTGATTGCAGTTTATCACACAGTGCCAAATAATGTCAAATTATGCTTGTAGTTCACCTGTCTAAAATGCTTTCCAAACTACAGTTGACATTTGGGAATAGTCTCAGGCTTAGAGCTATAAAAAAGTTGAGCTTGAAAACCTCCCTAAAGACCGATAGAATATCTGAAACTAAATACCTTGTGTAAGTAGCAGAGAAATTCTTTCCACAAAGTAGGTGAGCAGAAAGCACTGGCTTCTGAATGTAAAATTTTTCCAAAATGTAGACTCTTCAGAATCAAATATGAAGAAGGAGGTAAGAGAAGGAAAAGACCAGAGAACTCTATTGTCCTACTTTGTATTTAATAGAGGAAGAAGTGAAGTTTTGGAAACAATTTGAAAACATCATAATTTATCAGATACTTTTACGCATGATCTCCTTTGAACATCATTGAACTGTCACAGAGCAAAACAGATGAAGAATTATGGAGTGGCTCAGTGACTCACTGGATGTATATGACTCACTGATGGGGCTTTTCATTCTTCCAATATTTCTTACACAATTTGGAAATTCTTATTATAATAACTGAGAAAATAAAGAGAAGCTTTATTTAAAATGGACTCAGGAAGCCCTGAAGAGCAAGCTCTCACACATATATTGCTTGTTACAGCCTGCGTAACCAGCAGGAAGAAGAAAGATAAGAATTATTTAATAAGGTCTCTGTATAGAATTCTTTGTTTAAAATTCTCTCTCTCTCTCCACTTCTTCTCTGTAATGATGAAGAAAGTCTCTTTGTATAGAATTCTTTGTATGAAATTCTCTCCCTCTCCACTTCTTCTCTGTGATGATAAAGATGCTACTTTTCTTCTGGCACTCTGTGTTCAAGCTAGGTTGTGACTGACTCTTGTGACCCCATGGACTGCAGCCTGCCAGGTTCTTCTGTCCATGGGATTTCCCAGGCAAGACTGCTGGAGTGGGTTGCCATTTCTTCCTCCAAGGGATCTTCCAGATCCAGGGATCAAATCCGCATTTCCTGTGTGGTGGATTCGTTATCCAATGAGCCATCAAGGAAGCACCAAGGTGGCATTTTTCACATAAGAATTCCATCTCCTGTTTTAAGAAAAGACAGGAAGATCCTTTACTGTCCAGGAACAAAGTACTATGCACCTGGACAGACAATAAGAAACCACCACAACTTTGAACTCTGTCATCTCCAATACATTTACTGAAAACAACCCTCCTCAATTTTCTCTTTATTGTTGTTCAGTGGATAAGTCATGTCTGATTCTTTGCAATTCCATGAGATGCAGCACGCCAGGCTTCCCTAGTCTTCACCATCGCCTGGAGTATGCTCAAATTCATGTCCACTGAGTCAGTGATGCCGCTAGTAAAAGTTTCCTTTTGTATCTTTGGACTTGCCTATGATTCACCAGGACAAGTTTTCAAGTTGTAATTCCTCTGCTATTCCCAAATAAACTCAACTTGCTGGTAAAATAACTGGCTATTTGTTTTCAAAGTTGACATAACATGATTTCTTCATTCAGTTTGTTTCCCGCCTGTACTTAGCCATGGATTAACTCTTAATTGCTTCTTACTGGTGTTTTCCTGAGAGATTTGCTTTTAATGTTCTACATAAATTCTCTGTTTGTTTTTGAAGAGGTATTTTCATGCTTTATTGGAGAGAGAACAATTTTACTCACTGTGAACATACTTTGAATAACTCAGGTGGCTAATTCAACTTTTGAACTGTGGTGCTGGAGAGGACTCTTGAGAGTCCCTTGGACTGCAAGGAGATCAAACCAGTTAATCCTAAAGGAAATCAGTCCTGAATGTTTATTGGAAGGACTAATGCTGAAGCTGAAGCTCCAATACTCTGGCCACCTGATGCAAAGAAGTGACTTCTTAGGAATGACCCTGATGCTAGGAAAGATTGATGGCAGGAGGAGAAGGGGATGACAGAGGATGAGATAGTTGGATGGCATCACCAACTCAATGGACATGAATTTGAGTAAACTCTGGGAGTTGGTGATGGAAAGGGAGGCCTGACATGCTGCAGTCCATGGGGTCGCAAAGAGTCAGATATGACTGAACAACTGAACTGAACCAAATGTCAACGTTAATGTTTGATCATTATAGATTTAGTAATATCCACTTTTTACTTCATTCCATCCCACAACTGATACCATGTGGTGTGAATGTAAACGTTTCTTAGATTTTTCCTATAGAGTTACCCTGTTGTCCAAGTGAGTATTTAGTATAAAACTCAAACATGTATATAAAGTTTCAGTTGTACTTATTTTCATCTTCAAAAGTTACAACTTCAACCATCTAAAAAATAATCAATTTATTTCACAAATTTTATTTTGTTACAGAAATAAAAATATCTGGAAATTCTGGATAAATGAAAATAATAGCCTCTTGGTTATTTCACATTATCACATTCAATAACAGATAATTCTCATGGGTGTGATATGTATGCAGAGGGGTACTGACTGTGCCCTCTGTTCCTGGGCATATCTGAGTAATTGGCTATGAAGTGAGGTTCCTCTTTTTTTTTTTTTCCCCAAGCATTATGGCTTAGTGCCAAGAATGATTGTGTTTGGGAGATCAACATATTAAAACTTACCTTCATATATTTGAACATTAAAGAGATACTAGAAAAATTTACTAAACAAAATAAAATAAACAAGTCACACATGTGGCCAAGGAAGAAATGGAAGTTTCTACTCTTTCATCTTGGCAGTTTGGGTGGTAGAAGGATGGAGACTATGGCCTGTCTCGGTGTTTATGAGCTTCTTCATGCTTCTTGAACTGTTTGGTGAAGCTATGACCCCTTCCCTTCTCCACTTTCATTCTCTGTTCTCTGAGTCACTAGCAAACATTAGAAAAGGATCCCTGAAGATGAACCCTGCAGTAACCTGTCTGATTTTATATGCTCTAAGGGTGGCCCTGATCATATATGTTTTTAGACGGGCATGTTTCTTTTCCTCTTCTCCTGTAAGATGTTCACTTTTATGTTACATAAGAAATAAACATCAATATGAAAATGAAAACTCTCAATTTCACAGGACCTATTATGAAAATGTATAATGCCAGATGCAAACATTATAATTAGAAAATAAGAGAGAATTTTAAGTTTTAACTGCATAACTTAATATATGTTCATTAGTAGTCTATTCATTTTAAATATCAGATCATTATCACACTGCCTAAATCTGTTTTCTGGTTAAAAATTGCATAGTTTCCCAGGTAGACATTATACATTTCTTTTCATTATCTAAAGAAGTGGACATAAATAGCATGCATCCAACCATCTCTTCTCATCGGTTCTAGGCAAGAAAACTTATGCTTATTTGAGTGCCTGCTATAAGAAGGACCGTTTATCCAGATTTCACTTAGTTCAGTTCATTTACTCAGTTGAGTCTGACTCTTTGCGACCCCATGAACTGCAGCACACCAAGCCTCCCTGTCCATCACCTGCTCCTGGAGTTTACCCAAACCCATGTCCATTGAGTCGGTGATGCCATCCAACCATCTCATCCTCTGTCGTCCCCTTTTCCTCCTGCCCTCAATCCTTCCCAGCATCAGGGTCTTTTCACAGGTCACCAAAGTATTGGAGTTTCAGCTTCAACATCAGTCCTTCCAATGAACACCCAGGACTGATTTCCTTTAGGATGGACTGGTTGGATCTCCTTGCCATCCAAAGGACTCTCATGAGTCTTCTCCAACACCACAGTTCAAAAGTGTCAATTCTCTGGTGCTCAGCTTTCTTTATAGTCCAAGTCTCACACCAGTACATGACTACTGGAGAAACCATAGCCTTCACTAGATGGACCTTTTTGGACAAAGTAATGTCTCTGCTTTTTAATATGCTGTCCTTGGACCTTCCTTCCAAGGAGTAAGCATCTTTTAATTTCATGGCTGCAATCACCATCTGCAGTGATTTTGGAGCCCCCACAAATAAAATCAGCCACTGTTTCCCCATCTATTTGGCATGAAGTGAAGGGACCAGATGCCATGATCTTAGTTTCTGAATGTTGAGCTTTAAGTCAACTTTTTCACTGTCCTCTTTCACTTTGATCAAGAGGCTCTGTAATTCCTCTTCACTTTCTGCCCTAAGGCTGTTGTCATCTGCATATCTGAGGTTACTGATATTTCCCCGGCAAGCTTGATTCCAGCTTGTGCTTCTTCTGGCCCAGTGTTTTTCATGATGTACTCTGCATAGAAGTTAAATAAGCAGGGTGACAATATACAGCCTTGACGTACTCCTTTTCCTATTTGGAACCAGCCTGTTGTTCCATGTCCAGTTCTAACTGTTGCTTCCTGACCTGCATACAGGTTTCTCAAGAGGCAGGTCAGGTGGTCTGGTATTCCCGTCTCTTTCAGAATTTTCCACAGTTTATTGTGATCCACACAGTCAAAGGCTTTGGCATAGTCAACAGAGCAGAAATAGATGTCACTTACTTAAGTCACACAAAATCTCCATCAAATGTGATGTGCTGTGCTTAGTTACTCAGTCATGCTGACTCTTTGCAAATCTATGCACTGTAGCCCACCAGGCTTCTCTGTCCATGGGGATTCTCCAGGCAAGAATACTGGAATGGGTTGCCATGCCTCCTCCAGGAGATCTTCCCAACTCAGGGATCAAACCCATGTCTCCCACACTGCAGGCAGATTCTTTACCATCTGAGCTACCAGGGAAGCTCATAAAGTGTATCACTCTTCAGAAGAAAATGGCAAAGAGGTTACACAGCTACTAGTGACCAGATATAACCTAGAGTTCAGATTTTTCTGTCTGAATTCCAAGCAAATCATTAATCTACCTAGAATTCCCAGTGTATAATTTTTACATCTCAATGATAGTAGTTGAAATAGCTTTCCTGTTTTTTCACCTTTATACTATTCCCTGTCCTTTCCTTTGTTTTCCTTTTCTTCCTTCTTTTCCCTATTTGGCCTATTATTAATGTAACCCAATAAGTGTGACAAGGAAATTCAAGCTTGGAATACAGTTTTGAGAAGTGATGTCACAGTTACACTAGCAATTTATGTAACTACATACAAAGAGAAATGAATTACGCAAACCATTCAATATGCTCATATGTTCAATATGATATTGAACATAGTTTTCTATGCTGGGTAATCATTCCATATATAGAAACCTTCATCAGCTAACCCCAACCTCCCACTCCACTCCTTACCCAACCCCTTCCCCTTTCGCAACCACCATTCTCTTCTCTACATCCATGATTCTGTTTCTGTTTCATAGATAAGTTCATTTGTGTCATATTTTAATTCCACACACGAGTGATATAGTATGTATGACAAACTTTAGTTACATTCATGTTCTGCTACAAATGGCATTATTCCATTCTTTTTACAGCTTCCCTCATAGCTCGTCGGTAAAGAATCTGCCTGCAATGCAAAAGAGCCAGGTTTGATTCTTAGGTCGGGAAGATCCCCTTGAGAAGGAAATGGCAATCCGCTCCAGTATTCTTGCCTGGAGAATCCCATGGACAGAGGAGCCTGGCAGGCTACAGTCCATGGGGTCGCAAGAGTTGGACATGATTAGCGACTTAACTACTACTACTACTAGTATTCCATTGAGGGTTTCCCAGGTAAGTTGCCTGCAATGCAGGAGACCCCAGTTTGATTCCTGGTCTGGGAAGTTCCCCTCTAGAATGGATAGACTATCCACTCCAGTATTCTTGGGCTTCCCTTGTGGCTAAGATGGTAAATAATCCACCTGCAATGTGGGAGACCTGGGTTCAATCACTGGGTTGGGAGGATCCCCTGGAGAGGACACAGCAACCCATTCCAGTTTTCTTGCCTGGAGAATCCCCATGAACAGAGGAGCCTGGCAGGCTACAGTTCATGGGGTCACAAAGATTTAGACATGATGAGTGGCTAAGCACAGCACAACATTCCATTGTATATGTGCACCATATCTTCTTTATCCATTCATCTATCCATGGATGTTTAGGTTGTTTCCATGCCATGGCTGTTGTGAACGGTGCTGCTATGGACATAGGAGTGCATGTATCTTTTTGAACTGTAGTTTTGTCTGGATATATGCCCAGGAAAGGTATTGCTAGATCATAGAGTAATCCTATTTTTAGTTTTCTGAGGAGCCTCCACACTATTTTCCACAGTGGCTGCATCAACTCAAATTCCCCCTAACAGTGTAGGAGGGTTCCCTTCTCTCCACATTTTCTCCAATATTTACTATTTGTAGGATTTTTAATGATGGCCATTCTGACTGGGATGAGATGGTACCACATAAAGCACCTTTCACAATATTCAAGCTTCAATATACCTCCTCGTATTTTAAGAAAGGTGATTGCATTTAGCTCATATGCTATCTTGGTTTGACATTAAATTTCAGTGTAAATGAGTCTAAATTATAATTATTTCAAGGCACTTTCCAGCTGGTTGATCCAGAATAATCTGAAGTAATTTAGATAGGACATGTTTTGATAGATCAAGTGGTCCTCTAAGTTTATATTAGGTAAAAATCTTGATACTGTCCTTGCAAGGGTCAGTGCAACTGAGCCCTGGCCATTATTGTTGATATTTGAATGTTTGCTAAGAACCCAGTGAAACTGAGTCAATTCCAGAACTCATACATTTTTCTTATATTTTACTTTTTCTGTTATTCCCACTTGGTTTGGGAAGTGTGCTTATGTTTTATGAGACATTTAAAAAAAACATTAACTATTATAAAAGCAAGTGTGCTCAACGTAAAAGAAATCAAGCTACACACACACATACATACACACAAACCTAAAACCTCCAGCTTATACCCCAGTTTAGATCTGAGTGTTGTCCCATGCATTTTGATTTCATCCAACATGGAGCTCTTATTTACTTTGTCCTCTGTGCTGCAGGTTAGTCTACAAATCTCAGAAACCTTTTTTCTGTAGTCTCTTCCAGAAACACAAAATGAAACTCAATTGTTCTCTAATCTAATACACCCTAAAGTATTCTATGTGTTGTTCTTTAAATGTCCTGTTGAGCTATGGAGCTCACTTTCAATCTTTACAAAAGATCTCCAGCTTCTCAATTTTTAAGACATTATCCCTTGGGAAAAATTATTGCTCCCAATTTGGATCTGCTACTGTGTTTTCTAGCCATTCGTAGGTTCACCATGTTTCATATCTCTTAAGGAAATCAACAGGGCCTAGGAAACTGAGTCTTTCCCAAGACAGATTCTATGGGCTCATTTCACTAGTTCAAACTCAGTTCATTTGATCCTTTGCAATTGATGCCTTCTCAAAATCAGGCAGTGTTCGAGTAAGAAGAGCGTACAATGTCTCTGATTCTTTTTTTTTTATAACTTGGTGGGGCTGGAGGAGAAGAGGGAGGAAAATGAGAAGCACTTCCTCAACATGTATGAGTTCTTACTTTGGGTCTGCTGTGCCTTGATTCCCTCAGGAGTAAGCGTGCCACACCAGGAAATGTCAACCCCAGTTGTTCAGCAGTCAAGCACTCTTAATCCATAAATATTATATGTATAGATTTTTAAATATATACTTACAAATATATCATGTACAGGGTACTAATTTGTAATGCATTGTAGAAATGTTTTGTAAATATTTATTAATATTGGATAAGGGCCTTGTTAATGGTTATAGGAAATCAGGAAAGATGCCAGAAGAAACCTGATGGCCATGAACTCCCCAGCTTCACTCTTCCTGGATTCCCTGATCTGGGGTTGCACTTGCAAGTACGCTCAGGAGCATAAACCAATTCATGGCTTTTATTCTAACATTTTCCCTAAAGTTAGAAGTTGGGGGTGCCATGCGACAAAATTAGGCGAAGGCTGCAGTCTTTAGTCTGGAGAAGCCAGTCATAACTTTGCATTGTAGTTTGATCCAAAGTCTTCTTTTCCCCTCTGCTTACAATTATCAAGCCCGGCACTAAACAATTTAATACTTAAAACTGCACATTCAGGTCAGGTTGGTATTACCATTATCTTCATTTCATAGACTATGAAACTGATACACACAAATACAAACCTATTAGTTAGTGCCAGGATTCAAACAAAGGCAACATGATTCCAAAACATGCGCTCTTAAATATTACATGTTTCTTCCTCTAATAGATGTTGATATACTATATTTTCAGTTTATGACCTGCTTATACTTTGGAGGGCTTAGTTAACCTTATGTGAAACTATGGAAAGGAAGTTGTGCTATTGTGTTTTCCAAGCTGACAGATCAATAATGTAGATGTTGCATGGAAAATAACACATTGTAAGTGATAATGCAAACATCCATGAGTGAGAAAATAGTAAGCAGAAGAACTTAGGGGCCTTGGGATACTGAACAGGCAAGAAGTAAGAAAGAGGGAAAATATTATATGCTAATAATATGGAGAATAATTTATTTTCTAGAAAAATCATATTAGGAATTTGCCTTTCCTTTTTTTGCAGGATATTTTGTCCTGACCAATATCTTGATTTATCATCCTGCTGGTTCCAGATGTCTTCAGTTTCAGTTTTGTCATTGTTACCTCTCTAGGAGCTCTGAGTCCAGCTGAACAGGAAGAGAATTTACTCGCCATCACTGATAATGGTATATGTGGCAAGTCTATCGTGAACTTACAACAGTGATAGTAAGCCCATAAACTCCTGTGACCTCATTATGTTTATGTGACCTCTCCTCTTTAAAAAGGAGACCAGAAATATTCACAAGACTCCTGGTAGACTCCATTTTCCTACCAAAGTTTATCAAAATGACAAAGCATAATTGAAAACAACAATAAAGACTAATTAGAATGCAGTCTCTCTATCTCCGTGGTATTCTTCCTCTCCTCCTCCCAAAACATGACTTTGCCATATTTTGTTATCAATGTATTTTCTTTTCAACTGGGATTATTTGTTTTCTTATGTTTCACATGCAGACTTCTTGGAAATAGGGCTGGGGGATAGTGAGAAAGGGACAGAGGAGAGAGGGGGAGACAAACTCCATCTCTTACTCTGTGAAATTATCCTGTGGATACCTACTCTCCAGACACTGAAACTTTTATGGCTCTCTTGCCGTGCTGTCTTATTCATTTTGGCAGTTGTCAGACATTCCGGCTATATAAAATGTTCACCCTTGTAAGTCCTTAACCGTAGCAATAAATTAAGGTAAGAATTGCAGGGGAACCTGATAGACAAATGAATAGGTAGTAGTATATAGAGGGGATTCAACAATATCAGGAGATCCATTTTGGCAAAAATAATCTAATTTTTGTTGCTACCTGAGTAGCTGATCACTCACTATATTTCCACCTTCATATTTCCATACTCCTAGGCAGAAATAACACATCAATTCCATTACAGCATATTATGAACAGTGGCCAGGGACTACGAGCTTATTAGCACTTGGAACAAATAAAAACAAGTGGTTGAAATAGATATAATTGAAGTTGTAAAATTCCTAGAAGGGGCAAAGTTTCATGGTATTGCTCTTGGCAATAATTTCTTGAACAGGCCACCAAAAGTACAAGAAACAGAAGCAAAAATCAACAAATGGGACCACATCAAACTAAAAAGCTTCCGCAAAGCAAAATAAAAAGATACCTACAGAATAGGAGAAAACATTTGCAAACTGTTTATTTGATAAGATGCTATTATTCAAAAACATAAGGAACTCCTAGAACTTAATAACAAGAAGATGAATAAACTTATATAAAAATGGGCAAATGATTCGAACAGTTACTACCTCAAAGAAGATAAACAAATGGCCAATAGATATGTGAAAAATGTTCAACATCAATAATGATCAGGGGAATGCAAGTGAAAACAAAGTAAAATATCACTTTATACCTACTAGGATGGCAATTATAAAAAAAAGATAGTGAATGCTGCTGAGGATGTGAAGAAATTAGAACACTTGTACACTGTTGGTGGAATGTAAACTGTAGAGAAACTACCATATAGTCTAGCAGTTACTTTTCTGGGTTTATAACCAAAAGAATTGAAAACATGACATTGATGAGACATCTGTTCAGTTCAGTTCAGTCTCTCAGTCGTGTCCGACTCTCTGCGACCCCATGAATCGCAGCACGCCAGGCCTCCCTGTCCATCACCATTTCGCGGAGTTCACTCAGACTCATGTCTATCGAGTCAGTGATGCCATCCAGCCATGTCATTCTCTGTCGTCCCCTTCTCCTCCTGCCCCCAATCCCTCCCAGCATCAGAGTCTTTTCCAATGTCAACCCTTTGCATGAGGTGGCCAAAGTACTGGAGTTTCAGCTTCAACATCATTCCTTGCAAAGAAATCCCAGGGCTGATCTCCTTCAGAATGGACTGGTTGGATCTCCTTACAGTCCAAGGGACTCTCAAGAGTCTTCTACAACACCACAGTTCAAAAGCATCAATTCTTCAGCGCTCAGCCTGCTTCACAGTCCAACTCTCACATCCATACATGACCACAGGAAAAAACATAGCCTTGACTAGACGGACCTTAGTCGGCAAAGTAATGTCTCTGCTTTTGAATATACTATCTAGGTTGGTCATAACTTTTCTTCCAAGGACTAAGCGTCTTTTAATTTCATGGCTGCAGTCACCATCTGCAGTGATTTTGGAGCCCCCCAAAAAATAAAGTCTGACACTCTTTCCACTGTTTCCCCATCTATTTCCCATGAAGTGATGGGAAGAAATGCCATGATCTACGTTTTCTGAATGTTGAGCTTTAAGCAAACTTTTTCACTCTCCTCTTTCACTTTCATCAAGAGGCTTTTTAGCTCCTCTTCACTTTCTGGGTGATGTCATCTGCATATCTGAGGTGATTGATATTTCTCTCAGCAATCTTGATTCCAGCTTGTGTTTCTTCCAGTCCAGTGTTTCTCATGATGTACTCTGCATAGAAGTTAAATAAGCAGGGTGACAATATACCGCCTTGACGTACTCCTTTTCCTATTGGGAACCAATCTGTTTTTCCATGTCCAGTTCTAACTGTTGCTTCCTGACCTGCATACAGATTTCTCAAGAGGCAGGTCAGGTGGTCTGGTATTCCCATCTCTCTCAGAATTTTCCACAGTTTATTGTGATCCACACAGTCAAAGTCTCTGGGATAGTCAATCAAGCAGAAATAGATGTTTTTCTGGAACTCTCTTGCTTTTTCCATAATCCAGCAGATGTTGGCAATTTGATCTCTGGTTCCTCTGCCTTTTCTAAAACCAGCTTGAACATCAGGGAGTTCACAGTTCACTTATTGCTGAAGCCTGGCTTGGAGAATTTTGAGTATTACTTTACTATTGAGACGTCTGTAGTCCCTGGTTTATTGCAGTCTCATTCACATTATCCAAGATATAGAAACAACCTATAAAGCAATCAACAGATGAATAAATTTTAAAAAATGTGATATATATATACACAATACATACACACAATGGAATATTATTCAGCCTTAAAAAGGAAATCTTACCAACTGATAAGATGAATGAATGTAGAGGATTTTAGGCTAAGTGGAATAAGCTAGTCACAGAAGGGCAAATGTCCATGATTCTAATTGTATGAAGTATCTGAAACAGACTCATAGATACAGAGTAGAATGGTGGTTGCTGGGGGTATGGGATATGGGGATTTGCTGTTCATTGGGTGTAACATTTGAGTTTTGTAAGATGAGTAATTTCTAGAGATTGCTGTGGGACATTGTGCATATACTTATCACTGTATCATGCACTTAAAAATTTGTCAAGAGGGTGCATCTCAGGTGTTCTTGCCACAATTTAAAGAAAGGGAAAGAGGAGAAAAGAGAAGAAAAGGAATGTATCAGCATCTTGAGTTGAAAGTTGAAGTCAGCATCCTGAACTGAAATAGGGCTCATTCTGATGAAATTCTTTTAAAGGAACCAACAAGTGATGTTGTGGTACCCAGGGACTAACACAGTGTGAGGATGTCACTGCCTTTAGGCCTGAAGAGCAGGCAGAGGCAACAGTATTATTGAACTGATGTCAAAGGCAGGGTGATGCTCTGCCTAGCAATGTGGCAGTCAGAGGGACACAACCAAAGGATAAACCATGGAACTGAAGCCTGAAGGGAGCAGGTTAAGTGCTTTAGGCTGGTGTTCTGGGAACTCTTATATTTTGGGCTAGGCAGAAACCAGAGAGCAACAATGCCTAGGTTCTACAGTTGATAAAGCTTGTCTCTAGGACAAAGTATAGAACAGTGAAGGGTAGCCTGTGAATTTAGAGGGAGCAAATGGAGAAAAACCCAATTATGAGAGTGAAAAAGAAGAGATGTCATATAAAGGATAATTTTGTACATTGATAGAATGGGCAGATACACAAAGTTCATAAGAAATATAGACCTAACAACTAGTTTCCTCCTTTTTCTTTCCTATTTTATACTTGTCTCCATGTAGTAGCAAGATTTTGTTTTGACTTAATGCAACTATTTCAAAGAATTCCATGTTGTCAGGAAGCATTTCCAATATTCTTGATTATTTTTGGATGAAAAAGACAAAGTGTAGGTGAATCCTTGAATAATATTTAATCTGTGTTGCCATCAGTATTCAGTCTATGAGAAAGTTTTGAAAGGCTGAAAGTCATGTCTTCAGGAAAATAATCACACGGGGTATTTAGTTTCAACTGTTTACAACTAAAGTATGCCGAGATTTATTTAGAAGCCTGGTTCTCTTTAGACATTTCCCTCTAAAGTTTAAGAGCAATCGTATAGTTATTAAGGTGATATTCATGATGAAGGGAGTGAGTAACTCATCTCTCTTGAGGAGGAAAATTTTGTGTTTGATTTTTCTGAACGCACAGGTGGGAATGTAGATGAGATATTTTTGAGAAAGCTAAATTGCAGATATAAAGTATTTTTCTACTTTTAGTTTTAAAGCTACTGGTATAAGAAATGCTTCAGCAACTTTACAGCAATTTTGACATGCTTTATTACTTTCACATCCATTTAGCTATGTTTGTGTGGCATTTTTAATAGTTTTTGCAGACAAAAGTATAATGCTTGGTTATTTTGTTATTGTTTAGTCACTAAGTTGTGTCCCACTCTTTTGTGATCCCAGGGACTGTAGCCCATCAGGCTCCACTGTCCATGAGGTTTCCCAGGCAAGACTACTGGCGTTGCCATTTCCTCCTCCTGGGAATCTACCTGACCCGGGGATTGAATTTGCATCAACTTCAATGCAGGCAAATTCTTTACCACTGAGCCATTTGGGAAGCCTGCTTGGTTATTTAAATGAATATAAATACTAAAATTTCAGCTTACATTTTCAAGAGTTAAAGAAGCAAACTCAATTTATTTAACTAAAATAAAAGAGAACACAACACTGAAGCATTCTTAGTACAATTTCAGAAAGGAGAAAATGAGGGAATAATAGCTACAGGTCTTGGGGTTAAGTTGTTTTTTTAAAATTGCAATTATTCTTCAAGATATATTTAAATTTTTTTTATTCTACTACTAATTAGTTTCATAAATGTTCAGTTATTAAATCAGGCTTATGAGGCAGAAAATTGAGGATGTTAAAGTAAAGACACAAGTATCAATTAGTGTTCTAGAAGGAAGTGGACAGTAGAAATGGGGTTATAGAAATGAGTTTAGTAGGCAGATTTTTTTACCATGATAATGGAGAAGGAGCATCCAGGGTAACTGATGAGATACAATGAATATTGTAGTAATATTCATTAGTAATATTGGAAAGCCTTTATCATCACTTCCAAGACTAAAGAAGTGAGCAGAAGGGAACAGTTATTGAAATGTTATGGTACAGAGTGAAGCAAGTCAGAAAGAGACAAACAAATATGGTATATTAACACACATATAAATGGAATATAGAAAAATCATGTTGATGAACTTATTTGCAGGGAAGGAATGGATTCTCAGATAGAGGGAATGGACTTGTGGACACAGTGGGGGAAGAAGAGAGTGCAATGAATGGACAAAGTAGCATCGACATATATGCAGTACCGTGTGTAAAACAGATGGCCAATGAAAAGTTCTTATATAACAGAGGGAGCTCCGCGTGGTGCTCTGTGATGACCCAGAGGGGTGGGATAGGGGGAGGAGGAAAGCTCAAGAGAAGGTAATATATGTATAATTATGGCGGATTTGTGTTGTATGGCAGAAACCAACACAGCATTGTAAATCAAATTTCCCCCAAATAAAAATAAATTAAAATAAAAAAGTCTATGAAAGCAGTAAATTTGAGAGAATAACTCTGCCAAATAATGTCTTTTGATTAGAGAAATAAAGCCTCTGCTGATCCTCAGCCAAGCAAGGAGAGAGTTGGGAGAATAAACAGTCCTGATTTCGTCTCCTTCTCGCTTGTTTTCCATGGCTGAACCAAATAGATGTAGAGAGGAATAAAACCAGAAGAATGTAATTACAGAGATCATTGTAGGTACAGAATAGACTAGAAAAGCTGGAAAAGTGTAGAGCATTTAGATGGAGGGTGAAAATCGGATATACATGGAACAAGATGCATGCCTGGTAGCAAAGGGACTCCATGGTGTGGTTAACTCCTACTAGAGCTAACATTTCTGCATGAGGATATATCTCAGGATGGTATTTACTACCAATAATTTTACCAAGGCAAAGAAGTAAAAATAAATTAATTTTTGAATTCAGTTCAGTCTGAGTTTAAAAGCTTTATCTTGGGCTCCACATAGAAGAGAGATACAGTTTTTCATAGGTAATCATTATTTTATAAAAAATAAAATAGAAACAGGTGAAGAGTGGTGGGCAGCATGGACAGATGCTATGTGAAGTAATAACTGGGAGACAGAGCCACAAATCAAGCTAAGACACTACATTTTCAACGTTATTGCCAGCAAAGCTCCTGAAATTTAGATCCAGTAGTATTTGGAGATGTTGTAGTCAATACAAGGGTGCCTAGCCTATTTTCCATGAAGAGTGAGACATGGGTTTATTTGTTTGTTTGTTTCTTGAGTCAATTTTTAAAGCTTTATGAAGATATAATTTTGGGCTTCCCATATGGCTCAGCAGTCTGTTTCTTGCCAATGCAAGAAACATGGGTTCGATCCCTGGGTTGAGAAGATTCCCTGGAGAAGAAAATGGTGACTCACTCCAGTATTCTTGCACGGCAAATCCCATGGACAGAGAAGCTGATGGGCTACAGTCCATGGGGACCACAAAAGAGTTGGACATGTCCTAGCGACTGAACAACAACAACTGCTACAATGACAACAGTGTTTGGAGAAGGCGTCATTAGAAATTAATGATGGAAGAGGAATATCACCAAGACAAATATCAAGGAATAACATGAAGAAAATATTTTAAGAAATAAAAGCCATGGAGGAGACTGAAAACAAAGAAAGGAATCCTTGACTAAAATCAAGTACAAATGAAGCGTCGATATAATCAACTCATTTATATTAATTTCCATTATGTCTAGTTCTGTTGGAGAAATCTGTGATATTTGAGGTTGTATATCTTTTTGTTCCTGTGTGTATGGGGGTGTGTGCACACATGTACACACACTCAAATGTGTAGCTATAATCTGGAATGTGGCATAGTTCCTGTCACCAGACACTAACCATTAGTTGGCCTCATTTAAGTAAAATGTGTCTTTATTCAGACCAATGTAATGTAAAAATATTAGTTCAGTTCAGGCAACTGTAAGAATTCCACACTTTCATTTTGCAACTGAAACACTTTATATCATAATGACAAGAAAAACAATTGTGATTAACTAAAAGAACTTTTCAGATTTAAGTTATGGAAATGTTGAAAAAAAAAGTCCATCTCTATCTTGAAGTTGAAAAGGCAATTATAAAATAAGGAGCCAAAGTGAATGGTACCGAAAATATAATAAATGCTTTTGGAACCCAGAAGAAGCAGAGAAGATGAGAGTGAAGAAGAGAGTCTGGGAATGAGTTGGAGAGGTAGCAGATCATGACCCAGATAATACAGGGTGTTGAAGTTGGGAGTGCGATGGCGTGGATGGATATCCAGGAGCTCAAGGCATTCCAGGAGGATGCTCTATATACAGCAACCTTAAGGGGACTGAAGAGTTACTGAGAGTTTCTCATGGTTGTGGCTATGCTAGAAGTACTGGGGTAGGAAGGATGACCTGCAGCAGGAAGGTGGAGGCAACATGATCGTTGCCAGGCCTATCCTTAAACTCAAGCTTTTACAGATTATTACAATTACCTTCTATTAATGATTGGGAATAAGGACATGTGTTCCAGGACATTGTTGAAAGGAATAAATAAATTAATACACATGCAAGCAATTAGCATAGTGCTTGGAAATTCAACCAGCACATTAGTTATGGAACTTCCTTTCCTGGAGACTGAAATGGAGAGGATGAAGCAGATGATGAGAAAAGAGGGTGGTCAAAGAGCAGTTCCAGCCTGGAGTCAAGGGTATGACAGTCAAATTTTTGTGAAGAGACTTATTGGCAAATTTCTGCTCCTACTAGGCATCGCTATCATCTCCACAGAGAGGGAAAAGATGACTGGTTTCATTTATAAGTTGGAACAACTCCAAGTTTGATGGAGGTTTCCAGTCTATAGTTTGGAATTTCCCTGATTTCTGCTGAGTTTCATATACATCCCTTAGTAGTCTAGCTCTACTTGCTTATGTTTTCTGAACATGTCATAGAAGAATTGAAAAGCTGAGCACTGAAATTTTGTTTAGAATTTGGCATAACAGTGTCACTCATGGTTTTTTTCCTCTCTTAGAATGATGGCTGGTGATCATTTGCCTCAGGTACACACCAAAAGGAACAGTCCACCATGACTGTTTATTCCCCGTTGCTGGCCATACCTGATGAAAGAAAGAAGGATGATACCCAGAGCCGCTGGTGACAGAAGCATGCAGGACTATGCAAAATGAGGGGAATACAGAAGACGGGGGAAGACCCAGGTTAAAGATGAATGTTTTGCTGTTCACCGCATAGGAAAAGCCAAAGTGAAGCAGCTAGAGTAACACAAGGGAAGTCATCTACCTGAGAACTTATTCTCAGAAACACAGAATTTTTTTCCCCCATAACATCTGCAAGTGCATAAGTGCCTAGTGTATTCTTTGGAGCAGGAAATGACAACCCACTCCACTCCACTTGCCTGGAAAATCCCAAGGACAGAGGAGCTTGGTGAGCTACAATTCATGGAGTCTCAAAGAGTCAGACATGGCTGAGCAACAGAGCATGCAAAAATAGTGTATTCTTGGGAATTGAAATAGTTCACAAATGTAGTGCTTGCTGAGAAATTCTGTCAGATTATCAACTTTTTTTTTTTTTTTTTTTTACTCCTACGAGTAAAACAAATTTTGTCATTGCTCTTTAATTTTTCCTCCTTTGCCTGGAGTTCCTTGTGAAGGAGAAGGCCTGCTTACCACCTTTTTTCTCTGCCATCCAGCGGTCTGTTCTTTTCTGCTCTCCTCTACTCTCCAGGTCTTCTCCTTATCCTGGAACCACTACTTTTCCTTCTGATTGCGATTGGATCATCTCCTAATTCAGGAATATGCCTATGTTCAATTATCATCAAATACCCCTTAAGCAGCCCTCAGGAATACGGCCAAATGAATTCTTTCTTTTGTTTGTTGTCCTTTTCTAAAAAGCATTCAGATCTTTTAAATTGTTTTCATTCACATTCCAGCCAGTCACCCAACCTATTTCTGAATATTATTTTCTAGGTATTTGGTGAAAGATAAGATTAGCTTGTAGCCATTTTAAATAGTGTTCTTTGTTCTTAAGATATTAATGTAAGGCAGATGATTTTTAATATTCATATTTTATTGCCTTATACTAATACCAATATTAAATTCTATCACTGAACATGTGAAACATGATATATGTACACACATTGTTAAAACATGCATGCATGCATGCTTAGCAGGGACTGTAGCCCACCAGGCTCGTTGATCCATGGGATTTTCCAGGCAAGAATAGTGGAGTGGGTAGCCATTCCCTTCTCCAGGGGATCTTCCCAAACCAGGGATCGAACCCAGGTCTCCTGCATTGCAGGCAGATTCTTTACTATCTGTACCATCAGGGGTGAGTTTTCCCTAAATTAAAATTCTAATTGATTTAAGTGTATCATTTATTTTTACAGTTGTTTCATAAACAATTATAATTCACTTTAAGAAGTAATAAAAAAGAATTAAGCCAAAAATATGTCCTCTGGGGAGGACATGAAACCTAGACAGATCAACATGAGTTCTTCTAGATATATCATTGTCCAAATAATTTAACATGCATCTGTTTCTGTAAAATGGGCATGATAATTCTGTCTCCTTCTGTGTTGCAACATTTAATGAATGATTATGTGCTTTTGCATAATGTGTGTTCATATATTAATAGGTTAATAATGCACATTCTCAATGTACTTTAATAAAGGACATTGGGAGCTAATTAAAAGGAATGTAATTTGTGCTTTTGGGAGGAAAAGTGTTATGGAAGTGTAAATTAGGGAGGGAAGTGGCAGTTAATTCTATACAACGTATCTATTACCACACATTGGAGGCTTAACTCTAATTACAGATTGGACATGTGAGCAAACAGTATCTGGGACACTTTCCCTCCTTTCGGAAGGCCCTTCTCCACGTTTACAAAACTAGGCTATCCTTTTAATAACTAGGAGTATTAATAAGCCACTTTCTGCTCAGAACAAAAGGTTAGTAGGAAAAGACCCCTTTCAAAGTCAGCATATTGACAGTATTTATTGTTCTTTTTGGTAGATTGTATCTCCCCAGCAAGTGTCAGGGGAAGGTAGTTTTTTATTCAGTCCTTTAGACTGAAGACAGTACTTTTGTGGCTTGATAACGCTACCTGGAAGAAAGGGCATTTATACCTGATGGAAGAGGCAAATTCTGCAGACAGATTTGTGCCTGTCTTCAAACATTTCACCATCTGAATAACCCCTGAGGTTAAATAGCTGGTAGACATCTGTAGGCAGAAGTAAGAGAAATGAGATCATCAAGGAACGGTATCGTGCTTACAACATGTGGCGAGATGAGTGTTCTTCACCATCTGTTATTTGTGTGTGTATTTTATTATGTAAATGTTCGTACACACTGCATTCTAAACAAAGGAACATTACTTCCACTTTGTTGGTGCTGCCAAGCTTGCGTATGTGTCCTGGAAAAATAAAGAAAGTGGCAGACAGAAAATTCAGGGTTCATCTAGCCACTTGTGTCCCCACTCCTTTCACCAAGAGGGTGAGAGACTCTAAGTAGGTTTGATTCCTTTTCTACATCCTGTTCACAAAGACAAAGCTTGACTGTGAATGGAAAACAATGTCTTAAATACGACAGTTATGGTCTAAAGCTTCTTTTGCTGGCGTACACAGGGAGAAAAAAGATAGTGGAAGCTCGGATGCTCTGGGATGGTTCCAATGTACACTACTGATAAATCCAAGCTAGAAAATAAATTTGCACAGAGAAAACAGGCTCTGTTCAATTTTCTCTCATCTGTTTAATTCCTGGCACATAGCTCTGGGTCATGGGAAGGTTCTGGTGGGCTGCTGTCATTGTCTCCCCCAAAACAAGAGGGGTGTGTGTGTATGCATGTTTGGGAGGAATGAAAGTGAGGAGATTTGGGCGACATATTCTGGTCTAAATTTTCATAAAATTACCAATTTAAATTGAAATGTAATTATCCTAACTGGCATCTTTTTGGCAGCAGCTTAAAAAAAAAAAATCCCTCAGCTTTACTGTACCCAGCAAAAGCCCAGAGGAGTCCTGACACTGGCCTTTAATCAAAAGCTGAAAAGACACAAAAGCTTTCAGATAATCTATGCCAAGCTATCTTGGACAGCACAGAATTGCCTGGAGCACCCTTCTGGTGGCATTTAAAACACCTGGTGCCCTTAGAAAAAAAAACTACATCTGCGTCTGCAATTTCTCCTTCTGTAATTCCCTTAAATCTCTATTTCAACCAATTCTTCTATCTTTAAAAGTAGGGATGCTGCAGTGTCAGTAAAATAAAGCAATTTTATTTACCCAGAGAATGATACTTGTCATTGGCTATGCCTGGAGGTGACAGACTCAGGTGCCCATCTGCACAAACGCTTCCTCACTGTTTATTTCATGTGGATTAATATAATTAAACTATCATTGTGCTCACTGATTCAGCTCAAATTTTAATTTGATAATTGGGGAAAAGGTGTGCATTGGAAATGGAGGCAATTAATTGACACTTTAAATGCACTTGAACAGAAATAATTTAAGTTACACTATACTTAGTGGTGACTTATAATGTTGTGTTTATGCATACTTTTTCCTTTGGCTCCTAATGGATAGAGGTAAATAATGTTACTCATCCTAAGTCCTTTTGATATTGGCAGTCTACTTCTGCAATTTGAAAATATTTTCCCTGCCACAGACAATTCCCTTCATTTTTTAGTCATTGGCTTCTCTAAAATAAAGACATTCTCACTTTGAACAACAATCTAATCATTCATAACTAGTCTCACATATATGCAACATAGTTATGCAGATTGTCACACAATTTTGTCCATAGACAGCCTGATTCTCATTCTAACAAACATCTTGCACAAAGAAATAATGAGAATAACAAAGACATAATTTCTCAACTTATAATGCCCGTCTTTCCCAGGATTTGGAAAGAAAAATAGCTGGTTCAATACTTAAGTTTTCTCCAATACTAGTTTTACTTTGATTTGTTCCAAGGGAATTTATATATTTTGGTGAACTCACAGAAACTTAAGAAGGAAACATATTTATGGATAAAGAAATTTTTTGGTGTTAATTATCTTCCATTTGGAAACAATGCTTTCTTATTTTTTAAAAATTTAAAAACAAAAGCTAGTTTCTTTAAGCAGCTTGCAAAATCTTGTCAGTTTGACTGGAGCTCTTCTATTCACGGGGTCTGATACACTGTTAATGAAAACTGAAACAAATGCAGTTTTCCAAAATGTTAACGACCACAAGTTATACCTGTAGTAAATAAAGTTACTTAGTAAGAATTATGAGTTGTTTGTATAGAAGCCCTGAGAGGGCTTCTTCTTAATATAAAGTCTTGGAACAACCATTTTGCCTTTTAGATGAAAACTTATGCTCTTGCTTGAATCTATTCAATATTTTTAATATTCAGTGTAACCATGGATGAACCTAAAAAAGTTCTGGCAGGTCATTTCAGTTAAGCAGCCACACTTTTTTTATTAAAGCTGGAAACCTCATTAAAATAGGCTCTGTGAAGATTTTGTAAACTCCAGCTTTAAATCAAGGTTAACAATATGCTCCAAAAATCTTTTCATATAAATGTGGTTTGGGGGGCATTTTTAAGTTTCTGAAAGTAAGAACTGCTTAAGAGCCAAAAGGCAGGAAACAAAGAAAACAAACAAAAGAACAGACGAAGTGCACACACTTAACACACATAGTTATGTTCATAACTGTGGGTGACCCCAAAACAAACCATTTCTCCTATCTTTTTTTCCCCATTATCTACTTATAGACAAAATTATCCAAAAACATATTTGCTGAGTCAGTTAATTTAATAGCTTACGAAGAAAGAAAAGCATAATCTTAAACATAGCCTTTAACCATACTTAAAGGGCACCCTTAGTTACTGAGCAGAATTGAAGTCTTCCGAAAGTTCAAAGAATTTTAAAGAAAGATAAGCACTGCTAGATCACTTGATCTGATAACCCAGCAACAGCAAAAGAGATTAGGGGCCAGAGATTAATGACTATGAAAATCCAACAACTAGTTAGTGACAGAGACCAGAATTATAAAACAGATCTGTGGGCTCCCAGCTGAATACTAATTCTATGTGGTATTGTTGATTATTTCAACATTCCTGGATGAAATGCTGTCAGTTCAACAAACAGTCTGATATCTAGATTAGTAAATCCATTCATAATTAGGACAATTTTTATTGTTTTGTTTCTTTCAGAAAAACCACATTTTTTACAAATCTAGATTCCTACTTTTTAAAATATCCTCATTTTCATCAATTCAATAAACATAAGAGCATTGATACATTGCTGTTAATATTCTTCAAAATTTGAAATAATCAACAACCCTTTATCTGATTCTATGTTATTTGTTAATTAATCCACAGAAAGATCCTCTTTTTAAATTTTTTTAAAATTTATTTTTAGTTGGAGGATAATTGCTTTATAATTATTGTTGGTTTCTGCTGTATAACAAGATAAATCAGCTATAAGTATACATATATTCCCTCCCTCTTGAGCCTCCCACCCACCTCCACCCCACATCCCACCCATCTAGGTCATCACAGAGCACCTGCAGAATTCCCTGTGAGAAAGATTCTTCTCTTTATCACCAGCATTTTCTTTCCAATATTGAGAACATTTTTTGAAAACTTCTTAATTACATAGAAGTGCTATTTAAGTAAGTGAAGATATTAAACACTTCACTCACAAATAATGGCTAGTTAATAGGCAATTTTCCTTCAGTTCAGGCTCAATATCTTATTCAAACAATTTTTCTTTAAAAAAAATGGAGTATCAAGTCAAATGGCCAACATATTTTGTTGATGCTTATTTAAAGGGCAAGGACATCTCTCAAGAAGGAAACCCCAAATTCCTTAATTTGATTTTAGGTTGATTCAACAGAATTAGTGTCTAGTCTTGGTTTGGATTTATAAAAAAAAACATTTTTGATGAAGTTACTTATTTCAAACTAGCCAAGAAATTCATATACATACACAAACCATTCAAGAAAGGTACAAGACAGAAATGAAAGTGATTAAATGGGTTGTACTAGTCCCAATGGGTGTTAAACTGATAGTTTTTTGTCTGTGGAATAATTGACTATATTTTGCATTTTAAATGTTTTTTTTTCAGACTAAATATCAAAATAAATTGTGTGAAGAATGTAACTTCTGGTTCTGCTAAATAAACACTTTTTCTGTGACCACTATTTGACAAAAATAGTATCAGGTAAATAAAACACAGTGAGTTTATTAAGAAACTACAGTCTAACAGTACTAAACATGATTGGGATGAAAAACTAAAAGCTAGGTCCCTCATACTGTACGGGGATAATTGAGTAGGATATTTTCGAGCTGTGGATATTTGGAAATGAGCAAGGGATAGGTAGAAATGGTTTATATAAATTCAGTGCCTAGAATAAGACATAATGGTACTGAACAACCCACACATTACCTATTGATATCAGTAATAGTTTGGGGGGTATTTAGAATTTTTTTTCCCAATACTGAAACATATGGTAGTTACTCAGAACTCCTAGTTTTATTTACAAAATTATTTCTTTTACTTCAAAAAAAAAAAAAAGACTGATATATTCAGTAAATTGCAATCTCAATTTTCAATGTGAAAATAACCTGAAGGTAAGTTGAAACAATTCACTGTGGCCACTACAAAAAAGTTGGCAATCATGTAAACATTCCCCTAATTTTCAAAACCTTAACTTTTAAACAACAGCTTTTACTTTGTTATACTGTCTTCTCCCCTCTCTGTGTATTGCCGTTGGCCTGCTGTTTTATAGGCTTTCCAAGTGTGCAGGAAATTTGGTTGAGTTAGCAGTTTTGTTTTAATATATTCCTGGAAATTTTATCTTCAGCAGTTCTGCATGCTTTCAGCAAGTGGCTAAAATGGATGCAGGTTTTCTAAATCTGATGTGGTCAGAATGAATAGCACCATTGGCTGCAAGAAAAAATCACGTAACAGCAGGTTGAGACGGCACATAAGAAATGCACGTGTGCTAATTTGCCATCTTCCCCCCACTTTTAGTTTCATCGTCATAAAATCAGAGGGAAGATTTCAGGCACTGAAGCTGCCACGCCACTTCTGAAAGTCTTAATAATTGCACTGACAGCTCAGAGGCCTATTAAACCAAGAGGTGCCATGCCTGCTTGACTCCTTTCCTAAAGCACTGCCAGCGGCAAAGACAGGTGCTTCAGACAGCGTCATATAGTGAGTGGTGAAACCTCTCTGATCAAGTGTTTGTCCATTTACCAGCTTTTTCTGTGGTCATCAGATTATACATGCTGTCTCAAGTGTGTCTTAACAGAATGAATGCCAAGGGAAGAATTGGGAGAGTAGAATTGACATATATACACTATCATGTGTAAAACAGACAGCTTGTGGGAAGCTTCTGTATAACGCAGGGAGCTCAGCTCAGTGCTCTGTGATGAGCTAGAGGGTAGGCATGGATTGGGACGGAGGCACAAGGGGTAAGGGATATATGTGTATATATATACATATATACCTGATTCATTTTATTGTAATGTGGGAGACCCGGGTTGCCTCCCTGGGTTGGAAAGATCCCTGGAGAAAAAAATGGCTACCCACTCCAATATTCTTGCCTGGAGAATTCCATGGACAGAGGAGCCTGGTGGGCTACAGTTCTTAGGGTTGGAAAGAGTCATGTCTGACTGAGCAACTAACACTTTCATAGCTGATTCACTTTGTTGTACAGCAAAAACTAACACAACATTGTAAAACAACTATACTCTAATAAAATATAAAGTTAAAAACAAGAATGGATGCAAGGGTAGCACTCACTCTGCAGTCTGCAAGCTGAATTGAGATATTGTTTGTGCCTCACTCTGATTTCAGTGTTCAGTGTCCAGCTGCGAGCTGATGTGACTTCTTACAACACCTCAAGTAATGAGAACCATCTCTGCCTCAGAGCCCCCACAAGAAATTGCTAGTACAGTTTCCAGACTGGTGATGAGGTCAACTCTCACTGAGGAATCAGCCTTTCCTCTGTCCAGGGACACCTCACTATAGAACATCCATCTGCTAGAATACTGACTTTTATTTATCAGATGGGACATGTCTTGGCCATATCATTAGAAGAAAGGTACCCATAGTTTCCACTTCAGTTAAAAGTCTGCAGAGCTGAAACTGACTTTCAGTTTAAATTGTATTCTCAAAGAGTTTAGATTTAGTATGTTTTGTTTGAGACTGAGAGGCAGAGAACTCTGAGATAAAAACTACTGTTTTACGTGTTAATAAGGATAAGAATGGTTTTTCTGGAGCTAATAGTGCTCCTCTGAATCACTGTCTTATTTACGGTGGAGGAATGTCGTAGGTATCATATTTCATCAGCCATGATGGCTTGATTATGTTCGTGAATAATTGCAGTATATCTTTTCATCTCCCTTTTGTTATAGGAAACCTTTATAGTAAAGGCTTTTAAATATGCAGTGGGAGTGTGTAATTCAAGTATCAAGTCTAACGAGAAATTGTTTTGGCAAGTTCAGAACCCTCTCGAAATTCATGGGTTTGGAGTTTCATATCTAATTGGAAACTTTTAATATTGGAATAGGCTTGCTGTTAGGAAAACAGTGTAAAGCTTTTAAGCAAGGGGTTGGGGGGTACGCTTTAAGAAATACTCAGTAGGATTCTGTGACATTCAAATTATGTTTATTTAAAAACAGAAACTCCTGTGTTCTGACGTCTTAACATAAAGAGAGTCAAAATTACATACCCGGCTACAAGAATTACAAAGCTTTGAAAAATTGCTTGTGCAAAAGACTCTGCTGCTGCTGCTAAGTCGCTTCAGTTGTGTCCAACTCTGCGCGACCCCATAGACGACAGCCCACCAGGCTCTGCTGTACCTGGGATTCTCCAGGGAAGAACACTGGAGTGGGTTGCCATTTCCTTCTCCAATGCATGAAAGTGAAAAGTGAAAGTGAAGTCGCTGTCATGTCTGGCTCTTAGCGACCCCATGGACTGCAGCCTACCAGGCTCCTCTGTTCATGGGCTTTCCCAGGGAAGAGTACTGGAGTGGGGTACCATTGCCTTCTCCAAAAGACTCTGAGTTGAGCCAAATAATTAAAAAATACCTTGAGAGTATCAGAGGTATAATGGAGATTCTCGTCAACATGTTACCATTTGCTAGAAAATTTTTCTCAAGAGTACGTGACAGCCGTGTAAAGATCTAATTCAGGTTTTTACCCTCCTAACTTAGCCTGTCCTGAAATCACTAACTGCTGCTTTCCTAGGTTTTCCAGTGATGAGAACAACCTTCTCTCCTTTTTTGAATTTTTTTTCCAGTTCTCACGTTTGAACTTTCATCTGTACCATAAAATAGGCAGATTGGTTATGCCAAGTGGTCAAACAAACAACCAAAAAAAAAACCAACAAACCCTAGAACATCTATCCTCTGTCTCTCTGCAGTTTCTGCATGTTCAGTGCAAATGACTCCCATATGGTTTAACCTTAGTGACTGTATTATGTCTACTGAGTCGGAAGAATCCCTTCTAAACATTAAGCTTAGAAGGAAGTTGCTAATATAAAACATCATAATGTACAGATAAAGCTAGTTTTAAAAACTTGCTTCTTGTCAGGAACAAGCAAAAAATGCTTTGGCAGCATGTGCCAAATAGGGTTTTTGGAAAAGTAGGTCTCAAAGATGGAAATAATTAAAAAGAAAGTCTTGAGTGGGGTGGCTCCCTGGTTATATAAACATATACTTGATGTCCATTTTGGAGTCTCATGTTTTAATTTTGATCGTTTAATTTATCTGTTTTTGTACATAAATCAAGCATTTTACATCCTATCAAAGATATATTTACCTATCTCATGAACACAAGGACTTTTCCCCCTTATTTCTTTTAGGAGTTTTTTTATTTTTGATACTGGGTAGTAGAAATAATTTTGGATTAGGTGTTGAATATAGTGTTGGTATGAATCAATGTTCACTTCCCCAAATAAATATCCAGCTATTGCAGTGTTATTTTGGAAAAGAAATTTTATTCCCTCATTGAGAATCCTTTATACTATTTTTTAAAAATCATTTGGCCAGTTATGGTTGGATCTATTTTTGAACTCTATCCTCTTCCATTTATCTATATCTGCATTTTTCTACATTCTCATGATTACTGTATATTTATAGTAAGTCATTAAATCAGAACATTGAAGTTCTCCAATTTTCCCATTTTTAAAAAATTGCTTTGGATATTCTTGTTTATTTGCATTTTCATAAAAAAAATTAGAACCAACTTATCAACTTCTGCAAAAACATGCTAGGATTTTGGTTGGGATTGCACTGAAATTATAAATTTGGAGAAAGTAGATTTCTTAACAATGCAAATGTAACCAGATACAATTAGCAAAATCACAATATTAACATTAATATAACATTCTCATTTATGGGAGAAGGCAAGGACAACCCACTCCAGTACTCTTGCCTGGAAAATCCCATGGATGGAGGAGCCTGGTAGGCTGCAGTCCATGGGGTCGCGAAGAGTCACTTTCTGAAGAGAAGAGACACGACTGAGTGACTTCACTTTCACTTTTCACTTTCATGCATTGGAGAAGGAAATGGCAACCCACTCCAGTGTTCTTGCCTGGAGAATCCCAGGGACGGCGGAGCCTGGTGGGCTGCTGTCTATGGGGTCGCACAGAGTTGGACACGACTGAAGCGACTTAGCAGCAGCTCATCTGTAGGCCTTACTCAAATTTTATCAATTGCTCTATTAATCTTTTCTTTCTGGACCTTGATCTATCCAAGGTCACACATTGCAGTTCATTGTTCTGTCTCAGTCTCTTATTCTGGAAGAGCCTCAGTCTTTCTTTGCCATTTGTGTCCTCGACTCATTTGAAGAGTACTGGCCGGCTATTTTGTAGACCACCTCCCAATTTTGGTTTGTCTGATGTTGCCTTGTGATTAAATTCAGATTATTCATTTTCAGAAAGAAAACCTTAGGAGTCATGCTGTATGAAATAGAGGCTGTCTATCTCTTTACTAGTGATATTAACTCTATCACTTGGTAAGGGTGGTGTCTCCAATTTCCTTTACTATAAAGTTACCTTTTTTTTTTCTTTAAATTAATAGATTTGTTGTAGGGGATATCTTCCTTCAGATTAGATGTGTTTTGTTAATACGCTTTCAAAATGGCTGACCCTTTACTCTCTATTTCTTTTAAGCCTATCCAGTGGCTTTTTTATTTCTAATATTGAAATTTTTGATTTTTAAGTTTTCCAGTTTTCAGGATCTGCAGAGGTATCTTATGTTTTCATTCATTTCAAGTCTCATTTCTTTCTGTCACTGGGCATAATTATAACTGCTTCTTTCAAGTTCTTGTCTAATAATTCCAACAGCTGTTAACCTTGGGGTTGCCATCTGTTTGTAGTTTTTTCCCTGGAGACTGGATCACATTTTCCTGGTTATTTATATGTCCTGGACATTCTAAATATTAGGCTGTGGAGAATCTGGATTCTGTTAGATTGCTCCAAGAAGTGTTGATGCTTTTGTTTTAGCAGGCAATTAACATAGTTAGACTCAAAGTGCAAATAGGCGTGTCTGTGGTGGGTGGCTGCTTAGATCTCAGATCAGTTTCTTGAACCATAGCTCTGTGTAGCTTTCCACTTGCCCCATTCAACATGTGGTTCAGTGGTCAGCCAGAGACTCGGGCTGAGTTTACACGTAGACATTAAAACAGTCTTTCCCTGGCTCTCTCCTCTCTAATTCCCACTTTCTGGTGACTCTGGTTGCTCTGTATTTCTTGCCCTGTTTCCTTAGTCGGTAAGCTAGTGGGCTTTCTAGCCATGTTGGAATCCTCCCTGCACCACTGCCACTGCTACTGAGACGGCCTTAGGACAGAACTGAAAAAAAAAAAAATAAATAAAAGTGGAATTCAATCTATGTGACGGCTTTTCCCAAGTTTTATATTTACTCCCAAATCTCCCTATGGTATTTCAGTCACTAGAACTCTCAGATAGTTATGACTATAATTTTTCCAGTTCACAGGGACTTTATCTTTATAGGAGGATTGCTTTGTTGGATGATCATTTCTCCATTACCTTGAAGACTTCAGAGATGTGTTGGGGGAACTTACCTGGCAGTCCAGTGGTTAAGACTTCGCCTTCCAATGCAAGGAGTATGGATTCAGTCTTAGCACGTGGGAGCTAAGATCTCACATACCTCATCGCCAAAAATCCAAAACATAGAACAAAAGCAATATTGTAACAAATTCAATAAAGACTTAAAAAAAAAAAGGTCCACATCAAAAAAAAAAAAAGAGGTTGGGCACTAGATTATGCATGGTGAAACATGTTGTCTTAGTTATGGTAGATATCAAGAATAAAGACAAAGGAGTAAAGAAAATATATACCCATTTCAATGCAGAGTTCCAAAGAACAACAAGGAGATAGGAAAGACTTCCTCAGTTATCAATGCGAAGAAACAGAGGAAAGCAATAGAATAGGAAAGACTAGAGACCTCTTCAAGAAAATTAGAAATACCAAGGGAACATTTCATGCAAAGATGGGCACAATAAAGGACAGGAATGTTATGGACCTACTAGAAGAAGAAGATATTAAAAAGTGGGGGCAAGAATACACAGAAGACTGATACACAAAAGAACTTCATGACCCAGATAATCACGATGGTGTGATCACTCACCTAGAGCCAGACATCCTGGAATTGGAAGTCAAGTGGGCCTTAGGAAGCATTACTACGAACAAAGCTAGTGGAAGTGATCGTATTCCAGTTGAGTTATTTAGATCCTAAAAGATGATGCTGTGAAACTGCTGCGCTCAATATGCCAGCAAATTTGGAAAACTCAGCAGTGGCCACAGGACTGCAAAAGGTCAATTTTCTTTAAATCCATAAGAAAGGCAATGCTAAAGAATGTTCAAATACACAATTGCATTCATCTCAACACTAGCAAAGTTATACTCAAAATTCTCCGAGCCAGGCTTCAACAATATGTGAACCATGAACTTCCAGATGTTCAGGCTGGATTTAGAAAAGGCAGAGGAACCACAGATCAAATTGCCAACATCTGTTGGATCATCGAAAAAGTGAGAGAGTTCCAAAAAAACATCTATATCTGCTTTATTGACTTCTCCAAAGCCTTTGACTGTGTGGGTCACAACAGACTGTGGAAAATTCTGAAAGAGATGGGAATATTGGACCACCTGACCTGCCTCCTGAGAAATCTGTATGCAAGTCAAGAAGCAATTGTTAGAATTGGATATGGAACAATAGACTAGTTCCAATCAGGAAAGGAGTACGTCAAGGCTGTATACTGTCATCCTGCTTATTTAACTTATACGCAGAGTACATCATGAGAAACGCTCGGATGAATGAAGCATAAACTGGAATCAAGATTGCCAGGAGAAATATCGATAACCTCAGATAATCAGATGACACCACCCTTATGGCAGAAAGTGAAGAGGAACTAAAGAGCCTCTTGATGAAAGTGAAAGAGAAGCGTGAAAAAGTTGGCTTAAAACTCAACATTCAGAAAACTAAGATAATGCATCTGGTCCCATCACTTCATGGCAAATAGATGGGGAAACAGTGGAAACAGTGAGAGACTTTATTCTGGGGGGTTCCAAAATCACTGCAGATGGTGACTGCAGCCATGAAATTAAAAGATGCTTACTCCTTGAAAGAAAAGCTATGACCAACCTAGACAGCATATTAAAAAGCAGATACGTTACTTTGCCAACGAAGTCCATCTAGTCAAGGCCATGGTTTTTCCAGTAGTCATGTATGGATGTGAGAGTTGAACTATAAAGAAAGCTGAGCGCAGGAGAATTGATGCTTTTGAACTGTGGTGTTGGAGAAGACTCTTTAGAATCCCTTGGACAGAAAGGAGATCCATCCAGTCCATCCTAAAGGAAATCAGTGCTGAATGTTCAGTGGGAGGACTGATGCTGAAGCTGAAACTCCAATACTTTGGCCACCTGATGGGAAGAACTGACTCATTTGAAAAGACCCTGATACTTGGAAAGATTGAAGGCAGGAGGAGAAGGGACTGATAGAGGATGAGATGCTTGGATGGCATCATCAACTCAATGGACATAGTTTGAGCAAACTCTGGGGGTTGGTGATGGACAGGGAGGCCTGGTGTGCTGCAGTCGTGGGGTCACAAAGAGTTGGACAAGACTGAGTGACTGAACTTGAAACTCAAAGTACTTGAGAAGGAGACTTTCAGATAAAACATACTTGTACAACATAGCAGACTCCTTCTGAGAATCTCTAAACTTACAATGAACCATTTAATTTCTCCACCTTCTTCTGACTTCCTCATTCCGCACTATGTACTTAACAACCTTGTTTACACGATGGTACCTAGAGTCGCTGGCCAGAGTTTTCTTTTTTTTCAATTTGGATCATTTTTAAAGTCTTTACTGAATTTGTTATAATATTGCTTCTGTTTTGTGTTTTGAGGTTGTGTGTGTGTGGTTTTTTTTTTTTTTTTTTTTTTTTTTTTTTTGCTGCAAGGTATGTGGAATCTTAGCTTCCCCACCAGGGACTGAACCCTCACCCTCTGCATCGGAAGGCAAACTCACACCCCCTGGACCACCTGGGAAGTCCTCCTGGCCAGAGTTAATTGAGAAATAATTGGAAACCTCATCTGGTCTGGGCCCAATTCACTTCCTCGAGAATTAGGATCAAGAGTCCATCTCTCCAATAGGGCTTGAATTATACCAGCTATCATGTCTCTCTGCTTTTTCTGCCATCTTGTGAACTGAGCAGGACAAAAAGGCAGTGTGCCCAAAACCAGAGAGACAATGGAAATGCACGGAGAGAAGTAGAATCAAGAAATAGTGAGAGAACTGTCCCAGGCTTCTCATGCGCCTACCTTGCATCTGGCTGCATTATTTTCTATAACTACTATTAGTGGTACTATATCCTAATGAAAAGTTCACTCTTTTCCCTTAAGCTGGCTCCTGTAATTTGCAACTTTAAAAATCCTGACTCATTTGTATACTTTCTACAAAACAGGCATTGTGAAAAGGCTTATATAATGATGGTGATGGGATACACAGACAATATGTCAGAGGATGTCAAGGAAGCAAGAAAAGGGTTACAATTTCTTAGCATTTAAAATGAGATAATTTTAAAATTATTTTGTTAAAATCACCATATAAGTCTTAGACAAAGATGCTAACAGTTAACCTGAGTGTAGTCAGAAATAGAAGCAAAACATATTATAAACTATATATTTCCTCCTTTATTTAAGTAAAAGTTAAATAAGATAATGATAATTATAAACTGTAAAGGCAATATTTGTGTCTCGTCCTGGTACTCATTCCCCACTTCAGGGTCAATCTCATTACTGTAATTAAGTTTCTGCTTAATTTTATTTCTGTACTTAATAAAAAGAAACAGTTTTTTTTTTTTTTTTTCTGGATGTTCTGTTTTTCCAATTAGATAATGACTAAGAAATCAACTGCTTAACAAAAGTTAAAGTAATATGATTTGAACATGAATTACACGCTAATAGAAAGACCTAATGAGTCAGATGAAAAATCAGAACCTGTCTCCCCATGCCCCAGATAAACAAATAAATCTCAGCAAAAGCAAATCTTGGGATCCTTTGGATTTGTCAAACATTTCATGGATCTTCCAAAACATTTTGGCAGGATAATTCCCTAAAATGATTCATTATCCGTCAATTCATATTTCAATGTCACTTAATATTTGTTGAATATTCACAACATGCTAGCACTGCACAGCTGCTGAGAACATGCTTCCCTGTCTCTCAACCTCACACTGTATGTTTTTTTTTTTTTCTCAGAATGAAAACATAACATATATTTTAAATTTTGTTGAGAGGATACAAGAAAATTGGTATAAAAACAGAGCAGCACACACAGCCTTCAAGAATTAATCTTCATACCACTATTAGGATGATAACTATTGTTTCTAAAAGCACAAAACTGTTCCCCTTATATCTATTAAATATTCCCATTATTTTTATTTATGTATATAAACTTACATACATATATATCTGGAAATATAATTTTATATTACTTTTATATAGCTACATATATTATTAATACTACTATTATTTCTATAAAATGCTGCTTTAACTACAATCTAATTTTTGTCCATGACCTACTTTTTAAAAATATCCACGTATAAATAGAGACACATGAGCATTCCCCATATATAAATGTATATATGGGTCTTTCCATTTCTTAACAAATAAGAAAATTTCCTCTTACTTGTCCCTTTTTTATATTTTATTCCTAATTTGAAAATTATTGCATACATACTTCTATACTATTTTGGTTCCCATAGAGGAAGTTCTTAATCTCCATTTGCCCCATAAATCAACAAGCTTCAATCCTTCATTTCATTTAAGGATCTGTTTCAAGAGGCCTCCTCAGATCATACTATGAAAAATAATATTTATATAACTCCTGGCCACACTCTCATTTCTTAGACTTTATTTCTCTTCTTTGAGATATTGGATTGTTTTGTTTATTGTTTCTTTCTACCCACTGTAATATAAAGTCCATAAAACCGGGACTTTATTTTTATTCTTTTTTGTACTTATATAAATTAGAACATGTGTAGCACCTGTTGGTATGTCACAAAGATTGTTGAATTAATGAATGAATTTTCCAAGAAAAAGTATTGGTTTCCTCTTTATTCAAATCTTAATTTCAAACAAGAACTCAGTTTGCAAATTGGGCTATGTGCTGTCTTCTGTGCTGTGCTAAGTCGCTTAGTTGCTTTGGACTATTTGAGACCTCGTGCACTGTAGCCCACCAGCCTCATCTATCCATGAGGCTTCTCCAGGCCCAAGAGTACTGGAATGTGTTGCAATTTCCTACTCCAGGGGATCTTCCCAAGCCAGGGATTGAACCCAGGTCTCCTGCATTGCAGGCAGATTCTTTACAGACTAAGCCACCAGGGAAACGCAGCCATCTCATTTTTTCCCTCTTCCTCTTGAATTTAAGCTGTGTTCCTTTTTGTCTAATCTTCCCCTCCATCCTGATTATACAGGGCGAGCATTGTTTATATGTATGCAAACATCTCCTGGGTTTTTTTTTTCTGGTGGAAATACTCCTTAATCAGTTTTTTTTTTTTTCCTTTTTATACTCAAATCCATCACCAAGACTTTTTATAAGAATGTACATGGTGAATGTTGAGAGTATAAGGTAAATAAAATGAATTTCCTTGCACAAATGTTTAGAGTCAACAGTTTGGATATTTTCATGCTGATTTTGCTGTAAGTTCTCTAATGTTTTGATGAATTCTGAGAAGCTTCAATTAAGAGAAAATATAAAAACGCACAAGTTTGAAAAATGCTCGTATAAAAATCTCTTTTGATATGAATGAATAATAATATTTTGTTACATTTCACTGACCTGAAAGATAACAAGGGGATTTAGCAATATAATTAACTATTATATTGTGTCATTAAGGGTTATTTTTTCATAAGGAAATAGAGACTCTTAAGAACATGAAACCTACAAGAAGGCTAAAATGTTGGCTTTGGGAACAAATAAGATTGTCACTGCAGTGATTTTGTGAGATATATTAATCACTGATTCAGTATGGCTCCAGAATATCCATCCCATTCCAGTTAATTAACGGTAAAGGGAAATGATTCTGATGAGCATCATAAATATTCAGTAATAGCCCAAACAGCTTCCTGACTCTCTTTTTTGTACTTGTTTGGAATTTTCTTTCATATTTTCAAAGAGGGAAAGTGTGGAAAATAACCTTCTTGATTGAAGTTGTGTGTTTTCTGAAGTTAGGAATATAAATCATATTACCTAGAGGTTTAGAAAAGAGATTATCTCTGTTTTCTCTAAGGAGCACTGAAGAATGATGAAAGGTTATAGTAATGATATCAACACACTTTTGTTTTTCTAAGAAGAGAGTACTACTTCCCAACAGCAAGTTTTTTTTTTTTCTTTTTGCAGACAGAAACAAAATGATGGTAGTTACTATTAGTATCTGAATAATACCTGGCTATTTTAAAAAATTAATTTCTTGACCTAAAAATCTATGTGATAAGTGACCATTTGACCATGGATAAATATTGCTGCTGTGTATTTTCGTGACATCTTATGCATACCCAAATCTCAGCATCTTCCTTATTTAATTGCATTGATTTGTTTATGGGTTTCCTCCTCATTAGACCACATGCTTTTAGAGAACAGGGTTAGGTTTCCTTCCAGATACCTAACTAAGGATGTGCAATTAAATGATAATTTTTATCCCAGACTTTTAACTTCTTGAGTTTCTCCAAGATATTTGTAAGCATAGCCAACTGTTTATGTATCAGTGATGATGTTTCTAAAATAACCTAGACAGATCCTATCCAATATACCTTTATGTAAGATAAACAAGGTACTTCCTAGATGGCTCAGTGGTAAAGAATCTGCCTGCCAATGCAGGAGACGCAGGAGATGCAGATTCAATCCCTAGGTCAAGAAGATCCTCTGGAGGAGGAAATGGCAACCCACCCCAATATTCTTGCCCGGAAAATCTTATGGGCAGAGAAGCAGGGCAGGCTACAGTCCAGAGGGTCACAAAGAGTTGGGCAAGATGTAGCAACACTGCACGCACCCACACACCTTTGTTTTACTGGTGTTGTGCTGTGGCAGCAGCAGTAAGATAAGAAAATAACTTGGGATTTAATTTTCTCTTCATTTTCATGACACTATTAGAAAAAGTATTGGGCTGGAGTTTTTAAAAAATGTAGTTTCGAACTCATGTACACCCATGGCTGATTCATGTCAATGTATGGCAAAACCAATACAGTATTGAAAAGCAAAATAAAGTAAAAATAAAAATTAAAAATAAAAGAAAGAAATGGTCCTCCAACCACACACACACAAAATAAAATAAAATAAAAAAATGTAGTTTCTACTTTCCCTTTTGTGAACTACTATTCAGTTGTAGGAAATCAGCAAGCTTCTGTCGGTTTAGCCCTTAAAGAATGGAAAGGGGGAAGGGTGGTTGAAATCGTCTCTATGGTCCTGTTCAATTTCACCATCTCAGACTCAAATTTAATTTCTTAGTTATTGTCCATAAACTGTTGCATCTGAATTCTCACCACTCCATCACAATAGATAATCTATGTCCCAATTACCTCTCTGACAACTTTGCTTCATCATGACCTTAGAAACCACTGGCTCTGATAGATAATAACGATAACAATGACAGCAATCATAAGTTGCCTCAATCTGTATTTCATTTTGTTTCTATAAATTATACTTGGCTGGCTTTGCAAAATTAAATGGGGTAATTATACCTGTGATTTAAAGTAGAAACTCAAAAATGAGAGCTCAATATTAGTGCTATTAAGAGCTACTCTTCATTGATTGCCTATGTGATAAGGAATATGAAGTGACTTTCATATTTTTACCCTCCCAAGAGCTGGTTTGAGATAGGTTTTTGTTGTCTTATTGTTCCAGCTATGTTGTTGGAAACCAAGTCTTAGAGAAGGACAATCATTAGCTACAGGCTACATTCAAAAAATGTTGAAGCAGTGATTAAATCTAACACTTGTTTTTTCTTTTCTCAAATTAAAAAAGAAAAAAGAATATCAGGCAACATCCTAAATCTGAAAACATGTGTGTCACATGGGCAGCTAGAAGTCATAGAATAAATGGATGTTTATAAAAACATCACATGGATTAAAAACTGCAAAGGAGTCAGTCACCCAAAATTTAAAGTATGAAAATGGAAAGCCTTTAAAAAGTGTACCTATTAAACAATAACTCCCCATTTCTCCCTCCACACAGCCTAGGCAACCGCCATTCTACTTCCTGTTTTTAAGAGTTTGACCAATCTAAGGACCTCATAGGGAAAAATCACATAGTGTTTGTCTTTTTGCGACTGGCTCATTTCACTTAGCATAATGTCTTCCAGATTCACCCAAGTTGCAGCATGTGTCAGAATTTCATTTCTTTTTAAGGCTGAATTCCATTGTATGTATGTACCGCATTTTCCTTATTCATTCACCCAGTAATGGTGAATGACTATTTCGAGTTGCTTCCACATTTTAACTGTTATAAATAATGCTGCTGTGAACTGGGGTATGCAAATATCTCTTTGGGGCTCTGCTTTTAATTCTTTTGAGTATATAGCATAGGTGGAATTGCTGGATTATATGGCAATTTTATTTTTTCAAGGAATCACCATATACTTTTCCACAGTGGCTGTACCATTTTACATTCCTATGAATTGCACACAAGCATTCTCGTTTTTCCACATGGTCATCAACACTTTTTACTTTCTGTTTTGTTTATAGTAACCATTCAAATGGGTATGATGTGATATTTCATTGTAGTTTTTACTTGCATTTCCTCAATCCTTAGTGATATAGAACATCCTTATACGTGCTTAGTGCCCATTTGCATGTCTTCTTTGAAGAGATGTCTATTCAAGTCTTTTGCCCATATTGAATTGGGTAATTTGATTTTTTTGTTGTTGAGCTTTAAAATTTCTACCTATGTTCTGTATATTAATCCTTAATCAGAGATATAGTTTGTAAAAACATTTTCCATAATTGGCTTCCTAAATGGAGATGTTGAAGAGGCAATCTTATATGTGGTGTCCGAACTAGAGAGGAATGCACAGAGAGGATCTGAATGCAGATGCAGGAAATTGACAGCTTATGGTCCTCAGTGAATGATGCCACTGGATTCGTGGTCTCCAAAGGAGAATATTTAACTCTCAGACAAAAGACAGTCTCAGTCACTCAGAGCTTTGTGTAAGAAAAGTTTTATTAGAATGAAAGAGATAGAGAAAACCTGAAGCAAAAGGCATTGGAGAGGAGTAGCAGAGTACCCACCTTACTGGTTCAAGTGGGGCATTATATACTTTGCAAATGCTGAGGACAGATAAAAGGAACGCGTCAAGGTTGTCAGAGTTCCATTAGGCCCTTTCCCAAGCCATATACTTGAGATAACTTCAGTACAAGATTAGCCAGAAGAAATAAGTTCCAGGCAAGGTATTTCTGGGCCAGATATACTGTTGCTGAGAAACAGGTTCTCAGGCAAGATTTGTGACAATTATAATTATTAGCATAGCGTGTAAGAAAAGTATTTCCATGAGTAAGACATTGTATTAGGTAGTCATTAGTTCCAGACCCAAGAAAGGCCAGTTCTTGGGCAAGATACATTGTTGCACAAGGCTTAAAGAAAGCATGAGCAAAAATGTTCACCTCTTCCTTAAATGGCCCTAAGCTTTAACTCTCTCAAAATCAAGGCATAGTTAAGAGTGTGAAGGTGGGCCATCAGGAATGAGAAGCAGAGCAAAACAGAATCACTGACATGACTGAAACCTTAACATTCAGAAAACTAAGATCATGGGATCCGTGGCATGGCATCAGTGGCAACACTTCATGGCAAACAGATGGGGCAACAGTGGAAACTGGCTGACTTTATTTTTCAGGGCTCCAAAATCACTGCAGATGGTGATTGCAGCCATAAAATTAAAAGACACTTACTTCTTGAAAGGAAAGTTATCACCAACCTAGACAGCATATTAAAAGGCAAAGACATCACTTTGTCAACAAAGGTCCATCTAGTCAAGGCTATGGTTTATCCAGTGGTCATGTATGGATGTGAGAGTTGGACTATGAAGTAAGCTGAGCACCGAAGGACTGATGCTTTTGAACTGTGGTGTTGGAGAAGACTCTTGAGAGTCCCTTGGCCTGCAAGGAGATCCAACCAGTCCATCCTAAAGGAGATCAGTCCTGGATATTCATTGGAAGGACTGATGCTGAAGCTGAAACTCCAATACTTTGGCCAACTGATGTGCAGAGCTGACTCATTTGAAAGGACCCTGATGCTGGGAAAGATTGAGGGCAGGAAGAGAAGGGGATGACAGAGGATGAATGGCTGGATGGCATCACCGACTCAATGGACATGGGTTTGGGTGGACTCTGGGAGTTGGTGATGGACCTGGAGGCCTGGCATGCTGTGGTTCATGGGATCACAAAGAGTCAGACATGACTGAGTGACTGACCTGAACTGAACTGACATGTTTTACCTGATTTCTTTGCTAGGAATGAATGACCTTCATGGTCATAAATTCTCATAGTGGCATAATGTCTATCATTTTATATTTTGTTTAGTATCTACCAACTTTCATGAATTAGGCCTGAAAATTCTACATTAGTGTGGTCTACTAAAGACAGAAATACTTCATGTGGGACAGTTGTAACACAGCACTTGCTTGTGACTGAATGGAAAATACAGTTTGCAGAAACTACAAGTATTTTCTCTAGTCCTTCTTGCTCTTCTTTAAAAATGCACTCCAGCATTGGCTGTGGAAGGAAAGGGAACAAGAACAACTTTGTCTGCGGCTAAAGAAAGTTTTGAGTAGCAGTAAAGACCTCCAAAAATAGATCATGTCTCCCTAATGCTTTCAGTTAAAACATAGACATCACTGACCTTCCACGAGTCAGTGGTGGAAGGTCACATATTTTACATAAAAGCTACAAATAAAATCCTTGGTATGTAACAACCTGCATTTCTTTTTGCTGCCCTAACTCAGTTCCTTCAAATAGCTTTACATTTTCTTCAGATCAGAGGTTCTGCTGTTTGTACTCATGCACTCACATACAATTACCCTTAGTTGTCAATCAATGTAGTAAAGTAGCATCAGAAAAATACAACACCCCATGGGATCAGTGATTTTCCCATGTAAGCCTGTCAGCAAAAAATAAAGCCAGTTTCCTATTAAAATCTGTAATGCTAAATAAACCATAAGCATTGTGAATAACAGTAAGTTCTCTTAAATGATTAACAAAGAAGGTAAATTTTTGGCTCACTGGTTGTTGTTTTAATCTGTGCTTGCTCTCATCATGAGATCTACTCTAAGTTGCCTTAAGAATGACATAACTCACTGGTTAAGTAAATTATGCCATTATAAATTACAAATATAATGGAATCCCATGAAGGGATCTTAATGAGACAGATACGTATCTACTGACATAGAAAGGTATTCATGACAGGATGCCTTAGGTTAGGTTCCCAGGAAACACCTCCTGAGAAGGAGAGACATGTCCAGAATGTTTACTGAGGAGAGAAGGGCTAAGAAAGTAGGATTAGGTACAGGGACAATCTGACCTGCAATGTAATTATAACTAAGACTGTAACTGATATTACTGAAAACTTTTACTAGGGTGATCCTTCTGAGTTCTACGGAATGTGGTAAAGTGGAGAAGCATATTCCTGCACCATGTGGTCATTGGCCATGGTCTTTCTTGAGAGGGAACGTTGGGCAAGGAGATTCTTTGTGACTGAAGATGATTCTTAGTTTAGGGTAGAGCTAAAACTGTCAATAGCTGATATCCTGAGCCTCTATGAGTGAATACTTTGGCCCTGATGAGGGATCTGGTCTGGGTCCCATACTATCCACTGCAGTTCTCTCTTTGCAATGCTCAGATCTTACTCAGTTCAGTTCAGTCGCTCAGTCGTGTCTGACTCTTTGCGACACCATGAATCGCAGCACGCCAGGCCTCCCTGTCCATCACCAACTCCCGGAGTTCACTCAGACTCATGTGCATCGAGTCGGTGATGCCATCCAGCCATTCATCCTCTGTCATCCCCTTCTCCTCCTGCCCCCAATCCCTCCCAGCATCAGAGTCTTTTCCAATAAGTCAACTCTTCGCATGAGGTGGCCAAAGTATTGGAGTTTCAGCTTTAGCATTATTCCTTCCAAAGAACACCCAGGACTGATCTGCTTCAGAATGGACTGATTGGATCTCCTTGCAGTCCAAGGGACTCTCAAGAGTCTTCTCCAACACCACAGTTCAAAAGCATCAATTCTTTGGTGCTCAGCTTTCTTCACAGTCCAACTCTCACATCCATATATGACAACAGGAAAAACCGTAGCCTTGACTAGACGGATGTTTGTTGGCAAAGTAACATCTCTGCTTTTGAATATGCTATCTAGGTTGGTCATAACTTTTCTTCCAAGGAGTAAGCATGGCTTAATTTTAATTTCATGGCTGCAGTCACCATCTGCAGTGATTTTGGAGCCCCCCAAAATAAAGTCTGACACTCTTTCCACTGTTTCCCCATCTATTTCCCATGAAGTGATGGGACCGGATGCCATGATCTTTGTTTTCTGAGTGTTGAGCTTTAAGCCAACTTTTTCACTCTCCTCTTTCACTTTCAGCAAGAGGCTTTTTAGTTCCTCTTCACTTTCTGCCATAAGGGTGGTGTCATCTGCATATCTGAGGTGATTGATATTTCTCCCGGCAATCTGGATTCCAGCTTGTGCTTCTTCCAGCCCAGCGTTACTCATGATGTACTCTGCATATAAGTTAAATAAGCAGGGTGACAATATACAGCCTTGACGTACTTCTTTTCCTATTTGGAACCAGTCTATTGCTCCATGTCCAGTTCTAACTGTTACTTCCTGACCTGCATACAGATTTCTCAAGAGGCAGGTCAGATCTTATACTTGATGCTAATTTCACTCCATTCATTTCACTCCATTCACATCTTCAAGATTATGACTCATCAAATGTCTTAGAAAAATTTACAAAAAAAGAGGTAGCAGGATGAATTACAGTCCTCAAAGAAGCAGTTGATGTATAGTTCAAATTCTGTTATAGGAAACTGTATGTAACACTTTATCTGTGAGTAATCTCAGGGTTTACATCTATAATCACAAAGTGAGGAAAAACAAGATTGAGCAAAGGGAGAAGCTGGTTTATAAGATCACAGAGAATTCTGGATCTTGGATGACCCTTCAAAATTGTCCAAATTAAGGCTAACAAGCCTGAGCATTTGTATCCTCATATTAGTGAGTCATTAACTGTGGATTATACCCTGGAATGTGAGCATAACTTTCATAGCAGTTCAATGTGTCCAAGGGTAACTACTAGTAAGGGGCATAGTCATGAGTCATCAGAAGGGTTCTGAAGAGGGGATCTGGGCAAAGTACCACACCGTCCACTATGTGTAACAATGAAGATGATTATGATGATGTTGGTGATGATTATCAAAATAACAGCTAACGCTTTCAGAGCACTTTGATGTGGCATCACTATCCTAAGATCTTGTGTATAGTCCTTCATTTACTCCTCTTATAAGAAATAGGTTCCATTATTATCTCTGATTTCTGACGGAAAATTTGAAACACGAAGAATTCGGGCATATCTTAAAGTTACATGGGTATTTAGTGATGGAGCCAGGATTTAACCCAAGGAAGTCAGATTATATTGAATTTAAAAAAGAAGAAATTAAAATAGAAAATACAAATGCATTTCCATCAAAAGCCTATGTGAATGTAGGGATGTAAATACACATTTATATTAGTAGCTGCACATGAAATATAAACATTTAAATAAATGTTTCATAAACATTTTATTTGAAATATATATGTGTTTATATACATATATGTGTATACAATGAGCATTGAACAATGGGAGGCTTAGGGGCAGTGACATTCTGCACAGAAATTGTGTAGTACTGTAGTATTTACTACTGAAAAAAAAAAATCTGTGCGTAACTGGACCCTAACTTTTGAAATCTATGTTGTTCAAGGAACAACTGCATATGTGTGTGAGTGTGTGAATTTGTTGCACACAGTGTCACAGTTTGTCAACTGTTAGAGACCAGGATTGGGGGGCTAAAATAAGGATTTTTAGTCATTAATTTTTGAACTTCTTTTACAATTAGAATATCTTATTTTTTCAAAGATTCAATCAAAGCAGAATTAATTATTTAAGTTCCCCAATTCAGGTTGCATCTATCACTCAGCCTCTGGTGCATCCTTCTTTATGTGGTCCATCCAGAGCAAAAATATATTTCAGATATTGGGGAAAAAATTGTTATCCCAGTTCCCCCAGACTTTTATATTTTGATTCTAACTAATCTTGTTTTTTTTCTTTTCATTTTATCAGACACTTTTATTTCAACTCTGAGTTTTCCACCTGCAGGGATTTTATTTATTTTTGAACTCATGCATTTACAGCATGATTCACTAGTCTTCATCTTTCCACTTGAGCTAAGCTGTACGTGAATATAGTCATGTGGATTTAACTTCTTCAGCAGTGAGGGGATTGATGGCAACGTCGTCATAATGATCATAACGTCTTCTTCTCCATGGACTTTGGGTCTATTTAAGTGAGGAAAAGGGGCTTCTTTGCAGGGGCCCTGGGGCATTATTATTCATGACTCTCTGCAGAAGGAGAAGGGCTAAGGGGAGCTGTCAAGCACCAAGAGAGCATGTGGCAGCTTTCTGAGGTTGAGGGCTGGAGGAGAGCTGTAATCCATTTACTAACTCAAATGCCCATGTAATCAGAAACCTCCAAGTTTAGTACTTATCTACTTGACCTTGCTGACACCTCATTGGTGCAAGTTCCCATCTTCAAGAATTATGTGCATTAGGTGTCTATGATCTCACTTCTTCCTCTCTCTTTTTTGTTACCTAAATTGTTACTCCTCATCTTCTGTGCTTTGCACTAAGCCCATTAATTTCCTTCTAAGGAAAGGTAGTAATCTGTTGCCCTATCTCAGAGAAGGAAGTGCTGAAGCAAAATGCAACTGGAAGAAGAGGAGGAGGAGAATATGAGGCTCCATGGTTAACCTGGAAGATAGAGGAACATCCAAGACCTTTTATGTCGTTGAGATTTCAAAGCTAATGATAGTAATTAACCACTTTGTAAAAAATCTTGCAAAGAAAGAATGTAAATTATTGTAGCAGAAATCAATTTTGATAATTCTCTAGTCTATTTCATTTTACAGATGAGAAAAAAAAGGTGGAAATAGCAACCAAATTTAGTGCAGCCCTACAATCCTACAAGGAAGGGGTTTTGTAGTCTGTTTGATGTTGTTCAGTCGCTTAGTCATGTCCAATTCTTTGTGACCCCATGGACTACAGCATGCCAGGCTTCCATGTCTGGCACATGTATAAAATAAGATTGGGAGCATGTGCAGTCTGGAGCATGTATAAAATAGGATTTGGAGCTGACATAGCAGCTAGTAGAGTTAGGTTCTCAGAGTGACCTTTGGGGTCTGAAATACATAGCCCACCAAGGCAGAACTGTTCAGTGTCTTAGATGGATCTGCGGGCTAGAGAAATCCCCCAGATCCATTCTCAGGGACACAGACTTTTGTGTTTGTCCACATCCTTCTGAGAAATTTCTTGTTGATAATGACACTGGGCTTCACCTTCCCAGATTAAAGGGTAATGTTAAAGAGAGCATCCTGTCCCACACGAATCTTTCCAATGCTGCATTGGAAAGAAACTTTTTTAATTGGGGTTCCGTCTTTGGGGTGGGAATGGGAGAAAGAGAGAGAATGAGAGGTAGGAGAGGCAAGAATAGGAGAGAAGAGATCTTTGCTTTGTGGACAATTCTTTCTTGAGATGTTCCCTCAAAGAACATTTATGAAATGCTGGTAACCTAAATGGGAAGGAAATCCAAAAAAGAGGGGATATATGTGTATGTGTAGCTGATCCACTTTGCTATACAGCAGAAACTAATACAACATTGTAAAATAACTATAATCCAATAAAATTAATTTAAAAAGAGAAAGAAATGGCACTATGGCAGTCATATCCTATAGTCCAGCTTATCCTTCCACCATGAACTTTGCCAGAAGATAATATGAGATCACTCCCCACTAATAACACACTTTATAGACATGGCTGAACCTGCTCTTGCATTGTGTTAGTTTCTAAATGGAATGTTACAAATATAGTTTATTAAACATTTATTGGGCTTCCTTGATAGCTCAGTTGGTAAAGAATCTGCCTGCAATGCAGGAGACTTTGGTTCGATTCCTAGGTTGGGAAGATCCTCTGGAGAAGGGATAGGCTACCCACTCCAGTGCTCTTGGGCTTCCCTTATGGCTCAGCTGGTAAAAAAAATCCACCTGCAATGTGGGAGACCTGAGTTCGATCCCTGGTTTGGGAAGATCCCCTGGAGAAGGGAATGACTACCCACTGCAGTATTCTGGCATAGACAATTCCATGGACTATACCCATAGGGTCGCAAAGAGTCGGACACGAGTGAGTGACTTTCACTTTCTCTTCCAAAGAGTTATTAGTTTAAAAAGAGTGCAGGAAAATTAAGCAAAGGATCTTTTTAAACTACACATAGTTTGTTTATAGTTGAGCTATATTCTCATCCAGCAATATGTCTCAGTCCTGACTATGTATTAGACTTAGAGAGTTCTAAATAACACTATGGCCAGGGCCCTCCCCAGACAAATTAAATTCCCCAGGGATGAGATCTAGCTATCGGTATTGAGCATCAAAGAGGTACTCATGTGCAACCACAGTTGAGAATTTGTAAACTCCTTCCTGGAAGTACATGTTTAATTCCCCCCACCCCACTGAAAATCCTAGCCATTCTGAATTATCATTACTAGTTGAAAGGAGAAGGAAATGGCAACCCACTCCAGTGTTCTTGCCTGGGGAATCCCAGGGACGGGGGAGCCTGGTGGGCTGCCGTCTCTGGGGTCGCACGGAGTCAGACACAACTGAAGCGACTTAGTAGTAGTAGCAGTAGTAGTTGAAAAAAGTTGAGGCAGCAAAATCTGATAAACATAACTCCTGCTGTTTCTTTAAAGATGGGATAAAAGTCTGACTTAGAGCTAGTATGGTGATCACCAGGACATGAAATTTAAAATGTAATTTACATCATTATCACTGTTATCTCAAAAGTAATATTAATGAATAATTACTTCTCTTCCATTTGCCAGAAGTAGGATAATTATTTCACTAGCTTATTTTTATAGCCAGATTTATATTTCATGAGACAGTAGTATCTTTACAAGTAACTAAAAATTTACCTCAGTTTTTTGAGGTTATCAAAACATCACTATTGAAATTAACTGGTATAAGTGAAAAAAATTATAATGAATTGAAAGCATAAATGAGCAGAAACTATGCTATTTTAAAATATATAGATAATGGAACACCCCACAGTTTAGACATATATATAGTCCTATATGATTAAAATTATTTTAAATTTACCTCTTTGTATTATGTTGAAAGAGCTTCCCTGGCAGTAGTGGTAAAGAACCTGCTTGCCAGTGCAAGAGATGTGAGAGGCACAGGTTTGATCAGGAAGGTCCCCTGGAGAAGGGCATGGCAACCCACTCCAGCATTCTTGCCTGGAGAATCCCAAGGACAGAGGAAACTGGTGGGCTACAGTCCATAGGTTCACAAAGAGTTGGACACCACTGAACTGACTTAGCATGCACACATTATGTTGAAGGTTCTCATAATGTGGAAAATCTATGTTGTTTAAAGTAGGAAATGGTTTGTCAATTTTATTTATCCTTTCAAAGAACCAGCTTTTGGCTTTGTTGATTTTTGCTATGGTCTCTTTTGTTTCTTTTGCATTTATTTCTGCCCTAATTTTTAAGATTTCTTTCCTTCTACTAACTCTAGGGTTCCAATCAAAAAATGGGCCAAAGAACTAAATAGACATTTCTCCAAAGAAGACATACAGATGGCTAACAAACACATGAAAATATGCTCAACATCACTCATTATTAGAGAAATGCAAATCAAAACCACAATGAGGTACCACTTCACACCAGTCAGAATGGCTGTGATCCAAAAGTCTGCAAGCAATAAATGCTGGAGAGGGTGTGGAGAAAAGGGAACCCTCTTACATTGTTGGTGGGAATGCAAACTAGTACAGCCACTATAGAGAAGAGTGTGGAGATTCCTTAAAAAATTGCAAATAGAACTGCCTTATGACCCAGCAATCCCACTGATGGGCATACACACCGAGGAAACCAGAATTGAAAGAGACACATGTCCCCCAGTGTTCATCGCAGCACTGTTTATAATAGCCAGGACATGGAAACAACCTAGATGTCCATCAGCAGATGAATGGATAAGAAAGCTGTGGTACATATACACAATGGAGTATTACTCAGCCATTAAAAAGAATACATTTGAATCAGTTCTAATGAGATGGATGAAACTGGAGCCGATTATACAGAGTGAAGTAAGCCAGAAAGAAAAACACCAATACAGTATACTAATGCATATATATGGAATTTAGAAAGATGGTAATGATGACCCTGTATGCAAGACAGCAAAAGAGACACAGATGTGTAGAGCAGACTTTTGGACTCAGAGGGAGAGGGAGAGGGTGGGATGATTTGGGAGAATGGCATTGAAACATGTTTACTACCATGTAAGAAACGAATTGCCAGTCTATGTTCGATGCAGGATACAGCATGCTTGGGGCTGGTGCACGGGAATGATCCAGAGAGATGATATGGGATGGGAGGTGGGAGGGGGGTTCATGTTTGGGAACTCATGTACACCTGTGGTGGATTCATGCCAATGTATGGCAAAACCAATACAGTATTGTAAACTAAAGTAAAGTAAAATAAAAATTTAAAAAATATATATAAAATATAAAATAAAATAAATTTTTTAAAAAAGTAGGAAATGTACAAAGAGGTGATAAAGCTGTTGAATTAGTTTGCTTAATGCAACTTGTCCTCATTATACACGTTTTCTAAAAAAACCTAAAATTGGAAAATCTATTTCTGAAATTTAAAAATAGAAAATTATCATAAAATAAAATTATGTAGTCTAGATTTTTTGTTTTTTGTTTCTGTATTTTAAAAGCAGGATTTGGACTTATCCTTATCATGTGATCCCATCCACACCAGAGGTGCAAAGCTGGGGACAAGTCTGTGCTTCCTCCAGGGGACATCTGACAATGTCTAGAGACAGTTCTGATTATCATTCTAGAATGACGAGGGTGCTACCAGCATTTAGTAGGTAGATGCCAGATGTGCTGCTTAAGATCCTGTAATATTGGGAGTTTCTCACAGGAAAGGATGATCTGGCCCAGTGACAATAGTGTTGAAGCTTTATGGTTTTAAGCTAATTTGTCTGAAGCTTTATGTTTTCTTTAAAAAGCCAGTAATTACTGATATTATAATAATGTAATTCAATGACTGTTTATAAATGTCAGAAAGTGTCCATTGGAATCTCCAAGATAATACCTGCACTTTGTTATAAAACCAACAGAAATCTATCAAGTATCTCCTAGGATGTTTATCCCTTGTTTGTTATTGTCATAAGTTTCACAGATAATCTCTCTTCATTGGTAGAAAAGAGCAGGTGCATACAATGTATGAACCAACTTGCTCAATACACATTTCAACGTGCATTTTAGTGTATGAAGCACCTATTAGGCCTTTGCAAATGGAGTTTTAGAACTCATGTTTACTTAGATAAATCTTACATTATTACTTTTTAAATTCTTTTCAACAATTCATCAGTCATTCAAGAACATGGCAACTCATCATTTTTCTTCTACCTTTATTTCTCTAGGATTTAAATAAAGTGTCTTGGAGATAGTAGAACCTCTATAAAGTTGTATTAACTTTAATTGGGTGGGGAGAGGTTTTCCAGCTGATACACAGCCTTACTAATATTGGGTTGGCCAAAAAGTTTGTTTGAGCTTTTCCATACCAGCTTATGGGAAAATCTGAATGAACTTTTTGGCCAATGCAATGCTATTTTTATTCATTATATATCCTGATCCACTTGGTCTTAGCAACTCAGGAAGGAAGGAAATTTACTAAAAGTTTTCCATGGTCTTTAATGAAGCAGGCTTCATAGTTTTTAACGTAGCAAAGAGGTCTAAGAGAGACTGGAGAGGGGAATAAAGCAGGAACAGAAACCAGATGGTAGTATGTTAAGAAATTGGGGCAAAGAAAACATGTGCTTTGGATGCATAGTCTTTTAAATAATTTTGTCAGCAAATAATTCTAGACTTTCCAATAAATTTGTCAGCAAATAATCATATCAGTAGGAGGAAAGTAGATTGGGAGCCACAGTTCAAGTGACATGTATTTTAAAGAAAAAAAAAAAGAGTAGAAGCAGTAGTGCTGATTGTACATTACAGAGTTAGAAATCAAAGGCACAGAGACAGAATTTGAAAATATGTAAACGGAATGTTTTGGATAGAGCAGAAAGCCACGGGTTATATCTTGAGAATGAGAAAAAGAAGGTGTGTTCAAGATGACACAGGAAATGCAAAGAGGATCTTTTAAGTATCTTTAAGTATTACTTTAAATATCCCTGCATCCAGAACCTCTCATTCATGTTATTAGAGAAAGCAAGATGATCTGATAGGTGTGAGCAGATGTATTGGATTGGCCAAGATGTTCATTCAGATTTTTAATGGAAAAACCCAAATGGACTTTTTTGGCCAAACCAAGAATTCCTAGGGTCAGACAAAATTCTATCACTCTCCCTCTTCACTTCCTTTGTTCCTTTTCAACTTAGAATCTCCGCACCTGCCCCTTACTCACATAGTCACATGCTCCTCCTTGTCCAGAGTTCTATGCTTTATGTTCTCAGGCATCTGCATCAAACAAGGAGGATCCTTGAGCACAAACTAAGCTGCAGTGCAGTGTTTGTAGAGTCTAGGCCATGGTCAGGGGAAAGGCCAGAATGTAGAAATTAAAGCCAATCAAAAGAGAGGAATCTTCAGGGGAGTAACTTATTGCCAAGTTACAGACTGGCCAACTGAGTCACTGGTTCAGAAGAGGGCCATGCAAAGAGAATGAAAAATCCAGGAGAGAAAAAGAATCCAGGAGACTAAAGGGAGTGTGCTTAAAGGCAGAAGACTAAAAGAGAGACTGACTGAAAAAAAGAAGGATAAGTTCCTTTGGAAAACACACTCTGGGCCTCCAGCACAGGCATGTGTGTGTGCATGCTCAGTCACTCAGTCATGTCCGACTCTTTGCGACCCCATGGACTGTAGCCCTCCGGACTCCTCTGTCCATGGAATTCTTCAGGCAAGAGTTATGGAGTGGGTTGCCATGCCATCCTCTAGGGGATCTTTCCAACCTAGGGATTGAACCCACATCTCCTGCATTGCAGGCTGATTCTTTACCATCTGAGCTACCTGGGAAGCCCAGCAAGGGCATAGGAGTTGCTAAAAACTCAGGCTCTGACTTGTTATTCTACTGCATTTCATGTTCTGAAATTGACTATTTAACTCTGCTCCTTTCCAATTATTTCAACTCTGTATTAGGGAAAAAAAGCAAAACAACACAAGATTATCTGATTAAAATTTATGATAGTTTCAACCTCCCTAAGGAGTAATTTGTAAGTTTAAAAGGAGTGCTTTTTTTTTTTTTTTCAAACATAAGCAAATCTCTAATCAGTAGAATGTGTTGGAGGAAGTGAGTAAAACTGTGGCCTGAATGCTAGTAAGTTGGACCAGTTAACTTGTGGTTTCAATTCATGTTTGGGTTGGAAATCTGTATCTTATTAAGCTAAGCCTTTTCTAAATTTGCATCTCCTTTATTTTCTCCTTAGTTTCTAGTAAAATTATTTTCAAAGTTTAGCTTTTCTTTTTGAAGAAGGAGCAAGATGGGAAGGGAGTTTTTGTCCACTTCTGGGTTTTGCAGTGGGCTTCTCAGGTTGTAGTAAAGAATCCACCTGTCAATCCTGGAGATGTAAGACACTTGGGTTTGATCCCTGGGTCAGGAAGATGCCCTGGAGGAGGAAATGGCAACCAGCTTCTATTGTTTTTGCCTGGAAATTCCATGGACAGAGGAGCCTGGGAGGCTACTGTCCAAGGGGTCGCAAAGAGTTAGACACATCTGAGTGACTGAGAATACAGGTCTTGCTGTAAAGTGACAACCATGTGTCCATGGAGGCTGAAGTAAAGACAAAAGAACCAAGAGAGAAATTAAATTCTTGGAAGGGAGAAATCATTCCTACAGCCATGCTTTTTTTGCCTATGATGATCTTCATCTTAGTTTATCTGGTTTTCTATAAGAAAATACTAGAAAAATAGGCTAGTTCAGTTCAGTCACTCAGTCGTGTCCAACTCTTTGCGACCCCATGAATCGCAGCACTCCAGGCCTCCCTGCCCATCACCATCTCCCAGAGTTCACTCAGACTCACGTCCATCAAGTCCGTGATGCCATCCAGCCATCTCATCCTCCATCATCCGTTTCTCCTCCTGACCCCAATCCCTCCCAGCATCAGAGTCTTTTCCAGTGAGTCAACTCTTCGCATAAGGTAGCCAAAGTACTGGAGTTTCAGCCCCAGCATCATTCCTTCCAGAGAAATCCCAGGGCTGATCTCCTTCAGAATGGATTGGTTGGATCTCCTTAATAGGCTAGGTGGCTTACAGAAATCTACTTCACACAGTTCTGGATGCTGTAAAGTCCAAGACCAAGGAGGTGACAGGTTCATTTTCTGTTGAGGGCCTGTTTCCTTGTTCATAGGTAACTGTCTATGTTTTCATATGGTGGAAAGGGGCAAGGGATCTCTCTGGGCTCTCCTTTATAAGGGTACAATTCTTATTCATGAGGGCTCCATCCTCATGACCTAATCACTTCCAAAGGCTCTGCCTATAAGTACCATCACATTGCAGGTTAATTTTCAATATGTGAAGTGTGTGGGTACATAAATAGTTTCTAGCAATCTCTCGTATAGACCTTTCTCTTTTTTCACAGTTTTTGCATATTTCTTTCTAAATTCTATCTCTCTGTAATGCTATTTTAAGAACTTGGCTACAGAGTCTTGCTAAAATAGAATCTCCAAAATTAGGTCTTAAAAATCTGCATATTTATCAAGCTTTTCTGATGATACTTAAACTGCTGAGATGCATGCTGTACATGACACAGTAAAGTACAACTACTGTGAATGAATCCTGTTTTGTTTTTGTATTTCTATCAAATTCTTTAAGTGTTGGAAAGGTATCATTGTGAAGATGGTAAGACGTCAGATCTTTCATGAGGACTAGGAGTTTCCCAAACCAAAAAACATTTCCCCAATTGTTTCATAACTGAAAATTTTCTAACCATAAATTTTTTTCCCATATTAATTTTTCCAATTTTCTTACAAATGGCAAAGAAGAGGGTGCATGTGATGTTCTTGTAACTTAATTCATTAGCTCTCTCCTTTTGTATATCACATATGGGAAACCTGAGATTACAGTGCTTCATCTATACTGCATGCTCACCAAATATTTGTCTGCTGACTGATAGCAAAAAGGACGTTTTATAAAGAGAAGACAAAATGGAATTATGAGGTCACTAAAAATGACCAACTTATAATTTGGTTCTGACCTTCCCGGAAACGTTGCAATGTGTTGCTCTTTAATAGTTTCATGACATAAATTTCATTTCCTATTTAAAAAATTTTTGAAGTATAATTTTTACACATTGGGATACACTAATTTTGAGTGTGCTCAGTTGCTTCAGTTGTGTCTGACTTTTTGTGACCTCCATGGACTCTAGCCAGTCAGGTTCCTCTGTCCATGGGATTCTCCAGGCAAGAATACTGGAGTGGGTGCCATTTCTTTCTCCAAATCTTGAGTGTAGAGTATAAGAAAAATTCACCTGTGTGACTCACATCTCTATCAAGATAGAGCATTCTCACACCTCAGGATTATTTCTTCTTTTTCTTCTCAGTCAATTAGTTCCTCAGGGCTAATTATTTTCTGATTTCTATTGTCTGTTCTAGAAATTCATATAAGTGGAATTTTTTTGAAATCATCCAAGTTCTTGAGTATCAGTAGTTCACTGATTTTATTGTTGAGTAATATTCCACTGTGTGAATGAATACTCTTCTAGTTTTTGTTAAGCGGGTAAGTTGTGTCTGAATCTTCAGTGATTCCATGGACTGTAGCCCACCAGGCTCCGCTGTCTATGGGATTTCCCAGGCAAGAATACTGGAGTGAGTTGCTATTTCCTTCTCTAGGCAATCTTCCCAGCCCAGAGATGGAACCCATGTCTCCTTCATTGGCAGGTGGGTTTTTTACCACTGAGCCACCAGGGAAACCCTGTGAATTCACTACTATATGTGTATTCATTTTACTGTTGAACATCCGTATTGTTTCTAGCTTTGAGCTATTATGAATAAAACTGCTATGAACATTCTTTTAGGAAACTTTTATATGGCATATGTTTTCATTTACTCGGGTAAATACCAAGGAATGGAATTGCTAGATGAAAGGATAAATGTATGTTTAATGCTATAAGAAATAGCCAAATAGTTTTCCACCAGCAGTGTATGAAAATTTTGGTTGCTCCAAAAGCCAATATTTGAGGCTGTCAGATATTTTAACTATAACCTTTCTAATTTGTGTGAAGTGATATCTCATTGCAGTTTGACTTTGCATTTTCTCAATGACTAAGGATACAGAGCACTTTTTTACATGCTTCTTTGCCTTTCCTGTATCTTCCTTAGGTTCCTCTGTGACATGATTATTCAAGTGGTATGCTATTGTAAAAATGTTGTCTCTTTATTGTTATTGCAAGAGGTTTTTATATGTATTTTATATTCCTTTGCCAGATTCAAGTGTTCTGAATATTTTCTTCCGGGCCTTTTTCACATTTTAAATAGGTGTTTTGTACTAAAATAACTGTTTTAGTACTCATGGAACCAAATTTATCTTTTTGTACTTGTGGTTGACGGATTGTATGTTTTATCTAAGAAACAAAGTGTTTGGGGAAATTCTTCAATCATTTGTTCTATAAGCTTTATGATTTTGGTGTGCACTTTGAAATCTATGATGCATCTCAAATTAATTATTTTGTGTGAAGTAAAGGTAGTGGTGTTCATGTTTCTCCATATAAATGTTTTAGCATCATTTGGGAGGACGATTTTTCATTCTCCTAGTATTTTTGTTGAAAATTAAGTGCACAAATAGGTCTATTTCTCAACTCTCTCTTTAATTTCATCAAATCTATGTGTTTATTCTTGTACCAATCTAAATTGTTTTGTTTATCATACCTTATTCTAATTTTTGAGGTCAGGAAATGTAAATCCTCTAAATCTATTTTTGCAAAGACTGTATTAGATCATCTAAATACTGTTTATTTACATACATAATTTAGAATCATCTTGTGAAATTATACCAAAAGAATGGCAAAATTTTTAAATGGGATTATATTGAATTCAAAGGACATTTTGGGATATTTGACACCTTAGCAATATTAAGCCTTGTACCTTATTAATATATCTTTACATATTTTAAAATAATCTTTAATTTATTTTCAGCAGAATTTTTACAGGTATTTGTTTTTGGTATCACAGATCAGACTCTGAGACTGATTAGCTTACAGGAAGTTTATAGCAGGTCTTTTCTCTTGGGATAAACCTATGGTGAAACATGAAAATGGAAGCAGTTAGAAGAAGTTGGCTTAAAATGAAGTCACAACAAAGGCTTCAGCTGATTTGACAGGAATACTACAATCTGGAATAAACCTTAAAAGTTCTGAACTACAGCAAAATGATTGGGCTTTTACGATCCTGTTTCAATCAGTTGTTGGCTTTAGGTCATAGTAGGAGGAGGTACAGCCTTAGAGATGGTTCTCTTTAGGTGAGAGCAATTTGCAGAGATGGTTCACATCTGAGAACTGTCAACAGCACATTCATCAGCTAGGAGGATAATTCCTTCAGTTTTAAAGGGCTGGGGTGTTGGGCTGCCCAGGACTGCACCCATATATTTCATTCTTTGTGACACAAGAATCCACTTAATTAATAAAATTCCTGCAAACAGATCCATTAGGACTCTGGTGGGCCTCATTTCCCCCAATACAATATAATGGTTCACAATTTTTAAAGTTTATATTCCATTTATAGTTATAAAATATTGGCTACATTCCTTGTGTTATACAATATATCTTTGTAGCTTATTTTATACATAATAGTTTGTACCTCTTATTTCCCTACCTCTGTATTTCCAATCCCCTCTTTTCTCTCCCTACTGGTAACCCCTAGTTTGTTCTCTGTGTCTGTGAGTCTGCTTCCTCTTTTTTGATATTCATTAGTTTGTTGTATTTTTTTTAGATTCCACATATAAATTATGTCATACACTATTTGTCTTTCTCTGACTTATTTCACTTGGCATAATGCTCTTCAAGTCCATTCATGTTGCTGCAAATGGCACAATTTCATTCTTTCTAATGATTGAGTAGTATTCCATTATATAAATATAACATATCGTCTTTGTCCATTCATTTGTTGATGGACAGAAGATCTAAATGTAAGACCAGATAGTATGAAACTCTTAGAGGGAAACCTAGGTAGAACAATCTTTGACAGAAATCACACAATTTTTTTTAAATCTATCTCCTAAAGTAAGATAACTAAAAATAGACAAATGGAACCTAATTAAAACATTTTTTATAGTTGTCATTTGTCTAATAAGACTTTTTCCATCTGTTTATTTATTAGATTCATTTGTTCTTTAAATCCTTGAAAACATTTATCATAGCTATATCAATATCTTGTCTGATAATTCTACTATCTGTGTAATCTATGTGTCTGTGTCTCCTGACTATACTTTCTCTGTTCATTAACATGTCTTGTATTTTTGTTTTTATACTGGACACTGGATATTTTGTTGCTTAAAACCAAATTTTGTAGTCTCTTTCAAAGAATATTAAGTTTTATTCTGGGAAGTGATTGACTTACTAACAGTTCAGCTTGATCCTGTCAAGGGTTGGGCATGTATAGAATGGCCCTATTCCTAGAACTTGGTCTTCTCTTTAATATGAAATGAGTCAGTGGTTTTTGTAGTGAAAGTGAAAGTTGCTCAGATGTGTCTGACTTTGCGATTCCAAGAACTGTAATCCATGGAATTCTCTAGGCCAGAATAATGGAGTGGGTAGCCTTTCCCTTCTCCGAGGGATCTTCCCAACCCAGGGATCAAACCCAGGTCTCCTGCATTGTAGGCAGATTCTTTACCAGCTCAGCAACAAGGGAAGCCCAGTTTTTGTAATAATGATTATCTACTCTGACTGGTTATCTCTCTAGTACTCTCAAAACTGAGAAACTTCTAGAACTTTTATTCAGCTTCATTTATACCTCTTTTAGACCCCATGATGTCACACCCTGTGCAAATGTAACTTAGTACTTCATAAAAAAAACCAAAAGACACCTCATGTAGATTTCTGGATTTCCTTCTCTGTGTATCTCTTCTCCTCAGTATTCTGTCTCATAAATTTCAGCTATCTCAACAGCCCCACATCCTTCTTATCTCTGTTTATCTGCCCAGCGATACTATTGCTCTTTTTTTGTCTCCAATTCTCTAAGGCTCAGTTTGGAAAGTGTCTCCAGATGGGAAGCTGGAATAAATATGAAGTTCACTGAGCATGTGTTCCTTTTTTTAAGGATCATGGCTCTGTACTATCTGTTCATGACAACACCATTTTATTGCTGTTTATGGTAAGAGAGCAAGTCAACACTTGATATTTTGTATTGGTTGTAATCACAATTTCTTCCTTTTCTCTGTAAAAGCAAATAGTCACCTTTGCATTGTGGCTCATTGTTTTTAAAGCACTTTCATACGTTGTCTTATTTTGTGCTCAAAACATTATCAAGTGAATTACCACTCCCGATGATAATCAGGAAAGAAGGGAAATTTTAAATTCCATACTTCTGACAAAGATATTAAGTCTCAAGAAGAGTAAATGATTTTAGCTTAACATATGTAGATTAATATTCAGTTTTCTAATCTCAGTACTTTGTACACTAAGCAGCATTGTCTCAAGGGAAAACTTAGTTCTTTGCTTTTAAGTGTTTGTTTTCTGGGGTTTTATTTTTGTTTTCTGTTTAAGCATATGCCTTCTTTTTACAAGTCACAATTTATTGGAAATCTAGAGATGCTTTATCATGTTTTCCCTTAGGCTCTTCCTTTTCTGGTTTTGCTTCTTTCACACACTCTGAGATTCAGCATCAGATGTGTCTATTTTTATGACTGATGTTATTAGCAAATTATATGAAAACATGAATGACCACTAGCTTTATTTGTGTTACAATTTTGGTGGAGATGTTAAAAACACCAACACTGAAATTCCCTGGTGGTCCAGGGGGCATGGGTTTAATCCCTGGTTGGAAAACTAAGATCCCTCAAAGCCCTGTGGCACAGCCAAACACACACACACACACAAAACAAAAACCAAAACTAAAAGCACTAGCATAATTTTAGATTTTTGTAATATAATTGTAGCATCCAGAGGAAGACATTTCATCATGATTCTGCTTATAAAATTACCACAGTTGAATTAAAATGGTTATCTCTACCACAATCCCAGTACCATTTTTGACTCCTAAGACTAGTAAAGGCTACCTGTCTTTTTTAGCCACTAGTCCCTTCTACAAGGCTTCCCCAGTGGCTCAACAGGTAAAGAATCTGCCTGCAGTACGGGAGACATGGGTTCAATCCCTGGGTTTGGAAGATCCCCTGGAGAGGAAATAGCAACCCACTCTTTACGACAATAGCTGGCTTTTGCTACTGCTGCTACTGCTGCTAAGTCGCTTCAGTCATGTCCAACTCTGGACGACCCCAGAGAAGGCAGCCCACCAGGCTCCCCTATCCCTGGGATTCTCCAGGCAAGAACACTGGAGTGGGTTGCCATTTCCTTCTCCAGTGCATGAAAGTGAAAAGTCAAAGTGAAGTCGCTCAGTCGTGCCCGACTCTAGCGACCCCATGGACTGCAGCCCACCAGGTTCCTCCGTCCATGGGATTTTCCAGGCAAAAGTACTGGAGTGGGGTGCCATTGCCTTCTCTGTGGCTTTTAATAGGTGATTATTAAATATTTATTGAAACAGTATAAGAACTGATTAGTTCTTATCAGAAACTTTGCATTTAATTCTAAGGATTAAAAATTACCATGGTTATGACACATTGGATGAAACAGAGGCTAGAATGTCCTAGGTGGTGAAGGGTATAAAAATAATGGTTGAAATTGGAGATATTAAACTGAAAAGAGGTCCCTGAAAGAGTGAATCATGGCTGTTTCAAAATATTTGAAGTTATCTTATTAGGTTATGTAGTAGATTTTTCTCTGTGATGTTTCATAGAAAATCACAAGGCCTAATGGGTGATGTTTCAGAGAGGCACATTTTCAACTCAATATAGGTAGTATTTCTCCAGATAAAGGCAGTGGGATCAAGACCTTAAGAGTATGGGAAGACCCATGCTTTTCCTTGGTTCTAGGGAGTGAATTTGCCAAGTTGGGTAACCATGGAAGCAAGTTTTGCACTATTTTGGGTAATATCAGTTGAGTTCTGTATTTAATCCCTAGTTAAATTTATAAAAATGTGACTCCATAACTCAGCAAATGTTTATTGAACTCCCAGCATGTACAAACCCTCGGATGTAATTTACACTATGCGAGCATGGGAAGTTGTTTCAGTCTTGTCCTACTCTTTATAACCTCATGGACCATAGCCCACCAGGCTCCTCTGTCCATGGGATTCTCCAGGCAAGAATACTCAACTGGGTTGCCAAGTCCTCCTTCAGGGGATTTTCCCAACATAGGGAAGGTCTCCCACATTGCAGGTGGATTCTTTGCCATCTGAGCCACCAGGGAAACACCACCAGGGAAGCCAAATTTATAATATGCAGAGGGCTTATTCTCAGGCTCTTCACAAAGCATTCAGAAATTCCCTCCTCACTCCCTTATTTGCAATTGTGGCTTTCTTTGAGAGATGTTACTAGAAGTGTTTATGCAAGCAAACTCATACACATACTTGTACCCACACACACACACACATACACACACACAAAGACACACACACATCCTCCCCCAACACAGACATACATAGAAAAAAGAACAAAGAAAGCTCAAGAACTACTATCAATCTGGCATTTTCTTTTCTGAAAATTAGAGTAATTATATTTTCAAAGCATTGTCAACATTTCAGAAAATAAATTATTAGGACAAAAGATAACTGAAACAGAGATCATGGAAAGCACAAAACATTTAGATGAAGAATTGCTTCTTATAACTTATGCTGAGAATAATCTACATAGCTTGTTTTGGATCAGTTTTCAAAGTGTCATCTTTCTGGAAATTTTCTATCCTCTGGTACACTTTGCAAATAATTTATAGGAGAATCAAATTGCTCCTGGAACTGTCATTAACAAATATGAAGCATAATCTAACACAAAACTACTTAAATGTTTGAAATAGTTACACTAAGAAATTTGAACTTTCTCAGCCTCACCAGTTTATGAGTATACATGAGGTCTTACACATGTCTAAATTAATAAGAAAGATGATTACCCTCATCTACTAATAATGCAGGTACTTCAGTTTCCTGGAAAGACTCTGGACTCATATATGTTAGTCTCCAGAATGTGAAAGTGTCAGTTGCTCAGTCATGTCTGACTCTTTTCAACTCCATGGACTGTAGCTCCCTAGACCATGGAATTTTGTCCATGTCCATGGAATTCTCCAGGCAAGAATATTGAAGTCAGTAGCCATTCCCTTCTCCAGGGGATCTTCCCAATCCAAGGATGGAACCCCAGTCTCCTGCACTTCAGGCAGATTCTTTACTATCTGAGCCACCAGGGAAGCCTGTGTTAGTCTCCAAGGATCTGTCAAATGTGAAATAAGCATACACGTAGAGAAATAACTGGAAAAATGACAAAAACTTTTCTGCCATTCTTTCCTGCCATGGCCACTGTCCAAGACTGGAGGTCCTCAGATTTAGAGGACCTTCAGATTTAGGTCCTTCAGATTTAATGTTATGCTGCTTCCCCTTGTCCCTGTTTTAGATACAGCAGTTTATTCTCTAATGACCACTCCAGTTCCATCAGTCATAGAGAATGTACTTGCCTCTCTGTGGGTGTGCTGGACATCTCCATTGCTATGTTCTCGCAGATCCAGAATCTCCTTTCTGATGGCTGCCTCTCTTCTGCCAGCAAAGCAGCCATTATCCACATTTTTGATGTAGCAAGCACCAGCATGAGTTGTTTTCCACTTCAGAATGTGATGGCTTTTTTGTTACTCTGCTGGGCAGAGACATTGTTTTTTAGTGATTCTGGGTCCCATGGAATCCCCAAACTGTGTGGAATATGAAGGAGATTATAGAAAAAGCTCTCTCCTTTTTGTGAGTTTCAAAGAGTATTTCTTGGGCACCAGTGTGTGACAGAGTTCAGCAAATCTACCCTTTCAGTAAACTTTTAGAATTTTCTCTTCCTAACACATGGATATGTGTGCAAGGGCCTGTGTCAGCACTGGATTTTTACAGGAGCAATCAGACAAAACTCAGAATCTCTATTCCGCAGAGTCTTTTCTGATAATCAAAGTCTAGTAACTAGGTTGAAATTGTCATCCTAGGATCCGTGATACATTAAGAATAGCACTTTCCTAGGAAGATTTTCATTCTCCATGCAAATAGATGTTTTTTCAGTTTTGTCCCATTTGTATTCACCCAACTGCTCAGTTATATCTGAATGCATGTATATGTATAAGTGCTCAGTCATGTCTGACTCTTTGCAAATGCATGGACGGTAGCTCACCATGCTCTCTGTCCATGGGCCTTTCTAAGCAAGAATACTGGAGTGGGTTGCCGTTTCCTCCTCCAGAGGATCTTCCCGACCCAAGGACAGAACCCACATCTCTTGCATCTCTTCTATTGGCAATTGGATTCTTTACTACTGGTACCACCTGGGAAACCATTATGTCCGAATGTCCAGGAGTAAACACAATATAGGTATATGGCTGTAAGTCAGGATACCAGACAGAGAAGAACTTTAGGAAAGATCTCCAAATTTGGGAAATCACTGCTAGTGTGCTCAAATTTCCTGGCCTACATTTCAGACATACTCTATAGAGCAAGCAAACATGAAGCTCGAAGGAAAGATGGATGTCATGTTCTGGAAAAATCAAATAGCCGAGATATATGAAAATAACCATTGTCTGATCTGACAGTTTTTCTCTGCTTTCTACAAAATGCACCATGTTTTCTCATTACTTTCTAAAGCAAGTTCTTTTTAAAAAAATTAATTAATTTATCTTAATTGGAGCCTCATTACTTTACAATATTCTAATGGTTTTTGCCATACATTGACATGAATCAGCCATGGGTATACATGTGTTCCCCATCCTGAACCCCCCTTTCACCTCACTCCCCATCCTATCCCTCAGTGTCATCCCAGTGCACCAGCCCTGAGTACCCTATCTCATGCATCTGACCTGGTTGGGCAATCTGTTTCACATATGATAATATACATGTTTCAATGCTATACTCTCAAATCATCCCACCCTCACCTTCTCCCACAGAATCCAAAAGATTGTTCTATACATCTGTGTCTCTTTTGCTATCTCGCATATAGGGTCATAGTTACCATCTTTCTAAATTCCATATATATGCGTTAATATACTGCATTGGTGCTTTTCTTTCTGACTTACTTGACTCTGTATAATAGGTTCCAGTTCCATCCACCTCATTAGAACTGATTCAAATGTATTCTTTTAAATGACTGAGTAATACTCTATTGCGTATATGTACCACAGCTTTTTTATCCATTCATCTGCCGATGGACATCTAGGTTGCTTCCATGTCCTAGCTATTGTAAACAGTGCTGTGATGAACACTGGGGTACACACGTGTCTCTTTCAATTCTGGTTTCCTCCGTGTGTATGCCCAGCAGTGGGATTGCTGAGTCGTATGACAATTATATTTCCAGTTTTTTAAGGAATCTCCACACTGTTCTCCATAGTGGCTGTACTAGTTTGCATTCCCACCAACAGTGTAAGAGGGTTCCCTTTTCCCCACACCCTCTCCAGCATTTATTGCTTGTAGACTTTTTAATAGCAGCCATTCTGACCAGTGTGAGATGGTACCTCATTGTGATTTTGATTTGCATTTCTCTGATCATGAGTGACGTTGAGCATCTTTTTATGTGTTTGTTAGCCATCTGTATGTCTTCTTTGGAGAAATGTCTGTTTAGTTCTTTGGCCCATTTTTTGATTGGGTTGTTTATTTTTCTGGAATTGAGCTGCAGGAGCTGCTTTTATATTTTTGAGATTAATTCTCTGTCAGTTGCTTCATTTGACATTGTTTTCTCCCATCCTGAAGGCGGTCTTTTCACCTTGCTTATAGTTTAATTTGTTGTGCAAAAGCTTTTAAGTTTAATTAGGCCCCATTTATTTATTTTTGTTTTTATTTCCATTACTCTGGGAGGTGGGTCATAGAGGATCTGCTGTGATTTATGTCAGAGAGTGTTTTGCTTATGTTTTCCTCTAGGACTTTTATAGTTTCTGGTCTTAAGTTTAGATTTTTAATCCATTTTGAGTTTATTTTTGTGTATGGTGTTAGAAAGTGTTCTAGTTTCATTCTTTTACAAGTGGTTGACCAGTTTTCCCAGCACCACTTGTTAAAGAGATTGTCTTTTCTCCATTGTATATTCTTGCTTCCTTTGTCAAATATAAGGTGTTCATAGTGAAGTGAAGTCACTCAGTCGTGTCCTACTCTTTGTGACCCCATGGACTGTAGCCTACCAGGCTCCTCTGTCCATGGGATTTTCCAGGCAATAGTACTGGAGTAGATTGCCATTTCCTTCTCCAGGGGATCTTCCCAACCCAGGGATTGAACCTGGGTCTCCCACATTGTAGACAGACGCTTTACCATCTGAGCCACCAGGGAAGTCCAAGGTGTTCATATAGGCACATGGATTTATCTCTGGGCTTTCTATTTTGTTCCATTAATCTATATTTCTGTCTTTGTGCCAGTACCATACTGTCTTGATGACTGTAGCATTGTAGTATAGTCTGAACTCAGGCAGGTTAATTCCTCCAGTTCCATTTTTTTTTTTTTTCTCATGATTGCTTTGGCTAGTCGAGGTTTTTTTTGTATTTCCATACAAATTGTGAAGTTATTTGTTCTAGTTCTCTGAAAAATACCGTTGGTAGCTTGATAAGCATTGCATTGAACCTATAGATTGCTTTGTGTAGTATACTCATTTTCACTACATTGATTCTTCTGATCCATGAACATGGTATATTTCCCCAACTATTTGTGCCATCTTTGATTTCTTTCATCAGTGTTTTACAATGTTCTATATATAGGTCTTCTGTTTCTTTAGGTCGATTTATTCCTAAGTATTTTATTCTTTTTGTTGCAATGGTGAATGAAATTGTTTCCTTGATTTCTCTTTCCATTTTCTCACTGTTAGTGTATAGGAATGCAAGCGATTTCCGTGTGTTAGTTTTATATCTTGCAACTCTACTATATTAATTGATCAGCTCTAGTAGTTTTCTGGTGGAGTCTTTAGGGTTTTCTATGTAGAGGAGCATGTCATCTGCAAACAGTGGGAGTTTTACTTTTTCTTTTCCAGTCTAGATTCCTTTTATTTCGTTTTCTTCTCTGATTGCTGTGGCTAAAACTTTCTAAACTATGTTGAATAGTAGTGGTGAGAGTGGGCACCCTTGTCTTGTTCCTGACTTTAGGGGAAATGCTTTCAATTTTTCACCATTGAGGATAATGTTTGCTATGAGTTTATCATATATGGCTTTTATTATGTCGAGATATGTTCCTTCTATGCCTGCTTTCTGGAGGGTTTTTATCATAAATGGATGTTGAATTTTGTCAAAGGCTTTCTCTGCATCTAGAATCAGACACAACTGAGGTGACTTAGCCACAGCATTGATATAATCATATGGTGTTTATCTTTCAATTTGTTAATGTGGTGTATCACATTAATTGATTTGTGAATATTGAAGAATCCTTGCATCCCTGGGGTAAAGTCCACTTTGTCATGATGTATGAACATTTTAATATGTTGTTGCATTCTGTTTGCTAGAATTTTGTTAAGGATTTTTGCATCTATGTTCATCAGTGATATTGGCCTGTAATTTTCCTTTTTTGTGGCATCTTTGTCTGGTTTTGGTGTTAGGGTGATGGTGGCCTCATAGAATGAGTTTGGAAGTTTACTTTCCTTTACAATTTTCTGGAAGAGTTTGAGTAGGATTAGTGTTAGCTCTTCTCTAAATTTTTGGTAGAATTCAGCTGTGAAGCCATCTGGTCCTGGGCTTTTGTTTGCTGGAAGATTTCTGATTACAGCTTCAATTTCTGTGCTTGTGATGGGTCTGCTAAGATTTTCTCTTTCTTCCTGGTTCAGTTTTGGAAAGTTATACTTTTCTAAGAATTTGTCCGTTTCTTTGAAGTTGTTCATTTTATTGACATATAGTTGCTGATAGTAGTCTCTATGATCCTTTGAATTTCTGTGTTTTCTGTTGTGATTTCTCCATTTTCATTTCTAATTTTGTTGATTTGATTCCTCTCTCTTTTTTCTTTGACGAGTCTGGCTAATGGTTTATTTATTTTATTTATCTTCTCAAAGAACCAGCTTTTTCTTGATTTTTGCTATGATCTCCTTTGTTTCCTTTTCTTTTATTTCTGCCCTAATTTTTATGATTTCTTTCCTTCCACTAAGCCTGGGGTTCTTCATTTCTTCTTTTTCTAGTTGTAAAGAAAGTTCTAATTGGGTGAAGAAAGAGCCATTTGTTTGCTTTGTGACCCTTGTAATCTGATCATTTTTTGGGAAAATAATCCTGGAAACACTGACTCCCTATAGCATGTGTGAATCATGGCACTAGATAGGAATCTGATCTTCCACTTAATGATTTTCCTACAGTAAAATTTAAACATACTGCACCTTGGTAGCACTCTTTTTAAAATAAGCAAAAGATGTATTCATTATTGGGAGATTTTATGAGTGAAATTATAATTTGAGTCCATCCAGTGTCTCTCTCTCTCTGCCTCTCTCTCCCTGGAATATGAATGACTATGATGAACACAGTTGCCATGCTAACTGGCAAGGCTTGGACTTGGTCAGTAGAAAATAAACTTTCATTAAGAAAGGTCACTGAGATTTGGGTGTGTTCCTTAGAGGCATTACTTTGCCAACAAAGGTCCATCTAGTCCAAGCTATGTTTTTTCCAGGAATCATGTATGGGTGTGAGAGTTGAACCATGAAGAAAGCTGAGTGCCAAAGAATTGATCTGTTGAACTGTGGTGCTGGAGAGGACTCTTGAGAGTCCCTTGGACTGCAAGGAGATCCAACCAGTCCATCCTAAAGGAGATCAGTCCTGAATATTCATTGGAAGGACTGACGCTGAAAATGAAGCTCCAATACTTTGGCCACCTGATGCAAAGAACTGACTCTTTTGAAAAGATCCTGATGCTGGGAAAGATTAAAAGCAGAAGGAAAAGGGGACGACAGAGGATGAGATGGTTGGATGGCATCACTGACATGATGGACATGAGTTTGAGCATGCTCCGGGAGCTGGTGATGGACAGGGAAGGCTGGCATTCTGCAGTCCATGGGGTCACAGAATTGTACACGACTGAGCAACTGAACTGAAATTAGTTCATAGCCTGGCCTACACTGATTAGTATACTTATTAATGTAAATTTAAAAAGCTAGTTTCTTGATGTGTGATCCCATTTAAATTACAGTCACTCATTTAAATTATTTGTGCATAAGGAATAGCACTAGGTATTTATCTGGAAAACAGATACAGAAATTTTCCAGATACACTGCTTTCTCAGAATTTATTCCCATGAGAGGATTATCTTTCATAGTAGAGTACAGGTCTTGTTGTGTTGGATAATTCTAATCTGCGTAATGGAGAAATAAGGATATGGATTATCAAGAGGTAGAGTACACATTTGTGTGTGTGTGTGTGTGTGTGTGTGTTTGGGAGGGGAGGTAGTTTATTTCTAGATATCAACTACCCAAGTACAAAGTGTATACTGCTGTTGCTGTTTAGTCACTCAAATGGGTCTGATTCTTTGAGAACCCATGGACTATAGTTTGACAGTCTCCTCTGTCCATGGGATTCTCCTAGCAAGAATATTGGAGCGGGTTGCCGTCCCCTTTTCCAGGGGATCTTCCCAACCCAAGGATCGAACCTGAATCTCTTGTGGCTCCTACATTGCAGGCGGATTCTTTACTTCTGACCCACCAGGAAAGTCCAGTACCAAGTATAAGAAATGCAGATTTAAGTGGTCCAATAGCCAAAGTGTTTATACCAGAGCAGCAAGATGAGAAGTATAGTGGAAGGTATTACCAATGATTAGATACCAACTTCAGCAATATAATGCCAATAGAGAATCCTGGGGAAAGAAGTCAAAGGAAACATAGGTGAGACTCTCAGTTGCTTCAACCTGCAATATTGCAGTTTCACGCAAATATAAGTGTAAAACGAGATCTGGGGTGGGAACCAGCAATGATTCCCAATGATTTCTGGTGGGAACCAGAAAAAAGGACAATCAGAAATATCTACTTTAAATGAGTGGTTATTTACTTAGGAAAGCTGTGGATTGAAATCATAGAAACACTACTCATTTAGTGTGAAAACTATTAATTTTTCACTAAACACTATTCGTTTAGGTGAAAAGAGATGACAGGTCCACATGGAGTTAGGGCATCCAATCAGATCCTTTCTATGGACATGAGTTTGAGCAAGCTCTGGGAGTTGATGATGGACAGGAAAGCCTGGCATGCTGTAGTCCATGGGACTACAAAGAGTCGGACATGAATGAGTGACTGAACTGAACTGACAGTATGTAACACTGATGTAAAAAGCAGAGGTTCTGTCTTGGTATTGCCATTCGCTTGTGCAAATTTGTGCCTGTTGCATAGCTTCCATGTGCTTTAATTCCCTAATCTGTACAATAAGATTAATTTAATTGTGACTTCTTCATAATTGTATGTGAACATTAAATGAGTTAAGACTTCCTAAGTGGCTCAGTAGGTAGAGAATCCACCTGCCATGCACGAGACTGGGGTTCGATCCCTGGGTTGAGAAGATACCCCAGAGTAGGAAATGACAACATGCTCCAGTATTTTTGCCTGGAAAATTCCATGAACATAAACGACTGATGGGCAGAAGTCCCTGGGGTCGCAAAGACCTCAGACACAAGTAAATATGGTTAAACACACACATTAAATGTGTTAATCCCATGAAGTTTATGTGATAGTGTTTGGCAGATATTAAATGCTTAGCATCTTAAAAGATATTCAACATCACTATTCATTCAGTTCAGTTCAGTCACTCAGTCGTGTCCAACTTTTTGCAACCCCATGAATTGCAGCACGCCAGGTCGCCCTGTCTATCACCAACTCCCGGAGTTCACCCAAACCCACGTCATTGAGTCGGTGATGCCATCCAGCCATCTCATCCTCTGTCGTCCCTTTCTCCTCCTGCCCCCAATCCCTCCCAGCATCAGAGTCTTTTCCAATGACCCAACTCTTCCCATAAGGTAGCCAAAGTACTGGAGTTTCAGCTTCAGCATCATTCCCTCCAAAGAAATCCCAGGGCTGATCTCCTTCAGAATGGACTGGTTGGATGTCCTTGCAGTCCAAGGGACTCTCAAGAGTCTTCTCCAACACCACAGTTCAAAAGCATCAATTCTTTGGTGCTCAACTTTCTTCACAGTCCAACTCTCACATCCATACATGACCACTGGAAAAACCATAGCCTTGACAAGACGGACCTTAGTCGGCAAAGTAATGTCTCTGCTTTTCAATGTGCTATCTAGGTTGGTCATAACTTTCCTTCCAAGGAGTAAGTGTCTTTTAATTTCATGCCTGCAGTCACCATCTGCAGTGATTTTGGAGCCCCCCAAAATAAAGTCTGACACTGTTTCCACTGTTTCCCTATCTATTTCCCACGAAGTGATGGGACCAGATGCCATGATCTTTATTTTCTGAATTTTGAGCTTTAAGCCAACTTTTTCACTCTCCACTTTCACTTTCATCAAGAGGCTTTTAGTTCCTCTTCACTTTCTGCCATATGGGTGGTGTCATCTGCATATCTGAGGTTATTGATATTTCTCCCAGGAATCTTGATTCCAGCTTGCGCTTCTTCCAGCCCAGCATTTCTCATGATGTACTCTTCATAGAAGTTAAATAAGCAGGGTGACAATATATAGCCTTGATGTACTCTTTTTCCTATTTGGATTAGTTAGGGAAAGACAATTAAAAACCAGAATGAGATATATCACCTCACACCTGTTGAAAGACTGTCATCAAAAAGACAAGAAATAATATGTGTTGGTGATGATGTGGAGAAAAGTAGAATACTGTTTGCAGAATATACTATGGAAAACAGTATGGAAATTCCTCAAAAAACAAAATAGAACTAACATGATCCTGGGTATTTATTCAAGGAAAATGAAAACATTACTTGAAAAGGATACATGTACCCCAATGTTCATAGCAGCATTATTTACAGTAACCAAAATATGGAAGCAACCTAAGTGTCCATCAACAGATGAATGCATAAAGAAGATGTGGATAAAGAAGATATTCAAAGGAATATTTCTCAGCCGTTACAAACTAGTGAAATTTTGCTATTTGCAGTAACATGGAGGAAACTGGAGGGTATTATGCTTCATGAAATAAGCCAGATAAAGACAAATACTGTATGTTTTCCCTTATATGTGGAATCTACAAACAAAATGAACATATGAATATAACAGAAGAGAAACAGACTCACAAATACAGAGAACAAACTAGTGTTACCAGTGAGGAGAGCATTGGGGAAGGGGCAAAATAAGTATAGGAGATTCAAAGGTGCAAACTACTAGGTATAATATAAATAAGATTAAAGAATGTGATGTGCACACAAGGAATATAGTCAATGTTTTATAATAACCTTCTATGGAGTATAACCTATAAAATACTGAATCACTAAATGCTTAGCAAAATTAAAATGTCATTTTTCTATTATGGCTACCATTATGTGATCATCCTTTCCCTGGATTTCTGAGCCCATGAATGCACTGATTCATTAAATTTGGTGACACCATTAAAAATAAACATGTAAAATAATACAAAATCCTGGCTTGTTTGTTTGAACCAACATGCAGTGTTAGTAATTAAATTGGTATAAATTATTTTTCATTTGCCTTGGTGTCTAGTTTTATAATTTTGGTTATATGAAAGTATATATTTGACTTTCACAAGTGGACTTTAGCATTTCTCTCTAAAGGAAAATTAAAAGCTTTTGGCGATGCCATTACTGACAGTTGCTTCTTCTGATTTTTACTCCTTCCCTTCTAATTCATTAAGCTTTAAAATTTAATTCAGCACAATTTGGTTAAAATTCTTTTCCCTTCTTCCCATTTGCTTCCAAAAATGGATTTGCTATTAAACTCATTTTGTAGATGTGGTACATTGATATGAGCTTCTTTCACATTTTTATGATGCTGACACCAGCAAAAGTTAAGAGGAAGTTGAAACTGTTGGGGTTTTATGTGACTTTGGTGACCTATATGTTTAAGGCTTTCTTTTCCGTCTGTGAATTTGAGCAATGTAGCTCTATTTTTCCCCCATAATACATAAAATAACTTTCCTATATTGTTAAGAAAAGAAACAGTGATTAGAAGGGTTAAGTAGATATCCTGGCTCTAAGAAATAAAGATATAAGAAAAAACAAAAATGCACAGTCTAGATTTAGTAAGCATATTTCAGGGTTCATATCTGTTTTTGACAATGTTTATTTAGGTGATAAATACTATACATTTTCTTATAACAAAGCCAGACCAGCCTCTGAATCAGACAACTTGGTAAACAATAAAGAAGTGTTTTCAAATATTATTTGCTCTCTTGATGACTGTGAAAAGGAAAAGGACATATAAATCTTTGTGTATAAATTGGTTTAAAGTTGTACTATAGAAGACTTGCATTTGGAGCAAGAAGGAATTTTTCAAAAGGAGGCAGATGGGTAGAAACTATTTGTGAAGGAGTAGAGGCTAACTAATTTGTGTAATAAAAAACACTAGTATTTAGCAGTGACACTCATATTTTCAAAACTATGTCCCTCTTATGCCCATCCTTTCTTTTCTTTCTAAATATTAGGTGTGCTTATTTGTTTATGTGTCTAATTAAAATTATTTATTTATTTACATGAATCCTCATACCCTCTCCTATTCTTTCCCACCAATCCATTCAGATGTGTTGCATGCCTGTGAATTATACCCTAAGTGTGGGAGATGATGACTAGACAGAGAATGCCAAAAAACAGTTGCCCTAGCAACAATAACCAGGGGGTACTTCTCAGAACTTCTGCCTCCTCTCTTCCTCTATCATTTTCCCTATTAAGAGAGTTGGATAACATGGTTATCAGAATTAGTTGAGTCTGGTTCCCACTTCCTAACCCAGCATAGAGAAAGAGAGAAAGATTAGAAAGGTCTGTTTTTTTTTTTTTTTTTTCCTTACTGTCAAGGGAAATTCAGAATATCTCTTCAGTCAAGACTGGAAGGAAGGGCACTCTTACAAAAGGGCTGTATGCTATCATATCAATGAATGCTTGATGGTGGGAGAATTAATTGTCAGAACCGCTACCACAAACCACTTGTGAGGAATGAAAAAAATCATTGTTGAGTTTGTACACATGAGCTAAAAGAAGAGTATGTAAATTGGATTGCAAAATGCAATGTTCTGTGAGTGGAAATTTCTGGTCTGTTCTGAATCTGATATTGTAGATTTAATTTTATTTCTTTGTCAAATGAAGAAAACCTAAAAAAAAAATCAGAGTGTAATCTAGACAGCAGGATGGAAAACTTTTTCAATTACCTATGACTTTATTGTTATTTACATCTCCTTACGAGTACAAATATTCAGATTAAATCTCACAATAAAGCTCAAGGAAAATTCCATTTGCTAAGAAAAGCAGAGTAGACTTCTGTGAAGCAAAAGAACTTTAAGTTTCAAGGTTCCCTACTTGCAAGGCTCCCTTTCAAGGTCCAGTATCTCAACTTGCATTTGTACATATACTACTTTTAGTCTTAAAAAGCCACTCCCTGCTTATACACACTTTAAGATGCATAGATTCTGGAGCAACTCCTTAAGAGAAGGGGATATATAAGTGCTTAATTTCATTATATATTATTGCTATTGTATCACATTTTATGACATTCAGATTTCTAATCTTGTAATTCTATTTTGAATACTCAGGTATGGTTTTATATTTTTTCATCTTGCATTAAGGAACTCTATAAATCTTAAATCTTTCATTAATCTCAAGCTTGCATGTGATTATAAAATAATAAGAAATATGTGTAGTTTGTATGCATCTCTGTACTTTTTCTTTTTTAATTTTTGGTGAAGTATAATTGATTTACAACATTGCATTAATTTCTGCTGTACAGCACAGTGGTTCTTTTTCATATTCTTATCCATTATGGTTTATCACAGGATATTGAATATAGTTCCCTGTGCTATGCAGTAAGACCTGCTGTTTATACCATCTATATATATTAATTTTCATCTGCTAACCCAAGCTCCCACTCCATCCCTCCCACAAAGGCCCTGTCCCTGGTAACCAGTAGTAAGTTCTGTTGAGTTTGTTTCTATTTGGTAGATGTGTTCATTTGTGTCATATTTTAGATTATACATATAAGTTTCATCACTGTACTTTCAAAATTAATTTAAAAAATTGAGTAGAAAATGGCCAATAATAGAAAAGAAATAGTTCAAGTTATTTAAATATAGTTAATCTGCTAGCCATGTTATTTGAAGTGTATTCTATATAATTTCTATGGGAAACATTAAATTTCTGACTGGTAGAAATTTTTGTATAATCTTAACAATATATATAATTTAAAAAGTACTTAATTCAAGTTTCTTTAGGATTCCTTTACCATATATTTGAATGATAGTTTTCATAATATATATATACCAATAATATTTGAAGGATGTGCCCCACAATACCTTAGTGGTTTATTTAAATAGATAGTATTTCGTAAATAACACACTAGAAACTGTTAGTAATTATTTAAACCCAGTACTTCATGGTAATTCTGGAAGAATTTTAAAAGGTAACAGTGAAATTCTCTGGACACCTGATTCAAAGTGCTGACTCATTGGAAAAGACCCTGAGGCTGGGAAAGATTGAAGGCAGAAGGAGAAGGGGACGACAGAGGATGAGATGGTTGGATGGCATCACCAACTCAATGGACATGAAATTTGAGCAAGCCCTGGGAGATGGTGAAGGACGGGGAAGCCAGGTGTACTACAGTCCGTGGGGTCACAAGAGTCGGACATGACTGAGTGACTGAACAACAACAATAGTGAAAAGTCTTTGTACTCCTACTAGTCTCATTTATCAACATTTACCTTTTATGAAAATATCCAGTTCTTCCATTGAGGTGTATTCTCTTGAAAGTTTAAATTTTAATTTTGTACATCAAGATGTTGGCACCTTGAGTCTAGTAGCATCTGCAGTGTATTGTTTTAATTGGATCTGACATAATACATTTTTAAAGAGCTTTACTCTTGAAGCCTACAACTTAAAGAGCTTATAATATGAATCCCACAGTAGCCATCCCTAGGAATTTTTATTTTTATAAAAATATTTAAATATTTTAAAGCATATTCAAAAATTTCAAAGTTTATGACTAATCTAGATACCATATTAAAAAGCAGAGACATTACTTTGCCAACAAAGGTCCACCTAGCCAAGGCTTAGGTTTTTCCCAGTGGTCATGTGTGGATGTGAGAGTTGGACTGTGAAGAAAGCTAAGCACTGAAAAATTGATGCTTTTGAATTGTGGTGTTGGAGAAGACTCTTGAGAGTCCCTTGGACTGCAAGGACATCCAACCAGTCCATTCTGAAGGAGATCAGTCCTGGGTGTTCATTGGAAGGACTGATGCTGAAGCTGAAACTCCAGTTCTTTGGCCCCCTCATGCGAAGAGTTGACTCACTGGAAAAGATTCTGATGCTGGGAGGGATTGGGAGCAGGAGGAGAAGGGGACGACCAAGGATGAGATGGCTGGAAGGCATCACTGGCTCAATGGACAGAATTTGAGTGAACTTCGGGAGTTGGTGATGGACAGGGAGGCCTGGTGTACTGTGATTCATGGGGTTGCAAAGAGTAGGACATGACCGAGCCACTGAACTGAACTGAACTGAACTGAAGGTACGAAAGGAAATATGTACATTGAAAACATACTCCACTTTCACTTCACTCCACTTTTAAAGCTGCTTTAGCCATATACAAAAACAAATATACATTCTTTTTAGCATAGTATACAAACTGTATAATTTTAATTACTTTGACACTTTTATGGATTGGCCCACATCTGCCAACAAACAAAAAATTGTGTTCTCATTCTCTTTTATGGCTACATTGCATTCTAAATTATATATATGTAGTATAATTTATTAAATAGATATTTTGTTGATAGATGCTTAGATATTTTCCAATCTTACAAAAAACACATTACAATAAATAACTTTGTATGTGACACCATTTTACATAAATGAGAAAATATAAATAGGTCATACTGCTACTTCTAAAATAAGGCTTTTGAGTTATTTTTTTGATAATAGATAATTCCAGATTACTTTTCATACAAGATGAATTGATTTACATTCATGATCAAAATACCCTCTTTTTCATTCTTACTTATAGAATGTGCTATTGAAAATTTCAATCTTTGTTAATAAGAGGTAAAATATTGCTGTCACTGTAGTTTTAATTTATATTTATTTTCTTATTTTTTGAGTTTAAGCTTTCTTCATATGTTTAAGAATATTTGAATTTCTTTTCACTTTGTCATAATTATTTTTATCTCTTGTCTTGCATTCAATATGATATGTCATTATTTTATTCATTTTTTTGTGTCTTTGGTCATCATTTGCCTCTTTGACTATTGTATAGACTTCAGTGTTTAGCTTTCTTGTTCATCACTATCTCATCAGCTCCTAGCACAACACCTTCTTTAGCAGACATTTAGTAAATATTTGTTGAACAGGGATTTAATGAAGTAATGTGGGGGGCCTGGAGGATGTTACTACAGAATTTTGTACTTGATTCTCTGCCCAGTTACTTCTGAGTCTCCTAAGACAATAGATATTCCTTACTAGATTTTGAAAGTTTACTGAGCTGTTTGAAAACCAATTGAAAAACACAACACTTAAACTAAAGAGATTTATAATTAATACTTTAGAACATTACCTCTTTATAGATTCTCCAAAATATCTAAATTGTTTTCCATGGTTCTCCAGTGAGAATTCTAGGTTAGCTTAGTTTTTCAATGCTATCATGGAAAGGCAAACAAAGATGAATCTAGGAAACAGGAAGAGACTGTTTGGAGACTGCAATGTTGCATATTTGGAGCTGTAAAACTTTTCTGTTAAGCGGTACACAAATTTTGCTTCACTGAACTTTGTCATTGCAGAAGAATGTAGAGTTTTCAGGAATGTAACTATTTAAAAAATTAACTATTAAAATATTGGGTCCCAATCATAAAATATATAATGATTTAAAACTCTTTTTTTCCACAGGAAGTACCATACCCTGTGCTGTGTGAATTCTTTTAGCAATTATAGATACATAGTGATTGTTGAAATATAAGGGAGATTTGTAATGTATTTGAGTGGCTAATACCAAAACAATGGATAAACAGTACTACATTTTAAAGCAGAATTCAACAAATAGTATCTAGGTTTTACCTACATTTGAATATTAATAGCTAGTGTAAAGAACTGGTAGTTTACAGGTCTACCTAGTCTTGCAAGTCATATTAGATTACAAGAAGTCTAGAAACAAGTCTTTGTTTTCCTCCACAATGCATGAGAATTACTAATCATAATAAGACCCAAAACTAACTCTGTAAGACACGTTTGAGATGAGATGGTTTAAAAGGCTTTATCAATTATGTAGAAGTCTGACTTTGCTTAGAGCGGGGCCACACTACCAAGATGTCATGTTGTGGTTTTGGGATTTGCAATGAGGAAACCAGAGATAGGAGGTCAGAAATCTAGTATTTGAGAGAGAAGTGTCTCTGATTCCAGAGGAAGATAGAAGGGTCTTGCAATATGACTTGGCCAAAAAAGACCACCCATAAGTAATACACTCCAGGAGACATGTTACTTTATAACCTACTCTATGTTTATTTTTCTGCATTGTAAATCTTTGATGCAATCCTTAAGACCTCTATTTGATTTGTTAAACCAACACAGTCTTAGGTAAACTGTTGTAGGGAGCCAAAGTGTGTGTTCATGGGTATAAGTCTGGAGATGAAATTGAATAGACAGGATGAATTCAGCAAAGAGATACAACGAAAGGATGGACAGAGGTGATAGCTGAAGGATCTCAACTGTGCAGTGTGTATTGAGAAGTGACAAGTGACAGTCTAGGTGTTTAAGTGCAGTCCATGTGTGGGAACCTCAGAAACAGCTGAAATTGTGCCTGGGCTTCCTGTATTCATGAGGGTGAGATTACATTACATTTAAATGGGAACAGCTAAGCTCAGAAGACAGTAAAGGTTCAGCATACATCAATGACTTAGACAAATTGCTTATGGATATTTGTTACAAATCCTCAGTAGAGTTCAAGAGTGATTCTTGTTGCATATTTCAGTGCTTACATTACACATTTTCAAAGATTCATGGCTACAGATAAGTGTACATTAGTATCTTCTCCCTAAGAAAATTATAAAGTCCCTGAAATTACCAGAGTCCATTCTTATATAACATGCTTATCTCTCATAATATCTAACATGGTATTGAGCCATTATGGGGATGTTCAGCATATATTTATTAAATGAAAATCTTATTGGACAATTCTTCTGAGGATTTTATAGCCTATTATCTCAAATGACGGTAATATCATAAGATAGAATCTTAAATATGTTATATATCTTCTTTAATTTGGAATGTGAACTTTTTACTTAGGATACATATGCTTTTCTCCTTTCATTACCATATTCACTTAACATTGAATGTCTTATGCTCCCTCAGTAGCACCTGATTTTTAAGGTTCTTCTAAAGAACAAGATAACTGAGCCAAATTCTTCTCTTATGCTAATATAAAATCAACAGTTAATTCAGATCTCAAATCTCTAGTGATATTTCAGGCATAATTCATGAATGTTTAAGTCCATATGTCATGTGGTTGTCCAGCTATTTATACAAACATGAAGTACAAATGTGTTTTGAAGCTTTGAGCAGACCTGTGACCAGCTGATACTTCTAAAAATACATCTTTTTTTCCTCCAAAGGATCTTGTTTCCAAAGTCATGTAAGTTTAACTTATGTAAGTATTCTCATTATATAAGTTGAACTTCTTTCTTGTGACTGTGAAAGCCCACAGGTTGAATGCACACACATGCACACACACACACACACACACACACACACACACAGAGTCCCTAAATCATGTTGGACCATTTGTGACCCTGTGGACTGTAGCCCACCAGGCTCCTCTGTCCAAGGAATTTTCCAGGCAAGAATGCTGGAGTGGGTTGCCATTTCCTCCTCCAAGGGATCTTCCTGAATCAGGGGTCGAACCTGCTTCTCCTTCCTCTTGTACTTGGGCAGGTGGATTTTTTACCACTGAGCCACCTGGAAAGCCCTCTCATCCTTTTCTTGGATGGAAAGGATTGAGGAGGGGAGGAGAGGGAAAGAAAGCAATTGGTTCCTCAGTCCCATGTGTACACAGTCTCCTCACTGATGGGAGTGCCAAGTTCATTCAGCCATCCTGGCCGCTCCAGCCTTGAGTTAAGGAAACATACCACCCCAAGGATGGACATGTTACTTGCTTTTCCAGTCGTTTTCAGGAATAAGGCAACTAGTCTTTCCAATCAGACTGGGCATTTCAAGTGACTCATCATGATTTTGAACCATTCCCAGGACTGGTAGCTTGAGAAAAGTTCTTGTCAATTAATTTGGAATTGGAGGGGCGGTGGTGGATTCCTTGTTTCCTCTGCGGCTGCTACTGCTTATGCGCAGCACGTTCTCCGCGACTGTGCAGCTGACGCACAGCAGACTTTCAGTTTTTGTTCAGGTCTGGTTTTGATCTGCAGTGTTCAGGGATGAGCAATTCCTTTCAAGTTATTTGCAAACCTTGTCAAAGCTTGATTGCAGCATGACATTGATGACAGACTGATTATTACTTGTCTCAAAAAGCAGTGTAAGAACATATTGGCTTTCATGCAAACATCCAGCTTGTCATTAGCGTACAGTGCAAATGGCAGCGGTTTTTACACCGGAATCCAGGAAACATAGGCAAAAAGAAGCGTCTCTTTCAATAGGTCCTGAAAAGATTTCAATAAAATTTTAGGGACAATTTTTTGTTCAGTGAAATTCTTATAGCGAGACAAACGGTCTAGTTTTGACATTTCTATTGGTTATCTAGAAATACCTTTACTCCAGTAAGCTAGACAGAAAAAAAAAATGTATAAAATGATATTGAAATATAAACAGTTTAATTTTTCTTCAGTAAAGCAAATCTACAAGTGAATTCAGTTGCACAGTTCTCCTTACTTCTCAATAACTTGACACAGATCCACCCAGACATATAAATTAGCTCCTTGAGGTGAGAATTAGACCTTGTAATAGACACTTTGCCTTTTAATCCACAGGAACTCAGTTGCATTAAAAAACATATATATTCTTAAATCCTTTCCAGGAATTAAAACCTCGAAGATTTCCATTTTATTTGAGATTTATGAAACTTACCTGTATGTGTACTCGATGCTTAGGTGAAAGTTGCAGACGGGACACAAGTGGTATCAACAATCAGGATCATATACTGCCTTCTCACATATGTATTTCTCACTTCTCTACATAGAAAGGTTAGGGGCTAATCTCATTCAGCCACAGCTATATTCCCAGAAGGAATAACCACCTAATTTCTTTTTTAGAAATACTAACTCTGTAAGGAGATGACTTGTTCAAAGTTACTTGGAACTTTTAATTAAAAATATATGTGCATGTGGCAAAATTTAAATTAAATATGTAAAGATATTTAAAGAAAGATAAACTTTTCTCCTACTGTATTATAGTCACCCAATATTTTATTCTAAGGGACAGTCACTGATATGTGTATATATGTTTATTGTCTCCCACTTTTCATGTAAATTGATGCAAAATTTGACATGGTATTATTACTGACCAAGTTTCTTGATCTCCTTAATCAATAGAAATTGATTAATGGCCAGACAAGAAATTCAGGCAAGGCTTTATAGGGGTCCGTGCTGCCACAGGGGTGAGCAAGAACAAACTACAGTTTCCTTTGTTCACTTACTCACTGACTAGGGTGACCTTGCTCCTTAAATGGGGTCAGAGTAGGGGTGTGTCTAGGGGTTGGGCAGAGGGGTAACTTAGGTGGTTTGTTTGTTAGGTGATGTATGCAGGAGGCATGCACAGTACCCTGCTTTTGCTCTAGGCTCTTCAAAAGTGGTAGTTGATTTTTTTTTTTTTTTGGTCTCTTTATAGCATTTGTCCAGAATTTTTCCCAGATGTGCATGCATGCAGTTATTTTTAGTTCCATACAGTTTCTTTCTGTTTTGTTGCTCTAGGAGAGGTGTGTCCAGGTGCAAGCATTGTGGCACTGTAGCAAAGACCTGTAGCACAGGTCCCAGCCTGTCTCCATATTATCTGTGTTTTATTCTCTTAGCAGTATTAGAAAAATGAAGATAGGACTTTAGATGGTCTGGAATTCCTGTCTTATTTGGGATGGTCAGACCCCAGAGATGACTATAACTGACACTTGATTCATGTTAAGTCTGATATATTTGCAGGTGAATTTCCATATTAGAAATTTTCCCTTGTGGCTCAGTTGGTAAAGAATCCACCTACAATGAGCGAGACCTGGGTTCAATCCCTGGGTTGGGAAGATCCCCTGGAGAAGGGAAAAGTTACCCAATCCAGTATTCTGGCCTGAAGAATACCATGGACTGTGTAGTCTATGGGGTCATGAAGAGTCAGACTCGAATAAACATCTTTCACTTTCACTTTCCATATTAGATTACAGATTGTTAAAAGAGATATAGATAATTATTCCAAGAATAAAACAACACTAAAACTCTGACACATTTGAGTTTTAGGCAGTCAGTTCTGGGCCATAGGGAATACCCCATCATCCACAGAAGGGAAACTTGGTGAGCAGGAGAGCTTGTATTTCCACCAAGAGGGATGCAGCTGAACCTCTAGCCATGTGCAAATGGCTTAATATAATTAAAATCTCATTTCTGTTATCTAGATAGAAAGACTCAATATACTCTGCCCATTAGAATCTATCACTCACCCTCAGATTATAATAATAACTCAGATGCTATAGTTCTAAACCAATTCTTTCCCTAACCAAACTTATAAAATAGAAGCTTCCACTTCAGGATGGGGTACTCAGTGTACATATCTAACCCTCCTATATTTCTAAATCCCATTAAAATACAAAATAAATTTTCAAAAATCCTAAGTGTATTTTATAGCCTGAAAATCAGAAACTAGAACCCAGAATCAGACTCTTTCCAAAATCAGAATTGCCTGCTTTTATGTTTATGGTTGTGATCGTTTATTTTATGTGTCAAATTGGTGGGGCCAGGGGCTGCCTGGATACTAGGTCAAACATTTTTCTAGTTATTTCTATTGTTTTGGATGAGTTTGACACTTAAATTGGTGGACTTTGAATACATTACATTGTCCTCTATAAAGTGGATGGGCCTTATCCATTAGCTGGAAACCTAAATAGAACAAAAAGACCAGCCTCCCCCTAAACAGGAGAGAATTCAAGAGTAAGAGGCTTTGGACTTGAATTGAAATGTCACCTTTTCTTGATTTCTGCCTGCTTGCTGGCCCACCCAGTAGATTTTAAACTGCAGAAGAAAACTTCCATATATACGTATGGTTGTTCAGTTGTTCAGTCGTCTCTGACTTTGCGACTCCATGGACTTAAGCACACCAGACTTCCCTGTTCTTTACTATCTCCCAGAGTTTGCTCAAACTCATGTTCATTGAGTTGATGATGCCATCCAACCATCTCATTCTCTGCCACCCACTTCGCCCCCTGCTCTCAGTCTTTCCCAGCATCAGGGACTTTTCCAATGAGTTGACTCTTTGCATCAGATGGCCAAAATATTCGTGCATCAGCTTCAGTATCAGTCCTTTCAATGAATATTCAGGGTTGATTTCCTTTAGGACTGACTGGTTTGATCTCCTTGCAGTCCAAGGGACTCTCAAGAGTCTCCTCCACCCCACAGTTCAAAAGCCTTAATTCTTCAGCATTCCTCCTCCTTTATGGTCCAGATCTCACATCTGTACATGACTACTGGAAAAACTATATTGACTATATGGATCTTTGTCAACAAAGTGGTTTTATTTTTTCTGGTGAACCTTGGATAATACAATGAATAGATAAGAGCAGAGTTAGCAGCCACCTTAAACATGCACAGTAAGTTACATTTGAAGTAAGAACGGTTTTCTCCACTAAACTTTAGGAAAGGTTTAAGTATCGCATTGCCAGATAGAGAGTAAAAATGGACAATAATACCAAATTTCAGGTTTCGTAACCAAAATGACAGATTAAAAATATGCTTATAGTTCAGCTGATACATTCAACTGTATATGTGTGTCTGTATGTGTGTGTGCATGTGTGTGTGTTTTCTCTTTATCTATCTACCTATCTACTCTCTATCATCTATATAAAGTGGTAAATTTGAGGGCTTACTGTGCAAGGTACTATATTGAATATATTACATGGAACGTTCAATTTAATTCTCACAACAACCTTATAAAGTAATCATTATTATGCTTGTTTAACATATGAAGGTAAATTTTAATGTAGTGATGAAATTAAAAGACGCTTACTCCTTGGAAGAAAAGTTATGGCCAACCTAGATAGCATATTCAAAAGCAAAGACATTACTTTGCCGACTAAGGTCCGTCTAGTCAAGGCTATGGTTTTTCCTGTGGTCATGTATGGATGTGAGAGTTGGACTGTGAAGAAGGCTGAGCGCCAAAGAATTGATGCTTTTGAACTGTGGTGTTGGAGAAGACTCTTGAGAGTCCCTTGGACTGCAAGGAGATCCAACCAGTCCATTCTGAAGGAGATCAGCCCTGGGTGTTCTTTGGAAGGAATGATGCTAAAGCTGAAACTCCAGTACTTTGGCCACCTCATGCGAAGAGTTGACTCGTTGGAAAAGACTGTGATGCTGGGAGGGATTGGGGGCAGGAGGAGAAGGGGACAACCGAGGATGAGATGGCTGGATGGCATCACTGACTCGATGGATGTGAGTCTGAGTGAACTCCGGGAGTTGGTGATGGACAGGGAGGCCTGGTGTGCTGCGATTCATGGGGTTGCAAAGAGTCAGACACAACTGAGCGACTGAACTGAACCATTTAATATAGTGAATAGTTTTTCTAAGGTCACATAGCTAGTATGGGCTGAGATTTCTAACACCAATGCTTAGAATTATTTGGTCCAGTTACATAGTCAGTAAATAAAGGAGCCCAGGCTGTCAGAGACTGTGCTGTTAAAGCACCATGCTACATGAAAATTCTTCAAAAATTACACAGAGCCATATATCTTTAGTAGTAAATCCTGATTAAGACAGTATGATAAAAGAAAATTACAAGCCCAAATCTCCTATGCACATTTTTGCAAAAGGTCCTAAGCATAATATTAACCAACTATATCTATTATGTTTTGCCTGAAAGGTTCATTCAGGTATTTTTTCTGTAAGATGACTCTAGAGTGCTTGTGTGTTTGCTAAGCCACTTCACACAAGCGGCTCTTTGCAACCCTATGGACTGTAGCCCTCCAGGCTCCTCTGTCCATGGGATTCTGCAGGCTAGAATATTAGAGGGTTGCCATGCTCTCATCCAGGAGATCTTCCCAATTTAGGGATCAAACCTGGGTCTGTTATGTCTCTCGAATGGGCAGGTGGGTGCTTTACTACAAGTGCCATTTGGGAAGCCCCTAGTAGTGTTTAATCATCTTTAAAACTTCATTTGAAACAATTTTGTTAGATTGTATTATGACAGCTGTCATATCAGGGTGCATTTAACAAAACTTGTCAAGATGGATGATTTTTTTGTGTAGCCATATTAATATTGAACATGGAAGAAAAAAGCAACATTTTTTAGCATATTATTCATAAAATAGTGATAATTGCTTTCTACCTTGATACAAAATACAATAATTTCTTAAATTAGACAAAATTATTAGTTATAAAAGAAAATACTAATAAATTGGACTTCCTTTAAGTTAATTGATTCTGTTCATTAAAATATAGCATTAATAGTGTTAAAAGTAAAACTAACAAATGGGAAAAATGATAAATAAATAAATAAATAAATACACACAATAAACACACACACACACACAAAGCTAAAGGACTTATATGCACAATCAATAAAGAATGTCAACAAATCATAGAGGAAAAAATGCTTAATGAGCAAAATACTTGAATAGTTACTTAAGAGAAGATAAGAGAGGCTATTCAAATGACCAATAAACACATGAAAAAGTAATCAGCATCATTAGTTATCAGCTAAATGCAAATTTTAGCCTTAATGAAATAATGTTATCCCAAGCTGAATGACTGAATTTTTAAAAAATTGAAAATATTGTGTTAGATATTAATCAAATAAGATTCTCAATGTTAATTAGAAATATTATTAGACTTAATTAAGAATTAATTAATAGCTAATATTCCAATTAGTAATCACTTTATCAGAAAATTACTTGGTAGCATTTACCAAAGCTCAACATACACATAATCCTGCTGAGTTGTATTTGTGTGCTCAGACACTCAATCATGTCCAACTCTTCGTGACCCCATGGACTGTAGTCTGCCAGCCTTCTCTTTCCGTGGAATTTTCCAGGCAAAAATACCAGAGTGTGTTGCCATTTCCTACTCCAGGGGATCTTCCTAGCGCAGAGATCAAACCCATGTCTCCTGCATTGGCAGGTGGATTCTTTACCCAAGATTCAGTGTAATCTCTATCAAAATACTAGCTGGCTTTTTTGCAGAAATGTATAAACTTATCCCAAAATTCACATGTAAATACTAGAGCCCTAGAATAGCCAAAATAACCTTGAAAAAGATAAACAAGTCAGAGGACACATTGCTAAAATTCAGAATTTACTATGGAGCTACAGAAGACAAAACAGTGTGGTACTGGCACAGGATAGATAAATATAGATGAAGGGAATAAGAATTAAAGTTTGGAAATAAACCCTTACATTTATGGTATATTAGTTTTCAGCAAGGATGCCAAGATACTTAAACAGGAAAAGAATAACCTTTGCCATAAACAGTGCTAGGACAGCTGAATAGCCACACGCAAAAGAACAAATTAGATCCCTTCTCTCATACTATACCCCCAAATTAATTCAAAATGCATCAAAGGCTTAAGTCTTTGCTAAAGCCGTAAAACTCTTAGAAGAAAAAATAGAAGTACATCTTCACAACCTGAGGTTTAGGTAAAACTTCTCAATAAAATATCAAAAGAACAGTGACCAAAAAAACATAAACTGGACTTCATCAAAATTTAAAACTTTCATGCTTCAAAGGACATCGTAAAGAAAGTGAAAAGACAATCCACAGAATGGGAAAGAAAATACTTGCAAATCATAAAGTTAAGAGACCTACATCCAGAGTATTTAAAGAACTCTTACAATTCAACAATAAAAAGACAAATGACCCAATTAATAGAACTTTTTCCAAAGAAGATATACAAATGGCCACCAAGTACATGAAAAGATACTCAATATCCTTAGCCATCATGAAAATGCAAATCAAAACCACAATGAGATGCCACTGTACATCACTAGGATAACTATAATTAAAAAGTCAAATGTTGGTGAAGGTGTAGAGAAATTGGAACCCTCAGAGACTGCTGATGGGAAGTAAAATGGTTCAGCTACTTTGGAAAATACCTGGAAATTCCTCAAAATATTACAAATGGAGTTATCAAAAGCAGAGACATTACTTTGCCGACTAAGGTCCATCTAGTCAAGGCTATGGTTTTTCCTGTGGTCATGTATGGATGTGAGAGTTGGACTGTGAAGAAGGCTGAGCACCGAAGAATTGATACTTTTGAACTGTGGTGTTGGAGAAGACTCTTGAGAGTCCCTTGGACTGCAAGGAGATCCAACCAGTCCATTCTGAAGGAGATCAGCCCTGGGATTTCTTTGGAAGGAATGATGCTGGGGCTGAAACTCCAGTACTTTGGCCACCTCATGTGAAGAGTTGACTCATTGGAAAACACTCTGATGCTGGGAGGGATTGAGGGCAGGAGGGGAAGGGGATGACAGAGGATGAGATGGCTGGATGGCATCACTGACTCGATGGACGTGAGTCTGAGTGAACTCCGGGAGTTGGAGATGGACAGGGAGTCCTGGCGTGCTGCAATTCATGGGGTCGCAAAGAGTCGGACACGACTGAGCGACTGAGCTGAACAGAACTGAACTATCATATATTTCAACAATTCCAGTCCTCGGTATACACTTAAGAGAAATAAAAGAATTATAAATACAATAGAAATAAATGCTCATAGCACCACAAAGCAGGTACAGTAATATTTTCTAAATTTATTCATATTACTCCCAAACAGGAAACAACCCAATTACCTATAAGAAGGAAAATAAATGAATACATTAGGGTTCACTTATGTATGAATTCATGAATGACACAGTAATAATTACAATATAGAAGGAAAAACTTATTTGATAGTAGTGGGAAGATCACTTGAAATTCTGGAATTCTAATTTTTCATTGACATAGTAGGAAGCAAGTAGATATTTTCTAATATTGATGGATCAATTAAAAAAAGATGAGATGTAAAAATATTACTTAGAGTAATTACTAACAAAGATTGAAAACAACTGATTGAGAATTTTATTCCTTATTTTTAAACAATATATATGTATTGTTTCATAGTGAACATTTTAAATTTGTGAAACATAATTCATATTTGAGCTTACTGAATATGAAGTAAAAGCTGCAGGACTCCCATTTTGCTAATGTTGATGTAGATACAACAGGACAGCCATTAAAAATACAGCCGAAGCCAAAACCTGTCCAAATCAAGACTTCAAATAGGCTGCAGCTGAAACTCTTCTCACCTACCAGCCTCAATAAAGACCACTTCCTGGAACCTTACACAAACAAGCATATGCATTAGTTAGTGCGTGAGATTCAGTAGGGCAGACTTGGCAGAAAGACAAAAAAAAGAGTCTCCAAACTTCTTTGGAAAGTGTTTTGCCACTTATCCTAAAGCTATAATTCTGCCAACTGGAGTCAGTGGGCTATTATAAATTTATATATGCATTTGATCTGCCTGGAGAATTTTTTTACTTATATGGTACGTCAACATTTCAAAACAACCTTTTAAGATAGAGAATCTTCCAAGAGGAAGGCTCTTTATATGTGAGAGGCAGCTTTCTCTCTGAGGGACAGCAATGACTGGTTTGTTTGAGTACAAAACTGACAGTTGGGAAAGTCTGAAATACGATTCTGGCTTTTCTACTCCCTTAGGTTGGCCATACAGAATAAACATGAACCTGTTAAGCAAGCAGGGTTTTGGAGGAAATACATATCCATATTAATGAAGAACTAGAAACTCTACTGTATTAAGGGTTAAAGAAACCTCTTGGCTGCCACCTGAGTGACCTTGCTTGATTGAGTTTGGATGGAAATCATTGGCAAATTTTGCACACAAACTTCAGGAGGCTTTACCAAATTAAATGAGATAAAAGGATTCCATAGAAAAAGCACAGAATTCTTTGAAATTGTTTTTGGCTTTATAATTTGGAAAGAAAGAAGTTTAAAATACTACAAATAAGTGGTTTGTTGAAATTATTTAAAATTAAAGAAAAATTTAATGAGATAATGAAATAATGCTATAATGCTAGAGCCTGAAAGAAATTTCATTGCATTCTGGAAAAGGAATCTTATCATTTGATGAGTCTCCTATATGGAGACTGTCCTCTGTCAGTATATAGCCTTTAGCCTTAGGCATCCCAGAAAGACTGTACTCAGTAACTACTGATTGAGGTATAGTCTGCAAAGAGTATGACTAGTGATTTATGGGGAATGTTTGCAGTCTTATTAGTTTGACTTGCTGGAAAGGAACAAAATTCACCATAGAATTGGAGAAAATTCACCTCAGACTCTCTGGTGGAAGTGAAAGTACCTCAGTTGTGTCCGACTCTGAGCAATCCCATGACTATACAATCCATGGAATTCTCCAGGCCAGAATATTGGAGTGGGTAGCCTTTTCCTTCAGGGGATCTTCCCAACCCAAGGATAGAAACAGATCTCCCACACTGCAGGTGAATTCGTTACTAGTTGAGTCACCAAGGAAGCCACAGTGGAAAATGGAAAAAAAAAAAAACCACACCTGATCTCAACAGCAAGCAACTATGGGATTACAGGATTAAATAAAGGATATAATAAATAGATAGATAGCAAACACTCCTTTCCAATAATATAAGAGAACACTCTACACATGGAAATCAGATGGTCAATAGTGAAATCAGACTGATTATATTCTTTGCAGCCAAAGATGGAGAAGTTCTATACAGTCAGCAAAAACCAGACTGGGAGCTGACTGTGGCTCAGATCATGAACTCCTTATTGCCAAATTCAGACTTAAATTGAAGAAAGTGGGGAAAACCACTAGACCATTCAGGTATTACCTAAATCAAATTCCGTACATTTATACAGGGGAAGTGAGAAATAGATTCAAAGGATTAGATCTGATAGAATGCCTGATGAACTATGGACAGAGGTTCGTGGAGACAGATATCAAGACCATCCCCAAGAAAAGGAAATGCAAAAAGCAAAATGGCTGTCTGAAAAGGCCTTATAAATACTGTGAAAGGAAGAGAAGCAAAAAGTGAAGGAGGAAAGGAAAGATATATCCGTTTGAATGCAGAGTTCCAAAGAATAGCAAGGAGAGATAAGAAAGCCTTCTTCAGTGATCAATGCAACAAAATAGAGGAAAACAACAGAACGAGAATGACTAGAAATCTCTTTAAGAAAATTAGAGATACCAAGGGAACATTTCATGCAAAGATGGGGTCGATAAAGGACAGAAATGGTAGGGACCTAACAGAAGCAGAAGATTAAGAAGAGGTGGCAAGAATACACAGAAGAACTGTACAAAAAAGATCTTCATAACCCAGATAGTCATGATGGTGTGATCACTCACCTAGAGCCAGACATCCTGGAATGTGAAGTCAGGTGGGCCTGAGGAAGCATTCCTACAAAGAACAAAGCTAGTGGAGGTGATGGAATTCCAGTTGAGCTATTTCAAATCCTGAAAGATGATGCTGTAAAGTGCTGTACTTAACATGCCAGCAAATTTGGAAAACTCATCAGTGACCACAGGACTGGAAATGGTCAGTTTTCATTCCAATCCCAAAGAAAGCAATGCCAAAGAGTGCTCAAACTACCACACAATTGCACTCATCTCACATGCTAGTAAAGTAATGCTCAAAATTCTCCAAGCCAGGCTTCAACAGTATGTGAACTGTGAACTTCCAGATGTTCAAGCTGTATTTAGAAAAGACAGAGGGACCAGAGATCAAATTGCCAACATCCTCTGGATCATCAAAAAAGCAAGTGAGTTCCAGAAAATCATCCATTTTTGCTTTATTGACTATGCCAAAACCTTTGACTGTGTGGATCACAACAAACTGTGGAAAATTCCTAAAGAGATGGGAATATTGGACCACCTAACCTGCCTCTTGAGAAATCTGTATGCAGGTCAGAAAGCAACAATTAGAACTGGACATAGAACAACAGACTGGTTCCAAATTGGTAAAGGAGTACGTCAAGGTTGTTTATTGTCACCCTGCTTAGTTAACTTATATGCAAAGTACATCATCAAAAACACTGGGCTGAATGAAGCACAAGCTGGTATCAAGATTGTCAGCAGAAATATCAATAACCTCAGTTATGCAGATGACACCACCGTTATGGCAGAAACTGAAGAAGTAAAGAGCCTCTTGATGAAAGTGAAAGTGGAGAGTGAAAAAGTTGCCTTAAAGCTCAACATTCAGAAAACTAAGGTCGTGACATTCATGGCAAATAGATGGGGAAACAGTGGAACTAGTGACAGACTTTCTTTTCTGGGGCTCCAAAATCACTGCAGATGGTGATTACAGCCATGAAATTAAAAAAAGCTTACTCCTTGGAATAAAAGTTATGACAACCTTGACAGCATATTAAAAAGCAGAGACATTACTTTGCTGACAAAGGCCTGTCTAGTCAAGGCTATGGTTTTTCCAGTATTCATGTATGAATGTGAGAATTGAACTATAAAGAAAGCTGAGCACCAAAGAATTGATGCTTGTGAATTGTGGTGCTGGAGAAGACTCTTGAGAGTCCCTTGGACTGCAAGGAGATCCAACCAGTTCATCCTAAAGGAAATCAGTCCTGAATATTTATTAGAAGGGCTGATTTTGAAGCTGAAACTCCAATACTTTGTCCACCGAATTGAATAACTGACTCTTTTGAAAGACCCTGATCCTGGAAGGCCCGGCCTGCTGCAGTCCATGGCGTCACAAACATTTGGACATGACTGAGTGACTGAACTGAACTGAACTGAACTTCTGAAGTAGATAGAGCTAACAGCAGAACAATTCCAATGTTAAGGACACCTCTTTCAAATGGGCCGTCTAAACTCTGGCTTGGGAATTGGCTGGAATTATGAAATTGGTTAATCAGTTAATTAGATTATTTTCAGAGCTTCAAATTTCTCCAAAATGGAAGCCTAAACTCTTAAGAAATGATTAGCAAATTCAGTCCTGAGCTAAATCTTTGAAGTGGGCTGAAATATCAGAACAGGAAATGAAAAACTGATACAATAGTGTATGATTTTATTAGTTCTGAGTTCATAAATTAAGCAAGTATTTGTTATTGTTTTTTACTCACTAAGTCATATCCAACTCTTTGCAACCCCATGGACTGTAGCCTCCCAGGATCCTGTGTCCATGGATGGGATTTTCCAGGCAAGAATACTGGAGTGGTTGCCATTTCCTTCTCCAGGGGATTTTCCTGAACCAGGAATCAAATCCACATCTCTTGCATTGGCAGGCAGTTTCTTTTACCACTGAGCCACAAAGCACTGTGACAAATTTTAATTATACGTGCACCACCCATACACACATGCATATACCAATATACATCTGTACATAGTTTATTTTGCCGAAGAAAAGTAACCAGCATACCATTCATTAGCACAAACAATTGCAAAAATGCTGGGCGTGAGAAGGCTTTCAAGGAAAATGATAACTTGAGATGGAGGATAAAAGGTTTTATAAGGATTAGCGAAAGAGAATCAGGTGAAGTTCTACTAATTTCAAAGAAGTTAGTCAAAGATGGCTCTCAGAAAAGGCAAGAATTTTGCTTAGGGAGGAAGAATTAGGGATTAACCTTGTGTGCAAAAAAGAGTGGGCAAGAACAGCTATAGGGATGAGGACATGTAAGCACCAGTATGGAGAAGTCACTGAATAATTCAGGGTCTCTCAGTTTCAAAATAATAATAGTAAAGGAATCCTGAGTAATCTCTATATTACACTAGAATTAGCAAGCTCATGGTGCCTGCTTCTATTATTGCATTTCCAATGTTTTTGCTTTGAAATCTTCCTTGATTATAGTCCTTACTAAACAAGAGTACACTTGTATTTATGGAAATATATTTAAATTGCTTAAATATATCTATTTTACATCAACAATCATGTTTCAAAAACATCTTCATAACCTCAGTTTAAACAGAAGCATCAAGTAGTAATTCAAAAATTATAGATATCATTATGTTTTTATAAATGTTCTAGTATTTGTTAACAAGGGCTTCCCTGGTGGGTCAGTGGCAAAGAATCAGCTGGCTGTGCAGGAGATACGAGTTCATTCCCTGGTTTGGGAAGATCCCCTGCAGAAGGAAATCGTAGTTCACTCCAGTATTCTTGTCTGGGAAAGAATGAACAGAGGAACCCGGCAGGCTAAAGTCCATGAGGTCATACAGGAATCAAACAGGACCTAATGACTAAACAACATCTGTTAGTAAAGTCCTCAACAGATGACTGTACCTCCCATTCTGAGGTCAAAGTGGAAATAAAGCAATGTCTTATATGTTTTTATTCTTTTTAAAAAAATATAACTGAATGATTCCTACTCCCTCTACTTATATTTAAAATGTATATCTGGTGGGTATGGGATTAAGTTAAAGAATTTTGGAATTTGCAAAACTGGTGTTCATATTAAAAAAAAAAAGAACATCAAAATGGAAAGAATAATATACAGCATATGTTGAAACAATTGCAGTGAGAAAAGGGGAAACATAAATAATGCAGAAACTTCTTGACAATATCAGCACTGATATAAAAAGAGACTTCACCAGAAACTAGGATCTAGAATTGAATGAGACATTACCAGTTGAATAATAATAAAGAAGTGAGGAGTAAGTTAAAATGTGTAATAGGTTAAATATCTGATAGCATAAATGCGGTCCTGAAATATGCCTAACTAATAGAGGGATTAAAAGAAGAAAAGTAGGAAAAAATGCTTAATAGACTTGCCATAGAGTTTAAATGAAATAGAATAGTATTTCTAAGCAGAATATCTGGAATATTAATATTAAAAGCAAGAAGAAAAAAGATTTGAGTAAAACTCTGGTCTTCTGTCAGTCCAGCCTGCCTTCCATTTCTGTTCTCTTTCTTGTCAGATCTCAAGGCCCCTAGCATAGTTATACTCTTCTCACAGTCTGAAGTGTTGTGGCACAGCCTCTTGGACTGCCAGCGATCTTTGAAGAGTCCTAACTATTTCATGTCCTAATACTTCAGCAAGTATGCGTTTTCCAACACATGAGACTGAAATGTCTGTGAGATGAGCAATGTAGAAGTGAGGATGGATTGTTTGCATCAAGATCACTGAGCTAACGGATGAGTCATACATTCAGCTTTGGCAAGCATATCACAAAAATGTTAGTTCCTTCTTGATAAAAGTACAATATAGAGAGTTGTGATCAGGAATAGGAGAGCAAACAAGACCTGGTGACATTAGGGAGCCTTAGCAATATTAGGGAGCCTTAGTTACTCCAAGAGCCAAAGAATAGAAGAAGGACACAGAATTATGCTGGACCACTGGAGAAGGACCATGGAGGAAGAGTCTCTGATGAAAATATTAGCTGTAGAGGGAAACCACCACTGCCACACTTCTGGCACCAAAGCAGGAAGAAAACAAAGGTATTATATGCAGATTTTTCTCTCTTCCTACCCTCCTCTCCTCTAATGCTCTTCTTGGCCTAATCTAACTGAAGATAGGGCTTTCCTGGTGGCTCAGACGGTATAGCATCTTCCTGCAATGCAGGAGACCTGGGTTTGATCCCTGGCTCGGAAAGATTTCCTAGAGAAGGCAATGGCAACTATGAGGACACAAAGAGTCAGATATGACTGAGTAATTAACACACACACACAATGGAAAGTAAGCCTGCAGGAGAGCCAAGGACACAGGGAGGCTGCTATGTCCTTGCAGCTAAGGAGAGCTAAGGAGAGCTGCAAGGACATTACAGCTTATAGCAATCACCTGTAGGACACCTGTATTAAGGGTCTCCAGTCAAACAGGACCAAGGAGATATATACATATATGAAGAGAGTTATTACAGAATTTGACCGACATGGTTATGGAGGCCCAGAAATCTCACAATCTGCCATCAACAAGATTGAGACCTAGGGAAGCTTGTGATGTAATTCCTTTGGAGTCTAAAGAGGCCTGAAATTAGAAGGGACAGGAAAGCCTGATGGTACATGTTGCAGTCTAAGTCTTAAAGCCCCCCAAACCAGGAATGCCCATGTCCTAGGGGAAATAGATGATAATTAGGGGGAATAGATTTCCTCTATTTCCTAGAGGAAATAGATGATGTCTCAGCTTAAGCAGAAGAGGAAAATCAACCTTTCTCCACTTTTTCAATTTATTTGGTCTCTCAGTGGAGTGGATAGCATCCACACACATTGGGAAAGGCCACCTATCTGCTTTACTCAGTCTACTGATGGAGATGCTTATCTCTTAAATATCCACACAGACACACCTAGAAATAATGTCACCATCGATCTAGGCATCCCCTTACCCCATCAGGTTGACACATAAAATAAACCATCCCAAGCTCAAAGAGATCAGAAGGGAGAGGAGAATGGGACAAGGAAGATGAGACAGGACACATGCTCAGACACAGTTTTCTAACATCACTGGGGAGCTTCGTGCACTTTACTCTTTAGCAAGCTTGTAGCTGCCAAATTTCCTATGCTTAACACCTCAGAAATACACTTTTAATTTGCTTCAAAAGATGCTTCCATACACAAGTGGTATCACCTCTACTTTATTAGAAGGAGTTTGTACCTTTCTCTTGCTCTTGAGAAATCCAATTTGTTGTTCCACTGAGACAAAAGACGTCAGGTGCACATGTGGATAAGGTGGTCATAAATAAGTCTATGTTCAGCACACACAATCTAACCCTGTTATAAGCCATCAGTTAGGGTATTTTCAGGGGGGTTGAAGTTTGTTATGGGAGAACAAAGAAGCAAAAGTCATACTCCATAATAAAAATGGAAATCAGTTGAAATTCTCAGTTCCACTTCCTGAGCCAATGAACATAAAGTTCATGTTCTGCACATCTGTTTGCTGGGATGGATCTATAGTTATGTTAGAGTAAACTAAAATAAACCCCAAGTAGGTTTCTAGGGTCATCCTCAAAGCTGAAAACATATATCTTGGTCTCTCTGTGGGCAGATTTAGGGCCATACCACTTGGGGTTTTTGCGAAGGCAGTGATTTCCTCATTTTTACAGGAACTATAAAATTACAGTCTTTCCCATTATATTTTCCCTTTTAAGCTTGGCAAGCAAGCTGTACTGATCTGGTGCCAATATTACATCCATGAGATACTTAAGGCCAAATGTCTGTATTTTAGAGAATTTAATTATAAGGAAAAGAAGAGTTTATATAAAGCCTACTACTGATAGAAATGTTTTCATTCAATATATTGTCATCCAATTGTGAACCAAAGCAGCCTTTGTTTTTTTTTTTTTTTTTCTTCCCTGAACCATTTTGCTGCTGTGTTTACAGCCTGGTACTGCAGTGCTGGGCTAGCAAGGGAGACTACAAAAGACGTGACCAGACACAAAGGTGATAAAGGCTTGTCTCATTTCCGTGTTCAACCAAGGTGGAATGCAAATAGCAAGCAGTGCATGACAAAAAGTAAATTAGATCTTTAAAATCCTGCTTTTAATAATCTGAGATGATATTGGCAGCTCAGGTAAGGCTTTTCTACAGAGTATAGGATTGCTAACTCAGTTAAATAGCCTTAAAAGCCAGATACAGAGTAATATAATTCTGTCCCTTCAATATAAATGACATTTCTTCCTTTTCCATGCTGTCTTTTAAACACAGGGGCACATCCACACCTATAATTTTCTGATAGCATCTCATTCTTAAATTGTTTAATTATATACTTTCCTAGCAAATGTTTTTAATATCTGCTATGATAGCACACTGACCTGGTACTAGAAGTTCAAAGGTCAGCATGATACAAAGCATCCTTTCTGAGAGATCATAGGTTGCTTAGCCGAGACAAACAAACTGGTACAACTCAACAGCATACACTCATACAGGTTCGATACTGTGTTTATTGCAGCACCAAAAAGGGAGCAACTAGTTCTGAAAGGGAGTGACTAGTTTTGCCTTTCTGAATTAAAGAGTGTGTCCAAAAAAATGTATACCAGAACTAAACTGTGAAGGAATTTTTCAGCCGTAATAGAAGTACATGAGCTTCCCAGGTGGCTCAGTGGTAAAGAATCAGCCTGCTAATGCACGGAACGTGAGCTTTATCCCTGGGTCAGGAAGATCCCCGGAGAAGGAAATGACAACCCACTCCAGTATTCTTGCCTGTGAAATCCCATAGACAGAGGAGTCTGGTGGGCTACAGTCCATGGTGTCGCAGAAGAGTCAGAAGCGACTTAGCAATTAAACAACAACTATAGAGGTATATACTTTCCTGGCAGACGGAGCAAGATATTAAAAAGCACAAAGTCCTGTGATGATAAAGTCCATTCAAATTTGCATCAGTTTTTTTAAATTTCAAAATGGCATAATATCGTCAAGAACAGTGGAAGAGCTCTTTACTCTCACTGGAGGTGAGATCAACAAATCTTTCTGACTAGCAGTGAAATATACATGGAGGTTGACTCATGTTTGAATTTTGATCCAGCCTTGGGTCACCAGAATGTTGACAGTTTCACCATTCTAATGTCAGAAATTGCATAATATTCCACTAGAGGACTCCTTTTGTGTTGATTAAATGATACAACTTGTAGAAGTGTAGGGCACTTGATAGACCCTTGCAAATTGACATTTGTGAATGGAGTTGATTTGCACAGGTTTTGAAATCAGATAATGTTGGTTTCTGACTCTCTCACACTAATTAGCTGAATGAGCCTAGACAAGTTAACCAACTGCTATCAGATGAACACAGTGGAGCTTAGTAGCACTGTTGGGAAGATTGGAAATCCTGAACTGAAGATCACGCTCCTGACACACTGCTTAGCTCAGAGCATGTACTCAATAAATGAGTGAAGGGAGAATGATGCAGAAGAGAAAAAATTGCATTTATCCTAAAGCATGATGTGGAGACTAAGGGCAATGCTATATTTACATGAGAAAGTATTCATTCCAGTTTTTAGGGAACATAGGCCATCCTACTTCTTTTTAAATAATATTTTGTAGCCTCCAACACTTCTGAAATGGCACTTAGCACTTACTCCCTTTATTCTGCCATTTGTGAGCAGGATCATGGTGAGAAGTATGGTAAATGCCAAATGGAGGGTAGAAATAAAGAGGAAAGAGATAAACAGGAATTTCTTGTTTTTGCCATTCTACAACTTTCTTCCCCCATCCTCACCTTCAACAGAAGGTGTATGTGTGTTGAATCACTTCAGTAATGTCCAACTCTTTGCAACCCCATGGACTGTAGCCCGCTAGGCTCCTCTGTCCCTGGGATTCTCTTGGCAAGAATACCAGAGTGGGTTGCCATGACCTCCTCAAGGGAATCTTCCCAAACCAGGGATTGAACTTGTTTATCTTAAGTCTCCTGCATTCGACATGTTCTTTACCACTGGCACTACCTGGGAAGCCCTCAACATAACAGGTTTCTGACATAAGAATACAATGGAGGGACACACACTGAGGAAAGGTCTTGTAAGGACACAGCAAGAAGGTAGCCGCCTACAAGCCAGGAAGAGAGCCCTCACCAGGAACTGAAGGGACCTGCATCTGACCTCAGACTTTCAGCCTCCAGAAATGTGAGAGATAAATGTTGTTGTTTGAAAGAAGGAAAAAAAAGAAGAAGCAGCACAATGCATATGATGTAAGAGGCTCTTAAAACATGCATCTGGGGTAGATTCAAATCAGTGTGAGGATCTCCTCTCTTGTTCTCTTCTTGCAGCAGGTTTCTTTGTCTCCTGCAGCCATGCTCAAGCTGAGCTTGTCGGCAGCAGCAGAGGAAGATTTGTGATCTGAATCTCAGGCACGGAGTTGTTTACTGTTGAGTATTGTCAGGCATCATTGCGTTTTCTTCTCTCCTTAATATGTTACTGGCAGTTGGGTGGCTTAAAACATCTCTGTCCAAGTGAAAGATTTTTTTTTTCCTTTGTTCTCCCTTCCCTCTGCTTCAGACACATGGCCACCTGGCATATGCTGTGTATGCTCCGTGCAGAGACTGCCAGCTTACAGACAAAGCCCGGGTGGACACGTACGGCCAGAACAGCCATGATGGCTGTCAGCTCAGTCAAACTGCTGGTCATTTGGTCAAACACTCAGCTCAGATGCTTTCTTTGACTGAATTAACTGTAGGAACAGTAGATCCTGTCACATATAGACAGAAAAGAATGGTAGTTCACAAGTTTCTTTTCAGTGCCCCACATTGCTGAAAGACCATTCCCTAAAAACTATGATATTAAAAAAAATCAAAGTGTATCATTATTGGCCAAAAGCACTCTAATTACTTTAGAATTTACAGAGGAAAGAAAGGAAGAAGAGTCCAAATTGTTACTTGGAAAAGACAGTCCCCATATCTCCCTAAAACTTATATTTTTAGAAAGCTTTGTAATAACTATTCTAGACATAGCAGGCATTATTCAAGATTGATATATTTCAGGAGGCAGGTTATTGATGTATAAATTATGATAAAAAATTTGTAAAGAAAAAGAAACAAACTTGCAAATAAACATAGCGAATGGAATTTTTAAAGTGATAGCCACACATATTTTTGGAATTCTTTTTTCTCGAGGTGATACTTTATAAAACACCATTTGCTTTTCACAAAGAGAAAACTTAATAAAGAGGGCATAAAAGATTCAGTGTCTTAATTCCCTTGGCTTTCTAAAGTTACATTTCACTGTTGAAAGATAAATGCAGTATTTTTTTGAGCTTTAGATGGGTACACAATTGTTATCTTTGCTAAGAGTAATTTGTTTGCAAACATGGTACATCTCATTAAGGTTAGCATAAAAAAATGGTTTACTTGCTGTTATGATAAGACAGTGTTTCCTCAAGCTGGGAGGTTTTTTTTTTTTTTCATATGTAGTATGATTAAATAGCATGGGTCTTCGACTTATATAAGAACATTGAAGTCCCAGGTCTTTGAAAGGCAGTGTATGGATTTGATTTGTGACCAGATAAACCATTGACAGGTAAATCTAACATAGATATGCCCTTGCCATGGCCCAGGAAATCCAAATTTCAAAGAAAATAATCAAATGCCATAGATGGCAGAAGCTGTAGATAGGACGTAGCATTGACTCTTTAGCTGTGGTCAGATCCATTTGATTTTGTTGATTACTCCAAACTGATCACATCCCATGTTGAGTGGTAGGGTTTTAAAAAAGATAATGAAGGACCCTACCCTTAGTAAACTTGCTCAGCTTTATGCAAATAAAGGAAATTAATAGCACAAGATAATAGGTAAAAGATGCCAAATCAGTGGGTTCTTTGATTCATCTCTGCCCTCTCTCTTCCCTTTATCCTAATTCCAGTGCTGCAAACTCTCTTCTAGAATCTTATATACCCTAAATTGCAACTATTCAAGTTCAGAAGTTGCCAAAAGTCTTCTTCTACATTATGGTCAAATCCTACTATTTCATTTATTAAATTTATCAGAATATCTAGGTCAATATTTCTATCAGAATCTGTATCTCTCTCTGTTTCTATGTTTGTGTCTGTAGCTATGACTATAGCAGCAGCATCTATTTATCTTTTAATATAGCCATATTTTCTAGAGGAAAACATTGTATGTAAATGTCCATAATATCTTTCCTAAGCTGACTTTACTACTTAAGTTATTGTCATTCCTTTCCCTGACAAAACATATGCGATTGTTTTCGTGCATAAAGACAGCACTCCTTCAATATATCCATATTTTATTTCCTAGAGAAAAACATGAACTGATGCTCTTTAGACAGATATTCACAATCTCTAGCAATCTATCATCGAGGCAACTTTTCCACCTTATTTATTATAGTTCTTTATCTTGTATCCATTCTCTATTGAGTCTAGTTCTTCATTAACAGGGAATATTTTTTCCATTTTCCTCTTATTGATCATGCAATTCTCCAAGCAAAGCATTTTGACTCTTCCATTTCCATGTTTTTAAATTCTGTGCATTCTTTTGTTTGACTCAAATATAACTTATACCAGGAAGGTCTTTCCTGATTTTATCTACTTGATGTAATCTCTCAACTTAGATGTAACTATTCCAGCATTTTTCACAGGCTGTTTTGGGTTATCACTTTGTAGTTGTATTTTCAAGTCAATGTTTGTTGACAATTTACTTTGTGTTTCAGAACTGCAATAAGAACTGGGCTATGAAATGAAAAAAGAAAAAATTAATGTTGTCTCTACTCAAGATGTTCCCAATCCAGTGGTGTGACAGACATGCGAAAAAAATATGACATCATGTTGAAAGGGCTCTGCAGGTAGAGAACAACAGATGTTATTATATGAATAAGTGGCTATATTATTATTTAGGTCATTAGGGCAAATACGTCATAGGATGAAGATTATTTGGACTGACAATAAAGGATGAAGGAGAGTTCACAGCAATCACATTGGGTGTCCAGTAAAGTGGCACAGGGCTTTTCAAACAGATGAACATGTGTGAAAACACATGTCTAATCACTTCTCTGAGGACAATTAAACAATTTCAAACTTTTTTGGCAGAGAGGAAACTGGTAAGAAGTAAGAAAGCGAGTCAGTGAGGAGTGAGATGACCAAAGCCTTATCTTTTCTGCATAGTTTGTAACTAAGCTTGTACGTTGCTGATAAGGCATATGGTCTGATGTGCATATTAGAAATGTTATTTTGAAGAGGCTATGGGATCAGGGGAGGTTTTGAGATAGCTATTTGGGAGAGGGGAATGAAATTATTTTTTTAACCTAAAATAGGTATCAGGGTTAAAGAGGTAAAGATGGAAGAAGGAGTTAAGAATTTTGCCATGTATCTAGCTTGGGAGGTTCCATTACTAAAACTAGAGATATGTGAGACAGGTATAGGTGTTGGTCCAAGTAGAATGAGATGGCTCTGAATTGGGTGAGTTTTGTTTTCACCATTTATCCAGATATTTGGATAGAATCCTTAACTCTACTCTTCAGACTATTAGGTCCTTCAGCGTAGGATCTATAGTGTTTTGTCTATGTTATTTCCCATTCATAATCCAGAGTCTTGCACTTAGCAGTGGAATTGATAAGTAAGAAGTTCATATAGGTCTTAGAATGTATGCTGGCCTAGCTACTTAGGAGCCCTCCACTGACAACAGACCACCTCTGTAACTTCAGAGGTGAAGAAGTTTCAAGAATGTTTTTCCTTCTGATCTATAGGTTTCAGGTGAACTCAGTGATTAGCATGAAGATAGCCCAGGTAAGTCATGTTCTCTTTTAGACAGTGTAGAGTCCCCCAGAAATCTTTTGCTAATTCTTGCGTCCTGTGAAACAAAGACAGAAGTTGATGATTAGTTATGATTTAACTATGATACCTTATCAGTTTTTGAATCCAAAGGCCCAGAAAGTAGTGAATGATCTTAAATGATCTTAAACGATAAAAGCTATTGATGTCGTGCAATATCACTTCTGGAAACAACAAGTTATTGAGGTTTAGATGAAAAATGACTGGAAATATACATCATAAAGTTTTCTGACATAAGTATCATTTGAGCAATAAAACTATGACAATTTTCTTTTGAGGTGGAAAATAAGGAAGCCTATTAGCAGTGTATTCCCCACAATATGTTTTTCCACTTGTGTCAGCCTTGTGCTAATGTCATGACTCATTTATGGATCTAACCTAATATTTAATATATTTAAACTCAATTCAGTTTTTCCTGTTTGCTTTTTGTCTACTTTGGAAAATGACTGATTTTGTTTCTTGTATCAATTCCTATCCAGTTTTGGTATCACTGCAAAATAACATTCTAGTTTCAGCTATTTCTGAAAAATGAAAACAATAGTTTTCTAATTGGTGGGATTTTAATTTCCTGAGAACAAATAATCCAAATTACAAATTCTAAAGCATTTTCCCATTCATAGCTACTTATCCAAATAAAGATATTTTCAGGTTCAATTTTCTGATATATCTGTATGCTGGGAGCAAGAAAAAGAAAATAAATTAAACAAATTGAGGTACTACTTTCTTTGTTGTTGTTGTAGTGAAAATCTTGCATAAACTTGCGAGAAAAAAGAATATTTTGTGAAATCATTATTTTAGTACCACATTTTTTGAAATTGCTTATACTGACACTGTACAACATTATTCTAGTTTGGATATAGCTGTAATAGGTTTTTAAAAAGCAATAATACAGTGATTTAATATAATAAAAAGGAATGGAGAAGACAAATATAAAGAGAATATTTAGATACATTTAACATATCAGTGAAACACACCTATAATAGGAAATTAGTCAAGAAGTATAACAAACTCAAACTAGGTGATGACCATGATAATTGAGGATAATTAGGACAGAATTCTTCCCAAACTTCTGTTAGATCGAATGCTAAAGCAGCTGTTTCAGAACTGCAAACAAGTAATGCAGTTTCATTGCTCTGACTGAAACTTGTTTTTATAACATGATCCCTCTGACTAAAAATTATTCATTTTGTCAATCTGATTTTAGGGCATTATACACTTTTTATTAGGTGGTACTGATGAAGAAATCCTCAAAATATATTTCATGTATGGGGACAAAAGATGGTATATAAATGTATAATCATATAGTAGTGGGAGTATGTGAGACCATTTATTTAAAGAATGCTGATTCCAAGCACAGTGCAAAACCTAACGTGGTTTTTATCAGTACTTGGACAAGGGGCCATAGTTCATGGGATCACAAAGAGTTGGACATGACTAAGCAACTAACACTAGAAAAAAATTTTCAAAAAGTTCCCCTAGAAAACACTGAGTACATTTAGATGAATGAAAAAAGAAATGTATTAGTGGGATACTCTACCAAAATGGTGCACCATCCATATTTCATGTTTCCAGAGGATGTATGGAGACCATAGTGAATGTTGCAGCCTTGGTTTCAAGGAACTTCATTCAATCTGCATTTTGAGACCGTCTATTCCTAAAAATCATAGTCATCCTTCCCTTGCTATTAAGACAAATATCTGGATGTCAAATCCTCCTGGATCAGAGAAAAAATCGAAACAAGGTATCTTTATGCTATTTTGTAACCATGCAAACTTTTTCACTGTATAAATGGTAACATCTCATACTTGTGACATTTATTCTCTTTGGTAAGAGTTGTTGATTTAGTGGGCAGGATGGACTTTGTATACTTGGCCTGTTTTTACTATTTGCTCATTTACATCGCAGAAGCTTCCCAGTTGGCTCAGTGGTAAAGAATCTGTCTGCAAATGCAGGAGGCACAAGTTCACTTCCTGGGTAGGGAAAATCCCCTGGAGGAGGAAAGGGCAATACCCACTCTAGTACTCTTGCCTGGAGAATCCCATGGACAGAGGTACCTGGTGGGCTACAATCCATGGGGTTGTAAAAGAGTGCGACACAAACTAGGGTCTAATCAGCAATAGGAGAATTTGGCACTCATCCTTTCAAAGGGCTGCACAAGACTTTCCACTTCATATCTTTCCTCATATCACAGGTCAGTCAAGATAGAACCACATTTGAGCACATATGTGTACAGAGTTCTGTAGAACATGTTGTGGAAATTACTAACCATGTAAGATCTTGCTCTAAGGAGTTAATTCCATAAAATTCAGAGAGAGGAGTCAGAATTTAGGTATGTAACTATTAATATAAGACTAACAAATCATATCATGAATTGCCAAATGACATACAGAAAGGAGTATTTCACCCACACTTTTAATTGAGCTTAATCTCATGAGGAACAGAAAATTTCCTAGGGCTCACCCAAAGGTTATGGCAATCTGTAAAATAATAAAAATGTAAATTTGTAGATTTATTTTAAATATATATTAAAATATATTTGTGCTTTTATGGTGCTGATGATGAGACCTAAAAGGATAGTCCATTATATTTTAAGAGACTTTTTCTTTTGTCATTAATTCTGAGCCCCTTTGAAAAGGGGCTGTTCCATGAGTTTTCTAATATTTACTCTTTATATTATTTGAATTATATAATTTACAATTGGAAAAACAGTTATTCATTATTTGTCTGTTGCAGAGAAGCAGAGAACTGTGTGCTGATAAAAAGGTTGAATAATGGCTAGACTCCAAAACTATTTTCCTAAGCCACAGTTTGGTGAACACTGTATTAAATCACAGACTCACAGAATATGAAAGGAGGAAGGAATTTGAAGATCACCTAATCCAGCCCCAGCATTTTTACAGATCCAGAAACTAAACCCAGGGGATTAAGAGGCTCATCCACAGTCACAAGCAAGTTAGTAACTGAACCTGAACCAAAACCCAAATATTTCGTCTCATGATCAGTTTGTTTCCCCAAATTGTCCTAGTTCTCTAAATAGTATATTTTTAATTTTTTGAAAAGCTATTATAACCACAATGTTCAAAATTTATAGAAGATATAGTGTGAAAAGTGCAGTTTTCACTCTTTGTCTCTTTTATCTACTTCCCATTATCTCCTCTCTTCACACTCACTTATCCGAACAAAACACTGCACCTTCAAAATACTGATTAAAACCACCTTGTTATTGAGGTTTTCCATGTCCACTCTCCCCAGACTGAAACCCACAGCCCTAGTATCCTAGTTTCTCCATAGAATCAGTATGTCCTCCCATAATGTATATTTTAGTTTTTTCATATATGTCATGGGGGTGTAATGTTTGTCTCCACAGGCATAAATGTCAGAAGTCTATTTTGCTCGTTTTTCGCTACAGATAAGGTACTGAAAGAGAAAGATGGTCTCAGAAAAGTGAGAGCTTTCAAAAATTATTTTATCTTTTTTAAAAAACATTGAAGTATAAATGATTTTGATACTACTTTGGTGTTAGATGTATAGTATAACGATTCAGTATTTGTATATAGTATGAAATGATAGCCACAATAAATCTCACTTAAGAAGTATCACTATATATAGTTGATGAATTTTTTCTCATGATGAGAACTTTTAAGATTTACTCTCTTAACAATTTTCAAATATACAGTACATTACTACTAATTGCAGTCACCATGCTGTATATTACATCCCTGTGACTTTATTTTATAAATGGAAGTTTGTTCCTTTTGACTCCCTTTACCGTCACCTATTTTGGGAGGGTTTTGTTCGGTATTAAGTGAGATTCAAGAGGCCTTGCTTGCTTCTCAGCCTTTGTCATAATCAAAACATTGTCCCCAAAATGATGATTGTTGTTTTTTAGTCGTTAAGTCATCTATAACTCTTTTGCAACCCCACGGACTGTAGCTCGCCAGGCTCCTCTGTCCATGGAATTTTCCAGGCAAGAATACTGGAGTGGCTTGCCATTTCCTTCCCCAGGGGATCTTCCCCATCCAAGGATTAAACCTGGGTTTCCTCATAGCTCAGCTGGTAAAGAATCTGCCTACAATGCGGGAGACCTGGCTTCGATTCCTGGGTTGGGAAGATCCCCTGGAGAAGGGAAAGGCTACCCACTCCAGTATTCTGGCCTGGAGAATTCCAGGGACTATATAGTCCCTAGGGGTCACAAAAAGTCGAACACGACTGAGTGGCTTTCACTTTCACTTTCACTTTCCTGCATTGGCAGGTGGATTCTTTACCACTGGGCCACTAAGGAAGCCAAAAGGATGATGAGAGTGTAGAAAAGACTTAGAGACCCACAGACTTGCTTCCTGAAGCAGAGCTCTATCCATGCAGCAGATTTTGGAGAATTCCAGAAAATTAAAGATTATTGTCCTATGATCTGAATTTTTTGTATTACGGTAATGGGTAATATATATATATAGTATTACAAATATTATGTTTTGTATATTTATGTTTTAGTTGTCATTTATAAATTATATTCTTTGGCTTCCAAACATTTTAAAAGAGACAAGAAATTCATCTTTCAGTTTTTTCCCTATCTTCTCTTTCCTGCTTTTTCTTTTATTATTTTTTTTTTCTGGGTATATAACTTAGCCTGTTGATTTAACTCTAATTTTAATGTCTGTTTTGCAGTTACATATACTTGAAGCTTTACTGCATTTGTTATTACATCTTCACCAATCTTAACCTTCATTAGTTGAAGACTCTTCCTTTAGGGGTGTTCTTAGATCTCTTGAGAGTAAACAACCATGTCTCTTTTATATTTATACAAATATCTGTAACTTTTATACTTGAGTACAGCTGTCTGAATATAAAATCTATGTCCTCTGCCTTCTCTCCTTAAGTATGTTTTAGATATTGTTTCACTGAATTCTGATATTGAAAGGTTCTGTGAAGGTAATTTGAGACTATTTGATCTGTTTTTACCTTTACAAGTATCATGAGACTGTTGCTTGATTTTTTAGCTTTCAGTGTTTTTAATACACTGTGTCTTGCCCTGTTTCTAGATCAGTTTTTTTGTTTGTTCGTTTTTACAAAACAAGAGGTTCTTTTTTATTATGAGAAGATAATTCCTATTACATGAGTTTTTCCACTATAGTAAAATATATCCAACATAAAGTTCACCATATTAACATTTTAAAATGTACAGTTCAGTAGTATTAAATACATTCACATTGTTGTACAACCATCATCACCCTCCATTTCCAGAATTTTTTAATCTTCTTGAAATGAAATTCCCACTCCCTTCTCCCCACAGCCTCTGGCAACCACCACCCCACCATCTTATGTTCCATCTCTATGAATTTGAGTACTTTAGACACATCACATAAGTGAGATCATACAGTATTTGTCCTTTTGTGAGCTTTCATGAATTTTTAAAAAGTATACCTCTAAATATGTTTTTCAGTTTATTTTGTTTTGTTTTCTTGATTAGGGACTCCAATTATGCATACATTGAGGATGGTGGTTTAGTTGCTAAGTTGTGTTTGACTCTTGTGACCCCATGGATGTAGACTGCCAGACTCCCCTGTCCGTAAGATTTCCCAGGCAAGAACACTAGAGTGGGTTGCCATATCCTTCTCCAGGGGATCTTTCCAACCCAGGGATCGAACCCAGGTTTTCCTGAATCTCAGGCATATTCTTTACCAACTGAGCCACCAGGACAGTTCAATAGAATTGAGGATACTTCCACATAATATAAATAGATAATACCTTAAATTATTTTTTAAGTCTTTATCTTTCATTTCCCTCATTTTGATTCTCACTTATTCATTTTTTTAGTAATCATTCTCCTTTGCAACCTTCATGTTTGTCTTTACGTCTGCAGTTTTTTTCCATTTCTTTTCTAAGATAAGACAGTTCATATTTCAGCTCACACAGATAAGACAGTTCATATCTCAGCTCACACATTTTCTTGGCATCTCTTACCTGAGTTCATCTGTGTTTCTAGACTAATGTTATAGAGATTCTTGTTTCATGAGGTCGTTTTTCTCAATGCACACTGAAATACTTGTTCACGTTTTTCATAGGCACCATGGTAATGAGTTTACCCTGTGGTGCAAACCTTTATGTTTTATGCTTCGTTTTGCATATTATCTTTGTATAGATGCTGTTCTAGTTCTTTTTGTACTATTCATCACTGAATGAGCTGGAGTGTTCTTGGACAAGCAATTTGCATGGATTTTTCTGTAGATATTTGAGAATATTCTTAAAATTTTCAAAATTCAAATGATCTTCCCTCTGCTTATCTCTCTAGACTGCTTTTTGCTAAAATTTCTCTTCTGAGAAATACTATTTTTTTAGCCCTCTCTTCTCTACTTTCATCCAAACCATTCAGCTCAAGGTGGAAAGCAGGTTTATCATCAGTACTTCCCAGACTTGTTCCCACCCTCATTGCTTCAAACAATGGGTTGTTTCACAGTTCACAATGAATCATTTACCTTTACGAAAGAAACTATTCCTGTACTTTCTAAAATGTGCCACTGCTGACCAATTCTGTAATTCTCACATTATTCCCTGCAATTTCTACTATCAACCTTCTCCTCAATACATATGTTTCAAGTTAGCTTCCTAGTTTCCCTAAAAATGAAGTTAGAGAGGTTTTTATTATCATTGTAGTTTTTTATGATTTCTTAGAGTTGAAAGGGAATTTAGGTGCTGACTCATGCAGGCAAATTCTCTTAGTAATTTCTTAGCTCCAAAAAGCCACATATGTTTCAAATTGGAAAATATATAACCTTCATACTGCATTATATAGTAGTTGAGGTTAGATTCCTGACATTATCTGGGGTGTGCTTCTTGGGTCACTTCTAATATTATCTTTTATTTATCTTTTTTTAAAATTCTTATATTCCACAGAGTGCTTATTTGTCAATACTAGGTACTTAACCAGTGTTTGTTAGAATCTAATTGATGAGTGACTGGTGGATATTATATATCAAACTGATGCTCATCTTACACAAAGTTTGAAAAATTCTCTACTGACCTAAGAAACTCTTGACTAGTTAATTACCTCTACCTAATCAGTCAATACTTTATCTACTCAAACATTTCTTAATTGACGTATAAATTATAGAGCAATTATTATAAATATGACCACTGACAGACTCCAAATTTAGACAATAGTGCTGACATATAGGAATAATTTCCATACACTTTGAGAAGTGCATTTTACCTCAGCATGTAAATTTAATTTGATGTGCCAATCCACATTCAAAACAATGGTGTAGTAAATACATTATATTTTTATCTGGATCCTAGAATTAGCACAGTACTTGTTTACAACTTTTCAATGTAACTGTTCATTTTTACCTTGTTCAATAGTTTACAAGGTTTCACTCTATGGAAATGAGCTGATCAATAAAGTATTGAAAATCGTTGATGTTTTCTTGATAGAGGAATACAATCCCCCATACATGGACATCCCCCCAGCAATTAAATGATTATCTATTTTAACTTTTTAGTTTTCTTGTGCTATCTTTATGCAACATTTAAATCGATGTGATATTAGAAAATTAATTTGTGTAATTACAAAGAGTTTTTTAATCTCTGGATTTGTACTGATATGTAATCTTCTCAAGATGAAATAAAATCCCTTGGTTAGTATGCTGAGTAAGAAGATGTCAGTTTTCAATTATAATCCAGTATAACGTAACCCAACTGAACACTGTACTTTGTGTTACTTATCTTAATTTAATTGCTTTTTTATTAATCTTAATACTTAACAAATGGGATCTTATCTGCAATGAATTTTTCAAGAAGCATTGTAGAGATTTATCATCGCTACCCTTTTTTTAATTTTATTATAACAAAGATGAATTGCAAAGGCATTTTGCATTCATAACTGATGCATATTTTAAAATATCTTTCAAGTCTTACTTCTTAAGAATAAAAGTGTTTTCTTGATGAAAGCTGAGAATATCACTTCTTAAATGTAATATTATTATTTATTATTCCTAGAATATTTACAATGTCAAACACAAAGACATTATTTGACTTATTTCTATGTAAGAAAAAATACAGTATTTCCTCATACTCCATTTTGTCATGTGGGGTATATATGCATGCATGTATATTTAAATGAACTTCCAAAGTAATGTATTTCCAATTGAGGAATAAATAATCCACATATTATATTAGAATCTATTAAAGTTCTATGACACTTATCTCTGTATTCCACATGGTGCTTACTACAATGTGTGTATGTATTATATATATATATTTTTATATATGTACTACAGTTGTCTTCCCTGGTGGCTCCGTCCATAAAGAATCCGCCTGCAATGCTGGAGACCTGGATTCAATCCCAGGGTCAGGGAGGCACGTTGGAGAAGGAAACAGAAATCAGCTCCAGTATTCTTGCCTGAGAAATCCTATGGACAGAAAAGTGTGAAGGGCTACCATCCGTAGGGTTGTAAAGACTCAGACATGACTTAGTGACTGAACTAACTAAACTCTATATTACACACGTATAAAGTTAGTATTAGTCATAACTTTCAAAAATTTATAACTAGGAGAACATAAATACCCTCTTAAAATCTACATTCATATCATTAGGGACACTTTAAAAAAATTATGCCAGAGTATAGTTGATTAACAATGCTTGTTTCAGATGTACAGCAAAGTGATTCAGGTATACATATACATATATCTAATCTTTTACATATTCTTTTCCAGTTAGGTTGTTAGAGACTAGTGAGCAAAGTTCCTTGTGCTATACAGGTGGTTTCTGTTTGTTATCTATTTTAAATATAACAGTGTGTATGAGTCAATTCCAAACTCCCATTTTTTTAAATTGAAGTGTAGCTGATTTACAATATTGTGTTAATTTCAAGTATACAGCCTAGTGATTCAGTAGTTTTGTAAATTACATTACATTATAGGTCATTACAAGATAATGGATATAATTCCCTGTGCTACACACACAGCACAACACACAGTATATACTTGTTGCTTACCTATTTTATATATAGTACTTTTAATCCATTAATCATATACTCCTAATTTGTCCCTCCTTCTTTCCTCTCCCCTTTGGTAACCACAAGTTTGTTTCCTATGCCTTGATTACTGTGACAGCCTCTAAATTGGCCCCCAATAATCCCTGCCTCCTAGTATTTGCAGATCTGTATAATCCCCCTTTTTTAAGAATGTTGAGTTTACTGATTCACTTTAAAACATTCTTATTTCTTTCTTCATCTTTATTAAAGTATAATTGACAATGAAAATTGTATATAAACCTCAGATATGCAGATGACACCACCCTTATGGCAGTAAGTGAAGAGGAGCTAAAAAGCCTCTTGATGAAAGTGAAAGAGGAGAGTGGAAAAAGTTGGCTTAAAGCGCAACATTCAGAAAACGAAGATCATGGCATCCGGTCCCATCACTTCATGGGAAATAGATGGGGAAACAGTGGAAACAGTGTCAGACTTTATTTTGGGGGGCTCCAAAATCTCTGCAGATGGTGACTGCAGCCATGAAATTAAAAGATGCTTATTCCTTGGAAGAAAAGTTATGACCAACCTAGATAGTATATTCAAAAGCAGAGACATTACTGACTAAGGTCCGTCTAGTCAAGGCTATGGTTTTTCCTGTGGTCATGTATGGATGTGAGAGTTGGACTGTGAAGAAGGCTGAGCGCTGAAGAATTGATGCTTTTGAAGTGTGGTGTTGGAGAAGACTCTTGAGAGTCCCTTGGACTGCAAGGAGATCCAACCAGTCCATTCTGAAGGAGATCAGCCCTGGGATTTCTTTGGAAGGAATGATGCTAATGCTGAAACTCCAGTACTTTGGCCACCTCATGCAAAGAGTTGACTCGTTGGAAAAGACTGATGCTGGGAGGGATTGGGGGCAGGAAGAGAAGGGGACAACTGAGGATGAGATGGCTGGATGGCATCGCGGACTCGATGGACGTGAGTCTGAGTGAACTCTGGGAGATGGTGATGGACAGGGAGGCCTGACGTGCTGCGATTCATGGGGTCGCAGAGTTGGACACGACTGAGTGACTGAACTGAAGATATATGACTTAATGTTTTGATATATGTCTGCATTGTGAAATAATTGCCACAATCAAGCTAATTAATATATCCTTCATGTCACATGGTTATCTTTTGGATGATGAGGACACAAGACCATGATAGCTCAGTTGGTAAAGAACCCTCCTGCATTGTAGGAGACCCCAGTTCAATTCCTGAGTTGGGATGATCTGCTGGAGAAGGGATACGCTACCCACTCCAGTATTCTTGGGCTTCCCTTGTGGCTCAGCTGGTAAAGAATCTGTCTGCCATTTAGGAGATCTGGATTCAATCCCTGGGTTGGGAAGATCCCCTGGGGAAGGAAAAGGCTACCCACTCTAGTATTCTGGCCTGGAGAATTCCATAGACTGTATAGTCCACAGAGTCATAAAGAGTCAGACACGAATAAGTATCTTTCACTTTCACCATCGACAAATTTCAACCTCAAAATATGGTATTGTTACTATAGTCACATTGCTGTACATTAGATCTGCAGAGCTTATTAATTTTACACAAATGAAGCTTTGTACTCATTGATTGACATTTTCTCATTTCCCTCTGCCCAGCTTCTGCTGCTGCTGCTGCTGGGTCACTTCAGTTGTGTCCAACTCTGTGCGACCCCAGAGACGGCAGCCCACCAGGCTCCCCAATCCATGTGATTTTCCAGGCAAGAACACTGGAGTGGGTTGCCATTTCCTTCTCCAATGCGTGAAGGTGAAAAGTGAAAGTGAAGTCGCTCAGTCTTGTCCGACTCTTAGCGACCCCATGGACTGCAGCCCACTAGGCTCCTCCGTCCATGGGATTTTCCAGGCAAGAGTACTGGAGTAGGGTGCCATTGCCTTCTCCACTGCCCAGCCTCTGGTAGCTACCATTTTAGTCACTGCTTTTATGAGTTTAACTGCTTCAGAAGTGATGGGGTGGCAATTTCAAGATCAGGTTTCTAAGAGACTGTGCCTTCCTTCTGTATATTCTCTTTGTCTCTCTCATATTACTTGAGCTGGCAACAGCTAGTTGCCATGTTGTTGGCAGCCCTGTGGAGAGGCCCATATAGAATGTTGGAGAAATGAAGCCCTCAGTGCAACAGACTGCAAGGTACAGAAACTCTTCTATAACCACTTGAGAAGCAGATATTTGAGCCCCACATGAATTCTAACATGTAGCTCTGACCTATAGCTTAGCAGCCTCGTGAGAGACCATGAGCTAGAGGCACCCAGGAATTGTGCCCAAATTCCTGACTCAGAGAAAGTATGAGGCAACAAGTGTTTGTTGTTTTAAGCTGCTAAGTTTGGTGATAATTTGTTATGTAGACATTTGGGCTTCCCTGGTGGCTCAATGTTAAAGAATCTACTTGCCGTATCAGGATATGCAGGTGCGACCCTTAGGTTGGGAAGATCCCCCAGAGGAGGAAATCACAACCCACTCCAGTGTTCTTGCCTGGGAAATCCATGGGCTAGGGCTCACAAAAGAGTTGGGCATGACTTAGCAACTAAACAACAGCAAATAGACAAATACTGCAGTTACCAATAATCTAACCTCCCTAAACTAAGTGTTCTGACACAGGGTTACTAAGATAACTTTACAGAGGCTATAGACAAGAGTTTCTTCATAAAAGTACGACTGAATAGACCATTTATTCTAAACATTCATAATTTTAATATACATTTTCTAATATAAATTTGGAAGTTAATAAAATGGACAAATAAAAGTCTATTTTTTAACACATGAATTTATGAGTTATTACAGAAAAAATTTTTTTCATTTGATGAGTAGTTGGTTTCAGAATTGTATCAAAGAAATAGTTTATCTTCAGCTCTTTCTTGAGCTCCAAATTTGTACATACACCTACCTACTCAACATATCTACCTGAATACTCTAATGCAGTCTCAAATTGAACATGCTTGTAACTAGTATGATTATAACATGATCTTTTCTTTTTCCAAACCTGCTCCTCTCTGTGTTTCCCCTCTTAGTATATAGCCTCATCATGCCTCCATTTCTGCACTTCAGAAAGTGAGGCGTTATCTATAGATGATAGCCTTTATAGTAAGTAGGAAACCGGTTAGTTTGCTCCAACAAAGTGTATGTAATTTGTGTGTGCTTAGTCGCTCAGTCATGTACGACTCTTTGTGACTCCATGGACTGCAGCTCACCAGACGCCTCTGTCCACGGAATTTTTCAGGCAAGAATACTGGAATGGGTTGCCAGTGGGTTCCTCCTCCAGGGAATCTTCCTGACTCAGGGATTGAACCGTGTTTCTTGCATCTCTTGCATTGGCAGGAGAATTCTTTATCTCTGTGCCCCCTGGGGAGCTGTGTGTAATTTAACACAGGTTAAATAACATAGAAGCCCTTTTCTCTTTCATGTGGTTTCCAAATAAGTGGTCTGAAGAGATAAGTTGTTGAAGTAGCCTTGCTATCATCAGTACATGACTTCCATTTTGGAGTTCAAAGCAGTTTTTCAAATGCTGACCATCTCTCTGTGGGAAAAGAGGAAAGTTAGGAAATAAAACACATGATCAAATAGTACCATGTATCATTTTTACTCACATGCCACTGGCCACAGCGTAGTCACAAGGACACATCAAACTGCGAAAGGAATTGTCGTCTGGAAATGATTGCCTGTGAGCCCAGGTAAAATCCCAGTGGGCCAGCATGGTTTGAGATGAAGATTAGGGACTCTTAGGGCAAACAGCCTGGCTTAAAATTCCTCCTCTACCACTGGCCAAGCTGTGTACTCTTGGGTAAGATAATTTGCTTCTTTCTGCATCAGATTCCTCATATGGAAAATGTGCATAATTTCATCTACTTCACAGAAAACTACTTATAAAGTATTTAGAACTGTGCCTGGTACAATTAAGTCTTTTACAGCTAAAATGAGTGGGAAATAATATATATTGCATCTCTTAATAGCAGTAGATAATAGGTACTCATGGACCGCAAACACCAAAATTTCAATCCCTTTCATTTATTCTCCATATTTAATCTGTCATCAAATTCTGTTAGTTTTTTTCTTAAACTGTCCCCAGGTCTGTTGTAACCATTTTGAATCTTCCCTTCCTTCCCTCCACCCTAAAATATGCTCTCCGGACTCTTTCCAAACTGAAAGCATAATCATTTCATTCTCCATCCATCTTTCGCCATGGTTTCTCAAAGCTTCTCGGGGCTTTTAGAAGGAAAGAAACAAGGACGGAAGAAACGAAGGCACGAAGGAAGGAAGCCTTACAAGGCTGCATACCCCTGGGCTCTGCCTATGCTTCCGGCTTCCTCTTTCCCAGTCTCTCAACACTCTAAGTGATATTAATATGCCTTATTTCTGTTTACTTTGTTGCTATACCAGGTTTCCTCTAGACCCAATGTTCTTGCCTGTTTTCTTCCCCCTGCGTGGAATGTACTCACTCCTCTTTCAGTCAACTAATATTCTTTTTTTGTTTGAAATTTAAATTAATTATCACTTCCTTTGTCAAGTCTTGGTAATCACCTAAATAAGGCCACTTCCTGGTTTATAGATGGCCATCTTCTCACTGTGTCCTCATCTGGCAGAAGGAGAGAAGGAGCACTCTGGGGCCTCTTTTCTAAGAGCACAAATTTCATTTATGAGGGATCCAGGCTCATAACAAAATCACTTCCCAAATGCTTCGCTTCCAAAGACCATTTTGCTGGGGTTAGGATTTCAATCTGTGAATTTTGAGGGGGAACATAAAAATCAATCTGTAGCACCATACATGTGTATGAAGCTGCCTTGTACCCTACAGGCAAGCCCATTGGCTATATGAATGGCAGCGGGTGAGTGTCATCACTGCCATATGCATCAGAAGAGTCAATCATCTGAGCTCTGACCAAATCCTTGACTCACAAATTATGACGTCCTATAAACAATTGTTTTAAGCTTTAGAGTTTCTGGGTTATTTGTTAAGTAACAATAGTGAACAGTAGCCTAATAGGAAATATGCATTTCTCAGAATTATCCTGAAACTTCTAATCCTTGTATCATAAGAGTAGGTCATAATTCACCTAAAACTTACTAAACGTGTTTAGTAGAACCCATTAGTATAATTCAAGCACATAATAATTTAGCTCTGCCATTTTTTCCCCTCTAAAAGAAAAAAAAAAAAAGAAAAACTCTCCTAAGCTTTTATTCTAGAGTGTATTGATAGCTAGTTTATTTACCTACATTTTTGCCAATAATGCTACATGTTTTTCTCTTTATTTACAAATTCAGTACAGCTGTATAGGCTTACACTTGAACAATGTGGGAGTTAGGGTAATTGACCCTATCTGAAGTCCAAAATTCATGTATAAATTTACAGTCTGCCTTCCTATGCATGGTTCCATATCCATGGAACTATATGCGGGCATCATATAGTATAGTAGTTTGCATCTTTTGAAAAAATCACCATATAAATGAACCCACGTAGTTTAAACTTGTGTTGTTCAAGGATCAATCATATTTTAAATACACATTTGAGTGGACAACTAGTAAAAATGTTCATCCAGGCGAGAATCAGAGAAAAATGAAGGAAAAGACCTAAAACCTAGAGAGACAGTAAATGTCTAGCAGTTAACTTCGAGACTGCATTAAAAGTGAAGTGAAAGTGTTAGTTGCTCAGTCGTGTCTGACTCTTTGTAACCCCATGGACTCTAGCCCACCAGGTTCCTCTGTCTATGGGACTCCCCAGGCAAGAATACTGGAGTAGGTTGCCATTTCCTTCTGTTTGCTCCAACTTCCAAAGTTTAACTAATTTCATTATATAAGTATGACTTTTTTTTCTTTTAGTTTGTGAGGAATTTATTTTAAAATAATTATTTTATGTATTGTGAATTATTTTAAAATTTGAATTTTTAAAACATTTTTCCCATGAAGAGCTCAGTTCTACTCGGATAATACCAAAGGATTAAAGGTTGAAAATCTAGTTAGGTCAAACATCTTCCATGGAGTTTTATCCAGGAAGTGAGATTTCAAATCAAAGGGATTCTTCACAATATCTAAGTTTATGTATCTCACATTGCTGATGAGATGTTCTGATGCCCTTGAAAATTCTCTGATGCTCATCCAAACAGATTGCTCATGTCAGTATCTCTGAAAACATAAGCATATATAGAACTTTCCTTCTTGATTATTCCTTATAAATTTATTTACTTTTTTTTTTATCATAATCACCAAAGTCATCCCGTGAATAGCTGTGGTCAATTTCTTCCTCAGTGGCATTAAAGAATCTAACATTTAATATTTATACAAGAAAACTAATTTCTATGAGTCACAGTATATTGTGAATCCTTGTCTTACAGTATAGTACCCATAAAAATGTGTTATATAGAAGTATTCTTTCTTTTATCTCTACTTCAGGTACTGTTTCCTGAATTTCTAACAGCTTTTCTTTCTTTCTTTTATTTTTTTCATTATTTTTTTGCATTTAAAACAAATTCACTTATGAATCTGGCAAACAAACATAGCATCTTTAACCAAAGAACAGGGTATCTGGTTCTCCTTCAAACAGACAAGAACATATTTTCTTTGGAGTGATCAAAGGGACAGGGCAGTTGGCAAATTTCAAAGCACGATTATGTGTTAAACATTATCCTATTCTCTTTAAAGCCAACTGCTGAAAGAACTCATTGGCTAAAAAAGAGCTTCACTTTTTTTTTTTGGATGAAGTTTTTGATTTTATTTATCTGGACAGTTATAAAATGGAATTCTTTCTTGTGGTTCCCAAATAATAAATTTCATAGATGTATATGGCAGAATGACAACATTAAACTTATAGTATATTCTCCAGGAACCAAAAGCTGGCATCTTATTGAGATGTCCACAGTTGGAAACCACAGCTGAAAGGTCTGTGGTGATTCCTATCCAACAGCAAGTGCTAGAAGGTTTCTCTGCAAATACCCCTCATAAAAGACAGATACCCGTGCATCGTGTATGTATGCTCAGTTCCACAGTCATGTCCAGCTCTTTTCGACCCCATGGACCATAGCCCACCAGTGTCAGTTGTCTACGGAATTTTTCTAAGCCAGAACACTGGAGTGAGTTGCCATTTCCTACTCCAGTGTAGCTTCTCAACCCAGGGACTGAACGCACTTCTCTTGCAACTCCTGTATTGGCAGGCAGATTTTTTTTAACCAGTGCACCACCTGGGAAGCCCAAAAAGACAGATACAGAACATCTCATATTTGAAGATCCCTGCTTCATGCATTGGAGAAGGAAATGGCAACCCACTCCAGTGTTCTTGCCTGGAGAATCCCAGGGACGGGGGAGCCTGGTGGGCTGCTGTCTATGGGGTTGCACAGAGTCGGACACGACTGAAGCAACTTAGCAGCAGCAGGAGCAGCAGCTTGCCTGCTAGTAAAAGTATCTGGAAAGCACCAGGATAGCACCTATAGCAAAAATAATCCCCAATCTAATTCATATGATTTTAAAAACAAACAAACAAAACCCAAAAACCTCCTAATGAACTTCCAAGTGATTCAGCTTCATCCCGTCTTCAGTAGGCCAGCAACTGACTTCTTTCTTCTTTATAGATTTCTGGTAATATTTTGCTTTCTTTCACAAGTCAGAGGTACATTCATGAACTAGGAAAAAGAAAAACAGCATACCTGGCTTAATTTTAATTTAGCGGGTTTTGCTACAAACAAACAAAAACAGCTGAGAGTAAATGTAGGTAGGCCTGGGATTGTTGTTCTATTGAAATTCACTTACAGTGCCTAGACAGCATTAACTCTGTGTCACCTGAGAGATATTAGTCTAAGTTGCTTAAGGCATTTTGTTCAAGTAGCAAAACAAACCTCCTTTTCACTGTGCAAAGTCTATGCTTTGAAGCTATGGGAGCAAGAAAAAAAGAAAACCTAAAATAGTCTCTGCCCTTGATATATTTTAGAAGAGAGAAATTTCTGTAGATTATGGTACATAGCAGAGGTTTTGCGTGATTGACCAGTTCTCTCAGAAACAGAAATGAGTAGAAGGCAGAATCATCAATTGCATTTCAACTGGACTAATGTCTTTGGACTCAGAATAGCCTGAAATCAAATCCTGGGTAAACCCCCTAGCAGCTGGTGTTGCCTTGGGGCCTGTTACTTAACTTCTCTAAGCCTCACTTTCTTTACCTCTTTAGTGGGCATCAAAGAACACAGCTCTCAGGGCGACTGCGAATATTACATTACAGCGGTAAAATAAATTCTGAGCAACACGTCTTACATTACTAACTTTGAGTTTAAGTTATATAAACTTTTATTTAAAATGAAGGTATTTTACTGCACTGGAACTGACAACACCTTAGTAAAAATTTAATAGCTAACATCAGGAGTTTCCTGAAATGGTAACATTCCCGCAACTAGAACTTTTGCTGAGGTTAAATTGTCACATTATTTAAAAAAGATATTGTTGGTTGATGTATGGTAAAATTTAAAATCAAAACTTGAAAAATATTTCAAGATGATTTAATTTTATCTGATTGTTTAGTAGGGCCATGTACAGCCCTCACAGATGCTAAATTGGAGACATAGGTAAGCAGTACCCTACTGCATGCCAAGGACAGATGTTTGTAATCAAACTAAGCAAACTGCAACTTTCTGAATTTCCTGGATTTATCTGAAAAAAAAAAAAAAATCTGAGACCTTGTTAAATGTGTGAGGATTATTTGGAGTGATATGAAAGTACAACAAAATGTAATGGAATTTTGACACTGAAATTTGAGTAAGGTACAGCTCAATCATGCCTAGATATTTTCTCTATTGGTACTTAAAATTGCAAGCAATATTGTAAACTTTTTATAGGATGTATAAAACATTGCTGTATGTGATCTTCAGGGTTTCTGTTTCCAGTTGTCTGTTATGTTTCTTCCTGATTATTCTTCTTACTAAACTTGTTGCACATCAGCTCTAGTTATAAGATTATTCAAAACAGAGATTTTAAATATCTGTGTGCATGTATTTAAGTTCTTCTAAAGAATTAGAATTTAGTGCTGAAACTTGCTGTGATAAAACAGTAGTAACAAGAGCAGCAATGGGAAAAGCAAAATGTGAAAGAAATTCGGGACTTGATTTGTAGGAGTGAGTTTCTTTACATTCATTGTGCTATTTTGTGGTGGGAAGTCTCTTAAAGTGTTTTTTCAGGAAGCTTGTTTCTGCTAAAATAAACATAGCTGGCATTCACCTGGTCTTTTACCTAGGAATCACTCTATGCTGCTTTAGCCACCAGTAATATGTAAGCATCATTCCGTAATAGCATAATTTACCATGTATACTTGTCTAATTATAATCTTATTAGCATACCACTTTTCCCCAAAGCTATAATGGAATAAGAAACAGAGAAAGGTGAAGAGAATGACTAATGAACCATAAAAGTTACTTTATGGTTTATTTAAATAAAATCTAATCTTATAACAAAAAATTAGAGTTTCTGCATCTTTAGGGAACAGTGTCATTTAAGCAAATGTCTTAGAGTGACAATATGTAGCATAGGAGATACAGAGAGAAAATCACTGAGATAAAAAAGATGAGAATGAATTTTTAAATCTCATTAGGAAAAAGAAAGCAAATGACATAGAGAAACAGCAGTCTATGACTTTAAAAGCTGTCATCAAATAAAGCACACTGCTTTTAGAATTACTCATGCACCAATTTAGCACTAGGATGGTGATATCTTGCACACTGCTCCCTGGAAAGGGACAGTTTTTCTTTAAACAATTATCTGCTAAAAACAAGAAAAGAGGTCAATCTAAACTATATTTCTGAACATAGTAGAGAGCTAATGGTGGCAAGTTAAATGTCAAAAGTTTGATTTTGATCAAAAGGAAATACATGTTTAAAAGCTTTGATTTGATAGTTAAATTCAAATAGTGCTCCAATTAACAATTAAACATATAAAATGTTGTAATAAAAGGAAAGATAGTGAGATGTGTATATATTTTGCTAATTTCAACATAATTGGGAATGTTGAACTGTAAAGAATGAAAGACGCTCAGTCATGTCTGACTCTTTGTGACCCCATGAACTGTAGCCAGTCAGCCTCCTGTGTCCATGGAATTCTCCAGGCAAGAATGGTGAAGTGGGTTGCCATTCCCTTCTCCAAACTATAAAGGTGTTCTCATAAAATGGCATTCATATCTGTCTCTGAAATACAGATATAATTTTATTTGCTTCTGTGTAAGTAAGGATGGATATTGGGAAAAGTAAGCAGGCAAACTGGGCTTCCCTGGTGGCTCAGTGATAAAGAACCCACTTGTCAATGTAGGCAACACAGGTTTGATCCCTGAGTTGGGAAGGTCCTCTGGAGGAACAAATGGCAACCCACTCCAATATTCTTCCCTGGGAAATTCCATGGGCAGAGGAGCCTGGCGGGCCACAGTCCATGGGAGCGCAAAAGTATTGGACACGACTTAGTGACTAAAATAACAAAAACAAGCAGACTATTTCCAGCAAACATAGAAATCAAGTCAGGAAAGAATGATAACGTCTGTACCTACATGTAATATTCAGGGGGAGAAGGGTTCATCCATGTATAGCAAGGTTATGAATTAACTGTTGTAGGAAGAAGATGACTGTGCAGAATCTGACTAATCCACTGTTCTCAAAGATGAAACTTCTAAATTAGCATGGTTGTTACAAGGTGATATAAAGAAAATCAAATAAATAATAAACTGAAATGAGTATTATCTAAGCAGCTGTTAATAGATGTGGCAGTGGCAAAAGGAAACATGGGAAAAGACCTAGGGACAGAGACAAGGACAAAAGAGTCTATGTAAGTGGAAATCTTACCAGCTCAGGGGCCTCGAAAACATTTTAGGCTCCCAAGTGATTCATGGGAAAAACTAAAAATGATTGCAGCTTCCATATCTTTTCTGGTTAGTAGTGAAGATGGCTGACTGTAGGGTATGGATAGGAAGCAGTCTTTGTGGTAACTGATTTGGTTAAAGTGACTTGAAATTTTTTATTGGTTTACTGCTCAGAAAAAGATATTAATGGGGGGAGGGTCAATGATGTATCATTTATGAAACATTTGCTTACTTAACTCCCAAAATGAGGGAAGCCCAACTCCTAAAACAAAATAGATAATTGCTATTTAGTTCTCTTTCTTTTATACGTATATTATATATGTAATATATAATTATCTGTAGTATTTAGTTGTAGTATATGTGTGCAAGAGTGCAGGCTTAGTCATATTTGATTCTTTGGGACCTCATGGACTATATAGCCCACTATGCTCCTTTGTACATGGGATTTTCTAGGCAAAGAATACTGGAGGGGGTTGCCACTTTTTCCTTCAGGGGATCTTTCTGATGCAGGGATCAAACCAGCATCTCTTATGTCTCTTGCATTGAGTAGACAGATTCTTTACCAACTGAGCCACCTGAGAAACCCCTATATATATTTAGTTATTGTATATATATTTAATTGTAGTATATAGTTAGTTTTATATATGTATATTTAGTTCTATATAGTTAAGGCTATCGGAGAAGGCAATGGCACCCCACTCCAGTACTCTTGCCTGGAGAATCCCAGGGATGGGGGATCCTGGTGGGCTGCCATCTATGGGGTCGCACAGAGTCAGACACGACTGAAGCGACGCAGCAGCAGCAGCAGCAGCAGCAGCAGCAGCAGCAGTCAAGGCTATGGTTTTTCCTGTGGTCATGTATGGATGTGAGAGTTGGACTGTGAAGAAAGCTGAGTGCTGAAGAATTGATGCTTTTGAACTGTGGTGTTGGAGAAGACTCTTGAGAGTCCCTTGGACTGCAAGGAGATCCAACCAGTCCATTCTAAAGGAGATCGGCCCTGGGTGTTCTTTGGAAGGAATGATGCTAAAGCTGAAACTCCAGTACTTTTGCCACCTCATGCGAAGAGTTGACTCATTAGAAAAGACTCTGATGCTGGGAGGGATTGGGGGCAGGAGGAAAAGGGGACGACAGAGGATGAGATGGTTGGATGGCATCACTGACTCAATGGACGTGAGTCTGAGTGAACTCCAGGAGATGGTGATGGACAGGGAGGCCTGGCATGCTGCGATTCATGGGGTTGCAAAGAGTCGGACACGACTGAGCGACTGAACTGAACTGAACTGATATATGTATATATATATAAATATGTGTTTTGTTATATATGTATATATTTAGTTCTAGGCAAGTCATCTAATCTTATGGTTCCTAAATTTCTTTATCTATAAAATGATGCTTATTTTTGGTACCTTTTTGAGGAATCAAGTATTTGGCAATTTTTGAGTCACCTACACTGTAATTAGAAATCATGACTGAAAATACTTTGTGTTCCTCCCAGAGAAGATTCACTTTAAAGGTAGTATTGCTTCTCTTGTATCTTTAAAGAGCCTCTTCAGACTTTTATATAATCCAACATGCTGGCAAAAAAAAATAAATAAAAATAAATAAATAATGACCTAAACAGCAAAATAGCATTTAAGCTTAACTCTACTGCATTACTTAAGGGTTCTCTAAGAATAATAGACACCAAAATAGTATAAAACTACCTCGACATTAAGGGATCATACAATATTCATTACCCCAACTAAAATAATGCATAATAGAAGCATCCAGCACTTTCTAAACTAGCTCAATTTCAGTTTGACTGATGATTTTGGAGCCTTTGTTTATCTAAGTGTGCCAATGTCAAGGGAGTAAATACATATATCATTAAACCATTAACTGTGTATCTGCTTAAGCCATCTACTTTTGAAAGATCTAGTACTGTTAGGCTTAGACATTTCAATTGAATTAACCATTTTGAGTCATATTTTACACAGTAATTATTTGAAATATCAAAATTTGAAAGCAACTTTTATTCTATCACCATTTTACTTTAAAACATAAATCACCATTTTACTTTAAAAGCAGCAACAACAAAAGAAAGCTTCTGCAAAACACTTCAGAAAACAAACAAACAAACAAAACCCAAAAAAACTAGGAGTGGGATATAAAGCAGTTGGGATCACATATTTTAGGCTCCAAGTTTATGACATTGGGCCTTCTCCCTATTCTTGGTACTAGGTGTCTAGCCAGAGTTAAGGTTGTTCCTCATTTAAGTATAATTAAATCTGACCTGAGCTAGGAAAATCTAGATTGTTAAAAAATATAGAATATAAAGTTTGTGCTCAGTTTATGGAAAAATAAAGTAGGTAAAATCTAGAAGACAGAGCATTGTGAGAAAAAAAAAAATTTAAGATTGGCATTACTCACAGCAGGTTTAGTCAGCACCCTAGTGTCGGGATGTTTGATGCTGGTAAACATTAGAAACACTGGCAAGATTTTGTCATCTATTCAAATTTATGCACAAGTAGGCAGAATCATATGAATAAATTTCAAAGGAAAGGAGAATGAAAACTGCGGTATGTATGTTTATAAAAGTAGAAGTGAAAGTGTTAGTTGCTCAGCTGTGTCTGACCCTTTGCGACCCTATGGACTGTAGCCCACCAGGTTCCTCTGCCCATGGAATTCTTCAGGCAAGAGTACTGGAGTGGGTAGCCATTGCCTTCTCCAGGGGATCTTCCCAACCCAGGGACCGATCTGGGTCTCTAGCACTGCAGGCAGATTCTTTACAGTCTGAGCCACTGGAGAAGCCCATGTATGTTTATATTAAAACACCAGAAGTCTGACAAGATTACATTTTTTGATTCTAAATTATTTCTTTTTATATTTGTTCAAGAAACCTCAAATTCATGACTGCTCATATGGCATAAAAAATTGTCCACATAAAATGGAATAAAGCATTACAGAAATATTTAAGTGATCCTTCAGACACTTAATGAGAAATACTGCTTAGCTGATAATGTCAGAGAGTAGAAGTGCAAAAATTCTCAGCTGAATTCAGTTGAATCATAGCAAAAGTGTTGGTTGAACAATCTCATTTATCTGCTTTAGGTGATCCTTTTTTGCATACTGACCTTTATTATATGACTTGGCAAAATTGCATATCACAAAATGGCAATAGCCTCTAGAGTTTGTTTTGAAGGTTCCAAACCTCAAATATTAAATTGATGAATGCTGTGGTACATTGCAAAGCATTATATTTCAGACACATTTTATAAATTCCATTTTGTGTTTCACAAATCAGTTTCTAATCAAATTCAACATTCTCTGGAAGATCTTATACTACATAGCAAAAAATATGTGTTAAAAAATTACTTCCTGAAAGAGAGGTGGGAGCGCACTGTATTAGCACGATGCTTCTTTAGAATATTTAAAGGAATCTTGATCAGGAGGAAGGTGATATATGTATACACATGGTCAATTCATGCTGTTGTACAGCAGAAATTAACATAACATTGTAAGACGATTATATTCCAATAAAAATGATCTAGGTAAAAGTATATATTGACTATATATATATTTATGCTAAAGTAAACTTCTGTTGACTATATCCTAGTTTATTTTTTGTATATGTATATGCTTAGGATGGGGGAGGAATCTTAAGAGGGTTGTCCAATACATTGTCACCTGCTAGGGTTATTCAATTTATCTCAAGTGCAATAACTACAATATCATAGACTATTAGAATTGGCAATAATCTTTAACTTATTTTTGCCTATCTAAACATTAAAGTATCACCGCAAACTTTCACACAAATTTTGATCCAGCTTCTGTTTGAACATATCCAGTTTGTTTTTGAGGAAAATGATCTGTCCTATGAATCTGGAGTCCTAGAGTTGGAGGTCCATTTGTCAAGCTCCCAGGCTTCTGACCTTTTCTTCCTTTGACTTTTGTGCTGGAAAGAGAACTGCTAAGATCTCATCTGACTCTCAGATTTTATGATTATCTCAGTTACTGAGAGCCCAGGAATCTAATCAAACCCTGCACTGCTCTTGGGGTTAGAGAATATTCTCTGGGTCCAGCTGAAACATCCCTCTGGTCTTTCAGCCTCCATTCTCAGAATCATATCTCTTGGTTTTTAGAGTCACAATTAGAATATGAATCCTGACACTGCTCAGGAACAAGTTCTAAATTCTAACACTCTTTAAGAGCCAGGGGCATTCTTATTTTACGTGTAACAATATTCTTTTGATGAAAGTGAAGTCAGTCTTTGGCGCTCTTCTTAAAGAAGCTAAAACAAAAGGGGCCATCAAATACACTCTCTGCTGAATTACACAAACTATTATGTATGATGGAGTGGACCCCCATCAGTAGGCATGGAGATCACCTGGAATGTCCAGATGGTTGCTTAGAATGAGGGTTTTCAAAAGCCCATTGCTAGACATATGTGTCTGCTTAGAATGTTTAACCTTCATGGTCTTTAATCATGTAGCATTATGTGAAATGCCACTGGCTGAATGGCTTGATGGAGTGTTTTGAAGCTGTAGATTTCCAATCTCCTGGCCACCACCAGAGGCCCTGCAGACACTGGGAATGTGGGCCCTCGGTTTGAATGCCTCTCTATTGGTCTATGAGAAAAGAGGGCAGATGGGAGTCAGCCTTCACATTGTGTGGGATGGGTCTAAGGAGTGCTGTGAGGAAAAGAGTGAGTGAGAAAGAGGGAGAGAGAGAGACAGAGAGATCAACTGCTTGGGAGGGCAAGGAAATACCTGTTCTGATTCTTCCCTAATTGTTGATAATCTCAAAAATATTTTCCCCTCAAAATTAAGTTCCTGTGAAGAAGATCCTTTTGGGGATTTTTATTTCTCTGAGGGTAAAAATATCACCTGGCATGGAAGTTTATTACTCTATATGCCGTAAGTAATGAAAAAGCCAGTAAGGATTAAAAGTCCATCCTTGTTCATTTTAAGGGCAGCTGAAGTATATGGGGAATGGCTTCATAGTAGGAGACACTCTCTCGCATCAGCCTGTCCTGACACTGAGTATTGACTCTGCCACTATCCCCAGGTGCAAGGATCTGAACTCCTCTGAACTTCAGTATTCTCATCTGTGAAGCTGGAATAATTTCAGCATTGCGGCAAAAATTAGAAAAAATAAATAAATAAACTATGCAAAAAGCTTGTCATGGTGCCTGAAACTTAGTCAACTCATAAAGCAGAGCTATTATTAACTCTTTATTTGGATTATAATGATGGTAGAGTGCTTGTTAGGAATGTTGACAATCTTTTAGCAGCTGAGCTTGACCCAGGACCCTTCTGTGTGTGTAAGTGCTTTGTTCCGTACTTGGCCATGATTTAGGCCATTTTAGTTTCCATCTATCTGACTTGAAGTTTTTTGCTTGAGCTTTTATTTTTAAAAAATGTTGCCAGATCTTGCTTCTACTACTTCTGAAGAGCTCTAAGGCTTCATGGCAACATCTCTTGCTCGTTTTTCAGAGTCCTAATTCTATCCAAACAGAAGCATCTGAGTTCTTTCTTTCATGTACTCGGGGTGCTGGTGGTTGGGGGTGGGGGTCCAACATTTTTGTTGTTGTTGCTGAAACTCTGGAAAGAAAGCAGGGCATGGAGCTGTGCTAGCCAATTTGGCAGCGTCCTTTTTTCAGCCCACTTGGCTGTGCACAGTATTCTGTCTGAGTTTGGGAAGATCTGTCTGCTTTTTTCCTTTGAAGAGAGGCAATGAGAAATGAGGCAATGGATTTGTCTTATACAACAGCCTGGAAAAAATAGGCCATGGCCTAACAAATAAGAAGAGTTGCATGGCCTCATTCCAAGAGTTCCTGGCTGGGGACAGGGGGACAGGTTGAGACGCCGTCTGATAAATTTTGGTTCCTAACTGCCCTCTTTCTCAAAACAAGTCTTGCTTAAACCAAAAGGTGGGAGTAGGCAGGAGGAAGTGTGGTTCCTTATATAGAATGATGTTCCTCCATCAAGAATCAATATTATGCCGATTTAGAAGTCACAGGTCACATCATGTTTCCCTAAGCACAGCAGTCAACCCTACAATCCTTGCATATGGCAGTGAGATGTGATAAGGGGCAGGCACTACCCAGTCCCAGGTGCTCCTCTTCTGAGACTGGTTTAAACCATTTCCTTGTCAAACAAGTTCAAATGACCATACACTGTCCCTTTTTGCTATGCTTGTCTCGGCAAAGCGCTTTGTCCTTGTGGGGTCTGCCTTTTCCAAGGTGACTTGTTCTATTTCTCTCCTTGTTGTTTTCTTTTCCAATCAGTGAGGGAGCCCCAGACATGAACTGTAACAGGGGTTTCTCACTCTCTACTCCTCCCCTCTCTATAGACACACACACACACACACAAACACACACACACTACCATTTTAATTGCCATTTCCACTGATGACTGAGTGATGTCTTTCCTATCGGACACTCTTTGTTATTTTGGTTTGAAATTCAAGGAATAAGGGAGGCTGGGATATCATCAATCTCAGAGGTGGCTGGTCTGACTCAGCGTCTGCATCAAAAATAGTGCTCTAAAAAAAGGCAGTCTCCTCCTCACTGTGAATACCTAGATTTCTACCTTCCCGGGGCATCATTCACTTAACTCCTTGACTGCCTGCCTGGGTTATGATGGCCGCAGACTGAATCTGTATTTCTTCATCTCGGAATAATGCTCCTCAGAGCTGCTTTATGGAGCTATTCACAGATGAGAGCGGTAACGAGCCTAACAGCCCAGCTCCCTTTTCTGTATTCTGTAACATTCTCATCTCAGCCACTGTGTCTGGCAGCCACACAATGAGTCCCTCCCTGCGTGTGTCAGGGAGATGGATGGTATCTGCAGTGTCTGCATCTCGGGGCTGACTCTATGAGCTCCTGCTGAACCTCACCTCGCAATGCTCGACTCCGTGCCATTGGATCAGATAGGCAAACCGCCCCCTTCCAAGAAATGTCTTATTTTCTCCCAACACAAAATGCTTTAATGGAAATAATGACACACATTAGGCACGTTGATGGATAGCGCGTTGTACTTTCATCCTCCATATTCCTGATTATAGGACTCTTTGTTTTTGTCTCGTTGCTCCATTATTTTTTTTTCTCAAAGCTGAAACAAAGAGACTACAAGTCTAGGTAGTGGTTCTTTACAGGCATCTCCTACATCTCTGCTTTCTTATACTGTATGAAATCAGAAAACATAAATAACAAAGGATATTAATGAGCCCCCGTCTCCTTATCAGGGAAGTACCAGTTCATTTTGGCTACTTTTGCTTCTGATCTAAACTGGCTGGGTTTTGTTTCAGCATGAAATCAGTTCTGAACCGTGTACAAATGTGCCACCATGGGGTCTTTGGTAATGGATTATCAGTAAGATCTCCCTGATGCTAGGACCATGTGGGCATATCTGAGCAAAGTGGAGTCATGTGGGATTGCAACCAAAGGAAGAAAAACAAGGACTATTTTTACTATCTGCTTTCTAGAGCTGACTTCATGGGCATGTATCTTACGTTGTCACACAGGGCTGCACACGTGGATGGGCAGTTTAATGCTCTACTAAGGTCTTCCTGAAATTCTCAATGATTTGTGAGCAAGAGGACCTGAAGATTCATTTTGCATTAGTCCGGTAAATTCTGCAGCCACTCCTGGTGCCATGCACTGCTCTATGTTTTGTTGCTAGTAACAGGATTCCTCCTTGGTTTTTTCCTTTCTGCTCAGTTTTGACTGAGGTGAAGCAGGACAGACAGCAGCATAGGTGTTAGGACACTGAAGTGAGCATGAGGCAGCCTGCCACCCCATACAAAAGGTTATGTAGGAAGTGGCCATGAGAACCTGCTCCATATGTCCTGGACCCTTTGATTAGATCAAGGGTCTCAAAAAGGTTTTGAGATGTGTGCAGGCATCTGTTCAGAGAGAGAGCAAGTCCCTTGCTGTGAGTCCCCTTCCTTGTGGTTGGGAAGATAAGGACTGGCTTCCCAGGTGGCTCAATGATAGAGAAACCTGCCTGCCAATGCAGGAGATGACAAGCAACCCAGGTTCAATCCCTTGATCGGGAAGATCCCCTAGAGGAGGAAGTGGCTACCCATTCCAGTATTTTTACCTGGATAATTCCATGGATGGAAGCGCCTAGAGAATTACAGTCCATGAAGTTGCAAAGAGCTGGACACTACTGAGCACACGTGCATACATTTTATATTGGGGTATAACTGATTAACAATGTTGCGATAGTTTCAGGAAGGCAGCAGAGGGACTCAGCCATAATATACATGTATCCATTCTCCTCTAAACTCACCTCCTCCCACCCAGGCTGTCACATAACATTGAGCTGAGCCCCATGTGCTATGGGTCCCCAACAGTAAGACTTTGTTGGTTATCCATTTTAAATATGGCAGTGTGTACATGTCTATCCCAAACTCGCTAACTATCCCTTCCCTCCATCCTTCCCACTGGAAACTATAAGTTCATTCTCTAAGTCTGTGACTCTGTTTCTGTTTTGTAAATAAATTCATTTGTATCATTTGCTTTTAGATCCTACATATAAAGGAAGCCATATAATGTTTCCCTTTCTCTGTGTGACTTACCTCAGTCAGTATGGTAATCTCTAGGTCCATCCAGGCTGCCGCAGTTGACATTAGTTCACTCTTTTTAATGCTTGAAGAAAATAAGAAACTTAAGGGAGACACAAAGTACGAGTATCTTGCTCATGTTTGAGAAAGTTACAGTGGACTATGGCTCAGATACAACTCATGCTTGGAAATCTATAAACTAAAGAGAGGCTAAATAGGGGATCAAAGGGAAGTGATCTAATTTGCTGGAACAGTTTATGATGCTGAGCATTGACTGTGGGCCATTTGCAAGAGAGCTTTGATGTAGAATTATTGTAGGTCTCCCAAGGTCTATGTTGGGGCTTCTGGAGGCATGAGGAGTCCCTGAGGGAGGGCTGTTCAGCTGGTGAGTAGTGGTTGATGCAGGAGTAAAGGACCTAGAATAGAAACGCATCTGCTGGGACCAAGAAAGCCATAAGAAAGATTGGCTAAAGAGAACATTTGAAAAGCCCGCTAAAGCAACCATGAGGACAAGGGTTGACTATAATCATTCTGGTAGCCTCCCTCTAGGAACTGTCAGCTTCGACTACCTGACAACCAGAAAGCACAAAGCCACCCAGGTATTACTTTTCCTTCTCTTCATCATTGATCCCTAAATGAAGCTAAGACTGGGAGAGATGATGAGCTGGAAGGGACAAGCCCCAGAACCCTTGCGCCACTGTAAGTCCCAGCCTATAACAGGTGCCAGCTGGTTGAGGGGTTAAGTTGCATGCTAAATCAGGTTTGGAATTTTCACTGCTCTATCAGACTAAACGTTCCTGTGACTGAATTGAGCCTGTGCTCCAATTGAAAGTAATGGTTGGATCTCCTTTTACCTAATAACAGAGGAAAGTCAGAGAAAGCTGTCTGAGTGTTCCCTCTAGGGACACGAGGAGGTTATATTTTCTCCCACTTTATCATTAAACCTTGTTCAGTGATCACAGACAACATGCATCATGCCTGCTGACATATTGGTCACATCCTTATTACCCATCCAATCACCCAGGTGTTTTGCAGAAAGTACTATCCAAATGTCGGAAAGGAGAAAAATAAGAAACTCAGAGGTTAAAAGACCTTAGCAAATTAATAAATGATGGAGCTAGAATTTAAAGCCTGGTTTGTCTTTTTTAAAGCTTATTCTTTTAATCATTAGACTCTCTTTCCTAAATTAGAAAAAACAAAAACCAAAACCACCATCTATTAAGTATCCACTATATGTCAGGATAGTGCTAATGGCCTCACATATATGATTAGATTATTTACTCTTTACATAAGGCATAAGTTAGACATGCACCTACAGAGAAAGCTGAGATGTACAGGGTTTTAGTAACTAGTCAGTAACTAGTCTGAAACTGCATGGATAGCTATTATCTGCCTGACCATAAACTCATGCAGTTCATTAAGAGAAAGAAATAGAGATTGAGACAGAGAGATTAATTTCTCCCTCTTTTTATTCTCAAATAAGTCATATCTTTGCTAAAACAGAATAAGATGGAAGTCTTCCTAATTATATAGCCAGTCAAGCATGGATGCTAAGTTGCTTCAGTCATGTCCCATTCTTTGCAACCCAATGGACTGTAGCCTGCCAGGCTCCCTCTGTTCATGGGATTCTCCAGGCAAGAATACTGGATTGAGTTGCCATGCCCTCCTCCAAGGGATCTTCCCAACCCAGGGGTCAAATCCATGTCTCTTTAGTCTCCTAAACTGGCAGGTGGGTTCTTTACCAAAGCCCCACCTGGGAAACCCTTATAGAGCCAGTAGTAGTCACCAAAGAAAACCCAAAAGAATTATTAGCTACTCATAGTCCCATGAAGAGGTACCATAAGTAAAGAAAGAGAAAACTAACAGTCATGACAACATTAGGCCATAATGAAGTGACCAGCTCTGCATGACTCACTGTCAGTGAAGCTGTAACGTTAGAGAGAGGACAGCACTGTCTTGTCTCCAGGAATATCCAGGAAAGTCTACATGGAAAAGGTGAGTCATTAATAATAGTTTTATATAAATAATTTGAGAACAACAACAGGAAACATCCAGGTTGGGGAAGTGACCACAATAGCAAAATCACAGAACTGGGGATACTACAACTAACAAAAGGAGAAAGCAGGAAAAGTTGGGGTTTTTTTCCCTTGAAAGACTGCTATTTTTTCTAGAAGAGTGGGCCATATGTTGAAGCTCCATTATTTATGCAGAGAGCTGCGGTCAGGACAATAGATATGAACATGATGTGATGGGAAATGATAGGCCAGGGATTAAGTTATGTTTTTGAAATGTTTGTCTGAGAGTGGTATGCTGGAACTTCCCCAGTGGTCCAGTGGTTAAGACTCTACACTTCCAATGTGGGCTGCAGGTTCGATCACTGGTCTGGGAACTAAGATGCCACATTCTGTGCAGTTTGACCAAAGGAAAAAAAAAAAGGAAGGAAGAAAAGAAAAAGAAAATAGAGTGAGGGTGACTAGAATTGGTTAGAATTTCCTCAGTACAATATGGCACCTCATTTTAGCCAGTGCAGAATGTGCTTTTGGATTCTCTCAGTTTTCTTTCTGGATTGAGAGTAGAAAGAAATGGGGATGGGAGTAGAAATACTTGGAAGATAGATGTATGGATGTGTAGATTCCAGAGAAGTGTATATCTGCAAGCTCTAAGGGAAGAGCTGTAGTCCTGAAACAGTGTGGGACCTTTTATTATTTTATGTTAAACAGTGCATTTAAAGCTCAAAGCTGAGTGAACCAATACAACAAAGCACATGGTAAATTTTCAATATCTATAATAGTACAGAGAAAAATCATCATTCTGATACTGGGAAGCATGACATTGGTATAAATAACAGTGACTTCAGTTGAAATTATGTTTGTTCTTTTGAGGTACAATATTGCTATATGGAGAAAAATTGTATTTCTTCTCCTCTTAGCATTTTTCTTTTTGGCTCTGCTTTGCAGCATGCAGGATCTCAGTTCCCCCACCAGGAATCAGACCCTCATCCCCTGTGTTGGGAATGCAGAGTCCTAACCACTGAACAGGGAAGTCCCTCTCTTAACATTTTAAAATCAGCATACAATGGTTACCTGTGTCACCTGTTCACAGTGGAATAGTCAAAGAAAATCCTGGATCTACTAAACACTTAAGAGTGAATAACAGCTATTTGAAACCCCCCTAACATACTTTCTGGAGTTGGAATGCTGCATCAAAACGTATCATCAAAGGCTTTGCTGCAAAGTGCCAGGATGCTATTGAATAAGTTAACAATGAGGCAGGGAGGGGACTTTTAATTTGCCCCAAACTCCTCTTACAGTGTCTTGGTAACAAGCTCTGATGTATTCTTGTAGGGAAGGGGAAGGGAGGAGTGGTTGGTGACGGGGAGTAAGTCATTGATGTGGTGCATTTTCCAAATCTCTCACTGGCAATATCCATACTATAGTTTCTATTTGAAGTGTTGACAATGGAGGAAACATTACTGAGAATGGCTGTCATGGATCAGCCAATAAAGCCTGAATCCCCCTTTCCTTTCACATCCACTTGTCCAGTATGTTCTGACACAAAACAGCATCAACTCAGAAGGGGCGAAGTAAGGTTACCTAGGATCCCAGATAAATTTCTTTTAAGTTTGGCTTATTCCTTTGAATGATTTCTTAAAAACTGACCTTTCTGTTGAGGCATTTTCTAGAACAGTAGGATGTCTTATTGAAGCATGCCTGTTGAGAGTCTTTGAACGCCCTTTTTCCCTCCACAGCTGTACAAGTCTACTTCGACTTTGGAGCAGAAAAAACAACGTGGTATTGTTTTTCCTTTCCTCTGGAATATTCAGTCTCCATTCTCATGAATACAGTGAAGCAAAGAAATATCAATGGATCGTTGAAATTAGATGTTATTTGTGTTCTCACTTTAAAAAACACTTTTTTGTTTGTTCTGTACCAGTTATCAGTCAACGACATCCCTGTAGGTATAATGCACACATGGCTGATTTCTTCAGGGATTTATACCTGGAATAAATGCATGCTGCCCTCACAGACCTGCTTCTTAATTGACAATAGATACAGTCAATGATTTGCTTAAAATATCGTTAGGAACATACATGGTTGCCAGTTTTACCTAGATTGACATGATGAATCTCTGTGACAACCTAATTAGCTCAGTTGCTTTGCTCAAAATGTAGGGCCTTATAGGTCCTTTTTTTCTCATGTTTTTTTTCTTTTTTAAAAAGTAAAAACAAGATTTCAAGTCAAGATTATTGAAATAAATATTATTTGAGAAATCTAACAGTGCAAATAAACGTGTAAGTCACAGAAAGAAAGAGGACAGAGTAGTCATGAACAAAGTGATGAAAGCATGCAGAGTTATTCTAATGAAAAGCTATGTTAGAAGAACTCTCAGGCCTAACTGACACTCGTTTGATCCTAAACTTTGTTACTGTCACTATCTCAATTCATTCTTGATAACTTAGAATAGTTATATCACTGTCAGTAACCTGGTATACCACAGAGTCTCATCTTGTTTTCTGCGATTATTCTTGAGCCAAATAGAATTTATTTCAAAAACACAATCAAAGCTAACAGTATTCTATAATATATTTCTATTCCTATCATTCATTTCCTTAATTTTTTGCATACTACCACTTTTTCTCCTTCCAATATTGTTAGGATACAATGTTTGATTCTAGTAACAGTCATCACAAATGGCTAATTATATAACTCTACACAATAGGGAAAAAAATCCTGAGTCACCCAAACTTACAACGGCAGAGATAAAACTTTAGAAATCATGTTCAGTAAGATGACTCATTCTAATATTATGAAATCCTATTTTATATTTGACAGGTGCTTGATAATTATCCAGTTATATATGTGTATTATGCATATGAAAAGTAAGTGAAAGTGTTAATCGCTCAGTCATGTCGGACCCTTTGCAACCCCATGCTGCTGTTGCTGCTGCTAAGTTGCTTCAGTCGTGTCCTATTCTGTGCGACCCCATAGACGGCAGCCTACTAGGCTCCTCTGTCCCTGGGATTCTCCAGGCAAGAATAATGGAGTGGGTTGCCATTTCCTTCTCCAATGTATGAAACTGAAAAATGAAAGTGAAGTCGGTCAGTCGTGCCCAACTCAGCGACTCTATGGACTGCAGCCTACCAGGCTTCTCCATCCATGGGATTTTCCGGGCAAGAGTACTGGAGTGGGTTGCCATTGCCTTCTCCATGGGCTGTAGCTAAAGGCAAAGGAGTAAAGTGGCAAACTCCACTTGAATGCAGAGTTCCAAAGAATAGCAGGAGAGATAAGAAAGCCTTCCTCAGTGATCAACGCAAAGAAATAGAGACGGATGAAAGATAAGCTGGAATCAAGATTGCAGGGAGAAATATCGATGACCTCAGATATGCAGATGACACTACCCTTATGGCAGAAAGCAAAGGGGAACGAAAGAGTCTCTTGATGAAAATTAAAGAGGACAATGAAAAAACTGACTTAAAACACAACATTCAAAAAACAAAAATCATGGCATTTTGTCCCACCACTTCATGGCAAATAGGTGGGGAAATAAAGGAATCAGTGAGAGACTATTTGGGGGGGCTCAAAAATCAGTGCAGATGGTGACTGCAGCCATGAAATTAAAAGACACTTGCTCCTTGCAAGAAAAGCTATGACAAACCTAGACAGTGTATTAAAAAGCAGAGACGTCACTTGACTGATAAAGGTTCATATTGTCAAAGCTATGGCTTTTCCAGTAGTAATGTATGGATGTGAGAGTTGGACCATAAAGAAGGGTGAATGTCAAAGAATTGATACTTTTAAAATGTGGTGTTGGAGCAGACTCTTGAGAGTCCCTAGGACTTCAAGGAGATCAAACCAGTCAATCCTGAGGGCAATAAATCCTGAATATTCATTAGAAGGACTGATGCTAAAGCTGAAGCTCCAATACTTTGGCCACCTGATGTGAGAAACAATCTGGGAAAGACTGAATGTATGAGGAGAAGGGGACCTCAGAGGACAAGATGCTTAGATGGCATTACTGACTCAATGAGCGTGAGTTTGAGCAGCCTGCGGGAAACGGCAAAGGGCAGGGAAGCTTGGCATTCTGCAGTTCATGGGGTCACAAAGAGTCAGACAGGACCAAATGACTGAAAAACAAGAAATATATCTAGCTTAGATATATTTAGATATGCTTAGATATGCTGCTCTTGTGGCTCAACTGGTAAAGAATCCGCCTGCAATGCAGGAGACCTGGGTTTGATCCCTGGGTTCGGAAGATCCCCTGGAGAAAGGAAAGGCTGCCCACTCCAGCATTCTGGCCTGGAGAATTCCATGGACTATATAGTCCATGGGGTTGCAAAGAGTTGGACAGGACTGAACGACTTTCACATCACTAGATCAGCAAAGGGCTCTACTCCACATAATCTTTCAAGGACTGATCTGATGGCCAGTATAACATCTCCACAAAAAGATCTTCTGAAGTCTCAACAGAAGGGAAGAGAGCCTGGAGAATCTTAGATTGGCTTTTCAGTGCTGAGCTGCTCAAAGATCTATCGACCCTTAATTGCATTGAGACTGGGAAGCACAGGAGTGCAAATGGACTTTGTTAAGCATTACTGTTTCTACTATGGTACTTCAGTTACATTAGTGAGAAAGACAAAGAAACAAGGGAGGAAGGCCTCTAATAACAGTGAAAACAGCATTCCAATTTTGTGATTCTTTGATTCTTCAACATCAACTGAGCATCCAACAATTCAATTTAATTCTGACATTTACTGTCTAGAATTAGCTCAGTCCCCACCACTTAAGGGTTTAGGCTCTCAAGACTACCCCACTTCAGACATCAGACACAAATTCCAGAAGCCACTTGTACTTCTCACCCACCAGCAGTAAATTCGAGTTTACACAGGTCCCTCCTTAAGTTTGATAATTTGCTAGAACAGCTCACAGAACTGGCGAAAACACTTTATATTCACTGGTATTATAAAGGATGAAACTCAGATACAGCCAAATGGAAGAGATGCATAAAGCAATGTATAAGGCAGATGCATGGAAATTCCATGTTCTCTCAAGGCACATGACCTTCCAAAGCATATCAATGTGTCACCAATTTAGAAGTTCTCTGAACTCTATCATTTAGAGATTTTTATAAAGTTTCATAATATAGGCATGATTGAATAAATCATCAATCATTAATGATTGAACTCAATGCTTAGTCTCTCCCCTTCTTGGAGGCTGTGAAATGAGCCTGAAAGTTCCAACTCTGTAATTATGCATTGGACTTTCTGGAGATCAGCCTAATCACAAAGATATCCAGGGGACCCTAGTCATTAGTCATTAGCATACAAAAGATACTCCCATCACCTAGGAGATTTCAATAATTTTAGAAGTTATGGGCCAGAAACCAGGAACAAAGGCCAAATAAATATTTTTTATTATTCTGTACATTTTAAAACAAATAGAACTTACCTCTACCTACAAAAATTAATTCGAATAAATCAAAGATCTAACTATCAAAACTAACACTATAAAACTGTTAGAAGAAAACCCAGGCCTAGAAACTTTTGACTGTGTATTAGACAATAGTTTCTTAAACATGCTACAAAAAGAACAAAAGAAAAAAAAATGATAAATTGGATGTCTTGAAAAGTAAAAAAACTTTTGAGCATCAAAGGACATTGTCAAAGAAGAAAGATGACAACCCCCAAACAGGAGAAATTTTGCAAGTCATATATCTCATAAGGTTCTCATAACTGTGATATACAAAGAATGCCTCTAACTCAATAATAAAAAAAGATAATCCTAATTAAAAGTGAGCAAAGTATCTAAATAGGAATTTTTCTAAAGAAGATTCACTAATGGGAAATTAGCATATGAAAAGATGCTCAACATCATCTGGCAGCAAGAAAACACAAATCAAAATGAATGGATAAGAAAGCTGTGGTACATATACACAATGGAGTATTACTCAGCCATTAAAAAGAATTCATTTGAATCAGTTCTGATGAGATGGATGAAACTGGAGCCGATTATACAGAGTGAAGTAAGCCAGAAAGAAAAACACCAATACAGTATACTAACACATATATATGGAATTTAGAAAGATGGCAATGACGACCCTGTATGCAAGAGAGCAAAAAAGACACAGATGTGTATAACGGACTTTTGGACTCAGAGGGAGAGGGAGAGGGTGGGATGATTTGGGAGAATGGCATTCTAACATGTATACTATCATGTAAGAATTGAATCGCCAGTCTATGTCTGACGCAGGATACAGCATGCTTGGGGCTGGTGCATGGGGATGACCCAGAGAGATGTTATGGGGAGGGAGGTGGGAGGGGGGTTCATGTTTGGGAACGCATGTAAGAATTAAAGATTTTAAAATTAAAAAAATAAAAAACTAACCCCCACCCCCAAAAAAACCAAGATGAGCTCTCATTTTATACCCACTAAGATAACTATAATCAAAAACAAAATACTAACAAGTGTTGCTGAGGATCTGAAGAAACTAGAACCTTTATACATTGCTGGTGGGAAAAAATGTAAAAAAAAATAACAAAAACAAAACAAGAATGATAGTTTAACAGTTAAAGGTAGAACAGAGTTACCATATGATCCAGTAATTCCACTCCTAGATATAATACCCAAAAGTAACAAAGACATGTCCACACAAACACGTGTACATGAATGTTAATAGAAGCATTGTTTATAATGGCTAAAACGTGTAAAGGCCCAAATGTGCATCAATCCATCAACTGATGCATAAGTAACATGGAGTGTATCAATACAATGGAATACTATTAGGCTATTGAAAGGAATGGAGTATAGATTCATGTTACAATACGGATGAACCTTGAAAACATAACTGAAAGAATCTCACTAAAGACCGTATGACTTATGACTCCATTTATATGCAATGTCCAGAACAGGCAAGTAGGAAGAGAATACAGATTAGTGGTTGCCTAGGGCTGGGACAGGGGAGAAGAGGACAAAATAGGGACTGGATGCTAACATATATAGGATCTTTGTGGATTGAAGATAATATTCTAAAATTGATTGATGATGGTCAGGCAACTCTATAGACACTAAAAGCCATTTAATCGTACACTTGAAATTTATGATTGTATGGTAGATGAATATTTCAATATAACTGTTTAGAAAACAGTTACCACAAGAGAGTTAAAAAAAAAATGAAAAACACTAGAAAATTTGTCTTTGCTCTGAATTGTGTTCCGTACTTTAGTATAGGGTATTTTTCAACACAGCTCTATTATATCCTTGTAGAGTATAAAACAGATACTAAAAGAGAAATTTTTTAAATTAATAGTCTTCAGTGTAATAAAACAAACAAAATAAAACTTCATTTATATACATTTTAAATTAAAATTAAAAAGAAAGTAGTCAAGTTTTATAGAAATTTAATGTACAAATTGACATGTGTACCCTCACCTATCCATGGAGGGTCTGAGGGTCTCAGGCACTCATGGGTGACATTCAGGATATTTTGGAGAAAAACTGGAAGTTCAGCAGCTCAGTTGTGTCTTTAGATTGATGTACCTTCTGTCCCCTAGAATACATATTGCAAACATATTTATCTCTGTGTGGTTTAGATGATATCCTCTTAAAGAATAGGTTTATCACCTGCTTTTTCAACTGTCTTGTAAAAGTGAAAGACGCTCAGTCGTGTCCAATTCTTTGTGACCCCATCGGCTACGCAGTCCATGGAATTCTCCAGGCCAGAATACTGGACTGGGTAGCCATTCTTTTCTCCAGGGGGTCTTCCCAACCCAGGGATCAAACCCAGGTCTCCTGCACTGCAGGCAGATTCTTTACTGGCTTAGCTACGGGGGAAGCCCAAGAATACTGGAGAGGGTAGCCTATTCTTTATCCAGCAGATCTTCCTGACCCAAGAATTGAACCAGGGTCTCCTGCATTGCACTCCGATTCTTTACCAACTGAGCTATCAGAGAAGCCCTAACTATTTTATCTGCAACTTCAAAAAGTAAACTAGATAACAGAATCTTGTAACTGATTTTCAAAAATGTCTTCCAAGTGAACATTTTAATATGAGCTGGTGAACTAAAAGTCACATCCAGTGGTGATATGGATGAAGGTATGGATGGAAAACTAGAGAAGGGGGGAAATGAGTGGGAGATGCAAAGAGATTGATGGAGGGAAGCAATGTGTACAGAGCCACAGCAATGAGTCAACCAATGTGGTATAATTACCAATGACGTGGAAAGGCAGTATGAAAGTTTTGAGGATATAGAAAAGAACACAAAGAGCAGCACAGACATTGAGGTTTGGGGTTTCTGATAGTTAAATTATTATCTATAATTAATTATAAATACTTGATTAATGGAAGTATAATTTCACTTTGCCTGGAAAAGTCAAGGCAGGATCCAAACAGTGGCGATATTGGAGCTGACTCTTCCTGGACGAGAATGAATTTTCTAGATTAAAAAATATAATAAGGAAAAGGCAATGCACACAGAGGGATTTGCTATACACAAGTTTCACAGGGAGAGAATAGGGTATTTGATGGATATTTTCCATGTAGCCAGTACTCATGATATTTGATGGAATGGATAGAGGGTCTGGAATGTGCCATACTTTAGAAAATTGATAGCATTTCTCACACACTGAAAACCACAACAAGAATAACTTACCACAGTTGAGTAAATTGACATATTCTACAAACTCCTTATAAATAAAACTGCTCTTTGGCCCTACAAATACATTGTTTCAAGTTTCTGCACTTTATACTATCTAATCTTTACTTCTGAGTTCAATAAAACATTTTGAACTGTTTTCTCCTAAAGTAATTTCATTTGTAAGTTTTAAAATATTAACTTGCATTCCAAATATTTCACAGCCATTTAATTTCATCACTTGACTTTAAAAAACCTATTTGACCTTAGTAGGAGAAGTTTAGCTCTCAAAAAAAAAAAAAAAAAAAATTGTGTTCTTGTAAAGAACAATCCATTTCTAAGAGAAATAACCACAACCAGCTTGTCTGCAGTGCTTTCACCATGGATAAAGGGGTTACTTTAGATAAATTCAATAATAGCTATTTTAGGTAAATATTAATCTTAGAGGTTAAGCTATCTCCTAACCTAAGAATAAATCAGATGTATAGAGAAGCAGCCACAGCAGCAGTACACACATACACACAAACTTTCACTGCTCTGAAATTTTCCAAAGAAATTATTTAATTCACTTTGAAAAGTTCTTATTCTAGGCCAAATATTCTGATTATTTGTAGCTTGGGGAGGAAAGGGAATGTCACAAATCATCACGATTATGAGCTTCAATCTGTCTTGAAGCAAGAAATTTGTCTAGGCCTCTGGCACCAAAGAGGATTTTGTAAGAAATATGCTGTCTGGATGTCATGACTTCATAATCAAGGTTCAAACAATTGTAGTAGCAAACACAAGCTATAGGACTTAACTCAGCCAGAAGGGTGAGATTCCCTGCCTTCCCCAGTGTGATCTGTCCTCCCAGCTGTCCTGCTTGTGCCGTTTGACTCAGGTCAAGATCACAAGAACATTTTCTGGAACCATTGAACTGTTTGGCATTGAGAAATCTGTCACGCCTGGACATCTGATTTCCCTTCCATGTCAGGATTTAACACTGAGAATATATCTGTGCCCCACAAATGCAGCAGGATTTTTATAAATATTTAATTATGATGCCAATACATTGTCTCAGTTGCATAGGTACTTGAGAGTGAACATTTAGACTACTTTAAAAATACTTTGGCCTATGAGTGGCTTTGCTATCTCATGGAAATGGACTTAACTATACTAAATTTCTGGTAGAAAACTTTAGAGACTATATTAAAGAATGTTATCTCTTTTTCTGAACTTAGAACATGTTACAGGATATCAATAACCTATAAGTGAAGACAGTTTTTGAATAATAAATCATTTTGCAAGAATCAAGGTAAAATGGGGAGATTCTGCTTTACTTTTTATGTATAAAAGAAGAAAAACAAAAACCATCTTTACCATATCAAAATACAAAACACCTACATTTACCTTATGTGAGATTTCTTTGAGAAATTCAATAAATGAAAATATAGCTTTTGGGAAAAACAAAAAGACATTTAGGTTTCTTTGTGGTTTAAGGTAGGCTTACAACCATAGAGTTTCTTCTAAAGATATTTGTACAGCAGCTCTGTTTTCTCCTTTGGCCTCTACAGGGAGATCAAGAATGAAGTTTTGTATAATCTAAGTTCAATGAGCACAACATATCAAAATTATAATTATTAAGGAAACAAACATAAAAACAACAGCTAAGTATCAAATTAGCAATGTCCTTTTGAAAAGTACTGCCCAGAGTCTATGACTTCAACAGGAAAAAGCAGAGATGAGATAGTACTTGAGGTAAAAAATTACATAACATTTTATTATTGATTATCATCTGTCTCCAAAAAGCTCCTTATTAGAAATCCATTCAAAAGAGAATATATAAAAAGCAGGAATACTATAATCTTTTAAGGATACTTTTAGCACTATTCAGTAAAATTTCTACAAGTCCAGAAATACTTTTGTCTTATACAAAAATAAGATAATAAGCAAATGCTTTATGATTTTAAGGCATAAGGCAATTTACCTGGGTTATTCATTCATTCAGGGAAGAGGAAACTTGAGGTTTCTTCTAGCATGAGGAATCAATTAAGATGATTTAAATAAAATTCTGTGAGGAGTCAAGGAGATGGCTGATATTTGAATAAGACTTTTCTCAATAGCTAAAAGCCTTATGGTAATACTGTACAGTGAGTTAGAATATTTAGCCCTTGTCATCTATAAGTGTTTCCATATTTGCATATAGATGGTTAAACATTATCTAGTTAAACACATTACCAGTAGTTTAATAGGGCTAAAATGATGCTTTAGTTTTGTCAATTTATTAACAACTGTTTAACTGGAATGAATTGCTCGATTGGCCCAGTCCCTGAAACACAGAAGCAGTGATGTGAACGACTGGATTGGAGTAATGTACTCTACCGTACTGGAGTGGCGTGAAGGATGGTAGAACAGAGTATAGGCATTTATTACAAACATGGGCAAAACCACCCCTAGTATTTGTGGCATCTGGGTCAAGTGTGCAAATAAGGCCACACATACATTATATCTAAATATTTAGATATAATAAAAACCAAGTTACATTTGGTTTTTGGATGATTGAGTCTGTGGACTGCCTAAGGATATCTGGGTAAGTATAAAGTGAACATATATAATTCATAAATTATTTATTTGTATCCCATAAATTATCTTTGAATTTCTTTCAGCAAAATCATGAATTGTGCTATTATTAACCAAGATTTTTACATAGTTTATGTTCTAATGACATCTAATGATGTAAAGAACTAAAATGACAAATTTAATTTTATTCAGAGTTCATAATGCTTGACTTATTTTCATCAAGAAATACATATTGGAGCAAATGTAGAAATTATACTAAACTGATTAAATTGTCTTTCATATATGCCTCAAAAAGTCACATTTTCCTCTAAAAATTTCAATATTATCTACTAAAGATATGGGCAAAATATAAATTATACTAGATGAATATAACTTAAAATCTAGATTTTATATACAACTGAATTTTTAAATTTACCTTTTTATATAGTAAATATTTTCTAGTAACTTTGGAGTACAGTTTATAAAAATGTTGAATTACTCATCTGTTGGGTCATACAAAAAGCAAGGAAACTCGAGAACAACCTTCTTCTGCTTTATTAACTACAACAAAGCCTTTGACTGTGTGGATCACAACAAACTATAGAAAAGTCTTAAAGAGATGGGAATACCAGACCACCTTACCTGCCTTCTAATAAATCTGTATAGAGGACAAGAAACAAGAGTTAGAACCGGATATGGAACAATGGACTGGTTCCAAATTGAGAAAGGAATATATCAAGGCTGTATATTGTTACCCTGCTTATTTAACTTATATGCAGAGTTCAGTTCAGTTCAGTTCAGGTCAGTCGCTCAGTCGTGTCCGACTCTTTGCGACCCCATGAATGGCAGCATGCCAGGCCTCCCTGTCCATCACCATCTCCCGGAGTTCACTCAGACTCACGTCCATCGAGTCTGTGATGTCATCCAGCCATCTCATCCTCTGTCATCCCCTTCTCCTCCTGCCCTCAATCTCTCCCAGCATCAGAGTCTTTTCCAATGAGTCAACTCTTCGCATGAGGTGTCCAAAGTACTGGAGCTTCAGCTTTAGCATCATTCCTTCCAAAGAAATCCCATATGCAGAGTACATCATGCAAAATGGTAGGCTGGATGAACCACAAGCTGGAATCAAGATTGCTGGGAGAAAGATCAATAACCTCAGATATGCAGATGACACTACTCTTATGGCAGAAAGCAAAGAGGAATTAAAAAGCCTTCTGATGAAGGTGAATGAGGAGAGTGAAAAACCTGGCTTAAAACTCAACATTCAAAAAATGAAGATCATAGCATCTTGTTCCATCACTTTATGGCTAATGGATGGGGAAACAATGGAAACAGTGACAGACTATTTTCTTGGGCTCCAAAACCATTGCAGATGGTGACTGCAGCCACAAAATTAAAAGATGCTTGCTCCTTGGAAGAAAAGCTATGACCTACCTAGACACAATATTAAAATGCAGAGACATTACTTTGCTGACATAGGTCTGTCTAGTCAAAGCTATGATTTTTCTAGTAGTCATGTATGGATGTGAGAGTTGGACCCTAAAGAAAGCTGAGCACTGAAGAACTGATGCTTTTGACCTGTGGTGTTGGAGAAGGCTCTTGAGAGTCTCTTGGACTGCAAGGAGATCAAACCAGTCACTACTAAAGGAAATCAGTCCTGAATATTCATTGGAATGACCGATGCGGAAGCTGAAATTTCAACACTTAAGCCACATGATGCGAAGAACTAACTCGTTGGAAAAGACCCTGATGCTGGGAAAGATTGAAGGCAGGAGGGGAAGGGGACAACAGAGAACGAGATGGTTGGATGGTGATACCAACTCAATGGACATGAGTTTGAGCAAGCTCCAGAGTTGGTGATGGACAGGGAAGCCTAGTGTGCTGCAGTCCATGTGGTCTCAAAGAGTAGGATATGACTGAGTGACTGAGTTAATACTGATACACCTGAAACTAATATAATATTGTAAGTCAAATACACTTCAATTAAAAATGAAATTGAATCTTACTAAATTATTTTATAAAAATAAAGCCATTCATTATTCTAACATTTAGTGGTAATCCACATAGAGGATGACCATCATAGAGGATAATCCACCATAGAGTAGATGACCACATAGAGGATAACCTTACATGCCACATACAGCTATTGCGAATATACTTTCTTGCAAACCCCCGCACCACAAATTGGAACATAGAGAAATATTTTGTAAGTCAGAATTTGTTGCAGGCATGCTACCTGAGAGAAGAGTTTGGGGAGATCCTTTGTCTTTTCACCTTGTCTTCATGTTTCAGCTGATCACATGCTTTGCAGACTCTGAGTCTGTCTGTCTTCCATATCAGCATCCCCATGACCGACGATCACGGGTTTGGATATAGGATGCAGAGAAAAATCATGCAGAAGTATTTTCCTACCTCCTAAGCAGTATACGGACTTCTCTGGTGGCTCAGATGGTAAAGCGTCTGCCTACAATGCAGGAGACCTGAGTTCAATCCCTGGGCCTGGAAGATCTCCTGGAGAAGGAAATGGTAACCCACTCCAGTATTCTTGCCTGGAAAATCCCATGAATGGAGGAACCTGGTAAATTACAATCTATGGGGTCGCAAAGAATCAGACACAACTGAGCGACTTTGCACTTTTAAGCAGTATGCAGTCAAGAAAGTAGATGTTTTGGATTGTAGGTGGTATGGTTTCAGAAACAGAAGCATCCACGTGTTCTTTAAGAATTTTATTCTGTGTGTGTCTCTGTGACATATGCCCTGCCAAAGCACTGGGTAAGGACGGCTACTGTCCAAGCTGAAGGGTAACATTGATTTGTAGGGTCTAGACTCAGACTGCCAGTACTTAAAATAAGATTTCACCATTTATCATAGGCACATACCAGACTTTTCTTATGTACCTTTGCAGACCCTTCCAGCCAGACCTTCTCCAGGACCTTTGGCTGCCATTTCATTCTAGACATTGCTACATTAAGGATCTACACATGGACTTCAAATGGCTTCAGAGGGGTGCAAATCAATGTTACTTCCAGTCTCTCCCCTGCAGTGCCCTCCCCTGCTGTATTTCTGATGATGAAAAGACATATAATGCCAGGGCATCGTGTGCTTGCCCTACCCAGAAATAAATGTGGGAAAACATTTAACCAAGGGGACACATGAATCCATGAATATGTCTTCCCTTTCCCTTTTCAATGGAAAGATGGTCTTGAGATACATTCAGTATAAAGCCTCTTAGACGATGTTGGAGACCCAGAGAGTTGCAATTGACAAGTGTTGTTCAACTCAATAATGCTGCATTATATTGCTTGTCTCTTTCTCAGTCTCAGTCCCATTTTCCTAATTCCTTCATCCTTGATTTTGCATTATCTAATGAAATTTTAGCAATGTACCCCTTTGTCTCAGACTGTGCTTTCAGAGGAAGCCAGGCTAAGAAAATGTATGACCTTTGGTAAATAAACTCCCTTTTGTCTCAATGCCCTGATACGGAAATGGATCATAATAATGGATCACTAATCTTTTGGGATAATTACATTGCTGAAATGCAGCCATTATAAAAATTGCTTATAACATTTCCTGAAATGCAGTAAGCAGAAACAGAGGCAAATTTTTTCCATATCAATCACTTTTACACCTTCTTTTTCCAGTTGCAGAATTTTTTTTCAAATAGAAGACAATATTCTTGGTTCCATGACTATTTTTTTCATTTATATACAATGTTCAACATAAATCTTGGCCTAGATACTATGCTATATATGAGAAATTTAGATAAAAATCATAATATTTTTCTTAAACAAGCTCATAGCCTGTGGAGGAGGCAGAAAAATGAAACACGATAAATATAGAGTAATAAATACTGTCAGAGATAGTCAAAGCACTATGGAAACAGGAAGCAGTTAACTGAAACGAGAGGCTTTAAAACTCATTTTAAATGAAGCTATCAGTTCAGTTCAGTTCAGTCGCTCCGTCGTGTCTGACTCTTTGTGACCGCATGAATCGCAGCACGCCAGGCCTCCCTGTCCATCACCAACTCCCGGAGTTCACTCAGACTCAAGTCCATCAAGTCAGTGATGCCATCCAGCCATCTCATCCTCTGTCGTCCCCTTCTCCTCCTGCCCCCAATCCCTCCCAGCATCAGAGTCTTTTCCAATGAGTCAACTCTTCGCATGAGGTGGCCAAAGTACTGGAGTTTCAGCCCCAGCATCATTCCTTCCAAAGAAATCCCAGGGCTGATCTCCTTCAGAATGGACTGGTTGGATCTCCTTGCAGTCCAAGGGACTCTCAAGAGTCTTCTCCAACACCACAGTTCAAAAGCATCAATTCTTCGGCACTCAGCCTTCTTCACAGTCCAACTCTCACATCCATACATGACCACTGGAAAAACCATAGCCTTGACTAGACGGACCTTTGTTGGCAAAGTAATGTCTCTGCTTTTCAATATGCTATCTATAGCTCAGCCAAATTTTGAAAGGTACCCATTAGTAAATTGGAATAAGTAAAGCATTGAGATTGTTTCAGAGAGAAAGCAATAAAGGTACTGCTGCTGCTGCTGCTAGGTCACTTCAGTCGTGTCCGACTCTGCGACCCCACAGACGGCAGCCCAACAGGCTCTTCTGTCCCTGGGATTCTCCAGGCAAGAACACTGGAGTGGGTTGCCATATCCTTCTCCAATGCATGAAAGTGAAAAGTGAAAGTAAAGTCGCTCAGTCTTGTCCAACTCTTAGCGACCCCATGGACTATAGCCTACCAGGCTCCTCCATCCATGGGATTCTCCAGGCAAGAGTACTGGAGTGGGTTGCCATTGCCTTCTCTGAACAAAGGTACAAGCGTATGGAAAATAAGAGTGTTTTCAATATTACAAGCAGTTTCAGATTTTTATATTTAAAGTTCAGAATGGAGAGAAGAAAAAGATAAAACTGAAAAGTAGCAGTGGAAGCATCATGAAGAATTGTATGGGCATGATGCTAAGGTGTTAGTTTTTTTCTTTAAGACATTCAGGAGCCTTACAGGGAATTAAGGTGGAAGAGATCAACTTTTAGAAAAAGATACCTCTGTAAATTTAGAATGTAATGGAGTGGGCAACACAGGAGATTGAATTCAGTAGCTCAGACCAAAAAATGACCTGAATCCAGGAAGTGGCAAAGGTGATAAAGAGAGAAAGGAAGGAACTGATTAGAATTTTATTTCATTAAAATTTTGTATTTTATATTGGTCTATAGTTTATTAACAATGTTGTTTTTGTTTCAAGTGGGCAGCAAAGTGATTCAGGTGTGTGTGTGTGTGTGTGTGTGTGTGTGTGTGTGTGTGTATATATATATATAGTTGTTCTGTCCATAAGTCTTGTCCAACTCTTTGGCATCTCATGGACTATTGCAAACCAGGCTGCTCTGTCCTTCACTATCACCCAGAATTGCTCAGATTCATGTCTACTGGATGGTGATGCCATCCAACCATCTCATCCTCTGCCGTCCCCTTCTCCTCCTGCCCTTAATCTTTCCCAGCATCAGGGTCTTTTCCAATGAGTCAGCTCTTTGCATCAGGTGGACTAAATATTGGAGTTTCAGTATCAGTTCTTCCAATGAATACTCAGAGTTGATTTCCTTTAGGATTGACTATTTTTTTTTCTCCTTGCTCTCCAAGGGACTCTCAGGAATCTTCTCCAGCACTACAATATGAAAGCATCGATTCTTTGGCAGTCAGTCTTCTTTATGGTCCCACTCTCACATCCATACACGACTACTGGAAAAACCATAGCTTTGACGGGATGGACATTTGTCAGCAAAGTAATGTTTTTGGTTTTTAATATGTTGTCTAGGTTTGTCATAGCTTTCCCTCCAGGGAGCAAGTATCTTTTAATTTCATGGCTGCAGTCACTGTGAACAGTGATGTTGGAGTACAAGAATATAAAATCTGCCACTGTTTCTACTTTTTCTCCACCTATTTGCCATGAAGTGATAGAACCAGGTTGCCATGATCTTAGTTTGTTTTTTTTTTTTTGCTGAGTTTCAAGCCAGATTTTTCATTATCCTCTTTCACACTCAACAAAAGACTCTTTAGTTCCTCTTCATTTTCTGTCATTAGAGTGGTATCATATGCATATCTGAGGTTGTTATTTCTCTCAGCAATCTTGATTCCAATTTGTGATTCGTCCAGCTGAGAATTTCACATAATTTACTCTGCACATAAGGTAAATAAGCAGGGTGACAATATACAACCTTGATGTACTCATTTCCAAATTTTGAACCAGTCAGTTGTTCCATGTCTGGGTCTAACAGTTACTTCTTGATCTGCATACAGGTTTCTCAGGAGACAGATAAGCTGGTCTGGTACTCCTATATCTCTTTTTAAAAATTTTATTTATTTTTAACTAAAGGATAATTGCTTTACAATATTATGTTGGTTTCTGCCATACATCAACATAAATCAGCCATAGGTATACATAAGTACCCTCCCTCTTTAACCTCCTCCCCTCTCCCACCCCATCTCATCCCTCTAGGTTGTCATAGAGAACTGGTTTGAGCTCTCTGATGAGTCATACAGCAAATTTTTCCACAGTTTCTTGTGGATCCACAGTCAACAGCTTTAGTGTAGTCAATGAAGAAGAAGTAGATGTTTATATGGAACTTTCTTGCTTCCTCCATGATCCAATAAATGTTAGTAATTTGATCTCTAGTATCTATTCTTTTATAAATTATTTTCCCATTTTGATGATTACAGAATATTGAACAGAGTTCCCTATGCTATACAGTAGGTCCCTATTGATTACCCATTTTAAATGTAGAGAAAAATAGACATATAGGTAAAAAGATAAACATAGACAGATAATTAAAATAGGTATAAATTAGCACTTATGACAGATAGGAAAGGTATTTGTATACACATAAATATACACAAATATGTACGGTGACTTACAGAGTGGTCGTTGAGAAAGAATTCCACACCATGCTCAGATTTTGGCTCAGAAGTGATAGAAGATGGTATCAATAATCAATTTAAAGCATATCACAGAATGAGTAATTAGGAAAGAGAGTTGTACTTAAAAAATACTATTAGAGACTTTGAAGAAGTTTTACTCTTTTGAAAATCTTCTTATAAAATTAATGTACAGCTAAATGTAAATAAATGCTAGCTGTTGAAGTTCTTTGATCTTATATAGTCAGCCAAGAAAATAAGAAAAATTTTACTTTGTTTTCATTTCTTTTTCCAGTTTTCCACAGAGTCAGGAAAGAGAAACAACCTCAAAATGTTAACAAACAATTATCTGAATTACACTGGAAAAACAATAAGAGGAATTTACAGTTTCCATATATGTGGGGCCTTTAAATATGTTAATGACAGATATCATAGATGGTATATTAACACAGTTTAACATAATTTGAGGTAGAGAATGTTCTGGTGGAAACTACATAGATCACTCAAGAAAGGATTCTTAGGTAGTGATATTTAAGCTGCCATCTGGAAAATGAAGAAGAACCAGTCCTGCAAAGGCAAGGGGATGTTGTATGGAGAAAATCATGTTATAGACTATACTGAACTGAAATATCTCTTAAAGTACACTATTTTACGGAAATTATACCCTCCACAAGGAAATGCTTAGAAACAAAATCATTTCAGTAGCATGGCTTCTAGGAACTGAAGCCAAATGCTCAAAAATAAAATTCAACTTCTTAATCATATTCACAAATTGAATGCTTGGGCAAAAGACCAACTTAGAACTGGATCCCCAGACTTTGGTTAATTATGAAAATGTCAAAGTTGCATAGACTATGCTGCAAAGTCACCCGCGGAGTTCATTAGACCAACTTGTGGTATCTATTAGGCTACTGAAATGCTTCAACTGTATGGAAAAACATGTTAAATGTATTTTAAGACATATAATTTCATAGCCCAGAGTATATGCTATGAATTTCACTTAATCTCTATCAAAACCAGAGGACCATTATCGAATAAAAATAAAACTCTATTCTCTGTATAAATTCTGACTCTTACATATGCAGTATAGAAAATTAAGTAAATTTCTTACAGCCGCAAGTTCATGGAAACCAAACGAACTGGCTTTTTGAAAATGTGAAGTTTCAGCACTGCCATTTTCTTTGGCAGGGATGGGATCGGTTCTAAAATAAATACCAGTAAACAGTCTTCCCCATTAATTACATGTGTAACCACCAGCTGTTGGTCTAAATTAAGGTCTGTTTTCTTTTAGTCTTCTATGCCACAATCCCACAATCACTGAAATAACCTGAAATAATTGAACAAAGATAACAGTAGTAAAACACAAATACAAAACCTATCAACATAACTCCGGAGAGCAGTACATATAACCTATACTTTTCTTTCTAACACTGATCCCATGTCTGGCTCCAGTGTCACCCAGAAACTATTATATTAACTTGCATGTAATATAATACCTCATACATTGTGTTTGTTGAATGGACTATTAAGATGAAAAACACATAGCAGTAGCCATCAAAGAACTTTCAGTGTAATAATCTTCATTTGACCTTCTTGGGACCAGTTCTTATAAATTTAACTAACAATAGGCTACTCTTGTGATGACTCATTAGTTATCACAGACATATTTAAAAGCAAAGTGAGTATATTTATCTAAATATTGGTCAAGTGTCTAAAATGTCAAAAATATCCAATTAAATTAAGAAAGATAAAGTCTGGAAGCACATTAGGGATAGTAAAAATTAGTTAATCTGTGCTTTAGATTTTTCCAGGATGACAGCCAGCTCAATATACACTATTCCATAGTATGCTGTTATAAAGAAGTTGATCTTCATACAGATGTTCATCCCACCCACCAAAAATATTAATAATTTAGACTGTTTATGCATTTTAATATTTGTTGTTGTTGTTGCCTAAAAATGATTTCTATTGCCTAGAACAATTTATTTTTAATTGTACTGAGTAATAGTTGATTTACAATATTGTGTTTAATTTTTGCTGTACAGAAAAGTGATTCAATTATACACATATACTACTTTTCATATTCTTTTCTGTTATGGTTTATCACAGGGTATTAAATATAGTTTTTTGTGCTATACAATACAACTTTGTTGTTCATTCATCCCATATTTACTGGTTTGCCTCTGAAAATCCCAAACTCCCAGTCCTTCCCTCCTTTTACATCCCCTTTGGCAGCCTCATCTATTCTCTATATTTATGAATCTGTCTTCGTTTTGCAGACATGTTCATTTGTGTCATATTTTAGATTCCAGATATAAGTGATAGAGTATGTATCTCTGTCTGACTTACTGTGCTCACTATGATACCTGCAGGTCCACCCGTGTTTCTTCAAATGGCATTTTTTCTCCTTTTTAATGGCTAAATGATATTCTTTTATTTATTTTTTTTTTTTGCTCAGCTGGTAAAGAATCTGCTTGCAGTGCAGGAGACCCAAGTTCAGTTCTTTGGTTGGGAAGATTCCCTGGAGAAGGGATGGGCTATTCACTCTAGTATTCTTGGGCTTCCCTGGTGGCTCAGACAGTAAAGAATCCTCCTGCAAAGCAGGAGAAGTGGGTTAAATCCCTGGGTTGGGAAGATCCCCTGGAGGAGGGCATGGCAACCCACTCCAGTATTCTTGCCTGGAGAATTCCATGGGTAGAGGAACCTGGCAGGCTACAGTCAATGGAGTCGCAAAGAGCCAAACACGACTAAGTGACTTTCACTATATAAATAAAGCACATCTTCTTTATCCATTCATGTGTTGATGGACATTTTGGTTGTTTCTTTGTCTTCGCTATTGTAAACAGTGCATAGAGGTACATGAATCTTTGTGAATTAGAGTTTTCTTTGGATATATGCCCAGGAGTAGAATTAGTAGATCATATGGCAACTCCTTTTGGATTTTAAGGAAGCTCCATAATGTTCTCCACAGTGGCAATAACAATTTATACTTCCACCAACCATGTAGAAATCTCTACACCTTCTTCAGCATTTATTATTTTAGTGAGTATGAGTGATAGTTGCTCAGTTGTGTCCAACTCTTCACAACCCCATGGTCTATAGCCTGCCAAGCTCCTCTGTCCTTGGAATTCTCCAGGCAAAAACACTGGAGTGGGTTGCCATTTCCTTATCTAGCAGATCTTTCCTACTCAGGGAATGAACGCAGGTCTTCTATATTGTAGGCAAACTATAATAAGGACTTCCCAGATGGTGCTAGCACTAAAGATTCCTCCTGCCAATGCAAGTGATGAGAGAGATGCAGGTTCAATCCCTGACTGGGAAGGATCCCTGGAGTAGGAAGTGGCAATTCACTCCAGTATTCTTTCCTGGAAAATCCTAAGGACTAAGTGAAGGACCTAAGCTACTCCATTTTGTTAACAGAAAAACTCCACTTTGGAAGGTTCCAGGAAAAGGGTCTTTGGAAATCCCCTGACCTCACCCCACCACCCTCGAGCCAGTCGGACCCCAGACCAAAATCTCCTGACTTAACGTAGTCTACCTAGGAAATGGGAACCAATCAGAACCCTGGGCCAGCCTGGGAAAATAAAAACCAATCAGAAAACAACACCTAACCCTTCCACAGAAGGTAACCAATTAGATGTCTCCCATCCCGGAAACTCCCATTTTTCAAATTTCTCATGCGAGAATATCATATACAAGCAATGTAACCCAGAACTCGGGGCTCCTCCCTATAGCCGCTGCGTCGGTATCGGTGGGAGCCCCAGCTCGAGCTTGGTAATAAAAACTCTCTTGCTTTTGCATCAGATATCAGCTCCCTGGTGGTCATTGGGAGATTTTGCGACTTGGGCACAACATTTGGGGGCTTGTCCGGGATCTCCCACCGGCTCCACGGGAAGACCGATCTGGAGAAGTCATCTGCAGCCGGTAAGCTTTTTTCTGTCTTTCTTTTCACTCCTGGTAGGGCCTGGTTTCTGAGACCGGTATACGACTCAGGTGGATGCGCCGGAGAGTCACTGGTGGGGGTCGTTGGGAGACGTCCCCGACCCCAGCGTGGGGGGACGGAGTGCCCCTGTTCTCTGTAGACGATAGCAGGTCACTCCTGCTGAATGGCTGGAGGCCGTCGTCATTCGATTTTACCTCCGGACTTCCAGAGGTGTATTTCTCCTGCCTCTCTGTCTGTTTGTGTGGCTGTTCGTACAGTCTGTGTTAATTTACCAACATCTGACTAATCCTGGGACGATGGGGCAACGCCATTCTAGCCCCACACCTCTATCCTTGGTTACTGATAATTTTAAGGAGGTCAAGATGCACACTCATGACCTCAGTGTAAAAATTAAAAGGAATAAATTAATCACTTTTTGCACCTTCAGAATGGCGACTTTCCACGTAGGCTGGCCCTCAGAAGGCACCTTCGACTTGGGAACTGTACACCAAGTCCGGGATATCATCCTCCAACCGCGGATCAGACACCCTGACCAAGTTCCCTATATCATAGTATGGGAAAATATCATATTGCGCCCCCCTTCTTGGGTAAAAGCTTTTTTGCCTCAACAGGGATTTTCTACCCCTCAGGTGTTGGTGACACGTGTAGGAAAGAACCTGAAGAATCCCAAGGAATCTGAACCAACGGTGCCGCTATACCCTATCTTGCAGGGGGGAACAGAAGAAGAACTTCTCTTTCCTCCCCCTTACCAACCCCCCGAACCGCCACCAGCCCCTCGCCATTCCTTCACCCAGGGACGAAACACAGGGTTGGGGGGGGCCGCACAAAATACTCGCCATCGGCAAGCCAGGTCCCCGGAGGGGCTGGCAGACTCAACTGTTGTCCTCCCCTTACGAGTGGCCAGCACCCCCCCACCCCCAATGAGGCAGGAAACCAACATCATCAATACTTGCCCTTCTCTACTAGTGACCTATATAACTGGAGATCCCAGAATGCTAAGTTCTCAGACAACCCTAGAGATCTAACTAACCTTCTAGAGACTGTGCTTTTTACTCATCAGCCCACCTGGGACGATTGCCAACAGCTGCTCCAGATTCTCTTCACCACAGAAGAGAGAGAGAGAACACAGAATGAGGCCCGTAAAAGGGTCCCAGGGGCAAATGGAGAACCCACCACTAATATAGATGAAATTAACACCTCTTTTCCTCTATCGTGACCTAACTGGGATTACAATACAGCACGAGGTAAGGAGAGGCTCCGGGTCTACCTCCAGACTCTTCTGGGGGCGCTTAAGGCAGCTGCATGGAAACCTACTAACCTAGCTAGAGTGGGAGATGTTCAGCAGGGCCCCATCAAGAGTCCAGCAGCCTTCTTGGAAAGGCTAATGGAGGCCTTTAGACAATACACCCCCAAGGATCCAGAAGCAGAAGGCACTCAGGCTGCTTTGATAATGCATTTTGTCAACCAGGTGGCTCCCGACACTAGGAAGAAGTTACAAAAACTTGAACGCCTGGGTGAAAAGAGTATCCAGGATTTAATAACAGTAGCAGAAAGAGTCTACAACACCCGAGAAACCCACGAGGAAAAGCAAGCCAAAGCAGCAGATCGCCAAACCCGTAACATGGCATGCATCCTGCTGGCTGCAACAGTTCCTGACTCGGGAGAGAGGGAGCGCCAGTTGCGCCACCTGGCTGCTGAAGGTAAGAACCGTCCCCGTACATGACCAGCATTAGGAAAAAACCTATGTGCATGTTGTAAAGAGGAAGGACATTGGGCCAAGCAATGCCCTAAGAAAAAGAAGGGACCACGAAAGACCCCCATCCTGGCCGTTGAAGAACTGAGCGATTAGGGAGGATGGGTTTCGGCGCCCCTCCCCAAACCCAGGGTAACCCTAAGTGTGGAGGGGACCCCAACTGACTTCCTTGTCGATACAGGGGCTCAATATTTGGTTTTGCTAGAGCGCCAGGGAAAACTGGCCGGAAAGACCTCTTGGGTGCAGGGGGCTACTGGAATGAAACAATACCAATGGACTACCCGAAGATCAGTGGACTTGGGTGCGGGCCGGGTATCCCACTCTTTCATGGTCATTCCGGAATGCCCCTTCCCTCTGTTGGGAAGAGACCTGTTGACCAAAATGGGGGCCCAAATTCATTTCCTCCCGGGGGAAACCAAAATACTCAACTAGTCGGGCAGACCGATCCAAGTACTGACCATTCAATTAGAAGATGATTATCGGCTGCACCAGAAACCTATACCGCCTCCAATAGACATTCGAAAATGGCTAGATGAATTCCCCTAGGCGTGGGCCGAGACAGGGGGAACTGGTTTTGCCGAACACCACCCTCCTGTATACATAGATCTTAAGCCAGGGGCTGACCCCGTCTGGGCCCGACAATACCCCATGACTCTGGAGGCCTGACAGGGGATCACCCCCCATATCCGCAGGCTCCTAGCCCAGAAAATCTTGAGACCCTGCCAGTCGGCCTGGAACACCTCCTTGCTCCCTGTCAAAAAACAAAATTCTCGTGACTATCAGCCAGTGCAGGATTTACGAGAAGTCAACTGCCAAGTTTTATATTCACCCTACAGTGCCGAACCCATACAACCTCCTGAGCTCTCTCCCACCGGACCATCACTGGTATACGGTCTTAGATTTAAAGATGCTTTCTTCAGCCTCCCCCTGGTGTCCAAGAGCCAGGACCTTTTTGCCTTTGAATGGTCTGACCCGGAAGAAGGAATCAATGGCCAGCTGACCTGGACCCGGCTGCCACAGGGATTTAAGAATTTTCCCACCATCTTCGATGAGGCCCTCCATGAGGATATGGGTGAGTTCAGACAACAACACCCCCAACTAACCTTGTTACAATATGTAGATGACCTCTTAATTGCAGCAAAGGACCAACAGACTTGCTTTATGGGCACCCGAGAACTATTGCAGACCCTTGGAAAATTACGGTACCGAGCCTCAGCCAAAAAGGCTCAGATATGCCAACCAGAGGTCACCTGCTTAGTGTATGTATTAAAGGAAGGACAGAGATGGCTGTCAGAGGCACAAAAGGAGGTGGTACTCAAAATCCCTACCCCAGATTCACCTCGAAGGGTGAGAGAATTTTTGGGGTCTGCTGGGTTCTGCCGTCTTTGGATCCCAAATTATGCAGAACTGGCTAAACCCTTATATGAAGCCACAAAAAGTACCACCCCTTTCAGTTGGACGGAGCTGATGGAGACCGCTTTCAAAACTATTAAAACGGCCCTGCTCTCAGCCCCCGCCCTAGGGTTGCCTGACGTTACAAAACCCTTTCTCCTGTACGTAGATGAAAAACAAGGAGTGGCAAAGGGGGTACTGGTGCAACACCTGGGACCTTGGAAGCAGCCGGTGGCTTACTTGTCTAAATGCCTAGACCCCGTGGCATCAGGCTGGCCCCCATGCCTCCGCATGATTGCAGCAGTGGCCCTAATCGTCAAGGAAGCAGATAAATTGACACTGGGGCAAGAGTTGCATATCACCGCCCCTCATGCCATTGAGGTGTCCTAAAACAACCCCCAGATAGGTGGACCAGCATCGCTCGGCTGACCCACTACCAGGGATTACTGCTAAACCCCTCCAGAATCATCTTTCTGCAGCCTACTGCTCTCAATCCGGCTACACTGCTTCCTAACCCGGATTTGGAAGCCCCAATCCATGACTGCAGCAACATACTAGCCCAAGTACACGGAACGTGAGAGGACTTGCAAGATCGCCCTCTAGCGGATGCTGAAGTTACCTGGTATACGGATGGAAGCAGTTTCGTCCAAGATGGGCTCAGGTATGCAGGGGCAGCCGTAACCACAGAAACCCAAATCGTGTGGGCGGAAGCATTACCTCCGGGCACTTCGGCTCAAAGGGCTGAACTAATCGCCTTAACAAAAGCCCTCCAGTTGGGAAAGGACAAAAAACTTAACATCATTACCGATACCCGATACGCCTTTGCTACTGCCCATATACATGGAGCCATCTACAGAGAGAGAGGCCTCCTCACGGCCAAGGGTAAAATGATCAAAAATAAAGAAGAAATAAAAACCCTCTTTGCCGCATTATGGCTGCCTAAAAACTAGCTATAATACAGTGCCCGGGACACCAAAAGTCAGACACCCTGACCTCAAAGGGAAACAATTTGGCAGACAGAGCAGCCTGAGATGCAGCCCAGGGCACCATGATAGAAGCCACCCTTCAATTGCCTGACCCCGGGAGCCCTGTTCTGCCAGCTTTTCCCAACTACTCACCAAGAGACTTAGCCTGGATAAAAAGTGTGCCTATGACCCAACAACTGGCCGGCTGGGTGGCAGGCAGCGGACAGCTCCCTGATCCTCCCGGAGGAACTAGGAAAGCAGGTGTTACTGAGGATGCATCACGCCACTTACCTGGGAACCCGCAAGATGCAGGACCTGATTACACATGCCAAGATTACCATGAGAGACGTCAGATCAACGATAGAAAATATCGTATCAACCTGCAAGGCCTGCCAGCTCACCAGCGCTGCCCATCACCCAGCCAACCACGGGTCTAGAGAACGCGGGAGTCAACCAGGAGCATACTGGGAGGTGGACTTCACTGAGGTAAAACCGGGTAAATGTGGATACAAATATCTACTGGTGTTCATAGATACCTTCTCAGGGTGGGTAGAAGCTTTCCCCACCAAGAGAGAAACAGCACAGGTGGTGGCCAAAAGGCTGATTGAAGACATCTTGCCGCAGTTCGGGTTTCCGGCACAGGTGCGGTCGGACAATGGGCCAGCCTTCGTATCTCAGGTAAGTCAGGGGGTAGCCTGGGCTTTGGGGGCTAGGTGGAAGTTGCATTGTGCTTATAGGCCCCAGAGCTCAGGACAAGTAGAGAGGATGAATAGAACACTCAGAGAAACATTAACAAAACTAGTTGCTGAGACTGGCGGGGACTGGGTGGCTCTCCTCCCCTTTGCCCTATACCGGGTGCGAAATTCTCCCTACCAACTGCGACTTACCCCCTTCGAAATTATGTATGGGATTCCTCCCCCAATAATTCCTAACCTAAAGATAGAGGTGCTAAAAGAGATAGATGATCAAAGATTACTCTTTTGTCTCCAGTCCTTACAATACTCCCACAGGGACACGTGGAAGAGGCTTAAGGCATTATATGAATCAGGCCCACCACCTGAACCCCACTGCTACCGGCCAGGAGACTGGGTATACATGCACCGCCATTGTCAAGAGACCCTAGAGCCCAGGTGGAAAGGGCCCTTCCTAGTTGTCTTGACAACACCCACTGCTCTCAAGGTTGACGGCATATCTACTTGGGTTCACTACACCCATGTACGGCCTGCAGACCTGTTCACCCTAAGGGAAGACTTCCTCCCCCAATGGAAGACCAAGCTGGACAAAACAAATCCACTCAAACTCAAGCTACAAAGACGATAAAAGTACTGTTTATACTGTTGTCTTTATGGCTTAGTGCTGCCGCTAACCCTCATCAACCAATGAACCTGACTTGGATGATTCTAAGCACAACTATGGGAGAAGTAATTAACTCCACCTCGGCCATTCACCCCAAAAACACCTGGTGGCCAGACTTGGAATTCGACCTTTGTCTTCTGTGGGATCATGGGACATTGGCGAATGGGAGGTAAAGACGCCCGGCAAGCCCAAATGTGGGGCTGGCATTGATAAGTGTAATACTCGGCTGCCCACTAACTCAGGGCCTGGATGCAGCCACTACATCCAATGGGCAAGCTTACGGGAAACGCCCTTCTATGTGTGCCCAGGAGGGAGACGGGGCAGGGCAACCATCAATAACTGTGGGGGGGCTGATAAGTTTTATTGCGCCAGTTGGGGATGCGAGTAAATGGGGACGGTCGATTGGGAGCCCTCTATGTGTGGTGATTTGATTACCTTGGGTCGAATTCCGGGGCCCACTGAGTCAACTGGGGGACATATAAGGGGGTCCCTCATAACTGGGCCTTGTATGAACTTCCTTTGCAATCCGGTGAGGCTCAAATTGTCAACTGAAGGAAAAAAGTTCCCCGGTTGGGAAGCCGGACAATCCTGGGGCCTCCGGCTATCTTAGCCAGGATATGACAAAGGGTTGCTGTTCACCGTCAGGTTGAAAGTAGGAACCATACAGATTGGTCCAAATCGGGGCATAGGGCCCAGTTCAGTCCTAGTGCCACGAGAGCCTACACATGCCCCCATTTGGCCCGGCCACACCCCCGCTCGAGAACCTAACCAAATGCCTCCTGGGCCCTACATTACTAATACAAGCGATTCCCCTCAAGTTAGCCTTATGGGACCTAACATTAAGGATGATCAGGACCTGTTATTTAATATGATAATCAACTCCTATCAAGTCCTAAATTCCACTCGCCTGGACCTGACTGGCAGTTGCTGGTTATGTTATGACATCAAACCCCCCTATTATGAAGGTATAGCTGTCCCGGGAGTTTACATTCAAACCAAAACCCACAAAGCTTGCTGATGGCAGCAGAAAGGAGATGCCAGATTAACCCTCCAATGAGTAACTGGGCAGGGCCTTTGCATAGGAAATGTCCCCCAAACCTACCAACACCCCTGCAAGTCTACAGATTCTATAGCGACAACCGGGTACCTGGTGCCTCCCCAGGAAAATTGGTGGGCCTGCTCCACAGGCTTAGCCCCTTGTATTCACGGGCAGGTGCTAAATGACTCCAAACATTTCTGGGTATTGGTACTATTAGTCCCCCGACTGTTCTATCACTCCAATGATGAAATCCTCCTGAAACTAGAAGCTTCACACCAGTCCAAGAGAGAGCCAGTCTTGGCATTAACCCTCACAGTCCTACTGGGGTTAGGGGGAGCAGGGGCAGGAACTGGGATATCCTCTTTAATAGTGCAAAATCAACACTATTCTAGCCTAAGAGCAGCCATTGACCTTGATATCGAAAGACTAGAAAGCTCAATCAGCCACCTCCAAGAGTCACTGAGTTCTCTGGTGGAAGTGGTACTGCAGAATAAAAGGGGATTGGATTTGGTTTTTCTCCAACGGGGGGGCCTATGTGCTGCATTAGGAGAAGAATGTTGTTTTTATGTGAATCACTCGGGGGTAGTCAGGGAGTCCCTGGCCAAGATAAGAGAAGGGCTGAGTCAGAGAAAAAGAGAAAGAGAAATGTCTCAAACCTGGTTTGAATCCTGGTTCAATTCATCCCCCTTGTTTGCAACTCTCATATCCTCCTTGGTGGGGCCCCTGATTATCTTGTTACTATTGCTCACCTTCAGGCCATGCTTACTAAACAAATTGGTGGTCTTCATTAAAAGCCACATCAACACGGTGCAGCTCATGGTACTCAGATCCCAATATGCGGCCCTACAAATGGTCTCCTTAGCAGGAGACAATATAGAGCTGACCCCAGACCCATGATTGGGTCTGTCCTGGATCCTAGAGAAGGGGGGAATGAAGGACCTAAGCTACTCCATTTTGTTAATAGAAAAACTCCACTTTGGAAGGTTCCAGGTAAAGAGCTTTTGAAAATCCAAGATCCTTTGGAAATCCCTTGACCTCACCCCACCACCCTCGAGCCAGTCGGACCCCAGACCAAAATCTCCTGTCTACCTAGGAAATGGGAACCAATCAGAACCCGGGGCCAGCCCAGGAAATGGGAACCAATCAGAACCCTGGGCCAGCCCGGGAAAATAAAAACCAATCAGAAACCAACACCTAACCCTTCCACAGAAGGTAACCAATTAGACGTCTCCCAACCCGGAAACTCCCGTTTTTCAAATTTCTCGTGGGAGAATATCATACACAAGCAATGTAACCCAGAACTCGGGGCTCCTCCCTATAGCCGCTGCGTCAGTATCGGTGGGAGCCCCAGCTCGAGCTTGGTAATAAAAACTCTCTTGCTTTTGCATCGGATAACAGCTCCCTGGTGGTCATTGGGAGATTTTGCGACTTGGGCACAACACTAAGGAGCCTGACAGGCTATAATCCATGGAGCAGCAAAGAGCCAGACACAACAGAATGACTGGGCAAACACAGATACTATAAAAAAGTTGATCTCCACACAAATATCCACCCCTCCCACCAAAACTAGGTTAAAACTTTTATGCGTTTTAGTATTTTTTCTTGTTGTTGCTTTAAAAAGACTGTTCTGACCTAGAATAATTATAGATCAGACTCTCATTCTTAAAAATTCCCAACAATCTTTAGAATCCTCTTTTGTTAAACCTTTCCTAACAAATTCTAACACTATAAAGAAGGCTAAGTGCAGAAAAATGGATGCTTTCAAATTGTGATGTTGCAGAAGACTCTTGGGAATCCCCTGGATTGCAAGGAGATCAAACTAGTAAATTCTAAAGGAAATCAATCCTGAATATTCACTAGAAGGACTGATACTGAAGCTGAATATTTTGGTCACCTGATGCAAAGAGACGACCTGTTGGAAAAGATCCTGATGCTGGGAAAGTTTGAGGGCAGGAGCAGGGGGCAACAGAGGATGAGATGTTTGGATGTCATCACTGACTCAATGGACATGAGTTTGAGCAAACTCTGGGAGACAGTGAAGGACAGGAAAGCCTGGCAAGCTTCAATGCATGCAGTCAAGAAGAGTTGGACATGAGTTAGTGACTAAACAACGAACAACAGCATACCAGAGACTGTTCTTTGGTTTACATATATGTGAATTAATTTAACTTCATTTAGATTATAAAAGGCAAATGCATTCATTGCATTCCTGTTTTATTGTGAGGAAATTGAAAGGTAGTTCAAATGCAGAGGTATTCAAACTGGAAGTAGGTGGCAAAAAAACGGCCTTTTCATAGAATGGCTTCCAAATCTACATACTTAGCTGCTACTCTCCACAGCTGCTGTCTGAGCCTTGTATTTTCATATAGCACTACAATATTATCTTTTATATCAGGGTCTCCTCTTCTACACCGGGGGTTGATAAGAAAAACTTCTATGTTTTCATCTTTGTCTTCAGAAACAATTATGAGTGAAATATTTGTTGAATAAATGAACTAAGAACTGACTGGAAGGGGCATCCCTGTCAGATATGCAGCTTTTAAGATTTCCACAAAAAGGTAAAACTTGAAAATGTGATAACACTATCAAGATACAGTATTGAATCTGAAACTTTTCAGTTTCTGTCATATGTCTTGATGATCTTCTTTCTGTAAAAGTAATACAATATGGCAGAAGAAAAAGTTCATTTGCAAAATAAGGACTAGTTTCTATTCTTTTCAAAATATTGAAGATAGTATTTTGAGTTATATTTTCAGTCTAGGACATACACTAATTCTTATATTTCCCATAAGTTCACCTTCAGTATAAATTCTGCTCAAGAAAAGCTACTCTAACTTTTACAGCCAGATTCTTCTTGCTTTATTTTGTTTGTTTGTTTGTTTTTCTTTTCTGCCATTGTGCTTTCTCAGTAGGGTACAGCTGGCATTTTGTTGCTTTCGGCTGTGATGGAAGTTATCTGCTTCCCAAGCCAGTGGTTCTCACTCTCTTAACTATGGCTACCTCCTAGGTTTTCCACCATTTTCATAACTTAATTATAACCTATTCCGGTAAACTGCACATGTTCTTGACCCTTAGTTCTTTATTATGTGAGACCTTTGAAGAAAGAAGCAGAAATGGAAACAGGATCTCATACACTCTGGGAAAGTGTTGTTAGCTGAAATCAGTTTCTAGTGTGTGTTGAGTGTTTACAGAGTATCTGTAGCCATAAAGTTTCCTTTACAGCTTTCCTTTACAGGACGCTGCTCCTTTCTTGGGAAATAAATCATTCTGTAAGCTTATTTTTTTCCCATATGAAATGTGCTGAATGACTACTTAACTTTCCTCAACAATTTTTTATTTCTGGCTTTTCTATTTTCACTGGCTATATCAAGGAGAAATAATTTAAAGTAAGTGAATATACTCAATCTGCATGAAAGCTTCTGAAGGTCTTCAAGCACACAGTATTGCTTTGTAGGGTTATCAGTGAGAAATGGTGGGGGTTGAGCTGAGGCTATAACACCAAATCAAAGAGTCAAATTTTTAATGGGCCTTTCAGGTATACTTGGACATTTGGTTGAGAAAAATATTTTTACAATGAATCCATAGTTTACACAACCTAGATAGACTTCTGGATGGTGGGAATATAGAATAAATTCTAATGAGAATTTTTTTCTTTGTTTTAAATTTTTTTTGCATTGATTCTTTCATTACTAGAACAGTATATGTTTTTTGTAAAACACTTCAAAAATATTGTCAAATAGAAAATGAAGAAAAAAGCATCAAAGAAAAAAATGAAGAAAAATGTATCAAAGAGAAAATGAAGATAACCTATAATCCTACTACCCCAAAATAAGCATTGTTGATATGCAAACATATATGTTCAAGATATTTTGTGTGTATACACAGATGACTAAGACCTTCAACTATCTTTCATTACACATTTTGTTCACTTGATATTATGAATGATTTCCTAAAGCGTTAAATATCTCCTAACATATATTTAAGTGACTGCCAAATATTTTGCTTATAGGCTATCCACTATAACCAACGTTGATTTTTGTGTGTATTTGATTTATTTAGGATCTCCCAGGTTTGAAGTGAAAGTATTAGTTGCTCAGTCGTGTCTGATTCTTTGCGACCCCATGGACTGTAGCCTGCCAGGCTCCTCTGTCCATGAAATTCTCCAGGCAAGAATAGTGGAATGGGTAGTCATTCTCTTCTCCAGGGGATCTTCCTGACATAGGGGTCGAACCTAAGTCTCCTGCATTGCAGGTGGATTTTTTACTGTCTGAGCCACCAGGGGAGTTTTTGAACATTATTTTAAAGTAACCACCATAATAATGGTCTCAAAGACCTCTGATATCCTACCACAATGGGGATATGATCAATCTCACCATTGATTTCAGCAATAACTGTAGCAAACAGTTCTGTTTGGGCTTCAATTCCCTCTAGGCTGATAATATTTCTCCTAAAGCAGGTGTTTTTTTCTCACTATGAGGCCAAGGATGCCCAGAAATTGGCACAACCCGTATATATTGTAGGGGGATGGAAAACAGAGACAATGCTTGTAGAGTAGCCTTCAACTAAACAGAGAGGAGCTCTCATGGATGAATGCTTCTCCCAGCTAATCCTTTCGAGAAGAGCTCTCAGACATTCTGCAGGCTCTTGAGAAGACCCAGATGTAAGGAAGTCCCAGTTGATGACCTTGACAAAGACCCTTCTAGCTTTTTCTCCATCCTTTAGTCTCTCTTCTTCCTCTTTCCTGCATTTTGGCTTTACCATACAAACTCAAGTCCTTTTCTCAGGCCCTACCTGGGGAGCACAGCGAGCCAGGTAGTTCAATTTGTTTCCTTTCTATAATTCTTTGTGAGTATTTCTAATTATTTTCATTGGACTAAATACGGATAGAATTGCTAAGATGAAAGCCATGAACACAACTTAAAACTGAAATTTTGATGCATATCACACATCGTTAAATTTTAATCAAACAGAAGGTTAGCCATTGCCTAATTACAATGTTTCCCTTAAATTGTTTTTTATTTAATTGCAAAATGTTATTCTGTATTTATTCAACAAGCAGCAATTTTATTATCTTCAGGATAATTTTTAATCTTAGAAAAACCATCCAAGGAAAAGATATTTGCTGTCCAGACTCCATGACAATGCCTCTGATTTCTATGAAATATTTTTCTCAACTAAGAATTTCAGTGACCTTTCAGACTTGAACATAACTCATATTCTCAGAAAAAATAAAATACCATAATAAAACTTGTTAGCATTGCACTTCTACTCTTTTAGAAAATCAGTAGGATTCACCTTTATTTAGAAATATCTATTGGTAAAATTTTCTATTTGCTAATTCTCAATTACTGACTATTTGGTTTATATTATAACCTCCCTGTGAAATGTATTCCAAAGCAAGATATTTATTTGAATAATGATGTACGCATTGTGTCATCTTTGCCTTTGGAGACCTAACCTAATCATCCCCCAGACAGCCAAGGTGTAACACCATAATTTTTAATCCACCTGCTTTGGTTCACATTCAATGTTTCTGTGATTACATCACAGGCCCACAGTGATAAGCTCTTCCATGTACTCTGGTTAGGAATGTTTTATAGCAGCTGCTACTGTATCTCAAGGTTAATGAGGGCCTTTCCCTAAGAAAATTGACTCACTTTACTTGAAAGAGAATTCAGCTGAGGATAGTTTCTTAGGCTTCCTCCAGTCTTATTTTTATTGTTACCCTCATGGCTCTAGTTTCTTATTTTATAAGAATTATGTGCATCTTTAAGTAGTCTGTACATAAACACAAATGCTCTTTATTTGACAGTGTTGACAGTTCATATATTTTTAGACAACATATTTAGACATGCAACCCTTACTTGACTATATCTGTGATTATAAGTTCTTTTATTCCTTTATGGCATCCTGTAACCATAACGTAGCCAGTATTATTGCTTACATATTTAACTTTTATGTTAATTATATACATTCTTTTTTTCCACAATGATTTAAGATGCCTCACAAACAAAGCTTAGTTACAAATGGAAATGGAAAAAGAAAATTAGAACTGAGGTAAAAAGAGAAATATATATCTACTATTCCAATTATTAAGATGGGTGCTATGACCAGTTTGGGCTTCCCTGGTGGCTCAGACAATAAAGAATCCACCTGCAATGCAGGATACCCATGTCAAGTCCCTGGGATGGGAAGGTCCCCTGGAGAACAGAATGGCTACTCATTCCAGTATTCTTGCCTGGAGAATCCCAAGGACAGTGGACTACAGTCTGGTGGGCTACAGTCTATGGTTGCAAAGAGTCAGAAACAACTGAGCCTCTAACATTTACAACCAATGTAATGTCAGTAAAGCCAAGAAGAAAATGTGTTTTGTGAAGGAAGAGTGGCAAATCTTGTCAAATGCTGCTGGAAGGTCTAGGCAGATGAGGGCATAGACATGTTCCTTGGCGTAAGCATCCTGGGGATTGTAAGCAACCTTGGCAAGAGTAGGCTAAATGGTATGTTACAGGCCATGCTTGGGGGTGACCATCTGACTGGTCTAGTCTGAAGAGTAAATAGTTTCTGAGAAAGGAGAGACAGCAAGTGTTGATAACTCTTTTGAGAAGGTTTGCTTTGAACAGGGTTAGAATGAGATGGTGGAGAAGGCAATGGCACCCCACTCCAGTATTCTTGCCTGGAAAATTCCACGGATGGAGGAGCCTGGTAGGCTGGAGTCCATGGGGTCGTGAAGAGTGGGACACTACTGAGCGACTTCACTTTCACTTTTCACTTTCATGCATTGGAGAAGGAAATGGCAACCCACTCCAGTGTTCTTGCCTGGAGAATCCCAGGAACGGGGAACCTGGTGGGCAGCCGTCTCTGGGGTCGCACAGAGTCAGACATGACTGAAGTGACTTAGCAGCAGCAGCAGCAGCAGCAGAGTGAGATGGGAATATAGATAAAATATAGTATGGAATCTAAGATCACCTAGAATTCATGTTTATTTTGAGAAATACTAAAGTGTGTTTGTATGAACGTGGCTATCATAAGATGGTTTCTTCTTGTGACCTTCTATAAACGTCAAACATACTTTTCAAAAAAACTTATCAGAGCAAATAAGAGTCATCGTAATTCTTCTTTTAAGAAATTTAATATGCACTGTTAAGAGCAAGTAAAACATTTCATTGAAGTTAACTTGAAGATCCCTAATAAAACACTGGGACACACTGGAGTAGCTGAAAAAAAAAATCTTGATAAGTGTGATACACATAAAAATTATCCCCAATGGAAATTATCATTTGAATTTTTCCCACCATGAACATACTGCTAATCTATGCTATAATCTCTAGCCCTTCAAGTTGGCAGAGGTAGCAACCTAGTGGCTTTCTAACTGCAAATACCTCACCTTAAATCCACCTTTCACCCTTCAGTAGTCTGAAGACCCAGTAAAATGCTAACCATGCTCAGCTCTGTGCCTTCGTGATTTGCATGAGTATCCCTATATAAAGAACCAAAGATTTCTATGCTTAAGTGACTGAACTCCCAATGAAAATACTCGGTGTAGCCTATGGTTATCTCTCTAACTTTGTATGCTCGCGCTCAAAGTTTGAGATGTGTTATACAGCAATGGAGTGCCTGACCTTTGTGCAGAAAGCACAGTCTTACTCGAAGTGACTTATGTGTAAATAGATATTCTTACCCTTGAATAATTTCCTCAGATTCCTAAGGATAACTGACCCCGCTAGCAGACTTTCTTTGCGTTTCCATTGTACTCATTATGATTTTTATCATAGATGTGCAATAAAAGAAAATAAAATCTTTTAATATAAACTCTCTCTTATTCCAAGACTGTAATCTCCTTCTTGGCAAGACTGCATGTTATTTATCTCTGTGTTCTATGAACTCACACGTAGTAACACTCTAAAAATACTAGCTGAAGAAATAAAAAGAATTAATGAAAACTCATTTGAGGTGCTTTTAAGTTTTTTATAAAATGATATTATCTTATCTTAGTCATCTAATAGCTTCTTGCTTAATCTGTTAAGTAGATTTAACTCTTCATCTAACTCCTCTCTAGGCTCACACCAAATCTTTTATCACTTGTTTTTTTCTAATACAAATAAATTGAATTTTTTGTACCATTATTTGCTCACTGTCTTTTGTGTATTTATTTTTATGGAATGTTTACTGTGAATTGTGATGTTTATGTGTTTTGATGACTATCACACAACAGATTTACAATATCTATCTATTATAGTACCATATTCCATTGTGAGGAAATAATCATAAAATTATGCAAAATGCTCTGATGTAAATTTCAATGATATAATGAATCAGGAGTATTTGGAGTTAAGATGCTGTTAAAATACCTGACAACTAGTAGGATAATGCTTGGAATTGGAGGACTGGCTTAGGAAGGAGAAAGGATTCTATAATTATTTGTGAAATTAATGCATTGATAAATCTGGAATAAACATGGAGTAATGGGATTATTTGGGATGAATAATTGGATTAAAGTTAATACATAAAGAGCATATGAAATAACTATATTCTAAATTTACTATAAAAAGGGAAAAAGTGAAAGTGTAGGTCACTCAGTTGTGTCTGGCTCTTTGTGACCCCATGGACTATAGCCTGCCAGGCTCCTCTATCCTTGGAATTCTCCAGGCAAGAATACGGAAGTGCGTAGCCATTTCCTTCTTCAGGAGATCTTCCTGACCCAGGGATCAAATCTGGGTCTTTTGCATTGCAGGCAGATTCTTTACTGTCTGAGCCACCAGGGAAGCCCCGGTGTAAATCACTGATGTAAATCACTAAACTAAGAGACAGTAGATTAATAAGGTTTCTAGTCAACTTAAATATATTTTAAATACAGATAAGGGTTGACAGGCACATATCAAAATGAGAATAGTGATGACAGAGAAGTTGGGAAGCAATGGGATCTCACAGCATGGTCCTCTGTGAAAAACGTAACATTTCCCAAGGCAGGTATCAGATCTGATACATGCTCATAGGGAAAAATTAGATGGATTTCTAATAGTAAAAGGGAACCTTGAGGAAACAATCACAAGTAGATGAAATTGAATTCCTTTCCCTAAGGGAAGGGAATGGAAATGCCAGCAAGATTAAGAAAATTGACTTTAGGAAGCTAATTGTATTAAGCCTGAAAACTAGTACAATGAATCCTTGGAATTCTTTTAGCAAGTGCAGTTCAAGGAAGTTGGATATCAAAAAGAATATGGTTCTGCCCATTCAAAACAAATTGTACCAGGATATTTGAAAAGCAAGAAGGGAAATCAGTCAACCTGACTAAACCCAGAATTTTGGATGAAATTGAAGGGCAAATGAAGTCACATACGATTAAATTTAGACAGAATATTGCAAAAGGGCATAGTTAAAATCAGGGCATATTAAATACCAAATAATCAAATATAACAAATTTAAAGAAAATTTTCTTCTATCAGAGAAATATAAAAACCACAACTAAGTTGATATAAATATTTTCTTCATTTATTCATCATACAGATATTTACTGCAAGCCTACGGTGTGTCAGGTATTGGTTTAAACACTAGATATTCACCAGTGAACACAATAAGCATTCCTCCCTGGTGGACTTACAATCTTAAAATATTATAAATACATCATAAAATTCATTTAAACATCTTCCAATATATACCTTGATGTTATATTCAGTTCAGTTTTCTATACTTCTTATATGTATATGTTTTGTAATGATGATTCTTGCCAATCTAAAGTGGTATGCTTAGGGAAAAACATCCTTTTATGAAATCTATTTGTTTGAGTAAAAGGAAATAACACATTATGGAATATTCAATAATAAGGACTGAAATGCAAACTTATTGTTGTTATTTATTCACTTAACCAGATAATCATGATATAATGAATAATATGGGGCTTCCCAGATGGCATAGTGGTCAAGAATCCTCCTGTCAATGCAGGAGATGCAGAAGACTCAGGTTTGATCCCTGGGTCTGGAAGATCTCCTGGAGTAGGAAATGGCAACACATTCTAGTATTGCCTGGAAAATTCCATGGACAGAGGAGTCTGGAGGGCTACAGTCCACAGAGTCACAAAAAGTCAGACACAACTAACTGACTGAGTGCACACACAGTAAATGCTATGTTTGCCTTCAAAATATCCACTCTTCTTTTTTCTTTTTTTAAAAAGAGCATCCTGATTATTTTATTTTATTTTTTTTAATTTTAAAATCTTTAATTCTTACATGTGTTCCCAAACATGAACCCCCCTCCCACCTCCCTTCCCATAACATCTCTCTGGGTCATCCCCATGCACCAGCCCCAAGCATGCTGTATCCCACGTCAGACATAGACTGGCGATTCAATTCTTACATGATAGTATACATGATAGAATGCCATTCTCCAAAATCATCCCACCCTCTCCCTCTCCCTCTGAGTCCAAAAGTCCGTTATACACAGCTGTGTCTTTTTTCCTGTCTTGCATACAGGGTCATCATTGCCATCTTTCTAAATTCCATATATATGTGTTAGTATACTGTATTGGTGTTTTTCTTTCTGGCTTACTTCACTCTGTATAATCGGCTCTGATTTCATCCATCTCATCAGAACTGATTCAAATGAATTCTTTTTAACGGCTGAGTAATTCTCCATTGTGTACATGTACCACAGCTTTCTTATCCATTCATCTGCTGATGGACATCTAGGTTGTTTCCATGTCCTGGCTATTATAAACAGTGCTGCGATGAACATTGGGGGACATGTGTCTCTTTCAGTTCTGGTTTCCTCGGTGTGTATGCCCAGCAGTGGGATTGCTGGGTCATAAGGTAGTTCTATTTGCAATTTTTTAAGGAATCTCCACACTGTTCTCCATAGTGGCTGTACTAGTTTGCATTCCCACCAACAGTGTAAGAGGGTTCCCTTTTCTCCACACCCTCTCCAGCATTTATTGCTTGCATATTTTTGGATCGCAGCCATTCTGACTGGTGTGAAGTGGTACCTCATTGTGGTTTTGATTTGCATTTCTCTAATAATGAGTGATGTTGAGCATCTTTTCATGTGTTTGTTAGCCATCCGTATGTCTTCTTTGGAGAAATGTCTATTTAGTTCTTTGGCCCATTTTTTGATTGGGTCGTTTATTTTTCTGGAATTGAGCTGCATAAGTTGCTTGTATATTTTTGAGATTAGTTGTTTGTCAGTTGCTTCATTTGCTATTATTTTCTCCCATTCAGAAGGCTGTCTTTTCACCTTGCTTATAGTTTCCTTTGTTGTGCAGAAGCTTTTAATTTTAATTAGATCCCATTTGTTTATTTTTGTTTTTGTTTCCAGAATTCTGGGGGGTGGATCATAGAGGATCCTGCTGTGATTTATGTCTGAGAGTGTTTTGCCTATGTTCTCCTCTAGGAGTTTTATAGTTTCTGGTCTTACATTTAGATCTTTAATCCATTTTGAGTTTATTTTTGTGTGTGGTGTTAGAAAGTGATCTAGTTTCATTCTTTTACAAGTGGTTGACCAGTTTTCCCAGCACCACTTGTTAAAGAGATTGTCTTTACTCCATTGTATATTCTTGCCTCCTTTGTCAAAGATAAGGTGTCCATATGTGTGTGGATTTATCTCTGGGCTTTCTATTTTGTTCCATTGATCTATATGTCTGTCTTTGTGCCAGTACCATACTGTTTTGATGACTGTGGCTTTGTAGTAGAGCCTGAAGTCAGGCAAGTTGATTCCTTCAGTTCCATTCTTCTTTCTCAAGATTGCTTTGGCAATTCGAGGTTTTTTGTATTTCCATACAAATCTTGAAATTATTTGTTGTAGTTCTGTGAAAAATATGGCTGGTAGCTTGATAGGGATTGCATTGAATTTGTAAATTGCTTTGGGTAGTATACTCATTTTCACTATATTGATTCTTCCGATCCATGAACATGGTATATTTCTCCATCTATTAGTGTCCTCTTTGATTTCTTTCATCAGTGTTTTATAGTTTTCTATATATAGGTCTTTAGTTTCTTTGGGTAGATATATTCGTAAGTATTTTATTCTTTTCGTTGCAATGGTGAATGGAATTGTTTCCTTAATTTCTTTTTCTACTTTCTCATTATTAGTGTATAGGAATGCAAGGGATTTCTGTGTATTGATTTTATATCCTGCAACTTTACTATATTCATTGATGAGCTCTAGTAATTTTCTGGTGGAGTCTTTAGGGTTTTCCATGTAGAGGATCATGTCATCTGCAAACAGTGAGAGTTTTTATTTGGTAAAAACTATCCCACCCCAAACACACACATATAGCCAGATATCTTGATGAGGTAAATTATAGTCTTCCCCCAGGAAGAGAATCATGATCCAAAGGGTAACCTCATTCCCCTTGCCAGTGACTGGCTCAGTAGTGGACACCTGACCCTATTTGGTTCACGAGCATTTACTCACTAAGGTTCCAAGTATTTCTTCAATATTTAAGGGAAACTGTTGACAATGATCCACTTGTCATCATTTAAAAAGAAAACGAATACATAAAAAGGAAAAGAAAGCCCTACTTTAATCTTGTCCCCCCCAATATAGTAGGACATATTTGAAAAAAATTACTCTAACAAGTCTGTTGATTTTTTCTCATCTATCACTGAGTTAATAAAAAAAAAATTACAACTGGTATGGGAAGGTCATGCTTCCTCAGTGGAACTGCTTTCCTAGGTGATTTAAAATTGATTGATGTTCTATTTGATAGTCGTTTCCTAACTGACTTTACTCACACTTCCCAAATAGTCCCCAGGAGATCTATTTGTCTCTAACCCTGGCTCAAACTTATACCCTTAGCTGTTTTTCTGAGTGTAAGAGACATGTCTTGCTCATACAGGAAACCTAAAATGTCTTAAACTGAACCTGTGGTCTTCTTTCCCTCAGTCAGATCCACGGTCTTCATTTTCTACCTTCATTTTAATAGTGTCACTACCCTCTGGCAAATAGACCAGAAGCCACCCCCTCAATTTCCTCTCTTCATTTATCTCTGAAAATAATTTTCCTATTATGACCTGGTATTTCTGCATCTCAATTATTTTTCCTCAAATAAATCCACTCATTTTCTTTTCTGTAGCCAATGTTTTATTCAGGAGCTTAATAAATTCCTGGATTTCACAGTAGCGATCTAACTGACTTCTCTCCCACCTCTCTTTTCTTCATTCAATTAGAAAGTTATTTTCCTTCCAGTAATGTGTGTGTGTGTGTGTGTGTGTGTGTGTGTGCACGTGTGTGTATGTGTGCATGTGCATATGTGTATAACTAGCAAAAGCTCGGCAGAACATTCAGTTCAGTTCAGTCGCTCAGTCGTGTCCAACTCTTTGCGACCCCATAAATCGCAGCATGCCAGGCCTACCTGTCCATTACCAACTCCCAGAGTTCACTCAAACTCACATCCATCAAGTCGGTGATGCCATCCAGCCATCTCATCCTCTGTTGTCCCCTTCTTCTCCTGCCCCCAATCCCTCCCAGCATCAGAGTCTTTTCCAATGAGTCAACTCTTCGCATGAGGTGGCCAAAGTATTGGAGATTCAGCTTTAGCATCAGTCCTTCCAAAGAACACCCAGGACTGATCTTCAGGATGGATTGGTTGGATCTCCTTGCAGTCCAAGGGACTCTCAAGAGTCTTCTCCAACACCACAGTTCAAAAGCATCAATTCTTTGGTGCTCAGCTTTCTTCACAGTCCAACTCTCACATCCATACATATTAAGGTCATCCATATTCTGACACTTACAACTTTTTCCCTACTTGACCTTCATTTGATTCTCCTCATGAATCCTGAATTACTGGCAACCCAAGACAGTCATCATTTCCAGAACATCCTTTTCTTTTTCTCTTTGTTCATAGTGTTTTCTGGGATGTCATCTCCTTGGGTTTCTTTCTGTTGAAATACCATCTACTACTCAAGTCCCAACCCAAGATTTACTTCCATTTAGGTTTTTTTGCTTTTATCTGTTTGTTTGTTTTTTTGATGTTCAAGTACAATCATTTTCTTCCTCCTTGTCATTACATCAGGTTTTGTTGGGGCAGAAATACAAAATGAAGAGTGTGGCTTCCTGAATTATCACAAGAGGAGAGCTGTCAGCTGAAAAGTAGCCCCTTCCTTGAACTATTAAAGGCATGGGAAATAAATTTCTATTGTTTCTGACCCTTTATATATGTTGGGTGTCTTAATATATGCTGTGTGTATTTAGTCACTAAGTTGTGCCTGACTCTTTTGTGACCCCATGGACTATAACCCACCAGTATCTGTCCATGGTGTATCCCAGGCAAGAACACTGGAGTGGCTTTCCATTTCCTTCTCCAGGGGATCTTCCTGACCCAAGGATCCAACCCACGTCTCCTGCATTGGTGAATGGATTCTTTATCATTGAACCACCAGGGAAGCCTAATGTAGACTATCCTACCAAAAGTGATACTACAATATATACCTCAGTCTTCAATTCCTGTGCAATAAAACACTACGAAGAGAAAGAATCAGGAAATAACAAAAATGTTTCAAAGAATTATATGAAATAAACAAAAGGGGAAAAAGAAAGTACTTATTTAAATATTTTAGCTTTTCAAGGCTATTTGACTTCACCTGATTTATTCTAAGTCTACTTATTTATTGTAAGTCTACTTATACAATAAGCTGTCCCACAATTAAGAACAGTTTCGATAAGATCTTTGAAAGCTTTGCTTGTTAGAATGAAGACTTTTATTTTTGTTATAAGAGAGAAATACTGGTTTTCTTCACTTCAGTTATGATTAAAACTCTCTGCAACTTGGTGACATGTATTCAAATTTCAGTTTTGTTACTTTTCTTCTGATATTAAGACTGCTTAAATAATGGGATAATGTCCATAATGTCAAGTTGTATATCCTTTCATGTCTTTCTCTTCTGCATCAGTAAGCCAGCTGAAACATTTTTAGTTTTCATTTTGTACTGAATATTGTAAATTGGCCACAGCTCAAAAAAAAAAAAAAATGTGATTCATTTTGGGAAGGACTTAAGCATATACATTTCACATGAGTTTAGAGGCTACTAATGTCATGGAAGAAGCATTGCATAGCTTATAAACCCAACCCATTCAGAGTGAAGGACCGCTTAAGGTGAAAAGGGCAAGAGAAATATCTGAGAACACTTACAATGAACTATCTCGACCTAACTGTAATCTAAATTTATGATGATTTCACATTGTTATAAAATTGCTGTTTAAAAATTTTAAAACAGCAAAATCTGATGTGTTATTATACTCTCTTCTTCTGTAGCCTCCTCTGTAGGCATCACCCTATGTGTTTGCACAAAGTCCAAATATCAATCACATTCCAGGCATTTCTTTTGGCTTTGTGTGTTGTTCTTCTCTTTCCATCCATCTGCCAAGCCTGCTTTATTCCCACAAGATTCAGACTTTTGCAATTTAAAAATTCTAAAGCTCTTTTAGAAATTTGATCCTTAATAATTTTATATCAAAACAGGTTTTATTGTATGGGGGTAGGTTTTATTGTGTGGGGGTATGTGAAACTATTTGAAACTGAATGTATGTGTGTATGAGTGTGTATAATTTTTAATGAAACAATGTTATAACTGAGTAATCTGTTTTTTTTTAAAGAGGATTATTGTAAATGTCTCCAAATTATATATTCTGATTAAAAATTGTATCTAAGACTATCAAATTATATCATCATTCACTTTCTTCAAATGTAGTAGAGATATATGTTATAGATTTTTGATTGGGAATTATTAATTTCTATTTCTTAGGTTCACTGGGATAAGATCAATAGAAAGTTCTTATTCTGAGAGAAATTCACGGTAAGTTTACTTATAACTGGATTACCTTCTCAAACATACTTTGACAGTAAAGTTGTATGTAAGAATTCACTTTTTAGACATTAAATCTATCGATTTATTAATATTTCTAAATTCAATAGCATACTTATTAGTGTAAGGATATGGCCCATAACAATAGAAATTTTATTGTGATAATCACTCATATAGTGGAAAGCTATTTCCTTAGGATAAAAATGTGTATGTTTTAGTTAGATTAGTCTTATATTGTGGATGGCATTTGCTTTGTAGAATTTCTTCTTGATGTTTTTCCTGACACAGAACAAGATACATGTGGAACACAGTTGAAGAAGAGTTTAATTACCACAAGTATATTATGACTCATAAACTGTAATATCTCTAATGGCCCTGTGGCATGGACCCCCAAGAAGGAGGTGTCATTGTAATAGCAGTAATGGCCACTCTTTGCATCATGAAAGCATAAATAAAGACCTGATATGCCCATTAAATGAGAAATAGAATTTGGTAGGGTTGTTTCTAAAATTAAAATCTCATCTAGCTACCACGAGGAAAAATTAAAACTGAAACACTGAAAAATGTGGTAGTATTTTTAGAGCTGAAAGAATACTGTTAACATCTCATTTAGAATTATTTGGCAATTTTAACTCATTATGTATTTTGAAAACCTTATTTGTAAAAAATCTGGTTAGTCCACAGATTCACATGAATGCTGTGTACATTCTTAAAAAGAATGAAAAATTGTTTGCTATAACTTGAAAATTTCTGAAATAGAGTTTTGCCTTGCCCATGCATGCCCTTACTCCAATCCATTGCCAGAAACAATGGGAAACACTTCAATAAATTTAAAGTTCATTACTCCAGTCTGACACCAAGTGATGGATTTAAACATAAATGAAGGGTAAGGACAGGGTAAGGTATTGTACTTAGGTCCCATCTACCATGTTAAAATATTGGTTCCAAAATATTCAAGTAATTTTTATAAATAACATTAAATTTATCTCATCCTGCTGCTCAGCTTACTGGTTAGTTATGTAGATGTTGAAATAATTATTAGATTTTGATCACATTAAATTTCCTCATTTGAAAAGTGAGTAATTTCCAAGCTGACATTCTCTAATGTTCTTTATAAATCTAAATGAGAATTGAATATATTTGAGTATGGTGCTAGGTTGCATTCAAATACTACTCCGAGTGTCTAGGATTGGTCCTGCTCTAGTTTAATATTTCCATGATTTGATGGCTTAAATTCTGAAGGGCATAAAAATAAAGAATAAAGAAGATATTATGGTTTTTAATATATTTACATAATACATATATATAAATAATAAGCAGTCTAAAAGTTTATGAATTTTTTTCCAAACAAATTTTTATTATCTAAAAAAATATATGAAAGTCAATTGGAGAATATATTAAATGTCTATAATTTTACATATCTTAAAATACCAGGTATCAACTAAAGATGAGCAAACATAAATCCTAACTATTTAATAAACCAAAAAGAAAAAACCGCATTGAAATTTCTTTACTGTATAGCTGAATTGGCAATTACTTTTTTTTTTTCCCTCTCTTAAAAATGGCAAAAAGCATTATACTCAATGAAAAGAAAAAAAAAAAAAAAAAACATGGAAAGAAACTTTATTTACCAGAGAATCCCTGTTGATCTGCAGAGAATGTGAAGTACAATCACTCATCATCAGGATTAGTTCCAACAGCATCTGCAGAAACCAAAGGAGAGCTGTGATGTGACAGCTTTTTTGAAAACATCCATCAGAATCATCTGCTTCCTTTTGTTATGTCTTCCCTTTTCAAATATTTCCTCAGCCTGTACATCTGGAGAATCTCCTGTTCTGTCATTATCTTTGTTTCATGAAATCTGTGCAATTTGTATAACATTCTCAGTCTTCATTAAAATAGACAACCCCCTGCCTAGGTCACACAGATTGGACCACTGAGTGAACACCTATCAATACTTTTTATTTTTATTGTTTTATTAACTTTTTATTTAATATTGGATTGTAGGTGATCAACAGTGTTGTGACAGTTTCAGATGGACAGCAAAGGTACTCAGCCATACATATACATGTATCCATTCTTCCCCAAACTCTTCTCCTCTCTAGATTACCATGTGGTATTGAGCAGAGTTCACTGTGCTATACAGTGGGTCTTTGTTGGTTACCCATTTTAAGTATAGGAACAGCAGTGTGCACAAATCGATCCCAAACTCCTGAACTATCCCTTTCCCCAGTCCTTCCCCCTTGGTCACTATAAGTTCGTTCTCTAAGTCTATAGTCTGTTTCTGTTTTGCAAGTAAGTTCATTTGTAACATTCCTTTTTAGCCCTTTTGACACTAAATAATGCCACCACCATAAGGCATTCAGTTTATTTAAAATAGGTATTGTATTGTAGAGTTCACAAAATCACAATGACATAAAAGGAAACCTTATTTCTACCTTTCTCTACACCCTTGCTCCTCATCTATCCTTCCAGCTCCCTATAGCAAAGGTTTCGTTTCTTTCTTTTCATAATTAATTCTTCAATAATTACAATGCCATGGTGATTTTTAAAAAATAGGTGATAATTTTTTTAAGATACTTCAAAAAATCTACTATTTGGATTCTTCTTAAAATGAATTTCTATTCTCATTTATGTGTAAGCTAAAATGAAGTAAAAAGAACTGGTCTTGAGTCTCAAGTGTAATAGATAAATATCAAACATACTTTGGTTTTCATTATAATCCACTGTTAAAATAGGAATGTACCAATGAAAACTACACAGATCAGCATAAAACCTTTGTCACAGCAGGTTAGGCCCTTTTAAAAGAAGATAGCAAATGTTTGGGTCCACTGATGCTGATTTGCTTGTATTGGCTTCAGAAAAATAAAGATAAAAGAATATGCATTGGTATGAATAAACTTTAAGGAAATAGAACTTAGTTCACAAGTATTTGCTATGTGGAAGTCAAGTCTCAGGGGAAGAAATACAGTGACCACAAGTATGTGAGCTTGTAAAAAACTAGTTAAAGGCAAGGGCAGAGTATCACTAAATCAAGTCATAAGGTCTGACCACTAAGATGTACCATTTGCTATAACTGAGAAGTACAGAGAGAAAATGGTTCAGGATGAAGTATCCTTTCCCCTTAGACTGTTTGAAGCAATATAACACCAGACATACCTGAAAGTGAAAGTATAAATCAGTTTAAATTTTGTCTCATTTAAATGAAACAATCAATTACCATATGTGCTTTAAAACATACTTAGTTATTTATCTTGGGTCTTTGGGAGCAGGTAAATTGAGAGTGAAGAATTTAAATTCCTCAGCTTAAACGTCATTCTTTCCCTGTGTCTCTCTATACCTAACGCAAACCTCCCTCTAAACTAGAGCATAATTTTTCTTCAAGATCTGTAATTGTGGGTCTCCAAATAGCAGGTACTGAATTGGCTCTGTGTTGGCAGCCTTAATTGAATATGCTCAACATTAGATTAAAAAATTAAAAGTATAATTCCCTTCACCTTGCAGGGATGCTTTAAATTTAATTATATAAGCCCAAGGAGAGAAAACAATCAACCTCATCATACATTAGAAAATGTTTCCATCATTGCCCATCATTCATTAAGAATCACGCCATATAATTTATTATTGAAGTATTTAGAACATTTTCTTTTTTGCCAAAGTTTATTACTAAATGGACTATGTAAAATGTAGGAAGATTTGTCTTCTTGCCATGAAATTTACTTTATCCTTTAAATAAAAAGAAGAGGAGATTTATTTGATGCTACATTATTGTGGAAGGAGAAAGAACAGACATTATATTAATGCATATATATGAAATCTAAGAAAAAAATAAAATAATATGGTACAGATGAACCTATTTCTAGTGTAGAGATAGAGATGCAGATGTAGAGGATGGACGTGTGCACAGAAGCAAAGAGGAGGGTGGGAAGAATTGGGAGGTTAGGACTGACATATACACTATTATGTGTAAAAAGGGAAGCTAGTAAGAGCCTGCTATGAGGCATAGGAAGCTGAGTTTGGTGCTTTCTGATGACCTAGATGTGTAGCATGGGGTGGCGGATAGTGGGAGGAAGACTCTAGAGGAAAGGGATATATACACACACACACACACACACACACACACACACACACATATATGTACATATACACATATAGCTGATCCACTTCATTATACAGAAGAAACTAGCACAACATTTAGAGCAAATATCCTTCAATAAAAAAGATATTAAAATGCTTTCAATGAGAATAGTCAATCACCTGCCTTCTGGTCCTTATTTCCTAGTCTCAATTCAGAAAGGTGATTTCCTCCAAGACTACATCTAGTAAAGAAAGTTGATGAATTTATATAGGCACATTAAATTTGTCTAAGTGGAAGTGTCCAGAAAATTGTTGGCTTATATAAGCTTGAAATATAGGAGAGAATCCTTGGAATCACATATTCCTTTGGGAATTCTCAATATATGAGTGTTACATGAAGCTATAAAAATTATATCTATTTAAAGAGTTTGCTTTTTTAGATATGTGTAGAAGAGCCATTGACAAAAGTGTGATATAAATGCAGCATATTCTTAGAGAATAAATCAGTTCAGTTCAGTTCAGTCGCTAGTCCTGTCCAACTCTTTGCAACCGCATGAACCACAGCACGCCAGGCCTCCCTGTCCATCAGCAACTCCCGGAGTCCACCCAAACCCATGTCCATCGAGTCGGCAATGCCATCCAACCATCTCATCCTCTGTGGTCCCTTTCTCCTCCTGCCCTCAATCTTTCCCAGCATCAGAGTCTTTTCAAATGAGTCAGCTCTCCACATCAGGTGGCCAAAATATTGGAGTTTCAGTTTCAACATCAGTCCCTCCAATGAACACCCAGAAGTGATCGCCTTTAAGATGGGCTGGTTGGATCTCTTTGCAATCCAAGGCACTCTCAAGAGTCTTCTCTAATACCACAGTTCAAAAACATTAATTCTTTGGAACTCAGTTTTCTTTAAGCCCAACTCTCACATTCATACCTGACTATTGGAAAAACCATAGCCTTGACTAGATGGACCTTTGTTGGCAAAGTAATGTCTCTGCTTTTTAATATGCTGTCTAGCTTGGTCATAACTTTTCTTCCAAGGAGTTCAGTTCACTTCAGTCACTCAGTCGTGTCCAACTCTTTTTGACCCCGTGAATCACAGCATGCCAGGCCTCCCTGTCCATCACCAACTCCCGGAGTTCACTCAGACTCACGTCCATTGAGTCAGTGATGCCATCCAGCCATCTCATCCTCTGTCATCCCCTTCTCCTCCTGCCCCCAATCCCTCCCAGCATCAGAGTCTTTTCCATGAGTCAACCCTTCGCATGAGGTGACCAAAGTACTGGAGTTTCAGCTTTAGCATCATTCCTTCCAAAGAAATCCCAGGGCTGATCCCGTTCAGAATGGACTGGTTGGATCTCCTTGCAGTCCAAGGGACTCTCAAGAGTCTTCTCCAACACCACAGTTCAAAAGCATCAATTCTTCAGCGCTCAGATTTCTTCAGAGTCCAACTCTCACATCCATACATGACCACTGGAAAAACCATAGCCTTGACTAGACGGACCTTTGTTGGCAAAGTAATGTCTCTGCTTTTCAATATGCTATCTAGGTTGGTCATAACTTTTCTTCCAAGGAGGAAGCGTCTTTTAATTTCATGGCTGCAGTCACCATCTGCAGTGATTTTGGAGCCCCCCCCAAAAAAGTCTGACACTGTTTCCACTGTTTCCCCATCTATTTCCCATGAACTGATGGGACCAGATGCCATATCTTCGTTTTCTGAATGTTGAGCTTTAAGCCAACTTTTTCACTCTCCTCTTTCACTTTCATCAAGAGGTTTTTCAGTTCCTCTTCACTTTCTGCCATAAGGGTGGTGTCATCTGCATATCTGAGGTTATTGATATTTCTCCTGGCAATCTTGATTCCAGCTTGTGTTTCTTCCAGCCCAGCATTTCTCATGATGTACTCTGCATAGAAGTTAAATAAGCAGGGTGACAATATATAGACTTGACGTACTCCTTTTCCTATTTGGAACCAGTCTGTTGTTCTATGTCCAGTTCTAACTGTTGCTTCCTGACCTGCATATAGGTTTCTCAAGACGCAGGTCAGGTGCTCTGGTATTCCCATCTCTTGAAGAATTTTTATTGTGATCCACACAGTCAAAGGCTTTGACATAATCGATAAAGCAGAAATAGATGTTTTTTTCTGGAACTCTCTTGATTTTTCCATGATCCAGCGGATGTTGGCAATTTGATGTCTGGTTCCTTTGCCTTTTCTAAAACCAGTTTGAATATCTGGAAGTTCACAGTTCATGTATTGCTGAAGCCTAGCTTGGAGGATTTTGATCATTACTTTACTAGCATGTGAGATGAGTGCAATTTTGCGGTAGTTTGAGCATTCTTTGGCTAAATAAGTTTAAGTGTGGTAATAGGAAACTCAGTAATATTCATAATAAACCTTGATAGGTTATTTTACATCTTGATGGAAAGTAACTGGAGACAGCAACAAAGAGATGATACAAGAAACTGGGTGAAAAACATAAAAAAAAGAGCAACAGGAAAGAAGTGGAGGGAAACACTTGAACTCAATCTTAGGTTTTCTTAAGATCAAACCTAGCCTCTCTGTCCTGCAGAAGTTCAGAAACTGGAAAGAATTTTGGGGTAATGATCCCTTTTGGAGCTTTGCTGAATGCTTCATTGCATTTTCCATGGGGATGGATGTAACTAAATTGGCATATTCTTATATGAAAAATTGGACACTTTAGTAAAATTTGTCTCTCTGCCTTTTTTTTTTTTTTATCTACAAGGGCCATTTATTGTTAAGTTTTCCCATAATTCTCTGCATCAATTCTCTCCTCAGTTTAATCCCTCAAGATCAAGTTCCTTCATTGAGAAGTTTTTCTTTCATTTTCTTCAAATTCACCTGAAGTTCCAGTACTATCCATGAAAAATTCACTGCTATGGAAATTATCTTTCTACCAAATACATTTATAAAACTGGACAAAATACAAAAGACAACCGGTTTCACACATTGAACAAGAGATAGTGTAAACCTCTTATCTCTGAGGTTAAAAAAATAAATGAGGTAAACCCTAAAATTTCCCTGACTTACTCTCAGGTAGGAGGGGGCAGAATTCAAACAGGGTCTAGCATCAGGCTGCACTGATGACCGAGATTAGAGCTGAGAGAGAAAACTGGCTGAAGTCTGTAGGGCAGAAGAATAAAAAATGGGTGTTCCACACAAACACCCACAGACTTTGGGAGGTCTGCAAAAATGTCTTCTTGATCTTTGATTGAATAGAAATTTATAAAGCATGAAGTAAAGTGTCATGGAGCCAAGGAAAACACCAACCAGAAAGTAGTAATTTGAAAATTCTCTGGAGCTGACTTACCTATGGCTGGGAAGAATGTATGTTCCCAGGACTCAGGGTTATAGTCTTCATGATATATGCAGCATTGAACAGATTCCTCGGGAGAGTAAAGGCTGTTTTTAAACTTCAGTAAAAAAGTGAAAAAGCATACCTTGAAAGTATTGAACTTTTCCTAGGCCAGAAAATAGTTTAAAACTAGTTAAAGAAAAAAAAAAGAAAGAAAGAAAGAAAGGAAGAAATCACCAGTCAAAACCTCACAATTCACAATTTCTTGCATTTAATAAAAAATAACCAATGTGTAAAAGAGCAGGACTATTGACAACCCACTCCAGTGTTCTTGTCTGGAGAATCCCAGGGATGGGGGAGCCAGGTGGGGTGCCGTCTATGGGGTCGCACAGAGTCGGACACAACTGAAGCGACTTAGCAGCAACAGCAGCATACAGCTTATTGGTAGTAGAAAAGAAATGAATAGAAATAGCCAGATCTGACAGAAATGATGGAGTGATCAGACAGAAATGCCTTAAGTATCAAACATAAATCTTAAAAACAGATTTAAAGCTGTTAAGAAAACTTAAGAAATGGAAGATACAAAAGTGAAATCTTTTGAACTAGAGATTAAAAATATAATATCTGAAAGAATAATATATTAGAGGCAATTAACTGCAGATTAGAAATTGCAGAAGAAAACATCAGTAGACTTGAAGGTATACAAATAGAAAATATCCAAAATAAAGCACAAAGCAATAAAAGAAGAAAAAAAATTGATTTATCAGGGACCTGTGAGAAAATATCAAGTTGTCTTATATGATGTGAAGGAAGCTGGAGTCTGAGGGGGAGGAATATTTGAAGAAAGAACGATCAAAATATTTCAAATTTGAAAAACTGTCACATTCAAAAAGAGCACTGAAGCTGAATAAATATAAACAAAACCACACTGTGACACATGATAATCAAATTAGTGAAAACAAGTGATAAAAAGAAATAAAGAGAAAACAGGGAAATGGCTCCCACACAGACACAACTTTTTCAGTTGAGGGAAAAGTTCTGTAAGTGATAATTACACTTTTCAAATCTCATCAAACTATATGGTAAAGTAAATGAAGTGATTTTATACAAATTATTCTTCAATAAAACTGTTTATTCAAAAAAGTTTGCTTGTTCTGTTCTGAATTTACTTGACATAATTATATTAAGAGATAAGTAAACTTCTTTTCTAGGGTACTTTTTATTTATATCAAAACAGAAATTTTGAAGCAAAGTTTTTAACCTCAAAGATGCAACTTTTCAACAGGATCATCTTCAATGCTCTGAGAAAAGTATTTGGGAGACAGATAGGCTGGCTAGCACTTGGCAAATCTCACCATAGGACTACACGAATAGGTGATCTCCTGAAAATAACAAGCTGTCCCAGAATAAAAATGTCAGTTCAGGCAATAATAGGGAAAAGAAACTCAAGTTAACAGAAATTTAGCCACTTCTCAAAAATTTTTTCTAAAGAAGAAATACAGTGACACTAACATTCTACAACGGCCTCAAGTCCTGAGAAAATTTCTGTTTGGCTTTATAATGTATCATATTATTTCCACAGACTTTTTTTTCCCCCAAATTCAATCTTCCATTGTATTGTGGTACAAAGCATAGAGCAACTAAATTTCACATAAGAGAAGGAGACAGTATTTACAACAAATATTTTAAGCATCCTCCATGATCAGACTCTGTGAAGAACATTGAGAGTAAAAAGGCATATCACCTGGGACTTCCCTGGTGATCTAGTGGTTAATTTTCAGTTGCTTCCCCTTCAATTCCCCCTTTAATTACTTAATATCATCTGTGGAATAAATAAATAAATAAATATTAAAAAAAAAACACAATATATGTCTCATCTTCCACAGAACCACACGTTTATGTTGGCTGGGCAATATTGAAAAGACAACATATTTCCTTGGACAACCCATCACAGCTCTCAAAGCCTGTTTCTTCCCTTAAACATATATTTCATTATATGAAAAGCTCTATTTCCCTTTTATGCTCATCTAAATTAACCTGGTATGAAGCATTTAGTTTGCAAAATCTACAGAGTGGAAAATTTGCATTAGAATTCTCATGAATTGTCCAAAGGGTAAAATAAATTCTGTTTAAAAATTATCAGGATAACATCTTTTAAAAAAGTGGATACATGTATATGTATAACTGATTCAGTTTGCTATATATCTGAAATTAATACAGCCTTGTAAATCAGCTATACTCCAATAAAAATTTGGACTTCCCTTGTGGCTCAGTTGGTAAAGAATCTTTCTGCAGTGCAGGAAACCCCAGTTCAATTCCTGGGTCGGGAAGATCCATTGCAAAAGGGATAGGCTACCCATTCCAATATTCTTGGGCTTCCCTTGTGGCTCAGCTGGTAAAGAATGCGTGTGCGCTGCGGGAGACCTGGGTTTGGTCCCTGGGTTGGGAAGATCCTCTGGAGAAGGAAAAGGCTACCCATTCCAGTATTCTGGCCTGGAGAATTCCATGGACTGTATAGTCCATGGGGTCACAAAGATTCTGACATGACTGAGCAACATTCACGTTCATGTTCAATAAAAATTTAAAATAAAATGTCAGGATGCATCTATCACCACAGCTGATCTACACATCTATTAAAAATAAATTTTATTCTGTTTAAGGTTTTGTCAACTTCTACTTGTATTTTTATAGGTCTAGGATTAATTTGTAAACAGTATCAAACTTACTGGAAGGACATGGCTTACTAATTTGAAATACAAAAATCCATAGCAATATTCATAGAGATGAATGCTTACTTAGCTGGAATAATTTTGAAAGTTGTCACTTGCTTCTTTCAACAGGCTGCATTTCCAAGAAAATACATGAAAGAGAAAGTACACTGATGTTCTCGAGGAGCTATGGACAAAAATAACTTTTATATGTAGATGAAGCCAAAGTAAAGATTAAAAAGAAAGAAAAAAACTGAAGTCTCTCAGTCCTGTCCTACTCTTTGCGACCCCATGGACTGTAGCCTAACAGTCTCCTCCATCCAAGGAATGTTCCAGACAAGAGTACTGGAGTGGGTTGCCACTTCCTTCTTTCCCACCGAGGGATCCAACCTGGGTCTCCCGTGTTGCAGGCAGATGCTTTACCATCTGAGCCACCAGGGAATTCCCCAAAGTAATACTACTGTAAAAAAATGCATAAGCTTACCAGAGTAACTGCGTTGTGGCTCATTTCTACTGAATTAACAATCTGAGTGTAGAAGAGAGAGCCTAAATCTCCATGATATTCATTGATGACTCTGACTACAAAATTAGAATTTCTGTTACAAAAGCCTGTATCAGAAACTTGATAATGGATTTTGAATGTAACATTCTTGTCTCATAATATACCTAAGGACTTAAACCAATGACTTTTGACCCAAGTAATGTTCTTCTAAGGTGAAAGAGAGTTGAATGGTGCAGACTGAACACATATCATTCAGTTCAGTTCAGCTCAGCTCAATTGCTTAGCCTTGTCTGACTCTTTGCGACCCCATGATCTGAAGCACGCCAGGCATCCCTGTCCACCACCAACTCCTGGAGTTTACCCGGACTCATGTCCATTGAGTTGGTGATGCAATCCATCCATTTCATCCTTCGTCATCCCCTTCTCCTCTTGCCCTCAATCTTTCCCAACATCAGGGTCTTTTCAAATGAGTCAGCTCTCCACATTAAGTGGCCAAAGTATTGGAGTTTCAGCTTCAACATCAGTCCCTCCAATGAACACCCAGGACTGATCTCTTTTAGGAACAGATATCATTAAAGAATTTCAATTGCATTCTTGGCCTAAGAAGTATTATAAAGCTAGCTTTTTTGAACTTATGACATAAATAACAGTTAAACTATTTAGTTTGTTTTTCAGAGTAAATATTGCTGATACAATAGAAAAGCTGCAGTTGTTGTCTATGCTTATCACTTATCTATTCAAACGGCCTGACTATGACTTTTGATAATTTTAACTGGGATTTCATTTAAACAGAGTAAGTAAACTGTAATTTAATCCACTGATACCATAAACCTCACTGCAATGCATACCCACAATATATACTCATGGGCAGAACACATTTTCATTATAGACTTGCTCTACATACTCATTGATAGTAAACACATTCACTAAACTTAGACTTATTGACCCAATGGTGTGTGTATTGGTATTGTAAAATGCACACTCAAGTTTAGAATCAATCTCAGAGCAAATGGTGGCCTAAGTTCCCCTAATACTCACTTTCCTAAAACCTTTGCCACCATTTTCCCTGTCTACTGTGGTGAATAGGAAAAATCGAAGCAATAAGAGGCCAATCTTTGATCCTATTTTTTTCTTTTTGTAAAAAAGACAATTCATGCTCTAGTTTAATATGACTCTTCTACCTATTATTTTTTCTTCTTTCTTTTTCTTCATGTCTTCTTTACTTCTTCCCTTCTTTCCTTCCCTCCTTCCTTTTCTCTTCCCACCTCTCTGCTACCCAGTGTCCTTTTACTAACTCTTCACTTTCTGTACTCTTGTTTCATCTACAATGAGTGCAATTTTAATACGTAAACTGAATCTTCTTATGTTAATATTCTTGGCAAGCACCATTTTTCTGTATCTCTAAGTAAAATCTAATTAAAATATTGTTTTGAGACTTTTAGGGAATCTGTGACTGCAGTCATGAAATTGAAAGACACTTGCTTCTTGGAAGAAAGGGAACTAAGGCAAACCTAGACCGTGTATTAAAAAGCAGAGCTATCACTTTGCCAGCAAAAGTCCATATAATCTAAGCTATGATTTTTCCAGTAGTCATGTGTGGGTGTGAGACTTGGACTATAAAAAAAAGCTTAGTGCCAAAGAATTGAAGCTTTTGAACTGTGGTTTTGAAGAAAACTTTTGAGAGTCCCTTGGACTGCAAGGAGATCCAACCAGTTAAAACTAAAGGAAATCAGTCTTAAATATTCATTGGAAGGGCTGATGCTGAAGCTGAAGCTCCAATACTCTGGCCACCTGATGCAAAGAACTGACGCTTAGAAAAGACCCTCATGCTGGGAAAGATAGAAGGCAGGAGGAGAAGGGGACAAGCAGAGGGTGAGACGGTTGGATGGCAACACTGACTCAATGGCTATGAGTTTGAGCAAACTCTGGGAGCTGGTGATGGACAGGAAGCCTGGTGTGCTGCAGTCCATGGGGTCGTAAAAAGTCGGACATGACTGAGCGACTGAACTGAACAGAACTGAAGGGCAGGAGGAGAGGGGCACAGAAAAAGATGAGTTGGTTGGACGGCATCATTTACTCAATAGACATGAGTTTGAGAAAACTCAAGGAGATTGTGAAGGATGGGAAGCTTGGTGTGCTGCAGTCCATGTGGCCACAAGGAGTTGGACACAACTAAGTGACTGAACAACATTTTTAGAAATCAGGTCACCTGAAAGGTGAAGGAATAAATAATATATGAGCTGAGGTATGGGGATACCAGAGATACCAATGTTTGCTGTTTAAGATTCTTCATTTCTTCTTTGACATAGTTATTCTGGTTCCCTGGCTTCACATATGTGAATACAAACCCTTTGCATCAGACTTATCTCTCCTGCAGCTCAGTCACTTAAATTCTACTAGGACTGACAATCTGATCATACAATACTTCTTACTCCTGTTTCAGTTGTAACCCCCTCATTTGGACCTGTGGGTAGTTTCCTAACTCACTGGGTTTGCTTTTTATTCTTTTGTATGAGCTAACTCTGTATGATGACTCCCTGTTAGGAATTGTCGGGAATGTTGAGTTTCCTCTCTAAGAGGTGTTTCAACATCTATAGTGGATGGCTATGTGATGACAAATTCTTTATCATTAAAAAAGTTGGTTTCTAAACTATATATTTGCAGTTTTTCTCCTACAGCAGTCGTTATCCAACAGATGATGATGAGAGTACACCGGATACGTTGTAAATGTTCGGGGTAAGGAGAAATCAGCTATAGTTTAGCTATTTGTATATCTTTCTTCTGGCATTATTTAGATTTTAGAAATGCAGTCATTCTCAAACTTACATTATGGTAGACTGTATTGATGGTGGCAATTCACCCCCCACCCCCAATACATCCGTGCCCTTTGCCTTGTGACCATGCAGATCCCTTTGCCAAAGGAAAGTTGTGTATATCTCCACTCCTTCATTCTGAGTTCGTCCATTAATCTTGCTTTTGTCCATGGAATGATAGCAATGAAGGTACTCCTGTTTTAAACTTAGATAGTAAGAACCCCTGCATGCTTCAATTTACTTTTTTTTGAGTCTTTGCCAGAAGATAGTCTGGGTCAGCCTCCTGGTCTTAAATGGCACATGAAAAATGCCAAGTTGCCCTGGTCACCCCAGCCAAAACTAGACTGCGTCAACCAAACAGCGAGCTGAGCTCCAGGTATCTGAGCAAGCACAACCAAGGTTAGCAGAGTCCCTTAGCTGACCTCTACCTAATTACAGATGTGTGCACAGTGAACAATTATTGTTGATTACTCCTAAAGTTTTGTGGTTGTTTGTTTTGTGGTGTTACCACTATGGTGTTATTGTGACATCGATAATTGGTACATAGAAACTTTCAAAAGATAGTGTTCAGATCACAAAGTCAGCGGGAATCTCTGATTTACTTTCCTCTCAATGATTTTAAAACATTTCTGTGTATTAGTTAGTTCACTACAGGAAAGTCATTTGAACTTCTGTTTTTATCTTTAGGTTCTATGGGCCAGGGATATAATTTGTCTTCCATGATTTGGGGCTTCTTCTTCTTAAAAAATTTTTATCGAATTTGTTACAATTTTGCTCTTGTTTTGTATTTTGGTAAATTGGCCACAAGGCACATGGGATCTTAGCTTCCCAACAAGTATAGAAACAGTATCCCTGTGGACGGTGAAATCTTAACCACTGAACTGCCAGGGAAATCCCAGTGCCTTATACTTAGCAAAACCTTTGTTCACCTTTCTTTTATTTCCATATGGAGTGACATTCATTAGCATAAAACCCATAGCCTTTCTCCATTCCTTCACTCACTTTTCCTTTAAAGAGAAGAACTGAATGCCAGCTGAGAAATCTTTTAGCAAAAGTTGGTTATACAGATGTCTTCAGGGAGCATATCGTGTACTCCTTTGTCTAAGGCTAGGCAGGATAGAACCCCAATTTGAGAGTTTGTATTTATTTATTTGGAGTGTGAATGGAAAGACCAGGTAAGTCTGAGTTTCAGTATTTGAAAACTCAGTGTTGCTATTCATATAAGCAACCTGATTTAATAAAAATAATATTAGTGTTGCATTTGCCCATCTTCACCACTCTCTCATTTGGCTTAGACTTGATTGAGGAAAAGAAAACTTCTCTCCTTTTCTGTGAAATCCTACTAACTTTCTTTCTATCTTAGGATCAGTGATTTTTACCCACAATGCATTTGTGCTTGTCTCTCGGTCTCCAATTCTCCAGACACTAGTAATACCAACAAAAAATGTAGGATCATATCCAGTCAGTAGTATAAGCCTAAGATCAGTCAATTAATTTGAGCTTTTGCTCTTGGGTAATCAAAATTTACTGATCGCCTACTGAGAAACAGACAGTGAATGAGAGGATGCTGCTGCTGCTGCCACTGTTTAGTTGCTAAGTTGTGTCTGACTCCTTGTGATCCCACGGACTGTAGCCCACCAGGCTTCTCTGTCCTTGGGATTTCCCAGGCAAGAATACTGGCGTAGTTTGCCATTTCCTCCTCCAGGGGATTTTCCTGATCCAGGGACTGAATCTATGTCTCCTGCTTGGCAGGTGGATTCTTTACCACTGAACCATCCAGGAAGCCAAATGAAAGGATAGGTATGCCAATATGCACTAGTCTTGACCCCAGCCTTTAAGGACGGAATCAATCATGTAAACCAGCTGTGTTGTAAAATCATCAGACAAATTTGCTTGCATGAAGGAACCCTCCAGCCATCTATCAATGGATCACAAAATAGTACACTTTCATTCTTAAATCAGCTTTACATCAGAATTTAACCATAAATATTGAAACACGAGCTGGAATCAAGATTGCCGGGAGAAATATGAATAACCTCAGATATGCAGATGACACCACCCTTATGGCAGAAAGTGAAGAGGAACTCAAAAGCCTCTTGATGAAAATGAAAGAGGAGAGCGAAAAAGTTGGCTTAAAGCTCAACATTCAGAAAACGAAGATCATGGCATCTGGTCCCATCACTTCATGGGAAATTGATGGGGAAACAGTAGACACAGTGTCAGACTTTATTTTGGGGGGCTCCAAAATCACTGCAGATGGTGACTGCAGCCATGAAATTAAAAGACACTTACTCCTTGGAAGAAAACTTATGACCAACCTAGAGTCGGACACGACTGAAGCAACTTAGCAGCAGCAGCAGCAGCAGATAGTATATTCAAAAGCAGAGACATTACTTTGCCGACTAAGGTCCGTCTAGTCAAAGCTATGGTTTTTCCTGTGGTCATGTATGGATGTGAGGGTTGGACTGTGAAGAAGGCTGAGCACCGAAGAATTGATGCTTTTGAACTGTGGTGTTGGAGAAGACTCTTGAGAGTCCCTTGGACTGCAAGGAGATCCAACCAGTCCATTCTGAAGGAGATCGGCCCTGGGATTTCTTTGGAAGGAATGATGCTAAAGCTGAAACTCCAGTACTTTGGCCACCTCATGCGAAGAGTTGACTCATTGGAAAAGACTGTGATGCTGGGAGGGATTGGGGGCAGGAGGAGAAGGGGACAACCGAGGATGAGATGGCTGGATGGCATCACTGACTCGATGGATGTGAGTCTGAGTGAACTCCGGGAGTTGGTGATGGACAGGGAGGCCTGGCATGCTGCGATTCATGGGGTCGCAAAGAGTTGGACACGACTGAGCGACTGAACTGAACTGAACTGATTTATCATTATCATCTGCTAGGTGTTAGGCACTGTCCTTTAGAAATGAGGAAAAGTTATGAGTCACATGTCTCATATCCTCATGCACCTTTCACTCTCTTAGAGGAGATTGTAATAAATTCACACATGAACAAATACGCACTATAATTTCCAGTAATCACTAGTGCTATGGAGAAAAACAAAACGAGCTAGAAAAACAAACAAGCTAGATCATGAGAAGCATAGGCACTGTATATTAGGAGGGGTAGTTAGGGGAGGCTGCTCTGAGGAGATTTTGGAGCAAATTCCTGAACAATATGAAAGAGGAAACTGTGTGATATTCTGTTGGACACTGTTCCAAGCAGAGAAAAGGCAGAGTGACATCCCTGAGGGAAAAATGAAACAGACTCCCATGGCAGAAGTGAGTCAGGTAAGAATATTAGAATCTGATTTCAGAAAGAGTAGGAAAATGAAAACATTTAATTCTAAGTTTCCTAAGAATTAACTGAAGGGTTTTGAACAAGTAAATGGTAACACATATTCTCTAAGAAGCCTCTTGTCTCAGTGCCTGCTGTGTAAAGAATTAAGGGTAGTGGAGCCCGTGGAGTGTAGGGAAATTTGCCAGGAGACTGTGCTATAGTAATTGGCTAAGAAATGGAGGCTGGAGGCTTGAAAAGTGTTGGTGATAGAGGTGATGGGAAGAGGCCAGCTGAAGGGTATATTCTGAAGATAGTACTAATGGAGTTTGATGATATAGTAGGTGTAGAAAAGGAAAAGTCTGGGATAATATCTAGACTTTTACTTGCATAGTTGATGAATGGTGGTATGGTTGTGCCATTTACCTTGATAGGTTTGGAGGCAGCCTTCCCTGGTGGCCCAGATGGTAAAGAGTTTGTCTTCAATGCAGGAGACACAGGTTCGTTTTCTGGGTTGGGGAGATCCCCCAAAGAAGGAAATGGCAACTCACTCCAGTATTCTTGCCTGGAGAAAGCCATGGACAGAGGAGCCTGGCGGGCTATAGTCCATGGGGTCGCAGAGAGTCAGACACGACTAACACTTTCTTTCTTTCTTTCCTTCTTTCTTTGGAGGCAGAGATACAGAGTTGGTGTTGAATGTGTTAAATAGGAGAGATTGTTTGGCTTCAAGATGGAGGTATCCAGTAGACTGATGTCTGAGTCTAGGGCTCAGAAGGACTAAAGATGTGAATGAATGAATGAATTCAAGCCCAATCATGTCCAACTCTTTGCAACCCTATTGACTGTAGCCTGTCAGGTGCCTCTTATCCATGAAATATTCCAGGCAAGGATACTGGCATGGGTTGTCATTTCCTTCTCCAGGAGATCTTCCCGACCCAAAGATCAAACCACATCTCCTTCATTGCAGGTGGACTCTAGAGATGTGAGCTAAGACATAAATTTGGGAATCATCTACATATTGGGGTTGTACTAGATTAAGTCATTAGGTCATGAATGAAGATGTAAAAGAGAAGACGGCAAGGATGAAACTCTGAAGCTCTTCAAAATTAGAAGCTGGAAAGGAAAAGAAGAGTGTGCAGAGACTTGGAAGGGAACATACAGTGTTTAAAGAGGAAGCCAGGTATGTATAATACCCTGGGAGACAAGTGAAAAACATGTGTCCACTATTGCCCAGAGCTTTAAGAGAAGGACTGAAAATGTAACATTGGATTTTGAAGATAGACAATATATCTAAATTTTATATAAGTGACTTCAGAAGTATTGTAAAGATAAAAACCTAATTTCAGTAGGTGAAAGATTAAAAGTGAGTTAAGGTAAGGAAGTAGAGGAAGTAAAAATAAATCCATGTTTTCTATATATTTTGGCATTAAGAAAAACACACAAATTGAGTAGCCAGATAGACATCCAGTGATAAAGAACTTGAGACAGACAAGGGCTTATTGAAAAAGTAGGGCCAGTTGAGGGAATTAGAAGAGCAATTGAAGGGACAAGAGCACACGTTGGAAAAATAATCAATTTTTAGAGTCTGGATCTTGCATGTTATCACTGCTGTTCTTGTCACTCCTTGATCCATCTTTTTCAGCTACAGGTAAGTCTTCTGTGAGACATCACCAGCAGAAGCCCTGGAATTTCCTCCTTCGAAGTCCAAGACCAGAAAGTAGAAAGGGCTTCACCTTCAACTGCAGTTCAGAACATCCAGGGATTCCAATGGGCACTGTAGCTAATGGTCAAAAAGACTCTGATGGCAGGAAATACAGGATAAGGATTGGCTCAGATGAGGCATATTGGGTGCAAGTCATATAGAGACTGAGAAGATGAGACTTCCTCATGAGCTGATAAGCGTTGTGAAAAAGACTCCAGTTGAGTTGGAACTAAAAGAGTGAGAAGGATTCAAATTGGTGATGTGGGTAAGAAGGGAATAGTCTGGAAGGAAAATCATGGAAGTACAAACACAACAGGTGTAAGGAAAGTGACTTGGTTAAAGAGGAGGGCAAAGGAAGGAGTGTCATTTACTGAGCATCTAGAATCTACTGAGTAACTGCTGGCACTTCACAAATAGTTTTCTCATTTAATCCTCATGGTTGAGTTTGGGTACTTTTGGCTACACATTACCGAAACCTTCCCTGGTGGCTCAGCAGTAAAGAATCCACCTGCCAGTGCCTGCCAGTGCAGAAGTGAGTTTGACCTCTTGGAGAAGGAAATGGCAACCCACTCCAGTATTCTTGCTGGGACAATCCCATGGACAGGGGAACCTGGTGGGCTGTAGCCCATGACATTGGAAAGAGTCAAACACGATGTGGCAACTAAACAAACAAACAAACAAACAAAATACAAAGCCTAATTAAAACTGGGTTGTACAGGAAATGAGTTGATTCAAATCAGAAGTACAGATGGGAGGGACTTCACTATTGGTCAAGAGGTTAAGACTTCAAGCTGCCAATGCAGGGAGTGCAGGTTCAATCCCTGCTCAGGGAACTAAGATCCTATATGCTGTGTGGTACAGCCAAGAAGACTAAAAAATAATAAACATTAAAGAAGAGAAGTATAGATGTAAGTCAGGATTTAGCATCGGTTGAACCAGGAGCTCAAAGATCTACTCACTGTCCCATAGTGTAGTGTCTTTTTTTTAACTGTACGACGTCTTTGCACCGAAATGGAATGTCCATCTAACTTTTACTTAGACTTTTGTGTTCAGTGCATATGCTAAACTGCACTGACTAATGTGAATTGAGAAAAATAAAACATTTAGTTCTTCATGCATCCTAGCCATGTTTTATATGTTTGACAGCCACCTGTGTTTTGTGGCTACGTGTTCTTATTGTGGCTACACACATAATTATTTACATAATCACAAAAAGTTCTATTGGACAGTGAAGCTCTATCACCCTGAAGTACTTTCTGAGAATGCTCACTTTTTAGCACATTTACCTCTCAATGCTAAGCATTTTTTGGTCTGATCTCATTTTGTCCCTTAATTGTATATTACTCTTTGATTGTTCTTTGCAACATTTATTCCTTGTACATATTATCTGCTGCTGCTGCTAAGTCGCCTCAGTCATGTCCGACTCTGTGCAACCCCAGAGACTGAAGCCCACCAGGCTCCCCTGTCTCTGGGATTCTCCAGGCAAGAACACTGGAGTGGGTTACCATTTCCCTCTCCATCACATGAAAGTGAAAAGTGAAAGTAAAGTCGCTCAGTCCTGCCCGACCCTCAGCGACTGCATGGACTGCAGCCTTCCCGGCTCCTCCGTCCATGGGATTTTCTAGGCAAGAGTCCTGGAGTGGGGTGCCATTGCCTTCTCTGACATATTATCTGCACAAGATAGTAAATTTCAAGGCAAGGAAATTTTCCAGGCTGAATGATGAGTAACCACTTGTTGCTTTCAATTTGAACACTATTTTAAGACTTCAAGTTGACATCAAACAACTAACATGAATTGCTGAAAGGCAGTATTAAATTAAATTTATATTTTAGAGAAGCTTTAGATTTACAGAAAAATTAGAAAGATGGTACTTAGAATTCCCATATACCCCATAGCTAGTTTTCTCTATTATTACAGCTTATACCACTATGGTAAGTTTGTTGCAATAATTTAAATAATATCCATACTTTACTCCATTTTTAACCTAAGTTTCTCTTTCTGTTTCATGGTCCCCTCCAGGATACTGCATTCTATTAAGTAGCTATGCTGCTTTAGCTCTATTGACAGTTTCTCAGAATTTATTTATATTCTGACCTTATCATTTTGAGTTCAACTACTTAGGTATTTCATAAAACGTACCTCATCTGGGATTGGTCTGGTGACCTTTTCCATAATTAGAACAAAGCATTTTAATATGATCACTTAAAGGATGATTTTCAATAATTTTCAAAATAAAGGTAAAGTTAATTGAAAAGAGCAGATTATCTAAGACTTGAGACCACAAAGCATTACAGTCATAATTGGTTCGTACTTTTGTGATGTCATGAATCTATTTAGCTCTATAGTTGTATAATACCAATTGAAATCCTCAAAGTCTTGGGATAAAGAGTGATTTGAAATCTTTATACACAGAACATTATAAACATGCTGCTGCTGCTGCTAAGTGGCTTCAGTCGTGTCCGACTCTGTGAGACCCCATAGACGGCAGCCCACCAGGATCCCCCGACCCTGAGTTCTCCAGGCAAGAACACTGGAGTGGGTTGCCATTTCCTTCTCCAATGCGTGAAAGTGAAAATTGAAAGTGAAGTCGCTCAGTCGTGTCGGACTCCTAGTGACTCCATGGAGGGTAGCCTACCAGGCTCCTCCCTCCATGGGATTTTTCCAGGCAAGTGTACTGGAGTGGATTGTCATTGCCTTCTCCCATTATAAACATAAGACGGGGAAAAAAGACACCTGAATCTATTTCAACAGATTTTCTTTTAAAGTGGTTATTTTTGCCATATTCTGAGCAAAAAAATTTCTAGGAAAGTGAATTGTTCATGGCAATGTCTGTAATAAACGCTAGATAGATATAACAATATTCTTGAGTCACATTTTTCCAAGAGAAAAATGATTAGTTTTTATGTATCAATTAAACAAAAATCATAGATATATTGGTATATATCTAATATGGCTTTGTAATCGGTACACTGATAATCTTTTAACTTTTTCACTCCTTTTAGGACTACCATACCATCTTCAGCTTTGAAAGAGTAGGTGATATGTTTATGAAAATACATCAGAAGCATGAGTATATGTGCTTTTAGAATAAGTCAGGAATGTGATGCTGGTTCTAATTTTCTTGATTTGTCACATTTTTGTCATTGGTGTGGGTATAAAGGTATATATTTTAGAGATATTCTAACAGATATACCAGAAAAACAATTATGTGTGTGTGTGTGTGTGTGTATATATATATATATATATATATATATATATATATATATATAAAATCTTCATGTATCTGTCTTAAAATATTTTTAGATACAAAAGCAAAAATATGCTTGTGTTCTTGTGGGATGGTTAAGCTAAATACAAGAGAGTGCAATCGCCAGAGAAGTGAGAAAAATGGTAGAAATGGGGTCAAAGAAGGAAATGGAATGCAATTACATAGAACATTGACAAATATTTTAGTTTTATATAGTTTTTATATTTGGCACTCTGATAATGTTTATTTTATCACTCTTCAAGTCAGCTTACTCTCAGAATCCAGATTTCTCTTCCTTTACACTTATCAAAGAGGAAAGCAGATTTTAATTTGATGCCTAATGTGTGCAATTTGTTAGGTTGTTATAAACTTTTTTCTTTATCTAATTGGATCTTCAAGTCCTGGGTACTTTTGTTATTTCCATTTTGTAATGAAGAAACTAAGGCTTTAAGAAATTACATGATTTACTCATTGTCAGAGAGCCAGTAAGTGATGACGCTCATGCTATGTCTGGGTAATGTCAGACCTCATGTTTTATCTACTGATTAAAGACATTTTCAAAATGACTGGATTGAGCCAGCCTAATTCCTAAAGTATGTATTCAAGGGCGATATAAATAGCTTCATCTCTGAGAGTTATTCTCTTGTCAAAGATCAGGAAGCCGAGACGTTAAATTTGAAGATGATCCATCCAGTAGCTCAGAGATCTACACATTGTTCCACAAACAATGCATTTCAATAATTTTTATTCAAATATGCCTCATGGCTGAAACATGGGTTCAACTAGGGCTCCACAGCAGACCAGTCACAAGGTTTAAGATCATAGCAAGAGTTTCCACTGACATGAAAGGATAGGTTTTCTAACATGAGAAAGCATGTGAGTTGCTCAGTCGTGTCTGACTCTTTGACCCCATGGACTGTAGCCCACCAGGCTCTTCTGTGCAGGCAAGAATACTGAAGTGGGTAGCCATTCCCTTCTCCAGGGGATATTCCTGACCCAGGGATTGAACCTGGGTGTAAAGCACTGCAGGCAGATTCTCAACCATCTGAGAGACCAGGGAAACTGTTTCTAACATGGGTTGTGTGTGTTAGTCACTCAGTCTTGTCTGACTCTTTTTGATCCCAAGGACTGTGGCCCGCCAGGCTCCTCTGTCCATGGAAGTCTACACGCAAGAATACTGGAACGGGTTGCAATCCCTTCTTCAAGTGATCTTCCCAATCTAGGAATTGAACCCGGTTCTCCTGCATTGCAGGCAGACTTGTTACCATCTGAGCTACTTGGGAAGCCCACATGGGGACTCCTCCCAGTTCACTGAATTGTGTGCTCAACAGGGATTTAGGAAGTCATCTGGTACAGACACTTATCTTCAGAAAGCTAAACCAACCTAAACGTAGGAGTCTGTGAGTAAATCACCATGAAGAGTGAAGGACACAAGTTGTTTTTGGCTGATCATGTAGAATCTTGGTTAAATGCTTTGCCACAGTTATTAAGCTTTTTGAACAATTTCCAATCTGAGTTCATATATTTGATCTGATGCAAATGATAGCTCCAGCAGGGGAAACGATCTTGATTAAAGCATGAATGTGTTTTAATCCTATTTCTACAATGTTTGATCATTGAAATATGGTTAAAATCAGGGAGTAGAAATATAATTACCCCCATAATTTCAAAAAGCCAGTAGAGAGACAAATTTTAGGAAATCTTCACGTGGTATGTGTATATGTATGTTTGCATGAGTGTGTATGTGTGTAGTAGGAACCTTGCAAGGGTATCTTCACTTAAGTAATTATAATACCCCTTGAGGGCTAGATGGTGATTTTGATGACATGTAGAAATAGAATTTTAAGAACATGAAGGAACTATTTAGTAAAACTCTTACTTTTGACCCAAATTTCAATGTGTATATTTTACACAGCCCTTATTATTAAGGAATAAGAAAACTTATTCAAAATTTAATTTGTTCCATATTTTAGAATTTATGTATCTTTTACATTGTATTGAATCAGTAGTTTACTACAGAAAGAATCATACAAAGAAAATATTGGGCATGACTACCTACATTATCACGGTTGACTATGAATTATATCAAATATTATTTGGCCATATGTAAGAACAAACACAATGATTGTGGGGGAAAAGTACATGATTATTTTGGCTTTTTTTCTAGTACATTTTAAGAAATTGACCTGACTATAACTTTTCTTTGGAATATTTGTTGAAAAAGCATAACCAAAAGTTTAAAACTTGGATTGAAACTTAATCTATATGGTAATAGAACTTGGAAAAATCCAAGCTCAGTTTAGACTAAAATGTCAGGACAGTTTTTGAACATGGTATGTCTCAAACAACCTACAGATATAAAGAAATAAACTGTCAATCCTTTAGCTTTCAACAAAGGGAAAATCATGTATAAGGGAAGAAAATAAAAGTTCTAAAACAGTAGCTTTAGCACGAACTTGTCCCCTTTATGATACATTTCATCTGGGGAAAGTATAAAGGATGGTTTAAGCAATGGTTCACATGCTCCTCTCCTAAACCTTTCAGGTCCTTATTAAACACTTTCGTTTTTGAGCAAAAGTCTGTTACATGTGTCTCACCTTCAATACAAGTTAAGTTGTAATTAAATTGCTCTTAAACAGATAGAATCTACAAAAGAGCATTTGTTAAAATTGCAATAATTATTTTTTCCCTTCCAGCCATCTTTCAACTGCCTCCCTATCTCATAAAACCCATACAATACACTAACACAAAGGACCAATAAATTGATTTTCAGTCCAAAGCACTAGTTCTCAAACTTGGCTACACGATGGAATTATCTGGAACATTTAAAAACTCCTGTCCGCTCTACCTGATTTGATTGGTATGGAGTATGGTTTTTGACTTTTTAAAAAAGTTTTCAAAGATGCTTAGATAATTCTAATATGCAATAAAGTGAGAATCACCAGATTAGCATAGTGGTTCCCTATCTTCCTTGCATATTGGAAAGTCCTAGAAATACTTAAAAATATTGGTACCAAGTTCTCCCACTTCAGTGAGATACAGTTGTCATAAGGCACAGCCAGAATATAAGGATTCCCACCAGCAATCCCCCTGCCCAGGTGTTTCTAGTGAATGGCCAAGACTAAGAACTAGCATTAGTATTTCACCTCCTGTTGAGTCAAAAGAAGATCAATATAAATTTCATATTTCTAAAATCTCTCACATGGAATTTTTAAATTTTGAGTTTTAAAATAAGCTGTATTTGAATGTAATTGAATAAGTTGAGGCAAAAAGAGCAGTTAATTACATGTGAAGATCTGGAAGAAAAATCTTGTCCTCATTGTAAAAGTATAAGATTCAAGGGCAGAGTTATTACTATTGAAGAAAGAATATTATAAAAAATAGAATTCAAAGACATTATTTTTCATGCATGTATGACAGTTAAGATAATCTTTGGGAGAACTTTAATATTCCTAAGTAAAAATGAGATACAGAAGAGAAAAGACATTTTTTGGTCAGATTCATCACTTTTAAAAAGCATGACCAATTCTCAAACAAATATTTTCAGATGTGTGAAAGTTACCTATAAATGTTTATTCTATTTAGAATGTTCATAAGAATACATGCTTTTGACAACTCAAGTAAACTGTCAATTGATTAAAAGTGCAATGTAGGAAGGAATATCTATTTAAAGCCTACAGCATACTTCTGAATGAAAGGTACATTGCTGATTTTTTTCATTTAATGAAAGACTTGATAACACATTCAGAGAGAAGCCAGGTGTAAACTGTTTCTCCACACTTGTGCGATAGATTTATATGATTCTGTTACTATAACTTGCTGAGGTGTTGTGTAAACACCGGATGAGTTACTTCTTATTACTTAATTTATACATGCTAACACTTACAGTATTTTTCCTCTCCAAAAACATATCCAATTGCTTACACTTGAAATGATTCAGGATAAAAGGTCATGTTCTCATTCTTCCGTATTAACAGGAAAATTCACTGTAGGATATATATTATAGCAAAATTAATGCTAATTCCTTAAAGTCTACACATGCATTTGCCATTCACTTAAAAGAAAAAAAAAAAAGTTAAAGTGGGTAGGCAAAAGGTCATTTGCAGCACAATGACCATTTAGTCAGTGTTCATACAGGAGCTGTGCAAATGCTTTGGTGTGCCTATCAGACCTACGGAGAATCCATTCTTAAAGGAATTATCTAAAGCTGGAAACTTCCTTAAAGGAATAAAACTTAAAGAAAAAAAATGCAACCTAGGATACAAAGTGGGCTTCCCAGGTGGCTCTATAGTGAAGTGCACAAGACTCAGGTTCCATCACTGAGCTAGGGAAGATTCCCTGGAGTATGAAATGGCAACCCGTACCAGTATTCTGGCCTGGAGAATCCCATGGACAGAGGAGCATGGCAGGCTACAGTCCACGGGGTTGCAAACAGTCAGACATGACTGAGAGAATAACACACACACAACTAATAAATGGGTACTGTTTCATACTGCTAATTTGTGCAATTTTCTATGCAACAACAGAAAACTAATACCACGAGATATATAATTCAAAGAAGATCAATTTATATTATAACTTAAAATACTCTGCAGAGCCATTTAGAATTATCTTCAGCAAGAGTTTATCATGGAAAACTTAGTCACAGGACTCATGAAACAAAATAAAACAAAACAAGACTGTACTCAGGAGGATCAATGACTTACTGCACTTGCAGCTATTTCTATGATCGACTCTCCTTTAATACCAAGGATTATCAAAGTTTTAAATAGTTCTCCTGTGTATCTCTCATTCTCTCCCCTAAAATTTCCCTCCCTGGAAATATGTTTCAAACATGATAAAATGTTGATGACATTTTGTCCCAAAACTGGAATATTTATCCCCATTGTCATTTTTTAGTTTAAAATGATAACCTTTGTTTTCCCCTTATGTAAGATTTTTCCAGAAAACAGAGGAGGCAGGGATCAAAAGCATGTTGAAGAAAAAGAAATGCAAAAAGGCAAAATGGTTGTCTGAGGAGGACTTACAATAGCTGAAAAAGAGAAGAGAAGTGAAAGTCAAAGGAGAAAAGGAAAGATATACCTATCTGAATGCAGAGTTCCAAAGAATAGAAAGGAGAAATAAGAAAGCCTTCCTCCATGATCAATGCAAAGAGATTCAGGAAAACAATAGAATGAGAAAGATTAGAGATCTCTTCCAGAAAAACAGAGATACCAAGGGAACATTTCATGCAAATATGGGCACAATAAATTGCTATAGACAGAAGTGATATGGAATTAACAGAAGCAGAAGATATTAAGAGGTGGCAGGAATACACAGAAGGACTATACAAAAAAAGATCTTCACGACCCATATAACCACCATAGTGTGATCACTCACGGAACAGACATCCTGGAATGTGAAGTCAAGTGGGCCTTAGGAAGCATCACTATGAACAAAGCCAGTGGAGGTGATGGGATTGCAGTTGAGCTATTTCAAATCCTAAGAGATGATGCTGTGAAAGTGCTGCAATCAATATGTCAGCAAATTTGGAAAGCTCAGCAGTGGCCACACACTGCAAAAGGTCTGTTTTCATTCCAATCCCAGAGAAAGACAATGCTAAAGAATGTTCAAGCTACTGCACAATTGCACTCATCTCACACAATAACAAAGTAATGCTCAAAATTCACCAGTTCAGTTCAGTTCAGTCACTCAGTCATGTCCGATTCTTTGCGACCCCATGGAATGCAGCACTCCAGGCCTCCCTGTCCATCACCAACTCCCGGAGTCCACCCAAACCCATGTCCATTGAATCGGTGATGCTATTCAAGCATCTAATCCTCTGTTGTCCCCTTCTCCTCTGGCCCTCAATCTTTTCCAGCATCAGGGTCTTTACAAAGGATTCAGCTCTTCACATCAGGTGGCCAAAGTATTGGAGTTTCAGCTTCAACATCAATCCTTCCAATGAACACTCAGGACTGATCTCACTTAGGATGGACTGGTTGGATCTCCTTGCAGTCCAAGGGACTCTCAAGAGTCTTCTCCAACACCACAGTTCAAAAGCATCAATTCTTCAGCACTCAGCTTTCTTTATAGTCCAACTGTAACATCCATACATGACCACAGGAAAAACCATAGCCTTGACTAGATGGACCTTAGTTGGCAAGGTAATGTCTCTGCTTTTCAATATGCTGTCTAGGTTGGTCATAACTTTCCTTCAAAGGAGTAAGTGTCTTTTAATTTCATGGCTGTGGTCACCATCTGCAGTGATTTTGGAGCCCCCCAAAATAAAGTCTGACACTGTTTCCACTGTTTCCCCATCTATTTCCAATGAAGTGATGGGACCAGATGCCATGATCTTCGTTTTCTGAATGTTGAGCTTTAAGCCAACTTTTCACTCTCCTCTTTCACTTTCATCAAGAGACTCTATAGTTCTTCTTCACTTTCTGCCATGAGGGTGGTGTTATCTGCACATCTGAGGTCGTTAATATTTCTCCCGACAATCTTGATTCCAGCTTTTGCTTCATCCATCCCAGTGTTTCTCATGATGTACTCTGCATATAAGTTAAATAAGCAGGTGACAATATACAACCTTGACATGCTCTTTTCCCTATTTGGAACCAGTCTGTTGTTTCATCTCCAGTTCTAACTGTTGCTTCCTGACCTGCGTACAGATTTCTCAAGAGGTAGGTCAGGTGGCCTGGTATTCCCATCTCTTGAATAGTTTTCTGCAGTTTATTGTGATCCATCCAGTCAAAGGCTTTGGCATAGTCTATACAGCAGAAATAGATGTTTTTCTGGAACTCTCTTGCTTTCAATGATCCAGCGGATGTTGGCAATTTGATCTGTGGTTCCTCTGCCTTTTCTAAAACCAGTATGAACATCTGGAAGTTCACAGTTCATGTACTGTTGAAGCCTGACTTGGAGAATTTTGAGCATTACTTTGCTAGTACATGAGATGAGTGCAGTTGTGCAGTAGTTTGAGCATTCTTTAGCATTGCCTTTCTTTGGGATTGGAATGAAAACTGACCTTTTCCAGTCCTATGATCACTGCTGAGTTTCCCCAAATTTGCTGACATATTCAGTGCAACACTTTTACAGCATCATCTTTTAGGATTTGAAATAACTCAACTGCAATTCCATCACTGCCATAGCGTTGTTCATTGTGATGCTTCCTAAGGCCCACTTGACTTCACATTCCAGGATGTCTGTTTCTAGGTGAGTGATCACACTGTAGTGATTATCTGGATCATGAATATCTTTTTTTGTACAGTTCTTCTGTGTATTCTTGCCACCTCTTAATATCTTCTGCTTCTGTTAATTGCATACCACTTCTGTCCATACCACTTTATTGTGCTCATCTTTGCATGAAATGTTCCCTTGGTATTTCTATTTTTCTGGAAGAGATCTCTGATCTTTCCCATTCTATTGTTTTCCTCTATTTCTTTGCATTGATCACAGAGGAAGGTTTTCTTATTTCCCCTTTCTATTCTTTGGAACTCTGCATTCATATGGGCACATCTTTCCTTTTCTCCTTTGCTTTTCACTTCTCTTCTTTTCACAGCTATTTGTAAGGCCTCCTCAGACAGACATTTTGCTTTTTTATTTCTTATTCTTGGGGATGGTCTTGCTCCCTGCCTTCCGTACAATGTCAAGAACCTCTATCCATAGTTCATCAGGCACTCTGCCTATCAGATCTAGTCCCTTAAATCTATTTCTCACTTCCACTGTATCATCATTAGGGATTTGATTTAGGTCATACCTGAATGGTGTAGTGGTTTTCCCTACATTATTCAATTTAAGTCTGAATTTGGCAATAAGAAGTTCATGACCTGGGCCAAAGTCAGCTCCCAGTCTTGTTTTTGCTGACTGGATAGAGTTTCTCCATCTTTGGCTGCAATGAATATAATCAATCTGATTTCGATGTTGACCATCTGGTGATGTCAATGTGTAGTCTTCTCTTCTGTTGTTGGAAGAAGGTGTTTGCTATGACCAGTGCATTCTCTTGGCAGAACTCTATTAGCCATTGCCCTGCTTCATTCTGTACTCCAAGGGCAAATCTGCTTGTTACTCCAGTTGTTTCTTGACTTCCTACTTTTGCATTCCAGTCCCCTATGATGAAAAGAACATCTTTTTTGCATGTTAATTCCAGAAGGTCTTTTAGGTGTTCATAGAACCTTTCAACTTCACCTTCTTCAGCATTACTGGTCAGGGAATAGACTTAGATTACTGTGATATTGAATGGTTTGCCTTGAAAATGAACAGAGTTCATTCTGTCGTTTTTGAGACTGCATCCAAGTACTGCATTTCAGACTCTTTTGTTGCCTATGATGGCTACTCCATTTCTTCTAAGGAATTCTTGCCCAAAGTACTAGATATAATGGTCATCTGAATTAAATTAACCCATTCCAGTCCATTTTAGTTTGCTGATTGCTAAAATGTCAATGTTCACTCTTGCCATCTCTTGTTTGATCACTTCCAATTTGCCTTGATTCATGGATGTAACATGCAGGTTCCTAAGCAATATTGCTCTTTACAGCATCAGACCTTGTTTCCATCACCAGTCACATCCACAATGGGTGTTGATTTTGCTTTGGCTCCATCTCTTCATTCTTTCTGGAGTTAGTGCTCCACTGATCTCCAGTAGCATATTGGGCACCTACCAACCTAGGGAGTTCATCTTTCAGTATCTTATCTTTTTTCCTTTTCATTCTGTTCATAGGGTTCTCAAGACAGGAATACTGAAGTGGTTTGCCATTCCCTTCTCCAGTGGACTGTGTTTTGTCAGAACTCTCCACCATGACCTATCCACCTTGGGTGGGTCTACATGGCATGGCTCATAGTTTCATTGAGTTAGACAAGACTGTGGTCCATGTGATTAGATTGGCTAGTTTTCTGTGATGGTGGTTTCCAGTCTGTCTGCCCTCTGATGGAGAAGGATAAAAGGCTTATGGAAACTTCCTGATGGTATAGACTGACAGAGGTGGATACTGGGTCTTGTTCTGATGTGTGGGGCTTGCTCAGTAAATCTTTAATCCAATTTTCTGTTGGTGGGTGGTGCTGTGTTCCCTCCCTGCTGTTTACTTCCGGCCAGACTATAGTGGAGGTAATGAAGATAATGGTGACCTCCCTCAAAAGATCCCAGGCTTGCACTGCTACAGCCAGTGCTCCCAACTTTTCAGCAGGCCACCACCTGCCCACACCTTCACCAGAGACTCCTGGACACCCACAAGCAAGTCTCCTGTGGGGTCACTGTTCCTTTCTCCTGAGTCCTGGTGCACAAGGTTCTGTTGTGTCCTCCAAGAGTCTATTTCCTACAATTTCCCAAAATTCGAGTTTAGAATCAAACCCTGTTTCCACCAGAGATGCCCAGAGGGCTCAAACAAACCTTGTGCACCCCAGGACCCAGGGACCCCTGAGACAGAACTGTGTCTGAGCATCTCCTGTGGAGGTACGGGTTGGCAGTGGTCTGTCACAGGGACAGAGGCTCTGAGTGTGGGTATAGCATAAATCCTCTTGGAGGAGGTCATCATTAACCCCACTATAGAGCTGCCAGAACTTACACAGGACTGGAAAAATTCATTAAGCTAGGCTTTAACAGTACATGAACCGAGAACTTCCAGATGTTCAGGCTGGATTTAGAAAAGGCAGAGGAACCAGAGATCAAATTGCCAACATCCGTTGGATCATTGAAAAAGCAAGAGAATTCCAGAAAAAAACATCTACTTCTGCTACATTGACTATGCTAAAGGCTTTGACTGTGTGGATCACAACAAACTGGAAAAAAGAGATGAGAATACCAGACCACCTTTCCTGTCACCTGAGAAAATGTGTATGCAGGTCAAGAAGCAACTGTTAGAACCAGAGATGGAACAAAAGACTGGTTCAAAATTGGGAAAGGAGTACATCAAGGCTGTATATTGTCACCCTGCTTATTTAACTTATATGCAGAGGAAATCATGAGAAATGTTGGGCTGGATGAAACACAATCTGGTATCAAGATTGCTGGGAGAAATATCAACAACCTCAGAAATGCAGATGAAATGACCCTTTTGGCAGAAGCAAAGAGGAATGAAAGAGCCTCTTGATGAAAGTGAAAGAGGAGAGTGAAAAAGTTGGCTTAAAACTCAACATTTAAAAAATTAAGATCATGGTATCCAGTCCCACCACTTCATGGCAAATAGATAGGGGAAAAAATGAAAACAGAGAAAGATTTTGTTTTCCTGGGTTCCAAAGTCACTGCAGATGGTGACTGCAGCCATGAAAATAAAAGAAACTCGCTCCTCGGAAGAAAAGCTATGACCAACCTAGACAGCATATTAAAAAGCAAAGACATTACTTTGCCAACAAAGGTCCGTCTAGTCAAAGCTATGGTATTTCCAGTAGTCATGTAGGGATATGAGAATTGGATCGTAAAGAAACCTTAGCACTGAAGAACTGATGCTTTTGAACTGTGGTTTGGAGAAGACTCTTGAGTGTCCCTCAGACTGAAAGGAGAGCCAAAGAGTCAATCCTAAAGGAAATCAGTCCTAAATACCCATTGGAAGGAATGATGCTGAAGTAGAAGCTCCAATACTTTGGCCACCTGATGTGAAGAACTGACTCCTTTGAAAAGACTCTGATGCGGGGAAAGATTGAACAAAGGAGAATAAGGGGACAATAGAGGATCAGATGATTGGATGCATCACCAATTCGATTGACCTGAATTTGTGCAAGCTCCGTGTATTGGTGATGGACAGGAAAACCTGGGATACTGCAGTCCATGGGGTCACAAAGTGTTGGACACAACTGAGTGACTGAAGTGAACTGAACTGAACTAACCATCACACCTTATGTAGATTGAAAACCAAACTATAGGCCAATATCACTGATGAACATAGATGCAAAAATCCTTAACAAAATTCTAGCAATCAGAATCCAACAACACATTAAAAAGATCATACACCACGACCAAGTGGGCTTTACCCCAGGGATGCAAGGAATCTTCAATATCCACAAATCAATCAATGCAATACACCACATTAACAAATTGAAAAATAAAAGCCATATGATTATCTCAATAGATGCAGAGAAAGCCTTTGACAAAATTCAACATCCATTTATGATATAAAACTCTCCAGAAAGCAGGCATAGAAGGAACATACCTCAACATAATAAAAGCTATATATGACAAGCCCTCAGCAAACATTATCCTCAATGGTGAAAAACTGAAAGCATTTCCCCTAAAGTCAGGAGTAAGACAAGGGTGCCCACTCTCACTACTCTTCAACATAGTTCTGGAAGTTTTGGCCACAGCAATCAGAGCAGAAAAAGAAATAAAAGGAATCTAAACTGGAAAAGAAGAAGTAAAACTCTCACTGTTTGCAGATGACATGATCCTCTACATAGAAAACCCTAAAGACTCCACCAGAATATTACTAGAGCTAATCACTGAATATAGTAAAGTTGCAGGATATAAAATCAACACACAGAAATCCCTTGCATTCCTATACACTAATAGTGAGAAAGTAGAAAAAAAAATATTAAGGAAACAATTCCATTCACCATTGCAACGAAAAGAATAAAATAATTAGGAATATATCTACCTAAAGAAACTAGACACCTATATATAGAAAACTATAAAACACTGGTGAAAGAAATCAAAGAGGACACTAATAGATGGAGAAATATATCATGTTCATGGAGAAATATATCATGTTCATGGATTGGAAAAATCAATATAGTGAAAATGAGTATACTACCAAAAGCAATCTACAGATTCAATGCAATCCCTATCAAGTTACCAACGGTATTTTTCACAGAGCTAGAACAAATAATTTCACAATTTGTATGGAAATACAAAAAACCTCGAATAGCCAAAGCAATCTTGAGAAAGAAGAATGGAAATGGAGGAATCAACCTGCTTGACTTCAGGCTCTACTACAAAGCCACAGTCATCAAGACAGTATGATACTCACAAAGACAGAAATATACATCAATGGAACAAAATAGAAAGTCCAGAGATAAATCCACACACCTATAGACACCTTATCTTTGACAAAGGAGGCAAGAATATAGAATGGATGAAAGACAATCTCTTTAACAAGTAGTGCTGGGAAAACTGGTCAACCACTTGTAGAAGAATGAAACTAGAACACTTTCTAATACCATACACAAAAATAAACTCAAAATGGATTAAAGATCTAAACATAATACCAGAAACTATAAAACTCCTAGAGAAGAACATAGGCAAAACACTCTCCGAAATAAATCACAACAGGATCTTCTATGACCCACCTCCCAGAATACTGGAAATAAAAGCAAAAATAAACAAATGGGATCTAATTAAAATTAAAAGCTTCTGCACAACAAAGGAAACTATAAGCAAGGTGAAAAGACAGCCTTCTGAATGGGAGAAAATAATAGCAAATGAAGCAACTGACAAACAACTAATCTCAAAAATATACAAGCAACTTATGCAGCTCAATTCCAGAAAAATAAATGACCTAATCAAAAAAATGGGCCAAAGAACTAAATAGACATTTCTCTAAAGAAGACATACAGATGGCTAACAAACACGTGAAAAGATGCTCAACATCACTCACTATCAGAGAAATGCAAATCAAAACCACAATGAGGTAGCATTTCATGCCAGTCAGAATGGCTGTGATCCAAAAGTCTACAAGCAGTAAGTGCTGGAGAGGGTGTGGAGAAAAGGGAACCCTCTTACACTGTTGGTGGGAATGCAAACTAGTACAGCCACTATGGAGAACAGTCTGTAGATTCCTTAAAAAACTGGGAATAGAACTGCCTTATGACCCAGCAATCCCACTGATGGGCATACACACCGAGGAAACCAGAATTGAAAGAGACACATGTACCCCAATGTTCATCGCAGCACTGTTTATAATAGCCAGGACATGGAAGCAACCTAGCTGTCCATCAGCAGATGAATGGATAAGAAAGCTGTGGTATGTATACACAATGGAGTATTACTCAGCCATTAAAAAAATACATTTGAATCCGTTCTAATGAGATGGATGAAACTGGAGCCGATTATACAGAGTGAAATAAGCCAGAAAGAAAAACACCAATACAGTATACTAACACATATATATGAAATTTAGAAAGATGGTAACGATAACCCTGTATGCGAGAGAGCAAAAGAGACACAGATGTATAGAACAGTCTTTTGGACTCTGTGGGAGAGGGAGAGGGTGGGATGATTTGGGAGAATGGCATTGAAACATGTATAATATATAAAAAATGAATCACCAGTCTATGTTCAATGCAGGATACAAGATGCTTGGGGCTGGTGCGCTGGGATGACCCAGAGAGATGGTATGGGGAGGGAGGCGGGAAGGGGGGTTCAGGATTGGGAACTCATGTACACCCATGGCAGATTCATGTTGATGTATGGCAAAACCAATACAGTATTGTAAAATAAAGTAAAATTTTTTAAAAAAGAAAACCAATATTAAGTATTCCTGTTTTGTAATGTATGTGTAGTTATTTACTGAAGCTTTACAAAAATTCTATTAAATAATAGCCTCTAACAATATATTCTAATATTTACATTGCAGTGATGATCTATGGAATAATATTTATCTTTTTATTCATATATCAATTTTTATTCTAATTTTATATACCATAATATTCTAAGATAACAGATTTTAAAGTATGCTATTTCTTGAGTTACCTTTATAGTAAAACATTTTTTCCCCACTGTTTTTTGTTATGATTAGATAATTTCTATTCTGCATCAAATACTATGTTCCTTTTGGTAATTGCCTGTCAATGAAAAAAAAAAAAATACAACATACACTTTAATTTCATACCAAATAAGGTTTATTCCCTGAAAATATCAGACAGACATTTTTTTATATGGGAAATAATATCATTGGGAATTTATTGTCTAAAGTCTGTATATTAGTTAAGAGATCTGGAACAATGTAATAAAAATATTTTTAAAATGATCTGGAAGGACGATATCTTAAATATGTGACTAAGTATCACATTTATTATCCCTTTTAGTTTTGAGCAGAATGCCTTTTGGGTTTGTTACTTTGGTCACTATAATTCATTTTATCAGTGAGCTGTCACTGTATTTAAACATCTGGAACCCATCACATTGAACAATGGCCAAGCTCATAACCAATCAATGAAAGTTTACTATGAAGGATAAACATTAAGAATATGATCCCAACTTTGTTGGAGTAATTATGTGATGTAAAATAGTCTCAGATCCTTTTGTCTTGCTGGTTGAAGAACAGTTTTTGCCACTCTCTTTAAAACTTAAACATCATCAATCATTGTGCTCAAAACTCAATTTGCATAGATCTCTTCAAATTCTAAATAATTGCCTAAATGATATCTAACAATACCCTCTCCATCCCCCCAAATAAGAATATTATGGTAAGGATTTATAACTTTAACCAAAAATCTTGAGTGACAGACCCCATGTAATTAACTTCTAAAATTTTGGCTTACTTCAAGAAGAGAGCCTTTTAACTGCTTTCAACAGAATTCCATTCCACTTTTATCTCTGGAGAGGATTTCCCTATAATTCTAGCACTTCAGCCAGATTGTTTGCACACGGCTAAACAGAAATAACATATATTTTTACATCAGCATATTTAATATCACAGGTTCTTCCATGTACTGACACAATGTTGGCAGTATTAACAATACAGACATCATTAGCTTTCCAAAAGATCCATAATTGAAAAGTCAGACTGCTGAAAATGTCACCTTGTATGTACTGTGCTAAGGGAATAAAGCTTTGCTGAAGTCCTTAAAAGGGCAAACAAAGACTCAGTTGTGGCCTGTGTTGAATCCATAGGCACTGGATTCCATTAGCTTTAGCATGGCATTTGTAATTTTCATCTTTGATGAACAATTTATTTCTCCTAAATTTGCAAGAACAGTTCAATTTCCATCCCACTTGATCCTCATGCCACAGCAAAGTTAGAAAGCAACAAAGACACAGTAGGTTTGACAACTGTATGTTTCAGCATATTAAGATACCAAGTATAAAATTTTTGTGAGTCTAGGAAAAAAAGGGGCATTTTATAGATTTATTTGTTTACTAGAAGTAGACTTCTTGGAAAATTATATCTAATTACTTTGCCAACCCAAGTTACAGACAATATTTAAAATTTAATTCTCAAAAATTATGAATTTTAATATTTAAATTATAAATTTAAAAATGTTCTAAAGAAGAAAATTGCTTTCAAATAAAACATTCAGTTCCTATTTCCTTTTTCTCATACTCTTTCCTTTCCACATTCCCTTTCCTCCCATATTTCACTCTCTTCTTTTATGTACACTCTATGCTTTGGATGGGGGAAAAAAAAACCCCAAAGCTTTTGAAATTTAGAAAAACTGACTGAAACACCACAGTTTCAAAGTACTCACATAAGCTCTGCGTGTGCTCAGTTTCCAGAGTTTAAGCTAAAACTGGAGTTGCTATTTTGATTTCACAAGGCAAGTGTGGTCTTGCATATGAGGTGGGTCTCTATCAGGGTGGACTGAGTTTGTTCAAAGCTCAGTTCTACAATATGTTTAAAGGGGAGGGGTCCTGAAAATGTCTATGTGCTACTAATTTCACTTTAAAATATACAAATGTTGACATTTAAGTCAGAAAAAGAAAAACAGTTCAGTTCAGTTCAGTTCAGTCATTCAGTTGTATCAGAATCTGCGATTCCATGGATTGCAGCACGCCAGGCCTCCCTGTCCATCACCAACTCCGGGAGCTTACTCAAACTCATGTTCATTGGTTGATGCCAGCCAACCATCTCATCCTCTGTCATCCCCGTATCCTCCCGCCTTCAATATTTCCTGGCAACAGGGTCTTTTCAAACGAGTCAGTTCTTCACATCAAGTGGCCAAAGTATTGGAGTTTCAGCTTTGCATCAGTCCTTCCAATGAATGTTCAGGACTGGTTTCCTTTAGGATTGGCTGATTAGATCTCCTTTTAATCCAAGGGACTCTCAAGAGTCTTCTCCAACTCCACAGGTCAAAAGCATCAATTCTTCAACACTCAACTTTCTTTGTAGTCCAACTCTCACATTCGTACATGACTGCTGAAAAACAATACCTTTAAGTAGATGGACCTTTGCTGGCAAAGTAATGTCTCTGTTTTTTAATATGATGTCGAGGTTTGTCATGGCTTCTCTTCCAAGGAGCAAGTTTCTTTTAATTTCATGGCTGCAGTCACCATCTGCAGTGATTTTTGAGCCCAAGAAAATAAAGTCTTTCTCTGTTTCCAATGCTTCCTTATCTATTTTCCATGAAGTGATGGGACCAGATGCCATGATCTTCGTTTTCTGAATGTTGAGTTTTAAGCCAACTTTTTCACTCTCCTCCTTCATTTTTATCAAGAGGCTCTTTAGTTTTTCCTCACTTTCTGCCATAACGATGGTGTCATCTGCATATCTGAGGTTATTGATATTTTCCCATCAATCTTCTTTCCAGTTTGGGCTTCATCCAGCCCAGCATTGCTCAGGATGTACTCTGCATGTAAGTTAAGTAAGCAGGGTAACAATATATAGCCTTGATGTACTCTTTTCCCGAATTGGAACCAGTCTGTTGTTCCATGCCCAGTTCTAACTGTTGCTTCCTGACCTGAATACAGATTTCTCAGGAGTCAGGTTTGGTGGTCTGGTAGTCCCATGTCTTTGGGAATGTTCCACAGTTTATTGTGGTCCACACAGTCAAAGGCTTTGGCATAGTCAATAAAGCAGAAATAGATGTTTTTTCTCCTGGAACTCTCTTGCTTTTTCCATGATCCAGCGGATGTTGGCAATTTGATCTCTGATTCCTCTGCTTTTTCAAAATCCAACTTGAACATCTGGAAGTTCACAGCTCGTGTACTGTTAAAGCTTGGCTTGGAGAATTTTGAGCATTACTTTGCTGGTGCGCAAGATGAGTACATTTGTGCAGTAGTTTGAGCATTCTTTAGCATTGTGTTTCTTTGGGATTGGAATGAAAATTGACCTTTTCCAGTCCTGTGTCCACTGCTGAGTTTTCCAAATTTGTTGGCATGTTAAGTATAGCATTTTCCCAGCATCATCTTCCAGGATTTGAAATAGCTCAACTGAAATTCCATCACCTCCACTAGCTTTGTTCATGGTGATGCTCCTAAGGCCCACTTGACTTTACATTCCAGGATGTCTGGTTCTAGGTGAGTGATCACACCATCGTGATTATCTAGGTCATGAAGATCTTTTATCGCATAGTTCTTCTGTGTATTCATGCACCTCTGCTTAGTAACTTTTGCTTCTGTTAGGGCCATACCATTTCTGTCCTTTATTGAGCCCACATTGCATGAATTGTTCCTTTGGTATCTCAAATTTTCTTGAAGAGATTTCTAGTCTTTCCCATTCTATTGTTTTCCTCTATTTCTTTGTATTGATCACCAAGGAAGGCTTTCTTATCTCTCCTTTCTATTCTTTGGAACTCTCCATTCAAATGGGTATATCTTTCCTTTTCTCCTTTGCTTTTTGCTTCTCTTCATTTCACAGCTATTTGTCAGGTCTCCTCAGACAACCATTTTCCCTGTTTGCATTTCTTTTTCTTGGAGATGGTCTTGATCCCTGCCTCATGTACATTGTCATGAACCTCCATCCATGGTTCTTCAGGTACTCTGTCTATCAGATCTAATCCCTTGAATCTTTCTCACTTCCACTGTACAATTGTGAGTGATTTGTTTTAGGTCATACCTGAGTGGTCTAGTGGTTTTCCCTACTTTCTTCAATTTAATTCTGAATTTGGCAATAAGGAGTTCATGATCTGAGCCACAGTCAGCTCCCAGTCTTGTTTTTGCTGACTTGATACAGCTTCTCCATCTTTGGCTGCAAAGAATATAATCAGTCTGATTTCTGCATTGCCAATCTGGTGATGTCCATGTGTAGAGTCTTCTCTTGTTTTGCTGGAAGAGGGTGTTTGCTGTGACCAGTGCGTTCTCTTGGCAGAACTCTATTAGCCTTTGCCCTGCTTCATTCTGTACTCCAAGGGCAAATTTGCTTGTTACTCCAGGTGTTTCTTGACTTCCTACTTCTGCATTCCAGTCCCCTATAATGAAAAGAACATCTTTTTTTGGGAAAAGAGAAGAACAGCTATCTTATATTAACACATACATATGGAATCTAGAAAAATGGTACAGATGGAACAACTTGGCATTTTTTTAAAAGCAAAACCTATTTGTAGGACAGGAATAGAGACGCAGACATAGAGAATGGACTTGTGGACATAGCGGGGAAGGGGAGGCTGGGACGCTTTGGGAGAGTAGCACTAACATATATATACTTTCATGTGTGAAACAGTGGGAAACTGTGGTATGGCGCAGGGGGCTCAGCTTGGATCTCTGTGATGACCTAGATGGATGAGATGGGGGTTGTGGGAGGCAGGTCAAGATGGAGGGGATACGTATAAACATAGAGCTGATTCACTTTGTTGTACAGAAGAAACTAACACAACATTGTAAAACAAAAAGAAATATATTCCAATAAGAAAACAAGAGTCATATTGCAACCTGTTTTCCCACCAAGTCTATTTTTAAGTGTATCTAAACAATAAACTGTGGAAAATTCTTAAAGAGATGGGAATACCAGACCACCTGACCTGCCCCTTGAGAAATCTGTATGCAGGTCAGGAAACAACAGTTAGAACTGGACATGGAACAACAGACTGGTTTCAAATAGGAAAAGGAGTACATGAAGGCTGTATATTGTCACTATGCTTATTTAACATATGCAGAGTACATCATGAGAAACGCTGGACTGGAAGAAACACAAGCTGGAATCGAGATTGCCGGGAGAAATATCAATAACCTCAGATATGCAGATGACACCACCCTTATGGCAGAAAGTGAAGAGGAACTAAAAAGCCTTTTGATGAAAGTGAAAGAGGAGAGTGAAAAAGTTGGCTTAAAGTTCAACATTCAGAAAATGAAGATCATGGCATTCGTCCCATCACTTCATGGGAAATAGAAGGGGAAATAGTGAAAACAGTGGTAGACTTTATTTTTGGGGGCTCCAAAATCACTGCAGATGGTGACTACAGCCATGAAATTAAAAGATGCTTACTCCTTGGAAGAATAGTTATGACCAACCTAGATAGCATATTCAAAAGCAGAGACATTACCTTGCCAACTAAGGTCTGTTTAGTCAAGGCTATGGTTTTTCCAGTGGTCATGTATGGATGTGAGAGTTGGACTGTGAAGAAAGCTGAGCACTGAAGAACTGATGCTTTTGAACTGGGGTGTTGGAGAAGACTCTTGAGAGTCCCTTGGACTGCAAGGAGATCCAACCAGTCCATTCTGAAGGGGATCAGCCCTCGGATTTCTTTGGAAGGAATGATGCTAAAGTTGAAACTCCAGTACTTTGGCCACCTCATGCGAAGAGTTGACTCATTGGAAAAGACTCTGATGCTGGGAGGGATTGGGGGCAGGAGGAGAAGGGGACGACAGAGGATGAGATGGCTGGATGGCATCACTGACTCGATGGACGTGAGTCTGAGTGAACTCCGGGAGTTGGTGATGGACAGGGAGGCCTGGCGTGCTGCGATTCATGGGGTCGCAAAGATTCAGACACTACTGAGCAACTGAACTGAACTGAAAATATAGGAATAATGACTTAATAATGACTAAGATATTGTGAATCTTCCTTGGCACTGAATACCTAAGAGGATCTTGGCAAATAAAACATCAGAAGACAATAGAAGAATGTATCTTTTTTAATGAATTATACATTTAAATGAATTCAATAAACTCTTTAATTTAACTCACTCTTGAGACCCATCACTTTGAGTACAACAGCAATATCATGAACAAAAATTCTGGAGCTGGATTGCCTAGGTTAGAATCCCAGATTTCCCCTTATTAAGCTGTTTGTTCCCTGGTGGCTCAGACGGTAAAGCATCTGCCTGCAATGTGGGAGATCTGGGTTCAATCCCTGGGTCAGGAAGATCCCCTGCAGAAGGAAATGGCAAGCCACTCCAGTACTCTTGCCCGGAAAATTCCATGGATGGAGGAGCCTGTTATGCTACAGTCCATGGGTCACAAAGGGTTGGACACGACTGAGTGACTTCACTTTTTTTGTTATTTGACTATAGCTAAAACACTTTTTTTGTTGTTTGACTATTGCTTCCTCCTTTCCTCATCTGTATAAAGAAGGTAATGATAGCTTCTATTTCATATATTTGTTCCGAGGAGTACATGCAAAACATGGTTCTCTAACAGTGGTGATTCCGCTGCCCCTGCCTGTGTAACATTGACCCTGTCTAGAAACACATTTTTTTTTGTTTTGTTTTTTTTTTCATAAATAAGGTAGGGATGTTTAACTGGCATAGTGGACAAGAGGCCAAGGATGCTTCTAGAGACCCTACATTCACAGGATGAGTGTTCCCAACAAAGAATCATCCCACCCACTATGTCAACAGGGCAGCTGTTAAGAAACTGATCTGAATCACTTGAAATAGTGCCTGATGCAGAGTAAAATCTTCTTTGAAAAATAGTAAAGTTAATTTGCTTCCCCTTAAGTGTACAACTTTTCCTAACATGTTTCCTCTTTCTGCTGTTTCTGTGATTCACATTTTCCTTTGGGAGTTAAGTCTAACAGAGCCTGCAATTTCTTAGGCAGTTGGTTTCAGAGACAAATTTTTCAAATATTTTTTAGTTTTCCCCCAAGAAATCAGGACACCTGATGGTGGTAGTTTAGTTGCTCTGTTGTATCTGACTCTTGCAACCCAATGGACTGTAGCCCACCAAATTCCTCTGTCCATATAGTTTTCCAGGAATGAATTACTGGGGTGGATTACCATTTCTTTCTCAAAGGGATCCTCCTGACCCAGGGATCAAACTCCAGTCTCCTGCATGGCAGGCAGATTCTTTACCAATGGAGACACCAGGAAAGCCCTGATAGATTAAAATCCCATAAGTGCTATCCTCTGGTTTCTGCCCTGGTTCCTCATATTATATATCCTTCACAATTGTTAAAAAAAAAAAAAAAAGTGGGGGAGGGACTAAGCATATTGCTCATCTTATTGATGTACATATTCAAGAATGAGAAAACATGGAGAGATTAGGATACAGGGAAGAGGTACCAACAAACAGCATATTCACCTGCATTACATGGGAAAAGTGGTCAAAGAAAAATATGCATCCTCATGATGGATACTTTACTCTTTAGATGAGCTATTATATCAGTCAGACTTACTGACTGCAAGGACAGAAATGAACTCCACTGTGAGCAGAAAGAAGCATAGTGAAAGCTATCTGACAACTGGCACAATGGATAATGGAGATGTTCAGTCACTCAGTCATGACCTACTCTGCGACCCCATGAACTGCAGCACGCCAGGCTTCACTGTCTATCACCAACTCCCGGATCTTGCTCAAACTCATGTCCATTGAGTCAGTGATGCCATCCAACCATCTCATCCTCTGTCATCCACTTCTCCTGCCTTCAGTCTTTCCCAGCATCAGGGTCTTTTCCAATGAGTCAGCGCTTCACAACAGGTAGCCCAAGTTTTGGAACTTCAACTTCAGCATCAGTACTTCTAATGAATATTCAGGGTTGATTAACTTTAGGATTGACTGGTTTGATCTCTTTCCTGCCCTAGGGACTCTCTAAAGTTTTCTCCAACATCATAGTTAGAAAGCATCAATTTTTCAGCGTTCAGCCTTCTTTATGGTGCAACTCTTAGAAACAAGACAGAAACAACAAAGGATAGGCATCATGAAATGAACCAGGCTCCCATCAAGGGAGTCACTGGGTTGGACTGTCCCCCTGTCACTGTCGCCCTGGACATGGCTTTCTTGGGGCATATGAAGCCATAGGTAAAAACCAATGGCTCAATAAAATTTGGTTATGTTTTCAAGACTATAAATCTCATACTAGTCAAATATGGTCAAGCCATAACTGTCAGAAACAAGACAGAAAACTTGGCTATCAGGCTTCCAGGGGAAGAGAGGAGAGAAAATGCTACAGTGAAGACTTCTAACACATAAATTAGGCATTTCAAGAAAAGCCAGTCTAAACACTGGGGATTTCAGGATGTAGTTGCAGTGCAATGTTGGGGAGTATCTTTCAGTATTCAGCTATGGCTGATTCATTAAATATGTTCCTGGAGAAGGGAGGACCTTCTTGAAGATTGTATGAAAGAGCTGTGGTTTGCATTGATTGTGTTTTTAAGTTAGAGGTTTTCCATTTGAGCAATTTGTTTTGTCACTTGTAAGTCTGTAAACCTGGGCCAATGTACTTTTTAAAAGAAAAGGCCATAGGTTCTTCCTTAAATAGGAATTTCACTATGGGCGAAATGTTGGCAGAGTTCAGCTAACCACTCAAAGACATGAGCCTATACATACTGCTGACTCAGAGAAATAAAAGGAAAGAGGCCCAGAAGGCAACACTAAAAATGTTATTTTCCTTTTCCATGTAATCTCGGTTTACAAAAGCTTATTAAAGGTTTTCACCAACTGTAAAGTTTATACAGAACATTGCTAACAGATGTAATTGTTGGACAGATAACACACTCATAAGCCATTTTTTAAACTTGAAAATGTGTCTCCGGGCTATAGTAACTGTGACGATAGCCAAGGGTGTACATGTCTATTGTTATTAGTCTCATAAGTAATGTCAAAATGACCTTTACACATTTTTTTAGTTGATTTTGGCAAGAGAAACCAAAGGTTAGCATTTAGATCATGGTTTCAAAGGGCAATTTTCCTGGATAGGTGATTAGCCTCTTAGAAAAAAAGTAATAAAATGTAATTCAACCTATCAGGAATGGAGGGGGAAGAGTTGTTTTTGACATATAAAACTGAGTTTATAGAGTCTTTTAGTTACATTTCTTCATGATTTTGTGCTTTGAAAATTTCCTAAGGTTAGGAAGCATCCTATAGTTATTAACATAAAGCTTATGTTGTGGCAAGGTACTTAGGGTTCTTCACAGCTAATTAGGCATTTTAGCAAATATAACCTTTTGATATTTGACTGTTTTCACCAGTAAGTTATAAGTTATCTTGAATATTTTATAGATATTTATTTTTTTCTTGTCTAGTTATTCTATCATCTGATAAATCAAATTATATTTTTGTTACTTCTAGTGTTTCCTTATCATAACTTGTTTCTTTGTGTATTTGTTATCTGTTAATAATCAAATCTAGTTGCTGCCTTTAATCTTTGAAATTCCTGTGCTACTAGGTTAAAGATCTCCAGAGAAGAATTGAGGTTGCCTCTTCTAGCACCTGGATACTAATAACCTGGAACTTTAAATTAGTTTCTCAAACTGAGGTGTCCCTGACTGGTTTTGTGGAGTAAATTAATGAAGCAGGCCTATGCTCTCAGGTTCAGGAGGTCACTATTTTTACCCCACTCAGAGCAACAGACTGGTTGCTTTCTGGTTCCATTTTTTGCTGTCACTGCTGTTTTAACCAAGATTCTCACCAACTTTGTAGATCTTAGGTGTCCCCTGACTTATGCAGGGCTCTCAGATTTAACTGTTTGTCTTGAGAAGATCCACTTCTTCTATCCATGCCAGTGTTCTGGCCTGGAGAATTCCATATAGTCCATGGTGAGGCAAAGAGTTGGACACGACTGAGAGACTTTCAGTGAGAAGATCCAAGAGGTCATTACTTTACCCCAAACTCATGGTTCCTATAATGGCACTTGGCCTCAGAACAATCATATCTCCTCATTTACTTACCACTCTGGCTTCAACTCCTAGGATTGTGTATATGTATGTGTGTGTGTGTCCATGCTAATATGAATATTCCATGGGCACCAGAAAATTTAGACTTGCTCTTTACACTCAGGAAGCAAAGTTAACAATGTCAGTGGATTTGCTTCCTTAATTTTAATGCATAAGTCTACCATATAGGACTTCATTTTATAACTACTTGAACACATAAGGTCAGTAAAACTTACTGAAAACTAATGAATTTGTTAGGTAGTTAGAATAGGAAACAGGAGTCCAAAATGGCAGTGAGTAAAAGATAAGAAAGGGAAAAGCCCACAAAAATAGAACAAAGAAAGGTCAAAGGAAGTTTTGAGGACCAGAGTGAGGACCTCAGGTAGAACAAACAGCACTTCTTGCTAGCCCGGTTTACATAGGGCAGGCCCAGAGGGAGGAAAAAAACACAAAAAGAAGGGCCAAAGGGCTGGAGCTCTCTCTCCCCAACACGTGCACTTGCTATCTCTCTCTCTTTCTCTCTCTCTCTTCCTCTCTATCTCTTCTCTGCGTCTTTGGGTCAGCATGCCCTCACACCTCGAGGATGTATTTTCCTGCTATTTTCTAAATAAAACTGAGCTGTAACATGGAGCTGTAACACTGATCTGTCTAGGAGCTATAACACTGTCTGTTCGAGACCTGAGAGCTATAACACGGTCTGTTCGAGAGCTATGACGCACCGAGGGCTTTAATGTCTGTCACTTCAAATTTTTGTTGAGATGAGACAGAACTGAGGAGATTACACTCACCTGACAAATTCATACCAGTTTCTTCATATATTTTCTTTTTTTTTCCTACTGTTAGGGGAAGCACATTGACTGAAACCACCCTCCCTGGTCAGGCCCTTTAGTAACCATTTGCATGAGTTGTTTCATGACAGGAGATCCTGATAAGGAATACAGAACTAATAAGCCACTGCCAATGGGAAGAGTTTGGGAAAAGTCAAAAGGAGACACCACGTGTCCGTCCACTTCCCAGAATCCCTCTTGCCAGCATCCATCTTGGCTGAGCAATGCGTGTGCCACCAGGAAAGACTCTGAATTAGAATGATTGGCCAAAGACAATCTGGAAACTAATCCCAAGACCATAAAACCCAAGACTGCAAGCCATGTGGCAGAGCAGTTTTCCTGGGTTCCCTTACCCTACTGCTCTCCACCCAGGTGACCTTTCCCAATAAAATCTCTTGCTTTGTCAGCACATGTGTCTCCTTGGAAAATTCATTTCCTAGTGTTAGACAAGAGCCCAGTTTCGGGCCCTGGAAGGGGTCCCCCTTCCTATAACACTACTTGATTATTCATGCTATATCCTTTTTATTCATAGAAAGTTATCTGTTAGATGTCCACTGTAGATTTTACCCTTCACTTTCACTTTTCACTTTCATGCATTGGAGAAGGAAATGGCAACCCACTCCAGTGTTCTTGCTTTGAGAATCCCAGGGACGGAGGGAGTCTGGTGGGTTGCCATCTATGTGGTCGCATAGAGTCAGACACGACTGAAGTGACTTAGCAGCAGCAGCAGCAGCGGTTTTATATAATAGTACACTTTGGTAGTTAACTGCTCTTTACTTTGGATTTTGCTTTGTCTGATATTAAGATCATGACTTTTTTTCTTTTTTTTTTTTTGCCTCCACTAAGCCTTCCTTGTTGCCTGCAGGCTTTCTCTACTTGTGGCTAGTGAGGGCTACCCTCTTGCTGTGGAGCATGGGCTCAGTAGTTGTGGCACACCAGCTTAGTTGCCTCATGGCATGTGGGATCTTCCTGGACCAGGGATTGAACCCATGTCCCCTGCATTAGCAGGTGGATTCTTTACCACTGGACCACCATGGAAGTTCTCTGATTTATTTTTGGCTTACATTTGTCTGCTTCACATTTCCTATCCTTATACTTTCAATATCTCTGGGTCATACATTTTCAAACCATCTCATTATGACTTTAATTTGCTTACTGTTTTTGCTGTGTGTATATGTGCATATGTGTGCTTTTTGTGTTATTTGTTCTGATATCTATCTTTAAAACCAGGGGTGGATCCAGGTTTTGTGGGACCTAAAGGTTATAAAATTTGAAAGACCTTTTTCAAGAAAAGGAAAGTAATGGAAGAAAATAACCAGGCAAGCAATTTTCCTTTTTTTTTTTTTTTTTTTTTTAAGAATTAGGAAATGAGTCACAACAAAATGTAGAAAGTGTCTCTACAAAAGAGAAATCTTGCAGCTTAAGTTTCATTAACTTCATGGTAAATACTCTAGTTTATTACTTATTTATTTTTAATTGTGGTAGAATATACAAAGGGCTTCCCAGATGGCACTAGTGGAAAAGAGCCTGCCTGCCAATGCAGGAGACACAAGAGACACAGGTCTGATCCCTGAGTCAGGAAGATGCCCTAAAGGAAGGCATGGCAACCAACACCAGTATTCTTGCATGGACAGAGGAGCTGGTGAGCTACAGAACATAAGGTTACAAAGAGTTAGACATAACTGAAGTTGCTTAGCAAAAACATAAAATTGATCATTTTAACCATGTTAAAAAGACATTAACTGCAATCATATTATTGTGTAATCATACCATCCATCTCCAAAATCTTCATCTCCCTAAATTGAAAATCTGGCCATGGAACAACAGCTTCCCTTCCCACCTAACCCTAGTCCCTGGCAAAAACTATTCTGATCTATGAATTTGACTACTCTAAGTTACCTCATGGTCCTAGTGTGATTAGTTTCAGTGTGTCTGCCCTCTGATGCCCTCTTGCAGCACTTACCAACTTACTTGGGTTTCTCTTGGATGCAATCTCAAAAATGACGAATGATCTCTGTTCGTTTCCAAGGCAAACCATTAAATATCACAGTAATCCAAGTCTATGCCCCAACCAGTAATGCTGAAGAAGCTGACGTTGAATGGTTCTATGAAGACCTACAAGACCTTTTATAACAAACACCAAAAAAAAGATGTCCTTTTCATTATAGGGGACTGGAATGCAAAAGGAGGAAGTCAAGAAACACCTCGAGTAACAGGCAAATTTGGTTTTGGAATGTGGAATAAAGCAGGGCAAAGGCTAATAGAGTTTTGCCAAGAAAATGCACTGGTCATAGCAAACACCCTGTTCCAACAACACAAGAGAAGACTCTACACATGGACATCACCAGATGGTCAACACTGAAATCAGACTGATTATATTCTTTGCAGCCAAAGATGGAGAAGCTCTATACAGTCAACAAAAACAAGACCAGGAACTGACTGTGGCTCAGATCATGGACTCCTTATTACCAAATTCAGACTCAAATTGAAGAAAGTAGGGAAAACCGCTAGACCATTCAGGTATGACCTAAATCAAATCCTTTATGATTATACTGTGGAAGTGGGAAATAGATTTAAGGGTCTAGATCTGATAGATAGAGTGCCTGATGAACTATGGAATGAGGTTTGTGACATTGTACAGGAGACAGGGATCAAGACCATCCCCGTGGAAAAGAAATGCAAAAAAGCAAAATGTCTGTCTGGGGAGGCCTTACAAATAGCTGTGAAAAGAAGAGAGGTGAAAAACAAAGGAGAAAAGGAAAGATATAAGCATCTGAATGCAGAGTTCCAAAGAATAGCAAGGAGAGATAAGAAAGCCTTCTTCAGCGATCAATGCAACAAAATAGAGGAAAAGAACAGGATGGGAAAGACTAGAGATCTCTTCAAGAAAATTAGATACCAAGGGAATATTTCATGCAAAGATGGGCTTGATAAAAGACAGAAATGGTATGGACCTAACAGAAGCACAAGATATTAAGAAGAGGTGGAAAGAATACACAGAACTCTACAAAAAAGATCTTCATGACCCAGATAATCATGATGGTGTGATCACTCATCTAGAGCCAGACATCCTGGAATATGAAGTCAAATGGGCCTTAGAAAGCATCACTAGGAACAAAGCTAGTGGAGGTGATGGCATTCCAGTTGAGCTATTTCAAATCCTGAAAGATGATGCTGTGAAAGTGCTGCACTAAATATGCCAGCAAATTTGGAAAACTCAGCAGTGGCCACAGGACTGGAAAAGGTCAGTTTTCATTCCAATCCCAAGGAAAGGCAATGCTAAAGAATGCTTAAACTACCACACAATTGCACTCATCTCACATGCTAGTAAAGTTATGCTCAAAATTCTCCAAGCCAGGCTTCAACAGTACATGAACTGTGAACTTCCAGATGTTCACACTGGTTTTAGAAAAGGTAGAGGAACCAGAGATCAAATTGCCAACATCCGCTGGATCATCAAAAAAGCCAGAGAGTTTCAGAAAAACATCTATTTCTGCTTTATTGACTATGCCAAAGTGCCAGGGTCTAGCCCCGGTGGATCCAGGGAATTTGAAGCGGGGACGGAGTCGGCGTCCTAGGAAAGAACTATTTAATATAAAGAGAGATTAGGAAAGAATAGTGTAGTAGGAAAATTAGTGGAGAAAAGAGGCTGAATAACATGGTTTACGCGGAGAACCAATAAAACTTTGAGACAAGGAGTTTGCACCACCTGCATAGGCCACAGGTGTCTTCCCGGTCTCCCGAAGAAATGGGGACACAAAGTACTCCCCCCCCCCCCATTCAGATCTTAGAAGCCCAGGCAAAATTAGTAGGCTTGGCAAGCCTCCACACTCCAGATGGGAATTCAGCCAGAAAAGAAGAGAACGAGAAAAGACCACACGGGGAAAACCAGTCTTTCCAGGAACTGGTCCGTTTCTTTTTTTTCCAGGTCCACTTTTATACTTTTAGTTGTACATAGAGATAAATGTAAGAAACAGAGTCACGCAGGGTCAGCTGCTCTGACCCATATCTAAAGACAGTGTTCTTAGCATATGTTTGTTCTTACAAGGGTTTACGTTTGTTCACAATATCTTCTGGTCTAGAGACCAGTTAACATTTTATGGCCCCACCTTTCTTTCTATTGATAAACATTAATCAATCAGAAAACTTGTTTCCCCTTAAGATCTGCTTAGTCTTAAGATAGTGATAAAGTTACATTCTTACATAGCAAGGACACAATGATTTGTAACAAAGAAAGTGGAGTACAGTGATCTATAACAAAGAGAAAATTCATTAACTCAAAAGTCTAGTATTGCTAACATCAAAACTACTATATTTCTTTTTTCTACATTCCAATTACATCGATTAACATACTCCCAGGTGCCTAAGGATATGGAGGCCTGGGGGCAATCATTAACTCAGCAATGAAACCCTTCACCAACATAATTTCTAACTAACTCACTAGTACTATACTAACAATTTTCTAACTTCTCAAAAGAATCTGTTTTTAGAAAGTTTAAAGCATCTTGTGCCTCTCACAGTTGGGAGGCTGTAAACAATCACATGTGGCTGGATAATCCTGTCAGACAGGCTAGAGAGCCATCAGAGGAATTTTTGGCCTGAAACACTCTTGTCATGCCCAGGAGATTTATTAACTGGAGTCCTAGGTTAATTTTCCAGAGAAAGGTGGTCGGGGATAGCCCCTGTTAATGTGAGAAGTGTAGGTGAAAGCATAATGCAGTAAGGTAGGCAGACTCTGGTTTTGGGGGTAGATGCTCAAGAATTTCCAGGGGGACCCCTGAGGCTCGCTCCCGCCTTTGCATATGCCAAGCCTCCTTCCTCATGACCGTTGCCACGGGAGGGATACCTGACGCTGGCTCCTGGCACCAAAGCCTTTGACTGTGTGGATCACAATAAACTGGAAAATTCTGAAAGAGATGGGAATACCAGACCACCTGACCTGCCCCTTGAGAAATCTGTATGCAGGTCAGGAAGCAACAGTTAGAACTAGACATGGAACAACAGACTGGTTCCAAATAGGAAAAGGACTATGTCAATGCTGTATATTGTTACCCTGCTTATTTAACTTCTATGCAGAGTACATCCTGAGAAACGCTGGACTGGAAGAAACACAAGCTGGAATCAAGATTGCTGGGAGAAATATCAATAACCTCAGATATGCAGATGACACCACCCTTATGGCAGAAAGTGAAGAGGAACTCAAAAGCCTCTTGATGAAAGTGAAAGAGGAGAGTGAAAAAATTTGCTTAAAGCTCAACATTCAGAAAACGAAGATCATGGCATCCGGTCCAATCACTTCATGGCAAATAGATGGGGAAACAGTGGAAACAGTGTCAGACTTTATTTTTGGGGGCTCCAGAATCACTGCAGATGGTGACTGCAGCCATGAAATTAAAAGATGCTTACTCCTTGGAAGAAAAGTTATGACCAACATAGATAGCATAGTCAAAAGCAGAGACATTACTTTGCCAACTAAGGTCTGTCTAGTCAAGGCTATGGTTTTTCCTGTGGTCATGTATGGATGTGAGAGTTGGACTGTGAAGAAGGCTGAGCACCAAAGAATTGATGCTTTTGAACTGTGGTGTTGAAGAAGACTCTTGAGAATCCCTTGGACTGCAAGGAGATCCAACCAGTCCATTCTGAAGGGGATCAGCCCTCGGATTTCTTTGGAAGGAATGATGCTAAAGCTGAAATTCCAGTACTTTGGCCACCGCATGCGAAGATTTGACTCATTGGAAAAGACTCTGATGCTGGGTGGGATTGGGGGCAGGAGGAGAAAGGGATGACAGAGGATGAGATGGCTGGATGGCATCACTGACTCGATGGATGTGAGTCTGAGTGAACTCTGGGAGATGGTGATGGACAGGGAGTCCTGGCGTGCTGCAATTCATGGGGTCACAAAGAGTCGGACACGACTGAGCAACTGAACTGAACTGAACTGAACTGAAGTTTCCCCATGTAAGTAGAATGATGAGATATTGATCCTTTTGTGACTGGCCTATTTCACTTAGCATATTGTATTCAAAGTTCATCCATGTTGTAGCATATGTCAATATTCCCTTCCTTTTCAAACCTGAATAATTATTTTTTCAATAACAAGTTAGTTCATCTGCATTTTATGCCATGTTTATTGACTGTACCAGAAGCAACAGTGAAATTACACATTTATTCTCTCCTAATCTCTCTTTTCTTTTTTTGCCACTTAACGTTAGTTGATTTTGTTACTTACTTTTGACTTTATGATTTTGCTATTTAATTAGAAATAATAAATTATCTCTTTGGATTCTTAGTTTTAACATGAGAAAATTAGAGTACACTACCCATGATATCCTCATTCCTTTTTCTTACTATTATTTTATTTATTTTTATTGTAGTATAGTTACTTAACTTTTTCCCACTGAACCAGTTCAGTTCAGTTCAATCTCACAGTTGTGTCCAACTCTTTGCAACTCCATGGACTGAAGCATGCCAGGCCTCCCTGTCCATCAAACACTCTGGAAAGAAAGTGAAAATGAAGTCGCTCAATCATGTTCAACTCTTTGCGACTCCATGGACTGTAGCCCACCAGACTCCTCCAACCCATGGAATTTTCCAGGAAAGAGTACTGGAATGGGCTGCCATATCCTTCTCAAGGGGATCTTCCTGACCCAGGGATCAAACTCAGCTCTCCCACATTGCAGGCAGACACTTTACTGTCTGAGCCACCAACTCTGGAGCTTACTCCAACACATGTCTGTCGAATTGATGATGACATCCTGCCATTTCATCCTCTGTTGTCCCCTTTACCTCCTGCCTTCAATCTTTCCCAGCATCAGGGTCTTTTCCAATGAGTCAGTTCTTCGCATCAGATGGCCAAAGTATTGGAGTTTCAGCTTCACCATCAGTCTTTCCAACGAATATTCAAGACTGATTTCCTTTACAATTGACTCATTGGATCTCCTTGCAGTCCAAGGGACTCTCACGAGTCTTCTCCAACACCACAGTTCAAAAGCATCAATCTTTTGGTGCTCAGTTTTCTTTATAGTCCAACTCTCACATACATTCATGATTGCTGGAAAAACCATAGCCTTGACTAGACGGACCTTTACTGGCAGAATAATGTCTCCGCTTTTTAATGTGCTGTCTAGGTTAGTCATAGCTTTTTTTAAAAGGAGCAAGCATCTTTTAATTTTATGGCTGCAGTCATCATCTGCAGTGATTTTGGAGCCCCCCAAAATAAAGTCTCTCACTCTTTCCATTGTTTCCCCATCTATTTGTCATGAAGTGATGGGACTGGAGGCCATGATCTTCATTTTCTGAACGTTGAGTTTTAAGCCAACTTTTTCACTCTCCTCTTTCACTTTCATCAAGAAGTTCTTTAGTTCTTCTCTGCTTTCTGCCATAAGAGTGGCGTCATCTGTGTATCTGAGATTACTGATGATTCTTCCAGCAATCTTGATTCCAGCTTGTGGTTCATCCAACCCAGCATTTCACATGATGTATTCTGCATATAAGTTAAATAAGCCGGGTGGCAATATACAGCCTTGACATACTCTTTTCCCGATTTGGAACCAGCCTGTTGTTCCATGTCCAGTTCTAACGATTGCTTCTTGACCTGCATACAAGTTTCTCAGGAGACAGAAAAGGTGGTCTGGTATTCCCAACATTTAAAGAAATTTCCACAGTTTGTTGTAATCCACTAAGTCAAAGGCTTTGGCATAGTCAATAAAGCAGAAGTAGATGATTTTTTGGAACTCTTTTGCTTTTTGGTGATCCAACGAATGTTTGCAATTTGATCTCTGGTTCCTTTGCCTTTTCTAAATCCAGCTGGAATATCTGGAAGTTCATGGTTCACATACTGTTGAAGTCTGGCTTGGAGGATTTTGGGCATTTCTTTGCTAGCATGTGAGATGAGTGCAATTTTACCATAGTTTGAACCTTCCTTAGCTTTGCCTTTCTTAGAGATTGGAATGAAAACAAACGTTTTCCAATCCTGTGGCCACTGCTGAGTTTTCCAAATTTGCTGGCATATTGAGTGCAGGACTTTCACAGTATCATCTTTTAGGATTTGAAATAGTTCAATTGGAATTCCATCATCTCCACTAGCTTTGGTCATAGTAATGCTTCCTAAGGCCCACTTGACTTCACATTCCAGGATGTCTGGCTCTAGGTGAGTGATCACACCATATTGGTTATCTGAGTTATGAAGATCTTTTTCTGTATAGTTCTTCTGTGTATTCTTGCCACCTCTTAATATCTTCTACTTCTGTTAATCCATACCATTTCTGTCCATACCACTTTGGTCCATATCATTTTATTGTGCCCATCTTTACATGAAATGTTCCCTTGGGATCTCTATTTTTCTGGAAGAGATCTCTAATCTTTCCCATTCTATTGTTTTCCTCTATTTCTTTGCATTGATCACTAAGGAAGGCTTTCTCATCTCTCCTTGCTATTCTTTGGACTTCTTGTTTCAAATGGGTATATCTTTCTTTTTCTCCTTTGCCTTTAGCTACTACTAATAATTAGCTAATAATAATTAATATCCCCTGAATACTATTATTTTATATCATTTTGGTTGTGTCAGGTTTACATACTGATACTATTTTATGTAAATGTAGTTACTTGATTTATTACTATTTTATGTAAATGTAGTTACTTGATTTATTGGTGTTTAATACTGTGCATAATCTATTTTCTGTTGTTCTCAGTTCATATCTTGGTTGTTTAAAGTTGGTTTGCAAGTGGTTTCTACAAGATAGCTTTCTGAAAACAATACTTCCTGAGTTCCCGTATAATCAAAATGCTTCTCACTGCTTTTAAATACACACATACATTGGCTTTGTGAATATTTATTTCCATACATTATTCTTGGCATTGTTCCACCATTTTCTAATCTTGTGTGTTGGAGAAATATGAAACTAGTCTGACTATTTTTTCTCTAGAAATTTTTATTTTTATTTCTTTCAGTCTGTCTACAAGCAATTTTCCTCGTGAATTATCTTTTTAGATTTCCTGGATCAATATGCAGATCTGTTCTTTGATTCCTTGGTAATTCTCTCAACTTTATTTGAATTATTTTTTCTGTTACATTATTTCATTTATTTTCTTTCTGTGATACAAACTGTGCATATTTGAATTCTGTTTCTTTGAATTACATATTTCTTAGTTTTCTATAATCCTGTATACTTTTAAATTTTTATATCTTTTCTTCCCTTTGTGTTCCTTTTGTTTGAGCTCCTTTTTATTTACTTTATTCCAGCTAATGTAAGAATTTTTCTCCTGAAACACATATTTACAAAAATTTTATGTAGGCAAAGGCTAGGACCCTATTACAAAACAAGCATGTATCTGCCTACTACCTCAAGGTTGTTCATGCAAATGAATTCCCTAGGCCATTATTAACCCTTGTATCCTCCTAACCCCAATCAACTGAGATTCACAGCTATAGTGTTACTCAAAATTCCATCTCTTTGGTCCCTGACAGGCTCAGTAACAGGCTGTTTCCTGCATATATATCTTAAATGTTTTATTGTTGGAGTTCACCTTCTTGCCTTGTCTTTGAAATTAACTCAAGCACAGGACCTCTTCCAAGTATTGGATTTATACAGAGACATACCACTTTTAAGATAACATAGGCTAAGAGGCTTTTAAAAAATGATATCTGCAGTGGTAGGTACCCTCTGTTAGCATCTTCCTGAACTATTGTTTCTTTTCTTCATTGATTTAGGCAGCCATTTTGTGACTTAGCATTTCAGATATACATTTGTTGTGTTGAGTTTCCTTGATACACGTTTAGTTTTTTTTTGTTGTTGTTGTTGTTGATATGTATATAAACTGCTTTATTTTTTAAATAACAAATGAAGGGGGAAAGGACCACAAAACAGACAGAAACAACCTCAAAGTAACTTGAAGAAAATGTAGATCTCAGAAGGGGATGGCTCGTAACAACGCCTTTGAAGGAACTCCTGAGAGGTTTATGGCTGCCCTCACTACCTGCCTGCTGCATTCACTCTGGCCCCCTCACTGCCCCTCGTAAGCCAGGGTCTGACCTGGTTGCAAGCAGAGACTTAGTCAACTCTGGGTTCTAACCTTCTAGAGATGTGCTTGGGAGCAAGGCAGTCCATATATCAACCACAGGCCCCACTCCAGGAATGAACCAGAGATCTCATGACCTATGGCTGATCAGGGTCACTGGGAGCTGAGGACAGGGTCATGAACCCACAACCAGCCAGCTGTTTCAGAATCAGGTCACATGAGAGACACTCGGGCTACCTGTTCTGACCCATTCCCGACTTTCCTCACCAGACATAGGCTCCTGGAGATTCTGGTTTACACAGACAGGTTATGGGATCATAAGAACAAAATGGCCTCATGGATCTGAAGACCAAAATGGCCTATAAACTCAGAACTACCTCAGGATACATAAGAGCTTTCACCAGCCCAAAGAAAGCACCCAAAGGTCCATAGCTGGGAAGACTTGGTCATGGGGGCACTCTCCAGACAAGGTGGGCTGCTGGACAGCACAGAGCCACAGAGACAGAATGAGAAGCTGACTGGAGGCTAAAGATTGTACGGACGACACTTGTTCATTGAGAGCGGGTTGTAAGAGAAGGAAAAGGCAATGGGCCGATTGCCCCCAGCAGCCCTGGGGAAGGCAGGTAACTTCTGTTCCAGAGATGGCAGAGCTGGTGGGGCTGTTCTTCAGCACAGCACGGCCTTCTCCGCCTCACCTCAGTCAGCAAGGGCCAAGTTTGTGGACTGCAGTCGCTCTGTCTCCTGGCAGATGTTCCGCTCCACTCTGTCACACTCACAGATTTTGCATGTTTTCTTCTTATTTCTGTTGTTTTGAGCCAATTTCTGAGAGTAGAATGGGAAATTCTTACCTAACTGCATCTTGTGATAATTGCATATTTTTAAAGCACTTTATAAAATGAAAACATTCACTATGAAAATGAGGTACTAGCGAAACACTTGCTTGCCTGAACTTACCAGTATGGTGGGCTCAGTAGCTTCAGTCATGTTCAGTTCTCTGCAACCCTATGGATTACAGCCTTCAAGACTCCTCTGTCCATGGGGTTCTCTAGGTATGGGTACAGGAGTGGATTGCCATGCCCATCTCCAGGGGATCTTCCCAACCCAGAGATCAAACCTTCATCTCTTACATCAACCTACTTTGGCAAGAAGCTTCTTTACTGCTAGTACCACCTAGGAAATCTCAACAACATTCCTAGGTAAAAACCGAAGAACTTTTTGTCCCATTATACATTTTTTCAGCCTGCACATATACACCACAACAAGGTCCTTATTTTGATAGGTTAACCTGAAAGGAGAATTACTCAGACTGGCATTGATTTCTTTTTATCTTCATCTTCAACATTCTTTGACTGCATCTCAAATGAAAATTTGAAGGAAATTATGTCTGCTCTCACTCATAAATTATAAAACTCACTGAGGCACTAAAACAGCTTTTCTGCTTAGCCAAATATTTATTGCTCTTAGCCCTGTACTAGCACTGTGAGAGAGACAGCAGGATATAAGACATGGGTTTGGGGCTTCCCTTGTAGCTCAGTCGGTAAAGAATCTGCCTGCAGTGCAGGAGACCAGGGCTTGATCCCTGGATTGGGAAGATCCCCTGGAGAAAGAAATGGCAACCCACTCCAGTATCCTTGCCTGGAAAATCTCATGGACAGAGGAGCCTGGTGGGCTGCAGTCCATGGGGTCCCAAAGAGTCAGGCACGACTGAGCGACTAACACTAACTAAACTACCCAAGTATTCATAATCCATTCAAAGGTAAAATTTTAATAGTACATAAATAGCAATCATTAAGTAATGGTAAATTGCATCCTGCTGATTGTAAGTGTAGTGGATCAAAGACAACTCAGTGGGCAGATTGAAAGGATAAAGCTTTGATATGAGCATTTAGATAAAAGAAAGAAAAGAAAAGTTTCTAGAAGGAGTCAGACAGTTGGTGAAACTGGAGAAAGTGTAATATGTTTAGGAAACAGAGGAAAAAAAAAAAGCATCTGACTGGAAATAGATGGGGAAACAGTGGAAACAGTGTCAAACTTTATTTTTTGGGGCTCCAAAATCACTGCAGATGGTGATTGCAGCCATGAAATTAAAAGACGATTACTCCTTGGAAGAAAAGTTATGACCAACCTAGATAGTATATTCAAAAGCAAAGACATTACTTTTCTGACTAAGGTCCCTCTAGTCAAGGCTATGGTTTTTCCAGTGGCCATGTATGGATGTGAGAGTTGGACTGTGAAGAAGACTGAGCGCCAAAGAATTGATGCTTTTGAACTGTGGTGTTGGAGAAGACTCTTGAGAGTCCCTTGGACTGCAAGGAGATCCAACCAGTCCATTCTGAAGGAGATCAGCCCTGGGATTTCTTTGGAAGGAATGATGCTAAAGCTGAAACTCCAGTACTTTGGCCACCTCATGTGAAGAGTTGACTCATTGGAGAAGACTCTGATGCTGGGAGGCATTGGGGGCAGGAGGAGAAGGAGACGACAGAGGATGAGATGGCTGGATGGCATCACTGAGTCAATGGACGCAAGTCTGAATGAACCCCGGGAGTTGGTGATGGACAGGGAAGCCTGGCATGCTGCGATTCATGGAGTCGCAAAGAGTCTGACACGACTGAGTGACTGAAATGAACTGAACTGAATGGAAAGAAATTTAAGCAGATAAGTAAAGGTGAGTGTGATTATCCTGAAATCCTGGCTGATGCCCTCATTTCTAGCACAGTAAACAATAAGGATCCTTGCAGGGTGACAATCTCAGTGATCTAAATAGCCAGTCTCACTAGGCAGATTGAGAGTAGGAGGATCAACTGATGGTACAGAAATGAAAAGCTCAATTCCTTGATGATGTGGTTGTGGACCGAATGGCAGAGAAGCTGTGATTCCAAAAGAGATTTCAGAAAATAAATAGGCAACTTTGGTGATTAAAAAAAAAAAAGAAAAGAAAATTGAGGAAAAAGGAAAAGGTTCTCCAGGATTTCTCATATTTAAACAATAGAATAAAAGCAGTGTTATTTATACATTTTTAACTTTTGAGAAAATTTGTAAATGATGAGTTCTAGTTTGCACAAGTTATATTGGAGGTCATAAAGGAAGGAAGGAAGTGAAGTCGCTCAGTCATGTCTGACTATGGGATATTCATACATTGAGTTTCCTGTGATTTTCAGACAAGGATTGCTCTGACTTTATTTAGAGTTAAAAAGAAATAATTTCTGTTATCAACAACAGTAAAACTTTGTTGGAAGCAAAAAGTCCTAGCAACAAATCTGGCTCCAGAAAATAACAGAATGGAAGGATACAGTACAGTCAAACTTCATTGCTTCTTTTTAGTGATATAGTATATCTTTTTTCCAAATATGTTTGGAGGTTTGGATTAATCTGGGAGTCCCTCAAATCTTCTAAATTATAGCTAAGTGTGAGCATTAGTGAGCAATGTTTATGTTTATCACTATTTAATCAGGTAAGTGATGGAAGTCATTGAACATTGTGTATTAAGTAATTTTTACTAACTTTTCTTATAAATGATCTACTTGTTTACTACTGAAAAAAAAAAAAAGAACATACACAGAACAGAAGAAAAGATTAAAAACCCAGCTTATTTTGCTTACTTGTTTAATTGATTGATTTTTCCTAGCAGCATCTGTTTAAGCAACAGGATGCACAAATAATTCTAATAACTCAATTCTCAGAGATCACCTAATGTAACATATTTCAGGTTCTTCAGAGAACATTCTGCAAAGCATCATAAAGATAAGTAAAATAACAGCAGCACAATTTTTAAGAGTTAAGGATACTGCATAGGTTTTGTAATAGTGTTACTACCAACGCTTGATTTTACTCCAAGTACTAGTGCTATTGGGTTTCCCAGGTGGCGCTCGTGGTAAAGAACCTGCCTGCCAATGCAGGAGACATAAGAGATGCTGGTTTGATCCCTGGATGGGAAGATCCCCCAGAGGAGGGCATGGCAACTCACTCCAGTATTCTTGCCTAGAGAATTCCATGGACAGAGGAGTCTGGCAGACAACAGTCCATAGGTTTGCAAAGAGTAGGACACGACTGAAGTGACTTAGCATGCATGTACTAATGCTATTAATATTACTTGGGTTTTTATAAAAATTATATCTTGAATCTCTTTACCTCACAAACCTGCTTAAGTTCACAGGTTCAAACATATTTCAGAAGCAGCTCTTACCCTCTATTTTCAACTCTAAATTCTTCATAGAAGACATTTCTAATTAATGTTTTTACTCTAAATTTCTTCTAGATGGTGATTTGAGCTTTTGAGTTCTAAGATTTTATTTTTACTTTGCACTCAAGTTGGAAAAAAAATCATACTGGAGACAATTTATGTTCCACTGGCACTTTGCAACAGGCTCAACACATAATCTAAGGTGATTTCTACAGTAACTAAAAAAAAAAAATATGGTTCTTATGATGAATGGTTGTGTCATTACAAATATAACTATTATTATATTACATTTAATGAAAAGCAGTTTTCTTCTGAAAAGTGAAAGGTGCTTAATAAAGTCATATGTAATTTGCCACCATCATTCAAAAGAGAGCACGCTGGGAAGCAAACTCTGAAACCACCCACTGGCTGTGGCTGGAAAGACCTCCTGACTTTCCATCTGCTAGCGTTTATGAAAATAGAAATGCCAATGCCCCCCTTGTCTCTTTCTATTCAATACTAATTTCAGATCATATTGTTGACTTGTGACCACAATAAGGGATGACAGGAGAGGTTTGGCACTCTCTATGGAGTATCAGAAAAAGAAGCAGCTAAAGAGAAGAGCATATTGAGTGTTTCCCCTGTATTTTTATCCAAATGCAATCACATTTAACAAAACGTATGGTCAGAAAGGACAGTTCATAGATTAATGAAACTATTTTTTAAGAATATTCAACATACTTTTATTTTTTAATGAACATTTATTCTGGAATAATTTTAAGTTTACAGAAAATTTGCAAATATCATGCAGAGTGTTTTCCTGTATATCCCCTCAGCCAATTTCCCCAGTGGTCCAGTGGTTAATATTTTGCATTATTATTGTATATTTGTCAAAACTAAGACACTGACATTGGCACATGACTGTTCACTTCTTAACTAAACTCTAGAGTTTATTTACATTTCACCCAGAAAATCCCATGGACAGAGGAGCCTGGTAAGCTGCAGTCCATGGGGTTGCGAAGAGTGGACATGATTGAGCGACTTCACTTTCACTTTTCACTTTCATCCATTGGAAAAGGAAACGGCAACCCACTCCAGTGTTCTTGCCTGGAGAATCCCAGAGATGGGGGAGCCTGGTAGGCTGCTGTGTATGGGGTCGCACAGAGTCGGACACGACTGAAGCGACTTGGCAGGAGCAGCAGCAGCAGCAGCAGGAGCATTTAATTGCCAAGTCTTCTTAATCTCTCTCTGGTCTATGACTGTTTCTCCATTTTTTTTTTTTTTCATGAACTTTTTGAGGAATATTCACCAGATATCCCACACAGTGTCCTCTCAGCTGAGGTGCTTTTGTGTTTTTCTCATGATTAGACTAGTGTTCTGTTTGTTTCTTTTTAGTTAAAATATGATTGCTTTATAATGTTTCTGCTGTACAATGTCTTGAATCAGTATACACAAACTCCCTCCCTCTTAAGCCTCCCTCCCACCCTTTCATTCCACCCCTCTAGGCCATGACAGAGTCAGTTACACAGCAGCTTCTTACTGTCTATTTTACACATGATCATGCCTATACGTCAATGCTACTCTCTCAATTCGTCTTCCTCTCCTTGGTCCCCCATCCTGCGTGTCCACAACTTTGCCTCTATTACTGCCCTGAAGATAGGCTCTGTTTTTTTTTTTTTTCAATGCCAACTAGGTGAGGCGTAAGCACTCTTACATGATATCCACTTGAAATCACTAACAATGTTAACTTTTATCACTTGATTAAGGTACCACTTGCCAGGTTTCTGCACTGAAAAATAGTTATTCTTCCTATTCCCTATTCTGTTTTGGAGGCAAGTGATTAAGTCTAGCCTACCCTGAAGTTTAGGAAGTGGGATGGGAATAAAGTTCAACCACATGTAAGAGAAAGAAACTTCATAAATTCTTTGGATATATTCTTCAAGAAAGATTTGATTCTTCTCCCTGTTTACTTATCAGTCATTTATTTATATCAATATGGCGTCATGAGTGTTTATTTTATACTTTGGTTTATAATCCAATATCTCATTACCTGGGCTTCCCCCCATGGCTCAGTGGTAAAGAATCCACAGGAGATGCAGGAGACGGGTTTGGTCCCTAGGCATGGCAACCCACTCCAGTATTCTTGCCTGGAGAATCCCATGGACGGAGAAGACTGGTGGGCTACAGTCCATAGGGTTGCAAAGAGTTGGATACAACTGAAGCAACTGAGCATGCAGGCAGACATTACATTATCTATTTTATTGCTTATATTTTTCGTTGCTTTGACTACTGGGATTTTTCAAGTCGCTCCTTTGTCCTTTTGGCAATTATCCGCCTCCCCCTCTTTTGGGAGCCCTTTTTTGACTTTCTATAACCACAAGGCACTCCAGGCTCATCTTGTGTTTCCCAGACTCAATCCCAGAATCAGCCATATCTGATGTATTTAGCAGACAATAGTATGTAGAAACCAAGGTCTGGGTACTCAGTGTGCTTGTTGCCACTGGGATGTCATTGCATAAAGCCTCTCTCAGCAAAGAATTAGGTAATATTTATGTATGACCAATGAATACACAGGCAATTAAGTACCTTCTTAGATGACTGTCACAATCAATGTTCAGCTCCCATTTTAAATTAATATGTGGACATTTTAGTTTGTTAATTTGATCTGCCTTTGGTTTATAAGTTCCCAGATGGCTACCTCTGAAGAGGAGGGTGCTGCAATGGCCGCTTGGTGAACCCCGAGGTAAGACATGCCGAAGCTGCTCAGCGATCCTATTGCCTCGCCATGCCTATGTCTCAGTCTTTCTCTTTGGCTCCTGTGGTGCTGCCTTGCCCCACCACAGCAGAGATACCCTGTGAAGAGGTCAGTCCCCCCCAGCCTCCCAGACACCCAATCGCTTCCCACCAGGTTCCCACTAGACCCCACATATGGTTTCTTCCACAGGCACCATTTCAGCCAGGGGTTCTGACATGAGTCCTCCATCCTAGCATACCCTTTTACAAACCCCTTAGGACTCTCTTAGACACTTAATGGGGCCTAGAGACTCTTACAGTCTTCTGTGAGCTGACCTGATCACAGTTCCTCAGACCCACTTATGGCCACCCCCTAACCCATCGCGACCCCCAGTTCTAGGGCAGAACCATCACATCCACCATTCTCAGCAGAGCTCCTCATTGCCCCCTACTCTCCTGCCCTCCAGCCATGACTCACTTTCCACCTAGCCTGCTAGCTCTTCCCTTAGCCAACTCAGTTTTCACAGAATTTATTTCATGATGTTCTTACTTCTCAAGAGATGTAGGGCCAGCCCCTCCTTAGCCACCATCAACAGTGGACTCTCCTCCTACTCCCACAGTAGCTTCTTCCATGATGTCTTCTCCTTAAGGTGACCTTATTTTCTTTCTCCTGGCTCATGATCCTTACTTTGTTTGGGCCGACTTTGCCATGAAATCCGGAAAGAATGTTTGCCTAGTATGTTCCCTCTGGTGAGTCTTTAGGGAACCAACCATAGCCTTGTTTGGAGGGTTCAGTTTGGTGGTTATAGAGAGAAGGTGAGGGAAGAGCATGGATGCCCAGAGCAGGAAATGTATGCTGTTGCTAAGTTACACAGCCTGCTTCTCATCTCCTCTCTTCTGTAGAAGGTGTGAGCTAGTCTAGATCATGACACTTTAGGGACTTCCATAAGGATTAAGTCACATAGCAGCATGGCATGTTAAAAAAAGAAAGAAAGAAAGAATCAGTTCTCAAACTTTATTATAGTTTGGACCATGGACTTGTATTGCACTCCTCCAAATTTCTCCATCTAATGCCACATTAGGTATTAGCAGACTTCCCTGGTGGCTCAGACGGTAAAGCATCTGCATACAATGTGGGAGACCCCAGTTCATTCCCTGGGTCAGAAAGATCTCTGGAGAAGGAAATGGCACCCCACTCCAGTATTCTTGTCTGGAAAATCCATGGACGGAGAAGCCTGGTAGGCTACAGTCCATGGGGTCACAAAGAGTCGGACACGACTGAGCGACTTCCTTTTCACTTATCTAATATAGCCAGATGGATTCTTTTTGAAATCACAAGCTAATGGACCATCTCCAAGGCCAATTTACTCAACTGTGTCTAAAAGGACATTGGTCTCAATGGTCTCTGAGGAATCTCAGAATTAATTTTCTATGACTAGCTCTAGGTACGGAGAAGGCAATGGCAACCCACTCCAATACCCTTGCCTGGAAAATCCCGTGGACGGAGGAGCCTGGTAGGCTGCAGTCCAAGGGGTCGCGAAAAGTCGGGCACTGCTGAGTGACTTCACTTTCACTTTTCACTTTTATGCATTGGAGAAGGAAATGGCAATCCACTCCAGTGTTCTTGCCTGGAGAATCCTAGGGACAGAGGAGCCTTAATGGGCTGCCATCTATGGGGTCGCACAGAGTCGGACACGACGGAAGTGACTTAGCATCAGCAGCAGCTCTATGTAAGGCATTTATCAAACTATACAGCACTCATTAGCTATAATAACATCTTACCTTATTTTAGCCACTTCTGAATGTGAGCAATGAAATATTGCTCAGCTTAAGTTAAGAAAAAATGGAATTTTGTTATGACCATGACAGGGAAGAATAATGAAATAGCTAAAAATAAAATCAAGAACTAAAAACTAGAGGTCGGAATTGGGCAACAAATAGCATGAGCTCCCTCTCAACCCTTTCAGAGAAACTGTCTCCATATAGCAGAAACAAACCTTGTATGGCTTGACTTCTACATGTTAAAGACTTTTAATCTAAGGCAAATTAAAAGCTATCATCATTCACTTTTTGTCTGGAAAATTTCAGAAACTATCTCTGGACTGACCATACCCATCTTTTAAACTCAAAATGACTATGTCATTTCTAATTTTGAATGAGCCAGTTTACATAAAATCTTGTGGTATTTATTTAGGACCTTGCTGAAGGAAAGGATTTAAATCTATTCCTAGAATTCGGATATTTCCCAGCAAGTCTCCCATATCTCCCGCCTCAGTAAGCACATGAAACTCAAAGATTTGACAGGTGACTTTTCAATCTGCTTCTTGTGGTGTGACAAAGGCTGCCAATTTCCATCCTGGGATGGTGGAATCATCCTTGTAACTCAGTCCACCTCAACTTCAGCCAGTTTTCCATTTTAGGGTCTTCTTTTTCCCACAACTCTTATAGTATTAATTTTGATCTCAGCATTCTTTTGGTTGTAGATAACAGAAATTCTTCTCAAATTTCTTTAAATACAAAGAGTTTTATTTGTATATGTAGCTGAGGGAGATAGTAGAATAGGTTAGAACTGAGAAAATAAATGTCTTTCTTTTCTTCTGTATTTCTCTCTCATCATCTTTCTCTCTCCTTCTCTGTTCTTTGACTTCTTTATATGTGTCTGTACATCTTCTCATCTGTACTGGTTTCTCTTGTTCTCACTGTTTCCTTCTGAAAAGCAGATTACTCCAGAATTATACAATTTAAGCTCCCAAAGAGAAAGGAAAATAAAGCTACACCTCTGTAAAGAATGCAGGCAATTCAAATAAGGAATTTCAATTACTTTAGTTTGAGTTGCTTACTGACACTTGTACTAAACATGATGTTAATGGAAATAGATGATTGTTTTAGGTTAGGTTTGCTATCGACAACCACCTGAGAACCACATGGAAATAGGAAAATTTTTCCCACAAACTAGTAAGATATAGTCAGAATAAAGTGATGGGAACATTTCCAAATAGGTTAAACAGAAAGCCTCTTTTAGTTTATAACACAACTTGTGTAAATTTATTAATTCATTGATTATATGAAGATTATGTTTGTGAATGAAAAATCAGCCTTGGAATAATACATCTTGAAAACTTAAGGCTTTATTTTTGCTTAGTAATTTCTCTCATAATGAAAAAATATTTAAAATTTGTAAACAAAGAAAATATCGCAATAAGTAAATACAATTCCTAATTCCATAATAAAATGTTTCTTTGGGTTTTGGGGATTTTTTGCTTTGTTTTTGGTTGCTTTGTTTTTCTGATAATTACACAACTGTGAAAATGATTCACTTAGACCCTGATTAGTTGCTGAGGACACATACATTAAAATATATTTTAGACAAGACTGTTTTCTGTTTTTAAATTTTAAAATATGCATGGAAAAGGAGTATGAAGATAATCAGAAAAATAATTTTTAAAAGCCATTTGCTTACTTTCAAAATGTCTCCGGAAATATTTGTTTAAATATTAACATGTTTTCTGTACATCTGAAATTAGTATAATATTGTAAATCAACCATACATTAATTTAAAATAGCATGTTTTTACATGTACAAATGTGAGCGTTAAATCTTAAAAAAGGCTGAGCACTGAAGAATTGATGCTTTTGAATTTGATGTTGGAGAAGACTCTTGTCCCTTGGACTGTAAAGAGATAAAACCAGCCAGTCCTAAAAGAAATCAACCCTGAATATTCACTGGAAGGACTGATGCTGAAGCTGAAGCTCCAATAATTTGTCTACCTGATGTGATGAGCCAAATAACTGAAAAAGCCCCTGATGTATGAAAAGATTGAGGGCAGGAGTGGGGGCGGCATGGTGACAGAGGATAAGCTAGTTGGGTGGCATCCTTAACTCACTGAACATGAGTTTGAGCAGACTCCTGGAGAGAGTGAAGGACAGGGAAGCCTGGCATGCTGCAGCCCAAGGGGTTGCAAAGAGTTGAACACATCTGAGTGAATGAACAACAACAAAAATATTGATGTAAACCTGTGTAAACTCAAAGCCTTCAGTTATCTAGAGATTAGTTTCTAAATTTGGGCAGTGATCATGTAATAGGAAGCTTTTATTCCTACATGTGCATAAGGTTATTCTCAGTCATACATATATGAAACATGATATGAATAGAGAGATTATCATCATATATGGATTATAAATTGATACTATTAGGATGTACAACAAGGGACAAAAGGAAGAAAAGTGGAGTATAGAATCTCACAGAATTATAGATCATGTCCTCTTTGCTCAAGATTTTCCAATGGCTTCTTATTATAATCTAATACTTCCTAAAGACTGACATCCCTGGCTCCCTATTAACTCTAATATCTTCCTTGCTCTGCCTTCACACCCTTCACTCAGAACCTTTGCACTTGCTTCCCAGAATGCTTTCCTCTCAGATATACTAAAATTTTATGCTTGCACTTTCAGATTCACACACACACACACTTATCTTCCTACTTATTATCTGCTTCCCACTAGTATGTAAGCTTTCAGTTCAGTTCAGTCACTCAATCAAGTCCAATTCTTTGTGACCCCATGAATCACAGCATGCCAGACCTCCCTGTCCATCGCCAACTCATGTTTACCCAAACTCATGTCCGTTGAGTCAGTGATGCTATCAAACCATCTCATCCTCTGTCGTCTCCTTCTCCTTCTGCCATCAATCTTTCCCAGCATCAGGGTCTTTTCAAATGAGTCAGCTCTTCGCATCAAGTGGCCAAAGTATTGGAGTTCCAGCTTCAACATCAGTCCTACCAATGAACATCCAGGACTGATCTCCTTTAGGATGGACTGGTTGGATCTCCTTGCAGTCCAAGGGACTCTCAAGAGTCTTCTGCAACACCACAGTTCAAAAGCATCAATTCTTTTGTGCTCAGCTTTCTTTATGGTCCAACTCTCACATCCATACATGACCACTGGAAAAACCATAGCCTTGACTAGATGGACCTTTGTTGGCAAAGTAATGTCTCTGCTTTCTATATAGTCCAACTCTCACATCCATTCCTGACTACTAGAAACACCTTATGAAAGCTGAAACTTCTGTGAGTTCTATTCTCTATCTACATTTGTCCTGCATACAGTAGGTGTTCAATAAACACGTTTTGGACTGAATTAATTAAAGAGAGATCTATCTTAAGCAACATATCTTAAGTTTAGTACAGGGGTACTAGACTCTATGAGAAGAGGGCATGGCAATCCACTCCAGTATTCTTGCCTATAGAATCCCATAGAAAGGAGTCTGGCAGGCTATAGTTCATAGAGTTGCAGAGAGCTGAACATGACTGAAGTGATTAAGCATGCACACACCCAGACTCTTTGGATTTTCTTGACACATAGAGATTCGTTTAGACATGGCATAACATCATCTTGGTGTCATCAGAGAGGAAGATTTGTGTCACAGAACAGATGAAAAAGTATTCATTTTATTGTGTACGTTGCCTGGGAAAAAATATCCAAGACATTGTAGATGATACAGCAGATATAAGAAACAAATTGTTGTTGCCCTCTAGATAAAGAGAAAAGACATAGACCAGGAAGATTGCTATACTAAATACACTGTGTTAGTGTGGCCAGCTGCCCAGGAGTCAGGAGATGGGTCAGACTGGCTCTCTAGTTATGGATAGATTTAGGATGGCCAGAAAGGACCAAGTAAACACTTTAAAATTAGAACAATCATGTGGCATTTTTATTTTTTTTCAATATAGGTTAAAATAATGACTATTGATTTTTCACTATTGTATTTTTAAAAGCTTATTTAAAGAATTGAGGCAAAACCTGATGCATTCTAAAGCAAACTGTTTCTTATTTCCTGGAATATATGGATTTGTCTTTTTTTCTAGACCTGCTACTAACATGAGAGAAGCCAGTAAATATTATGGCAAGATTGACTCATAAATTAATTAAATTCTTAAGTAAGATAATATGGATACATATTATTTAACATATTGTGAGGTCTCCAGCGAGACATTTGCTTCTGAAAATAAGAAAACAAGAACAAATTAAAATGCTTCCAAGTAGCAATACATTTATCTGTCATCTTAGACCTCAGAAAACATGATAATAATTACTAAAAAGTGTATAGATATAACCCTTAATTTCAAACTGCCAAATCATTCACATTCCTAAGAAAGAAGGCTCGGCGAAGGTCAGTAAGCTTGGATTTACCATAAAAAGCTCTCAACTGAGGTGAAAGAAGTTTTGATTCTCCAAAGAATCCATGGTTACAGTAAGCCAAAAAAAAAAAAAAAAAACCCTCTAACTTAAAATATGCCAACAGTTTATTAATCTGCATTTTAATGTTTAAGAGAGTTTGTCTTTAAATTTTCACAGTGATAAATTTGTATCAGACAAAAGACAGCTTAATTAGAAATTTAATTGGAAAAAATAATCTGAATTTGTAACGTTTGCCCAGAATTATTGAGAAATATAAGAGATGCAGAAAAAGCCAAGCAAACCATCCTGGATCCTTTGATGGGTAATCTAAACCCATGATTTCTAGAAAAGGTCCCATTAAGGTTTTATTTTTAGTTTTAAGTAATTTTTTAGCATGATGAGATTGAAAATAAAAATATTTTTAAAGCAGAATTTGGAAATTTCATAAAATAAAGAACTCTGTATACAGGGCTATGAACTAAGAAGAAGCAAAAAACTTTTATTTCCTTCTTTTGAAAGCTAGATAACTTACTGTTGGCTAGCCAGTGAGTTCTAGAGTTTCTAAGTAATTGATTTAGGATTTAAAATCTAGGCCTCTTATTTTGATGCATTTTAAGGAATATTTTTGTACTGCTTTCTTTGTAGTTATATCCAAGATCCTGGGCACTGCTCACAAGCATATTTTATTGCCAGCTTCTTGACTTTGAAACAGAGATCATTATGCTGGTGAAAAATGTATCCAATCAAAAAATGCCAATAATAAAAATGGATATTTTACTGAATATTTTGTTTGAAGAGGTGATGGGGGTTTTTATAGTAAAATTCCATGAGACATTTTAAAAACAGATCTCTTTGTCATCATTTCTTTCCCTACAAACCACTTCATATCTACCCTTTCTCTTCCATTTCTAAGTAATCTCCTTTTCGCGCTCTCTAGCATTTGAACAAACATTTGGCCTGTGCTCTCGATGCAATAAAATGAAAGATCAGTGGCTTCTGCCATCCAGAGGCATTCCTCAGGCATGCCCTTGGAAGACTTTCTATCTCCTTGCACTTAACCTGTGCTCCTCTTCTCCCCCATCAACATGAGCAGAAGGAACAGCAGCAGCTATTTTTTCAGCATGTATAACACATGCCTTTAATGGCCTCAAGTGTGTATTAGTCGCTCAGTGAGACTGTTTGTGACCCCATGGACTGTAGCCCTCCAGGCCCCTCTGCCTATGGAGTTCTCCAGACAAGCATGCTCTAATGGGCTGTCATTCCCTTCTTCAGGGGCTCTTCCTCACTTAGGCATCAACCCCTACATTGCAGGTAGATTCTTTACCATCTGTGCCACCAGAGAAGCCCTAATGTCCTCATGATATGTAGTTAAACAAACCTTGGCCATTTTTAATTCTGTGAAGTGAAATTAATCCTTTTAAATGAATGAGCTCAACACAAAGACATTTAACAATATACAATGATCGGTTAATAGGAAACTATGACTAAAAACATAACTTTTATAGTCTATAGACAAAAATAGCAACACACTGAAATGGGTGAAGAAAGAAAGATCTTTAATGGTGCTATTTCAAGGAGTTTACAGAGTAAGGAAAAAAAAGTACTCCAGGTGGAATTATGGCAAGAGGTTCTTACTAAGAATATGTAGTATAGGCAGGATATTCAAGGTATTCAGACCCTGAATTACATTCCATGTGCACAAAGCTCTATTGAAGAAAAATTGCTTTCTTAACTTAACTTTAAAAAAATAAATATCAAAACTGAAAAAATGTTAATGTGTAAAGCAAACTCATTTATCACAAAATGAAAAACTCAAGGAATTCAAGCCAAGAAACAGAACATCACACACCTCCCAAAGTCTCATTTTGTGCCCTTCCAATCACCGTCCAAAGAGAACTACTGTTAACTAATGTAATGTACTAATGTAATTAAGTAATAATAGGGGAAAACAGATATAGGATATACTGGAACTCTCTGTACTATATTTCCATTTTTTTTAAATCTAAAGCTATTCTAAAGTAGACTTCTTTTTTTTTTTTTCTCTTGGAAAGACATTTTATATTTAGTATAGCAGTTGTAACATGCCAATCCAAGACCTGGAGATTATTGTACTAAGTGAAATAAGTCGAACAGAGAAGGATAAATATCATAAGATATTATCAATATGTGGGCTCTAAAAATACATGATACAAATGAGTTATTCAGTTGCTAAGTTGTGTCTGACTCTTTGCAATCCCATAGACTGCAGCACGCCAGGCTTCCCTGTCCCTCACTATCTCCCGGAGTTTGCCCAAGTCAGTGATGCCATCCAACCATCTCATCCTCTGTCGCCTTATTCCTTTGCCTTCAATCAGAGTCTTTTCCAATGTTCTTGTCAGGTGTTCACATCATCTATTCAGATCAGGTGGCCAAAGTATTGGAGCTTCAGCTTCATCATCAGTCCTTCCAATGAGTATTCAGTGTTGATTTCCTTTAGGACTGACTGGTATGATCTCCTTACTGTCCAAAGGACTCTCAAGAGTCCTTTCCAGCACCATAGTTCAGTTCACTTCAGTCGCTCAGTCATGTCCGACTCTTTGTGACTCCATGAACCGCAGCACGCCAGGCCTCCCTGTCCATCAGCAACTCCCGGAGTCCACCCAAACCCATGTCCATCAAGTCAGTGATGCCATCCAACAATCTCATCCTCTGTCGTCCCCTTCTCCTCCTGCCCTCAATCCTTCCCAGCATCAGGGTCTTTTCAAATGAGTCAGCTCTTGGCATCAGGTGGCCAAAGTATTGGAGCTTCAGCTTCAGCATCAGTCCTTCCAATGAACACCCAAGACTGATCTCCTTTAGGATGGACTGGTTGGATCTCCTTGCAGTCCAAGGGGCTCTCAAGAGTCTTCTGCAACACCACAGTTCAAAAGCATCAATTCTTCAGTGCTCAGCTTTCTTTATGGTCTAAATTTCACATCCATACATGACCACTGGAAAAACCATAGCCTTGACTAGATGGACCTTTGTTGGCAAAGTAATGTCTCTGCTTTTTAATATGCTATCTAGGTTGGTCATAACTTTTCTTCCAAGGAGCAAGCATCTTTTAATTTCATGGTTGCAGTCACCATCTGCAGTGATTTTGGAGCCCAGAAAAAGTCAGCCACTGTTTCCCCAGAAAGTGATGGTACTGGCACCATAGTAAGAAAGAATCAATTCTTTAGCTCTCTGCCTTCCTTATGATCCTGGAGGAGGGAATGGAAACCCACTTCAGTATTCTTGCCATGAGAACCACATGAACAATATAAAAAGGCAAAAAGATACAAATGAAGTGATTTATAAAACAGAAACAGACTCACAGAGAAGAAAATTATGGTTACCCATGGGAAATGTGGTTGGAGTGGGGAGGGGGTTAGATGTTTGGGAGTTTGGGATAAAGTAAACTTAAAAAAGAAAAAAGATTACCTAATAGCAAGAATTTTCTTTTAAATGCTGCAAATAACCAGCTTGTTCGATTTCATTTTTTTCAAGGGATAATTTATTGATTCCTACTTCCTAAGTCAACAGTTATTTGGTAATTTGCATATTTTAGTAAATTTCAACAGCTTCTGGTCATTTTAAGCCAATCTTGATTAACATACTAAGTTTAGTTATTGAGAAACTCCATGAGTCTGCTGGAGTGTTTTCCTTTTCCTCAGAATGAGAGTTGTATAGGTTTAGCTCCATCTGAGGAACTCCACATTAAGACAGATCAAAATGAAACAGAACATTTTGACCTGATTCTGTCAGCCCAGCCTCGACCATATCTTAGCTCCTGCTTTCCCGACAGAAAAGCGTACAGTTTCTAGGCAGTTCTAAGACCCCACTAATCCCTTTGCAACTCTACAAGAGTATTGCTCCTATTTTATCATGTCCTTTAAACCGTCTCTCTTCTAAAGTTCCAATCCTCAATATCAACCAGGTAAATTATCATTTGAGCTTGATGCAGTTTCAGACTATGTCACATATATACCACAAAACCTAAATATACCTAAATTTATAACCAATGTCAGTGTTAGAAAATTAAACTACAAAACACTCCAAATTCAAAGCAAAACTGTTTCAAATTATGTTCTGAAAGATACTGCATTCAAATCTAAAATTGAGATGTTCTTTTATTTCTTGCATTAATATGAAAGAGCAAAATATTTTCAGGAGGATTCTGTCAGTAAATTATTTGGAAGTCTTTTGCTCTTATAACTTTTTATGTGGTGACAGCTCTAATATTTCTCCAGAAAATGTATTTTGTGTTTTTTATAATTACATTTACTAAAGGAGGAATTTATTAAAGTAACAGCACAAAGTTTCTCCACCTTGGTACTATTGATATTTTAGTAATGTGTGTGTCAGTCACTCAGTCATGTCTGACTCTTTGTGACCCTATGTACTGTAGGACTGTAGTCCGCCAGGCTCCTCTGTCTATGGGATTCTCCAGGGAAGAATACTGGAGTGGGTTGCCATGCCCTCCTCCAGAGGGTCTTCCCAGCCCAGGGATCAAACTCAAGTCTCTTGCATTGCAGGTAAATTCTTTACTGACTGAGCCACCAGGGTAACAGGACTTCATAATGGATCTGTTTCTTTCACTTTAACCTTTATATTCTATTTCTCTTGCTGCAAGTTACAAATGTTGCTTATAGACTGAATTATAGAGGACAGTCTACCTGCAAGGCTCTGATCTCTAGAGGTATCTCCATTCATACAGAGATAAAAATTTCAAAACAGAGTAACAGCCACCATGTTGGAGGCTTATAGGAACATCCTGATCAAATCTACTTGGGCAGCTGTAAGGAAAAAGGATTCTGGCACCGAGAAGTTTGTAGCAACCAACAGTTTATCCTCCCCTTTTAGTATAAAAGAAGCCTGAATGCTAACTTGGGGAAGATGGTTCTGTGGGACACTAGTCCACCATTTTCTCAGTCTGCTGGCTTTCCAAATAACTTGTATTCCTTGTCCTAACAATTCATCTCTCAACTTATTGGCCTGCCATGTTGCAAGTGATGCAAGTTTGGATTTCGTAACATTTGGGGCTGAATAATCCTTTGTTGGGGTTTTCCAGGTGGCACAGTTGGTAAAGAACCCGCCTGCTAATGCAGGAAATGCAACAGATGGGGGTTTGATCCCTGGGTCAGAAGATCCCCGGGAGCAGGAAACAGCAACCCCCTTCAATGTTCCTGCCTGGAGAATCCCATGGACACAGAAGCCTGGTGGCTACAGTCCATGGAGTCATGAAGAGTCTAACACAACTGAGTGACTAAAGAGCAACAACAGAACAATCCTTTGTTGGCTTCCCTGGTGGTTCATATGGTAAAGAATCTGCTTGCAATGCAGGAGACCTGGATTTGATCTCTTGGTTGGGAATATCCCCTGGAGAAGGGAATGGCTACGCACTCCAGTACTCTTGATTGGAGAATTCCATGGACAGAGGGGCCTGGCAGGCTACAGGCCATGGGATCGTAAAGAGTTGGATACGACTGCATGACTGACATGCTGAGCCCTTTGTTGTGGGGGGCTGACCACATGTGCATGTTAGATGTCCAGCAGCATCCCTGGCCTCAGTCTACAAGATGCCAGTAGTGACCATTCTCCAGTCAAGACAACCCAAATTGTCTGTATACATTGCCACATCACCTCCAGTTGAGAGCCACTGATCTAGTGTATGGATCAGAATCCAACTTTATTTAATTTGTTGAAATATTTCAACATTGCTGTGAGAAGCAATGTATTCCATTCCCAATGTGTAGGAGATACCTAGCTCATTCCCTCTGCTAGGTGAACACTCCCTGTATTTTTCCATGCTGTGAAAGTTGTAAAATCACTATGGATAGAGTGGAGGCTGAGTGCAGTAGTCTGGCTGGAAGGAGTCCTATGGAATTTGTATTAATGCTTCCTTTGCATTGCCAGCAAGTTTTTCTCCTGGAGAGATGTTTATTAGCAAAAGCTAGATTTTAGTCTGTCCCTTTGGCAATAATCCTCATCATATACCACTTTCATTCTCACTCCCCAAGAGCCATACTTGGCTCAACTCAGATAAACTGATGTTTTAGTACTTGGGGCAGGAGCTGTTAATAGTTAGTGCAGCCGTGCAGCCACACCCATTATTCTACGTATGATCAGTTGCTGCTGTTCTACTTCAACAGCAGATTTCTGTAGTTGTGGTAGCGTATGGCTCATAAAGTCTAAAATATTTATCATCTCTCCTCTTACAGAAACGAATTGCCAACTCCTATTTTAAATCCTAAAATGTGCAAATTATTTAAACTGTTCAACCTAAATCCTTTGTCCTGGATGTTGCATCAGTTTAGCTATATCAGTAACAGTCACACTTGTAAAAGTATCTGATTCTCTACAGTTCATGCCAGGGGCAGGATTAATTTAGACACAATCCTCATCGTTATGGGAATAAGCAGCTTGCCACTTCACATCCAAAGACAATTTTTTACACTTCTGCATTTTCTGTCTTTCCACAGGCTCAGCAAATCTAACGCATGTTATCTGCTGTTGTAGGTGTTCTTCCTCTGGCCCTTGGGAGATTGAGGCCAACTAGGCACCAATTTACTGTCACTGGATGTATTCATCTACCTTTAATTAGGATTGAGTGTTGGAGAAAAGCAGATGACCTTGGTGTAGGAATGAGTACCTAAAACATTCTTCTGCCTTTTCCAGAATCAGTGGTTACGTTTCAAGTTTTCTGCATTGCTTTCTTTCTGCTGTTTAAAAGGAGAGCAGACACTTCTGATAAAGTTTCTCTCATTAGTCTGCATAATTTTCATTTTTTTTTTACTAATAATCTTGATTCTGGGATGGTTTTATTATCACAGCCAGTTAGTGCTGCTATATAGTTTGCCTGAGGCTTACACGATGCTCTCCCATTTTGTTGTTCAGTCACTAAGTCGTGTCTGACTCTTTGAGACCCCATGGACAGCAGCATCCCAGGCGTCCCTGTCCTTCACTGTCTCTCAGAGTTTGTTCAAACTCATGGCGATGTTATCTAACCATCTATCCTCTGCTACCCTCTTCTCCTTTTTCCTTCAACCTTTCCCAGCATCAGGGGCTTTTCTAATGAGTCGGCACTTCACATCATGTGGCCAAAGTATCGGAGTTTCAGCTTCAGCATTAGTCCTTCCAATGAATATTCTGGATTGATTTCCTTTAGGATTGACTTATTTGGTCTCCTTCCAATCCAAGGGACTCTCAAGAGTCTTCTCCAGCACCACAGTTCAAAAGCCTCAATTCTTTGGCACTCAGCCTCCTTCACAGTCCAACTCACATGCATACGTGACTACTGGGAAAACCATAGCTTTGACTATATAGACCCTTGTCAGAAAAGTGATGTCTCTACCCTTTAATATGCTAAATAAGTTTGTCATAGCTTTCCTTCCAAGGAGCAAATTCTACACTATGGGACTTTTAATGTGTTCCTTTAGAATGTATAAAAGCTGAGAAACAATGCATGTATATGATGCTTTATTATTTGTGGTCACTGATGTGTTTAGGAAAAGACTCTGGAAGGGAAATGGGATATACAGCCTACCTACTACTGCTTGTTTCATAGATTATGCCTCAATGTTTTCAGTTATATTAAAAACAGCTATTGTAATGTGGTGAGCTTTTAATCCTCATTTTTGTTCATTTCCAGAAAAGACTAAATTGGAAATATTAAGATTCGATACAGTATCAAAGGCATCTTTGCAAGTAAAGCTTATTTGCACATGTATTTGTATTTTTGTGTGTGAAATAATACACTGATGACAGCAATAGTCCGGTACTGTGAATTAATACCCTGATGAAAGAAATAGTCCGGTGCTGGAGCTTAGAGAGTATTTACAGGACAAAACAGTATGTTTAAACTGCTGCACAACTTTATCAACAATCCTTGCTCCACCTTAGCATGCATAAAGAAAATACTGAAACCAGAGCGGACCAGAGCATTATCAGTGAGTGCAAAGTGGTTCCCACTTACTCAGACCAGTCTTCATTCACATTTTGAACAGATCTGTTAAATATAAACTTAAACCTGCTTTGCATTTTGCTACAATAAGGTTGTATCTATAATATAATATAGAAATCCTACCTAGTAATCAAAGGAATATTCAAGTACAGTCAACATCTAAATGTTTGGATTTGAAGTAAAAGAAAAACATCTGTTGGGTGGCACTACTTCTGAATACTGCTTACTTGCAAACATTCACATCTAAATGACAGTAGAGTCACTAGGATAAGCTTAATAAATTGATTGAGAGGAGAGGAGACAGTACGAGATTGGGGGAGGTAATAAAGAAATGCAAATACTAGGAAGAGGTTTTGAATGTGCAGAGTAGAATAGAGGAATTATCTTAGAGCAACATTGAAAAGTCTTGAAGAGATGACCTTGGAAAAGCATTGAAGAAGGAAAAGATGGAAATGAGAAAAGAGGGTAGAAGAGATAAATTCATTCAAAATCCAGAATAAGTGGATTCTCACTAATGTGAGATAAAGGCTATAATTTTGTACTCAATTCTGATATGTAGGGGTTGGGCTGTTCCCATGTTAACTTTCAGATGCAGCTCCAGTGCCGGCTGACACTCTGCAGGCTTGTAAGCAACCATGAATCAGAGGATTATTCACATAAACCACGCCCAGATTGCTGACCCAAAGAAACTCTGAAATAATAAACATGTGTTGTTTTCAGACACTAAATTGTTGGTGATTTATTATGCAGTAATAATAACTCATGGCTTCCCAGGTGGCACAGTGATGAAGAATCTGCCTACAATGCAGGAGACCTGGGTTTGATCCTGGGTCTGTAAGATCTCCTGGATGAGGGAAGGGCAACACACTCCAGTATTCTGGAGAATCCTATGGACAGAAGAGACTGGCCAGTTACAATCCATAGGATCATAAAGAGTTGGACACAAGTGGCTCATCACAGCACACAGCTCACAATAATAACTCATACGCTCACCAATAAGAGGGAACAACTCAATGACATATACAACGTAGTGGTTTTCTGTTGGCACATAATGAATTACCACAAACCCCGCAGCTTCAAGCAATGCCCATGTATTAATTCACTTCTGTCCAACAGAAGTCTGGGCGTGGCAAAGCTGGGATCTCTGCTCAGATCTCATCCAGCTAACTCAAGGTGTTGGCCACTGCTGTGATTTCCTGAAACTCGGGGACTCTCCCCAGTTTACTGTGGTTATTGACAGAATTCAGTTCTTTATGGTTACAAGACTGAGGTTGCAGTTTCCTTTAGAGCATCAGATTTTACTTTCACCACCAGACACATCCACACCTGGGTGTTGTTTCCACTTTTGTTCAGCCACTTCATTCTTTCCATAGCTATTTCTGTGTTCTATTTCAGAAGTGTATTGGACACCTACCAACCTGGGGTGGAGGGAGGTTCGTGTTTCAGTGTCATAACTTTTTGCCTTATCATAGTGTTCATGGGGTTCTCAAGGCAAAAATGCTGAAGTGATTTGCCACTCCCTTCTACAGCTCTCTTGCTGCCTGTCAATACAGGATTGTACTCAGCTCCTAGAGACTGTTTGGTGTTCTCTGCCATGACTCCTCTACAACACGGAAGTTCTCTCTTTGAAAGGCAACAACAGCATAGCTTCTCTTGGACTTCAAATATCTCTAAGTTTTTCTAAAGGCTCATTGGCTTAGCTCAGGCTCACCACAGAAAATCTCCCTACTTAAAGTAAACTTATTAGAGGTTCTAATTGCATCTGAAAAATACCATCACAACAGCATCTAGAGTTTGACTTAATATCTAACAGAAGCTGTTCACACCAGGAGGCAAGAATCTTAAGGGCTAGTTTAGAATCCCACTTACCATGTCTGGAGTATGGATAAGTTTCAGAAAGTTTGCTGAATGAAATAAGCCAGATTTAAAGAGGATACATATACAATTCCACTTATTTGAGTCTCTAGGAAAGATAACTACAATCCATGGCAACAGAAAGCAAATCAGTTGTTGCCTGGATCAGGGGTGGAAGATTAACTGGAAGAAAGTGCAAGAAACTTTTCTGGAGTGAGGGCATTATGCTAAACCTTCATATTGATACTGGTTACATGGGTCTATAAATTTGTCAGAACTCACCAAACTGTACACTTAAAACATATATTTTATATAAAGTGTGTCACAATAAAGGTCATTTATATTCTATATAACTTCTATCCCAATAAAGGTCATTAAATATATCCAACCAGCCGTGTGACTCTTGCCTCCCTTGTCACCTTCTAAGCATTCTGTGAGGTCATCTGGTTGGTCAAACATCATCTCCCTCAGAAACCAAGCTGCAAAGCAGTTTGAAAGAAAGTGAAAGTGAAGTCTTTCAGTCGTGTCTGACTCTTTGCAACCCCATGGACTGTAGCCTACCAGGCTCCTACATCCATGGGATTCTCTAGGCAAGAGTACTGGAGTAGGTTGTCATTTCCTTCTCCAGGGGATCTTCTCGACCCAGGGATTGAATCCAGGTCTCCCGAATTGTAGGCAGATGCTTTACCATCTGAGCCACCAGGGAAGCAAAGCGGTCTAGCAAATGCAATTTCAATTTTAGGTACCTTTCTTCACAGTAAAGAATTAGACACTAGCAAGTATACTGTATAGATGTTGAGCTATGCCAGTTCCTCTGAGTTCGAGTTCAGTCGCTCAGTCGTGTCGGACTCTTTGCGACCCCATGAACCACAGCACGCCAGGCCTCCCTGTCCATCACCAGCTCCTCAGTTCAAGGTAAAAATATTTCTCCTCATTTCTCTGGTATATTGAGTAGACCAGATTGGTGAATCAAACAAGCACACACATGTGTACACACACATAGGCATATAACCCCCATGGACCAGCACTATAATTCATAAAGAGAAGCAATGTACATAACAATAGTGCTTATAATACACAGTTCACTTTTGAGTCCTTTTATTGTTCCACAAACTAAGAGGCAGACACCTGGTTTCGGGTCATGAAATTCACTCATCAGAGATATTACCTCTGTGGATAAATACCACCATAGAGAAGATTAGTTCTTGTTTTAAAGCTGTGGTATAGTTATGATACTTAGAAATGGAACCTAATCTAGTATCATATGAGTCTTAATAGGAAAAAAAACAAAACTGAGTTATACACAGATCCTGCAGAAATATTCAAAATAAAGCAATTTTCCCTTTCTTTTTCTTTTCTTTTCTTTTTTTTTTTTTTTTTGGATCAGCTAAGTTTATAGGGCAGAGATTTCTTGAATAATCTCTACTTGAATAATAGGGGTGGAGTGGGCAGATATGAATCAATTATTTTCAAGGCCAAGTAATCCTCTGGGACTAAGAGAAGGGTGTTTTCTCTTCCAGTCACCAGCATGTGTGCTTATAAAAAATAAAATATACAAAGTAATTAAAAATTTTGAGCACATCTGGGAAGGATTTCTAGATGATGAGCTATAGGAGCATACCACTTGAGAACCAATTACATAATAAATTATATAAATGATGTAGAGAGAAGGATTTAAGCAAACCACCAATGTTCATTGATTGTGCTTCTACAGTATATATCACATCCAGAGAGAAGTCAGTTTAATTAAAGCAACATTATAAGTAAGGGATGTTGCTTATTTGATTTTTGTCAAACTAGAATATACATATAGCAATTGAATTTATCTATTACAGACACAAAAATTATACATTTATTAATACATCTAAGAAAACTCTCATATGTTCTTTAAATGTTGTTTTATTCACTAAGCTGTGCCCTACTCTTTTGTGACCCCATGGACTGTAGCCTGCCAGGTTCCTTGGTCCCTGGGATTCACTAGGCAAGAATATCTGAGTGGGTTGCCATTTCCTTCTCCAGGGGATTTCTTGACCCAGGATCAAACCTGCATATCTCCTGCAATGGCAGGCAAATTTTTTATCCCTGAGTCACTGGGAAGTCCCTCTTGTCTTCAGGAAAAACTAACCCCCAAAACATTCATTCAGTGTTTGTCATTCAGGACAATTCCCCTGCACCGTGGGCAGAGATGGAGTTGTTTCATTAGAGTGCTTGGGGCCATGGAAAGTCTCATCAGACTTCAAAGTCATGTGCTTCCCTATTCTTTTTGTTGTTGTTCAGTCGCTCAGTCATGTCTGACTCTTTGCGACCCCATGGACGGCAGCATGCCAGTCTTCCATGCCCTCCACCATCTCCTGGAGCTTGCACAAACTCATGTCTATTGAGTCAGTGATGCCATTCAAACATCTCATCCTCTTTGATTCCCTTCTCCTCCTGCCTTCAATCTTTCCCAGCATCAGGGTTTTTTAATGAGTTGGCTTTTTGCATCAGGTAGCCAAAAGTATTGGAGCTTCCCTTTTCTTTAGAAGGGCAAATAGATGAGAACTGTGTCTGGTTTCAAGAAATCCCAACAGTGAGTAAAACAAGTAAGTGATTTACTAGTCTAGTCTAACATGATAAGCCATGGATATGAAGATCAGGATGAGTGCTGTGGCTCAGTGTCATCAAGGATCCAGATTTCTTCTATATTGGTATTGAGAGCAGTCCTAAAATGTGGATTCAATCCTAATGATAGAAAGAGGATTGCTTCTCCATTAACTCATCTGAGAGGAAGGCAACGGGACTAAATGACCATTCCAATGAGTTTCTGTCTCTTGTAAAGCTTTGCCGGAAGCCCCAGTAAGAGGCTTCCACTAATTTTGTCACTGGCCACAATTGATCAAATGACTATGAGCTACATCTGAGGCTGCCAAGCAAGGTTTTTAGCTGAGCACAATTTTCTACAATTGGAATGGCTGATGAGAAAGAAAGAAGGATACTGAGTAGGCACAGGGTAGTGTTGTCACAGGCTTCCCAGGTGGCGTTAGTGGTAAAGAGCCCGCCTGCCAATGCAGGTAGACATAAGAGACACAGGTTTGATCCCTGTGTCTGGAAGATCCCCTGGAGGAGGGCATAGCAACTCACTCCAGTATTCTTGCCTGGAGAATCTCGTGGGCAGAGGAGCCTGGCGGGCTACAGTCCATAGGGTGCCAAAGAGTTAACTTACCATGCACAGTGGTTGTCACTGCTAAGGACTAGAAAGATAAGCTCTGCCATCTTGACACAGCCTTCTCCCAACTAATCTTCAAATTACACACATACACACACACACATATACACATGCTTACTTGGGCCATTTCATTTTGCTCACTTGCCTTCAATCTCAATGAATTTCTTCAGCAGATTCCTTCAGGGAAAGGATAAGCATATCCTTTGAGGAATACAAAAACATAAATGCTATAAATGCTATTTGCCCCGGTTTCTATGTCTGTAAATCAAGTGCTGAGAAGTTCAGGGGTTCAATTACTATTAAATAAGAGCCGAAATAAAAAGAGTTCCTGAGAGTCTTAACTAATCTTGTAGCATGTTTCCATGAGTTAATCAAAGATTAATATTAATTTCAACTGAATGCATTTGAGTCCAGAAATATTTATTGAGCATCAACAATGTGGCAGATGCTCTGATAAAATAACCAAAAGAGACTAAGTGTTTCCCATAAGGAAACTCACTCTCTGATACAGTAGATATGTATGTGAATATACAATTACAGTAAAGGAAAAGAGGAACATGAATGAGAGGATAGCATGGCAGAAGGATGCTTTGTATTATTGGGGGAGGGGTGCAGAGACTTCTCCAAAGATTTGATGTCCAACTGGATGCATTGGTGTCAGTTCTCATGTTAGCTGATTTTCAGTCTGATGCATGTCTCACAATCCAAAAATGGAAATTAAAAAATGGCAATGAAAAGCACACCTTCAATAATATGTTTAAATCTATCGATGAATAAATATACAACCCAAAGTATTGGTCTGAATTTTCATGAAGTATTTGTGTTACTGCATTGGCTCACCCAAGATACATTATGCTATCTTCACAGTTTGTCATAAGTTTCACAAACATAGAACATCTCACAATATGCTTGTGCCTACTGAAAAACAAATAAAAAAGTAACTAATAATCCAAGACAATATTGGCCACAAACTTTGTTCGACGTTTTTAAAATGCACAGGAAAATATTAAATTCCCATTCATTTATTGTACTAAATGTTTCAGAGTAAGAGAGATTAAATATTTTAAAATTAACTTTACAATAATGATCTAAACTGCAAGTTGCACTGCAGTTGAATCTCTTGATGACAAAGTTACATATTCTGGAAGGTCTATATATTCTTATAGATTTGGGGTTGAGAGGGGAGAATTTCACCACAGTCCTACATAGTCGTGAATTACTGCTTTCTTCCCCTCCTCCTAGTGACTCCCTGTTTTCATTGCCATCCTTCCAGTCAAGACACATTTCCCAAACCCAATTCTGTTTCACATTTATAAAAAGGTATCAAAGTGCTCTCAAATATTCTATTCCTTTAATTCTTACCAACATTCCTGAAAGGATAGATGAACAATTTCATGTGGACTTTTTGAACTTAGGAGACTTTCCTCAAGTCAGGTAATTACTAAGGGACAAACCCAACCCTGGTTTTCTCACCCTGATGTCAGCACTTCTTCCAATACTTCCCATATCTCCCCACCAGGTCCTCTGAGGCTGAACTGTGTGCAACACAATTAGAGTCAACTTTCAGTGACTGACACAGATACTTGCTCTGTTATCTCACCTAATAACAAAGCATTTCACTGACAATGTTCTTGTTGTTGTTCAGTCGCTAACTTGAGTACAACTCTTTCTGACTCCATGAACTATAGCACACCAGGCTCCTCTATCCTCCACTATCTCCCAGAAATTTCTCAAATTCATGTCAAGTGAAGCCACTCAGCCATCTCATCCTCTGCCTCCCCCTCTTCTTTTACTTTCACTCTTTCCCAGTATCAGTGTCTTTTCCAGTGAGTCAACTCTTCACATCAGCTGACCAAAGTAGTAGAGCTTCAGTTTCAGCATCAGTTCTTCCAATGAATATTCAGGATTGATTTTCTTCGGGATTGACTGCTTTGATCTCCTTGCAGTCTAAGGGGCTGTTAAGAATCTTCTTTAGCACCACAGTTTGAAGGCATCGGTTCTTGGGCACTGAGCCGTCTTTATGGTGTAACTCTCACATATCTACATGACTACTGGAAAAACCATAGGTTTGACTATACAGACCTTCGTCGGGAAAGTGATGTCTCTGTTTTTTAACATGCTCTCTAGGTCTGTCATAGTTATCCTTCCAAGGAGTGAATGTTTTTTAATTTCATGGCTGCAGTCTCTGTTCTTAGTGATTCTGGAGCCCAAGAAAATAGAATCTGTCTTTATTTTTTCTCCACTTTCCCCCCTTCTATTTGCCATGAGGTGATGGGACCAGATGCCATAATCTTAGTTTTTTGAATGTTGAGTTTAAAGCCATTTTTTTCACTCTCCTCTTTCACTCTCATCAAGAGGCTCTTTAGTTGGTCTTCTCTTTCTGCCATTAAATTGGTATCATCTGCATATCTGAGGAGGTTGAATATTTCTCCTGGTAATCTTGATTCTAGCTGGTGATTCATCCAGCCTGGCATTTTGCATGATGTACTCTACAATCAGGGTGACAATATACAGCCTTGACATACTTCTTTCTCAAGTTTGAACCAGTCTGTCATTTCCTGCCTGTCCAGTTATAACTATTGCTTCTTGACCTGCATACAAGTTTCTCAGGAGGCAGTTAAGCTGGACTGGTATTCCCATCTTTTAAAAGATCTTCTACAGTTTGTTGTGATCAACACAATAAAAGAATTTAACATAGTCAATGAAGCAGACATATTTAATTTTCTGGAATTCTCTTGCTTTCTACATGATCCAACAATGTTGGCAATTTAATCTCTGGTTCCTCTGCCTTTTCTAAATCCAACTTGTACATCTGAATTTCTTGGTTCATGTACTGCTGAAGCCTAACCTGAATGATTTTGAGCATTATCTTGCTAGCATATGAAACGAGTGCAATTGTATGGTAGTTTGAGCATTCTTTGACATTGCCTTTCTATGGGATTGAAATGAAAACTGAACTTTTTCAGTCCTGTGGCCACTGCTGAGTTTTCCAAATTTGCTGGCATATCGAGTGTAATATTTTAACGGTATTATCTTTTAGGATTTTAAACAGATCAGCTGGACATCTGTCACCTCCACCTGCTTTGTTCATAGTAATGCTTCCTAAGGCCCACTTGACTTCATACTCCAGGATGTTCGGGTCTAGGTGAGTGACCACGCAACTGTGGTTATTCTGGTCATTCAGAACTTTTTTGTATAGTTCTTCCATGTATTCTTGCCACCTCTTCTTAATCTCTTCCTCTTCTGTCACTTCCTTATTGTTTCTGTCTTTTATCATGCCTGTCTTTGTAAGAAATGTTCCCTTAGCATCTCCAATTTTCTTAAAGATATCTCTAATCTTTCCCATTCTATTGTTTCCCTTTATTTCTTTGAATTGTTTATTGAAGAAGGCCTTTTTTTATCTCTCCTTCCTATTCTCTGTAACCCAGCATTCAGTTGGATATATCTTTCCCTTTCTCCCTTGCCTTTCACTTCTCTCCTTTCCTCAGCTACTTGTAAAGCCTCAGCCCTTGTCATGGTGAAAGGGCTTGCATAACTCAATGAAGGTATGAGCCATGCTGTGCAGGGCCACCCAGAAGGGACAGGTCGTATTGAACAATTCTGACAAAACATGGCCCACTGGAGGAGGAATTGGCAACTCACTCCAATATTCTTGCTATGAGAACCCCATGAACTGTGTGAAAAGGCAAAAAGATATGGCACCAAGAGATAAGCCCCCCCAGGTCAGAAGGTGTTCAATATCTTATGAGGAAGAGCAGAGAGCAACTACTAATAGCTCCAGAAAGAAGGAAGTGGCAGGGCCAAAGTGAAAATGACACTCAGTTGCGGATGTGTCTGGCAGTGAAAGTAAAGTCCAATGCTTTAAAGAACAATACTGTAAAGAAACCTGGAATGTTATGTCCATGAGTCAAGGTAAACTGGATGTGGTTAAGCAAGAGATGGGAAGATTGAATGTCAACATCTTAGGAATCAGTGAACTAAAATGGAGGGGAATGGGAGAATTTAATTCAGATGACCATTATATCTACTACAATGTGGCAAGAATCCCTTAGGAAACTTTAAATGGAGCTCTGAAGGATAGGTAGGAGTTAGTTAGCCAGACCAAGAGAGAAGGGAGAAAACTGCTCCAGCCAGGAGGAACAACCTGTACTTGTACAGGCCCACAGGCAAGAGCTGACAGAAAAGACTGAAATCCAGAGTGTGAGGAGGTAGTGGACAGAGCTGTTAAATTATAATGCAAAGTAAGGAGCCTGGGCTTTATCCGAAAGGAAATGGGAAGACAGTATAGGATTTAAGCAGAAAATGACAAATATATACAGGTATATGTTTGTAAATATTTGATTTTATTGCTAAAAAAATGGGTTCAAAGGGAGGGGACATATGGATACCTATGGCTGATTCATGTTGAGATTTGACAGAAACAACAAAATTCTGTACAGTAATTATCCTTCAATTAAAAATAAATAAATTTAAAAAACTAAAAAAAAAAAAAGAAAAAAAAGAATCCCTTAGAAGAAATGGAGTCAACAAAAGAGTACAAAATGCAGTGTACTTGGGTGCAACCTCAAAAACAACAGAATGATCTCGGCTCAATTCCAAGCAAACCATTCAAAACCACAATAATCCAAGTCTATGCCCCAACCTCTAATGCCAAAGAAGCTGAAATTGGCAGGTTCGCATGGAAAAAGCAAGAGAGTTCCAGAAAAACATCTATTTCTGCTTTATTGACTATGCCAAAGTCTTTGACTGTGTGGATCACAAGAAACTGTGGAAAATTCTGAAAGAGATGGGAATACCAGACCACCTGACCTGCCTCTTGAGAAATCTGTATGCAGGTCAGGAAGCAACAGTTAGAACTGGACATAGAACAACAGACTGGTTCCAAGTAGGAAAAGGAGTACATCAAGGCTGTATATTGTCACCCTGCTTATTTAACTTCTATGCAGAGTACATCATGAGAAACGCTGGACTGGAAGAAACACAAGCTGGAATCAAGATTGCCAGGAGAAATATCAATAACCTCAGATATGCAGATGACAACACACTTATGGCAGAAAGTGAAGAGGAACTCAAAAGCCTCTTGATGAAAGGGAAAGAGGAGAATGAAAAAGTTGGCTTAAAGCTCAACATTCAGAAAACCAAAGTCATGGCATCCTGTCCCATCACTTCTAGGGAAATAGATGGGGAAACAGTGGAAACAGGGTCAGACTTTATTTTTGGGGGCTCCAAAATCACTGCAGATGGTGACTGTAGCCATGAAATTAAAAGATGCTTCCTCCTTGGAAGAAAAGTTATGACCAACCTAGATAGCATATTGAAAAGCAGAGACATTACTTTGCCGACTAAGGTCCATCTAGTCAAGGCTATGGTTTTTCCTGTAGTCACGTATGGATGTGAAAGTTGGACTGTGAAGAAGGCTGAGCTCCGAAGAATTGATGCTTTTGAACTGTGGTGTTGGAGAAGACTCTTGAGAGTCCCTGGACTGCAAGGAGTACTTTGGCCACCTCATGTGAAGCGTTGACTCATTGGAAAAGACTCTGATGCTGGGAGGGATTGGGGGCAGGAGGAGAAGGGGACCACCGAGGATGAGATGGCTGGATGGCATCACTGACTCGATGGACGTGAGTCTGAGTGAACTCCGGGAGTTGGTGATGGACAGGGAGGCCTGGCGTGCTGGGATTCATGGGGTCTCAAAGAGGCGGACACAACTGTGTTACTAAACTGAACTGAACTGAATGAAGATCCACAAGACCTTCTAGAACTAACACTAAAAAGAGGTGTCCTTTTCATCATAAAGGATAGGAGTGTAAAAGTAAGAAGTCAAAAGATACCTGGAGTAACAGGCAAATCTGACTTTAGAGTACAAAATGAAGCAGGGCAAAGACTAACAATGTTTTGTCAAGAGAACACACTGGTCATAGCAAACAGCCTTTCCAATAACTCAAAGATGACTCTACACATGGACATCATCAGATAGTCATTATTGATATCAGGTTGATTATGTTCTTTGCAACCAAAAATGGAGGCTCTCTTAGAGTTAGCAAAAACACAATCTGGAGCTAACTGTGGCTCAGATCATGAGCTCCTTATTGCAAATTTCAGGCTTAACTTGAAGAAAGTAGGGAAAACCACTAGACTTGAAGTATGGCCTAAATCAAATCTCTTATGATTATACTGTGGAAGGGATGAGTAGGTTCAAGGAATCAGATCTAGTAGACAGTGTCTGAAGAACTATGGGCAGAGGGTCACCTAACATTGTATAAGAGGGGTGACCAAAACCATTTCACTGATATATTATTATTTTGTTATTTCTTCTGATATCCTTTTAAGTATCTTGCAGCTCACGTTGCCACTCTGTAAGTCACACTTACCAGGCTTCCTTCAACCTTGTTCCATAGACGTCCCTAATATTTTAAATATAGTAGTAGTAGTTTAGTCGCTAAGTCATGTCTGACTGTTGTGACCCCATACACAGTAGCCGGCCAGGCTCCTCTGTCCATGGGATTCTCCAGGCAAGAATACTGGAGTGGACTGCCATTTCCTTCTCCATTTTAAATATAACATTCACTAATAACCCAGAAGGCTTTATTGAGTGTCTGTCTATGTTTTCTGCACTCTGTGCTGTGCTGTGCTTAGTCGCTCAGTTGTGTCCGATTCTTTGTGACCCCATGGACTATAGTGGATTGCCATGCCCTCCTCCAGGGGATTTTTCCAACCCAGGGATTGAACCCAGGTCTCCTGCATTGCAGGAGGATTCTTTACCATCTGAGCCACCAGGGAAGTCTCTCCTGCACTCTAGTAAGAGCAAAATAGATATAAGCTTCAGTTTCTAAGAAATTACAGTTTATCTTTACTAAGTTAATATAGGCATTATGATGACTAGAGTTTGATCTAAATGCCTAGAACAGTGTCTGGCACTTAATATGTTTTTAATAATCACATACAATAAAACATGTAATATTTAAATGAGTTTTTAAGACTAGAAAGCATATTATGAATGTAACTCTGAAGGAAAAAAAAAAAACGTGGCCAATAAGATGCAGAGTATAAAATGGAAAAAACAGTAAAATTCTAAGCCCAGACACTCAAAGAGCATACAAACATGCTGGAATAATTAGGAGTTCCTGGCAGGCTTAGCCAAAGTGTAGAAAAGCCAAACTTCTTTTGGATTTGTGTCTATCAAGAATCTTTATCTTAACGTAGACTCTTAAAATTTGCAAATTTTAGAACATTTTCCACAGGCAATAATATGTGCTTACAAGCATCAAAGTGACAACATACCAGCCCAATCCATTTATAAACATGAAGGTAATATCTTCTGAAGCAAAGCGACTAAAAGAGAATGAAGCTCTGGAAAAAGGAAGAATTTTCACAGTCAAATGAAAAGAGGAAAGAATAGAAGTAACAAAACTATCATTTTATTTGCAATTAATACAAGTTTCTGGGCTTGAGAAAATTGGAAATCATACTTAATCTCACTGTATACCAATTAAAGTTTCATTAGGTTTGAGTATATGCTGGAAGTTGCTTTTTTTTTTTTTAATCTACCCATGTTTTCATTTCCCAGAAAATAAAGTACCATAGGATAAGAAATATGACATGCATTTTGCATTTTCCAATTATTCCTATCATGATACCAGTGAGGGAAAAAAATAACTTCCAGATGAATTAAAGTCAAAATGAGGAGTATAAAACCAATATTTCTAACTGTTGTGCTGTCACCTAAATTAGGTAGATAAAATTCCTTCTAAAAGTGGCTTCTACACTCTCAGAAGATAGAGAAGGGAGAGCAGGTAGAGATGACTGATCAAGGACACTTGGGCCAGTGTTCCACTCCCTCATCCCTACTCCAACCTGAGTGATTTGGCGATCTGTTTCTATTTTCTAGATAGCCTTTGATTTAGGTCGGGACTCAGTAGATAAAAAATGTTTGCAAGTATATTTTTGAATTATGGTTTTCTCTGAGTATATGCCCAGTACTAGGATTGCTGGGTCATATGGTAGCTATATTTTAAGCTTCTTAAGGACTCTCCATACTGTTCTCCATAGTGGCTATACTAATATACATTCCTGCCAATAATACACGAGAATTTCATTTTCTCTACACCTTCTCCTGTACTTAGTTGTAGATTTTATTTTATTTTTTGTTTTTCTTTTTTTTTAAATGTATTTTTTTTTAATTGGAGGATAATTGCTTTATAGACTTTAGTTCTCTGTCAAACCTCAGCATGAATCAGCCATAGGTATACATATATCCCCTGCTTTTTGAACCTCCCTCCCATCCCACCCTATCCCACCCCTCTAGGTTAATGCAGAGCCCCTGTTTGACTTTCCTGAGACATACAACACATTCCTGTTGGCTATCTATTTTACATATGGTAATGTAAGTTTCCATGTTACTCTTTCCATATATCTCACCCTCTCCTCCCCTCTCCCCATGTCCATAAGTCTGTTCTCTATGTCTGTTTCTTTATTGTTGCCCTATAAATAAATCCTTCAGTATCATTTTCCTAGATTCCATATATATGCGTTAGAATATGATATTTATCTTTCTCTTTCTGACTTACTTTACTCTGCATAATAGGCTCTAGGTTCATCCACCTTATTAGAACGGACTCAAATGAGTTCCTTTTTATGGCTGAGTAATATTCCATTGTGTATATGTACGACAACTTCTTTATCCATTCATCTGTTAATGGACATCTGGATTGCTTCCATGTTCTAGCTATTGTAAATAGTGCTACAATGAACGATGGGATACATATGTCTTTTTCAGTATTGGTTTCCTCAGGGTATATGCCTAAGAGTGGGATTGCTGGGTCATATGGTGGTTTTATTCCTAGTTTTTTAAGGAATCTCCATACAGCTTCCATAGTGGCTGTATCAATTTACATTCCCACCAACAGTGCAAGAGTGTTCTCTTTTCTCCATACCCTCTCTGGTATTTATTGTTTGTAGACTTTTTGATGAGGGCCATTCTGACCGGTGTGAGGTGATATCTCACTGTAGTTTTGATTTGCAGTTCTCTAATAATGGACAATATTGAGCATCTTTTCACATGTTTGTTGGCCATCTGTATTTCTTCTTTGGAGAAATGTCTGTTTAGGTCTTTTCCCCATGTTTTGATTGGGTTGTTTGTTTTTCTGGTATTGAGTTGTATGAGCTGCTTGTATATTTTGGAAATTAATCCTTTGTCAGTTGTTTCATTTGCTATTATTTTCTCCCATTCTGAGGGTTGTCTTTTAACCTTGCTTATAGTTTCCGTTGCTGTACAAAAGTTTTTAAATTTAATCAGGTCCTACTTGTTTGCTTTTGTTTTTTTTTCTTTACTCTAGGAGGTGGGTCATAGAGGATCTTGCTTTAATTTATGTCACCGAGTGTTCTGCCTATGTTTTCCTCTAAGAGTTTTATAATTTCTGGTCTTACATTTAGGTGTTTAATCCATTTTGAGTTTATCTTTGTGTGTGATATTAGAAAGTGTTCTAATTTCGTTCTTTTACACATAGCTGTCCAATTTTCCCAGGATAATTTATTGAACAGGCTGTCTTTGCCCCATTATATATTCTAGCCTCCTTTGGCAAAAATAAGATACCCGTAGTTGCATGGGTTTAGTTCTGGGCTTTCTATCTTGTTCCATTGGTCTATATTTCTGTTTTTGTGCCAGTATCATACTGTCTTGATGACTGTGGCTTTGTAGTATAATCTGAATTCAGGAAGGTTGATTCCTCCAGCTCCATTCTTCTTTCTCAAGACTGCTTGGCTATTAGGGGTCTTTTGTTTCCAAATGAATTGTGAAACTTTTTGTTCTAGTTCTGGGAAAAATGCCACTGGTAATTTGATAGGGATCACATTGAATCTGTAGATTGCATTTGATAGTATAGTCATTTTCACAATATTGATTTTTCCTACCCAGGAACATGGAATATCTCTCCATCTCTTTATGTTGGTTTTGATTTCTTTCAGTAGTGTCTAATAATTTTCTGTGTACAGTTCTCTTGTCTCCTTAGGTAAATTTATTCCTATATATTTAATTGTTTTTGTTACAAAGGGGAATGGGATTGATTCCTAAATTTCTCTTTCTGATTTTTCATTGTTAGTATATAGAAGTGCAATTGATTTCTGTGTATTGATTTTGTATCCTGCAACTTTGATAAATTCACTGATTAGCTCTAGTAATTTTCTGATGCTATCTTTAGGGTTTTCTATGTACAGTATGTATATTTTCACCCTGCTTATTTAACTTATATGCAGAGTACATCACCGCTGGGCTGGATGAAGAACAAGCTGGAATCAAGATAGCTAGGAGAAATATCAATAGCTTCAGATATGCAGATGACAGCACCCTTATAGCAGAAAGTGAAGAAGAACTAAAGAGCTTATTGATGAAAGTGAAAGAGGAGAGTGAGAGAATTGGCTTAAAGCTCAACATTCAGAAAACTAAGACCATGGCATCTGGTCCCATCACTTCATGGCAAATAGATGGGGAAATAGTGGAAACAGTGGCTGACTTTAGTTTTTTGGCCCCAAAATCAGTGCAGATGGTGATTGCAGCCATGAAATTAAAAGACGCATACTCCTTGGAAAGAATGTTATGACCAACCTAGACAGCATATTAAAAAACAGAGACATTACTTTGTCAACAAAGGTCCATCTAGTCCAAGCTATGGTTTTTCCAGTGGTCATGTATGGATATGAGAGTTGGACTACAAAGAGGGCTGAACGCAGAAGAATTGATGCTTTTGAACTGTGGTGTTGGAGAAGACTCTTGAGAGTCCCTTGGACTTCAAGGAGATCCAACCAGTCCATCCTAAGGGAAATCGGTCCTGGGTGTTTATTGGAAGGACTGATGTTAAAGCTGAAACTCCAGTATTTTGGCCAACTGATGAGAAGAGCTGACTCATTTGAAAATACCCTGATGTTGGGAAAGACTGAAGGCAGGAGAAGAAAGGGACAACAGAGGATAAGATGGTTAGATGGCATCACTGACTCAATGGACATGAGTTTGAGTGAACTCTGGGAGTTGCTGATGGACAGGGAGGCCTGGTGTGCTGCGGTTCATGGAGTTGCAAAGAGTCGGACACGACTGAGCAACTGAAATGAACTGAAATGAACTGATGTACAGTATCATGTCATCTGCAAACAGTGTGAGCTTTACTTCTTCTTTTCCAATATGAGTGCTGAATTTTGTCAAAGGCTTTCTCTTCATCTATTGAGATTATCATATGGTTTTTTTATCTTTCAGTTTGTTAATATGGTATATCACATTGATTGATTTTCATATATTGAAGAATCCTTGCATCTCTGGATAAACCCAATGTGATCATGGTGTATGAGATTTTTGATGTGTTGCTGAATTCTGTTTCCTAAAATTTTATTGAGGATTTTTGTATTTATATTCATCAGTGATATTAGCCTGTAGTTTTCTTTTTTTGTGTGTTGTCTTTGTCTGGTTTTGGTATCACGGTGATGCTGGCCTCATAGAATGAGTTTGGAGGTGTTCCTTCCTCTGAAATTTTTTGAAAAGAGTTTTAGAAGGTTAGGCATTAGCTCTTTTCTAAATGTTTGATAAAATTCTCCTGTGAAGCCATCTGGTCCCAGGCTTTTGCGTTTTGGGGAAATTTTTGATCACAGCTTAATTTCAGTTCTTGTAATTGGGTAACAATCCAATTTCTATAATTTCTATATCTTCCTGGTTCAGCCTCAGAAGATTGAACTTTTCTAAGATCTGTCCATTTCTTCCAGGTTATCCATTTTATTGCCATATAGTTGTTCATAATAGTCTTATAATCCTTTGTATTTCTGCATTCTGTTGTAACCTCTCCTTTTTCATTTCTAATTTTTTGATTTTACTCTTCTCTCTTTTTTTCTTGATGTGTCTGGTTAAAGATTTGTCAATTTTATCTTCTCAAAGAATCAGCTTTTAGTTTTATTAATCTTTAGTATTGTTTCTTTCATTTCATTTTCATTTATTTCTGCTTGGAAATTTATTATTTCTCTCTGTCTACTAATTTTGGTTGTTTTGTTGTTGTTGTTGTTATTTTTCCAGTTGTTTTAGATGTAGAGTTAGGTTGTCTATTCAATGTTTTTCTTGTTTCTTGAGGTAGGATTGTATTGCTATAAACTTCTCTCTTAGAACTGCTTTGGCTGTATCCAATAGGGTTTTAACTATCATGACTTCATTGTCATTTGCTTCTAGAGTTTTTTTCATTTCCCTTTTAATTTCTTCAGTGACCTGTTGGTTATTTAGAAATGTGTTGTTTAATCCCCATGTGCTTGTGTTTCTTACAGTTTTTTCCTTGTAATTGATATCTAGTCTCATAACATTGTGGTTGGAGAAGATACTTAATATAATCTCAATTTTCTTAAATTTACTGAGGTTTGATTTGTGACCCAAGATGTTATCTATCCTGGAGAATGTTTCATGTGCACTCAGGAAGAAGTTGTATTCTTCTACATTTGAATGGAATGTCCTGAAGATATGAATGAGTTTTATCTCATTTAATGTATCATTTAAGACTTGTGTTTCCTTATTAATTTTCTGCTTTGATGATCTGTCCATGGGTGTGAATGAGGTGCTAAAGTCTCCTACTATTATTGTATTACTGTCAATTTCTCCTTTTATGTCTGTTTTTGTCTTATGTATTGAGAGAAACACCTCCTATGTTGGGTGCATAGATATTCACAATTTTTATGTCTTCCTCTTGTATTGATCCCTTGATCATTATGTAGTATCCTTCCTTATCTCTTACAATATTCTTTATTTTAAGGTTTATTTTGTCAGATATGAGGATTGTTACTCCAGCTTTCTTTTGCTTCCCATTTGTAAGGAATATATTTTTCCATCCTCCCACTTTCAAGTCTATATGTGTCTTTAGGTCTGAAGTGGGTTTCACAGATAGCATGTATATGGGTCTTGTTTTTGAATCCATTCAGCCAGTCTGTGTCTTTTGGTTGGAGCACTTAATCCATTTTCATTTAAAGTAATTATTGATATATGTTCCTATTGTCATTTTCTTAATTGTTTGGGGTTGATTTGTAGACCTTTTTTCTTCTCTTGTATTTCTTTAACATTTGTTGTAAAGCTGGTTTGGTCGTACTGAATTCTGTAAACTTTTGCTTGTCTAAAAAGCATTTTATTTCTCCATCAGTTTTGAATGAGATCCTTGCCAGGTAGAGCAATCTTGGTTGTAGAATTTTCCCTTTCAGTACTTTAAGTATATCCTGCCATTCCCTTCTGGCCTGCAGAGTTTCTGCTGAAAGATGTTGTTAAGCATATGCGGTTTCCCTTGTATGTTACTTGTTGCTTCTCCCTTGCTGTTTTTAATATTCTTTCTTTGTGTTTGGTCTTTGTTAGTTTGATTAGTGCGTGTTTCTCCATGGGTTTATCCTGTATGGGACTCTTTGTACCTCTTGGACTTGCTTTATTATTTCCTTTCCCATGTTGGGGAAATTCTCAACTATAATCTCTTCAAAACTTTTCTACCCTTTCATTCTCCCTCTGTGTCCACAAGTCCACTCTTATGTCTCTGATAGACATAAAGATAGCTATTGTTTGTAGATTTTTTTGATGATAGCCATTCTGATCAGTGTGAGGTGATACCTCAATGTAGAGACTAATACAACATTGTACATCCACTATATTCCAACAAAAACTAATTTACAAAATCAAATATTTTGAAGAAGAAGAAAAAAAATAGCTTGCAAAGTTTCTCCTTCAGAATAAGCCTAAACAGAGGCTCATCCGTTGTAGCTAAGGTAGCCTTCACTATAGGAACTCAGAGATATTCTTTCTTTGAAAAACCTAAGCTAAAGATAATATGAACCTATATCTTTCAGTTCTTTATTAAGAATAGTATGACCTGTATGCAGGTTAAGAAGAAACAATTAGAACCAGATATGGAACAATGGACTGGCTCAAAATTGGGAAAGGAGTATGCCATGGCTGTATATTGACACCCTGCTAATTTAAGTTATATACAGAGTACATCAGGCAAAATGCTGGGCTGGACAGTTCACAAGCTGAAATCAAACGTTTCTGGGAGAAATATCAATAACCTCAGATATGCAGAGGATACCACTCTAATGGCAGAAAGAGAAGAGAAACTATAGAGTCTCTTGATGAGGGTGAAAGAGGAGAGTGAAAAAGCTGGCTGGAAATTCAACATTCAAAAAACTGTTAAGGCATCCACTGCCATCATTTCATGGCAAATAGAAGGGGGGAAATGGAAACAGTGACAGATCCTCTTTTTTGGGCTTCAAAATCACTGAGGACAGGTGACTGCATGCATGAAATTAAAAGGCACTTGCTCTTTGAAAGAAAATCTATGACCATTCTAGACAGCATATTAAAAAGCAGAGACATCACTTTGCCAACCAAGGTCCATATAGTCAAAGCTATGGTTTTTCCAGTGGTCATGTGTTGATATGAGATTTGGACCATAAAGACAGCTGAGTGCCCAAGAACTGATGCTTTCAAATTGTGGTGCTGGAAAAAAACTTTTGAGATTCCCTGGAACTTCAAGGAGAACAAACTAGTCAATCCTAAATGAAGTCAACCCAGAATATACATTGCAAGGACTGATGCTAAAGCTGAAGCTCCAATCCTTGGGCCACCTGATGCAGAGAACTGATTAACTAGAAAAGCCCCTGATGCTGGGAAAGACTGAGAGCAGAAGGAGAAAGGGGAGATAGAGAATGAGATGGTTGGATGGCATCCTTGACTCAATGGACATGAGTTTGAGCTAACTCTGTGAGATACTGAAGGACAGGGAAGCCTGTCATGCTGCAGTTCACGGGGCAGCAAAGAGCTGGATATGACTTAGTGACTGAAAACAACAATTGAGAATAATGCAGGGAATAAGGGCTTCCCTGGTGGTGCTAGAGGTATGGAGTCTGCCTGCCAATGCAGGTAGACTTAAGAGACACAGGTTCAGTCCCTGAATCAGGAAGATCCCCTGGAGAAAGGCATGGCAAACCACTCCAATATTCTTGCCTTGCCTGGAGAATCCAATGGACGGAGGAGCCTGGTGGGATACAGTCCATAGGGTTGCAAAGAGTGGGACATGACTGAAGGTACTTAGCTCGCACTCAGGGAACAAACTGGGATTGAATTTTTGATGTGGTTATAGTGCAATAGCTTCCTTAGTTTTAAGGACGTGGATTTAACTAAAACTCAGAAAGCAGCTTGTTGCCCTCACCAGACTTTCAGGCAGGGTAGGTCATACACTCATTTGGGACAACTGTGGCAACAATTCAGCATGAAAATATTGCATCCCAGGTTTACATTACAGTTTGAAAAAACCAATTTTTTTAAAAATCTGGATTAAAAAAATGAGAAGGAAAGAAAATTCATAAAAATAATAACCAACACAGACCTCATAGAATGAGGAGAAGTTTTAGTTTTTAAGTACCTCCTTGCTGAATCACACAAAGATGATTTCCAAAGCCAAGTTTTGGAGTGAGATGTATAGTTCTGGGTCCTCAACAAATTCTGACAAGATTTCACACACTGTCAGAGAGGCTGTTTGCTCTTGCCCAGCTTCCCTGTGGTGGGAGAGGGGACAAAGCCAATACCCAACCTCTTTGCTCTCAGGGAGCCACTTTGACCCAATTCCAGAAGCCCAAGGGCTGTCCTTAATTAGCATTGTAATTTATATTGCACAATTATGCAAATTGGGTACATAAACAAAATTATCCTTTCAGTTTGGCTTTGTTACTGGAGAAATGCAAAGCCAGTTAAAGATAAGAATAAAGAAAATGGAATACATTTCCTTTAGTGTGATGCACCATTTCTTAATTTATCCATTCTTTTTTTTCTACTCTTTCACCTTGCACTTGGAGTTCTCATTTTTCTTTTCTCCTATTTTGTTTTTTCTTCCTTTTATGCTGTTATGCTGTTTTGTCTTTTTTTCTCTTCCTTTATCTATCCTTGGCTCTTTTCCTTGAGAAATGTTCCATCTCATTAATTCTGCCTCAGCGATATATAACTCTTCAGGCCATTTCTTTGTTTCTGGATATGACTATGATCTTGACTGTCTATAGTTTCTCTCTCTCTCTTTTTTTCCCCTTTGCTTGTAGATTCTCTCCTTTCTCCTGGCATCTCTTTCCATTTTACTCCATTTCCCATTAGTTTGATTTGCTTTTCTGGCTGTGTGTGGCTCTTTGTCTGATACCTAGCAAACACCCTCAGGATCCAAATCATTTTTACTAAGAAAACTGAAAATAAGCATGACAAGCAACAGAGCTTGGAAGATGGGAAACTGAAGATACAAAACTCAATGAAATTGAACTGGAAGCCAATGCCTAGAGGCAATAGACAGTATTTAAGTAGAAAGTAGGCATGGGTAATCAATCAATAAGTCAGCATAAAAAAAAGATAATTTTCCAATATTGCTTAATATTTCAATTGTACTGGCTCCATTAAAAAGAATTAAAATTCCATGGAGGAATCAGAAAATCTAAAATGTTTAAAACCAGTAGAAAATATAACTTTTAAAGATAAAGCTAGCTTTGAAAGAATTGTGGCTACTGGTGCTTGCCAATATATGGGAATTAACTGTTAAAGGAATTTATAAGAGGCTCTTGAACAGAATTGTGAAGAGGACAGAACTGTTCATTATTATCTGCACAGAATCACAGCTCCCATGAGAAAACATCCTTCCTCCATTTACAGCCCTCTGGCTGCAGCAACAGCAGCCAAATTAAAATATAACCCAGGGGATCAGATCCAACTTGGGTAAATCAGAGCATCCTCCTTCTGGCTATAACTTTTTCCACTTTGAATAACTTTCAATGTCTCCTACATAGATTTTTAGTCCCTATCTCTCTCTGTCTGACTCCTGACTCATGCCCTATCTTTCTCCCATTCACTTACTAATTTCTAGCCATCTTGACTGACTAATATTCTCAGCTCATTCTTTTCATATCTTTCATCTTCTTCTTCCGGAATGATCTTCATTGACTGTTCCATGTCTGGCTTCTTTTTGTCATTTGAGCCTCTACTCAAAAGCCATCTCAGAGAAAAATTCTCTAATGTTGACCTCCATCCCATCACTTGCCATATTGCCTGTCTCTCCCTTCTAGAATGTCAGATCTTGCCTGTCTAGTTCAGCACTGTATTTCCAGCACTCAGAACAGGGTCAGAGGTGTAAAGCATCCCCCAAATAATTTTGACTTAAATCAATGAATTCCTGAATGTTATAGAATGGACGACCTATAGGTGGCCAAAGTCCATCCCCATGATTTGCAGGCTTTATGATCAAAAGTGAATAAAGTTCGTGTGTGGAGCATTAAGTGCTTGAACTAGGATGTACAAAGCTCACAGTAACAATTTTCCACCATGTGAACCAAACTAAGGGAGTCAGTGAGGGTGGGGAGGATGGTGCAAGGACAGTAGGGAGGGAATAAGTAAGGAGGTGCTAGCAACGTGGGACAGACTGGGATCCTTTGCTGAAGTGCTGCAGTGTTTGCACCTGGACACACTTCTCCTCCAGAAACAAAATACAAATAAATGATATGGGACCAAAAATAACTGTGTGCATGAGCAGTTGGGGCAAATTCTGGACAAAAATATAAAGAGACCAAATTCCTAACTGCCATTTTTGAAGAGTCTGGAGCAGACGCAGGGTACTATGCATGCCCCCTGCACACAACACCACCTAAGCCATACTTTTAGCCAATCCCTGGACACTCCTACCTTCACCCCTTATAAGGAACAAGCTCAGCTCCCCTCAGGGAAGGAGCTGGCAAGGGAATTTGCTATTTGTTCTCACTCCCCACTGCTGCAGCAGGGCCCCAGTAAATTGCCTAAATTTCTTGTCTGGACTCTGATTAATTCCCATTGATTAAGGTAGCCAAGAAACTTGGTCAGTAACAAAGGGATGAGGCAGTGAGAGTAGAAGTAGGTCGAAACAGTTTGGACAGCATTCATGGCCTGCTCTCTGATGTTCCTGGGGCCAGATACATTCCTGTCTTTGTCTCTATGAAACCCCTCAGGCTTCTTTCCATGATTTCTACTTTTTTCTTAAACTATGAATTGGATTTTAATCCTTGGCAATCAGCTTCCCAGGAGGTACTAGTGGTAAAGAACCTGCCTGCCACTGCAGGAGATACAGAAGACGCAAGTTCAGTTCCTGGGTTGGGAAGATCCCCTGGAGGAAGGCATGGCAAACCACTCCAGAGTTCTTGCCTGGGGAATCCCATGGGCAGAGGAGCCTGGTGGGCTATAGTCCATAGGAACTGTCCATAAGATCTCACAGATTCAGACATGACTGAAGCGACTTAGCAAGCATGCAGGCCTTTGCAGTCAATGGAAATAGCTCATAAAGTGTTTATAGTATCGTGCTCAAGAATTTAAAATTGGGGGTAATATTAGAGTCTGAATCAAGATTCTGCTGTTTATGGAGGACCACATTCTTAATCACTCCAAATTTTAGCTCCCTTATCTAAGAATTGAAGGACAATAATAGATCCCACCCAACAGGGGCATTGGAAAGATGAAATGTGATTTACATATGGAAATTTCTTAGGCACAATGCCTGATATATAGTAAGTTCCCAATTAAAGAAGAAATTACAGCTTGGCACAAGGGTGAAAGTCTACTTTGAACTGGTATTTCACTCCTACCTCATTGGTGTATCTTGCTTCCTAAGAAACATCCTACATTCCCATTTATTTTATTTTTTAAAAGTTTTAACCATTTATCATTTATTATTATTATTAACTATTATTATTTTTTTTAACTTTACAATATTGTATTGGTTTTACTATACCAACATGAATCTGCCACAGGTGTACACGTGTTCCCCATCCTGAACCCCCCTCCCACCTCCCTCCCAGTACCATCCCCCTGGGTCATCCCAGTGCACCAGCCCCAAGCATCCTGTATCCTGCATCGAACCTAGACTGGTGATTCATTTCTTATATGATATTATACATGTTTCAATGCCATTCTCCCAAATCACCCCACCCTCTCCCTCTCCCACAGAGTCCAAAAGACTGTTCTATACATCTGTGTCTCTTTTGGTCTCTCGCATACAGGGTTATCATTACCATCTTTCTAAATTCCATATATATGTGTTAGTATACTGTATTGGTGTTTTTCTTTCTGGCTTACTTCACTCTGTATAATCAGCTCCAGTTTCATCCACCTCATTAGAATTAATTCAAATGTATTCTTTTTAATGGCTGAGTAATACACCATTGTGTATATATACCACAGCTTTCTTATCCATTCATCTCCTGATGGACATCTAGGTTGGTTCCATGTCCTGGCTATTATAAACAGTGCTGTGATGAACATTGGGGTACACGTGTCTCTTTCAATTCTGGTTTCCTCGGTGTGTATGGCCAGCAGTGGGATTGCTGGGTAATAGGGCAGTTCTATTTCCAGTTTTTAAAGGAATCTCCACACTGTTCTCCATAGTGGCTGTACTAGTTTGCATTCCCACCAACAGTGTAAGAGGTTTCCCTTTTCCCCACACCCTCTCCAGCATTTATTGCTTGTAGACTTTTTAATAGCAGCCATTCTGACCAGTGTGAGATGGTACCTCATTGTGATTTTGATTTGCATTTCTCTGATAATGAGTGATGTTGAGCATCTTTTCATGTGTTTGTTAGCCATCTGTATGCCTTCTTTGGAGAAATGTCTATTTAGTTCTTTGGCCCACTTTTTGATTGGGTCATTTATTTTTCTGGAATTGAGCTGCAGGAGCTGCTTGTATATTTTTGATATTAGTTATTTGTCAGTTGCTTCATTTGCTATTATTTTCTCCCATTCAGAAGCCTGTCTTTTCACCTTGCTTATAGTTTACTTTGTTGTGCAGAAGCGTTTAATTTTAGTTAGGTCCCATTTGTTTATTTTTGCTTTTATTTCCGGTATTCTGGGAGGTGGGTCATAGAAGATCTTGTGATTTATTTCAGAGTGTTTTGCCTATGTTCTTCTCTAGGAGTTTTATAGTTTCTGGTATTATGTTTAGATCTTTAATCCATTTTGAGTTTAAAAATGTATCCTAGCTACCAAATATAAAAAAATAAATAAATAAAAGGGACAATTTATAAAAATTGTACAAAATGTAATAAAATGTATATAAATAACTTTCAAAACCCTACACAAAATTTAATGATACTGATAAAAATTTTGACTTTTTTGAATATGTCCCTTAAAAACAGTGAAAGTTGCCCAGTCATGTCTGACTGCAAGCTCATGGACTATACAGTCCATGAATTTTCCAGGCCAGAATATTGGAGTAGGTAGCCTTTCCCTTCCCCAGGGGATCTTCCCAACCCAGGGATTGAACCCAGGTCTCTCGCATTGCAGGCAGATTCTGTACCAGCTGAGCCACAAGGGAAGCCCAAGAATACTGGAGTGGGTAGCCTATCTCTTCTCAAGAGGATCTTCCCAACCCAGGAATCAAACCAGGGTCTCCTGCATTACAGGCGGATTCTTTACCAACTGAGATATGAGGGAACCCCTGTGACTCAGGTAGTACAAAATTCGCCTGCAATACGGGAGACCTGGGTTCAATCCCTGGGTTGGGAAGATTCCATGGAGAAGGGAAAGGCTATCCACTCCAATATTCTGGCCTGGAGAATTCCATTAGTGCTATAGTCTATGGGGTCACAAACAGTGAGACATGATTGTGTGACTTTCACTTAAAAAAAAATCATTTATTTCTTTTGGCTATGCTGGATCTTACGTGTTGCGTGTGATGTTCTCTAATTGTGGTTCTCATGCTTCTCATTGAGGAGGTTTCACTTGCTGTGGGGTAAGGGTAGTTCTTGCTGTGGAGTAAGGGTTCTAGTGGTTCTAGTTGGGCTTCAGTAGTTCAGCAGATGGGCTCAATAGTTGCAGCTGCCAGGCTGTAAAACACTGTGCCTCAGTAGTTGAGGTGCATGGGCTTAGTTGCTCTGCAACGTGTGTGATCTTCCCAGAGCAGGGATCAAACCCATGTCTCCTGCATTGGCAGGTGGAATGTTTACCCCCGAGCCATCAGGGAAGCCTCAACTATGTCCCTTTATATGAGTCAAAACTGGAATTTGTATTCTAAGTGGCAGAATTAGGTCTCTAACAGGACTGCAATTCCCAAAAAGCATTTAGGAGGAGATCATGGGGAGGTGGAAATACATTACAGAAAGAATGAGCATTTTCTAACAAAGCATATCAAAGTACAGTTAAAGATTGAACATTTGGTTTACTGACAAATTCTGGATGTGGATTTGAGAGAAAGACTAGATTACAGGTACTATATTTTCTCTTTACATCTAAATTATACTGTGTATGGGATTTTGTGACCATTTTGATCCATGGATAACCAAGCAAAAAGTATAATGGAATAAAATTGTGATTCAAATTAGCACAAAAATATACAATTGTAAAAATATATTTAGAACACATTTATGGGCCCTAAAAGAAAAGTTAACTATATGGAGAGACATACTGTTATTGTAAAAACAAAACAAAACAAAAAACTGCTATTGTAAAATAAGGTCAAATATTATAAATTGGTCATTTCAGTCATCTGTATATGACTAAGATAGATGAAAGTATTGATGGATTATTGAGGATTATTTTTAATATTCTTTGCAAATTGAATTTGCTAGTATTTCATCAAGAAAACTGCAATTACTATCTTGAATAAGGTTACCCTCCACATTGTTTTTTCATTTCTTACTTACTGAATTCTTTCTCATTTCTAACTTATTATTTTTGATTTTTCAGTTCATTTCAGTTCAGTCACTCGGTTGTGTCCAACTTTTTGAGACCTCATGAATTGCAGCACGCCAGGCCTCCCTGTCCGTCACCACAACTGGAGTTCTCTCAAACTCATATTCATCGAGTCTGTGATGCATTCCAGTCATCTCATCCTCTGTCGTCCCCTTCTCCTCCTGCCCCCAATCCCTCCTAGCATCAGAGTCTTTTCCAATGAGTCAACTCTTCTCATGAGGTGGCCAAAGTACTGGAGTTTCAGCTTTAGCCTCAGTCTTTCCAATGAACACCCAGGACTGATCTCCTTTAGAATGGACTGGTTGGATGTCCTTGCAGTCCAAGGGATTCTTAAGAGTCTTCTCCAACACCACAGTTGAAAAGTATCAATTCTTTGGCACTCAGCCTTCTTCACAGTCCAACTCTCACAGCTATACGTGACCACTGGAAAAACCATAGTCTTGACTAGATGGACCTTTGTTGGCAAAGTAATGTCTCTGCTTTTGAATATGCTATCTAGGTTGGTCACAACTATCCTCCCAAGAAGTAACGTGTTGTAATTTCATGGCTCCAACACCAACTGCAGTGATTTTGGAGCCCAAAATAATAAAGTCTGACACTATTTCCACTGTTTCCCCATCTATTTCCCTAGAAGTGATGGGACCGGATGCCATAATCTTCGTTTTCTGAATGTTGAGCTTTAAGCCAACTTTTTCACTCTCCTCTTTCCCTTTAATCAAGAGGCTTTTTAGTTCCTCTTCACTGCAGTGATTTTGGAGCCCAAAATAATAAAGTCTGACACTGTTTCCACTGTTTCCCCATCTATTTCCCATGAAGTGATGGGACCGGATGCCATAATCTTCGTTTTCTGAATGTTGAGCTTTAAGCCAACTTTTTCGCTCTCCTCTTTCCCTTTAATCAAGAGGCTTTTTAGTTCCTCTTCACTTTATGCCATAAGGGTGGTGTCATCTGCATATCTGAGGTTATTGATATTTCTCCCAGCAATCTTGATTCCAGCTTCTGCTTCTTCCGTCTCAGCATTTCTCATGATGTACTCTGCATATAAGTTAAATAAGCAGAGTGAAAATATACAGCCTTGACGTACTCCTTTTCCTATTTGGAACCAGTCTGTTGTTCCATGTCCAGTTCTAACTGTTGCTTCCTGACCTGCATATAGGTTTCTCAAGAGGCAGGTCAGGTGGTCTGGTATTCCCATCTCTCAGAATTTTCCACAGTTTATTGTGATCCACACAGTCAAAGGCTTTGGCATAGTCAATACAGCAGAAATAGATGTTTTTCTGGAACTCTTCTGCTTTTTCGATGATCCAGCGGATGTTGGCAATTTGGTCTCTGGTTCCTCTGCCTTTTCTAAAACCAGCTTGAACATCTGGAAGTTCACGGTTCACATACTGCTGAAGCTTGGCTTGAGGAATTTTGAGCATTACTTTCCCAGCGTGTGAGATGAGTGCAATTGTGCAGTAGTTTGAGCATTCTTCGGCATTGTTTTTCTTTGGAATTGGAATGAAAAATGACCTTTTCCAGTCCTATGGCCACTGCTGAGTTTTCCCAAATGTGCTGGCATACAGAGTGCAGCACTTTCACAGCATCATCTTTCAGGATTTGAAATAGCTCAACTGGAATGTCATCATCTCCACTAGCTTTGTTCATAGTGATTCTTTCTAAGGCCCATTTGACTTCACATTCCAGGATGTCTGGCTCTAGGTGAGTGATCACACCATCGTGATTATCTGGGTTGTGAAGATCTTTCTTGTATAGTTCTTCTGTATATTCTTGCCACCTCTTCTTAATATCTTCTGCTTCTGTTAGGTCCATACCATTTCTGTCTTTTATCAAGCCCATCTTTGCATGAAATGTTCCCTTGGTATCTCTCATTTTCTTGAAGAGATCTCTAGTCTTTCCCAATCTGTTGTTTTCCTCTATTTCTTTGCATTGATTGCTGAGGAACCTTTCTTATCTCTGCTTGCTATTCTTTGGAACTCTGCATTCAGATGCTTATATCTTTCCTTTTCTCCTTTGCTTTTTGCTTCTCTTCTTTTAATAGCTATTTGTAAGGCTTCCCCAGATAGCCTTCTTGCTTTTTTGCATTTCTTTTCCATGAGGATGGTCTTGATCCCTGTCTCCTGTACAATGTCATGAACCTCCATCCATAGTTCATCAGGCACTCTATCACATTTAGTCCCTTAAATCTATTTCTCACTTCCACTGCATAACCATAAGGGATGTAATTTAGGTCATACATGAATGGTCTAGTGGTTTTCCCTATTTTCTTCAACTTAAGTCTGAATTTGTCAATAAGGAGTTCATGATTTGAGCCACAGTCAGCTCCTGGTCTTGTTTTTGCTGACTGTATAGAGCTTCTCCATCTTTGTCTGCAAAGAATATAATCAATCTGATTTCAATGTTGACCATCTGGTGATTTCCATGTGTAGAGTCTTTTCTTGTTTTGTTGGAAGAAGGTGTTTGCTATGACCAGTGCCTTCTCTTGGCAAAACTCTATTAGCCTTTGCCCTGCTTCATTCCATATTCCAAAGCCAAATTTGCTGTTACCCCAGGTGTTTCTTGACTTCCTCCTTTTGCATTCCAGTCCCCTATAATGAAAAGGACATGTTTTTTTCTTTTTCAGTTCAGTTCAGTTCAGTTCAGTTCAGTCACTCAGTCGTGGCCAACTCTTTGCGATCCCATGGATCGCAGCATGCCAGGCCTCCCTGTCCATCACAAACTCCCAGAGTTCACTCAGACTAACGTCCATCGAGTCAGTGATGCCATCCCATCTCATCCTCTGTCATCCCCTTCTCCTCCTGCCCCCAATCCCTCCCAGCATCAGAGTCTTTTCCAGTGAGTCAACTCTTCTCATGAGGTGGCCAAAGTACTGGAGTTTCAGCTTTAGCATCATTCCTTCCAAAGATTTCCCAGGGCTGATCCTCAGAATGGACTGGTTGGATCTCCTTGCAGTCCAAGAGACTCTCAAGAGTCTTCTTCAACACCACAGTTCAAAAGTATCAATTCTTCGGCACTTAGCTTTCTTCACAGTCCAACTTTCACATCCATATATGACCACTGGAAAAACCATAGTCTTGACTAGACGGACCTTTGTTGGCAAAGTAATGTCTCTGCTTTTCAATATGCTATCTTGGTTGGTCATAAATTTTCTTCCAAGGCGTAAGCATCTTTTAATTTCATGGCTGCTGTCACCATGTGCAGTAATTACTGTTTGCTTAAAATTAAATAGAATTTTCCTTAAAAGAAAGATTTAGTTCTGACTCACTTGTCGATTTTAGATTTCTCTAATGCAATTAAATTTGTGTTGGTTTTGTCCCTAACCATTGTCTCTTCGGTTTGTTGTAGTCTACTTAACCCTTTTGATAAATATTTTATTCACTTACATTTATTATTAATGTAGAAAAAGCTAAAGCCAATGAATCTGTGTCTTAGAACATCTTTGGTAACACACCACTGTTGAAATATTGTGCTATAATATGGTAGTTCTCTATATTCTACAATTATAACTTTATTTTCCAATTTGTCCCATTTGTCCCATTAGGCACATGGTTTGTTTAATATTTTTGCTTCATTGTTTGTTTTTAGTATTTTGGATGGTAGTTTTATTTTTTAGTACTGTACAACTGTGAGCATATGTGATTTCTGCAGTTTCTGTTATTTATCATTTATTTGTTACTGATTTATTTTGGTAAATAAAGCACAGATGTTTGAAGAAAATGTGTAGTTTCTGTTTCTAGAGTAGAAATATTTATAGGTATCAGTTATTAAGTTTCCTTTTATTTCCTTGATTTTAGTGATTTAAATGATACAGTTCTTCTGTAGTGACTTGATAGTTATATATCATGTTTATATTTTGCATTTATTTTATATGTCCCTTAAACTGTCTACATAGATTCTTTACATCTTACACTTGTGTCATTACCAATGCCAAAAATGAAGCAAAATAGTTGGTTCCTTCCAGTTAAGATGAAAATCTTGGTACCTTTTTCTTTTTATAATCTTCCCACTTTTCCTTTCACTTACACATCCACATTCTCTTTCTAATTTTTGTGACTATATTCTACATTATAATACCAACTACTGTTGTTAAGTTAAAACATTTTAAGTATTCTATTCTGTTGATTATTTTCACTGTTTCCTGAAAAACATATCCCCAACAGTTGTATAATCTTACCTTCATGCTCCTTCACTGCTATATTCTGACCCCTGCACAATGCCTGGTGCATCACCTCCTCTCATAAATTCTGGTTAAGAAACTAACACAGCAGAACAGGAGAAAGAAGATAAGAACCTGACATGTACAACTTACAACCCCATAATAAACTTTGCTTCTGTTAGCCCATGTTGCCAGAAACATGTTACCACCAAGATTATGATAAATCTGTAAAGTGAATTTCACCTTGATAGCCCCCTCTCTAGGCTTCCCTGGTGACTCAGTGGTAAAGATTCTGCCTGCCAATGCAGGAAGTGCAGATTCAATCCCAAGGTCAGGAAAATCCCTTGGAGAAGAAAACGGCAGCTCACTGCAGTTATTCTTGCTTGGGAAATCCCATGGACAGAGAAGCCTGATGGGCTAGAGTTCATGAGGCCTCAAAAGAGTCAGACACACCTTAGAGTCTAAAATGATAACAACAACAATCCCCTCTTTGCCACAGTCATACAAAGCCACACAAAGTCATACATATGCCACACAAAGCCATACGAATGGGAACGAACACTACTCTTTCCATGTGATCAGACTCTTGGAATGTGAGGTGCTTAGACCAAGTTCATTGTTATTAGCCCTTTTAATGGACTCAACTGAAAACACTGGTCTCAAACTTGGCTACATATTGTAGCAACATGGGAAATTCTTAACAGAGTCTAATGACCTAGCTACTCACCAGATAAATTAAATCCAAATCATTCTTGTTGAGACCTAGGCATCTGTATTTTCTGAATCTCCTCATGTGACTACACAATGCAGCCAAGAATAAAAGCATAGGAGAGTTAGCGGAATCTGATCCCTCAGTCTAGGTTTGCGTATGAACCTAATACAACACAAGCTATTTTGGATACTTAAAAGTGACCCTGGGAAACAGAATTTTGTTCTGGAATAAGATAGTCGCATCAAAAAAAAAAGGACTATATCACTGCCATAACTGTTTCATTAGTTTTTAAATTTCTTTAAAAGAAGGATAATTCCTTCACAATATTGTATTGGTTTCTACCATGCATCAACATGAATCAGCTGTAGGTATACAGATGTCCTCTCCCTCTTATTTCATCACTTTTAACATGCAGATGAATGGAGTGTCCAGCTGCATTCGGGGGTAAAAGGGTAAACAACAACAGGGTTTCTCAGAGTTGATCAGATATCTCAGTTAAAACCAACATGGAAAAACAGACTAAAATTCACTTTTCAACAATTGAGTTTTGTTTAATAAATTTGGTTTGGGCTATCTTCCACACAAAAAAAATTTAAGTTATTGCCCTGATATTGAGGTCCTACACTCTTTTCCTTTTTTTAAAAAGCAGGTTACATGTAGATATTTCCTAATAAAATAAAATTAGGCTCAGATGTTTGAGTTCAGAATAGGGTCCTTCATTTTGAAGGCTACTTGAGTAGAGTCAAGGAAATAGTCTCTCTGGAAATGTTCTTTGAATATTAGCTGTTACCATAATATACATGATGCTTGACTTGAGATAAGAAACAAATAAAGAATAAACAAACAAACAAAAAAAACACAGGCAAACTTTTGGTGGTATTTTATTATGTACATCTTCCTAAACACATTGTTAGGTAACATGTTAGCAAAACTATTCAAGCTATAGTTAGCATTACTTTACAAAGTAAAGACCAATTAGCTGTTTTATATATCATGGCAATCTATTTGATTGCTACTTTTTACATTTCAAATGCTTTTGACAGCATCAGTTTATTATTTTTTCTTCCAGCTTTATTGGGATAAACTGACAAATAAAACTGCATATATTTAAAGTATACAATGTGATGATATGATACACATACGTTTTGAGAAATTATAATCACTATCAGGCTAATCATTAATAACACATTCATCACCTCATATATTTACCAGTTTCATGTGTGTGTAATGAGAACACTTAAAATCTACAATCTTAGAAAATCAAGTTAAATGACTTATTAACTATGGTCACCAAGCTGTATATTAGAATCAATCAGTTTAATAGCTAACATACTCAGATATCTTAGGAAAATGATAATGTCTACAGATAAGCGTGAATTAAATTTGCTTCACAGAGCTATTTATTTTGTCGTTAAGTCACTCAGTCATGTCTGACTCTGGTGACCCCATGGACTGTAGCCTGCCAGGTTCCCCTGTCCATGGAATTTTGCAGACAATTACAAATTACACTGGAGTGGGTTGCCATTTCCTTCTCCAGGAGGTCTTCATGACCTAGGGCTTGAACCCAAGTCTACCATATTAAGCAGGCAGATTGTTTACTGCTGAGCCACCTGGGAGGTTTCATGGAGCTATTACCTCTTGTTTTTTGGCCTATTCACTGCTAGATAATTGGTTTCCCTGATGGCTCAGATGGTAAAGAATCTGCCTACATTGTGGGAGACCTGGGTTCAATCCCTGGGTTGGGAAGATCCCCTGGAGGAGGGCATGGCAACCCATTTCAGTATTCTTGCCTGGAGAATCCCCATAGACAGAGGAGCCTAGCAGGCTATATAGTTCATGGGGTGGCAAAGAGTCAGACATGACTGAGCGACTAAGCTCAGCAGTGCTAGGTAATATCTATTCATTTCATTATTTGTGTCATTGTTTAGAAACATGTTGTTAAAATATACCCAGTGCACTTGTCAGATAGAAGCTTTAATTATATTTTAAGGATGCTTTCTTTGTAATATTGGATTAGATAGATCCAATAGCATCTTGATTTCCCAAGGTATATAGCTTGATTGAAAACTATTGAGCAGAATATATGATCCTTGGACTCCCATCTTACTGAAAAGTAATCAAGAAGATAATGTGACATAAATGTGTGCTATAATGATTTTCACATGGTCCAGTAGTTCTCAAATAGGACCTGGCCCAGCAGCAGCAGCATCTCTTGGGAAGTTTAGAAATGCAGATTCTCAGACTCCACCCAACCCTACTGAATCAGAAACTGAGTACTGGGCCAACAATCTGTTTTAACAAGTCTTCTCTGTGGTTCTGTTATAGAATATACACTTAGAATAAACACAACATAACACAAGCTTTGTCTTTTCAGGGGCTTCCCAGGTGACTCAGTGGTAAAGAATCCACCTGCCAATGCAGGAGACTCAGGAGTTTCCAATTCAATCCCTGGGTCAGGAAGATCTGCTGGAGGAGGAAATGGCAACCCACTCCAGCATCCCTGCTTGGAGAATTCCATGGACAGAAGAGCCTGGTGGGCTATAATCCATGGGGTCGCAAAGAGTCAGATACAACTGAGCATGCACTCACCCATATCTCTTCTACCATCTTTTGTTTTGTCTTCTTTAGAAAATAATTTGTATTCAAAGATAATATTTGCCCAGGAAGTTTTTTTTTTTTTTTTTAATCTCAAGCAGACTTAATCAGGGTACCTATCATTCTATTATTTTTCCATTACATGTTAAAGATTCATGACTGGTTTTCAACATATTTTAATGTACACTTAAGTGATCTTTAATTCCTTACATTTGCTTTTAAAACTTCTTTCAAGCAGCAGTGTTAGATTTCACATGTGCTTACTTACCTCATTGAGATAATGTTACTATAATGACCTTACTTACACATTGAATAATTAGAACTAATATCTCTCTAATGAGATACACCATGTTATTTGAAACCAGATGCTCTATCATGGATTGCAAAGGACACTCTACACTAAAATTTCCAGTATATTCAAGAGTAATATAAGCATTCATTTCATATAAATTATTTTTCCTCCTTTCTTTGAGAATTTAGTTGTTTCTGGATGGATATTAACCTTCAGAATAACTCAGAAGACTTAGAGAGTCATCTGACTTTGGCACAAAACACAGTGTATAACAAGTATTTGGTGGAAGAATAAAGACTAGCTTTCAGTCTTTTTTTTTTTAAGTTTACTGAGAACATAGACCACATTGCTGTATTATCCTTGCAGCTGTGCCTTTAAAGTATAGATTTAATTTTTATAATATTAGAGCTTAAGATGGAATCTTTTCATATGAAGAAAATATTCTTCTATTAAGAAAGAGCTCCATGTAGGCCTGAGAATGTGGCAGTCATTTTTCAGTAACTGCTTATGTATGTTCAATAAATATGAGATGGAAATAAGTACATATATATCTGTGGGGCTTCCTTCATTGATTATTCACTCATATTAAAATATCTATGGGCATTGTTAACATAGAAAAATGAATTCACAGTAGACATACATGCATATACAAAGTGAACTGCGGGGAGACATAGCCACTGGTTTATGTTCAATGGTATTCTCATCTCCGCTGAAGGTAAATACATAACTATTTATTTAAACTCTATTTGCTTGTTAATGAAACCAAAGCATGTAGCATCTTAGGGAAGTGTGAATTAATGGCTATGATGACCTCACCTCCCCACAGCCTTCTGAGCCTTCACAGAAGGGGAAATTAAGGGAGACAAACTGAATTGTGAGGCTCAGGGACTCCGTCGGTTCTGCCTGTCACTGTTTTAAGCCGGCTCAAAGCCTCCGGGGAGTCTGGTTGTTCCAGCCTTCCTCAGCCAGCCAGACGGTAACGGCCCACTGCTTTTATTCATTACCCTGAGTGTAATGCACTAAATTTAACAAGTAACACACTCAGCGGGAATTTATTGGCCTTTTGCAGCATGATTGCAAGGTAGGATATGGATATGGATTCCAATTACTGTTGACATCCAGATAAGAACAAGGCCTGTATATGATTATTAATCAAAGTTAATATTTTAGGAAAATGACAATAAATAAATAATTTCTATACTATTTGAAACAGATGTTCCCAGGTTGAAAGAACTCTTCTCAGTTACACAATTACATAATAGGAGCATTCCAGTGAAAGAGAATAGCAATAATACAATAGCAACATAGAAGCAAAGTGATCCTAGAGAGCAACAATTTTCATACAAAAATAGCTATGTGGAGCAGATGTACAGGTGAGAGAAGACTAACGAATTCCAAATATAGACTCCTGTGTGTTATATAAAGCAATGGCCAACTAAACAGTCATTTTTAAATAAGGATTTACTATTTTAAGGAGAAAAAAATAACAAAAAAATATTGTCATTTCAGATGGTAAATATGATCTATTAAAATGTGGCAAGAAGAATGATGGTAAAAAAAATACTGTATTTCATTTTCATATCAATAGCTCTGGAGTCACCTGATGATGAAAATTCAATATTGTCCGCATATAGATATTTATGATGTCAAAGTCTTTGGGCTGCAATATAAAATCAAGAAGCTAGAAGTTTTAGTAACGTTGGGCAAGGATGCATTGTTATTTTTAAATATTATTTATAGAGCAATGGGAACACAATAAATGTAAAGGCATAGAAGAAAGAGAACCTGCTTTGATTTTACCAGACTATATGTGAATGAAATATGTTGAAAAATAAAACAAAGGGAGCATCACCTTTTCCATGATTTACTCAAATGACCAACTTAAATTATTGAAAGAGGCAGCTGCATCACTGGTGAAGGTTTGAACCTTCACATTACACAGACTCATATCCTCGCTTTCATAATTATCAACACTCTAACTTTGAACCACTAATTTAATCTCTTAGACTGTGTCCCCAAGTGTAAAACAGAATGATTATAGTAACTACCTCTGTATTATACACTTCAAAGCTGCTAAGAAGCTAGATCTTCAATGTTCTCCCCACAAAACATTGAAATGGTAATTATGGAACACATTGGCGAGTGTTAACTAATGCTATGGTGGAAAGCATACTGCAATATATAAATGTATGAAATGAAAGTGTTGCACACCTTAAACTTTAACACCATAGGGGAAACGTGAATAACGGGAACACAAGATGCCTCTGTATTTCTTCTTACAACTGCAGACTTATTTCAAAATAAAAATGTTAATTAAAAGAAAAGAGACAGATGGTTTTATTTTATTTAACCAAAAATGTTTTATTTATCCAAGATACTTTCATTTCAGTCTATTAAACAAGATAAAAATTAGTGAGATACATTGCTTTTTTTTCATACTGTCCATTTGAACTGGCCACATTCCAAGTTCTCAGTAGCTACGTGATAGATGTTACTGTACTAGACAACACAGATGTAGGGAGTACAAAGACAAGAAGTCAAGACAAGGTTTAAGAGGTAGTCAAGGGTCAAGTTGGGCTTCCCAGGTGGAGCTAGTGGTGAAGAATCCAACCGCCAATGCAGGAGATGCAGAGACCCAAGTCTGATCATTGGATTGGGAAGATCCCCTGGAGGGGGAAATGGCAACCCACTCCAGTACTCTTGCCTGGAGAATTCCATGGACCAAGGGGTCTGGTGGGCTACAGTCTATGGGGTCGCAAAAAGTTGGATATGACTGAGGGACTAAACAACAACAAGTCAGATCGTGAATGTAATGCCTATAATAAAATCCAGAGTCCGCAGTGGCTGACAGAGCCTGACGTTACAGCCACCTCTGCTTCTTTCTCTCATTCTCATTCTCAGTCACAGAGGTGTCCTTGCTATTCCTGGGAAATTCCACTTGTGCTCCAAACTTGGAAACCTCACTCTTGCAGTTTTCTCTGTCTGAAATCCTCTCCCTAGGACATTGTTCTGACTTGCTTCCACATTAAGAATTGTCTCTGATCAGATCTGTCACAAGTTCTTCCCTAATTTATTTATATAAAGGAGCAAATTCCACCCTTCTCCAACACTATCAACCAATCCACTGCTTTAATTTGCTTGATGGGACTTACATAATCTGACATTCTATGTACTTACTTGTTTATAATCAGTTTCCCAATGAACCTGGAACAGTGCCATGAACACATAATACATCCAGTAAATATTTGCTGAGTTAATTGTTTAATGATGTTTAACTTTCTCACAAAGCTAGTAGAGGTAATGGAATTCCAGTTGAGCTATTTCAAATCCTAAAAGATGATGTTGCTAAAGTGCTGCACTCAATATGCCAGCAAGTCTGGAAAAGTCAGCAGTGGCCACAGGAATGGAAAAGTTCAGTTTTAATTTTCATCTCGAAGAAGGGCAATGCCAAAGAATGTTCAATCTGCTGTTCTATTGCACTCATCTCACATGCCAGCACAGTAATGCTCAAAATTCTCCAAGCTAGACTTCAACACTTTGTGAACCATGAACTTTCAGATGTTCAAGCTGGATTTAGAAAAGGCAAAGGAACTGGAGATCAAATTGCCAACATCCGTTGGATCATAGAGAAAACAAGAGAGTTCCAGAGAAACATCTACTTCTGCTTTATTGATTATGCCAAAGTATTTGACTGTGTCAATCACAACAAACTGGAAAATTCTTAAAGAGATGGGAAAACCAGATCACCTTACCTGCCTCCTGAGAAATCTGTATGCAGGCCAAGAAGCAACAGTTAGAAATGGACATGAAACAACAGATGGGTTCCAAATTGGGAAAGGAGTACGTCAAGGCTGTATATTGTCATCCAGCTTACTTATATGCAGAGTACTATGTGAAATGCTGGGCTGGATGAAGCACAATCTGGAATCAAGATTGCTGGGAGAAATATCAATAACCTCAGATATACAGATGACACCACCCTTATGGGCAGAAGTGAAAAGGAACTAAAGAGCCTCTTGATGAAAGTGAAAGAGGAGAGTGAAAAAACTGGCTTAAAGCTCAACATTCAAAAAACAAAGATTACAGCATCATGTCCCAGCACTCCATTGTAAATAGATGGAGAAACAATGGAAACAGTGACAGACTTTATTTTCTTGGGCTCCAAAATCACTTCAGATGGTGAATGCAGCCATGCAATTAAAAGAGGCTGGCTTCTTGGAGGAAAAGCTATGACCAACCTAGACAACATATTAAAAAGCAAGGACATTATTGTGCCGACAAATGTCCATCTAGTGGAAGCTATGGTTTTTCCAGTTGTCAGGTATGAGAGTCAGGATGTGAGAGTTGGACTATAAGGAAAGCTGAGTGCTGGAGAACTGATGCTTTTGAACTGTGGTGTTGGAGAAAACTATTGAAAGTCCCTTAAACTGTAAGGAGATAAAACCAGTCAGTCCTGAATATTCACTGGAAGGACTGATGCTAACACTGAAGCTCCAATATGTTGGTGACCTGATGCGAAGAACTGACTCATTTGAAAAGACCTTGATGCTGGGAAATATTGAAAGCAGGAGGAGAAGGGGATGACAGAGGCTGAGATGGTTGGATGGCATCACTGACTTGATGGACATGAGTTTGAGTAAGGTCCAGAAGTTGATGATGGACAGGGAGGCCTGGCGTGCTGCAGTCCATGGGGTTGCAAAGAGTCGGACATGACTGAGCGATTGAACTGAACTGAACTCTTTCATAGTTCTCAAATGAACTGCTTGCCTCAAGGAAAATCTGCATTTTCTTTGACTTCAAACCTGACAATAAATTTAGAAACTGGGTAAAGTTTTAAAAATACAAAGCACAGAAGAAATCTGTTGACATTCCAGTAAGACCAACACCATATTTTTAACTCAAAGATTAAGCTTTCAGCTCAAATTTTTCTAACATTGTCACTGGTGTAGAGAACTCATTTCTGATATAATAACATTTTATTTGTCTTTTTTCCTTTATTCATGGAAACTTTGTTTACGTCTTGCTGCAATATTCGCTTATTTTCTGTATATGTGACGCTGAAGTGAGCACACAATTCACTTTTCTACCAAGTAAATTCATTCACAAGTTCTGAAAATGACAATAATTCCTCCTGAACCTGCTGTCAAAGCCCACCTAAGGCTCTGAGCCTTCCATGACATATCGCCTTCTTAACACGTTTGCCAATAACTTCAATCAGAATGTCTTTCTCTCTTGCTCTTCCATTATTGCATGAGATATGTCCCTTAATTCAACACCTATTCTAGTCTACTTATATCAAAGATATTTATGAAAATGTTCTCTCTCCAGGAGGCAGGAATTATCTTTGCTTCTCTCTGTCACTAGAATAAAGCTTTATACTTCTCAGCTGGACTTAGATAAATATTTGATGAATTGAAAGAATTCTATTTTGTTTCAATAATGTATGCATACATCTAGTGAAGAATACTTGGTAGGCAAACATTGTATATGTATCATTGTATATGACACCTCTCAAACACAAATTCACACTACACAGTGTTTTGCTTTGTTTTGTTTTTCCATAAAAGAACTAATAGTTGTTAAGCTCCTGTGATGCATTACAAATTTTACATATGATCTTATTTAATCCCTGTCATATTTGGACCATTATTATTAACTCTGTACCTATGAGGAAATGGAAGCTCAAAAAGAACATGTAACTTCTACAAGGTCTGTGAGTGCGTGCATGCTAAGTTGCTTCAGTCATGTCTGACTCTTTGTGACCCTATGGAATGTAGCTCTCCAGGCTCCTCTGTTCAAGAGATTCTCCAGGGAAGAATACTGGAGTGGGTTGCCATGCTCTCCTCCAGGGGATCTTCTCAACCCGGGGATCTTCTCAACCCAGGTATCAAACCCACGTCTCTTATGTTTCCTGCATTGGCAGGCGGGTTCTTTACCACTAGCGCCACCTGGAAAGTCCTACAAGGTCTCAGTTCAGTTGAGTTCAGTCACTCAGTCGTGTCCAACTCTGCGACCCCATGAATTGCAGCACGCCAGGCCTCCCTGTCCATCACCAACTCTCAGAGCTCACTCAGACTCACGTCCATCGAGTCAGTGATGCCATCCAGCCATCTCATCCTCTGTTGTCCCCTTCTCCTCTTGCCCCCAATCCCTCCCAGCATCAGAGTCTTTTCCAATGAGTCAACTCTTCGCATGAGGTGGCCAAAGTACTGGAGTTTCAGCTTTAGCATCATTCCTTCCAAAGAAATCCCAGGGCTGATCTCCTTCAGAATGGACTGGTTGGATCTCCTTGCAGTCCAAGGGACTCTCAAGAGTCTTCAACACCACAGTTCAAAAGCATCAATTCTTTGGCACTCAGCCTTCTTCACAGTCCAACTCTCACATCCATACATGACCACTCTAGTGTCTGTTAAATGTCAGGATTCTCCTTGTCTAACCAATCCCCAAGTCCAAAGTATTATTTCACACTTTATAGTTGGTATTACATACTTCAACATAGAGATTACTTTCAGAGACATGTGATAATGAGTTAGATATTTTATTACCAAAGTTACCCAAAGCTTATGGGACTCCAAAGAAGACATTAATAAATTAGGGATTATCTAGAGAAATACAACCAAGTAATTGTGGTGCATAGGCATATTTGGTCCACAGCATGTGGAATCCTCCCAAACCAGGTATTGAACCCATGTCCCCTGCATTGGCATTTAACCACTAGACCACCAGGAAAGCACCTAAAAATATTTTCCCCAGGAGCCTCTTAGATCAGATACTGACCTCCTAAGCCAGGTTTCAAGTCTTACCTGGAGTAGTATGAGAAGCACTCTATCTTTGAGGGCTTCCCAGGCGGCACAGTGGTAAAGTGCCCACCAATGCAAGAGCTACAGGTTGATCCCTGGGCTGGGAAGCTTCCCTGGTTTAGGAAATGGCAACCCACTCTAGCATTCTTGACTAGAAAATTCCATTAACAGAGGAGCCTGGCAGGCTATAGTCTACGGGGTTGCAAAGAGCCAGACACAACTGAGCACATACACCTATAACCAAGAAATTATATGTTATATAAGATTAAGCAATTGAAGTCTTTTCTCCAAGAAAACAGTAAGTTGATACTGCCTAGTATGGATTTGGCCTTGGCTAAAGAGAGGTCCGGCCTTTGTACTGGTCCCACTGAAACCTTGGAATTCTCTAAGTGAGAGGAGTGCCTATTACTAGTGGTGGACCTTTTGAGAATCCTAGTAAATCAATCAATCAAGCATACCTATGTAATAAAACTCCAATAAAATTCTATATGATGAAGTTTAGATGAACTTCCTTTGTTAGCAAAATACAATGTGTTGTCACACATCAACACTTAGAAGAGGAACACATTCTGAGGGCAGTGGAAGTTTCTATCTGGAGCCCTCCCAGACTCAGGATGTGTCTCTTCTTCTGGTTGATTTTTGGTACCATGTCCCTGTAGTAACTGAAACTGTTAAGTATAATAGTATAATAGGTTTCAGTTAGTTCTGTGAGCCTCTCGAGTGAATTATCAAACCTGAAGGTAGACTTGAGAAACCTTGATTTTTCAGAGTAAGGGTGGTCTTATGTAGATACTTCCTTTTAACTTTGCAGTTTGTCCCTAACTCCTTGTAGTTAAGCTATAAAATCTTGGGTAGACTTGATGGTCTAGAAGACTACACATTTAACTCTTTGTAGTAGACGTGTATGTGAGTGCTAAGCTGACTCAATCATGTCTGACTCTTTGCAGACCCATGGACTGTAGCCTGCCAGGCTACCCTGTCCATGAGATTCTCCAGGCAAGAATACTAGAGTGGGTTGCCAAGCCCTCCTTCAGTGGATCTTCCCAACCTAGGAATAGAACCCACATCTCCTGCATTGCAAGTGGATTCTTTATCTACTGACCACCTGGGAAGTCCATAGATGTATAATAATAAACAATAAATTTAGATATTTTTGAAGATGTATTACAGCATATTAAAAATTTATGAAGAGGAGGGGCATGAAAAATGACTTTATGTATTCAAAGTATTGTCATGTAGACATATTTGATATTGTTAGAGAGAAAAATATTGAGCTCAGTGTAGAAAAGAACTTCCTAAAAATTAGAGCTACCCAGCTGTAGCTCCAATACTCTTCACCTGATGTGAAGAGCCGACTCATCGGAAAAGACTGATGCTGGGAAGGATTAAAGGCATGAGCGGAAGGGGGCAACAGAGATGAGATGGTTGGATGACAACACTGACATATTTCAGGAGATATTGAAGGACAGGGAAGCCTGGCTTGCAGCAGTCCATGAGATCGCAGAGTCAGATATGACTAAGTGACTGGAACAACAGCAAGAGGTATCATTAACTACCTATGCAAGCAGTAAACCCTCTACCTTTGAATATGCAAACTCCTAGTGTAGAGTGCTATGCATCCCTTGGAAAATTAGGGATTCTGGCCTTAGAGGAGAACAAGGTAATTTTTTAAGACATCTTCAAACTCCAAGATTCTGCTACTTTATGGTTTATATTTCTTCAAAATAGTAACTAATAGAACCAAGATTACATATTCAATAGGATAAGTTGTTCAATGTGGCTCTTAAAAAAATCTGTCTGTTTTGTTTTGCTTAAAAATACCAGAACCTAGAAACTGTCAAACAGAGTGAGGTAAGTCCAAAAGAAAAAAATATCATATATTAATGCATATATATGGAATCTAGAAAAATGGTACAGATGAACCTATTTGCAAGGCCGGAATAGAGACACAGACATAGAGAATGGACTTGTGGGCATGGATCTGGCGGAAGAAGAGGATGTGACGAACTGAGAGAGTAGTACTGACATATATACACTGCTCTGTGTTAGACAGCTGGTGGGAAGCTGTAGAGCCCAGGAAGCTCCATGCTCTGTGATTACCTAGAGGGGTGGGATGGAGTGGGGGTGGGAGGGAAGTACAAGAGGGAGGGGATATGTGTAAAGGTGACTGATTTGCATTGTTGTACAGTGGAAACTGACACAGCGTTGTATATCAATTTTATTCCAATAAAATACCAGAAAAAAAAGGAAGACTCAAGGAGAGAACATTTAAATTTATAATGGTTCAATCTTCCCATATAAGTTTTTGTCATTATCAGGATAAAGTTAGGGATAGTTACTATTAAATGTTAATGGAAAGTATCTCTACCCTGAAAAAGTTTTCTATAACAAATACAGAATTTTAATGATGTATCATAAGAATTGATATTTCATTATAAATCAGTCAAACTCCAGAACAGATTTTTCAAATGAATCATAAGTGGATGTAAACAAAATGTAAAATTATCACACAAGAACATAAACTACACACTAAACAACAATTTAACTTAATGCAAAATTTATTTACTTGCATTTCATGAAACTTTTTTTTCACATTATGATACACCAATAAATGTCACATCAATACCTCATGAAAATTACCTTCTGAGGCTTCCTGAGTAACTGTCATTTCTTTATACTCAAATGAATTTTAGGTTCTTGAGTAAAATTCTGATTATGGGTTTCACTGAACAAATATTAAGAGAAACTAACCTGTTCCTTGGCATAAGGAATATTACATTTCACACATTTCGTTAGCATTCTAATCAGCAAAAAGCCATGTCAGAACAAGCAACACAAAAGCACTTCACTTAAGGGAGTTAATTTCATGGACCTGATAATGTTATGAAATATGAAATAAAATAATAAGAATCCTACATATAAAAAGTGTATTAATCCCTGGTCTAACACTGCATAGACTTATTGCTGTCACTCTGTAGCACTATGTTTGTGGTTGCCTAGGCTACCCTTGACAGTTTTCACAGTAACGTCATCATTTAGCTCAAAAGGCTCAACCTACTCTAGGTTCCTAACTGTGACAAGTAAGATACAATATCAAATAACAATTTTAAAAGTACATATTAGATTAATTATCTTAATCAGAACAGAAAATTATTTTTAAAATTGGTAATAATGATATAAAAAAGCAATATGTCTCTTACTTTAGCTGTAAAAGCAATAGGAGGAATGGGCATTTAAGCAGTGGGTCACAGACCCAACACTTCATTTTGCAGATATACGTAACTTCTTCGAAAAACCTCTCCAGTTATTGATATGAATTAAAACAGATTCAGAAAACCTTGGACCTTGAAGAAAGTTCATTAATGTAATACAGTTCACAGAGCCTAAGATTTTATCTCAGTTTTAAAATAGAATATGGGTATAATTTTAGTGAGGGTTTATTGAATAATTGTAATATTTTATATATGATACCATAGCTTTGAACTCAAAGCATCCATAAAAGTGGAAAACTAGCTATATTGTATTTATTCCTAATAAATATATAAAGGAAAGATATATCCTCTTCATATCTGGCAAAGGATATTAGATTAAGGTGTTGCCGATAACAAACTAGATATAAATTAATTCCCTCTAATCTTACAGTTATTTTTGTAAAAGGAATTAAAAAGATGACCACAGAGGAGGCTATTTAAAAAGTGATACACTTCTGAAAGTCCACAACCAATCATATGCTTTTTGTTTTTCTTCTGAATATACACATACTTCTGTTTTTAAATGCGAACTGATATTTCATATAAAGTCTTCACATTTTATCTCACCCCTGCATTCCAGGATAGTGACAGAGTTGTAACATATTACTGGGAGCAGGTTGGAATGGTTCACATGCTCCACCACAAGACTATTCTGATGCTTTGAATTGTCCCCATAATTTAGTCCATAATGGTCTTCTGTAAAGTTCTTATAAAGTTAAAGGTTACCACAAAAGTCTAGTTCTAATTCACTATTCCTCATTCTTCTCTGAGAATGTTCTAGATTGTTTTAGATTGGATGCTAACATCTGTACCCTGAATTTTTTCAAGGCTACTTCACTTGGAATTTCTTAATAACTTAATCCAAATTTAGACATACAAATGAAATAATCCATAGTTTGATATTCACTAGAGTGAAAGTGGAAGTGTTAGTTGTGTCTGACTCTTTGGACCCTGTAGATTGTAGCTTGCCAGGCTCCTCTGTCCATGGGATTTTCCAGGCAAGAATACTGGAGTGGGTGGCCATTCACATCTCCAAGGGATCTTTCCAACTGAGGGATCAAACCCAGGTCTCCTACACTGCAGGCAAATTCTTTACATCTGAGCCACTATGGTGATGGTGCTCAAACTTGCTCAGTTGATGGAATCTCTGGAGATCAAGGTGATCTTTTTGAAACATCATGAAATAATGATATATTAAATATAACATATGAGTTGAAATATTTGACTCCTGGGTGATACAATCATAATTAAATACTTAGAAAATCACAAACCTCCTCCAATTTAGTCACAATAAAGACAGGATGTTTATGTGCTTCCTGGTGGGATATATACAATACCATGTATTAATCTTGCTAAAACCAAAAAAGGAAAACGATCTGAATGTAGTATTTTAGTGAAGCACTCAGTTGACAGGAAACACCAGTAGATAAGACAATGACCGATGACACTGCGAGGATGAAATCAGCAAAATCTAGAATCAGAAAGACACTAAAGGGTAACTGTTTCATCAACAAGTTGCAAAGAACTAAATGGAGAGGAAACTAACTATGTACTGAAGGGACTACGGACATATGTCCACCAAATGCCATGTGTGGCCTGTGTTTGCATCCTCATTCAAAAAAGTTGACATTTGAAAAATAAAGAGACAATCAGGAAAATTGTACACTTACGGGATATTTGATGATATTAGAGAACTATTGTAAATATTTGTAGGGTACTAGTGATATTGTGCTTTAAAAAACAGTGCACTACTTTTAGAGACACATACTGACATATTTACAGATGCATGCATAATATATGATGCATAAGCTTGTTTAAAAATAATCCAGCAAGTTAGAAATGGGTGAACAGTGGGTACAGATGAAACCAGATTGGTCATTCATTGATGAAAGTTGAATAGCTGGGTATATATCCAAAGACAATGAAATCATTGTTTCAAAGAGATATCTGCAGCCACACGCTCAGTGCAGCATTATTTACAAATAGCGAAGGCATGAAGCAACCCAAGTATCCATCGATGGATTAATGAATGGATAAAGGAGATGTGGTGTGCATGTATACACATGTGTATAATAAAAGTATGCATAATATAGCGAAATATTATTCAGTCATAAAAATAAGGAAATCCTGTCATTTATGACAACACAGGTGAAACTTGAGGGCATTATGCCAAGTGAAATAAGTCAGATAGAGAAAGACAAATGCTACATGATCTCACTTATATGTAGAATCTAAATTTTAAAAAAATGAACTGAAAGAAACAATTTGAAGGTTGGTGGGTAACTGCCAGGAGTGGGGGAAATGAATGATGACGAGCAAAGGGTACAAGTTGCCAGTTATAAGATGAATAAGTTCTGGAGATCTAACATACAGCCTGATGACTATAGTTGATAATACTATGTCAAACACCTCCAATTTGCTGAGAGTAGATCTTAAGTGTTCTTGCCACACAAAAAATAACTATGCAACTATGTGAGATGACGGATAATATTACCTATCCTTATCATAGTAATCATTTCACAATATAATACACAATGTTATATATATATCTCGTGTGGCTTGGGAAAATAAGATGTCGATTTTCCCCCTCCTCTCTAATAAATCATTGAAGAGCTGATCCTCTATGGGTGATGAGCATTTAGAGGTTCATTAAGCTATTCTCTCTAATTTGTATCTTCAGGATTTTTCACAATAGAGTTTTAATTGATTACCTAAAATATTTTTTATTAATATTGGAATGAGCAGAAAACCAAAAGAAAATGTAGCAAAAAAAGCATAAGGAAGAGTTTATGGAAACAGAAAATATAACTCATTCAGTAATATTTGGGGATTGAGGGGGATTCTGACCAGAATTTGGTTTGTGATATTCCATTGTTAAAATGAGTCCTCTAGAACAAAGGACTGTCAAGAAGAAGAAGATAGCCAATATATTTGAATTATGTGCTAATAGAAGCATAGACAAAAAGATTAAGATTCTCTAGAAGGTTAAATGTAATACTCTCCTTCTTACCTTACTTCACAGACCAAACATTAAGTCATATCTTTTATACAAGTACAGAAAACGTTATAGTGAGAAAAGAATGAGAAAAGAACGTGTGTGTGTGAGTGTGTGTGTGTGTGTGTTAGTCACCCAGTTGTGTCCAACTCTTTGTGAAGCCACGGACTGTAGCCCACCAGGGTCTGTCCATGGAATTCTCCAGGCAAGAATACTGTAGTGAGTAGACATTTCCCTCCTCCAAGGGATCTTCCTGACCCAGGGATTGAACCAGAGTCTCCTGCATTGTCTGAGTTACCAGGGAAGCCTGAGAAAAGGATACTGGAGGATAAATAATGGACAAAAAGAACTTTTATGCTATTTAAAACAGTATATATTAGCCTTTTCTCCTAAATACTGAGTGATTAAACCTAAGCTGTGTATTAATCTCTTCCAGGGTCTATATTTTTCACCAATTTATTTTATATTGATGTCCATTTTAGTATCTAGTCATTAAAACCATGTCAACATTTTGCCTATTATTCTACTAGTACTGACTAACTGGTACTGAGCAGTGTTTTTAGTAGCCAAACAGTATAAGGCATCTATGTTACTAATTCAGTCTGAGCATTTGCATTGAAGCTTGAATGAAACCTTCACCTTTTGTTGGCCCGGCCCTGGTCTTGAACTCACTGGAGTGTATTTGTTAGAATCACAGACAGATTGAACCCACTATTCAATCAATAATTGAACTATGCTTCTAAGATGCTTTCTTTTTAACACAGAAGGAAAATAACACAGCTTGACCCCTGTGAAGTGTTATGAAGAGCTGCAGTCAAGTGGAGATGTCTTTTATTCTGGCTGGAGTATATTGCTGCTATCTTAACCTTGAGGTGGGCAAAATCATGAATAGCTACATAAAGTTCCTTTATCTTTGTTGCTTCCATGTTAAGAGGCCTTATTAACACAAAGGCATTAAAATTGGATTGAGTCTGTAGCTAAACATTTAATTTTAATGTGTATAATAACTTAAACTAAGAGGATAATAGCTACCATTGACTGAGTGGGTATTTTAACCAAACACCAATCTAAGAGCTTTACCTACAGCATTAGACTTATATATTTTTTCATTATTTGTTGGCATTCCAGGAGATCATCTGGCCAGTTGCTCTCAGGTGCACCACTGACCTACATATGCACTGGCAGTGAGCAGGGTGATTACAGCCTTTAAATATAACTAGAGTTGAAATGGGTTCAGTACATGAATGATGCTCTGAGTTTAATGCATGCAAGGATGAGTTAGAAATCAGCTTCCTGTCCTTGTTTTACCTCAGTCTAAAGAAGGGAATTGTAGGAATATAAACTATGTCCCTAAGTGTTATATCTATTCATGCAATTTCATCACATAGGACGAGGTTTCACTCATTGTTTTGGGAACACTTGTTATTTGGTCTTACATAGGTTGGGATACCCAGACATTCTACATGGATTTCTTTATTCAATCATTTATTCATTTATTCAATCAATAAATATTTATTAAAGTTGACTGGGGTTCAGCCTGGTCTTCCTGGGTGGCTCAGTGAGTAAAGAATCTACCTGTGATACAGGAGATATAGGAGATGCAGGTTCAGTCCCTGGTTTGGGAAGGTCCCCTGGAGGAGGGCATGGCAACCCACTCCAGTATTCTTGCCAGGAGAATCCCATGGACAGAGAAGTTTGTTGGACTGCAGTCCATAGGGTTGCAAAGAGTCAGACATGATTGAAGTGACTGAGCATACAGGCATGCAGGGTCCAGCCTACTGGGTTCAAGGCATTAGAGGTATACTCATGAATAATCAAAGCTCTTGCCCATTAGGAGTTTATATTTTAGTGGGAAAGGCTTATGCTTGTTTCGTTGTTGTCTAAGTTTCTGTCAAGAAGTAACAAACACTACAAAGATAACTTGAAGCAGAAGAAGTAATGGAAAATATAGGAGGTGCTTTTTAGGATGTTTGGGAAAAGCACCCTTAAGGAGCTGACATTTTTGCAGAGAGACAAGAATAAAGTAAAGGAATGAGTCAAGTGCTCTCAGAGAGGGCTCCCCAGTGTGTGTATGCTCAATGGGCTGAAGAAAGGCAGGGTGGAGAGTGAAAAGAGGGGATGATGGCATCAGCAAGGTAGGTAAGGGCAAGGTCATACAGAGAATAGTAAGCACAGTAAGGGCTGTGTATGCTGTTCTGATTATATGGAAAATCACTGGGAAGTTGTGAGGAGGAAGATGACTTTCATTGATGTGCATCTTAAATTCATGCGCTATCACGCAGGCATAGTAGAGATTACAATAGGGAATAAAAGGAAACAGATCAGTTATAAGGCTATTGCAACCATGCAGGCAAGAGATGACATGTATGTACAGGATTTAAGTTTTACTGGAAACTGTGAGAAGATGGTTAGGACTCTGGATGAAAAATGCTTTTAGAATTCCCAAGTGCTCTTTATAAATGAGTGCTAATTCATTGAATTGGCCAAAAAGCTAGTTTGGGATATACCATAGCATCTTATGGAAAACTGGAACGAACTTTCTGGCCAACCCAATAATAAGCTAGAGTCAAAGCTATGGTTTTTCCAGTAGTCATGTACGGATGTGAGAGTTGGACCATAAAGAAGGCTGAGTGCTGAAGAATTGAACTGTGGTGTTGGAGAAGATTCTTGAGAGTCTCTTCGACTGCAAAGAGATCAAATAAGTCAATGCTAAAGGAAATCAACCTCGAATATTCACTGGAAGGACTGATGCTAAAGCTGAAGCTCCAAAAATTTGGCCACGTGATGTGATGAGCCAGTTCATTGGAAAAGACCCTGATGTTGAGAAAGACAGAAGGCAGTTGGAGAAGTGGGCAACAGAAGATGAGATGATTGGATGGCATCACTGAATCAATGAACATGAGTTTTAGAAAATTCCAGGAGACAGTGAAGGGTAGAAGAGGCTGGTTTGCTTCAGTCCACAGGGTAACAAAGAGTCAGACATGACCTAGAGACCAAACAACAACAATAAATAATTCTTACTACATAGAATATGGAGTGAAGAATTCGTACGTTCATTCAATACTTATTGATCATTAGTAAGAAAACAAGGGCTACGTACTTGAGCTTAAAAGTTAAAAGATCAGTTCAGTGGAAAATAACTGCCAACAGCTGAATTTGTCACATATAACTCTCTAGCTTCCTCCTCTCCCCTTCCCAACCACAATCACCTCCACTAAGTTCTCTGCATTTGTAGCACCCGGTCTGACCCATGACACATGAGGCTGTTACCATTCAAGATGCTCTTTTCATCCAGAGTTTGAGAATGGAAGGAATGGATTAAATGACATAGCCTATGTGGTACATTTGCACGTGACCACACACACATATACATTCACAGGAACACACACACCTCCTAGTTTCCACATCCAACTTTTGAGCATCCCAAGTCCAACCTAGACAGCATATTAAAAAGCAGAGACATTACTTTGCTGACAAAGGTCCATCTAGTCAAAGCTATGATTTTTCCAGTAGTCATGTATGGATGTGAGAGTTGGACTCTAAAGAAAGCTGAGTGCCAAAGAATTGATGCTTTTGAACTGTGGTATTGGAGAAGACTCTTGAGAGTCCCTTGGATTGAAAGGAGATCAAACCAGTCAATCCTGAAGGAAATCAGTCCTGAATATTCATTGGAAAGACTGATGCTGAAGCTGAAATTCCAATACTTTGGCCACCTGATGTGAAGAACTGATTCATTAGAAAAGACCCTGATACTGCAAAAGATTAAAGGCAGGAGGAGAAGGGGACGACAGAGGATGAGATGGCTGGATAGCATCACTGACTCAACGGACATGAGTTTGAGTAAACTCCGGGAGTTGGCAATGGACAGGGAGGCCTGGCGTGCTGCAGTCCATTGGGTCACAAAGAGTCAGACATGACTGAGTGACTGAACTGAACTGAAGTCTTTCCTATCTTTGTTGACACGGTTATGCAACTTTCAGCCAGTTAAGCTAGAAAATTTCTTTAATTCATATTTTAATCACTGTGGTCTCAACTCTCCCTTGTTCCTTTCTCTTTTTTTAACAGAAAGGTTTTAGGTGAAATACAGCAAATTTGTTCAAATAGATTTCCTTGAAAACCTTTCTTATTGCTTGACATAGAAAGACACACTCTCTCATATTAACCATACAGATTTCTGTGTTGCTGTGGGTATTGTAAATTCAGTATCTGTTCTAAAAGTTATGCTTGCTTCTTTGTCCTAAACAAAGGGCAGATCTTTGCTGACTTTTCAGCCCAGCAAGATTCAACCCTTGAGTGAACATTTGGGCACTTCAGCAGAGATGGCATGGTTCCCTGTAGCAGGGACCTGCCTGTGACTCCAAAGGAAACTTTCAGTGTCAGCAAAAATCTAGGGTTTATAAAAAAGGAGAGGGAGGGACATGAATCAACTGGTAGACAGTTCTGAAAGCTGAAAATAAGTATACCCAGCTAATATCCCTGAAAATGGTGCTTTTGAAATCTAGGTACTATTGAATGCAAATTGCAATTTGACATGACTTTAAAAATTATTAAAGAACAATGGAATGATAATGAAGAGACAGTTTCATCTATGTTATATGTACACATATACTATGTATTATGTTACATGGAAAAGACATAAGTACATGTACCATATTTTTGGTACATTTTTATTTTTGAAAATGCTCTGTGTGTACAATCTAGTTACTTTCCTTAGTTTTAGGAAATGTACGTGGGCTGCAGTGGACTTCCTCCACTTCATAAGCAAGGCTTAGTTAGGAGAGCGCCTTGGGAGCTTAGGAAGGGTTAAAGTTTTGTCTGTGACACTGAAATTGAGGCCAGCTGTAGGTCATATTCACGTCCAAGTCACAGGAAAATGAACCTGTGAGACAGAACCTAATTATCTGCTAAACCAAAAGCCAGTCTCAGTTCAATAACTTACGACAGAGCTAGCAGCCAGATATAGTGTTACCATGGCAACGCTGGAAAAAGCTCCACTGTGGTTGAGAATGAGGAGGAAGGGAAGGAGACTGTAACCCTAAATGTGCTGTAGCTGTTTGATCTCGGACATGTGGGTCTGTCTAGAAAGCCAGGTTCTTCCATACATGCCTATCACTGTCTATTCACTTGAATATCTGCCATAATTACTGAAAAAAAAACAAACATGTAATTATAAGGTCCTCTGGGCTTAAAATAATCCACTAGTAAATGGTTAACTGGGAATTAATTTTAAAGAAAATAATAAGCTTCCTTTTTCTACCCTTCATGCCATCCCTAAATACAGATAAAGCAGAACACAAAGGGTGGGGATTCTTGAATAACCTATGATTGTAATGAATGAATTCTGTGTCCATGAAATTCATTGTCAGCCTCTTTTCCTCATATTGCCACATGCCAAGATATTTTTGAGAGAAAACTTTTTGGAATTAAGCAATAACATTTACTTTTCTAAGGGGTAGAAACAGAACTGGAGAGTAGAAGAGAAATAGTTTTCCTCTGTGAGCTCTATCTAAACTTTCAGGTAAATAGTTTCCTGGAATACTGAGTAAGGCAAATCATATATTAGAGGGAGATAAGTTCAGCTAGGTTGGTCATTTTTCTTCTTGCCAGTTCAACTTTGTAGTTCTTTCTGGAACAGCACTGAATTTCTGAATTTAGGAGATGATACGGCTTATGCACACATAAAAACTTCACTAGATAGTTACTCTGAATGCTGTGAAAACAGCATCTCATGCAAGATGTTTGCAGAAGTAATAAGAGCATGCCATACAATCACATGCACTTAGAGGGGGAATTCAGAAGTACATATATTCCTTTCTCTCTCTCTTTTTCAATCCTTCCCAATGGAGACAAGTCATGCTAGAGCTTGTCAGTTACAATTATTGGATTTCAACATATTTGACAATTTTGATATTCCATTAATGATGTAATAAGACACATCTTGTACATAATATTATCACTTGGGCTTGCTATACAGTTGTGATAATATTATTTGAATCACATAGATATGTATGCATAAATATACAGATACAGCAATGTTTATGTATAACTCATAAACACACTGGGTTTGTAATATGGAGAGGAAAGGATATGGAGATGAACATTATCCTTTTCATATGCATGAATAACTTTTCAGTAATGCAAATGAGAAAACACAAAATGGAACATAGGCTTCTTCTAGTAGAAATATGACTAAGAACATAGCCTGAAACTCACCAATATATTAAAGTCACTTATGATGTCTGCAAATTTCTTTTTAAGGTGTCACATCTTTTAAAAATATTTTACCCTACCCTATTATATTTGCAGTATTTAATTGAGTAAATAAATAAATCCACAACTTTAGATTCCTTTAAATTGCCACAACACATGAAAGGGAGCTTGAGGGTTTTAAGAAGATAAAAAATGGAGGTGGGGGTGAGGTGTATGTTCACAGACATCAAAGGGGAAAATGAATTTTATGATTAATTTCCAGGTAGAAGTAACCTCACCTTTGCCCCTGACCCTATGTTAATTCCTTTTCAAGTAAATAGAAGCCAGGGTATATAACCCTAAGACAGATATTTCTGAGACCTGATTATTAAAGAGTTTTATTGGTTGCAAAGATGCCAACAATACAGTTCAATAAACTGTCTGGATCCTGTTACTTATAATATGAGTAAGTATTTCTCTTAATCTTTCTACTTACATGAATTAATTAGTTGGAAAAGAAAATGAAGCAATTTTATCAAAGCAGCATCTCAAAGAGCTATTGATTCAAATGCTTTTACATTTTAACCTTATCACAGAAGATTAGCTTGCAGATATAAGCTTAATAATGATGCAAAGCACAAGATTTCACTGGATTCTCTGTTCCACCTGAATTCCCAAGAAAGGTATTAGAAGCACTGAAAAAAAACAATACTATTTTTCTCATGATGTTCTTTTGGTCAATGACTTTGAAGATATGTGCCATGATTTGGAGGCTTCCTTGTTGGCTCAGATAGCAAAGAATCTGCCTGCAATAAAGGAGACCTGGGCTCAATCCTTGGGTTGGGAAGATCTCCTGGAGATGTGAGTGGCAACCCACTCCAATTCTCCCCTGGAGAATTCCATTGACAGAGGAGCCTGGCAGGCTACAGTCCACGGCGTCACAAAGAGTCGGACACGACCGAGCGACTACATTCTCAACTATTTCACTGTATATTTTCTTTAGGATCATCAATATCTCTTATATTTTAGTGAGTAGGTGTGCTTGTGCATACTTTTTTTCTAACTGTAATCCTAATGTCCACCCACAAATAAAATTTTTGTGAAGAACATGCTCCATTTGGTACAAAGACATGGGTATGTCCAATTAACATTAAACAAATACAATAAAATAAACTGTAACTGAAACTAAGTTCACACTTTAAAACTAAGCTTACAGATTAGAATAACCTGCCTGCCATATGGAAGGTACCTCAATGTATTTTTTTGATTGACTGAATAAATAAATGGACCTATCTGACAAGGACCAGGACAAAATAAGAAAAAAGCAAAGTCTTGAAAGAAACTTGAAAAGAGACTACATTATGCTAAATCTTGGATGAACTACATGGAAAAGATTACAATTTCCAAAGGTTCTTAATTCACTCATTAGAAAGGCAAAGTAAATGAAAATTTAGAAATATAGTTATCACTATTGAATTTGAGCTTCTCGGGTGGTGCTAGTGGTAAAGAACTCACCTGCCAATGAAGGAGACTTAAGAGATGTGGGTTCAATCCTTGGATTGGAAAGATCCCCTGGAGGAGGGCATGGCAATTTACTCCAGTATTCTTGCCTGGAGAATCAGATGGATAGAGGAGCCTGGCAGGCTATGGTCTAGAGGTGCAAAGAGTTGGACATGACTGAAGTGATTTAACATGCTACTGAATAATCTATTTTTAAATGGACTGGGGCTTCCCTGATAGCTCAGCTGGTAAAGAATCTGCCTGCAATGCAGGAGACCCCAGTTCTATTCCTGGGTCAGAAAAATCCTCTGGAGAAGGAATAAGCTACCCACTCCAGTATTCTTGGGCTTCCCTTGTGACTCAGCTGGTAAAGAATCCGCCTGCAATGAAGGAGACCTGATTTCAATCCCTGGCTTTGGAAGATTCCCTGGAAAAGAGAAAGGCTATCCACTCTAGTATTTTGGCCTGGAGAATTCCTGGGGTTGCAAACAAGCATACACTACTGAGCAACTTTCACTTGCTACTTACTACTTCCTAGAATATTCTAGAATATATGTGAATTTAGCATATAATAAAGGTGGCATTTCACATCTCTGATTTCTACTTTCTCCCCACTATGGCTACCCACTCTTTTCTGGTTCTCATTAACCTCTGCTAACGTGTCTTTTGGTGTGTGGGTCTTTCCCCTTTGGAAATTCTTCCCTCAGCAGTGAAACTATCTAAAATGCTGCTTTCAACAAGCCCAGTTTGCTGACTAACCCTCTTTCCTTGGTTCTATCTGTTGTTGTGGATCTTCTGAAACTCCATAGTATCCTCCATTTTCCAGCTATCTCCTTGATGCTTGTTGAAGGCAAGGACATTTTTCCAGATCTCTCCTGTGCCCTGCTGAAGGGCTTTCTTGGAAGAAGGTGATGGGTGGAGGGTGAGAGGCCGGGGTGCTAGTTCAGACTCCCTCTAGTTGTCCGCTGCTGCCACTTCTATAAGCATCTACAAAGCTGTCCCGCCTAGCCCACCCAGGAGGGCTCCAGAGGGCAGGGCTCATAATCCCTCTGGCTTTCATGTCTTTATGCTCATCCAGCAGGAGCCTGTTACCTGTTTCCCTCCCCTAGAAGTTACAGCAGTCAGAAGAGAGTATGTGATGTTCCTTACCTACATCCAATTTTCTCCCCTCTCTCTCTCTCTCCTTCTCTAGGCTCTTCATACACCCAGTCTAGAAAGTTTCATGCTGTCCTGTGAGATGAGCAACTACTTGTAGCTCATATCCTAAACTCTTCTCTAGTTTAGGGTTAACTTTTATAAATCCTACGATCCAAATCTCTAGTATCTAGGTTACGATTTCTAACCAAGCCCTTTAAGAATTAAAAAGAAAACCATTTCCCTCTCAAGAGCCCAGCTCTTCCAACTTAGAACAGTGTGTCTTTCCACTAAACGAATAAATGGCATTGATCAAATGTGTAGAGAAAAATAAAAGCAACAAGCATAAATTGGGGAAATGATAGCCTTGGTTAAAATTTTTCAGATCTCATTCTACATGCAGTTAATCCCTTGGCTCTTCTAAACACTTCTCTGTTCCATCATTCTCTCTCCACTTCCACTGACACCACCTTCATTCAGGCCGTTTTCATCTATCCAAATTAATATATCAATGGAATACTTATATATAATTATATAAATGTGTATTTATCATCAGAATACTATTTATAATTAGGAAAAAAAGAATGGAAAAAACTCAGCTTATACCTATGAATGCAGTAGGTAAATTAATCATATTATACCCAAACAATAACATAATAAGCATATGCTAAAATGATATGTGGGAAAAGTTCCTTTGGTATTAACAATTAAACAGCAAGTTACAAATATTTATGAAGATATTCAGTGTATCTGTGAATGAGAAAGACAAAGAAGGAGAGAGAGGTATGATTATATACCATATGACAACTGGAATTATTTTCTGAGTGATTATATATATATATATATATATACACACACATATATGTATACATATATGCATACATATATATTTGATATTTTGTCTGAAATTTCTAATTTTATGAAAAGAACCCTTTTTATTATGCAAGTAATGTTTAATATATTTTGTAAATAAGCTACTTGCCTGTGTTGTTGTTCAGTAGCTAAGCCATGTCTGATTCTTTGCAACCCCATGAACTGCAGTATGCCAGGCTTCCCTGTCCTTCACTATCTCTTGGAGTTTGCTCAGACTTATGTCCATTGAGTCAGTATCCATGAGTTGACTATATCCAACTCATTCTCTGTTGCCCTTCTCCTCCTGCCCTCAATCTTTCCCAGCATCAAGACTTTTTCCAATGATTCAGTTCTTTGCATACATGGCCAAAGTATTGGAGCTTCAGCATCAGTCTTTCCAATGCATATTCATGGTTGATATCCTTTAGGATTGACTGGTTTGATCTCCTTGCTGTCCAAGGGACTCAAGCGTCTTCTCCAACACCAACATTCAAAAGCATTAATTCTTTGGCTTCAGCCTTCTTTATGGTCCAACACTCTCATCCACACATGACTACTGGAAAAAAAATATAGCTTTGATTACATGGATTTTGTCAGCAAAGCAGTATCTCTGCTTTTTAATATTCTGTCTAGGTTTAATACACTGCCTTCTCAGACAACCACTTTACCAGTTGCCTTTAGAGTAATGTAAAAATATCTTAAAGATTAATTGAGATTAGCTGGTTTAATAACATTGGACTGGTAGGTTACTCTAATTCTAGTTACTCTGTTTTTAAAAAAATTAATACTATCTTTCCAGTTGCATACAGAAGAATTCCAGCATTTTCAGGATATGATTCACTTGAGGAAGACAAGAGTTTTAAATGAGATATATTTTCATAAACAAACAATGTTATAAAGAAATTTCTTCCTCTTTCCAATCACCATACTTACTTAGGTTGAGATAAAATGTCTCCATATTATGGTTCTGTTTCATGAGTTATTGCATGCTTCAAAATTACATATTTCATTATGACAAAGATTGCCATTTTTCTGAAATTATCTATTCACTTATTCCTCTGGTTTTTAGCTGGATGAATGCCTACCCAGAATAAAGTCTACGTTTCCATGAAAAGCCTTCATCAAAAGCCTTGTGGACCTTCTGACTAAATTCTAAGGGCATGGCAGAGTTTTTATTTAAAAGTAAGTGTACATTCTTGGACTTCCCAGATGGCACTAGTGGTAACGTATCCACCTGTCAATTCAGGAGACACAAGAGACCTGGGTTTGATCCCTGGGTTGGGAAGATTCCCTGGAGTAGGAAATGGCACCACACTCCAGTAATCTTGTTAGAAATTTATGTGGGCAAATGAGCCTATTGGGCTACAGTCTATGGGGTCACAAAGAGATATGATTGAGTAGCTGGCTCTGTCTGCATGTAGTGTCCTTATTTTCCTCCTTATTCCTGCTGACCTAAAAACAACATGGGATAGCATCAGTGATGATTTGGAGATTAACTGAGAATCTGAAAGAAATGAATATCAGTCAAAGAGAGAAGATAAGCCTAGATTCCTGATTTCAACATGTTCAACCAGCTTTGTGTAAAAATTATTTTCAAAGCTGAGGAATCACATCCAAAATTTTAGTTAGTTCTTTGATATCTTACCTTTGGGAGTCACACTGACACCATGAATCTGACATGCATGATATCAGATTTCTATAAACTGCAATAGGAACTCGGGGAATCTGGTTCACAGAGGATTATCATTCTCATTCTTCAAGTGTCAAAAGGAGGAGGGATTTATTGTCATTTTCCATTTGTTTTTTCCTTACCATAGTTTTTATTCCCATGTAATCTACTAGGTTATGAAATTATCTTAATTATATGGTCATGATTTCTCATATATACCATCTCATTTTCACACTAATTATTCCTACCAGTTCTTAATTTTTGTGTAATTTTAGTCTCAATTCAGAATCTTAGAAACACTAAAGGCTCATTTCCCCCAAAATAATGAATATCCCACTCAAAATATTTCATATAATCTCATGGGAACATGGCAGACCTCAGATCAGGAAGCCCAAGTTTAGATCTCTATTTTCATTTCTTCTTATGTCTAATTATCCTTGTTCTTCTCACCAGTCTCTACCTTATCTAGGAGCTTTTACAAATGCATCTGTGTGGGCTTGACTTCTATCCAACTGAGTCAGAATGTACAAGGTTAGAATAATGGTGTATCTTCATAAGTCTTTCTGAGTAGTTCTGATATGTCCCCTAAGTTGAGGTCTTACGTTACACTGATTTTGGATTAATCTTGACTCTTTCCCCAAATCTTTAAAGGATGCCCAGTGTCTGCCATACTATAAAACTACACAATTATTAGAAAAGCCTCTGTGAGCACTGAAGGGCCTCTGTTAGCTGGTCTCAGGTTATCCTTCAATAGGCATTGCATAAAAATGCACCTAATGTTCCAACAAAATTAAATGCCAAACATAGCCTGTCTTTCCTGCATCTACACATTTGCTCATGCTGCATATTTTTACTGAAACTAAGCCATCACTTCCTCTAGAATTTCTGTCACAGACTAGCTAAATACAGCCTCCTCTTGAGAATTGTCTTTGATTCTCAACAGCCAAAGTAAATACTTCCTCTCCAAACCCCAAACATTGTGTTTTTATATTCCTCAGGATCTGTCATATTCTGATTTGATAACTTTTTTTTAATTTTTAGCTTTTCTTATTTTTTCTTAAGAATGTATCTTGTGAAGAAGGAATTCTAACTTCATTTTGCACATACTTACCATAGGGTCTTGTTTTGTATAGATTATGAATAAATGGATGGATGAAAATAAGGATGGATAAAAAGATTGGGGCGTTGAGTGTCTCCTGTTTGTAACTGCCTATAACCGCACTTGTTGCTTGTTGTTGTTTAGTTGCTGAAGCATGTCCAGTTATTTTGTGACCCTGTGGAATGTAGCCTTTAGCCTGCCAGTCCATGGGATTTCCCAGGCAAGAATATTGGAGTGGGTTGCCATATTCTAATCCAGGGGATCTTCTTGACCCAGGGATCAAACCTGCATCTCCTTCATTGGCAGGAGGATTATTTACCACTGAGCCACCAAGGAAACTCACACTTGTTCATGGGACCCTTCAAAACAATGAACTTAGAAATCAAAGAATATTCTTGTTTGAAAGTAAGATTTGGGACAAAATTGAAGACTCATAATGGAGAGGAGAAAGAGAAATCACTGCCAGACTTTGGGGTGATTTTTCCATACTTGACAAGAGGGATGATGCCCAAATTCTCAGTTAATAGTTATGTTTCGAAGATCTAAGGTTTCATTGAGTTTAAATCAATCTTGTTGAGGGAACAAGCAAATCTATTAAGGAAGTACAAGTTTCTCTTCCTCTGTGGGTTTAAAGAAGTTGGTTCCTAAAGGTGAAAGACATAACAGAATTGTTAATTTTTAAAAAAACATTCAATGGGAAGCTCCTACAAGAGCTATAAAGAACTTCTTTTTACACTAGTCAAATGTAGATTTTTTTCTATGCCACTTGGTCAAAAATATTGTGGCATAATTTAATGCTTGACCTATGTAATACAGTTAAATGCATACAATTTCTCACTGACTCTATAATCCTTAAATCTACATTTTATGTGCAAGAACATAAAAGTATAAATCAATACTTTTCATGGTATTCTAGGCTTGAGACTTGCTTAATTGAAGTTCAAAACCACTCCATGAATGACATTATGTATTATTAGATAATCAAAGTTTAATCTGGGAATGTGTGCACAGAGCTCGCATTTCAAAATCACAGAATTTTACAAACATTCTGCAAAACTAATGGCAGTTACTGCTACTGTCATATTTTAAAACTATCACTACATCATGGTTAAAATAAAATTTAGCTTATCAGTGATTTTTTTCTTATATAAAATTTTAACAATCAAGTTTTCCTTCTTGAGACTGAATAAGGAAGTAAGAATGTTTTTTACAGCAAGAAGATGTATAATGATGCAAATAATCCTCTGATGAGCATGAAAATTCCAAGCAAGTCTCAAGAAAACACAAGAAGAAAAGACTCAGAGTAATAATCCAAGATTTGTGAAATAAAATTGATTTCCATTCAAATCAGTTCTTTTATTCTTCTTGAAAATGTCAAGGTGTCAGCCTTGGTCATTACGAGGCTGACTTATAGTTGAGACAAAGTGATAGTACCAGCTGACTGTCTGGAGCCACAGCCTAGTGTCTGGAAGGGCTGCCAATGACAGCCCTTTTCTTAACCAATCAGCAAGGCTTAACTAAAACCCTCACCTTTTCCCTCTATCTTGATAAGGAAAAAGATAAAATACAATCTGGAAGATTTATTCTGTGGGAAATAAACAAGCATTATGAGAGGAAGTAGGTATCACACTTCCATGGAATAAATAATAAAGATTATTTATGGCAATCTATATTTCAACATTTAGAAACACATATTCATAATATGAGCAAAAACAGATGTTCTAAATATGACAACTTATTTTAATATACTGGAAACCACAGCATAATTTTGTAATTTGATTAATTAGGAAGAAGAATTGTGGATGTGAAAATCAATTTTCAAACTTTCTAAATTATATTTATAGCCTTGCTCATCTACATCACAAAACCCCAAAATGTTTTGCATGAAAATCATTATTCATAGCAAATTAATCTTTTTCTCAGTGAAGAAGATCCCTAAATAGTAGTCAGTGGTAGTATAATATCTAAAATTGTCCAGTTCATAACATGGTAAAAAACAGTGCTGAAAAGGTTTAGGATCTAACATTCTAATAATATAAAATTATATAATGGTTATATTTATATAAAGATGCAGTTGTTTATATGTGCATTTTATGAGTATATGTATTACTATGTATGCTCAATCATGACCCATATGTTATAGCCCACCAGGTGCCTCTGTCCTTGGGATTCTCCAGGCAAGAATACTGCATTGGGTTGCCATTTCTATTCCAGGGGATCTTCCTGACCCGAGGACTGAACCTGTGTCTCCTACATTGGCAGGTGGATTCTTTACCACTGAGCCATCTGTGAATACATGTATAACTATGTGTATATACAAATATGATTATATCTGTATAAAATTATAGCCATTGTATTGATTTTATACAGTTAGACTGTTATATATATATATAATATATACATACACACTTACACATGCATACACACACACACACACACACACATATATATATATGTATCTCTAAAGATAGTAGAAGAGGAAGAAACTAACTCACAGGTCATAATAAAATATTTGTAACAATCAGCATCATGAAGCTCCCTAGTACTATAATATTACAGATAAAGGTAAAAGGATATAAAATTTTCTATAACAGAATGACCTAATCATATGGTGGCTGAGGATAGACAGTTCAGTTCAGTTCAGTTCAGTTGCTCAGTCGTGTCCGACTCTTCGCGATCCCATGAATCGCAGCACGCCAGGCCTCCCTGTCCATCACCAACTCCCGGAGTTCACTCAGACTCACGTCCATCGAGTCCGTGATGCCATCCAGCCATCTCATCCTGGGTCGTCCCCTTCTCCTCCAGCCCCCAATCCCTCCCAGCATCAGTCTTTTCCAATGAGTCAACTCTTCGCATGAGGTGGCCAGAGTACTGGAGCTTCAGCTTCAGCATCATTCCCTCCAAAGAACTAGACTACATAATATTAACAATATCCCTTTTATACCAAACTCCCATTTCTAATAATCCTAAATAATTTTTAAAATGACAAATTCCTAAATGAGTCTATCTAAATATTGACTACCCAATATACGCAAACTATTAAACGATCATGAAAAAATGCTAATGAAATATAAACAATCTCAGAACTTTTGCATTCCAGTGGTTAAGGTTCTGCCTTCCACTACAGAGGGCATGGATTTGATCCTTGGTCAGGGAACTAAGATCTTAATTAAACTCTTAAAAAAAACACTATAATTAATCTCCATGTAATTAATCTCCAAGGTTGAGATTTGCTGCGGCTAATGTTTTATAGTTACAAAGCTATACAGAACACATTTGTTTTAAAAAACGTAATATGACTTATGTTGATAGGCCTCCACTAAGTTCACCAAGACAGAAGCCTATAATGTATCATTCTGTAAAGCTGGAATATATAAGCTGGAAACGCGGAGTGGTTGTTGGGAGCCCTGTTACATTTTTGCCTGCTTTGAATTTCTTTCACCTTCTGCCAGTGACATTGAACTTGCCAGATGTATCTTGTGAGGCTTCCCAGGTGGTGCTAGTGGTCAAGAACCCACCTGCTAATGCAGGAGACTTAAGAGACGGGGTCTTGATATCTGGGTTGGGAAGATCCCCTGGAGGAGGGCATGCCAACCCACTCCAGTATTCTTGCCTGGAGAATCCCATGGATAGAGGAATTTGCTGGGCTATAATCCATAGGGTGTCAAAGAGTCAGACACGTCTGAAACAACTTAACACGCACACCGGTGTATCTTGTACTGCCTCCCCTACACGGCCTGTCCAACATGAGTCACAAGTGGACAGAGAAGTTGCTCCAAAACAGAGGCAATCTGAGCCTTTCAGAGAATTGAAATTGATGTAGGGATTAGGAGAAACATTTTACTGTTTCCTCCTGGAGTTACAAGCTGTAGGAATGTGGCATGAGGAACATCTAGAGTTCCCATTGGTCATATTGGCTATCAGCTAGAGAGAATGCGAGAATGAGGTCAACTGCCTGAGAATGAAGTCAACACATTTATTGGAGATAGAGAAGGTGGGGAGAGATATTGTGGAGTAAAGGAGACGGACCCAGGTAGAGGAGGAAAGGAGAAACAAGAGAAGGAGGAAGAGAAAGAGGAGAAAGAGAAGGAAGAGGAGGAAGGGGAGGAAGAGGAGGAGATGATGTCCATATAGTTTTCTCTTTTGTATAAACTATCTTGAGCTGAGTTTTGATCTTTTGCTACTGAAGGAGTCTGATTAGTCCAATGATCTAAGCTAATACTGGGGTTTCCCAGGCGGCACTAGTGGTAAAGAACCCATCTGACAATGCAAGGAGATATGAGAGATGTGCGTTCAATTCCTGGGTCAGGAAGATCCCCTGAAGGACAGCATGGCAACCCACTCAAGTACTTTTGCCTGAAGAATCCCATGGACAGAGAAGCCTGGAGGGCCGCAGTCAATAGGGTTGCAAAGAGTCGGACATAACTGAAGTGACTTAGCACACAGTACAAGCTAATGCTAGTCCTTCCTGACATGACTCAAAAAGTCTCCTGTGGGATGGAAAAAATATGTAACTATCTAATGATATACCAATTTTAACCTGAAAATCATTATTTTATAAATCAATCATAAATTTAAAAAGTGAAGAGGACAGAAGTTCAGTTTCATAACTAGCGGTAAAAGTTGTACTAATATTCTGGTTTTTTATTTCTGCTTCACTATTCTAGTTCAGTGGTGGCTTTTATGATGCAAAAGTCTAAAAATCCAAGTTTATTCTGTATGTTTTATTAACTCCCAGAGAATAGCCCAATTAAAATGTTTTGATCTTTTGACTAATTAATGTAATTGCTGCTTTATGAAACTCTGCCTGATCAATATCATTATATCCAATTTAGTGCTTTCTTAAAAGAAATTAAATGATAGTGCTTTTTTTTTACATGTACTGACAACATATGTAAATATTGCATTTTGGTCCAATTATTCTGGAAGTGCCATTTTTATAAACCAGTTATTTACATTGTCATGGTCTGACTATGCTTCTTAATCACCAGACCTTTGCATAGTATCTAGGCACTGAAAAATCCTAGCAATATCCCACATCTTGTCCAAATATATAGACGTTATCTCATATACACCTAGAAAATAGGACAAGCCTCATAAAATGCTAATCAATAAAATATGAAAAAGAATAAAGCCTCCAAAGTACAGAATTTATGAAAGGCTAAGGCAAACAAAAAGGACACAAAAGTGTCAGAAAAGTGAAAGACAGCTTTTGTAGAGCATAAGCTATTTAAGAGCAGAACTCCTCTTTTCCTTTCCTACAACTGACACTCAGAAAACCGTTGATAAAGATATTTATGATAAATGATTTGTGAGTGCCCTGGAGCTGAAATGATTTCCTAACGGTGTCTGAATCTCATCCTTTGGAACATTGTCTACCCAGTAAATTTGGGTGATGAAAAAAATAGTCTGTTTAGCAAAAGCAATTTCTTGGTGATAGGCACTGAGCTAAGGAATTTACTTGAATTATTTTGATGATCATTTCTGAAGTCCTCTGAAGTCCTTGATATTAAAATGTCATTAAAACATAACCAGAAATGAGTTCAGTTGTTTGGTAAATTATGAATCAAGCTTCATCTAATGTACTGAAAATAGCAACTACTTTTTATGACTAAATATTTAATATCTATATCTCCTAATCACATATCTGACATCTCATTTTAAAGTCAATCAAATTTTGTTAAATGGTCACATTTTTATTGGCCATGATGAACCCATGTATTTATGCAGCCTTAATTCATTATTTTTTATGTTAAATTTACATTTATGAATGAATGGATGAATTAACAAATTAATAGTTTATTTTAAGTTTATAAGTTATATTTATGAATTGGAAATTCATATGGGCTTCATTCTAAAGTAAAATCTTTTCTCAATGGTGACAAATATGTGTCACTAGTGAGACCCAGTTTTCCTCCTTTTTTGCAACCTGTAATCCCTGAGACAAAGGATGACAATCTTTTTCTAATATCTATATTAATTCTACAAGAAGACACTAGGAAAAAGCCCACTAGAAATTTCATCCCTGAGTCAAGGCCATAAAGGCCTTTAAACAAACTCTACAAGCAGCTATTTATCTCAGCACTAAGACTAATAAAATATACATTCTTATAGATGTGGTACTTCTTATAGATGCACATGTCTTATAAAGTGGAAAGAGCATTTTCTAAAGTCAGTAAGAGATAAGATAGGTATCATTTTAAAAATCATTTTTAACAACACAGTCGTATTATTTGTCAGCAATTTACTCTTTCAGAATTACTTTGTTACATTGAGTTAAAAATATGTCACAAAAGTGAATGGAAGGGAATGAACTAGAGAGAACATAGAAGTTGAGCTGCTTTTCTTCCAAAGGAGGAAGAGCATTTCCATTATTACATCATCTCTTTGTCTCATGTATACATTTGGGTGATTTTCATCAGTACACTTGGCAGACCTCACTAGAGCACACTCTATGGAAAGAAAATGCATTTTCTTTAAAAATAAGACACAGTTACTTTGAGACTCTGTTAATCACTCTTCCTTTCTAATGGAAAAAGTCACCACAGAAACTAAAGTACAAATTTCATTATTCTAGAAAGAACCTTAAAAGTTGACATGTCTTTGAACAATTGTTTCAGAAATCCTATTTTAAGTACATTTTCATTTTCTGGCATGGCTTGAATTGAATTCTAAACTTTCTGCTGTTTGTCCTCTAAGCCCCTCTGGTGAATTTAAATAGGCTTCCCTATATATTTAGTACATTCAAGAATTCTTTGTCATAGTGCTTACTCTGCTTTATTATTAGAAGGCTGTCTCGGAAGTCCAGCAGCCAGTTTGTTTTCTGCCATTAATAAAGAGTCTACTCTTTTCCCCACTTCTTTGAAGAAATTGAAAAGACTCCATGTTGGGTGGAGGGGGGCCAGGAAGAGAGAGAAGCGAAGGGAACCTCTGTGGTGTAATCCCCCAACAAAAAATGTTGTCTAATGTAGGATCCTCCTCAAGGTTCATAAATGCACAGGCTGGGTTTTTTCAATGCGATGTTTAACAGAGTAATAACTTAGCCACATACTGGTTCTCCCCTCACCACTCAAAAGAGGAAGTTTACCATGAGAAAGACATTACATTTTTAAATTCTACAAAACCAAGTGCATCTAACATTTCAACATCACCCAAATCTCTTAGTGAAGATGTCTGAAAACTGGAAACACCACAACAGTGTAAATTTAATTTCTCATAATTCACTTATATGTCCAGAAAAACACATAGGAGAATTTCAAGAAAGACCTACCAATTTGGCTGTATATTGATGTTGATTCTTGGCCTAGGGAAAGCTAATTCAAAGGCAAGGAAAGATGGTTCCACAGAATAGTTATCTGGGGTTCACAAATCGTCAGACACCTACCAGGAGAGAGGAAGAAACTTCTTAGAAAAGTGAAATGGTTAAGTCCACTTTACATCAAAGACCTAAAATGCCCCAGAAACCCAAAAGGCCAAGATGAAATCTACGAATCATTATTCTCATTTGGTTGACCTAACAGATATAGCCCATGATTATTTTGCACTCTAGTTTTGTTTAGGAATAATTATTAAGGTAACACACTTAAAACCATATTTCTTACATCAGATACAATGAAAAATTTATTTCACCATATGAAAATATTTCACTTTGAAACTCTTTATAAAATATGCATGGCATTAGCTGATTATATAAACCTATTTTATCTTAAATTCACTTAATTACCTTCAATTTCCACCTGCTTTCAAACTGCTACAAGTAAAGCACTACATACAACTTAATATTATTGGCTAGTAATGCACTCTATCTGATAAAGCTAGGAAAAAAGCAACATTCAATGAAAATCAAAGCTAACACATTGAAGAAATATTGTGGATAATTATATGAAATATTCTCAATTCTCATACTATTTTTACCAAAGGTTTGAAAAATTAAGATATCTTTGAATATATAAATATGTATAGTAACACATATTAATTTATATATTAAAGTATGTATTTAGTATATATGCTAATGTCTATTAATATACATACATATAATGTCTCAGAGTGTAGTTGGTCACTTAGAGATAAAAAACTAAATGTGGAGATGACAGTGTCAGTGCCTTAGTTTCCAGATACTATGTATTTGCAGCATTGTAGTAAAAAGCCTATTTTTCAAAAGCTTACAAATGTTCAGGATTTTTGAAAACTTCTCTATATTAGGAACTTTGTTTTCCTTTTATAAATACAGTCACTAAGGGATCAGTGGGATTTCAGTGCTAAGTTAAACGTCTAGTGAGAAATTAAACAAAAGAATCCCAAGTAATCAAAATGATGCCTGCACTCACTGCCTACCGAAACGTAGGCTGCACTGCATGTGTAAATGGCAAGAATATTTGGGCATTAGCTAACCCTTTACATACTGCTTTTCTAGAAACTCATCTAAACACAACAACTTGCAAAACCTTTTAAATATTCACCAGGTGAATTAGACTAAGTCTGGGCACATGTACTAGTATGTCCGTTTGAGTTTAAGGAATTTAAGGCAGTGTCCACCACTTGTAATTTCATTAGTAATTAACCTGCATTATAATTCCCCTGAGACACCTATACCTCTTCTAGACATTATTAATGTAGCTTAATCTCTGCACCTCTACTGCAGCTTTACTGGCACACTAAAGTGTTAAGGACTTTTATACTCAGAAAGATATTGACCCCATGAACCCAAAAATGAAATATAATCATATTTAGATTTGGCAAAATTCCAGAAGTGGCTTCCTTGATGGATCCTAAAAGGCTTTAAAAAATGTCAGTTTTGAAAAATTGCTGTTTTCCTTATAGAGATTGAAAGTTAAAAGCATGAGTATCACAATATTAACAGAGCAATGTGAAAGAGACAAAAGAAAAACTAATACGTCATTGGTATTTGATAGATGTTTAAGGTGAGAGATGATACTTAAAAAAAAAAAACAGAGCTGGAAGTTGACAGTAAATAGCAAACAATGTGAAAAAGGCAAAGAATCAAGCAGGGGTTAGTATGTTTCTGTAAAACAGTGATTTGCTATTTCAAAATTAAAATGTAAAAATAAGCTGGTGTCAGAGAGGAGGTGATTCCTCATTTCCACCGCATTGAGCAAGCTCACATCGGCGGCAGACAGCCTTTAATATATGCGTCTGGCTCAGACTAGTCTCCCAACCAGGAAGCCATAGAATTGTTAAGATCACTGCTTTTTTTGTATGCAACACACATCATTTTCTCACTCTTTGTTGTAGATCTCTCCCTTTATTTTAAGCTTAGTAAGATCTGATTTTCCAAATCATTTTATATAGCACCCAAACAATATCATCCTGTGACAGCTAAGATAGAAATGCAGAAAAAGTGGCATCCATCTATCCATATACAGCATAAAGTAATTTATATGAGTAAAGTTACTCACTTATATCTGTACTCACCTTCATGGAGTAAGAGAAAAGCTTTATCAATGATGCAATCAGAACAGATAGTTGACATATCAAACATTACATACAGAGGGTTCATACAGAATGCATGATGATTAGTAACATGTATACATATATTTATATGTTCATGTGGAAAATAAACACAGTTGCACTTTAAGTCTAGCATTGGTATCTTCTGACTATGAAGCAGAAGTTAATATATAGTGTGATTCGTAAATACGATGACATAAAAAATCCTGCATTTGAGATAGCTTACATTTGATAACATTAAAGCCAACAAACATCTCTCCCTTACATCATTTTGGAACTAAAGTGATGGAACACATTATACATATTGCGTTTAAAACAGGTGTTTGTAAACATATACCTGCATGTGGTGGTGTTTTGTATGAGACACTTTCTGATTCATTGGGTAAATGTTGTTATTAAATATAAGCAAGTTTCTGTGTACTTGTAGGTACGTAGAGTTCTTTGTACTGAGTAGCTTATGCGTTCAACAATGTTTAATTACAATGAGAACAAGGTTAAAAGAAATAAAAAATAAATACTACCCAAAACTTTACAGCTTATATTATCTCTGTTCATTTGAAGTTTTAAAACATGTTTATACATATATACATACTTAAAATTTTGAGATATTAGACTAATGAAGTAGGTGATATAAATATAAAATCTGAAAAGATACAGAGTGGATTCATGCTTAAATACATCCTTAAACACATTCTATGTGCCTGTATAGATGGGGGGTATGTTTATGATACTTTAACAACAATTTTTTAAGAAATATAACTCATGAGTGTTTTGTATTCTGTGATAGTTCAAATAATAAGTAATTCTAACAAATTCAATAAAAATGTAGACAGAAACTCCATTACAGTATTCTAAAACACATCCTGAGATTTATTTTTAAAATGAGAAGATATATACAATTTATAGTATCCCTGTAAAGCAATAGAGTTTAAAGAATGAAATAATATTGTTTCTTCTATTATGGAAAAATCTCTTGCCTCCATTTTGAATCTTAATATCTGCAACATAATTATAAAATTTAAAAATAGATTTAATGTAAGATTCTGTTTTCAAAAATGCACATTTGATACGGCAATAGCTAATAATGTTCAAGTGTGACATGTTATAGTTGTAATAGTTACCTTATATTAGATTAAAATTCTCATAAAAGTATAAGTCTGCAGTTCAGATTCAATTTATAGAAGAACTAGAACTACCTGACTTCATAGGTGGTGTTTACTAAATTTTCTCACATACATTCATGATATATGCCAAGCAAAATGCAAAAATGAAAAGATATCATATTCCTGCTAATTATGATAATTCATGCTCATAACAAAATAATGTCTTATTATAAGACATTTCAAGCATTTTGTCTGGTTAAAAAGACTAAAGAAAACTCTGGCAACAAATACCAAGTATAAAACAGCATTCTTCTTAAATCAGTATAAATTCTAACAGGGTCAAATAAAGAAGACGGCAAATCATTTTCTTTCTAGGCCTCAAGCATGTCTAGAGCTGTATATTACATATTTTCAGCCACAGTTACGAAAACATGTAGGAATTATTTAAGTAGCTAATGCATATATCTTTATGCATAAGAAAAAATATATAAATATAAAACACTCTCTTCATTATTAACCAAGGAGTTACTCTCTTGGGCTAGCCACCTGAAAATGCACCAAAAGAAGCATTTCAAAAACACTGTATTTTAATTTTGGTTCTTACATAGATATCTTATATTGCTTTTATATGGTCATTATGATATAATACAAATGCTATTTCTGTGCAACTCTGTCATCACTTGAGAGAACAGCTTCTGAAAATAGCATTTTGGGGGGTGGGTCATGGTGATAACATTGCTGATTATAAATAAGAGCATTGTTCTTTTCTCCTAGGCAGAATCTATGTGCGTTCTTTTGTTCTGATGGCAACTGCAGACAGTCAATAAGGTCCAAAGGTGCTAGTTCCCTCCGCCTAGGTCCCAAGAGCCTGACTTGTGATGTTACTAAAATACCTCACAAGTTAGGGTCTCAGGGACTAGGAAAAGTCCGGTTTGATGCGGTAGAATTCTTCTTCCAGTAATAAGGCTAGTTTAGAAATTACAGTTGGGTTCAGTTAACTTTTCCCTCTAAATACTAATGAAAATACACACGTAGAAATATAGATGTATGTATGGCATATATAAGTTAGGATGAGCTGAATATTGACAACAACCATTGATAGACTAATTTCAGACCTTAAAATAATGAAGACTGTAAGGAACAATGCAGATAATGAACAGTTAAGAGTCATTCCATTAGATCTAAGAAAGAGACCAAAAATGGGTTAAAAATCTGTTTCTAGCAAATTTGTACAGCAACACCATAGCTTCTATTACATTAAAGGAGGATTATATGCCAGTTAATGGGACCTAATTGAATTTTGCTTCCCATTATACGCCTATACACCACAACTTATAAGGTGGGCCCAGGACATATAACACTTTAAATCTAATACATATATATATATATATATATATATGCATACATATATATATGTATATATATATATATATATATATATATACACACACACACTGTTTCAGTTAAGAATAAAACAAAAACTTTTTGCATGTCATAATTTAGTACCTCTGCAGCTTGCTATTTCTCTTTGAATCTCCAAACTATTCAGACAGCCAATATTTCCATGCATACTCTGTAGTTATTTGATCAGTGCCACTTAATAAACACGTAACTTAAAATGCTGGCAACATAAGAAAATAAAAGACTCTATCTTTAAATAATTGCATTATAAAGCTCAACACTTCTGAAAATACACAATTCCAACCCTGGATATTCACTGAATTTCTTCCGATCTTTTATCCTTGTTTGTGGTTCGAGAACAGAATTTGTACTTTAGGAATGATCCAAGGTTTAGAAGCATAGAACGCAGGGTAAAACAATCAGACCAGCCATAACATAAAAGTCCTGGCCACAGAAGTGGAATCTGGTTCTTCTGAAGTGGTTGATCTTAAAAGGGAAAAGAGGAGGAAAAAAAAAACAAAAACAAAAACGGAAAGAATTAGAATGTTTTCCTGTAAAACAGGTGAATCATCCATTTCCAAGTAAGCTGCAAGGAAAGCTATACTGCACAAAATATTTGCTAACTGGCCCCCCTCCTCCACCCTAGTACCACACCCCTTTCCAACCACCAGCCCCCACGCTCTGTCCAGATCTTTACTTTGCCTTGTAAGACTTTAAATATTCTGCTCCATGATGTAATGCATCATTATATAAGATCTCTTTTTGTTTATCGTTTGATTTTCCATACAGAATCAGTTATGGTTTAAAATAGTAAATAGTTTTCTAAAAAAATAAAACAAAAAAGCACCACTCACAAAAAGCAAAAAAATGAAAAAAAAGAATAATAAAACAGTCCTTAGATATAAGTCCATGCTTTTCCTTAAAACTGAATATGGCTTTACAATTTTTGACCATAGCATTCAACCAATTATTAGAATGAAAAATCTCACCCCTCCATAAATATGACATTAACATAATTATACCACCCCCATCACGGAGACCCATCCTCCTTAGGGAATACATCTGATGCTCCAAAGATGGAAATCAGTCAGATTTTAGTTGCTCTCCAACGTACCTTTGCTTCTCACTGACTGACTGGCTTTTACCCTCCACGCACTCACACGCCACCCCCTCCCCTCGGCTAGACACGGATGCCCGAGCGAGCACGCGCGCGCACAGGCATACAGACACCCAGCGAGAGGCGAGGCAAAGCATCTGATGCTGACTCAGAGCGCTTCTGTGTGCAGGGGGTGGCAGCGGCTGGTATTTTCACTGCGCTCATCATTAACATTAACTCACAGTCTAGCATCCACCCTCTCCCAGACCTGCGGGACTGCAGTATTTGCATGACGCTGTCACTCTAGCCTTTGCAGGTCAGATGGAGGGGAGAAAAGAAAGAAGGAAAGAAAGAAAAGGAGTAAAAAGGAAAAGCCCCAAAGCCTTCATTTCTTCCAGGGTCTCCTTATTTTTCCACCTTTCTACTTCCTCTGTGGCTATGTCTGAGTTGTTTGACATCTTTCCGGAAGAAACTGTCTTGTGCTTCAGTGAGCCAGTAGTCAGTTGGTCCTCCCCTCACCTCACACTCCGATCCCCACCCCTTCTCCACCCCCCCAGCCCCAAATCAATAAGACAGATTTCCAAATACAGTTGTGGAAACAGGCTCCGACACAGTCTTATCCTGGATTCACTACCTCAGGAAGCAGGCAGCCAGGCTCACACGTGATAGAGAAATAATGCCAGCAATTCTCTAGCAGCCCTGGAGTTTATTCAACGCCTTATTCCACATCCACCCCTCCCCAACCCCCATTCTGCCTCCCCGGCTGACGAAAGAGCAAAAGGAGCTTTTCCACTTCTATATATGAAGCCCCCAAACAGCCCAAGAGACAGATGAGTGAGGTGGTTCTTTCAGGATCAATCATTTCTATTGTATGATGAAAAAAGCTATGATTTTAACAAAAATAATTGCTTAATATTTTTATTAGCTGTGCTCTCATTTCATAGGAATTACAAGATCTGCCAGTATCTGAATCATCAATATGATTTAAACTGTGTTGAAACCCTAACTTACTGGAATGAAATCAACCAAAAGGATGTTGGTATATATTTTACTTTTTTGACTTAAGAACTTTCAAAAATAATAATACATAGCCGTGTTGATGAATATGTGAAAGTCGTGGAGACTAAGAAATGTGTGCAGACTACAAATATTAAAAATTAAATATATGTTTACAGAAAATAAGGATTTGTGTACAGATGTGAAAACAATCTACTCTGTGCATTGTTACAAAAGGAAGTAAAAGTCTGGCTGAATGGTCGTGTTTGTGCTACAGCATTTCATAACTTAAAAAGCTGTATATAGGTATTTTTCCAGTTCCTTTGTTCTTCAGTTGTTCCCTTGAATGATAGAATGCAGTAAACAGCCTACCTTTTCTTTCTACATGAGCGATATTTCTGGATTACTTGCCAGACAGAGCTAGCCATCGGTGACTCTGCAGCACACAAGAAACACACAAAGGGAAGAAAAGTAAGGCAGCTCTCAAGCCAACTCTAACGCTGTCTGGTGGTGGAGAGATTTCGGTTTACTCACACAGACATATCCCAGCATGCACTGCAGCACTGCAGGACCAACTAAGGTAGCAGTTTGGCAACAGATCTGTGGCAACAAACATGAAGGACGATCCTTTGCAGAGGTTCCAAAAAAAACATCACATAACTCAGAAAGAAGCATCTGCAGTAGGATATGTACCTCTATAAGCTGCTCCTACAGGCTCCTGATTTGAAAGAAAAAGAACAGAAAAAAAGGAAAAATTCAAGTGCAAAACCAAAAAACGCAAATAAAGAAGGAAGTGGTCACCGGGAGGAGGCATGGTATTAAGTACACACTCTCACCGGAGAGAGAAAGGCAGGAAGGAAAAGAATATGAGGTGGGAAGAAAAGGAAACGAAGAAATAGGAAGAGGGAGGGGAATGGAGAAGGGGAAGAAAGGGACAGGGAAGAAAGAGCAAAGAATCACTGAGCATTGAAACAACAAATGTAATATTAGATTTCAGAAACCAAAGACTAGAATAGAGTCTAACCAAAGCTTAGAATCTAATGAAAAATCATAACAGAAATCAACACATGCACAGCACAGCTTAAAATAGTTATTGTTGGTAACAGTGAGACGCCTGCTGACTTCATCCCTCCTGTTCTACGTGTGTGTATTAAATTGGTCATCTCTTAGAGTCTCTTTGCTCTGATCCATCTTTCTTTTTCTTTTTCTGTCTCTCTCCAGCATCATCAGTGTCTTTTATGCTATTTTTTCTCTAGACAGTTGCCCACAATACTCTGGATAAATTAATGTCGTGACCTCGCTATGGCTATCAGACATAAAATGTCGACTATTTTAATAATTGAACATGTGCTTACAGCAAACTGCCGACTGATATCTTAGCTCTGTGGACTGCCTGCATAAACACCTCACTCCTAGCTCTGCGAATCAGAAACAGATGCAAAGGCAACTTCTTTTCCTATCCCATGCTTTCTTTGTTTATTACATACAGATACACATGCTACTTAACTTTACAGAAGGCATAAAATATTAACCAAGTAAGTGAATTAGAAAATCAAGAATAAAGGTTTGAAGAAAAATAATAATTATAAATGGCCATGCATTTAAAATATTAATATCCAGACAGGACTGAGCCAGTTTCAAGTGCCTAGGCTTCTGTCAAGACCACCATTGGACCAATGGGAATGCAGACATGATTAAATCAATATTTGTTTGATAGACAATGTAATCAATCAGTTCAACTATGACCATCATAGACATGGATTTAAGGTCTCTTCTTATTCTAAACTTCCATTCATCAATACTAAAACATCTGTAAATGAGAGTATGACTATGGCTAAACTATTTACAAAGTAAAATTTCCTTCTGTTTTATATTTAATTTGAGCAAGCAATGCAAGTATGGTTTTCCTAGATTAACTATTTTTATATGTGTTCTGTTAACTTAAAAAAAACCCACGATAGATCTGGATGTATATCAAATGATTTATTAAGTTAAAAGTAACAATCACTGCTCTGAAATATTTTAATATAACCTGCCTCCTACATTACAAAAGATCTTCTCTCAGAAAGGCCATTTGAACTCATTGTTATTGTGGGAAATATATTTAAAATCACTGATGAGGTTTAGGACAGGGAAGATGGAGGATGGACAATGATCTACAGTTCAAACTTGGACTCAAAATACATGGATGTATAGATTACATTTTTTTTATCACTTGCATATTTTCTTCATTTTATTTAACCTACACTTTCTAACAAACCAGCCACAGGTAGTTATGAAAATTAGAATTAAATAAGGTAAAAATTCAATTCCTCTGTTGCCCGAGCCATATTTCAAATGTAAAACAGCACATGTGGCTCGTGGTTACCATTCTGAACAACACAGTTATAAAACATTTCCAACCCTGCAGAAAGTTTTATTATATAGTGCTAACTTAAAGAGTCCTTGTGAAAAGTTTATAGCATTAACTGATCACTGGGTCCCAATACCTTCATTCTGGTCTATTTTAAGAGGATGAATTTATACAGATATATCTGAAGATCTAAAATACGAGAATTTCCTTTGACTACAGAGCATCTAATATTTTTATTTACTAATAGCTTAAAATATGAAAGATTACTGAAGGGGAAGGGGTGTAAGAAGTGAACTTTAAGATAATTGACAACAAAACCATGAGAACACACAAAAATATACTCCAGCTAAAGTCTCTGAACATATCTGACAGATGCTTATTTGTCTAACCTTTCCAGAAATGAGAGTCGTGCTCTTTTTAGTGCCAAACAACGTATATTACATATCTCTGTTTCCAATAAAGAAGGGCTGTAATAGTAGCATGAGTAGCAAAAATACAGAAAAAAAAGCAATTTTAAAAGTTCTGTTAAGGAAGGAATTGCAGTTAAGAGCAGTAACAGCTATGGTTATTCTATTTTCTTTCTTTCTTTCTTTCTTTTTTAAAGAGATAGGAACAATTAAAGGGCAGGGGAGACAACAGTCAGATGCCAGTGAACTAGGATGACCTGGTTGGGAATTTTCTACTAAATGAAACATGAATCGGGGAGAAACAGGTGGGTACTGGTGTGCATGTAGACCTTGTCAAGATAATTCTGGGCTATCAGTCAGATTCTGGAGCTAATCATCTTATGCAAAATGAAAATAAAGTAAAACATACAAATTATTACTTTAAAAATTTCCTGGTGAATGATGCAGCTGGTTTTCCACAAGGAAAAAACTTGACATCTTTTCTTTTAGTGTTTTAGTATTTGGACTAGGGGATGACTCAGTGTTTAACTCAGACATGTTCAGACTGGAATGCAAAAGGCATATTTGTCAACCTCAAGTTACTTTTTCTTTCTCTTTTGATATGTAAGTACAGAGCATCACAAGTGACATGGAAAAATAATCAGACAGGTCTCAGTTCCTTTCAAGGATGATCCTTTAGACCCCGGCATGTGAAGTCTAATATTTACTCTTCTATTTAGAAAATGTACATGACTGTAACACTGCAGCCTCTCTCTCCCTTTCTCCCACCTTCTCCCCATTTTGCTCTCCTCTTCCCCTCATTCCCCCTGCTTTCCTCAAGTGTATAACCCACTTGCCAATCCAGTCTGTCATCAATAGCCACAAGGGGACCACATTCAAAGCCACACTAGACAGAAGAGAGGAGATCAAGTCTGAAACAGGGGTAATTAGAGCAAGAACATGAACTTGAGGGAGGTCTTGAGGGGAAAGTGACAAAGACAGCAACTTTTGTAGAGCCACACGCATGAACAAATAAGTCTTGAGGGTGCTGGTCGAGGGCTTCTCTTTCAGGAAAAAGGTAGAGTATGATAATGAGGGGCAATTTGGGGGCCACAGAAAAAGTTATGCTGTGCTAAATTATCCTGAAATTCAGAAGAGTAGTTTTCAAAAGATAGCAGGATTATACATTCAAACAATCCATGACTAATTCTGCTGTGTTGACATGCTTCCTAACAGATAAGTAAGAAATTAATTTTGACTTTTTTAGATGGGACGTTATGTGGAAATGATATCAAATGACTTCAGAATTACTGTTATACTTAGAGCATGAAGACTATAGCAAAAGAGAAAAAATAACTTATGTTTTAGCTAACATACTATAAAAATATAGGCATCCTTCAGATTCTGTGGGGGCTTGGTTTCAGAACCCCCAGGGAATACCAAAATCTTTATGTAAGGGATGCTCAAGCCCATTATATACAATCCTGTAGTGTAGTATTTACATATAACTTACACATGTCCTTCCATATGTTTTAAGTAATCACTTCTAATACCTAATACAATGTAAATACTATGTAAATAGTTGCCAGAATGCAGCAATTCCAAGTTTTTCTCTTTAGAACCTTCTGGGATTTGGAGGGGGGTGGAATATTTTTGAATATTTGAATGCGTGGGTTCAGGAAACACAGATTTGGAGAGCCAGCTGTATTATTTTCCTTATGTTCTGTATACAACACTTTCAAACAAAGTGAGAAGAGAAGTCATCTTACAGTCAGGTAACTAGTTCTGGTGCTAGTTTGGTAAATGATAAAATTTATGGTCTTGGATGAGTCATTTAACTCTTGGAACCTTAGTTCTCTTGTCTTTAAAATTAGGTTGGATGACTAGGTTAAACACCAAGGTGTAATTCAGTGCTAAAATTTTGTGCAATGAAAGGGAGTAAAGTTGGAAACACGTGTGATCACTGCTACCTTCCATTTAGATATTTGTATGCATAATTGTGTCATTTAATCTTCATGGTACCATCCAGTAGCATTCATTCAGAAAGACTAATGATAAATCCTCTTCATATGTCCCTGTGATACCGCATCTAATAATTCAATCTCAAAAGTGTATCCTTTCATGCTAGCCATGTGATATGGCAATATTAAACTGTTATATTAGATTTTTTATGTGGATTACCCTGTTTACATTTAAATCATCATTGATTTGAAACAATATATGAAATATTTTTATTGTAGAACTACAGATGTAATAATTTCCCAAGTTTTAGAAAAATATATACACATGTTATGGTACATGCATTAAGGAGATGAACTCAGTCTCCTCAGATAACTTATTTACAAAAATTAGCCTACATGGAGGTAAAAAAATCTAGGACTGGTTGAATAGACATATTTTAGCTTTAAAAATGCATTTACCATTCAAGCTAAAATATGTCAGTTTATAAAACTGCCTTAAATGGATTTAGAAATTCTGGGGGGGAAATAGATATCAGAAAAACAGGTGAATCATAGGTTTAAAATTCTCTTATCAAAACTTTAAAAACATCTTTTTTGATTTATTAAAAATACTCATTTTGAATACTGCTTAATTTCAGTGAAGTTATTAATGGATAGTTATTTTGTTTGCTCATAATCATTTTTATTATAGATTTCTAGTTATTTTTATTATGAAAATATGCTAATTTTGTAAGCTTTTTTTAACAGAAAGGAAAGATAAAACTTTATCCATTGACTATGATAGGTAGGAATGGAATACAAATAATAGGATCAATTAAATAAAATATTCTCTCTTTATAGATTCCTTTATTTCATTTCCTGGTTTTCCCTATTATAACACTGTGTAGTTTTGAAACTTAATATCAAACAATCAAAGACATTTTTTTAAGACTGAATTTTCACTTTGCTATCTCTGTGCTTCAGTGATAAATATTGTTTCCTGGTTAGCTTTCAGAAGCATACACTTTTAGAAGTATAACTATAAAGAGACACTTTTTAACTTTTCACAACATATTCTTTCATGAAGAATGCCACTGTAACTTACCCTTGAACCTTATTATACAAGTATTTAATGTAGGATGAAGAAGCTTCCATTATATGGGTGGAGAAGAAAATACTTAAAGCATTATAAATATCATTTAAGTATTTCTGAATTGTGAACATTCAAGTGTATCCTACATTCTCATGTTTTGTTCCCATACTTCCCAAGCAATTGCATTGATTTGTTAAGGGGTAGAGGGTATACTTCCATTGATCAGAGGAATAGCCTGACTCAGCATAACCATCTGCCGGTGAAAACAGATCAATCCCACCTTTGTTTCCTTTTGGATACATTATGATTATTCATTCTGCATCACTTAAATTCTATAATACACATCTCAATCTAAGAAAGGAAAGGGATAAAGAATAATTGTGGTAAAAAAAATGATACATTCCCCACACTGAATTACTATGACTTTGCTGTACATTATAACACCTGATCAAGTGCTTGGTCTCATTTTCAAGTTCACTTGAAATTCTGTCCATTTACATTTTTTCCAAAACCTTTAGGAAAAAAAATTAGCTTGGAATATAATTAAGAATAATTCATACAAGCTTACATTATCTTGGAAGGATACTACTCTAATAAATCTCCAATAGTTACTAGCATTTTGACTTTTCATAACCTGAAAAATTTGTTGCTGTTGTTGTTGAGTCGCTCAGTCATGTTCCACTCTGTGCAACTCCGTGGATTCTAGCCCATCATGCCCCTCTGTCCATGGGATTTCCCATGCAAGAATACTGGAATGGGTTACCATTTCCTTCTCCAGGGGATCTTCCTGCCCCAAAGATTGAACCCATGTCTCCTGAATTGCAGGTAAATTGTTTACTGCTGAGCTACCAAGGAAGCCCAGAACCTGAAAAGTTATATGTTATTTAATATTCTTCCAATGCTTACCTATAAAAATTTACTTAAATAACAACAAAAATAGTCACAGATTCAACCTTACAGACATGTCAATTTTTTGCAGTAATATGTGATTATATTTCTTTATTTAGTTAGTTTAATTTTATTTTGTGCTTCATGAGCCATAAGCCATTAAAGAAAAAGGTTAAATTAGGATTTAAGTTCAAATACTTTGCTATTATAAAGCTTTGAGTATAAGAGAAGCATACCTTAATTCATATGCCTATCGAAGACATGTTTTAAAGTACATGTTAAACAAAAGGAAATGGCTTTTCAATGACTAAATTCAGTGCTCAGTAGGACAGAAAACTTACTGCTTTTCTTAAAAGCTAGACCTTTAAAACATTTGCTGGAAGACAGCATTATATTAAAAAAAGTTTCTTTAGCAAAGAATTAAAGCTGAATATGCAACATTTCTTAGGAGCATTGAATAAGTCTATTTGTCCAGCTTACTTTGCAAAGACTGTGTAGAAAACAGCACCATAAACACTTTCAGCCCCCACACAAGGGCTAAACAAAGAGTCCTCTTTCTAGCCATCTAATCGGGTAATTTATTTTTTCAACCATCACATAAATCGAAACACAGCTGTAACCAATGACTTGCAGATCCAGTTCCCAGCCAGCTGGAATCAGTTGTGCTGAAACAGCAAGATTTTTACATTGTTCACTTCTGTACATCTGGAGAAATCATCGAGGTTCAAAGGTGACCAGAAAAGCTCTTGAAATAAATTCAACCAACAGTGAAGATTTGCCTACGGATCTAAAAGCTCCACATTCACTTTTACAAAATGTTCATTTCATGAAATTAATGCTTATAAAGGCTATTTGCATCCTCATCAGTAGATTTTATGAGTTACTAATTGAATTAAAAACTTAAATGCCTGTTTTTTGTTTTTTCTTCAACTTGCTTAGGGTTCTTCCAAACTTCTTCCTAGGAGTTGTAGCTACTAAAGATGGTCACATTAAAACATTATGTTACATGCAGAAACATCGACCATAAGAAACTGTAACAAAACCAGACACCAGCATGTGCCTACTCATATCTCAAATTTAATCATGTTTAGCTAATATAATCCTCTATTTAGATAAAATGAAGGAGAAATACTATCCGAAAGAAAGCAGAGCTGGAATACTTCCACCGAGCTAGGCAGCCAAATCCCTAAGGAGCCAGAGTCCTGGGAGAAACAAATGTGGGTTAGGAAAGTTCCCCATGCAGTACTGCAGGGGGGTGATTCTGCTACTAGAAGAAGAGAAACCCCAGAACAGCAGCCCCTTTGCTCTACCCTGGAAGCATATAACTGCACACAGGATAAAACTTAAGAGTTAGTCACTCAGTAGTGTTCAACACTTTGCGACCCCATGAACTGTAGCCCACCAGGCTCCTCTGTCCATGGGATTCTCCAGGCAAGAATGCTGCAGTGGGTAGCCATTCTCTTCTCCAGGGGATCTTCCCAACCCAGGGACTGAACCCAGGTCTCCTGCATTGGTAAGTGGATTCTTTACTGTTTGAACCACCAGAGAAGCCTTAAGATGTTTGTCCCCAAAATAAAATATAATGCAGCCAATCCTTGAGGTAAAGAGCCTTCATAAAAGTTAGATAAATTTAAGGCAAGTAAAAACCCAGAAGAATAAATGTATTCTTGGCATTTTAAACTATGCACAATAGATTGACTCATATGTGTCATTTTCTTCACTAAAGCCATCAAAAAGACATTCTTGGGAAAATAAATGTAACTATCTTGCAAATTCTCAATCTAGCTTTTGTTGTGCTAAAACATACATATTTTAGTTCAGTTCAGACTCTTTGTGACCCCATGGACTGCAGCATTCCAAGCCTCCCTGTCCATCACCAACTCCCGGAGTCTACTCAAACTCATGTCCATTGAGTCAGTGATGCCATCCAACCATCTCATTCTTTGTCGTCCCCTTCTCCTCCCATCTTCAATCTTTTCCAGCATCAGGGTATTTTCAACTGAGTCAGTTCTTCGCATCAGGTGGCCAAAATATTGGAGTTTCAGCTTCAACATGAGTCCTTTTCAGGACTGATCTCCCTTAGGATGGACTGGTTGGATCTCCTTGCAGTTCTTAGGGACTCTCAAAAGTCTTCTCCACACATAAGTCACAAATAAACTTTATTTTCCCTCCTTAGTTAAATCAATATGCAGGATATGTTATTTTCATTATTTAGCCTTCTTATTCAAATGTGTGACTATTTCAATTACACTGAATCAAAAATCAGTAACTTCCTCATGAGTTGTAGCTCTAAATAAAATGAGTGGGGTGGAAATAAACAGTTCTAAGGTGTACTTTCCCTGCACTGGATGACAGACTGTGCTCACATAGGGAGATGCATGTTCTATACCTGGGTTGGGAAAATTCCCTGGAGAAGGGAATGGCTACCCACTCCAGTTTTCTTGCCTGAAGAATTCCATGGACAGAGGAGCCTGGTGCGCTCCTGGTCCATGGGGTTGACTATTTTTTTCACAGTAAGGTGTTTAAGTTCATTCACAATGTAAACACGTGACTGATTTTTATGTGTCATTCACTGTGTACAGAAGCTATGGAAAAATACTCTGGAAGAGTTCGAAATGTGATTTAATAAATAATGAAATTTTCAGAGTCCTTAGGATTACCTCTAAGAAGTTCAGGGTAATATAAAATTGCACCTGACAAAAGGTAGGCGATCTCCCCACTTTACTATCTTTGTTGTTAACTGACTGCGGGATATACAGGAAGCACTTCACCTTTTTAGATCTCCTGTAGAATTTAGATCTAAAGTCCTTTACACCTCAAAGGTCCACACTTTTGTAGATAATTCAAAAGTCCCTATGTATATCTTCTTAGCCAACCTGAAATATAAAATCCCCAATTTTCTTTCACTTTGGGGGTAAACGCCACTAAAAATCAATCTGTTTATCAGATAAGAACCAACCTCTTCAGAAATAATCAGAGTCTACTAAATAATATTCTTGGGGAGCAGAGGGAAAGTTAACTTGATTGGAAAAACTGTTGAATGGATATAGCTTAATTTTATGAATATGTCATTTAAAATTAAGCATCCAGTTAAATTTCCCATTGTTTTAAAATAGAACTGAAATTAGGCAACTCCCACACTGTTCTCTATTGAATATTAAAACATGCTTCATAAGGAAATCCACATGACTAAAGTTTTCAGTGCTATTTATAAATATTTTTCTTATTTGAATTCATATGTATTCCAGAGTCCTATGACGCTATGATGTCTATATATTTATTCACATGCAGTAAAGAATCTGCCTGCAATGCAGGAGATTCCTGGCTTGGGAAGATCCGCTGGAGAAGGGATAGGCTACCCACTCCAATATTCTTGCGCTTCCCTTGTAGCTCAGCTGGTAAAGAATCCACCTGCAATGCGGGAGACTTGGGTTCAATACCTGGGTGGGAAAGATCCCCTGGGAAAGGGAAAAGCTACCCACTCCAGTATTCTGGCCTGGAGAATTCCATGGACTATAGAAGTCCATGGGGTCGCAAAGAGCTGAACATGACTGAGTGACTTTCACTTTCATTATACTTTAAAGACACATGTAACATATGATGTATTTATATAAATACACATACCATAGAAAATCACCTGTGACAATAGCATCACAAATTGTTCCACAAATACTTTTCCATGGCAAACAAACAAAAATGACAGTTTCAGCTGAGATTAAAAAAGGAGGGGTGGGTCCTTATTAAAAGTAATTTATCTTAGGTGTTCTCCAACTGATAATATCTTGAAACATGCCCAGCTAAACACTAAATTTCATAAATAATAAGTTACTTTAAAACATGAAGTTTACCTTTAAGTATTACAAAGTAATGGAAAGCAATTAGTTTCTTACTTAAACTAAGCATTATTGAAGTTCAAGTTTTTACCCTTTTTCTCATAATTTCTTTGGCATTTCAGTTATAAAATAAACTTTTAATATTTGATCTGTGCAACACAGGCTATGAAAACTTTACGGAAAAATACTATATCTGTGTTATTCTAAGTTGTTGAACTCTAAAAATGTGTGTCAGTCCTAATTCATCCTCAAGAACTGAGAATGGATTTCTCATCTAGTTTTGAGCTGGTAGACTGAGGAAAGTGTTCTTAAAACGGCAAATATTTCACGTGTATTTGTGATTTTTGCTCTTAACTATATTAAAGGATTATTTAATTGTTAATATTAGCTTGATTCTTTTCAAATGCTAATAAGACATGATGTTTCATCAATATTCCAAATACTTTATTAGGCATATCCCATAAAACTTGTAAGATGATAAGAGTTTTAATTTCTTTGGGTTATGTATTGAGTAACAGCATAAATTTTAAAAGTATGTACTTAAATGTAATTGTCACTGAACTAGCTTAATAATTGCATTTTTGTTTAATAAAGGCTTCTGCTATGTTGCTATGTTGCTTCAGTCGTGTCCGACTCTGTGTGACCCATGGATGGCAGCCCACCAGGCTCCCCCTGTCCCTGGGATTCTCCAGGCAAGAACACTGGAGTGGGTTGCCATTTCCTTCTCCAATGCATGAAAGTGAAAAGTGAAAGTGAAGTTACTCAGTCGTGTCCGACTCCTAGCGACCCCATGGACTGCAGCCTACCAGGTGCCTCCGTCCATGGGATTTTCCAGGCAGGAGTACTGGAGTGGGTTGCCATTGCCTTCTCCAATAAAGGCTTCTAGGTCCTATTAATTAATTTTGATCATCAAGGCAGCATTTATTTATACTAGTTGTCTGCCTATATGCTTTATGTATGTTTCGTTTGTAGTGGTGGTACACAAGTATCATCCAGTCTCCACAGGGGAATAGTAGATTATTATATATTTAAAAGGGCTTCCCAGGTGGCACAGCGGGTAAAGAATCTACCTCTAATGTAGGTGACACAAGAGACACAGATTCAATCCCTGGGTCAGGAAGATCTCCCAGAGGAGGGCATGGCAGCTCACTCTTGTAGTCGTGCCTGGAAATCTTATGGACAGAGGACCCTTGCAGGCTACAGTTCATGGAGTCATAAAGAGTTGGACATTACTGTAGAGACTGAGCATGCGTGCATCCATATATATTTAAAAATGGTTTGGAACTTGGCAATGTAGAAAGTAATAAAAATACATATTCAGGATGGAGCGAGAAGTCCTAATTTGTTGCATAAATATGAACATGAGGAGAATGCAGGGGTGGAGGGTGGGGGCTGGAGAAGCAACATGAAGTGAAACAGAGAAAGGACTCATAAAATAAGGTGAGATTCTTAACATATTCTAGACTCTTCCTAAATCAAATAACACTTCCAAGTTAGGGTTACATGTGAATCAGTTTGTCTTTTTTTCTACTTGAAGAAAAATATGTACTTAAGGAGCTTCTCAGGTGGCTCGGTGGTAAAGAATCTTCCTGCCAACGCAGGAGATTCAGGTTTGATCCCTGGATTGGGAAGATCCCTTGGAGGAAGAAGTATCAATCAGCTCCAGTATTCTGGCCTGGAAAATCTCATGGACAGAGGAACCCTATGGGCCATAGACCATGTGGCTGCAAAGAGTTAAACATGACTGTGCACACAAATGTACATGTAATTACTTAAATGATTCCTTCTCCAGTTCTGATAAAAGAGAACTGGAACTTGCAAAATACTAATGGATTTATCTTTAAAGTTTAAGTTCACTACTGCATGTGATCAAGAATAAAGATTTTTGAAAGCTTACTCTGACCTTGATAGTTTTAAATTTTGATGGGTTTTCTCTGTTAAACTATGGCAAGTAGAGTCACTTCTTTAACCAGGGTTGGGTCATTCAGTATGAAACACCAAAAGAAAGTAATCAAGATATTTAAAAATCATAAGCTTATGATTACACATTTTGATTCTTTGATTGGATTATCATGTATATTGACTTTGTCAGAAAATGGATATCATGAACCATTTTAGTATGTTTTATCCAGAGATTAGCCAAACTGTGTAGACAAGAAAAGAATAGGCAGTTCATTAGAGTAAAATTCTTTGAAAAAAAGAACTATATTTGTCTATAATGTATACATACACATTTATATATTTTATATATATATCAGATTTTGCAGTTTAATTGATCTTTTCAATCACTCAGAGTAACGTCTTACAAAAATGGTTCCTAGATTAGTAAAGATGTGAAGAATTCAAATACCTAGAAGGGCAACTTTTATTTTTTTGAGGCTTAATGGATATTACCTATCAATGGGTGAAGATCAGGTTGCTAAAAAATATTTTAATTAGACTGAAGTTAAGAACTCTTTTAAGATGAGCTGACATTCATGTTAGGATCAAGTTTTTCACTTTTTCTTTCCCTTAATATCACCGCGAGTCAGTTTTAAAAACCTAAAATTTCTTTCTCTCCAAAGAAAGAATTATAAAGTATGTTTGAAATCACTAGTCTATTTTCTTTCCAGAGGATTCACAAGTCTTCCAAATAGCCATGTTAATGAATGCACTTATAATGCACTTATCTTTCCCTACTTTTAAGTAGTAAAAATTTCCCACAATATTATAGACACTGTTGAAAACAAGCCAGGGATAGAGCTTGAAGATTACATAAAGGTTATGTCCATGAATACACCTAAATAGAAAGAATATTATACACATTTAATTTGTACCTGTAAGTTTTATATACTCCTATGCTTCTTATATCTGTATAATTTAATTAAAGTGAAATTAGAGTGGGAAAATTGATCTCAGGTCAAGTATTCCAATACATTTAGCCTTTATAGGACTGACCTCACAGAAATGAAATTTTGATATGTTAAAATTAGAAAAGTCACACTCCAATGGGCACTTCAGTAGCACTTACTCATCAATAAGTGTCACACAAGGTTTATTTCTGGAGCTTTCAGTCACCACAACGTCCCCCGTGGCTCAGACAGTAAGGAATCCACCGGCATTGTGAGAGGACTGGGTTCAATCCCTGGGTTGGGAAGATCCCCTAGAGAAGGCATGGCTACCTACTCCAGTATTCTTGCCTGGAAAGTTCCATGGACAGAGGAACCTGGGGGGCTACTGTCCATGGGGGTCACAAAGAGTCTGAGTGACTTTCACTTCACTTCAGTCACCTTTGAATTTAATTTGACACATAGTTTCTGAGCATCCACTGTGTACAAGTGATTAAGTTGCTGAAAGAATGAATAGCGTGTGGGGAGATAAGATCTCTCTCCTAAAATAGGCTAATATGTAGTGGAAGTGTCTGACACAAAATCGTAACGCATGGAAAGTGGGAATCATGCTGTTTTAAATAGACTGTGCAAGAACACAGGGGAGAGAGACTACCCAACAAGTTCACTTGAATTGAGCCTTGAAGGACACAAAGGACTGTTTGAGAAGGCACAGTTAGAATGAAAAGACATCAGGTCTGAGGGCAGAGGGAAAGGTACGGCTTAAAGGTGGATTCATACAACATTTGGGAAATGACCAGGTCAGAGTGCTAGAAAGCTGCTTTTGCAAGGAGATTTATTGAGAGAAATGGCCAAGCAATTGGATTAGGAAACAGATACAGAGTGTCTTTAATATTATACTGAAAATAAGCTATTTGATCAAAAATGAACAATTAAAATATTTTTCAATAGGATATTTTTTAATGAGTAAAATAACCCACCAAGATAATAGCAATAAATTACCATGTATTCAATACCTAAACCCTATGTAGTCTGATGTTGGTTCAAGTCATGCCATTTTATCATCACAATGTCTCCATAAGTGATATCCTTATTTGCAATTTATTGACAGGAAATCTGAAGTTCAAAGAAAGTAATGTATCCAATATCAAGCCACGAGAATCTGATCCTTGCCTTTTTAAGTCTGAGGTTCATCTCTCTTTTTCTGTGTATTATCACAGCACCAGACAAAATTAAATTGGCCTCTCTGAGAGCACACTTTTGAAAAACTAATAATTATATTTATTAATCTATTTCTGTTTATTTTTGGCTGTGTTGTGTCTTCACTGCTGCACAGGCTTTCCTTTAGTTGCTGCAAGCAGGGGCTACTCTTTGCTGCGATGTTCAGCCTTCTCTGCGGTGGCCTCTCATGCTGCAGAGCGTGGGCTCTAGGATGTGCAGGCTGCAGTAGGTGTAGCACATGGGCTCAATAGTTGTGGCTCCTGGACCCTAGAGGACAGTCTCAATAGATGTGCAAGGGTTTAGTTGTTCCACACATGGGATCTTCCCAGATCAGGGATCGAACGTCAGCAGGTGATTCTCTACCACTGAACCACCAGGGAAGCCTCAAAGGAAACTTACAAATTTGGATCCCACTACTCAGCCACACAGGTGGTCTCCATCATGTCAGGAAGAATTTCTAAGAGGGCACAGAGATTCTAGAGATCCCTTCGTCCTGAGGATTTTGGAAATGGCAGAAGGATTCAAACATAGGTCTGTTCAATCCCAAAGCTGATGCTCTTCCCTAATTGCATGTTACTATTCCTCTAATTAATAATTTAAATAGCTGTATAAAATTACATTTGGGAAAGTCCCATAGTGTGTTTAACTGTTTCAGAATGCTGAGAATCTCTGGAGGTTCCAGTTTGTGGATGTTACAGATAGCGTTGAAATCAATCCTTTTCTCCATGTGTCTTGTTCCCTATTGAATTTCTTCCCTTTGTATAACACTGCAGAAGTGAGAAAGTTACAATGATTTTAAAAAACTGAGCAACTTAGGCATCACTAAATAATTTTGGTGGCCTAGAGATTTTTCCATTTTTGTTTAAATTTTTGCAACACATCAAGCATAGAATCATAATATCTAATATAATTTCCTTAAAGCCTTTGCTTATGTTTCATTTCACTCATTCAGTTATTTTTCCATTGGTTCATTACCCAACTATTTTGTCACTTATTTTTCTCTGATTTGACTACACATTAGTGAGCTAAAAAAATCAGCTAAATTTAAAGTTTTTCTTTATCTAGTAGATTTTGAGAATAGTCACTGAATGCTTTAATGTAAGAAGGAAATATCAACAAAATATTCTATTTTCTCCCATGTGGTATTCTCAAGTTTCAAGATAAAAGAGTGTTTAGCAAAACACCATTATGTCTATTCCAAGGAATAAAGTCAGTTTGTCAAACATCAAAGTTTGTACCAAATCTCCCATGAGGATTTTATTAAAACAAGAAAATTATCAGTTTGGAGGATTTTATTTGTATTCCTATTTCATTCATATTTCTAGCATTTTTAACCTTTTGAAAGTAAGCACGTGAATCATAGAAAAGCTAAGTATATCATAGGACAAATGTTTTTGAGAGGTTAAATTAATTTTAAAAGCCCATATCATTTCTAATTTGAGAATTTAATATATAAAAGAAAAGCAGATGGAAAAAACATTGAAACTTAGAAAAGAAGTTCTAATTTTGTCTCTGCCATGTTCCTGGTGCAACTACCAACAGGCTACTTAACACTTCAAAGTTGTGTTGCCCCACTTGAAAAAGCATCAAGCTATCACATTGGAATGGAATGTTAATTGTGCAACTTTAAACCCAATGAAAACAAAAAGTACCATATCAATACAAAACAACAGCCCGCGTAACAGTTTGATTTGGGCTATTTTTCTTGCTACTTTTAAATCAAATTTTGTTAAATGAAACAAACAAAAAAATACCCCCAGTCCATTTCTATTTTTTTTTAAACTTGGCTTGTGGTGACAAAGTTGCTGGGTTTTAAAGATGTGAAACAGAACAAAGAATAAATGGGAAAAGTCTAAATATTTCCCTTTAGTTGAGGTATATAAGGTCTAGAGGGTAAAAAGAAATAGAGACAACTAGTGGATGGCAGCACCGACTCAATGGATGTGAGTTTGAGCAAACTCTGGGAGACGGTGAAGGACAGGGAAGCCTGGCATGCTGCAGTCCATGGGGTCACAAAGAGTCACACTCGACTTAGTGACTTAACAGCATGTGGACTTTTCAGGGTCTGAGGGCACTTTTATTCTGAGAGAAAGAGTCAGATAACGAAAATTTCCAAATTGTAATAATGCCATCTCAATTCACAAGTCCCATCCAAAAAGGCGGTTTACAAAGGCAATGGAAAATATGAAAGGCATGTCAGACTCCTTGGAAGAGATAACCTTATAATAATTTTGAAAATAACAACTTGCACATAGACCCTAAAAACACATCTATTACTTATAATGAGGAAAAGGAGGTAAGTGAATAAGTCAGGGGAATGTAAGACACAGAGGTTCTTTCCCTGGTTTCTTTCAGGCACCCTGATCTTTCTATCTGAAAAGTGGTAGCCGTGAGGGACTTTCTCAATAGGGTAGGAGAGGATCCACTCAGCGGTTTCTCAAATAACGCCAACCAGGTTTAAAGGAAGTTGACTGGTGATTGCAATAAGGTATCCCAATTCCAGGTAACCAACTTTTATAACTGTAAAGTGACTAGTAGTGCATGCCCATATAACTTGAAATGTTTTTTTAACTTCTTTTCCCTTTTACTCATTATTTAGGAAAAAATCAATAGTGTGGGTAAAGAGGAGGTAATACTTCTATTCTGATTGCTCTTCATCTCCTATTCAGATAGGCATGAGGGTACTTGGAAAATTTTTTATCAATATTCCAGACAATACTCCCAGATAAATCTCTGTTAACTAAAAGAAAATTAAAATATATATCATCTTTATATATATGTATAATTTCATATAATACATTAAATTTCATATATATATGAAATATATATATATATATATTGGAGTAGGAAGTAGCAATCCACTCCAATATTCTTGACTGGAGAATTCCAGGGATGTAGGAGCCTGATGGGTTACAATCCATGGGGTCCCAAAGAGTTGGACACAACCGAGTGGCTAACACACACACACACACACACACACATACACACACACACACACACATATATATATATACATATTACTGTTTAGAAGTGAAAGTATTTCACTAAGGGTTATTTTTTAAAGAGAAGAAAAACATGCTGGGCATTGCATGAATTAGATGCATAAATTATAACAACAAAGGAACAGCAGCAATAATACAAAGCTAAGCTTGTTTAATATAAAATGCTTATTCATTCATTCACTCTTCACAGTCAAAACTCTTTTCACAAAAAGGCTGTCCTGAACAAATCAGAGAGGTAGAATTTCTAACCGAAGATGTAATCTTTGACCTTCCTAATTTTCTCAGGATCCAGATGTTTTTTTTTACACACTTCAAACCTCTCTGGAATTTTGTTTCTTTCTTCAGAATGGTTTGCTCTCTCTTTAAAAATACTGAGTTTAGGATTTAAAGAAACCCTGTAAAATTTTCCTTGAGGTTAAGTACAGAATGTGTTAGATACTATTTTTAAAAACATGAAGACAGGAAAGAAAAGTCACAGAACAGCCTGTTCTAGAGGAGGAATAACAATGATACATAATAAAAAAATGAAATTACTAAGGGTTTCAAAATTGAACAACATATGAGGTTCAAACATGCTCATTTACCTTCCTAGCTCTCTTGTTTCGCTAGTTTATATTTTGGGGGGATTTACCAGACAACTTCCATATTACCTGACACTCATTCCCTGAGCAGATGCCTTGAGAGATAAGTGAAAACCCTGACTGCTGATGTGTCTTTCCAAGCTCCAGTGCAGTCACAAGGTAACAGAAATCCTACTCTCGACTAGCTAAGTGTACTTATATTTTGATCTACTTGAAGGATGCTTTTGCTGCCATTTCTATAATTTTCACTGGCCTTTAACCAAACTTCCGAGTGGTTCATTCACAAGACCTGATTTTCTTAAAAAAATTTTTATTAGAGTATAGTTGCTTTGGCAGCAGGGTGTGGGGGCCACTTCCCAGGTGGTGCTAGTGGTAAAGAACCTGCCTGCCAAAATATAGGAGACTTTTTATAAGAGTCAATCCCTGGGTTGGGAAAATCCCCTGGAGGAGGGCATGGCAATTCACTCCAGTATTCTTGTCTAGAGAATTCCATGGACAGAGCAGCTTGGTGCCCTACAGTGCATGGGGTCAGACACAAAGAAGTCAGACCCAATGGAAGAGACTTAGCATGTGCATTAGCTTAGCCACTATAGAGACTTAGCCGCTTATAATGGCTTTATAATGATGTGTTAATTTCTACTGTATGGCAAAGTGAACCATATATATATATCCCCTTGTTTAAATTTCCTTCCCATTTAGGTCTCCACAGAGCATTGAGTAGGGTTCCCTAAAATATACAGTAAGTTCTCATTAGTTATCTATTTTAGAGATAAATCCTTCTGTACATGGGATTTACCAAAAAAGAATATTGGAGTGGGTTTCCATTTCTCCTTCTCCAGGGGATCTTCCTGACCAAGGGATTGAACCCAGGCTTCCTGCATTGAAGTCAGATTCTTTCCTATCTGAGCCACCAGGGAAGTCTACCTATTAGCTTTACCTATTATTTAAAATAATTTATTTTCAGAAAAATTATTAGGAAAGAACATACTGGCTTTAAAAATTTTATTGAAGAGTGGATATTATATGGTTTAGTAAAATGTACATATTGTTTATATAACATATAAGGGGATATTGTATATATAACACATAGGACTAATATCACAGTGTGTCTCTCAAAGAACTATTTAAACATTTGAACACCAGCATTCTATGTAGGCCTATGAAACTGAAGTCAGTATTAGCAAATAAAGAATAATTTGAGATATAGACACTGGAAAATAAGTATTCATGAACAGAGCCATTAATAAAACATGCAGGAAATATGCCCTTCAACTAAACCTAATCACCAAGCATTGGGGTCTGTATACTTGCTGGTGTGATGTGAATTTTGGTTGTTCTAAGAAATATTAATACTTTTGACAAGACAGGGGCAAAACAGTTTAAGCAATGCCAAAGATAAGTATTTCTTTTTTTCTTCAGAACATGTACACTGCTGCTGCTTCTGCTGCTAAGTCGTGTCAGTTGTGTCCCGACTCTGTGCAACACCATAGACAGCAGCCCAACAGGCTCCTCTGTCCCTGGGATTCTCAAGGCACGAGTACTGGAGTGGGCTGCCACTGCCTTCTTCCAGAATATGTATAAATATATAATAAATAGAACCATTAGAATTATTTGAACATTAGCCTTCTTGGAGAATAACACATAAAAGTTTTCATAGCTATTCAAAATTAAGGTGTTATATTTTATTACAAATATAAAACTAATAAAAAACAATGAGCATTATTTTTAAAAAATAAGAGTAGTACAGACAAAATGAACAACGTGGGAGTAAACCTTTTCAGTAGCAAAAGGGAGAAATCAGGTAATAACACGGTCTATTTCACTTTTAAGACCTATTGTTGTTTAGTCCCCCAGTCGTATCCAACTCTTTGCTGCCCCATGCTCTGTAGCCCGCCAGGCTCCTCTGTTCATGGAGCTGCCCATGCAAGAATACTGCAGTGAGTAGCCATTCCCTGCTCCAGGGGATCTTCCCAATCCAGGGATCAAACCTGAGTCTCCTGCATTGGCAGGCAGATTCTTTACCACTGAGCCTCCGGGGAAGCCCTTTATTATGACATTAGTTTCCTTGTAATCCTCTCTAACCTCTATTTATAGGACAGGAGTTAATTCATCTTAATTCCATCTCATATTCATTTTTTTTTTTTTTGGCTTTTTTAGATTCAAGAGGAAAACGTGTCTGTGATCAGATCTTCCCCTTTACAAGATCCACCAGAAGGAGAATGTACACAAGCAACAGTTTCGGAGGCATTAAAAGTAGCAGCCTCAGGATGGATAAACACAGACCATGAACATTCACACGACATATTGTGCAGCGTTAATTGAAGAATGTTTATTTGGCACAAGAGCCACCCCTTTTTGTACATTCCATAAGATGGTGGTGTCATGTTTGCATGGCTGTGTCACCCTGCAGCAATGCATTCTGCAAAACAATGTTTAAGTGCTTTTAAAATTACCTGTTCTGAAACGGGCTTTGTACACTTCACTGGGTTTATGTTTTAGAACCCTGTGCTGTGCTTAGTCACTCAGTCTTGTCTGGCTCTTTGCGATCCCATGGACTGTAGCCTGCCAGGCTCCTCTGTCCATGGGGGTTCTCCAGGCAAGAATCCTGGAATGGGTTGCCATGCCCTCCTCCAGGGGATTTCCCAATCCAGGGATCGAACCCTGGTCTCCTGCAATGCAGACAGATTCTTTACCATCTGAGCCATCAGGAAAGCCCTTTGGAACTCTAGGTGCAGACAATGCATTATCAAATATTTAGATGCCTTTTTCAAGGTTGAAAGAGAGGCCTCACATATAAACTAATCAATTTCATTGCCATGCAACTACCTGTGTGAGTCAGTGGCACAAAAGAAAGGATAGTAAGTGCCATATGTTCTTCTGTGGGATACTCACTTTCTCTTAGTTAACAAGAAATATATAACATTGTAGTCATTCTTTCATCTAGCTAAATGTGACAGTTAGCAAAGAGATTACCCTAGACCAAATATGGGTTAAAAGTTGCCTATAAATATGTAGGGGAGACTTTTGCTTGTAAGGAAATTGTTAGTGAGCAATGTTGAGGATATAATTATTTTAAGGAAAATCTTCTGTTGTGGATGATGGCATGGTACTGATAGCCAGTGAGAAAATAAGAACACCAAAAATGTTAAGGTTTGGTTAACTGTTCAGAGAATGAACTCCTTAGAGTCTTGAATTTCTCCAGGTAAACCTCTTAGAGTCTTACAGATTTCAGGAAATCTAATATTTATCAGTGTACATTAAACTTGCTTCAAGGGATGGGAATGAAATTTGCTGGGTTCAAGAAAAAGACCTTTTTAATTGACCACTGTGCAACATGGATCCATAATTTTCCATTCTTTAAATATTAATTTTATACAAAAGTTGTCAGTTACTAGGAAGGGAACAGGACAATGTGGATGCATTGAATAATTTTTTAAAACTTAATTCTCTCCTTAAAGATTTTGTTGAGAAACAGAATAATAAATTGGCTTTTTTTGACAAGTAATATTAAATATGCTAAACTCACTATTTAACATGGGCAAAAAGCTCAAAATCAACTAAAAAACCCTAGAAATGTGGTCATTTGTATTCTTTATAAGAACTTTTAAGTAAAAAGTTGCTGATAAGAACCAAAAACAATGGCTAAGTGGGATCCACACTCAAATTATTTGATGCAAGTAAGATTTTAAAAATATACATGTCATAAATTTAGGTTACAAAGTATTTAACCAGAAACATCATAGTCTAACAGTGCAGGATACAATTCACTATTGAATGTGTCTCTTTCCTGACTAATTATATTTAAGGTTTTATGAATTTTTCCATATGCATAACTTTAAAATTTTATTATATGAAATTTTATATTAATTTTAACTTTCAATTTTGAACATATACTGTAACTGGAGGTTATATTATGGTATTTAGAACACTTAAAAAATGTTTGTCATTGTACTTACTCCCCAATTATCTCTTCTACGTACATTACTTTTCCAAAAAGCCATCATGTTATACACACACACACACACACGTGTGCACGCGCACACACACACACACGTGTGCACACACACACACAGGATCTGAAGGTAAAAAATCAAGTAAAAATGGGAAAAAAAGAATGGCAGGTATGAATAGTAACTAATAATCATTGCCTACAGTGTCACGAATGCATGTCCTTTATTGTGTCTGACTCTTTGTGACCCCATGGACTATAGCCCACCAGGCTCCTCTGTCCATGGGATTTCCCAGGCAAGAATACTGGAGAGGGTTGCCATTTCTTCCTCCAGGGCATCTTCCCAACCCTGGGATCGAATACACATTTCCTACATTGGCAGGCAAATTCCTACCACTGAGCCAGGAGGGAAAACCGTTCTAGAGTGTCATATAGGGGACGTATTAGACTAACAAACCTTGTTGGTTTCAACACCAAAATGATATTCACAATTTTGCAGATCCATCCTCTCCAAATTATTGATGTCTCTCAAATGACCAACAGAAGTAAGTAAATTCTCACTGGAGGGCATGTGGTCTCTTTTATTATGTTTTCTGTAGGTAATTAGTGAAGGCATGACACTTAAGAACCAATTTATTCTACCTGAGAATGATAAAAATCTAGACGCCAGAATGTGAAATACACACTCAAAATCCAAGAACTAGTAGCTTTAGCATTAGGAAAATATCATGCAAGTAAAATCGAAGGTCATTTATTTTCTTAGATAAACACACACTTTCACTCGTCTACATCTATTATTTAGGAAAGAGGAATTATGGGGAGAAAAATCAACGTTATAACCATCACCATGAAAAATAAATGTTATGGTTCCACTAATACATGAAGTTAGAGCATGAAAGTTTTTTTTTTTTTTTTTTTTTTAAGACAGAAGCATAATGCCTATCTGGAGAAAAAGAAATCCAATGTTTTATGACGTGTTATTATGTAAGACTATGTAAGAAAACGGATACAATTTATGGTGAAATAATACTTAACACAAATAATTACTAGATCTCACTACAACTACCTTGCTACACTACAGTAGAAATTTTAGTTATGTAGGGCTAATTTTTAAACTTCAGAATCTTGCTAAAGCTTTATGAGAACTTTACTGAGAACAATATTACTGATAGAAAGTACGAGAATTGGGAACAAGTAATCTCCACATAAGAGCTTCCCTTGTGGCTCAGCGGTATAGAATCTGCCCATGCAGGAGATGCAGGTTCAATCCCTGGGTCAGATAGATCCCCTGGAGTAGGAAATGGTAACCCACTCCAGTATTCTTGCCTGGGAAATCCCACGGACAGAGGAGCCTGGTGGCTACAGTCCATGGGGTAGCAGAAGAGTCAGACATGACAGTGACTAAGCAACAAGGCCAACTTCCACATATGGGATTCCAAGGTGGCACAGTGGTAAAGAATCCACCTGTCAATGCAGGAGACACAGGAGATACAGGTTAGATCCCTGGGTCAGGATGATCCCGTGGAGTAGGAAATGCCAGCCCATTCCAGGATTCTTGCAGGAGAAATTCCATGAACAGAGGGGACTGGCAATCTACAGTCATGGGGTCCCAAAGACTAAAACGACTGAGTGACTGAGCACACATGTGCGTGCGTGTGCATGCACACACACACACACACACACACAACTTCCACATATCCCAAGTTCAGACGCTCCTTGAGGGGGATGCATAGGTGTCTACATAGCAGTAAAAACCAGTGACATAGTACAATTAGTCCGCTTTGCTGATTTATTGCTTCTGCTTAGCAAGAGTGGAATGAATTTCCTGACAGATTTGTTTAGTAAGCAGCAATTGGACAGTTTGTGAACACTGGTAAGAGGAGGATTTTCTGCCTGCTAAAGCCATTCACATGACTAAACCACTTTTTGGTGGCCTTAATCTACAGTGAAAACGGCAACTGGACAAGTTCATGGATACAGGAGCCTGGCGGGCTACAGTCCATAGGGTTGTCCTCCATCCTTACAGTGGGAAAACCCTAGCAGGCAGGGGAGGGTGGTCTGAAGGGGCTTCAACCAAAAAATTATAGTGACTCAAAGGCAAAAATATTATCTAGCAAATTCTACGAGAGTTACTGTGTTTATCTCTGCAGACCTTTCCACTCCCTTCACCAGAAACTTTCAGACATACCCTTTTCCTCTTTTCACAATGGGTTTCTGACTGACTTACAGGGGAAAGGGTGACAGGGTGGAACATCTTGACAGTTCCAGAAAGGCATCTCTTTCTTCCCTATTAATTTTTGCACAATGCAGTTTGAAGTGGAGAGACACTGGGCTGAGCAAAGTCACCAGCGGGGGAGGTGTTCCTGGAATGTGTTGAATGCACATTCTTTAGATGCTTGGGAGGGGTGACTACCCCCTTATTGGCATCTACCCATCTTCACTGGTTTGGCTGCTTCAGTAGGAAACAGGTATTATTTTGAAACACTCAGTGAATTCTCTAGCTCTTAATCACTGACAGAAGACTGCTCTTAGGTTTCTGATATTAGGCTTTTAATGCAAAGTGACATTTTCTGTACACTTTATTTGGTTTCTTCAATTTTTGTTTATTCTGTTTTAAAGAATGAAGTTGAAAGTGTCATCTTATCTTGGTAGAAGATTTTCAGTCATGAGTAAGACACCATACATAGCAAAGGAAATACGTAGATTAATAAGGCCAGGCCCCTTTCCTCCAGATTAGTAAGCATTGCAAATAGACTCATGCTATTTATTGACAATTTCCTATTTTTCATTCCTTCAGTAAGATATTTTGTCATTATTAAATGTCACCATTTTCCATGGTTGTTTCCTTTTTCTGAAGAATAATTTAAAATCTATGAAAGGAGAAATAAATATTTTTCTCCACTCAACTAGTTTTTCTTTAAAAGATTTTTTTAAAAAACAGCAGATGAACTTCTGATCAAAACTCAGGCACACAGCTGCCTTCTGGAACAGTCTTGCAAGTTCCTGCCTCACGCTAAGCCATCGTCATGCCATACTGCACTCCTACCCCAGTTCTTCACTCGTCTATTATTGTTAATGTGCTTGTGATAACTGTCTCTTGAGGATTATCTTAGGATTCCAAGTTACATAAATGACAGCGAAAGTGATTTTACTAAGCAAGCCGTTTAAAACTATCATGGGTGAGCCTTTATATAGACTTTTGTTTGATATTCAAATTCATGTGTAATATGAACAATAATGAAAACTAATTAGTTTAGAAATAGTATTGCAATATTTAAACTTCCATTAATTTGCCTAGGCTTCTGCCTACCTTTTTCTGAAAGAGTGGTTATGTACTAAACATTCAAACATAAAAGGGTAATAAAAGAACATTAAAAATAAAATGAAATAGAGCAAATGAACATGCACGCTTTTTGTTCCTTCTTTGGAAATGCCACAGCACAAGAGCACATTGTTCTGTCAAAACCCTTATCACATTGTATTATAATTTCTGTTTATAGTCTAGTTCTTTGACTAGGCAGAGAGCTTCAGGAGATCTTAACCTATTAATCTTTGGATCCCAGGTTCTGACATAATGTCTGGCAAGTAGAGGATGCTCAGCATAAATCCATTAAATGAAACGGAAGAGAAAATGTGTGAGATTTCCTCATTCTGCCATTAACGGTGCACGACCACCTAGCTCTTAACCCCCGTGAATCTCACCTTCTTCATTTGTACTGTGGGTGAAATAAGGAGTTGTGAAAGCCTCAGAAGAGATCCTCTGTAAATTCAAAAGAACGTCACAGGGCTTGGATAGCTTTGGGATCTTTCAGCTCATTAGAAGAGATCAACACACTACGTGTGAAACACTGAGCTAGTTAATGGGACACTCAGCTCCTTTCCTCATGGAGTTTGAAAGTCTAGCAGGACATATGTGTGTGTGTACATGTGTGTGAATGTCTTCATTCATGTCTGACTCTATGGACCCAGCGACTGAAGCCGCTAGTGGGAGATAGTGCCAGGTAAATGGGCAACTGCAATAACACGCTCTGATGAAGGCTGAGATGCTTTAAAAAAGCACACTGGAGAATCTTTGCTACTGCCTTGAAGCTTGTGAGGTGGATTCTTGGAGAATGTGATATCTGAGACTGGTGTATGATAGGTAAATATTTCAAGCAATGGAGAGGAGATGAAAAGACCAGGAGGGACGAGTAGGAGGAAGGACGCTGTGTGTGTAAGGGGGACACCTTCAGTTCCTCGTGTTCTAGTCTTGTTCCAAAGATCATGGCAGCAATGCTTTTGTAATCTTCTATGGTTCAACTATTTCCAAACTGTACAGAGAAATGCCTGTTAAATTATCTTTTTTCTTCCATCACATTGGAAGTTTTCTCTTTGGAACTACATTTCTAAGAATTTCCTAACTTATAAGCTTACTTTTGTGACTTGGTAATAGTTCTATCAAAAGAAATACAAAAATCTCATCTTCATAATGCAAAAAAGAAACCTTGTTCATAGTGTTCCTAAATACATTGCATATAAGCAAATTAGTTTTAAACACCTGAAAGCATTTTACCACGGAGTGGTTACACTTCTCATTGATTACTGTATTATTTAGCTTCTTTAAAATAAAAAGAATACTCTTCACAGAAACATTAATATTGACAGAATTAGCAATTTAATGATTTTTTTCACATTAGATTGCTATTTGTGATTTATTATCACATATTAGGTGTCATATTACCATTTATATTTTGTATGTTCCATGTAAACACAATACTATCGTGAGGTATACTTTGTGTTGACAAAGACAAAGCCAAGTATTCAAGTCAGTTGTGTAAAATAAAACACTGACTTCTTTAAAAGAGTAGTGAAAAAAATTTGAACAATTGAAAAAAAATCAAGATAGGATTCTTGGTGGAGTCATGAACTAATTCAGAGGCTTCAGGCATGTCACTTAACTTCTATTTTAGTTATTCATTATTTACTCATTTACATTTTAAACAATATGGGAACAATGTTTGCAAGAACTATCCATGGAGATTAGTTATAAATACTCAAAGTTTATTTGTGTTTGTGTGTGTGTGTGCTAAGTTGTGTCCGACTCTTCGCAACCCCTAGACTATAGCCTGCCAGATTCCTCTGTCCATGGAATTTTCCAAGCCAGAATACTGGAGTGGGTTGCTATTTTCTTCTCCAGGGCATACTCCTGACTCATGGATTGAACCTACATCTATTGCATTTCCTGCATTGGGAGGCAGATTCTTTAGCACTAGCACCACCAGGGTATGGGTAATGCCTACACATTAAAATTAAAAAGAAAAAAAATTCCACATTATCACCTTCTATTTCAGTACATGAATTCTAGACTAAGAATCAAATCTCCTGGAACAGTAATTTAAAATGCAAATGTAAAATTTAATATATATTTTGTTAAATCATTATTTATAATTATCAGATCTCAATGTTTGAAATAGATTATAGCAATATCAATAAAGGAAGACACTTAAAAATAATGTTAGTGTATCCAGATATCCAACATATTAAATAAAACATAGATAGAAAGAATCATGAAGTTACTATAAGAGGAGATCCTTAGGTATTTTTCTAGAAATTTGGGTTTTCTGTGTTTGATGGTGTTAGTTTCTCAGTCATGTCTGACTCTTTGCAACCTCATGGACTATAGCCCACCAGGGTCCTTTGTCCATGAGATTTTCCAGGCAAGAATACTGGAGTGCGTTGCCATTTCCTTCTGCAGGGGATCTTCCCTACCCAGGGATCAAATTTGGCTCTCTATCATTGCAGGCAAACTCTTTACCATCTGGGTCACCCGGGAAGCCTATATGTTTAAAAAGTCTATATGCTTAAGAGAACATTTTATGGCCTGATCGAATATTTCTAATCATATTCACACCCTAATGCAACAGTTCACTTTGTTCATTTTGACTTATCAAGAATTATACCCACTGTTCTTCCTAAAAAGAGCACACAGTAGAAAAGCTTGGTGCCTCCCTGGTTCCTGAAGCAAGTGAAATTGTTAATTATCTTGAAAGATGGACATGACTTCAAACCCTATAGTATTTATTACAAGTTATTATTTTTCCATCCCCAAATTTCCTAGTGATAAGAAACAGCCTATGTAATCAAATTGGCTTCCTTATGCTCCTTAAGTGCAAGAGACACCCATCTGGGCCTGGAGATAATGATGCCATGAGATGGCAATCTAAGTGTTAGGACACAGTCAGGGCAGCCTTCCTCCAAAAATAAGTGTCCATTTAAATGCTACCAAATCTTGTTTTGCAAACCTATCCTTACACAGCAAATAATTGCTTTTGGTGCAAAAGTTAGTCATAAAATTCTCCATTAGTGGTTGGTAATGGACCATAATGTTACATGTTTGTAAAAAGTGCATTTGGGAAATGAAATGCTGGAAGCAATGGTCATATAAGGAATATTAATATTTATATGAGATAACCTTGTGGGGACAGATTTCCCTTTCACTGACAATGGCCTGCATCAAGTATTTTCCACTTTCGTAGGAGAAGGAGCTCTGAAATTCTATCATTTGTCAAGCTATATTAATATCAGCTTTGTTGCGTTCTAGCTGATTTAATAGAAAAATGGGAGTGATTAATAATTGTTAGTTTTATGATATATGTGATAAAATAAATCAGAAAAGAGTCTTGGAATGTTATATATATTACAGCAAACACTATTAACCTATGTCTAAATCAAACCTGAATGCTTACAGCAAATTTCCACCCTTCATTATTAAAACATAACCCTAAAGGGATGAATTTCAAGCAAGTATCAAGACAGGATCTGGCACTTGTAATTGTACTTTCAACATAAGGTTATATACATTCCTGATGTGATGCCAATACGCTGGAGGGAATGTGTTCGATTTCCACCATGGTCAAAACTGACAAAGGTTTTACTGAAACTAGAGTGAACTGAAATCACTTCATGGTACACAAAAGTTAACTCCAAATCCCTTTATTTCTTGATTTAAAAAGAACTTATTTACTTGCATAAAGAAAAATGTGATACTCATTTCAATGACCAACTCAGATTGGTATGAAATTGTTGCTTTTAACATCCACAAAGTAATGAATAACGATAGTGATTAGGAGTTAATAGTTACTGAGCTCTCCTTACATGCCAACACTGTTCTTTATATTCATTTCAGTCAGCCTTCGCTGCAACATTTGAGGTTGGGCAACACTTTACAGAGGAAGCATCTGAGGCACAGAGAAGTTAAAAGATCATTTAAGACCATACATCTCACAAGCGAGTCCAAATCTGACAACCTGATACTGGAGCACACTCTGTCTCTGTTTCCTGTTCTCTCTCTCCTTGAGCAGGGAAATAAAAGACTCATTGACATTTATTGCTCAGTTCAAGAGCTAATTACTAAATGCAGATTGTGCATCCCTAAACCACAATGTGAACTAGCCAGCTATTTATTTGGGGGAACTAAAGAAGCCTTTAGCATGAAAACTCAATGGGTGTATAGCCCATGGCTATTCTTAGAACTTTACTAGAATATGCAGAGGAGAATACTGGGTTTCTCTTACTGGCGTAGAATAAGTAGGAAATATTCTACTAGTATAGAATAGCTCAGGCACAGGTCTACGGCAGCCCTAAGGAAGCAATGAGAGGCAAAATTGTGCAGTGTAAACAGCAGTATAGGAGAAAGGAAATCTGAATTCAAACTAGACCTTAGTTCCCTCATTTGCAACACACAGATCCTAATAACTTCTCTGTTTCTCTTTGGGTTATTATGGAGTAAAAATGAGGTAAGCATGGAAGTAGTCTGCAGACTGCCCCAGTCAACACAAAATAGGCATTGTTATGAAGTCAAAACTGAAACAATCAAGTGTCAGACAAAAGAAAGGACTCCTGGGTTTGAAGTCAAGGGGAGAAGATCCACATGACCAGATCAACTGCACTAGGAAAAATACTACTGCTTCAGCTTCATTTTTCCCTGGGCCTGCCTACAGAAGCATGCCTTGTCACAACACCAAAGTAAAGTAAATTAAGTGATTGCATAGGAGAACCAGATTTTCTGTCCCTTAAACACATCAGCCCTCTTTGGACCACTGTAGGATGATCAACAAATTACAAGAGACGTTTTCAGTACTTGAATTTTTAAAATAAGATAAAGTTTGAATGAGAAGAAATAGTACAGCACAAAAGCACTAACTGCAAAATTGTATTCATTCTCCAAGATCTGTTTTTCCCCTATAGTCACATTTATATGTAGTGAATAGTGTTTAAGTTGCATGTTCTGATCTTTTCACTCTCTTATTTCTTAATTGACATTGTATCCTTTACTTCCTTAGTTTGTAACTTAAAAAACAAACAAACAAAACAAAAATGTCGTAGGTAATAAGAGTGACAGGGAATTTGACAGTCATTCCTCCAAAATCCTCATGAGGAAGAATGAATACAATTTTGCCAGAAATTAAAAAAAAAAAAAAACTCTTTTGGAGAAAAGGAACAAGATAAACAGAGACTTTCATGTTCATCTTTACCATATCACATCAGCTTCCACTTACTGCATTCCCAGTAACAACTTCTAACATAAGTTAAGTGATCCTATTTCAGTTAATCTTATAGGAGCTCTATACTGTATTATTACCCTTGCTTTAGATAAAACAAGTGAAGCTTATAGAGACAGATGCCACAGATATTTTTATAAGGCCACATTTGTGTCCTGGCTGCCTCATTCCTAAGCCTGATCTTACATACTTTCTGCCTTCCATTACAGAACACTTTTCCTGAGCTTCCTTTGGGTATGGAGCCCCAGCATGGCTGAATAAAAGACAATGGTGAATGGGTATGAACTGGAAAGAGATGTTGCCAGGAGATGATGGAGAAACCTGACAGGTTGATATTGGTACACTGGTAACAGACTGTGAAGTTCCTCCTGTCTTGCAGAAAAATTTATTCTGCATATGAGAAAATAAAACTTTTGTGAATTACACACTACTCTTTGGGTAGGGACACGGAGAGAGGTAAGGGAGCTTCAGGAAGTGAAAGAGAGAAGCTTCAATAAAATACTGGGAAAACTGAGTAAATATCTAAACTTAGACATAAGGGACACTTCTTAGAAATCCAATTACTTTAAAATATCCCATGGTTTACTTCAAAATACCATGGCAACCATATAATACCTATAGTTTTCCTTTTTGTAAGACTATTTTTTATTGTGGACCATTTAAAAAATTTTTGTGAGTTTGTTACAATATCGCTTTTGTTTTATGTTTTGGATTTTTGGCCATGAAGCACATGGAATCAGCTCTCTAATCAGGGATCAAATCTGCATCCCCTGCATTGAAAGGCAAAATCTTAATCGCTGGACCACCAGGGAAGTCCCCTTATGTTATTTTCAAATATGTCAGTAAACAGCTAGCAAATAATAACAACGTTACAGTATACTCATGTGCTTATTCCTTAGAAAATACTGATAGACTTACAACTACAGGCTAATTAATTAGGAAAACTCTAAACTAGAAAAAAATATAGAATCATATAATCACAAAACACCACTGAATAACAGAGAATTATGTCCAGGAACAGAAAGATTAAACAAATTTGTCAGTCTCAAAAAGCAAGCTAGGCAGAGACCTGGGAATGAATAGAATTCTTAGCCCCAACCAAAGCCGGGTCTTCTAATAAATGTATTCATAAATTCTAATAAAGTCTTTAGTGAAAATGGGAGGAAGAAATGTTTTCTGAAAGCCCATTATAAGCAAGTCAGCTAGATACTTTAAGTTTTTGTTTAATTCTCACAAAGCATCACTCTTTGGCCATATGATCCCATATGCCAGAGGAAGAACTGAATTCTCTGAAAAGACTGATTTAATGAAAGGATCAGAGTTCCAGCCTTGACTTGTAAATGACTATGTGACTTTGAAAACAATCTCCTGATCTTTATGTGCTTGCATCCTTTTGTATAAAATAGAGAAAATGGGCCAAGTGGACAGGGCAAATTGCCTCATTAAATGAAAAGATTCATTGTGTGTGAACACGTGGATAAGCAATATGTGTGTGCCTGGTGTGACCCGATGGGTAACACTATGAAAGTCTCCAGGTCCGTGATTCTCTGCCCATGATTGCCAGAATAGAAAAGAACTTCAATTCTGACAAGTGTGGGGAGAAGACCCAGCTGGTGGGGTCTGAACAAAACTGGAAAGGGTGGGAACCACGGAGCTGGGGACCCTCAGGATGGTCGGGAAGGAAGAAATCAGGCTGTGAGAAAGGATGACTATGGTGTGTACAAGCACAGTGCATGCGGCCATCAGCCTTATCCATTTCTAAGAGGCCCCAACTCTTAGAAATATCCTCCAACTCTAGTTCAAACCCAGACACAGCATAGGTTATGTATGGAAGATTTATCCTGTGACGGTAGCTGATGTTTGAAAAGCTAACAAAGATTCTAAAGTAACTAATAGCAGCAGCAGATGTGCCAAGTGAGTAATGCTTTACACTGCTTTCACGAGAATGTTCATTTTCCGGAAAACTTTCTCTCTGGAACTCTCAAAAAACACGTAAAAAGCAAATAATAATAATAATAATAATCTGTCATAACTAATGCAGAGATTGCTTAGAATATCACATAATGTGCCAGATAATGTGGCTTTGACATTATAACAGAAATTTAATTCCTTGATTTTATGCTGAAGTTATTAACTGACTTCCCTTAGTTAAACATCATTTGCTAAACTACTTTGTTTAATCTTGTAAAGTAATATGGCCTAATATTTATTTTACATGGCCCTAACATTTAGGAAAAAAAATATCTCAAACGTTCTATTATTTAATATAAATTATTATATTACTTCTGCATGCTTTCCTCTGCTATCTTATGACATAAATCATATTCTGGTTTCTTTATAAAGTTTTCAATTCCTTATTTAATGAGAGTGGAGATGATATGGGGAAATGAGATAAGACAGTTAATTACGGAAAATACTACCCTAAAAAAGTTGCCTAAATATAAATATAAAGGTGGCAAAGTCAAATTTGAATTTCAGATATAAACAATAAAATCAACATGAACTACTGAACATAGCAATACTAAAAATTATTCATTGTCTATCTAAAATTCAAATTTAACTGGATATTCTATATTTTTACTTGCCAAATCTAACAGTCCTATACCTAAACTCCATGCTATGTAGTACAAGTGTTCGACTCTATGCAACCCCATGGACTGTAGCCTGCCAAGTTTCTCTGTCCATGGAATTCTCCAGGCAAGAATACTACAGTGGGTAGCCATTCCCTTCTCCAGGAGATCTTCCTGACGCAGGGATCCTGAAAGCATCTAAAGAAAGGAAAAAAGTCTACCTTCCCTGTACCCCGACAATCATCCACCAAATCTGAAAACATCTACTCTGAAGGCATAGAGCTTTCAAAGCTATCAGTTAAACAGCATTTGAAAATCATCAAGGTCAGTGTATCAGCTCCTAAAATCCCTGACACGATCACAAATAGAATAATAGGTGCTTAGGACCAAATAGATAAAGATGCAATTTCCTGGAGAGTATTTAAGAACTCATCCAGGACCCAGCAAGGCAATGTGGACTTTCTGTAGGTTCGTGGGATGTAATCAGAGCAACAGTTAGTGGATATCAGACCCTACAGGCATGACGCCACTGAACTTTAGATGCCAATGCTGCTTCCTTCCTGGAAGTTTTCCTGCTTTGGGAACTCATTCAGTACTCTGATATAGCACCGTATCCAGCCTGGGGAAAAGAGCCATGTTTAAAACCTCAGAAATTCTGAACTTACTTTAAAACCCTCCTATTATCTAAAATCAAAAGTGGTTGTAATGAAATTACTGAATATGCTTTTACTGGACTAGCATGGCAAACTGAACTTAGCTTTTTACAGATGAACCAAATATTGACTTAATCATGAAACGTAGGGAGCCACCCAAATTTCAGTGAGAAATATGTAACACAAATTAATCTTATCACACAGGCAAAGTGGGATACCCTCACTGATAATGAGATGATCAGCTTTATATGAAAATAAAACTGTTGGAAAGTAATTATAGAACTGACTTAGCTTCTTATGGCAACACCTGTCCAAGATAATCACCAAGATTGTGTGTGTGTGTGTGCACGTGCACGCACATGTGTTCGGTCATGTACAACTCTATGATTTCATGGAAAGTAGTCTGCCAGGCTCCTTGTTCCATGGGATTTCATAGACAAGAATACCGGGGAGGGATGCCATTTACTTCTTCAGGGGATCTGCCTGACTCAAGGATCTCTTGTGTCTGCTGTATCAGCAGGCAGATTCTTTTACTACTGAGCCACTTGGGAAACATCACCAAGATTAGCAAACTATATATTAATCGTGCTGTAGCTAAAACTTTCCAATTTCTTATGAAGTAAAGTCTACATTTCTGTAGTTGCTCTCATTAATTTAATTAATCAATAATTCATTCAGTTATCTAGTAAATATAGCATTCTTACTTTTAGCACTTGGCTGGAGCTTCCCTGGTGGCTCAGACGGGTAAAAGCATCTGCTTGCAAGGCGGGAGACACGGGTTTGATCCCTAGGTCAGGAAGATCCCCTGGAGAAGGAAATGGCAACCCACTCCAGTATTCTTGCCTGGAAAATTCTATGGATGGAGGAACCTTGTAGGCTACAGTCCATGGCGTCACAAACAGTCAGACACAACTGAGCGACTTTACTTTCACTTTCATGTTAGATCTGAGAAAGGAACTCTTGAGCAGTAAGGCAGACACAATACAAGAGAGAAAAGGAAAGAGAGGGAAGGAGTGAGAGAGAAAGACACAGACAGACAGGCAGAGACAGAGACAAAGAGATACTGGCAAGGAGAGGCACTGAGAGAGACATCTTCTCTTTGGGAAGGACTAGCTTAAGAAGACTTCTCTACTTCTCCTTCCCTGGAATTCCATTTACAAAAATTCCTCTGTGCATATGTGTTAGTTGCTCAGTTGTGTCTGACTCTTTGCAACTCCATGGACTGTAGCCCGCCAGGCTCTTCTGTTCATGGAATTCTCCAGGAAAAAATACAGGAGTAGGTAACTGTTCCCTTCTCCAGGGGATCAAACTGACTCAGGAATTGAACCCAGGTCTCCCACATTGCAGGCAGATTCTTTACCATCTGAGCCAACAAGGAAGCCCTAACTTTCCTGTTCAGTTCAGTTCAGTCACTCAGTCGTGTCCGACTCTTTGCGACCCCATGAACCGCAGCACACCAGGCCTCCCGGTCTATCACCATCTCCCAGAGTTCACTCAGTCTCACGTCCATCGAGTCCATGATGCCATCCAGCCATCTCATCCTCTGTTGTCCCCTTCTCCTCCTTCCCCCAATCCCTCCCAGCATCAGAGTCTTTTCCAATGAGTCAACTCTTCACATGAGGTGGCCAAAGTACTGGAGTTTCAGCTTTAGTATCATTCCTTCCAAAGAAATCCCAGGGCTGATCTTCAGAATGGACTGGTTGGATGTCCTTGCAGTCCAAGGGACTCTCAAGAGTCTTTTCCAACACCACAGTTCAAAAGCATCAATCTTCGGCACTCAGCTTTCTTCACAAAGTTTAAATGGTTAATTTTCTATCTGTGGGAATGCTGCTGTTTGTTTGTTTTTCTTTTTTTTTTTTTTAATATTACATACTTTCAGTTTCTCAAGAGTCTGGAGAAGTACTATAGGATGGGATTGTTAGCCCTATTTTACAGATGGAAAAACTAAGGCACTTATGCAACTTATCACAAACTGCCTGTATTCGAAGTAAGAAGACAAAAAGACAACTTCAGACATAGGAAGAGGGACTATTTCCTTTCTCAGAAGGAAAAGGTGAGGCTTCTTGTCTACTATGATCTGCCAGTGAGGAGACTATCTGAAATGCAACTTTTTCAAATCAGCAAAGCCATGATTGAATCAGCAAAGCCATGATACTCAGGAATCAAGGGGGTGAGCCCAGAGAAAATCACTCCTCTCAATATGGCTGACTTTACAAAGATAAACCCCACAGCATTGAATCTGTGGGACGTTTAATCAGTAAACTACTCTTCATTATTTAATATGTATAATGATGGCCATAATAATTATATCTCTTCTAATTCCTATTATCTACTAGGCACCACGCCTGCTTCATGCTGTATAGGTAAAGTCTTTTCATCTTCACAAAATCCTTGCAGGGCCAGTATCATAATTTTTACTTTACAGATGAAGGTCGTGAAGTACTGATGAAAAGATCAGCTTTGGAAGTGGTGCCTGACTCAGACTTGTTATAAATCCAGGCGTGCCAGACTCCAGGATTAGAGTTCAAGCTCCTTATTCTGGAAAATGGGGAACAGTCAAAAACCATGCTCTAGGTTTACTATGCAATGAAAGCCCAAGCTAGTCTGGAGCAGGGGTGATCTTTCTGAGGCCACTGAAATTCTATCACAAAATGGATGCCTTCTGGAATAGGTGATGATGCAGATGGGAAATGTGAATAACACTGAGGACTTTTTCAAACTACACCCACCTCCTGCCCCACTTGCCCATCCCCCTGCAGGTCTGTAAGCAATAGAGTTGAGAAAACACTTCTAAAAGATCTTAAAACTCAGAGCAAGGCAAGGTTAAATAAAGTGTCAAGCTAATAATATTAGAAAAGCAAGAAAGAAAAAGGAGGTTTTTCTGAGTTACCAGATGATGTAAGAAACAATAGTGTTGTTGTTGTTGCTGTGAAAGTCACTCAGTTTTGTCTGACTCTTTGAGACCTCATGGACTGTAGCTTGCCAGGCTCCTCTGTTCATGGACTTCTCCAGACAAGAATACTGGAATGGGTTGCCATTCCCTCTCCAGGGGATCTTCCTGACCCAGGGATTGAACCTGGGTCTCCTGGATTACAGCAGATTCTTTATCATCTGAACAACTGTAGATATTTCCCAAATATCAGTAAATTATTCTCACGTAGCTGTTGAGTAAGGTTTATTGTACTCCAATGTTTTGAAGGCTTTAAAACAGAAGTAATTGTTCATGGAATAGAACGATACCATCCATGTTTCTCTTTACCATTAGATCAACTTTTTAGCACACTGAGTTGATAAATTCTCAGTTAAAGGTAAATTTATTGTTTTAATGTAGGTGTGGCAACCTTATACTATTCTGTATTTTACAAAATCAGAAGTGGAAAAGAGCCATTGAACTTTTGTTGTGTGGGTCTCTAGACTGAAAGAAACACTGGTCCAGGAAGTCTCTAGAAACACAAAAGAGGGCTGGTTGGGTCAAATAGTGAAGCTGCATTTACACTTTAAGGGGAGTAGAGCAAATCTTACTTTCAAACTTTTACTGTGGGTACTAACCACTTCTGAGTTGCTAAGCTTCAAGTCACTGGAGACATATAACCAAGTAGTTCAAATTAACTTCTCTGGTGCAAGATGCATTTCTTCCAGTCTTAGGATTTACCATTTATGTGATTGTAGGAAACTATATAAACCTGACTGTGGTTTTCTCACTTTTAAAGAGGATTGATACTGTTAGAGTAAAATTTCTATTTTTTTCCCCCATGTTTTCACGTGAGATAAGTCCTTTTATTGAGTACGGGACTGGCAATGGTCTATTCAGTTTTTATAAATTGTACTCATAATATACTGCTTCAATGGACTCCACCCATTCAAAAGCAAGAATATATAAAGGCACTGATACAGGAAACAGAGATGGTTCAAATCTATATTTTTATAAGCTTTTGTAATAATTTACAGTTGAAAGTTCAAATTTAATATGACAGGGATTTAAGCTATTTAATTTTATTGAATCTTTCTAAGAAATTAAGCTATTTATTTTACCAACCATGTTCCATAGGTTTAGCTAATTAAATTATGCATTATTATTAATAAAATTACATATAAATTACATATTGCACAAAGTTGAACTAAAATCTTAACCTTAATTATATAAATAAACTTTATTTTTATTTTTTTAATTTTTATTTTTACTTTATTTTACTTTACATTACTGTATTGGTTTTGCTATACATCGACATGAATCCACCATGGGTGTACATGCATTCCCAAACATGAACCCCTCTCCCACACCCCTCCCCACAACATCCCTCCAGAAATACGAAGGATCATAAGAGACTACTATCAGCAATTATATGCCAATAAAATGGACAACGTGGAAGAAATGGACAAATTCTTAGAAAAGTACAACTTTCCAAAACTGAACCAGGAAGAAATAGAAAATCTTAACAGACTCATCACAAGCACAGAAATTGAAACTGTAATCAGAAATCTTCCAGCAAGCAAAAGCCCAGGTCCAGACGGCTTCACAGCTGAATTCTACCAAAAAAATCTAGAGAAGAGCTAACACCTATCCTACTCAACCTCTTCCAGAAAATTGCAGAGGAAGGTAAACTTCCAAACTCATTCTATGAGGCCACCATCACCCTAACACCAAAACTTGACAAAGATGCTACAAAAAAAGAAAACTACAGGCCAATATCACTGATGAACATAGATGCAAAAATCCTCAACAAAATTCTAGCAATCAGAATCCAACAACACATTAAAAAGATCATACACCATGACCAAGTGGGCTTTATCCCAGGGATGCAAGGATTCTTCAGTATCCACAAATCAATCAATGTAATTCACCACATTAACAAATTGAAAGATAAAAGCCATATGATATGTCAATAGATGCAGAGAAGGCCTTTGACAAAATTCAACATCCATTTATGATAAAAACTCTCCAGAAAGCAGGAATAGAAGGAACATACCTCAACATAATAAAAGCTATATATGACAAACCCACAGCAAACATTATCCTCAATGGTGAAAAATTTAAAGCATTTCCCCTAAAGTCAGGAACAAGACAAGGGTGCCCACTTTCACCGCTACTATTCAACATAGTTCTGGAAGTTTTGGCCACAGCAATCAGAGCAGAAAAAGAAATAAAAGGAATCCAAATTGGAAAACAAGAAGTATAAATAAACTTTATAATTTGAAATATATATGTGGATGTATACATTTACAATATTTGTAAGAGAAAGCTTACAATTCTAGCAGAATGTACTAATTAATTAACTTCTGGCACCTTAAAAAGTATTAAACAAATAACCAAAGTTATTCTTAATGTTTTCAGGAAGCCATGGAGTCCCATGATAATCTGACAAGAGCTAGGACTTTTTCTTCAGTAAAATAAACACATCCGCATACCTCTAAAGAATTACAAATATTTTCAAAAGGCACAGAGACTCAACAAGTTTATTCTATGGCTCCTTATGGATTTCTGGTTCTTAAATCAACAATACTTTTTTTTTTTTTTTTTTTTCGCTAGTGTGAGACCTAAGGTATTTACTTTCTAATTAGATTTGTATTGATCAAATGCTTCAGGAAAAAAAAAAAAAAACAACTGCAAACCTCTGTAGTTTCTAATTTTTTGACTTCTTTTTTTTAAATAGAGTTTTAGAATTCCATCAAACTAAATCTATACTCAAAAAAGATCAAAGTAAACAAACAAATTAAAAACAAAAATGAACTCCTACCACTTCACATTTCCCTAGCCATTCTTCCCCTAAATCTTAATTCAACTACAGAGAAAATACCCATAGCTATTCACCACTTTACAGAGTATCTGACAGTTTAAACAAACGTCACCAGCATGCTAAAAGCAAGTAAAGTACTTTCTAAAACTGTGCTGTCCAATATACTAGCTACTATCCACATATAGCTATTTCAATGTTAGCTAACTGACATTAACTAAATTTAAAATTCAATTCTTCAGTCACAGTAGGCACATATGCCCAGTGGTTACTGTTTTGAACAGTTTAGGAAGCATTTTCATCGTCTCAGAAAGTTATAGAACACCAAAGTATTTCTGTTCCCACCCTTACTATGAATGTTTGTTGGTAGTCACTTATGTTTATTGCCAAATCAGTTTATGCCAGTTGGCTTAATATAAAATTGTGTAATTTAATTAAATGTTATATAAGTAAATTTAAATATGAGTGTAAAAGAATAGGAGGTGTTCTAAACCTGAAAATTTTGGAAAGACAAAATTCAGTCACTTTAAAAAAATACTATAGCTTTAAATATACTCTTGCCTGGAAAATTCCATGGACGGAGGAGCCTAGTAGGCTACAGTCCATGGGGTCGCAAAGAGTTGGACACGACTGAGCAACTTCAATGTCAAATGTCAAGACATTAGAAAAAAGTCATAGAGAAAAATGAGAATTTGCTCTCTAATTTCTTTGTACTGGATTTCCAATTAAACATATTTATAAAGCAATCAAAATTAGAAATCAAAGATAAATTATGGGATTTACAGAAAGCAAAGATGACTAAAACTAACATCTATAATCAGCAACCTAAGCATCACGGACTCAATGGACGTGAGTCTGAGTGAACTCCAGGAGATGGTGATGGACAGGGAGGCCTGGTGTGCTGCGATTCATGGGGTTGCAAAGAGTCGGACACGACCGAGCGACTGAACTGAACTGAACTGAAACTCAGAAATAGTTATTGGCTAACTTAAAAACACTGTCAGGACTTCCTTGATGGTCCACTGTTTAAGAATCCCCCTGCCAATTCAGGGGCATAGATATGATCCCAATACATGGGATCCAGAAGGATCCCACATGCCACGGGGTAACTAAGGCCCTGTGCTGCACCCACTGAGCCCATGCACAACAGCTATTGAAGCCCACACCCTAGAACCCTTGTTGCTCTGCAACAGGAGAAACCACTGCAATGAGAAGCCCACAACTAGAGAGGAGCCCTCACTTGATGCAACTGGAGAAAGCCTGTGAGCAGCAGCAAAGAACCTGCATAGTAAAAAAACAAAAAAATAAAACCTGCAAATAACTACATTATCAAATTTTAAAACTTAAACAAAATATGTATTTATGCATGTATTTAAGAACTGTTTCTTTAAAAGGCTTTGTGAATTTACTCATCAACTACTGATCCCAACTACATTAAACAGATATAGCAAAACTGCAAAAACTAAAGAAATGCCTTCTTTAGTACTATAAACTCAGCATTTTCATAATTGATTGTGTCATTCCTATTTGCCAGATTTAAGTTTTTTGAATTAAATCATATTGAAAAATTTATACACAGGGACTTGACCTAATTCCAGATTTATACATAACTTGTCTTTTAATTATAACGCAAAATATAACTAACAGCAATATTATTACTTCACTCTTAAAGTCTACCCAGTAGCCTGAGTTTCTAAGACTACACGGTGACAAGAACACTCAACTTTAAATTTGTTCACTCTATTTAACCTTTTGATCTTTTTCTGACTTGAGATTTCTATCTCTCCATCAATCTATAATATTAATTACTTGAGAAATAAAAAGTATAAGAATCTCATTGTTTTGAACATCAAGATTTAGATGCAAATGAAAATCTACACACTAGGACTACTACAATTTATACTACTGCATTTTTTTCATTAAAATAGCATCAAAATAATCAGTAGTTTCTGCTTGACCAATGACTATTTTTCATAAGTCAATTACATTCAGAGAAATATTTAGACTGTCATGAATCATACATGTCTATTTGAAGTAACAGTATAAGCATGTAAGTGTGCACTAACATACTATTTTTATATACCTTAGAATGACTTGAAAGTACCAAAGATACTCCAAATTATCTAGTTCAACCATAAGAAAACATGTGGTTAAATTCATAATAAAGAAACAAAACAGATTTATTGCAATTTTGGTTTACTGTTTGATGCCTTCATACCAAAGATGAAGAACTGGTTGCCTCTGGGGGCCAAATTTAGATTGATGGATAAAATCATGTTGGAATGTCTGGAAAGCAAGCATGCCTTCTTTAGTCTACCACAGTGCCCAATTTCTTCCTCTTGTCTTTAAGTCTGGCTTATTACACAGCCAAGACCCTGAAGTTATTTAAATTCATGACCCTTCATAAGGTGTTTTACATAATGATATATTGCATATATCATAGGGGCATAGGTAATTTAGTTCTGAAGCTGGACTTAGTTATGGCTACCATTTAATATTAACTTCCATTCTCCTAAGCAACACAGTGCTAAGAGGTTAACCAGTTCATGTGTGCACGTGTGTGTGTGTGTGTGTGCGTGCGTGTGCATGTGCCTGTGCTCAGAGTTCTTCCCTTTTCACTTAAGATATACCACCAACTGCTAGGCCATACTCCTCTTCCTGGAGAATTATTCTGAAAGAAGGAGAAATATCACTGTGCAAATGGAGAGTAAAATACTCTCTATGCTTAGAAGAATAAGAGTGCACTGGTACTTGAAAAGAAACAATTAAATGGATACAGAGTTTATTTTAAATAATATTAAGTATATACCTATCATATTTGAATCTGAAGATAGTTCTACTCATGGTCTTTCAGAAATAAAGCCTTATTTAATTTCAATCAGTTAATCACAATTAATTATCCAAAAATGCTACTCAAGAGATACATTGCTTCTCAAGAACATGAGATACATTTTCTTGGATAGGTCACTAATCTGGATAGAAAAATGGCCTATGTCTGTAACTAGTGGATTGACCCTTTTCAAAATTATTAAAGATTCTGGGCTCTATTTTGGTCACTTGGAAATTAAGCCAGTTGATTTCTAAGGTTCTTGCCATTTACAAATCTAGATTTTACTTTTAATTTCCATCAAGTACTCCTTAAGTGTCAACTACAAGTAAAAGTTTACATGAACTATATGGCCTAAAGTCTAACTTTATCACTTACTATTTAAACATATAAAAAGTAAGGGGAAATACAAGGCTGAATATGACTGGCATAAATCAAGTGCTCCAATAGTTCAGAGTGAAAAGAAGATTTAAGAGGAAAGAAACAGATGCAAGGAAGAAACATTGCTACTTTATTTAACTCACACATTCCATATAGCTTAGAGTGAGAAATGTTAATAGACATTTCTCCAAAAAAGACAGCCAGGAGGCACATGAGAAGATGCTCATCACTAATTATTAGAGAAATGCAAACCAAAACTACAATGAGATATCCCTTCATACCAATTAGAATGGCCATCATCAAAAAATCTACAAAACATAAGTGTTGGAGAGGGTTTGGAGAAAAGTGAATCCTCCTACACTACTGGTGGGAATGTAAATTGGTACAGCCGATATGGAGAACAGTACGGGTTTCCTTAAAAAATAAAAATAGAGCTACCATATGATAATGGCAATCCCACTTCTGGGCATATGCCCTGGCAGAAACATGGTTCAAAGGATACCTGCACCCCAACCTTCACTGCAACACCGTTTACAATAGCCAAGACAAGGAAGCAAGGTAAATGTCAACAGATGGATGGATGAAGATGTGGTGCATCAATGGAATGCTACGCAGCCATTAAAAGGAATGACGTAATGCCATTTGCAGGAACACGGATGGACCTGGAAAGTGCCATACTAAATGTAGCAAGTCAGACAGACAAAGTAAAATATCATTTGATCTTGCTTATATGTGGAATCTAAAAAAATGAAACAAATAACTTATTTACAAACCAGAAACAGAGTCACAGAGAACGGTCTTATGGTTACCAGAGGGGAGGGATGACAGGAGAGGGCTAGATTGGGAGTTTGGGATTGACAGGCCCACACTACTCTACTAAAAATAAGTAACTAGCAAAGATCTACTGTATAGCACAGGGACTTCTGCCCAACATTCTCTAATAACCTAAATGGGAAAAAGAATTTGAAAAAGCATAGACACATATATGTATAACTGAATCACTGTGCTGTACACTAAAGCAACATTGTTAATCAACTATGCACCAGTACAAAAACAGAACAAGATGAAGGAACACACAAGGCAACGCCAACTTAAAAATTAGGAACCGCCATCAAATTGATTTCATGAAAGTTAAAAGTGATAATCTTAATTTCTCTTAAATTCTAAACAAACATTTTGAAGAAGTCCACTTAAATATAAAATTACTTCACAGTATCACATAATGTTTTTATTTCATTAAAAGTTCTATTTATTCACCAAAGGGTTCTACAATTCATCCGATAACTTGAGCACTATGGTAAGAGTTGTTATATTTGAAAGACATATTACTGTACTCAAGGGGCTTAGATGTATTATAAATAATAGAAATCAGTTAGTTTCATAAATAACTTTCAATGGCATATGATAGACTTAGTCCAGATAGATTATTAATCACAACAATGTTAAAAACAAACAAACAAAAAACTCCTCATCCCATAATGACATACTCTGGAGTCTGGAAATATATTGAATAACACAGGGCTTTACTGCTGAAGAGTAGTTTATTTTAAGATGAGTATAATTTTAATTGCCCATAAATGATTTTAAAGTTTAACTCAATGCAACAGCTTAAAAAACATATGTACACTGATGGAGGTAACAAAGCAGTCACAGTGCCCTGGAACACTTGGATATACTACTAAAGGAAGTTAGAGAAAAAGCCTGTGGGGAAAAAAGGCTGCAGTGGCTACAGGAATTTATAAACTGAGAAATTCCCTTTTAGAGAAAGAATAAAAGCTTTGTGGATGAAGAAGTGATACCTGTGGATCTTGAAGAACATGATGTCTATTAGTAGCAGGTTTGCCTGGAAGTAGTAGTGGGTGATAGGAATTGGTAAGCGAGTGAGAAATAAATGTTCTCTTGCTTATGTCAGAATCTTCACTTAATGATTTTCATGGGTGTTTCCTATGGGTCTTTTAGGGAACTGGTGTGAGTACAGGTCAAGATCAGTGACCTCAAGAGTGACTTCTATAATCTGAGAAGAAAAACTAGAAATGCTCAGGGTGTCAGAAGCCTGAATCGCATCATCTAGGGAATCACCTAGGCTCATGAGTCAGCATTTGGTAATAGGCAAAAGAGAAACAAAATGAGTATTTACAGAAAGTGACTCACTTAGTCTAATAACATAGTTCATGAACCGTTGGCTCATGTTCAAGAAGACCCAGTCCAATTGCCAAGAGATTTATCCGATTCTCTCATAGTTACTTTGGCCAATTCAGTTCATCATATTATGAGCTAAATTAGACTTTTCTGGTAAGGTTCAGTCAATTACTTTGCAGTTGGTTTTCCTTTCCTTTGCTTCTTTCTTCTCTTCTTTTCTCCCTCTCCCCTTCTTTCTTTCCTCTCACTCCTTTCTACCTCATTCCACAAAGCATTTAAGGTCAGTCAGCCACTATGAACCTAAACTTAGTGTCCCCAAACACCAAAAGAGATAATAGTTAAGTAACATATGATTTGCTGATATTTGTTTCCTGAATTTTCACACTTCCTTTGTTACCAAATGTGAAAAGGTTAGAATGGAGTAAAACTTGACCACTTACAATTCAGAAAGAAATTATGTGAATCTGCAGAGTTGTCCCCCAGCTGGATGCTAAGTTTCTAAATGTACAGTGTTTCTCCATGGTTTCTTAGTTATAATTTAACTATTTCTAGATATGGACCCTGAAAATTAGTTCCTTCAAAAAATAATCTTTTTAATTTGTATATTTCTTTGCCATTTTTTTTTTCACAGAAATAAAGGATCTGGAAGAAAACTTTACTATTAAACACTAGTGAAAGCATAGTTCTCTCAAGTAGCAGTCTCTTTGTTTTCTTCACTGAGGCTAATTACATCCTCTGCCCTGTAGACTTGGTATGATTTCTGCAAGACCAACACAATGGATCATAGCTACATCGTTATCATTTTTTCAGTTATTCTTTCATACTGTTCGCTTTAGATATTTAGATAGCACTTTTATAAGATTATCCTTACACTGCATATCATAGTTGACTTCTGCTGTCTACTTAACTATTGCCCTGCACAGAAACAGGCATTTATTGGAAATAGTATTGCATTTGGCCCTCAATGTGTACATGACTTTTCTCCAAATCTGTATACAGAGTATTGGGCTATACACACATATACTTATACACACACAAGGTCACAAAGAGTCGGACACGACTTAGCACCTGAACAACAACAAAGAGGAACTACATTCTCAAGAGTTAAACTTATAAAGGTGTAATTGTTTACAACTCAGTTGTCTGTTTCTTCCAACCTCTCTTTCTCGCTCTGTGTATCCTGACCCTTGTTCATTATCTCTTGATTAGTCCTTGAAGAGACTTTTCTTTCTTAGAGACTACTAGTTTTTGACTTCTGCATACCAGCCAAATAATTATGCTTGAAATCACTGGTCTTTAACATTCTAAGTCTCACGTGTTCTTACCCTTGGGGATTAGAAAGTTCCTTCTTCACCTCCATTGTTCATAAACTCTAGATTCTGAGACATGGGCATGCCAGAGTGTTCTATAGAAAGCTCACCCCACTCCAGTACTCTTGCCTGGAAAATCCCATGGACAGGGGAGCCTGGTAGGCTGCAGTCTATGGGGTCGCGAAGAGTCGGACACGACTTCACTTTTGACTTTTCACTTTCCTTTGGAGAAGGAAACGGCAACCCACTCCAGTATTCTTGCCTAGAGAATCCCAGGGATGGGGGAGCCTGGTGGGCTGCCTTCTATGGGGTCTCAGAGTCGGACACGACTGAAGCGACTTAGCAGCAGCCGCAGCATGGTCTTAACAGATAATTGCATCCAAATCATTTTCTTAAGCATTCAATGTTTCAATCTGGGAGTTTAAATAAGTTATAATATCTACAGTTATTTAATCCTGTGGCTGAAAAATGATCTATATAAATTATAGCATTCACTGTCAGTAAAGTAGGCACACAGCTGATGGACTCCAAAAGAGACCAATTTTCTTTGTACAGAGAGAATATTGTGGGTGCCTTTCCTTCAAACAAAAATTTAATCCTCAAATTATACTTCATATACTTGTTATTAATTTCTTAATATATTTCTGGTTTAGTTGTTCTTCTTTACTCAACAGTTAAAGTTGTAAAAAAATAAAAGGTAAATGGTAAGGAAAGTATACAGAATACAAAAAGCTGACTTATAAGACTTATGCTAAAAGGAAAATTATTCATCTGGAAATCAAGGAAATTAAAAAGTCAAAAGAAATGTACATAAGAAAAATTTAGGATTATAAACTACAATGAACTTATTAATAAAAATGAATGTGGCCCACTGTTTTTATTCTAGGGAAAAAGCAGTCCTAAATTAAATTGTATGTCTATGAGGAGTAGACATACTCAACACAGACCATAAACAAGTCAAGTATATTACTGATGCACAGCACTCTCTGAATTAAATTTAGGTATGCTTTAAGACAAATAATAATTAAGAAAACCCCTCAGATTTATGGCCGCTGTTGTAATTCATTGAAATGTTCAATAGAAATTCATCACAGAGAGATCTTCAACTCCATTCATTCATTCATCCAATAAATCAATAGATCTTATTATGTGTAAGGCATTGCAGGGGATACAATGAAAAATACGGCATGGACTTTGCCCTCAAGGGGCTTACAGTCTAGTATGTAAAAAATAAACAACCACATAGATAGCTGTAACATAAGGGAGAAAGTGATGTGTCATAAGAAAGACTCAGACAATGTGCTGTGAAAGCCATTGACATTTGCGGACTTTTTTTTGATTACTACAGTGTTCAAGTAGCCAATAAAAACAGAAAGGCCAATGACAAGCTTGCAAAATTAAATGCCAAATTTTGTGAATCTATGGATGATGAAAGCTGCAATATTTATGCAGTGTAAGTCACTACTCCCCAGTTCTTAAATATGTTTGACTATAGAGTAACAACCGATCAGAAATACCATCTTGCCAGTTTATAAGCAGATGCAAATACAATAATCTCATGCTTACAGATAAAAGATAATTTCAATTATCTAGAATACTCATGACACATAACCTTCTTGCACAGAAATTGGCTCAATCAGATTAAAATGATGAAGAATTCCTCGATGGCTCAAGTGTGCTCCAAGGAAAGCTAGAAGGTTGTACAGTTAACTCCCAGGGTGTAACTCTAAACCATACAACCTACTACCTCAACCCGGATGCACACAGCTTCCAGTGTTGCTTCAAACTCCTTATCATATCTTCAGTCAGCTCCTCCAAATATGGCAGCCATACACCTAAGGACTTGGCAAGGATGTAGATATAACTACATAATTATATATATAATCCTAACATTTTACTGATAAACTGAACTTGTGTGTACTAGGACTATCCTAACCTCTTCAGTTTCTAGCAAAGTTCATATAAAAGGCCTTCTGACGTCTCTCATGGCATAATTCCACTAGCAATTAATAATATTAAAAGTCAATAGCAATTCAGCTTCAGTTTTAAGGAGAAATAGGTTCAACAGTGACATATCTAGTTCACAGCCTTTAATTTTCTAATTGAAGTTAATGAAGTACACTAACGACTGGAATGTGAACAGAAGTTTCTGAACAGAATCTATGCAGATATTGGTTCAAACCTTGCTATACAAAAATTCAAGTTTTTAAAATAATTTATTCTACTTGAATTTAAACTTCAGTGGCTGTGCTGAGTCTTCTCAAGTGGTCAACAACTGAAGCCTGCCTCAAAAGACAGGTGAGGATTTATATATATATATATATATAAGTATAAACAGTAAACAACTGGAGTTTAACAGGAGTTTGATTGAAATATTATATAACATCCATGTATAGTGCATTTTGTCAGATTACCACACTGACACAGACCCATAGAAGCGAGCTTGTGCGGTCCACTTCACCACAAGATCGGATCTACGGGTTTATGCCAATGGGCAACGTCTCACGTGGGCTCCCTAATAATGCAGAATTTGTTGTAAATATCTGATGAAATTAGGAGAGCAAAATAATAATATCAATACTTTAGCATAAATATTTAAATGCCAAAATGCTCTAAGGATGCATATTTCCAGTTAAAGGCCTTCATAAATACTCTACACTAAATACACGTTATATACATGAGAATTTTGAAAACAGTATATTGAAAGGTCTTTCACAGATTACTTTTGTTTTAAGAATGAATATTTTGGAATTAGACTATCCTAATTAATGATGAATTTTAAAAGAAAATAAAAAAGAATCCATATATGCATGCATGAATTATGTTATTGTGAGGCATGAATATAGTATTATGAGCCTATAATTAAGACCAAATTAACTATTAAGCTAATTGTGTTAGAGCTAGACAGCTTGTTTTAACTCATAAAACCTCAGTTAGTGGTTTCAAGGAACTGGTAATATTGTAACTTTCTCATAAAACAAGTAAGATTTTGTTGATTACACAAAGAGCACAGGAAGTTATTTAAATTCTTAAATATACATGTCTATAGTTAAATGAACAATATTTGGGTAAATTAATATCAGAAAACAAACATTAATGATACATTAATAGCATTATTACTACCACTATGCACCAACATTTATACTCCAGATCAACTGCATGAAAGAGGATATCTTGTCCCTTAAACACAGTATATTGACGTTTATTTTTCAAGAAATATGTACTTAAAACATCCGATATGGCTACATACTACTCTCATCTGGTCAACAGGTTGGGCAAAAATAAATTGTTATTAAAAATTTTTAAATCACAAAACAATAAGCAAATACACAAAGAGTAAACATAAAGCCACACACATACACATTTTTTAAAACTCCCAACTCAATGGCAACAAAATTATAAGTTGTACATTATTAATCGTTTCACTTATATCCACAATATTTAGCATGTTCAATTATATCTTCATTGTGAAAACTAATAGTACTGCATAAAAATTAATTAGTGTTTTTGCATGTTTTGAAATAAAATAAAATGTTTTTTACAGATTATAGATAATGTGGTCTACATAATTTTTACTATTTGTTTTCTAATTATTCCCATGCTTATTAAAAACTATAGTAAAAACATCAACACTCAGACATTCAAATGTAGTAAAAAATATTTCAACATATATTCACAAATTTAGACATGAAATCAAAGCAACATTTGTTTTGGGTTTTATCTTAACCATAAGAATGTATATTTTGGTTTCATTCTTTTAGTAGATCATAAAAAAAGAACAGAACTTCATTCCCTTTCCCCAGATTTCACTTCCTTTTATATGGTGTGACAAATGACAAAATATATTGTCTTTTTCCTAAATTACTTTCTATTCAACTGTATTTCACCTATATTATAGGAATGGATATTTAGATCTATATTCAAAGGTACCCAAACTGTACATTGATCCCAGACTGAGACAAAAATTTTTCAAAAAGGTAGGTAATATTATAAACTCTCAAACCATCAATGACAATTCCAACAGCTAAATCCATAAAGAGTATGAAACATAGTCTTATAATTAAACAGCCAAAATTATTTTTTCTTTAAAAATATTAAATATTAATTGCTCTTTTGGTTTTTATTTTTACCTGAGATGATTTTCTCCTATGATCACTTTCTTCACTTCTCATATCCACTTTAAGTTTTTCCCTAAAACAACCACAAAAGGAGAAATGTCAGACAACTGCTGTCTAGAAGAAGCATCTGGGTGTATGGTGGGAATGAAGGTAGTCGATCGAGAAGAAAACACAATACCAAAATGGGCAAAACCTTTTAAAGTTTTTTTTTTTTTTTTTAAAGGCTTGGAAGACTCATGGAGCCCCACCCAAGGCTACTCATATGACATATAATGTGGTTTCATAGTTTGCATTTATGCATTCATTTTGGTTGATGTTGTTTTCACAGTAACAGTTTTGAAAGTGAAAGGAGGCATGGCTGTTAAAGAAGCGACTAGGTTTTGCACAATGAACTAGTGAAAGCTGAAAAGAGATTTGGATTTGGCATGGAGCTTAATAAGATAATTAAGAGTGTAGAGACTAATGGCTCCTAAAAATAACATTTAAAATAATGTTTTTCAACTAAAGGATCTTGAAACATGAAAACAGGTTTATAAATGTTAATTAAGCCTGTGAAAGTTGATGTTTCATTAGCTGAGGCAGCATAAAGGAACAAGAGCTATTTTTTAAATAATTAGTGAACAATAACCAATAAACTTAATAAAACATTTTATTTGAATGTTATCAGTATATAGGGTACTTGTAATTTCCCACAATTCTTTGTATAATGACAAAACAGAAGATAGAATTCATCACTTCTGTAGTATTTTTCATTGTTTACCCTATATATTTCTATTTTAATAAAATACGATTTTAAAAGAACAACAGTTTGCTTGAAGTTTATTCTTTTCACGGAAAATATTATAGCATCAACTCTTCACGTGCAAATTATAGTCTTTATATACATTCCATATTTCAAAAGCATTCTTTTTCTTTAACAATTTTAAAACATGTTTAGAAACAGTTTTAATAAAAATTAAAATAGGTGCAATACATCGGCTAATCCTTTCCCACTGAATTAGGGAAAACTAGGTTTTTGTTACAAAATGCTTAAATTGCTCAGCAATTTACTAATACAAACAGACGAAATAATTAGAATGCAATGCATTATATGCTGAGCCAATACATTGCTTTAAACGTGAAACAAGTTTGTGTATACTTTTTCCGCTAAAGTACCTAATTGATATTTCTAACAGCTCTAAGACAAATGCCTCTTTTAAATATATTTTAAAAGTCAGTATTATTGTAGAACAAGCTCTTTTTCTACTTAGCCACTGAGAACATGATCTTTTCATCCTTATTTTTGTCACATGAAATCCTGGTAAGAAAATTAAATATAACTTCCCTCAAACTAAATTTCACTTATTAGAGAATTTTAATACACATTCTAATACAACTCTGTTTTAGGAGTTCAAGAAGTTTCTTCTTTCATATTTCAAATTATGTGGCACATCACATGAAAGATTTAGTTTCTTTACCAACTAGGGCTAAATGTTCACTTTTCTTAGACAACCAAAAGTAATACTGTACACAAAAAGCACAGATAACATATTAATGCTTTTCCAAAACGTCTATGTATAACAAAAATTAAAACAGGTACCATCTTTTTCATAGAGATTTCTCTAGTTTTGCTTAAGTTTCTATTCTACTCAGGATTAGAGCAAGAGAGCAAAAGGAAAAAGTTAATAAGAATAAAGTGGGAGATGAGTTATAAAAGAGTAAACTGAAAGTGCAAGGATCCCCTTTTATATAACAGTAGACTTAAAAAGAAACAACAAAAAAAAGTTATACCTGATACGAAAGGTGCGATTTCACCAAGTGCAATAAATTGCTTATTACGCCATATTTTTGCAATAATACAAATACAGAAGGCTCATTTGCTTATGCTGCCTTACAAAGCTGCTTTACAAAGCGCGATGTCTCTGTAGTTAAATACAAGCCAATGTTTGCTTTTTTTTTAGTTTGTTTTGGTTTGGATTTTTGTTTGTTTGTTTTTGTTTTTGAGCAGGAGCATCTCTCTCTCTCTTTTTTTTTTTCAGCACTGTTGTATGGAGTAGGACAAACTCAGATTTTTTCTTCATGCCTCCTGCTATTTCTTGGGAAAAAAAGAGGACCAGGGTGCTTGTCTTCTTTTTCTTCCTTCTCGGTATTGCAGGCACAAAGCACTGCGTAGAAGCTGCACCAATCCTTGCAGTCCCTGGCAGCAGAATGGTAGAAGGTGGGAGAAACCAGGAATCCTTCCAGGCTCTGCTGACTTTAGAAATGAGGATTGCACACGTTTGTCTCCTGAACCAAAAGGGTGAGAAGGCAGGGTGCCAGTTTGCTACACTGCTGCAATGATCTCACGCTCACTGCTGCTGCCGTCCTGTTTGCCCAGTTCAAATGCCTGTTCAGTACAAACCAAAAAAAAAAAAAAAAAAAACACTACTTGGATTCTTCAGCAAGCAAAAAAGGTATTAACATTAAAAAAGAATCAGCAATAAGAAAAGGCAAAAAACAAAAAGCACATACAATTTTAGGTTTCACTTGTTATGCCTCAATATTCTGTTTATATGTTCTTTCTTTCTCCCCCCCACCCCCATTTAGAGATAAGCAGCAGAATTTATCAGGCGTGAAAGGGACAGCCTCCTGGTGGCCTGCCAAAAACCCAGAATAAAGGCGAAGTTGTGCTTCAAAGCTCAGTCGCTTGCTGAGTCTGGCTAAAGTCAAGTATTAAGATCCACCATTTTCTGAGCCATGCTAAAAAAGAAGAAAAAAGTCAGGACGGTTCCTGCTTTCCAAGTCTCCGTTGGCACCATCACAAAATCTCAGTCGTAAGGTCACATGATCCTCTGCCAAATGTAGAGTGCATTCCCATCAACCATTCTGCTGATACTGCGAAGGCAGCTATTGTCTCGTTTAGACCCAAAGTTCAGCCCACTCTTCATTGAATTAGCTGAAAAACGCATCACCTTTGGGGGCTGGGAGTCATGGAAACGTCTACCTGGCAAGCTGCCCACTTTTTCTGCCCATCAACCAGAGATGGAATTGTGCTGCCTAATGCAATGATGACTTGGAATGTGAAGAGTCGTCCAAAGTGAATCTGATTCTTGCAACGCCTGCTTCAGTTTGCACGGAAAACTCTGGCTTCTTGTAGTTAAGAGGGAGGGGGGGAAATCTTTCCTACTAAATGTAGCAAATAAAGGTCTGAACATGCCTACTCTGCAACTTTATTTCACAACACACCCAAATGGTTCTCAAATGAAAAGACTGAAGTCTGTGCAAGTTTCCCGAGTTAAAGGTTAAAGACATCCCTTCCTCAGGCTCCTTTTTCCTTATGAGTGCATGCAACAAGCCCAGGACATTCGTTTCAGTCCCTCACGTGAAGACTTAAAATCTCTGAGTTTCGTCTTGCTTTTTACTACTTTCTGATTTTATCTGGCACCAGTTTTGTACTACATGGTCACAAAATCCACTAGCAAGAGTAGGAATGCATTATTGTCGCAGTCTCCATCCAGGTGGTCCCCTGAGGGAGCCAGTTGTCTCTTCGACCACACAGACCACTGCAACTGGGTCTTGTGATAATCCTTCACAGCACCTAGCACAGCTGCTGTGCAAGTTTGCCGAGTCTGACTCATGTAAGGAGTGCTCTTTCTGTTCCTTCACCAGCTACAGTTTTCCTGTGTGGTATGAAAGATGCCTTTGAAAGATGCAGGAAATATATCAACAGCTCTTAGGCAATAAAATGAAATGGTTCCCTCTCCCCAGTGAATTTCCAATCTAGCGGGCGACGAAAGTTCCCGTGGACAAACATTTCCATACTTTCTAACAAAAGTACAGTGAATTAAATCTTTCACCATTTCCTTAAGCAGAATCTAAAGCCAAACAAAGCAAGTCTTATTAGTATTTAAACCAAACATACTCAGTATACTGAAAAGAATCATGTTCTTCTATCCGCATTTAAGTGTTTCAATTTTTCAATTAATGAGAGGATCTTTAGAACTCTGTTACCAAAATTTTTAAACTATATTCAGTGCCTTACAAAACTACTGACCAATGTTATACCTCCTCCATGTAGGTACCCCACCCCCCGCCGCCGCCCCACTCACACACACACTGCACAATACCTGAAAAATATTTTAAAAAATAATCAAACCATGACTTACCTAATAAAAGAAAATCCAAAAAAAAAAAAAATCACACAGGGGATCTAGGAAATACCCTGAAAAAGGTATGCATTTTTTTTGAGTCATGGTCTTTGGGTCACTTTCTTAAAGATCGTAGCAATGAATATGTACACACACATGCATGGGAAACATTCTGCTGTCCTCCTCATTTGTAATTCAGAACACAAACAATTGTAAACCATAAAACAAAAGCTTACACGTGCTGAATTTAAAAATGCTTTTTTTCTAGATTGCAAACTTCTGGACAAATTTTGCTAATGTCCTAAGCACATGCTTTAGAGTGCCCGATGGAAAATTGAGCACGGCAGACACAGTGTCCCATGCTTCAGCATAGCAAGAAGAAAGTAGACAAGACCCCATAGAAAGAAAATAGTTAAATTTTGAGTTTTCATTCATTTATTCAATATATATTATCAAGTAGTATTATATGGCCAGGCCTTGTGGTAGACATAGGGGAACAATAATGAATCAAATGGGCATGCCCCCAAGTAGGAGTCTTTCGGTAAAAACTTTCACGTGAGAAAAGCTCACATCTGAACAGAAGTGTAGATCCTAAAGGAGCACTACTGCTAGTCAAGAAACAAAGTGATAGGACTAGGAAAGTGGAATGAAATGGATATAAATAATAGCTTATAGATAGAGATACTTTGTCATCTGCTATTTAAAATTTACTCCTTTTAATGCAAAATACAATTAGAACTTTTTTTTACAATTCTGCCTGATTCCTTAAAGAACCTAATTTGAAAAGTATATACTGACATCTAAACTGAAGAAACAAACACAGAAGATGTGGCAGATATTCACTTCCAGGCAGATGGAGTAGTTTATCCCAAATTCTGCTGCTAGGTACAATGAAAAAACCTGGACATTGTCTTCAAAACAAAGGTAAAAAGACTCTGAAAGATGGAGACCAGTTAGGGACCCTAGGACCCAAGGGACAACTGGTGGTGAGTTCCCTGCATTTTAATTTTGCCTTATATCCAAAACTCGACGCTAACGAAGCCTGCAACCCTGAGACACCAATTGGTGCAATCCCGAAATTTCCCAACAAAAACTTGTCCTCTCTAGCCAAAATCAGGAAAGCAGCAGGCTGAAAAGACAGAAAGCACAGGGACCTACCACTTTGCTCTCAAACGCCACACACCCACCCCATGCCTGCAAAGGCAGAGTTGAGGAGCGGGGGCTAGTGCCAAACTTGTGAAGCTAGAACAGAGTATCCCAAACAACTTCTCCCTGCTAACCCCAGGGCAGTGTAGGAATGTATGAATAGGAAATTTGGATTTTCATCCTTGTCAGGGAATAATGAGGACTCTTCCTCCCAAATCCAGTCTCAATGGAGACTCATAGAGAGGCTGAACACTCACCCCAACCCAAAAGTAATGAATCAAGCTTCTTCCTCCTGCTAAGGTGATGTCAGACAAAGGATACCTAGTGGATTAGAAACTGCCCAGCAGTCACAAGGCAACCCCACCACCCCTCAACCTATAAGCTGGAAAAGGCCACAAATGGAGCAATTAAAAAAAAACACTCCAAATTTCCCTGGCCCGGAAGGTATCAATGGAGGCCTGCTGGGGAAGAGGAATACTTAACTCCGTCCCTGAAGCAAAAAGTCAGGTGTCAGTGGTGGCCACAGGGTGCCTGTACCTTTACCTGGCAGTGTACCCCCTTTTTCCTGTTGGATTAGTGTCAGAGGAAGCTGGCTTAAACAGAAGGTTTAAATAAGATCCAGAGACTCATAACATAACATCCAAATGTCCAGGCTTCAGCTGGAAAGATTTTGCATGCAGAGAAGCAGGACGATCTCAAGCTGAATGTAAAAAGACAATCAATGCACATGAATACCAAGATGACAGAGATACCACAATTACCATGCAAAGATTCTAAAGTAGCCATCTTAAAAATGCCTCAGTGAGCAATTATGAACATGGTTGAAATAAACTTTAAAAAAATCAAAGTCTTAGCAAATAAATGGAAGATATAAAAATAAACAGATGGACATTTTTGAACTGGAAAATACAACATGTGTGTATTAAGTTGCCTCATTTGCGTCTGACCTTTTGCGACCCTGTGGACTATCACCTCCTCTGTCCATGGGATTCTCTGGGCAAGAATCCTGGAGTGGGTTGCTGTGCCCTCTTCCAGGGGATCTTTCTGACCCAGGGATAGAACCCACGTCTCTTATGTCTCCTGCATTGGCAAGTGGTTGGTGCATTAGCACCACCTGGGAAGCTCGGGACATAAAATAGCTGGAGTAAAAAACAAATGGAGGGGGCAGAGGAAAGAATCCGTGAGCTGGAAGCGAGAACAAAAGAAATCACCTAATCTGAACCACACAGAGAAAATACACTTTAAAAAAATAAGTAATAGAGACTTATGCAACTATGGAACTGTAAGAAAAGAAAAAAATATCTATGCCACTGAAATCCCAGAAAGAAAGGAGATAGAGGGCAATGTATAAAACATGCTCAAAGGATTAACGACTGGAAACTCCCCAAATTTAGCAGAAGTCACACAGATTCAAGAAGATTATCAAACCACAAGCAGGAAATACCCAAAGAAATCCACACCAAAACACATCTTATCAAATCTCTGAAAACTAAAGACAAAGAAAAAAATGTTGAAAACGGCAAGAGAAAAACATGACCTTATGTATAAAGGAAAAAAAAATTCTGACAAGCGAGTTTCTCATCAGAAACCATGGTGGCCAGGATGAAGGGAACAACATTTTTAATGGCTGAAAGAAAGAACTGTTAACCCAGAATCCTGTATCTATGGAAAATATCCTCTAGGAATGAAGGGCAAATCGAACCAGTATCTGACAAAGGGACACTAAGATAATTTTCAACAGTAAATCTACCCTAAAAGAATGGTTAAGGAAGTTGTCTAAACAGAAAGGAAATGATAAAAGAAGAAACTTGGCACAACTTTAGAAAAGAGGAAAGAATCCAGTAACAAAAATATGAGTAAAAATAACAGACTTTCCTTCCTTGGAGTTCTCTAAGTTATGGTAGATGGTGAAAATAAAAATTTATCACTATCTGATGTGATTCTAAATGCAGGTAGAAGAAATATTCAAAATAATTATATTATAAATGGATAAGGATAAAGGTACCAAAATGCAAGTAAAATTTACGTACTTCATCAGAATTGGCAAGTGAAGACACTGGTGGACTGTGATAAGTTATGTATATATAATTTAATACATAAAACCACAAAAATGCACAAATAGGTATACAGGAAAACACTAGGTAAGTAAAAATTCTAAATTGTTCAAGTAACCTACAGGAAGGGAGGAGAAATAAAACAGAAAATACAGAAAACAAAGGACGAAACATGAAGCTTAAAGCATAACATATCTATAAATAAATTAAATGTAAATTGTCTGAATATACCAGTTAAAGTACAGACATCTACACAATGAAGTGGAAAAAAAAATCACAGCTTAGTTATATGCTGCTGCTGCCAAGTCGCTTCAGTCATGTCCGACTCTGTGCGACCCCACAGACGGCAGCCCACCAGGCTCCCCTGTCCCAGGGATTCTCCAGGCAAGAACACTGGAGTGAGTTGCCATTTCCTTCTCCAATGCATGAAAGGAAAAGTGAAAGTGAAGTTGCTCAGTCATGTCCGACCCTTAGCGACCCCATGGATTGTAGCCTACCACGCTCCTCCGTCCATGGAATTTTCCAGGCGAATACTGGAGTGGGTTGCCATTGCTTTCTCCCTGTCCACAAGGAATTCAATTCATATCAAATAACATACACAGATTGCAAGTAAAATGATGGACACAATATATCTCATTAATCAAAGAAAATAATATTAATATCAAAACCAAACAACTTCAATAAAATTCCCAGAGACAAGCATCACAAAATGCTTAAAAAAAAGACATAGCAACCCTGAGTGTGTATATACCAAACAAAAGAGATGCAAATTGTGTAGCATGAAAACTGGCAAAATAGAAGAGAAAAACAGACAAACCCATGATTAATGTTGTAGACTTCAACAAACCTCTTTCAACAATTGTTAGAACAACTAGATGGAAAATTAGCACAGATACCAAATTCATCATTATCAGAAAACAGAGTCTAATTGACATTTTTAGAGCATATCATCATACAGTAGAATACACATTATTTTCAAGTCCCTCAAAACATATATCAAGACAGACCATATCCTGGTCCATAAAGCAAATGTGAACAAATTAAGCATAAGTGAAATCATACCTTGTATGTTTTCTGACTGCAATAGAATCAAACTAGAAACTAATAGGGAAAAGATAACAGAAGATAACTTGGCAAACCTCCAGCAAGACAAAAAAGAGAGAAGACACAGATTATAAGTTTCTGTAATGAAATAGGATATATCACTACAGAACCTCGTAGATATCTAAAAACAATAATGAAAAACTACACACACAGAATCTAGACAAATTAGATAAAATGTACCAATTCTCCGAAAACATAAATTACAACTCACTCAATATAAATTAGATCATTTAAATAGGCCTAGATGACACCACCTTTATGGCAGAAAGTGAAGAGGAACTAAAAAGCCTCTTGATGAAAGTGAAGGAGGAGCGTGAAAAACTTGGCTTAAAGTTCAACATTCAGAAAACGAAGATCATGGCATCTGGTCCATCACTTCATGGGAAATAGATGGGGAAACAGTGAAAACAGTGTCAGACTTTATTTTTGGGGCTCCAAAATCACTGCAGATGGTGACCACAGCCATGAAATTAAAAGACGCTTACTCCTTGGAAGGAAAGTTATGACCAACCTAGATAACATATTGAAAAGCAGAGACATTACTTTGCCAACAAAGGTCCATCTAGTCAAGGCTATGGCTTTTCCAGTAGTCATGTATGGCTGTGAGAGTTGGACTGTGAAGAAAGCTGAGTGCTGAAGAATTGATGCTTTTGAACTGTGGTGTTGGTGAAGACTCTTGAGAGTCTCTTGGACTGCAAGGAGATCCAACCAGTCCATTCTAAAGGAGATAAGCCCTGGTATTTCTTTGGAGGGAATGATGCTGAAGCTGAAACTCCAGTACTTTGGCCACCTCATGTGAAGAGTTGACTCATTGGAAAAGACTCTGATGCTGGGAGGGATTGGGGACAGGAGGAGAACGGGATGACAGAGGATGAGATTGCTGGATGGCATCACCAACTCAATGGATGTGAATTTGAGTGAACTCTGGGAGTTGGTGATGGACAGGGAGGCCTGGTGTGCTGCAATTCATGGGGTCCCAGAGTTGGACATGAATGAGTGGCTGAACTGATCAGCTATATTTAAAAATTACCTTTATAATTAAAAATTCCCTCAAAAAAAAATCTACGGGCTTAGACAGTTATATTGAATAATTCTAACAAATATTTAAAGCAGATTTAGTGCAAATTGTACACATTTTTTTTGAGAAAATAAAAAAGGAACAATTTCCAATTTATTTTTTGAAACTAATATCATCTTTATAACAAAACCAGACAAAGACAGTAGGAAAAAAGTATAGACCAATATCCCTTCAGAAAATATACTTCAAAATTCTTAATAAAATATTAACAAATAGAATTCAGCAACATGTAAAAGGACTTATCTACTACAACATCACAGGGTTATTCCAGGGATACAAGGCTAGTTCAATATTCTAAAATGAATAGAATGTATCATATTAACAGGCAAAATAATCACATGAATATATGAATGGGTGTTTTATAAGCGTTTGAAAAAATCAGCCACCATTCATGACTGACAATGCTCTTACAGCTAGGAATAAAGGGAATTAGCTCATTTTCATGAAGATCTACCAAAAAACCCTACAGTCAACATTATGCTTAAAGGAAAAGACTAAATGCTGTTCCCTAAAATCAGCAATAAGGTAAGAATGTTCACTCTCACTATTCTTATTCAACTTAATATGCAAGTTCTATTCTAGCTAGGGTAACAAAATATTTAAAAAAAGAAAATGAAAGATAAAAATACAATGCTAATGGAAATCACTCAAAATGATATACACATGCTGAGGAGAGAAACTGAAGAGACTGGAAGAAACACATGTTCACAGATTGCAAGTCTCAATATAGTTGAGATGTCAATTCTTCCCAAATTGATATATAGGTTTAATGTAATCCTCTATCAAAATCCCAGTAAGAGTTTCTTTGTAGAAAAAGATAAAATTATTTCAAACTTTATGTGGACTTGCAAAGGAACTAGAATACTTAAAACAATGTTGGAAAAATATATTGCAAAGAATTATCCAATTTCAAAACTCACTCTATAATAGTATATTTCTAAAAATTATGTATAAAATTATATATATGTTAATATATTAATAAATAAAATATTATATTACTATTTGATGACAATTAAGACTGTGTGGCATTGGTGAAGGAACAGACACATCAATCAATGAAACAGAACAAGGAATATTAAAAAAAGACCCACACATATGTGCATAATTGATTTTTGACAAAGATAAAATAACTCAATGGAGAAAAAATAATATTTTCAACAAATGATACTGGAGTTATTAAACATCTACCAACCAAGAAAAAAAAGAATACTTTAATATATATCCTATATTAACTCAAACTTTAAAAAATTAACTTATGTATTTAAAATTTTAGTTCATTATTTTATTTTTTATTATTTGTATTATTTTAATTTTAATTAATTAAAATTACTTCAAAAACTTAAAAATTAACTTAAACGTAAATATAACACTACAAAACTTCTAGAAAACAACATAGGACAAATTATATGGGATCTGAGGCTAGGCAAAATGTTTCTAAAATTGACACCAAAATCACAAACCATAAAGAAAAATGGTAAATTAGTCTTCATCAAAGTTAAAATCTTTTGCTCCATAAAAATTTCCATTAAGAGGATGAAAAGACAAGCTACAGATTAAAAGAAAATATTTTCAAACCTCATATCTGAAAATTCATTTCAGTTCAGTTCAGTTCAGTTGCTCAGCCTTGTCCGACTCTTTGCGACCCCATGAATCACAGCAGGCCAGTCCCTGTCCATCACCAGCTCCCGGAGTTAACTCAGACTCACGTCCATCGAGTCGGTGATGCCATCCAGCCATCTCATCCTCTGTCATCTCCTTTTCCTCCTGCCCCCAATCCCTCCCAGCATCCGAATCTTTTCCAGTGAGTCAAATTTTCACATGAGGTGGCCAAAGTACTGGGTTTCAGCTTTAACATCATTCCTTCCAATGAACACACAGGAATGATCTCCTTTAGAATGGACTGGTTGGCTCTCCTTGCAGTCCAAGGGAATCTCAAGAGTCTTCTCCAATACCACAGTTCAAAAGCATCAATTCTTCGGTGCTCAGCCTTCTTCACAGTCCAACTCTCACAGCCATACATGACTACTGGAAAAACCATAGCCTTGACTAGACGGATCTTTGTTGACAAAGTAATGTCTCTGCTTTTGAATATGCTATCTAGGTTGGTCATAACTTCCTTTCCAAAGAGTAAGCCTCTTTAATTTCATGGCTGCAATTACCATCTGCAGTGGTTTTGGAGCCCAAAAAAGTAAAGTCTGACACTGTTTCTCCACTGTTTTTCCATCTATTTCCCATGAAGTGATGGAACCAGATGCCATGATCTTCGTTTTCTGAATGTTGAGCTTTAAGCCAACTTTTTCATTCTCCTCTTTCCCTTTCATCAAGAGGCTTTTTAATTCCTCTTCACTTTCTGCCATAAGGATGGTGTCATCTGCATATCTGAGGTTATTGATATTTCTCTCGGCAATCTTGATTATAGCTTGTGTTTCTTCTAGCCTGAGTTTCTCATAATGGACTCTGCATAGAAGTTAAATAAGCAGGGTGACAATATACAAACTTGACGTACTCCTTTTCCTATTTGGAACCAGTCTGTTGTTCCATGTCCAGTTGTAACTGTTGTCTCCTGAGCTGCATACAGGTTTCTCAAGAGGCAGGTCAGGTGGTCTGGTATTCCCATCTCTTTCAGAATTTTCCACAGTTTATTGTGATCCACGCAGTCAAAGGCTTTGTTAGAGTCAATAAAGCAGAAATAGATTTTTTTCTGGAACTCTCTTGCTTTTTCCATGATCCAGAGGATACTGGCCATTTAATTTGGTTCCTCTGCCTTTTCTAAAACCAGCTTGAACATCTGGAATTTCACGGTTCATGTTTTGCTGAAGCCTAGCTTGGAAAATTTTGAGCATTACTTTACTAGCATGTGAGATGAGTTCAATTGTGCAGTAGTTTGAGCATTTTTGACATTGCCTTTCTTTGGGATTGGAATGAAAACACGCCTTTTCCAGTCCTGTATCTGACAATTAGTATCTAGTAAATATGGTGCTAGTGGTAAAGAACCTTCCTGCCAGTGCCAGGGACATGAAAGATGCTGGTTCAGTCGATCTCTGGGTCAGGAAGATCCCCTGGAGGAGGAAATGGCAGTCCACTCCAATATTCTTTCCTGGAGAATCCCACTGCCAAAGGAGCCTGGCAGGCCTCAGTCTTTAGGGTCACACAGAGTTAAACAATACTGAAGCGACTTAGTCCACACACATGCAAATATGAAGAGCCCTCACAACTCAACAGGAAAAAAAGCAAACAATCCAAATGGAAATGGGTGAAACAATGAAGAGACATTTCATTCAAGAGGATACACAGATGGCAAATAAGCACATTAAAGATGTTGAACATTATTAGTCATTAGGAAATGCAAATTAAAACCACGATGAAATATTACTACACTTCTATTAGAAGAGCTAAAACTAAAAAAAATTAGTGAGTACATTAAATATTGGTGAGGATAGTGGATCATTACTATTATTGCTGATGAGAATTTAAAATGGTGCAATTAGTCTGGAATTTGGCACATTCTTTTAAAACTAAACATATGTTTACCATACGACCCAGCAATTTTCCTCTTGGGCATTTATCCCAAAGAAATGAAAATTTATACTCACGCAGAAACCTGTACATGAATGTTTATAGCCTTTTTTTCCCCATGATGACCCAAAGCTAGAAACAACCCAGGTGTTCTTCAATTGATAAGGTGTCAAACATATAAACCCATACCATGGGATACTCCTCAGCAATCGACAGGAACTAACTATTCACACAACAACATGGATGATTTCTTGAGACTCATGCTGAATGAAAAAAGTCCCTCCCCAAAGGTTCTGTTCTTTATGATTCCGTCTCTAAAATTTTGGAATGATAAAATCATAGAAATGGGAAACAGAAGGGTTTAAGGTGGGGGAAAATGGGAGGCAACCAGGAGTGGGTATAAAAGGGCAACAAGAAGAATCCTTTAAGATGATGGGAATACTCTATATTAACTGTATTCAGGTTAATATCTAGATTGTGATTTCATATTATTATTTTCATGTGGTAACTGAGTAAGTTATACATGGTATCCCTTTGTTTTATGTCTTAGGGCTGCATGTAAGTTATCTCAAAATGAACAGTTTATTTATTTTTTTAAATTAACAAATACATCAAGGAAACTGCTTTTACGGTAGTTTGTATTTTGTGTTATTGTAAAGAAAGTGCTCATGGAAAAATCTGAACAAACTGACTGCTTATCGGTTTATTTTGACTTGAAATACCTAAGTGTTATTCAGTAAACAATGATTTGCCTAGCTAGGAAAATAAGCTTGGGAAATGCTCTGAATCAGAGGTCAGCAGACTTTTCTGTAAAGGGTTAGACAATAAACGCCTTAAGTATTGCATGTCATATGGTCTTTGTTATAACTGCTTGATTCTGCTATTGCAGTATGATAATAGTCCAGACAACACATAAATTAAAGAAAGGGGCAGTGTTCCAATAAAATTTTATCATGGACAACACAATTTTAACTCATCAATTTTCATATATAAAATATATTTGTTTTTTCAAACATGTACAAATGTAAAAACTATTCTTAGCAAGTACACTGTACAGAAACAGGTCCTGGATTTGAGCTGCCAGCTACAGCTTGCTGACCTATGATAAATTACAATTTTTGAAATTTTCTCTTGTCTCATTTCCATTTTGTTTCCTTTTTATTTTCTTCTTGAACATTTTCTAAATTTCAAAAGATACTAACTGCTCCCACTTAGGAATTTCGGTTCACTGTCCCTTCATCTACGTTTTTCTTTCTTGTGTTATCAAAGGATACAAACAGAAGTTTTGGGTATGCTGCATTGCAGGCAGATTCTTTATCATCTGAGCCACCAGGGAAGCCCATTAAAATGTGGAACTTGGGACAAAGTAGAACATTGAATACATTTTTCTTCCCTATATTTTTTGCTTACTGTTTTTCATAAATTTAGTGAGAAACATTGTATTTACTTGCACTGAGCACCTTCAGCTCATGCAACAAATTCTGATAAATTCTCTTTTCATTTTTATTCTGTTACAAGTATTTTCTAATTTTCCTTGTTATGGCTTCTTAGATACACCCATCATTTAAAAGAGGATGTTTAATTTCCAAATACATGGGGTTTAAAGTTATCTTTGATATTAACTTCTCATTTTGTTATTAATGTCTCATTTAAATGCTTTCTTCTCTGCAATTACCCTCCATGTTTTTTCAGTCTTTAAACTTTATTAGGGTTTTCAACAGCTAAGTTGAAGTTCTGTCTTGGTAAATACCACCTTGTACTTGAAAATAAGTGGGTTATTTTCAAATATCTTTTGACATTGATTTCTAACACAATTCCACAGTGATAAGAGAAGAGACTCTGTATGATTTCAACACCTTAGACCATGAAATTGTGGCACCTTGTTTTATGTCTCTGGATATGTTCCAGGGTCTCCTCTTTTATAGTCTATAGGAACTTGAATAGAATTTGTTTCCTGCTATTGTGTGAAAATTGTATAAATCTTAATTATGTTGAATTAATTCATAGTGCTTCCATGGAATTCTCCAGACAAGAATATTCTCCAGACATTTCCTTCTACAGGGTATCTTCCCAACCCAAGGATTGAACCCTTGTCTCTTATATCTCCTGCATTGGCAAGTGGGTTCTTTACCACTAGCACCACCTGGGAAGCCCACAAAACCATCCACATATTAAAGTGGTACATCTTCGGGCTAATCTGTTCTGAACTCCTGCACAAATAATACCTGTGGCCACCACATACAACACTACTTCTTATAGTCTTTTTCTTTATGCTTTTTTTTTTTTTAAAACTTCTAGTCTACATAAATTCGAATCTTCTAAATAATTTTTTAATATAATTTCCTAAAACAGTTCTCAAGGCCATTTCAGCAAAGACTATCTGTAAAAGGAAGTGTTTTTCTCACTAAATTTATTATTTTTATTTTCTTTTTTAGTTTTTTTTTTTCAATTATGAATGTATAATAACACATCTACAGGAGACTTGGAAAATACGGAACAAAGTTACATATAGTTCTATAATGTATTACAATTATTATTTAAGTAGACATAAACATTTTTAGTTGGAGGTTAGATATAACACTCTCAGAATTATAGAATGAATAGACAGAAGAGTAGAAGGATATAGTAGACCTGAAAACTAATGGCAACTGGGGACCTACATCTCAAGAGAAAATATTGCCCCTCTCTTAACTACCTTGAAGAATTTAAATTAGTGATTTTTCCCAGAAAATAGAGATTTTTAAAGGAGATAAATTTCATCTTAGTGGCCCCACCTTATATGGCGGACTAAACATCAAATTGAAAGTGTAAGTGAAGTCATGTCCGACTCTTTGCGACCCTGTGGACTGTAGCCTATCAGGCTCCTCCATCCATGTAATTTTCCAGGCAAGAATACTGGAGTGGGCTGCCATTTCCTTCTCCACGGGATCTTCCCAACCCAGAGATTGAACCCTCGTCTCAAACTCCGGTCTCCCTCATTGCAGCCAGACGCTTACCGTCTGAGCCACCAGGAAAGCTCAAATTACTGAACATCTATTCTTCTTATTGTCTTGTGGATGGTCTATCCTGGGAACCCCAGACCCCTGCCCATTTCTCAGCTTACAATGGAATATATACCTCATTTTACCTTTTTGTCTGAACCTCATGTATGTTAGGCTCTGATATATATAAAATCAATTTTTATTTTACCCTGTTAACCTGTCTCACATTTATTCTTAGATCAGCAGAAGAAACTAGAAGGGCAGAAGAAAATTTATTTTCCTCCTTGAAACTTCCATGGTGGTGGTTGGCAAGGTGGGAGGAGTGACAAGGAACAGAAATGGTATGCAAATGCAGAAAAAATAAGTAGCTTATGAAAATAAAAAGCAGATTGAAATCACTAAATGAATTACACAAGGAGGGCATTAGATGAGGTGGCTTTGGTACCTTTGTAAGTGAATGGAAACTTAAGCCTGAAATGCCTCAAGGATAAGAAATTGAAACCTAAAGATAACCAATCACAGCCAACAAGCCTTTCCTAAATTAGGCAACTGATTAAGCTATAGCCATCAAATTTCCTGGCTTTGCTTCACTGTCTTCTCTGTTAAAAAGTCTATCCTATAGTTCCTATCAGTAAAGCCCTTCTGAGAGCTTCTAAACACTTTCAGTTGGTGCTGCCAGATTCAAATCATTTTTTATCCTCAAATAAATGCTTAAAGTGTTAATACGCCTCAGTCTACCTTTTAACAAAATTAAACTTAAGTCACAGAAATATAAAACTATGTCAAGCACAGGCTTCCCTCATAGCTCAGTTGGGAAAGAATCTGTTTGCAATGCAGGAGACACGAGTTTGATTTCTGGGTTGGGAAAATCCCCTGGAGAAGGAAATGGAAACCCATTCCAGTATTTTTGCCTGGATTATCCCATGGACAGAGGAGCCTGGCAGGCTATAGTCCATGGGGTCACAAGAGTTGGACACGACTTGACAACTTAACTATGTCAAGCACAATGTGAAATTTAAAAGCAAAGCCTAGATTGGAGTAATGATAGTAAGTAAATAATAACTTGAATAATCTTGAAGTCAAAATATTCCACCGTGTCCACGTAAGGACAAAGGAGAAGGAGAAGGCTCCTAATGTAATTATTATTTTCATTAAAAATAAGACGTTTTCCAGAAAAATATGCTTAAAGACACCATAAAACATAGTTAGTAAATTACACAAATGAAAAACATTCTGGAGTCTTCAGAAAATACTGTCCAAATTTCTTTAGAAGATCAAAATGAGTAGTGGAAAATAAAACTTTTTTAATTAACTGACTTCAAACAATTAATATAAAGAATTAAATTGCTTATTATTTTTGCCCTTATGATCATCAAGACTCATTAAGAAATTATGACCATTCATTATCTTTGTATCAGATGGGAGGTGATGAAAACATTTTAATTGAAGTGAGAAGTTTTAAATAAACATGATTTCTCAAAATATTGGCCATGTAAAATGAGGTTTCATCATTACTTATATTAGTTCATACATGCATTTAAAAGTCAAGTTAAAAGTCCTTTAATAGATATAGAAAAGGATTAATATTTAGTGAACATTCTCAAATTATAGGTCTGGTGCTAAGCAATTTATGTCAATTGATATAGTTGATGATTCAGACTAATTTCTCTAATCCAACTTTGATGAGCATGAAGTTCATCCATGTATGGTTATATTTGCTTGTATACCATTTTCACATTGGAGAAAAAAGTGTTTTTAAGTGTGTGGTAACATCGGTGTTTTAAGTGGCTTAGAGTTTTTTAACCATTACTCTTGTAGTAACTACGGAATTATACAATTCAGTTTTCATTTTTCCAAAACAGAGAAACTAAATAATATGCAGTTTTCAGTATATGTCTTTAACTAATTTAAAAAAAAATGCCTCTCTTGCTGCTTTTGGATATGTGGGCCTTCTCAAGTCTACAGATTTGGCTCACAAGTAATTAGCAGATCCTTTCAGGCTTTGGCTGATTAAAAAATTTGGGGTACCAAGATCATCGCCCTGAAAGCTTACAAACCAGATTAAAAGGCCTTTAAATAAACTGATTTGAGAGTAAGAAAAAAAAAATCAAGACCGTAAATTTAGTGTATGTCATAAATGCTCTTTCTTTGGGACTTTTAATCAGTCCTAGTACTGTATTAAAAGTTGGAGAAGATAAATCATATCAAGTTTAAAATTAATGAAGTTGGGTAGTTAAACATGTTTCAAACAGGTAAAGTTGCTAGTTGTATTAATTGGACTGTTTAAAACAAGCATTCATCTTAAATATGCATGATATTTTATTTCCTGGCTCACATACAAATGAGGCTCACTTACTAAGTGTAGCAATCTTAGAGGTCTGGCATCTTTCTTACCCACTTAGTAGCTATGCCTTACACAATAACTAATTTCAGATTTCATGGGAGTGAAAGGCTATAAACATTTCTGGTTATTAAAATATAAATTTTTATTAGAAGAGTTAAGGAACAAAGTTAAAAATATCCGACTTGACTTTCTACCTAACGAAAGACACCACAAAGGCTCCTTTGACTTAGTATCAAATGTTCACATGACTTCACAATTTGCATCCCCAGAAGTAAGTGGTAAAACCTTTAGAAACAAGAGGAGCATGAACCAAAGGTGTGCAGACAGGACCTGATTGATCCTAGGATTGAGGCAATATGGAAAGTACTGCTAGGAAGGGCATGCACTCAAAACTGGGAACACCTGTTTGTTATTTCCTTTTAGCAATTGAATTATTTAATAGGAGTGTTTTTCTGCAGTGAAATGAATATACTCAAATGATATCCAAGTACAATAAAGTGTTTAAAGACTTAAAAATAGAATAAATGTGAATTAATGCCATCCCAGAAAGATAGAGGGAATTCATTCTACAAACATACTTAAGGATCTAACTGCACATAAGGAACCGCACCTTGGTTTCCTGTTCACCACATCCTCTTCCACTGTCTGTTCTCAATCACGGAGAGCACATTCTACTTTTCAAAAGTCACATATGACCTGATGCTCCCCTCACGTGTGTACTGTCAATTACCGATACTTGAAAATAATTTTCATTTCAGATAAAATTGCCCTCATCCTCCCCACTAACTTGTGGTGTGCTGGTGTAATGTCACCCTCCAGGTCTGCATATCTTCTGTATTTGATGACTGAGTCTCCTTAAAAGGACTGTGGTTGAACAAGAGTGGGCCAAATTAGCAAAACATGGATTATTCATATGTTGCCATCTGTAGTCAACTGTATTAAATTTATTCCAGATTTATAATGTGAATGCTTCAGAGTAGTCCCATATTGATGGCCATTGGTCCAACTGCATCAGTTTTTACATCTTTATCTTTCTAGAACCAAACAAAATTCTTTGGGGTTGCTTACATTTAGAATCATCTCATGGTCTACACAAGGAACTTACTGTTTATATTTTACATGCAAAATCATCTCTGTTAGCATACTATTATGAGTGACAACATGGGTTTTTATTTATCAACAATGTTAATTCTGTGATTAATGCAAAGATACTGTTATTAATGTTACTTTCATAAATTAAGAGCAGTTTTTATTTCACAAACACCATGTGTAACTAAAAAAAAAAGGAATGATTTGTGCGTGAATTGAATCCACTTTAATCAATTCTTTCTTTTATTGTTACTAACTCTTTAACTATAGAAAGATATTACAGGTGTATATAGTCTATACTATAAGAGAATGGAATATCCCACAAATTATTTTTAAATAATGGAATGTTATTCTATTAACATGGAAATAACTTTAAACACACTGAATATATTTTCTAAGTATATTTTCTGTATATTTTCTAAATATACAATATTTAGAAAACATTGTATAGTGTACTTACTAAACAGAATATATTGCCATGATTTTAATTTTCTATATATATTTAATTTGATTGGTGCAATTATTGGACTTCCCAAGTAGCACCAGTGATAAAGAATCTGCCTGCCCATACAGGAGACTTAAGAGACACAGATGTGATTACTGGGTAGAGAAGATCCCCTGGAGGAGAGCATGGCAACCCACTCCAATATTGCTGCCAGGAAAATCCCATGGACAGAGGAGCCTGGAGGGCTATATAGTCCATAGGGTTGAACAGTGCAAATGTTGCATGACTGAAGCAACTTAGCATGAACACACAGTGTCATTATTAATGGCCTTGGTTATTATATTTTGGTTGACTATAGAGTCCCAGTTCTGTAATAGGCCAAGATAGTCTTGCAGAAAATAATAATAATAATAATATGCAAGAGAATGAGTAGACAAGCAACAAACTGGGATAAAATATTTACAAAAATCCTGATAAGGGATTGATCCAAATATAGAAAGAACTCTTAAAACTCAACAAAAAGGAACAAACAACCTCATTAAACAATGAGCCGAAGACCTTGGTTCAGGGGATACAAAAATCTGCCTGCTATGCAGGAAATGCAGGTTCAATCTCTGGGTTGGGAAGACACTCTGGAGGAGAGCATGGCAACCCACTCCAATATTCTTGCCTAAAGAAGCCCATGGACAGAGGAGCCTGGGGGGCTACAGTCCAGAGGGTCTCAAAGCATCAGGCATGACTGAAATGACTGAGTACACACAAAGACCTTAACCGGTGCCTCACTAAAGAAGATACTTTGGGATTGACAAACACGTACTACTATATATAAAATAGGTAATTAATAAAAAACCTTGCTGTATAACACAGGGAACTCTACTTAAAACTCTGCAATGGGCTATATGGGAAAAATAAAACAAACAAACAGAGTGGATACATGTATATGTACAACTGACACACTTTGTTCTACACCTGAAACTAAAACAACATTGTAAATCAACTATGCTCCAACAATTTAAAAATAAAATATACATATGGAAAATAAATGTAGGAAAAAACTTTATATATCATATGTTTTCAGGGAAATGCAGATTGAAATAACACACTGATTAAAATGGCCAAAATATGAAACACTGACACCACCAAGGGTATGGAGCGACAGGCATTCTCATTCATTACTGGTGGGAATGTGAAATGGTCCAGCTGCTTTGGAAGACATTTTATCAATTTCTCACAAAAATAATATTCTTATCACAATTTCCAGGAATCATGCTCCTTGGTATTTACTCAGAGGAGTTGAAAACATTTCAGTTCAGTTCAGTCGCTCAGTCCTGTCTGACTCTTTGTGACCCCATGAATCGCAGCACGCCAGGCCTCCCTGTTCATCACCAACTCCCAGAGTTCACTCAGACTCACGTCCATCGAGTCCGTGATGCCATCCAGCCATCTCATCCTCTGTCGTCCCCTTCTCCTCCTGTCCCCAGTCCCTCCCAGCATCAGAGTCTTTTCCAGTGAGTCAACTCTTCGCATGAGGTGGCCAAAGTACTGGAGTTTCAGCTTTAGCATCATTCCTTCCAAAGAACACCCAGGACTGATCTCTTTCAGAATGGACTGGTTGGATCTCCTTGCAGTCCAAGGGACTCTCAGGAGTCTTCTCCAACACCACAGTTCAAAAGCATCAATTCTTTGGCGCTCAGCCTTCTTCACAGTCCAATTCTCACATCCATACATGACCACAGGAAAAACCATAGCCTTGACTAGACGGACTTTAGTCGGCAAAGTAATGTCTCTGCTTTTGAATATGTTATCTAGATTGGTCATAACTTTCCTTCCAAGGAGTAAGCGTCTTTTAATTTCATGGCTGCAGTCACCATCTGCAGTGATTTTCGAGCCCCCCAAAATAAAGTCTGACACTATTTCCACTGTTTCCCCATCTATTTCCCATGAAGTGATGGGACCAGATACACAAAACCCTTCACACTTTTGTTCACAGTAGCATGTTAGGGAAAGGAAGGGGTGATTAGGCTGAGTACAGAGGATTTTAAGCCAGTGAAGTTACTCTGAATACTAGAATGGTGATAGATTTGTCCAAACCCATATAAGGAACAACATCAAGAGTGAGTCCTAGGGGACTTCTCTGGTGGGCCAGTGGTTTAAAATTCTCCTGCTAATGCAGGGGATATGGGTTTGATTTCTGGTCAGGGAAGATTGCAAAGACATGCAGCAACTAGGCTCATGTGTCACAACTACTGAAGTCCACATGCTGAGTGCCATGACTCCACAATAACAGAAGATATGGCAATGGAATCCCTTGCACTCCAATGAAGTGGAGTTCCCAGTGAAGATCCAATGCAGTCAAAAATCAAGAATTTTTTTTTTTAAACAGTGAATCCAAATGTAAACTTCATGGACTTTGGTGATGATGATGTATTAAAGTACATTCATTATTTGCAACAAATGTACCCCTCTCATGGAGGGTGGCTATGATAATGGGGAAGGCTATGCATATGTGGCGAATAGAGGTCATGTGGGAAATCTCCATATATTTCTTCCTCTTCATTTTTCTATAAACCTAAAACTGCTTTAAAAAAATTAAATCTTTTAGAAGAAATAATGTGCTCCCTTGACTTGCCTTAACATTCAATGCCTAGTTAGTCTATTGCACTGAGTGTAAGGTCAGTATAGTTTTTAGAAGATATAATTTGGTTATTCATCCTTAAACTACATGCTGTTTATATTTTTATACATGTATGTTTTGTATTACATTCTATACACACATATATATGCATATTTTATCATCTGGGTTTCAGTGACTTCACATACTTTTGTTTTCTTGTAGGGATATCAATCATCGATTGGTCAGTCCGTGTCTATGCCAGTTCTTTATTTACTGAATTCAATCTGCTGTAGCCAAAATAAAAACAGACAAGGCACTACAACAGTGTCAATATTGCCATTACTCTTTTAATATTTAGTACATAATGAACAGTGCGCATGTAAGCTGCTATGCAGGAGATAGACTTATGTCTTCAAAAAGCTTAAAATCTTGGAGAAATAATAAAACATGTCAAGGTCATATGTACCTTTGAAAGTGGACTATGACTGAGAACAGGTGTAAAGAGAGGTTGGGTGTGAAGATATGAAAAGAAAATCTAGAAAAGCTCTATGTGTACTTGAACGTTGATGGTTAAGTACAAATCTGGACATTAAAAGCAATTCTATGACTTATTTCAAAATTCATTCTGTTTTAAATGTGATAAAAACCAAATACTTGATGGGATGTATATTGGAAACATTGTCTGGCATTCAGTGTGGTAGTACCTAGAAAGCACAAAAAGAAGCTAGTGTTTGGTACAGAATACATTTTAGTCCACAGGCAAAAACATATCCAACTCCACATCAAAGATAGAAAAGGAAAAGATAAAGTTCAGGTGTAATGCATGGTCCTTGAATAAAATCATTGTTTAGTTGAATATTTTCTTTAATTAAAAAGGTTCAAATATACTACAAGATAGATTATATACCTTGATTATTTTCAAAATAATTTCCTATTGGTTTCTAACAAACAAACTCCATGTATTGCTTGTCCAAATGTGTGTTTTCTTATTTGAAAATAGGGTGTTATAGGAAAAGAGAACATATGTGTATGCATGTGTAATGTTATTTACTCACAGTTCAGTAATTAAAACTGTTTCTATATGACACTGTCTTCAATTTTAAAGAAAAGGAGCATCTATTTGTTATTTTAAGGCAGAAAAGAGAAAAACCAAGATGATTGAAAATATAAACAACATTTAGATATGCTAAATACATACTTTGGTTAAAAAATAATCTAACAACTTGAAGTAAGACTTGCTTTACATAACTTATACTGTAGTCAGAGTTGGAATTAACTATTTAATTTCAGTTGCTTTATTCACTTCACAAATAATGCCTCAGTAGTCACTGTGTTTCTTGTAATTATTTGATTTTGATAACGATGGTCCCTGGGAGACACATTTCCAGGGTGTGGAGAATGGATCTATTTAACTATTTAGTCTGAACTTCTGAAACGTTAACATGTGCATGTGTATATGCAAGAATTTCCTACATATGTTGAGAAAGCATGGACAATATGTTTCATTTCAAAAGGTTTATTGCTTAGATTATACTACAAAATGTTTCTCCTCATATACAGAATAACAAACATCTAAGAATGCATTTGTAAGGTCCCATTAGGATATTTCTAGGGCTTCCCTGGTGGCTCAAATGGTAAAGAATCTGCCTGCAGTGCAGGCGACCTGGGTTCAATTCTTGGGTCAGGAAGATCCGCTGGAGGAGGGAATGGCTATCCCCAAAAAAAGAAATTCAAAAAGGCAAAATGTTGTCTGAGGATGCCTGACAAATAGCTGAGAAAAGAAGAGAAGCTAAAGGCAAAGGAGAAAAGGATAAGATATACCCATTTGAATGCAGAGTTCCAAAGAATAGCAAGGAGAGATAAGAAAGCCTTCCTCAGTGATCAGTGCAAAGAAATAGAGGAAAACAATAGAATGGGAAAGACTAGAGATCTCTTCAAGAAAATTAAAGATACCAAGAGAACATTTCATGCAAAGATGGGCACAATAAAGGACAGAAAAGGTATGGACCTAATAGAAGCAGAAGATATTAAGAAGAGGTGGCAAGAATACACAGAAGAACTATACAAAAAAGATTTAATGACCTAGATACCCACAATGGTGTGATTACTCACCTAGAGCCAGACATCCTGGAATGTGAAGTCAAGGAAAAAAAAAAAAAAAAACTTTGGAAGGCACTACAAAAAATAAACTTAGGAAGCATCACTACAAACAAAGCTAGTGGAGGTGATGGAATTCCATTTGAGCTATTTCAAATCCTAAAAGACGGTGCTGTGAAGTGCTGGAGTCAACATGCCAGCAAATCTGGAAAACAGCAGTGTCCACAGGACTGGAAAAGGTCAATTTTCATTCCAATCCCAAAGAGAGGCAATGGCAAAGAATGTTCAAACTACCACCCAATTGCACTCGTCTCACACGCTAGTAAAGTAATGCTCAAAATCTTCCAAGCCAGGCCTCAACAGTATGTGAACCATGAACTGAACTTCCAGATGTTCAAGCTGGTTTATATGAACCATATATCAAATTGCCAACATCTGCTTCATCACCAAAAAAGCTAGTGATTTCCATAAAAACATCTACCTTTGCTTTCTTGACTATGCCAAAGCCTTTGACAGTGTGGATCACAAGAAACTGGAAAATTCTTAAAGAGATGGGAATACCAAGCCACTTTACCTGCCTTCTGACAAATCTGTGTACAGGTCAAGAAGCAACAGTTAGAACTGGACATGGAACAATAGACTGGTTCCAGATTGGGAAAGGAGTATGTCAAGGCTGTATATCATCACCCTACTTATTTAACATATATGCTGATTACATCATGTGAAATGCTGGGTTGGATGAAATCAAAATTTCCAGGAAACATATCAATAACCTCAGATATACAGATGACACCAGCCTTGTGGAATAAAGTGAAGAACCAAAGAGCCTCATGAAGAAAATGAAAGAGGAGAGTGAAAAAGTTGGCTTAAACCTCAACATGGCATCTGGTCCGATCACTTCATGGCAAATAGATGGAAAAACAATGGAAACAGTGACATGCTTTATTTTCTTGGGCTCTAAAATCACTGCAGATGGTGATTGCAGCCATGAAATTAAAAGATATTTGTTCCTTGGAAGGAAATTATGACCAACCTAGACAGCATATTAAAAAACAGAGACATTATTTTACCAAAAAAGGTCCATCTAGTCAAAGTTATGATTTTTCCAGTGGTCATGTATGGATGTGAGAGTTGGACCTTAAAGAAAGGTGAGTGCCAGAGAATTGATGCTTTTGAACTGAGAAGACTCTTGAGAGTCCCTTTGACTGCAAGGATATCCAACCAGTCCATCCTAAAGGAAATCAGTCCTGAATACTCATTAGAAGGACTGATGCTGAAGCTGAAATTCCAATACTTTGGCCACCTGATGCGAAGAACTGACTCATTGGAAAAGACCTTGATGCTGGGAAAGATTGAAGACGGGAGGAGAAGGGGATGACAGAGGATGAGATGGTTGGATGGCATCACCAACACAATGGACATGAGTTTGAGTAGGCTCCGGGAGTTGGTGATGGACAGGAAAGCCTGGCGTGCTGCAGTCCATGGGGTTGCAAAGAGTCAGACACGACTGGGCGACTGAGTTGAACTGAACGGATCCCCTCCAGTATTTTTGCCTGGAGAATTCCATGGACTGAGGGGCCTGGCAGGCTATAGTCTATGGGGTCGTAAAGAGTCAGACACGACTGAGTGACTAACACTTTCACTGTTTCACATCATGATATTTCAGAACATACTTTAGAACTTGACCCTTTCTAATCCCTCACTGTCATCTGTCCAAATTATTATTGAAATTTATTTCTTATAATAGCAATAGTGAATTATTGAAGGTATTTTCTTTCAAGAGTTCTGGATATTTATGTTTGCTGTGATAGAGAAATAAGCATCAGCTTAATTCATGGGTATGCTTTTTAAAGACTTGGGAGTTACCATGGGAGGAAGTCCACTCACAACAGTGAACACATCCAGACATCTCATTGACTCAGATATGTTTCAACAGAGGCTGGAAAAGTGTGTAGATGAATCCTACAGTAGATATTGCCCTGTCTAGACAGTGAGGCCATATCATCTGAGCCCCTTCTGGCACTGTGACCCTGGATAAACTTATTTGATCAGGCTATGCTCACTTTTCCTCTCCTTTTTGATAGGAATAAAGATAATAATTACTCCGTTAGGTTGTTGAAAGAATTAAATATATAAATTCACCTAAAGATGTTAGAACATGTCTATACAGAATAAATATTAAATAATGTCAACTATCACAGTGATTTTTAAGCCTCCAAACTTTATGCTCAGTTGAAAATAACTATGGAAAGCTAGCTAGGAATATTTCCCAGTAACATTTCTTATAAACATCATGCGGTAACAACTATTGTGCATTTATTTGACACTATATTTTACATCCATTGTTTGATAACCGTCATTTCTTTAAAAACAAAGTAGGGCAGGTGTTATTCTCTACAAGCCAAGAAACTAAAAATAAAAGTGATTAGCTTATCTGCTTAAAGTAACATATCCAGGACTTCAAACCCAGGAACCCAAGTCATCTGATTCTTATCCAAGACCAGTTTTGTTTTGTTTTGTTTCCCCCACTAACTTCTTCTTTTTTTTTGAATCTTTTAGCTTGTTGTATTTTGTTTTACTGTTGATCCCACTCTATCTCTGTCTGTTTCTGTCTCTGCCTGTATCTCTCTCCTTTTTTCTCCCTTCTCCCCATCCACCAGGGGGTAGTGGGGACTGGCAGAGGCATACAGTATAAAATTATTTTTCCTTAAAATTGTATTGAATGTTTTTGAATATTGTTTAGACCAGTAGATATTATTTGTTTGTTTGTTTTTCTTGAGGATGGGATATAACTCATCAAAAATAAGTAAAAGCAAATAGTTTGGAGTTTAGTGAATCCTGATTATCTGAACTTCTCACTTTATGCAAAAGAACATGAAGAATGTGAAAAATCTTTGGAGCTCTGTTTTGTGAGAACTTCTGAAAAAACAAATCAGGAAGAATTCAAGTTGAATTAGACTTTCTTCCAGTTTTATTAACATAATAAATAAACATGCCAAGATATTTTTAATAATTATTTTCATCAACAAAAGGTATAGCTTAAAAAAGTATTTTCTTCTCGATTTTTCCTATACAATTTTAATCTTCACATTTAAAATGTATTCCTTTCACCTATAGTTGAATTGACTTGTTAATAACTTCTCCAAAGACCAAATTAAATCTATAAAGAATAGTAGGACTGAATGTTGTATCAAAGAGCATGTCATTAACTTGAACTAAGAAGCAGTCTTAAATCTAAGACTGAATCTTAGATTTCACAAACTCCATATATCCACCTTCTATGAAAACTTGAGACAGAGAGTTTAATTAATATTTGCTTATAAACTCAGGTTAAGCTGTTTTTGTAAACCACAAGTATGCAGGGCTATTACAGATTTTTCAAACAATACATCCACTTTATCATAATTAAACAAAATTGTATTTACTTAAACAGTGTTGTCTAATAGTTCATTTTTGAAATATTCATTAATCTGTAGTACAGATTCATTTAAGGCAAATTAAAAATCTAGGAAATTGCATGTATTTGAAGATTCATTGTAACTTACTATTGTGGTGGAAAATTCTGAATTTAGGTTTATTATCAGACTTTTTCTTTACTAAAGGAATAACATTTCTATGTGTCAATCTATATTATTTCAGGATAGTTGAAAAAGTATAGAGTTTGGAGAGAAAGTGGAAGTTCACAATGGTTACCATACAACAAGCTATCTGTCACTTGTATTAAAAGTATTATGACAAGCATAGAAGTTACAGAGTTTGAATCATGAAATTAATGTAATTAATTTAGTCTGTTGTTTTAGTGACTGAAAATTCAGTTACATTCAGTCATACAATGCAGATAAATTAAGTAGGGAAAGTGACAAAGATGCAGGGATTTTTAGAATCAAGAAAGAAAAGAGAAGAGAAAAATGTTGCAACAGGGATCAAAAAAGTAATACTGAGTCACTTGTTTCGTAAAAGCGTTCTACAGGTTTGAAAATACACCGGAGGTTTTGTACTGCTATAATCTTACAATCTTCTGCCCTTTGAAAAAAGAGTAAACAAATTCTCCTACTTCTTTATTATTTACTGGGCTTACTAACCCATTGAGGGGGGCTTTTAATCCTATAATGACAGACACTTTTATTTATTTAAATTTGGAGAAGTATTTACCTCAAAATATTTGAGAGGTGGTAGAGGGTTAGCCTCTTGCCATAGGAATTAAACTCTGTGAGGTCAGGAATATTTGTCTATTCCATTGATTGTTGTATCAGTGGTGTTTTAAAGTGCCAGGCACTAAAGAAGTACTCGAAATATTTGTCAAATTAATGAATATTGAGCTGTTTTCACTTGTATAATCAAGTTAATTTTCTAAGGTGGCTCTTCTTAGAAAAATATTGCAGTTTTAAATGAAAAATCTCACTGACGAAAGTAATATTCTGAAAAAAAATGAACAAATGCAAAGCTTGCTTTGTGAAAATAGTATATCTACAGTCATCCACGCTAAAGATAACAATTACAATGCCATCCTACTCCTGAAGTTTTTATAGATGGCAATTGAGTATAAATGTGAAATGGCTTACTAGTTCTACAACATGAAAAATGTTCTTTCCACTTGGCATGCCATACATTTTTCTTTTTTTCTTTCTTTTTTTTCCTGGCTGTTAGAGTCTTAGTTGTGGCGCATGAGCTCCGTAGTCATGGGGCATGTGCTTAGCTGCCCTGAGGCATGTGGGATCCTATCTCCTTGACCAGCGATCAAACCTGCAACCCCATTCTTAGCTACTGGACCACCAGGGAAGTCCCTGAATTTTCTTTTAACAACATAATTTGAAGATAAATTCCCTCTGCATTCTTAGTTATATACTAGGCACTCACAGACTAAATGGACAGGAGTTTGTCAGGAGTTTGTTGTACTTTTAATACAAGTGACAGATAGGTGGTTGTATGGTAACCATTGTGAACTTCCACTTTCTCTCTAAACTCTGTACTTTTTCAACTATCCTGAAATAATATAGATTGACACATAAAAATGTTATTCCTTTAGTAAAGAAAAAGTCTGATAATAAACCTAAATTCATAATTTTCCACCACAATAGTAAGTTATAATGAATCTTCAAATACATGCAATTTCCTAGATTTCTAATTTGCCTTAAATGAATCTGTACTACAGATTAATGAATATTTCAAAAATGAACTATTAGACAACACTGTTTAAGTAAATACAAACTCAGAGATAGTGAAGGATAGGGAAGCCTGGCCTACTGCAGTCCATGGGGTCACAAGGAGTCGAACACAACAAAAGAGACTGAACAACAACAGCAAGGAATTTTGTAGATGGGAAATTTATACCATAATTTTAATAAGTGTATCCCCATCTCAAATTTAGCAAAGCCCAATTACAGTGGTGTTCCTCATCAAAAGTACTGGAAAAACCACAACAGAGGCAAACATTAAAGATCTGAAACACCCTGTGTTATTGTGAATACCCAAAAGGGAACATGCCACACAGTATCTAAAAGATATACTTTCAGACTAATAATGTATGATTTCACTTATATGTGGAATATAACAAAACAAAATAAGTGAACAAAACAAAAAAGGGGAAGTAGATTGAGAGGTATTGATTCAAACTTTCAGTTGCAAAATAAGTGAGTCACAGGTATAAAATGTACAGTGTGGGGAATAAAGTCCATAATTATATAGTATCTTGCATAATGACATATTGTGACTAGACTTCTGGTGATCACTTGAAATGCATGGAAATACCACATCACTAATGCTGTATAACAGTAACTAACATGTTATAGGTCAATTATGCTTCAAATAAATAAACAAAATCATAGAAAAAGAGATCAGGATTTGTGATTATCAGAGGCAAGGGGTTGGGTGAAGGTAGAATTGGATGAAGGTGGTCAAAAGGTACAAACTTCCAGGTATAAGATAAATAAGTACTAGGGACATAATGGAATTAGCACTCCTATATAACATACATGAAAAGCGTAAGTCCTAAGTGTTCTCATCACACACAAGATTTTTTTTCTATATCTTTAATTTTGTATCTATATGAGATGATGGCTGTTCACTAAACTTATTGTGGTACTAATTTCATGATATATGTAAGTTAAACCATTATGCTGTACACCTTAAACTTATACAGGGTAGTGTGCCAATTATATCTCAATAAATCTGGAAGAAGAAACAAACCAAATAAAAAATAGTAAAATGAAAAAAAATGAAAGATTTATTTTTCATGGGCTATCTCATTTAGAATAAAGCTACACTGAGTTTATCGTTAATGATAATGAGTCAATAAAATGAACTATTTGACCAAAATATTTCCTTTTAATATGATTTTTTCCATCGCAGTAGGCAGTGCTAATTTTTCCAATCAAGGCATTTCTCTACAATCATTTTTATGATCACAGTATGGCAGATATCACATGATCCGTCCACCCTCAGAAATTTGGGAGACCATCAGCAGCAACCACCATCTACACAGCTACCTTGATTCTCAAAAAGCTTACAAGCATTTTCTACCACAACGTACACATGGTGTTAATTGCTGTTTATGGCATTCCCCTTGCTGTTTTTTTATGCTGGCCATTTATTTAATTAAAAAGATTTTGCGTAGGTGAGGTAGGGGGTGGCAGGAATTCTTTTCCATTCCTGATTTTTTTTTCCCCTATAAAACAATCCAGGCCTCTCTCTTTTTAGTCAATCTTTCCAGTGACCTAATCTGATTGATAGTTTGCAAGAAAAAAATTCCACACATAAATTAATCCCCTTTGCTACTCTATTTTTTTGAAGATGATCTTCCTGCAAAAAGAGGTTTCTACAGTAAAACGGGCCCATTACAGAGGAGACCTAGATTTTCTAGTCCAAATGGGTGAATAAGTTTCTCTGATTCTGAGTTTACTATGAAAAAGTCTGTGTAGCTATTGATATAAGCTAAATCCTCCAAGCTAGTCTTTAACCACAACAAATGTGATTTTTTAGCCTGCCATCTGCCTCCTATTTCCCTTCCTTTGCCTTATTTCACAGTTGGCTCAGAACTCAAAGTAGCCTGTAGGGTGTGTGCATTTCTATCAGATCTCTTAAGGACCCCTGAGATCTACTGAAGAAAAGTCAGCCTGTGGAATTTTGCTTCACTTGCAAGTTGAAATAGATTCAATATTCGGTTATGAATTGGTTCATTTTCCATGGTCTCTTTAGACAATTTTTAGTATTATTTACATTACTTTGCCAACAAAGGTCCATCTAGTCAAGGCTATGGCTTTTCTTGTGGTCATGTATGGATGTGAGAGTTGGACTGTGAAGAAAGCTGAGTGCCGAAGAATTGATGCTTTTGAACTGTGGTGTTGGAGAAGACTCTTGAGAGTCCCTTGGACTGCAAGGACATCCAACCAGTCCATTCTGAAGATCAGCCCTGGGATTTCTTTGGAAGGAATAATGCTAAAGCTGAAACTCCAGTACTTTGGCCACCTCATGTGAAGAGTTGACTCATTGGAAAAGACTCTGATGCTGGGAGGGATTGGGGGCAGGAGGAGAAGGGGACGACAGAGGATGAGATGGCTGGATGGCATCACGGACTTGATGGACGTGAGTCTGGGTGAACTCCGGGAGTTGGTGATGGACAGGGAGGCCCGGTGTGCTGCGATCCGTGGGATTGCAAAGAGTCAGACACGACTGAGTGACTGAACTGAACTGATTCTGTCATATGTCATTTGAGGCCACAGTTTGCTTTGTAACTGTTTATTGCAGTACTGAGGGGATAACTGATGCTTTTCTTCACACATGAACATTACCGATAAATAATAACAAGCAGATACTGTGTATAGTTGTGGATCTTTTCTACCCATGTTGCTGGATTTACTTTCTCTTCCCAGTTTCCTTACTGTCAGTGGCAAGCAGCTATGAGATACTTGGCCTGGATTTGAACTGTAGTCTGTGAGTCAAGAAGAGCAAACCTCACCAGACCACACGACGGTTCGACACAGGCTTTGGCCTCGTTAGTGCCATGAGTCAACTAACTGAGCTAATTAACCACAGATGCACAATTATTATCAACTGATTCCAATTCTTGAAGAATTATAGGTTGACAAATAGTAGGACAAACTTGAATGTGTTATATTAAATATATTTAATATATTTAACTTAAGGAAGTTAAAAAATAACTTTCTTTTTTTCTGGAAATCTTAACACCATTTTAGCAACTGCATCCAAATAGAAAATGAATTCAGAATAGAAAGGACAAAGGTGCCTCCCTCCTCCTTACCCACCTATCTCTCTTTCTTTCTCTCACACACATGCACTCTCCCTCACATACACATACCATCACACATTTACAAATGTCCAGTGGCATATATAAGCTCTCCCATTGGTAATCAGTATTCTATAGTTACTTCTGCAACATGGTTTTGATCAGTGCTCTTGGTTTGGACTACCAATTTCTCTTATTTATAGAGCAGTTCTCTAATTTATTCCCAAAGATCCTCATATCCCACTTTTTCTCCACTCACTGTTCTTTTATTTCTCTTCTCTGCATTCTCTCTTTCTATTCTACACAGACTGATGGGCACAATTCTTTCCTGACAGCAGATACAATTTCTTAATACAAAAAAAGCAGTAAGCAAAATAAATCTAGTAAAATCATTTTTAGTGAAACATCATTACTGATCGAGTCCTGAGAATATACAACTTGTGACTAGCAACTATATTTTATTATTAATTATATTGTTAAAATATATCTGTATATAAATAAATAAATAAATAAAATTGGCTTCTCCACAATGATTAAGATGCTTGCAAGACCTACACTACATTGTAAGTTGTTAGCAAGAGGCAGAATTGCCATGGACTTCCAGAAATTCCTTTTTCCTATTTTGTTCTCCACTTAAAGACAATGAGGATATCTGTGTCATTTAATTTTTAAAAGTACATATTCTTTTTTCTCACTTATTCTCTGAATGAAAATTGAAACATAATACAAAAAAAAAATAACATGAAATTTGGGTATAGTTTCTCACAATGACTTTTTAAGAAAATATATATGAACTTTCCCCATGGAAATAAATTATTTACATGAGCAATTTTCAGATAAACTTCAAGGTCATATTTTAGAGTCAGAATTTCAAGTTCCTGATTTGAATCTACCCCAACTTGACTTGCATTAATTCAGCATAGTTAGACTTTTTTTTAAAAAAACAGATCTATTTTAAGGCTTTACATTTATTTATTTTTTCTTTCAGCATGGTGCAATCTGGTGCAACCAATTCTTGATCTTTACATTTTGATTTGATATCTTAAATATGTTTTATACTTGTCTACTTTATAGTATTCATTTCCTGAAGCAGTCATTAAAAATATCAAAACACATTAAACATTGCTATATGTTTTCTTCATCATTTGCTATTTTTGGTGTTACAAGAAGCTTGTGTTCCTTCTCCCTCCATGATTTGGCATAACTTCACATCTATCATCTTGATGTTCCCATCTAAACTATTTACAACTTCTCTTCATCATTAAGAAGAAAAGATATTTTTCTTTTCTTTTTAAGTAAGCAGTCCCCATGTTGATGTTGTTGGTGCTATTTAGTTGCTCAGTCATGTCCAACTCTTTTGCAATCTCATGGACTGTAGCCCAACAGGCTCCTCTGTCCATGGAATTCTCCAGGCAAGAATACAGTAGCAGGTTGCCAGCTGCTTTTTCAAGGGATCTTCCCAATCCAGCAATTGAACCTGTGTCTCTTACATTGTAGGCAGATTTTTTACCACTGAGCCAACAAGAAGCCTGTCATACTATTGATGAGTAAGTTTTAATTATCACTATGTCTGTGGGCAAAGAACAGATAAATTGGCTCCAAGCAGTGAACTCTCTATATAGTTTAAATCAACTTCCCACTTCTCTCAAGCTCTCTTATGCATTTTAGACTGAAGGGGAATTAGGCTACCTGTGAGGATCATCAGTTCAGTTCAGTTCAATCGCTCAGTCGTGTCCAACTCTTTGCGAGCCCACGAATCACGGCACGCCAGGCCTCCCTGTCCATCACCAATTCCTGGAGTTCACTCAGATTCACGTCCATCGAGTCAGTGATGCCATCCAGCCATCTCATCCTCGGTCGTTCCCTTCTCCTGCCCCCAATCCCTCTCAGCATCAGGGTCTTTTCCAATGAGTCAACTCTTCACATGAGGTGGCCAAAGTACTGGAGTTTCAGCTTTAGCATCATTCCTTCCAAAGAAATCCCAGGGCTGATCTTCAGAATGGACTGGTTGGATCTCCTTGCAGTCCAAAGGACTCTCAAGAGTCTTCTCCAACACCACAGTTCAAAAGCATCAATTCTTTGGCGCTCAGCCTTCTTCACAGTCCAACTCTCACATCCATACATGACCACAGGAAAGACCATAGCCTTAACTAGATGGACCTTAGTCGGCAAAGTAATGTCTCTGCTTTTGAATATACTATCTAGGTTGGTCATTACTTTTCTTCCAAGGAGTAAGCGTCTTTTAATTTCATGGCTGCAGTCACCATCTGCAGTGATTTTGGAACCCAAAAAAATAAAGTCTGACACTGTTTCCACTGTTTCCCCATCTATTTCCCATGAAGTGATGGGACACCAGAGCTCTAATACAGTTTTTATTCAGACAAATATGACTCAGAAAGTGAAGTCTTATACATCTCTTTAAAAAGTGAAAGGCTTACACTGCCCACCGAAAATTCTTAGAGATTTTCAAATATGGTTCACTAATTAATTTTAAGATAGAAGTTGTAATCACAAGATTCAAGAAGCCCTAAAAATACTTGCTATATTATATAAAAGTCAGACAATAATTTACTTATATCTCTATAATTCTTCCATGACTGAGATGTAGAAATAATATACAGTAGTACACTTGAATCATGGATTATGGGTTGCAGCAATATAACTGATTGAATATCTGTTATGTAAATAACATTCCTATTAGACAGGTAGAGAGGGCAAAAATAGACAAATAGATACACAGAGATTTGGTATAAAGTTGTATAAGTGTCCAAGAGGATAATGCATATTAAAAGCACGCTCTTGAGCTAGCAAAACAACTTACTTGGATCACTTAATTGTCAATTTACTGACATAAGGAAATTAGTTGCTAAAGCAGCAGGACAAACAGAATTGACAAGATGCAGATACAATGTATATAACATTTATCATGTCAAAACCATCCTGTATTGACCCCCTTAGTCAAGGTAAACGACATTTTAAGTAAAGCTGGTATAGGATGGTTCCAATTTTAAAATCAAACAATACAGAAAGTAGGCATAGAGGGAACATGCCTCAACATAATTAATGACATATATGACAAACCCACAGCTAACATCATCTTCAGTGGTGCAAATCTGAAAGCTTCCCTCCAATATCATAAACAAGACAAGGATACCCACTCTTACCATTTTACTCAACATAGTTTGGGAAGTCCTAGTCATAGCAGTCAGAGAAGAAAAGGAATCTAAATTGGAAAGGAAAAAGAAAAACTGCCAGTGTCTGCAGATGACATGATACTATACATAGAAAATCCTAAAGCTGCCACAAGAAAACTACTAGAGCTCATCAATGAATGAGAAAAAGTTGCAGGATACAAAATGAATATCTATTGCATTTCTATACACTGAGTGAGGTATCAGAAAGAGAAATTAAGAAAACAATCTCACTTCTATCAAATCAAAAAGAATAAAATACTCAGGAATAAACCTACCTAAGGGGGCAAAAGGTCTGTACTCTAAAATCTGTCAGATGTAGATAAAAAAAACTGAAGACTACACAAACAGATGGAAGAAATATATTGTATTTTTGGATTAGAAGAATAAATATTGTTAAAATGGCTACACTGCCCAAGGCAACCTACAGATTCAATGCAATCCCTGACAAATTGCCAATGGCATTTTTTCACAGAACTGAAACAAACATTTTTAAAATATTTAAAGAAACACAAAAGACCCTGAATAGCCAAAATATCTTGAGAAAGAAGAACGAAGCAGGAAAAATCATGTTCCTTGACTTCAGACTCATTTTATAGCTACATTAGTCAACATCATATGGTACTAGCACAAAATAGACACATAGATCAATGGGACAGAATAGAAAGCCCAGAAAAAATCCAAACACTTGTGGTCAATTAATCTACAGCAAAGGAGATAAGTATATACAATGAAAAAAAGACAATGTCTTCAATAAGTGACTCTGGAAAAATTGGGCAGTACATGTAAAAGAATGAAATTAGAACACTGTCTAACATCATATACAGAAATAAACTCAATATGGATTAAAGATTTAAATGTAAGACTGAATACCATAAACTCCTAGAGAAAAACATAGATAGGACAGTCTTTGACATAAAATACAGCAATAATGTTTTGAATTTGTCTCCTAGAGTAATGAAAACAAAAACAAAGTTAAACAAATGGGACCTAATTAAACTTAAAAGCTTCCGCTTAGCAAAAGAAACTATACACAAAAGAAAAAGACATCTATGGAATGGGAGAAAATATGTGCAAAGTGACAAAGAATTAATTTTGAAAGACACAAACAGCTCTTACAACTCAACAACAACAACAACAAGAAACCAAAAAACCCATTTCAAAAACAGGTAGACAACCAAAATAGGCATTTCTCCAGAGAAGACATACAGATGGCCAACAGGCACATGAAAAGATGCTCAGCATCACTAATTATTAAAGAAATGCACATTAAAACTAAAATCAGTTATTAGGCATTACCTCACACCAGTCAGAATGTCCATCATCAAAATGTTCACAGATATATGCTGGTGCAGGTGTGGAGAAAAGGGAACCCTTGTACACTTCTGGTGGGAATGAGAATTGGTACAGCCACTATGGAAAACAGTAGGGAGATTCCTTAAAAAAACTAAAAGCATAACTACCATATGATCCAGCAACCGCACTCCTATACATATATCCAGAGAAAACTGTAACTTGAAAATATACATGAATCCATTGTTCATAGCAGTGCTACTTACAATAGCCAATATAAGGAAGGGACCTAAATGTCTATCAACAAATAAATAGAGAAAGAAGATGCGGTATATACTTACAATGGAATATTACTCAGTCAAAAAAGAATGAAATATTGCCATTTGCAGCAACATGGATGGACCTAGAGATTATCATACTAAGTGAAGTAAGTCAGACAAAGACAAATATATGATAAAACTTAAATGTAGAGTCTAAAACTGGTATAAATGAACTTATATACAAAACAGATATAGATTCACAGACATAAAAACAAACTTACAGTTAACAAAGGGAAAAGGGATGTGAGTGATACATTTGAAATTTGGGATTAACATATACTGACCAAGGAAAAAAACAGAATGGGAAAGACTAGAGATCTCTTCAAGAAAATTAGAGATACCAAGGGAACATTTCATGCAAAGATGGGCTCAATAAAGGACAGAAATGGTCTGGACCTAACAGAAGGAGAAGATATTAACAAGAGGTGGCACAAATACACAGAAGGACTGTACAAAAAGATCTTCACAACCAAGACAATCACGATGGTGTGATCACTCACCTAGAGCCAGACATCCTGGAATGTGAAGTCAAGTGGGCCTTAGAAAGCATCACTACAAACAAAGCTAGTGGAGGTGATGGAATTCCAGTTGAGCTATTTCAAATCCTGAAAGATGATGCTGTGAAAGTGCTGCACTCAATATGCCAACAAATTTGGAAACTCAGCAGTGGCCGCAGGACTGGAAAAGATCAGTTTTCTTTCCAATCTCAAAGAAAGACAATGCCAAAGAATGCTCAAACTACCACACAATTGCACTCATCTCACACGCTAGGAAAGTAATGCTCAAAATTCTCCAAGCCAGGCTTCAGCAAAACATGAACCGTGAAATTCCAGATGTTCAAGCTGGTTTTAGAAAAGGCAGAGGAACCAGAGATCAAATTGCTAGCATCTGCTGGATCATCGAAAAAGCAAGAGAGTTCCAGAAAAATATCTATTTCTGCTTTATTGACTATGCCAAAGCCTTTGACTGTGTGGATCACAATAAACTGTGGAAAATACTGAAAGAGATGGGACTACCAGGACACCTGACCTGCCTCTTGAGAAACCTACATGCAGGTCAGGAAGCAACAGTTAGAACTGGACATGGAACAACAGACTGGTTCCAAATAGGAAAAGGAGTACGTCAAGGCTGTATATTGTCACCCTGCTTATTTAACTTACATGCAGTACATCATGAGAAATGCTGGGCTGGAGGAAGCACAAGCTGGAATCAAGATTGCCGGGAGAAATAACAATAACCTCAGATATGCAGATGACACCATCCTTATGGCAGAAAGTGAAGAGGAACTAAAGCCTCTTGATGAAAGTGAAAGAGGAGAGTGAAAAAGTTGGCTTAAAGCTCAACATTCAGAAAACGAAGATCATGGCATCTGGTTCCATCACTTCATGGGAAATAGATGGGGAAACAGTGGAAACAGTGTCAGACTTTATTTTGGGGGGCTCCAAAATCACTGCAGATGGTGACTGCAGCCATGAAATTAAAAGACGCTTACTTCTTGGAAGAAAAGTTATGACCAACCTAGATAGCATACTAAAAAGCAGAGACATTACTTTGCCAACTAAGGTCCATCTAGTCAAGGCTATGGTTTTTCCAGTGGTCATGTATGGATGTGAGAGTTGGACTGTGAAGAAAGCTAAGCGCTGAAGAATTGATGCTTTTGAACTTTGATGTTAGAGAAGACTCTTGAGAGTCCCTTGGACTGCAAGGAGATCCAACCAGTCCATTCTGAAGGAGATCAACCCTGGGATTTCTTTGGAAGGAATGATGCTGAAGCTGAAACTCCAGTACTTTGGCCACCTCATGCAAAGAGCTGACTCATTGGAAAAGACTGTGATGCTGGGAGGGATTGGGGACAGGAGGAGAAGGGGACGACAGAGGATGAGATGGCTGGATGGCATCACTGACTCTATGGCTGAGTGAACTCCAGGAGTTGGTGATGAACAGGGAAGCCTGGCGTGCTGCGATTCATGGGATTGCAAAGAGTTGGACACGACTGAGAGACTGAACTGAACTGACCATTATGCACAGAGTTGGACACAACTGAAGTGACCTGGCAGCAGCAGCAGCAGCATGCATAGAACAGAGAAGCAACAAGGACCTACTTGATCTGTATTCAGTACTTCCAATATCTTTTAGTAACCTATATAGGAAAATAATCTGATAAAGATAAGTATATATGTATCTGAATCAGTTTGTTGTGCACTTGAAACATTATAAATCAACTATATTGCAATTAAAGATAAAATCAAAACAAAAACAGCAGCAATAACAACAGTAAAACACTGTTTTTCTAATATTCACCTTCTAATTACAAGATGAGTCTTATCCTTCGAATGGGCAGGAAAGAAAATTTCCCATTTTATGTGAAGAATCATCATGCTTCTATTGCTGAACTCCATCACATAAATGAACTCTAAATAGCATTCTAATTAATGAGCACAGTATGAATTACTATTTTAAAAGTGAAAATGTACTCCTTTGTTTTTCATAAGATTCATATAAGCATCAATCTCATATCTTCATTAAATATGCTATTAGTCTAATTTGGAGCCTGGATTCTGACTACAGAATTAGTGAAAAAGCCTTCTTAGACATAGAGCTCAAAAAGAAATTCTGTCAGCTTAACTTTTTTCCATCTTTCTGATAGCTAGCTTATCCTCCATATTACACAGATGGATTGGTTCAGCTGCTCAGTAAATGGTATTTATTATACTGCTGGGGGATAGTATGCATTATATACCTTCTGCCTTCTATTTCATAGCTACAGATTTCAGTCCTAAGCCATCACTGGGTCACTAACCCTTGCCAACAATCACAAAATACTTGCTGTTGCATTTTTGAGATAGTTAAAAGCATGCTAAAGCTGAAACTCCAGTACTTTGGCCACCTCATGTGAAGAGTTGCCTCATTGGAAAAGACTTTGATGCTGGGAGGGATTGGGGGCAGGAGGAGAAGGAGATGACCGAGGATGAGATGGCTGGACAGCATCCCTGACTCGATGAACGTGAGTCTGAGTGAACTCCGGGAGTTGGTGATGGACAGGGAGGTCTGGCGTGCTGTGATTCATGGGGTCGCAAAGAGTCGGACACGACTGAGCGACTGAACTGAACTGAAAAGCATGTTTGGTTAAGCAAATTATACTGCCATTGTTGGAAAATAATTCAAAGTACATGTCCTTCGTGGAGACGAGGAGGTTGTACTACCTTCTGTATAGACAGGGCAATGTGGATTTTTAATAATGCCTTTAAGAGATAAGGATGCATTAATGAAAACATATTTTGCTCAAAGCACTAAACCAACAACATTCAGACCAAACATATGAGGGTATTTATAAGATTAAAATATTGATATTTAATGTTATCATAAACTAAATGCCTCAGGTATCCTCTGTTTTCATGCCATTCTAATTCCCACCACCTGAAGCTAAAAGCTTATCACTCATTTCACACCTGCAACATTGCAACTCTTTCCAATGGACTTTCATGGCTCCAGGCTGCCTCTCGCCTTTTTTTCCACACTCCAACAGTCACCGACATATTGCATACCATTTCCAGACTAATCCATGCTAAATGCTGCTTTCATCATGCTTTGCTTAAAAATCACTTACAGAGTTCTCTTTCAAATGACACCAAAGACAAACTTTTCTATCTAGATGTCACAACCATATATAAATTGTTTCCATCATTCTCAACTAAATTTATTTGTTGAGATTCATCAACAAATACCTCAGGATCACCTTCACACTGTCTCATTAAAAGTCACGACTTTTGGAAACTGCATTCTTTTGTTCATGATATTCACTTCACATAAAATGCCTTCCACTTTTACCCTTGTCTCATTAACAAAGTTCTACATAGTCCGCATTATAATCCTGAGGCTTTAGGAAGAACTCTTATTATTGCCACTATCATCAGGCCCCATCTCCTCCCAACTCTTCTATCCCTAATAACACTTCCTGGTGATAAAGTTTTTTATCATTCAAAGTTCTCTCATGTGTTTCAGATACATTTCCATAATTATAATACAGTTAGAGAGAGGTACTGTATTAATTATTTTGCATTCTTTTACTTTGGGCTTAGAAGGAAAGCTAAAACAAACCTAGTGAAGTTAAAAGTCGCTCAGTCATGTCCGACTCTTTGCGACCGCATGGACTATACAGTTTATGGAATTCTCCAGGACAGAATACTGAAGTGGGTTGCTATTCCCCTCTCCAGGGGATCTTCCCATCCTAAGAATCAAACCCAGGTCTCCCACATTGCAGGCGGATTCCTTCCCAGCTAAGCCACCAGGGAAGCCCAAGAACATTGGAGTGGGTAGTCTATTCCTTCTCCAGGGGATGTTCCCAACCCAGGAATTGAACTGGGATCCCTTGCATTGCAGCTGAGCTACCACAAACTTAACAGCGTATTAAAAAGCAGAGATATCACTTTGCTGGCCAAAGGTCCGTATAGTCAAAGCTATGGTTTTTCCGGTAGTCATTCCATATTTGAGAGTTGGACTACAAAGAAGGCTCAAGAATTCTTGCTTTTGAAATGTGTTGCTGGAGAAGATTCTTGAGAGTCCCTTGGACTTCAAGGAGATCAAATCAGTCAATCCTAAAGGAAATTAAACCTGAATAGTCATTGGAAGGACTGATGCTGAAGCTGAAGGCCAGTACCTTGGCCACCTACTGTGAGGAGCTGACTCATTGGAGAAGACCCTTACGCTGGGAAAGATGGACAGCAAAAGGAGAAGGAAGTGGCAGAGAATGAGATGGTTAAGCTCTGGGAGATAGTGGAAGACAAGGAGCCCAGTGTGCTCCAGTCCATAAGGTCACAAAGAGTCAGACATGATTTAGTGAGTGAACAATAACAAAATCTTTTACTTTATGATGAAAACTGTACTAAAATATAGCAAGCACTTAGAAATTACTGATGAATTGTAGTGGATATTCTTAGAGCAGTAAAAAAATTAGAGCATTATATTCCTGCTTAGGTCAGAATTCATAAAACATTTTCTTCATGATTTTCCAGTAATTGAAATGGTTTTTAACATAACAAAATTTTTTTCTTTGCTATAAAAGCTAAAGTTTGCCACATGGTACTAACTTTTAAAAAGTAAAACTCTCATGTATAAAACTTAAATTTCCATAGATAGGCAGCATAATATTTTAGAACCATGAGAAAACAGGTAAATAAAAATTGTTGCCAACTCAAACTGCTGTTGTTACTTAGGCACTCAGTCATGTCTGACTCTTTGGGACACATGGATAGTAGCACGTCAGGTTTCTCTGTCCATGTGGTTTCCCAGGCAAGAATACTGGAGTAGATTGCCATTTCCTTCTCCAGGGAATCTTTCAGACCCAGGGATCAAATTTGCATCTTGCACTGCAGATAGATTCTGTAACACTGAGCCACAGAGAAGCCCCAACTCAAAGTGTATACCTGCACAAAAATGTCAAAACTACATGAACTCCCAAATACTAGACATCGTTTAAGGGTTTTCCTATTTACTCAAAACTTTAGCATATTTGTATTAAAAGGGAACTTGGCAAAAAATGCACCTTTAATAACTTTATTAAAGCAGATTTTGAATTTCTGAAGGAATTCTATTTTCTTTCTGATTCTTTTCATTCTCCTAAATGGAATAATCCAGCAATTAAATTATTTTTAAAGCACTGTGATGGAAAGATCAATTCTTGTTAAATTGCACTGATGAGTATTGGATAAATTCAAGCATTTTGAAAGCTTTTTATCTTTTTGTAAAAGAAAATGTTTATTATTTTGCCTATTTCTTTAAATGCTGTTTATAATTCTAGGAATCAGCTCCCATTAGAATTATTATAGAATTTTTATATACTTACAAAGAAATTGCATTCTAAATTCAAAAGGTATAACAATTGTATTTTGCCATTAGTACTTTTAAAAGGGGATCACTGGTAAATTATCCTTACCAATCAAAAAAACAACAGGTAGCCCAGGAGAAGCTCTCCTACATGAGATTTCTAATTCCTCTGGATCTTGTTACTTTGTTCACACAGCTCTGTCCTGCCCCTTCTAGTTTGAGGGTCTGATGTGCCTAATCTAGCACCTTTGTATGTATGATGTTTGAAGAGGGAGTCATTGAATACTGGTAACACATTGACAATATTAACATTAATAACATTTTATCAAATGGATAATAATAATTTATTAATATTTCTAATAGTAATATTGAGATGTCTAGGGCACTGGAAAGAAATGCAGCTTAGGGGATTGCTAAGAACACATAGGGATAGGAATTGAGAAATCTGAAAGCTTCTAGGAAATAGACTGGAAAGGTCTAAGTCATGGGATGGCATGGGGAAACTAGTGGGATGTGTTTTTCTGCCGTGTGTAATATAAATGTGAAAAGTAAAGAGGAGAGCTGTGATAACCAATTTATTTCTATACATGTGTTTATTTTAGCACTGTAGGATTATTCCCAGAAATATGGTATTTTTCTCACTTCAAATTCAAATAAAGAATTTTCAAGGAACAACTACAACCAGAAAAGAAGGTGTGTTGTCTGTTCTCTTTGTAGAATACAGGGTTACTATTTATCTTTTATAAAATTCTATTGCATAGGAAAAATTCAGCAAACACAGAAATAAATCTGGAAAACTCCACAATCTAAAATATGTCTTTGTTTTACTTCTTCAAATTACTTTAGTGTTAAATTTAAAATTCTAATTTTAAAACCAAATCACTTTCCCATGCAGCAGAAATTAACATAGTACATCAACTATACTTCAATTAAAAAATCAAAAATCTATTTTCCTGCTCTAAATTTTCTAAAATAACTTATTTCCAAATCATCATCAAAGAGTAGAATTTATACACAGTATTTCTTTAATTCCATCTGCCTTGAGAAAAATCTCAACAAATAATGGTCCCCTTTCTTAACTTACATCCAGCTCAACAGCCTTTTAATGAAAGCCCAAGTTCAGTAATTGAAAGCATCCATTTTGCTGGAACTGAGCACACCCAAATCATCCCTTTAATAAATTAAACTTACCAGTACCTGACACTCAAATAATTGACTTAATATAGCTATGAGTCTGCTTTTTTTCCCAGTAATATTACAACATAATTATATTCATGAATTCTACTTTATGAGCTCTATTTCATACTCCCCTAACATTAAGATGGGCAATGTTTAGTTTTGTCTTATGAACTCAGTTACCATGTCCAAGTGTCAAAGCAAAAGAGGAGGGTAGCTTTGGCCGAAAGACACTGTCCTTTAGGTGAGTAAGTGCCAGCCTCTTTGCCACAGTGTTTGCATGAATGCCCTGATCATCTTAAGAATTTTTTTATTTGCTTTGCTCTAGTTAGTTGACATACTCTCTTCCACTATAAGAAATGCATTTCTATGATTAAAGCTTACATGCTTGATGCCAAAACTACCAACCAAAAAGTTAAAAATTAAAATATTTTTGGCAGGGTAGGTTTTCTTTTGTTTTTGACTATAGGGTAAAAAAACAAAACAAAAAAGGCTAGTTTAACTAAAGTGTTGATGAAGTACATTGTGTGGTATGAAATACTGTGGTTTGGTGCCATCTAGCCAGAGAACTAGCTGGAGATCCAGCCAGAGAAAGATATAGGTGAACAACATTCCAAATTGGTACTGAGAATTACAAGAGATGGAAGTTATATGTTGAGAATATTTTCTCAAAGTTCACCTACTATCGCTTCATAGATTATAAAAAAAGTGGAAGTGGGACAAAAGTACTAAGAAAATGTCACAGTGTTGTCTATGTATGCTAATTTCAAGCAGACAAAAGGATTCTATTGCTATAAGGTCTAATCATTATATTCAAGTATGAAGATTTAGAGGAGGATGAAGAAAAAGGGAGATAAAGAAGGACTATGTAGAAAAAAAGAGGAAAATTAAAAGAGAACAGAGATCAAAGAAAATAATACAAGCAAGAGACAGGCTGATTAAAAAGAAGAAAATGCTGTTAACAAAGAAACCATAAAAGCTAGCAACACATAACACTTAGGTTTATTTCAAACAGGAGCAAAAGCAAAAAAATTGAGGTTTGGACCATTGAAAAGCCAACCTATGAGGCTTAAGATTTAATTTGAAACTCAGCTTTTCCCCATTTTTCTATCATGGAGGTTTTCTTTTTTTTCTTTTTAAAAAGAGTCTTTGATCTTTTGCCTTAACGAGTCCAGTCAATATGTAAAGAATCAAAATTGTGAGTGCTAATGCCTCTATTTTGTTAAACCAAGTATTAAACATTGTACTATTTGTGTGGTCTGAAGACCACTGGAATTGTACTTTGTGTGTCTGAGGTGTTTGAAGATTCTGGAAACAAAATGCCTAAACAGGAAGTCAAAGTAAATTTTTTTTTCTTTTGCCAGAAGAACATTCTATTCATTTTAGATAAGATAAACTATAAATACTATAAAAATATCAATTCTTTCCAACAGAGAGTTAATTGACAATTACATTTAAGTCAAAGTCATTAATAATTTGTATCTTGATAACCCAGTATATGACCTGAGAATATTATCTATGTTACTTTTCACTCTAATTTCACCTAAAGCAATAACTATGCTTTCTTTGAGTCCATGATCATAAATTAATAACACCTCAGAAAATTCAAATTTCAGCTAGACTAGAGAAATAGCAAGTGTGTATTTCAGATAAATATTTTAAAAGAAAAACCTAAACACTTTAAAAATTACTGATTTACTACATATAGTTTTATAAGTTGAGAAATGGCAACCCACTCCAGTATTCTTGCCTGGAGAATCCCATGGATGGAAGAGCCTGGTGGACTACAGTCCACGGGGTCACAAAGAGTCGGACACGATTGAGCGACTTCACTTTCACTTATCACTGTTTATTAAAAGGACCACAATTACTTTCTGATTACTGTGTTCAACGACTATGCTAAGTAAGATACAAATATACATAGAAATGCAAGTGTAAATATAAATATATATCCAAATGAGGCAGGTGATATTAGCAGATGGAAGAAAAAATCTTTGATTTATGAATTTGAAGTTGCAGATCTAAATATTGTATAGGCCAACTGAGCTGATTATCAAATCAATTGGTCTATTTTTCCATGAATAATTAATCTGTAAGCCAAATGCATAGCTTGATTATTATGTTCTTACTTTTTCTTTGGAAAAAAAACATGCATTTGTCTGAATGGAAGGCAGATTATTGAAAATGAAACTCATGTATCCCAAGAACACTACAATATAAATAGGATTTAATGACTACAATTTGGGGACAATTAAAGTTAGTTTGCATAATTTTTGAATTAAACTTAAATGTATACTTATATAGAACATAACCACCATATGTAAATTGTTTTAAATTATCTTAATTGGTCAAATACTTATTATTTACATATCTTTAAGCTATTTTTCAAAGACTCAGCAACCAAAATTGCACAAACATTTCTGGGGGATTCTAAATATGTTACTGCTGTTGTCTAGTCACTAAGTCATGTCCGACACCTTGCATCACCATGGACTTCAACCCACTGGCTTCTCTGCCCATAGGATTTCCCTGGCAAGAATATTGGAATGGTTACCGCTTGGGGCTGGTACACTGGAATGACCCAGAGGGATGGTACGGGGAGGGAGGTGGGAGGGGGGTTCAGGATGGGGAACACGTATACCCATGGGGGATTCATGTTGATGTACGGCAAAACCAATACAATATTGTAAAGTAATTAGCCTCCAACAAAAATAAATAAATTTGTAATAAAAAATTAAAAAAAAAAAAGAATACTGGAATAGGTTCCTATTTCCTTCTCCAGAGGATCTTCCGGACCCCAGAGTTTGAACACGAGTCTCCTGCATTGGTAGGCAGATTCTGTACTGCTGAGCCACTAGGGTAGCCTTCTAGATATTCAGACCTTAAGTTATTTTAAAACACAAAATTGAAGGAAGAAGATGGCAGAGCAATAGGAGGACACAGAGTTCATCTTTCTCCACAAATGCATTACAATGCATCTACATATAGAACATTTCTCTTAGAGCCCCAGCTGAACACTAGCAGAAGACCCTGGATGCCAGAAAGGACAAGAAAGATCCCCACATACCCAAGCAGGATGAAATAAAGAAGAAAGCAAAAAGAGGAATTGGGATGGAACACACACCCTTTGAAGGGGAGCTGGAGGAACAGAGAGGTTCCCACATCTGGAGAAACTCCTGCACTGATGGGGAGATTAGTTGGGACAGAAGGAAATATCTGAACTGTCAAAAGAGAATGAAACAGCTGGTCTGTGGCAAAATAGGACAGAGTTAGATCTACACAGGCAGCCCATGCCACAGCCCTGCACGCTCATGCTCACGCCTGGGATGCGTATGTCTGCCAGTGTGCATGACGGCTGGGTGCTGGAATGTGGGGATTGAGGAGCTAACCTGGGGAGAGGACTGCTTTTGGGTGGGAGGAGAGTGCCTGAGGGGATGGGAGGGAGGAACCCTGCAACTAGGAATGCTTGTGGGTAAAATCAGACTGCCACAGAACCAAGGCACCGTGACTAAATGACATACATGGAGCAGAGCCACCATTGCAGTCCCTCTCCCCACACGCTAGTTTCTGTCCCCTCAGGCACTAGGGAAAGCCTCTGTCAGGGCTGGCCATCTCTTGCCAGTAACTGGAAGCTAGAAAAGGCCCTACCAAAACTGGATCTCTCACACTCATGGCCACTGGCTGCCTTCCATGCCTCATCAAAGACTGGACTAGATCTGTCACGTTCGCCAAGTCCCCCACACACCTGTTGCCACTAGGGCTTCCATGACCCTGGCAGCTTGCCACCTCCATGCCCTGTACTCAAAAGGGCAGAACTTGGTGCTCCAAGGCAGCCTTGGTCCCAGGACCGCCTTGTGGTTGGCCCACATGCAGAGGTAGGGCTAAAACCACAGCTGAGCCCTAGGGGCCATGCAACTAAGGAAGAAAAAACTGAAATCTCTCCTTGAAGCTAGTTGTTTAACGATCAATTGATACCACTGCAATTTTCTTGGTAAAAACTCAAGGCCTACAAAATATTTGAATGTATAAAGGCTCCCTCAGCCAAGACAGACATAGCTTTAGCAGCTGTAGACTCTGTGAGCTGATCCCATAACACCAACAACAGGTCTATATCTATGATCCATGACTACAAACTTGGGACCTGACTTCAGTGGATCTATTCTGCTGGCCTGGTGAAAGCAATGTCTGAGAGACAACAGGGGCAATTTACAACAAATCTGCAGTTAAGATGGGGCTGAGAATAGTGCCAACATCAGCGTAGTCTGGAAGCTTGCACAACAGGTGAAAGGTGACACAACAGAGTACACCCAAATGTGAGCAGCTCCAGAGGGAGAATACCCAGCAGCTTCACTCCCAGTGGGAGTATTCCAACTCCACCTACCTCACACTGCAGATAAGAGATACAGCTAATAAACAGATCTGTGGGCCTCCACTGATCATGGAGGAGGCCCCACCCCTGACAGGGCACCATCAACCACAGAGCTAAAGGGAGGCCCTGCTCAATACCTAGGTCAGGATCTGATCAACACAACACCAATCAAACCCCATATCAAGCAGATAATAGCACAAGTCTCTGGACCACCCTCACTCACCAGCAAGAAGGAACTAGGATCCTGCAGCCTGAAGAAAGGAGATCACAAACACAATAAGTCTGACAAAATGACATGACACAGAAATATGTTGCAGATGAAGGAGTAAGATAGAAATCTACAAAAACAGATAAAAGAAGAGGAGAAAGCAACCTATTTGAAAAAGAATTCAGAGTAATGATAGTAAAGGTGACCAAAGAGCTTGGAAAAAAAGAATGGAGGTACAGATCAAGAAGATACAGGAAAAGTTAAACAAAAATCTAGACAAACTAAAGAACAAGCATAGATGAACGAGACAATAACTGAAATGAAGAATCCACTACAAGGAATCAATAACAGAATGAACGACTAAGGCAGAAAAACAGATAAGTGACCTGAGATACAAAATGAGGGAAATCTCTGCTGTGGGATAGAATGAAGGAAAAAGAATGAAAAGAAAAGAGAACTGTCTCAGAGACCCATTGGACAACATGAAACATTTCAGTGTTTGAATTAAAAGTGGGGTGGAGGGGGTGGGGGTGGTGACAGAAGAGGGAGAAAAAAGGAAAGGGACTGAGAAAATATTTGAAAAGGTCATAGCTGAAAACCTAACTAACATGGGAAGGAAGTAGTCACCCAAGTCAAAGAAGTGAAAAGAGTTCCATACAGGATAAACCCATGGAGGAACATGCCAAGACATATTAATCAAACTAACAAAAAATAAATAAAAAATATTAAAAACAGTAAGAGAAAAGCAACAAGTAACATACAAGGGAAACCCCATAAGGTTATTAGCTGGTTTTTCAGCAGAAATTCTGAAGTCCAGAAGTGAGTGGCAGAATATATTTAAAGTGATAAAGGGAAAGAAACCTAATCTACCCAGTAGGGCTGTCTTTCAGAATCAACAGAGAAATTAAAAGATTTGTAGAAAACAAAAGCTAAGAGAAGTAAACACCACCAAATCAGCTTTACAATTGATAAAGGAACTTCTCTGGGCAAAAGCACAAAAGAAAAGAATAATAGAGGAAGAGAAAAAAAAAAATAAAACAAAAGACTTACAAAAACAAATCAAAAACAGTTAAGAAAAGAGCAATAGGAAATTAGTTCAGAAATGGTATGGACCTAACAGAAGCAGAAGATATTAAGAAGAGGTGGCAAGAATATACAGAAGAACTGTACAAAAAAGATCTTCATGACTCAGATAACAACAATGGTGTGATCACTCACTTAGAGCCAGACATCCTGGAATGTGAAGGCAAGTAGGCCTCAGGAAGCATCACTACCAAAAAAGCTAGTGGAGGTGATGGAATTCCACTTGAGCTATTTAAAATCCTAAAAGATAATGCTGTGAAAGTGCAGCACGCAATATGCCAGCAAATTTGGAAAACTCAGCAGTGGCCACAGGACTGGAAAAGGTCAGTTTCATTCCAATTTCAAAGAAAGGCAATGACAAAGAATGTTCAAACTGCCTCACAACTGTGCTCATCTCACACACTAGCTAAGTAATGCTCAAAATTATTGGAAAAGGAAGATACATATTGGTAATTGCCTTAAACGTTGTTATTGTCCTTGCTGTGGTTCAGTCACTAAGGCATATCTGACTCTGTGCAGTCCCATGGATTGCAGCACACTAGGCTTCCCTGTCCTTCACTATCTCCTGGAGTTTTATCAAGCTCAAGTCCATTGATTAAGTTAGTGATGCCATCCAAAATCTCATTCTCTCTCATCCACTTCTCCTGTCTTCAATCTTTCCTAGCATCAGGGTCTTTTTCAATGAGTTGGCTCTTCACATCAGGTGGCCAAAATATTGGAGCTCCAGCATCAGTCCTTCTAATGAGTATTCAGTGTTGATTTCCTTTAGGATTGACTGGCTTGATCTCCTTGCACCCAAGAGACTCTCAGGAGCCTTCTCCAGCACCACAATTCAAAGGCATGAATTCTTCAGCATTCAGCCTTCTTTATGGCTCAACTATCACATCTGTACATGACTACTGGAAAAATCATAGCTTTGGCTATATGGACTTTTGTCAGCAAAGTGATGTCACTGCTTTTCAATATGCTGTCTTGGTTGGTTATAAATTTTCTTCCAAGAAGCAAGAGTCTTTTAATTTCTTGGATTCAGTCACCATCTGCAGTGAGTTTGGAGCCCAAGAATATAAAATCTGTCACCACTTCAAGTTTTTCCCCATCTATTCACCATGAAGTGATGGGACCAGATGCCATAATCTTAGTTTTTTGAGTGCTGAGTTTTAAGCCATCTTTTTCACTCTTCTCTTTCACCTTCACCAAGAGGCTTTTTAGTTCTCTTCACTTTCTGCCATTGGAGCAGTATCAGCTGCATATCTGAAGTTGATGATATTTCTCCCAGAAATCTTGATTCCAGCTTGTAATTAATCCAGCCTGGCATTTCACAAGATGTACTCTGCATATCTATAAGTTAAATAAGTAGGGCAACAATATACAGTCTTGATGTAGTCTTTTCCCAGTTGTGAACCAGGCCATTGTTCTGTGTCCAGTTCTAACTATTGCTTCTGAACCTGCAAATAGGTTTCTCAGGAGGAAGATATAGTGGCCTGTTATTCTCATTTCTTTTTTTTTTTTTTAATTTTTGTGTTTTACTTTATTTACTTTTTTGGGGGGCACATGTCATTTTATTTATTTATTTTTAATTTAAATTTATTTATTTTAATTGGAGGCTAATTACTTTACAATATTGTATTGGTTTTGCCATACATCATCATGAATCTGACAAGGGTGTACATGTGTTCCCTATCCTGAAACCCCCTGCCTCCTCCCTCCCCATACCATCCCTGCAGGTCATCTCAGTGCACCAGCCCCAAGCATCCTGTATCCTTCATCAAACCTGGACTGGTGATTTGTTTCTTATATGATATTATACATGTTTCAACACCATTCTCCCGAATCATCCCACCCTCTCCCTCTCCCACAGAGTCCAAAAGACTGTTCTATACATCTGCGTTTCTTTTGCTGTCTCACATACAGCGTTATCGTTACCCTCTTTCTAAATTCCACATATATGCATTAGTATACTGTATTGGTGTTTTTCTTTCTGGCTTACTTCACTCTGTATAATCGGCTCCAGTTTCATCCACCTCATTAGAACTAATTCAAATGTATTCTTTTTAATGGCTGAGTAATACTCCATTGTGTATATGTACCACAGCTTTCTTATCCATTCGTCTGCTGATGGACATCTAGGTTGGTTCCATGTCCTGGCTATTATAAACAGTGCTGTGATAAACATTGGGGTACACGTGTCTCTTTCAATTCTGGTTTAATAATTTTCCAGTTTGTTTTGATCCACATTGTCAAAGGCTTTAGCATAGTCAACGAAGCAGTGGTAGATATTTTTCTAGAATTGTCTTGCTTTTTTTATGGTCCAATGGATGGTGGTAATTTGATCTCTTGTTCCTCTGCCTTTTCTAAATCCAGCTTGTACATCTGGAAGTTCTTGGTTCACATACTGTTGAAGCTTAGCTTGAAGGATTTTGAGCATTACTTTCCTAGCATGTGAAATAAGCACTCTTCAAATGTGAATGGATTAAATATTCCAACCAAAAGACACAGACTGGCTAAATAGATTAAAAAACAAAACCCTTATATATGGTGTCTACAAGAGACTCACTTCAGAACTAGGAATACATACAGACTGAAAGTGAAGGAATGAAATAGATTCTTTACAAAAGGAAATCAAAAGGAAGCTGGAGTAGCAATATTTGTATTGGACAAAATAGATTTTAAATAAAGACTGTTACAAGAGACAAGAATGGACACTACATAATGATCAAAGGATCAATCCGAGAAGATATAACAATTGTACACACCCAACATAGGAGCATCTTCATACAAAAAGCAAATGCTAATAGCCATAAAAAGAGAAATCAACAGTAACACAATAATTGTGAGGGATTTTACCATCCCACATACACCAATGGAACAATCACCCAGGCAGAAAATTAATAAGGAAACATATGCTTCAAATGATGAATAAGGCCAGAGAGATTTAATTACTTTTAATAGGACATTCCATCTGAAAGCAAAGAATACACTTTCTTCTCAGATGCACATGGAAAATTCTCAAGGATAGATCACTTAGATTACAAATCAAGTCTTGATAAATTTAAGATAATTGGGTCACAAATCAAGTCTTGGCAAACTTACGATAATTGAAATTGTGTCAAGCATCTTTTTGGACCACAATATAATGAGATTAAAAATAAATTACAGGGGAAAAAACCCTTTAAAATCTCAAGCACATGAAGGTTAAACAATACACTACTAAATCAAAGAGGTAATAAAAATTACCTAGAAATGAATGATAATGAAAACACAATGACCCAAAACCTATGAGATGCAGCAAAAACGGTTCTAAACAAGAAAAATCTCAAATTAACACTCTAACTTTACATAAAAAGCAACTAGGAAAAGAAACAAAAACCTAAGTTAGTGGAAGGAAAGAAATCATAAAAATCAGAGTAGAAATAAATGAAATATAAATAAGAAACAATAGCCAAGATGAATGAGACTAAAAGCTGATTCTTTGAGAAAGAATTGAAAGTGAAAGTCACTCAATCATGGGACTCTATGCAACCCCCTGTACTGTATAGTCCAAGGAATTCTCCAGGCTAGACTCCTTGAGTGGGTAGCCTTTCCCTTCTCCAGGGGATCTTCCCAACCCAGTGATCGATCCCAGGACTCCCGCATTGTACGTGGATTCTTTACCAGCTGACTCACCAGGGAAACCTGGTTCTTTGAGAAGGTAATCAAAATTGAAAGTTTTAGCCAGACCCAACAAGAAGAATAGAGAGAGGACTCAATGAAATTTGAAATGAAAAAGAAGTTACAACAGACACTGCAGAAATACAAATGATCATAAGAGACTACCAAAAGCAGCTACATGACAAAAAACTGGACAACCTAGAAAGGATGGACAAATTCTTAGAAAGTACAACCTTTCAAGATTGAATCAGGAAGAAATAGAAAGTATAAAAGGACCAATTACAAGTAATTAAGTTGAAACTGTCAAATCCTAAAAGATGATGCTGTGGAAGTGCTGCACTCAATATGCCAGCACATTTGGAAAACTCAGCAGTGGCCACAGGACTGGAAAAGGTCAGTTTTCATTCCAATCCCAAAGGAAGGCAATGCCAAAGAATGCTCAAACTACCACACAATTGCACTCATCTCACATGCTAGTAAAGTAATGCTCAAAATTCTGCAAGCCAGGCTTCAACAATATGTGAACTGTGAACTTCCAGATGTTCAAGCTGGTTTTAGAAAAGGCAGAGGAACCAGAGATCAAATTGCCAACATCCGTTGGATCACTGAAAAAGCAAGAGAGTTCCAGAAAAACATCTATTTCTGATTTATTGACTGACAGATCCTTTGACTGTGTGGATCACAATAAACAGTGGAAAATTCTGAAAGAGATGGGAATACCAGATCACCTGACCTGCCTCTTGAGAAACCTGTATGCAGGTCAGGAAGCAACAGTTAGAACCAGACAGGAACAACAGACTGGTTCCAAATAGGAAAAGGAATACATCAAGGCTATATATTGTCACCTTACTTATTTAACTTCTATGCAGAGTACATCATGAGAAATGCTGGGCTGGATGAAGCACAGCTAGAATCAAGATTGCCAGGAGAAATATCAATAACCTCAGATATACAGATGATACAACCCTTATGGCAGAAAGTGAAGAAGAACTAAAGAGCCTCTTGATGAAAGTGCAAGAGGAGAGTGAAAAAGTTGGCTTAAAGGTCAACATTCAGAAAACTAAGATCATGGCATCTGGTCCTATCACTTCATGGCAAATAGATGGGGAAACAATGAAAACAGTGAGATACTTTATTTTGCGTGGCTCCAAAATCACTACAGATGGTGACTGCAGCCATGAAATTAAAAGACACTAACTCCTTGGAAAGAAAGTTATGACCAACCTGGACAGCATATTAAAATGCAGAGACATTATTTTGTCAACAAAGTTCCGTCTAGTCAAGGTTATGGTTTTTCCAGCAGTCATGTGAGAGTTGGATTATAAAGAAAGCTGAGTGCTGAAGAGTTGATGATTTTGAATTATGGTACTGGAGAAGACTCTTGGGAGTCCCTTGGACTGCAAGGAGATCCAACCAGTCCATCCTAAAGGAAATCAGTCCTGAGTGTTCATTGTAAGGACTGATGTTGAAGCTGAAACTCCAATACTTTGGCCACCTGATGCAAAGAACTGACTCATTGGAAAAGACCCTGCTGCTGGTAAAGATTGAAGGCAGGAGGAAAAGGGATGACAGAGGATGAGATGGTTGGATGGCATCACCGACTCAATGGACATGAACATGATTTAGGGTCAACTCCAGGAGTTGGTGATGGACAGGGAAGCCTGGTGTGCTGCAGTCCATGGGGTGGCAAAGAGTCAGACATGACTGAGCCCCTGAACTAAACTGAAGTTGAAACTGTGATAAAAAATCTTCCAACAAACCGACGAAGGTAAGATGGCATATAAGGTGAATTCTATCACACATTTTAGAAGAGCTAATACTCTTCTCAAAACAATCCAAAAAACTGCAGAGGCAGGAAAACTCCCAAGTTAATTCTACTAGGTCATCTTCACCCTGATAGCAAAGCCAAACAAAGGTATCACAAAAAAAGAGAAAATTATAGGCCAATATCACTGATATACTTAAATGTAAAAATCTTCAATAAAATACTTGCAAACCAAAACCAACAACACATTAAAAACGTTATACACCTTGTTCAAGAGGGATTTATGTCACAGATGCAGAATTCTTCAATATATGTAAGTCAATGAATGTGATATATCATATTAACAAATTGAAGAATAAAAATGATAGGGTCATCTCAATAGATGTATAAAAAGCTTCTGACAAAATTGAATACCTATTTATGATAAAAACTCTCCAGAAAGTGGGCATAGAGGGAATCTACCTCAACATAATAAAGGCCATATGCAACAAACATACAGAAAACATTCTTTTCAATATTGAAAACCTGAAAGCATTTCGTCTAAGATTAGGAATAAGACAAAGATGTTCACTCTCACCACTATTTTTCAACAGTTTTGGAAATCCTAGCCATGATAATCAGAGAAGAAAAAGAAATAAAAGGAATCCAATTTGGAAAAAAGAAGTAAAACTGTCACTGTTTGCAGATGACATGATACCACATATAGAAAATCCTAAAGAGGTCACCAGAAAACTGCTAGAGCTTATCAATTAATTTGGTAAAGTTTCAAGATAAAAAATTAACACACATAAATCTCTTGCATTTCTATACACTAACAATGAACGATTGAAAAGAGAGATTGAGGAAACACTCTCATCCACTATTGCAACAAAAAGAATACAGCATCTAGGAATAAATTTACCTAAGTAGACAAAAAATACCTGTGACCTGTACTCAGAAACTGTAGAATACTGATGAAAGGAAAGAAAGATGACACAAACATATGGAGAGACATCGCATGCTCTTGGATTGGAAGAATCAATATTGTGACGATGAATACTACCTGAAGCAATGCACAGGTTCAGTGCAATCTCTATCAAACTACCAATGGTATTTTTCACAGACATAGAACAAAAAAAAAAAATTTACAATTTTTATGGAAACACCAAAGACCCGGAATGGACAAAGCAGTTTTGAGAATGAAAACAGAGCTGGAGGAATTAGGCTTCCTGACTTCAGACTATACTGAAAATGAAAGTCACTTAGTCATGCCGACTCTTTGTGACCCCATGGACTGTGGAATTCTCCAGGACAGAGTACTGGAGTGGGTAGCTGGTCCCTTCTCCAGGGGATCTTGCCAATGCAAGGATCGAACCCAGGTCTCCTGCATTGCAGGCAGATTCTTTACCAGCTAAGCCACCAGGGAAGCCCAGGAATACTGGAGTAGTTAGCCTATCCCTTCTCCAGTGGATCTTCCTGACCCAGAAATCGAACCAGGGTCTCCTGCACTGCAGGTGGATTCTTTACCAACTGAGCTATCAGGGAAGCCCCAGACTATACTACAAACCTACAATAATCAGGATGGTATAGTCCTGGCACAAACACAGAAATAAAGATCAATAGAACCAGATAGAAAGTCCAGAGATAAATCCAGGAACATATGGCCACCTCATCTAGGACAAAGGACTCAACAATACCCAATGGAGAAAAGACAGTGTCTTTGATAGTGGTGCTGGGAAAATTAGACAGCTACCTGTGGAAAAAATGAAGTCAGAATACTCCCTAACACCATTACACACTATACACAAAAATAAATTCAAAACGGATTAAAAACCTGAATGTAAGGCCAGACACTATGGAACTCTTAGAGGGAAACACAGGCAGAATACTATTTGACATAGATCACAGCAAGATCTTTTTTGACCCATCTGTTAGAGTAATGAAAATAAAAATAAGCAAATGAGACCAAATTAAGCTTAAAAGCTTTTGCACAGCAAAGGAACCAATAAACAAGACAAAAAGACAGCCCTCAGAATGGGAGAAAATATTTGCTAATGAACCAACCAACAAAGGATTAGTTTCTAAAATATCCAGAGTATGCAACTCAGTATCAAAACAAAAAACAAACAACAAAATAAAAAGACTGGGCAGAAGAACTAAATAGACATTTCTCCAAAGAAGACATACAAAAAGTACATGCAAAGATGCTTAACATCACTAATTATTAGAAAAATGCAAATCAAAATTACAATGAGTTATCACCTCATACTAGTCAGAATGGTTATCATTAAAATTAATCTACAAACAATAAATGTAGGAGAGGATTTGGAGAAAAGAAAATCCTCCAACACTGTTGGTGGGAATGTAAATTGGTATAGCCACTATGGGGAACTGTATGCAGATTCTGCAAAAAACTAAACACATAACTACCATATGACCTAGCAATTACACTCCTTGGCACTTATCTGGAGAAAATCATAATTCAAAAGGATACATGCAACTCAACTCAATGTCCATTGCAACACTGTTTACAAGAGCCAGGACATTTTCATCAGCAGAGGAATGGATAAAGAAGATGTGATACATATATATGATGGAATATTATTCAGCCACACAAAGGAAAGAAACAGTGCCATTTCCAGGGACAAGAATAGACCGAGAGACTGTCACACAGAGTAAGTTAAGTCAGATAGAGAAAAACAAATATCATATAATATCATTTAAATGTGGAATCTAGAAAAATGGAAGAGAAGAACTTATTTGCAAAGCATAAATAAAGACATAGATGTAGAGAAAAAACTTATGGATACTGAAGGGTAAAGGGAAGGTGAAATGAATTGGGCAATTGGAATTGACACATATACATTACTATGTATAAAACAGATAACTGAACCTACCTATAATAGCACAGAGAATTCTACTCATTGTTCTGTGGTGATCTGAATGGGAAGAAAATCTAAAAAAGAAGGGGTGTATGTATACATATAACTGATTTACTCTGATGTACAGCAGAAATTACACAACATTATAAAGCTATTATAATCCAATAAAATTTAAAAATATACACAAGATTTTAAAAAGGTCTACTTACTCCTTGGAAGAAAAGTTATGACCTCCTAGATAGTATATTCAAAAGCAGAGATATTACTTTGCCGACTAAGGTCCGTCTAGTTAAGACTATGGTCTTTCCAGTGGTCATGTATGGGTGTGGGAGTTGGACTGTGAAGAAAGCTGAGTGCCGAAGAATTGATGCTTTTGAACTGTGGTGTTGGAGAAGACTCTTGAGAGTCCCTTGGACTGCAAGGAGAGCCAACCAGTCCATTCTGAAGGAGATTAGCCCTGGGATTTCTTTGGAAGTAATGACGCTAAAGCTGAAACTCTGGTACTTTGGCCACCTCATGCGAAGAGTTGACTCATTGGAAAAGACCCTGATGCTGGGAGGGATTGGGGGCAGGAGAAGAAGGGGACGACAGAGGATGAGATGGCTGGATGGCATCACTGACTCGATGGACGTGAGTCTGAGTGAACTCCTGGAGTTGGTAATGGACAGGGAGGCCTGGGGTGCTGCGATTCATGGGGTCTCAAAGAGTTGGACACGACTGAGCAACGGAAATGAACTGAACTGTCTTGTAATTAAATTTTAAAATGTAGGACATGTTCTCAAATGTCTTGATATGTCAGTATTGGGACTTTTCAGTAAAACTGAACACTCAGGACAGGGAAATGAAAAACTAAATGCAATAGGAGATAAACAGATATTTCAATAAAACTGTTAGGGCACATTTACCAAATATTAAACAATAAGTGGGCTTCCCTGATAGCTCAGCTTTACAAACAATCCGCCTGCAATGCAGGAGACACCAGTTCGGTTCCTGGGTCAGAAACATCCCCTAGAGAAGGGTTACACTACCCACTCCAGTATTCATGGGCTTCTCTGGTGGCTTGGAGGGTAAAGAATCTACCTGCAATGTGGGAGACCTGGGTTTGATCCCTGGTTTGGGAAGATTGCTTAGAGAAGAGAACGGCTACCCCACTCCATTATTCTGTCCTGGAGAATTCCATGGGCTGTATATAGTCCACGGGGTCACAAAGAGTCAGACACAACTGCATGGCTTTCCCTTTCATTTTAAATAATAGATAGGATTTCAAGTGGTAGATATGGAAAGATAAAATTTATAGAAAAGGGGGTATTAGAAAGTACATCTATCAGCTGAACATAACTATAGGCTATATAAGGGAAAGGTAAAAATTTTGTGAAGAGAAAGGAGGTTGGGAGTAAGCTGTAAAGAAGATAGTAATCTGGACCATCAATTTGGAAGCTATATTGTGAGTAACTTGGAATCATTGATATTCTCTGTTCAATGTGTGCAGTAGTAGTGGATTAGAGGTCAGTAGGAAGACTGGAAGCCTGAAGACTCTTATGGATATTGTGCTAAACATTTTAAAACATTATCCTCTAATTAGAATAAATGAAAGAAATGTAGTTTAAAATGACAAATGACAATTTTTTATGTTTATCTAATTAGCAAACTTTAAACACCACAAGACTTCTCAATAATGGCAAGAGAGAAGTGAATCTGGAAGTCTCATAAATTTCTATCTTTCTTGAAAGCAGTTTCTCATAAACTCTAAAATTTAGATTATAACAATTTTATTTAGAGAAAAGTATCCAAAGGAAAAGTTAAAATTCAGTTAAATATGTCTATAAAATGATACACATGTGAAATAAAATATTAAGCTATGCTAAAAGTTTTACATATAAAGAAATTTTACTTTCATATGAACATATTTATTAATATTGAAACAGTGATAAAACCGGGCAGAGTGTGTTTAGGTATTAGCTAAAAATAATATTGCAAAAAACTAATAATATCTGAAGGAATTAATTTAAAATACAAAATAACTGTTTTTTGGATGATGTTTATATAATAAACAACAGTTGAGCACCTAGAACTATCTGTCATCAAACATTAGGGTTCTGGGAATACAAAAACAAATTGTTTATAAAATATTAGGGAGTGTTTGATAACGGATAAATGAAATTCATTGCTCTGCTTGATGTTTATTCATAGAGTGTAGGTCCATAGATGAGAGGAGAGTGTGGATATGCCTAAGAGGAGCCTTCACCAGACATTAACTGAGGCAAGGTTAGGGGCATGCAGGGTGGGGAGAGTACAGGGAAGGTAGGAAGAAGATGAAAGAAAGAGGGCTATGTTGGAGAAGGTGGTGAGGTCAAATTTTGCAAGCTATAAAGAGAAGAAAAATATCAAGGGTAAAATCCAAAAGTTATCTTTTCATTAAAATAACAGAAATCTCAAAGGAGTAAGGAGGAGCTAGCCACAAATCTGGAAGAGAGTGAGTTAGATCAAGTTGAATGGAAAGAAACTGTCAAAGAATAAAGATGTGCATATAAGTTGATAAAAGAGAAAATAAGCATCTCAAAAATGCTTACTTTAAAAATGTCAAAATCTGATTCATTTGGTTATAAGAGAAAACATGTTACAAGAACATGTATTTTTCTTACTGTGACTTACTGATGAAGGTGTTCTTACTTTTATCTCTGTGAATATAATAATTTCTTATTTTAAGGCCAAGATAACAAAAACTTTTAAATTCCAATGGGGTACTGATGTTAAAAATACAAATTTTTAGTATCATGAAATTGTAAGTTGGAAATATGTTCATAAGTTAAACAGTTCAGTTCAGTCACTCAGTCATGTCAGACTTTCTGACCCCATGGACTGCAGCACACCAGGCTTCCCTGTCCATCACCAACTCCTGAAATTTACTCAAATTCATGTCATTTGAATCAGTGATGCCATCCAACCATCTCATCCTCTGTCATCCCCTTCTCCTCCTGCCTTCAATCTTTCCCATCATCAGGGTCTTTTCAAATAAGTCTGCTCTTAAAATCAGGGACAAAAGTATTGGAGTTTCAGTTTCAACATCAGTCCTTTCCAATAAATATTCAGGACTGATTTCCTTTAGGATGGACTGGTTGGATCTCCTTGCTCTCCAAGGTATGCTCAAGAGTCTTCTTCAACACCACAGTTGAAAAGCATCAATTCTTTGGCACTAGGCTTTCTTTACAGTCCAATTCTCACATCCATACATGACTACTGGAAAAATAATAACCTTGACTAGACAGATCTTTGTTGGCAAAGTAATGTCTCTGCTTTTTACTATGCTGTCTAGGTTGATCATAACTATTCTTCCAAGGAGCAAGCATCTTTTAATTAATTTCATGGCTGCAGTCACCATCTGTAGTGATTTTGGTATCTCTGACTTTCTTGAAGAGATTTCTAGTCTTTCCCATTCTATTGTCTTCCTTTATATCTTTGCATTGATCACTGAGGAAGGCTTTCTTATCTCTCCTTGCTATTCTTTGGAACTCTGCATTCAAATGGGTGTATCTTTCCTTTTCTCCTTTGCCTTTAGGTTCTCTTCCTTTCTCAGCTATTTGTAAGCTTCCTCAGACAGCCATTTTGCCTTTTTTGCATTTCTTTTTCTTGGGGATGGTCATGATTACTGCCTCCTGTACAATGTTATGAACCTCCACCAATAGTTCTTCAGGCACTCTGTCAGATCTAATCCCTTGAATCTATTTGTCATTTCCACTGTATAATTGTAAGTTATTTGATTTAGGTCATACCCAAATGGTCTAGTGGTTTCCCCCACTCTCTTCAATTTAATTCTGAATTTGGCAGTAAGGAGTTCATGATCTGAGCCACAGTCAGCTCCCGGTCTTGTTTTTGCTGACTGTATAGAGCTTCTCCATCTTTGGCTGAAAAGAATATAATCAATCTGATTTCAGTTTTGGCCATCTGGTGATGTCCATGTGTAGAGTCTTCTCTTGTGTTGTTGCAAAAGGGTGTTTGCTATGACCAGTGCATTCTCTTGGCAAAATTCTATTAGCCTTTGTTCTGCTTCATTCTGTACTCCAAGGCCAAATTTGCCTGTTACCCCAGGTGTCTCTTGACTTCCTACTTTTGCATTCCAGTCCCCTATAATGAAAAGGACATCTTTTGGGGGTGTTAGTTCTAAAAGGTCTCATAGGTTTTCATAAAATCACGCAATTTCAGTTTCTTCAGCATTACTGGTAGGGGCATAGACTAGAATTACTGTGATATTGAATGGTTTGCCTTGGAAACGAACAGAGATCATTCTGTTGTTTTTGAGATTGCATCCAACTACTGTATTTTGGACTCTTTTGTTGCCAATGATGGCTACTCCATTTCTTCTAAGGGATTCTTTCCCAAAGTAGTATATATAATGGTCATCTGAGTCAAATTCACCCATTCCAGTCCATTTTAGTTCCTGATTCCTAAAATGTCAATGTTTACTCTTGCCATCTCCTGTTTGACCACTTCCAATTTGCCTTGATTCATGGACCTAACATTCCAGGTTCCTATGCAATATTGCTCTTTATAGCATCAGACTTTTCTTCCATCACCAGTCACATCCACAGCTGGGTGTTGTTTTTACTTTGGCTCCATCTCTTCATTCTTTCTGGAGTTATTTTTCCACTGATCTCCAGTAGAATATTGGGCATTTACTGACCTGGGGAGTTCATCTTTCATTGTCCAATCTTTTTGCCTTTTAATACTGTTCATGGGGTTCTCAAGTGGTTTGTCATTCCCTTCTCCAGTGGATCACATTTTGTCAGAACTCTCCACTCTGACCTGTCTATCTTGGGTGGCCCTACACTGCATGGCTCATAGTTTCATTGAGTTAGACAAAGTTAAACTTAAGGAAGGATTTATTTTTAGACACTAGATTAAAGATATATTCCATAAAATTGGATACAAGCTTCATCCTAAAAGTAGATCTGAGCAATAATAAAATAAGCAAACACTTATTTTAATTATATATTACATCAAGAAACTCATGAAAATACCAATCTTGGATGGTATCATTTTTCAACAGTCCTTCAAATAAGCAAATTTGCACAACTTCCACTCACCCTGCTCTGTTCTCCTGCAACCCTTAAAGTCGTACTCTTAAAAACAACATATGATAATTTAGAAATGGGGAAGGGTATTTTTTGTGTTTCCTCTCTAGAGATCTTTTTAAAAAATTCTTTTTTGGGAAAGCATTACAAATTCTCTTTGTATTTATTGAACACACACAGGTCAGAGCTATATGTGGCTCTGTCTGATCAAGAAAATAGTACACCCAAGAGAGAAGAGGGATGAAGAAGGAAAGGGAACAAGAGGTTAGAATTGGGTTAACAAAGAACCAATCAATCCAATATGTTCATGAGTAGTGACAGATATTCAAATTGTCTTAAATGGTAATATATTATTTTTGTTTGTGAAATTATTTTCTAAAAAAAAAACCCAGTTTTTAGCATGAATACTAATGATTGTTATAAAAGACAGAGACTTTATCTGTTTATTTATGACTTGGACATGCACGGTCCAATATTTATATTTTTAAATGACAATTATGATAATATAGTGAAAACGATGAAATTTTCTGACCATACAAATTAGAAGAAAATTATTGTCAAATTAAGTAACTAGGTCTTATATATTTGTATCTGGTTTTGATAAAACTTAACTGGTTTGTTTGAAAGATATCTTACTGATGATAATAGAATATAGTAAAATCTAAGTAATAATGAATCCAGTAAGAATAGCTATGACAAACGCAGAGAGTGTATTAAAAAGCAGAGACATCACTTCACTGACAAAGGTTTATTTAGTCAAAGCTATGCATATTCAAAAGCAGAGACATTACTTTGCCGACTAAGGTCAGTGTAGTCAAGGCCATGGTTTTTCCAGTGGTTACGTAGGGATGTGAGAGTTGAACTGTGAAGAAGGCTGAGTGCCAAAGAATTGATGCTTTTGAACTGTGGTGTTGGAGAAGACTCTTGAGAGTCCCTTGGACTGCAAGGAGAGCCAACCAGTCCATTCTGAAGGAGATCAGCCCTGGATGTTCTTTGGAAGGAATGATGCTAAAGCTGAAACTCCAGTACTTTGGCCACCTCATGCGAAGAGTTGACTCATTGGAAAAGACTCTGATGCTGGGAGGGATTAGGGGCAGGAGGAAGAGGGGACGACAGAGGATGAGATGGCTGGATGGCATCACTGACTCGATGGACTTGAGTCTGGGTGAACTCCAGGAGTTGGTGATGGACAGGGAGGCCTGGCGTGCTGCGATTCAAGGGGTCACAAAGAATCAGACATGAATGAGTGACTGAATTGAATTGAATTGAATTGAATGGTTTTTCCATTAGTCATGTACGGATGTGAGAGTTGGACTCTAAAGAAGACTGGGTGCCAAAGAATTGGTGCTTTGAATTGTGGTGCTAGAGAAGACTCTTGAGAATCCTTTAGATGCAAGGAGATCAAATCGGTCAATCCTAAAGCAAATCAACCTGAATATTCATTGGAAGGACTGATGCTGAAGCTCCAATAATTTGGCCACCTGATGAGAAGGGCTGGCTCATCAGAAAGGACCCTGATGCTGGGAAGGATTGAGGGCAGGAGGAGAAGGAGGTGACAGAGGAAGAGACTGAGGAGGTTGGATGGCTCAGTGGACATGAGTTTTAGCGAACTCAGGGAGACAGTGAAGGACAGGAAAGCCTACTGTTCTGCAGTTCATGGGGTTGCAAACAGTAGGACATGATTTAGCAACTGAACAACAACAATAAACCTTAGGACTATGGAACTGATTCATCTTTATGGCATTCAGCCCCATAGTCTTTTAATAATGTTGATCCCACAGAGATATCACTAAGGTGCCCAGGAATAATTAAAAGTCAAAAATTAAATTGACTAAAATATTGCCTAAAATATATTTTATGTAGCATCTATCTAAAGCCTATTTAATTCTCAAAGGGAAAAAAAAAGCCATCCTAGACTGTATTTCTTTCTGCAGCCTTTTAATCTTCTCCAACTTTGTTTTACAGTGTAGAAAATGAAATCTTTCTATTAGATTATGTGAATTCATATGAAGGTTACATTAAATGAAATAGTTAAGCAATATGTTATTAAGGTCAAATATTTAAGCTATTTTTACTCCCATTTATTTTTATGCCATTGGCATTCTTTCTGATGAGCTAATGTAGGAAAATATTGCTATGACCGAGTGAGTTAGATCACTGAAAACTTCACACTTTTAAAAGGTTGTTCTTTAAGTGAATTGGGTGGTATAAAACTAAAAAACAAAAAAAATCTGATAGGAGAAAGTGGGATTCTGAGTGCTGAATAATCCCTGGTCATACTTTTGTGCTCGTATGTGAACAGGATGAGTTTAACCACTTCTGAGTTGAAACATAAAGTGGATTGTTGAAAAATAAGATTTGAAGAATAGGAACATATTTCAAGATCTGGGCACTCTTTCTTTTATTTTGGAAAGATTATTCCCAGAACTTGGATTTTTTTTTTTCTTTTAATATAAGGCATCTTTCAAGTGAAATCATTCCTCATCAATATCCAAAGACATTAAGATTCTGGGGACTTTTCTCACATCAGTCCTGCATTTATAATTCCATGTACTCTACTGGCTTATCATGGTCTGAAGCTATATTCACTTCTTTCCAGAGATATACCATTGGACTATTTTATTCACATCAATTAATTGCCTTCCACCTCTCAATACTGATTATAACTATCTCTAGTTTACCTCTGGTCTAATTTTCTCTATCTGTTCAACAGTCAACTTGAATAATTAGCTGAATGTACCTTAAACACACCAACCTCTCAACATGTTCATAATTGAATTCATTGTCTCATTAGCACACATGCACAATTGCACTTTTATCTCCTCAACCTTTCTTGTAAACCTTGACAGTTATCCAAGGTTTTCAGCTTGTGTTAACCTCCCTCTGTGAGTGGTGAAGTCTTATCAATTTGATATTTAAAACAGCTCTTGAATAACCTGTGCAGTTATTTTCTTCGTATTCTTCTATACATTGATCATTCTACTGACTTCTTTGCTGATCAATTTATTTAGCTTTCATAGTTGCAAAAACCTCCAGAGATCACTCTAAAAAGTCAGTCTGGTAAACTCATGTCCATTCTGATATTTATTCAATTGTTCTTTATCATCTTTAGAATTTAATTCAAAATCATTAACCTGCCCAGTTTGGCAAATGCCTACTTCTCCTGCTCCTCACCCACTTACCCTCAGCATTCCCAACATCACATTCTTCATTTCTCAAGTGTGCTTTTCCTGTCATCAACATTTGTTTCAGGTAGCTGAACTCCCTGATCCATCTTGTCAGGCTGCCTGAGAAGACCGGGAATCCATACCAGAGGATTTCAGGACAGGTTATGGCTAAAAGCTGTTGTCTGTGCTCCTGCATTGTGTGCACCCGTCTGAGGACAGACAGTTTAATTTATACCTGTGAGTCTGCAAAGCCCAGCACAGTGCTGGTATAGAGCATGTGCTCAATACTCACCGACAGAAATCCACAAATGGACAGACACTTGAATGGATGAAAATAAATGGTGCGGGGCTGTATGAACTGCGACTGTGAAACTGTGAAATATTTCTGAGTTTTAAAACTTTCAACTTACATTTGTATATTTTGTATTCTATATATTTAAAGTAGTTACAATTGATTACTAAAAGCTTAACACACATTCTCACAGTGTCCAGGGGAAAAACGAGTGGCATTACATAAATTTTGTCTACCTCTTTCATAAAAGATAAACCAAAAAGGTAATTTGAGAGAATCATAATTTATTCATGCATGACATTACCATTCTGGCTTTTCCATTAACTGGTTGAAAAAATTACTGAGTAGGTATTATGAGTGAAATATTAGGGATATAATGACGTCTGTGCTTTTAATGTCTCCATTTAGTTGAAGTTCTTAGGTTTTGGACTGCTATATGGAAAAGTTGAATTTGTGGTTGAGAGACTGAAGAGTAAGCATTCTTTTCCTGTTGACTAATCCATTCGGAGTTTCCCGGCAGGTGCATGAATTGACTGGAGACCTAACCTTTACAACACAGATTCAAACATATGCAGAGTTCAAGAATCTATTTGGGCTTTGGATATCTTAAATTGGGAGATGCTCAAAGGTCACTATTGATAGAACTGAGTTACTGAGGTTGGATGTAAAAAAAAAAAAAGAAGTGTAAGAGGTAACTCAACTGTCACATGAGGACAATGAGGTGACTCCGGGTCATCTCTTTCCCCCTTGCTCAGTATATTACTCTCTAGCTACAGAGGCTGATAAAATGTTAATTCTCTGAGCACTAAAGTATATTTTAATCTTTCTTTTTTCTGGAGTTACTAAAAAAGGAAGTGAATTTTTCTTCCTAATAATAGTAGGACATGGAATTATACCCCCAAGAAGGGCAAAGCAGAGAACTAAGGCAATTATAAGGGTCAATTAAGCACAAAGGTTGTTTCTGCTTCAGTAATCCACGTAATTAAACTGAAACAGGTTCAGGCATGTAATTGGCACAGTTCTCTTGGCTTTGGTAGCAGAGACACATGATGTTTTCACAAGTCAGGAACCAGGTTCAAGTTACAGCATTTATTCTATGACACGTTTTGAAATAGAGAATGAAGTACTAGAGTTTCCAATTATATATTCAAGCAATAAATTAATTTGATAGCAATAAATTAATGAGAAAATAAAGTTTTAGATGATCCTGCGCAGAGAGGATTGATACACCAGACTTTGTTATATATGCATACCTTTAAGATGATATAACATATGTGCATATATGCGTGTGTGCATGCTAAGCCACTTCAGTTCAGTTCAGTCGCTCAGTCGTGTCTGACTCTTTGAGATCCCATGAATTGCACATGCCAGGCCTCCCTGTCCATCACCAACTTCCAGAGTTTACTCAAACTCATGTGCATCGAGTTGGTGGTGCCATCCAGCCATCTCATCCTCTGTCTTCCCCTTCCCCTCCTGCCCCCAATCCCTCGCAGCATCAGGGTCTTTTCCAATGAATCAACTCTTCGCATGAGGTGCCCAAAGTATTGTAGTTTCAGCTTTAGCATCAGTCCTTCCAATGAACACCCAGGACTGATCTCCTTTAGGATGGACTGGTTGGATCTCCTTGCAGTCCAAGGGACTCGCAAGAGTCTTCTCCAGCACCGCAGTTCAAAAGCATCAATTCTTCAGTGCTCAGCCTTCTTCACAGTCCAACTCTCACATCCATACATGACCACTGGAAAAACCATAGCCTTGACTAGATGGACCTTTGTTGGCAAAGTAATGTCTCTGCTTTTAAATGTGCCATTTAGGTTCGTCACAACTTTCCTTCCAAGGAGCAAACATCTTTTAATTTCATGGCTGCAATCACCATCTGCAGTGATTTTCAAGCTCATAAAAATAAAGTTTGACACTGTTTCCACTGTTTCCCCATCTCTTTGCCATGAAGTGATGGGACCGGATGCCATGATCATTGTTTTCTGAATGTTGAGCTTTAAGCCAACTTTTTCACACTCCTCTTTCCCTTTCATCAAGAGGCTTTTTAGTTCCTCTTCACTTTCTGCTATGAGGGTGGTGTCATCTGTGTATTCGAGGTTACGTCCAAATCTTTGTGACCCTATGGACTATAGCCCACTAGGCTCCTCTGCCCATAGCTTTCTCCAGGCAAGAACACTGGAGTGGGTTGCCATGCCCTCTTCCAGGCGTCTTCCTGACCCAGGGATTGAACCTGCATCTCCTACATCTCCTTCAGCGCCCCCTGGAAAGCCCGTATGTTCATATATATACACACATGAAAATATGTACATGCATTTCTTCAGTTCTGATCTCTCTTCCTCAACAGGCATCTCAATTAAATGGCTAAAACTAGATTCCTTTTGGTGCCTCTCCATTTTTTCCAAATATTTATCTGTCTTCCCATATTCCTTGGCTCAATTTAGGATATCTTCATTCATGCAGGGACTAAAGTCAAATATAGAAAGTGTTCAAGCTTTTACCCTTTTCTTTCAGACTGTGATTTACCCCTCCCTCGCCACACTACCCACCACGTAAGTGAAACATTCCACTGATTCTATTTCTCAAGTAACTCATGAATGTGTGTGCCTGCCCCTTCCCCATTCACCATCTCTTCTTCATAGCCATATGTTAGATCTTCACCTTTTCTTGTCAAGACCAGTGAGCTAGCCTCCTAACTGGTAGGCCACTGTATCTGTCTTGTCTCTCCCACACTTACTCATCTATAATCAAACTACATACAAATATCCCATGTCACTCCCATTACTGATAGACATTTAGAATCTATGGGGCCTTAGTACTGCAGAGAAATGTCTCCATTACCTGACTTCTACTTATGTCTTCATTTTCAACTCACGTGTCTCTGTCATGCAATTTTTACCCTACCGTGGAGGACTGATGATGTCTCCCTCATCTTAATTCACCACTGCTATGTTACACTTCCATGTCCTGCCTAGTTCCTCTTCCTGGAGTTGCATTTACCTCTAGTATGTCAATTCATTCTAATTAAGTAAATCATTCATTCATTCAACCACTGTTTATTAAGCACCAATGATGTATCAATAACCTCTTATACGCAGATTGAAAGGAAAAGGAGAAGAGGGTAACAGAGGACAGGATGGTTGGATGTCATCACCAACACAGTGGACATGTATTGGAGCAAACTCCAGGAGACAGTGAAGGACAGGGCAGCCTGGTGTGCTGCAGTTCATGGGATCACAAAGGGTCAGACAAGACTGAGTGACTGAACAACTACAACAACAATGTACCAGCTCCTAAACTGAGTACTGATTATCAAAGTGCGCTTCTTCTCCATCCCACTTATTTCAGTTTGGTTTAGTTTTCATCAGGACCTTTTATGGGCATAATCTCCTCAGAGAATCCTGGGAAGTTGGACAATCACCTACCCTCTGCACCTGCAAATTCCCCAATGAAAGTCCCAACCAGTACACTGAAGTTGTATTTACTTATCTGTCTTACCCAAACCACTGAATTCATTCTATGGAAAGTTCTTATGTCTTATTCTTCTTTGCATTCCCTGATTTCAGTGTCTGCTCCATGACAGTTTCTTAGTAAATAGGTTTTGACCTGAACTAAATGCTACTGCCCTTTAAGGCTACCAGAGTAAGTTAAACTTGATGCAATAATATATCTTCCTTTTAGGTTCTTCTTCCCCTAACAGCATTTCTTAAGTTCACTCTATTCTTTCTCTCATTGTTTTCCCTCTTTTCTAACTACAGCTCTCCTCTTTTCATTTAAATATTTGTAAATGGTAAAGAATCTGCTAGCAATGCAGGAGATCCAGGTTCAATCCCTGGGTCAGGAAGATCCCTTGGAGAGGGGAATGGCAACCCACTCCAGTATTCCTGCCTGGAGAATTCCATGGACAGAGGAGCCTGCAGGGCTACAGTCCATGGAGTCACCGAGTCGGACATGACTGAGTGACTGATACACAAGCTGTGACTAGTCTCCGTTATCTACAAGTGGTAATAGTAGCACTGTCTACTTTCTTGGTCACGGGAGCTTATTGTTTTTTTGTCAGCAGTGGGAATTATAAGTTTCTGGTGGTCAAAGGAAAGAATGTTTTCGAAAGGAAAGGGAGAACACAAGAATGTCTGTAAGGGCAGTGCTACTAGGATCAATGTTTTGGAATTCAATGTAATCAAATATGGGAAGGGTTGCTCTCGGCTCCTTTTAGAATCATGAGGTCTTACTATCTCTTGAAGTTTCTGTCTTCTAATACCCATCCAACACATACAAGCACACAAATAAGTGCACACTTGCAACCACATAATGCAAATAGACACATGCTTCCTCTCATACTTCGTTACGCCTGAATTGCTCATTTCTCTAATTTATAAACTAGTAAGACCTTTACCTATTTTACAACAAGGAGATCAAACCAATTAATCCTAAAGTAATTCAAACCTGAATATTCATGGGAAGGATTATTGATGAAGCTGAAGCTCCAGTATTTTGGCCATAAATGTGAAGAGTTGACCCATTGGAAAAGATCCTAATGTTTGAAAAAAATTGAGGGCAGGAGGAGAAGGGTGTAAGAGAGGATGAGATGGTTGGATGGCATCGCTGACTCAATGGACATGAGTCTGAGCAAACTCCAGGAAATCATGAAGGACAGGGGAGCCTTGAGCGTGGCATTCCATGGGGTCAAAAAGAGTCAGACATGACTGAATAACTGAAGAAAACTACAAGATTTTACCCACTCTTTAGGTGCAAGGTCAAATTCCACCAAGTTCCCATCCACTTTAATCACACTTTACTCTGATGGGAATAACCACAAACTGTGATAAATGAGCCATTTTTAACTTCTAATCCATTATGGATCAATAATATGGCAAGTACAATGCAAATTAATTACTAGATAAATGGAATAAAAAAGAAAATCAGATAAAATAAATCTAATATGTCACTTCAGAATTAATAGATTCAGCAGAAATAGAACCACTTTGTCAAAATTCTAAAAAGGTTTTCTAAATACATAACCCCAATGTCATCGTGAACCAGAAATAGGACGAAAACTGGAAGCAATCCACAGACCACGCTTTGAGAAGCACTGTTGTAAAGAAACTGTTATTAACTTACACAATAGCCAATGTATGCATGTTCAATAAATAAAGAACAGATCTCAAAAACACTAAGAGAAGACATCAGAGTTTGTGTGTGTGTGTTTTCTTTATTTCTTATTTTGAACCTGCTTTACAATTTTCTCTTTAAAGTTTTGAAATTGTTGCTAACAGCATTATGCAAGTGATTCAGTCAAAGTTTTCAATAACTAATTCATTCCTCAACAAGTGTTTATTGAACAACATCTATATGCCAGACACAGTCCTAGACACTAGGATCCAAATTTGCATAAACTATGGTCCTTAATTCAAACAAATCTAAATTAAAGGCTGTGCTACAAAGCAACTGGAGTGTAATCTTTAAAAGTATCAGGGTCGTGAAAGTAAAGGAAAGTCTGTAGAATTTCTACACTCATGAAGACAAATAAAATGAAACTAAAAAACAAAGCACATAATTTGGAAACAAATTCTTACACACTAAAGACCAATAGTTGGAATTTATTTGGACAACTGATGAAACTTGAATGGGATCTGGGGATTAGATAGTAGTGAACTAAGGATGTTAATTTTCTGATGTATTAGTTAGCTGCAGCTGTGTTAACAAAATATGATCAACTGGGTGGCTCAAGCAACAGGAATTTATGTTTCATAGATTTGGAGTCTGGCAAGTCATGATCAAGGAACTCACCAATTCCTTCTTTCTTGCTTTTTTTCACACATAACAGTGAGAAAATAAATAAACTCTCTGGCCTCTCTTCTTATAAGAGCACTAACCCATTATGAGAGCACCATGCTCATTACCTCATCTAAACCTACTTAGCTACCAAAGGCCTCTCCTCCAAATACCATCACACTTAGCTATTTGGCTATTCTCCAAATACCATTACAGGGGTTTGGAGGAGGGGTTAGGTCTTCGACATATGAGTGGGACTGAATGTGCTTAGCTGCTCAGTTGTGTCTGACTCTTTGTGACCCCATGGACCGTAGCCCTCCAAGCTCCTCTGTCCATGGGGATTCTCTAGGGAAGAATACTGGAGTGGGTTGTCATGCCATTCTCCAGGGGATCTTCCCAACACAGGGATTGAACCCAGGATTCCCACATTGCAGGTGGATTCTTTATCATCTAAGCCACCAGGGAAGCTATATGAATATAAAGTGGGGCACAATTCAGTCCTTAGTACCTGATATTGGTGATTTTATTGTGGTTATGCAGAAAATGTCTTTGTTTGTAGGGAGGCACATCCTAAAGCACTCTGGGTAATGTGGCATTATGCTGGCAATTTATTTTCAAGTAGCTCAGTGGAAAAGTTCTCTGTGATGTATGTACAAATTTTCTGTAAGTTTATGATTGTTGAAAGATATTGTTTCTGGCCTTGAGATTCTCAAGTCTACTTGGGAAGAGAAATGTGTGAGCAACTGTAATTAGGTGCCATTAAATGCAGTGAAATGTGATATAATAAAGGACTGAAATGAAAGAAGGAAGGTGAGTTTGTCCAGAAGTTTGTGCAGGAGAGATCTCAAAAAGAAAGTAAATCTTGAAGGTCAAAATGTAAAACGAACCAGAGTCCATTGAACCCATATTTATTCATTAATGATTATGTGACAAAATTGGCATACTTGATTTTTATTTTTCCCTCGTGTTTGACTTCCGGTAGAGTCATTATCTTAACTCACCATTTTCTTTTAAAATTAACAAAATTACAAAATATTTGAGGTATTAAAGAAAAGAGTAATTAATTAAGAGCATAAGGTAAGTTGGGGATCAGATAAAAGTGTGTTCAAAAAGTGATATCTCTTGAACATCATTCTTTGCATATCATAATATATCTTAACAAAACCTTAGGTCATTCTTGCTTTCTCTTTTCCAGAATCCAGATATAGACTGAAAAAGCTTATCTGAGGTCTCCATCTTTGTTGCTAATGGCTATTATCCTCCTTTAAGTATTATATGAAATTTCCAATGAACATGGGAGAACAAGGGCTAGAGTGCTCATTTATTTCCCTGTATCTTAAAGATATCTATAATTCACTCATTGATTGAGCAAGTATTTGCAGGGTATCTATGCAAAGGTAGCAAATTGCTTACCTAAAGGCATGCTATGATTCCTTTACATGGTTTTCTTTTTTTCCCCAATGTTTAAAATTGAGCCCATATTTAGAAACTCTGAGATTTCACATAGAAATTTCAATATTCAATTCCTTTTACCTTTAGAAGTTATGGCTACTGGAACGTACTGTTAGATAGAAAGTATGACTGGAATGAGGAGATACAGCCCCTGTTTGTTGAGCATGTGATCGTCTTTTCCTCAGTCCGCACCACTCCCAAATGTACAGTGTTGGTCTGTTACACTCCCTTTGGCTATACTCATGGGTTCCAAAAGTACCTGCATTGGTAACCCTAGCCGAATATTAGATAAATTTATTTAGAAGACTGAGCAAGATCCTTTCCTCCTTCCTGATTTGTCCAATAAGATGTTTGTAGAATCAAGAGTTTGGGGCTGGTGACTTCTGCAAGTCAGATGAGGAGAAAACCTATTATGCAGTAGGCATAACAGTTACTACTTTCAGTTTCAAAAGAGATCTCATACCCACTTATTTTTCATTTTCCTGTTAAAAAAAGAATTTGGTACATATGTTCAAGATGTTTCAAATTAATGCTACCATTGAATTCAGACTAATGTGAAATCAGAGATTCTTTTAGACACAATTCAAGCCATTAATAAGTCTCCTTTTGCTGGCTGAGATAATGTCAAAGATTCATTTAAACAGCATGAGTAGCAAGTTGCATTACATACAAGTACTAACATTACTCTGTTTCTTCTAACAGAATTCATGCAGAGAATTGCTTCTTTTATATGTAATTTCTACTTTGCAAATAACTATCCGTACTTTTAACCCACAGAGACAAATTTGTTACTGTCTTATCAATAAAAATAATGTCTTACATGTGTATAATACTTTAAGGCTGGCAAAGTGTTTTTAGATCCATATGAGGTAATGTATAAATAATTTCAGTACTATACAGATTTTTTACAAATTTATAAATAATTTTCTGAAACAACCAATATCTGATTTTAAGCATGAATGCAACTAAGAATCATTAAAGTTCAATTCGAAAGAACTTTTACTGTGTATCAAAAATCATGTGTTTATATCTTTTGTATCTCATTCATCAGAAGAATTATTAACAATTACTACTGTGTTACTCCAAAGATAATAGGTAGGTAGTGGTACTTTATAAACATTTGGTAAGACTAAATATTTCTACCTGATTTCTCCCCTTTGTCACACTTCAATCCAATTTAGCTGACTGCTATTTATTCAGCACCTACTAAGTTCAAATAGGAGTAACACACAGTCATTACCCTCTAAGGGTTAACATCTTGTAGGGAAAAATACAAGGTGAAATTTTGTATGTGACATAATATGTATGATGAGATCTATTTTTCCAAAAGCTTTATGGAGATGTAAGATGACTGGTGAGAATGAAGATGAAGGGAAACATCTTTTTGAAAGCTATGAAAGAAGGTGTCATCTGGGGTGAATCCTGAAAAACAATAACGTTACTCTTACATACCTAGAACACAGTTGCATAAACATCTACATTATGAGCTTTTCTTTCCCCTGACCATTTATGTGCACTTACCTAACACTTTTTATGACTCTTTACTGTAACACTTTTTCTTTACTCCTTAATTTCCTAATTCAAAGTACAAGTGAGAATTATTCTTTTGTATGCCTGCCAAAAATGTAATTAAGGAAGGGCTGCTTTCATTCTATTTTAAAGTTCTATTTAAGAAAAGATTTAAAGGGCCTATTAAATAAATCATGGCACATCAAAAAAAATTGTCTAATATGCAGCCATTAGAAAGGATGAAATAGATAACATATATTGACATAGAAGAAACTTCATAATTAAACTGTTAAAAAAAAACACAGACTCATGAATATGGTGTGAAAGCATCGTGTGCACAGATTAATATTGATATTTGTGTATATAAAGAAGGAACCATGAAAGGAAAACACCAAAACTTTAGCAGTACTAACTTTGAGGGAAACATATTTTTCTATTTAGTATAATTCTTTATTTTTAATATGAAATACTTCCTAACAACAAAAGTATTGATATTGAAAGAAATACAAAGCATACAGCATCGAATTTTTTCCCATTCTAAGACTGGAAAAAACACAGATGTTATTTAAGTCAGTAACCTAATTCAATAATTCTTCACGAATGAAAAATTTAACTCAAAACAAATTTCAGAAAAGTTGAAATATCATAAACTGCATGAAAATACAAATTCAAATTCTCAAATCAAATTCCACTGAAGAATGATAATGTTAAAAATTATGTTTATAGTAAGGCAGATTTCTAATTTTATTAGAATTAAGGCTAATTTTTTTTTTTTGTCCGTAACCAGCAAGTCTCATTATTTTCTGTCAAAATACCAACAATATTGGTGATAATCCCGTAGAGATAAAAGACAACACATAAGAAACACATGGATTTGCTGTATCATTATTCGGTGCTTTAGAAACTGGAAATAAATTATTTTCTTTCGTAGCAGATGACGTATAGAGTTTAAACAGAATTCATAAAATCTCAGTTGTTCATTAGAAAGTGATACAATGACCCACCGCAAAGGCAATTACAGATTAGAACTAGAATGTAGTAGCTAGGAAAATAAAGGATTTCCAGACCTTCTACAACAGCAATATATCACAGTTGGTCACTTTCAGAGCTACCTAAGGTATTCTTGTCCATCTGTGAGGTCCGCTTGTATCACTCAGCCAGAATACCGAAAATGAGTACAGGTGAGGAGACTTGGCAACTTAGAGGCACCATGATTTGCCAAATACCAATCTCATGAGCAGTGAGCAAATGATTGTGTACCCAACACACATCAAGCACAAAAGATCATCAGCTCAGGTGAAATAAATGCAACCTGCCTTGCTTGCCGTCTTTATGACTTCTAGCTCATTGCTGTTTTTATGTTATTATCATTTTGCTTTGCCATATGTTTTAAATCTGTACCATTCTGCCTCTTTCAGGCATTGAGCAGTTTGTCTTGAATTAGAAAAGAGGTGCTAGAATGTGGAAGTGGGAGGTTGACCTACATCTGAACAATTTGCATATGATTCACCACAATTAAACAATTTGGTTTGAAATAGCTGCAATTAAGCTATTATCAGAGAAGTATCTACTAGAGTAGAAATTCTAAATTTATCGTCACATACATTCTAGCCAAGAAAAGGGACACATTTTCTGGCACTCATTAAGAAAAGCTAATACAGAATTAAATTCTTCCAAATTAAAATTTATTTTAATAAATCACTGATAGCTAATTATACTTATGGCAACTTTGGTTGTTTCTTTAAAAATTATAGTTTTAAAATAAGAAGAAAACTATGAAATTATGGTAGGTTGGAGAAGGCAATGGCACCCCACTCCAGCACTCTTGCCTGGAAAATTCCATGGATGGAAGAACCTGGTGGGCTGCAGTCCACGGGGTCTCTGAGAGTTGGACACAACTTAGTGACTTCACTTTCACTTTTCACTTTCATGCATTGGAGAAGGAAACGGCAACCCACTCCAGTGTTCTTGCCTGGAGAATCCCAGGGACGGCGGAGCCTGATAGGCTGCCGTCTGTGGTTGCACAGAGTCGGACATGACTGAAGCGACTTAGCAGCAGCAGCAGCAGAGAATCTTAGTTTCTAACAATATATTCTATATGTTAATATATAAACGTGTGCGTGTGTGTGTGTGTGCCCAGTCGAGTTGACTCGGCAGCCCCATGGACTGTAACTCGCCAGGCTTCTCTGCCCATGGAATTTTCCAGGCAAGAATACTGGATAGAATAGGTTGCCATTTCCTCCTCCAGGGGATCTTCGAGAGACAGGGATTGAACTCACATCTCCTGTGTCTCCTGCATTGGCAGGTGGATTCTTTACCATTGAGCCACCTTGGAATCTCATACATAAGTGTATATATTATAAAATTATCTTCTTGATATATGGAAGTCATACATGGTAATGTCAATCTATGCTAAAATTATGAAGGTAATACAAAATGTAAAATAATGAATAAATTCTGCCCACGGGAAAAAAAAAAAACTCTAAATAATATTATAAACTGAAGTAATATGTAATAGTAAGGGGTTTCCAGGTGGCTCAGATAATAAAGATTCAACCTGCATGAAGGAGACCTGCATTCAATACCTATGTCTGGACAATCCCATGCAAAGCGACTACCCGTTTTTATTTTTGCCTGGAGAATTCTTGCCAGGGACAGAGGAATCTGGTGGGCTATAGTTCACGGGGTCACAAAGAGTCAGACATGATTGAGTGACGAACATTTTCACTTTAACCTCACAGTATGTAATAATATGAACGCAAAATGCAAACTGACAATTAAACACTATGCATTGGGTGATTTCAAGTTGACAGGTGAGTAGAGATAACACATTTTTCGGATTTTCCAAATAAGCAACATTAACTATGTCTATGTCTAAAAAGAGGCGTAAAGTATTAAAACATAGCTAAAACAAAAGCATTCTATTTGCCATAGAATTACAAATATATTCTATAACCAGAAATAAGGGTTCTTTTTCCTACCTTTAGAGGCACATAAGAGGCTCTCTGACTAATCTTCAAGGATATCCTAAAAAATAAATAGAAAATGGATGACATAAAGAGCAATAAAATAGAAGGATTGTTTTAGCATTATTATTAACACTGAGTTTTCGTGGTCTATTTGCTGGGGGTTAGTCTATTTACTGTGTCAAGGAATTGTTTTTTCCATCCACCAATGAGTTTGGCAGCACTGAAGGGCACATAAGCATTACAATAAAATATATGTTTACTGACATTTTTGCTTTCTGTTGGATATGGACATAGTGATTAAGATTCTTCTTATTTACAACTATTAGCCAATTTAGCAATTTTACTGTTGACAGTAGAGGTAAAAAGGAAAAAATAATTATGCCTTATTGCCAAAATGAAGCAAAAAACCCTATAAAATTGCAAACACTTCTAGATTTAATAACACCTTTTTATATCATTAGGTGTCACACTGAGTGAAGTAAGTCAGACAGAGAAGAAGAAATATCATATGACATCCCTTACATGTGGAATCTAAAAAGAAATGATACAAATGAACTTACTTAGAAAACAGAAAGAGACTCAGGGACTTAGAAAAGGAACTCATGGCTGCCAGGGGAAGGGACAGTTACAGACTTTGGGAAGATCATGTACACACTGCTATATTTAAAATGGATAACCAACAAAAACTGATTGTATAGCACATGGAATTCTGCTCAATGTTATGTGCCAGCCTGGATGGAAGGGGGGATTTGGGGGAGAATGGATACATATATATGTATAGCTGAGTCCCTTCGCTGTTCACCTGAAACTATCACAACATTGCTGACTGCCATACCACAATAGAAAATGTTTTTGGTGTTAAAAAATAAAAATTAAATTAAAAAATACAGGTACTAACTTGTAGTCCATTTTGTGGATACAATCACAAGATTTCAACCTGGAGTGAGATCAAGTCCCATGTTCCAGAGTTTTAAGAGAGATATTACCTCAAAGAGGGGAAGAGGGAATTACTGTAAGGAAATTCTGGTGATTGTCATTAGAAAAGAACTGATCTTAGAACTAGGAGGTAACTTAAAAATCAACTGGTCCAACATCCTCGCTTGACAAAATAAAGCAGTATCCCATAGCTAGCTTATGGCAGAACTAAGGGTAGAATATCCATCTCCCAGCCTCATCCCACTGCATTAAGTTACTTAATTCTTTGTAATTTCCAAGATTAGAAAGGAATAGAGAAGAGTGGAATTCTGTATTTTGCTTTGGAAAAGTTCCATCTTCTTGGTGAAGCTTCATACTCCTAATTGCATAAATGACCTATTGAATCTATTTATTTTATCTACATCATTCAAAACTCCTTTCCTTGGTAAAGAGAGATATAGTCCTCCCTTGGTATGTGAAAGGGATTGGTTCTAAGACCTTCTCTTTTCCATGGATACCCAAATCCCTGGATGCTCAAGTTCTTTTATAAAATAGCACAGAATTTGCATGTAACCTATGCACATCCTCCTATATACTTTAACTTCTTTCTTTCCTCTTCTGAGATATAATTGACATATAGCATGAAATAAGTTTGAGGTATACAGCATGATTATTTGATTCACATGCATCATCATTTACACAATGTATTTAGTGAACAGCCATCATTTCATATAGACACAAAAATGAATAGAAAAAAATTTTTCCTTCTGATAAGAACTCTTAGGATCACTCTTTTAACAACTCTCATATCTAACATACAACAGTGTTAATTATATTTATCATGTACATTACACCCCCAGTACTTATTTACCTTATTATCATATACGTTACATCCAAAGTACTTATTTATCTTATAACTGGAAGTTTGACCTTTTGACTGCCTTCATCTAACTCACCCTCCTTATACCAGTACCTCTGGTAACCACGAATATGATCTCTTTTTCTGTGAGTTTGCTTGTTTGCTTTGAAGTGTAATTGACCTGCAACACTATGCTCTTTGCACACAACAAAATGATTTGATATTTCTATTTCAAAATGATCATCATGATAATTCTTGTTATTGTCTATCACCTTACAAAGATACTACATAATTATTGACTATATTTCCCACTGCAGATGGTGACTATAGCCATGAGATTAAAAGAGGTTTGCTCTTGGAAGAAAAGCTGTGACAAACCTAGACAGCATATCGAAAAGAAGAGACATTACTTTGCTGACAAATGTCCATATAATCAAAGCTATGGTTCTTCCAGTAGTCATGTATGGATGTGAGAGTTGGACCATAAAGAAGGCTGAGTGCTGAAGAACTGAGGCTTTTGAACTGTGTTGCTTGAGAAGACTCTTGAGAGTCCCTTGGACTGCAAGGAGATCAAACCAGTCAATCCTAAAGGAAATAGACTCTAAATATTCATTGGAAGGACTGATGCTAAAGCTAAAACTCCAATACTTTGATCACCTGATGTGAAGAACTGACTCATTTGAAAAAGACCCTGATGCTGGGAAAGATTGGAGGTAGGAAGAGAAACTGGGTGACAGAGGATGAGATGGTTGGATGGCATCACCAACTCAATGGACATGAGTTTGAGCAAGGTATGGGAGATAGTGAAGGACAGGGAAGACTGTGTGTGCTGCAGTCCATGGGGTCAGAAAGCACTGGACACAACTTAGTGACTAAACAACAACAACAGTATTTCCAACACTCTCCATTTTATACCTTTGATTCATTTATTTTGTATCTGGAAGTCTGTATATCTTATTAATCTCCCTCTTCTATTTCTCTCCTTCCATATACTTTAAATCATCTCTAGATCAGTAAAATACCTTATACAATGTAAATCCTATGTAAAGAGTTATCTGAATAGAAAATTCAAGTTTTGCTTTGTGAAACTTTCTAGAATACTTTGTTAATACTTTCCAAACAGTGGTAGATTGAATCCATGGATGCAGAACCCCTGGATATGGAGGCCCAATTAAACTAAAGAGTTAAATGACAGGATTCTAGTCATAAACTTCTTATAGTCAGTGACAGAAGTCAGGGGGGAAAAAAAGGGGAAAAACAAGAGCTACAAAGCTGACAAAAACTGTCATGAACACTAGAAGCAGAGTATGAGAGAACCAACACAGTATCCCTTTGCATAAAATCTTTTTACTGGGCAGTCTTCAAGGGAAGTCTAACAGTGCTCTTTAACAAATGGCTCCTCTCTCTCAACTGATCTACATAACTATAGGCAGTAATGAAATCATCTGCAATCCAACTAGACTTCATTAAAAATACATATCTATTATATGTACAATCATTTGAGATTCTTAATAAAATGTAATTTTTGTAACAATAACCATGGCTTATTAAACCATTCCTTATGAATGCCTCTATAAGGTGGGCAGTAACCCCTGGGCCCCAGTTTGTGTTGCTGTTAACAGTAACCTCTACATTTTCAGAAAATGCAATATCAGAGTCAACATTACAAAAGAATAGAATCTACCCCTGTACTGACAAGATCTAGAATTTTGAGAGCCTGGAAGTTGAGCATGCAGCAATGTCACCCCTATGGGGATGTTTTCTTGTGCTGTAAACTCAGGTACAGCTTGTGTTTGCCCTGCTGGAAGCTCAAGATGTCGTTCTGCTTGCTGGACAAACTCAATGATTAATTCATGTTTCCACTGCAGAATGTCAAAGGATGAGAGTCACAGTTTAAAAGTTACATCAGATATCAAAAAGACATGGAATAAAAGAAATGTAAACATTTGGAGTGTAGCTAGTCAAAGTACTAGTGTCTCTAAGAAGATAGAGCATTATTTAGTAATAAGAGATATTTGTTGGATTTTATTGCCATAATTTTTCAATTATATCTAAATCATGAGGAAAGAATTCTGAAAAAAAAATTGTTTCTGTGAGCCAAAGTTTAAGCAAATTAACTCAACCATATTTAAGAGAAATAAAGTCATAGAGTGAATTACAAGGAAATATGTTTTTGAAATTTTGGTAAGCAATAAAGTAAAAATGTTTTTATATTTTTCTATTTAGAGGTCAGCCCTCTTACAAATATTTAAATATAAACATACCGAATTACAAGCAAGTATGTTCTTTGAAATTTCGGTAAAAATAAAGTAAAAATGTTTCTACATTTTTCTATTTAGAGGTCAGCCCTCTTACAAATATATAAATACAAACATATACATACTATTGTGGGTGAACACATTTACATTGTACACAAACAAGTATGGTTAAACACTGAAATATATGTTTTAATCCATTATGTATTTTATGTTCTCAAATATCTTTGGCTAGAGACTAGAGTTTTGGCTTTATAAACAACTCTAATATCAGGGTTATGAAAAATAAACATGTCTACACGTTTCAAAGTGACATACACAGGATAAATCACTGCCACTTTAGGGCAAGATTACTAGAGTGTGAGATACAAGATTTTGTAGACAGTTGGAGAAGGAAGAAGTGAATGTCAAATTACTATTTTTAATACAAAATTAATTAGAAGCTCTCTTGTTTTCTGCTTTCCTCTTCCACTGAGGAGACTACTGTTTATTAAAGATGCTGCCAAAAAACACTTAAAAGATATCCTGTTTTAGAAAAATGCAGTTTAAACAATCAAAAGACTTTAAAATGTTGTATATACCTAGTTATGCACTAGGGATTCCCAGGTAGCTCAGGGGCAAGAATCCACCTGCCATTGCAGGAGACACAAGAGAGTTGGGTCCCCCTAGAGTAGGAAATGGCAACCTGCTCTAGTATCCTTGCCTGGGATATTCCACCGACAGAACCTGGTGATCTACAACCCCTGGGGTCACAGAGTCAGACAGAGCTGAGTGACTGAGAACACACACACACACAACTATGCTTTCATTCCTAAAGTTTTTTCTTCTTTCATCAGAATAAGAAGACTCAACAAGTGTATATTCCACAGAGAAAGTTGCTTAATGCATTTAAGAAAAGCAGAATTAGACTGTAGCATTTCAGTCTCAGCACACAGGAACAACCACCCTTATGTCTTCATGTTACACCTCTAACAAAATATGCATCCTTTATCCTCGACCCAGGGATTGAACCTGGGTCTCCTGCATTGCAGGCAGATTCTTTAACATCTGAGTGACCAGGGAAGCCCATAGAGAATTATATTTCAAGTATTTATTAAAATAGAATTTGAACTTATAGTTAACAGGAGGAATGGTGGGGGTTGGTAGATAGGGTGTTTGGAATTGAAATGTATACTCTTATATCTAAAATGGATAACCAGCAAGGACCCACTATATAACACAAAGGAATTCTGTTCAGTATTCTGTAACAACTTAATTGGAAAAAGAATTTGAAAAGGGGTGAAAAGTGAAAGTGTTAGTTGCTCAGTCATATCTGACTCTTTGCAACCCCTTGGACTGTAGCCCACCCGGCTTCTCTGTCCATATTTTCCAGTCAAGGATACTAGAGTGGTTTGCCATTTTCTTCTCCAGAGTATCTTCCCGACCCAGGGATTGAACCTAGTTCTCCCATATTGCAGGCAGATTCTTTACCTTCTGAGCCACCAGGGAAACCCCCTGAAAGGGGGTAGATACATGTATATATATATGGCTGAGTCACTTTGTTGTATACCTGAAACTAACACTGTATTGTTAATCAACTATACTCCAAAATAAAACAAAAAGTTTAAGCAATTTTTAAAAATTGAATTTAAATGTTTTGCATTACTTGTGGGCCAACTGGGTTAAAACCTTTTTAATGTCTAGATAAGTTTTCTTATTTTACGTATAAATAGATGAATACAAATGTATAATATTTAAAGTAAAGCCTAATTTTATTATCACAGCATATGTTTTCCATTGATTTCACCGAGTATTGCCATTTTAAGAATAGTGGGCATGAAAACTTCCACATGTTTAGCTTTGGGATTCATGTCTAGCCTGTCTTCATATTGCATGATGTCTCCTGGTACTATATTTTTACTTGAAAACCCATATGCTTCTATGTAGATCAACACAGAAGTTTAAGGTTAAAAAATAAAGTTCCATTTAAGAACAGTAAATTTCTGACTTTATTAATAAAGTATAAATTTTTCATTTCAGTTCAGTTCGGTTCAATCACTCAGTCATGTCCGACTCTTTGCGATCCCATGAAACGCAGCATGCCAGGTCTCCCTGTCCATCAATAATTCCCGGAGTTCACCCAAACCCATGTACACTGAGTCAATGATGTCATCTAACCATCTCATCCTCTGTCATCCCCTTCTCTTCCTGCCCTCAATTTTTCCCAGCATCAGGGTCTTTTCCAATGAGTCAGCTCTTCACATCAGGTGGCCGAAGTTTTGGAGTGGCAGCTTCAACATCAGTCCTTCCAGTGAACACCCAGGACTGATTTCCTTTAAGATGGACTGGTTGGATCTCCTTACAGTCCAAGGGACTAGAAAGGGTCTTCTCCAACACCAAAGTTCAAAGTACCAATTCTTCGATGCTCAGCTTTTTTATAGCCCAACTCTCACATCCATATGTGACTACTGGAAAAACTATAGCTTTGACTAGACAGACCTTTGTTGACAAACTAACATCTCTGCTTTATACTATGCTGTCTAGGTTTGTCAGAACTTTTCTTCCAAGGAGCAAGCGTCTTTTAATTTCATGGCTGCAGTCAACATCTGCTGTGATTTTGGAGCCCCCCAAAATAAAGTATCTCATCGTTTCCTCTGTTTCCCGATCTATTTGCCATGAAGTGATGGGACCAGATGCCATGATCTTAGTTCTCTGAATGCTGAGCTTTAAGCCAACTTTTTAACTCTCCTCTTTCACTTTCATCAAGAGGCTTTTTAGTTCCTCTTCACTTTCTGCCATAAGGGTGGTGTCATCTGCATATGTGAGTTTATTGATATTTCTCCGAGAATCTGGATTCCAGCTTGTGATTCTCCCAGCCCAGCCTTTCTGATGATGTACTGTGCATATAAGTTAAATGAACAGGGTGACAATATACAGCCTTGACGTACTCCTTTTCCTGTTTAGAACCAGTCTGTTGTTCCATGTCCAGATCTAACTGTTGCTTCCTGACCTGCATACAGGTTTCTCAAGAGGCAGGACAGGTGGTCTGGTATTCTCATCTCTTGAAGAATTTTCCACAGTTTATTGTGATCCACACAGTCAAAGGCTTTGGCATAGTCAATAAAGCAGAAATAGATGTTTTTTGGAACTCTGTTGTTTTCTCGATGATCCAGGCAATTTGATCTCTGGTTTCTCTGCCTTTTCTAAGACCAGCTTGAATATCTGGAACGTCACGGTTCACATATTGCTGAAGCCTGACTTGGAGAATTTTGAGCATTACTTTATAGTGTGTTCAGTTCAGTTCAGTTCAGTCGCTCAGTCATGTCTGACACTTTGCGACCCCATGAATCGCAGCACGCCAGGCCTCCCTGTCCATCACCAACTCCCGGAGTTCACCCAGACTCACATCCATCGAGTCAGTGATGCCATCCAGCCATCTCATCCTCTGTCGTCCCCTTCTCCTCCTGCCCCCAATCTCTCCCCGCATCAGGGCCTTTTCCAATGAGTCAACTTTTCACATGAGGTGGCCAAAGTATTGGAGTTTCAGCCTCAGCATCAATCCTCCCATTGAACACCAGGACTGGTCTCCTTTAGGATGGACTGGTTGGATCTCCTTGCAGTCCAAGGGACTCGCAAGAGTCTTCTCCAGCACCACAGTTCAAAAGCATCAATTCTTCAGCACTCAGCTTTCTTCACAGTCCAACTCTCACATCCATACATGTTAGATGAGTGCAATTGTTCAGTAGTATGAGCATTTTTGGCATTGCCTTTCTTAGGGATTGGAATGAAAACTGACCTTTTCCAGTCCTGTGGCCACTACTGAGTTTTCTAAATTCGCTGGCATATTGAGTGCAGCATTTTCACAGTATCAACTTTTAGGATTTGAAATAGCTCAACTGGAATTCCATCACCTCCACTAGCTTTGTTCCTAGTGATGCTTCCTAAGGCCCACTTGACCTCCCATTCCAGGATATCTGGCTCTAGGTAAGTGATCACACCATTATGATTATCTGGGTTGTAAGATCTTTTTTTGTACAGTTCTGTGTATTCTTGCCACTTCTTTTTAATATCTTCTGCTTCTGTTAGGTTCGTACCATTTCTGTCTTTTACTGTGCCCATTTTTGCATGAAATTTTCCCTTGATATCTGTAATTTCCTTGAAGATACCTAGTCTTTCCCATTCTATCGTTTTCCTCTATTACTTTGCCTTGATCGCTGAGGAAGGCTTTCTTATCTCTCCTTGCTATTCTTTGGAACTCTGCATTCACATGATTATATATTTCCTTTGCTCCTTTGCTTTTCACTTCTCTTCTTTTCACAGCTATTTGTAAGGCCTTCTCAGACAGTCCTTTTGCTTTTTTGCATTTCTTTTCCATGGGGATGGTCTTAATCCCTGTCTCGTGTACAATGTCACGATCCTTTGTCCATAGTTCATCAGGCAATCTGTCTATCATATCTAGTCTCTTAAATCTATTTCTCACTTCCACTATATAATAAGGAATTTAATTTAGGTCATATGAATGGTCTAGTGGTTTTCCCTACTTTCTTCAATTTAAGTCTCAATTTGGCAATAAGGAGTTCATGATCTGAGCCACAATCAGCTCCTGGTCTTGTTTTTGCTGACTGTGTAGAGCTTCTCCATCCTTGGCTAAAAAGAATATAATCAATCTGATTTTGGTGTTGGCCACCTGGTGATGTCCATGTGTAGAGTCTTCTCTTGTGTTGTTGGAAAAGGGTGTTTGCTATGACCAGTGTGTTCTTTTGGCAAAACTCTATTAGCATTTGCCCTGCTTCATTGTGTACTCCAAGGCCAAATTTGCCTGTTACCCCAGGTGTTTCTTGACTTCCTACTTTTGCATTCCAGTACCCTATAATGAAAAGGACATCTTGTTTGGGTGTTAGTTCTAAAAGGTCTTGTAGTTCTTCATAGAACCATTCAACTTCAGTTTCTTTAGCTTTACTGGTTGGGGCATAGGCTGGATTACAGTGATATTGAATGGTTTGCCTTGGAAACGAACAGAGATCATTCTGTCGTTTTTGAAATTGCATCTAAGTACTGCATTTCAGGCTCTTTTGTTGCCAATGATGGCTGCTCCATTTCTTCTAAGGGATTCCTGCCCGCAGTAGTAGATATAATGGTCATCTGAGTTAAATTCACCCATTCCAGTCCATTTTAGTTCGCTGATTCCTAGAATGTTGATATTCACTCTTGCCATCTCCTGTTTGACCACTTCCGATTTGTCTTGATTCACGGACCTAACATTTCAGGATCCTATGCAATATTGTTCTTTACAGCATAGGACCTTGCTTCTATCATCAGTTGTAGCCACAGCTGGGTGGTGTTTTTGCTTTGGCTCCATCCTTTCATTCTTTCTGAAGTTATTTCTCCACTGACATCCAATAGCATATTGGGCACCTACCGACCTGGGGAATTCCTCTTTTAGTGTCTTACCTTTTTGCTTTTTCATAGTGTGATTTTTTTTTTTCCCATAAAATTTTGTTCAGGAGAAATACTTGTGTTTTTCCTAGCTTTTACACACCTTATTTTCTGTTCTAAACCCTACATTTTCAATAACCTAATTCTATACTTTGAATTCATGTCCACAGAAGGGTAAGGACTATCATTAGTCTTTTTGGCTTTGTCTCTTTAATAATACCAAGAAATTGTGGTTAAGTTAATGGCACACATATTCTTCTCACAAAAGGTTATAAGACCTAATGCTTTTATAGTATTTTAACAATCTTCATTCTCTAACAATATTAAGATGGCCTAACTCACTATAAGCCCATTTCTGACCTTTCAAATGCTGCAGCTTCCTTGCATGGTGATTACATGGCTTAAGAATTGTTCCAACAGTAACTTCATGTCCAAGGAATTTGATAAGGCCTTTTTCCCTACAAAGGCTCTTTGGAAATGATGATATGACTGGTTTTCTGCCAAAAGACATGGTATAGAGATTTATCTCTAGTGATTCCCTGCCCCCCCCCCCCCCCCCCCCGCAAGTGACAGTTGGAACATATCCAGGAGGATAGCTGTAGAAGTATTCTTAAGTAATTTTAAGGACCCAGCTGAGGTCTTGTCAGCCGATCTGGAAAAAGCAGTGATAGCACCCCAGTGACAGATTGTCAGATTATCCTGTTTAATACCTTTCTGGAGTAAAAATCACCATGCAGGTAAAATTTGCTGTATTTTAAAAATCACACAGATCTAGTATGTGTGATTAACTATGTTCATACATACTTGATACAGCAAGTTTCATACTTATTAAAAGGGCATACACACTCTTTTTAAATGTATTTTATCTTGCATAAACTAAATGCTCAGTATTTTATTCCCAAAATATCCCAACTTTCATTTTGGAAGATACAAAATAATTAGTAACTCTAATTAAGGAAAGAAGAAATTCTTGTTCAGAGTTTAAATACTATCCCAAATAATAAGCAAATTAATAAATAAACATGTAACAAGCCAGATAGTGCTAAGTGCTATGAAGATGGATAAAGCATGGAAATGGGGACGTGTGGAGCCAGTGTTAAGATTTTAGAAAAGGTTGGAAGATTAGGATGATGAAAGAGAAGAAAAAATGTTACATTGATTCCTTGAGGCTCTAAGCTATCACCTTGGTTATGTTATTATGGCATTGGAAACATTTGAGCCTGAGTTTTTCTTCATGTCACCATGTGATCTTTCTGTAAAATGGGATAACAGCATGCTTTTTTCAAATTTTTGCCATATGTAATTGAATGTAAAAATATTATAGGTAAATATCTGAAAAGAACGAGCTTCATTTAGCTTTGGACACCATCCTAGGTCATTTACATATATTAGTTAAGATTCATAATGATTATTTCCACTTGTGGATCAATAAATGGATATGTTAGAAGATTAAGTGACTTCTTAACATCAGAAAGACTGTAGGGAGAATGCAGGGTTTTGATCTGAGTGCCTATTGTTCCAAAGCCCAATTCCTACAGCCCCACCTTACTGACTCTCTGAAAAAGACTCTTCCATCATCGAATCAATTCTCGCAATCCTTAAACCAAACCTGCATACAGGTTTCTCATAGGCAGGTCAAGTGGTCTGGTATTCCCATCTTTTTAAGAATTTCCCACAGTTTATTGTGATCCACACAGTCAAAGACTTTGGCATAATCAATGAAGCAGAAATAGATGCTTTTCTGGAACTCTCTTGCTTTTTCTATGATCCAACAGATGTTGACAATTTGATCTCTGGTTCCTCTGCTTTTTCTAAAACCAGCTTGAACATCTGGAAGTTCACAGTTCACGTTGCTGAAGCCTGGCTTGCAGAATTTTGAGCATTACTTTACTAGTGTGTGAGATGAGTGCAATTGTGTGGTAGTTTAAGCCTTCTTTGGCATTGCCTTTCTTTGGGATTGGAATGAAAACTGACTTTTTCCAGTCCTGTGGCCACTGCTGAGTTTTCCAAATGTGGTGGCATATTGAGTGCAGCACTTTCACAGCATCATCTTTTAGAATTTGAAATAGCTCAACTGGAATTCCATCGCCTCTACTAGCTTTGTTCGTAGGGATGCTTCCTAAGGCAAAGTTTCTCCAAATCAGAAGCACACTTCTGTTTTCTTGTTTTGGCTTTTTTTTTTTTTTTCTCCTCTTTGGGGTTGAAACTGGGTAGTAGCAACAAGTATAAAAGAATTGAAAATTAAGTTCCCTCATTTTCTGATTTTACCATTCCCATTCTCTGTCTTTTATAAATAACCTTATTTTACTCTTCATTTTGTTCCTTGGCTGCATTCAAACAATCAATTTATTCAATTCTAAATGTATGAACATAAAATGCTTTACTTTATCAGACTTGATTTTTTGCAAAAGGAGCTCATGATCTGAGCCACAGTTAGCTCCTGGTCTTGTTTTTGCTGACTATATAGAGCGTCTCCATCTTTGGTTGCAAAGAATATAATCAATCTGATTTCTGCATTGATCATCTGGTGATGTCCATGGGTAGAGTTGTCTCTTGTGTTGTTGGAAGAGGGTGTCTGCTATGACTAGTGCATTCTCTTGGCAAAACTCTGTTAGCCTTTCCCCTGTTTCATTTTGTACTCCAAGGCCAAACTTGCCTATTACTTCAGGTATCTCTTGACTTCCTACTTTTGCATTGTAGTCCTCTGTGATGAAAAGTACATCCTTTTCTGGAGAAGACTCTTAAGAATTCTTTGGACTGCAAGGAGATCAAACTGGTAGATCTTAAAGGAAATCAATCCTGGATATTCATTGGAAGGACTGATGCTGAAGCTGAAACTCCAATACACTGGTCCACCTGATGAGAAGAACTGACTCATTGGAAAAGACCCTGATACTGGGAAAGAATGACGACATGGGGAGAAGGTGGTGACAGAGAATGAGATGTTGGATAGCATTATTGATTCAATGGACATGAGTTTGAGCAAATACTGAGAGATAGTCAAAGACAAGGAAGTCTGGCATGCTATAGTCCATGGGGTCACAAAGAGTCAGGCTTGACTGAGCAACTGAACAACAACAACAAAATCAGGCTTGATACAATTCCACTCTTTTGGTATTTGCATAAAAAATTATTATTCAGTTAATTTTTTCTGTCTATAAATAAAGCTGAGCACCGAAGAATTGATGTTTTTGAACTGTGGAATTGGAGAAGACTCTTGAGAGGCCCTTGGACTGCAAGGAGAACCAACCAGTCAATCCTGGAGGAAATCAGTCCTGAATATTCATTGGAAGGACCGATGCTGAAGCTGAAGCTTCAATACGTTGGCCTACTTCTCACCTACTGAGAAGAAATGACTCATTTGAAAAGGATGCTGATGCTGGGAAAGTTTGAAGGCAAGAGCAGAAGGGTACGACTGAGGATGAGATGGTTGGATGGCATCACCAACTCAATGCACATGAGTTTGAGCAAGGTCATGGAGTTGATGATGGACAGGGAAGCCTGGTATACTTCAGTCCATGGGGTTGCAAAGAGGCAGACATGACTGAGCGGCTGAACTGAAATGAACTGAACTGAACTGATCCATGATTATCTGAAAAGCAAACGTCATTATTAGGTATACATTTTTTCCTTCCTCAGAATCATCTATAGATGCTATAGTCTGGGCAAAATTACTTTTTTTTATAATATAATAATTGAGTTTTAGATGTTCATAAGATCTAATAGTCTACCAAGTTCTGGAAAGAAACTGCTCTCATATTATGATGAATATAAGATGACTTATTCCATGTGGTGTCAATTTGAGTTATTTAGATAAAATCTAAGTTGCTCTGAAATTTGTGCTTAGGTCAATAAATCACTTGAGATAATGAAGGAGCTTGGTACTGTTTTCTACTCAACTAGAGAGAATAGATCAAGGACCAAGTTTGACTAAAAACAACATTCCCACCATGGCAAACAATGAACCTCATTAGTTAACTTTTGTGGGAAAAGATAAAACACCAGAAGAATAATGTCAATCATTGGAAATTCCCAAATCAGAGGGAAGTTCTCAAAAGATCTTAATCTATTCTTTAGAGTTGTTTGGCATCCTTCCATATATTCATATATTCTCATCAAGAGTTCATCTTTATCACTTCTTTTAGGTTTTCAATAGTAATGAATCACTTAGAATATGTTTCTTGGACAGATTACACATACTACTTCCAAAATATTAAAAGTCCTTTTTATCACTGATACTTGAATTTTAAATGCCCTTTTTGACAAAAAGTTTAAAGTTCCAATCTTCAAATAACACTCTAAAGGGGTGACTTTTGTTTTGTTTTTACAGAAAACAAGCCCCTCACATGATTCTTCTTTCACCCAGAACTTCTTGGCCTTATCATATTAGAAGTCTCAAATTTGGAAAAAAAATCATAAATATTGTACAAATACAATACAAAACTGGCAAAATGGCATATAAGTAGTTACTCAATGACATAAAAACAAAATTTTCTCCCCAACAAATGAACCAGTGAGTTACCAAAATTCTCAAAGCCATTAAAATCAAGGCATTTGCCCATCATTTATCAAAGATTATAACATGCAGATTGTTAAAGGCATAGAACAAAAAACTTACTAGGAGATTTCAATGTGTCCCCCCAGTGAGTTTATCTACAGATGACCACAAAAATTTTGCCCATCTCTTAGACTTCAAGTTCTTTAAGTACAAAGACCTATCACTACTATGTCTCCCTGAATCCTCGTGGCTCAGTGGTAGAGAGCCCGCTGGCTAATGCATGAGATGTGAGTTTGATCTCTGGATTGGGAAGATCCCCTGAGAATAAAATGGCAACCCACTTCAGTTTTCTTGCCTGGGAAACCTATGGACAGAGGAGCCTCATGGGTGACCATTCATGGGGTTGCAAATGGGTCAGACTTGACTCATCAACTAAACAACAACAACAGACATCACGCACAGAGCCTGGCAAATTGCAAATGCTATTTTAAAATTGCTTGACTAAATGGAAATTCTTAAATTACTCGAAACCCAGATCCAATCTTATTACTCCTACTCACACTTAAAGTCCTTCAATGCCTTCCCATCGCTCTGAGAATAAAGACTGACATTCACCACAGAGTTTGCAAGGATGTGCTGGTTTAGCACCCACCTACTTCTCCAGGCGTGTCTCATATGAAACTCCTACCATACTGTTGGTGCTAATCTAGATTCTTTTAGTACCTTGTAGACACCAGTATCCTTCCCCCAGACTAAAAACATATACATTATCTAATGATTTCTAACATACTTCAAATACACATGTATGCAGTATCAAGAATTATAGAATAGGCTCTAATTCTCCAACCCAGATTAAATAGGTATTACCATGTTTCCAGAGTCATCTTTTTCTCTAGCTCTTAAAAGAAAAAAAAAAAAAAAAGACATAGTTAATGATCTCTCTTCATTCAGGGGTCTGCCTAGAAGGGTCTTCCCTTATCCCCTAAACTGAAATGGCATCCTTCCCTAACCTTTCCATTTCTTGTTTGCTTTATTTTTCATAGCAGTTATTACTACCTTGGAGAAGGAAATGGCAACCCACTCCAGTACTCTTGCCTGGAAAATTCCATGGACTGAGGAGCCTGGTAGGCTACAGTCCATGGGGTCGCAAAGAATTGGACACAACTTAGCGACTTCACTTTCACTTTATTACTACCTAACACACATGATATGGGTTTCCATGGTGGCTCAGTGATAACGAACCCACCTGTCGATGCAGGAGATGCAAGTACGATCCGTGGGCCAGGAAGATCTCCTGAAGAAGGGAATGCCAACCCACTCCAGTATCCTTGCCTGGGAAATCCCATGGATAGCGGAGCCTGGTAGGCTACAGTCCATGGGGCCACAAAGAGTCATACACAACTTAGTGAATAAACAATAACAACAAACATATTTATTTACTAAAATGTTTATTATCTTCTTCTTCTTAGGATGTGAGCTAAATAAATACTAATTGTAGCCAAAGTTTTATCCAACATATTTCATCTCCCCTCCATGCCACCTCAGATATCAGTAACAGTCTAAAGTCAGCGTGTGTGTTTTATAAAAATGTATATGTTCATAACAAAGATACTGTATAGCTCTCTTGTCTTTCTTTTTGCCTGTGTAACCTTTATCCTCCAAATAACTGATGTGTTGCTTCCTCAGACAGGCTTCCCCCACCACCCTGTTTATTCCTTTGCACTACATCATCTCAGCAGTTTGGACAGTGGACATTTTACTTTTATTTCTGTGTATTCGAATAACCTGCCTCTCTCTGCCACTAACTGGCAAACTCTATGAGGTGGGATCAATTCTTTGTTTTTATTTATCATCCCTGGCATGTAGTAAGTGTTCAGAAAACACGAGGAATGAACTGGGCTATACCATCACTCAGAGGAAGTGATTCCTATCTGTACTCTCACACATGAAAACACAGCTTGTTAAGGCCAGGAATCCGTCTGTTTCTGTGGGCACATTTTCCTTCTCCATTGTCCTACACGTGAGGTTGGTGTGCCTGGCTAACTCAAAACAAGGATAAAAAGGGAACTATTCCTATTCATCTTACAGATATCTTTCCCTGCAATTTTATGACACTTCTGGAGAGCCTCCCATTCATTTCTGCGAATTGGCTAGTGCACATATTGTTTTATATTTTAAGACAATTATATTTCAACACATTCCAAATCTAGGAGTTACCAGATTATATTCAGACACCAAAGAGAAAACTACTTTGTGCTATTTACTGATTTTCAGTGAATCAAGCGGAAATATTTCATATTGCTGTCTCATCATTTTCAAATCATTCCATGTAAAATATGAGATCCAATTCACCTAAGTTCCAGTTCAAAAGTTCATGTATTATTGGGACAAATTACACATCTTTTGTATTCTGAACTGAACCTTTTTCCCTCTTCCTCTTTCTTCTCACATTTTTTTCAAACAACATACACACACACATATCGTGACCAAAAATTCAGACTCAGATAATATAGAAATACCTATGATAACATATAATCACTTATGTTTAGTTTTACAAAAAACATACAAGTAAAAATTCAAGAAAACTTAATTCTTTTAACTGAGGGCTCTAAAAATACATTGCTACAACCAAGTAGTTTTTAATTGAAAAACTTTCCAGGCTATGCAGAGCACATATACCTACGTTCATGGAAGGTAAAGTTGTGCCTTCAGTTTATGAGTAAGAAGACTAGAAAAGCAGTGTGAATTATGTTATAAAAGTCTTATATCAAAACACTTATTAGATGTTCTGCAGACATATGAAGGCAAAGCATATGTCTGTGAGGAATAAATAGTACTCACACTGCACCAATAATCAAGTCAAGATGTATTCTTTTAAATATGGGTGAAGACAAATACTATATATATATAAAACTCTGATGGATGATATGTGATAATAATTCATAACTAAAAACTATAGAATTTAGTTATTTATAAGCAATTTCAGAAAAAAATTTGTCTTCTCTGAAGTCATTAACTCAGTCATCATTTAAATATATACATTTACGTAAAATGTGTCTAGCATGTCTGGCATTTAGACAAATGTCTAAAACTTTAATTCCTATAGCAACCTGACAACATGAATTAATTAGGTGAACTGGACTGGACTATATCAGGCTGGAGAGAATATGTCAAAAGTTGATGGATTTTGCTTTAAAGAAAGAAGAAAACCTCTATTACATACACCTACTTTTGCTCCATTTACAGTAATACTTTTAAAATTAATTCAGCTTATATAGTGCTTGGCTATGTGTTAGTTACTGTTGTAGTTGTCCCCAGGTTGCAAAAAATAATAAAACTGTGTTTTTGTTTCAAGATACCTACCATCTAGTAAGTTAGACAAAGACATAACTGGAAAATACGATAATCAAGAAAAATAAGAGTAATGACAGACCTTAATAGAAAAATGCACAGGTTATTACAGGACAATGTATTAGAGTCGTCATCTCTCACTGGAGTCAGGATGAGGGTATGGACTAGGTTGGCTCTACAAAGACAGGTAAGAATGAACTGGAATTGGAATTGGCAAAAAGTTGGGAGTGAAGAGTAAGCCTCCAGACAAAGAGGTCAGCATAAGCAAAAGCCTGGAGAGAAGGAGCTGCATGCTGTAAAAGAAAAAAAAAAAAAGGCTGTCACTGAAGTGTTATTGATACATAATGTACAAGTCAGTGAGTGGCTGGAAACGAAACTGCAGAATTTGACAGAAGCCAGGTTATGGATGAACTTATGTTGTACTGGGGACAGGGGGGTTATTCTAATCTACATGGCAAGTGAATTTACTCTTAATGCCAAAGCTTTTATGATGTAACTTGTTGGCTTTGTTTTTTTCTGTTTTGAGAAAGATTCTGAACAAATATTAGGATTTTTTTATTTCAGATATTTTAGTTACTAAAATTTCCAGAGTTGCAAGGGAGTCATGGATTTGGTGATATATTTGCTATTCCTGTTATACACAGCTGATATCTTTCAGTGTACATGCAGGGTAATATATTAATTTTTATTTAATTGTTATTGCTCAGGCAAGAATTGGAATGGAGAAACAAATTAAGAGGGTTTTGTAACAGTTCAAAAGAGAGACGATGCGAGTCTTAAAATGAGAGCAATGGGAATAAACAGGGAGAGGAAGAAAAGTTTCCATAAATATTTACAAAGCTATACTAGGAAGAGTCAGATATGGGTGATGGTGTTTCAGGAGGAATGACAGATGACTTAGTAAAATTCAGCTGGAAAACTGGTTCATTCTAATGCCATCACCCAGTATAGAAAGTGTAAGAGTAACAACAAATTTGAAGAGTAAATGCTGAGATAAGCCTTTAAAAAATTTAAGACACGGTTAGAGCCACCTAGAGGGCAATGAATATGTGACTCAAGGAAGAAGTCATTTTATTGGTGATAAAAAATGGGGAAACTCCCACTAGTAAGACCTGAAACTAGGGGAATCAACTTGCTCACCTAGGAACACTACATAGACTGTAGGGAGAAGGAATTCCAGAATGATAGATGATAGTGTTCCTGGAGACAGAGAGGAGGAATGATGAGAGATTAGAAGGAAAAGAACATGGAGAATCACATGAGTCAACAAAACTTCAAACAGGATGGTTGTTCAAGTCAAATGCATTGAGAAGTCCAACAAGATAAGACTGAACTTGCAACTAAGACCTCATTAGCAGCATTATAAAGGCAGCAATTATATTTTTAAATCACTGATTAAGTTTTTATTATGTCTACTGAAAGAATAAGAACAAGGATATGATTTCTTCTTTGTGTGTATAACATACAATTGAAGTATTAATTTGAAAATAAGCCATTTCTATATTATTTTAAATATATAAAGGATGAATGACATTGTAATTAAAATATGTGTGAGCTTCAAGGTGCCTATATTCTAATGTTAGGCAATAAAGGCATTGTGCATTAATTTATTATTTATACCTTTTATTTCCTTCATTTTCCTTGCCTCTGTAAATATTATTCTAAATTATATTTCTCAAAAAAGCATACAGGATCTATTAATTCATATTATTTAGAAAAGGAATCTTTTAGACTAAATTAGTAGTTGGCAATATTATATTTTACACTATAAGAAATGCTATTTGAAACATTATTTAAACATGGGCAAAAATATGTCGGGCTTTGTTTTTGTAAAATCCATGAATCATAAGCAAAACATGGGAAGAAATATAGGACAAGTTAAATTAATCTACACCCAAAACTCATAGGGTAGCATGTCACTGGCCTAAAGAATGGAATCTCTTCATATTTTATTCAGTGAGGAACTCTCCAAATACTAGGGACCCTCACAGTATGAATATGAGAAGAAAATTCAAGATCAGTGATTTCTAATTCAGAAAGTACACAGGGCTTACTCAGGAGTCTTTTCTGCTAAGGCTCCACTCCAGACCTATAGATGCAGAACATCTAGGAATGGGTACAAGGCACGTGCATTCTGAGAGATCCCCAGGGTGATGCTAATGGTCACATGGGGATAGGAACCACTATCTTACATGGGAGTGAGGATTGCTTAGCTCACAGATTATGGCTCCATTCTTGATTCAGTCAAGTTCAATAAATGTCACGATGGAGACACAATTACTCCTGAAGTTCCTTCATCCACCAGAAAATGAAACGTCACCTGTACTAGAAAATCTTCACAGTGGGCAACAGATTGACATGGGTTTTCCACTTCTCCCATTAGGATTTGAAAGGGATGCCAGGAGTGGCCTCTGCTAGGTTTTAGCTACTTTTTCTAAAATTTCAGTTTATGACTCCCTAAGAATTTCAGTTAAATCAATGTTAAAGGCCTGGTTGTTGTTGTTTAGTCACTAAGTCATGTCAGATTCTTTTGAGACCCCATGAGCTGTAGCCCAGCATGCTCCTCTGTCCATGGTATTTCCCAGGCAAGCATACTGGAGTGGGTAGCCATTCCCTTCTCCAGGGGATCTTCCTGACCCAGGGATGGAACTCACATCTCCTGCAAACTCTGCAAGCAGTTTCTTTACCATTGAGCTACCAGGGGAGCCCTACAGGGGTGGTAGATTAACACAAACACACACACAATTGTACAAATTGAACTTTAAGTGATTGAATTTTGTTAATTACTTGTTAATATTTGTTAATCAGCTGTTTAGATACATAATACAATTGTACAAACTATACAAAAGTATACAGTAACACAATTTCAAAAAGAAGAATATTAAATACCACAGGAATGATTTCACGTAAAATGGCTAAAATATGTAAATGATGCGTTAATTATGCCTATTTCTTAGCTACAGTCTCCCTTCAAATAGAATGGAACACGGAATGAGCAGAGATAAACAGTCAGCTGCATGCCCCTCGCCTCTCCCTTCCTTCCTCATTTACTCTCCCCATGGATTTCCCAGGCACCCTTTTGCCTTCAAATGTGGAAAGCTACTACTACACCCTTAGGAGTAGTGACTGGAAAAAATGGGTGTGAATGCCCAGAGTAGGGCATATTTTCCTTTTTGATGAAGGAAAGCTATAGTTCTGGCCGTCATAAATGAGGTAAACTGTTTAGAGTATATTATTACAGACAGAGAGCAATTTTCGAATATTTTGATGCTTTCGATGATACGTTCTAAGATTTTCACAAATGTAATCACTATCAGTATCATTTTTACCAAGTTTGATTCACCAACTGTTTAATCCTTTTTCCCACTGGTAAAAGAGAATGGAAAATATTTATAATGTAGGCATGATTCAGAAATTACAGACAGGGTGCTTGGAGAGTTAGTAAAGGGTAGATACTGCCTCTTCCAGGGTGTCACAGCACATCACTGGAGAAAGTAATGTTCCACTTTTTTGCTGTTGTTTTTTAGGAGCCAAATCATGTCCGACTCTTGTGACCTCATGGACCATAGCCTGCCAGGCTTTGCTTTTTTTGGTTGTATGCAAATGGAAGAATAGACAGTTGTGCAGCTTTTTTGAAATATCCATCCGATTTCTGTTCCAGCATCCCACCCACACCCTCAAGAACTGTTACTCTCAGGAACCCAGTGCCTTGACCTTCCTTATCTGTCCTTACACCTAAAAATAATCTAAGTCATTAAATGATTCCTGTCTGGTGCTCTTGAACTAGACAACAATTTTGAGGACTTGGAAAACAGAAATCAGCAAAGACAAAAAATGATAGGCTGAGGATATTTTATATTTCTTTGACCATAAAAGAGTTGGATGTACTTAAAAGTGCATAATGCGTTCTCCGATGAAAGTAGAACAAAAAGAAGCTACGACATTTCAGGAGGAAGAATTTAGATTTTACATACTTGATCAAGATCAAGTGATCAAGTCTGAAAATAGGTTTTTAACATCTATAAGCCCATTCTCAATGGTTTTATCAATGGAACCATCCTTCTGTTTGCTTTGATTCCAGACTCTCTCTAGCTGTCTTTCAGCTTCTTAACATAACCTACTTACTTTCAGAGCAAACTTTTGAAAATGCAATTCACTCAGGTAGTCACTCACAACTAATTCGTTTACCCTATAGATATTTACTAAACTTTGTTGTCCTCTATCCACAGGTTCTACATCCATGGATTCAAGCAACTGCAGATTTCATAGGATGCTTATGACTGTTGGTTGCTTAAATCTACAAATGCCGAATCCTGCCAGGCAGAACATGCAGATACAGGAGTGAAAGACCTAAACATTCCTGGATTTTTATGCAGAACTCGCAGATACAGGGGTGACTAAGGGACCTAAATTTTCATGGATTTTGGTATCTGGTGACTCTTGGAACCAACCCCCCTATGTGTACTAAGGGACACCTGTACCTATTATATGACAGGCACATTTCTAGGCATATTTTTATATCAGTATAAAAAAGAAGAGTACCCCTGCCATTATGGGCTATTATTCTATGAAGAATGGTGGAATTACTCCAGGATTTCTCAACCTTGGCACAATGGCATTTTGATCTAGATAATTCTTTATTGTGGGGCCTATACTTTGTGTTGTAGGACGTTAGAACCCATGGCTTCTACCAATTGGAAGAGAGAAAAATCCCCCAGTTGGGACAAGTCAAAAACATCTCCAGACTTGGCAATGGTCTCCTAGGAAGGGCAAAATCACTTTCAGTTGAGAAACACTGGGTTGCTTATTAGCAACTCTTACAGCTGTAATTTTATATTTATTGTAGTAATTATTAGAATACTATCTCTTCCCACAAGATGACACCTGGCCCATAAAACATACAGTATCTGTTTTTCTTCTCAATATATTTCTAGCATTTGGGTTAATGACTAGTAAATGCATGCATGCATGCTCAGTCACTTCAGTCACGTCTGACTCTTTGTGCCTTTATGGTCTGTAGCCCACCAGATTCCTCTGTCCATGGAATTCTCCAGGCAAGAATACTGGAGTGGGTTGCCATGCCCTTCTGCAGTAGATTTTCCTGACCCAGAGATCGAACCTGCGTCTCCTGCGGCTCCTACATGGCAGGCAGATTCTTTATCGCTGAGCCACCAGGGAAGCCCCAGCTAGTTGATAGTAGGCACTAAATAAATAGCTGTTAAGGAACTGAATGATTATGTGAATTCTCAAACAGCTCTCTTTTCTTAAATCTAAGTTAAACACTTCATTAGTTCTTTCTGCTCACCCTTCAGCATACTTATTACTCTGTACTACAACTGCCTACCATTTGGTATATATATATAACTGTCCCATCTCTCTAGGGCTTCCAGGTAAGAGCCTTAGAGTTTAAATAACTGGCTCTAGGCATGATGCAGTGGGGCTTCCCAGGTGGCTCAGTGGTAAAGAATCCAGCTGTTGAGCAGGAGACACAAGAGATGTGGGTTCGATCCCTGGATCAGGAAGATCCTCTGGAGGAGGAAATAGCAACCCACTCTAGTATTCTTGCCTGGGAAATTCCATGGAGAGAGAAGCCCGTGGCTACAGTCCATGGGATTGCAGAGTCAGGCACGATTTAGCGAATAAACAGCCTCAGCAGGCATGATGTGGTGCATGTAGAAAATAAACTTTCTAGGCCTTATTTGCAAACCCAAAGCGTTACCCTGACTACTCAGGGAAAAATTTCTTCGCTTTGTCTATGATAACTAGTGAGTGAGTTAGGACAGGGCAAATTAAGAACAACCCAATATTTTTCAACTCAGAGATGAATAACATTTCAAATCACTGTCTGGACCCAAATAGTTTAAGAAGATGTAAACCAATCACTTTTGTAGATGAGATGATGTCCTGGTACCTAGGTTTTCTTGGGTGGCCAAAATTTCATTTGAAACTTAATCTACAGTGCATGATAACAGAATGCCAGTTTGGTCAAAATTAAATTTTTTTAGTCAAATTTATGTTTGTTTAGCTAATAATATTTCTGCCATGTAGCAATTTATTGAGGAATCAATAGCAAGTTTTAAATATAAAAAGTTTTATTTTTATTTGTTTTTTCAATCTCTTCAGTCTTAGATTTTAAGAAATAACATGGTTTTGGAATCCATTGCTCAATAAACCATTAAAAAGCTTATGTATTACACTCTAATCATTAATTTATAAGTAACTTTATCATTATTTTGTCCACAACTAAATGATAGTTTTTCTAGTGAAAGACTATAATTACTTTTAACATGCCTTTACTTCTCTTCCAGCTACTGATTAAAATGATAAATGTGTATATCAGACAAAATTTTTTTATCAGTTCTATGGGAGAAAAAAAGACTTAAGAAATAACACAATATCTGTCGACAAAAATGTATTAAAAGGTAGAATTTTAAAACATAATTGATTTTTTGAACATTAGAAGAAAATGATCAGAGAACAAAGAAAATAATATAAGAACAACGACAACGTCTCCACTTGTGGGCTTCACTATTTTTAAAGCTTACTCATTTACTTGTTACAGAACCCTCACGATTCTGGAAGGTAGATTTGGGAACAATTATTTTTTTACATGTTGTTGCTGAGAAATCTGAGATTTATATGATTTGAAACAGATTTCCAAGTTCACTGAGAGGGTAAGTGGGCTACCTTGAAGCAACTCACCTCTGAAAATGTTGATTCCAACATTAGACCTGCTGCTCACTTAACTAGATGATCATATAGATGGTACCAAAGAAAAACGGGAGGGCTTAAGGGTTGTTAGATTCACATTCTATCCAAGTTTCAGCCTTAAGCTGTTGTATTTTTTTGGTATTTAGTCATATTCTTTCTTCCTGAAATATAGCATTCAATGCCATTACTGGTTTTGAAATTACTTAATAATGTTTGTTCTTAACTATTACAAAATTTGACAAAAATCAATGATTCTATTCAAAAGTAACTCAAGTTTTGCACCGGAAATGCCTTTATAAAACTAAAATTCTTCTAACTTAAGGTCATACGTACAGGATAGTATTTGCATCATCTGAAGGAAGGGTGTTTTCATGTTATGATAGTAAAATTTACTGTAATCTACCCATTGCTCCAGTTTCATCCATTTTTTATTAAATGATTATCTGCACAAATTGTTTCAACTTCTTTCATTGCCTGGGGCAGTGGTTTTCAACTTGAATATCCTCAGAATGCAACAAAGGCAAGTTTATCTTGGGAGTTTTCTCCCATTAGAAAGTACTGCCTAGTTGCCTAGAAAAGACCCTCATGCTGGGAAAGATTGAAGGGAGGTGAAGGGGATGGCAGAGGATGAGATGGTGGGATGGCAGAGGATGAGATGGTGGGATGGCATCATCAACTCAATGGACATCAGTTTGAGCAAGCTCCAGGAGATGACGAAGGACAGGGAAGCCTGGCACACTGGGTCACAAATAGTCAGACATGACTGAGCAACCGAACGATTGCCTGGTAACAAAGCCAGGACTTAGGTAAGTTCCTGGTCTCTGAACTTCCAAAGGACTTTGTATCCCCAATCACACATTTAATATTCATGTACATAAGACTTTGTATTGGTTAACTTTTCAAGGATTTAATTATTTCTCAACGTAAAATATAAACCTCAAGTTCGGAAGCCTTGTTATATTTCCTTTCATCATAAAAAGACAGTGCTAGTGAATACAGTTGGTGCTCAGTAAATATTTGTTAAGAAGATTGGCCAATTTAACCATAAACTGATTTAACCAAAAGGAGCTTAAACTATCCACACTTAAGATCAGAACCAGGATGAAAATGACCAAAACATTGCATTGTTTGCTCTGAGTGGGGTGCAGTTTAGTTCAAATCACTAAAACAAACCTAATACATTCAGCTTAGTTTCAAATGGGTTGAAATCCAAGTAAGTATTTACCAAAACCTACTCCTTTAAGACACAGGAGGAACTTTGAGATGGAAAATGAGAGTTTGGGACTCTCACAACATTGAGTTCCCCCTGAATGTGCCTGGTAGCAACAATGGCAGGATGGAATTCCATCCCAGGAAATTCTATTCAAGGAAGAGCTCCCCACTAATAATCCTTCAATAGCCTTTGCAAAAACTATGAGAAAAATGATGTTTGATTTTCTTCTCACACTAAATTCAAGCAAATCACTTCTCTCTTTTTTCTCTTTTATTTTTTGGGAAGAAAATTAGGAGAAAATGTTGACAGAAAAAAAAAAACAACCCAAAAATTAGAAGTCAGGAAAAAATAAGTATTGTATCATTCTTTTACGTTCTCATGTTCCTGTAACTGGTTTACATACATGCATGCATGTGCACACACAAAATACATTCATTCAGTAGATACATATATATACCATTTATACATATTCAATAAACATTGTGATAACACTGCTTTGAATATTGTCTGAGTTATAGGTTAGAAAAGTAGAAACATATGAATTACTTAAAAGGATTTGCAGACTACAAAAGACTTTTTCATGATCTAATATCTAATATTCCAATATCTATATCTTCTCTAATAGTTGCAACACAGAAACATATTATGAAGAGTGTAAAATCCCCAAATTTTGTATTTATCACACACTTAATATATGGTTATTTTCTATGTATTGGTTAAATTTTTACAAGAATTAGTTTTCATTCCAACACTAAAGGAAAGCAAAATGGGGAAAATATATGACCAAATACAAGGTTCTCTTGAAATTAAATATAGAGCCTAAATTAACCAGTTAAGGGCAAATGCATATTTGTTGTGTGTGAGTGCTCAGTCGCTTTAGTCGTGTCTGACTCTTTGTGATCCCATAGGCCCTCTGGCCACGGGATTTCACAGGCAAGAATATTGGAGTGGGTTGCCGTTTCCTCCTCCAAGGGATCTTCCTGACCAAGGATTGAATCCACGTCTCCTATCCCCTGTGGCTCCTGCAGGCAGATTGTTTACTACTGAGCCACGAGGAAAATCCAATATATATATGTATCTGTGTGTGTGTATAAATACATATCTAATATAGACAGACATATAATATAGATATTTAAATATCTAGATGTGTTTTGCATTCTTAGAATAATTACACAATTTATAGAACTAGTATACATTGAAACTGCTACTTCTGGCTTTTTTTTTTCCTTTGTATTCTAAAAAAAAGGAAAATAAAAGCGTTACTAAACAGAATTCCCTAGAGGAGCCGTCATTGGTTATTTTGTTCATTCCCTTACTTTAGAAATGAAAAAAAAAGATTCAAACAATTTAACTGACTTCTTTTTGAAATCTGAAGCATAAATCACTTGTGGATTCCATTTCTAATGAGTGAGAAGTTCAGTTAGCAATTCTTTAAATAATGGTATTATTTACAGCATCCATTTCACAGAAAGGGATGTTCTTTGTCTATCTGGCAACTTGTTTTCCAGAGTCATAAGGTTTCACCTACGCTCATCCCTGTCTGCTGTTTCTGCTTTGTTGCTATGCCTATTTTTCAAAGACTTGCTCAAATGCTACTCTTTCTTAAGGATGTCTCCTTTGGTCATCCCAGCTGGAAGTGATCTTTGCTTCCTCTGATCCACTAGAGCAATTATCACGTTCTGTCTTGTAATTCAACATGGCTTAGTGGACTCTGGAGCTAAGAAGATAGGGGTTCAAATTTTGGTTTTGCTGCTTGCTTCTGCTGCTGCTAAGTCGCTTCAGTCGTGTCCGACTCTGTGCGACCCCATAGACGGCAGCCCACCAGGCTCCCCTGTCCCTGGGATTCTCCAGGCAAGAACACTGGAGTGGGTTGCCATTTCCTTCTCCAATGCATGAAAGTGAAAGTGAAGTCGCTCAGTACCAGCAAACAATATGTGCGCTCCGTCAGCTTCTCTGAGTCATAGTTTTGGACAGTTTTACCTACTTTAACTGTATTTGTTTTTACCCCTCCTGTAATGTGGTAACCAAACATATTAATCAGCTAGATAACTTTAAGTCAACATGCCATATACACTTATTACATATTTACTAATTATTTTGAACATGCCAAATCCCAACTAGATTTCTTCAAAATTTGAATGTGACATGGTCATCTGTATAACGGTATGTATTATCTCCCTAATAAGATTATTTAAATTTTAAAAACAAGGACTATAGGTATTATCATATATTATTTTATGCTGCATAGTGTTATAGTAAGTATTTGACAAATAGCTGAAAAATGAGTGAGAAATCTAATTGATTGTTACTCTTATTGGTAAGTTGATGGGCAAGTTGTCAGAAAGTGTTATAAACTGATTAATAGCTAATTATTCATTCTACATAAGAATGAACTATTTTTTTGCCAATGTAATCTATCTAAAAATGAAAAATAGATTTCTTTCTCTAGATGTAATGAATGAATATATATCTTTTCACCAAGAAATATACATTTGGTTCATTAATATATCACACAGGAAATTTTATTAAATGAAATTAAGTTTTTATTAAAATTTCTACATGGATTGAATGGTTGACAATATAAATATAGCTGAGCCCTCTGCAAAAAAATTTCAATTGGAGAAAACATGATTTCTACTTATTAAATACATCTATGATTTATTTTTCTCATATCAGCATATTATAACTCCTTCAATACCCCAAGCAATCAAATAACTATGGATAAATTACAAATGTCTGCCAAAGCATGGCAAAATGCTTTGCATATCTAAATGCTTTAACACTCAAACCCTACAACTGTAAAGCAGTATACATAAGCAGATTCATCTTTATTTTATTCTTTAAAAGGGTTAATGCTCAGAGAATCCTTTGTTTTATGGCAAGTGTAATGTGAGGACCCTCCAGTCCTGATTTATCATTGCTCCTTTTTTTCTCTCTCTCTTTCCTTGTGTTATTTTTTAAGTGCTTGTGATCCACATTGGATAAAAAAGACATTTGAGGCTGAGAGCTGTGAAGGCTCAGGGTGGGAGGGAGAAGGCTATTTTGAATCTTGTGACAGTGAGGTTTCGTTCACTAAGGAGCTCTCTGTGGGTTTCTGGCATTGTAAGTGTTTTGTCTGCTTGCAAGCAAGCAGCTGATGGATGGGGAAAATGTTCATTGATTTGTAGTGCCTGCACTGCAGCCAACCAGCACTAGAATGAGGTGGCACCATCATGAATCTCTCAACTATGCATATTTATATGCAGCTGCTGGGCTTCTAAACCTCCAGTGAATACAAAGTACTTGTGTGGCCACCAGTTCACACAATGCTGTACTGCCGCATGCCCTGATTTAACTACTGTATGGAAGAATAGACTTGGTGGGGAGGGCGGGCTCGGCGGGATATAGAAAGGAGAGGTGAGCGTGGAGAGAGAAAAGACTTCTGCACAATTCCTTTCTCACAGATAGCCAAGAGAATGAAATGAATGTGGGAACAAGTAAAGAACATTCTAATAGATGCTTTGCGTACTTGAATCTCCAGTTGTAAAATTGATTAATGGAAATGAAATCCTTTTAAAGATGGTGTTTTCAGTGAGCAAGGCTTTGGGACTAGATGATAATGATGTGGTTAAAATATGCTGGCACTACTGAAATCATCATAGCACTGAGCGGCATGCATGAGAAAGTCCCTCCCTTGGGTGAACCACAGCTTCGTATAGAGAAATAGATGAGATGCTATACTTGGGTGGGGATAAGAGGGGTGAGAAGTGAAGGAGGAATAAAGATTCTTTAATAGCATTGCAAAGCAAACTTAAGTGAGGTGAAAATATCGGGTTATTAAAAAACACAGATGAAAGAGAATTCACTTTAGAATAGAAAATGGAGCAGGAGGGATGGTTTAGAAGCATGAAAGCTACAGGGCGAGGTCTGAGAGCTGAAGGCTTAGAAGGAAAGAAGCAGTATAATGTGAGCAGGAAAATAAAATTTAAGGGATCAAAGAAACAGAGAAAGGAATTGTCAAAGTGAGAATCCTCTCCTACAAAGAATGTATGACATGTATTTGAAAAATGCACCCATAAATTAAGAATTGTAGGTTCCAAATGGTTTTATAAAAATGTTGTTATTTTATTGGACTGCAAAAGTCAAAGCACAGTAAAATTGTAAGGTTGAAGATTTTTAGTCTTTAACAGTAAATTTCAATTTCTCAGCATTGGAAAGAAAGAATTAGAGAGACAAGAGAGAAATGGGGGAAATTGAAAAGCATACAGAACTGACACCTACCATGAAATCATTCTCATTCGTAAAGTTCTGAAGGCTGAATTCAGGTAAATGCTATTGACAACAGTAGTCCCACAGAGCATCAGACAGTTCATTTTATTACAAGATTAGAGCTCAGCTCCAATATAAGCTGTATCAAAGCAACATCAAATGAAAAGTCAAATTCAATATCTGGATACAGTTTGATTCCATTATCAAAAATAAGCTTCCTGCTTTTCCATGTAGAGTTAAAGCACTAATTCTGCCCAAATTGCAGCTGCTCTTTGGACGAGAACATAAAATGGCCTTCTTCCAAATAATTCTTTCCGACTTTTTAAGGCAGGGTGTCAAACCTTATCTCCCATGGGCCTAGAGATAATGGATTGAATCTTGAAACTTACAGTGCCAGGGCATATTCAATGTTGGTATTATATTCTAGTATTTAGCCTTTATTAAACATGTCCAGCTTCTTAAAACAATTTACAAAACCTCAACTTTGATTAGAAGTTTCTCTCATCTGGCAAAAAAACACCCTACAATGCAGTAATATTAGATTCTGGGCTAGCAATGTACTCCACCCAGTGGTGTGTCAGAGTAAAAATGTCTTTTATAAAGGCTAAATCTGACCTAATTTCCTTCAATTTTTCACTCCCAAGATTGGTAAAATGTTACATAAATATATGAAATATAACATGAACTTTACTCTTCATAATGACAAAATAGAAAGACACATTACCTTTTTTCGAAAAGATGATTTTTCCCAATTTTAAACTGAAAGCAAATAAAATCTTTAATGCAGCTCTCATAGAAGGATTATATATAATCAATATATGTTTGCATATTATAGTATTTACATATTATAGTGATAAAAGTCACAGTAAAATTAAAAAAATAACACACAATATGAGGTCATATAAGAGAGCATTCAGTTGCTCTGATTTACACTGACAAATGATAAATGAGAAATTATATCACCATTTTCCTGATAGTGAAACCAAATTTGAATGCTAAGCAAATAAACAAAAAAGACAAGGCAAACCACTGATGACCACTAGGATGCATGGAGAATGGACTCCGCACACTCACTCCACTACTGGTTCACTTGTCTAACTAGAATATCTTACTCAATGATATTGAAATATCTAAAATCTTGTTCATTTGTGCCCTGTCCTAGTTGGCCAGAAAATAGAGGAAGTAAATGGAATCTTTCCTTTCTGATGCATCGCTATAATGAACAAAGATTTAGACATCAAAGATGTTATGGCTTGGATAAACAATGTTCTCAGATTAGGTCTCCTCCAGGAAATTATATTGAAAAAATTCTGGTGGTCATTCACTTCTTACAAAAACTGAGCAGAAATATTAAAAACTGAATTAGAATTTGGATGTCTAAATCTGAGTTGAAATTTTCCCCTATGAGAAATGCAGGCATATGAAAGCCCATGTTTTCATTTAACAGATGAAGAGAATGTAGGAAAAAATGCTTCAGCCTATATGGCTAGCCAACATTTTAGAGCCTGAACAAAAATTCAGATAATATTAATGAAATAAATATATGGTGGGAAGCAACTCTGGATTATGCCAAAAGACAATTCTCATTTTAAATCTGTCATTAAACAGAAATGTTGGGTTGGATGAGCACAAGCTGGAATCAAGATTGCTGGGAGAAATAGCAGTAACCTCAGATATGCAGATGACACCACTCTTATGGCAGAAAGCAAAAAGGACCTAAAGAGCCTCTTGATAAAGGTGAAAGAAGAGGCTGAAAAAGCTGGCTTAAAACTCAACATTCAAAAAACAAAGATCATGGCATCTGGGCCCATCATTTCATGGCAAATAGATGGGGAAACAGTGACAGACTTTATTTTCTTGGGCTCCAAAATCACTGCAGATGGTGACTGCAGCCATGAAATTAAAAGACGTTTGCTCCTTGGAAGAAAAGTTATGACCAACCTAGACAGCATATTAAAAAGCAGAGACATCACCTTACTGACAAAGGTCCATCTAGTCAAAACTATGATTTTTCCAGAAGTCATGTATGGATGTGAGAGTCAGACCATAAAGAAAGCTGAGCACCCAAGAATTAATGCTTTTGAGCTGTGGCATTGGAGAAGACTCTTGAGAATCCCTTGGACTACAAGGAAATCAAACCAGTCAATCCTAAAGGAAATCAGTCCTGAATATTCATTGGAAGGACTGATGCTGAAGCTGAAACTTCAATACTTTGGCCACCTGATGCAAAGAACTGATTCACTGGAAAAGACCTTAATACTTGGAAAGACTGAAGGCAGGAAGAGAAGGGGACGACAGAGGATGAGACGATTGGATGGCATCACCAACACAATGAACGTCAGTTTGATCAAGTTCTGGGAGTTGATGATGGACAGGGAAGCCTGGCGTGGTGTAGTCCATGGAGTCACAAAGAGTCAGGCACAACTGGGTGATTGACATTAGGCAAATCATAATACTTTTGAATCAAAATTTCTTTACATATTTACATATTAGAATGAAAGAAAGTCACTCAGTCATTTCTGACTCTTTGCAGCCCCATGGACTGCAGCCCACCAGGCTTCTCAGTCCTTGGAATTCCCCAGGCAAGAATACTGGAGTGGCTTGCCATTCCCTTCCCCAGGGGATCTTCCTGACCCAGGGATTGAACCCAGGTAGCACCGTGGGCAGATTTTTTTACTGTCTGAGCCACCAAGGAAGGCTAAAGTACAAATTAAAAGTTCATATTAAAAACTCATTGCCTAGGGAGAAGAGGATTAATAATTCCTAAATCTGTTTACATTATGAAGCTTCAGAGAACATAATGAAATCCATGAACCTCTCCTTATCAAAATGTTCATATTCATAGGCTCATGATAATTTGCATATAATTTTAATATTTCAAGAATCTCAAGATATTCATACACTTAGATGGAGACTGTGAACTTCATGTAAAAAAGCTATGAATAATGTTAATTTGTATATCTCAAATAATAGAAAAAATCATTTATTTTTGTCCTTATATCTCAAGCAAAGTATTTGCCCTAGAGCCGATACTCAATATATTTGGGGCATATAACTATTTCCTCAAATATTTTTTAATTAAAGCTCTGATCTAAGGAATTTAAAATCACATTGTGTCTGAACAACTTGAGTTAAAATGAAAAGCAGAAACCAGGAGCCACATCTAATTTACTTGGTTCAATGAATGTTCAGACTTCCCTGTAGTGCAATTAGACAAAAGGAGAACATTGGAGAAAGTAGTCATGTGTATGGAAATGTGGAGTCGGTGGCATCTTGACTGAATTTTATATTGTCATCTCTTCAGTTTTTATATAATGAAAGTTTCATAATCTCCTTGTTGGGAAAATACTATATAATTACTCTATCATCAGCTCATGGAATACAAAAGAGTTTCTCTTATGAAACTTACAATAAAAAGCAATGTAGAATGCGTACAGTCATTGTTCGTTACTTTTCTTGTGTGTTGCTTATGAAATCATGTATAGTATCACGGTTACAGCTATACCAATGTGACTCTCCTAAAACATGTGGTGTTTACTGCAGCAAAGTAGAAAACCAGATATAACCAAAGAAGTTTAATTGGACCTATTTTATACCCAAGGTCAAATGATGTGCCCAAATGGAGTAAAGTATACTTACCACTATCCGAAAAGGCCAAAGATTTGGCCCTACTCTTATAGCATTATATCATGATTATATTGTGTGATCAAGGCAGTTTTTCAAAGATTTAGAACCAAGGAAAGAAGATATTTGTAGAAATCAGTATAAATTACAGGTAAGTCTGAACGTTAGATAAGTCACCTAGTTTTTTGTTGAGAGTGGCTCTTGCTTACACAAAGGGTTCAAGATAATGGTAGCTGTGCAACTGTAAAGTGTACAACAACAAGGCTGGTACAAAGCAAACAGTTAAAACATGGTAAGTGCTACATTTCTATTTTTAACATCATTATTACAATTGTACAACTAATTAAGTATTATCACAGCAGAACTTTGACTCACTAAAATTTTGCTTTCCTCTTTTGGCAAAATGAAAAACTTTAAAATAATCTTTCTAATACACATTACTTATTGTAAATCTGGAATATGTATTAACCAAACTAGTGTCTCAAGGGGGCTTCCCTAATGGGAAATCCACTCCAGTATTCCTGCCCAGAGAATTCTATGGACAGAGCAGCTTGGAGGGCTACAGTCCACGGGGTTGCGAAGAGTCAGATGCGACTGAGCAACGCGCGCGCGCGCGCGCGCACACACACACACACACACACACACACACACACACAGTGTCTCATGAATAAGTCCTATATGACCAAATTTTGTTCCAGAGTTGCTTAAAATCTTATTTATTATCTTCTTGCCTACAATGTTTGTTTCTAAAAGAACTGTGGGGATAAAAGTCACTGTTGGGGGGTGTCTTTGCACCAAGAACATTGTTTAAAACAATCGATCCCTCAAGTACTACTTTAAAATATACTTCAATAGTGTGTAATATTATTATAGCTACAGTGTCTGCTTTCTCTGAACAAGGATCTGATGACAATGATCTTATCTCAAATAAACAATTGTGTTAACTGCTTTTAACTACTAAGCAATGTACCAGAGCATTTTTGGACACATTCAGAACTCTGAAATCAATGCAATTTTGTTTGCATATACCACTGAAAGTACTACATATACTGTGGAAGGCATCTGTTGAATAGCAGAACATCTGCACTTCAATTGACATTTAAATAATCAAGGGGATGCATGATTACCTCCTAAGTAAAATAATTGTATTGATTCTACCTTAGTCTTATTTATGTAAAGAACTGTAATATAATGGTGGTTGGATATTTCAGTTTCTTTCAAAAGATGGAAAGATTTCGTAGTGGTTTTTTTGGCCAATATTAACATCCGTTACATAGGACTCTTATCATTTGAACTGGAGTAAAACCTGATAAAATTTTCTTTACCTTCAAAGAATTAAGGTGCATCCATCACAAGAAAATAAAATTTTTGCTGATAATTCCTCCCATAGACTTGCTTTGGAAGATACAGGAATATTAGCAGAAGATAAATTCAGGAGCTAGAAGCCTTATCAGAGGCTATAAAATGACTCCCTGTAAACTCAAACTGTGACCTGCTTCAGGGCAATCATAATTTGGTCATTTTTCAAATTAGTCAAATTCTCCTGACTTGCTTTGCCTCTAATAGCAGAAAGTGAAGAACCTTGGAATAAAGACAAAGGTGACTCTACGTGTTTACACACATTATGAAGGGAAATCAAAGGCTACTTCTATATCTAAATTGAAAATTGGTTTTTCAAGGAATCTTGGCCTGGAAGATGAAGGCAGTTTTGAAATTCTTTCCCAGCCTCCAGTCATCTCAAAGATTCACAGTAACAGCCTAAAGCAGATCATTTCTAACTCTGTCTCTATTTCACCACTGGAAATCTAAGACCAGGGCTTTCAGACTTCCACCCCTGTCACACCAGAATAATTTTATAAAAATGAATGTCAGTGTGCAATGTGTAAACACACAGTATCAATTTTAGAGGGTATATGAATAACCTCTGAGTTACTACACTGTATCTATTTTGCAGTCGGAGGAGATAATAAATAATTCAACTACCAGCAGCTTAACAGAGAAACTACCAGACAAATGAATGTAGTCAGTAATATAACCTATTCTTTTCCTTTGTATTTTGTAGATAATCATAGAGATTCGCTGCTTATTTCATCAGTTTGGATGAGACGTCAATCTAACAATTCCATCATCTAGGGCTCAGTTGAAATTGAGCCTGGGGCTTTAGCAAGACAACGAAAATCTCAGAATAAAGACTTAGCCCTAGCTGAATTTATGAAGTGATGTTTTGACATCCAGGAAAATCCCAAACAATTAGAGCTTGGCTTCTAACTTACATTTCTGCTGCTCGAATGAGCTCACTGGTCATAGGTTTATTGCACTCTTTTCCAAATACTCCATTTTCATTTTCCTTCTTTGTATTTTTCTAACCACTCATGGGTCTTTTCTAAGTGCCCAGATGCTTACAGTGTACAAAGTTTTTTTCTCTATTTTTATAGTGAACAAATTTGTTAAATAATCATATCCTTCAGCTTCATTTAAAGCTTTTAGTACGGTTCTGTTTCTTTTTCTTTCTGGTCTGGGAAGATGAGTAAAAGCTTTAAAGAAAATTTTATATACTTTATTCAGGAGAAAAACTTAATATTGCCTATTGTCAGCCTAAGTACATTTTAAATGGTTGAATGCATGTCATGATGCCAAAGGTCCATAGTGGGGACATTTACTATAAAGCAACATAATAGATTTGAGTGCATCTGACTATCAAAGTGAGTTGTTGTTGTGTTAGTGGTTCAGTCATGTCTGACTCTTTGTGACCCCACGGTCTGTCCACGGAATTCTCTAGACAAGAATACTGGAGTGGGTTGTCATTCCCTTTTGCAGGGGATTTTCCTGACCCAGGGATCGAACCTGGATCTCCTGCATTGCAGGCAGATTCTTTATTATCTGAGCCACCAGGGAAACTCAAAAGGGGTCCAGAGGGGGGACATCTACTAGCAAAGCACCACAATAGATTTGAATACATCTGAATATCAAAGTGAGGGAGCCAGGAATTAAACACTGTTTAAGAGGAACACTTGCAAAATGAGAGGACTACACCAGTGGTTTCCCTGCATAGTCCCACATTTTCCACTTCTGGGTCTCAGGTACATACAGACATGTTGAACCAAAGTTACACTGGTAGGACCTATGTACCTGTGTGACACGCTCTTAACATGATGCACAGCCAAGTTTGGGAACCACAGGTCTAACTTTCATGAAATGTCAATAGTTTAATCATCTAAAGTATTCAATGGTAAATACTGCAAATATTTAATAATCTATTTTTGAGACAAAATGTTTCATACGATACACCCAAACAATTCTCGTAGCTATGTGACATCAAATTGCTATAAAATTCACTTTGTGGTAGGATGAATGTGTTCCATCAAGGGGATTTATACATTAAAGAATCAATGGAATCTTATTTTTAAGCAGTGCAATAAGGTAATTTCAGGGCATCCTCCATTTTGTTGAGTGAGAAAAGTTCACGAGTCATCCATGAATTCAAGCAGCTGGAAAGGGCTTAAGAAATCACAACATTGTATTTATGAGGCTAAATCTACAAGAGATGCAAGAAGAGAAAAATACTTATAATGCAAGGCTTTATTATGACACTACTAGCATAATACAGAGCAAGAGGACAAAAATGTAAGAGAGGAGATAGAAGATGTAACTAACATAACCAACATCTTCAGTCAGTGATCAGTGACAGTCACTCAGTTGTGTCCAACTCTTAACAACCCATGGACAATATAGTCCATGGAATTCTCCAGGCCAGAATACTGGAGTGGGTAGCCTTTCCCTTCTCCAGGGAACAAGCCCAGGTCTCCCACACTGCAGGCCAATTTTTTACCAGCTGAGGCACAAGAGAAGCCCAAGAATACTGGAGTGGGTAGTCTATCCCTTCTCCAGTGGATCTTTCCAACCCAGGAATTGAACCAGGGCCTCTTGCATTACAGGCAGATTCTTTACAAACTGAGCTATCAAGGAAGCCCCAGAGAACACTAAAGAGTAGATCTAATTAATAAACTTTAAAAATTGTTAATTAATAAGAGACAAAGTACTAGATAATCTGATCAAGAAAAAGCAGTAAGAAAGCATAGTAAAGAAGTTATGTAAAGTAAGAGATGGAAAAAGGAAGTAACTATTGAAACTAAAGAAATGATAACATATTGACATGCATACATATCACACATGTCAACAGACGCACACACTGAACTGCTTTGAAGAGCTTTATTCAAATAAACTTGAAAAATTAGATAACTATATATTACCAAATCTATTTCACTTGTGTACAAATCTTAGACCAATTTCTGCAGGAAAAATACACTGAAACTATTCTAGACATTATTCCACAAAAAGCATCAGGCCCTGATGTTTCGACAGGGGATTATTTTTATCTATTTTCTATGGCTATATAAACTAAAGACTGCAGAAATTATTTCAGTGCATTAAGAATAAATTAAATATTCATAATTACTCTTATGAAATAAGTATAGCAATGATACCTAAAAACAAATACATCACAAAAAAAAGAAAAGACTAACGTCACTCACAATGTAAGAAGGATAAATAAAATATTAACAAACTGAATACAATACCATATTAAGAAAATAATGCCCCAGGACAAAATGGCTTTATTCTAGAAATGGAAAATCACTTCAATATTTAGAAATCTACTATCACATTATTATGTCATAGATCTAAGGGGGAACATGATCTCTATGGAAGCTAAAAACAGTTTTGACAAGATTAAACACTCATTCATGATTAAATAAAATGCAAAACAAAATAGGAATTGAGGGTTGCTTTATCTAAAATCCATTATTTTATTTAATGAGGAAAACTAGAAACATCTTCACTAACATTGAGAACCAGGTAACCATGCCCACTATTGATGCTGCTATTCAGTAATGCAATCAAGATATTAGCTTGTACAATTAGATGACACACATTAATTACTGGCACAAAAACAGTTAGAGAAGCAGCAAAACTATCTCTATTTGCAGGTAATATAAATAGAATACAAGGAAAGCCTCAGAGAATGAATGATAAAGCTAACTCAAATAGAGAATCCAATAGGTATCTTGATATAATATTAATAAACAAAAGTACATAGCTTTAATATACCAACAAATAAATAAAGGAAATAATGACAGAAGGAAACCATTTACAATAACAATAAAGAAGATTAAATACTTAGGAATTAATTTAACAAGGAATGTGGAAAATTTACCATTTTTTATAATACTCCTCAAAGACATAAAAGTAGACATGAACAAATTAAAAAATAACACCCTGTTCCTGACTAAGACAACTCGACACTAAAAAGATGTGAGCTCTCCCTAAATTAGTTTAGAAACTCAATAAAATTCCAACAAAAGCATCAGCAAGCTATTTTATAGCTTGACAAGCCAGACAAGTTGATTCTAAAGTCTATTTTAAAATCAAATATGAAAGAAGAACCAGGGAAACACTAAATAACAATAATTACAAGGGGGACCAGCACTACTAGATTAAAATATACTATAAGTCCTCTATAACTAAAACATATGTACTGTACAAAGGTAGACAAATAATTCAAAAGAGTGGACTACAAAAACCAGAAGTAGTCTAAAATTTAAGACATGTTAAAAATGGTATCTCTAATCACTAAAGCAAAGGTAAACTTTTAATAATAGGTGCTGGCATAAGTGGGTAGCCACTTGGAAACAGGTTAAAATTAGGTTCATAGCTCATAGCACATACCAAAATAAATTCTAAATGAATTAGGGATCAAGATTTTAAAATGAAACCATATAAGTACCAGAAGAAAGCATTAATAAATTTTTCTTTTTCCATGTATTAGGAAAAGTCTTTCTAGATTTCATTTAGTGACTTCAATTGCAGAATAAATGAAAGAAAATATTCTAACATTTCTCATCACAAGGAAAAAAATGATTTTTTAAACTATATAAGGCAATAAATGTTAATTAGACTTATCATGGTAAATATTGTGCAATATATATATATGTGTATATGTCCAGTCATTATGCTATAAATCTTAAACCTATATAGTGCTGTATGTCAATTATATCTGCCGGAAAACAAAAAAGTAAAAGATTGATAACTTTGAATAAATAAAAAAAAACCTAAAAATATGCAATAGAAAGTTTGAAAAGACAATTGAATAACTGAGAAAATACATTCACAACACATACCACAGACAAAGGGCCACAATATACATCCAAATATATCAAAAACTGATAGAAACTGAGGAACAAATACTAAAATATAAAAATTAGAAAATATTTGAATCAGCAGTTTTCACACAAAAGATAAAAATAATCTCCTCTATATAGAAATATTTTAATTCAGTCATAATCAATGAATTTGAATTAAAACCCTGAGATAGCATTTCTTAACTCATACTGGCAAAAGTTAAGGATATCACATTCTGTTTATGATGGTGTAGGGGGAAACAGGCACACTCTCTTGTACTTGTAGAAATAAAAATTGGTCCAATGCTTCTGGAGATAAACTGGACAATACCTAACAAAACATGAAAGAATGGACTGGTTCAAAATTGGGAAAGGAGTACATCAAGGCTGTATATGGTTACTTTGCTTATTTATGATGTACTTATATGTGCAGCACATCATACAAAATGCCAGGCTGGATGAATCATAAACTGGGATCAAGACTGTGGGAGAAATATCAAGAACCTCATATATGCAGATGACACCACTCTTAGGGCACAAAGCAAAAAGAATGAAAGAGCATCTTGATGAAGGTAAAAGAAGAGAGTGAAAAAGCTGGCTTACAACTCAACACTCAAAAGATTAAGATCATGACATCTGGTCCCATCTCTTCATGGCAAATAGTTTGGGAAAGAATAGAAACAGTGACAGACTTTATCTTCTTGGGCTCTAAAATCACTGCAGATGGTGACTGAATGAAAAGATGTTTGCTCCTTAGAAGAAAATCTATGACAAACCTAGACAGTGTATTAAAAAGCAGAGACATTATTTCCAAAGGTCCATATAGTGAAACCTATGGTTTTTCCAGTAGTTATGTAAGGATATGAGAGTTGGAACATAAAGAAGGCTGAGTGCCCAAGAATTGATGATTTTGAACTGTGGTGCTGAAGAAGACTCTTGAGAGTCCCTTGGACTGCCAGGAGATCAAACCAGTCAATCCTAAAGGAAATCAGTCCTGAATATTCATTGGAAGGACTGATGCTGAAGCTGAAGCATCAATTCTTAGGCCATCTGATGTGAAGAGACAACTTATTAGGAAAGACTCTGATACTTGGAAAGGTTGAAGGCATGAGGAGAAGGGGATGACAGAGGATGAGATGGTTGGATGGCATTACTGATTCAATGGACATGAATTTGAGCAAGCTCCAGGAGATGGTGAAGGACAAGGAAGCCTGGCCTGCTGCAGTCAATGGGGTCACAGTGAGGCAGACATGACTGAGTGGCTGAACAATAACAAATAACAAAACTACATATGCAATCATCAATTGACTTAGCAATTCAGCTTCTAGGAATCTACCTTCATGACATCTCTGACAATTTGAAAATATGTGTGCACTAATTAATTCACTTCAGCATTATATTAGATGCAAAATATTGGAGACAACCTAATGCTTGTGTACAGAAAAGTCATTTACTACATTACGTTAGAGCCGCACAGCACAAGGGCATACCACGCAGCTGAAGTGAGTTGGATTTGTTTTCAGAAAAAAAATTGACAAAGAAGCAAATTATGAAAGAATATCAATAGTAGCTACCTGTCTTATAAGAAAAAAAGATACAAGTAAATAAACATGTATCTGCTTGTTTACATATCTCCAAAAGAAATATAGAAAGGGGAAACCAGAAACCAGAAAAAATGGTTATCTACATGGAATGGGGGGAAAATGGGGGTAAAAAAAAAAAGGAGAATGGGAATCTGGCACTAAGGATGTAGTGGGAGCAACATTTCCCCAAGTTTAGCTGTTTTTTATAGTTTCCTCTTTTAGAATCATGGTAAATTTCACAACTCCTGCAAACTTAATAAAAAAGTAAAATTTACAAAATTAATTAAGAAATTAAATAACCAGGATATGAAGTGAGACATATGAGTAACAAATGAATCTAGTTATATTATAAAGGGATAACACAACCACACTGAATGGAAAGTAAAAGATAATAATGAACCAAAGTAGCTCTGGAAAAAAATATTTTGAGATACTGTGAGGCAAAAATACTTCTACACAAATACTTTACTCTCATTATTAAGTCAGTTTCTCACAGGGGTAAGGGTTATCAACTTTGTCACTACTTGTGTGTCCCAGGACTGAACAAATAAGTATATTATAGACAAAGAGAGCCAAGTTTTTCAGTTTGAGAAAAATTTACAAACATGGAAAGGCAGGTGGTTAGAATGAACCCTGTTTATTAGATTAAAATCAGAGATTAATATTAATTCATAATTGTTCAAATATTTATAGACAGATTAATGTAGAAATAAATATGAATGTCTCTGCATAGATTAGTATATATGCATATATTCCCTAAAATTGTCCATTAAAAGGGATTAAAAATAAAAATACCCTTTAGCAACAAGCATACCTGGCACCTAGATCTTGGTTTCTAAATCCATTCTCCAATGAAAGGAACCATAACTCTTTGGACAAGTGGCTTATTTCTGGCCTGAGTGGGAAAACCACCAAGGTGAGTCTGGAATATTTTGTACTGCCAAAAAATAAGAAAATCCTCAGAAAAAAAAAAAAAAGGCAGATCATATCAAGTAGACAGTAAGCCAGCCTGAAAAAAATTCCCCAATAATCAATGCTGGAATAATTTGAACAAACTACATAATGATGTGCTGCTGTGCTTAGTTGCTTAGTCATATCCGACTCTTTGTGACCCCATGAACTATAGCCCCCCAGGCTCCTCTGTCCATGGGGATTCTCCAAGCAAGAATACTGGAGTGGGTTGCCATGCTCTCCCAGGAGATCTTCCCAACCCAGAGACTGAATTCAGGTCTTCTGCACTTGCAGGTGGATTCTTTAGCATCTGAGCAACCGGGGCTTCCTCTAATGCAGAATGATAGTATTGAGCTATAACTCCTCAAGTAAATAAATACATGTTTTCACACTAATATAAATGTATAATGGAATAAACAACAAATGTAGGACAAGGAACATCTCTTCTGTTGAAGAATTACAATTAATAAATGTAGAAGGAATGTGGGACATACAAAATAACATTAGGCAAATGTAACTAATATTTGTTATGGACAAGGTCTACCAATAAATGTTGTAATCAGTGGGAAAGAGATTGAAGGAAAACAAGATATATGCTTAGTCTAAAAGATTTCTTCTAAGATATATACATATACATATAAGGAAGAGAAAAATAGCAATCTTACTTTGGAAAAATCTAGCCAACATCCCTTTCCTCAAGAGACAGTAGTTAACATCATCAGCAATAAGATCTATTGACATCATGTACCCCTAATATGATCAGCTGTATAGGGCATATGCCCAAAATGCACATCCCCGATATACTCATGAGAAAGCACCGGACAAATCCAAATTGAAAGTCATTCTACAAAATAACTGGTGAGTCCCCTTCAAGGTCTTAAATAAGCTAAGACAGAGAAACTGTAAAATATTGAGGAGACTCAACAAAAAAGGTAATGCAGGAACCTGAGTTTAATTTAATTTCCCAGTTTTTATAACTACACTGTAGTTACATAAGCCGTTAACATTAAAAGAAACTAAGGAAGGAGTTTATACATGTACTTTATTAAGTTATGACCAACCTAGACAGCATATTGAAAAGCAGAGACATTACTTTGCCGACTAAGGTCCGTCTAGTCAAGGCTATGGTTTTTCCAGTGGTCATGTATGGATGTGAGAGTTGGACTGTGAAGAAGGCTGAGTGCCAAAGAATTCATGCTTTTGAACTGTGGTGTTGGAGAAGACTCTTGCGAGTCCCTTGGACTGCAAGGAGATCCAACCAGTCCATTCTGAAGGAGATCAGCCCTGGGATTTCTTTGGAAAGAATGATGCTAAAGCTGAAACTCCAGTACTTGGCCACCTCATGCGAAGAGTTGACTCACTGGAAAAGACTCTGATGCTGGGAGGGATTGGGGGCAGGAGGAGAAGGGGACGACCGAGGATGGGATGGCTGGATGGCATCACGGACTCGATGGACGTGAGTCTGAGTGAACTCCGGGAGTTGGTGATGGACAGGGAGGCCTGGCGTGCTGCGATTCATGGGGTCGTAAAGAGTCGGACACGACTGAGCGACTGAACTGAACTGACTGAAAATTATTTGAAAATAAACTTTTTAAAAAATCACAGCATTTTAAGTCAGAATTTTACTTTTTACTTGGCATTGTGATCTGGGCTTCAGTTCTAGCATCAATACTAAAAGACATGACTTGAGTGTGTCAGTCAACATCCCTGGGCTTCATTCATTTATATATTCAATATATCCTCTAATGATTTTCCTATTTTAATAGTCTTTTGTCTAGGAAAAACTGAGAAGCAGTATGGAAAAATTATTTACAGTCTCAATTTCTCTTCAGATGATAGTCATACTACTTTAGATATTTCATTCCAGTTACTCAAATTAGCATTTTTCAAACAAATCTTGTTTCTAAATTTAGTGTTTGTTTGTTTTTTCATGATTATGTAGTTTCATGGGGAAAAACAAGACAGCAGAGAGCATAAACTATTATTTGGGATCCTATAACATCTCACTGAAAATATATTATTGTTCTAAAGGGCTCATTTAAAGCTTACAAAGATCAATCAGCCTTTCATAGAAGGCCAACTATGAAAGGCATAATAGAAGGTTGTAAGAACATATAAATGAATAAGAAATATTTTTGGCTATAAGGAGCTGACAGTATAGCTTGAGAGCAGATATGTATGTAAATGAATATTTGTAAGGCACCATGTAAAGCATTGTGATAAAGATATATACCATCCCAGAAAAAAACAATCAAACTCTCCCTGAAGGACTAAGTAGAGATTTTTCAAATGAGATGTCAGAACAGTGGTGTACCAGCAGACAATTTTTCAAATAGAAAAGAAGGGAAGAATCTTTTATAACGTGTCCATACTATTCTACAATATGAAAAATTCTTCCCTTCTTTTCTATCTAAAAATTTTTAGCTGGTCCTCCAATATTCTGACAAACACAGGCTTCCCTAGTGGCTCAGATGGTAAAGAATCCACCTGCAATGTGAGAGACCTGGGTTCAATCCCTGGGTTGGCAAGATCCCCTGGAGGAGGGCATGGCAACCCACTCCAGTATTCTTGCTTGGAGAATCTCCAGGGACAGAGGAACCTGGCAGGCTACAGTTCATGGCATCTCAAAGAGTCGGACATGGCTGAGTGACTAAGCACAGCACATAGAAAAACATGTAATGTTGTGAAAACCTGGTTGAGTTCCACATCAACTGAAGCACATACTAAAGAGAAGTGACAAAGACATTTCACATGAAACTGATGTGCAAAGGGCAGACAAACTTATCAGCTTTTCTCTATTTCCCATCCTCTTTATCACTGCTCTCTTGCTTGCTGGCTAGTTTTCTATTATACAACAGTTCATCAAAAACAAAAACAAAAGAGAGCAAACAGTACAAAACAACCTCCCATAACAAACACATATGGTTTCAGATCTAAAATATAACTAACAAATTCTTCTATATGCATATATTACACAGCACATTCACACAGAAAAAGCCTTCAATAGACAAAATCAGATGGAACAACTTAGTTTTCAAAAATCACTGCAGTAATCATGAATGAGATAATGGAATTATTTTGATCATGATATGGAATTTCTCATTATAGTTAATTTTTACTGAAGTTTTTTTTTTTTTTTTTTTGGCTTGTAGCAAGTATTATTTCTGAAGAAAATCATGTTCAAATAGTTCAGTGATTTTTACAGATGTTTAATACAACAGACCTATATTTCTCTTTTTTCTTTATTTTACTTTTTTACTGACAATTTTTTAAAAAAATTTTATCTTCCTACATCTTTTGAAAGTCTGACTTCTATTACTAACTAGAATGGGGCTCCCCTTATAGCTCATTTGTTAAAAAACCCACCTGCAATGCAGGAAACCCAGGTCCAATTCCTGGGTCTGGGAAGATCCACTGGAAAGGGATAGGCTACCACACCAATACTCTTAGGCTTCCCTTGTGGCTCAGCTGGCAAAGAATCAGCCTGCAATGTGGCAGACATGGGTTTGATCCCTGGATTGGGAAGATCCCCTGGAGTAGGGAAAGGATACCCACTCCAGTATTCTGGCCTGGAGAGTTTCAATTATTTTAAAGTCACTGTTGTCAAAACTTTACCATGGCTACCAATAAAATAGTTTTTTAAAAACTCAATTGATATTTTAAAATATATTTTAATATATTCTGGATGTTATTTGTACAGTGAGTTCAAATATCTTATTAAGTTACAGTGCTAGCTATTGATGCTAAAACAATTTCGTAATAATAATAGCTTCATGGAGTAGTTAATGACTATAAAACAGTTACTAAAATACTGAGAATTTTATCTCTTAAACTCTTCTTCAAACAAATAAAATTAAAATTAAAACCACATATAATTTTCATGTTTTGGTAACTAAATGAAATCACTTTCTTATTCTTTTCAATCTTTAAATACATACCACCAAAGTTATAGAAATAGACTCTGAAAAGAATTTATTGAACACTAAAAGCTATGTTTTTAGTCAAGCAATGACCTTGGAGGCTTAATACATGACTTATACATAGAGCTATTGTCTTTACTATTAATTGTAGTGGTCATATTTTAAAATATGGAATTTCTGAGAAAGTTCAATTTATTCAATAAGGCAAGTTAAACATAAAATTCAGCATCATGTTTCTTGCCCTGCAGAATGCCATCACTTTTCTCTTTCAACTCTATTCTTCACTTATTTCCATATACCATTTAAGAGCTTTCAGAATCTTTATATTATACACCTGTAACTTATATGAAATTGCATATCAACTATACCTCAATTAAAAAATGGGGGTGAAAGGTCTTTCAGAATCTTTCTGCAAGCTTTCTATTGAGCCATCTAAAGTGCATATGTATTGTAACTTATAAAACAATATCAAGAAATGTTTCATTACAGAAACTTTCTCCATGATCAATTTAGTATAATAATCAGTTGATGATACTCAATATGCAAGTTTGGAAGGAGGAAACAAACTTCAGAATCATAAAAGACTCAGAAAAGCAGAATTGTGATCTTAACTTTTTGAAGGAAATTAGGCAAAAGAAATGGAGTACATTATCGAAGAAATAAAACCTTGAAGATCAGTTGGAAAATGGCTGCAAAAATGTAATAATTCAACTGTAATATGCAGGATGAATGGCATGGTGGAAATCTGTTTTATAAATAACCTTCAACCTGTGCTAAGAAAAATTTAATTTCCTGATGAGATATAGTTAGAGGGTAGTTAAGAAAATGAAGTGGCAGTAGGTAGACAGATGATTTCAATCCCTTATTACCTTGGATGGACAGCATACATATGTTCTTAGAAATCACTGAGCTACTGAAGGATATTCTTCATCTTTTTTTAAAGTTTTCATCAAGCAACATATAGACTCTGCAAGAAGACCCTCTTGCTATACGTTTGTTTTACTGCACTCAAGAATTTGGGCATCTTTTGTTGAACTTCAACACTTTAGTTTCTGAAACTTGGTTGCTTTAATCTAATCTACCACCCTACCACCATATCATTTCCTTTCCCAAAATATCCATTCATTTTCTTTTTTAAAACTTTTATTTCAGTTAGTTTTTTTCTGATTTATGTTTCTAGTTAAATCTTGAAGTAAAAAAGAAAACAAAATCACCCATCAGGTCTGATATTTTTGTGAAAAAAATGAAAGAATAGAAGCATTGATGTTTTCAATATCTACATATACAAGAGATCTGAGATAGGGACAATTCCTGAGATTTAGATCAGCGTAGATTAGGTACTGTGCTGCCCTCTAACTAGTCTTCTATAGAAGTTCAAGTTTGCTCTTAAAATGGATTCATAGACTTTACATAAAGAGATTGGATTAGTGACTATCAGATTTTCCACACTAAAAGGTAATTAAAGTTTAAAAAATTAGTTCAAAACGGAGAGTATAAAAAGGTATTTTTAAGCAGGGCAGGATACACTGATACTAATACATCTTAATAAAAAATTCGCTAGCTTGACTTGGAACTATATTTCATATCTAAATAGATGAATTAAGCTCAAGGTCTAGTCCAAATATATATATTCAAATCTGTATATAAAAGACAATAATTAAGCAATATACTGATTTCTTTTCCAAAACTTAAAAGTCCAGATTTCATTTCTTCTAGCATTCCTTTCCCTTAGTTTATTAAACAATAGAATTAGCATCAGAAGGAGAAAAAAAGATAGCTGCAAACACCATTTAGCCTTTGGCAGTAATCAAAATAACCAGTTACTTTAGAAAAAAAGGCCAAGAGAAGGTACAATTGATTCCAGAAAGAAATAAGAGAGTTGAGAATATATATTTCATCACCTCCCAATGTAAACCTGGGGCATATAAAACTTTTCAACTTAATTGCATTTTCTTATGTGAATCTATACTATGAGAAGTAAAGTGGATCCTTTGAAGTTTTATTCTGGTTTACTTAACATGCTTACAGTTCCTTGAAACGTTTCAAAAGAAAAAAACAAAAATAAATGGAAGCTAAGGCTGGCATACCTTCCAGTTAATGATGATATAAAAACTGGAGGCAATATTTATTATTAATATTTTCCCATATTCTTAGAAACTTGCCACACTGTTCTGTGTTTTGACTTCTGTGATGGCAATACATTGGATACTATCATGCTTTTTCACTGGCATTAGATTAACAAAGAATAACATTTCGGAAAAACACCCTCTTTTTCCAATTCATTCATATTCACTCCCACATCTGAATTACGTTCTATGCATCTTCATTTAATTGGAAGAGATGTTATTATTTTTGAAGTTGACAAATATTTCAAAAATCAATTGTGTTATCACCCATTAACAAATAAGAAAAATAAGGTAGGGAAGGCCTTTTACAAGCTTTGATAACTAGCTATTGGCAGACATGGACTTGAACTTGGACAGCCTGAGTCCAAGAGTGAACAATTTGGCTTAAAACTCAACATTCAAAACACTAAGATCATGGCATCCGGTCCTATCACTTCATGGCAAATAGATGGGAAAACAATGGAAACAGTGAGAGACTTTATTTTCTTGGGCTCCAAAATCACTTCAGAGGGTGACTGCAGCCATGAAATCAAAAGACACTTGCTCCTTGGAAGAAAAGTTATGACCAATCTAGATAGCATATTAAAATACAGAGACATTACTTTGCCAACAAAGGTCCATCTAGTCAAAGCTATGCTTTTTCCAGTAGTCATGTATGGATGTGAGAGTTGGACTACAAAGAAAGCTGAATGCTGAATAATTGATGCTTTTGAACTGTGGTGTTGGAGAAGACTCTTGAGAGTCCCTTGGACTACAATGAAATCCAACCAGAAAACCCTAAAGAAAATCAGTCCTGAATATTCATTGGAAGGACTGATGTTGAAGATGAAACTCCAATACTTTTGCCACTTGATGCAAAGAACTGACTCGTTGGAAAAGACCCTGATGCTGGGAAAGATTGAAGGTGAGAGGAGAAGAAGACAACAGAGGATTAGATGCTTGGATGGCATCACCAACTTGATGGAAATGAGCTTGAGTAAGCTCCAGGAGTTGGTCATGAACAGGGAAGCCTGGCGTGCTGCAGTCCATAGTGTCGCAAAGAGTCAGACACAACTGAGTGGCTGAACTGAACTGAACTGAACTGAGCCTGACTCTAGCATCCATTATTCTAACAATACTATTCTAGGAGAAGACCAGTACAGATTCCAACATAGTAGTAGTAGTTGTAGCTGCTGGAATTATTTTCTGAAAAGATTTTTGCTGTAAAAAATTATTTGCTCCCAAATCTCTTTTGTGTGTGTGTGTGTGGGTGGAGGAAGAGGAAAGGAAAGATCATGGGTTTTATATCTGTGTTAGTAATATATCATAAAATAATTCAATCATTATAAACTTGGCTTCCCCCATAGTCCTAAATGTACATTTGTTGTTAACTAAATGAATTGATTTTGATTAAACATCCTGATGATTAGTTAAGAAATTTCCTGTTGATGACACACAGAGAGGCAAAGGCAACACCATGAACAGGAGAATCAAAATCCATATGAACTGTAGGACTTACAAGTTATCACCAAGAAGAAAAAATACTGCTCCATGTACTACATCAGTTAAAAGGTGTTTAACAGAGGCACTATAACGGTTTAGCATAATACTCTGTATGCTGCTGCTAAATACTCTGTATGCATCCTCATTAAACATAAAAATTTATTAGTAATTGAAAATAAAAATAACTACTAAACCTTTGGTGACAGTCTTTATTCTTTCATGGACTAGATATAGCCACAATGATTCACACGTTAGCACACTTAAAGATCTTCTGAAATTATCAATTTCATTGGCTGATAATATTACAAAATGGGAATCAGAGTGACTTCTCTGAATATGTAAATTTTATCTAGATGCTATTCTGTTGCAAAGAAACTGAACCATTGGATAAGCACTCCGGAAACAGCATTAAGAATCTTCTGTCTTTAAGGAAATGAGCCATGTTGAGAAGGGGAAACTGAGTTAGAGTAACAAACACTTATTTTATTAGGATTGTTCACTCATTAATTCAACATGTATTTGTTGGACAAGTATTATATGTCACTTCCTTTTCTACAACAGACATTTAAGTAGGGTGCCAAATATATTTTCAGGGTAGTTTTCACACATAATATCAACTAATGGCTTTGTAAAATTCAGTTACTTTTCTAGGAGGCTTATATGGAGTTTCAAAGTCGATTTTTCATATGAAGTGTTAGGCACTCAGTTGTGTCCAACTCTTTGCTATCCCCCACCCCGACCCCACCCCCGCAGCCACCACCAGGTTGCTCTGTCCATGGGATTCTCCAGGCAAGAAAACTGGAGTGGGTAGCCATTTTCTATTCCAGGAGATCTTCCCAACCCAGGAATTGAACCTGGGTCTCCTGCACTGCACTCAGATTCTTTACCATCTGAGCCACCAGGGAAGTCCAACTTTTTTTTTTTTTTTTTTTTATCACTGAAAGTTGTTCAAAGTGATTGCCATTGACTTTGACTTGATTACTTTTTCTTTTAAGTAGAGCAAATGATTTTTTTAAAAAATCCACTAGTTCAGTCATGTTAGCCTATTTTTCATTTTTCTCATGTGGCTCATTTCTATTTAATATTTTCAATCAATTTGTAATCTTCATGGGGACAGAAATACCTACAGATGTCTTTTTAACAAGGGCAGATATTACTTTGGTTGATACATATACCATGTCCTTTGTTCATCTTTTCATTCCTTGAATCATTTACCTAATATTAGCAGCCATCAGAAATAGGAAGAACAACATAGGGTGAAAGGTTAGCAGTTAATTTTGTAACACTTCCTTTACAAAGGCTTTTAAAAAATAGTAATGAAACAAATGCAAAAGAATGAGATAATCTATGCCTCTTTAATCCTTTGTGGCTTGATTTTTTTTTAACAAACTCAAATGACAAATTAGTCATGCATCAGAATGGAGTGTTATTTCTGATCAATTATATTAGACCCTAAAATGAATAAGGAATAAAGTTAAAGATCTTCTATCTAATTTGGATAGGGCAGGAGAAAGTTTTCCACATATGACAATTTTCTAATTAAGTGTGGATACCATTGTGGTCTATATTGACCTGAACTGCAATTTAATTTTCTAAAACCTAGAATTTCTTAAAAACAAGACAAGAAAAAAAAATCAAAGAAATATCAGCTATATCCCCTCCTTTCAAAATAAAACTTACTGATAAATTATATTTAAAACTATGATTATATCAAAGCAATTATTATAGACAGTAAGCTCTGTGTATTTAAAACATGTTATAATTGACTAGAAATTTTTTACTTTGTTTCACAATAAGTCTGAAATGAACAAAATAAAACAAATATTGAGTTCTTTGTTCCTTGTAGTTAAATGTAAATTCAGTTTCTCTTAACAAAAATAAATATAATACTGGCAGAATGATAATCTACTAATGTTCTAGTTCATGCTCTATATCAGACTAAAAGCATTTTCAGAATATAAATACTATAGCTTCAAAGTAAATCACTATTAATAAAAAAAGTCATATGCCTTGATTTTTTCTCCTGGAAACCTTTTATACCTACCAAAAATAACCTGAGATGCAGACTATTTCAGTTTAAAGTTTCAAAACCTAAATAATTTTCATGAATTAAATTCATCTCAGTAAAGAAATGGGGCTTCCCAGGTGGTGCAGTGGTAAAGAATCCGCCTGCCAATGCAGGCGACACAAGAGACATGGGTTCAATCCCTGTGTCAGGAATATCCTCTGGAGTAGAAAATGGCTACACACTCCAGTATTCTTTTCTGGAAAATTCCATGGATAGAGGAGCCTGGTGGGTTGCATTCCATGGAGTTGCAAAGAGTTGGACATAACTGAGCACTTAGGCATATACACAGTAAATAAATACGCATGTATAAATAGATACACATGCATATATATTCTATATATTTATCCATAAAATTATATACAACACAAATGTATTTATGGTATATATTTATAATAAAATGTATATGTATACATATATGTTTACTGGCAAAAGGCAAAGGAGAAAAGGAAAGATATACCCATCTGAATGCAGAGTGCAGAGTTCCAAAGAATAGCAAGGAGAGATAAGAAAGCCTTCCTCAGTGATCAGTGCAAAGAAATAAAGGAAAATAACAGATTGAGAAAGTCTAGAGATCTCTTCAAGAAAATTAGAGATACCAATTAAACATTTTATGCAAAGATAGGCACCATAAAGGACAGAAATGGTATGGACCTAACAGAAGCAGAAGATATTAAGAAGAGGTGGCAAGAATACACAGAAGAAATACATAAAAAAGGTTCTCATGACCCAGATAACCGCGACGGTGTGATCACTCACTAGAGCCAGACATCCAGGAATGTGAAGTCAAGTGGGCCTTAGGAAGCATCACTACCAACAAAGCTAGTGGAAGTGATGGAATTCCAGTTGAGCTATTTCAAATCCTAAAAATGATGCTGCTAAACTGCTGCACTCATTATGCCAGCAAATTTGGAAATCTTAGCAGTGGCCTCAGGACTGGAAAAGATGTTTTCATTCCAATCCCAAAGAAAGGCAATGCCAAAGAATGCTCAAACTACCGCACAACTGCACTCTTCTCACACCCTAGTAAAGTAATGCTTAAAATTCTTCAAGTGGTCTTCAACAATACATGAACTGAAAAATTCCAGATGTTCAAGCTGGATTTAGAAAAGGCATAGGAACCGAAAATCAAATTGCCAACATCTGCTGGATCATAGAAAAGGCAAGAGAGTTTCAGGAAAACATCTAAAAGCCCCTACAATGGTCAGTACCTTTTGCATATTTTTGCAAAGCCAAAGACACATAGCACAGTAGTAAGGCAAGCTAATTTTTAAAATGTTCATATTACTTGATTTATTTGGAGGCCTTCAGACATTCGCACACATTTGAAAATGTATTTGATATCTAAAATAAAATTATGGAGAAAAAAAGCATTGCAAGAATTTGGCCTTCTCTTTCTATTAGACAAAATTACAGCTAATTAAGCAGAATTGAAGCAGTGGAGTTTTGCAGTGTCCATTACATGTTTGCATGGTGAACAGGCCATCTATGAATTCATCTGAGAGGGAAACTTATTGCCAGTTGGTGTCAAAAACAGAATCATTATTGGGCATTGTGTAATTTTCAAAAATAATAAAAGCCAACACTGACCTCAGCCAATGGATTGGTTGTATAAAAAAATAGTAAAAAAATGGTACTACCATTTTTGCAGTCAAAATATTTTAAAAATATCCCAATAGATCTGTAAAAACAAATTATTTATTGATGAGAAATTCCCAGATTACAAGGGAATTTTGTAGTGTGATAAATATAAATAAAACCCAGTATTAAAAAACATCTTGCAAAAATGTAGCAAACTATTTGTTCAGCCTGGGCCTCTTAAATGGCATCCCGTTATTTATAGAGATGTAGTTTCTTATAATAAGGGATGATAAATCAGAGTGGGAAAAATCCCATTACAGGTTATAAATCAGACTTTACTAAGTATGTGTGTGTGCTCAGTTGTGCCTGACTCTTTATGATCCTATGAACTGTAGCTGGCCAGACTCCTCTGTCCATAGAATTCCTCAGGCAAGAATACTGGAATAGGTTGCCATTTCCTTCTCCAAGGGATTTTCCTGACCCAGAGATCAAATCCATGTCTCTTGCATTGCAGGTGTATTCTTTACCACTGAGCGACTTGGGAAGTCCTTACTAGCTATAGGATACTTGTTATTTCACTGTTTAGGGTTGGTGGGAAATGTGATATCTTCTCCCCCCAAGTTAATGTGTGTATTATGTGAAATGGCTTTGTAAACTACATTTTAATGTACTACATTAATGCTATTTATTATATTTAAAGCAGTTGCTATTAGTGTGTAAATATTACCAAATGGCACTCCTATATTGTTTACCAAAATAGCCAAATATAGTCAGTGTTGTGTGATGTACTCAACAGAAACTAGTAAATAACTCAATAGATAAGTGGGATAATAACATCTAAACAAAAATGTAATCTTATTTCATTCTTCAATGAAGAACTTTTCAATTTTTTAATGTGACGTTTGTGTTTTTAAGTAGAGTAAACCCTCTTAATTTGAATATAGAATCACAGGTATGAAGGAAAAACAATAACAAAAATAACAGAAAATGATACCAAAAATGTCTGTGAAACTATTCCCATTACTTTCAAACAAATATTTATTCATCATGTCAAAATACTGAATTTTATTTTGTTCATATATGAAATGAAGAGATTAAATACGTGCAGAATCATTCCAAATAATTCTTTGTCAAAGATAATAGCTCAGTTTATGTTGCTTTACACAATAAAATTTCAGCCATCCATAAGGACTTGAAAAAACTGACAACTAAGTTTAAAAAGATGCATATGTGGAGCGAGCTATAATTATAGTTACATGTATATATGCAAGAGACCACCTTACCTGCCTCCTGAGAAACCTGTATGCAAGGCAAGAAGCAACAGAACTGGATATGGGACAATGGACTGGTTCAAAATCAGAAAAGGAGTATGCCAAGGCTGCATATTGTCACCCTGCTTATTCAACTTACATGCAAAGTACATCATGTGACATGCCCAGCTCGATGAAGCTCAAGCTGGAATCAAGATTGCCAGATGCAATATCAATAACCTCAGATATGCAGATGACACCACCTTAAATGCAGAAAGCAAAGAGGAACTAAGGAGCATTTTGAAAAAGGTGAAAAAGGAGAGTGAAAAGCTGGCTTACACTCAACATTCAGAAAAGGAAGATCATGGCATCCAGTCCCATCACTTCATGGTGCATAGATGAGAAACAGTGGAAACAGTGACATACTTTACTTTCTTGGGCTCCAAAATCACTGTGGACACTGACAGCAGTCATGAAGTTAAAAGGTGCCTTCTCCTTGGAAGAAAAGCAATGAAAAACCTAGACAGCATATTAAAAGGCAGAGACATCACTTTACTGGCAAAGGTCCATTTAGTCAAAACTTTGGTTTTTCTAGTAGTCATGTACAGATGTGAGAGTTGGACTGTGAAGAAGGCTGAGCGCCAAAGAATTGCTGCTTTTGAACTGTGGTGCTAGAGAAGACTCTTGAGAGTCCCTTGGACAGCAAAGAAATCAAACCAGTCAATCCAAAAAGAAATCAACCCTGAATATTCATTGGAAGGACTGATACTGAAGCTGAAACTCCAATACTTTGGCCAACTGATGCGAAGAGCCAGCTCATTGGAAATGATCTTGATGCTGGGAAAGGCTGAATGCAGGAGGAAAGGGGGATGACAGAGGATGAGATGGTTGGATGGCATCACTGATTCAATGAACATGAGTTTGAGCAAACTCCAGGAGATAGTGAAGGACAGGGAAGCCTGGTATGCTGCAGTGCATGGAGTCTCAAAGACTTCCACACGACTGAGCAACTGAACAACAACAAATATGTAATAAGCAATAAAAGCAAATGGATAATGATTAAAAATTTAAGTATTTTAGGAATACTTAGATAGCATCTACTTGAAATAATATACAGTAATTCTCATTTTCAGAAAACATTTCCATTAATATCAGTGATGCTGAGTCCTGGTTTCATGTGGTTCAGTTCAGTTCAGTTCAGTTGCTCAGTCGTGTCCGACTCTTTGCGACCCCATGAATCACAGCACGCCAGGCCTCCCTGTCCATCACCATCTCCAGGAGTTTACTCAGACTCACGTCCATCGACAGGCACAAGTCCATTATACAAAGAGAACACTGACTTTAACAGTTTAATTAAATTGACTCTAATTCCTATTTTATCAACTAGAAAGAAAAACTGCCTTCTACATTTTTAACACCAGATCTACATTTTAAAAATCATGTAAAAACAACTGGAAACAACCAATAAGTATATAATTAATGAGTTAATTGTAATACATTCACATAAAATATTAAAACATAATAAAAAGAACTTATGATATGTACAAGTGGAGAAATCACAAGGACAGAATGATGAGTAACACAAGCCAGACAAAAATGTATATGCATTGTGCAATTTGATTTATATGAAATAAAAAAACTGGTAAACCTAATCAATGGTATTTGTTTAATAGTGATAGACATCAATAAGGCATGAGATAATCTTCTAGGGTGCTGGAAATTTCTATATCCTGACCTGAGACACTGCATATATATGCATGTGGTTACATATATTTACACATATGTAAAACATTCACCCACCTGTATAGTTAGGGAGCATATATGTTAAATACTCCATTTAAAAAAAAAAAACTTATAGTCTCATAAAGAAACAAAAAGTCAAAGGACCATCTTCAAATTTTCAGAAAGCATGCTAAATGGAAATTTTAACAAAACTCATGAAAGGATCAAAGTGCCCTAGGATACAAATCAAGGACGAAATTATAAACTAGAAACTTTTAATAATGTGACTTTTACAGAAACAATAATTCATGGTCAAGTTTATATTCAATATATATATTTTTATTAGTCCTTTACATGTTGAGTAATGAAGCTAAATGCCTCTTCTATTTTGTTTCCATATCACTAGCGTTTTAAAAAGAGAACAACAGAACATTTGGTAGCTGGATATAAATGACTTTACAGCAGTAAGAGGTCCTTGTGTAGAGAAAGGAATACAAAACTTGAAGGAAGATTTATATTCAAGGCAACTTTCCAGGCACTGGTATTATTAACATGAGCAGAAAGATCATTTTTTTCCCTCTCTACATCACCATTTTCTTCTACAATGAGGAAGTTAAAGAAAGATCATTGATCATGATCACAGCTCAAAAAGTGAATGGATCAAATATCTTAGAGTTGGAAAAGTGATTTTGGACCAATTTTTTTAATATTCATGAAGAGAGTTTGAAAAGTCACATCCAACAATTTTATAAAATGCATTTTTTGCCCATATCCTCATTTCTCTTAAGTTTTAGTCTTAACAGAAGTTAGAAATCTAATTTTTAAACATTTATCAACAATTGCTCGGTAATATAGTTCAAGTTTCTTTCTACACAGCCTGTGATATGGACAAACTGAATTTTGTAAAGACACCATCATCTAGTGGGAACACTGACTTCAGAGCAGCAAAACATTGTGGAAAGAGTTCTGAATCTCTGCTTCCATGGAATGCCATGATAGTGCTGTGCTCAGGACCACTTGGTATTATTGGTGACCACAGTGAAAACTCACTGTGCCTCTCCAGTTCATGTACCTCTTTATTTATAATAAAACATATGTTAACAAACAAGCTAGTGAAATTTCCTGGCTAAGAAGATGTTTTTCCCCCTATTGTACTATTCTACAGCTCAACATTTTAAGCCACCAATATGCAAAAGTGAAGAGGAGCTAAAAAGCCGCTTGATGAAAGTGAAAGAGGAGAGTGAAAAAGTTGGCTTAAAGCTCAACATTCAGAAAACGAAGATCATAGCATCCGGTTCCATCACTTCATGGGAAATAGAGAGGGAAACAGTGGAAACAGTGTCAGATTTTATTTTGGGGGGCTCCAAAATCACTGCAGATGGTGACTGCAGCCATGAAATTAAAAGACGCTTACTCCTTGGAAGAAAAGTTATGACCAACCTAGATAGTATATTCAAAAGCAGAGACATTACTTTGCCAACTAAGGTCCATCTAGTCAAGGCTATGGTTTTTCCTGTGGTCATGTATGGATGTGAGAGTTGGACTGTGAAGAAGGCTGAGCACCGAAGAATTGATACTTTTGAACTGTGGTGTTGGAGAAGACTGTTGAGGGTCCCTTGGACTGCAAGGAGATCCAACCAGTCCATTCTGAAGGAGATCAGCCCTGGGATTTCTTTGGAGGGGATGATGCTCAAGCTGAAGCTCCAGTACTTTGGCCACCTCATGCGAAGAGTTGACTCATTGGAAAAGACTCTGATGCTGGGAGGGATTGGGGGCAGGAGGAGAAGGGGACGACCGAGGATGAGATGGCTGGATGGCATCACGGACTCAATGGATGTGAGTTTGAATGAACTCTGGGAGATGGTGATGGACAGGGAGGCCTGGCATGCTGCGATTCATGGGGTCTCAAAGAGTCGGACACGACTGAGCGACTGAACTGAACTGAACTGATATGCAAAAGAGCCTCATATTAGAAATGCAATCATTACCCACATAATCATTTCTTTAATGTAAAAAACCTCTTATGCCCAAAAGCATTTAATTGGTGACTGGTTATTGCTTAACTTAACATTAAATGATTTAAGTCATACCTGAATGATCTAGTGGTTTTCCCTACTTTCTTCAATTTAAGTCTGAATTTGGCAATAAGAAGTTCATGATCTGAGCCACAATCAGCTCCTGGTCTTGTTTTTGCTGACTGTATAAAGCTTCTCCATCTTTGGCTGCAAAGAATATAATCAATCAGATTTCGATTTTGACCATCAGGTGATGTCCATGTGTAGAGTCTTCTCTTGTGTTGTTGGAAGAGGGTGTTTGCTATGACCAGTGTGTTCTCTTGGCAAAACTCTATTAGCCTTTGCCCTGCTTCATTCTGTATTCCAAGGCCAAATTTGCCTGTTACCCCAGGTGTTTCTTGACTTCCTACTTTTGCATTCCAGTCCCCTATAATGAAAAGGACATCTTTTTGGGTGTTAGGTCCAAAAGGTCTTGTTGGTCTTCATAGAACCGTTCAACTTCAGCTTCTTCCACATTACTGGTTGGGGCTTTTACTGCAAGGAGATCCAACCAGTCCATTCTAAAGGAGATCAGTCCTAGGTGTTCTTAGGAAGGACTGATGCTAAAGCTGAAACTCCAATACTTTGGTCACCATATGCGAAGATTTGACTCATTGGAAAAGACTCTGATGCTGGGAGGGATTGGGAGCAGGAGGAGAAGGGGACGACAGAGGATGAGATGGCTGTATGGCATCACCGACTCGATGAACATGAGTTTGGGTGAACTCCAGGAGTTGATGATGGACAGGGAGGTCTGGCGTGCTGCAATTCATGGGGTCGCAAAGAGTCAGACAGGACTGAGTGACTGAACTGAACTGAACTGAACATTAAATGTACTTCATATATTAAAAACACCTATTATATAAAGTATCTCTCACTATTCTCCATCTATGATTGATTTTTAATGTTTTTAGAATTTTGTTTCTTCAACTGTTAAAGAAGAGCTTTTAAATCAAAGGAATATATTTAATGTTCCTTATACTCTTAAAGCCAAAAATCATAATATATAGTGCATTGAAAAACAGGATGGAGTAGAAGCACTATTAATACAAATTCAAATCACGAAAAGGACTCTCAGCAGGCCAGAAACTCTAAGAAAATTACTTAAGCACTCTAACAACTCTCATCTGTACAATAAAGGTAATGATCCCCAATTTGATATTTACTTTAAAAATTAAGGGAGATGACAAAGATCTTTGAACAGGATCTGAACCACTACATCAATGACTGGTCATGTATAACACTTCCAATGGTGGGAGCTAATTACTTGAAAAGAAATGTTATAGACAGGATAGATAAAGGTTTCCATCAGGATACTCCTAACCAATGAGTCCGTTTTCTAAATACCTCCAAGGTCAATTTTTTGCAGTTATTTTAGTAAAACTCTTTGAAAAGCAAATTATTGTTAAAATACTAATGGATTAATTATAATGACTCTCTGAGCTTACACAGGATAAACACCCTTTGATTCCCTGGCCCAAAACAATCATTCACCTTTCACTTCCCCTTTTTCCTGCAACCAACAACACGCCTTCTCAGAAGAGTTTTAGAAAAGTTTGGCTATTCTAAGCTGCAGAGAAAAGTATATTTCAAGACTGAGGTAACGTGGTGAAGAACAGATCTTTACCGATCCAGAATTGCCAAAACAATCCTGAGGAAAAAGAACAAAGCTGGAACTAAAATAGAGCTACCATTTGAGCCTGCAATCCTACTCTTGGGCATATATCAATAGGAAAACGGTCCAAACATATACATTCAGTTCACTGTAGCACTGTTTACAATGGTTGAGATGTGGAAGCACCCTAAATGTCCATCAACAGAGAAATGGATAGAGAAGATGTAGTACACACCTATAATTGAATATTATTCAACCAGTAAAGAGAATGTAATAATGCCATTTGCATTAACATGAATGGATCTATAGATTGTCATCCTGAGTGAAGTAGGTCAAACAGAGAAAAATGAATATTGTATGATACTGCTTATGTGAGGAATCTAAAAAGAAGTGATGCAAATAAACTTTTTTACAAAACAGAAGCAGACTCACAAACTAGAGGATCAGCTTATGATTACTAGGGGGAAGGGACAGTTAGGGAGTCTGAGACTGGCATGTACACACTGCTATATTTAAAATGGATAACCAACAAGGATTTGTTAGATAGCACAGGGAACTCTGCTAATGTTAGGTGGCAGCCTGGATGGGAGGGGAGTTTGGGGGAAAATGGATACATGTTTATATATGGCTTAGTCAGACTGCTGTATACCTGAAACCATCACAATATTGTTAATCAGCTATACTCCAGTATAAAATAAAAAGTTAAAAAAAAAAAGAGCTGGAGATAAAACCCTCTCAGACTGCAGACAATACTATAAAGCTACAGCAACCAAAACAGTATGTTATTGGCACAAACATTATGTTATTGGGGACACATAGATCAGTGGAACAGAATAGGAAGCCTTGAAATAAACCCATACACCTACAGTCAAAATATCTTCCACAAAAGAGGCAAGAAAATACAATGGGTAAAAGACAGTCTCTTTAGCAAGTGGTGTTGGGAAAGTTGGACAGCTACATGTAAACTCATGAAGTTGGAACACTCCCATACACCATACACAAAAGTAAACTCCATATGGTTTAAGGACTTAAATATAAGACATGACACCATAAAACTTCTAGAAGAGAACACAGGCAAAACATTCTCTGACATAAATTGTACCAATATATTCTTAGATCAGTCTTCTAAGGCAAAAGAAATAAAAGCAAAAATAAACAAGACCTAATTAAACTTAAAAGTTTCTGCACAGCAATCAACAAAGCAAAAATACAGCCTACAGAACTGAAAAAAAAAAAAAAAGTTGCAAATGAAGGGACCAATGAGGGGTTAATTTGCAAAATCCACAAGGAGTCCCTACAGTTCAATACCAAAAGAAAAAAAAAAAAGAAAGAAAGAAAATGGGTGACTTTCTTGGTGATCCAGGGGTTAAGAATCCACCTTGCAATGCAGGGACATGGGTTCCATCCTTGGTAGTGGAACTAATACCCCACATGCTGCAGCACAGCTAAGCCTGCAGACCACAACTAGAAAGCCCAAAGCAATGCAACAGAAGGTCCTGCATGACGAAATGAATATCCCACACACTGGAACTAAGACCTGACACAGCCAAATAAATACATCTTACAAAATGGGCAGAAGACAGAAACAGACGTTTCTCCAAAGAAGAAACACAGATGATGAACGGGCACATGAAAAGATGCTCAACACTGCTTATTATTAGAGAAATTCAAATCAAAATCAGGTATCATTCACACTAGTCAGAATGGACATCATCAGAACATTTACAAATAAATGCTAAAGAAGGTATGGAGAAAATAGAACACTTCTACACTGCTGATGAAAATATAAACTGGTGTGATCACTATGGAAAACAGTATGAAGTTTCCTTAAAAACCTAAATATGGATCGAGCAATCCCAGTTCTGGGCATAGATTCAAAAAAGATGAAAACTTTAATTTGAATATGAAACCCAAAGTTTAAAGCAGCACTATCTATAATAGCCAAGACATGGAAGCAACCTAAGTGTCCATCAATATATAAATGGATAAAGACATGGTGTCTGTACACACACACACACACCCACAATGGGATATTACTCAATCAAAAAGACTGATATAATGTCACTTTCAGCAACATGGATGGGTCTAGAGATTATTAAACTAAATGAAGTAAGCAAATGGAGAAAGAAAATATCATATGATATCACTTACATATGAAATCTAAAAAAAGGTTACAAGTGAATCTATTTACAAAATAGAAACAGACTCCCAGACATAGAAAACAAACATGGTTATCAAGGAGGAAGTGGGGGGATGAATATATTAAGAGTATGGCGTTAGCAGATACACACTATTATATATGTGTGTGTGTATATAGAATGTTGCGTATTCTATTATCTATATATATATAATAGAAAAGCAACATGGATTTATTGTACAATGCAGGGAATGACATTCAATATCTTGTAAAAACCCATAATGGAAAATAATCTGAAAAAAATGGGTATATATAACTGGATCAGTTTGCTATATACCTGAAACTAATACAATATTGTAAATAAACTATACTTCAACAAAATAAAAAGCAGGTCTTTTCCTGGTCAGATAATATTAATGACAGTAGCTTATCACTATAGGCTTCCCTGGTGGCTCAGACATAAAGCATCTGCCTAAAATGCAGGAGACCCGGATTCGATTCCTGGGTCAGGAAGATCCCCTGGAGAAGGAAATGGCAACCCACTCCAGTATTCTTGCCTGGAAAATCCCATGGATGGAGAAGTCTGGTAGGTTACAGTCCATGGGGTCGCAAAGAGTCAGACATGACTGAATGACTTCACTTTCACTTTATCACTATGGAGTATATAAGTAGCTCTAAGTGAAATGAATGGATTTTTTTTAAAAAGCTGATTTTCCAGAAATGTAGGCTCAAGGTTATTGTTTATAATCCAATAGACTAATACAGTTTATTAGTATTCCCTATTATACCAATGTATTTACATCTTATTCTTGATATTTTTCTTATCACTTGGCAAGCAAACATAAAGCTCTCTTACACACACACACGTTATCTTGTGAACATGCACACATACACATTTTGGCTGTAGTTGGATCATCTTGCATGTTATCAGGAAGTATATAATGTAATCTCATGAAGGCATAGAGTATATAGAAGAGATCTACACTCTTAATCACTCTTCACAAATCTGCTGTATGTTTTGGTCTGGTTGTAATTTCCAATAGCTTAATGGTTCTATAGCTTAATGGTTCCAATAGTTTAATGCTACCTAGACAGTGACTCTCCCAAGTGCTCATAAGTATTAATTCCCTTTATCTAGTAAACCTAGTACTGATGCTTCAAATCCAATTTAAAAACCATTAAAATGCAGTGAGTTTTAAATCCATTGTAATTTAGCTCATTTCTGTGAAATTTAGAAGAAAGCAGCTGTACATTGTACACATCTATAAATTACTTTTAATTGCACTTTTCTCAAGCGAGAAAGCAAAAGCTTTACCTGCAATGCAAATTGTAAATCTGACCACAAAAATGCTGGTAAACACTTTTGTTTTATATATATTATATTACATATATATACATACATACATATATATATAATTTTGTTCTGGGCTCATCACATAATCTCATCTCACTATTAATCCAGACTGTTATAAGATTTAGTTACTTCAAGCTTCATCTGAGTAGACATTAAGATGGAAAATGGAAACTGTAATATATTTGATTACTCCGAAGTTGTTTACTTATCAAAGAGGAGGGAACAAATTTCATAGGTAGGCTGGCTGATTCTGAAAGCAGAAAATATGCAAATACTAATACATTCATGTTTACTGATTTGGGTACTGAAAATTTAAACAAATCCCAGATATGACGTAGCCTAGTAGCTCACATTTTATCTAAGACCAATTCATTCAATAAGTCAACCCTTTGTCTTATATCAGGCATTTTGAATTACTGATTACCAAAGTCAGTTACTACCTTCTAGTAACAAATAGCAGTTTCTAATTTAAATTTCTTGGTACAAAATATATCAATAGAAAAATGTTATCATTATATAAATATTCTGAACTGATTATTGCTGTTTCATCTGACAAAATTACAAATCATTGTTTGTCTCTATATCCTTGTTGATTCATTACCTAACCTAATTCATTACCTAATTGAATATGTTTTAGAAACAGCTAAATTTCACCTGAATAGGGATTTTCTATGCATCAAACTTTTGACTGTCAAGCTACATGAATGTATCTAAAATTGGCTGTTGACAAAAAAATCTCTCTGGGGAATATTTATGAGTATATAAACATTCCACTCTAGGAGTGGAAAGGAAAGTACATGTGATCCATTTAGAATCCTACAGAATAAGAAATAGCAACATACATACAATTTTCAAAAGCTGCCCCATTAGCAAAAAATTTCTATTTTCATCGTTATGCCTCATGAAGACAATAATAGAAACAATTTTTAAAATGGTTTCAACAAGTAGTTTGCAGATGACATCTCAAATAAATTATAATAAAATTAATCCCAAATTGAATTTCAGGACAGTTGCTTCATCATTGTTTAAATATTTGGGGCATGCAATGTATATTAATATAAACTATTTTGATCACAAAGCACAGTTTGTTAATTCACAAGTAGAAAATTCATATTATACAGCTTTTAGACACTCAACCTTTCATGTACAACTGTCCACATTCTTCAGGAAAGTGCCCAGGTTTAGTGAAGAATTAAAAACTAATTATCCTTGTTAAGGCTGAGTTGGCTTGGTTATTATGCTGATTTGGCCAACTGATTGAGCTGATTTACCCAAATTGTGATTTTGTTTCTTAAAATTACTATACAGAGAAGAACACTGCCTTTGCCAAAGAGACCCAATCACAGACCCTCCAGTTAACAACAAAGAGTGTGTTCTGAAACATACTTCTGCAAAAATTTCTGAGATTAGTCTTATGGGGGCTCTGAAGCATGACATGGAAAACGACTACATGGGCCTGAAACTTTATACATCGTATTAGACTGGACCAAAATCATCACGTTGCTACCACTTTCCTAGTAGCTCTTAAGTGAAAAGCAAATGAAGGCTGCTCTTAAAGCCCACTGTGTATCTTTCCAGTTTGTTGTTTGGGGATGAATAGCAAGTTGTAATTAGTTGCTATAAAAATACACCACGTCATTAATCTTCATTTTATTCTCTATTTTGTTTTTTTTTTTTAAACTGAATTCTGTAGAAAGCCCATGTATTCCTCACATTTACATAAACACTTTTAAAAAATACAGTCATTCCTTTCAAAATCTCTGCAAATAGTAAAGTAGTTGATAATCACAGGAGAGAAAAAAAATTTTTGAAATATTTTCAGGTGTCCTGCCACACACACATGTTGACCTCTTAAGCTAATGGGAGAAATGAAAAATAAAGCACGGCGTAGTTTCATGGTATTTTTTAGGAGAGTTATTACATGGCACTCAAGAATAGCAAAGTAGAGGCAATTTAAAAAGTAGTAAATACTAATCATTTTTAAGCCAATAATCACATTATACACTTTCTATCAATTAGTAAATCTTTAAACTAATAATAATGAAGTATCTAGAATCACTATACAAATATGTAAATGACCACTAATTTACACAAAATATTCAGTGCTTCAAATTATCAAAATCATCAGATATGATATGATTATCTATACTGATTTATATATAAACTAGCTTTCAATATGAAACTCAAAATCTTTGTTTATTCAGCGGACTGTGGAATAAGAATTAGCTTCAAATCCACTACTACATTTTCCAGCCTAATTCTCAGAGCAGAAGATTTACTCAGAGCAGAAGATGTACCTAGACGCATAAACAAGAAAGCTAAAAGTTAAAACTAAAAAATTGATTTTTTTAGGGGAAAAAAAAAATTGAGAACCAAAATAGAGGCCCTTTGTTAATCTTGACTTTGAGAAAAGAATATACAGCTAGGTATAAATTGCCATTGTTTAAATATATAATAAGTCAGGTTGTTTATAAAATAAATCCTACCATGTTTAAAAACTATATCAAATAGCAATATTTATTTTATGCTAATTTTAAAATTAAATCAATAGTAGCTAAGAAATGCAACAAGTGCAAATTGATCATTCTTTTATATGAAATAGACAAAATAAAAAAGCATTATTCATTTTTATTTAATATAAATTGTATTTCAAATCAAACCATAACATTTAAATAATAACCTGTTTATCTAATTTATAGCTACATATGGAAATATAACAGTTGTTCATCTCACAGAAGGATAAAATACTACTGTTATTTCTATGGAAAAAGTCTTCTAAATGCACTTTCAAGAAAGTAATTTTTTAATGTTCAAGATTCACTGTATTCATTAAATGACAGAGTACTATCAGCAGTTTACAAGAAAAGTATCTCTTTACTGTTAGCACATACTTTCTCCAGTACAACAAAGGTTGGTGTCTTACGTGTTTCACTGTCTACTTTTGTTATTACAAATTCAAGATCATCCTACGTATACTAATCTTTTATGGGAGAGGTCATTGCAGGTGTGCCAAAATTCAATAATTATATTCTATCTAATGCAGCAATACATTTACCTCATTGCTGGATTTACTATTTAGAGCAAAGCATTTTGTTTGAATAATAAAATGCTCAACAAAAATGCCCAGTTATAACATTTCTCGCATTTAAAAGTTGTGGATAAAATACTGCAGCTTTAAAGTGTGTGTTCTTTTCAACAAGAAGTACATTTTATACTTAATTATTTAATATTTCTTTTAACTGAGGGGAAAGAAAGAATTTTATGTGCCTGTTGCATAATTGAAACTAACCAAAGCACTGTCACACTTAAAACGGTAAAGACCCATAATTTAAATTGACAACTGCAAATGAATTTCACTTTCTCTAAAGAGTGAAGTAGTTTCCAGATTGTAAACTGGAATTGGTTTTTACATTTCCAAGAGATTGGGAAAAATAACAAATAAATCAAATTATTCAAACTGTTCTTTGCAAATATACTTAACAAAATATTGAAATATTTTTCTTTTTAGAAGTAATTGTATTCTGAATGTAGTTTTAAAATGTCAACTCAGTGGAAAAATGTATTCAGTGTTTTTCAGCCATTGTCTCAAAAGAAAAATTAGCTAATAATTCCATAACAAGCATATACTTTTGAAATATTCAATTACAGTTTATAACTATTGCAAAAAAAAGTAAATTTGCTAGCTTTTTCAGTAAAGTACACAACTTAATTTTTTCTCAATACTTATGTGCTTCTACCTCAATTCAAAAGTATTTGTCAGTAATTTTGTACAATTGAATTTCTTCTGACCTCACAAACTAACGTATTTGTGCACTTTAAAAGTTTGACATTTTACCGCATTTATTTTACTATGGCCTCTAGTAGCCAAAAAACCCTACCACAGCAACAGCTAAAATCATTACTTGAAACATTTCTCAATATATTTAAGAGAAATATGCTGTCAATTTCAAATAAGCAAGACAATTAATTAAAAAATAAATGGAAATAGAAGACAATGTCGTGTTATGACAGCTAAGGTTAAGATAAAAATAGAATTCAAAAATAATTTTTAAGCAAGGACCTTGCTGAATAAGCAAGCTATATTATTTTTCCTGCACCTGTTTGATCATAATAAATAATAAAAATGTTCCTGCTTTATTCAAATTTTGAAATATCTATCTTATATATTAATTTCTTTTTCAAGAATACAAAATATTAGATTAAATGAGAATTCAACTGTGATCTCACAAGGAAGTATAGAACTTATCCAGGTAAATATCTATAAATACCAGATATTTATTGCCCTTTCCTAATTTATAGCATCTCTGTATTTTAATGTTGACTGATGTAACTTAAAACACTTCATGCCTGAATACAACTAATAGCAAGGTAAATACAATACCATAACTCACCCCACAGTAATACCAAAAATATTTTATACATACATAAATTATATATGCATACATAAAGTGATCTGAAGGATATCAAATGCATTTGCTAATGCTAAAATTTACTTTAAGCTAATGTTCACTTTTTCCTATGACTCCAATTAGCAATCTTTTTACCATGTAATAAAAAAAGGTAAGATAAACATAGCGATAAATATATGAAACACATATCTACTAAAACAGCTCTAATTCATGATTCTTTAAAGAATAAATCAGATTCTTATCAATATTTCTTTAAAAAATACGGTTATTTTAAAGTGAAAAATAAAGTTTCATTCTAGATTACCACAGACTAACATATAAGGGAAAATAGTTCTTATAGTAAGGTCTCTTAAAAAGAAATAGAGCAACTGAGATCCCACTTTTCTGCTTTTAAATACACTTCTATATGTCTATTTCTAATGTTTAAATATATTGCTGAAAATGGTTATGTAAAATCTGAAGTTGTTTGTATCTGATTACTAAGGTATTTCATTGCAACCTGTGAGTTTAACTCTTAAAGTGCTGGAGTATAAAGTAACGCATTGGCTTTCGTGAAAAAATTCATTTATAATAAAATAAAAAGTGACAGTTCTAAAAATCAGATGAATGTGTCTTTATGATTTCTTTCACACACATAAACACATCATTTTTTATCACAAAACAGCAATTAAATACAAGTATTTAAAGTTATTCAGTCATGTTTATATATATCAAGCACTTCTATTAAAATATTTATTGTAAACACATCAAGGTGTTAATACATTTTTAAAATTATATGAAAAGTTCTAACATTTTTTAGAATCTTAAACACTATGATATTTAAAATATACAAAACATCCTATTTTAGAAATGTTAAACTCATTGTGCACAGAGTGAAACTTCTAGAAAACTTCATTACTTACTGTCCACTGAGTATTACTGACAGAGATGAACATTTTTCAGAATTAATCTGCTAATTATCCTGAAGTGTTTTGAATAACTCTTTCGTACTATATAGTTCTCAGTGTGATTATCCCTACACTGATCTGCTGAGGAAAACAAAAAAAAAATCAGTAAATCTTCTTCTTTAAGATTGTTCTTGTTATAACATATTTTAGGTGGCCACAAGCAGGAACTCATAATTCTCAAAAGCAACAATATGAGGAAAATGTTTTTAAATGCTTGTTTCATATTTACTGTATAAAGTCATTTTGACATGCCTACACAACTGATTATGGCAGCTTTCAGACATGATTTCTAATCAGAAAAAAAAAAAAAAGTGTTTTTTTTTTTCTCCAGGTTCTTTAGAGAAAGCTTGCCGCTGGGAAGTTGATCTTGGCCAAGTGCCAAAATCATGTGCAAAGGGGCCTCATTAGGGATTCATGGCAGCCTTCAGCACTAACAAAAAATGTGACCCAACAGGCTAAATCAGCGACTAAAATTAAAAAGTAAGAGACAAAGACAACTTACTTAATATTCCTTCCAAAGCAACATTAAACTTCTTTTGGTAATTAAACCCTTGTTAGTCTAATGCAGTGTTCCTCTGTCCTCAAATGATTGTACAATTACTCTTTAAAACTTGTCAATTTCCCTCCTAAATACACTTTCTTTCTGCGGCAGTTTACAAAGATTTTGCTATATAATAAAACCCTATATCCACTATAATCAGTTCAACAGCAGAAAACAAAATCGTCAAAATGCAGACTACAGTATTCCCTTAAGATTTAAACAAACAAACAAAAAATAAGCAAACAAGTAAGTACCTTTTAAACTTCTACAGAAGTGAACAGGCACACTCCAAGCTCACATCGCTTGTAATGATTCATTCTCACTGCCCAACTTTTCCCCCAAAAAGTAGATTTGATACGCAGCCTTACCTAGATGTCTTCTGGCTTTCCTGCAGATCAAAAAGTTTCCTGCCTAAGCACACAGATATTCTTTCACAAACCATAAAGGCCCTTTTATGAATCCAACCCTGGAACAGCCTGCCTTCCACAGCACGTTGAGAGCTCAGTGCGTCAGCTCTCAAGATAAAATACACTGCTAATACACAATTAGTGGGAGAGATTGTCTACTGGAGAATTTATCTTAACGAAAGAAGGAAAAAGAAGCTTTTTTTTCTGCCTTTTTTTTTTTTTTTCTGGAAAAAGAAGAGAGGGTGCGGTCAGATGTTAGGTTTTGCCTGAGAAAGGGCCCTACACTGCACTAGTACCTAAATACTAGCAGAAGCTGCCTGGGAAGACAGCCAATGGAAGGACTTTGTTTGACCCAGCTGCCAATCTCCCCTGAAGCCGTGCGCCAGACTAAACACTCACACTATTTTAACTGAAATCAGGCTACAGCAGCTGTTTGCTTTCCGGCTCTGAGCTCTGCACCCACCATGGCCTGTGCAGTTCACCCAGCGAGTTCTGCTAGCTGCGTGGCTAAAAATCTGTTCTGGGTTGGGATTTGTCACTGGAGAGCAAAATTTAACCCTATTCCTCGTGGTAAGTCTGAACTGTGTGTTGCTCAGCTTTTGCATCTGGTAATTCAGAATAATTTTACGATCTATTTAAAGAAGAGTGACATTTTCTTTCACAGAAGAAAAGATTTGAAGGTTACAAAGATTCATATTTTCTTTGAATTTCTAACCTAAATTCTTCAGATGTTTTCAAATAACACTAAGATAACTCTTGTGCATGGCAAGAACAAGACCCTTACCAAGCACTTCTAAGAACAAAGATGGTACCTATTCAACCCAACCCAAACTTCTTCAGCCCTGCCAAGATGGAAAGTTGGTAGAATGGGCACAGAGACTCAAATCATTCTGAAAGTTAGTTCTTTCTACTTAAGACTCCTCCAGAAGCAGCGTCCAAGCACAAAAGTAATTTGTGTTCCTTATATGAAAAAGTACCAAGTGATCCCATTTATCTTTCCTAAATTTCTAACCTTAGTTAGCCATTAGGCTGAATGTGAAAATTAATTATGAATTGTATAAGATTAAAATATGCCCATTGGTAGCCTGAAGTGAAAAGGAAACTAAAGAGAAGTTAGTCAGGAGAAGCACAGTTTAAATAATAATAAGAATTATCTGATGTAACAGGAAGAAAAGATCTGATAACCAAGAGTTACTGCAAGCAAGATAGCAGCCAAACATTACATATACACAGAAAATAAGTCAGGAAGTCATTCAACATGTGGAAGAGAGAAAGACATTGACAGGAGTGTGATAACATGGACTATAATCAAGTTATTCTTATTCCGGACCAAATTCCTAATTATGGAAAACCATGGTGAGAGAGGACAGCATCTTTTCACTTAGGGATCTTAATTTCTGTTGTTGCTCAGGGGTAGAAGAATGTCTCTTTGTTTATAGGCAAATAGCCAGTAAAACTTTTATTTTTTTTTAATGTAACTAATTCTGTTCACAGTGTAGTCAGAAGATAACCAAAAAAGAAATATTTCTGATACACTGCAAAAGTACTACCAGGGATAGTTTTGCAAAGTTGTTCCTCATACTTTAATAGAAAGTATACTTTGTTGCTGTTTCTGACCGCAAAATAATATTTCTGTTTTCTTATTTTAGAAACAAGAGATTGAAGTTACAAAAAGTAGTGAAGATGGTTCTAGAGAGGCTGAACTATTAGGTTTGATGGGTACAGGTAAACTGAAAGACCCAATTCATTAAAAATGCATGTAGAGAGAATACTGCATAACAAATGAGTTACTATCTCATTCTGAAAGGACTACATGCATTAACCTGGAAGATTTTCTTTGGATCTGGCTTCCTACATAGTGGAGTAAAATTGGTTGCTCAGAATTCTCATAGAATCAGACAAAATGTAGGAAAATGTTTGTGTATGTGTGTGTGTGTGTGCGCCTCTCTTTCAATCCACAAAAATATTCAAAGTTTCTCTGAATGGTCTATTACAATCTACCAAGAAAATATCATACAAATTACACAACTACATGTACTTCTGCAGTAGCTTAAGAAATAAATGTCAGCTTTTTAAGTCATCCAGTCTGTGGCATATTTTATCACAGCCTGAGAAAACTAATATAACGTTTAAGTTAAACGGAGTGAAAACTTATCTTATTGTTGACTACTTGATTACAGTTTGTGTCTATACTCTGGTGTTTGATTTTGCATGACAGTTCTGATCCATGGGTAATTTACAATCAAGGCACGGTACTAGACAAAAATTTCATATCAAGAGTTGGAATTATCAAAGGTTAGTCTTTGTAAGGGGAAAGTTCAAATAAATTCTACAAAGAGAATAGACTCTAAAGGAAGAAGAAAAAGAAATGTGGGTGCCTTCTAAGAAAGTTTGGATAAAGGTAAAGGAGGTGAGACTGAAAATAATCAAAGATAAAATAAGTCAAGGGGGTAATCAAAATATCCCCAAGGGAAGCCATATTTGCCCAGATAATTAAGAATGGACTCTCCACCTACATAAAGCTGGAAGTAGCAAGATCATGGTAGGAAATGGATTAGAATAGGAACACTTTTGCTGCTGTGTCAGGCTGAATTCTAAAACAGCCCTTAGATTCTCACTCCCTGGTATACCCTTATATACTACTCCAGAAGTTGGGCAGACCCATGAATATGATAATTTAGTTGTTTTGTTCATTAGGTTATCAACTTCCATGTAAGAATCAATGAGATCTCCATACAGAGTGAGAAGAATGAAGATACTATTCGGGAAGGAATACACCTGATCAGAAGAGGTAAGGAAAAGACAATTGAAGTTACCAATGCAATGAGGTGATGGTTTACCCATCAGTTGGCATGTGATGTTAGCATTCATTCATCTTTTGAATCATCTATCCTCTCAAAAATTCTAATTAATGTCAACTCTGCAGGGGCACTAGGCTAACTGTTGTGTGGGATTAAAAAATAATAATAACAGCACTCAATCTCATGTTTCCAATAGTCTAGTTAGCAAACTGAAAGCCAAACAGTCAGTTCTGAGGAAAATAGCACTGTGTTTGCTGAGCATGTCAGAATGCCAAGGCATTAGGTAATGTCAAGTGATTTAGTAAAATTAGATAGAATATTAGGACAACATTGATAATTATCACATATTCAAGTATTAATAATAAACAGGTTACTCTATTATAAAATATGATATATTTTTGTCACCCTACAGCTTCTTAATATCATTGTCTTAAAGTGCCTGGAGACATCATTATTTGTGTGAAATTATAATTGTTAGTCTCTCCTGTCATTTTTGGTAAGCAGTTCCATTATTTCCCACGATACTGCTAAGTCGCTTCAGTTGTGTCCAACTTTGTGTGACCCCATAGATGGCAGCCCACCAGGCTCCCCCGTCCCTGGGATTCTTCAGGCAAGAACACTGGAGTGGGTCATCATTTCCTTCTCCAATGCATGAAAGTGAAAAGTGAAAGTGAAGTCACTCAGTCGTGTCCGACTCTTAGCGACTCCATGGACTGCAGCCCACTAGGCTCCTCCGTCCATAAGATTTTCCAGGCAAGAGTATTGGAGGGGGGTGCCACTGCCTTCTCCATTTCCCCTGCTAACTGAGACCAAAAAGACCACATATCTCTTTAAAACTTAACAATTAAAAAATAAAATCCAAGACATCACTGTTGTGCACAAAAGTCCATTATTACACCAAAGTAAATTGTGAACCACACTATAGTGGCTTCAGATTTAAGCAAGATATAAGAAAAATACAAAAGCATTTTGAATATGTTTGCTAATGAGAGTACCCCTAAAAAAATGTTAAATGTAAATTGAATGTGATCAGGTAACGGAATAATTCAAGTTCTTATAAAGAAAATAATCCTAAATGACCAAGAAAAATCATATGCAAAGTTTTAAAATAATACCTGACACAACATACAATTATCAAAATAGAAAAGTAAGTTAACACTTGGGGTAACAAATGATGATACACTTGGACACACATCATACATATAAACAGAAAAAAAATTTTAAGTAATGGAATGATTTTAAAACAGACTTCACTTTGTAAGCTTTTTTTTTTAACCATTCCTGCTTCATTCCATTTTTTAGATTTATAATCTGTTTTTGAGACTTTTCATATTTTATAGTTTCAGAAGGATTAAGAACAATCTAAATACATACAAGGAGCAATAGATAACATGACTAGTCCTATATCCATAAATAAATTGAATTAATAACTAATAGCTTTTCTCCAAAGAAATCACCAGACACAAACAGTTTCACAAGCGATTTCTAACAAACGTTAAAGGAAGAAGTAACATCATTTCCCCACATTTTATTTTTTTAAGCAGAACGCTACGTAACTCATTCAATGAGCCTGGCATTATTTTAATGCTAAAATTAGATACAAGAAAAAAATCACAGACTTTTATCTCTCTTGAATATAAACACAAAGTGAAAACTCACTAAAATATTAACAAGTGAAATTCAACAATGTAGTAAAATAATAACACACTGCAACGAAATGATATTTATTTCAAGTATGCAAGGCTGTTTCAACATCTGAAAAATCAATCAATGTAATCTACCGTATCAACAGACTAAAGGAGGCAAATCATGCTGCTGCTGCAGCTGAGTCGCTTCAGTCGTGTCGGATTGTGTGCAACCCCATAGACGGCAGCCCACCAGGCTCCCCCGTCCCTGGGATTCTTCAGGCAAGAACACTGGAGTGGGTTGCCATTTCCTTCTCCAATGAACGAAAGTGAAAAGTGAAAGTGAAGTCCATCAGTCGTGTCCGACTCTTAGCAACCCCATGGACAGCAGCCTATCAGACTCCTCCGTCCATGGGATTTTCCAGGCAAGAGACTGACCTGGGCCGCCATTGCCTTCTCCAGTAAATCATGTGATCATATTAATTGACACAGAAGAAATAGCATTTAACAAAATCCAACACTCAATCACAGTAAAAATTATTCAGCAAGCTAGGAATAGAGGGGGGATTTCTCCAAATAGGTGAAGGACATCTACAAAACCCTACAGTTAACACAATCAAAAGTGAGTAGCCAGATACTTTCGCTCTAAGACCAGGAACAAGGCAAGCATGTTCCCTGGCACCATTCCTATTCAGCATCACATAGGAAGCCATAGCTGACGCCATAAGACAACATGAGAGAAAAAAAAAAAAAAGATAAATATGGGAAAAAATAAAACTGTCTCTATTAATTGGTGATAAGATTGTCTAGGAAAATTGCAAGCAATTTTTTAAAATAAAAAAGCAACTAGAGCAAGATTTCAGGACACAAGATTGATATACAAAATCTAACTGCCAGTTAGCAAATGAATAAGTTCTGGGGTTCTAATGTACAGCACTGTGATTATAGTAAACAGCATTGTATTGTACACATGAAAATTGCTAAGAAAATAGATCTTAAATGTTCTCAGCACAAAAAAGACATGATAATCATATCACGTGATGAAGTGTTAAATAATATTGTTGTAGGGCTTTCCCTGGCCCAAACTGTAAAGAATCCACCTGCAATGTAGGAGACCCTGATTTCATCCCTGGGTCAGAAAGATCCCCTGGAGAAGGGAATGGCAACCCATTCCAGTATTCTTGCCTGGAGAATTCCATGGACAGAGGAGCCTGGCAGGCTACAGTTCATGGGGTGGCAAGACTCGGACATGACTGAGTGACTCTCACTAACTAACAGTAGTAATCAGATTGCAATATGCAAGTGTGTCAGATCAGCTATGTGGGGTGCCAGCCTGCATTCTAAGTGGCTTCAATAGCGTCCGACTTTTTGTGACCCTATACCTATGTATAAATCTAACAAAATATGTACAATACATATTTATGTGGAAAACTACAAATTGCTGGTGATGAACAAAAGGACAATCTAAATATATGTATGCTTTTGCTCTGTTAGGGGAGGACCCAGTATGCAATGTCTCCAGTAGAGATGAACACATATATCACCCAGATCTTGGTTTCTAATACCATTCTCCAATAAAATGGAATAGGGCTCCTTGGAGAATTGTCTGATCCCAGGACTCAGCAAAATGGGCCTGCAGCTTCTTATAGTGCCAAAAAGTAAGTGCCAGAAATAAAAATAAAAATTAATGGTGAAGATACATTAAAGGGATACAGGAGCCAACTGAAAGAAGTCTCAAGGGCCAAAATTGAAGCAATTTAAACAAAAAAATACATAAAGTAGTATTGGACTACAACCCAAAGTATCAATACAAAATAAATATCCATGAATACAAAATAAATATCCATGAATAAATATCCATGAATATGCATATACATGAAATATCCATAAATACTGATATGAATTAATAGCTATGTATTCCATACTTAAGGAGGTGGAGCAAATCTGCCAACTCCTTAAGTGTTGGCTGAGCATAGTGACTTCTTAGTAACTACAAAGTAACTTCCTTCCAAAGAGCACAATATTGAAAGAGAAAAAAAAAAATAGTTTACAGCGGAGAAAGCTGACAAACACTTCTGCAAGCCAAGTGATCAAAGAGTAATATTAACATTGATATTATTTTAAAAACATTTAATTTTTATATTATGTAATGAAAATGGCAATTCACCCTGGCAATTCTTCCTTCCCAAAATGTACACTTCAATCTAACAAAAACATCAGACAAATTCAAGTTGAGAGATTTCCTATGGAACAATTGATCAGTAAACCTCAAAATTTTCAAGTTCCCATTTTTTAGATTTATAAATCAGCTTTTCAAGGCTTTTCATATTTTATCAAATTTATTTTATACTTTCAGAAGGATTAAGAATGATCTTAATACACACGAAGAAAAATAGTAACATGACTAGCTCTGTATCACTAGAAAAAAGTCAGAGAAACTGTCACAACCAAGAATAGTATAAACAAACATGACTCTTAATAGAATGTGGGGTCCTGAATGGGATTCTGGAACAAAAAAGAAAGGGCATATGGGAAAATCTAAGGTAATCTGAAAAAGTATGGACTCCCTGGTGGTTCAGATGGTAAAGAAACTGCCTGCAATTCAGGAAACCCAGGTTTGATCCCTGGGTTGGGACGATACCCTGGAGGAGAGCATGGCAACCCACTCCAGTATTCTTGCCTGGAGAATTCTTGGGACAGAGGAGCTACATGGGGCCCCCCATGGGGTCCCAAAAAGTTGGACATGACTGAGCAACTAAATTTTTTTTTTTTAGTAGGAAGTAATGAATTGACGAAAGAGAAAGAAGAGAGTGAAAAAGTTGGCTTAAAGCTCAACATTCAGAAAACTAAGATCATGGCATCCAGTCCCTTCACTTCATGGCAAATAGACGGAGAAACAGTGGAAACAGTAGCAGACTTTATTTTTCTGGGCTCCAAAATCACTGCAGATGGTGACTGCAGCCATGAAATTAAAGACGCTTGCTTGTTGGAAGGAAAGTCATGACCAACCTGGACAGCATATTAAAAAGCAGAGACATTACTTTGCCAACAAAGGTCCATCTAGTCAAGGCTATGATTTTTCCAGTGGTCATGTATGGATGTGAGAGATGGACTATAAAGAAAGCTGAGCACAGAAGAATTGATGCTTTTGAACTGTGGTGTTGGAGAAGACTCTTGAGAGTCCATTGGACTGCAAGGAAATCCAACCAGTCCATCCTAAAGGAGATTAGTCCTGAGTGTTCATTGGAATGACTGGTGTTAAAGCTGAAACTCCAATACTTTGGCCACCTGATGCAGAGAGCTGACTCATTTGAAAAGACCCTGATGCTGGGAAAGATTGAGGGCAGGAGTAGAAGGGGATGACAGAGGATGAGATGGTTGGATGGCATCACCAACACAATGAACATGGATTTGGGTGGACTCTGGGAGTTGGTGATGGACACAACTGAGCAACTGGACTGATCTGAATGTATTGACTGTGTTTGATCAATTGTAACAAATATGTCATCCTACTGTAAGGGGAAACTAGGTGTGGGGTAGGTATTCAGAAAAGCTCTGTACCAACTTTATGATAATTTTGTAGATATAAAATTGTTATACAGTTAAAAGTTTATTAAAATGTGCATTATAGAAACATTTTAAATAGGAAAAATTACTAAATATTTCATGATATTTTACCAATAATTTCTTAGGTGTGAGACCAATATCCAGAAAGCAGTTTAGGGGAAATTTGTATTAAAGTATTAAATCTACTCATTTTGTTTCCATTACATTGTTTCCCCAATATTTTTTTTCTTCCCATATTTATGATTTTGCTTTTAACTCTTTAAATTTGTTATTCAAGATTCTCTCCTTAGCTACTTTTTTCTTTTCTCACTCTACTCAGAAATCGAATTGACTTTTACAAATAAGTTGATAACCTCTAAATTTTCATCACAAACACCTCTATATGGTGTTCCATATCCCATTTTTGAAATATCTATTGGCATCCCATATTCATTCTTAAAACCATATTTATTCTTTTCCTCTAAACTGCTCCTACTCTGCTGAACAGCCAACCATGATCACATGGTAGATGGCTAAAGTCAGAAGAGATCTCATGGTAGTTCAACAGTTTCTGAGTAAAACATTGGGACAAGTGGGAAAACATGGAATATAAAAATATAACTAAAGAAAAAATTTTATCAACAACAATAAAGAAACTTTAGTAGGAAGATCAAAAAGATTTATTTTCTTCTAGGAAAGAAAAAGAAAGAAATCATGAAAGAGAAATTGATGCCCAAAAATGATTAAAAATAAAATTATAGTTCATGAATAAAGTTCCTTAACTATAAGAACATTAAAAAAAAAACCACAAAGATATCAAAGATAGAACTTTCTCAAACTTAACGCTGAATTAAAAAATACCCCATGTGTTTAGCAAAATTAATGGAAGAGACTACAGACTTAGATCACTCAAGCAAAGAAAAAATTTAATTACAATTTTAAAGGACAAATCTTTGTTGTTGTTGTTACTATTCATGCTAAGTCCATGCAAAATGCTGCAATCCCATGGACTGCAGCATGCCACGCTTCCTTTTGCTTCACTAGCTCCCAAGTTTGCTCAAACTCCTGTACACTGAGTTGGTGATGCCATTCATCCATTTCATCCTCTATTGCCCCCTTCTCCTCCTACCCTCAATCTTTCCCAGCATTACGGTCTTTTCCAATGAAGCCAAATGTCCTTTGGGTTCTTCATATCAGGCGGCCAAAGTATTGGATCTTCAACATCAATCCTTCCAATGAAAATCAGGATTGATATCTTTTAGGATTGACTGCTTTGATCTCTTTGCTGTTCAAAGGACTCTCAAGAGTCTTATTCAGTACCACAGTTTGAAACCATCAGTTCTTCAGTGCTCAGCCTTCTTTATGGTCCAATTTTCTTATCCAAACATGACTACTGGAAAAACCACAGCTCTGACTATATGGACCTTTTGTCAGCAAAGTAATGTCTCTGCTTTTTAGTATGCTGCCTAGGTTTGTCATAGCTTTTCTTTAGAGGAGCAAGTATCTTTTACCTGTGTGGCTGCAATCACCATCCTCAGTGATTCTGGAGCCCAAAAAGATAAAAGATATTACTGTTTTCACTTTTCCCCATCTATTTGCCGTGAAATGATGGGACCTGGTGCCATGATTTACATTTTCTGAATGTTGAGTTTTAAGCCAGTTTTTTCACCTCCTCTTTCACCCTCATCAAGAAGCCCTGTTGTACCTCTTCACTTTCTGCCACTAGGGTGATATCATCTGTGTATCTGAGGTTGTTATTTCTCCCCACAATCTTGATTCCAGCTTGTGAGTCATCCAGCCCCAGTATTTCACATGATGTACTCTGCATATAAGTTAAATAAGCAGGGTGACAATATACAGCTGTGATGCATTCCTTCCCCAATTTGGAACCAGTCCATTGTTTCATGTCTGGTTCTAACTGTTGCTTCTTGATGTGCATACAGGTTTCTCAGGAGACAAGTGAGGTGGTTTGATACTCTTATCTCTTTAACATTTTTTCCACAGTTTATTTTGATGCAAAAAGTCAAAGGTTTTAGTGTAGTCAATGAAGCAGGTTTTGTTTTTTGTTTTTTTTTTCTGGAGTTCTCTTCCTTTTTCTATGGTCCAATGGATGTTGGCAATTTGATCTATAGTTCCTCTGCCTTTTTTAAATCCAGGTAATGCAAAGAATGTTAACTTTCAGATGTGCAAACCGGATTTAGAAAAGGACAAGTCTTACCACTATCAGAATTAAAAAAAAATAAATGTGTGCATTTATCTACATAGGAATAAAAATGGTCTGTCCACATTATTTCTTTAAAAAATGAAAAATTAATAATATCTATGTATCCCTGGTGGCTCAGACAGTAACGAATCTGCCTGCCAATGCAAAAGACCTGGGTTAGAATCCTGGTTCAGTATATCCCCTGAAGAAGGGAATGACAATCCACTCCAGTACTCTTTGCTTGGAGAATTCCATGGACAGAGGAGACTGGCAGGCTATATAGTCTATGAGGTTGCAAAGAGTCAGACACGATTGAGTAACTTTCACTCACTCACTCAATATTAGAGTATAATAATTTTTGAATGAAATAATTTAGTTCCAACTATAGAGATATTATTAAAATGAAAATTTCTTCTTACTCTACATTTCACTGTTTTCAGTTATACAAGCCAGTAACATTCCTTATTGTTTAAATAGTGTAGAGTTTATTTTTCTTTAATATAACATAGCAAGTATTACAGGCTAGCCAGATTTCATCTCGTGCATAAAGGCAACAGAAAAACATCTTAAATGTTCAAAAATTATGAGGTTTTATTATTCTTTATAAAACTACATAAGATATGCCAGCTGGCTAACTGTTGGATCAAAATTCAGTGTCCACCAATGGATGAATGGATAAAGAAACAGACACACAATACATAATGTAATATTAATCAGCCTTTAAAAAAGGAAATCTTGCCATTTGTGAAAATGTATATGAATTTGGAGGACATTATTCTAAGTGAAATAAACCAGAAACAGAAAGACACATATTGTGTGATCTCATTTATATGTGGAATCTAAAAAATGTCCAACTTAGTAAAACAGCGAATAGAATAGTGGTTTGCAGGGGCAGAGGAGGTAGGACAAATGGGAGATGCTGATCAAAGAGTACAAACTTTGAGCTGTAACATGAATAAACTCTAGATATCTAATGTACAACATGGTAACTATTCTTAGTTTTACTGTATAACATATCTGAAGTTTTCTAGTTGAGTAAATCTTAAGTGTTCTCACCACACACACACACACACACACACACACAATTATGTCAAGCAATGGATATACTAATTAGCTTGACTGAGTGTGATAAACATTACATAAGGTATACTTACATCAAAACACCATGTTTTATACCTAAATATATATAGTTTTAAACTTGTTAATCATACCTCAATAAAGCTGAAAAAAAAAAAATAAGTTTAAAAAATAATTTAGTATAGAGGACTTTCTTACTCATGATGGACCCAAAACTGCATCTTGATTCAGAAATCTTCCTTAAGTTTTTGTACTCCATTTTCTTCTTTTTCCCCTATACTAAGAAACAGATGTGTCATGCTGCATTCTTCATAACACAATGTTTGATGATGCCTTAAAGCAATAGTGATATGTTCTACTCCAATACTTGCTAATGATAATCATTTACAAATCTGTGATATTCTCCGTATGCATGGCGCTGGAGTGATTTTCAGGAGATACACCACATCCAAGGGCAAAGAAGAAACCCAGAAAGACAGTAAGAGGGGCAAAATGCTGTTTAGAAACAAACTCCATACCTACCAGAGACGTTCAGAGGGCTCAAACAAACCTTGGGTGCAAAAGGACCCAGAGACCCAACAGAGACTGACAGAAATGTGTTTGAGTGTATCCTGCAGGGTATGGGTCAGCAGGGTATGGGACTGCTGCAGGGGCAAAGGCTCTAGGTGTAGTAGACCTGGGTATGGCATAAGCCTTCTCGGAAGGTTAACCTCACCATAGAGCCACCAAAACTTACACAGGATTGGGGAAACAGACTCTTGGAGGACACAAACAAAACCTTTTGTGCACCAGGACCCAGGAGAAAGGAGCAGTGACCCCACAAGAGATTGACCCAGACTTGCCCGTGAGTGTCCAGGAGACTCTGGCAGAAATGTGAGTTGGTTTGTCATATATAGCTTTTATATGTTGAGGTATGCTCCTTCTATTCCTGCTTTCTGGAGAGGTATTTTTTTCTTTATCATAAATGGATGTTGAATTTTGTCAAAGGCTTTCTCTGCATCTATTGAGATAATCTTATGGCTTTTATTTTTCAATTTGTTAATGTGGTGAATTACATTGATTGATTTGTGGATATTGAAGAATCCTTGCATCCCTGAGATAAAGCCCACTTGGTCATGGTGTATGATCTTTTTAATGTGTTGTTGGATTCTGATTGCTAGAATTTTGTTAAGGATTTTTGCATCTATGTTTATCAGTGATATTGGCCTGTAGTTTTCCTTTTTTGTGGCATCTTTGTCAGGGTTTGGTATTAGGGTGATGGTGGACTCACAGAATGAGTTTGGAAGTTTACCTTCCTCTGCAATTTTCTGGAAGAGTTTGAGTAGGATAGGTATTAGCTCTTCTCTAAATTTTTGGTAGAATTCAGCGGTGAAGCCGTCTGGACCTGGGCTTTTGTTTGCTGGACGATTTATGATTACAGTTTCAATTTCCGTGCTTGTGATGGGTCTGTTAAAATTTTCTATTTCTTCCTGGTTCAGTTTTGGAAAGTTGTACTTTTCTAAGAATTTGTCCCTTTCTTCCACGTTGTCCATTTTATTGGCATATAATTGCTGATAGTAGTCTCTTATGATCCTTTGTATTTCTGTGTTGTCTGTTGTGATCTCTCCATTTTCATTTCTAATTTTATTGATTTGATTTTTCTCCCTTTGCTTCTCGATGAGTCTGGCTAATGGTTTGTCAATTTTATTTATCCTTTCAAAGAACCAGCTTTTGGCTTTGTTGATTTTTGCTATGGTCTCTTTTGTTTCTTTTGCATTTATTTCTGCCTTAATTTTTAAGATTTCTTTCCTTCTACTAACCCTGGGGTTCTCCATTTCTTCCTTTTCTAGTTGCTTTAGGTGTAGAGTCAGGTTATCTATCTGACTTTTTTCTTGTTTCTTAAGGTATGCCTGTATTGCTATGAACTTTCCCCTTAGCACTGCTTTTATAGTGTTCCACAGGTTTTGGGGTGTTGCGTTTTCATTTTCATTCATTTCTATGCATATTTTGATTTCTTTTTCAATTTCTTCTGTGATTTGTTGGTTATTCAGAAGCGTGTTGTTCAGCCTCCATATGTTGGAATTTTTAATAGTTTTTCTCCTGTAATTGAGATCTAATCTTAATGCATTATGGTCAGAAAAGATGCTTGGAATGATTTCAATTTTTTTGAATTTATCAAGGCTAGATTTTTGGCCCAGGATGTGATCTATCCTGGAGAAGGTTCTGTGAACACTTGAGAAAAAGGTGAAATTCATTGTTTGGGGTGAAATGTCCTAGATATCAATTAGGTCTAACTGGTCTATTGTATCATTTAAAGTTTGTGTTTCTTTGCTAATTTTCTGTTTAGTTGATCTGTCCATAGGTGTGAGTGGGGTATTAAAGTCTCCCACTATTATTGTGTTACTGTTAATTTCCCCTTTCATACTTTAGCATTTGCCTTACATATTGCGGTGCTCCTATGTTGGGTGCATATATATTTATAATTGCTATATCTTCTTCTTGGATTGACCTTTTGATCATTATGTAGTGGCCTTCTTTGTCTCTTTTCACAGCCTTTGTTTTAAAGTCTATTTTATCTGATATGAGTATTGCTACTCTTGTTTTCTTTTGGTCTCTATTTGCATGGAATATCTTTTTCCAGCCCTTCACTTTCAGTCTGTATGTGTCCCTTGTTTTGAAGTGGGTCTCTTGTAGACAACATATATAGGGGTCTTGTTTTTGTATCCATTCAGCCAGTCTTTGTCTTTTGGTTGGGGCATTCAACCCATTTATCTTTAGGGTAATTATTGATAAGTATGATCCCGTTGCCATTTACTTTATTGTTTTGGGTTCGGGTTTATACACCCGTTTTGTGTTTCCTGTCTAGAGAATATCCTTTAGCATTTGTTGGAGAGATGGTTTAGTGGTGCTGAATTCTCTCAGCTTTTGCTTGTCTGTAAAGCTTTTGATTTCTCCTTCATATTTGAATGAGATCCTTGCTGGGTACAGTAATCTGGGCTGTAGGTTATTTTCTTTCATCACTTTAAGTATGTCTTGCCATTCCCTCCTGGCCTGAAGAGTTTCTATTGAAATATCAGCTGTTATCCTTATGAGAATCCTCTTGTGTGTTATTTGTTGTTTTTCCCTTGCTGCTTTTAATATTTGTTCTTTGTGTTTGATCTTTGTTAATTTGATTAATATGTGTCTTGGGGTGTTTTGCCTTGGGTTTATCCTGTTTGGGACTCTCCACAGCAAACATTATCCTCAATGGTGAAAAATTGAAAGCATTTCTCCTAAAGTCAGGAACAAGACAAAGGTGCCCACTTTCACTGCTACTATTCAACATAGTTCTAGAAGTTTTGGCCACAGCAATCAGAGCAGAAAAAGAAATAAAAGGAATCCAAATTGGAAAAGAAGAAGTAAAACTCTTACTGTTTGCAGATGACATGATCCTCTACATAGAAAACCCTAAAGATCCCACAAGAAAATTACTAGAGCTAATCAATGAATATAGTAAAGTTGCAGGATATAAAATCAACACACAGAAATCCCTTGCATTCCTATACACTAATAATGAGAAAGTAGAAAAAGAAATTAAGGAAGCAATTCCATTCACCGTTGCAACAGAAAGAATAAAATACTTAGGAATATATCTACCTAAAGAAACCGCTGCTGCTGCTGCTGCTAAGTTGCTTCAGTCATGTCCGACTCTGTGCGACCCCATAGACGGCAGCCCACCAGGCACCCCTGTCCCTGGGATTCTCCAGGCAACAACACTGGAGTGGGTTGCCATTTCCTTCTCCAATGCATGAAAGTGAAGTCTCTCAGTCGTGTCTGACTCTTAGCAATCCCATGGACTGCAGCCCACCAGGCTCCTCTGTCCATGGGACCTAAAGAAACGAAAGACCTATATATAGAAAACTATAAAACACTGGTGAAAGAAATCAAAGAGGACACTAATAGATGGAGAAATATACCATGTTCATGGATCAGCAGAATCAGTATAGTGAAAATGCATATACTACCCAAAGCAATCTACAGATTCAATGCAATCCCTATCAAGCTACCAGTGGTATTTTTCACAGAGTTAGAACAAATAATTTCACAATTTGTATGGAAATACAAAAAACCTCAAATAGCCAAAGCAATCTTGAGAAAGAAGAATGGAACTGGAGGAATCAACCTGCCAGACTTCAGGCTCTACTATAAAGCCACAGTCATCAAGACAGTATGCTACTGGCACAAAGACAGAAATATAGATCAATGGAACAAAATAGAAAGCCCAGAGATAAATCCACACACCAATGGACACCTTATCTTCAACAATGGAGGCAAGAATATACAATGGAGAAAAGACAATCTCTTAACAAGTGGTGCTGGGAACACTGGTTAACCACTCGTAAAAGAAAGAAACTAGAACACTTTCTAACACCACACACAAAAATAAACTCAAAATGGATTAAAGATCTAAACGTAAGACCAGAAACTATAAAACTCCTAGAGGAAAACATAGGCAAAACACTCTCCGACATAAATCACAGTAGAATCCTCTATGATACACCTCCCAGAATACTGGAAATAAAAGCAAAAATAAACAAATGGGATCTAATTAAAATTAAAAGTTTCTGCACAACAAAGGAAAATATAAGCAAGGTGAAAAGACAGCCTTCTGAATGGGAAAAAATAATAGCAAATGAAGCAACTGACAAACAACTAATCTCAAATATATACAAGCAACTCCTGCAGCTCAATTCCAGAAAAATAAATGACCCAATCAAAAAATGGGCCAAAGAACTAAATAGATATTTCTCCAAAGAAGACATACAGATGGCTAACAAACACATGAAAAGATGCTCAGCATCACTCATTATCAGAGAAATGCAAATCAAGACCACAGTGAGGTACCATTTCACACCAGTCAGAATGGCTGAGGTCCAAAAGTCTGCAAGCAATAAATGCTGGAGAGGGTGTGGAGAAAAGGGAACCCTCTTACACTGTTGGAGGGAAAGTAAACTAGTATAGCCACTATGGAGAACAGTGTGGATATTCCTTTAAAAAGTGGAAATAGAACTGCCTTATGACCCAGCAATCCCACTGCTGGGCATACACACTGAGGAAACCAGAAAGAGACACGTGTACCCCAATGTTCATTGCAGCACTGTTTATAATAGCCAGGACATGGAACCAACTTAGATGTTCATCAGCAGATGAATGGATAAGAAAGCTGTGGTACATATACACAATGGAGTATTACTCCACCATTAAAAAGAATACATTTGAATCAGTTCTAATGAGGTAGTTGAAACTGGAGTCTATTATACAGAATGAAGTAAGCCAGAGAGAAAAACACCAATACAGAAACTAAGATCTGGTCCCATCACTTCATGGCAAATAGATGGGGAAACAATGGAAACAGTGACAAGACTTTATTTTGGGGGCTCCAAAATCACTGCAGATGATGACTGTAGCCATGATATTAAAAGACAGATGTTCCTTGGAAGAAAAATTATGACCAACATAGACAGAATATTAAAAAGCAGAGACATCACTTTGCCAACAAATGTCCATCTAGTCAAAGCTATTGTTTTTCCAGTAGTCATGTATGGATGTGAGAGTTGGACTATAAAGATAGCTGAGTGCCAAAGAATTGATGCTTTTGAACTGCGGTGTTGGAGGAGACTTTTGAGAATCCCTTGGACAGTAAGGAAATCCAACCAGTTTATTCTAAAGGCAATCAGTCATGAATATTCATTGGAAGGACTGATGCTGAAGCTGAAACTCCAATACTTTGGTCATCTGATGCAAAGAACTGACTCATTGGAAAAGACCCTGTTCCTGGGAAAGATTGAAGGCAGGAGGAGAAGGGGACGACAGAGGATGAAAAGGTTGGATGGCATCACCAACTCAATATACATGAGCCTGAGTAAGCTCTAGCAGTTGGTGATGGATAGTGAGGCCTGGTGTGCTGCAGTTCATGAGGTTGCAAAGATTTGAACTTGACTGAGTGACTGAAATAAACTGAACTGATACTGTTTCAAAATTACAAAAAAGTTATTTCACTTATTTTTTTCTTTTTCCCAGGAAATAAATATGTAGAGCACCATGATGATCAGTAAGAAGTTTTAATAAAAACTTTGTAGACATAGATATTTGTGAGAAAACCCCAAATTTCATCATTTAACATCAAGTTCCCATGAATGTATCTTTTAAGCACTTCAAGGTCAATCAGTAGAGAATAATCTTAAATAAAGTGCAACAGTTAATTACAAAATGCACTGAGTGCTAATTCTACTAAATTCGGTTCAAATAAATGGAAAAGCAAGATTAAGCCCAAACAATCTACTGCCAGAGACTGTCTATACTGTCTCTAAGGAAACATTTATTGAGTGCTTATTTTACAATGGGTACTGACTCTCCTTTTTGTGATTTAGTTATTGTTTATCACTCTATTAACATCTCTTGTAAATTATCCACATTACACCATTCATGCATGAAACTAAGTTCACTGTTATGTTTTCTCTCCTTAATCTGGGCCTTTGTGGTCATGTCCTTCCATCGCATACTTTGCTTGACTGTCTTCTATTTGGAGACAGCATGGGTTTCCATTGTATCAGGAAGACTTCCTGAACTATTTTCTAACCAAAGTCTAGTCAGCATTCTGTTAATGTCTTGCCATAGTACCAACATACTTCTAAATCTACTATAATTTGCTTTCATCCATTTCCCAAGACTTTAAGATCAGGGGGCTAGCTTCTCTCTTTTCATTCTCAGTAACCCATACAGTGCTTGGCACTGAATAAACACTCCAAAATGTTCAGAATTACTTGATGTGAAAACTATTAAGTGGAATCAGTGGGTGTGTGTGCTCAGTCACTCAGTTATACCCAATTCTTTGTGACTCCATGGACTGTAGCTCTCCAGACTCCTCTGTCCATGGGGTTTTCCAGGCAAGAATACTGGAGTGGGTTGCCGTTTCCTCCTCCAGGGAATATTTCCAACCCAGGGGTCGAACATGCATCTCCAGTGTCTCCTGGATTGGCAAGTGGATTCTTTCCCACTGAGCCACCTAGGAAACCACATTAACTGAAACACTTAATGCTGAGTGAAGTAGAAATAAAATCTTGAATTACATTGAAAATATAAATGTTTAAGGTTAATTTAAAATAGCCAATTTAAGCCTATGGAATAAATACAAATTCATATACATGAAGTAACTAGATTTTGGAAAGTAGCATTTTTGAGTCATTTCATACTCTCATTAAGAGATGAGAATAATATAAATGAATAATTATCACTTTGTTTTTCTCATTTTGAACATTTGTTCTTTTATCATGGTTTAAGTATTTATTTGTCATCTAGTTTATTCCTGGTTGTGGGTTGAATTGTGCCCTCCACAAAGCTATGTTCAGGTCATAAACCCAGGTACCTGTGAATGTGAACTAATTTGGAAATTGAGTCATTACAGAAGTAGTTAAGATCAGCTCACACTGCATTAGGGTGGGTCCTTAATCTGGTATGACTAGTGACCTTCAAAGAAGAGGAGAAGAGACTTAACACAGACACAAAGAGGGATGACAGCCAAATAAAGACTAAAATTCACAGGGTCAACATCATTGTATAATGCCGGTAGAGACTGGAGTGATGCCTCTACAAACTAAGGACCACCAAGGATTTCTGGCAACTACCAGAAGCTAATACAAAAACTTGTGACAGAGGATTCAGAGAGAAATGGCCTGCGGACACATTGATCTCAAACTTCCAACCTTCAGAACTATAAGGGGGAGGGAGGTAGTAGGAGGGAGGTTTAAGAAGGAGGGGACGGGCACTATCTGTGGTTGATTCATGTTGATGTATGGTGGAGACCAATGCAATATTGTAAAGCAGTTATCCTCCAATTAAAAATAAATAAATTAAAAAAATAAATTTCTCTCATTTAAAGCCACCCTGACTGTAGTATTTTGTTTGGACAGCCCTAGAAGGTTAATACCGGAGAAGGCAATGGCATCCCACTCCAGTACTCTTGCCTGAAAAATCCCATGGACGGAGGAGCCTGGTGGGCTGCAGTCCATGGGATCGCTAAGAGTTGGACATGACTGAGCGACTTCACTTTCACTGTTCACTTTCATGCACTGGAGAAGGAAATGGCAACCCACTCCAGTGTTGTTGCCTGGAGAATCCCAGGGACAGGGGAGCCTGGTAGGCAGCCGTCTATGGGGTCGCACAGAGTCAGACACGACTGAAGCGACTTAGCAACAGCAGCAGCAGCAGCAGCAGAAGGTTAATACAAATTTCTTTTTCTTAATACAACCTTCCTCACTTTCTTTCTAAAGCTCCTGCTTTGGGCTCATGAAACTATAATTTCTTAAATGTTTACTGTTAGTACAACTTTTTTTGGCATCTAAAGCAAAGTAGTCATGGTAATAAAAGCTGTATTTGATATATATTCATACATATATATATCACAAGCATACATCCATATTAGATAACATATATGTATATATGTATTCTAATAGTAACTTTTTCATGGGAACTGGGAGAGATAAAATATATTGAAATGGAATGTGGCTCTCTCAGGAAAAAGGCATTGATGGCTGACAGACTTGCACTTTCATCTGGCCAGATCTCTCACCACAGTGTTTCCCACACCATGATGCAGATTGCATTTCAAATTTATAACCTTCTGAAGAAGCTTGAAATGCTCAACAGTGGGAATGAAAAGCCTGTTTCAGTTCTGATGCATCTAGTCTACACTTCACAAGGCCCATGTGAAACATGACGTATGGAAAGCTGACAAAGTTTTGGGGTTAAAAATCTCAAGTCTGCTAAAACCATAATTAATGTTACATTAGCCCAATGAGCAAAGGTTTAAACTATAATACATTTTAGGTTACAAGCAAAACCAGTGGGACATAAAACTCAACAGACACCTAGGTATAAACCCATAAACTTAAGCTGTCCTCTCAGAGTACTCTCTAAATCTCACAAATAATATAACAGTGATTAGATGTAACCAGAGCAGATATCAAGAATGTGTGCCGCCACCAGGGACCTTCGCCAGAGCACAAAGCATGCTGTTTGTCTTGGGAAACTTCTCACCTCTTGGTAAACTCTCCTAATCAGCCCTTGGGCATCCAGGGCCCTCATGCTGCCCTCTGGCTGCCCCACGCTCTCCTCACTCACTCAATCCCTGCATCCATTCCTCCTGGAACAGCAGCTCCATGTTTCAAAATCAAGCTCTCTTGTCAGTTCCACTTTTCATTCAAACTCCATTTTCCTCATGCTGGCTGATTTTGGCAGGCTCTAAGCAAAATCCTAATCTGATTAAATTAATTCAAAGTACATTGTAAATGGCTAATAGCCTCGATTTCTGAGAGACGCTGAGTTTTGACAATCTAATCTGTGGAATAAGTAAAGGAAACACACTGGACCAGAAACCTTCTGAGTGTCCTTTGTTTATACACAAATGTCTTCCATTGCTTGCCTGACTTCCACCCTTCCTTCCTCTCCCTCTCTTTCTCCCTTTCTCATTATTGGCTCAGTAATGTGGCTCCATTTTTGTATGGTAACTTCCTATTAACTGACAGCCAAATAGCAGTTAGGGATTCCTTGGTGGCTCAGATAGTAAAGAATCTGCATGCAATGCAGAAGAACCGGGTTAGATCCCTGGGTCAGGAAGATCACCTGAGAAGGGAATGGCTACCCACTCCAATACATCATATCCAGTGCATGCCTGGAGAATTCCATGGACAGAGGAGCCTGGCAGGATGCAGTTCATGGGGTCAAAAAGAGTCGGGTATGACTGGCTGAATGACCTTCTCACATAGGAGTTAACATTCAAGCAGTCACTGTCTTTCTCAAAGCAAATGCAACTTTCTCATTCATTAACGTTGGCAATGTCTGTACTCAGTATTGCCTTCTGTTTCAGTTCAGTTAAGTCGCTCAGTTGCATCCGACTGTTTGTGACCCCATGGACTGCAGCATGCCAGGCTTCCCTGTCCATCTCCAACTCCCTGAGCTTGCTCAAACTCATGTCTATTCAGTCGGTGATGCCATCCAACCATCTCATCCTCTGTCATCCCCTTCTCCTGCCTTCAATCTTTCCCAGCATCAGGGTCTTTTCCAATGAGTCAGCCTTCGCATCAGGTGGTCAAAGTAAACACTTCTGCTTATGACTTTTTAAAAAATCTATAGTTTAATTTTTTTAATCTATAATTACACATATATATTCATGTTCCTTACATATACACACACACACAAAATTATGTATGAATATTGATACTAGTTCAAGCTCAGCATCCATGGAAGGTATAGGAACAATAAGTAAAGTTTAGACTATGTTGAAAACTTCCCTTGCATGGAAAACAAATAATCTCTGATAATAATTTAACTGAACCTGAAAGAAAACTGGTGAATGAGATACTAGAAAGTAATGTCTCAAGAATCTAATCAGCAGTAGAAAAAGAAAATGAGTCACCCTAATTGCTGTGAAATATGAAGGGAAAAATATAACATAGATTCTTACCCGAATAAAACTTTATATAATCTAAGAATATAGCACAAATGTAATCTTATTTGATTCATTTCTGTTGAAAAAAATAAATATTGCTAAACAGAATGCCACCAAATAATAAGCAATGCAAAACAAACTTCTGAAAAATTGCTCAATAAACATCATGCCTGAGTCTTTTAAGATATAAAAGTAATACTTTCTTGAGGTTAAAATATCTAGTAAAATAGAAGTCTGTAAAGCAGAAAATAAGATGGCTTTCTTTCCTTTCTCCATGTATATTGTCACCCTGCTTATTTAACTTATATGTGGAGTACATTATGTGAAATACCGGGCTGGATGAAGAACAAGCTGGAATCAAGACTGCAGGAGAAATATCAATAACCTCACATACACAGATAACACCACCCTTATGGCAGAAAGCAGAGAAGAACTAAAGAGCCTCTTGATGAAAGTGAAAGAGGAGAGTGAAAAAGTTGTTTTAAAACTCAACATTCAGAAAACTAAGATCATGGCATCTGGTCCCATCACTTCATGGCAAATAGATGGGGAAACAGTGGAAACAGTGAGAGGCATTTTTTTTGGCTCCAAAATCATTGCAGATGGTGATTGCAGCCATGAAATTAAAAGACGCTTACTCCTTGGAAGAAAAGTTATGACCAACCTAGACAGCATATTAAAAAACAAAGACATTACTTTGCCGACAAAGGTCCGTCTAGTCAAAGCTATGGTTTTTACAGTAGCCATTTATGAATGTGAGAGTTGGACTATAAAGAAAGCTGAGCACCAAAGAATTGATGCATTTGATCTGTGATGTTGGAGAAGACTCTTGAGAGCCCCTTGGACTGTAAGAAGATCAAACCAGTCCATCCAAAAGGAAATCAGTCCTGAATATTCTTTGGAAGGATTGATGCTGAAGCTGAAGCTCCAATACTTTGACTACCTGATGCAAAGCACTGACTTATTGGAAAAGACCATGATGCTGGAGACGATTGAAGGCAGGAGAAGGGGACAACAGAGGATGAAATGGTTTGACGGCATCATCAACTCGATGGACGTGAGTTTGAGCAAGCTCAGGGAATTGGTGATGGATAGGGAAGCCTGGAGATCTGCAGTCCATGGGGTAGCAAAGAGACAGACACGACTGAGTGACTGAACTGAACTGAACTGATCATTCTGTTCCCTGATATAGCTACTAGTCTGTGTGTGATTTGAAGACATTTTCACTGCATGAACAAATGTATGCTGACTTGTCTTATTTTTGTAAACCAAATGGACTAAAATTATATTTTGTATACATGTATATGTGCTCAAGTATGATTGATATAAGTGTTTATTTTTCTGTGAGAAGAGAGATTTTATCATACATATTTATGCTAAACTTGATTGATTTCTCTTTTCCCCCAAAATACATTATGGAAAATTCTCAAGTCAGAACATGCATAGTGCTATCATTTTTTAAAAAGTTTCCTACTGTTCCACAGTATGATATCTCATAAGTCATTTACATATCCATATTTTTTGTTTTTCAAGCTAGGTTTTCACACCTTTATACATATATATATATATATATTATTAGCTTAGGTATTTAGGTGTCTAAATTCTATATCATTACCACTTCTGTTTAATTTTCCTAGAAATTCAAGCTTAGAGCTATGTCTAGTATATTTAATCATTGGAATACTGTATATTTTTCTCTATTATCTGGACGAAATAAGATATGAAGGACTTGAAAAAAATACTATATCCAATTACTTCTCAAACATTTCATGCTGTATATTTTGGTGGGTAAAAAAGAAGGTCTGAAGTCAAATGGCTGAGTTTAAAATACCCTGAAGACCATAGTTAAGTATGTAAAAGTTTAATAAACTCAAGTTTCCAGTTACTCTGGCCAAAAGTTTATGTCTAAGAAATATTAACTGACCATCTTAAAAGTAAATCCTAAATGTTGGGCTAGGTGGTTAGGCAAAGCATTCCTCCAAGGACTCTAAGGAAAACTCACTGACAGAGTCAGTGTGAGTGGGGTCATCCATGTAACAGCAGATATATTTTCATCCCATTCTGCTTATCCCTCTTGGCACTAAAGAGATCCCTGCTCACAGAAATTTTCCAGCTGGGCAGAGGAGACAAGCATCTGGCTGAGAAATAACACTGTAACTCAGAGCAACTTTTGGCTTTCTACATTGATCTTATCAAATTTCAACTTTTTCTTCTGGAAAATTGATTCATGAAGAGAAGAAAAAATAATTGTGGTGCAATGACTAAAGCTAAAAGGCTTCAGATGTCATCTAGGTGGGAAGCACATTTCACCATCAAATGGAGATGTGGGCTGGCATGGGAGGCCTTCTTGGGCTCATCAGAAACCAGAGTAACCTCTCTCCTCCCTTTCATCAAAAAAAAAAAAAAAAAAAAAATCGAAATATCTGTACTATACCTTTATAACTTGCATATTTTATGAAAAAGATAAAATCGGTTATCATTTGGTATAGATACAGGCTAGCTGAGAATCTCCTAACAAACAGAGTTCAGTGAAAATAAAATTGGCTGCTAGAATACCAAAGATTAAATAACTTTAGGAGTGCAAATGGAAGTGTGACGCAGTGTCCACATTACCAGGGGTAGATAGTCTGTGCAGGAAGCAAAGAAGTATTTTTCATAGTTTCCAACAAAAATGAAGAAAACTTGTGACCCAATCAGAATTGCTTTTCCTACTTACAACTGTGAACAAAAATAACAAAACAGACAGAACAGAACTCTGGAGGCAATAGGGATCAATATTCATATAACAGGGTTCAATACTGGAAGAATATGCAAAAAAAATAGATGTCTTTTAAAAAATACACATTCAGTCATAGAATAACTAAAAGTCTATGTGAAGGTTTGTAAAGTGACTATAAAGCAAACTTCAGTGGCGTTTTATATTTTTTTATTTGCAAGAAAAACTACTTAAATTCGGTTCAGGACTTGGAGAATGACGAAAGGGAAAACACCAACAAAACTCTTTTGAATAGTTTTTATTTCTCTAAACATATTTATAATTTAAAATGACTCATGAAGGTACAAACTTACAGCCAACACCACCTGGAATAGTAATAAAAATGTGTATATAAAATCTCTATACTTCCTTCAAATTCTTTAATCACATCTGTTCTAAATTAATAGAACCATGCTAGATAAAAACTTTTTGTGTCATCAAGATCCTTTAAAAAATTGATAAAAACCTATTAATCATCTCCACAGGATAAAAGAATATATATACAGTATACTGTATATTATTTCAGAGGGATTGCTAATAATCTTATATAAAGCTTACTCTTTGATCCCAATTTAAGAAATTCTAGTCTAAAAGAATGACCCTAACTAAATAAAATGAGATCAACTGATAGTTTCTAGGAAACCATCCCAGGAAAAATCTAGTTCATGCCACTGTCACCATGAACATGAACACATTCATTGGGCATTGGGTGGGGTGGGATGGTGAGGACTGACAAGAGTACAGAGTGTCAGCATGTTTCTACTCATGGTCCAGAAATGGCTCTGGAACACTCTTGCTCTATCTTTCCTTTGTTCTTTCAAGCCCCTATAACTCATCCATTAAGAAGCCCCACAGAGTGTCTTCTGAATAGAATGAGAAAAGGCCCTTCATTCATTATAGAAAACACAACAAGAAAAGAGAATAACCCAAAACACTAGAGATTCTATAAATTCAGTAAAACCAACTTGCTTTTTGCAAACTACTTTTTAAAAAGCCTTTTAAGCATCAGGATATATTTATTTAACTGTTGCATGTCAATGTTGAATAGTTTGAATAACAAGTATAACCATATTTAAGAAATTGAAAAGCCTTTGCTCTTTTGTAAAGTAAGATCTTGACCCTAAAAGTTATCTTATATAACTCCACAGTTACCAAAGCACAAATATGAGTGTCCCAATCTTACAAGCCATCTCGAATTCTCCCCAGTTAAAACTCAGAGTAAAAATCTCCTGTCATGTTTGATAGCCAGGTGTCTGTTACATCAAGTTTATCAAAACAAATGTAAAGGAGAAGACCGAGTTTGATTCAACTGTGGTCATATTTCACAACTGATTGCAACAGTGACTACCACAAGTATGCATTTATATGTATACAGCTTACAAATGATAACTACACAATGGAGCATAAGATTAGATGAGACTGAAATAGCTTATCTGCAAGTCACTTACCGTACTCTGTATTTCATTCTCTTCACTTTTCAGATCTCGACATCAAGAGTTTTCTTTCTCAAAAGCAGCCACAAACTCCTGAAAAGTAGTTTTATGTTATAAAAGATTATACTTATGCATATTCATACAAATATTTACCCAAACAATGATGTTTTTAAGAACTATTTTCAATATTTATTAAGAGGTCTGGAAACAATAAACAAATTAGTATACTATTTCTAAGAACACTAAATTGTTATCAAATGCTCTCAAGACATCAAAATGTTACAGATTTACCATTGAAAAGTGTTAAATTTGGATTTATTCTTTTGTCCCTAGGCTAACAGCTGGTGGTGGTGGTGTTTTATAAAGTACCCATTTGAGGCGCTAATAGGTCCTAATTAGATAAATTAAACAAACATAGCATCAAGTCTCAAAACTGAAATATCAGAACACATACCTTTTTGATCTGCAGATCACTAAGGGAATAAGAGTAAACGGCAAGTATGTGATTGTGTTTCCCACCTCAGTACACTGTGTTTGATAAAAAGAATGTTAATTTAGTAACTGCCCAAGATGTTGCTCTGAGTGATTGAGATGTTTTCTAGGGAATTCTAGCTGCTTTCACTGTAATTTTCTATGTCCCTATTATGGATGAATGAATGAGTGAAAAAGAAATACTAATGCCTCCATGTTACAGTGTGACATTATCATACCTGAGAGGAGCATGCTGTTTGCATGGCCGGCTAAACAAAATTAAACAAAACAAATAACCAAAACTACAAGAAGAAGCCAGGAGTGATTCATTTCCAGTCAGTTCAACATATCTATATGTAAGTAAGGCACTGGGCTACCTTATGAGGACCACAAATATCACTTGAAGGATTTATACTCCAATGAAAAAATACTGACATGTCTACAACTAATGATAAAACATAAAACAATAAAGTTAATTATAAACACAAGAATCTTAAATTATTGTTGAATTAATAAAGCAGGCAGCACTGATGTAGAGTTTGAACTGCACCTGAAAAAAAGTGTACAAACATGAAAGGAGAGACGGACAACCATCTAGATAAAGAGAATAGTATAGATTAGGAGGCAGCAGACAACATGTGATGGGAGAACTTAATGAGTAGATTTAATCTCAGCCTAAGTTTAGTAGGAGGTTAGAAGACATAAGAAGTTCATGTTAAAAGGGAAATCAGTGACTTTTGTTTGAGAATTAATTGAGTTGGATGTATCTATGTGAAATTATGATCAGGATGGATATCCAAATTAAAGATTGTGTCACTTGCACAAAGGGAATAACTAAAGTTCTGGGAGCCTTTGAGACAGTCCAGAGAATATGCACCGTATGATTAAAGAGTAAACCTATGGAATACCTCTGTGTAAATGCAAGTAAGAGGAAGAGAATAAGAGGAAGCATTCTGGGACATAGTGGGAGAGCCAAGAAAGAATGTATCTCAGATAGTATGAGAAGGTAAACATTTCATGAAAGAAGAGAGTAGCCAACATTGTTAAAGGATGCACATGAGCAGCAGACTTAGCTTTTAGAAAGTCATCTGCCACATTTAAAAGAGCAATTTCAGTGAAGTGGTACAGAGGGAAACCAGGCTAGAGTAAATTGACCAATGCAGGGATTGGTCAAAATGAGTGGAGGAGTTACCCAAAAGCAGAGGGGAAAAGTTTTCCAGAGTGTAGGGAACATTAGGAAAGAAGGAGGGAGATGTATTACAAAAATATTTAGCCATATCAATTTAAAACAGCACATTTTAGGTGTGACTTTGATATTCATTGAAGAGGTACATCAATCAAGCCTAAAATTTTCCAACCAGGACAATGAATGGATCACTTCAAACAGTTACATTTCAATATCTTGACTTGTCTGATACTATCTACCTATTGATTACTAAGAAAGAAAATGCATAATGTGTATGACTTTTAAAAAACTTTCATACTGAATGAACATATAAGTGTTTCAAAGGAATTATACAGGAAAATTCACCTGCAAAGAAGAAAAATAAGACTTTTCTGCCTTAAAAAAAAAAATCTCTAAAATATTCATTCTTATACCATGGAAAATAAGTCTGTGATTCAGCAAAGCATTTGGAGAAACAAATGTTTTCCACTCAAATAATCCTCAGAAAAGACTATGAATATATTTTTCAAAGGATATAGTCACTGCTTACATATCAGACAACCTGAAATTCACATTGTGAAAAACCACTGGTGCAGAATGTTTTAAGATCATGATGTTAATGGGCAAAGAAAGACTGAGGATATGTCAGATTGGAGGAGAGCAAGGTGATTTAAAGATCAGATCCTGAACCACGAAAACCAACCTGAGTGAAACAACTAAAGAAACATGACTAAGCCTATAGAGCATGTAACAGAATTGCTTCAGTGCTAATTTTCTAGTATTACTAATTGTATCCTGATTATGTCAGATGTTAACATTTGGGAAACTGGAAGGAAATTATAAGGAAATTGCAATATTTTTCAAGCAGTTTTGTAAGTCTGAAATTATTTAAAAGTAAAAAGTTAAAAAGAAAAAAATATTGGTTTTGGCTGCACCACACGGCTTATGGGATCTCATTCCCCAACCAGGGATTGAACCCAGGCCCTCGGCAGTGAAAAATCTACAGTCCTAACCACTGGACTACCAGGGAATTCCCTAAGAAAACAATTTCTAACCACTAAAAGAAATGAGTGAAGAACCACATCTGGAGTGAATTAAAAAAAAAAAATTGACTATATAGTTGTGTTTAACATATTACCTTTTCATTTTATTAAAAAATTTCAACCAGCTGTAAAAGGTCCAGAATTAAGTGACCGACTGAGTGAATTAAGAAAATATACAAAAAATGCTTGGGTCCTCAAGAAAGAAATACCTGTACACATGTGAACCGACCTGTGTATTTCAGTAAAAGACTTATAAATAGAAACTCAGAAGGCGATTTTCAATCTGAGTTTTCATGTGACTTTCCTAATGTAAAAAAAGATTATCAAGGACAGTTTTGAGGTTGTCATGTCACCCAATTTTGAGTAACTACTCTGTGCAAGACATTGTTTTTCATAAGTAAAACATGCTCTCTGATTACTAAAAGTGCCTTATCAATGTTGGTTGACTATTACACATTTCTCAGTAACAGTATTTCATAGAATGTTATAACAAAGAGGCAAGCAAAATCCTTGGGACGAAGGAAGAAAGGAATCATTGGGATGACCTCATAGAGGCTTGGACAAATAGTTTTCCATCAAGAAGAAAATGGGGAAAGGTAATAGGCAAGGAAGTTTGAAGACAGCAGAGAATTCTGATGAGTGGAGGCTGAGGCATAAAGGACAAAGGCATTATAGGGAAGAGAAAAAGCCTAAGCAAAGTCATGGGGAAGAAAATGCCCCAATCGCTTTGATTGTCTAATTCAAGTGAGAAGTGAAAGAGCTCCACAGCTGGAATTTCACTGAGTGACAGAATGTGAACAAGTAAATTTGGGCTTGAGCCTTGGAGCTCCCAGAAAATTATGTGCTGCAAGTAAGTACTAATCCTTCTCACATGGAAGGTCAGTTCCATTAAGTACTGCTCAATACAATTCTGTCCCTAAATTCAGTGTATTTTCTTAGACTCCAAACTATGAAATATGTATTTTAGTTGCCCACTCCAAAGTGGTACTGTCAAATTCCAAAGATGTTGGATTTCTAAATATATTGAGTCTGTTGTTCTCAAAATGTGCTAAGTCACTTCAGTCATGGCTGACTCTTTGTGATGCTATGGACCTTAGCCCACCAGAATACTCTGTCCATTGGATTCTCCAGGCAAGAATACTGGAGTGGGTTGTCATTTCCTTCTCCAGTGCATCTTCTGGACCCAGGGATCAAACCCGTGTCTCTTAGTCTCCTGCATTAGCAGGCAGCTTCTTTACCACTAGCGCCACTTGAATAGTCAATTACTAATCACTGCTGACTTCTAAAAGATCAATAATTCAGAAGTGTCCAACAGGTTCCTGGGCCAGTACCAAGCTGGTCACTGAGTTTTACAAAACTGAAAACCTCTTTGTTACTCACATATGGATGTCATTCCAGCAGCACCTAAAATGCTCAGGTATTTTAGTAGCATTTGTTCTGTGAGACATTAGTTCCAGAAGATGTTAATTGGTCTGATATGAAAAAAGCATTCCCTCAGCAAATAAATTTGGTAAACTTTGGATTAAGGAAGGTGAATCAGATTTCTTTGCTACAGGAGTTATCAGAAACTTGAAAATTCTAATGAAAAATATGGCATTTAAAAAGAGGGAAATAAGATGTGTCATTACACAAATCCAACAGAAATCTAGAGTAGAAGTGTTCTACATTTGAAAACTGTACCGGAGGCATCTCTGCTTGGCCTAATTTCAAGCCTATGGTACATTAGACAGAATGACTTAATGATATGTCTATGAGAAAAGATGAGTTTTTTGCCAAATTAGTTTGATTTCTGATACTTGCAGTTTATTCTAATTTCAACTTTTAAGTTAATATCAGTTATTGGAAATTTTCTTTCCTTGGGAAAATGTCTCTTCTTTTAAAACAGAAATTAGTGGGGAAAAATTATGAACCGACATCCTTTCTTCTTTGGTGGAAAGCTAATTTCTAATGGGAACTCTGAATTGTATTGAGCTTATGGTTACATCATTTGAAATGGTCACTTCAATGATATGTTGATACTAAAATCAAAGAAAGACTGTGACAGAAATCAAGAGCATAAACCACTACATAAATTTCAAAGAAATTAAAATCTAAGAACTCTAGTAGCAGTTTGGAAATATTTATGTACTGTGAAGGGCTTCCCAGGGGGTGCTAGTGGTAAAGAGTCCACCTGCTAATGAAAGAGACACAAGAGACGTGGGTTCGATCTCTGGTTTGGGAAGATCTCCTGGAGAAGGAAATGGCAACCCACTCCAGTAGGCTTGCCTGGAAAATTCCACAGAGAAGCCTGATGAGCTTTAGTCCATGGGGTTGCAAAGAATTGGACATGACTGAGCAACTGAGCACGCATGCACATGCACTGTGAAAATAAACAAACTTCATTCAAACTGGAGCCTGGAAGCCCTGAAAAGGGTGCGGCCATGCATATAACTCACTCCAGCCTGCAGATCCCAGCAGGAAGAAAGATTTCCTGACCCAGAACAGCAAACTGGTCCCCGCCTACAGCCAATGAAGAACCACCACAGCCTCCTCAATCTACCCCTTTCTTCTACAAAAGCAAGCACTTCTCCTCTGTTCTCCAGACCTGCCTATAGTTTACCAAACATTGCTTGTCCTGAAGTGCAGTTCTCTTCTTTCCCCACATACACTCATTTTGCTGGTAAAAATAACAGTCAAATTTATTTGAAGATCAATATTACCTCACGGACCCCTATGTTCTACTACAGGCAGTCATAACATGTTACATGCATAAAATATACGTATATAACATCAATACTTTGGTACTGGCTGCTGCCGCCAAGTCTCTTCAGTCGTGTCTGACTCTGTGCGACCCCATAGACGGCAGCCCACCAGGCTTCCCCGTCCCTGGGATTCTCCAGGCAAGAACACTGGAATGGGCTGCCATTTCTTTCTCCAATGTGTGAAAGTGAAGTCACTCAGTCGTGTCTGACTCTTAGCAATCCCATGGACTGCAGCCTACTAGGCTTCTCCATCCATGGGGTTTTCCAGTCAAGAGTACTGGAGTGAGGTGCCATTGCCTTTAGTAACTTCAAATATTTGGATCTTGAGAAGAGTCAAAATTTCTATGCAGGTTCTGTAGCTTGAGAAGTGAAAGCATATGAATATCTGGCATTAGGTTCTGGATTAGCAGAAAGGATGTGTGCCTACTCAGTCACTCAGCCCTGTCCAACTCTTTGCTACCCCATGGACTAGAAGTCACCAGGCTCCTCTGTCCATGGAATTCTCCAGGCAAACATACTGGAGTGGGTTGCCATTTCCTTCTCCAGCAGAAAGGATGATACTTGATCAAAAACACTACGCCATTTCATAATATCAATTTATAGTCATCAGATTGTTTGAGAACAAAGTACTTTGTGGTTGCAGCGGGGTTTGAAATTAAAGCTGTTTTTCATATCTGCCATTATATTTCTTCATCAGATGTACATTAATCAAGGGACTTTTTGTGCTTTAATTAGTCTACTTACATAATCATAATTATTTTTTATTTATAGTCACTTTAACAAAAAGTAAGATTACCTTTTCTCAAGTGGTTGATCAGGATTGTCAACCTATATAACCTTTGACACTATATACCCTTTAAAAAAGCATATTTTAATATAATTTTTCCTTGGGAGAATTTACTAGTTTTTTTAAAAAGCGAACTTTTTCCAATAATCAGTTCCTCCCATACAAATTATAATTTACTTAATTGGGACAGCTTCCTCTATTTAGAAAGTTAAATGTTTTAGAATTTTCTGAATCTTGAGGCAAATGCTGGATTTGATTCTTCTTGCTTCTAAGAAGAGTGCAGTTAATGTCACTCCAACTCTCTCCAGGTTGCTATTCCATGTTGTCTTCTATTTTGTTTTTCTCACCATTTTAGTTAATCTTCACTATCCAGGATACCAAGCAAATGCATGAGCAATATTATTTCATAATAACTAGAAAAAGCTTTCAATAAAAGTTTGATCGTAGGGGTATAGTAATACTTTATTTCAAAATCCTGGAATTCTTAGATAAATATTATTTAGAAAACTTCCCCAGTGGCTCACACAGTAAAGAATCCACCTTCAATGTGGAAGACATGAACTGCCAGCTCTCAGGAAAGTAACTCACATATGATAGTTGTTCAATAAATTAAACAAACGAAAGAGCTCCATCAAAAAATTATCTTCTATGAACACAGATAAATCTGCCAGTGGCTGTACTTTGTCAAATAATGATCTTCTCAAAATCCTTTGACACTTCAACAACAATGATTAAATGCTGATGAGCAGATGATAGAATATTTGGAAATTTGTTGTTGTTGCTTAGTGGCTTATTCATGTCTGACTCTTTTGTGACCCCATGGACTATCGCCCACCAGGCTCCTCTGTCCATGAGATTATCCAGTCAAGAACACTGGAGTGGATTGTTGGGCCCTCCTCCAGGGGATCTTCCCAACCTACGAATTGAACCCACTTCTCTTGTGTCTCCTGCACTGGCAGGCACGTTCTTCACCACTAGAGCACCGAAAAATTGATGCTTCTAAAATGTGGTGTTGGACAAGACTCTTGAGAGTCCCTTGGACTGCAAGGAGATCTAACCAGTCCATCCTAAAGGAAATTAGTCCTGAATATTCATTGGAAGGACTGATGCTGAAGCTGAAATTCCCATACTTTGGCCACCTGATTCGAAGAACTACTCATTTGAAAAGACCCTCATCCTGGGAAAGATTGAAGGCGGGAGGAGAAGGGGAAGACAGTGGATGAGATGGTAGGATGGCATCATCAACTCAATGGACATGAGTTTGACTAAATTCCAGGAGGTGATGATGGACAGGGAAGCCTGGCGTGCTGTAGTCCGTGGTGTTGAAAAGAGTCGGGCACCACTGAGCGACTGAATTGAACTGAGGGCCACCAGAGAAACCCAATTAGCTCTTTAGGATGATACTAAGGTAACAATCAAAAGAGATTAGCATAGTAAGCACTTACTCTACATTCATATGTCATTTAGAGTATTACAAAGAGATCTAATATAAAAGTTGAAAGAAAAGTTACATTTATACAAAGGGTACACATCAATGACTATAAATGCACTGTCCTTTGAAGAAATTTTCAAAGACATTTAATTGTTTTTCATCTATAAACTGTCAAAAAGTTAAGGAACACGACAGACAACATTATTAATATTTTCATGATACCATAATTTATTTCAGCAAGACTTCAGTGTCCAGCATTTTGAGTTTTTCTAATTTTTCATTATAATTTAGTGTTTAAGAATTGTAGGTAAGCTAAATTTATGTGTGATGATCATATCATTAAAAAACTCAGGTTTTTTAACAGAGAAATCAAATTAAAATAGTAAAACACTTATCAGTAGTGAAAATTCCATACCAAAGTGTAAAAGGGAAACCAATACAAAGGCTACTTTTTAATAATGGCTAATTTGAGAAGAGTTATGGTAACTTAGAGGCTTCCCAGTGGTACAGTCATAAGAATCTGCCTAACAATTCAGAAGACAGGAGAGACATGGGTTGGATCTCTATGTTGGGAGATCCCTTGGAGCAGGAATTGCCAACTCACCCCAATATTCTTCCCTGGGAAAATTCCATGGACAGAGGAGCCTAGTGAGCTACAGTCCATAGGGTTGCAAAAATTAGAACAACTAAACTCATATGTGCACACTCACATGCACACACTGCAACTTAAAATATATAAAACATCTTGAATGTTATTAAAGTATTGTGTCAAGTATTTAGACATTTTAAGATTTTAAGGTGCTTAGCATTTTAATCAGCATGTTTAAAATTTTCTCTTTTTAATTAAAGAATGCATTTTAAAGGTTACTACAGAATGAATAAAGCTATATTGTTTTATGGCATTTAAAAAAATTTAATATACACACATATAATTTCACTTAATGCAAGTTTAATTTTATATCTTTAACATATTGCATTTAAGTCAACTTTCAACATGAAAAAAACTCAAGTCAAACAATCAAAATGTTAGACTAGTGAAGAAAGCTGCTGCTGCTAAGTCACTTCAGTCATGTCTGACTCTGTGCGACCCCACAGACGGCAGCCCACCAGGCTCCCCCGTCCCTGGGATTCTCCAGGCAAGAATACTGGAGTGGGTTGCCATTTCCTTCTCTAAGGCATGAAAGTGAAAAGCGAAAGTGAAGTCGCTCAGTCGTGTCGGACTCTTAGCGACCCCATGGACTGCAGCCCACCAGGCTCCTCCATCCATGGGATTTTCCAGGCAAGCGTGCTGGAGTGGGGTGCCATTGCCTTCTCCGAGTGAAGAAAGACTTAGTGAAAAACAAAACAAATGAAAAAAAGTACAGAATAATTTCACAGAATTCCTTGGAATACTACTTGAAAAGTCAACGATTAAAACATAAAAAGAAAGGAAATAAAGGAGAAAAAAAGAAACATGAAGGGAAGGAAAATCAAAAGAGCAAAACACAGAAGGAAGGAAGAAGAAAACTTAAAATAAGTCTTTAAAGAAAGATGACCAGGTTACCCTCTCTCAAATCATATTCTAAGGTTTGCTCAAAATTTGGAATTCAAATTGATAAATTAGGATTAGGCTCATCAAGGAGTTTTCACAGTAGTGCTTAATTTATGCATCAGTGCATTTGAGTGTCTTCCATTTTAGGCTGGGACTTTCAGAACACCAATAAGTCAGTACCTGAGATGTCTATAGTCTATAGTATAGTTTGCTGCTGCTACTGCTGCTAAGTCGCTTCAGTCATGTCCGACTCTGTGTGACCCCATAGACAGCAGCCCACCAGGCTCCATCGTCCCTGGCATTCTCCAGGCAAGAACACTGGAGTGGGTTGCCATTTCCTTCTCCAATGCATGAAATTAAAAGTGAAAGTGAAGTTGCTCAGTCATATCCAACTCTTCACGACCCCATGAACTGCAGCCTACCAGGCTCCTTCGTCCATGGGGTTTTCCAGGCAAGAGTACTGGAGTGGGTTGCCATTGCCTTCTCCGATAGTATAGTTTAAACATGTTTAAATATTAGAACCCTAAGGGCATTTTGATTTTCCACTTTGCGGGCAGACGCTTTACCGTCTGAGCCACCAGGGAAGCCCCCTTAAAAATCCCTACAGTAATTGAAATTAAAATGAAATATGACACATTAAGTGATGAGTAATCATACCGGAGACATACTATTTTGTCCACTAGAAGAATTTCTGAAGTTTAGTCCTCAAATAGAAAGAACGTATAGCTACTTGAAATAATGATGTTTAATGTAGTTGCTTTTGGAATGACATCAGAATCATCATAAAACAGCTACCTTTTTTTTTCCCTTTAATTTCAAAATATGCTTCTACCAATTAAATCTAAAATCTTCCTAATAATGGAAGGCACTCATTAAATAATGAGAAAAAAATAAGGAAATGAAAAAGATCACAATGCTTATCTCTGTGTAACTTTAATATGTGTGCCTGTGTGATCAGTCAATTAGTTGTGTCTGAATCTCTGCTAACCCATGGACTGTAGACCACCAGATACATATTATTAAAAGTGCTTCCCCACCACAGGTTTTAGAATAGGCTTGATGTGTAAATAGTGATAGTGAAAGCCACTCAGTTGTGTCTGACTCTCTGGGACACATACAGTCCATGGAATTCTCCAGGCCAAAATACTGCAGTGATTTGCCGTCCCTTCTTCAGGGGATCTTCCCAACCCAGGGATTAAACCCAGGGATCAAATGTCTCAGACATTGCAGGCAGATTCTTTTCCAGCTGAGCCACTAGGGAAACACATGTGTAAATACTTAATGGTAAAACAGTACAGAACTTTGTAAGATTCTTATGGATAAATAATCATTTGGAAGCTACCTGTGTCATGAAGAGATAAGAGGGTCCTTTAGGAGAGAAAGGTGAAGTTAGAAGATAATGTCAAATTTTAGATCACATGTTTGTATTCCAGAAAGAAAAATAAATCTGTCCTAGATAAAATCTGTTCTAATTAGAATACAATTAAAAAAAACTTGGATACCAAAATCCCTGTTCTTGTCCTAATCAGAAAGGTAGCATTTGTAATCTCACATTTTAAACAATTTCAGTAGAAACAACCTTTGTGTGCATGCTCAGTCAAGTCTGACTCTTTGCAACCCATGGACTATAGCCTGCCAGGCTCCTCTGTCCATAGGATTTCCCAGGCAAGAATACTGGAGTGGGCTGCCATTTCCTCCTCCAGGGGATCTTCCCAAGCCAGGGACTGAAACTGAGTCTCCTGTGTCTCCTCGCATTGGCAGGCAAATTCTTTACCACTGAGCCACCTGGGAAGCCCCCAAAATGATTTTTAGCTACATACTAAATATTTGTTGGAATATAGAGGAAATTGTTTTCTTCAGTGTATGCTGATCCATCTATTTTGTGGGGGGCAGAAAAGAAGTTCCTTAGAAAGCAAATTATCTATCCCTTGACATTTACTTTTATGATGGAAAAGGAGTCCTATACTTAAAATTTTGCATTTATTTAAAGTTTTACCAGCTATATATTTATTCACCTAGGCTAAACCTCCCCAAAAAAATCACTTACAATTTGCTTTTGCTTCAAACTCTCACCAGTTATCCATTTACAATGTGAACTATTTTATGATTTTTTAAAAAATGATGTATAGCGTGATTGACAAATTTAGACAGTGTGTTGAAAAGCAGAGACATTACTCTGCTGACAAGGTTCCATATAATCAAGACTGTGGTCTTCCCAGTGGTTGCTTATGGTTGTGAGAGCTGGACCATAAAGAAGGCAGAATGCCAAAGAATTGGTACCTTTGAACTGTGGTTCCGAGAAGACTCATGAAAATCCCTTGGACAGAAGGAGATCAAACCAGTCAATCTTAAGGGAGATCCAACACTGGAAGGACTGAGGCTGAAGCTGAAGCTCCAGTATTTTGGTCATCTAATGAGCACAGCCAACTCATTGGGAAAGTCCCTGATGCTGGGAAAGATTGAGGGCAGAAGGAAAAGAGTGTATCAAAGGATGCAATGGCTAGGTGGAATTACTGAGGTAAGGAACATGAACTTGGGCAAACTGCAGGAGACAGTGATGGACAGGAAGGCCTGGCATGCTGCAGTCCATGGGGTCACAAACAGTCAGACACAACAGGGTAAGTGAGCAAGCAATAGTGTGATTTACAGTTCTGTGTTAGTTTCAAGTGTACAGCAAAGTGATCAGTTATACATATATATTCTTTTTCAGATTCTTTTCCATTACAGGTTATTACAAGATACTGAATAGAGTTCCCTAAGTTATACAGTAGGTCCTTGTTGTTGATCTGTTTTATGCACAGTTATGTGTATATGTTAATCCCAAACTCCTCATTTATTCTCTCCTCCCCTTTGGAAACCATATGCCTATCTTCTGTGTTTGTAAGTCTATTTATATTTTGTAAATAAGTTCATTTGTACCGCATTTTAGATTCCACATATAAGTAATATCAGACAGCATTTGTGTTACTCTGTTTAATTTATTGCATTTAGCATAATAATCTCTAGGGGCATCCATGTTGCTTCAAATGTCAATATTTTATGTAACATTCCATTATATACATATACCACTTCTTTATCCTTTCTTCCATTAATGGACAATTACTGTGCTTCCAAGTCTTGGCTATTGTAAATAGTGCTGTTATTTAAATCAGGGTACATATAACTTTCCATCTTTGAGCTTTCATGTTTTATGGCTATATTCCCAGCAGTGGGATAGTTGGATCGTATGGTAAATCTATTTTTATATTTTAAGGAACCTCCATACTGTTCTTCATACTGACTGTACCAATTTATATTCTCATCAATAATGTAGAAAGCTTCTCTTTTCTCTATATCCTCTCCAGGATTAATTATTTGTAGACTTCTTGATGATGGCCCTTCTGACTAGACTGAGGTGATACCTCATTGTAGTTTTGACTTGATTTCTTTAATAAATAGTGAGGGACTTCCCTGGTGGCTTGGTGGTAAAGAATCACCTGCCAGTGCAAGAAATGCAGGGTCAGTCCCTGGGTCAAGAAAGCCGCCTGGAGAGGGAAATGGAAACCCACTCCAATATTCTTGATTGGGAAAACCCAAGGACAGAGAAGCCTAGCAAGCTACACTACATGGGGCTACAAAAGTCAGACACAATGACTAAACAACCACAATAATTAGCAATGCTGAGCATCTTTTCATGTGCCCACTGGCCATCTATAAGTCTTCAGGAAAATGTCTAGTTAGGGCTTCTGCCCATTTTTTTTATTGGGTTGCTTGTTTTTTGATATTGAATTGTATGAGCTGTTTGTATATTTTGGAAATTAACCCCTTGTAGATTGCATTATTTGCAATATTTTCTCCCAGTCCATAAGTTGTCTTAAAATGTGTACTTTTAAAATAAAATATTTAAGAAACATTTTATAGACTATTTTAATAAAAATTAATGAAAATACCATCTATACCTTGTATATTTTTCAGATAACTGGAATCAAAACCCTCAGTGAAAGTATATCCCTGGAAATAAATATATTTAGTAAAGGTAAACTACCAATTTATCCTAAAAAGCACTATATGAACAAAGGATGAGTATACGTAACTATTAGGGCTTCCCAGGTGGCACTAGTGGTAAAGAATCTGCCTGCCAATGCAGGAGAGGTAAGAGACACAAGTTCAATCCTCAGGTCAGGAAGATCCCTTGGAGGAGGGCATGGCAACCCACTCTAGTATTGTTGCCTGGAGAATCCCATGGACAGAGGAGCCTGGAGGGTTATATTCCATAGTGTCACAAAGAGTTGGACACAACTGAAGCAACTTAGCATGCACATACACATTACTACTAATAACTTTCTCCTAACCAAATGTTCTAAATTCTCTGTAGCCAAAGTCTTGATTCAGGGGAAAAAATTAAAAAGAGCCTTTCAAAATTTCTCCACTACTATACTGTTCAGCGGCATTATCCTAAAAACACTAAATTTTAATTTGCAATATATAAAAGGATTATTATACTGTGGAAGAATTCTCCATAATTAGAGAAAATGAGTATTTGGGGAAGAGGCTAACATTTGCAAACAATAAAACTGTGGATTTTCTCATGTTGAAACAACATCAAAGTAATGAGCCTCTTTGTCACGTGGGTGCCAAAGGTTCAAAAGTGTAAGTCCAAATGTCCTAATGAGACCACCTGGCATTTATTTCTTTTAATGTCTCTTGCTTAAGACATGGCAGCAATCACGCATGGAGTACTGCAATTCATTCCACTTTAAGAACTCCATCTTGTAGCAATTGTTCTTTTTAAAGAGAAGTGTCTTTAGTTACAGAAATGGGCATGGTTTTAGAGTAGAAAAGATTAGCAACAAAGGATAGCCATGTCCTCTGAACTGACACTGATTTCAGCTTAGAAACTAGAGTTTCGTTTTTAAACTAAAGGGCTCAGTGTTAAAGAATCTGCCTGCAAGTGCAGGAGATGAAGGAGAAGTGGGTTCGATCCCTGGGTCAGAAAGATCCCCTGAAGAAGGAAATGGCAACCTACTCCAGTATCCTTGCCCGGGGAAATCCCATGGACAGAAGAGCCTGGCAGGCTACAGTGCTCAGGGTCACAAAGAGTTGCACAGGACTGAGTGAATGAGAACACACACAGCACACACAATTAATCAACAGTTATTCCCCCAAATTAGGATTGTTTAACAACAATAAAAATTCAGTTTTAAAGATGAAAACTTTAAAATATTATTTTTGATGCATCAAATTACTCAGCACAACACACTTAGAACACTTTACTAGGTATCATTTGGTTTCTATATTATATTCTTAGGTATAAAATATTTACAACAGTGCCTGAATTGTATTAAGCCAATATTTTTATTGCCATTTTTGACAGATAATATCTAATTGAGAGTATTTCAATAAAAATTTGGAGAGTAAAACTTATAGTCAGGTTAGATTTTTCAAAAGTTAAACTAGTTGAATACACATTTATATGGACATGAATATTCCACATGTAGAGGCTATTTATGCTCCAATTATTTCCTTAGTAATGGGGGAAGATTTTTCACTTAGATCACAGAGAAATTTTCCCTCTAATTTTCAAGGCAGTTATGAAGTATGCCCTCATGTCTGTTATCACTTCTGCCTCATGGCTCCAACAGATGCTATAAAAAGTTAGTTAGTAGCTCTGAAAAAGAGACAGTCCTCTTTAAATTGCACATAAATGGACTTTTTCCAGTAGTTAGTAGGAATCAAAAACATCAAACAAAGTACAATGAATATGTTTTAAGCAACTGCACTCAGACTTTTCTGTAATTAATATATCAAATTCATCAACTTTTATGCAAGCAAATGGTCAGTTCATTGGAAATTGCCATAGGACAAGAACTAGCATTAGAAATAGAAAGAGGACCATCTGGGAACACAGAAACCAGAAAATGAAACTAGGTTTCATATAGGTATATAGAAAATAATGCTGTATGTATATGTATGTTTGTGTGTGTGTGTGTGTGTGTGTGTGTGTGTGTTAGCAGCTCCTGGCTAAATGTTTCACCAATATTCTAAATGGATGAATTAGTAGTAAAATTAGGACTACACAGAGGATTGTTGTTGTTTAGTGGCTAAAGCATGTTCGACTCTTGGCAACTCCATGGACTGTAGCCTGCCAGGCTTCTCCGTCCATGGGATTTCCCAGGCAAGAATACTGGAGTGGGTTTCTATATTCTTCTTCAGGGGATCGTCCCGACCCAGGGATAGAACCCATGTCTTCTACATTGCAGGCAAGATTCTCTACCACTGATCCACCAGGGAAGACCACACAAAGGGTATGCAGTTTTAAATTAGTTTTAATTAAAGAAGGTTCATGTATGGTTTAATTTGACTATTTAGAAAACTTTAATGTCTTCCATTGTTTTTGTTTTTGTTTTTTTTCCAACAATTTTTTTTCTTTTGTAAACAAATCCATCTCAATGACATTTTCTATACTGGGGCTCTGAGCATTTGGATAAAGTAAAAAATAAATAAATAAATTCTTATAGATGCTGGCAGAACAAACAGGATTCCTGGTTAAGTATGCCACATGTTCCACAAGAACTTCTAGTTCAACAGTATTTCAACAAAAGTATGTCTTCATCAGACAGTATTACCAAGGACAGTTTTCATTAATAAAGTTGGGGGAATTAAAGTACACATTCTCTAGGATATGCATAAAATGAATCACCCTAAAAATAAATAGAAAACAAAAATACAAAGATAGAAAATATATACAGAACTATTAAAATCTCTGCAAGTGCTTTTCAATAATAAATTATTATTTTATAAGCTATTATCTTTTGTCTAATGGATAAAAGAAAATAGAAGAAACCAAGAGAAATAATATATAATAGCTGAGAGAACAGTGATATTCTAGGAAAAGTATTTAAAATTAGTAATCAAGAATTGGAGGCAGAAGCAGAAACAGCTATTCTGAGCTGCATTCCTAAGAGCCTGATTAAACCAATACAGTATTGTAAAGTAAAATAAAGTAAAATTTAAAAAAGAAAAAAAAAAAGAAAATCTTGAATTTTGGCATCTAACAGAAGGAAAGTCTTCTTCTGGTGCTGCCCAGCGCCTCCTGCCACACATAGGAAGGATCAGCATAACTCCTTTCTGGAAAGATTTCTGCAACTTTTCCAAGCTAGTTAATAGCTCTTGCACAATATGTTCAAGAATTTGGGTCATATGTCTGGATTGTAATTATTTATTTCTCTTTCTCCTAAACCAGAATTTGAGCCTTCTCAGGGTTAGAGTAACATTTTAGTCATCTTGATATTTCCCAAGCCTGACAACACTACCTAGAGTTATAATTACATTACCTATAATTATAATAACATTATTACCTTATAATACAGCCTCCACTAAAGTATTTCCCGTTGTTAACGCCACTAAGATCTGTGCATTTATTCAACATTTCTCTCAGTATTTATGTTAGAATTATATTCTTTGTTTTCAGATTTACTGCAACCTTTTTAGGCTATATCTGAACTATAAAAAAGGGAGCACAGTCTGGTGTTTTGTGACATCCTGGAGGGGTGGAATGGGAGTGGTGTAGGAGGCTCAAGACAGAGGGGATATATATATAAAATTATGACTAATTCACATTGATATACAGCAGAAACCAGCACAAAATTGTAAAGCAATTATCCTCCAATTTAAAAGAAAGCTTCGATGTAAAATTTTAAAATAAAATGGGAAATACACTACATAATAAAAGAGGTCCTTTTAATTCCTGACCTCTTCCTAATAAGTGGAAGAACCCAGATTTTGCCTATAAAATTTATTTCATTTTTTTAAGCCACACTTCTTGGCTTCATGTTATCCAGTCTTTCCATACTAAGTATTCACAGCCTAATGTATCCAGAAATTTTTATATCCCTGTTTATTATCACTTAGTCTTTTAAATGTTCCAATTTATAGTTCTAAGTAATACAAAATGGGCAGGCTGTTACAATTCTGTCATCGAATCAAAAACTTTAGCACAAGTTAGACTGTGGGAGGGGAGGCTCAAGTAGCTGTTCACCTAACAAAAACTTAAACAAATATAAACTTGTGTATTTGCATTGTGGTGTGTATGTGCTCACACATATTATTTGTATATGCATTTTTGTGGATGTGCATATATATACACACCCATATATCTATCATGTATGTGCATATAACCACCACAAAGAATGCTAACTGCTACACAGGTATTTTATATGAGCAAATGGTTTTCTTTCTCTGAAGTAAGGCGAGATACCAGTGTGATAGAAACATAGTACTGTACATAGCTTTAGTTCACCACCTGGAAGGACATTTAAATCTAAAAGCAGGGTCACAAGAAGGGGAAATGGGATAATACAAAGGACTATTTTCTTGAAAAAGGTAACAGCATATAAAAAAGCCAAAAGGATAAGCAGAACTTGATCTAGTGGGATTATTATTATTATTTTTTTCATTCCGTATCCTTGACTCACAGATGGAGGGGAAGGTGGAGGGAAAGTGGTGAGAGGTTGAGGAGGCCCCAGACTGTTGACGCTGGCCTGCTTCCTTCTTTTGGACACTGTGGCTTTCTCAGAGGTGGTGAAGGAGGAAACCCACTAAGGAGCAAGAATGGAAAGCAGTGAAGTCCCGCAAAGCCCGAGCTCCTCAGAGGTGGTGGTGGCAGGTCACCATGTGCGGGCCCCGCGGTTACAGCCTTGGGATGCCAATCTTGATCCACACCCAAGCTCAGAAAGCTGCTCTGGTGAAGGCTATGACAGGATGGTCGCGCAATGCAAACGGCAGCATCCTGAGGTTTCGGCCACGAGCACCAAATAAAGAGGGCAAAGTTCTCTTGTCTGTTTACCAATTTTTTTTTTTTTCTTAAAATAACCAGTTTCTTCATCCTCAGAACTAATAGCTTATGGCAGTTTTAAACCACGTATCCGTTTGAAATTCAGAGTTTAGTCTAAATGGCTAGGGGGCAACCCTATTTAGCAGCACAAATTATGTCTAAATATGGAAAAAGACAGGTAGTCAGTGTAGAAAATTATACTGAAAGATCATTTTTTTCTTCCCTTTGTGCTGACAGAACTGGTGCTTTGAAAGTGAGAATGAGCTGGACAGTTATCAGGGAAAGTTTGTTCCAGGAGAAGAAAAAGAAGACAGGGCACCTGAAAGCTCTTTAGAGCAGAGGAACAGCCTCATCTTCACTCGGCTCAGCTCTATTTTGAGCTGTTTGTTAGTTCATATTTCACAGATGCTCCAATAAAATAAAGGTTAAAAAATGTGAATATAATCCCTGATGCTGGTTTTGTGACATTCAGCGATATAGTATAGGTGGCTCCTAGATTTCCACAGCTAGTATTTGTTATCAGAAGAATATGGGATAAGCTGTCTGCAGTCCCTAGGATCCCCTTTGTCTCATCTATAAAATGTGGATGGTAATAATTCCAACCACTCATGTCTCTTAGAAGACTTTGATGGGAATCTGCAAATCTAAAGATGAAAATGTGGTACAGTGGATATATGCTGTTATTTGGAAGGGAGAGTTTTATTTGAAATTTTTAACGGATCACGAGCTTAACTCCAAAACAGTTATATGGACTTAGAAAAGGAGAAAAGTGGAAGATAATTTAGATTGTAGTATTAAATAGAAATAGCTTGCAACCAAGAGGAAAGCATGGCAACCCACTCCAGTATTCCTGCCTGGAGAATCCCATGGGCAGAAGAGTCCGTAGTCCATGGTGTTGCAAAGAGTCAAACATGACTGAAGACACTTAGCACACATGCAACATGCAGCCAAAGATAGGAATGATTTAGTCATGTCTGGTATAGCGTCAACTGTTGCTGATAAAACTGCCAAGAAGGCGAATGTGACATAATATGAGGTTCAAGCCTTCTGCTCCTTCAAAAATTGAAAACACAAGTTCTCAGACCTCAGTTTAATCTGATGTGATGTTTTCACAGAAAGGGGTTAAAATATAAACTGGTTTGGTTGCCTGGAATATGGAATCATCACAACTGACAAAGAAGTAGGAGGAATAGTTAGGATACGTGTTGAAATCTGAGGCTGGGGCTTAAGGAAGATGCTTGTTCTTTCAATTACAAGTGAAGCAGAACACCAAACAAAGGACAGAAGACCAAATATCAGAGCTAAGAGGAGAGTCTACTTCTAGAGAGGGACCAGAATGTCAATTACTATCTCAGAAGTACCCCTCAGGCTTATGACAAAATCATCTGGCCCACAAAACACAGATACATCTCCAATGAGACCTCATACTATGTGTGGCAGTAAAATTATCAGCTAGATGGAAAAGTCCCCTGATGCACACTGAATATAGGCTAAGACATTTTCCAGGTAGAAAGAAACTTTCTCCCACTGTCCTGGTTTCTCACAGTAGTTGCTCTTTCCCACTCATTTAATCAGATTAGCAGCCCCTCTACAACAGCTCTAGAGGGGCTCTGCTTGAGGGCCATTTCCCCTAAACGCATTCTTCTCTCCACTGCCAAAACCTAAGGAAACACAGTCCTAGTTACCTCTTGGCAGCTGTGACAGCCCTGGAACAGGAACGTATGAGACAGCAGGAAAGGGCCCCTTACTCTTTGGGGAATACCGACTATCAGTGACATTTTAAGTGCAGAAGCCTATGTTTATTCCCCACTCTCCACTTTTGCGGCCACTGCATTTTTTAATTTTTAAATTCATTAGCAAAAGGTTTATTAAGCATCTATTCTGTGTCAGGCTACATAACAAATGATGATGGACTGTCTCCATCTTCATGTTCATCACAGTCATTTGCTTTATAGAACTAAAAGACTGGTGAAATGGTCAAGATGCCAGGGTTTACAAATACCCACCCTGCAGACTCCATTAGCTCCATTCAGACTGTATAAACATTTCTACCTCAGGCATTTCTAGGAGAGAGTCTGGTTAAAGGGAAAGACACGTGCTTCTAGAGCTTCTAAGACATGCCCACGATCACACAGTCTTGAATAGAAAAGCTGACCAGATCGGTCCCAGATGTGGCACTATCATCTAGTTCTTTCACGTTCCGCAGAGATGACCCACTGGAAAAGACCCTGATGCTGGGAAAGATTGAAGGCAGGAGGAGAGGGGACAACAGAGGATGAGCTGGTTGGATGACATCACCGACTCAAAGGTCATGACTTTGAGCAAGCTCCAGAAGATAGTGAAAGACAGGGAAGCCTTGTGTGCTGCAGTTCATAGGATCACAGATTTGGACACGCCTGAGTGACTGAACAACACTAGTGATTTTCAAATGTTTGTTTCATTTAACTTGAATAATAGAAATCTTTGCTTAAATTATATATTATTAGAAATCCCAATCGGAGAAGGCAATGGCACCCCACTCCAGTACTCTTGCCTGGAAAAATCCCATGGGCAGAGGAGCCTGGCAGGCTGCAGTCCATGGGGTCACTAGGAGTCAGATACAACTGAGCGACTTCACTTTCACTTCTCACTTTCATGCATTGGAGAGGGAAATAGCAACCCACTCCAGTGTTCTTGCCTGGAGAATCCCAGGGACGGGGGAGCCTGGTGGGCTGCCATCTCTGGGGTTGCACAGAGTCGGACATGACTGAAGTGACTTAGCAGTAGCAGCAGCAGAAATCTCAATATAAAAATGAATAAAAACAAAAGTGTTCCGTTAGAATCAGACCCAGAGTGGGCTAGTCATGTGAACACCATATCACTTAGTGGCAAAGTATTCAGGTTCAGCACTAATTTTCATAAAAATGTCAAACTGGAAGAATAGAAAACTCAAAGTATGTTCTTACTTCTTGCCAGAGGCTGAATATTTATCCAACCTACCCCATCCTCATTTATATGTTGAAGCCCTACTAGCATTTGGTGTGGGGCTTCTGTGAGCTAATTAGGTTTAACAAAGGTTCTAAGCATGTAGCCCTTGAGGATGTTTAGTGTATAAGAAGAGGAAGAACCTGCCCTCCCTACCTTATGAGGACACAGAAGAAAGGCACAAGTCTGACTCTCTGTGACCTCATGGACTGTAGCCTGCCAGTCTCCTCCATCCATGAGATTTCCCAGGCAAGAATCCTGGAGTGTGTTGCCATTTCCTCCTCCAGGGGATCTTCCCAACCCAGGGATTGAACCTGCATTTCTTGCATCTCTTGCATTGACAGGTAGGCTCTTTACCACTCAGCCACATGGGAGGAAACAAGGAAGGTACCTGCCTGAAAACTAGTAAAAGGACCTCATCAGACACTAAGTCTTCCAGCACCTTGATCTTGGACTTCTCAGCCTCCAGAACCATGAGAAATAGAAGCTCCCAGTCTTTGTTTTGATTTTGTTACAGCAGCTCAAACTGACTAAGGCAGTGGCAATGTTTTTGCACTTAGCGACATGAAGCATTGAAGAAAGTGAGGGTCACGTGAAACAGAAGAAAGAAGAGACATTCACTTCATGCTATTAAAGCTGGCACAATCACTTTTTCTCTAAAGAAAATCTTTACAAAGGAATTTTTAATCTTTTCAAAGACATTCCAGCCTTCGCATTCTGATCATCACATATCTACAACTATGGTGTTAATGGAGCAAAGAAACTCAGGAGCCCAAATTAATTTTAAAATCATAACTGTATACCCTTGGGAGGAAAAATAAACGTGGGCACAAATAATAAACTGATGAAACAGAGCAAATCCAGACAACAAAAGGTTTTTTTTTTTCTTTTTTCTTTTAATCTTCAGTTAAAATGAGAGTTTAAAGGAAAGATTTCAAATAACTTGTGTTTTTATTTGTTTTAAGCTTAAGAGATTTTTTGATATTTAATTAATCTGTTTAGCTCTTTTGCAGGAGAATTTAAATTAAGTGTTAGAATAAATTGTTGATTGTATAAATTTATATTGGACACTGCTTGTTAGAGAACATACAGATGTTCATTGTCAAGAAATTCCTTTGCACATAATAAATATATCCAAAAGCTCTTTGGTTTTGTAATAGTGCATTTTATACTGTCACTTTTTTCTCCCTTAAATGAAATTGAAGAATGTTTTAAGTCTTTTCTTATTCTATATTCCACAGGTGTTCCAATAAAATTTTAAGAATTGCAAATATAAACATTTAATGCTGTTTTTTAAATATATGTTTACATGGTGTGGGTGGTCCCTAACAATTTTCCATGACCAATACTTATTATCAGAAGACCTGTTTTTTATCTCCCTAAAGATTTTTTTTAAAGCCAAGATACTTTATTTTGACAGGTATGCCTGAAACAGTGTAATATCCCTATATATCTTTTATAAATGAGCTGCTCATTGGTATTATTACAGAAAGAATGCCTAGTATATAATAAAATTCAAAGTCACCCAATAAAGCAGCTTTGAAACTATGGCTGTAACTTTTATTGAAGAATTTTAGATGGGAAATGGAACTGTTTAAAAAAATTATTTTATGTTGGCCTAACAATTGGGGAATTCAGTTTAAGAATATTATCCTCTAGGTCTTAACTCTAAATTAATTGTCTGTGAGATGGGGGATGTCACTACATCCTTGGATCTTTTCTTTTCTAAGATTATAAAAGAAAAGAACTGGACCATATTGCATCCAGGAACAGCCTTCCATTAGGCTTATAAAAAGGCCATATAAAGGATCCAGTCCATACGTTGGGCTCTAAAGAACTAGAAGGATTTTGACATGTCAAGGATGATTTTTCTCCTGATTTCTATCATGTTGATTTCCAATTCATCTCTACTTTTCAAAGAATACCACTTGTTAGAATACAATCCCAAATCACATCACCAAGCAAAAGAGCATTTTGTAGTTGATCTCTACCATTTCAGTGTTTCTAGCTTAAAGAAATGTTTTGCAGCAAGTAAACTCAGCTGCTCACTATATCCCAAACACACATCCATCCCTATGGCATCATGGACCATCTTATCATCCTAGCATCTCTCATTGGAATGCACCTCTCCCTTCTTTCAAATTTCATTTGATTTTCAAGTGCTAACTCACATATATATTCCTCTATAAAATTTTCTTAAATGTCTATCTTCTACTTAACATCTCTTGATGGTTTCTGTTGCATTTGAGATACAATTTTGTCTCTGTAACATGATACACAAAGCTTTTTGTGACATGGCTCCTGTCTCTGCTGCTGCTGCTGCTGCTGCTGCTAAGTCGCTTCAGTCGTGTCTGACTCTGTGCAACCCCATAGATGGCAGCCCACTAGGCTCCCCTGTCCCTGGGATTCTCCAGGCAAGAACACTGGAGTGGGTTGCCATTTCCTTCTCCAATGCATGAAAGCGAGAAGTGAGAAGTGCAGTCGCTCAGTCCTGTCCGACTCTTAGCGACCCCATGGACTACAGCCTACCAGGCTCCTCCATCCATGGGATTTTCCAGGCAACAGTATTGGAGTGGGGTGCCATTGCCTGTCTCTAGTCTCCTCTATTTAATGCATTTTAACAGATAGCAAACAATTTAGAGTGTACCAAGCAGTAAGTCAAAATGATGAATCAGATGGTCAAGATCTCTGTCATCATGGAACTTGGTTCTAGTGGAAAAGATAGATGATAATAAGCAAGTAATACATTGAGAAGATAATTCTAGACAGTGATATGAAGGAAACAAAGCAGGAGAGTATATTTTGAATTGAGGAGAGAGAGGTGGGTCAAAGAAAATGTCTGTGAGAGAAGGATAAAAAAGGTATTCTTTCAACAGAGTCTAAAAGATAAGATGTTAGACAAGTAAGAATCCAAGGGCAAAGCAATGCAAGAGGAAAAAGCCAGTGTCAGCAGTAGGACTGAGGTAGATGAGACATGTGATTGCAGATGACTACAGAGAAATGTTAACAAAGAATCAGACGCAATTGAGTGACTAACACTTTCACTTTGGGGCTTCCCAGGTGGCATAGCAGTGAAGAATCAGCCTGCCAATGCAGGAGATACAAGAGTTGCAGGTTCCATCCCTGGGTCGGAAACATCCTCTAGAGGAGGAAATGACAATCCAGTCCAATATTCTTGCCTGGATAATCCCATGGACAGAAGAGCCTGGAGAGCTACAGTCCATGAGGTCACAAAGAGTTGGACATGACTGAGCAACTGAATGAGTACACTGAACCACAGAAATAGGCAGGGCCAGATCAAGCAAGGTCTTATCCGCTGGACTATGTGGAATTTGGATTTTCTTCTCAGTGTATTAGGAAGTTACAGAGTGGTTTAAGTGAGGAAATCATGCTCTGTCTTATATTTTTAGATGATTGTTTTGGCTGCTGTGGAGAGAATGGATTTTAGTGTTATAAAAAAGGAAGTTGGGAGAATAAGTCATTTCAGTAGTGAATTCATCTCACGTTTAAGCATCTGTCAGCAATGCGGGAAACCTGGGTTTAACTCCTGGGTCAGGAAGTTCCCCTGAAGAACACACTTCAGTATTCTTGTCTGGAGAATCCCATGGAAGAGGAGCCTGGCGGGCTACAGTTCATGGGACCGCCAAGAGTTGGACATGACTTAGCGTTATCTTTCTTTTTTCTTCTATCTTCTCTTCTGCCTGGATGAAACTTGCGGAGTGGCTTTTCTACTAATGGAGGAGTTGGAAATGGAATTCTGTTTCATGAATAAAGACAATATTTCGGGTTAGTGGTGTTTCAGCGATGTGAAAGTCAAAGGAGATGAATGTTTTTAAAATGTAGTAATTTCAGCTGTGTTAAATGCAGCATTCATTAATTCATTTCATTTACGCATCCACAAGATATTGGTTGAAAGTGAATATGTATCAGACATAGCGCTAATTTCTGGGATTAGAGAGGTGACAAAAATTAGAGCTAAATAATGCTAAGAGTAGCTGAGATACATAGGACATTTACTAAGTGGTAAGCTATTCCCACCCTTGTTACACATGTAAATTTTATAGTTTTCCTCACAATGGCTTTTATGAATTGTATATTATTATTTGCCATTTTATAAATGTAGCAACTAAAACAAAGAGGTTAGAAATTTCACCATGGTCATTCAGCTATGACAAGGAAATAAAGGGTTTTGAACCTAGGGAGTCTAGCTCCAGAGGCTACACTGTGTTCTCATCAGTTTATCAAGCATCTTTAGAAAATAAAGCAGATATAGTCCTTATTTTCATGGAACCTACCATCTGGATATTAAGAAAGGTAATATTTAAGATTATAAAGAGACATGGTAATAGCCAATGGTCATGGGTTTTGAGGGGGTAAATTTTGTGGTAACCTGAAATATTGACATCTCCATAATAACTTCAGTGAGGTAAAAAATAAAAAAAATGAGTACATAATAGCAATGGATTTGAAAATTTTTTAAGAAATTGGCTAGTTTAAAGAATATCTTATCAAGCTAGTATATATAGGCTGGAAAAACAACAAAGTCCTATTATATAGAATAAGAAACTATATCAGTATCCTATAATTAAGCCATAATGGGAAAGAATATAAAAAAAGATGGAGAGATACATATATATGAGTCACTTTGCTGTAGAGCAGCAACTTTGCTGTATAGCAGAAATCAATACGACATTGTAAATCAGTTATACTTCAATAAAACTTTTTTTAAAATCATAATGTAGGAGTAAGAATTGGAAAAAAAAAACTGTCATTAAGAGTGGAAGGCTCTGAATATGTTTATAGATAGAGCAAATGTGCCAGCTAATAATAACCTGCAGGTTCGGATGATCTAATTACAGGTAAAGGAATTCTGTTTAGTACAGGAAAGAAAATTTTGTCTAGGTTTTGAAGAAAAGAGAAAGGAGATGATAAGAAATAAAATGAGGTAAAAATTAAGGACAGAATAAGTAATTCATATTACTTAGTCATATTAATAACATTTTCTTATGGAACATAAAACCATATATGTCATAACAAGATCACCACATGGTATTGAAGCTCCACACAGGTACAACATTATTTGTTCTTTGCTGAAACAATACTGCAAGATAAATATCAAAACTATATTTTATAATTTGACATGTTACATAGAAATATCATACTTATGCTAACAACTTTGTATATTAATATAGAACACACTATCCCATATGTTCCACTACTCTTGCTTTCTTATTACATTGTCTTTGTAAAACATTGCAACTGAACACTTTCAGACATTCTCAGAGTCAATCTGGTTGAGATGCCTAATAATGTCAATCAATACCAGGCCCAAAATATATGACTTAGCAATGGCAATTTAGAAGGGATTATTATAGCATAGAAGCACACTTCTAGTCACTCAGGACTTGGGGTAACCTAGTATTGCCCCATGTAGCTAATATCACTTATATCTGAATATATCTACATAGCTCAATGCTAACTGTGAAGCCACGAATGAATGAGTGAATAAACAAACAAAGAAGGACTCAGAGAAGAGATTGAAGAGAGAGAGAGAGAGAGAGAGAGAGAGAGAGAGAGAGAGAGAGAGAGAGAGAGAACGCTACCATAACTCCTCCATAAACCACTGTAATTGGTGAAATGTGCACCAATGTGTCTGCACGCTCATTACTCCACTGGGATTGGGTGTTACACACCATCGTCAAGAACAGGTGTTGGCGTCACTTACAGCTCATTCATCATCAGGCTGTAGCAGTGTTAACATATGCTCCTTTAGTGCTAATTGTGTTTGTTTTTACAATCAACGTTGATCTGCCCTTCATCATGCCAAAGAGATAAATGTTAGCTGAGGAAAAACAAACCAGGAGCATCATGTCTATATAGTTACCTAAATTCTCACTCTCCTTCCCCTGTTCCCCCAGGCAAAGTCTCATGCCTAAAACCTGTAGAGTCCCAAAGATTTCAAATCCAAGATTCAAAAGTAAAGTATAGAAGAGGCATTTTTCAAGATGTATACTTGACATGAACGTATTGGAGAATGCCTGGTTAAATCCTTAAATTTTGATATTGATTGAATGTCACTGATTCAACTATAGATCCCTGAATCAGTGGCTTCTATTTAACAATGACTTTAGAGATTAAGATTTAGAGACGATTGGATTTGAATCATGGACAGCCATCCTTGCTATTCAATTGTTACAATATAAGATCAGAATAAAATGTTTAGTATTTTAGCAAAATCAGGAAGCATATAATCAGATATATACAGCAATATTCATTGATTAGGTTTTGATTTAACATAAAGATTCAGTTTCCTGCTGCAAAATAGCTGTGCTTTTCATTAAATGTATCACTTGACTTTAGCTTAACAAATGAGAATCTGTTAATTAAGTAGTTCATTCACTCCTAATTTGCAATTTACATACCAACTGTTAGTTCTTAAATAGATTTCCTAGAATATTTAGAGAAAGTTCTTTTCTTAAATGTCTATCTTATTTTTTTCTTATGATGACAAAAGTTTTGCTAAGACAAAGTAAATTTCAATGAAAATTCACTGCAAATACGATCACTCTTAAATTAGGGTATAAATAGTTGAGGCTGTACACTAAGTAATTTTAGCAGCTAGATAATTTGTTATTGTTGTTTTAAGGATTCTTTGGTTGTGGTGTGGATGTATGTGCTATGACTAGGCCTTAGTTATGGTTGCATCATCTTTCTCATTTAGCTTTTTGCCATGTCTTTCTCATTGTGCTATTTTTTCCTTCAGGTTATGGCTTAGATTCCACTCTTTGTGGCTTTTCCACTTGACTTTCAGTTCTCTGATTGTAGCCAATTTAGTATCTTGTTACTCTTTTTGCCTTTTCTGTGTTCTGGTATAATTTGTTCCTGAGATAGATAAATGTTTACTTGATGAACTTCTAGTATGAACTTTCCCTTTTCTGTTAAATTTTTCCCAATGATTTCCTTCTTTTATAGTTTAAATTAGAATCTTCTTTCTTAAATATAACTTTTTATTTCATTTACTCTATTCAAGGTCTTGAATATTGTAGCTATGTCTGCAAGATTTTATGGAAATTCAAATTATCCTTCATTTTCAACCAAGTAATCTGCACATTTTTTAAGCAGAGTATTTGTTACTGCCACTTAATATAGAGACAAATTTTACTGTAAGGTTGAACTGTCAGGCTGTGGAAATTAGGTATACACAATTTGGGATCAGATTCAGTTCAGTTCAGGTCAGTTCAGTCGCTCAGTCATGTCCAACTCTTTGTGACCCCATTAATTGCAGCTTGCCAGGCCTCCCTGTCCATCACCAACTCCAAGAGCCTACCCAAACTCATGTCCATTGAATTGGTGATGCCATCCAACCGTCTCATCCTCTGTTGTCCCCTTCTCCTCCTGCCCTCAATCTTTCCCAGCATCAGGGCCTTTTCAAATGAGTCAGCTCTTCTCATCAGGTGGCCAAAGTATTGGAATTTCAGCTTCAACATCAGTCCTTCCAATGAACACCCAAGACTGATCTCCTTTAGGATGGACTAGTTGGATCTCCTTGCAGTCCAAGGGACTCTATGGCTTTAGTGGATTCCTTATTTGGGAAAGACTAATTGTCTACTTAGGGCTTCCCAAGTGGTCCAGTGGTAAAGAATTCGCCTGACAAGCAGGACACTGAAGTTCAATCCCTGGGTCAGTAAGAGCTTGGAGAAGGAAATGACAATTCACTCCAATATTCTTGCCTGGGAAAATCCCATGGACAGAGAACCCTGGAGGGCTATAGTCCATGGAGTCTCAAAGAGTCGGACATGACTGAAACAACAAACAAATTGGCTACTTATGATTGACTGTTTTGAGGTTTTGATTTCCTAACCTTGAGGCATTTCAGGCTTAGGTTTGGGTTTACTTATCTAGGCTTTAAAGCCACCTCAGTCTAATGACTTCCTTGTTTAAATAATCTAACAAGAGTTGTGTATCCTTAGCTATAACACTTAATCTCCCTGTTTCCTAGTTTCCTCATCTGTAGATGATGGTGAAGCTATTACCTAAAATAGGGTTGTTGTGAAAATAAAGCTAGCTATCTAAAGAGTCTGTGGGGTCACAAGGAGTTGGACACAACTAAGTGACTGAAATGATCTAAAGAGTACCTGAAATATTATGTTTATTACTGAAAGTGTTTACTGAGCTTTGAATTTTCTGATTTATCACTAATATTATTTTGTACTTTTATTTCTAGGATGGAACACTTAACTTTATGTAGCTTGTGTGTTTGTATCTCTGTGTGTGTGTGGCATATGTTAATCACAAAGCCTCGAAAGTTACCATTTAGGAATCCAAAATGCTCTTCAGATCCAAAATGTTCCAGGTGGAGGTCTCTGTCCAAAACCTACTATTTCACCTCAATTATACCTGCATGGCTTTCACCTGTAGTTGCAGAGATCTGAGTTTTTAATAACCCTCAGTGCTGTCTGAAAAGATCACTTATGCTAACAGAGATGAAAAGTATGAAATAGTGGGCAGTAGACCCAATAAATCATGCCTGTGGCCCCTTAACAGTCCTTCACAGGACTCAGTAGGTGATTTTCAGCATCCAGAAGAGAAAATTGCCAATCAGTAGCAAAGGAGACAGGAAGAGGTGAATAATGGTATTTTGATTAGAATACATTCAATCCCTGTTCCCAACAAAAATTCAGGCTAATAGGGTTATATGTAATTCTTATTCAACCATTTTTTCCTGTGAAATTTTAAATTTTAGAACTTATGAACACATATAATAGTTCTTTATACAAATTCTAAAATACTGCTATAATGTGTAGCCACCAAATTCCCTGTGGCATGACTATGCCCAAATTCAATCTGGCCATGAACTTTCTGTTTTATTCTGTTTCTGATTACTATTACAAGAAGCAAGTTGTATTTAGACAGAATGAAAAAATAAGGTGTGCCACTAAGTTGAGAGTGAGGCATTCTCTCCCAAAGATCTTTGAAATAAATTAAATTCCCTGCCTTTAGGAAGCTCAATGCAAATCACATTACATGACAATAACATTGCCTCCTTCACTTCACGTGTACTACAGAAAGAATAACTGAAAAATAATTTTAGCTCTTGGATGATTTTCCCCTGCTATTAATACTTTGCTAATACATTTACCATCGCAAAACAAGAGCATGGAACCAGCACCAGTTTGCATCATCTAGAGTAACACATACTCAGTAAATATTTATTGATTCAGTGAGTGAGAGAACAAAAGCATGTGGGTGCTCAGAAAAATCCCAGAGGTCACTGATTTCTTACTGAAAACCAGGTGTTGCCATAGTAATATCTACTATTGTGTTCCACATTTTACTTTTGTATTTGATTTTCTTGCTGCATTTAGATTCTGCTTCATGAACCCTGATTCATATTTTTACATTATTATAATATAATGTATAATATTAATATAATTAATATATTAATATCAATATAATATAGTGTATAATATAATATATAATATTAACAAAGACTGTGAATATAGTGTATAGGTTTTGGCTTATTAGAAGTAGTCTAGTATAAAAATGTTCATTTGTGGTTAAAAACACATCAGTTTTTATATATAGAATGAATAAACAACAAGGCCCTACTGTACAGCACAGAGAACTATATTTAAAACTATGATAAAACATGTTTTATCATATTTAACTATATTTAGAACTATGATAAAACATGACAAAGAATATAAAAAGAATGCATATATATGTATAACTGAATTACTTTGCTGCACTGCAGAAATTAACACATCATTGTAAATCAACTATACTTCAAAAAACATGCAAAAATTAAAAAATAAAATGTTCATTTGTACATTTGAAATTTGTGAACTGATTCAATCAGTTAACTGAAGTTTTACTCTATAAAATTTTTGGAAGCTTGCTCAGGCCTTTTATCTAATGTGCTATTATTATTTTGCCTCTAGTTTCTCCCTGAAACTGTCCATATTTCATAACAGGTTAGAGAGGAAGGTCTGAGTAATCAGAGAGTGATAAAGCATCTTAGTGGAAAGCAGGATTTGACAAAAACAGAGTCGCTTGCCACTTCAGTGTTTTCCATTCAAAAAAATTGACATCATTGACAAATCTCAAATCGTTGTCCTAACAATAGCTATAACATTTCTCATTTTTATTTTCTTCTTTTTATATAAATATAAAATAGTTTATAATATACAGTTTTTTGTTTTATCTGAGCTTTCTTTTTCTTTTACAGATGTTTTATATTATTTTTAGGATCTGTATGCTTCTGCATACACTTTTGCATGCTTCCCCTTTGGCTCATCATCACAGCTTTATGCAAAGAGCCAATCTGTTCAATGTACATCACAGGAAATAGACGTGAAAAATACTGACTTAGTTTAAAATCTACACTATCTTCGACTTTTACTGCAAATCTCTACAAATAAGGTAGCACAGTTTTTCCAAACACAGGAGAAAGGGAAAGAGGGATAATTTTTCAAATTTATAGAATGTATTATATATACATTAATGTTTTATTAAATATGGTAATGTGTAATGTCATATTTCACCAAGGCAAGGTGAACATGATTAAAAAGGAGATATTTGTTTTTCGGTTTTTTTTTTTTAAGATAAGGGGATGACATTTTCTGAGAACTTCCTAGACTCATTTTTTAATTATTATGAATTCTGTATGAGTAGCACACAGAGACTCCTAAATCTCTACTGACTGATACCACAGACGATGCCTTCTAACTACCATGGGAACACCAAGGTGTTATGGAAAGAAAGTAAATATGTACAAAGTGAATCAATATGCTACTTTCTCACATAAGGCTTCCCTGGTGGCTCAGTGGTAAAGACCCACCTGCTAATACAGGAGACTCACGTTTGGTCTCTGGGTCAGAAAGATCCCCTGGAGAAGGAAATGGAAACCCTTGCCCGGGAAATCCCAGAGGAACCTACTGGGCTACAGTCCATGAGGTCACAAAAGAGTCAGACACCACTTAGCCATTAAACAACAACTATGTCCATCTCTGGTTGAAGCGGAAGCACCAATACTTTGGCCACCTGATGCAAAGAGCCAACTCATTGGAAAAGACCCTGATACTGGGAAATATTGAGGGCAGGGGGAGAAGGGGTCAACAGAGGATCAGATGGTTAGATGAATCACCAACTCATTGGACATGAGTTTGAGCAAACTCTGGGATATGGTGAAGGACAGGAAAGCTTCGCATGCTGCAGTCCATGGGGTCGCAAACAGACATGATTGAGCGACTGAACAACAACAATTATGTCACACACAATGCTGTATATGGTTTGGTTTGGAGACAGAAGTTTAACACAAAAAAGAATCACAGAAAGCTTGTGTAGAAGGAAAAATAAAGATTGATTTAGAAAGAAAAATAGCAAGATTTCAAAGATAAGATGGAGAAAATAAATAGGTAAGCAAAATAACACAGCTCTTGTAAACTCATGATCTTAACAGTCTGTGTTTTCATCCTGTTTTCTCTTAAATTCAGAGGCAAAAATTTACCTTTCTGTACCTTATTATCAACCTATTAAGTAGCAGAAAAGGAAAAAGGAATACTGTTTTCTTAAAAAAAGAAAGAAAGAAAGAAACTCTTTCTATATAGTATTCTTGAAACTGCTGAAACTGAGAGGTCTATAAATATCTTAGAAGAGGCAGTTTTCCTTGTAAATATCCAAATCAATTTGAGTTGTCATTAATTAAATTGCTTGCAAATGTTTTCATTTAGTCTCAACATGGGATATATTCACTGATGAACACTTTATTGCTATCTATTGTTGTTTTCACTGTCTTTGTCTCAATAAAATGAAAGATGCAATTTATTAAAATAAAACTTTGCAGTCAGAAAAAGCCATCTTGGTCTCAGTGAGTGGGACATCATTTGACTTAAATGTGCGAGAAAATAGAGGTCAGATGGACAATCTCTGGATATTATACACTGCAAGCAAAAGGAAGAGGGAGAGCGACAGGGCAAAGAAGGAATGCGGAGGGAAAAATAAAGCAAAAACTGTTCTTCAAACAGCCATGTTCGTCAGGTCCTGATTTCCTATTACATGTTTGGAATACTTGGAAATCTTTATGAAATCAAGTTGGAATTCTTACTGCTTTTTTTTCCCTTCTCTTTTTATTGGAATATTATTGCTTCACAATGCTGTGTTACTTTCTGCTGTACAACAAGGTGAATCAGCTATATGGACACATATATATCCCCTCTCTCTTTGATCTCCCTAGAAAAATGGTACACATGAACCTATTTCCGGGCAGAAACAGAGATACAGATTTTGAGAACAGACAGGTGGACATGGTGGGAAAGGGGAGGGTCGAATGAAATCCTTACTACTTTGTAGCCTCTGAAATATTCGAAGTTACTGCAAAGGAAGATTCCATGTTGCATGATAAAGAAACCATTTAAAGAATGACTTTTTATAAAATATGCCTAAGAATTTAAGTTGTATTAGAACACACATGAAATCTAGAGATTTGTAGTTAATAGTGTTAAAACAATTTTTACATCTCTACGTTAACTACAAAATTATCTCATTTCCCCAAACATTAATGGATGTATTAAATACAAAAGTAGAAATATTAACTTAAAACTTGGAAAATCCTACTGTACATTTAGGAAATAGCTCAAATGTTATCTTTCTCACTGATTTCTTAATTCTAGTATTCTTGCAGTTTAAAATTTTTTTTTATGGTAAATTGTAAGTTTTATTTTCTCCTGCTGCCATTACATCATAATGTCTCTGAAACTAAAAATCATGCTGTCTTTGATGCTGCTAATCTCTTTTCCCAAAGCTTTTGTTTGGATAGGATGGAGGAACCAAACCAAAATTAATCTCAAGAAAAGAGAATTAAAACCAAAACCCAGGGTAGAGCCAAAAATAACATAGGCAGGTCCTCCTGCACTCAATCTTCCTTAAGTGTTCTGCCAGTGCACTCTCAATGTGTATATTCAATCACTATCAAGGGACTGTAAATTATGTGACACATTTTGAGTGGTCTAATGTCCACCAGGGAAATGAAAGAGATGCTGCAATGATTTCCATTTGCTCACTGACTTTGAACTCCAACTACCAATGGATCCCACTTGACTGAATTTTCTCCTTGAAAGACTTGAATTCATATGTCATAAATAAAAACGATCTTATCTACAAGCATATAAAAATTTTTATATGGCCTTTCAGTTTGGTGAAGGAGAGTTTCACTATATTCCTAATACTTTAGTTATGACCAGTTAATGGTTTTACAACTCTTGTCTTTTTCTGTGTAAGGCTGGCAAAGGGTTTTCCAGCAATCTTTCTGCATGAGGAGTACATTCAGGGCTTTTGGGAATTGTATTGTGGAAAGCCTTGAAGTGGAGGGAGGTAAAGAAGCTGCCAATCAGGCCCCAGGGTTTTGTTCATTCTAAAGATAATGTAAAAGGCAACCATCAGCCTTGCTAATGAGGCTCCCTGATTTGTTTTTTAGAAAACTATTAGGACCCAGTTGTTTGATTGCTTCTTCCATCCAGAGACCACAGGGAACATTTCTGCGGCTACCAGTTCCTACAAAACATTACTCTGGTTCAAAATGTGACAATCCATGAGTCCTAAGTCCATAGACTTCTGAGACATACAAGATTTGAGTCTTTAGATTTAACACAAACAGTGAACTATATTTTATGTGTATATTCAATGTTTGCCTTGAGCTAAATTAAAAGCTTTTGTGGAAGACATTCTAAATTCTTTATTTTACATGCCAATATCTTTTTCAACAAAATCACAGTTTCCCAAAATGATTATAAAAGAAATGAGATGAGGTTGAATGATTGTGGAATTTAACACTATTATTTTATAATTGAGAACTTGTGGAGTCACAAGTTGATTTACTCAAAGTTTCATGTTATATTCATGTATGTTACATTTCAATACCAGATTTACTCTGATTAATAAGTAACTGCTAGCATCCTATCCACTAATCTATGTATCATCAACTCTAAGAGTGGTCAAGAACACTTGAAAAGTATATCAAACTATTATTATTAATAAATTATCTGTACCTGAAAATCATGGTGTGATCTGAATGAATTTCTTTCTCAAAGTATTCACCTAAAACAAATTGCCACAATGATCAAGATTAAGAGTTCAATTAAAAATAATCAATCTGAGTAAGTAATTAACACATTTTTATTGACAGTAAAGCACAAGGTCTTCCCATGTGGCTCAACTGGTAAAGAATCTGCCTGCAATGAGGGAGACCTGGGTTTGATCCCTGGGTTGGGAAGATACCCTGGAGAAGGGAAACACTACCTACTCCAGTATTCTGGCCTGGAGAATTCCATGGACTGTATAGTCCATGGGGTCACAAACAGTCAGACATGACTGAGTGACTTTCAGTTTCAAAGCAAAAGCTGATTTTATAAACAATTTGAAAGTTTTTAATTTTAAAATAATCATGTTTTATATTGAACACATAGCCTCACAGTCATTAACTATATTATCCATGATAAAACTATTCTTTAATCTATTGTTATTTAGTCACTAAGTCATGTCCAACTCATTGTGACCCCATGTACTAAAGCCAGACTCTCCTGTCCTTCACTATCTCCCAGAGTTTGCTCAGATTCATGTCCATCAAGTTGGTGATGCTGTCTGATCATCTCATATCCTCATACTTTGCTGCCCCCTTCTCCATTTGCCTTCAATCCTTCCCACCATCAGCCTTTTCCAATGAGTTGGTTTCTGCATCACGTGACCAACAGAGCATATTGATAAAGAGGCAATTATCTTCCAGAATCAATTTTCTTATGCTCTTATAAATAGATAGGGATCCTCAATTTGTTTCAGACACTCCTTCAGAGGGTAACAGGACTGTGGAAAAATTATATTTCTATATTAATATACTCTGGCATTTTAATTCACTTGGGGAATAAAACAGGTCCTTTTTTTTCCTGATATTGTGTTGGCATAGTCACTCCTCAATTTTAGCTTTTTTTCCAATGATGGTCATCCAATTTCTTTACTAGTAAAGAAGAAACAAAACTCTTAAACATAAAGACTTATTTTCCTGAAAGTGTGAAGTTCTCATTTAAGAAGGAGCAGTTGATAATTCTTTATGTATGCAAATCTCTTTACTTAAATTTTGCTTAAATCTCTTTAAATCTAAACTTTATTTTTAGCCTTCATTAAAATGATAGCTCTATACATCATAATACATGGGTTAAAAGTGAGCCTTATACTATAAATGCCTTCTTCTATATGACTCACTATAAGAATGATACATCATGAACTGTCATAATTGTAGAATTAAGAATGTAAACTATAATTTACAAAATAATATTAAACTGGTATGCTAGTTTCTTATGTATCAAATATTTTGAACTTATATTTTAAACCATCATTTCAAAGTGTTTAATTTTCTTTGAAATTGACTATTGACAAAAAAATTCTGAAGTCTACAAAATAATGAATACTTTTAAAATCTAAATATTTCCCACATTCAAAATTTCATTTGTGAATTGAAATCAAATTTAACTCCAAAGCAGACATTTAGATTCCAGAAAACATAGACTTTTTAAATGTATTATTTTGGAGTTTGGACCTATTTCTTAGTTTAGAGGAGGTTTATACTAGAAAATATTGTTAACTGAAAAAAAGAGATTATTCAAACCATGCTAACTAATGGATTCAAATTTTTAGAACAGACCAGTATGTATGGTGAAATGAATCTTTCAAACATGAATATTTTATAAAATGATGGCAGAGTAGATGATTGGAAATTACCAAATATATTTAGAACTCTGATGTAAAATATATCACAATAACATGTCCTGCAACATTAATCACATCATTAATTGACTGGATATTGGGTTCCTTCCAATATTCTAACTGACACTGTTCCTGTTTTCTTCGTTTATTTCAGCCACCTGAGAATTCTTGCTCAAATCCCAGAGTTTGTGTCTAAGATTAGACTCAATCCAGACTTGAATGTTCCTATTTTCACCTTTCATTTATGGTGTTGTATTATTAACTTCCTAAATTTACTCTTTTTACATAAAGATGTGTTAACATATAGTGGTTTAAGAAAACCTAGGGGAAGAAACCTCAACTTAGGCTTATGCCCAGCAATCCTCTCCCACCTCCAGAATGATGGCAACATTATTGCCCTCAAAGTACTCATTCATGCAAACATTAATATCATAAATTCTCATCTTTCTGTGAGACTTTGAGTGGCCACTTACATTACCCGGGGTTACAGAAAGGCAAAGAACTATTCATCCATCAAACTCAACAGAAAAAAGGAGAGAATGTTGATCCAGCACCTTCCCTTTATTTAAGGAAACCTGTGACATCTTTAAGTTACCAAGCTGTTCTTCCAAGACTCCTTAGAATCCATGACCTAATATCTGGTGTCAATAGGATAGAAAAATAATATACTCTTCGTTGTGATCTCTTTACAAACTTTCCCCTTTCTTATACTCATCACAGGAACATACTTAACACTGGGACTCAAGGGACTGTTTGGTCTTTTGTTTCCTTAAAATCTAGGTCCTACAAAAGGCTGTGTACACTTTAGTAACCTAGCCTTTTGCCTAGCTTAAAGATGATTCCATTGCTAGTGATTACCTTTACATGACAAAGTGATAAGTGGAGGAGCACTGATGTATTTTAGACAGTGAATTTTTACAAAATTATTAGGGCGTGACCTGCTGGTTTTAGAAAAGGCAGAGGAACCAGAGATCAAATTGCCAACATCCTCTGGACCATTGAAACAGAAAGAGAGTTCCAGAAAAATATCTATTTCTGCTTTATTGACTATACTAAAGCCTTTGACTGTGTGGATCACAATAAACTGTGGAAAATTCTGAAAGAGGTGGGAATACCAGGCCACCTGCCCTGCCTCTTGAGAAATCTGTATGCAGGTCAGGAAGCAACAGTTAGAACTGGACATGGAACAACAGACTGGTTCTAAATAGGAAAAGGAGTATATCAAGGCTGTATATTGTCACCCTGCTTATTTAACTTATATGTAGAGTACATCATGAGAAATGCTGAGCTGGAGGAAGCACAAGCTGGAATAAAGATTGCCAGGAGAAATGTCAATAACCTCAGATATGCAGATTGGCACCACCCTTATGGCAGAAAGCAAAGAAGAACTAAAGAGCCTCTTGTTGAAAGTGAAAGAGGAGAATGAAAAAGTTGGCTTAAAGCTCAACATTCAGAAAATGAAGATCATGGCATCCGGTCCCATCACTTCATGGCAAATAGATGGAGAAACAGTGGTTGACTATTTTGGGGGGCTCCAAAATCACTGTAGATGGTGACTGTAGCCATGAAATTAAAAGACACTTATTCCTTGGAAGCAAAGTTATGACCAGTCTAGACAGCATATTCAAAAGCAAAGATATTACTTTGCCAACAAAGGTATATCTAGTCAAGGCTATGGCTTTTCCTGTGGTCATGTATGAATATGAGAGTTGGACTGTAAAGAAAGCTCAGCACTGAAGATTTGATGCTTTTGAACTGTGGTGTTGGAGAAGACTCTTGAGAGTCCCTTGGACTGCAAGGAGATCCAACCAGTCCATCCTAAAGGAGATCAGTCCTAGGTGTTCATTGGAAGGACTGATGTTGAAGCTGAAACTCCAATACTTTGGCCACCTGAGGCGAAGAGCTGACTCATTTGAAAAGACCCTGATGCTGGGAAAGATTGAGGGCACGAGTAGAAGGGGATGACAGAGGATGAGATGGTTGGATGGCATCACCGACTCAATGGACATGAGTTTGGGCAGGCTCCAGGAGTTGTGATGGACAGGGAGGCCTGGCCTGCCTGCAGTTCATGGGGTCACAAAGAGTTGGATAAGACTGAGTGACTAAACTGAACCGACCTGACCTACATATAATTTATTTGGAATCTATTATTTAAATTTGGATGATCTATTATTGATTTATATACAAAGGATATTGGTAAATAAATATCCAGATAGAAATCTAGTAACATTTTATTTTATTTTCAATTATATCTCAAATCCTTTACCAAATCAACCAATAGCTATCATTTCCCTCCACAGTCAAAAGGATGTGATCCTTACCCACAACTGACATGTATTTGTATATAAATCATACGGTCTCAAGGTAATATTAAGGAAATCAACCCTGATTATTCATTAGAAGGACTGATGATGTAGCTGAAGCTCCAATACTTTGGTCACCAGATATAAAGAGCTGACTCATTGCAAAGGATCCTGATGCTGGGAAAGACTGAGGGCAGGAGAAGAAGGGAGCAACAGAGGGTGAGATAGTTGGATATCATTACTGACTCAATGGATGTAAGTTTGAGCAAACTGTGGGAGACAGTGAAGGACAGAGAGGCCTGGCATGCTTCCGTCCAGGGGATCACAGAGTCAGACATGACTTAGGACTGAAAAACAAATGATATCATAATATTACTTATCCATATTTCACAAATGCATAAACACAGCAAAGTAAAATTCCAATAAAATGGAATAATATGGAAATAGGAGGGACCTGCTACCCAAGCTAAAAACCTAATGTCCAAAACTAATTAGGGACAAAGTGTTTTTGAAATTCTAGAGCTATAAGCATTCTCAAGATGAGGATATTTTTAGAGAAATTTCAAGAGTTCATTCTTTCTTCCTGCAGGCAAACATCTATTGAATTTAAATTGAGTGTCAGGCATGCAGCTAGCATATTTATTACGTATATAATAAATCAAATAGTACCAAACATTTTTAAACTAACAAGGGTATAGGCCAAGCAGAGTTCAAAACATCAAGTTCAACATTTTGGGAAAAATATTATTAGAACACATGAAGAAATAAACATATGTGAAATATATTAAGACACTGCAGTCAGTAGTAGAAAGTTATATTAAAATATATATTTGTAAACAAAATTCTCCTGATATCCATGAGATGCACATATAAAAACACATTCCTGATGTATTTCATATGGTGCTCAATACTAATTACATATGTAGTTCTGTTTACACAAAACTGAATAAGAAGTCCTATTTGTATTAGATTAAATTTGAGGAGCCAATCTTAGAGTTCTTCTCTTTTTTCAACTATGTAAGACACTGCCACTCTTCAAAGACATTAGATTCATTCACAGCATAAAAAGACCCTTGAAAGAAAATATTATGACTTCCCCTCTCAAAGGTACAAGTGGTCTCAAAAGTCAGTCAGTTGTAGAAGACACATGATTAACTGTTAATATAAAGCAACTGGTCATTTTCAAAGAGGGAGAGTTGTATAACAGAGTTGAATAAAATCACATGTTGCACTTTTATTTCACATAAATGAAAGTTAAATATAGGTTGAATATTATTCTTGAATTATCAGAATTTTCAAATGAATGGCTATATTTTCATAGGTAACTCTGTAAATATGGTTTGTTTATAGTTACAGCTGATAACATCTGTTGCTTTTTAAGCACATATCTGTAAATATTGCTTTTAAGTAAATAGTATAAATTACATAATTGGTTATTTTATGAATTCTGCATCTCCTAAATAATTATTTTACATTTGATGACTTAATAGGTTTACTAATATAAGATTACAGAGTAATATAAAATACTAACAGTTGAGCTATTAAAACCTGAACAAAATTTGCCATCTAACAAGATCTCAATTAATTTGAATTCTAATGAAAAATGATCAATTGCTTTATAGACAATTGTTCACATTTTTTTTCTTATAAGCAGATACCATATGTAAACTTTTCTTTTGACACATTTCATTATACATACTACCATCTGCCTTGCCACAAGGAGTTACATTCACATTGAAATATACTGAAATATGTACACATTCACAAATGTATATGTGTGCATGCATCCACATAAACTCACATATATGTTTAGTATTAGAAACCGAAAACCTGGGTTCTTATTTCATTAAGCAGCTCTCTATCTCAAACAGGACCAATTAGAGCCTCAATTTTTCAAAGTATATGAATGATGGTTTCCTCCTTCACAAAGATTTTATGAGCCATCAATGAGAAAATATATTTGAAAGCACTTTAGAAATATTAGGCTATAGCTACAAACCAACTAAATAATACTGGGTGTATTTATGTTAGTCTTGCACTGTTATAGTCAACATCTAAAAATGGAAAAGGGGGAAGAATTCACATAGTATTCTCAGCCACATACAAAAAGCATGCATTAAATTTTAGGGACAAATAACAAGAAACTAAAGATTCTCTCTATCTTTGATAATTGTAGTAGTGGGATAGCCAGTCATTGTACCAGGGATGTTTTCAGTTATAGTGAGATCTGTTACAGAGGTGAGGGCTGAAGTGGGGGAGGGAAGGTGGTTAACTGAGTGAGCTGAGTGGATCTTCAATATTCATTTCTGCCTGAGCTGGGGAAGGATGCACTGACTCTCAGATACTACAGATAGAATTATTTTGCACATAGGAAAGTTAGGAAGGCAAGAATAAAAACAATAATTTTGAAAATTACTTCATTACTTCAAAATTAATGCAGAAGGTAGAGGGGAAAAATTTGACTAAAGTTAATATTATTCTAAATCTTACCATTGTTTTTGACAACTCCTTCATGTTAACATTTAGTATAAATTCATATCAGATTATGGGATTAAATAATAGTGGCACAGAATGTAGAATAGTGTAAATATTTTTCCAAGGCCTGTTTTCCCCAATGGTCTATTTAGGAAAACTATGATTACATACAACAATTGTTTTATTTTTTTTCCCCTTTATCTATTCATTTACTATCTCTTGAGCCTTATGATGACAATCAGATTCAGTTTAAGGCTTCAATAATCTCTACATGCTGAAAAAATCCAAATATATAATTCCAGTGTGGACTTCTCCCCTAAAATCTAAACCTCAAATACAATGCCAACTAAACATTGCCACAAACCCTAATATGTTCAAGTCTGAATAATGATCTCCCTGAAACCTGGTTCACGGTCTCCACTCTCCACTTGAATGATTGCAACTACACATTGACATGACGAACTATTCAGCCAGTTGCTCAGGCTAAAAATCTGGAGTCATCTCTAACTACACCCAAAGCATCAACAAAATTTTTGGCTCTATCTATCTCCAGAATTTATCTATCCCTTTTCAATACCTCCACTTCTAACAACCTGGGCCAAGGTGCCCCCACATTATAGCACCTGGTGTTTGTTGAAGTGGGTTTCTAAAAGGTCATGTAATTTCCATCCCTGTTTCTTTCCCTACTTCTTACTCCTAACTCAGTAGCTAAGGAAAGCTGTTAAAATAGAAATCATATTTTGTCAGTTCTCTGTTCAAAACTTCTAATAGTATACCAATTCATTCAGAATAAAGCCCATATCCTTAAAATAGCTAAGATCTTACAAGACATCATCTGCTTCCTCTCTGACCTTCTATCCTGTTCCTTGTGCTTCCTCTGCTTCAACCATTTCCTCATATTTATGAACACACCAGTATCACTCTTCCAGCTACAAGGCACAAGTATTTTTATAAAATATACATCATTGTCAAGATCATTTCTTCTTAAATTAAGAATCATTGTCCTCTAGAAAACTGAATGGATTCTAGTATGCTTAAATAATAGTTAGGAAAGCCTACCCTGTAGTCAAATTAACTTTTAAATGAAAATGTTAATAGTATCAATTATGGAAGCTGAGTTTCTGGATGCTGCAACGGTTTGCAAATACAACTATTTAATAATAAGAACTAGACTGATTAATTCTATCATATTATTATTAAGTGATGTCATCAAAATTCCTCTGATTCTTTTAAGAGTAAAGTGATATTGCCATGTTATTAATATATTTTAACTTAACTGAACTTATTTACATAGGCATTCTATTTAGAAGAGACACAATAGAATCTTATTAAAAAAAAAAAAAAGTAAGAGAGATATCCTGAGAAATTTTGGAACAAATTAAATGAAGCCAATTTCATGTAAATTTTGGGAGTAGTTCAAGCAATCTAACCAAACAATCTAAAAATTCACCTGTGGACATGAATCATACAAGATTTAATGAAGAAGACAGTATCTAAAGTCAATTATCTCAACTCTAGGACCTCTTTATATCAACAATAGAGCATTATACCTTAATAGAAAGCACATAAAAATTAAGTTCTGCTTTGTGTGAAATAAGGAAAATAATAAATGGAAAACTGAAAGGTAAATATATCATAGTACTTGTACTGGGGTAGAAAGTTGAGCCTTTCTAACTATATACACTTAATGTTCTTCAAAAGAAAGACATCATCACCTCTGAAACATTAATTTCCTTTCCAGGTATTACTAAATTAAATTCTGTTGTTATAGAATAGGACCTAGACATTATGTGGACATGTTTATTGAATTGTTAATTGTAATGTTGAAAACTGGAAATAAAAATTATATTCAGCATTGGAGATTGATAAATGGCAATAGACCACTGGTATTAGATTATATTATTATATAACCAATAAAATATAATTTCAATAATGTTCATGTAATAATGGTAGGTACAAAAGAATAATATATGGCACATTTTCCCCATTAAGTATAAAATATTTACTAATAAAATATCTGTAATGAATAAAAGACAAAATTAAACATTTTTCCAAGTGATGAAATTATGGGTAGTTACATGTTTTAAAATTCCTCACAATGATTTTTATGTTATTTTATAACTTCAATATTTGCATTTTAGTTATCTTTTGCAGGAAACAGGAAAAAACTTATTTACTGAAACATATTATAAACAAAGAGGAGGGAATGACAACACACGCCAGTATGCTTGTCTGGCAAATTCCCATGGACAGAGGAGCCTGGTGGGGTACAGTCCATGGGGTCACAAAGAGTCAGACACAACTGAGTGACTAAACACAGCACAACACATTCTAAAGGAAAAAAAAAAAAACCTTATTAATAATACCCCCAAAATTGTTAATTTCCTTCCCTATTTTTTCTTCCTTTTTCTCCAAAACACTTCAAAATATGTTTTAAAAGTAGATCTGACTAAACTCTATCATATCTCAAGTGAAACTGGTTACATGAGTCAGAAACAATATAATATAATACCTTTTCAAATACACCTTTTTTATATTTGATATAAGTTATTGTTAACAGTTCATTCCTCAATCATCCTAAACTTTAAAATGCCAAAAAAGTGCCATTCAGTTGAGTTCAGTTCAGTCGTTCAGTCCTGTCCGACTCTTTGCGACCCCATGAATCGCAGCACGCCAGGCCTCCCTGTCCATCACCAACTCCGGGAGTTCACTCAAACTCACATCCATTGAGTCGGTGATGACATCCAGCCATCTCATCCTCTGTCATCCCCTTCTCCTCCTGCCCCCAATCCCTCCCAGGATCAGAGTGTTTTCCAATGAGTCAACCCTTCACATGAGGTGGCCAAAGTACTGAAGCTTCAGCTTTAGCATTAATCCTTCCAAGGAACACCAAGAACTGATATCCTTTAGAATGGACTGGTTGGATCTCCTTGCAGTCCAAGGGACTCTCAAGAGCCTTCTCCAACACCACAGTTCAAAAGCATCAATTCTTCAGCGCTCAGCCTTCTTCACAGTCCAACTCTCATGTCCATACATGACTACTGGAAAAACCATAGCCTTGACTAAACAGACCTTTGTTGGCAAAGTAATGTCTCTGCTTTTGAATATGCTATCTAAGTTGGTCATAACTTTCCTTCCAAGGAGTAAGCGTCTTTTAATTTCATGGCTGCAATCACCATCTGTAGTGATTTTGGAGCCCAAAAAATAAAGTCTGACACTGTTTCCACGGTTTCCCCATCTATTTCCCATGAAGGGACAAACAAGTGCCATTAGAGATGAGTTATAATGTAACTAAAGATAAAAGAGTTAAAGAACGCTCTATTGGAACTGGGAACATCTAGTGCTATGAAGTTTCTATAAACTATTACAAAATATGGGGCAAAACAGTGAAGTTAATATGAAGAAAGTGCAATGTATCTATAAATGTTCTTTGGTTGCATTCAGCCATCAGCCTTCATTTTTCAAGAAATCAACAGTGAAAGATTCAGAGGCAATGCATATTTTCTAAAGGTAAAAAGTCAAAGTCGCTCAGTTATGTTTGACTCTTTGTGACCCCATGGACTGTCCATCTAATTCTCGAGGCCAGAATACTGGAGTGGGTAGCTTTTCCCTTCCCCAGGCCATCTTCCCAACCCAGGGATCGAACTTAGGTCTCCTGCGTTACACACCGATTCTTTACCACCTGAGCCACAAAGGAAGCCCAAGAGTACTGGAGTGGGTAGCCTATCCTTTCTTCAGCAGTTCTTCCCAACTCCCAAACCAGAGTCTCCTGCATTGCAGGCAGATTCGTTACCAACTGGGCTCTCAGGGAAGCCCTATGAATGCATATTTATATCTATACAGATGACATCACCCTTATGGCAGAAAGTGAAGAGGAACTAAAAAGCCTCTTGATGAAAGTGAAAGAGGAGAATAAAAAAGTTGGCTTAAAGCTCAACATTCAGAAAACAAAGATCATGGCATCTGGTCCCATCACTTCATGGGAAATAGATGGGGAAACAGTGGAAACAGTGTCAGACTTCATTTCGGGGGGGTTCCAAAATCACTGCAGATGGTGACTGCAGCCATGAAATTAAAAAAATGCTTACTCTTTGGAAGGAAAGTTATGACCAACCTAGATAGCATATTCAAAAGCAGAGACATTACTTTGCCAACAAAGATCTGTCTAGTCAAGGCCATGGTTTTTCCAGTAGTCATGTATGGATGCGAGAGTTGGACTGTGAAGAAAGCTGATAACTGAAGAATTGATGCTTTTGAACTGTGGTGTTGGAGAAGACTCCTGAGAGTCCCTTGGACTGCAAGGAGATCCAACCAGTCCATTCTGAAGGAGATCAGTCCTGGGTGTTCATTGGAAGGAATGATGCTAAAGCTGAAGCTCCAGTACTTTGGCCACCTCATGTGAAGAGTTGACTCACTGGAAAAGACTTTGATGCTGGGAAGGATTGGGTGCAGGAGAAGGGGACGACAGAGGATGAGATGGCTGGATGGCATCACGGACTCGATGGACGTGAGTTTGAGTGAACTCCGGGAGTTGGTGATGGACAGGGAAGCCTGGCGTGCTGCAATTCATGGGGTCGCAAGGAGTCAGACACGACTGAGCAACTGAACTGAGCTGAATATCTTTACAAGAACCAAGAGGAATGCAGGAGGACATGAGTGATTATTAATGATGAGGGAGAAAATGCATTACCCTGAAACTTCACGGAAAAATAGAATTGAGTCCTATGTTTAATACACACTGATCATATACTAGTCTTCCTACTTCAGAAAATGGATAGATGATTATAGATTATCAAAGCATAATATTGACCATATATTTTCAGAGACTGCATTTAATAACTGCTGCATATATGACAGGAAAACAGAAACAGTAGCATGAATAGTAAAGGATAATAACTATTTGGAAACATTTTCCTTGGAAATTCCTGTACCTGAAAGTAGTAATTAATATTAACTATGATAAGAAATGAAAGCAAAAGTCAGGACTTCTTAGTTGTAACTAAAGCAAATGGTCATTAAAAAAGTAATTTTCACTAAGCCTAATTGTATATTTATTTTATGGCTATCTATTCATAATCATTATTTTCCCACAGGAGAAAAAAAGGAATTCCTATTTTATTTACTTATGTTTATTTTTTGGCCTTGTGGCATGTGGGATCTTAGTTCCCCAACTAGGGATAGAACCTATGCCCTCTGCATCAGCAGTGCAGAGTCTTACCCACTCTGGGACCACTGGGGGAGTTCCGAGAACTCTTACTTTATACAAGGTAACATAATGACACAGAAATTAATCAATAAAGTTCTCTAAGCATGTGGAATTAGGCATATTTTATATTAAAGAGTTTTAACAACCCATTCATCCTTATACGTTCATTATAAGTCGGTTTGTTAAGATGATACTATCTGCATAACACAGATTCTTTAGGCTGGAGCTCCTATGGAATATGTATTTAAGTATCCATGGGATATTTAATCTATATCTAAATATCTCAACCAAGGTGGTATTGTGTGCTCAGTTGCTCACTCATGTCCTGCTCTTTGTGAAACCATAGACAATAGCTTGCCAGGTTCTGCCAGTCTCTTCACTCCAAGGGATTTTTCCAGGCGAGAATACTAGAGTGGGTTACCATTTCCTCCTCCAGTGGATGGATCTTCCTGACTCAGAGGTCAAATCATCATCTCTTGCATCTCCTGCTTTGGCAGGTGGATTATTTACCACTGAGCTACCTGGGAATCCCATTCCAATGAGTATTTTAGCACTATTTGGATTGTAGGCTGAAAGAATTCAGATTTAGAGGATAATCCTGCTAAAGAGATAAAGAGGAACCAATCACAAAAGACCTAGAATCCCAACTCAAGAAATATCGCTTAATTCTAAGTGTAGCAGAGCTACTGACATTTGTAAGATGATGAGAATTCCATTTGAGAAAGATCGCTGTGTTGAAATATGGAGAGTAGATCAGGGAAGGCAAGGTTGAAAAGAAGAAAGCTAAAAAAATGACTATTTCAATAATTCACTAGAAAGATGACTTAATGTGGAGGAGTAAAACTAATAAAATAATTAAATAAATAGAAAAAAAACTACAGACCACTAGGAGTCATACACAACCAACATTAGACATGGATTAGGACTTTGAAAAATAGGTCAAGGATGTCATCTAGGCTTCAAATCTGGGCAACATCTGAGTTAGAAATAACAGGAGAAAAAGCAGGTTTGAGGGAAGAGTGATGATTTCAAGTCCGGACATAGAGGTAATTCAAAACTTACGTAATGCAAGAAAAGGGAGAATTCATTAGAAGTACAAAGCAGAAATAGCATTTAAGCATTAAACCAGGTGTACAGTGAGGAAAAACTTGAAGTCTGGGTCAACTTAAAATTATTATATTGCTATATACATAGTCCTTTCTTTTGAAGTTTTAATGATTCCAAATTAAGTCTTCAATTCAATAGCTATAATTCAGCCTCTCATGAAACTTAGAAATTAGTGGTTCCGAAAGTATCACACAGAAAGCACAGAGGGGCTGGGTGGAGGTGAGGTTAGCAATATTTTATTCAAATTTAACTCAGTGGGTAAAGAGTCTGCCTACAATGCAGGAGACCAAGGTTCAATGCCTGGGTTGGGAAGATCCCTGCAGAGAAGGAAATAGCAACTTACTCTACTATCCTTGCCTGCAGAATTCCACAGACAGAGGAGCCTGGTGGGCTACAGTCCATGCGGTCACAAAGAGTCAGACATGACTGAGTGACTAACACTGAACACTTTGAAAATTAAACCTTGGAATGACTTTTCAGTATTTTAACAATATGAGTGCTTTCTCAAAGATGATATAGGAGTGCTTTCTTGGTAACAAAAAGTAACTAGTACAATTAGGTGTGTAAACTCATTTTGTGCAGTCGTCAGAGGAAAATGTCTGCTGTCATCTTAATACAACATATGAATGTCTGGTAAATTAATTAGATGACTGCATAAGCACAGGATCTGTTTATGATATCACCATCATTAACGTGTCTGCTGATATGGAATCATACAAGCAAATATCCTTTGCGTCATCAAAATGTTAGGCAAGGTCTGAGGCCTCTGCTTGGTGCTAGCCAACACGATGATATCTTGGCACAATCATCATCCAAAGTGAAAGGAGGATCTTATGAAAACCATTCAGGGCAGATTTAGTGTTTAGTTGAAGATTTGAGAGTCTTTTATTCCTGATTTTTGAGAAGCCAAATATAGTGCATTCATTCATTTTTTTCTTTTTCTTTTTCTGACTAGCATATATTTCCCTTCATTTGTGTTGAATAACAAACCAACCTCCCGTGTATTAGTTTCTCAGTTGTATCCAACTGTGACTCTGTGGACCGTAGCCTACCAGGCTCCTCTGTCCATGGAATTCTCCAGGCAAGAACACTGGAGTGCATTGCCATTCCTTTCTCCAGGGGAGACTGAACCCAGATCTCCTGCATTGCAAGCCATTCTTTACCACCTGAGCTACCAGGGAAGCCCAATCTCCTAGACACAAAGAAATGCATATATCCCAGATTTCCTCCTTTCCCCTGGAAAAAACTAGTAGGAGAAAAGAGGGTAGCCAAAATTTAAGCAGAGCCAATCAGAGTCTTTCTCTGTGATTGGCAAGAATAATGTCTAGCTACTGTAGAAGAGAATGAAGCTAATCCATGAGGAAGAGCAAAGTCAGCAGAAATGAACAAAGGAGATTATAGATTGGGCAAGACCTCAGTCTCCAGTGCCATCTCACCTGAGTTCAGGTCTTCCTTTGAATGTATGAGTTACTACAGTCACTCTCCCAATTCAGGGGTCCAGTAATTCACCTTTCTTTAACTTAAGCTACTTTAAGTGAGATTTCTCTCACAAAAGCTGAAAGACTTCTGATTGGTATATCAAATAATTGCAATTTAGAATCTTAAGGCTGAATTGATACTAACCAACAACAACCAGGCTTCCTTGTTGGCTCAGCAGTAAAGAATCCACATGCCAGTTCAGGAGATACAGGTTTGATCCACAGGCCGGGAAGATCCCCTAGAGAAGGAGATGGAAACCCACTCCAGTCTTCTTGCCTGGAGAATCCCATGAACAGAGGAACTTGGTGGGCTACAGTCCATGGGCTCACAGTCAGTCAGGACTGAGTGACTAAACAATAGCAAACAACAATCAACAGTTATTTATTGGTGTCCAACAAAATAATACAATAAATCCAAAGCACTTTTCAGGTGCTTAGTTGTTTAATCATCACAACAATCCTGCAAAGAAAATACTTATATTAAGCACTTTTAAATAATTAAGGAAACTGAGACAGAAAGAGATTTTGTAATTCCCCAAGAGCCCATAACTAGTAAAAGGGAAATTTTGAATCTGAACTCAGAGCTTCTGATTGCAGTGTCCAGACTCTTAAACTTGACTGACTCTCTCTCTTGACATGAATTGAGTTCTGATTCAGTCATCTAAAATTAAGTGCTTTCATCTCTCTGAAATTTAATCTTTTTTCATTTCTAAAAGAGGGATACTATTTCCTACTGCAGACATTTTTGTAGAAATTGAAAGATATTAAGCTTATGAAAGCATTTTGGAAAATGCCTAGCACTAGAAAACTGTCAGTTCATATTATAAAATTATAAACTACATTAAAGCTTTATCAGCTATGAATTGTGTAATTGAATTACTACATAATTTAATGAACATGTTATAGTCAATAATGTCTCAGAAAAGTAGATACAAGAGTCAATTCATATGTCAGGAAGCAATTTTTAATCTAAAATAATTCTAGTGTATAAAATCTGCCTTTCTTAAATAATAATGACAAAGATGACTAAGATAAAATTAACTTATATTTCAATATTTTACATTTTCAATATTATTTTACTTTGTTTCCCTCATTCAGCAGAAATTTTAGTGTCTTGGGGAATGAAATATATTTACTTTTTCCCTATCAATATCAATCTACTGCTACTGGGTAAGTTTTAGTAATAAGTATTCAAGTAACAAAGCTTTATGCAGCTCACTATGAAGTCCTGAAAATGGTAAATATAAAACATCTATTCAAATATGCTTTTGAATCCCTTTCTTTTACCTCTCTTGAAGATTGATTAAGATTTTAGAATTTCCCCATTTTACATATGTGTGCTAAGTTGCTTAAGTTACGTCCCACTCGTTGCAACGCTATGGATTGTAGCTCTCCAGGCTGCTGTCCAGGGAATTCTCCAGGCAAGAATACGGGAGTGGGTTGCCCTGCCCTCCTCCAGTGGATTTTCCCGACACAGGGATCGAACCCATGTCTCCTGCATTGCAGGCAGAGTCTTTACCATCTGAGCTACCAGGGAAGCCCCATATTCATGTAGGTGAAATTAAAAGACAATATTCACTAGAAAGATCAAACTATACATTTGGTTCCAGTCTTTGTTGTTAATATAAAATAAAAATTCTATATATATTCATCATGTATTTAATCATTTCTTCCTAAGTCTGGCACTTTTAGCCAATCTTCATGCATTTTGGTTTCAAATTGACATTTATTTTAGCATATATTAATATATAACAACAAAACTATGCTGATTAATCTTAAGCTAGTGGATCTTTAATATTACTAAATATTATGATTTAGTTACAAACTCTAAACCTTACATTCATAACTAATATTAATACATGTCAAAATACCACTTTATTCTGTACAGTGCAATATGATTGACAGAAAATTTGGAGTTGAAGTGAGTTTTTTCTTGGCCTGCATTATGTACTGAATAATTTACTCTAGCAATGTAATGTTTCATGGAATTTATAAAAGCTTTCTAATTTGATCACTACCCCTAATATTTACTTTATCTAAATCTTACAGATAATCAAGAGAATGGAATCAGGAAATTGGAGATTGTGAGCAAAGAATGTAATAAGATATATACACAAGAAACAGAACAATAAAAACAAAGCTGTGAAATTAATGTATATGTTATGAAATTACATGGTAATAAATTTGATCTTCATATAAGCCCCCAGTGATTATAAAATAGTTTACCTAAGCCAATTCCTTATCGCCAACAATATTTCTCAGAAATAACTCCTTTCCACATTTATATAAGTCACAGAGGTCTCTTTTCTGAGAAAACATAATCAGGCAAAGTAAAATGTTACACAAAATGGAAAAAAGTTATGATTTGTTTTTTAGTAGTGTGTTAATGAGCCACAGCAGAGCAATTCTTTTATCATGGCTTAAAATTAAACAGATACAAGTCTAGCTGCTGATTTATACTTTCCTTCAAGGAACTTTTTTTAAAAAATTGACTTTTTATATATACGCAATATTATTTTTAAGTTCATTTGTATTCATATGACTTGGATTGCAATTTGAAGTCTGGAAGATT